>NC_091979.1:73746360-78981904 GCF_044704955.1 Pristiophorus japonicus | reverse complement strand
AGAGGAGAGGAGAGGAGAGGAGGGAGGAGGCGGGGGAGAGGAGGGAGGGGGAGAGGAGGAAGGGGGAGGGGGGGAGAGGACGGGGGGGAGGGGGGGCGGGGGAGGGAGGAGAGGGGAGAGGAGAGGAGAGAGGAGAGGGAGGGGGGGAGAGGAAGGAGGGGGAGAGGAAGGAGGGGAGAGGAGGGAGGGAGGAGAGGGGAGAGGAGGGAAGGATGGAAGGGGGAGGAGAGGAGAGGGAGAGGAGGGGGTCGGAGAGGGGAGAGGAGAGAAGGATGGAAGGCGGAGGGGAGAGGAGAGGGGAGAGGATGGAGGGGAGGGAGGGGGGAAGAGGAGGGGGGAGAGGGGAGGGGAGGAGAGGAGGGAGGGGAGAGGAGGGGGAGGAGAGGGGAGAGGAGGGAGAAAAGAGAGGAGAAGGTGGAGGGGGGAAGAGAGATGGGGGGAGGAGGGAGAGGAGGGAGGAGAGGGGAGAGGAGAGAAGGATGGAAGGGGGAGGAGGGGAGAGGAGGGAGGGGGGAGAGGAGGAGAGTGGAAGAGAAAGGGGAGAGAGGGGGGGAGGAGGGAGGGGGGGAGTGGAGAGGAGGGAGGGGGGGGAGCAGAGCAGAGCGGAGGGGTGGGAGGAGAGGGGAGAGGAGGGAGGAGAGGAGAGGGGAGAGGAGAGGAGAAGAGGGGAAAAGGGGGAGGAGAGGGGAGAGGGGGGCAGGAGGAGAGGGGGAGGAGGAGGGAGGGATGGAAGGTGGAGGAGAGGAAAGGGGAGAGGGAGGGAAAGGGTAGGGAGGAGGGGGAGGAGGAGGAGGGGAGGGGAGAGGAGAGGAGAGGAGAGGGAGGAGGAGAGGGGAAGGAGGGAGGAGGAGAGGGGAAGGAGGGAGGAGGAGAGGAGGAGGAGGGAGGGAGGGGGAGAGGAGGGGGAGGAGGGAGGGAGGGGGAGAGGAGGGGGAGGAGGGAGGGAGGGGAAGAGGAGAAGGAGGAGGGAGCTAGGGGAAGAGGAGGAGGCGGAGGGAGGGAGAGGGTGAGAGGAGGAGGGAAGGGAGGGAGAGTAGGGAAGGAGAGAAAGGAGGAGGAGTGGGGAGGGAGGGAGGGAGAGAGGGGAGGGAGGGAGACGCTGAACGGGCCGGGCTGCCGCTGCCGCCGCCAACACTGTTAATAAAGGATGATATCAGGGCAGTTGTGAGAGACGATATTGGCTCTCATGAACAAAATGTTGAATCATTGTGGATGGAGATTAGAGATAGTAAGGGGAAAAAGTCACTGGTGGACGTAGTTTATAACAAATAATAACTTCACGGTGGGGCGGACAATAATCAAGGGAATAATGGAGGCATGTGAAAAAGGAACGGTAGTAATCATGGGGGATATTAACCTACATATCGATTGGTCAAATCAAATCGCATGGGGTAGCCTTGAGGAGGAATCCATAGAATGCATACGGGATTGTTTCTTAGAACAGTATGTTACAGAACCTACAAGGGAGCAAGCTATCATAGATCTGGTCCTGTGTAATGAGACAGGAAAAATAAACGATCTCCTAGTAAAAGATCCTCTCGGAATGAGTGATCACAGTATGGTTGAATTTGTAATACAGATTGAGGGTGAGGAAGTAGTGTCTCAAATGAGCGTACTATGCTTAAACAAAAGGGGACTACAGTGGGATGAGGGCAGAGTTGGCTAAAGTAGACTGGAAACACAGACTAAACGGTGGCACAATTGAGGAACAGTGGAGGACTTTAAGGAGCTCTTTCATAGTGCTCAACAAAAATATATTCCAGTGAAAAAGAAGGGTGGTAAGAGAAGGGATAACCAGCCGTGGATAACCAAGGAAATAAAGGAGAGTATCAAATTAAAAACCAATGCGTATAAGGTGGCCAAGGTTAGTGGGAAACTAGAAGATTGGAAAAATTTTAAACGACAGCAAAGAATGACTAAGAAAGCAATAAAGAAAGGAAAGATAGATTACGAAAGTAAACCTGCGCAAAACATAAAAACTGATAGTAAAAGCTTTTACCGAAATATAAAACGGAAAAGAGTGACTAAAGTAAATGTTGGTCCCTTAGAAGATGAGAAGGAGGATTTAATAATGGGAAATGTGGAAATGGCTGAGACCTTAAACAATTATTTTGCTTCGGTCTTCACAGTGGAAGACACAAAAACCATGCCAAAAATTGCTGGTCACGGGAATGTGGGAAGGGAGGACCTTGAGATAATCACTATCACTAGAGGGGTAGTGCTGGACAGGCTAATGCGACTCAAGGTAGACAAGTCCCCTGGTCCTGATGAAATGCATCCCAAGGTATTAAAAGAGATGGCGGAAGTTATAGCAGATGCATTCGTTATAATCTACCAAAATTCTCTGGACTCTGGGGAGGTACCAGCGGATTGGAAAGCAGCTCATGTAACGCCTCTGTTTAAAAAAGGGGGCAGACAAAAGGCAGATAACTATAGGCCGGTTAGTTTAACATCTGTAGTGGGGAAAATGCTTGAAACTATCATTAAGAAAGAAATAGCGGAACATCTAGATTGGAAAAGTGCAATCAAGCAGACGCAACATGGATTCATGAAGGGGAAATCATGTTTAACTAATTTACTGGAATTCTTTGAGGATAGAAACATAGAAACATAGAAAATAGGTGCAGGAGCAGGCCATTCAGCCCTTCTAGCCTGCACCGCCATTCAATGAGTTCATGGCTGAACATGAAACTTCAGTACCCACTTCCTGCTTTCACGCCATACCCCTTGATCCCCCGAGTAGTAAGGACTTCATCTAACTCCCTTTTGACTATATTTAGTGAATTGGCCTCAACTACTTTCTGTGGTAGAGAATTCCACAGGTTCACCACTCTCTGGGTGAAGAAGTTTCTCCTTATCTCGGTCCTAAATGGCTTACCCCTTATCCTTAGACTGTGACCCCTGGTTCTGGACTTCCCCAACATTGGGAACATTCTTCCTGCATCCAACCTGTCCAAACCCGTCAGAATTTTAAACGTTTCTATGAGGTCCCCTCTCACTCTTCTGAACTCCAGTGAATACAAGCCCAGTTGATCCAGTCTTTCTTGATAGGTCAGTCCCACCATCCCGGGAATCAGTCTGGTGAATCTTCGCTGCACTCCCTCAATAGCAAGAATGTCCTTCCTCAAGTTAGGAGACCAAAACTGTACACAATACTCCAGGTGTGGCCTCACCAAGGCCCTGTACAACTGTAGCAACACCTCCCTGCCCCTGTACTCAAATCCCCTCGCTATGAAGGCCAACATGCCATTTGCTTTCTTAACCGCCTGCTGTACCTGCATGCCAACCTTCAATGACTGATGTACCATGACACCCAGGTCTCGTTGCACCTTCCCTTTTCCTAATCTGTCACCATTCAGATAATAGTCTGTCTCTCTGTTCCCACCAAAGTGGATAACCTCACAATTATCCACATTATACTTCATCTGCCACGCATTTGCCCACTCACCTAACCTATCCAAGTCACTCTGCAGCCTCATAGCATCCTCCTCGCAGCTCACACTGCCACCCAACTTAGTGTCATCCGCAAATTTGGAGATACTACATTTAATCCCCTCGTCTAAATCATTAATGTACAATGTAAACAACTGGGGCCCCAGCACAGAACCTTGCGGTACCCCACTAGTCACTGCCTGCCATTCCGAAAAGTACCCATTTACTCCTACTCTTTGCTTCCTGTCTGACAACCAGTTCTCAATCCACGTCAGCACAGTACCCCCAATCCCATGTGCTTTAACTTTGCACATTAATCTCCTGTGTGGGACCTTGTCGAAAGCCTTCTGAAAGTCCAAATATACCACATCAACTGGTACTCCTTTGTCCACTTTATTGGAAACATCCTCAAAAAATTCCAGAAGATTTGTCAAGCATGATCTCCCTTTCACAAATCCATGCTGACTTGGACCTATCATGTCACCATTTTCCAAATGCGCTGCTATGACATCCTTAATAATTGATTCCATCATTTTACCCACTACTGAGGTCAGGCTGACCGGTCTATAATTCCCTGCTTTCTCTCTCCCTCCTTTTTAAAAATGTAACGAGCATGGTGGATAGAGGTGTACCGATGGATATGGTGTATTTAGATTTCCAAAAGGCATTCAATAAAGTGCCACACAAAAGATTACTGCAGAAGATAAAGGTACGCGGAGTCAGAGGAAATGTAAGCATGGATTGAAAATTGGCTGGCTAACAGAAAGCAGAGAGTCGGGATAAATGGGTCCTTTTCGGGTTGGAAATCGGTGGTTAGTGGTGTGACACCGGGATACATAGATGACCTGGAAAAGGGGACAGAGTGTAGTGTAACAAAATTTGCAGATGACACAAAGATTAGTGGGAAAGCGGGTTGTGTAGAGGACACAGAGAGGCTGCAAAGAGATTTAGATAGGTTAAGCGAATGGGCTAAGGTTTGGCAGGTGGAATACAATGTTGGAAAATGTGAGGTCATCAACCTTGGGGAAAAAAAACAGAAAAAGGGAATATTCTTTGAATGAGGAGAAATTACAACATGCTGCAGTGCAGAGGGACCCTGGGGGTCCTTGTGCATGAAACTCTTTTAGAGTCTACCTGTAAACAAAAAACATTAAACCGTGCCACAATCCCAAAAAGTTAGTTTGCAGGTGCAGCAGGTAATCAGGAAGGCAAATGGAATGTTGGCCTTCATTGCGAGAGGGATGGAGTACAAAAGCAGGGAGGTCCTGCTGCAACTGTACAGAGTATTGGTGATGCCGCACCTGGAGTACTGCGTATAGTTTTGGTCACCTTACTTAAGGAAGGATATACTAGCTTTGGAGGGGGTACAGAGACGATTCTGGAGATGAGGGGGTTACCTTATGATGATAGATTGAGTAGACTGGGTCTTTACTCGTTGGAGTTCAGAAGGATGAGGGGTGATCTTTTCGAAACATTTAAAATAATGAAAGGGATAGACAAGATAGAGGCAGAGAGGTTGTTTCCACTGGTCGGGGAGACTAGAACTAGGGGGCACAGCCTCAAAATATGGGGGAGCCAATTTAAAACCGAGTTGAGAAGGAATATCTTCTCCCAGAGGATTGTGAATCTGTGGAATTCTCTGCCCAAGGAAGCAGTTGAGGCTAGCTCATTGAATGTATTCAAATCACAGATAGATAGATTTTTAACCAATAAGGGAATTAAAGGTTATGGGGAGCCGGCGGGTAAGTGGAGCTGAGTCCACGGCCAGATCAGCCATGATCTTGTTAAATGGCGGAGGAGGCACAAGGTGCTAGATGGCCTACTCCTGTTCCTAATTCTTATGTTCTTATGTCCCGAGGAGACCGGAGAATCACAAGGTAAGTTTTCGGTGCCCTTTTTCTTCCAGAAAGTCGGCGCACCTTATCGAGATGCGCCTTTTTTCCAGAGGGCGGAAACTTGGGCCCACTATAACTACATTTTTCTGATGATTTGTAGCACTTTAAGCATTTGATAAAAATTACTTTGTTGGAAAATGGTCATCCTCTGTCTTACAATTCAGGCTACTTCACAATGTTCAATTGTGCTGTCTATAAGTCACTTTCATAGACACTCTTGCCTCCTGTGTACCATTGTGTACAAAATATATGAGATCGTGAGCCAAAGTTTGGGCAATGAACTTTTTTAACCACTGGGTTATGCACTTTAATGACAAACTCAGCTTATGAATTTTCTTCTTTATAAAGAAATATTTCCCAGTAAAAGTCACAGAAGCTATTTTTATATTGTATTGGGCACAGGTACAAATGAAAAGGGTGGGACTAATAAATTTAGAGCCCCCTGGATATCTAGGGACATGCAGGGTACGATAAAGAAAAAAAGGAAGTTCATGACCGATACCGAGGGCTAAAGGGCCCACATTTGGCCAGGATTTGCTCTGTTTTTTTTGGAGCAACTTTATTTTTTTTGAGTATCTTAAAAATCGCAGTTCTGCACATTTAATTTGCGCCAGTGTACGTGAGTTTTTTTTAGGTTAGTTTTTTTTTCAAAAGGGGGTGTTACCAGCCACCTACGCCTGTTTTGGCCATTTAAACCAGTTTTGGACAGCTAATAGTTGCTCCAAACTAACTTAAGCCAGCATATGTGGTCACTTGTAGCCCGCACAGAAAACTCTTGCGGAGTGTTAAGAAATCAGCGCAGGTAAGTACATTTAAAGCACCAAGCACTAAACAAAGCACAAAAATAAGCATTCAATAACAAATAAAAATTACAAGGAAGCTGAGAGGACCTGCCCCAAGACTTACAAAGCACTAAACAAAGACCAAAAAGTAATAAGCATTCAATAAAAAATAAAGAACTAAAGTAAATAATTCAATTAACAAATAAAGAACTGAAGTAAATCCTACCTTCAACTAAACTCCAGCAGCGGCCGGCCAGTGTGGGAGGCCATTCGGCCTGGGATTGGGGCAGTTAGATGCATACCGGGAGGCTAGGCTGAAAGCGGCATCTGTGAACGGGGGAGGGAGGGAGAGGCTGAACGCGGCATCGGTGAAGGGGGGAGGTGGGGGCTGGAGGGGAGGGGGGTTGGGCGGGGAGAGAGATCCACAGCGGGCTTGCCCCAGCCGGTGCAGGAGTCCCTTCGGCCAGGAATAGGGGTGGCAAGCATCGAGTCCTGCTCACAGCCTGCATGAGGGCAGTGGAACATAGGCTTGTAACTTAAGCTGGATGCACGATTTTTATCGAGTGTGGTTCACGTGCATCACCATTAAATGCAGATTTTAAGAATTGAAGGTTACTCCACTTTAAAAACTTTGGGGAATTCCATGAGCATTAAATACTTGGATACTTGGAAGGCGAAGGCCAAATCAAAACAAACTATGAAAAGAAGCAGCTTCAATGGCAGAAACTGTCTGCTGAAGGAATGAAACAAATCTAAAAGTGGAAAGAGACACTGATAAAGATAAAGAAAAACAGTTGGAAGGAACAAATCTCCAAAAATACTTGCCCAGTACAATGAAAGCACACCAGGAGTACTGTTTTATAATCCTCAGGAATCGCGCTGGGTGGGCGAGGAGCATGCCCGCAGACTCCACTGCGCATGCGGACAGCTGCCGGCACTGTTTTCGGCGCAGGGCTGTAGCTCCGCCCCCCCACTCCACTATATATGCCGTGCCAGGACCCGGGACACTCGGCAGAGCGACCAGAATGGGGATACATTTTTTTTGGTGCTGTTTCCAGTGCACAGTCGGCGCATCTCTGGAGAGTGCGCCGAAAAAAGGGGTTGGGGAAATTTGGGCCCAAATACTGTAGAATCTAGAAAGTCCAGGGGTGAAATCAAAAGGGATATTAGGAAAGCAAAAAGAGAGCATGAAAAATTCTTGGCAAATAAAATCAAGGAAAACCCAAAGATGTTTTATAAATATATTAAGAGCAAGAGGATAACTAAAGAAAAGGTCTCTAATAGGCCCTACCATGAGGGTAATCTGTGTGTGGAGGCGGAAGATATGGGTATGGCTCTTAATGAATACTTTGCGTCTGTTTTCACAAAAGAGAGAGGTGACGCAAACACTGCTATCGAGGCAGAGGAGTATAAAATATTAGATGAAATAAGTATAGTGAAAGAGGAGGTATTAAGGGGTTTAGTAGCTTTGAAAGTGGATAAGTCCCCAAGCCCAGATGGAATGTATTCCAGGCTGTTAAGCGAAGCAAAAGAAGAAATAGTAGAGGCTTTCACCATCATTTTCCAATCCTCTCTGGCTTCAGGTGTGGTTCCAGAGAACTAGAGGACTGCTAATGTGGTACCTTTGTTTAAGAAGGAAGAAAGAAATAGACTGAGTAATTATATGCCAGTCAGTCTAACTTCAGTAGTGGGAAAATTATTGGAAAAAGTCCTGAAGGACAGGATAGATCTACATTTAGAAAGATACGGCTTAATCAGGGACAATCAGCATGGATTTGTTCAGGGAAGGTCTTGTCTGACAAACTTGATTAAATTTTTCGAGAAGGTAGCCAGGAGGGTCGATAAGGACAGTGTGTATAATGTAGTGTATATGGATTTTAGCAAAGCTTTTGATAAGTTCTCACATGGCAGACTAGTCACAAAAGTAAAAGCCCATGGGATCCAGGGCAAAGTGGAAAATTGGATCCAAAATTGGCTCAGAGGCAGGAAGCAAAGGGTAATAATGGTTGATGGATGTTTTTGTGACTGGAAGGATGTTTCCAGTGGGGTTCCACAGGGCTCAGTGCTGGGTCCCTTGCTTTTTGTGGTATACATCAATGATCTAGACTTGATTATAGGGAGTATGATTAAAAAGTTTGCAGATGATACAAAAATCGGCTGTGTGGTTGATGAAGAAGAAAGCTGCGGACTGCAGGAAGATATCAATCAACTGGTCAGGTGGGCAGAACAGTGGCAAATGGAATTTAATCCGGAGAAGTGTGAGGTAATGCATTTGGGGAGGGCTAACAAGGAAAGGGAATGCACATTGTGGCCGAAATTGGTCAAAACCGATGGTCCGCCCATTTCTCGGTGCTATGTCGGTGCATACAGCCGGGTACCGCTGGGGAGGAGTGTGCGCGATATTCATGACTTTTTTTCTCGGAGATATGCCGAGCAGAGTGCAGCGGGCAGAGCGGAGTGCAGCCGGCGGTGTGTGGGTGGTGAGTCATTTTCCCTCTGGAATCTTCGGCTCCCGAGTTGTGCGCACGCACATATTGCTGTGTAGCTCCGCCCCCCGCGAGGCACTGACGAGCATTCACAGAGACTGCCGGCCTGAGAGTGCTGCGGGGTGGCCTGCGATCGCCGTGTTAAGGTATGTACACTATTCCTTGTACAAAATAGCACTTATTTATTTTGATTGGAGGCTTTATTTACTTGTACTTTTAAATGAGGTTTAGTTTTTTTTCTTCAGATGTTTTTTTAAAAAAAAAATATAGCGGGGAACTTAATGGCGGGGGGGGGGGGTGGGGAGGAAGAGACTCGGGGGGTGGGGGGGGATGTGGGGTGGGGTGGGGTGTGAGAGACTGGGGGGGGGCTGTGAGGCAACATTTTTATTTTACAGCTAAAGATGCATACCGCTGACTGAAGATCGACTTAAACCACCTTTTCCAGGGCGGTCTGCAGGGTCGGCGGTATGTCGGTGGTAAGTGATGAATTTTGCAATTTTGGGCGGTATGTCGGAGTTGTGCTTGGGCGGACGGTATCGTCATCATCATAGCCAGTCCCTCGGAATCGAAGAAGACTTGCTTCCACTCCTGAAGTGAGTTTTTTGGTGGCTGAACGGTCCAATACGAGAGCCACAGACTCTGTCACAGGTAGGAGAGATAGTCGTTGAGGGAAGGGGTGGGTAAGACTGGTTGACCGCACGCTCTTTCCACTGCCTGTGCTTGATTTCTGCATGCTCTCGGCGTTGAGACTCGAGGTGCTCAGTGCCCTCTCGGATGCACTTCCTCCACTTAGGGCGGACTTGGGCCAGGGACTCCCAGGGGTCAGTGGGGATCGCGCACTTTATCAGGGAGACTTTGAAGGTGTCCTTGTAGAGTTTCCGCTGCCCAATTTTGACTTGTTTGCCATGAAGGAGCTCCGAGTAGAGCACTTGTTTTGGCAGTCTCGTGTCTGGCATGCGAACCATGTGGCCTGCCCAGCGGAGCTGATCGCATGTGGTCAGTGCTTCAATGCTGTAGATGTTAGCCTCGATGAGGACGCTGATGTTGGTGCGCCTCTCCCCCCAGGGGATCTGTAGGATCTTGAGGAAACATTGTTGGTGATATTTCTCCAGCGACTTGAGGTATCTGCTGTATGTGGTCCATGTCTCTGAGCCATACAGGAGGGCAGGTATTACTACAGCCCTGTAGACCATGAGCTTGGTGGCAATTTTGAGGATGTGTCCAGCCTGGCGGTATATCGCTGATGAATGTTCCGCCGGGTGGTATGTAGGTATTTTTTTGATGACTTTCGCAATTTTGGGTGGTATGTCGGCGGTCTGCGGGCGGTGTGCAGTGGTATGTCGACCAATTTCGGGCCTCTAAATTGGTACGACACTGAGAAGTGTAGAGGAACACAGGAACCTTGGAGTGCACGTCCACAGATCCCTGAAGTTAGCAGGCCAGGTGGTTAAGTAGGCATACGGAATGCTTGCCTTTATTAACCGAGGCATAGAATATAAGAGCAGGAGGGGTTATGCTTGAACTGTATAAAACACTAGTTAGGCCACAGCTAGAGTACTGCTTGCACTTCTGGTCACTGCATTACAGGAAGGATGTGATTGCACTGGGGAGGGTACAGAGGAGATTTACGAGGATGTTGCCGAGAGTGGAGAATCTTAGCTGAGGACAGATTGGATAGGCTGCGTTTATTTACCTTGGAACAGAGGAGGCTGAGGGGAGACCACATTGAAGTGTATAAAATTATGAGGGCCTAGATATAGTGGATAGAAAGGGCCTGTTTCCCTTAGCAGAAGGGTCAACAGCCAGCGGGCATAAATTTAAAGTAACTGGTAGAAGGTTTAGAGGGGATTTTGAGTGGAAATTTCTTCGCGCAGAGGGGTTTGGGGGTCTGGAACTCCCTGCCTGATAGAGGCAGAAACCCTCACATTTAAAAAGTACTTGGATGTGCACTTGAAGTGCCGTAACCTGCTGGGTTACGGACCTAGAGCTGGAAAGTGGGATGAGGCTGGGTGCCTCTTTGTCGGCCGGCACGGACACGATGGACCGAAATGGTCTCCTTCCATGCTGTAATCTTCTCTGATTCTATGAAATGCCTATTCAAAAGTATGTAATATGGATATCATTATGATCTGAAACAGGACACATCCTCAAATACATCAGTCTGTTGGTGTTTCATTGTTACCCTAGCTACAGTATAATATTGTTCGATGACTTAGCAGACTATTGTGTAGTTGGAAAGTGCAGTTGAAACTTTGATTTTAAGATGGGCACAAAGGATTAACTACTTTGTCAAAGAATATTTAATCACGACTTTACCGCAGGAGGTGAAATGGGTGAGGTATAGTCTGTGATTTACACTGTCTTCAATTGAATTTCTTTTTCTTTAGTGCCTAAGGTCTCCCAAGCAGCTATTTTGTGTTTTTCAAATCTGGTACTGGACTATTTTTAGCACCATATTTCTGTATTGAGGGGGGAAAAGCCTCTTGCAGAATTCCTTGATGGGATTATCCAGCTGTGACTTTTAGACTGTTGTAGTAAATCATATTAAATTTGACTTAAACATGTAACCTATTTCAATATATATCAAACAGACAGTGCCATAAGAGGATTTCAACCAGTGTTTAGTTTTTGACCATAAATCTGACTTCTAATGTTGACCAGATTCAGACAGTTAATGAACTTCAACCCAGAGATCTGGTTTCTTCCTTCTTCCTTCTTTCATTTTCAGTTTTCCCAGGCCTGTCCCAGCTCCTCTCAAATGCCTTAACCTTTTGAAGATGTATAGTTTTATATGCACTGGTGGTCATCTGTATCTTGCCCAAATAGCCATTTTTCAAGCGAGAACCTAGATGGTGCCTGCCAGGAGGCTATGTAACTACAATGGAACACCACAACTAAACCAAATCCAATTCTTTCACAACATTCAATTCTTTCCCAATAACCTATCCACAAATCCATTTCCAGGAGCGGTTGCTTGTTATTGATTAGGTGGTGGAACCCTGTATTTTTATTTGTGTTGTGCTTTTCTTTTTTCTTCACAATTTGTCAGAGACTGGACATTAAACCAACTACTCTTCTACTCTATATGGCTAAGCTATTTGCTAATTTAACCAGATGGTCATTGGCAAATAAACCTAGAGAGCTTCAGTTCAAATACCTGGCTTTCACCATTGAAAATCTATGGCCTCCAGTGAGGGATGTTTGCATTTGCTGATGCTCTGTGAGTCCAGTAGATGGAGCACTGTACAACAGCTTGTATTTATTATAGCACCTTTAACATAGTAAAACATCCCAAGGGGCTTCACAGGAACATTATCAAACAAAATTTGACACGAGCCACATGAGATGTTAGGACAGGTAACATAAGAACATAAGAAATAGGAACAGGAGTAGGCCATATGGCTCCCCGAGCCTGCTCCACCATTCAATAAGATCATGGCTGATCTGATCATGGACTCAGCTCCACTTAGCCGCCCGCTCCCCATAACCCCTATCCACTTAGCATTTAAGAAACTGTCTATTTCTGTCTTAAATTTATTCAATGTCACAGCTTCCACAGCTCTCTGAGGCAGCGAATTCCACAGATTTACAACCCTCTGAGAGAAGAAATTTCTCCTCATCTCTGTTTTAAATGGGCGGCCCCTTATTCTAGTTCTAGTCTCCCCCATCAGTGGAAACATCCTCTCTGCATCCACCTGGTCAAGCCCCCTCATAAACGTATACGTTTCGATAAGATCGCCTCTCATTCTTCTGAATTCCAATGAGTAGAGGCCCAACCTCCTCAACCTGTCCTCATAAGTCAACCCCCTCATCTCCGGAATCAACCTAGTGAACCTTCTCTGAACTGCCTCCAAAGCAAGTATATCCTTTCATAAATATGGAAACCAAAACCGCACACAGTATTCCAGGTATGGCCTGACCAATACCTTATATAGCTGTAGCAAGACTTCCCTGCTTTTATACTCCATCCCCTTTGTAATAAAGGCCACAATACCATTGATCTTCCTGATCACTTGCTGTACCTGCATACTATCCTTTTGTTTTTCATGTACAAGTACCCCCAGGTCCCACTGTGTGCCTGCACTTTGCAATCTTTCTCCATTTAAATAATAACTTGCTCTTTGATTTTTTTCTGCCAAAGTACATGACTGTCCAACATTATACTCCATCTGCCAAATTTTTTCCACTCACTTTGCCTGTTTATGTCCTTTTGCAGATTTTTTGTGTCCTCCTGACACATTGCTTTTCCTCCCATCTTTGTATCGTCAGCAAACTTGGCTACATTACACTCAGTCCCTTCTTCCAAAGCAAAAGCTAGATGTTGAGAAGTGTCTTAATGGAGGAAAGAGAGGTATAGAGGCGGAGCGGTTTAGGGAGGGAATTACAGATATTAGGGCCTTGGCAGCCGAAAGTACGGCCATCAATGATGGAGTGATTAAATTCGGGGACGCTCGAGGCCAGAATTGGAGGAGCGCAGACATCTCTGAAAGTTGTAGGGCTGGTGGCGATTGCAGACAATGGGATAGGCGAAGCCATGGAGGGATTTAAAATCAAGGATGAGAATTTTAAAATTGAGGCGTTGCTTAATCTGAAGCCAATTCAGCCAGCAAGCACGGGTAATGGGTGAACAGGACTTGGTACGAGTTAGGACATGGGCAGCAGAGTTTTAGATGACCCGAAGTTTACACTCTAGTAGTAAAATGATTCTCTGAGGGGTTGGGAGAGAGGGGGAATGAATAAATTGCTGGTATCAATTATATCCTGTAGAATTATACATTCATCCATTTGGGCGTGGACTTCCACTGGGTGCAACCACAGCAAAGTCTGTGGACTTTACACCATGTAAAATGCCTATTAAACACCAGGATGTTTGCAACCTTGGCATAATATTTGACCCTAAGCTAAGATTCTGACCACATATCTACATCACCATGACTGCTTACTTCCACAGTCATAATGTCGTCTGTCTTCACCTCGCCTCAGCTTATCTGCTGCTGAAATCCTCATCTGTGCTTTTGTTACCTCTAGACTCGACTATTCCAATGCTCTCCTGGCTGACGTACTATCTTACATCCTCTGTAAACTTGAGCCTGTATCCGAACTCGCACCAAGACCCTGTTGGCTCCAGGTCTGGCAACATCTCGATTTTAAAATTCTCATCCTTGTTTTCAAATCCCTCCATGGTCTCGCTCCTCCACTTCTCTCTAACCTCCTTCAGCTCTACAACCCGCAGAGACCTATGTTCCTCCATTTCCAGCTTCTTGCGCATCCCTGATTTTAAAGGCCCCCCCGTTTGGCTGTTGTGCCTTCAGCTGCCTAGTCCCTGAGCTCTAAAATTTCCTTTTAAAAACCTCTCGACCTCTCTCTCCTCCTTTAAGACGCTCGTTAAAATCTACCTCTTTGACCAAGCTTTTGATCACCTGTCCTAATATTTCTTTGTGGCTCGATGCCAAGTTTAGTTTGAAAATTTCTCCTGGGAAGCGTCTTGAGACGTTTTACTACATTAAAGGTGCTGTATCAATGCAAGTTGTTTTTGAGAAGAATAAATGAGTACTATAAATTTGGATAAACATACAACATTAAATGTTATCTGATCTATCTGCAAATCTATTGACCTGTCCTTCTACAGTCACTTAGCCTTTTTCACAGTTATTTGTTCTTAATTTTCCTGTTTTCCCCTCGATCTTTCCTACATTCCTTTTAATATTTATGGTCAACATTACTGACAGATCAGAAATCCATTAAAAGGTATGAAGTTGTTTATTTTTAAGGGTGACACATATCAAAGGGGATTGTATATTTTTTAAACCAGAATGATTGCATCATTAATTAATAAGTAATCATTCTTGATAATGGAAGCACTCAACATGTTGGGCAGCAACTTGGAGAGAGGATCAGACAAATGATTATGTACTTGAAACGTTCATCGTCATCATCGACAGTCCCTCGAAATCGAGGAAGACTTGCTTCCACTCTAAAAGTGAGTTCTCAGGTGGCTGTACAATCCAATGTGGGAATTACAGTCTCTGTCACAGGTGAGGCAGGCAGTGGTTGAAGGAAAGAGTGGGTGGGAGCCTGCTTTGCAGCAAGCTCCTTCCGTTGTCTGCGCTTGGTTTCTGCATGTTCTCAGCGATGAGACTCGAGGTGCTCAGCGCCCTCCCGGATGCTCTTGCCCCACTTTGGGTGGTCTTGGGCCAGGGATTCCCAGGTTCCGGTGGGGATGTTACACTTTATCAAGGAGGCTTTGAGGATGTCCTTGAAGCGTTTCCTCTGCCCACCTGGGGCTCACTTGCCGTGTAGGAGTTCCGAGTAGAGCACTTGTTTAGGGAGTCTCATGTCAGGCATGCGGACGATGTGGCCTGCCCAACGGAGCTGGTCGAATGTGGTCAGTGCTTCGATGCTGGGGAAGTTGGCCATGAGCGAGAACACTGACATCGGTGCGTCTATCCTCCCAGTGGATTTGCAGAATCTTGCGGAGGCAGCGCTGGTTGTACTTCTTGAACTTGAAACGTTAACCCTACCTTCTCTCCACAGATGCTCCCTGACCTACTGACAGTTTCCAGTGTTTTCTAATTTTATATCGGATGCCCAGCATCTGCAGTATTTTGCTTTTTGTTCCTTGATTGTGTTATATTCTCCTAGATTGGATGCAGTGTGGCCTGGAAGTGTAAAGTGGAAAATAAACATTCCAGAAAACATTAATTTTGCAATAAAGAAAGAAAGACTTGCATTTCTATAGCGCCTTTCATGACCACCAGACCTCCCAAAGCACTTTACACCCAATGAAGTACTTTTTGAAGTGTAGTCCAAGTTATAATGTAGGAAAGATGGCAGCCAATTTGCACACAGCAAGCTCCCACACAGCAATATGATAATGACTAGAAAATCTGTTTTGGTGATGTTGGTTGAGGGATAAATATTAGATAACTCCACGGTTCTTCTTCGAAATAGTGCCATGTGATCGTTACGTCCACCTGAGAAAGCAGACGGGACCTCAGTTTAATGTCTCATCTGAAAGACAGCACCCTTCTGACTCAGAGATGCTGCCAACTGAGCCACAGCTGACACTTGTATACATAACAAAGGTCAGTGACAACCTCTTCATTCTTTCGGTGACCTTAAATGTATGCCTTCTAGCTACTAATTCACCAGAAAGTGAAACAATCTTTCACTATTTACCCTCTCAAGCTTTTTAAAAATTTAGAACATTTCTGTTTGATCCCCTTAACCTATTCTGCTCTGATGATTACTGCCTAGTGACACAAGTCTCTTGCCATAACTATATCTCCTCATCCTGGTATCATCCTAATAAATCCACATTGCTCCTTTTCCATGGCTCCATATACCTTTTACATGATTTAGCTGAAATTGCAGTTGTGGCCTAACAAATGTCTTTTGATTCAGCAATTCCTCCTTGCTATTCAGTGTCCCATATATAAAAACCAGAGTCTCATTTGTCCTTATTATATAATATAAAGTTATACCTCTTGGTCATTGATTCATGGGATCATTCATATGCTGCAAATATAAGGGGCATTTGCATGATTGTTGTCTGATACTTCAATACTTTTTGTGTGTGTGCTTTTCCCTTCAGTGATTCAGAAATTTTGTATATTCGAACATGCAACTCCTTTGTCTCACAGCTAACCTGAACGATATGGATTCAATGCACATTTCCTGAATAAAAAGGATTACCTCAGGCAGAAACTGAGCATCTCTTTTATAAAGACAAAAGCAAAATACTGCGGAGGCTGGAAATCTGAAATAAAAACAGAAAATGTTGAAAATACTCAGCAAGTCAGGCAGCATCCGTGGAAAGAGATGTATTATCATCCCTTTTGTCCTTTAATCACTCCTGCTTTCTATCCTATTACAGACCTTCCCTTTTGTTCATTCCCCCTCCCCTCTTTCCCTGCCCTTGCCCTTGCTTAAAATCTGTTACATCTCTAACTTTTTCCAGTTCTGGCGAAAGGACATTAACCTGTAACCCTGTTTCTCTCTTCACAGATGCTGCCTGACCTGCTGAGTATTTCCAGCATTTTCTGTTTTTATCTCTTATAAAGAACAAGTCAGACTATTTAAAAAAGTAATGGACCTTTTATTTAGTAAACCTTTGTTTGTTAGAACCAAGCTGGGCCAGACAATAAAAATTTGGACGACATGCAGTTTTGTATTTTTAAATTTGCTGCAAAGGAAATGAAGAGCAGATAAAAGGGACGAACACAGTATTGTAGCTGGCTCACTAACTACTGGGATGGGGGGGGGGGGGAGCTTAAAACAATGACTATCACTAGAGAAAAAGTACTAGGCAAACTAACGGGACTAAAGATGGACAAGTCCCCTGGACCTGATGGCCTGCATCCTAGGGTCTTAAAAGAAGTGGTTACTGAGATAGTGGATACATTGGTTGTAATCTACCAAAATTCCCTGGGTTCTGGAGAGGTCCCAGCAGATTGGAAAACTGCAAATGTAACGCCCCTATTTAATAAAGGAGGGAGACTGAAAGCAGAAAACAATAGACCAGTTAGCCTAACATCTGTCATTGGGAAAATGCTGGAGTCCATTATTAAGGAAGTAGTAGCAGGATATTTAGAACATCATAATACAGTCAAGCAGAGTCAACATGGTTTTATGAAAGGGAAATCATGTTTGACAAATTTGCTGGAGTACTTTGAGGATATAACAAACAGGGTAGATAAAGGAGAACCAGTAGATGTGGTGTATTTGGATTTCCAGAAGCCATTCGATAAAGTGCCACATAAAAGGTTACTGCGCAAGATAAGAGCTTATGGGGGTTGGGGATAATATATTAGCATGGATAGAGGATTGGCTAACTAACAGAAATCAAAGAGTCAGGATAAATAGGTTATTTTCAGGTTGGCAAACTGTAACTAGTGGGGTGCCACAGGGATCAGTGCTGGGCCTCAACTATTTACAATCTATATTAATGACTTGGATGAAGGGACTTAGTGTAATGTAACCAAATTTGCTGATGATATAAAGATAGGTGGGAAAGCAAGTTGTGAGGAGGACGCAAAGAATCGGCAAAGAGATATAGATAGGCTAAGTGAGTGGACAAAAATTTGCCAGATGAAGTACAATGTGGGAAAATGTGAGGTTATCCACTTTGGTAGGAAAAATAAAAAAGGAAATTATTATTTAAATGAAGAGAGATTACAAAATGCTGCGGTACAGAGGGATCGGGGGTCCTTGTACATGAAACACAAAAAGTTAGCATGTAGGTACAGCAAGTAATTCGGAAAGCAAATGGAATGTTGGCCTTTATTGCAAGGGTAATGGAGTATAAAAGTAGGGAAGTCCTGCTACAACTGTACAACTACTACACCTGGAGTGCTGTGTACAGTTTTTGGTCTCCTTATTTAACAAAGGATATACTTGCATTGGAGGCAGAAGGTTCACGAGGTTACTTCCTGAGACGAAGGGGTTGCCTTACGAAGAAAGGTTGAGCAGGTTGAGCCTATACTCATTGGAGTTGAGAAGAATGAGAGGGGGGTTTGACAGGGGTAGATGCAGAGAGGATGTTTCCCCTCATGGGGGAATGTAGAACTAGGGGGCATCATTTCAGAATAAGGGGTTGCCCATTTAAAACTGAGATGAGGAGGAATTTCTTCTGTCAGAGAGTCATGAATCTTTGGAATTCTCTACCCCAGAGAGCTGTGGAGGCTGAGTCATTGAATATATTTAAGGTGGAGATAGACAGATTTTTGAATGATATGAGAGTCAAGGGTTATGGAGAGGAGGCAGAGAAGTGGAGTTGAGGCCAAGATCAGATCAGCCATACGCTTATTGAATGGCAGAGCAGGCTCGAGGGGCCAAATGGCCTACTCCTGCTCCTATTTCTTATAAAAAGGTGCTGAAAACTTTTCTTCACATTAACAAAAGGCCTAAAAGTTATTTGATTAAGAAGATGAGCCTAGCTCCTGTGATTTCTCCTTTGTGGTTGTAATAACTGAGGGAGAAAATGAGTGTTCTATTCTTTAAAGATGCTTTGTATTACTATCATGTTTTTTTTGATAGAGACTTGTCTCCTCAGACCACATGTTGCTGTCCTTTATTCCATGTGGCTTCACCAGAGGCTGGGGGTGGAACAGGTAGCATAATCCGATGGGCTAGAATGTCGGTTTTCAGCGAAAACGGTAGTTTTATGCCAAAATTACCATTTCTGTTGCGCAACCGTTTTTAGGCCCGCTTTTCGGCCTTTAATTCACATTGGTAAAAATCGTCGTAAAGCAAGAACCCACAACTGGTAATGATCAGATAATATGTTTTTTGGTGATGTTGTTTAAGGGCTAAATGTTGGCTAGGACTCTTAGTGACATGGGTTCTTTTACATCCACCTGAGAGGGCAGGAATGTCTCACCTGAAAGACAGCACCTCACAGTCTAACACTCCCTCAGTGCTGCATTGAAGTTATGTGCTTAGATTATGTGATCTCTGGAGTGGGGCTTGAATCCATGGGGCTGGATTTTCGGGTGGTTTGCGACCGGATGTTCGCCGCATTTTGGCCCTCTGTGGCGAAAACCTGATCGCGATCCTCGGCTTCTTGTTTGCGGCGGTGCTTGGAAGCACCACTGGGGAGAGCTGCATCAGACATGTAACGACTCTGATTGCATTACCGTCTGAATTTGGGCACTCACCCGACCTGTACGCCACGCCCCGAACAATGACAGGTAAAACACAGTGGTGCAGCCTGCCAACAGCGGTAAGTTGGAAAACCTGCAAAAAAGATAAGTTAAAGTTTTTATTTTCAATTTCTTTTGCAGCGATTTGTTAGCTAAGGGACTTAGTAATGTTGTTTGAATGTTTTTTTTAAATTCCCACCGCCCCCCCTCCCCCCTCCCAAGGCCTCTTTCGCACTAAAGTTGGCGAGGATTGCCTTTTTGCGCCGCTATTAATTGTGCGACGCTTCCCTTTGCGGCAGACACCAAGTGCCGAAAGTTGGGCCTTAAATTGGTAACGCAGCGAAAAAGGTAATTTTCACACATCGCTTGTATTTTTGCCTGAAAACCCGAAAATCCTGCCCTATGGTCTTTTGACTCTATTGTCTGAAGTGGTGTGTAAGATATGGAGGGAAGAAACACATCAACTATTGATTTCTGCCTCTTCAGTAGCCATTAGAATCATAGAAACTTACAGCATGGAAGGAGGCCATTTTGGCCCATCGTGTCCGTGCCAGCCGACCAAGAGCTATCCAGCCTAATCCCACTTTACAGCTCTTGGTCCGTAGCTTTGTAGGTTACGGCATTTTAAGTGCACATCCAAGTATTTTTTAAATGTGGTGAGTCTTTTTGCCTCTACCACCCTTTCAGGCAATGAGTTCCAGATCCCCACTACCATCTGGGTGAAGACATTTTCTCTCGTATCTCCTCTATACCTCCCCCAATTACTTTAAATCTATGCCCCCTTGTTGTTGACCCCTCTGCCAAGGGAAACAGGTCCTTCCTATCCACTCGATCCAGGCCCCTCATAATTTTACACACCTCAAGCAGATCTCCCCTCAGCCTCCTCTGTTCCAAAGAAAACAGACCCAGCATCTCCAATTTTTCCTCATAGCCAAAATTCTCCGGTACAGGCAACATTTTTGTAAATCTCCTCTGCACCCTTTCCAGTGCAATCACATCTTTCCTATAATGTGACCAGAACTGCACACAGTAATCCAGCTGCGGCCTAACCAGTGTTTTATACAGTTCAAGCATAACCTCCTTGCTCTTGTATTCCATGCTTCGACTAATATTCCATATGCCTTTTTAACCACCTTATCTACCTGGCCTGCTACTTTCAGGGATCTGTGGACCTACACTCCAAGGTCCCTTTGTTCCTCTTTCTGATCCTTTGCCAAAGGTGTGTCATGATTTCCTTAAATTCTCTTTACCTCTGCTATTTTGATGGTGTAGTTGCTAACTCTTCTTAAAAAAAAATTGACCTCTTTTTGACTTGCTTTTCTCCATTAATCCGAATGATCCTTGCACAAATCCTACGACCATTATGACCAACATGAAGTTTTATCCCTGTTTTCACATTCAAACTGAACATTAAAAAGGAATCCACCATATTTTATTAATGTCGTCATGTCTTTTTAAAAAAAAAAAATTTCACTTACAGATTATTCTATTTCACCCTCTAGCATGAACAAGCAGAATGGGACATCCTAAACAAGCTCCTTCAGCATCGTGGCTTCAAACCAGTTCAGCTTGTAGACCCACAAACAAGTAAAAACCAGAGAGGTAAACAAGCTAATGGATCCAGCAAGCTGGTCTACTGACCTGTTAGTGTTCAGTTCACATTAAGGGTACATTTACGTTATAACTGTAACAAAGCTGTTTGCTGCGCTTCAATGCTGTAACAATAATGTTAATTAAGTCTGAACCTGGAGTCTGGGCACAACTTCACAGTGGAGCAATGTAGAGTGAGACATCTGCTTTGCTTTGGAGGCAATTTGGGCCTTCGGGCCTTCACAAGAGTTGATGTGATGCTGGAATTGCTCCTTGCTGTTGTTAAACTTGTGCGAACACACCATTAAATCATTTTTGTTTTCTTGCAAGCTTGAGCAATTGTAGGAGTTTTGAATGAATGTGTGAGGAATATTAGTGCTTCCAAATTATTATCCTCGCATAATCATCCCTTCACTCATTTTAAAGTGTTTCTAGGCTGGCGAGAGGAAGAAAATTCTTGTACTTAATGCGTTTAAGGCTGTTGGTGATGAGCGTTGGTGGTACCTGTGTTCATCTGATCAGCTAACATCCTCGACTTATCTCAGTGATCATTCCATCACAGAAATGCAAGCTCATCTCCCAAAGAGTTCGTATTCTCTTTTGCTATCTTGAATGGTGGGAACCTAAGATTAGACTTTTCCTTTGCCAGAAATGGGTTTATGTCCTTGCCTCACACAAAATGTATGGAATGATAATTGCTTAACAATTACCAAGTCGTTGAATGCACTATGGACCCAGACTCTAGGGGGCCAAGTTTCCACAGGAGTTGCTCCCATTTTTTTGGAGCAACTAGTTTTTTTTGGAGTATCTTAAAAATTGCAATTCTCCACATTTAATTTGCTCCAGTTTCAGAAAGTTAGTTCAGTTTTTTTTAGTTCAGATTTTTTTTCAAACGGGGGTGTTATCAGCCACTTGCGTCTGTTTTGGCCATTTAAGCAAGTTTAGACAGCCAATAGTTACTCCAAACTAACTTATGTGTCCACTTTTGTACGCTCAGAAAAACCTTGCGGATACTTTAGAAATCAGGCGCAGGTAGCCAGAGATTTGGGGGGGGGGAGAGGAGGGAAGTTAGAGGATTTTCCAAAGCACTAAACACCTTCACAACAACATTAAAGAAGCATAAGTACATTTAAAGTACTAAGCACTAAACAAAGCAATACATTTAAAGCACCAAGCACTAAACAAAGCACAAAAATAAGCAGTCAATAACAAATAAAAAATACAAGAAAGCTGAGAGGACCTGCACCAAGACTTACTAAGCACTAAACAAAGCACAAAAAGTAATAAGCAATTAATTAACAAATAAAAAATAGAAGGAACCCTGCACCTAAAGCACCATGACCAAAGTAATAACCAATCAATCAATCAATAACAAATAAAAAATAGAAGTCCTACCTTTATGTGAAGGGAAGGCAGCGGGCTGCCGATGGAGATGGGGAGTTAAACAGACAGGCCTGCCCAGGTCCCATCCTACCCGCGTCTTGCCCCCGATCCCTTTGCTTCCCTGCTACCCCGCACCCCTGAGCATCTCTGAGACAGTCCCAAGGGGCACTCGATGGCCTCAGTCATCTTCCTTCTTGATGGTCACTTTTGCCAGCTCCTTCTCCCTTTCTTGTTTGGTTTTCTGTTCCCAGGATCTCCTGTCTCTGATGATGGACATTGCTGTCTGTTCCCTCGCAGGTTGCGGCGGGGAGCCCATTCGTCCAGGGCTAGGGGCGGCGTGCTTCGGGCCCCTTCCAAACAGCCTGCAGCACACGCACACAGAATCTGGGGGCGAGGAGCTACTGCACATGCGCGCACACTCTAGCGCGCATGTGCAGAGGTCGCGGCACTGTTTTCAGCGCTGGGTCCTGGCTCCGCCCCCCCGCTGGTTCTGCTGCGCTCCGCCTAGTCCGAAGGAGGCCCGATGAGCGTGGAGAATACCACGGTAAGGATTAGGCATGCTTTTTGTTCCAGAAAGTTGGCGGACCTCATGGAGGTGTGCCGTTCTAAGGGTCAGTGGAAACTTGGCCCCTAGATGTGGTTGATTGTTGATTGGGACCTACTTTCAATGGTAGTTTGCCTGTGCTTGACTGACCTAGACTGACAGGAAAGGCTACAGCAATGACCTTGGTCAACTGTGACAGGAATCTTCAACACTATCCTTCTGAGGCTGGTGAATAGGATTATGTTTGAGGCGTGTATACACTCATTATCTCAAAGTGCAGTTGTGGTTTCTATCTACAAAGGGAATTTGAGTGATCCCAGAATGGTTAAGCCAATTATTTGGGTTGTTTTGGTACATATATCCAGTTCCCTGGAAGCCTATTGAGTAAGAAATTTACAAGCTGGCTTCAGCTCCATACCAGTTTCTTGCTTTTTGAGATCAGTGTTGTTAGGCTCTGGGGCATTGCTTTCATTATTTTTCTTTCATAAGGCTTTCAACCTAGTTTCTCATGAATCTTTAACATCCGGGAAATTAAATTCAAAAGTGAGGCAAGGGTGCTTCATTTGTACAGATCATTGTCTGACCCCCATCTGCATTCAGTTTTGGGCACCAAACCTCAGGAAATATATATTGAGCTTGGAAAGGGGTACAATGTAAATTCATCAAAATGAATGTGTAAAATTATGAGGGGCCTGGATAGAGTGGATAGGAAGGATCTGTTTCCTATGGCAGAGGGGTCAACAACAACTAGATTTAAAGTAATTGGGGGGAGGTTAGTGGGGGTCTGGAACTCATTGCCTGAAAGGGTGGTAGAGGCAGAAACCCTCACCACATTTAAAAGATACTTGGATGTGCACTTGAAAAGTGCCGTAACCTACAGGGCTATGGACCAAGAGCTGGAAAGTGGGATTAGGCTGGATAGATCTTGGTCAGCTGGCGCGGACACAATGGGCCAAAATGGCCTCCTTCCGTGCTGTAAATTTCTATGATTCCTAGGCTTAGACCTACATTATGAGGGCAAGTTGCATAAACTTGAGGACATCCAAAACTCTGCTGTCCATGTCCTAACTTGCACTTAGTCCCATTCACCCATCACATTAATGCTTGCTGACCTAAATTGGCACCAAATTAAGCAACGCCTCGATTTTAAATTTTCATCCTTGTTTTCAAATCCCTCCATTTCCTCGCCCTCTCCCTATCTCTGTAATCCCCTTCAGCTCTACAACCCTCTGAGATATCTCTCTAATTCTTGCCTATTGAGCATCCCTGATTTTAATCGCTCCACCATTGGTGGCAGTGCCTTCAGCTGCAAAGGCCCTAAGCTCTGGAATTCCCTCTCTACTTCTCTTTCCTCCTTTAAAGATGCTCCTTAAAACCTACATCATCTGCCCCCGTATCTCTATGTGGGTCAGTATCAAATTTTGTTTGATAGCGCTCCTGTGAAGCACCTTGGGATGTTTTACTATGTTAAAGGCACTATATAAATACAATCATTATTGTATTTTCTTGTGTTTAGATGTTTGAGGTGTGATGTAATCGAGATATTTAAAATGATTAAGGGATTTGATAGAGTAGATTCAGGGAAACAATTTCCTCTGGTGGGGAATCCAGAACAATTGAGAATAATCTTAAAATTAGAGCTAGGCTATTTAGGAGTGAAATCAGGAAGCACTTTTTCAGAGTTGTGAATATCTGGAACTCGCTCCAAATGGCAAATGGCAGAAATATTGAACAGTAACTTTGCCTCAGTATTTACCAGGGAGACTGACCAGGTGGGCACGACATTAGAAGAAGAGATCAAAAAATATATGAAGACATTTAAAATAGAAAGACGAGAGCTAAATGATAATCTAATCAAATTTAGAGTGGATAAAACCCATAGTCCAGATGGATTGCATCCCTGCATATTAAAAGAAGTTAGGAAGAGATACCAGAGACACTATTACATATATACTTTCATTAGCAAAAGGAATAATTCTGGAGGACAGCTAATATTATTCCTATATTTAAAAAGGGAGATAGAACAAGTACAGGGAACTATAGACCAGTTAATTTAACTTTAATGGTAGGAAAGACAATGGCATTTTTACTCAAGTTAGTAATCGAAAAACACCTAGAAACTGAAAGTATAAAAGAGTAAATGGATGGTTTTCAAAAGGGAAGGTCATGCTTGACAATCTTATTAAATTCTTTGAAGAAGTAATAGAATTAATAGACTAGGGTAATGCAGTAGATGTAATATATTTGAATTTTCAAAAGGCCTTCGATAAGGTACCACATAGACTCATGACTTAAGGTGGAGTCAGAGGACAGGTAGCAAAATGGATAGCAAGCTGGCTACAAAACAGAAAACAGAGAGTAGGGTTTAAGGGTAGCTACTCATACTGGTAAAATGTGGGCAGTGCAAAGGAAGAATGCAACCAAATACAGGAAGAGATTAATAAATGTGCAGAGTGGATGTATATTTGGTAAGTGAATTTCAATATAGTTGTTGTTGAGTGTGGGGCGGAGTATTTTGGTAGGTAGAATAAGGAGGCCACATACTGCTTAGACAATAAGTGTCTGGGATAGAGGAGTAAAGTGATCTAGGGGTACAGATACACAAACCACTAAAGATAGGGATGCAGGTTAATAAGGCCATTAAAAAAGCACTGGGGTTAATTTCTAGAGGGATAGAATAAAAAAGCAGAGGAGTTATGTTAAGCTTGTATTCAACCTTGGTTAGATTACACTTTTGAGTACTGTGCACAATTCTAGTCTCCATATTATAAAAATATACAGGCCTTGGAGAAGGTGCAAAAAAAGATTCACAAGGATGATACCAGAACTGATCAGTATATCCTATCAGGAAAAGCTCAACAGGCTGGGGCTCGTTTCTCTGAGCAGGCTGAGCAGAGATTTGATAGAGATCTTCAAGATAATGAAAGGGTTTGATAGGGAAGATGTAGAGAAAATGTTTCCACTTGTGGGGGAGCCCAGAACTAAAGGTCACTAATATAAGATAGTCACTATCAAATCCAGTTGGAAATTCAGGAGAAACTTCTTTACCCAAAGAGGGCTAAGAATATGGAACGAGCTACCACAAGGAATAGTTGAAGCAAATAGCATAGTTACATTTAAAAAGAAGCCAGATAATCACATGAGGGAGAAAGGAATAGGATATGCTGATAGGGTTAGATGAAGAGGGGTAGAAGGAGGCTCATGTGGAGCATAAACTCTGGCATTGACCAGTTGGGCGAAATGGCCTGTTTTTGTGTTGTTGACTCAATGTAATTCTATGTGACATGCCATGGATGCTGGGTTAATTGAAATTAAACTGCAAAGCACAGAAATATTGTTGTGGAAGGATTACTACTTTGTTTAAAAAAAAAACTATTGCCCTCACACAGTTGACCACTCCATCCTCCTCCAACGCCTCTCCATCATTGTCCAGCTGGGTGGGACTGCACTCGCCTGGTTCTATTCTTATCTATTTAATCGTAGCCAAAAAATCTCCTGCAGTGGCTTCTCTTCCCATTCCCTCATCGTTACCTCTGGTGGCCCCCTCCTGTTTCTTATCTATATGCTGCCCCTTGGCAATATCATCTGAAAACACGGAGTCAGTTTCCATATGTACGCTGACTACACCCAGCTCTGTCTCTCCACCACTTTTCTCGACCCTTCTATGGTCTCTAAATTGTCAGACTGCTTGTCCGACATCCAGTACTGGATGAGCAGAAATTTTCTCCAATTAAATATTGTGAAGACCGAAGCCATTGTCTTTGGTCCCTGCCACAAACTGCATTCCCTAACCACTGACTCCATCCCTCGCCTAGCATCTGTCTGAGGCTGAACCAGACTGTTCACAACCTAGGTATCATATTTGACCCTGAAATGAGCTTCCACGGCGTAACTAAAACCGCCTATTTCCAACTCCGTAACGTTGCCCCCGCCTCAGCTCATCTGCTGCTGAAACCCTCATCCATGCCTTTGTTACCTCTAGACTTGATTACTCCACGCCCTCCTGGCTGGTCTCCCACATTTTAACCTATGTAAACTTGAGGTCATGCAAAAATTGGCAGTCCATGTCCTAACTCGCACCAAGTCCCGATCACCCATCACCCCTGTGCTCACTGACCTACATTGGCTCTTGGTTAAGCAACGCCTCGATTTCAAAATTCTCATCCTTGTTTACAAATCCCTCCATGGCCTCACCCCTCCCTATCTCTGCAATCTCCTTCAGTTTCACAACTTCACGAGATGTCTGTACTCTTCAAATTCTGCCCTTTTGAGCATCCCTGATTATAGCTGCTCAACCATTGGTGGCTGTGCCTTCAGCTACTTGGGCCCCAAGCTCTGGAACTCCCTCCCTAAAATCTCCGCCTCTCTCCCTCTATTTACTCCTTTAAGATACTCCTTAAAACCTACCTCTTTGACCAAGCATTTGGTCATCTGCCATAATTTCTTCTTGTGTGGCTTGGTGTCAAATTTATCTGTTTTGTCTAACACTGCTGTGAAGCGCCTTGGGAAGTTTTATTACGTTAAAGGCGCCATATAAATAAAAGTTGTTGCCAAAAGCTTGTTTTAATCCGGATGCCTGAACTTTCAGAACTGCTATTGAGACCTGTATGTGTGTCTGTGAAGTGCGCAAATAATTGTGGGTTGTCATTTAGCTTTAAATGTATCCTTTTTATCCCTTGTTTATTGACTTGTATCCATATTTATTTTTTTATTAAAAACAGAATTTTGCTGATTTTTGCGCATGCCTGGAATTTTTGGGGTTGTGATTCTCTCTTCTCTCTGCCCCCCTACCCCCAATCAATGTATTTGATTCTAAAAATAGAATCTGAAAATTGTCAAAAATTCATGTTTTATAATTTAACTTTAATGATCTTCACTAATTGAGACTGGAAATTCATGCCCAAATCTTGAATTTTATCCAGGTTGTGTACTTCAGCTCCAAGTACAAAGGTAATGAAATATTTACTGAGCTATTTACTGAAATAAAAGCACAACCAGGTTGTCTACAGTCACCATTCAGTTCCAAGCACTTCTGAAATTATTACAGTGCTCCTTTTCACAGTGTTGGCAGACTCATTGGCATCTGGTGTGCTCTACCCATCATCTTGGATTACCATTGGGATATGGCCATGAATTTACCTAAATGTAATGATGTGGCTTTGTATGTCCCAAGGGGATTTATTGTGTATTAATTGGAAAATACAGAGAACATCTGTTACAATTGTTGATGCATATTGGTATCTGAGGCAGTTAACTTTTAGCTTGCTGGTGGTCTCCCAATATTTACCATTTCTTACCTACTAATGACTTGAGATAGCCATTGTTCTTTGTTTTCATATCAGGATTTTTAAGCTATGCTAATTATACCTTTTTAAACTATTGTAGATGTGGTACTTCTGGACAAACAGTCAGCCGTGGAAATCAGAGAGGTGGTGAAGATTCTAATGAAAGACACAGAACGACGACAGGCGTTGATCTGGGATCTTATCCAGTCGAACAGGGAGCTGAAGTAAAGCAGCTATATGACTATTTCACCAAACGAAAATGAACTGTTTAATTCAAACCTTTTTTAAAATACTGTGTATTTACTAATACAAATAACCCTGCCAGCTTGCCTATATGTCTGCAATATTGTAATACTACAGTGAGTAATATTGACTCGTCTATGATAAGTCGCATTAATAAATCAGATTGCACAATTGCTCCCTAGTACCCACATGACACCAAGGACCAATCTGATCTACACAAGGCTAAATGTTTTTATCAGTTACTTTTCTTTCCTCTACGATTTTTAAATTATTTAAAATTATCTTTTTAATTTTCAATTTCATTTAATGCCATGCAGTCAGGTCCAGACAGGCTCAGCCTCAGCTGTGTTAAACTTAAATTTCCCTTCCGAGTATGATCGCATGCCAAATCTTAGCCTGCTCAGCCACTATATCCAGCTTGATACGTCAACTTGTATTTATATAGCCTCTTTAACATCGTAAAATGCCCCAGGGTGCTTCGTAAGAGGGTAATCAGACAAAATTTGACAGAGCCACATAGGGACATATTGGGCAGGTGACCATAAGCTTGGACAAAGGAGTAGGTTTTAAGTAGTGTCTTAAAGGAGGAGAGTGAAGCGGAGAGCTTTAGGGAGGGATTTCCAGAGTTTTGGGGCAGTAACAGCTGAAGTCACAGCCCTTGAAAGTGGGGCTAAGGAAATTGGAGAAGCCAGAATTGGAGGAGCACACAGATCGCGGAAGGTTGTAGGGCTGGAGGAGATACAGAGATGGGGAAGGTGAGGCAGGCCATGGAGGGATTTGAAAACCAGGATGAGAATTTTAAATTCATGGCATTGTTGGACTGGCTGCCAATGTAGCTCAGCGAGCACAGGGGTGATTGGTGAATGGGACTTGGTGCGAGTTAGGATACAGACTGCAGCGTTTTGGACAAGCTAAAGTTTACTGTGAGTGGAGGATGGGAGGCTGGCCAAGAGAGCATTGCAATAGTCTCATCTGGTGTCAATGAAAGCATGAATGAGGGTTTCAGCATCAGATGAGCTGAAGCAGGGGTGAAGACGGGTAATATTTTGGAGGTGGAAGTAGGCGGTCTTGGTAATGGGGAGGATATGGAGTCAGAAGCTCAGCTCAGGGTGAAATAGGATGGCCAGGTTGCGAAGAGTCTGGTTCAGACTTGCACTGTTACATAGGCATAACATAGTTTTGTGGCACATACTGCATTTTGAAGCATTATATCAGTTTTAACTGGTAGATTGGAGTGGACACAACACACTTCCATTCTCTGCTTTGAGTGATCTGGATGAAAGCAATTTGGCCAAATTGGAATGAGAATCGCCTGCAGCTCTGTGTCATTTTTGTACCAAATCTCTGATGTAGGCATTATTTTTAAGAAGTCACAGAACGCTAACAGCCTTGTTCAAACCAAAATTACTGCTTATGCTCCAGTTGAATACCTAAATATTAGAACATGTGCACTTTGAACACAAACTTGGTTTGTATTTGCCTTATTAAAAGAAGTTGAAATTTGCCAAAATTTTTACAAGTAGAAATTCACTTTTTTTCAGTGGGCTGCCTGCTAAGCCATTTTATTACCCTGACGACTAATATTGTAACTTGAGTCTGGTGTACAGGCTTAAAGGGCAGAATGGCCTACACCTGTACCTCTGTGACATTGAGATTAAGGGTGCGAACCCAACCCTCCACTTGCTCTTTAGAGTGCTATGCAATGTTATGTGCCATGCAAATTTTTAAGATTTAAGATTTAAGGATATAAGATTTTTAAAGGGATAGAAAAAATTAACCTTAAATAATATTTTCAGATATTTCAGGGCAGTAGGATGAAGGCAGAGGTTCAGGGTTAGGAGAGACTTTGAAGTACTATTTTGCACAAAGGATATCAACAGCTGCAGCAGGTTGCGAGGAAGGGGACTCAACTCCATTAAGAAATAGCTAGATGTTATAATGTGTAGATGCTAAAATTGGTATTCTGTAAGGTCATCAAATGGGTCTATCTTGGGATTTCTGTAACTAATCTGCAACTGTTAACATGTCTTAGAATAGCATATTTCATTTCAACTGGAGTCCATGCCAAGTGAATTGAGCATTAATATGGAAGACAACATTTACCATCATTTAGATGTAGGAAAAGTAGGCATTTAGATATAGGTGATATAGGAAACAGAGCAGCAAATTTGTCGACAGCAAGGTCTCACACACACAATAATGAGATAATCTGCTTTAGTGATGCTGGTTGCAGAATGAATATTGATCGGGACACCATGGATTTGTTTGCACCCTGAGGGCAGGCGGGGTCTCAGTTTAATGTCTCATCATGACGGCAGTTCTGACAGTACAGCACTCCCTCATTACTGCACTGATGTGTTAGCCTAGCTTATTTATTTTTTAAAAACATAACACTACTGGTTTTTCCAGTTCAGGTAGATATTCATGAATTTTTCACATGCACCCCTTGAAGTTTGCTGAAAACCTATTGTTGTAATGGAACCGACATAATCGCCATTTGCTTTATCGAAATGCTTGAGACAAGATTGGCTATACTAGATTTTCAGAGATCCATCCAGGAAGAAGTGGCCCTGTATAATGCAGCATAGTGCCAGTGTTATTTCTTCACGAGCGAGAAACAAATTTAAGTCTTAAGGATAAGGGGTAAGCCATTTAGGACCGAGATGAGGAGGAACTTCTTCACTCAGGAAGTTGTTAACCTGTGGAATTCTCTTCCGCAGAGAGTTGTTGATGCCAGTTCATTAGATATATTCAAGAGGGAGTTGGATATGGCCCTTGCGGCTAAAGGGATCAAGGGGTATGGAGAGAAAGCAGGAAATGGGTACTGAGGTGAATGATCAGCCATGATCTTATTGAATGGTGGTGTAGGCTCGAAGGGCCGAATGGCCTACTCCTGCACCTATTTTCTATGTTTCTAAATACAAGTGAATGATATTTTTAAAACCATCTCTACTATGCCAATACCTGTACTCCACATAAGAATAGAATATTAAATGGCTTGGTGATTACAACAGAACAGCCTTTTAAAACAAAATTGTTTTTCTGCCATGTTAAATTGGTTTCCACCCTTCGCTCATTGAATGTTAAATGAGATGTACTAAGCCACACAGAGGAAGTAGAATACCCAGAAATAGTTTCAGATCTGGAAAAATGTAACACATTCTTGCTGTAGAACAATAAAATGGAATTTTGCCAATTTCATTGTGCTTTTGAAACATAAACGGATATTTCTTACCATTGCAGAAATCACCTGCGCCAGCAGCAGAGTAGAGCCTCTTCGGAACAACAGCATACATCTGACCTGTTAGTCCATGACACTGTTAAATCGAAGATTCAGGAGCTACAGGCTGGCTATTTTGCAAAGTGTTGTCAACAGCAAAAGGAAGTTGAGCAACTGCAGCACGATAAACAAGATATGCAGGTAATGGGAATAAAAAAGGAGGGAGAGAGAAAACAGGGAATTATAGACCGGTCAGCCTGACATCGGTAATGGGTAAAATGATGGAATCAATTATTAAGGATGTCAGAGCAGCGCATTTGGAAAGAGGTGACATGATAGGTCCAAGTCAGCATGGATTTATGAAAGGGAAATCATGCTTGACAAATCTCCTGGAATTTTTTGAGGATGTTTCCAGTAGAGTGGACAAGGGGGAACCAGTTGATGTGGTGTATTTGGACTTTCAGAAGGCTTTCGCCAAGGTCCCACACAAGAGATTAATGTGCAAAGTTAAAGCACATGGGATTGGGGGTAGTGTGCTGACGTGGATTGAGAACTGGTTGGCAGACAGGAAGCAAAGAGTAGGAGTAAATGGCGACTTTTCAGAATGGCAGGCAGTGACTAGTGGGGTACCGCAAGATTCTTTGCTGGGGCCCCAGCTGTTTACATTGTACATTAATGATTTAGACGAGGGGATTAAATGTAGTATCTCCAAATTTGCGGATGACACTAAGTTGGGTGGCAGTGTGAGCTGCGAGGAGGTTGCTATGAGGCTGCAGAGTGACTTGGATAGGTTATGTGAGTGGGCAAATGCATGGCAGATGAAGTATAATGTGGATAAATGTGAGGTTATCCACTTTGGTGGTAAAAACAGAGAGACAGACTATTATCTGAATGGTGACAGATTAGGAAAAGGGGAGGTGCAACGAGACCTGGGATCATGGTACATCAGTCATTGAAGGTTGGCATGCAGGTACAGCAGGCGGTTAAGAAAGCAAATGGCATGTTGGCCTTCATAGCGAGGGGATTTGAGTACAGGGGCATGGAGGTGTTACTACAGTTGTACAGGGCCTTGGTGAGGCCACACCTGGAGTATTGTGTACAGTTTTAGTCTCCTAACTTGAGGAGGAAATTCTTGCTATTGAGGGAGTGCAGCGAAGGTTCACCAGACTGAATCCCGGGATGGCGGGACTGACATATCAAGAAAGATTGGATCAACTGGGCTTGTATTCACTGGAGTTCAGAAGAATGAGAGGGGATCTCATAGAAACGTTTAAAATTCTGATGGGTTTAGACAGGTTAGATGCAGGAAGAATGTTCCCAATGTTGGGGAAGTCCAGAACCAGGGGTCACAATCTAAGGATAAGGGGTAAGCCATTTAGGACCGAGATGAGGAAAAATTTCTTCACCCAGAGAGTGGTGAACCTGTGGAATTCTCTATCACAGAAAGTTGTTGAGGCCAATTCACTAAATATATTCAAAAAGGAATTAGATGTAGTCCTTATTACTAGGGGGATCAAGGGGTATGGCGAGAAAGCAGGAAGGGGGTACTGAAGTTGCATGTTCAGCCATGAACTCATTGAATGGCGGTGCAGGCTCGAAGGGCCGAATGGCCTACTCCTGCACCTATTTTCTATGTTTCTATGACACACACTGCTTATTTGTATTTTAAGACTTTAATCTCATTCTTGTCTAGGACCATGGATAATCTATTTGAGTTCTGTGATACATGAATGTTTTAAGTTGCTTTCATGACCAGTGTAGAAAACAATAGGACGGAGAGATTATGCAATGAAAATAGTAAAATCAAGAAATAATTGTACCTGTTTAGCGTGCCAACATTGTTAATTCTACTTTTTGGGGCAGCTATGGATTGGCAGTCTATCTGGCATTGCCAGCAATGCCCACCCCTTTCTGGTTTCTTAAAACTAAAAGAAAAACACTGGCTGTTGGAAATCTGAACAAGATTTGGATGAAGGAAGAGAGTGTACTATCTCCAAGTTTGCGGATGACACTAAACTGGGTGGCGGTGTGAGCTGTGAGGAGGATGCTAAGAGGCTGTATTGTGATTTGGACAGATTAGGTGAGTGGGCAAATACATGGCAGATGCAGTATAATGTGGATAAATGTGAGGTTATCCATTTTGGGGGCAAAACCATGAAGGCAGAATATTATCTGAATGGCGGCAGACTAGAAAAAGGGGAGGTGCAACGAGACCTGGGTGTCATGGTTCATCAGTCACTGAAAGTGGGCATGCAGGTACAGCAGGCGGTAAAGAAGGCAAATGGTATGTTGGCCTTCGTAGCTAGGGGATTTGAATATAGGAACGGGGGGGGTCTTACTGCAGTTGTACAGGGCCTTGGTGAGGCCTCACCTGGAATATTGTGTTCAGCTTTGGTCTCCTAGTCTGAGGAAGGACGTTCTTGCTATTGAGGGAGTGCAGCGAAGGTTCACCAGACTGATTCCAGGGATGGCTGGGCTGTCATATGAGGAGAGACTGGATCAACTGGGCCCTTATTCACTGGAGTTTAGAAGGATGAGAGGGGATCTCATAGAAACATATAAGATTCTGACGGGACTGGACAGGTTAGATGCGGGAAGAATGTTCTCGATGTTGGGGAAGTCCAGAACCAGGGGACATAGTCTTAGGATAAGGGGTAGGCTATTTAGGAAACAGGAAATGCCGGGGAAACCCAACAGGTCAGGCTGCATCTGTGGAAGACGGAACAAAGTCTTCTGACTCTGTCAGAACCTCTGATGAAGGATTCATTAAATCTGAAATGTTAACTTTTGTTCGAGCCATTTAAAGGACAAGTCTGTTCAGGTTAAAGATCTTCTGGCACCATTTGTAGAAAAGTTCTCGTGGTTGGGTTAGCATTGCACCCTCAATTGATGCAGTCAAGTCCACTTAAATAAATAACCGATAAAAAATAAAATGTTTGGGAATAAAACCTCCATGTCCTTTTTCATTCTTTTCCAATGATAATTGCCCTGTTAAATTGAAAAAGTCTAGATTTATTAATTTAACCATTATACTGCTTCGCCTGTCAAATTGTACAACTCTTGTTTTTTGATTGTGTGGAAATCACCTAATAACCAATTCAGTGACGTTTCAGTCTCTTACCTCTTTTACCTGCTCAGGTGGTAGGGCATAACCACTTTTGGCAAACAATGTGACGAGTGCTTTTGATTAGGTGTGAAAACCGTCTCATCAGATGCTATGTGATATTTATAATTTACCCATATTTTGTAGCACACAATCCCTTTAATAAGAAACTGTGGCAGAAACTCTGGGAAATTTTAATCCCCAAGAACGGGTGGATTGGGAGCGAGTGGGCGGTAGCGCAACCCGGCTCCGATGTGTCCACTTCCGGGTTTAGCGGAGGCGTGTTTGGATGCTGGCAAGAAACCTATATGCCAAAGTCGGGGTTTCATAATCGGATGTGGGTGGTTGCATATTGCCGCAATTAACATACTTAGGAGATGTTATTGAGGTATTTTTAAATTGTTTTTAACTTGACCCCAAATTTCACTTGAGCAGCACGGGTTTCCCAGCGAAACTGACCAGGAAAACCAAGGCGAGTTTAAACACCAGTTCAGGTGAGTATTTGAACTTGGTCATTGTCCTATCTGAATAAAAGCTCACTTATTGCAGCTGCTTTCTCAGTTACCTCTCGCAAATGTTTGCAGAGAGTGTTTGTGTGAATACAGCTTTTTAATCAACCTTGTGAAAATTTCAAATTGACAAGATCAGGATGCGAGACGCCTTGGATGTGTTTGACAGTACATCAGAAGAGGAAGGCCATCACCATCCACAGCAGTGACAATGTGCTATAATGGGATCACCACATGCATGGGAGGGAGATGCACAGGAGAGGGGCCGAGGTCGCAGGAGGAACGACCCATGCCACAGGGTTCACAGACAGAGGCTCAGCTTCCTTGATCTCATAGAAGAGCATTGCTTTCGCAGACTGAGGTTGTCATCATCATCATAGGCAGTCCCTCGCATTGAGGCTAACTTGCTCCACGCCAAAAAGGGATGAGTTCACAGTGTTTCAATGAAGGACCTAATATTCTAGGCCCCGAATTACATTTTGAAGGGTGGAAGATGCCTGTGCATGGATTATTTTATCGCGTGACGGCCGATGCACACCAGCCACCACACAGGCTTGACAGAGTTAGTTCTTGGTCCAGTGGCAGGGATTAATCAAGACGACAGGAGACCAACTCTGCTGCACGGACCTAGTACACACACATATTGCAGTGTGGACTGGCCTGTGCTGCCCCAGGGCCCTTGCCTCTGCTGGGCCCCGAACTCACGCCTCTCCTGGGCCCCAATTACGATGCTCTACGAACTCTTGTCACTCCTTTGCCCTTGACCTCACTGCTCCTTCACCCAAACCTTGCCGCTCCTACTGTACCTGCCCGCGCTCCAATTAGCGACCTGGATTTGGGTGACGTCAAATCCAGTCGCCCTCTCACAGCTGTCGCCCTCCTGCAGCAGCACACGCTGTACCTTGTAGTGCCTCCACGCTCGTTTTAAGGTCCTGACCCGCAAAAGAGCATGGAGGTGTCGGACCCAGCATTCGGCACGGCCCCGACCTAAGGTTGTCATAGCAGGTGGTGACAGACATCTGCAGTCGCTTACAAGAAGACCTGCTATGTGATGGTCACCCAGTGGCTGTGAATTTGACCACGGTCCTCAACTTTTTTTTTGCGTCCGGATCCTTCCAGGACGCTACCGGAGACGTATCCAGGGTCTCCCCCCTTGGCTGCACATAATTGAATAAGGCAGGTCACTGGCTTGTTTGCCAGGTCTGATAATTATGCAAATTTTCCGTGAATGCAGGAGCCAGGATGAGCGGGCAATCGGATTCGCCTGGCAGGCTGGAATCCCCAGGTAAAGGATACCATTGCCTGCATACCTGTTTCAGTCTGAGCGCCCTCACAACAACCAGGAGTTTTTATAAACTGCATGGGATATTTATCCATCAATGCATAGCTGGTGTGCATCTACAAAAAGAGGTACATGCAGGTCTGTGCCAGATTCCCTAGGAGCTGCCATGATGCCGTCATAACGAGGCAGTCCAACATCCTAGATCATTTCGTTCCAGGAAGCAGATTTGAGGGCTGGCTCCCAGGAGACAAGGTATAGCCACTTCAAACTTGGCTCACCACCAGGAACCCCACCAATGAGGCGCAGGAGCGCTTCAACAAGAGACACATGACCACATTGTGTGTTATCGAGCAAGCCATTGGAATGTTGGAAGACATGCTTCAGGTGCCCAGATCGGTCTGGAGGTGCCCTTCAGTACTTGCCAGGTAGGATGACCAGAATGATGGTGGTGTGCTGCATCCTACACAACATTGCGCAGCGGAGAGAATTGCAGGTGGAGGAGGATGAAGAGGCTCCTCACTCATCTTTGGGTAAGAAGAACGTAGAGGAGGAGGAGGATAACGATGTGGCACCCATTGCCAGACTAGCCACTTCCATTACTGCCAGGGATGCTTTAATATCTCAACGGTTCACATAGTGTGTGTTGTGTATGTATAATGTAAGTATACACCTTGTACACTTAATGTACAGTTACGTAAGACTAGTCGATGTACCTTCACACTGTATATACCAGAGGGTGCAACTGGTGGAGACCCAGGGGTCACCTGTACACGACAGGTAACCAGGTATAAAAGGGAGCTCACCATGCTGTATCCTCACTAAGGAGCTGTAATAAATGGACTAAGGTCACCACAGTTCAAGTACAATATCTTACCTCGTGGAGTCATTACTAGAGTGCTTACAGACACAATAGTGTGAATCATAACAAATGCAATCCTGCGGCCGCCTCCCCACCCTCCCCCACAGATCAGATTATTTGGTCATTATCACAATGTTTGTGGGACATTACAACAGTAACTACACTTCAAAAAGAGTACCTCATTGGCTGTGAAGCGTTTTGGAACATCTAGTGGTCATGAAAGATAAGTGCAAGCCTTTTTTTTTTCCAGCATTGTTAGCTTTTTGCAAAACTTGATACAACAGTTAAAATGGATTAAATAATAGAACGGTTAAGTAAATAAAATTATTTGGCAAAATTATTATTCATATCACAGTTTTTCTCTGCCGGTCATAAACCAAATTAGTTGGGCATTCATCTCATTGCTCTCTGTGGGAGCATGCTGTGTACAAAATGGCTACCATGGGTGCCTGCATAAGTTGTTGCACTTTATTGTAATTCATAAGAACATAAGAAATAGAAGCAGGAGTAGGCCATTTGGCCCCTTGAGCCTGCTCCGCCATTAAATTGGATCATGGTTGATCTGATCCTGGATTCAGCTCCACTTCCCTGCCCGCCCCCCATAACCTTTTACTCTTTTATCACTCAAAAATCTGTAATTAAATATATTCAATGACCCAGGCTCTTCCATAGGTTTACAACCCTCTGAGAAGAAATTTCTCCTCATCTCGATTTTAAATGGGTGGGCTCTTATTCTAAGACTATGTCCCTTCGTTTTAGTTTCCCCTATGAGTGGAAATATCCTCTCTGCATCCACATTGTCAAGCCCCTCATTATCTTATGTTTCAATAAGATCACATTCTTCTGAACTCCAATGTGTATAGGCCCAACCTACTCAACCTATCCTTGTAGGTTAACCCCCTCATCTCTGGAATCAACCTAGTGAACCTTGTCTGAACACCCTCCAATGCAAGTATATCCTTCCTTAAAAACGGAGACCAAAACTGGACGCAGTACTCCAGATGTGGCCTCACCAATACCCTGGACAGTTGCAGCAGGACTTCTCTGCTTTTATACTCTCTCCCCCTTGCAATAAAGGCCAACATTCCATTTGCCTTCCTGATTACTTGCTGTACCTGCATACTAACTTTGTGAATCATGCACAAGGACCCCAAGGTCTCTCTAATGCAGCACTTGGCAATTTTTCTCCATTTAAATTGTAATTTGCTTTTCTATTATTTCTGCCAAAGTGGATAACCTCACATTTTCCCACATTATATTCCATCTACCAAATTTTTGACCACTCACTTAGCATTGCAGCTGAAGCTCTTCGGGACCTTGAAACGCAAGATAAGGTGCGATTAGGAATGCATTTTTTTTAAACTAAAACAGATTAACATAATTTTAATAAAATTGGCGCTCACATTTTCTGTTTGGTTTATGTGTTGTCCTGAGGAAGGCACATTTAACTAGAATTTTGTGCCCCAACTATTGGTAATTGTAGCTATTAGTAGCTATATTGTGAATTCAGTGTATCTATGACAAATGAGTTTAGGTTTGGTGTCTATTGCTTCAAATCCCATTATCGCAATGTTTAAAAAAACTACAATTCAAATTCTTGTGCCAAGGTTATTGTTGTAAATTTAGTCAGTTACAGACAACAGCTTCAAAATTAAGCAATGCTATGTAATTGTTATTGGTTCAATTTGCATTTTAGTGTGTTACTATAAGGATTTTATGTGCCCATTAGGTACATTGTCGTCAGTTGAAACAAAAGCTGCACGAGCAAGAGAAGACTATTGTGCGATTGAAGAAAAAGTTGTACATGATTGTGACTGAGGAAGAACAATGCATTGAAAGACAGAATAAGGTGTTTCACCAGTTTCATAAGCAAGCCACCAGAGCTCATAATATACCTAATCAACAGTAAGAGTCTACATGTTTGTCTGAAATCTTTGGAATACTGAATACATTGGCCTTTACAAATGAATTAGAATGATTGGCAAGTAACCAGCTATTCTAATCTCTGCAGGTTGCTTGATCTGATCGATGCCTATGAAACCCAAATCCATTGCTTGCAGCAGGAGTTGAGGTAACCTGTTAAATGATCTTATTTGGTTTTCTATTCCACTTTGTTGTATATATTTAAATGTATGGATATCCTGTGATGAAACTGTTATTGGAAAAAATATGTAGACAAATGCTGTACCAACTAAACTAACCCCCACTTTGAATCATAGTTTACAGCAAAGAGGAGGCCATTTGCACCATTGTTGTCTGCAGGCTCTTTGCTACTTCTACTGCCCTGCTATCGAACCAAATATCTTTTGCTATACAGCTTGGTTGGATATTATTAATCTACAAGTAAACTTCCGACGTAATTGTGTACCAAAGCCATAAAAAGCATTTCATATAGTATTTGATTTTGCAGAAATAAAAATGAACCTTAACAGTTGAAGAATTTTCTGTAGACTTAATATATTTGGTGTTTATAGCCATTGAATGGTGAGATAAATGTCTGTGTTGCACCACTATTCCGTGGCAATACTTAGCATTATCTGCTATATCCCATGAGGATGTTTCAGACTACTGTTATACTCCCCGACACGATTTGTGTTTGCTCAAAATGCTTTTTACTCATGCCTAGTACAACATTTTGCTTCCTTAGGCAAACCCTTGCAGCCCCATGTTCTGAAACAGGAGTTTATGTGCAAAATAACTTGTTAAAACAAAAATTAAAATACTGCAATGCTGGAAATCTGAAACTATAAACAGAAAATGCTGGAAGCACACAGGTCAGACAACATCTGTGGAAAAAGGAAGTTATCATTTCTGCTCAATGAACTTTCGCTGGAACCGGAAGATATTACAGATGAGTAACTTATAAGGAGCAATAGAGCCAGGGAAAAAAGGAATGGTCTGTGATTAGGTAGAGGATAGGAGACGATTAAAGGACAGAAGTAATAATAATGCAAGACAAGGTGGCACTAATGAGAAACATTAGGGAAGCAAAAAATATATTTAAGATCCAGATGTCATTCACACATACACTGGGTCTCTATGCATCTTTTGTTTTTCTAGAATAACATGTTACCAGGTCAATAATTAATCCTTTAACCAATGGGATCCAGACTGGAAATAGTCAGCATGTAGGGAAAGGAAGAAGCCATCCAGGAGCTGTAATAACTTGCATGGATGAGAGAGAAACTGGAGGATGGAGTTTGAGCTGGGGTAGGATGGGGGTCTGGGAAGACAGGTTGTCCAGGACTTGCTGCAATATACATTGAAGAGTGCTTACCTGAGTCGGGGACGCGTTAAAATGTGAATGGATACAAGTGTGATGCTTACATGAAGTGAGCGTTTTTTACAAAATGGCAGGAGTGGGGCAAACAGGAATCTGAGCTGGGAGATTTTTTTTAATGGACAAACTCAGAGTAGGCTCAAGAGATATCTTAGATATGTAAAGAGAAAAAGGTTAGTAAGGACAAACGTAGGTCCCCTGCAGTCAGAATCAGGGGAAGTCATAACGGGGAACAAGGAAATGGCAGACCAATTGAACAAGTACTTTGGTTCGGTATTCACTAAGGAGGACACAAACAACCTTCCGGATAGAAAAGGGGTCAGAGGGTCTAGTAAGGAGGAGGAACTGAGGGAAATCCTTATTAGTCGGGAAATTGTGTTGGGGAAATTGATGGGATTGAAGGCCGATAAATCCCCAGGGCCTAATGGACTGCATCCCAGAGTACTTAGGGAGGTGGCCTTGGAAATAGCGGATGCATTGACAGTCATTTTCCAACATTCCATTGACTCTGGATCAGTTCCTATCGAGTGGAGGGTAGCCAATGTAACCCCACTTTTAAAAAAAAAAGGAGGGAGAGAGAAAACAGGGAATTATCGACCGGTCAGCCTGACCTCAGTAGTGGGTAAAATGATGGAATTAATTATTAAGGATGTCATAGCAGCGCATTTGGAAAGAGGTGACATGATAGGTCCAAGTCAGCATGGATTTGTGAAAGGGAAATCATGCTTGACAAATCTTCTGAAATTTTTTAAGGATGTTTCCAGTAGAGTGGACAAGGGAGAACCAGTTGATGTGGTATATTTGGACTTTCAGAAGGCTTTCGACAAGGTCCCACACAAGAGATTAATGTGCAAAGTTAAAGCACATGGGATTGGGGGTAGTGTGCTGACATGGATTGAGAACTGGTTGTCAGACAGGAAGCAAAGAGTAGGAGTAAATGTGTACTTTTCAGAATGGCAGGCAGTGACTAGTGGGGTACCGCAAGGTTCTGTGCTGGGGCCCCAGCTGTTTACACTGTACATTAGTGATTTAGACGAGGGGATTAAATGTAGCATCTCCAAATTTGCGGATGACACTAAGTTGGGTGGCAGTGTGAGCTGCGAGGAGGATGCTATGAGGCTGCAGAGTGACTTGGATAGGTTAGGTGAGTGGGCAAATGCATGGCAGATGAAGTATAATGTGGATAAATGTGAGGTTATCCACTTTGGTGGTAAAAACAGAGAGACAGACTATTATCTGAATGGTGACAGATTAGGAAAAGGGGAGGTGCAACAAGACCTGGGTGTCATGGTACATCAGTCATTGAAGGTTGGCATGCAGGTACAGCAGGCGGTTAAGAAAGCAAATGGCATGTTGGCCTTCATAGCGAGGGGATTTGAGTACAGGGGCAGGGAGGTGTTGCTACAGTTGTACAGGGCCTTGGTGAGGCCACACCTGGAGTATTGTGTACAGTTTTGGTCTCCTAACTTGAGGAAGGACATTCTTGCTATTGAGGGAGTGCAGCGAAGGTTCACCAGACTGATTCCCGGGATGGCGGGACTGACATATCAAGAAAGACTGGATCAACTGGGCTTGTATTCACTGGAGTTCAGAAGAATGAGAGGGGACCTCATAGAAACGTTTAAAATTCTGATGGGTTCAGACAGGTTAGATGCAGGAAGAATATTCCCAATGTTGGGGAAGTCCAGAACTAAGGATAAGGGGTAAGCCATTTAGGACCGAGATGAGGAGAAACTTCTTCACCCAGAGAGTGGTGAACCTGTGGAATTCTCTACCACAGAAAGTTGTTGAGGCCAATTCACTAAATATATTCAAAAAGGAGTTAGATGAAGTCCTTACTACTAGGGGGATCAAGGGGTATAGCGAGAAAGCAGGAATGGGGTACTGAAGTTGCATGTTCAGCCTTGAACTCATTGAATGGCGGTGCAGGCTAGAAGGGCCGAATGGCCTACTCCTGCACCTATTTTCTATGTTTCTATGTTTCTATTAGCAGTAATGGGGCCTAAACAAATGGCCAGAGTAGGACACAACAAGGTAACCAGGAGCAAAAATTGTAAGATCAGGGCAAACTGAGAATGAAGACAGGAGGTTTATTTAAGCAGTGCAAGTGGGGCAAACTGGCAGCAGGACTGCGAGGTGTTTTATCAGCAACAGGGTCTAAATAAAGAGCTGAAACAGGTAAAAGCAAAGAAACAATGGGGGAGACAGAATAGTTGGAGTGAAGCAGAAGGAACAAAACTGCAGGAAGGCAGAAGGCTTGAGGGGCACTGAAGCAAGGAAGTATTGGCAAAGGTTGAAACTGGGCCAGCATGGCTTAGTGGTAGTACTCTCTCCCAGTCAGATGATTATGGGTTTAAACTACTTTAGGCTTCAGCTCGTATTCTAGGTTGACCTTTCAGTGCTGTGTTGTTAGAGGTGCTGTTGTTTGGATATGTTAAACCAAGATCCTTATGGCCTGTTCAGATGGACGAAAAGGATCTTATGGCACTTTCAGAAGAAGAGTAGGGGAGTTCTCTTGGTGCCCTGGTCAACATTTGTCCTTCAGTCAGCACCACCAAAACAGCTTATATAGTTGTTTATATCATTGCTATTTGTCGGACCTTGCTCTGTGCTAATTGGCTACTGCATTTTGACTACATAACAGTGGTGACTACACTTCAAAAGTAATGTATTGGCTGTGAAGCAGTGGGATTTCCTGAGGATGTGAAAGCTCCATCTTTTTGAGCAAGGAAACAGCAAGCAGGTAGAATGGCCTGAGAGAGGCAGAAGTGAGATTGGTATAAGAACGGAGGGAGGGACCGGCATGGAGCGGAGGGAGGAACCGACGAGGAGCGGAGGGAGGGACCGATGAGGAGTGGAGGGAGGGACGGGCGAGGTCCGGAGGTCAGGACCTGCGAGGTATGGAGATTGGAAGCGGAAAGGATGGACGAGGCATGGAGAAGCAGAGAGGTCGGAGCCCAGAGGTGGATAAGACCAAGGGAAGGCGCAGCACGGGCCAATAACAAGGCTGTGAGGCTGTGAGGCTCACATTGCGTACAATGAATTCCACGTAGAGAGGTCTTGTGAGAAGGAGGACAGTAGGAGTATGAGTTTGTGTGTATGTATTGGCACATGCGGCAGAGCCTGGTCTCCAGTCGTCTTGGATTCCCTTACCACTGGACCAAAACCTTGCTCTGTCAAGCCTGTGTGGTGGCTGGTGTGCAACAGCCACTCCACGTTAAAAGAATTCATGCACTGAGTACTCATTTTTAGTGTGGAAGCAAGTCATCTTCGACCCAAGGGACTGCCTATGATGATGAAAAGAGAATAATAGTGTTGAAACAGACATAGGTTTTTAAATTTAAAGTACATTTATATTAGATAGTAAGACTATCTGAGTTGCATTGGTCAACCGAAGAAGAAATCATGGGAGATGTGACTGGGAGGTGCAATAGTGTCGTCTGGAGGCCTGATTTAAAAGATGAATTGGAACCGGTTCTGGGGGAGGTAGGACAAGTACAAACTGGATGGTCTGCACCTGGGCAGGACCGGAACCAATGTTCGAGGGGGAGTGTTTGCTAGTGCTGTTGGGGAGGGGTTAAACTAATATGGCAGGAGGATGGGAACCTATGCAGGGAGACAGAGGGAAGTAAAATAGGGGCAGAAGCAAAAGATAGAAAGAAAAAAAGTAAAAGTGGAGGGTAGAGAAACCCAAGGCAAAAATCAAAAAGGGCCACATTACAGCAAAATTCTAAAGGGACAAAGTGTGTTAAAAAGACAAGCCTGAAGGTTCTGTGCCTCAATGTGAGGATTATTCGTAATAAGGTGGACGAATTAACTGCGCAGGCAGCTATTAACGAATATGATATAATTGGGATTACGGAGACATGGCTCTAAGGTGACCAAGGCTGGGAACTCAACATCCAGTGGTATTCAACATTCAGGAAGGATAGACAGAAAGGAAAAGGAGGTGGGGTAGCGTTGCTGGTTAAAGAGGAAATTAATGCAATAGTAAGGAAGGACATTAACTTGGATGATGAGGAATCTGTATGGGTAGAACTGCGGAATACCAAAGGGCAGAAAACGCTAGTGGGAGTTGTGTACAGACCACCAAATAGTAGTAGTGAGGTTGGGGACAGCATCAAACAAGAAATTAGGGATGCGTGCAATAAAGGTACAGCAGTTATCATGGGTGACTTTAATCTACATATAGACTGGGCTAACCAAACTGGTAGCAGTACGGTGGAGAAGGATTTCCTGGAGTGTATTAGGGATGGTTTTCTAGACCAATATGTCGAGGAACCAACTAGAGGGCTGGCCATCCTTGACTGGGTGATGTGTAACGAGAAAGGACTAATTACCAATCTTGTTCTGCGAGGCCCCTTGGGAAGAGTGACCATAATATGGTAGAATTCTTTATTAAGATGGAGAGTGACATAGTTAATTCAAAGACTAGGGTCCTGAACTTAAGGAAAGGTAACTTCGATGGTATGAGACGTGAATTGGCTAGAATAGACTGGCGTATGATACTTAAAGGGTTGATGGTGGATCGGCAATGGCAAACTTTTAAAGAACACATGGATGAACTTCAGCAATTGTACATCCCTGTCTGGAGTAAAAATAAAACGGGGAAGGTGGCTCAACCGTGGCCAACAAGGGAAATTAGGGATAGTGTTAAATCCAAGGAAGTGGCATTTAAATTGTCCAGAAAAAGCAGCAAACCTGAGGACTGGGAGAAATTTAGAATTCAGCAGAGGAGGACAAAGTGTTTAATTAGGAGGGGGGAAATCGAGTATGAGAGGAAGCTTGCTGGGAACATAAAAACTGACTGCAAAAGCTTCTACATATATGTGAAAAGAAAAAGATTAGTGAAGACAAACGTAGGTCCCTTGCAGTCAGAATCAGGTGAATTTATAATGGGGAACAAAGAAATGGCAGACCAATTGAACAAATACTTTGGTTCTGGCTTCACGAAGGAGGACACAAATAACCTTCCGGAAATACTAGGGACCGAGTGTCTAGCTAGAAGGAGGAACTGAAGGAAATCCTTATTAGTCAGGAAATTATGTTAGGGAAATTGAACGGCGATAAATCCCCAGGGTCTGATAGTCTGCATCCCAGAGTACTTAAGGAAGTGGCCCTAGAAATGGTGATCATTTTCCAACCGTCTGTTGACTCTGGATCAGTTCCTATGGACTGGAGGGTAGCTAATGTAACCCCACTTTTTAAAAAGGGAGGGAGAGAGAAAACGGTGAATTATAGACCGGTTAGCCTGACATTGGTAGTGGGGAAAATGTTGGAATCAATTATTAAAGATGAAATAGCAGTGCATTTGGAAAGCAGTGACACGATCGGTTCAAGTCAGCATGGATTTATGAAAGGGAAATCATGATTGACAAATCTTCTAGAATTTTTTGAGGATGTAACTAGTACAGTAGACAAGGGAGAACCAGTGGATGTGGTGCATTTGGACTTTGAAAAGGCTTTTGACAAGGTCCCATACAAGAGATTGGTGTGCAAAATTAAAGCACATGGTATTGTGTGGTAATGTATTGACGTGGATAGAGAACTGGTTGGCAGACAGGAAGCAGAGAGTTGGGATAAACGGGTCCTTTTCAGAATGGCAGGTAGTGACTCGTGGAGTGCCGCAGGGCTCAGTGCTGGGACCCCAGCTCTTTACAATATACATTAATGATTTGGATGAAGGAATTGAGAGTAATATCTCCAAGTTTGCAGATGACACTAAGCTGGGTGGCAGTGTGAGCTGTGAGGAGGATGCTAAGAGGCTGCAGGGTGACTTGGACAGGTTAGGTGAGTGGGCAAATGCATGGCAGATGCAGTATAATGTGGATAAATGTGAGGTTATCTACTTTGGTGGCAAAAACACGAAGGCAGAATATTATCTGAATGGCAGCAGATTAGGAAAAGGGGAGGTGCAATAAGACCTGGGTGTCATGGTACATCAGTCATTGAAAGTTGGCATGCAGGTACAGCAGGCGGTGAAGAAGGCAAATAGCATGTTGGGCTTCATAGCTAGGGGATTTGAATATAGGAGCAGGGAGGTCTTGGTGCAGTTGTATAGGGCCTTGGTGAGGTCTCACCTGGAATATTGTGTTCAGTTTTGGTCTCCTAATCTGAGGAAGGGCGTTCTTGCTATTGAGGGAGTGCAACGAAGATTCACCAGACTGATTCCCGGGATGGTCAGACTGACATATGAGGAGAGACTGGATCGACCAGGCCTGTATTCACTTGAGTTTAGAAGAATGAGAGGGGATCTCATAGAAACTTATAAAATTCTGACGGGACTGGACATGTTAGATGCAGGAGGAATGTTCCCGATGTTGGGGGAGTCCAGAACCAGGGATCACAGTCTTAAGGATAAGGGGTAAGCCATTTAGGACCGAGATGAGGAGAAACATCTTTACTCAGAAAGTTGTTAACCTGTGGAATTCTCTTCCGCAGAGAGTTGTTGATGCCAGTTCGTTAGATATATTCAAGAGGGGGTTGGATATGGCCTTTATGGCTAAAGGGATCAAGGGGTATGGAGAGAAAGCAGGAAAGGGGTACTGAGGTGAATGATCAGCCATGATCTTACTGAATGGTGGTGCAGACTCGCAGGGTCGAATGGCCTCCTCCTGCACCTATTTTCTATGTTTCTATGAATGAGCCAAATCATTAACGTATCGATCAACATTGACGGGTGTTGCACAAATTTGATATCTTATAAGAGTTGACATTTAATGTGTGACTGAAAAATCATGATGCAGGAAATAAGACACTGTAGTGAGTATTGGGAATACATGTAATTTAATAAGGGTATTAGTGTCATGGAAAGCATGCAGTAGATTCACTACAGGACGTGCATACCATATGTGAGACTTTTAATGTAGATCGATGGAAAGTTTCAGTTTCAAATATCTCTTTTTCTTCTGAATGAGCAATTCTAGTCTGCAGATTCCATCGCCTATTCCAAGCATCAAAATTGAGTTTAATCAAGTAGACAATACTAACATTTTTAGTGAAGAAATAACGATGTTGCATCATTGGTGTAGATGTTAAAGGCATGTTCCATCATTTGTGATGCGATGCATTATTTGTGTTTTGTTCAGGCGCACTTAATGGTCATGTGCTTTCTCTCATAATTGATCACTAATAGTGAGCATAACTCACTGGTCTTCACACCATAAAATTCGGCAGATTTGCGCCCAATTACTGCCGTTTTACCACCGTTTTTGGGTGAAAAAAGTAATTTTTTGCGGCGGTAAATGCGGCACACAAAATTTAGCGCCGGGGCGGAAAATTCGCCAGCGGTAATGCGCCAGTAGTAAAATATACCGCCCGGCCTTTTTTTTTCACTTTTTACGACGTCAATCGCGTGCAATTGCTATCGCCGCGGCTGGGAAATTTGCCGATACTGCCATTTTTACCGCCCGCCCAAAAACCCGCTGTGAAAACTCAAGTCTTAGCTGCTTGGACCCACGAGGCACCCAGCGCTAACGACACCATTTTGAAAAGTGGAGCAGAAGTTCAGTGTATAAAAGGATTTTGAGAAAAGGCTGCAGAAGTGTGGGAAATTGCACTCCGCTTCCATTGAGGGGTGGTGGAGGTGGGGGGCGGAGAAACCCAGGGCGGGGGACAGGAGGGGCCACATTGCAGCAGAGGTCGGGGGGCGGGGGGAGTGTGTTGGAGGGGCGGGCCTGGGGGCTCTGTGTCTCGGTGCGGGGAGTGTTCAGAGTGGGGTGGACGGGTTGACTGCGCAGATGGCGGTTGGTGGATGTGGTGTGGTTGGCGTCGCGGGGGCATGGCTTCGGGGTGGCCGGGGCTGGGGGCTCGACATCCGGGGGTGTTCGGCATTTGGGAAGGATTCTGACGGGACGGGGCGGGTTGGGTGCGGGGGGAGTGTTCCCGGTGTTGAGTGGGTCCGGAGCCAGGGGGTGGGGCACGCTCTTGGGATGGGGGGTGGGCTGTTTAGGGCTGGGATTGGGAGAGACTTCTTCACTCGGGGAGTTGTTGGCCTGTGGGGTTCTCTGCCGCGGAGAGTTGTTGATGCCAGTTCATTGGATGTGGTCCTTGCGGCTGGTGGGGGTGGGGGGTGTGGAGGGGGCGTGGGGGTGGGGGGAGGTGCTGGGATGGGTGATCAGCCATGATCTTATTGAATGGCGGTGCAGGCTCGAAGGGGCGAATAGCCTACTCCTGCACCTATTTTCTATGTTTACTCAGTAAGCTTTATGTGAGTTCAAAGTTCGTTTTTAAGGCTGTTTGAGCACATTGGAGGACATTTGAGGATATTTTAAAAAAAACGAGGGCTGTAATATCTCTGCCAATACTGCTAGCTGCTTTTTCTATGCAGCGTCGAGCTGGAAGAAGGTTTATTCGAGCATTATGAGCATAATCAAAGAGCTCGCAGACGTATGGGGAGGAGGCCTTACCCCCAACAAGTTTACAGGGAATAGCGCTCATACCTGCAGCTGTCTGAGGCACAATGCGTTAGAAGGCCGCACTTCTGAAAAGAGGTGGTCACAGAGATAGGTCAGCTCATAAAGGCAGACCTACAGCCTACCAGCGGGAACAGGATTGCATTGCCTGTTGAGGTGAAGGTGACTGCGGCATTTGCCTTTTATACCTCTGGCTCCTTTCAGGCATCAGCAGGGGATATGCTGCATCTCGCAGTTCGTTACACATAGCTGCATTCACCAGGTGACTACTGCACTGTATGCACTCAGGATGGACTTTATAAAGTTCCCAATGACCAGGGAGACACAGAATGAGAGGGCTGTGGATTTTGCATGAATTGCTGGCTTCCCCAAGGTTCAGTGTGTCATTGACTGTACACACATTGCCCTGTGAGCACCTTTAGAGGAGCCAGAGGTTTACTGAAAGGGATTCCACTCACTGAACGTACGGATCGTCTGCGACCACACGCAGTGCATCATGGCAGTCAATGCCCAGTTTCCAAGGTGCTTCCATGATGCATGAGAGCAGTGTCTCTGACCTGTGAGTGTCAGCCACAAGGCCAGAGCTAGATGCTCAAGGACAAGGTTAAGGCCTCACCACCTGGCTCATGACCCCTCTCCGGAACCCTCAAGACAGAAGCCGAACATTGCTACAATAACAGCCATATAGCCACACACAACGTCGTCGAAAAGACAATTGGAGTGCTCAAGCAGCGCTTCCGATGCCTGGACCACTCTGGACGAAGCCTGCAGTACTCCCCTCAGCAGGTCGCTGAGTTCCTTGTGGTGTGCTGCAACTTAGCCATCATGAGGGGACAGGAATTGCCACTGGGGATTGCAGGACCACCTGAGGAGAGAGGAGAGGAGGATGATGAGAACTCATGCTACCACGACAGGGGAGGCCTCATGGCACTTTCACCACTGTAAAAGTCTTCCATCAGCAGCTGATAAATCAACACTTTGCTTGAACAGTGAAGGCATGTTTCACATTTGCCTGCCTACTCTATCCCACCATGTTGACTATTGCCCCTCTTCTACAAATGAGACACTGTACAAGAATGGTTAAGGTGAACAAAATAATTTATAAAACATTGTTAAATTTATGAAACATTTGTACATTGTTGAAACTTGGTAAACTTTAATTTTAAAATTTAAATACATTTTTTACTTGAAACAATTTGTAAGACTTTTTAAAAATAACCAAAACAAACAGCAACAAAAGAACAACAACCCCCGCTCGCCGCCCCCCCCCGCATCGAACTTCGGTTTAACTGCGGCCACCTTCCCCTCTCCCCCCACTCCCTTGCTTCTTGCCCCTATCCCTACCCGTGTTGGGATCAAGACAGTGTACAGCAAGGCGCGCAGGGTGCAGCTGTTGTTGGGGGAGAGGCAATGGAGACACCATTGGACCCCCTGGAGAAGCTCTGGGTATGGAAGGCCCGACTTCTGAGTCGGAAGGCTCTTGTTCGGCCTCCCCACTCACAGGTGCTGTCGGTCTGGGTGATATGACACTGGGGACTGCAGTGCCAAAAGGCATTACCATCAGTTGCCATCAGGCATTGACAGCCTTTGTGTTCTCTCGGATCGCAGCAGCAATCTGCCACATGTCCGCAGATTGTGTCGCAGATTATGCGGCGATGTTGTCAGAAATGCCACTCAGGGCCTGGAGGAGCTCTCGACAGTCCCACCATGTCCAGGTGTGCGTCTACCTGTCTTTCAGCAGATCGGCTTTGTCGGTTCAACTCTGGGGGTGCGTTGCTGCACACGACTTGGACCTGCTGCCTCAGATGGGACAATGCTTGTAAATGTGTCTTCCACCGAGGAACTTGTGTCTACAGCTAAAACACATGCTGACTGCATCGCCCCCTCCACCCCCAGCACTTCCTCCACTCCCACCAACAACACCCCACCCCGTACTATTCATATAACGCCTTACTAGTGTTTGTGGTTGAATCCAGTAGGACATTAAACAATTACAATTGAGCTTGAGGATGTTCTTCCTCCCTTGAAGGGTCCTCAGCGTGCCCCTCATCTTCCTCTTCAACCCACACACGGTGGGCTGAGGTGGAGGCTTGCATGGGATGCTGTGGCGCCTCAGAATCCTCATCTGCAAAATAGAAAACAACAGACGAGTGGGTAGCAGCAGGGGAGGAGGCAGGGTGATATGAACAAGGTCACATAGCGCAGGCTGCTTTGAAGGAGCACCACTACTGCATTATATGTCATCGAGAGATACTGCATCACATTACCCAAACCCGAGTCCACTGACACTACATGACATTACCCGAATCTCAGTCCCCAGAGGCTATATGACATGACCCCAACGCAGCCCAGGGATTTTTCAGGATTTACCCTCAGTTCCGACCATGGGCTCAGCACCCCCATGGGTAGTTGATCTCCTGTGGGCACCGATTAAGCCTGCTACGCATTCCTCCAGGTCTGTCAAGGGATGCGTATTGGGTGGACCATCGCCTATCCGTTGCTGCTCGTGTCGATTGTGTGACAGCTTTTTCTGCAAAAATGACAATAGGAATGGTTACCAGAGTGCCCTTCTGCTCTTGTGGCACACAAAGCACTTATACCATACGGTGTGCATTTAATACAGCTGTCTGTTTAATAGCCCTGTTATTTGTACGTGGTTCATGAGGAAGACATTAACGTGCAGAAACATCTTTTAAGATGTCAAAAAGCATTCTTAATAATGTATAATGATCATCATGGCAAATAAGGTGCACTAAGCCTACCTACAGCAACATGTGTCAGATTTACAATTTAAGTAATCAAGGTGTGCATGAATAAAAATATTATTTACTCTCATGACCCTGCAATGGTCATTCCACTTCTTCCTGCATTGTCGGTAGTCCCTGGGAATGTCATCCACTGAACACCTCCTCAGCAACAGCGGTTCAAAATCTTTTTATAATGGGTGGGGCGGGGGGTGGGGGGGTGGTTATCTCGACCACTCCAGTTAAACTCCCCCCCACCATCTACTCTCAATCGCAGTTATAAGTGCCTCATTCGCATCAAAACTAAATTTTCTGGCCCTCTCTCTGCTCTGATCAACGTGCCGAATCTTCTGTGTCTGAAAAATGTCTGATTGAGAGCTGGGTGTACTGCACATCCGCGGACGCAACCTGACATTTGACTAGAATCGCGGGAGTGAAAAAAATTCGTCGAAAAAAATGTGCGCATGCGCAGAAGGCCTTTTTTTTTTCAGATCGCTGAGTTTACCTCTAGAGCACAAATCCCATCCTACAAGAATGGATTTTACTGCTATCACCAGTCACTGTCATAGCAGTATTCCGGTGGTTTAAAAAAAGTTGAAATCCTCAAATACCGCCCAAAAAACAGTCATAGTGCTATTTTCCGAATTTCTAGCCCCATATGTCTGTATAAATAGAGAACACAACATGAGTATTGGTATGATCTGTTTACAGAACACATGGACTCAGCTGAAATAAAATATCCATAAATCATCATGTTCAGCAAGGCATGAGCCCATTCAAACCATCGTATCTGGGCCACTGCACTGGAACTATAGACTATGATCTCATTTCCTCATCTTTTTCTGTCTTTTTATATTCTTTTTCAAATATGAGTCTTTGGCTCGATAGCCAGTTGTGGTAAAAACTTCACATTCTAATAACCTCCTGATGCAAAGGCTTTTTCTAACTTCCCCCTTAATTCTCCTTGTACTAATACGGCTTGCTATCGATATAGAAACCAGTGAAAAGAACCTTTAGAAACTTACCCTCTCCAAACATTTTATAGTTCTGAAAATTTCTCATTAGAGTCCTCCTTAACCTTCCAATGGCAGGATTTTTTTTTATTACTATAACCACTCATTTCTGTTGTCATTCGAGTGAACCTACTGCACCCTTTCATGGAAACATAGAAAATAGGTGCAGGACTAGGCCATTCGGCCCTTCGAGTCTGCACCACCATTCAATATGATCATGGCTGATCATGCAACTTCAGTATCCCATTCTCTCCATATCCCTTGATCTCTTTAGCCGTAAGGGCCACATTGAACTCCCTTTTGAATATATCTAACGAACTTGCATCAACAACTTTCTGTGGTAGAGAATTCCACAGGTTCACAATTTTCTGAGTGAAGAAGTTTCTCTTCATCTCGGTCCGAAATGGCTTACCCCTTATCCTTAGACTGTGACCCCTGGTTCTGGACTTCCCCAACATCGGGAACATTCTTCCTGCATCTAACCTGTCCAATCGCGTCAGAATATTATATGTTTCTATGAGATCCCCTCTCATTCTTCTAAATTCCAGGTAATATAAGCCTAGTCGATCGAGTCTTTCTTCATATGTCAGACCTGCCATCCCGGGAATCAGTCTGGTGAACCTTCGCTGCACTCCCTCAATAGCAAGAAAGTCCTTCCTCAGATTAGGAGACCAAAACTGCACACAATATTCAAGGTGGCCTCACCAAGGCCCTGTACAACTGCAGTAATCTCTCCCTGCTCCTATACTCAAATCCTCTCGCTATGAAGGCCAATAGGTCATTTGCCGCCTTCACCGCTAGCTGTACCTACATGCCAACTTTCAATGACTGATGTACCATGACACCCAGGTCTCGTTGCACCTCCCCTTTTCCTAATGTGTCATCATTCAGATAATAATCTGCCTTCCTGCTTTTGCCACCAAAGTGGATAACCTCACGTTTATCTACATTATGCTGCATCTGCCATGCATTTGCCCACTCACCTAACCTGTCCAAGTCACCCTGCAGCCTCTTAGCATCCTCCTCACAGCTCACACTGCCACCTAGCTCAGTGTCATCTGCAAACTTGGAGATATTACATTCAATTCCTTTGTCCAAATCATTAATGTACATTATAAATAGCTGGGGTCCCAGCACTGAACCTTGCGGTACCCCACTAGTCACTGCCTGCCATTCTGAAAAGGACCCGTTTATTCCTACTCTTTGCTTCCTGTCTGCCAACCAGTTCTCTATCCACGTCAATACATTACCCCCAATACCATGTGCTCTAATTTTGCACACTAATCTCTTGTGTGGAACCTTGTCAAAAGCCTTTTGAAAGTCCAAATACACCACATCTACTGGTTCTCCCTTGTCCACTCTACGACTTACATCCTCAAAAAATTCCAGAAGATTTGTCAAGCATGATTCCCCTTTCATAAATCCATGCTGACTTGGACCGATCCTATCACTGCTTTCCAAATGCGCTGCTATTACATCTTTAATAATTGATTCCAATATTTTTCCCACTACCGATGTCAGGCTAACCGGTCTATAATTCCCTGTTTTCTCTCCCTCCTTTTTTAAAACCTGGGGTTACAGTAGCTATCCGCCAATCCACAGGAACTGATCCAGAGTCTATAGAATGTTGGTAAATGACCACCAATGCATACACTATTTCTAGGGCCACTTCCATAAGTACTCTGGGATGCAGACTATCAGGCCCTGGGGATTTATCGGCCTTCAATCCCATCAATTTCCCGAACACAATTTCCTGACTAATAAGGATTTCCTTCATTTCCTCCTTCTCGCTAGACCCTCTGTCTCCTAGTATTTTCGGGAGATTATTTGTGTCTTCCTTAGTGAAATATAGAAACATAGAAAATAGGTGCAGGAGTATGCCATTCGGCCCTTCGAGCCTGCACCACCATTCAATGAGTTCATGGCTGAACATGCAACTTCAGTACCTCATTCCTGCTTTCTCACCATACCCCTTGATCCCTCGAGTAGTAAGGACTACATCTAATTCCTTTTTGAATATATTTAGTGAATTGGCCTCAACAACTTTCTGTGGTAGAGAATTCCACAGGTTCACCACTCTCTGGGTGAAGAAGTTTCTCCTCATCTCGGTCCTAAATGGCTTACCCCTTATTCTTAAACTGTGACCCCCCCTGGTTCTGGACTTCCCCAATATTGGGAACATTCTTCCTGCATCTAACCTGTCTAAACCCGTCAGAATTTTAAAAATTTCTATGAAATCCCCTCTCATTCTTCTGAACTCCAGTGAATACAAGCCCAGTTGATCCAGTCTTTCTTGATATGTCAGTCCTGCCAGCCCGGGAATCAGTCTGGTGAACCTTCGCTGCACTCCCTCAATAGCAAGAATGCTCTTCCTCAAGTTAGGAGACCAAAACTGTACACAACCTCCAGGTGTGGCCTCACCAAGGCCCTGTACAACTGTAGGAACACCCCCCTGCCCCTGTACTCAAATCCCCTCGCTATGAAGGCCAACATGCCATTTGCTTTCTTAACTGCCTGCTGTACCTGCATGTCAACCTTCAATGACTGATGTACCATGACACTCAGGTCTCGTTGCACCTCCCCTTTTCCTAATCTGTCACCATTCAGATAATAGTCTGTCTCTCTGTTTTTACCACCAAAGTGGATAACCTCACATTTATCCACATTATACTTCATCTGTCATGCATTTGCCCACCCACCTTACCTATCCAAGTCACTCTGCAGCCTCATAGCATCCTCCTCGCAGCTCACGGTGCTACCCAACTTAGTGTCATCCGCAAACTTGGAGATACTACATTTAATCCCCTCGTCTAAATCATTAATGTACAATGTAAACAGCTGGGGCCCCAGCACAGAACCTTGCGGTACCCCACTAATCACTGCCTGCCATTCTGAAAAGTACCCATTTACTCCTACTCTTTGCTTCCTGTCTGACTACCAGTTCTCAATCTACATCAGCACACTACCCCCAATCCCATGTGCTTTAACTTTGCACATTAATCTCTTGTGTGAGACCTTGTCGAAAGCCTTGTGAAAGTCCAAATTCACCACATTAACTGGTTCCCCCTTGTCCACTTTACTGGAAACATCCTCAAAAAATTCCAGAAGGTTTGTCAAGCATGATTTCCCTTTCACAAATCCATGCTGACTTGGACCTATCATGTCACACCTTTCCAAATGCGCTGCTATGACATCCTTAATAATTGATTCCATCATTTTACCCACTACCGATGTCCGGCTGACTGGTCTATAATTCCCTGTTTTCTATCTGCCTCCTTTTTTAAAAAGTGGGGTTACATTGGCTACCCACACTCCATAGGAACTGATCCAGAGTCTATGGAATGTTGGAAAATGACTGTCAATGCATCTGCTATTTGCAAGGCCACCTCCTTAAGTACTCTTGGATGCAGACCATCAGGCCCTGGGGATTTATCGGCCTTCAATCCCATCAATTTCCCCAACACAATTTCCCGACTAATAAGGATTTCCCTCAGTTCCTCCTCCTTACTAGACCCGCTGACACCTTTTATATCCAGAAGGTTGTTTGTGTCCTCCTTAGTGAATACCGAACCAAAGTACTTGTTCAATTGCTCTGCCAATTCTTTGTTCCCCATTATAAATTCACCTGATTCTGACTGCAAGGGACCTACGTTTGTCTTCACTAATCTTTTTCTCTTCACATATCTATAGAAGCTTTTGCAGTCAGTTTTTATGTTCCCTGTAAGCTTACACTCATACTCTATTTCCCCTCCAAATTAAATCCTTTGTCCTCCTCTGCTGAATTCTAAATTTCTTCCAGTCCTCAGGTTTGCTGCTTTTTCTGGCCTATTTATATGCCTCTTCCTTGGATTTAAGACTATCCCTAATTTCCCTTGTTAGCCACGGTTGAGCCATCTTCCCCGTTTTATTTTTACGCCAGACAGGGATGTACAATTGTTGAAGTTCATCCATGTGATCTTTAAATGTCTGCCATTGCCTATCCACCGTCAACCCTTTAAGTATCATTTGCCAGTCTATCCTCGGCAATTCACGTCTCATACCTTCGAAGTTACCTTTCTTGAAGTTCAGGATCCTAGTCTCTGAATTAACTGTGTCACTCTTCACCTTAAGGAAGAATTCTACCATATTATGGTCACTCTTCCCCAAGGGGCCTCGCATAACAAGATTGCTAATTACTCCTCTCTCATTACATAACACCCAGTCTAGGATGGCCAGCTCTCTAGTTGGTTCCTCAATCATATTGGTCTAGAAAACCGTCCCTTATACACTCCAGGAAATCCTCCTCCACCGTATTGCTATCAGTTTGGTTTGCCCAATCTATATGTAGATTAAAGTCACCCATGATGACTGCTGAACCTTTATTGCACGCATCCCTAATTTCCTGTTTGATGCCATCCCCAACCTCACTACTCTTGTTTGGTTGCACAACTCCCACTAGCGTTTTCTGTCCTTTGCTGTTCCACAGCTCTACCCGTACAAATTCCACATCATCCAAGCTAATGTCCTTCCTTACTACTGCGTTAATTTCCTCTTTAACCAGCAATGCTACCCCACCTCCTTTTCCTTTCTGTCTATCCTTCCTGAATGTTGATTAACCCTGGATGTTGAGTTCCCAGCCTTGGTCACACTGGAGACATGTCTCCGTAATCCCAATTACATCATATCGGTTAACAGCTATCTGCGCAGTTAATTCATCCACCTTATTACGAATGCACCTCGCATTGAGACACAGAGCCTTCAGGCTTGTTTTTTTAAATACACTCTGCCCTTTTAGAATTATGTTGTAATGTGGCTCTTTTTGATTTTTGTCTTTGATTTCTCTGCCCTCCACTTTTCCTTATCTCCTTTCTACCTTTTGCTTCTGCCCCCATTTTACTTCCCTCTGGCTCCCTGCATAGATTCCCATCCCCCTGCCATATTAGTTTAAACCCTTCCCAACAGCACGAGCAAACACTCCCCCTAGGACATCAGTTCTGGTCCTGCCTAGGTGCAGACCGTCCTGTTTGTACTGGTCCCACCTCCCCCAGAATCGGTTCCAATGTCCCAGGAATTTGAATCCCTCCCTCTTGCACCATTCCTCAAGCCACGTATTCATCTTAACTATCCTGCTATTCCAACTCTGACTAGCACGTGGCACTGATAGCAATCCTGAGATTACTACCTTTTGAGGTTCTACTTTTTAATTTAACTCCTAGCTCCCTAAATTCAGCTTGTTTGACCTCATCCCCTTTTTTACCTATAGCGTTGGTACCTATATGCACCACGACAACTGGCTGTTCACCCCACCCTCCAGAATGCCCTACAGCCGCTCTGAGACATCCTTGACCCTTGCACCAGGAAGGCAACATACCATCCTAGAGTCTCGATTGCGGCCGCAGAAACGTCTATCTATTCCCCTTACAATAGAATCCTCTACCACTATAGCTCTCCCACTCATTTTCCTGTCCTCCTATGCAGCAGAGCCACCCATGGTGCCATGAACTTGGCTGCTGCTGCCTTCCCCTGATGAGCCATCTCCCCCAACAGTATTCAAAATGGTGTATCTGTTTTGGCGGGAGAAGACCGCAGGGGACTCCTGCACTACCTTCCTACTCCTGCTCTGCCTGATGGTCACCCATTCCCTATCTGCCTGTGTAACCTTTACCTGCGGTGTGACCAACTCACTAAACGTGCTATTCACGACATCCTCAGCATCACGGATGCTCCAGAGTGAATCCATGCGCAGCTCCAGTGCCTAAATGTGGTCTGACAGGAGCTGCAGCTGGATACACTTTATGCACACCTAGTTGTGTCTCTGACTTCCCACATAGTACAGGAGGAGCATGACATGGGTCTGGGCTCTCCTGCCATGACTTAACCCTTAGATTAACTTAATTTGGCAACAATGCCAAAGGTTTCCTACTGATAAGAAAAGTAAAAGAAAAAGATTAAATACTCACCAATCCTCCAGCCAATCACTTACCCGCTTGGCTGTGACGTCACACTTCAATTTCTTTTTACTTCTTTGTTTACCTTCTTCCCCTGCACCAGCTGGCCACCCGAACTGCCGCTCCTGCGACCTCCTCCGACGGCCGCGCCTTTTAAGGGCCTCCCGAACTGCCGCTCCCGTTCCTGTGACCTCCTCCGACGGCCGCGCCCTTTTATGGGCCTCCCGAACTCCCGCGGCCTCCACCGACGGCCGCGCCCTTTTACGAGTCTCTCGAACTCCTGCTCCTGTGGCCTCCACCGACGGCCGCGCCCTTTTATGGGTCTCCCGAACTGCCGCTCCCGCACCTGACACTAATGCATTTCCAATATTCAAAGTGATCTGCAGTATCTTCTATGTTATTTCCTTGCTTTTATATTCAGTCCTCCTATATGCGGAGATTCAACACCGCCTCCAGTGCGCCAGTGCAGCCTTTGGCCACCTGACGAAAAGAATGTTCGAAGACCAGGTCCTCAAATTACCACCAAGCTCATTGTCTACAGGGCTGTAGTATTTCCCGCTTTCCTGTATGGATCAGAGGCATGGATGATGTACAGGAGACACCAAGTTTCTGGAGATATATCACCAACAATGTAGCCGCAAGATCCTGCAAATCCCCTCGAAGGACAGGTGCACCAACATTAGTGTCCTCGTCCAGGCTAACATCCCCAGCATTGAAGCACTGACCACATTCGATCAGCTTTGCTGGGCAGGCAACATGGTTCGCATGGCAGACACGAGACTCTCTAAGCAAATGCTTTATGCGGAGCTCCTTCACGGCAAACGAGCCAAAGATGGGCAGTGGAAACGTTACAAGGACACCCTCAAAGCCTCCCTGGTAAAGTGCGACATCACCACTGACACCTGGGAGTCCCTGGCCGAAGACCAGTGAAAGTGCATCCGGGAGGACATTGAGCTCTTTGAATCTCAACGCCGAGAGCGTGAAAAGGTCAAGCGCAGGCAACGGAAGGAGCGTGTGGCAAATCAGTCCCACCCAACCCTTCCCTCGGCGAATGTCTGTCCCACCTGTGACAGTCTGTGGCTCTCATATTGGACTGTTCAGCCACCAAAGAACTCACTTCAGGAGTGGAAGCAAGTCTTCCTCGATTCCGAGGGACTGCCTATGATGATGATAAAACCCAGAATACAGCTTGCACTCCTACCTTTTGAGTTATGACAATTATGTCTATATGAGTAAATGTTGTATTCGAGGACTCATTTTGGAATCTTCTGTTTTTAACACTATTGTGTGTGAAATAAAACCAGTAGAAATAAAATATGCGGCTCGAAGTACGCTCTGCAGAGAGATTTCGCAAATGCCTGTATGAAGAACTTTGGATTTCTGACCTTGAATTCAATTAAACGGAACTTAATGGGGATCCTCTTGTGCAAAGTGCAGTGACATCAACAGATTGTCTAAGCAACCAATCAAAATGATTGCAAATTCAGGATTTGGCGCATACGCTTGCAATTTGTCAATGACGGCCACTTTCAGAGCTGTCATTGACAAACCACAAGCGCATGCGCCAAATCCCGAATTTGCGGTCGTTTCAAAGGCAGTATGACAGCATACTCTTGCGAGTACACCATCATGTCAACCACAAGTTCAGGGCCAATATATTTTGACATAAATTATAAATTGCAATGTGTTTATAAAACATCGGTCAACTTGTTTGAAGATTGATGTTATAACCAAAAATCTATTTTTCCGGACTTAATTTCCACACTCAAAACTGAAAAATAACTTGCAGGTTACTTATACCTTTTTGTTGTCACACTGTTAATTGATATTCTCAGTTTACCAATATATGTACACAGTTTTGTTATCATAAAATGACAATATCTGATTGAGTAGTATTGCAAATGACTGATTCATTTGTAACTGGTCATTTTATTTATCATAGTACTCAGAAAAATGAACTTCAAGATGTTCCTAGAGAAGGAAAAGAGCAACTAGGAAACAATAGAAAGCAGAAATATACAGTTCTCGGTGAAATTCCAGAAGACAAGGTATTGGTAAATTGGAAAAATGAAATTTGAGATTTGCCCAAAACATGTTGTGGATTAATTACCTGTTTACCAACAGTTGTTTTACATTCATGAATGCAAGATACAAACTTAACAATCATATTTGTGAGTATTCCATTTAAAAAGTACAGTTGATCAATCAAGATACCAGGTTTTAGGTATCATTATTTACAAGGAAAGGTGAGGAAGTTTTGGTCTTAAATAAAACTAGATGACTTTTGAGGTGATCTTTGTCAGTTTTTTTTGATTCATAGAATCATGCAGAAGGAGGCCATTCGACCCAGCATGTCTGTGCCAGCTCTTTGACACAGCTACTCAATTAGACCTACTCCCTGCACTGTGCCCATGGCCCTGCAAATGTATTATTTTTAATATATACCATACTCCCTTTTGAAATTTACTATTGTATCTGCTTCCATCACCCTTTCAAATTGTGCATTCCAGATTGTAACCGCTTGCTGCATAAAAAAGATTTCTCCTTAATTTCTCCTGGATATTTTACCAATTATTTTAAAGCTGTGTCCACTGGTTACTGACCCTCCTGACAGTGAAAACAGTTTCTCCCTATCTACGCTATCAAAACTATCATAATTTTGAACGTCTCTACTAAATGTCCCTTTAACACACTTTTTTCTAGGGACAACAATCTCTTGCTTTTCTGGTCTCTCCACGGGGTCAAATTTCGGCCTGAGATGCTCCTATTTTTTTTGAGCAACTAGTTTAGAATGGAGTATCTTAGAAATTGCAATTCTCGGCATTTAGTTTGCTCCAGTTCTAGTGAGTTAGAACAGTTTCATTTTAGAACAGATTTTTTTTTTTCAAAAGGGGGCATGTTCAGTCACTTATGCCTGTTTTGCAAGTTTAGGCAGTAAAAACTTACTCCAAACTAACTTAGAATAGAGTAAGCGTAGATTTTTGTACGCTCAGAAAAACCTTGACTATACTTACAAATCAAGCGTAGGTTACAAATCAGGCACAGGGAACGAGAGATGTGGGGAGGCGGGGGGAGGGAAGTTATTAAATTTTACAAGCGTTCAACAGTCTCACTTATACAAATAAAGAGCCATCCTGAATAATAAATGATAAATAAAGCAAATAAAAAATACATTGAATGTTCCTACCTGTGTGCAGCAGCTGCCTTCGAGCTGTTCAGGCCGTTCATCCAAGGGATGGGCGGCGTCAGGCCAACGACGGCAGCCCAACGACGGCAGCAGCAACCTTTGTGCTGCGGAGCTTCAGGCCGTTGGGACAGGGGCGGCGTCAGGCCAACGACGGCAGCAGCAACCTTCGCGCTGCGGAGCTTCAGGCCGTTGGGACAGGGGCGGCGTCAGGCCACCCACAGAGACCGCAGCAGCAGCCTTCGAGCTGCGAAGCTTCAGTCCATTCGGCCAGGGCACAGGGGCGGCATCAGTCCAACGATGGCAGCCCAACGACGGCAGCAGCAGCCATCGAGCTGCGGAGCTTCAGACCGTTCGGCCAGGAGAAAGGGGAGGGACACGGTTGGGGCCACACACACAGGCAACGCAACAGCCTCCACAGCTGTGAAGTTATTTTTATAGGCTGCAGGAGACACAGGAGGCGTACAAAGCACCGGGAGGGAGAGGCAGCCAGCCAGTTTAAAAGTTAAATTTGTAATTCAAGTATGGGTGCTGCATTATCAACACCACGGATTATACAATGGTTCGCCATCAATTCACTGCATAAGAGAGAATTGATTAGAGCTTACCGCACCAGGAACGTCATAGCCCGTAGGCTGATGGACAGGAGACCTTACCCATGTCGGCAATATCAAGCCAGGCGCTCGTACCAGGACATGAGTGAGGCTGATTGTATCAAAAGGCTGCATTTCCGCAGAGAAGTTGTCGTTGAGATCTGTGATATGCTGAGAGTAGATTTGCAGCCCAGAAGCAGAACGCCAACTGCCTTGTCTGTTGAAGTGAAGGTAACAGCTGCACTTGCCTTCTATGCCTCGGGATCGTTTCAAGCTCCAACTGGAGATGTGTGTGCCATCTCTCAACGTGCAATACATGCCTGCGTTTACCAGGTCACGGCTGCACTGTATGCGCGGAGGAATGACTTCATCAATTTCCCAATGACCGCACAAGCGATCCATGAGAGGGCTGTGGGCTTCTTCAGGTTTGCTGGCTTCCCAAAGGTACAGAGCTGCATTCATTGCACCCACATCGCCTTGTGAGCACCTGTGGAGGATTCCGAGCAGTACAGGAATAGAAAAGGTTTCCACTCCATTAATGTGCAGCTCGTGTGTGACGACAAGCAACACATCATGTCAGTCGATGCGAGATACCCTGACAGCACCCATGATGCGTTCATCCTACGCGACAGCATTATATCTGACATTTTTGAGGAGCAGCCGGAAGGGCAGAGCTGGCAACTGGGAGACAAAGGGTATGGCCTGGCCACCTGGCTCATGACGCCCCTACGCGTAACACGGACAGAAGCTGACCATCAATACAACATGTCGCACATTGCGACGCGTAGCATCATAGAGAGGACCATTGGCATCTTGAAACAGCGTTTCCGATGCCTGGACCATTCCGGAGGCCACTTGCAATACTCTCCTCAGATTGTCGGTCACTTCACTGTTGTGTGCTGCATGCTGCATAACTTGGCTATCAAAGGGAGCAGGAGCTGGTAGTGGAACCAGAAGACCCACATGAGGTGAGAGTTCCTGATGATAGTAATTTGGAAGAGCAGGATGAGGATGATGACGACGATCAGTAAAGCATGCAAGTGACTGATGCCGGAGCACGAGGTCAGAGGAGGGCCGTTCATCGTGCTCCTTTAACGATTGCTCGAGCCCTGCGCCAGCAGCTCATCCGTGAACACTTCAATTACTGATGCCTGAGGGCTCAGCGATAACTGTTCCACATGGACATGTTTATTTTTTGGAGTTGTTCCTTTGTTGTGTTGTATTAATGGAACATGATTCAGTTTTAATGAAAAAATATTTTATTGATAAGTTAACGTTAGTGTAATAATATTTGTTATATCAAACTTTTTAATATGCCTCTTTAAGATCACTTAAAAACTTGTAAAGTTACAAAGCAATTTCAATGTGAAAAATCTTACATTCTTAAGATCACCTAAACTTCAAGATCACTTTTAAGGTGCAAAATTAAATAAGATACAAAATGTGAGAGCGTTTACACTATAAGATCACTTAAAAACCCTAAGATCACTTATAAGTTGTAAAGTTACAAAACTTACAAAACAGTTTCAATTTGAAAAATGTTACTACAGTTACATCAAGAAAAAGAACGAAAGCAGCAAAGAAAGGCTGCAACCATCTCTCATCCACATCTCAGTGAATGTTTACTTCTTCATGGGGGTGTCATTTGATTGGCAGGGCTGTGTGCCCTTATTGCAGTAGCTATCTCCATGAGGGCCTGTGCCGTCACTTGCATGCCCTCCTTGACGGCCTGTGCCGTCGATTGCACTCCCTCGGAAATTCCCTCCCTCATTTCCGTGTCATTACTGCTATTTCTCCCGTCAGTACCGTCACCTCTTCACTGATGCTGCCAATGAGTGATTGGGTAAGCTCATTGGTCTCCACACCCAATGCCACAACCTGAGCCGCATCTGTTGCACGCTGCATCTCAGGAGAGCGTGTCTCCAATCTCCTTCTCCTCTGCCTGGATCTGCCTCGCGGCACCACTACACTGGGAGGCACAGGCTGGGACGGTGGGACACTCGGTGTTCCAGACGGCAGCACTTGAATGCGAGCCGTGGGCTGGGATGGTGGGTCAATGGGTGTAAACTGCTCCATTATATCACCAGCACCACTGGGACCCGCAACATCAGAATCAAAACCATGGAAGGTGGAACCAGAACCTATGCGAGTGGTAGGCGCAGGCTGGGACGCTGGGGCACTGGCTGTAATCTGCTGGATTACACCAGCAGCACCACTGGGACCCACAACATCGGAATCAAAACCATGGAAGGTGGAACCAGAACCTATGCAAGGGGTTGAAACTCTGATACCCGTTAATATGGGCTCATAAATATTAATTTGGAAGGTCTCCCCTGAAGACATTTCAGTCATCGCCGCCTGCAGCCAGTCTGGATCGTCTGCTTCTGGTTCTTGTTGTGGATCTTCAGGATCGGCCATCATCATCATCATCATCATCTGCAAAATTTATCAGAACAGTCACATGTTTAGCAGCAGAGGAGGGGGCAGGATGGGTGGCATGATTACTCTCACACATAGCAGGCCAGGCAGCAGGTTGATTTGAAGGGCCGCGATGCATTTTCAGGACTTGCCCTCTTCCTCGTGTGCGGGCCCAGCTTGTGCTGTACTGACTGCTTTTCTCCATGTACGACTCATCATAGCAGCTGCCCTCTGTTCCAAGGGTGTCAGTGGATGCAGATTGGGCGTGCCTCCTCCTGTTCGAGTTGTTTCTCATTTGTTGTGGGCCAATTTCTTCTGCAAAGATTAAAATATAATTTTTTAGAGTGAATCTTTCTGCAGGGTGGGACATACAGATAGTCACGTTTACAATTACGATTACATTAAAAAATGAAAATATTACTTACACTAACTACTTGACCAAGGTCGTGCCATTTCTTTTTACACTGGCTTCCAGATCTTATTATATGCACCACTGCGCAGTAATCTTCTGCAACTTGGTTCCAGCGTTTCTTCATTTCTTTGGGTGGCACTTTTATACGACCTCTGTTGCTGATATCCAGCTCCTGCCATCTCTGCTCAATGACGTTAACTAATATCTCCTCTTCCTCATGCAAGAAATTCTTTGTTCTTGGTGGACGTTGTTCCATTGCTGTGTTGAATTGACACTCTGATTTTTCAAAACACACAGTCCTTATTTCGCATGCACCTATGCAGCACTTGTTCTGGAAGTTTAGCAGCAAAAAGCAGCACTCACTGATTTCAACATTGCTGCGAAAAGCACTTCTTCAGCCACAAAAAATCACCAAGATTCACTCCCAAGCCTTTCCACAGCTCCACAAATTAGAACTTTTCCTCCTGTACCTTTAAAAGAGGCCGAGTGCCAATGTTTGTAACTCACTGCGCGTGCGCGCACGCTCCAACGCGCATGCGCAGGGCTGCCGGCACGACATCTTCTGCTCTGAGCTAGCCCCGCCCCCCTGCACTCTCAAAATCGGCGTAACGCTTTGGCCACACCTCCCGCTGAACTCTGCGCGCCAAGCCGAGCAAGCTGCTGGGAGGCCGAGAATTGCTCGGTAAGTGTTTGACGCACTTTTGAGCGCGGAAAACGGGCATGGGTGTTGGGACTGTGCCGTTCTAGGCGCGGCCCGAAACTTGAGGCCCACATAACTGCGATCCCTCATCCCTGATACCATTCTAGTGTTAAAAATTGCCTCTATATGGCTATTTCTGGTCACTTTAAATAATCAGGTTCGAGTGCAAACCAACATGGTGGATAATTGTGTTTAATCAGAGTTTAAGATGGAATATAGCACATTAATTATACAATAAAAACATACGACTGTAACAATAGTTGAAATCGATCCAATCGGACAGATGGTTGACACATGTGAGCAATCTGTTCTTCCTATCATCTAGGGCTTCCTTCTCTCTCTCTCTCTCTCTCTGTTTCTCTCCTGTCTGTGAGTCTCCTTCTCTCTCTCTGTTTCTTCCGTCTGTGACTACAAGCTTCCAGGAGTTCCCTTTTAACCTATTTTTAGGGGAGGGTCTGAACCTGAATATTGACAAGACCTTTTGATCTATAGAGGTTCCCCTAAAAACTTAATATTCAATAAGTTCTTTGTCTTGATTCTTGTTTCAAGAACCCGCCTTAAAGATGACTTACAATTTTGGTCACGTCATCATTTATACCTTATCGAAGATGCTTTTTCTTAGATTTCCTTTTATCTCTCTCTGTCCCGATTCCCTTGGTTACAATCAATAACAAAGCCTTAGCCCTCTACTCTTTGAACTTATGAAGCCAAACCAGAGCTTTGTCACCTCAACCAGTCTTTACGGCGTAGCAAACTGCCTGTGTTTAAGTTAATTGCTTCAAACTTCCTTCGATTCTAAGCCTTTCCATGTAAATTGTCTTAATACATAAACAAACTGAAGCTTTTACTTGAAAATCACAGATCATTAGCATTTCTTATCATTTCGCTATCATTCTAAGCAGTCACCTCATCCCCAGTCCAAAACAACAATTTAAACACAGCAGTTGTATCCGTTTTATACATTTTTAGGCATCCTTAGTATATAACACTAGTAAATCTCCTCTGCACCCTCTCCAAGAACTTGACATCCTTCCTAAAGCGTGCTGCCCAGAATTGGCCTTACCAGTGTTTTATAAACATTTACCACAATTGTCCTTGCTTCTGTCTCTGCCTCTCTGCCTCCATTTATGAAGCCCAGCGTCCTGTGTGCTTTTTTAATAACCTTATCAACTTGTTCTGTCATCTTCAAAGATTTGTGTATATGAACCCCCAGGTCTCTCTTCCTGCACCCCCTTTAAAATTGTAAAATTAATTTATATTGCCTCTCCTCATTTTTCCTTCCAAAATGCATCATTTCACTTTGCGTAAAAAGTGCACAGTTGGGAGTTGGGGTAAAGAAGGAAAGTGTGCAATAAGGGAGCTCAACATGCTATATTGGGGCTGAATTTGGGGTTGGAGACTTCCCGAGGGCAGATGTCTCCGACCAACAACAATTCTACGCACTTACCTTCTGCCTCGGGATCCACGGAGACATGTGCTCCTGGGCCTCTACAAATAGGCCTGCATTGAGGCCCACATATCCCAGAGGCACATGCGATTCGCAAGTGCCCCTGGAATCACGTGGACTGACCCAACCAATCAAAGAAGGGAATCCTCATTCATGCTTATGGGGATTCTGTACATACGGTATTCCCATAAGTATGAATGGAAATACCCCAAATAATACCTCTAGACATCAAATATATATTTTAAACATTACATATTTAAAATTAATTAAAATGGCATTTAATTAGATATTTAAAACAAAAATTAAATTTTTTGAAAAATAACTTTACATGTTTTAACAAGGGCTAAAAATAAACTTACCTTATTGCACAGAGTTTTTAATGTATACATTGATAAAATGTTATTATGATTTTTTTTTTAAACTCTTACGCTGGTAAAAGCAAGCCTTACACATTATAGCCCAACTCTCTCCGCCCGCAGAGGTTCTTTTCTCAGCAATGCGTGCGATTTGTCAAGAGAATTTTTGACAGATCTCAAGTTCCGGGTTTTAGCGCATGCCTAAATCAGGAACTTGCGTGGCCCTTACGGGCGCAAGCGCACTTCATACGCGCCCGTAGGTGCTGCAAATTACGGCCCATTGTGCACTCGGGCCTCACTTGTTGGACTCCATCTCGTATTCCCAACTTTCCTCCCCTTCCCCGCCCAACAGCCACCTACTAGAGGCAAAAATCACAGTGACCCATAGTCGATTAAGGAACCTCTGTCAAAAATTCCTCTCTGACCTCTCGATGACAATCGGGCATAACTCTGTTGGTTAAAACCCAGAATGTTACCATCCTTATCTCATTGTTTTACTTTGATTAGAAGAAAGACTTTGGAGACATAGTGACTTGAAATTTTGAAGGATTCTGTGTGAATCTAGAAGAACAAAACTGGAAAAGACAATATTCTAAGCTTAGAAAACTGTCAGATAAACAAACACGAAGCACTTGGTGAATTTCAGGAATGAACTACCAAGAACCACAGGGAAGGCAGATTACTGAAACATTCAACTAGGAGTAACTTGGATGAAATTATCTTCATATCACAAACTTGGATAGGCTGAATGCCTTAAACTGGAACTACCTTTTTGTTCTATATCAAAGTAATATGTTTATTCTTTCAGGCCTATGAAGAGCACTTAAAAGAAACAAGTTCCAAGAATCATCACATTTTGCAGAAAAATCAAAATCTTAAACGAGTGTTGAAAAGCAGGTGAAAAAGATAAATATCTTTTCCTTGTTCATTCACATTGCATATAATGGCTGAGATAATGGTAGTGTAATTTTATTTTTTAAATTTCTGTTTCACTTTATTGTGTTAATTATCCAACACAGCAGTAACTACTAACCAATCACCTAATTCTTAGTTCAGTCTTTATGGATTTTATTGCAATGCATTTATTATGGTTTCACTTATTTCAACAATAACATTTTTCATTGCCATTCAAACTGATGAGATCTGCATTTACTTGTGTCATGGATTGGCCACACACAGCGCCTGTGCAAAATCCTTGCTTCTGGACTGAAACAGTGTTTATGGTATCTGTTAACATAGAAACATAGAAATTTACAGCGCAAAAGGAGGCCATTTCGGCCAATCCTGTCCACGCCGGCCGTCAAAGAGCCGCACGGCCCTTGGTCAGCAGCCCTGAAGGTTACATATAAACCTATGAACAATGACGGAAAGGCAAAGAGCACCCAGCCCAACCAGTCCACCTCACACAACTGCGACACCCCTTAAACTGAACCATTCTACACTCCACCCCAACCAGAGCCATGTGATCTCCTGGGAGAGGCAAAAACCAGATAAAAACCCAGGCCACTTTAGGGAGAAAAAAAATCTGGGAAAATTCCTCTCCGACCCATCCAGGCAATCGAAACTAGTCCAGGAGATCACTCCGGTCGTATTCAATTCCCTGCACTACTTACTATTAATACTGCGTCGGCCAACAAAAGGTCATCCAGTCTAATCCCAATCACCAGCTCTAAGTCCATAACCCTGGAGGTTATGGCACTTTAAGTGCCCATCCAACTATCTCTTAAAAGTGATGAGGGTTTCTGCATCCACCACTCTTCCAGGCAGCGAGTTCCAGATACCCACAACCCTCTGCGTAAAGAAGCCTCCCCTCAAATTTCTTCTAAACCTTCCACCATCCACCTTAAAACTATACTCCCTTGTAATAGACCCCTCCACCAATGGAAATAGGCCCCTCAATATTTTGTATACCTCAATGAGGTCTCCTCTCAACCTCCTCTGTTCCATTGAGAACAAACCCAGCCTATCCAATCTGTCCTCATAACTAAGATTCTCCATTCCAGGCAGCATCCTAGCAAATCTCCTCTGCACCCTCTCAAGTGCTTCCGGATAGTCTCCCACAATGGCTGTATCCTCCCAAGTAGCTATTTGAATACTAAAATCTACAAATATTTTAAAACTCACCACATGATGACCAGCTTTTCATCTTCATATTTGAGTTAGCCACTGGAAAAATGTATTGATCATCAGCCTCCATGTATTTGCTCAGCTGCCACATGAAATTACAATAAAGTTACTCAAACATTAGGACTAGTGATATTACTGTAGTAATCCAATGGAACCAAAGTACACGATCTTTTTTTTAAATTTCATTTTTTACTCGCCCTATATTTTCCCCCTGTTTTTTCTTTTGCATTTTGTAATGGCTGTATTTTAAATGTATTGCATGCTTTGTTTCTTTTGCCTGGCTTATTAGAGATCAAGTCGATCTTTAATTCATCATAAAATGGAACAAGGCTGCCATATAAATTTGGTGGGATTCGAACAGCATCCATATGAGTAAACTCATGAGCCACTCCAGGGTTAAATATGATCTCTTTTTAAAGAAAAAAGAGATAACTAATTAGGCTTTTGTGGGGCTTGATCCTGGAGCACAACATATACAATATGTATCTTGAATAGCATTGATGAAAGTAAAATAAGTTATTGTTATATACTGGTATGCCTTAGCATATAGGTATGGAGAACTATGTTCTCTAGTTTTAAAATTTAAAGAATAAATATATAAATTGTGTTTTATCGATAGTCTAATTTAACCCTGGTGCCATTTGTAGTGTGACTAATATTTGTCAAATGCCCCTCTGTACACTGGCCTCTTGGGACATAGGAGACATATCCTTTCCCAGTAAATATACCGCCCATGGCTGTTGATTCGAGGTTGTAGCTTGTCTCGCTTTACCACCGTTGAGGAACATTTTTTCCTCCCCTGCTGGGTGCGCCATTTTCCTTTGCTCGTAATCCTGAGCAAAGGCCCTTATCGGGACCTATTGATCGGAGCCAGTCAGACCAGAGGCTTGCGAGGGCATGGGTGACCACTCGCTGAAGTAGTTTGATAGATGCTATACAACCTGCTACCCCGATCGGACCTCTTTTTCTGACCGTGATTATGCGGATGATGTCACCCACCTCAGTCAGGAATCGAGTGATCTCAGACATGCATTGGAAAGCTTCCAGTGTGAGGCAACCACCTTTGGGCTATAGGTTTTTTGGGCAAAGAAAAAAGTCCAGAGTGTCGGTGCAAACACTATGATACAAGACCGTGGATGCAGTGGATGCCTTTACCTACCATTGGAGATATAAAGTTGTCATCAGATGGATGTAGCGATGCAGACAAATTGAGGAGAAATTGGCTTAGCTGTTTCAACATTGAAGGACCTGCACAGGTCTGGAGTCAAAAGGTGAAAATCCCTAAGAAAGCACGGATCTATCAACCTGCGTCCTTCCAATACTTCTGCATATATCTGAAACATGGACACTGCTTAAGCAAAATATTGAGAATGGAAGCATTTCATGTACGGCGTCAGAGGTAACTGCTGGGAATTAGATGGTTCAAATTCGTCCACAACACTAGTGTAACAATGAGAACTGGACTTAAGAAGATTGAAGTAATCATTAATAGTCACTGCCGGGCACTCTAGGAGACAAAGTTGCTGTAAACCTAGTATTGAAAATCTGAATTGAGGCCCAGAAGAAGACACCTACCTGAATCGAGGTCCGGAAGAGGACACCTACCTGCTCCGGATTGGAAGCCTCCTGGGGGCCATCCTCGGTTAACGTGGCTACATCAAATCCGTAACGATTCAGTGAAACTCCAACACTTGGAATGAAGCCATGCAGGTCGGTCATGGGCTGTCAATGTTACGGCCCTCTGCTGTCTAAGCGCAATTACTTGCTTGCTATGGTCTAATTACATTATAGAGATAACTTGGTTGACTCATTAGGATGAGGATTTAAAATTAGTAATTTGATGTTTGTTACTGAACATTTAAATTAAACAAATTCATGTGATCCTGAGAGAGTTTCTTTTAATCTTCCCTCTCTGCAGGGCATCTCTAAATGAGGTGATGGAATGCAAGCAGCATCTAAAGAAATTGGAAAAAATGTTCAATCAGCATAATATCATGTAAGCATAATTTTTAAGTGAACTCTTAAAATACAAATTGGGGTCAGTGATGAGGGGTCTTCAATTAAATTCTCATTCAGTGTATTTGTGGCAAAGGTTATTGGAGCATGGAATGGTTACGGCAGAAATGATTGCATCTTTTAAGGAAAAAATGGATAAATATTTGATGCAGAGGAAGGTACAAGGCTATGGGGAAAGAGTGAAGCAGTGGGATTTGTTTTTTATTGTTCTAGCAATGAGGCAGCAAAAGCACTGTGGACCAAATCGGCTTTAAACATTGGTTTTATGATGGTGCTAAGGCCTCATTTGTAATTGTGCAGGATTTCAATCATCCTGACATAGACTGGGATTGGCCTTTATGAATGAGGAAGATTACTGAAGTAGTTCAGGAATCTTTTCTTAAACCTGTAGGAAAGGTCAAGATCCACGGCGCGGCCCTGGACAACTTGGACCACTTTCCATATCTCGGGAGCCTCTTATCAACAATTGCAGATATCGACAATGAGATTCAACAGCGCCTCCAGAGCGCCAGTGCAGCCTTCGGCCACCTGAGGAAAAGACTGTTCCAAGATCAGGCCCTCAAATCTGCCAGCAAGTTCATAGTCTACAGGGCTGAAGTGATACCCGCCCTCCTGTATGGCTCACAGACGTGGACCATATACAGTAGACACCTCAAATCACTGGAGAAATACCACCAACGATGTCTCCACAAGATCCTGCAAATCCCCTCGGAGGGTAGATGCACCAACGTTAGCAACCTCGACCAGGCCAACATCCCCAGCATCGAAGCACTGACCACACTCGACCACACTGGGTAGGCCACATTGTTCACATGCCTGACACAAGACTCCCAAAGCAAGCGCTCTACTCTGAACTCCTACACGGCAAGCAAGCAAGCCCAAGGTGGGCAGAGGAAACGTTTCAAGGACACCCTCAAAGCCTCTTTGATAAAATGCAACAACCCCACCAACACCTGGGAGTCCCTGGCCAAAGACCACCCTAAGTGGAAGAAGTGCATCCGGGAGGGCGCTGAGCACCTTGAATCTCATCGCCGAGAGCGTGCAGAAACCAAGCATAGGCAGTGGAAGGAGCATGCGGCAAACCAGTCCTACCAACCCTTTCCTTCAAAGACTGTCTGTCCAACCTGTGACAGAGACTGTAATTCCCATATTGGACTGTTGAGTCACCTAAGAACTCATTTTTCGAGTGGAAGCAAGTCTTGCAATTTCGAGGGACTGCCTATGATGATGTTGTGATAGTGGCATACCTGATTTTTCCTGTTTTCCCAACCCCCGCACCCATTCCTTTGTTTATTCAGGCCTATCAAAGAGCATACATATCTTCCAGTTTTGATGAAGGCCCTGTGCCTAAAAGCATAAATTTTCCTCTGCTTTACTGAGATACCTCTTTGTAATTCAGTATTTTCTGTTTTTATTCTTTTGTATCACTTGTTAACTTTAAGTCCTATCTTATTATCTGACAGAAGCCTGTCATTTGTTAAAACATCAAGGATATATTTTGTTTATAACATCTTGGACCTAGCTTTTCAGGTAGCGGCTACAGAGGTGGGAAGGAAGAAGAATTCATCAGTACCAAAGTAGAAGGCATAGATTGCATGCTGGAAGCCACCTGTAAAAGATTACTAAAGGTATAAGAACATGTTTGTTCTTATGAATATCCAATGTGTGAAGTGTCTTGAATTTAATGAGGCAATGCATTAGTCTCAGTTTGTGAACATGTCATTCAAGAGATTTGATCCCTTTAAAAATTGCAAATATTTGCTATTCTATCTAAATGTTTCTAATGAAAGACAGCAGCATGTTCCTGTATAATTAAATTATTTATACTTCTTGTTTGCATATACAGCACACTAAATATAAAAACAAAACTTTTATATAGAAGAATTTAGAAACCACGTTTCAATGTATTAAAAGATTCATGGAAATCAAACTACATTTTCTTGAGATTTCTGGCAGCTACTTTAGAGCTCACTGTCTTAAAAGTAGTTTAAAAAAAAATGGCAGCCAAACTTTGGGCCCAAATTTGGCCCTCCGCTTTTTTCGGCGCACCTCCGAGCCTCCCGCCGACATTTTACCTCAGAAGTAGCGCCAAAAAAAATCCGTGCGATCATGGCCGATTCTCGGGCTGTCTGTGGATCTGGTGTGGCGCAGAAGAAAGCGAGAGGAGCGGAGCTAGGTCCCGGTGCGGAAAACAGTGCCGGGACCTATGCACATGCGCGCTAGAGTCTGCGCGCATGTGCAGTAGCTCCTGGCAGGCCGTTTCAGCAAATGCGCGCTGCAGACTGTGTGGGAGGAGCTGAAGCACGCCGTCCCTAGGCCTGGCTGAATGGGCTCCCTCATCGGCAGCCGCTGCGTTCCCTAAGGTAGGAATTTTATTTTTTATTTGTTATATATTGATTGATTTTGGTGCTTTAGGTGCAGGATTCCTTCTATTTTTTAATTTGTTATTTATTGATTGCTTATTACTTTGGTCTTGATGCTTTAGGTGCAGGGTTTCTTCTATTTTATTTGTTAATTAATTGCTTATTACTTTTCGTGCTCTGTTTGGTGCTTGGTGGTACTTTAAATGTAGTTACTTGCGCCGATTCCTTAACTGTAACTAAAGTCTTTCTGTGCCCTAAGTTAGTTTAGTACAACTTTTTTCTGGCCAAATTGGCATAAATGGTGTAAGTGGCTGGGAACGCCCACTTTTGGAAAAAGAAACTGACCTAACAAAAAAACTAACTAATTCACTTACACTGCGCAAATTAAATGGCCATATTTGCAACTAAAAAGATACACCAGAAAAATCAAGTTACACAAAAAAAAACGGTGCAACTCGTGGGGAAATTTGGGCCCTATACCAGGATGTACATAAGAACATAAGAAAATCTGCAAAAGGGCATAGACAGTCTGTGAGTGGGCAAAAATTTGGCAGATGGAGTATAATGTTGGAAAGTGTGAGGTCATGTACTTTGGCAGAAAAAAAAATCAAGAGTATGTTATTATTTAAATAAAGAAAAATTGCAAAGTGCTGCAGTACAGCGGGACCTGGGGGTACTTGAGCATGAAACACAAAAGGATAGTATGCAGGTACAGCAAGTGATCAGGAAGGCCAATGGTATCTTGACTTCTATTGCAAAGGGGATGGAGTATAAAAGCAAGGAAGTCTTGCTACAGTTATACAGGGTATTGGTGAGGCTACACCTGGAATACTGTGGACTGTTTTTGTTATGTATGTAAACTGCACCAATATGTAAGACTTGCCACCAGGGTGCACACCTGTGGGAGACCTAAGGGTCACCTGTGCACCCTGGGCAAGCAGGTATAAAAGGTAATCTACCATGCTGCTTCCTCACTCTGGAGTCACATTAAAGAGACTAAGGTCACAACAGTTTGAGCTTACAATACAGTCTTGTGGAGTTATTCTGAACATAACAATTGGCGACGAGTTACAGATCACACACTTGCACACGGTAATGGTTGCTGTTGATGTTCTTGAGAGATTTGTTGAGGGTGATGATTGGGAAGCCTTCGTTGAGTGTCGCGACCAGTACTTAGTAGCCAACGAACTGGACAAGGCTGAGACGGTGATCAAGTGCAGGGCGATTCTCCTCACTGTTTGTGGGTCTTTGATATATGGCCTCCTCAAAAATCTGCTGGCACTGGACAAACCAACGGACAAGACTTACACAGAACTGTGCACACTGGTTCGGGAGCCCCTCAAGCCGAAGGAGAGCATCTTAATGGCCAGGTATCGCTTTTACACGCACCATTGCTCCGAGGACCAGAACGTGGCGAGCTTTGTCGCTGATCTAAGATGCCTTGCGGGACAGTGCGAATTTGCCGGATCCTTGGGGGAAATGTTGCGGGACTTTTTCATGCTTGGAATCGGCTACGAGATCATTCTTCGCAAACTGCTGTCTGCCGAATCCCGAGATCTGAGCAAGGCCATCACGATAGCCCAGGCTTTCATATCTACGAGCAATAACACGAAACCGATATCTTCACAGAATCAAAGCTCACCGGCAAGTACTGTGCATAAAATAATGCTTTCAGAAGGCAGAATTGTGCAAGGCAGGGCCTACACGACCGAAGAGGCCAGACCTAGGGTGGTGACTCAGCGTCTGCTGTGGGGCGTGAATGTGTATCCATTAACACCATGTTGGCGCTGCGGGGGCAATCATCGAGCCTATCAATGTCGATTCAAGCACTATGTGTGCAAGGGCTGTGGAACAATGGGGCACCTCCAGCGAATGTGCAAATGACCTGTGACTCACCACGTGCCAGAGTCAGGAGAGGACGACCGATCCAGCGAGGATCATGCTGAACGAGCAGGAGAGGCAACTCATCCTGAGGATGACGAGGAAGTATATGGGCTACACACCTTCACCATCAAAAGCCCTCCGATAATGTTAAAAGTTAAACTCAATGGCACTCCAGTCTCCATGGAATTGGACATGGGGGTGAGTCAATCAATTAATAATGAGCCAGAAGGCATTCGAGAGGCTGTGGGGCGACAGAGCACAACGACCCAAGCTGATCCCGATTCAGGCAAAGCTGCGCACCTACACCAAGGAACTGATACCAGTTATTGGTAATATGAACATAAGAGTATCCCATGAAGGAGCGGTGCACGATCTACCACGGTGATGGGTCAACGCTGCTTGGTAGAAGTTGGATGGGGAAGATTCGATGGAACTGGGAAGACCTCTGTGTACCTTCTCTGGCAAACGACGTCTCCCTTGCTCAAAGGCTGAGCAAGACCCCACCTTCAGCTGAACCAGTGCAGATCCATTTGCAGATCCCCGAGGCACAGGCCGCTCATCACGACCACGAGGAGGTAAAGATCAACCGAGCAGTGGTACAGGTGCGGTACCCACCACCCAAAGCCGACGTTCTCATCGCGACGATGGAAGAGGCTCCAGGTCAACCAAGCAGAGTGGGACTCTGGCCGAAACAATCCAGATGCGTCTTCCCGACACCAGAGGCAAAATTCCTGGGGAGGAAGATCGCAGCAGTCAACATCACGGACACAGACGAGAGTGCGTCCAGACCACGGGATGTCGCTGCAACGAAACAGGCATGTGTTGCCCAGCAAGGAAGACGACTGGGCTTGGGGCAAAGGTAAAGGGGCGGCTGCTGAGAAGGCCAGTAACCCACTACGTTCCAATAAGTTGTTTGCACTGTGTAACCCATGTGAGCGCTCTTTCACTGCTAATGATGTAGTATCATATGGGGTCGCGGGTACCTTACAACAAGCCAAAGTAGCGGGTGAGCCCCAACCGGTTGTACATGTATCCAATAAGTTAACCAAGGCAGTAGCCTGCATTCACGGGACAAAAGAGATGTACCAAAGAGTGTCCCAATATTTGCTCGAGTCAGACAAGCTGCCAATCTCTCAGTTTTTGGAGAGCAGAGGCACCATTATCAATGCTTTGTTTCGAATATGTCTAACATTGTGCACTGTAACATGATTCTCCACGGGCCAGGCACTGAGAACGACGCTGATGCCCTCAGTTGGCTACCGTTGCCCACCACCGGGGTGGAAACGGCGCAGCCCACAAACCTGCTCATTGTTATGGAAGTGCTAGAAAGCGAAGGGTCAACCGTAACGACTCCCCAGTTTAGGACCTGGACCAGCCAGGATCCCACATTACCGGCTGCTAACGGCGAACCGCTAGACAGGATGTTGCAGCTTATAGAAACATAGAAAATAGGTGCAGTAGTAGGCCATTCAGCCCTTCGAGCCTGCACCACCATTCAATAAGATCATGGCTGATCATTCACCTCAGTACCCCTTTCCTGCTTTCTCTCCATACCCCTTGATCCCTTTAGCTGTAAGGGCCATATCTAACTCCCTCTGGAATATATCTAACGAACTGGCATCAACAACTCTCTGCGATAGATAATTCCACAGGTTAACAACTCTCTGAGTGAAGAAGTTTCTCCTCATCTCGGTCCTAAATGGCTTATCCCTTATCCTTAGACTGTAACCCCTGGTTCTGGACTTCCCCAACATCGGGAACATTCTTTCTGCATCTAATCTGTCCAGTCCTATCAGAATTTTATATGTTTCTATGAGATCCTCTCTCATTCTTCTAAACTCCAGTGAATACAGGCCCAATCGATCCAGTCTCTCCTCATATGTCAATCCTGACATCCCGGGAATCAGTCTGGTGAATCTTCCCTGCACTCCTTCAATAGCAAGAATGTCCTTCCTCAGATTAGGAGACCAAAACTGAATACAATATTCCAGGTGAGGCCTCACCAAGGCCCTGCACAACTGCAGTAAGACCTCCCTGCTCCGATACTCAAATCCCCTAGCTATGAAGGCCAACATGCCATTTGCCGCCCTCACCGCCTGCTGTACCTGCATGCCAACCTTCAATGACTGATGTACCATGACACCCAGGTCTCGTTGCACCTCCCCTTTTCCTAATCCGTCGCAAAGACGAAATGCTCATCCCATCAGATTGCCCCCGATGGGGCAACCCTGCAACTTTGCAAAGAAAGGCAAGGAGGCTATACACAGTCGGTGGTCCGGGGCCTCCATACCATGGCCCAGGATCCACGAGGACCACGTGGCCTCCCGTCACTACTGAAAGTCCCAAGGCCACGTCGGCCATCCTTGGCTTGCCAGACCTTAGGGTCAGTGACAATAGTTCGGAGCAGGCAGCCCAAATCATAAAGCCAAGCACCACACGTGTCACAGACCCGGTTATCCCGGGTGCTATGCAGTTACCGGACAGAATCACTCAGAACCAAGCCTTTTGTATGCTATGAGGCTCCTCCACGCGACATCAGAATAAATGATGTAGACCATGTTCATGGCCCCAGATAGGCTGCTAGTACTGTATTAGCCAAAGAGGGGAATGGAGTGTTTGTGATGAAAATGGAGTGTTTGTTGTGGAACCATGTAATGGGCAAACGCAGAAAGCATTTGGACCACACCAAACTGAGAACTACAGATAACCCGGGAACGACTGTGAAAGGACCTGGCCCCCAGCGACCCACTAACACAATCGACCTCGCTGTCAACCACGAGATGAACCCACCATACCTGTCAGTCCAATCAGACCAGCCGCACGGCCGTGCAGCAATGATCCAACCAACTCGCCCATGCCAGGACTTCAGCTCAGGCGATTGATCCAGGAATGCAGAGTGCCAGAAAGCCTCAAATTGTAAATAACTTGTACATAAGACTTTGGGGGGGAGTGATGTTTATGTATGTAAACCTCACCAATATGTAAGACTTGCCACCAGGGGGCACACCTGTGGGAGACCTAAGGGTCACCTGTGCACCCTGGGCAAGCAGGTATTACAGGTAATCTACCATGCTGCTTCCTCACTCTGGAGTCACATTAAAGACACTAAGGTCCAACAGTTTGAGCTTACAACACAGTCTTGTGGAGTTATTCTGAACATAACAGTTTTGGTTTCTATATGTACGAAAGGATATACTTACTTTGGAGGCAGTTCAGAGAAGGTTCACTAGGCTTATTCCGGAGATGAGGGTTTGACGTATGAGGAAAGGTTGAGTAGGTTGGGCCTCTACTCTTTGGAATTCAGAAGAATGAGAGGTGATCTTATCAAAACGTATAAGATTATGAGGGGGATTGACAAGGTGGATGCAGAGAGAATGTTTCCACTGATAGGGGAGACTAGAACTAGGGGGTATAATCTTACAATAAGGGGCCGCCCATTTAAAACTGAGATGAGAAGGAATTTCTTCTCTCAGAGGGTTGTAAATCTGTGGAATTCGTTGCCTCATAGAGCTGTGGAAGCTGGGACATTGAATAAATTTAAGACAGAGATAGACAGTTTCTTAACCAATAAGGGATTATGGGGAGTGGGCAGGGAAGTGGACCGGAGTCCATGATCGGATCAGCCATGATCGTATTAAATGGCGGAGCAGGCTCGAGGGGTCGTATGGCCTACTCCTGTTCCTATTCCTTATGTTCTTATGTACATTTTTTTAACTGAAAAGTGTAGGTATATTGATTTCCTGGAAATATGGATCTCTTTTAAAAGATTTTGTAAATTGCTGATGGAATAAACTAAATAATTGATTTTCGTTTGCGCCTAATGCTACTTAATTCCCAAAAATGTTTTTATATTATGGGCATTTCGAATGCAAAAGCATTCGTGGATTAAATTCAAATAACTGTTTATGATTTGTTTTAAATTATGACCACGGCTCTCAAAAGATACTCTTATCACACATCAAAGAAAGATGATGACCATTTACTTATACCAGTGCTCTAAGACTTTGTATTTTTCATGTTGATCATCCACTTTTATTCCCCCACAGAATATTTGCAAAGAAATGGGAGTCACTGATGTAAATGATCTTCTGCCGGTTGTCTGCGAGAGGTCTAGATTAGCAGCAGCTCACCCCAGACTACAGAAGGTAAATCTCAAAATAAAATTATATAATCTTTTCCACTTTCCCCTTTTCTCCTCCACTCCAATGCTATTTTCACTTATTTTTAAAAAGGTCCTTGTGAGGCCTAGGATTAAACTAGTCATTTAAAATAAAGGACAATGAGTAAAATATCCCGTATAAATCAAGAGACTAGATTTTCCATTATTGCATGCATAATGCCCATTTAGCCACAAAATGGAAAGTGGCGCCCATTTCTCGGTCACTTATCGCCGAGCATTACTTTCTGCATGTGTGTAACGGCGAGAAAAAATAATACCTCCCATCCACTTTTTGTGGGCAGATTCATCAGAATGGGCGATCCCAATGCCCATAATATCGCCCAGCGTTACCTTTGGCACGTAATTAACGCCGAGATTTAATAATACTGCCTGGCCACTGTTTTTTGTCGTACGATCAACTTTGCCGAAACGAATGCCCAGGAGATCGCCCATCCTTACTTTCGGCACCACGCCCACAATATCGCTCGCCTAAAAAAAAAAACGCCGGAAAAAAGTGGAACTAACCGGAACTACTCACAGCGGTATGGACGCCGTGTTCTACATCACATGTCACATCATTTAAAAGGCTGCTGTGCTTCAACCTCGGGGGAGTTCAGATGTACTCTGGAGGTCTTTGGAGGTGATGTGAACATCTGAACAAATATCTTATACTGTGGACGATTGGAATTTAATAGGTGTCTTAGTGGGGACGTTCATTCTTTGTGACCAATCGGTGGAAAACAAATAGCTACTGGAATGGGGCCTGTCCTTTCTCACCCTCTCTTGATGACCACTTACATGCTGCAGACTTGAGATGGTAGAAGGTACGATCGACAGTATCATGTGCCCAATGTAAGACGTGCCAGACTGATGAGGAGGACCAGATGTTGCACCCCCCACAAGTACAGGGAGAAGCGGTCTTACCTCAACTTGTCCGACACCACCTGCCTTCGGAGACTGCGCTTCCACAAAGAGGTTATCAAAGATGGCAGATGAAGTATAATGTGGATAAATGTGAGGTTATCCATTTTGGTGGTAAAAACAGAGAGACAGACTATTATCTGAATGGTGGCAGATTAGGAAAAGGGGAGGTGCAAAGAGACCTGGGTGTCGTGGTACATCAGTCATTGAAGGTTGGCATGCAGGTGCAGCAGGCGGTTAAGAAAGCAAATGGCATGTTGGCCTTCATAGCAAGGGGATTTGAGTACAGGGGCAGGGAGGTGTTGCTACAGTTGTACAGGGCATTGGTGAGGCCACACCTGGAGTATTGTGTACAGTTTTGGTCTCCTAACCTGAGGAAGGACATTCTTGCTATTGAGGGAGTGCAGCGAAGGTTCACCAGACTGATTCCCGGGATGGCGGGACTGACCTATCAAGAAAGACTGGATCAACTGGGCTTGTATTCACTGGAGTTCAGAAGAATGAGAGGGGACCTCATCGAAACATTTAAAATTCTGACGGGGTTAGACAGGTTAGATGCAGGAAGAATGTTCCCAATGTTGGGGAAGTCCAGAACCAGAGGTCACAGTCTAAGGATAAGGGGTAAGCCATTTAGGACCGAGATGCGGAGGAACTTCTTCACCCAGAGAGTGGTGAACCTGTGGAATTCTCTACCACAGCAAGTTGTTGAGGCCAATTCACTAAATATATTCAAAAAGGAGTTAGATGAGGTCCTTACTACTAGGGGGATCAAGGGGTATGGCGAGAAAGCAGGAATGGGGTACTGAAGTTGAATGTTCAGCCATGAACTCATTGAATGGCGGTGCAGGCTAGAAGGGCCAAATGGCCTACTCCTGCACCTATTTTCTATGTTTCTATGAGATATGCCAGCTTATCAGGAGAGATCTGCAGCTTGCCAGCACCATCAGGACCGCACTGTCCGTCGAGGTCAAAGTCACCGCCGCACTGTCGTTCTATGCGTCGGGTTCTTTTCAGACCTCAGCTGCCGACATTTGAGGTATGTCTCAGCATGCCACACATTGCTGCATTAGACAGGTCGCTGAAGCCCTGTATGCATGCAGAATGGACTTTATTAGCTTCCCTATGACCGGGGAGGCTCAGACTGAGAGGGCTTTAGGATTCTACCGAATTGCAAACTTCCCCAAGGTGCAGGAGCAATAGACTGTATGCACATCGCGATGCGGGCACCTTTTCAGGATGCAGAGGTTTTCAGAAACCGCAAGGGATTCCACTCCCTGAATGTGCAACTCGTTGTTGACCACCAGCAAATTATTATGGCAGTGAATGATAAATTTCTGGGAAGCATCCATGATGCTCACATCCTGCATGAGAGCACTGTATCTGACTTGTTTAACAATCAGCCACAAGGTCAATGCTGGATGCTTGGTGACAAAGGATATGGCCTCGCCACCTGGCTGATGATCCCCCTGCATGATACCCACACCGAAGCCGAGAAGCGATGCAACGAGAGCCACAGAGCCACTTGCAATATCGTGGAGAAAACCATTGGAGTGCTTAAGCAGCGCTTTAGATGCCTGGACCACTGAGGAGGCGAGCTCCAATACCACCCTGAGCAGGTAGCTCAATTCGTGGTGGTGTGCTCCATGCTGCACAACTTGGCTATCAGGAAGGGACAAGAATTGCCAGAAGGGTGTGATGGTCCACCTCAGGAGAAAGAGGAAGAGGAGGACGAGGAGGTGGACGCTGACCTCGGGCTACACAATCAGGCTGACGCTGAAGCCATGCCACCCCCCCCCCCCCCCCGTTGACCGCAGGAAAGGATCCGTGGTGGCATCATAGCTGCAGGACTCTTTGACCCCAAGTTTCCACATGATTTGCTCCTGATTCTTAGGAGCAACTGGTGGAGAACGGAGTATCTTAGAAATCGGAATTCTCCACATTTAAGTTTTCTGCAGTTCTAGTCAGGTAGAACAGTTTCACTTTTGAACAGAATTTTTTTTTCAAAAGGGGGCGTGTCGGCCACTGACGCCTGATTTGAAAGTTTCCACAGTGCAAACGTACTCCAAACTAACTTAGAATGGAGCAAGTGAAGATTTTTGTAGGCTTGAAAAAACCTTGTCTACACATTAAAAACTCAGGCGCAGGTTACAAATTAATGTCCGGAACGAGGTGGGGGGGGAGGGGGGGAAGGGAAGTCATTAAATTCTACAATAAATCCTTAGTTATACTTATACAAATATTATACAAATAAATGCAACCTGAATAAAAATTTATAAGCAAAGAAAAGATTAAATAAACCATGTTCCTACCTGTGTGAAAGTGCTTCAGGCAGGCCTTTCAGGCAGCGGTTTGCCGTCAGAACCGACCGACGGCAGGAGGAGGGAGAAAGCTGCAAGAAGCCTCAGTGCTGATCATGGAAGGGCAATGTGGTTTTATTAAAAAATGTTAAAAATTGAACAGCTACAAAGAATTTGAATAGTCTCAAACAAGTGCATGTGTCCCGTTTATAACAGTCTATCTTTAATTACAGAATGCACTCCCTCACACACAGAAATATCAAGAAAATTAAAATGCAAGCCTTTGCAAGGGTTCAATAAACAAATTTTTACTTTTTCTGCAGCACTTTTTAAAATGGCCGAGTGCCAATGTTTCCTTCAGACTGCGCGTGCGCGAACGCTCTCCAACGCGCACGCGCAGGGTTGCCGGCATGAAAAAAACTCATTTAAATTGTACCCGCCCCCTCCTACTTACAAAATCGGCGCGAGTGGTAGGCTCCGCCCCCTGTGCGCCGCGCCAAGCAGACATCGAGCTGCAAAGCCGTTTTTGGCGCGAAAAATGGGCGCCCAGCTCGGAGGGGCGCCTGTTTTGCCGCGTGTGGAAACTTGGGGCCTTTATGTCAGGAGCTCAAATGAGCGCTTGGCCTGAAAGAACTTTGGTGGTATTTACAAAGCTGACACACTGCTAAGTGTGCAGGTCAGACATCAATGGTGTGCATCACCTTGATGATCGTTAAAGTTTAAGTTGATTGAAGTTAAGTGTAATTATACCCTTTTTGATAAGGAATCACCAGTGTGTAATGGTGCAGCTATCTGAGCCAATGTGCAACAAGGTTACGTTAAATAAAAAAGCATTTAAACCGACCATTTGTCTGAAATCATAAATATTTCCGTAAAAACCAACCCTTTTCCCCCCCCCCCCCCACACACACATACACACTTTTCATCCCCACCTCTACCCCTTCCCCTTCCCCTGCTGACTCCAAGCCGCCGGGCCGAGGAGCTCCTCAGGCGATGCTTCATTGTGGGGAATGATGGCCGAACTGCTGCTTGGACGGATAGGGGAGAGGACGGTCCCGAGGTGGGAACTTGATCAGAGCCAGAAGCAAGATGTTGCTCCTGGCTCTCATGTATCATTGGCAATGGGGGCGCGGCACCTTAGGGTGCTGTGCCGCACTCTGGGACCACTGGGAGGCCTCTGCTACCAGTGTTCCTGGCTAACAGCTGCAGGGCCTCCTCCCTCGCGCCTCCCAAAACAGCCAAGAAGCACACACCACATGCTTTCACTCCCTCTCTGTTCTCTTTCTGTCTCCTCTTCTGTGCATGTAATGATGACTCCTGACCTCCTGAATCGCGGGAAACGAGCGTTGCTAAGGACGGCGACATTTTACGGCAGAAGCTCACGGAGATTTAATGTTAACACCATTTCATATCACTCATGGTAATACCCAATTTTTAAAATGGAGATTAAGGGCTTTGAAAATGGGCGACAAGCCAGTGATCTGAAAACCCATTTTTACTGCCCTCGCTGGAAATACTGCCCATTTTTGGGCGATCTGCACAAAAGTGTAAAATCTAGCCCAAGGTCTTTCACAGCGTACTTTTGTCAAAACTTGTTTTATTAGCTCCACAAAATGTATTGAAGTGCTATCAATATTGAATCTATAAAATGACAGTTACTGCATGTGTCCATGCTAGTTATACTGGCACCTCAGTTTACACTATACTTGAAACTTACTTCAGTTCCAAGATACCATGGAATCCAGATACTTAGAAAGAGTTTTAACAAAAAAAACTTTGTTTATATCTAGTCTTGATGCCAAATTATCAGTTGTTTTTTATAATGTACCACTGATGTTGACTGCCATTCTTCAACCACTTGCACATATTACGTCCAAACTTCATTAATCCCTTCACCAGTAATTGTGCAGCATTGATCTATAATGTTAAATAAAGAATGAAAAGGACTGCTATATCCAAAGCATACCAATATATATCCTCAAACCTGTTTAGCACCTTTATGGATTTGTTTTGCAATTTTTGGGGAGGCGGGTTTTGTCCTATGTTTGAAATCCATTCCACAAATGCCTTTTTAATATGTTACATATTTTTCTTCCAGATTTTGAATGATATAAAGTCCATTGTAAGCAGTGAACATTCTCCAATGAATATTTATAAACTGAGTGAAAAATTGCTTCCACGACCTCATGCAGAAGCTATTCCAGACAATATTTTGGTGTATATGCACCTTGTTGCTACTATAGAGGTGTGGGCTGAACAATTAATTGCACTGAAGGTATTGTAACTTAAATTAGTAATGTAATACGATCCAATACTAAATGATAAGTACTCTTTATTGAGGATGTTATATTGGACTCTTGCATAGAAATTTGTACTAAAGTGAATAATTAACCGCACCATGTTTTTGATCGTAGTTGTCTTGGACGTTTTTAGTCAAAATAGGTGTTTAAAATGTATTTAAAATGGGTTTCAGGTATTGTAACCTCAAATGGCTCATGGTTGATCTCTGCTCCTCCTGGGTTAATTTCAAGGACAGGCCTGCTAGTGAGCCTATTATACCTGTCCCTGAACATAGCGCTACGAAACCAAGTCCAGTATGATTTGTGAGTGGAAGAGAATTGTACATCTGCACTCTTTGTAGTTGGTCAATTCTAAAACTTAATTTTAGGCATATTCAGAGACACCTACTTTTGTCTGCCCTGTGGGTGGTTTCATCAACTGGGCTGTCAGTAGTTTGTCTCGAATTATTAAGCCCACCAGCTTTTATACTGACTATTATAGACAAAATACAACACAATTGGGACTTTAGTAATTAAAATGAGATGAAAATGAGAAGGGATGTATCACTATTTTGTTTTCCTTAATGTGTGTCTTCAAGCAGGGTATAAGATGCTGTGTCTGCTATAAGGTATTGAATACTAATTGAAACAGTTTCAAATAAAATTGAGTGTTATGACAGCTTTTACAGATTGTTAACTATATATACCACTTTCTTAAGGTTTATTGTGTGTTTCATCTATATATTTTAATTCTTTTTTTCAGGGCTTGTATAGATCTTTAAAGAAGTTGTCAAAGTTGGTACCTGGGAAAACTATGGATATATATGTCTCAAGTGATGAAGTATGTGTTGAGGACTTGCAGTTGATATTGGATACAATTTTGGACGATCTTGGAAATAAACACGGAAAGATTGCATTACAAGTATGCCTCATATTTAAAAATTTGGATTAATTTTAGCTCTGGTATTAAATGATTGAGGGAGTGGGGGGAACACATACTACTATATTTTATTGGTAACGACATGCACCATAGGCCCAGTACACTCATTCTTTGCTTGATAACTATTACTATTACACTATTTCCAAAGTGTAAGCTTAATGTTTTTTTCTCTTTCCACATATAAAGAGAAGGAAGATTAAATATTACAATCTGTTTCTGCCTGTGTTTTTAATCCTGATATCATCTGGCATATTGTCAGCAGAAACCCATTGGGTAGGAAGTTTGAATTGCCCTTGGAACTTACCAGGCGAGTTAATATTGGGACTACAATGTCAAAAGAACTGGCTATTTTAAAATATGCTTACTTTTTTTAAAGCTCAAAAATCTCTCTCTAAATATACTAGTTTTTCTAAGTATTAGATAATCAGACAAAAAGATTTATGGGGAAGAGCAGTGTGTTGGTGTCTGAGGAGGTAAGCTGTATATGGAATAGACCAAATAGCCTCACTCTCTGCTGAAATTGTTTTGGTTCTATTAATCATTCAAGTTGCATGCAACAGTTTAATCTCAGTATTAGGACTGAGTAACCTTGAACTTTTGTACTCCTTTAATATCATCTGAAGTTCTTTGTTATTATCATGTCCATTTTTCTCTATAATTGATTTTGGCAACGAGACATTTCTTTTGTGTTAAAAATTTAATCTGGTTATTGGTTTAGGGAATTATACTAAAAGCCTTGACCACTGAGACACATTCATCAGCAATATTATTCTGTATTATTTACTTGCAATTTTATTAATAGTACCATAAAGTAGTCAGGTAGAAGACCAAATACAACAACACAAAAGCAAAATACTGCGGATGCTGGACTTTGAAATAAAAACAGAAAATGCTGGAAATCTCAGCGGGTCAGGCAGCATCTGTGGAGAGAGAAACAGAGTTAACATTTCATAAGAATTAGAAGCAGGAGTAGGCCATTTGACCCCTCAAGCCTGCTCCGCCATTTAATAAGATTATGGCTGATCTGATCATAGATTCAGCTCCACTTCCCTGCCCCGCTCCTCATAACCCTTTATTTCTTTATCGCTCAAAAATCTGTCTATCTCTGTCTTAAATATATTCAATGACCCAGCCTCCACAGCTCTCTGGGGCAGAGAATTCCACAGATTTATAACCTTCAGAGAAGATATTCCTTCTCATCTCAGTTTTAAAAGGGCAGCCCCTTATTCTGAGTCTATGTCCCCTAGTTTTAGTTTCCCCTATCAGTGGAAATATCTTCTCTGCATCCAACTTGTTGAGCCCCCTCATTATCTTATATGTTTCGATAAGATCACCTCTTTCTTCTGAACTCCAATGAGTATAGGCCTAACCTACTCAACCTATCTTCATAAGTCAACCCCCTCATCTCCGGAATCAACCTAGTGAACCTTCTCTGAACAGCCTCCAATGCAAGTATATCCTTCCTTAAATACGGAGACTAAAACTGTACACAGTACTCCAGATGTGGCCTCACCAATACCCTGTACAGTTGTAGCAGGATTTCTCAGCTTTTTATACTCTATCTGCCTTGAAATAAAGGCCAACATTCCATTTGCCTTCCTGATTACTTGCTGTACCTGCATACTAACTTTTTGTGTTTCAAGCACAAGGACCCCCAGGTCCCTCTGTACTGCAACACTTCATAATTTTTCTCCATTTAAATTATAATTTGCTTTTCTATTTTTTCTGCCAAAGTGGATAACCTCACATTTTCCCACATTATACTCCATCTGCCAAATTTTTGCCCACTCACTTAGCCTGTATATATCCCTTTGCAGATGTTTTGTGTCTTCCTCACAATTTGCTTTCCCACCCATCTTTGTATCATCAGCAAACTTGGCTACATTAAACTTGGTCCCTTCATCCAAGTCATTAATATAGATTGTAAATAGTTGAGTTCCCAGCACCGATGTCTGTGGCACCCCTAGTTACTGTTTGCCAACCGTAAAATGACCCGTTTATCCTGACTCTCTGTTTAGACACCCTATATAAACGCATCTTTTGTTTCCTAACTTGTGCTATTACCATCTCAATTCGGGTCGATTCGGGTTTCAGGTCGATGACCGTCAGAACTGGCAATAGTTTGAAATTTAACAGATTCTTAAGGAAGTGCTGGAGGTAAAAGGGCAGATGTTGCATCTCCTGCGCTTGCACGGGAAGGTGCCATGGAAAGGGGAGAGGGTGCTGGGGTGACTGCGGAATGGACTAGGGTGTCGCGGAGGGAGCGGTTCCTTCGGAATGCTGGGAGAGGAGGGGAAGATATGATTGGAGGTGGGATCACGCTGGAGATGGCAGAGGATGATCTGTTGAACACGGAGGCTGGTGGAGTGAAAGGTGAGGACAAGGGGAACCCTGTCATGGTTATGTGGGAGGGGAAGGGGTGAGAGCAGAGGTGCGGGAAATAGAATGGACACGGTCGAGGGCCATGTTAACCATGGCGAAGGGGAATCCTTGGTTGAGGATAAGGAAGACATGTCAGAGGCACTAGTGTGGAAGGTGGTGTCGACAGCGCAGATGCGACAGGGTTGGAAAACCTGGGAGAATGGAATGGAGTCCTTACAGGATGCGGGGTGGGAAGAAGTGTAGTCCAGGTAGCTGTGGGAATCGGTGGGCTTATAGTGAATGTTTGTCTATCTCCAGAAATGGAGACCGAGAAGTCTAGGAAGGGAAGGGAAGGGAAGAGTCGGAGATGGACCATGCGTAGGTGAGGGAAGGGTGGCAATTGGATGCAAAGTGAATGAAAGTTTCTAGTTCAGGGTGAGGGCAGGAAACGGTACCGATACAGTCAACAATGTACTGCAAAAAGAGGTGAGTGAGTAGGACTGGAACATAGAATGTTCCAAATATCCCACAAAAAGGCAGGCAGAGCTAGGACCCATGCGGGTTCCCATAGCAACGCCTTCAATTTGGAGGAAATGAGTGGAGTTAAAGGAGAAGTTGTTCAATGTGAGAACAAGTTCAGTCAGGCGGAAGAGGATGGTGGTGGATGGGGATTGGTTGGGCCTCTGCTTGGGGAAGAAGCGGTGCGTCCTCAGGCCATCCTGGTAGGGGATGGAAGTGTAGAGGGAATTGGATGTCCACAGTGAAAAGGAAATGGTTGGGGCTAGGAAACTGGAAACTTAAAAGTGGCAGAGGGCGTTGGAGGAGTCGCAGATGTAGATGGGAAGGGAGTGGACAAGGAGAGAAAAAATAGTCGAGATGGGAAGAAATAAGTTCCGTTGGGCAAGAACAGGCTGAATTGATGGATCTACTGGGGCAGTCCTGTTTGTGGATCTTGGGAAGGAGGTAGAAGCGGGCTGTGCGGGGTTGGGGAACTGAGAGTTGGTGGCTGTGGAGGGAAGACCTCCAGAGGAGATGAGGTCAGTGACGGTCGGGGAAATGATTGCTTGATGTTCAGTAGTGTGGTCATGGTCCAGGGAGAGGTAGGAGGAGGTGTCAGAGACAAACTAATTGTTTATCATTCTAGGGATGTAAAAGCACTTCACCAGAGACACTGGAGGCTATTGTATCTCATTTCCAGAAACTGTTTGATGTGAGTTCTCTCACTGGAGTCTATCCTCGAATGAATGAAGTATATTGTAAACTTGGTGAAATGAAAAATGCTATGAGAAATCTTCGACAACTTTTGGGGTTAGGTAAGAAACTAAAATTGAGTGCAATTTTGCAGCTGTTACATTTAAATTTTATAGCAAAATTTAATATTAAGAAAAAAAGGTAAGAATGAAATCACAGCTATCTTAAAACAATCACTTCATAAACAAAATTAAAATTTAACATTGATTTTTACTTTAATTATGTTTTATTTTCTTGTGAAGATAACCCTTTTTGAAAGCTTCAACTTCTTTTCAGATGAATCTACTCCTCCTAGTGCGCTCGTGAATATGATTGGAAAACTCTGCAGCTCTGTCAGTGCTGACACCTGCAGACAAGTGCAGCAACTCTTGGGCACCCAGGATGTAGACAGGTAATTATTTTTGCAATTGGTCAGATATGTCAGACACTTGTAGGACAGACTGAAAGGTTATGACTGCCTAATTTGAAATGAGAGAATCTCTGAATTCAGACGCAATTAACTTTTGACATTTAAGAATTTATTTTTATTCCTGGAGTAGGTTTGTATTACGGAAAGAATAAGGTTAGTTCCTCTTCATTAGCAAAAATCCTGTAATCTTATGAAAATAAATTTGATTAACTAATAAAATACAGTTGGACCTCTCTGGTCCGGCACCCTTGGGACCTGGCCAGAGAATTTCCCGAACCTCAGGAGGTCAACTGGTAACAACACTGCTGTCAACAACCTGGACGTGTTCTGTGCATGCGTGGGGAGAGAGAGAACTGAGCCGCAAGACACTGGGCCCCGAGCCTCTCGCTGAGCTGCGGTGGCGGAGAGCAATGGCAGGGGGAGAGAGCGCTTGGGGCCAAGCCTAGCTTCAGCGCCTCAGTCAGCCACCTGCCCTTCCCTTTCCTTGCCCGACCTCAATCAACAACACTGGAAGCCACCCACGCCGGGACTGGTGCCGGACCAGGATTGTTTCCGGACTAAAGAGTCCGGACTGGAGAGGTAGAACCTGTATCACCTTTCTGTTTCTGAACCATTTTCTACCACATAGAGTAGTTGAGGTAGATAGCATAGATGCCTTTTAAGGGAAAGGTAGATAAGTACAGGAGGGAGAAAGGAATAGAAAAATATACAGATAGGGTCATCTGAAGTAGGGTGAAAGAAGGCTTGTACGGAGCATTAAACTCCAGCACAGACCAGTTAGGCCGAATAATCTGTTTCTGTGCTGTAAATGCTACTTTATCACATTTCTGTCGTGCGGGTTTTAAATGACACTTTGACAGTGTATATCTTAAATCATGTAAAAAAAAAAATCAGATTTTCTTGCCAATGTAAAAAAGCTGTATCTAATGTTTTGATTCTAATTTGTTTCTCTAGTGTTTCTCTGATTGTGGGAACTATGATAATTGTTTCCCCCTCGCCCCATGTTTTAAACTATGGATGACTGCAACATTTAAGTCTTTGAGGGGCCCTTGCTTTGTGCTGTTAAAATACAAACTGTACATCGTACAGGCTTTTAACATTAATTTAGTTTAGCTACTATATCTGGTTTAGTCTTTAGTTTTATTTCTACTAGACTAACAATGGATCAAAATGGATAAAAATAAGATTTAAATGGGATACACTGTAATTATAAGTATGCTCAATTCTAAATATGAAGTGAGCTGCTTGAACAAGGTAAACAAGGGTTTTATATACATCTCTGCACAGGTCAAACAGCAGAAATAAAATCTGGAGCAGGTAAGAAAGTGAGTATAATTTGTAGAACAGAGTTAAAAATAAGCGATTTAAAAATAAAAGTAATCTGTTGAAAAAGTATTTATATAGCACCTCAGGACACCCAAACCGCTTTACAGACAGTATTTAAATGTTGGAAACATGACAGCTAATTTGCGCACAGCAAGGTCCCACAAACAGCAATGAAATAAGTGACCACATCATCCGTTTTAAGTGTTGGTTGGGATAAATGTTGGCCAGGACGCCAGGTGAATGATTCTGCTCTCCGATTAGTCCCATTGGATCTTTTACGTCCACCTTAGAAGGCAGGCGGAGCCTCGGTTTAATATATTAATATATCATTGAAAAGATGTCCCCTCTGACAGTGCAGCGTTCCTTCAGTGCTGCACTGATCTGACCGTCTAGATTATGGGTCAAAAACTGTAGTCGGAGGCTTCCCGCAGACAGATGCCTCCGACCGCAATAATTCTACGAAGGTACCTGGTGATCTCGGAAGCTCGGTGACTTGCGGTCCTGGGGCTCTACGCGAAGGCCAGCGTAGAGGCCCGCGTATCCCAGGATCGTATGGGTTTCGTACAGATATGTGGGATCACGTGGGCCGGCCCAACCTATCAGAGTATGGGATCCCCATTCATACGAATATGAGTTCCGTATGTACAGAGTTCACATTAGTATGAATGGAAATACCTACAAACACTGAAAATAAATTTAAAGTACATGTTACATATTTAAAATTAATTAAAATGCAATTTCATTAAATATTTTATACAAAAATTTATTTTTATATTTTTAAAAATATGTTTTAACAGGGCTAAAAATAAATTTACCTTAATGGACAGGGTTTTGATAACATTTAATTTTTCTATTTTTTTTTTAAACTCTTATGCTGGTAAAAGCAGGCCTTACGCCCTATTTAGAGGCCTATGCGTTCAAGTCTCTGGAGTGGGACTTGAACTCATGACACCTATTGTGATGTTTTTACTTTGTCGTGGTTCTGTCAGCAGCACCTCACCAATTGAAGGCATTCTTTAATATAGGTTATGCCAAATGCTAGACGAACATTATTGTGGTCCTGAAAGATTTTACTGAAAGCAATACAAAACACAAGGCTACATTCTGATTGATGGCACACTGCAGTGCAAATGGTCACTGGGATGATTGCGCTCACCCTATCTATATAAAACACTATTACACAATTGAACTCTACAATTAACATCTGGGGCTCGAAATTTGTTTTTCAGCGAAAATTGTACTTTTTCGTCAAAATTACCGATTGTGCTTTGCTACCACGAGTAGTCCAGAAATTCAACTTTTAATTTGCGCAGTGGTAAAAATTGGCGTTGCACGAGGTTTCACGGTGCAAACCGCAATCCTCGCCAACTTTAGTTCGAGGCCAATAGCGCTGCGAGAGAGGCCTTGGGAGGGGGGAAAAAACACTTAAAAAAAAAATTGGAAAAAAAAATTCAGAAGACACTTATCTATCGAATCGCTTAAAAAGAATTAAAAAATAAAAATTTTAACTTACCTTTTTTGCAGGTCTTCATACTTACTGCTTACTACTTAGGGCTGCACGATGGGTTTTACCCTGTCGGTATTCTGTACGGGTGTGAAGAGAGCCAAATTTTTAACAAACGCTATTTCGGGTCTTGCACGGCGGCGCTCCTCTCCCCAGCGGTACGTGGCAAGCGCCGCTGCAAAATGTCACCGAATTTTCGCCGACCGGTTTTTCGAAAAATATGGTGAAATAGTGCCAAAAACCCGGTCACAAAGTCAGTGAATTTCTAGCCCATAGTTTGTATGATCACTTTAGTTTTAACAGTGTGCTGCAGTTAAAGGAGAACTATTTGTTTTTAACAGGGCATTGTCTTAAATACTAAATTAATCTTAAGTGAAGTCACCAGTGTTTGTATTATAGATTTTACTTAGGCATTTTTTTTTACTTTTTAGCATAATCACTAAATTGGAGGAACATGAAGAATTCTTTCCAGCATTCTACACACTTTTTCAGGACTTGCTCCAGATATTGGGTAAGAACTACTTCCTAAATTATTTTACCAATTCCTTTTATATTAGTGTAGGTTTTTGTATGGGATTCACATCCAGATAGTTGCCTAATGCCAGTACTGTAAACTTAACATTTTATTTTAACCTTGTTTTCACCATAACTCTGCAATTTTCCAACGTTATTTTTGAGAGATGACCTATGTTTAACACATCTGTTGACATTAGCACTTTTCTCCATTCAAACTTGTGCTATGTTCTAATTGTATAACTTGTTCCTTTTGTTACAGAGGTGGACAGTATGGATCATGTTTTGCCAGCAGTCTGTGCTCTAAAGCTGCAAACCAGATAAAACAGACTTGAACGAATTCCAAGCATTTGTAATGAATTTGATTTTCAGCATGTGCTTAGGCAAATATTTATTTTTGCAATACTGTAGACTTATTATCTATTTATAATCTGTGAATTTTTATTTTTGGATATGCTTTAATTAAATATTTGTTAACTACCTCAAACTTGTGAAACATTCTTTTGCTTACAGTGTACTTGGTTCTTGATTTTTTTTTAAACAAAACATGCGGTCCTGCATGTTTCCACATGAGCAGCTGAAGTTTCCACAATTTGCAAATCTCCAGGGTATGTGGCTAGTCATTGAAATGGGACTTCATCAGCAAACAAAGAAGGGGAATATTCATTCTGAAAAGTTCCAGAATAACCCCAGAAATGCAGTGAAATCAAAACACCAAAATCTACTTCCTCATGTACTAATGCTCATTTATAGCAACTTTGAGACCCGAGTCTCTTATTCCATGGCTACAGATAGATTTTTGCCATTCAACTGCAGGAAATGCATAAACATCTGTAAAAGTATTCAACAAGGAGTACTTGTTTTAAGATGTGTTTTTCATGTGAAGTAAAAAAACTAGTAAGAGCTTCAATTGTAAGCAGCTTTGTTTATGGGAGGAACATATGAGCTGTACCTCAGCTCGACCTGGAAAAAACACTCCCAACTCTCAACTGCACTTACAAAATCCCAACTGTCCAGCCTTTGGTCCTCCATTGACCATGACATTTCTGCAGATCCTGATCTGCTCAACCACACCCTCACCACCACCTTTGATGCCCTAGTCCCTATTGAAACCATTAATCTCTCTCACCCTGGCTCTTCCCCCTGGTACGGCCCTCATCTTTGCTGAATGGATATGGTGGACAACTGGTTTAGCCATGCACCGCCAGATCTGGCTGGACCACAAAGCATTATCAGGTCCTCCTCTCGTTCTGCCAAAACTGCTCACTATTCCAGAATCATTCTGGAATGCAAAGATAAACCCTGGCTTCTATTCTCCACTGCTAACAGTCTTCTTATACAATATACATTAATGATTTAGATGAAGGAATTGAGTGTAATATCTCCAAGTTTGCAGATGACACTAAACTAGGTGGCGGTGTGAGCTGTGAGGAGGACGCTAAGAGGCTGCAGGGTGACTTGGACAGGTTAGGTGAGTGGGCAAATGCATGGCAGATGCAGTATAATGTGGATAAATGTGAGGTTATCCATTTTGGGGGCAAAAACACGAAGGCAGAATATTATCTGAATGGCGGCAGATTAGGAAAAGGGGAGGTGCAACGAGACCTGGGTGTCATGGTACATCAGTCATTGAAAGTTGGCATGCGGGTACAGCAGGCGGTGAAGAAGGCAAATGGTATGTTGGCCTTCATAGCTAGGGGATTTGAGTATAGGAGCAGGGAGGTCTTGCTGCAGTTGTACAGGGCCTTGGTGAGGCCTCACCTGGAATATTGTGTTCAGTTTTGGTCTCCTAATCTGAGGAAGGACGTTCTTGCTATTGAGGAAGTGCAGCGAAGGTTCACCAGACTGATTCCAGGGATGGCAGGACTGACATATGAGGAGAGCCTGGATCAACTGGGCCTTTATTCACTGGAGTTTAGAAGGATGAGAGGGGATCTCATAGAAACGTATAAGATTCTGACGGGATTGGACAGGTTAGATGCAGGAAGAATGTTCCCGATGTTGGGGAAGTCCAGAACCAGGGGACATAGTCTTAGGATAAGGGGTCGGCCATTTAGGACTGAGATGAGGAGAAACTTCTTCACTCGGTGAGTTGTTAACCTGTGGAATTCCCTGCCGCAGAGAGTTGTTGATGCCAGTTCATTGGATATATTCAAGAGGGAGTTAGATATGGCCCTTACGGCTAAAGAGATCAAGGGGTACGAAGAGAAAGCAGGAAAGGGGTACTGAGGGGAATGATCAGCCATGATCTTATTGAATGGTGATGCAGGCTCAAAGGACCGAATGGCCTACTCCTGCACCTATTTTCTATGTTTCTTAAACCACTCTTTCCTGTCTCCTCCACCGTCACCTCCAACCAGAAGTGTGAGGAGCTCATGGGCTTCTTTGCTAAGATTGAGACTATCCATTCAGCTGCATACGCCACTTCCCTTCTTTCCCCTCGTCCCCCCCAAGCCAAGCTTCCTCTAAGGTTTCCCCCTGCCCTAGCCCTGAACTCACATCTTTCTCCAGTTTTTCTCCGATCTCCCCTCAGCATCTCTCTGTGCTCACCTTGTCCATGAGACTCACCTCCTGCTCCCTCGACCCTATTCCAACCAAACTGCTGACCACCCAACTTCCTTTTAGCTGACATAGTTAACGGTTCTCTCTCCTCAGGTACTGTCCCCCTCTCCATCAAATCTGCCGTCATCGCCCCTCTCCTCAAAAAATCAAACCTTGACCCCCTCCGTCCTTGCAAACTACTGCCCCATCTCCAACCTCCCTTTCCTCTCAAGTCCTTGAATGCGTTGTTGCCTCCCAAATCCATTCACATCTTTCCCACAATTCCATGTTTGAATCCCTCCGTGCCTGTCATAGTACTGAAATGGCTCTCATCAAAGTCACAAATAACATCCTTTGTGACTGTGACAAAGATAAGCAAACCCTCGTTGTCCTTCTTGACTTGGCTGCAACCTTTGACAGGGTTGACCACTCCATCCTTCTCCAATGCCTCTCCATTGTCCAGCTTAGTGGGACTGCACTCGCCTGGTTCCATTCTTATCTCTCTAACTTTAGCCAGAGAATAATCACCTGCAACGGCTTCACTTCCTGCTCCCGCATCGTTACCTCTGGTGTCCCCCAGGGATTTATCCTTGGCCCCCTCCTATTTCTCATCTACATGTTGCCCCTTGGCAACATCATCCGAAAAAACCATCAGTTTCCACATGTACGCTAATGACACCCAACTCGACCTCCCTACCACTTCTCTCAACTGTTAAGACTGCTTATCCGACATCCATCTCTAGATGAGCAGAAATTTTCACCACTTAAATATTGGGAAGACCGAAGCCATTTTTTTGATCCCCGCCACAAACTCCGTTCCCTAGCCACTGACTCCATCCCTCTCCCTAACATCTCTGAGGCTGAACCACACTGTTCGCAACCTTGGTGTCATATTTGACCCTTAAATGAGCTTCCGACCTCATATCCGCAGCATAACTAAAACTGCCTATTTCCACCTCCGTAACATCGCTCGTCTCCATCCTTGCCTTAGCTCATCCACTGCTGAAACCCTTTTCCATGCCTTTGTTACTTCGACCTAAACTTGAGGTCATCCAAAACACGGCAGCCCATGTCCTAACTCGCACTAAGTCCCACTCACCCATGACCCCCTGTCCTTTTTGACTGACGTTGGCTCCCAGTTAAGCAATGCCTCAATTTCAAAATTTTCATCCTTGTTTCCAAATCCCTCCATGGTCTCACCTCTTTCTAACCCCCCGCTCCCACCCCCGCCCAGATATCTACGGCTCCTCTAATTCTGCCCTCTTGAGCTTCCCTGATTATAATCGTTCAACTATTGGTGGCCGTGCCTTTTGTTGCCTAGGCTCTAAGCTCTGGAATTTCCTGCCTAACCCTCTCCGCCTTGCTTACCTTTTCTATCCACCTTTAAGACGCTCCTTAAAACCTACCTCTTCGACAAAGCTTTTAGTCACCTGCCCTAATTTCTCCATATGTGGCTCGGTGTCAAATTGCTTGTCTTTAATACACCTGTGCAGTGACTTGGAACGTTTTACTACATCAAAAGCACTATATAAATTCAAGTTGTTGTACCTCTGCATCAATCTATCAATGAAATTTGACACCCAATGTATCTTGCTTGCAGAATCCTTCCTTGGAAACTGTTGTCAGCGGAAACTGTCTCTGAGCAAAAGTTTAAGTGCAAATTAGGTCCTGATATTTACTGGGATGGGATTTCCAAGCTGGGGGTGGGGGGGGGGGGGCGACCGAGGTAGTCAGTGTCCCCAAAACTCCACAGCATGCATGTTTTTTGTAAACATGTTCCCCTTCTAGAAGCTGGGGGTTGGGAATAGAGTGTGGTTTGGAGATTTGGGGGGTGGGGGTTCACAGGAAGTCAAGAGAGAGATCAGGGGTGGGGGGGCAAGAGAGGTTAGCTTGAGGGTCGGTGATTGCGGGATCCGATCGTGGAGAGGGAAGCAGCTTAGCTTGGGGGGGGGGGGGGGGGTTCTGGGTGAAGCGCTCCTGAAAAAACACTTGCTTCCCTTTCCTTAGGCCCAGGAAATCTGGCCAGCTAGCATTAAAGCTGGAAAAACAATAAAATCTGAGGTACGCAGCCTCAAAAATAAGCGATCCGCCTCCTGGGAGCAGGTTGGTTGCCCGGCCCACTTTCTTTAAAACCAGAAGTGGGCAGGTTAGGTTCGGGTTTGAGATATATAAAATAATATAAATATTTTAACATGCCACTCAGTTTTGGAGGTTAAAATTATCCCACAGTTGCTGTAGCTGTATTAGCTATAGAAAATCTGACTAAGTCATATTGCTACTTTCTCAACATGGCATTTGATGACTGATCTTATGTACAGCAACAAATAGTTGAGTATCTTTTGATATTTAGGCTGTTGGATTAGTCACAAAATGTAATCAAATGATGGATTTTAACAAAAAGAGCTGACTTTATATCTATAAAGTGCCAGGACACAAGACCATGTAAACACAGTGGTTGTTCATATGAAATCCGTTTATTTACAGCTGCCAATAAATAGCAAATCATAATTCTGTCGCCATGCTCTGTCCATGAGCATTTTCCTTAAAGCATTGTACTCAAGAAATAACCAGCATCACATGACATTTACAAATGTAAATATTTGTTGATAAAAATAGACCTTTTTTCCTTAATATAAGTGTTAACTGTCAATATTTGGCTAATCCTTACTATACTGAAATGTGTTGCAACCTGTTATTTTAAATGATTTTCCAAGATATTGGTCCAATTTCTATGTGGTCATGAATCACTGACATATGACTCACTATTTTGATATCAGAGTACGGGATTTGAGATTAATCAGAAGTACCTAGTACAAAGTTGGCTTTTTGGCCAAAAAATCTGCATAAAAATAAAAACTGACTTGATGCCAGAGTTAAATACAGTGTGGAGGAAATGTACATTAAAATCAACACACAAGAACTGAATTTATCCAGTGTACTTGTACAAACCAAACAAGTTTCTGTGTCTGGAATATCTACTTCAAGCTGACATCAGGAATGAAAATTTTTACATTTTGATCTTCCAGTACTTTTTAAATAAAGGGAAACATTTGAGTCGTACTGAACTGAACAGTAGTCTGGAGAATGCTAATGAAATCAAAGTACGAGTAAGCATGAAAACCAAGGTGAGATCTGGCCCTTGCAACTAAGCCATGAACTTTCTCTCAAAATCTTATCCCACAAAGTGCAATTTTGCAGGCTTGGAAAGACTAATCAAAATATTTTCTTAATGGTGAGAGACGGGAAACGAGTAAAAAAGGGAGCGGTGTGTCCATGTACGAATGCACGAGTAATCAGTGTAAGAGTAATCAAAAAGGCTAATGGAATGTTGGCCTTGATCTCAAGTGGGATAGAATATAATATAGGAACAGGCCATTCAGCCTGTTCCGCCATTCAATTAGATCATGGCTGATCTGTACCTCAGCTCCACTTACCTACCCCCCCCGCCCCCCCTTGATCCATAGCCCTTGATACCTATCAAATTCTTTTATCATTTTAAACCCGTCAATTAGGTAAGAAGTTAAGCTTTAGTTGTACAGAGCCTTGGTCGGACCCATCTTAAGTACTGCGTTCAGTTTTGGGCACTGCACCTCAGGTATGATGTACAGCGCTGATTCAATAGAATGATACCAGTACGTAAATGGGCTAAATTAAGAGGACAGGTTGCATAAACTTTGGTTGTGTTCCCTTGAGTTTAGAATGTTAAGGGGTAATCTAATTGAGATTTTTATAAAGATAAGGATCTGATAGTGTAGATACAGAAAAACTATTTCCTATGGTGGAGGAATCCAAAACAAGGAGGCATAATCTTAAAATTAGAGCTAGGCCATTCAGGACTGAAATCTAGAAGCACTTTTTCCCAAAGCGTAGTGGGAATGTAGAATTCTCTCAGACAGGAGAAATTATAAATGGAAATAAGGAAATGGCAGAGACATTAAACATTCTGGAAATAGTGGGAAACCAAGGTCCCAGTGACAATGAGGAACATAAAGAAATAGTACTGAAGCAATTAATGGGACTAAAAGCTGACAAATCCCCTGGACCTGATGGCCTACACCCTGTTATAAAATAGGTGGTTACAGAGATAGTGGATGCCTTGGTTTTGAACTTCCAGAATTCCCTAGATTCTAGAATGGTCCCTGTGGATTGGAAGGTAGCAAACATAACCTCACTATTCAAGAAAGGAGGGAGAGAGAAAGTAGGGAACTATAGACCAGTTAGCCTAACACCAGTATAGGAAAAATACTAGAATCTATTATTAGGCATGTAATATCAGGGCACTTAGAAAATCATATGATTGGACAGAGTCAACACGGATTTATGAATGGGAAATAATGTTTGACAAATCTGTTTATTTTGAGGTTGTAACTAACAGGGTAGATAAGGGGGAACCAGTACATGTGGTATTTGGATTTTCAGAAATCATTCGATAAGGCACCACACAAGAGATTATTACACAATAGGGTTAATGGGATTGGGGTAGTATTAGCATGGATTGAGGGATTGGTTAATGGACCAAAAAAAAAAAGAGTAGGAATAAACGGGTAATTTTCAGGTTGGCAAACTATAACTAGTGGGATACTGCGAAGATCAGTGCTTGGGCCTCAGCTATTTACAATCTATCAGTGACTTAGATGAGGGGACCAAGTGTAATGTATCCACGTTTGCTGATGATACAAAGCTAGGTGGGAAAGTCAGCTGTGAGGAGGACGCAAGGAGACTGCAAAGGGATATAGACAGATGTAGTGAGTGGGCAAGCACAAGAACATAAGAAGCGGGAATAGGCCACCTGGCCCCTCGAGCCTGCTCCGCCATTTAATAAGATTATGGCTGATCTTATCATGGACTTAGCTCCACTTCCCTGCCCGTTCCCCATAACCCTTTATTCCCTTATTGTGCAAAAATCTGTCTATCTCCGCCTTAAATATATTCAATGACCCAGCCTCCACAGCTCTCTGGGGGCAGAGAGTTCCATAGATTTACAACCCTGAGGGAAGAAATTCTTCCTCATCTCAGTTTTAAATGGGCAGCCCCGTATTCTGAGTCAAGTGGCAGATGGAATATAATGTGGCGAAATGTGAAGTTATTCACTTTAGTAAGAAAAATAGAAAGGCAGAATATTTTTTAAATAGTGAGAGACTGGGAAACACTGCTGCCTATTTCTCTCAATGTGCTGTGTGATATGTTTAAAATGAAAACACTCCTGAGTGCAGCTATATTATCAACTGTGGTTCAGTGGGTAGCACTCCCGCCTCTCTGTGGGAAGATTGTGGGTTCAAGGCAGAAAACACTAGTGGGAGTTGTGTACAGACCGCCAAATTATCGGAGTGAGGTTGGGGATGGCATCAAACAAGAAATTAGGGATGCATGCAATAAAGGTACAGCAGTTATCATGGGCGACGTTAATCTACATATCGATTGGGCTAACCAAGCTGGTAGCAATGCGATGGAGGAGGATTTCCTGGAGTGTGTTAGGGATGGCTTTCCAGACCAATATGTCGAGGAACCAACTAGAGAGCTGGCCATCCAGACTGGGTGTTGAGTAATGAGAGAGGACTAATTAGCAATCTTGTGCGAGGCCCCCTGGGGATGTGACCATAATATGGTAGAATTCCTTATTAAGATGGAGAGTGACAGTGTTAATTCAGAGACTAGGGTACTGAACTTAAGGAAAGTTAACTTCGATGGTATGAGACGTGAATTGGCTAGGATAGACTGGAAAATTATACTTAAAGGGTTGACAGTGGATAGGCAATGGCAGACATTTATAGATCACATGGATGAACTTCAACAATTGTACATCCCTGTCTGGAGTAAAAACAAAACGGGGAAGGTAGCTCAACCGTGGCTAACAAGGGAAATTAAGGATAATGTCAAATCCAAGGAAGAGGCATATAAATTGGCCAGAAAAAGCAGCAAACCTGAGGACTGGGAGAAATTTAGAATTCAGCAGAGGAGGACAAAGCATCTAATTAGGAGGGGGAAAATAGCATATGAGAGGAAGCTTGCAGGGAACATAAAAACTGACTGCAAAAGCTTCTATAGATATGTGAAGACCAACGTAGGTCCTTTGCAGTCAGAATCAGGTGAAGTTATAATGGGGAACAAAGAAATGGCAGAACAATTGAACAAATACTTTGGATCTGTCTTCATTAAGGAAGACACAAATAACCTTCCGCAAATACTAGAGGTTCGAGGGTCTAGCGAAAAGGAGGAACTAAAGGAAATCCTTATTAATCAGGAAATTGTGTTAGGGAAATTGATGCGATTGAAGGCCGATAAATTCCCAAGGCCTGATAAGCTGCATCCCAGAGTAATTAAGGAGGTGACCCTAGAAATAGTGGATGCATTGGTCATCATTTTACAACATTCTATTGATTCTGGATCAGTTCCTATGGACTGGAGGGTAGCTAATGTAACACCACTTTTAAAAAAGGAGAGAAAACGGAATTATAGAGCGGTTAGCCTGACATCGGTGGTGGGGAAAATGTTGCAATCAATTATTAAAGATGAAATAGCAGCGCATTTGGAAAGCAGTGACAGGATCGGTCCAAGTTAGCATGGATTTATGAACGGGAAATCATGCTTGACAAATCTTCTACAAATTTTTGAGGATGTAACTAGTAGAGTGGACAAGGGAGAACCAGTGGTTGTGGTGTATTTGGACTTTCAAAAGGCTTTTGACAAGGTCCCACACAAGAAATTAGTGTGCAAAATTAAAGCACATGGTATTGGGAGTAATGTATTGACGTGGATAAAAAACTGATTGGCAGACAGGAAGTAGAGAGTCGGAATAAACGGGTCCTTTTCAGAATCGCAGGCAATGATCAGTGCGGTGCTGCAGGGTTCAGTGTTGGGACCCCAGCTATTTACAATATACATCAATGATTTAGATGAAGGAATTGAATGTAATAGCTCCAAGTTTGCAGATGACACTAAGCTGGGTGGCGATATGAGCTGTGAGGAGGATGCTAAGAGGCTGCAGGGTGACTTGGACAGGTTAGGTGAGTGGGCAAATGTATGGCAGATGCAGTATAATGTGGATAAATGTGAGGTCATCCACTTTGGTGGCAAAAATAGGAAGACAGAATATTATCTGAATGGCGACAGATTAGGAAAAGGGGAGGTGCAACGAGACCTGGGTGTCATGGTACATCAGTCATTGAAGGTTGACATGCAGGTATAGCAGGCGGTGAAGGCGGCAAATGGCATGTTGGTCTTCATAGCTAGAGGATTTGAGTACAGGAGCAGGCAGGTCTTACTACAGTTGTACAGAGCCTTGGTGAGGCCACACCTAGAATATTGTGTTCAGTTTTGGTCTCCTAATCTGAGGAAGGACGTTCTTGCTATTGAGGGAGTACAACGAAGGTTCACCAGACTGATTCCTGGGATGGCAGGACTGACATATGAGGAGAGACTGGATCAACTGGGCCTGTTTCCACTGGAGTGTAGAAGGATGAGCGGAGATCTCATAGAAACATATAAAATTCTGACGGGACTGGACAGGTTAGAGGCAGGAAGAATGTTCCCATTGCTGGGGAGTTCCAGAACCATGGGTCACAGACTAAGAATAAGGGGTAAGCCATTTAGGACCGAGATGAGGAGAAACTTCTTACTCAGAGACTTGTTAACCTGTGGAATTCTCTACTGCAGAAAGTTGTTGAGGCCAGTTAGATATATTCAAAAGGATCCCTTGCAGCCAAAGGGATCAAGGGAAATGGGGAGAAAGCAGGAAAGGGGTACTGAGGTTGAAAGATCAGACATGATCTTATTGAATGGTGGTGCAGGCTCGAAGGGCCAAATGGCCTGTTCCTGCACCTAATTTCTATGTTTCTATGTAAGTCCCGCTCTAGGGACTTGAGCACAAAATCTAGCCTGACACTCTAGTGCAGTACTGAGGGAGTGCTGCACTGTCGGAGGTTCCGTCTTTCAGATGAGACATTAAACAGAGTTCTCTCAGGTGGACGTAAACGATCCCATGGCACTATTTCACAGAAGAGCAGGGGAGTTCTCTGTGTTCTGACCAATATTTATGACTCAAACACCACCTAAAAACAGATGATCTGGTCATCATCATGTTACTGTTTGTGGAATTTTAACTCAGCGAGTCGTTATGATCCGAAAGGGTGGTGAAAGCAGATTCAATGGTAACTTTCAAAAGGGAATTAGAAAAGAAATAATTTGCAGTGCTATGGGGAAAGTGCTGGGGGAGTGGGACTAATTAGCAACTCTGAGCTGGCACAGACACGATGGGCCGAATGGCCTCCTGTGCTGTGATTCTATGAAATGTTGGTAGTCAGAGGGACCTGGGTGTTCATGTACACGAATCACAGAGTTAAGATGCAGGTGCAGCAAACAATTAGGATAGCAAATGGTATGTTGGCCTTAATTACAAAGGGATTAGAAGAGTAAATAAGTCTTACTACAATTATATAGGGCTTTGATGAAACCACACCTGGAGTACGATGTACAGTTTTGGTCTCCTTACCCAAGGAAGAATATGCTTGCCTGGATCTAATTGAATGGCGGAATGTGTTCAAGGGGCTGAATGTTTCTATATAATCTATATCGGCACGTAGGCTTTAGCTATTCTGCTATATTCAAATTAATTTGTAGAATTCCTTACCATCGGCCTAGTGATTAGAGCATTTGGCTTAATATAATAATTGACACTGTAATTTGGGCATTTAATTAAAAAAGTTTTAGTCATACATGCAGTTCCATATCTCTTGAAACATGATCCTAGGTCATCAAACAGAATGTTAAGTATTAACAGCAAGCTTATTCAATGATTTAACATGAAAATATACAAGATCTTTCTTCAAACTAAATAGTAGAAAATCAAATGTGGCTCAGATTAATTGTAGTATTAAGGGTTTTTTGTTGCTTTGCTTGGCATTCCATCGTCTGTCAGTTTGTACCTATGAAGGTCATAAAAAGAAAATATTAATAAGCTATTAAAGAGGAAATACAATGTTTTCCTGATTGAAAAAAAACATTGTAAACATTGTATCTGAATAGTCTTCCATATGACAAAGATTATTCAAAAAGATAACAGTTTATTAAAGCCAGTCATCGTGAGTGCTCATTACAATATTCTCTCACCACTTAACTATCGTTCACAGCAAAAAGCCAGTTTCAGTAAGCAGCCAGAGTCTCATATAAACCAAAAGCTGCAGTTTTTTATGTATGTGGTGAATGAGTGTATGTGCCGCGTTTAATTATTGTATATTATACTGAAGACAATGTGGGATGCTTCACACAAAGGGTAGTGGAAATCTGCGACTGTTCCCCACCACCACCCGGCTAGGTTAATTGAAAATTTCATGAAACCAACGCAGGTAAATGGAGCCAAGAAACATGATCTAATTGAATGATGACGCAAGCCACTGATTGGCCTACTTCCATTCCTGTGCTCTCCTTTCTATTGCAAAAGGCAACAACTTCCAAAATTACAGAGCATTGTTCAGGCTGTAATGAAATTATTTATAAGATCGCTCAACAGAAGCAGTAAGCCATGGGAAGTAACAGATTTACATCTTAGAAAACAATTAAATCAGTCTACAATGCCTTTAAATGTCATCAGAATATGTTTCCACAATCTAATGATCAGTGAGACAGAGAAAGATTTCCTGGTGAACTGTTTATGAATTCCTGTCCACTACACAGATTCTAAGGGCTAGAAATTCGGCAGGTTTGCACCCGTTTTGCGCCTTGCAAAGTGGAAAAGGTAATTTTTTTTGGCGCTAAACAAGTCACACAAAATTTAGTGCCGGGCGGAAAATTCGGCAGCGGTTTTGCGGCGACACTAAAAATGATCGCCCGCCCGTTTTTATGACGTCAATCAGTGTGCAATGTTGCGCTATCGCCGGGAGCGGAAAATTCGGCGATATCGCCCATTTTACCGCCCACAATCACGGCCGAAAAAAATCGAGTCTTACCAGGTCGGATCCAGGGAGCACTCAGCACTATTGGCGCCATCTTGAAAAACGGAGCAGAAGTTCAGTGCATAAAATTATTTGGAGGGGCGGCTGCGATTTACACAGTGAGCTTTATGTGAATTTATAGTTCGTTTTTAAGGATATTTAAGGATATTTTAAAGAATGGGTCTATAATATCTCTGCCATTATTCCTGGCTACTTTTTCTATGCAGCATCGAGCTGTAAGGCGGTTTATTCATGAATATTTTGAGCATAATCGAAGAGCTCGCAGACATATGGGTAGGAGGCCTTAACCTCCACGAGTTTACAGGGAACAGCACTCATACTTGCAGCTGTCTGAGGAACAGTGCGTTCGAAGGCTGCGCTTCTGAAAAGAAGTGGTGACAGAGATATGCCAGCTCATAAAACAGACCTTCAGCCTACCAGCGGCAACAGGACTGCACTGCCCATCGAGGTAAAGGTGACTGCGGCACTTGCCTTCTATGCCTCCGGCTCCTTTCAGGCATCAGCAGGAGACATATGCTCCATCTGGCAGTACGCTACACATCGTTGCATTCGCCAGGTGACTACTGCACGGTACGCACGCAGGATGGACTTTATAAAGTTCCCAATGACCAAGGAGGCACAGAATGAGAGGGCTATAGGTTTTGCATGAATTGCAGGCTTCACCAAGGTTCAGGCTGCCATTGACTGCACACCTTTAGAGGATCCAGAGGTTTACCAAAACCAAAAGGGTTTCCACTCCTTGAACGTACAGATCGTCTGCGACCATACTTAGTGCAATATGGCAGTAAATGCCCAATTTCCAGGGAGCATCCGTGACGCTTTACTCTTGCATGAGAGCAGTGTCTCATACCTATTCAAGCATCAGCCACAAGGCCAGAGCTGGATGCTGGGGACAAAGGTTACATGCCGAGCATCGCTCTAATGATAGCCATATAGCCACATGTAACATTGTCGAAAAGACAATTGGAGTGCTCAAGCAGTGCTTCCGATGCCTGGACCACTCTGGAGGTTCCCTGCAATTCTCCCCTCAGCAGGTCTCTGAATTATTATTTAAATGGAGAAAGATTGCAAACTGCTGCAGTACATCAGGACCTGGGGGTACTTGTGCATGAAACACAAAAGGATAGTATGCAGGTATAGCATGTGATCAGGAAGGCCAATAGTATCTTGGCCTTTATTGCAAAGGGATGGAGTATAAAAGCAGGGAAGTCTTGCTACAGTTATACAGGGTATTGATGAGGCCACACCTGGAATACTGCGTGCAGTTTTGCTTTCCATATTTACAAAAGAATATACTTGCTTTGGAGGCAGTTCAGAGAAGGTTCACTAGGTTGATCTGAAGATGAGGGGGTTGACTTATGAGGAAAGGTTGAGTAGGTTGGGCCTCATTTCAGGAGTTCAGAAGAATGAGCGGTAATCTTATCGAAACGTATAAGATTATGAGAGGGCTTGACATGGTGGATGCAGAGAGGATGTTTCCACTGATGGGGGAGACTAGAACTCAAGGGAATGATCTTAGAATAAGGGCCTCCCATTTAAAACAGAGATGAGGAGAAATTGGGCGGGTTGTAAATCTGTGGAATTCGCTGCCTCAGAGCTGTGGATGCTTGGACATTGAATACATTTAAGACAGAAATAGACAGTTTCTTAAATGATAAGGGGTTATGGGGAGTGGGTGGGGAAATGGAGCTGAATCCATGATCAGATCAGCCATGATCTTATTGAATGGCGGAGCAGGCTCGAGGGGCCGTATGGCCGACTCCTGTTCCTATTTCTTAAGTTACATTATAAGTTCTTATGTTCATTGTGGTGTGCTGCATACTACACAACTTAGCTATCATGAAGGGACAGGATTTGCCACTGGGGACTGCAGGACCACCTCCAGAGAGAGAGGAGGACGACAACGAGGATGAGGAGGACGAGGAGCCTGGCGTTGAATTCATGCCACCACCCCCATAGAGGAGACCTCGTGGAGCTATCGCCACTGCAAAAGCCTTACGTCAGCAGCTCATAATTCACCGCTTTGCTTGAACAGTGAACGGCACATTTCATCGTTGCCTGCTCACTCTATCCCACCATGTTGACTATTCCCCCTCTTATTCTGCAAATGAGACACTACACAGGAATGGTTATGGTGAACAAAAGAATTTATTAAACATACAATAACTTGATAAACATTGTAACTGGAATAAGATTTAACTTGAATAAAATTTTAACATCTCAAAAGTGGAACAACATATTAAACATTGTGAATTGGAAAACTTTTATAAAATAACAAAACAAAACAAAACAAAAAGAACAACCCCCCCTGTACTGAATGTCTCTTACCTGCAGCCCCTCTCCCCTCCCATCCGAATCCCCCTCCCTAGTGTCATGACCGTACCCACATTGGTACCAAGACGTCATGCAGCAACGTGGCCAGAGTCCTGCTCTAAGAGCGGGATAGTCAATGGAGACGCCATATGTGGATCCCCTGGAGAAACTCGGGGATGGAAGGCCCAGATTCTGAGTAGCACAGCTCTTGCTCGGCCTCACCACTCCCAGGTGATGTGGGTCTGGACGGTGTGACACTGGGGACTGTAATGCCAAAGGTCGAGGCCATCAATTGCGCGTGGGCATCGACAGCCTCGCGGGTCGCAGCGACAATCTGCGACATGTCTTCCCTCATGTCCGCGGATAGTGCCGCAATGCTTGCAGGAAAACCACCCAAGACCTCCAGTAGTTGTCAGCTGAGCTGGATGCTCTCCCTGGACAGTGCTACCATGTCCAGGTGTGCATCTGTCTGTCAGCAGACCAGCTTTGTTGACTCGTCCTCCGGAGAGATGGCATATGGGATTCAACCTTAGGAATGTGTTGCTGCACGCCACTTGGACCTGGGACCTCGGATTGGTCAAAGCCCGAGAATGTTTCTTCCTCATCAGAGCTACTGGCTGCAGCTAAAAGAGGTGTCGATTGCATCGGCCCCCCCATCCTCACATCCACAGAATAGTTTTATCAGTTTCCTCTTCCCGTGGAGGTTCCTCGTCCTCGGTGACTTCCTCGTCCCCCTCCTCCACCCCCACACAATGGGCTGAGGTGGAAGCTTCCATTGGAGGATGTGGCTCCTCCTCATCTGGAAATAGAAAACAACAAACGAGTGGTTAGTAGCAGGGGAGGGGCCAGGGTGACATGAGGAAGGTCACATAAAACAGGCTCATTTGAAGAACTGGCGCTACTCCATTATATGTAGCCCACAGGCACTGCATGACATTACCCCAACCCTAGCCCAAAGACACAGACACTGCATCACATTGCCCCAACCATAGTCCAGAGACACTACATCACATTGCCCCAACCCAGTCTGGAAATTTTGCAGGACTTGCCCTCAGTTTTGAACAGGGGCTCAGCACCCCCATGGGTAGTTGCCCTCCCTGAGCCACTCTCTCCTCGAGGTCAGTTAATGGCAGTGTCTGGGGTGGACTGCCGCCTATGCGCCACCTTTCCCTGTAAAGATGACAATTGGAATGGTTGCCAGAGGGCCCTTCTGATCTTGTGGCACACACACAGCCATCAAAGCACTTATACCATAATGTGTGCATTTAATATAGTCCTCTGATTAATGGCCCTGGTAGTTGCACATGGTTCACGAGGAAGACATCGAAGTGCAGAAACATCTTTTAAGATGTCAAAAAGCATTCTTACTAATGTGCAAATAAGATGCAACACTAAGCCTACCTATACCAACATGTGACAGATTTACAATTTAAGAAATGAAGGAGTGCATGAATAAAAATATTACTTACTCTGACGACCCTGCAATGGTTGTTGAACCTTTTCCGACACTACTTATGGTCCCTCTTGATATCGTCCACTGAGGAGACCTCCTCGGCCACGTAGGTCCATAAACACCTTAGAACAGCTGGAGGGGTTTACTGCTAACCCTCCGATTAAAATCCCCATCATCTACTTTGCACAGCTACGATGAAAGGCTCTTTTGCCTCAAAACGAAACTTCTCGGCTCTCTGCCTGCTGAAGTCTCCTTCCATCATGGCTGCTCTGTGAAAAATACTTTATTCAGCCCTGGATGTACTGCGCATGCGCGGGCACACCCTGACAGCTGACCAGAATCGTGGGAACAAAGAAAGAAAAAAATCGGGGAAAAAACAATTCACACATGCGCAGGTTTTTTTTTCAATCGCAAATTTCGGCTCCGGCACACAAATGGAAAATGTAACAATTAATTTGATGTAGGACAAGAGCTCTTTATCAGAGTGTAATTAAGGTTAAAAGTATGTTTATCTACAGTATGTGGTCAGCAATTTACATATTAAAATGGATTAAGTACAATAAGACTACGATTATTCAAATACTTTCTCTGAAGAAAAAAAAATCTTTTAAAATCTTAAATCGTGGGATTTTCTCAGATTGAGTTTGCTTTACCATCAGTTACACAGAGAGACAGGTACCTGGGTTGTTCCATACTTCCCATAAACCAGCCTAAGTAGCAAAGGGCAAAGATTTGGGGGGGGGGGGAAATCATTTTTGCTTTTCGACAGAGGTCTTTGCAGAAACATTTGATGAGAAATCTGGAAATTATCTTGGATTCTGTTTGGTTTAACTATTCTACAATTATGCTTTCAAATTTAGGGGGCATGTTAGTATAGTGGTTATGTTACTGGTCTGGTAATCCCAAAGCCTGGACTAATAATCCAGAGATGTGAGTTCAAATCCCATCACTGGTAGCTGGAGAATTTGAATTCAGTTAATTAAATACATTTGGAATGAAGAAAAAAAAGCTAGTATCAGTAATGGTAACCATGAAACTACCGGATTGTCAGAAAAAGCCATCTGGTTCACTAATGTCCTTTTAGGGAAGGAAATCCGCCTTCCTTACCCAGTCTGGTCTATATTTGACTCCAGACCCACAGCAATGTGGTTGACTCTGAAATGGCCTAGCAAGCCACTCAGTTGTACCAAACCACTACGACTGTGGGAGTATGATTCCGAGGGACTACCTATGGTGATGACCTTCACCACAAGGACGGCTGTGGTTCAAGAAGGCCACCACTTTCTCCAGGGCAATTAGGGATGGGCGATAAATGCTGGCCTTGCCAGTGACGGCCACATTCCGTGAACGAATAAATAAACAAGAATATATTTTTTGTAAATCTTGTTAATTATTTTAATATTTAGACAAGTATGAATACACCTTACCATTCTGTAAAACCTGGGGTTAAATTATCTTTTGGAATGTCAATCAATACCTTCATTAAAAGAAAAGTAAACAAGTTAAAACTTATCAAAGACTACAGTAAATACAATTCTTTAAGAAATATTGTCAGCGAGGAGGAGGAACTGAAGGAAATCCTTATTTGTCAAGAAATGGTGTTAGGAAAATTGATGGGATTGAAGGCCGTTAAATCCCCAGGGCCTAATAGTTTGCATCCCAGAGTACTTAAGGAAGTGGCCCTAGAAATAGTGGATGCATTGGTGATCATTTTCCTACAGTCTATCGACTCTGGATCAGTTCCTATGGACTGGAGGGTAGCTAATGTAACACCACTTTTTAAGAAAGGAGGGAGAGAGAAAACAGGGAATTATCGACCGGGTAGCCTGACATCGTTAGTGGGGAAAATATTGGAATCAATTATTAAAGATGAAATAGCAGCGCATTTGGAAAGCAGTGACAGGATCGGTCCAAGTCAGCATGGATTTATGAAAGGGAAATCATGCTTGACAAATCTTCTAGAATTTTTTGAGGATGTAACTAATAGAGTGGACAAGGGAGAACCAGTGGATGTGGTGTATTTGGACTTTCAAAAGGCTGCTGACAAGGTCCCACACAAGAGATTGGTGTGCAAAATCAAAGCACATGGTATTGGGGGTAATGTATTGACGTGGATAGAGAACTGGTTGGCAGACAGGAAGCAGAGAGTCGGGATAAATGGGTCCTTTTCAGAATTGCAGGCAGTGATTAGTGGGGTGCCGCATGGTTCAGAGCTGGGACCCCAGCTATTTACATCAATGATTTAGATGAAGGAATTGAGTGTAATATCTCCAAGTTTGCAGATGACACTAAGCTGGGTGACGGTGTGAGCGGTGAGGAGGATGCTAAGAGGCTGCAGGGTGACTTGGACAGGTTAGGTGAGTGGGCAAATGCATGGCAGATGCAGTATAATGTGGATAAATGTGTGGTTATCCACTTTGGTGGCAAAAACATGAAGGCAGAGTATTATCTGAATGGTGACAGATTAGGAAAAGGGGAGGTGCAACGAGACCTGGGTGTCATGGTACATCAGTCATTGAAGATTGGCATGCAGATGCAGCAGGCGGTGAAGGCGGCAAATGGCATGTTGGCCTTTATAGCTAGGGGATTTGAGTATAGAGCAAGTTGGTCTTGCTGCAGCTGTACAGGGCCTTGGTGAGGCCTCACCTGGAATATTGTGTTCAGTTTTGGTCTCCTAATCTGAGGAAGGACATTCTTGCTATTGAGGGAGTGCAGTGAAGGTTCACCACACTGATTCCCAGGATGGCAGGACTGAGATATGAGGAGAGACTGGATCGACTGGGCCTATATTCACTGGAGTTTAGAAGAATGAGAGGGGATCTCATAGAAACATATAAAATTCTGACGGGACTGGACAGGTTAGATGCAAGAAGAATGTTACCGATGTTGGGGGAGTCCAGAACCAGGGGACACAATCTCAGGATAAGGGGTTGTCCATTTAGGACTGAGATGAGGAGAAACTTCTTCACTCAAAGAGTTGTTAACCTGTGGAATTCTCTTCCGCAGAGAGTTGTTGATGCCAGTTCATTAGATATATTCAAGAGGGAGTTGGATATGGCCCTTACGGCTAAAGGGATCAAGGGGTATGGAGAGAAAGCAGGAAAGGGATACTGAGGTGAATGATCAGCCATGATCTTATTGAATGGTGGTGCAGGCTCGAATGGCCTACTCCTGCACCTATTTTCTATGTTTCTAACATTGCTTCACCTTCATACCCCAAATATATTTATTTTAGGGCATAGCAGTGGTCGTCAACACTCAATATGTTAGAGAGACATTTGGAGTGCTTCTATAACTAGGTAATGAGATTATGTTGGAAAGAACAATGTTAACATGAATATCCCAGCAATAAAGTTAAAACAGTTAAAAAAAATGGAATTAGTCACACACCAAACAACAAGGGCTCCTCCAGTGCTTCAGTGGCTAAGTATATTATTCCTCTGGCACGACTGCCATACCTATGAAAGATTGGAATATTATGGCCAGTACCTCCGCGATTTCCACCCTCAATTCCCTCAGCATCCTAGGATGCATTCCATCCGCTTCTGGTGATTTATCTACTTGAATACCTCTATCAATTTTTATCCTATTAAGTGTCTCCATTACCTCATCCTTCACTAGGTCTATAGCAGCATCCTCTTCCTTGGTGAAGACAGATGCAAAGTACTCATTTAATACCTCAGCCATACTCTCTGCCTCCATGTATAGGTCTCCCTTCTGGTCCCTAATCGGCCCCATAGATATGGAGGTTGTGCCAGAGGACTGGAGAATTGCAAATGTTACACCATTGTTCAAATAAGGGTGTAAAGATAAATGCAGCAACTACAGGTCAGTCAGTTTAACCTTGGTAGTGGGGAAGCTTTTAGAAACAGTGATCATGGACAAAATTAAGTCACTTGATTAGGGGTGGATTAATTAAGTCACTTGATTAGGTGTGGATTCATTAAGGAAAGCCAGCACGGATTTATTAAAGGCAAATTGTGTTTAACCAACTTGATTGAGTTTTTTGCCCGCACTGCAATCAGCGACCTGGATATTGGTGACGCCCAATCCAGTCGCTCTCTCCACTGCTGTCGCCCTCCTGCAGCAGCACGCGCTGCTCCCTGAAGTGCCATGCCGCTGCACGTTGCTCCCTCTAATAGTCCCGGCCTGCTTAATGTCTTGCAGGCCAGGACCGCACCAATTTCCAGGCCAGGCCACTGCACGTTGGTTCCGGATTGCATTGCGGGCAGATACAGCAGGAGCGGCGAGGTTGGGGCGAAGGAGCGGCAAGAGTTCGTAGAGGGATTGACTGGGGCCCAAGAGAGGCATGAGTTCGGGGCCCAGAAGAGGCGAGGGCCCAGGGACAGCACGGGCCAGCCCACACTGTAATATGTGTGCACACTAGGTCCGTGCAGCAGAGCTGGTCTCCAGTCATCTTGGTTAATCTTTGTCACTGGACCAAGACCTTTCTCTGTCAAGCCCGTGTGGTGGCTGGTGTGCAATGGCCACCACATGTTTAAAAAAAAATTCCACGCACAGGCATCTTCCACCCTTCAAGATGTTGTTCGGGACCTGGAATACTAGGTTCTTCATTGAAACACCTGTGAACTCATCCCTTTTGGCATGGAAATAAGTCATCCTTGTTTCGAGGGACTGCCTATGATGATGATGATGATGATGATGATGATGATGAGTGGCTAAATGTAGCACACTGTGTGCTACTGCGCAACACAGGTCAGTAAGGGCTCTGGTCTGATCCAGATCTCTGTCAACATATGGGTGGGGTGCGATGATTAGTCTCCAGGTCCTCAGATCAGGGAGGGGGGAAAAAACAGTTTGGATTCCAACTCCAGTTCACTATCTAGTGACCCTTGCCAATAACTGTGAGGGGTCCAGAACACTAGTCTCTGCTGTAAGCAGACGCCCGGCCCCACCCCAGTCAAATAGTTTGCCAACAATCATTCACAAAGTGGAAAACTAATCTGGGTGAGGTTTCTGAGGGCTGCTGGCATCTGTGGAACCATACAATATGAGCTACCACCTTCCTCATAAGGAGAAAATTAAGAGGGAAATGTTAATAGCTACATAAATTTAAATTTTCAATTTATTTCATTCTCCAAAATGTCTTAGTACTATTTGGTAACTTAGCACTGGGTTTTCTTTTATCAAATACAACAATTATACCATAGTTGCTAGCAGAAGTCATATTTTTTCCTTTGTTACTTGTCAAATCTGATTTGATTAAGTTGCACGATAAAAACAAAATTGTTCATGGAAAACACAATTATTCTAATTGCACTGATTAACTGGTTAACTAATCCGCATTTGCAATTGATGCAAACTATCATTGCTTTTGCTGTTTCCAAACTACATGTGTTACGATTAGTATGTTCTCAGCAGTGAACAGCTGCTCATGTCATGCTAGGGACTTATCTTGAATACATTAAAATCACATATTTTGCACATTCCCGCCAAGAAGAGATCACTGTTACCTTTCCAAGTTCTTTTTTCTCATGGGATCCGAATGACCGGTTGTTCTTTACAGCAATGTCTAATTTTCGTTTCGGAATTTCCTCTACTGAAACTGAAAATTCAAATCTGAAAGAGGTGAAAAAGACTTACTGCAGTTTTGATTTTTTTTTCATTCACTCTTCAATCTACATTAAACCATCAATATTTTCTCGGAATGTCCGGTACAATTTTCATACTCCAAACCCTAGTGATATATTTGTTCAACAGATGGAGAGGGCAGGATGGAAAACTGGGATTCTCTTCTCATGACCGAAACACAACCTAGCAGCCTTCTAAAAGCTAATAGATATGACCTTGCATGCCCCAAATGCAAGTTGATTGTACAGATAAATATAAATCAAAAATTAATTTTCAATGGTTCAATATAAATATCAAAAAGTTAGATACACTAACTAGTAGAGTGGATAAGGGAGAACCAGTCGATGTGGTGTATTTGGACTTTCAAAAGGCTTTTGACAAGGTCCCACACAAAAGATTAGTGTGCAAATTTAAGGTACATGGTATTGGGGGTAATGTATTGACGTGGATAGAGAACTGGTTGGCAGACAGGAAGCAAAGAGTGGGAATAAACGGGTCCTTTTCAGAATGGCAGGCAGTGACTCGTGGGATGCCGCAAGGTTCAGTGCTGGGACCCCAGTTATTTGCAATATACATTAATGATTTAGATGAAGGAATTGAATGTAATATCTCCAAGTTTGCAGATGACACTAAGCTGGGTGGCAGTGCGAGCTGTGAGGAGGATGCTAAGAGGCTGCAGGTGGACTTGGACAGGTTAGGTGAATGGACAAATGCATGGCAGATGCAGTATAATGTGGATAAATGTGAGGTTATCCAATTTGGTAGCAAAAACAGGAAGGCAGATTATTATCTGAATGGTGACAGTTTAGTAAAAGGGGAGGTGCAACGAGACCTGGGTGTCGTGGTACATCAGTCATTGAAGGTAGGCATGCAGGTACAGCAGGCAGTAAAAAAAGCAAATGGCATGCTGGCCTTCATAGCGAGTGGCTTTGAATATAGGAGCAGGGAGGTCTTAATGCAGTTGTACAGGGCCTTGGTGAGACCACACCTTGAGTATTGTGTGCAGTTTTGGTCTCCTAATCTGAGGAAGGACATTCTTGCTATTGAGGGAGTGCAGCGAAGGTTCACCAGACTGATTCCCGGGATGGCACGACTGACATATGAGGAAAGACTGGATCAGCTAGGCTTATACTCACTGGAATTTAGAAGAATGAGATGAGATCTCAGAGAAACTTATAAAATTCTGACGGGATTGGACAGGTTAGATGCAGGAAGAATGTTCCCGATGTTGGGGAAGTCCAGAACCAGGGGTCACAGTCTAAAGATAAGGGGTAAGCCATAGAGGACCGAGATGAGGAGAAACTTTTTCACCCAGAAAGTTGTGAACCTGTGGAATTCTCTGCCACATCCACAGAAAGTTGTTGAGTCCAGTTGGTTAGATATTTTCAAAACTGAGTTAGATATAGCCCTTACGGCTAAAGGGATCGGCGGGTCTGGAGAGAAGGCAGGGGTGGGGTACTGAGGTTGCATTATCAGCCATGATCATATTGAATGGCGGTACAAGCTCGAAAGGCCAAATGGCCTGCTCCTGCACCTATTTTCTATGTTTCTATATTCACAAGTTTACTCTCAATTCACCGAGAATAAAAGCTCACATACCACTCAAGCCCCTATTGTGCAGGCCAGACTAATTCTACAGTATTTAAAGAAGATACAAGATATATTTGTGCCTATATGTTATTCAACCCACTTACTTTTCTTCATATTGTGGATCTACAGTCTTTTTCTTGACACGTGTTCTTCTACGGCCTGACCAGCTTTTGTCAGGAAGTAGGTAGAGTCGTACATATGGATCTGACCCATCATTTGAACAGGGTATCAGGCTTCTGCAATATAACCATTCATGATATTAAATTAAATACATAACCCCAATTATTATCTTCAGTAGATCCTTGGAAATAAAAATTCATTCATTTCATTAAAACCATAAAAGCCAATCTTTGCAAAGCTTCAGCCCTATAATGTGCTGGACAATAAACTTCTTGCATGGAGAAAACTAAATAGAGGAATATAGTACAGTAAATATAGGAACAGGAGTAGGCCATTTAGCCCTTGGGCCTGTTCTGTCATTCAATGAGATCATGGCTGATCTGCAACCTAACTACATATACCCGCCTTTGCCCCATATCCTTTAATACATTTGGTTAACAAAAAGCTAACAATCTCCGATTTAAAATTAAAAATTAATCTAGCATCAATTAGTCTTTGCGGAAGAGTTCCAAACTTATATCATCCTTTGTGTAGAAGTGTTTCCTAATTTCACTCCTGAAAAGTCTGGCTCTAATTTTAAGACTATGCCCCCTAGTCTTTGACTCCCCATCCAGCGGAAATAGTTTCTCTCCATCTACCTTATCTGTTTCCTTTAATATCTTGAACACTTTGATCAAATCACTCCTTAACCTTCTAAATTCCAAGGAATACAACCCTAGTTTGTGTAATCTCTCCTTGTAATTAAACCTACGCTGCACTCCCTCCAAGGCCAATATATCCTTCCTAAGATGAGGTGCCCAGAACTGCTCACAGTGCTCCAAGTGTGTCCAACTAGGGCTTCGTATAGCTGTAGCATAACATCTACCCACTTGTATTCTAGTCCTCTAGATTTAGAGGCCAGCATTCCATTAGCCTTTCTGATTATTTTCTGTACCTGTTCATGACATTTTAATATACCTGGACCCACAAGTCTCTTTGGACCTCCACTGTTAGCTTTTGACTATTTAGAAAGTACCTTGTTCTATCTTTTTTAGCTCCAAAGTGGATGAGCTCACATTTGCCTACATTGAAATCCATTTGCCACAGTTCTGCCCATTCACTTAATCTATCATTCAAGTAGAAACATAGGAACAGAAGCAGGCCATTCAGCCACTTGAGCCCTTTCCGCTATTCTATTAGATTATGGCAGATATGTACCTCAACTCCATTAACCTGCTTTTGATCCATATCCCTTGATATCTTTGTTGTGTATGAAGGCCTCCTACACAAATTGCTCTCGGCTGACATCACGGTCACCCTGCAGAAAGCAATTCAAGTGAGCCAGGCCTACATGGTTTTGGCCAGCGACTCCAGGCGAATACTGACCCAGGACTCTAAACCGGCGAGAGCAGTGCACCGCATGGATACCTCTAAAGGCAGAAATGCTGCCCCGTGTCCCGCAACCCTGAGTCCGCCACATGGGGCAAACCAGATGGCCCCATGCTGGCACTGTGGAGGAAACCACAGGGCCCACCAGTGCCGCTACAAAGACTATGCATGCAAAGGCTGCAAAGAGAAACGGCACCTTCAGAGAATGTGCAGAAAAAGCGTATCTCTGATGAGTTGGCTGATCACCGGGGCTCTGACACAAAGGAAGGTGAAGTTGCTCAACCCCTGGAAGAAAAGTATGGAACTCATACCTGCTCCACCGAAAGTTCTCCATGGCTGATGAAAGTAGACATCGACGGAGTCCCAGTTTCTATGGAGAGCGACACAGGGGCGAGCCAGTTTGTGATGAGCCAAGCGACCTTTCAAGAAGTTTGGATGAATCCCGCCAATCGACCACAACGGCATCCTGTCCAAGCGAAGCTGCTCCCAGGCTCCGGGCTCCAACAATCGACCTCAAACATGGATCCATTGCTGCATCCGGAGATTCCACTGTCCAGCTCGACTGCCCACAGCATCCCGGCAAAATCTCCGAGACCGAAGATCCAAACTCCACTTTCCGGGCCGGGGCAGCACTCCAAGAGGTGAACATCGATGAAAGAAATGGATTCCCAACATCCAGGATCGAAGAAAAGAGCACCACAGCCTACCTGCAGCAAGACCAGAAAATAGCTGCCGCAGCACAAGCAATAGCACTTGTAATCAAAATGGCCACCGCCATGCCACCAGTGAGCATGGAGGAGCACCACATGACACCGAGCGGCCAATCGGATTTGAAGGCTCCCTTAAAGGAGACCGGTAACCAAAGAAATTTAAAGGGGAAGTTTCAATTATTTGAGTACATGGACTTTAAAGCTAAAGATGCGATTAAAGGGTGCAAATATGAAAATGTATGCAATGTAACATTGAATTGTGATGCTGGTTTAACTAATGTGACTAATGATATGAATGCAGATGTCAGTATGGTTAAGAACAAGTTTATGATGCTTAACAATAATGATAGAGAATGTGAAATGCCTAATGTAACCATGTCTGTTGAAACCAGGACACCCAAAAGTGATGCAAATGCTAGAATGTATAATGCAGGCTCGACTATGTGTGATCAGAACCAAGGTGCCATGTATACCGGTAGGACACTGCCAAAGGATATTGGGTCCTACAGGGACCATGCTGATGCCAATGGAATCCCCCTGTGGGAGACCCCCAGGTCCAGCAGGCTACCTGACCATGTAGCCTGGACCTTTGGAACGAATGTGATGCTCCTTGCAGGACACACACACAGGCAGTGGGAGCAGACCCACTACAGGGACAGTGGTCAATGGACAGTCCAGCCACCACCAACGGCAACCTGTACCAGATCAGCCCTACAACCCCTGGCCACCAGGGCCAACATCAGGAGCATGAGGCCAATACCCTCCAGCTTCCCTGGCAAACCCTGGGATGACCTGACCCTCATCCCAATTGGTGGACAAGGAGCCCACCCAGTCTTGTGGCCCTGCCCACCGCCCCACAACAACAGTGGACAAGGAGCCCACACAGTCTTGTGGCCCTGCCCACAACTACTCACATCACGGTGTATACACACCACCCACTGCTGCCATGGCTATCCCCCTCCCGAGGGATCCCACAACAGTAACACCCACATGGTCTGTGTATGAGGGAGGGGAAACGTATGAGGCCAGCCTCCAACACAGGGGTCACACATGGCAACCACACAACCCTCACCTCAACCTCCCATAGCCCACCACTGATCATCTCCCCTGGGCATGACAATAAGGATATGAAAAATGCTTAGGGGAGAAGTGTTGTTGTGTATGCATGTCTGTTTACTGTGTGATGTCTGTAACACTGTTATGCAACACTGAATGTACCCTTACACTGTACACACCTTGCCTGTACACCAGAGAGTGCTGCTGCTGGAGCCCTAAGGGTTACCTGCACACTGTGGGTAACCCAGTATAAAAAGGAACACACAGCTTGTTGTCGGCACTCAGGAGCTGCAAATAAAGGACTGCAGGTCTGCACAGTTTAAGTATCATACCCTGCCTCATGGAGTCATTACTAAAAGGTGCCTACATACACTACAATCCTTACCTTTTAAAAATCTGTCAATCTCAGGTCTTGAACATGTCAAGTGATCCAGCATCCACAGCCTTTTGGATTTCCATTAGCCTTTGTGTGAAAAAGTGATTTTTGATTTCATTCCTAACTGGTCAAGCTGTAATATTGTGTCCTTTGTTCTGGATTCCTTACTGGAGGAAATAGTTTCTCTGTTTCTACCCTATGGGACCCCTTAATCATTTTTAAGCATCTCAATTAGATTATAATTAACCCTTACACCAGTGCTGGTGCTTCCGCATTTTCGCATCTCCTAGCTCCTCAGCCACTGCAGAGAAACTAACTATTTCCCAAACTTTTGTACATTTTGCTTTTTAACCATAAATCATAAAATCAAAGTATTATATAATAAGGACGGAATGTCTGACTTTAAAATGCCAACCACATGTGTGGCCTGGTTCAATTATTTCCCATCCTCGAACACGATTTCATATGAAGACTACACTTGGGCCACGGGTGATTGGCAAAATATTGGCAGAGAAGATATCCAAAAATGGAAGTCTATCCAGCAAAACCAACTAAAGCATGAAGCAGAATGAAACAAGAGATACAGAAAAAACATTCATGTAAAAAAAAAAGTTATCTGAATTTTTAATTATTTTTTAAACTTACCGTCTGCTTTTAAGAGAGGTACTTAAGCAAGCCAGGTCCTGCGACTTTTGTGCACCCACATTTCATGGGCAAGGCATACATTGTGGGTAGGGTCATACCAAGAAACATAATATTTGGCATAGGATATTTAAACAACAGATTTAAATATTTTCTGGAGACTGCAGATGCTGGTGTTGTGACCGGTGTCTCCTCCCACAGAATCAGCTACCGGAAAAATCAGGCCTCCAGCAAAATTGGTCGCTCGCTTGATTTTCTGACTCATTCTCTGGGCAGGGTATGCAAGTTTAAGACATTGATTTTCCTTTTACTATTACTGATGTTATAAGGTCTATAAATAAAATGATTGCCAATAAAGAAAAATTACCTGCAACAGTGAACAATTACAATCAGACTGTGACGTGGAGTGGAATAACGTACTGTGAGCTGGATTTTGCCCAGAGATTCCTCTTTCAGGGCCATGCCACTGGAAGAAAAATGAAGAAAAGGATTTGCTTATCTACTTTACCTCTGTAAATGGATTTCAGAGAGCATAAACCTTATTTATGCCATAACTTAGGAGCAGTGTATTCTCAATTACAATAGTTCATATTTACAAAATACAACAGTTAAAATGAATCAACAAACCTAACTCAGATCATTCTAAAAAGTCTACAGCAGCACTTCAGCTACCAAAGGAAACATAAAGCTTTGAGTTAAGAATTGTTCTACATATCTTTATATTTCCTAATTCCACTCTAATTTTTACTCTACAATAAATTGTGTGTCTATGGGCCCAAGTTTCCACACAATAAAAAACAGGCGTCCCTCCGAGCTGGGCGCCCGTTTCTCGCGCCTAAAACGGCGTCGGAAAAAAAACTCGCAATTCTGGAGAGCCCTGCAGCTCCTTGTCTGTTTGGCGTGGCGCCCAGGGGGGCGGAGCCTACACTCGCGCTGATTTTGTAAGTGGGAGGGGACGGGTACTATTTAAATTCGTTTTTTTCCTGCCGGCAACGCTGCGCGTGTGCGTTGGAGCGTTCGCGCACGCGCAGTGTGAAGGAAACATTGGCACTCGGCCATTTTTGTAGTTCTTTGTAGCTGTTTAATTTTTGAACATTTTTTAATAAAACAACATTGCCATTAGCGCATCAGCACTGAGGCTTCCTGCTTACTGCCCCTCCCTCCCTCCCATTCGCGGGAACGATGCTGAGCTGACTGTAAGGCTTCCACCTCAAGTGGAAGGCTGCTTGCTGCCTGGTTACTGCCTGCCTGCCCCTCCCTCCCCCTCCCATCCCCTCCCTCCCATTCGCGGGAACGACGCTGAGCTGACTGTAAGGCTTCCACCTCAAGTGGCCCCTCCCCTCCCCCCCTCCGCTCCCTCCCTCCCTCCCGTTCGCGGGAACGACGCCACATCGCTGAGCTGACTGAAGCACTTTCACACAGGTAGGAAGATGGTTTATTTAATCTTTTCTTTGCTTATAAATGTTTATTCAGGTTAGATTTATTTGTATAATATTTGTAGAAGTATAAATAAGGATTTATTGTAGAATTTAATGACTTCCCTTCCCCCCCCCCCACCTCGTTCTGGACGCCTAATTTGTAACCTGCGCCTGATTTTTTAATGTGTAGAACAGGTTTTTTCAGTTCTACAAAAATCTTCACTTGCCCCATTCTAAGTTAGTTTGGAGTACGTTTTCACTGTGGAAACTTTGAAATCAGGCGTCAGTGGCCGGACACGCCCCCTTTTGAAGAAAAAATTCTGTTCCAAAGTAGAACTGTTCTACCTGACTAAAACTGCAGAAAAAAAATGTGGAGAATTGTGATTTCTAAGATAGTCCGTTCTCCACCAGTTGCTCCTAAAAATCAGGCGCAAATCATGTGGAAACTTGGGCCCTATAAATCTACATTGGATATTTGGTATGCAGAGGATTTATAAGCTCAAGAAAGAGATGCAGACCCCAAAATCTGTGTGCCAACCAGCCGACAATTATCCCAGGATCAAGTTTGATAAGAATCTCTGCCACCAACCCTGGCAGGCTCTCCAGGGTCAGCCGGAGGTTCCGTCACTGCTCTGACAATGGTAGACACCTACACTTCTAGTTGTACATCTAGATTGCCTGACATGGTAAATTCTGCAAAGGTGCCCAGCAAATAGGGTGGTGGGGGGGAGGCGGTGCAGAGGTATCACCCACTGTTCCCCGAGAAACAATAGAGCACTTCCCCACAGCAATCCTATTAAAAATTCCAATCTTCAACTCTCGTCAGGGAGACGCACCTGGCCTGACAGGCATACCTCAACTATCCATATATCCTGTTCCTTTGATGACCTGAGTCATTTGAATTCTTGACATAGGGGATCTCTACCTCCATTATAAGTATGGCATTGTTTGGGGCAGTTGGTGGTACCACCCCTACCTAGCGTATCCATGTCCTGGTCCAGTTTATGGGACTTCCTGTCAGCCTCCTATCAAATTTGTGGCAATACACGGGAATGGCTGATGTCCAAATAGATTATAGACTTAAACAGGTTAGAAATAATTCAAGTATATACTAGAATTTTCATTAAGCACTCCTATTATTTTATTGTAAAATAAAATGATTGTGACACTTTCATTCCAAGGTAATACAGCTTTCACTGACCCTCCTGTGGGTGAGTCAATTAATCCAAATGTTCCAAACAAAAATACACTGCTCAGGCAGCAGCTTGTGGGTATGGAGATCTCATGTGTAGGTTTAGTTTCTCATTTCTAGCCCATCATACTTGTCTAACTTATTCTCTGATTAATTTTGTTTATAACTGGCCTGTTTGGGTCTTCCTACTAAAGCTATATATGTCACTCAAGTGATCAATTCTACATTCAAAGTCTAGTAACTTGGCTGCAAACTGGCAATATGTTGAACACAATTTTTGAATATTGGGGAAAGAAGATTTGGATAAATTATGAAGTCATTACAGATATATCAATTAATCTTCAATTAAAGAATGCATCTATGAAAATACAGACAATTCTAAAGCGCAAAGTAAGGCAGAAAGTAAAACTCACAAGCAGGTAAAGGTGACAGTAGATCAGCTGAGAATGTCAACTTTATTCTGGCCATTACCCAAGCAGATTCAAACAATAAAACTTGAAAGAGGAGAAATAAACTACAACATTACCAGGGAGTAATACTAGCACCTATTGTTTAAATAAAGTTAGTAAGCTTTAGTCTAGGGATAATAAGCAAGAAATGTTGGAGGCTGTCAATTATGTGTGTGTTTATAGTTCAGTGACAATCACAGTGACAGAGTGTAGCCCTTGGTAACCTTAGCCTGCCATAAGAATTGTTCTATGGTTCTTATAATCATATAGTCATCTCAAAGTTGTGATGACCTTAATTTCACCTGAGATTCCTGCCCAGTTATATTTCAAGATTTGTATCACTTGGTGCAAAATTTGTCATCTATAACATTTAATTTCTGTACTTTAAGATTCAAAACATGTAAAGCGATTAAAGAAAAATAATATTCACAAAAGCCCGCACTTTTGCAGTTGCAGATCATGAAGTTCAGCGTTAGAACTGGTAAGTGAAGATTCCAAAGTAGTACTAGACACATCTCTTTTTGTCGAGGCCTCGGAGGAACTGGATTGTGTTGGAGTTGTTGGCAGTTCTGGTTTAATTTCATCAATATTTTTAGGCTCTCTATTATTTTCTCCTCCCTCCATCTGGTCACATACTACATTATTACCACACATCTTTGGAACATTTGGAGATCTTGGTGTTGAAGGTGGAGTGTTAGGCTTGCTTCCAGTTTTCTTTTTCTTGATTGTAATTGGACCTTTTTTAAGGGCATTCAGACCTGTGTAGACACTGTCAGGATCTGGTTCCTCAATGGTTAGCATCTGTGTGTATTTCACAAAGAGAAAATGTCAGCAATCAACCAACAGCCATAAGCTCTTGCTATTTCTAGTATTAATCATCCTAATAATTTAACATTTATTTTCCTCAGAGGATTGGCCACCCTAACTGCTCGGGGATAAAAAAGGCACCATGTGGAGTGGCACTACACTATACTGATGAGGAAAGCCCCATGGTTCAGTCTCTAGTCTGTATTGTTAGCCAATTTCATCCAGGCAGCAGTGGGAGAATGCTATAATGTTTCTCAAGCTAACTCCCCCTCTGGGCTAAGGATGGGAAAAAGTATCAGGCACGATTTCTGCTTCTGACAGCTGACCCATTACTCCAACTGCAAGTGCTTCAAGTGAGGACACAACTGGGGCCATTTCCATGGTCAAATAAAACACCAACCTCATGCATAAAGTAGCCCTTTCAGTGAGATATTTGAGTTCAACTCCAGCTATGCCAAAAGGATCAAAGTCTCATTTTGATGGCTGCTAAGTGTCACAGATGAAATTTATTTGGGAAAGCATAATCCAATTCCACAGCACAAAACATTTGTTGCCATTTCAAACAAATGAGAGTAAAAGTTCTGATTGGCAAAGTTACACATGGAAGCTGAATGTGCTCATACATTCTTATGTGCCTTATTTTTAAATAGGCATTAAATTGTTTAAAATAAATAGCACACACAGAAACATAGGAAGAGTGCTTTAAGTATTCAAATGGGAACTTGGCCAAATTGAAATTTTACAATATGGATCTTTAATTGAAAATCACTTTGAAATAAATTGTACAAGGCTAAATCTAAACTATCTGACTATTCAACAGAGCTAGTTATTAAATCAAAATTCATTTTAGAAATAGATTTCTAAAGTTTCAAAAACCTTGCTGTTATAAACATTTGACAAGATTAGATTTAGCTTACATTGCAGGCTAACAAAGTCCATTTAAACTTTCACACGCATGGCCACAAAAGCATATATCCATATCCAAGAAGGCAGAATGCCTCAAAATAATAATAATTTCTCCGGTATATTTAACCTACCCGAAGGACCAACTTCAATTTTATAAGGCTGCTGGGACCTGAATGTTCCAGTGGAAATCTTTGGTCAAGGGTCATATCAGATGCTTTCAACAAATGGTAGAAAGGAACAGTCAAGATTCCAAGGGCACACTCTCGGTCTTTGTCTTTGATCTTCTCAAAACAAATTGCATTAGTAGTTCACATAGCTTACTGTATAAAACATGAACATTTAATTAATCACTTCTACTATAAATCCATAATAGATATGCACATACCAAAATTATATTAGCTAAACATCCTCCAATTCCTAAAAAAAATCATTAATTATATAGTAATTTACTCAAACATGGTTCATACTTATGCAAATAATTCCCTTTTAAGAGGGAGGAGATTATTAATTGGATTGTTAATTTCCGAGATAATAGGAAACAGGAAGTGATCAAAGGCAATCGTGCTAATTGGACATTTGTTACCAATGCTGTTCTTCTCGGGATTTGTTTGGGGACTACTGCTGTTTGCCAAAACAGGGGGATTCCAGTTCTTTCGTAAAAGCCGTTTTGGATTGTATGAAGCTACTTTTGCTTAAGAACCAGAATGCTATTCTGGAACACTCTAGCCTGAAATAATTATTGGACATAGATGAACAAAGTGTTAAAAAAAACAAGCCTGAAGGCTCTGAGTCTCAATGCGAGGAGTATACGTAATAAGGTGGATGAATTGACTGCGCAGATAGCTGTTCACGGATATGATGTAATTGGGATTACGGAGACATGGCTCCAGGGTGACCAAGGCTGGGAACTCAACATCCAGGGATATTCAATATTCAGGAAGGACAGACAGAAAGGAAAAGGAGGTGGGGTAGAATTACTGGTTAAAGAGGAGATTAACACAATAGTAAGGAAGGACATTAGTGTGGACGACGTGGAATCTATGAGTAGAGCTGCAAAACACCAAAGGGCAGAAAACATTAGTGGGAGTTGTGTACAGACCACCAAACAGTAGTAGGGAGGTTGGGGATTGCATCAAACAAGAAATTAGGGATGCGTGCAATATAGTATAGCAGTTATCATGGGCAACTTTAATCTACATATAGATTGGACTAACCAAACTGGTAGCAATACAATGGAGGAGGATTTCATGGAGTGTATTAAGGATGGATTTCTAGACCAATATGTCGAGGAACCAACTACAGAGCAGGCCATCCTAGACTGGGTCTTGTGTAATGAGAGAGGATTAATTGGCAATCTGGTTGTGCAGGGCCCCTTAGGGAAGAGTGACCATAAGATGATAGAATTCTTCATCAAGATGGAGGGTGACACAGTTAATTCAGAGACTAGGATCCTGAACTTAAAGAAAGGGAACTTTATCGGTATATGTAAATTGGCTAGGACAGACTGGTGAATGATACTTAAAGGGTTGACAATGGATAGGCAATGGCAGACATTTAAATATCACATGGATGAACTACAACAATTGTACGTCCCTGTGTGGCATAAGAATAAAAAAGGGAAGGTGGCTCAACCATGGCTAAAAAGGAAAATTAGGGAAAGTGTTAAATCTAAGGAAGAGGCATATAAATTGACAGGAAAAAGCAGCAAACCTGAGAACTGGGAGAAATTTAAAGTTCAGCATAGGAGGACTAAGGGTTTAATTAGGAGGGGGAAAATAGAGTAGGAGAGTAAGCTTGCAGGGAACATAAAAACTGACTGCAAAAGCTTCTATAGATATATGAACAGAAAAGATTAGTGAAGACTAATGTAGGTCCCTTGCAGTCAGAATCAGGGGAATTCATAATGGGAAACGAGGAAATGTCAGACCAATTGAACATAGAAACATAGAAACATAGAAAATAGGTGCAGGAGTAGGTCATTTGGCCCTTCGAGCCTACACCACCACTCAATAAGATCATGGCTGATCATTCCCTCAGTACCCCTTTCCTGCTTTCTCTCCATACCCCTTGATCCCTTTAGCCTTAAGGGCCATATCTAACTCCCTCTTGAATATATCCAATGAACTGGCATCAACAACTCTCTACGGTAGGGAATTCCACAGGTTAACAACTCTGAGTGAAGAAGTTTCTCCTCATCTCAGTCCAAAATGGTATACCCTTTATCCTAAGACTGTGTCCCCTGGTTCTGGACTTCCCCATCATCGGGAACATTCTTCCCGCATCTAACCTGTCCAGTCCCGTCAGAATCTTACAAGTTTCGATGAGATCCCCTCACATTCTTCTAAACTCCAGTGTATAAAGGCCCAGTTGATCCAGTCTCTTCTCATATGTCAGTCCCGCCATCCAAGAAATCAGTCTGGTGAACCTTCGCTGCACTCCCTCAATAGCAAGAACGTCCTTCCTCAGATTAGGAGACCACAACTGAACACAATATTCCAGGTGAGGCCTCATTAAGGCCCTATACAACTGCAGTAAGACTTCCCTGCTCCTATACCCAAATCCCCTAGCTATGAAGGCCAACATACCATTTGCCTTCTTCACCGCCTGCTGTACCTGCATGCCAACTTTCAATGACTGATGAACCATGACACCCAGGTCTCGTTGCACCTTCCCTTTTCCTAATCTGCTGCTATTCAGATAATATTCTGCCCGTGTTTTTGCCCCAAAGTGGATAACCTCACATTTATCCACATTATACTGCATCTGCCATGCATTTGCCCACTCACCTAACCTGTCCAAGTCACCCTGCAGCCTTTTAGCATCCTCCTCACAGCTCACGCCGCCACCCAGTTTGGTATCATCTGCAAACTTGGATATATTATACTTAATTCCTTCATCTAAATCATTAATGTGTATTGTAAAGAGCTGGGGTCCCAGCACTGAGCCCTGCGGCACCCCACTAGTCACTGCCTGCCATTCTGAAAAGGACCTGTTTATCCCGACTCTCTGCTTCTTGTCTGCCAACCAATTCTCTATCCATGTCAGTACATTACCCCCAATACCATGTGCTTTGATTTTGCACACCAATCTCTTGTGAGGTACCTTGTCAAAAGCCTTTTGAAAGTCCACATACACCACATCCACTGGTTCTCCCTTGTCCACTCTACTAGTTACATCGTCAAAAAATTCCAGAAGATTTGTCAATCATGATTTCCCTTTCATAAATCCATGCTGTCTTGGACCGATCCTGTCACTGCTTTCCAAATGCGCTGCTATTTCATCTTTAATAACTGATTCCAACATTTTCCTCACTACTGATGTCAGGCTATAATTACCCATTTTCTCTCTCCCTCCTTTTTTAAACAGCGGTGTTACATTAGCTACCCTCCAGTCCATAGGAACTGATCCAGAATCAATAGACTGTTGGAAAATGATCACCAATGCATCCACTATTTCTAGGGCCACGTCCTTAAGTACTCTGGGATGCAGACTATCAGGCCCCGGGGATTTATCGGCCTGCAATCCCATTAATTTCCCTAACACAATTTCACGCCCAATAAGGATTTCCTTCAGTTCCTCCTTCTCACTGGACCTCGGTCCCGTAGTATTTCCAGAAGGTTATTTGTATCTTCCTTCGTGAAAACAGAACCAAAGCATTTGTTTAACTGTTTAACTGGTCTGCCATTTCTTTGTTCCCCATTATAAATTCACCTGAATCTGACTGCAAGGGACCTACATTTGTTTTCACTAATCTTTTTCTCTTCGCATATCTATAGAAGCTTTTGCAGTCAGTTTTTAATGTTCCCAGCAAGTTTCCTCTCATACTTTATTTCCCCCCTCCTAATTAAACCGTTTAATTACAAAATTCTCCCAGTCCTCAGGTTTGCTGCTTTTTCTGGCCAATTTATATGCCTCTTCCTTGGATTTAACACTATCCTTAATTTCCCTTGTTAGCCACGGTTGAGCCACCTTCCCAGTTTTATTTTTACTCCAGACAGGGATGTACAATTGTTGAAGTTCAGCCATGTGATCTTTAAATGTTTGCCATTGCCTATCCAGCGTCAACCCTTTAAGTATCACTCGCCAGTCTAGAACAAATACTTTGGTTCTGGCTTCACAAAGGAAGACACGAATAACCTCCCGAAAATACTAGGGGACCGAGGGTCTAGCGAGAAGGAAGAGCTGAGGGAAATTCTATTAGTCAGGAAATGGTGTTAGGGAAATTGAAGGGACTGAAGGCCAATAAATCCCCAGGGCCTGATAGTCTGCATCCCAGCTTAATTAAGTAAGTGGCCCTAGAAATAGTGGATGCATTGGTGATCATTTTCCAACATTCTATCGACTCTGGTTCAGTTCCTATGGATTGGAGGGTAGCTAATGTAACCCCACTTTTTAAAAAAGGGAGAGAAAACAGGGAATTCTAGACCAGTTTGCCTGACATCAGTAGTGGGGAAAATGTTGGAACCAATTATTAAAGATGTAATAGCAGCGCATTTGGAAAGCAGTGACAGGATCGGTCCAAGTCGACATGTATTTATGAAAGGGAAATCATGCTTGACAAATCTTCTAGAATTTTTTGAGGATGTAACTAGTAGAATGGATAAGGGAGAACCAGTAGATGTGGTATATTTGGACTTTCAAAAGGATTTTGATAAGGTCCCACACAAGAGATTGGTGTGCAAAATTAAGGCATATGGTATTGGGGGTAATGTACTGACATGGATAGAGAACTGGTTGGCAGACAGGAAGCAAAGAGTGGGAATAAACGGGTCCTTTTCAGAATGGCAGGCAGTGACTAGTGGGGTGCCACAAGGTTCAGTGCTGGAGCCCCAGCTATTTACAATATACATTAATGATTTAGATAAAATAATTAAATGTAATATCTCCAAATTTGCAGATGACACTAAGCTGGGTGGCAGTGCAAGCTGCGAGGAGGATGGTAGGAGGCTGCAGGGTGACTTGGACTGGTAAGGTGAATGGGCAAATGCATGGCAGATGCAGTATAATGTGGATAAATGTGAGATTATCCACTTTGGTTGCAAAAACAGGAAGGCAGAATATTATCTGAATGGTGACAGGTTAGTAAAAGGGGAGATGCAACGAGACCCGAGTGTCATGGTACATCAGTTATTGAAGGTAGGCATGCAGGTACAGCAGGCAGTAAAGGCGGCAAATGGCATGCTGGCCTTCATAGCAAGGGGATTTGCATATAGGAGCAGGGAGATCTTATTGCAGTTGTACAGGGCGTTGGTGCGATCACACCTTGAGTATTGCGTGCAGTTTTGGTCTCCAATCTGAGGGTGGTCATTCTTGCTATTGAGGGAGTGCAGCGAAGGTTCACCAGACTGATTCCCGGGATGGCACGACTGACATATGAAGAATGACTGGATCGACTAGGCTTATATTCACTGGAATTTAGAAGAATGAGAGGGGATCTCATAGGAACATATAAAATTCTGAAGGGATTGGACACGTTAGATGCAGGAAGAATGTTCCCGATGTTGGGGAGGTCCAGAACGAGGGGTCACAGTCTAAGGATAAGGGGTAAACCATTTAGGACCGAGATGAGGAGAAACTTCTTCACTCAGAATTGTGAACCTGTGGAATTCTCTACCACACAATGTTATTGAGGCCAATTCATTAGATATTCAAAAGGGAGTTAGATGTGGCCTTACGACTAAAGGGATCAGGGGATATGGTGAGACAGCAGGAATGGGGTACTGAAGTTTCATGATCAGCCATTATCATATTGAATGGTGGTGCAGGCTCAAAGGGCCGAATAGCCTACTCCTGCACCTACTTTCTATGTTTTTATGTTGATACAAGTTAGACAGCTAGATTTCAGTTGATTGCCTTTGAGACTAGGGAGAAAATGTATTTAAAAGCTTCAGTAAGAAATGTAATATAGCCCGTTAACAGTGGCATGTGTCATGATCTGTGCAAGGAAACAACGTAATGGGATAAATGGCCTTCTCTTGTTAGTCTTTTCTATTAATAAATTTGACTAAAAACCCAGTAAGATAGAAAATAGGTGCAGGAGTAGGCCTTTCAGCCCTTCGAGCCTGCACCACCATTCAATAAGATCATGGTTGTTCATTCACCTCGGTACCCCATTCCTGCTTTCTCTCCATACCCCTTGATCCCTTTAGCCATAAGCGCCATATCTAACTCCCTCTTGAATATATCTAATGAACGGGCATCAACAACTCTCTGTGGTAGAGAACCCCACAGGTTCACAACTCAGTGAAGAAGTTTCTCCTCATCTCGGTCTTAAATGGCTTACCCCTTATCCTTAGACTGTGACCCCTGGTTCTGGACTTCCCCATTCTTCCTGCATCTAACCTGTCCAGTCCCGTCAGAATTTTATATGTTCCTATGAGATTCCCTCTCATTCTTCTAAACTCCAGTGAATACAGGCCCAGTCTATCCAGTCTCTCCTCATATATCAGACCTGCCATCCCGGGAATCAGTCTGGTGAACCTTCGCTGCATTCCCTCAATAGCAAGAACATCCTTCCTCAGATTAGGAAAACAAAACTGAACACAATATTCCAGGTGAGGCCTCACCAAGGCCCTATACAACTGCAGTATGACCGCCCTGCTCCTATACTCAAATCCCCTAGCTATGAAGGCCAACATACCATTTGCCTTCTTCACCGCCTGCTGTACCTGCATGCCAACTTTCAATGACTGATGTGCCATAACACCCAGGTCTCGTTGCACCTCCCCTTTTCCTAATCTGCCGCTATTCAGATAATATTCTGCCTTCACGTTTTTGCCACCAAAGTGGATAACCTCACATTTATCCACATTATACTGCATCTGCCATGCCTTTGTCCACTCACCTAACTTATCCAAGTCACCCTGCAGCCTCTTAGCGTCCTCCTCACAGCCCACACCGCCACCCAGCTTAGTGTCATTTGCAAACTTGGAGATATTACATTCAATTCCTTCATCTAAATCATTAATGTATATTGTAAATAGCTGGGGTCCCAGCACTGAGCTCTGCGGCACTCCACTAATCACTGCCTGCCATTCTGAAGAGGACCCATTTATTCCAACTCTCTGCTTCCTGTCTGCCAACCAGTTCTCTATCCACGTCAGTATATTACCCCCAATACCATGTGTTGTGATTTTGTACAACAATCTCTTGTGTGGGACCTTGTCAAAAGCTTTTTGAAAGTCCACCACATCCACTGGTTCTCCCTTGTCCACTCTTCTAGTTACATCCTCAAAAAATTCTAGAAGATTTGTCAAGCATGATTTCCCTTTCATAAATCCATGCTGACTTGGACCAATCCTGTCGCTGCTTTCCAAATACGCTGCTATTTCATCTTTAATAATTGATTCCAACATTTTCCCCACTACCAATGTCAGGCTAACTGGTCTATAATTCCCCGTTTTCTCTCTCCCTCCTTTTTTTAAAAGTGGGATTACATTAGCTACCCTCCCATCCATAGGAACTGATCCAGAGTCGATAAGACTGTTGGAAAATGAACACCAATGCATCCACTATTTCTAGGGCCACTTCCTTAAGTACTCTGGGATGCAGACTATCAGGCCCTGGTGATTTATCGACCTTCAATCCCATCAATTTCCCTAACACAATTTCTTGACTAATAAGGATTTCCTTCTCACTAGATCCTCTGTCCCCTAATATTTCCGGAACATTATCTGTGTCTTCCTTAGTGAAGACAGAACCAAAGTATTTGTTCAATTGGTCTGCCATTTTTCTGTTCCCATTATAAATTCACCTGATTCTGACTGCAAGGGACCTATGTTTGTCTTTACTAATCTCTTTCTCTTCACATATCTATAGAAGCTTTTGCAGTCAGTTTTTATGTTCCCAGCAAGCTTCCTCTCATACTCTATTTTCCCCCTCCTCATTAAACATTTTGTCCTCCTCTGCTGGATTCTAAATTTCTAAAGTAGGAAATGTCTTTCAATATATAAATATTGCTAGTTCTGAGCATGTACCTCTTCACTGTTTGACGAAGGAAGAAGATTTATAACATTTGCCTGCAGCAACACATTCTAAAGCCAGTAAGGTGGCAAGGTAATATCTGCAGATTTTCTACTTCCCAACGTAAATCCTTGACTTCTAAATGGAGCAGGCTGAACTGCTTCAGACAACTAAATCCAGTTACATTTCATGCAATATTTCATTCAGGATAATCTTTCATGGCCAAATGTTTATACAGGTCACATTTTACAGCCTAGAAATTGGGCTACAACTATTTTTGGTTACTTGGGGAGGCATAGTTTGCATCCCATGCACCTGAATGGTGAGGCTCGTGGCTCTCCAAATATTGGGCCTTGAGCCTTATTTCAATGTTGCTGGCAAAGGAAGAGCTAGCCAGTAAAGAGGACTCCAATTGTGGTCCGCTGCAACGTGTTGTCGGTGATGGGAGCTGGATCGAGAGTAAAGAGGCAATGGAAGGGGAGGTTTGGGACTGGTGATAGGGTCGTGTGGTGCACTCCTGCTCATCCCATCTCCACATTCATGTAAGGTACCTATCTTCTTTGTTGCATGCGATACCTCGGGCTGGTTTCTCGGACTGCCTTAGGGCAAAGCAATCTTACAGAAGGGCACTTGAAATAACCGTTAGGCCCTTTGCTATATGCCAATATGAGTCCTAACATCTGTTTCAGTCATGGATAAAAGGCGCCTCTGTTTTGTCCTTATCCAATATGGCGAATGGCGCACTCTGGGCCAGAAGTGTGCGCAAGCTTCCTGCCCGCCATATTAGGGCCTTAGTAAGTCCAAGCAGAGTGTACCAATTGCTAGATTTACATGTTTTGGGGTTTCCTTAAAGTGCTTTCAAAATCTGCACTTCCTCATGCATTTTGGTACTGAAAAGAAGCCTGAATTTATTCTATACAATACTGTCATTGCTTTATTCCAATCCAATTTCTGATTGCAGCTTTATATATAACATTGTACTTTACCTCTATGTTTAGCTCCTCGGAATGAACATTTTTGATGAAGAATGTAAATGCTTGTTCCCAGATTGGTGCACTGGTATTGTAGCAAATCTGTGAATCCAAAATTGCTCGTTAGGTATATTGTCCTTCACAATGCTGATAACTTTTAAAAATTAGTCAACTGACTTCTTTAATTAAAATGCTAACTGTTGTCACGAATTTCTTACTGGCAAAGAAGGAATTCCCTTCATGTGAAGAAGTGGTCTCTTGGTGATACACTTAATAAAATACAAGTCTCCCGCAATCTTTGAAATGATCAGGTTTTAATAGTTAGATCAATGCATAAATTGTTTGACATTACACCACAATTTCTGAACTCCCTGAAAACATGTTTTTTTAAACACAGGCTACAGATATGTACTTCCATTTATCCTCCTTAAGGGCAATTAAGGACATAAAATAAATGCTGGCCTTGCCAGCGACGCCCACATCCTATGAATGAAAATTGCAGTTTTTCATTTTATTGCCCTGATTGCACAGTCAAGGTGACTGGCTGCTGTAAGTGGTGATAATTAGGCTGCCTCCCAGGACTACACAATGATTTTAAACCCGAGAGCATCACAAAAGCAACTCATTTTTGATAGCAAAAACAAATACCCTCTCAAACACTCCTCGGGCAGCTGGCAGTTGAAAATCGCAGAGCAATGTGGGCCAGTAAAGGGGCAAGCAGCATGGATGCCTGTTTCCAGAAGGCTGCTTAAATATGCATACAGATTTCCTTCACTGGTCGGCCCATTTGTACGAGGTGTTGAGAAGTATAACCACCAGACATAAAGGAATCGCTTGGCGACTGCTCAAAAAACAGCCAAAGAAATTATTGTGGGGCTAGGAGGAACAGGAGTGCTGAGCCTACAAAAAAAACCTCCCGCCTGTTGCTGACCCATGTGAGGCCTGCCCTGGGATCTCCCTCTCTCCGCCAATCCAACTTGTCATCCGGCTCATTGTGGGAGCTGGCTGATTTCCTGCCCATTTACAACTAGCTAACTGCAGCGTGGTGCCTGTTTGGTGCCCACAACTCGCCAGCAGAATTTAATGTAGGTCTGAACCATTTTCTGGTTTGGGCCTCGTTATCGGCTTTGGGCAGGCGGCATGGCCGTTCTGCTGATTTTACTCCGGTTTTATCCAACGTAGAAGTGATTCTGCTGTTAAGCTTCACTGTAACTAAAAATGTACTGAGAAATTCAACACATGCAATTTGATTTGGCCCAGATTTTGCAGTCAGCGGTGAAATGCCGGCGCTCACCGCTGACCTTGATGCTGTCCACAAATATTTAGCGAGCTCTGTTGCTGTCCACAAATATTTAGCGAGCTCTGTGGTGTCGATTTCCCTTTTACTGACATGATTTTCCATCTGGTACCTATAGGGGATCTGTGGCATCCTTCAGTGATATCATCAAGCGGGCTGAGCAGCCAATCACATTGAAGAATTCTCAGATATCAAACCAGGAAGTAAAAAGCAGGTTATGTCATTCATTTTTTAGTCATTTTACAGAAAGCGAAATGAAGATTGAAACATACACATGGGATTAAGATAGAAGCTGAAATATCATAAACAAACTTTAAAAAATAAAACATTTTTTAAAAATCTATGGAATTTTTATCATGGAATTAGTTTTTCAGGGCTAGAGAGGTTGTGCAGCAGTAATTATGACATAGAACGCTGTTTAAAAACTCAGTTACACTTCACTCAATAAGGTTTAACTTTTTCAATGGTTTATACAGTTGATGTTCAAGTCAAATCACCGATTCTGAGTTGATTGCATCTGCAACCGCATATTCTGTGGAGCAGCAGGATGTCACCAACAGCATCTTCTGGATTTCGGTATTTAACAGCATGCATGGTCAAACGCCTGAAGTTGCTGTCAGTTTTATAGAGTAATGATGGCGAATGCGAACAGTTTCACTAACATTACAACTGTAAATTCTGGGCCATTTCCCTAAAGGACAGTTATACACAAACACACAGCTTTGAATATGGACAACTCATACCTTGCTTTCTTGCTTATTGTTTTCTACAACAAGCTGAACAGAGCAGCTAGGTTCCAAATTGGCTTTCTTTATCGACTGTGAATGTAAAAACAGCATAATCATTCACTGAAAACATGCTGATACATTTGTATGAACAATGTTTAATTACTATAACAGCTATCAATGACTTACTGCTACTCATTACCCAGCTCAGAATTAGATTTCTTTTGATGTTATTGTTTTTGACAGTATAACCTTTAGGTGATGATATCATTCACTTAGCTGTTGTCTCCCAAGATCATAAAATGCTTTTAGTCCACTTATCGATGACAAATATTCCTATAGTTTAAACAAACATAAATATTGCTGATTTTCCACGTCTGGCAAAAATAATGTTGAACTGGCCCACCAAGGCTGGCAACTGAGAGGGTGGGTCTTGCGAGCTGAGCCAAGATTTCCATCAAGAGTCCTTTCCCCTAATTTAAAAAGGCCACTAGCACATGAAAGGTTTGTCCAAAGAGGTTGGTTTGTAGCATAGTTCGCTAGGGAGCGGAGAATTCTGCGAGGCAGCAGCTCTTTAAGAATTGTAGCTCATCATTAAAGAGGGAGGGATGTGGTAGATAGAAAAGAGCACTAATTGTCCACGATGGTACAGTGGAGCAATGTGGGCAACACTGTCCCTTTGATGCTGAGGATGCTGTTCCAGGAGGTGGACCAAAGGAGGATGACCCTATGTGAGGCTGGAGCCCACTTTCCAATAAAAGCACAGGTATTAGCTGCATTGAAGGAAGTTACCGACATAGTCAATACATTCACTTAGTATTGTGTTCCTAACACAGATGAGACTGCACACAGGGAGTTTAAAGTAACAGTGACCTCAGTCTTTAGTAAGACACTCCAGAGTGAGGAACAGGGCTTAGGGGCCGGTTTATATACAGTGCTCCCAAGGGATGCTGGGATCCCTTGGGACTTCAGGGGATGCGCTCCCTGGTGGTGGAACATGGGAGTGCATGCTTTACAGATACACAACATCACTTCCTCCCGCAAAGTCAAAGTGAAAACTATTTACAAGGTGAGGCGGTCGGGAGCCTTTCTTTCCCTGGTGGACCGCCCCAGTACAAATGTCTGTTCTGGTGTGCTGGTTGTGCCCTCGCTGGGCTGGCGTGTTGTTGGCCCTGCAGGGTTTCTGGGTGAGCCTGGCCTTGCTGGGCTGTTGGGCGTGATGGGTTCGATTTCCTGGTCCGGGGTGGTGTCGTTGATCCTTTGGGTGTGTGTTGTGGGCTCGAAAAAGGTGGTGTCTGCTGTGGGTTGTTCAGGGCAGTCTGTGAACCGCAGCCTCGTTTGGTCCAGGTGCTTTCTGCAAATTTGTCCACTGTCTAGTTTGAATAAAAACACCCTACTCCCTTCTTTAGCTATCAACGTGCCCGCGATCCACTTGGGACCATGTCCATAGTTTAGCACATACACAGGGTATTTCAGATCAATTTCCCGTGACACAGTGGCACGACCATCATTTACATTTTGTTGCTGCCACCTGCTCTCTACCTGATCATGCAGGTTGGGGTGAACCAGCGAGAGTCTGGTTTTAAGTGTCCTTTTCATGAGTAGCTCAGCCGGGGGCACCGTTGTGAGCGAGTGGGGTCTCGTGCGGTAGCTGAGCAGTACTCGGGACAGGCGGGTTTGGAGTGAGCGTTCTATGACTCGTTTAGGGCTCAGTTTCATTGTTTGTACTGCCCGCTATGCCTGCCCCTGGAGGCTGGTTTAATCGGGGCCGAGGTGACATGCTTGATCCCATTGCGGGTCATGAATTCTTTAAATTCGGCACTGGTGAAACATGGCCCGTTGTCACTCTCTGGGCGCATTGCTCAACTGAGCACACGCGCGGCATTGCAGTACACAGGACTCTAAGTCAGAGTCGATACTGGGCCATGACACATGGGATCTGGCTATGACTTTCATCATTACTATACCCGGGTGTGTGCTGTGGCGATCCGAGATGAATGTCTCCCTGCTCTTTTTGGGTAGCACTACGCGGTTACCCCACAACAGGCAGTCTGCCTGAATGGACAGCTCGTCCTTTCGCCGCTGGAACGGCTTGATTAGCTCTTGCATTTCAATGGGGATGCTGGCCCAGCTCCCATGCAATACACAGTTTATTTCTAGGGACAGCAGAGGATCTTGGCTGGTCCAAGTCCTAATCTGGCGGGCCGTGACAGGTCATTTATCATTTTCAAAAGCTTCCATGACCATCAACAAGTCTGCAGGCTGCTCCACCATCAACAAGTTTGCAGGCTGCGCCATTTCCACCTCCGTGGTGGGCAATGGAAGCCTACTGAGAGCATCTGCACAGTTCTCGGTGCTTGGCCAGTGGCAGATTGTATAGTTATACACCGATAGTGCGAGTGCCCATGTCTGTATGCGGGCTGAGGCATTAGTATTTATCCCCTTGTTTTCAGCGAACAGGGATATGAGGGGCTTGTGATCGGTTTCCAGCTCAAATTTGAGGCCAAACAGGTACTGATGCATTTTCTTTACCCCGAACACACACACGCTAATGCCTCTTTCTCAATCATGCTGTCGGCCCTCTCAGACTTAGACAAGCTCCCGGATGCATAAGCGACAGGTTGCAACTTCCCCACAATGTTAGCTTGTTGTAATACACACCCGACTCCGTACGACGATGCATCACATGCTAGCACAAGTCTTTTACATGGGTTATACAATACAAGCAGCTTGTTGGAACATAAAATGTTTCTGGCTTTCTCAAAAGCAATTACTTGTATTTTTCCCCATACCCAGTTGTCTCCTTTACACAATAACTCATGTAGGGGCTCTAAGAGGGTGCTTAACCCCGCTAGGGAGTTACCAAAATAGTTGAGGAGTCCCAGGAACGACCGCAGCTCCATGACGTTGTGTGGCCTGGGCGTGTTCCTGATAGCCTCTGTCTTGGCGTCTGTGGGCCGAATGCCGTCCGCCGCGATCTTTCTCCCCAAAAACTCCACTTCTGTTGCCATGAAGACGCATTTTGACCTCTTCAGCCGCAGCCCTACACGACCCAGTCGCTGGAGGATCTCCTCCAGGTTTTGTAGGTGTTTGACAGTGTCCCGACCCGTGACCAATATGTCGTCCTGAAAAACCACTGTACGTGGTACCGACTTGAGGAGGCTCTCCATGTTTCTCTGGAAGATCGCTGCAGCCGACCGAATTCCAAATGGGCATCTGTTGTAGATGAACAGTCCCTTGTGCGTGTTGATGCAGGTGAGGCCTTTCGAAGACTCCTCCAGTTCCTGCATCATGTAGGCCGAAGTCAGGTCGAGCTTGGTGAACGTCTTGCCTCCTGCCAGCGTCGCAAATAGGTCATCTGCCTTAGGTGGCGGGTATTGGTCCTGTAGCGAGAAACGATTAATAGTTACTTTATAATCGCCGCAAATCCTGACCGTGCCATCACTTTTGAATACTGGAACAATCGGGCTGGCCCACTTGCTGAATTCCACTGGGGAAATTATGCCCTCACTTTGCAGCCATCATGTGAGGTACCGCTCGCGCCTTGTGGTGAATGGGTTGTGCCTCTCGGACCAAGTGGATCCGCACCTTTGCTCCGGAAAAGTTTCCAATGCCTGGCTCAAAAAGGGACGGAAATTTGTTAAGAACCTGGGTACATGAGGCCTCATCGACATGTGATAGTGCTTGGATGTCATCCCAGTTCCAACGGATTTTGCCCAGCCAGCTCCTTCCAAGCAGTGTGGGGCTATCACCCGGGACAATCCAGAGTGGCAGTTCGTGCACCGTGCCCTCATAGGTGACCTTGACTATGGCGCTGCCCAGGACAGTGATGAGCTCTTTGGTGTACGTTCTCAGTTTCGTGTGGATGGGGCTCAGGGCTGGTCTGAGTGCCTTGTTGCACCACAGTCTCTCAAACATCTTTTTACTCAGTGTCCAGTTCCATGGCTACGAGTAAGCCATTCAATTTTACATTTAGCATTATAGGTGGACATTTCGTCGAAAATGTGTGCACCCAGTGTGCTTCAGCATCTGCCTCCTCTCTCCGAGGCTCAAAATTGCTTTGATCCACCTGCCACATGGTGGTTAGCAGGTTTTGCAGAGCTTGCAGCTCATCTGCAAGTTCGTTGGAGGTCCCCCATTGTTCCACAGTTCTTGCAAACATACCCTTTGAAGCGACATGAATAGGCTGAATGCAAGCCTCCACAACGCCCACAAAGTGTGAATTGCCTTGCATTTATCCTTTGTTGCGGACTCCGAGTCATCTGGGTCACCTGAGGCCTGCAGACTCGTGGTTTATGCCCTGCACATTTCTGCTCGCAAACACAGTTCCAGTTAATTTATGAACATTGCTAGCACTTGTGTCCTGAGAGATTTGTTTGGTGTTATCACTGGTGGACATAAACGCCTGTGCTATTGCAATGGCCTTACTGAGTCAAAAGTTTTCGTAGGATGGTCTCGTGGCCAATGCCCAGTACAAAAAAGTCTCTGAGCATCTGCTTCAGGTAGCCATCAAACTCACATTGTCCTGCAAGTCGATGTAGCTCGCCACTTCCTGACCTTCAGATCGCCGGCACATGCAGAACCGATATCTCGCCATCAGCACGCTCTCCCTCGAGTTAAGATGCTCCTGAACCAGTGTACACAGCTCTTCATATGACTTATCTGTGGGTTTCACCGGAACCAGAAGATTCTTCATGAGGCTGTAGGTCGGTGCCCCGCAGACTGTGAGGAGGACCGCTCTCCTTTTTGCAGCGCTTCCTTCTCCGTCCAGCTCATTGGCTACAAAATACTGGTCTAGCCGTTCGACATAGGCTTCCTGGTCCTCACCCTCCGAGAACTTCTCCAGGATGCCCACAGTTTGCTGCATCTTTGCGTTGGATTCGTATACTCATCGCTAGTTATTGTGTTCCTGACACAGATGAGACTGCACACAGGGAGGTTAAAGTAACAGTGACCTCAGTCTTTATTAAGATACTCCAGCGTGAGGAACAGGCCTTAGGGGCCGGTTTATATATAGTGCTACCAAGTGATGCTGGGATTCCTTGGGACTTCAGGGGATGCGCTCCCTGGTGGTGGAACATGGGGAGTGCATGCTTTACAGATACACAACACTTAGGTTTGTGCGGTCATTGATGGGCCACCTTCTGCTAACTTCATCCTCAATGCAGCCAAGTATAAGGAACCTAGGTTAGGAACTACCTCCCCCTGAAAGATGTATTATTTCAAGATATTACATGAAACCATTACCCTTTTGGACTCAGTCTTTCATTGTGCCAAAACTGGATTGCACACTTTTCTTTCAGGTGGCACATGTAAAATTGAAAACAGCTGCTCAAGCTTCCAGCTCAAAGCACTCCTTGGCTGTTTTGGCCCTTCTCAGTGAAGCCAATTACATGGATGCAAAGGTTAACTCTGGTCTCCCAAGAATCATCCCCGTCAGTTTTTCTTCATAATCGAAAAATGCTGGCATAATGGACTACCACATAATGAAAGTGTCATGGCTGTATCTTGCATAGAAGACATTTGTTTAAAGCTGAGGATACACAGCAAGCTGATGTGCAAGATGTCCCAGGTTGGAAGTAAGTGTTCAACAATTCTAGGAAGACATTATAGGGTTTAGTAGCTCCAGAGGGGTAGCCCCGGTTTTGGTAGCTGCTGGGGGAAGGGACTTGGACCTGGGAGTACCGGAATAAGGGCTTGGCATGAGTGTAGTGCGGGGGCTGGATTTTGGCAGCATGGGGAGGTGTCCTGCAGTTTGGCAGGACAAGGGAAGGGGGAAATTGGGGTTTGGCACAACAGAGGGATGCAATGTGAGGTACGGCTTGCTAGTGTAGTCCTGGGGTCTGTCAAGTTGTGGGAAGGAAAAGGTCAAGGATCTGAAAGCATTGGGGGTGTTAGTGGTCTCGTGTCTGGCAGCGCTGCTTTATAAGTTTACAATAGATCTCTACATTGAGCTAATGGTTTTGGGTTTAATATGATTATACATAGAAACATAGAAACTAGGTGCAGGAGTAGGCCATTCGGCCCTTCGAGCCTGCACCGCAATTCAATGAGTTCATGGCTGAACATGCAACTTCAGTACCCCATTCTTGCTTTCTCGCCATACCCCTTGATCCCCCTAGTAGTAAGGACCACATCTAACTCCTTTTTGAATATATTTAGTGAATTGGCCTCAACCACTTTCTGTGGTAGAGAATTCCACAGGTTCACCACTCTCTGGGTGAAGAAGTTTCTCCTCATCTTGGTCCTAAATGGCTTACCCCTTATCCTTAAACTGTGACCCCTGGTTCTGGACTTCCCCAACATTGGAAACATTCTTCCTGCATCTAACCTGTTTAAACCCGTCAGAATTTTAAACGTTTCTATGAGATCCCCTCTCATTCTTCTGAACTCAAGTGAATACAAGCCCAGTTGATCCAGTCTTTCTTGATATATCAGTCCTGCCATCCCGGGAATCAGTCTGGTGAACCTTCGCTGCACTCCCTCAATAGCAAGAATGTGCTTCCTCTAGTTAGGAGACCAAAACTGTACAACAATACTCCAGGTGTGGCCTCACCAAGGCCCTGTACAACTGTAGTAACACCTCCCTGTCCCTGTACTCAAATCCCCTCGCTATGAAGGCCAACATGCCATTTGCTTTCTTAACTGCCTGCTGTACCTGCATGCCAACCTTCAATGTCTGATGTACCATGACACCCAGGTCTCATTGCACCTCCCCTTTTCCTAAGCTGTCACCATTCAGATAATAGAGTTAATGTAATACTACAAAATTACCTTGATGTACTTTGGTTTGTTCTTTTTCTTCATACTGTACTCATTGTTGGTATATTCAAATGGATTTTTCTTGGAGAAAAATAGATTACAGGTACTTTCATGTTACATTTATACAAGGAAATCAAAACAGTTTCCAGTTAGACTACGCTTTACTAATTCATTGAGGAATTGAACAACAATTTACAACAATGCACAGCAAAGCCACAGGCTCATCCCAAGCGTCCCATGGGTGGCTCTGCTGCACAGAAGGGCGGGAAAAAGTGTGGGAGAGCTATAGTGATAGGGGACTCTATTGTAAGGGGAATAGATAGGAGTTTCTGCGGCCGCAACCGAGACTCCAGGATGGTATGTTGCCTCCCTGGTGCAAGGGTCAAGGATGTCTCGGAGCGGCTGCAGAGCATTCTGGAGAGGGAGGGTGAACAGCCAAATGTCGTGGTACATGTAGGTACCAACAACATCGGTAAGAAGTGGCAAGAGGTCATATAAGCTGAATTTAGGGAGCTAGGAGTTAAATTAAAAAGTACGACCTCAAAGGTAGTAATCTCTGGATTGCTACCAGTGCCACGTGCTAATCAGAGTAGAGGGAGCAGGATAGTTAGAATAAATACGTGGCTTGAGCAGTGGTGCAAGAGGGAGGGATTAAAATTCCTGGGACATTGGAACCAGTTCTGGGGGAAGTGGGACCTGTACTTGGGCAGGACTGGAACTGATGTTCTGGGGGTAACATTTGCTAATGCAGTTCTGGAGTGTTTAAACTAATATGGTAGGGGGATGGGAACCTATGCAGCGAAACAGGGCGAAGTAATATGGAGTCAGAAACAGATGGTAGAAAGGTAAAAAGCAAGAGTGGAAGGCCGAGTCAACAAAGGCAAGAAACAAAAAGGGCCACACTAGATCATAATTCTAAAAGGACAAAGGGTGTTAAAAAAATAAGTCTGAAGGCTTTGTGTCTTAATGCAAGGAGTATCCGTAATAAGGTGGATGAATTAACTGTACAAATAGATGTTAACAGATATGCTGTGATTGGGATTACAGAGACGTGCTTCCAGGATGATCAGGGCTGGGAACTCAACATCCAGGGGTAGTCAACATTCTGGAAGGATAGAATAAAAGGAAAAGGAGGTGGGGTAGCATTGCTGGTTAAAGAGGAGATTAATGCAATAGTTAGGAAGTACATTAGCTTGGATGATGTGGAATCTATATGGGTAGAGCTGCAGAACACCAAAGGGCAAAAAACATTAGTGGGAGTTGTGTACAGATGTCCAAACAGTAGTAATGATGTTGGGAAGGGCATCAAACAGGAAATTAGGGGTGCATGCAATAAAGGTGCAGCAGTTATCATGAGTGACTTTAATATGCATATAGATTGGGCTAACCAAACTGGAAGCAATACGGTGGAGGAGGATTTCCTGGAGTGCATAAGGGATGGTTTTCTAGACCAATATGGTGAGGAACCAACTACGGGGGGAGGCCATCTTAGACTGGGTGTTGGTAATGAGAGAGGATTAATTAGCAATCTCGTTGTGAGAGGCCCCTTGGGGAAGAGTGACCATCATATGGTGGAATTCTACATTAGGATGGAGAATGAAACAGTTAATTCAGAGACCATGGTCCAGAACTTAAAGAAGGGTAACTTTGAAGGTATGAGGCGTGAATTGGCTCGGAAAGATTGGCGAATGATACTTAAGGGGTTGACAGTGGATGGGCAATGACAGACATTTAGAGACCGCATGGATGAACTACAACAATTGTACATCCCTGTCTGGCGTAAAAATAAAAAAAGGGAAGGTGGCTCAACCGTGGCTATCAAGGGAAATCAGGGATAGTATTAAAGCCAAGGAAGTGGCATATAAATTGGCCAGTAATAGCAACGAACTCGGGGACTGGGAGAAATTTAGAACTCAGCAGAGGAGGTCAAAGAGTTTGATTAGGGCAGGGAAAATAGAGTACGAGAGGAAGCTTGCAGGGAACATTAAAACAGACTGCAAAAGCTTCTATAGATATGTAAAGAGAAAAAGGTTAGTAAAGACAAACGTAGGTCCCCTGCAGTCAGAATCAGGGGAAGTCATAACGGGGAACAAAGAAATGGCAGACCAATTGAACAAGTACTTTGGTTCGTTATTCACTGAGGAGGACACAAACAACCTTCCGGATATAAAAGGGGTCAGCGGGTCTCCTAAGAAGGAGGAACTGAGGGAAATCCTTATTAGTCGGGAAATTGTGTTGGGGAAATTGATGGGATTGAAGGCCAATAAATCCCCAGGGCCTGATGGACTGCATCCCAGAGTACTTAAGGAGGTGGCCTTGGAAATAGCGGATGCATCGACAGTCATTTTCCAACATTCCATAGACTCTGGATCAGTTCCTATGGAGTGGAGGATAGCCAATGTAACCCGACTTTTTAAAAAAGGAGGGAGAGAGAAAACAGGGAATTATAGACCGGTCAGCCTGAAGTCGGTAATGGGTAAAATGATGGAATCAATTATTAAGGATATCATAGCAGCGTATTTGGAAAGAGGTGACATGATAGGTCCAAGTCAGCATGGATTTGTGAAAGGGAAATCATGCTTGACAAACCTTCTGGAATTTTTTGAGGATGTTTCCAGTAGAGTGGACAAAGGAGAACCAGTTGATGTGGTATATTTGGACTTTCAGAAGGCTTTCGACAAGGTCCCACACAAGAGATTAATGTGCAAAGTTAAAGCACATGGGATTGGGGGTAGTGTGCTGACATGGATTGAGAACTGGTTGGCAGACAGGAAGCAAAGAGTAGGAGTAAATGGGTACTTTTCAGAATGGCAGGCAGTGACTAGTGGGGTACCACAAGGTTCTGTGCTGGGGCCCCAGCTGTTTACATTGTACATTAATGATTTAGACGAGGGGATTAAATGTAGTATCTCCAAATTTGCGGATGACACTAAGTTGGGTGGCAGTGCGAAGAGGATGCTATGAGGCTGCAGAGTGACTTGGATAGGTTAGGTGAGTGGGCAAATGCATGGCAGATGAAGTATAATGTGGATAAATGTAAGGTTATCCACTTTAGTGGTAAAAACAGAGAGACAGACTATTATCTGAATGGTGACAGATTAGGAAAAGGGGAGGTGCAACGAGACCCGGGTGTCATGATACATCAGTCATTGAAGGTTGGCATGCAGGTACAGCAGGCAGTTAAGAAAGCAAATGGCATGTTGGCCTTCATAGCGAGGGGATTGGAGCACAGGGGCAGGGAGGTGTTACTACAATTGTACAGGGCCTTGGTGAGGCCACACCTGGAGTATTATGTAGAGTTTTGGTCTCCTAAATTGAGGAAGGACATTCTTGTTATTGAGGGAGTGCAGCGAAGGTTCACCAGACTGATTCCCGGGATGGCGGGACTGACATATCAAGAAAGACTGGATCAACTGGGCTTGTATTCACTGGAGTTCAGAAGAATGAGAGGGGATCTCATAGAAACGTTTAAAATTCTGACGGGTTTAGACAGGTTAGATGCAGGAAGAATGTTCCCAATGTTGGGGAAGTCCAGAACCAGGGGTCACAGTCGAAGGATAAGGGGTAAGCCATTTAGGACCGAGATGAGGAGAAACTTCTTCACCCAGAGAGTGGTGAACCTGTGGAATTCTCTAGCACAGAAAGTTGTTGAGGCTAATTCACTAAATATATTCAAAAAGGAGTTAGATGTAGTCCTTACTACTAGGGGGATCAAGGGGTATGGCGAGAAAGCAGGAATGGGGTGCTGAAGTTGCATGTTCAGCCATGAACTCATTGAATTGCGGTGCAGGCTCGAAGGGCCGAATGGCCTACACCTGCAACTATTTTCTATGTTTCTATGTTTCCATGTCAGAGTTTTGAGTTATGAGGAAAACTGGGCTTTACAGCATGAAAAGGAAGCAGCGGAGAGTTGCTTTTATAGAGGTATAGAAGATAGTAAATGGTATGGTAATCTGTAATATTACTTTAAATTAAACAGTCAGAGTAGGAAAAGGAGACACAGGTTAAGATTTCTGGGGGTAGAAATTGCCCTCCGCCGGAAACGGTTTTTAAAGAGCTCTGGCCGCTGCAAAGAATGCAGCAGCCTATCTGGTGAAATATAGCTCCTTTGGGGTTTTTTTCCCCCTAGCGGGGCGGAAGTGAATCATCATGGGGGAAGAAGTGGGAGCGAAGAGGAATGGTTGTCGCTAGCGGGGCGGAATGTCCGCAGAAGTCATCGCGCTGGCGCGTCACAACGCCTCTCCCCTTCAGTTAAAGGGGAGGGCCGCTGCGAACTCTGCATTCATTTTAGTAAGGTCCACTGGGCCACCAGGGAGGGTTTCGGCAGAGGCCAGCGGCCTGGCACCCAAGAGGGGATGCCAGGCTGCCTGTTGGCTGCCCGCCCAAACCCGGTGCATAATTGTCGTTCAAAAAAAATAACATGGTGGCCGCGGCAGTGCGCCCTCCCCTTTAAGGGTGGCCATGCCGCCATTTCACAGAGTGCACCAACAGCAAAAGCTGTCGTGGGCACTGGCCAGTGGCGGGGACGTCCTGTGGGGAAATTTGAGGTAAGGGGCAATTTCGCGAGGGAGTCCCCTCCAGACGGTAAGGGGTTGGCGTGTGCACACCGCAGCGGGAAAACGGGAGGGCAAATTCTAAAATGGCGGCACCTCTCCCGAGAGTCGGTGGCCATTCTGTGCTGGTCAGAGGCCTTATCGAGAGGGGCAATTTTGGCCCCATGGGCTAATATCAGATGGTTCTTCCTTACAGAGAGAACAATTAACACTTGGAATAGACTTCTGAGCGGAGGGGATCTATTTTAGCTGTGATTCTTACTGACTGCCTTCTTACATTTAATCAAAGATTGCATTTTATGATCATTATTCCCTCCAGGTTACATTACTTCTTTATTATGGATCGTACTCTGATCACTTCTAAGGACTAGGTGTAGATATAAGTTAGCCCTAGTGAGTAGTTATTTTAATGTTAGAATCTAAAATAAATTATTCTACAAATTAAAGTAAATGAAGACTGATATTCAGATTGCCGTTCCTTCTGGATTCTACATTTAAGTAAATATATATAATCATGTACTTACGGGCAGATGATATGCACTATCCAGATAAACAACCAGTACTGCATTTGATTGGCCTGAAAGAGTCTGCTTCGGGGTATATTCCTGTTAATTAGAGAAGCAAAGTAGTATTTTTTTCTTTCACATGACTTTATAGCCTTATTCCTTTAACATGCAGGCTTGAAAACATGGATCATTATTGGCATTATTCAATTTTGATCCAATGCATCACATTTTGTAATTTTAACATTTACTTAAAATGTCGATATTTCATTTTCTTACATTATTTACGAATCATGCAGTGATATTGTAATATTGGGGCAGATTTCCGCAATGTGCTATATGTAGTGAAATTAACTGTGTTTAGGAGGAATATTAGTAGATCTCCATGGCCATTGTTCACAGTGAGCTACACAGAAAAATTTCCACTTTCTCAGTTTGTGTCCATGCTGTTCAAAACATACCATAGATTCTTCTTTTAGATCGGTGAGCAAGGACAGCCATTCAAGCTTTAGATGTACTTTCCCATGCTCCACATCACTCAGAGGAAACCACTGTGTAACAAGCAGAATGTTGAAGTGAGTAAAGGCAATGGGAGCAGGAAACTATAAAACCAAGGTGCTGCATATAATGAATCTAAATTAAAGACAGACCAACTCTCATCCATGGGATCAATAATTTGTCCCTTTACTCGACATACCTGAACAATCATTTGTCAATGCATTTCTAGTGGTTTTCGGGAGTTTTCCAAGGAAATGGATTAATTGTTCTTCCTTATAAGCAAATTAACTTTTCTTCGTAACAGAATTACGCAGTGTCAGTGATTCATGAATAACAACAGTTTTAAATAGTATTATGATTTGAACATACTGATCTGCTTCCCTTTCTATCTATAAATGACCCAAGTCTAGACTCGAGCTACTTTCTTTCCAACAGACGCCTCTGAGGGAAACATTATAAAATCAACATTGACGAGGAGTCTTGAATTTAACTAAATTAGGAATTTGTTAATGCTAACCACTCTGCCAAGTTACTCCACAAATGTCACTTTTTTTACCAGCTTAAAATTTCTCTCTAAAATGCACATGTCGATAGCCGATGCCACAAAAGAAAGAGAAATCAAACTCAAAATTGCCATACTATGATGCAAAATATCTGGCAATTAATTTACACACTTCCATTGCTAGGAAAGTGACTACCTGACAATGCAGCCAAGGAGCATCTTGAGTGCAGCATTTACTATCTTGTGGATGCTTGCAACACTTCAGCACAAAGCAGACCGAAAATAATTAAGGATAAAACACTGCACTGTATCTTGGACTATACACAAAAAGTTAAGCAAACTAGATTTTTTTTTAAATATTAAAAGGTATACTTTGATTGTGTGGAGGGAAAAGATCCATACTTTCATTTATGTTTAAGACGTAAAATTATAAGGTGTGTTCACCCATTTCAGCCATAAGATGGAATCCTTAACTCACACTAAAGGTATTCACAAGACAAATGTAAAAATACATCACAACTGCACTGTATCACAATCGGTCGTTAAAATTAAGTGAAAGCTTGGGCTGTTCTGCTTATTTACCAAAAAGAGTCATTTTAAATGAACTTTTAATGGAAGTTGTTTTCAAAACCTTAACATCGGTGGAACGGTCACCACAGATCAACTAGCGGCTGCAATCCTATTCTATCTAAACTGTACAATCAAGGTTGCAGTTCCTGGAGTTCTTACCTCATCCACAACTCTGTCTTTCATCACTTCACCAAGGTCTATAACGAGGCTGTAAATCAAAAATCAAAATAATTACTACAACTCAGCATATATACAGGTTAACACAACAGACTTTGGCACAAATTCCAATTTACATTTACTTCGTGTTATATGCTTTGAATTGGCAGAACAGCAATAACCCATAGCTCTGTGAGAGTACATGAATGAGATAGCAGTCCTGATTAATCAGTGGGTAACTGCATCGCCTGGTGTAGTTACTAAGTTATATGGGACACAAAGGTTCCAGGTTTGATTTCTGCTTTGTACTGAGTTAACAAATATCAGCTAGGCCAGCAAATAGGGGTTCTACAATGGGTCTTCCTGATCCTATCTACTGACCCCACCAACTGCAAGTGTGCACTTGATGTGGATGGATCAGGTAAGAAACATACAAACATAGAAACATAGAAAATTGGTGCGGGAGTAAGCCATTCGCCCTTCAAGCCTGCACCACCATTCAATAAGATCATGGCTGATCATTCCCTCAGTACCCCTTTCCTGCTTTCTCTCCATACCCCTTGATCCCCTGAGCCGTAAGGGCCATATCTAACTCCCTCTTGAATATATCCAATGAACTGGCATCAACAACTCTCTGCAGCAGGGAATTCCACAGGTTAACAACTCTCTGAGTGAAGAAGTTTCTCCTCATCTCAGTCCTAAATGGCCTACGCCTTTTCCTAAGACTATGTCCCCTGGTTCTGGACTTCCCCAACATCGGGAACATTCTTCCCGCATCTAACCTGTCCCATCCCATCAGAATCTTATATGTTTCTATGAGATCTCCTCTCATCCTTCTAAACTCCAATGTATAAAGGCCCAGTTGATCCAGGCTCTCCTCATAGGTCAGTCCTGCCATCCCGGGAATCAGTCTGGTGAACCTTCGCTGCACTCCCTCAATAGCAAGAACGTCCTTCCTCAGATTAGGAGACCAAAACTGAACACAATATTCCAGGTGAGGCCGCATCAAGGCCCTGTACAACTGCAGTAAGATCTCCCTGCTCCTCTACTCAAATCACCTAGCTATGAAGGCCAACACACCATTTGCCTTCTTCACCACCTGCTGTACCTGTATGCCAACTTTCAATGACTGATGAACCATGACACCCAGGTCTCGTTGCACCTCCCCTTTTCCTAATCTGCCACCATTCAGATAGAAACATAGAAACATAGAAAATAGGTGCAGGAGTAGGCCATTCGGCCCTTCGAGCCTGCACCGCCATTCAATAAGATCATGGCTGATCATTCCCTCAGTACCCCTTTCCTGCTTTCTCTCCATACCACTTGATCCCCTTAGGGCCATATCTAACTCCCTCTTGAATATATCCAATGAACTGGCATCAACAACTCTCTGCGGCAGGGAATTCCACATGTTAATAACTCTCTGAGTGAAGAAGTTTCTCCTCATCTCAGTCCTAAATGGCCTACCCCTTATCCTAAGACTATGTCCCCTGGTTCTGGACTTCCCCAACATCGGGAACATTCTTCCCACATCGAACCTGTACAGTCCCGTGAGAATCTTATACATTTCTATGAGATCCCCTCTCATCCTTCTAAACTCCAGTGAATAAAGGCCCAGTTGATCCAGTCTCTCCTCACATGACAGTCCAGCCATCCCTGGAATCAGTCTGGTGAACCTTCGCTGCACTCCCTCAATAGCAAGAACGTCCTTCCTCAGATTAGGAGACCAAAACTGAACACAATATTCCAGATGAGGCCTCACTAAGGCCCTGTACAACTGCAGTAAGACCTCCCTGCTCCTCTACCAAAATCCCCTAGCTATGAAGGCCAACATACCATTTGCCTTCTTCACCGCCTGCTGTGCCTGCATGCCAACTTTCAGTGACTGATGAACCATGACACCTCCCCTTTTCCTAATCTGCCGCCATTCAGATAATATTCTGCCTTCGTGTTTTTGCCCCCAAAATGAATAACCTCACATTTATCCTCATTATACTGCATCTGCCATGCATTTGCCCACTCACCTAACCAAGTCACCCTGCAGCCTCTTAGCGTCCTCCTCACAGCTCACACAGCCACCCAGTTTAGTGTCATCCGCAAACTTGGAGAGATTACACTCAATTCCTTCATCTAAATCGTTAATGTATATTGTAAAGAGCTAGGGTCCCAGCACTGAGCCCTGCGGCACCCCACTAGTCACTGCCTGCCATTCTGAAAAGGACCTGTTTATCCTGACTCTCTGATTCCTGTCTACCAACCAGTTCTCTATCCACATCAGCACATTACCCCCAATACCATGCGCTTTGATTTTGCACACCAATCTCTTGTGTGGGACCTTGTCAAAAGCCTTTTGAAAGTCCAAATACACCACTGGTTCTCCCTTGTCCACTCTGCTAGTTACATCCTCAAAAAATTCCAGAAGATTCATCAAGCATGATTTCCCTTTCATAAATCCATGCTGACTTGGTCCGATCCTGTCACTGCTTTCCAAATGCGCTGCTATTTCATCTTTAATAATTGATTCCAACATTTTACCCATTACTAATGTCAGGCTAACCGGTCTATAATTACCCATTTTCTCTCTCCCTCCTTTTTTAAAAAGTGGTGTTACTCCATAGGAACTGATCCAGATTCGATAGACTGTTGGAAAATGATCACCAATGCATCTACTATTTCGAGGGCCATTTCCTTAAGTACTCTGGAATGCAGACTATCAGCCCCCGGGGATTTATCGGCCTTCAATCCCATCAATTTCCCTAACACAATTTCCCACCTAATAAGGATATCCTTCAGTTCCTCCTTCTCACTAGACCCACTGTCCCCTAGTGCATTCAAAAGGTTATTTGTGTCTTCCTTCATGAAGCCAGAACTGAAGTATTGGTTCAATTGGGCTGCCATTTTTTGTTCCCCATTATAAATTCACCTGAATCCAACTGCAAGGGACCTACGTTTGTCTTCACTAATCTTTTTCTCTTCACATATTTATTGAAGCTTTTGCAGTCAGTTTTTATGTTCCCTGCAAGCTTCCTCTCATACTCTATTTTCCCCTTCTTAATTAAACCCTTAGTCCTCCTCTGTTGAATTCTAAATTTCTCCCAGTCCTCAGGTTTGTTGCTTTTTCTAGCCAATTTATATGCCTCTTCCTTGGCTTTAACACTATCCTTAATTTCCCTTGTTAGCCACGGTTGAGCCACCTTCCCCTTTTATTTTTACTCCAGACAGGGATTTACAATTGCTGAAGATCATCCATGTGATCTTTAAATGTTTGCCATTGCTTATCCACTGTCAACCCTTTAATTATCATTTGCCAGTCTATCCTAGCCAATTCATGCCTCATTCCGTCGAAGTTACCTTTCCTTAAGTTCAGGACCCTAGATTCCGAATTAACTGTGTCACTCTCCATCTTAATAAAGAATTCTACCATATTATGGTCACTGTTCCCCAAGGGGTCTCGCACAACAAGATTGCTAATTAATATTCTGTCTTCGTGTTTTTGCCCCCCAAAGTGGATAACCTCACATTTATCCACATTATACTGCATCTGCCATGCATTTGCCCACTCACCTAAACTGTCCAAGTCACCCTGCGGCCTCCTAGTGTCTCCCTCACAGCTCACACCGCCACCCAGTTTAGTGTCATCTGCAAACTTGGAGATATTACACTCAATTCCTTCATCCAAATCATTGATGTATATTGTAAATAGCTGGGGTCCCAGCGCTGCGGCACTCCACTAGTCACTGTCTGCCATTCTGAAAAGGACCCGTTTATCCCGACTCTCTGCTTCCTGTCTACCAACCAGTTCTCTATCCACGTCAGTATGTTACCCCCAATACCATGTGCTTTGATTTTGCACACCAATCTCTTGTTTGGGACCTTGTCAAAAGTCTTTTGAAAGTCCAAATATACTACATCCACTGGTTCTCCCTTGTCCACTCTACTAGTTACATCCTCAAAAAATTCCAGAAGATTTGTCAAGCTTGATTTCCCCTTCAGAAATCCATGCTGACTTGGACCGATCCTGTCACTGGATACTGTCACTGAACAGGATAGACCTTGGGTGAGATTCCCCCATGCCTAAACAGCGTAATGACATTCACTTTCAAGGTTTATACATGAAGACAGGGGGAAGATTGTCTCCCCATTCAAAACGGTGTGGGATTCTTCAGAGTTCTCTCAGAAAAAGGGGCGAGGGAGGCACATTATACAGCGCTATGGAACCATTCAAATAGGCACTCGGAAAATCTTCCAATTTCATATATGGTCAGCCCGCCCTTCACTTAGGAAAGGTACCAGAGGACTGCAATGCCTCTGCAATCATTAAGTGTCACCATCTTCAGGAGAGGAAGGAGAAAATTGGGGAAAAAAGTGATTATCATGAAGCATTGTGAGGAGTTGCACCTGACCTGCCAAGGAAGTCATCCTTATCAGGGTCTTCATCAAAAAGTTCCATCTCCAAATCTTGACCAAGGGCCTCATGAACTACAGCCTAAAAAGAAAAGCAGCAAAAGCATTGTAAATCATCCACCTTTTCTCAAGAACTTTTGAATTTTAGTATTCCAGAGTTAAAATGAAAATAAAGAGCTATCAAAATATAGCAACATTGAGAGGGGAAAAAGTTGTAAATTTTAGAAATGCTTACCTCATAGATTTCATTCCATTCAGGATTTAAATTTGCTTTAATTGTTTTGCTGCGAAATGACTGTGTGCCAACTCGAATAAGAGCATATGGATCAGACTTCCCTTGGACCATGCCCATAAGATATGTGTCTTTCCTTATCAAATCTGCAGCTTTGTTTAGATAAATTCTCACCACTCCCTGTAAAGCAATGAGGAGATTTCCAACATCACTACACATCATATTATTCAGATACAAATTATTTTTCTCCTAATGCGGAAATTGTTCCACAGTATGACAAATGCTCAAATGCGATTTTCGCCCATCCCTGATGCTGGGTACATTGTTTCGCAGTTTGAACCTAAACATCATTGATTCATTTTCCCTATTGTGCAATGTGAAACCTAGAATGGAAGTCATATTGTCCTGTTGTTACGGTTGCTCTGAAGTCCATACTGTAATTTAAACAAAGCACATCTCGGCCCCAAAATTGCCCCTCGCCCCGATTGAGAGCGGTAACCTACCGGGGCCAGGATTTCCTGCGCCCGGCCCGGATATCCCGACCCCAATGCGGGATTGGACCATGCGCCCCTCAAAGGAATCGGAACACTGTTTCCGGCACTCCGCTTCCTTGGAGAGGGGTTCCTGGGGTGGCAGTGCGGCGTGAGTCCAACGCCATACTGAAGAGGCCAGCACTACTCCGTGTAGCCCTGATGCGCTACAATGCCAGTCCCCGTCAATTAAAGTGGTGAGCCACTGTGCATTCTGCAGGCCCTTTGGAGGCTGCCACTAGGCCACCAGGGAGGCGATCGATCAGGCCAACAGCCCGGCACCCAAAGCAAAGTGCCGGGCTGCATGACAGTGGCCTGGTCGATGAGGGGGCCGCCATTGTCGGGCCGATGCAAGAGTCAGTCGACAAATATAAATGACGGCCTGGGGTGCTAAAGTTCTACCCTCCAAACATCAGGAGCAATTTCCCCGTATGTCTCCCTCTCCCAGGCGAAAATGCCATTGCGCCCCGCGGACGCGCTAACAGGGCTATAAAAAAGGGCCAATTTTAGATTCTTAACTCTCAAGAAATGCTGCAGAACCACTTCTTGAGTAGTTTACAGAAGATTCAGAAATGCTTCAAATTCCAATAATGCAAATAGCTAATATGTACAGATACTAAGGCCGAGGAATATGGGTGGTTTGCGCCACCCGTTAGCACATGAAAAGGTTGAAAAAACGGCAACTGATGCTCTTCCACCAGCTGGTACCGGGTCCTACCGTGGCTGGCATTTTCAGCAGGTCAGCACCGCTGCCTGCGTTTGCTATCGGCAAGAGTATTTTAATAAGTTGGAGAGTGATGCCAATCGGCGTGCAATGGTGAGTTAACGCCAGCTCATACATTTTGGAGTTCTCCACTCGCATTGCTGCCCACTCAAATCACGGCAGTGCGTGCTGCCACTAAAAGTTCTTTCAGCAGCGTTAACGGCCATGAGGAGTCTGGTAGGATGCTCGAGGATGGACGCTGAAACTTCAAATGCCTCCTTTGCCAAGGTTCTTCTCTTAAATATTATTTTACCCATCAGTGTGGAGCGGGGGGGTCAGTAAATCAATGGGTGAACTCCATGAAGATGATGTGTGATAAGATCTCTTATCTGCATTCATGTTATAAACAAACAACCAAAAAAAAGCGACAAACTTAACATGGCAGCTAATATTTTTGGAGCACATACGGCAACTGTTTGGATTGCGCTTTTCTTCCCTGATCCCCTTTGCTGCGACCAGGAGACAAGAGGCAATCTTTGGCTTCCTTCCGAGATTAGCGCAGAAAGAGCGCATTGCACTAGAAAATCACCACCACACTGATGGTAATGAACAGGCAGTACCAGTATGCCGGTGCTGCCTGCGCTCTCTCGGCAGGAGGCCATTATCCTTGGCCGGCAATGTTACCGGCAGGTTTCCAGCGTTCCCCAATTTCTAGGCCATAAAGATTATTCAGAACGTGTACTTGTCAACATAAGCTACTTACGTGTGGTAAAGGAAACTTTAGCTGAGAAACATTGACTTGATTAATCAGTGGGCAGGTGAACCTATTAGGCAATACCATGTACGATGCAATAGTGTCAAGAATCTTTGTGTCTGACAATTGACTGAAAGGAAGAAAAGGATCAGTTAGAAATGGCACATAGCAAAACCAATGACCAACATTGTATTCTTAATTTAGTATTTTCATCACAAGGACCAGTGAGCAATAATCCTTGTACCTGTACCACTGGGCAGCTAAAAAAAAATGCCAATTTTTGTTAAGGTAAAAAGAGATTTTTGTAAATAATATCCAATATTCATAAACTAGAATACAACTGAAATAAAAACAGAAAATGCTGGAAATAAAGAATAGTTTTGTTAGCATTTGGAAAGAGAAAACATTTGGGGTAAAGACCCTTCATCAGAATGTTCTGATGAAATGTCTATACCCCCCAACGTTAACTGGCCCTTTCTCTTTTCAGATGCTGTTAGATTTGACATGTATTTCTAGCAATTTCTGTTTTACTTCAGATCTGCTTTTTTTCCCTTTTAGAACACATGGGAGGACAAATCTGAAAATCATAAACACTGCCACAGACAGCCAGGGGCACGATTATCATCTGTGCATGGTGTATGGGTGTGGTACGTGAGGCAGTTGCTCAGAGGTTTCAGCATGAGAACTGTACGATTTTGAGAACAACCCGCATCATCCTGCAGTTGGCGAGCTGCCAGAGTGAAACGTGCTCCCAAGAGGCAGCTTGGCAATATGGAGACAAGAAATCGGGTTGTGCAGCCATCCATTAAGGCCTGCAGCAGCAACTTAAAAGGGGAGGTGTATTTGTCATTGGGAACAGATAGAAGTAACATTATGGAGCAGCAGGTAACACGAGTGCAGAACCCACAGCAGCGACTATGTAAATTTACATAAAGGTGGAAAAATCACAAGTGACTGCCAGAAAAATATCTCAAAGTGCCATGCAATGTTACCTCACAGCAGCTGAAGTTGGCAGCCTCCCGTCTTATACCGGCCATGGTTCATGGGCGGGAACAGGACATAGCCAGGTAGAGATAAAAATGGCATTGGGGCCTAAATGACCTCATTTGACCCTTATTTGCACAGTTTGAGGTCCCCACCTTTACCAGGCAGGAGTTTGGGCACTAGGATTCAAGTCTGCTTGAAAATTGGAATGGATGTCAAAGCAGCAGTAAGTTGGTTTTGACTAGCTGACAGTTAATTTTGGCTCTATTGCCACCCTGTTTTTTAGCACAAAGTGCGCGGAACAAAACAAATCTCATCTCATGCTCACATTGAGCAGAATGTTTATTCAGAAGAAAATATGACTGAAAACAGACTAATCAGGCCAATCAAATGTGTTTTTCCACAAACTATATACAATTTTTGCCCAGGAACCACACATTAAAAAAAAATATCCTAAGGTAGATAACCCTTTTATGATGAAGACGATATGAGATTTTTCTCTGACCTACAAAGATCAATGTAACATTTTGACATAGATTATTTAACCCTGACCAGTTGCATTTCACAGATGATATTCCTAAAGTCTCAGCAGCATTGGATCTGTTAGAAAGCGCTTACGTTGAGATAGCACCTTTCATGGCCCAAGACGTCCCAAAGAGCTTCACGGCCAATTAATTACTTTTAAAGTGTAATAATTGTTGTAGGGAAATTCAGCAGCCAATTTGTGCACAGACAGCAAGGTCCCAAAAATAGCATTAAATGACTAGATAATCTGTTTTAGTGATGTTGGTTGAGGGCTAAATGATGGCCAGGACACTGGGGATAACTCCCCTGCTCTTCTTCAAAATAGTGCCATGGAATCTTTTACATCGACCTGAGAGGGCAGACGGAGCCTTGGTTTAATATCTCATCCGAAAGTCACAGTAGAATTTATAAATCATCCCAAATAAATAGCAGTACTCTAGCAAAGTGTTTTCTATGGTAACCGTTTTACTGCATTTTGGAGAAGGGTGTCTAAAAATGCATTGGCAATGTTTAATTACATTCTGGGGTTCTTTTCTAATTATCAAATCAAGCAATATTCTGAATGGGGAATAGAACATTTCTTATTTTGTTCAGTCGATGGCAGCTTTTACCAACCTAGACCCGTAAAGCATGCGTTACCTCAACTTTGTACCAACAAAGCTTAGCTCCAACTTCAGAAGAGCATCCTCTACTGCACCAATGTAAATGTTTGTCGAGGAGGCGGTGCGGGGAGATTAAGGAGGCGTACAAGAGGCCCAACGTCAGGGAGCAGAGTCGGGTGTTCGTTGGCGGGGGCGGAGCGGAGCGGACTGGAAAATGATACTTAAACATTTATAGATCACATGGATGAACTTCAACAGTTGTACATCCCTGTCTGGAGTAAAGCGAAGGTTCACCAGACTGATTGCAGAGATGGCTGGACTGACATATGAGGAGAGACTGGATCAACTGGGCCTTTATACACTGGAGTTTAGAAGGATGAGAGAGGATCTCATAGAAACGTATAAGATTCTGACGGGACGGGACAGGTTAGATGCGGGAAGGTGGTTCCCGATGTTGGGGAAGTCCAGAACCAGGGGACACAGTCTTAGGATAAGAGGTCGGCCATTTAGGACTGAGATGAGGAGAAACTTCTCCACTCAGAGAGTTGTTAACCTGTGGAATTCCCTGCCGCAGAGAGTCATTGATGCCAGTTCATTGGATATATTCAAGAAGGAGTTAGATGTGGCCCTTACGGCTAAAGGGATCAAGGGGTATGGAGAGAAAGTGGGAAAGGGGTACTGAGATGAATGGTCAACCATGATCATATTGAATGGTGGTACAGGCTCGAAGGGCCAAATGGCCTGCTCCTGCACCTATTTTCTATGTTTCTATGTTTCTATCAAGGAGGCCTACAAGAGGCCCAATGTTGGGGGGCAGAGTCGGGAGTTCATCGGCGGAGGCTAGCTGGTGCAGCTGCAACAGGGAGAGAAGGCAAAAAAGAATTAGAAAGAAATCGAAAGGTGATGTCACAGCCAAGGGGGTAAGTGTTTGGCAGGTGATTGGTGAGTAGTTTTTCTTTTTCTTTTCTTTATCAGTAAGTAATCTTTAGCATTATTGTTGCCAAATTAAGTTAATCTAAGGGTTAAGTAATGGCAGGAGAGCTCGGACACGTGTTATGCTCCTCCTGTGCTATGTGGGAAGTCAGAGGCGCTTCCAGGGTCCGTGACAACTACATGTGCGGGAAGTGCATCTGGCTGCTGCACCTGACAGACCGCAGTGCGGAACTGGAGCTGCAGGTGGATTTACTCTGAAGCATCCACGATGCTGAGGATGACGTGAATAGCACGTTTAGTGAGTTGGTCGTACCGCAGGTAAAGGTTACGCAGCCAGATAGGGGATGGGTGACCAACAGGAAGAGCAGTGGAAGGAAGGTAGTACAGGGGTCCCCTGCGGTCATCCCCCTGCAAAACAGATACACCACTTTGGGTACTGTTGAGGGGGATGACTCATCAGGGGAGAGCAGCAGCAGCCAAGTTCATGGCACCGTGGGTGGCTCTGCTGCACAGGAGGACAGGAAAAAGAGTGGGAGAGCTAAAGTGACAGGGGATTCTATTATAAGGGGAATAGATAGACGTTTCTGCAGCTGCAACCGAGACTCCAGGATGGTATGTTGCCTCCCTGGTGCAAGGATCAAGGATGTCTCGGAGCAGGTGCAGGACATTTTGAAGGGGTGGGTAAACAGCCAGTTGTCGTGGTGCATTTGGGTACCAACGATATAAAAAATGGGATGAGGTTCTACAAGACAAATTTAGGGAGCTAGGCGCTAAATTAAAAAGTAGGACCTCAAAAGTAGTAATCTCAGGATCGCTACCAGTGCCATGTAGGAATCGCAGGATAGCTCAGATGAATACGTGGCTTGAGGAGTGGTGCAGAAGGGAGGGATTCAAATTCCTGGGACATTGGAACCGGTTCTGGGGGAGGCGGGACCAGTACAAACCGGACGGTCTGCACCTGGGCAGGGCCGGAACCAATGTCCTAGGGGGAGTGTTTGCTAGTGCTGTTGGGGAGCGGTTAAACTAATATGGCAGGGGGATGGGAACCTATGCAGGGAGACAGAGGGAAGTAGAATGAGGGCAGAAGCAAAAGATAGAAAGAGGAAAAGTAAAAGTGGAGGGCAGAGAAACCCAAGGCAAAAAGCAAAAAGGGCCACATTGCAGCAAAATTCTAAAGGGGCAAAGGGTGTTAAAAAGACAAGCCTGAAGGCTCTGTGCCTCAATGCGAGGAGTATACGCAATAAAGTGGACGAATTAACTGCGCAGATAGCAGTTAACGGATATGATGTAATTGGCATCACGGAGACATGGCTCCAGGGTGACCAAGGCTGGGAACTCAACATCCAGGGGTATTCAACATTTAGGAAGGATAGACAGAAAGGAAAAGGAGGTGGGGTGGCGTTGTTGGTTAAAGAGGAAATTAATGCAATAGTAAGGAAGGACATTAGCTTGGATGATGAGAAATCGGTATGGGTGGAGCTACGGAATATCAAAGGGCAGAAAACTCCAGTGGGAGTTGTGTACAGACCACTAATCAGTAGTAGTGAGGTTGGGGACAGCATCAAACAAGAAATTAAGGATGTGTGCAATAAAGGTACAGCAGTTATCATGGGCGACTTTAATCTACATATTGATTGGGCGAACCAAACTGGTAGCAATACGGTGGAGGAGGATTTCCTGGAGTGTATTAGGGATGGTTTTCTAGACCAATATGTCGAGGAGCCAACTAGAGGGTTGGCCATCCTAGACTGGGTGATATGTAATGAGAAAGGACTAATTAGCAGTCTTGTTGTGCGAGGCCCCTTGGGGAAAAGTGACCATAATATGGTAGAATTCTTTATTAAGATGGAGAGTGACACAGTTAATTCAGAGACTAGGGTCCTGAACTTAAGGAAAGGTAACTTCGATGGTATGAGATGTGAATTGGCTAGAATAGACTGGCGAATGATACTTAAAGGGTTGACAGTGGATAAGCAATGGCAAACATTTAAAGATCACATGGATGAACTTCAACAATTGTACATCCCTATCTGGAGTAAAAATGAAAATGGGGAAGGTGGCTCAACCGTGGCTAACAAGGGAAATTAAGGATAGTGTTAGATCCAAGGAAGAGGCATATAAATTGGCCAGAAAAAAGTAGCAAACCTGAGAACTGGGAGAAATTTAGAATTCAGCAAAGGAGGACAAAGAGTTTAATTCGGAGGGGAAAATAGAGTATGAGAGGAAGCTTGCCGGGAACATAAAAACTGACTGTAAAAGCTTCTATAGATATGTGAAGAGAAAAAGATTGCAGTCGGACTCAGGTGAAGTAATAATGGGGAACAAAGAAATGGCAGACCAATTGAACAAATACTTTGGTTCTGTCTTCACAAAGGAAGACACAAATGACCTTCCGGATGTACTAGGGGACCGAGGGTCTAGTGAGAAGGAGGATCTGAAAGATATCCTTATTAGGCGGGAAATTGTGTTGGGGAAATTGATGGGATTGAAGGCCGATAAATCCCCAGGGCCTGATTGTCTGCATCCCAGAGTACTTAAGGAGGTGGCCCTAGAAATAGTGGATGCATTGGTAATCATTTTCCAAGAGTCTATCGACGCTGGATCAGTTCCTATGGACTGGAGGGTAGCTAATGGAACACCACTTTTTTAAAAAGGAGGGAGAGTGAAAATGGGTAATTATAGACCGGTTAGCCTGACAGCAGCAGTGGGGAAAATGTTGGAATCTATTATTAAGGATGAAATAGCAGCGCATTTGGAAAACGGTGACAGGATTGGTCCAAGTCAGCATGGATTTATGAAAGGGAAATCATGCTTGACCAATCTTCTGGAATTTTTTGAGGATGTAACTAGTAGAGTGGACAAGGGAGAACCAGTGGATGTGGTGTATTTGGACTTTCAAAAGGCCTTTGACAAGGTACCACATAAGAGATTGGTGTACAAGATCAAGGCACATGGTATTGGGGGTAATGTGCTGGCGTGCATAGAGAATTAGTTGGCAGGTAGGAAGCAGAGAGTCGGGATAAACGGGTCCTTTTCAGAATGGCAGGCAGTGACTAGTGGGATGCCACAGGGCTCAGTGCTGGGACCCCAGCTATTTACAATATATATTATGAGAACTGTGCGATTTTGAGAACAACCCGCATGAGGGAAATTAGTGTAATATCTCCAAGTTTTCAGCTGACACTAAACTGGGTGGCGGGGTGAGCTGTGAGGAGGATGCTAAAAGGTTGCAGGGTGATTTGGACAGGTTAGGAGAGTGGGCAAATGCATGGCAGCTGCAGTATAATGTGGATAGATGTGAGGTTATCCACTTTGGTGGCAAAAACACAAAGGCAGAATATTGTCTGAATGGCGGCAGATTAGGAAAAGGGGAGGTGCAACGAGACCTGGGTATCATGGTACATCAGTCATTGAAAGTTGGCATGCAGGTACAGCAGGTGGTGAAGGCGGCAAATGGTATGTTGGCCTCCATAGCTAGGGGATTTGAGTATAGGAGCAGGGAGGTCTTGCTGCAGTTCTACAGGGCCTTGGTGAGCCCTGACCTGGAATATTGTGTTCAGTTTTAGTCTCCTAATCTGAGGAAGGACGTTCTTGCTCTTGAGGGAGTGCAGCGAAGGTTCACCAGACTGATTCCTGGGATGGCAGGACTGACATATGAGGAGAGACTGGATCGATTGGGCCCGTATTCATTGGAGTTTAGAAGGATGAGAGGGGATCTCATAGAAACATATAAAATTCTGATGGGACTGGACAGGTTAGATGCAGGAAGAATGTTCCCGATGTTGGGGAAGTCCAGAACCAGGGGACATAGTCTAAGGATAAGGGGTAAGCCATTTAGGACTGAGATGAGGAGAAACTTCTTCACTCAGAGTTGTTAACCTGTGGAATTCCTTACTGCAGAGAGTTGTTGATGCCAGTTCATTAGATATATTCAAGAGGGAGTTAGATATGGCCCTTACGGCTAAAGGGATCAAGGGGTATGGAGAGAAAGCAGGAAAGGGGTACTGAGGGGAATGATCAGCCATGATCTTATTGAATGGTGGTGCAGGCTCGAGGGGCCGAATGGCCTACTCCTGCGCCTATTTTCTATGTTTCTATGTTCCATTTCCCACAGCGCCTCATATTGTGGCCCTGCCTAGTGACACTGCCAATTAGTGCTAAGCATGGGCAATTTTGCACTGTGGTTTGAAACTGCTCCAAGTCATTTCAAGGATTTTCATAGCAAGCAGAGGGAGCTTTCATCCCATCAGACTGAGGTGAAGTCAAGCCCTTGCCTTAGAGTTCAAAAGACAATGTACTCAGAACTGAATAATCAGGGAGCTTAGTGATGAAACAACCATACTTTACTGAAATTCTTTGAACACAGAAATTTAACGAAAGGACCAGATCTGATGAAAGGCCATCAACTTGAAACATTAACTATTTCTCTCTCCACAAATGGCCCCGGAACTGCTGAATGTTTCCAGCATTTTCTATTTTTAGACCAGAGCAGCCTTTCATCCCATCAGTCTGAGGTTTCAGGCGCTTGCCTTCATGTTCAAACAACTATGTACTAAAAACTGAATAATAAGGGAGCTTAGTGAACTGCACGGCAAGGGTTTGAATCAACCTCGGGATGATGGATGAAAGCCTGTTCTGTTATTTTCCATTTCAAAAAAAAAAATAAAGAAGCCAAGTAATTACAGGCCAGTTAACCTGCTATTGGCAGCAAAACAACTGCAAGAGAACATTAGTGAACACTTAGAAAGTTATGGACTAATAAGACAGCCTACATGGATTTGTAATGGGCATGTTATTCTTGATTCATTTAATCAAATTCTTCAAGAATATAAAAAAGGGAATGTAGCAGATATGGAGGTAGAAACGGGGCGGACCTTCCGTTTTTTGAAGATGCTGTTGATATTCGGCACTTAGAAGTTGTTTTTTGGTCAGAGCGAATGTAGTTGCGGCAGAGGGGTGGACGTGCCCTTGCAGTGGGTCAGCCACCCTGATCACTCATCAACGCCACGCTAATGACGCAGCACATTGCTGATGACATCAGCATGATGCGGACGTGTCACAAGGTCTCTCCCCTTCTGCTGAAGGGGAAAGCCGCTGCAAGCTCTGCATATTTTTTAAGTTAGGTCCACTGGGCCAACCAGGGACGGTTTCGGCCAGGCTAGCAGCGCTGCCTGAACCCAAGGGCATAATTGTCGGGCCAACCTGGCAGTTGGCCGACAATAAAAAATAAAATGGCATCGCCACCCTCCCTTTAAGGGCAGCTATGCCACAAGGAGAGCACCGACACAAAAAGCTGTCGGGATCACTGAACGACGACGGCTCCGCTCTCGTGGGCAATTCTGCAAAAGGGATATTTCCTGCGGGACAATTTCGCGAAGGGGTCGCTGCCGGTCGGTAAGGGGTCGGTGTGTACACGCCGCGGCGGGAAAACGGGCGGAGCAGTCCCCTACACCATTCCGACCCTGATGAAGGGCAATTTGCAAAATGGCGGCCCCTCCGCGGAGAGCCGGTGGCCATTCCCCGCCGCTCCGTGGCCATCACTTTCAGGCGGCCAGAGGCTTTATCAGGAGGGGCAATTTCGGCCCCATGGTATATTTGGACTTTCAACAAGAGTATGATAAAATACCACACAGAGATGTGATGAAGCAGTTTATGCCTTGTGTCAAAAAGGGAAATGTGCATTGTCTCTATTTCAAACAGCTCGACAGTTGTCTTCTATTACCAAAATTTAATGTGGTCATCATCATAGGCAGTCACTCAGAATCAAGGAGGACTTGCTTCCACTCCCAAAGTAAGCCCAAAGTGGGCTACAGATTAAAGAAAGACTTGGGTTTATGTAGCGCCTTTCATGACCACTGGAGGTATCAAAGCGCTTTACAGCCAATGACGTATTTTTGGAGTGTAGTCACTGTTGTAATGTAGGAAACGTGGCAGCCAATTTGTGCACAAGCAAGCTCCCACAAACAGCAATGTGATAATGACCAGATAATCTGTTTCTCTTATGTTGATTGAGGGATAAATATTGGCCAGGACACCAGGGATAACTCCCCTGCTCTTCTTTGAAATAGTCCTGTGGGATCTTTTACATCCACTTGAGAGAACAGATGGGGCCTCGGTTTAATGTCTCATCCGAAAGACGGCACCTCCAACAGTGCAGTGTTCCGTTAGTTCTGCACTGGAGTGGCAGCCTAGATTTTTGTGCTCAAGTCTCTGGAGTGGGACTTGAACCCACAATCTTCTGACTCAAAGGCAAGAGCACTACCAACTGAGCCACAGCTGACAAAGTTGTGGTGTTCAACCGGAGGCCTGAGTGGCTTTATAAGCCAGCTAGTAAAATGATTGATCTTTAAGAGGATAATGTGTATTTTATCTGTTACCTTGAGCTTATGCTCATTTGAATTCGACAGAATTAAAGACATGAAACTTGGTTTGCCTTTTTTTGCTGTGATAAAAACAAATCCCAACAAGAAACCTGTTGCAAACATTTAGATACAAACTTTCACCTTCACTGCCTGGTGGAGTGGCTCTCTTGCCGATTGTAGAACCCACTGACACTCCCCAACGGTCTTCTCTCCCCACCGGCGTGAGGGCCTGACCAAACTTGCTCGGAGGGGAGAGTATCCAGAAAACACTTAAGTCGACCAAACTCGGCCCACATATTTTAAAAGATTAAGATAATATTAAGATAATAATTGCAATTCTAATGCTTGTAATTCACATAACCTTTGCTTTCATAGTTTGTGATATAGTCATAATTGAATAGTTAAGTAACTTGCTTGTAGTTCAATGTCAAGTATTGTCCTAGATTTGAAGAATCTAAGATTTTATATTATATTGTACAAACATTTGTAAGTGTAATTTGATACTAGCTGCAGAATGCTGATTGATGAAGCATGCATTTCTTACGGATTGGCGTTAATTTAACTCAACAATACCAAGTGAGGCATAAGCATTAAACTTTCAATACGCATTACCTTGGTTATTGACATTTTGTACATTTGCTCAATTAAAAATAATGTTCCCTTAGTTATCTTAACATTATTTGTTGTGTTCTCATAAAATTAAATTGTGCACAATGGAGCCTCTGCTGAATATTACTCAAAGCACAGAGAAACTTAATGAGTGCTTTACCAGTGAGCCATTTCCTATGTTTTTCTTTAAAGGCATAGATTTCAAATTTCACAGCACTCTAGAGTACTTTGCTGTATATTTTGATAAGCAGCACCATGTGTTTGTTTAATGTCAAGCAAATTATCAGAGTAAACAGGAGTGGAATAATAAATAAGGAAGAAGCAAAGCACCACAGTACAGCGGAGCAATCATCATTGAAAGTATTCCCAAAAATGTAATTGCATTAGATTGTTAACCACACATTGGATACTGTGGGGTAGAGTTTTTGCTCAGTTGCGCTGTTTACTTCAACCCAATTCACCTGAAATTGGCGTAACCTGCGCAATTATATGTGCAATTTACGTTCAGCGCAAATCGAGTTTCCGCAATCTTTTACGTTAGTTTTAAAACCATTGCGCTAGAAGCCATCCCTGCCCACAAAACTGGCCATGCCCCACTGGGTAAATTAATCACCATTGGGAGTTTCCGCTAATTGTGCTCATTTACAGTCCTACGAGGAGGGTCTAAAAATTAAGCTGGTTCTTTTGGACCCAAGGATACAAATAGACACGTTTTAAAAGCTTTTAAAATGAATACTAAGAAAGTGACTACTGTACCCTAAAATATCTAACAAATGTTTCCGAACTCATCCTGTCCATGAGACCCACTTCCTGCTCCCTTGACCCTATTCTCACCAAACAGCTGACCACCCAACTTCCTTTTCTGGCTCCCATGTTAGCTGACATTGTTAACAGTTCTCTCTCCTCAGGTACTGTCCCTCTCTCCCTCAAATCTGCCGTCATCACCCCTCTCCTCAAAAAACAACCCTCGACCCCTCCATCCTTGCACATAACCGTCCCATTTCTAACCTCCCTTTCCTCTCCAAGGTCCTTGAATGTGTGGTCGCCTCCCAATCTGTGCCCATCTTTCCCGCAATTCCATGTTTGAACACCTCCAATCCGGTTTCTGTGCCTGCCACAGTACCGAAACAGCTCTCATCAAAGTCACAAATGACATCCTTTCTGACTGTGACAAAGGCAAACTATCCCTCCCCATCCTTCGACATGGTTCACCACTCTATCCTTCTCCAACGCCTCTCGACCGTCATCCAGCTGGGTGGGACTGCACTTGCCTGGTTCCATTATTATCTATCAAATCATAGCCAGAGAATCACCTGCAATGGCTTCTCTTCCTGCCCCCACATTGTTACCTCTGGTGTCCCCCAAGAATCTATCCTTGGCCCCCTACTAATTCTCATCTACATGTTGCCCCTTAGTGACATCATCCGAAAACACAGCGTCAGTTTCCACATGTACGCTGATGACACCCAGCTCTATCTCACTACCACTTCTCTCAACCCCTCTCTATATTGTCAGACTGCTTGTCCAACATCCAGTTCTGGATAATCAGAAATGTTCTCAGAATTGAATATTAGGAAGACTGAAGCCATTGTTTTAGGTCTCTGCCACTAATTCCGTTCCCTAGCCAACGACTTCATCCTCCCCAACTTCTGTCTGAGGCTGAACCAGACTGTTCGCAACTTTGGTGTCATATTTGACCCTGAAATGATCTTTCGACCACATATCTGCAGCATAACTAAGACCGCCTATTTCCACCTCCGTAACATCGCCCGTCTCCGCCCTTGCCTCAGCACATCCGCTACTGAAGCCCTCATCCATGCCTTTGTTACCTCTAGACCAATGCACTCCTGGCTGGCCTCTCACATTCTACCATACGTAAACTAGAGATGATCCAAAACTCGGCTGCCCATGTCCTAACTCTCACCAAGTCCCGCTCATCCATCACCCCTGCGCTCGCTGACCTACATTGGCTTCCGGTTAAGCAATGTCTCAATTTCAAAACTCTCCTACTTATTTTCAAATCCCTCCATGTCCTCAACCCCCCATCTCTAATCTCCTCCAGCCCCACAATCCACCCCCATCCAGTGATGTCTGCGCTTCTCTAATTCTGCCCTCTTGAGCGTCCCTGATTATAATCACTCAACTATTGGTGGCCGGGCCTTCTGTTGCCTAGGCCCAAACTCTGGAAGTCCCTGCCTAAACCTTTCTTTCCTCCTTCAAGACGTTCCTTAAAATCTACTTCCTTGACCAAGCTTTTGGTCAGCTGTGCTAATTTCTACTTATGCGGCTCGGTGTCAAATTTTTTTGATCTCATGATACTCCCTGTGAAGCACCTTGGGACGTGTCACTATGTTAAAGGCACTATATAAATACAAGCTGTTGTTTTTGTCTATTTTTTAGTAAGTAATTTTCAGTAATTTAAAATCAGGTTATTCACAGGTGGTAGAGTGACATGGTCATTAAAAATGCGTATTTTTGTGATGAACCTATTTTCAGCTCTCATATTGGACTGTTAATAAATGCTGTAATTGGAATAAAATTCAGTTTTCAGCTCTCGTATTGGACTGTTCAGCCACCTAAGGACTCATTCTAAGAGTGGAAGCAAGTCTTCCTCGATTCTGAGGGACTGCCTATGATGATGATTTTCAGTTGTATTAATCAAACTGCAACAAATTATCACTTAAACATATCAAGGAATAATTTTTTAAATTGTTATAAAAAGTATGTTTTAAAACGCAGCCTGATTGTGTGGTTCATGGCAGATTTTGCATTCAGAGATATGAAAGCGAGTTTGAATAGAAACTCGAGAAAAAACATACTTTTAAAAATTGGTTCGATTTGTGCCCGGATCACCAATTGCGCCCAAAGTGGAAACTCTACCTCAATGTTTAGAACCATATGAAATCTAATTATTCAAATGTGATGATTCAGTCATTTGGATGAAATCACATGTTGTGTGGGCTAATCCTTTGTTGAAATATTGGACAACGGGACTCCATGCAAACACAGTAATGTGTTCATGTGCTACTATCACACAGCACAATTTTATCCTAATTACAGCATTTATTAACATGACACATGGAATAAATATTTCCTTTTTTAGTTAATTCTTACTTATATACAAGGTGTGATATTACCAAGTGTCCACACTTCCTAGCCTTCCAGCTCATGTTGCTATGCTTGAGACATTTGCCTGGCACAAGTTATCAAAATAAGTAACTAAGTGGAGGAGAAGATATTTATCAAATTACTGTTATTTGATATGTTACTGGAATGATCTCCAATTACCAGAACAAAACAATTACAGTTTGGCCTTACTCCCCCAGCACTTCTACAGTGTTCACAGCTCAAACATGGTTTTCATAAGCACACCGAGTCCACTAATGAACCTTATATGATCTGCGTGTGGAATATAGTGCCCAGGTTTAGCAATTAACCCCAAATTGCAACCAATGGGCAAGAAACATTGGACACAGTTTTAAAACAGGTTGCTCAATCACTATGAGCCTATTTTACACTTCAGGCATAGATCAATTTCACCACCCCTAGGAACTATTCCATAAAATGACAACACAGAATTCAAGTTGCACCTAAAGCAAAGTTCCAGTATCCTGACTGATTTCCAAATCAATCAATCAATCTGGCTGATTCCCAGAGACAACCTGTCTCCTGTCCTCCATTTTCATGTCTACTGAGGTAGACTAGTTTCCATTTTAACTCCAGTTATTTTAAAACATTATATGAAATATATATACCCATTTCTCTATCACAAAAGCGCCAAACTTAAATGGATTCAATTAAAATGGGAAAAGCAAGAGGACGCAGTAAGTGCGTTTGGATGAGCATCTGATAATAGGCAACCAAGTCCTGCTTCCATAGCTCATCAGGATGGGATGCCTCCCACAGTGATTAATTAATTCACTGAAACACTGACCCAAGGGAATATTTCCTTTCTGTACCATGTGTAGCTAAAATCATAAACAAGTTTATAAAGATTATAAAGAATCCAAATTTGCTACACACAGCACAGAGTAAATCTCCTTGACATCTCACTAAAAAAAAATAGCTGAGGTTTAATCCATCATTGTCATAGTTACCCCAACCAAAACATCATCTGTTGTTCCCATTATTTATTGTAAACCCATTAAATCCTTTGCATTCTCCTTTGGGATACCGTTAATCTTTAACAATTCAATTCCATCCTAACTATGAATTTAAGACTTGCCACTGAACACATTTAAGGACTGCAAGAGCATTATAAAAAAGATATAGATTTAATGATCATAAAAACCACGATGGAGACCGTGTTTTACAAAAGGTACTTAATTTACAGTAGTTTCATGCATGATTAGTGAAATGTTTGAAAAACAATGAAGATAGTTTGATGGAAACATAACTGTCTCCTGCCATTAATATACTGATGTACATTTATTTCTGGAAAGATAATGTACTCTTATGCAGCTCATTGAAGGAGACTAGCATTCCAATTGGCAGCTTTACATACAAAACAGGAATGACTAGAAGGGAATGACTTTCCCAATGCGATTATTGTTTTAGAAGAGAAGATCCTAGATCATAAATTCAAATGTAAATGCTAAATGTTTCCCTCCATTTTTAGCTAAAATTATTCAAATTGTGCAGATTTTCTCCTGCATTGTGACCATTTTTTCTACCACAAATTAGCTGTTACTACAACTTATATTATATAAAGAATGCTTGATGTCAATACCTGGTTATAAGGCAAATTATATAAAGAACATTTGATGTCAATACTTGGTTGATGAGGCGAATTAGAAATATAAGCAATATAACCTTTCCTCCACACAATACCGAACAATTGAATTATGATTATAAGGTTATGATTTACGGCAGGTAGCTGGAGAGTCAAATGCTAGGGCTGGAAATTATGTTGAATTGAATTTCAGAGAGGCTGCTTTTCAATGACGGTGGTGCTCACACATCTATTGACTCATACGGCAAATCTGCAATTGTTAAATTCATGACAATTACAGGGAATCAGGAGCTTACACATTTCTTTATAGTGCTTTCCTGCTGCTGTAAGAAATGGAATAGGATACTGAAGGTTTTTTTTTATGGTTCCAATTTTTAATATATATTTTAAACAGAGTTTCCACTTTGGATTCAATTGGTAATCCGGGTGCAAATTGCGCTAGTTTTCCGAAGTGAAGTTATGGTTCAAGTTTCTACTCAAATTCATTTGTATATAACCAAACTTAAAATCTTCCATGAACCAGCGCAATCAGGTAACGGAATAGAAAGTAATTATTTATGATTTTATCCTTGCATTAAAATATATTCTTTGATGTATTTAAGAGTGGTAACCTGGTGCCACTTTATCAATACAGCTGAAAATGAATTCATCACAAAAAAGAAGCATTTTTAATAAGAGTGTTTAGCAATGTTCCCTCTAATTGTTTGGGGGGTGCACTGCCCCTTTAACTGGCTGTGTGGCCCATTCAAATTTTTACGCATGTACGTTTTTTCCATTTTAAAACAGTTGAGCAGCCTGCGTGGCATCACCATGCTGCTCAACGGAAACATTGGTGTCTAGCCAACACCTGCGTAACCCGATTTTAAAATCACTGAAAATAACTTTAAAATTCTATACAGAAGCATTTACCAGTTTCATTGGTGTACACTAACTAGTGAATTTCTTTGTAAATTAAATATTTTTTTAATATTTAAAGTTTTTAAAACATGCCTACTAGTGTCTTTGCACCTAAAAAAAGCTTAATTTGAAGAGCCTCCTCGAGAGCCTGCAAACAGATAAAATCAGTAACTCGCCATGCTCACAATCTGGGGGCATGGCCAATTCTGTGGGCGGGGCCAGCTTCCAGCGCGATGTTTTTGAAACCAGATTAAAGATTGTGGAAACTATTTACGCTGGATGTGGCTTGTGTTCAAAATTCCATGATCTCGATCTTTTGTGCTAGTTTGGCCGATTTCAGGGGAGTGGCAGAAACCTTGATATTTTCTGAATTAGAGAATTGAAAAGTGGTTTAATTTCAATTCTTCCAGAGAATATGCAGGTTTCACAATTCCTGGAATTAACATGAAACAGGCTTTATAATTTCCTCTGTTCATAAATTTTAGCAAAATAGTAGATGCAAATATATTTTATACTCATTCACTTTTTGCTGAACAGAGGAAAGATACCCAGGATTGACCAATTATTCATTATTCCTTTATTTCACTGTAAAACCAACATACAAATCTATTCCACTTCCTAATCTGTGAAAAAAGTTAGATGCTGTAGAATACTTACTTGAGTCCTGGGATATCCAATAGGTTGGTCAGTCCTGTCCAGTTGATTTCCAGAAACTGATGGTAGAAATTGATACCATCAGATAAAGCATATTATTAACAAGAAAAACTTTTTGTTTCCACAGCGAGGTATAGTATTCAAATTACATTGTCAAATCTTTATTCAGGTTAGGAACTTACTGTTTTCTTTAAAATATGGTGTGATTTTTGGGGTTGATATGGTAAACAGTAGTTTGTCTTCACTTCACCACAAAATCATACATCAACAGCAGGATATTTTTAATTGACCCAGGAGAACGCTCCCCACTCACTCACAGCATTCCATTTGACCCCCTTCCCCAGTTATTAAGGCATTTTCCCCTCACTATCTTTTGCCACCAGTTACAGCAGCTCTTTCTTAAATTCCTTTCCATTGCTCCACAAAGATAATACTCACATTTTGACAGATAAATACAGGCAGATTGTCATGGTGCCGAGAATAAATAGTGACAAAAGCAAATTTTCTGTGGAACTGGGAATCAGAACCAGAATCAAAACCGTAACTACAATTGGAATCAACTGGGGGCAAAATGACAACTGCAACTGGAATGAAAGCAAATTATTATAGTAATAACAGAATTAATTAGTGGCTTCGGGATCTGGAACTTGTTGCTCAAGTTAGGGAGTCAACAACAATAACCTACATTTGTGTAGCAACTTTAATGCGGAAAAATGTTGCTTTCCAGATGAAAAAAATAAAAAGGACAAGAGATTGAGGGGTAACTAAAAACGGGACAAAGAGATAGGTTTCAAGGCAGTTTTTAAAAAGTTGAAAAGAGGAAAATAAAAGGAGGCAGATGGGTTTAGGGAGGGAGCTGCAAGGATTGGGGCAAATGCAGCTGAAGGCTCTACCAACAATGGTAGGGCAAAGGATGGGCAGATGCACAGAAGGCCAGAGCTGGAGTACTGAAAGATGCAGGAAGGGAGATAAAGCTGGAGGAAAGTGCAACAGTAAAGTGAAGCGCGATCATGAAACCATTTGAAGATGAGGAAGATGATTTTTGATTCAATTTATTGGTGGATAGTTAGGTCAGCCCCTACCCTTTTCCCAGCTAAGATCAACTATTTCAGTAATGATTGGGGGAGCAGATTAAGGAAACAAAACCATTCTCTTCTGTATGTCTCAGTTACTCACTGGCTAACTTTTCAAAGCCATTAAGAAAGTCCTTCATGATCGCATTTTCAATCTTTAAATAGTGCTGATTTTCAGGCAAGTTTCATATTTGAAAGGACTATGCACTTTAGTAAAGGTACCAGATTTTCCAAAACTGCCTGTAACTCTGTCAAGAACCAACCCTATTTCCTTAATGAACCTTGATGGACCTGGTGCTTATTAGCCTCGTCCATTGATAGTCCAACTCTTGGGAGGGGTCAGGAGGAAAATCCTGTACTGCTGCAACAGCAAGGGCCACGATAACCATTTGTGCATGGAACAATGTGGCTCATTGCAATTTCTAAGGCTGTTGTGATTCATGGTACCAAACCCACAAATTTTAAGACTCTTCAGTTGAGGTGTAACTATTTACAATCCAGAAAGGAGGATCCAGTTTTTTGGCTCTCAGGGAAGAAGGCCTACAAAAGACATGAACAGGCTTGTGGAACGAGGTGGCCTTGGCAGTGAATGTCACATCAAACTATTCCCACATGCCGGAAGATGTTCACCAACCTGTCCAGGACAATGCCATTTCTTGTAGGTATGCACTCTAATAAGCATGTTTCTATTTTGCAACCATCTTGCCATCACTGTATTAAACACCATCTACAACTTGCCACTTTTGTGCAGGAGGTGCCGCAATACCCTTCAAACACCTTTTGTTCTCCTACAAGTGTTCCTAAAGGAAGACTCACTTGATATGTTTTTCCTTGTGAGCACCAGTTCTCGCCACCATTACAAAATATCTTCTGAAACACGGGTTGCATTCCATAAACTGACAAGCTGAGGAAATGGCTGAACAAATCCGACCTCGCTTGGGGCAAAAGAAAGTGGAGGACCACAGCTTTTGGGGTGGGGATTCGACAGTAGGCTTCCTCGCCCCTGGTTCCTTCAATTAACATTTTGGGATGGGCCAAAATTGGGACGATTTCCAGAGGAAAATATGTCTTAAGCATATTTTGTGGTTTCTTTTATTCTATTGCTGAATGAACCATTTAAAGAAACTCTGATAAAGTGATTTACAAACTGTTAATTCTGCTTGCAGGTTAATGAATAGTCAACTATGTTTGCATTCATCTGTTGTTACCAGCATACTGCCTCCGTCAGCCTGGACTCAAATTGGCATTTTCAGCAAAAACACTGCCAATACTATTCCACAATTAACGGTGAAAGGGCAAGTTTTCTTCTTCCCCATCTCTTCTGGACTCCAGGAAGATCACGATTATTACGAGCTTACTAAACATCATTTGCTTCGATGCTAGTAACGACAGAAATAACACTGATGGCAAGCGGATCACCTCTCTGGCACCATGGATAAACTCTGCTTCCAAGACACCTGGGGGAAAGGTCACAGCCTGTAACACTGCCTGAGCAGGCGTGCAGGGCAGAATATTCCATTTTTAAAATACCCAGTCTATCCGGAAGGATTTTAGAATTCAGCAAAGGAGAACCAAGAAATTGATAAAGAAAGGGCAAATAGAATATGAAAGTAAACCAGCGAGACACAAAAACAGACTGTAAAAGTTTCTATAGGAATGTAAAAAGGGAAAGATTCCCACAAGTAAATGTGGGTCCCCTACAGGCTGAGACAGGAGAAATGATAAATGGGGAATAAGGAAATGGCAGAGAAATTAAACAAATACTTTGTGTCTGTCTTCACAGAATCTGTTAAGAGTTTTTTGTTGTTATATCTAGCAGAATAGATAAGGGGGGGTGGTGAAACCAGTGGATGTGGTGTATTTGGATTTTCAGGTGGCATTCCCACATATAGTAGCATGGATTGAGGATTGGTTAACGGACAGAAAACAGAGTAGGAATAAACAGGTCATTTTCGGGTTGGCAGGATGTATCTAGTGGGGTGCCGTAAAGAATCGGTGCTTGGGCCCCAGCTATTTACAATCTATATCAATGATTTGGATGAGGGGACCAAATGTAATATATCCAAGTTTGTTGATGATACAAAGCTAGGTGGGAATGCAAGTTGTGAGGAGGATGCAAAGAGATTTCAAGGGGATATAGACAGGCTAAGTGAGTGGGCACGAATATGGCAAATGGAATATAATGTGGAGAAATGTGAAGAAAAATAGAAAAGCAGAGTATTTTTTTTTTTAAATGGTGGTGTTCAGAGGGATCTGGGTGTCCTTGCACATGAATCACTGAAAGTTAACATGCAGGTACAGCAAGAAAGCAAATGGTGTGTTGGCCTTTATTACAAGAGGATTTGATAATAAGAGTAAAGACATCTTACTGCAATTATATAGGGCCCTAGTGAGACTGCACCTGGAGCATTGTATACAGTTTTGGTCTCCTTACCTAAGGAAAGATATACTTGCCATTGAGGAATGCATCGAAGGTTCATTAGACTGATTTCCTGGGATGGGGAGGATTGTCCTCTGCGGAGAGATTGAGTAGACTAGGCCTATGTTCTCTAGAGTTTAGAAGAATGAGAGGTGATCTCATTGAAACATACAGCATTCTTGACAGGGTAGATGCAGGGAGGATGTTTCCTCTGGCTGGGAAGTCTCAAACCAGGGGTCACAGTCTCAGAATAAGGGGTCAACTATTTAGGATTATGAGGAGAAACCTCTTCACTCAGAGGGTGGTGAATCTTTGTAATTCTCTACCCCAGAGGGCTGTGGAGGCTCAGTCTTTGAGTATATTCAAGACAGAGATCGATAAATTTTTGGATATTAAGGCCATGATCGCACTGAATGGCTGAGCATTCAAGGGGCCAAATGGCCTACTTCTACTCCTAATTCGTAGGTTCTTATGTTTTTATGTTCTTATTCACCATATCGGCCTTGGCTCAGTGGTAGTACGGTCACCTCTTTATCAGGAGGTTGTGGATTCATGTTCCACGCCAGAGGCTGGAGCACATATTCTAGACTGACACCTCACTGCAGTACTGAGGGAGTGTCACACTGTTGGAGGTACCACCTTTCAGAGGTGTTAAATCAAGGCCCCGTCTGCCTTTTGTAGAAGATCCCATAGCATAATTCGGAGAGCAAGAGAGTTCTTCCTGGTGTCCGGGCCAATATTTAATCGCTCAAATAACATCACAAATAGATTATCTGTTCCATTATCCCATTGCTGTTTGTGGGATTTGGCTGAGTAAACATTCACTACTGCATTTCCTCCATTACAACAGTGACTATACTTCAAAAGTACTTAATTGGCTGTAAAGCACTGAGATATTCTGAAGTCATGAAAGGAGCTATATAAATGCAAATTATTTCTTTCACATGTTCACTGCCACCTATTAGCAGCCATGAAGAATGATGTTACTATTGGTGGATACTTGAATATAATTAATTTCAGATGGAAACGGCATTAGCTATCACCTGAATCGGGAACATTCTATCCTACAAATCATGGCTTCATGCAACTTAGTAAATGTGAAAGGGAAGGACATAGTAATGCAAGATCCTATACTTCTTAGATATGGCAAAATCTCAATACTTTTTTAGCTTTGCATATGCACTCATAGTTCATGGCTAAACTTTTGCGATATGACCACATGGAAGGATAAGACTGAGCTGATGGGAACTCTGCACTGGAAGATCTGACTGAGTTTAGTGAGCTCGTAGTACTAGTGATCTTCCTGGAGTCCATGAGAGACGGGGGAAGAAGAAAACTTGCCCTTTCACTGTTAATTAATCAATAGTATTGGCAGTGGTTTTTCTGAAGATGACAATCAATAGCAGATAGCGAGAGGGCTCATACAGCAAGATCTGATGGCATTTATGGTGACTCTAGATACGGCAAATGACTGACACGTAGTTTAGAACTGAAACAAAAAGACTCGCATTTATATAGTGCCTTTTACGACCACCAGATGATCCAAAACACTTCACAGTCAATGAAGTACTTTTGGAGTGCAGTCACTGTTGCATTGTAGGAAACGCGGCAGCCAATTTGCACACAGCAAACTCCCACAAATAGCAATGTGGCAATGACCAGTGATGGTGATTGAGGGATAACTATTTGACAGGAAACCAATGATAATTCCCCTGCTCTTCTTTGAAATAATTACATCCACTTGAGAGAGCAGATGGGGCCTCGGTTTAACATCTCATTCAAAAGACGGCACCTCCAATAGTGCAGCATTCCCTCAGTATTGCACTGGAGTGTCAGCCTAGATTTGTGTGCTCAAGTCTCTGGAGTGGGACTTGAACCCACAACCTTCTGACTCAGAGGCAAGGGTGCTACCAACTGAGCCACAGGTGATGACTGTTATTATAAATAACCCTTTGGTTGGACAATACCCATTAGTAATATATGAATGCACCAAATAAACTTGGCAACTTTGGGGGCGTTTCTTGTGCTTTGGGAAACATCAAAATGTTATCCTTCAGCAAGAGATGTCACAGGCCATCTTGGTATGAAACAAACAAGAACCAATTCTGAATCATATGACATTCAATCTGTAAATTATTTCATTCCCATAGTATTTTTAAAACTTGCCTTTATATGAATGATGTCATTTTAATAAAAGACAGCGATTTGTTGTTAGAGCTACTTTTGTTAGAAAATTAAACATGAAATAGAATGAAATAAATAGCAAAAACGTACAGGTCGGCGAATGAAGAACAAAGTCACAGCTCCAACCAGGGGCATCTGACTGGAAAGAGGTTCCAGGATCACTCGGAGTGTACCATGTAGCTGTAGTACAAGCATATACAGTTACCATTTCCAACCCGTCAGGTTTAAGGACCAATACCTCCTAATTGTTACCATAATGACAGTTTGACTCAACAGGCAAAACAAAGCAGTCCAACACATCAACATTTAGAGATGGTGGGAGTTGAGCACTAGATTAGAGGAACTTCACATCATGGATGCTAATTTCAATGTGCTGTTCTACTGGTTCAATCGCTCTCAGGATTACAACTGGCATATGTGTCAATTGTGCATTAAGGTATAATAATTTTGGTTGCCAACTTTTGCCCAACCCCTAAAATTGCTCCTCTAAGTAAGCAAGTGATGGACTGATCACCATTATTGTTTTAAAAAAATATATAATATATAAAAACAGAAAATGCTGGAAATACTCAGCAGGTCAGGCAGCATCTGTGGAGAGAGAAACAGAGTTAATGTTTCAAGTCGATGACCCTTCGTCAGAACAGGAAAAAGTTAGAGATGTAACAGATTTTTAAGCAAGAGTAGGGGCAGGGAAAGGGGGTGAGGAGGAAAGAACAAAAGGGAAGGTCTGTGATGGGATGGAAGGCAGAAGAGATTAAGAGACAAAAGGGATGATGGTGCAAGGCAAAAAAGAGATGGTAATGGGACAAGTTAAAAAACAAAAGATGGATAGTGTGTAAATGGAAATGGCAGAATCATCAACAGATGCTGTGGGAAAGAGAAAAAAAAACAAAAATAGGGGTAGAGGTTATGGTTTGAAATTGTTGAACTTGATGTTGAGTTCAGAAGGCTGTAAAGTGCCTGTTTTTTTTGCTAGTTTAAGCAGAAACTTGCAAGAATTATGCAAATTCACTCAGAATCTACTTGGTTTGCACAATGCATTCATTTTGCACAACTGAAGCTGTATAAAGACACAAAGGAGAGCGCAAACTTGAATGGACAAGTAAAGCTGCAAGGGCGAGTGATGCAGGAGGCGGCTTAGTGAACTAGCCAAAGAAAAGTCTTGCACAAAACTCTGCACACCAGATGTTGCATCCATTATCTCAATGCTAGATATTGTGGAGGACAAGCAGCAGGAAGAGCGGGGGATTATGGGCCTGGGGACTAGAGAAGGCAGCACCTTTAGAATTTACTGCAGCACTGATTCGGGATCACAATTCTGCTATCAGAATAGTACGCAGATGAGATTAAGAACAATTAAAACAAATCTATTATACCCATAATGAAAAAATTAGGGAAAAAGCAAAATACTATTAATACTGTAAATCTGAAATAAAAATAGAAAATGCTGGAAACACAGTTAACAAACCAGACAGCAGCTGCAGAGTCACTTTGGCTACCAGCCTCTCTTCCATGGCTTTGTATAGTGGATAGCGGAAATATTATTATTTCATTTGATAAGTATCCTTTGTCTTTCTTTTATGATTTGGGTTTTGTTTGTGCCCCTCAAAAAAAGCAGGCGCTTTTGTTGGATTTCTTTTATTTAGGTTGATCGAAACTGGAGCAATTCAGTGTCTCCTTAAGGGTTAACAGAAATGGCATCAGTGGAGAGAGAAAAAGAGTTAATGTTTCAGGTCGATGATCTTTGACTAGAAGTTCTGACAAAGGTCATTGACCTGAAATATTAACTCAGCGGCCCCAATATTTCCGGGAAATGGTGGGAACACAGAGGTCCTGCTGCTGGGTGGGAATGCTGCAGTAGAAGGCTGTAGCTGGAGACTGCTGGAAATGGGCCCCGACAATGGGAAAATATTGGGGCATGGTGGGGTGGGCTTAGAGCGCAGCAGCTAGGAAGGAAAAAAAGATGGGGATATAGTGGGGAGTGGGAGTAAAGGCAGAATGGGTGGGTCAGACATTTGCAGGGGTGGTTGGAAAATCACCGGGGGGGGTCAAAAGATCACCGCAGAAGATTTACTTGAGGGGACGGGAAGCACTCCTGCTCCTCCTGGCCCACAAGCCATGCTCTAAAATGTACTTGCATGCTGAATCTAGCAGCTCCTGCCTCCCTTTAGCTGCCGGGTTTCCAGAACCCTGGGAAACCCAGCTGCTGAATCTTAACTTTAAGGACCCAACTACTTGTACTAACTGAATGTTTGCCATTTCTTTGATTGGCTCCCCATTATCACATGACCTAGTGCTGATTTATCCGCCAAGGGGACCAGTCACAATCTTAAGTTTCTCTGGAATGTGTAAATGGAACTGCCCAGTCTAAGTTCTGACTGACTTTGCAAATTGTAATATGATCCTTTCTGACTTCAGAAGCCAGAGAGGACACATCTCGAACAACCCAGCAAAAGCCACTAAGTTCCAGCCGAAGTCCCCAGCACAAGTGCATCTCTCCCCTAGCCGAAGTCCCGTATCCCAGCGCAAGAGCATGATCTTACCCCCCACTCCCCACCATAGGTGGGGCATTGTGTGCGGATTATTAACAGGTTTATTGGGTATGAAATGAATAGTGACAGTGTCGTGACTTCTGGATTTCATCTACCCTGTTGGGGAGGGCATCAAACAGGAAATTAGGGGTGCGTGCAATAAAGGTGCAGCAGTTATAATGGGTGACTTTAATATGCACATAGATTGGGTTAACCAAACTGGAAGCAATACGGTGGAGGAGGATTTCCTGGAGTGCATAAGGGATGGTTTTTTAGACCAATATGTCGAGGAACCAACTAGGGGGGAGGCCATCTTAGACTGGGTGTTGTGTAATGAGAGAGGATTAATTAGCAATCTCGTTGTGCGAGGCCCCTTGGGGAAGAGTGACCATAATATGGTGGAATTCTGTATTAGGATGGAGAATGAAACAGTTAATTCAGAGACCATGGTCCAGAACTTAAAGAAGGGTAACTTTGAAGGTATGAGGCGTGAATTGGCTAGGATAGATTGGCGAATGATACTGAAGGGGTTGACTGTGGATGGGCAGTGGCAGACATTTAGAGACCGCATGGATGAACTACAACAATTGTACATTCCTGTCTGGCGTAAAAATAAAAAAGGGAAGGTGGCTCAACCGTGGCTATCAAGGAAAATCAGGGATAGCATTAAAGCCAAGGAAGTGGCATACAGATTGGCCAGAAATAGCAGCGAACCCGGGGACTGGGAGAAATTTAGAACTCAGCAGAGGAGGACAAAGGGTTTGATTAGGGCAGGGATAATGGAGTACGAGAAGAAGCTTGCAGGGAACATTAAGACGGATTGCAAAAGTTTCTATAGATATGTAAAGAGAAAAAGGTTAGTAAAGACAAACGTAGGTCCCCTGCAGTCAGAATCAGGGGAAGTCATAACGGGGAACAAAGAAATGGCGGACCAATTGAACAAGTACTTTGGTTCGGTATTCACTGAGGAGGACACAAACAACCTTCCGGATATAAAAGGGGTCGGAGGGTCTAGTAAGGAGGAGGAACTGAGGGAAATCCTTATTAGTCGGGAAATTGTGTTGGGGAAATTGATGGGATTGAAGGCCGATAAATCCCCAGGGCCTGATGGACTGCAGCCCAGAGTACTTAAGGAGGTGGCCTTGGAAATAGTGGATGCATTGACAGTCATTTTCCAACATTCCATTGACTCTGGATCAGTTCCTATGGAGTGGAGGGTAGCCAATGTAACCCCACTTTTTAAAAAAGGAGGGAGAGAGAAAACAGGGAATTATAGACCGGTCAGCCTGACATCGGTTTTGGGTAAAATGATGGAATCAATTATTAAGGATGTCATAGCAGTGCATTTGGAAAGAGGTAATATGATAGGTCCAAGTCAGCATGGATTTGTGAAAGGGAAATCATGCTTGACAAATCTTCTGGAATTTTTTGAGGATGTTTCCAGTAGAGTGGACAAGGGAGAACCAGTTGATGTGGTATATTTGGACTTTCAGAAGGCTTTCGACAAGGTCCCACACAAGAGATTAATGTGCAAAGTTAAAGCACATGGGATTGGGGGTAGTGTGCTGACATGGATTGAGAACTGGTTGTCAGACAGGAAGCAAAGAGTAGGAGTAAATGGGGACTTTTCAGAATGGCAGGCAGTGACTAGTGGGGTACCGCAAGGTTCTGTGCTGGGGCCCCAGCTGTTTACACTGTACATTAATGATTTAGACGAAGGGATTAAATGTAGTATCTCCAAATTTGCGGATAACACTAAGTTGGGTGGCAGTGTGAGCTGCGAGGAGGATGCTATGAGGCTGCAGAGCGACTTGGATAGGTTAGGTGAGTGGGCAAATGCATGGCAGATGAAGTATAATGTGGATAAATGTGAGGTTATCCACTTTGGTGGTAAAAACAGAGAGACAGACTATTATCTGAATGGTGACAGATTAGGAAAAGGGGAGGTGCAAAGAGACCTGGGTGTCATGGTACATCAGTCATTGAAGGTTGGCATGCAGGTACAGCAGGTGGTTAAGAAAGCAAATGGCATGTTGGCCTTCATAGCGAGGGGATTTGAGTACAGGGGCAGGGAGGTGTTGCTACAATTGTACAGGGCCTCGGTGAGGCCACACCTGGAGTATTGTGTGCAGTTTTGGTCTCCGAACCTGAGGAAGGACATTCTTGCTATTGAGGGAGTGCAGCGAAGGTTCACCAGACTGATTCCCGGGATGGTGGGACTGACCTATCAAGAAAGACTAGATCAACTGGGCTTGTATTCACTGGAGTTCAGAAGAATGAGAGGGGACCTCATAGAAACGTTTAAAATTCTGACGGGGTTAGACAGGTTAGATGCAGGAAGAATGTTCCCAATGTTGGGGAAGTCCAGAACCAGGGGACACAGTCGAAGGATAAGGGGTAAGCCATTTAGGACTGAGATGTGGAGGAATTTCTTCACCCAGAGAGTGGTGAACCTGTGGAATTCTCTACCACAGAAAGTTGTTGAGGCCAATTCACTAAATATATTCAAAAAGGAGTTAGATGAAGTCCTTACTACTAGGGGAATTAAGGGGTATGGTGAGAAAGCAGGAATGGGGTACTGAAGTTGCATGTTCAGCCATGAACTCATTGAATGGCGGTGCAGGCTAGAAGGGCCGAATGGCCTACTCCTGCACCTATTTTCTATGTTTCTAACGATGTCCCTTGTAACGCACGCACTGAGCTTTCAAAGAAATCGGAGTTGGGTATAAAGGGGATGGGAAGAGCATGATCAGTCTTCCCCGAGTTCCCTCTCTCCCCTCCGATCTCCCTCCCCCCCACCCATGTCTCTCTCTTCCTCTCCCCCTCTTCCTCACCCCCACCCCCCCACCAAGGCTCTCTCTCTCTCTCTTCTCTTCCCCTCCCCTGCCCTCTCTCTCCTGGCTCTCTTTCCCCTGGTTGCCCACCGCCGCCACCGCTCTGCCCCCGCCGCTGCCACCTGCCCTCCCCCTACCATTCTCCCCCCACCATCACGGCTCAGCGGGAGACCCGTGGCCCAGTCGGAGCTTGGTCAGAATGTACATGTTCGGGGCCCCATTTCTGGTTTGGGAGGGGGGGGGGGGGGAACAGCAGTGGAGTCGGGAAGACGCATGTGCAGTAATCGTTAGTACAAATAGTTCTCTGTAACTTTAACAGGCTGCCAAAGTGAGGAATATTTTGAGCGATAAGGGAGTAAAGGGTTATGGGGAGCAGGCAGGGAAGTGGACCTGAGTCCATGATCAGATCAGCCATGATCTTATTAAATGGCGGAACAGGCTCGAGGGGCCAAATAGCCTATTCCTGCTCCTATTTCTTATGTTCTTATGTTCTTATGAATGCAGCCTTATTTAAATATCATTTCAGACCCGTCTCTCCAGAGTGGGTTTTCCTGATGCCACCAAGCCCATGGTGGTTAAACCGTTCAGTAAGTTGGTGTCAGGTTTCAAATGTTTACTGATTTAATCTCCCCCTGACCCTCGCCTGCTTGTCGTTGGGTCGTCGTAGGGGTTCACACCCCCTCCTATATTTCCCTTTGCACAGATGTTGCCTGACCTGAGTGTTTCCAGCATTTTCAGTTTTAGTTCAATAAAATTAACATTGATTATCACTTGAGAAAATACACGAAAAGTGAAAATGTATATTAGTCCAATTATAACACCACTCCAGTTAACAGCATTTATATGTATAATTGATTTTTTTTTTTTTTAACATGAATCAGTTTCTTCAAATTGTAAGTACTGACATTAAAAAATGTTTTGATAATAGTTTCAACTACTTCAGCACATATAGGTCAGCTATATTATGGTCCACTCTATTACTGCAGGCTTTCGTATAAAAGTGCACGATTGAACTACACCACCTACTAAGGATATTTTCCAGCGATGCAGATGTGATAGGATTTAGGTTTACATCCACATTTACAACCTAGCATTCTTTAAAAAATTATTCATTTATGGAATGTGGGCATCGCTGGCAAGGCCAGCTTTTATCGCCCATCTCTAATTGCTCTTGAGAAGATGGTGCTGAGCTGCCTTTTTGAACTGCTGCAGGCCATGTGGTGAAGTTACTCCCATAGTGCTGTTAGGTACGGAGTTCCGGGATCTTGACCCAGCGATGTCGAAGGAATGGTGATATATTCTGACAGGGAAAGGCCCTGTGCATAGGATAGATATTTCCCCACAGCTAGAAGAATTAGATAATGAGCGACTTTGGCCACTTCCGTGTACTTCATAGCAACTGTTTTATGAGTAGTATTGGTAAATCGCAAATCGAGAATTTAAGGACTGGTGTTGATTGCGCATCGAATTCAGAACGCCGGGGCTAGAATTTTCACCTGGGTGAAAGTTCAAGTGGAATAATGACACGGTGCTGACATGCCTACCTGAAATAAACTGGGCCGACCTGCCACAATGTCTGGGGTCAGCCTACTTTGAGTAGTCATGACAAGCCCCTGGGCAGTAGCAGCACTTCTTCTTGGCAGCACACTACTTGCGGAAGTGGGAATATGCATGCTGTTACAGCTGCAGTAGCAGCATCACCATCATCCTCATCAAGTAATTCACAAAAGGTATAAAACAACTGGAGACTGAGAATTGGTGGTGAAAGGATTAAGGGTGGTGACTGAAAGCAAGCCATAATGGAGCTGGTGACAACAGCAGTTACATACAATGAGGCATTTAGTGAGATGAAGTACTTTATGGCTCCGAGTGAAGATACGTTTCCTGGTGAAGATTGAGGATGTCGAGGTCACCGTGCAGCCTTATGGCATTGAAGCTAAGCAAATCAAACACTAACTGTATACCAGAGGAAATGCACAGGATGAACCACCAAACAGGAGGAATCTGGAGCAAGTGAAGGAAGACATTGCTGACTGCTGAGAGTCAAGAGACTCCATCTCTCAATTGAAGGGCATAGATACTCACATCTCATTGGTCCTGCTTTTCAATAGAAACTTGCAGCGCACCAAGCACATTTACAGGTATTGGGCAATGTTTCAGATAGTGTGCTGAAGATGCTGGACCTAGTGGAAGAACTAACTGTGCACTTTGCATCTTGTACATTACACATCCAAATATAATTTCTGTGACTTAAGGATCACGAGAACCTCGAGCATAAAACAAACCTAATGTAGTCACCATTTTGTTATTGAGGAGGGAGCAGTGTTCGGCGGTATGCCACTGCAGGAAACAGCTCGTGCTGCTGCATGAGGGCGATGGCTGTGAAGCCAGGTCGCTGATTACAGTGCGGGCAGGCACAACAGGAGGGGCGAAGGAGTGGCAAGAGTTTGTAGATGGAGGTGACCGGGCCCAGGAGAGGTGTGAGTTTGGAGCTCAGAGGAGGCGAGGACCCGAGGGCAGCACAGGCCAGCCCACACTGCCATGTGTGTGCACGTTGGGTCCATGCAGCAGAGCTGGTCTCCAATCGTCTTGGTTAATCTTTGCCACTGGACCAAGAGCTAGCTCTGTCAAGCCCGTGTGGTGGCTGGTATGCAATGGCCATCACACATTAAAAAAATCCACGAACAGACATCTTCCACCCTTCAAGATGTAGTTCGGGATCTGGAATATTAGTTCGGGATCTGAAACATTGAAACACCTATGAACTCATCCCTTTTTGGCGTGGAAGCAAGTTATCCTCGCTTCGAGGGACTGCCTATGATGATGATTGGTAGATTGGTAGAAGGCTGGAATGAAGAGAAGGCTTCTGTCCTTTCTCGACTGAGCCTCGTGTGGAATGTGGGGAAAGGGGCTGGAGATAAAGAAAAGGAGTGTAAAGGTTGATTACCAAATTGTATATAGTTTAAACTGGCTCTCCAGAGATCAGCATTGTGCGGGATAAAACCTGCTTCCCATCATTCTGTAATGATGCATGTTGATACACAGCATTACTGTGCCAAGTTTCACTGATTTCTTGATTGATCTAAAATTTGAAACTATTGATAATGTTCATCGGAGACAACTCTATGGTACAATTTATTGAGCAATTTATACTAAGAGCCAATTTCAAAATTTCAAACCTACCTGAATTCCCTTCAAGCCAGCTTTACATACTTTCTTCACCTCCACATTAATTTCACAATCTCCTATGTAGCTGAAAAAGAAACAACATTTGATATGAAACTCTCATGTGTCAAATCCATGCCTTTTGAGTTCACAGCCCCAACGATTTGCCGAATCATCGGAACCAGTTATCTGGTTCTCTCATTTCCAGACAGTTATGCTGAGTTTTGCAAAAGGTCTTCCATTTTCCCAAAGAAATTAGAATTTGTTTTCATCACATTCTCCTGCAAAACTGCTTTAAAATTTATAATCACGACTGGCTTTCCCAGAGAGAGCAAGTAGTTGGCAGAACACACCATAAGAACTCTGGAGAGAAGTAGAGAAACATAGAAACATAGAAAATAGATGCAGGAGTAGGCCATTCGGCCCTTCGAGTCTGCACCATCATTCAATGAGTTCATGGCTGAACATGCAACTTCAGTACCCCATTCCTGCTTTCTCGCCATACCCCTTGATCCCCCTCGTAGTAAGGACTTCATCAAACTCCTTTTTGAATATATTTAGTGAATTGGCCTCAACAACTTTCTGTGGTGGAAAATTCCACAGGTTCACCACTCTCTGGGTGAAGAAGTTTCTCCTCATCTCGGTCCTAAATGGCTTAACCCTTATCCTTAGACTGTGACCCCTGGTTCTGGACTTCCCAAACATTGGGAACATTCTTCCTGCATCTAACCTATCTAAACCCGTCAGAATTTTAAATGTTTCTATGAGATCCCCTCTCATTCTTCTGAACTCCAGTGAATACAAGCCCAGTTGATTCAGTCTTTCTTGATATGTCAGTCCTGCCATCCCGGGAATCAGTCTGGTGAACCTTCGCTGCACTCCCTCAATAGCAAGAATGTCCTTCCTCATGTTAGGAGACCAAAACTGTACACAATACTCCAGGTGTGGCCTCACCAAGGCCCTGTAAAACTGCAGTAACACCTCACTGCCTCTGTACTCAAATCCCCTTGCTATGAAGGCCAACATGCCATTTGCTTTCTTAACTGCCTGCTGTACCTGCGTGCCAACCTTCAATGACTGATGTACCATGACACCCAGGTCTCGTTGAACCTCCCCTTTTCCTAATCTGTCACCATTCAGATAATAGTCTGTCTCTCTGTTGTTCCCACCAAAGTGGATAACCTCACATTTATCCACATTATACTTCATCTGCCATGCATTTGCCCACTCACCTAACCTATCCAAGTCACTCTGCAGCCTCATAGCATCCTCCTCGCAGCTCTCTCTGCCACCCAAATTAGTGTCATCCGCAAATTTGGAAATACTACATTTAATCCCCTCGTCTAAATCATTAATGTACAATGTAAACAGCTGGGGCCCCAGCACAGAACCTTGCGGTACCCCACTAGTCACTGCCTGCCATTCTGAAAAGTACCCATTTACTCCTACTCTTTGCTTCCTGTCTGACAACCAGTTCTCAATCCATGTCAGCACACTACCCCCAATCCCATATGCTTTAACTTTGCACATTAATCTCTTGTGTGGGACCTTGTCGAAAGCCTTCTGAAAGACCAAATACACCACATCAACTGGTTCTCCCTTGTCCACTCTACTGGAAACATCCTCAAAAAATTCCAGAAGATCTGTCAAGCATGATTTCCCTTTCACAAATCCATGCTGACTTGGACCCATCATATCACCTCTTTCCAAATGTGCTGCTATGACATCCTTAATAATTGATTCCATCATTTTACCCACTACTGAGGTCAGGCTGACCGGTCTATAATTCCCTGTTTTCTCTCTCCCTCCTTTTTTAAAAAGTGGGGTTACATTGGCTACTCTCCACTCCATAGGAACTGATCCAGGGTCTATGGAATGTTGGAAATTGACTGTCAATGCATTCGCTATTTCCAAGGCCACCTCCTTAAGTACTCTGGGATGCAGACCATCAGGCCCTGGGGATTTATCGGCCTTCAATCCCATCAATTTCCCCAACACAGTTTCCCGACTAATAAGGATTTCCCTCAGTTCCTCCTTCTTACTAGACCCTCTGACCCCTTTTATATCAGGAAGGTTGTTTGTGTCCTCCTTAGTGAATACCGAACCAAAGTCCTTGTTCAATTGGTCTGCCATTTCTTTGTTCCCCGTTATGACTTCCCCTAATTCTGACTGCAGGGGACCTACGTTTGTCTTTACTAACCTTTTTCTCTTTACATATCTATAGAAGCTTTTGCAGTCCGTTTTAATGTTCCCTGCAAGCTTCCTCTTGTACTCTATTTTCCCTGGCCTAATCAAACCCTTTGTCCTCCTCTGCTGAGTTCTAAATTTCTCCCAGTCCCCAGGTTCGTTGCTATTTCTGGCCAATTTGTATGCCAATTCCTTGGCTTTAATACTATCCCTGATTTCCCTTGATAGCCACGGTTGAGCCACCTTCCCTTTTTTATTTTTACGCCAGACAGAGATGTACAATTGTTGTAGTTCATCCATGCGGTCTCTAAATGTCTGCCATTGCCCATCCACTGTCAACCCCTTAAGTATCATTCATCAATCTATCCGAGCCTAGCTCTTGCCCTGACCTGAGTATTAACCAGAATATGATTGTTGTGCATCAAGATAGATTTCTAGTTTACATTCTCTTGTGTTATATTTGAAAGGCTGGGGAATTTGGTCTTTTGTCGACTAATGAGCCATCAGAGGTTCGAAGACCAGGCCCTCAAATCTGCCACCAAGCTCATAGTCTACAGGGCTGTAGTAATACCTGCCCTCCTGTATGGCTCAGAGACATGGACCATGTTCAAGTCGCTGCAGAAGTACCACCAACGATGTCTCTGCAAGATCCTGCAAATCCCCTGGGAGGACAGACGCACCAACATTAGAGTCCTCAACCAGGCCAACATCCCCAGCATTGAAGCACTGACCACACTCGATCAGCTCCGCTGGGCAGACCACATTGTTCGCATGCCAGACACGAGACTCCCAAAGCAAGCGCTCTACTTGGAACTCCTTCACGGCAAACGAGGCAAAAGTGGGCAGAGGAAACGTTTCAAGGACATCCTCAAAGTCTCCTTGATAAGGTGCAACATCCATACCAACACCTGGGAGTCCCAGGACAAAGACCGCCCTAAGTGGAGGAAGTGCATCCGGGAGGGCGCTGAGCACCTCGAGTCTCATCGGCGAGAGCATGCAGAAACCAAGCGCAAGCAGCGAAAAGAGCATGCGTCAAACCATTCCCACCCACCCTTTCCCTCAACGATTGTCTATCCCACCTGTGACAGGGGCTGTGGTTCTTGTATTGGTCTGCTCAGTCACCTAAAAGCTCATTTTTAGAGTGGAAGCAAGTCTTCCTCGATTCCGAGGGACTGTCTATGATGATGATGAGTCGGCAGTCAGGACTTGGGCTTTGAAGTAAATTACATTATGCTAGGTTTAACATCTGAGCACTTAATGCCTGCTATTAAAAAAATAACACTTTTATTGTAATTATATATGATACACACATTTTAGATTATGGGTCCAAACACTGGTTAAAGAGGTAAGGTAAAGTTGAAGACAACTATCAAACGGTGCTGTTACTGAGTACCCTGGAGGTCTGTTCTGCGAGCCCAATGCACTAACACCTTGTTTATACTGAACTAGATGTTGAAATGAATCAGGTGTCTTTCACCAGCTAAAATATTTTCCCACTTACTTACTCCCCTAGATTTCATGTCAAGCCTATTTTCCCTTCTAGGACGTTAAACTTGTCCTGGGCACAGAACAAAGGCTTAGGCAGATCTGGCTAATAGGTTGGGAGTTTCCCGGGCTTAATTTACAAAACAAATGTCTAGTTCATTAACATTTAAAGAAGAATTAATTCTGTAATTTAAATGCAGTACTAAAATTTGTCCTGTGCGGATAGTAACTAAACTGTTGTTGTTTCCTGCAGTACTGAGCCGAGAGATCGGTTTGATCTGTATCGTCAGCAATGATTTGGAACTAGATTTCTGCCACAGTGCTTGTTACTGACTTGTGTCAATGTTGCTGAAACTTCTCATTGCAATGGATTCACACAAGAGGAGGCGACTGCAACACTGAGAAATGTGGTCTAACTGGTTCTGCCATCATTTGCTGCCGCTGATTAGTCACAATTTACTTTAGGCCATTCATTGCTTTGTTCTGTTTTTCTGACTTTTATATTTTTATTCTGAAGTGCAAATCACAGCAATTTAGATAATGGTCTGGAGTTTCTATTTAGTACAGTTGTGTAAGATTTAAACGTTCTATTGCCTTATAACACCATGCTGTACAAAGCCTGTCAGAAACATGAGCAAGTTTCTCATGTCAAATAAAATGTTCCATTTGCAAATATATTGGGCTTGAAATTCCCCAACCTTGCGCCCAATTTTTCGACAATATTTTGCTGTTTTTGGCGAAAAACGGCGAACCGGAAAATTTGGTGAAGTCGTGTGCCGGTGATTTTTAAGTACCGCTGGGGAGCGGGCCGCTGATGTGCAAGACTTGAAATAGTGCTTTCGCCAAAAATTTAGCTCTGAGCGCACCCGCAGATAGGACAAAAAACTTTGACAGAACTCAACATCTGTAAGCCCAAGGTGGTTATATTTAAACGATTGAAGTTTTTTTTGGATGCAAAACAGGAAGGTTCAGATGTGTTTGATTTGCAAAAGGTTTAGGCCTGGAAATTGGACAAGGCCCCCCAAACAGTGTCAAGGGCCAGCGCCTGTTGAAGGTGGTCCAGGCAGTATGCAAAATTCGTGCTGCCTGCTCATTATAATGATTGCAGCGCTAAACGTGCTGCTGATCGGTTTAGCACTCAACAGGTGGGCCAATATCGGGTGCAGGCCAATGGCCAGTAATGTTTGGCCTAGGGCCTCTGCATTACTTAAAGCGGAGGCGCTTTGTTGCAGCAGTACCTCATTGTCAGTCAAAACAAAGTCATGGCACAACAACCACGTCTGCGTGTTGCAGACTGGCGCAATCCAAGATCCAGGAGTACGTGCTGAGGGACGCACTAAAAATTGGTACAGTCGCCGCAAAGGCACGGTGGGGAAGAGCCACAGTTTAAAGCCCTTCCGCCACGATAAACCCAGGGGCTGGAATCAGTATAAAACTCCCCTCGGGCTGTACTGGTAAACTTTTTGTATACATAGAGCACCATGATTTGAAAAAACCTATGTAGTGCCATGTATAATGCAAGTTCTGTTTAGTAATGTATGTTGCAAAGAAATGTAACTGTACCCTCACCCATTCCGTGTACCGTATAGTGCCACTAGTTAAGTAATTTGATGACTGTATTACAATGTATCCTGGATTGTACTGAAATGTACCTCGAAATGTAAAGCAAGCAAATGTATTGAACGGAACTGCCGTCAGCATCCAAATGTATTGCATGGAATTACTGACCACATCCAAATGTACTGAACTGTCTTCCAATGTATTGTGCACATTTTTTTATATGAATAAAGTATATTTTGAAATTTAAAAAAAACAACCCAGAGAGAGAGAGCAACAAGGTTTTCGAATGCTGCACTCGGGGCCTTGGTAGTGACAGTTGAAAGGCGGCGGCATGTACTGTTCCCACAGGGTGGCAAGAAGCCATCCAAGGCTATCTGTAGAAGGTTCTGGTCGAAGATAGCTACCTCCGTCACCGCCATCATTGTTATGCCAAGGACATGGATCCAATGCCGAAAGTAGTTTAATGATCTCACAGGTGCAGGTGCAGGTGAGTGAAGGCTTTATCAAATGCCATATCCCACCATCTGCACCACAAGCCTCACATTGCTCGATGCACCACACCTTCATTACTCACCGACCAACAATCTTTATCTATCACCACTCATACCTCACAATCATAGCTTCACTTCACCCTTACAACCATACCACTGCTGCAACGCCCACACCTCAACTTGCATACTCTGACAACTATTCAACCATGGCAGGCACAATTTTTATTTATATAGCGCCTTTAACGTAGTGAAACGTCCCAAGGTGCTTCATAGGAGTTTGATGAGATAAAAAATTTGACACCAAGCCGCATAAGTAGAAATTAATGCAGGTGACCAAAAGCTTGTTCAAAGAGGTATGTTATAAGGAGTGTCTTGAAGGAGGAAAGAGAGGTAGAGAGGCGGAGAGGTTTAGGCAGAGAGTTCCAGAGCTTGGGGCCTAGGCAACAGAAGGCGCAGCCACCAATGGTTGAGCGATTATAATCAGGGATGCTCAAGAGGGCAAAATTAGAGGAGCGCAGACATCTCGGGGGTGTGGGGCTGGAGGAGATTACAGAGATAGGGAGGGGCGAGGCCATGGAGGGATTTGAAAGTAAGGATGAGAATTTTGAAATCGAGGCATTGCTTAACTGTAAGCCAATATAGGTCAGTGAGCACAGGGGTGATGGGTTAGCGGGACTTGGTGTGAGTTAGGACACGGACAGCCAAGTTTTGAATCAACTCTAGTTTACGTAAGGCAGAATGTGGGAGGCCAACCAGGAGGGCATTGGAATAGTCAAGTCTAGAAGTAACAAAGGCATAGATGAGAGCTTCGGCAGCTGATGAGCTGAGGCAAGGGCAGAGGTGGAAATAGGCGGTTTTAGTTATACTGCGAATATGTGGTCAAAAGCTAATTCCAGGGTTAAATATATTCCCCTCCCTCCATTCTTAACTTCCCCTCTCTCCAATCTTACATCCCCCTCCGGGTTACAGTGGCTTGCAGTGCACAAGTGGCAAAATGGGTCCAGTGCGCAGGCGCCAAAGCCCACATCTGCGGGCCTAAAGAACGAGTTTGTGATGCAACTGAAGAGTGCCTGCGCACTGGAGGCTTGCGTCCATTCCAGTGGGACTGCGTGGCATGCAATGCCTAGTGTGCAGCAGACTAGAAGTAACTGCGCGGGCGCGCAGCTTAGGGACAACAGTGGTCAGGACCCCGCTGTCAACCCACCTCCATGCTAGTCTCCCAGATGTCGGGCCAGTCAGCGCTGAACAGACCTGACAAAAAGCGGCAGGAGAGGCAAATTAGATTATTAAGAGCTTGTTAACAGGCACTTTAAAAAAAACTATTTTAAGCTCACTTTTAGATTTTAAGAGTTCGCCAACGGCTTCCCCGCTGCTCGGAGATCACATCATGTAAGGAGGTCTGGCGTTGAGTCAGCAGTGGATGATTTCTTAACTTAGTTGCAAATAGTCCCATTCCATAAGTTAGAAGCTGTTGCTTACTGCATTTGGAAGACAGATTGAGCTTTATGCAGGTTGCAAGTGTTTGGAGCAAACTCTCTATCCAGTGTCACCTCATTGGAACAAACTCTCTCACCATTGACAAATCACTTCTGTCATCTCAAGTTTACCTGCCATCTGTTACATCAGCATTGGTGCCCTTGAAAAAAAATCTCACCTTAGTCCTCAGAATCCTACCACGATCAGCCCCAACACCAGCAGCACCAACACTACCACTAACTTTCTCTGCCATGCACCTTTGTGCAGTGATTGTCAGTATTTGCAGCACCTCAATGCTGTAGAACACTGACAGCATAAATGTCATAATTAATTGGGACCGGTCCTTTTAAGGAAAACCTGCTGATGACACATCATCAAATGACGTCACCAGACCGGCTTCCTTTTAATTGGCCGGGAACCTCACTGGGTGGGCTTAACAAGCCCAATCATCTTAAGATCAATTCAACAGAGCGGGATAGAGCCGGCAGTGGGCTGGGACCTCGCTACAGACCTTGGCGTTGTGAATCCGTCTCGGTAGGCAAAATCGCGGCCAGAGAGTGTGTTTTTACTTGTAGGGAAGAGCAAAACTACAGGCAGTCAATATAAAAGAAAGTCACCAAAAAAAATCGAATAGGGAATTCAGAAGAAACTTCTTTACCCAGAGAGTGGTGAGAATGTGGAACTTGCTACCACAGGGAGTAGTTGAGGCGAAAAGTATAGATGCAATCAAAGGGAAATTAGATAAGCATATGAGGGAGAAGGGAATAGAGGGTTATGCTGATGAGGGAGGATTGGGGGGGGGAGGGGGCAGCTCGAGTGGAGCACAAATGCTGGCATGGACTGGTTGGACCAAATGGCCTGTTTCTGTGCTGTAAATTCCATGTAATAATATGTGAGAATATGTCTCAAAAATTTACACCGAGTCAAAGAAGGAGACACTAGGGGGGAAAAACCCATTGTGCCCCGTTTGGGGGTGGTAACATCCGTGAGGCGGGACTTTTTGCACCAGGCGCGGAAGTCCTGTCCCGTTCTCGAAATTGGGGTCATCTCTAGGCTGCTAATGGGGTGGAAACAGAGGGAGCGGGGCAGGTAATGCTGACGCATAGGAGGAGCTCTCCCCTTCATTAAAGGGGAGGGCACAAGCTGCCAACTCTGCATGTCCCACTTGGACTACCGGGCGTGGGGCGCCGTGCCATCAGCCCGACACTCAAGCGGAGTGCTGGGATGTCAGATCGCAGCATGGACCTCGCATTCAAAACTCTAATGGGCGGTGGGAAAATGACATTAACTTCCAAGATGGTTGACACCTCCCCTTTAAGTAGTGAGCGTCCTGCTACCCCATTTTAATCCCCGAAAGCTGTCGTTCTCATCGCCCAGTGCAGCTGCAGGGGGTGTGGGCCAATTTTTGATCTGGAGCAAAAACGGGGTGCTGCGCATGGTGATGATGTTGTCATTGCCAGCAGAGCGGGGTGCCACTGGTTACCGCCACTGCTAAATTCCCATGGAATTTAGAGAGAGTCGTTAGTGGCGATGTACCTGGGAAAAAAGTCATTTGCACCCCGTTAGCGCCCCCAAGGCACAAACAACCCCAATTTCTCCCCCTAGGACCGGTGACCAAAAGTTAGGATAGGGGCAGCAGAGTTTTGGACGAGTTTAAGTTGATGGAGGATGGAAGCTGGGAGAACATTGGAAAAGTCAAGCCTGGATGTAACAAAGGTATGGATGAGGGTTTCAGCAGCAGATGGGCTGAGGTATGGCAAAATTACAGAGGTGGAAGTAGGCAGTCTTGGTGATGGAGAGGATATCTATAGACATAGGTTCTCAGATGCTGTACAAGGCAAGTTCCTGACCTATGCTGGCCTTTTGGGGCAGAGGGAGGTACCTAGTGCAAGTAAGGCAATTCCACACAAGATGTGAACAATTCTTTTTATAAAGTTGTACACCAACTTGGGACATTCCAGTGTTGCTCCTGGTAGTGGAATGCAAGCCAACACTGTCAAAAGCTAAACATCTGATTCCCCAAATTTTTCTGCTGCAACATACAGGCATGTGAAAGACTGTGGGCCAAACCAAACATAATGCACACACTCAAAAAAACAATTACTGTCCTAATGTGAAATTAGAATGCATGATACACTGTACATGATAGCAAAGCATCCAAGTATTAGGATTTTGTGAAAAAAAAAGTGTGATGTCACTTACCTTCACAATAGGACATAATACAACAAACTGGTTTCGCAGAGCCTCAAAGATGCGTCATCAATAAAACTGTATTGTACAATATCTCACACAACGTGTTATGACCACAGAATGTATCCCTGACCAGCCGCACGCTCGAGCATGCCAGTGATTTTCTTGGGTCAATCAATGCTGCAGCATTAAATACAGCTGGTAGACAGTGCTTGTAATTGTGATGTTTGTGAATTGAGCATAAAACCAATCTCATTAAAAAAAAAAATCAGACATCTTCCAAAATTTAGTTCTGCATTTTTCAACAGCAAGCAAATTAGTATCATCATGTGTTGTAGCCAGGACTGAGAAAGGTTCAAAGTTCTATGACAAAGAAATCAATTTGCAAGAGATTTGCATAATGGTAAAGGTAATGTGTGTGGCAAACCGAGGAATGTTTTTTTTTTAAAAAGAGCGCTTTCACAACAGTTTCCAAGATCAGTAGCTTGCCCATATCCAGAGAATGTATTTTAAAAATGTTGGCAGAAGTAACAATGCAACTGTACTAGAGGATGTGGAAAAATAGTTAACTGTAGAAAACAAATTGGTTCTGAAAAAAGTCAAGATAGATACAAGTGATTGGACCCTGATGACATTAATCCTCAGTTGCTGAAAGAAGTCAGAGAGGAGATAGCAAAAGCTCTGGTACTAGGAAGGTAGCCAAAGTCATTGAAAGTTGGCATACAGGTACAGCAGGCGGTGAAGAAGGCAAATGGTATGTTGGCCTTCATAGCTAGTGGATTTGAGTATAGGAGCAGGGAGGTCTTACTGCAGTTGTACAGGGCCTTGTTGAGGCCTCACCATGAGTATTGTGTGCAGTTTTGGTCTCCTAATCTGAGGAAGGACATTCTTGCTATTGAGGGAGTGCAGCGAAGGTTCACCAGACTGATTGGCAGGACTGACATATGAAGAAAGACTGGATCGACTAGGCTTATATTCACTGGAAATTAGAAGAATGAGAGGGGATCTCATAGATGCATATAAAATTCTGACGGGATTGGACAGGTTAGATGCAGGAAGAATGTTCCCGATGTTGGGGAAGTCCAGAACCAGGGGTCACAATCTAAGGATAAGGGGTAAGCCATTTAGGACCGAGATGAAGAGAAACTTCTTCACTCAGAGTTGTGAGCATATGGAATTCTCTACCACAGAAAGTTGTTGAGGCCAGTTCGTTAGATATATTCAAAAGGGAGTTAGATGTGGCCCTTATGGCTAAAGGGATCAAGGGGTATGGAGAGAAGGCAGGAATGGGGTACTGAAGTTGCATGATCAGCCTTGATCATATTGAATGGTGGTGCAGGCTCAAAGGGCCGAATGGCCTACTCCTGCACCTATTTTCTATGTTTCAATGAGATGAGCAGAAACTTTTTCACTAAGAGAATTGTGAACCTGTGGAATTCTCTACCACAGAAAGTTGTTGAGTCCAGTTCGTTGGATATATTCAAAAGGGAGTTAGATGTGGCCCTTGCAGCTAAAGGGATCAAGGGGTATGGAGAGAAGGCAGGAGTGGGGTACTGAAGTTGCATGATCAGCCATGATCCTATTGAATGGTGGTGCAGGCTCGAAGGGCCGAATAGCCTGCTTCTGCACCTATTTTCGATGTTTCTATGTTTCTATACCCTGAATAGTATTTACCATAAATTAATTAAGGTTAGAAGTAATTCATATTCAAATCAACAGGATTATCAGCAGTTTTTTCAGTGCTTACAGCTACTATTGTACTGAAAGTGGTAATTTAATATTGATTGTTGACACACATTTTCTCTATCCTGTACAATAAATAGATGCTATTGAAAATACAATGAGGAGCAGCAATGGGTAAAGTAAAAGCATACCTGGTAAGTAACTTGATATGCTTCACTTCAATTTTTAGGGAAATAAACAATGCAGGAAGTAATTAAAATGCAATCTTTAATAAAATAAAATTACCTAATTTGTAAATCGATGATCACTTGTCGCCTGTCCACCTGCTCAGTGTACACTTTAACACCAGAGATTTTGGGTGGCTGGGAACACAAGAATAAATTTATTAGCAACTCTCATACACAAAGTTTGTAGATAAAGATACATTTGCAAACTATTTCTTTTAAATAAAATATCTTGAAACAGTAATTTGCACATTAACTCAACAGAAACATAAAATAATCCTGTTACTTTGTTATTTCTGTAAAATCCTTGAAATATTTTTTGGGAAAAATATCGAACAATTAAACTCAATCGCCTAGAAATTGGATAAGGCCTGAAAACCGGTGGGAGCACCACCGAGCGCTATTTTCCCATGCCCGTTCTAAGTGGCAAAATTTGTGCTGCCTGCTCATTTACATGATTGCAGCGCTGATCTCAGTGCTAAACCCACTATTGATTGGCTTGGTGCTCAATGGGTGGAGGAGGGGGGCAATACCGCCAACATATGGCCTCGGCTCCCTCCACTACTTAAAGGGGAGGTGCTTTGTTGCAGAAGCACCTCACTGTCAGATGAAAACAAGCTATGCACAACACCATAGAAAAAGGGCAAACGTTTTTGAGATGCAGCACAGGAGGCCTTGGTCCTGAGGGTCCAATGATGACAAGGGATGTCCTAAGAGGCCTTCAAGCAGCAGATGGATCTGGAAGGAGATATATCAATCCGTCATTCCAGTGAGTGTTGTCCCCAAGACCTAGAGCCAGTGCGGCAAAATGTTTAATGACTTTACACGACTGGTCAAGGTGAGTGAAGGCTTCATCAAATGCCAAACCCCACTTACTGCATCATTAGCCTCACACACTGCTCAATGCACCACACCCCCAGCACTCACCGACCAACAATCTTGCCTCACTGATGATGACGGTATGCTCATACCCAATCCTACTTCTCACATCCCACTTCCCCCCGATCCCACAATCCCTTCTCACATACAAGCTGCTGATGGTGCATGCATGGGTATCTTGCTTCCCTTCCACTCACCACAACCTGACCCATGTGCCTTTCTGCTTGCAGATGCGCAACAATTGCGATGTGCCCAGCCTGTCCCTGAACATGAGGAAGAGACTGAAGGAGGAGAAGGCGGCACATCAGCACTGCACCTGACACTCAGACACCAGCTCAGAAATGACTTGAGGGTAGTATCGAGGTGGAATGTGCATGTGGTGAGTCACTGGGCATGAATGGGCTGCAGCCAGCTCAGGGGGAAAGGGTAGCTCGGGCTCGGAGTGGGAGTTCGTGCACGAGCTCCACAGGACTCAGCTAATGACCTTGAAAGGGCGGCCTTCAGATGAAGGGCACCTGAAAATGATGGGCAACGCCATGAGGCACCTGTGGATCCAAATATGCTGATGCATGTGCTGGCCAATCTCGCAGCTTCCATTGCAGCACAGCAGAAGCGACCCCATGTCTCATTGCTGCAGTGAAAGCTCAGACAGCTGTCATCGTAGCTGGGTTTACGAGTGTGGAACGGGGCTTGCTGGGTGTTGCAGAAGGCCAGCACTGTCCTCAAACAGATTACTAGCAGTGCTGATCAGCAGTGGCTCCGTGGAGCAAGAACCTGCTGTCCTCTCTCAGGATGACAGCATTCCTACTCCCACCACTGCCACTCTGCCAGTGCCCTTACTGTTCCCCGTCAGCCAACCCAGACGGCTGCCGCCCACGCCGAGGTGGTACAGTCTACAGCTGGGCCTTCAAGGTCCAGAGCTGCTCGAGGTCATCCTGCAAGACCTTCTGCACTCTTCCACTCTGCTGCAGCCACGGGTGGAGCACTTCGTAGAGCACTAGAGGAGGAAAAGGCACATGAAAGACAGTCACCGAGGAATGCACAAGGGCGACTACTGGACTTTGTGCTTTAGATTTGAATTTGATTAATTTATGAATTGTGTTTGGAATGTGTGTTTTGTGGTGGCTTTCATTTCAGCTTTGTGCCCAGGAGGGCTCTGTGATATTGCGTGACAGAGGGATGGTATGATGGGGAAGTGGTGAGCAACAGGGTTCTGTGGTTTCATTCACTGGAATCAGATTCTGATGAGGCTCTGTCCAGAAAAGGGATTTGCTGCCTGCCTTCTCCCTTCCTCCTCCTCTGCCTGAGGTTGTCTGGGAACCCATGGTGGTATGGGCTACACCCTCATGATGGCCAAGTTCTGGAGCATGCAAAAGACTACCACAAAATGGGACATATGCTTTGGTGAATACTGGAGGGCTTCTCCCGAGCGGTCAATGCAGTGGAACCATTACTTGTGCACCCCAATGTACTGCTCGATGACGTTCCTGGTGGCAACATGGCTGTCATTACATGGCCACAAGCGGTGGGATTGCAGAGGGGAGTCATTAGCCAGGTGGAGAGCGGATAGCCCTCGTCTCCAAGCAGCCACCCTAGAATTCGATGTGGTGGCTGGGAGATTGCTGGCACACCAGACTGGCACAGGATGAAGGCACCATGACTGCTGCCAGAATACCGGGCATTCACCATCACAATGCGATGGGTGTGGTTGTACAACGACTGCACATTAAGTGAATGGTAGCCTTTGCGGTTACAGAACATCACAAGATTGGTATACGGTGCCCGCAAAGCCACGTGACGCTCTATACCATGGGGAAACCCAGTATCCTGGCAAAGCCATATGTGCGCTCATCCTGCTTCTCTCTGTTGAGAGAGAGAAGACAATGAAGTCCCTTCTACTGGAGTGTAGAGCCTCTGTAAACTCCAGGATGTAGTGATGGATGGTGAACTGGGAGATGTTCGCCATGTTGCCTGCTGCAGACTGGAAGGATCCGGTGGCGAAAAATTTAGGGCCACAGGGACGTTGAGTACAATTGTCACCCTGCTGAGGCTGTATGTCTGGTTCCAGGAGGCGGCAGAGTTCTGTGACCAACTGCTTGGTGAAGTGGAGCCTCGAATACACTGCTCCTGGCTTAAGTGCAGGTAGAAGTGTTTGTGGAAGACCCTAGGTGGGTAAGGCCCCTCCTCCTCCCTCTGGGAGCATCTTGTCCTTTTCTTCCCTGACTCCACTCCATTTCCCTATCATACGCGAGCGCGATAGGGACTGCAAGTAAAGCCGCCAAGACTGTGCAAGTGATGTGAGCAGAACCCTTTAAATGAGATCCAAGGCGTTCTCCATTTACAGCAACATTCCCTGTGACCTCACTGACTTTAAACAACTCTAAAAAGCTCGATAATAAAAACAGAAAATGTTGTAAATCTCAGCAGGTCAGCAGCATCTGTGGAGAGAAAAACAGAGTTAACATTTCAGGTCGATGACCCTTCGTTAGAACTCCAGAAAGCTCAAAACAGTTGCAAACTTAAGACAACTGCAGAAATAGAACTGAAAAAGCAAGTCAGCTGCAAGTTGTTGATGATCCTTTTAAAAAGCGCTGCTCCTTCCTGCTGCTGAATGCTTGGTCAGCTGGTTGTGATTAGGAGAGGGTGTTAAGTGGAGCAACGTTCAAAATGGCAGATTGTGCAATGCTGACTAGACGCACTCTCATTGACGGCACGATCTGCTTAAACTAAATAACTGTAGCGAGCGCTAGCAACTGCAGCACTGCTGACCATCCCAAAGTAGTGGCTGCCGCAGGATCCGCCAGAAGCAAGGCAGCCGCCATCTTTTTTGATCAAAACTGCCCTTCATGGCCAGTGCTAAACCTCCGAATTTCACAGCCAATATACTTACAGTAAAATATTAATTTCAAACTACATGCTCTGTAAGACAGGTACAAATCTATGTTTCAATGTTCAGTAGGCTTTTGTGGAGTTACTGGTGCTGATTTTTCTGGTCTCCCTCTGCCCCAGCACCAGACAGGCATCGTGCCCGAGTAATGGCTGCTTCTGTCCAGGCCCAGGAGTGCTGACATTTCCTGTCCTGGAACAGAGGTAGTCCTGGCACAGGCCTCTATTCCCAGCTGCACCTAAAAGCCGGTGCAAATTTAACCATAGCTGCAGGCTTCTCACACCTGCAGCTGCACATGGGCCTTCAAGATCAGGACCTTCAGACTCCTGTTGGGGCCTACCAGCTGCTGATCTCCAAGTGGCACAATTCTTTCTGGGGCAGGGAAGGAGCAGGCTGGCCAATAATTTGAAAGCTTATCTTGCCTGTCTTCAGCTTGATCTGGGATCCATGCAGACCTTTCAGTCGACGAGGGTTAAGGAATACCACCAGATTTCACTGTGTGTCCCTATACTGTGATGCCTACTTGTACTTCTTTCAATTTCATATACTGTATTCGCTGCTCACGATGTGGACTCCTCTACATTGGGGAGACCAAGCGTAGATTGGGTGACTGCTTTGCGGAGCACCTCTGTTCAGTCCACAAGTGTGACCCTGAGCTTCCGTTCGCCTGTCACTTTAATTCTCCACTCCATTCTTACTCTGACCTCTCCGTCCTCGGTCTCCTACACTGTTCCAATGAAGCTCAAGGAACAGCACCTCATCTTTCGTTTAGGCACTTTACAGCCTTCTGGACTCAACATCGAGTTCAAAAATTTCAGAGTGTAGCTGCTACCAATTTTTGGCTCCCTTCCCCCAGAGCCTGTTTCTTTCTTTCTTTTTTTTCTCCTTGTCTCGAATGGCAGTTGGTCATTATCCCGCCATTCACACCCTATCTTGACTCATGTTTTTCTAACTCCTGGCAATTATCATTTGAATTTGAAGCATCATCCTTTTTGTCTCTCTAATCTCTTCTGTCTTCCAATCTATCACAGACCTTCCCCTTTGTTCTTTCTTCCTTCTTCCCCCTCCCCCTTTCGATGCTTGTTCAGAATCCGTTCTTTCCGAACACTCCAGTTCTGACAAAGGGGTCATCGACCTGAAACGTTAACTCTGCTTCCTCTCCACAGATGAAGAATGCTCCATAAGATGCTCCCAATACATTAGCTGAGTACATCTGTTATCGAACTACTGGCTGCAAATGAGAGACTTCTGAAAAACTACTGCAGCTGCAAATGCATAATAGTTACAAGTGTAAATGTAAATATGTTACCAAATACTAAGAAGCCAAAGGATTATAAAACAGAATGCATTATAAGAAAAAAAGAAAGACTTGGATTTATATAGCGCCTTTCACGGCCACATCTCAAAGCGCTTTACAGCCAATGAAGTACTTTTGGAGTGTAGTCACTGTTGTGATGTAGGAACTGCGGCAGCCAATTTGCGCACAAGCAAGCTCCCACAAACAGCAATGTGATAATGACCAGATCATTTTTTTTTTTAATTATGTTGATTGAGGAATAAATATTAGCCAAGACACTGGGGATAACTCCCCTGCTCTTCGAAATAGTGCCATAGGATCTTTTACGTCCACTTGAGAGAGCAGACGGGGCCTTGGTTTAACGTCTCATCTGAAAGACAGCACCTCCGACAGTGCAGTGCTCCCTCTGCACTGCATTGAAGTGTCGGCCTAGATTTTTTTTGTGCTCAAGTCCCTGGAGTGAGATTTTGGGACTTGAACCCACAACCTTCTGACTCAGAGCCAAGAGTGCTACCCACTGAGCCACAGCTGACACTGTTACACAATTAACACAATTGTGGAGCACGCCATGGCGAGAGACAGGAGTAACTCATTACTAAGCCCTCCAGGATTATTTTCCAAGTTTGTAAATTAGTGAATATATTCACCAGTAGCATACCTGGATTTATTTAAGTATTATGCAGTACAATTCCTTGAGCTAGGTTAGCTTTGTTGTGTATGGAGAAAGAGTCAGACTGAACGCTGTGAGCTCAAAGTAAAGTGTGACCGTAGTCTTTTATTGCAGGTCTCCAGAGTGCCTCTCCAAACTGTGAAGCCTCCTTAAATACCTGTGCTCCCAAGGGATTATGGGAGGGATGAGCCCTCTGGTGGCTGTACAGAGTAAATACAAGTCCACATATATAACAAGCTTAATATTTATGAAGCCTGTTAAAAATACAGGATTAAAATGCAAGTATGAAAGAACAAAAAAGCAGAGCTGATGGACTCTGAGCTGGAATGACAGGTTCAGTTGCGATTTGGCATAATGGCAGGAGAGCAGGCAATGTCTTAAATGGATCCTGCTGTGAACTGCTTTGACCATGGAGAAAATGATTAAAAACTGCTAAGAGCCGGTCTCATTGTCCCAATGCATTCAAACCCATTTTTACTCAAAGTGAGCAAGAATAAGATGTTCTGGTCTATAAACTTTGGGTACTTTTATGATTCATTCTTCACTGCTTTTAATAAAGTAACTGATTTATTGACACGTCTGACTAAACGTACAAGCGAGCCAAGGGCAACAAAGCGGACTTCAGGAGCCATTACAATTACAGAATATCCCATTTCATAAATTGCAATTGTCTAGGACACAAAAGTTTGTAAAATGTTTAAATTTTCTTTAATTGTAAAAACAACATTCAATTCTGTGTAAAATATGGAATCAATTATCAAGAGTAAACTTGTGGATTATCTGTACAAGAACAATCTGGTAACCAAAGGTCAGCACAGCTTTAAACTGGGAAGACCCTGCCTGACCAACCAACGTGATTTCTTTTAGGAAATATCAACTCAAGTTACCAAAAGAAAAGTGAGTAAATGGAGTTGAGGTACAGATCTGCCATGATCCAACTAAATGGCGGAACAGGCTCATATGGCCTCCCGCTGTTCAGAATTCCTATATTCTGTACAAAAGTTCCACAAAATATTTGATAAAGTTCTGCACTAAAGATTCGGTGTAAAAATTGGGCGTGGATATGAAACTGGCTGAATGGAAGAAAATCATTGGTACTGGTTAGATGGATCATGTCAGTTTGGAGCAGTGCCTCTTGGCTCAGTTGTTAGACCAGCACGGTTTCCAATTACATCAATGACTTGGATTCTGAAACTCAAAGCAATTTGGTTAACCTTGCAGATACCACCAAACTAGGAAGGGCAGTGGAATCGAAGGAGGCAGCCCAGAAACTACAAAATGAGCTAAACAAAATAGATGAGTGGACTGAAAAATGGTAGATGAAATTTAATTCAAACAGGTGTAAATTTTTGCACACTGGAAGGAAAAAATAGGCAATATAAATACTTCATGAAATGGTGTTGAAATAGCCAAGGTTTGGAGTTGAAAGAGACCTAGGAGATTAAGTAGACTCATCGTCATATCATCATCATAGGCAGTCCCTCGGAATCGAGGAAGACTTGTTTCCACTCCTGAAGTGAGTTCTTTGGTGGCTGAACAGCCCAATACGAGAGCCGCAGACTCTGTCACAGGTGGGACAGAAAGTCGTTGAGGGAAGGGGTGGGTGGGACTGCTTTGTCGCACGCTCGTTCCACTGTCTGCGCTTGATTTCTGCATGTTCTCGGCATTGAGACTCGAGGTGCTCAGCTCCCTCTCGGATGCACTTCCTCCACTTTAGGGTTGTCTTTGGCCAGGGATTCCCAGGTGTCAGTGGGGATGTTGCACTTTATCAGGGAGGCTTTGAGGGTGTCCTTGTAGCATTTCCGCTGCCCACCTTTGGCTCGTTTGCCATGAAGGAGCTCAGAGTAGAGCACTTGCTTTGGGAGTCTCGTGTCTGGCATGCGGACTACGTGGCCTGCCCAGCGGAACTGATCAAGTGTGGTCAGTGTTTTAATGCTGGGGATGTTAGCCTGAATGAGGACAGTGATGTTGGTGCGCCTGTCCTCCCAGGGGATTTGTTGGATCTTGTGGAGACATCATTGGTGATATTTCTCCAGCAACTTGAGGTGTCTACTGTACATGGTCCATGTATCTGAGCCATACAGGAAGGCAGGTATTACTACAGTCCTGTAGACCATGAACTTGGTGGCAGTTTTGAGGGCCTGGTCTTCAAACACTCTTTTCCTCAGACGACCGAAGGCTACACTGGTGCACTGGCTTTTCAATGTCCAGACAATGCAGAGCATTAAGAAGGCCAATATGATGCTGAACTGCATAGTCAAAACAGTAGAAAGTAGGTCAGAAGAAGTCCTGATCAAACTATACAGTGCTCTGGTTAGACCGCACCTTGAATCGTAGAATCATAGAAATTTACGGCATAGAAGGAGGTCATTCAACCCATCATGTCTGTGCTGGCCGAAAAAGAGCTATTCAACCTATTCCCACTTTCCAGCTTAGTCCGTAGCCTTGTAGGTTATGGCACGTCCTAATACTTTTTAAATGAGACGAGGGTTTCCTGCCTGTATCAATCTATCAGGCAGTGAGTTCCAGACTCCCACCACCCTTTGGATGAAAAAAGTTCTCCTCAACTCCTCTAATCTTTCTACCAATTACTTTAAATCTATATCCCCTGGTTATTGACCTCTCTGCTAGGAGAAATAGGTCCTTCCTATCCACTCTATCTAGGCCCCTCATAATTTTATACACCTCAATCAAGTCTCCCTTCAGCCTCCTCTGTTCCAAAGAAAACAACCCCAGCCTATCCAATCTTTCCTCATATCTAAAATTCTCTAGTCCTGGCAACAGCTTCGTAAATCTTCTCTGTACCCTCTCTAGTGCAATCACATCTTTCCTGTAATGTGACCAGAACTGTATGCAGTACTCTAGCTGTGGCCTAACTAGTCTTTTAGACAATTCTAGCATAACCTCCCTGCTCTTATATTCTATGCCTCAGCTCATTAAGGAAAGTACCCCATATGCCTTCTTTACCACTTATCTATCTGTCCTGCTACGAGAGATTTGTGAACATGCACTCTACGGTCCCTCTGTTCCTCTACACTTCAGTATCCTACCATTTATTGTGTGTTCCCTTGCCCAAATGCATTACCTCACACTTCTCTGGATTGAATTCCATTTGCCACTGTTCTACCCACCTGACCAGTCCATTGATATCTTCCTGCAGTCTACAGCTATCTTTGTCATTATCAACCACACGGTCAATTTTTGTATCATCTGCAAACTTTTTAATGATGCCCCTAAAGTCTAAATCATTGATTATATAACCACAAAAAGCAAGGGGCCTAGTACTGAGCCCTGCGGAATCCCACTGGAAACAACCTTCCAGTCACAAAAACATTTGTCGAGCATTACCCTTAGCTTCCTGTTACCGAGCTAATTTTGGATCCAACTCACTGCTTTCCCTTGGATCCCATGGGCATTTACTTTTCTGAACAGTCTGCCATGTGGTACCTTGTCAAAAGCCTTGCTAAACTCCATGTAGACTACATCAAATGCACTACCCACATCAACCCTTCTTGTTATCTCCTCAAAAATTCAATCAAGTTAGTCAGACACAACCTTCCCTAAACAAATCCATGCCGACTGACCTTGATTAACCCGTGCCATTTTAAATGACGATTAATACTATCCCTCAGAATTTTTTCCAACAATTTGCTCATCACTGAGCTTAGGCTGACTGGCATACAATTAAATCGATCTATTCCTTTCTCCCTTTTTAAACAACGGTACAATGTTAGCAGTCCTCCAGCACCACACGCAAGAAGAGAGCCTCTGCTATTTCCTCCCTTGCTTCTCAACAGCTTGGGACATATTTCATCCAGGACTGGCAATTTATCTACTTTCAAAGATGTTTAATATTTTCTCTCTCCCTATATTTATCTTATCTAATATTTCACACTCCTCCTCAACCATGTCTGCATCGTTCCTCTCTTTTGTGAAGACAGAGGAAGTATTCATTCAGTACCATACCCAGGTCTTATGCCTCCACACACAAGCTTCCTTTTTAGTCTCCAATGGGCCCCACTCGTTCTTTAGTTATTTTCTTGCTTTTTATATATTTATAAAATATTTTGGGCTTTTTCATGCCGTCTTTGCCTTCCTAATATTTTTAGTTTCACCCCTGCACTTTCTATAATCCTCTAAGCTTTCTGCAGTATTCAGCTCTCAATATCTGACATAAGCATCCCTTTTTTGCCTTATCCTACCCTGTATATCCCTTGACATTCAGGTAGCTCGAGATTTGGGCAGTCCTACCCTTTTTACTTTGTGGGAACATATTTGTTCTGAACCTCACCATCTCCTCCTTGAATGCCTACCCTGCTCGGACACTGATTTACCTTCAAGTAGCTGTTTCCAGCCCACTTTTGCAAATCACATCTTAGCTTAGTAAAATTGAGTTCTGTGTCTAGTTCTGGTCACCGAGAAATATGAAAGACATTCAAGCACAGGAGGCGGTGCAGAGAAGAGCCGTGAGGCTGATCCCTAGTGTCAGAGGTCTCAGTTAAGAACAAAGGCTGGAGAAGCTTGGAAAGGAGGCATGCGAGAGGTGATCTTAGAGGTATACACAATAGTAGATGGTATGCTTTAAATTAAAACAGTAGCAGTAGGACAAGGGAACACATGCTGAAAATGTCAAAGATAATATTAAAACTGATTTCAGGAGATTCCTCTGCAGGCAGAGAGTGATTAACATGTGGAATGGATTTCCAACCAAAACTGGTGGAAGTGAAAATCCTGAAATAAGAACATAAGAACATAAAACATAAGAATTAGGAACAGGAGTAGGCCATCTAGCCCCTCGAGCCTGCTCCGCCATTCAACAAGATCATGGCTGATCTGGCCGTGGACTCAGCTCCACTTACCCGCCTGCTCCCCGTAACCCTTAATTCCCTTATTGGTTAAAAATCTATCGATCTGTGATTTGAATACATTCAATGAGCTAGCCTCAACTGCTTCCTTGAGCAGAGAATTCCACAGATTCACAACCCTCTGGGAGAAGAAATTCCTTCTCAGCTCGGTTTTAAGTTGGCTCCCCCATATTTTGAGGCTGTGCCCCTAGTTCTAGTCTCCCCGACTAGTGGAAACAACCTCTCTGCCTCTATCTTGTCTATCCCTTTCATTATTTTAAATGTTTCTATAAGATCACCCCTCATCCTTCTGAACTCCAACGAGTAAAGACCCAGTCTACTCAATCTATCATCATAAGGTAACCCTCTCATCTCCGGAATCAGCCAAGTGAATCATCTCTGTACCCCCTCCAAAGCCAGTATATCCTTCCTTAAGTAAGGTGACCAAAACCGCACACAGTACTCCAGGTGCGGCCTCACCAATACCCTGTACAGTTGCAGCAGGACCTCCCTGCTTTTGTACTCCATCCCTCTCACAAAGAAGGCCAACATTCCATTCGCCTTCCTGATTACCTGCTGCACCTGCAAACTAACTTTTTGAGATTCATGCACAAGGACCCCCAAGTCCTTCTGCACCGCAGCATGTTGTAATTTCTCCCCATTCAAATAATATTCCCGTTTACTGTTTTTTTTTCCCAAGGTGGATGACCTCACATTTTCCGACATTGTATTCCATCTGCCAAACCTTAGCCCATTCGCTTAACCTATCTAAATCTCTTTGCAGCCTCTCTGTGTCTTCTACACAACCTGCTTTCCCACTAATCTTTGTGTCATCTGCAAATTTTGTTAGACTACACTCTGTTCCCTCTTCCAGGTCATCTATGTATATTGTAAATAGTTGTGGTCCCAGCACCGATCCCTGTGGCACACTACTAACCACTGATTTCCAACCGGAAAAGGACCCATTTATCCCGACTCTCTGCTTTCTGTTAACCAGCTAATTCTCGATCCATGCTAATACATTTTCTCTGACTCCGCGTACCTTTATCTTCTGCAGTAACCTTTTGTGTGGCACCTTATCGAATGCCTTTTGGAAATCTAAATACACCTCTATCCACCATGTTCGTTATATCCTCAAAGAATTCCAGTAAATTAGTTAAGCATGATTTCCCCTTCATGAATCCATGTTGCGTCTGCTTGATTGCACTATTCCTATCCAGATGTCCCGCTATTTCTTCCTTAATGATAGCTTCAAAGCATTTTCCCCACTACAGATGTTAAACTAACCGGCCTATAGTTACCTGCCTTTTGTCTGCACCCTTTTTTTTAAACAGAGGCATTGCATTAGCTGCTTTCCAATCCACTGGTACCTCCCCAGAGTCCAGAGAATTTTGGTAGATTATAACGAATGCATCTGCTATAACTTCTGCCATCTCTTAATACCCTGGGATGCATTTCATCCGGACCAGGGGACTTGTCTACCTTGAGTCCCATTAGCCTGTCCAGCACTACCCGGCTAGTGATAGTGATTATCTCAAGGTCCTCCCTTCCCACATTCCCGTGACCAGCAATTTTTGGCACGGTTTTTATGTTTTTCACTGTGAAGACCGAAGCAAAATAATTGCTCAAGGTCTTAGCCATTTCCACATTTTCCATTATTAAATCCCCCTTCTCATCTTCTAAGGGACCAACATTTACTTTAGTTACTTTAGTTTTATATATCGGTAAAAGCTTTTACTATCTGTTTTTATGTTTTGCGCAAGTTTACTTTCGTAATTTATCTTTCCTTTCCTTATTGCTTTGTTAATCATTCTTTGCTGTCGTTTAAAATTTTCATAATCTTCTAGTTTTCCACTAACCTTGGCCACCTTATACGCATTGGTTTTTAATTTGATACTCTCCTTTATTTCCTTGGTTATCCACGGCTGGTTATCTCTTCTCTTACCGCCCTTCTTTTTCACTGGAATATATTTTTGTTGAGCACTATGAAAGAGCTCCTTAAAAGTCCTCCACTGTTCCTCAATTGTGCCACCGTTTAGTCTGTGTTTCCAGTCTACTTTAGCCAACTCTGACCTCATCCCACTGAAGTCCCCTTTGTTTAAGCATAGTACGTTTGTTTGAGACACTACTTCCTCACCCTCAATCTGTATTACAAATTCAACCATACTGTGATCACTCATTCCGAGAGGATCTTTTATTTGGAGATCATTTATTTTTCCTGTTTCATTACACAGGACCAGATCTAAGGTAGCTTGCTCCCTTGTAGGTTCTGTAATATACTGTTCTAAGAAACAATCCCATATGCATTCTAGGAATTCCTCCTCAAGGCTACCCCGTGCGATTTGATTTGACCAATCGATATGTAGGTTAAAATCCCCCATGATTACTGCCATTCCTTTTTCACATGCCTCCATTATTCCCCTGATTATTGTCCGCCCCACTGTGAAGTTATTATTTGGGGGCCTATAAACTACGCCCACCAGTGACTTTTTCCCCTTACTATCTCTAATCTCCACCCACAATGATTCAACATTTTGTTCATTAGAGCCAATATCGTCTCTCACAACTGCCCTGATATCATCCTTTATTAACAGAGGTACCCCACCTCCTTTCCCTTCTTGTCTATCTTTCTGAATTGTCAGATACCCCTGTATGTTTAATTCCCAGTCTTGGCCACCCTGCAACCACGTTTCTGTAATGGCCACCAAATCATACCCATTTGTAATGATTTGTGCCGTCAACTCATTTACTTTATTTCGAATGCTGCGTGCGTTTAGGTAGAGTGTTTTAATACTAGTTTTTAAAACCATGATTTTTAGTTTTGACCCCTCCTGCAGACCCTTTATATTCAGACATATTGTCCCTTCCTATCACCTTGTGGTTTACACTTACCCCAGTGCTACTCTGCTCTGTTGCCTCCTGCCTTTTACATTCTTTCTTGGGGTCCTGTTCATCTGAGCTCTCACCCACTCTAACTAGCTCAGAGCCCTCTCCTGGGTTCCGAAAACTCCTTGCATTGAGGCACCGAGCTTTCATGCTTGCCTTTTTATTACACTTTGACCCTTTAGAATTTTGCTGTACAGTGGCCCTTTTTGTTTTTTGCCTTGGGTTTCTCTGCCTTCCTCTTTTACTCATCTCCTTTCTGTCTTTTGCCTTTGTCTCCATTTTGTTTCCCTCTGTCTCCCTGCATTGGTTCCCTCTGTCTCCCTGCATTGGTTCCCATCCCCCTGCCATATTAGTTTAACTCCTCACCAACAGCACTAGCAAACACTCCCCCTAAGACATTGGTTCCGGTCCTGCCCAGATGCAGACCGTCCGGTTTGTACTAGTCCCACCTCCCCCAGAACCTGTTCCAATGCCCCAGGAATTTGAATCCCTCCCTGCTGGACCACTGCTCAAGCCACGTATTCATCTGAGCTATCCTGCGATTCCTACTCTGACCAGCACGTGGCACTGGTAGCAATCCCGAGATTACTACTTTTGAGGTCCTATGTTTTAATTTAGCTCCTAGCTCCTTAAATTCGTCTCGTAGGAACTCATCACTTTTTTTACCTATATCGTTGGTACCAATGTGCACCACGACAACTGGCTGTTCACTCTCCCTTTTCAGAAAATCATTTAAGAAATAATTAGATGCAGCAATGTGGGGGGTGGGGGAGCAGAGAAGGGTGGTTCTGGATGGATAAATCAAGATGGGCTGTACGGCCTCTCTCATCTACAAGTATTTTGTAACCTTGTGATATTGAAAAGTGAAGGCTGATTTTGCATGATTCAGCAGCATTTGGTACCCTGTCCACCAATGCATTGATTGACCACATTTGTACATCCACAGGTTTTGTCACCAACAATGGGCCCGCCCAAGTGCCTCTCAAAGGACCGCTGATGGCTGCAGAGAGACCGGGCGATACTTTGCCAGGAAGATTCCTCTAAAGGCTTATGCCATCAATCTGGACAACAGTGGGCGGGAGCTCTCAATCTCGACGGCAAATGTGATTGCTGCCCAAGTGCCGCCGAGGATGGAGTCGGGCCCAGGGAGGGTGGAAGACCTGAAAATGAAAATCATCACCAAAAAAAAAACACCGAGAGACCTTCAGGGGAGCCCATAAAAGGTAAGACGCTGTAAAAAAATTTAAAAAAAATGTTCACTAACCTTTTTTTGCAGGTCTTTGTATTTAGTCAGGGTTAGACCTGCCTCCACGCAGCGGTCCTTCCCCCGCTGCCGCCGATTCCCGCCCGCACCAAACTGACAGCTTGGCGGGCGGGAGGACATTTGTGCTACTATTTCAATGAACTGTCAGGAAGGACATGACATTTTCAATGCTATTTTTTTTATTTCAAAGACATTCACCTAGTTCATACTCATTAAATTGTAAGTACAAGGAAAATGCTGTCCTGAAGCAATCAACGAAACAGACTGAATGTTTTACAAAGATATACTCATCAATGTGCCAGATTGTTCTATTCTTGTTCCAAGAAGCTTATTGTGAGGCCACTGTATACCAGTTACAAAGCCTCAATAAGACGACTATTTAAATGAAAAGGAAATGAAGAAATAAAATTAAAATTCATTTCAAAACATGAGCCAGAGACATTGTTGGCAAAGTTCCACTGATATTTGAGTTTCCCTGCCATTAGTCAGAAAGGTCATACTGCAGTAGCATTCATTAGAACTTAGTAGAACTCTGGAAAAAAGGTACTAGCTGTCAAGAACGTAACAGAAACAGAAGAGAGAAATTGGATGTTTGAAGTTATTCAGTTACTGTGTCAGTTGTTATGTGTAAATGTATATATGGGTGCATGCACACGCATTGTGCATATCCAGTCTAGAAATGAGTCTAGGCTTTACTTCGTGAGAATTCTTGTATTCCAGAGAGGAATCAATAGGGAAAGAGAAGAGAGATCTCACCATATCAATATACGCATCGATGAACTGGAGTCCCATTAATAGCCTAATGTGCGAAACAGTAAGTGCATTGTCCACAAGACCAAAACATCAAAATTAAATACAGAAGGCGAGCATACTACTTATGAATTTGTGCCAGTTTCAGTCAGGTGCATTATTGTACAGTTTGGAAAAATATCACAAATTTCATGGGTTCCACATATTTTCATGCTGCTTTCATTTTTAATCATATTACTGATAAAACTCTTGGTCTACAGTAAAATAGCATGATCTGGGAACAATGCCAACTTCGAACAGCAGGAAATTATAGGGCTTGCCGACCTCATATCTTGCCAATCTAATAGGATGTGCCCATGGTCAATCCTGCTAAACCAGGCATGGCAAACTCCTCGGCTGGCAGTGGGAGATTGCGTGGGGGCAGGAAATGAGAAATTGCAGGCATTATCAGCATTGAAAGAGCTACTGGCACTATTTCAAATTATGCTGCTCCTTAAGAAGGTAAGCGGCCACTTAGTAAAAGGCTGGAAATACTTAAAACCTATCCAAAAGACAGAGGGAAAAAGTAGTGGCTAACCAAAAACAAGGGAACTCAAAACAAATCTGGAGGTAGTAAACAGAATTTGTAGGCAAATGATGCAATAGAACACAAGCACTAGGAGCAGGAGTAGGCTGATTATGGCCCCTCGAGCCTGCTTCACCATTCAATAAGATCATGGCTGATCTTCGACCTCAACTCCACTTTTTCACCCGATCTCCATTGCCTTGATTTCCCGAGAGTCCAAAAATCTATGTATCACAGCTGTTGTGTATCTGTAAAGAATGCACTCCCATGTTCCGCCACCAGGGAGCGCATCCCCTGAAGTCCAAAGGGATCCCAACATTCCTTGGGAGCACTGTATATAAGCCGGCCCCCAAGGCCCTCTGAAGTGTCTTAATAAAAGACTGAGGTCACTGTTACTTTAACCTCCCTGTGTGCAGTCTCATCTGTGTTCGGAACACAATAACTAGCGACGAGTATACGAATACAACGCAAAGATGCAGCAAACTGTGGGCATCCTGGAGAAGTTCTTGGAGGGTGAGGACTGGAAAGCCTATGTTGAACGGCTAGACCAGTACTTTATGGCCAACGAGCTGGACGGAGAAGGAAGCACTGCAAAAAGGAGAGCGGTCCTCCTCACAATCTGCGGGGCACCGACCTACAGCCTCATGAAGAATCTTCTGGCTCCAGTTAAACCCACAGATAAGGCATATGAGGAGCTGTGTACACTGGTTCGGGAGCATCTTCACCCGAGGGAGAGCGTGCTGATGGCGAGGTATTGGTTCTACATGTGCCAGCGATCTGAAGGTCAGGAAGTGGCGAGCTACGTCGCCAAGCTCAGGCGACTTGCAGGATAATGTGAGTTTGATGGTTACCTGGAGCAGATGCTCAGAGACTTTTTTGTACTGGGCATTGGCCACAAGACCATCCTACAGAAACTTTTGATTATAGAGACACCGACGCTCAGTAAGGCCATTGCGATAGCACAGGCGTTTATGTCCACCAGTGATAACACCAAACAAATCTCTCAGCACACAAGTGCTAGCAATGTTTATAAATTAACTGGAACTGTGTTTGCGAGCAGAAATATACAGGGCAGAAACCACGAGTCTGCAACTGCCAGCAGGCCTCAGGTGGCCCAGTGACTCAGAGTCCGCAACAAACGATGAATGCAAGGCAATTCACACCTTGTTGGCGTTGTGGAGGTTCCCATTCAGCCTATTCATGCTGCTTCAAAGGGTATGATTTCAAGAGCTGTGGAACAATGGGGCACCTCCAATGAGCTTGCAAACGAGCTGCAAGCTCTGCAAAACCTGCTAACCACCACATGGCAGAGGAAGATCGGTCCATGGTGGATCAAAGCAATTTCGAGCCTCAGAGAAAGGAGGCAGATGCTGAAGTACACGGGGTGCACACATTTTTAATGAAATGTCCACCTAGAATGCTAAATGTAAAATTGAATGGCTTACCCATAGCCATAGAACTGGACACTGGCGCTAGCCAATCCATCATGAGTAAAAAGATGTTTGAGAGACTGTGGTGCAACACGGCACTTAGATCATCCCTGAGCCCCATCCAGACAAAATTGAGAACATACACCAAAGAGCTCATCACTGTCCTGGGCAGCACCATGGTCAAGGTCACCTACGAGGGCACAGTGCACGAACTGCCACTCTGGATTGTCCCGGGCGATGGCCCCACACTGCTTGGAAGGAGCTGGCTGGGCAAAATCTGCTGGAACTGGGATGACATCCGAGCGCTATCATATGTCGATGAGGCCTCATGTACCCAGGTTCTTAACAAATTTCCTTCCCTTTTTGAGCCAGGCATTGGAAACTTTTCTGGGACCGAAGGTGCGGATCCACTTGGTCCCAGAGGCACGACCCATTCACCACAAGGCGCGAGCGGTACTTCACATGATGAGGGAAGAGTGTGGAAATTGAGCTGGACAGGCTGCAAGGCGAGGGCTTCATCTCCCCAGTTCAGTGAGTGGGCCAGCCCGATTGTTCCAGTACTCAAAAGTGATGGCACGGTCAGGATTTGCAGTGATTATAAAGTTACTATTAATCATTTCTCGCTACAGGACCAATGCCTGCTACCTAAGGCAGACGACCTATTTGCGACGCTGGCAGGAGGCAAGACATTCACCAAGCTTGACCTGACTTCGGCCTACATGATGCAGGAGCTGGAGGAGTCTTCGAAGGGCCTCACCTGCATCAACACGCACAAGGGACTGTTCATCTGCAACAGATGCCTGTTTGGAATTTGGTCGGCTGCAGTGATCTTCCAGAGAAACATGGAGAGCTACTCAAGTCGGTACCACGCACAGTGGTTTTTCAGGACGACATATTGGTCACGGGTCGGGACACTGTCGAGCACCGACAAAACCTGGAGGAGGTCCTCCAGCGACTGGGTCGCGTAGGGCTGCGGCTGAAGAGGTCGAAATGCGTCTTCATGGCAACAGAAGTGGAGGTTTTGGGGAGAAAGATCGTGGCGGATGGCATTCGGCCCACAGACGGCAAGACAGAGGCTATCAGGAACGCGCCCAGGCCACAGAACGTCACGGAGCTGCGTTCGTTCCTGGGACTCCTCAACTATTTTGGTAACTTCCTACTGGGGTTAAGCACCCTCTTAGAGCCCCTACATGTGTTATTGCGTACAGGTGAGAACTGGTTATGGGGAAAAAAAACAAGTAATTGCTTTTGAGAAAGCCAGAAACATTTTATGCTCCAACAAGCTGGTTGTATTGTATCACCCGTGTAAAAGACTTGTGCTAGCATGTGATACGTCGTCGTATGGAGCCGGGCGTGTTTTACAACAAGCTAACGTTGTGGGTAAATTGCAACCTGTCGCCTATGCCCCCAGGAGCTTGTTTAAGGCCGAGAGTGCCTACAGCGTGATTGAGAAAGAGGCATTAGCATGTGTGTGAGTGGTAAAGAAAATGCATCAGTACCTGTTTGGCCTCAAATTTGAGCTGGAAACCCACAAATCCCTCATATCCCTGTTCACTGAAAACAAGGGGATAAATACTAATGCCTCAGTCCGCATACAAAGGTGGGCACTCACGCTATCAGTGTATAGCTATACCACCCGCATCAGGCCAGGCACTGAGAACTGTGCGGATGCTCTCAGTCGGCTACCATTGCCCACCACGGGGGTGGAAATGGCACAGCCTGCAAACTTGTCGATGGTGGCGCAGCCCGCAGACTTGTTGATGGTCATGGAAGCATTTGAAAATGATAAATGACTGTCACGGCCCGCCAGATTAGGACTTGGACCAGCCAAGATCCTCTGCTGTCCCTAGTAAAAAACTGTGTACTGCATAGAGCTGGGCCAGCATCCCCGTTGAAATGCAAGGGCTAATCAAGCCATTCCAGCGGTGAAAGGACGAGCTGTCCATTCATGCAGACTGCCTGTTGTGGGGTAACCGCGTAGTGCTACCCAAAAAGGGCAGGGAGACGTTCATCTTGGATCTCCACAGCACACACCTGGTTATAGTAATGATGAAAGCGATAGCCAGATCCCACGTGTGGTGGCCCGGTATCGACTCTGACTTAGAGTCCTGTGTACGTCAATACCACGTGTGTGCTCAGTTGAGCAACGTGCCCAGAGAGGCACCATTAAGTTTGTGGTCCTGGCCTTCTAGACCATGGCCAAGGATCCATGTCGACTATGCGGGCCCGTTCCTTGGTAAAATGTTCCTGGTGGTGGTGGATGCGTTTTCAAAAATGATTGAATGTGAAATAATGTCGGGAAGCACTGCGACCGCCACCATTGAAAGCCTGAGGGCCATGTTTGCCACCCACGGCCTGCCTGACATACTGGTCAGTGACAACGGGCCATGTTTCACCAGTGCTGAATTTATAGAATTCATGACCGGCAATGGGATCAAACAGGTCACCTCGGCCCCGTTTAAACCAGCCTCCAATGGGCAGGCAGAGCGGGCAATACAAACAAACAAACAGAGCCTTAAACGAGTCACAGAAGGCTCACTCCAAACCCGCCTGTCCCGAGTACTGCTCAGCTACCGCACGAGACCCCACTCGCTCACAGGGGTGCCCCCGGCTGAGCTACTCATGAAAAGGACACTTAAAACCAGACTCTCGCTGGTTCACCCCAACCTGCATGATCAGGTAGAGAGCAGGCAGCAACAACAAAATGTAAACGATGGTCGTTCCACTGTGTCACGGGAAATTGATCTGAATGACCCTGTGTATGTGCTAAACTATGGACATGGTCCCAAGTGGATCGCGGGCACGGTGATAGCTAAAGAAGGGAGTAGGGCGTTTGTAGTCAAACTAGACAATCTGCAAATTTGCAGAAAGCACCTGGACCAAACGAGGCTGCGGTTCACAGACTGCCCTGAACAACCCACAGCAGACACCACCTTTTTCGAGCCCACAACACACACCCAAAGGATCAACGACACCACTCCAGACCAGGAAATTGAACCCAACACGCCCAACAGCCCAGCAAGGCCAGGCTCACCCAGCAGCCCTGCAGGGCCAACAACACGCCAGCCCAGCGAGGGCACAGCCAACATACCAGAACAGACATTTGTACTGAGGCGGTCCACCAGGGAAAGAAAGGCTCCCGACCGCCTCACCTTGTAAATAATTTTCACTTTGACTTTGCGGGGGTAGTGATGTTGTGTATCTGTAAAGCATGCACTCCCATGTTCCGCCATCAAGGAGCGCATCCCCTGAAGTCCCAAGGGATCCCAGCATCCCTTGGGAGCACTGTATGTAATCCAGCCCCTCAGGCCTGTTCCTCACTCTGGAGTGTCTTAATAAAGACTGAGGTCACTGTTACTTTAACCTCCCTGTGTGCAGTCTCATCTGTGTTAGGAACACAATAACAGCCTTGACTATACTCAACAACTCAGCATCCATAACATTTCGGGGTAGAGAATTCCAAAGAAGCACAACCCTTTGAGTGAAGAATTTTCTCCTCATCTCAGTCATAGATTAAGCCTCCTAATTCTGGACTCTCCAGCCAGGGGAAACAACCTCAGCATCTACCCTGTCAATCCCCCTCAGAATCTTATATGTTTCAATAAGATCACCTCACATTCTTCCAAACTCCAGAGTATAGGCCCAATCTACTCAATCTCTCCTCATAGGACAACCCTCTGAACTCAGGAATCATTCCATTGAACCTTTGTTGCACTGCCTCTAAGGCAAGTATCTTCTTCCTTAGATAAGTAGACCAAAACTATGCTCTAGGAGTGGTCTCACCAAAATCCTGTACAAATGTAGCAAGACTTCCTTACTCTTGTTCTCCAGCCCCCTTGCAATAAAGGCCAACATGCCATTTGCCTTCTTAATCATTTGCTGTACCTGCTTGGTAACTCTGTGTTTCCTGTAAGAGGACACCTAAATCTCTCTGAACATAGCACAGCACTCAAACCAATGTTTGCTAGCTGGCAAAGCAAAGATGATGCTGCATAAAGTGTGTGCCCAGAGGATTGTCTTTTTGTTGCTGCTTGGACCCTTGCAGAAAGGTACAGTAAGCAAGCCTGCTAGGCGGTGGTGGCCAGTTTACATGACCCACACAATTTGGGAACAAATACAGAAGAGGTGGCACACCTTAACAACAATATTTGCCACATATGCCGGCACAAAGTGTTGTCTGTCACTCTGTTCCACAATTATTGCCAGTCCATGATAAACCCTTTTTTTTTTGAATAGGAGGCAACAAATACCAGGTTGGAGGTGCAAGCCAGAATTGGTCAGCTAGAAGCTGTCTATGTTAGGTGATTAAATATGTGCAGGTGAGAAGTGGGAGAGGCTGGAGTTGGTCTAGAAATGACCGAGGACTGGGATTAGTGCATGAGAGAGGAGGATCAGGCAGAGGGAGTGTGGGAGACTTTAAGAGTAATTGTGGAGGACAGGACTGCATGGATCACTGGGAACACCATGTGGAATTTTGTTCTGTGGATTTTTGGCCAAGAGGGTCTTGAAGGGGAATTGTTGGGCTTTGGAAGCACGGACGCAGGGATGGGGAGCTTGGTCATGGAAGTACTTGAGGTGAGTTGCAGGATCAGGGAGCACCAGAGGCAGGGAAGGAGCTGGTGCCTGGAAGTACTTGGGAGAAGTAGCACTCAAGGATTGGTCAAGGCCTACAGGCAAATCAGAGCTATGGGCAACAGGAGGCACTGACAAGGTTCTGGCATCTACAAGGATCAAAGAAAATGGGAGCACTGGGAGGAAGGGGAGAACTGATTAATGGGAGTTCCAAAATGGGGCTGGGAGCAGCAAATGGGCAGGACGAAGTTGAGGTGTTTGATGAAAATATTACAGGACATTAGCTTAGGTCCCAATTACAATGTCCAAGAGCAGCCGGGCCTGGGAATGTGGCACAAGTACTCACCAGAGGTGCAATGAAGGTGGAACGGCAGAGAATGACAGGTAAGAGGCCTGGGGGGCACGGGGCAAGAAGCAGCCAAAAGTTAATGAGGAGTGATGGCAGGGTGGGCGAGAGGTTGTGCAGAACAGAGCTGCTGAAGAAACATGTCAAAAGAGAGAGAGAGAGAGAGAGAGAGAGAGAGAGAGAGAGAGAGAGAGAGAGAGAGAGAGAGGGAGAGAGAGGGAGGGAGAGAGAGGAGCTAGCGCAATTATAGTATAGTCATCACGTCTCTTGCAAGGAGAAGGCAAGAGGAGGGGAACTGAACTGTCATTTACACAATGGTCCACAAAATACTGGGAGAGAAGGTCAAAGTAAACTTCAGGAAAGCAGCAAAACTCCAGCTCTAAGCCCATGAAGAAGGGTACATTTTGGGAACAAAACACAATGGATGAATTTCCAACAAGACATGGAATTCGATGAGTAAAGTGTGAATTACTAACCAGTGTTTTTTTTCAGGTCATAAATTCGATAAAAAAAAAATTAAAAATTTTTTTAAAAAGTGTGTATAATTGTGTGGCCACCGAAGAAGTCAGAAAAGATTGTTTGTAGTACTTGCTGGCTCAAGAATGGTAGCTTTTTGGGGGGGAGGGGGAGGTGAGGAAGTCACCAAAATAATGGATAGCTTTTCCCACTTTTCTTTAAGTGCCTTGTGATGTTTTTTTTCTAAATGCAAGTTGTTATCTAGTAAATGGAACTGGCTCTTGATAGGTCAAATATCCCACTGACTAAATACAAATCAATCTGCACGATTAATGTAGTTATTTGAGCCAGTCATAGTTGACGCAAAAGGGGCTGGATTTTCCTTTAGGCCTGTTTTCGAACCTGAAATGGGCACTGTGCACCCCAACCCGAAATTGGGCCTCATTAAAATAATTTGGGTGAGCAGCTGGCAGGCGTGACAGACAGCTCACTCATTTTAAGAAAATGAATATTAGGCCACAGCGGCGGCTGAAGAATCCTGAGCGCTGCAGGCCCGTCTCCTGCTCTACTCATCACTATCCAAATTTACAAAGGGGGCCTAAAATAGGCGTTAGGCATCTTATTTATATATGTATAGCGCTCAACGCCAGTTTTATACGTCCAGCACGGGTGCTGATAAATGGCCCGACCCAATATCGGATCAGACATCTTTCAGGCAGACTTTGGCCACGGGACGTTGGTTCACGAAATTGACCCTTGATGTGCCAGTTTCAAGTCTGTAATTCAGCATCTACCCTCATCTCTGAGGGCATGATTCAATGGATGAGATGCAATGGATAGGTCCTCGAGGAAGACTTTTAAAATATAGAATCATCCTGCTGTACATTAGCAATTAGCCACCTAAAGCAGCTTAAACACTATCACAAGCAATATAATTAAAACTGAAAAATCAATTGAGTTAAAAAATAATTAAGATGGCTTGTGCTGGACTTTAATTAAGGCATTTCACCACAAATTATTGATTTAGGAAATCTTGATTATTTTTAAGAAAACTGCCAAATTCAGCCTGCCTCGAAAAGGTGTCTCTTGGAGGAAGTTACTAAGTTGAAACTCCAAACAGTAATTTAGGAACCTCTGAATGTTAGACTGTGCTTTTGCTTAGTCAAATTATGTTGCCATTTGAATTTAAATTTATCTGTTCAGGATAATTAAAATATTTTAAAATAGTTTTATGAGTTCAGTGAAGGAAAATTAAGGAGTATTTGTTATGGTTTCAACAAAAATAATGCTGAATTTGAAAAAGGTAAAAATATAAATTTAATTTGTAATTAATTACAAACAAAGTCCTGGAGTTTCCGCTTTGGGTGCAATTGGCGTTCTGGGTGCAAATTGTGCCTAAAATTGCGCTAGTTTTGAGATGATTTTTTTTCTCACGTTTCCACTCAAACTCTTTTGCAACTCGCCAAACGTCAAAACTGCTACGAGCCAGCGCAATAGAATGTCATTTAAAAAAAAATGTTTGCTTTAAAAAAGATTCCTCGATATATTTAAGAATGGTTACTTGTGCAGTTTGTGTAATACAACTGAAACTGGGTTTATCAACAACAACAACAACAACAACTTGTATTTATATAGCACCTTTAACGTAATGAAACGTCCCAAGGCGCTTCACAGGAGTATTATGAGACAAAAAAATTTGACACCATACCACATAAGGAGAAATTTGGGCAGGTGACCAAAAGCTTGGTCAAAGAGGTAGGTTTTAAGGAGCATCTTGGAGGAAAGAGAGGTAGAGAGGCGGAGAGGTTTAGGCAGGGAATTCCAAAAGCTTAGGACCTAGGCAACAGAAGGCACAGCCACCATAATTGAGCGATCATAATTAGGGATGCTCAAGAGGGCAGAATTAGAGGAGTGCAGACATTATGGGGGGGGGTTGTGAGGCTGAAGGAGATGAGAGAGATAGGGAGGGGTGAGTGCACGGAAGAATTTGTAAACAAGGAAGAGAATTTTGAAATTGTGGCGTTGCTTAACCGGGAGCCAATATAGGTCAGTGAGCACAGGAGTGATGGGTGAGCAGGACTTGGAGTGAGTTAGGACACAGGCAGCCGAGTTTTGAATCACCTCTAGTTTACATAGGATAGCATGTGGGAGGCCAGCCAGGTGTGCGTTGGAATAGTCAAGTCGAGAGGTAACAAAAGGCATGGATGAGGGCTTCAGCAGCACAAAAAAATAAGCATTTTTAATCAGAGTATCTAGACCAGTTAGTAACCCGATTTTAAATAACTGAAAATAACTTCAAAAAACTATACAGAATGAAGAAAGCTCACCAACTTGAAATGTTAATGGTTTCTTGCTCCACAGATGCTGCCTAACCTGCTGAGTATTTTCAGTATTTTCTGTTTTATACAGACCCATTTGCTAGTTATATTGGGATACAGTTATCAGCAAATGAAAAAAAATTAAAAAGCTTTTAAAACGTGCCTATTAGTGTCCTTGCGCCTAAAAAAAATTTAATTTTAAGAGCCTTCTTGAATGCCCACAAACACACCGCAATCAGTGGAAACTCTCCATGGTGATTAATTCGATCTGGGGGGCATGGCCAGTTTTGTGGGAGGAGCCAGCTTCTAGCGTGATGTTTCTAGCGCAAAAGATCACGGAATCTCAATTTGTGCTTGAAATTCCACAATCTTTTGCGCTGTTTTGGCAGACTTTGGGCAAATTGCGCTGAAACAAATAGCACAAACTAGCGGAAACTCCAGGCTAATATGCTTAGTACTTGATTTTTTTCCTCAGGATAGATGTTTCTTCACACCATACACCTTTGGAAGAAGAGCAATAGCAGCCTCAACAACAGCAGCTGGTGGGCCTGTTAGAACGCAGGTGAGGGGGAGCTGCTCGGGAAAGGTCTTACCAAGCCCAGAGTGTCTATAGCCCAAGAGTCAGTTTCTGGGATATATCCGAGGAGCATTGCATCAGGCTCTTGCTGATCTATGCTGCTGGACCAGGGGGCATACTTTGCCAGTGGCTGTCAAAGTCACCATCACCCTTAACAGTTCCAGATAGATTTAACAAAGCAATTATCAAAGATTAATTTGAAAACAACCATGAGAAAAAATAGAATTTATGAAGCTGAATAAAACATTTGGATTTCAACATGCAGCATTAATAAGAGCTGTCATTATAATTTCATGAAGTTAAACAGAATCTCTGCTCCAAGTTGTTCCAATATTTAGAAAGCAAAACCTTTTACAAATGTTTGCATCTTTTATAAAGGCCCATCCAAACCAACTACCAAAAAGTCATAAAATGCCAGAGACATGGGACTACTAGTGGACTGTCAGTGGATTTGACAGGAAACTTATTAGTCTGCAGAAATCAGTATAATTAACCTAAAGTAAACTCATTTTATTTGGCTTTCATTTTTAATCTCTTGCCGCTTTCTCATTACAAACCGCAGGAGATCAGTGCAACAAAGTACATTACATGTACACAGAGCAAAATTAGATGATAAGTCAGAATGAAGATGGGGCCTCACATAGCTAATAAAATTATATTGCAGCCACGGTCAATGTTACTGGTAATTAGACTACTCAGAAATGTAACTCACTTGAACAGTTTCATTTTATGAACAGACAGCTTGAGGGAAATCAAATCAGTGAAGAATAATGTCCTTACCTTTTCTCCAAAATTAAGTTTTGCAAATGCAAAGGTTTTCAGGCAAACATTTGATCCACATATTGAAGGCTCAATTTTGTCTTTAAATAATTTCTCCAGATACATCCCAAAATATGGCCAAGCTTGCTTTACAATCTAGTTTAGAAAATTAAAATATTAGAAATGCAGATACACAGATGATGTTTTACACAGAACCATTTACTTGTTATATTGTGGTATAGTAGTCAATTTCTTTGCAAATGAACATGCAAGTTTAATCCATTGAAGCCTTATAATATTGAAATAATTAGCTTTTCTAATGAATCCATCCAACCGAACCAGTTCTATATCCATAATTGTTTGAAAAACCCGTACCTCCTCAATTATTACTTTAAAATACATTAAATGTAGTCACAGGAGCTTCCTACCCACCGCTGGGAGTTAGCAGCTTTGAAGATGAGTGACACGGATTGACTTTCTGCCACGTCTTTTCTTGGTGGGAAACATCTTGGCGTAAAAATTCAGAAGCACCCATTGTTGGCGGAATAATAGAGAGGTCCAAGAAGCCTCGGACCTCATTAACACAAAGCCGTTGTGCTTGGAGGAACCCTCTGGTGAAGGAAGTTTAGGTAGATATAGGCCAGGGGGTGAAAGGGAGACCGGGGAAGGACAGGGGCCTGGGTCAGAAAGAGGGAATCTCTGTGGCAATCAGGTCGTCTAATACGGGGTCGGTAGGTCTGGTTTCTCAGTGCAGCCCGTGATGGCGCAGGTTGCCTCAGTGCAAACTAATGTTGGAGCTGGGACCTCAAGCAGGCGCTCAGCCCCTTATTTGCATATGCAAACGGCCTAACCCATAATTCAGGCGTTGTTAAGGGATGCCTCTCATTTGTCCTTATCTAATCTGGTAGTTGCGGCACTTCCGTGCGCACGCTTCCTGCCTGCCATTTTAGGGCTTTAGTAGGCCGGGTAGCACCTGAAAACAGACATTGCATGGGCCAATTTCCAGGCCCTTGGCCCTTTCTCTTAATTGCACGAATTGGAATTTTGAGTACTCATGTTGTGTCTACCAATTTAAGTTCATTACATGACTGCATCAGAGAACTGTACCATCGAATCACATGATTCTATTGTACAAATACATGACTGATGTACAAGTAAAACTGTAAACAGTGAATTTCAGCAACATATTTTCCACAGCAAGTATATCATTTAGTAAACCAAATGAAAGCCACAATTGGCCTTTCATCTCTGTAGTAGCCTTAATCCTCATCAATTCTACTTAGAAGTTACAAGAACCATTTTTAATTTAATGAATATGACCTTGCAAACAAAGGAGGAAGAAGAGGGCCGGATGAAAGAATGAAAGAGAAAACAAAGCATCAGAAAATTATGACGAGAAGTGTAATACAAAAGGTCAGAAATTAAACATGGGAGGTAATGCAAACTTGCATTCAAGAATGAGATATCAATAAAATAACTTTACTTATGTTGGCAGACCAGGAAGGATTAAACAAAGTTGAATTGTCATTTGCGATAAAAAATTGAGGTTTCTGACATCAATTCACACCAACAACAAATTGCATTTATATAACATCTTTAACATAGTAAAACATCCCAAGGTGCTTCACAGGAACGTTATCAAACAAAATGTGACATCGAACTACACAAGCAAATGAAGATAGGTTTTAAGAAATGTCTTAAAGAAGGAAAGAGAAGTAGAGAGGCAAAGAGGTTTAGAGAGGGAATTCCAGAGCTTAGGCTCGGCAGTTAAAGACATGGCCACCAATGCTGGAGTGATTAAAACTGGGCATGTGCAAGAAGCCAGAATTGGGGGAGCGCAGATATCAGGCGGTTGTAAGACTGGGGGAGGTTACGGAGAGAGGGAGGGGTGAGACCATGGAGGGGTTTGGAAACAAGGAGGAGAATTTTAAAATCGAGGCACTGCCAGACTGGGAGCCAATGGAGGTCAGCGAGCACAAGGAGGATGAGTGAAGGGGGCTTGGTGTGAATTAGGATACGAGTTTCAGATGAGCTTAGGTTTATAGAGGATGGAAGATGGGTGGCTGGTCAGGAATGTGTTAGAATAGTCGAGTCTAGAGGTAAATGATGGAATGATGGAATCATGGATTCAATTATTAAGGATGTCACAGCAGCGCATTTGGAAAGCGGTGACATGATAGGTCCAAGTCAGCATGGATTTGTGAAAGGGAAATCATGCTTGACAAATCTTCTGGAATTTTTTGAGGATGTTTCCATTAGAGTGGACAAGGGAGAACCAGTTGATGTGGTGTATTTGGACTTTCAGAAGGCTTTCGACAAGGTCCCACACAAGAGATTAATATGCAAAGTTAAAGCACATGGGACTGGGGTAGTGTGCTGACATGGATTGAGAACTGGTTGTCAGACAGGAAGCAAAGAGTAGGAGTAAATGGGTACTTTTCAGAATGGCAGGCAGTGACTAGTGGGGTACCGCAAGGTTCTGTGCTGGGGCCTCAGCTGTTTACACTGTACATTAATGATTTAGACGAGGGGATTAAATGTAGTATCTCCAAATTTGCGGATGACACTAAGTTGGGTGGCAGTGTGAGCTGCGAGGAGGATGCTATGAGGCTGCAGAGTGACTTGGATAGGTTAGGTGAGTGGGCAAATGCATGGCAGATGAAGTATAATGTGGATAAATGTGAGGTTATCTACTTTGGTGGTAAAAACAGAGAGACAGACTATTATCTGAATGGTGACAGATTAGGAAAAGGAGAGGTGCAAAGAGACCTGGGTGTCATGGTACATCAGTCATTGAAGGTTGGCATGCAGGTACAGCAGGCGGTTAAGAAAGCAAATGGCATGTTGGCCTTCATAGTAAGGGGATTTGAGTACAGGGACAGGGAGGTGTTGCTACAGTTGTACAGGGCCTTGGTGAGGCCACACCTGGAGTATTGTGTACAGTTTTGGTCTCCTAACTTGAGGAAGGACATTCTTGTTATTGAGGGAGTGCAGCGAAGGTTCACCAGACTGATTCCTGGGATGGTGGGACTGACCTATCAAGAAAGACTGGATCAACTGGGCTTGTATTCACTGGAGTTCAGAAGAATGAGAGGGGATCTCATAGAAACGTTTAAAATTCTGACGGGTTTAGATAGGTTGGATGCAGGAAGAATGTTCCCAATGTTGGGGAAGTCCAGAACCAAGGGTCACAGTCTAAGGATAAGGGTTAAGCCATTTAGGACCGAGATGAGGAGAAACTTCTTCACCCAGAGAGTGGTGAACCTGTGGAATTTTCCACCACAGAAAGTTGTCGAGGCCAATTCACTAAGTATATTCAAAAAAGGAGTTAGATGTAGTCCGTACTACTAGGGGGATCAAGGGGTATGGCGAGAAAGCAGGAATGGGGTACTGAAGTTGCATGTTCAGCCATGAACTCATTGAATGATGGTGCAGGCTCGAAGGGCCGAATGGCCTACTCCTGCACCTATTTTCTATGTTTCTATGTTTCTATACTTCTCTCCAGAGTTCTTATGGTGTGTTCTGCCAACTACTTGCTCTCTCTGGGAAAGTCAGCCGAGATTATAAATTTTAAAGCAGTTTTGCAGGAGAATGTGATGAAAACAAATTCTAATTTCTTTGGGAAAATGGAAGATCTTTTTGCAAAACTCAGCATAACTGTCTGGAAATGAGAGAACCAGATAACTGGTTCCGATGGTTCGGCAAATCGTTGGGGCTGTGAACTCAAAAGGCATGGATTTGACACATGAGAGTTTCATATCAAATGTTGTTTCTTTTTCAGCTACATAGGAGATTGTGAAATTAATGTGGAGGTGAAGAAAGTATGTAAAGCTGGCTTGAAGGGAATTCAGGTAGGTTTGAAATTTTGAAATTGGCTCTTAGTATAAATTGCTCAATAAATTGTACCATAGAGTTGTCTCCGATGAACATTATCAATAGTTTCAAATTTTGGATCAATCAAGAAATCAGTGAAACTTGGCACAGTAATGCTGTGTATCAACATGCATCATTACAGAGAAAGTCTAATTGAGCTATTTATAATGATAAAGGGATTCAATCAGGTATACACCGAGAAACTATTTTCTCTAATGGGCAGATTCAAAACAAAGGGGCATAATCTTAAAATCGGAGTGAAATAGCATTGCAGATTTCAGATCTTGAATAGGACACACAAAAGAACATTGTAAACAATTGTCTGAAAGTCTCAGTCTTGTTTTAGATATCATTTTCAGAGCTTAGCTTTCTCTTACCTTGTTCAACCATTCCACTCTTTCAATATCTGGAAAGTGAACCTGAAATTTAAAAAAAGTTAATATAAATAGCTGAAACTTTCAGAGAAATATGGACATTCTGTGGGTAGAATACATTATACAATCAACTTTGAAATGTATTTTGGAGATATTCCATCAGCAACTGTGCCCAGATTCTTCTCCGCTCACTCTCCCCAATTTCTCCCAGCTTCTCTCTCCACACTATCCATATTCATACTTTGATCTTTCTTTTGTCGAGCCAAGACTGCATCCCCACATAACTGAACTGTCTTTTCATAGTAAGTCTTTCACCATTCTATTAATACCAATGCTCATGCCATTAATAAAACTGGCTAGTGTAGCCCGGAGACATATTTATTGGTGATTAAAATTTCTGCATATTTGACCAAATTAAATCTTCATGGTTACACCTACCTTCTTCCCAATAGCACTTGCCTGTCACGCTACATTTTAGACAAGAATTCCTTCAATCATGCACAATGGTGTTCTTCTGTTTTGCATATACTTGAAGCAATGCACCCAATCACACTTCGTGTCACTGGCCAATTATAATCACGGTTATGGATTTTTTTTCCTCTTTCCCTGTTAATTTATTTACCTGCAATTAATCAAAAGAGGCTGGCCATTTTTCAGGAACCAATACAAATGTATAACTAGCACAGAGAACGTGTGTTCAGCTAGTGCACTTTCTCAATACCTAAAAAGTATGGTGGATAAAAACAGTGGCCCAGAATTTCCTGGAAAGTTTTGGTGCAACTATGGTGCAAGAGTGGTGGTGGGGGCATCTTTTTTGAGGAAATTTGCATATAACTGATTTATGCGGTTTTACACTTTAACATCGTTACATGTGAATTTCCTTGATCATTTGCACTGCTTCCAAGATACTTACACTGAAACCCTCTGTCACTTATTTACATAGTTCCACCCCCATGTAAAAGAACAGCTCACATGAGTTTCCTGGATTTATGAGAATAATGTCTTGTCGTAGATTTATGCCGAGAAATTTATGCACACCATGACCCATTTGTCACCTGATATCAATGTAAGTGGGATTACTGGAGGTTGACAGCAATTTTCTTTGCTGTTTTTAAAAAAAAAATTTGTTGGGATCTGCATTAGACTTAACCAAAGTGCTATCAGTCTCAGAGTATCCGAAATTCAGTTCCAATGGCCTTTCCGATGTGAATAATCCTGCACTGCAGAATAATGGAACAGGAGCAGCAGAGACATAGAAACAGAGAAAATAGGTGCAGGAGTAGGCCATTCAGCCCTGCGAGCCTGCACCACCATTCAATAAGATCATGGCTGATCATTCACCTCAGAACCCCTTTCCTGCTTTCTCTCCATATCCCTTGATCCCTTTAGCCGTAAGGGCCATATCTAACTCCCTCTTGAATATATCCAATGAACTGGCATCAACAACTCTCTGCGGTAGGGAATTCCACAGGTTAACAACTCTCTGAATGAAGAAGTTTCTCCTCAACTCAGTCCTAAATGGCCTACCCCTTATCCTAAGACTGTGTCCCCGGTTCTGGACTTCCCCATCATCAGGAACATTCTTCCCACATCTAACTTGTCCAGTCCCATCAGGATCTTGTAAGTTTCTATGAGATGCCCTCTCATCCTTCTAAACTCCAGTGTATAAAGGCCCAGTTGATCCAATCTCTCCTCATATGTCAGTCCCGCCATCCCGGGAATCAGTCTGGTGAACCTTTGCTGCACTCCCTCAATAGCAAGAATGTCCTTTCTCAGATTAGGAGACCAAAACTGAACACAATATTCCAGGTGAGGCCTCACCAAGGCCCTGTACAACTGCAGTAAGACCTCCCTGCTCCTATACTCAAATCCCCTAGCTATGAAGGCCAACATACCATTTACCTTCTTCACCGCCTGCTGTACCTGCATGCCAACTTTCAATGACTGATGAACCATGACATCCAGGTCTTGTTGCACCTCCCCCTTTCCCAATCTGCCGCCAGATATTGCATCTGCCATGCATTTGCCCACTCACCTAACCTGTCCAAGTCACCCTGCAGCCTTTTAGCGTCCACCTCACAGCTCACACCGCCACCCAGTTTAGTGTCATCTGCAAACTTGGAGATATTACATTCAATTCCTTCATCTAAATCATTAGTGTAAATTGTAAAGAGCTGGGGTTGCTGTGGCACTCCACTAGTCACTGCCTGCCATTCTGAAAAGGACCCATTTATCCTGACTCTCTGCTTCCTGTCTGCCAACCATTCTCTATCCACATCAGTACATTACCCCCAATACCATGCGCTTTGATATTTCACACCAATTTCTTGTATGTGACCTTGTCAAAAGCCTTTTGAAAGTCCAAATACACCACATCCACTGGTTCTCCCTTGTCCACTCTATAGTTACATTCTCAAAAAATTCCAGAAGATTTGTCAAGCATGATTTCCCTTTCATAAATCCATGCTGAGTTGGACCAATCCTGTCACTGCTTTCCAAATGCGCCGCTATTTCATCTTTAATAATTGATTCCAACATTTTCCCCACTACTGATGTCAGGCTAACCGGTCTATAATTACCCGCTTTCTCTCTCCCTCCCTTTTTAAAAAGTGGTGTTACATTAGCTACCCTCCAGTCCATAGGAACTGATCCAGAGTCGATAGATTGTTGGAAAATGATCACCAATGCATCTACTATTTCTATGGCCAATTCCTTAAGTACTCTGGGATGCAGACTATCAGGCCCGGGGATTTATCGGCCTTCAATCCCATCAATTTCCCCAACACCATTTCCCGCCTAATAAGGATATCCTTCAGTTTCTCCTTCTCACTAGACCCTCGGTCCCCTAGTATTTCTGCAAGGTTATTTATGTCTTCCTTCGTGAAAACAAAACCAAAGTATTTGTTTAACTGGTCCGCCATTTCTTTGTTCCCCATTATAAATTCATCTGAATCTGACTGCAAGAGACCTACGTTTGTTTTCACTAATCTTTTTCTCTTCACATATCTATAGAAGCTTTTGCAGTCAGTTTTTATTTTCCCAGCAAGCTTCCTCTCAAACTCTATTTTCCCCCTCCTAAGTAAACCCTTTGTCCTCCTCTGCCGAATTTTAAATTTCTCCCAGTCCTCAGGTTTTCTGCCTTTTCTGGCCAATTTATATTGTTTACAATATACATAGATGACCTAGAAGAGGGGACAGAGTGTAGTCTAACAAAATTTGCAGATGACACAAAGATTAGTGGGAAAGCGGGTTGTGTAGAGGACAGAGAGAGGCTGCAAAGAGATTTAGATAGGTTAAGCGAATGGGCTAAGGTTTGGCAGATGGAATACAATGTCGGAAAGTGTGAGGTCATCCACCTTGAGGAAAAAAAACAGAAAAAGGGAATATTATTTGAATGGGGAGAAATTACAACATGCTGCGGAGCAGAGGGACCTGGGGGTCCTTGTGCATGAATCCCAAAAAGTTAGTTTGCAGGTGCAGCAGGTAATCAGGAAGGCGAATGGAATGTCGGCCTTCATTGCGAGAGGGATGGAGTACAAAAGCAGGGATGTCCTTCTGCAACTGTATAGGGTATTGGTGAGGCCGCACCTGGAGTACTGCGTGCAGTTTTGGTCACCTTACTTAAGGAAGGATATACTGGCTTTGGAGGGGGTACAGAGACGATTCACTCGGCTGAATCCGGAGATGAGGGGGTTACCTTATGATGATAGATTGAGTAGACTGGGTCTTTACTCGTTGGAGTTCAGAAGGATGAGAGGTGATCTTATAGAAACATTTAAAATAATGAAAGGGATAGACAAGATAGAGGCAGAGAGGTTGTTTCTACTGGTCGGGGAGACTAGAACTAGGGGGCACAGCCTCAAAATACGGGGGAGCCAATTTAAAACCGAGTTGAGAAGGAATTTCTTCTCCCAGAGGGTTGTGAATCTGTGGAATTCTCTGCCCAAGGAAGCAGTTGAGGCTAGCTCATTGAATGTATTCAAGTCACAGATAGATAGATTTTTAACCAATAAGGGAATTAAGGGTTATGGGGAGCGGGCGGGTAAGTGGAGCTGAGTCCACGGCCAGATCAGCCATGATCTTGTTGAATGGCGGAGCAGGCTCGAGGGGCTAGTTGGCCTACTCCTGTTCCTAATTCTTATGTTCTTATATGCCCCTTACTTGGATTTAACACAATCCTTAATTTCCCTTGTTAGCCACGGTTGAGCTACCTTCCCCGTTTTATTTTTACTCCAGACAGGGATGTACAATTGTTGGATGTTCATCCATGTGATCTTTAAATGTTTGCCATTGCCTATCCACCGTCAACCCTTTAAGTATCACTCGCCAGTCTATTCTAGCCAATTCACGTCTCATACCACCGAAGTTACCTTTCCCCAAGTTCAGGATCCTAGACTCTGAATTAACTGTGTCACTCGCCATCTTAATAAAGAATTCTACCATATTATGGTCACTCTTCCCCAAGGGGCCTCGCACAACAAGATTGTTAATTAGTCCTTTCTCATTACACATCACTAGGAGACAAAGTGCTCAGAGAGTGAGGCACCATGGTAGAGACAGCAGCCCAATTGCAATTACATCTCCTGGTGGAGGTGCTATATTTGCACTGGTTTTACTCTGGTTTTTACATTCTGGTTTAGACAAATGAGCTCTGCAGGAAATTTTGCAGCAAGTTACCATTGGACAAATCAATGCAAACATCACTTAAATTTTGACATAATTTCTGCAGAAGTGTGATCTAGGAAATTTAAAATCATAGAATATAGTTACAAAACAGGAGGCCATTCGGCCCGTTGAGCTTGTGCCAGCTCTCTGCAAGAGCACTTCAGCTAGTCCCACTCCCCTGCCCTTTCCATGTAGCCCTGCAATTTTTTTTCCTTCGGGTATTTATCCAATTCTCTTTTGAAAGCCATGATTGAATCTGCCTCCAACACCCTTTCAAGCAGTGCATTCCAGATCCTAACCACTCGTTGTGTAAAAATTGTTTTCCTCATATCGTCTTTGGTTCTTCTGCCAATCACCTGAAATCTGTGCTCTCTGGTTCTCTCGATCTATTCTGTCTAGACCCCTCATGATTTTGAACACCTTTATCAAATCTCCTCTCAACCTTCTCTGCTCGAAGGAGAACAACCCCAGCTTTTCCATTCTATCCACAGAACTGAAGGCCCTCATCCCTGGAACCATTCTTGTAAATCTTTTCTGTACCCTCTCTAAGGTCTTCACATCCTTCCTAAAGTGCGGTGCCCAGAATTGGACACAATACTCCAGTTGAGGCCGAACCGGTGTTTTATAAAGGTTCATCATAACTTCCTTGCTTTTTTACTCTATGCCTCTATTGATAAAGCCCAGGATCCCATATGCTATTTTATCCACTTTCTCAACCTGCCAAGCCACCATTAACGATTTGTGCCCATACCCTCCATGGTCTCTGTTCATGCAGCCATTTGACAATTGTATCCTTTGGTTTATATTGCCTTTCCTCATTATTCCTATCAAAATGTATTATTTCACACTTTTCTGCATTAAATGCCATGTATTCGCCCATTTCACCAGCCTGTCTATGTCCTCTTGAAGTTCATCACTATCCCCCACACTGTTCACTATACTTCCAAGTTTTTTATCATCTGAAAATTTTGAAATTGTGCCCTGTGCACCCATGTCCAAGTCATTAATGTATATTAAGAAAAGCAGTGGTCCTAGTACCGACCCCTGGAAGACACCACTGTATACCTTCCCCCAGTCCGATAAACAACCGTTCACCACTACTCTCTGTTTCCTGTCACTGAGCCAGTTTCATATCCATGCTGCCACTATCCCTTTTAGTTCTTGGGCTTAAACTTTGCTGGCAAGCCTATTATGTGGCACTTTCTCAAATGACTTTTGGAAGTCCATGTACACCATGTCAACTGTACTGCCCTCATCAAAAAGCTCAATCAAGTTAGTTAAACACAATTTGCCTTTAACAAATCAGTATTGGCTTACCTTAATTAATCCACACTTGTCCAAGTGACTGTGGGGCTGAAATTCAGTGCCGACAGAAAGCTGGCTGTGTTACCGCCTTTTCCCCGCGATTAGCAATGGTTGCGGTGGCCAATGGATCTATATTCAGCTTTTTTCTCCCAAAAAGTCCTCCAACGCTAATTGCCCTTCAAAACTGATAGATTTCAGCTATGGGGGTGGGTGGGTGAATTTCTGGTGGTATTCCCACGGGGAAATTCACCCTTAGGGTGATTTGTTGGCAACGAGCCAGCTGCTAGGCCATGAGGAGGGAAGGAGTTCTGTGCAAGGATGGCTGGTGATGCTGCGGGAAGAATTGCAACGTGGATTTCTGACGCCGATGCAGGGGGTCGAGGGACGGAGGCCAGTCCTGTACCCAAATGTAGGGAGGCCACTCGCCAAGTGTTTAGCAATGCCTGGAGGGAGATCACCATAGAGGTGTCGGGGTCCTCCATCCATAATAGGACGGCAACCCAATGTAGAAAATAGCTGAATGACATAATTCGTTTGATGAAAGTCAATACGTTGCCTCCATGGAGCAGCCGAACGCATACGCTGAGCCTCCCACAGCCCCGAGCGGGCTGCAGGACCTGAGCCTCCCGCTGCGCCGGGGAGAGCGGGTGGCAAATAGAGCGAGAGACAGGCTGGGGGGGGGGGGGGGGGCGGTAAAGGGAGAGAGAGAGGAAGAGAGAAAGAGAGCAAGCGATTTGGGAGGGGTCGAAGAAAAGAGAGGGGGCGGGGGTGGAAGAGAGAGCTTGAGGTGGGGGGGGGCGGGTAGGGGGAACCGGAGGATTGGAGGGGAGAGGGGGAACTCAGAAGACGGATCATGTTCTTCCTACCCCCTGGTGCGTGCAAGCTCAGTGCGTATGTTACAAGGGACAACGTTGGGGTGGGTGAAATCAAGAAGTCACGACGCTGTCATTATTCACTTCATACCCAATAAACCGGTTAACAATCTGCACACAATGCCCCATCTATGGGGGGGGCGGGGGGGAGGCGGCACTTGCACTGGGGTAAGGGACTTCGGCTGGAACTTGGTGGCTTTTGGGGAGATTTATCCTCTGTGGCTTCTGAAGTCAAAATGGATCAAATTACAAATTGGAAAGTCATCATAACTTGGGCTGGGTGGTTCCAGTTACACATTGCAGAGGAACTTCAGGGTGTGGCTTATCCTCCATGGGGACCAATCAGCCAATCAGAGAAACAGCTGCATTTCAGTTTATATAAATAGTTGCATCTATAATATATATATCAGCACGGATTATATTAAGGGAAGATCGTGTCTGACTAACCTGATGGAATTTTTTGAGGAGGTAACCAAGAGGGTTGATGAGGGTAGTGCATACGATGTGGTATATATGGACTTTAGCAAAGCTTTTGATAAGGTCCCACAAGGATCATGAAGGTTAAAGCTCATGGGATACAGGGCAAAGTGGCAAGTTGGATCCAAAATTAGCTTGGAGGTAGGAAGCAAAGGGTAATGATTGATGGATGTTTTTGTGACTTGAAGAATGTTTCCAGTGGGGTTCCACAGGGCTCAGTACTGGGTCCCTTGCTTTTTGTGGTACATATCAATGATTTAGATTTGAATATAGGGAGTATGATTAAGAAGTTTGCAGACAACCACTAAAATTGGCTGTGTGGTTGATAATGAAGAGGAAAGTCATGGGCTGCAGGAGGATATCAATCTACTGGTCAAGTGGACAGAGCAGTAGCAAATGGAATTTAATTCAGAGAAGTGTGAGGTGATGCACTTTGGGAGGGCTAATAAGGAAAGGGTATACACTAAGCGGCAGGTCACTTAATAGTGCAGATGTGCGAAGGGACCTAGGAGTGCTTGGCAACAGATCCCTGAAAGTAGCAGGCCAGGTGGATAAGGTGGTTAAGAAGGCATACGTAATGCTTGCCTTTATTGGCCGAGGCATAGAATATAAGAGCAGGGAGATTATGCTTAAATTGTATAATACTTTGGTTAGGCCACAGCTGGAGTATTGCGTGCAGTTGTGGTCGCCGTATTATAGGATGGAAGTGATTGCACTAGAGAGAGGGTGCAGAGGAGGTTTACTAGGATGCTGCCTAGAATGAAGAATCTTCATTATGAGGACAGATTGGATAGGCTGGATTTGTTCTCATTGGAACAGAGGAGGTGGAGAGGAAACCTCATCGAGGTGTACAAAATATTGAGGGGCTTGGACATAGTGGATAGTAAGGGTCTATTTCCATTGGTGGACGGGTCTATTACGAGCGAGGAATAGTTTTAAGGTGGTTGATGGAAGCTTTAGAGGGGATTTTTTTTTTTTTAAATTCGTAGCCAATCGTTCCAATTCTTTGTCAAATCACAAACGCCAGAGGTCACCCTGGGCCCATTCAAGGATCACTCTGCGCCAATGCTCTTAGCCAAAAGGCTTAGAGCCACTGCACCGTTCCTGGAAGTACTGCAATACCAGGTTCGTGCCATGGAGGTGGATGGGTCAGGTCCCCCACACCCCTCCGTGGAGGTGGATGGGTCAAGCCACCCCACCCACCTCCTATTTCCAAAAAAGCAAGCATATACCTTCCTGATCCAGGGAGAACCACCTTGGGGTTATGGTGGTTACTCCCCTGTCAGGTCAGTTACGCATGATCTTAGCCAAAAGGCCGAGAAGCTAGCTTTAGAGGGGATTTGAGGTGGGGCTTCTTTACATAGAGGGTTGTGGGTATCAGGAACTCACTGCCTGGAAGAGTGATGGATGCAGAAACCCTCACCACTTTTAAGAGATGGTTGGATGGGCACTTAAAGTGCAGTAGCCTGCAAGGTTACGGACCTAGAGCTGGTAATTGGGATTAGACTAGATGACCTTTTGTTGGATGGAGCAGATATAATGGTAAGTACTGCAGGAAATAGAATACGGCCAACGTGATCTCCTGGACTAGTTCAGATCGCCTGGATGGGTCGGAGAGAAATTTTCCCAGATTTTTTCTCCCTAAATTGGCCTGTGTTTTTAATCTGGTTTTTGCCTCTCCCAGGAGATCACATGGCTCCGGTTGGAGTGGAGTGTAGAATGTCTTAGTCTAAGGAGTGTCGCAGCGGTTTGGTTGGGCTGGGTGCTCTTTGCCTTTCTGTCATTGTTCATAGGTATATGTAACCTTTAAGGCTCTTTGTCAGCCGGCGCAGGCATGGGTCGAGGCGCTTGTCGGCGGACATGGTGCTTTCCCCGTGGCCCAGGGCACTGGCGATGCCAATGAGGGTAAGCAACTACTGTGCCTTTCCATCTGAAAGCCTGCTACTTGTAGGCTCCATGCGTAAATTCCCCACCTCCCCCTCACGGCAGGCCTTTTCCCATTTATGTTTGCAGATGAGCCCCCCGGTACTGTTGATGCCAAGGTGGGCAGCATGGGTAAGTGAAGGCCTTCCTTTAATGCTATCTTTCCCTGAAAATGACAGCGCACACTGTGCCTTTCCTTCTGAAAGTCTGTTAATTGCAGGCTCCATGCGTCAATCCCCTACCTCCCCCTTACGGCAGCCCTTCTCCCATTGATACTTGCAGATGAGAGGCCGAGTGGCAGCAGAGGCAAGGGAAATGGTTGTCCTGAAGGACTGTCGCCAGGCCTGGAGGAGAGCACAGTAAGCAGTGTCAGCCCAGGCGAGGGAGCTGCTCCTCCTGATGATTAGAGACCGTCGCAAGGACTGCAGGAGACTCTTGATGAGAGCCAGCCAGATGAGCTTACTGACAGCAATGAGGACACTGAGGTTTCGAGCATTGCTGACCCCCTCGATCTCACTCCATCTTTTGGGGACCTCAGTGGTGAGGAAGAGGAGGACACTGCTGGCATCACCTCGTCACTGCACGCGCTAGCTCAGATACTGGGAGTACGCGGTCCAATCTATCTGCACTGGGTGTTGCACCGGGGTCAAGAGGGCTGCAGCATGCTGATGGGACTAGGCAACCTTAGGTGCCACCTCTCCGGGCCGGCAGGGGGCGACAGGGGGGGGTAAGTCTGCACCGGAGTTCTGCTGTGGAGGACTCAGATGAGCACATTGATGTTGTGGCTTACGAAAGAAGGGTGGAGGACATGCATTCCCAGATGTTGGGGCACTAGCAAGGGTGCCAGAGAGCCTGTCAGAAGTGGTGAGGAGCGCGGAGGAGTCCGACTGCCACATTGTCGACAGCTCTGCGCATTCCTTAGAGCCCATCATTGCCAGTGTGCAGCGATGGTGGACTCCCAGAGAGAACGTGTGGATCCAGATGTGGGGCTGCAACCTGTAGGTGATGTGGCAGCTGCCATTGCAGCACAGGCACGAGGGAACGAGTATATCGGTGCTGGTTTAGAGAGGATGGCCGCGGCCCTAGAAGCTCAGAATGCTCATGCACTCTGCGCAACAGGCCGTGGAGCATCCAAGTGCTGCCATCTCTGGTGGGTTTGAGAATGTGGCTGCTCTCATGCAGTCTTAGCTCAATGCCACCTGACACTTTAGTGTTGCCTTCGTAGTTGGGTCCACCACGGGCCACCTTACGGTGTGGCACCACAATCCCTCAGATTGGTGGTGGCGGTATTGTGCCGCCCCCGGTGAGTGACTCAGGCTCCTCAGATCAGGATACGGATGATACGCTCCCTCCGGCTCGCAGCATTCCTGGCCCCAGATCTGTCACTCCACCAGTGCCTCCAAGCATGGCCTCGCCCGAGCCAAGCCAGAATGAACCCTCTCAGGAAGATGCTGACCAGTCTCCAGCTGACCCTTCCAAGCCTAAAGCTGGTCGAGGTCATCCTAGCAGGACATCTGCAGCTTCCACAAAGGGAACACAGCAGCCTTCCTAGACCCATGAGGCAGCCACAGGGGAGACACTGAGGCAAAGTAGTAGGGTAGGCACATGCAATAGGGATTATTTGGAAATGCACAAGGGTGGGAAACTGTGTATATATGTTACTATGGTGCACTATTTATTGTTTTGAGTGATAGTGATGTTTTAAATCTTTATTTTTTTGTACCTATATCTGGGCTGGTGTATAATGTGGCGGTGGGCAATGATGCATGAAGGCACGCATTGGGACGGCCATGGAAGGTTCAATTTGAAGGGTCCTCCTCCTCAAGCTGCTGTCCATTCGACAGCCAGGATAATCATCATAGGCAGTCCCTCAAAATCGAGGAAGACTTGCTTCCACTCAAAGTGAGTGCTCAGGTGACTGTACTGTCCAATACAGGAATTACAGTCTCTGTCACAAATGGGACATAGAAACATAGAAAATAGGTGCAGGAGTAGGCCATTCGGCCCTTCGAGCCTGCACCGCCATTCAATGGGTTCATGGCTGAACATGCAACTTCAGTACCCCATTCCTGCTTTCTCGCCATACCCCTTGATCCCCCTAGTAGTAAGGACTACATCTAACTCCTTTTTGAATATATTTAGTGAATTGGCCTCAACAGCTTTCTGTGGTAGAGAATTCCACAGGTTCACCACTCTCTGGGTGAAGAAGTTTCTCCTCATCTCGGTCCTAAATGGCTTACCCCTTATCCTTAGACTGTGCCTCCAGGTTCTGGACTTCCCCAACATTGGGAACATTCTTCCTGCATCTAACCTGTCCAAACCCGTCAGAATTTTAAACGTTTCTATGAGGTCCCCCCTCATTCTTCTGAACTCCAGTGAATACAAGCCCAGTTGATTCAGTCTTTCTTGATATGTCAGTCCCGCCATCCCGGGAATCAGTCTGGTGAACCTTCGCTGCACTCCCTCAATAGCAAGAATGTCCTTCCTCAAGTTAGGAGACCAAAACTGTACACAATACTCCAGGTGTGGCCTCACCAAGGACCTGTACAACTGTAGCAACACCTCCCTGCTCCTGTACTCAAATCCCCTCACTATGAAGGCCAACATGCCATTTGCTTTCTTAACTGCCTGCTGTACCTGCATGCCAACCTTCAATGACTGATGTACCATGACACCCAGGTCTCGTTGCACCTCCCCTTTTCCTAATCTGTCACCATTCAGATAATAGTCTGTCTCTCTATTTTTACCACCAAAGTGGATAACCTCACATTTATCCACATTATACTTCATCTGCCATGCATTTGCCCACTCATAAACCTATCCAAGTCACTCTGCAGCCTCATAGCATCCTCCTCGCAGCTCACACTGCCACCCAAATTAGTGTCATCCGCAAATTTGGAGATACTACATTTAATCCCTTCGTCTAAATCATTAATGTACAATGTAAACAGCTGGGGCCCCAGCACAGAACCTTGCGGTACCCCACTATTCACTGCCTGCCATTCTGAAAAGTACCCATTTACTCCTACTCTTTGCTTCCTGTCTGACAACCAGTTCTCAATCCATGTCAGCACACTACCCCCAATCCCATGTGCTTTAACTTTGCACATTAATCTCTTGTGTGGGACCTTGTTGAAAGCCTTCTGAAAGTCCAAATACACCACATCAACTGGTTCTCCCTTGTCCACTCTACTGGAAACATCCTCAAAAAATTCCAGATTTGCCAAGCATGATTTCCCTTTCACAAATCCATGCTGACTTGGACCTATCATGTCACCTCTTTCCAAATGTGCTGCTATGACATCCTTAATAATTGATTCCATCATTTTACCCACTACCGATGTCAGGCTGACCGGTCTATAATTCCGTGTTTTCTCTCTCCCTCCTTTTTTAAAAAGTGGGGTTACATTGTCTACCCTCTACTCCATAGGAACTGATCCAGAGTCTATGGAATGTTGGAAAATGACTGTCAATTCATCCGCTATTTCCAAGGCCACCTCCTTAAGTACTCTGGGATGCAGACCATCAGGCCCTGGAGATTTATCGGCCTTCAATCCCATCAATTTCCCCAACACAATTTCCCGACTAATAAGGATTTCACTCAGTTCCTCCTTCTTAGGAGACCCTTTGACCCCTTTTATATCCAGAAGGTTGTTTGTGTCCTCCTTAGTGAATACCGAACCAAAGTACTTGTTCAATTGGTCTGCCATTTCTTTGTTCCCAGTTATGACTTCCCCTGATTCTGACTGCAGTGGACCTACGTTTGTCCTTACTAACCTTTTTCTCTTACATATGTATAGAAGCTTTTGCAGTCCATTTTAATGTTCCCTGCAGTGGTTGAAGGAAAGGGTGGGTGGGTAGTCTGGTTTGCCGCACGCTCCTTCCACTTGGTTGGTTGCTGTATGCTCTTGGCGATGAGACTCTAGGTGCTCAGTGCCCTCCCGGATGCTCTTCCTCCACTTAGGGCGGTCTTGGACCAGGGATTCCCAGCTGCCAATGGAGATGTTGCAATTGATCAAGAAGGCTTTGGGGGTGTCCTTGAAACATTTCCTCTGCCGACAAGGGGCTTGCTTTCCATGTAGTTGTTCCAAGTAGAGCTTTGGGAGTCTCGTGTCGGACATGTGGATGATGTGGCCCGCCCAATGGAGCTGGTCGATTGTGGTCAGCCAGGTTATGCAGCAGACGACCGCAAAGATGGAGACCCATTCAGGTGAGTACTGTCACCAGAATAGTCAAGGCAACAAAATCTTTGTTTAAGCATGCCAATGCAGTGCTCAACTTGTCCCAGAATGAGCGTCCTTATAGGCATGCTTGGCCACAGTCCTGGGGTTGCGAAGTGGAGTGAGCAACCAAGTGGACAGGGGATATCCCTTATCCCCTCAGCAGCCACCCACCATCCTGGTTTGGCCTGGTGAAGAGGGCGGGCACACTGCTCTGGCGCTGGATGAAGGCATCTCGGCTGCTGCTTGGATATCTGGCATCAACTGCCAGGATCCTTCGCTGGTGGCCGCACACCAACTAAACATTCAGGGAGTGGAACCCCTTTCTGTTGATAAACAGTTTGGGATGGTGTTGTGGTGCTCTCAGAACATATGATAAGAACTAGTAGCAGTATGCCATTTGGTCCCTCGAGCTTGGTCCGCCATTTAATAAGATCATAGCATATCTGATCATGGACTCAGCTGCACTTCCCTACCCACTCCTCATAACCCTTTATTCCCATATCGCTCAAAAATCTGTCTATCTCTGCCTTAAATATATTCAATGACCCAGCTTCCACAGCTCTCTGGGGCAGAGAATTCCACAGATTTACAACCCTCAGAAGAAATTCCTCCTCATCTCAGTTTTAAATGTTGGCCTCCTTATTCTGAGACTATGCCCACTAGTTTTAGTTTCCCCTATGAGTGGAAATATCCTCTCTGCATCCATTTTCTCGAGCCCCCTCATTATCTTATATGTTTCGATAAGATCACCAGTCATTCTTTTGAACGCCCATGAGTATAGGTCCAACCTACTCAACCTATCCTCATAAATCAACTCCCTCATCTCCGGAATCAACCTAATGAACCTTCTCTGAACAGCCTCCAATGCAAGTATATCCTTCCTTAAATACGGAGACCAAAACTGTACACAGTACTCCAGGTGTGGCCTTGCCAATACCCTGTACAGTTTGTAGCAGGACTTCTCTGCTCTCATACTCTATCCCCCTTGCAATAAAGGCCAACATTCCATTTGCCTTCCTGATTATTTGCTGTACCTTTTGTGTTTCATGCACAAGGATCCCAGGTCTCTCTGTACTGCAGCAGTTTTTCTCCATTTAAATTATAATTTGCTTTTCTATTATTTCTGCCAAAGTGGATAACCTCAAATTTCCCACATTATACTACATCTGCCAAATTTTTGCCCACGCTCTTAGCCTGTCTATATCCCTTTGCAGATTTCTTGCGTCCTCCTCACAATTTGCTTTTCCACCCACCTTTGTATCATCAGCAAATTTGGTTACATTACACTCAGTCCCTTCATCCAAGTAATTAATATAGATTGTAAATAGTTGAGGCCCCAGCACCGATCCCTGCGCACTCCACTAGTTACTGTTTGACAATCGGCAAATGACCCATTTATTCCGACTCTCTGTTTTCTGTTAGTTAGCCAATCCTTTATCCATGGTAATATATTACCCCCAACCCTGTGAGCTTTTATTTTGTGCAGTAACTTTTTCTGTGGCACCTTATCGAATGCTTTCTGGAAATCCAAATACACCACATCCACTGGTTTCCCCTTATCCACCATGCTCATTACATCCTCAAAGAACTCCAGCAAATTTGTCAAACATGATTTCTCTTTCATAAAACCATGTTGACTCTGCTTGATTGAGTCATGCTTTTCCAAATGTCCTGCTAATGCTTACTTAATAATTTCTCCAGCATTTTCCCAATGACAGATGTTAGGCTAACTGGTCTATAGTTTCCTGCTTTTTGTCTGAATCCTTTTTTAAATAGGGGCATTACATTTGGGGTTTTCCAATCTGCTGGGCCCTCCCCAGAATCCAGGGAATTTTGGTAGATTACAACCAATGCATCCACTATCAGTCCAACGTGTGTGCAGTTGATGGCCCCCTGCATCCTGGGGAACCCTGCAATCCGGACAAATCCGGCCTGGCGCTCCATCTGTTTCCCCCTCATAGTGGGGAAGGAGATATGTTGCACTCTTCGCTTGTACAGCACATGGGTGACCTGTCGAATGGAGCGATGGGCAGAGAATTGGGAAATATTGGAGATGTCTGCACTTACAGACTGGAATGAGCCCGTTGAATAAAAGTTCAAAGCTATCGTTACTTTGGAATCCACGCTGAGCACGGTCCTCAGTCTTGAGACTCCAAATCTGGCCGCAGGACAATGCAGAGCTTGGTCACGACGTCCTTCGTGAATCTCAGCCTCCGCACACATTGCTTGTTGCTGAGCTGCAGGAAGGAGAACTGACGCAGGTAGACCCTAGGATGGTAGGGCCTCCTTGCCAGAGGTATGTGCTGGGCCCCTCCTATGCAAGCTGGCTGAACGCCTGCTCCCTCTTCCTCATCATGTTGTGAAGCCTCTGCAGGCTGCTGCTAGCAAGGCTCCTCATCCACTATCCGGTGAGGTGGGGGGGTGGGGGGGGGGAGGGGAGGGTGCGGTCAGCGTACCTCACCCTCCACCTCACAGCATCTCCCACCTGTCCAGCCTCTGGACGATGATGTCTGCGGACATCTGCAGGCCCTTCTACATGTTGGACAGCCATGGCTGCTGCCTCCCTTGTCCGCTGCCTCACGAACTATTGGTGACGGTGACGCCTCCTCCTGCGTGCATTCCTGCCTCTCACAATGTGAACAAGGTGTTCCCCTGCCCAAACTGAGCCCATTATGGGTGGAGGCACGATTCTTTGTGCAGCAGAGATTTACTCCCACTGCCCACGGCTAATGAGAGACAGGGAAACAGTTTTATTCATCGGCAAAAGTTTTATCAATCCTGCTGCTATTTTTGAAATGTTGCACAAAAAGCTTCGAGGAATTTTGATGCACAAAAATTTCAACACACCAGCTGGTGCCCTCCCACAGTGCACCAAACCAAAAGGTTGGCGGGGGCACGGTCACTAAAAGGATCGGCTTTTTTTCAACTGAAAATGGGTTTTAGGACCTAGCGGCAGCGCTGCACATTTTGATCGGGTCATCACTGCCGTAAGCCCCACACCGCCACAAAGTTCGTTGATCAGGATGGAGGTCCACACAGCCGGAAAATCTCTCGGGCCAAATTTCTGTCATGGTGGCCAGTTGACAGCAAAGTGGCAGCCACGGGATTCTGTTGTATGGCCGCCGCAAATGGGCGGTAAAGCGTCTTACTGAGACCCTGACTTTCAGCCCCGGTTAATTTTGTCCCGGATTATTATTTTTAAAAACTTCCCCATTACCGAGGTTTAACTGACTGGCCTATAGTTGCTGGGTTTATCCTTATATCCTTTTTTGAACAATGGTACAACATTTGCAATTGTCCAGTCCTCTGGCACCACCCCTATATCGAAGGAGGATTGGAAAACTATGGCCAGTTCCTCCGCAGCTACCCGCTTTACTTCCCTCACCATCATAGGATGCATCCCATCAGGTCCTGGTAACTTATTTATTTTAATTACAACCAGCCTTTCTAGTACCTCCGCTTTATCAATTTTTATTCCATCCAGTATCTCAACTACCTTCCCTTTCCCTATGACTTTGGCAGTGTCTTCTTCCTTGGTGAAGTCAGATGCAAGGTACTCACTTAGTACCTCAGTCATGCCCTCTGCCTCCACATGTAGTTCTCCATTTTGGTCCCTAATCGGCCCCCCCATCCTCTTACTACTTATACGCCCACAGAAGACTTTTGGATTCCCTTTTATGTTAGCTGCGAATCTGTTCTCGTTCTCGGTTTGCCTCTCTCATTTATTTTTTCACTTCCCCCTCTGTATTTTCTATATTCAGCTTGGTTCTCACGTATTCTCAACCATGTGTCACATGTAGCCTTTTTCTGTTTAATTTTACTCATGGGTAGAAATTGCGTTGCACCCCATTAGGGGGGGGGGACGGTAACATCCGGGAGGTGGGCATTCTATGGCAGGCGCGGAACTTCCACCCCGCTTGAAAAATTCGGGTTACCATCCGAAAGGAAGTGGTGGGCACAAATAACGTGCTCCACTTCCTTTCTGAGGCAGTCGTGTGGCGGATGGTTTGGGAACAGGATGCAGCACTATGCACTGGGCCGTGTAGCGCTGCCGCGAAGGAGGGGCTCTTCCCTTCATTAAAGGAAAGGGCTCAAGCTGCAAACTCTGCAGGTAAGAACCAGGCCTCCATGGACCACCCAACACTCAAGCAGAGTGCCGGGTTGAACGATCACGGTGATTGCAGTGCCAATGGGGCACCGAAGAAAAATGGCATTTAAAAAAAAACATGGCTGCCACTTCCCCTTTAACTAGTGAGTGGCCTGCAGCCAGCGCAGTTTCACGGGGATGCTCCTCAATTTTTGTTCTGAGACAAAAACGGGTCGCTGCGCATTGTGATGATGTCGTTATCACCAGCACAGCAGAGTGGGGCGCTGCGGGTTACCGCTAAGGCTAAACACCCCCGGAATTTAGCAGGAATAGTCAGTGGTGCCGCAGCGGTGCTGATGACTTAGAGTCGGCTACTCCGACCTGCCCCTACTTCCACCCCGATGATGAGGCCACTTCCGCCCCGATCCAGAAAAAAAGCATGGTGTTGAATTTCTCCAGTTTGGCCACCCCATGCATTGGGGCAGCAGGAACACTTCAAGAACAGTAGGTGCGACTCGTTTCGGGCAGTGGGCAATTTCGGCCCCTATAGCTCTTGCAACGCTCTATAATTTCCCTGAAAATTTGCTCCTCCATATCCGTCCCACTAGCTGATGGCCTACAGAATACACCCCATATTGTAATAGCACCTCTATGGTTTCTCAACTTTAATCAAATAGATTCTGTCGTTGACCCCGCTAGGACATCCTCTCTTTCCAGAACTATAATATTCTCCTTATTCAATACTGCCATCCAACATCCTTTCTTTCCTAAATATTATATCCAGGAATATTTAGTACCCAGTCCTGACCTTTTTTGAGCCAGGTTACCACGCTTTGTGCATTCACACACATGCACTGTAAACCTCACTTAGGCCTTCTAAGATTGGGGCCAGTGTCACCTAGAAACAACAAATGTCTAGTCTAATATCTCTTGTATGTGCACCATCTTTTACAAGCAGCACATCCAAATATAATAGATACAATTAAAAAGTTGAGTATATCTTGCTACAGCTATATATATATTGGTGAGGCTACACCTGGAACACTGCATGCAGTTTTGGTTTCTATATTTACGAAAGGATATACTTGCTTTGGAGGCAGTTCAGAGAAGGTTCACTAGGTTGATTCCAGGGATGAAGGGGTTGACTTATGAGGAAAGGTTGAGTAGGTTGGGCCTCTACTCATTGGAATTCAGAAGAATGAGAGGTGATCTTATCGAAAAGTATAAGATTATGAGGGTGCTTGACAAGGTAGATGCAGAGAGGATGTTTCCACTGATGGGAGAAGACTAGAACTAGAGAGCACGATCTTAGAATATGGGGCCGCCCATTTAAAACAGAGACAAGGAGAAATTTCTTCTCCCAGAGGGTTGTAAATCTGTGGAATTCGCTACCTCAGCGAGCTGTGGATGCTGGGACATTAAGAGACTGTCTATTTCTGTCTTAAATTTATTCAAACGATAAGGGGATAAGGGGTTATGGGGAGCGGGCAGGGAAGTGGAGCTGAGTCCATGATCAGATCAGCCATGAACTTATTGAATGGCGGAGCAGGCTCGAGGGACCATATGGTCTACTCCTGTTCCTATTTCTTATGTTCTTACATCGCATTATAACATTTACAGTTTCATTTTTATTTTGCTACAAATTCATCTCATGACTGAACTTGGCAACAAAGCGACAATGTAACTGAATGCGATACTGTTATATTGGCAAGTAGCAGATGCAGAAATCCTAGTTTCTATAACAAAATACGTTAATATGGAAATAGGAAACATTTTGTTCCTAAAAACACTGCTTGGAACCAAGTGAACATCATTACTGGAAACTAGTAAGATATAATTATGGTATTTAAGTATACTTTGAAATTTGTAATATTGCAGGAAATTAATAAAATATGTACAATTTCCTAAATTTTGATGAAGATATATAAAATGTACAACCTTTGTAGCAGGTGAAGATTATATTCAAAATAGTGAATAAACCATGTTCAGTAAGCAAATACAGTAATAAACTGTAAACCAGTCTGTAATTTAAAACCTCTGATGCAAGTACAAGAATAATTTATGTATTAGACAGAACTGTTGATTTTGTTCATACATATGGTCCACTCCTCAGTCAATTTGAATCATTCAAACTAAGCAGTGTGTAACACACCAAAATCTGAATCTCATGCTAAAAAATTCAAATTATCTGAATTTTAATTTAAGCAATTAAATTGTGGAAGAATGGGCTATATATTGCTACAAACTAAACATCCTGAGGTACAGTTTCCACTTTGGGCACAATCAGCGAATCCACCACAAATTGCGCCCAAAATTGCACCCATTTTGCATATTGCCGAATGCAAAGTCTGCCATGAACCAGTGCAATTGGGCAACATTTAAAAAATATATTTAAAAAAAAGGTTGCTTAAAAAAAAAAATCCTTGACATTTAAGAATGGCAATGTTTCCCTAAGCTGCACAACTACGGTGCTCTCTGCCGAGCAGCCCAGGACCAGCTTTTTCAATGTTAAGTTTCCTGCACGCACGAAACTGTGAATGAACCACACAGCCCCTTAAAGAGCCGCCGCATGTGCCCAAAAATTAGGGGGAGCATTGTGGTATAACTTGGTAAAGTTTGATTAATACAGCTGAAAATGGGTTTATAACAAAAAATAAGCATTTTAAAATCAGTGTCAATCCACCACCTGTGAGCAAACAGATTTTCAATTAGTGAACTTAAAAAAATATACAAAACTACTTTCTAGTTAGATTGGGGTACAGTAGTCAGTTCCTTAGTAAATTCAAAATCTCTCAAAAAATACCTTAGTGTCCTTGCACCCAAAAGATCCAGCTTAATTTTTGAAGCCTCCTCAAAGGCCTGCAAGTGAGCGCAATTAACAGAAACTCCCTATTGTGAATAATTCACCCTGGGGCCGTGGTCAGTTTTGCGGGTGGGGCCTGCTTCGAGTGCGATGTTTTAAAAACTAGCGCAAAAGATTGTGCAAACTCAAGTTGCACCGAATATAATTTGCATTTAAAATTCTGTGATCTTTTATGCGGCTACACAGATATTGGGGGAATCGGGCCAAAAAAAAAACAGGGCAATTAAGCAGAAACTCTAGGCCCTCATCTCAAAACTGGAAAAGTAGGAGTTTGTAGAAGTCTAAATTTCAGCCAAAGTGAAAATCTTATATGCAAGTTATGTAGACAAACAGAAGGGATTTTTTGAAACTATACCAAGAACATAAAGCAACATATCTCCTGAAAAAAATTATATCAAAACAAAATTAGTTAAAAAGTCATATGGTCCATTAGAAGTCATTTTTTAATACAATATATGAGAATATACTCAGGCCAGCATTAATACATTATTTAATATGCTAAATTATCATATTCAAATGCCAAATACTTGGAATAGTAAACACTATGCAGTTGGAGGCTTCCTTCGTACAAATGGCCCCGGCCCGAAAGTACCTGGTGGACCCGGAGGAACGTAGGATCCTGGACGGTGGCCTAGATTTGCTGTGCAGCGCATGGGAAGATGTCTTTCAGGTACATATAAGCTGCAGACACATGGGCCTGCAACACCAATCACTATGCAGTATTCTCATTGATAAAAATGGGAGCTCTGCTTGTACGGACTCCCATTACTATCAATGATAAAAATCCCATAAACAACGAAACACAGTATAATTAATAAATAAATAAAACAGCTCACATATTTAAAATTAAATGAAATTAAATTAATTCAATGTTGTAGAAAAAATAAATATTTTTTGGAATTTTTTTAACGTGTTTTAATCATGTTAAAATAAACTTACCTTAATGGACAGGGTTGTTAAATATAAAAATTAGTGCTTAAATTTAATTTTTTACATGTTTTGAAACTCCAACGCTGGTAAAAGTAAATGTGCCTGCTTTTACCAGGCATAAAAGTTTGAAGGACATTCGCTGGGCAGGAGTTGAGCAAATCTCCCAATCTCTCCCATGCAAATGTCCTTCTCCCAGGGATGTGGAGGATTTGTCTGTTTTCTGTCTTAAGACAAGAGAAATCTTGACCGATCAGAAAAGCCGGTTTCTGGTGGATGCGCCCCAAAAAACAGCTTTTGCGAGGCCTTGCCAGGTCCATGTGCACTTCATACGGAACCAGCAAGGCTGGAATTTTCAGCCCATTAACTCTCAAATTTGACCTGAACTCTGATTGGCTGAGAATCATCTTACACTTTGGTCTGAAATTAGAACCAACTTGGTTATATGGCTGAATTATGGTCAATATACAAGAGGGCAGGGCTCAGTTTGGCTCCCGCCAAAGATCAATCAGCTGCAGATCTCATGACATAAGAACATAAGTGTTGTGTATGGAGAAAGAGTCAGACTGAACACTGAGCTCAAAGTAAAGTGTGACCTTAGTCTTTTATTGCAGGTCTCCAGAGTGCCTCTCCAACCTGTGAAACCTCCTTAAATACCTGTGTACCCAAGGGATTATGGGATCCCTTGGGACTCCGGGGGATGAGCCCTCTGGTGGCTGTACAGAGTCCACATAAATAATAACTATTTACAATGTGAGTCGATCTGGGGCCCTTCTTGCCTTGGTTGATCGTTTTGGTGTGAAAGCTGGTGTTGTTGAATCATGTGTTGGGTCCTGCAGGGCTGCTGTGGATGATGGATTCTGCTTCGTGGTCAACCGTGGTGCCAGTTGCCACTGGTGTGCATGTTGGGGGATCAAAGAAGGTAGGGTCCAAGGTGGGTTGCTCAGGGTAGTCTGTAAATCTGAGTTTGATTTGGTCCAAATGTTTCTGATGAATGAGTCCATTTTAAAGTTTGATCCGAAACACTCTGCTCCCCTCTTTGGCCACGACAGTGCCGGGAAGCCACTTGGTACCTTGTCCATAATTTAGTACAAATACAGGATCACTGACTTCAATCTCACGTGACACATTTGCGCTATCATGGTATGCACTTTGTTGAAGCCGCCTGCTCTCTACTTGTTCATGTAGATCAGGGTGAACTAACGAGAGCCTTGTCTTAAGTGCTCTTTTCATGAGCAGTTCAGCAGGTGGGATCCCAGTGAGTGAGTGGGGTCTCGTGCGGCAGCTAAGCAGGACTCAGGATAGGCGAGTCTGCAGTGAGCCTTCAGTTACCCTCTTGCTTGATGGTTTGCACTGCTCTTTCTGCCTGACCATTGGACGCTGGTTTAAACGGGGCAGATGTGACATGTTTGATCCCGTTAAGGGTCATGAATTCTTTGAACTCAGCATTGGTAAAACATGGCCCGTTGTCGCGCACCAGGACATCGGGTAAGCAGTGAGTGGCAAACATGGCCCGCAGGCTTTCAGTCGTGGCAGCGGATGTGCTAGCCGATATTATCTCACATTCAATCCATTTGGAGTACGCGTCTACAACCACAAGGAACATTTTACCCACGAACGGGCCTGCATAGTTGATGTGTACCCTAGACCACGGTTTGGAGGGCCAAGACCATAAACTCAGTGGTGCCTCCCTGGGTACATTGCTTAACTGCGAGCATGTATTACATCTGTGAAGGCAGGACTCTATGTCCGCATCGATACCGGGCCACCACACGTGGGATCTGGCTATCACTTTCATCATTACGATGCCTGGGTGGGTACTGTGGAGGTCATTGATGAAGGTATCTCTGCCCTTCTTGATTGCCCCACAGAAGGCAGTCCGCCTGTATAGACATTTCATCTTTGCGCCGCTGGAATGGCTTAATCTCTTCCTGCATTTCCACTGGGACACTGGGCCAGCTCCCGTGAAGCACACAGCTTTTGACCAGAGATAATAAAGGAATCCTGGCTTGTGGCGGATGGCTTGGATGTATTCGGACAACGAGTGCCCACCTCTGGATGCAGGCCGATGCGTTGGTATTTATCCCTTTACTCTCAGAAAACATATAAGTGGCTTATGGTCAGTTTCCAATTTGAATTTTAGTCAAAACAGGTATTGATGCATTTTCTTTACCCCACAGACACACGCTAACGCTTTTTTCTCAATCATGCTGTAGGCTCTCTTGGCCTTAGACAGACTCATGGATGCATAAGCAACCATTTGCAGTTTCCCGAAATCATTAGGTTGTTGCAATAGACACCCAACGGCATATGACGACGCATCACATGCTAGTACCAAACGCTTGCATGGATCATACAACACAAGCAATTTGTTTGAGCATAACAATTTTCTCGCTTTTACAAAGGCATTTTCTTGGCTTTTGCCCCAAACCCATTCGCTCCCTTTTCGTAGTATGACATGTAGTGATTCTAGCAGGGCGCTGAGACCCGGTGAGAAGTTACCAAAGTAGTTCAAGAGTCCCAGACATTCAGCATTATCAGGGGACAATTTGTGGTGAATGTACGTACCCCATGTACCTCTGCCTCCTCTATCTGAGGCTCTGTTTCATCATGATCCTCCTCTGCAACATGGTGGTTTGCAGGTTTAACCGGCTTAGCAGCTCACCTACACACCCGTTGGAGGTGTCCCATTGTTCCACAGCCCTTGCAAACGTATCCTTTGAATCGGCATGAATGGAAGCGATGATCACCCCCGCAGCGCCAACAAGGTGTTAATGGCCTTGCATTCATCACCCTTGATGGTGGACTCAGACATCTGCAGATGTGCAGCTGCAGGTATGTGTGACCTGCCCTGTATGTTACGATTGGAAAACAACAGCACTTTGTTCACAGTACTTGTAGCAGCACTTGTGTGCAGAGAGATTTGCTTCGTATTGTCACTGGTGGCTTTGAACGCCTGGGCTATCGCTATGGCCTTACTCAAAGTTGGGGTCTCTACAGTCAAAAGTTTGCGAAGTATGGTTTTGTGGCCAATGCCAAGTATGAAAAAGTCTCTGAGCATGTGCTCCAAATATCCTTCAAATTCGCAATGTCCTGCAAAACGTCTTAGCTCAGCGACATAACTCGCCACTTTCTGGCCTTCAGACCTTTTGTAGGTGTAGAACCGGTACCTCGCCATCAGAACGCTTTTCTTCGGTTTCAAATGCTCTTGGACCAGTGTGCACAAATCGTCGTACGATTTCTCCGTGGTTTCGCTGGAGTGAGCAGATTCTTCATGAGACCATAAGTTGGTGCCCCACAGACGGTGAGGAGGATCGCCCTTTGTTTGGCAGCGCTCTCTTCCCCATCTAGCTCGTTGGCCACGAAGTGTTGGTCGAGTCGCTCCACAAAAGTTTCCCAATCATCTCCCTCTGAAAATTTCTCCAGGATGCCCACTGTTCTCTGCAACTTTGGGTTCGTTATCTGTATCTCGTTGTGTATGGAGAAAGAGTCAGACTGAACACTGTGAGCTCAAAGTAAAGTGTGACCTTAGTCTTTTATTGCAGGTCTCCAGAGTGCCTCTCTAACCTGTGACGCCTTCTTAAGTACCTGTGCTCCCAAGGGATCATGGGATCCCTTGGGACTCCGGGGGATGAGCGCTCTGGTGGCTGTACAGAGTAAATACAAGTCCACATATATAATAAGAAATAGAAGTAGGCCATACTGCCCCTCGAGCCTGCTCCGCCATTCAATAAGATCATGGCTGATCTGATCATGGACTCAGCTCGATTTCCCCACCCGCTTCCAATAACCCCTTATCCCCTTATCGTTTAAGAAACTGTCTATTTCTGTCTTAAATTTATTTAATGTCCCAGCTTCCACAGCTCTCTCAGGTAACGAATTCCACAAATGTACAACCCTCAGAGAAGAAATTTCTAATCTCGGTTTTAAATGGGCAGCCCCTTATTCTAAGATCATGCCCTCTAGTTCTAGTCTCCCCATCAGTGGAAACATCCTCTCTGCATCCACCTTGTCAAGCCCCTTCATAATCTTATATGTTTTGATAAGATCACCTCTCATTCTTCTGAATTCCAATGAGTAGAGGCCCAACCTACTCAACCTTTCCTCATAAGTCAACCCCCTCATCCCCGAAATCAACCTGGTGAACCTTCTCTGAACTGCCTCCAAAGCAAGTATATCCTTTCGTAAATATGGAAACATGCTTGGTTCAATCATGGACACAAGACCAGAGCAGGCTTGAAGGGCCGTATGGCCTACTCCTGCTCCTAATTCTTATGCATTTCAAGGTGAGGCATCATTCACTGCCCTTGGCATCAAGGCAACATTCAACCAAGTGTGACACAAAGGAATCCTGGTTAAAAAAAAAACTCAATCAATGGGGATGAAAGGAAAAACTCGAGTGTGATTTGAGTCATTCCGAGCACAAAGGAAGACGGTTGTGGTTGTTGGAGGCTAATTATCTCAGCCCCAAAATATTACTGAAGGAGTTCCTCAGGGGAGTGCTTAGGCCGCACTATCTTCAGCTGCTGTATCAATGACCTTATCTCCATCATATGATTAGAAGGAGGGATGTTTGCTAATGATTGCTCAATGTTCAGCTCCATTTGCAATTCCCCAAATAAATTAAGCAGTCCATGCCCGAATGCAGAAAGACAGACAACTTCCAGGTCTGGGCTGATAAGTGGCTAGTAACCACCTCCAACAAGAGTCAAACTACCACCTCTTGACATTCAATGGAATTGCCATCACCGAGTACCACACTAGTAACATCCTGAGACATCAATGTTGACCATAAATTCAACTGAACCAGCTACATAAATGCTATGGCTACTAGATCAGGTCAGAGGCTGGGTTTTCTGTGGCAAGTAGCACACCTCCCCCTCTCCACCATCTACAATGCACACGTCAGGAGTGTGATGCAATACTCTCCCATTTGCCTGGTGGTATGCAGCTACAACTCAAAAAGCTCAACACCATTCAGAATAGAGTACTCAGCTTTGATTCATAGCTCACCTACCAACTTAAACCACCCACCCGACCCCTAACCATCGGCGTACCATTGCTGCAGTGTGTACTATCTACAGGATGTGCTGTGGCTCAGTGGATATTATGCTCACCTGGGTCAGAAGGTTATGGGTTCAAGTTCCACTCAGAGACTTGAGCACAAAAATCTAGGCTGACACTCCAGTGAAGCACTGAGGGGGTGTTAAATCGATGGAGGTATCATCTTATGGATGAGACGTTAAATCGAGGACCCGTCTGCTCTCTCAGGTGGATGTAAAAGATCCAATGGCACTATTTCGAAGAAGATCAGGGGAGTTACCCTGGTGACCCAGCCAATATTTATCACTTAATCAACATAAGAAAAACAGATTATCTGGTCATTATCACATTGCTGTTTGTAGGAGCTTGCTGTGTGCAAATTGGCTGTCGCGTTTCCTACATTACAACAGTGACTACACGCCAAAAGTACTTCATTGGCTGTGAAGCACTTTGAGACGTCCGACGGATGTGAAAGACGCAATATAAATGCAAGTCTTTTTTCTTTTTGCACGTCGGCAAGCTACTAAAGCATCAACAGTACTTCCCAAAACTTCGACCTCCACAACCTAAAAATGACAAAGGCAGCAGATACATGGGAAAAATCATCACCATCAAATTCCTCTTCAAGTTACACATCACCCCAACTTAAGACATAGGAGGTGGGTGGGGTGGATTGACCCATCCACCTCCACGGAGGTGTGTGGGGGGCTTGACCCATCCACCTCCATGGCACGAACCTGGTATTGCAGTACTTCCAGGAACGGTGCAGTGGCTCTAGGCCTTTTGGCTAAGAGCATTGGCGCAGAGTGATCCTTGATGTGTGCAAGGTGACCTCTGGCGTTTGTGATTTGACAAAGAATTGGAAAGATTGGCAACGAAAAAAAAAAAAAAAAATATAGTGGCCTAGTGCACACATCGCTTCTCGGCCTTTTGGCTAAGATCATGCGTAACTGACCTGACAGGGGAGTAACCATGACCCCAAAGTTGTTCTCCCTGGATCAGGAAGGTGGTTCTCCTATGCTTTTTGGAAATAGGAGGTGGGTGGGGTGGTTTGACCCATCCACCTCCACGGAGGTGTGTAGGGGTGCTGACCCATTCACCTCCATGGCACGAACCTGATATTGCAGTACTTCCAGGAACGGTGCAGTGGCTCTAGGCCTTTTGGCTAAGAGCATTGGCGCAGAGTGATCCTTGATGTGTGAAAGGTGACCTCTGGCGTTTGTGATTTGACAAAGAATTGGAAAGATTGGCTACGAATAGAAAAAAATATATAGTGGCCTAGAAATCCCGGCCTCCATGGGTCTGTACTGAATGTGTACGGACCCGGGAAGGCATTGCAAAAGTCGGTTTTCAATGCACAATACGCATGCGCTGAAAACCGGCTTTTCCGATCGCACGCATCTTGGGAGCGAGGACATTTGCAAGGGCAAGATTGTAGGATTTACCCATATCTTGCCCAGCAAATATCCTCAAAACTCTTGCGCCTGATAAAAGCAGGTGCATAGCCGACTTTTCCAGGCGTTAAGAGTTTTAAAGCATACAGAAAATATTAAATTAACAAACATTTTATTGTTAAAAACCCTGTCCACCAAGGTAAATTTATTTTTAACCCTAATTACAAAATTTATATAAAAAAACCCAGAAAAATATATTTTTTTCAAATGCATTTATTAACTTTAATTTCAATTAATTTTAATTATGTGAGGCGTTTATTTTTTATAATGGTCTTTAGTATGTTTGGTTTTTTATTCTCATTAATAGCAATGAGAACTCGTAGATACGGATAATGAGAATAGTGCACCCGATTGGTTGAGCAGTCACACATGACTGCACCTTCTGCGTGGGAACCCGGAGGACGGGAGCGCGCTTCACAGCACAGGAAGAGAAGGCCTCCCCAATGGAATCCCACGCTCCTCCCGGACCACTAGGTAATTTCGTAAAAATTCTCCAGTTGGAGGCATTCATCCAAAAGTAGCCTCTGACCGGAATTTCAGCGACATTGTGTTCCTTCATTTTCAATGGGTCAAAATCCTGGATAACAGATTGGATAACTAACAGAAAACAGAGAATGGGGATAAATGAGTCATTTTCCTGTTGACAAATGGTAATTAGTGGGGTGCCACAGGAATCGGTGCTGGGGCCTCAACTATTTGCAATTAATGACTTGGATGAAAGGACCGAGCGTAATGTAGCCAAGTTTGCTGATGATACAAAGATGGGTGGGAAAGCAAGTTGTGAGGAGGACACAAAAAATCTGCAAAGGGATATAGACAGGCTAAGTGAGTGGGCAAACATTTGGCAGATGGAGTATAATGTGGGAAAGTGTGAGGTTATCCATTTTGGCAGGAAAAATAAAAAAGCAAATGGTTTAAATGGAGAGAAACTACAAAATGCTTCAGTTCAGAGGGCCCTGGAGGTCCTTGTGCATGAAACACAAAAAGTTACCATGCAGGTTCAGCAAGTAATCAAGAAGGCAAATGGAATATTGGCCTTCATTGCAATGTGGATGGAGTACAAAAGCAGGAAAGTCCTGCTACAACTGTACAGGGTATTGGTAAGGCCACATTTAGAGTAGTGTACAGTTTTATAAGAACATAAGAAATAGGAGCAGGAATAGGCCATACAGCCACTCGAGCCTGCTCCACCATTTAATATGATCATGGCTGATCCGATCATGGACTCAGGTCCACTTCCTGCCCGCTCCCCATGACCCCTTATCATTTAAGAAACTGAATAAATTTAAGACAGAAATAGACAATGTCCCAGCTTCCACAACTCTCTGAGGCAGCAAATTCCACAGATTTACAACCCTCAGAGAAGAAATTTCTCATGAGTTTTAAATGGGTGGCCCCTTATTCTAAGATTATGCCCTCTAGTTCTAGTCTCCTCTATCAGTGGAAACATCCTCCCTGCAGTCATCTTGTCAAGCCCACTCATAATCTTATATGTTTCGATAAGATCACCTCCCTTTCTTCTGAATTCCAATGAGTAGAGGCCCAACCTACTCAACCTTTCCTCATAAGTCAACCCCCACCCCTTATCTCTGGAATCAACCTAGTGAACCTTCTCTGAACTTCCTCCAAAGCAAGTATATCCTTTCTTAAATATGGAAACCAAAACTGCACGCAGTATTCCAGATGTGGCCTCACCAATACCCTGTATAGCTGTGGCAAGACTTCCCTGCTTTTATACTCCATCCCCTTTGCAATAAAGGCCAAGATTCCATTGAACACTTGCTGTACCTGCATACTATCCTTTTGTGTTTCATGCACAAGTACCCCCAGGTCCCACTTTGCAATCTTTCGCCATTTAAATAATAACTCACTCTTTGATTTTTTTCTGCCAAAGTGCATGACCTCACACTTTCCAACATTATACTCCATCTGCCAAATGTTTGCCCACTCACTTAGCCTGTCTATGTCCTTTTGCAGATTTTTTGTGTCCTCCTCACAACTTGCTTTCCCACCCATCTTTGTATCATCAGCAAACTTGGCTACCTTACACTCGGTCCCTTCTTCCACACTTGGTCCCTTCTTCCAAGTCGTTAATATAGATTGTAAATATTTGGGGTCCCAGCACTGATCCCTGCGGCACCCCACTAGTTACTGATTGCCAACCCGAGAATGAACCATTTATCTTGACTCGGTTTTCTGATAGTTAGCCAATCCTCTATCCATGCTAACCCCCAACCCTGTGAACTTTATATTGTGCAGTAGCCTTTTATGTGGCACCTTGTCAAATGCCTTTTGGATGTCCAAATACATCACTTCCACTGGTTCCCCCTTTATCCACCCTGTTCGTTACATCCTCAAAGAACTCCAGCAAATTTGTCAAACATGACTTCCCCTTCATAAATTTATACGGACTCTGCCTGACTGAATTTTGCTTTTCCAAATGTCCTGCTACTGCTTCTTTAATAATGGACTCCAACATTTTCCCAACCACAGATGTTAGGCTAACTGGTCTATAGTTTTATGCTTTTTATCTGCCTACTTTAAAAAAAAAAAAATAGGGGCATTATATTTGCAGTTTTCCAATCGGCTGGGACCTCCCCAGAATCCAGGAAATTTTGGTAAATTACAACCAATGTTTTGGTCTCGTTATTTAAGGAAGGATATACTTGCGTTGGAGGCTGTTCAGAGAAGGTCCACTAGATTAATTCCGGAGATGAGGGTGTTAACTTATGAAGAATCGATGAGTAGGTTGGGCCTATACTCATTGGAGTTGAGAAAAATGAGAGGTGATCTTACTGAAACATACTGAGGGGACTCAACAGGGTAGATGCAGAGAGAATGTTTCCACTTGTGGGGGAATCCAGAACTAGGGGGCATAGTTTAAGAATAAGGGGTCGCCCATTTAGAACCTAGATGAGGAAGAATTTCTTCTCTCAAAGAGTCATAAATCTGTGAAATTCTCTGCTCAAGAGAGCTGTGGAGTCACGGTCATTGAACATATTTAAGTTGGAGATAGACAGATTTCTGATCAATAAGGGAGTGAAGGGTTATAGGGAGTGGGCAGGGAAGTGGAGCTGAGCCCAAGATCAGATAAGCCATAATATTATTAAATGGCAGAGCAGGGTCGAGCGCCTAATGGCCTACTTCTGCTCCAAATTCTTACGTAACTCCTTATCTAACTGCATCTTCACTGACAGACTGCAGCAGTTTAAGACGAATGCCGACAATAACCATAAGGGCAACTTGGGATGGACAATAAATGCTGGCCTTTCCAGTGGCAGCCACAGCCCAAGAATGAATAAAATCCTGGTGACCGAGAAAAATGGCCACAGCCTTTCCTGACTAATTCTCCTCTCACATAACCAGCTCTCATTCTTGCCAAGTGGATTTTTTCCTATTTTGCCACATCATGGAGGCTGGCTGAAGAAATCGGTAGTTTAAAAAAAGCTACATGCATGGGAGTAATATATGTGTGCATGGTGGATGTACTTAGATAAGCAGTTTAAAAGTTAACTGTGGATTTGTTTAGATTATCTCCACCTGGGAATCAAGGAGAAAAAAAAAGTACGGATGACCATTGTCGGGAGAGGCAACACATTTCTCTCTTCCTGCTGGTCCTGAAACCTTCCTTGGAAAATTTTGAATTATTTTCCAAGCCATAGAAACATAGTTTTCAGATAATAAATGCAGTATATAAATTGTATTCCAAAACAGATTGTTGTAGTTTGTTACACCATCAAGGTTGATACTATCCAGGTGATTCTGCAATGTCTAGAATTTGTAGATAGAAGCTTATATTAAACTGGACAAGAACAACATAGTCAACTCATTCAATGGCACAGCATATAACAATGGCAGGGCTGTGGCCCAGCATTTAACAGCAGAGGGGCCGTGGCCCAGGAGCGGCGCAACATATAACAGCAGAGGGGTCGTGGTCCAGGAGTGGCACAGCATATAACAGCAGAGGGGTCGTGGTCCAGGAGCGGCACAGCATATAACAGCAGAGGGGTCGTGGTCCAGGAGTGGCACAGCATATAACAGCAGAGGGGTCGTGGTCCAGGAGTGGCGCTGCATATAACAGCAGTGGGGCCGTGGCCCAGGAGCGGCACAGCATATAACAGCAGAGGGGCCGTGGCCCAGGAGCGGCACAGCATATAACAGCAGAGGGGCCGTGGCCCAGGAGCGGCACAGCATATAACAGCAGAGGGGTCGTGACCCAGGAGTGGCACAGCATATAACAGCAGAGGGGTCGTGGCCCAGGGGCGGCGCAGCATATAACAGCAGTGGGGTTGTGGCACAGGAGCAGCACAGCATACAACTGCAGAGGGGTCGTGGCCCAGGGGATGTGCAACAGAGCTTGGTCTCCAGTCGTCTTGGTCATCCTCGCCTCTGGACCAAGACCGAGCTCTGTCAAGCCATGTGGTGGCTGATGTGCAACGGTCACCACACGTTAAAAAAATCCACGCACAGACATCTTCCACCGTTTAAGATATAACTCATTGTAACACCTGTGAGCCCATCTTTTTTGGTGTGAAGAGCATCATCCTCATTACAAGGGACTGCCTAGTAGCAGTAGTATTTTCTTTTACCCACCAGAACATGCATGTTAATAGATTTTGCACACATCTGCTTGCATGCAAATAAATTCTACTTAACTAATTGCTACATACTGCACCAAACAAAACGGGGTGGAGGGGGAAAGAGAAAATAATTTTCAGATGGATGGGATCAGTGGCAGCTGATTTTTCAATGTCACGACCTGGCCCTCTGCATGTTGCAGTGTGCCTACACAAGCAGCAATAGCTTCAAAGGGTCTAGCTGTATTACGTTAACCCGGAGACAGAATCGCAAACACTCCTGACTTTCCACTTTAATAATTTGTAAAATGATCAGGGCTATGTATGAATCTTTGAATATGCTGAAAAACTGCAGAAATGGTACTGAAGGTTGAGTATTAAATTCAAAAGGAATATTACATGTGGAAACTTTGAAGAAAAGATTGATTGTCTTTGGAATGCATCTGAATGTGAAGGTGCTCAAAACATACAAAACTTTATCTGTCAGGGTTAAGTGGTAAAACATAATCTGATAAGTGCCAACCAGATCAACAGTGCAGGAAATATGGCACAATATAGTTCAAGTTTGGGGAAACAGAAAGCTTACGGGAGAGAAACATGTAGGTTCTACTCACAAGGATAGAAATGAGTGTTCAGCGACTTGACCAATTATTCTGTTTATGCCTCCAAAGTGGCACTAAATATTAGAGAAATTTTCTTGTACATGTTTTTTGGGCATCCCAATATAGCAGTGGGACGGCCCACGCCCAATCTACGCAAGCACTGGTCCCACTGCCAAATTCGTGGGGCTCCCTTAAATATGTCAATTAGGGGCCTAATGTCTGTTCAAGGTAGACGGACCAAAATTGACGTCTCTTGTCAAGTAAGACTATTCACCTGAACATTCAACATCTGCACTAAAATATTGACAGAGGAATGTCATTCAAATGAAGAAACTGCTTACCCATTACAAATTTATGGTCTGTACTCGATAATGGTCCGGAATTTGCTGTAGTAGTAACGATGAGGCCGTCAGCGCTCGCAGTTATTACTGTGTAAAACCGACACCAAATTCTGGTGTCCGCACATGTGCAGTTTAATACAGAAATCCGGAAGCTGCTTTCAGTGATACCCTGCTCCTCCACGGGTGCGTTGTTACAGCCTTCGCAGATGAAATCATTTAGAAAGCATTGATTTGTCATGAGCTTCAATTATTTACATACTATTTTCACTGTAAGGAGCAATGATAAAGTTAAGCCTTGTTCAATCAGGAGTAACCGAGTTTTTAAACAGTGTACTAAGCAATGTTCCCTCTCTTTTTTTTTTAAAAAGCATTGGGGCCACGCACCCAGTATGCCTTTAACTGGGTGCACAGCCCATTCAAATTTTAATGCATGTGTATTTTTTTGCCTGTCGAAGCCAGGCGCGGGACCTCCAGACCACTGTGCAGCCAGGTTAGCTGGAACATTAGTACCAAGTCATAATTACTGCTGGATAACCTCTTTTGCCTTGAAAAACTAATTTTACAAGTGTGGAGTTTCATTCATGCAAAAAATTGTAGATTTTTTAATAAAATAAAATTACGTTTTTGTTCTGATATTTATGTTTCTCCGTTAACCTCTTGTGTATATCAAAGTCTTTATTTCACTTTCTGTACAATGATTTAAATCTGATTCATATTCCCTGCTTTGCCATTTAAAGAATTCTCACAATTTGCTTGGCTGACTAGCCTGCCTGCTGGATACCACAGGTCCCCTGTCGAAGGCCCCAAATTCAAACGGATGTCAGAAAGGAGGCTGTTAAAACGGTATGAGCAGCTTCCCCCCCCCCGCCCGCCACCCCCACACCCCACCCCCGACGTCAGCGCCGTTCCTTCGCCACTGACCACAAAATCTAGGCTATTGTCTTAAGAAGGGCATCCCTAGTGACTCTTAGAAGCAGGCCCTACACCCCTTGGAAATTGGAGAGAACATTTACTGCCCAATATCTTGACATATATTATTGCCGTCCCTGGATCACATTAAGATCCCTCATCGTGTGCACTGAATTCTATGAACATGTACATACGGACACATGTTGTTTTCACAGTATTCCGAAGGCAAACTGAAAGCATCTAGGGACAGGAGGCCAAAGGTAAACACACAAACTGGTTATTTTTAAATAATAGAATGAACAGAACAGTTTGAGTGAGATTATATAATTCCCCTTCTGAGGGAGAGAAAGAGAAAAAGCGACAGCGACAAGGAAAGAGAGACAGATACAAAAGAAAGAGACAGAGACCTCAATTTTAATTCCACTCACCTGATAGAAATCAGGTAAAGGAGCAGTTAAATGAAGCAGGGGATTTACTCGATCTTTTTTCCTGCCACAATCGCACAGACTGCAATTTTAAATTGCAAGCGACAAGTCGGTGAGGTCCTCTTTAAATATTCAGTTTGGGCTCCGATAATCTAATCGGGACCTGATCTGCAATTTTAATCTGAAGCCTAAGTGGGGGAGTGGTGGTTTTCCCACCAGCAAAATTGCGAGTATTGGTCATTGTGCCAGGAACAGGAGCCACAGCCAGAAAAGGCCCAGTAAGGCACATTATCATGTGGGCCAGGATAAACAGGAGTGTTCCTCCAGGCCCCACAGGGAAACCTTGGGCCTCTCCATCTCGGGTTTCCCTCACCTATTCACTTACCTTACTGCCGGGGAACATTCCCTCTGGTTGCATTCTGTACATTGGAGGAAAACAGTGCTTACAATTTCCTCTGCCAAGGGTCAAGTCCTCTCACCACCTGTCTAAGTTAGTTTACTCTCAGTGGATATTCATTACTAGATAGTTTCTTGTAACTCCATAGCAATAGGCCATGTGGTCCAGAAGGGTAGCTTCCTCCATACATTTATTGCAAATAATACCTAGCTATGAACCAGGTAACATTTATTATTTAGGAATATAGCACTACAATTCAATAATTGATTTTTTCTTAGACTGTGCTAAATTTTTGACAATAAAGAAGAAAATGTCCAAAGCTCTCCAGGAACATTTGACTAAGAGCCCAGGTTATGTCTATGAAAGACAAATCCACACTTTAATTTCCCTCAATATCCACTGATGTGATGCAGCATAGACCTCAAAGTGGGATAGAATTCCATGGTTTTGGGGCTTTACGATTTGAATGCTTTATGTTCTAATAACCTGTCATGTATTCAATTGTCATTGTAATCCATGTATAAACTGACCTTAGTTGTACACTGTGAGAACACTGACCACTAGGTGGTGAACTTGTGGGAGACACTCCTAACCTGGACTTTCAGGTATAAAAGAGGAAGCTCCACCCATCTTCTCCACTTCAGTGCTGGCTAATAAAGGTTCCTGGTCAGAGTGACCTTCTCTCTAGTATGGGCCTCGTGTGCATTTATACTGTATTGTAAGGCCTTATTATAACCAAAGAAGAGTTTTACTTGATTCTAGGAGGTATAATTATTTGCATTTCACTGCTTTTATCTAGTAGAGTTTTCAACATTGTTATTATTGCTTGTGCTTTGTTTGGTGCTTGGTGGTGCTTTAAATGTAGTTACTTGCGCTGATTCCTTAACTGTAAGTAAGGTTTTTCTGTGCGGACAAAAGTGAACACATACGCTGCCCTAAGTTAGTTTAGTACAACTTTTTTCTGGCCAAATTGGCATAAATGGTGTAAGTGGCTGGGAACACCCCTTTTGGGGGGAAAAAAAATGACCTAACAAAAAACCTAACTAACTCACTTATTAAATGGCCACATTTGCAACTAAAAAGAAAAATCAAGTTACACCAAAAAAACGGTGCAACTCATGAGGGAAATTTGGGCCCATTGACAGACAAAAGCTTGCATTTTTCCATAAAAAAGCAAATAGGTGGCAGAATGGAAAAATGCAAGCTTTTGTCTGTTAATGGTCCCAAATTTCCCCATAAGTTGCACCGTTTTTTTTGGTGTAACTTGATTTTTCTTTTTAGTTGCAAATATGGCCATTTAATAAGTGAGTTAGTTAGGTTTTTTGTTAGGTCAATTTTTTTTCCCCAAAAGGAGCGTTCCCAGCCACTTACACCATTTATGCCAATTTGGCCAGAAAAAAGTTGTACTAAACTAACTTAGGGCAGCGTATGTGTTCACTTTTGTCCGCACAGAAAAACCTTACTTACAATTGAGGAATCAACGCAAGTAACTACATTTAAAGCACCAAACAAAGCACAAGCAATAATAACAATTCAATAAAAAATAAAGCGAAGTAAATAATTAAAGTAACAATAAAAGTACTGCATCAAATCCTACCTTAAACTGAACGGGCAATTAAGAAATCGGAGTAGGTGTAGATAAGGACCTACACCCAAGCACCAAACATTGCAAATAAAAGTTTAAATAACCCAATAAAAATAAAGAACTCAGGTAAACAATTGAATAACAAATAAAGAATTGTAGTAAATCCTATCTTGACATGAACTCGGCCGGGGAAGGCAGCGAGCCGGCCTGTACGGGAGGCCATTCGGCCTGGGAAAGGGGCAGCCGGCAAAGACGCATTGGGAGGGTGACTGGGCATGCACCAGTAAGTCTTTCGGCCAGGGCTGGTGGGGGCGGCGTGCGGCGGAGGATAAGAAAGACAGAAGAAAGAAAGAAACAGGAAAGAGAGATATATATATGCTGGCTGGCTGGCCTTCATATCGGGGGTGGGGGGGCAGCACCGAACGCAGCATCTTAATTTGCATACAAACAGCAACACAGGCAGGACACTGCTACCAGTTTCGGCGCTACTGCGCATGCGCGAACACCAGACCCGACGCTACTGCTTTCGGCGTAGGGCTGTAGCTCCGCCCCCCCACTGTTTAATCTGCGCCGCGCCAGGGCACTCCAGACTCTTCAGAACAGCCAAAATTTTTTCCTGGTGCCATTTCCAGTGCACAAAAACGGCACATAAAGGCGAAGTATGCCAAAAAAACGGGTTGGGCCCATAGTCCTTTTAATAAGTTGTGATTTTTATTGCTGCTCTGGCAAACAGCTTGAAAGCATTTAAGAAGCAATGGGATACTGCAGCGGGAGCACTTTAGGATATTTCTCAAGAGATGAGTTTAGATGAATCAAATGGCCTTCCTCATGTGTAACTATTTTGTGATCTTGTGAGCGTTGTTTCTCCTTTCCCAAAATTCTGCGTCAGTACGACACTGACCATGTAATATAGTTAGTGTTGAAGAAACTATTCCAGAAGTGGGAATTTATGAAGCACGACAGCAAATACACAAAGTGGATACTGATGGAAAACAAAGATACTGCCTTAGATTGAACAGAAACCTGCAGTCACAACAATATCTTATTATTGTGAAACAATGAAATGTTTTACATTGTGCTGTCTCAAATTAACTGCATGCCACAAGAGACCCACTCCATCAGCACTCAAAGTCAATCAGGAACTTTTAACAAGGTTTGGTAAAAACAAACAAGACAAAAATCAATATGCAACAAATGAAGCAGCTATTTAGAGGCAGACAAAAAAAATCTATGCCAACTAGAAGCTGGCTAACTCGGCTAGACAACAAATAATGAATCTCAAACCCAATTACTATTTAAAGCTTGCATTGGCAAATCTAATTTGCCGAGACATGATGTTGGATCTGGGCAACACAGTAGGCTTAAAAATCCTGCTAGCATTATGTTTCCAAATTTTACTCCAACAATAAAATAGGTTCTTATGGTTTTCTGAGTATAGTGTAACGAGTACATTTGGAGTTTTAAAATATTTTAATATTTGGGCAATGCAAGTCACTGTTACAATAATAAAACAAGGGATGCCTAAAATATTCCACCTTTGCTGCATAATTAATTTCTTCCAGTAGGAGCTAAAGAAACTTAGAATAAGTAGTCTTCCTAGTGCTATTCACTGGAAAGATATTTGCATAGGTTGGTTATTGGAGTATTTGGTTTATGTAAGCATGTACAAACTTCTGCCCTTTGATTTAAAAAGGAACTCAGTACATAGATCAAAGTTCATAACTAGGAACTCTTAAAAACTCTTTCCCTCTGAAAATGTTTTAATTTCTTTAAAACAGATGCACTAGAAATCATATTTGACAAATTTGCTGGAATTCTTTGAGGATGTAACGAACAGGGTGGATAAAGAGGAATCAGTGGATCTGGTGTGTTTGGACTTCCAAAAAGCATTTGACAAGGTGCCACATAAAAGGTTGCTGCACAAGATAAAAGTTCACAGGGTTGGGGGTAATATATTAGCATGGATAGAGGATTGGCTAACTAACAGAAAACAGAGAGTCGGGATAAGTGGTTCATTCTCTGGTTGGCAACCAGTAACTAGAGGGATGCCACAGGGATCAGTGCTGGAACCCCAACTATTTACAATCTATATTAATGACTTGGAAGAAGGGACCGAGTGTATTGTAGCCAAGTTTGCTGACGATACAAAGATGGGAGGAAAAGCAATGTGTGAGGAGGACACAACAATTCTGCAAAAGGACATAGACAGGCTAAGTGAATGGGCAAAAATTTGGCAAATGGAGTATAATGTTGGAAAGTATGAGGTCATACACTTTGGCAGAAAAAAAAATCAAAGAGCAAGTTATTATTTAAATGGAGAAAGATTGCAAAGTGCTGCAGTACAGCAGGCCCTGGGGGTACTTGTGCATGAAGCACAAAAGGATAGTATGCAGGTACAGCAAGTGATCAGGATGGCCAATGGAATCTTGGCCCTTATTGCAAAGGGGATGGAGTATAAAAGCAGGGAAGTCTTGCTACAACTGTACAGGATATTGGTGAGGCTGTACCTGGAGTACTGCGTGCTGTTTTGGTTTCCATATTTACGAAAGAATATAGGATATACTTGCTTTGGAGGTAGTTCAGAGAAGGTTCACTAGGTTGATTCTGGAGATGGGGGGGTTGACATGGAGGAAAGGTTGAGTAGGTTGGGCCTCTACTCATTGGAATTCAGAAGAATGAGAGGTGATCTTATCAAAACGTACAAGATTATGTGGGGGCTGGACATGGTGGATGCAGAGAGGATGTTTCCACTGATGGAGGAAACTAGAACTAGAGGGCATGATCTTAGAATAAGGGGCCGCCCATTTAAAACAGATGAGGAAAAATTTCCTCTGAGGGTTGTAAATCTGTGGAATTTGCTGCCTCAGAGAGCTGTGGAAACTGGGACATTGAATAAATTTAACACAGAAATAGACAGTTTCTTAAAGTATAAGGGGATAAGGGGTTATGAGAAGCAAGCAGGGAAGTGGAGCTGAGTCTGTGATCAAATCAGCCATGATCTTATTGAATGACGGAGCAGGCTCGAGGGGCCGTATGGCCTACTCCTGCTCCTATTTCTTAGGTTTTTATTTTTAAACAGGTAGTGTATTTAGCTCTTACCCATATACAGTTACCTTAAATACCAAGGGCTAAACTTTCCATTCATTTTCGGCGGGGTCTCGGCGATTTTCTCGGTGGTACAACTATTTTTCCGCCCGACGAAAGTTTCCCCTTTTGTTTTTCCAATGGTATCACCCAAATCTGAAAAACCAAACTGCCGGCGTGCACCGCCGAGAAAATCACCAGGGCGTAAGTTTTGTCTCAATGGAAGCCCGTCCAGATCACCACGGGATCTGTAAAAGCTGCTTAAACAGGGCGGTAGGTGAGTACTCTGCAAAGAAAGGTAAGTTAAAGGTTCTTTATTTATTTATTTTTTAATTTAAAATAATTTGGTGTAAAAGTGTCTTGGGAATATTTTTAAAACTTTTTTTTTTAAAGTGAAATTTTAAAAACGTTTTCCCCCCGCTCCCTAGGCCCAACCGCAGCCTCAGACTAAATTATTATTTTTTTTTTAAAAAACGTCCGTTTTACTTAGTTTCCCCTTAATCGCCGAGAAAACTGCGGAGAATAATGGTGCAAGATCCATTTTCTTACTGGGCGATTAGTTTTAATTCGTTTTAAACTTAAATGTGAAAATTTTCACCAGCGTTACTTACCAAACGTTAGTGGTTTTTCTGGGCGGGCAATCGGGCATTGAGGGGCTCTCGGGAAGGTCTAGCCCCAAGAGTTTTTCCCACTTTACTTGCTACACGTGGTCCTTGCTATATTGCTATTGATGCTACAACAACACCTTGTATTTATATAGCACCTTTGATGCAGTAAAATGTCCCAAGGCGCTTCACAGGAGTGTTATAAGACAAAACCAATAAATTTGAGTCACATAAGAAAAAATTATGGTAGAAAAGAGGTAAGTCTTAAGGAGCATCTCTAAGGAGAGGTAGAGAAGCAGAGAGGTTTATGGAGGGAGTTCCAGAGCTTGGGGTCTAGGCAGCTGAAGGCACGGCCACCAATGGTTGAGCAGTTATACTCAGGGATGCTCAAGAGGGCAGAATTTGAGGAGTGCAGATATCTCTGGGGGTTATGAGGCTGGAGGAGATCACAGAGATAGGGAGGGGTGAGAGATTTGTAAACAAGGATGAGAATTTTGAAATCGAGGCGTGGCTTAACCGGGAGCCGATGTAGGTCAGCGAGCACAGAGGTGATGGGTGAGCGGGACTTGGTGCGAGTTAGGACACGCATCACTATAAAACTGTGAAATCTTAATTATTTCTTTACAACTCCATTTGTTTCAGAATACAGCATACAGTGCATACCGCTCAAAACACAACTTTAATATTTTGCAGCACAGATTAGCACCAGTACATTGGGAGATATGTAAAAGGTTATGGCCTCAGTAATTGCCACCTTATGCCAGTGCTGAAGCACAGACTGGTAAGCAATCCCTGCAACTGCTATAGAAACAGAAACATAGAAAATAGGTGCAGGAGTAGGCCATTCGGCCCTTCAAGCTTGCACCACCATTCAATATGATCATGGCTAATCATGCAACTTCAGTACCCCATTCCTGCTTTTTCCGCACACCCCTTGATCCCTTTAGCCATAAGGGTCACATCTAACGAACTGGCCTCAACAACTTTCTGTGGTAGAGAATTCCACAGGTTCACAAGTCTGAGTGAAGAAGTTTCTCCTCATCTCAGTCCTAAATGGCTTACCCCTTATCCTTAGACTGTGACCCCTGGTTCTGGACTTCCCCAACTTCGGGAACATTCTTTCTGCATCTAACCTGTCCAATCCGATCAGAATTTTATATGTTTCTATGCGATCCCCTCTCATTCTTCTAAATTCCAGTGACTATAAGCCTAGTCAATCCTGTCTTTCTTCATATGTCAGTCCTGCCATCCCGGGAATCAATCTGGTGAACCTTCGCTGCACTCCCTCAATAGCAAGAATGTCCTTCCTCAAATTAGGAAACCAAAACTGTATTCAATATTCAAGGTGTGGCTCACCAAGTTCCTGTACAACTGCAGCAAGACTCCTTGCTCCTATACTCAAATCCTCTCGCTATGAAGGCAAAGATGCCATTTGCCTTCTTCACTGCCTGCTGTACCTGTATGCCAACTTTCAATGACTGATGTACCATGACACCCAGGTCTCACTGCACCTTCCCTTTGCCTAATCGGTCACCATTCAGATAATATTCTGCCTATGTGTTTTTGCCAACAAAGTGGATAACCTCACATTTATCCACATTATACTGCATCTGCCATGCATTTGCCCACTCACCTAACCTGTCCAAGTTATCCTGCAGCCTCTTAGCATCCTCCTCACACTGCCACCCAGCTTAGTGTCATCGCAAACTTGGTGATATTACATTCAATTCCTTCGTCCAAATCATTAATGTATATTGTAAATAGCTGGGGGCCCAGCATTGAACCTTGCGGTACACCACTTGTCACTGCCTGCCATTCTGAAAAGGACCTGTTTATTCCTACTCTCTTCTTCCTGTCTGCCAACCAGTTCTCTATCCACATCAATACATTACCCCCAATACCATGCGCTTTAATTTTGCACACTAATTTCTTGTGTGGGACCCTGTATGTGCCCAAGCTCCACTGACAGTATGGATTGAAAAACAGATTACTTTCAAAAATTCGAAGTCACTTCCAGCCTATTTAAAAGAACCTTGATTATTAAAATATTTCCCCACATCGGGATAGATGGCAAAACCCATTGTCTTACATACTCAGTCATATATCTAAACATTTCGAAGGCAGCAGTTCAGAATATTTTGCTTGTCACTAGTGCTCTCTTAAATTACAAACTTAACACCTAATAAAAAATGTTGCTGGATATGTTTGAGGCTCTATCCTTTCAGTTCCCTTCATTCACTGCTTTGAATCTGCTCAGACACACGTCATATATCCAATGAATGGGACAAAGACCGAAGCTTGCAAATATGAACAATACATTCTTAAAATGGGACTTCCTGTTAACTTCAAAATCTTTAAATTCAACACTTATAACTGGAACCACTTAAGTATTCCAAAAACAAAACAGTTTTAAAAGTTCATCTAAGAGAAGCATGTATATTTTATTTCAACAGAGGTATCCAACATATATATTTTGCCTAGACTCCTGGTCTAAGTGACCTGGATTTAGGTTTGTAATTAAGTATTATCATACCGGTCATACTTGCTCAGCTGAGACAATGCTAAATATTGCCCTTGCTGGTCACAAATGGATGCAAAACAGGGAGGAAGGGAATTAATACATCATAATAGTGGTGAAAAGAAACCCCTGATTAGAACAGTCTATGGACTCACAGATTACATCAAATTGGAAACTGCTTTACAAAGAGGAAGTATACTCCAGGAGGAAGGAGAGAAGGCACTGCCTGTGCCTTCACGACAGAGACACAGAATTGGACTTTGATATAGTCAAAGGGTTCTCAGACTTATCTCAACACAACAATTAAATAAAATCCTCAAATGATTTCCTTCCAAACTCAATAAAAGTTACCATTAAAAAAATGAAAATAATGGGATTGTATTGTCATGATATGTTGCAAAATATAAATACATCCAGTTGAGAATTCATTAACCTACAATGTCATAATTATCCTTGGCCCAAACATACTTCTATGACATTCCATGGTTATCTCACTTGAATCTGAAACCAGAACTGATGATCTATTCAGCTGCTTTACTCATCCATGTTTTGAAAAAAAACACAATTTAGAAATTACTTCTCACCTATTACCCTCAGTAATTAAAATGTTAATGATAAAAAACATGTTATACGTAAAGTTTTGATGTCGCATTTACAATTTTGATCTGAGGTTTTATTTAGGTTCTTCTCCAACTTCAAGTTACAAGTGTAAATCAGTTTCTTATCTACTTGTAGTTAGATTGAGATTGAGCTAAATTTATAGCCTAAGAAGGAATTTTCCAATCTGAAACAACAACAGACCATGTAAGGGACTGAAGACAATAGGTACAATGATATGCTCAGGTAAAGCGTCAATATTACTCGTTATTGCCTTCATGCAATCTTTAACTACAGCACATATAGAAACATAGAAACATAGAAAATAGGTGCAGGAGTAGGCCATTCGGCCCTTCGAGCCTGCATCACCATTCAATAAGATCATGGCTGATCATTCACCTCAGTACCCCTTTCCTGCTTTCTCTCCATACCCCTTGATCTCTTTAGCCGTAAGGGCCAGATCTAACTCCCTCTTGAATATATCCAATGAACTGGCAGGGAATTTCACAGGTTAACAACTCTTGAGTGAAGAAGTTTCTCCTCATCTCAGTCCTAAATGGCCTACCCCTTATCCTCAGATTATGTCCCCCTGGTTCTGGACTTCCCCAACATCGAGAACATTCCTCCTGCATCTAACCTGTCCAGTCCCGTCAGAATTTTATACGTTTCTATGAGATCCCCTCTCATCCTTCTAAACTCCAGTGAATACAGGCCCAGTCGATCCAGTCTCTCCTCATATGTCGGTCCTGCCATCCCGGGAATCAGTCTGGTGAACCTTCGCTGCACTCCCTCAATAGCAAGAACATCCTTCCTCAGATTAGGAGACCAAAACTGAACACAATATTCCAGGTGAGGCCTCACCAAGGTTCTGTACAACTGCAGTAAGACCTCCCTGCTCCTATACTCTAGCTATGAAGGCCAACATACCATTCAGGTCTGGTGTACGTTTTACTATACTTCGCAATATGCCCAAGATAAACCTGAGCTATTGCTCAACATACACGGAATCTTAAAAATTAATGTTCACTTCTTGTGTGGTAAAACTCTGTCATATAGTCAAACTAGCCAAATTACTCTGCTGGCTAACAGACTATAGACTATAGATTGTTAATATTTCAAATCCTTTGTAGGTGTATAAAGACAAAGTCTATTCACATTCCCCTTAATTATATTAGATGGTTAAGCATTGCTTGTCAATTAAGTTTGCTCCCAGTTTGAAATATCTGTGATAGTTGCAACTTAACATTTTAGTTATCTAGCCATGGTACTATAAATTGGTAACTCAATATTTTCTGCATTCAGCTGATTAGGATATTAAAACCACTACTGTTGATAGAAACCAAGATGCACTACACATATTAATTGACCTTAGTTCTGAAGAAAGGTCTTCCTATGAAATATAAACTCGTCTCTTCTCGAGTCAGATACTAACTGACCTGTTGTGTGTTTCCAGCATTTTTTGAGGTTGTTTTAGATTTTCAGCACCTGCAGTTGTTTTGCTATTGGCAACCACAATTAACTCTATTTACTGTTACTAATAGTAAGGAATTATAATCAATAATCTAATAAGTTGTCAAAATCCACAACACAGTTACACATCTGAAGAATTTTAAAAAAGTAATCCTGCATTAAATTAACGAGCAGCATAATATTTATCTATAGTGCTGCACCAATTAAACATTTGGAACAAGGCATAAATATTGACTAGTAGTTGTCTTCATGCTAGTTGATTATATTCTTAAAGGTCGATATATTAAAGGGCTGATCACCTGGAGTATGAAAGGTTGCTTAGGCAGCATGGTTAGTTATGTTACACACATTAAATACTGCATCAGCTCAATTACTATGGTACATAGGAACAGGAGTAGGTCATTCAGCTTCTTGAGCCTGTTCCAGCATTCAAATGGATCATGACGAATCTGTACATCAACTCCATTACAGCACACCTGGTCAAAATTAATCATAATGGAGACTAAATCTCAATAGGGAAGGTGGTTAACAGAACAGAGTATTTGAAATAATTATAAAGTACTGTACAATAAAATTATTAGGATGCTTTGGTCAAAAATCATGGGGGAGGGGGCGGGGGGGGGGGGGTTGCTAGTGCTGTTGGGGAGGATTTAAACTAGCATGGCAGGGGAATGGGAACCTGAAAATAATTTCAGTAGGGAGGGGAGTAAAGCTGTAATTATAAAGCAAAAATTGTTATATATGTAAATTTGTATTTACTTTCTATAACCACCAAAGGGCTCATCCCCTGGAATCCCAAGGGATCTCATAATCCCTTGGGAGCACAGGTATTTAAGGAGACTTCACAGGTTGGAGAGGCACTCTGGAGACCTGTAATAAAAGACTACGGTCACACTTTATTTTGAGCTCAGTCTGACTCTTTCTCCATACATTACAAGTGGCGACGAGATACAGATTGCGAACCCAAAGATGCAGAGAACAATGGGCATCCTGGAAAAATTCTCGGAGGGAAATGATTGGGAAACTTTTGTGGAGCGACTCAACCAATATTTCGTGGCCGACGAGCTAGATGGGGAAGAGAGCGCTGCCAAATGAAGGGTGATCCTCCTCACCGTCTGTGGGGCACCAACATATGGCCTCAAGAAGAATCTGCTCACTCCAGCAAAACCCACGGAGAAATCGTACGACAATTTGTGCACACTGGTCCGAGAGCATTTGAACCCGAAGGAAAGCGTTCTGATGGTGAGGTACCAGTTCTACATCTACAAAAGGTCTGAAGGCCAGGAAGTGGAGAGTTATGTCGCCGAGCAAAGATACCTTGCAGGACATTGCGAATTTGAAGGACATTTGGAGCACATGCTCAGAGACTTTTTCGTACTTGGCATTGGCCACGAAACCATACTTCGCAAACTTTTGACTGTAGAGACCCCAACCTTGAGTAAGGCCATAGCGATAGCCCAGGCGTTCATTGCCACCAGTGAAAATACGAAGCAAATCTCTCAGCACACAAGTGCTGCTACAAGTACTATGAACAAAGTGATGTTGTTTTCCAATCGTAACGTACAGGGCAGGTCACACATATCTGCAGCTGCATGTCTGCAGATGTCTCAGAGTCCACCATCAAGGGTGATGAATGCAAGGCTATTAACACCTTGCTAGCGCTGCGGGGGTGATCATTGTTTCCATTCATGCGGATTCAAAGAGCACGTTTGCAAGGGCTGTGGAACAATGGGACACCTCCATTACTGAAACGTGGTTGCAGGGTGGCCAAGACTGGGAATTAAACATACAGGGGTATCTGACAATTCAGAAAGATAGACAAGAAGGGAAAGGAGGTGGGGTAGCTCTGTTAATAAAGGATATCATCAGGGTAGTTGTGAGAGATGATATTGGCTCTAATGAACAAAATGTTGAATCATTGTGGGTGGAGATTAGAGATAGTAAGGGGAAAAAGTCACTGGTGGGCGTAGTTTATAGGCCCCCAAAAATAACTTCACAGTGGGGCGGACAATAATCAAGGGAATAATGGGGGCATGTGAAAAAGGAACGGCAGTAATTTTAACCTACATATCGATTGGTCAAATCAAATCGCACGAGGTAGCCTTGAGGAGGAATTCATAGAATGTATACGGGATTGTTTCTTAGAACAGTATGTTACAGAACCTACAAGGGAGCAAGCTATCTTAGATCTGGTCCTGTGTAATGAAACAGGAATAGTAAATGATCTCCTCGTAAAAGATCCTCTCTGAATGAGTGATCACAGTATGGTTGAATTTGTAATACAGATTGAGGGTGAGGAAGTAATGTCTCAAACGAGCGTACTATGCTTAAACAAAGGGGACTACAGTGGGATGAGGTCAGAGTTGGCTAAAGTAGACTGGGAACACAGACTAAACGGTGGCACAATTGAGGAACAGTGGAGGACTTTTAAGGAGCTCTTTCATAGTGCTCAATAAAAATATATTCAAGTGAAAAAGGGCGATAAGAGAAGGGATAACCAGCCGTGGATAACCAAGGAAATAAAGGAGAGTATCAAATTAAAAACCAATGCATATAAGGCGGCCAAGGTTAGTGGGAAACTAGATTATTAGGAAAATTTTAAACGACAGCAAAGAATGACTAAGAAAGCAATAAAGGAAAGATAGATTACGAAAGTAATCTTGCGCAAAACATAAAAATAGATGGTAAAAGTTTTTACCGATATATAGAACGGAAAAGAGTGACTAAAGTAAATGTTGGTTGCTTAGAAGATGAGAAGGGGGATTTAATAATGGGAAATGTGGAAATGGCTGAGACCTTAAACAATTATTTTGCTTCGGTCTTCACAGTGGAAGACACAAAAACCATGCCAAAAATTGCTGGTCACGGGAATGTGGGAAGGGAGGACCTTTAGACAATCACTATCACTAGTGGGGTAGTGCTGGACAGGCTAATGGATCTCAAGGTGGACAAGTCCCCTGGTCCGACAAGTCCCCTGGTCCTGATGAAATGCATCCCAGGGTATTAAAAGAGATGGCGGAAGTTATAGCAGATGCATTCGTTATAATCTACCAAAATTCTCTGGACTCTGGGGAGGTACCAGCGGATTGGAAAGCAGCTAATGTAATGCCTCGGTTTAAAAAAGGGGGCAGACAAAAGGCAGGTAACTATAGGCCGGTTAGTCTAACATCTGTAGTGGGGAAAATGCTTGAAGCTATCATTAAGGAAGAAATAGCGGGAAATCTAGATAGGAATAGTGCAATCAAGCAGACGCACCATGGATTCATGAAGGGGAAATCATGTTTAACTAATTTACTGGAATTCTTTGAGGATATAACGAGCATAGTGGATAGAGGTGTACCGATGGATGTGGTGTATTTAGATTTCCTAAAGGCATTCGATAAGGTGCCACACAAAAGGTTACTGCAGAAGATAAAAAAGGTATGCGGAGTCAGAGGAAATGTATTAGCATGGATAGAGAATTGGCTGGCTAACAGAAAGCAGAGAGTTGGGATAAATGGGTCCTTTTCGGGTTGGAAATCGGTGGTTAGTGGTGTGACACCGGGATCGGTGCTGGGACCACAACTGTTTACAATATACATAGATGACCTGGAAGAGGCGACAGAGTGTAGTGTAACAAAATTTGCAGATGACACAAAGATTAGTGGGAAAGCAGGTTATGTAGAGGACACAGAGAGACTGCAAAGAGATTTAGATAGGTTAAGCGAATGGGCTAAGGTTTGGCACATGGAATACAATGTCGGAAAATGTGAAGTCATCCACCTTGGAAAAACAAACAGTAAAAGGGAATATTATTTGAATAGGGAGAAATTACAACATGCTGCGGAGCAGAGGGACCTGGGGGTCCTTGTGCATGAATCCCAAAAAGTTAGTTTGCAGGTGCAGCAGGTAATCAGGAAGGCGAATGGAATGTTGGCCTTCATTGCGAGAGGGATGGAGTACAAAAGCAGGGAGGTCCTGCTGCAACTGTACAGGGTATTGTTGAGGCCGCAGCTGGAGTACTGTGTGCAGTTTTGGTCACCTTACTTAAGGAAGGATATACTGGCTTTGGAAAGGGTACAGAGACGATTCACTAGGCTGATTCCAGAGATGAGGGGGTTACCTTATGATGAGAGATTGAGTAGACTGGGTCTTTACTTGTTGGAGTTCAGAAGGATGAGGGGTGATCTTATAGAAACATTTAAAATAATGAAAAGGACAGACAAGATAGAGGCAGAGAGATTGTTTCCACTGGTCGGGGAAACTAGAACTAGGGGGCACAGCCTCAAAATATGGGGGAGCCAATTTAAAACTGAGTTGAGAAGGAATTTCTTCTCCCAGATGGTTGTGAATCTGTGGAATTCTCTGCCCAGGGAAGCAGTTGAGGCTAGCTCATTGAATGTATTCAAGTCACAGATAGATAGATTTTTAACCAATAAGGGAATTAAGGGTTATGGGGAGCGGGCGGGTAAAAGTGGAGCTGAGTCCACGTCCAGATCAGCCATGATCTTGTTGAGTGGCGGAGCAGGTTTGAGGGGCTAGATGGCCTACTCCTGTTCCTAATGCTTATGTTCTTATGTTCTTATGAGTGTGCAGACGAGTGCAAAGCCTGTTAAATCTGCAAGCCAGCATGTTGCAGAGGAGGACAGTTCCACGGAGGATCACAACAAACCAGAGCCTCAGATCGAGGAGGCAGAGTTACATGGGGTCCACACATTCACCACGAATTGTCCCCCGATAATGCTGAATGATGAACTAAATAGACTTCGGTGTCAGTGGAGCTGGACACAGGCACGAGCCAGTCCATCATGGGCAAAAAGACTTTTGAAAGGTTGTGGTGCAACAAGGCCTCAAGGCCTGTCTTAACTCCAGTTCGCACGAAACTAAGAACTTACACGAAAGAACTGTTTCCTGTAATTGGCAGTGCTACTGTAAACGTCTCCTAAGATGGAGCGGTGCATACGCTACCACTCTGGGTGGTACCAGGCGATGGTCCCACGCTGCTCGGCAGGAGCTGGCTTGGAAAGATACGCTGGAACTGGGACAACGTCCGAGCGCTATCGCCCGCTGACGACACTTCGTGTGCCCAGGCGTTAAACAAATTTCCTTTGCAGTTTGAACCAGGCATTGGGAAATTCCAAGGAGCAAAAGTGCAGATCCACCTAATTCTGGGGGCACAACCCATCCATCACAAGGCGAGAGCATGATGAGAGAAAGGGTCGAGATCGAGCTAGACCGGCTACAAAGAGAGGGCATTATTTCCCCGATCGAGTTCAATGAGTGGGCCAGTCCTATCGTCCCAGTCCTCAAGGGAGGTGGCACTGTCAGAATCTGTGGTGATTACAAAGTAACTATCAGTCGTTTTTCCCTGCAGGACCAATACCCACTACCAAAGGCCAACGACCTCTTTGCAAAGCTGGCGGGAGGAAAGACAATCACGAAGCTGGATCTGACTTCAGCCTACATGACACAGGAACTGGAGGAATCATCGAAGGCCCTCACCTGTATCAACACGCACAAAGGTTTTTTTGTTTATAACAGATGCCCATTTGGAATCTGATCGGCAGCGGCAATATTCCAGAAAAACATGGAAAGCTTACTAAAGTCGGTCCCGCACACTGTGGTCTTCCAGGACGACATCTTGGTCACAGGTCAGAACACAGTCAAGCATCTGCAGAACCTGGAGGAGGTTCTTAATCGACTCAACCGCGTGGGGCTCAGGTTAAAAAGCTCGAAGTGCATTTTCCTGGCACCTGAAGTGGAGTTCCTGGGAAGGAGGATTGCGGCGGACCTACCAACATGAAGACGGAGGCAATCGAGAACGCACCGAGGCCACAGAACGTGACGGAGCTGCGGTCATTATTGGGACTCCTGAACTACTTTGGTAACTTCTTACCGGTCTCAGCACACTGTTAGAACCACTGCATGTCTTACTACAAAAAGGGGACGAATGGGTTTGGGGCAAAAGCCAAGAAAATGCCTTTGTAAAAGCGAGAAAATTGTTATGCTCAAACAAATTGCTTGTGTTGTCTGATCCATGTACGCATTTGCTACTAGCATGTAATGCGTCATCATATGGCGTCGGATGTGTATTGCAACAAACTAATGATTTCGACAAACTGCAACCGGTTGCTTATGCATCCAGGTGTCTGTCTAAGGCTGAGAGAGCCGACAGCATGATTGAGAAAGAAGCATCAATGCATCAATATCTGCTTGGGCTAAAATTTGAATTGGAAACTGACCATAAGCCACTTATATCCCTGTTTTCCGAGAGCAAAGGGATAAATATCAACACATCAGCCCGCAGCCAGAGATGGGCGCTCACGTTGTCCACATATAACTACGCCATCCGTCACAGGCCAGGCACAGAAAACTGCGCCGATGCCCTCATTAGGCTGCCATTGCCCAACACGGGGGTGGAAATTGCGCAGCCCGCAGATCTAGCCATCGTCATGGAAGCATTTGAGAGTGAGCAATCACGCGTCACTGCCCGGCAGATCAAAACCTGGACAAACCAGGACCCCTTATTATCTCTAGGCAAAAGCGGTGTGCTTCACGGGAGCTGGTCCAGTGTCCCAGTGGAAATGCAGGAAGAGATAAAGCCATTCCAGCGGCGCAAAGATGAAAGTCTATACAGGCAGACTGCCTTCTGTGGGGCAATCGTGTAGTGGTCCCCAAGAAGGGCAGAGATACCTTCATCAATGACCTCCACAGTACCCACCCAGGCATCGTAATGATGAAAGCGATAGCCAGATCCCACGTGTGGTGGCCTGGTATCGATGCGGACTTAGAGTCCTGCGTTCACAGATGTAATACATGCTCGCAGTTAAGAAATGTACCCAGGGAGGCGCCGCTAAGTTTATGGTCTTGGCCCTCCAAACCATGGTGTAGGGTACACATCGACTATGCAGGCCCGTTCTTGGGTAAAATGTTCCTTGTGGTTGTAGATGCGTACTCCAAATGGATTGAATGTGAGATAATGTTGGCTAGCACGTCCGTTGCCACTACTGAAAGCCTGCGGGCCATGTTTGCCACACACGGCCGACCCGATGTCCTGGTGAGCGACAACGGGCCATGTTTTACCAGTGCTGAGTTCAAAGAATTCATGACCCTTAACGGGATCAAACATGTCACATCTGCCTCGTTAAAACCAGCGTCCAATGGCCAGGCAGAGAGAGCAGTGCAAACCATCAGCAATGCTTGAAGAGGTAACTGAAGGCTCACTGCAGACTCACCTATCCCGAGTCCTGCTTAGCTACCGCACGAGACCCCACTCACTCACTGGGGTGCCACCTGCTGAACTGCTCATGAAAAGAGCACTTAAGACAAGGCTCTCGTTAGTTCACCCTGATCTACATGAACAGTTAGCGAGCAGGCGGCTTCAACAAAGTGCAGACCATGATAGCGCAAATGTGTCACGCAAAATTGAAATCAATGATCCTGTATTTGTATTAAATTATGGACAAGGTCCCAAGTGGCTTCCCGGCACTGTCGTGGCCAAAGAGGGGAGCAGGGTGTTTCGGGTCAAACTTTCAAATGGACTCATTCACCGGAAACACTTGTTCCAAATCAAACTCAGATTCACGGACTATTCTGAGCAACCCACCTTGGACCCTACCTTTTTTGATCCCCCAACATACACACCAGTGGCAACCGGCACCACGGTTGACCACGAAGCAGAACCCATCATCGACAGCAGCCCAGCAGAGCCCAACACACTAGGCAGCCCAGCAGAGCCAGCTGCACAGCAGCCCAGCGAGGCCCCAACAAGTGATTCAACAACACCAGCTTTCACACCGAGACGATCAACTTGTGCAAGAAGGGCCCCAGATCGATTCACATTGTAAATAGTTACACTATTGACTTTGCCGGGGGGGGTGGTGGGGGGGGGCGGTGGTGTGGTGGGGCGGTGGTGTGGTGGGGGACGGGAGGAGTGTTGTTCCATATGTAACCTTGTATTTACTCTGTACAGCCACAAGAGGGCTCATCCCCTGAAATCCCAAGGGATCCCATAATCCCTTGGGAGTACAGATATTTAAGGCGGCTTCACAGGTTGGAGAGGCACTCTGGAGACCTGCAATAAAAGACTAAGGTCACACTTTACTTTGAGCTCACAGTGTTTAGTATGATTCTTTCTCCATACACTACAAAAATAAAGAAAGTAAGTTTGAAGGAGAGAGGAAACAAGCAGGAAAAAAGGGTAAAGAAACAAATTGAAAGACACTTTGTCTAAATGCACGTAACATTTGTAACAAAATAGATGAGTTGATGGCACAAATTGAGACAAATGGATAGGATCTGATAGCCATTACAGAGACATGGTTGTACGGTGACCAAGACTGGGAATTAAATATTCAGGGGTATTTGACAATCCGGAAGGACAGACTGAAAGGAAAAGAAGGTGGGTAACTCTATTGATAAAGAATGGAATCACTTCTTCAATAGTGAGAAACGATATTGGCTCAAATGATCAGGATGTTGAAACAGTTTGGGTGGAGGTAAGGAATAATAAGGGGAAAAAGTCACTGGTGGGCGTAGTCTATAAGCCCCCCCAGCAGTAGCAACTCTGTTGGTCGGAGTATAAACCAGGAAATAATTTGGGCTTGTAAAAAAAGGGAACAGCAATAATCATGGATGATTTTAACTTCCATATTGATTGGACAAATCAAATTGGTCAGGGTAGCCTTGAGAAAGAATTCATAGAGTGCATAAGGGACGGGTTCCTTGAGCAGTATGTAATCGAACCAACCAGGGGCAGGCAATCTTAGATCTGGTCCTGTGTAATGAGACAAGATTAATAAACAATCTCCTACTAAAGGATCCCCTTGGAATGAGTGATCATAGCATGGTTGAATTTCAAATTCAGATGGAAGGTGAGAAAGTTGGATCTCTAACCAGCGTACTAAGCTTTAATAAAGGAGACTATGAAGGTATGAGGGCAGAATTGAATAAAGTGGACTGGGAAAATAGATTAAAGTGTAGGACGGTTGATGAACAGTGGCGTACATTTAAGGAGATATTTCACAACTCTCAAGAAAATTATATTCCAATGAGGAGGAAAGGGTTTAAGAGGAAAGATAGCCATCCGTGAATAACTAAAGAAATAAAGGACAGTATCCAATTAAAAACAAGGGCATACAAAGTGGCCAAAACTAGTGGGAGGACAGAAGATTGGGAAGCTTTTAAAAGTCAGCAAAGAATGACTAAAAAAAAAGAAGAAAGGGAAGATAGACTATGAAAGTAAACTAGCACAAAGTATAAAAACAGATAGCAAGAGTTTCTACAGGTATATAAAAAAGGAAAAAAGAGTGGCTAAAGTAAATGTTGTTCCCTTAGAGGACGAGACTGGGGAATCAGTAATGGGGAACATGGAGATGCCAGAAGCTCTGAACAAATATTTTGTATCAGCCTTTATGGTCGAGGACACTAACAATATCCCAACAGTGGACAGTCAAGGGGCTATAGGTAGGGAGGAACTTAACACAATCACAAACACTAAGGAGGTGGTACTCAGTAAGATAATGGGACTAAAGGCAGATAAATCCCCTGGACCGGATGGCTTGCATCCTAGGATCTTAAGAGAAGTAACGGCAGGGATTGTGGATGCATTGGTTGTAATTTACCAAAATTCCCTGGATTCTGGGGAGGTCCCAGCAGATTGGAAAACTGCAAATGTAACGCCCCTATTTAAAAATGGAGGCAGACAAAAAGCAGGAAACTACAGACCAGTTAGCCTAACATCTGTGGTTGGGAAAATGTTGGAGTCCATTATTAAAGAAGCAGTAGCAGGACATTTGGAAAAGCAAAATTCGGTCAGGCAGAGTCAGCATGGATTTATGAAAGGGAAGTCATATTTGACAAATTTGCTGGAGGTCTTTGAGGATGTAACGAACAGGATGGATAAAGAGGAACCAGTGAATGTGGTGTATTTGGACTTCCAGAAGACATTTGACAAGGTGCCACATAAAAGGTTACTGCACAAGATTGGCTAACTAACAGAAAACAGAGAGTCGGGATAAATGGTTCATTCTCGGGTTGGCAATCAGTAACTAGTGGGGTGCCACAGGGATCAGTGCTGAGCTCCCAACTATTTACAATCTATATTAACGACTTGAAAGAAGGGACCGAGTGTAACGTAGCCAAGTTTGCTGATGATACAAAGATGGGAGGAAAAGCAATGTGTGAGAAGGACACAAAAAATCTGCAGAAGGACAGACAGGCTAAGTGAGTGGCCAAAGATTTGGCAGATGGAGTATAATGTTGGAAAGTGTGAGGTCGTGCACTATGACAGAAAAAAAATCAAAGAGCAAGTTATTATTTAAATGGAGAAAGATTGCAAAGTGCTGCAGTACAGCAGGACCTGGGGGTACTTGTGCATGAAACACAAAAGGATAGTTTGCAGGTACAGCAAGTGATCAGGAAGGCCAATGGAATCTTTGCCTTTATTGCAAACGAGATGGAGTATAAAAGCAGGGAAGCCTTGCTACAGTTATACAGGGTATTGCTGAGGCCACACCTGGAATACTGCGTGCAGTTTTGATTTTCATATTTGCAAAAGGATATACTTGCTTTGGAAGCAGTTCAGAGAAGGTTCACTAGGTTGATTCCGGAGATGAGGGGGTTGACTTATGAAGAAAGGTTGAGTAGGTTGGGCCTCTACTCATTGAAATTCAGAAGAATGAGAGGTGATCTTATCAAAACGTATAAGATTATGAGGGGGCTTGACAAGGTGGATGCAGAGAGGATGTTTCCACTGATGGGGGAAACTAGAACTAGAGGGCATGATCTTAGAATAAGGGACTGCACATTTAAAACTGAGATGAGGAGAAATTTCTTCTCGGAGGGTTGTAAATCTGTGGAATTCGCTGCCTCAGAGAACTGTGCAAGCTGGGACATTGAATAAATTTAAGCCAGAATTAAACAGTTTCTTAAATGATAAGAGAATAAAGGGGTTATGGGGAGTTGGCAGGCAAATGGACCCGAGTCCATGATTGGATCAGCCACAATCATATTAAATGGCAGAGCAGGCTTGAGGGGCCTTATGGCCTTCGCCTCCTCTTCCTCCTAGTTCTTATGTTCTAATAACTAGTAACACTGAATCAAGAGTTTGGGGCATAACCAACCAGCAGTGGAACAGTTTGGGGTCTACAATTATAACAAAATCCAGGGAAATTTAAATTAAAGCTGTAATCTAATCCTGGCCATTTGTTTGAAACACGTTACTTGAGCTTTGTAAAATCGTTTAATGGTGGCAACCAAATAATTTAGATTAAAACCTCACTACTACTTTCAGTTAGCCATCATTTTCTGATCACTCAATGTTTCTTGACCAGTGTAATTTGCTGACATTTTATTTGTCATTAGCTCCTGGACAGAATTCTGCACACTTCTCTACTACACGTTCGTTACACAGTATTTTCGCGTATCCAGGGAACTAGCCAAGGTTTTAAGCTGGGGTTATATACACTTCAGCGAGTCTTGCTAACATAGTCAAAACATTCAATGCCCAGATTTCTGACAGGGAAATTTTTTTTGTGGGGGTGGGGAAAGAGACACCATCATCCCAGTATCTTTTGTAAACTATTCCAATGAATAGAACTAGAATGAATGACAGTGATAGAATATGCACCTTATCCAGATATTTTGTGCTATTATAACATCTGCTATATTTTCCTCAGCTAAATGTCACTCGATCTGTCCTCACTGAAGGATTCAGTATAGCAGTAGAGAATCAGGATCTGATTATTAACGTATTTTATTTCTGAACAATATTTATTGTATGTTTTGTCTCACATTCTGCTACAGATGCAGTTTTAAAAATATATACATCTTCAGCTCAAATGACACTTGTGGAGTTTTTTTTAAAAACAAGTTATGGGTTAGCAGCTGGAAGTATTTTGAATTTAATATACTCCCCATATTCCTGTTTTTTTTCCCCATTATAGATATTGTTTCAAATTCACATATTGGAGGCGAGAAATTCCAAATTTTCAGTATTCTGCAAACTGGAAATCCACCTCCTTTCCTTCAGACATCATGTACTCGGGAACTCTCTTCCAAACCTGCTCCTTGCTATCTTCCCCCCTGCCACCCCCCCACCTACTCAAAAACCTCATCATCTATGCATTGGTTCTTCACCTCCTGTAAATCTACTCTGTGGTTCTTCTTCTTCCCACACCCTATTTTATGAAGTGCTTTGAGACAATTTGCTGCATTAAAAGGTGCTATAAAAGTACAAGGTTATAAAGAGGCAGTCAAGTAGCGTATGTGGCTCTCATGTTGGGTGGACTTTGATATCCTTTCCAGTCTTGATCTCCCAACTCCATTATAAAGTTCATTATTCTAACCTCAGTCAATACGGAGCTGTGCAATATACTGGAACAGCATCCAGGACCAGCAGCTTTACAAACACTAAGTACAGGATAACAAATGAAAATACAAAATGTGCCATGGATGAATACTTCAAATAATTATGCAAAACAAATATTGATCAATCACAGAAGATTTTACAAAAGCTAATACCGAGAAGAAAATCTTTCCACATTTTAAAATTTACTAATAAGCACTTCCTACATTGCTTATGATCTCAGCATCAATGTACAAAAAGTTTCCTCTATAACTAACCATTCCTGAAAATGACATATAACTGAGGTCTTTAACCATAGCAGTTTATCCTGCCATGTGACGCAAGTCATCATCTTCACAACACTGTCATGCCAGACATTCCCAGATTTCGCTGTACTGTAACTTAAATTGTCCTGACCATTAGAATGGGTTATGGGCTGTAATGTTATCTTATTCATCGGTTTATTTGCTATCACTGCAGTACAAAAGAATGCACAACAGCAATAAAAATGCCAATTTTGCATTGATGCCAGATTTGCTCCCAATAGTGAAATGACCCAGAAGAGATGGTTTCACCCACACCTACTGTGCATCCTGCAGAAATTATGCAGTGGATTTTGTAACAATTTACAAAAGCAACTCAGGTATTCCATGGAGCCATCATTTTCAACTGCTAAAGATTCAAAAATAGCTGACGATCCCATCAATTGGTTTGAAATCAGATATCTCACTGGCAGTCAAGGGGCTGGTAATCAGTGCAAGCATCTAGCATCTAATTATGCTTGCATGGGCCTATTCCACAGTAATGTGGGCAAGCAGTATAAATCACAGCTCCTTGAAGGAAAAAGAATGTATTTATATATCGCCTTTCACAGTCTCAATATATCCCAAATGTTTCACAATGTTTGAATTACTTTTAAAGAGCAGGTTCAGTTGTTCATGGGAAAATACAGCAGGCAATGTACACACAGCACAATCCCACAAAGGAATATTGCCGAGATCACCCGAGAACTACCTGGTCTCCTTTGATTGGTATCATGGGATCTTTTAGAAAAAGGAACTGGTCTCAGTTTCAGATATTATTGGTCTCTTCAATTGTGTCAGTTACTAACTCAGCACAACAAAACTTCTTATGGTTCCAATAATTAAAAATATACCATTTAGAAACATAGAAAATAGGTGCAGGAGTAGGCCATTCGGCCCTTCGAGCCTGCACCGCCATTCAATAAGATCATGGCTGATCATTCACCTCAGTACCGCTTTCCTATAGAAACATAGAAAATAGGAAACGTTATTTTCCAGATACTGTCTGATTTGCAGCTTTTGCTGTTTATTGCAGTGGTTTGTTATTTTACATTAATATACAATCCAACAAAATAAAGCATTAACCCAAGGTTATACCAGATACTTGGTAAACTAACTAACTGTCTTCAAATGTACATTCTTATTGTAAAAGAAAACCAAATTTCAATCGCGAAGCGATTACTTTAGAAACACACATGTTGTAATCAGACCCATTTAACGTCTGTTTTGAGGAAATACCCGTAAAATGCTTTTATTGCACAGGATTAGTATGTTAACTGGTTATTACAATGTTATTTTGTGAATGTCTCTATACCCCAATGAAACCTGGAATAAGTAACATCGCTAAACTATACCATGAGAAACCTGTAACTTCTGCAACATTTCCACTCACTGCCTGTTGCACAACAATTTGACAGCATGTGGCACATAATTATTTAAAATCCAGGTCACGTTGCAAAGTTGTATAGGTAGGGAGTGAGGAATTTCGAAGGGAGGGGAGAGTCTATTAGCAGTTGCTTGAGTAATAAACAGCAGCCAACTCTCAAAAGTTTCAAACTACTACTAGCGAAAAGCTGTCACCTGGTTGCCAAGTAACAGCAATTCTGAAATGACAATGATGCTCATAAAACTGTGCAGATAAATAATAGATTTCTAAAATGATACCTGCAGGCACAACAGCTCCCCCTGTATTAAACAGCGGGTTTGAATTTAATCTTATTTAAATGAATTATTATACGTACCCACGCAGGGAGATCTTGCTTAATCTCCTTATTAATCACAAACTTCTCGTTTTCCAACAAATGGAACGCTGCTTGCAAACGCGCAAATTTCCAGCCCCTGTTCCTCTTCCACCAAATCCACACGAGGAGCCCGAAGAGGATCCAGGTAAGGCTCAATCCGAAATAGCCGGTCAGGTAGACGGGGAAAAGGTAGATAAACGCCTTGGCGAAGTGTGTCAGCAGGTCCATCAAGCCCGGGACCAGAGGACTCGCCGAGCTCTCTCCCACCTCATCACAATGTATCTCTGAGGAGGCAGAAGAAGCCCTCCGCTCCGAGGACCAGATACTGTCTCTGTGCCTGGATTTCTTCACTTCCGCGGCGGCTGTCATGTTTGCTGGCTGGCTTGTTCCGTAGGCTCTGCTCCAAGAGCTGCAGCAGGTTTACAGCGGGCGCACCTTCCACTTCTTGGGATCAAACTTCTCTGATCAACAAGCAGCTCGTCATCTCCAGCACCGCCGTCCTGCCAATCCTCGGCACCTGTAAAAAGGGGTGGTTTGTTTACAACCCCAACCTTCCTTCTCAATCTTACCCTCAACCCTCCGGCCCTTCCTGCTCCAGGAACATTACTAATTTCTGGCTGGAAATCGCGGTTTAAACACTCTCCGTTTCCCTCCACCCTGCCATCACTGCGCAAAAAAAACCCTCCTCCGCCCACTAAGGAGACACTCCCCTGGGTCGGGCAGCCCTGCTTTCTCCCCCTGGTGTCAGGCTCGGGAACTTCTTCCTGACTGCTGCCTGGTAATGCAAAAACTGAAGCCCGCATCCGATATATAACTCAATGGGAGCCAATGAAAATATTTGCATCTTTAGGTCAATAGATAGTGAAAGTGCACGTCACTTTATGGGAAGTATTATCGTGTTATCGCAACAAACGATCGCTTGCACCAACGAGCCTTCCCCTCCGTGTTGCTCTTGCTAAATCCAATTCCTGCCTATTCAGATCAATTACAGATGAATCGGTGTTAGTGAGTAAAGTTTGCAGATTGGCAGTGCGAGCAAATGCTCAACTGTAGATCAGTAGTAAACAGCATGAAAAACCTGCCCCTTTTAACACTGAAGTGTGACACCTGAAATATAACAGACTCAAATACATGCATGTGGTTCACGACGATGGTCTGTCTCGAGAGAACATTGATGTCACAAAGTCCAGTTGTACTTGTACGATCATTAAAATATGGAAAGTTAAACCTCCCAGTTGTTTGCCAACATCTGACCTTTAGCCCTCCATTAAGGTGGGGTGTTGGGAGTTTATTAATCTATTTTTGTGTCAGTATGTCTGTTGTGGATGAGCACGTTGATTGTTTTTCTACTGCATTAAACAACCAGAGAGTAGGAACACAAAAGTCAGCTCCCCATCAAATACCATGACAGTTCCACACCCACTCCATTATATATGCCTAAAAATAAATACATAATAAAATTCTAACAATAATATAAAAAAATCACGAAGTACCCATTTCACCTGCCAATCAATCTAAAAATTCACTCCTCTCCTCCTTATATAGAGGGCCCACCGGCACCCCTCATCGACACCCTTGACCCTGAATATACACTGTCTCAGTAGCAAATAGCATCTGACTACACCACACACCCAACCTGGCCCAATGTGAAAAATGCAGGAAGATCAGAAGGCGTGCTTATTCTGGTGATGAACGTATTACCAACAGACTCAACTCTGGAGTTGCAGTGCATTTATAAAGTAATTTTGATTAAACTTTTCCAAATAATGCTTGATAATGCTAAGATCAGTTTCCAGTGTGTTTTAGACAGAATCGGGTAATGGCAGTTTTCTGCTCTTAACTTTCATGTCTTTTTGTTAAGGTTGGATGTGATTAAAAGATGAATGGAGGCAGGTGACATACACTGTACCACAGTTGTTTCCAAAAGGTTTGTTTTTCTCTTTCACTGATACTGCTATAAAAATGAAGCTTTAAGTAGGGAGCAAAATATTTGTGGATAAACTTTAAGTTAAAAGGGAATTTGTGTCCAAGGGTGGAAAATAGACAGTGCCCCTTTGCATCCAGCTCCCCAATCCCGTTCATTCTGAGCCTAGGTGCATAAGAACATAAAGAACATCATTGGGATTGAGAAACTTTTAAAAACCAGCAAAGAATGACAAAAAAATGATAAAGGGAGGAAAGATAGATTATGAAAGTAAATATAAAAACAGATAGTAAGAGTATCTACAGGTACATAAAAAGGAAAAGAGTGGCTAAAGTAAATGTTGGTCGCCTAGAGGATGAGACTGGGGAATTAATAATGGAGAACAGGGAAATGGCAGAGACGTTGAACAAATATTTTGTATCAGTCTTCACGGTAAAAGACACTAAAAACATCCCAATAGTGGATAATCAAGGGGCTATAGGGAGGGGGGAACTTAATGCAATCACTATCACTAATGAAGTAGTACTCGGTAAAATAATGGAACTAAAGATGGAAAAGTACCCTGGACTTGATGGCTTACTTCCTAAGGTCTTAAAAGAAGTGGCTGCAGAGATAGCGGATGCATTGGTTGTAATCCACTAAAATTCCCTCGATTCTGGAGCGGTCCCAGCGGATTGGAAAACCACAAATGTAACACCCCTATTTAAAAAAGGAGGCAGACAAAAAGCAGGAAACTGTTTTTGGGAAACAGTAGCATTGTGTGGGCTCAAGCCACACTCCAGAGCCTTGAGCACATAATCTCACCTGACACTCCAGTGCAGTACTGAAGGAGTTGAAGGTGCTGCCTTTTGGATGAAACATTAAACTGAAGTTAACTCTGATCTCTTCGGGTGGACATAAACGATTCTATGGTACTATTCGTAGAAGAGTTGGGAAGTTCAGCTGCCTTGACCACTATTTATCCCTCAACCAACATTACTACAACATTTTACTTGGTCATTTATCTCATTGTTGTTTGTGGGATCTTGCTATGCACACATTGGCTGCTGTGTTTTCTACATTACAATAATAATTACATTTTGTAAGTACTTAATTGGTTATGAGATGCTTTGCAACTTGCTGATATCATGAAAGGCGATATATAAATGCAAGATTTTTTATGATTAAACAATCTTTGTTTACAGCTTTTGTTATAACTCTGACCACAGAGGCGCAACCACCAAATGGTTCCATAATGCTGTATGGTTAAGTTACATTTCACACATTTGTAATGTCGCACATCTTTTTTAATCTCAATCTGGACTGAGAAGATTCTAGCTAAATTTTTAGAATCCTAAATGATTCCAAACATAATTATTTGGGATCTGTCTATGTAGCTGGATATGTAGCAATGGGCTAGAAGATGATGGGATAAAAGATCTGGAGATGTCCACAGATAGTGCTCGTGGGAAGAGAACTTTAACGGGGTGCTCCTATTGCAAGTGCATTTTGCTTTTGTGAATTTCTAATGAACTATTATAATATCAAAGTAACCTACCAAACAAGGCAGGAATTTTGAATATTCCCAGAGATATGTTATCAATTAGATTTCAAAAAGATGCATAGAATACCTTGTTATTTTCAATTTGGAATGCATTAACTGGATACTCTGCTGCCCGTGTCCTAACTCACACCAGGTCCCATTCACACATCACCCATGTGCTCGCTGACCTACATTGACTCCCAGTTAAGCAACACCACAATTTTAAAATTCTCATCCTTGTTTTCAAATCCCTCCATGGCCTCATCTCTTCCTATCTCTATAATCTCCTCCAGCCCTACATTGCTCCAAGATCTCTGCGCTCCTCTAATTCTAGCCTTTTGAGCATCCCTGATTTTAATCCCTCCATTATTGGCGGCCATGCCAAGGCCCTAAGCTGTAGAATTCCCTTCCTAAATCTCTTCGCCTCTCCACCTCTCTTTCCTCATTTAAGTTGCTCCTTAAAACCTACCTCTTTGACCAAGCCTTTGGTCATCTGCCCTAATATCTCCTTATGTAGCTCGGTGTCAAATGTTGTTTGATAACCCTCCTGTGAAGCACCGTGGGACATTTTGCCACATTAAAAGTGCTGTATAAATACAAGTTGTTGTTATGGCTAAACATGTTGCTGATCTTTGAGAAGTATATGAAGGATTGAGATGATGATCTTTCATTTTTGCTTTTGACACTGAAGTCAGTGTTCAACAAAATGCCCTCTTTCATTCTGCTTAGCGAGGAATTTACACATTCTGTGCTGATGATAGTAGAGGCACAGTCACAATATAAATATGTCTGTGAAACACTAATTGTAAATAGTGTCATGGATATGGTCAATTAAGTAAGTGCCTGCCCTCACTCAGAATCTGGGCCTTGTACATTTTCGAATAAAAGGGTGACAAAACAAATGCAGACAACTACAAGCCGATTAGTTTTAATTCAATGCTGTGTAAAATAAAGGAATTGATTATCAGGCATAAACGTCAAGATTATCTGTATAAGAATAACCTTGTGAATAGCAGCCAACATAGTACCTTTAATGTAGAAAACTGTCCTAAGGTGATTCACAGAGGCATAATTTAAAAATTATAGAAGGGTTCAGAAGATCCAAAAGGGCAGATTCCGACTGACTAAGCTCTTTCAATTTTTTTTGAGGAAGTGACACACCAAGTGAACTGTAGAAAACCCTGCAACAGGATCTATTTAGCCCTCTAAAAAGCATTTGACAAAATCCACATGAAAGACTATTAGTTGAGCTCAAAACAGTGGTGATTCAGGGCAAACTTTGGGAATGAAGAAGAAATTGATTGACGAGAAGAAAACCATGGAGTTGTTTGAGATGTAATGTTGGGGTGGACAAAGTGCTATGTGGGGTGCCCCAGGGATTGGTGTTCAGATCACTATTGTTTTGTATTTACTTCAGAAACTCAGTGCAAAAACTCAATGAAGATAATACCAAACTAGAAGGGATAATTGATTTTGAGGAGGCAGCATGGGGAATAAAATGCCTACCACATATGCAACTGTCAGGTTTTTAAACCTGCAATCAACCTATTAACCCATATATCAACTTGTCAGCACTTTACATGAAAAATCAGCTTCGGTTGTATAAAACCAGGAAAAGTGGGAATACACAGCAGTTAACATTTGCAAAAAGAAAATACGGGTTATGATATTTCCAGGGCATACCCCACATCTGGTGCAGCTGGAAGATGTGAGAAGAATCACTCTGAAGTTACTTTGGCTGCCACATTTGGTTACATAACAGTGACTGCACTTCAAAGGTATTTCATTGGCTATGAAGCACTTTGGGATATCCTGAGGATGCAAAAGGCATCAATACAATGCAAATTTACCACTGTTTGTGGTCTGTCAGCTTTTTTGAAATGATTGTTCAGATTTTACCAGTTTTATAGTTTGGCACGCATGAAATACATTGGTCAAAACACCAGGAGATGTGCAGACAAGTGTCATGCAGGACATGTGAAGAAAATGGCGGACTTGCGTACCTCATGAGTAGTGCTGAATAGCTAAGGATGAAGTTGAATAAGATCTAGGGGCTGGATTTTCGGGTCTTCTGTGCTCTGATTTCACCCTGGAATGGCAGCAATGGCGGTGGTGAGGTGTTTTGGCTGGGTGGTCAGCCTCCAGTGCCCCGCAGCGATCCTCAGGTCCGGTTTAGCGGCGGCGCTGAGCAGCACCGCCCCGAAGAGCTGCGCCAGTATGCAACACCCCTGGTTGCAACACCGGGCAAGTTTTGACTCTTGCCCGACCTGTACATCCCAAAGCGCGCCTCGCATTGACCGCCTGGGAAATCAGGCGGTCCAACGATCCCGACAGTGAAGAGGTAAGTAATGGACTCCTAAGGTAAGTGTGGTTGTTTTTTCTTTTAATTTTTTTTTGCAATTTGTGATGTGGTGGTGTGAGCAATGTTTTGGAAATGTTTTTGTGGTTTTTTTTAAGGTTTTTTTCCCGCCACCCAGGCGTCTCTTGGAGCATTCCCGGCCTGGCCCTTTAGCTCAGGAGTTTCCCATCTGAATGCCCTAAGAGAGGTGTACAATGCCTCCCTTAGCGCTGCACCCCCTGACTCAGGGCCCAGCTGCCCAACCTCACCTACTGAGGCGCAAACTACTCCTGGGCGCCAACTTTCCCGCCCTGCTACCATTATCGCCCCCAAATAATCAAAGCCGAAATCCAGCCCTGACTTTTAGTAGATTAAATACATGTCCAAGCAATGCAGAGCGAGCAGCAACCGACAAAGCATGTATAATGGGTCAGCGAACTCATGCTCAAACTGAATAGTGCTCTGATGCGACTGTATCTTGAGTACTGTGCAGATCTGGTCACTGAGGCAGGGAATACAATCAGGCACCAGAGACAGTTCAAGAAAGAACTCTTAAGATCTCCCAAGTGTCAGATATATGTTGAAAGATGATAAAAACTTGGACCTAGAAATTGGTCCACTTACCGCCACCCGTTTGCACGTGATCCGGTCTAGAAATGGCGGAGGCCACTCTCGCACCCTTTGTGGTGTGGGACATGGCGGCCGCCATCTTGGTGAGGGCCTTCGCATTGCCGATAGCAGCACTGGCCCTGGAGATGTAAAAGAGGGTGACATCAGTCGGCATACATTGCCAATTTAACATCACCTCAGCTAACTTGGACCTTAGAGCGGAGTGCTAAGCTCGCCATGAAAACCCAATGTTCAGCAGAGTGACAGAAGCGCTTTCAGCACCTATTAAAGGAACACGCACATCTTGCAGGTAAGTTTCATTTAAGATTTTTGGACTTTTTTTATTTTGATGAATTAGTGGCTTGATGCAATACATGTTAAAAGTTTTTTTTAAATGTGCAGGGAGTGCTGCTGGATGTTTGCAAGGCCTCGGATGATAAAGGATGATCTCTGAGAAGACAGAAAATGCTGGAAATATTCAGCAGGTCAGGCAACAACTGTGGAGTCAGAAATAGAGTTCCCTTCTCAGGGGGAGCTGTTGGCTGACCTACTGAGTATTTCCAGCATTTTCTGCTTTTATTTCAGATATACAGCATCCGCTCGCAGAGGGCAAAGGAAGACACAGAAGAGGAAGAAGCAGAAGGAAGAATGCAACGCAGACAGCTCCTTTTTGGCTGGGATGGAATCACCTGCCTGCAGTATCAGTGACCATAACCCAAATTCCCCTTTCAACATTGGTCCCACACCTTACCTTCCCTCTGTTACTGACCATCACAGCGTCATCTTGGCCACAATGCTGAAACAAAAGCCACAACAAAGAAAACTTTCTATTCCAACTTTACATATCCATCCATCCAATATGATATCAAGAAATCAACTCATCACCCTATGCATTCACTTAGTAACTGTCTTGTGTGTGCCTTTGCATGTCGTACTGATGTCACACAGTGCTACCCCAATAGCTGCATCACGGCTGTTGACTTTCAGAGGGGGACACTGCAAATAGCCTTGCTGGTCCACTTTGAGGAGCTTGTGGCTGGGAGTGTGAAATCATCTCATACATCTCCTCCTGTTCTTCCTCTTCTTCTTCCCCACCACTGGCCAAAGCTCAGCCATGCCCCTGTCAAGAATGGCCAGCACCATCTCCTCCAAGGGGATGAGGTGAAGCTAGGAATGGGAGGTGTGCCTCTTGTTTTAAGAAAATGACAATGCTTTGCGAAATGACAGTCTTCCTTTCAGAGGCTGTTCGAAGCTGCAACACTGCATGTGGATACCACATTGGGGCCTGATGCCAGGACGAATTCGACCAGGAGGGCATTACATGGTGAGTTTAGCACTGGGCGTCCCTAGCGACAATTTTTTAGTCCAACTAACACCACCATTTTCAGCAGTCATCAACCTGTGTTTGCGGTGGCACCAGCAGCTTTCGTGATGCACTTGAAATTTTGGTTGTTAGACTTTCAACTTAGATAGGAGGCACCTGAGAGATGATATTATAGAAGTACAGTATGTAAAACAGTAAACAGTATGTAAAAGATATATCTGGAAAATCATTTTAATCTAAATTGCGAGATTAGGAGATGAGTCACAGGTAAAATGCAAATTTGGGACTAATGTCAAAAAGATCTTCACACAAGGAGTGAGCAACACATGGAATAGAGTTCCAGATAGAGTAGTGCATGCAACACCTTGGAATATTTAAGAGGAAACAATTGGATGCCATAACGGGGAGACTGTAAAATATTTTTGGTTGGAGGCAGTAACATGAATGGCTTTCTTCATCAATATTTATCTTGTGATCTACATCACATAAGTGAAGGTTTCTGCCTGATATCTGTGACTTCTGGTTTTGTAAGATAATGTATTTTTAGAATGTGGTAATCTGCCATCTGATGTTGCAATCAATAGCGTTGGTGCACTCTCGATGAAACTACCTACGTGGTTGAATTAAGCAACCCATTTTAGTCACACCCAGCTGATAGAGTGAAATGTTTGTGTGCTGAAAAGAAAGTAATTAGAGAACTACCAAACATAATGAGAATACCTTCTCCTACTCGGGCGACACTTTCAGGCCTCTGTGTACAATGACAGTGTCGAGCAGAATGGGCTGGATAAAAGTTGTTTCCATCTCTTGGTGGCAAAACGCCCAACTAAAACAAGACCAAATATTTGGGATAAAGGTGCATACAAGTGTGAGGGGGAGGAGAGAAAATGTTCCATATATCCAGACTCTTGGAGAATTAAAAACAAATGTAATAAATAAAATTCTACTTCAAAAGTGAACCAGAATTTTGGTGGGATTGCTAATGTTTTTAAAAATAATAGTGGCATTCAGAAATATAAATGCGACAGATGCTGAATATAAATGAAAAGTTTTTAAGAATCATAGAAACACAGAAACGTAGAAAATAGGTACAGGCGTAGGCCATTCGGCCCTTCGAGCCTGCACCACCATTCAATAAGATCATGACTGATCATGCAACTTCAGTACCCCATTCCTGCTTTCTCTCCATACCCCTTGATTCCTTTAGCCGTCAGGGCCATATCTAACTCCCTCTTGAATATAACCAATGAACTGGCTTCAACAACTCTCTGCGGCAGGGAATTCCACAGGTTAACAACTCTCTGAGTGAAGAAGTTTCCTCTCATCTCAGTCCTAAATGGCCTACCCCTTATCCTTAGACTGTGACCCCTGGTTTTTGACTTTCCCAACATTGGGAACATTCTTCCCACATCTAACCTGTCCAGTCCCGTCAGAATCTTATATGTTTCTATGAGATCCCCTCTCATCCTTCTAAACTCCAGTGTATAAAGGTCCAGTTGATCCAGTCTCTCCTCATATGTCAGTCCAGCCATCCCAGGAATCAGTGTGGTGAACCTTCGCTGCACTCCCTCAATAGCAAGAACATCTTCTTCAGATTAGGAGACCAAAACTGAACACAATATTCCAGGTGAGGTCTCACCAAGGCCCTGTACAACTGCAGTAAGACCTCCCTGCTCCTATACTCAAATTCCCTAGCTATGAAGGCCAACATACCATTTGCCTTCTTCACCGCCTGTTGTATCTGCATGCCACCTTTCAATGACTGATGAACCATGACACCCGGGTCTCATTGCACCTCCCCTTTTCCTAATCTGCCACCATTCAGATAATATTCTGCCTTCGTATTTTTGCCCCCAAAGTGGATAATCATATTTATCCACATTATCCTGCATCTGCCATGCATATGCCCACTCTCCTAACCTGTCCAAGTCACCCTGCAGCCTCTTAGCGTCCTCCTCACGGCTCACACCGCCACCCAGTTTAGTGTCATCTGCAAACTTGGAGATATTACACTCAATTCCTTCATCTAAATCATTAATGTATATTGTAAAGAGCTGGGTTCCCAGCACTGAGCCCTGTGGCACCTCACTAGTCACTGCCTGCCATTCTGAAAAGGACCCGTTTACCCCAACACTCTGCTTCCTGTTTGCCAACCAGTTCTCTATCCACGTCATTACCTTACCTGCAATACCATGTACTTTAATTTTGCACACCAACCTCTTGTGTGAGACCTTGTCAAAAGCCTTTTGAAAGTCCAAATACACCATATCCACTGGTTCTCCCTTGTCCACTCTACTAGTTACATCCACAAAAAATTCTGGAATTCATGAGCAATGCCGTGCAGCGATAGCGCGAGCAAATAGGGTGTTTGGGTGCATCCACAGGACAATTGAGTATAAGACAAGTTATTGTTTTGTCCTTGTGCAAGACCTTAGTCAGGCTGCACTTGGAATACTGTTTCCAGTTTTGGTCTCCTCACATGATGGGTGATATTGAGGCTCTGGAAAGGGTGCAGAAGAGGGCCACTCGACTAATTCCAAGTCTAAAGCATCTTAGTTACCAAGATAGGTTAAAAGAGTTGGGACTCTTTACCTTAGAGCAGCATAGACTTAGGAGGTATATGATTGAGGTTTATAAGATAATGAAGGGACTATCATCATCATCATCATAGACAGTCCCTCAGAATCAAGGAGGACTTGCTTCCACTCCCAAAGTGAGTACTTTGATGGCTGAACAGTCCGATACGAGAGCCACAGACCCTGTTACAGGTGGGACAGACATTCATCAGGGGAGGGGTTCGGTATGGCTGGTTTGCCGCGCGCTCCTTCCGCTGCTTGCGCTTGGCCTCTTCATGCTCTTTGCGTTGAGACTCGAAGAGCTCAATGCCCTCCCGGATGGACTTTCTCCACCTTGGGCGGTCTGCGGCCAGGGTCTCCCAGGTGTCAGTGGTGATGTCGCATTTTACCAGCGAGGCTTTGAGGGTGTCCTTATAATGTTTCCGCTGTCCTCCTTTGGCTCGTTTACCATGAAGGAGCTCCGCATAAAGCATTTGCTTAGGGAGTTTTGTATCTGGCATGCGTACTATGTGGTCTGCCCAGCAAAGCTGATCGAGTGTTGTCAGTGCTTCAATACTGGGGATGTTAGCCTGGTCGAGGACACTAATGTTGGTGAGCCTGTCCTCCCAGGGGATTTGCAGGATCTTGCGGAGACATCGTTGGTGATCTATCTCCAGCGACTTGAGGTGCCTTCTCTATACATCGTCCATGCCTCAGATCCATACAGGAGGACGGGTATTACTACAGCCTTGTAGACCATGAGTTTGGTGGTAGATTTGAGGGCCTGGCCAAACAAGGGAACAGACAATGTTCCAGCTGACCGGTTATTTCAATTAAATAGGTTAGGCAGGACCAGGGGGCACAAATTTAAGTTGTATAAGGCTAGATCTAGGTGAGATGTCAGGAGATGGTTCTTTTCACAGAGAATAATAGACCTCTGGAACAAACTGCCCTCTCATGTGGTGGATGCAGACTCACTGAATTACTGCAAGCAAAAACTGGATTTTTTTCTGGCTGCGGCGGAGATAAACTCTTACAGAAGGTAGGTACTGCAGGGAATTTAACGGCCAGAGTGATCTCCTGGACTAGTTTCGATCGCCTTGATGGGTCGGAGAGGAATTTCCCAGATTTTTTTTCCCCCAAATTGACCTGGGTTAATTAATTGTTTCTTTGCCTCTCCCAGGAGATCACATGGTTTGGGGTGGGGTGGAGTGTATATGTTGTGATACACAAGGTGTCGCAATTGTGTGGGACAGGCTCGATAGACCAGATAGTCTTTACCTGTCCGTCATTGTTCGTATGTTCGTATGTTCGTAATTCTAGCTCTAAATCATTTCTTTCTCTCTCGCTGCTAGCATTCACATAAGGTTACAGCATGAGAATTTACTCCTGAGATGAGAGCTTATGGAGGGAAAGTACCATTGGGAGGAACTCAATGGATGAGAACTTCAAGCAATTCTGTCAGATTGGGTCTGGGTGACCTTTAAGAAAAGAACAGGCAGGCATCCAGCAAAAATTTAGAAGACTTGCTGATTCTTGTAAATGTTGTTACTATTTAGTTGGCTAGCATTTAAAGAATTAATACATAATTTACAACAAACATACATTCCTTTAAGGCACAAAATCCCCACAGAAAACATGGTCCAACAAGAGAAGTTAAAGACAGTATTAGGTCAAAGGAAGAGGCTTATAATGTGCCAAAAAGAGCAGTAGGCCTGAGGATGGGGAAGATTTTAGAATTTAGCCAAGGAGGACAATAAAATTGATAAAGAAAGGGAAAAAAGATTGAGAGTAAACTAGCAAGTGACATAAAAACAGACTGTAAAAGCTTCTATAGGTATGTAAAAAGGAAAAGATTAACAAAGATAAATATGGGTCCCTTACGGGCTGAGACAGAAGAAATTATAGTGGGGAATAAGGGAATGACAGAGAAATTAAACAAATACTTTGTGTCTGTCTTCACGGAAGAAGACTCAAAAAGGTCCCGAAAATAGTGGCGAATCAAGGGTCTATCGAGAATGAGGAACCGAAAGAAATTAATTTTAGTAAAAAAAATAGCACTGGAAAAATTAATGAGACTGAAAGCTGATAACTTCCCTGGACCTGATGGCCTACATCCGAGGGTGTTGAAAGAGGTGGTTATAGAGATAGTGGATAGAGATGCATTGGTTGTCATCTTCCAAAATTCCATAGATTCTGGAACAGTCCCATGGATTGGAAGATAGCAAATGTAATCCCACAATTTAAGAAAGGACGGAGAGAGAAAATAAGAACTACAGACCAGTTAAATATTAGAGAAAATGCTAGAATCTATTATTAAGCACGTGGTAACAGAGCACTTAGAAAATAATAATAGGAGTGGGCAGATTCAACACAGATTTGTGAAAGGGAAATCATGTTTGACAAATCTGTTAGAGTTTTTCGAGGTTGTAACTAACAGAATAGATGTGAGGGAACCAGTGGATGTGGTTTATTTGGAATTTCAGAAGGCATTCGATAAGGTGCCACACAAGAAGTTATTAAACAAAATTAGGGCTTATGGAATTGGGGGTAATATATTAGCATGGATTGAGGATTGGTTAATGGACAGAAAACAGAGAGTAGGAATAAACGGGTCATTTTCAGGTTGGCAGGCTGTAATGAGTGGGGTACCGCAAGAATCAGTGCTTGGACCCCAGCTATTCACAATCTATATCAATGATTTGGATGAGGGGACCAAATGTATTATATGCAAGTTTGCTGATGATACAAAGCGAGGTGGAGATGTAAGTTGTGAGGAGGATGCAAAGAGACATCAAGGGTATATAGAAAGGCTAAGTGAGTGGGCAAGAACATGGCAAATGCAATATAATGTGGAGAAATGTGAAGTTATCCACTTGGGTAGGAAAAATAGAAAAGCAGAATATTTTTTAAATGGTGAGAGATTACGAAATGTTGGTCTTCAGAGTGACCTGGGTGTCCTTGTACACGAATCACTGAAAGTTAACATTCAGGTACAGCAAGCAATTAAGAAAACAAATGGTATGTTGGCCTTTATTACAAGAGGATTAGTGCATAAGAATAAAGACGACTTATTGCAATTATATAGGGCCGTGGTGAGACCGCATCTGGAGTATTGTGTAAAGTTTTGGTCTCCTTGCATAAGGAATGATATATTTGCCATAGAGGGAGTGTAACGAAGGTTCATCAGATTGATTCCTGGGATGGAGGAATTGTCCAATGAGGAGACCTTGAGTAGACTAGGCCTATATTTTCTAGAGTTCAGAAGAATGAGAGGTGATCTCATTGAAACATACAAAATTCTTACAGGGCTTGACGGGATAGATGCAGGGAAAATGTTTCCCCTGGCTGGGGAGTCTGCAATCAGGGGTCACGGTTTCAGAATAAGGGGTCAGCCATTTAGGACTGCGATGAGGAGGAATTTCTTCACTCGGAGGGTGGTGAATCTTTGGAATTCTCTACTCCAGAGAGCTGTAGAGGCTCAGTCTTTGAGTATATTCAAGACATAAATCAATAGATTTTTGGCTAATAAGGGAATCAAGGGATATGGGGATAGTGCAGGAAAGTATTATTGAGGTAGAAGATCAGCCATGATCTTATTGAATGGCAGAGCAGGCTCGAGGGGCCAAATGGCAAAATCCTGCTCCTATCTCCTATGTTCTTATGTTGTCAAGTTACCAAGTTTATGAATAATTTTGAAATTAGTTAAATTGACTTTAAAGTAAGAACCATCTAAAGGACCAATGCCATTAGATACAGCTTCTTTACTGGCTTTATAAAAGAAAGGGATCTCTTTGATCAAAAGTATAATTGAAGATACTTTTCCCTGGGGTCGAGTTCCACTTGCTCCTCTGTGTCCACCTCAATCTTGTACCAATCTCCTGGATCGAGGCCCATTGCAGGTGCATGGTGGGCTCATAATAACTTAAGAACATAACAAATAGGAGCAGGAGTAGGCCATTTGGCCCCTCGAGCCTGCTCCACCATTCAATAAGATCATGACTGATCTGATCTTGTCCTCAACTCCACTTTTCTGCTCGCTCCCCATAACCATTAACTCCCCTATCGTTCAAAAATCTGTCTATTTCCACCTTAAATATATTCAATGACCCAGCCTCCACAGCTCTCTGGGGTAGAAATTCCAAAGATTCATGACCCTCTGGGAGAAGAAATTCTCCTCATCTCTGTTTTAAATGGGCAACCCTTTATTCTGAAATTATGATGCCTAGTTCTAGATTCCTCCACGAGGGGAAACATTCTCTCTGCATTTACCCTGTCGAGCCCCTTCAGAATCTTATATGTTTCATTAAGATCACTTCACATTCTTCTAAACTCCAAGGAGTATAGCCTCAACCTGCTCAACCTTTCTTCATAAGACAACCCCTTCATCTCAGGAATCAACCTAATGAACCTTCTCTGAACTACCGCCAATGCAAGTACATCATTCCTTAAATAAGGAGACCAAAACGGTACATAGTACTCCAGGTGTGGTCTCACCAACATCCTGTACAATTGTAGCAGGACTTCCCTACTTTTATACGCCATCCTCCTTGCAATAAAGACAAACATTCCATTTGCCTTATTAATTAATTGCTGTACCTGCATGCAAACTTATTGTGTTTCATGTACAAGGACTCCTAGATTGGTTTGTACCGCAGCATTTTGTGGTCTCTCTCCATTTAAATAATAATTTGCTTTTTTATTCTTCCTACCAAAGTGGATAACCTCACATTTTCCCACATTATACTCCATCTGCCAAATTTTTGCCCACTCACTTAGCCTGTCTGTATCCTTTTGCAGATTTTTTGTATCCTCTTCACAACTTGCTTTTCCACCTATCTTGATATGATCAGCAAATTTAGCTACATTACACTAGGTCTCTTCATCCAAATCATTAATTTTGATTGTAAATAGTTGAGGCCCCAGCACTGATCCCTGTGGCACCCCACTAGTTACAGTTTGCCAACCTGAAAATGATCCATTTATCCCGACACTGTTTCTGTTAGTTAGCTAATCCTCTACCCATGCTAATATATTAACCCCAACCCTGTGAGCCCTTATCTTGTGCAGTAACCTTTAATGTGGCACCTTATCGAATTCCTTCTTGAAATCAAAATACACATCTACTGATTTCCCTTTATCCACCCTGCTCGATACATCCTCAAGGAACTCCAGCAAATGTGTCAAACATGATTTTCCTTCCATAACACCACGCTGACTCCGCTTGACTGTCTTATGATTTTCTAAAAGTCCTGCTACCACTTCCTTAATAATGGACTCCAGCATTTTCCCAATGACAGATGTGAGGCTAACTGGTCTATAGTTGCCTGCTTTCTGTCTCCCTCCTTTCTTAAATAGGGATGTTACATTTACGATTTTCCAATCTGCTGGGACCTCTTCAAAATCCAGGAAATTTTGGTAGATTACAACAAATGCATCCACTATCTCTGCAGCCACTTCTTTTAAGACCCTAGGATGTAGGTCATCAGGTCGAGGGGACTTGTCCACCTTTAGTCCCATTAGTTTGCCTAGTACTTTTTCTCTAGTGACAGTGATTGTTTTAAGTTCCCTCCTTCCTGTAGCCCTTTGACGATCCACTATTGGGATGCTTTTAATGTCTTCTACCGTGAAGACCGATACAAAACATTTGTTCAAAGTCTTTGCCATTTCCGTGTTTCCCATTATTAATTCCCCAGTCTCATCCTCGAAGCGACCAACATTTACTTTAGCTACTCTCTTCCTTTTTATATACCCGTAGAAGCTCTTACTGTCTGCTTTTATATTTCTTGCCAGTTTACTCTCATAATCTATTTTCTCTGTTTCTAAAAATTTCACAATCCTCTGACCTACCACTAATCTTTGCAACATTGTATGCCTTTGTTTTCAATTTGATACCATCCTTAATTTCCTTAGTTAGCCATGGATGGTTCATCCTTCTCTTAAGAGTCTTTCTTTCTCACTGCAATATATCTTTGCTGAGAGTTATGAAATAGCTCCTTAAATGTCTGCCACTGCTTATCTATCGTCTTACCTGAAGTTGCTGGAGAAATACCCCAACGATCTCTCCGCAAGATCCTGCAAATCCCCTGGGAGGACAGACGCACTAATGTTAGCGTCCTCGACCAGGCCAACAACCCCAGCACTGAAGCACTGACCACACTTGATCAGCTCCGCTGGGCAGGCCACATTGTCCACATGCCAGACACGAGACTCCCAAAGCAAACTCTTTACTTGGAACTCCTTCACGGCAAACGAGCCAAAGGTGGGCAGAGGAACCAGTACAAGGACACCCTCAAAGCCTCCCTGATAAAGTGCAACATCCCCACTGACACCTGGGAGTCCTTGGCCAAAGACCACCCTATGGGAAGGAAGTGCATCTGGGAGGGCGCCAAGCACCTCGAGTTTCAATCGCTGAGAACATGCAGAAACCAAGTGCAGGCAGCGGAAAGAGCATACAGCAAACCAGTCCCACCCACTCCTTTCTCTCAATGACTATCTGCCCCACCTGTGACAGGGACTGTGGTTCTCGTATTGGACTGTTCAGCCACTTAAGGACACATTTTGAGAGTGTAAGCAAGTCTTACTTGATTCTGAGGGACTACCTATGATGATGATCGTCTCACCCTTTAATCTAGTTTCCCAGTCCACTTTAGCCAAATCTTTCTTCATACCTTTGTAATTGCCTTAATTTAAGTTCAGGACACTAGTTTGAGATCCAAGTTTGAAATTCTAACGTGCTATGATCACTCTTCCCTCGAGGATTCTTTACCATGAGATCATGAATTAATCCTATCTCATTACACATTACCAGATCTAAAATAGCCTGCTCCCTGGTTGGTTCCACAACAATATGTTCTAAGAAATATCCTGAGTACACTCTGTGAACTCGTCCTCAAGGCTATCTTTGCCAGTTTAATTTGTTCAATCTATGTGAAGATTAAAATCGACCATGATTATTGCAGTACCTTTCTTACAAGCCTCCATTATTTCTTGATTTATACTCTGTCCTACACTGTAGCTATTAGAAACATAGAAAATAGGTGAAGGAGTAGGCCATTCGGCCCTTCGAGTCTGCACCACCATTCAATATGATCATGGCTGATCATGCAACTTCAGTACCCCATTCCTGCTTTTTCTCCATACCACTTGATCCCTTTAGCCATAAGGGCCACATCTAACTCCCTTTTGAATAAATCTAATGAACTGGCTTCAACAACTTTCTGTGGTAGAGAATTCCACAGGTTCACAATTCTCTGAGTGAAGAAGTTTCTCCTCATCTCAGTCCTAAATGGCTTACCCCTTATCCTCAGACTGTGACCCCTGGTTCTGGACTTCCCCAACATTGGGAACATTCTTCCTGCATCTAACCTGTCCAGTCCCGTCAGAATTTTATATGTTTCTATGAGATCCCCTCTCATTCTTCTAAATTTCAGTGAATATAAGCCCAGTGTTTCTTCATATGTCAGACCTGCCATCGTGGGAATCAGTCTGGTGAACTTTTGCTGCCCTCCCTCAATAGTAAGAATGTCCTTCCTCAGATTAGGAGACCAAACCGAACACAATATTCAAGGTGTGGCTTCACCAAGGCCCTATACAATTGCAGTAAGACCTCCCTGCTCCTATACTCAAATCCTCTCGCTATGAAGGCCAACATGCCATTTGCCTTCTTCACCGCCTGCTGTACCTGCATGCCAACTTTCAATGACTGATGTACCATGACACCCAGGTCTCATTGCACCTCCCTTTTTCCTAATCTGTAACCATTCAGATAATATTCTGCCTTCCTATTTTTGCCACCAAAGTGGATAACTTCACATTTATCTACATTATACTGCATCTGCCATGCATTTGCCCACTCACCTAACCTGCCCAAGTCACCCTGCAGCCTCTTAGCATCCTCCTTACAGCTCACACTGCCACCCAGCTTAGTGTCATCTGCAAACTTGGAGATATTACACTCAATTCCTTCGTCTAAATCATTAATGTATATTGTAAAGAGCTGGGGTCCCAGCACTGAGTCCTGTGGCACTCCACTAGTGACTGCCTGCTATTCTGAAAAGGACCCGTTTATTTCTACTCTTTGCTTCCTGTCTGCCAACCAGTTCTCTATCACACTCTGGTTATCATTACTTCTATCGCTACCCTGCACTATTGCCTTCTCCTTTCTCTTTGACTCAAATGGACCATCAAGTGGAACTCCCTCCACCCCTGTGCAAACAAGGAAACTCCGGGAGAGAAATGTGTCACAGACCTGGGCCCCGCATGCCTCTGCCATTTTGCTGCAGCGAGGAGAAGGAATGGCCAAGGTAGTCCCAGCAGGGTTGGTGGAAGGGAAATCCCAGTTGGGGTGGTTGGGAGTGAGGCAGCTGTCGGCTTCATCGCCCGAGTTTTCCAGCATTCTGTGCCTGAGCCTGCTCGATTTCAGATGGGATCGCAAAAGAGAATTTCCCCCATTATCCAATCATGATGACAGCCACTTTTTAAATTTACATTAGAAACAATAAATACATTGTAAAAGTGCATATTGCGGCACGCTTCTGCTTGATAGAGCAACACATTTGTGTGCTTAAAATTAAGCAATAAAAGAACTGCCAAGCATAATGAAAATACCCCTGTGGAAGGGTGATTTCATAGTACAAAAATGGAATTGCCTACTCCTGCTCTGGTGACATGCGCACTACCTTTCAGGCGTCGGTGTATATACAATGACAGTGCCCAGCAAAATGTTAGTTCATGTTCTTAAAATTGTTCAATTTGTTTCCTGGTCTTCTGCTCAAGTGCACCAGCTCCACTCCTGATTGGCACTTATGAGCAATGCCACATAATATCCACTAATATATCAAAAATATTTTCGGCTAAAAAGTTGTTTGCTTAGCCTCACCCGTTAGCACCCGAGAGGTGCGTCCAAGTGCTGCGCTGTTATTGCCTGCCGTGAACTTCATTGGTGTTTAGCGGCGGCAGTATCATTTAGCGCTGCCCACTCTAGTGCCACCCACTTGGTGACAACATGAGTGTGCAATGCCACAATCCCGAACTTCACTCCTTTAGCCTGTCATAGCGCCTGACGCTGTCACTGACAGGGACAGCAGGCGTTTCAAGGAAGCTCCCAGGGTGATATTATAAAGCAGGAGCAGGTGGGTGTTCAATGTAAAATATTTTAACATTGCTACAATTCTATGAGGTCTGACATACTGCTGCTGATGTTTCCAACGCTCTCTTCAACGTTCTCTCATTTTGCGGGTGGTTCAGCTGACCTCCCCTTTAGGCATTAGGATGCCGCTTTCCTAGCGCCAGAACTTCATTATCCCTGCAGCGTAACCGCCCCATAGCACCCTAAGAGTAGCGTGGGACGCTTCCCTTAGCGCTCTACTCCCCTCTTGGGGCGCTAATAGTGAATATCTCGGTTGGAGGCAGTAAACATCACCCGGCGCTAAAATTAGCACCCAGGTGGTGTCACTGCCTCAAACCAGGCTATAACAAACTTTTTGCCCTTTGTGTTTTGTGGATAAAGTCCCTGACTAGATGTTGACCACTCATATATTTGCAAGGGGGCCAAAATGCTTTATCACAGTCAGGTTTTCCCAGGGTCACTAACAATAGGCTAAATGGAGCGAATAAACATTGTTTCCATTCTCTTGGTGGCAAAATTCCCAAATATAACAAGACCAATCATTTGGGAATAAAGGTGCTTGCAAGTGCGAGGGAAAGAAGAGAAAATGAGAAATGAGACACACAAAAAAATTCATAGCAAAAAAATATAACGAGATGAATGTGTTTCGGAACACACCCTCATATTAAAGAAGAAATGGTAACAGAATTATGACTGTCTCTAATAAGAACATTATGATATGAAGCAGAATTTATTCCTTGACCTTCATAAAAATATATTCTGGAGGGACTACTATAGCTTCATGAAGTTGGTGAAGCACAGCAATAACAAACCTTCTGTCAACAAGTTTTGAGCCATTAAACCAGCGTCAGGAGAATCTCATAGAGAACAGATCAATGCTCAGTTACCCGAAATATCAGGAATCTGATACTCAGAACATAGTTGTAAATTTATTACTAACCATGATAATCCAACTGTCTTCTGGGTTACTTTTCCTATTTTATATCCAGGTTTTTGGAGCATTATAAACAAATGTAATAAGTAAAATTCTACTTCAAACGTGAACCAGAATTTTGATGTATTTAAAATAATAGTGCCATTCAGAATAATTCTAGCTCTAAATCATTTCACTCTCCCCCACTGCTAACATTCAGAAAATGTTGCAACATGAGAATTTGCTCCTGAGCTGAGAACGTATGGAGATAAAGCACCAATGGGAAGAACTCAGTGGATGAAAACTTCAAGCAATTCTGTCAGATTGGGACTGGGTGACCTTTAGGAACAAATCAGGCAGAGATCCAGAAACATTTGGAAGACTTGCTGATTCTTGTAATTTTTGTTAATATTTAGTTTTCAAGTAACAAGTTTGTGAATAATTTTGTAGTTAGCACTTTTAAAGGACCAATGTTATTTGGTTTAGTTTCTTTACTGACTTTATAAAAGAAAAGGTACACATTGACCAAATGCATCAGTGAAGATTCTTTTCCCTGGGGTTGAGTTCCACCTGCCCTTCTGTATCCACCTCCACCCTATACCACTCTCCTGGACCGAGGCTCATTGCAAATGCATGGTGGACTTCTAGTGGGATTCCACCATCAAGTGGAAACCCTCCCATCACTGTGCAACCAAGGAAACTCCAGGAGAGCAATGTGTCATGGACCTGGGCCCCACAAGCCACTGCTCTTTTGCTGCAGCGAGGAGAAGGAATGGCCAAGGTAGTCCCGGCAGGGTTGGTGGGAGGGAAATCCCTGTTAGTGGGGTGAGTCAGCTGCAGGCATCATCGTCCGAATTTTCCAACATTCTGCACCTGATCTTGCTCGATTTCAGGTGTAGGAGAATTTCTCCCATTGTCCCATCATGATGACAGCCACACCTTTTTAAATTTACATAACAAATGAAAAGTACATTATAAAAGTGCATATTGCGGCATATCTAGAACAGCATAACTGCCCAATGCTGATTCTAAATGGGGAAATTCCAATTGAGTTTTGAAGTGAATAGTTATCGGAACTGAAAGTGAAAGCTTGACTTAGATGATAACAAGAAAGAAAGACTCACATTTATATAGCGCCTTTCATAACCACCGGGCGTCTCAAAGTGCTTTACAGCCAATGAAATACTTTTTGAGTGTAGTCATTGCTGTAATGTGGGAAATGTGGCAGCCAATTTTGTGCACAGCAAGCTCCCACAAACAGCAATGAGATAATGACTAGATAAACTGTTTTTGTTATTTTGATTGATGGATAATTATTGGCTAGGAAACCGGGGATAATGCCATTGCTCTTCTTTGAGATAGTGCCATGGGATCTTTTATGTCCACCTGAGAGAGCAGATGAGATTTCGGTTTAATGTCTCATCTGAAAGATGGTACCTCCAGCAGTGTAGCACTCCCTCAACACTGCACTGGCATGTCAGCCTAGATTTTTGTGCTCAAGGCCCTGGAGTGGGACTTAAACCCACAACCGTCTAATTCAGAGGCGAGCGTGCTACCCACTGAGCCACAGCTGACACTTGGACAAGGGCCATTTAATGATAAAAGCATTGGAAAGTAATGTAATGGTGGGATCAATTCTAGGAGGATATTCTTATCCAATGATCTCAACAACAGTATGAATGGTCAAAAGGGAAGAACTGTTTCTCTGCAGAGAATGAGGGGAAACTGTTATGTTCTGAGCTCAAGAACAAAACACAGGTTGTAATACAGAAAACATTTTGTCATCTTTTACAAAAGTACAAAGTGTACATTTCTGTTTAATCCTCCCCAAGAGTAATGTACACAGACTGTTAAACTCTCCCTTTCCCCACTTGATCACATTTGCATCATCTTTGCATGAGAACATTACGGTTCAGATGGTTCTTTCATTCTTCGATTGTACTACAGTACATGCATTTTATATCTATGCATTTATTTTTCTTCTAAAGTATGATTTTTAAAACTCCCGGATGATTAGCACTATAGTAATTTATTTTTGTGATTCCTCTTTCAAATGAACTGTACAGCACGAGTTCCACATTTGATAAAGTAGTAGGGAGAATGAACCAGGACAATGTGACAGCACCATAATCTTTATATTATCAACACTCAGATATTGATTTTTTGATTAGGCTTTTTTAAAAATCAGTATACATAGGACTGCAAGTATCAGATGGCGAACTGGAACTTGAACACCCTCTGAACATGGAAATGGTATTGCTGCAATATTTTTAATCTAATAACACTGAGAGCAATTGTCAGGTTTTAGATTTGACCCCAGCTCCAGCACCAGAGCTGAAGAAGTACCAGTTAAGCTGAGGAAATAGACAAGCCAGTTTAACAGGGAGCAGGGTAATCGAAATATTGGGCTCAAGTTTCGGACCCCCGCTAGAATGGCGCACATCGGAGAGGCCCGCCTAATTTATAATTTAAAAATTGTACCGAATACTTACCTCGCGATTCTCCGATATCTGTCGACCCATTTCCAGCTCACCGCAGCGCAGCAGGGGCTGCTGGGGGTGGAGCTACAACCCTGCGCCAAAAACAGTTCCGGCAGCTGTGCGTGTGCGCAGTGGAGGCTGCGCACGTATGCAGTAGCTCCCGGCCCCCCCAACGCGTCCTGTCTCCGGGTGACGACCCTATCCCAGGCTGAAGGGATGTTGCCCCTGTCCCGGCCGAGTGGCCTGACACATCAAACCTCGTTGTCGGCGGGGCCTGCCCGGCACCTCCTGGGGGCGGGCCCCACCCGAAGCCCTCTGTGGGAGCCCAGTGTCGGCGACGGTGGCGGTGGGGCCTGTTCAGCCCCCCTCTCTCCCCCCCGTTCAGTCCCCTCCCTCCCCCCCCGTTCAGCCCCCCTCTCCCCCCTCCCATTCAGTCCCCCTCTCTCCCCCCCATTCAGCCCCCCTCTCTCCCCCCCGTTCAGCCCCCCTCTCTCCCCCCATTCAGCCCCCCTCTCCCCCTCCCATTTATACCCCCTCCCTCCCCCTCCCGTTCAGCCTCGATCTCCCCCCTCCCATTCAGTTCCCCTCTCTCCCCTCCCATTCAGCTCCCCTCTCCCCCCCGTTCAGCCCCCCTCTCCCCCCCCCCGTTCAGCCCCCCTCTCCCCCCCCCAGTTTAGCTCCCCTCTCCCCCCTCCCATTCAGTCCCCCTCTCCCCCCCTGTTCAGCTCCCCTCTCCCCCCCGTTCAGCACCCCTCTCCCCCCCCCCCCCGTTCAGCTCCCCCCCCCATTCAGCCCCCCTCTCCCCACCCTGTTCAGTCCCCCACTTCCCCTCCCCCCGTTCAGCTCCCCTCTCCCTGCCCCATTCAGCCCCTCTCCCTCCCCCCCCCGTTCAGCCTCCCCCCCATTTAGCTCCCCTCTCCGCCCCTCCGTTCAGCCCCCCTCCCTCCCCCTCTCTCCCCCCACCCCCTTTCCTCCCCTCTCCCCCTCTCTCCCCCCCACACCCCCTCTCTCCCCCCCACCTCTCCTCTCCCCCCCCCCCCACCCCTCGCTGTCAGAAACAGAGCGAGACACTGACAGAGGCAGAAAGAGACACACTGACCGAGGCAGAGAGAGAGAGAGACACTGCAGGGGGGTCCATCCCAGCACACTGTTGGATGGCTCCCGCTGCTGCAGTCGGTGAGTAGAAACTTAATTTTTTATTTATTGATTGATTTTTTATTATTTTTTTAATTTTTAATTTTTAAATTTTTTTTGATTGATTTATTGGTTGATGTATTGATTTATTTATCATGTATTATTGATGGTGGCTATTTGTAAAAGTGAAGTGTTTAACGTTTGTAAATCCCACCCCCCCCCCACCCCCATCTCTCATTCCCTACGCCTGATTTTTAAATATAGGCAAGGTTTTTCTGAGCGTACAAAAATCCACACTTACTCCATTCTAAGTTAGTTTGGAGTAAGTTTTCGCTGCCTAAACTTGCAAAACATGCGTAAATGGCTGGACACGCCTCCTTTTGGAAAAAAAATCTGTTCTAAAATGGAACTATTCGAACTCACTAGAACTGGAGCAAACTAAATACCGAGAATTGCAATTTCTAAGATGCTCCATTCTAAACAAGTTGCTCCAAAAAAATAGGAGCAACTCAGGCCGAAACTTGAGCCCATTGGTTCATTATGTAATTTTCACTTTTCTATTGTTATGCTGTCAACTATGTTTGGTCTTAAGCCTGTCAAAGTGTGAATTTATTTTATTTATTAGAGTGTCTCTCCTACCAGATTCAATTGGAATCCTAGCTTACAGTGATTTGCAAGACTTCAACCGTTGATAAAAGTAAACACAAAATAGTAATATAAATCATCCTGTATCACTATAATCTGTGTGAAATATATTAGAATAGATCGTCCTTCGAGCCTCCGCCAACAGGTGCAGTATACCTTAAATATACTAGGGCTGAAATTTCCCTGTTCTGTGCCACCTGTTAGCATCTCCAAAGGGTGCTAACGGGACGCAAAACTGTTTTTGCCTGGGGGGGAGGGAGGAGGCACCAGGCGCGGGACGTCCCGCCTCCCCTTGGTTACCGCCCCAAATGGGGCGTAACCCAATTTCGCCCCCACTGTGTCTAAGAGGAAAGAGGTGCAAACAAGTTCCCTCTCCTGGGATATTTATATGATCCGAATGCATACCCTGAGCAAACACATCCCTTGGCTGGGCCAAGCTCTAGAAGGCACCAGCAAGAAAGAACCAAGGCTTGAAGATCATCCTGGGAGGTGGGGAGCGGGGGGCGTTAATGGGGAATCCATGAAAAAATGGAGAACTATGTGGTGCTCATGAGCCATTTTCATGCTGTCCCCAAGACGCATGCAGACTCTCCTCGTTTCTTCGGGTACTCTCTACAGGGCTCCCAATTGTTGGATGGTCAGAAAACTGAAGCAAGAGGCTGGGAAAGCCACCTCCCACCTCATTTCTATTCTACTCCAGGGTGTGTGGCTACTCCAGGGGAAGCCCACTGACATCAGTCTGGGAATACTGATGAAATCCCAGGACAGCGCAGTGGGTAGAAGATGTATCAGATCTCTATTCCTTTTTCCTTTATGTTGTGCCTGGGAACTGAATTTCCTCGTGCAAAGCAATAGGAATATCGCCACTTACATTATCTGTGACATTTCTCCATTAGTAACGTAGGAGGTTGCCATTTTCATGTACTGTACATGGCCTCACATATACTCAGATACAAAAATTGTCATAATTGTTGTCTAGTCTACAAAACAGAATTTTTTTCTCAAGCCTATTCTGCTCTTGTGTCACTTAATTTACCATTTAAAGTTGTAGAATAAAACTAGGTGAAATATATTTTGGCTTCACTGAGCAATAAGTTAAACTTAAATTTTCACTTGTACATTCTGAAACTAGGCAATGGTTAGATAGACATAACAAACTCCAAAGTAGATGACCTTTCAACTTTCCCTCAGGCACATATGATTAGTTACTCTTTAATAAAAATATGGTTCCCATAGCATCATAAATTTATCTGCATGTCACAAAGGGAATTAGTCATCTAGTTAGACAAATAGATAAACAATCGTAGGTTTCATTCAACATGTAACCGCACAATGCTAATTTATTAATAAGGAAAACATTTGCTGATCTGTTAGTCATATCATAATTGAATATTCTATGGGACTGTTCATAAAAGAACGAAAGACTTGCGTTTCTATAGTGCCTTTCATGACCTCTGCACTTCCCAAAGCGTTTTACAGCCAATGAAGCACTTTTGAAATATAGTCATTGTTGTAATGTGGGAAATGCGGCAGCCAATCTGCACACAGCAAGATCCCACAAATATCAATGTGATAAGGACCAGATAATCTGTTTTTGTGATGTTGATTGAGGGATAAATACTGGCCAGGAACCAGGGATAACTCCCCTGCTCTTCTTCAAAATCCACCTGAGAGGGCAGACAGGGCCTCGGTTTAACCTCTCATCTGTAAGACGGTACCTCTGTCAATGTTTGGTGGTAAAAACAGAGAGACCCACTATTATCTGAATGGTGACAGATTAGGAAAAGGGGAGGTGCAACGAGACCTGGGTTTCATGGTACATCAGTCATTGAAGGTTGGCATGCAGGTACAGCGGTTAAGAAAGCAAATGGCATGTTGGCCTTCATAGCGAGGGGACTTGCGTACAGGGGCAGGGAGGCGTTACTACAGTTGTACAGGGCCTTGGTGAGGCCACACCTGGAGTATTTTGTACAGTTTTGGTCTCCTAACTTGAGAAGGATGTTCTTGCTATTGAGGGAGTGCAGCAAAGGTTCACCAAACTGATTCCTGGGATGGCGGGACTGACATATCAAGAAAGACTGGATCAACTGGGTTTGTATTCACTGGAGTTCAGAAGAATGAGAGGGGATCTCACAGAAACGTTTAAAATTCTGATGGGTTTAGACAGGTTAGATGCAGGAAGAATGTTCCCAATGTTGGGGAAGTCCAGAACCAGGGGTCACAGTCTAAGGATGAGGGGTAAGCCAGTTAGGACCGAGATGAGGAGAAACTTCTTCACCCAGAGAGTGGTGAACCTGTGGAATTCTCTACCACAGAAAGTTGTTGAGGCCAATTCACTAAATATATTCAAAAAGGAGTTAGATGTAGTCCTTACTACTAGGGGGATCAAGGGGTATGGCGAGAAAGCAGGAATGGGGTACTGAAGTTGCATGTTCAGCCATGAACTCATTGAATGGCGGTGCAGGCTCGAAGGGCCGAATGGCCTACACCTGCACCTATTTTCTATGTTTCTATGTTTCTAATGCAGTGCTCCCTTATTAAATCATTTTAATAATACACCAACTACAAAAGGAAGTGGAGTTAGTACTTCATGTAACAGCGCAAAAATACATTAGGACCAATTTCGCAATCCAAACTTAAGAATGCCAGGGCTGCAATGAGCATGGCCTGAATTGTACTAATTTTTGCAAACCATAAAATTAATTTTAATTCCACTCTTTGGATGGATTCCAGGAGTGCAGGGAACAGATTGGCCAGTGGGTGGGAAATTTGAAAAGGCAGCTGGTCTTAAGGGCTGCTGCTAACATTTAAAGATTAGCAGCATTTCTGCAGCAGCGATTGTCAGACAGTTGGATTAGAAGAGAGAAATTCAGCCAAGAATCTACCTTGTCAAGATAATGTCCTTGAGGTGTTGCTGCAGGAATTGCAGCAACGTAAGACTGTCCTATTTGGCATGGAGGGCCATCAATTAATGTCTTGGGTGCAAAATACCTGGGTAGAGGTCGATATATGATGAATGTAGAATTAGATCGATCCGCAGAGGCTTCAACTTTCTTTTATTATGGAGTGGATCTTTCTTTTCATCTCCTGTGTCAATGAAGTACAGGCTGTTATCTGTCTTTTTAGACACAAGATTACCGACTGTCTGTTCCTGTAGCTGCACATCCTCCAGAAGCTCCCCCACTTCGGAAACAACTCCACTTAACAGAGTAGCCCATGTCCATAGGATGCCAGAGGAAATGAGGAAAGAGTTTTCAGGCAGCAGCAGAAGAGTGCAACTGTAAGAATACCTTGATATTGAAGACCGTTAGTATTGGGCCGCAGAGACATGCTAGAAATGCTATACTTTTTATCTGGTTCAGGATGTAAAGCATGGAGACAACCTTCCAATTTGTTCATACATGCATCCATGTTCCTACAGCTGGGTGAAATAGCTTCTAGTGCCACATCTTGGAACGTGTGCTCCTAACCAACACTGCCACTAGAAACTACATGCAAGGTGCATTATATTTAGCCTGGGCACAGGGGTAACTGCCACTTTCCTGATCCAAAGTCCAACATCTGTATGTTTTATCTGTGCTTACAGGAGACAGCTGTGCATATACTTCAAGAGAGAACCCAGACTGAACATAGACCTCAGAACTTCTCTGATGACTCATCAGAGGAAACTGCCTGTAAATCTTCGGGTAGACGGCCACTGATGGAGTGGGAGATGGTGAAATTGGCACAATGCATAGCAAGTAGCCTTTTTCTTTTAATCTTATTGTTACCTTAATAACACACATATACTTTGCACAAAAGCAGCATGGCCAAAATATGCTAGACTCTTACTGTGATATATGTATACTTGTATTTACTCTGTACAGCCACCAGAGGGCTCATCCACTGGAGTCCCAAGGGATTCCATAATCCCTTGGGAGCACAGGTATTTAAGGAGGCATCACAGGTTGGAGAGGCACTCTGGAGACCTGCAATAAAAGACTAGGGTCACACTTTAATTTGAGCTCACAGTGTTCAGTCTGACTCTTTCTCCATACTCAACAACTGACGATGAGATACAGATAGCGAACCCAAAGATGCAGAGAACAGTGGGCATTCTGGAGAAATTCTCGGAGGGAGATGATTGGGAAACTTTTGTGGAGCGACTCGACCAATACTTTGTGGTCAACGAGCTAGATGGAGAAGAGAGCGCTGCCAAATGAAGGGCGATTCTCCTCACCATCTGTGGGGCACCAACATATGGCCTCATGAAGAATCTGCTCTCTCCAGCAAAACCCACGGATAAATCATATGACGATTTGTGCACTCTGGTCTGAGAGTATTTGAACCCGAAGGAAAGCGTTCTGATGGCGAGGTACCGGTTCTACACCTACAAAAGGTCTGAAGGCCAGGAAGTGGCGAGTTATGTCACCGAGCTAAGACGCCTTGCAGGACATTGCGAATTTGAAGGACATTTGGAGCACATGCTCAGAAACATTTTCGTACTTGGCATTGGCCACGAAACCATACTTCGCAAACTTTTGACTGTAGAGACCCCAACCTTGAGTAAGGCCATAGCGGTAGCCCAGGAGTTCATTTCCACCAGTGACAATATGAAGCAAATCTCTCAGCACACAAGTGCTGCTACAAGTACTGTGAACAAAGTGATGTTGCTTTCCAATCGTAACGTACAGGGCAGGTCACACATACCTGCAGCTACACGTCCGCAGATGTCTCAGAGTTCACCATCAAGAATGATGAATGCAAGGTCATTAACACCTTGTTGGCGCTGCGGGGGTGATCATCGTTTCCATTCATGCCGATACAAAGGTACGTTTGCAAAGGCTGTGGAACAATGGGACACGTCCAATGAGTGTGCAGGCAAGCTACAAAGCCTGTTAAACCTGTAAACCACCATGGTGCAGAGGAGGACAGATCCACAGAGGATCACGCTGAACCAGAGCTTCAGATCGAGGAGGCAGAGATACAAGGGGTGCACACATTCACCACGAATTGCCCCCGATAATGCTGAATGTTGAACTAAATGGAGTCCCGGTGTCAATGGAGCTGGACACGGGCGCGAGCCAGTCCATCATGAGCAAAAAGACTTTCGAAAGGTTGTGGTGCAACAAGGCCTCAAGGCCAGTCTTAACTCCAGTTCACACGAAACTAAGAACTTACACTAAAGAACTGATTCCTGTAATCGGCAGTGCTACCGTAAAGGTCTCCTATGATGGAGCGGTGCACAAGCTACCACTCTGGGTGGTATCGGGCGATGGTCCCAAGCTGCTCGGCAGGAGCTGGCTGGGAAAGATACTCTGAAACTGGGACGACGTCCGAGTGCTATCGCCCGTTGACGACACTTCGTGTGCCCAGGTCTTAAACAAATTTCTTTCACTGTTTGAACCAGGCATCGGGAAATTCCAAGGAGCAAAAGTGCAGATCCACCTAATTCCGGGGGCGGACCCATCCATTATAAGGCGAGAGCAGTACCGTACATGATAAGAGAAAGGGTAGAGATCGAGCTAGACCAGCTGCAAAGAGAGGGCATAATTTCCCCAATCAAGTTCAATGAGTGGGCCAATCCTATCGTCCCAGTCCTCAAGGGAGACGGCACCATCAGAATCTGTGGCGGTTACAAAGTAACTATCAATCATTTCTCCCTGCAGGACCAATACCCACTACAAAAAGTCAATGACCTCTTTGCAACGCTGGCGGGAGGAAAGACGTTCACGAAGCTGGAGGATCTTAGTCGACTCAACCGCGTGGGGCTCAGGTTAAAACGGTCGAAGTACGTTTTGCTGGCACCTGAAGTGGAGCTCCTGGGAAGGAGGATTGCGACGGATGGCATCAGGCCCACCAACGCAAAGACGGAGGCAATCGAGAACGCACCGAGGCCACAGAATGTGACGGAGAGGCGGTCGTTTCTAGGACTCCTGAACTACTCTGGTAACTTCTTACCGGGTCTCAGCACACTGTTAGAACCACTACATGTCTTACTACGAAAAGGGGACGAATGGGTTTGGGGCAAAGGCCAAGAAAATGCCTTTGTAAAAGCGAGAAAATTGTTATGCTCAAACAAATTGCTTGTGTTGTATGATCCATGTAAGCGTTTGGTACTAGCATGTGATGCATCGTCATATGGCGTCGGGTGTGTATTGCAACAAGCTAATGATTTCGGAAAACTGCAACCGGTTGCTTATGCATCCAGTAGTCTTTCTAAGGCCGAGAGAGTCTACAGCATGATTGCGAAAGAAGCATAAGCGTGTGTCTATGGGGTAAAGAATATGCATCAGTACCTGTTTGGGCTAAAATTCGAATTGGAAACTGACCATAAGTCACTTATATTCCTGTTTTCCGAGAGTAAAGGGATAAATGCCAACACATCGGCCTGCATCCAGAGATGGGTGCTCATGTTGTCTGCATACAACTACGCCATCCGCCACAGGCCAGGCAGAGAAAACTGCGCCAATGTTCTCAGTAGGCTGCCATTGCCCACCACGGGGGAGGAAATGGTGCAGCCCGCAGATCTAGCCATGGTTATGGAAGCATTTGAGAGTGAGCAATCACCCATCACTGCCTGGCAGATCAAAACCTGGACAAGCCAGGATCCCTTATTATCTCTAGTCAAAAGCTGTGTGCTTCACGGGAGCTGGTCCAGTGTCCCAGTGGAAAAGCAGGAAGAGATAAAGCCGTTCCAGCGGCGCAAAGATGAAATGTCTATACAGGCAGACTGCCTTCTGTGGGGCAATCAAGTAGTGGTCCCCAAGAAGGTCAGAGGCACCTTCATCAATGACCTCCACAGTCCCCACCCAGGAATCGTAATGATGAAAGCGATAGCCAGATCCCACGTGTGGTGGCCCGGTATCGATGCGGACTTAGAGTCCTGCATTCACACATGTAATATATGCTCGCAGTTAAGCAATGTACCCAGGGAGGCGCCGCTAAGTTTATGGTCTTGGCCCTCCAAACCGTGGTCTAGGGTACATGTCGACTATGCAGGCCCGTTCTTGGGCAAAATGTTCCTTGTGGTTGTAGACGCGTACTCCAAGTGGATTGAATGTGAGATAATGTCGGCTAGCACGTCCGCTGTTACTACTGAAGGCCTGCGGGCCATGTTTGCTACACACGGCTTACCCGATGTCCTGATGAGCGACAACGGGCCATGTTGAGTTCAAAGAATTCATGACCTGTAACAAGATCAAACATGTCACATCTGCCCCATTTAAACCAGCGTCCAATGGTCAGGCAGAGAGAGCAGTGCAAACCATCAAGCAAGGCTTGAAGAGGGTAACTGAAAGCTCACTGCAGACTCGCCTATCCCAAGTCCTGCTTAGCTACCGCACGAGACCCCACTCACTCACTGGGATCCCACTTGCTGAACTGCTCATGAAAAGAACACTGAAGACAAGGCTCTCGTTAGTTCACCCTGATCTACATGAACAGGTAGAGAGCAGGCGGCTTCAACAAAGTGCATAGCATGATAGCGCAAATGTGTCACGTGAAATTGAAATCAATGATCCTGTATTTTTATTAAATTATGGACAAGATCCCAAGTGGCTTCCCGGCACTGTCATGGCCAAAGAGGGGAGCAGGGTGTTTCGGGTCAAACTTTCAAATGGACTCATTCACCGGAAACACTTGTTCCAAATCAAACTCGGATTTTCGGACTATCCTCAGCAACCCATCTTGGACCCTACCTTTTTTGATCCCCCAATATATACACCAGTGGCAACTGGCACCACAGTTGATCTCGAAGCAAAACCCATCATCGACAGCAGCCCAGCAGTGCCCAACAAACCAGGCAGCCCAGCAAAGCCAGCTGCACCGCAGCCCAACGAGGGCCCAACAAATGATTCAACAGCACCAGCTTTCACACTGAGACGATCAACCAGGGCAAGAAGGGCCCCAGATCGACTCACATTGTAAATAGTTACACTATTGGCTTTGGGGGGGGGGGGGGATATTGTTATATATGTATACTTGTATTTACTCTGGACAGCCACCAGAGGGCACATCTGGATTCCCAAGGGATCCCATAATCCCTTCGAAGCACAGGTATTTAAGGAGGCTTCACAGGTTGGATAGGCACTCTGGAGACCTGCAATAAAAGACGAAGGTCATACTTTACTTTGAGCTCACAGTGTTCAGTCTAATTCTTTCTCCATACTCAACACTTACCTCAGTTGGAAAGCAGTGTAACATGTTCCTTTTCCTTTCCTGTAGGGAATTTCCAACATGAAGTGACAGGCCCATCACAGCTTGCTGAGTGACATACTCCTCCAAGGTTAGGCATCATCTTAGAGTCAAGTATCCCGGGAGATTTAGAGAGCCAGGTCAGAAGTGGGGCTTTTACTGATGATTCCACAGTGTTCAGTTCCTTTTATAACTCCTCCACTAATGAGCAGCCCGTGCCAGGACCAGGACAACATCTGGGCTTGGGCTGACAACTGGCAGATAACATTCCTGCCACTTAAATGCCAGGTAATGACTATCCCCAATAAGAGAATGCCCAACCATCTCCCTCCCAAGTTTCAACAACACCAGCATCCCTGAGTACCCCACCTTCAACATCTTGTGAGTCACCACTGATCAGAGGCCTAACTGCACCAGCCATATCAACACTGTAGCTACAAAAGCTGAGTACTCTGTTATGAGTGATTCACCTTTGGAACCCTCAATGCCTCTTCACCATCCACAAAGCTCAAGTCAGGACTGTGATGGAATACATTACTCACCCAGATGGATGCAGTAACAACAATACTCAAGAAGTTGGACACCATGTCGTACAGAGCAGTTCACTTACTATTGGATTCCGTATCCAACCCATCCATCACCATACACTGTGGTTGTAATATGCATGTATTACAGGAGGCACTGCAACAACTCCCTCCCCTGTGAACTCCACCTCTGAAAATGCAAGAGAAGCAATGCCATGGCAACAACATCATCTCTTCGCTCCCCTCCAAGTCAGACACCATCCTGTTCCTTCATCATCAATGGATAAATGTCTTGGAATTCTTTACCTAACACCATAATTGAAGTAACATCACAACAAGGATGATAGTGGTTCAAGGGGAAGACCCAGCACCATCTTCTCAGGGCAAGTAGAGTTGGGGAAAATTATGGCCTTGCCAACCTTGCCCACGTCTCAAAAACAAATTTAAAAAAAGGTTCAGGTGGGAACACAGTTTGAAGTATAAATCACAAGTAAATTGAAAAGATAGCAGAGGAATAGGAAATTTGGATGTTCAACTGCATGGGAAGAGATTGGCACATCATGTGGTCTGTCTGTAGAGGGGAGTTGATGGACAAGCAAAAGGGCTTTATGAAATATTTTGAGAATGCACACAGGACCCTGGAAGATATGTCTGTGAAATTTCATAATGATCTCCCAGCATGAAGCCTCACGGGACAGATGTCTCAGTTGTATAATTATGCGTGGAGCATTAAACTTCATGCTGAAAAATCCAAAGTCAAACAGGCCGATACATCTTTATGAAGCCAACTCTTAAAGACTAGGCCATCAAAACAACTAGGCACCAATTTTATTAAATGTGGTGTTTGCAGTGCGTTGTAGCTGGGCAGCTTTGTATCCAAGTGCCCATTGACTTCATTGAGTCAGCGGTCTCTAGAATTTAGGCCTAGCTTTCCTGCTTGTATTGAGCAGTTAAATATTTTTTACTTCACTTTAAAATTGTATTCTTCCTTTAGAGCAGTTAAATATTTAAAATTTTATTTAAAAAAATTATTCTTTCTTTAAAACATTTTTACATACATCCTTCTTCTATCGATGTGGCTTTCAGCTGACAATAGCTGCTCACTTGCTGTAACCAAGTGAGCAACTATGCTGTAACTTGGTATAACTCAGAGTGATAGGTACAGGGATGAATTTTTTTTCTGCACATTTGCTGGCAAAGATAGTCCAAATAGTTTTCGATTCATTTCAAGTTTCATTCTTAATGGACCAACATTGGTGAACAGTCCTCTGGGTTTCAACCCAGTCCATTACAAAGCTAAGTGGGAATGTAAGTTATTAGGAGGATACAAAGAGGCTTCAAGGGGATATAGACAGGCTAAGTGAATGGGCAAGAACATGGCAAATGGAACATGGGGCTAGACTTTCCACATTTTTTGCATGCTTAATGCCCACTTAATGTCCATTTTTCCGCTGAAATGACATATAACGCCCAGATATCGCCGATTTAGCCTCAAAATGGAAACTGACGGGCATCTTTCGGAAACTTATCGCTGAGCGTTTCTTGCCCCATGTGCGTAATGCCAGGAAAAAATAATACTGCCCGCCAGTTTTTTGGGGTGGAATCATCAGAATGGACGAAATCAATGCCCATAATATCGGCCAGCGTTACTTTCTGCACGGAATTAACGCCGAAATTCAATAATACCGACCGCCCACTTTTTTTTTGTCGTAAAAAGCACATTTGGCGAAAATAACGCCCAGGAGATCGCCCACCGTCACTTTCACCACCTCACACACATATCGCCCACAATATCGCTCACCAAAAAAAACGCCCGAAAAAAGTGGAACTCTTCTGAACTAAAGCCAGCGGTGTGGCTGCCATTTTTAAAATCGCAGGTCGCTTCATTCAAAAGGCTGCTTCAACTTCGGGGGTGTTTGGATTGACTCTGGAGTTCTTCTCAGGTGAAGTGACCATCTCAACAGACATATTTGCGGATTCTGGACTATTGGGGCTTTACTCTAGATGTATTTTAGTGAGGAAATTATTGCTTCTGATCAATCGCTATTATACTTTCATTGCAATGGGCCCAGCCATTTCTCAGCCTGCATCGATTAATATGCAGATGCTGCAAAGTGCAGATGGTTCAATGTGTGATGCACATCATTATGTCCCCAATTTAAGACGTGCAAGAATGAGGAGGAGGTCCAGACCATACACATCCTGCATGTACAGGGAAAAGAGGTCATACCTCGACGTTTCCGACCACACCTGCCTTCGGAGACTGTGCTTCCACAAGGTGGTGATCAATGAAATATGTGAGCTCATCAGGCCACATATGCAACCAGCCACCAGGACATCAGTTTCGGTCGAGGTCAAGGTCACCGCGGCACTGTCTTTCTACGCGTCTGGTTCCTTTCGGGCCTCTGCAGTCGAGATTTGCCCTCTGTCTCACCATGCCACCCATCGCTGCATTAGACAGGTCACGAAGGCCCTGTACGCGAGAAGGATGGACTTTATCAGCTTCCCCATGACCACGGAGGCTCAGACTGACAGGGCTGGAGCATTCTACCGCATTGTTAATTTCCCAGGGTGCAGGGAGCTATACAGTGCACTCACATCGCCATGCGGCCACCTTTCAGGACCCAGAGCGTTTTTGTAGCAGAAAAGGATTTCGCTCCCTGAAGGTTCAACTAGTCGTCGACCACAATCAGATCATCATGGCAGTGAATGCCAAATGTCCGGGCATGAGAGCGCTGTCTCTAACATCTTTAAGAGTCAACCACAAGGACAATGCTGGATGCTTGGTGATAACCGATATGGCCTAGCCACCTGGCTAATGACCTCCCTGCATGACACCCACACCGAGGCCGAGAAGCAATACAACCAGAGCCACAGAGACATATGCAATGTGATCCAGAAAGCAATAACTGTGCTTAAGCAGCACTTTAGATGTCTGGACCACTCAGGAGTGGAGCTACAATACAACCTTGAGCAAGTAAGGAAATTCGTGGTTGTGTGCTCCATGCTGCACAATCTGGCTATCAAGAGGGGCCAAGAATTGCTAGAAGGGACTGATGCTCCATCTCAGGAGAGAGAGGAAGAGGATGACGAAGGGCTGGACGCTGACCTAGGGCTATGCAACCATGCCCACCTCCCCCACCAGAACGCAGATAAGGGCCCGTGGTGGCTACATAGCTGCAAGACTCTTATGTGAGGAGCTGATATCTGAACGATTTGCCTGAAAGAACATTGCTGTGAGTGACAACACTGACACACTGCTGTGTGTATGCAGCTCAGACATCAATGGTGCCCATCACCTTAGTGCCAGTTAAAGTTTACGTTGATTGAAGTTAAGTTTTATTTAGCCCTTTCATGTGAAGGAATCACCAGTGTGTAATGGTCCAGCTATCTGAGACAATGTGCAACAAGGTTATGTTCAATAAAAAAAATGTTCTACCGACATTGGTTTGAAATCATAAGTATCACGGACAAAACCACCCAACCCCTGCCCACACCCCAATTTTTCCACCATTGACATCAATCAAATGTTCAACATGTTCAGCAACACAGAATACAAAGGCAAAGCAGGAGGGTGGTCCCCTTCCCCCATACATTACAACAAATTGCATACACCCAGATGGAGATATAACACAGCCATCACCTGCGGACATGCACCTCACTTTCCTTCCCCCCTCCCCTTCTTCTTCCCTCCTCTACCCCTTTCCCTTCTCGCTCCACGGCACCTGGCCGAGGAGCTCCTCAGGCGGCACCTCATTGGGGAGGGATGAAGGCAGACGTGATGGTTTCACGGGTACGGGAGCGGGGGATGCCGAGGGGGCAACATTCTCTGATGCAGAAGCAGAATCTTGGTCCTTGCTCTTATCTGTCATTTGCAGTGGTGGTACAGAACTTAGGGGTGGAGTGCCGCGCTCTGGGACCACTGGGAGGCCTGTGCCAGCAGTGTTCCTGACTAGCGCATTCAGGGCCTCCGCCATTCATGGAATGTACTCAGTCATGGTGGCCAGCTGTCGGGATATGCCCCCCGATGCTTCGATGAGCTGATCACCAATGTCTACAGTCCTCCTGAACAACTGTACCATCTCACCGCTGTCATGTGGCCCTCGTGGACCAGACCTGCCACGTTCATGAGGTCTCCACGTGGTCAGCGCCGTCCTGGGGACAAATGGGGTGCCCTGTGGCGAGGTGCTTGGGGCCAGAGTGGAGGTGAGAATGAGCGGAGGACCACTAGATGGCCTTGGGGTGGAATGGTGTCTGGAGCCTGGCACTGCAGGTTCCTCTAGGTTGGCGCTCTCATCCGTGGACAACAGACCCAGTGGATTGACGGGTGAGAATCGGAGCTCCTCAGCACTCGATATAGGATTGTCCAGAGAGTCGGGCCCCGCGCCCCCACCTTCTGGCCTCTGTGTTCTTGCCTGGGGCCGCGCTGCTGGCTGAGCTACAAGACACAAGTGAGGTTATTAGAGGAGAAGGGGATGCTAGGGTCACAGGGTGAGTCCAGTGCTACACACAGCATATACATGACAAAAGCACCACCGCTATCAAAGTCATCACAGACATCACATTTCATGACCATCAACACATTTGCATTGCAATGATTTTCATTAGGCCAGCATTATTTCTAGGACAATTTTAGAAATCATCTATCATATATCATTGTTCGGATATGAGTGGGTGTGGCATCTATTGACTTTACATCACACATTGGTGTAAGCTTTACTCACATGGCATCACTTCAGGGTCTGCAGATGCTTCTGTGGTTGTCCAGGTGTGCTTCCCCATGAGTGCGAACACCCGCTCCTCCATGTCAGTGATGTCACTGATAACTGGTGGCCCCCCACCCATTCGCCTCTGCATGGACCTCATCGTCGATAGCTTCTTCTGTAAAAGGTGACAGGATGACATGGCATGAGATCATTGCGTGATATCATTGCTAGGTACTGTCACAGAGACTGATACAACACATAACCAACAGATGTAATCATGCTTATTATGATAATTATCATTTTTTAACTAAAGATGCGCAGCGTGACCGCAGGCTTTGAGTAAAACATTCCCGGTAAAAGTAGAAAACCTCACAACTGCTGATAGCCACTCATGACTGTTACAAATCAAATTATATAAATACATAAGTGCATGTAAATAAATGTAATACTTACTCTTGCGGATCCCACAAGGTCGTTCTATCATTTGCGGCTTTATTTGCCCTCACGCACCTTGTTGGTCGCCGACGAGACCACCTCTGCTATCTCAGTCCATATCTATTGGTAGGCCTTTGGGATGGGTTTCCCACGCCCTCCCTGTGTCAAATCATCCCAGCATAACTCGACCTCCTGCAGGAGGGAGGCATTTGCCTCGTCTGAGAACCTCCTTGCTCTTTTGAGCCCTCCAATGTGCTCCTCTCCCACCTCACTGCTCTCTCCAGCACCAGTCTCCACATCGTGCTGTGTCGCCTCCTCTTCTCCCTCCATTATAGGCCAAATTCATTCAAACATGTGGCTGGTAACAGCTAATTTTTGTTTCCCTATTTGCTGTAAAGCTCTAAAGTCTCCCTCATTCCTCCCAAAGCAGCCACAAAACACCCACACATGGTTTCATCCCTCTCAGCTCCATCTCTCTCTGTCTCCTCTTCTGCGTATGTCATAATGACCCTTGACCTTTTGAATCGTGAGAATCGAGCGTTGCCATGCCGTGGCTAAGAACGGCGACACTTTACGGCAGAAGGTCAGCGAGATTTAAAGCTTCCGGCCATTTCATATTGCTCGCGATAATGCCCAATTTCAAAAATGGAGATTAGGTGCTTTGAGAATGAGCAAGAAGCTGGCGATCTGAAAACCCATTTCTACCGCCCACGCCAGAAATAATGCCCATTTTTGAGTGATAAGCACAAAAGTGTAAAATCTAGCCCATAATGTGGAGAAATGTGAAGTTATCCACTTTGGTAGGAAAAATAAAAAAGCAGAGTATATTTTAAATGGTGAGAGATTGGGAAATATTGGTGTTCCGAGGGACCTGGTTGTCCTTGTACACGAATCATTGAAAGTTAACATGCAGGTACAGCAAGCAATTAAGAAAGCAAATGGTATGTTGGCCTTTATTATAAGAGGATTTGAGTATAAGGGGCTGAAATTGCCCAATGCCGGAAACGAGGCACACCTACTGTTTTTGATGTGTTCTGGCTGCCCCATTGGGGCAGCCTCAATGTCGAAATTCAGCAGTTCAGGGATTTTTTTTCGAGTGGGGCGGAAATGGCCTCATCATGGGGGCGTAAGTGGGGGCAGGGCGGAGTGGCAGTCAATAGCGGGGCGGAAGTGGGGGTGGGACCGAGTAGCCGAGGTGGTCAGTCATCACACTGGCGTATCACAATGTCTCTCCCCTTCAGTTAAAGGGGAGAGCGCTGCGAACTCTGCAGCCACTTTAGTGGCAAACACTGGGCCACCAGGGAGGGTTTCGGCCGGGCCACTGGCCTAGCACCCAAGAGAGAGTGCCAGGCTGTCCGGCCGAATCCATAGCAATAATTGCCGGACCAACCTGGCAGTGGGCTGACAAAAAAGATAACACGGCAGCCGCGGCAGTGCGCCCTCCCCTTTAAGGGTGGCTGTGCCGCCATACCACAGAGGGCGTACCAACAGCAAAAGCTGTCAGAGGCACCAATCGGTGGCAGGGCGGCTCCCATAGGGCAATACCGGGAAAGGGGCAATTTCCCGAATTTCGTGAGGGGGTCCCCATCGGTCGGTAAGGGGTCAGTGTGTGCATGCCGCGATGGGAAAATGGGCGGAGTGGTCCCGCGCACCACTCCAAAACTCACAAAGGCAATTTCCAAACTGGCGGCCACTCCGCCAAAAGTCAGAGGCCTTAGGAGCAGGGAGGTCTTACTGCAGTTGTACAGGGCCTTGGTGAGGCCTCACCTGGAATATTGTGTTCAGTTTTGGTCTCCTAATCTGAGGAAGGACATTCTTGCTATTGAGGGAGTGCAGCGAAGGTTCACCAGACTAATTCCAGGGATGGCAGGACTGACATATGAAGAAAAACTGGATCGGCTAGGCTTATATTCACTGGAATTTAGAAGAATGAGAGGGGATCTCATAGACATATATAAAATTCTGACGAGATTGAACAGGTTAGATGCAGGAAGAATGTTCCCAATGTTGGGGAAGTCCAGAAACAGGGGTCACTGTCTAAGGATAAGGGGTAAGCCATTTAGGACCGAGATGAGGAGAAACCTCTTTACTCAGAGAATTGTGAGCATGTGGAATTCTCTACCACAGAAAGTTGTTGAGGCCAGTTTGTTAGATATATTCAAAAGGGAGTTAGATGTGGCCCTTACAGCTAAAGGGATCAAGGGGTATGGAGAGAAAGCAGGAATGGAGTACTGAAGTTGCATGATCAGCCATGATCATATTGAATGGTGGTGCAGGCTCGAAGGGCCGAATGGCCTACTCCTGCACTTATTTTCTGTGTTTTTATATTTCAATGTTTATCGAAAGGGGTAATTTTGGCCCCTTCGAGTAAAGACGTCTTTTTGCAGTTATATAGGGCCTTGGTGAGACCTCACCTGGAGTGTTGTGTACAGTTTTGGTCTCTTTACCGAAGGAAGGATATAATTGCCATAGAGGGAGTGCAACGAAGGTTCACCATACTGATTCCTGGGATGGGGAGCATTGTCCAATGAGGAAATATTGAGTACACTCGGCCTATATTCTCTAGAGTTTAGAAGAATGTGAACTGATCTCATTGAAACAAACAAAATTCTTACAGGGCTTGACAGGGTAGATGCAGGGAGGATGTTTCCTCTGGCTGGGGAGTCTAGAACCAGGGGTCACAGTCTCAGAATAAAGGGTCGGCCATTTAAGACTGAGATGAGGAGAAACTTCTTCACTCAGTGGGTGGTGAATCATTGGAATTCTTTACCCCAGAGGACTGTGGATGCTCAGTCTTTGAATATATTCAAGACCGAGATCGATAGATTTTTGAATATTAAGGGAATCAAAGAATATGGCGACAGTGCAGGCAAGTGGAGTTGAGGTAGAAGATCAGCCACGATCTTATTGAGTGGCGGAACAGGCTCGAGGGCCTGAGTGGCCTACTCCTGCTCCTATTTCTTATGTTCATGTTCTTATTACCCAGAAAATATAACATTTCACTCACTCCACCACCACATGTGAATGAGTTTTAGCTGGTTCAAACTAGCTCCTAGAAAGCATGGGCCTAAGGTCGAAAACTGCCCATGATTTGTATAAAGCTGACAATACCAATGAGAAATGTAAGAATGGCTTATGTGTAAAATAAAAGTTCAAGAGTTATTCTGAGCTTGGGCTCAAAGTATATTGTAGCGGCAAAGCAGATTAAGCTTTACTCAGCATATAGGTCCCAAGTTTCGATATGATTTACTCCTGATTTTTAGGAGTAACTGGTGTAGAACGGAATATCTTAGAAATCGGAATTCTCGCGATTTAGTTTGCTCCAGTTCTAGTCAGTTAGAACAGTTTCACTTTGGAACAGAATTTTTTTTCAAAAGGGGGCGTGTCCGGCCACTTAAGCCTGTTTTCAAAGTTTCGTCAGTGAAAACTTACTCCAAACTAACTTAGAATGGAGTAAGTGAAGATTTTTGTACGCTCGAAAAAACCTTGTCTACACTTTAGAAAATCAGGCGTAGGTTACAAATTAGGCGTAGGGAACGAGGTGGGGGGGGGAGAGGGAAGTCATTAAATTCTACAATCAATCCTTAGTTATACTTATACAAATATTATACAAATAAATCAAACCTGAATAAAAATGTATAAGCAAAGAAAATTTTAAATAAACCATCTTCCTACCTGTGTGAAACAGCAGCAGCATTCGAGCTGCTGTGCTTCAGGCAGCCCTTTCATGTTGGAGACAGGCAGGGGTGTGGCGTCAGTGTCTCGACGGCAGCAGTAGGCGGGAAGCAGCCTTCAAGCTGAGCTGCGGTGCTTGAGGCAGGCCTTCATTCCCCGCGAAGATGCAGCACCCGGACGGACTTGAGACCATTCGGCCATGGGATTGCAGCGGCGTCAGTGGCTGGCCGGGAGCCAAAGAATGAACACAGGACACACGCAGCTGATTTAAGATTCTTTAGGCCGTTTGGCCACGCTTATGGGGCGGTGTCAGTGGCTCGAAGGCAGCCGAAGAATCAGGAGCGGAAGGACGGACGTGAGGCCATTCGGTCATGAGATAGCAGCGGCGTCAGTGGTTGGCCGGGAGCCGAAGAAAGAACACAGGACACACGCAGCTGATTAAGATTCCTTAGGCCGTTCGGCCATGCTTATGGGGCGGCTTATGGGTCCAAGAAACAAATCTTCACTTTTTCTGCAGTCCTTTTAAAAATGGCCGAGTGCCAATGTTTGTTTGAGACTGCGCATGCGCGCATGCTCCAACGCGCACGCGCAGGGTTGCCGGCACCACGAAGGCTAATTTAAATTGTACCCGCCCCCTGCTACTTAGAAAATCGGCGCGAGTGTTAGGCTCCGCCCCCTGCTGCAAAGAGCGCACCGCGCTAAGCAGACATCGAGCTCCAAGGAGCTCGAGAATATCGGACTTTTTTTTAAGCGCAGTTTTCGGCGCGGAAAACAGGCGCCCAGCTCGGAGGTGCGCCGTTTTCGCCGCGGGACGAAACTTGGGGCCATAATATGGTATACCTGACCTGGAAGCACATGATGCAGACACAAGGTGCCAAAATGATAAAGAATTTGACTTCGCATCAGTTAGTTGCTTCCTGTTGATAGGCACAAATCATTTATATAAAAACACTGTAAAATGAAAACTCTTTTAATTGAAGTATAGCTCTGTTTTCAGTTATACAATGAAGCTTCTTGGTATAATTTGATATTCGCAGAGCCAGGGTCAGACTATCGGGTTTGTCTATTGTGCCCGTTCACCGTGACCCCAGCCAATAAAGGGCCCCCCAGTAAAACTCAACATAACACAAAAATACTGCTGGATTGTTTTCATTTAAGCTGATATAATCTGTTTTATTATTATTAATGCTGTGTATAAACATTCTATGGCCCTATTCCTTCATGCATTTTAATACACAATGGTGTTTTAATGGATTGAGGATGGGGCATGTGCAGGAGGTGCAGAGGAGCTCGGTATGTTCTTGGTGCCCAGGCCCTAAGATTTCTTCAGCTGGCTCTGGCCAGAGTTAATTTTAAGTAGGCTCTGCAAAATCATGACTTATGACTGGTTGTGCACATTTCTGTAGCTTAGTTTCTAACATTGACTGCTAAAGAACTAGTGAATAATTCCTGTAGATTTTATAAAAGAAAAAGTGCCTATTCATTGGAAGGGACTGTCAGTACTTAAAGCATTAAAAAAACATCCTGGCAGTGTATAAAAATGCATTGTAAAACTTTCCCTTGAAATTCTACATCCTGTGTGAAACTAGTAAATCAAATGTGAAAGATGTACTTAAAAATATATAAATAGGCACTAAAGCCATTCAGTCTTTATACCATGATCTTTACTATTTGAAACCATGGATATATTGAAGAATTCAAAATGTCCGTGGGTGATATTTAACAAAAAAGGCATATTTCATGAACAAGTGAAACTCTGTTTTCCTTTTAAACCCTGAAGGGAATGTTTAAAGGATTTCATGGGCGTAAAAATATAAACTGGGACACACTTAGGGATTAGAAATGTGCCATTTGGCATATTTACACAATCATTTTCAAATACAAATTTTGGTAATAAATATAAATGTTTTATTTAAGCTCGAGCAATCACCATGCAATTGATTCCCTCTATTACTTTCTTTGAAATACAGATATGTTTATTAAGAGCAAATCTTAAAACATCAGGTGGTTGATATCGTGTCCTGATGCTGTCCAGAAGCAATTAGTGTAAACTGTTCTGGAACTGTGCTCTGCTGGGCCCAGGAGCTGAGCAACCAAACTTGCTCTCAGGTCTAATTTAAATGAAGGAGATGCCATGTAGGTGCACTTGGCAACCTTTGGTTGCAGCCATGAAGAAAAGAGGAAGTCTGGGCGTTAACAGCACATATATCATAAAAGGGTCAGGGAGAGCCAGAAGGACTAACTTTTACGGTAATGAGGTGGGATTATCAGGGCAGGTCTTAGTGTAAATGGCATCCTGGCCGAACTTGTATTTTGGCACCCTTTCTTTGCGTTTAATTATGTTGTAGCGAAAGTTTCAGAAATAAAGCTGTAATCTCGAGAATATTTGTTATTATTTGGATAATAAATTTATGTCTTAAAACATAACATTATAGCTAAGTGACAAATAAATTGAACACTAAGCTAATAAATAATAATAACATAAAAGGGAAAAAATTCAGGTTGTTTGCTCCTCCCATTAGCATCCTCAGGGGCAAACGACTTTTAGCCCAGGCGCAGCGCCACTACCGACACCCGCTAAATTACGCAGAATTTAGCGGCAGCGCTAACTGGTGGCACTAACTGGTAGTACCCCGCTCCTGCTGATAGTGCCCCAGGACGCTGCGCTGGCGATGACGAAGTCATCACTGTGCGCAGTGACCCATTTTCGCCCCGGAGCGAAAATTCGGTAGCACCCCGATAACCGCGACAGCTTCGCGGTGCGCGTACCGGGCTTCAGGCCGTTCACGGGGTGAAAATTAAAGGGGAGGTGCGGTGCTGAAAATTAAAAAAATGGCCTTCTCTACTTCATATCGTGGGATCTGTGCTGCGATGTTACAGTCTGGCACTCCGCTTCTGTGCTGGGCTGCTGCTATGGCACCCCACTATCTAGTAGTCTAGCAGTAGCCCCTTCTGATTAATGCAGAGCCCACAATGTGCCCTCCCTTTTAATGGAAGGGGAGGGCCCTGTGTTCCTGCCAGTGCTACACACCTCAGAGAGGAAGTGGTGTGCAAGATTTTGTGCTCCACTTCCTCTCGGGGGCAATAAGCCCAATTTAGCTGGCAGGGTGGGACATCTGTGCAAAGTCGCGCCTCGTAGCTATTCCCACCACCAACCAGGACGGTACACAATTTCACGCTCAAAAGGCTTTGTTCACCAAGATATTTATAAGCCACATTATTTTCCATAGACAGGATGGTCTGCAAAGATAGCCTGTCACCTCCCATAGACCATGGGCCGAGTCTCAAAAAAATGCTTTTCCGTACTCCTCTCTGTGGAAGTACTTCATATTCACACCAATATTAGTTTAGGGAACAAACGGGAAACTGTTCAACCTCCGTTGCCTCCAGACCAGATCCAAGGCCACCCCATCCTCTGTTATTGATTTACAGTATGCGGATGACGCTAGCGTCAGTACACACTTGGAGGCTGAACTCCAAACCATCATCAATACCTTGACCGCAGCGTACGAGAGTATGGGCTTTACATTAAACATTCGTAAAACAAAGGTCCTTAACCAACCTGTCCCGCCATTGAGTACTGCCCCCCCCCATTTTCAAAATCCACGATGAGGCCTTGGACAACATGGACCATTTTCCATACGTCGGGAGCCTACTATCAACAAGGGCAGACGTCGATGACTAGCACAGCCTTTGGTCGCCTGAAGAAGAGAGTGTTTGAAGACCAGAACCTTAAAACCGGCACAAAGCTCATGGTCTGCAGATCAGTAGTGATAACCGTCCTCCTATATGCTTCAGAGACATGTACAGCAGACACCTCAAAGCACTGGAGAAGTACGACCAATGCTGCATCTGTAAGATCCTGCAAATCCATTGGCAGGACAGGTGCACCAGCGTCAGTGTTCTCACTCAGGCCAACATCCCCAGCATCGAAGCATTGACCACGCTTGATCAGCTCTGCTTAAGAGCCTCTTATCAACAAGAGCAGACATTGACGATGAGATTCAACACCGCCTCCAGTGCACCAGTCCAGCCTTCAGCTGCCTGAGGAAAAGAGTGTTTGAAGATCAGGCCCTCAAATCTGCCACCAAGCTCATGTTCTACAGGGCTGTAGTAATACCCGCCCTCCTGTATGGCTCAGAGACATGGACCATGTACAATAGACACCTCAAGTCACTGGAGAAATACCACCAACGATGTCTCCGCAAGATCCTGCAAGTCCCCTGGGAGGACAGACGCAACAACGTTAGCGTCCTCGACCAGGACAACATCCCCAACATTGAAGCACTGACCACACTTGATCAGCTCTGCTGGGCAGGCCACATTGTTCGTGTCATGTATTCAACTGTAATTGTAATCCATGCATAAACTGACCTAAGCTGTACACCGTGAGAACACTGACCACTAGGTGGTGAATTTGTGGGAGACACTCCTAACCTGGACTTTCAGGTATAAATGGGGAAGCTCCACCCACCTTCATCACTTCAGTGCTGGCTAATAAAGGACTGGTCACAGAGTGACCTTCTCTCTAGTATGGGCCTCATATGCATTTGTACTGTATAGTAAGGACATATCATTAGCGACTAGAAACTGGGATATTAACCATGTGAGCATGGCCACTAGCAGCACAGATGAGAGGTACTGTGTTGGTGATGATTGGAACGATGTTATTGAGAGACTACAGCAAAGTTTCATCACTAAGGAATGGCTCGGACAGGATTCGGCCGACAAACGCAGGGCTCATCTGACGGTTTGTGGATCCAGGACGTACTCCCTGATGAAGGACCTTCTAGCGCCAGAGAAGCCGGTGGACAAGACTTTTGAAGAGCTCAGTAAGTTGATCGGGGAACACTTTAAACTGGCGAGCAGCATGCACATAGCGAGACACCGGTTTTACACGCACCGGCGGCGAGAAGGGCAATGTGTTCCAGACTTCGTGGCAGACCTCCGGCGACTGGCGAGCCTATGTAAGTTTCCAGATGCATGCAGAGCGGAGATGCTGCGAGACTTTTTTATTGAGGGCATCAGGAACGCTGGGGTTTTCAGGAAACTGATTGAGATCAGACTTGACCCTGGAAACGGCGGCTTTGATGGCCCGGACATTTATCTCAGGGGAGGAAGAGAGCAGAATGATGTTTGACAAAAATCTTGGTTTAAATGCAGCAAATGGACAGGGAGTCAACATTGTTAACGTGGCACACAGTTCTCCAAGCAGACAGGGGCAATCGGATATGCCCGAGCATGTAGCCGAACCAAAGGGGGAATTCAACAGAGACAATGGCTAGCTGAACTGCGATTCATGCCATCGCAAGGGACAATGCGGCCAGTAATGGGGCCATCAATTTCTGTCAATGGTGCGTTTAAGGACAGTTACAGAGACAGTCAGAGACGATCGACTGATAATGGACCTTTTGTTTCCAACAACGGCTCATGTTGGAGGTGTGGAGGCAAACACCCAGCCAGAGCTTGCAGGTATCAGCAATATACCTGCAGAAATTGCAACGTCAGCGGTCACTTGGCACGTATGTGCAGGAAGCCTGCAGCCAGGTTGATGTACGAGGAGGACGGGCCCGATGTAAGCCCTACGAGGCCAAATGGACACTGGTGGAAATCGCTGGAAGCTGAAGTTCAGCGACTTCAATGTGGAGCACATATAATTCATACACCAGGACGCCACCGATAATGATGAAAGTGCTCCTCAAAGGCATCCTAGTATCAATGGAGCTAGACACAGGGGCCAGCCAGTCCCTAATGAGTATCAAACAGTTTGACAAGTTGTGGGCGACCAAGGCCAGGAGGCCAAAATGATTGCCGATTGACGCACAACTACGGACATATACAAAGGAGATCATTCCAGTGCTAGGCAGCGCCACGGTAGTCGTGACCCACAAAGATTCGGAGAACAGGTTGCCACTCTGGATTGTCCCGGGGGATGGTCCCGCACTGTGACACTGGGAGGAGTTCCTCGGTCACGGGAAGAAGACGGTTGAGGAGGACTCTAGCGATGACTTTCCCAGTGGCTGAGAGCAGGGAGATTCCTCTGTGGTTGCCACAGTTGGACTTGTCCCCTTTTTTAAAGATGGTCATGATTACTTCATCTCTGAGATCTCCAGTTGGGAGAGATGAGGTCGTGTATTTGCGCCAGCAGTGCCTCTCCACCATACTTCAATGCATCAGCAGGAATTCCATCCGCTCCCATAGCCTTGTTGCTCTTAAGCTGTCTTATGGCTTTTTCTACCTCGTGCAGTGTTGGGGTCTCACTGAGGTGGTGGTGGGTAGCATGCTGCGGGATGGAGTCGAGAACACTCGAGTCAAAGGTAGAGTCTCTATTGAGGAGATCTTCGAACTGTTCCTTCTAGCAGGCCTTGACTGCCTCGGTGTCCTTGATTGGTGTTTCCCCGTTCTTGGCCAGCAGTGGGGTGGAGCCTTGGATGTTTGGCCCGTAGGTGGCCTTGACTGCGCACATCATGGCTGTTGGCCAGCTGCTGTAACTCCTGTGCTTTCTCCATCCACCTTTAGGTCCCGGGTTTTTTGTTGGACCTCAGCCTTGAGCCGTCTGTAATGCTGTTTTGCTGCTCCCATGTTGGGTTGTTGTTTAAGACTCAGAAATGCCCTGCGCTTGCGATCTATTAGCGCTTGGATCTCCTGATCATTCTCATCAAACCAGTCCTGATGTTTCCTGGTTGAGTGACCGAGTGTCTCTTTGCAGACACTGGTTATGGAGGCCTGGAGGGCAGACCAAGCGCTGTGGGCATTCTGCGTCTCGGGGTCATCAAGGCATGCCAGGTTAGCTGTGAGGCACTGGCTGTATAGGGCACCCTTAGCTGGGTCCTTAAGTGCTCTGGCATTGACTTTTTTGTGGCACTGCTTCTGCTGCCCCCTCCGCTTTGGGGCAATGTTGATGTCGATGATGGATCGGATTAGGCTGTGGTCTGTCCAGCAGTCGTCAGCTCCTATCACGGTGCGGGTGATGCGCTCATCCTTGCGATCTCTGGCTCGGACGATGGGCCTACCTCAGGCTTCTCACCACATCACCCCTCGGCGAAGGTGACTGTGTCTCCTGCTGTATCTGGACGACCTCCGACGACCTCTGCTGACCTCCGACCACCTCCGACGACCTACGGCTACCTCTGACGAACTCTGGCGACCTCTGACAATCTCCGAGGAGTCCCACGAGTTCAGACCATTCGGGTCTACCTCAGGCTTCCCACCACATCACCCATCGGTGACAGTGACTGGGCCTCCTGCTGTATCTGGATGACCTCCGACGACCCCCGACGACCTCCGATGACCTCCGGCGACCTCCAGCGACCTCTGGAGGTGGCGTCCTTTACCTGGACCTGACTATCGGGCCTCCACCCACCCCACACCCCCTCCAGCAGTGATTGGAACATTTCCAGCGATGGCAGATGGGCCTCTCCTCCACAACGGAATCTGGGCCTCCTCAATGACGGCTGGACCTCCCGTGTTGACAGATGACCTCCTCCTCAACGACGACTGGGTCTCCCTCTCCTACGTCGGTGACTGGCCTCCTCCTTCAGCAACGACTGGAGCTCTCCTTCCCTACTGGTGACCTGGCCTCTTCTTCTCCTCCAACACGTGGTGAGTACCATGGCTATGACGCTCCTGCCCTCCCACCCTGAACCCCGGTGGGCCACTGACCCTCCAATCAGGCCTCGGACCACCTACCACCAAGGGCGCTACACAGCGCCGAGCCTGTGGCCAACATCTCGCCGTGGGCAACTAGGCCCATAAAGTAGTGCCTGGTCTCCAGTCATCTTGGACCCCTTGCCACTGGATCAAGACCTTGCTCAGCTAAGCCCGTGTGGTAGCCGGTGTGCAACGACCACCCCACATTAAAGATCTCACGCACAGACGTCTTCCACTCCGTTAACATGAAGTTCGGGATCTGGAACGTCAGGACCCTCATAGACAACCCCAATAGTGACAGGCCGGAACGCCACACCGTCATAGTTGCCCGGGAACTTAGATGCTTTGATATCGACATCACTGCCCTAAGCAAGACCCAGCAGGCACCGGAAGGCCAGCTCAAGGAACAAGGTGGAGGTTACATCTTCTTCTGGAAAGGGAAACCAGAGGAAGAACGGCGCCTCCATGGAGTAGACTTCGCCATCAAAAACGAGCTGCTGACCGCCTCAAAGGCTCCCCCTGCGGGACTAACGAACGCCTCATGACTCTTCGACTCACTCTATCCCGGAACCAGTGCACCCCAGTCATCAGTGCATATGCCCCAACACTTGATACAACTGATGAGGCCAAAGAGGGTTTGTACTTCAATTTCGAAAAATCCCTGTCCCGCATCCCCACAGGCGACAAACTGATCCTCCTCGGTGACTTCAACGCCAGGGTTGGCAAGGACACAGACCTCTGGGGAGGTGTGATTGACAGAGAGGGGGTAGGGAAAGCCAACCCCAGCGGTACCCTACTCCTGACAAAATGTCTAGAGCACGAACTTGTCATCACCAACACCTTGTTCCGACAGAGGGACAAATACAAGGCATCACAAGCACTGACACCTGCTCGACTATGGCCATTGTAAACAAACACTGAAAGCATGCAGCTGAGTATATCGAGCTTGAACAAAGAAAAGTGATTACTCATGACCAGCAAACACAATGAGAATAGGTAATGTCTCAGAATGAACGAACAAATGAATGAACTTGCATTTGTATAGTTCCTTTAATGACCTCAGGACATCACAAAGCGCTTCACAGCCAATGAATTACTTTTCAAGTGTGTTCAGAAAACAGGCGCAGTCAGCGGAAGGAGCGAGCGGCAAACCAGACTCCCCACCCACTCTTTCCTTCAACCACTGTCTGTCCCACCTGTGACAGTGACTGTAATTCCTGTATTGGACAGTTCAGTCACATAAGAACTCACTTTTAGAATGGAAGCAAGTCTTCCTCGATTTCGATGATGTCTATGATGATGAATGCAAGGAAATGGGGCTTGAAATTTACATACAGCAAGATCCCAGAAAAGGCAAAGAAATGCATGATCAGATAATCTGTTTTAGTGATGTTGGCTCAGGGACATTTGGAGAACATCCATGCTCTTCCTTAAACAGTGCCATGGGATTTAATACCTGTTATATATGTAAACCTGTATATATCTTGTTTACACACCAGAGGGCTCATCCCCTGGAGTCCCAAGGGATCCCACAATCCCTTGGGAGCACCTGTACATAAGGAGGCCTCACAGGCTGGAGAGGCACTCTGGAGACTGGTAATAAAGGACTGCGGTCACACCTTACTTTGAGCTCACAGTATCTGGTCAGACTCTTTATTCAATACATAACAACTGGCGACGAGATACAGAATACGAACCCCACTGCAACGATGCAGAGAACAGTGGGCATCCTGGAGAAATTTTCGGAGGGAGATGATTGGGAAACCTTCGTGGAGTGACTCGACCAATACTTTGTGGCCAACGAGCTGGAAGGAGAAGCGAATGCTGCCAAACGAAGGGCGACCCTCCTCACCATTTGCGGGCCACCAACGTATGGCCTCATGAAAAATCTGCTTGCTCCAGCGTAACCCACAGAGAAGTCTTATGATGATTTGTAAACACTGGTCTGGGAGCATCTAAACCCGAAGGAAAGCGTTCTGATGGCGAGGCACCGGTTCTACAGGTACAAGAGATTTGAAGGCCAGGAAGTGGCGAGCTACGTCGCTGAGCTAAGACGCCTTGCAGGATATTGCGAATTTGAAGGACACTTGGAGCACATGCTCAGGGACTTCTTCGTACTTGGCATTGGCCATCAAATAATACTTCGCAAACTTTTGACTGTAGAGACCCCAACCTTGAGTAAAGGCATAGCGATAGTCCAGGCGTTCACCGCCACCAGTGACAATACCAAACAAATCTCTCAGCACACGCGTGCTGCTGCAAGTACTGTGAACAAAGTAATGTTGTTTTCGAATCGTAATGTACAGGGCAGGCCTCACATGCCTGAAGCTGCACGTCCGCAGATGTCTCAGAGTCCACCATCAAGGGTGGTGAATGCAAGGCCATTAACACCTTGTTGGCGCTGCGGAGGTGATCATCATTTCCATTCATGCCGCTTCAAAGGATACGTTTGCAAGGGCTGTGGAACAATGGGACACCTCCAACATATGTGCAGGCGAGCTGCAAACCCTGCCAATCCTGCAAACCACCAAGTTGCAGAGGAGGACAGATCCATGTGGATCATGATGAACCAGAGCCTCAGACCGAGGAGGCAGAGGTATATGGGGTGCACACATTTACCACAAAGTGTCCCCCGATAATGCTGAAGGTTAAATTAAATGGACTCCCGGTGTCATTGGAGCTAGACACGGGCGCAAGCCAGTCCATAATGAGCAAAAAGACTTTCGACAAAATGTGGTGCAACAAGGTCTCAAGGCCAGTCCTGACTCCCATTCGTACTAAACTGAGAACGTACACAAAGGAACTGATTTCCATAATCGTCAGTGCTACTGTAAAGGTCTCCTACAATGGAGAGGTGCACAAGTTACCACTCTGGGTGTTACCGGGCAATGGCCCCCCGCTGCTCGGCAGGAGCTGACTGGGGAAGATACGCTGGAACTGGGACAATGTCCGAGCGCTCTCGTCTGTTGACGACACTTCATGTGCCCAGGTCCTAAACAAGTTCCCCTCGCTGTTCGAACCAGGCATCAGGAAGTTCCAAGAATCAAAAGTGCTGATTCACCTGATTCCGGGGGCGCAACCCATCCATCACAAGGCGAGAGCGGTACCGTACATGATGAGAGAGAGGGTGGAGATTGAGATGGACCGGCTGCAACGAGAGGGCATCATTTCACTGATCGAATTCAACGAGTGGGCCAGTCCGATTGTTCCAGTCCTCAAGGAAGACGGCACTGTCAGAATCTGTGGTGATTACAAAGTAACTATCAATCATTTCTCCCTGCAGGATCAATACCCGCTACCAAAGACAGACGACCTATTTATGACGATAGCAGGAGGAAAAACGTTCACGAAGCTGGGCTTGACCTCGGCCTACATGATGAAGGAGCTGGAGGAATCATTGAAGGGCCTCACCTTCATCAACACGTACAAAGGTCTTTTCATTTACAGCAGATGCCCATTTGGCCGGGGCGATATTTCAGAGGAACATGGAAAGCTTACTGAAGTCGGTCCCACGTACCGTAGTCTTCCAGGACAACATCTTATTTACAGGTCGGGACACCGTCGAGCATCTGCAGAACCCGGAGGAGGTTCTTAGTCAACTTAATCGCATGGGGTTCAGGTTAAAATGCTCGAAGTGTGTTTTCCTGGCACCTGAAGTGAAGTTCCTGGGGAGAAGTATCGTGGCAGACGGCATCAGGCGCACCGATTCGAAGACAGAGGCAATCGAGAACGCACCGAGACCACAGAATGTGATGGGGTGGCGGTCATTTTTAGGACTCCTGAACTACTTTGGTAACTTCTTACCGGGTCTTAGCACACTGTTAGAACCACTGCACTCTTTACTGCGTAAAGGAGATGAATGGGTATGGGGTAAAAGCCAATAAAGTGCCTTTGTAAAAGGTAGAAAACTGATATGCTTGCGTTGTATGATCCATGTAAGCATTTGATACTAGCATGTGATGCGTCGTCATACGGTGTCGGGTGTGTATTGCAACAAGCTAATAAATCTGGGAAATTGCAACCGGTTGCTTATGCATCCAAAAGTCTGTCTAAGGCTGAGAGGGCCTACAGCATGATCGAAAAAAAAGCATTAGCGTGTGTTTATGGGGTAAAGAAAATGCATCAATATCTGTTTGGGCTCAAAATTGAATTGGAAACCGACCATAAGCCACTGATATCCCTCTTTTCTGAAAGTAAGGGGATAAATCGGACCGCATCCAGAGATGGGCGCATACATTGTCCGCATACAACTACGCCATCCGCCACAGGCCAGGCACAGAAAACTGTGCCAATGCTCTCAGTAGGCTGCCATTGCCCACCACAGGGGTGGAGAGTGAGCAATCACCTGTTACGTCCAATAGATTAGAACCTGGACGAGCCAGGACCCCTTACTGTCCTCAGTAAAGAACTGTGTGCTCCGCAGGAGTTGGTCTAGTGTCCCGTTAGAGATGCAGGAAGAAATAAAGCTGTACCAGCGGCGCAGAGATGAACTGTCCATACAGGCAGATTGCCTTCTATGGGGTAATCGGGTCGTGGTACCAAAAAAGGGCAGGGACACTTTCATTAGTGATCTCCACAGTACCCACCCAGGTATTGTAATGATGAAAGCCATAGCCAGATCCCATGTGTGGTGGCCTGGTATTAATGCAGACTTAGAGTCCTGCATGCACAAATGTAACACATGTTCACAGTTAAGCAATGCACCCAGGGAGGTGCCACTAAGTTTATGGTCTTGGCCCTCCAAACCGTGGTCTAGGGTCCATGTCGACTATGCAGGCCCGTTCTTGGGAAAAATGTTCCTAGTGGTTGTAGGTGCATACTCCAAATGGATTGAATGTGAGATAATGTCGGCAACCACATCTGCTGCCACCATTGAAAGCCTGCGGGCCATGTTTGCCACACACGGCCTGCTTGATGTCCTTGTGAGTGACAATGGGCCGTACTTTACCAGTGCCGAGTTCAAAGAGTTCATGACCCGCAATGGGATCAAACATGTCACATCTGCCCCGTTTAAACCAGCGTCCAATGGTCAGGCAGAGAGAGCAGTGCAAACAATCAAGCAGAGCTTGAAGAGGCTAACTGAAGGCTCACTGCAGTCTCGCCTATCCCGAGTCCTGCTTAGTTACCACACAAGACCCCACTCGCTTACTGGGGTTCCTCCCGCTGAACTGCTCATGAAAAGGGCACTTAAAACAACGCTCTTGTTAGTCCACCCTGATCTACACGAACAGGTAGAGAGCAGGCGGCTTCAACAGAATCCATATCCTGATCGTGCAAATGTGTCACACAAAATCGAGATTAATGATCCTGTAATTGTGTTGAACTATGGACAGGGTCCCAAGTGGCTTCCCGGCATTGTCGTAGCCAAAGAGAGGAGTAGGTTGTTTCGGGTCAAACTTTCAAATGGACTCATCTACAGGAAACACTTGGACCAAACCAAATTCTGATTCACGGACTATCCAGAGCAACCCACAATAAACTCTACCTTTTTTGGCAGCCCAGCGAGCGCCCAACAAACGACTCACCAAAACCAGCATTTGCACCGAGACGATCAACCAGGGAAAGGAAGGCCCCAGATCAACTCACATTTTAAATAGTTACACTATTGACTTTGGGGGGGTAGCGGGGGGGGGGGGGAGTGTTGTTATATATGTAAACCTGTAAATACCTTGTTTAAGCACCAGAAGGCTTATTCCCTGGAGTCCCAAGGGATCCCACAATCCTTTGGGAGTACCTGTACATAAGGAGGCCTCACAGGTTGGAGCGGCACTCTGGAGACCGGTAATAAAGGATTGCGGTCACACCTTACTTTGAGCTCACAGTATCTGGTCAGACTCTTTATTCAATACATAACAATACCTACATTCTGAGAGGGCAGTGGTTAACATCTCATCTGACAATACAGCGCCTCTGACAGTGCAGCACTCCTATAATACTGCACTGAAGAGTGACCATGTTATTCTACTTATGATGAATTCAGATTTTAACTTTATCTTGTTGTAAACATATTCTAAAAGAATAAATTATTAATTCAGCATTGTAGATTATATATAAAATCAGAAAAATGGAGAGATTTAATGAATGTATAATACCTACGGTGATGTGTAGGTTACCCACAAACCTTGCTAATTGAATTCTACATTGTTGGGGCGTGTAAATCTGCAATCAGAGATGGTATCAGCAATATAATAGTGTTGGTCTGATACTTTCAATAACTGCCATCAAGTAATGTTAGTGTTTTGCTGTTGAAGATTGTCAAAGAAACATCACATAAATTATTTCTCTTCTGTTGAAACTTCAGACAACATTTTCATCGAATGTACCCAAATATTGTAGTGCTCCAAAGTTCTAGTCCAGTAGGTCGAAGTGTTAACAGAATCTTCTGTTAGCAGAGAATCATGTCTAGTGCAGTTAATAATTCATCCAATGTTTCAGGATTTTAAACGGTTGACTCCTCAATAAACTGCACTAGTTCTTCAATTTAACCAAGAAAAGAAAATCATCATTTAAATAGGTTGTTTGAGTCTTTTCAAAATTGTTTCTTGTAACATCATTTGCTCTATTTGCCACTCTCTCTGCCGTTATTAAGCATTCTGTTATGTAAGCAGCATCACAGATGTAAGATATAGTCGTACTGTCAGCCATCTATTTTTTTACTTGTTATTAACTTTGGAAGTTTGCATAATCAAATGATCCAGACCATTTAATCTCTATGGTTCAAACCACACTTGTCATTGACATGGATACAATCCTTTTATCTTGAGTAAATCTGGTTCAGTATGTCCCTTGCTGCAGGCAAGTGTCTCACTTCCACTTGGACCTGATGGCCAGTATGAGATTAGGAAGATTTGCGAGCATAAACATACATCCTACCACTCTATACACCCACATGCTGTTCACAACAGGCTGCCTTCAACTGTTTAAGGTTGAAATCTAAATCCCAACTTTGAGACTGTTTAGATACACTGCAAAAAGTTTGGGACAGACAAGCCATTTCATTGAATCATATAAACTTATGGCACAGAAGGGGGCCATAAGGCCCATCATGTCTGTGCCGGCCAAAAAGAGCTATCTAGCCATAATCCCATTTTCCAGCTCTTGGTCCATAGCCTTGTAGATTACAGCACTTCAAGTGCATATTCAAGTACTTTTTAAATGTGATTAAGGTTCCTGCCTCTACCACCCTTCCAAACCCCCTCTGGGTGAAAAAGGTTCTCCTCAATTACCCTCTAATTCTTCTACCAATTATTTTAAATCTATGCCGCCTGATTATTGACCTCTCTGAAAAGGGAAATTGGTCACAGGATCACATAGGATTACATGGGATATATGGCACAAAAACAGGTCATTCCACTCAACCAGTCCATGCTGGTGTTTATGTTCTGGGTTCAGCCGGGCCGCCAACAGGTAGCCTGGCACCCCCTCTTGGGTGACTCCACTCCGCACCCAACTTCCTCCCCTCAGTTGCTATCACTGCTGCATTTCTGCCCCTCGGGTGTTGTCACCGTCCCCATTATGATTGAGTTTCGGATGCATAGAAAAAACCCCAAAAAAGAGCCGAATGTCACGGAAAAGTTGACCTGAACCACAGCTGCAGTAAAAACCATCGAAACGGGGTGGGGTGGGGGAAATTTCTACCCCACAGAGTTTGCATATTGTCTGCAAACAAATTAAAGCTGACCTTTTCAGCTTCATCTATAAAGTGGAATATTCAAAGCCATGTCAAAAATTAGTCATCACATTACATCGTTAAATGATGGAGTTTAGTTGCATGCTGTGCAATTATAATGTAGTGGCATTGTGGATTCAGAAGGGACACTACTGCTCCTCTTGGCTCCACATGAAGGTAAGTTTAAAAAAAATAGACCTTTAGGTTGGTGGACTCCTGCAGTCTGGTTCGGCTGCTGAAGTATTTAAAATACTGAACTCCTCTCACTGCTTACTCATTTCTGGGATGGGTTCTGAAACAGACATTTGGTCCCTCATTAGGCAGCCACCAGGGATGCTTGATTGTCACCTGACCCAATATGACATATTTCATGTGCTCTTGGGGAATGAGAATTAGTACTGTGAAATTAGTGCTTTTTACCCCCATTCAGGGCTTGAAAGACAGGCACAGAGGGATACAATTTCTAGGTCTTTAATTTTGAGACAAATACCTGAATACTCTTGTACAACATCAAGATACAAATCAACATCATTCTTAAACCCACCCAAAACCATCATTAGATTTTCATCCATGCAATATTTAAATTCGATGGAGACATTTTCAAGCAATAGCAAAATAGATTGTTGCCAGTGATTGAGGGTCTAGAACAAGGAGACACAGATATAAGGTTCAATGTGAAAGATTCAGGACCGAAAGCAGGAGAAACCTTTTTACACAGAAGGTTATGGAGTGCACAATGGGGTTAGTGATTGAAGCAGTGATCATGTCAACATTTAAACATAGGTTAAATTTGTGCTTAAAGGAGAGGAGAAATGAAGGGATATAATAACAGGGTGGACACATGGGATTAGGACTACTGTTCACATGGACGATAAACACCAATATGGACTGGTCGGGCCTGTTTCCACAACACAAAACTAATCCCAATTCACGACTAGTGACTAATTAGCCCTTTCTAAATTAGAGAGGTCATAAAGATTTCCCCACAAGTGATATGACTTGGAAAACACTTAGTTTATCAACAGAAAGTGAAATGAAGCTCGTCATCATAGGCAATCCCTCGAAATCGAGGAAGACTTGCTTCAACTCTAAAAATGAGTTCCTAGGTGACTGAACAGTCCAATATGGGAATAATAGTCTCTGTCACAGGTGGGACAGAGAGTTGTTGAAGGAAAGGGTGGGTGGGACTGATTTGCCGCACGCTCCTTCCGCTATTTGCGCTTGATTTCTGCATGCTCTCAGCGATGAGACTCGAGGTGCTCAGTGCCTTCCCGATGCACTTCCTCCACTTAGGGCGGTCCTTGGCCAGGGACTCCCAGGTGTCGGTGGGGATGTTGCATTTTATCAAGGAGGGTGTCCTTGAAACGTTTTCTCTGCCTGCCTTGGGCTCGCTTGCCATGTAGGAGTTCTGAGTAGAGCGCTTGCTTTGGGAGTCTTCTGTCAGGCATGCGAACAATGTGGCCCGCCCAGCAGAACTGATCAAGTGTGGTCAGTGCTTTGATGCTGGGGATGTTGGCCTGGTCGAGGATGCTAACGTTGGTGCGTCTGTCCTCCCAGAGGATTTGCAGGATCTTGCAGAGACATCGTTGCTCTGCGCACATTCAGAGACTGAACTCCAAGTCATATTCAACATCTTCACTGAGGCATACGAAAGCATGGGCCTTATACTAAACATCCGTAAGATAAAGGTCCTCCGCCAGCCTGACCCTGCCACACAGCACTACCCCCCAGTCATCAAGATCCACGGCGCAGCCCTGGATAATGTGGACCACTTTCCATACTTTGGGAGCCTATTATCAACAAGGGCAGACATCGACGACGAGATTCAACACTGCCTCCAGTGCGCCAGCGCAGCCTTCGGCCGCCTGAGGAAAAGAGTGTTCGAAGATCAGACTCTCAAATCTGCCACGAAGCTCATGGTCTACAGGGCTGTAGTGATACCCGCCCTCCTGTATGGCTCAGAGACATGGACCATATACAGTAGACACCTCAAATTGCTGGAGAAATACCACCAACGATGAAATGAAGCTACTAATGATACAATGACATAAATGTGTAATCACCAACAGATCTGTATTTACTAGTTCATTATGTTCTGAAAACAAAATGAAAATTAGAGATAGTGCTCCCAGGGCAGGAAAATTTTGCAGCATGACATCTGCCAAAGTGTACTGCACTTGGCTCTTTCAGTCTGCTAAATAGTTGTGCCTGACGAGCTCCCACCTACACAACAGCCTGTCTTTGGGAGCTCACATGCACACAGTTGTCGTTTAGAGCAGTGCTGCAGCTATTAAAAAAGCTGGTAAATTAAACCTTCTGTAGCAGCAATTGGCCAAGTCATGAAGCACCCCCAGCACAAGAACACTTACATTTCCAGATGCAGCAGGGAAGCTGCAGTCACATTGAGCCCAAGTTTCCACAAGAAAAAAAACGGGCGCCCCTCCGAGCTGGGTGCCCGTTTCTCGCACCTAAAACGGCGCCTAAAAAAATCCTCGGTATTCTCCACCTACTTACAGGTCCTCTGGCCCTCGGCGCAGCCAGCACGAGCTGTGGGGGGGGCGGAGCCAGGTCCCGGCGCTGAAAACAGTGCCGGGACCTCTGCACATGCGCGCTACAGTCGGCACGCAAGTGCAGTAGCTCCAGGCGCCGAACTGTGTGGGAGGGGCCCGAAGCACGCAGCCCCTAGCCCTGGCTGAATGGCCTCACTGGGGCTGCATGAATGAGGCTCCTCCCACGGCCAGTTCCTGCTCCCCCCCGACCAGACCCGACACTCGCACCCCCCGCCCCCACTGGACCCGACTCCCGACTCCTGGACTGGATCTGATCCGACCTGACATCTCCCTTCCCCACCCCCCCCTCTCTCCAACCCCCCCTCCCTCCCCTCCCTCCCCTCTCTCTCTCTCCCTCCCCCCTCCCTCTCCTCTCTCTCTCTCCCTCCCTCCCCTCTCTCTCTCTCCCTCCCTCCCCCTCTCTCTCCCTCCCTCCCTCCCTCTCTCTCTCTCTCCCTCCCTCCCTCCCTCTCTCTCTCTCTCTCTCTCTCTCTCTCTCCCTCTCCCTCCCCTCTCTCTCTCTCCCTCCCCCCCTCCCTCTCTCCCTCACTCCCCCCTCTCTCTCTCCCTCCCTCCCTCTCTCTCTCTCTCTCTCTCCCTCCCTCCCTCCCCCCCTCTCTCTCCCCCTCCCTCCCCTCTCTCTCTCTCTCTCCCTCCCCCCCTCTCTCTCTCTCCCTCCCTCTCTCTCTCTCTCTCTCTCTCTCTCCCCCTCCCGCTCAGCGGCACGAACGGCTGCATAATTCTCCCTGGCTGAAGCACTTTCACACAGGTAGGAAGATGGTTTATTTAATCTTTTCTTGGCTTATAAATGTTTATTCAGGTTGGATTTATTTGTATAATATTTGTAGAAGTATAAATAAGGATTTATTGTCAAATTTAATGAGTTCCCTTCCCCCCCTCCCCCCCCCACCTCGTTCTGGACGCCTAATTTGTAACCTGCGCCTGATTTTTTAATGTGTAGAACAGGTTTTTTCAGTTCTGCAAAAATCTTCACTGGCTCCATTCTACTTTAGTTTGGAGTACGTTTTCACTGTGGAAACTTTCAAATCAGGCGTCGGTGGCCGGACACGCCCCCTTTTGAAGAAAAAATTATGTTCTAAACTAGAACTGTTCTACCTGACTAGAACTGCAGAAAAAAAAATGTGGAGAATTGAGATTTCTAAAATAGTCCGTTCTCCACCAGTTGCTCCTAAAAATCAGGCGCGAATCATGTGGAAACTTGGGCACATTGAGTGGGCGCAAAGAAGGATGCTTTGTTTGGCACTCCAGGGCACCTTTCCCAGTGGAGAACAATGCAGAATTCCTTGTGCAGAATGGTAGTTAGAGTCAATCCTCTTGCCAGAGCTCACAGGACGTAGAAGCAAATGATGAAGGGTATGATAGACCTGAAGAAAGATGCAGTGGTAAAGCTATCCAAAAGATTCCTATACCTAGTAGATGGCTTATGTATGAATGTAAGTGAAGTGTTGCCTGTTCCCTATTAAAACCATTACTCTCTCTCACCCTGGCTGTTCCTCCTGGTACGGCCCTCATCTTCGCTCCCTCAAGTCCAAGGGGCGCAGACGTGAATGGATGAGGCAGACAGCTGGTTTAGCCATTCACCGCCAGATCTGGCTCGACCATGTAAGGCATTATCGGTTCTTACTTGTCTGCAAAGACAGCTCCCTATTCCAGGATTGTTCTGGAATGCAAAGATAACATCCGTCTACTATTCTTCCCTCGAACCATCTTCTTAAACCCCTCTCCCCTATCTCCACCACACTCACCTCCAACAATAAGTGTGAGGAGCTCATGGAGCTCTTTGTCTCAAAGATTGAGACCATCCAATCAGGTGCCTCTGCGAGTTCCCTTCCTTCCCCGAGCCCACCAGGCCAAACTTCATTTGAGGTTCACCCCCTGCCCTAGCCCTAAACTCGCATCTTTCTCTGGTTTCTCTTTGATCTCCCCTCTTGACCTCTCCAAGCTCATCTTGTCCATGAGACCGACTTCCTGCTCCCTTGAACCTATTCTCACTAAACTGCTGACCACCCAACTTCCTTTCCTGGCTCCCATGTTGGCCGACATTGTTAACGGTTCTCTCTCCTCAGGTACTGTTGCCCTCTCCTTCAAATTTTCTGTCATCACCCCTCTCCTCAAAAAAAACCCCTTGCCCCCACTGTGCTTTGCCCCAACTCCAACCTCCCTTTCCTCTCCAAAGTCCTTGAATGTGTTGTCGCCTCCAAAATCCGTGACCATCTTTCCAAGAACTCCATGTTTGAATCCCTTCAATCTGGTTTTCTCCCTTGTCACAGTACCGAAACGGATCTCACAAAAGTCACAATACTTTGTGACTGTGACAAAGGAAACCTATCCCTCCTTTTCCTCCTGGCTCTGTCTGCTGCCTTCACAATTGACCACTCCATCCTCCTCCAATGCCTCTCCACCATTGTCCAGCTGGGTGGGACTGTATTCGCCTGGTACCATTCTTATCTATCTAATCGTAGCCAGAAATTCTCCTGCAATGGTTTCTCTTACCACTCCCGCATAATTCCCTCTGGTGTCCCCCAAGGATCTATCCTTGGCCCCTCCTATTTCTCATCTATATGCCTCCCTTGGTATCCCGATATCCTCTGAAATCTCGGAATCAGTTTCCACATGTACGCTGACGACACCCTGCTCTACCTCTCCACCACTTCTCTCGACCCCTCCATGGTCTTAAATTGTCAGACATCTAGTACTGGATGAGCAGAAATTTTCTCCAATGAAATATTGGGAGGACCGAAGCCATTGTCTTTGGTCACTGCCATAAATTACGTTCCCTAGCCACTGACAACATCCCTCTCCCTAGCATCTATCTGAAGCTAAACCAGACTGTTCGCAATCTAGGCGTCATATTTGACCCTGAAATGAGCCTCCGGCCACATATCTGCAGCATAACTAAAACCGCCTATTTCCACCTCTGTAATATTGGTCGTCTCCGCCCCTGCTTCAGTTCTTCTGCTGCTGAAACCCTCATCCATGCCTTTGTTACCTGTAGACTTGACTACACCAATGCACTCCTGGCTGGGATCCCACATTCTACACTACGTAAACTTGAGATCATCCAAAACTCGGCAGCCCGTGTCCTAACTCGTACCAAGTCATGATCACCCATCACCCCAGTGCTCGCTGACCTACATTGGCTCCCGGTTAAGCAATGCCTCGATTTCAAAATTCTCATCCTTGTTTACAAATCCTGTTAAGTGCTGACTCTAATGTACTGACTTATACGAGACACATGCTGAAATCAAGGTCACTCAGGACCTGCACCTTTAATTCCAGCTCTTCAGTGCTGCACTTGCCTGAGACCTCCCTTTATATACCACAGTGGGACAGGTATGGAGTATCTCCTGCAAGTGCACCCCTGATGGTAAGGTATGCTTATTGTTACAGGTCATATCCAGTTACAGTCATGTATAAGTCATGGTAAGATACAGTTACATACAGTAATGTGAGATACATGACAAATCCCTCCATGGCCTCACTCCTCCCTATCTCTGTAAGCTCTTTCAGCCTCACAACCCTATGAGTTGTCTGTGCTCCTCAAATTCTGCCCTCTTGAGTATCCCTGATTATAACTGCTCAATCATCGGTGACTGTGCCTTCAGCTGCTTGGGCTTTATGCTCTGGAACTCCCTCCCTAAACCTCTATACCTCTCTTTTCTCCTTTAAGACGCTCCTTAAAACCTATCTCTTTAACCAAGCTTTTGGTCATCTGCTGTAATTTCTTCTTCTGTGGCTTGGTGAAAAAATGTATCTGTTTTGTCTTATATCAATCACTACTGTGAAGCCTTGGGAAGTTTTGCTACATTAAAGACGCTATATACAAAACGAATTTAAGGAGCTAGGAGCTAAATTAAAAAGTAGAACCTCAAAAGTAGTAATCTCGGGATTGCTACCAGTGCTACGTGCTAGTCAGAGTAGGAATCGCAGGATAGCGCAGATGTATACGTGGCTTAAGCAGTGGTGCAGCAGGGAGGGATTCAAATTCCTGGGGCATTGGAACAGATTCTGGGGGAGGTGGGACCAGTACAAACCGGACGGTCTGCACCTGGGCAGGACCGGAACCAATGTCCTAGGGGGAGTGTTTGCTCGTGCTGTTGGGGAGGAGTTAAACTAATATGGCAGGGGGATGGGAATCAATGCAGGGAGACAGAGGGAAACAAAAAGGAGACAAAAGCAAAAGACAAAAAGGAGATGAGTAAAAATGGAGGGCAGAGAAACCCAAGGCAAAAAACAAAAAGGGCCACTGAATATAAAAGGGCTGCAGGAGGGGTCAAAACTAAAAATCATGGTTTAAAAACTAGGATTAAAACACTCTACCTAAACGCACGCAGCATTCGAAATAAAGTAAATTCTAAAAGGACAAAGGGTGTTAAATAAAAAAGCCTGAAGGCTTTGTGTCTTAATGCAAGGAGTATCCGTAATAAGGTGGATTAATTAACTGTGCATATAGATGTTAACAAATATGATGTGATTGGGATTACAGAGACGTGGCTCCAGGATGATCAGGGCTGGGAACTCAACATCCAGGGGTATTCAACATTCAGGAAGGATAGAATAAAAGGAAAAGGAGGTGGGGTAGCATTGCTGGTTAAAGAGGAGATTAATGCAATAGTTAGGAAGGACATTAGCTTGGATGATGTGGAATCTATATGGGTAGAGCTGCAGAACACCAAAGGGCAAAAAACGTTAGTGGGAGTTGTGTATAGACCTCCAAACAGTAGTAGTGATGTTGGGGAGGGCATCAAACAGGAAATTAGGGGTGCATGCAATAAAGGTGCAGCAGTTATAATGGGTGACTTTAATATGCACATAGATTGGGTTAACCAAACTGGAAGCAATACGGTGGAGGAGGATTTCCTGGAGTGCATAAGGGATGGTTTTCTAGACCAATATGTCGAGGAACCAACTAGGGGGGAGGCCATCTTTGACTGGGTGTTGTGTAATGAGAGAGGATTAATTAGCAATCTCGTTGTGCGAGGCCCCTTGGGGAAGAGTGACCATAATATGGTGGAATTCTGCATTAGGATGGAGAATGAAACAGTTAATTCAGAGACCATGGTCCAGAACTTAAAGAAGGGCAACTTTGAAGGTATGAGGCGTGAATTGGCTAGGATAGATTGGCGAACGATACTTAAGGGGTTGACTGTGGATGGGCAATGGCAGACATTTAGAGACCGCATGGATGAACTACAACAATTGTGCATTCCTGTCTGGCGTAAAAATAAAAAAGGAAAGGTGGCACAACCGTGGCTATCAAGGGAAATTAGGGATAGTATTAAAGCCAAGGAAGTGGCATACAAATTGGCCAGAAATAGCAGCGAACGCGGGGACTGGGAGAAATTTAGAACTCAGCAGAGGAGGACAAAGGGTTTGATTAGGGCAGGGAAAATGGAGTACGAGAAGAAGCTTGCAGGGAACATTAAGACGGATTGCAAAAGTTTCTATAGATATGTAAAGAGAAAAAGGTTAGTAAAGACAAACGTAGGTCCCCTGCAGTCAGAATCAGGGGAAGTCATAACGGGAAACAAAGAAATGGCAGACCAATTGAACAAGTACTTTGGTTCGGTATTCACTAAGGAGGACACAAACAGCCTTCCGGATATAAAAGGGGTCAGAGGGTCTAGTAAGGAGGAGGAACTGAGGGAAATCCTTATTAGTCAGGAAATTGTGTTGGGGAAATTGATGGGATTGAAGGCCAATAAATCCCCAGGGCCTGATGGACTGTATCCCAGAGTACTTAAGGAGGTGGCCTTGGAAATAGCGGATGCATTGACAGTCATTTTCCAACATTCCATTGACTCTGGATCAGTTCCTATCAAGTGGAGGATAGCCAATGTAACACCACTTTTTAAAAAAGGAGGGAGAGAGAAAACAGGGAATTATAGACCGGTCAGCCTGACCTCAGTAGTGGGTAAAATGATGGAATCAATTATTAAGGATGTCGTAGCAGTGCATTTGGAAAGAGGTGACATGATAGGTCCAAGGCAGCATGGATTTGTGAAAGGGAAATCATGCTTGACAAATCTTCTGGAATTTTTTGAGGATGTTTCCAGTAGAGTGGACAAGGGAGAACCAGTGGATGTGGTATATTTGGACTTTCAGAAGGCTTTCGACAAGGTCCCACACAAGAGATTAGTGTGCAAAGTTAAAGCACATGGGATTGGGGGTAATGTGCTGACATGGATTGAGAACTGGTTGTCAGACAGGAAGCAAAGAGTAGGAGTAAATGGGTACTTTTCAGAATGGCAGGCAGTGACTAGTGGGCTACCGCAAGGTTCTGTGCTGGGGCCCCAGCTGTTTACACTGTACATTAATGATTTAGACGAGGGGATTAAATGTAGTATCTCCAAATTTGTGGATGACATTAAGTTGGGTGGCAGTGTGAGCTGCGAGGAGGATGCTATGAGGCTGCAGAGTGACTTGGATAGGTTAGGTGAGTGGGCAAATGCATGGCAGATGAAGTATAATGTGGATAAATGTGAGGTTATCCACTTTGGTGGTAAAAACAGAGAGACAGACTATTATCTGAATGATGACAGATTAGGAAAAGGGGAGGTGCAACGAGACCTGGGTGTCATGGTACATCAGTCATTGAAGGTTGGCATGCAGGTACAGCAGGCAGTTAAGAAAGCAAATGGCATGTTGGCCTTCATAGCGAGGGGATTTGAATACAGGGGCAGGGAGGTGTTGTTACAGTTGTACAGGGCCTTGGTGAGGCCACACCTGGAGTATTGTGTACAGTTTTGGTCTCCTAACTTGAGGAAGGACATTCTTGCTATTGAGGTTGTGCAGCGAAGGTTCACCAGACTGATTCTTGGGATGGCGGGACTGACCTATCAAGAAAGACTGGATCAACTGGGCTTGTATTCACTGGAGTTCAGAAGAATGAAAGGGGATCTCATAGAAACGTTTAAAATTCTGACGGGTTTAGACAGGTTAGATGCAGGAAGAATGTTCCCTATGTTGGGGAAGTCCAGAACCAGGGGTCACAGTCTAAGGATAAGGGGTAAGCCATTTAGGACCGAGATGAGGAGAAACTTCTTCACCCAGAGAGTGGTGAGCCTGTGGAATTCTCTACCACAGAAAGTTGTTGAGGCCAATTCACTAAATATATTCAAAAAGGAGTTAGATAAAGTCCTTACTACTAGGGGGATCAAGGGGTATGGCGAGAAAGCAGGAATGGGGTACTGAAGTTGCATGTTCAGCCATGAACTCATTGAATGGCGGTGCAGGCTAGAAGGGCCGAATGGCCTACTCCTGCACCTATTTTCTACGTTTCTATGTTTCTATATAAATAAAAGTTGTTGTTGTTGTTGTTCACCTGTTGCACATTTACTGCTGCTCCATGCCAGGCACTCAGTAAACTGTACAGTTATTTGAATGTTACCATGCATACCCATACTGCTCCAGGGCGTATATTCAAGTTGCAATTTATAACTAGAATTATATCGTAATCTTAAATGGGCATCCATCAAAAAGCCTTTTACACAAACTAGCTGAATGATGTACATTCAGTTCCTCACACATATGTCAATTCCTCATCGAGACTATCTGACTCACTTGAAGTAACCCTATCCGGGCTGATAAGTGCAACTAATAGAGTTTATGATGGAATGGGCCAATTTCAGCTGGCAGTGGCAGATGTTGAAGGTTTTAGCATTCATTCCCTATCTCTCTCTCAGCAGAATTATTCTTTTTTTCTGGCTTCTGTGGACTACAGAAGAATGAGAAATGTAATGTCCATTTTTCCCTTGTGAGGCTCATGTAAGAGTCTCCTCAAAGTATGAACCTCGAGAACAGTAACTATTCTGATCTTTGACCATTAGCACGTAGTCAGCATAAACCATCTATAGGTGTAAGCCCCTTCATGTTTGCATCCCCTACAGGATTAGTTGAGTGAGTTCCCAAGATTTGATTTTATTCTCCTGCTGGTGTTTGTCCTCCGTTAACCTGTTCTTCTTGGGAATTGAGTATTGTACCATCTTTTCCTGCATAACAAAACAATGCTGAGCAGACTGTTGACTATGACAACTATTTGAGAATACTCATCACTTCTTTTAAGGATGTCCCCCTGAAGTAGTAAGGCTTTAATGAGCATGCATTCATGTATTGCAGGACGCTGTAACCAGTGAATTGGAGTCTTCCATGTGCTAGTGTCACTACAGATCATTTAGTGGCAAGCTCTTGACTTGTAAATGCACTTAGGATAAATATGGATCTACTGTCTGAAATGTATAGCAACTTATAGCCATCACATCTACCTTTTCTAATCTTGTGAGGTAATTAAAATGTATCCTGCATTGAAGAGGGATCCCGGAGCTTACGGAGTTGCCACTCACTACCCTGTCCTCCCATATGGTCCTCACTGCTGTATTGGTAGATTTCTTGCTAACAATTCCTACTAATCCACTCACCTGTCCCATGCCTAATTTTAATTTACATTATTCTCCAAGAAGTTTCAAACTCTTTTTTTTTCCTGGCTTACATGATTGATACATGGTTTGTAATTGTGTTTGCTGGTATTATTTTAAGAGCAGTCCAACTTTCAGCGTAGTAATTCTGCCTCTGGCAGAGCTTGTTCTGTTCCACCTCCTGCGTTTTCTGGGTCTCCCAGGGTAACTCAGCAGTTGCTGGCAGGACATGAGCTTTGGCCTGCCTGACAATATTTCATTTGCTGACCCAGAATTTGGGACAGGCTGGTTGGACGAGAGTTCTGTTCTTACAGTGGCAGATTGCGGGACTTGGAATTTTGGGACCCATTTTTTTGGAAGTGGTGTCTTGAAAATCCATTCTAAGAACATATAAATAGAAATCTCTGAAAATGTGTCAGTGTATTTTATTTTATTTATTCATTCACAGGATGTGGGAGTCACTGGCAAAGCCAGCATTTATTGCCCATCCCTAATTGCCCTAGAGAAGATGGTGGTGAGCCGCCTTCTTGAACCGCTGCAGTCCGTGTAGTGAAGGTACCCTCACAATGATGTTAGGTAGGGAGTTCCAGGATTTTGACTCAGCGACGATGAGGATCGGCGATATATTTCCACGTCAGGATGGTTTGTGACTTGGAGGAGAACTTGCAGGTGATGGTCTTCCCATGCGCCTGCTGCCCTTGTCCTTCTAGGTGGTAGAGGTTGCGGGTTTCGGAGATGTTGTTGAAGAAGCCTTAGTGAGTTGTTGCAGTGCATCTTGTAGATGGTACACATTGCAGGTACGTTGCGTCGGTGGTGGATGAAGTGAATGTTTAAGGTGGTTTAATGTTTAATGCTAAAATAGGTCACTCTAAGGTAATGAAAGCACACATAATATTGCTTTCTTATCCCAGTTAAACGTGCTCTGAGACACAGTGAAACAGTTTCACTTGGCTTTTGAAGCTTTTAATTTTGCTTTGTTGTAAATTAAAAACAAATATTTAAAAAAAGGAACTGATAATTATCTGTTTGACTGTAATGGGATTCTGAAACTAATTCTTTCAACAAGTCAAATGTACCATATTACTCACACAGAAAGTGACTTATTTCAATTTGAACACTGTACCATTTGAAATTATTCATTTAGTTTTGCAAAACAACAAATCAGGGCTAGCTATCAGACTCCAATATCCAAGTTCCAATCCCTAATGCCATTCACACTCATTCTTTCCCTGGAGGCTAAGTTTCAATCAATCTCGGCTGAGTTTTAAATTGCTCTTAACCCTTCTATCAGTTCACCGAAGGAGCAGCACTGACAGTGTTGATTATGAGGTCAGTGCCCTGAATCATCCTAATCAGCATGGGTAAGGGGTGCTGCAGGTGCCTACGTTCGGGACCAGGGAGAAACTGGGAAATTTTGTGAACTGTAATTGTTCTTAAGGAAAAAGATGGGAGAATACTTTGGCCGAGAATTTCTTGGGCTTCACTCCACTGATGCAAGTGCAGCAGAGTGGAATCCCCACCCGCCCTTGCCAAAGGCCACAGGCCAATAGTTGGGGTGGACTGCTGGAGCTGATCCATCATTTTGATGTGGAGTCGAGTCCCCCAGAGGCCAAAGAAAGATATCCACTGGAGCCACTCTGAATAGAGAAGGTAATTGACCCAGTAGGAGATTGATTACCTTACTCCAGCGAAGGTTTGGGGCCTTCGGAAGGCCTCAAAGGAATTCACCAAACTCAACTTGTGTGAGTTCTGCTGGGGCCTTTCAAGGATGTAAAGGGAGAAATTTCCCGGACCCTTGATTATTTAATGAGTCAGTAATGGAATTGTATTCTTAGAAAGTGTATTTTTTAAATTCTATAATTTCATTAATGGGTTATTAATTACAGAGAAAAATGGTTATTTTCCAACTTTTTATTAAGAAGGTTATGAAATGTTAAAACCCATTCCCTATCTTGCCCCGGTAGTTGCCGGTACCAGTGGACAAGTCTTATAAGATCAACTTCACTGAACCTAATATATTGATGCTAATAAGGAACTGACCACTTCAGGGATGCAACGTTATCAAGAACAAACCAATTTGAATATTTAGAAAATTGATTTTGTCAGTGCTGATGATAAAGTACTGGGGTGGAGGTAGAATATGGTTGAGTTTTATCCAATATCATATGCTATCATATGATGTTCAGTTGGGGGCTAGAAATGTAGTTTTAACTTAAAGTGACAATTTTCTGGGCTATTATATCTTCATGTTTTGTAATCCATCAAATTAGTTTGTGGCTCAATTCATATGATCATAAACATGCCATTCAGACTTTTTAAAATCCAACAACATTCTGTTAAGATATGGCATATTTTGGCACACTTGGACCATGTAGCTTGCACCTTTAAAGGAGAACTAGCTCCAAATTAAAAAGAAATAGCAGAAGTAATGGGCAGAGAAAGACCAGAACCATTCCAAACTGCTGCTTTGCAAATGCCTGTGCAGGAGGTGCTATAGAAAAGACTGGATCTTTTTGGAGCAGTGGGTTGCGCTCCAGTCAGAGCATGTTGCAGACAGAGTTAGTGCTGCTTCACCTGGGGCACAAACCTGGGGATAAATAGCAAATACATTTTCTGGACTACATAAGGTTGCCACAATAGGGGCCCTGACACTGCATAATTTAACAGTATTGCCTTGTAGGGCACGTTATTAACACTTCACTCTGGACAATACATAATGCTCTAGTAACTGTTCACCTACACCTTGAATTTACATGAAGCCTCTCAGACCGGCAGGAGATTTGGCTGAACCCACAGAGAAACAGCATAAACAGCCAAGAAGAACGATTAGAGCGGTTTTTCTAGGGGTTCCACGCTGATCTTCTATCAGTTCGGATAGGAGATCAGAAAAACCCCACTGAAGTTCAGGGCCCTACTACTGAAATCCACAGTCATGCCTATGTTTTACTAGGGCACTCTACATCATGGCTATCAAAATGCGTTGGTCCTCTGTGGCTCATGAAATCGGAAGGGGTGGGAAATTCTAGTGGCTCTACCACGGATCCCAGCTGGTGGGGGTAAGTTAAAGGGAGGGGAGGAATGGCCATTTCAAGGGAGGGCTATGGAGAGTTAGACATCACATGGGATCAATTTTTATTTAAAGAATGCATTACAATTTTACTATAAATAGTGAGCAGCAGAAAATCTTACTCATTGAGTCCAAAGCCCAATGTGATCAAAATTGTCATCCTTTCTTGGTGAACCAAAATTGAAACTTGAATTTGCCTGCATTCAGAACTTATGGATATACATCTGGGGATTTAATTTACTGTAATCTCATTCTTGTTCAAAATTGTTTTTGAAAATATTCATGTAAAGTTATCCAATAATGCTATCTAGTGGTACATAGTGTCAGTACAGATTTCTGAAGACTGGCACATATAGTTGGGGGATTTTCCTGGCACATGTAGTTGGGGAATTCCAGCCACGCACATGATTTCACCAGGACCTAATGCATTTCCTTGGGGGAGGAGGCTCGCTAACTGCCTCTACACTGCCCCACAACAGGCAGTTTTCATAAGGAAAATCCAATATGCTTAAAATATGCCTCTGCGCAAAATTAATATCTCAGATTGTTTTATATTGTTGTTGTAAAAAATAATAATGTTTATGACCATTAAAACAAGGAATGTTAAAATTGATTTAGCATTGAATTATGTTTGTTTCCTCCTGTCTGAATAAACCTGGAATCAGATTATCAAGTCCACCTGAAATAAGATCAGAAACGGGCACGGCACCACCGAATTTCTAGGCCTGTAACTTTAGATTTACTTTCATCCTTGAAGGTATGAACTGAAACAGCTCTAGTGACTCCCTTACCTTGGTTTGAAATTCTTCCACATGTTACACAGTGATGCGTTACAGCAATCCGTGTTAGAAAGTCTCATTGTCCATTCATAAAAAGGATTTGGACATCAGTACAAGATAAGTGATATTGAAGTTTGCTGAGGATACCAAATTTAGAGGCATGCCAAACTGTAAGGAAGAATGCAGGAAGACAGAGACATTAGCAGAGTGAGCCGCTGCTATTCGATGCAGAGAAATACAGCAGTATATTTTGGGAAATGAAATATTCTTCTCTTAGGCAGTCCCTCGGCATTGAGGATGACTTGCTTCCACACTAAAATGAGTTCTCAGCTGACTGATGAGTCCAATGCGGGACCTACAATCTCTGTCACAGGTGAGGCAGACGGTGGTTGAAGGAACAGGTGGATTGGGTACTTGAGTTGTCATGAGCTCCTTCTGCTGTTTGCACTTGGCTTCCACTTGCTCAAAGTGTTCAGCACCTTCCCGGATGTTTCTCCTCCACTTTGAGTGGTCTTCGGCCAGGGTTTCCCAGGTGTCAGTGGAGATGTTGCACTTTTTCAAGGAGGCTTTGAGGGTGTCCTTGAAGCATTTCCTCTGACCGCCTTGGGCTCTCTTGCCATGTCGGAGCTTCGAGTAGAACGCTTGTTTTAGAAGTCACGTAGTGGACATGCGGATGATGTGGCCCGTCCATCGGAGCTGATCAACCATGGTCAATGCTTCGACGCTGGGCATGTTGGCCTGAGCGAGAACACTGACATTGGTGCGCCTATCCTGCCAATGGATTTGCAGTATCTTGTGGAGGCAGCATTGATGGTATTTCTCCAGTGCTTTGAGGTGCCTGTTGTACATCCTCTGTCCATGTCTCTGAAGCATATAGGAGGGCGGTTTTCACTACTGCTCTGTAGACCATGAGCTTGGTGCTGGGTTTGATGTCCTGGTCTTCAAACACTCTCTTCCTCAGGTGACCGAAAGCTGCACTGGCACAATGGAGGCAGTGTTGGACTTTGTCATCGAGGTCTGCCCTTGTTGACCGTAGGATCTCGAGGTATGGAAAATGGTCCACATTGTCCAAGGCCTCATTGTGGATTTTGATAATGGGGGGGCAGTACTGTTTGGCGGGGACAGGTTGGTAGAGGACCTTTGTCTTACGGATATTTAGCATGAGGCCCATACTCTCGTACGCTTCAGTAAAGGTTTTGATGAAGATTTGGAATTCGACCTCCGAGTATGCGCAGACGCAAGTGTTGTCTGCATACTGTAATTCAATGACAGAGGGTGGGATGACCTTGGATCTGGACTGGAGGCGACGGAGGTTGAACAGTTTCCCGTTTGTTCTGTAGATTAGCTCCATTCCAGCGGGGAGCTTACTGAGGGTGGGATGGAGCATTGCAGCAAGGAAGATCGAGAAGAGCGTTGGTGCGATGACAAGCCTTGCTTGACCCCAGTCCATAGGTTGATTGGACCTGTGGTCGATCCGTTGGTCAGGATCACGGCTTGCATGTCATCGTGAAGCAGGCGGAGGATGGTGACAAACTTGTGGGGGAAGCCGAATTTGAGGAGGACACTCCATAATGCCTCATGGTTGACAGTGTCAAAGGCCTTTGTGAAGTCAAAGAAGGCCATGTACAGTGGTTGGTGCTGTTCCCTGCATTTCTCTTGAATTTGACGCACGGTGAAGATCATGTCCATTGTGCCCCTTAGTGGGTGAAATCCATATTGTGACTCTGGGAGGAGCTCTTCAGCCACTGGGAGGAGGCGATTGAAGAGGTTTCTTGCGATGACTTTCTCTGTGGCAGACAGCAGGGAAACTTCTCTGTAATTACCTCAATCGGACATCACCTTTCTTAAAGATGGTCACGATTACAGCATCTCTAAGAACCCCTGGCATGCTCTCCTCCATCCAAATAAGAGAAATTAGTTCATGTATTCAAGCTAATAGTGCTTCTCCGCCATGGATTGCTTGGGCCGTAGGTGGTCTTGATTGCGCTAAAGAATCCACGCACTTCGTGGCTGTCGGCTAGTTGCTGGATCTCCTACCCTTTGTGTTCTTTAGGTCATAAGTTTTGTTGGACCTCAGCCTTCAGACATCGATAGAGCTGCTTTCGTGCTCTTGAGTTGTGTTGCTGTTTCCAGTTCAAGAATTCCTTGCGCTTGAGACTTATTAGCTCCTGAATCTCCTGGTCATTCTCATCGAACCAGTCTTGATGTTTCCTGGTCGAGTGATCGAGCGTCTCTTCACAGGTGCTAATTATGGAGGCCTTGAGGGCAGACCAGGCACTGTGGACACTCTGCGTGTCTGGATCATTGGAAGTCATCATTTGGTTGTGAGGTGCTGGTTGAATAGAGCTTTCTTAGCAGGGTCTTTGATTTTCCTGCGGCATTATTTCTGTTGCTGCCGCTGTTTTGGGGCTACGTTGATGGTGATGACAGAGCGGATTAGGCGGTGGTCCGTCCAGCAGTCGTCGGCTCCTGTCATGGCGCGGGTGATGCGTACGTCCTTGCGGTTCCTTGCTCGGGCGATGATGTAGTCTAGCAGATGCCAGTGCTTGGAGCGAGGGTGTTGCCATGGAGCCCTGTACCTGTCTCTCTGATGGAACAAGGTGTTGGTTATGACAAGGCCATGCTCTAAGCATTTCATCAGGAGGAGGGTACCGTTGGAGATGGTTTTCCCTATCCTCTCTCTGCCAATCACAACTCCCCAGAGGTCTGTGTCTTTTCCAACTCTGGTGTTAAAGTCACCAAGGAGGATCAGCTTGTCGCCCGCTGAGACTCGGGACAGGGATTGTTCGATGCTGGAGTAGAATTTCTCTTTGGTCTCGTCTGTAACTTCCAGTGTTGGGGCGTATGTACTGATGACCATAGCGTACTGGTTCCAGGCTTGGGTGAGCCGAAGAATCATGATGCACTCATTTAGCCCACACGGGGATTCTCTGAGATGGCCAACTGGCTCATTTTTTATGGCGAAGCCAATGCCATGGAGGCAGCGTTCTTCTGATTTACTTTTCCAGAAGAAGGTGTAACCACCGCCTTGTTCCTTGAGCTGGCCTTCCCATGCCTGCTGACTCTCGCTTAGGGCAGCGATGTCTATGTCGAAATTGTTATATATGTGAATTTGTATTTACTCTGTATAGCCACCCCAGAGAACAGTGGGCATCCTGGAGAAATTCTCAGAGGGAGATGATTGGGAAACTTTTGTGGAGTGACTCGACCAATACTTTGTAGCCAACAAGCTAGATGGGGAAGAGAACGCTGCCAAACGAAGGGCGATCCTCCTCACCATCTGTGGGACATCAACGTGTGGCCTCATGAAGAATCTGCTCACTCCAGCGAAACCCATGGAGAAATCGTACAATGATTTGTGCACACTGGTCCGAGAGCATTTAAACCCGAAGGAAATTGTTTTCATGGCGAGGTACTGGTTCTACACCGAGAAAAGGTCTGAAGGCGAGGAAGTGGCGAGTTATGTCGCTGAGTTAAGACGCCTTGCAGGACATTGCGAATTTGAAGGACATTTGGAGCACATGCTCAGAGACTTTTTCGTACTTGGCATTGGCCACGAAACCATACTTCGCAAACTTTTGACTGTAGAGACCCCAACCTTGAGTAAGGCCATAGCGATGACCCAGGCGTTCATTGCCACCAGTAATAATGCGAAGCAAATCTCTCAGCACACAAGTGCTGCTACAAGTACTATGAACAAAGTGATGTTGCTTTCGAATCGTAATATACAGGGCAGGTCACACATACCTGCAGCTGCACGTCCACAGATGTCTCAGAGTTCACGATCAAGGGTGATGAATGCAAGGTCATTAACACCTTGTTGGCGCTGCGGGGGTGATCATTGTTTCCATTCATGCTGATTCAAAAAGTATGTTTCCAAGGGCTGTGGAACAATGGGACACCTCCAACGAGTGTGCAGGCGAGCTACAAATCCTGTTAAACCTGCAAACCACCATGTTGCAGAGGAGAACAGATCCACGGAGGATCACGACGAACCAGAGCCTCAGACCGAGGAGGCAGAGGTACATGGGGTGCACACATTCACCATGAATTGTCCCCCGATAATGCTGAATGTTGAACTAAATGGGCTCCCGGTGTCAATGGAGCTGGACACGGGCGCGAGCCAGTCCATCAAGGGCAAAAAGACTTTTGAAAGATTGTGGTGCAACAAGGCCTCAAGGCCAGTCTTAACTCCAGTTCGCACAAAACTAAGAACTTACACAAAAGAACTGATTCCTGTAATCGCCAGTGCTACCGTAAAGGTCTCCTACGATGGAGCGGTACACAAGCTACCACTCTGGGTGGTACCGGCCGATGGTCCCACGCTGCTCGGCAGGAGCTGGCTGGGAAAAATATGCTGGAACTGGGACAACGTCCGAGCGTTATCGCCCGCTGACGACACTTCGTGTGCCCAGGTCTTAAACAAATTTCATTCGCTGTTCGAACGAGGCATTGGGAAATTCCAAGGAGCAAAAGTGCAGATCCACCTAATTCCGGGGCGCGACCCATCCATCACAAGGCGAGAGCAGTACCGTACATGATGAGAGAAAGGGTAGAGATCGAGCTAGACTGGCTGCAAAGAGAGGGCATCATTTCACCAATCGAGTTCAATGAGTGAGCCAGTCCGATCATTCCTGTCCTCAAGGGAGACGGCTCCGTCAGAATCTGTGACGATTACAAAGTAACTATCAATCGTTTCTCCCTGCAGGACCAATACCCACTACCAGAGGCCGATGACCTCTTTGCAACGTTGGCGGGAGGAAAGACATTCACAAAGCTGGATCTGACTTCAGCCTACATGATGCAGGAACTGGAGGAATCATCAAAGGCCCTCACCTTTCTCAACATGCATAAAGGTCTTTTTGTTTATAACAGATGCCCATTTGGAATCCGATCAGCGGCGGTGATATTCCAGAGAAATTCGATCCCTGGTCTTCCAGGACGACATCTTGGTTACAGGTTGGAACACAGTCGAGCATCTGTAGTACCTGGAGGAGGTTCTTAATCGACTCAACCGCGTGGGGCTCAGGTTAAAACGCTCGAAGTGTGTTTTCCTGGCACCTGAAGTGGAGTTCCTGGGAAGGAGGATTGCGGCGGACGGCATCAGGCCCACCAATGCGAAGACGGAGACAATCAAGAATGCACCGAGGTCACAGAATGTGATGGAGCTGTGGTTGTTTCTGGGACTCTTGAACTACTTTGGTAACATATTACCAGGTCTTAGCACACTGTTAGAACGACTGCATGTTTTACTATGAAAAGGGGGTGAATGGGTTTGGGGCAAAAGTCAAGAAAATGCCTTTGTAAAAGCGAGAAAATTGTTATGCTCAAACAAATTGCTTGTGTCGTATGATCCATGTAAGCGTTTGGTACTAGCATGTGATGTGTCGTCATATGACGTCGGATGTGTATTGCAACATTGCAACCAGTTGCTTATGCATCCAGGAGTCTGTCTAAGGCTGAGAGAGCCTACAGCATGATTGAGAAAGAAGCGTTAGCGTGTGTCTATGGGGTAAAGAAAATGCATCAATACCTGTTTGGGCTAAAATTCAAATTGGAAACTGACCATAAGCCACTTATATCCCTGTTTTCCGAGAGTAAAGGGATAAATACTAATGCATCGGCCCGCATCCAGAGATGGGCGCTCATGTTGTCCGCATATAACTACTCCATCCGCCACAGGCCAGGTACAGTAAACTGCGCCGATGCTCTCAGTAGGCTGCCATTGCCCACCACGGGGTTGGAAATGGCATAGCCTGCAGATCTAGCCATGGTTATGGAAGCATTTGAGAGTGAGCAATCACCCGTCACTGCCCGGCAGATCAAAACCAGGACAAGCCAGGACCCCTTGTTATCTCTAGTCAAAAGCTATGTGCTCATGGGAGCTGGTCCAGTTTCCCAGTGGAAATGCAGGAAGAGATTAAGCCATTCCAGCGGCGCAAAGATGAAATGTCTTCTGTGGGGCAATTGAGTAGTGGTCCCCAAGAAGGGCAGACACCTTCATCAATGATCTCCACAGTACCCACCCAGGCATCATAATGATGAAAGCGATAGTCAGATCCCACGTGTGGTGGCCCGGTATTGATGTGGACTTAGAGTCCTGCGTTCACATATGTAATACATGCTCAAATTAAGCAATGTACCCAGGGAGGCGCCACTAAGTTTATGGTCTTGACTCTCCAAACCATGGTCTAGAGTACACCGCCTTCAGTGCGCCAGCGCAGCCTTTGGTCGCCTGAAGAAGAGAGTGTTTGAAGACCAGCATCTCAAATCTGGCACCAAGCTTATGGTCTACAGGGCGGTAGTGATACCCGCCCTCCTGTATAGCTCAGAGACGTGGACTATATACAGCTGACACCTCAAAACGCTGAAGAAGTACCACCAGCGCTGTCTCCGCAAGATCCTGCAAATCGATTGGAAAATCTGTAACTATCAATTAGCATCAGCAAAATACTACAGATGCTGGAAATCTGAATTAAAAACAGAAAATGCTGGAAATACTGACCAGGTCAGGCAGTATCTGTGGAGAGAAAAGCAAAGTTAATGTTTCAGCTCAGTGACCTTTTATCAGAACTGGGAAAAGTTAGAGATGTAACAGATTTTAAGCAAGTACCGAGGGAGGGAAAGAGAAAAGAGCAAAAGGGAAGGTCTGTGATAGGGTGGAAGACAGGAGAGATCAAATGGAAAAAGGGATGATGGTGCAAGGCAAAAAAGGATGGTGACGGGACAAGTAAAGAAACAAAAGATGGGTCTAGAGGAAATGTGCTTGATAAAAGAAGACGGAACTGGTAAAGTGGTAACCATGACAGTTCTGATGTTTTGGGGGGCGGTTGACTGAAAGGGGTATAAGAACACAGGATGAAACAGCTGCTAGTTGTAGAGATGGAGACGCTGTACTGGAAGGGACCAGCTAGATTACACGCTCTATTCAGAGGAGGTACGGAGTAATACCGTTTTACTTCTCTGTTAATTATTACTTAAATACTGAAATGTATTAATATTCGCTTGAATATTCGTTTGAAATAAAGAACTGTTGTACCCAATTTAGTGTCACCTCAGAATGCATCACATGGGTATCTAATTATAGGAAGAATATTAGGGTAGAGTGAAGTTTTACTAGCATACCAGAAATGATAAATTATAGTTATGAAGAAAGGCAAACCAAATGGAGGCGTTTTCACTGGGAAACAGAAGGTTAAAAGCTAAGAGAAATCTTCAGTGGGACAGCTGGTCCAAACTGCAAGGCGTTTCTGCCCCTTTAAGGTCCCTCGCTATCTCTGCTATTGCTGTAGTGGCATCTCTGCTGCAGCACTATCAAGATGCTCCTCTTCACACCAGGGTGCTCCCTGCTTGCGGCTGAAATCTTGCAAGAGCCCATTCTGGTGAGCCCTGATCCAAGGAAATGAGTTGGGATTGGAGACAGGCGCGGAAGTCACGCTCTGATAGAACTCTGCCCCAAAGAGAGGACTTCTGGTATATATCATCATTTAAAGGGATAATGGATATTTGAAATGGTAAAATATAAAAGGTTACAGGGAAAGGGAAGCGAAATGGGATTAGATTAGAAATCTCCAGCTTGCAGAGGCATGATGGGTTGAATAATCTCCTTTCTGTGGTGTAACTTCTGCGACTTATCCCAAGGGGAAAGTCATGGCTTTGCCAATAGGAAAAATGTAATGTATGGGAAAGTTGTATCCAATAGTTACAATTTTAGCACAAAAGAGAAAAGCAGCAAATAAGCACAGGGTACAAATTGAATTTATTGGTAGAATATGTTCTATCAGGAGTTGTACTTTTGAACGTTAAGCTACATCAGTGCTGGAAGAAACATGAGGCAAAAAATTCAATATCCCCGAAAACAGGCATGGGGATCGCGATGTGCGATTACCCTACGCCTGTTCAAAGTAATGCAGGTAGCACACAAACTTCGTGCTGCCTGCTAATTTAAATGATGGTGGTGTGCAGCACAGTGCTAAATGTGCTGCTGAGTGGCTGCACGCTCAGCAGGGGGCCCAGGTTTGTGTGAGGCAAGCACAAAATAAAGCTAGTCTGCACCTCTGAAAGGGGAGGTGCAGTTTGATGAAACCAGGTGCTGGAAGTAATTCCAGAAGCACGTTTCACCTGGGAAACATACAAGAATGGCAAAGCAGGCTAGAGAAAGGTCTCCAAGATTCGCAGACGCAGCACTGGAAGTGTTATGTATTTAACCTTTGGCAACCTGTATCACACCACCACCAGAGGGCCTACCTGTTGGAGTCTTAAGGGATCCCAGCATCTCTTGGGAGCACTGTATATAAGCAGGCCACCCACGTGGTACCTGCACTCTGGAGTCAAATTAAAGGAGCTAAGGTCACACTTACTCATTTCTTACAGTGCTCAGCTTCATCCTTTATTATGAGCATAATAATTGGCGATGAGGTAACGAACAACCGCGCAAAAATGCAAAGAACACTTGGTATCCTGGAGAAGTTCTCAGAAGGGGACAATTGGGAGGCCTTCGTGGAGAGACTCGACCAATACTTCGTGGCCAACCACCTGGAAGGGGACGAGAATCTGCCAAACGAAGGGCGATCCTCCTTACCGCCTCATGAAGAATCTTCGAGCTCCGGTAAAACCAACAACTAAATCCTATGAAGAATTGTGTACATTGGTCCAGGAGCACCTATATCCTAAGGAAAGTGTTTTGATGGCAAGGTATCGGTTCTACACATGTCACCGGTCGGATGGCCAGGAAGTGGCGAGCAACGTCGCCGAACTAAGGCGCCTTGCAGGACATTGCGAATTTGATGGATTCCTTGAACAAATGTTGAGAGACTTTTTTGTGTTTGGCATTGGCCATGAGGTAATCCTTCGCAAACTATTGACTGTTGAAACAGCAAAGCTGAGCAAAGCCATAACGATAGCCGAGGCATTTATCTCCACCAGCGATAACACCAAACAAATTTCGCAGCATAGAGGTTTCGGCCAGTACTGTGAACAAAATAACGTCATTTTCGAGCAGGAATATACATGGCAGAACATACATGCCGGCTGCTGCACGACCTCAGATGACCCAGAGTCCGCCATCAATCGTTAATGCGAGGCAGTTAACACCTTGTTGGCGTTGTGGAGGTGATCATCGGGCCCATCAATGCCGCTTCAAGCACTATGCATGCAACGGCTGCAGAACAATGGGACACCTCCAGCGAATGTGTAGGCGAGCTGCAAACCCTGCAGAGGAAAATCGATCCACGGTGGATCAGGCTGAACTAGAGACTCGAACCGAGGAGACAGAAGTGTACGGGGTACACACCTTCACCACGAAATGTCCACCAATAATGTTAAAAGTTGAACTGAATGGAATTCCAGTATCCATGGAACTGGACACGGGTGCGAGTCAGTCCATAATGAGCAAAAAGGCCTTCAACAGGCTGTGGTGCAACAAGGCACACAGGACCAAGCTCAGCCCCATTCATATCAAGCTAATAACTTACACCAAAGAACTGATCCCTGTAATTGGCAGTACAGAAGTCAAAGTCTCCTGTGATGGAGCAGTGCACGAACTCACACTCTGGATCGTGCCAGGGGATGGCCCCACATTGTTCGGCAGAAGTGGGCTGGGAAAAATACGTTGGAACTTGGATGACATCCGAGCGCTTTCGTCTGTCGGCGATGCCTCATGTGCCCAGGTTCTGAGCAGATTTCCATCGTTGTTTGAGCCAGGTATTGGAAGTTTCTTGAGGGGTGAAAGTGCAGATCAATTTGGTTCCCGGTACATGACCCATCCACCACAAGGCACGGGCGGTACTGTATATGATGCGAGAGAAAGTAGAAATTGAGCTGGACAAGCTGCAGCGAGAAGGCATCATCGCGCTGGTGGAATTCAATGAGTGGGCCAGTCCGATTGTCCTGGTACTTAAAGGTGACGGCACGGTCAGAATTTGTGGGGACTTAAAGTAACGATGAACTGTTTTTCGCTACAGGACCAGTACCCACTACCCAAGGCAGACGACCCATTTGCGACCCCGGCTGGAGGAAACACGTTCACCAAGTTGGACCTGACCTCGGCCTACATGACGCAGGAGCTGGAGGAATCTTAGAAAGGCCTCACCTGTATCAACACGCACAAAAGTCTGTTCGTCTATAACAGATGCCCGTTCGGGATTCGGTCGGCCGCGGCAATTTTCCAAAGGAACATGGAAAGCCTGCTGAAGTAGGTTCCATGCACCATGGTTTTCCAGGACGATATACTGATCACAGGTCGGGACACCATCGAACACTTGAAGAATCTGGAAGAGGTTTTCATTCGGCTAAATCGTGTGGGACTCAGGTTGAAATGCTCGAAGTGTATTTTCCTGGCGCCAGAGGTCAAGTTCTTGGGAAGAAGAATCGTAGTAGATGGCATCAGACCCACCAACGCCAAGACGGAGGCCATCAAGAATGCGCCGAGACCACAGGACGTGACGGAGCTGCAGTCGTTTCTGGGACTCCTCAACTATTTTGGTAATTTCCTACCTGGATTAAGCACCTTGCTAGAACCCCTACATGTGCTACTACACAAGGGAGATGACTGGGTATGGGGGAATTCACAAGAGGCTGCATTTGTGAAAGCCGATATCTGTTATGTTCAAACAAATTGCTTGTACTGTATAACCCATGTAAACGATTAGTGCTAGCTTGCGATGCGTCGTCATACGGGGTCGGGTGTGTGTTACAACAGACTAATGAATCCGGAATTTTGCAACCGGTCGCTTAGGTGTCCAGGAGTCTGTCCAAGGTCGAAAGGGTCTACAGCATGATTGAAAAAGAAGCTCTGGCATGCGTTTATGGGGTGAAAAAAATGCACCAGTATTTGTTTGGTCTCAAGTTTGAGCTTGAAACTGACCATAAGCCACTCATTTCGCTTTTCTCAGAGAGCAAAGGGATTAACACCAATGCCTCTGCCCGCATCCAAAGATGGGCACTCACGCTGTCGGCATACAACTATGTAATCCGCCACAGACCGGGCACAGAGAACTGCGCTGATGCTCTCAGTCGGCTACCATTGCCCACCACCGGGGTGGAAATGGCACAGCCTGCAGACTTGCTCATGGTGATGGATGCATTCGAAAATGAAAAGTCACCCGTTACAGCCCACCAGATCAGGATCTGGACCAGCCAGGATCCTTTACTGTCCCTGGTAAAAAACTGTGTCCTGCATGGGACCTGGTCCAGCATCTCAGCGGAGATGCAGGAAGAGATTAAGCCGTTCCACAGGTGGAAAGATGAAATGTCCTTACAGGTGGACTGTCTTTTGTGGGATAATCGCGTAGTCTAGCCCAAGAAAGGCAGAGAAACGTTCATATGTGACCGACACAGCACCCACCCAGGCATTGTAATAACGAAAGCCATAGCCAGACCCCATGTGTGATGGCCCGGCATCGACTCAGATTTAGAGTCATGCGTGCGCCAGTGCAACACTTGCTCTCAACTGAGTAATGCACCCAGAGAGGCACTGCTAAGTTTGTAGTCGTGGCCCCTCCAAACCGTGGTCTAGGATCCACGTTGACTATGCGGGCCCATTTCTAGGCAAAATGTTCTTGGTTGTTGTGGACGCTTATTCAAAATGGATTGAACGTGTAATAATGTCTGTAAGCATGTTCAACACCACCATCGAAAGCCTTTGAGCCATGGTTGGCACTCACGACCTGCCTGATGTCCTAGTCAGCGACAATGGGCCATGTTTCACTAGTGCTGAATTTAAGGAATTCATGATCCGCAATGGGATCAAGCACGTCACATCTGCCTCGTTCAAGCCCTACATCCAACGGCTAGGCAGAACGGGCAGTTCAGACCATCAAGCAAAGCTTGAAACGCGTGTCAGAAGGCTCCCTGTAGACCTGACTGTCCCGAGTTCTGCTCAGCTACCGCACCAGACCCCACTTGCTCACCGGGGTTCTCCCAGCCGAGCTGCTCATGAAAAGGGCGCTCAAAACAAGGCTCTCTGTTGTCCACCCTGATATCCATGATCACGTCGAGGGCAGGCCGCATCAACAAAGCATGTACCATGATCATGCAAAATTGTCACACGATATTGCGGTCAATGATGCAGTGTTTGTACTCAATTATGGACATGGTCCCAAATGGCTCGCTGGCACGGTCATAGCCAAAGAAGGGAGTAGGGTGGTTCAGGTCAAATTGGCCAATGGACTAACGTGCAGAAAGCATTTGGACCAAATAAAATTGCGGTTTACCAACAGCTACGAGCAACCCGAAGAGGACACCACCAACTTTGACTCTCCAACACACACACTAGTGGCAACCCACATCATGGTTGACCACGAAGCTGAACTCACCATCCCCAGCAGCCTGGCAAGGCCAGTTGCCCAGCAGCCCAGTGAAGAACCAACCAACTCACCCACACCTGCATTTGTACTGAGACAATCGACAAGGGTGCGAAAAGCCCCAGATCATCTCACCCTATAAATAAGTGTACTATTGACTTTACAAGGGAGTGATGTTATGTATTTAACCCTTGGCAACCTGTATCACACCACCACCAGAGGGCCTACCTGTTGGAGTCCCAAGGGATCCCAGCATCCCTTCGGAGCACTGTATATAAGCAGTCCGCCCACGTGGTACCTGCACTCTGGAGTCGAATTAAAGGAGCTAAGGTCACACTTACTCACTGCTTACAGTACTCAGCTTCATCTTTTATTATGAGCGTAACAGGAAGCTTTAGTGCAGGAGGTGGAGAAGTGGAGAGCGGTCCTTTTTCCACAGGGGGCAGGAGGCCCTCTAGACATACACTGCGAAGACAATGGGAGCAGATAGTTATGGAAGTCAATGCCAACAATGTTGCACTAAGGACTTGTGTAATGTATTTGCTTCATGGGTTCTTTGCTTCAAAATTCATAGCAACACATTGCTATCAAGAACTAGTTAGTTTATTAACAAATGTTTAACAATCACACTACACATTATCAGTTCATCCACTAGGCTTACAACTGGGGTTTTATTGAGTCTTGTGAACATCACTCGAATGGACACGATGGGCCGAATGACTACCTTCTGTGTCATAATTTTTCTATGGTTCTATGATTTTTCTATGATCACATGACTGGCTAAGCCACTCACAGTGCAACAACTCTACAACTATTTTGTTGTAATCTATTAAAACATAAATCGTTAACTCAAATTCCCCCTGATTAAAGGGGGCGGGCATTAAAACAGAAACTAACAAGCAAGTGCCCCCTTGTTTTTTGTTTTTTTGGGTTTTTTTTTGAGGGCACCAACACACAAATTATACAAGTGCCTTCTGGCTAAAACGGTGGGGGGGGGGGGCACGAAAACCGACAACTTAAACAAATTAAGCTTTAGGCATAAAAATCAAATTAAAATTTGGTTGCTGGGTTGATGATGCACTCCAGTACCTCCGGCGCCCACCTCTCGCGGAATTCCAGGTTGAGCACCTCCTTTTCCAGGTGCCCCACCCTGGCCGCCCGCATTTTGGTCGACGCCCTCGCATACTCTTGACAAAAGAGACAGACGTGAGCCTTGCCCATGTCCCACTGTAACCTCAAGGAGGGGAAGCCCGCCCTGCTTCCTTCTCTAGTCGGCCCAGAAGCGACGGAACGAATCCCGGAACCGCTCGTCCTCCAGCAGCACATTGTTAAACTGCCAGTACACGGACCCCGCCCGCGCACGGAGCAAAGCGAGCTCCGCCCACACCAGGTGGTGGCCCGAGCATGGCGCCGGCCACATGGAAGCCGCTGGAACACAGGAGAAGTACGCCCGAGACCCGTAAAGACGGTCGATTCTGGACCGTCCTCTTCCAGTCCTCACCCAAGTAAAGGCGCTGGAGTCGGGATGGTGATTTCGCCAGACGTCCACCAAGTCAAAGGACCCGACCAAGTCCCTCAACTTCTCCATCGCCGTCATGCTCTGCGGGGCACCGGAATGCTCCTTCGCCTTGAGGGTGCAGTTAATATCCCCCCCGAGTACAATGCAGTCGCCGACATCGACGGAGCCAAGAAGAGTGGACACTTATTCAAAGAAGGGCACTTGCTGCGGGCCGGGCTGGGGGGCGTACACGTTCACGAGATGGAGCGGCACGTCCCCCAGGCGAACCTGACATGGAGCAAGAGGCCTGGCACAGGCTCCTTGACCCCCAAGATCTCCGGCTAAAAATGTGGGGCCATCAAGATAGCCACCCCACTAGAAGTGGCAGTAAGGTGGCTCATGTAGACCTCTTCTTGCCATTCCAGGAGCCACGTGGCCTCGTCTCCCGGAACGGTGTGGGTTTCTTGCAGGAAGCACACCGCATATTTCCCCTCCCGTAGGAACAAAAAATTGTTAAATCTACGGCGTGCCTCTCTGCCGCTGTTGATGTTGAGGCTGGCTATGGTTATCTTCATGGCAAAAGCATAGTGTAACCTCTAACTTAAACTACTGTGGGGGGGGGGGAACAGAGTCATTTGATGACCTCCACTCCCTCAGCAACCCAGCGAGGAATGTTCTGAGCCGGCGCAGCTCACGTCTTTCCTGTTTTGATAAGGCCCCGCCCATGGTTTTGACAGCGACGTGGACGGACCTGATGAGCAGCGCCGGCTCGGACCATTTGTCCAGGGCCAGATGGGCTCTATTGCAGCGACCCTCGCATTTGGCCAGAAAGTCCCGGAATTCTTTTGCAGGAATGAGGGGGGAGTCAGCGGCGGGCACGAGGAGATCCACCACCTCACAGGTAATGGACTCCAGATCTTCTCCCGCGCCCCCCACTGAGTCCCCGTCTCCCTCTGGGAGGTCGCCACCAGCAGGCGGTCCGCCGAACACACAGGGTGAGGCAAATGGCCCGGCCACACCATCCGGCCCTACCTCTGCCCCGATTCCACCCCCAGGATCGTCGGCAGAGGAGTCCCCCCCTGGGCTCTTCCTGGGATGCAGGGTCAGGAAGTGGAAAGGGGTACCCCTCTGTCCTAGGCACCGGGGAGCACGGAGAGACCGGGCCGAAGAGCTGCTTCAGGTCCTCCAAGTCCCTCGGCTCCAACATCAGGGACGAAGATTGGGGTTCGTCACTGTCCCCGCCACCACCCTCCGGCCCAGCAGGTGTGGGTTCATGAAATTTGATTTCTTTTACCGCCAGGTCGAGCAGATCCCATATTTGGCTGGGTGGGCTTGGATTCGGCCTCAGCGGCCTCGCCCGCCTCAGTCCCCGGGGCATTTGACCCGACGGCGATACATTCTTTTTGTGGCCCCGCACGCCCCGCAACAAACAGGTCTTTTTCCCTGTCCCCGGGAGGATCAGGCTGGACAGCCTTGGATGTCTCGCTCTTCCGAGGGACAGACTCACCCCACCTTCGGTGCGCATTGGGAGCGCTGGTGTGGGACGCGGGACACGCGCCGGGCACCAACTCCTCCACGGAGATATCTTGTTCATCCTCCGCTTCCTTGGAGTGGTGTCCCCTTTTTTGTCTGGGGGGACGCGGAGACAGGGAGACCTCCATGTCTGCCGGGACCTCTGGCTCCACTCCCTCCTCCTGTATTTCGTTCCTGCGCCCGAGCCCGACCGCGGGTGTCAAACTTTCCGCGGAAGCAGATATGGTCAAGGGCTCGGGCATGGGCTCGGGATACCCTGCGCTCGCCAGTGACAAGTTTAGGCCGAGCGCAGTGATCGGGCTGTCTGGCCCTCTGAGGAGACTCACCTGAAGGTGTTTCGTTTTCCTCCATGCCTTCCTTCCATCGGGACGCTCTCCCTCCCCCCGACCCCGCCCCCCGCCGGAGGCTGTGATGGCTTTGGCTCCCGACGATACCCACGAATCTACGGCTCCCGTGCTGATGGTGACAGGGGGAGGAGTGGCGGCGGCACCAGCCTTGGCCGCCTTTGCTGTTTTAGCGGCCTTTTTGGTGGGGCAATTCTTGCGGACATGCCCCACCTCCTTACAGGCGTGGCACCGTCCGACGTCCAGAAGACGCGGTAGGCTGTCTCCTCTTGGACCACATTGAATGATCCTTCTGTTACCTCCACCCGGGCTAGCTGGATGAAAAGCTGGCGCCGGAAGGAGAACACATGATGGAGGCTGGCCTCCCTGAAGCCAAGCAGTATCGGCCTTATCCCCGACCTCACCTCCCCCAGTTGACGTAGGTGGGGGAGGAGGAACTCACCGGGAACAAAAGGCGGGAAGTTGGAAATAACAATTCTCTGCGCAGTGGCCTCAAGAGGATCCACCGGCAGGAAGGTCCCGCCCACCGTGAGCCCCTTTTCAAGGGCCAGGGACAGCGCCCGCTCTGATCCCAGGAAGAACACGGCCTTGCCAGACATCTTGGAGGTGGCGACAGTGGCCGTGGGGCTGCTACCCCAACCATTGCCCTCACGCACTCCTCTATGCTCATGTTGGGATGGATGTAGCTCTTGACCGTGCTCCTTTTTGTAATGAGCCTGAATGGTGGCAGGACAGCAGGGGCTAGAATAGACTGGCAAAAGATAATTAAAGGGTTGATAGGCAATGGCAAACAGTTAAAGGTCACATGGATGAATTTCAACAATTGTACATCCCTGTCCAGAGTAAAAATAAAATGGGGAAGATGGCTCAACCGTGGCTAACAAGGGAAATTAGGGATAGTGTTAAATTCAAGGAAGAGGCATATAAATTGGCCAGAAAAAGCAGCAAACCTGAGGACTGGGAGAAATTTAGAATTTAGCAGAGGAGGACAAAGGGTTTAATTAGGAGGGGGAAAATAGAGTATGAGAGGAAGCTTGCTAGGAACATAAAAACTGACAGCAAAAGTTTCTATAGATATGTGAAGAGGAAAAGATTAGTGAAGACAAATGTAGGTCCCTTGCAGTCAGAATCAGGTGAATTTATAATGGGGAACAAAGAAATGGCAGACCAATTGAACAAATACTTTGGTTCTGTCTTCACTAAGGAAGACACAAATAACGTTCCGGAAATACTAGGGGACCGAGGGTGTAGAGAGAAACAGGAACTGAAGGAAATCCTTATTAGCCAAGAAATTGTGTTCGGGAAATTGATGGGTTTGAAGGCCAATAAATCCCCAGGGCCTGATAGTGTGCATCCCAGAGTGCTTAACGAAGTGGCCCTGAAATAGTAGATGTATTGGTGATCATTTTCCAACAGTCTATCGACTCTGGATCAGTTTCTATGGACTGGAGGGTAGCAAATGTAGTACCACTTTTTAAAAAAGGAGAGAGAGCGAAGACGGGTAATTATAGACCGGTTAGCCTGACATCAGTAGTGGGGAAAATGTTGGAATCAATTATTAAAGATGAAATAGCAGTGCATTTAGAAAGCAGTGACAGGATCAGTCCAAGTCAGCATGGATTTATGAAAGGGAAATCATGCTTGACAAATCTAAAATTTTTTGAGGATGTAACCAGTAGAGTGGACAAGGGAGAACTAGTGGATTTGGTGTATTTGGACTTTCAAAAGGCTTTTGACAAAGTCCCATACAAGAGATTGGTGTGCAAAATTAAAGCACATGGTATTGGGGGTAATGTATTGACGTGGATAGAGAACTGGTTGGCATACAGGAAGCAAAGAGTCAGGATAAACGGGTCCTTTCAGAATGGCAGGCAGTGACTAGTGGGGTGCCACAGGTCTCATTACTGGGACCCCAGCTATTTACGATATACATTAATGATTGAGATGAAGGAATTGAGTGTAATATCTCCAAATTTGCAGATGTCACTAAGCTGGGTGACGGTGTGAGCTGTGAGGAGGATGCTAAGAGGCTGCAGGGTGACTTGGACAGGTTAGGTGAGTGGGCAAATGCATGGCAGATGCAGTATAATGTGGATAAATGTGAGGTTATCTATTTTGGTGGTAAAAACATGAAGGCAGAATATTATCTGAATGGCGGCAGATTAGGAAAAGGGGTGGTGCAACGAGACCTGGGTGTCATGGTACATCAGTCATTGAAGGTTGGCATACAGGTGCAGCAGGCGGTGAAGAAGGCAAATGGCATGTTGGCTTTCATAGCTAGAGGATTTGAGTATAGGAGCAGGGAGGTCTTGCTGCAGCTGTACAGGGTCTTGTTGTGGCCTCACCTGGAATATTGTGCTCAGTTTTGGTCTCCTAATCTGAGGAAGGACATTCTTGCTATTGAGGGAGTGCAGTGAAGGTTTATCAGACTGATTCCCGGGATGACAGGACTGACATATGAGGAGAGACTGGATCGACTGGGCCTATATTCACTGGAGCTTAGAAGAATGAGAGAGGATCTCATAGAAACATCTAAAATTCTGATGTGACTGGACAGGTTAGATGTAGGAAGAATATTCCTGATGTTGGGGGAGTCCAGAACCAGAGGTCACAGTCTAAGGATAAGGGGTAAGCCATTTAGGACCGAGATGAGGAGAAACTTCTTCACTCAGAGAGTTGTTCATTTGGAATTCTCTTCCTCAGAGAGTTGTCGATGCTAGTTCATTAGATATATTCAAGAGCGAGTTGGATATGGCCCTTATGGCTAAAGGGATCAAGGGGTATGGAGAGAAAGCAGGAAAGGGGTACTGAGGTGAATGATCAGCGATGATCTTATTGAATGGTGGCGCAGGCTCGAAGGGCCAAATGGCCTACTCCTGCACCTATTTTCTATGTTTCTATGAGCTGCCGAGGCCGTGGACGCCACACGCGCACAAGTTTTTGCTGGCTCTGCCACCTGCGAAGATGGACTCGCCATGTCAGGGTTCCTTTTAGGGCTACGCTGTTATTTTCCTGAGTTGTTTGTTGTTTTTATTTATTTTCCCCTCTCTCCACCTCTGTAGCAGTGTTGTTATAGCTTTTGCTCTCCTCCTCTCCCTTGAATTGCTGTAACAGTAGGCCCCTTCCTCCTCTCCTGGGTACACATGTTGGCTGCAGGCTTGCAGGAGCAATTGAATGAGCTCCTCACTCCACAGATTTACAACTCCAAATGAATAGGCCACGTCCACAACAGCTCTACAAACCTGTGAGCATACAGTCAGGTGCATACATTACAACCTGGGTGCAATGCCGGAAGAAGTTCAATGACCTCACACGAGTAGTCAAGGTTAGTGAATGCATCTTCAAATGCCATATCCCACAAACTGCAGCAATAGCTTCAGATACTGCTCAATTCACCACACCCCCATTATTCACCAATCAACATCTCTATCAATCATGAATCATACCTCATATTCATATGCTCCATCTCACCCTGAAGACTGAAGTCATGCAAGCTCAGCTTGCTACCATGCAAGTACAGAACGCTACCATCATGGCTGGGCCTACTAGTGTTGAAAGGAACTTGCAGGGTATCACAGCATTCCACCAATCTGTCCTCTAACAGATGGCTAGGAATACTGAGCCCCCGCCCTGGGGGCATGACAGTGGCTCCGTGGAGGACGAATGTGCTGTCCTCTCTCAGGATGACATTCATCCTCCCACCATTGCCATTCCGCCAGTGCCCTTGCAGTTGCCTCTCAACCAGCCAGCCCAGTCTGCTGCAGCCCATGCCGAGGAGGTGCAGTCTGATGTCGGACCTTCTAGGCCCAGAGGTGCTCACGGTCATCTTGCAAGTCCATCTGCAGTCTCCCCCACTGAAAATTAGCAGCCTTCCATCAGTCACGCTGCAGCCACTGGGGTAGCACTGTGTAGGAGCTCTAGGACAAGCAAAGGCACACTGCAGACAGGCACTAAGGGAATGCACAAGGGGGGTTAGTTGATTTTTGAATGAAATATTGTAATGGTTTGATTCATAAAATTGTTTTGGAATGTTTATTTTGTGCTGGCTTTTATTTTAGCATCGTGGCCAAGAGGATACTGTGAAGGTTAATACCAGAGGTAAGGTAAGGTGTGGGATTATTGTTGAATGTGGAAATGGGGTTGCGTTCACTGGTACTGCAGTAAGATGAGTCAATCACAGACAGCATCATTGACATGCATGATGCACTGATATGGTCGTACACCAGCTGGACATTGAGAGAGTGAAATCCTTCTCAGTTGCAGTACATCTCTGAATTGAGATGCGGTGCCGGCAAAGTGACATGTGTAGAGTTAATGGCACTCTGCACCATGGGGAAGCCTGCAATCCTGGTGAAACCACATGCATGCTGTACCTGCTGCTCTCCGGCAAGAGAGAATGAAATGTATTCAGCTCTCTTTACATACACAGTCTCACTCACCTTTCTTATACAGGAGTGGACGGCGAATTGGGAGATGTTACAGATGTCGGCTGTTCTAGCCTGGAAGGAGCCTGATGCAAAGAGGTTCAAGGCCATGTTCACCTGTATAGCCACTGGCAATGCCATCCTCACTCTGGGAGGAGGAGGAGGGGAACAAGGAGCAGCAGGACGAAGGAGAAAACTGAGATGTTGCTGGAGGGAGAATAACCCGCCCAACAGAATTTATAGATTCAAGATAATACACCCACAGTTCTCTGAGGAAGAAACTTTAGATATTTAGTCAATTGTCCATCCCTTCAATGTCTGCCCCTGCACAACAAGTTAAAAGCTGGTCGCTTAGACACAATGGGGCCGAAATTCAGGGTCCCGGGAGGAACTGTTACCTTGTTCTCGTCCATTAGCTCCTCCTGCATAGTCAGTGCAGGAGGTGTAAGGGGTTCTCAGGGAGTGTTGTTGTGCCTTGGGTGTCTCTCTCTGGGCTTCTGCCCTCACAGTTTATGCCTGGCCTGTGAGGTACCCTGAGTGCTGCAAGAGCACCCGTGGAGAGATTGTGTCCACAGCTTATGAAGGGGGTTTTGAGACTCGTGCGTCCCCACAGCTTATGCCTAGCCTGTGAGGCACCTGTGAGTGTCAAACACTCCTAACCTCTTCTTCCCTAGCCTGTGACACACAGTTAAGCGTTTTCGAGGTGCTCCTAGCTTCCCTTACACTGTTCTGACATAAGACTCACGATCAAGAGATGTAATACAATAGAACAATAATACAATACAAGGTGATTCCAAGAGGAACTTAGGCTTCCAATTTATTTGACAAGGTGTATCTCAACAAACAGTAATACACCAACAAAACAATCCTCCTAAATCCCACTAAACGGGCACAACGAAAATCTTTACACAAGTTTAGCAGTACAATGCCCAACCTCCCACCTTTCCTGGCTTAACTGAGTTGGGAGTTCCGGGGACCAGAGGTTATACTCACTACTGCGCCTTCTGCAGTGTGGTGGTTTGTTTCTTCTATCTTCGGTGTCTTTGGACACTGGTTTCCTTCAGTTTCAAGAGGCTTGCTGGTTGTTGGATCACGAGGGCAGGGAACCACCCACTATGTCAGAAACCCCTTTTTATAGCCAGATTATCCAGTCCGCCTCTCTTGCTGAAATCGATTCTTCCCATTGGTGGGCTTTGTGATTTTGAAAAATGCAGCAGTTTTAGATTATTGCGGGTTTTTTCCACTGATGTTAACCTACTCAAGGTTTGAGTGGGTGTTGATTGCGTTGGCCTCCTGTAGCCATTGTGTAGGCCCTTGGGTTGTTTTGGGTTCCCTGGTTTCTGAAGGTCTGCATAATTTTCCTCCAATTCAGTTTTCCTAACCTATTCAAGGTTTGAGTAGGTGTTGATTGGGTTGGCCTCCTGTAACCATTGTGTAGGCCCTTGGTTTGTTTTGAGTTCCCTAGTTTTCTGAAGGTCTGCATTATTTCCTTCCATAGTGTAAACATGGGGAAGACAATAGCCCGATAATGGCTATGAGTCAGTCCCACAGTTTTCGAGCAAGTGCTCTCCCATTGGCTTGAAAGCCCCATGCTTCGGGCTGACTCTGTCCCACCATTGGCCCTTGGTTTGTCCTCCCCCGTCCAATCACTGCTCAGCAAGGTCAAACCGTCTCGGTTTCAATTCACAGCACAGACCAATCCCACAGCCCTTTTCCTTCTGGGTAAAATGAGGGAGTTTTCGTCCTCCCCTACATAATCCCCCATCTGACACAGTCAGACACCACTCGAGTGTATCAAAGTTCAGGGTGGTGAGAAAACCCTAGGTCTCCCAAATTGCCCAACTTTCCCCAGTTTAACTCTAAACTGATCCTGTCGATATATAACGTAATTCCTTTTAACGCGGTACAAAACACAGAATCCAACAGGTTACAATATACGACAGCAATATACATATATGTACTTAAGGTTACAGCAGTAATTGTACATTGAGTCTCATTTCAGTCTTAACCGTAAAACAAAGAAACCTGCCCTGCAAACTCTCCAGGGGCCATGTATGAAAACGCAGTCATCCCTGGGAATAACAAAACCGCCTAAGTGTCGCGGTCAAGCTTTGTTTACACGCCTTGAGTGTTTAGCAACGGCTCTCCTGTCTATGTAGTAGCCTGAGGAACTGCTTTCTTTTTCTTTTTCTCCTGAGCTTACAGCTTGTAACTAGCAGATAAGCTACAATCAGGAGTTGGCCAATTACTAAGGCATGCAATTCCACCCGGATCCACACAGGTATGTCTGCCCGTATCCCCAAATCCCACCATGCTGGGGGTTTAATCTGGGCAATCTCCCTTGCTAGAATTTCAGTTTTCTGCTCCATGGTATAAAAATATTTTTGAGACAAATCCACTGCCTGGAGGAGGGCTGTAAGTTTCTCAGGTAGTGGGGCAATGGGATAGCCAAAATGGACGAAATATTGTTGTAGGTGGCTGAGGTTGTTTTGTACCGTGAGGTGAATCGTGGAAGGTTCAGGGATGGGTGTGATTCTGGTGTGTGCCACTTGAACCTCTGCCCTGGGTTTAAAGCAAAAGCTGCTGTATGGTATTGGACACCACCTTCCCGGTCCATGTTCATACCGTTGGGCACAATATGTCCCACCTCCTACATATGCTACCTGTGGAGGCATGTGGTTAGGGGACATTACCTCCATTGTGCAATTGATAGGCTCTGCCCCAGCAGTGCTGAACCCGCATTGTGGCCTTGCAAAAGTGTTCAAGTGCTGGGGGCACAGGATTATCTGTGCTCCCCTGCTCCGACAACCCGAGAGGCATCCCACATTGTGACATAAGGTGGGACCTCTTGGAATCGAACATGCACCCCTCCACGAATGACTCCCACATTCTCCATTCGGTACAGAGGTGCTGGTCGTGGGGACGCCCCCATCACGGGCATCCTGACCACCACACCCATGATGGTATGGTTTGACTTTCCACAGTCCACCGGTACCGGGTAGGCTTCCGACGCTACACAAAGTTGGCAGGGACTCAAAACATTATCATAAGGGTGCTAAGTGCTGGTTGCTGATCCAGGAGGGGACCTGTCCCCGTCTCAGATCCTCGCGATTACTCCGTCCCTCTCCCAGCAACCAGGCCCCATAGAGCACGCACACCTCATTTTGGGCGGCTTGATCGGAGGCGTTTCTATCCTCCCGAATCAAGGCATTTACAGCCCTGGCCTGTGCCTCCAATTGAGAGATAATCTCCTTTAAGTGAACTGTCATTGCCACCTCTTCGTGGAGCGCGGATCCTACGACGGTATTCTCGTCCCTCAGGATTTTGCGCAGCTGATTCTTTAACCCATTTATCTGGAGGGCCAGCTGCATGTTATCCAAACTGTTTATGGCGGATGCCCCGGTGTTAAACCCCGTAAAAATGTAATTTAAAGTGCCACGCCTCTGCCTGCCCGGTTCGGCCCTATCCCACTGTTTATACAAGTCTGTCACTTTGACATCCCCGAAGTCCAGTTCATAGAACTTCTGGAACATCTCCTGCAGCAGAGCCTGGTATAACAACTCGGTTTCCCGGGGACACCACGTAGGTAGGCGGACTTCTGTCAGATTTAGCACCACTGATGCCACCATGTAGTGTACCCCCTGATAAAGTAGTTTCTCGGTAGGGACCAACACTAAACCATTCCCCGGCCCCCTGGTTGTTGTCGGGCACCCGTGTGGGACGGTGGGCTTGGCTGTAGGTGGGGGTTTTCTTTCCCGAACTACAAGTTCGGTGGCGTTTACTGGTACCCGGGGACTGGGGGTCACACACGCCTCCCCGCTGCGATCCCATACCACCCCATCCCCGACATCCTGCCACCACCTATAGAAAGCAATGGAGACCCCCTCTGAACACACGCGAGTGGATCCCCACATACACAAATAAATTCCTTGGTCGTACGCCCACCATTTCTCCCAGCACACCGTGACCCCGCCAGATGACCCCATGATGGTTCAGTAGGTATCATTATCCAGACGTTCCCAGTCTGAGTGTCGGTCTCCCATGTCCCTCTTGAGCTTTCTGAACCACCACCACCATCCCAGAGGTATGTCCCCTTGGCAAGTTAGGCATACCTTCCTGCCTTCTGTCACTCTCACTCTGGAAGTGGCCACAGTGATCTCCAGGCAGGGGATGGAGGCCTCTCTGTAGGTAAAGTCCTTATGGTTGGAGTACTTGGTGGAGTTCGATCCCAACCACCCAGGCCATCTCCCCTCGTGGGAGTAGGTGACCCGACCATCTGCCGCCGGAGTCCCTTCTCCTGTGGTTACTGTCGGCGCTCTGCCCCCGGAGCATCCGAAAACCAGGGAGTCCTCGGTGTCCCCTCGGTGCCCGGTGCAGATCCTTAGCGATACCAGCATCACTAACGTCCTGTGGGGAGGTGTTGACATCTGAAAGGCAAGAAGAACATGGCCTTGCCTTGAGAGACCTCTCCAGGCTCGGCCCACTTAATATGTTCCGAACATAAAATGCTGTACCCAACCGTCACTGCCTTACCTAAACACATCTGCACACAACACAAAGTAACAAAACAGGAAGGGAAAATATATACACCGCCACCCGTCCCCGGGTGGCCAGGCTACATCCTGTCACTGTACAGGCGTCGTCAACCACTCGGCTGACCGTACCCTGGGGACCAGGATGCCCTCCACTGAGGGGCTCGTATAGTCCCCCTTAATGAGTCTTGTGCTGCCCTCCAAGGCCCTCCCGAGCCCCGGATAATCGGTGGGAGACCCTTGCTAGCGCAACAGAGCACCCTCCCTCTTGTCTTTCGCCTTCTCAGTCTGGGGCGGGGAGCTAAGTAAATAGGGGACGAAGGCGCCCTGGGCTGTGGCACTCTGTTACTCCTCCTTACTGTCGGTGTAGAGTCCCACGTTATGGGCTGCAATGCTATCTCCTCCACCTCTTGGGCTAGCCCCAGCTGATCCACCATGGGAGGTTCAGCTTCCCCTTGGACCTTGCTAATGGTAGAGCCTTTCTCCCTACTTCTGTTAGTGGGCTGGGAACCTCTACCCAGTGGTGGGATAGCCTTACTGGAGCAGTGAACCATCCCCGGCTGTAGAGCTTCCGGGCCTGCTGCCTCCTCCGGAGCCTCCAAATCCACCAGGGCCTGTTCTTCCCCCAGTGCCTGATTCCCTTCCCTTGCTCGTCCCCTCTGTTTTTTGGGGTCAAACAATTTACACTGATTAATGTGATACCACTTCACCCGGCGAGGCAATTGAACCGCATAGACCATAGTGCTAGCCTTGTCGACTATGCTGTATGGTCACATATACAGTGGTTCAAATACCCCGACCCGGGCGAAGCTTCTCACCATCACCTGGTCGCCCACCTCCCAATCATGGTGACTGCGGGGTTCCAGCAGCAGCCGATTGGCACGGTGCTGTTTACCCATGTTGTTGGCCACCTGCCAGTGAATCTGTTGAAGCTGTTCAAACAGGTTCCTGACGAAGCGGTCCCGGTTCACCTCTCCAAGCTGCCCTTTGGTGAGAAGCGGCGCCAACACATGCAGTGGGGTTCTCATGATCCGGCCCGTCATCTGCTCATGGGGTGAGTACCCTGTGCTCCTTGACTGGCTGGCCCGGATTCCCATGAGGACCAATGGTAAGACCTCCACTCACTTGTTCGGTGAGACTCCCGTCTCCTTGCGCAGCCCTTCCTTTAGGGTCCAGTTCAGGCGTTCTACGGGGCCTGAGGACTGAGGGTTGTAGGCGACATGCCATTTGGCTCTTATCCCCAGCACCTTTAGGGTGGCCTGCATCACCTGGCCGGTGAAGTGGCTTCCCCGATCGGACTCCATGATTTGAGGTAGACCCCACCGAGAGAACACCTCCCTCACCAGGATTTTTGCAGTCCCCACCGCGGTAGCTGTTCGGCAAGGGAAATCATCCACCCACTTGGAAAACACATCCACCAGGACGAGGCAGTATTTATAACCTCCCTGGGCGGCCGGTAGGGGTCCGATGTAGTCGAGCTGGATCGACTGCCACGGTCCCTCTACCCGCCTGACGTGTCCCATAGACACTTTCCTTTTCTGAGGATCTGGGTTGTTTGCAGCGCAAACCAGACAGCCCGCACAGAAGTTGCGGATGTCTTCCCGGAGGCCTGGCCACCACCCTGCCTTTTCTACCCGTTGCCAGGTAGATTCCGGCCCAGGGTGTCCCGCACCTGGACCCTCATGGGCCAGCTGAAGGAATTACCTCCGGTGTTGTGGCGGCACTACCCATTTATCCCCTTTAAACAACATGCCTTCCCGCACAGCAATATCTGCAGCACTGTATGGGCCCTCTGCCTTTTCCCCCTTTTTTATAGCAGCCAAGGCAGCCTTCAGGATCGGATCCTTCATCTGGACTACTTTAAGGTCTGGGGCCGCAGCCACCCCTATGCTCCCTTGTGTCCCTGGCTTGCTTTTTGCTGCTGCTATCCTACCTGCCTCGTATGGGTCCCATGGGCGACCTGTACGAGTACCTTCCCTTTGCCAGCAGGTCTGCCTGCTGGTTACCTTCCCCCCGTGGCTCAGTTTTGGAGTGGGCCTTTATCTTATGGATATATACATCCCCGGTTTCTCCCACTGCAGCCACGATCTTTTCTAGCAGGGGTTTGGTCACAAGGGGCTTCCCATCCGCAGAGGTGTACCCCCGGCGTGACCAAATTGCCAGATACTTTGTACACGAATTGCAAGTGAACATGCTGTCCGAACAAATTGTGTATGGGGTAGGGAGTTCCTCGGGGTGTGTGACCACATACATCACCGCCGAGAGTTCCGCCTGCTGGGCGCTCAGGGTGCATGGGAGTATAAGAGCCAAGGCAATCCCTGCCTTGGGATCCCAAACTCCGCAGCCCGTGAGTCTTGTACCCGCGGACACTGAACTGGAGCCATCAACGTAGATCTCGCGGCCTGTGGGGTGTATCCCTGCCCGAAATCCAAAGTTGATGTCCCATACCCACTCCACAGAGCATCTATGCGGCTGCCCTGGATAAATTAAATTTGCTGCGAGCCTGGGCTCGCAGAGGCCCTTGACCTTTAAAGTAATTTGGGAGAGGAGGAGGGTCCAGCAAGTGATTCTAGCACTGCTCACTGTGCCGTCCGTAATCCTCAATAAAAACATTCCAGCTTGTGCTCCCACAGTAGCGGCGGTTGCGGATCTGATAGGGGAAATCCCTGCATCCGCAACCACGTTCACAGTGTTGGACATATCCAACGGGTTCTGGTCTATCCCTGTACGGAGGGAAGACCAGTACAAGTTTGCCTTCACCTTCAGGGAACAGCAGTATACATGGAGCTGCCTCCCACAGGGCTTTCATAATAGTCCCAGCATCTTTCACCAATGCATGGCGAACTGCTTAAAAGGCTTCAGCCAACCACACCAGCTGGTCCAGTATGTGGACGACCTGTTGTTGTTCACAGACAGCAGTGAGGAACACGGTCCACTGCTGGCCGAACTGCTGGTTTTACTGAAGGAAGGGGGTTTTAAAGTTAACCCCAAGAAAGCCCAGATAGGTCTAGGAGAAGTAAAATTCCTGGGCCTGACGATAAGGGCAGAAGAAAGGGCCATTGATGAGGCTAGAAGAAAGGCAGTGCAGGAACTTCCTGTCCCTAGGGATGTGTCGGTGGTAAGGTCTTTCCTGGGAATCACTGGCTACTGTAGGGACTTCATCGAGGACTATGCAGCCACTGCCGCCCCTCTACTCAGACTCCTACATAAGGGGGTCGAGTGGGAATGGGACGAGGGCTGTGAGGCAGCATTTGTCCGTCTTAAGAGAGACCTACAGGTAGCACCAGCCCTAAGGGAAATTGATAGGGGGGAGGAATTCTTCCTGGAGGTGGCAGCCAGTGGCGACAGCTTAAGTGCAGTGTTGCTCCAGGAGCGAAACGGCCAACTGAGACCAGTGGTGTACTCCTCCAGGGTCCTCACGGAGGTAGAAAAGGGATACTCCAATTGTGAGAGGCACTTGCTTGCCACCCACTGGGCAGTAAAGAGAGCTCAGATCTTTACCGGAATATCGCCCATTACACTCCTCACCCATCATACCCCGACGCAGATGCTGTAATCCACCATAGCCCTCCAAGAATTGTCCGGTTTCCTAATCGGCCAAAGCAGCGAGTTGACATGGGTGGCTATGGGTCTCAAAACACCCTGCTCGGCAAGTGAGCTTAAAACTGTCTCCAAGTCTGCTTCTGCCTCTCGGGGAAAGCCATACTGCTTTTGCGGGCGGGACATGGGATCCCCATCTATTCTAATCTCCACTCCTGTGACTCTCCCACAGTCGTGTTTATGGGTGGCAAATGCTGCAAGATTTGCTTGCACATAGGCCCGGTACTCGGCCGGGGTGTTACCGACCAGAACCTCCAGGTCGTAACCCACTTTTGGCTTCATTGTACACAGAGTCCCTTTTCCCTGTTTCTTATCAATAACCATGACTTCTCCCTCTGCTCCCGTGCCCACTGTGCCCCATAGACAGTGATTCCTCAAGTCTACTAGGATCTGGCGAGCGATGATGAAATCAGCCCCCAAGATCCCTTTTCCCACCTGCTCCCAGTTCATCAGGATGCACTTCCATTGTGTTTGGAGTGCTCCTAAACGAACTGCGAGTGGGACTGAGAAAAACCCAGCCTTCTCATTTCCTGTGAACTCAACTAGTTGATACGGCACCCCGTTTGATAGAGGTGAGGTTGCGGGGTCCTCTGAATGGACTATCGTGCTGGAAGCACCAGTGTCCAAAAGGTAAGTACCCAATACACCTTCAACCTCCATCTTGACCCAGGGTCGTCCCCAGGGGTTGTATTCTAGTGGGCACAGATATGCAGGCTGTGTCTGGGCTAGTCACGGCCTCTGTACTGGCAGGGTTGCTGGTGCTTCCCTGCCTGTTGCCGTGGCTACCTTCCCAGTCCCCTCCAGCGCTGTTCTCACTGCAGCTACTATCTCGTCAAGGGATGGTGAGGAGCTCGCTCCACTTCCCCCACTCTGGGCAGCTCCTGAAGGACTTCTCCCCCCATATCTCTTTACTGGGCTCCTGCAATTCCTTTTAAAATGTCCAGCTTTCCCGCACCCATAGCACACTCCCTCCTTATCGGATGAGCGGCCACCCTCCTGGTGCCATTCCCTTTTGGGAATCAAGTTGGGGGTTTTCGTCCTCCCCTACAGAGGTTGTTCAGCGGTGAGCACTTCCGCTGAAATTGGCCGACTGAAGCCATGGTAAGGGGCTTGCAGCCACGGTGATGTCATCAGGGTGTGCATCGCTGCTACGTGGCCATGCCACCCATATTGAGGTAGAAAAAGAGAGGGGTTTTTTTAAACAGTGGCCCCACCAGCTTTTTGGGTCAGTACATTTTCCGTGATATTCAAAAGCGTGGAGGTGGACAACGGAGGATTTCGACGATTGGGGATATTTTTGCTGCAAACTTTTGCTCTTGGTTTTTTTGTATTTGTTTAACCTTCTGAGTGGTCATTAAAATTTTTTGGAGAGTTTTCAGGATTTTGAGCTCTCATTCAAAAGTGGAGGCCTGTCGGCATCATTCTGTGCTCCAGAGGCCTGCTTGTCAGGGTGCAGCCTAAACACACAATGGGATCAGTGTTGGGAGGGGAACACGTTGTATGCCTTGTTAGACGCAGGATGGCATGCATGCGAAGATGGCATCATCAGCAATGTGCAGAGAGGCAGCGGGCAAGGGAGGCAGCAGCCATGTCTGCCCAACATCCAGAAGGGCCTGCAGATGTGCACAGACCTGCACATACAGAGGATGTCCAGGAGGGAGATGGCATCAGGAGGATGGTCGGGTACGCTGACCTCCCCCACCACATACTGGGCCAGGAGCCTTGTGAGCATAGAAACATAGAAACATAGAAAATAGGTGCAGGAGTAGGTCATTTGGCCCTTCGAGCCTGCACCGCCATTCAATAAGATCATGGCTGATCATTCCCTCAATACCCCTTTCCTGCTTTTTCTCCATACCCCTTGATCCCTTTAGCATTAAGGGCCATATCTAACTCCCTCTTGAATATATCCAATGAATTGGCATCAACAACTCTAGGAATTACACAGGTTAACAACTCTGAGTGAAGAAGTTTCTCCTCATCTCAGTCCTAAATGACCTACCCTTTATCCTAAGACTGCGTCCCCTGGTTCTGGACTTCCCCATCATTGGGAACATTCTTCCTGCATCTAACCTGTCCAGTCCCATCAGAATCTTATAAGTTTCTATGAGATCCCCTCTCATCCTTCTAAACTCCAGTGTATAAAGGCCCAGTTGATCCAGTCTCTCCTCATATGGCAGTCTCGCCATCCCGGGAATCAGTCTGGTGAACCTTCGCTGCACTCCCTCAATAGCAAGAACGTCCTTCCTCAGATTAGGAGACCAAAACTGAACACAATATTCCAGGTGAGGCCTCACCAAGGCCCTGTACAACTGCAGTAAGACCTCCCTGCTCCTATACTCAAATCCCTTAGCTATGAAGGCCAACATACCATTTGCCTTCTTCACTGCCTGCAGTACCTTAATGCCAACTTTCAATGACTGATGAACCATGACACCCAGGCCTCGTTGCACCTCTACCTTTCCTAATCTGCCACCATTCAGATAATATTCTGCCTTTGTGTTTTTGCCCCCAAAGTGGATAACCTCACATTTATCCACATTATACCGCATCTGCCATGCATTTGCCCACTCACCTAACCTGTCCAAGTCACCCTGCAGCCTCTTTGCGTCCTCCTCACAGCTCACACCGCCACCCAGTTTAGTGTCATCCGCAAACTTGGAGATATTACACTCAATTCCTTCATCTAAATCATTGATGTATATTGTAAAGAGCTGGGGTTCCAGCACTGAGCCCTGCGGCACTCCACTAGTCACTGCCTGCCATTCTGAAAAGGACCCATTTATCCCGACTCTCTGCTTCCTGTCTGCCAACCAGTTCCCTATCCACGTTAGTACATTACATGTACTCTGTATTTTCACACCAATCTCTTGTGTGGGACCTTGTCAAAAGCCTTTTGAAAGTCCAAAAACACCACATCCACTGGTTCTCCCTTGTCCACTCTACGAGTTACATCCTCAAAAAATTCCAGAAGATTAGTCAAGCATGATTTCCCTTTCATAAATCCATGCTGACTTGGACCGATCCTGTCACTGCTTTCCGAATGCGCTGCTATTTCATCTTTAATAATTGATTCCAACATTTTCCCCACTACTGATGTCAGGCTAACCAGTCTATAATTACCCGTTTTCTCTCTCCCTCCTTTTTTAAACAGTGGTGTTACATTAGCTACCCTCCAGTCCATAGGAACTGATCCAGAGTTGATAGACTGTTGAAAAATGATCACCAATGCATCCACTATTTCTATGGCCACTTCCTTAAGTACTCTGGGATGCAGACTATCAGGCCCCGGGGATTTATTGGCCTTCAATCCCATTAATTTCACTAACACAATTTCCCACTTTATAAGGATATCCTTCAGTTCCTCCTCTCACTCGACCCTTGGTCCCCTAGTATTTCTGGAAGATTATTTGTGTTTTCCTTCATGAAAACAGAACCAAAGTATTTGTTTAACTGGTCTGCCATTTCTTTGTTCCCCATTATAAATTCACCTGAATCTGATTGCAAGGGACCTACGTTTGTTTTCACTAATCTGCAATTGCCTGCAGAAGCGCACGACCATGAGGAGGACCAGGGAGTTGGCCATCATCCAGCTGCAATGGGAGGTGGCCAACACAGAGCTGGGGAAGGAGGCCCTACCCTCAAACGCTCTACCAATCTCAGTTCTCCTCACTCCAGCTCAGTGATGAGCAATGCCTGCGAAGACTGAGATTCAGAAAGGAGGTACTGTGGGAGCTCTGCAATGTGCTGCTCCAAGATCGAGAGTCTCACACAAGGCTCAGGACCACCCTGACTGTTGAGACCAAGGTCACCATAGCTCTGAAATTTAATGCTACGGGGTCTTTCCAGTCTGCGACTGCAGACAATTCCAACATTTCTCAATTCTCTGCACATAGAAACATAGAAAATAGGTGCAGGAGTAGGCTATTCGGCCCTTCAAGCCTGCACCACCATTCAATAAGATCATGGCTGATCATTCACCTCAGTACCCCTTTCCTGCTTTCTATTCATAACCCTTGATCCCTTTAGCGGTAAGGGCCATATCTAAGTACCTCTTGAATATATCTAACGAACTGGCATCAACAACTCTCTGCGGTAGGGAATTCCACAGGTTAACAACTCTCTGAGTGAAGAAGTTTCTCCTCATCTCAGTCCTAAATTGGCTTACCCCTTATCCTTAGACTATGTTCCCTGGTTCTGTACTTCCCCAACATCAGGAACACTCTTCCTGCATCTAACCTGTCCTGCCCATCAGAATTTTATATGTTTCTATGAGATCCCTCTCATCCTTCTAAACTCCAGTGAATACAGGCCCAGTCGATCCAGTCTCTCCTCATATGTCAGTCCTGCCATCCCGGGAATCAGTCTGGTGAACCTTCACTGCACTCCTTCAAAACCAAGAACGTCCTTCCTCAGATTAGGAGACCAAAACTGAACACAATATTCCAGGTGAGGCCTCACTAAGGCCTTGTACAACTGCAGTAAGACCTCCCTGCTCCTATACTCAAATCCCTTAGCTATGAAGGCCAACATACCATTTGCCTTCTTCACCACCTGCTGTACCTGCATGCCAACTTTCAATGACTGATGTACCGTGACACCCAGGTCTCGTTGCACCTCCCCTTTTCCTAATCTGCCGCCATTCAGATAATATTCTGCCTTTGTGTTTTTGCCTCCAAAGTGGATAACCGCACATTTATCCACATTATACTGCATCTGCAATGCGTTTGCCCACTCACCATACCTGTCCAAGTCACCCTGCAGCCTCTTTGCGTTCTCTTCACAGCTCACACCACCACCCAGCTTAGTGTCATCTGCAACCTTGGAGATATTGCACTCAATTCTTTCATCTAAATCATTAATGTATATTGTAAAGAGCTGGGGTCCCAGCACTGAGCCCTGCGGCATTCCACTAGTCACTGCCTGCCATTCTGAAAAGGACCCGTTTATCCCAACTCTCTGCTTCCTGTCTGCCAACCAGTTCTCTATCCACTTTAATACATTACCCTCAATACCATGTGCTTTAATTTTGCACACCAATCTCTTGTGTGGGACCTTGTCAGAAGCCTTTTGAAAGTCCAAATACACCACATCCACTGGTTCTCCCTTGTCCACTCTACCAGTTACGTCCTCAAAATATTCTAGAAGATTTGTCAAGCGTGAGTTCCCTTTCATAAATCCATGCTGACTTGGACCGATCCTGTCATTGCTTTCCAAATGCGCTGCTATTTCACCTTTAATAATTGATTCCAACATTTTCCCCACTACTGATGTCAGGCTAACCGGTCTATAATTACCGGTCTTCTCTCTTCCTCCTTTCTTAAAAATTGGTGTTACATTAGCTACCCTCCAGTCTATAGGAACTGATCGATAGACTGTTGGAAAATGATCACCAATGCATCCACTATTTCTATGGCCACTTCCTTAAGTGCTCTGGGATGCAGACTATCTGGCACCGGGGATTTATCGGCCTTCAATCCCATCAATTTCCCTAGCACAATTTCCCGCCTAATAAGGATTTCCTTCTGTTCCTCCTTCTCACTACACCCTTGGTTCCCTAGTATTTCTGAAAGGTTATTTGTGTCTTCCTTCGTGAAGACAGAACCAAAGTATTTGTTTAACTGGTCCGCCATTTCTTTGTTCCCCATTATAAAATCACCTGAATCTGACTGCAAGGGATCTACGTTTGTCTTCACTAATCTTTTCCTCTTCACATATCTATAGAAGCTTTTGCAGGCAGTTTTTATGTTCCTAGCAAGCTTCCTCTCATACTCTATTTTCCCCTTCCTAATTAAACCCTTTGTCCTCCTCTGCTGAATTATAAAATTCTCCCAGTCCTCAGGTTTGCTGCTTTTTGTGGCCAATTTATATGCCTTTTCCTTGGATTTAATACTATCCTTAATTCCCCTTGTTAGCCATAGTTGAACCACCTTCCCTTTTTATTTTTACTCCAGTCAGGGATCTACAATTGTTTAAGTTCATCCATGTGATCTTGATCGTTAAATGTTTGCCATTGCCTATCCACCGTCAACCCTTTAAGTATCACTCGCCAGTCTATTCCAGCCAATTCACGTCCCATACCACTTCGCTGCATCCGCCAGTTTACTGATGCACTATAGAGGAGAAGAGTGGACTACATCTCATTCCTGATGATGAGGGACAAGCAGATGGAGTGGCAGGCCAGATTTGCCCGCATTGCAGAGTTCCCAAGGGTGCAGGGTGTGATCGACTGCACACACGTTGGGTTGAGGGTGTCACAACACCACCCCGAGATCTTTGTCAACCGCAAGGGGTTCCACTCTCTCAATGTGCAGCTCATGTGTGACCACCAGCGTTGAATCCTGGCAGTTGATGCGAGGTATCCAGGCCGCTGATGCGAGGTATCCAGGCCGCAGCCATGATTTGTTCATTCTGCGCCAGACCAGTGTGCTCACCCACTCCACCGGCCCAAATTAGGGTTGTGATTGACTGCTGGGTGGACAAGGGATATCCCCTGTCCACTTGGCTGCTGACTCCACTGCGGAACTCCAGGACAGCGGCAGAGCATGCCCACAATGACGCTCATTCTGGCATCATCGAACATTGCATTGGGATCCTCAAGCAAAGGTTCCGTTTCCTACACTGGTCTGGTGGCACCTTGCAATACGCTCCTGAATGGGTCTCCATATTCGTGGTGGTCTGCTGCATGCTGCACAACCTAGCCCTCATGAGGGGACAGCCACTGGAGGTTGAGCCAGCAGTTCCACCTGATGAGGTGGAGGCGCATGAGGAGGAGGAGGAGGAGGATGCCCGTCGCCACCCAGCCAGGAGGCATCGTCCCCATCGCAACCCTGCAGGGGAGGTGCAGATACGTTTGATAGCTACTCGATCCACATAATGTGATCAACACATGACCCTTCAGCTCCCACTTTCTATGGCCATCCCAATGAGTGCCTTAACACAGAATTGCCCACTCCCAAATGAAACACCTGACCAGATATATGTGCCAAAAATAAAGATTTATCAAATGATGCAAGTCAGTTCAAAAACATAAAACCAAAAAGACTGTCATAAATTAACACAAATGATAATTTTTTTACCACTGTGCATCTCTTTATAGCACCTCTTACGTGTGCCTATCCTAACACTATGTCTAAGCCCCCTGTGGCTGCATCATGGGTCTGGGAAGGTTGCTGTGGTTGTTGTGTGGGAGCTGCAGATATCTTTGTCGGATACCCTCGAACACCTTTGGGCCTGGAAGGGCCGGGCGCAGACTGGACAGCACCCTCCTGGGAGGGTTCAGTCTGGGATGGCTCGGGTGAGGCCATGCGTGGAGGCACTGGCGGAGTGGCAGGTCTGGGACCAGGAATGCTGTGATCCTGAGAGAGCACATCATCAGGATCCTGGTCCGAGGAGCCTGAGTCATTCATCAGGGACGGTGCATTACCACCACCATCAAGCTGAGGGAGGTCAGGTCGGTGGTGTGGCGCAACACCGGAGGGTCCCCCGTGGCCTGTGGTGGACACAGCCGTGAATGCAACACTGAGGTGTCGGCTGGCATCGAGCTGAGACTGCATGGGAGCAGCCAGAGTCTCAAGCCAGCAGACATGGCAGCAGTTTGACGCTCCGTGGCCTGTTGCCCAGAGTGTATATGAGCATTGTGAGCCTCTGGGGCTGCGAGCATCCTCTCAAATCCAGCACCGATGCGCTCATTCCCTTGCGTCTTTGCTGAAATGGCAGCTGCCACCTCACCTGCAGGTTACAGCATCACAGCTGGATCCGCACGGTCACTCTGGGAGTCCACCATCACCTGCACACTGGCAACGATGTGTGCAGAGCTGTCAACTATGCGGAAGGTGGACTCCTCCATACTCCTCACCACTTCCAACAGCCTCTCTGGCACCCTGGTCAGTGCCCCAACATCTGGGATTGCATGGCCTCCACCCTTCTTTCGTATGACCCTACATCAATGGCATCATCTGAGTCCTCCTCAGCAGAAATCCAGTGCGGTCTCGCCCCCCCGGAGGGCTGGCACATGAGGTTGCAGCCGCTAGACCCCAGTGCAACACCCAGAGCAGAACCCTGTACCACCTCATCTATATCACACCACGCACTCCCAATATCTCAGTTGGCGCGTGTGGGTGGAAACAGTGACGCATTGGTGCCATCAGTGTCCTCCTCTTCCTCTTCTTCCTCAGGAGCATCCCCAAATAATAGAGTGTTGTGGATGCTCTCAGCAGGGCTTGAACCCTCAATGTCCTCACTGCTGCGACCTGAGATTTCAGGGCTTATGTGGAGAAGGGTGTAATGCAGGCCTCCAGCTGCTGGCGAGGTCTCTTGTCACTGGCGACTGTGCTTGGTGTGCTACCAGTCGGGCTGTTATCTCCAAGCATAGATGGGAGAAGAGCTGCCATGACGGGGATGCAGGGATGAAGGCCTGAAGGATGCAACTAGCAGACTTCCAAGAAGGAAAGGCACAGTAGGCACTGGTGCATTCAAGGAGAGAGCACATTAAAGGAGGGCCTTCACTTACCCACATCGGTATCAGCACTACCCTCACCCACAGGGAGGGCACCATATTCGCCGACCGGCGCCTTAGCCCTCTCCTCCAGAGATGTGAGGACCTGCATGTCTGCCTTGCCACCATCGGTCCTCCTTTGCTCAGCTCTATTGTGAGCCAGTTTGGCCTGAAAAAGAAAGCATGGTTGGTGAGTACCACTGAGATGACGGATCAGAAATGAGTGCACAAGTGTTTGTCCCTGACATGGAGCTGTAAGTTTGAGATGAAAGGGAACCTCCATTGCAAGGACACACACATATATGTACAGAGGCTTGAACAATGAAATGCTGCTTCAGTGACTAAACAGTGCAGATGGGAAATAAGAGCATGTTGAAGGAGAGGCTCGCAGATGCAAGGCCAGCAGTTGGTGGAAGAGGTAATTTCTTTCATAAAATGGATTATGTTGTGGAATCATTTCCTACACTACATGGGAGTCCTCTGATGAATGGGGGTGCCTGAGACCTCCCCTGCTATCTCCCTCCATGCATTAGTCAAGACTTGCCGAGATGTTCTCCCCACGTCGGGTACTGCAGTCTCCTCCTGCCCTCTACTCCTTGCATAAAGGTCTCCAACTCTGCATCAGTGAAGCAGCTTGTCCTCCTTGCTCCTCTAACACCAGCCATCCTCAAAATAAACTCCTTCCTTCCTCAGGGCCTAGCTGCAAACCCTGACCTTTAATAAGTCCAGTGAGCAGCTGGCTCATTAGATACCCATTACCAGCATGCTGGATTTCTCCGTGAGGGTCTCGCTTCCAATAACACACACACACTGCTGCAAAGTGCACTTTGGAGGTGCTCGTTAGCGCAGGAACCTATTCTTTAACTTTTTGGCCTGAAAATTGATTGGGGCACCGCTGAAAAAATTTACGGTGATGGCCCCAAAAAGTCGGGAGGTGCACCAGCTTTCTTGCACAAGTGAATTTCGGCCCCAATGGTTATGCTCTGCACATTTAAGAACCTACGCTTGGCTGTGGAATTCTGCTACAATTAGATCCGTGGGTCAACCTGAGGTCTCATCAAGTAGACCACTGGAGTCTTCGAACAGCAATTCAGATTCATGCTTTCTGCAATACAGCCAGAAAGACTGCTCCTTACGATTATGGATTTCTGTGATCTGTATAACTTTGCTGGAGCCACCAGTGGAGAAGGGCCTTCAGCACGATGTGGAAGAGAAAACACATAACATAGAGGATGGTAAGGAAGCAGAAGGGATCAAACAGTTGCCTGCAGCTGGTGTTGTTCGGCAGCAACTCACTAAAGAGAACTTCAGCGGATCAGTTTGTGCTCCCCTGTATTAACAGTTATGGCCAACATCTGTTTCATCCTTTCACGCTGCAATCTGCATCTGCCCAAATAACAACATTTATATTCATGTCATCTAACTTTGTAAGATCACCAGTTATTATAGGAACATTTCCGACACATAAATATTTTGAACATCATTATGGTTTTAATGGCTCACAAAAAAGCCAACAAATTTGACACGTTCGTGTGATCCCCTAGTGCATGCCTGAAATGCTCTTTTATCGACACTAGTACATTTTTGAGGTTCTCTCCCAGTGGCTGCAACATGGGAGGAAGGAGCCTATTGAGGCTCATTCAAGGAGATCCTAGTGGCTAGGACTTGGGACTAAGTGAGTACAGCTGCAGATTGTAACAACTTGGCATCTGCTGGGGCCATGTGGCCCAGCTTGATTTCTAAAACCAGGGCAGACGTTGGTTCAGGGGAGTCTGGAAGTGTTGTCATCTTGATTTATATTCCTATTGCATGGCTGTGGGATGCGATTCAGCAGTCCTACTAATCTATGGGAAAGCAGATTCTAGCAGGTGAGTGATCCAAGTGAAACCTCTACCCATTTGATTTCCTAGCTTGAGCAAAGTGGAGAAGATGGCTGAGCCTGAAGACTGCTTGGTCCCAGTATCAGCATCCCACAGAGATGCAATGGCGGTGTCACAGACTCACTATGGGGCCGCCCTTTTGGGGGCGGAGCTGCAACAGTCATTGAGGTGACCACACACTCCATGCTCAACTGCTGAGTGTTGATGCCATGCATGAGGACCCTACACAAGTGATGATGGATTCCACCACGTCATCCTGACATGGTTTGGAAGCTCCCATGCAGGCAGCCCAAAGCATTCAGCAATTTCTGATTCAGCGAAACCATCTATCTTTTAAATGTTTGCCCTTTGAAATCTGCATCTCTGTCCTCTTCAGCAGATCTAGGACGTGAACTGGCCCTCTAGTTTGCTCTTCCCTTGCCACCTCCATCTGCTCACTTGTCCCTCGGCATAACCCCCTCTAACTTTTATCTAAATCACATGAGATACCATTTCTGTGCCACTGCTTGGAAGGATAAAAGTGAGTGATGTCACATTGTCATCAGAGTTTTCATCATCAATGTATCTGGCACTTGTGACTGTGTCTTTTGATTGACATAGAAAAATGGGCTCATCCGAGACTGGACGCCGGACAAGCAGTCTGACAATACAGGGGCAGTGGAGGCGTTGAGAGCGGTGGTGGTAAGCAATGTTCCCTTTAAGCTGCGTGGTTTCGCAGTGCTCCAGGGATCCTGCGCAGCCAGTGAGCCTGCTTTTAAATTGAAAAAAACGCACATGCGCGGATGTTTGAATAGGCCATGAAGCCCGTTAAAGGGGCTACCTGGCTCAAAACAAAATTATGGGGAACATTGGTGGAAAGGTAGAGCTGGGTGTCGTCTGTGCGCATGTGGGGCAACAGGTCGATGAGAAATAGGAGGGAGACAGGATTCGATCCTTGGGGATCTCGAGAGAGCTATAAGAAAAGCTTTTGGCATACTGGTGTGATTTAATGTTCAAGTTATATCAGGGCTGAAAATCAAATGAATGGTTCTACATTCCAAAATCAATCCTACATCACAGTTACTGCATTTCGTTAGTAATCATTGAAATATTTGACATGGTAAGGTGCCACATAAGTGCCAGGATTTATCTATAGTAGGTTGCTTCAGCAATGAACTGTTTTTCATGCAGTCTCTACTATTGGATGCAGGAGTGCAATGTATCAATAGGGTCCAAAGATTTACATGTTTTACTCGTGTTTGAATTTACAGTTAATCTGACAGTGAAACTGACAAATACAAACTGCAGTATACTAATTCTGAACTTAAGGGTTGTAAGCCAGAGGGAATGAAGTGATGCTTTTGTTGTACAGCGCTGTCATCAGATTCCATCTGGAGCACTGTTTTCAGTTTTGGACACCACACCTCAGAAAGGATATATTGGCCTTGGAGGTAGTACAATGCAGATTCACCAGAATTATACTGGGGCTTAACAGGTTAAATTATGAAGATAGGTTACATAAAGTTGGATTGTATCCCCTTGAGTATAGAAGATTGAGGAGTGATCTAATCGAGGTGCTTGAAATTATTAAGAGATTCGATAGGGTAGATAGAGAAAAAACGATTTCTTCTGACGAGGGAATCCGCAACAAGGAGACACAATCTTAAAATTAGACCCAGGCCAGTTAGGAGTGAAATCAAGAGAACTTTTTCATACAAAGGATAGTGGAAATCTGGAACTCTTCCCTAAAAGGCGATGGATGCTGGGTCAATTGAAACTTTCAAGGCTGAGATCAAGGAATATTTGTTCAGAAAAGGTATCAAGGGATATGGAGCAAAGGCGGGTAAATGAAGTTGAAGAACAGATCAGCCATAATCTAATTGAATGGTGGAACAGGCTTCAGGGGCTGAAAGGCCTCCTCCTGTTCTTATTTGGTGCTGAGGCAATGGTAGGATACTGCAGGACTGTGCAGAAAGTATGGGAGCTATGAAGGGCTCTTGGTGTGATCATTAAGGGCTAGATTTTCCACTTTTTTTGCATGATTAACGCCCACTTAACGTCCATTTTAATGCTGAAATAACATAATACGCCCAGATAGCGCCCATTTAGCCATAAAATGGAAACTGACACCCATTTTCCGGACACTTATTCGACGAGCGTTACATTCCCCATGTGTGTAACGTCGGGAAAAAATAATACTGCTCACTCGCTTTTTTTGGGCGGAATCATCAGAATGGGCGAAACCAACACCCATAATATCGGCCAGCATTACGTTCCGCACGTGATTAACGCCAAGATTCAATAATACCGACCGCCTACTTTATTTTGTCGTAAAGATCACATTTGCCGAAACTAACGGCCAGGAAATCGCCCAGCGTCACTTTCACCACCTCGCACACATCTCGCCCACAATATCACTCGCCCAAAAAAACGCCGGGAGAAAGTGGAACTAACCAGAACTAATCACAGCGTTATGGACGACATGTTCTACATCACATGTCGCATCATTTAAAAGGCTGCTCTGCTTCAACCTCGGGAGAGTTTGGATGTACTCTGGAGGTCTTTGGAGGTGATGTGAACATCTGAACAAACATCTTTATCAAACTGTGAACGATTGGAATTTAATACATGTCTTCATCGGGACATTCATTCTTTGTGATCAATCGGTGGAAAACAGAAAGCTATTGGAATGGGGCCTGTCCTTTCTCACCCTCTCTTGATGATCAATTATATGCTGCAGACTCGAGATGGCAGAAAGTGCCCTCCACAGCGTTATGTGCCCAATGTAAGATGTGCCAGACTGACGAGGAGGACCAGACATTACACCCCCCGCAAGTACAGGGAGAAGCAATCTTACCGCAACTTGCCCGTCACCACCTGCCTTCGGAGATTGCGCTTCCACAAAGAGGTTATCACTGAGGTATGCCAGCTGATAAGAGGAGATCTGCAGCCTGCCAGCACCATCAGTACTGCACTGTCCGTCGAGTTCAAAGTATCCGCGGCACTGTCGTTCTACGCGTCAGGTTCTTTTCAGGTCTCAGCTGCCAACATTTGCGGACTTTCTCAGCATGCCACATATTGCTGCATTAGACAGGTCACTGAAGCCCTGTACGCACGCAGGAGGGACTTGATCAGCTTCCTTATGACCAGGGAGGCTCAGACTGAGAGGGCTTTAGGATTCTACCGAATTCTAACTTCCCCAAGGTGCAGGGAGCAAAAGACCTTATGCACATCGCGATGCGGGCACCTTTTCAGGATGCAGAGGTTTTCAGGAACCGCAAGGGATTCCACTCCCTGAATGTCCAACTTGTTGTCGACCACCAGCAAATTATATTGGCAGTGAATGCTCAATTTCCGGGCAGCATCCACAATGCTCACATCCTGCGTGAGAGCACTGTATCTGACTTGTTTAACAATCAGCCACAAGGTCAATGCTGGATGCTTGGTGACAAAGGATATGGCCTCGCCACCTGGCTGATGACCCCCCTGCGTGACACCAACACCGAAGCCGAGAAGCGATACAACAAGAGCCACAGATCCACTCGCAATATCGTGGAGAAAACCATTGGAGTGCTTAAGCAGCACTTTAGATGCCTGGACCACTCAGGAGGCGAGCTCCAATACCACCCTGAGCAGGTAGCTCAATTCGTGGTGGTGTGCTCCATGCTGCACAACTTGGCTAACAGGAGGGAACAGGAATTGCCAGAAGAGTCTGACCATCCACCTCAGTAGAGAGACGAAGAGGAGGACAAGGAGGCGGACGCTGACATCGGTCCAGACAATCAGGCTGACGCTGAAGCCATGCCCCTGCCCCCCTGTAGACCGCATGAAAGGGCCCGTGGTGGCATGATAGCTGCACGACTCTTACATCAGGAGCTCATAAATGAGCGCTTTTCCTGAAAGAACGTTGGTGGTATTTACAAGGCTGACACACTGCTGGGTGTGCAGGTCATACATCAATGGTGGGCATCACCTTGGTGACAGTTAAAGTTTAAGTTGATTGAAGTTAAGTGTGATTATACCCTTTGATGTTAAGGAATCACCAGTGTGTAACGGAGCCGCTATCTGAGCCAATGCGCAACAAGGTTTTGTTAAATAAAAAACATTAAAACCGAACATTTGTCTGAAATCATAAGTATTTCTGTAAAAACCAACCCTTCCCCCTCACCCCCGCTTCTCCTCCCCACCTCTACCCCTTCCCCTCCTGACTCCAAGCCGCCTGTCCAAGGAGCTCCTCAGGCGATGCTTCATTGGCAGGGGGTGGGGGGTGATGATGACCGAACCGCTGCTTGGACAGATACGGGAGAGGATGGTCCCGAGGTGGGAACGTGCTCCGAGCCAGAAGCAAGATGTTGCTCCTGGCTCTCATGTGTGGTTGGCAATGGGGGTGCGGCACCTTGGGGTGCAGTGCGGTGCTCTGGGACCACTGGGAGCCCTCTACCACCAGTGTTCCTGGCTACCAGCTCCAGGACCTCCTCTATCCCTTCCATGTTATATCTTATTTGTTGGACAAAAACTCGGTACCAACTATGTTCCTGGGCTTTCTGCTGCTGGTGAATCTCCCTCATGCCTACCACAACAGCCAAACAAGCACACACCACACCCACACATGCTTTCAGTCCCTCTCAGCTCCCTCTCTCTCTGTCTCCTCTTTTGCTCATGTCGTGATGATCCTTGACCTCCTGAATCGTGGGAATCGAGCGTTGCCATGCCATTGCTAAGGACGGTGACACTTTATGGCAGAAGGTCAGAGAGATTTAACGCTGATACTCATTTCGTATCGCTCGCCGTAATGCCCAATTTCAAAAATAGAGACTAGGGGCTTTGAGAATGGGCGACAAGCCGGCGATCTGAAAACCCATTTTTACAGTCCACACCAGAAATACTGCCCATTTTTGGGCGATCTGCACAAAAATGTAAAATCTAGCCCTAAGTTGCTTTCTGAACTTGGAGTAAATGCTGATCACTTTCACATGTTGTACCAACTCTTCCTATGGCCATTCACCAATTGGCCTTGGTAGTTGGTACCATTGATTATCCATGGGGAAGAGGTATCCTTTATATTCCAATCTTACTACACCAGTAACTCCATGGCTGTAACCAAAGCTACAGAGTCCTGATATTTGTCTGCAGCTCCACAGTGTTATTTCCCAGTTTTGAAACAAAAACTGAACCTCCTCTGTCATGTATTTCACCATCTTGCAATGACTATAAGTATGTAACTGTAACTCATGCATACTGTACCTGCACCCTTGTAATGCACACCCTGACCACAGGGAGTGAGCTCCTCACCTGGGCTTCCAGGTATAAAAGGGGAGGTTCCACCCAGGATCAACACTCTTCAGTCCTGGAAATAAAGTGAAGGTCATAGAGTGACCGTGTCTGATATATCCATGCCTCGTGTGAGTTTGTAACAAGGTGCAGAGACACTACATCTGGCGACGAGAATCGGGAATCACCGAACCACGAGGATGGCCACCGGTGACACAGAGGAACGCTACTGTGTGGGTGAAGACTGGGACGACTTTGTGGAAAGACTCCAGCAGAGCTTTGTCACAAAGGACTGGCTGGAAGAGGCAGCGGCTGACAAGTGGAGGGCGCATCTACTGACCAACTGTGGTCCACAGACGTACGCGCTGTTGAAAGACCTGCTCGCACCCCAAAAGCCAGCGGACAAGTCCTTCGAAGAACTCAGCCAGCTGATCAGTGAGCATCTCAAGCCGGCAAGTAGCGTACACATGGCCTGGCACCGGTTCTACTCTCACCGGCGTCAGGAGGGTCAAAACATCTCGGACTTCGTGGCCGAACTGCGGCGTTTGGCCAGTCTCTGTAAGTTCTCCGATGCCTGCAGGGGGGAGATGTTAAGGGACTTTTTCATCGAGGGCATTAATCATGCCGGCATTTTCAAGAAGCTCATAAAGATAAAGGATTTGACTTTAGAAGGGGCAGCGTTGATAGCTCAGACCTCAGGCAGGGGAAGAGGAGACCAAGCTAATTTACGCACACAGCCCTGGTTTCAATGTTGCGATGAACCAGGGAGTTAATGTTGTAAAAAGGACACAGAACCCCACAGGCAGGCAAGGGCAATTCAACACTGTCCAGGCAGCAACTGGCTCCAGGGTAGGCCTGCAACAGGGACAATGGAAAGGGGATCGGCAATTCATGCCATCACGAGGAACAATGCATCCTGTGATGGGACAATTAACACCCTCCATCAGAGTGATTAGAAACAGCCAAACGAGCCATCAGAGAGGAATGCCTGGGAATAGCCCTTTTGTTAACAACAATCTCAGCTCATGTTGGAGATGTGGGGGCAGACACACTGCAAAAATCTGCAGGTTCCAACTTTACACCTGTAGGATTTGTAATGTCAAGGGACACCTGGCCAGGATGTGCAAAAAGGCTGTAGCGAGGCTAATCTGCGAGACAGACGAACCAGACGAGGGGTCTGAAATGTCGGATGAGGCCTGGGGAACAACCATGGATGCTGAAGTTCAGAGAGTTCATGTGGCTGACGTCCACAGCTCATACACCAAAACGCCACCCATGATGATGAACGTCTTACTGAATGGCATCCACACCGGTGCACATGGAGCTGGATACCGGAGCTAGCCAGTCCCTCATGAGCAGCCAACAATTTGAGAGACTATGGCCACACAGAGCTAGCAGGCCCAAATTGGAACGCATTGAGACACAGCTACGTACGTACACCAAAGAGATCATCCCAGTGCTGGGCAGTGCAAACTTGGTGGTAACGCATAATGGATCACAGAACCGGCTGCCACTCTGGATTGTTCCGGGAAATGGCCCCGCACTCTTGGGGAGGAGTTGGCTAGCTGAGATGAATTGGAAATGGGGAGATGTGCACGCCATTTCATCCGTGGAGCGAAGTTCATGCTCGCAGGTATTGCAAAAATTTGAGTCACTCTTTCAACCCGGTGTTGGAACGTTCAAGGGCACCAAAGTAGTGATACACATCACTCCAGACGTCAGACCAGTGCACCACAAAGCCAGAGCGGTGCCGTACGTGATGCGTGAGAAAATTGAAAGTGAACTGGACAGGCTGCTCAGAGAGGGCATAATTTCGCCCATTGAATTCAGCGACTGGGCAAGTCCCATTGTTCCCGTCCTCAAAGCAGATGGCTCGGTTAGGATTTGTGGCGACTACAAAGCCACCATCAACCGAGTGTCGCTGCAAGACCAATACCCGCTCCCGAGAGCGGAGGACCTTTTTGCCACGCTGGCAGGTGGTAAGCTGTTCACGAAGCTGGACCTCACTTCGGCCTACATGACTCAGGAACTGGCTGAAGAATCCAAGTTTCTGACCACCATCACGACACACAAAGGATTATTTGTTTACAATAGGTGCCCGTTTGGCATTCGTTCGGCAGCGGCTATCTTTCAGCGAAACATGGAAAGCTTGCTCAAGTCCATCCCTGGAACGATCGTGTTCCAAGACGACATCCTTATAATGGGTCGAGACACTGAGGAACACCTCCGCAACCTGGAGGAGGTGCTACTCCGATTGGAACGGGTAGGCCTGCGGCTGAAAAAGGCCAAGTGCATGTTTTTGATGCCAGAGGTCGAGTTCCTGGGCAGGAGGGTTGCCACAGACCGGATTCGGCCCACTGAATCAAAAACGGAGGCGATTCGCCGGGCGCCCAGGCCCGGCAACACGCCGGAGTTGTGATCATTCCTGGGACTCTTCAACTATTTTGGGAACTTCCTGCCGAACTTAAGCACATCGTTGGAGCCGTTACACATGCTCCTCCGTAAAGGTTGTGAATGGCTTTGGAGGGACTGTTAAGAACGGGCTTTCAATAAGGCGAGGAACCTGCTGTATTCCAACAAACTGTTGACTTTGTATGATCCCTGTAAAAAATTGGTTTTAACATGCGATGTGTCATCCTACGGGGTTGGGTGTGTTTTGCAGCAGGGTAATGATGACGGCCGACTCCAAGCGGTGGCTTATGCCTCCAGGTCGCTCTCCCAGGCAGAGCGTGGATACGGCATGGTTGAGAAGGAGGCGTGAAAAAGATACACCAGTAGATGGTTCGAGCTAGAGACAGACTACAAGCCGTTAACATCCCTGTTGTCCGACAGCAAGGCTGTCAACGCTAATGCGTCAGCTCGCATACAGTGATGGGCCCTCACGCTGGCTGCGTATGACCACACCATACGGCACCGGCCAGGCACCGAAAATTGCGCTGACGTGCTCCCACTGGCCACCACCGAGGGGGCATCGGAGCAGAGCGCCGAGATGGTCATGGCCGTTGAGGCTTTTGACACTGTGGGCACCCCCATCACAGCCCACCAGATCAAACTCTGGACCAACAGGGACCCCCTCCTATCCATGATAAAGAAATGTGTCCTGACTGGGGATTGGGCGCCCGCACACAGGGCGTGTCCCGAGGAAGTCAGGCCGTTTCAGAGACGGATGGATGAACTCTCCGTCCAAGCCGACTGCCTGTTATGGGACAGCCGGGTAGTCATGCCCCAGAAAGGAAGGGAAGTGTTCATCAGTGAACTCCACAGCGAGCACCCTGGCATCATGTTAATGAAGGCCATTGCCCGGTCACACGTGTGGTGGCCGGGGATTGACTCAGACCTGGAACACTGGGTTCGCAGGTGCACGACGTGTTCCCAGCTGGGAAGTGCCCCCAGGGAGGCCCCACTCAGCCCGTGGCCCTCGCCCACCAGGCCATGGTCACGTATTCACGTGGACTATGCGGGCCCGTTCATGGGAAAAATGTTCCTGATCGTTGTCGATGCATACTCAAAGTGGATCGAGTGCATTATATTGAACTCATGCATGACATCCATCACTGTGGAGAGTCTGCGTACGGTTTTCGCGACCCACGGCTTGCCGGACATCCTGGTCAGCGATAATGGCCAGTGTTTCACCAGCCATGAATTCCAGGAGTTTATGTCGGGCAATGGGATCAAGCACGTGTGGACAGCGACGTTCAAGCCGGCCTCCAATGGCCAGGCGGAACGGGCGGTCCAAGTCATAAAGCAGAGCATGCTACGCATCCAAGGACCCTCCCTTCAGTATCGCTTATCGTGCCTCCTGCTGGCCTACAGGTCCCACCCGCACTCACTCACGGGAGTCCTGCCAGCAGAACTCCTCATGAAACGCACGCTCAAGACGTGGCTGTCCCTCATTCACCCAGACCTGGCAGACATTGTTGAGGGCAAGCGCCAGTCCCAAACCGAGCTCCATGATCGCGGCTCAAGGGGGAGGTGTATAGAAATAGATGACCCGGTATTTGTTCTTAACCATGCTTTGGGACCCAAATGGCTTGAGGGCACCGTAATTGGCAAAGAAGGAAACAGGATCATGGTGGTCAGACTAAACAATGGGCAGATATGCCGCAAACACTTGGACCAAGTAAAGACAAGGTTCAGTGCAGACGCGGAGGAACCGGAAGAAGAGCATGATGAGATAGCACCCACACCATTGCCAGCGCACGAGCAACAAAGACAGCCCTTAGCATGCACAGTCCCTGTGGCCAGCCCGGACAGGCTGGAATCACCTCAAGTGACAGAGACGCGTGCTGAGGCTCAGCCACCAGAGCCACAACTGCGGCGCTCCACGAGAGAGCGCTGACCACCCGATAGACTTAACCTAAGGGGGGAGGTGATGTCATGTATTTCACCATCTTGCAATGAATATAAGTATGTAACTTTAACTCATGTATACTGTACCTGTACCCTTGTAATGCACACCCTGACCACAGGGAGTGAGCTCCTCACCTGGGCTTCCAGGTATAAAAGGGGAGGTCCCACCCAGGATGAGCACTCTTCAGTCCTGGAAATAAAGTGAAGGTCACAGAGTGACCGTGTCTGATATATCCATGTGAGTTTGTAACAAGGTGCAGAGACACTACATCCTCTTTAAGCTTCTGCCAGCCCTTAAGAACCTGCAGCAGTAACCAATTTCCCACCTCCTAATTGGCAAAGTGCCTATGGGGAGCACATTGCACAATGGCAGATTATCTTGACTTTGTAAATAAAGGAGAAGCGGGAACTGGGATGGGTCCCTATCCGACTCCTCCAGGTGGCCATTGCTCTTGCTTCGCTCACCTCCTGCTGTTATGCAAAATTATCCCTTCCTGGTCTAGAGTTCTTATTTCAGTAAATGTAAAAGTGTTAAAACTAAAGAGCAATATTTTCTATATTGCTGGGCTATGAAAAGTGGTCTATGCTGATGGGGAAAATAGTCATGATTCATATCTAAGAAAAGTTACACAATAGGCAGACAGGTTGTAATATATGTTGTTTGTTCATTTTGTACTGAAGGTTCATGACCTCACGGTTGGTGTGGTTAAAGTCAATACACTGCAGTACCCACTCCAACATGAGTCACCTTTTAAAACCTATTCATTTGCAGATAATAAAATAGAAAGTGTGCTGAATTTAATTTAAAGTGATTTTTTTTTTCACTGTGCTATTCAAGTCTGGTCTGTGAATTTTGATTTTATCAGACAATTACATTTTTATCACAATTAGAGTAATTAATTTTAGCTCCAAAATCAAAGGGTCATGCAGCTTTATTTGTAATTTCACTCTTTTATTCCATATTTACAGCACAAAGTAAGCAGTCATTTCTTGAATAACTTCCATCATGTCACCAATCTGAAAACGTACAGTAATCTAAAAGTAATAATTGAATCAGTTCATATTGTAGAAAGAACAATTTAAAAAACATGCAAGCAAGCTCCTCAATGGTTCAGTTGTTAATGTGGTACTAATTTATATAGATTCAATCCCTAGTATGTGATAATCTTAGATGGTAAGGATGCTACAATTGGTCTCAAGAGTTCTTGGTCGAGGGAAAGGAAAAATCAGCCATTGTTCTCATTCATGAAGTGACCATGTGTGGCAGTTGGACGATTCCTTCAATGGTTGAGGAGCCATCAAGAATCCTGCTGCAATTATAATACCTCAGATGTTGGCCCCAATAGACTTTCTGGGGTCAGTCACCATTGCACATTTTTATAAGAACATAAGAACATAAGAACATAAGAATTAGGAGCAGAAGTAGGCCATTCGGCCCCTCAAGCCTGCTCCACCATTCAATAAGATCATGGCTGATCTTCTACCTCAACTCAACTTTCCTGCACTGTCCCCTTATCCCTTGATTCACTTAATATTCTAAAATCTATTGATATCTGTCTTGAATTTACTCAAAGACTGAGCCTCCATAGACCTCTGGGGTAGAGAATTCCAAAGATATCTTTGCTGTGAGTCTGGTGGAAATTCCATCAGCAGTGAGGAGCGCACCTTGGGGCAGATGGGTGGGGGCAGAAGAAGAGGAGCGAGCAAGGGAACATCACTGATGCAGGCTTTCTGCACCTGCAGCACTGAAGCTTGACTTTCCAGGCAGCTGAAAGTGGTCAATTAAGAAAATAAATCAATGTGCTGGCCAAGTCTAATTCATTGTCCTGTAATTGATTGTTGTTGGGGCAAAGGAATCTGCCAACCTTTCTAGTGTTCAGTGTTACTATGCCGTTAATGGTGAGAAATATCTAATTTGGCATTTTCCCATCAGCAGCACATAATTTGAACATACCCGCCCATATCTGCTGTCACTTTTGGCAGAAAATCCTGGAAGTGGGAGCCAGTGTAAAGGCTCACTGTTTGGTTTTCTGCCCACTCAGCTGTACTGCCTGAAAGCAGGTGGTAAAACACAAGATAACCTTGACCCACTGTCTGGGCTCACAGGGAATAAATGGCAACTTGGGAGAAGTGCTGGAGGCCAGCTGTACTCCAGCTTCAGGAAGGAGAGAAAATTGGATTGAGAGTAAGCATGCCAAAAAATTAAACAATAAATGACTAACATTGTTGAACTATTGGGCCATATTTCTCTGTCAAAATAACAGTGAGGCTAATGGTGTCACCGTTATTTTTGCACAAGTGGTACAGCAACATCAGGTGAGGGGCAGAGGCGTGGTTAAAGGTGAATAATGTTGCTCTCCGAGATAGGCTGCTCTGCCCTAAGCTTTATGAAAGCTGCATTTCTCAGTCTGCCTCACCATTGAATGGTGTGACATTGCTGTACTTGTGTGGTTGATCGGAATTAAACTCGCCACAGAAAGTTAAGTCTTGTCTTTCCAAATCTCAGTATGCTAAGTACCCTTTTAATGACATGATAAGTGTTAATTACTGCCAGCCAATCCCTCTGGCACTGAAAATGAACTATTACAAGTGTGGAGTCTCATTCCTTCAGGTATTAAATGTTGTTGGAGATTTTAACAATGTACATTTTTCATTTGTTTTTACTTTTCCTTTCTGTCTCTTTACTCTCTCTCTCTCTTAATCCAATCTTCCTTTCCTTCTCTTTATTTCTCTTTCTGTACCTAATTTGGCATTGAATTCACCCACTCTAATTTACACTTTCTTCTCAATCCTTGCGCTGTTTATTTCACAATCCTCCAATCTGATTGGTTAAGGAGATGCACAGTTGTTTACCCTGTTTATCCAGTCCCGGTTTCCCTTGCTGCAACGTTATCAACATGCACTTTCAGCAATTTGCCATGCAAAAAATGTAAAAACCTAAATGCGCAAGCGCAAGTTTAACTAATCGCAGATGGCGTTAGATGCCCTGCTACAGCAAAATCTGGGCCAATTTTCAGTATATAAAATGAGGCTGCATTTCATCAAGTAAACAGCAGATGGCTCTACTTTGCAGCATGTAAATCTTCAATTACTCCAAGCCCATGGTGACATTACAGATGGCATTGACTTAATTCCTGGATCACTGACTTCCATGAACTGAGAACATTGTAGATCAGGGTCCAAGTGTTACCAATGATACATGTACTTGTGCAAGATAATAATGGTAACAACACTGGGGATAGATTTTGCGTTTCAAACTTAAAACAGCACTTTCTGCTGTTAAAAAGAATCAGTGGTGTTGGACAAGGGCTCACAGGTCAGCAGCAAATAACAGGTGCTTGACTTGCAATTTGACAGATATAGTTACCTACTTAGTAATTGATAAACTGAGTTTCTCAAAGATTATAATACGGTTGCAGGAATCTTGGTTCTGTTTCACACATTTCACAAGCCAGTGTGAACACACCATCTAACTTGTTAGAAATTTACAGAGCTGTTGTATTAACAGTTGCATTTCATTGAATGATGTTTCTTTTGCTTTCAATTAGATGCTTTCTGTAGTTCAATGATATAATCCATAAAAGTTTCATGAACAAGTCTCTCCTCCTCTCAACACAAATACAACAGTGAGCATTATTTATGTATGAAAGAACTGGCCGAATGTATTAGGATTGACTAATGAAATGGACCAAGAATTGTAGGTCTCAGTACTGCGTCCAACTTCACACCAATGTCCGTTATTGCTCATTTACTGAAACAATGCTTTCATATTTATGAGAAGTTATCCCTTTCAGTAGTGCACACAAGTCTATTTGCATTTATATTCTTTCAACGACTGTTTTTTTAGACTTTGAAAACATGCTAATTTATAAAGCTGTATTGATTTTGTGAGCATATTTTCAACAAAAAAAAACCTTAATAAAATAAAATCTTATGCCTAGCTAGAAATGTGATGAAAAAGGAAGCAGGTACCTATGACCAGGAGAAGACAATTTAAAAACTAACTTATAAAATGTACACAGTTTGCTCTGCTAGTAGTTCTAGTGTAGAATGTTAAGTCCTGACTCTAATGTACTGACTCACACGAGACACATGCTGAAGTCAAGGTCACTCAGGACCTGCACCTTTAATTCCAGCTCTCCAGTGCTGCACTGAGACCTCCCTTTATATACCTCAGTGGGACAAGTATGGAGTGTCTCCTGCAAGTGCACCCCTGGTGGTAAGGTATGCTTATTGTTACAGGTCATATCCAGTTACAGTCATGTATAGCATGGTAAGATGCAGTTATATACAGTAATGTGAGATACATGACATCACCTTCCCCCAAGATCTTGTTGCCTTTATAGATTCAGTCTCTCAGGTGGTCTGCGCTCTCGCATGGAGCGTCTTAGTTGTGGTTCAGTTGTTTGCCTTGGTGCCTGTTTTTCGTTCGGTGTGATTGCTGGTATCTTGCCTGGGCTGTCTGTTTCGTTCAGTGTGATTGCTGGTATCTCGCCTGGGCTGTCTGTTGAGACTGCCCTTTCCTCAGGTTGTTCCACCTGTCTGTCCACCAGGTGTGGTGTGAGTTCCACATTGTAGTCTGCCTCTGGTTCTTCAGTGTTATCAGTGAATCTACTTTTTACTTGGTCTACATGCCTCCGGCAGGTTTGGCCATTGTCCATTTGTACAACCAGTAGCCTGTTTCCCTCTTTGTCTGTTACTGACCCTGCAAGCCATTTGGGACCCCTGCCATAGTTTAGCACAAACACTTTGTCCCCTATCTCATTCCACCTCCCCCTCGAATTTCAGTCATGGTACTCAGTTAGATTTTGATGCTTAGCCTCAACAATTTCATGCATGTCTGGGAGGATTAACGAGAGCCTGGTCTTTAAGGTTCGTTTCATCAATAGTTGCGCGGGGGGAACCCCAGTCAACGAATGCGGACGAGATCTGTATGCCAGCAGCAGTCGCGACAGGCGGCTCTGCAGCGTGGGACCTTGGATTCTGAGCATGCCTTGTTTAATGATCTGCACTGCTCGCTCCGCCTGGCCATTGGAGGCCGGATTGAAAGGTGCTGTCTTAACGTGATTTATACCGTGGTCAACTATAAATTCGTGAAATTCTGCACTGGTGAAGCACGGACCACTATCACTGACCAATATGTCAGGAATGCCGTGCGTTGCAAACATGGTTCTAAGGCTCTCCACAGTGGTGGAGGTGGTGCTCGAGTTTAAAATGGTCACTTTGAAAATGCATCAACGACTACAAGGAACATTTTGCCCATGAATGGGCCCTAATAGTCTACATGCACACGCAACCACGGTTTGATGGGCCAGGGCCAGGGGCTTAGGGGCTCTCCCTGGGGGCATTACTGAGTTGGGCACAAATGGTGCACCGACGGATATAGAAACATAGAAACATAGAAAATAGGTGCAGGAGTAGGCCATTCAACCCTTTGAGCCTGCACCGCCATTCAATGAATTCATGGCTGAACATGAAACTTCAGTACCCCATTCCTGCTTTCTCGCCATACCCCTTGATCCCCCTAGTAGTAAGGACTTCATCTAACTCCTTCTTGAATATATTTAGTGAATTGGCCTCAACAACTTTCTGTGATAGAGAATTCCACAGGTTCACCACTCTCTGGGTGAAGAAGTTTCTCTTCATCTTGGTCCTAAATGGCTTACCCCTTATCCTTAGACTGTGACCCCTGGTTCTGGACTTCCCCAACATTGGGAACATTCTTCCTGCATCTAACTTGTCTAAACCCGTCAGAATTTTAAACGTTTCTATAAGATCCCCTCTCATTCTTCTGAACTCCAGTGAATACAAGGCCAGTTGATCCAGTCTTTCTTGATATGTCAGTCCTGCCAACCCGGGAATCAGTCTGTGAACCTTCGCTGCACTCCCTCAATAGCAAGAATGTCCTTCCTCAAGTTAGGAGACCAAAACTGTACACAATACTCCAGGTGTCGCCTCACCAAGGCCCTGTACAACTATAGCAACACCTCCCTGCCCCTGTACTCAAATCCCCTCGCTATGAAGGCCAACATGCCATTTGCTTTCTTAACCGCCTGCTGTACCTGCATGCCACCCTTCAATGACTGATGTACCATGACACCCAGGTCTCGTTGCACCTCCCCTTTTCCTAATCTGTCACCATTCAGATAATAGTCTGTCTCTCTGTTTTTACCACCAAAGTGGATAACCTCACATTTATCCACATTATACTTCATCTGCCATGCATTTGCCCACTCACCTAACCTATCCAAGTCACTCTGCAGCCTCATAGCATCCTCCTCGCAGCTCACACTGCCACCCAACTTAGTATCATCTGCAAATTTGGAGATACTACATTTAATCCCCTCATCTAAATCATTAATGTACAATGTAAACAGCTGGGGCCCCAGCACAGATCCTTGCGTTACCCCACTCGTCACTGCCTGCCATTCTGAAAAGTATCCATTTGCTCCTACTCTTTGCTTCCTGTCTGACAACCAGTTCTCAATCCATGTCAGCACACTACCCCCAATCCCATGTGCTTTAACTTTGCACACTAATCTCTTGTGTGGGACCATGTCGAAAGCCTTCTGAAAGTCCAAATATACCACATCAACTGGTTCTCCCTTGTCCACTCTACTGGAAACATCCTCAAAAAATTCCAGAAGATTTGTCAAGCATGATTTCCCTTTCACAAATCCATGCTGACTTGGACCTATCATATCACCTCTTTCCAAATGCGCTGCTATGACATCCTTAATAATTGATTCCATCATTTTACCCACTACTGAGGTCAGGCTGACCGGTCTATAATTCCCTGTTTTCTCTCACCTCCATTTTTTAAAAAGTGGGGTTACATTGGCTACCCTCCATCCATAGGAACTGATCCAGAGTCTATGGAATATTGGAAAATGACTGTCAATGCATCCGCTATTTCCAAAGCCACCTCCTTAAGTACTCTGAGATGCAGTCCAACAGGCCCTGGGGATTTATCGGCCTACAATCCCATCAATTTCCCCAACACAATTTCCCGACTAATAAGGATTTCCCTCAGTTCCTCCTTCTTACTAGACCCTCTGACCCCTTTTATATCCGGAAGGTTGTTTGTGTCCTCCTTAGTGAATATCGAACCAAAGTACTTGTTCAATTGGTCTGCCATTTTTTTGTTCCCCGTTATGACTTCCCCTGATTCTGACTGCAGGGGACCTACGTTTGTCTTTACAAACCTTTTTCTCTTTACCAATCTATAGAAACTTTTGCAGTCCGTCTTAATGTTCCCTGCAAGCTTCCTCTCGTACTCTATTTTCTCTGCCCTAATCAAACCCTTTGTCCTCCTCTGCTGAGCTCCAAGTCCGCGTCAATGCCAGGCCACCAGACATGAGATCTGGCTATAGCCTTCATAAGGATGATCCCCGGGTGCTCGCGATGGAGCTCCCGGACAAACGCCTCCCTGCCTCGTAAGGGCATAACTACTTGGCTGCCCTACATCAGGCAATCTGCCTGTAGTGAGAGTTCATGCATGCGCCTATGGAAGGGTTTGACCTCCTCGGGGCAGGCACCGCGAGTCTCTGCCCAGTCACCGGTTAAAACGCATCTTTTAACTGGAGATAACGTGGGGTCGCTGGTCGTCCAGGCTCTGATTTGGCGAGCCGTCATGGGCGAACCTTTGGTTTCAAAGGCATTGATTGCCATGACCATCTCACAGTCCTGTTCGTCGGCCCCTTTTGTGGTCGCCAGGGGTAGCCTGCTAAGTGCGTCGGCACAGTTGCCTGTGCCTGGTCTGTGTCTTATTGTGTAGTCGTAAGCCGCCAGCATGAGTGCCCACCGCTGAATGCGCGCCGAGGCATTGGCGTTGATTGCCTTGCACTCGGATAGTAGGGACGTGAGGGGTTTATGGTCGGTTTCTAACACAAACCTGGCCCCGAAAAGGTACTGGTGCATCTTTTTGACACCGTACACGCACGTGAGCGCCTCCTTCTCAACCATACCGTACCCGCGCTCCGCCCGCGAAAGTGACCTGGAGGCATAAGCAACGGGCTGCAATTTACCCGCATCATTGATGTGCTGTAAAACGCACCCAACCCCGTACGCTGACACATCACACGTAAAGACTAACTTTTTACCTGGGTCAAAAAAGGCTAAAACACTCTTGGAACATAGAAGGTTGCATGCCTTATTTAAGGCTTGTTCTTGGGTGCCCCCCAAAACCAATCGCACCCCTTTCTGAGTAGCACGTGGAGAGGCTCCAGCAGCATGCTCAAGTTCTGCATAAAGTTCTCAAAGTAATTAAGTCGCCCGAGAAAGGCGCGCAGTTCCGAGACATTCCGGGGCCTGGGTGTCAGGCGAATCGCTTCGGTTTTGGATTCGGTTGGGCGGATTCCATCAGCGGCAATCCTTCTGCCCAAAAATTCAACCTCAGGCTCGAGAAACAGACACTTGGATTTCTTAACTCTTAGGCCTATCCGATCAAATCGACTTAGTACTTCCTCAAGATTGCGGAGATGAGAGTCGGTGTCCCTGCCCTTGATGAGTATGTCATCTTGAAACACAACCGTCCCCGGGATGGATTTGAGCAGAATCTCCATGTTGCACTGGAATATAGCAACTGCCGACCTGATGCCAAATGGGCATCGATTGTACACAAAAAGGGCTCGATGTGTGTTGATGGTGGTGAGTAGCTTAGACTGTTCGGTCAGTTCTTGCGTCATATACGCAGATGTGAGGTCAAGTTTCGAGAAAAGTTTTCCTCCAGCCAACGTGGCAAATAGGTCCTCTGCTCTGGGCAGCGGGTATTGGTCCTGTAGGGAGACTCTGTTTATGGTAGACTTGTAATCCCCACAGATTCGCACGGATCCATCAGGCTTCATGATGGGGCCGGTGGGGCTTGCCCAATCGCTGAATTCCACGGGAGCAATTATGCCTTCCCGCAGAAGCCGGTCCTGTTCGTTTTCAGTCTTTTCCCTCATCACAAAAGGCACAGCTCTAGCCTTGTGATGGTCCAGTCTGGCATTCTGTGTGATGTAGATTCTAACTTTAGCCCCTTTGAAGGTTGAAAGAGATGTTCAAAACGGCTTAGAACTGTTGAGCAGGAGGTCCGTTCCTCTGACGACATGGCGTGAACATCATCCCCCTGCAAAACAGATACACCGCGTTGAGTACTGTTGAAGGGGATGACTCATCAGGGGAGGGCAGCAGCAGCCAAGTTCATGGCACCGTGGCTGGCTCTGCTGCACAGGAGGGCAGGAAAAACTGTGGGAGAGCGATAGTGATAGGGGATTCAATTGTAAGGGGAATAGATAGGCGTTTCTGCGACCGCAACCAAGACTCCAGGATGGTATATTGCCTCCCTGGTGCAAGGGTCAAGGATGTCTCCAAGCGGGTGCAGGACATTCTGAAAAGGGAGGGTGAACAGCCAGTTCTCGTGGTGCACATTGGTACCAACGATATAGATAAAAAAAGGGATGAGGTCCTACGAGACGAATTTAAGGAGCTAGGAGCTAAATTAAAACGTAGGACCTCAAAAGTAGTAATCTTGGGATGGCTACCAGTGCCACGTGCTAGTCAGAGTAGGAATCACAGGATAGCTCAGATAAATACGTGGCTTGACCAGTGGTGCAGCAGGGAGGGATTCAAATTCCTGGGGCATTGGAACCGGTTCTGGGGGAGGTGGAACCAGTACAAACCGGATGATCTGCATCTGGGCAAGACCGGAACCAATGTCCTAGGGGGAGTGTTTGCTAGTGCTGTTGGGGAGGAGTTAAACTAATATGGCAGGGGGATGGGAATCAATGCAGGGAGACAGAGGGAAACAAAATGGTGGAAAAGCAAAAGACAGAAAGGAGACGAGTAAAAGTGGAGGGCAGAGAAACCCAAGGCAAAAAAACAAAAAGGGCCGCTGTACAGCAAAATTCTAAAGGGTCAAAGTGTAATAAAAAGACAAGCATGAAAGCTCGGTGCCTCAATGCAAGGAGTATTCGGAACCCAGGAGAGGCTCTGAGCTAGTTAGAGTGGGTGAGAGCTCAGATGAACAGGACCCCAAGAAAGAATGTAAAAGGCAGGAGGCAACAGAGCAGAGTAGCACTGGGGTAAGTGTAAACTACAAGGTGATAGGAAGGGACAATATGTATGAATATAAAGGGGCTGCAGGAGGGGTCAAAACTAAAAATCATGGTTTTAAAAACTAGTATTAAAACATTCTACCTAAACGCACACAGCATTCTAAATAAAGTAAATGAGTTGATGGCACAAATCATTACAAATGGGTATGATTTGGTGGCCATTACAGAAACGTGGTTACAGGGTGGCCAAGACTGGGAATTAAACATACAGAGGTATCTGACAATTTGGAAAGATAGACAAGAAGGGAAAGGAGGTGGGGTAGCTCTGTTAATAAAGGATGATATCAGGGCAGTTGTGAGAGACAATATTGGCTCTAATGAACAAAATGTTGAATCATTGTGGGTGGAGATTAGAGATAGTAAGGGGAAAAAGTCACTGGTGGTCGTAGTTTATAGGCCCCCAAATAATAACTTCACGGTGGGGCGGGCAATAATCAAGGGAATAATGGAGGCATGTGAAAAAGGAACGTCAGTAATCATGGGGGATTTTAACCTACATATCGATTGGTCAAACCAAATCGCGCGGGGTAGCCTTGAGAAGGAATTCATAGAATGCATACGGGATTGTTTCTTAGAACAGTATGTTACAGAACCTACAAGGGAGAAAGCTATCTTAGATCTGGTCCTGTGTAATGAGACAGGAATAATAAACGATCTCCTAGTAAAAGATCCTCTCAGAATGAGTGATCACAGTATGGTTGAATTTGTAATACAGATTGAGGGTGAGGAAGAAGTGTCTCAAATGAGCATACTATGCTTAAACAAAGGGGACTACAGTAGGATGAGGACAGAGTTGGCTAAAGTAGACTGGAAACACAGACTAAATGGTGGCACAATTGAGGAACAGTGGAGGACTTTTAAGGAGCTCTTTCATAGTGCTCAACAAAAATATATTCCAGTGAAAAAGAAGGGCGGTAAGAGAAGGGATAACCAGCCGTGGATAACCAATGAAATAAAGGAGAGTATCAAATTAAAAACCAATGCGTATAAGGTGGCCAAGGTTAGTGGGAAACTAGCAGATTGGGAAAATTTTAAACGACAGCAAAGAATAACTAAGGAAGCAATAAAGAAAGGAAAGAGATTACGAAAGTAAACGTGCGCAAAACATAAAAACAGATAGTAAAAGCTTTTACCGATATATAAAATGGAAAAGAGTGACTAAAGTAAATGTTGGTTCCTTAGAAGATGAGAAGGGGGATTTAATAATGGAAAATGTGGAAATGGCTGAGACCTTAAACAATTATTTTGCTTCGGTCTTCACAGTGGAAGACACAAAAACCATGCCAAAAATTGCTGGTCACGGGAATGTGGGAAGGGAGGACCTTGAGATAATCACTATCACTAGGGGGGTAGTGCTGGATTGGCTAATGGGACTCAAGGTAGACAAGTCCCCTGGTCCTGATGAAATGCATCCTAGGGTATTAAAAGAGATGGCGGAAGTTATAGCAGATGCATTCGTTATAATCTACCAAAATTCTCTGGACTCTGGGGAGGTACCAGCGGATTGGAAAGCAGCTAATGTAACGCCTCTGTTTAAAAAAGGGGGCAGACAAAAGGCAGGCAACTATAGGTCAGTTAGTTTAACATCTGTAGTGGGGAAAATGCTTGAAGCTATCATGAAGGAAGAAATAGCGGGATATCTGGATAGGAATAGTGCAATCAAGCAGACGCAACATGGATTCATGAAGGGGAAATCATGTTTAACTAATTTACTGGAATTCTTTGAGGCTTTTGCGAGCATGGTGGATAGAGGTGTACCGATGGATGTGGTGTATTTAGATTTCCAAAAGGCATTCGATAAGGTGCCACACAAAAGGTTACTACAGAAGATAAAGGTACGCGGAGTCAGAGGAAATGTATTAGCATGGATAGAGAATTGGCTAGCTAACAGAAAGCAGAGAGTCGGGATAAATGGGTCCTTTTCGGGTTGGAAATCGGTGGTTAGTGGTGTGCCACAGGGATCGGTGCTGGGACCACAACTGTTTACAATATACATAGATGACCTGGAAGAGGGGACAGAGTGTAGTGTAACAAAATTTACAGATGACACAAAGATTAGTGGGAAAGTGGGTTGTGTAGAGGACACAGAGTGACTGCAAAGAGATTTAGATAGGTTAAGCGAATGGGCTAAGGTTTGGCAGATGGAATACAATGTTGGAAAATGTGAAGTCATTCACCTTGGAAAAAAAAACAGTAAAAGGGAATATTATTTGAATGGGGAGAAATTACAACATGCTGTGGTGCAGAGGGACCTGGGGGTCCTTGTGCATGAATCCCATGGGGATGGAGTACAAAAGCAGAAAGGTCCTGCTGCAACTGTATAGGGTATTGGTGAGGCCGCACCTGGAGTACTGCATGCAGTTTTGGTCACCTTACTTAAGGAAGGATATACTAGCTTTGGCGGGGGTACAGAGACGATTCACTCGGCTGATTCCGGAGATGAGGGAGTTACCTTATGATGATAGATTGAGTAGACTGGGTCTTTAATTGTTGGAGTTCAGAAGGATGAGGGGTGATCTTGTAGAAACATTTAAAATAATGAAAGGGATAGACAAGATTAAGGCAGAGAGGTTGTTTCCACTGGTCAGGGAGACTAGAACTGGGGTGGGGGGCACAGCCTCAAAATACGGGGGAGCCAATTTAAAACCGTGTTGAAAAGGAATTTCTTTTCCCAGAGGATTGTGAATCTGTGGGATTCTCTGCCCAAGGAAGCAGTTGAGGCTAGCTCATTGAATGTATTCAAATCTCAGATCGATAGATTTTTAACCAATAAGGGAATTAAGGGTTACGGGGAGCGGGCGGGTAAGTGGAGCTGAGTCCACGGCCAGATCAGCCATGATCTTGTTGAATGGCGGAGCAGGCTCGAGGGGCTAGATGGCCTCCTCCTGTTCCGAATTCTTATGTTCTTATGTTCTTATTTCCAATTAAGTTCTGCTAGCCAGCTTCTCCCCAATGCGGCTGGGAGATCCCCGGGGACAATCCACAGGGAAAGTCGGTGCACCATCCCTTTGTGTGTGACTGAGAGTATGGCGCTGCCAAGAACTGGGATGATTTCTTTAATATCGGTCCTTAGTTTGGTGTCAGTCTTTGTGAGTTTTGGTCTGTTGCCTTTGTGCGGCCACAGCTATTCAAATTGTTGAACGCTCATGAGGGATTCACTGGCCCCCATGTCCAGTTCTATGTTGACGGATATCCCATTGAGTAGAACCCTCATCATTATTGGAGGCATCTTGGTGTAAGAACAGTGGACATTGATCGTGTTAACCCGCTGTACCTCGGCGTCCCATGCACTGTTCCAACCGTCTTCTGGTCCGCTTTCCGATCCTTCCGATTCGTATACCAGCCAAGCTGCTGTTTTTCTGCACATGCGAGCCAGATGCCCTGTGTAGTTGCAGTTTCTGCAAACGGCATGCTGAAATCAACACACCCTGGTTGAGTGCCTTCCCCCACATCTCCAACACAGACCATTTCCTTTGTTTCCGAAGGATGAGCTGTGCCTGGTTGATCTCCCTTGAGCTTCTCTCAATCTGTTGTTGATTGCTCACATTGTGGGTTGATGAGGTGTGATCGGCCATTCATGTGGCCCTTGATTTTGATGGCTTCTGGCGCCACTGTCTGTTGTTGAAGGCCTGCTCTCCTGCCTTTGTCTGTGTGTGGGGGTAACGGTTTGTTTCACAATGTGAACCCTTTGTTCCGATGCCTCGTTGGTTGTCGTACCCAAAGTATAGATCAGCCTCGTTTCTTCTTTGCTGCCAAGAATGTCTCTGCGACCAGTGCTGCTGCCTCTAGAATCAAGTTCTTAGTCTCTATAAGCTTTCGGAATATGCCTGCGTGGCCTATTCCTTCAATAAAAAAGTCTCTCAGTACTTCTCTCCTTAGTTTATCGGGGAACTCACATGAACTAGCCAGCCTCCGAAGTTCCACCACGAAGTCGGGTATGCTTTGGCCCACATAGCATCTGTAGTTGTAGAACCTATGTCTGGCCATGTGTAGGCTGCTCGCTGGCTTCAGGTGGTCTCTCACCAGTGTGCTCAACTCCTCAAACGACTTGCTTGCTGGTTTCTCGGGTGCCAGCAGGTCTTTCATTAAAGCGTATGTTTTCGAGCCACAGCTGGTCAAGAGATGGGCTCTTCTCTTGTCTGCCTTATCGTCGCCCAGCCAGTCTTTGGTCACAAAGCTTTGCTGGAACCTTTCTATAAAGTCATCCCAATCGTCTCCAGCATTGTATTTCTCATCTGAGCTGTTGGTAGCCATTCTGTGGATTCTGTGATCCCGTAACTCGTCGCCACTGTTAAGTCCTGACCCTAATGTACTGACTCACACGAGACACATGCTGAAGTCAAGGTCACTCAGGACCTGCACCTTTAATTCCAGCTCTCCAGTGCTGCACTTGCCTGAGACCTCCCTTTATATACCTCAGTGGGACAGTTATGGAGTGTCTCCTGCAAGTGCACCTCTGGTGGTAAGGTATGCTTATTGTTACAGGTCATATCCAGTTACAGTCATGTATAGCATGGTAAGATACAGTTATATACAGTAATGTGAGATACATGACATAGAGCAATGTTGAGTTACTGAGTGCAAGAGGGGGAGGCTGAAGATCAGTGAGGAAAGTCATGCTACAAACCTTTTTGTGAACTGAGATTGGGATTTTTGCATTATTAAAGAGCTGAGATTTTCACATTTTCGGAAGAGACTATTTTAATTTTAACCCCCACACAAATCTGATCTATACAACTGACCTGGATTCAGAAACCCAATCGAAATGACCAAATTTGTAGATGATACTAAATTGGGATTATATCTGATTACATATGATATACGGCACTGAATACATGGCACAGCCATTCAGCCCAACCAGCCCATGCCGGCATTTATGCTCCACTCGAGCCTCCTCCCGTCTTTCCTGTCCTAAATCTATCCGCATAAACCTCAATTCCCTTCTCCCTTTTATGCCTGTCTAGCCTGCCCTTAAATGCATCAATACTCTTTGTTTCAGCCACTCATTTGCATATCGCTGAACGTAAAATCTTCCATGAACCAGCGCAATCGGGCAGTGCTTTTGAATATAATTGGTGTTTTTTTGTTGCGTAGAATTACCTTCGACCCTGCTACGGGGCAGATCAAACCTTTAACCTACAAGGATTCATCTCAGGCTGAAAGCCCAGTTCCACCTGAGCCCCATCGAACCACCGAAATTGTACAGGAACAGAGGGTATATTTGCAAAATACTTTGGATCAAACAAACTGGAAGGAGTGGTACCCTGATGTTATTAAAACATCTGAAAATGGATTTATCACAAAAAATAACCATTTTTAATAAGAGTGCCTAGTTCTTTATATAACTGAAAATGACTTAAAAAAATAACTATACAGAAATATTTACTAGTTTTATTGGTGTACAGTAGCCAGTTGCTTAGAAAATTAAATACTTTTTAATATTTAAAAGATGCTTATTAGTGCTCTTGCACCAGTGAGCAGACTGGTGCTCCAGAATTTAACTTTCTGTAATCAATAGTCAGTCACCAGCTGCTATCAGACTTTTTAACTGGCCATGTGGGTGAATTGGTCGAAAAAGTGCCTGTCCTAACAACACCCTGCTCAACTAGGGATTTTATAGTGTCTCGGATGTAAGGGTGACTCTCCTTTAGGATGGGGTACTGTTTAGTGAATGAGTGGTGGGGGATCCTTCAAAAGACTCTTCACCTGTCATTTTTCCACAATCGTGCTTGCACATGGCGAACGCCGCTAGGTGTTCCTGAATTAGTTTTCCCACAGCTTTATTTTCGCTCCCCGGTGGGTCATACTCAGATGGCATTTTAATGGAAAAAATCGAATGAGCATTTGAAATTTCTATCATATAAGAACATGAGAACATAAGAATTAGGAACAGGAGTCGGTCATCTAGCCCCTCGAGCCTGCTCCGCCATTCAACAAGATCATGGCTGATCTGGCCGTGGACTCAGCTCCACTTACCCGCCCGCTCCCCATAACCCTTAATTCCCTTATTGGTTAAAAATCTATCGATCTGTGATTTGAATACATTCAATGAGCTAGCCTCAACTGCTTCCTTGGGCATAGAATTCCACGGATTCACAACCCTCTGGGAGAAGAAATTCCTTCTCAACTCGGTTTTAAATTGGCTCCCCCATATTTTGAGGCTGTGCCCCCTAGTTCTAGCCTCCCCGACCAGTGGAAACAACCTCTCTGCCTCAATCTTGTCTATCCCTTTCATTATTTTAAATGTTTCTATAAGATTACCCCTCATCCTTCTGAACTCCAACGAGTAAAGACCCAGTCTACTCAATCTATCATCATAAGGTAACCCCCTCATCTCCGGAATCAGCCTAGTGAATCGTCTCTGTACCCACTCCAAAGCTAGTATATCCTTCCTTAAGTAAGGTGACCAAAACTGCACGCAGTACTCCAGGTGCGGCCTCACTAATACCCTATCACTCTTGCATTATCTCTTAGGGCCTGAAATTGAACAACTTACCGCCGACTGCCGCTGACATGACTTTCGATGTGGCCTGGAGCGGGCAGGAGGGGAGAACCGCCGGGAACCGCCCGCCGATGTCAGCGGATGACCGAGTCGCGCAACTGACCTCCCGCCCGCCGAGCTGTGGTATTGATGCGGGCAGGAGTCAGCGGCAGAATGGGGGTGGACTGCTGGCTGGAGGCTGGTCTATCCCCAACGGTAGGTAAGAAGATGGTGAAAAGAAGGTTAATACACTTTTTTGTAATTTTTCTCTTTACAGGTACTTACCTGGATGGGGTGCCGTGAAGGTCTTCAGATGTTTATTTTTCTGCTTTTGCTTTTCAGCTCTTCGACCCTTCGTGGGCCCGACTCCATCCTCGTTGGCACTTGGGTGGCAATCGGCTTTGCCACCGAGAATGAGAGCTCCTGTTGGCTGCCGCCCAGATTGGCGGCGTAAGTTGCTCATTTGCCGCCCGCTGACCTTTGAGGGACCTCTCCGATGAAAACCTTGCTCAGAGTACCATCAGTACCCTCGGCGGCCATTAGTGGTCCTTGGGTGGCACATGGGTGGGCGGGGGCCTTCATCAAATTCGGACCCTTAATCCCATCCAAACACAGTCCTGATTGTAATCTATTACTGTGCTATACTGATCTAAACCATCAGTCCCTAAAATTCCCCCTCCGTCAGGAGTGGTCATTAGCATCGGCACTGGGACCTTACAGATGAGTCCTCCCAACTGAATTTCAGTGGCCTTCCCTGTATATGCAGTGGTTGTATCACTGTTAAACCCTTTAAGGGCCATACAATCCTTGCCCGCCGCTGCATGGTGTTCAGGGTATGGGGTTGGATGATGGCAACGGCTGAGCCAGCATCGATAATCTGCTGCCGGCTTCCTTTTAAAACAACTAGGGTGGATCCTTGAAGGGGTCCCTCTAATGTTTGTGCATCGACAATTGCGTGCACCGATAAATGATTTTGCATCCCCCCCCGAGACAGTTTGGACTTTCATGAGGGTTATCAACTGGTCCAATCGTTGATCCATCTCAGAGGGCTTGGATTCATCCCTCAGGAGATATCTATGCGTTGCACCGCGGCCCGGTGCCTGTCTGGGTCTGCTGCAGTCTTTTGTTAGGTGGCCTACTTTCTTACATCATCATAGGCAGTCCCTCAGAATCAAGGAAGACTTGCTTCCACTCTAAAAATGAGTTCTTAGGTGACTGAGCAGTCCAATACGAGAACCACAGTCTCTGTCAAGGTGGGACAGATAGTCGTTGAAGGAAAGGGTGGGTGTGACTGGTTTGCCGCACGCTCCTTCCGCTGCCTGCGCTTGCTTTCTGCATGCTCTCGCCGATGAGACTCGAGGTGCTCAGCACCCTCCCGGATGCATTTCCTCCATTTAGGGCGATCTTTGGCCAGGGACTCCCAGGTGTCGGTGGGGCTGTTGCATTTTATCAAGGAGGCTTTGAGGGTGTCCTTGAAATGTTTCCTCTGCCCACCTTGGGCTCATTTGCCGTGAAGGAGTTCTGAGTAGAGCGCTTGCTTTGGAAGTTTTGTGTCAGGCATGCGAACAATGTGGCCTGCCCAGCGGAGCTGGTCGAGTGTGGTCAGTGCTTCAATGCTGGGGATGTTGGCCTGGTCGAGGACGCTAACGTTGGTGCGTCTGTCCTCCCAGGTGATTTGCAGGATCTGGCGGAGACATCGTTGATGCTATTTCTCCAGCGATTTGAGGTGTCTACTGTATATGGTCCACGTCTCTGAGCCATACAGGAGGGCGGGTGTCACTACAGCCCTGTAGACCATGAGCTTGGTGGCAGATTTGAGGGCCTGGTCTTCAAACACTCTTTTCCTCAGGCAGCCGAAGGCTGCACTTGCGCACTGGAGGCAGTGCTGAATCTCATCGTCAATGTCTTTCCTTGTTGATAAGAGGCTCCCGAGGTATGGGAAATGGTCCACGTTATCCAGAGTCTCTCATCTGGAAGGAGGAGAGCATGCTGGGAGATTTCAGAGATGCAGTAATTGTGACCACCTTTAAAAAAGGGGACAAGTCTGACTGCAAAAACTACAGAGGAATCTCCCTGCTATCAGCCATTGGGAAAGTCGTCGCTAGCATCCTCCTCAGCCGTCTTCTCCCTGTGGTTGAGGAGCTCCTCCCGGAATCACAGTGCAGATTTCGGCCCTTATGGGGTTCAACGGACATGATTTTTACAGCGCGACAGCTGCAAGATAAATGCAGGGAACAGCACCAATCCTTGTACATGGCCTTCTTTGACCTTACAAAGGCCTTTGACACTGTCAACCGCGAGGGACTATGGAGCGTCCTCCTCTGTTTCGGACCTTCTTACAATTAAAGCACTGTTCCTTAAAGGGGTATTATTTAGATCCCTCCATCACTGACACTGGTTTCTTTGCGGTGGGTGGTGACTTCACCTTTAACTGGTCTTTTGCCATCTCCCAGGCTCTTTGAGTGCTGGTCTCTCTATCTGTCCACTGATCAGTGGGCTTCACGGCTATGTCCAGGGTGGTTTTAACTAAAGAGTGGAGTTGGGTCAGGAACATCGATTTAAATTGTTCCTGATATTTTCCTGCTGCAGCATTTGTGGGTGCTTGGTTCCGGGTATGTTTATAAATATCGTCTGGGCACTGCTCGATCTGATTATTCAGAGCCACTAAGTTTAAGTTTCGGATCCCTAAATGGTTTAGGATTTCAGTCATGACTGCATCGGCTACAGTGCCATGCTGGAGGATTGGGTCTGGCAGGTTTTCTTTTAGGGAAGTGGAACAGGCCAAGAGGAGGACTCGTGTTAAGTTTCTCTCTTCTAATTCGGGGTGACTCCTTCTGAAATTTGCCCACCTCCCATTAACTCCCAGTGGATCGTCCCCATCATTAATGGGTACCAACTCGTGGCTACCCACCATGGCATCAGCACTAGATATGGGCCGTGAGTCGCTATGGTTACTGGTGATGTGACCATGCACATTGTGCCATAAGGAAGTGGTTACTACTGCTACGGTTGGCCTTTGTGTCTCCAAGGTATCCCATCCTTCACCACCCTCCTGGGGATTATACTGACTGCCTTCCTCTTCCCAATCTGTCTCCCCCGTCCCCTTCTGTTGTTTCTGTTATGGCTCCCCGTGTTACTGCGGATACAAGGGCCTGCTGCTCCCCTAACTTAGTCTTTCGCCTCGCTATTTCTAGTTGGCATCGGGAGTGGTCTGCCTCTTAATTACTTCCCTTAATGCTCCCCTAACATCTTCTACCTCTTGCAGGAGCCCCGAGTTTTCCAAATTATATTTTTAACTCTAATTTGTTGTCATTTGCTTCAATGACGGCTGCTGTAGCATTTACATTTGAGAGGCTTTGTTGCTGTAACAACGAAGCTGCCTGTTCAGCCCCTCTTTCTAATTGCATAATACTGTGGCTTAATCGATCGATTTCTTGTCTCAAATGTTGTATTTCTCCCTCCTTTAACTGCCAAACAAGCTGGATGCCTTCTTCCTTCTATTCTTTTATACTTTGAATCTCTTTTTCCTTTAATTGAACCTCTTTTATGTGCAATTCTTTTAAATCTATTGCCCTTTGTTCTTTCATACTTTGATTCTCTTTTCTTGTTGTTCTTTTAAATCCTGTATCTCTTCCCTTAAATTTTGATTCACTTTTGCAACCTGCCTCATTAGTTCCTCATCTCTCTGAGCACAGTAAAGTGTGCTGAATGCCAAGAGACCATTTGCCTGTTTGGGCCTTAGCTCTCCTTGATCTACACTCTCCTGGATAAATGCCACGAGCTCCCAAAGGGACACATGTTGGCTCTTACGGAAGCACTGTGCCCATAACTCTTGTACTCCTTTATGGACATCTTTTTGGATATTTTCTCTTGATAAGCTACATCTACATCTTTTACTGGCTTTCTGTACATGACCAATCCCTTCATCCAGTGTCTTTTGAATTCAACTACGAGGTGGGTCCCCACTTAAACAATTCCAACTACAGAGACGAATGCTTCTAAGACGCAACTCCCCCAATCCGTTTAACAGTTTATAGTTTAAACTTCGCAACTCAGGTTAGAATCGCAACTCCCAAGATTTCCAATTGTTTAAAAAAATAATCAAAAGCTGTCTCGCTGGATCCCGGACGAGCCCCCAATTTTGTAAGATTTCTAAATCTCTGGCATTAAATTGACAGCAAGACCGATTCTTTTAAAACAATTTGGAAAAAGTTTATTAAACACACACACATGCACGCCTATCAGACAAACATCAGTCGACGGCTATCCTACAGATCTACTTTGTTACAACAGATACAATGATGTTACAATAGTGAGTTACAGATTTATAAATACGTATACTTCCCTCTGGCAAAGCAAAAGCACATGGCTTCTGGTTCTGTGGAGGGAGGGTTCCTGCTTTGCCATGTGCTAAAAAGAGAACTAGCAAACTTTTGGCTTGACTTTTTATCCTCATATGGTCCATTGTCTCTCAGAAAGCCCCAGGATTGGGTCTTGATTCCAGGGCAGTTCCTTATTGACTTTCCTCACACATATGTCTGTCTGGAGGACTGGTGCTATTCCTTGATTAGGTTAATTGCTTCACAATTAACACTTTTTGGTTTTGATGGGTTTCAAAGCCATGCTTCCTTTATTCCTTAAGCTCTGCCCAGCCAGAGAACTTGGGAGGTATCCATTTTGTCCCTTCAAGTTTAAACTGCAACCTTTCTGTATAATCTACACTTTCAACATTTATACATACACAGAAACAATTTTATCATTAATAAATACTTTTATTCTTACAGCTGCAAAACCTGAAACCTTTTGGGTCCAAGTTTCCACACGATAAAAAACGGGCGCCCCTCCGAGCTGGGCGCCCGTTTTTCGCGCCTAAAACGCGCCTAAAAAAAACCTCGCGATTCTGGAGCGTTCTGCAGCTCCTTGTCTGCCTGGCGCAGCGCCCAGGGGGGCGGAGCCTACACTCGCGCCGATTTTGTAAGTGGGAGGGGGCGGGTACTATTTAAATTAGTTTTTTTCCTGCCGGCAACGCTGCACGTGCGCGTTGGAGCGTTCGCGCATGCTCAGTGTGAAAAAAACATTGGCACTCGGCCATTTTTGCAGTTCTTTGTAGCTGTTTAATTTTTGAACATTTTTTAATAAAAGCACATTGCCATCAGCACATCAGCACTGAGGCTTCTTGCAGCCTTCTCACTGTCTCCTTCCCCTCCCCACCCTCCACGGCAACAAACGGCGGTTTCCTCCCCCTCCCTCCCTTCCGCGGTGGCAACAAACCACTGTCTCCTTCCCCTCCCTCCCCTCCGCGGCGGCAAACGTCGGTTTCCTTCCCCTCCCTCCCCTCCGCGGCGGCAAACCGCTGTCTCCTTCCCCTCCCTCCCCTCCGCGGCAACAAACCGCTGTCTCCTTCCCCTCCCTCCCCTCCGCGGCGGCAAACTGCTGTCTCCTTCCCCTCCCTCCCCTTCGCGGCAACAAACCGCTGTCTCCTTCCCCTCCCTCCCCTCCGCGGCAACAAACCGCTGTCTCCTTCTCCTCCCTCCCCTCCGCGGCAACAAACCGCTGTCTCCTTCCCCTCCCTCCCCTCCACGGCAACAAACCGCTGTCTCCTTCTCCTCCCTCCCCTCCGCGGCAACAAACCGCTGTCTCCTTCCCCTCCCTCCCCTCCGCGGCAACAAACCGCTGTCTCCTTCTCCTCCCTCCCCTCCGCGGCAACAAACCGCTGTCTCCTTCCCCTCCCTCCCCTCCACGGCAACAAACCGCTGTCTCCTTCTCCTCCCTCCCCTCCGCGGCAACAAACCGCTGTCTCCTTCCCCTCCCTCCCCTCCGCGGCAACAAACCGCTGTCTCCTTCTCCTCCCTCCCCTCCGCGGCAACAAACCGCTGTCTCCTTCCCCTCCCTCCCCTCCGCGGCAACAAACCGCTGTCTCCTTCCCCTCCCTCCCCTCCGCGGCGGCAAACGGCGGTTTCCTTCCCCACCCCCCGCGGCAACGAACGATGGCTGAAGCACTTTCACACAGGTAGGAAGATGGTTTATTTAATCTTTTCTTTGCTTATAAATGTTTATTCAGGTTGGATTTATTTGTATAATATTTGTAGAAGTATAAATAAGGATTGATTGTAGAATTTAATGACTTCCCTTTCCCCCCACCCCCCACCTCGTTCTGGACGCCTAATTTGTAACCTGCGCCTGATTTTTTAATGTGTAGAACAGGTTTTTTCAGTTCTACAAAAATCTTCACTTGCTCCATTCTACTTTAGTTTGGAGTACGTTTTCACTGTGGAAACTTTGAAATCAGGCGTCAGTGGCCGGACACACCCCCTTTTGAAGAAAAAATTCTGTTCCAAAGTAGAACTGTTCTACCTGACTAGAACTGCAGAAAAAAAAATGTGGAGAATTGCGATTTCTAAGATAGTCCGTTCTCCACCAGTTGCTCCTAAAAATCAGGTGCAAATTATGTGGAAATTTGGGCCCTTTATGTTGTAAGGCTATGGTAATGTAGTGGTTGTTTCACTTTACTGGATTAATCCAGAGGTATGAACTAATAATCCAGAGAATGCCATTTCAAATCTCAACATGGCAGTTTGAGAATTGAATTTAGTTTTAAAAATCTGGAAATAAAGAGCTGGTTTCAGTAAAAGTGACAGTGAAGCTGTCAGATTGTTTTTAAAAAGCTCAACTAATTTCCTTTGGGGAAGGAAACCTACTATACTTACTCGGTCTGGCCTATATGTGGTTCCAGTCCCACACAAACATGGTTGAATCAGCAGCTCTCTGAAGTGGCTGTAAGATTCGGCGGAAACTTTGTGGACTTTTTGAACTTTGCTTGGACACATTTTCACTGTACAGCAGAAGAGCTGGCTGGGGCAGATCCAAACATGTTTAGCTGGGTGGGATTGAGAATGGCTGAAAGCAGGAACATCATGGTTGATGAGCGCCTTTTGTCATGGAATGGGAACCCATCAGTGAGACATTAAGTAAAGTGGGGTTTCAGATCCCCTCTTCTACGCCTGCTTGCAATGCACAAGGACTGAGCACTCCATCAGGGATGGAGAGAAGAAACACCAGAGAGCCTTGCTAATTTAACTGGGAAGCTGATCTTGAGATTGGACTTGAATACCACAGATTGGTATGGACCCAGAAGATATGCCTCATTGGAAGAAGCAACGAGTAAGCCAGAGGGGTAATTGGTGAGCATTTATCCCAGCCCACGCATCTTTAAGACTACTGCATATTTGAAAGGGTGTCATGTGTCCAACCAAGCCTTAGGAGTTTTAGTGGTAAGGTTTTTGCAAGCATCATAAGCGTACGCACGTTCTGTTGGACAGATTTCAGTGGTGCAATTTTGCATCTGAGCAGGGGTGGTTTAGACATGGGTACTTCGCATTAGAGGCCTGTCTAGACAGGCCCGACTGCGTGTTGTGCTGTATTTGTTTGTACCAGGGTGTGTTTTTACTGGGTGCAGGTGTGTTTTAACTTGAGTAAAAGCATTGTGATGGTTGAAACCAAAAAGATCTGTCTGTGACTGTATATTACTGTTCACGGCTATAATTGAACTGAGATGAGGAGGAATTTCTTCTCTCAGTGGGTCATAAATCTGTGGAATTCTCTGCCTTGGAGAGCTGTGGAGGCTGGGTCATTGAATATATTTAAGGTGGAGATAGACAGATTTTTGAATGATAAGGAAGTGAAGAGTTATGGGGAGTGGGCAGGGAAGTGGAGCTGAGCTCAGGATCAGATCAGCCATGATCTTATTAAATGGCGGAGCAGGCTCGAGGGGCTAGATGGCCTACTCCTGCTCCTATTTCTTATGTTCTTATGTTCTAATTCCGGAGTCTAGAACTATTGTAAGAGGGGTGATTTGAAACCACCAGGGGCAAAACCACTTACATGGCCTAGCATGCCACTTAGATCCACCACTATCTTCTCAGAGCAACGAGGAATTGGGCAATAAATGCTTGCCAAAGTCGGCCATATCCCAAGAACAAATAAAAATATTGGCTAAAACATGGAGAACATGTATAAAAAATACACTACAACATTTTTTCTGCTATTTCTTTGAATTCCAACTTTAACCAGCTTCCCTTTTTCATCTGATTGCAATGGGTCAAAATTCCATTACCCAAACGTTGCATATTTCAATGGGCATGCTGAAGTAGCATTGCTGGTTAAAGAGGAGATTAATGCAATAGTTAGGAAAGACATTAGCTTGGATGATGTGGAATCTATATGGGTAGAGCTGCAGAACACCAAAGGGCAAAAAACGTTAGTGGGAGTTGTGTACAGACCTCCAAACAGTAGTAGTGATGTTGGGGAGGGCATCAAACAGGGAATTAGGGGTGCATGCAATAAAGGTGTAGCAGTTATAATGGGTGACTTTAATATGCACATAGATTGGGCTAACCAAACTGGAAGCAATACGGTGGAGGAGGATTTCCTGCAGTGCATAAGGGATGGTTTTCTAGACCAATATGTCGAGGAACCAACTAGGGGGGAGGCCATCTTAGACTGGGTGTTGTGTAATGAGAGAGGACTAATTAGCAACCTCATTGTGCGAGGCCCCTTGGGGAAGAGTGACCATAATATGGTGGAATTCTGCATTAGGATGGAGAATGATACAGTTAATTCAGAGACCATGGTCCAGAACTTAAAGAAGGGTAACTTTGAAGGTATGAGGCGTGAATTGGCTAGGATAGATTGGCAAATGATACTTAAGGGGTTGACTGTGGATGGGCAATGGCAGACATTTAGAGACCGCATGGATGAACTACAACAATTGTACATTCCTGTCTGGCGTAAAAATAAAAAAGGGACTGTGGCTCAACCGTGGCTATCAAGGGAAATCAGGGATAGTATTAAAGCCAAGGAAGTGGCATACAAATTGGCCAGAAATAGCAGTGAACCTGGGGACTGGGAGAAATTTAGAACTCAGCAGAGGAGGACAAAGGGTTTGATTAGGGCAGGGAAAATGGAGTACGAGAAGAAGCTTGCAGGGAACATTAAGGCGGATTGCAAAAGTTTCTATCGGTATGTAAAGAGAAAAAGGTTAGTAAAGACAAACGTAGGTCCCCTGCAGTCAGAATCAGGGGAAGTCATAACGGGGAACAAAGAAATGGCAGACCAATTGAACAAGTACTTTGGTTCAGTATTCACTAAGGAGGACACAAACAATCTTCCGGATATAAAAGGGGTCAGAGGGTCTAGTAAGGAGGAGGAACTGAGGGAAATCTTTATTAATCGGGAAATTGTGTTGGGGAAATTGATGGGATTGAAGGCCGATAAATCCCCAGGGCCTGATGGACTGCATCCCAGAGTACTTAAAGAGGTGGCCTTGGAAATAGCGGATGCATTGACAGTCATTTTCCAACATTCCATTGACTCTGGATCAGTTCCTATCGAGTGGAGGGTAGCCAATGTAACCCCACTTTTTAAAAAAGGAGGGAGAGAGAAAACAGGGAATTATAGACCGGTCAGCCTGACCTCAGTAGTGGGTAAAATGATGGAATCAATTATTAAGGATGTCATAGCAGCGCATTTGGAAAATGGTGACATGATAGGTCCAAGTCAGCATGGATTTGTGAAAGGGAAATCATGCTTGACAAATCTTCTGGAATTTTTTGAGGATGTTTCCAGTAAAGTGGACAAAGGAGAACCAGTTGATGTGGTATATTTGGACTGTCAGAAGGCTTTCATAGAAACATAGAAACATAGAAAATAGGTGCAGGAGTAGGCCATTCGGCCCTTCTAGCCTGCACCGCCATTCAATGAGTTCATGGCTGAACATGCAACTTCAGTACCCCAAGGTCCCACACAAGAGATTAATGTGCAAAGTTAAAGCACATGGGATTGGGGGTAGTGTGCTGACGTGGCTTGAGAACTGGTTGTCAGACAGGAAGCAAAGAGTAGAAGGAAATGGGTACTTTTCAGAATGGCAGGCAGTGACTAGTGGGGTACCGCAAGGTTCTGTGCTGGGGTCCCAGCTGTTTACATTGTACATTAATGATTTAGACGAGGGGATTAAATGTAGTATCTCCAAATTTGCGGATGACACTAAGTTGGGTGGCAGTGTGAGCTGCGAGGAGGATGCTATGAGGCTGCAGAGTGACTTGGATAGGTTAGGTGAGTGGGCAAATGCATGGCAGATGAAGTATAATGTGGATAAATGTGAGGTTATCCACTTTGGTGGTAAAAACAGAGAGACAGACTATTATCTGAATGGTGACAGATTAGGAAAAGGGAAGGTGCAACGAGACCTGAGTGTCATGGTACATCAGTCATTGAAGGTTGGCATGCAGGTACAGCAGGCAGTTAAGAAAGCAAATGGCATGTTGGCCTTCATAGCAAGAGAATTTGAGTACAGGGGCAGGGAGGTGTTGCTACAGTTGTACAGGGCCTTGGTGAGGCCACACCTGGATCATTGTGTACAGTTTTGGTCTCCTAACTTGAGGAAGGACATTCTTGCTATTGAGGGAGTGCAGCGAAGATTCACCAGACTGATTCCCGGGATGGTGGGACTGACCTATCAAGAAAGACTGGATCAACTGGGCTTGTATTCACTGGAGTTCAGAAGAATGAGAGGGGACCTCATGGAAACGTTTAAAATTCTGACGGGTTTAGACAGGTTAGATGCAGGAAGAATGTTCCCAATGTTGGGGAAGTCCAGAACCAGGGGTCACAGTCTGAGGATAAGGGGTAAGCCATTTAGGACCGAGATGAGGAGAAACTTCTTCACCCAGAGAGTGGTGAACCTGTGGAATTCTCTACCACAGAAAGTAGTCGAGGCCAATTCACTGAATATATTCAAAAGGGAGTTAGATGAAGTCCTTACTACTCGGGGGATCAAGGGGTATGGCGAGAAAGCAGGAAGTGGGTACTGAAGTTTCATGTTCAGCCATGAACTCATTGAATGGCGGTGCAGGCTAGAAGGGCTGAATGGCCTGCTCCTGCACCTAGTTTCTATGTTTCTATATTTCTAAGACCATCAATACCATTCTGCATCCATGCATATTTAGGCTTCCGCTCATTACATGTGTTTACAGCATGAATGAAAATAAAGTGAGGGTAAAAATCTAATCAGACCAAGCAGAAATGTTCATAATGTTGTTTCCCAGTCCCCACTCGCCTGAATCCCACTGGTGATACAGACACCGCCAGCTGGAAAATCTGTGATCTCAGGTCATAGCTGGTAGGTCATAGTTAGAGTTCCAAATGATCTGATTTGGAACGAAACAGTTTCGCTTTTAAAGTGAGCTGTCCAGAAATTTCTATAAATAAAAGACTTTAAAATGCTAATTTTTCGCCTGGAAAACAGGAGACCGACAGTTGACATTCTTGTGGAGACTTTATGCACCCATTTGCTGGGCTGAATCGATTTGCAGGCAGCCCTATAAATGGGCACCCAGCAATCCTGCCTCGAGCAAGCAGGGGAGGCTATTTAAATATGCAAATTGGGGTCTTACGCCTGTTGTAAAACTCAAATTTCAAAGGAGAAATCAGTGAAGCAACATGGCGCAAGTCAATCCCATCTCTCCAGGCACTGAGGGGCCTGACCGGCAATCCTGAAATGATTCTGTTATTGCCATTTGCAGCTCCTTTAGACCAATCTTTTGTTTCTTTACTTGTTCTTTTGCCTTGCACCATCATCCCTTTTGTCAATTAAACTCTCCTGCCTTCCACCCTGTCACTGACCTTCCCTTTTGTTCTTTCATCCCCTCCTCCCTTTCCCTGCCTCTACACTTGCTTTAAAACCTGTAACACCTCTAGCTTTTGCCAGTTCTGACGAGAGTTCAACGACCAGAAATGTTTACTCTGTTTCTTTCTCCACACATGCGGTCTGATCTTGCCCATATAGTCTAATTTTTAAAACAGATCTCCATTTTTTTCCCCATTCCTTCTGAGTTTTGTGTGGGAAGACATTCAGTTTGGGCAATGAACGGGCACGATGCTGCCCGCCTAATGCAACAGTCGGGAGGCCCAAAGCACTTTCCAGTTTGGGCCTTATTAACATTTTCTATTTGTGCTTGATGTCTGTGGTAGCTTTCAGCAGCATCAAGTTTATAGATTTCAGTGAAAAAAGTCAACCACATAGCTTGAAATCATTCATATATCTCTCGTCTATCCTTCAGTTCTATGTCTGCATGATTGTGGATCTATGAGCATTTCAGAAACCATTTAGTGAATAGATTTTAAGGATGTTCAACCAACAACCAAAAAATAGGAATAGCACTTGGATAGAATTTGAAAAGAAACACTAATGATTAGTTAACAATCCAGTGGCTGGAACAGATTGAGATGATTAACTAAATATACTTATGATAAAAATAGTTTTACATTGATTGATGTTATTCTGTAGTTCAGTTATTAGTTAAAATACAAATTCATATTCTTCTAAAATATTAAGCTCTTTTTAAAGTATACAATTATAAACGGTCATAAATTTACAGTATCTTTAGCACATTTCCTTTTCACATTGTAATACGATAGTGGAATGCTCAGTATGTATATATAACGAATAGCTAAGACATATACAGATCATACAGATGTGTTGAGTTGGCCTTGTCAGTGGCAGCAGCAGGAAAGGTACTGCAATTGGCCTCAGTGTCTTTCAGATAGGGAAAAAAAAATCACCCAGATTCCCACTCCAAATTGCTGTTGAGAGATGCCTGCCTGCTGCAAGTGCACATGTGTGCAATTTAGATGTGGGCCTCTTAACCGTCACTGAACAGCTTAACGTATGAATAATAACCACAAAGACAAATTACTGGAAGGTGCACAGTGCCATTGGAACTGGACCTAATCTAGGAGTCAATGAATTACAGAGGGGAGAGAATTGACAAAATCAAGTACTGAGAGACTATTTAGTCCTTGCATCGAACTGCCTGTCTCAGTATAAAACAACAACAAAAACAACAACTTGCATTTATATAGCACCTTTAATGTAGTAAAACACCTCAAGGTGCTTCACAGGAGTGTTAGCAAAGAGAATTTGACATCGAGCCACATAAGGAGACATTAGGACAAGTGAGGTAAGTTTTAAGGAATGTCTTAAAGGAGGAGAGAGAAGTAGAGAGTTGGAGAGGTTTAGGGAGCGAATTCCAGAGCTTAGGATCCAGGCAGCTGAAGGCACGGCCAATATCTCAGAATGTTGGAGGGCTGAAGAAGGTTACAAAGATAGGGAGGAGCGAGGCCATGGAGGGATTTGAAAAAAAGAATGGGAATTTTAATTCTGAAGCATTGCCGAAGCGGAAGCTAATGTACGTCAGCGAGCACAGGTGTGATGGATGAACCCTCAAAGCCTCCCTAAAAAAGTGCAACATCCCCACTGACATCTGGGAGTCTCTGGCCAAAGACTGCCCTAAGTGGAGGAAGTGCATCCGGGAGGGCGCTGAGCACCTCGAGTCTCATCGCCGAGAGCATGCAGAAATCAAGCGCAGGCAGCGGAAAGAGCGTGCGGCAAATCAGTCCCACCAACCCTTTCCCTCAACGACTATCTGTCTCACCTATGACAGGGACTGTGGTTCTCATATTGGACTGTTCAGCCACTTAAGGACTCATTTTAAGAGTGGAAGCAAGCCTTCCTCGATTCCGAGGGACTGCCTATGATGATGGATGAACAGGATTTGATGCAAGTTAGAATATGGGCAGCAGAGTTTTGGATGAGCTCAAGTTTATGAAGGGTGCAAGGTGGGAGGCCGGCCAGGAGAGCATTGGAATAGTCAAGTCTAGAAATAATAAAGACGTGGATGAGGGTTTCAGCAGCAGATGAGCTGGGACAGGGGAGCCACTGCAAAACTATAAATTTATTATTTTACTATATGTGGCAATGATACGATAATGTTTTCAACTCAAAGGCTTATCTTGGGCATAAAATGCTAATCACAGCAGTCTCATTGAAACCAATCAATAAATCCTCACCAATCTGTTACAATTCCTTTTTTGTATGAATCAGCACAGCTATTTTGAAGTTGCGAGTGTTAATGCTGTATGACTGTGATATATTCACTTGCAGAATATTGAACACCCTTCTAGAAGTACACTAATCAGAATGGTAAATAACAAAGTGGATAACCAGATTATATTGGATCATGGGTGTCGGGGGAAGGGGGCAGGGATGGAAGAAGGGGAGGAGAATATGGGCACTATCTCCGCCACAATTGTGCGCCGTTTTTTGGTGTCCAAATGTTTTTTGGCATGAAATACTCACTTTCCAACTTTCGCCAACGTTTGGACGCCAGTTAAAATTTTTTACCATAGACACGAGTCAAAATCGGGCGCCATTTTTCTGGAAATCAATTTTGGCCATCCACGATTTTTTTCAGCGCGGTGCACATTGCCCAAAAACCCCGCAAAAAAAACATACGTTAACTTAAGGAATCAGTGTGGGGCACAAGGGGACAGGAATGAGGCAATAAGAATACACGATAAAATACCTTTTTTTTCACAGGGAACTTTTTTTGGAGCAAGGGAAGAAGATTTCCGGGCCGAAAGGACTGCTTCCCACCCGTTGGCCCGTTGCAATCCCAGGCCGAATGGCCCCCCGCTCAGTCCCATTTCCCTGACGAATTGAAGTTCGGAAGCGGGAGCGCCATTTGGCCCGGGATTGCAGCGGGTCCAGCCGGGGCTGGCGGAGGGGGGTGGAACGGTGGCAGCAAATCCATCCGGGGGGGATGCGGTGGCTGAGGGTCCAGCTGGGGTAGAGGTCCTTTGTGACCCTTTCGGCTGCGGTGGGGTCTCAGTCCTTTCGGGGGAGCAGGCTTCAGCTTGCTTCAGCTTCTTTGGTTGCCCTGGCAACTTCAGCTTTTCGAGCATGCCCAGAGAGTTTTTAGTGCAGACTTGAAGCTCTGGCCCTCAGACTAACTTCGGAGAACGCAGCGCCAAATTCAAATATTTCTTTGGCGAAAGTCCTGATTTTTTTTTCTGGTGCAAACATACACAAAAAAAATCATACGTTAACATGCGCAGGCGCCAAAAATCCAGCAAGTGGAAAATAGGGACCTATACCTGGTAACTGTGCAGCAACTCTATAAATGCTAGCTATATGTAACAGCATTAACAATGCTTTACAATGTTTATGAATACATTTTAGGAGTTAAAACGGATTGTGTCTTTAATATTATGAACTATAGCAGTATCCCTTCCAACATTTAAAAAGTCCAATCTGGAGTATCTGATGAAAATCTTGTAGATCCGTGATGAAGCGTATTGCCAACCAATGACAGATTGAATGAAAGAACACAGCGAGCACATGCTGTTTCTTTGGTCTATAAATAAACTGATAAGGATTTAGAAACCATCATGTAAAAACATCTTGAAAAAATATTGAAATTCCTTTCTGTTCATATTGCCAAATAATGGGACGAAGGAGCGGGGGGGGGGGGGGGCTGGGGGATGATGGGAGGAGGAGGGCTTTCTTCTGTTAAAGTGTATTGTATTTCTTAAACCCAAATCAGTTGACATCCTTTTCTATACTGATTTATCAGCATAGAAATAGATCAACATTTTTGACAATGTCTAGGACTGGATGATTTGTGATAATCTCATTGTTACACAAACAGCTTCATCAGTGTCTGTTCTATGATTACATTTGTTTCGTAGTTGGCAATAACAACAGGATGTTAATGTATTTCTCAACACTCCTTGCATTTTTCTGAGTTTAAAAATTGTCTAAACCTGTGAAAGGCAGCTGCAAATAACACTGCCCATTGTGTGACTAGAGAAAGGGAAATAATAATTGGGTTTTACTGACCTTTGAAATTGAGAAAGTGAAAGGTGCAAAATTCGTGGGAGAACCCCCCCCCCAGCGTTTAGACTCATTGGAAAGGAAATTTAATTTGGAACTATCTACCAGAAAGTTTGAAATCCTAAAGTGCACATGGAAGAAACTACGAACTTTAATTGAATTTGGGATTTTTAAAAGGTGAATGTTGGGTCTGCAAGAAAAAGGGTGGGGTCAATCTCTAAAGGGCCAGTTTGGGCATTGGAGCTAATCAAATTGCCTGGGAACTGTTTACCCTCGAAACCTGTCCCTAGAAGACATTTACATTTTAACAATCCACCTCACCCAGAGGACCCAAATGTCACATACATATTCCAACAGGCATAGAAATATCTGGTTCAGGCCAGACTTCCGAAAGCAAAAAAAACAGTGCTATCACAATGGACAAGAGCTCATCATCAACTCAGAAAAGCCTATCAACGCCAGATTAAAACCACTTAATCAAGTTTCAGTTAGCTGGACTGCAAAACTTAACAAAGAACCAAGGTTGATTTCGGGCACAGATAAGGAAGCCTCTCAAAGTATAATAGGGCCTATCGTACCAAGAGAGCTATCTCTATTCTGACCATCGCAGAAAGAACTTTTCTGACCAAGCACTTTGGAACAACAAGATCGAGAGCACACGGCAAGAAAAAGCAGGAAGAATCATCGCGACATCGGAGAAAAGGATTCGCTCCAACTGGCTTCAATACGCAGCAGAGGTCTTCTGCCACGTCCGGGGTACGGCAAGGCAAACCGGCTATAACCAAAGAACCCCGAGACCGCGAAACAGCCCTAACTGTCAAAGGAAGGATTGGTGAGCATTATCCCTGTTGCCCTAGAGTCTAACTTAGCTAGAGAGTAAGTGGGAGCTGGGAGGTATTTATGTTGTGTTCATTACCTGTAATAAAGTATTCCCCATTGTTTGGAAACTTTTGTAAGATTTTACAGTTTTACTGGAGTGTATTTGTGTTATTTGCTTTCTTGAATAAAATCCATATCTTCTTTGTACAAAGCAGTTGTCTGCTGTACTCTATCACACCCTGATTAATAAATCCAGGCTCGAGAACCAGGGAGTGGAAGCGACTCGCAACCGTTCTGGGTCAGGGAAGGCAAACTGACCCCACACACCACTCCCTACAAAAGCTAGGTGAAGGTATTTGTTGACTGGGATATCTCTACTTTGGTTTGGGCAAGGTTCTCTCAGACACAGTATAGTTTAAGGTATAACTTAATTAGTCCAAAGTCCACAAAAGCTTAGTAGAATGTTGCAGTTATTGATTGATCAACATGCTATAATACCTATTCCATTACAACTTACAAGTATCACATACTTACAACCCGGGACACCTCTGCAGGCTCAGTGATGATTGTCTGTTCTACCAAGATACCGACCAGCTAGTATTAATCAGCTTACATGGTCCATGTCTCTGAGCCATATGTGGAGGGCGGGTATTACTACAGCCCTGTAGACCATGAGCTTGGTGGCAGATTTGAGGGTCTGGTCTTCAAACACTTTTTTCCTCAGGTGGTCGAAGGCTGTGCTGGTGCACTGGAGGCACTGTATGGCTCAGAGACATGGGCCATGTACAGTAGACACCTCAAGTCGCTGGAGAAATACCACCAACGATGTCTCTGCAAGATCCTACAAATCCCCTGTGAGGACAGACACATCAACGTTAGCGTCCTCAACCAGGCCAACATCCTCAGCATTGAAGCACTGACCACACTTGATCAGCTCCACTGGGCAGGCCACATTGTTCGCATGCCTGTAGGATTCGGCGAAAACATCGACAGCAAAAACGTAATGTTTTGGACATAGCAGCGATCTGGGACAAAGAGGGGACACCAGAGAGTGCAGGAGTAGCATTGGCCCTGGACTTGAGGCAAGTCCAGGCACAGGATCCTGTCCTCAAGGTCGTTCTGGAGCAGCTGGCTAAGGGCGAGAAGGTAGAAGGTCCATTCGGGGTAGCAGACATCACTGTAAAGGAGGGGATGCTCTTTAAGGAGGATCGGTGGATAGTTCCCAAGGTGCAACAGAGGGAATTCCTCCAGTTGGCCCACGGGGGCCCAGGAGCGGGACACCCAGGGCCGGAGACTACCTGGCAAAGAGTAGAACAAGCAGGGTGTGGCTGCAACTGAGGGAAGATGTCCGCGATTTTTGCGCAGACCCTCTGCGCGACGAACAACCCCGATCCGCAACGTAGGAAGGTTCCCTTGCGGCACACAAGAAGGGTAGAGGGACCATGGCAGTCAGTACAGGTTGATTACATCGGGCCATTGCCCACCACAAAGGGAAGATACAAGTACTGTTTGGTCCTAGTAAATATGTTCTCCAAGTGGGTAAAAGTCTTCTCTTGCCAATCAGCCATAGCATGGCGGCAGCAAGGATTTTGGTAAGGAATGTGTTCTCCAGGTGGGGACTGTCCCAGATCATTGAGTCCAACCAGGGGAACCACTTCATGGGGAAAGTCATGCAGGCCACCTTGAAGGTTCTGGGGATAGAGGGTAAATGGCATGTGGCTCACAACCCACAGTCATCGGTGGTTGTGGAACGACTTAATCGGACCATCAAAGAAAGGCTATGGAAGGAAACAGGGTCGTCCCCAAAAAGGTGAGATGAGGTGCTGCCATTAGTTTTGATGAGGGTCCGAGCCAGCATCTCCAGGAGCATAGGGTACTTCCCGCACGAGCTCATGATCGGGAGGGTCATGCGCACGCCCACCCATGTTCTGGCACCGGTTCTCACCGAAGGTCTAGTGAGAGAAGTAACGGGATAAGTTTGTCAAGAATCTGTATGAGAGGTTGAAGCAGATTCATTGACAGGCAGCCAGTAACATGGGGAAGCAGCACCAGAGTAATCGGTTGCTGCTTGAGTCCCAGAGAACACACGAGTGGAAGGTAGGAGACCAGGTGATGGTCTGAAATTACGCTCGCATAGGGACGTTTGAGCCACTGTATATGGGAACTTACAGTATAGTGGATAAGGCAAGCCCCATGGTTTACACGGTTAAACTTCCAAGGTGCACAAAGTGGTTCCACGTAAACCAGTGTAAGTTGTTTAACCCGGGGGAAAGGGTAAGGAAAGGAAAGAAACACCAAGGCTCTGTAAACAGCATGGTGGACACGGGTCTTCCTCCCATAGTTTAGGACAGCAAGGACCCTGTGGTGGGGACAGCAAGAAGGAGCAGCAGGGTCCCATGGCCAAGGACGCCTCCTTGCACGCCGATCAGGAGCCATAAAAGGCCCAGGCAAGAGGTGTCCTAGCGGGGCCACCCGGTGGCACGGGTGGTATTGTACATAGTTTTGTTTTAAAGTGTTTTGGTTAGTTATAATGAAGCCAGACCTGTGGAGGTAGACCCTTTCACAGCAAGGTGCTTGTTAGTTTTGTTTTGCAGGAAGCCGAGGACGGAATGGAGACAGCCCTGAGACTGAGCCTGATTTAGATGCTGGCCGAAACAGGGCACAGCAGGAGAGGAGACGCTGAGTTGTCCTTCCTCTATGGATGTAATGGGGGTAACGGACCCACCATGATACAGGGGTGTAGGACAGGGGATACGGTCGGGATGGCAGCCTACTTCCACGAGGGAAGGTAGCCAGGGTGGCCGGGTCGAATTCGACAAAATACTCCAGCTATTCCAGGTTCACAAACGGAGAGGCCTTCCATATCGTGTCCCAGATTGAAGGTCACAGCCACACGGGTTGGGGTGACCAAGGGCAAGCGCGTATGCTTGAAGTGCAAGAGACACATTCCCCTGGGATGGTGGTGGTAGCTCAGGAAATTGAGTCAGGACACGGGGAACCAGACAGCGGACTGGGAGAGACTAGGGAACGATACATACCGACAGATCACGGGGACACAGAAGGGGAGTGGAAATATGCTGGGACAAGTGGTGGAAGGAGGAACAGGGAATTTGTGTGTGTATGTGGGAGTTGGAACGGATCTGCCCAGCGGGTGTGTCGATTGCCATTTTGCGGTAATGGCAAGACACTGGAGCTGGGATCAGATGGGATCGGAGTATGGACTCCTGCGTGATTCCAGACCCTCCCAACACAATAAATGCCACTGAACTTGTAGCACACAAGAGGAAGCCCCTGCCCACAGCCCCACCGGTCCGGGCGACAGAAGTTAGGTGTCCAGCCACCACACCAGGCCCAGGGAATGGTTTTGTTTTAGTCCCGACCGGGAAGGCTTTATTCCAGAGGGTGCATTACGTGATCGCGGTGGTCATTTTAAACCTAACCGGGGTGCATCTGCCCGAGTGATGCCGAAAAGAAACTAAGCAGCTGTATGAGGCACTCATTAAAGAAATGTTCCGCCAGTTCTTTGAACTCAGTTACGGGGATGTGAGTCGGGAAAAGTTGTACAACATGGGAGTGAGGGATAACGTTATTCCGGGGAGGCAGAGGCGAGGGGTGCTCAATGATATAGCTACGGCGTTTAGCGCGAGTACATCTCTCGCCAATAATATGGATGACGTGCAGTTGCAAGTGCAGATCAGTGGTTTAAAGGACCAGCTGTGGAAGATCCTGGGGGAAAGGAACGAAGTGTAGGGTCAGAGCTAAAGGAGGACCAGGCAATGACTGTCCATGTAAAGGAGGTCATCGCAGAGCTGGAGACACATGCTCAAATGGTTAATGAATTAATACGGGAGGGCAGGAATGCCTCGGCACAGACAGCCATGATTGAAGTGTGCGAGTTGTATAGTGCTGGTTGCTAGGTGAAGGACGCAGTAATTTGGAGGACCTCTGGCAAGGTCGGGTCCCATCGTGGGTCAGCAACCAACACCTCGCAGTACCATAATTCGATGAGTCCGTGTCAGCTCCGTTTAGCTTTCGAAGCCTACCCAGTCTCAGCGGATTGCGGTCGGTCCAACTACTCGGTTATGGGGATTGTGTTACATATGCCAGTGATGGGCGGGACACCACAGCCAGTGCCGGTATACAGAGTGGAGAACATTGGCCTCTTACGGGAGGGGGTGCACGTGTGGTACCATGGGGCTCCACCGTTTGGAATAAAGTGTGAGCACGCCATGACCGGCACTGACCTCAAGGGGTGCCAGAGCAGGGGCGCAGGGACGTCATATTGTGTTCCGAGCACTTGAACGCGTTTGATTGGCCAGAGTTCGGGTTTGAATCAGGGAGTGCAGAGCCTATTAATTGCACCATGGAGGTGATGGCCCAGAGCCACGTTCCACCTCAGGTAGCATATGCGGGCAATGGGACGTACTGCGTCACGACAAGCGTGCACCAGTACCGGGTGCACCGCGATACTTGGTGTCTGGTCACCGACACGACTTTCTGCTTCAAACCCCACATCGAAGTTCAAGTGGCCCAGGAGCGCATCCTTCCAATCCCAGAGCCATCCACGGTACACATCACGGTGAATGACACAATTCATAATCTGCAGCAGTACATCACACTGTTTGGATATCAGATTCCTTTTCTGCTCGAACACCTCGCAACGTTAATAAAAGCTGTTGAGCTCTCGCAGAAACATTGTTTTACATTGGAACAAACAAACTGGAACACAGGGGAGGAAATTAAAGGGATAAATTCCCCACCCTGGTGGGACCTTGGGTTGAATGTAGAAGCTCCTTCGTGGGTCTGGATTTGCTCGCACACTCTTGTAATTGTACAGTTTCTCATTGTAAGATATTTGTTGCGGCTGTCTTGCAAAAGGCGAAGCAAGGCTCTCCGAAGTTGGTGGGAGGCCTTGGTTAAAGGTTGAACCTGAATGTTTTTCTCTGTATACAATGTGTTTTATGTTGTATTTTAAGGGATGTATTCGGGGTGTTAAAAGTAAAGTATATAGGGTTGGTTGGACCACGACGTGTTTTCACTAGCAGACGTTTGATATTCCAGAAGGATTCTTGAAATATCATAGGGGCGACTGTAAGATTCGGCGAAAACATCGACAGCAAAAAGTTTTAAGTTTTGGACATTGCTTGGACACATTTTCTGTTACTGCAGAGAGCAGACAACATTGACTTGGGGCAGCTCCAAACATAAGAACATAAGAAAAGGAGCAGGAGTAGGCCATAAGGCCCCTCGAGCCTGCTCTGCCATTCAATACGATCATGGCTGATCTGATCATGGACTCAGGTCCACTTCCCTGCCCGCTCCCCATAACCCCTTATCCCCTTATTCTTTAAGAAACTGTCTATTTCTGTCTTAAATTTATTTAATGTCCCAGCTTCCACAGCTCTCTGAGGTAGCGAATTCCACAGATTCACAACCCTCCTCATCTCAGTTCTAAATGGGCAGCCTCTTATTCTATGATCATGCCCTCTAGTTCTAGTCTCTCCCATCAGTGGAAACATCCTCTCTGCATCCACCTTGTCAAGCCCCCTCATAATCTTATACAGTTCTATAAGATCAACTCTCATTCTTCTGAATTCCAATGAGTAGAGGCCCAACCTACTCAACCAGGACGGGAGAGTGGAGAGCACCAGTTCAAACTGTCACAGGAGCATCCAGTCGTGCCCCGGTAACTGCCCCCAAAGAAAGTGGAGTGTGGGAAATTGCACTCCGCTTCCATTGAGGGGTGGTTAGTCCAATTTCTGCGGCAGGAACAGGACTTCCACGCTGGGGGCTAAAATTCCCGGCCCCAGAAGGTTACTGCCCCCAAGATGGGAGCCTGTGCAGGGAGGCAGAGGGAAGTTGAGGGGAGACGGGGGCGGGAGATGGAGGGGAGAGTGGTGGAAGTGGGTGTCATGTATCTTACATTATAGCCGTCATGGGCGAACCTGTGGACTCAAAGGCATTGATTGCCATGACTATCTCACAGTCCTGTTCATCAGACCCTTCCATGGTCGCTAGGGGTAGCCTGCTGAGCGCGTCGGCACAGTTGTCTGTGCCTGGTCTGTGCCTTATTGTGTAGTCGTAGGACGCCAGCATGAATGCCCACCGTTGAATTCGTGCCGAGGCGTTGGCATTTATTGTCTTGCTCTCGGATAGCAGGGACGTGAGGGGCTTGTGGTCGGTTTCTAACACAAACTTGGCCCTGAAAAGGTATTGATGCATCTTTTTGACACCGTACACGCACGCGAGCGCCTCCTTCTCCACCATACCATACCCATGCTCCGCCCGCGAAAGTGACCTGGAGGCATAAGTTATGGGTTGTAATTTGCCCGCACTATTGACATGTTGCAAAACGCACCCGACCCCATACGCTGACGCATCGCATGTGAGAACTAGCTTTTTACCTGGGTCAAAGAAAGTCAAAACACTGTTGGAACACAGAAGGTTGCGTGCCTATTGAAGGCGCGTTCCTGGGCGTCCCCCCAAAACCAATTGCACCCCTTCCTGAGTAGCATGTGGAGAGGCTCCAGCAGCAAGCTTAAGTTCTGCATAAAGTTCCCAAAGTAATTGAGTAGCCCGAGAAAGGCACGCAGTTCTGAGACATTCCAGGGCCTGGGTGCCAGGCGAATTGCTTCTGTTTTGGACTCTGTTGGGCGGATTCCATCAGCGGCAATCCTTCTGCCCAAAAATTCAACCTCGGGTGCGAGAAACAGGCACTTGGATTTCTTGACCCGTAGGCCTATCTGATCCAAATGCTTTAGTACTTCCTTCAAATTACAGAGATGGGAGTCGGTGTCCCTGCCCGTGATAAGTATGTCGTCTTGAAATACAACTGTCCCCGGGATGGACTTGAGCAGACTCTCCATGTTGCGCTGGAATATGGCAGCTGCCGACCTGATGCCGAATGGGTATCGATTGTACATGAAAAGGCCTTGATGTGTGTTGATGGTGGTGAGTAGCTTGGATTCCACGGTCAATTCTTGCATCATATTCGCAGATGTGAGGTCTAATTTTGAGAAAAGTTTACCTCCAGCCAATGTGGCAAATAAGTCCTCCGCTCTGGGCAGCGGGTACTGGTCCTGCAGGGAGACTCTATTTATGGTAGATTTGTAGTCCCCACAGATTCGTATGGATCCATCAGGCTTCATGACTGGGACGATGGGACTTGCCCAGTCGCTAAATTCCACAGGTGATATAATGCCTTCCCGCAGAAGCCTGTCTAGTTTGTGTTCAATCTTTTCCCTCATCACATAGGGTACAGCTCTGGCCTTGTGATGGACCGGTCTAGCATCCTGTGTGATGAAGATTTTGACTTTTGCCCCTTTGAAAGTCCCCACACCTGGCTGAAAGAGATGTTCAAATCGCTTTATAACTGTTGAGCAGGATGTCTGTTCCTCGAATGACATGGTATGGACATCATCCCATTTCCAGTTTAGTTTTGCCAGCCAGCTTCTTCCCAGCAGTGCTGGGGGGTCTCTGGGGACAATCCACAGGGGATGTCGGTTCACTGTCCCTTTGTGTGTGACAGAGAGTATGGCGCTGCCAAGGACTGGTACGATTTCTTTGATATAGGTCCTTAGTATGGTGTCGACCCTTGTGAGTTTTGGTCTGTGTGTTTTATGCGGCCACAGTTGTTCAAATTGTTGAGCGCCCATGAGAGATTGACTCGCTCCCGTATCCAGCTCCATCTTGACAGATATCCCATTGAGTAGAACCCTCATCATTATAGGAGGCATCCTGTTGTAGGAGCAGCGGCCATTTATCATGTTGACCCGCTGTACATCGGTGTCCCGGGTACTGTCCCCACCATCTTCTGGTCCACTTTCCGACCCATCCGATTCGTATACCAGCCGAGCTGCTGTTTTTTTGCACATGCGGGCCAAATGCCCTGTATATTCACAATTTCTGCAAACAGCCTGCTAAAATCGACATCCCTTTGACGAGTGCCCACCCCTACACCTCCAGCACAGACCTGTTCTATTGTTTAAAGTGTTCCCAAAGAATGAGCTGTGTCTGGCTGATCTCTCTTGAGCTTCTCTCAGTTATAGTTGATTGCTCGCATTGTGGGTTGATGAGGTGTGAACGGCCGTTCCTGTGGCCCTTGATGGCTTCTGCCTGCTGTCGAGAGCCTGTTCTCCTGGTTTTGTCTGTGTGTGGGGATAGCAGCTTGTTTAGTGCTGTGAACTTCTTGTTCCAATATTTCGTTAGTTGTCGTACCTGCATTGTAAGTCAACCTCGTTTCTTCTTCCCCGACCAAGAATGTCTGTGCAACCAGTGCTGCTGCCTCTAAGGTCAGGTTCTTGGTCTCTATGAGCTTTCGGAATATGTCTGCGTGGCCTATTCCTTCAATAAAAAAATCTCTCAGTACTTCTCTCCTCAGTTCATCGGAGAACTCACATAAACTAGCCAACCTCTGAAGTTCCGCCACGAAGTCGGGTATGCTCTGACCCACACAGCGTCTGTAGTTGTAGAATCTGTGTCTGGCCATGTGTAGTCTGCTCGCTGGCTTCAGGTGGTCTCTTACCAGTATGCTCAATTCTTCAAATGACTTGCTTGCTGGTTTCTCGGGTGCCAACAGATCCTTCATTAAAGCGTATGTTTTCGAGCCACAGCTGGTCAAGAGATGGGCTCTTCTCTTGTCTGCCTTATCATCGCCTAACCAGTCTTTGGTTACAAAGCTTTGCTGGAGCCTTTCTATAAAGTCCTCCCAATTGTCTCCCGCATTGTACTTTTCATCTGATCCGTTGTTCGCCATTCTGTGGATTTTGTAATCCCGTAACTCGTCGCCACTGTAACGTCCTGTCCCCTCAGTACAGATTCACATGAGGCATGTAGTGAAGTCAAGGTCACTCTGGACCTGCACCTTTATTTCACAGCTCTGGAATGCTGCACTTGCCTGAGACCTGTCCTTATATACCTGTCTCTTGCAAGTGCACCCCTGGTGGTAAGGTATACTGGTGGTTACAGGTCATATCTTATTACAGTCATGTATAGCATATTAGGATACAGTTATATATAATAATGTAAGATACATGACATCACCCTCCCCCAAGGTCTTATTGTCTTTATAGTTTCAGTCTCTCAGGTGGTCTACGCTCTTGCGTGGAGCGTCGGAGTTGTGGTTCAGTTGTTTGCCTTGGTGTCTGTTTTTCTTTGGGTGTGGTTGCTGGTATCTCGCTTGGGCTGTCTGTTTCGATTGGTGTGATTGTTGTTGACTCGCCTGGGCTGTCTGTTGGGATTGCCCTTTCCTCAGGTTGTTCCCTCTGTCTGTCCACCAGATGTGGTGCGAGTTCTACATTGTAGTCTGCTTCTGGTTCTGCAGTGTTGTTGGTAAATCTGCTTTTGACTTGGTCTACATGCCTCCGGCAGGTTTTGCCATTGTCCATTTGTACAACCAGTAGCCTGTTTCCTTCCTTGCCCGTTACTGTCCCTGCAAGCCATTTGAGACCCCTGCCATAGTTTAGTACAAACACTTTGTCCCCTATCTCATTTCATCTCCCCCTCGAATTTCTGTCATGCTTACGGCGCTTTGCCTCAAAGATTTCATGCATGTCTGGGAGAATTAATGAGAGCCTTGTTTTTAAAGTCCTTTTCATCAACAGTTGCGCGGGGGGGATCCCAGTCAGTGAGTGCGGACGAGATCTGTATGCCAGCAGCAGTCGCGACAGGCGACCCTGCAGCGTGGGACCTTGGATTTTAAGCATGCCTTGTTTAATGATTTGCACTGCTCTCTCCGCCTGACCGTTGGAGGCCGGCTTGAACGGTGCCAGCTTGACGTGATTTATGGCGTGGTCAATTATAAAGTCTTGGAATTCTGCGCTGGTGAAGCACGGACCATTGTCACTGATCAATATGTCAGGGATTCCGTGCATTGCAAAAATGGTTGTGAGGCTCTGCACAGTGGTGGAGGTTGTGCTCGAGTTTAAAATGGTGCATTCGATCCACTTTGAAAATGCATCTACAACTACGAGGAACATTTTGCCCATGAATGGGCCCGCATAGTCTACGTGCATCTGCGACCACGGTTTGGAAGGCCAGGGCCAGGGGCTCAGTGGAGCATCCCTGGGGGCATTGCTGAGTTGGGCACAAATGGTGCACCTTCGGACGAAGAGCTCCAAGTCCGCGTCAATACCAGGCCACCAGACGTGGGATCTGGCTGTGGCCTTCATGAGAACGATCCCCGGGTGCTCGCGGTGGAGCTCCCGGACAAATGCCTCTCTGCCTCGCAGAGGCATGACTACTCGGCTGCCCCACATCAGGCAGTCTGCTTGTAGTGATAGCTCATGCATGCGCCTGTGAAAGGGTTTTAATTCCTCGGGGCAGGCATCGCGAGCCTCTGCCCAATCACCGGTTAGGACACATCTTTTTACTAAGGAGAACGAGGGGGGTGGAGAAACCCAGGGCAGGGGACAGGAGGGGCCACATTGCAGCGGAGGTCTGGGGGTCGAAGTGTGTTGGAGGGGCGGGCCTGGGGGCTCTGTGCCTCGGTGCGGGGAGTGTTCGGAGTGGGGTGGACAGGTTGACTGCGCAGATGGCGGTTGGTGGATGTGGTGTGGTTGGCGTCGCGGGGGCGTGGCTCCGGGGTGGCCGGGGCTGGGGGCTTAACATCCAGTGGTGTTCGGCATTTTGGAAGGATTCTGACGGGATGGGGCGGGTTGGGTGCGGGGGGGAGTGTTCCCGGTGTTGAGTGGGTCCGGAGCCGGGGTGGGGGGCGCGCTCTTGGGATGGGGGCTGGGCTGTTGGGGCTGGGATTGGGAGAGACTTCTTCATTCAGGGAGTTGTTGGCCTGTGGGGTTCCCTGCCGCGGAGAGTTGTTGATGCCAGTTCATTGGATGTGTTCGGGAGGGAGTTGGATGTGGTCCTTGCGGCTGGGGGGGGGGGGGGGTCGGGGGGCGTGGAGGGGGTGTGGAGGGGAGGTGCTGGGGTAGGTGATCAGCCATGATCTTGTTGAATGGTGGTGCAGGCTCGAAGGGCCGAATGGTTTACTCCTGCACCTATTTTCTATGTTTCTATGTTTTTTTTTAACCTTTCCTCATAAGTCAACCCCCTCATCCCCGGGATCAACCTAGTGAACCTTCTCTGAACTGTCTCCACAGCAAGTATATCCTTTTGTAAATACGGAAACCAAAACTGCACGCAGTATTCCAGGTGTGGACTCACCAATACCTGTACAGCTGTACAGTAAGACTTCCTTGCTTTTATACTCCATGCCCTTTGCAATAAAGGCTAAGATTCCATTGGCCTTCCTGATCACTTGCTGTACCTGCGTATTATCCTTTTGTGTTTCATGCACAAATACCCCCAGGGCCCGCTGTACTGCAGCACTTTGCAATCTTTTCCATTTAAATAATAACTTGCTCTTTGATTTTTTTTCTGCCAAAGTGCATGACCTCACACTTTCCAATATTATACTCCATCTGTCAAATTCTTGCCCACTCACTGAGCCTGTCTATGTCCTCCTGCAGCCTCTTTATGCCCTCCTCACACATTGCCCTTCCTCCCATCTTTGTATCATCAGCAAACTTGGGTATGTTACACTCAGTCCCCTCTTCCAAGTCGTTAATATAGATTGTAAATAGTTGGGGTCCCAGCACTGATCCCTGGGGCACCCCACTCGTTACTGATTGCCAACCAGAGAATTAACCATTTATCCTGACTCTCTGATTTCATGCCCCACAGGAATACACATCAGGGAGACATGGAATCACTGGCATGAATGGTTGATGGACAGGTCTTTTGTCTTGCAGTCAGTAAGACATTAAGTAAAGTGGCTGGGGTTTCAGGCCATCGAAGACAAATGTAGACTCCAGCCCTGATTTTAGCCTAACCCTGCCCAGTGGAAAAAGGACAGGATAGGTTCAGATGCCTGTTTTAAAGACTGCTCTATTGTGCACTCCATTGACCAACCTGCCAGGTGAGCTAGGATAAAATCGAGGCTTCAGTACCAAACCTCAGGGTCAGGCTGCTTTTAGTAATTGGGTCAAACTGTAAAGTCATTTGTCCTGAGGTGCTGCTGGAACATGGGGACCGCAACCTACTGCACTGATAGGAGAGCGCGAGGTCCTTAAAGAGCCGAAGATGAATGTTGAAAAATCTTTAATATTGGTGAAGATGAATTTTGAAAAATGTTTAATATTGGGCAGGGAATTTAAGGGAGAAGACAATGGGGGAATTCCTGTGGGATCGATTAGCGTTGTCTCTGAACATATCTGGGGCCAATATTAGGCCAACACATCTATACTAGCATACACACATGCTCTCAGCATATTTGGCTTCTGCTGGGCCTTAGGTGGGCATACTGGCATTCTGGGGAATTCTTGGGGTGGCCCAAAACACCCCCATACTTGTCCCAAAGGTGGCTGTGGATAGGGAGGGAAGTTATCAGTGGGTGAAAGATACTCCTCTTAAGTTACTTAAGGTTGAGCCTTTCAGGGGCAGAAACTTGGCAGATCTGTGTTTTGCCCAAAATTCCTGCTACCTCCCACAGGCAATTGTATTCTGAGCTGTGCCCTCTTCCAGCCTAGGGTGTCGAAATTCGGTCCTGTCGCTTTTGAGGCGATGTCACCAGCTGAATGCTGATTTTAACGTCAGGTGGTAGGTGCCGCCTCAAATGGCAAAATTCAATTTTGCCGCCCAAAGATGAGAGAGCAGCACAAAAAGTGGCATTGCACACTGGTCCTTGGGCGCCAATGGAGCGGCATCTCAGAAGGCCTACTGAATTTCCTGACCATAGGTTGTCGGCATGTGAGTTTAAAAAAAATGAAAAAAAAAATTTCCTCACCTACACCCACACTTCGCCACTGATCACATTAATACCTAAATGCAAAAAATAAATAAACATAAACTCTTACCTTGATCCCTGGACTCTACTGCCCCAGGATCCCCGATGCCCCACCACCTTTCCCAGGCTATACGGACGCCGACCGGTAAGGACACTATACTTACTTAATTTCAGAGCCACAGCCACAAGGGGGCGTTGCACGCTCGATGACATCAGCACATGGGTGGTGGCCGAGCGTGCACCGCCACCCCACCACCCAAATAAATTTCCAGCCAGCCCAGGAACCTGGTCGCTGCCGACGGTAAGGACTTAGCCGTCCGTTAGCCTCCCCTCTCCAGCGGCAATGGTTGGCATTAAAAAAACAAATTTCAACCCCTCGGAATTTCTGGCTCCATTATCATTACATAAAAAATAGAAAATGCTTAGTTTCGATGCTTTGCATAATTTATGCAATGTATAGACCAGGCCAGACATGAGACACACTTACGTAACCTCCTGTGTATTATGCGGTCAGCTCCACTTGTATAAATGTCTTGGCCTGAATTGTTTCCTCCAATTTCTCCTTTCAGAATTTACTTTCTTCCCATAAATTTATATGCAAAATAGAAGTCATTAACAACTGGATATGATGCACTGGAAAAGCGCCCTTAAATTGAAGGCTCTTTGGTTATAATGTATACCTACAGTACTGCCTTTACAAAACTATCATATGTCAGTACGCTCATAAACTGTTGATAATTTCAGCCACATGAATGTATTGAAGCCATTTTTTAACTGGTTTTCTTAATTTGTTGTCATTTTTCTTTCTGTTGTGAAAACGATTTTTAATACCAGGACTAGAGAAACATAGAAAATAGGTGCAGGAGTAGGCCATTCGACCCTTCTAGCCTGCACCGCCATTCAATGGGTTCATGGCTGAACATGCAACTTCAGCACCCCATTCCTGCTTCCTCGCCATACCCCTTGATCCCCCTAGTAGTAAGGACTACATCTAACTCCTTTTTGAATATATTTAGTGAATTGGCCTCAACAACTTTCTGTGGTAGAGAATTCTACAGGTTCACCACTCTCTGGGTGAAGAAGTTTCTCCTCATCTCGGTCCTAAATGGCTTACCCCTTATCCTTAGACTGTGACCCCTGGTTCTGGACTTCCCCAACATTGGAAACATTCTTCCTGCATCTAACCTGTCGAAACCCGTCAGAATTTTAAACGTTTCTATGAGATCCCCTCTCATTATTCTGAACTCCAGTGAATACAAGCCCAGTTGATCCAGTCTTTCTTGATATGTCAGTCCCGCCACCCGGGAATCAGTCTGGTGAACCTTCGCTGCACTCCCTCAATAGCAAGAACGTCCTTCCTTAAGTTAGGAGACCAAAACTGTACACAATACTCCAGGTGTGGCCTCACCAAGGCCCTGTACAACTGTAATAACACCTCCCTGCCCCTGTACTCAAATCCCCTCGCTATGAAGGCCAACATGCCATTTGCTTTCTTAACCGCCTGCTGTACCTGCATACCAACCTTCAATGACTGATGTACCATGACACCCAGGTCTCGTTGCACCTCCCCTTTTCCTAATCTGTCACCATTCAGATAATAGTCTGTCTCTCTGTTTTTACCACCAAAGTGGATAACCTCACATTTATCCACATTATATTTCATCTGCCATGCATTTGACCACTCACCTAACCGATCCAAGTCACTCTGCAGCCTCATAGCATCCTCCTTGTAGCTCACACTGCCACCCAACTTAGTGTCATCCGCAAATTTGGAGATACTACATTTAATCCCCTCGTCTAAATCATTAATGTACAATGTAAACAGCTGGGGCCCCAGCACAGGGCCTTGCGGTACCCCACTAGTCACTGCCTGCCATTCTGAAAAGTACCCATTTACTCCTACTCTTTGCTTCCTGTCTGCCAACCAGTTCTCAATCCACGTCAGCACACTACCCCCAATCCCATGTCCTTTAACTTTGCACACTAATCTCTTGTGTGGGACCTTGTCGAAAGCCTTCTGAAAGTCCAAATATACCACATCAACTGGTTCTCCCTTGTCCACTCTACTGGAAACATTCTCGAAAAATTCCAGAAGATTTGTCAAGCATGATTTCCCTTTCACAAATCCATGCTGGCTTGGGCCTATCATGGCACCTCTTTCCAAATGCGCTGCAATGACATCCTTACTAATTGATTCCATCATTTTACCCACTACCGATGTCAGGCTGACCGGTCTATAATTCTGTTTTCTCTCTCCCTCCTTTTTTTTAAAGTGGGGTTACATTGGCTACCCTCCACTCCATAGGAACTGATCCAGAGTCTATGGAATGTTGGAAAATGACTGTCAATGCATCCGCTATTTCCAAGGCCACCTCCTTAGGTACTCTGGGATGCAGACCATCAGGCCTTGGGGATTTATCGGCCTTCAATCCCATCAATTTCCCCAACACAATTTCCCGACTAATAAGGATTTCGCTCAGTTCCTCCTCCTTAGTAGACCCTCTGACCCCTTTTATATCCGGAAGGTTGTTTGTGTCCTCCTTAGTGAATACCGAACCAAAGTACTTGTTCAATTGGTCTGCCATTTCTTTGTTCCCAGTTATGACTTCCCCTGATTCTGACTGCGGGGGACCTATGTTTGTCTTTACTAACCTTTTTCTCTTTACATATCTATAGAAGCTTTTGCAGTCCGTTTTAATGTTTTCTGCAAGCTTCCTCTCGTACTCTATTTTCCCTGTCCTAATCAAACCCTTTGTCCTCCTCTGCCGAGTTCTAAATTTCTTCCAGTCCCCAGGTTCACCGCTATTTCTGGCCAATTTGAATGCCACTTTCTTGGCTTTAATACTATCCCTGATTTCCCTTGATAGCCACGGATGAGCTATCTTCCCTTTTTTATTTTTACGCCAGACAGAGATGTACAATTGTTGTAGGTCATCCATGCGGTCTCTAAATGTCTGCCATTTCCTTAACTGTCAACCCCTTAAGTATCATTCGCCAATCTATCCTAGCCAATTCACGCCTCATACTTTCAAAGTCACCCTTCTTTAAGTTCTGGACCATGGTCTCTGAATTAACTGTTTCATTCTCCAACCTAATGTAGAATTCCACCATATTATGGTCACTCTTCCCCAAGGAGCCTCGCACAACGAGATTGCTAATTAATCCTCTCTCATTACACAACACCCAGTCTAAGATGGCCTCCCCCCTAGTTGGTTCCTCGACATATTGGTCTAGAAAACCATCCCTTATGCACTCCAGGAATTCCTCCTCCACCTTATTGTTTCCGGTTTGGTTAGCCCAATCTATGTGCATATTAAAGTCACCCATTATAACTGCTGCACCTTTATTGCATGCATCCCTAATTTCCTGTTTGATGCCCTCCCCAACATCACTGCTACTGTTTGGAGGTCTGTACACAACTCCCACTTACGTTTTCTGCCCCTTGGTATTTCGTAGCTCCACCCATACCTATTTCACATCATCCAAGCTAATGTCTTTCCTTACAATTGCATTAATTTCCCCTTTAACCAGCAATGCCACCCCGCCTATTTTCGTTTCTGTCTATCCTTCCTAAGGTCTATCTGTCTATCCTATCCTTAGGTGAATGGGCAAATGCATGGCAGATGAAGTATAATGTGGATAAATGTGAGGTTATCCATTTTGGTGGTAAAAACAGAGGGCCAGACTATTATCTGAATGGTGACAGATTAGGAAAGGGGGAGGTGCAACGAAACCTGGGTGTCATAGTACATCAGTCATTGAAGGTTGGCATGCAGGTATAGCAGGCAGTTAAGAAAGCAAATAGCATGTTGGCCCTCATAGCAAGGGGATTTGAGTACAGGGGCATGAAGGTGTTACTACAGTTGTAAAGGGCCTTGGTGAGGCCACACCTGGAGTATTGTGTACAGTTTTGGTCTCCTAACTTGAGGAAGGACGTTCTTGCTATTGAGGAAGGCAGCGAAGGTTCACCAGACTGATTCCCGGAATGGCGGGACTGACATATCAAGAAAGACTGGATCAACTGGGCTTGTATTCACTGGAGTTCAGAAGAATGAGAGGGGATCGTATAGAACTGTTTAAAATTCTGACGGGTTTAGACAGGTTAGATGCAGGAAGAATGTTCCCAATGTTGGGGAAGTCCAGAACCAGGGGTCACAGTCTAAGGATAAGGGGTAAGCCATTTAGGACCGAGATGAGGAGAAACTTCTTCACCCAGACAGTGGTGAACCTGTGGAATTCTCTACCACAGAAAGTTGTTGAGGCCAATTCACTAAATATATTCAAAAAGGAGTTAGATGTAGTCCTTACTACTAGGGGGATTAAGGAGTATGGCGAGAAAGCAGGAATGGGGTACTGAATTTGCATGTTCAGCCATGAACTCATTGAATGGCGGTGTAGGCTCGAAGGGCCGAATGGCCCACTCCTGCACCTATTTTCTATGGGGTTTTTTTCTATGTTGAGTTCCCAGCCTTGGTCACCCTGGAGCCTTGTCTCCATGATGCCAACTACATCGTATCAATTAACTGCTATCTACACCGTTAATTCGTCCACCTTATTCCGAATACTCCTCGCATTGAGGCACAGAGCCTTTTGGCTTGCCTTTTTAACACACTTAGACCCTTTTGAATTTTACTGCAAATTGGCCCTTTTTGTTTTTTGCCTTGGGTTTCTCTGCCCTCCACTTTTACTCATCTCCTTTCTGTCTTTTGCTTCTGTCTCTATTTTGTTTCCCTCTGTCTCCCTGCATTGGTTCCCATCCCCCTGCCATATTAGTTTGACTCTAAACATGTCTCATTCAGCCATTAAGTGGATGAATTTTTAGATGAATAAATTTATGGGAATTGAAACAGTAAACTTGACACACACACGCATCAAAGTTTTCCTATCTTCATCATCATAGGCAGTCCCTCAAAATTGAGGAAGACTTGCTTCCACTCTAACATTTAGCGCCCAGCAAGATGGGCTGCAAAATTGTGGGAAGTGGGCACTTTCGCCTCAGAAATGGAGGGAGGCAGTATCTGAGGCGCTAATGGCCTCAGTGGGGCACTGTAGGGGTTCTATTACCAGGACTGCATCCAATTTCAGGTGACTTTCATTCAGCGATAATTAGTCTCCTGCTCATTCCAGTTCTTACAGGGGATGTCATTTCAGGCAGCACCTGGTCATTTTCATCATTGCTGGAGTTCACTGAGATCTGGAAAGAAGGTCTGCGATGTTTGCTCTAATGCCTTTTAGAAGGGCCACCCGATTCAATGACCTGACATTGGTGGGGGCAGTGGCGAGAAGGAGGGTTGCACTGCTTCCTCCATCTGGGAGAAGGCCAACGCCACAGGTTTTTTGGGCCATGTGGGCAGTGGTGACTCTGGAGGTGTCGACCAGCACAGTGGTCGACAGAACCCCAACACAGTGTCAGAAGAAATTCAACAACCTCAGTTGGGTGGCTAAGGTGAATACATGTTTGCGCAACTCTTACATACCAGCCTCTGAGCCTCTCTCTGCGCACACTCTGAAAACCAGCACTTAACCCAAAAGGCAACCACCAAGCATCCGTACATACTCGCAGTCACATTCTGATTTCATGCCTTGCCTATATTCACAGCTATTTAACCACTTCAGGCATATCTTCCACATACATACTCTTACACACAGGTTCCTTTCTTTTGCAGGCCAAGATGGCACATAACAGAAGGGAGCAGCAATGGACTGGAGGGAGAGGGGAAGCTGAACTGTGCCAACTGACTGTCTTGGAGGAGCGAGTGCTGCGGCTCATTGGCCCACAGGTGGTGGGTGCCATGACTGGCTGAGACATCGAGCCCGTTGGGGGCAACAATGGTATCTTTATCCTGCCTTCTCATCCCAGTTCCCCATTAAACCAGAAGGCCTTATCATTTTCCAGCTCCTCATTCTGTCTGCCTTCCTTGCTCCATTCCTGCCCCCCTGCCCTCACATTAACGCAACTCTTGTGCCACTTATGCTTTCAAATAATCATGCAGCAGATCAGCAGCTTGTGCTTGAGCCCACCCAACTGAGTCATGAGGGAGAAGGGGGAGACGAGGAGGAGGAGGAGGGGGAGGAAGAAGAGGAGCCAACACATCGTCACTGCTTCTCTCACCCGCAGGCATCAGCTCAGATACTGGCACTGTGGTCCTTAGAGGTTAGGCTAGTAGAGGGGGCTGCACTGGGTGATACACTGGGGCCTTGCAGGCTGCAGCATGGTCAAGGGGAAAGGGAAGCTTGGGAGCTATCTCCCTGGAGGACGAGTTTGCGCGTGAGTTATGCTGCACAGGACTTAGATGAGGATCTCAATGGGAAGGCATCCACTCTGACATGATAGATGCAATGGCAAGAGTACCCGAGAGCCTATCAGCAGTAGTAAGGAGTGTGAAGGAGTTTGCCTCCCGCATTATACACAGCTCTGCAACATCGAAGAATTGGCCACACTTGACCAGCTCCGTTGGGTGGGCCACATGCTCCGCATGCCCGATACGAGACTCCCAAAGCAAGTGCTCTACTCGGAACTCCTACACGGCAAGCGAGCCCCATGTGGGCAGAGGAAATGTTTCAAGGATACCCTCAAAGCTTCCTTGATAAAGTGCAATATCCCCACTGGCACCTGGGAATCCCTGGCCAAAGACCGCCCTAAGTGGAGGAAGAGCATCCGGGAGGGCGCTGAGCACCTCAAGTCTCGTCGCCGAAGGCATGCAGAAAACAAGTGCAGGCAGCGGAAGGAGCATGCGGCAAACCAGACTCCCCACCCACCCCTTCGTTCAACCACTGTCTGTCCCAGCTGTGACAGAGACTGTAATTCCCGCATTGGATTGTACAGCCATCTGCGAACTTACTTTTTGAGTGGAAGCAAGTCTTCCTTGATTTCGAGGGACTGCCTATGATGATAATGACACAGCTTTGCGCACACCATGGAGCCCATCATTGCCAGTGTGCAGACGAGGATGGACTCCCAGAGACACAGTGTGGATCTAAACCTCATGACACGTGTCATGGGCGATGTGGCAGCTTCCATTTCGGCACAGGCGGAAGCAACATAACGTCTTGGTGCTGCAATAGAGTCAATGGTTGCTCGCATGGATGCTCAGACTGCTCTCATGCAGTCTCAACTTGATGCCACGCAACATCTTGGTGCTGTCATGCAGTCTCAAATGCATGTCACACATGCTCTGACTGCTGCCATCACCGCTTGGACCACCACAGTCGATCAGGGATCACACAGTGTTGCAGCAGCGCAGTAATCTTAGCTGAATCAGATTGGTGGGGATGCTGAGGTGTTGCCCCATGGGAGTGGCAGTGGGTCAGTGGAGCAGGAACCTGCTGTCGTCTCTCAGGATGACAGCATTCCTGATCCCATCACTGCCACTCCGCCATTGGACTTGTAGCTGCCTGTCACCCAGCCAGCCCAGACTGCCGCTGCCCAGCCTGAGGTGGTGCAGTCTGCAGCTGGGCCTTCCAGGCTGATAGAGAATTCAAACAGGCTGCATTTAGACAGGCTGTGAAAATTCACAGACACCAAGTCAGAGATGTTACGTGAGTGGGAGCATGTTGCATTAAATCATCAATCAACTCGACATTTTAGGACCTTTGGGTAGCGAGCCAATTAAAAGGTTAAAAGAATATTAATTGAGCCAATAAGGTCAAAGAAGGCGAGTTCTTTTCTGTAAATTGATCCAGGTATAAGTACAGCCATTTTGACCATGTGGTCTCAGAAGGACAAAGATCTGGCTTCAAGCCAAGAGCTTCTTACTGCTGCCAAAAAATAAAATGACATTAAAACTACAATCGGAGTTCGTATTTCTTTGGAAATTAAGAGATCTAACAATTTTGGCATCACGAACAGGATCGCTGAGGAAAGAAACTGAATTTTGGACATCGGACCTACATACTGAGGTAAGGACTCCTCTTTATAAAAGTCCTCGGTCAAAAGTCTAAATTCGCCTCTCCTTCTACGCGATTCTGAAAGCCTCCGGTTTGCGAACCCTCCGGTTGGTAGTCGGCTCAAGGTCCCATAGATGTCTAAACTTCGGCGGTGTGTTAGTTAATTAATCACCGACCTATTGATCGGCTGGAAAGCCTATGACTCGAGACCCCAGTAAAGAAATCAGTATTATGGCAGAAGGAGATAAGAGCAAAGAATTGCCTACAACTGTTAAAGGTGGGCAAGCACCACCTGAGGATTTGCTAGATGAAATTCTCGAACAGTTGAAAGAATACATAGAGCAACAATTCAACTTATCTAAAACCTGTATTAAGATCGAACAAAAATACGGAACCTCCAAAGGACAATGGTCCTTGGACGAGATTAAAAGGGTCTGGGGAAAAACGACCCGTATGAAAAATAAAGAGCGAACTAGATGGTCCCTAGCCGTTATGGGACAGATTCGAAAGCGGAATGAAATTATAATGCGTTCCCAACATGATCGAGAACTGACCAGTACAAAGGATCAATTGCAAGCTGTTTGTGCGCAGCTGCGACAGAAAAAGCTTGAACTTGAAAAGCTGGAAGCGGAAGTTAAAGATCTTAAAGGTGAAATTAAAGAATGGAAAAAATCATTAGGTCAAGAGACAGTAATAGGAAAAGGAAAATGTATCGGTCAATTCCCAGGGTACCCATGTTTGGATAAATTAAAAGCGCAAACCCGAAGACACGACCGAGGAATAGATACGAATTCTGAATCCTCCGACGATACATGGTCGGAGGATGAAGAATTAGGGGTGCGCTTTGCCCTGTTTAAAAAAAGACGAGTTGTAGTCAAATCAGAAGAGACTGCGGATGAGGGCGGAACCAAAAAAACGAAGAAAAGGCTGTATAAAAAATACTTAGTTCATGATCCGGCAGACCCAGAGAAAATTGATAAATGGTCCAAGGAATTGCCCAATCCAAAAAAAGGGGGAGTAAAAATGTGGGACCAATTGGACCGCTTAAGAAATATATATCAACTTCATCACTGGGACGGAGTGCAAATTTTGACCATAATGGTGCCAAAAACACAGGGAAGAAAATTGCACGACAAGGTAGAAGAAGCTTTGGGGCAGAATGAGGAAGAATTAGACGCAGGATGGGAGGCGATTAAACACTGGCTGCAAGCCTTCAGTCCAGCTAAGACAGACTGGGGAAAAATTGCAGCCTGCCAACAGAAAGGAACAGAGGAGGTCCTGGAGTATGACGAGCGGTTTAGATGCACGTGGCTAGAACATTCGGGTATGAATAATGCGGATGAGGAAATGGATGAACAAGTGTTTGGACCCCTGAAAGCAGCTTTCGTGGCAGGTCTAAAGCCAGAACTGTCCAAAATGCTTAAGGTAGTGTTACCGGACTGGGAAGGTAGAGGAACTACCTTTGCAGCATTGGTGGATCGATGTAACCAATTAGATCGGGATATGGGAGCTAAAGTCCGAGCTGTACAGGCTATGGGATGGAAATCCCAGGATTCCGATAAACAGTCATTAGGAAAATTACCCGGAAAATGTCATTATTGTGGGAAAGAAGGTCACTGGGCCAAGACGTGCAGGGCAAAACAGAAAGGTTGTGGCTGGGGAAGAGGACGCAGCCAGGGATACAATTCAGCCAGCAAACCAGGCTTGTCACAAGATAACGACCTCATAGAAGCATTTAAGCGACTGACAATACAACAACAGAAGGAGTTAGTTGGGACAGCAAAAAATGGTTAGAGCCTACCCTGGCCCCCCTCCTCGCACTAATACAACAGAGGGGAGATGGGCTATATATAACTGTGAGGGTGGACGATAAGGTTGTGGACTGTCTTTTAGCCCAGGGGTGGAATTAACATACTTACCCCTACAATATGGAGACTCTTTGCCGTTGGATGGTAGGGCACGTACAGCCTATGGAGTTGGGGGCCATAAAATGGAAATTAAAAGGACAACACCGGTACTTATAGGGCTGGGTCCACATGAACTAACCACGCTGGTCTGGATAGGCCCAGTAGATCAACCCCTTTTGGGAATGGATGTTCTAATCCAAATAGATTCATCGTTGCATTTCGAGGATGGTCGGGTGACATGGTCAATTAGAACTTTGAAGAAAGAAGAATTGAAGGAACACCCGATATGGGCTAAAGATAAGAATGATTGTGGCCTACTCCAGATTGAGCCTGCGTCATTTACCGGGACCAAGCCTCCATGCACTAAACAGTATCCCATCAGTCCAACTGCCATCGCGGGAATCTTACCGGTTAATCAGCAATTGGAGAAACAAGGGGTGCTTATTAAAATGCATAGCTCCTCCAATAGCCCCGTGTGGCCGGTACAGAAATCTAATGAGACTTGGCGTTTGACTGTCGATTATAGGAAAGCTAACCAGTGTATTGATCAAAAAGCTCCTTTGGTCGCAGATCCCTCCACCATTTTTAATGCCCTCAAACCGGAACATAAATATTTCTCGGTTATAGATATGGCCAACGGATTTTGGTCAGTGCCTCTGGCACCAGAGGTTCAACAGTGGTTTGCTTTCACGGTCCAAGGACAACAGTATACTTGGACCCGGTTACCGCAGGGTTTCCACAACAGCCCTACGGTATTCCACATGGCTTTATAAAGCCATTTGCGAGAATTACTTCCCCTGTCATCCACAGTCATCCAATATGTAGACGATATCCTGCTAGCTTCAAACACGGAAGACCAGCATGAACAAGATTTACGAGCTTTGCTGGACCACCTTTGGCTGAAAGGACATAAAGCCAGCATCAACAAAGCACAAATATCCCAAGAAGTGGTTGTATACCTGGGACAAAAGATTTCACAAGGAAAGAAATAACTTACTCAGGATAGAACTGCAGCCATTCGGGCTGCTAAAAAGCCCTCCACTATTCAGGAACTAAGGTCTTTTTTTGGATTGTGTAACTTTAACAGAAATTGAATTGACTCCTTCACTCAGCTTGCTCAGCCACTGAATGATATTTTAAAGGGGAAACGTGCCTCTAAAGAAGCCATCACCCTCACTAAGGAACAGCAAGAGGCCTTCCTGAGTTTGAAAAAGGCTTTGTGTTCGGTACCGGCTCTGGGAATCCCCGACAATGGTAAGCCATTTACCCTGTTTGTCCATGAGAAAGAAGGATATATGACAGCTATACTGACACAAGAACATGGGGATCGGCAAAGACCTATTGGCTATTATTCGGCAAAACTGGATGCGGTAGCCCTCGGATGGGGAAGTTGCCTAAGGGCTATGGAAGCTACATGTCGAGCGGTAATGATCACGGCGGGTCTAGTCCTCGACCAAAAACTGATTGTCAAGTGTCCCCACACCGTATACGCTTTGCTGTCTATGAATAGAATGTCTCAGGTGACGGCAGCTAGATGGACCCGCTGGACAGCAGTTTTGGAAGCTCCTAATCTCCATATCGTCCAGGCCAGCCCGGTTAATCCTGCAACTATGCTCCCGATGTCAGAATCGAGGGAGCAAGAGGGGGGAGAATGTGAAGAGCATGGCTGCGTGGAGATTTTAAAAGAAACAGAAGAAGCAGCCTTAGCAGCAGAGGAGCCTCTGCACAACCCAGACCTCATCCTGTTTACAGATGGTTCCTCCTTTGTTGACAATGGTACCAGAAAAGCAGGATGGGCAGTTACAACCTTATATGAGGGAGTGGCAAAAGGATGTTTACCCTCAGGAACATCAGCACAACAGGCCGAGTTATGGGCCCTGTCAGAAGCATGTCGAATAGCAGAAGGACAGACAGCTAATGTCTACACAGATTCGCGTTATGCTTTTGGAGTCGTTCACGACTTTGGTCTGTTATGGCAGAAAAGAGGATTCCTCACTGCTGCTGGTACACCTATCCGAAATGGAAAAGAAGACTGAGACTTACTAGAGGCCATACAATTACCTCAAGAAGTGTCCATCCTGAAGTGTAAGGCCCATACCAAGGAAAATACCACAGAAGCACAGGGAAATGCCCAAGCTGACCAGGCAGCTAAAGATGCCACCTCACAGGGCGTTCCTCCAGAAGAACCAACACAGATGTGCAGATTGAAAGCACTCAGGACTCTGACACGAGACCTTCAAACAATGCAAGGCGAGTGCTCCCGAGAGGAAAAATGGACATGGATTGAGGCAGGAATTAAGCTATGCGAAGATGGTGTCTGGAGACAAAGAATTACCGACAAGCCAGTCGCGCCACAAGTGCTTATGCCTTTTTTAGCCCAACAGATCCATTCGTGGGGACACTTGGCCTCACAACAGATGACGGCACGGTTCCAGAAAAGCTGGTGGGGTCGGGGATTTAAAAAACATGCCCAGCTGGTATCAGACCGCTGTGTGGTCTGCCAGAAAAATAATTCTGGACCCATCACTGTAATGCCCCAACTGAGGCCCCCTGCCCCTGTCGAACCATTCCAGCATCTGCAGGTTGATTATATATCTCTTCCTTCATGCCAAGGATACAATAACATTCTTGTCATGGTCGACAGATTCTCTAGATGGGTAGAAGCTGTCCCAACTAAAAGAGCCACAGCCAATCACACTGCAAAGGTCTTGTGTAAGGATTACATTCCCCAATGGGGAGTCCCGAGTAGCATTGACTCAGATCAGGGAACACACTTCACAGGTGCTGTCTGCCAAGAAGTCTGTAGGTTATTGAACATTACGTGGGATTTACACTGTCCTTATCATCCACAATCATCAGGACAAGTCGAACAAATGAATCAAACTCTGAAACAACGGCTTACCAAATATCACCAAGAAGGAACACCGTAGCCCCAGGCACTACCAATAGTGCTATGTAGCATTAGGGCAACCCCGAACAGAACTACAGGTCTAAGCCCATTTGAAATTATAACAAGAAGACCCATGTCGCTGCCAGGAACTATCGATTTACGGAAAGCTGATGTTCACTTAATGAGTGACACTTTATTATCATACTGTCAGAACTTAACCAATGCTATTAGTTCTGTTTCCCGACAGGTATCGGCAGCTTGGGGTAATCCACCCGAAGGAGGACACGACATCATCCCGGGAGTCTGGGTGTATGTGAAAAAGTTGCATAAAGAACCTTTGGGTGCCAAGTGGGAGGGACCTTATCAAGTGTTATTGACCACCCAGGCAGCTGTTAAAGTCCAAGGAAAGAAAGCCTGGATCCACGCTTCACATGTTAAACGAGCACCCGTAACTGAAGCTGAAATCTAATAAGGACAATTACTTTCTGCGAAAATGTATAAATTTACTGTATTATTGATTGTAGGTATTCTAGGCATTGGCCTACTTCTTACTAGCTGACCCTCTGCACCAAAGGGAAATAGTAGGGTAGCAAGAGAATTACATGTAAATACCTTTTTATATATGTCATACATTTATGCCAAACAAGGTAACATTTCTAGGTGTTGGGTGTCTGCACATATTCCTATTCACTCAAAGGGAGGGATTCCCTTGAGGCCAGTTCCCTTGAATATCTCGGAAATGGCTGAGTGGATAATTAATCAAAACAAAACAGGCAATGCGTTTCAGGATATGGAAAACTGGGCACGTAAATGGAAGTCAGCAGGTTACAATCTGACTACCTTTGAAGGGGGTTACCAACCGTGGTACAATAATTCCAAACGGCCCCCATTTTTTGTTATCACTAATACAATGGGAATAGGAAGACAGGGGGAATTGGTCTGTCTGATTAGAAACATCAAAGGAGGCCAAAATATGGGGTATAGTAACTGCTCCCGGAATTATAATATAATCAAGCCACGGAACCGTCCAAACTGGGCCGATGTGGGAATTCTTAACGTAACGGGAATTCTGTATAAAACAGATGGAAAAGCCTGGACAGGCCCCGGAGTGTTGCTGACAAAGAAACAGCTAACATTCATTGCCTATAATGGCACCTATTGGGTGTGTGGCCACAAGGCCTACCCTTGGTTGCCCCAGAATTGGATGGGATCCTGCTATTTAGCCTACATTGTGCCTTATATGTATCATGTAAAGTCACTGTCGGAACATCTAAGAGAGCTATCACAGAAACAGAGAGGTTCTTTGCCATTCTGATCCCCAGGTATGGAACCGCCAGACTGGCAAGGGAATCCATTAACATGGCATCCGTTGTGGAACGGGTAGCCAATTAGGGCAGGGAAAATGGAGTACGAGAAGAAGCTTGCAGGGAACATTAAGACGGATTGCAAAAGTTTCTATAGATATGTAAAGAGAAAAAGTTTAGTAAAGACAAACGTAGATCCCCTGCAGTCAGAATCAGGGGAAGTCATAACGGGGAACAAAGAAATGGCGGACCAATTGAACAAGTACTTTGGTTCGGTATTCACTGAGGAGGACACAAACAACCTTCCGGATATAAAAGGGGTCGGAGGGTCTAGTAAGGAGGAGGAACTGAGGGAAATCCTTATTAGTCGGGAAATTGTGTTGGGGAAATTGATGGGATTGAAGGCCTATAAATCCCCAGGGCCTGATGGACTGCATCCCAGAGTACTTAAGGAGGTGACCTTGGAAATAGTGGATGCATTGACAGTCATTTTCCAACATTCCATTGACTCTGGATCAGTTCCTATGGAGTGGAGGGTAGCCAATGTAACCCCACTTTTTAAAAAAGGAGGGAGAGAGATAACGGAATTATAGACCGGTCAGCCTGACATCGGTAGTGGGTAAAATGATTGAATCAATTATTAAGGATGTCATAGCAGTGCATTTGGAAAGAGGTGATATGATAGGTCCAAGTCAGCATGGATTTGTGAAAGGGAAATCATGCTTGACAAATCTTCTGGAATTTTTTGAGGATGTTTCCAGTAGAGTGGACAAGGGAGAACCAGTTGATGTGGTATATTTGGACTTTCAGAAGGCTTTCGACAAGGTCCCACATAAGAGATTAATGTGCAAAGTTAAAGCACATGGGATTGGGGGTAGTGTGCTGACATGGATTGAGAACTGGTTGTCAGACAGGAAGCAAAGAGTAGGAGTAAATGGCGACTTTTCAGAATGGCAGGCAGTGACTAGTGGGCTACCGCAAGGTTCTGTGCTGGGGCCCCAGCTGTTTACACTGTATATTAATGATTTAGATGAGGGGATTAAATATAGTATCTCCAAATTTGCGGATGACACTAAGTTGGGTGACAGTGTGAGCTGCAAGGAGGATGCTATGAGGCTGCAGAGCGACTTGGATAGGTTAGATGAGTGGGCAAATGCATGGCAGATGAAGTATAATGTGGATAAATGTGAGGTTATCCACTTTGGTGGTAAAAACAGAGAGACAGACTATTATCTGAATGATGACAGATTAGGAAAAGGGGAGGTGCAACGAGACCTGGGTGTCATGGTACATCAGTCATTGAAGGTTGGCATGCAGGTACAGCAGGCGGTTAAGAAAGCAAATGGCATGTTAGCCTTCATAGCGAGGGGATTTGAGTACAGGGGCAGGGAGGTGTTGCTACAGTTGTACAGGGCCTTGGTGAGGCCACACCTGGAGTATTGTGTACAGTTTTGGTCTCCTAACCTGAGGAAGGACATTCTTGCTATTGAGGGAGTGCAGCAAAGGTTCACCAGACTGATTCCCGGGATGGCGGGACTGACCTATCAAGAAAGACTGGATCAACTGGGCTTGTATTCACTGGAGTTCAGAAGAATGAGAGGGGACCTCATAGAAACGTTTAAAATTCTGACGGGGTTAGACAGGTTAGATGCAGGAAGAATGTTCCCAATGTTGGGGAAGTCCAGAACCAGGGGTCACAGTCTAAGGATAAGGGGTAAGCCATTTAGGACCGAGATGAGGAGGAATTTCTTCACCCAGAGAGTGGTGAACCTGTGGAATTCTCTACCACAGAAAGTTGTTGAGGCCAATTCACTAAATATATTCAAAAAGGAGTTAGATGGAGTGCTTACTACTCGGGGAATCAAGGGGTATGGTGAGAAAGCAGGAATGGGGTACTGAAGTTGCATGTTCAGCCATGAACTCATTGAATGGCGGTGCAGGCTAGAAGGGCCGAATGGCCTACTCCTGCACCTATTTTCTATGTTTCTATGTTTCTATACCTCAGAGGCCCTAGTTAAAATCAATGCAGAAATGGTAGCAATCCGCACAGTAGCCCTACAGAATAGACTGGCCCTTGATTACATCCTGGCTGAAAAGGGAGGTACTTGCGCCCTACTCGGAACTGAGTGTTGCACATCTATCCCAGATAGCTCCGAAGAAATTACCCACTTAGCGGAGCATATCCAAAAGGAGGTAGAAAAACTTAAGCAACCCCCATCACTTTGTGGAGTGGAGCCACTGAATGGTTAGGTTCAATAGGAACTTCATTGGTGGAAGGTTTAATTCTATTTGTTGTAATTGTTTTACGTTTATATTTTTTGTTTATGTTGATTAAATGTTGTTGCGACCAGGCGGCTATAGCTGCTGTCCCGCAGGTGAGACACCTTGCAGTTCCCAGCAGACCGTCTGTACGTGGTACAGGGGTATGTTATGCTTAAGGGAAGGTTGTTTACTGGATGAATTAAGATTTGATTTGGATTAAATTGGAATAAGGTTAATTAACCTACTAAAACCAGACTTCCATTGTGGCCACGATAGAATTCGGGTTGGTGTAAATTTGTGTGGAAGCTACTAGTCCGGACATGTGGCGAAACACATCAACAAATTTTAGAAGGAAACTCTATTAACATGTATGAAATTATTTTGTAGAATGTTTAACCAGTGATACCTGATGTTTTATGATTCAGTTTGTGAAAGAATCAAAGGGGGGATTGATAGAGAATTCAAACAGACTGCATTTAGACAGGCTGTGAAAATTCACAGACACCAAGTCAGAGATGCTACGTGAGTGGGAGCATGTTGCATTAAATCATCAATCAACTTGACATTTTAGGACCTTTGGGTAGCGAGCCAATTAAAAGGTTAAAAGACTATTAATTGAGCCAATAAGGTCAAAGAAGGTGAGTTCTTTTCTGTAAATTGATCCAGGTATAAGTACAGCCATTTTGACCATGTGGTCTCAGAAGGACAAAGACCTGGCTTCAAGCCAAGAGCTTCTTACTGCTGCCAAAAAATAAAGTGACATTAAAACTACAATCGTAGTTCGTATTTCATTGGAAATTAAGAGATCCAACACAGGCCAAGAGCTGGTCTTGGACATCCTACAAGGCCATCTGTTGTCTCTGGCCCTGACACACAGCAGCCTCCCACCAGCCATGCTGGAGCAACAGGGGACACACTGCAGAGGAGTATTAGAATAGTTAAAGCAAAGAGAGCATATAAGGAAATGCACAAAGGTGATGAATAAATACACATTTATACATGTTATTGTTGTTTGATAAATGTTGATTTGAATCAACATTTATCAAACAACAATAAAATGTTGTTCAGCCATGAACTCATTGAATGGCGGTGCAGGCTCGAAGGGCCAAATGGCCTACTCCTGCACCTATTTTCTATGTTTCTATGAATGTTTAATATTTACTGTTGTCTCCCATTTCAGTTTTGGGGCTTTGGTATGGAAAGGCAAATTGATGTGGTGATGGGGACGTCCAGAAGAACCAGGAAATCAGTGGAAACGAGTTCTGATGAGACGGTCGCAGACTTCCCTTGCAGGATTGCGATGAAGTTGCTGCATCCTCCGCCGTGGCTGTCGCTACTCCTGCTCATCCTGGTCCTCCTGCTGCTCCTCCTCATCCTCCTCCTCCTCCCGAGATGGTATGGCTATACATGGTGGCAATGGCTGTGCCCTCATGATGGCCAGATTGTGCAGCATGCAGCAGATGATGATGAATAGGGTTTCCCGCTCAGGCAAGTGCTGCAGAACACCCCCTGAGCGATCAAGGTAGCAGAATAGTTGCTTCAGCGCACTGATGGTCTGCTCAATGATGTTTCTGGTGACGGCATGGATCTCATTGTACGAGTGCTGGGCAGGAATGGTGTGGTTGCGGAGGGGAGTCATGAGTCCGGCGGAGAGTGGGTAGCCCTTGTCTCCAAGCAGCGAGCTTCATTTGGGGGCTGGAACAGAGCTGGCACAGGATAAATGCATTGTGGCTGCTGCCAGGATAGCGGGCATTGATGGTGAGGATTCTGTGTGTGTGGTCGCACACCAATTGCACATTCAGTGAGTGGTAGCCTTTGCAGTTACGGAAGATTTCAGGATTGTAATGCAGTCAATGGCACCTTGCACCATGTGGAAGCCCGCTATCCTGGCAAAGCCATCTTCATACTTGTGCTGCTTCTCTCTGCTCATGGGGAAGGAGATATAGTCCCTCCTCCTTCTGTACAGAGCATCTGTGACCTCGTGGATGGAGCAATGGGCACCAAACTGGGAGATATTGGAGATGTCTCATGTTGCTCCCTGAAAAGATCCATTGGCGTAGAAATTGAGTGCAATGGTGACCTTGACTGCCACTGAGAGAGCCGTCCTCCCCCTGGTCTGAGGCTCGAGGTCTGGTTGCAACAGATGGCTGAGCTCTGTGACCACTTCCTTATTGAAATGCTGCCTTCGCACACACTGCTCCTCAGTGAAATTGATATAGCAGTACTGCTGCCGGAATACTCGGTGGAGAGTAAGGCCTACGGTTGCCAGCCCTGTGGTGCCTTCTTCCTCTGGCAACATGTTGCTCTGGTTCTCCCTGTCTTGCTGCCTCTGGTTCTCTCTGCGCTGCTATCTGTCTTTGTCTGTGCCTCGCCACATGCCTTGCTCCCTGGGCCTCTTCCTCTGGTGTTCCCTCTCTTTGTCTTTGCCTTTCACTCTCCCTCTCTCGATGCTTTTCTCTCTGTAATTGGCACCGCCTTTGCCTTCGTCTAAGCATCCTCTGACAGTGACGACGGAGCAGGAGGTCGAGTGCCAGTACAGCCCCCAGGAAATGACAGAAATATTGTAAATTCAAAACTGCTGTGAGTTATACAGGGGAAAAGTTAGGAGGCAGAAGACTCCTTGAGGTAAAAATCACTGCTAACGGTCCACCAGCCATTCCGCCTATCTGTTGGAATGCAGATAATATTAATGGCCGACAGAAAATAGTTTTCAAGATGACGGCTTTAAATAGCACTGCTCCATTCGGTTCCCGATTGCAACTCGACAGCTGAAGCTGTCGTCATCGGCAGGTGTTAAGTTAGGTTTGATGAGGCAATTTAACTTCCAGGGAGGTAAGAGGACTATGCGCACGGCAATGACATCATCATCTCCGTGCACAGCCCAGCGGGTCACTCCCAGTAGGAGCGGGGCATTACCTCGTAGCACCTCCGCAAAACCCCGCCCAATTCCGCAGGCGGCGCACCTGGGCAAAAAACATTAGGCGCTAACTGCCATCGATAAAGGGGGCAATTTCACCCCCATCATCTGGTGCCTTTTCTTACAGGGAGGGTAATGCCAAAGGTTCAAGAAGGATTGGTACCAAAGATGCTATTCAAACAAAATGTTAAAGTCAGAGAAAATTATATAAAGACATTCAGTGAGCTAGTGGACACTTTCTATTATTCCTCAAGAGTCACCTGGATGCAAACTAAAGCTACAATTATAGGCAAACAGCTAGAGGAAACCTGTCTGGTAATCCCACGGATGCTGAAGCTGTGGATACAAGAGGGAGTTCTGTTTTAAAGTAGACTGGTGGGACTGTCTGATTGGGCAAAGCCCAGCTCAACTGACATACAATTATCTCCTCTCAAAGGAGCAACACTAAAAGCTCAGGGGAGAATGGCCCACCAAACATGGTTTTGAACAAAAGTTACCAAAACAAAAACAAAATTCATCAAAATTGTAAAATCAGTATACCACGAAGGCTCTTGGTAGACCTCAGTGGCAACATGGAAGGAAAATTAAGAGAAAAGCTTCAGAAATGGTTTTCCAATGCAACTCAGTGCCTAGCAACCCGAAATGCCCAATTCATATGGACATGTAAAGCAAACATTGTGAAATGGGGAAAAGTATGAAAAATCCTGATCAGGAAATCAGAATAAATATAAAATGGATGGATGTAAGGGGATAAAATATGGTCACTAAAGTGGGAGACAGACAGATAGATGGTCACTAAAAAGGATATGAAGGTAGTGAATCGATCTGACACATGGTCCAGATTGTATGTAAAACTCGCTTATGTACGTAAAGCCACTTATACACTTGCTTGAATAGGTTTTAAGAAGGGGAAGCAAAGCATGATGGTTAATGAACTATCCATTGTATTAACCTTAGTACAGACTCATGGAAACTGTCTTCAGTACAGAACAAGGACAGTAATATATTTGAGAACATAGATCATAGCAGCATGGGAACAGGATGATATTGACTGGTAGTTTTGACTAGCGTTCTTGGGAGAGGGATAAGGAGGTACTACCCTGGAAATAAAGTTAATCAACACGTCATGAGGAACTGAGGCAAATTTGACACCACTGAATAACACATTCCAGAAGGGTAAGATGTGATGGGAGATAGAAGAGCCACTCGGAGCCAGTCTGATGAGGGTCGACGAATCAATGGAACCTCGCTGATGGCAGTTGGGCCAATCGATGGTTTTTGTAGGAGGGTCGCACACCTCGAAAAACTTTATAATTATAATTGTAAAACCTCTGATCAGAGAAGTGTTCATCGGAACCCTTCTCCTGCATGCTTGAATAAAAAACGGTTAACCAAAGTTTTGTTTGAGTGATTCCATGGTCGCTATAGGGGCGGGCGGGTGTCGATTTCTTATATCAGAGAGTCCACCTTGAGGAAGAGAAGTCTTTTTTTTAACCTCAACAATGGATATCTAGTGTAATGGATCTCTACCCAATTTTGTCTCACTTTTTGTCTGAAAAACAGTATTCCTGACCAGAAAATCTAATCTAGTGATTAATAAGAGATCCCACAGAGACAGTGCAAACTGAGACATTCTACAAAGGCAGTGAAAGGTGAGATACCTTACAGACAATGATATATGAGAAATCCCATAGTGATAATGAACAAAGAGTCACTCCACAGAGCCAATGAAATATGAGCGGCATTGAAATAGCGACACCCTACGGAAATAACGTCCGGGGATTTTCTCAGAGTTGCTCCCGCTCGTATGTCGTAACTTCACCAGGAATGTGGTGGAATCATGCAGCAGGTCCAAGACATTTCCAGGCCAACGGGACATCAGATGATCTGCAGAGGTGGTAAACGATGAGTAATCAAGATGAGCTCCCCATAAAGACAAGTGGTGAAATGACAAACCCCAGAGAGATGCCCCAGATTCCTAGTGGGATTTGTGGGAGAGGAACAATGTCACTACTATGGCTTCAGGCACGGCAGTAGTGGAGCAAGTCTAGATAGCTCTGGGGAAGTTGAAGAAAGCAACAATTAGTTTTTCAAATTTTAAATTTGATCCTCTGGTCAACAATCACTTGCCTTATGATCAATTAAATTTAACTTGCAAGCCATTTCAAATTTAACCTTACCCCCGCATTCTTAGGATTGTTGGACAATGGAATGCAACAATGTTCTTAAAACCTATCACTGTGGGATATTAATGAGGAAAAATACAGTGTGTTTCCATTAATATCAATTTAGAATACATCTGCCTAAAATGGCTGGGACCAGCAGGGAACAGCTGACTGTCTTTCCAGCTCACCCAAGATAATCCAATAATAGTAGAAAAGTAGAAGAGTACCCACCCTGAGATGTGCTACAGTTATAGTGAGAAATAAGATGCGTACAGTGGCAGTGAGAGGTAAAACACCCCATGCAGATAACAATAACAATAACTTGCAATTATATACCACTTTTAACATAGTAAAATGCTCCAAGGCGCTTCACAGGAATGTTATCAAACAAATTTGAGCCACTTAAGGAGATTTTGGGCCAGGTGACCAAAGGCTTGGTCAGAAAGGTAGGTTTTAAGGAGAGTCTTAAAGGAAGAGAGGGAGGTAAAGAGGTTTAGGGAGGGAATTCCAGAGCTTAGAGCCTAGGCGGCTCAAGGCACGGTCACCGATGGTGGAGCGATGAATATCGGGGATGCTCAAGAGGCCAGAATTGCAGGAGTGCAGTGATCTCGGAGCGTTGTAAGGCTGGAGGATGTTACAGAGATAGGGAGGGGCGAGGCCTTGGAGGGATTCGAAAACAAGGATGAGAATGTTAAAATTGAGATATTGCCAGACCGGGAGCCAATGTCGTTTCAGCAAACACAGGGGAGGATTGGTGAACAGGACTTGGTGCGAGTTAGGATACAGACAGCAGAGTTTTGGATGAGCTCAGTTTATGGAGGGTGGAAGGCAGGAGGCTGGCCAGGAGAGCATTGAAATAATCTAAAGGTAGCAATGGCATGGTGCGTGCTTCAGCAGCAGATGAGCTGAGAGAGGGGTGGAGATGACTTTCAGTGCGAGGGAGACAGAGCAAGAGAACTAAAATGCAGCCAATAAGTATTTTGTATAATTTCCATGGATCCGTGTTGAAAGCAATCATTAAACAAGAAGTTTAAAAAAAAATTGAGTTGTCAAATGAAAAACTAGTTTTTTCTGAAAAAGACAAGTGTCACATGAGGAAGCTTCTACAGAAATGGGACTTGTAGATTTGATTTTATAGCAATGATGAAATAACATTTTCACTATGTTCTGAGGAATCAAATAAAAAGAGCAGAGGAACATTGTGCCAATTTAACCACAATCTAAAGATAGAATGGAAGAGCAGGTAACTAAATACCTAAATCAGTAACCTTACTGCAATTATAAACTGGTTAAGACAGTTTTGAGAAATTAGTTTTGGTGAAAATTGGGACAAGATTTGATTATATTATTAAAGACGTGTACTGATCTTATGACTGTGTGCCTCCAAGGTACAGAGCAAATGGCTGTTGCCACTGGTAACAGCAGTCAAATGCAATTTAGTTTGAAACTGGAGCTAAGGGCTATCAGAATGTCCTTTTGATTGATTAAACTGTCAGATATCCTCTTCAGAGCTGTAATCACGTGATTGTAAAAAATTAAAAGTTTGGTGAACATCAAAGAAATGTTACTGCACAGAATTGTACTGCCCCAAAGAGGAGTAATTGAAAGTCGTTTTCCTTTTGCTGTGCTAAAATATTTTCCCAGCTTTCTTCCACTTCATTCTTTATAATAATTCCATTCACAGTTGAAAGATTTTTTTCACTTTTTGATTTTTTTTGTTATTCAATTCTTTATTTTCAACAATTTCAGTGCTCAACATATAAAAATAATAAAATACAAATAACAGAAGGAGAATGAACACTATGCTTAGCCATCATTATTTTTATTCATTCACAGGATGTGGATGTTACCGACAAGGCTGTCATTTATTGTCATCCCTAATTCAAGAAGGTGATGAGCCACCTTTTTGAATACAACTGAGGGGCTTGCTAACTTCAGAGGGCAGTTAAGAGTCAACCACATTGCTGTGGGTCTGGAGTCACATATAGGCCAGACCGGATAAGGATGGCAGATTTCCTTCCCTAAAGGACATTGGTGAACCAGATGGGTTTTTACAACAAACCAGTAGTTTCATGGTCACAAATACTGATACTAGCTTTTTATTCCAGATTTTATTTAATTATTTTGAATTTATGCCGTGGTGGGATTTGAACTTCTGTCTCGAGCTCATTAGTCCAGGCCTGTGGATGAACAGTCCAGTAACATAACCACTATGCTCCCGTACCCCTGAATATCCAAAAAAAATAACTTCATGCATCTTTTGGCATATCTTTACTGCACACTCTAGCTTCTTTTTACCAAATTGGGATCATCACTTTTTTGTCAAATACTAAAGCACATCATCATCATCATCATAGGCAGTCCCTCGAATCGAGAATAACTTGTTTCCACGTCAAAAACTTTACAAGTGTTTCAATGAAGGACCTAAAATTCCAAGTCCCGAACTAAATCTTGAAGGGTGGAAGATGCCTGTGCGTGGATTTCTTTTAACATGTGGTGACCGTTGCACCCCAGCCACCACACAGGCTTGACAGAGGTAGGTCTTGGTCCTGTGGCAAGGATTAACCAAGACGACTGGAGACCAGCTCTCTCACTAAGGCACAACATTATATTGGTAACACTGGCTCAGAAAAGCACAAATGCCGTGGAGCAGGTGTTGTTGCATCTTGGGTTCCTTGCCAAAGAATAGCACGTTTAGCGAGTTGGTCTTACACAACCAGATAATAAATGGGTGACCAACAGGAAGAGCAGTGCAAGGAAGGTAGTGCAGGGGTCCCCTGTGCTCATCCCCCTGCAAAACAGATACACCGCTTTGGGTTCTGTTGAGGGGGATGACTCATCAGGGGGGAGCAGCAGTAGCCAAGTTCATGGCACTGTGGGTGGCTCTGCTGCACAGGAGGGCAGAAAAAAGAGTGAGAGAGCTATAATGATAGGGGATTCGATTGTAAGGGGAATAGATAGGCGTTTCTGCGGCCACAACCGAGACTCCAGGATGGGATGTTGCCTCCCTGGTGCAAGGGTCAAGGATGTCTCGGAGCGGGTGCAGGACATTCTGAAAAGGGAGGGTGAACAGCCAGTTGTCATGGCGCATATAGGTACCAACGATATAGGTAAAAAACGGGATGAGGTCCTACAAGATGAATTTAAGGAGCTAGGAGCTAAATTAGAAAGTAGGACCTCAAAAGTAGTAATCTCAGGATTGCTACCAGTGCCACGTGCTAGTCAGAGTAGGAATCGCAGGATAGCTCAGATGAATACGTGGCTTGCGGAGTGGTGCAAAAGGGAGGGATTCAAATTCCTGGGACAATGGAACCGGTTCTGGGGGAGATGGGACCAGTACAAACCTGATGGTCTGCACCTCGGCAGGACCGGAACCAATGTCCTAGGGCGAGTGTTTGCTAGTGCTGTTGGGGAGGAGTTAAACTAACATGGCAGGGGGATGGGAACCTATGCAGGGAGACAGAGGGAAATAAAATGGAGGCAGAAGCAAAAGATAGAAAGGAGAATAGTAAGAGTGGAGGGCAGAGAAACCGAAGACAAAAAACAAAAAGGGCCACATTAGAGTAAAATTCTAAAGGGGCAAAGTGTGTTAAAAAGACAAGCCTGAAGGCTCTGTGCCTCAATGCGAGGAGTATTCGGAATAAGGTGGACGAATTAACTGTGCAGACAGCAGTTAACGGATATGATGTAACTGGCATCACGGAGACATGGCTTCAGGGTGACCAAGGCTGGGAACTCAACATCCAGGGGTATTCAACATTTAGGAAGGATAGGCAGAGAGGAAAAGGAGGCGGGGTAAGGTTGCTGGTTAAAGAGGAAATTAATGCAATAGTAAGGAGGAACATTAGCCTGGATGATGTAGAATCGGTATGGGTGGAGCTGCGGAATACCAAAGGACAGAAAACGCTAGTGGGAGTTGTGTACAGACCACTAAACAGTAGTAGTGAGGTTGGGGACAGCATCAAACAAGAAATGAGGAATGTGTGCAATAAAGGTACAGCAGTTATCATGGGCGACTTTAATCTACAGGTTAACAAATAAGGGGATTAAGGGTTACGGGGAGAGGGCGGGTAAGTGGAGCTGAGTCCACGGCCAGATCAGCCATGATCTTATTAAATAGCGGAGCAGGCTCGAGGGGCTAGATGGCCTACTCCTGTTCCTAATTCTTATGTTCTTATGTTCTTATGATTGGGCTAACCAAACTGGTAGCAATGCGGTGGAGGAGGATTTCCTGGAGTGTATCAGGGATGGTTTTCGAGACCAATATGTCGAGGAACCAACTAGAGGCTGGCCATCCTAGACTGGGTGATGTGTAATGAGAATGGACAAATTAGCAATCATGTTGTGCGAGGCCCCTTGGGGAAGAGTGACCATAATATGGTAGAATCCTTTATTAAGATGGAGAGTGAAACAGTTAATTCGGAAACTAGGGTACTGAACTTAAAGAAAGGTAACATCGATGGTATGAGGGGTGAATTGGCTAGAATAGACTGACAAAGGATACTTAAAGGGTTGACGGTGGATAAGCAATGGCAAACATTTAAAGATCACATGGATAAACTTCAGCAATTGTACATCCCTGTCTGGAGTAAAAATTAAATGGGGAAGGTGGCTCAACCGTGGCTAACAAGGGAAATTAAGGATAGTGTTAAAACCAAGGAAGAGGCATATAAATTGACTAAAAAAAGCAACAAACCTGAGGACTGGGAGAAATTTAGAATTCAACAGAGAAGGACTAAGGGTTTAATTAAGAGGGGGAAAATAGAGTACGAGAGGAAGCTTGCAGGGAACATAAAAACTGACTGCAAATGCTTCTATAAATATGTGAAGAGAAAAAGATTAGTGAAGACAAACATAGGTCCCTTGCAGTTGGATTCAGGTGAATTTATAATGGGGAACAAAGAAATGGCAGACCAATTGAACAAATACTTCGGCTCTGTCTTCACGAAGGAAGACACAAATAACCTTCCGAATGTACTAGGGGACAGTGGGTCTAGTGAGAAGGAGGAACTGAAGGATATCCTTATTCGGCGGGAAATTGTGTTAGGGAAATTGATGGGATTGAAGGCCGATAAATCCCCAGGGCCTGATAGTCTGCATCCTAGAGTACTTAAGGAAGTGGCCCTAGAAATAGTGGATGCATTGGTGATCATTTTCCAACAGTCTATCGAATCTGGATCAGTTCCTATGGACTGGAGGGTAGCTAACGTAACACCACTTTTTAAAAAAGGAGGGAGAGAGAAAACGGGTAATTATAGCCTGACATCAGTAGTGGGGAAAATATTGGAATCTATTATTAAGAATGAAATAGCAGCGCATTTGGAAAGTAGTGACAAGATCGGACCAAGTCAGCATGGATTTATGAAAGGGAAATCATGCTTGACGAATCTTCTAGAATTTTTTGAGGATGTAACTAGCAGAGTGGACAAGGAAGAACCAGTGGATGTGGTGTATTTGGATTTTCAAAAGGCTTTTGATAAGGTCCCGCACAACAGATTGGTGTGCAAAATCAAAGCGCATGGTATTGTGGGTAATGTACTGACGTGGATAGAGAACTGGTTGGCAGACAGGAAGCAGAAAGTTGGGATAAACGGGTCTTTTTCAGAATGGCAGGCAGTGACTAGTGGAGTGCCGCAGGGCTCAGTGCTGGGACCCCAGCTCTTGACAATATACATTAACGATTTAGATGAAGGAATTGAGTGTAATATCTCCAAGTTTGCAGACGACGCTAAACTGGGTGGTGGTGTGAGCTGTGAGGAGGACGCTAAGAGGCTGCAGGGTGACTTGGACAGGTTAGGTGCATGGGCAAGTGCATGGCAGATGCAGTATAATGTCGATAAATGTGAGGTTATCCATTTTGGGGGCAAAAACACAAAGGCAGAATGTTATCTGAATGGCAGCAGATTAGGAAAAGGGGAGGTGTAACGAGACCTGGGTGTCATGGTTCATCAGTCATTGAAAGTTGGCATGCAGGTACAGCAGGCGATGAAGAAGGCAAATGGTATGTTGACCTTCATAGCTAGGGGATTTGAGTATAGGAGCAGGGAGGTCTTACTGCAATTGTACAGGGCCTTAGTGAGGCCTCACCTGGAATATTGTGTTCAGTTTTGGTCTCCTAATCTGAGGAAGGATGTTCTTGCTATTGAGGGAGTGCAGCGAAGGTTCACTAGACAGATTCCAGGGATGGCTGGACTGTCATATGAGGAGAGACTGGATCAACTGGGCCTTTATTCACTGGAGTTTAGAAGAATGAGAGGGGATCTCATAGAAACGTATAGATTCTGACTGGACTGGACAGGTTAGATGCGGGAAGAATGTTCCCGATGTTGGAGAAATCCAGAACCAGGGAACATCATCTTAGGATAAGGTGTAGGCCATTTATGACTGAGATGAGGAGAAACTTCTTCACTCAGAGAGTTGTTAACCTGTGGAATTTCCTACCGCAATGTTCATTGGATATATTCAAGAGGGAGTTAGATATGGCCTTTATGGCTAAGGGAATCAAGGGGTATGGAGAGAAAGCTGGAAAGGGGTACTGAGGGAATGATCAGCCATGATCTTATTGAATGGCGGTGCAGGCTCGAAGGGCCAAATGGCCTACTCCTGCACCTATTTTCTATGTTTCTATGATGGGGGAGGGGGTGATAAGTGGTTCTGGTTAGCAGCTAGTGCCCTAGCCAGTGTCACCATGAAAAACATTTGCTTTAACTTGTCCAATTGGTCCCTTTTATAACATACCCAATTGGTCCCAGATATCAGTCATTGTGCCAATATTTTGTTTTGTGGTTCAGACCAGAATTCAGGTCTGGACCCCTAAGTGAGTCCCACTTCCATTGCTCAAAGAATATAGTCACAGGCCCAAGACAATGTGAAAAAACCACCTGCACTCCATTCCCAGCTGTCTCTTCTTCCTCATCCATTGTGCTCATGGCTATCAGCCAAGGTTCTGACACTATACTGTATTTGCCAACAGGACTGCCCAAATATTTTGCTTATGATTACCATAACTATAAGAAAGCCCTTTCTCCCTGCAAACTGCAGCGTAACTTTATATAGAAACATAGAAACATAGAAAATAGGTGCAGGAGTAGACCATTCGGCCCTTTGAGCCTGCACCACCATTCAATATGATCATGGCTGATCATGCAACTTCAGTACCCCAATCCTGCCTTCTCTCCATACCCCCGATCCCTTTAGCCATAAGGGCCACATCTAATTCCCTTTTGAATATATCCAACAAACTGAACTCAACAAATTTCTGTGGTAGAGAATTTCATAGGTTCACAATTCTCTGGGTGAAAAAGTTTCTCTTCATCTCGGTTCTATATGGCTTACCCCTTATCCTTAGACTGTGACCCCTGGTTCTGGACTTCCCCAACATCGGGAACATTCTTCCTGCATCTAACCTGCCAATCCCATCAGAATTTTATATGCTTCCATGAGATCCCCTCTCATTCTTCTAAATTCCAGTGAATATAAGCCTAGTCGATCCAGTCTTTCTTCATATGTCAATCCTGCCATCCTGGAATCAGTGTGGTGAACCTTCGCTTCACTCCCTCAATAGCAAGAATGTCCTTCCTCAGATTAGGAGACCAAAACTGCACACAATACTCAAGGTATGGTCTCACCAAGGCCCTGTACAACTGCAGCATGACCTCCCTCCTCCTATACGCAAAATCCTCTCGCTATGAAGGCCAACATGCCATTTGCTTTCTTAACTGCCTGCTGTACCTGCATGCCTGCTTTCAATGACTGATGTACCATGACACCCAGGTCTCATTGCACCTCCCCTTTTCCTAATCTGTCACCATTCAGATAATAATCTGCCTTCCTGTTTTTGCCACCAAAGTGGATAACCTCACACGTTTCCAAATTATACTGCATCTGCCATGCATTTGCCCACTCACCTAACCTGTCCAAGTCACTCTGCAGCCTCTTAACATCCTCCTCACAGCTCACACTGCCACCCAGCTTAGTCACTGCCTGCCATTCTGAAAAGGACCCGTTTATTCCCACTCTTTGCTTCCTGTCTGCCAATCTCACGTGCCTTAATTTTGCACACTAATCTCTTGTGTGGGACCTTGTCAAAAGCCTTTTGAAAGTCCAAATACACCACATCCACTGGTTCTCCCTTATCCACTCTACTAGTTACATCCTCAAAAAATTCTAGAAGATTTGTCAAGATTTCCCTTTCATAAATCCATGCTGATTAGGACCGATCCTGTCACTGCTTTCCAAATGCGCTGCTATTACATCTTTAATAATTGATTCCAGCATTTTCCCCACTACCGATGTCAGGCTAACCGGTCTATAATTCCCTGTTTTCGCTCTCCCTCCTTTTTTAAAAAGTGGGGTCACATTAGCTACCCTCCAGTCCATAGGAACTGATTCAGAGTCTATGGAATGTTGGAAAATGATCACCAATGCATCTACTATTTCCAGTGCCACTTCCTTAAGGATTCTGGGATGCAGACTCTCAGGCCCTGGGGATTTATTGTCCTTCAATCCCATCAATTTCCCTAACACCATTTTCTGACTAATAAGGATTTCCCTCAGTTCTCTCAGTTCCTCCTTCTCGCTAGACCCTCGGTCCCCTCGTATTTTCGGGAGGTTATTTGTGTCTTCCTTAGTGAAGACAGAACCAAAGTATTTATTCAATTGCCATTTCCTTGTTCCCCATTATGAATTCGCCTGATTCTGACTGCAAGGGAATATAGTATTGCCCAGGAGTTATGGTAATCGGCTCACTGAATTAACATAAACCCTCTCATGCCTGCTTCCCTGCCAGACACTCCACCAGTGGTGTCACTCAGCCAGCCGGCTCAGACTTCTGCAGCTCATACTGAAATACTACAGTCTGCAGCCAGATCTCTAGGCCCAGAGCTGCTTGAGGTTGTCCTCCAAGGCCCTCTGATGTATCCTCAATGAAAGCTCAATAGCCTTCTACCTCCCAAGTTGTAGCCACGAGGGAAACACCTCATAGGAGCACCAGGATAGGAAAATGATCATACCAGTCAAGCACTAAGGACTTGCATAAGGCCAATTAGTCATTTATTTTCAATGTTTACATGATTTGTTTGTTAAATTTGTTTTTGTTCTGGATTTGGTATTGATATTTGCCTATGCAAGAGAAATGATACTTTGATACTGCAAGAGAAATGCAGGGAACAGGGAACAGCACCAACCCTTTGCAGAGTGCAAAATTCACAAGAAACCCCCCCTGTGTTTGGGTTCATTCGAAAGGAAATTTAATTTGGGAAAGTTTGGAATTCTAAAGTGCTTATGGAAGAAACTACAAACTTTAATAGAATTATGAACGTTTACAAGACACATTCAAGCCCGTGGGCGGACCAAGGGAACAAAAGAAGCCCACTTGATTATTGGAACTGTCTGGGTGTGAGGACTGAGGTAACCTGTCTGGAAGAATGAGTATTTGGAAATCTTCCTCCACAAGAGACATTACCATCACAACTCACCCAGAGGTGGCTCCCCATCAACATGGGTCTGGACAAACCATTTCAGCATATACATCACAAAGAGGCCCAATCCAGCCTGTATGTGAAAGACTAAGCACAAAAGGACATTGCAATTGCCAAACTAATATTTTCATCAGGAAACAGTTTTTCGAACATCAACCCACCCAAGACATATCAACTTTAACGAGCCCGCCAAAATATTACAAAGAAGAACCAAGCCCGCCAAAATTATACAAAGGATTGTGAACAGATTGGGCGACAAGATTAGAACACTGAAATCATATAACTGGCCACTGTTTTCAACAGAGGATAGAGAGGAGAGAGAGGAGAAAGGAGAGAGAGAGAGAGAGAGAGAGAGAGAGAGAGAGTGGGAGAGACTCTCCAGCCTCGAAGTCTTGAAGTCCTGAAGGAAGGAAGAACATCACCATCTACATTAATTATCAAAAAGATTGGTAAGCATAAGTCCCTGGAGTCTAACCTAGCTAGAATTAGGTATTGGGAGGTGGGAGGTATAATTTTACTGCAACCCACTTTGAATGTGTAGTTTATTGTTCTTTGTTAGAGTGATTTTTAAGTTTGACCTTGTACCTTTCCTTGTATTGTTCTTTATTAGATTGATTATAAGTTTGACCTTGTACCTTTCCTTGTATTGTTCTTTATTAGAGTGATTGTAAGTTTGGCCGTGTATTTTCTTACTAGAGTAATAAGCCTGTATTACCCTGACTGTAATAAAACTGAAGTTCTTTGCATCAAACCAGGATCCTCTGCATTTTTGTCACACCCACCAAATAAATCCAGAGTACAGAACCCAAGGGAGGGGGAGCGATTCGAAACCGCTCAAGTTGGTCAGAAGGGAACCTGACTCCCTCATAGAGACCACACACAACCCCCCCCACTGCCCCCCCCCCCCCCCTGCTTACACCTTGTACATGGCCTTCTTTGACCTTACAAAGGCCGTTGACACTGTTAACCGCGAGGGACTATGGAGCGTCCTCCTCCGTTTTGGCTGCCCCCAAAAGTTCGTCACCATTCTCTGCCTGCTCCACAACGACATGCAAGCTGTGATCCTGATGAATGGCTCCACCACAGACCCAATCCACGTCCGGACTGGGGTCAAGCAGGGCTCTGTCATCGCGCCAATTCTCTTTTCGATCTTCCTTGCTGCAATGCTCTACCTCACACTCAACAAGCTCCCCGCTGGAGTGGAACTAAACTATAGAACCAGTGGGAACCTGTTCAACCTTCTGTTGTCTCCAGGCCAGATCCAAGACTATCCCATCCTCTGTCGTTGAGCTACAGTAAGCGGACGACGCTTGCGTCTGCGCACATTCAAAGGTTGAACTCCAAGTCATAGTCATCTTCTTCACCGAGGCGTATGAAAGCATGGGCCTTACACTAAATATCCGTAAGATAGAGATCCTCCACCAACCTTACCCTGCCACACAACACTGCCCCGCAGTCATCAAGATCCGTGGCGCGGCCAGGGATAACGTGGACCACTTTCCATACCTCGGGAGCCTATTATCAGCAAGGGCAGACATCGATGATGAGGTTCAACACCGCCTCCAGTGCGCCAGCACAGCCTTCGTCCCCCTGAGGAAGAGAATGTTCGAAGATCAGGCCCTCAAATCTGGCACCAAGCTTATGGTCAAAGGGCTGCAGTGCTACCCTTCCTCCTGCATGGCTCAGAGATGTGGACCATATACAGTAGACATCTCAAATTGCTGGAGATATACCACCAGCGTTGTCTCTGCAAGATCCTGCAAATCCCCTGGGAGGACAGACGCACCAACGTGAGTGTCCTCGATCAGGCCAACATCCCCAGCATCAAAGCAATGACCACACGCAACCAGCTCTGTTGGGCGGGCCACATTGTTCGCATGCCTGACGCGAGACTCCAAAAGCAAGCACTCTACTCGGAACTCCTACACGGCAAGCGAGCCCCAGGTGGGCAGAGGAAATGTTTCAAGGACACCCTCAAAGCCTCCTTGATAAAGTGCAACATCCCCACCAACACCTGGGAGTCCCTGGCCAAAGACCGCCCTCAGTGGAGGAAGAGCATCCGGGAGAGTGCTGAGTACTTCGAGTCTCGTCACCAAGAGCATGCAGAAAACAAGCGCAGGCAGCGGAAGGAGCTTGCGGTAAACCAGACTCCCCACCCACACTTTCCTTCAACGACTGTCTGTCCCACCAGTGACAGAGACTGTAATTCCCATATTGGACTGTTCATTCACCTAAGAACTCACTTCTAGACTGGAAGCAAGTCTTTCTTGATTTTGAGGGACTGCCTATGATGATGATTGATATAGTGAAGTGTGAGCAATGCCCATAAGTCTGGAGTGAAGGAAGGCAATCAGATGATAGTTGTCAGGATCGTGGAAAGGATTGTGAGAGTGTTGGTGAATGGGGAATGGGAGAGCAGATTTAGGTGAAGCACTCCTCAATGAGCTTATCAGATGGGGCTCTGGTGATCGCTGTCTCTCCTTCCCCTCTTCCTCGGCTGGCTCGCCTTCCTGCTCCTCCTCCTGTACTTGTTGCTACCCAGGTGGTAGTATGGGCTGATCCCTCATGATGGCGAAGTTGTGGAGTATGAAGCAGATTATGATAAATCTGGATACCCACTCAGGAGTGTACTATAAAGCTCCTCCTGAAATGTTCAGGCAGCGGACTCATTGCTTGAGCACACTGATTGTTTATTCGATAATAGTCCTTGCGGCAGCATGTCTCTCGCTGAGCCATGTCTGGAGGGCATTTCCCTTATCGCTCAACAGCCAACCTGTAATGTGGTGGCCTAGTTGAAACATAGAAACATAGAAAATAGGTGCAGGAGTAGGCCATTCGACCCTTCGAGCCAACACCACTATTCAATAAGACCATGGCTGATCATTCATCTCAGTACCCCTTTCCTGCTTTCTCTCCATACCCCTTGATCCCTTTGGCTGTAAGGGCCAGCTGTTGGACTTCCCCAACATCGGGAACATTCTTCCTGTATCTAACCTGTCCAGTCCCGTCAGAATTTTAGATGTTTCTATGAGATCCCCTCCCATCCTTCAAAACTCCAGGGAATAAAGGCCCAGTTGATCCTTAGAGCAGAGAAGGTTAAGAGGAGATTTAATAAAAGTGTTCACAATTTTGAGGGGTTTTGATAAAGTAAATAAGGAGAAACGGTTTCCACTGGCAGGAGGGTTGATAACCAGAGGGGATACATTTAGAGTGATTGGTAAAACAATCAGGGGCAAGATGAGGAGATCAGATAGAACTATTGTACACAGAGGGAGGGGAATGGAAAGATCAGATTGAACTACTGTATACAGAGGGGAGGAATGGACAGATCAGATACAACCACTGCACACATTCAATGTCCCCGCAATCCGTGTGTCAAGCTGGAAATTATATTCCGATTTCCGGACCCCTTGTTTTGTAATTAAGCCATGATTTTCCTAATAAAACTTTGCATTTGTTTAACCTTATCCAAAAACTGCAATCACTGATCGTCAATAAACTGCATAAAATACATCACCAGGAACAAATCTCACCACCTTGTTGCCATCTCAGCAGAGTGGACAATTCTTCAGCTGCCTTCCCTCCTGCAATGTGAGGAGGAGACGGGAGGGCCTTATATACCTCTGAAGGAACAGCCCAGGGACTCTGAGCTCTTCCGCGGTGGGCAGTCTAATGGAGTGGTTCTCCAATTGTTTTAGTTGAAAGACCTCTTTAGAAATGGATTTGTAATTACAGATCCCCCATCTAAATTATAATACTGCATACTACATATACAACTTTCCCACTCTTGTAAATTCACTCATGGAATTACAAAATCATAAAATACATATACAATACTGCATTAATAAGTTAGTTTAATACAATTCAGTTACATAGCAATTGCAACAAGCCCTGTCTTGACCAGTGTTTTTCCATTCAAATGGCACATGCATCCACTGACTCCAAAGACATTTTCCAAATTTGGGGCTTTGTGCAATGGTTGTAAGCATCTGGCACAGGTCTTGCCCTTACCAGTTGCTGCTTTATGAGCAACATAAAAATAACACTTTTACAAACAAGGGCAAGAGTTGTTAAGTGCAGCTACTTTATTGATAATGCACCACTAAGGGGATGGTTTGGATTTTTAATATATAATAGAAACATATAAAATTGAATTACCGGGTCCAGTCTATATTACTACAAAGTTCTGGGTGCAGAATGGGGTTTTATCCCACAAATGCTAACAATGTCCTGACCTACCCAGTTTTTCCCAAGATTCCTCCAGCTTCTGGGTCTGGTTCTTCAGGAACAACATCGCGATCACAAATGCCACAACTGCGAGAAGCTGCAATTTGGGCAGCAGGGTAATAGAAGCCCCATGAAATAATCAAGACATAAAGCAGGTAACAAATAATAAATAAAATAAATGGGGGAGGGAGAGTGAAATCGCACACACACGGTGGATCTAAAGAGAAATCAGAAGCTCAAAGAAAAAATGGACGCATGGAGAATTTTGCCAACTGATTTGATGCACAGTCACACAGCTTCTCTCTTTCTCTCTGGCACCGATTATGAGTGTTGTTCGCTGGGCAAAGTCTCTGATCTCCTTGCCCTACCGCACCCCTCCCTTCCACACTGCATCCAACCACCGACTGCCACGTTGCCTTGTGCACAGACAGGTCTCTCTCTCTCTCTCTTTCTCTCCAAACTTCAACCAAAACCTGTGTGAACACAGAGAGACCATGGGCTAGAACCTCCACTTTTTTTTGCATGCTTAACGCCCACTTAATGCCCATTTTACCACCGAAGTGACGTATAACTCCCATATATCGCCCATTTTGGCACAAAATGGAAACTGGCGGGCTTTTTTAGGAGACTTATTTCTGAGCATTACTTTCCCCATGTGCTTAACATCGGGAAAACATATTACCGCCCGCCCACTTTTTTTGGGCGGAATCAGCAAAATGGGTGAAATCAACGCCCATAATATCATTCAGCGTTACTTTCCACACGGCATTAACGCCAAGATTCAATATGAACGCCTGCCTACTGTTTTTTGTCGTAAAGAGCATATTTACCCAAACTAGCGGCCATGAAGATCGCCCATCGTCAATTTCACCACCTCGCACACATATCGGCCACAATATTCAAAAAACCGTCCACAAAAAGTGGAACTAACCAGAACGAATGGCAGCAGTGTGGCTGGCATTTGTTAAATCCCACTCTTAAGTGAGGAGCTGATAACGGAAAGATTTGCCTGAAAGAGCGCTGATGTGACTGATAATGCTGACACTCTGCTGTGTGTGTGCAGCTCAGACATCAATGGTGCCCATCACCTTGGTGCCAGTGAAAGTTTACATTGATTGATGTTGAATTGTATTTAACCTTTTCATGGTAAGGAATCACCAGTGTGTAATGGTCCAGCTATCTGAGACAATGTGCAATAAGGTTATGTTCAATAACAAATGTTTAATACCAACATTGCTCTGAAATCATAAGTAGCACAGCCAATAACACCCAACTCCTGCCCACACCCCACTTTTTCCACCATGGGCATAAATTACATGTTCAATATATCCAGCAACACAGAATACAAAGGCAAAACAGGAGCGTGATCCCCAGCCCCCATACATTACAACAAATTGCACACACCCAGATGGAGATATAACACAGCAATCACCTGCGCACATGCACCTCACTTTCCTTCATCCCTCTCCTTCTTCTCCCCACCTCTACCCCTTCCCCTAATCGCTCCACACCACCTGGCCGAGGAGCTCCTCAGGCGGTGCCTCATTGGGGAGGATCAAGGCAGATGCAGTCGTTGCACGGGTACGAAAGCGGGGGGTGCCGAGGGGGCAACATTCTCTGATGCAGAAGCAGCATCTTGGTCCTTGCTCGCATCTGTCATTGTGGTGGTGTGGAATTTCGGGGACCACTGGGAGGCCTGTGGTAGCAGTGTTTCAGGCTATCGCATCCAGGGACTCCGCCATGCTCGGAATATACTCAGTCATGGTGGCCAGCTGTCGGGATATGCCCCCAATGCTTCAATAAGCTGGTCACCAATGCTTACAGTCCTCCTGTAAAACTGAACCATCTCTCCGCTGTCATGTCGCACGCGTGGAATAGACCTGCTGCGCCCACGAGACCTCTGCGGGGTCGGCGCCGTCCTGGGGACAAATGGGGTGCCCTATGGAGAGGTGTTTGGGGCCGGTACCTCCAGAGTGGAGGTGGGAATGAGCGGAGGACCACTAGATGGCCTTGGGGTGGAATGGCTTCTGGAGCGTGGCGATGCAGGTTCTTCGAAGTCCGCGCTCTCAATCCGCGGAGAATAGACCCAGCGGATTGACGGGCGAGAATCAGAGCTCCTCAGCAACAGATGTAGTAGGATCATCCGCCGACTCCTGCCCCATGCCCCCACCTTCTGACCTCTGTGTTCTTGCCTGGGGCTGCACTGCTGGCGGAGCTGCAAAACACAAATGAGATTATTAGAGGAGAAGGGGGTGCTAGGGTCACAAGGTGAGTCCAGCACTACACACAGCATATGCACGACAAAAGCACCACCGCTATCAAAAACATCACAGACATCACATTTCATGACCATCAACATGTGCATTGCAATGATTTTCATTACACCAGCATTATTTATATGACAATTTTATAAATCATCTATCATATATGATTGTTCGGATATGAGTTGGTGTGGCATCTATAGACTTTACATGACGCAATGGTGTAAGCTTTACTCACGTGGCATCGCTTCAGGATCTGCAGATGCATCTGTGACTGTCCGAGGTTGCTTCCCCACAAGTGCGAGCACTCGCTCCTCCATCTCTGTAATAGCGCTGGGGACTGGTGGCCCCCCCACCCATTCGCCTCTGCACGGACCTCATCGTCGATAGCTTCTTTTGTAAAAGGTGACAGGATGACATGGCATGAGATCATGGCGTGATATCATTGCTTGGTACTGATACAACACATAACCGACAGATGTAATCATCATTATTATGAAAATTATCCTTCTTCACATATAAACGTGCACTGTGACCGCAGGCTTTGAGTAAAACATTCCCGGTAAAAGTGAAAGATCGCACATCTGATGATAGTCACTCATGACTGTTACAAATCAAATTATATAAAAACATAAGTACATGTAAATTAATGTAATACTTAATCTTGTGGATCCCACAAGGTCATTCCATCGTTTGCGGCATTGGTTGCCCTCACGCACCTTGTTGGTTGCCGATGAGACCACTTCTGCTATCTCAGTCCATATCTTCTGGTATGTCTTGGGGTGGACTTCCCACGCCCTCCTTGTGTCAAATCACCCCAGCGTAACTTGACCTCCTGCAGGAGGGAGGCATTTGCCTTGTCCGAGAAGCTCCTTACTCTTTTGCGGTCTTTAATGTGCTCGTCTCCCACCTCACTGCTCTCTCCAGCGTCAGTCTCCACAGCATGCTGTGATGTCTCTTCCTCTCTCTCCATTATAGGGCAAATACGGTCAAATATGTGGCTGGTAGAACCTACTTTTTGTTTCCCTACTTGCTGTGAAACTCTAAAGTCTCCCTCCATCCTCCTAAAGCAGCCACACCACACCTAGCCACGCCTTCAGTCCCTCTGAGCTCCCTCTCTCTCTGTCTGCTCTTCTGCGCATGTCATGGTGACCCTTGACCTCCAGATTCGGGGGAATTGGGCATTGCCATGCCGTTGCTAAGGACGGCCACACTTTACGGCAGAAAGTCAAAAAAAATTTACGCTACCGCCCATTTTATATCGCTCGCGGTAACGCCCATTTTCAAAAGTAGAGACTTGGTGGTTTGTGTTATATATGTAAACCTGTATATACCTTGTGTGACCACCAGAGGGTTCATCCCCTGGAGTAACAAGGGATCCCACAATCCCTTGGGAGCATCTGTACTTAAGAAGGCCTCACAGACTGGAGAGGCACTCTGGAGACCTGCAATAAAAGTCTTAGGTCACACTTTACTTTGAGCTCACAGTATCTGGTCAGACTCTTTATTCATACACAATTACTGGCGATGAGATACAAATGACGAACCCAATGATGCAGAGAACAGTGTGCATCCTGGAGAAATTCTCAGAGGGAGATGATTGGGAAACCTTCGTGGAGCGACTTGACCAATACTTCATGGCCAACGAGTTGGAAGGAGAAGCGAACGCTGCCAAATGAAGGGCGATTCTCCTCACCATATGCGGGGCACCAACGTATGGCCTCATGAAAAATCTGCTTGCTCCAGCGAAACCCACAGAGAAATCATACGATGATTTGTGCACACTGGTCCAGGAGCATCTGAACCTGAAGGAAAGTGTTCTGATGGCGAGGTACCGGTTCTACACCTAAAAAAGATCTGAAGGCCAGGAAGTGGTGAGCTGTAGCGCCGAGCTGAGACGCCTTGCAGGACATTGTGAATTTGAAGGACATTTAGAGCACATGCTCAGGGACTTCTTCGTACTTGGCATTGGCCATGAAGTGATACTTCGCAAACTTTTGACTGTAGAGACCCCAACCTTGAGTAAAGCCATAGCGATAGCCCAGGTGTTCATTGCCACAAGTGACAATGCAAAGCAAATCTCTCAGCATACGAGTGCTGCTACAAGTACTGTGAACAAAGTGATGTTGTCTTCAAATTGCAATGTACAGGGCAGGCCCCACATGTCTGCAGCTGCATGTCTGCAGATGTCTCAGAGTCCACCATCAAGGGTGATGAATGCAAGGCCATTAACACCTTGTTGGCGCAGAGGGGGTGATCATTGTTTCCATTCATGCTGCTTCAAAGCATATGTTTGCAAGGGCTGTGGAACAATGGGACACCCCCAACGTATGTGCAGGCGAGCTGCAAACCCTGCTAATCCTGCAAACCACCATGTTGCAGAGGAGGACAGATCCATGGCGGATCACGACGAACCAAAAACTCAGACCGAGGAGGCAGAGGTAGATAGGGTGCACGCATTTACCACAAAGTGTCCCCCGATAAAGCTGAAGGTTGAATTAAATGGACTCCCGGTGTCAATGGAGCTGGACACTGGAGCGAGCCAGTCCATTATGAGCAAAAAGACTTTCAATAAATTGTGGTGCAGCAAGGCCTCAAGGCCAGTCCTGACTTCCATTCGCACTAATATGAGAACTTACACAAAGGAACTGATTCCTGTAATCGGCAGTGCTACTGTAAAGGTCTCCTACGATGGAGCAGTGCACAAGCTACCACTCTGGGTGATACCAGGTGATGATCCCACGCTGCTCAGCAGGAGCTGGCTGGGAAAGATATGCTGGAACTGGGAAGATGTCCGAGCGCTCTCGTCCGTTGACGACACTTCGTGTGCCCAGGTCTTAAAAATGTTCCCCTCGCTGTTCGAACCAGGCATCGGAAAGTTCCAAGGAGCAAAAGTGCAGATCCACCTAATTCCGGGGATGCGACCCATCCATCACAAGGTGAGAGCAGTACCATACCCATGATGAGAGAAAGGGTGGAGATTGACCTGGACAGGCTGCAATGAGAGGACATCATTTCGCCGATCGAATTCAAGGCGTGGGCCATTCCGATTGTTCCAGTCCTCAAGGGAGACAGCACCATCAGAATCTGTGATGATTACAAAATAACTATCAATCGTTTCTCCCTGCAGGATCAATACCCACTACCAAAGGCAGATGACCTTTTTGTGACGCTGGAGGGAGGAAAGACGTTCACGAAGCTGGACTTGACCTCGGCCTACATGACGCAGGAGCTGGAGGAATCATTGAAGGGCCTCAACATGCACAAAGGTCTCTTCATTTACAACAGATGCCCGTTTGGGATTCGATCAGCCGCGGCGAGATTCCAGAGAAGCATGGACAGTTTACTGAAGTCGGTCCCACGCACCGTGGTCTTCCAGGGCGACATCTTGGTTACAGGTCAGGACACAGTTGAGCATCTGCAGAACCTGGAGGAGGTTCTTAGTCGACTCAACAGCATGGGGCTCAGGTTAAAACGCTCAAAGTGCATTTTCCTAGCGCCTGAGTGGAGTTCCTGGGGAGAAGAATTGTGGAGGATGGCATCAGGCCCACTGATTCGAAGACGGAGGCAATCGAGAACGCACCGAGGCCTCAGAACGTGACGGCACTGCGGTCATTTCTAGGACTCCTGAACTACTTTGGTAACTTCTTACCGGGTCTCAGCACACTGTTAGAACCACTGCACACCTTACTGCGCAAAGGAGATGAATGGGTATAAGGTAAAAGCCAAGAAAATGCCTTTGTAAATGCTAGAAAATTGTTATGCTCAAACAAATTGCTTGTGTTGTACGATCCATGTAAGCATTTGGTACTAGCATGTGATGCGTCATCATACGGTGTCGGATGTGTATTGCAACAAGCTAATGAATCTGGGAAATTGCAACCGGTTGCTTATGCATCCAGAAGTCTGTCTAAGGCTGAGAGAGCCTACAGCAAGATTGAAAAATAAGTGTTAGCATGTGTTTATGGGGTAAATAAATTGCATCAATATCTGTTTGGGCTCAAATTTGAATGGGAAACTGACCATAAGCCACTGATATTTTTTTCGAAAGTAAGGGGATAAATACGAATGATCGGCCCGCATCCAGAGATGGGCGCTCACATTGTCCGCATACAACTACGCCATCCGCCACAGGCCAGGCACAGAAAACTGTGCCGATACTCTCAGTAAGCTGCCATTGCCTACCGCAGGGGTGGAAATGGCACAGCCCACAGATTTAGTCATGGTAATGGAAGCATTCGAGAGTGAGCAATCACCCATCACAGCCTGACAGATTAGAACTGGGATGACCCCTTACTGTCACTAGTAAAAAATTGTGTGCTTCACGGGAGCTGGTCCAGTGATCCAGTGGAAATGCTGGAAGAGATAAAGCCGTACCAGCGGCGCAAAGATGAAATGTCTATACAGGCAGACTGCCTTCTGTGGGGTAATCGGTTAGTGGTCCCCAAGGAGGGCAGGGACACTTTCATCAGTGATCTCCACAGTACTCACCCAGGCATTGTAATGATGAAAGCGATAGCCAGATCTCATGTGTGATGGCCCGGTATCGATGTGGACTTAGAGTCCTGCGTGTACAAATGTAACAGATGCTCGCAGTTAAGCAATGCACCCAGGGAGGTGACTCCAAGTTTATGGTCTTGGCCCTCCAAACTGTGGTCCAAGGTAAATGTCGACTATGCAGGCCCGTTTTGGGGTAAAATGTTCCTAGTGGTTGTAGATGCATACTCCAAATGGATTGAATGTGAAATAATGTTGGCAAGCACGTCCGCTGCCACCACTGAAAGCCTGCGGGCCATGCTTGTCATGCACGGCCTGCCTGATGTCCTTGTGAGCAACAACGGGCCATGTTTCATCAGTGCTGAGTTCAAAGAGTTCATGACCCATAATGGGATCAAACATGTTACATCTGCCCCGTTCAAACCAGCATCCAATGGTCAGGCAGAGAGAGCCATCAAGCAGAGCTTGAAGAGGGTAACTGAAGGCTCACAGCAGACTCGTCTATCCCGAGTCCTGTCTAGCTACCGCACGAGACCCCACTCGTTCACTGGGATTCCACCCGCTGAACTGCTCATGAAAAGGGCACTTAAGACAAGGCTCTCGTTAGTCCACCCTGATCTACATGAACAGGTAGAGAGCAAGCGGCTTCAACAAAGTACATATCATGATAGCGCATATGTGTCACGGGAAATTGAAATCAATGATCCTGTATTTGTGTTGAACTATGGACAAGGTCCCAAGTGGCTTTCCGGCACTGTTGTGGCTAAAGAGGGGAGTTGGATGTTTTGGGTCAAACTTTCAAATGGACTCATCCACTGGAAACACTTGGACCAACTCAAACTCAGATTCACGGACTATCCAGAGCAACCCACATTGGATCCCACCTTCTTTCACCCCCCAATATACACACCAGTGGCAACCGACATCGCGGTTGATGACGAAGCAGAACCCATCACCCGCAGCAGCCCAGCAGGACTCACCACACCAGGCAGCCCAGCAAGGCCAACTGCACAGCAGCCCAGCGAGGGCGCAGCAAACAATTCACCAAAACCAGCATTTGCACCGAGACGATCAGCCAGGGCAAGAAAGGCCCCAGATCGACTCACCTTGTAAATAGTTACACTCTTGACTTTGAGGCGGAGTGTTGTTATATATGTAAACCTGTATATAACCTTGTGTAGCCACCAGAGGGCTCATCCCCTGGAGTAACAAGGGATCCCACAATCCCTTGGGAGCACCTGTACTTAAGGAGGCCTCACAGGCTGGAGAGGCACTCTGGAGATCTGCAATAAAAGACTAAGGTCACACTTTACTTTAAACTCACAGTATCTGGTCAGATTCTTCATTCATACATAACAATTTGAGAATGGGCAAGAAGCCAGCAATCTGAAACCTCTTTTGTTCTGCCCATGCCGGAAATATCGCCTATTTTTGGGTGATAACCACAAAAGTGGAGGTTCTAGCCCCATGGCTCTGATTCACTCTCGTTAGATGGCATCCCTTGATTGACAAGACATCTCGGTCGCCGCTTGTCCCAACTCCGATTCTGATTGGTATATTATCATGTCAATCATTTTTTCTATTCATTTTCGGTGGACCCCCTGAAAATTTCTTGCAGATCCCCCGGTTTGAGAAACACTGATCTAATGAGGGCGGGAATTGTTTTTCTGAGTACTCTAATCACTGTTCCGGGATTGTCCTGTCTGGAGGCACTGTTCTATCTGGGAGCGGGGATGGGATCTTCTCATCTTTCGGGACATACTCCAGCACCTCACTTACTGTGATCAGCAATTGCTGGTTTGTTACCCTATAGAGGGGAGCCATTTCATGGACGAAATCCATACCGCAGACCGCTCCCTGACAGGGAGGCGATCATTGGGATCCGGTTGGTTATTTCCAACAATTCTTGGTGTAAATTGCTGCATGAATTCAGCTCACTCACAGAGTGGATGAAGCTGCTGTTACTTTCACTCGCTATTGTTCTGTTTTATGGATGGCTTTTGAGGGAATGTTGCAGATTGATACATCTCATTTCTATCCGCTTATTTACTCAGGTACCAGAAACATTTTGGCTGAAAATGCAAGCAATGCGGAAAGACCGATTACTCGCACTCGTGTGGATTGTAGGATGGTTATTCACAGTATTAAAAACAGAAAATGCTGGAAATCGCAGCAGGTCAGGCAGCATCTGTGGAGAGAAACAGAGTTAATGTTTCAGAACTGGAAAAGTTTGAGATGTAACAGATTCTTAAGAAGTGCAGGGGCACTGAAAGGGGGAAGGGAGGAAAGAACAAAAGGAAAGGTCTGTGATAGGGTGGAAGGCAGAAGAGATTTAAGAGACAAATGGGATGATGGGCAAACAATGAGATGGTAATGGAACAAGTTAAGAAACAAAAGATGAGTCTAGATGGGGTGTGAATGGTGCAATCATCACCAGCTGTGTTGGAAAGAGAAAAGAAAAGTGGCGGGTTGCGGGGTTGTAAAAAAAGGGGAGGAAAGGAAATAAAAATATGGGCAGAGGTTATGGTCTGAAATAATTGAACTTGATGTTGAGACGAAAGCTGAGGTGCTGTTTCTCAAGCTTGCATTGAGCTTGATTGGGACAATGTAGGAGACCAAGGACGGAGAGGTCAGAGTGGGAGTGGAGTGGAGAATTAAAATGACAGGTGACCAGAAGCTCGGGGTCATGCTTACCGCCTGAACAAAGGTGTTCTGTAAAGCGGTCACCCAATCTGCGTTTGGCCTACCCAATGTAGAGGAGACCACATCGTGAGCAGCGAATACAGTATACTAAATTGAAAGAAGTGCAAGTAAATCGCTGTTTCACCTGGAAGGCATGCTTAAGGTCCTGGACAGAGGGAAGGGAGAATGTAAAAAGGCAGATGTTGCACCTCCTGCGCTTGCACAGGAAGGTGCACTCCCACTCTGACCTCCGCTCCACTCCCACTCTGACCTCTCCGTCCTCGGCCTCCTACACTGTTCAAAGCTCAAGGCAATAGAAACATAGAAAATAGGGGCAGGAGTCGGCCATTCAGCCCTTCGAGCCTGCACCGCCATTCAATGAGTTCATGGCTGAACATGCAACTTCAGTACCCCATTCCTGCTTTCTCGCCATACCCCTTCATCCCCCTAGTAGTAAGCGTAAAGTTCTGTCCCTGCAGTACAGACTCACACGAGGCACATGATGAAGTCAAGGTCACTCAGAACCTGCACCTTTATTACACAGCTCTCGAATGCCACACTTGCCTGAGACCTGGCTTTACATACCTGTGTAGAACAGGTATGCAGTGTCTCCTGCAAGTGCACCCCTGGTGGTAAGGTATGCTTGTGGTTACAGGTCATATCTAGTTAGTCATGTATAGGATGGTAAGATACAGTTATGTACACAGTAGTGTGAGATTCATGACATCACCATCCCCCAAGGTCTTATTGTCTTTATAGATTCAGTCTCTCAGGTGGACTATGCTCTCGCATGGAGCGTCTTAGTTGTGGTTCAGTTGTTTGCTTTGGTGCCTGTTTTTCTTTCGGTGTGATTGCTGGTATCTCGCCTGGGCTGTCTGTTTCGTTCAGTATGATTGTTGGTATCTCGCATGGGCTGTCTGTTGAGATTGCCCTTTCCTCAGGTTGTTCCCTCTGTCTGTCCATCATGTGTAGTGTGAGTTCCACATTGTAGTCTGCCTCTGGTTCAGCAGTGTTGTTGGTGAATCTACTTTTGACTTGGTCTACATGCCTCCGGCAGGTTTGGCCATTGCCCATTTGTATCACCAGTAGCCTGTTTCCTTCCTTGCCTGTTACTGTCCCTGCAAGCCATTTGGGACCCTGCCATAGTTTAGCACAGACACTTTGTCCCCTATCTCATTCCACCTCCCCTCGAATTTCGGTCATGGTAGTCAGTTAGCTTACGGCGCTTTGCTTCAAAGATTTCATGCATGTCAGGGAGGATTAATGAGAGCCTTGTCTTTAAGGTCCGTTTCATCAATAGTTGCGCGGGGGGAACCCCAGTCAATGAATGCGGACGGGATCTGTATGCCAGCAGCAGTCGCAACAGGCGGCCCTGCAGCGTGGGACCTTGGATTTTGAGCATGCCTTGTTTAATGATTTGCACTGCTCACTCCGCCTGGCTGTTGGAGGCCGGCTTGAACGGTGCCGTCTTAACGTGATTTATACCGTGGTCAACTATAAAATCTTGGAATTCTGCGCTGGTGAAGCATGGACCGTTATCACTGACCAATATGTCTGGAATTCCGTGCGTTGCAAACATAGTTCCAAGGCTCTCCACAGTGGTGGAGGTGGTGCTCGAGTTTAAAATGGTGCATTCAATCCACTTTGAAAATGCATCTACTACTACGAGGAACATGAATGGGCCCATATAGTCTACTTGCACCCGTGACCACGGTTTGGTGGGCCAGGGCCAGGGGCTCAGGGGGGCCTCCCTGGGTCATTACTAAGTTGGGCGCAAATGGTGCACCGTCTTACCCAGAGCTCCAAGTCCGCATCAATGCCAGGCCACCAGACGTGGGATCTGGCTATGGCCTTCATGAGAACAATCCCCGGGTGCTCGCGGTGGAGCTCCCGGACAAATGCCTCTCTGCCTCGCAGAGGCATAACTACTCGGCTGCCCCACATCAGGCAGTCTGCTTGTAGTGATAGCTCATGCATGCGCCTATGGGAAGGTGTGATCTCCTCGGGGCAGGCATCGCGAGCCTCTGCCCAGCCGCCAGTTAAGACACACCTTTTTACTGAGGATAACGTGGGGTCGCCGGCTCTGATTTGGCGAGCCGTCATGGGCGAACCTGTGGACTCAAAGGCATTGATTGCCATGACTATCTCACAGTCCTGTTCGTCAGACCCTTCCGTGGTCGCCAGGGGTAGCCTGCTAAGCGCATTGGCACAGTTGTCTGTGCCTGGTCTGTGCCTTATTGTATCATCGTAGGACGCCAGCATGAGTGCCCACCGTTGATTGCGCACCGAGGCGTTGCCGTTTATTGCCTTGCTCTCGGATAGCAGGGACGTGAGGGGCTTGTGGTCGGTTTCTAACACGAACTTGGCCCCGAAAAGGTATTGGTGCAACTTTTTGACACCATACACGCATGCGAGCGCTTCCTTCTCCACCATACCGTACCCGCGCTCCACCCGCGAAAGTGACCTGGAAGCATAAGCTATGGGTTGTAATTTACCTGCACCATTGACATGCTGTAAAACGCACCCGACCCCGTACGCTGACACATCACACGTGAGAACTAGCTTTTTACCTGGGTCAAAAAAAAGCCAAAACACTGTTGGAACATAGAAGGTTGCGTGCCTTATTGGAGGCGCGTTCCTGGGCGTCCCCCCAAAACCAATCGCACCCCTTTCTGAGTAGCACGTGGAGAGGCTCCAGCAGCGTGCTTAAGTTCTGCATAAAGTTCCCAAAGTAATTGAGTAGCCCGAGAAAGGCGCGCAGTTCCGAGACATTCCGGGGCCTGGGTGCCAGACGAATTGCTTCGGTTTTGGATTCTGTTGGGCGGATTCCATCTGCGGCAATCCTTCTGCCCAAAAATTCAATATCGGGCACGAGAAACAGACACTTGGATTTCTTAACTCTTAGGCCTACCTGATCCAACCGCTTTCGTACTTCCTCCAAATTGCGGAGATGGGAGTCGATGTCCCTGCCCGTGTTAAGTATGTCGTCTTGAAATACAACCGTCCCCGGGATGGACTTGAGCAGACTCTCCATGTTGCGCTGGAATATAGCAGCTGCTGACCTGATGCCGAATGGGCATTGATTGTACATGAAAAGGCCTCGATGTGTGTTGATGGTGGTGAGTAGCTTAGCCTCTTCGGTCAGTTCTTGCGTTATATACGCCGATGTGAGATCTAGTTTCGAGAAAAGTTTTCCTCCAGCCAATGTGGCAAATAGGTCCTCCGCTCTGCGCAGCAGGTATTGGTCCTGTAGGGAGACCCTGTCTATGGCAGATTTGTAATCCCCACAGATTCGTACGGATCCATCAGGCTTCATGACTGGGACAATGGGACTTGCCCAGTTGCTAAATTCCACGGGTGAGATAATGCCTTCCCGCAGAAGCCTGTCCAGTTCATGTTCAATCTTTTCCCTCATCACATAGGGCACAGCTCTAGCCTTGTGATGGACCGGTCTAGCATCCTGTGTGATGTAGATTTTAACTTTAGCCCCTTTGAAGGTGCCCACACCTGGCTGAAAGAGATGTCCAAGTCAGCATGGATTTGTGAAAGGGAAATCATGCTTGACAAATCTTCTGGAATTTTTTGAGGATGTTTCCAGTAGAGTGGACAAGGGAGAACCAGTTGATGTGGTATATTTGGACTTTCAGAAGGCTTTCGACAAGGTCCCACACAAGAGATTAATGTGCAAAGTTAAAGCACATGGGATTGGGGGTAGTGTGCTGACATGGATTGAGAACTGGTTGTCAGACAGGAAGCAAAGAGTAGGAGTAAATGGGTACTTTTCAGAATGGCAGGCAGTGACGAGTGGGGTACCGCAAGGTTCTGTGCTGGGGCCCCAGCTGTTTACACTGTACATTAATGATTTAGACGAGGGGATTAAATGAAGTATCTCCAAATTTGCGGATGACACTAAGTTGGGTGGCAGTGTGAGCTGCGAGGAGGATGCTATGAGGCTGCAGAGCGACTTGGATAGGTTAGGTGAGTGGGCAAATGCATGGCAGATGAAGTATAATGTGGATAAATGTGAGGTTATCCACTTTGGTGGTAAAAACAGAGAGACAGACTATTATCTGAATGGTGACAGATTAGGAAAAGGGGAGGTGCAAAGAGACCTGGGTGTCATGGTACATCAGTCATTGAAGGTTGGCATGCAGGTACAGCAGGCGGTTAAGAAAGCAAATGGCATGTTGGCCTTCATAGCGAGGGGATTTGAGTACAGGGGCAGGGAGGTGTTATTACAGTTGTACAGGGCCTTGGTGAGGCCACACCTGGAGTATTGTGTACAGTTTTGGTCTCCTAACCTGAGGAAGGACATTCTTGCTATTGAGGGAGTGCAGCGAAGGTTCACCAGACTGATTCCCGGGATGGCGGGACTGACCTATCAAGAAAGACTGGATCAACTGGGCTTGTATTCACTGGAGTTCAGAAGAATGAGAGGGGACCTCATAGAAACGTTTAAAATTCTGAAGGGGTTAGACAAGTTAGATGCAGGAAGAATGTTCCCAATGTTGGGGAAGTCCAGAACCAGGGGACACAGTCTAAGGATAAGGGGGAAGCCATTTAGGACCGAGATGAGGAGGAATTTCTTCACCCAGAGAGTGGTGAACCTGTGGAATTCTCTACCACAGAAAGTTGTTGAGGCCAATTCACTAAATATATTCAAAAAGGAGTTCGATGAAGTCCTTACTATGAGGGGAATCAAGGGGTATGGTGAGAAAGCAGGAATGGGGTACTGAAGTTGCATGTTCAGCCATGAACTCATTGAATGGCGGTGCAGGCTAGAAGGGCCGAATGGCCTACTCCTGTACCTATTTTCTATGTTTCTATGTTTCTATGTTTCAAATCGACTTAGAACTGTTGAGCAGGAGGTCCGTTCCTCTGACGACATGGCGTGAACATCATCCCATTTCCAATTTAGTTTTGCCAGCCAGTTTCTCCCCAGCAGTGCTGGGAGATTTCTGGGGACAATCCACAGGGGAAGTCGGTTCACTGTCCCTTTGTGTGTGACTGAGAACATGGCGCTGCCAAGGACTGGGACGATTTCTTTGGTATAGGTCCTTAGTTTGGTTTCGACCCTTGTGAGTTTTGGTCTGTTTTGTGCGGCCACAGCTGTTCAAATTGTTGAGCGCTCATGAGAGATTGACTCGCTCCGGTATCCAGTTCCATGTTGACGGGTATCCCGTTGAGTAGGACTCTCATCATTATTGGAGGCGTCTTGTTGTAAGAACAGTGTCCATTGATCGTGTTGAGCCGCTGTACCTCGGTATCCCGGGCACTGTCCCCACCGTCTTCTGGTCCGCTTTCCGACACTTCTGATTCGTATACCCGCTAAGCTGCTGTTTATCTACACATGCGAGCCAGATGCCCTATATAGTTGCAGTTCCTGCAAACGACATGCTGAAATCGACACCCCACATCTCCAGCACAGACCGCTTCCTTTGTTTCCGAAGGATGAGCTGCGTCTGGCTGATCTCTCTTGAGCTTCTCTCAGTTTGTAGTTAATTGCTCGCATTGTAGGTTGATGAGGTGTGAACGGCCATTCATGTGGCCCTTGATGGCTTCTGGCACCGCTGCCTGCTGCTGAGGGCCTGCTCTCCTGCCTTTGTCTGTGTGTGGGTGTAGCGGCTTGTTTCACGCTGTGAACCCCTTGTTCCGTCCGATGTTTCGTTAGTTGTCGTACCCGCAGTGTCGATCAACCTCGTTTCTTCTTCTCCTGCCAAGAATGTCTGTGCAACCAGTGCTGCTGCCTCGAAGGTCAAGTTCTTGGTCTCTATGAGCTTTTGGAATATGCCTGCGTGGCCATTCCTTCAATAAAAAAATCTCTCAGTACTTCTCTCCTTAGTTCATCGGAGAACTCACATAAGCTAGCCAGCCTCCGAAGTTCCGCCACAAAGTCGGGTATGCTCTGGCCCACACAGCGTCTGTAGTTGTAGAACCTGTGTCTGGCCATGTGTAGGCTGCTCGCTGGCTTCAGGTGGTCTCTTACCAGTGTGCTCAACTCTTCAAATGACTTGCTTGCTGGTTTCTCGGGTGCCAGCAGCTTCTTCATTAAGGCGTATGTTTTCGAACGACAGCTGGTCAAGAGATGGGCTCTTCTCTTGTCTGCCTTGTCGTCGCCTAACCAGTCTTTGGTTACAAAGCTTTGCTGGAGCCTTTCTGTAAAGTCCTCCCAATTATCTCCAGCATTGTATTTTTCATCTGAGCCGTTGGTCGCCATTCTGTGGATTCTGTGATCCCGTAACTCGTCGCCACTGTAAAGCCCTGTCCCTGCAGTACAGACTTACACGAGGCACATGCTGAAGTCAACGTCACTCAGGATCTGCACCTTTATTACACAGCTCTCGAATGCCAAACTTGCCTGAAACCTGGCTTTATATACCTGTGTAGAACAGGTATGCAGTGTCTCCTGCAAGTGCACCCCTGGTGGTAAGGTATGCTTGTGGTTACAGGTCATATCTAGTTACAGTCATGTATAGCATGGTAAGATACAGTTATGTACAGCAGTGTGAGATAAATGACAGTACATCTAACTCCTTTTTGAATATATTTAGTGAATTGGCCTCAACAACTTTCTGTGGTAGAGAATTCCACAGATTCACCACTCTCTGGGTGAAGAAATTTCTCCTCATCTCGGTCCTAAATGGCTTACCCCTTATCCTTAGACTGTGACCCCTGGTTCTGGACTTCCCCAACATTGGGAACATTCTTCCTGCATCTAACCTGTCTAAACCCGTCAGAATTTTAAACGTTTCTATGAGATCCCCTCTCATTCTTCTGAACTCCAGTGAATACAAGGCCAGTTGATCCAGTCTTTCTTGATAGGTCAGTCCCACCATCCCGGGAATCAGTCTGGTGAACCTTCGCTGCACTCCCTCAATAGCAAGAATGTCCTTCCTCAATTTAGGAGACCAAAACTGTACACAATACTCCAGGTGTGACCTCATCAAGGCCCTGTACAACTGTAGTAACACTGCCCCTGTACTCAAATCCCCTCGCTATGAAGGCCAACATGCCATTTGCTTTCTTAACCGCCTGCTGTACCTGCATGCCAACCTTCAATGACTGATGTACCATGACACCCAGATCTCGTTGCACCACCCCTTTTCCTAATCTGTCACCATTCAGTTAATAGTCTAGGTTTTTTGTTTTTACCACCAAAGTGGATAACCTCACATTTATCCACATTATACTTCATCTGCCATGCATTAGCCCACTAACCTAACCGATCCAAGTCACTCTGCAGCCTCATAGCATCCTCCTCGCAGCTCACACTGCCACCCAACTTAGTGTCATCCGCAAATTTGGAGATACTACATTTAATCCCCTCGTCTAAATCATTAATGTACAGTGTAAACAGCTGGGGCCCCAGCACAGAATATTGTGGTACCCCACTAGTCACTGCCTGCCATTCTGAAAAGTACCCATTTACTCCTACTCTTTGCTTCCTGTCTGCCAACCAGTTCTCAATCCACGTCAGCACACTACCCCCAATCCCATGTGCTTTAACTTTGCACATTAATCTCTTGTGTGGGATCTTGTCGAAAGCCTTCTGAAAGTCCAAGTACACCACATCAACTGGTTCTCCCTTGTCCACCCTACTGGAAACATCCACAAAAAATTCCAGGAGATTTGTCAAGCATGATTTCCCTTTCACAAATCCATGCTGACTTGGACCTATCATGTCACCTCTTTCCAAATGCGCTGCTATGACATCCTTAATAATTGATTCCATCATTTTGCCCTCTACCGATGTCAGGCTGACCGGTCTATAATTCCCTGTTTTCTCTTTCCCTCCTTTTTTAAAAAGTGGGGTTACATTGGCTACCCTCCACTCCATCGGAACTGATCCAGAGTCAATGGAATGTTGGAAAATGACTGTCAATGCATCTGCTATTTCCAAGGCCACCTCCTTAAGTACTCTGGGATGCTGTTCATCAGGCCCTGGGGATTTATCGGCTTTCAATCCCATCAATTTCCCCAACACAATTTCCTGACTAATAAGGATTTCCCTCAGTTCCTCCTTCTTACTAGACCCTCTGACCCTTTTTATATCCGGAAGGTTGTTTGTGTCCTACTTAGTGAATACTGAACCAAAGTACTTGTTCAATTGGTCTGCCATTTCTTTGTTCCCCGTTATGACTTCCCCTGATTCTGACTGCAGGGGACCTACGTTTGCCTTTACTAACCTTTTTCTCTTTACATATCTATAGAAGCTTTTGCAGTCTGTCTTAATGTTCCCTGCAAGCTTCCTCTTGTACTCTATGTTCCCTGCCCTAATCAAAGCCTTTTATCCTCCTCTGCTGAGTACTAAATTTCTCCCAGTCCCCGGGTTCGCTGCTATTTCTGGCCAATTTGTATGCCACTTCCTTGGCTTTAATACTATCCCTGATTTCCCTTGATAGCCACGGTTGAGCCACCTTCCCTTTTTTATTTTTACGCCAGACAGGGATGTACAATTGTTGTAGTTCATCCATGTGATCTCTAAATGTCTGCCATTGCCCTTCCACAGTCAACCCCTTAAGTATCATTCGCCAATCTATCCTTGCCAATTCACGCCTCATATCTTCAAAGTTACCCTTCTTTAAGTTCTGGAGCATGGTCTCTGAATTACCTGTTTCATTCTCCATCCTAATGTAGAATTCCACCATATTATGGTCACTCTTCCCCAAGGGGCCTCGCACAACGAGATTGCTAATTAATCTCGAGTAACAGCGCCTCATCTTTCGTATAGGCACTTTACAGCCTTCTGGGTTCAACATTGAGTTCAACAATTTCAGACCATAACCTCCAGCCATATTTTTTTCCTTTCCCCCCTTTTTCCCTCTTTCCCACGGTAGCTGGTGATGATTCCACCATTCACATCCCATCTAGACCCATCTTTTGTTTCTTAACTTGTTCTATTACAATCTCATTTTTGCCCAACATCCCTTTTGTCTCTTAAATCTCTTCTGTCTTCTACCCTATCACGGACCTTCCCTTTTGTTCTTTCCTCCCCTCCCCTTTTCACTGCCCCTGCACTTCCTTAAGAATCTGTTACATCACAAACTTTTCCAGTTCTGACAAAGGGACACAGACCTAAAATGTTGGGGCCATAATTCAGCGTCCCGGGAGAGACTGTTAGTGCAGGTTTTCGGCGGCCAATCTGAAAAATCGATTGGCCGACGCGTTGTGCTCTATTGGCCCCCCATCTCCCCGACGCATATCCAATGGTGAGGACTTCTGCTGGAATCGGACGTCTGAAGGTATTGAGGCCACAGTGATGTCATCAGTGTGCACACTGCTGCTACGTGGCCACACCACCCACTTTCAGTAATAAAAAGGCAGGATTTTTTTAAGCAGTGCCCCTGCCAGGTTTTTGTGTTGGTATACTTTGCCATGTTGCACGACACCGCTGGAGAAGGTCAACACGGTTTACTCGTGATCGGGGTATTTTTGCAGAAAAGTTTTGTTGAAGTTTTTTATTCATTTCATTTAACCGGCTGAGTGCTGTTTGTAGATTTTGAGAGAATTTTGAGGACATTGAGCTCTCACACATTAGTGGAGGCCAGTACGCCTCATTCTATGCTCCAGAGGCCTGATTGTCAGGGTGCAGCCTCAAACAGAATGGGATCAGTGTTGGCAGGGGAACGCCTGGCACACATTGTGAGACACAGGGTGACATGCAGGAGAAAGCGGCGCCGTCAGCAACGTGCAGAGAGGCAAGGGGCAAGAGAGGCAGCAGCCATAGTTGCTCAACATCCACAAGGGCTGCAGATGTACGCAGACCTGCACGTACAGAGGGTGTCCAGAAGGGAGATGGCGTCAGGAGGAGGGTCAGGTACGCTGACCTCCCCACCACATACTGGGCCAGGAGTCTTGCCAGCAAGAGCCTACAAAGACGCGCGACCATGAGGAGGACCAGGGAGATGGCCATCATCCAGCTGCAATGGGAGGTGGCTACTGCAAACCTGGGGGAAGGGGGCCCTACTGTCAAAGGGTCTACAGACCTCAGCTCTCCTTCCTCCAGCTCAGGGATGAGCACTGTCTGTAAAGGCTGACATTCAGAAAGGAGATCCTGATGGAGCTCTGCAACGTGTTGCGCCAAGATCACACAAGGCTCAGGCCTGCCCTGACAGTTGAAACCATAGTCACCATAGCTTTGAACTTCCAAGCCACAGGGTCTTTCCAGTCTGTCACTGCACTCTACAGGAGAAGGGTGGACTACATATCATTCCCCATGACGAGAGACAAGCATTGCAGGGTTCCCGAAAGTGCAGGGTGTGATTGACTGCACACAAGTTGGGCTGAGGGTGTCACAACATCACCCTGAGATCTTTGTGAACCGCAAGGGGTTCCACTCGCTCAATGTTCAGCTTGTGTGTGACCACCAGCGCCGGATCCTGTCGGTTAATGCGACGTACCCAGGCAGCTGCCATGATTCGATCATTCTGCGCCAGACCAGTGTGCCCACCCTCTTCACCGGCCCAAATCAGGATTGTGGTTGGCTGCTTGGTGACAAGGGATATCCCCTGTGTTATATATGTGGTCTTGTATTTACTCTGTATAGCCACCCAGAGGGCTCATCCCCTGGAGTCCCAAAGGATTCCATAATACTTTGGGAGCACAGGTACTTAAGGAGGCTTCACAGGTTGGAGAGGCACTCTGGAGACCTGCAATAAAAGTCTAAGGTCACACTTTACTTTGAGCTCACAGTGTTCAGTCTGACTCTTTCTCCATATACTACAGCTGCCGACGAAATACAGATCGCGAACCCAAAGATGCAGAGAACAGTGGGCATCCTGGAGAAATTTTCGGAGGGAGATGATTGGGAAACTTTGGTGGAGTGACTCAACTAATACTTCGTGGCCAACGAGCTAGATGGGGAAGAGAGCGCTGCCAAATGAAGGGTGATCCTCCTCACCGTCTGTGGGGCACCAACATATGGCCTCATGAAAAATCTGCTCAATCCAGCGAAACCGACAGAGAAATCATACAACGATTTGTGCACACTGATCCGAGAGTATTTGAACCCGAAGGAAAGCGTTCTGATGGCGAGGTACCAGTTCTACACCTACAAAAGGTCTGAAGGCCAGGAATTGGTGAGTTATGTCGCCGAGCTAAGACGCCTTGCAGGACATTGCGAATTTGAAGGACATTTGGAGTACATGCACAGAGACTTTTTCATATCTGGCATTGGCCACGAAACCATACTTCGCAAACTTTTGACTGTAGAGATCCCAACCTTAAGTAAGGCCATAGCGATAGCCCAGGCGTTCACTGCCACCAGTGAAAATATGAAGCAAATCTCTCAGCACACAAGTGCTGCTACAAGTACTGTGAACAAAGTGATGTTGTTTTCGAATCGTAACGTACAGGGCAGGTCACACATACCTGCAGCTGCACGACCGCAGATAACTCAGAATCCACCATCAAGAGTGATGAATGCAAGGCCATTAACACCTTGTTGGCGCTGCGGGGGTGATCATTGTTTCCATTCATGCCGATTCAAAGAGTACGTTTACAAGGGCTGTGGAACAATGGGACACCTCCAACGAGTGTGCAGGCGAGCTGCTAAGCCTGTTAAACCTGCAAACCACCATGTTGCAGAGGAGGACAGATCCATGGATGAGCACGATGAACCAAAGCCTCAGATAAAGGAGGCAGAGGTACATGGGGTGCACACATTCACCATGAATTGTTCCCCGGTAATGCTGAATGTTGAACTAAATGGACTCCCGGTGTCAATGAAGCTGGACACGGGCGCGGGCAAAAAGACTTTCGAAAGTTTGTGGTTCAACAAGGCCTCAAGGCCAGTCTTAGCTCCAGTTGGCACGAAAGTAAGAACTTACACGAAAGAATTGATTCCTGTAATCGGCAGTGCTACCGTAAAGGTCTCCTACGATGGAGTGGTGCATAAGCTACTGTGAATGTTTAAAAATGTATAGAGACATTGAAGTTGAGAACGTGGGAATTGTATAGGGACAGTATAAGCTAACAAAGAATTCATGGAGGAATAGCCATGACATCTCAGACTCGAGACTGCGAAATGTTACAACACTAACACATATTGAAACAAAACCCACAGCTTGCAGAAAAACCTCAAGGTCTTATTAAATCATGTTATTAACCTGAAACATTGACAGAAGGTCTTTGTTTAAAATCGGACCATGCTTGGGTTGGCTTATGAGTGGACAAAGGGAAGGAGGGATCAAAAGAGATGGGCTGAGCTGGGATGTCACTCTGGCCCTATCTTGTTATCTTTTGCCGAAAATGTATAACCATCGTCCCTTTACAATGTAACGTCACTTTGTCCGTAGGAAGTGGGTGCGTTCGAACAGACTTGCATTCCTTCTGTCTGATAAAGTCCCCGATCGGGATTTGCTTTTTAAATAAAAGCTTGCTTTGTTTAAAGCACAAACGGTATTCGTTTCAGTAATTTTGCTGAACCAGATTGAGGTAAAAGAATCCAGAAATCAACATTTGGTGTCAGAAGTGGGATCTCAACGGACGACTGCTGAAAACTTGCGAATTAAGAGCCAGACTAGCCTTGGACGAGATGAGGGGAAAGTGGCCACTGGAGTGAGTATGATTTCAATACTGCTCCAGTTTCCCCCAGTTTCAAAAGTCTGGGGAAAGTTTAGCCACTCGCTGGTTCTCAGGTAGTGTCTGAACGAGATCCAGGACAAGCTGGTGAATACCTTTCAAACTTAGAATAGGGATAGAGATAGGGAAATTGCGCGGTGACGCAAACCAAGTGGCGACTTGGAAAGATAGGTTATAGTTAGAGCTAGATAGGGATAGATGATCAATCATGGATCCAAAAATTAATAGGAAAGAAAAGAGACTCTTGTGAACGTCTGTTTAAATGAGAAATGCTTCTGTGATTTTTACTGTGTAAAAAAAGCCGGGGAGTTGTGGTTTGTTTTAGCTCCACCGACTTTTTCAAACAGAATGAAAGTTGTTTTAACCCTTCGTAGTGTTGTCCTGTATGTGGGAAGTTTAAGAGTGTGAACCTTATTGAATTACGTATATTCGGATGATAAGTTATGGAGCCAGGAAATGCACAAAGGATAGGTTTGTTGAGTAAAAAAAAAGAAAAAATACATGGTTCCGGTGGTTAAAAAAAAAGGATTTAACATGCTCGCTTACTTGTCGAAAGAAAACATTCAGAGAAGGCACAGCAAAACAACTGAGATGGATTCAAAAGGATTATTAAATAACACGACCTTGAGGCTAGAACAATTGAGATAACGAAAAGCAGTCCACAGCCTACGTGCCAGACTTCTCTCTAGTTATGGAAAAGACAAAAAAAAGTAACGTACTAAATAGGTGCTGAAAAAAAAATGTTCTGAGATTTTAAATGATGAGAAAAATTCCACTGCAGTTTAAAAAAAAATCACTCCTGTCCAGTTGGCAGAAAAACTCCATTAAATTAGGGCTTTCATTGACTGATTGGATTTGAACTGCGCAGTGACGTGAAAGGATAGGGAAATTTGGAGACTAAAAGAAATTAAATAAGGCTCATAAGAAATCAAATTTAGAAAATTAGGCTCACTTGGAATTAAGTAAGGCTGATGGGGAATTAAATAGAGGATAGGTGTTCAAGTCAGGTGTGACGTCGACCTCGTATATCACTTGGCCCGTCTAGGCACTGATTGAATTTAAATCACGCAGCAACTCAAAAGATAGGGCTAGATAAGCGCGCGGCGGCGCGAACGCGCAGCGGCGTGGGACGTGCGGCGGCGCAAGCGCGCGGCCGAGTGAACGTGGGCCGACGCAGACGCGCAGCAGGCTGAAACGCGTAGCGACGTGGGACGTGCGGCAGCGCAAGCGCGCGGCCGAGTGAACGTGGGCCAACGCAGACGCGCAGCAGGCTGAAACGAGTAGCGACGTGGGACATGTGGTGGCGCGAGCATGCGGCCGAGTGAATGTGGGCCGATGCAGACGCGCAGCAGCGTGAAACACATAGCGGCGTGGGACGTGCGGCGGCGCGGGTGCGCGGCAGAGTGAACGTGGGCCGACGCGAACGCGCAGCAACGCGAACCGTGGGGTGATGCCAAAGTCAGTGCTGGTTTCAGTAAGTCTGTGTTTATTTTAAGTTTGTTAAATCATGCGGCGACGCGAACCACGGGGCGACGCGGGAGTCCGTGTTTATTTTAAGTGTTTCAAATTGCGTGGCGACGCGAACCACGGGGCGACGTGGAAATCAGTGTTAGCTTTAGTAAAGTCTGTGTTTATTTTAAGTGTTTCAAATCGTGCGGCGACGCGAACTGCGGGGCGACGCGGAAGTCAGTGTTAGTTTTAGTAAAGTCTGTTTATTTTGAGTTTGTTCAAAGTCAGTGTTAGTTTCAGTAAAGTCTGTGTTTATTTTAAGTTTGTTCAAATCGCACGACGACGCGAACGTGTAATGACACGGTAATTAGAGTCAGTTTAAATACGAGGGGCAGCGTGAAAATGGGTAATCAGTTGGATAAAACAACGGATGCGGATAGTCCGCTACAAAAGTTATGTGAGGAATTCCCTGAAAGAGCTGAAGACTTTAGAAAACTATCAGGAGCCCTGAACAAATTATTAGGAGATGACCAGTGGCCTCTAGATGGCACTTGAAGCGTAGAGGTAGCAAAAAAAAAGCACAGGGATTGTCAAAAATTAAAAGATGCATCACTTCTGTCAAGTTGGCAAATAAATGCTATTAAATTGGGACTCTTATTGAAAGAGGGAACACCTGTTAAAACTGTAGACGTCTTAAAAAAAAAAGAATGTGCGCACGAGAAACTTACTAAGAGATCCTCTGGGACCTCTGAGAAAGGTATTGACCGACTACGTAGTCAAATGGCTGGCTTTGTGTTAACCGAGGGTGATGATGAAATTGATGAGTGGTCACTGACTCAGCGTCCAACGACGCCTCCCGCACCCCCTGGCCCCTTGCTCCAGTCCTCTTCCCAACAGCCTCCACCTTACACTCCGGTGAGAGGAGTTAAAAATAACCCCATACCACCAAAGCAACAAACCCAAACTGACTCCTCATCCTCTGATAGCGATCTCACACTCGAAAGGGCAGAACTATATCTCGATATCACAGACAGTCCCGTAAATCTTCTAGTCAATCTACCAGTCCAAGTTGTGAAAGACATAGCAAACACCCCCACCAATCGAGACGCAGAACTGTCAAGCAGTCAGACAGCTCCGAAACATCCTCCGACCTAGAAATGATTTCCAAGATCCCAAAGTCCCGACACCAATTCCCTGTCAGACCAATGCCAAACCCTGATGCACAACAAGCTGCAGACCACCCCACTATAGATGTCTATGTGATCTTCGAACAACTATTTCAGTTTATAATGCAGAATCAAGGAACCTGTGGGCCTTAGTAAAGCAAACCCTGAGCCCAACTGAGCATGCCCGATTTCTAACTCACCGAGGGCGTGCTTCTCATGATGTATTGTTGGTTGCTCACCCTAACGATGTCCAGGATCACCTAAACGCTATCTTTAATGCTCTCACCACGACCCTTCAGAAGCCCATAAGTATGGCCGCAGTATTAGAAACAAAACCCAAACGAGAAGAAACTGCCGATGAATTCATGGAAAGATTTATTGAAATATACGGGAGTCAATCAGGAGATAATGCCTTCAGGGCAGGAGAGGATTCTCCTCAATTCTGCGCTATCCTACTTCAGTGCCTGCCCTATTCGATTGCTCATGTTATCCGGACAAATAATATGAATTGGGCAGATAACAGTAAAGCACAGATGGAAAGGGCGGTTAGATATTATTGGCAGGAAAAGAAAGGGGAGGGGGGAGGTGCACCCCCAACCCGGGTCAAGACTGAATACGTGACTAGAAAGGAAGAGCCATCTCGGGAGGAAGGACCAATAGAACCGCAATGTTGCATACAGGATTGGATGGATAAGCAAGGATACGGTTATACTAAACAACTAAACGGCCCGAACCCTGCTAATAAACCTCCCTATTGTCCCCGGCATGGTATGGGAAGAGGCCGGGACTGGGTAAGAGGAATGGACTGTTTTAATTGTGGGCAGGAAGGCCATTGGAATAAAAATTGCCCCTACCGTCAGCATGGAAAAGGAAGAGGAGGAAGAGGAGGGGGGCAAGGGGGGAGAGGAGGATCTTACACTAACTTCTCCCAGAACAACCCCTTTGGTCAATTGTCCCCCGATTGACTACGCAGCTTGATTGTGCAGGGATCCTCCCCGGACGACAAACCAATTCTGAATGAGTGGCAACCCTTTTTGACAGATACGGGAGCCTTCATGTCTTCTGTACAATCAAAGCTTAAACTCCCTGCCTCTACTGAAACACAGGAACTTTCAGGATTCCTGGGACAAGTCTCTACATTCGCAGTGTCAGAACCGGTTAAAATGGGTTACCAGGAAGAATCGGTGGAACATCGATTTGTTATCACAACCAATCTGGACTGTAACTTGATGGCTAGAGACCTCCTCTGCAAATTCCAGTTGCATTTGGAGTGTGGAGATGATGGGATTATTGTAAAACAGGGAACCCTTAAGCGGCAGTATACCACTAGAATCCCTCAGTGGTGGTCTCTGGACCTGCCGCAGGCACCCTATCACGTGACCCTAGCATACGATCCCAGTGGAAATGGGAAGACCTCTTCACTCCAGCAATCGATGTCCTCCATGCTCAGAGGCAGAGCAAAACCTTACCTTTGCTTGGGCCAGGCACCAGAGAACAGACCAGTGCAGCACCTGAGTCACAGACCATCCATCACGACTGCGTGGCAATGATCCGACTGGAACGATCTAAAAATACCTTCCCAGCTCCAGTGGCAGGACTCCTGGGGAAGAAGATCAATTTCATAGGTACCCTTCCAGCGGTTGTGGCAGAATCGCGGGAGAGAAGGATCAAGGCAGTCGACCTCGAGGACAGAGGCAAGATGGCATTCCTGCTGCAGCGAGGGGCAGCGTGATTGAAAAAAGAGCCTCACCAGGCTAAAGATTTGGAAGTTATGGTGCGCCAGGCTATAGACGAGGCTGACCCTACCAGCCGGGATGTGCAAATACCTGACTATGTGGATCCTCATGTGTGGGCAGAGGACCACTCTCAAGTGGGTTGTACTCCCATTGATCCGATTGAGATCCCAGTGCAGGGCAATGTGGACTGGCCCTCTATCCGACAGAACCCACTGAAATCACAGGCAAGCCTAAACTGTACTGCAATTAATCCGGCCTGTTTTCTTACTGAGCCACCCCAAGATGAGGAAGAACCCAGTCATGTACGTTTATCTTTAATTTAAGAGGCCACATCAGTCAGGGAAGATTTTGTTGATGTACCAATTGAAGATCCATACTGTATTATGTATGTTGACGGAACTAATCCAGAAGGTACACGAATCTCAGGATACGCCATAGTAAACCAGGAGAATCAGGTCTTGGAATCTGCCGCTTTTGAAACCGCCGATTCTGCCCAACAAGCTGAACTATTCGCCCTCACCCGAGCCTGTATCTTGGCCAAAGATCTCAAAGTCAATATCTATACCGACTCTAGGTATGCCTTTGGGGTGGCCCATGATTTCGGACAATTATGGAAAAATAGGGGATTCCTAACCTCACAGGGGAATGAGATATCCCATAAGCAACTAGTATCTGATTTGTTGCAAGCACTCATGCTCTCCAAGCACATTGCCATTGTTAAATGTACCACCCACACCACCGGAAAATCCCCGGTTGATATAGGGAACCACTGTGCTGACAAAGAGGCTAAACAGGCCTCTCGTGACCAACAGATGGTAGTGCCCAAAATGATGAGTCAGACTAAAAAAATCCTGCGAAGGATAAGTTAGCCTCGGAAAAACCAATGCCAACCATCCAAGATGTTATAAAAGCACAGGAGGACGCTCCTGAAACAGATAAACTGTTGTGGAAATATTATGGATGTACTTATGACAATGTTTCTAAACTCTGGACCACTCCCTCGGAACAGACTTGCATGTCTGACGAGTTGGCTCTATGCGTTCTTGATTGTATGCATTTTGCTACTCATTGTGGAGCAAGAACCACGAGTGATACACTTTTGGCTACTTGGTGGCACCCTAGACTCCAGGCGTTCGCCCAGAACATCAGTAGTCGTTGCCTGGTTTGCCAGCAACATAATCCAGGGAAGGGAGTCCCCTGTGATTGGGGTAAAACGCCCCTACTCGAAGGTCCCTTTGAGACATTTCAGTTGGACTACATTGAGTTGCAAAAAGTTCAGTGTTACAAATATGTGTTAGTAATAGTAGATGTGTTTAGCAGATGGTTTGAAGCCTACCCTACCCTGGACAATAAGGCTCAAACTGTTGTTAAGGTGTTAATGAGGGAAATTGTTCCTAGATATGGTATCTCAGCTCGACTGATGACCACCTATGTTCTTTCTCTGACTCAGGCTCTGCGACTAGCTCACAACCAGGTTCAAGATGCTCACCTCGACCTCCCAGTTTTACCCGAATTGTCCCTCGTGGCACCAGGGAAGTATGGATTCGGAAGGGATTAGAGCCACAATGGGAGGGGCCTTTTCAGGTGTTACTCACTACCCCCACTGCAGCCAAGGTTGAGGGGAAAAGTGCCTGGGTTCACCTGCACCACTGCAAGCTCACCACCCTCTAACGAACCTATTTTACTGGTTATTCTAACTCCTGTTTCTGTTCCAGACTTCCTCTTCTCCATAGCTGAACAAGGCCGTTGGCATCCTAATTGGAACGTGGACCAGTTTGAACTTTTACCCGTAGTGATAGACAGCCAGCTACACCGACGGTGACCTGAGAAGAGAGACGGGAAAACTGAACTCTTTTAATCAGGAAAATAATTGGACTATTTATCTGAATCCTGAGCCATAAGATGAAACTGTCTGTATGCCACAGTCTGTATAATAGTGTTGATATATGACAGTTTCGGCGCATGGGAGGGGAGACAGAGATGAAAGCTCCATGTAAACACCTTTTTGTACATGTCTTATGTTTATGCGCAAAATGGGAACTTTTCTAGATGTTGGGTGTGTTCACATTCCCTATACATTCCCTGTACATTCCAAAGGGGGAATTCCTTTGCGCCCCGTTCCACTAACCCTAACTGAGACTGTCAGATGGATTCAGAGCCAAACTATCACGAGAGGAGGGGGGCCAATACAATACTGCTGAAGCTCTGGAGGGCATCACAGCTGAAAGGGTAGCAATAAGGACCGTAGCATTACAAAACCGAATGGCCCTCAATTACCTGTTAGCTGAGAAAGGGGGAACGTGTGCCCTGATAGGATCTGAATGTTGCACTTACATTCCTGATAGTTCAGAAAACATAACCAATCTCGCTGATCACATAAGAAGGGAGGTGAAGAAGTTATCCACACCAGCAGAAGGATCTAGCTGGTTTGATTGGCTATCAGATGGATCTTGGAGATCCTATCTAATTGTTGGTTGCCTTAACCTTATTGTAAAGTAATGATGGCAAGGTTAGCAAACCCTCTTGTGGTCAAGGGCTCCCGAGTTATGATCCAACGAACTAAAGAACTACTCGACACTAACAACAATATGATTCAGGAAATAGAGTGTGAACGGATGAATGCAATACTCCTAGAATGATCCTAAGTGTTATCATGGAATGATAAAAGGGGGGAATGTGAATGTTTAAAAATGTATAGAGACATTGAAGTTGAGAACATGGGAATTGTATAGGGACAGTATAAGCTAACAAAGAATTCATAGAGGAATAGCCATGACATCTCAGACTCGAGACTACGAAATGTTACAACACTAACACATATTGAAACAAAACCCACAGCTTGCAGAAAAACCTCAAGGTCTTATTAAATCATGTTATTAACCTGAAACATTGACAGAAGGTCTTTGTTTAAAATCGGACCATGCTTGGGTCGGCTTATGAGTGGACAAAGGGAAGGAGGGATCAAAAGAGATGGGCTGAGCTGGGATGTCACTCTGGCCCTATCTTGTTATCTTTTGCCGAAAATGTACAACCATCGTCCCTTTACAATGTAACGTCACTTTGTCCGTAGGAAGTGGGTGCGTTCGAACAGACTTGCATTCCTTCTGTCTGATAAAGTCCCCGATTGGGATTTGCTTTTTAAATAAAAGCTTGCTTTGTTTAAAGCACAAACGGTATTCGTTTCAGTAATTTTGCTGAACCAGATTGAGGTAAAAGAATCCAGAAATTAACAAACTCATTTACTTTATTTCAAATGCTGTGTGCGTTTAGGTAGAGTGTTTTAATCCTAGTTTTTAAACCATGATTTTTAGTTTTGACCCCTCCTGCAGCCCCTTTACATTCAGTGGCCCTTTTTGTTTTTTGCCTTGGTTTTCTCTGCCCTCCTCTTTTACTCATCTCCTTTCTGTCTTTTGCTTTTGTTTCCTTTTTGTTTCCCTCTGTCTCCCTGCATTGGTCCCCATCCCCCTGCCATATTAGTTTAACTCCTCCCCAACAGCACAAGCAAACACTCCCCCGAGGACATTGGTTCCGGTCCTGTCTAGGTGCAGACCGTCCGGTTTGTACTGGTCCCACCTCCCCCAGAACCGGTTCCAATGCCCCAGGAATTTGAATCCCTCCCTGCTGCACCACTGCTCAAGCCACGTATTCATCTGAGCTATCCTGCGATTCTTACTCTGACTAGCACGTGGCATTGGTAGAAATCCTGAGATTTACTACTTTTGAGGTCCTACGTTTTAATTTAGCTCTGAGCTCCTTAAATTCGTCCCGCAGGACCTCATCTCACCCTTTTTTTACCTATATCGTTGGTATCAATGTGCAGCATGACTACTGGCTGTTCATCCTCCCTTTTCAGAATGTCCTGCACCCACTCCGAGACATCCTTGACCCTTGCACCAGGGAGGCAACATACCATCCTGGAGTCTCGGTTGTGGCCACAGAAACACCTATCTATTCCCCTTACAATCGAATCCTCTATCACTATCGCTCTCCCACTCTTTTTCCTGCCCTCCTGTGCAGCAGAGCCAGCCACGGTGCCATGAACTTGGCTGCTGCTGCCCTCCCCTGATGAGTTATCCCCCTCAACAGTACTCAAAACGGTGTATCTGTTTTGCAGGGGGATGACCACAGGGGACCCCTGCACTACCTTCCTTGCACTGCTCTTCCTTTCCCTAGCTGGCTGTGGACCCTTCACCTGTGGTAAGACCAACTCATTAAACGTGCTATTCACGTCATTCTCAGCATCGTGGATGCTCCAGAGTGAATCCACCCTCAGCTCCAATTCCGCAACGCGGTCTGTCAGGAGCTGGAAGCGGATACACTTCCCGCACACGTAGTCATCAGGGACACCGGAAGTGTCCCTGAGTTCCCACATGGTACAGGAGGAGCATAACACGTGACCGAGCTCTCCTGCCATGACTTAACCCTTAAATACACTTAAATTGGCAACAACAATACTAAAGTTTACTCACTGATATAGAAGAGAAAAAAGAAAAACTACTCACCAATCACCAGCCAATCACTTACCCCCTTGGCTGTGACGTCACCTTTCTGTTTCTTTCTGCTTATTTTTGCCTTCTCCCTGTAGCTGCACCGGCTCGCCTCTCCACGTACCTCCTCGACGCTGCTCCCGACTCAGCGACGCACCTCCTCACGCTGCTCCCGACTGCCGCCGCATTGGGCCTTTATAGGCCTCTCGCCAACCCCGGAACTCATGCCTCTCCATGCACCTCCTCGACGCTGCTCCCGACTCAGTGACGCACCTCCTCACGCTGCAGTAGCAGATGCAGCTGATCAAATGGTCTCAATCTTAGAGACAAAGAAGTCCATGAGCTCCTCACATTTATTGTCAGAGGTAAGGGTGGAGTGCAATATGAGGAAGTGGTCAATGATGGCCTTATCTGTGGTTGACACGATGGGACTAGCAAGGCCACGAGAGATGGCAAAGTCAAGGGGTTGGCCGTGAATATGGATTGGGGACTTTACATGGAGGGAGAGATTAGGGGAAGGTAGCGAGCTGAGAGGAGAGAGAACATGATGATTGTAGATGGAGGTTGAAATCACCGAGGATGAGAAGTCACTCGGTGCAGATGCTGAGGGAGGAAAGCAGTGAAAAAATCGCAGTAATAAAATTTTTTTAAATGGTGCTTGGGTGAGCGGTAGAGAACGAGAATTTTAACGTAAGCACAAACTTATCTTTAGCACAATTCCAATGAATTCAGGAGCACAATGTAGTGCTTCAGAATGAGTACGTTTATTTTTCCATATATTCTGCAATGAAAAACAAGTGTCTGCACAGGATTCTTCCCCTTCAGTCAAAATTTGTTCATTTTTAGCTTTAATATGTGTGCAAGTGATCTGATTTACAGCAACAACTCCAATGGCCAATTTTTCCCTCTCTCACCCAGATACACTGCAGCAAACAATGCAGAGAATTACAGCATTTATGTCACTGTCTAGGCTGAGAAGAGCAAATTCAGCACAGATCAGGATCAATCCTCGCGCCCAGGTGGTTCCATATGCTTCTCACAGTGAAGCAAACTCCCCCCTTTCTAAAACTTTGCAAGCCACGTATTTATTTCACTCCCATTAACATAGAAACATAGAAAATAGGTGCAGGAGCAGGCCATTCAGCCCTTCTAGCCTGCACCGCCATTCAATGAGTTCATGGCTGAACATGAAACTTCAGTACCCCCTTCCTGCTTTCTCGCCATAACCCTTGATCCCCCGAGTAGTAAGGACTTCATCTAACTCCCTTTTGAATATATTTAGTGAATTGGCCTCAACTACTTTCTGTGGTAGAGAATTCCACAGGTTCACCACTCTCGGTCCTAAATGGCTTACCCCTTATCCTCAGACTGTGACCCCTGGTTCTGGACTTCCCCAACATTGGGAACATTCTTTCTGCATCTAACCTGCTAAACCCGTCAGAATTTTAAACGTTTCTATGAGGTCCCCTCTCATTCTTCTGAACTCCAGTGAATACAAGCCCAGTTGATCCAATCTTTCTTGATAGGTCAGTCCCGCCATCCCGGGAATCAGTCTGGTGAACCTTCGCTGCACTCCCTCAATAGCAAGAATGTCCTTCCTCAAGTTAGGAGACCAAAACTGTACACAATACTCCAGGTGTGGCCTCACCAAGGCCCTGTACAACTGCAGCAACACCTCCCTGCCCCTGTATTCAAATCCCCTCGCTATGAAGGCCAACATGCCATTTGCTTTCTTAACCGCCTGCTGTACCTGCATGCTAACCTTCAATGACTGATGTACCATGACACCCAGGTCTCGTTGCACCTTCCCTTTTCCTAATCTGTCACCATTCAGATAATAGTCTGTCTCTCTGTTTTTACCACCAAAGTGGATAACCTCACATTTATCCACATTATACTTCATCTGCCATGCATTTGCCCACTCACCTAACCTATCCAAGTCACTCTGCAGCCTAATAGCATCCTCCTCGCAGCTCACACTGCCACCCAACTTAGTATCATCCGCAAATTTGGAGATACTGCATTTAATCCCCTCGTCTAAATCATTAATGTACAATGTAAACAGCTGGGGCCCCAGCACAGAACCTTGCAGCACTCCACTAGTCACTGCCTGCCATTCTGAAAAGTACCCGTTTACTCCTACTCTTTGCTTCCTGGCTGACAACCAGTTCTCAATCCACGTCAGCACACTACCCCCAATCCCATGTGCTTTAACTTTGCACATTAATCTCTTGTGTGGGACCTTGTCGAAAGCCTTCTGAAAGTCCAAATATTCCACATCAACTGGTTCTCCTTTGTCCACTTTACTGGAAACATCCTCAAAAAATTCCAGAAGATTTGTCAAGCATGATTTCCCTTTCACAAATCCATGCTGACTTGGACCTATCATGTCACCATTTTCCAGATGCACTGCTATGACATCCTTAATAATTGATTCCATCATTTTACCCACTACTGAGGTCAGGCTGACCGGTCTATAATTCCCTGTTTTCTCTCTCCCTCCTTTTTTAAAAAGTGGGGTTACATTGGCTACCCTCCACTCCATAGGAACTGATCCAGAGTCAATGGAATGTTGGAAAATGACTGTCAATGCATCCGCTATTTCCAAGGCCACCTCCTTAAGTACTCTAGGATGCAGTCCATCAGGCCCTGGGGATTTATCGGCCTTCAATCCCATCAATTTCCCCAACACAATTTCCCGACTAATAAAGATTTCCCTCAGTTCCCCCTCCTTACTAGACCCTCTGACCCCTTTTATATCCGGAAGGTTGTTTGTATCCTCCTTAGTGAATACCGAACCAAAGTACTTGTTCAATTGGTCTGCCATTTCTTTGTTTCCCGTTATGACTTCCCCTGATTCTGACTGCAGGGGACCTACGTTTGACTTCACCAACCTTTTTCTCTTTACATACCTATAGAAACTTTTGCAATCCGCCTTAATGTTCCCTGCAAGCTTCTTCTCGTACTCCATTTTCCCTGCCCTAATCAAACCCTTTGTCCTCCTCTGCTGAGTTCTAAATTTCTCCCAGTCCCCAGGTTCGCTGCTATTTCTGGCCAATTTGTATGCCACTTCCTTGGCTTTAATACTATCCCTGATTTCCCTAGATAGCCACGGTTGAGCCACCTTCCCTTTTTCATTTTTACGCCAGACAGGAATGTATAATTGTTGTAATTCATCCATGCGGTCTCTAAATGTCTGCCATTGCCCATCCACAGTCAACCCCCTAAGTATCATTCGCCAATCTATCCTAGCCAATTCACGCCTCATACCTTCAAAGTTACCCTTCTTTAAGTTCTGGACCATGGTCTCTGAAATTACTGTTTCATTCTCCATCCTAATGCAGAATTCCACCATATTATGGTCACTCTTCCCCAAGGGGCCTCGCACAATGAGATTGCTAATTAATCCTCTCTCATTACACAACACCCAGTCTAAGATGGCCTCCCCCCTAGTTGGTTCCTCAACATATTGGTCTAGAAAACCATCCCTTATGCACTCCAGGAAATCCTCCTCCACCGTATTGCTTCCAGTTTGGCTAGCCCAATCTATGTGCATATTAAAGTCACCCATTATAACTGCTACACCTTTATTGCATGCACCCCTAATTTCCTGTTTGATGCCCTCCCCAACATCCCTATTACTGTTTGGAGGTCTGTACACAACTCCTACTAACGTTTTTTGCCCTTTGGTGTTCTGCAGCTCTACCCATATAGATTCCACATCATCCAAGCTCATGTTTGATGAGAGTTTAAGGATAAATATCTGGTAACCTTTTTTTTAATTGAAAATTCACCACGTTGGTCTCCTGCTTCTGTCTGGTGTTCAATAAATGCACAGAAAAATGATGTCCACAGCCCTCCACTAACAACAACTGTGAATATGGGAACCAAGGGTAAGTATCTCAATCCCTTTATTCAAAGCTCCAGCTAAAATAGAGACTATGCCAATCGCCCATGTGAATAATTTTTAAAACTTGGCAAGTTTTTCATCTAAATTAGACAAAACACAAGATTATTCCCACATGAATAGTCCAGGATCAGGCCATTCTCAAACTTCATCCGAAAGTATTTAACTTTGTGATCTGTAGTCACCTAGCCACTGCTCTCACATGGATTCTATAATTAAGTTTGTTTAGTATAAAGGAGGCCAGAAAAAAAGGAATTTCCAATGATTATGTAAGTAAAATGATTGTCTACAGTTTTAACTAAAAAAAAGTGTAAGGAATTTGCATTCAGAAACAATTTTTGCATGTGATAAACACTACTAATACCAAAACACAACCACAGGCTGAAGTTTGAGTTATTCGTCCTACAAAAGTAAAAATATATCAAGTATAAGAACATAAGAACATAAGAAATATGAACAGGAGTAGGCCATACAGCCCCTCGAGCCTGCTCCGCCATTCAATAAGATCATGGCTGATCTGATCATGGACTCAGCTCCACATCCCTGCCTGCTCCCCATAACCCTTATCATTTAAGAAACTGTCTATTTCTGTCTTAAATTTATTCAATGTCCCAGCTTCCACAGCTCTCTGAGGCAGCGAATTCCACAGATTTACAACCCTGTGCGAGAAGAAATTCCTCCTCATCTCAGTTTTAAATAGGCGGCCCCTTATTCTAAGATCATGCCCGCTAGTTCTGCTCTCCCCCATCAGTGGAAACATCCTCTCTGCATCCACCTTGTCAAGCTCCCTCATAATTTTATACATTGCGATAAGATCAAGTCTCATTCTTCTGAATTCCAATGAGTAGAGGCCCAACCTACTCAATCTTTTCGATAAGTCAACCCCCTCATCCCTGGAATCAACCTAGTGAACTTTCTCTGAACTGCCTCCAAAGCAAGAATAGCCTTTCGTAAATATGGAAACCAAAACTGCATGCAGTATTCCAGGTGTGGCCTCACCAATACCTTGTATAGCTGAAGCAAGACTTTCCTGCTTTTATACTCCATCCCCTTTGCAATAAAGGCCAAGATACCATTGGCCTTCCTGATCACTTGATGTACCTGCATACTATCCTTTTGTGTTTCATGCACAAGTACCCCCAGGTCCTGCTGCACTGAGGCACTTTGGCACAGTGCCCAGAAATCCATAAACTGCTAACAAAGACTCTACACTTTAATAAGTATGTAACTAGCAAAGTGGACAAGGGAGAACCAGTGGATGTGGTGTATTTGGACTTTCAAAAGGCTTTTGACAAGGTCCCGCACAAGAAATTGGTGTGCAAAATCAAAGCGCATGGTATTGGGGGTAATGTACTGACGCGGATAGAGAACTGGTTGGCAGGCAGGAAGCAGAGAGTCGGGATAAACGGGTCCTTTTCAGAATGGCAGGCAGTGACTAGTGGAGTGCCGCAGGGATCAGTGCTGGGACCTCAGCTCTTTACAATATACATTAATGATTTGGATGAAGGAATTGAGTATAATATCGCCAAGTTTGCAGATGACACTAAACTGGGTGGCAGTGTGAGCTGTGAGGGGGATGCTAAGAGGCTGCAGGATGACTTGGACAAGTTAGGTGAGTGGGCAAATGCATGGCAGATGCAGTATAATGTGGATAAATGTGAGGTTATCCATTTTGGGGGCAAAAACACGAAGGCAGAATATTATCTGAATGGTGGCAGATTAGGAAAGTGGAGGTGCAACGAGACCTGGGTGTCATGGTTCATCAGTCATTGAAAGTGAGCATGCAGGTACAGCAGGCGGTAAAGAAGGCAAATGGTATGTTGGCCTTCATAGCTAGGGGATTTGGGTATAGGAGCAGGGAGGTCTTACTGCAGTTGTGAGGCCTCACCTGGAATATTGTGTTCAGTTTTGGTCTCCTAATCTGAAGAAGGACGTTCTTGCTGTTGAGGGAGTGCAGCGAAGGTTCACCAAACTGATTCCAGGGATGGCTGCGCTGTCATATGAGGAGAGACTGGATCAACTGGGCCTTTATTCACTGGAATTTAGAAGGATGAGAGGGGATCTCATCGAAACGTATAAGATTCTGACGGGACTGGACAGGTTAGATGCGGGAAGAATGTTCCCGATGTTGGGGAAGTACAGAACCAGGGGACATAGTCTTAGGATAAGGGGTAGGCCATTTAAGACTGAGATGAGGAGAAACTTCTTCACTCAGAGAGTTATAAACCTGTGGAATTCCCTGCCACAGAGAGTTGTTGATGCCAGTTCATTGGATATATTCAAGAGGGAGTTAGATATGGCCCTTACGGCTAAGGGGATCAAGGAGTATGGGGAGAAAGCAGGAAAGGGGTACTGAGGGAATGATCAGCCATGATCTTATTGAATGGCGGTGCAGGCTTGAAGGGCCGAATGGCCTACTCCTGCACCTATTTTCTATGTTTCTAATATGGCCTAAGATATACAATGAAACGTAAATATATCCCAATTTGTAAATTACTTGTCTCATAATGAATGGTAATTCCAAAGACTTTGCAGTACCTTCTGGCCTGAAACTGTTCTTAAGAAATGCCACTTCAGCATTCATGGATACAGAACAGTTCTTAGTTAATTAGTGACATAAGAATGCAGTTGAAGACAACCGCAGTGAGGAAAGATATACATTTGATACTGGTGGTTGCGGGGTAGATTGAATGATTAAGAGAAATTATACTCCGGTTCCAACAGTGTACTTACATTTAAGCTAATCGGTGCTTTAAAAACCCTGGATCTGCGAGTGCAGGGTTAAACGTCGCTCTTAACTTCTACATACAGTGGGAACCACCCGAGATACTACTCAAAAGTAGGAGAAGCTGTTTGAAGCTTCCTTACTGGTATTTCATGTGAAGCTTTTGGATCATATAGAATGATGAGATTACCACATCTTGTGCAATCGTGGCATCATCACAGGCAGTCTCGACAGTATGTGTCCTATGTATTTCACGTGGGAGCTCTTGTTTTTGAACTTATCGAAGTTAAATTTGATGTTTCGCTCTCTGTATCTCCACATGAATTTGCGTAAGTTTGCGTCATGATCGTGATTGGCCTCTTTAAGTGTCTCACCACGTCCAGTGATCAAGATATCATCTGCAATCTTGTACACTCCATCTCGACCCTCGAGGTCCTAGTCTAGCTTCTGCTGGAAGATTTTTGGGGCAGAACTGATGCCAAATGGCATTCTATTAAATCGATATCGTCCCCATGGAGTCTGGAAGGTTGTGAGGTAGGAGGACATTGCAAGAAACCCTCCTTGCAGTCTGCTTTAGTGAAGACCTTTACATTTGACATCTGTGGCAAGATGTCATCGATCCCAGGAAGAGGATAGTGTCCACGTTTCAGGGCATTGTTCAGATGTTGAGGGTCGATATATATTCGTATCTTTCCATTTGGATTTTGTACAGTCACTAGACTGGATACCCAGTCCATCCGTTCAACCATTTTCATGATTTGTCGATTTTCCAAACAATCGAGTTCCTCTTTTAGCATTTTTTGATCGCAATTGGCACCCGTCTAGGTGACATTACAGCTGATGTCGCTGATTCATTAAGTTCAAGGTGAACTGTCCCTGGCATGTGTCCCAGTCCATAAAACACATCCGGACACACATTGTTGACATCAGTTTTTGACGCTAGCGAGATGTTTACCTTGTTCGTAGTTTGCGATTCGCGTGGTTCATTTACCACTGCAATATTTTGATGCTGCACTTTTATCAGCTTTAGCTGTTGAGCAGTGCGTGAGCCAATCAATGGTGCACTTTGGCCCTCAATGATCACAAACGGCACAATGTACTTTTGCTTGTTCTTTGTATTTTCCAGTGGCACATTATAAGTCCCGACCACTGGAATGGTTGCATGGTTCCGACCCCTCCACGGTCTTGAAATTGTCAGACTGCTTGTCTGACATACAGTCCTGGATGAACAGAAATGTTCATCAAATCATAGAAGTTTACAGCATGGAACGAGGCCATTTCGGCCCAACGTGTCCATGCCGGCCAAAAATAGGCTTTTCAGCCTAATCCCACTTTTCAGCTCTAGGTCCGTAACCCTGCAGGTTACAGCATTTCAGGTGCACATCCAAGTACTTTTTAAATGTGGTGAGGGTTTCTGCCTCTACCACCCTTTCAGGCAGTGAGTTCCAGATCCCCACAACGCTCTACGTGAAGAAATTTCCCCTCAAATCCCTACTAAACCTTCTACCAATTACTTTAAATTTATGCCCCCTGGTTGTTCACCCCTCTGCTAAGGGAAATAAACCCTTTCTATCCACTACATATGGGCCCCTCATAATTTTATACACCTCAGTGATGTCTCCCCTCAGCCTCCTCTGTTCCAATGAAAACAAATCCAGCCTATTCACTCTGTCCTCACAGCTTAGATTCTCCACTCCTGGCAACATCCTGGTAAATCTCCTCTGTAGCTTCTCCAGTGGAATCATGTCCTTTCTGTAATATGGTGACCAGAACTACATGCAGTACTCCAGCTGTGGTCTAACCAGTGTTTTATACAGTTCAAGCATAACCCCCCCACTGTTCTTGTATTCTATGCCTTGGCTAATAAAGGCAAATATTCCATATGCCTTCTTAACCACCTTATCTACCTGGCCTGCTACTTTCAGGGATCTGTGGACATGGCCTCCAAGGTCCCTTTGTTCCTCTACACTTCTCAGTATCCTACCATTTAATGTGTATTCCCCTTCCTTGTTAGCCCTCCCCAAATACATTACCTCACACTTCTCTGGATTAAATTCCATTTTCCACTGTTCTGCCCACCTGACCAGTTACATAAGAACATAAGAACATAAAAAATAGGAGCAGGAGTAGGCCATACGGCCCTTCGAGCCTGCTCCGCCGATTAATACGATCATGGCTGATCCGATCATGGACTCAGGTCACTTTCCTGCCCGCTCCCCATAACTCCTTATAGTTTAAGAAACTGACTATTTCTGTCTCAAATTTATTCAATGTTCCAGCTTCAACAGCTCTCTGAGGCAGCGAATTCCACAGATTTACAACTCTCTGAGAGAAGAAATGTCTCCTCATCTCAGTTTTAAATGGGCGGCCCCTTATTCTAAGATTATGCCCTCTAGTTCTAGTCTCCCCCATCAGTGGAAACATTCTCTCTGCATCCACCTTGTCAAACCCCCTCATAATCTTATACGTTTAGTTAAGATCACCTCTCATTTTTCTGAATTTCAATGAGTAGAGGCCCAACCTACTCAATCTTTCCTCATAAGTCAACCCCTCATCTCCGGAATCAACCTAGTGAACCTTCTCTGAACTGCCTCCAAAGCAAGTATATCCTTTCATAAATATGTAAACCAAAACTGCGCGCAGTATTCCAGGTGTGGCCTCACCAATACCCTATATAGCTGTAGCAAGACTTCCCTGCTTTTATACTCCATCCCCTTTGCAATAAAGGCCAAGATTCCATTGACCTTCCTGATCACTTGCTGTACCTGCAAACTATTCTTTTGTATTTCATGCACAAGTACCCCCAGGTCCTGCTGCACTGCAGCACTTTGCAATCTTTAAATAATAACTTGCTCTTTGATTTTTTCTGCCAAACACTTTCCAACATTATACCCCATCTGCCAAATTTTGATTGATATCTTGCTGCAGTCCGCAGATTTCTTCTTCATTATCAACCACACAGCCGATTTTAGTATCATCTGCAAACTTCTTAATCATACCCCCTATATTTAAGTCTAGATCATTGATGTATATCACAAAAAGCAAGGGACCCAATACTGAGCCCCACGGAACCCCACTGGAAACATCCTTCCAGTCGCAAAAATACCCATCAACCATTACCCATTGCTTCCTGCCTCTGAGCCAATTTTAGATCCAACTTGGCACTTTGCCCTGGAGTCCATGGGCTTTTACAGTTGTGACCAGTCTGCCCTATGGGATCTTATCAAAACTTTGCTAAAATCCATATACACTACATCATTCGCTTTGCCTTCATCGACCCTCCTGGTTACCTCCTTGAAAAAAACAATCAAGTTAGTCAGACACGACTTTCCTTTAACAAATCCATGCTGAGTGTCCTTGATTAATCCGTGTCTTTCTCCATTTAAATATTGGGGAACTGAAGCCATTGTTTTTGGACCCGCCACAAACTTCGTTCCCTAGCCACTGATTCCATGCCTCTCCCTAACAGCTGTCTGAGGCTGAACGACACTGTTCACAATCTTGGTGTCATATTTGACCCTGAAATTAGCTTTCGACTACATATCCGCAGCATAACTAAGACTGCCTATTTCCACCTCCATAACATCGCCCATCTCTGCCTTTGCCTCAACTCATCTGCTGCTGAAACTCTCATCCATGCCTTTGTTATCTCTAGACTTGACTATTCCAATGCACTCCTGGCTGACCTCTCACAATTTACCCTATGTAAACTTGAGGGGATCCAAAACTCGGCTGCCCGTGCCCCAACTCGCATCAAGTCCCGCTCATCCACCACCCATCGCTGTGCTCGCTGACCTACATTGGCTCCCGGTTAAACAAAGCCTCGATTTCAAAATTCTTTCTTGTTTTAAAATCCCTCCATGTCCTTGCCCCTCCCTATCTCTGTAAACTCCTTCAGCCCCACAACCCATCAAGATATCTGCACTTCTCAAATTCTGTCCTCTTGAGCATCCCTGATTATAATCGCTCAACCATTGGTGGCCGTGCCTTCTGTTGCCTAAGGCATCACCCGAGACAAGGGTGCCAGAGAGACTGTCGGAAGTGATGAGGAGTGTGAAGGAGTCTGCCTCCGGCATTGTCGACAGCTCTGCACAAATCATTGCCAGTGTGCAGGCAATGGTGGCCTCCCAGAGTGACCGTGCAGATCCAGCTGTGATGCCACAATCTACAGGTGAGGTGGCAGCTGCCATTTCAGCACAGGCGCGAGGGAACGAGTGCATTGGTGGTGGATTGGAGAGGATGACCACAGCTCTGGAAGGTCAGAATGCTCTTATGCACTCTGGGCAACAGGCCACGGAGCATCTTACTGCTGCCATGGAGCGTCAAACTGCTGCCATGTCTGCTGGCTTGAGACTGTGGCTGCTCCCATGCAGTCTCAGCTCGATGCCACCCAATACCTCAGTGTTGTGTTCATGGCTGGTCCAACAAGGGACACGGGGGACCTTCCGGTGTCGCGCCACAGCACCGACCTGACCTCCCTCAGCTTGATGGTGGTGGTATAGTGCCACCCCCGGTGAATGACTCGGGCTCCTCGGACCAAGATCCTGATGATGTGCTCTCTCAGGTACACAACATTCCTGGCCCTAGACCTGCCATCCCGCCAGTGCCTCCACGCATGGCCTCACCCGAGCCATTCCAGACTGAACCCTCCCAGGAGGGTGCTGTCCAGTCTGCGCTCGGCCCTTCCAGGCCCAAAGGTGTTCAGGAGCGTCCGACAAGGATATCTGCAGCTCCCACACAACAACCACAGCAGCCTTCCCAGACCTATGATGCAGCCACAGGGGACATACTTAGACATAGGGCTAGACTTTCCACTAAGTGGCTAAGGCCCCAAAAATTGGGCCTTATTCCAGCGATGTGTGATGTATCGCCCGTGCTGATCGCCAGCATAAGGCCCATTTTTTTTTGCAATTTTCCATTCGGCCTTACCCCAGCGATGTCAAATGGGCGATCTGATTTCTCAGCGATCTCACAATCGCCCAAAAAAAGAGGAAGTCAAATGGAAGTCCAAAAAAAAAGCACGAACTTCTCCAATTGGTCTTCCGAGAAAGCACAGACTGCAAGGGAGACCTTGGAGGCCATTCGGCAGCAGACAGCCGCAACCAATGTCCTACAGCATGCGTTGCTGGCTGGACATGGCGCTGCACCCCAACGTGTCATGTCTGCTCGCAGTGAGACCCCGAGCACGCAAGCGAGTATGGAGGACACAGTTCCTCCTGACTCGGAAGTGGAGCTTCAGGCTTCCGCTTCCACTCCGTCACCTCCACCACGGCAGGAAGTTTTGCCGTCCCACTCTGCACGACGTCTTGGTGTCGGTCTGCGTAGACCAAAACGGACGGGTGGAGTACAAACATGGGGTGGGACTGGACCTGGAGGGAAATGTGGCCGCAGGTAGGGAGGGGGCGTTTTTTCACAAAGTTTGTTCACTTGTTCAATTGTTCTTGTTCCTGTTTTGTTACTTTTGTTTGTTGTTAAAGATTAATTGTAAATTGTTAATTGTTAACTGTTAAGATTTTTGTGTATTTGAGGGAAGGGTGGGTTGGTGCAGGGGTGTGGGGGGCAGGGGGTTGGAGGGATAGTTTTTCAATTTTTATTTTCGTTTTTGTTAATAAAAAAAAATGTCTTTAATTCAATAAATTGTGTGTGTCTTCTCTCTTAGTTACATTAGTTATCAACTATACAGATGTTATTCCATATTTGTTTATTCTTTTAATATACAAGTACTTTAGTAACACTTCAATAACACTAAACTTTATAAAATAAGCATAAATTCTGATGATAGGCCATTGCAGGCAAGACCTAAAGGACGCCCCAAGCAATTGAAACTATTGATTAACCCTAACTATAAATCAACATCTGAAATATCCATATTTAGCGAGTGGGACCCCTTTCTGTTATAAAAGACCTCCGCGTTATTTCAGGGTGCTTTGAGGGCAATGTGCGTACAGTATATTGCTCCCTGCTGTAATGGGTGGTTTGCAGGGGGTCAGCTTTCCCTTCTGACCTTATATGAGCGGTTCCGAATCGCTCCCACACCCTTGGTTCTAGACACTGGAATTATGAAAGGACTGTGACAGACTTGGACAGACAATCGGTTTCAAGGTAGGAAGCAGGTATGGCTTTATTGTGTTTAAAAAGAAGTAAAAGGCACACCTTTAATAACACACACAGACCAATACACACTGAGGGGTACAACACATTGAATAAATTGTCCAATTATAGTTTGTGGGGAAAAGAATACAGCTTAAACTCTAAATGGGGTAAAAAGGAGAATGTAGATACATTTACACAAGTTATCCCAGCCTCCCTCCCCCAATTCCCCTAACTAACTAAGTTATAGCTCTGTGGGTTCAGGGGCCATGCTCACCAATCCCCTTTTTGACAGTTGCCGGTGAATCGCGGTTTCGGGGTTCGCTGCACTTGGCCTTCTAGGCGAGCCGTACCCCGGTCGGAGGAGAGGACTTCGGACTGCGTAGTCTTCGGTTGGGGTGCGTCCGTTGATGCAGTAAGTTGCGTTTTGGATGTATGGGGTAAGTACCCACTTTCTTTGGTTAGAATAGTTTAGTTAGTCCCTTTTGGTAATTTCTCACCCGTTGGTCGTTCCGAAGTAGATTGTAGAGTGGAAATAAATGTCGATTCTTCGGTTTTTGCTGAGTTGGTTTTGGTTGGTCGTTTTGCTGGTTGTGGTGGCCCGGGTTGTCAATTTGGTTGCTGACAACCTTCCATTTCGTGGGCCTCGTGCTCGGTCGGTCCTTGATGATTTCTTGTAGTTTCCTTCACTACTCCATTTCTTCACTCCCCACCTCCGGCTGCTTGTGTCGGTCTGTGTTCCGCTGTTCAAGTCTGTGTCCTGCTTTCTGTCTTCTGCTAGTCTGCGTGCTGCTCCTTGCTGGTCTTTCCTTGTAAAACTGGGGGATAGATATACCCACCAAAGGCTTCCTTATCTCCCACCAAATCTAGCCCAGCTAACTGAAACTTGATTAAGTGGTTTTAATCTGGCGTTAATAGGCTTTTCGAAATTGATGAGCTCTCCATTGTGCTAGTCTGGCCTGAGCCAGATATTTCTATGCCTGTTGAAAAGGTGTTGGAATATGTATGTGGCATTGTTTAAATGCTAATGTTTTCAAGGGGCAAGTTTCGAGGGTATACAGTTCCCAGACAATTTGATTAGTTCCAATGTCCAAACTGGCCCTTTAGATATTGACCCCACCCCTTTTCTTGCAGACCCAACATACACCTTTTAAAAATCCCAAATTCGATTAAAGTTCGTAGTTTCTTCCATGTGCACTTTAGGATTTCAAACTTTCTGGTAGATAGTTCCAAATTAAATTCCCTTTCCTATGAGTCCAAACACTGGGGGGGGGGGTCTCCATGAATGCACCCCCTTTTATCCCCTGCAGGCCTCGTCTGCCCCTTTAAAATTCATTTGTGTCCCAAAGTTTTCCTTCCATTTTAAAAGTCCAGAAAGGGATTCTTCTCCTCTGCAGGGGAAAAGTACCTGGAATCTTTGTGAGATATTGGTAAATTCTACATTAGAACTGTAAATCAACATCTGAAATATCCATATTTAGCGAGTGGAACCCCTTTCTGTTATGAAAGACCTCCGCGTTATTTCAGGGTGCTTTGAGGGCAATGTGCATACAGTATATTGCTCCCTGCACCTTGAGGAAGTCTGCTATTCTATGGAAACCGTAAAGTACTCACAGTCTGTGCCTCCCTGGTCATTGTGAAGCTCATGAAGTCCCTCCACGAGCGTAAAGAGCTTCAGTCACCTATCAAATGCAGCTGTGTGTAGCGTGCTGATGTGTGATTTTAATAATCTGTCAACAATATCTAATCACTGTACTTTGCACTCTCTGTACTCTATGCGCTGTTTACCAGTCAGTTTGATAGGCACCAACAATATCAGTAAATAACTTCACTATGTAAAAGCTATGTAATAAATTCAATATATAAAATATGTATAAAACCTTCTAATAAATTCTATTATATAAAACCTATTTACTAAAAATAATGTAATAATACCTATATGAAAAATTTCAGCTCTCAGTAAATTCTATTATATAAAACCTATTTACTAAAAATAACATAATAATACCTATTTATATTCCCTGAACCAATATTCTGAGTACAACTATCTCTCTAATTAAATCACAACTAAATCTCCACCCTTCCATTGAAGTCAAAATGGCGTCTGTAGTGCCCATTTTCCTTCTCTTAGGCAGAAAAAGCAATTATTTCTTAGCACTCTTTTGGGCCTGCATCGGCCCAGCGAAGTGCATGCTAGTTGCTGAAACTTGGGATGGGCCTTGTGTGGGCATTAATTTCGGCGACCTTCTCAACGATCAAAATGGAAACTTAGGCACCTGTTTTTCGGGCGATATTTTGGGCCTAGTTTCCACTTTTTGCTCAAAATGGGCGATAGAGGTCTGTTTTGAGCTGTATGTGGGCCATAACTAGGAGATGTGAAGTGGAAAATCTAGCCCATAGTGATAGGATAGGCACGCATAACAGGTGTTATAAAGAGATGCACAGTGGTAAAAAATTATAATTTGTGTTAGTTTAGGGCTGTGTTTTTGTTTCTGTTGTGTTTCTGCACTTACTTTTATATGATAAATCTTTATTTTTGGCACATATATCTCGACAGGCGTTTTATTTGGGAGTGGGCAATTGTGTGGTAAGGCACTCATTGGGATGGCCATAGAGCTGAAGGGTCATGTGTGGATGACATTATGTAGATCGAACAGCTATCAGATGTATCTGCACCTCCCCTGCAGGGTTGCAATGGGGATGATGCCTCCTGGCTGGGTGGCAACGGGGATTCTCCTCCTCCACCTCCACCTACTGTGCCTCCTCCTCCTCCTGCACTTCCTCATCATCAGATGGCACTGATGGCTCGACCTCCAGCGGATGTCCCTTTGTGAGGGCCAGTTTGTGCAGCATGCAGCAGATCACCATGAATATGGAGACCCGTTCAGGAGAGTACTGCAAGGTGCCACCAGACCAGTCCAGGAAATGGAACCTCTGCTTGAGGATCCCAATGCAGTGCTCGATGATACACCTGGAGCCATCCTCATCATCATTTTCATCATCATAGGCAGTCCCTCGAAATTGAGAAAGACTTGCTTCCACTCTAAAAGTGAGTTCTCATGTGATGATACAGTCCAATATGGAAATTACAGTCTCTGTCACAGGTGGGACAGACAGTGGTTGAAGGAAAGGGTGGGTGGGGAGTCTGGTTTGCCGCACGCTCCTTCCGTTGCCTGCGCTTGATTTCTGCATGCTCTCGGCGACGAGACTCGAGATGCTCAGCGCCCTCCCAGATGCTCTTCCTCCACTTAGGGCAGTCTTTGGCCAGGGATTCCCAGGTGCCGGTGGAGATGTTGCACTTTATCAAAGAGGCTTTGAGGATGTCCTTGAAACATTTTGTCTGCCCACCTGGGGCTCGCTTGCCATGTAGGAGTTCCAAATAGAGCGCTTGCTTTGGGAGCCTCGTGTCGGGCATGCGGACGATGTGACCCGCCCACGGTCGAGTGTGGTCAGGATGCTGAGGATGTTGGCCTGATTGAGAACACTGAACATCCATAAGACAAAAGTCTTCCACTAACCTGACCCCGCCACACAGCAATGCCCCCCGGTCATCAAATTCCATGACGCGACCTTGGACAACGTGAACCATTTTCCATACCTTGGGAGCCTACTATCAGCAAGGACGGACATCGACGACAAAGTGCAACACCGCTTCCAGTGCGCCCACTCAGACTTCGGTCGCCAGAGGAAGAGAGAGTTTGAAGACCAGGACCTCAAATCTGGCACCGAGCTTATGGTCTACAGGTACTATTAATACTTGCCCTCCTGTATGGCTCAGAGATGTGGACCATGTACAGCAGACATCTCAAAGCACTGGAGAAATACCACCAACGCTGCCTCCGCAAGAACCTGCAAATCCACTGTGAGGATACACGCACCAAAGTCAGTGTTCTCGATCAGGCCAACCTGGTGTCACAATGAGCGTCATTGTATGCATGTTCTCTCGCTGTCCTAGGGTTCTGCAGTGGAGTCAGCAGCCACGTGGACAGGGTGTTGTGTATGGAGAAAGAGTCAGACTGATCACTGTGAGCTCAAAGTAAAGTGTGACCTTAGTCTTTTATTGCAGGTCTCCAGAGTGCCTCTCCAACCTGTGAAGCCTCCTTGAATACCTGTGCTCCCAAGGGATTATGGGATCCCTTGGGAATCCAGGGGATGAGCCCTCTGCTGGCTGTACAGAGTAAATAATGTCCACATATATAACAACACTCCCCACCCCCCCAAAAGTCAATAGTGTAACTATTTACAATGTGAGTCGATCTGGGGCCCTTTTTGCCCTGGTTGATCGTCTCGGTGTGAAAGCTGGTGTTGTTGAATCATTTGTTGGGCCCTCGCTGGGCTGCTGTGCAGCTGGCCTTGCTGGACTGCCTGGTGTGTTGGGCCCTATAGGGCTGCTGTGGATGATGGATTCTGCTTCAAGGTCAACAGTGGTGCCGGTTGCCACTGGTGTGTATGTTGGGGGATTAAAAAAGGTAGGGTCCAAGGTGGGTTGCTCAGGATAGCCCGTGAATCTGAGTTTGATTTGGTCCAAGTGCTTCCGGTGAATGAGTCCATTTGAAAGTTTGACCCGAAACACCCTGCTTCACTCTTTGGCCAAGACAGTGCTGGGAAGCCACTCGGGATCTTGTCCATAATTTAATACAAATACAGGATCATTGATTTCAATTTCGCATGACACATTGCACTATCATGATATGCACTTTGTTGAAGCTGCCTGCTCTCTACCTGTTCATGTAGATCAGGGTGAACTAACGAGAGCCTTGTTTTAAGTGCTCGTTTCATGAGCTGTTCAGCAGGTGGGATCCCAGTGAGTGAGTGTGGTCTCATGCAGTAGCTAAGCAGGACTCGGGACAGGCGAGTCTGCAGTGAGCCTTCAGTTACCCTCTTCAAGCCTTGCTTGATGGTTTGCACTGCTCTCTCTGCCTGACCATTGGAAGCTGGTTTAAACGGGGCAGATGTGACATGTTTGATCCTGTTATGGGTCATGAATTCTTTGAACTCACCACTGGTAAAACATGGCCCATTGTCGCTCACCAGGTCATCGGGTAAACCGTGTGTGGCAAACATGACCTGCAGGCTTTCAGACGTGCCAGCCAACATTATCTCACATTCAGTCCACTTGGAGTACGCATCTACAACCACAAGGAACATTTTACCCAAGAATGGGCCGGCATAGTCGACGTGTACTCTAGACACATTTTCGATGGGCCAAGACCATAAACTTAGCGGCGCCTCCCTGGGTACATTGCTTAACTGCGAGCATCTATTACACCTGTGAACTCTGGACTCTAAGTCCGCATCGATACGGGGCCACCATAGTGGGCTCTGGCTATCGCTTTCATCATTACGATGCCTGGATGGGTACTGTGAAGGTCATTGATGAAGGTGTCTCTGCCCTTCTTCGATTGCCCCACAGAAGGCAGTCTACCTGTATAGACATTTCATCTTTGCGCCGCTGGAACGGCTTTATCTCTTCCTGCATTTCCACTGGGACACTGGACCAGCTCCCATGAAGCACACAGCTTTTGACTAGAGATAATAAGGGGTCCTGGCTTGTCTAGGTTTTGATCTGCCAGGCAGTGATGGGTGATTGCTCACTCTCAAATGCTTCCATAACTATGGCTAGATCTGCAGGCTGCGCCATTTCCACCCCCGTGGTGGGCAATGGCAGCCGACTGAGAGCATCGGCGCAGTTTCCTGTGCCTGGCCTGTGGCGGATGGTGTAGTTGTATGCGGACAGCGTGAGCACCCATCTCTGGATGCAAGTTGATGCGTTGGTATTTATCCCTTTACTCTCAGAAAACAGGGATATAAGTGGCTTATGGTCAGTTTCCAATTCGAATCTTAGCCCAAACAGGTATTGATGCATTTTCTTTACTCCATAGACACACGCTAACGCTTCTTTCTCAATCATGCTGCAGGCTCTCTCAGCCTTAGACAGACTCCTGGATGCATAAACAACCGGTTGCAGTTTTCCGAAATCATTAGATTGTTGCAATACACACCCGACGCCATATGACGACACATCACATGCTGGTAGCAAACGCTTACATGGATCATACAACACAAGAAATGTGTTTGAGCATAACAATTTTCTCACTTTTACAAAGGCATTTTCTTGTTTTTTGCACCAAACCCATTCGCCCCCTTTTCATAGTAAGACATGTAGTGGTTCTAGCAGTGTGCTGAGACCCAGTAAGAAGTTACCAAAGTAGTTCAGGAGTCCCAGAAACGACTGCAGCTCCGTCACGTTCAGTGGCCTCGGTGTGTCCTCGATTGCCTCGGTCTTCGCGTTGGTGGGCCTGATGCCGTCCACCACAATCCTCCTTCCCAGCAACTCCACTTCAGGTGAAGGGAAAAGACAGTTCGAGCGTTTTAACCTGAGCCCCACGTGGTTGAGTCGACTAAGAACCTACTCCAGGTTCTGCAGGTGCTCGACTCTATTCCGATCTGTGACCAAGATGTCGTCCTGTGTGCGGGACCGACTTCAGGAAACTTTCCATGTTTGTCTGGAATATCGCCGCTGCTGATCGGATTCCAAAGGGGCATCTGTTATAAACAAAAAGTCCCTTGTGTGTGTTGATGCAGGTGAGGGCCTTCGATGATTCCTCCAGTTCCTGCGTCATGCAGGATGAAGTCAGTTCCAGCTTCGTGAACTTCTTTCCTCACGCCAGCGTAGCAAAGAGGTCGTCGGCCTTTGATGGTGGCTATTGGTCCTGCAGGAAGAATCAATTGATAGTTTCTTTGTAATCGCCACAGATTCTGACGGAGCCGTCTCCCTTGAGGACTGGGACAATAGGACTGGCCCATTCGCTGAACTCGATCGGTGAAATGATGGCCTCTCATTGCAGTCAGTCTAGCTTGATCTCTACTCTTTCTCTCATCATGTACGGTACTGCTCTCGCCTTGTGATGGATGGGTCGCGCACCCGGAATTAGGTGGATCTGCACTTTTGCTCCGGGGAATTTCCCAGTACCTGGTTCGAACAGCGAAGGAAATCTGTTCAAGACCTGGGCACACAAAGTGTCGTCAGCGGACAATAGTGCTCGGAAGTCGTCCCAGTTCCAGTGTATCTTTCCCAGCCAGCTCCTGCTGAGCAGCGTGGGACCATCGCCCGGTACCACCCAGAGTGGTAATGTTGATTTCTGGATTCTTTTACCTCAATCTGGTTCAGCAAAATTACTGAAACGAATACCGTTTGTGCTTTAAACAAAGCAAGCTTTTATTTAAAAAGCAAATCCCGATCGGGGACTTTATCAGACAGAAGGAATGCAAGCCTGTTCGAACGCACCCACTTCCTACGGACAAAGTGACGTTACATTGTAAAGGGACGATGGTTATACATTTTTGGCAAAAGGTAACAAGATAGGGCCAGAGTGACATCCCAGCTCAGCCCATCTCTTTTGATCCCTCCTTCCCTTTGTCCACTCATAAGCCGACCCAAGCATGGTCCGATTTTAAACAAAGACCTTCTGTCAATGTTTCAGGTTAATAACATGATTTAATAAGACCTTGAGGTTTTTCTGCAAGCTGTGGGTTTTGTTTCAATATGTGTTAGTGTTGTAACATTTCGCAGTCTCGAGTCTGAGATGTCATGGCTATTCCTCCATGAATTCTTTGTTAGCTTATACTGTCCCTATACAATTCCCACGTTCTCAACTTCAATGTCTCTATACATTTTTAAACATTCACATTCCCCCCTTTTATCATTCCATGATAACACTTAGGATCATTCTAGGAGTATCGCATTCATCCGTTCACACTCTATTTCCTGAATCATACTGTTGTTAGTGTCGAGTAGTTCTTTAGTTCGTTGGATCATAACTCGGGAGCCCTTGACCACAACAGGGTTTGCCAACCTTGCCATCATTACTTTACAATAAGGTTAAGGCAACCAACAATTAGATAGGATCTCCAAGATCCATCTGATAGCCAATCAAACCAGCTAAATCCTTCTGCTGGTGTGGATAACTTCTTCACCTCCCTTCTTATGTGATCAACGAGATTGGTTATGTTTTCTGAACTATCAGGAATGTAAGTGCAACATTCAGATCCTATCAGGGCACACGTTCCCCCTTTCTCAGCTAACAGGTAATTGAGGGCCATTCGGTTTTGTAATGCTACGGTCCTTATTGCTACCATTTCAGCTGTGATGCCCTCCAGAGCTTCAGCAGTATTGTATTGGCCCCCCTCCTCTCGTGATAGTTTGGCTCTGAATCCATCTGACAGTCTCAGTTAGGGTTAGTGGAACGGGGTGCAAAGGAATTCCCCCTTTGGAATGTATAGGGAATGTATAGGGAATGTGAACACACCCAACATCTAGAAAAGTTCCCATTTTGCGCATAAACATAAGACATGTACAAAAAGGTGTTTACATGGAGCTCTCGTCTCTGTCTCCCCTCCCATGCGCCGCAACTGTCATATATCAACACTATTATACAGACTGTGGCATACAGACAGTTTCATCTTATGGCTCAGGATTCAGATAAATAGTCCAATTATTTTGCTGATTAAAAGAGTTCAGTTTTCCCGTCTCTCTTCTTAGGTCACCGTCAGTGTAGCTGGCTGTCTATCACTACGGGTAAAAGTTCAAACTGGTCCACGTTCCAATTAGGATGCCAACGGCCTTGTTCAGCTATGGAGAAGTGGAAGTCTGGAACAGAAACAGGAGTTAGAATAACCAGTAAAATAGGTTCGTTAGAGGGTGGTGAGCTTGCAGTGGTGCAGGTGAACCCAGGCACTTTTCCCCTCAACCTTAGCTGCAGTGGGGGTAGTGAGTAACACCTGAAAAGGCCCCTCCCATTGTGGCTCTAATCCCTTCCGAATCCATACTTCCCTGGTGCCACGAGGGACAATTCGGGTAAAACTGGGAGGTCGAGGTGAGCATCTTGAACCTGGTTGTGAGCTAGTCGCAGAGCCTGAGTCAGAGAAAGAACATAGGTGGTCATCAGTCGAGCTGAGATCTAGGAACAATTTCCCTCATTAACACCTTAACAACAGTTTGAGCCTTATTGTCCAGGTTAGGGTAGGCTTCAATTCATCTGCTAAACACATCTACTATTACTAACACATATTTGTAACACTGAACTTTTTGCAACTCAATGTAGTCCAACTGAAATGTCTCAAAGGGACCTTCAGGTAGGGGCGTTTTACCCCAATCACAGGGGGCTCCCTTCCCTGGATTATGTTGCTGGCAAACCAGGCAACGACTACTGATGTTCTGGGCGAGCGCCTGGAGTCTAGGGTGCCACCAAGTAGCCAAAAGTGTATCACTCGTGGTTCTTGCTCCACAATGAGTAGCAAAATGCATACAATCAAGAACCCATAGAGCCAACTCGTCAGACATGCAAGTCTGTTCTGCGAGAGTGGTCCAGAGTTTAGAAACATTGTCATAAGTACATCCATAATATTTCCACAACAGTTTATCTGTTTCAGGAGCGTCCTCCTGTGCTTTTATAACATCTTGGATGGTTGGCATTGGTTTTCCGAGGCTAACTTATCCTTCGCAGGATTTTTTTAGTCTGACTCATCATTTTGGGCACTACCATCTTTTGGTCACGAGAGGCCTGTTTAGCCTCTTTGTCAGCACAGTGGTTCCCTATATCAACTGGGGATTTTCCGGTGGTGTGGGCGGTACATTTAACAACGGCAATGTGCTTGGGGAGCATGAGGGCTTGCAACAAATCAGATACTAGTTGCTTATGGGATATCTCATTCCCCTGTGAGGTTAGGAATCCCCTATTTTTCCATAATTGTCCGAAATCATGGGCCACCCCAAAGGCATACCTAGAGTCGGTATAGATATTGACTTTGAGATCTTTGGCCAAGATACAGGCTCGGGTGAGGGCGAATAGTTCAGCTTGTTGGGCAGAATAGGCGGTTTCAAAAGCGGCAGATTCCAAGACCTGATTCTCCTGGTTTACTATGGCGTATCCTGAGATTCGTGTACCTTCTGGATTAATTCTGTCAACATACATAATACAATCTGGATCTTCAATTGGTACATCAACAAAATCTTCCCTGACTGATGTGGCCTCTTAAATTAAAGATAAACAATCATGACGGGGTTCTTCCTCATCTTGGGGTGGCTCAGTAAGAAAACAGACCGGATTAATTGCAGTACAGTGCTGAAAGGTCAGTTTAGGATTGCCTGTGATTTCATTGGGTTCTGTCGGATAGAGGGCCAGTCCACATTGCCCTGCACTGGGATCTCAATCGGATCAATGTGAGTACAACCCGCTTGGGAGTGGTCCTCTGCCCACACATGAGGATCCACATAGTCAGGTATTTGCACATCCCGGCTGGTAGGGTCAGCCTCGTCTATAGCCTGGCGCACCATAACTTCCAAATCTTTAGCGTGGTGGGGCTCTTTTTTCAACCACGCTGCCCCTCGCTGCAGCAGGAATGCCATCTTGCCTCTGTCCTCGAGGTCGACTGCCTTGATCCTTCTCTCCCGCGATGCTGCCACAACCGCTGGAAGGGTACCTATGAAATTGATCTTCTTCCCCAGGAGTCCTGCCACTGGAGCTGGGAAGGTATTTTTAGATCGTTCCAGTCGGATCATTGCCACGCAGTCGTGATGGATGGTCTGTGCCTCAGGTGCTGCACTGGTCTGTTCTCTGGTGCCTGGCCCAAGCAAAGGTGAGGTTTTGCTCTGCCTCTGAGCATGGGGGACATCGATTGCTGGAGTGAAGAGGTCTTCCCATTTCCACTGGGATCGTATGCTAGGGTCACGTGATAGGGTGCCTGCGGCAGGTCCAGAGACCACCACTGAGGGGTTCTAGTGGTATACTGCCGCTTAAGGGTTCCCTGTTTTACAATAATCCCATCATCTCCACACTCCAAATGCAACTGGAATTTGCAGAGGAGGTCTCTAGCCATCAAGTTACAGTCCAGATTGGTTGTGATAACAAATCGATGTTCCACCGATTCTTCCTGGTAACCCATTTTAACCGGTTCTGACACTGGGAATGTAGAGACTTGTCGCAGGAATCCTGAAAGTTCCTGTGTTTCAGTAGAGGCAGGGAGTTTAAGCTTTGATTGTACAGAAGACATGAAGGCTCCCATATCTATCTAAAAGGGTTGCCACTCATTCAGAATTGGTTCGTCGTCCGGGGAGGATCCCTGCACAATCAAGCTGCGTAGTCAATCGGGGGACAATTGACCAAAGGGGTTGTTCTGGGAGAAGTTAGTGTAAGATCCTCCTCTCCCCCCTTGCCCCCTCCTCTTCCTCCTCTTCCTTTTCCATGCTGACGGTAGGGGCAATTTTTATTCCAATGTCCTTCCTGCCCACAATTAAAACATCCATCTTCTCTTTCCCAGCCCCGACCTCTTCCCATACCATGCCGGGGACAATAGGGAGGTTTATTAGCAGGGCTTGGGCCGTTTGGTTGTTTAGTATAACCGTATCCTTGCTTATCCATCCAATCCTGTATGCAACACTGCGGTTCTATTGGTCCTTCCTCCCGAGATGGCTCTTCCTTTCTAGTCACGTATTCAGTCTTGACCCGGGTTGGGGGCGCACCTCCCCCCTCCCCTTTCTTTTCCTGCCAATAATATCTAACCGCCCTTTCCATCTGGGCTTTACTGTTATCTGCCCAATTCATATTATTTGTCCGGATAGCGTGAGCAATCGAATAGGGCAGGCACTGAAGTAGGATAGCGCAGAATTGAGGAGAATCCTCTCCTGCCCTGAAGGCATTATCTCCTGATTGACTCCCGTATATTTCAATCGGCAGTTTCTTCACGCTTGGGTTTAGTTTCTAATACTGTGGCCATACTGATGGGCTTCTGAAGGGTCGTGGTGAGAGAATTGAAGATAGCGTTTAGGCGATCCTGGATATCGCTAGGGTGAGCAACCAACAATGCATCATGAGTAGCAGATCCTCGGTGAGTTAGAAATCGGGTGTGTTCAGTTGGGCTCAAGGTTTGCTTTACCAAGGCCCACAGGTCCCTTGATTCTGCATTATTAACTGAAATAGTTGTTCGAAGATCACAAAGACATCTATAGTCGGGTGGTCTGCAGCTTGTTATGCATCAGGGTTTGGCATTGGTCTGACAGGGAATTGGTGTCAGGACTTTGGGATCTTGGAAATCATTTCTAGGTCGGAGGATGTTTCGGAGCTGTCTGACTGCTTGACAGTTCTGCGTCTCGATCGGCGGGGGTGTTTGCTATGTCTTTCACAACTTGGACTGGTAGATTGACTAGAAGATTTATGGGACTGTCTGTGATATCGAGATATAGTTCTGCCCTTTCGAGTGTGAGATCTGGTCCTTTCGGCTATATTGCTTGTGAACTGGGGATCCGAATCGCTATCAGAGGATGAGGAGTCAGTTTGGGTTTGTTGCTTTGGTGGTATGGGGTTATTTTTAACAACTCTCGCTGGAGTGTAAGGTGGAGGGTGTTGGGAAGAGGACTGGAGCAAGGGGCCAGGGGGTGCGGGAGGCACCTTTGGGCGCTGAGTCAGTGACCACTCATCAATTTCATCATCAGCCTCGGTTAACACAAAGCCAGCCATTTGACTACGTAGTCAGTCAATACCTTTCTCAGAGGTCCCAGAGGATCTCTTAGTAAGTTTCTCATGCGCACATTCTTTTTTTAAAGACGTCTACAGTTTTAACAGGTGTTCCCTCTTTCAATGAGAATCCCAATTTAATAGCATTTATTTGCCAACTTAACAGAAGTGATGCATCTTTTAATTTTTGACAATCCCTGTGCTTTTTTTGCTACCTCTACGCTTCTAGTGCCACCTAGAGGCCACTGGTCATCTCCTAATAATTTGTTCAGGGCTCCTGATAATTTTCTAAAGTCTTCAGCTCTTTCAGGGAATTCCTCACATAACTTTTGTAGCGGACTATCCGCATCCGTTGTTTTATCCAACTGATTACCCATTTTCACGCTGCCCCTCATATTTAAACTGACTCTAATTACCGTGTCGTTACGCGTTCGCATCGTCGTGCGATTTGAACAAACTTAAAATAAACACAGACTTTACTGAAACTAACACTGACTTCCGCGTCGCCCCGCGGTTCGCGTCGCCGCGCGATTTGAACAAACTCAAAATAAACAGACTTTACTAAAACTAACACAGGCTTTCGCGTCGCCCCGCAGTTCACGTCGCCGCGCAATTTGAAACACTTAAAATAAACAGACTTTACTAAATTAACACTGACTTCTGCGTCGCCCCACGGTTCACGTCGCCGCACGATTTGAACAAACTCAAAATAAACACTTTACTAAAACTAACACTGACTTCCACGTCGCCGCGCGGTTCACGTCGCCGCGCGATTTGAAACACTTAAAATAAACAGACTTTACTAAAACTAACACTGACTTCCGCGTCGCCCCGCGGTTCGCGTCACCGCGTGATTTGAAACACTTAAAATAAACACAGACTGACTGAAACCAGCACTCACTTCGGCATCACCCCACGGTTCGCGTTGCTGCGCGTTCGCATTGGCCCACGTTCACTCTGCCGCGCACTCGCACCGCCGCATGTTTCACGCTGCTGCGCGTCTGCGTCGGCCCACGTTCACTGCCGCGCGCTCGTGCCACCGCACGTCCCACGCCGCTGCGCGTTCGCGCCGCCGTGCGCTTATCTAGCCCTACCTTTCGAGTTGCTGCGTGATTTAAATTCAATCAGTGCCTAGACGGGCCAAGTGATATACAAGGTCGACATCACACCTGGCTTGAACACCTATCCTCTATTTAATTCCCCATAAGCTTTACTTAATTCCAAGTGAGCCTAATTTTCTAAATTTGATTGCTTATGAGCCTTATTTAATTTCTTTTAGTCAAATTTCCCTATCCTTTCGCGTCACTGCGCAGTTTAAATCCAATCAGTCAATGAAAGCCCTAATTTAATGGAGTTTTTCTGCCAACTGGACAGGAGTGATTTTTTTTAGACTGCAGTGGAATTTTTCTCATAATTTAAAATCTCAGAACATTTTTTTTTCAGCACCTATTTAGTACGTTACTTTTTTTTTTGTCTTTTCCATAACTAGAGAGAAGTCTGGCACGTAGGCTGTGGACTGCTTTTCGTTATCTCAATTGTTCCAGCCTCAAGGTCGTGTTATTTAATATAATATTTTTTTTTTTAATCCTTTTGAATCCATCTCAGTTGTTTTGCTGTGCCTTCTCTGAATGTTTTCTTTCGACAAGTAAGTGAGCATGTTAAATCCTTTTTTTTAACCACCGGGACCATGTATTTTTTCTTTTTTTTTACTCAACAAACCTATCCTTTGTGCATTTCAAGGCTCCGTAACTTATCATCCGAATCTACGTAATTCAATAAGGTTCACACTCTTAAACTTCCCACATACAGGACAACACTACGAAGGGTTAAAAAAACTTTCATTCTGTTTGAAAAAGTAGGTGGAGCTAAAACAAACCACAACTCCCCGGCTTTTTTTTACAGTAAAAATCACAGAAGCATTTCTCATTTAAACAGACATTCACAAGAGTCTCTTTTCTTTCCTATTAATTTTTGGATCCATGATTGATCATCTATCCCTATCTAGCTCTAACTATAACCTATCTTTCCAAGTCGCCGCTTGGTTTGCGTCACCATGCAATTTCCCTATCTCTATCCCTATTCTAAGTTTGAAAGGTATTCACCAGATTGTCCTGGATCTCGTTCAGACACTACCTGAGAACCAGCGAGTGGCTAAACTTTCCTCAGACTTTTGAAACCAGGGGAAACTGGAGCAGTATTGAAATCATACTCACTCCAGTGGCCACTTTCCCCTCGTCTCGTCCAAGGCTAGTCTGGCTCTTAATTCGCAAGTTTTCGGCAGTCGTCCGTTGAGATCCCACTTCTGACACCAAATGTTGATTTCTGGATTCTTTTACCTCAATCTGGTTCAGCAAAATTACTGAAACGAATACCGTTTGTGCTTTAAACAAAGCAAGCTTTTATTTAAAAAGCAAATCCCGATCGGGGACTTTATCAGACAGAAGGAATGCAAGTCTGTTCGAACGCACCCACTTCCTACGGACAAAGTGACGTTACATTGTAAAGGGACAATGGTTATACATTTTCGGCAAAAGATAACAAGATAGGGCCAGAGTGACATCCCAGCTCAGCCCATCTATTTTGATCCCTCCTTCCCTTTGTCCACTCATAAGCCGACCCAAGCATGGTCCGATTTTAAACAAAGACCTTCTGTCAATGTTTCAGGTTAATAACATGATTTAATAAGACCTTGAGGTTTTTCTGCAAGCTGTGGGTTTTGTTTCAATATGTGTTAATGTTGTAACATTTCGCAGTCTCGAGTCTGAGATGTCATGGCTATTCCTTCATGAATTCTTTGTTAGCTTACACTGTCCCTATACAATTCCCACGTTCTCAACTTCAATGTCTCTATACATTTTTAAACATTCACAAGTTGACGGCACAAATCATTACAAATGGGTATGATTTGGTGGCCATTACAGAAACGTGGTTGCAGGGTGGCCAAGACTGGGAATTAAACATACAGGGGGATCTGACGATTCGGAAAGATAGACAAGAAGGGAAAGGAGGTGGGGTAGCTCTGTTAATAAAGGATGATATCAGGGCAGTTGTGAGAGACGATATTGGCTCTAACGAACAAAATGTTGAATCATTGTGGGTGGAGATTAGAGACAGTAAGGGGAAAAAGTCACTGGTGGGCGTAGTTTATAGGCCCCCAAATAATAACATCATGGTGGGGCGGACAATAATCAAGGGAATAATGGAGGCATGTGAAAAAGGAACGGCAGTAAGCATGGGGGATTTTAACCTACATATCGATTCGTCAAATCAAATCGCATGGGGTAGCCTGGAGGAGGAATTCATAGAATGCATACGGGATTGTTTCTTAGAACAGTATGTTACAGAACCTACAAGGGAGCAAGCTATCTTAGATCTGGTCCTGAGTAATGAGACAGGAATAATAAATGATCTCCTCATAAAAGATCCTCTCAAAATGAGTGATCACAGTATGGTTGAATTTGTAATACAGATTGAGGGTGAGGAAGTAGTGTCTCAAACGAGCATACTATGCTTAAACAAAGGGGACTACAGTGGGATGAGGGCAGAGTTGGCTAAAGTAGACTGGAAACACAGACTAAACGGTGGCACAATTGAGGAACAGTGGAGGACTTTTAAGGAGCTCTTTCATAGTGCTCAACAAAAATATAGTCCAGTGAAAAAGAAGGGCGGTAAGAGAAGGGATAACCAGCTGTGGATAACCAAGGAAATAAAGGAGAGTATCAAATTAAAAACCAATGCGTATAAGGTGGCCAAGGTTAGTGGGAAACTAGAAGATTGGGGAAATTTTAAACGACAGCAAAGAATGACTAAGAAAGCAATAAAGAAAGGAAAGATAGATTACGAAGGTAAACTTGTGCAAAACATAAAAACGGATAGTAAAAGCTTTTACAGATATATAAAATGGAAAAGAGTAACTAAAGTAAATGTTGGTCCCTTTGAAGATGAGAAGGGGGATTTAATAATGGGAAATGTGGAAATGGCTGAGACCTTAAGCAATTATTTTGCTTCGGTCTTCACAGTGGAAGACACAGAAACCATACCAGAAATTGCTGGTCACAGGAATGTGGGAAGGGAGGACCTTGAGACAATCACTATCACTTGGGAGGTAGTGCTGGACAGGCTAATGGGACTCAAGGTAGACAAGTCCCCTGGTCCTGATGAAATGCATCCCAGGGTATTAAAAGAGATGGCGGAAGTTATAGCAGATGCATTCGTTATTATCTACCAAAATTCTCTGGACTCTGGGGAGGTACCAGCGGATTGGAAAGCAGCTAATGTAACGCCTCTGTTTAAAAAAGGGGGCAGACAAAAGGCAGGTAACTATAGGCTGGTTAGTTTAACATCTGTAGTGGGGAAAATCTTGAAACTATCATTAAGGAAGAAATAGCGGGACATCTAGATAGGAATAGTGCAATCAAGCAGACGCAGCATGGATTCATGAAGGGGAAATCATGTTTAACTAATTTACTGGAATTCTTTGAGGATATAATGAGCATGGTGGATAGAGGTGTACCGATGGATGTGGTGTATTTAGATTTCCAAAAGGCATTCAATAAGGTGCCACACAAAAGGTTACTGCAGAAGATAAAGGTACGCAGAGTCAGTGGAAATGTATTAGCATGGATGGAGAATTGGCTGGCTAACAGAAAGCAGAGAGTCGGGATAAATGGGTCCTTTTCGGGTTGGAAATCGGTGGTTAGTGGTCGGTGCTGGGACCACAACTGTTTAAAATATACATAGATGACCTGGAAGAGAGGACAGAGTGTAGTGTAACAAAATTTGCAGATGACACAAAGATTCGTGAGAAAGCGGGTTGTGTCGAGGACACAGAGAGGCTGCAAAGAGATTTAGATAGGTTAAGCGAATGGGTTAAGGTTTGTCAGCTGGAATACAATGTCGGAAAATGTGAGGTCTTCCACCTTGGAAAAAAAAACTGTAAAAGGGAATATTATTTGAATGGGGAGAAATTACAACATGCTGCGGTGCAGAGGGACCTGGGGGTCCTTGTGCATGAAACTCTTTTTGGAGTTCACCTGCAAAACATAAAACATTAAACGGTGCCACCCGACCTGGGTGACACTCCAGACATTTACAAGGCCCTTTTTTTTCCCCCCTTTTTTGTTTTTTTTTGTGTTTTTTCTTTTTTTTGTTTTTTTTTTTGGGCACTAAAATCACAATTTTTCCCCAGTGCCCCCTATAAAAGGGAAGGGGACACTAAAAGCACCGGCAATTAAAACAAATTAACTTTAAAACGTAAAATCAAATTAAAATTTGGTTGCCGGGCGTGATGATGCACTCCAGTCCCTCCGGTGCCCACCTCTCGCGGAAGGCCGCGAGCGTACCGGTGGACACCGCGTGCTCCATCTCCAAGGACACCCTGGACCGGATGTAAGAGCGGAAGAGAGGCAGGCAGTCAGGTTGAACGACCCCCTCGACCGCCCGCTGCCTGGACCGGCTGATGGCACCCTTGGCCGTGCCCAGGAGCAGTCCTACGAGGAGGCCTTCGGACCTACCCGCTCCCCTCCGCACAGGGTGCCCAAAGATCAGGAGAGTGGGACTGAAGTGCAGCCAGAATTTCAGGAGCAGCCCCTTCAAATAATGGAACAGGGGCTGCAACCTTGTGCACTCCATAAAAACATGGAACACGGACTCCTCCAGACCGCAGAAATTGCAGGCGGCCTGGGAGTCCGTGAACCGGCTTAAAAATTTGTTGCACGGCACTGCTCCGTGCACCACCCTCCAGGCCAAGTCCCCGATGAACAGTGGGAGGACCCCTGCGTAGAGTGCCCTCCATCGGGGACCCCCGCCTCCTCCGGACGGCAAGATGGTACGCCATGGCGTGTCCGGACGGCCGGCGAGGATGGCAAAGTTGAGGGTGTGCAGGAGCAGCCCGTACAGGAAACCCCTCCGCGCGGAACTGAAAGGCACGGAGGGGATTTCCCGGAGGCGGCTCAAGTTGTGAGGCGCCGGCCCCCGAGGGAGGTTCCGGGGTTTGGCGCCGATGAGGAATTCCGTCCGGACGGGGGTCAGTTCGGACGGGATCTCCCCACGTGCTTGAGCCTCCTCGATGCACCTAACGGAGTCAGGGCCCAGAGCTGTTTTTAGCGACTCGATGGCATCGGCCGCGCGGCGGACGTTGGCAGAGTTTAAGCGCCGCGCCAGCGTGTCTGGCGCCATCCAGCCCGCTCCTCCGCCATCGAGCAGGTCCCTGACCCTGGTCACCTCACCAGCCACAGCCCTCTCTTCCGACCGCCACATGAAGCCTCGGCCGTGGAGGTACGGATTCCCGAGCAGCGGCTCCTGCAGGACGGCCGCCACTCCAGCCGGCGGAGAGCTGCGCTTGGTGGAGACTTTGTTCCAGACCCTGATGAGTTCCCTGTAAAAGACAGGCAGCTCCCGGAGGGCGGTCCTGGCACCCCCCAAGTTCACAAACAGGAGCTGCGTGTCATAATTGAGGTCGAGCTGCTGGCGGAAGAAATACCTCGCCAGAGCGCACCACCTAGGAGGGGGCTCGACGTAAAGGTATCTCTGCAGGGTCTGAAGACGGAAAGTCGCGAGCTGGGCGCTGACGCACACCAACGACTGACCGCCCTCCTCAAGCGGGAGACTCAAGACCGCGGCAGAGACCCAGTGCTTCCTGTTGTTCCAGAAGAAGTCCACCAGCTTCTTCTGTCCTTGTGCATGAATCCTAAAAAGTTAGTTTGCAGGTGCAGCAGGTAATCAGGAAGGCGAATGGAATGTTGGCCTTCATTGCGAGAGGGATGGAGTACAAAAGCAGGGAGGTCCTGCTGCAACTGTACAGGGTATTGGTGAGGCCGCACCTGGAGTACTGCGTGCAGTTTTGGTCACCTTACTTAAGGAAGGATATACTAGCTTTGGAGGGGGTACAGAGACGATTCACTCGGCTGATTACGGAGATGAGAGGGTTACCTTATGATGATAGATTGAGTAGACTGGGTCTTTGCTCGTTGGAGTTCAGAAGGATGAGGGGTGATCTTATAGAAACATTTAAAATAATGAAAGGGGTCGACAAGATAGAGGCAGAGAGGTTGTTTCCACCGTTCGGGGAGACTAGAACTAGGGAGCACAGCTTCAAAATACAGGGGAGCCAATTTAAAACCGAGTTGAGAAGGAATTTCTTCTCCCAGAGGGTTGTGAATCTGTGGAATTCTCTGCCCAAGGAAGCAGTTGAGGCTAGCTCATCGAATGTATTCAAATCACAGATAGATAGATTTTTAACCAATAAGGGAATTAAGGGTTATGGGGAGCGGGCGGGTAAGTGGAGCTGAGTCCACGGCCAGATCAGCCATGATCTTGTTGAATGGTGGAGCAGGCTCGAGGGGCTAGATGGCCTACTCCTGTTCCTAATTTTTATGTTCTTATGTTCTTATGTTCTTTTGTTCCCTTCCTTCCCCAGGCCCACCGGGCTAAACTTCCTCTAAGAATCCCCTCCCCCTGCCTCATGCCCTAGCCCTGACCTCCCATCTTTCTCCAGTTTCTCTCCGATCTCCCCTCATGACCTCTCTGAGCTCATCTTTCCATGAGACCCTGCTCCCTAGGCAATCTAGGCAGTAGTGACCATAATATAATACGCTTTATGATAATTGAGAGGGACAAAAGTATGACGAAAACCAGGGTAATATATTGGAAAATAGCTGAATTTGAGGGGCTCAGAATAGAACTTGGGAAAATAAAATGGCAACAATATTGGCAAACAACGATGTAGAACTGCAATGGGAAACATTTAAAATAGTGTTCAACAGAGGGCAGGAACAATATATTCTCCTAAAAGGAAAGAACAAACTAAAAACTAATGAGACTCCATGGATGAATAAAGTCATAAGGGAACAATTGAGGGTAAGGAAAGAGGCATACATTAAGTGCATAGAAAGCAGGGGAGTGCATGACAAGGAAGAATACAAAAAGATTAGGAGAGAAGTCAAAAAAACAATTAGGAAAGCAAAGAGGAACAATTAAATTAAATTATCAAGGAACATAAAACAAAATAGTAAAATATTTTACAGGCACATCAATAAAAAGCTAGGAAGGTTGGGATGGGAATAGGACCATTAGGGATAGAACGGATAATACCACAGGTAACGATGGAGAGATGGCAGAAGTATTAAATAATTATTTTGCTCAAGTATTTACCAGGGAGAGGGAACAGATGGACATGACATTGGATGATGATATTAGTAATGAGATAGTTGCATTAAAATAAATAGAGGGGATATATTAAAAAACTAATCAAACTCAAAGAGGATAAAATCCCTGTTCCGGATGGATTGCATCCACACATTTTAAAAGAATCTAGGGAAGAGATAGCAGAGGCATTACTGTACATATTTAATAATTCATTAGAAAAAGATGTAGTCCCAGAGGACTGGGGGATAGTGAATGTAATGCCTTTAATTAAGAAGTGGACTAGAACATGTCCAGGGAATTATAGGCCTGTTAGCTTAACATCGGTGGTAGAAAAGATAATGGAATCCCTACTAAAGGAGAAAATAGAAGGACATCTAGAAACCAAAAATATAATAACGAATAGTCAGCATGGATTTCAAAAGGGAAGGTCTTAATAAACCTCAATGAATTTTTTTAAGAGGTAACAGAGAGTAGACCATGGTAATGCAGTAGATGTAATTTATCTAGATTTTCAAAAGGCCTTTGATTAGATACCACATAATAGACTAATGAATAAGGTCAGGGAATGTGGAATCAGGGGACAAGTAGCAGAATGGATAGCTAGCTGGCTTGAAGACAGAAAGCAGAGAGTAGGGGTAAAAGGTAGTAATTCACAGTGGCAGAAGATGGGTAGTGGTGTTCCACAAGGATCAGTGCTGGGATGACAGTTGTTCATATTTATATTAACGGTCCAAGGTCCAAGTCGGTGATTGGAGCGTGGGCAGATACAGCAGGAGTGGCGAGTGATCATGGAGGGATGTGATCGGGGCCCAGGAGAGGCGTGAGTTCAGGGCCAGAGACCCAGGGGCAGCATGGGCCAGCTCACACTATGATATGTGTGTGCACAAGGTCCGTGCAGCAGAGCTGGTCTCCAGTCGTCTTGGATAACCCTTGCCACTGGACCAAGACCTAGCTCTGTCAAGCCCATGTGGTGGCTGGTGTGCAACGGCCACCACACGTTAAAAATTCCACGCACAGGCATCTTCCACCCTTCAACATGTAGTTCAGGACTTGGAATATTAGGTCCTTCATTGAAACACCTGTGAACTCATCCTTTTTTGGTGTGGAAGCAAGTCATCCTCATTTTGAGGGACTGCCTATGGTGATGAGTGATGGACTCAAAGCCGTCCCAAGCAAAGTGGTCGCAATCAATGAAATGCAGAAACTGCAGGATGTTGCAGGTGTACAACGATTTGTCGGCATGACAAAGTATCTCGCAAAATTCTTGCCAAATCTTTCAGACCTCAGTGAGCCTCTGCGACTGTTTGCTCATAAAGACACAGTCTGGAAATGGACTGAAGAACAAGAAAAAGAGTTTGAAGCTATCAAACAAGGCGTGACAGATTCTCTGGTGCTCAGGTACTTTGACCACAAACTTGCAACCGAAGGTCAAGGAGATGTTTCGAGCAAGGGTCTTGGGTTCGTCCTTCTGCAACAGAGACAACCAATTGCATACGTGAGCCGAGCATTCACTCCAGCAGAAGCGCGATACTCTCAAATCGAAAAGGAGCTACTTGCTCAAGTCTTCGGAATGGAATGAAACCATCAATATGTATATGGTTGCAAGATCATGCTATGGACAGACCATAAGCCTTTGGTTGCTATACGACACAAGCCGTATTCTGCAGCACCCAAATGATTACAACGTCTGCTCATTCGGCTCAACCAAAAAGACATTGAAATAAAGTATCAATCAGAAAAAGAAATATACCTAGCAGACACCCTCAAGCGCGCACCTCAAAAACGTGGAGAGATCACTGCCAAAAATTGCAGTGGAATACATCCACACGGTGGGCTTTCTCCCACTCTCCAAATAAGGACTGACTACTATACTGTTGTGTATGCAATAACTGTTAGACTGAGTACTGTTTAACTCCAAGAGGTATGACCTTGGCTCTGCTTTATTAAGGCCCAAAGTGACTAATATACAAAATGGCTGGCCTTTTATACTTGGGCTGCACACACTTGACGCTTGACGATAAATACTCTGTTGCCCTCCTTGGCTATGACAGTACCAGCGATCCATTTGGGACCCTGACCATAACTCAGAACATATACAGGATCATTTACAGAAATATTGCATGACACAGCTATGCAATCGTGATACCCTTGCTGACTTTGTCTTCGATATTCAACATGATTATTCAAGTCAGGGTGTACAAGAGATAGCTTGATCTTAAGACCTCTCTTCATCATTAGTTCAGCAGGCGAGACCCTGGTAAGGATGTGTGGTCTTGTCCTGTAACTAAGCAGTATGCATTACAGGTGGGTCTGCAGTGACCCTTGGGTAACTCGCTTCATAATCTGCTTTATGATTTGGACAGCACGTTCTGCTTGCCCATTGGATGTAGGTTTGAACGGTGCTGACCTTACATGTTTGATATTATTGAGTTTCATGAATTCTTGAAACTCCTGACTGGTGAAGCACGATCCGTTGTCACTAACAATGATGTCAGGCAGACAAAGTGTCGTGAACATGACAGTGAGATTCTCAATGGTAGCTGTGGATGAGCTGGATGACATGATTATAGACTCTATCCACTTCGAATATATATCCATCACAACTAAAAACATCTTCCCCAGGAAGGGATCTGCAAAGTCGATGTGGATCCTGGACCATGGTTTGGACAGCCACTGTTATATAACTGGACTTGTATTTACTCTGCACAGCCACCAGAGGGCTCATTCCCCGGAGTCCCAAGGGATCGCATAATCCCTTGGGAGTACAGGTATTGAAGAAGGCTTCACAGGTTGGAGAGGCATCCTGGAGACCTGCAATAAAAGACTAAGGTCACACGTTACTTTGAGCTCACAGTATTCAGTCTGACTCTTTCTCCATACTGGCGATGAGATACAGATAGCGAACCCAAAGATACAGAGAACAGTGGGCATCCTGGAAAAATGTTCGTAGAGAGATGATTGTCGACCAATACTTCATGGCCAACGAGCTAGATGGGGAAGAAAGCGCTGCCAAACGAAGGGCGATCCTCCTCACCGTCTGTGGGGCACCAACGTGTGGCCTCATGAAGAATCTGCTCTCTCCAGCGAAACGAGAAATTGTACGACAATTTGTGCACACTGGTCCGAGAGCATTTGAACCCGAAGGAAAGTGTTCTGATGGCGAGGTACCAGTTCTACACCTACAAAAGGTCTGAAGGCTAGGAAGTGGCGTGTTATGTCACCAAGCTAAGACGCCTTGCAGGACATTGCGAATTTGAAGGACATTTGGAGCACATGCTCAGAGACTTTTTCGAACTTGGCATTGGCCACGAAACCATACTTCGCAAACTTTTGACTGTAGAGACCCCAACCTTGAGTAAGGCCACAGCGATAGCCCAGGCGTTCATTGCCACCAGTGACAATATGAAGCAAATCTCTCAACATACAAGTGCTGCTACAAGTACTGTGAACAAAGTGATGTTGTTTTCAAATTGTAACGTGCAGGGCAGGTCACACATACCTGCAGCTACACGTCCGCAGATGTCTCAGAGTCCACCATCAAGGGTGATGAATGCAAGGCCATTAACACCTTGTTGGCGCTGCGGGGTGATCATCATTTCCATTCATGTCGATCCAAAGGATACGTTTGCAAGGGCTGTGGAACAATGGGACACCTCCAATGAGTGTGCAGGCGAGCTGCTAAGCTTGTTAAACCTGCAAACCACCATGTTGCAGAGGAGGATCACGACGAAACAGAGCCTCAGATAGAGGAGGCAGAGGTACATGGGGTGCACACATTCAACACGAATTGTCCCCCGATAATGCTGAATGTTGAACTAAATGGACTCCCGGTGTCAATGGAGCTGGACACGGGCGCAAGCCAGTCCATCATGGGCAAAAAGACTTTCGAAAATTTGTGGTGCAACAAGGCCTCAAGGCCAGTCTTAACTCCAGTTTGCACGAAACTAAGAACTTACACAAAAGAACTGATTCCTGTAATAGGCAGTGCTACCGTAAAGGTCTCCTACGATGGAGCGGTACACAAGCTACCACTCTGGGTGGTATCGGGCGATGGTCCAACGCTGCTCGGCAGGAGCTGCTAGGAAAGATACGCTGGAACTGGGACGATGTCCGAGCACTATCGCCCGCTGACGACACTTCGTGTGCCCAAGTCTTAAACAAATTTCCTTCACTGTTCGAACCAGGCATTGGGAAATTCCAAGGAGCAAAAGTGCAGATCCACCTAATTCCGGGGGCGCGACCCATCCATCACAAGGTGAGAGCAGTACCGTACATGATGAGAGAAAGGATAGAGATTGAGCTAGACTGGCTGCAACGAGAGGCCATCATTTCACCGATCGAGTTCAGCGAGTGGGCCAATCCTCTTATCCCAGTCTTCAAGGGAGATGACACCGTCAGAATCTGTGGCGATTACAAAGTTTCTCCCTGCAGGACCAATACCCACTACCAAAAGCCAACGACCTCTTTGCAACGCTGGCGGAAGGAAAGACGTTCACAAAGTTGGATCTGACTTCAGCCTACATGACGCAGGAACTGGAGGAATCATCGAAGGCCCTCACCTGCATCAACAAGCACAAAGGTCTTTTTGTTTATAACAGGTGCCCGTTTGGAATCCGATCAGCGGCGGCGATATTCCAGAGAAACATGGAAAGCTTACTGAAGTCGGCCCCGCACACCGTGGTCTTCCAGGATGATATCTTGGTCACACGTCGGAACACATTCGAGCACCTGCAGAACCTGGAGGAGGTTCTTAGTCGACTCAACTGCGTGGGGCTCAGGTTAAAACACTCGAAGTGCATTTTCCTGGCACCTGAAGTGGAGTTCCTGGGAAGGAGGATTGCGGCGGACGGCATCAGGCCCACCAACGCGAAGACGGAGGCAATCGAGAACGCACCGAGGCCACAGAACGTGACGGAGTTGCGGTCGTTTCTGGGACTCTTGAACTACTTTGGTAACTTCTTACCGGGTCTCAGCACCCTGCTAGAACCACTGCATGTCTTACTACGAAAAGAGGGCGAATGGGTTTGGGGCAAAAGCCAAGAAAATGCCTTTGTAAAAGCGAGAAATTTGTTATGCTCAAACAAATTACTTGTGTTGTATGATCCATGTAAGCGTTTGGTACTAGCATGTGATGCGTCGTCATATGGCATCGGGTGTGCATTGCAACAAACTAATGATTTCGGGAAACTACAACCGGTTGTTTATGCATCCAGGAGTCTGTCTAAGGCTGAGATAGCCTACAGCATGATTAAGAAAGAAGCATTAGCGTGTGTCTATGGGGTAAAGAAAATGCATCAATACCTGTTTGGGCTAAGATTCGAATTGGAAACTGACCATAAGCCACTTATATCCCTGTTTTCCGAGAGTAAAGGGATAAATACCAACGCATCGTCCCGCATCCAGAGATGGGTGCTCACGTTGTCCGCATACAACTACACCATCCGCCACAGGCCAGGCACAGAAAACTGCGCTGATGCTCTCAGTCGGCTGCCATTGCCCACCACGGGGGTGGAAATGGCACAGCCCACAGATCTAACCATGGTTATGGAAGCATTTGAGAGTGAGCAATCACCCGTCACTGCCCGGCAGATCAAAACCTGGACAAGCCAGGACCCCTTATTATCTCTAGTCAAAAGCAGTGTGCTTCATGGTAGCTGGTCCAGTGTCCCAGTGGAAATGCAGGAAGAGATAAAACCATTCCAGCGGCGCAAAGATGAAATGTCTATACAGGCAGACTGCCTTCTGTGGGGCAATTGAGTAGTGGTCCCCAAGAAGGGCAGAGACACCTTCATCAATGACCTCCACATTACCCACCCAGGCACCACAATGATGAAAGCGATCACCAGATCCCATGTGTGGTGGCCCGGTATCGATGCGGGCTTAGAGTCCTGCATTCACAGATGTAATACATGCTCACAGTTCAGCAACGTACCCAGGGAGGCTCCGCTAAGTTTATGGTCTTGGCCCTCCAAACCGTGGTCTAGGGTATATGTCGACTATGCAGGCCCATTCTTGGGTAAAATGTTCCTTGTGGTTATAGATGTGTACTCCAAGTGGATTGAATGTGAGATAATGTCGGCGAGCACATCCGCTGCCACTACTGAAAGTCTGTGGGCCATGTTTGCCACACACGGCTTACCCGATGTCCTGGTGAGCGACAACGAGCCATGTTTTACCAGTGCTGAGTTCAAAGAATTCATGACCTGTAACGGAGGCAAACATGTCACATCTGCCCCATTTAAACCAGCGTCGAATGGTCAGGCAGAGAGAGCAGTGCAAACCATCAAGCAAGGCTTGAAGAGGGTAACTGAAGGTTCACTGCAGACTCGCCGATCTCTCACTGGGATCCCACCTGCTGAACTGCTCATGAAAAGAGCACTCAAGCCAAGGCTTTCGTTAGTTCACCCTGATGTACATAAAGAGGTAGAGAGCAGGCGGCTTCAACAAAGTGCATACCATGATAGCACAAATGTGTCACGCGAGATTGAAATCAATGATCCTGTATTTGTTTTAAATTATGGACAAGGTCCCAAGTGGCTTCCCGGCACTGTTGTGGCCAAAGAGGGGAGCAGGGTGTTTCAGGTCAAACTTTCAAATGGACTCACTCGCCAGAAACTCTTGGACCAAATCAAACTCAGATTCACGGACTACCCTGAGCAACCCATCTTGGACCCTACCTTTTTTGATCCCCCAACACACACACACCAGTGGCAACCGACAGCGCGGTTGTTCACGAAGCAGAACCCATCACCCGCAGCAGCCCTGCAGGGCCCAACACACCAGGCAGCCCAGCAAGGCCAGCTGCACAGCAGCCCAGCAAGGGCCCAACAAATGATTCAACAACACCAGCTTTCACACCGAGACAATCAACTAGGGCAACAAGGGCCCCAGATCGACTCACATTATAAATAGTTACACTATTGACTTTGCGGGGGGAAATGTTGTTATATATGTGGACTTGTATTTACTCTGTGTATAGCCACCAGAGGGTTCATTCCTCTGGAGTCCCAAGGGATCGCATAATCCCTTGGGAGCACAGGTATTTAAGAAGGCTTCACAGGTTGGAGACCTGCAATAAAAGACTAAGGTCACACGTTACTTTGAGCTCACAGTATTCAGTCGGACTCTTTCACCATACACAACAGCCACGACCACGGAATCAGCGGCGATTCCACTGGTGCTTTACTGAGCTGCTTGCAAATGTTGCACTGATGCACACATGATTCCAGCTCAGAGTCAATTCCCGGCCACCATATATGAGACCTGGCACCATTACAATGCCGGGATGTGTGCTATGTAGCTCACAGACAAATTTCTCTCTCCCAGCCATGGATAACCAAGGAAATAAAGGAGAGTATCAAATTAAAAACCAATGCGTATAAGGTGGCCAAGGTTAGTGGGAAACTAGAAGATTGGGAACATTTTAAACGACAGCAAAGAATGACTAAGAAAGCAATAAAGAAAGGAAAGATAGATTACGAAAGTAAACTTGTGCAAAACATAAAAACAGATAGTAAAAGCTTTTATCGATATATAAAATGGAAAAGAGTGTCTAAAGTAAATGTTGGTCCCTTAGAAGATGAGAAGGGGGATTTAATAATGGGAAATGTGGAAATGGCTGAGAAATGGCTGAGACTTTAAACAATTATTTTGCTTCGGTCTTCACAGTGGAAGACACAAAAACCATGCCAAAAATTGCTGGTCACGGAAATGTGGGAAGGGAGGACCTTGAGACAATCACTATCACTAGGGAGGTAGTGCTGGACAGGCTAATGGGACTCAAGGTAGACAAGTCCCCTGGTCCTGATGAAATGCATCCCAGGGTATTAAAAGAGATGGCGGAAGTTATAGCAGATGCATTCGTTAGAATCTACCAAAATTCTCTGGACTCTGGGGAGGTACCAGCGGATTGGAAAGCAGCTAATGTAACGCCTCTGTTTAAAAAAGGGGGCAGACAAAAGGCAGGTAACTATAGGCCGGTTAGTTTAACATCTGTAGTGGAGAAAATGCTTGAAGCTATCATTAAGGAAGAAATAGCGGGACATCTAGATAGGAATAGTGCAATCAAGCATACGCAACATGGATTCATGAAGGGGAAATCATGTTTAATTAATTTACTGGAATTCTTTGAGGATATAATGAGCATGGTGGATAGTGGTGTATCGATGGATGTGGTGTATTTAGATTTCCAAAAGGCATTCGATAAGGTGCCACACAAAAGGTTACTGCAGAAGATAAAGGTACGCGGAGTCAGAGGAAATGTATTAGCATGGATCGAGAATTGGCTGGCTAACAGAAAGCAGAGAGTCGGGATAAATGGGTCCTTTTCGGGTTGGAAATCGGTGGTTAGTGGTGTGCCACAGGGGTCGATGCTGGGACCACAACTGTTTACAATATACATAGATGACCTGGAAGAGGAGACAGAGTGTAATGTTACAAAATTTGCAGATGACACAAAGATTAGTGGGAAAGCGGGTTGTATAGAGGACACAGAGAGGCTGCAAAGAGATTTAGATAGGTTAAGCGAATGGGCTAAGGTTTGGCAGATGGAATACAATGTTGGAAAGTGTGAGGTCATCCACCTTGGGAAAAAAAACAGTAAAAGGGAATATTATTTGAATGGGGAGAAATTATAGCATGCTGTGGTGCAGAGGGACCTGAGGGTCCTTGTGCATGAATCCTAAAAAGTTAGTTTGCAGGTGCAGCAGGTAATCAGGAAGGCGAATGGAATGTTGGCCTTCATTGCGAGAGGGATGGAGTACAAAAGCAAAGAGGTCCTGCTGCAACTGTACAGGGTATTGGTGAGGCCGCACCTGGAGTACTGCGTGCAGTTTTGGTCACCTTACTTAAGGAAGGATATACTAGCTTTGGAGGGGGTACAGAGACAATTCACTAGGCTGATTCCGGAGATGAGGGGGTTACCTTATGATGATAGATTGAGTAGACTGGGTCTTTACTCATTGAAGTTCAGAAGGATGAGGGGTGATCTTATAGAAACATTTAAAATAATGAAAGGGATCGACAAGATAGAGGCAGAGAGGTTGTTTCCACTGGTCGGGGAGACTAGAACAAGGAGGCACAGCCTCAAAATACGGGGGAGCCAATTTAAAACCGAGTTGAGAAGGAATTTCTTCTCCCAGAGGATTGTGAATCTGTGGAATTCTCTGCCCAAGGAAGCAGTTGAGGCTAGCTCATCGAATGTATTCAAATCACAGATAGATAGATTTTTAACCAATAAGGGAATTAAGGGTTATGGGGAGCGGGCGGGTAAGTGGAGCTGAGTCCATGGACAGATCAGCCATGATCTTGTTGAATGGCGGAGCAGGCTTGAGGGGCTAGATGGCCTCCTCCTGTTCCTAATTCTTATGTTCTTATGTTCTTTCTTGGGCGTAACAACACGATTGCCCCACAGTATACAAGCCGACTGAATGGACAGTTTGTCTTTGCGAAGAATGTAAGGTTTGGTCTCCTTGCACATTTGCTTGGGTATGGCAGAATAATCACCTTTGCGGATGCACCTCTTCACCACCAATAAAATCGGGTCCTGACTGGTCCAGGTATTAACTTGTTCAGCCGTGACAGGGATTCCTTCACTCTTAAAAGCATCCATAACTAACAATAGATTCGCCGGTTGTGGTGTTTCCACCTCCGATGTGGGCAATGGCAGGCGGCTCAAAGCATCGGCACAATTCTCGGTGCCAGGTCTATGGCGAATGACATAATCATAAGCGGATAATGTCAGCGCCCACCTCTGGATGCGGGATGAAGCATTGGTATTGATACCTTTGTTTTCAGAGAACAGTGAAATGAGCGGCTTGTGATCTGTCTCCAGTTCAAACCGAAGACCAAACAGGTACTGATACATCTTTTTAACCCCATACACACAGGCTAGTGCTTTGTTCTCTATCATGCTGTAGGCTCTTTCCGCTTTAGACAAACTTTTTGAAGCATACGCGACTGGTTGAAGTTTACCCAATTCATTAGTTTGTTGGAGTATGCAACCAATTCCATATGACGAAGCGTCACAGGCCAATATTAAATGTTTGCATGGGTCATAATGTACCAGCAGTTTGTTAGAGCAAAGCAGATTAGTGACTTTCTCAAAAGCTGTCTTGAGATGCACCCCACACCCAGTTGCGTCTTTTCTTAGCAGCATGTGTAATGGTTCTAATAAGGTGCTCAATTTAGGTAGGAAGTTACCGAAGTAGTTGAGTAGACCCAGGAACGAATGCAGCTCCATCACATTCTGCAGCTTATGTGCATTCTTGATGGCGTTGGTCTTTGCGTCTGTGGGTCTGATGTCGTCAGCAGCAATTTTCCTCCCAGGAATTTGACCTCTGGTGCCATGAAGACGCACTTCAAGCATTTCAGTCTGAGTCCCACTTTGTCCAGATGACGTAGAACCTCTTCCAGGTTGTTCAGATGTTCCTCGGAGTCACGACCTGTGATCAGGATGTCATCGTGGAACACAATGGTTCTGGGAACGGACTTCAGTAGACTCTCCATGTTCCTCTGAAATATTGCTGCAGCCGAGCGAATTCCAAAAGGGCAGCTGTGATAAATAAACAGTCCTTTATGCGTGTTAATGCACGTAAGTCTCTTCGACATCTTGACCAGCTCCTGTGTCCTGTAGGCCGACGTCAAGTCCACTTTGGTGAATGACTTCCCCCAAACAAGTCATCAGCCTTCGGTAATGGATACTGATCTTGTTTCAAAACCCTGTTGATCGTAGCCTTGTAAACTCTACAGATTCTGACTGTGTTATCACTTTTCAGCACAGAAACAATGGGGCTGGCCAATTCATTAAAGTCAACCGGTGATATGATCCCTTCACGCTGGAGTCTGTCCAGTTCGATTTCGACCTTCTCCCTCATCATATACGGAACTGCCTGAACTTTATGATGGATGGGTCTTGCATCCGAGTCCACGTAGATCTGCACCTTGGCTCCCATGAAGTTGCTGCTGCCTGGTTCGAACAGCGAGGGGAACTTGTTCGGTACTTGGGCACATGTATCTTTCTCCAACGACAACGCCTTGATGTTGTTCCAATTGCATCGTTTTTTTTCAAGCCAGTTCCTGCCGAACAGCGTTTGGCCATTGCCTGGGACAATCCATAACGGTAACTCGTGAACCGCACCATCATAAGACACTTTAATTGTGGCACTGCCAATCACCATTATAAGTTCTTTGATGTACGTGCACAACTTGGCATAGAAACATAGAAACATAGAAAATATGTTTTGCCGAGCATTGACTGTACTCAGCCTGGGTCTCACAGCCTTAGTATCCCACAGCTTGTCGAATGCCCTCTGGCTCATTATCGATTGACTCACCCCCGTGTCCAGTTCCATCAATGCCGGCACCCCATTAAATTTCACGTTGATCAGGTATACGGGTAGGCCCTGCCATGTGCTGCTCTGCTGAACACCGAATCAATTATATTTACAGTACTTGCTGAGTTTCGATTTTTCACTGATCTGCTTTAGACTTCTATCCGTCGTTATGCAAGACTGAGCGATCGTGATGGCCCTGTTCAAGTCCAACGTCTCCATCGTCAATAGTTAGCGCAGGATCACCTCGTGGTTGATGCCAATTACAAAGAAGTCCCGCAGCATGTCTGCCAACACAGCCCCAAACTTACACGGTCCCGCTAGATGTCTCAGGTCAGCAACGAATTCCACCACATTCTGGCCTTCTGAGCGAACGTGCGTGTAAAATCTGTATCTCGAGATGATGGTGCCTTCGTCTGGCTTAAGGTGGTCCTGTACCAGTGTACACAATTCTTCATACGTCTCCTCTGTTGGATTCACAGGCAGGAGTAGATTCTTTATCAGACCATAAATTTTTGGACCGCAAACCATGAGGAACACCGCCGGGCGCCAACCTGCATTGCCGACCTCCTCCATTTTGTTGACCATGAAGAATTGGCTCAAATGGCTCACAAAGTCTACCCAATCTTCTCCTTTCATGAATCGCTCCAACAATCTAATTGTGCTCATTTTTGCATGCAAAGGTTCTTGTTGCCTCATCGCCAAATGTTGAGTATGCAATAACTGTTAGACTGAGTACTGTTTAACTCCAAGAGGTATGACCTTGGCTCTGCTTTATTAAGGCCCAATGTGACTAATATACAAAATGGCTGGCCTTTTATACTTGGGCTGCACACACGTGCGTGCAGCCCAACGGCCTCCAACAGTGACACCATCTAGTGGCTAGTGATCCCAAAAGTACAGACATGACACATACAATGAGCAACTGCAAACGACTCCACACTACAACTGGTCATACAACAAATCACAACAGGATGACCAGAAACGACACATGAATACCCACCTGAAACGCATGCATACTTCAAAGTTCGTGACAAACTCACAACACAGGATGGCATAGTCTTCAAAGGCTATCGCTGTGTCATACCAAAATCCCTGATCCAACATTCGTCAGCGACTTCATGCTGCTCACACTGGCATCGAGAGCACTCTTCGACGTGCCAGAGAATCCGTTTACTGGCCAGGACTGAACAGTGAGATAAAAGACTATGTTTCAAAGTGTGAAACATGCAACACTTGGAGAAAGAATCAATAAGACAAAGTTTTGTTGTTGTTTGTTAAACTTATAGTTGTTTACTACATGTATTCATATGAAGTTAATTACCCTATTACATTGAACCTAACTTTAATTCATTTTTGTTTCTTATGAAAGGAAAGGTGTAACGAGATAAGTGTATAGCACCCTCTAGCGAGGAGGTATCGATATAATGTATAACACCCACTAGCTAGGAGGTATAGGGGGCTGTATTGAGAGAGGGTCTGTGAAAGAATGCCATTTTAAAGCTCAAAATGGCTGTCTGAAATTTCCCAAATAGAGTTAAGTTGAACAAAATGTGTTCGAGAGTGTTCAAGAGACTATAAAATACAGGAGTGAGATAGAGCTGGGTGTCATCAGCGTACATGTGGAAACTGAGGCTATATTTTCGGATGATGCACCCTGTTGCCTAAGTTCTTGAATTCCCTGCCTAAATCTCTCTGCCTCTCTTTACTCCTGTAAGACGATCTTTAAAACTTACTTCTTTGCCCAAGCTTTTGGTCATCTGCCCTAATTTCTTCTTATGTGGCTCGGTGTCAAATTATCTCTCATAATACTCCTGTGAAGCACATTGGAATGTTTTACTATGTTAATAATAATAACTTTTATTTATATAGTGCCTTTAATGCAGTAAAACGTCCCAAGGCGCTTCACAACAGTCTTACAACATGTTAGATATTGACAAGGGAGGGAAAGAGAAAAAAAGCCGGAGAAGGAAGTGTAAAAGAGGTAAAAGGTTCGGGTCTGAAGCAGCAGCCAAAATGCGCAGACACAGGTGAAAAAACTAAAAGAAAAATTCAAATTACATTGTAAATAATACAATAAGGAGTATACAATAGTAAAATCAGTATAATAAAGATTAATTAAAATTAAACAAATTAAATAATATATACAATAATTATAAATTAAGTTAAGATTAGAAGATCAGCAATTAAAGGCACTAGATAAATATAAGTTGTTGTTGTCTAGACCCCTCATGATTTTGGACACCTTTATCAAATCTCCTCTTAACCTTCTCTGCTCTAAGGAGAACAATCCCAGCTTCTCTAGATTATCCACATAGCTGAAGTTCCTCATCCCTGGAGCCATTCTTATAAACCTTTTCTGAACCCTCTCTAAGGCCTTCACATCCTTCCTAAAGTGCGGTCCCCAGAATTGGACACAATATCCCAGTTGAGGCTGAGCCAATGTTTTATTCAGATTCATTATAACTTTCTTGCTTTTTTACTCTATGCCTCTATTTATGAAGCCCAGTATCCCGTATTCTTTTTTAACCACTTTCTCAACCTGCCCTGCCACCTTCAATGATTTGTGCACAAATACCCCCAAGTCTGTTCATGCACCCCCTAGGATTGTACCTTTTAATTTATATAGCCTCTCGTCGTTCTTCCTCCCAAAATGTATCACTTCGCACTTTTCAGCATTAAATTTAACCTGCCACGTGTCCACCCATTTCATCAGTGTGTCTATGTCTTCTTGTCCATCACTATACTCTTCACTTTTCACCATACTTCCAAGTTAAGTGTCATCTGCAAATTTTAAAATTGTGCCCTGTACTCCCAAGTCCAAGTGATTAATATATTAACACTACTCTCTGTTTCCTGTCACTTAGCCAATTTTGTATCCCTGCTGTCACTGTCCCTTTTATTCCTGGGCTTCAACTTTGCTGGCAGGCCTTTTATGTGGCACTTTATCAAATGCCTTTTAAAAGTTCATGTACCCCACATCAATCATATTGCCCTCATCAACCCTCTCTGTTACCTCATCAAAAAACTCGATCAAGTTAGTTAAACACGATTTACCTTTAACAAATCCATGCTGGCTTTCCTTAATTAATCCACACTTGTCCAAGTGACTGTTTACTTTGTCCCTGGTTATCATTTCTAAAAGCTTCCCCACTACAGAGGTTAAACTGAGTGGCTTGTAGTTGCTGGGTTTATCCTGACACCCTTTTTTGAACAAGGGTGTAATATTCCAGTCCTCTGGCACCACCCCTGTATCTAAGGAGTATTGGAAAATCATGGACAGAACCTCCACGATTTCCTCCTTAAGCTCCCTCAGCATCCTTGGATGCATCCCATGAGGTCCTGGTGACTTATCAATTTTAGGCACCTCCTCGTTATCTCATCCAGGATCTCTACTACCTCCTCTTTCACTATGACTATGGCAGCATCTTCTTCCTTGGTGAAGACAGATGCAAAGTACTCATTTAGTACCTCAGCTATATCCTTTGCCTCCATGCATAGGTTTCCTTTTTGGTCGCTAATTGGCCCCACCCCTCCTCTTACTACCCGCTTATTATTTATATAAAAAGACTATAGAAGACTTTTGAATTCCCTTTTACGTTAGCTCCCAATCTATTCTGATACTCTCTCTTTGCCCCCTCTTATTTTCTTTTTCACTTCCCCTCTGAACTTTCTATATTCAGCCTGATTCTCATTTGTATTTCCAATCTGACATCTATCATACTGCTTCATTGGCTTGATCCTACTCTCTATCTCTTTCATCCTCCAGGGAACTCTGGTTTTAGTTACCCTATCTTTCCCTTTCATGGGTATGTATCCTGACTGTACCTGAACCATCTCCTCTTTAAAGGCAGCCATTTGTTTGATTACAGTTTTGCCTGCCAATTTACCCGAGCCATATTCGTTCTCAACCCACTGAAATTTGCCTTCCTCCAATTAAGTATTTTTACTCTAGATTGCTTCCTGTCCTTTTCATAGCTAATCTAAACATTATGATACTATGATCACTATTTCCTAAATGTTCCCCAACTGATACTTGACCCACCTTATTCCCCAGAACCAGATCCAGCAATGCCTCATTCCTCATTGGGCTGGAAATGTACTGATCAAGAAAGTCCTTTGCACTATTACAATCCCAGTCTATATTAGGATAATTGAAGTCCCCCATTATTACTACTCTATAGTTCTTGCACCTCTCTGTAGTGACCCTATAGAATAAGCCTAGTAGCGTAATGGCACCTCTATTGTTTCTTAACTCTAACCAAATAGATTCTATCCTTGACCCTTCCAGGACATCCTCTCTCTCCAGCACTGTAACATTCTCCTTAACCAATAATGCCATCCCACCTCCTTTTTTTCTTTCCCTATCTCTCCTGAACACCTTATATCCAGGAATATTTAAAACCCAATCCTGCCCTTTTTTGAGCCATGTCTCCATTTTCATGACAACATCATATTCCCATGTGGCTATTTGCACCTGCAGCTCACCAACTTTATTTACCATGCTTTGTGCATTTACACACATGCACTGTAAACCTGTCTTAGACCTTCTTGCATTTTCTCTTTGTCTGACTCCACCTGCTACTTTACTATTTCTTACTCTAGTGCTATTTGTCTCTCCCAAACCTTTGTGTATTTTGTTTCTCCCTTCTAATGCTGCATCCTGTTGCCCATCCCCCTGCCAAATTAGTTTAAACCCTTCCCAACAGTACTAGCAACCGTTCCCCCCCTCCCCTGTGAGATTGGTTCCGACTTTGTTGAGGTGCAACATGTCCGGCCTGTACAGGTGCCACCTCCCCCAGAACTGGTCCCAATGGCCCAGGAATCTGAAACCCTCCCTCCTGCACCATTTTTCTATCCACACATTCGTCTGCTCTATTCTCCTATTTCTATACTCACTAGCTTGTGGCACAGGGTGTAATCTAGAGTTTATTACCTTTGAGGTCCTGCTTTTTAATCTCTTTCCTAGCTCCCTAAAATCTGCTTGCAGGACCTCATCCCTTTTTCTACCTATGACGTTGGCACCAATATGGACCACGACTGCTGGCTGTTCACCCTCCCCCTCAGAAAGTATTCTTCGGCCGCTCAGTGACATCCTTAACCTGTGATGATCCCTTTAAATAGCGATGGTGTGTGGGCTTCATGCCAGCTAGCTCCATGCTCTGCTGTATGAGGTGAGCTTGTGTCGAGTGACATGCTGGGGTGATCGAATATTGAAACAAGAAGTGCAAGACTCTAAGTTCCGTGCATTATTCCCTACTTTGAATGTTTCTGCGTGTGCTCCTGCCACCAGCGCAACCTCCTCTACCAATATGACAGACGGCGCACTTCCTGCACACCATATTGCGGTTTAGTCGATCGGCATAGCCCAAAAAATGGGCGCTGTGCCACTGAATTTATAAGGCTATCTGTTTATTTTTTTCAGATACATTCTGCATGTCTTCTCTGATTATAGGATAGGTTTCTTAACACTAGGGAGTATTCATAACAACTACAGAAAGGTCAAACACATCACAGAGTTCTTGTAAAATTGCAATTTATCATATTTATTAATAGTTTGACATGACGAGGGTAACATGACTTAGAATGGATCTGAGAACTCTGCTGCGTTCTCTCAATATGAAGGAAGCATTTATACCATAAGTGTGGATGCCATTTCTATTAAATATGTTCAAAGTACATAAAGGTCACATCAACACATCACATTACAATTACTGAAACTATTTTTACATTAAAATTCATTTGAAGTGAATGTTTGAAACCAAAACACCCTTAAGCACATTATACATGAATTGCGTCCTTAGATTTCAGTAGAAGAGTATCCTGCTGTAACAGGCCTGTGTTATATTTAAGTTGATTAATCAATTCTAATGAAAAGAAACATTTCTGATTATAAGGGATTATATGATGTAAACAGATTCTGCCATTAAAGTGTCATAATAATGGATGATAGGAGGTCAGTCTGGCTCAACATTGTACTAAAGAATGAAAAATAATGCAAAAGGTAACAAGAATCATACAAGGTTAATGCAGTCCCATTGCCACTGTGCAATGTATATTGCACATATATTGGGATCAATCGGCTGACCTCACAGAATCATTCAGCATAAAAGGAGGTAATTCGGCCAATAGTGCTTGTGCTGGCTCTTTGAAAGAGCTATCCAATTAGTCCCACTCCTCTACCCCTTCCCTATAACCCTGCAAATTTTTCCTGTTCAAATATTTATCCAATTCCCTTTTCAAAGTTACTATTGAATCTGCTTCCACCATTCTATCAGGCAGCGTATTCAGATCATAATAACTTGCTGCATAAAAAAAAAAAATTCTCCTCATCTTCCCCCATAGGTGTGTATAACTGGCCTAATTTTAACTGCCCCTCATCCAGTTTCCGCCAGGGAGGGGTTGAAGGGGAGTGCGGGGGGCGGCAGTTAGAATCGGGGCCTTCATGTTCAAAGTGCTTCCAGCTCATATTGTCATGTACTGATCATTGGTCATTGTGTAGTCCTAAGGCCTCAATAACTGATAATAGGGAGTGCTAGTCTGAAGTGCTGCAGCTGAATGGATGCCAAAGATTGCATTATGGTCCCTTATGATTTTAGTTATTAAAGAAACACTAGCCACCTTAAGTTATCATATATACAGTGCACTTGGATTTCTGGTCGAAAAACTGCAAAAGAGCAAGCTAAATCCAGTCTGATATAAAACTGTTTAAAACTGAACTGTGCAAGGTATTACTGACGGCCATTGTAATTGTATCCTACAACTCCTGTTATAAAAGTGTTGCAAAAGAGTCAAGGTTCTCTGCATGCTTTGTATGTTGACTCTGCAAGGTGCAGACGATGAACATTTAAATTGGGTTCTCACTTTCTATGGACAAAGAGTAAACACATATGTAAAATTGGTTACACATACCTTGGCATCTCTCCTGATGCCACTCAACTTCTTTTGTCCTTGCTTCCAGGTATGATAAACTTGGGAGACCTGGCTATCTCTACCCATGCTGTTTGTACCATGGATTCACAAGAACACAAGAAATAGGAGCAGGAGTAGGCCATACGGCCCTTCGAGCTTGCTCCGCCATTTAATACGATCATGGCTGATCCGATCATGGACTCAAGTCCACTTTCCTGCCCGCTCCCCATAACCCCTTATTCCCTTATCGTTTAAGAAACTGTCTATTTCTGTTTTAAATTTATTCAATGTCCCAGCTTCCACAGCTCTCTAAGGCAGCGAATTCCACAGATTTACAACCCTCTGAGAGAAGAAATTTCTCCTCATCTCAGTTTTAAATGGGCGGCCCCTTATTCTAAGATTATGCCTCCTAGTTCTAGTCTCCCCTATGAGTGGAAACATCCTCTCTGCATCCACCTTGTCATGCCCTCTCATAATCTTATATGTTTCGATAAGATCATCTCTCACTCTTCTGAATTCCAATGAATAGAGGCCCAACCTACTCAACATTTCCTCATAAGTCAACCCCTCATCTCCGGAATCAACCTTGTGAACCTTCTCTGAACTGCCTCCAAAGCAAGTATATCCTTTTCTAAATATGGAAAACAAAACTGCACGCAGTATTCCAGGTGTGGCCTCACCAATACCCTGTATAACTGTAGCAAGACTTCCTTGCTTTTATACTCCATCCCCTTTGCAATAAAGGCCAAAATTCCATTGGCCTTCCTGATCACTTGCTGCACCTGTATACTAACCATTTGTGGTTTCATGCACAAGTACCCCCAGGTCCCGCTGTACTGCAGCACTTTGCAATTTTTCTCCATTTAAATAATAACTTGCTCTTTGATTCTTTCTGCCGAAGTGCATAACCTCACACTTTCCAACATTATACTTCATCTGCCAAATGTTTGCCCATTCACTTAGCCTGTCTCTGTCATTTTGCAGCTTTGCTGTGTCCTCCTCACACATTGCTTTTCCTCTCATCTTTGTACTGTCAGCAAACTTGGCTACGTTACAGTTGGTCCTTTCTTCCAAGTCGTTAATATGGATTGTAAATAGTTGGGGTCCCAGCACTGATCCCTGCGGCACTCACTACTTACTGATTGCCAACCCGAGAATGAACCATTCATCCCGACTCTCTGCTTTCTGTTAGTTAGCCAATCCTCTACCCATGCTAATATATTACCCCCAACCCTGTGAACTTTTATCTTGTGCAGTAACCTTTTATGTGGCACCTTGTCAAATGCCTTCTTGAAGTCCAAATACACCACATCCACTGGTTCCCCTTTATCCACCCTGTTCGTTACATCCTCAAACAATTCCAGCAAATTTGTCAAACATGACTTGCCTTTCATAAATCCATGCTGACTCTGCCTGACTGAATTATGTTTTTCCAAATATCCTGCTACTGCTTCTTTAATAATGGACTTCAACATTTTCCCAACCACAAATGTTAGGCTAATTGGTCTATAGTTTCCTGCTTTTTGTCTGTCTCCTTTTTTAAATAGGGGCATTATATTTGCAGTTTTCCAATCTGCTCGAACCTCCCCAGAATCCAGGGAATTTTGGTAAATTACAACCAATGCATCCACAATCCCTGCCACTACTTCTTTTAAGACCTAGAATGCAAGCCACCAGATTCAAAAGGTGTTCGTCAATCCCTTTGTGCACTTCCTCTGAGAAGGCGTTACTAAGTAAATTAGAAAGTCTTAGGCTTCTAACATAAAAAATAGGAGCAGGAGTAGGCACTTGGCCCCTCGAGGCTGCTCTGCCATTCAATAAGATCATGGCTGATCTGATCTTGGCCTCAACTCCACTTCCCTGCCCGCTCCCCATAACCCTCGACTCCCTTATCATTCAAAACTCCCTTACCTATTGTAAAAATTTTCCAATTCTACACTTTCATATTTTTTTCAATGTAAGGGAAAGAAAGAAAGGAAAGGGAAGGAAGGATGGAAGGAAGGAAGGAAGGACGGAAGGAAGGAAGGAAGGAAGGAAGGAAGGAAGGAAGGAAGGAAGGAAGGAAGGAAGGAAGGAAGGAAGGAAAGAGGAAGACAGACAGACCTCAGGACATCCCAAAGTGTATTACAACCAATTAAGCATTTTTTGAAGTGTAGCCACTGTTGTAATGTAGGAAAGGTGACATCCAATTTGCGTACAGCAAGTTCCCACAAGCAGCAATATGATAATTACCAGATAATCTATTTCAGTGACGATTGCTGAAGGAAAAATATTGGCCAGGATGCCAAGGATAACTCCCTTCCTTTTCTTTGAATAGTGCCATGGGATCTATTATGTCCATCCGAGAGTGTAGATTGGGCCTCGGTTAATGTAGCACCTCCAACAGGGCAGCACTGTATCATTACTGCACTGGAGTGTCAGCCGAGATTTTGTGCTCAGGTCTCTGGAATGTGACTTGAACATACAACTTTCCGACTCAGAGTGAAATAGTGAACTTCTATTTGATGGTGAGCAGCAGTCCTTTAAGAACTGCTGTCTTGGCCAATCAGGTGTCTTCCGGTGTGGAAAAAATATAAGATTTCCATGTATGAGTCCCATATTGAAATGAAAGGGAAGGTTTGCTGCATAAAAATTTGTCAAAGCCCGGCCTCTGTGCTGAAGTGGCTGTGTCTGCACCAGTGGTCAGTGAAACCTCAATTTTGCTATTCTTGAAAAGTTGGAGCCAAAAAATAAATGGAATTAATCTGCTGGCCACAACACAGAGTGGGTCTGGAATTGTCATGGATAGCTGGCTGAAACCATTGGCATATTATGTAGCAGCTAAAGAAAAAAAAAGATCTTAGGGTGTATAACCAAAAGATTACAGCATAATTCCTTGGAAGTAGTAATGAACCTGTAAAAAGCAATGGCTCAGGCTTACCTGTATTAGGACTTCATTCCTGGTTTTGATAAGGGTATAATGAGGGGGTAATGTTTACATTAAGCAGAAGAAGGGACAGATTCTACAGAGATAGTCAAGAGTCGAAGAGATGTGGATAAATTAAACCTTAATGCCCAGAAAACAATGTGTTTTTATAATTTTATTTTAAAATGTTTTTGTGTATTTTAAAACTCTTACGCCTGTAAAAGTAGTCTATGCGCCTGCTTTTATCAGGCACAAGAGTTTTGAGGACATTTACTGGACAAGATATGGGTAAATCCCGCAATCTTGTCCTTGCAAATGTCCTCACTCTCGACATACATAAGATCTGTCAAGCTCCAGCTTGACAGATCGCAAAAGCTGGTTTTCAGCGCATGCGCATTGTGTGCTGAAAACCAGCTTTTGCGATGCCTTCCCAGGTCCATAGACACTCAGTACGGACCCAGGAGGCTGGAATTTCTGCCCCAATATGTTTGATATAATCAGTAACCCTACAACAAGGATGCATGGACTCAGACTCAGAAAAGGGAATTCCATGGGTGGCAGTAATACCTTCAATCAAGTAATCATGTGCGAGCTGCTTTTGACATTTATGCCATTTTCCTGGGGTTCCATCAGTCTCCAGCTGGAGTTAAAGTGGGAGACCGGGATAACCCCTGCAGAATTACAGGGCATATTGAAATAAATCTATCTGCACTGTAACTTAACATTATGTGACTGGAAGCTGTATCCAGTGGGGTTCCACAGGGCTCAGTGCTGGGTCCCTTGCTTTTTGTGGTATATATCAATGACTTGGACTTGAATGTTGGGGGCATGATTAAGAAGTTTGCAGATGACACTAAAATAGGCTGTGTGATTGATAATGAAGAAGAAAGCTGCAGACTGCAGAAAATATCAATGTACTGGTCAGGTGGGCAGATCAGTGGCAATTGGAATTCAACCCGGATAAGTGTGAGGTAATGCATTTGGGGAGGTCTAACAAGGCAAGGGCATACACATTAAATGGTAGGACACTGAAAAGTGTAGAGGAACAAAGGGACCTTGGAGTGCATGTCCACAGGTAGCAGGCCAGGTGGATAAGGTGGTTAAGAAGACATATGGAATACTTGCCTTTATTAGTCAAGGCATGGAATACAAGAGCAAGGACATTATGCTTGAACTGTATAAAACACTGGTTAGGTCGCAGCTGGAATACTGTGTGCAGTTCTGGTCACCACATTACAGGAAAGATGTGATTGCACTGGAAAGGGTGCAGAAGAGATTTAGAAGAATGTTGCCTGGACTAAAGAATTTTGGCTATGAGGAAAGATTGGAGATACTGAGTCTGTTTTCTTTGGAACAGAGGAGGCTGGGGGGGGAGACCTGATTAAGGTGTATAAAATTATGAGGGGCCTGGATAGAGTGGATAGGAAGGACCTGTTTCCCTTGGCAGAGGGGTCAACAACTAGGGGGCATCGATTTAAACTAATTGGGGGGAGGTATAGAGGAGATATGAGGGGACATTTCTTTACCTAGAGGGTGGTGGAGGTCTGGAACTCACTGCCTGAGACAGAAAGCCTCACCACATTTAAAAAATACTTGGATGTGCACTTAAAGTGCCGTAACCTACAGGGCTACAGACCAAGAGCTGGAAAATGGGATTCAGCTGGATAGCTCATGGTCGGCCGGCGCGGACATAGTGGGCCGAAATGGCCTCCTTCCGTGCTGTAAATTTCTATGATTCTATGATACTATTTAAAACTGAATGCAAATGAAGAAGTGTACAACATCATCACAATAATGAATTTGTAAATTTAATTCTCAGCTTGAACTTTATATACAATAGCCATACTCCAAATTTATTGTAATATGGGTACGTAGAATTCCCGGTACATAATAATGTTACAGTCTCAGTCATTTTCCAAATATGTGCAATTTACTCACTCAGCAACTTTTCTTTTAAAAACTGATTGCAAGTATTACAGTGATTACATGCAGGAGATCCGTCTAAAGGTAAAAATATAACTGTAGTAACTGTAACTGGAATTGCAGTGCAGTATGGAACATAAGATTCAGGCAAGATGCAACCATTTTTTGATGGATATTTGTTTTAGATACTCAAGCCGCAGTTGAATATCTGATCCCAGCCGGTTGTTATGAGTCTGTAGCCAAAACTCGAGTTGCTTTTCTCGCATTTCCCTGAAAATATTCAGATGATCACTGGTTAGCACTGGTGAGAACAAACATGGTGGGCTAGAATTTCCGTAGGGGTTCTCTGATTCTCACGGTAACTTTGGTGGCAGATCAGTGGAAAATCCGAAGAAATGGTTTCTCTGGGGCTTCTGCTGATCTTCCGCAAAGTTACTGTGGAAGATCTGAAGAACTTGAGAGGAAATTCCAGGGTGGTGTCTCTTTAACATTAGTACAATGTTCCAATGGAATGAGTTAAGAAAATATTGAACTTATTAATTTTTAGCAGGCAAAGCTGAGTTAGTAAAAACAATGTTGGAGACAGGAATACAGTTCCGATTTTTTATCATAAGGACATTTTTTCATTTTCAAATATGCATTCTCATTTTATAATATTTTATAAACATTTGTGGAGCAATGGTATTAAATAATGAAGCTTTGTTGACATTTTTCATCAACAAAAGCATAAAAAAAAAGAACCATGCTATAAGTGTAAGTAGCGCAATTTATGTGGCAGTAATTTCCATGGGGTTTCTCCTGATCTCCCACCATAACTACGACGGAAACCCTAGAGAAACAGAGCACGCGATTGTTTACAATTACATCTCTTTCAACAAGGCTTAACCTTTTTGGGGGCTGTGTGGGAGGTGGTTTAACAGCCTAATAGGGGGAGTTTTCATCAGAAACTACATTTCAGTGTGATTTGAATTGATTGTCAGAGTTCCACAGCGCAAGCTGTGGAGGAATATAGAATCACCGACAGCAACTTCTAGATTATCGCCTTTATGTGCATATGCGCTGACTCCTGAAGGCCGAAATTGCCCTCTCCTTAAGGCCTGTTACTACCGCAAATCGGCGGCCACACTGCAGAGTGGAGTGACCGCCAACTTTTCGTGGAATTACCGCTGAATTGCTCTCCCGAGGTTTTCCAGAGGTGCCCTGATTCTCCCACCGCGCCCCCCCCCCCCTCCACTGCTCCGCTGCCGCCGATCAGTGGTAACACGTCATCATCATGCACACACCCGATTTACCCTCCCGACAGTGACATTCCCTTCTGAAAATCTTCGGCCCACCCGGCGGTGCCAAAACCTGTTTTTTCACGGTGGTCCAGTGAGGTTGTGGCCTTCTGCAATGGCGGTGCAGCTTCCTTTAAAGGGGAGGATGCACTGCCGCTGCCGCCATGTTTTTTTTGTCGGCCGACTGTCATGTCGACCAGATAATTATGCCCCGGATTCGGCTGGTCCGCCAACAGGCAGCCTGGCACTCTGGGGTGCCAGGCTGCGGGCCCGGCTGAAACCCTCCCTGGTGGCCCAGTGGGCCAAAGTTTTAAAATCGGGGAGGCACTCCCCTTTAAGTGAAGGGGACAGCCATGGTGACGCGGTGCCGTGATGACGTCATCGCGGCGGTCACTCCGTTCTGCCCCGAACTTTCGCCCCTCAGGTGTTGCCACCGCCCCAACTTTTGCCCCTCTCATGCAGTCACCGTCCCCATTAAGAGCGACTTCTGGATCTAAGGCAAAAAAAACAACAAATAATGGAATGTCACTCATGAGGCGACCTGAACCTCAGCTGCGGTAAAAACCACTTGGTAAAAACCGTGCACCTCATTTTGGGTGGAGGGGCAATTTCTACCCCCTGATGTTTCTGTGACATTCAGAGGAGTAATAATGGCTGTTTCGCCATCATTTCCACTGCAAAATCCAGGCCCTTGTTTCTCCAGGGTTTCTGCTGATCTTCGTCTAAAATTTGACAGGAGATCGTGGAACCCTTCAGGAAATTTTATCTCGTAGCTATATTCCCTTTCTGGCATGTAAAAAAACATAACTGCAACAGACAGCTATGCATCTTCAATGTCTACAAACATTGAACTTTGAACCTAATCAGACCCCTTTAAGCTAAAATTTTGGTTGTCCCTAGTTTATCCTCATCATTAATTACCTATTGTTTATACACAGAAAATTTCATCTTGCTTTTAACTAGTGCATAAAACATAATTAAGAAATCCATGATCGTATAATGACTGAATGACTGAAACAAAACTTGCGACCTTCCTGTTCAGTATAATTAAGCAACTTACTTGAGAAATACAGTAGGAAAATTTCCAGGCTCAGCGTTGGAGCAACAGGACCTTGGAGTGCTCTATTTGTGAGTTTTTCAAGATTGGGCTTATTAATTATGTATAGGGAGCTCCTGGTTTGGATTGAGCCTGAAAGTGTGAACTCACTGGCAGTGGGACAGGAATTATCATTTAGCTGCAACTGTGATTTAAAGTCCTTCTCATCATTTGTTGCTGTGCACTAAAGAAGTTGTGGCTGGATCAAGGATCAGGTCTATTCCATTTTCTGACACTTGTTCGAATTTCTTCTGGCACAAAGGGCAGCAAAAAAAAGTTGCCCTCTTTGGCATGCTAAATCCCTCACATATTTAATATCCAGGTTGTTTGGCAGGAGGTGGCAGACTGAGTCAATACAGTGTCTACCAATCAGACAAACTGGAAACAGATGAATCAAAAAGAAATACTCTTAGGAAGTCTCCCACGGTAAGCCTGGCCACCGCACTATATTAAGTAGAATGGCGAAGTATCCAATGTTTCCTTTCACCCTGTTGTATCCTGATAGACTTAATGCAAAACATTTAGAATATAGCTCTTTCTAACTTGCTTGTACTGAAGTAGGCCCGCATTATTATGGTTCCTTAAAATTGCAACTGTTGTCACATGACCATTTGGAAAGGTGACCCCAGTACTATTATGAACTCTTGCTCCTGCTGGCTCCACATTATGGTAAGTAAAAACACAAAAACTTGCCTATTCTATGGCGCCTTCTAGAACGCCCAGATGCTGCCGCATTTGGCATCAGGATCCAAAATCAGGCATTAGGCCCCTGAGTAGCATGTTTCAGGGGCATAATGTCTATTTTAGGCGAGTGTTTTTAGCACTTGAAATTAGACAGTTACCAAATTGGCAGTTAATGCACTTCCTGAGGAGATCAGGCATGAGTGCTTGCACCCGGACATTTGATCCCCAATTCCTCTTTTCTGTCCAGAAATCGGACGGGCAGAGACCAATTTCTCCCTCATCATCTCTGGATTTAATTAATAAAATTATTAACTCTTTGATTGTTTTGTGGAGAAAATGAGGTTGGAAGATGCATGTGCATTGGATTTCTGATGCAAAAACATGCATTGCATGGTCTTGACTCAAGCATTTCATATAATGCACTTTAACTGGTGCATACTTTAATATAAATATTCACCAAGGGGTGCATCAGAATACTGCAAATTGACTCGCATTCCATGTTCACTTGCTCCCTCTGGGAATCTGCTTCGTCATCAGTCAATGGTAAGCCATCAGCTGGTTTTATGGGGCTAGATTTTACACTTTTGTGCATATTGCCCAAAAATGGGCATTATTTCCGGCGTGGGCGATAAAAATGGGTTTTCAGATCGCCGGCTTTTCGCCCATTCTCTAAGCACCTAGTTCCCATTTTTGAAGTTGGGCGTTACCAAGAGTGATATGAAATGGGAGGTAGCGTTATATCTCTCTGACCTTCTGCCGTAAAGTGTCGCTGTCCTTAGCAATGGCATGGCAACGCTCAATTCCCGCGATTTAGGAGGTCAAGGGTCATCATGACATACGCAGAAAGAGGAGACAGAGAGAGAGGGAGCTGAGAGGGACTGAAGGCTTGCATGGGTGTGGTGTGGCTGCTTTGGGAGGAAGGAGGAAGAGTTTAGAGCTTTAGAGCAAATAGGGAAACAAAAATTAGCTGTTACCAGCCACATATTTGCCTGAATTTGGCCGATAATGGAGGAAGAGGAGGAGGCACCACAGCACGTTGTGGAGACTGACGCTGGCGAAAGCAGCGAGCTGGGAGAGGAGCACATTGGAGGGCGCAAAAGAGCCAGAAGGTTCTCGGACGAGGCAAATGCCTCCCTCCTGCACGAGGTTGACTTACGCTGGGGTGATTTCACACAGGGAGGGCGTGGGAAGCCCACCCCAAAGACCTACCAGAAGATATGGACCGAGATAGCAGAGGTGGTCTCGTCGGTGACCAACGAGGTGCGTGGGGGCAACCAATGCCGCAAACGATGGAACGACCTTGTGGGATCCACAAGAGTATTACATTTATTTACATGTACTTATGTATTTATATAATTTGATTTGTAAGAGTCATGAGTGACTATCATCAGATGTGAGGTCTTTCACTTTTACCGGATATGTTGTACTCAAAGCCTGCGGTCATGGTGTACGTCTTTAGGTAAAGAATGATAATTATCATAATAAGCATGATAACATCTGTCGGTTATGTGTTGTATCAGTCTCTGTGACAGGATCTAGCAATGTTATCATGCAATGACCTCATGCCACGTCGTCCTGTCACCTTTTACAGAAGAAGCTATCGACGAAGAGGTCATTGCAGAGGCGAACGGGTGGGGGGCCACCAGTCCCCAGCGACATCACTGAGATGGAGGAGCGGGTGCTCACACACCCGGACAGCCACGGACGCATCTGCAAACCCTGAAGTGAAGCGACGTGAGTAAAGTTTACACCATTGCGTGATGTAAAGTCAATAGATGCCACACCCATTCATATCTGAACAATCATATATGATATATGATTTCTAAAATTGTCCTTGAAATAATGCTGGCCCAATGCAAATGTGTTGATGGTCATGAAATGTGATGTCTGTGATGATTTTAATAGCATTGGTGCTTTTGTTGTGCATATGCCGTTTGTAGCGCTGGCCTCATCTTGTGACCCTAGCACCTCCTTCTCCTCTAATAACCTCATTTGTGTTTTGCAGCTCAGCCAACAGCGCGGCCGCAGGCAAGACCACAGAGGCCAAAAGGTGGGGCATGGGGCCTGACTTTCCGGACGATCCTACATCTGGTGCTGAGGAGCTCCGATTCTCGCCCGTCAATCCGCTGATTCTGTTCTCTACGGATGAGAGCGAAGACTTCGAGGAACCTGCATCGCCACTCTCCAGAAGCCATTCCAACCCAAGGACATCTAGTGCTCCTCCGGTCATTCCCGCCTCCACTCTGGAGGTGCCGGCCCCAAGCACCTCGCCACAGAGCACCCCATTTGTCCCCAGGATGGCGCCGATCCCGCGGAGGCTTCGTGGACTGGTCCACAAGCGCCACATGAGAGCCGAGAGATGGTACAGTTGTCCAGGAGGACTGAAGACATTGGTGACCAGCTCATCGAAGCAATGGGGGGCATATCCCAACAGCTGGCCACCATGACTGAGTATATTCTGTGGATGGCGGAGGTCCTGGATGCGATAGCCAGGAACACTGCTGGCACACGCCTCCCAGTGGTCCCAGAGCGCGGCAATCCACCCCTAGGTTCCGCACCACCACTGCGAACGACAGATGAGAGCAAGGACCAAGATCCTGCTTCTGCATCAGAGAATGCTCCCCCCTCGGCAACCCCTGCTCCCGTACCCGTGCAACCACCAGAGTTGCCTTCATCCCCCCCAATGGGGCGCCACCTGAGGAGCTCCTCGGCCAGGTGCCATGGAGCGAGGAGGGGAAGGGATAGAGGCGGGGTGAAGAAGGGAAGGGGGGAAGGAAAGTGAGGTGCATGTCCGCAGGTGATGGCTGTGTTATATCTCCATCTGGGTGTATGCAATTTGTTGTAATGTATGGGGGAGGGGACTACCCTCCTGCTTTGCATTTGTATTCTGTGTTGTTGGACATGTTGAACATTTGATTGATGTCAATGGTGGAAAAAGTGGGGTGTGGGCAGGAGTTGGGTGGTTTTGCCCGTGATACTTATGATTTCAGACCAATGTTGGTATAACATTTTTCTAATTGAACATAACCTTGTTGCGCATTGTCTCTCAGATAGCTGGACCATTACACAGTGGTGATTCTTTAACATGAAAGGGTTAAATAAAACTTAACTTCAATCAACGTAAACTTTAACTGGCACCAAGGTGATGGGCACCACTGATGTCTGAGCTGCATACACACAGCAGTGTGGCAGCATTGTTACTCACAGCAATGTTCTTTCAGGAAAATCGTTCAGATATCAGCTCCTCACGTAAGAGTCTTGCAGCTATGTAGCCACCACGGGCCCTTTCCTGTGGTCTGGAGGGGGTCATGGGCATGGTTGCATAGCCAGCCTGATTGTCTGGCCTTAGGTCAGCATTCAGCCCCTCGTCATCCTCTTCCTCTCTCTCCTGAGATGGAGCATCAGTCCCTTCTGGCAATTCTTGGCCCCTCCTGATAAACAGATTGTGCAGCATGGAGCACACGAGCACAAATTTATCTACTTGCTCAGGGTTGTATTGTAGTTCCCCTCCTGAGTGGTCCAGACATCTGAAGCGCTGCTTAAGCACAGTTATTGTTTTGTGGACCACATTGTGTGTGTCTCTGTGGTTCTGGTTGTATCGCTTCTTGGCCTCGGTGTGAGTGTAACGCAGCAGGGTCATCAGCCAGGTGAATAGGCCATATCGGTTATCCAGCATTGTCCTTGTGGTTGACTCTTAAAGTGTCAAAAACAGCGCTCTCAAGCAGGATGTGAGCCTCATCGAAGTTGGCCGGACATTTGGCATTCACTGCCATTATGATCTGGTTGTGGTCGACAACTAGTTGGATCTTCAGGGAGTGAAATCCTTTTCTGCTACGAAAAAGCTCCGGGTCCTGTGAAGGTGGCTGCATGGCGATGTGAGTGCACTGTAATGCTTCCTGCACCCTAGGGGACTTAGCAATGCAGTAGAATGTTCCAGCCCTGTCAGTCAGAGCCTCCGTGGTCATGGGGAAGCGGATAAAGTCCATCCTTTGCATGTACAGGGCCTCCGTGACCTGTCTAATGCAGTGATGGGTGGCATGGTGAGACAGATGGCAAATCTCGACCACGGAGGCCGGAAAGACAGTGCCGCGGTGACTTTGACCTCGACCGACACTGATGTCCTGATGACAGGCTGCATATGTGACCTGATGAGCTCACATATTTCATTGATCATCACCTTGTGGAAGCACAGTCTCCGAAAGCAAGTGTGGTCGAACACGTCAAGGTAAGCCCTCTTTTCCCTGTACGTGCGGGGTATGTATGGTCTGGCCCTTCTCCTCATTCTTGCACATCTTAAATTGAGCACATAATGATGTGCATCATACATTGAGCCATCTGCACTCTGCAGCATCTGCGTATTAATTGATGCAGGCTGAGAAATGGTGGTCCCATTGCAATGAAAGTAGAATAGCGAATGATCAAAAGCAATAATTTCCTCACTAAAATACACCGAGAGTAAACCCCCAATAGTCCAGAGTCTGAAAATATGTCTGTTGTGATGGTCATGTCACCTGAGAAGAACTCCAGAGTCAATCCAAAGTCCCCCGACGTTGAAGCAGTCTTTTGAATGAAGCGACCTGCGATTTTAAAAATGGCAACCACAGCGCTGGCTTTCATTCAGAACAGTTCCACTTTTTCCGGGCATTTTTTTGGATGAGCGATATTGTGGGCGATATGTGTGCGAGGTGGTGAAAGTGACGGTGGGCGATCTCCTGGGCGTTAGTTTCGCCAAATGTGCTCTTTACGACAAAATAAAATTGTATTATTGAATCTTAAATTCCGTGTGGAAAGTAACGCTGGGCGATACTATGGCATTGATTTCGCCCATTCTGATGATTCCGCCCAAAAAAAGTGGGCGGGGGGTATTATTTTTTCCCGGCTTTAAGTTTCCGAAAAATGCCCGTCAGTTTCCATTTTGTGGCTAAATGGGCGATATATGGGCGTTATACATTATTTCAGCGGTAAAATGGACGTTCAGTGGGCGTTAAGCATGCAAAAAATGTGGAAAATCTAGCCCATGGTGTTATTTGACTCCCATGGACAGAAATTGGAAATTAGTGCAGATTATCTGTTTGAGTTGTGTAAATAATTTTGGGTTGTCTATTGGTTTAAAGAACCAAAAGTGACATGAGGAAAAACTTTTTTACACAGCGAGTGGTTAGAATCTGGAATGCACTGCCTGAAAGGGCGATGAAGGCAGATTCAATCATGGCATTCAAAAGGGAATTCGATAAGTACCTGAAGAAAAAAAAATTTGCAGGGCTATGAGGAAAGGGTCGGGGAATGGGACTAGCTGAAGTGCTCTTGCAGAGTGCCGGCATGGGCTCGACAAGCCAAATGGCCACCTTCTGTGCTGTAACAGTCTATGATTCTATGATTCTAATTGTGCATTCACTCATAAAATAATGGACCAGAATTTGCAGTATGTATTACAGCGTATAGTGAGAGTATGCCATCATACTGATTTGCGCATGCGCTAAATCCTGAACTTGCGGTCTGTCAGATTACGACATGTCAGATCATTCACACCACCTTGGAAATCCCAATTGCTGGTGCAGAGTTGGGCTAATTGCCCAGCAACTGCCCAGCAATTAATTACATATGAAAATTTTATGGCTGATGCAGATTTTTTGTATCAGTGTAAGGGGATACCTCAGGCATGTTTTAATATTTTCATCTCGGAAATTGGACTGTTTAATTTTCTGCCATGAATGTACCATTTGCGCTGTTTGAATTGATCCATAGATTGTCATCCACATTCGTAACTTAGCTTCGTTAATTAAACATACACAAAGTATAATCTGCTCCTCTACATCCTGCTGTATCTGTATCAAATGCGTTTTTGTTGTTTTTGCAAAGATTGGAGTTTTAATGAAGTTGATAATTATTACCAGCAAATTCAAATTTTTACTAACAGAACTAAGATGTAGTGAAGTTGGTGGAATCAAGCTAATTAGGAATTAAATTCCAATCCTGTAAAGTAACTGTAACTAAATCTTATTATCAGATTCATAAGAACATAAAAAATAGGAGTAGGATTAGTTGGTTTTGATTCTAAAATGATCTAAAATTTAATTCTGTTTGATGATTGGAGCACCAGACCCACAAGATCCAAGGTATGCTTCCACACACTTCCCTGGGATCCATGAGCCATTACGCTGCTGTAATGTCTGTAGCTCCACACTGTGGACGCTTGTGTTAACTGCAGCTAGTACTGCTTAATAAAGAGAAAGTCACCTGACCAGGAGGAGAAGTTTCCGGAACCTGCACCCATCTTACAGGTTGTGTGTTGTGTGCTTCGCTGAAGATATCACATTTGGCAATAGGAATGGGATGTAATCGGATCACACAAAGCTGAAATTTTTGTTGGTAAAGGATTCAGCCAGCCGACAGAGAGACTTTGAGAGCTTCTCTGTTTTTGGAAACAGCTACAAATCCGAGCTAAATTATGAGCACACTAGGCTAAACTGCCAGAGTCAAAATGGCTGCCCTATAGGAGTTATAGGGCATTTGGGGGCATTTCAACGCGGCCGTGAAAGTTTCACAACGTATGTGGATGGCTAGAAATGTTTTTCACTGCAAATAATATCATCGAAATTCCCAGTAATGAAGACAATATCCGGGCGGTATTGGAACGAGAAAGAGCTATATTCTTAACTGAGGCCGGGCCCGAGTTATATGAAATGCTGATAAATGTGCTTGTGCCTGACAAGCCAAAGGATACAATGCTGAAACAGAAAGTTAGAACAACATTGCAGTCCCATTCTGTTAGAAATTGCTGAAACTTATCGTTTTCAGAAAGCCAAAGAAAATATCAGTGAGTACATTGTAGCATTAAAAAACATTCACTGTAATTTCGGAGACTTTCAGAACCGAGCATTGCGAGATCATTTTGTTTGTGGGATGAAAAATGATGCGATCAGAAGAAAGTTATTGATGACGCCTAACTTGACTTTTGATTTAGCTTGCCAGACAGTTAGGTCGATGAGCATGGCCGACCAATATTCCCAAGAATTTCATACTAATTTCAGTCATCAGACAACCGAGGTAAATCGCCTGCAGGGTCAAAGTAAAAGGCGGTGGGGCTCCAAAGTCTCAGAAACTGGAAAGCATTGACATCCTGCTATCGGTGCCTGGGACAACACATTGCTCAAAGTTGTCCATATGTGAAGGCAGAGTGTTTCGTCTGCAGGAAAACTGGGCATCTTGTGAAAGCATGTCGACTGAAGGGTAAACCAGCTTTCAAAGCTATGAGTAGAAATCCTCAGAGATTACATAGCATGGAAGAACAACAACAGGACGAGGAGATGTTAGAGTTAAACGTCATCAGGAGCACGAGGTTAACGGATGGCGATTTGAAAAGTATCATAATCCACATAGATGTTGCAGGATTCAAGATACCCATGGAAATCGACACTGGTGCATTCATGTGTAGTACCGGAGTGGCTATACCTCGACAAATTGCAGGATTTCCCATTGAAGACAGCCAAGATAGAGCTGCAAGGCTACTTGGGAGAGAACATTCCGGTGGTAGGTTGTATCACCGTACCGGTGAAATACAAAGATCAAGTTCAGAGCTTGCCTCTAATAGTAGTGGCAGTAGACAAGCCTGCCTTACTAGGAAGAAATTGGTTGGGATCACTGAAGCTGGATTGTAATGAGATTTTTCGTGTTGAAACGAGATTTGCGTCAAAGGATGATGTCATCAAAAATTATCCGAAGTTGTTCTGCGAAACGGGCAGCCCGATCCAAGGCTTCAAAGCGAGTGTCAGGGTACAGAAGGACACTAGATTGGTTTACTGCAAGCCACGTTCCGTACCATATGCACTCAAGGAGAAAGTTGAGCAAGAACTCAAAAGACTAGAGACTGAGAACATTATTTCTAAGATAGATTGATGTAATTGGGCTACACCTATTGTTGTTGTACCTAAGTCCGATGGTAAGGTAAGATTGTGTGGTGATTATAAAGTAACCGTAAACCAGGTTCTAGAGGGTAATGTCCCCAATACATTGCCAAATCGAGAAGATTTGTTCACAAAACTGACAGGGGGTCAGATCTTCTCAAAGTTAGATCTTACGAATGCCTGCTTATAGCTTGAACTAGATGAGGAGACCAAGTCATACTTGACTATAAATACTCATCTAGGCCTATATCAATTTAATAAGCTACCATTTGGAGTGTCTTCCGCCCCTGCCATATTCCAAGGGGTAATGAACCAGATTTTGCAAGGTATTGAAGGGGTAGTATGTTATTTAGATGACATGCTAATTTCAGCACCAAATAAGCAAATTCATAACAACATATTGAATGAAGTCCTCAAACGGCTAGAGATGCACAGAGTACGAGTGTCTGCTCACAAGTGTGAGTTATTTCAAAACTCAGTGAAGTACTTAGGGTACAGAGTAGATAAAGATGGTTTATATCCAACCAAGGAAAAACTGGATGCAATCAGAAATGCACCCACTCCCAAGAATGTCACTGAACTTCGATCATTTTTGGGTCTTTTGAACTATTATGGAAAGTTCCTTCCAAATATGGCTACAGTATTACGTCCACTAAATGAACTATTTAAAAAACAGGTCCATTGGAAGTGGCCAAAAGAATGCGATACAGCAGTCAAGGAGTGTAAAAGCAACTTGGTAGAGAGCACCATGTTAGTTCACTATGACGTATCTCAGGAGATCAAGCCTGCATGTGATGCCTCTCCGTATGGAGTTGGGGCAGTAATCTCTCATGTATTACGTAGTGGGGAGGAGAGACCAACTGCTTTTGCTTCACGCACTCTCAGTGCCAGTGAGTGTAATTATGCGCAAATCGAAAGGGAAGCTTTGGCATTAATTTTTGGGGTCAAGAAGTTCCACAAATACTTGTATGGCTGTAAGTTTACTCTTGTTACGGACCATCAGTCCCTGACAACAATCCTCCATCCAAAGTCTCCAGTTCCGACATTAGCTGCAGCCCGAATGCAGAGATGGGCTTTGATTTTGCCAGCATATATATATGATATTGAATACAGTCAATCAGCTGATCACAATAATACTGATGTTATGTCTAGATTGCCTTCCCCATCACAAGTTACACCTGATAGGGAAGAGGTGTTCTATTTTTCATACATTGATGAACTGCCAGTCACAGCTGAAGAGATTGGTAGAGCAACCAAATGTGACCCAGTTATGTCAAAGGTGTATGATTATATTGTAAACGGATGGCCAAACCAGGTAACAGACAAAGATATTCATCCATTCTTCATTCGTAGAAATGAATTATCAGTCGATAAAGATTGTATCATGTGGGGTGCAAGAGTGGTTATACCAAATAAATTCAGGTCCAAATTATTAGAAGACTCCATGACCAGCACCTGGGAATGTGCTTGAACAAGAGTTTTGCACACAGTTATTTATGGTGGTCAGGTCTTGATAAAGATATAGAATACTTCATAAGTCAGTATACGACATGTCAATCGGTAAGCAAACAACCACCATCAGTATCATTACAGCCATGGAAATGGCCTCCCAGGGTGTGGCAAAGGCTACATATCGATTTTTCTGAGCTAGAAGGACAACAATTGTTCATTCTGATTGATCACCATTCGAAGTGGGTAAAGGTGTTTCCAATGTGGAAAATAACAAGTAAAACATTAGACATTTTGCAAAGTTTATTTTCTTCATTTGGCCTCCCAGAAGAAATTGTTTCGGATAATGGACCACAATTTTGTTCAGAAGAATTTGCACAGTTCACGAGCAAAAATGGTGTGAAACATACCAAGGTTCCGCCGTACCACTCTGCTTCGAATGGTGCAGCAGAGCGCACTGTACAAATTGTAAAACGTGCCCTCATCAAACAAATGTTGGATCCAAATCCAAAGAAACGACATTGGACCACAAATTGGCTAATTTTCTAATTTTCTAATGACATATCATAATACTCCTCACAAAACTACTGGTAGAACACCAGCAGAGTTGTTTCTCAAACGACAGCCACAAACCAGATTTTCGTTGTTAAAACCAAACTTGGCACAGTTTGAAGAGACACAATTAAGACAGAAAGAGAATCATGATAGAGGTAGGGTGAAAGAGGTAGAGGTAGTGTGAAATTAAAACAGAAAGTGAGAGTGAAGAACAATCACCATAAATGGGTAAAGTGTTATCAGGAAGAGTAGTAAAAATATGTGGTCCTTGCACATATTTGGTCAAGATGTTTGATAATGGACAGGTTAGGTTTTTTCACATTGATCATATTTTACCCACAGACATGGAAGTAGTTGAGAGTGGGAGTGATTCAATTATTTCTGACTCATCAGATAGTTTTGATACACCAGTAGTATATCCTACATCCAATGTACTGGAAACAAAGCCAAGAGAAAGACAGAATTTAAGTCTGAGTCCGAGTCAGGAAAACAGTCTGAAGTTAGAGAGAGTTCAAATAGAAATCAAGGGCATCCCTCAGGATCAGCCTCGAATGAGTTTAAATTCGACACCATGTTTGGAATGTTCTGTTCGAGAGCGAAGGTATCTTCTTTGAAACAGAAAACAAGTGGTTAAGCTTGATTTATAAATATGGCAAAATAAGTCCATATCATTTGTTATGTATAACCATTCAAGTTATGTATGATGATTGTTATAATAACTTCGTCATTAAGGAGGGAGAAGTGTAATGTCTATAGCTCCACACTATGGACGCCTGTATTACTGCAGCTAGTGCTGTTTAATAAAGAGCAGGTCACCTGACCAGCAGGAGAAGTTTCCGGAACCTGCAGCTATCTTACAGGTTGTGTGTTGTGTGCTTCCCTGAAGATATCACAGTTGCCATCGAATATGTAGCATCAGAGAGCAAGTTCACAAAGGAGGGTCCCCATCAGGTAAATTCTTACACTTTTCAGATGCCGGTGGTGTTTGTACACCCCCAACCGCAACTCTGCCTAAATGTCTTTTTTAGTCCCTTGTTTGTTTATTTGAGTTTTAGCAATGTACCAAATAAATCATGACTCTTATTGATATTCTCAGAATGTATCCATTTTTTGGGGTCTAATCTTTTCCCCGATTTTCTCTTTTTTTTGATGCAACCCAAAAAGCCCTGAAAAAGCTGTGTTTTTAAATTGGCAACAAAAAATTATTAAATGATTGTTATTACTGCTTAGACTATCCTGACTATGGGTGACTGAATGCTGTATCTCACAGTTTTTACAGGTGAAAGAATCTGTGATGTGAGTACTCAGTTTTCATTGTTGTACTGGTTAAAGATTTGCAGAAAAATATAAAGGCAACAGCTGTATGATGTTCTTAGATATTTCAGACATAGGACAATTAGTTACAAACTGTTTATGCAATATTTACCTTGGAATGGGTTCAGTAGCAGACAATGTTGGTGAAGGTTTAGGCATTAAGTGCTGACTGAAAGAAAAAAACAAATCAGTGATTAATATTTTTTAAGATACTTTTTGAAGAATTGCAATTTCCTGCCTTTTTTCCTTTTAAACAACAGGTCCCAAGGTAGGAAGTAAGTGAATGCATTACTTCAATATGTAGAAAGATTTTAAAAATTGCATTTACAATAAGTACAGGGATAAGAGCTGTGAGTTACTAAACAACAAATTTGTGATTACTAAAGATACAATCCATGTTAAAAATGCACAATTTTTTTATTACTGTGTTACGAATCTGCATTGTTGTTGGGAAGTTCTATCTGTTGGTCGCACAGATTAGAAGTTTGGATGAACACAGCCAAAATGTTCAATATGTGCTCCCAACAGGCATGACTCCCCAGTTGGAAGTAAAATTACCTAATATCACTTGCAGATGGAAGCTTTCTAATACTGATAGCTAGAGTTTAGACTGCACAAACTTTAATTAAACAGAACAACAGTGCAGAGGAAGTAATTTCAATATAAAGTAATCCTCCCTCAATTTATATAATTCTAAACTATAGTGGAAATATTTCCAACTTGACTTCGAAGAAAAAAATGCTCTGTGAAGTTTTTCCGTAGCCTAAGACTCTTTAAGATAATTAAGCAAACAACCAGATCAATCTAACATTACAATCTTCGTTACTAAACTAGGGTGACCTTACATCCCCTTTGTTCGGGGACAGTTCCCGGATTAGGTACTGTGTCCTGGGGCAAACAATGTCACCAGAAGAGTCCCTGGTTCAGAAAACTCATCCCCGTATAAAATCTTTGTTCATTTTAAACACAAATGTACAGCAAACCTGGCTGGAGATTCTCGGCTCGTTCCTGCCCGGTTTGAGTTCAGCAACGGATTCTCAGGAGCCATTTGAACGGAGACAACGATAGCGGCCCTGCTTTCCCACAATGCAGCGTGGCGGAGAAAAGGTCCCATCGATAGCTCGGGCTGCACTGCACTCTGGGGGATTGAGTTACCTGATCCCGTATTTCACTTAATAGTGACTGGCCAGAGGGTGAAACCTTTAAAATGCGCGGGAGAAGCTGAGGGCGTGTTGAGAGCTGGTGGGTGAATGGATTTACTTTACCTCAGATTAGTATGGTGCATTGTGTTTTTTTTACTGATTAAGGCAAGCTCTAAGTTCTCCCACCAGGAAGAGATTTCTGAAACTCTCTGAGATAGAGGGTGTTTCACACCTTACATGAAAAATCTGAGTCTGTTTGGCACAGATTTAAAACTGCAAAATTATAAGTTAGAGTATTCGGGGACAAGCATAGATAGAACAGCACTATTTCCAGAACACATGCAAGATTCAAGATTTGGTGTAAAGTAAAAATGACATTGGGCTAGAGCCTCCACTTTTGTGTTTTGGGCGATATTTCCGGCGTGGGTGGTAAAAAAGGGTTTTCAGATCGCTGGCTTCTCGCACATTCTCAAAGCACCTAGTCTCCATTTTTGAAAATGGGCGTTACCGCGAGCGATATGAAATGAGCGTTATCATAAAATTTTTTTGACCTTCTGCCATAAAGTGTCGTCGTCCTTAGCAATGGCTTGGCAACACTCGATTCCCGTGATTCAGGAGGTCAAGGGTCATCATGACATGCGCAGAAGAGGAGACAGATGGAGAGGGAGCTCAGAGGCACTGAAAGCGTGTGTGGCTGTGGTGTGTGCTTGTCTGGCTGTTGTGGGAGGCACAAGGGAGATTCACCAGCAGCAAAAAGCCTACTAAGCACCAAGAACATAGTTGGCACTGAGTTTATGTCCAACAAATAAGATATAACATGGAAAGGATGGAAGAGGCCCTGGAGCTGGTAGCCAGGAACACTGGTGACAGAGGGCTCCCAGTGGTCCTGTAGCGCGGCACTGCACCCCAAGGTGCCGCACCCGCATTGCCAAGCACACGAGAGCCAGAAGCAACATCTTGCTTCTGGCTTGGAGCACCTTCCCACCTCAGGACCGTCCTCTCCCGTATCTGTCCAAGCAGTGGTTCGGCCGTCACAACCCCCCCCTCAATGAAGCATCGCCTGAGGAGCTCCTCGGTCAGGCGGCTTGGAGTCAAGAGGGGAAGGGGTAGAGGTGGGGAGGAGAAGCGGTGGGGGGGAGGGTTGGTTTGTACAGAAATACTGATGATTTCAGACTAATGTTCAGTTTAAATGTTTTTTATTTAACAAAACCTTGTAGCGCATTGGCTCAGATAGCTGTACTGTTACATGCTGGTGATTCCTTAACATCAAAGGATATAATTACACTTAACTTCAATCAACTTAAACTTTAACTGTCACCAAGGTGATGCCCACCATTGATGTATGACCTGCACAACCAGCAGTGTGTCAGCCTTGTAAATAACACCAACGTTCTTTCAGGCAAAGCGATCATTGATGAGTTCCTGACGTAAGGCTCTTGCAGCTATCATGCCACCATGGGCCCTTTCATGCGGTCTACAGGGGGGCGGGGGCATGGCTTCAGTCTGATTGTCTGGACCGATGTCAGCGTCCACCTCCTTGTCCTCCTCTTCCTCTCTCTGGTGAGGTAGACTGTCAGACTCATCAGGCAATTCTTGTCCTCTCCTGATAGCCAAGTTGTGCAGCATGGAGCACACCACCATGAATTGAGCTACCTGCTCAGGGTGGTATTGGAGCTCGCCTCCTGAGTGGTCCAGGCATCTAAAGCGCTGCTTCAGCACTCCAATGGTTTTCTCCACAATATTGCGAGTTGCTCTGTGGCTCTCATTGTATCGCCTCTCGGCTTCGGTATGGGTGTCACACAGTGGGGGGGTCATCAACCAGGTGGTGAGGCCATATCCTTTGTCACCAAGCATCCAGCATTGACCTTGTGGCTGATTGTATCTGACTTGTTTAACAGTGCTCTCATGCAGGATGTGAGCATCGTGCATGCTGCCCGGAAATTTAGCATTTACTGCCATTATAATTTGCTGGTGGTCGACAACCAGTTGGACATTCAGAGAGTGGTTCCTGAAAACCTCTGCATCCTGAAAAGGTGCCAGCATCGTGATGTGCGTACAGTCTATTGTCCTCTGAACCTTTGGGAAATTTGCAATTCTGGAGAATCCTAGAGTCCTCTCACTCTGTGCCTCCCTGATCATAGGGAAGCTGATCAAGTCCCTCCTGTGTGCATGCAGGGCTTCAATGACATGTCTATTGCAGCTGAGAAAATCCGCAAATTTCTCCAGCTGTGGCCTGAAAAGAACCCGAGGCGTAGAATGACAGTGCCGCGGTGATTTTGACCTCGACGGACAGTGCAGTACTGATGGTGCTGGCAGGCTGCAGATCTGCCCTTATCAGCTGGCATACTTCAGTGATAACCTCTTTGTGGAAGCGCAGTCTCCGAAGGCAGGTGGTGTCGGGCAAGTCGAGGTAAGAATACTTCTCCTTGTACTTGCCGGGGGGTGTAACATCTGGTCCTCCTGATCAGTCTATCACGTATTACATTGGGCACATAATGCAGTGGAGTGTACCTTCGGCGATCTCGAGTCTGCTGCATGTAATTGGTCACCAAGGGAGAGCGAGAAAGGACAGGCTCCATTGCAGTAACTCTCTGCTTTCCACTGATTGGTCACAAACAAGAAATGTCCCGATGAAGACACCTATTCAATTCCAATCGGTCACAGTATGGTCAAGATGTTTGTAGAGATGTTCACATCAACTCCAATGACCTGCAGAGTATATCTGAACTCCACTGAGGTTGAAACACAGCAGCCTTTTGAACGATGTGACCTGCGATTTTAAAAATGGCAGCCACATCGCTGGCTTTAGTTCAGAACAGTTCCACTTTTTCTGGGTGTTTTTTTGGACGAGTGATATTGTGGGCGATAGTGGTGAAAGTGATGGTGGGTGATCTCCTAGGCGTTAGTTTCGCCAAATGTGCTCTTTACGACAAAAAAAAATGGGCGGGTGGTATTATTGAATCTCAGCGTTAATCCGTGCGGAAAGTAACGCTGTGCGATATTATGGGCGTTTATTTCGCCCATTCTGATGATTCTGCCCAAAAATGTGGGCAGGCAGTTATATTTTTTCCCGGCGTTAAGCACATGGCGAAAATAACGCTCAGTGATAAATTTCCTAAAAATGCCCGTCAGTTTCCATTTTGTGGCAAAATGGGTGATATATGGGCGTTATACGTCATTTCAGCGGTAAAATGGGCATTAAGCATGCAAAAAAGTGGAGGTTCTAACCCTCTGTCTCTACATGTATTCCATTAGCAGAAACAACAAAGTCGTCATGCCAGTTTTCTTACATCCTGGCTACTTTGCTGTGCTCCCACCCTGTGAATCCCCGGATTTGGTCACTCTATACTAAACGTAACCTTGCTGATCAAGAAAGGAGGGAGAGTAAAAACAGGGGACTATAGGCCAGTTAGCCTGACATCAGTAGTAGGTAAAATACTAGAATCTGTTATTAAGGACATGGTAACAGGGCACTTGGAAAATCACAATATGATTAGACAGAGTCAACACAGTTTTAGGAAAGGTAAATCGTGTCTGACAAATCTATTAGGACAAGAAATTGATGTAATTATCACTGCCTAGTAGTGCCAGTGATGCAGCTAAAAATGGCGGCTGCCACTCTTGTGCCAGCTAGAGATGGGCCTGGTGGCTGTCGCCATATCGGTCACCCCCTTTGCGCTGCTGATAATATTATTAATTTGGCATATTATAGGTGCACATTTTACCCCATCATACCCACATACCATAACGAGAACAGGGTGGTTGGTTCTGCACTCATGCTGCTGCCAGTTTAACTGGCATATTCCTGACAGCATGTGAGGCTCTTGTCACAGGCAGGTGAGGAGTAAATATTCAAATGTTGGGGTCCTATAAAGTAAATAGGATCCCAATGCCTGTTGCATTCAGCATGAACCAATTTCTGGTTTGAGTCCTAAAAGAGGCATTACGTCACTTGTTAGCATATTCAAGGAGCCCATTGCCATTTTTAAAAGTCCGCCAGGGATAGTGCCTGGAAAATAGACAAATTGAGGTCCAATTTCATGCCCATGAACAACCATACTTCTGAATACTTCTATTAGTTCTCTCTTGACTTTACTGTTCAAGTGAAGAGAGACCCGGGGGGTGGGGGGGCTACCGCCAGTGGACACTAACGGGGTACAAGGATGTTTTTGCCCAGGAGGGGCGGGGGGGGGGGTGGGGGGTTACCGCCTCCTGGGAAATTGCCCCAGAGGTTTGGGAGGCGCTGTCCCAGCATCGCCGAGCGCGCCGACCCCTCACTGCCCCGTAGGGGAAATTACTCAGGCGCAGGCAGGCATCTGCTTCCGGGGTACTATTTAAAGAGTAGGCCTGCAACGCTCCGGCCTGCCATCTTTGTTGGTCGGCTCGACCATGGCGGCCCTAGCATGGACCGGGCCGCCATCGTGCAGCCCGGTACTCTGATTCGGGTGCCGGGCCACTGGCCTGGTCTCACGCATCCCTGGTGGCCCAGTGGCGGCCACCAAAGGGCCATGCAGAGTGCGCAGTGGCCCTCCCCTTTAATTGAAGGGGAGGGGCATTGTAGCGTCACAAACAGCACTCTGCTTCCTTTGAGGGGTGGCAGGCCCAATTCCGCATCGGGGACTGGACTTTCATACTGGGCGATAAAAGTCCCGACTCCGGAAGGTTACCGCCCCCAATCGGGATGCGGGGCAATTTTGATCCCCCCACCACCATTTCTCTAATATCTCTCATAACTGAAGTCTCCCTGGTATCATCTTAATAAATTTCTTGTGTAGCTTCTCTGGATTACTTACAGTACAACCTGAACTATCATAGCAGAAGAACAGATCTAGTTACCATGTGTAGTGACTTCATTAACAGGTTCTTTTTGATTGCTGCACACAATCACTAGAGCAATTCTTTCCAAGGAATTCTACTCAATTTATTGATCCTCTGTGAAATCACAGCTAAAACTTCCAAGAAGAAAATGGGGCAATTTCAGCAGGGCTGGCACACCGACAGTATTATACATGCCGCCCGATTTTGCTTTCCTTCCTGCCAGTTTTCTGCCCCTGCCTAAATTGAGCTTTACTCCAAACAATTCTTCCAGATATGTAAGACGTGAACATCTCCCCAGTTCTCAAACCATATATATATATATTGATGTGGTATAAAATACATACCCATCCTCTTTTGCTGTTTCACCTATTGGTATCTCTTGTTGTAGCAATAAATTTTGAATCATTGAGAATTCAGCTTCCAACATTTCTGGTGTTAGTGGTATTTCTTCAGGACTATAATGCAAAGATCAACAATTATTGCAAATACGCTCGAAATCTGTCATGGGCGGTGCTGCAAAACGGGCGGTATCGGATCGGCCCATTCTGTGCAGCGTCTGATATTTAATTCTATTAATTGCAGTGGAACTGAATATCAGGCGCTGCACATTACAGGCGGCCGATCCAATAACGCCCATTTTGCGGCACTTTCTGAGACGAATTTCTAGGTCCATATTTTTTTAACACAATAAAGGTCTAATTTGATTCAGTTTCTGTTTTTATTTCTATACATTGTATTTTATCTGTACTCTTACTATCAGGTTAGGACTCTTATCTAAAGGTTATTTCAATACTGTGTGATATGATAAGAGTTTCACTGCTTCTGGTATTCTGCTTTTTCAGTAATATGTAAGATTTTTCAATGGATTTTTGTCAATGCAAAAATGACTGACATATATAAAATTTATAATTAATCTCATTCATTTATGAAATAAAACTAAAATCTTCTGTTTTGTGGGAGGCAGATAAAGTAAAGCGATATTACTTGCAACCATATTCATCATCATCATCATCATCATCATAGGCGGTCCCTCGAAATGAGGATGACTTGCTTCCACGCCAAAAAAGGATAAGAGGATAAGTTCACAGATGTTCCAATGAAGGACCTAAAATTCCAGGTCCCGAACTACATCCTGAAGGGTGGAAGATGCCTGTACATGGATTTTTTTTAATGTGTGGTGGCCGTTGCACACCAGCCACCACACGGGCTTGACAGAGCTAGGTCTTGGTCCAATGGCAAGGAGCCATATTCATCATTCTCTGATTGAAGGGCTAGATCTAAATTATTTGAGGCTTACACCTTCAAAGCTCAAACAAAATGTGAGTCTGGGCCAATAGCTTCAGCACAGAACACAGTCCCTGAAACATAGCATTACAAAAAAATTTGAACAAGGAAATAGGTTGTTTGGTTCAACCAGTCCATGTTGACGTTTATCCTCTACGCGAGTAAGACAAATAAGATAATGAACTCCAAGTAGTATATTTAAAAAAAAATGAATATTGTTTTGCATAACAGAAGTGGGTGGAGAAGTGGGCAAGGACCTCCAACTCCACAGCATGAAGAGGAAGCACAGGAATGAGAGGACAGGAACAGGAGAGTCAGTAGCCAGGGAAAAGAGATCACAACTTAGTGCTTTCAATTAATAAAAATTGAAAGACTAAATAAAATCACTTTATGCCTGTCAGTTTTTTCCGTCCCTAACAAAGTCCTTAACTGTTCAAGATTTCTGCATATTTTCTTCATAATGCAGTAGTCTACATTTCTTCTGCCAGCAGACAACTTCAAAAATTTACAAACATACACTCTATGTGGTGAAGCTAATTACTTTCCATAACAATATTCACCAAAAAGCTGTTAACAAATCCATTTTAGTCTATCTATAACTCCCTTTTAAAAACATGTCTAAGCTTTGTGTGAGCTAACATACTTGCTCTAGTTTCTAATCTACTACTGTACTTCTATGAGGTGCAGCCTGAGTGAGATGACATTGAGCAGTAGGTAGCTGAGAAGATTCCCCTGGTGATTTAGAGGCCTGAGGTGATTCTCGTTTCAATGAAGTTTCAGTGAAGTTGCTGTCTCAGAAGGACTAGCTTTCAGCAACCTTTTTCTTGCTCTATCAAGGTATAGCAGGCCATATCTGAAGCTCTCTCATGTGTAGGTGTTGGAAGAGGCCTTAAAGAAGCAGGCTCATAGCCCCTGTCCGGATAGGTAGCAACATTTGTGACCATCTTTGCAGCCCATTGGTGTTGGGTGCAGGCTCTGGGGTGCTAGAGGTCAGTGTGATTCCAGAACAAATAATTCCAATCAGATCTTGGAAGCCCTGTGCAAATATCCTGCTCAGGCTGACCCTCAAAGGATCTAATTGGAACAATGTTAGCTGCCACTCCAGAAGAGCCAGTAATATTCTTAGAAGCTCTTCCTCATGTGCTATCCTATTGGTACTTGCAGGGATCCTCCAAACAGTTTAAAACTCAAATTGAAATATTGTAATAAGGCTCCAAATGTTTTGCACGAGAGTGCTGGCCACTCATTTCACAGCCTGCTCGAAAATTGAGTTATTTTTCAGCATGTACAGGGCAGTAAGCAGACAAAAATGGTTCCTCATATAGTTGTTAGGAGCCTGCTTGATTTTCTTTCCATTAATTCAATGATCACAGCAGGACACTTGCTCAGTGAGAGTGCATACTGGTTAGTAGCTCTGCTATTGTGGTCTTCCTTTCTCTATAATTCTTTATCCTAAGTGTTCTTGGGCTGGATTTTTTATTGCATCTCCACCCGGTTTCTCGGCGGTATTGGTCAGTTTGGGCGGAAAACTACCTGGCGAAAATTTCCAGAAAGAGTTCCGCCGGCAGTTTTGAAATACCGCTGGGGAGCAGACCGCTGGTGTGCACCATCAAAAACCGCTATCGCCTGACTTTTGACTCAGCAATGACCCATAGGTAAGTAGAAAAGAAATGTCTACGAGAAACAGCGGGAGCTGGGCAGTAGATAAGTAGCCTTGCAAAAAGAGGTAACTTAAAGGGTTTTTAATAATTATTTTAAAATTCCTTTACAGCAATTAAGTGGAAAAGGGTCCTGAGAATGTTTTCTGATTTTTTCATTTTGTGTTTATTGGAAAAAATATTTTGTGTGTTTTCCCCCTTCTGGGCCCAAGGACACTTGGGGGTTTGCGGCCTCGGTCTAAATTTTAGTAATTACCACCCATTTTGTTTAAGAACCACCCAATCGGCCCAAGATCGTGTTTTCCGCCGAGAATCGGGGTGTAATGTCCATTTATTTTTTTTGCGAGGCGGAATTTTTTTCCTTTTTTGTGAAATTTTTGACCCGCGGTAATTTTAAAATCTTAGTAGTATATTGGGCAGCAATTCAGCGCTGGTGGATTTTTGGGAAATTCTAGCCCCTTGCCTCTTACTCTTTTGGATATTTTTATGAAGCCTTTTTCTTTGCTACATGATGTTATATTAAAGCCTTCAGTTTCATTCCTGTCTTACTGTGCTCTCTGAATTCCTGGAGATTCTCTCTATTTTCTTCCAGAGTGTTTTGCTCACCAGCTTTGCCAGTTTGTCCCTCATTCATCAAGATTGTCACAGAAGTGCCCTGTGTTCTGATCATTTTCTTCAAAAGTATTTTTTCTCACAATTTTCTTTTAATCGGCTCGTGCCAATTGTCCTTATGTCTGCTAAATATGAATATAACCAAATAGAATTTTACCCAATTTCCTCTTCACACATATGCAGGTCTAACAGACAATTTTTGCCCATCCAGAGTCAATGGACAGAGAATCTTGCTCAATAGGTAATGCAATGGTAAATATTTTAAACATACCTTTCTATGATTATGCTTTTCTTGTCCTCATCTGATAGACTTCCCAATTGCAAAGGAACATCATTAGGAAGCATATCTAATGCAAATCGATCATGCCTAGATCAACAGAAATTTCCAGTAATCATTAATGCTAAAATACAAGCAACGCATTGTAGTTCAAAACTGTGGACGCCTGTGTTACAGCAGCTGGCGCTGTTTAATAAAGAGCAGGTCACCTGACCAGCAGGTCAGAAGTTTCTTGAACCTGCAGCCATCTTACAGGTTGAGTGCTGTGTGCTCTCTGAAGATATGACATTTGGCGACGAGAATGGTATGTAATCGAATAATACAAAGCTGAAATTTTTGTTGGTGAAGTATTTAGCCAGCCGACAGAGCGACTTTGACAGCTTCTCTGTTTTTGGAAACAGCTACAAATCTGAGGTAAATTATGAGCACACTTGGTTAAACTTCCAGAGTCAAAATGGCTGCCCCTATGGGAGTTATAGGGCATTAGGGGGCATTTCAACGCGACCATGAAAGTTTCAGAGCATATGTGGATCGGCTAGAAATGGTTTTCACTGTAAATAATATCATTGAAATCCCCGGTAATGAAGACAATAACTGGACGGTGTCGGAACGAAAAAGAACGATAGTCTTAACTGAAGCCGGGTCCGAGTTGTATGAAACGCTGATAAATTTGCTAGTGCCTAACAAGCCAAAGGATACAACACTGAAACAGATTCTAACTAAGTTAGAAGAACATTACAGCCCCGTTCCGTCAGAAATTGCTGGAAGTTATCGTTTCGGAATACGAAACCAGAAGACCGAAAAAAATATCAGTGAGTACATTGTAGCATTAAAAAAGCTATCGCTTCACTGTAATTTCGGAGACTTTCAGAACCGAGTATTGCGAGACCGCTTTGTTTGTGGGATTAAAAATGATGCGATCAGAAGACAGTTATTGACGACGCCTAACTTAGAAACATAGAAACATAGATGCAGGAGTAGACCATTCGGCCCTTCGAGCCTGCACCACCATTCAATAAGATCATGGCTGATCATTCCTTCAGTACCCCTTTCCTGCTTTTTCTCCATACCCCTTGATCCCCTTAGCCGTAAGGGCCATATCTAACTCCCTCTTAAATATATCCAATGAACTGGCATCAACAACTCTCTGCGGCAGGGAATTCCACAGGTTAACAACTCTCTGAGTGAAGAAGTTTCTGCTCATCTCAGTTCTAAATGGCCTACCCCTTATCCTAAGGCTATGTCCCCTGGTTCTGGACTTCCTCAACATCGGGAACATTCTTCCCGCATCTAACCTGTCCAGTCCCATCAGAATCTTATATGTTTCGATGAGATCCCCTCTCATCCTTCTAAACTCCAATGAATAAAGGCCCAGTTGATCCAGTCTCTCCTCATATGACAGTCCAGCCATCCCTGGAATCAGTCTGGTGAATCTTCGCTGCACTCCCTCAATAGCAAGAACATCCTTCCTCAGATTAGGAGACCAAAATTGAACACAATATTCCAGGTGAGGCCTCACCTAAGGCCCTGTACAACTGCAGTAAGATCTCCTTGCTCCTATACTCAAATCCCCTAGCTATGAAGGTCAACATACCATTTGCCTTTTTCACCGCCTGCTGTACCTGCATGCCCACTTTAAGTGACTGATGAACCATGACACCCAGGTCTCGTTGCACCTCCTCGTTTCCTAATCTTCCGCCATTCAGATAATATTCTGCCTTTGTGTTTTTGCCCCCAAAATGGATAACCTCACATTTATCCACATTATACTGCATCTGTCATGCATTTGCCCACTCACCTAACCTATCCAAGTCACCCTGCAGCCTCTTAGCATCCTCCTCACAGCTCACACTGCCATCCGCAAACTTGGAGATATTACACTCAATTCCTTCATCTAAATCATTAATGTATATTGTAAACAGCTGCGGTCTCAGCACTGAGCCCTGCGGCACTCCACGAGTCACTGCCTGCCATTCTGAAAAGGACCCGTTTATCCTAACTCTCTGCTTCCTGTCTGCCAACCAGTTCTCTATCCACGTCAGTACATTACCCCCAGTACCATGAACTTTAATTTTGCACACCAATCTCTTGTGTGGGACCTTGTCAAAAGCCTTTTGAAAGTCCAAATACACCACATCCACTGGTTCTCTCTTGTCCACTCTGCTAGTTACATCCTCAAAAAATTCCAGAAGATTCGTCAAGCATGATTTCCCTTTCATAAATCCATGCTGACTTGGTCCGATCCTGTCACTGCTTTCCAAATGCGCTGCTATTTCATCTTTAATAATTGATTCCAACATTTTCCGCACTACTGATGTCAGGCTAACCGGTCTATAATTACCCGTTTTCTTTCTCCCTCCTTTTTTAAAAAGTGGTGTTACATTAGCTACCCTCCAGTCCATAGGAACTGATCCAGATTCGATAGATTGTTGGAAAATGATCACTAATACATCCACTATTTCTAGGGCCACTTCCTTAAGTACTCTGGGATGCAGACTATCAGGCCCTGGGGATTTATCGGCCTTCAATCCCATCAATTTCCCTAACACAATTTCCCGCCTAATAAGGATGTCCTTCAGTTCCTCCTTCTCACTGGACCCAGTGTCCCCTTGTATTTTCAGAAGGTTATTTTTGTCTTCCTTCGTGAAGACAGAACCGAAGTATTAGTTCAATTGGTCTGCCATTTCTTTGTTCCCCATTATAAATTCACCTGAATCCGACAGCAAGGGACCCACTAATCTTCTCTAATCTATTTTTCTGCACATATTTATATAAGCTTTTGCAGTCAGTTTTTATGTTCCCTGCTAACTTCCTCTCGTACTCTATTTTCCCCCTCTTAATTAAACCCTTAGTCCTCCTCTGTTGAATTCTAAATTTCTTCCAGTCCTCAGGTTTGTTGCTTTTTTTAGCCAATTGATATGCCTCTTCCTTGGTTTTAACACGATCCTTAATTTTCCTTGTTAGCCACGGTTGAGCCACCTTCCCCATTTTATTTTTACTCCAGACAGGGATGTACAATTGTTGAAGTTCTTCCATGTGATGTTTAAATGTTTGCCATTGCTTATCCACCATCAAGCGTTTAAGTATCCTTTGCCAGTATATTCTAGCCAATTCACGCCTCATATCGTCGAAGTTACCTTTCCTTAAGTTCAGGACCCTAGTTTCCGAATTAACTTTGTCACTCTCCATCTTAACAAGGAATTCTACCATATTATGGTCACTCTTCCCCAAGGGGCCTCGCACAACAAAATTGCTAATTAGTCCCTTCTCATTACACATCACCCAGTCTAGGATGGCCAGCTCTCTGGTTGGTTCCTCGACATATTGGTCTCGAAAACCATCTCTAATACACTCCAGGAAATCCTCCTCCGTGACTTTTGATTTAGCTTGTCAGACAGCTAGGTCGATGAGCATGGCCGACCAATATTCCCAAGAATTTCATACTAATTTCAGTCATCAGACAACCGAGGTGAAATGCCTGCAGGTTCAAAGTAAAAGGCGGTGGGGCCCCAAAATCTCAGAAACTGGAAATGGGAACAGACCATTGATGTCCTGCTATCAGTGCCTGGGACAACACATTGCTCAAAGTTGTCCCTATGTGAAGGCAGACTGTTTCTTCTGCAGGAAAACTGGGCATCTTGCGAAGGCATGCCGAATGAAGGGTAAACCAGCTTTCAAAGCTATGAGTAAAAATCCCCAGAGACAACAAAGAATGGAAGAACAATAACAGGACGAGGAGATGTTCGAGTTAAATGTCATCAGGAGCACGAGGTTAATGGACGACGATTTGAAAAGTATCATAATCCACATAGATGTTGCAGGATTCAAGATACCCATGGAAATCGACATTGGTGCATCCGTGAGTGTAGTACCGGAGTCGCTATACCGCAACAAATTGCGGGATTTCCCATTGGAGAAAGCCAAGATAGAGCTGCTATGCTACTTGGGAGAGAACATTCCGGTGGTAGGTCGTATCACCGTACCGGTGAAATACAAAGATCAAGTTCAGAGCTTGCCTCTAATAGTAGTGGCAGGAGACAAGACTGCCTTACTAGGAAGAAATTGGTTGAGATCACTGAAGCTGGATTGGAGTGAGATTTTTCATGTTGAAACGAGATTTGCGTCAAAGGATGATGTCATCAAGAATTATCTGAAGGTGTTCTGTGAAGTCCGATCCAAGGCTTCAAGGCGAGTGTCAGGGTACAGAAGGACACTAGATCGGTTTACTGCAAGCCACGTTCCGTACCATATGCACTCAAGGAGAAAGTTGAGCAAGAACTCAAAAGACTAGAGACTGAAAATATCATTTCTAAGATAGATTGATGTAATTGGGTTACACCCATTGTTGTTGTATCTAAGTGCGATGGTAAGGTAAGATTGTGTGGTGATTATAAAGTAACCGTAAACCGGGTTCTAGAGGGTAATGTCCCCAATACATTGCCAAATATAAAAGATTTGTTCACAACACTGACAGGGGGGTCAGATTTTCTCAAAGTTGGATCTTACGAATGCCTACTTACAGTTTGAACTCGATGAGGAGTCCAAGTCATGCTTGACTATAAATACCCATCTAGCCCTATATCAATTTAATAGGCTACCATTTGGAGTGTCTTCCGCCCCTGCCATATTCCAAGGGGTGATGAATCAGATTTTGCAAGGTATTGAAGGGATAGTATGTTATTTAGATGGCATACTAATTTCAGCACCAAATAGGCAAATTCTTAATAACATAATGAATGAAGTCCTCAAACGGCCACAGAAGCACAGAGTATGAGTGTCTGCTCGCAAGTGTGAGTTATTTCAAAACTCAGTGGAGTACTTAGGGTACAGAGTTGACAAAGATGGTTTACGTCCAACCAAGGAAAAACTGGATGCAATCAGAAATGCACCAACTCCCAAGAATGTCACTGAACTTTGATCATTTTTTGAGTTTTTTGAAATATTATGGGAAGTTCCTACCAAATGTGGCTACAGTATTACGTCCACTGAATGAACTATTGAAAAAACAGGTCCATTGGAAGTGGTCAAAAGAATGCGATACAGCATTCAAGGAGTGTAAAAGCAACTTGGTAGAGAGCACCATGTTAGTTTACTATGACGTAGCTCAGGAGATCAAGCCAGCATGTGATGTCTCTCCGTAAGGAGTTGGGGCATCTCTTATGTATTATGCAGTGGGGAAGACAGACCAACTGCTTTTGCTTCACACACTCTCAGTGCCAGTGAGTGTAATTATGCGCAAATTGAAAGGGAAGCTTTGGTATTAATTTTGGGGTCAAGAAGTGCCACAAATATTTGTAAGTTTACTCTCGTTATGGACCATAAGCCCCTGACAGCAATCCTCCATCCAAAGTCCCTACTTCCAACTTTAGCTGCAGCCCGAATGCAGAGATGGGCTTTGATTTTGTCAGTATATACATATGATATTGAATGCAGATGATCAGCTGATCACAGTAATGCTGATGCTATGTCTAGATTGCCTTTCTCATCACAAGTTACACCCGATAGGGAAGAGGTGTTCTATTTTTCATACACTGATGAACTGCCAGTCACAGCTGAAGAGATTGGTAGAGCAACCAAATGTGACCCAGTTATATCAAAGGTGTATGATTATATTGCAAATGGATGGCCAAACCAGGTAACAGACAAAGATATTCATCCATTCTTCATTCATAGAAATGAATTATCAGTCGATAAAGATTGTATCATGTGGGGTGCAAGAGTGGTTATACCAAATAAATTCAGGTCCAAATTATTAGGAGACCTCCATGACCAGCACCTGGGAATGTGCTTGACCAAGAGTTTTGCATGCAGTTACTTATGGTGGCCAGGCTTTGATAAAGATATAGAGTACATCATAAGTCAGTATGTGACCTGTCAATCGGTAAGCAAGCAACTACCATCAGTATCATTACAGCCATGGAAATGGCCTCCCAGGGTGTGACAAAGGCTACATATTGATTTTGCTGAGCTAGAAGGACAACAATTGTTCATTGTGATTGATAGCCATTCGAAGTGGATCGAGGTGTTTCCAATGTGGAAAATAACGACAAGTAAAACATTAGATATTTTGCAAAGTTTATTTTCTTCATTTGGCCTCCCAGAAGAAATTGTTTTGGATAATGGACCACAATTTTGTTCAGAAGAATTTGCACAGTTCACGAGCAAAAATGGTGTGAAACGTACCAACGTTCCACCGTACCACTCTGCTTTGAATGGTGCAGCAGAGCGCACTGTACAAATTGTAAAACGTGCGCTCATCAACAAATGTTGGATCTAAATCCAAAAAAGCGACAGTTGTCATTGGACCACAAATTGGCTAATTTTCTAATGATGTATCATAATACTCCTCACAAAACTACTGGTAGAACACCAGCAGAGTTGTTTCTCAAACGACAGCCACGAACCAGATTCTCGTTGTTAAAACCAAACTTGGCACAGTCCATAGTAGAGACACAATTAAGACAGAAAGAGAATCATGATAGAGGTAGAGTAAAAGAGAGAAGTGTGAAATTAAATCAGAAGGTGAGAGTGAAGAACCATCACCATAAATGGGTAACGTGGTTACCAGGAAAAGTGGTGAAGATATGTGGTCCTCGCACATATTTGGTCAAGATGTTTGATAATGGACAGCTTGGGTTTGTTCACATTGATCATACTTTACCCGCAGACATGGAAGTAGTTGAGAGTGGGAGTGATTTAATTATTTCTGACTCATCAGATAGTTTTGATACACCAGTAGCATATCCTACATCCAATGTACTGGAAACAAATCCAAGAGAAAGTCAGAATTTATGTCTGAGTCCGAGTCAGGAAAACAAACAGTCTGAAGTTAGAAAGAGTTCAAATGGAAATCAAGGGCATCCCTTGGATCAGCTTCGAATGAGTTTAAATTCCGACACCATGTTTGGAAGGTTCTGTTCGAGACCGAAGGTATCCGCTTCGAAACAGAAAACAAGTGGTTAAGTTTGATTTGAAAATATGGCAAAATAAGTCCATATCCTTTGTTATGTATAACCATGCAAGTTATGTATGATGATTGTTTGTTATAATAACTTCTTCATGAAGGAGGGAGAAGTGTAATGTCTGTAGCTCCACACTGTGGACACCTGTGTTACTGCAGCTAGTGCTGTTTAATAAAGAGCAGGTCACCTGACCAGCAGGTCAGAAGTTTCCAGAACCTGCAGCCATCTTACAGGTTGTATGTTGTGTGCTGTCTGAAGGTATGATATGCATAATTTGCCTGATTAAGTTCTAATACAGTATTGAATACTAGTATATAAGTTGGGCGCTACAATTGGTCCCAACACCCCTGTGCCAGGAAAAGGGAGAATAAAAATCGGACAGGGTTACTACCTTTGATTGCTATCTAGTGTGGCAGTGCGGTAGCCATCCATTGTTTAATAGATGAGTAATTACTTCTGATAATTTGAATTAATTTTTTCCTTTGAGTTAAGCAATATAAACAGCACAGTATACATGAATGATCAGACAATTGGATGACTTTGAATTAAGAGGAACAGAATTTGCTCCCCATTTAGGCTCACATAGGATAAATACAGTTGGGTGAGATAGTGGACTGCTTATGGAACAGTATCCCAGCATGCATCAATACCATCAGTAGAGGCAGGAATAAAAAAAGGAAACCAAAAATAGCAAATGGATGAATTGAATTCACCCCTGCTTTTTCTTGCTTCCCAGTAATATGCCTGAATGGCCATTATTCAAATGTGATTCTTAACAATGAATGTTGGCAGGCCATATGGCCAAGGGAGGCATCATAGCCAAGCTTGATCCTGTCTTCGCTCAAGGTCTACAAACGCATACATCCAATTGCGGCCATTGGATAATAATCAGAAACAGAAGCTTGGATGATTCCCCTCTCCCCAACATGGCTTCTGAGGCCAAATGGAGGAACCTTGCTGTTGCCCCAGCTATGATCAGCTAACTCAGCACAGACCAGGGAGGAATCAAACTTAATGCTTACATTTCTTATTTGAATTATAATGCAAAATGTGAAAGAAAACCAAATAAAATTCTGAAAACTCTGCCAATTGGAGTAAAGTTTATATGTAATTTATAGGTACATCTATTTGTAACTTTTAAAAACATTGTTAAGATGGAGTTGTTAAATGCTTTAAACAGTATTATCTTCATTGCTAGTACATCTTTAATTTTTCAATCTTAAAATAAGTGTAATAGTTTCCTAACATAGTTAAGCCAAAAATGATAAAGAGCTTAAACTTGGTAAAATAATATACCCCTTCAAGTGACCTCAACTCCCATGAGCCCAAATTCCCCATCATGAGTCAGCTCTAGAAAAAATAGCAAGCTTATCTGCCTGCTTTAAAACATCTTTAAGCATAGTATGTCTGAGTTAGCCAAAAGGACTGCAAATAAGGCGACTGCAAGATAACAAGACAAGCAATAAACCATTACAGCAATGCAACATTATATGTAAATTCACCTATATTTGTTTAAATTGAACTGTAGTGGGACAAAATCATAAAGAAAGGCCTGAATGCCAAAGCAGAATAGCTTAGAATGGAAAGTAACATTTGTTAAAGTTGGTACAAGCCCTCTTACTTTGAAGACAGGGATCAATAGGCATTTTATTAATTTTCAAATGTTATCCATAATCCATTCTAAAGTATATCATTCAATAGTACTTAAATAGGTTCAAAGAGACTTCGAGACTGAAATTCAGCTCCCCAAAAAGGCCAGTTAGTCCAGAAAGCAGCAGCCAGGCGGCGGAGTCATTGAATTCTGGTCCAATGGCCGCTGCCAACGAAATTCACCTCGAGGATTTTTCTGGCGGTCCCCACTTCCGACCTGCTGCTGCTCACCGTCCTAAGTGCGTCATCAAAGGGCACACCGCCAATCTCCCGTACCTCCATCGAACCTCCCGCAAAATTTAGGGCTAAAAATCTATAAGCCGCCACGTGGTGCCCCTTGCTTTCACTCTGTGAGCCAAGGCTGCGCGGCGGCCCTTCAAGGGGAGGGCGCGCTGCCTTGGCCACCATGTGTTTTTTTAAAATTTTCTGACAATTATGCCCCCGGGTCCGGCTGAAACCCTCCCTGGTGGCCCAGTGGACCGAACTTTCTAAAGGCCGAAGGCTCTCCCCTTTAAGTGAAGGGGAGAGCTTGGTGACGCACATGTGTCGTGATGTCATCTCCGCTCCACTGCTGACTGACAGCGGCGGAGATTCTGTCCCGCCTCCACTTCCGCCCCTCTACACTACTTATCGCCCCACTTCCTCCCCCATTATGACCAACTTCCGGTCCGCCGAAAAAAAAAACGACAAAGAGCTGAATTTACCTCAAGAGTCAACCTGATCCCATCTGGTGGAAAAAAACATTTCTGGAGCGTAAGGAGCGACTCATTTCGGGCGAAGGTACATTTCGGCCCCTTCAGGTTTTAAGCCCTTCCCTGTCTGGCCAGGATATTTGCCATCTGAATTTCAACATGAATAACAATAATTTGCAGTTATATAGGGGGTGAATTAGACCCTTTTTGAGAGCCCTTTAGCACCTGAAGGGGAAAGGGGGCATGAAGATGGCTGACATCTGCTCACAGGGCATGACTTAAAGGGGAGGGCGCAAGTGCCCTGAGCCGCCATCTTTAGTGGTTTGATGACTCTTGGGTCCAGGCCGCCATCATGCAGCCCGGCACTCAGTTTTGGGTGCTGGGTTGCAGGCCCGGTTGCATGCTGCCCTGCTGGCCTAGTGGAGGCCATCAGAGGCCTTGCAGAGTGCGCAGTAGTCCTCCGCTTTAAGCAAAGGGAAAGGGCGTTGAAGCGCATCAGCGCTATGCGGAACATCCACATAGCGCTGCAGTCCTCGCCCTGTGTCACCCCGGAAACCGCCCTTAAAGGAAGTGAAGCGCACGAGATTGCGCTCCACTTCCTTTGAAGGGCATTAAGCCCAATTCAGTGGCAGGGTGGGACTTCTGCAATGGTTACCGCCCCCAATCGGGGTGAAGAGCAATTTCGCCTCCATAGTACCTTGAATGTAGAATAATATCCCAGTACTATTTTGACAGTTGTATATTAAGGTCCCAATTTTGCGAGTCCATCAAGAATGGGGTTAAACTGACCTTTGGTGCAGGCTTTCCTGTGTTGAGAGGGTTAGAGGCTGAGCCAGGTGAAAGAAACATAGAAACATAGAAAATAGGTGCAGGAGTAGGCCATTCGGCCCTTTGAGCCTGCACCACCATTCAATAAGATCATACCTCAGCACCCCTTTCCTACTTTTTCTCCATACCCCTTGATCCCTTTAGCTGTAAGGGCCATGTCTAACTCCCTCTTGAATATATCCGATGAACTGGCATCAACAACTCTCTGCAGTAGAGAATTCCACAGGTTAACAACTTCTGAGTGAAGAAGTTTCTCCTCATCTCAGTCTTAAATGGCTTACCCCTTATCCTTAGACTGTGTCCCCTGGTTCTGGACTTCCCCAACATCGGGAACATTCTTCCTGCATCTAACCTGTCCAGTCCCTTCAGAATTTTATATGTTTCTATGAGATCCCCTCTCATCCTTCTAAACTCCAGTGAATACAGGCCCAGTCGATCCAGTCTCTCCTCATATGGCAGTACTGCCATCCCGGGAATCAATCTGGTGAACCTGCGCTGCACTCCCTCAGTAGCAAGAATGTCCTTTCTCAGATTAGGAGACCAAAACTGAACACAATATTCCAGGTGAGGCCTCATCAAGGCCCTGTACAACTGCAGTAAGACCTTCCTGCTCCTATACTCAAATCCCCTAGCTATGAAGGTCAACATACCATTTGCCTTCTTCACCACCTGCTGTACTTGCATGCCAACTTTCAATGACTGATGTACCATGACACCCAGGTCTTGTTGCACCTCCCCTTTTCCTAATCTGCCACCATTCAGATATTATTCTGCCTTCGTGTTTTTGCCACCAAAGTGGATAACCTCACATTTATCCACATTATATTGCATCTGCCATGCATTTTCCCACTCCTCTAACCTGTCCAAGTCACCCTGCAGCAATGGTTATCCTCTCTTTACTGTTTCTAGTTAGACTATTTGCACATGTAAAGCTTTTCCAGATAGGTTGGTCTATAGCACATGTGACTGGGGATTGTAAAGCTGGCAAGGCAGTGGCTTGCAGCTAGCCATTAAAGGGGCAGAAAAGTTAACTAATCACCATGACATCTCTGCAGCTACCGATCTGCTCAATCACACCCTCACTACCACCTTTGATGCCCCAGTCCCTGTTAAAATAATTACTCTCTCTCACCTTCGCCGTTCCCCCTGGTACAACACTAATCTTTGCTCCCTTAAGTCCAAGGGATGTAGACTTGAACGGTGAACGGATATGGCGGACAACTGGTTTAGCCATTCACCGCCAGATCTGGCTGGACCATAAAGCACTATTGGATCCAAAATCGCTCAATATTCCAGAATCATTCTCGAATGTAAAGAAAACCCCAGCTTCTATTCTCCACTGCTAACTGTCTTTTTAAACACCTCTCCCCAGTCTCCATCCTTACCTCCGACAATAAGCGTAATGATCTCATGGACTTCTTTGTCTCTAAGATTGAGGCCCATCCGTTTGGCCGCCTTTGCCTCTTCCCTTCCTTCCCCTAGCCCACCGGGCCAAATTTCCTCTAAGGAAGCCCTCTCCCTTAGCCCTGACCTCACATCTTTCTCCAGTTTCTCTCCGATCCCCCCTCATGACCTTTCTGAGCTCATCCTGTCCATGAGACCCACTTCCTGCTCTCTTGACCTATTCCCACCAAACTGCTGACCAGCCAACTTCCTTTTCTGGCTCCCATGTTAGCTGAGATTGTTAATGGTTCGCTCTCCTCAGGTACAGTCCCCCTCTCCCTCAAATCTGCCATCATAGAATCATAGAAATTTACAGCAAGGAAGGAGGCTATTTAGGCCCATCATGTCTGTGCCGGCCAACAGCTATCCAGCCAAATCCCACTTTCCAACTATTAATCCGTAGCCCTGAAGATTATGGCACTTTAAGTGCACATCCAAGTATTTCTTAAATGTGGTGAGACTTTCTGCCTCTACCACCCTTTCAGGCAGTGAGTTCCAAACCCCTACTACCTTCTGGGTGAAGAAATTTCTCCTCAAATTCCCTCTAAACCTCCTATCAATTACTTTAAATCTATGCCCCTTGGTTGTTGGCCCCTCTGCTAAGGGAAATAGGTCCTTCCTATCCACTCTAACTACGCCCTTCATAATTTTATACACCTCATTTAGATCTCCCCTCAGCCTTTTCTGTTCCAAAGAAAACAAACCTAGCCTCTCCGATCTTTCCTCATAACTAAAATTCTCCAGTCCAGGCAACATTCTTGTAAGTCTCCTCTGTACCCTTTCTAGTGCAATCACATCTTTCCTGTAATGTGGTGACCAGAACTGCACGCAGTACTCTAGTTGTGGCCTAACTAGTGTTTTATACAGTTCAAGCATAACCTCCCTGCTCTTGTATTTTATGCCTCGGCTAATAAAGGCAAGTATTCCATATGCCTTCTTGACCACCTTATCTACCTGGCCTGCTACCTTCAGGGATCTGTGGACATGTACTCCAAGGTCTATTTGTTCCTCTACACTTCTCAGTGTCCTACCATTTAATGTTATGCCCTTGCCTTGTTAGCCCTCCCAAAATGCATTATCTTACACTTCTCCAGATTGAATTCCATGTGCCACTGTTCTGCCCACCTGACCAGTTCATTGATATCTTCCTGTAGTCTACAGCTTTCTTCTTCATTATCAACCATGCAGCTGATTTTAGTATCATTTTCAAACTTCTTAATCATACCCCCTACATTCAAATCGAATTCATTGATATATACCACAAAGAGCAAGGGACCCAGTACTGAGTCTTACTAATACCTAGTCATCACTTCTCTTCTCCAAAAAACAATCCTTAATCACTCCGTCCTTACAAATGACTGCTCCATTTCCAACCTCCCTTTCCTCTCCAAAGTCTTGAACAGGTTGTCGCCTCCCAAATCCATGCCTATCTTTCCCGCAATCCGCAATTCCATGTTTGAATCCATCCAATCCGATTTCCACGCCTGCCAAAGTACCGAAATGGCTCTCATTTAAGTCACAAATGACATCCTTTGTGATTGTGAAAAATGCAAACTATCCTTCCTCGTCCTTCTTGACTTGTCTGCAGCCTTTGACATGGTTGACCACGCTATCCTTCTCCAATGCCTCTCCACCATCGTCCAGCTTGGTGGGACTGCACTTGCCTGGTTCCATTCTTATCCATCTAATCGTAGCCAGAGAAACACCTGCAATGACAGCTTCTCTTCTCACCCTCGCATCGTTACCTCTGGTGTCCCCCAAGGATCTATCCTTGGCCCCCTCCTATTTCTCATCTATATGTTGCCCCTTGGCAACATCATCCGAAAACACAGCGTCAGTTTCCACATGTACGCTGATGACACCCAGCTCCACCTCACTACCACTTCTCTCGACCTCTCTACGGTCTCTAAATTGTCAGACTGTTTGTCTGACATCCAGTTCTGGATGAGCAGAAATATTCTCCAATTGAATATTGGGAAGACCGAAGCCCCACCACAAACTCCGTTCCCTAGCCACTGACTCCATCCCTCTCCCCAACTTCTGTCTGAGGCTGAACCAGACTGTTCACAACTTGGTGTCATATTTGACTCTGAACTGAGCTTTCGACCACATATCTGCTTGATTTCTGCGTGCTCTCGGCGATGAGACTCAAGGTGTTCAGTGCCCTCCCGGATGCACTTCCTCCACTTCGGGTGGTCTTTGGCCAGAGACTCCCAGGTGTTAGTGGGGATGTTGCACTTTTTCAGGGAGGCTTTGAGGGTGTCCCTGTAACATTTCCTCTGCCCACCTTTGGCTCATTTGCCATGAAGGAGTTCCGAGTAGAATGCTTGCTTTAAGAGTCTCGTGTCTGGCATGCGAATGATGTGGCCTGCCCAGTGGAGCTGATCATATGTGGTCAGTGCTTCAATGCTGGGGATGTTGGCCTGGTCGAGGACGCTAATGTTGGTGCGTCTGTCCTCCCAGGGGTTTGTAGGATCTTGCGGAAGCATCGTTGGTGGTATTTCTCCAGCAACTTGAGTACCATGGTACAGGGGTCCATTCAAGTGGGGGGAGTAAAACGAAATGCTGTAGTGGTAGGGGACACTATCATTAGGGGGATAGACTGTTCTCTGCAGCCAAGAGCGTAAGTCCCAAAGGCTGTGTTGCCTACACGGTGTTGGGGTTAAGGACATTTCCTCTGGGTTGGGGAGGAACTTGGAATGGGAGGAGGGAGATCCAGTTGTTGTGGTCCACGTGGGTACTAATGACATAGGTAGGATAAACAAAGAGGCTCTGCTAGGGGCCAAATTATAAAGCAGAACCACAAAGGTAATAATCTCTGGATTACTACTTGAGCCATGAGCAAATTTGCATAGGGTAAATAAGATCAGAGAGTTAAACACGTGGATCAAAGACTGGTGTGGAAGAAATGTGTTTTGGTTTGTGGGACACTGGCACCAGTACTGGGGTAAGAGGGAGCTGTTCCATTGGTACGGGCTCCACTTAGACCGTGCTGGGACGAGGGTCCTGGCGAATCGAATAACTAGGGGGGTAGAGAGGGCTTTAAACTAATTAGTGGAAGTTCAGGTTAGCAGAAATATAAAATGTCAAAGAATAAGGAGAAGGAAATAGAGCAGGGTAGCAATGGGCAAAATGAAAACCAGAGCATGACAGGAAGGGACAGAGGGCTAGAACCTCCACTTTTGAGGTTATCGCCCAAAAATGGGCATTATTTCTGGCGTGGACGGTAAAAAAGGGTTTTCAGATCGCCAGCTTCTCGCCCATTCTCAAAACACCTCATTTACATTTTTGAAAATGGGCACTACCGTGAGCGATCTCAAATGGGCAGTAGCGTTAAATGTTTCTGACTTTCTGCCGTAAAGTGTCATCGTCCTTAGCAACGGCATGGCAACACTCGATTCCCGCAATTCTGGAGGTCAAGGGTCACCATGACATGCGCAGAAGAGGAGACAGAAAGAGAGGGAGCTCAGAGAGACTGAAGGCGTGACTGGGTGTGCTGTGGCTGCTTTGGGAGGAAGGAGGGAGACTTTAGAGCTTCACAGCAAGTAAGCAAACAAAAAGTAGGTGTTAACAGCCACATATTTTGACCGAATTTGCCCTAAAATGGAGGGAGAGGAGGAGGCATCACAGCACGCTGTGGAGACTGGCGCTGGAGAGAGCAGTGAGGTGGGAGAGGAGCACAATGGAGGCCGTAAAAGAGCCAGGAGGTTCTCAGACGAGGCAAATGCCTCCCTCCTGCATGAGGTCGAGTCACGCTGGGGTGATTTGACACAGGGAGAGCGTGGGAAGCCGACCCCAAAGGCCAACCAGAGGATATGGACCGCTCTTCCGCAACCAACGAGGTGCATGAGGGCAACCAATGCTGCAAACGATGGATCCGCAAAAGTATTACATTGATTTACATGTTCTTGTGTGTTTATATAATTTGATTTGTAACAGTCATGAGTGACTATCAGCAGATGTGAGATCTTGCACTTTTACCGGGAATGTTTTACTTATGGCCTGCGGTCATGGTGTACGTCTTTAGGTAAAAAATGATAATAATCATAATAATCATGATTACATCTGTTGGTTATGTGTTGTATCAATCTCTGTGACAGTACCTAGCAATGATATCACGCAATGATCTCATGCCATGTCGTCCTGTCATCTTTTACAGAAGAAGCTATCGACGATGAGATCCATGCAGCGGCGAACGGGTGGTGGGCCACCAGTCCACAGCGACATCACAGAGATGGAGGAGCAAGTGCTAGCACTCGTGAGGAAGCACCCTCAGATAGCCACGGATACATCTGCAGACTCTGAAGTGATGCCACGTGAGTAAAGCTTTTATCATTGCGTGATGTAAAGTCAATAGATGCCACACTAACTCATATCTGACCAATCATATATGATAGATGATTTCTAAAAGTGCCATAGAAATAATGCTGGCCTAATGAAAATCATTGCAATGCACAATGTGTTGATGGTGAGAAAATGTGATGTCTGCGATGATTTTGAGAGTGGTGGTGCTTTTGTCATGCATATGCTCTGTGTAGCGCTGGACTCACCTTGTCACCCTAGCATCCCTGTCTCTTCTAACAACCTCATTTGTGTCTTGCAGCTCAACCAGCAGCGCGGCCCCAGGCAAGGCCACAGAGGCCTGAAAGTGGGGGCGCGGGGCAGGAGTCGCCGGCGATCCTACTACATGAGGAGCTCCAATTGTTGCCTGTCAATCCGCTGGGTCTGTTCTCAACGGATGAGAGCGCGGACTTCGAAGAATCTGCATCGCCACGCTCCAGCATCTATTCCACCCCAAAGCTATCTAGTGGGCCTCCGGTCATTCCCGCTGTTGAGTATGAAGAAAGAGTCAGACTGAATACTGTGAGCTCAAAGTAAAGTGTGACCTTAGTCTTTTATTGCAGGACTCCAGAGCGCCTCTCCAACCTGTGAAGCCTCCTTAAATACTTGTGCTCCCAAGGGATTATGGGATCCTTTGGGACTCCAGGGGATGAGCCCTCTGGTGGCTGTGCAGAGTAAATACAAGTATACATATGTAACAACACTCCCTCGCAAAGTCAATAGTGTAATTATTTACAATGTGAGTTGATCTGGGGCCCTTCTTGCCCTGGTTGATTATCTCGGTGTGAAAGCTGGTGTTGAATCATTTGTTGAGCCCTCGCTGGGCTGCTGTGCAGCTGGCCTTGCTGGGCTGCTTGGTGTGTTGGGCCCTGCTGGGCTGCTGTGGATGATGGGTTCTGCTTCGTGGTCAACCGTGGTGCCGATTGACACTGGTATGTATGTTGGGGGATCAAAAAAGGTAGGGTCCAAGGTGGGTAGATCAGAATAGACTGTGAATCTGAGTTTGATTTGGTCCAAGTGTTTCCGGTGAATGAGTCCATTTGAAAGTTTGACCCGAAACATTCTGCTCCGCTCTTTGGCCACAACATTGCCGGGAAGCCACTTGGGGCCTTGTTCATAATTTAATACAAATACAGCATCATTGATTTCAATCTGGCATGACAAATTTGCGCTATCATGGTCTGCACTTTGTTGAAGCCGCCTGCTCTCTACCTGTTCATGTAGATCAGGGTGAACTAACGAGAGCCTTGTTTTAAGTGCTCTTTTCATGAGCAGTTCAGCAGGTGGGATCCCAGTGAGTGAGTGTGGTCTCGTGCGGTAGCTGAGGAGAACTCGGGATAGGCGAGTCTGCAGTGAGCCTTCAGTTACCCTCTTCAAGCCTTGCTTGATGGTTTGCACTGCTCTCTCTGCCTGATCATTGGACGCTGGTTTAAACGGGGCAGATGTGACATGTTTGATCCCTTTACGGGTCATGAATTGTTTGAACTCAGCACTGGTAAAACATGGCCCATTGTCGCTCACCAGGACATCGGGTAAGCCGTGTGTGGCAAACATGGCTCGCAGGCTTTCAGTAGTGGCAGCTGACGTGCTAGCCGACATTATCTCACATTCAATCCACTTGGACTACGCGTCTACAACCACAAGGAACATTCTACCCAAGAACGGGCCTGCATCGTCGACGTGTACTCTAGACCACGGTTTGGAGGACCAAGACCATGAACTTAGCGGCGCCTCCCTGGTTACATTGCTTAACTGCAAGCATGTATTACATCTGTGAACGCAGGACTCTAAGTCCGCCTCGATACCAGGCCGTCACACATGGGATCTGGCTATCGCTTTCATCATTACGATGCCTGGCTGGGTACTGTGGAGCTCATTGATGAAAGTATCTCAGCCCTCCTTGGGGACCACTACTCGATTGTCCCAGAGAAGGCGGTCTGCCTGTATGGACATTTCATCTTTGCGCCGCTGGAACGGCTTTATCTCTTCCTGCAATCCATTGGGACACTGGACCAGCTCCCGTGAAGCACACAGCTTTTGACTAGAGATAATAAGGGGTCCTGGCTTGTCCAGGTTTTGATCTGCCGGGCAGTGATGGGTGATTGCTCACTCTCAAATGCTTCAATAACTATGGCTAGTTCTGCGGGCTGTGCCATTTCCACCCCCGTGGTGGGCAATGACAGCCTACTGAGAACATTGGCGCAGTTTTCTGTGCCTGGCCTGTGGCGGAAGGCATAGTTGTATGCGGACAACGTGAACGCCCATCTCTGGATGCGGGCCGATGCATTGGTATTTATCCCTTTACTCTCGGAGAACAGGGATACAAGTGGCTTATGGTCAGTTTCCAATTCGAATTTTAGCCCAAACAGGTATTGATGCATTTTCTTTACCCCATAGACGCACGCTAACGTTTCTTTCTCAATCATGCTGTAGGCTCTCTCAGCCTTAGACTGACTCCTGGATGCATAAGCAACCGGTTGTAGTTTCCCGAAATCATTAGTTTGTTGCAATACACACCCGACGCCATATGACGATGTATCACATGCTAGTACCAAATGCTTACATGGATCATACAACACAAGCAATTTGTTTGAGCATAACAATTTTCTCACTTTTACAAAGGCATTTTCTTGGCTTTTGCCCCAAACCCATTCGTCCCCTTTTCGTAGTAAGACATGCAGTGGTTCTAACAGTGTGCTGAGACCCGGTAAGAAGTTACCAAAATAGTTCAGGAGTCCCAGAAACGACTGCAGCTCCGTCACGTTCTGTGGCCTCGGTGCGTTCTCGATTGCCTCCGCCTTCGTGTTGGTGGGCCTGATGCTGTCCGCCGCAATCCTCCTTCCCAGGAACTCCACTTCAGGTGCCAGGAAAACGCACTTCGAGCATTTTAACCTGAGCCCCATGCGGTTGACTCGACTAAGAACCTCCTCCAGGTTCTGCAGATGCTTGACTGTGTTCCGACCTGTGACCAAGATGTCGTCCTGGAAGACCACGGTGTGCGGGACCAACTTCAGTAAGCTTTCCATGTTTCTCTGGAATATCGCCGTTGCCGATCGGATTCCAAACGGGCATCTGTTATAAACAAAAAGACCTTTGTGCATGTTGATGCAGGTGAGGGCCTTCGATGATTCCTCCTTCCAGCGTTGCAAAGATGTCGTCGGCCTTTGGTAGTGGGTATTGGTCCTGTAAGGAGAAACGATTAATAGTTACTTTGTAATCGCCACAGATTCTGACGGTGCCGTCTCCCTTGAGGACTGGGATGATAGGACTGGCCCACTTGTTGAACTCAATTGGGGAAATGATGCCCTCTCTTTGCAGTCAGTCTAGCTCGATCTCTACCCTTTGTCTCATCATGTACAGTACTGCTCTCGCCTTGTGATGGATGGGTCACCCACCCGGAATTAGGTGGATCTGCACTTTTGCTCCTTGGAATTTCCCGATGGCTGGTTCGAACAGCGAAGGAAATTTGTTTAAGACCTGGGCACACGAAGTGTCAACAGCGGGCGATAGCACTCGGACGGCATCCCAGTTCCAGCATATCTTTCCTAGCCAGCTCCTGCCGAGCAGCATGGGACCATCGCCCGGTACCACCCAGAGTGGTGGCTTGTGCACCGCTCCACCGTAGGAGACCTTTCCGATAGCACTGCTGATTACAGGAATCAGTTCCTTCGTGTAAGTTCTTAGTTTCGTGCGACCTGGAGTTAAGACTGGCCTTGAGGCCTTGTTGCACCACAACCTTTAGAAAGTCTTTTCACCCTTGATGGACTGGCTCATGCCCGTGTCCAGCTCCATTGATACAAGGATACAAGGAGTCCATTTAGTTCAACATTCAGCATTATCGGGGGACAATTCGTGGTGAATGTGTGCACCATGTACCTCTGCCTCATCGATCTGAGGCTCTGGTTCGTCGTGGTCCTCCGTGGATCTGTCCTCCTTTGCAACATGGTGGTTTGCAGGTTTAACAGGCTTTGCAGATCGTCTGCACACTCGTTGGAGGCATCCCGATGATCACCTCCGCAGCGCCAACAAGATGTTAATGGCCTTGCATTCATCATCCTTGATGGTGGACTCTGAGACATCTGCGGACGTGTAGCTGCAGGTATGTGTAACCTGCCCTGTTACATTACGATTTGAAAACAACATCACTTTGTTCACAGTATTTGTAGCAGCATTTGTGTGCTGAGAGATTTGCTTCGTATTGTCACTGGTGGCAATGAACGCCATGGCTATCGCTATGGCCTTCCTCAAGGTTGGGGTCTCTACAGTCAAAAGTTTGCGAAGTATGGTTTCGTGGCCAATGCCAAGTACGAAAAAGTCTCTGAGCACGTGCTCCAAATGTCCTTCAAATTCGCAATGTCCTGCAAGGCGTCTTAGCTCGGTGACATAACTCGCCACTTCCTGGCCTTCAGACCTTTTGTAGGTGTAGAACTGGTACCTCGCCATCAGAACGCTTTCTTTCGGGTTCAAATGCTCTCGGACCAGTGTGCACAAATCGTCGTACGATTTCTCCGTGGGTTTCGCTGGAGTGAGCAGATTCTTCATGAGGCCATACGTTGGTGCCCCACAGACGGTGAGGAGGATCGTCCTTCGTTTGGCAGCGCTCTCTTCCCCATCTAACTCGTTGGCCATGAAGTATTGGTCAAGTCGCTCCACAAAAGTTTCCCAATCATCTCCCTCCGAGAATTTCTCCAGGATGCCCACTGTTCTCTGCATCTTTGGGTTCATTATCTGTAACTCGTCACCAGTTGTTGTGTATGGAGAAAGAGTCAGACTGAACACTGTGAGCTCAAAGTAAGGTATGACCTTCGTCTTTTATTGCAGGCCACCAGAGTGCCTCTCCAACCTGTGAAGCCTGCTGAAATGCCTGTGCTCCCAAGGGATTATGGGATCCCTTGGGATGCCGGGGGGTGAGCCCTCTGGTGTCTGTACAGAGTAAATACAAGTATACATATATAACATCCGCCTCCACTTCCGAGGTGCCGGCCCCAATCACCTCTCCACAAGGCACCCCAGTTGTCGCCAGGACGGCGCCGACCCCGCGGATGTATAGTGGACGTGGCAAGTTTGTTCTATGAGCATGAGCGGAGAGATGGTTCAGTTGTCCAGGAGGCCTGTAGACACTGATGACCAGCTCATCGAAGCTTTGGGAGGCATATCTTGACACCTGGCCACCATGACCGAGTACATTCCACGCATGATGGAGTCCCTGGATGCGATAGCCAGGAACACTGCTGGCACAGCCCTCGCAGTGGTCCCAGAGCGCGGTACTCCACCCCTAGGTCCCGCACCACCACTGCGAACAACAGATGAGAGCAATGACCAAGATCCTGCTTCTGCATCAGAGAATGTTGCCCCCTCGGCACCCCCCGCTCCCGTACCCATCCAACCAACGCAACTGCCTTCATCCCCCCCTAATGAGGCACTGCCTAAGGAGCTCCTCGGCCAATTGCCTTGAGGCGAGGGGCGGAAAGGGGTGGAGGTGGGGAGAAGGAGAGGAGGGAAGGAAAGTGAGGTGCATGTGTGCAGGTGATGGCTGTGTTATATCTCCATCTGGGTGTATGCAATTTGTTGTAATGTATGGGAGAGGGGACCACCCTCCTGCTTTGCCTTTATATTCTGTGTTGCTGGACATGTTGAACATGTGATTTATGTCAATGGTGTAAAAAGTGGGGTGCGGGCGGGGGTTGGGTATTATTGGCTGTCTTACTTATGATTTCAGACCAATATTGGTATTAAACTTTTGTTATTGAACATAATCTTGTTGCGCATTGTTTCAGATAGCTGGACCGTTACACACTGGTGATTCCATACCGTGAAAGGGTTAAATACAACTTTACATCAATCAATGTAAACTTTAACTGGCACCAAGGTGATGGGAATTATTGATGTCTGAGCTGCACAAACACAGCAGTGTGTCAGCGTTGTCACTCACATCAGTGCTCTTTCAATCAAATCTTTCCCATATCAGCTCCTCACGTAAGAGTGGGATTTAACAAATGCCAGCCACACTGCTGGCGTTCGTTCCGGTTAGTTCCACTTTTTGTGGGTGATTTTTGAGAGAGCGATATTGTGGGTGATATGTGTGCGAGGTGGTGAAATTAAAGATGGGCGATCTCCATGGCCGCTAGTTTGGGTACATATGCTCTCTATGACAAAAAACAGTCGCCGGGTGTTAATATTGAATCTCGGCGTTAGTTCCGTTCGGAAAGTAAAGCTGGGTGATATTATGGCCGTTGAATTCACCCATTCTGGTGATTCCGCCCCAAAAAAGTGGGCGGCTGGTGATATTTTTTCTCGGCGTTAAACCCATTGGGAAAATAACGCTTGGTGATAAGTCTCCTAAAAAAGCCCGTCAGTTTCTATTTTGTGCCGGAATGGGCGATATATGGGCGTTATACATCATTTCAGCGGTAAAATGGGCGTTCACGCATGTAAAAAAAGTAGAGGTTCTAGCCCAGAATGTTTAAACAAAAAAGCGTATCAGAAAGTGGGGTCAAAGCAGGAAAAAAATGGTAAAAAAACAAATTTAAAAGTTCCTTATCTGAATGCACGCAGCATTTGTAACAAAATAGATGAGCTGACAGCACAAATAGATACAAATCGGTATGATTTGATAGCCTTTACAGAGATGTGGTTGCAAGGTGATCAAGGCTAGGAACTATTCTGGGGTATTTGAATTAGGAAGGACAGACAGAAAGGAAAAGGAAGTGGGGTAGCTCTGTTAATAAAGGATGAGATCAGTGAGTTAGTGAGAAATGATATTGGTTCAGAAGATCAAGATGTTGAACCAGTTTGGGTGGAGATAAGGAATAATAAGGGGATAAAGTCGCTGGTGGGTGTAGTCTATAGGCTCCCTAACAGTAGCTACACTGTTGGACAGAGTATAAATCAAGAAATAATGGAAGCTTGCAAAAAAGGAATGGCAATAATCATGGGCGATTTTAACCTTCATATTGACTGGACAAAGCAAATTGGCCAGGGTAACCTCGAGGAAGAGTTCAAAGAGTGCATCTGGGATAGTTTCCTTGAACAGTACGTTGCGGAACCAACCAGGGAGCAGGCTACCTTAGATCTGGTACTGTGTAATGAGGCAGGATTAATAAATGATCTCCTAATAAAGGATCCTCCAGGAATGAGTGACCATAGCATGGTTGAATTTCAAATTCAGTTGGAGGGTGAGAAAGTTGGATCTCAAACCTGTGTCCTAAGCTTAAACAAAAGAGAAGACAAAGGTATGAAGGCAGAGTTGGCTAAAGTGGACTGAGAAAATAGATTAAAGTGTGGGACGGTTGATGAGCAGTGGCAGACATCTAAGAAGATATTTCATAACTCTCAACAAAAATATATTCCAATGAGAAGGAAAGACTGTAAGAGAAGGGATAACCATCCGTGGCTAACTAAGGAAAAAAGGGATGGTATCAAATTGAGAACAAGGGCCTACAATGTAGCCAAGACTAGTGGGAGGCCAGAGGATTGGGAAACTTTTAAAAGCCAGCAAAGAACGACTAAAAAAATGATAAAAAAGGGAAGATAGATTATGAAAGTAAACTAGCATGAAATATAAAAACAGATAGTAAGAGTTTCTACAGGTACATAAAAAGGAAAAGAGTGGCGAAAGTAAATGTTGGTCCCTTAGAGGATGAGACTGTGAAATTAATAATGGGGAAGAGGGAAATGGCAGAGACGTTGAACAAATATTTGCATTGGTCACGGTAGAAGACACTAAAAACAACCCAATAGTCGATAATCAAGGGGCTATAGGGAGGGAGGAACTTAAAACAATCACTATCACTAAAGAAGTAGTACTCAGTAAAATAATGGGATAAAGGCGGACAAGTTCCCTGGACCTGATGGCTTGCATTCTAAGGTCATAAAAGAAGTAGCTGCAGAGATACTGGATGTATTAGTTGTAATTTACAAAAATTCCCTGGATTTTGGGGAGGTTCCAGTGGATTGGAAAACCGCAAATGTAACACTCCTATTTAAATAAGGAAGCAGACAGAAAGCAGGAAACTATGGAGCAGTTAGCCTAACATCTGTCATTGGGAAAATGCTGGAGTCCATTATTAAGGAAGCAGTAGCAGGCCATTTGGAAAAGCATAATTCAATCAAGCAGAGTCAGCATGGTTCTATGAAAGGTAATGCATGTTTGACAAATTTGCTGGAGTTCTTTGAGGATGTAAGGAGCAGGGTGGATAAGGGGGAACCAGTGGATGTGGTGTATTTGGATTTCCAGAAGGCATTCGATAAGGTGCCACATAAAAGGTTACTGCACGAGATAAAAGTTCATTTGGTTGGGGGTAATATATTAGCATGGATAGAGGATTGGCTAACTAACAGAAAACAGAGAGTCGGGATAAATGGGTCATTTTCCGGTTGGCAAACAGTAACTAGTGGGGTGCTGCAGGGATTGGTGCTGGGTCTCAACTATTTACAATCTACATTCGTGATTTGGATGAAGGGACCGAGTGTAATGTAGCCAAGTTTGCTGATGATACAAAGATGGGTGGGAAAGCAAATTGTGAGGAGAACACAAGAAATCTGTAAAGTGAGTGGGCAAAAAATTTGGCAGATGGAGTAAAATGTGGGAAAATGTGAGGTTATCTGCATTGGCAGAAAAATTAGAAAAGCAAATTATAATTTAAATGGAGAAAAATTTCAAAGTGCTCCAGTACAGAGGGACCTGGGGGTCCTTGTGCAGTATACAGCTACAGCAAGTAATCAGGAAGGCAAATGAATGTTGGCCTTTATTGCAAGGGGGATAGAGTATAAAAGCAGAGAAGTCCTGCTACAACTGTACAGGGTATTGGTGAGGGCACACCTAGAGTACTGCATATTTAAGGAAGGATATACTTGCATTGGAGGCTGTTCATAGAAGGTTCATTAGGTTAATTCCGGAAATGAGGGGGTTGACTTATAAAGATAGATTGAGTAGGTTGGGCCTATTGGTGTTCAGAAGAATGAGAGGTGATCTGATCGAAGCATATGAGATAATGAGGGGGCTCGACAAGGTGGGTGCAGAGACGATATTTCCACTCATAGGGGAAACTAAAACTAGAGGGCACAGTCTCAGAATAAGGGACTCATTTAAAACTGAGATGAGGAGAAATTTCTTCTCTCAGAGGTGTAAATCTGTAGAATTCTGTGCCCCGGAGAGCTGTAGAGGCTGGGTCATTGAATATATTTAAGCCGGAGGTAGACAGATTTTTGAGCGGTAAGGGAATAAAGGGTTATGGGATGCGGGCAGGGATGTGGAGCTGAGTCCATGATCAGATCAGCCATGATCTTATTAAATGGCGGAGCAGGCTTGAGGGGCCAAATGGCCTATTCTTGCTCCTATTTCTTATGTTCTAAGATGCTTCTATGCTAATTTCTACTTATGCAACTCAGTGTCAAATTTATATCTCATAATACTCCCGTGATGTGCCTTATGATGTTTCACTACGTTAAAGGCGCTATATAAATACAAGTTGTTGTTGTTGTTGTTGTAATTATGGGCATATGTAGGCAAAGCTGCTCCCTATTACGCCATGCTTAATAGTTGGAGTTCCTGTTGTAGAAAATGCACCAACGTTCTGAAGGTCACCCTCCAGTAAGAGCACTGCATGGAGAAAGGTTAACGATCCAATCAATGCAGTCTCCCAGGTTCCTTGTTCTTGGCTGCAAATGAGAAAGATACTTGCTGCTATAAGGAGTATGGCAAAGGCAGGTGTGCTCTTCACTTTTGCTCACAAGCATGGCGCAAACCTAAGTTGGGGAATGTCACACCTTTGGAAGGTTCCATTTTAAGCATTGTACACAACTTTACACATAAACTCCTTCAATGTGCCAAAGCTTGATGGAACACCTTTCTTGTATGTGGTGATCACAGCAGTCGAACAGCACACAAATTCTCAGGCTTCCAGTCCGAGGCACTCCTCTGCTGTTTGTGGTTTCAACGCTGAGGTCATGGATATAGAATTTAACCTTGGTTGCCACAGAAATCTCCCCACTGTTTCTTCTCCTTCCAAAAAAACAAGCACAGCTGGACTGTTGCATAATGAGGCATCAGGACTACTTCGTAGATAATGGCCATTGAGTGCAAATCCTTGTTGTTTACATAGATCATGGTATTGATTTGAGGAACTCTGATGCTCACATGGACACCATTTGCAACTCCTTGAGGGAACCCTGCATCTGATGAACTGCTCGACTGCCAGTGCTGCAGCAGAGCAGGATAGCTGACCATTGATCACTAAAGCCTTTGATCCTGTCCCAAATGGCAGAGATGGGACAATTAACTATTTGGGCTGGGAAGCCTGGTGTGCACAGACATAATAGAGGCGCCCTTCCTTATCGCGTTGTCCAGATAAGTTCTATTTTTTTTTTATGTTCATTGTGAATGGATACCAGGGGCTGCTTTCTGGCAGAGATTTGGGGCCTTTGCTAGCATTATATAACCTAGCCAATAGGGCTACACTATTGTACTCACCTACAATTTCCACCGCAGTTGCTTCTATTGAGTAAGCACTGTTAATATAGTCTTAGAAATAGGAAAAACACTGAATAAGGTCACTAAAGGAAGTACGGATGTCGGGCTTAAAGCACTTCATAATTGTAAATATTACCCAATACATGTTGATATTTGTACTTTGCTATTTTATGGACAGTATTTACTGGGTTGGCCATTAAGTAAGAAGCGTTGGGAGGTGGCAGAAAGAAGGCAATTCAGCCATTGTAGAGGAAATGTGTTGTCCCTGGGTGCAGCAATGTGTGTGGTTTCATAGGTGTCACAAAATGGATTGGCAGCAGGTGGTATCCATTATTTGAAATCGTTGTCGACTACAGGGTTCCTCTCCAAGCTCCCTACCTGGACATTGCCTCCCTCTTTGTTGCTATTCTCCTCCTGCTGTTGAGCTATACCTCCCAGGGCTCTACTGGCTGTCTACTGCTACGTCCTCTTAAGAAAGCAAATTTGTGAAGCATGCCACTTTGGCAGAAAAAATAGAAAAGCAAATTATAATTTAAATGGAGAAAAATTGCAAAGTGCTGCAGTACAGAGGGACCTGGGGTCCTTGTGCATGAAACACAAAAAGTTAGTATGCAGGTACAGCAAGTAATCAGGAAAGCAAATGGAATGTTGGCCTTTATTGCAAAGGGGGATGGAGTATAAAAGCAGAAGAGTCCTGCTACAACTGTACAGGGTATTGGTGAGGCTACACCTAGAGTACTGCGTATTTAAGGAAGGATATACTTGTATTGGAGGCTGTTTAGAGAAGGTTCATTAGGTTGATTCCGGAGATGAGGGGGTTGACTTATGAAGATAGGTTGAGTAGGTTGGGCCTATACACATTGGCGTTCAGAAGAATGAGAGGTGATCTTATTGAAACATATAAGATAATGAGGGAGCTGGACAAGGTGGATGCAGAGAAGATATTTCCACTCATAGGGGAAACTAAAATTAGGGGGCATAGTCTCAGAATAAGGGGCTGTTCATTTAAAACTGAGATGAGGAGGAATTTCTTCTCTCAGAGAGTTGTAAATCTGTGGAATTCTGTGCCCCGGAGAGCTGTAGAGGCTGGGTCATTGAATATATTTAAGGCAGAGATAGACAGATTTTCGAGTGATAAGAGAATAAAGGGTTATGGGGAGCGGGCAGGGAAGTGGAGCTGATTCCATGATCAGATCAGCTATGATCTTATTAAATGGCGGAGCTGGCTCGAGGGGCCAAATGGCCTACTCCTGCTCCTATTTTTTATGTTCTTATGGTGGTGATCGTGGAGACTTTGGCTGAAGCTATAGAGTAGCACCCTGCCTGGGCAGTTCAAACTACGAACCTCACTAATTTCAATAGTCACGTTGGCCTTATTTTATTTTTGCTGCTGTTTATGTATTTTGAATTAGGGTCATCATGTATGGATGTAGAGGATAGCCCTGGTCTTCTAAGAGCCATTCTTTCATCTTTTGGAGCCCATCAAGTAATGGCGCTACCTTGGACTGCTGCTGAATAAAATCACTGGAGCAGCCCCAAGGATAATAGGCATTAATGTAAGGATGCATTTCTGGAGCTAAAAAGACCTGCATCTATATGGAGTGGAATCCCCTCCTTGAACATAGAATCTTACACCACACAAGGAGGCCATTCGTCCCATCATGCCTGTGCCAGCTCTTGGAAAGAGCTATTCAATTAGTCCCACTCACTTGCTCTCTCCCCAGAGGCCTGCAATTTCTTTCTTTTTATGTATCTCTTTTGAAAGTCGCCATTGAAACTGCTTCCACCACCCTTTCAGGTAGTGCGTTCCAGATCATAATAACTCGCTTTATAAAAATAGTTCTCCTCATCTCTCCCTTGGTTCATTTACCAATTATCTTACATCTATGTCCTTTGTTATTGCCCCTCCTTCCAGTGTAAATAGTTTCTCCCTATATCAAATCCCATTACAATTTTGAATGCCTTGATTAAACCTCGGTTTAACCTTCTCAGGAGAATAATCACAGCTTCTCTAATCTCTCTACATCACTGAAGTTCTTCAGCACAGATTGCTGCAAATTCAAGCTGAGGTGGCTGCCATCTTGGCTCTGGGGTTTAATGTTGAAAGGGACCTCCAAAGTGTCATAACAGTCCTGCACTCATGTAGAGCCATGGGAGTGCTGAGGCACTGTTCCAGGAGAGTGGCCTTGCTTCTATGGGAGAGGCACCTGCTATCCCCTCTTAGGATGACAGCATGCTTGCTCCCCCACCACTCACATCCTTCTTCTTAGGCGGTCCCTCGTATCGAGGATGACTTGCTTCCACGCCAAAAAGGGATGAGTTCACAGGAATTTCAATGAAGGACCTAATATTCCAGGTCCCAAACTACATGTTGAAGGGTAGAAGATGTCTGTGCGTGGATTTTTTTAATGTGTGGTGGTCGTTGCACACCAGCCACCACACGGGCTTGACAGAGCTAGGTCTTGGTCCAGTGGCAAGGATTAACCAAGACGACTGGAGACCAGCTCTGCTGCATGGACCTAGTGTGGGGTGGCCCGTGCTGCCCCTGGGTTCTCACCTCTTCTAGGCCCCGAACTCACGCCTCTCCTGGGCCCCGATCACGTCGCTCTGCAATCTTTCGCCGTGCCCTCACTCCGACCTTGTCGCTCCTGCTGCACCTGCCCACGCTCCAATCACCAACCTGGGTTATGGTGACGTCCAATCCAGTCGCCCGCTTCACTGCCGTCTTACCAGTTCACACGCTTGCTATTACTTTTAAAAGGAGCGGTGAGCGTGGCAGCCCGGCATCCATCACGGCCCCGCCCTGCAAGGAACATCTGCGGCAGGTCGGGGCCTTAAAAGGAACATCACCCACCACTCATTTCACCAGTTCCCTTGTTGGTGCTGCACAGCCAGTCGGGTCAGATTGCTCCAGCCAACAGCGACATAATGCAGACTGCAGCCGGGAAAGGAGCATGCAAGACAGGTGCTAAGAGCTGGCACAAGGGTGATTCTTCATTATTTTTGTTAACTATTAAAACAGATGCAATTGATTTGATTGATAATTTTTTTTCTGGATTTGGTGTTGGTAATTTTGTCTGATACTGCACCTGTGACGTGCCTTGGAACATGTTAAATGCGCTACATAAATGAAAGGTGTTGTTACTGTTTAAGTGAGGGCAAGAACCTTTCAACCAATGTCCGAGATTCCTCCATCACCATCCCTGGATATGTCCTGTCCCACCGGCAGGATAGACCCACCAGAGGTAGTGGTACACTGGTATACAGTCAGGAGGGAGTGGCCGTGAGAGTCCTCAGCATTGACTCATGGCTTCAGGTCAAGCACGGGCAAGGGAATGTCCTGCTCATTACTACCTACTGGTCTCCCTCAGCTGATGAATCAGTATTCCTCCATTTCGAACACCACTTTGAAGAAGCACTGAGGATACCAAGGGCACAAAATGTACTCTGGATGGGGGACTTCAATGTCCATCACTAAGAGTGCCTCAGTAGCACCACGACTGACTGAGCTGGCCGAGAGACACACCATCCAAGTTACACACCATCCTGACTTGGAAATATATTGCCGTTCCTTCATCGTTGCTGGGTCACAATCCTGGAACTCCCTCCCTAACAGCACTGTGTAAGTACCTTCACCATGTGGACTGCAGCGATTCAAGAAGGCGGCTCACCACCACCTTCTCAAGGGCAATAAATGCTGGCCTTGCCAGCGACGCCCACATCCTATAAATGAAAAAAAAAACATAGCTGCTAGACTAGGACTGCAAAGGTGGTGAGAGAATCAACACGACAGAAAAACCTACTTGATGCAGCTGTCCATGACAGCATTGGTAACAGTGAACACCGCAGTCCTGGTAGAGACAAAACTTTGTCTTCACACTGAGGACACCCTCCATTATTTTGTGTGGCACTATCGCTTTGCTAAATGGGATAGATTCAGAACAGATCTAGCAGCTCAAAACTGGGCAACCATGAGGCAGCAGCAGCAGAATTGTATTGCAACAAAATCTGTAACCTCATGGCCCGGCATATTCCTCACTCTATCATTACAATCAAGCCAGGGGACCAACCCTGGTTCAATGAGAATGCAGAAGAGCATGCCAGGAGCAGCACCAGGTGTACCTAAAAATGAGGTGCCAACCTAGGGAAGCTGCAACACAGGGCTAAACAGCAGAAACAGCATGCTATAGACAGGGCTTTGCGATCCCAGAACCAATGGATCAGATCAAAGCTCTGTAGTCCTGCCACATCCAGCCGTGAATGGTGGTGGACAATTAAGCAACTAACGGGAGGAGGAATATCCTCATCCTCAATTATGACCACGTGCAAAAGGCAAGACTGAAGCGTTTGCAACCATCTTCAGCCAGAAGTGACGAGTGGATGATCCATCTTGGCCTCCTACTAAGGTCCCCACCATCACAGAAGCCAGTCTTCAGCCAATTCGATTCACTCTACGTGATATCAAGAAACGGCTGAGCGCACTGGATACAGCAAAGGTTATGGGCCTTGACAACATCCTGGCTGTCGTGCTGAAGGCTTGTGTTCCAGAACAAGCTGCGCCTCCATCCAAGCTGTTCCAGTACAGCTACAACACTGGCATCTATCTGACAATGTGGAAAACGCCCCAGGTATGTCCTGTCCACAAAAAGCAGGACAAATCCAATCCATACAATTACCACCCCATCAGTCTACTTTCAATCATCAGCAAAGTGATGGAAGGAGTTGTCAACAGCGCTATCAAGTGGCACTTACTCACCAGTAACCTGCTCACCGATGCTCAGTTTGGGAACGCCAGGACCACTCGGCTCCAGACCCGATTACAGCCTTGGTCCAAACATGGACAAAAGAGCTGAATTCCAGAGGTGAAGTGAGAGTGACTGCCCTTGACATGAAGGCACCATTTGACTGAGTGTGGCATCAAGGAGCCCTAGTAAAATTGAAATCAATGGGAATCAGGGGGAGAACTCTCCACTTGCTGGAGTCATAACTAGCACACAGGAAGATGGTTGTGGTTGTTCGAAGTCAATTATCTCAGCCCCAGGACATGCTGCTTGCGTTCTTCAGGGCAGTGTCCTAGGCCCAACTGCTTTATCAATGACCTTTCCTCCATCATAAGGTTAGAAGTGTGGATGTTCGCTGATGATTGCACAGTGTTCAGTTCCATTTGCAACTCCTCAGATAATGCCTGAATGCAGCAAGACCTGGATGACATTCAGGCTTGGGCTGATAAGTGGCAAGTACCATTCACGCCACACAAGTGCCAGGCAATGACGATCTCCAACAAGCGAGAGTCTAACTACTTGGCATTCAATGGCATTATCATCGCTGAATCCCCCACCATCAATATTCTGGGGGTCACCACTGATCAGAAACGTAACTGGACCAGCAACATAAATACTGTGGCTATAAGAGCAGGTCAGGGGCTGGGTACTCTGCGGAGAGTTTCTCACCGCCTGACTCCCCAAAGCCTTTTCACCATCTACAAAGCAAAAGTCAGGAGTGTGAAGGAATACTTTTCACTAGCCTGGAATGCAGTTCCAATAAAACTCAAGAAGCTCAACACCATCCAGGGCAAAGCAGCCCACTTGTTGGCACCCATCTACCACCTTAAACATTCACTCCCTCCACCACCAGCATGCCATGGCTGCAGTGTGTACCATCTACAAGATGCATTGCAGCAACTTGCCAAAGCTTCTTCGGCAGCAACTCCAAAACCTGCGACCTCTATCACCTAAAAGGACAAGGGCAGTCGGCACATGGGAACACCATCACCTGCAAATTTCCCTCCAAGTTACACACCATCCTTACTTGCAAATATATTGATGTTCCTTCATCACCGCTGGGTCAATGTCCCGGAACTTCGTTCCTAACAGCACAGTACCTTCACCACAAGGACTGTAATGGTTAAGAAGGCGGCTCACCACCATATTCTCAAGGGCAATTAGGGCTGGGCAATAAATTCTGGCCTTTCCAGCGTTGCCCACATCCAAGGAATGAATAATTAAAAAGAATTAGTCAGGACAGTAGCAAAGAGTGTGAGACTGTGGGTGTGTTGGAGTTGGGATGGCTGATTTGGGTGAAGCGCTCCTAGATTATCAGGTCTCTGTGATCTCCCTGCTAGGAGCACTGGTGTCTGCTGCCTCTTCCTTCCCTCTCCTCCTCCTCCTCCTCCTCCTTTTGCACTTGTTGCTGCCCTGGCGATGGTAAGGGTTGGTCCCTCATGATGGTGAAGTGATGGATCATGCAGCAGACAATGACAAATCTGGATAGCCGCTCAGGGGTGTGCTGCAAAGCTCCTCTGGAGTGGTCCAGGCAACGGAAGTATTGCTTGAGCTGGCCGATTGTTTATTCAATTGTGTTTCTTGTGGCTTTTGTTGTAGTTCAGCTCTGCCTGGGATCCTGACATGCCCTTGTCATCAATTAACCAGCCTGAAACCTGTCGCATGATTGGAATAAAGGGGGCACAGAGGATGAAGGTGATAACCAGGAATTAGCTGTCAATTAGAAATGTAGCAGGGAAGATTTGTGTGTCATGCACTAATTCACAATGTTTTCCACTGGTAGCCACACATCACCATTTCTTAAAACTTCTTAATTACATTTTCAAAGTAGCCATGCCAAAAACTTTTCCTGTAATTATATGCTCAGTTCTTCAAATACATCTACTGCCATCTTATGTTCGGTTCCACTTTACTCTAACCAGTGACAAATATAATGTTCAAATCAAGTATAGCGTACTTAATTCATCCATTGTGTGATGTGTAAATATTGATAGATTCATTTGACATGATTTTCTCCTTTGTAAAGAAAGAACTTGCATTTAATTGGCTAATCATATTTAGGATGCCTCAAACTGGTTTAGAACCAATTAATTACTTTTTGAAGTATATTCATCATTTTTATGTAGGCAACCACAGCAGTCAATTTACAAAATCCCACAGTGTCAAATGAAGGAATTACCAGGTAGTCTGTTTTGGTGGTGTTAGTTGTGGAATGAATGTTGGGCAAGACAACAAAGGAACACCATGCTGTTCCTCAAATAGTGTCATGGGATCCTTTCTGCCCATTTGAGCAGGCAAACGGGCTTTGGCTTAAAGATTGAAAGAATTCTTCTTTGTAACCAAACTGGGAACTTACATGACTAATTATGGAAGCTATTTATAACATGCATTTATTTTTGATGTTGTTTCTTGTAAATTGGTAAAGTAAAATTAAAACTTTCAGCAGATGCTTACTCGCCTAAAGTTTTATTAATACATACCATCGTGGCACCCATATGTTGGTTTGAAAGTTGGTGTTGGATAAGGACTTAAGAGCAGCAGAAGGAAATCTTTTCCAAATCATCAGACCTTTAATTATTTCCTGTTTAATCAAGAGCATTACAGTTAATAGGACTGGTAATATGTCTTCTATAATCACTATCCAGACGATATGAATACATATAATCTGACAACAAACATCAATAGTCCAAAGACTAAATTGTTTTCTTGGTATATTTTTTAATCACATTATTAATTCACTAACAATTAATATAAGGGGCTCTCTGATGGCTCAGAAAATGTGCTCAGTGAGTAGCTGAGCCACGTAAACCAGGAATGTAATTCCTTCAATTGCTGGTTTGTGTTGAGTTAGCTGAACTCAGCTGTGAACAGAAAGAGGCATGACAATTGGCCTTGGTGCACTTAGTTAGGAAAGGAAAATTGTCCAAGGTTTCTCCTCTAACCCCGTTGGAACTGTGTATGTATGGATCTTCAGCACAGACAGGATGCAGTCATTTGGAATGCCGCCCATTGTTTTAATGAACTGCCGCCACTTAGTATCGAGGTTCATTCATAAACAATGGCCAGTTGAGTCATCATCATCATAGGCAGTCCCTCGGAATCGAGGGAGACTTGCTTCCACTCCTGAAGTGAGTTCTTTGGTGGCTGAACAGTCCAATACGAGAGCCACAGACTCTGTCACAGGTGGGACAGATAGTTGTTGAGGGAAGGGGTGAGTGGGACTGGTTTGCCGCACGCTCTTTCCGCTGTCCGCGCTTGATTTCTGCATGCTCTCGGCGTTGAGACTCGAGGTGTTCAGCGCCTTCTCGGATGCACTTCCTCCACTTAGTGTGGTCTTGGGCCAGGGTCTCCCAGGTGTCAGTGGGGATGTTGCACTTTATCAGGAAGGCTTTGAGGGTGTCCTTGTAGCGTTCCCGCTGCCCACCTTTGGCTCGTTTGCCATGAAGGAGCTCCGAGTAGAGCATTTGCTTTGGGAGTCTCGTGTCTGGCATGCGGACTATGTGGCCTGCCCAGCGGAGCTGATCAAGTGTGGTCAGTGCTTCAATGCTGGGGATGTTAGCCTGAATGAGGACGCTGATGTTGGTGCGCCTGTCCTCCCAGGGGATTTGTAGGATCTTGCGGGGACATCGTTGGTGATGTTTCTCCAGCAACTTGAGATGTCTACTGTACATGGTCCATGTCTCTGAGCCATACAGGAGGGCAGGTATTACTACAGCCCTGTAGACCATGAGCTTGGTGGCAGCTGTCGTCGAGCTACAGTACACGGACGATGCCTGCGTCTGCGCACATACAGAGGCTGCACTACAGGACATAGTCGACGTATTTACTGAGGCATATGAAAGCATGGGCCTTACGTAAGACAAAGGTCTTCCACCAGCCTGTCCTCACCGCACAGCAATGCCCCCCAGTCATCAAGATCCACGGCATGGCCCTGGACACCGTGGACCACTTCCCATATCTTGGGAGCTTCCTATCAACAAGAGCAGGCATCGACAACGAGATCCAACACCGCCTCCAGTGCGCCAGTGCAGCCTTCAGTCGCCTGAGGAAAAGAGTGTTTGAAGACCAGGCCCTCAAAACGGCCAGTTGAGTGAAGAATCATAGGGTAACTGTCACTTGTAAATTCTCACCCCAGCACAAAGTCTGGGTGAAGGAAATTGGTTAAGACAACATTTTTTTTTAAATTATTAAAAATGAGAATGCAATGAGATAAACTGAACTCTAAAGCAAACAATACAACATATATTTAGCCACTAATTCTGCTTTTATTTGTTATACCTGTACTTTTATTTGTTACACTTATAAATGATAAGATGTGTAATGAATTTCATGATGTTTATTAATCAGATCACCTTTTAATAACTTTAACAAAATACAGGATTCATGAAGTATATTTGGACTAAATAAGATTAGCTAATTAACCGGGTATATTAGGTCTATGAGTTTCTATAAATGATTGTTTCTCAATATTTACTGTGAATGGAACAAAACACAATAGGAATTCAGTAGTGATGGTTACCTATTTACCATGGACAATACTGTCATATTTAGACTGACTGTATGTTACAAATTTCATGTCCGCACTAGATATTTTCTTGGGTTTAGCATAAATGAACTTCATCAGGAGTTTACAATTGCAGACATTGCAGCCCAATATCTAGTTATATAGTAGTATAACTTGGGGGGAGGAGATGAGAGTTAAACCTAGAAAACCATGTTATGTGAATTGGTTTCTAAAACTTTGCATGTACCCCCATGTGCATTTGTCCCAGAGAGCTGACTCTAGTGAGATGAGGCCAATTGTAAATCATGAAGCTGCTTTATTTTACACAAAGTACAGGACTATACAGTACAGTCTTCAGTGAAATCCAATCTCATCCTTATTGCTCCTTGTAACATCAAAAATAATAAATTACGCAAACGTATCCCAATATCCTAGCTTAATTTAAACTGTCTCTAAACTGAGAGTTTATAGCTTTAAAAAGAAGGATTTCGCTTCCTGTACAGTTTCCATTCCAAGTTCTTGAAGACTGTTTATCAGACTGTGGCTTGGAAATTGAGCACAGGAAACGATTCCTGCGCTGGAACGGGTAGGTTAGAGGCACAAACGATATTGAGGTTCGGCCTCATTTAAATGAGACCGACCAGCTGCGGACACATTCTGGCTGTCTCCTTTTCTGCCTTTACCAATAGGGTGAGCAGTGCATTTCTGGTGCGGAATGTGAACGTGCTTTGGCATCTGTTTTATGCCTGTGAAACAGGCACGGCATCAACCAATTTCTAGGCCAGTGCGTTTCTGACTGATCTTCTTAGTTGGACAGCAAGATAAAGGCTTGACGCCTGACCCTCGCTCAGCTTTCTCGCTGTGCCAGTGCCACACAGCCAGCTGGGCCAGAATGCCCTGGCCCACACCGCAATAATGCAGTTTGCAACTAGGCTCTCAAGGCCCAAAGATGCACAAGGTCGCCCACCATGACCAACTGAAGTGTCCTCAATGGAAGCTCAGCAGCCTTCCACCTCCCAATCTTCAGCCACTAGGAATACACTTTGTAGGTACACTAGGATAGGTAAACAAGAACAGAAGACAGAAATTAAAGGTTTACACAAATGTGATTCTTAATTCACCAAGTTAACTGTTATACCAATATGAACTGAGTTGTTGGAGTAATGTTTTTTGTTCTGGAATTGGTGTTAGTGTTTAAGTTTGTAAGCAAGTGAGAGCAAGATCCATGAGGTTGAACTGCAGGAATATATTTAAATGGTGGTTGTGAGGATGGTGGTTGGAACATTGTATGATTGTTGCCATATTATGGAGGGGAGAGATGATTCAGATGAAGCACTCTTGTATCAGCTGTCTAAGAAATCTGGCAGTTAGCGGGACTGGTGATCAATGCTGCTCTTGCTCTTCCTCCTCTTTGTTCTGTTCTTCCTCCTCATTCTCCTCTACTTCTTCCTGCCCAGGTAAGGGCTCGTCTCTCTGTAAAGCAAAATTATGCAGCACAATGCCAAATTTGGAGACACGAGTACTGCATAGCTCCTCCAGAATAATGCCGTCAGCTGAACCAGCATCCGGGAGGGCGCTGAGCACCTCGAGTCTCATCGCCGAGAGCGTGCAGAAATCAAGCGCAGGCAGCGGAAGGAGCATGCAGCAAACCAGTCCCACCCACCCTTTCCCTCAATGACTATCTGTCCCACCTGTGACAGAGACTGTGGTTCTTGTATTGGACTGTTCAGCCACCTAAGGACTCATTTTTAGAGTGGAAGCAAGTCTTCCTCGATTCCGAGGGACTGCCTATGATGATGATGACTGCTCAATGTCTGCTCAATGAGATATCTGTGGCGGCATTGCTCTCATTTAAAGCCTACTCTCCATCTGTGCCTGGTTCCTAACAGGAATCATGAGCAATATCTGGAGGGGACATCCCTTGTTGCCAAGTAGCCAGCCTGTAACCTGACATTCTAGTTGGAATAGAAGTGTGACAGAGGCCTGATGCAGGATGAAGGAATCAAGAGTTGCTGCCAGGAAACAGAGCACATACCTGCATTATGCACCTCCTGTGGTCGCAAACAAGCTGGACATTGAAGGAGAGGTATCTCTTTCTGTTGAGATGCTAGGTTGGTGATGGGGAGCATGCAAGGTTTTATGTCGGCTCATAATTACCTCTGGCTTTTATATTCTATACTTATTTGATAAAACCTAGAATGCCATAAGCTATTTTTATAGACTTATCAATCTGAGGTGCTGCCTTTAATGTCTCGTGAATCTGTACCCCAAAATCCCTCTGCTCTTGCATAGCACAAAGCCTATTCCATTGAGACTATAAACATTCTTACCTTTTTTACCAAAAAGCATTGGGTCAGCAGATGACTGCAAGGGCAACTTTAGCCAGCACCTACCAAATGACTAGTGCTGCCATTGGCAGTAATGCTCAGCTGTGACCTCAAGTCCTTTCTACCTGCCTGCTTCCAGGCGTGCTTCAATGATGTCCTAAGAGGAAGATGCTTGGCAGTGCAAAGCAGGGTGAACTTGATTCCTACGATCTTCTTCACTACCTCCACTTCATCAGTCATCAAGCAGGGGGCTGGAGTGATTTGCTCCACTCAACACATGTCCCTGAGTCGGCTTCCTACCTCCACCTTTACTGTGCCAGCGGCGGGTTTTTTCCAGGTGTGTTTGTTACCCAAATAATCTTTGCAAAGGCTGAGATCTATTTTAAAAATATTAACGGCCTTAGTAATTACTATAACATTTTCATCCCAATATGTAGCCACGTATCTTTAAGTGATCGCAACCCGTTAAGTTTACCCATCATTCCTTTAAGGGCTACTTACATGCAATTACCAATCTTCTCTGTCAAACTCTCAGTGTCACGTTGTCTACTGGCCAGGAGTTCATCCACATAATGAAAATGAAATTGAGTCCTCAAAATCAGGTGATGTCAGCAAACTAACAATTGGGCAAGTGCTAAGAATGCACTGCACAACTAATGCACAATCAAAGGCTCGATAGAAAAATCTATCCCAGTGAGTCTTGGCCGGCTATTCAAAGTTAGCTTGCATTACAGGTAAGACTGAACCTATTTTCATCTTAATTCCACACTTTCTCAAAGACTCATGAATAGTAATTAGCAGTGGTTAGGCTGCATGATGTTCTTTTCTTCTCCTTAGCCCAATTCAACAGAATAATGTTAATTAAAAATAATAAAGCATTACAATAGAGATTCATATCAAATTGATAACCTGATTTAAAAAAGACAAATCACCAAAAATCCTTACATCTCGATCAAGAAATTTCTTCTGTGTGCTGGCAAAATTATTTGCATCTTTGCTGTCTATGTTGTATCTTGGTAGGGGACAAAGATGAAATTCCAGTTCTGTTTCAGCGTATGAAAGAGACTTCTTAAATCCATAAATATCAGGAGCAGGGTTCTAGCAAAAGACAAGAGTAAAAGTTTTGAATATTACTGAGTGAAATATAGATTTCATTTTCTATTCATCCTTATGTAATCTATGTGTCTGTAGTATTTAACCATCTGAAGTTTCATGGTGGGTTTTCTTATTACTTTAGTGTTTTCACTGCGTAAGACAACCAATCCAATGCTACAAGAAATGTTCTTCTCCTGTTTAGTTGCCAGAGTTGTCCATCTACAGCGCAGCGCAGCAAATAAAAAGAAAGTGAAAAATTGTAATTTACATGCATAACGTTTACCAATATGTTGCATACCCCATTGTCTCCAGCACTGTCTGTGTTCCCTCCTTGAGTGTCCCACTATCAGCCTGCACTTTCCCTACTACTGATTACCCTCTGCCTTATGCTCTGTGATGGGCCTTGGCATTTGTCCACCAGCTGTTCCCTGTATTTTCAACCAATCCTGCGTATCATCCTGCTAACAGTCACAGACCACCTGCTGTAGCTGCAAACATTATTGCAGTATAAATAAATGTAAATGAGATGAGAATAGGCAACACCGGCATGAATATTTGAAAAACAATTTCCTGAAGAAAAACTAAAGGATAGAAATTCCAATGTATGAGAATTGTCTCATCTGTATTAATCTTGTGAACAATGATCAGAAATTATTCTATCATGACCTTGACAGGTCCCAGCACCAAATATTCACTATGGCTGGAAAATATCAGGCTATCATGCACAGAAATGAAAAATCACAGGCTATATTATTTTCCAATTTCTGTTTCCTGCTGGTGATGAAAATAAAATAGGGACCAGACCTGCCTTCAGCATGTGTGAGTTTATGCTAACAGCAGAGAGGGTGGCCTTGCCAAATCTTGTGAGGTTAATCACATCTAATTTTAATTAGCACCCAGTCCATGAAAAAAACCAAACCAGTAAAGAAAGAAAGAAAGACTTGCATTTATATAGCGCCTTTCACGACCACCGGATGTCTCAAGGCACTTTACAGCCAATGAAGTCCTTTTGGAGTGTAGACACTGTTGTAATTTGTAAGAAGTGGGGGGGGGGGCACGGGTGGTTGGTGCTGGGGCTAGGAACCTGGAGAATCCAACTACTCCTTAAAGGGATGAGTCATTTTTGACATGGCAACATTGTTTTGTCTTTGCAACTAGTGATTGTTGCATATAGAATTACAGTGTGCCCTGGGAAGACCATTTACCGAAGGTGTTTTGGAGATCCAGCTTCAAGAGGTCTAACAAAGGTGGTTGACCCTCTTTGGAGCAGAAAAGCCCTGTTACAAATTTAGGTATGGGGTAGATACCATCTTGGATTCTGTGGCGTCATTTGCTTCTATAAGCAGTCTTAAAATATTACTTTTATGGGAGTCTACTTGTGCAATAAGAGAGAAAAGAGAATATGACAGTAAACCAGCAAGAGACATAAAAGTAGATTGTAAAAGCTTCTACAGGTATGTAAAAAGGAAGAGATTAGCGAAAGTAAATGCGGGTCTCTTACAGGCAGAGACAGGAGTAATTATAATGGGGAATAAGGAAATGGAAGAGACATTAAACAATACAAATACTTGTATCTGTCTTCACGGAAGAAGACACAAAAACCATTCCGGTAGTAGTGGGGAACCAAGGGTCTAGTGAGAATGAGGAACTCAAAGAAATTAGTATTAATAAAGAAATAGTACTGGAGAAATTAATGGGACTAAAAGCCAACAAATTCCTTGAACCTGATGGCCGACATCCTACGGTTTTAAAAGAGGTGGCTACAGAAATAGTACATGCAATGTATTTGATCTTCCAGAATTCCCTAGATAGTAGAACGGACCCTGCAGATTGGAGGTAGCAACTGTAACTCCGCAATTCAAAAAGGAGGGAGAGAGAAAACAGGGAACTATAGACCAGTTAGCCTACATCAGTAGCAGGAAAAATGCAAGAATCTATTATTAAGGACGTCAACACGGATTTATGAAAGGGAAATCATGTTTGACAAATCTATTACAGTTTTTGTAAGTTGTAACTAGCAGGGTAGATAAAGGGGGACTGCATGCAGTGTATTTGGATTTTCAAAAAGTATTCGATAAGGTGCCACACAAGAGGTTATTACACAAAATTAATGCTCAAGGGACTGGGGATAATATATTAGCATAACTTGAGGACTGGTTAATGAATAGAAAACAGAGTAGGAATAAATGGTTCATTTGCGGGTTGGCAGGCTGTAACTAGTGAGGTAGCGCAAGCTTCAATGCTTGGGCCTCAACTATTTATAATCTATTTGAATGACTTAGATGAAGGGACCGAGTATAATGTAGCAAAGTTTGCTGATAATTCCTAAGTTCAGTGGGAAAGTAAATTGTTTGGAGGACACAATGAGGCTGCAAAGGGATATAGACAGGTTTAGTGAGTGGGCAAGTACATAGCTGATGGAATAAAATGTGGAGAAATGTGAAGTTATCCATTTTGGTAGGAAAAATAGAAACACAGAATATTTTTTAAATGGTGTGAGATTGGGAAATGTTAGTACAGGGTATTCAGAGGGACCTCAGTGTCCTTGTACATGAATCACTGGAAGTTGACATGCAGGTACAGCAAGCAATTAGGAAAGCAAATAGTACGTTGGCCTTTATTACAAAAGGATTAGTATATAAGAATAAAGAAGTCTCACTGCAATTATATAGGGTCTTGGTGAGACCACACCTGGAGTACTGTGTACAGTTTTGGTCTCCTTAGAAGGAGTGCAACAAAGGTTCATTAGACTGATTCCTAGGATGGGGGGATTTTTCTATGAGGAGAGATTGAGTAGACTAGGTTTATATTCCCCAGAGTTTAGAAGAATGAGAAGTGATCTCATTGAAACATATAATATTCTTAAGGGGCTTGACAGGGTAGATACTGGGAGGATTTTTCCTCTGGCTGGGAAGTCTAGAACTAGGGGTCACAATCACAGAATAAGGGATCAGTCCTTTCGGACTGAGATGAGGGAAATTTCTTCACTCAGACGGTTGTGAATCTTTGGAATTCTCTACCCCAGAGGACTGTGGATGCTCAATCATTGAGTATATTCAAGACAGAGATCGATAGATTCTTGGATGCTAAGAGAACCAAGGGATATGGGGATAGTGCAGGAAGGTGTTGAGAAAGAAGATCAGGCATGATCTGATTGAATGGTGGAGGAATCTCGAAGGGCTGAATGGCCTACTCTTCCTCCTATTTCTTATGTTCTTACAATAGTGTAATCTAGGGATCTAACAATTGCGCCCCTTGGGATCTGGGCAAATACTCGTATCTTTCATTTGTGCATTTCTTAATTCTCTCCCGACATGGACCCAGCGAACACTTAGTGAGATGAGGCTTAATACCAATCATCACAGCAGGTAAACATACAGAGCAAATTAATTCACTTATTTCAATCAATACAACTTGACTTGTAACATTATAAAATAATGAACACGCTATTTAACTCAACAACACCTTTTGCACATTATGTTCTCCCAGTGTGCAGTACTTTGTCATTTGGCAATTAATATTTTTGATTCTGTCTAATAGAAACTAATCTTATGTTGGAAGACCACTGTGAGAGTGTCGACTTGAAATGGACTCAGTATGAAGTTTTAATTGTTTTCACAAGTAGATAGCACTTTTAAAATATAGCTTTGGATCAGACTGGAGTTATATTGCAACTGGTTTATGAACTCAAAGTGTATAAGGTAGGTTTTTAGTGAAGGGTCTACATTTCTTGTCTTTTATTTGCTTGAGTTTTAGATTGGGAGCTGCTACTTAAATTATATTTTCACTTTTCTCATTGATGTGCACTCAAATCTGCTTCACATAAATTGCAACCTTATATTCTTCAAAATATAAGCATATTCACCATATTTTGTATTAGGGCAGGAAATAAAATAGGAAATAGCCCTAAGACAAGGTATAAAGTTATTTTTGCACTTACTACTTACAAACACATGTAGTGGATGATAGTCAGGCTGTCTAAGTAACACTCGGGGGGGTACTAAGGTTAAGGCACCAGCTGTTATTTTTTTATGTTCCTCTGAGGCTTCAAGGTGATGATCTATCTCAGGTTGCTCATCCAAATGTGCTTCAGTTTCAAGGTGTTTTTTCTCAGTTGGTGTATATAAGATGCACTCATCCTGTAAAATGAACATTAAGAATAAAATACTAAAAGTTTGATAATAGTACGATGTCAAGTATATTGGCCTGAAATTTGCAGTAGTAATAATGGGAAGGCTGTTCCAAAGATGGGCAGTTAAACACAGAAATCTGGAAATTGCTGTCATAGAGATATCCTGCTGCTCCACAAGATGCAATGTTAGAACATAAGAATTAGGAACAGGAGCAGGGCATCCAGCCCCTCAAGCCTGCTCCGCCATTCAAAAAGATCATGGCTGATCTGGCCGTGGACTCAGCTCCACTTACCCGCCCGCTCCCCATAATCCTTAATTCCCTTATTGGTTAAAAATCTATCTATCTGTGATTTGAATACATTCAATGAGCTAGCCTCAACTGCTTCCTTGGGCAGAGAATTCCACAGATTCACAACCCTCTGGGAGAAGAAATTTCTTCTCAACTCGGTTTTAAATTGGCTCCCCCGTATTTTGAGGCTGTGCCCCCTAGTTCTAGTCTCCCCGACCAGTGGAAACAACCTCTCTGCCTCTATCTTGTCTATCCCTTTCATTATTTTAAATGTTTCTATAAGATCACCCCTCATTCTTCTGAACTCCAACGAGTAAAGACCCAGTCTACTCAATCTATCATCATAAGGTAACCCCCTCATCTCCGGAATCAGCCTAGTGAATCGTCTCTGTACCTCCTCCAAAGCTAGTATATCCTTCCTTAAGTAAGGTGACCAAAATTGCACGCAGTACTCCAGGTGCAGATTCACCAATACCCTATACAGTTGCAGCATGACCTCCCTGCTTTTGTACTCCATCCCTCTCGCAATGAAGGCCAACATTCCATTCGCCTTCCTGATTACCTGCTGCGTCTGCAAACTAACTTTTTGGGATTCATGCACAAGGACCACCAGGTCCCTCTGCACTGCAGCATGTTGTAATTTCTCCCCATTCAAATAATATTCCCTTTTACTATTTTTTTTTCCAAGGTGGATGACCTCACATTTTCCAACATTGTATTCCATCTGCCAAACCTTAGCCCATTCGCTTAACCTATCTAAATCTCTTTGCGGCCTCTCTGTGTCCTCTACACAACCCGCTTTCCCACTAATCTTTGTGTCATCTGTAAATTTTGTTACATTACATTCTGTCCCCTCTTCCAGGTCATCTATGTATATTGTAAACAGTTGTGGTCCCAGCACCGATCCCTGTGGCACATCACTAACCACTGGTTTCCAACCCGAAAAGGACCCATTTATCCCGACTCTCTGCTTTTTGTTAGCCAGCCAATTCTCGATCCATGCTAATACATTTCCTCTGACTCCGCGTACCTTTATCTTCTGCAGTAACCTTTTGTGTGGCACCTTATCGAATGCCTTTTGGAAATCTAAATACACCACATCCATCGGTACACCTCTATCCACCATGCTCGTTATATCCTCAAAGAATTCCAGTAAATTAGTTTAACATGATTTCCCCTTCATGAATCCATGTTGCGTCTGCTTGATTGCACTATTCCTATCTAGATGTCCCGCTATTTCTTCCTTAATGATAGCTTCAAGCATTTTCCCCACTACAGATGTTAAACTAACTGGCCTATAGTTACCTGCCTTTTGTCTGCCCCATTTTTTAAACAGAGGCGTTACATTAGCAGCTTTCCAATCCGCTGGTACCTCCCCAGAGTCCAGAGAATTTTGGTAGATTATAACGAATGCATCTGCTATAACTTCCGCCATATCTTTTAATACCCTGGGATGCATTTCATCAGGACTTGTCTACCTTGAGTCCCATTAGCCTGTCCAGCACTACCTCCCTAGTGATAGTGATTGTCTCAAGATCCTCCCTTCCCACATTCCCGTGACCAGCAATTTTTGGCATGGTTTTTGTGTCTTCCACTGTGAAGACCGAAGCAAAATAATTGCTTAAGGTCTCAGCCATTTCCACATTTCCCATTATTAAATCCCCCTTCTCATCTTCAACATTTACTTTGGTCACTCTCTTCCGTTTTATATATCGGTAAAAGTTGCAGTCCTTGTAGATGGAATCAACATAGAAATCACTGATTTGTCGTGAACTTAAACTAATTACCCACTATTCTTGTTGTAAAGGTCGCTGTAAAATTTAAACCTTGTTCAATCAGGATGAACCGAGTTTTTAACGGTGTACTAAGTCACAATTAATGCTGAATAACCTCTCCAGCCCGCGTGTATTTTCCAATCTCCATTTTGCTTTCTGCACAATAATTCAAATGTGATTTATATTCCCTGATTTTTACTTCCGACTTTTCCATCTGCGAGAATTCTTCAATCTGATTGGCTGATCAGCCTGCCTGCCCTGTTGCTGGACACCAATGATCGACGTCAGAATAGAGAAAGTCTGTGCTCTACAGCCCGCTTAAATTTTGGAGGTAGCTTTTTTCCAGGTCAACGGCGAGCACAGTTCCTTTGCTGCTGACTGGAAAATCTGGGTCATTACGTTTCATTTTATCTAAAAATATCCTGATGAAGCACTTTGGGATATTTTTCTACAATAAAAGGACTGTATAAATGCAAACTGTTGGATAGATTTGCCAATTCTGGTTGGTGGCATTCTTGGAGGTTTGATCATGTGACATTCTGACCACGTCATTTTACCATGTGACATCTGCAAATTGCATTTATCTCATAATTGTAGTTCAGTTTCTTTGCTTGTGGTTTTGAGCAAGTGGCTGTTCATAGAATCATAGAAAATTATGGCACAAAAGGAGTACATTGTGTTAGTGTTGTTGTGCGAGAAGTTCAGACAACCAGGAGGTCACCCGTGAGCAGGCGAAGAAGGGAAACTGAGGGTGGGGAAGACGGGAAACCAAAGGTCGGGAGTGATTTGCAGAGGGGAAACCAGAGGTGGGAGGAGCTGTGATTCCACCAGTAACTAACAGTAACTCACTGAAACTGCACTGATAACTAGTAGTAACACCGATAATACTCAGATTCCCATCATAATCAACAGAAATACTCACTTATAATCTATATGTAGCAACAACACCAACTTGCACTTATAAAGCACATTTAGCATAGTAAAATGTCCCAAGTAATATGTGTAATACCCCAATATCCCACCTGTAACTAGTAGTATTCAGCCTGAAACTACAACCAGAATTCACCTACATTGAACAAGATACTCTCATGCTCCCTAGTCGATGGCACATTTTACATGCCCCATCTCTCTCATTACCTCCTTGAACTTCTGGTTGATGGTGACAACTCTGAACTGGAAGCCTCAATTAGGGTTGATCTGCACTTGGACTTTTACTAGTCAAAATCCGCCGACCTGAACCAAACTTGAGAGATCGAGCCCTCCCACCTTCTAAGCCCTTCAAGACGCTTGACTGTTCCCGGCACACCAGCCAGTGCAGGCTATCTGAGGTGGCTGGGTGGGGGGAGTCGGGAGGTGACATCATCGAACCGGAGGCTTCCCTGCGGCAGAAGCCAGTGACGTCATGGGGCGGTTGGGGGGCGGGGGGCAGCGGTGGGGCCGCTGCTGGATATTTAAATCGTAAAGATATCCTGGCTGCTAGCAGCAGTGCCCGGGAGATTTATGCCCCATTCTGGAAGAAACCCTGGCAATCTGCAAAGTTTTGTGACCCGAAGAAAGATCAAGGGTGTTTTATGTGAGGGGTGTAGATAATGATGGGTTTGAAGTACAGAGGGACAGTGCCTGTGAAAACATAGAAACATAGAAATTAGGTGCAGGAGTAGGCCATTCGGCCCTTCGAGCCTGCACCACCATTCAATAAGATCATGGCTGATCATTCCTTCAGTACCCCTTTCCTGCTTTCTCTCCATACCCCTTGATCCCCTTAGCCGTAAGGGCCAGATCTAACTCCCTTTTGAATATATCCAATAAACTGGCATCAACAACTCTCTGCGGCAGGGAATTCCACAGGTTAACAACTCTCTGAGTGAAGAAGTTTCTCCTCAACTCAGTCCTAAATGGCCTACCCCTTATTCTAAGACTGTATCCCCTGGTTCGGGAAGATTCTACCCGCATCTAACCTGTCCCATCCCGTCAGAATCTTATGTTTCTATGAGATCCCCTCTCATCCTTCTAAACTCCAATGTATAAAGGCCCAGTTGATCCAGTCTCTCCACATATGTCATCCCAGGAATCAATCTGGTGAACCTTCGCTTCACTCCCTCAATAGCAAGAATGTCCTTCCTCAGATTAGGAGACCAAAACTGAACACAATGTTCCAGGTGAGGCCTCACCAAGGCCCTGTACAACTGCAGTAAGACCTCCCTGCTCCTATACTCAAATCCCATAGATATGAAGGCCAACATACCATTTGCCGTCTTCACCGCCTGCTGTACCTGTATGCCAACTTTCAAAGACTGATGAACCATGACACCCAGGTCTCGTTGCACCTCCCCTTTTCCTATTCTGCCGCCATTCAGATAATATTCTGTCCTCGCGTTTTTGCCCCCAAAGTGGATAACCTCACATTTATCCACATTATACTGCATCTGCCATGCATTTGCCCACTCCCCTAACCTGTCCAAGTCACCCTGCAGCCTCTTAGCGTCCCCCTCAGTTCACACTGCCACCCAGTTTAGTGTCATCTGCAAACTTGGAGATATTACACTTAATTCCTTCATTCAAATCATGGATGTATATTGTAAAGAGCTGGGGTGCGAGCACTGAGCCCTGCGGCACTCCACTAGTCACTGCCTGCCATTCTGAAAAGGACCCGTTTATCCCGACTCTCGGCTTCCTGTCTGCCAACCAGTTCTCTATCCATGTCAGTATATTACCCCCAATACCATGTGCTTTGATTTTGCACACCAATCTCTTGTGTGGGACCTTGTCAAAAGACTTTCGAAAGTCCAAATACACCACATCCACTGGTTCTCCCTTGTCCACTCTACTAGTTACATCCTCAAAAAATTCCAGAAGATTTGTCAAGCATGATTTCCCTTTCATAAATCCATGCTGACTTGGACCGATCCTGTCACTGCTTTCCAAATGCGCTGCTATTTCATCTTTAATAATTGATTCCAACATTTTCCTCACTACTGATTTCAGACTAACCGGTCTATAATTACTTGCTTTCTCTCTCCCTCCCTTTTTAAAAAGTGTTGTTACATTAGCTACCCTCCAGTCCATAGGAACTGATCCAGAGTCGATAGACTGTTGGAAAACTATCACCAATGCATCCACTATTTCTAGGGCCACTTCCTTAAGTACTCTGGGATGTAGACTATCAGGCCCCGGGTAATTATCGGCCTTCAATCCCATCAATTTCCCTAACACAATTTCCCGCCTAATAAGGATATCCTTTAGTTCCTCCTTTTCACGAGACCTTCGGTCCCCTCGTACTTACGGAAGGTTATTTGTGTCTTCCTTCGTGAAGATAGAACCAAAGTATTTGTTCAATTGGTCTGCCATTTCTTTGTTCCGCATTATAAATTCACCTGAATCCAACTGTCTTCACTAATCTACAGAAGCTTTTGCAGTCAGTTTTTATGTTCCCGGCAAGCTTTTCTCGTACTCTATTTTCTTCCTCTTAATTAAACCCTTTGTCCTCCTCTGCTGAATTCTAAATTTCTCCCAGTCCTCAGGTTTGTTGCTTTTCCTAGCCAATTTATATGCCTCTTCCTTGGATTTAACACTGTTCTTAATTTTCCTTGTTAGCCACGGTTGAGCCACCTTCCCCATTTTATTTTTACTCCAGACAGGAATGTACAATTGCTGAAGTTCATCCATGTGATCTTTAAATGCTTGCCATTGCCTATCCACCGTCAACCCTTTAAGTATTATTTGGCAGTCTATTCTAGCCAATTCATGCTTCAAACCATCGAAGTTACCTTTCCTTAAGTTCAGGACCCTAGTTTCTGAATTAACTGTGTCACTCTCCATCTTAATAAAGAATTCTACCATGTTATGGTCATTCTTCCCCAAGGGGCCTCGCACAACAAGATTGCTAATTCGTCCTTTCTCATTACGCATCACCCAGTCTAGGATTTCCCGCTCCCTAGCTGATTTCTCGACATATTGGTCCAGAAAACCTCCCGAATACACTCCAGGAAATCCTCCTCTACCACATTGCTACCAGTTTGGTTAGCCCAATCAATATATCGATTAAAGTCACCCATGATAACTGCTGTATCTTTATTGCATACATCCCTAATTTCTTGTTTGATGCTGTCCCCAACCTTACTACTACTGTTTGGTGGTCTGTACACAACTCCCACTAGTGTTTTCTGCCCCTTGGTATTCCGTAGCTCCACTCATACCGATTCCACATCATCCAAGATAATGTCTTTTCTTACAATTGCATTAATTTCCTCTTTAACCAGCAATGCCACCCCGCCTTTTTTTCCTTTCTGTCTATCCTTCCTAAATGTTGAATACCCCTGGATGTTGAGTTCCCAGCCTTGGTCACCCTGGAGCCATGTCTCCGTGATGCCAATTACATCATACCCGTAAACTGCTATCTGCGCAGTTAATTCGTCCACCTTATTCTGAATACTCCTCGCATTGAGGTACAGAGCCTTCAGGTTTGTCTTTCGAACATACTTTTCCCCTTTAGAATTTTGGTGTAATGTGGCCCTTTTTGCTTTTTGCCTTAGGTTTCTCTGCCCTCCACTTTTACTTTTCTTCTTTCTATCTTTTGCTTCTGCCCCCATTCTACTTCCCTCTGTCTCCCTGCATAGGTTCCCATCCCCCTGCCATATTAGCTTAACTCCTCCCCAACAGCACTAGCAAATACTCCCCCTAGGACATTGGTTCCGATCCTGCCCGAAACCTTTGATGATGTCAGCTAGCATGGGGGCAGAGAAGGGGAGTTGGATGAGAGTGGAAGGGTCAGAAGTGTAGAGTTGAAGGATTTTGTTAGTCTTCGAAAAAGGATCCTTGTGTTATCCTCACCCTCCAGGATAATCTTGCAATAGTGCTGATTTTACCGAGGGCAATGTACTTAACATGGTCAAGTTACATGATGGAATGGCTGGACCAGTTGCGTATCAAATACTCGCTTGTTTGCACCTCTCAGACATGAGGGAGTGAAAATGAGGCCTTTAAAAGATAGAGTTGAGGTTGCAGTTGACAAAATCCACATGTGGCATGATGAATATAAGGCTAAATGCAAGGAACTTGGGAATTTGAGAGTATGTGACTTGGAAGATTTTTTTCTATAAGTGAATGGGCAAAACATTGAATTGGAAAACTGAAGGGGATGTGCCTGGTTAGGAAAATGAGGAACTAGTCAGCATAGCATTGTCGGTGATCCAAGCCATGGGTTCAGAGAGACTACAAGAGATTACGAGGCTGAAGAGATAGCCAAGAAAATAAATTGGGAAGTTTATATGAAGGTATGAATAAGAGGGGAAAGTGAATGAGGGCTGAGGAGAAATTTGAAAACAGAAAGGTTAGATTGAATCACATTCATTACAGAAATTAAGGGAAGAGAGAATAAGAAATACTTGCATTTATATAGAACCTCCAACATAGAAAAGCATCCAAAGACACTGAGCCAAGAAGATATTAGGAGGGGAGACCAAAAGCAAGATCAAAGTGGTGATTTTAAGGAGGGTCTTACAGGAGGAAAGGGCAGGAGAGGGGTTTAGGGAGGGAATTCAAAAGTATGGGGCCTCAGTGGCTGAAGGCACAACTGCCAATAGCAAAGGAAGTGGGGCTTGGACAAGAGGCCAGTATCTGAGGAGTGAACAGTTTAGGAAATTAAGCCTTGCATTTATATAGCGCCTTTCATGATCACAGGATGTCTCAAAGTGCTTTACAGCCAATGAAGTACTTTTGGGGGCCGACTTTGGTGGCTGCCTATATCTCAGCGGCCACCAGGCGGGAGGTCCATTTTTGGCTCCCACTGCTGCTGGGTCCTGTGAGGAGCCATTTTCGCCACTGTTGTGTGAGCGGGAATGGCAGTCAGCATCAGTCGGTGGGCGGGGGTGGGACTCGGCAGCAAATGTCATTAGAGTGCATTCGGTGGAGGCCTCTCCACTCGAGTATTTTCGGAGGGCCTCCACTGCGCATGCGTGGTACTTCGGTGTTTTTTTTTGTAGTTTTGGGGATGGGACCTGTCGTCCTTTTGTGGCCCTTGATGCTAATTGAGGAAGTGCTCATGGCCATAAAAGGAGAGCACTCAATTGCACCTGCGAGGAGAGAGGAGAGAGGAAACAGAGAAGAGAGGAGAGAGAGAGAGAGAGGAGAGAGACGAGACTGAGACGAGAGGAGAGAGACGAGAGGAGAGAGAGGAAAGAGAGAGAGGAGAAAGAGGAGACAGAGAAGAGGCGAGAGAGACGAGACTGAGACGAGAGGAGAGATACGAGAGGAGAGAGAGGAAAGAGAGAGAGGAGCGGAGACAGAGAAGAGAGGGGAGAGAGAGGAGAGAGACGAAAAAGAGAGGAGAGAGAGGCGAGAGAGGAAAGAGTTGGAGATTAGAGAACAGAGGTGGCATTGGAGAGGGGCCAGTCTGAGTTGCAGAGGGGGCAGTGTGACAAATTTATACCCAGACTCTTGAACAGCCATTCCTCTCATTATAGAGGATGAGTGGGCAGAAATTTTCAATGAAGATTGGCAAAACCAGGCCCAGAGCTCCGTGGTTCAATAAGCAGAAGTTGGAGGAGCTAGTGATAGAGGTGGAGCGCAGGTACAGAGAACCCACCCGGGACGGGCGTGGCAAGTCTCCACCAGCCCAATACTGACGTCTTTGGATGGGCATAGGTCAGGTAGTCAGTGCAATGGGCAATGTGGAGCGGGATGGGGACTAATGCTGTAAACAGTGGAATGATTTGGTGGCGGCAGTTAAAGTGAGCACAAATTTATTCGGCTCCTCCTGTCCAAGGCCAAAAAGGTTGTGCGCGAGATGTGTGTGTGTGTGTGTGTGTGGGAGTGTGTGTGTGGGCAGCATGAGCAAAGGGGGTAAAGGCTGCAATGTTTCTTTCTGCAGAGAAAACAAGCAGCCAAACAAGCAAGCCTGAGTGCGACCGGAGGGAACCCAGAAGATGTGGTCCAATTCACCAGACTGGAGGAGTGTGCGTTGGCATTGGTGGGTCATCACCGCATTCATAAGAACATAAGAAATAGGAGCAGGAGTAGGCCATTTGGCCCTTTGAGCCTGTTCCGCTATTCAATAACATCATGGGCTGATCTGATCATGGACTCAGCTCCACTTCCTTGCCCGCTCGCCATAACCCTTTATTCCCTTATCGCTCAAAATCTATCGATCTCCGCCTTAAATATATTCAATGATCCAGCCTCCACAGCTCTCTGGGGCAGAGAATTCCATAGATTGAGAACCCTCTGAGAGAAGAAATTTCTCCTCATCTCAGTTTTAAATGGGCGGCCCCTTATTCTAAGACTATGGGCTAGAACCTCCACTTTTGAGCTTCTCGCCCAAAAATGGGCGTTATTTCCGGTGTGGGCGGTAAAAAAGGGTTTTCAGATCGCCGGCTTCTTGCCCATTCTCAAAGCATCTAGTTTACATTTTTGAAAATGGGCGTTACCGTGAGCGATATCAAATGGGCGGTAACGTTAAATTTTTCTGACCTTCTGCTGTAAAGTGTGGCCGTCCTTAGCAACGGCATGGCAACGCTCGATTCCCGCGATTCTGGAGGTCAAGGGTCACCATGAAATGCGCAGAAGAGGAGACAGAGAGAGGGGGAGCTCAGAGGGACTGAAGGTGTGGCTGGGTGTGGTGTGGCTGCTTTGGGAGGAAGGAGGGAGACTTTAAAGCTTCACAGCAAGTAGGCAAACAAAAAGTAGCTGGTAAACAGCCACATATTTGACCGAATTTGCTCTATAATGGAGGGAGAGGAGGAGGCATCACAGCACACTGTGAAGACTGAGGCTGGAGAGAGCAGTGAGGTGGGAGAGGAGCACATTGGAGGCCGCAAAAGAGCCAGGAGGTTCTCGGATGAGGCAAATGTCTCTCCCCTGCAGGAGGTCGAGTCACACTGGGGTGATTTGACACAGGGAGGGCGTAGGAAGCCCAACCCAAAGGCCTACCAGAGGATATGGGCCGAGATAGCAGAGGTGGTCTCGTCGGCGACCAACGAGGTGCGTGAGGGCAACCAATGCCGCAAACGATGGAACCACCTTGTGGGATCCACAAGAGTAAGTATTACATTGATTTACACATACTTATGTATTTATATAATTTGATTTGTAACAGTCATGAGTGACTATCAGCAGATGTGAGGTCTTGAACTTTTACCGGGAATGTTTTACTCAAAACCTGCGGTCACGGTGTACGTCTTTAGGTAAAGAATGATAATAATCATAATAATCATGATTACATCTGTCTGTTATGTGTTGTATCAGTGTCTGTGACAGTACCTAGCAATGATATCACGCAATGATCTCATGCCATGTCGTTCTGTCACCTTTTACAGAGGAAGCTATCGACGATGAGGTCCATGCAGAGGCGAATGGGTGGGGGGGCCACCAGCGACATCACTGGCATGGGGAAGCACCCCTGGACAGCCATGAACGCATCTGCAGATCCTGGAGTGATGCAACGTGAATAAAGCTACACCAACTCATATCCGACAGTCTAAGAATAAGGGGTAAGCCATTTAGGACCGAGATGAGGAGAAACTTCTTCACTCAGAGAGTGGTTAACCTGTGGAATTCTCTACCGCAGAAAGTTGTTGAGGCCAGTTCGTTAGATGTATTCCAAAGGGAGTTAGATATGGCCCGTACAGCCAAAGGGATCAAAGGGTACGGAGAGAAAGCAGGAAAGGGGTACTGAGGTTGAATGATCAGCCATGATCTTATTGAATGGCGGTGCAGGCTCGAAGGGACGAATGGCCTGCTCCTGCACCTAATTTCTATGTTTCTATGTTTCTATGATTTCTAAATGTGTCATAGAAATAATGCTGGCCTAATGAAAATCATTGCAATCCACAGCTTGTTGAAAGTCATGAAATGTGATGTCTGCGATGATTTTGAGAGCGGTGGTGCTTTTGTCGTGCATATGCTGTGTGTAGCGCTGGACTCACCTTGTCACCCTAGCACCCCCTTCTCCTCTAACAACCTAATTTGAGTCTTGCAGCTCAGCCAGCAGCACGGCCCTGGACAAGGCCACAGAGGCCAGAAGGTGGGGGTGCGGGGCAGGAGTTGGCGGATGATCCTATTACATCTGATGCTGATGAGTCCTGATTGTCGCCCATCAATCCGCTGGGTCTGTTTTCGACGGATGAGAGCGCGGACTTTGAAGAACCTGCATTGCCACGCTTCCGAACCCATTCCACCCCAAGGCCATCTATTGGTCCTCCGGTCATTCCCGCCTCAACTCTGAAGGTGCCAGCCCCAAGCACCACTCCACAGGGCACCCCATTTGTCTCCAGAATGGCGCTGACCCCGCGGAGGCCTCCTGGATGTGGCAGGTCTGTTCCACAAGCACGACATGACAGTGGAGAGATGGTTCAGTTGTCCAGGAGGACTGTAGACATTGGTGACCAGCTCACCGAAGCTCACCTGGCCACCATGTCCGAGTACATTCCGCGCATGGCGGAGTCCCTGGATGCGATAGCCAGGAAGACTGCTGCCACAGCCCTCCCAGTGGTCCCAGAGTGTGGCACTCCACCCCTAGCCCCGCACCACCACTGCGAATGGCAGATGCGAGCAAGGACCAAGATCCTGTTTCTTCATCAGAGAATGTTGCCCCCTCGGCACCCCCTGCTCCCATACCCGTTCAACCAACGCATCTGCCTTCATCCCCCCAATGAGGCACCGCCTGAGGGGCTCCTCGGCCAGGTGACGTGGAGCGAGGAGGGGAAGGGATAGAGGTGGGGAGAAGAGGGGGGAAGGAAAGTGAGGTGCATGTGCGCAGGTGATGGCTATGTTATATCAGACATCTGGGTGTATCCAATTTGTTGCAATGTATGAGGGTTGGGGACCACGTTCTTGCTTTGCCTTTGTATTCTGTGTTGCTGGACATGTTAAACATGCGATTTACGTCAATGGTGGAAAAAGCGGGTGTTGGGTGTTATTGGCTGTGATACTTATGATTTCGGAGCAATGTTGGTATTAAACTTCTGTTATTGAACATAACTTTGTTGCGCATTGTCTCAGATAGCTGGACCGTTACACTGGTGATTCCTTACCATGAAAGGGTTACATACAATTTAACATCAATCAACGTAAACTTTAACTGGCACCAAGTTGATGGGCACCATTGATGTCTGAGCTGCACACACATAGCAGTGTATCAGCGTTGTCACTCACATCAGTCAAATCTTTCCGATATCAGCTCCTCACGTAAGGGTGGGATTTAACGAATGCCAGCCACACTGCTGGCGTCCGTCCCAGTTAGTTCCACTTTTTGTGGGCGGTTTTTTGAGCGGGTGATATGCTGGGCCATGTATGTGCGAGGTGGTGAAATTGACGGTGGACGATCTCCATGGTCGCTAGCTTGGGTAAATATGCTTTTTACGACAAATAACAGTCGCCGGGAGTTATTATTGAATCTTGGTGTTAAGTCCATGAGGAAAGTAATGCTGGGCGATAATATTGGCGTTGAAATTACCCATTCCGCTGATTCCACCCAAAAAAAGTGGGCGGGCGGTAATATTTTTTCTTGCCGTTAATCACATGGGAAAAGAACGCTCAGCGATAAGTCTCCTAAAAAAGCCTGTCAGTTTCCATTTTGTGCCAAAATGGGCGATATCTGGGCGTTATACGTCATTTCAGCGGTTAAATGGGCGTTAAGTGGGTGTTAAGTGGCCGTTAAGCAGGCAAAAAAAGTGGAGGTTCTAGCCCTATATCCCCTAGTTTTAGTTTCCCCTATGAGTGGAAATATCCTCTCTGCATCCACCTTGTCGAGCCCCCTCATTATCTTATATGTTTCAATAAGATCACCTCTCATTCTTCTGAACTCCAATGTGTACAGGCCCAACCTACTCAACCTATCTTCATAAGTCAACCCCCTCATCTCTGGAATCAACCGAGTGAAACTTCTCTGAACAGCCTCCAATGCAAGTATATCCTTCCTTCAATACAGAGACTAAAACTGCATGCAGTACTCCAGGTGTGGCCTTACCAATACCCTGTACAGTTGTAGCAGGACTTCTCTGCTTTTATACTCTATCCCCCTTGCAATAAAGGCCAACATTACATTTGACTTCCTGATTACTTGCTGTACCTGCATACTAACCTTTTGTGTTTCAAGCACAAGGATCCCCAGGTCCCTCTGTACTGCAGCATTTTGCAATTTTTCTCCTTTTAAATTATAATTTGCTTTTCTATTGGTTCTGCCAAAGTGGATAACCTCACATTTTCCCACATTATACTCCATCTGCCAAATTTTTGGCCACTCACTTAGCCTGTCTATATCCCTTTGCAGATTATTTGTGTCCTCCTCACATTTGTTTTCCCACGTATCTTTGTATCATCAGCAAACTTGGCTACATTACACTTGGTCCCTTCATCCAAGTCATTAATATAGATTGTAAATAGTTGAGGACACAGCACCGATCCCTGCGGCACCCCACTAGTCACTGTTTGCCAGCCGGAAAATTACACATTCATCCCAACTCTCTGTTTTCTGTTGGTTTGCCAATTCTCTATCCATGCTCATATATTACCCCCAACCCCATGAGCTTTTATCTTGTGCAGTAACCACCTTATTGAGTGCCTTCTGGAAATCCAAATACGCCACATCCACTGGTTCCCCCTTATCCACCTTGTTCATTACATCCTCAAAGAACTCCAGCAAATTTGTCAAACATGATTTCCCTTTCATAAAACTATGGTGACTCTGTTTGATTGAATCATGCTAACTACGAAAGTTTCTGCAGATGCGCTGCTGCCACAGGGTAAGGCTACACCCATCTCTGGTGTCAGCGACGCTCATGGCGTGAAAGTACTTGCAATGTTAAGGCACTCGCAGTTGAACGCACACTTTGTTGCCCAATATTGGTGTGGACATGTAGAGATGGAATTCCTTGCTGACATGTGAGATGGAACGACTCACATCTCACTTTCATCACCACCACCCCCTCTACAGACTGAAATTTTGTCCTCTACTTGCAGATGCTGAGTCGGACACCACGGATCTGGAGAGACCATCGACCTCTGGCCTTCACAGATGCCATCACACCCCAGTATCTCGCACCCCAACGTTCTGCACACCCGATGACATCAGATCTTTCCTGCACCCGAGCCCACATCATTCATGTCCACCGCTTCCCACCTCCGCCACCCAGGGCCAGGAAGAAGAGGAGAGAGAGGAGAGAGAAGGGCACATATTTGTACCCCTTTACCTGGAGGAGCCGAAAGCAGCTGACATCAGCCTCCTGCCAAGTCAGCCAAGTGTCCGCTGAATCTTTTCTCAGATTTCCTGGGATTTCCAACAGACTAAACTCAAGCAAGCTCAAGCAAGCACAGAGGCTGTGACTCAAAGGGAAGCAAGGCCCCACTACCCAGCAGCATTGATCAACCACCTGCGGATGCAGCACGGCTCACTCTAATGAACCAGATGGTGCAGCTATCAACCACCGGCGTGGAGGTAGGTTGCGAGATGCTGCAGACCATGGCTGGGATAGCTGGCAGCACCGCCACGTTTACCCAGCAACACGTTCAAAAGATGGAGTGCCTCCTCACAGTGTTGGTGCGTACAACAGAAACATTGAGGCCATAAGGCAGGAGATAGCTTCTGCATGCATGCTGCAAGCCCCGACCCCACACCCTCAAGGCAGACAGATGCGGAGAAGCAAGAGATCCCGGCGCCTTCGGATCTGTGCCCTACGTTCTCACCAATATGCACACGTGTGCACACATCCCGCTGCCCTCCTGCACAACTTCCTCAACCAGAGGCAGTGTGGAGCAGGGGAGGGTCACTCTGTCGTGTAGACATGGGGAGAAAGAGGAAATTGAGCATAGGTGAAAGGCGGGGAGCGGGGGCGGGGCAGGGAAAGTAAGGTGGTAGTGCCGGGTAGAGGGGCGGGTGTTGCTTCCTCGTGTAAATGTATGAATAATATCATTAATATTATGTAATGTTTGTCATTGTGCACTTGTAAATACATTCACATTGTTGACCCTCTGTTTGTGCGTGTGTCATTTTAACATCATGTGTGGTGCGTGCGCGTAACACACATCTGTCCCTCAGGTCATCTGCTTCATCAGGAATATCTTCCCATCCACATCTGACTGCATTGTATAATGGATCCTGTCATCAGGGCATCGCAAGACGACAATGAATGCAGGAAGGCTGCCATTCAATTACTCTAGTTTACCAAGTTGCAGGGCAGACCTTAAGGCTTGCACTTCAACCCTCTTTTTGCGAGTCCAAACATGGAGGAGCGCCACCCCTGAGATGACATGGTCATCAGTTACATTACAGTACATTGTGTGAGACAATTAATGAATCAGCTTGCGCCTCTATTAGTGCCCCAGAGGGGCGGTAACTGGTATGTAAATGAGTTCCAGCCAGGCGGCCAGAGTCCAGCACCCCGCCCGGGAGCGCGAGCCGGTGTGCAACGCCCCCGGTTTCAACAGCGCTATGATTTGCGTTTTGCGCTGACAATATAGCACCCCGTAGTGCGCCGTAGTGGGACCACCTGGGAAAGCGAATGTTCTGACCTGTTCCGGCGGCGGTGAGGGAAGAAATGACTACATGAGGTAAGTGTGTTTATTTGTCTTTATGGTTGGGTGAGCAAGGTATTGGGAATATTTTTTGTGATTTTTTTTGGCAATGTTTGTTTCCATGGAAGCCTCTTTTCGGGCGTTCTGAGGCCGGCTCTTTAGCAATGGATTTTTAGTTGCTCAGCCAGCCTAGTGCCCGAAGAGAGACGAGGAATGTCTCCCTTAGTGCTCTGCTCCACACTCAGGGCCTAGCTGCTGAATTTTGTGGATGCAGACGCAAACCATTTCCCAGCGCAAAATTTACCGCCTCGCCGCCATTATCGTCCAAATAGTATGCTAAATTAGATAATATTAATTACCTCTGCTCCTGATCTGAGGGGCCGTGACAATATTAATGGAAAATAATTGGCCGAACGATTTTGGGTGGAGTACAGATCGTATTCCATTTGTCTGTAACGTTGAAAAATCTGTAAAATTTATAAATTACATAAAGTAAAATGTTACATTAAAGAAGAGGCCTAAAAATAAATGATCACATTAACAGAAGAAATGAAACCCACCAAAATGGATATTTTCAGGTATTTTTGTTTCACATATTATTTTAACACTATTTCAAATGAATTAAAAACATAAATCAGACACTATGGCCGGAATTTTCCCATTGCCGAGTGTGCGGGTTTGGGGTTGGGTCGGCAGTAAAATTCCGGAAATTGCGAGCACATCGGAAACTCACTGTCATCCCGCCACCTCGCACATTTAACTCAGGCGGCTTTGAAGGCGCGACACAGACCCAATCGGGAGAGGCGGCGACCTCATTCAAGTCATTAGCTACTTGTTGAGAGACGCATAAAAGGGTTTTTAACACCAGCTTTTGAATTTTATTGCAGGAGCACGGGGTTCATGCAGCTCGGGTACCTTGCTTGTGAAGGGGAGGCAAAAGCCCAATGGCCATTGGCGAGTCCATTCATTGAGAGCTGGGAAAAGCACATAAATACTCCAACTTTACACCTCATTATTTGTCTCATGGAAAGGCTCTTGCTAACTACATTTTGCCCACAGATTTAGGTGGCAGCAGATTGCAGGTCATTTCTGAAGCCTCGGAAGCCACTCTCACCACTTTGCTCCTCAGTATCAGAACATTGAGGGATTAGCCCTCTGATCTCCACTTAACCTGTCATCTACTACATCATCATGGGTACTGCCTCACCTTGGCCCTCAGAATTGGACCAAGATGAGGCCCAACAGCAGTAGCCACACCAGTAGCAGCAGCCTTCTCCTCAATGACCACATGCTCCACAGGAGAGAGGGGGGCGCCACAGGGCTGCAGAGTGCTGGAGGCGATAACTCCAAACACAAGGTATACAGGCAGTTCCTCAACATGACTGAGCAGCAGTGCTTCAGGAGGCTCAGGCTATTGTGACAGGTCATCACAGGCATTTATAGTTTGCTGGAACAAGACCTGCTGCCCAGAGGTCCTGGTGGACATTCCTTACCAGTGGCTGTCAAAGTCACCACCGCCCTCAACTACTTTGTCTCAGGCTTCTTCCAGGGATCTGCAGCAGACATTTATGGGATCTCGTAGTCAACCGACCACAGATGCATCACTCAGGTGACCGATGCCATGTTTCACAAGTCAGCCAATTATGTCAACTTTGCCACTGATGAGGCCAATGTTACTGAGTGGGCACTGGCCTTTGCAGCTCTGACTGAGTTCCCACAGGTGTAGGACATCATCGACTGCAGACATGCGGCCATGAAGGCAATCCCTCATCACCCAGGAGTGTTTGTCAATCGTAAGGGCTTCAACTCCCTCAAGGTGCAGCTCGTCTGATAAAAAGATCATCATGCATGATCCCCCGGCAGCTGTCATGACTCTTTCGAGCTGCACCATTCCACCCTCCATCAACTCTTGGGATGTCCAAACAAATTACCGGCTGGCTGCTTGGAGGCATAAGAACATAACAACATAAGAAATAGGAACAGGAGTAGGCCATATGGCCCCTCGAGCCTGCTCCGTCATTCAATAAGGTCTTGGCTGATCTAATCATGGACTCAGCTCCACTTCCCCGCCTGCTCCCCATAACCCCTTATCACGCAAGAAACTGTCTATTTCTGTCTTAAATATATTCAATGTCCCAGCTTCCACAGCTCTCCAAGGCAGCAAATTCCACAGATTCCACAGAAGAAATTCCTCCTCATCTCTGTTTTAAATGGGCATCCCCTTATTCTAAGATCATGCCCTCTAGTTCGAGTCTCCCCCATCAGTGGAAACATCCTCTCTGTATCCACCTTGGCAAGCCCCCTCATAATCTTATGTGTTTCGATAAGATCACCTCTCATTCTTCTGAATTCCAATGAGTAGAGGCCCAACCTACTCAACCTTTCCTCATAAGTCAACCCCCTCATCCCCGGAATCAACCTAGTGAATCTTCTCTGAACTGCCCCCAAAGCAAGCTTATCCTTTCGTAAAAATGAAAACCAAAACTGCACGCAGTATTCCAGGTGTGACCTCACCAATACCTTGTATAGCTGTAGCAAGACTTCCCTGCTGTTATACTCCATCCCCTTTGCAATAAAGGCCAAGATACCATTGGCCTTCCTGATCACTTGCTGTACCTGCATACTATCCTTTTGTGTTTCATGCACAAGTATCCCCAGGTCCCGCAGTACTGCGGCACTTTGCAACCTTTCTCTATTTAAATAATAACTTGCTCTTTGATTTTTTTTCTGCCAAAGTGCATGACCTCACACTTCCCAACATTATACTCCATCTGCCAAATTTTTGCCCACTCACTTAGCCTGTCTATGTCCTTTTGCAGATTTGTTGTGTCCTCCTCACACATTGCTTTTCCTCCCATCTTTGTATCATCAGCAAACTTGGCTACATTACACTCAGTCCCTTCTTCCAAGTCGTTAGTATAGATTGTAAATAGTTGGGGTCCCAGCACTAATCCTGCGGCACCCCACTAGTTACTGTTTGCCAACCAGAGAATGAACCATTTATCCCGACTCTCTGTTTTCTATTAGTTAGCCAATCCTCTATCCATGCTAATATATTACCCCCAACCCCATGAACTGTTATCTTGTGCAGTAACCTTTTATGTGGCACTTTGTCAAATGCCTTCTGAAAGTTCGTTACATCCTCAAAGAACTCCAGCAAATTTGTCAAACATGACTTCCCCTTCATAAATCCATGCTGACTCTGTCTGACTGAATTTTGCTTATCCAAATGTCCTGTTACTGCTTCTTTAATAATGGACTTCAACATTTTCCCAACCACAGATGTTAGGCTAACTGGTCTATAGTTTCCTGCTTTTTGTCTGCCTCCCCTTTTTTAAATAGGGACGAACATTTGCAGTTTTCCAATGGCTATCCACTGAAGACGTGGTTCATGACACCCTTGAGGACGCTAAGTACTGAGGCCGAGGAATGTTATAAAGAGAGCCACATCTCCACCAGCAGAAAATCGGGGTTCAGGCCTCTGCCTTTGAGTACCAATCATTTACAGTTTGGAACAGTACTCAGACCTTTCTATTTCACCTTCCACACTAGCAACCTTCAAATGAGTTGCGTGCAAAGCTGCTTTAAATATCAGCACTGGAAACGAGTCATCGATGACGTCATCAGAGCCTTTCCATTTATTCGGGCCGGGAAATGCGCATGACTGCTTTAAGTGACGCCATTAAGTTAAAGTTGCCCTGAAGAATGCGCTGAGCAGAACATCGCATTCTCAACCCACTACGTGGCCCGCACACACCCAACCCGACTCCAAGATAAAAATTCCGGCCTATACATCATAGAATCATAGAATAAGAACTGTAACTTAAAATACATAACCTTTAGATTGAAGAATGGTACTAGTTGATTGATTACTACTTCTGAAGGTTTGACAGACACAGGTCCAAGTGCAGCAGCAGCCTAAAAAATTGAAATGTTTATTAATTAGACATGGTGTGCTAGTTTGAAATCCTGTTCCATTTCTAATGGAGATTTTATATTGTTATACTGGGTAATTCTAAACTGAACCCTGTCAGCAATGATGTTTTGGGATTATTCCAGCTATGATACTGAGACATTAAGCTGCAAGAAATTGTGCGTGCTTTTTTTATTGTGAGCAAATAAGTCCTTAAAATTAAAAAATTGTATTAGATACTGAGAACATAAAATATCTCTATTTATCCAGAATATTTGTCAAATGTCAATCTTTAATTTATATTTAAATATAGAACATCCTGTAGGTTAATATATATATGCTTACACTAGACAAAAAATATCCAAGCAACAGCAACATACAGAACAAATAGTGACAGTAATATAATGACAAATGCAGCACTCCAAAAATTATCCTTTTTGCCCTTGTTTCTGCCCCCGCCCCCACTCCCGCTTAGAAAATGGGCACAGGGTTTTTCTGGATGAATGAGTTTCAGTGGGCCAAATGACCTTCTCCATCTATTTCTGTCTTGTCATCTTGAACCCAATTCCACTGTTTCTCACCATTTGTCTTGCCTTTTATTTACTGGACATTTGCTTACTGTATCCTACCCAAACCAATATAGACTAACTATAAAACATATGAACTGCTGATTTTATACTACATGTTGCAATTATCCTCTACACTACTGTCAATAAACAAGATATTTGTTATGAGAAATACTTTGTTCACCTATATAGTCAATATAAATGCATTAGCAGAACTGCTTTGTTGTTGTTTTAACTAAATGATGAATATAAAAATTAATTATTGCATATATTTGAAACTTGAATTGATTCTCATTAAATATAAATAATTCAAATTTCCAACACATTTTATATTTTACTTACTAATTCATCACTCCATTCAGGGGTGACATAATAAGGAAGCGTAAAAGGCAGAATGTTTCCTATTGCAGGATTCACATTGCATTCTTCCTCAATTTCCTGAACTGTCCAGTCAATGGAAACCCTGCTGTTCTCTGCCAAGGAAGGAAAGAGGAAAAATAACTGATAACAGTTTAGTACAGAAAAGTGCACAGAAATTGATTTTTTGGTCAAAGTTGATCCATAGGGCCCAAAGTTCCGTTTCGGCCCAATAATGGAGAGAGGATAGATATGCAGACAGGGACTAGAATTTGGGGCAAGGATTTGTTTTCATCAGATTCCTTCCCGTTTGAAATCCTGTCTTACATTTCAATGGGGGAGAATCGTCAGCTCTCCCACACTATGTCAAAGGGGGAATTCCTGGAATATCCAGGGAATTTCATCCAGTTCGCCCTTACAAGGGTTCATGTAATTCTCACCAGCTGACAGCTGGAGGCAATTCTGTGGAGGCTGCAGGAAAGGCATCAGACATTGCCCAGACATAGACAAATAATCACTGAGGTGATTCATTACCTTAAAATTGACACCAAAAGGCTCACTTTCAAGTTGAAGTTATCTTCAACTTTTTAAATCTTCAATCCAGGAAGGACCCAATTAATCCCCAAATGGAGGCTGCTCCACTCTCTGCCAGCAGATTAGGACCGGCACGACTGATACATCCATTTCAAATGGGTATGATTTGGTGGCCATTACTGAAACGTGGTTGCAGGATGGCCAAGACTGGAAATTAAACATGCAGGGGTATCTGACAATTCGGAAAGATAGACAAGAGGGGAAGGGAGGTGGGGTAGCTCTGTTAATGAAGGATGATATCTGAGCAGTTGTGAGAGACGATATTGGCTCTAATGAACAAAATGTTGAATCATTGTGGGTGGAGATTAGAGATAGTAAGGGGAAAAAGTCACTGGTGGGCGTAGTTTATAGGCCCCCAAATAATAACTTCATGGTGGGGCAAACAATAATCAGGGGAATAATGGAGGCAGGAGAAAAAGGAACGGCAGTAATCATGGGACGATTTTAACCTACATATAACTTCCGCCATCAATTTAATACCCTGGGATGCATTTCATCAGGACCAGGGGACTTGTCTACCTTGAGTCCCATTAGCCTGTCCAGCACTACCACCCTAGTGATAGTGATTGTCTCAAGGTCCTCCCTTCCCACATTCCTGTGACCAGCAATTTTTGGCATGGCTTTTGTGTCTTCCACTGTGAAGACCGAAGCAAAATAATTGTTTAAAGTCTCAGCCACTTCCATATTTCCCATTATTAAATCCCCCTTCTCATCTTCTAAGGGACCAACATTGACTTGAGTCACTCGTTTCCGTTATATATATCTGTAAAAGCTTTTACTATCTGTTTTTATGTTTTGCGCAAGTTTACCTTCGTAATCTATCTTTCCTTTCTTTATTGCTTTTTCAGTCATTCTTTGCTGTTGGAGTTCAGAAGGATGAGGGGTGATCTTATAGAAACATTTAAAATCATGAAAGGGATAGACAAGATAGAGGCAGAGAGGTTGTTTCGACTGGTAAGGGAGACTAGAACTAGGGGGCACAGCCTCAAAATACGGAGGAGCCAATTTAAAACTGAGTTGAGAAAGAATTTCTTCTCCAAGAGGGTTGTGAATCTATGGAATTCTCTGCCCAAGGAAGCAGTTGAGGCTAGCTCATTGAATGTTTTCAAGTCAAAGATAGATAAATTTTTAACTAATAAGGGAATTAAGGGTTACGGGGAGAGGGCGGGTAAGTGGAGCTGAGTCCACGAGCAGATCAGCCATGATCTTATTGAATGGCGGAGCAGGCTTGAGGGGCTAGATGGCCTACTCCTGTTCCTAATTCTTATGTTCTTATGACCGCATAGAAACGTTTAAAATTCTGATGGGTTTAGACAGGTTAGATGCAGGAAGAATGTTCCCAATGTTGGGGAAGTCCAGAACCAGGGGAAACAGTCTAAGGATAAGGGGTAAGCCATTTAGGACCGAGATGAGGAGAAACTTCTTCACCCAGAGAGTGGTGAACCTGTGGAATTCTCTACCACAGAAAGTTGTTGAGGCCAATTCACTAAATATATTCAAAAAGGAATTAGATGAAGGCCTTACTACTTGGGGGATCAAGGGGTATGGCGAGAAAGCAGGAATGGGGTACTGAAGTTGCATGTTCAGCCATGAACTTATTGAATGGCGGTGCAGGCTAGAAGGGCCGAATGGCCTACTCCTGCACCTATTTTCTATGTTTCTATGTTTCATTAAAAGGCATGACGGTGGATAGGGAGTGGCTAATATTTAAGGAATGAATGCATGAATTGCAACAGTTATACATTCCTTTCTGGCGTAAAAACACAAAAGGAAAAGTGGAACAATCATGGCTAACAAAAGAAATTAAGGACAGTTTTCGATGCAAAGAGGAGTTATACAAAGTTGCCAGAAAAAGTAGCAAGCCTGAGGATTGGGTGCAGTTTAGAATTCAGCAAAAAAGGACCAAGAGATTGATTAAGAGGGGAAAAATAGAGTATGAGAGTAAACTTGCAAGGAACATAAAAACCGACTGCAAAAGTTTCTACAAGTACGTAAAAAGAAAAAGATTCGTGAAGACAAATGTAGGTCCTTTACAGACAGATACGGGAGAATTTGTAATGGGGAACAAGGAAATGGCAAAACAATCAAATAAATACTTCGGTTCTGTCTTCACGGAAGAGGACACAAAACATCCCAGAAATGCTCGGGAACCAAGGGTTTAGTGAGCAAGAGGAATTAATGGAAATTATTATTAGTAAGAAAATAGTGCTGGAGAAACTAATGGAACTGAAGGCCGATAAATCCCCAGGGCCTGATGATCTGCATCCCAGAGTATTAAAAGAGGTAGCCATGGAAATAGTAGATGCATTGGTTGTCATCTTCTAAAATTCTATAGATTATGGAACAGTTCCTGGAGATTGGAGGGTGGCAAATGTAACCCCACTATTTAAAAAAGGAGGGAGAGAGAAAACAAGGAACGACAGACCGGTTAGCCTAACATCAGTAGTAGGGAAAATGCTGGAGTCTATTATCAAGGAAAACGCTGGAGTCTATTATAAAGGATGTGATAACGGCACACTTAGATAATATCAACGGGATTAAACAAGTCAACATGGATTTATGAATGAAAAATCATGTTTGACAAAGCTACTGGAGTTTTTTGTGGATGTAACTGATAAAATAGATAAGGGAGAACCATTGGATGTAGTATATTTGGATTTTCAGAAGGCCTTTAATAAAGTCCCACATAAGAGATTAGTGTGCAAAACTAAAGCACATAGGATTGGGGGTAATGTATTGGCATGGATTGAAAATTGGTTAACTGATAGGAAACAAAGAGTAGGAATAAATGGGTCTTTTTTGGGGTGGCAAGCAGTGACTAGTGGGGTACCACAGGGATCAGTGCTTGGGCCCCAACTAGTCACAGTATATATAAATGATTTGGATAAGGGAACCAAATGTAATATTTCCATGTTTGCTGACGACACAAAACTAGGTGGGATTGTGAGTTGTAAGGAGGATGCAAAGACACTGCAAGGCGATTTAGATAGGTTGAGTGATAGGGCAAACACATGGCAGTTGCAGTATAACATGGATAAAAGTAAAGTTATCCATTTTGGTAGGAAAAACATCAGGACAAAGTATTATTGAAATGGTGATGGCTTGGGAAATGTCGATGTACAGAGGGACCTGGGTGTCCTTATACACCAGTCATTGAAAGCAAACATGCAGGTGCAGCAAGCAGTTAGGAAGGCAAATGGTATATTGGCCTTCATTGCAAGAGGATTTGAGTACAGGAGCAAGGATGTCTTACTACAATTATATCGGGCTTTGGTGAGACCGCACCTGGAGTATTGTGTGCAGTTTTGGTCTCCTTACCTAAGAAAGGATATACTTGTCATAGAGGGAGTGCAGCGAAGGTTCACCAGACTGATTCCTGGGATGGCAGGACTTTTGTATGAGGAGAGATTGGGCCGACTAGGCCTGTATTCACTAGAGTTTAGAAGACTGAGAGGGGATCTCATTGATACGTATAAAATTCTGACTGGGTTGGATAGACTGGATGCGGGGAGGATAATTCCCCTGGCTGGGAAATCTAGAACAAGGGGTCACAATCTCAGGATATGGGAAGGACCAAGATGAGGAGAATTTTTTTTACTTAGAGGATGGTGAACCTGTGGAATTCTCTACCACAGAAGGCTGTGGAGGCCAAGTCACTGAATATATTGAAGAGGGAGATAGATAGATTTCTAGAAAGAAAAGTCATCAAGGGGTATGGGGAAAAAGCGGGAATATGGTGTTGAGATAAAGGATCAGCCATGATCATATTGAATGGCGGTGCAGACTCGAAGGGCCAAATGGCCTACTACTGCTCCTATTTTCTATGTTTCTGTGTTTCTATGCCTCTGCCATTTTCCTGTTCCTCATTATTAATTCCCCAGTTTCATCCTTCCTCATTATTAATTCCCCAGTCTCATCCTCTCGGGGACTAACATTTACTTTAGTCATTCTTTTCCTTTTTATGTACCTATAGAAACTCTTACTATCTGTTTTTATATTTCATGCTAGTTTACTTTCATAATCTATATTCCCTCTCTCTATCATTTTTTTAGTTGTTCTTTGCTGGTTTTTAAAAGTTTCTCAATCCTCTGGGCTCCCAGTCTTGGCCACATTGTATGCCCTTGTTTTCAATTTGATACCATCCCTTATTTCGTTAGTTAGCCACGGATGGTTATCCCTTCTCTTACAGTCTTTCCTTCTCATTGGAATATATTTTTGTTTCACGTTATAAAATATTTAATAGAAACATAGAAAATAGGTGCAGGAGTAGGCCATTCGGCCCTTCGAGCCTGCACCGCCATTCAATGAGTTCATGGTTGAACATACAACTTCAGTACCCCATTCCTGCTTTCTCGCCATACCCCTTGATCTCCCTAGTAGTAAGGACTACATCTAACTCCTTTTTGAATATATTTAGTGAATTGGCCTCAACAACTTTCTGTGGTAGAGAATTCCACAGGTTCACCATTCTTTGGGTGAAGAAGTTTCTCCTCATCTCAGTCCTAAATGGCTTAGCCCTTATCCTTAGACTGTGACCCCTGGTTCTGGACTTACCCAACATTGGGAACATTCTTCCTGCATCTAACTTGTCTAAACCCCTCAGAATTTTAAACGTTTCTATGAGATCCCCTCTCATTCTTCTGAACTCCAGTGAATACAAACGCAGTTGATCAAGTCTTTCTTGATATGTCAGTCCCGCCATCCCGGAAATCAGTCTGGTGAACCTTCGCTGCACTCCCTCAATAGCAAGAATGTCCTTCCTCAAGTTAGGAGACCAAAACTGTACACAATACTCCAGGTGTGGCCTCACCAAGGCCCTGTACAACTGTAGTAACACCTCCCTGCCCCTGTACTTAAATCCCCTCGCTATGAAGGCCAACATGCCATTTGCTTGCTTAACCGCCTGCTGTACCTGCATGCCAACCTTCAATGACTGATGTTCCATGGCACCTAGGTCTCGTTGCACCTCCCCTCTTCCTAATCTGTCACCATTCAGATAATAGTCTGTCTCTCTGTTTTTACCACCAAAGTGGATAACCTCACATTTATCCACATTATACTTCATCTGCCATGCATTTGCCCACTCACCTAACCTATCCAAGTCACTCTGCAGCTTCATAGCATCCTCCTCGCAGCTCACACTGCCACCCAACTTAGTGTCATCCGCAAATTTGGAGATACTACATTTAATCCCCTCGTCTAAATCATTATAATGTACAATGTAAACAGCTGGGGCCCCAGCACAGAACCTTGCGGTACCCCACTAGTCACTGCCTGCCATTCTGAAAAGTACCCATTTACTCCTACTCTTTGCTTCCTGTCTGCCAACCAGTTCTCAATCCACGTCAGCACACGACCCCTAATCCCATGTGCTTTAACTTTGCACATTAATCTCTTGTGTGGGGCCTTGTCGAAAGCCTTCTGAAAGTCCAAATACACCACATCAACTGGTTCTCCCTTGTCCACTCTACTGGAAACATCCTCAAAAAATTCCAGAAGATTTGTCAAGCATGATTTCCCTTTCACAAATCCATGCTGACTTGGACCTATCATGTCACCTCTTTCCAAATGCGCTGCGTTGACATCCTTAATAATTGATTCCATCATTTTACCCACTACTGATGTCAGGCTGACCGGTCTATAATTCCCTGTTTTCTCTCTCCCTCCCTTTTTAAAAAGTGGGGTTACATTGGCTACCCTCCACTCCATAGGAACTGATCCAGAGTCTATGGAATGTTGGAAAATGACTGTCAATGCATCGCTATTTCCAAGGCCACCTTCTTAAGTACTCTGGGATGCAGTCCATCATGCCCTGGGGATTTATCGGCCTTCAATCCCATCAATTTCCCCAACACAATTTCCCGACTAATAAGGATTTCCCTTAGTTCCTCCTTCTTACTAGACCCTCTGACCCCTTTTATATCCAGAAGGTTGTTTGTGTCCTCCTTAGTGAATACCGAACCAAAGTTCAATTGGTCTGCCATTTCTTTGTTCCCAGTTATGACTTCCCCTGATTCTGACTGCAGGGGACCTACGTTTGTCTTTACTAACCTTTTTCTCTTTACATATCGATAGAAGCTTTTGCAATCTGTCTTAATGTTCCCTGCAAGCTTCCTCTCGTACTTTATTTTCCCTGCCCTAATCAAACCCTTTGTCCTCCTCTGCTGAGTTCTAAATTTCTCCCAGTCCCCAGGTTCGCTGCTAATTCTGGCCAATTTGTATGCCACTTCCTTGGCTTTAATACTATCCCTGATTTCCCTTGATAGCCACGGTTGAGCCACCTTCCCTTTTTTATTTTTACGCCATACAGGGATGTACAATTGTTGTAGTTCATCCATGCGGTCTCTAAGTGTCTGCCATTGCCCATCCACAGTCAACCCCTTAAGTATCATTCGCCAATCTATCCTAGCCAATTCACGCCTCATATCTTCAAAGTTACCCTTCTTTAAGTTCTGGACCATGGTCTCTGAATTAACTGTTTCATTCTCCATCCTAATGCAGAATTCCACCATATTATGGTCACTCTTCCCCAAGGGGCCTCGCACGAGATTGCTAATTAATCCTCTCTCATTACACAACACCCAGTCTAAGATGGCCTCCCCCCGAGTTGGTTCCTCGACATATTGGTCTAGAAAACCATCCGTTATGCACTCCAGGAAATCCTCCTCCTTAAATGTCTGCCACTGCTCATCAACCGTCCCATACTTTAATCTATTTTCCCAGTCCACTTTAGCCAACTCTGCCTTCATACCTTTGTAGCCTCCTTTATTTAAGCTTAGGACACTGGTTTGAGATCCAACTTTCTCATCCTCCAACTGAATTTGAAATTCAACCATGTTATGGTCACTCATTCCTAGATGATCCTTTACTAGGAGATCATTTATTAATCCTGTCTCATTACACAGTACCAGATCTAAGATAGCCTGCTCACTGGTTCATTCCACAACATACTGTTCAAGGAGACTATCCCGATACACTCTATAAACTCTTCCTCAAGGCTACCCTGGCTAATTTGCTTTGTCCAATCAATATGAAGGTTAAAATCGCCTATGATTATTGCCGTTCCTTTTTTGCAAGCCTCCATTATTTCTTGATTTATACTCCGTCCAACAGTGTAGCTCCTGTTAGGGGGCCTGTGGTCTACGATTAACAGCGACTTTTTCCCCTTATTATTCCTTATCTCCACCCAAACTGATTCAACATCTTGATCTTCTGAGCCAATATTGTTTCTCACCAATGCACTGGACTCATCCTTTATTAACAGAGCTACCCCACCTCCTTTTCCATTCTATCTGTCCTTCTGAATTGTCAAATACCCCTGAATATTTAGTTCCCAATCCTGGTCACTTTGCAACCACGTCTCTGTAATGGCTATCAGATCATACCCATTTGTATCTATTTGTGCCGTCAACTCATCTATTTTGTTACGAATGCTGTGTGGATTCAGATAAAGAGCTTTAAAAATATTTTTTTACCATTTTTTCCTACTTTAACCCCACTTTCTGATTCACCTTTATGCTATACATTCTGTCCCTTCCTGGCATGCTCTGGTTTTCATTTCCTCCAGTGCTACCCTGCTCTATTGTCTTCTTCTTATTCTTTGACTTTTAAAATTTTTGCTCAGCTGAATCTTCCCCCTGACTAATTAATTTAAAGCCCTCTCTACAGCCCCAGTTATTTGATTTGTCAGGGCCCGAGTCCCAGTACGGTCTTAGTGGAGACCGTACGAACGGAACAGCTCCCTCTTACCCCAGTACTGGTGCCAGTGTCCCACGAACCAAAACCCATTTCTCCCACACCAGTCTTTGAACCACATGAAGAGGAGATCCCCGACTGGAATCGCTGGATGGCGCAGGAGCAAAAGGTTTGTGCGGATCCTTTTTATTATTTTCAGGTGAGTGCCCGCAGGAAGCCCAGAACTGGGATTTTAAGCACATAATGTTATATACATGCCAACCTGAAGTCCTAGTTGGGACAACTTTTGCTATTTTACGAAGATTCTGTCTCGATAAGATTCAATCATGCATGATATGTCTTTTCTTTTAAATGCCGATTTATTCAAAAAAATCAGTTAATAATTGTGTCAGAGGTATAATTTGTGAACAAAATTTATAAATAATGCAAGGCACTTAGTTTCTATTTTTTTTTTAATTCATTAACAGAAAGTGCTATTAGTACCACTTCTATGGCACTCTGAGAAAAATCCCAGCAACCCTAATAGCCTGTCTCTAAAAATGGGCTAAAATATCTTCAATAAAGTAAAGAGCTTATTATTTATTAGTCATATTGAACCAATTGTAGCAATGTATGAAAGTACAAAAAAGCACAATTTGAATTCAGATGTGACCCTCATTAAAATAAATGTAATGTTTGTAGTACATGGCCAAGATATGTGTAATTTTTGAAGGGTTGGTTGCTGATTCTCTTTTCATAGGAAGAGTACACATCAAAAGGAGGATAAAATCCAGTTTATATACACATGATAGCTGTACACTATTTAGAAAAGGTTTATTTGAAGGCTGGTGCATCTGTTGTGGCATAATTCTGATGAGTCTGTACAAGGCCAGCATTTATTGTCCATCCCTAATTGCCCTTCAGAAGATGGCGGTGAGTCGCTTTCTTGAATAGTTGCAGTCCCTGTGGTGAAGGTATACCCACAGTGCTCTTAGGGAAGGATTTCCAGGATTTTGATCCAGTGATGATGAAGAAACAGTGATATATTTCCATGTCAGGATGGTGTATGACTTGGAGGGAACTTGGTGGTGATAGTATTCCCGTGTGCCTGCTACCCTTGTTCTTCCAGGTGGTAGAGATAGTGGCTTTGGGAGGTGTTTGGCATGTTGTTGCAATGCATCTTGTAGATGGTACACACTGCAGCCACGGTGTGCCGGTGGTGGAGAGAGTGATTGTTTAAGGTGGTAGATGGGGTGCCAATCAAATGGGCTGCTTTGTCCTGGATGGTGTCGAACTTCTTGAGTGTTGTTGGAGTTGCACTTATTCAGGCAAGTGGAGAGTATTCCATCACACTCCTGACTTGTGCCTTGTAGATGGTGGACAAGCTTTGGGGAGTCAAGAGGTGTGTCAATAGCCACAGAATATCCAGTTTCTGACCTGCTCTTGTAGCCAAGGTACAAGAAAAAATGATGATGATGATGACTTATGTGGCTGGTCTAGTTAAGTATTTGGCCAATGCTGACCCCAGGATGTTAATGGGTTTGGATTCGTCAATGGTAATGCCATTGAATGTTAATGCGTGGGTTGCTTAGACTCTGTCTTATGGATATAGTCATTGTCTGGCATTTGTGTGGTGTGAATGTTACTTATCAGCCCAAGCCTGAATGTTGTCCAGGTCTTACTGCACACAAGCACAGACTGCTTCATTATTTGAGGAGTTGCGAATAGAACTGAACACTGTGCAGTCATCAGTGAACATCCCCACATCTGACCTTATGATGGAGGGATGGTTATTGATGAAGCTGCTGAAGATGGTCGGGCCGAGGATACTACCCTGAGAAACTCATGTCGCTATGTCCTGGGGCTGAGATGACTGACCTCCAACAACCACAAGCATCTTCCTTTTTGCTAGGGATGACTCCAGCCAGTAGGGAGTTTTCTTGGATTCCCAAGAAAATTTTATTAGGGCTCCTTGATGCCTTACTCGATCAAATGCTGCATTGATTGTCAAGGGCAGTCACTTTCAACTCATCTCTGGAATTCAGCTCTTTTGTCCATGTTTGGACCAAGGTTGTAATGAGATCTGGAGTCAAGTGGTCCTGGCGTAACCCAAACTGAGCATCGGTGAGCAGATTATTGGTGAATAAGCATTGCTTGAAGATGGTTGCAAACGCTTCAGCTGTGTCTTTTGCACTGACGTGTTGGGGTCTGCCATCATTGAGGATGGGGATATTCATGCAGGCTCCTCCTCCCACCATTTAATTGTCCACCACCATTCACGACTGGATGTAGCAAGAATGCAGAACTTTGATCTGATCTGTTGGGTGTGGGATCACTTAGCTCTGTCTATGGCATGCTGCTTCCAGTGTTTAATATGCATTTAGTCCTGTGTTAGAGCTTCACCAGGTTGGTACCTCATTTTTAGATATGGCTGCTCCTGGCATGCTCTTCTAGACTCTTCATTGAATCAGGGTTGGTCCCCTGGCTTGATGGTAATGGTAGAGTGAGGGATATACCAGGCTATGAGGTTACAGATTTTGGTGGAATACAATTCTGCTGCTACTGATAGCCCACAGCGCTTCATGGGTGCCCAGTTTTGCACTGCTAGGTCTGTTACGAATCTATTTAGCATGATGGTAGTGCCACACAACACAATGGAATGTATCTTCAGTGTGAAGACAGGACTTAGTTTCCACAGTCATGGACAGATGCATCTGTGACAGGTAGATTGGTTAGAATGAGTTCAAGCAGGTTTTTCCCACATGTTGGTTCTCTCACCGCCTGCCGCAAGCAGGTGAAAGCATAAAATATTAGTCGATTAAGTATATAGTTACCTGGTATATATTGTACTAAAATTGTTTATAGAATTCTAAAAATATACCAAAAGCTTACCTTTTAAACTGATCATATTTTCTGTTTGTGCTTTGAGGTTTTCAGCAATTTTTTGCAACAAAATCAACCAATTGTTTACCCGACGTTGTATGATAACCTAAGATTAAAAGAAACAAGAGCCAATAAAGGTTGGCAGAAGTGCATGATGCGTTGGAGATATTGAAGGCAATGACAAATAATTCACATAGAAACGTAGAAACATAGAAAATAGGTGCAGGAGTAGGCCATTCGGCCCTTCTAGACTGCACCGCCATTCAATGAGTTCATGGCTGAACATGCAACTTCAGTACCCCATTCCTGCTTTCTCGCCATACCCCTTGATCCCCTTAGTAGTAAGGACTTCAAATCTAACTCCTTTTTGAATATATTTAGTGAATTGGCCTCAACAACTTTCTGTGGTAGAGAATTCCATAGCTTCACCACTCTCTGGGTGAAGAAGTTTATCTTCATCTCGGTCCTAAATGGCTTACCCCTTATCCTTAGACTGTGACCCCTGGTTCTGGACTTCCTCAACATTGGGAACATTCTTCCTGCATCTAACCTGTCTGAACCCATCAGAATTTTAAACGTTTCTATGAAGTCCCCTCTCATTCTTCTGAACTCGAGTGAATACAAGCCCAGTTGATCCAGTCTTTCTTGATAGGTCAGTCCCGCCATCCCGGGAATCAGTCTGGTGAACCTTCGCTGCACTCCCTCAATAGCAAGAATGTCCTTCCTCAAGTTAGGAGACCAAAACTGTACACAATACTCCAGGTGTGGCCTCACCAAGGCCCTGTACAACTGTAGTAACACCTCCCTGCCCCTGTACTTAAATCCCCTCGCTATGAAGGCCAACATGCCATTTGCTTTCTTAACCGCCTGCTGTACCTGCATGCCAACCTTCAATGACTGATGTACCATGACACCCAGGTCTCGTTGCACCTCCCCTTTTCCTAATCTGTCATCATTCAGATAATAGTCTGTCTCTCTGTTTTTACCACCAAAGTGGATAACCTCACATTTATCCACATTATACTTCATCTGCCATGCATTTGCCCACTCACCTAACCTATCCAAGTCACTCTGCAGCCTCATAGCATCCTCCTCGCAGCTCACACTGCCACCCAACTTAGTGTCATCCGCAAATTTGGAGATACTACATTTAATCCCCTCGTCTAAATCATTAATGTACAGTGTAAACAGCTGGGGCCCCAGCACAGAACCTTGCGGTACCCCACTAGTCACTGCCTGCCATTCTGAAAAGTACCCATTTACTCCTACTCTTTGCTTCCTGTCTGACAACCAGCTCTCAATCCATGTCAGCACACTACCCCCAATCCCATGTGCTTTAACTTTGCACATTAATCTCTTGTGTGGGACCTTGTCGAAAGCCTTCTGAAAGTCCAAATATACCACATCAACTGGTTCTACCTTGTCCACTCGACTGGAAACATCCTCAAAAAATTCCAGAAGATTTGTCAAGCATGATTTCCCTTTCACAAATCCATGCTGACTTGGTCCTATCATGTCACCTCTTTCCAAATGCGCTGCTATGACATCCTTAATAATTGATTCCATCATTTTACCCACTACTGAGGTCAGGCTGACCGGTCTATAATTCCCTGTTTTCTCTCTCCCTCCTTTTTTAAAAAGTGGGGTTACATTGGCTACCCGCCACTCCATAGGAACTTATCCAGAGTCAATGGAATGTTGGAAAATGACTGTCAATGCATCCGCTATTTCCAAGGCCACCTCTTTATGTACTCTGGGATGCAGTCCATCAGGCCCTGGGGATTTATCGGCCTTCAATCCCATCAATTTCCCCAACACAATTTCCCGACTAATAAGGATTTCCCTCAGTTCCTCCTCCTTACTAGACCCTCTGACCCCTATTATATCCAGAAGGTTGTTTGTGTCCTACTTAGTGAATACCGAACCAAAGTACTTGTTCAATTGGTCTGCCATTCCTTTGTTCCCCGTTATGACTTCCCCTGATTCTGACTGCAGTGGACCTACGTTTGTCTTTACTAACCTTTTTCTCTTTACATATCTATAGAAACTTTTGCAATCCGTCTTAATGTTCCATGCAAGCTTCTTCTCGTACTCCATTTTCCCTGCCCTAATCAAACCCTTTGTCCTCCTCTGCTGAGTTCTAAATTTCTCCCAGTCCCCGGGTTCGCTGCTATTTCTGGCCAATTTGTATGCCACTTCCTTGGCTTTAATACTATCCCTGATTTCGCTTGATAGCCACGGTTGAGCCACCTTCCCTTTTTTATTTTTACGCCAGACAGGAATGTACAATTGTTGTAGTTCATCCATGCGGTCTCTAAATGTCTGCCATTGCCCATCGATAGTCAACCCCTTGAGTATCATTCGCCAATCTATCCTAGCCAATTCACGCCTCATACCTTCAAAGTTACCCTTCTTTAAGTTCTGGACCATGGTCTCTCAATTAACTGTTTCATTCTCCATCCTAATGCAGAATTCCACCATATTATGGTCACTCTTCCCCAAGGGGCCTCGCACAACGAGATTGCTAATTAATCCTCTCTCATTACACAACACCCAGTCTAAGATAGCCTCCCCCCAGTTGGTTCCTCGACATATTGGTCTAGAAAACCATCCGTTATGCACTCCAGGAAATCCTCCTTCCACCGTATTGCTTCCAGTTTGGTTAGCCCAATCTATGTGCATATTAAAGTCACCCATTATAACTGCTGCACCTTTATTGCATGCACCCCTAATTTCCTGTTTGATGCCCTCCCCAACATCACTCCTACTGTTTGGAGGTCTGTACACAACTCCCACTAACGTTTTTTGCCCTTTGGTGTTCTGCAGCTCTACCCATATAGATTCCACATCATCCAAGCTAATGTCCTTCCTAACTATTGCATTAATCTCCTCTTTAACCAGCAATGCTACCCCACCTCCTTTTCCTTTTGTTCTATCCTTCCTGAATGTTGAATACCCCTGGATGTTGAGTTCCCAGCCCTGATTATCCTGGAGCCACGTCTCTGTAATCCTAATCACATCATATTTGTTAACATCTATTTGCACAGTTAATTCATCCACCTTATTACAGATACTCCTTGCATTAAGACACAAAGCCTTCAGGCTTGTTTTTTTAACACCCTTTGTCCTTTTAGAATTTTGCTGTACAGTGGCCCTTTTTGTTCTTTGCCTTGGGTTTCTCTGCCCTCCACTTTTCCTCATCTCCTTTCTGTCTTTTGCTTTTGTCTCCTTTTTGTTTCCCTCTGTCTCCCTGCATTGGTTCCCATCCCCCTGCCATATTAGTTTAACTCCTCCCCAACAGCACTAGCAAACACTCCCCCTAGGACATTGGTTCCGGTCCTGCCCAGGTGCAGACCGTCCGGTTTGTACTGGTCCCACCTCCTCCAGAACTGGTTCCAATGCCCCAGGAATTTGAATCCCTCCCTACTGCACCACTGCTCAAGCCACGTAGTCATCTGCGCTATCCTGCGATTCCTACTCTGACTAGCACGTGGCACTGGTAGCAATCCCAAGATTACTACTTTTAACTAAAATGTTCAAGAGGAGAGTTCGAGGGGTGCATAACATAGACAACATGATCACTAGTGACACCTACGTTTTATGCCAGGATTTTTAAACTGCTGGGCAATTAGAGAATGAACTGCAACTTTCATACATTAAGAGCATTGGGTGGTAGTTTGAAGACTAAGTGGAATCAGTTTCCTGGGGAATAGAAATAAGTTAACAGGGAGAAAGAAAGGTGGATTTGGGGTAAGAAAGTTTGTAAAGAAGGCATTGAACAGAGGTAGACATGTTACAGATGACGGGAGAGACAACACCAAACCTCAAGGTGAATTATTTGGTGTGGGTCAAACAAATAGTTCAATAGCATGGAGCAGGGGAGGGAGCTTCTTTACCAATTATTGAAATTAAAGATGCAGAAGAAAAATAAGACATAAAGATCAGCTTTCTCCTTAGAATAGATGGCAACTGAACTATCAGGACAGAAGAGAGACGGGAAGGAGGATCCGCAAAAAGATGAGAGTAATAGCTTTGGCAAGTAATCAGAAGGAGTAGCTGTGGAGGAGCAGGAAGACTGTACGTGATGCTTCCTTTCAATAAGGTTAAATTTGGCAGATCTAATAATGGAGTTACAGAAATTAAAAGCACAGATAAAATTGACTTGGGATACTTAAGACTGATGAAGACTGATCTTTGGAACACTGCTAGCATTCCATGAAGGGTTGGTATTCAAGCAATGGAAATCCTACTTTTTAGGATCTTGTTCCCACCTTCAAAATATACAAAAGGGAGTGAGAAGGAAGGGGAAATGTCAGTAAAAAGTTTTCTAGCTTATTTTTAGAAAAGGGTTAGAGAATAGATTGATTAGAGAAAATAAATTAATATACTCAAAATAGTGAGAGAATGGGAGAGAGAATGTGGTTGATCGTGATAAGCAGAATGTTTTATTTTTAGTTACCATTGTGTTTTAAGTACATTAGTTATTGGGTAATGGTTAATATTACATTTGACATTTGAGTAGCTTCACCACTGCAACAGTTTCTTTTGGCATCTGAATACATGAACTGAAATTATACTATACCAGTCATCCCAAGAGAGGGGAATTTATTGCTCCTGCCAGCAGTCAATGGGTCATGCAATGCAAGAATGCCTACAAATTTACAAGCTGTTTAAAAAGATATTTGAACTACTCACTCTGAATTCATGTCATATATTTCTCATCACTTTAACTATTATGCGTGAGCACTTTATTTGTTCCTAAGTTCATCTGTATGCTAAATATATAAAAGTGTCACCCAGCTCACATGTCAAGTACAAATCCCAATAAACGTTTCATTTAAATAAAAAAATGTTATGTTTCTGCAACTTTTTAAAAACATGTTTAACTGTGTTGCTGAAAATTGCTTAAAGTTCTCAGCTTTTTCTTTATTTTAAACATTTTCTTCTTCTTCACATCAAACAGCTATTTTAACTGTTTAATCTGGTTATGTAGATATCAAAAGGAAGACTAAATAATTGCAAATTAATTATCTATGCGACGATATTTGCATGAGCAATCTGATTGCTTAACTCATAAGCTAATTATTATCAGTACATATGTGGAGTACTTATCATATATTGAATCAATGGGTACTCAACGTGCTCCTTCTAATGAGGCATAAAGCGTCTCCAGGTGAGTCACAGGCCAGTGGTTAAAGTGAGCCAGAACACTATTATAATATCCCAGGGGCTAGATATTACACTTTTGTGCAGATCGCCCAAAAATGGGCGTTATTTCCGGCGGGGGTGGTAAAAATGGGTTTTCCGATCGCTGGCTTCTCGCCCATTCTCAAAGCACCTAGTCTCCATTTTTGAAATTGGGCATTACCACGAACGATATGAAATGGGCGTTAGCATTAAATCTCTCTGACCTTCTGCCGTAAAGTGTCGCCATCCTTAGCAATGACATGGCAACGCTTGATTCCCGCAATTCAGGAGGTCAAGGGTTATCAAGTTTGCTGACGATACAAAGATGGGAGGAAATGCAATGTGTGAGGAGGAAACAACAAATCTGCAAAAGGACATAGACAGGCTAAGTGAGTGGGCAAAAATTTGGCAGATGGAATATAATGATCGAAAGTGGGAGGTCATGCACTTTGGCAGAAAAAAATCAAAGAGCAAGTTATTATTTAAATGGAGAAAGATTGCAAAGTGCTGCAGTACAGCGGGACCTGGGAATACTTGTGCATGAAAAACAAAAGGTTAGTATGCAGGTACAGCAAATGATCAGGAAGGCCAATGGTATCTTGGCCTTCACTGCAAAGGGGATGGAGTATAACAGCAGGGAAGTCTTGCTACAGCTATACAAGGTATTGGTGAGGTCACACCTGGAATGCTGCCTGCAGGTTTGGTTTTCATATTTATGGAAGTATATACTTGCTTTGGAGGCAGTTCAGAGAAGGTTCACGAGGTTGATTCCGGGGATGAGGGGGTTGACTTATGAGGAAAGGTTGAGTAGGTTGGGCCTCTACTCATTGGAATTCAGAAGAATGACAGGTGATCTTATTGAAACGTGTAAGATTATGAGGGGGCTTGGCAGGTGGATGCAGAGAGGATATTTCCACTGATGGGGGAGACTAGAATTAGAGGGCATGATCTTGGAATAAGGGGCCACCCATTTAAAACAGAGATGAGGAGGAATTTCTTCTCTCAGAGGGTTGTAAATCTGTGGAATTTGCTGCCTCGGCGAGCTGTGGAAGCTGGGACATTGAATAAAGTTAAGACATAAATAGACAATTTCTTGAGTGATAAGGGGATAAGGGGTTATGGGGAGCAGGCGGGGAAGAGTAGCTGAGTCCATGATCTTATTGAATGGTGGAGCAGGCTTGAGGAGCTGTATGACCTACTCCTGTTCCTAATTCTTAAGTTCTTATCATGACATGCGCAGAAGAGGAGACAGAGAGTGAGGGAGCTGAGAGGGACTGAAAGCGTATGTGGCTGTGGTGAGTGCTTGTTTGGCTCTTCTGGGAGTCATGAGGGAGATTCACCAGCAGCAAAAAGCTTACTAAGCAGCAAGAACATAGTTGGCATCGAGTTTTTGTCCAACAAATAATATATAACATGGAAGGGATGGAGGAGGCCCTGGAGCTGGTAGCCAGGAACACTGGTGGCAGAGGGCTCCCAGTATTCCCAGAGCGTGGCACTGCACCAGAAGGTGCACCCCCATTGCCAACACATAAGAGCCAGGAGCAATATCATGCTTCTGGCTCGGAGTACGTTCCCACCTCGGGACCGTCCTCTCCCGTATCCCCCCAATGAAACATCACCTGAGGAGCTCCTTGTTCAGGTGGCTTCGAGTCAGCAGGGGAAGGGGAAGGGGCAGAGGTAGGAAGGCGAGGTGGGGGGTGGGGGCGGGAATGGGTGTTTTTTACAGAAATACTTACGATTTCATGATTTCAGACAAATGTTCGGTTTAAATGTTTATTATTTAACAAGACCTTGTTGCGCATTGGCTCAGATAGCTGCACCGTTACATGCTGGTGATTCCTTAACACCAAAGGGTATAATTACACTTAACTTCAATCAAATTAAACTTTAACTGTCACCAAGGTGATGCCCACCAGTGATGTATGATATGCACACCCAGCAGTGTGTCAGCTTTGTAAATACCACCGTTCTTTCAGGCAAAGCGCTAATTGATGAGCTCCTGACTTAAGAGTCTTGCAGCTATCATGCCACCATGGGCGCTTTCATATGGTCTACAGGGGGGCGGGGGCATGGCTTCATCATCAGCCTGATTGTCTGGGCTGTTGTCAGCGTCACCCTCCTCGTCCTCCTCCTCCTCTCTCTGGTGAGGTGGACTGTCAGACTCTTCATGCAATTCTTGTCCCCACCTGATAGCCAAGTTGTGCAGCATGGAGCACACCACTATGAGTTGAATGACCTGCTCAAGGTGGTATTGGAGCTCGCCTCCTGAATGGTCCAGGCATCTAAAGTGCTGCTTAAGCACTCCAATGGATTTCTCCACAATATTGCGAGTGGCTCTGTGGCTCTCGTTGTATCGCTTCTCGGCTTCAGTGTGGGTGTCACGCAGGGGGGTCATTAGCCAAGCAGTGAGGCCATATCCTTTGTCACCAAGCATCCGACATTGACCTTGCGGCTGATTGTTACACAAGTCAGATACAGTGCTCTCACGCAGGATGTGAGCATCATGGATGCTGCACGGAAATTTAGCATTCACTGCCATTATAATTTGTTGGTCGACAACGAGTTGCACATTCAGGGAGTGGAATCCCTTGCGGTTCCTGAAAACATCTGCATCCTGAAAAGGTGCCCGCATCGCGATGTGCATACAGTCTATTGCACCCTGCACCTTAGGGAAGTTAGCAATTTGGGAGAATCCTAAAGCTCTCTCAGTCTGAGCCTCCCTGGTCATAGGGAAGCTATCAAGTCCATCCTGCATGAGCAACGGGGCTTCAGTGACCTGTCTAATGCAGCAATGTGTGGCATGCTGAGACAGACCGCAAATGTCGCCAGCTGAGGCCTGAAAAGAACCCGATGTGATGACTTTGACCTCGACGGACAGTGCAGTACTGATGATGTGGCAGGCTGCAGATCTCCCCTTATGAGCTGGCATACCTCAGTGATAACCTCTTTGTGGAAGCACAGTCTCCAAAGGCAGGTGGTGTCGGGCAAGTCGAGGTAAGACTGCTTCTCCCTGTGGGGGGGGGGGGGTGGTGTAACGTCTGGTCCTCCTCATAGAACATAAGAATTAGGAACAGGAGTAGGCCATCTAGCCCCTTGAGCCTGCTCTGCCACTCAAGAAGATCATGGCTGATCTGGCCGTGGACTCAGCTCCACTTACCTGCCCGCTCCCCATAACCCTCAATTGCCTTATTGGTTAAAAATCTATCTATCTGTGATTTGAATACATTCAATGAGCTAGCCTCAACTGCTTCCCTGGGCAGATAATTCCACAGATTCACAACCCTCTGGGAGAAGAAATTCCTTCTCAACTCGGTTTTAAATTGGCTCCCCCATATTTTGAGGTTGTGCCCCCTAGTTCTAGTCTCCCCGACCAGTGGAAACAACCTCTCTGCCTCTATCTTGTCTATCCCTTTCATTATTTTAAATGTTTCTATAAGATCACCCCTCATCCTTCTGAACTCCAACGAGTAAAGACCCAGTCTACTCAATCTATCATCATAAGGTAACCCCCTCATCTCCGGAATCAGCCCAGTGAATCGTCTCTGTACCCCCTCCAAAGCTAGTATATCATTCCTTAAGTAAGGTGACCAAAGCTGCACGCAGTACTCCAGGTGCGGCCTCACCAATACCCTGTACAGTTGCAGCAGGACCTCCCTGCTTTTGTACTCCATCCCTCTCGCAATGAAGGCCAACATTCCATTCGCCTTCCTGATTACCTGCTGCACCTGCAAATTAACTTTTTGGGATTCATGCACAAGGACCCCCAGGTCCCTCTGCACCGCAGCATGTTGTAATTTCTCCCCATTCAAATAATATTCCCTTTTACTGTTTTTTTTTCCAAGGTGGATGACCTCACATTTTCCGACATTGTATTCCATCTGCCAAACCTTAGCCCATTCGCTTAACCAATCTCAATCTCTTTGCAGCCTCTCTGTGTCCTCTATACAACCTGCTTTCCCACTAATCTTTGTGTCATCTGCAAATTTTGTTACACTACACTCTGTCCCCTCTTCCAGGTCATCTATGTATATTGTAAACAGTTGTGGTCCCAGCACTGATCCCTGTGGCACACCACTAACCACCGATTTCCAACCCGAAAAGGACCCATTTATCCCGACTCTCTGCTTTCTGTTAGCCAGCCAATTCTCGATTCATGCTAATACATTTCCTCTGACTCCGCGTACCTTTATCTTCTGCAGTAACCTTTTGTGTGGCACCTTATCGAATGCCTTTTGGAAATCTAAATACACCACATCCATCGGTACACCTCTATCCACCATGCTCGTTATATCCTCAAAGAATTCCAGTAAATTAGTTAAACATGATTTCCCCTTCATGAATCCATGTTGCGTCTGCTTGATTGCACTATTCCTATCAAGATGTCCCGCTATTTCTTCCTTAATGATAGCTTCAAGCATTTTCCCCATATCAGTCTGGCACATCAGTCTGGCACGTCTTACATTGGGCACATAATACTGTGGAGTGTACCTTCGGCGATCTCGCGTCTGCAGCATGTAACTGGTCATCAAGAGAGGGTGAGAAAGGACAGGCCCCATTGCAATAGCTCTCCGTTTTCCACTGATTGGTCACAAAGAATGAATGTCCCGACGAAGACGCCTATTAAATTCCAATCGTTCACAGTATAATAAAGATGTTTGTACGGATGTTCACATGACTTCCAAAGACCTCCAGAGTACATCTGAACTCCCACAAAGTTAAAGCAGAGCAGCCTTTTAAAGGATGCGACATGTGATATAGAACATGGCGTCTGTAACGCTGTGATTAGTTCCGGTTCGTTCCACTTTTTCCGGGCGGTGTTTTGGGCGAACAATATTGTGGATGATATGTATGCAAGGTGGTGAAAGTGATGCTGGGTGATCTCCTGGGCGTTAGTTTCGGCAAGTGTGATCTTTACGAGAAAAAAAAGTATTATGGGCGTTGATTTCGCCCATTCTGATGATTCCTCCCAAAAAATGTGGGCGGGTGGTATTATTTTTTTCCCGGCGTTACGCACATAGGGAAAGTAACGCTCGCCGATAAGTGTCCGAAAAATGGGCGGCAGTTTCCATTTTGTGGCTAAATTGGCGATATCTGGGCGTTATACGTCATTTCAGCGGTAAAATGGACGTTAATTGGGCGTTAAGCATGCAAAAAAAGTGGAAAATCTAGCCCCAGGTCTTCAAGAAATAGAGCTATTGCCAGCAGTGTCCTCTAACTGGCAGTACAGGAGGAGAAAGAAATGAAAGAAAGAAAGGAGTAAAAGTGAAGGAGGAGCACAACAGAAGTGGGGGAGAGAAAAAGTGGAGAAATGGAGAGAGAGAGAGAGAATGAAAAACAAAGTTAGAGGAGAGATCTGCAAATTTATCAGTACCAGTATCTAAAGCTGGCTGGTTTCAACAAGTTATGAAAACATTTTGGTGGGACATAACCAGAAACCATTTAAGATATTGGGGCTCCATCCAAACTACATTTAGAATCATTGTGCAAAATTACTCATTACTTTACAAATAAAATTGAAAATATTTTAATATATTTCATGTTAGTGGAGACCCGAAGGACCAAAGAGAGTGCTTTAATGTACCCCATCATATTATGCAAAAATCCTCTATCCAGAGGTGACTGGTGCCATCTACAAAGTCCAAATAATTAAAGATTATTAAGCCTCTGGGGCGCAAAACTGTTTTTGCCGGGGGTGGGCGGCTGGGTGGGGGTACTACCAGCTCCCGCGAAATTGCGCGGGAGTTACCGGAGGCGTGAAAATGGTAGTGTCCTGGGCCATTGCACCTCCAGCGACGACATCATTGCCAATGCCGAGGCCAGCCTCGCGAGTCGTGAACCAGGCTGGTCACCCATCAGGGGGCGAACCTTAAAGGGGAGGTGTGCTGCGCCGTGCACTGCCATCTTTGTTTATCCCCCCCTTACCGATAGGGCTGTTCGCCGCTCCATTTGCGGGGTCAGGGCCGTGACTGTGCAGCCCGGCACTCCATCTTGGTGCTGGGCTGCGGCCATGGCACCCCTTAGCTCTGGTGGCCCAGTGAAATCCTTCAAAGGGCCTGCAAAGTTTGCAGCGCATTCCCCTTTAACAGGGGAGGGGTGTTGAAATGCATCAGCGCTACGTGAAGAGACCGCGTAGCGCTCCTGAACCCGCCCCATAAGGAAGCGGTGTGCGCGACATTGCGCTCCACTTTCTGAGAGGGGCGGTAACCGGAATTTCGCGGCCGAGGCGGGACTTCCGTGCTGGGTGCAGGAAGTCCCGCCTCTCCTCGGTTACAGCCCCCAAATGGGGCATGGCCGAATTTCAACCCCTATGTATTACATTCACAGGACTGGTTTATTGTGCATTGTTGTAACCAGGTAGTCATTGTATAGATATGAAACTTGTGCTTACTTGTTTATTTTGTACAGTAACCCATTGATGCTAGATTACTGTTATAAACCACTGAAGAAGACTGATTTATGCCAGCAGTACTACACTTTAGGTGTGGAAATCAGGTGATAAACAGGTAAGACAAGATAAATTAAGCAAGTGGATGAATCAATGGAAGATGCAGTTCAACATAAAGTAGGTAGTACACTTTGGATTTAAGAATGACAAATGTGAATAATTTAAATTGAAAGGCATTAGGATCGAGATGAATGAAGGGATTTAGGGCTACAGGGTCAAAAATGATTAAAAGCTAACTTGAAAATACCAAAAGCATTCAAGAAGGCTAATGGTACACTGGACTTCATCACAAGGGGCACAGAATATAAATACTAGGAAGTAATATTACAGTTAAACAGAATGTTGGACTGACCTCATTTAATTCTGTATCAATGGTCTTCCGGAACAATAACTTCCACATTGTCAAGTATTTGCATGAAATCATTTTTCTTGGATTCTCTTTGAACAACTTAGTTTTAACCTTAAAAGTTGTGCTCTGTTCTTAAGAGTTGTTCCCTATCTACCTTGTAAATTCCTTTTATTATTTTAAACATCTCAATCAGATCACCCCTCAAATTCCTCATCTCCAAGAAACCACCTTCATCCCCACAACTACTCCCAATATTATTCTTTGATGAATTTCTAGGTATAGGAACAGATTATTTTGCATGGACAATTTCCATAACATCGAATAGACCATATGGGAAATTGTGCGATAAAACACTGTTTAAAAGGGGTGGTGAGTACATTTAAAGGAATGAAATCACTTAAAGTAAAAACACATTGCCTGGCACAATAAATGTGGAGGTGGGAAATCTCATCTGTGGTCAGGTTACAGAGTGACAGAGTACTTCAACTTCTTTTTGATGGCAAGCAAAGCAGAGGTTGTGTAGAATGAGACAGTAGCAAGGACAGTGACTCTGCTTGTCACCCCAGGGCACCCACCTCATCAGACAACAGTGAGGCAGAGTAAGAGGACTTGAAGGTGCAACTAACCATTTCTTCCACTGGCAGTGTCAGCTCGATGGCACATGTTAACTTTAAGCATCTTTGCAGCAGATTGCATAGCTCTGCTTCTGGCTGTGCTGACCCAGAGCTGTGTAGACAGTTCTGCATGGTCATGCCAAGTAGGTACACCTGTACTTGTAAATAGGAATGGAGGTACTGGCAAGTGAGTGTAGTCTGCCCTGGTATAGCTTGACCTGCCTAGCATCCTAATATTTGTCCCTCTCTTTTTTCCTCAAAACTATGTTATATGGGGTTTCCAATGGAAAACTGCTGGGGAGGGTGCCATGCAATGGGAGCAGGGTAACTCTTCCTGCTACCACCTCATTTTGCACTACCTCCACTTCACCAGCCATTAAAATAGGAGGTTGGAGTGTTGCACCACACATCATTTTCCTGCCTCTAAATTTATTGCGCAGGCAACTGGATTTTTTTCAGGCATTTTTGTTACCCAAATAAGCTTTGCAAAGGCTGAAATATGCATTAAAGTATTAGTAGCCTTTGCAATTGTTAGCAACAATTTACCTGCATATATGACCACTTACTTCATCCTATTAAATTTATCCTTCACTCCTCACAAGCAGCCCTTTAAAAGTGGAAAATAAAATCACATGTAAACAGTCCTTTAAGGGCTGCCTACAGGTGATTGTCATTTCTCCAGTGAGCTCCGAACCTGAAACCCAACATGGGCCGCAAAGTCACCATATTATGTAAATGAATGACTCCACAAGAACAGATGGGGCCAGTACACTAATAGGTGGGGTGATTGCTCGACCAGTGCCTCAGTTGGGAGATCTACCTTGATGTGTCTACAGATACTGCTGGTTCAAATACGATCAATTGTGGTTTTTAAGCAACAATTAAAGCTATCCTTGCAATTACTAGAAGCTTTGATGTCCTCGGAGCTCCTGCTGTGGCCATAAAGCCAGCCAGTATTAGTAAAAATAATGAAAAAAGTACAATATAATTTGTTAACACCTTTTAATTAGAACATCGCTTTTCTATTTTGTGAGAAAAGCTATTACAGAATTTATTCATTGCTGCATTTGGATATGATTTTGTACCTTTCGTGCAGCCTGCTGAAAGTGATCGAGAGCTCTATGACGAATTTCCCAGGGATCATTTGAATAAGGGTCAAATTCTGGTGCACAGCTTGGAAACTACAAGGCAGAAAACATGTCAGATATTTATATTTGTAAGTCAGCCACTTTCAGTGCTCAGGTCCGTAATCAAGTTGATTCTTTTGTGAAATTTAATTTATACACCATAATCTTACTTGAACTTCTTTTCATAATTTTAGTGTAATTAACATCAAAGATGATGTTTAAGATAATTTTCTGCAATTACATGATTCACTATTTTTGCATAACATGTTCATAATATATAAATAATTACAACATAGAAGTTAAATTAAATATAACTAATATTAATTAAAACAATATGATAAATAAAACAATTATTAGACATTATTTTTTTCCTTTTTTAACATAGAATATTACATAGAGTATTGCAGATCAAGCCTCCTTGAAAAAGTGCAACATCCCCACCGATACCTGGGAATCCCTGGCCTAAAACCGCTCAAAGTGAAGGAGAAGCATCCGGGAAGACGCTGAACACCTCGAGTCTCTTTGCCAGGTGCATGCGGAAGCCAAGCGCAAACAGTGGAAGGAGCGCACCTAACCCAAAAACCCCACCCACCCGTCCCTTCTGCCCCACCATCTGCTCCACCTGTGACAGAGATTGTAGGTTCCACATTGGACCCATCAGTCATGTGAGAACTCATATTAGTGTCATCAATGCCTACTCTTGTTGATAGGAGGCTCCCGAGATAAGGGAAGTGGTCCACTTTGTCCAAGGTTGCGCCGTGGATCTTGATGTCTGGGGGGCCAGTGCTGTGCGTCGAGGACCTTTGTCTTACTGATGTTTCCTATCAACAAGAGCAGGCATTGATGACGAGATCTAACACTGCCTCCAGTGTGCCAGTGCAGCTTTCGGCCGCCTGAGGAAAAGAGTGTTTGAAGACCAGGCCCTCAAAACTGTCACCAAGCTCATGGTCTACAGGGCCGTAGTAATACCCGCCCTCCTGTATGACTCAGAGACGTGGACCATGTACAGTAGACACCTCAAGTTGCTGGAGAAATACCACCAACGATGTCTCCGCAAGATCCTACAAATCCCCTGGGAAGACAGACACACTAACATTAGCGTCCTCACCCAGGCCAACATCTCCAGCATTGATGCACTGACCACACTTGATCAGCTCCGTTGGGCAGGCCACATAGTTCGCATGTCAGATACGAGACTCTCAAAGCAAGTGCTCTACTTGGAACTCGTCCACGGCAAAGCCTCCCTGATAAAGTGCGACATTTTCACTGACACCTGGGAGTCCCTGGCCAAAGACCGCCCTAAGTGGAGGAAATGCATCCGGGAGAGCGCTGAGCTCCTCGAGTCTCGTCACCGAGAGCATGCAGAAATCAAGCGCAGGCAGTGGAAGGAGCGTGCGGGAAACCAGACTCCGCGCCCACCCTTTCCTTCAACCACTGTCTGTCCCACCTGTGACAGAGATTGTGGTTCTTGTATTGGACTGTACAGCCACCTAAGAACTCATGCTAAGAGTGGAAGCAAGTCATCATCGACTCCGAGGGACTGCCTAAGAAGAAGAAGATTACTTAGAAATTACAACACAGAAACAGGCCATTCTGCCCAACTTGTCCATGCCGATGTTTATGCTCCATACGAGCCTCCTCCCACCCTACTTCATCTAACCCTATTAGCATAACCTGCTATTCGTTTCTCCCTCATGTGATTGTCTAGCTTCCCCTTAAATATATCTATGCTATTTGCCTCAACTACTCCTTGTGGTAGCGAGTTCCACATTCTCACCACTCACCGGGGAAATGTACGGAGCCATGTAATATTTTTTTATATGCACAATGTGTGCTTTGGAATAAATTAGAACCACATAAGTACAAAAGCAGGGAGGTCCTGCTGCAACTGTACAGGGTATTGGTGAGGCCGCACCTGGAGTACTGCGTGCAGTTTTGGTCACCTTACTTAAGGAAGGATATACTAGCTTTGGAGGGGTACAGAGATGATTCACTAGGCTGATTCCGGAGATGAGGGGGTTACCTTATGATGATAGATTGAGTAGACTGGGTCTTTACTCGTTGGAGTTCAGAAGGATGAGGGGTGATCTTATAGAAACATTTAAAATAATGAAAGGGATCGACAAGATAGAGGCAGAGAGGTTGTTTTCACTGGTCGGGGAGACTAGAACAAGGGGGCACAGCCTCAAAATACTGGGGAGCCAATTTAAAACCGAGTTGAGAAGGAATTTCTTCTCCCAGAGGATTGTGAATCTGTGGAATTCTCTGCCCAAGGAAGCAGTTGAGGCTAGCTCATTGAATGTATTCAAGTCACGGATAGATAGATTTTTAACCATTAAGGGAATTAAGGGTCATGGGGAGCGGGCGGGTAAGTGGAGCTGAGTCCATGGCCAGATCAGCCATGATCTTGTTGAATGGCGGAGCAGGCTCGAGGGGCTAGATGGCCTGCTCCTGTTCCTAATTCTTATGTTCTCATGTTCTTATGTAGCAGCTTAATTGGAGAACTGAAAGATACTGTCTGGGTTACTGCTGTCCGTTGGGTTGTTGAGCTGTAGCTCGTTAGTTGGTGTGGTTTTGCCGTGGGACTGAGAGGAGGAGGAGTAGAAATTTTAATTTAACCTCCACACTAACCTTCATTCTCAACTGAGGGAGCAAGTAGACAATTTATTCTTTGAGCTCTGCCAATAGTGCTCTTAGACAACTATCTGTACACTCTGGTTTTTGCCTCTCCCAGGAGATCACATGGCTCCAGTTGGGGTGGAGTGTAGAATGTTTCAGTGTAAGGGGTGTCGCAGTTGTGTGGGATGGACTGGTTGGGCTGGGTGCTCTTTACCTTTCTGCCATTGTTCATAGGTTTATATGTAACCTTCAGGGCTGCTGACCAAGGGCTGTGCAGCTCTTTGTTGGCCGGCGCAGACACGATGGGCCGAAATGGCCTCCTTCTGCGCTGTAAATTTCTATGTTTCTATGTTTCTAAAGAAGGATGTAGGACCAGATCGCCAAGGCCGGCACTGCCAGCAGTGTCACCCACATGACCTGGCCCCAGTGCCCAAAGAAGCTTGATGACCTCAGACCACTAGTCAAGGTCAGTGAATGCATCTTCATAAGCCGTCTCCTACCATCTGCACCTAGAACCTCATACACTTCTCAATGTATGACTCCCTCTTCTCTCTCCCCCTGCATAATCACTCACCTATCAACAAACTTTACGAAACACAAGGCACACCTCCCATTCCTAGTTTCACCCCACCCCTCTTGGAGGAAACAATGCTGGCCATTCTTGGCAGGGGCATGCCTGAGCCCTAGTCCAGCAGCAGGGCTGAAAGGAAACAAAATGCTGGTATCCTCATACATTATCCTCCTTCTCGCATGTACCCCTTGCTTTCCTGCCCTCCGCTCACCACAACTTCACCCCTGTGCCTTCCTCATTTCACACACCCAAGAAATCCAGCCATTGGTTGATGAAGAAGAGGGAGCGAGGAAGAAGAAGGCAAAAGAAAGAAGAGGGAGAAAGAGGAAGGGGAGGGCGGGAAGAAGGAGGGAAGAGGGAGAGAATGGGAGAAGAGGGGGAAGAGGTGGGTAAAGTGATAAGCGGGGTTAAGGGGGAGAAGAGGGGGGAGAAGAAGAACACACAATTTCAGACTCCCAACCACCAGCTCCTCAACGTCGACCAGCAAGGCTAGTTGCAGTGTCCCCCACTGAAAGTCATCAGCCTTCCACCAACCATTCTGTAGCCACTGGGGTAGCACTGTGTGACATTAGTGATTGGAGCGTGGGCAGATACAGCAGGAGCGGTGATGTCAGGGTGAAGGAGTGGCGAGAGAATGTGATCGGGACCTGGGATCGGCGTGAGTTCGGGGCCAGAAGAGGCGAGAGCTAAGGGGCAGCACGGGCCAGCCCACACTACGATATGTGTGCGCACTAGGCCCGTGCAGCAGAGCTGGTCTCTAGTTTTCTTGGGTAATCCTTGCCACTGGACCAAGACCTGGCTCTGTCAAGCCCGTGTGGTGGCTGGTGTGCAACGGCCAACACACGTTAAAAAAATCCACGCACAGGCATCTTCCACCCTTCAACATGTAGTTCGGGACCTGGAATATTAGGTCCTTCATTGAAACACCTGTGAACTCATCCCTTTTTGGCATGGAAGCAAGTCATCCTCATTTCGAGGGACTGCCTATGATGATGATGATGACTGTGTGACACCATTAGGATCAGCAAAGACATACACATGACAGTCATTAAGGGAATGCACAAGGGTGATGAGTTGATATCCTGATGTCTTATTGGATGGATAGATGTATAATGTTGGATTGGAAAGTTTGCTTTGTGGTAGTATTTATTTCATTGATTGTGGCCAAGAGGATGCTGTGATGGTCAGTTACAGAGGGAAGATAAGGTATGGGACAAATGTTGAAAGGGGAATTAGGTTGTGGTCACTGATAACGCAGGCGAATGATTCTATCCTGTATATCCCGGTCAGAAAGTGGCTGCATCCTTCCATCTGCTTCTTTCTCTTCTACGAAGTCCTCTTCAGTGTCTTCCTCTTCCCTCTGCGAATGGATGCTGTAAATCTGAAATAAAATCATACAATTCTGGAAGTCTCAGCAGGTCATGCAGCATCTCGACCTGAAGCATGAACTCTGTTTCTCTCTCCATACATGCTGCCTGACCTACTGAGTATTTCCAGCATTTCCTGTCTTCTCAGAGGCCTTTCTTTACCATCCGAAGCCTTGCAAGTGTCCAGCAGCACTCTATGCACTCCCTACACTTAGAAATCTTTTAACATGTGTTGCACCAAGCCACTACTACAATAGCATTTTAAAAATCCAGTCCAAAAGCTTAAAGGCAAACGAAAGGTCATCGACCTGAAACATTAACTCTGTTTCTCTCTCCACAGATGCTGCCTGACTTGCTGTGTATTTCCAGCATTTTCTGTTTTTATTTTAAATGCAAACTTATCTGAAAGATGTGCGTGTCCATTTAAGAAGTGCTGACAGCGTCTTTGTCAGTCTACTGCACGTTCATTTTTCAGAGGGAGCTAAGGACCCAGCACTAAGGTCGAAGTTTGCAGAGTGTGAACTTAAGTTGGGCTGGCATGGTAGCGCGAAGGTCCTCACCAAAATGGCGGCCACTGAATCCCGTGGCATGAAATGGTGTTAGAGTGGCAGCACTCATTTTTCACTGGGATTCCAGCATGAACAGGTGGCGGTAAGTAGCCCAATTTCTGGACCATAGTTTCTCTGTATTTATCCTTTGTAATTTTAAACACCTTAATTAGACCATTCTTCAAACTTCTAAATGCAAGAGAATACAAGCCAAGTTTAAGCAACCAGCCTCATAACTTAACCTTTTAACCCCTAGTATCAATTTGATCAATCTGCACTGTACCCCCTTGAAGACCAATTTATTTTCCCTGAGATATTGGTGTCCAAAGTCTGGACACCATACTTCAGATGGGGTCTGACCAAGGCCCTGTATAACTGAGGCATCACATCAACACTTTTGTATTCCAATGCCCTTGAGATAAAGGCCATCATTCCATTAGTCTTTTTGGATTACTTTTTATATCTGTGCTCTAGCTTTTAATGATTTCTTTACATGGACACATAAATCCCTTTGCTCCTCTAGAGCCCCAAGTCTCTCACCGTTAAGAAAATATTACACTTTTTCTCTATCGGATCAAAAGTCGATGATCTCACGCTTCCCCACATTGAATTTCATCTGCCCACTTACTATGTCTGTCTATGTCCCTTTGTAACTTCTTGCTCCCATCTACACAACTTACTGTTCCTGCTGATTTAGTGTCATCTGCAAACTTGGAGATACTATTCTCTATTCTTTCATCCAAGTCATTGATATATGTGGTGAAAAGCTGAGGCCCCTGTACACCATTTGTGATATCTCGACAATCAAAGAACATTCCCTTTATCCTTATTCTCTGTTGTACGTTGTAGGTCTGGGCTACAAAAAGAGCTGGAGTGGCGGGCCCCTCAACATCATGGGCCACCCCGACCTGCGTGAGAACACCTCCGCAGGTTGGGGCTACTTCCAGCGTGAGCTAGTCCAGGTATGCGACGGCTTCGAGGTGGGCGACCGGGTGAGGTCATCAGGACCCAGGTCGCTGTTTGGAGCGTGGACAGGAACATCGGTGGGGCAGAAGAGCGGAAAGGTCGTGGCAGAGGAGCGTTGAGGGATCGTGACTGAGTTTCAGTGGGTGATCATGGCGGAGGCTTGGTGAATGTTTGGTGCGGAGGTGCGGTGGGAGATCGAGGCAGAGGTGCAGTGAGTGTTTGATGGTGGAGGAGCGGTGAGAGATTGTGGCGGAGACACGGTGAATATCTGTGGTGGAGGAGCGGCGAGAGATCGTGGCGGAGGTATGGCAAATTAGTGTACGGAGCCCAGAAGAGCCGAGGGCCCAGGGGCAGCACCGGCCAGCCCTAACTGCGATATGTGTGCGCACTAGGTCCGTGCGGCAGAGTAGGTCTCCAGTCGTCCTGGTTAACCCTTGCCACTGGATAAAGGCCTTGCTCTGTCAAGCCTGTGTGGCAGCCGATGTGCAACGGTCACCACATGTTAATAAAATCCACGCACAGGCATCTTCCACCCTTTCAACTGGAGTTCAGGACTGGAATATCGGGTCCTTCATTGAAACATCTGTGAAGTCATGTGGAAGCAAGTTATCCTCGTTTGAGGGACTGCCTATGATTCTCTGTCTCCTACCTCGCAACCAATATCAACCCAAGTCGCAAGGTTACCTTCAATTCCATGCACTTTGATTTTTGTTAATAATCTCTTGTGTGGAATCTTATCAAATACCTTCTGAAAGTCCATAAAGACAACTCCCCTATCCATCATGCTAGATTATTCAAATACATTAGTCAAACATGATCCACATGTCTCAAATCCATGGGGACTCTCATGGAAGTTGGGTAATATGCTCATGTTCTCTGTGGTCTCCTGGAACATGTTTTGTTTGACTTCAGAGGCCAGAGAGGAATTTCCCAAAATTTGTTTCTGCCGGAATTGGCCAAGGATTTAATTTTAATTTTTTTTGCCTCTCCCAGGAGATTATGTAGCTGCTAATGGGTGAAATCTTTGGAGGTCATGAAATTTAATTGTATCATAAATATATGGGACAGACTCAGCAGAAGCTGGTCTATTCCTATCTATCATTTTTGATGCTCCTAAAAGGTTTTGTAAGTACTTTAAAAAAAAATTAAAAAATAATTTGCTTTTTGTTTTGCTACTGAGTCATCATCATCATCATAGGCAGTCCCTCAGAATCGAGGAAGAGTTGCTTCCACTCTTTACATGAGTTCTTAGGTGGCTGTACAGTCCAATATGAGAACCACAGTCTCTGTCACAGGTGGGACAGATAATCATTGAAGGAAGGGGTGGGTGGGACTGGTTTGCCGCATGCTCTTTCCGCTGCCTGCGCTTGATTTCTGCATGGTCTCGACGATGAGACTCGAGGTGCTCAGCGCCCTCCCGGATGCTCTTCCTCCACTTAGGGTGGTCTTTGGCCAGAGACTCCCAGGTGTCAGTGGAGATGTTGCACTTGATCAGGGAGGCTTTGAGGGTGTCCTTGTAACGTTTCCGCTGCCCACCTCTGGCTTGTTTACTGTGAAGGAGTTCCAAGTAGAGCGCTTGCTTTGGGAGTCTTGTGTCTGGCATGCGAACTATGTGGCCTGCCCAGCGGAGCTGATCAAGTGTGGTCAATGCTTCAATGCTGGGGATGTTGGCCTGGTCAAAGACGCTAATGTTGGTGCGACTGTCCTCCCAGGGGATTTGTAGGATCTTGCGGAGACATCGTTAGTGGTATTTCTTCAGCGACTTGAGGTGTCTACTGTACATCATCCATGTTTCTGAGCCATACAGGAGGGTGGGTGTTACTACAGCCCTGTAGACCGAGCTTGGTGGCAGTTTTGAGGGCCTGGTCTTCAAACACTCTTTTCTGCTTCAATGTCTATCTTTGTGCCTGCTGCTGTGTGGCTTCCAATTTTGCCCCTCCCTCCATTCTGAAGCAGTTACAATGGGTTTCCCATCAGGAATCTTTGTTGGAGGAAGAAGATGAGGAGTGATAGAAGAAGGAGGACTGGTCAGGTAATAAAGGTATAGCCAATATCCCCATACCAGAACAGACTAACCAAGCCATTCCTGCCACCGGATGCTCCTGAATCAGTGCTTACGGAAGCTATGCTTTACAAAGAATCTATCAATGAGTTAAATATATGCTGCAACATGATTTTTGGTCTGCCTCCAGCATAGATACTGCACTTCTAGTAGCTGTGAAGATCACCATTGCCCTGAAGTTTTATGCTGTAGGTCACTCCAGGCTACCTCAGGGGACATCAGCAGCATTATTCAATCAGCTGTGTACAGATGAATCAAGCAAATTACAGATATATTGCTTGTTGGAGCAAGCCAGTTCATCAGCTTCCCCATGGACAACCATCAGTGTGATGACAGGACATTGTAATTTCACCAAAGGCAGGAATTCCAGCAGTAATGGATTGCATTCATGTGGCCACAATTTCATTACATGCATCAATAAGGCACTCCATTCATCCAATATCCAGCTGCATTGCATCATGCAAATAAATGCTTACTTTTCTGGCAGCTGCCATAATGCTATCATTCTAAGGCATCCACCTTGCCGGCATTCCCAACGCGACGTATTTATTGAGGTGTATGAAAGCATGGGCTTTTCGCTAAACATTCGTAAGACAATAGTCGTCCACCAGCCTGTCCTCGCCGTACAGCACTGCCCCCCCAGTCATCAAGATCTACAGCACGGCCCTGGACAACGTGGACCATTTCCCATACCTCGGGAGCCTCTTATCAACAAGAGCAGACATTGATGATGAGATTCGACACCGCCTCCAGTGCGCTGGTCTGAGGAAAAGAGTGTTCGAAGACCAGGCCCTCAAATCTGCCATCAAGCTCATGGTCTACAAGGCTGTAGTAATACCCGCCCTCCTGTATTGTTCAGAGACATGGACCATGTACAGTAGACACTTCAAGTCGCTGAAGAAATACCACCAATGATGGCTCCACAAGATCCGACAAATCCCCTGGGAGGACAGACGCACCAACATTAGCGTATTCGACCAGGCCAACATCCCCAGCATTGATGCACTGACCATATTTGATCAGCTCCGCTGGGCAGGCCACACTGTCCGCATGCCAGACACGAGACTCCAAAAGCATGCGCTCTACTTGGAACTCCTTCATGGCAAATGAGCCAAAGGTGGGCAGTGGAAACATTACAAGGACACCCTCAAAGCCTCCCTAATAAAGTGTAACATCCCCACCGACACCTGGGAGTCCCTGGCCAAAGGCCGTCCTAAGTGGAGGAAGTGCATCCGGGAGGGCGCTGAACACCTCGAGTCTCATCGCCGAGAGCATGCAGAAATCAAGCGCAGGCAGCGGAAAGAGTGTGCGGCAAATCTATCCTACCCTCCCTTACCCTCAATGACCATCCGTCCCACCTGTGACAGGGACTGTGGCTCTCGTATTGGACTGTTCAGCCACCTAAGGACTCATTTTAAGAGTGGAAGCAAGTCTTCCTCGATTCCGAGGGACTGCCTATGATGATTCTTTCAGCCAGAAAGGCAAATGTCTGCTGGAATGCTTGTCATCGCCTCCTGCATCAGCAAGTTCAGCTACCTTTCTGTAAACATTGATTTTCTCATAATCTAGCACATTTTCTGACTAAATTGTTAAGAGAATCCCTTTGTATGCCTTTATAGGAGCAGGAATCTAATTTATATCTTATTGTGGTACTTAACCGTGAGAATTGAACTATTATTTGATTGGTTTCCTAACTTTTTGCCGGCAAAACGTTGTTCTATGGTCATATTGATTTATTCAATGGGAAACATTGGATGAAATTTTATTTCCTCAAAACTGGTTAACAGTCCGTCCAAAATGCCATCCTGCTTACCAGTTGGAAAAAACTGTCACAACCCAAAAGTATTGGAATGTTTTGTATGATGTTAGCTGAGAAAACATAACTAACCTCTCCAATGGCTCGTAGAACACGGATCAATAATGTCTCCGTTTTCCGCCTTTGAAATTCCTTTTCTGGTATGGGAACATCTAGATTTATCTATGAAGTAAAAACATCAATGTTATTATGTGTGCTGGACATCCTGGGTCATGGGGAAATAAATCCACACCTCAGATTAAAGAAAGGAAGAAAGAAACACTTGCATAGCGCTATTCGTGACCTCAGGATATCCCAAAGCGTGTTACAGCCAATGAAGTACTTTTGAAGTGTAGTCACTGTTGCAATGTAGGAAACATGCCAGCCAATTTGCGCATAGCAAGCTGCCACAAACAGCAATGTGATAATGACCAGATAGATAATCTGTTCTAGTTGAGGGATAAGTATTAGCCAGGTCACTGAGGATCACTCCCCTGGCCTTCTTCGAAATAGTGCCATGGGATCTTTTACGTCAACCCGAGCGGGCAGACGGGGCTTTGGTTTAACGTCTTATCCAAAAAATGGTATCTCTGGTAGTGCAGTACTCCCTCAAATTCTGAATGGAGCCATAACAAATCTGCACAATGAAAAGACAAATAGTTAATTTTTTTTGGCATTGACAGGATCTGCAAGTTTTCAAATTTAGCAATGTAGTCTAGTTGTTCTGATGCATTTTTGGATTCAGGATCTTCATTTTGATTTTGATATTCATATTGTAATATGAATACAGTAGGATATTAATCTGGCAATTGAAATAAGCACATCATTCAAGATCTAGTAAATGGCATAAAATATGAAACATGGTGGGAAGAATTCCTGTGGGTCACCTGCAATAAAATTGTAAGTCTATTAATTTAAAATGTATTTAAGATTTCCTTATAAATGGCACAGGGGAAATCATTCCCCCAGGTTAGTAAGACATTGGTAAGAATGATTTGATGCTGACTTATAATATGCAGACCAGGACGGGAGAGTGGAGAGGACCAGTTCAAACTATCATAAGATATATAAGGATGGCAGGGCAGGTGGTGTGCCACAACTGCAGCATGTGGGAGTTTGTGGAGAGCATTGTGATCCCGGACAATCATGTTTGCACTAAGTGCCTGCATCTTCAGGAACATCAGCTGAGAATTGTTGAGCTGGAGTCTGAGGTGCAGACATTGCGGGGCATCAGGGAGGGAGAGAGTTACCTGGACACTTTGATCCAGGAGGTAGTCACACCCCTTAGGTTAGGTAGTGGTACAGGAGGGTGTGACTGTAACTCAGGCAGGTAAGAGGACCCCAGGTGCAGTGCTGGATCAGCCTCGACGTTTGTCCTTATCCAACAGGTATGAGGTTTTTGCTGCCTATGTGGATGAGGGAAAAGCCTTCAGGATGGATGAGCAAGCTGACCATGGCACCATGGTGCAGGAGGTCATTCAAGTGGGGGGAGTGAAAGGGAATGTGGTTGTGGTAGGGGACAGTATAGTCAGAGGGAAGATTCTCTGCAGCCACGAGCAGGAGCTCCGAAGGTTGTGTTGCCAGGGTTAAAAATATCTCCTCGTGGCTGGAAAAGAATTTGGAGTGGGAACATAAGAATAAGAATATAAGAAATAGGAGTAGGCCATTTGGCCCCTCGAGCCTGCTCTGCTATATAATAAGATCTTGGCTGATCTGATCATGGACTCAGCTCCACTTCCTTGCCCGCTCCCCATAACCCTTCATTCCCTTATCGCTCAAAAATCTATCTATTGCCACCTTAAATATATTCAATGACCCAGCCTCTATAGCTCTCTGGGCACAGAATTCCACAGATTTACAACCCGCTGAGAGAAGGAATTCCTCCTCATCTCAGTTTCATATGGGCGGCCCCTTATTGAGTCAATGTCCCCTAGTTTTAATTTCCCCTGTGAGTGGAAATATCCTCTCTGCATCCACCGACGAGCCCCCTCATTATTTTATATGTTTCGATAAGATCACCTCTCATTCTTCTGACTCCAATGTGTATAGGCCCAACCTACTCAACCTATCTTCATAAGTCAACCCCCTCATCTCCGGAATCAACCTAATGAATCTTCTCTGAACAGCCTCCAATGCAAGTGTATCCTTCCTTAAATACATAGACCAAAACTGTATGCAGTACTCTAGGTGTGGCCTCACCAATACCCTGTACAGTTGTAGCAGGACTTCTCTGTTTTTATACTCTATCCCCCTTGCAATAAAGACCAATATTCCATTTGCATTCCGGATTACTTGCTGTACCTGCATACTAACTTTTTGTGTTTCATGCACAAGAACCCTCAGGTTCCTCTGTATTGCAGCACTTTGCAATTTTTCTCCATTTAAATTATAATTTGCTTTTCTATTTTTTCTGCCAAAGTGGATAGCCTCACTTTTTCCCACATTATAGTCCATCTCCCAAATTTGTCCCCACCCACTTAGCCTGTGCCTGTCTATATTCCTTTACAGATTTTTTTGTGTCCTCCTCACAATTTGCTTTCCCACCCATCTTTGTATCATCAGCAAACTTGGCTACATTAAACTTGGTCCCTTCATCCAAGTCAGTAATATACACTGTAAATAGTTGAGGAACCAGCACTGATCCCTGCGGCACCCCACTAGTCACTGTTTGCCAACCGGAAAATGACCCATTTATCCCAACTCTCAGTTTTCTGTTAGTCTGCCAATCCTCTATCTATGCTAATATATTACCCACAACCCCGTGAACTTTTATCTAGTGCAGTAACCTTTTATGTGGCACCTTATCGAATGCCTTCTGGAAATCGAAATATACCACATCCACTGGTTCCCCCTTATCCACCCTGCTCCTTACATCCTCAAAGAACTCCAGCAAATTTGTCAAACATGGTTTCCCTTTCATAAAACCATGCTGACTCTGCTTGATTGAATTATGCTTTTCCAAATGTCCTGCCACTGCTTCCTTAATAATGGACTCCAGCATTTTCTGGGGAGGATCCAGTTGTCGTGGTCCATGTAGGAACTAATGACATAGGTAGAACTAGGAATGAGGTACTGCCGAGAGAGTTTGAGGAGTTGGTCCAAATTAAAAAGCAGAACATCAAAGGTAATTGTTGTATATGCAAGCACTCTAATAACGACTCCATGAGGTAAGAGTATAGTACTTGAACTGTAGTGACCTTAGTCCTTTATTGCAGCTCCTAGAGTGCGGATACCAAGAGATGAGCTCTCTTTTATACTTGGTTACCCGCAGTGTACAGGTGACCCTTAGGTCTCCAGCAGTAGCACCCTCTGGTGGTACAGGTATGGTGTATACAGGGTGAAGGTACATTCAGTGGTCTAGTGTTACAGTACATACATTAACATACATACAAACAGTAATAATCGCTGGATTGTTACCTGAGCCATGTGCCAATTGGCATAGGGATAAGCAGATTAGAAGGTTAAATGTGTGGCTCAAAGAGTGGTGTGGGAGGCAGGGGTTTTGCTTCGTGGGGCACTGGCACCAGTATTGGGGAAAGAGGGAGCTGTTCTGTTGGGATGGTCACCACTTAAACTGGGCTAGAACCAGTGTCCTGGCGAATCGAATAACTACGGCAGTGGACAGAGCTTTAAACTAATGAAGGGGGTGGGGCGGGGATAGCTGAGTTTTGGGTAAAAATAAACAGAGTGGGTCAGGAAGGGACAAAGAGAGTAACAATGGTAACAGAGCATCAGTGATTAAGGTGACATTAGGGAAAAATAGAAAAAGTCAAAGCTAAAGGCACTATATCTGAATGCGTGAAGCATTCGCAACAAAATAGATGATTTAATAGAGCAGATAGAAATTAATAGGTTTGATCTAATAGTTATTATGGAGACGTGGTTGCAAAGTGACCAAGGTTGGGAACTAAATATTTCAGGATACTTAACTTTTAGAAGACCTAGGCAAATTGGAAAAGGAGGAGGGGTAGCACTGATAATAAAGAATGGGATAAAGACAGTAGATAGAAAGGATCTTAACTTTGAAAAAGTAGAATCAGTTTGGGTGGAGCTAAGAAACAGCAACGAGCAGAAAACATTGGTGGGAGTTGTTTACAGGCCCCCAAACAGTAGTTGTAATCGAGGGGAGAGTATAAACCAGGAAATTAGAGGCGCCTGTAACAAGGGTAATACGGTAATCATGAGGGACTTTAATCTAAATATATATTGGGCAAAACAAATTGGTAGTAATAATGTGGAGGAGGAATTCATGTAATGTATACAATATAGTTTTCTAGATCAATATGTTGAGGAACCAACTAGGGAGCAAGTTATTTTAGATCTAGTATTGTGCAATGAAATAAATTGTGAATAAAACCGGACAGACCAGCTGGCCTCGACCTCGGCACTGGCTTCGGACACGACAACGGTACACCCAGTCTAGTCTACCCTGCAAAGTCCTCCTTACTAACATCTGGGGACGTGCCAAAATTGGAAGAGCTGTCTCACAGACTAGTCAAGCAACAGCTGACATAGTCATACTCACAAAATCATACCTTTCAGCTAATGTCCCAGACTCCTCCATCACCAATCCTGGGTATGCCCTGTCCCACCGGCAGGACAGACCCACCCGAGGTGGCGGCACAGTGGTATAAGGGAGGGAGGGAGTGGCCCTAGGAGTCCTCAACATTGACTCCGGATCCCATGAAGTCTTATGGCTTCAGGTCAAGCATGGCAAGTTAACCTTGTGCTGATTACCACCTACCGCCCTCCCTCAGCTGATGAATCTGTACTCCTCCATGCTGAACACCACAAAAAAAGTAGCACTGAGGTTAACAAGAACACAGAATGTACTCTGGGTGGGGGACATCAATGTCCATCACCAAGAGTGGTGCAGTAGCACCACTACTGACCGACCTGGCCGAGTCCTGAAGGACATGGTTGCCAGACTGGTCCTGCAGCAGGTGGTGAGAGAACCAACACGAGGAAAAACCTACTTGACCTCGTCCTCACCAATCTACCTGTCGCAGATGCATCTGTCCATGATCACCGCACAGTCATTTTGGAGACAAAGTCCCGTCTTCACAGTGAAGACACCCACCATCGTGCGGTGTGGCACTACCACTGTCCTAAAAGGAATTGATTAAGAACTGATCTAGCAGCTCAAAATTGGGCATCCATGAAGCGCTGTGGGCCATCAGCAGCAGCAGAGTTTTATTCCACCACAATCTGTAACCTCATGGCCCGGCATATCCCTCATTCTACCATTACCATCAAGCCAGGAGACCAACCCTGGTTCAATGAGAAGTGCAGAAGAGCAGGCAAGGAGCAGTATTAGGTGTACCTAAAAATGAGGTACCCCCTTGGGGAAACTGCAACAGAGAACTACATGCATGCTAAGCAGCGGAAGCAGCATGTTATCAACAGAGTTAAGCATTCCCACAATCCACGATCAAATCTCTGCAGTCCTGTCACATCCAGCCGCGAATGGTGGTGAACAATTAAACAACTATTGGGAGGAGGAGGCTCCATGAATATCCCCATGCTCAATGACGGCGGAGCTCAGCATGCAAGTGCAAAAGACACGGCTGAAGCGTTTGCAACCATCTTCAGCCAGAAGAGCCGAGTGGATGATCCCTATCGGCCTCCTCCTGAGGTCCCCACCATCACAGAAGCCAGTCTTCAGCCAATTTGATTCACTCCACGTGCTACCAAGAAACAGCTGAGCGCACTGGATACAGCAAAGGCCCCGACAACATCCCGACTGTAGTGCTGAAGACTTGTGCTCCAGAACTAACCGCGCCTCTAGCCAAACTGTTCTAGTACAGCTACAACACTGGTATCTACCCGACAATGTGGACAACTGCCCAGGTAAGTCCTGTCCACAAAAGAAGGACAAATCCAATCCAGCCAATTATTGCCCCATCAGTCTACTTTCAATCATCAGCAAAGTGATGGAAGTTATCGTTGACAGTGCTATCATGCGACACTTACTCACCAATAACCTGCTCACCGATGCTCAGTTTGGATTCTACCAGGACCACTCAGCTCCAGATCGCATTACAGCCTTGGTCCAAACATGGACAAAAGCGCTCAATTCCAGAGGTGAGGTGAGAATGACTGCCCTTGACATCAAGGCAGCATTTAACCGAGTGTGGCATCAAGAAGCTCTAGTAAAATTGAAGTCAATGGGAAACAGGGGGAAAACTCTCCACTGGCAGGAATCATACCTAGCACAAAAGAAGATAGTTGTGGTTGCTGGAGATCAACCATCCCAACCCCAGGACATCGCTGCACAAGTTCCTCAGACCAGTGTCCTAGGCCCAACCATCTTCAGCTGCTTCATCAATGAACTTCCCTCCATCATAAGGTCAGAAGTGGGGATGTTCGCTGATGATTGCACGGTGTTCAGTTCCATTCGCAACTCCTCAGAAAATGAAGCAGTGCATGCCCGCATACAGCAAGACCTGGATGACATTCAGGTTTGGGCTGTTAAGTGCTAAGTTACATTCGTGCCACATAAGTGGCAGGCAATGACCATCTCCAACAAACGAGAGTTTAACCACCTCCCCTTGATATTCAACGGCATTACCATCGCCAAATCCACCACCATCAACATCCTGGGGTCACCTTTGATCAGAAACTTAACTGGACCAGCCACAGAAATATTGTGGAAAAAGAGCAGGTCAGAGGCTGGGTATTCTGCAGCGAATGTCTCACCTCCTGACTCCCCAAAGCTTTTTCACCATCTACAAGGCACAAGTCAGGAGTGTGATGGCATACTCTGCACTTGCCTGGATGAGTGCAACAACAACACTCAAGAAGCTCCACACCATCCAGGACAAAGCAGCCCGCTTGATTGGCACCCCATCTACCACCTTCAACATTCACTCCCTCTACCACTGGCGCAGTGTGTACCATCTATTAGGTGCCACGGCTTCTTCAGCAGCACCTCCCAAACCCAGGAACTCTACCACCTAGAAGGACAAGGGCAGCAGGTGCATGGTAGCACCATCACCTGCAAGTTCCCGTCTAAGTTACACACCATCCTGACTTGGAAGTATATCACTGTTCCTTCACCGTCACTGGGTCAAAATCCTGGAAGTCCCTCCTTAACAGCGTTGTGGGAGTACCTTCATCACAAGGACTGCAGCGGTTCCAGAGCAATTGGGGTGGGCAATAAATGCTGGCTTTGCCAGCGATGCTCAGATATCGGAACCAATTAATAAACATGAGAATGGGTTAATTAATAACATTGTAGTAAAGCGGCCCTTAGGGAAGAGTGACCATAATATGCAAGAATTTTATATTAAGTTTGAAAGTGATTTAGTTAAATCTGAAACTGGGGTCTTAAATCTAAACAAAGCGTACTACGTAGGTATGAGGAGTGTTTTGGCTAAGGTAGATTGGGAAACATTAAAAAGTATGATGGTAGATGAGCAATGGCTAGCATTTAAAAAATTTATATATAATTTACAGCAAATATACATTCCTTTGAGGCATAAAAACTCCACAGGAAAAGTGATGTAACCGTGGTTAACAAGAGTAGTTAAAGATAGTATTAGATCAAAGGAAGAGGTTATACTGTTGCCAAAAAGAGCAGTAAGCCTGAGGATGGAGAGGGATTTAGGATTCAGCAAAGGAGGACCAAGAAATTGATTAACGGAAAATAGAATGAGGGTAAACTAGCGAGACATAAAAATAGACAGTAAAAGCTTCTATAGGTATGTAAAAAGGAAAAGATTCGTGAAAGTAAATGTGGGTCCCTTACAGGCTGAGACAGGAGTAATTATAATGGGGAATAAGGAAATGGCACAGAAATTAATCAAATACTTGTGTCTGTCTTCACAGAAGAAGATGCAAAAAATAGTGGAGAACCAAGGGTCTAGCGAGAATAAGAAAGAAATTAGTATTAGTAAAAATATACTACAGGGGAAATTAATGGGACTGAAAGCTGATAAATTCCCTGGACTGAAAGGCCTACATCCGAGGGTTTTGAAAGAAACATAGAAAATAGGTGCAGGAGTACCCCTTTCCTGCTTTCTCTCCATACCCCTTGATCCCTTTAGCTGTAAGGGCCATATCTAACAACCTCTTGAATATATCCAACGAACTGGCATCAACAATTCTCTGCGTAGAAAGTTCCACAGGTTAAGAACTCTGAGTGAAGAAGTATTTCCTCATCTCGGTCCTAAATGGCTTACGCCTTATCCTTAGACTGTGTGCCCTGGTTCTGGACTTCCCCAACATCGGGAACATTCTTCCTGCATCTAACCTTTCTGAACCCATCAGAATTTTAAACGTTTCTATGAAGTCCCCTCTCATTCTTCTGAACTCGAGTGAATACAAGCCCAGTTGATCCAGTCTTTCTTGATAGGTCAGTCCCGCCATCCCGGGAATCAGTCTGGTGAACCTTCGCTGCACTCCCTCAATAGCACGAATGTCCTTCCTCAAGTTAGGAGACCAAAACTGTACACAATACTCCAGGTGTGGCCTCACCAGATAATATTCTGCCTTCATGTTTTTGCCACCAAAGTGGATAACCTCACATTTATCCACATTAAACTGCATCTGCCATGCATTTGCCCACTCACCTGACCTGTCCAAGTCACTCTGCAGCCTTTTAGCATCCTCCTCGCATCGCACACTGCCACCCAGCTTAGTGTCGTCTGCAAACTTCGCGATATTACACTCAATTCCTTCATCCAAATCATTGATGTATATTGTAGATGTATATTGTAGAAAAGTAAAAAGCAACAGTGGAAGGCCGAGTAAACAAAGGCAAGAAACAAAAAGGGCCACATTACATCACAATTCTAAAAGGACAAAGGGTGATAAAAAAACAAGCCTGAAGGCTTTATGTCTTAATGCAAGGAGTATCCGTAATAAGTTGGATGAATTAACTGTGCAAATAGATGTTAACGGATATGATGTGATTGGGATTACAGAGACGTGGCTCCAGGATAATCAGGGCTGGGAACTCAACATCCAGGGGTATTCAACATTCAGGAAGGATAGAATAAAAGGAAAAGGAGGTGGGGTAGCATTGCTGGTTAAAGAGGAGATTAATGCAATAGTTAGGAAGGACATTAGCTTGGATGATGTGGAATCTATATGGGTAGAGCTGCAGAACACCAAAGGGCAAAAAACGTTAGTGGGAGTTGTGTACAGACCTCCAAACAGTAGGAGTGATGTTGGGGAGGGCATCAAACAGGAAATTAGGGGTGCATGCAATAAAGGTGCAGCAGTTATCAAGGGTGACTTTAATATGCATATAGATTGGGCTAACCAAACTGGAAGCAATACAGTGGAGGAGGATTTCCTGAAGTGCATAAGGGATGGTTTTCTAGACCAATATGTCGAGAAACCAACTGGGGGAGGCAATCTTCGACTGGGTGTTGTGTAATGAGAGAGGATTAATTAGCAATCTCGTTGTGCGAGGCCCCTTGGGGAAGAGTGACCATAATATGGTGGAATTCTGCATTAGGATGGAGAATGAAACAGTTAATTCAGAGACCATGGTCCAGAACTTAAAGAAGGGTAACTTTGAAGGCATGAGGCGTGAATTGGCTAGGATAGATTGGCGAATGATACTTAAGGGGTTGGCTGTGGATGGGCAATGGCAGACATTTAGAGACCGCATGGATGAACTACTACAATTGTACTTTCCTGTCTGGCGTAAAAATAAAAAAGGGAAGGTGGCTCAACCGTGGCTATCAAGGGAAATCAGGGATAGTATTAAAGCCAAGGAAGTGGCATACAAATTGGCCAGAAATAGCAGCGAACCCGGGGACTGGGAGAAATTTAGAACTCAGCAGAGGAGGACAAAGGGTTTGATTAGGGCAGAGAAAATGGGATACGAGAGGAAGCTTGCAGGGAACATTAAGACGGATTGCAAAAGTTTCTATAGATATGTAAAGAGAAAAAGGTTAGTAAAGACAAACTTGGTCCCCTGCAGTCAGAATCAGGGGAAGTCATAACGGGGAACAAAGAAATGGCGGACCAATTGAACAAGTACTTTGGTTCGGTATTCACTAAGGAGGACACAAAACAACCTTCCGGATTTAAAAGGGGTCAGAGGGTCTAGTAAGGAGGAGGAACTGAGTGAAATCCTTATTAGTCGGGAAATTGTGTTGGGGAAATTGATGGGATTGAAGGCCGATAAATCTCCAGGGCCTGATGGACTGCATCCCAGAGTACTTAAAGAGGTGGCCTTGGAAATAGCGGATGCATTGACAGTCATTTTCCAACATTCCATTGACTCTGGATCAGTTCCTATGGAGTGGAGGGTAGCCAATGTAACCCCACTTTTTAAAAAAGGAGGGAGAGAGAAAACAGGGAATTATAGACCGGTCAGCCTGACATCGGTAGTGGGTAAAATGATGGAATCAATTATTAAGGATGTCATAGCAGCGCATTTGGAAAGAGGTGACATGATAGGTCCAAATCCGCATGGATTTGTGAAAGGGAAATCATGCTTGACAAATCTTCTGGAATTTTTTGAGGATGTTTCCAGTAGAGTGGACAAGGGAGAACCAGTTGATGTGGTATATTTGGACTTTCAGAAGGCTTTCGACAAGGTCCCACACAAGAGATTAATGTGCAAAGTTAAAGCACATGGGATTGGGGGTAGTGTGCTGACATGGATTGAGAGCTGGTTGTCAGACAGGAAGCAAAGAGTAGGAGTAAATGGGTACTTTTCAGAATGGCAGGCAGTGACTAGTGGGGTACCGCAAGGTTCTGTGCTGGGGACCCAGCTGTTTACATTGTACATTAATGATTTAGACGAGGGGATTAAATGTAGTATCTCCAAATTTGCGGATGACACTAAGTTGGGTGGCAGTGTGAGCTGCGAGGAGGATGCTATGAGGCTGCAGAGTGACTTGGATAGGTTAGGTGAGTGGGCAAATGCATGGCAGATGAAGTACAATGTGGATAAATGTGAGGTTATCCACTTTGGTGGTAAAAACAGAGAGACAGACTATTATCTGAATGGTGACAGATTAGGAAAAGGGGAGGTGCAACAAGACCTGGGTGTCATGGTACATCAGTCATTGAAGGTTGGCAATGTAGGTATAGCAGGCAGTTAAGAATGCAAATGGCATGTTGGCCTTCATAGCGAGGGGATTTGAGTACAGGGGCAGGGAGGTGTTACTACAGTTGTACAGGGCCTTGGTGAGGCCACACCTGGAGTATTGTGTACAGTTTTGGTCTCCTAACTTGAGGAAGGACATTCTTGCTATTGAGGGAGTGCAGCGAAGGTTCACCAGACTGATTCCCGGGATGGTGGGACTGACATATCAAGAAAGACTGGATCAACTGGGCTTGTATTCACTGGAGTTCAGAAGAATGAGAGGGGACCTCATAGAAACGTTTAAAATTCTGAAGGGTTTAGACAGGTTAGATGCAGGAAGAATGTTCCCAATGTTGGGGAAGTCCAGAACCAGGGGTCACAGTCTAAGGATAAGGGGTAAGCCATTTAGGGCCGAGATGAGGAGAAACTTCTTCACCCAGAGAGTGGTGAACCTGTGGAATTCTCAACCACAGAAAGTTGTTGAGGCCAATTCACTAAATATATTCAAAAAGGAGTTAGATGTAGTCCTTACTAATAGGGGAATCAAGGGGTATGGCGAGAAAGCAGGAATGGGGTGCTGAAGTTGCATGTTCAGCCATGAACTCATTGAATGGCGGTGCAGGCTCGAAGGGCCGAGTGGCCTACTCCTGCACCTATTTTCTATGTTTCTATGTAAATAGCTGGGGTCCCAGCACTGAGCCCTGTGGCACCCCACTAGTCACACGGCCTGCCATTCTGAAAAGGACCCGTTTATTCCGACTCTCTGCTTCCTGTCTGCCAACCAGTTTTCTACCCACGTCAATACATTACCCCCAATACCATGTGCTTTAATTTTGCACACTAATCTCTTGTGTGGGACCTTGTCAAAAGACTTTTGAAAGTCCAAATACACCACATCCACTGGTTCTCCCTTGTCCACTCTACTAGTTACATCCTCAAAAAATTCCAGAAGATTTGTCAAGCATGATTTCCCTTTCATAAAACCATGCTGACTTCGACCGATCCTGTCACTGCTTTCCAAATGCGCTGCTATTTCATCTTTAAAAATTGATTCCAACATTTTCCCCACCACTAGAGGTGGATATAGAGACAGTGGATGTATTGGTTGTCATATTCCAAAATTCCATAGGTTCCCATAGATTGGAAGGTAGCTAATGTAACCCCGCTATTTAAGAAAGGAGGGAGAGAAAAACAGCGAACTGCAGACCAGTTAGCCTGACAGCAGTAGTAGGGAAAATGCTAAAATTTTATTATTAAGAATATGGTAACAGGGCACTTAGAAAATAATTATAGGGTTGGCAGAATCAACACAAATTTATGAAAGAGTAATCATGTTTGACAAATGTGTTTGAGTTTTTTGAGGTTGTAACTAGCAGAATAGATAAGAGGGAACCAGTGGATGTGGTGTATTTGGATTTTCAGAAGGCATTAGATAAGGTACCACACAGGAGGTTATTAAACAAAATTAGGGCTCATGGGATTGGGAGTAATATACTAGCATGGATTGAGGATTGGTTCACGGACAGAAAACAGAGAAGAGGAATAAACGGGTCATTTTCGGGTTAGCAGACTGTAACTAGTGGGGTACCGCAAGGATCAGTGCTTGGGCCTCAGCTATTCACAATCTATATCAATGATTTGGATGAGGGGACCAAATGTAATATATCCAAGTTTGCTGATGATACAAACCTAGGTGGGAATGTAAGTTGTGAAGAGGATACAAAGGGACTTCAAGAGTGTTATGTATTTAACCCTTGGCAACCTGTATCACACCACCACCAGGGGGTCTACCCATTGGAGTCCCAAGGGATCCCAGCATCCCTTGGGAGCACTGTATATAAGCAGGCCACCCACGCGATACCTGGACTCTGGAATCTAATTAAAGGAGCTAAGGTCACACTCACTGCTCATGGTACTCAGTTTCATCCTTTATTATAAGCTTAACGATTGGCGACGAGATAGCAAACAACTGTGCGAAAATGCAAAGAACAGTTGGTATCCTGGAAAAGTTCTCCGAAGGGGACAATTGAGAGGCCTTCGTGGAGAGACTCGACCAATACTTTGTGGCCAATGAGATGGAAGGGGACGAGAACGCTGCCAGACGAAGGGCGATCCTCCTTACCGTCTGTGGGCAACAACATATGGCCTCATGAAGAATCTTCTAGCTCCGGTAAAACCAACAACTAAATCCTATAAAGAATTGTGTACGCTGGTCCGGGAGCACTTAAATCCTAAGGAAAGTGTTTTGATGGCGAGGTATCGGTTCTACACATGTCAACGGTCGGAGGGCCAGAAAGTGGCGAGCTATGTCACCGAACTAAGGCGCCTTGCAGGACATTGCGAATTTGATGGATTCTGAGAACAAATGCTGAGAGACATTTTTGTGCTTGGCATTGGCCATGAGGTAATCCTTCGCAAACTATTGACTGTTGAAATACCGAATCGGAGCAAAGTCATAATGATAGCCCAGGCATTTATGTCCACCAGCGATAACACCAAACAAATTTTGCAGCATAAAGAGGTTTCGGCCAGTACTTTGCACAAAGTAATGTCGTTTTCGAGCAGGAATATACATGGCACAACATACACGCTGGCTGCTGCATGACTTCAGATGACCGAAAGTCTGCTATCAATCATTAATGTGAGGCAGTTAACACCTTGTTGGCGTTGTGGAGGTGATGCCACTTCAAGCACTATGCGTGCAATGGCTGCAGAACAATGGGACACCTCCAGCGAATGTGCAGGCGAGCTGCAAACCCTGCAAATCACCATGTTGCAGAGGAAAATCGATCCACTGTGGATCAGGCTGAATTGGAGACTCGTACCGAGGAGGCAGAAGTGTACGGGGTACACACATTCACCACGAAATGTCCACCAATAATGTTGAAAGTTGAACTGTTGCGAATCAGTCCATAATGAGTAAAAAGGCCTTCGACAGGCTGTGGGGCAAAATGGCACACAGGCACAAGCTCAGCCCCATTCGCACCAAAGTAAGGAGTCACACCAAGGAATTAATCCCTGTAATTGGCAGTGCAGAAGTCAAAGTCTCCTATGGTAGGCAGTACAAAGAGCAAGGAGGAGGAGCAGCATCGAGTTGGGAGGCCTATAAAGGCCCATCGGCAGCAGTCGGAGAGCGGGAGAGCGAGGAGGAGGAGCAGCTTCCAGTCGGGAGGCCTATAAAGGCCCATCGGCAGCAGTCGGAGAGCGGGAGATCGAGGAGGAGGAGCAGCGCTGCGATTTCATCCTTAATAATTGATTCCAACATTTTCCCCACTACTGATGTCAGGCTAACCGGTCTATAATTAACCGTTTTCTCTCTCCCTCCTTTTTTAAACAGTGGTGTTATGTTAGCTACCCTCCAGTCCATAGGAACTAATTCAGAGTCAATAGACTGTTGGAAAATGATCACCAATGCATCCACTATTTCTATAGTCACTTCCTTAAGTACTCTGGGATGCAGACTATCAGGCCCTGGGGATTTATCAGTCTTCTATCCCATCAATTTCCCTTACACAATTTCCCATTTTATAAAGATATCCTTCAGTTCCTCCTTCTCACTAGACCCACTGTCCCCTAGTATTTCCGTAAGTTATTTGTGTCTTCCTTCGTGAAAACAGAATCAAAGTAGTTGTTTAACTAGTCCGCCATTTCTTTGTTCCCCATTATAAATTTACCTGAGTCTGACTGCAAGGGATCTACGTTTGTTTTCACTAATCATTTTCTCTTCACATATCTATAGAAGATTTTGCAGTCAGTTTTTATGTTCCCGGCATGTTTCTTCTCATACTCTATTTTCCCCCTCCTAATTAAACCCTTTGTCCTCCTCTGCTGTATTACAAAATTTTCCCATTCCTCGGGTTTTCTGCTTTTTCTGGCCAATTTATATGCCTCTTCCTTGGATTTAACACTATCCCTAATTTCCCTTGTTAGCCACGGTTGAGCCACCTTCCCCGTTTTATTTTTACTCCAGACAGGGATGTACAATTGTTGAAGTTCATCCATGTGATCTTTAAATGTTTGCCATTGCCTATCCACTGTCAACCCTTTAAGTATCACTCGCCAGTCTATTTTAGCCAATTCACGTCTCATACCATCAAAGTTACCTTTCCTTAAGTTCAGGACCCGAGTCTCTGAATTAACCGTGTCACTCTCCAACTTAATAAAGAATTCTACCATATTATGGTCACTCTTCCCCAAGGGGCCTCGCACAACAAGATTGTTAATTCGGCCTGTCTCATTACACATCACCCAGTCTAGGATGGCCAGCCCTCTAGTTGGTTCCTCGGCATATTGGTCTAGAAAACCATCCCTAATACATTTCAGGAAATCCTCCATTGCTACCAGTTTGGTTAACCCAGTCAATATGTAGATTAAAGTCACCCATGATAACTGCTGTACCTTTATTGTACGCATCCCTAATTTCTTGTTTGATGCTGTCCTCATCCTCCCGACTACTGTTTGGTGGTCTGTACACAACTCCCACCAGCGTTTTCTGCCCTTTCGTATTCCGTAGCTCCACCCATACAGATTCCACATCATCCAAGCTAATGTCCTTTTTTACTATTGCATTCATTTCCTCTTTAACCAGCAATGGCACCCCACCTCCTTTACTTTCTGTCTATCCTTCCTAAATGTTGAATACCCCTGGATGTTGAGTTCCCAGCCTTGGTCACCCTGGAGCCATGTCTCCGTGATGCAAATTACATCATATCCGTTAACTGCTATCTGCGCAGTTAATTCGTCCACCTTATTCCGAATACTCCTCGCATTGAGGCATAAAACCTTAGGCTTGTCTTTTTAACACCTTTGCCCCTTTAGATTTTTGTTGTAATGTGGTCCTTTTTGCTTTTTGCCTTGGCCCTCCACTTTTACTTTTCTTCTTTCTATCTTTTGCTTCTGCCCCCATTCTACTTCCCTCTGTCTCCCTGCATAGGTTCCTACCCCCCTGCCATATTAGTTTGACCCCCTCCCCAACAGCACTAGCAAACACTCCCCCTAAGACATTGCTTCTGGTCCTGCCCAGGTGCAGACCATCCGGTTTGTACTGGTCCCACCTCCCCCAGAACCGGTTCCAATGTCCCAGGAATTAGAATCCCTCCCTTCTGCACCACTCCTCAAGCCACGTATTCATCTGAGCTATCCTGCGATTCCTACTCTGACTAGCACGTGGCACTGATAGCAATCCTGAGATTACTACTGTTGAGGTCCTACTTTTTAATTTAGCTTCTAGCTCCCTAAATTCGTCTTGTAGGACCTCATCCCGTTTTTTACCTATATCGTTGGTACCTATATGCACCACGATAACTGGCTGTTCACCCTCCCTCTTCAAAATGTCCTGCACCCGCTCCGAGACATCCTTGACCCTTGCACCAGGGAGGCAACATACCATCCTGGAATGTCGGTTGCGGCTGCATCGCGGATGCTCCAGAATAAATCCACCCGCAGCTCCAGTGCTACAATGCGCTCTGTCAGGAGCTGCAGGTGGATGCACTTCCTGCAGATGTAGTCGTCAGGGACACTGGAAGCGTCCCTGACTTCCCACATATTACAGAAGGAGCATAACATATGTCTGAGCTCTCCTGCCATGACTTAACCCCTAGATTAACTTAGTTTGGCAACAACAATGCTAAAAGGTTACTTACTTATAAAGAAAAAGAAAAACACCAATGCCTCTGTCCGCATCCAAAGATGGGCGCTCACGCTGTCGGCATACAACTATGTAATCCGCCACAGACCGGGCACAGAGAACTGCGTTGATGCTCTCAGTCGTCTACCATTGCCCACCACCGGGTGGAAATGGCACAGCCTGCAGACTTGCTCATGCAGATGGATGCATTCGAAAACGAAAAATCACCCGTTACGGCCCGCCAGATTAGGACCTGGACCAGCCAGGATCCTTTACTGTTCTTGGTAAAAAAAACTATGTCCTCCTTGGGAGCTGGTCCAGCGTCCCAGCAGAGATGCAGGAGGCGATTAAGCCATTCCACAGGCGCAAAGACGAAATGTCCTTGCAGGTGGACTGTCTTTTGTGGGGTAATTGCGTGGTCTTGCCCAAGAAAGGCACAGAAACGTTCATTCGTGACCTACACAGCACCCACCCAGGCATTGTAATGATGAAAGCCATAGCCAGACCCCATGTGTGGTAGCCTGGCATCAACTCAAATTTAGAGTCATGTGTGCGCCAGTGCAACATGTGATCTCAACTGAGCAAGGCACCGCTAAGTTTGTGGTTGTGGCCCTCCAAACCATGGTCGAGGATCCACGTTGACTATGCGGGCCCATTTCTAGGCAAAATGTTCTTGGTTGTCGTGGATGCTTATTCAAAATGGGTTGAATGTGTAATAATTTCTGTAAGCAGGTCCACCGCCACCATCGAAAGCCTACGAGCCATGTTTGCCACACATGGCCTGCCTGATGTTCTAGTCAGCGACAATGGGCCGTGTTTCACCAGTGCTGAATTCAAAGAATTCATGATCCGCAATGGGATCAAGCACGTCACATCTGCCCCGTTCAAGCCCGCATCCAACGGCCAGGCAGAACGGGCAGTTCAGACCATCAAGCAAAGCTTGAAACGCGTGTCGGAAGGCTCCCTGCAGACCCGACTGTCCCGAGTTCTGCTCAGCTACCGCACCAGACCCCACTTGCTCACCGGGGTTCCCCCAGCCGAGCTGCTCAAGAAAAGAGCACTCAAAACAAGGCTCTCTCTTGTCCACCCTGATCTCCATGATCACGTAGAGGGCAGGCGGCATCAACAAAGTATGTACCATGATCGTGCAAATTTGTCACGCGATATTGAGGTCAATGATCCTGTGTTTGTACTCAATTATGGACATGGTCCCAAATGGCTTGCTGGCACGGTCATAGCCAAAGAAGGGAGTTGGGTGTTTCAGGTCAAATTGGCCAATGGACTAATGTTCAGAAAGCATTTGGACCAAATCAAATTATGGTTCACTAACAGCTACGAGCAACCTGAAGAGGACATCACCAACTTCGACCTTCCAACACACACACAAGTGGCAACCGACATCATGGTTGAGCACGAAGTCGAACTCACCATCCCCAGCAGCCCGGCAAGGCCGGCTGCACAGCAGCACAGTGAAGAACTAACCAATTCACCCACACCTGCATTTGTACTGAGATGATCGACAAGGGAGCGAAAAGCCCCAGATCGTCCCACCATATAAATAAGTGTACTATTGACTTTACAAGGGAGTGATGTTATGTATTTAACCCTTGGCAACCTGTATCACACCACCACCAGAGGGCCTACCTGTTGGAGTCCCAAGAGATCCCAGCTGGAAAAATAGAAAAGTAGAGTATTTTTTAAACGGTATATAAGCAGTCCACCCAAGCGGTACCTGAACTCTGGAGTTTAATTAAAGGAGCTAAGGTCACACTTACTCATTGCTCACAGTATGCAGTTTCATCCTTTATTATGAGCTTAACAAAGGGGATATAGAGAGGTTAAGTGAATGGGCAAGAACATGGCGAATGGAAGATAATGTGGAGAAAGGTGAAGTTATCTACTTTGCTGGAAAAATAGAAAAGTAGAATATTTTTTAAACGGTGAGAGATTGGAAAATGTTGGTGTTTAGAGGGACCTGGATGTCCTTGTACACGAAGCACTGAAAGTTATCATGCATGCACGGCAAGCAATTAAGAAAGCAAATGATATGTTGGTCTTTATTACAAGAGGATTTGAGTATAGGTGTAAAGAGGGACAAAACTGCCCCTTCCCTTAAGGCCTGTTACTGCCGGAAATTGGCAGCCACACAGCGGATTTTTCGTGGAATGACCGCCATTTTGAAAATTGCCCTCCTATGGTATCCCGGCGGTGACCTGCTCCCCTGTCTACCGCTCTGCTGCTGCCGATCTGTCCTAAGTGCGTCATCAGAGCACACACTACTGATGTGTCCCCCCCGAACGCGAAATACCGTGCTGAAATCTTGTTTCCGCTGCTCGGTGCCACCGACAGCTTTTTCTGCTGGTGCACTTTGCTTGCAGTGCTCGTAAAATGGCGGTGCGGTTGCCATTAAAGGGGAGGACCTACTGCTGCGGCCGCCATCTTTTTTTTTGTAGGCCGACTGCCAGGTTGGGCCAACAATTATGCCCCCGGGTCCGGCCGGGCTGCCAACAGGCAGTCTGGCACTCCCATCTTGGATGACAGCGGTGAACACTCCGCCTGCCCCCCACTTCCATCCCTTTACTTACTGAACTTCGGCTCTCTGCTGCATTTCCGCCCCCATTATGACCGATTTCCTGGCCACTGGAAAAAAAAAGCCAAAAAGCGGAATTTTGCGCAAGAGGCCACCATATCTCATCATCAAGCATCATAGGTGGTCCCTTGAAACGAGGATGACTTGCTTCCATGCCAAAAAAGGATGTGTTCATAGGTGTTTCAATGAAGGGCCCAAACTACATCCTCAAGGGTGGGAGATGCCTGCACATGGTTTTTTTTTAACGTGTGATGGCCGCTGCACACTAGCCACCACACGTGCTTGACAGAGCTAGGTCTTGGTCCAGTGGCAAGATGACTGGAGACCAGCTCTGCTGCACGGACCTAGTGCGCACACATATCGCAGCGTGGGCTGGCCCGTGCTGCCCCTGGGCCCCTGGCCCCGAACTCACGCCTCCACTGGGCCCCGATCACGTCCCTTTACAGTCTCTTGCCGCTCCTTCACCCCAACCTCGCTGCTCCTGCTGTATCCGCCCATGCGCCAATCACCGACCTGGACATTGATGACCTTACTCTTCGCTGCTGTCGCCCTCCTGCACCAGCTCGTGCTGCTCCCCGGGGCCTCCACGCCGCTACTTTTATGGCCCCGACCTGCGCTGGTATTCTCACGCTGGTCAGGGCCTACACGCTGCTCACGAGCCAGGCCCCCACCCCCCTGTAGACCGCATGAAAGGGCCCGTGGTAACTGCAAGAGCCTTACGTCAGGAACTCATCAACATGCGCTTTGCCTGAAAGAACGTTGGTGGTATTTACAAAGCTGACACACTGCTGGGTGTGCATATCATACATCACTGGTGGGCATCACCTTGGTGACAGTTAAAGTTTAAGTTGATTAAAGTTAAGTGTAATTATACCCTTTGATGTTAAGGAATCACCAGCGTGTAATGGTGCAGCAATCTGAACCAATGCGCAACAAGGTTTTGTTAAATAAAAAACATTTAAACCGAACATTTGTCTGAAATCATCAGTATTTCTGTAAAAACCAACCCTTCCCCCCACCCCCCCACCTCCTCCCCACCTCTACCCCTTCCCCTTCCCATCCTGACTCCAAGCCGCCTAGCCGAGGAGCTGCTCAGGCGATGCTTCACTGGCGCGGGGGGGGGGGGGGGCGGGGCGGGGGAGGAAGGATGACGGCCGAACCGCTGCTTGGATGGATACGGGAGAGGACAGTCCCGAGGTGGGAACGTGCTCCGAGCCAGAAGCAATTTGTTGCTCCTGGCTCTCGTGTGTGGTTGGCAATGGGGGTGCGGCACCTTGGGGTGCAGTGCCACACTCCGGGACCATTGGGAGCCCTCTGCCACTAGTGTTGCTGGCTACCAGCTCCAGGGCCTCCACCATCCCTTCCATGTTATATCTTATTTGTTGGACAAAAACTCGATGCCAACTATGTTCTTGGTGCTTAGTAGGTTTTTTGCTGCTGGTGAATCTCCCTCGTGCCTCCTACAACAGCCAAACAAGCACAGACCACAGCCACACACGCTTTCAGTCCCTCTCACAGCTCCCTCTCTCTCTGTCTCCTCTTCTGTGCATGTCATGATGACCCTTGACCTCCTGAATCATTGGGATTGAGCGTTGCCATGCCATTGCTAAGGACGACGATATTTTACGACAGAAGGTCAGAGAGATTTAACGCTACCGCCCATTTCATATCGCTCGCGGTAACGCCCAATTTCAAAAATGGAGACTAGGTGCTTTGCGAATGGTCGAGAAGCCGGCGATCTGAAAACCCGTTTTTACCGCCCACGCAGGAAATAACGCCCATTTTTGGGCGATCTGCACAAAAGTGTAAAATCTAGCCCATTGCCTTGTACACTGACAATTTGTAACCCTGTAAACAGGGTCAACCTGACTTTTTGTGGCAACTGGCACAAACAAACTAGCTGTACATTATCCAAATTACGCAAACCAGAGCTTTTAAATGACCCTTTTTGTCTGTCCTTCCTTCTTTACTGGAATCCTCACTGGAGGAATTAGGCAACTTCCATCCAAAGGAATTGAAGTTTAACTGGTTATGTTCTGTGCTTATCAAAATGAGGCACATTGATATTTGTGATAAAAACACTTTTCCTCTCCTAGTACACAGTGTCAACACCAAGCAGTCCAACATCAGATACTAAATGTACCAAATGAACCGTTAAGCTCCCTTTACTGTGTTCTTGCATGCTCTAACCCTGACTTCAGAATAGCATGCTTGCTTCACAAATCTGAATTTTTCACACCATGTGGTGTTTGAGTGAATTTGCCAATTAATATCAATATATACTTGATCAGAAAATCTAGGCTCTACAATATGAGACTCTTGGCCTAGAAATTGGCTGCCTTAGCGCCTCCCAATCTTGTTTCCATATTCAGCGGGAAATTTGCGGTGGCGGTATGGCATTGCGCCGTGATCTCCTTCCCCTGTAGATCGTGATGTCATCACTGTTATATATGTGGACTTGTATTTACTCTGTACTGCCACCAGAGGGCTCATCCCCTGGAGTCCCATAATCTCTTGGGAGCACAGGTATTTAAGGAGGCTTCACAGGTTGGAGAGGCACTCTGGAGACCTGCAATAAAAGACTAAGGTCACACTTTACTTTGAGCTCACAGTGTTCAGTCTGACTCTTTCTCCATACACAACAATTGCCATGCACATCATCCCGGTAGTTCTCGGGACCCAAACTTCGGTTCCGCCCCCTGCAGCATCGTCGGGTGAAAACACCAGCAGCTGTAGGAGGCTTTCATCAGGAGGCTGGGCACTTCAGAGGCAATGCTTAAAGGCGAAGTGGCTGAGGTAAGTAAAAAAAAAGTTACATTCCTCCCTGTGACATTTTTTCTAGGTTTCTCCCCTGCGATCCATCAGCCCGGCACTCTGCTGCAGTGCATTGGGCTGATTGGGCTGGATCGCGACTGCCATCATAGTCCAGGCAAGTTCTTCTTTTGCAGAGCCTGCAGCGACAGCCCTTCCCTTTAAAGGAGGGAAGGAGCCTTCCAATGCGGTAGCGCTGCACAGCATTTTGTGCAGTGCTGCACAGCCCAGTGACGAACTTTGGGGCATCTGAAATGGAGGAGGACGCTACATAGACCCTCGTGGTTGACAGTGTCAAAGGCCTTTGTAAGGTCGAAGAAGGCCATATATAAGGGCTGGTGCTGTTCCCTGCATGTTTCCTGCAGCTGTCGCGCTGCAAAAATTATGTCAATTGTGCCCCGTAGGGGACGAAATCCGCACTGTGACTCCGGAAGGAGCTCCTCTGTCATAGGGAGAAGACGGTTGAGGAGGACTCTCGCGACAACTTTCTCAATGGCTGATTGCAGGGAGATTCCTCTGCAGTTGCCGCAGTCAGACTTGTCCCCTTTTTTTAAAGATGGTCACGATCACTGCATCTCTGAGATCTCCCGGCATGCTCTCCTCTCTCCAGATGAGAGAGATGAGGTCATGTATTCGCGCCATAGTTCAGCGTCTCAGCAGGGATTCCATCCGCTGCCGTAGCCTTGTTGTTCTTAAGCTGTCTTATGGCTTTTTCTACCTCATGCAGTGTTAGGGTTTTACTGAGGTGGTAGCAGGTAGCATGCTGCGGAATGGAGTCGAGAACACCCGCGTCAAAGGCAGAGTCTCAATTGAGGAGATCTTCGAAGTGCTCCTTCCAGTGGGCCCTGACTGCCTTGGTGTCCTTGATGAGAGTTTCCCCGTTCTTGGCTAGCAGTGGCGTGGGGCCTAGGGAGTTTGGATCATAGGTGGCCTTGACTGTGATGAAGAATCCTCGCACATCATGGCTGTCGGCCAGCTGCTGTATCTCCTGTGCTTTCGCCATCCACCACCTGTTCTTTAGGTTCCGAGTTTTTTGTTGGACCTCAGCCTTCTGGACCACGATGACATGCAGGCCGTGATCCTTACCAACGGATCCATTACAGACCCAATCCACGTACGGACCGGGGTCAAACAGCCCAACCTGTGTAATCGCCCAACCCGCTTTTTAATCTTCCTCATTGCCATACTCCACCTCACAGTCAACAAGTTTCCACTAGACTTGAACTAAACTACAGAACCAGTGGGAACCTATTCAACCTTCGCCGTCTCCAGGCCAGGTCCAAGACCACCCCAACCTCTGAAGTCGAGCTACAGTACGCAGATGATGCCTGTCTCTGCGCACATACAGAGGCTGAATTCCAGGACATAGTCGACATATTTACTGAGGCGTACGAAAGCATGGGCCTTACGCTAAACATCCGTAAGACAAAGGTTCTCCATCAGTCTGTCCCTGCTGCACAGCACTGCCCCCCAAGTCATCAAGATCCACGGCATGGCCCTGGACAACGTGGACCATTTGCCATACCTCGGGAGCCTCTTATCAACAAGAGTAGACATTGATGACGATATTCAACATCGCCTCCAGTACGCCAGTGCAGCCTTCGGCTGCTTGAGGAAAAGAGTGTTTGAAGACCAGGCCCTCAAATCTGCCACCAAGCTCATGGTCTACAGGGCTGTAGTAATACCCGCCCTTCTGTATGGCTCAGAGACATGGACCATGTACAGTAAACACCTCAAGTTGCTGGAGAAATATCACCAACGATGTCTCCGCAAGATCCTACAAATCCCCTGGGAGGACAGACGCACCAACATTAGTGTCCTCGACCAGGCCAACATCCCCAGCATTGAAGCACTGACCACACTTGATCAGCTCCGCTGGGCAGGCCACACCGTTCGCATACCAGACACGAGACTCCCAAAGCAAGCGTTCTACTCGGAACTCCTTCACGGTAAATGAGCCAACGGTGGCCGAGGAAACGTTACAAGGACACCCTCAAAGCCTCCCTGATAAAGTGCAACATCCCCACCGACACCTGGGAGTCCCTGGCCAAAGACCGCCCTAAGTGGAGGAAGTGCATCCGGGAGGGCGCTGAGCACCTCGCGTCTCATCGCCGAGAGCATTGAAAAATCGAGCGCAGGCAGCGGAAAGAGCGTGCGGCAAATCTGTCCCACCCTTCTTTACTCTCAACAACTATCTGTTCCACCTGTGACAGGGACTGTGGCTCTCGTATTGGACTGTTCAGCCACCTAAGGACTCACTTTAAGAGTAACAGCAAGTCTTCCTTGATTCCGAGGGACTGCCTATGATGATGACAGCCCATTGCTCCAGAAAGGAAGTGGAGCGCTTGATTTAGTGCTCCACTTCCTTCCTGGAGTGCAAACACCGAAGCCTGGCACTAATCTTATCAACTTTTAAAAGTTAGCGCCCCCAATGGGGCACTCCCGAATTTCTCCCTCATCGTACAGCAGAGACTCAATAAAGAGTAAAGTTTCTTCTACTCTGCCCCAACAAGATACCCGTGCTCGAATTCAAAACCTTACAGCTTTTGCCATTCCCCACACCAGCCAATCCTGTAGCCTTTCTGAGTGAGGTTGCCAAGCTAGAATGAAATTAGGGCCACATTTGTGCCATGGGCCCACATTAGGTTGAGAGTGCCAAACACATTTCATATTAGGCTATTATAGCCAACAGACAAAAAATACTTTTATTTTTTTAGCCTGGTATGAGAGTGAAAGACGACTATGCTAATTCACTGTATCGTTCAGTCCTGCAATTTTTTAACTGTCATATATTTTGTACAATAGCTATGGGATGGAAGCCACCCTAAATCTTACATATTTGCAGTGAGATGTTATTATAAGAATATAGTGCTATTAAAAGTCCACTAATTAATTTTTTACTTAATTACTATTTTCTCCTACTTTCCATACAGCATATCCTTCCCACTTAGCACATTGTTACCAGGCAGCCGATCGCTAGAATCATGATTATACCATCATCCCACAATGCATTTCAATCTTACTTTCGTAGAAGACACTGGGAGCTTTATCACAAAGATATTTCTACATATTGCTAATTGTTGATAGGTCTGCTTTTTCTTTTTTTTCTATTTATGAATCATTTCCCCTACCTCATCAGGTCCATGGTAGGCCTCACTGCTGACTGCAACCCACTGTCCAAAATGTTGTTACTTTGCCTGCCCTGCGCATTTCCCGGCCAACTACAGGAAGCGGGTCTGATGGAAGTCATTCGATGAAGCGTCATCAGCCGGTTTCCTTAAAGGAAGCATGCGCAAATTTAGTTTGACAGTTGTGCTGTCAGTGTTCTATGGCATTGAGGTGCTGCAAACATTGAGAGAGGTGCACAGAGGTGCATGGCTACACTCAGGGTTTCCCATGACTCCCTCCATATGGGTGGTTCTCTTCCCTTCCATTGATCGGAATAGACTTCCCTCGGGGACCAACACAGCCTGGTTACACAATCATCATCATAGGCAGTCCCTCGAAATCGAGGAAGATTTGGTCACTCTAAAAGTGAGTTCTTAGGTGATTAAACAGTCCAATATGGGAATTACAGTCTCTGTCACAGGTGGGACAGTCGTTGAAGGAAAAAGTGGGTGGGACTGGTTTGCCGCATGCTCCTTCCGCTGCCTGCGCTTGATTTCTGCATGCTTTCAGCGACGAGACTCGAGGTGCTCAGCGCTCTCCCGGATGCACTTCCTCCACTTAGCGCAGTCTTTGGCCAGAGACTCCCAGGTCCTTGAAATGTTTCCTCTGCCCATCTTGAGCTCTCTTGCCATGTAGGAGTTCCGAGTAGAGCACTTGCTTTGGGAGTCTTGTGTCAGGCATGCAAACAAAGTGGTCTGCCCGACGGAGCTGGTCGAGTGTGGTCAGTGCTTTGATGCTGGGGATGTTGGCCTGATCGAGGACACTAACGTTGGTGCGTTTGTCTTCCCAGGGGATTTGCAGGATTTTGTGGCGACATCGGTGGTGGTATTTCTCCAGTGATTTGAGGTGTCTACTGTATATGGTCCATGTCTCTGAGCCATACAGGAGGGCGGGTATCACTACAGCCTTGCAGACCATGAGTTTGGTGGCAGATTTGAGGGCCTGATCTTCGAACACTCTTTTCCTCAGGCGGCCGAAGGCTGAGTTGGTGCACTGGAGGTGGTGTTGAATCTCATCGTTGATGTCTGCCCTTGCAGATAATAGGCTCCCGAGGTATGGAAAGTGGTCCACGTTGCCCCACCGCGGATCTTGATGACTGGGGGACAGTGCTGTGTAGTGGGGCCATTGATATTATAACTTTTTAAACAGCTTTTAAAAGGACCTTCCTTATTATCTGATCCCCTAACCAGTTTTGGCCCATGCCATTCTTGATAAAGAGGTCTGCATAATTTGTGTTTAAATTGTTTCATCAGATGAGCTGAGCATCTTGGTAGTTTTGTTCATATCTTTTAATGACTAATGCAGGAATCTCTGAAATGGTGCATAAAATAAATCTGGATTGTTTACTGTCTCTCGGTTCATGGTAAAGCAGATTTTTGTTGTTGCAATATAAAGCTACAGGAGTAATTTATAACACATTTATGTAGTTTATTTTTATCAGCAAAGGCTATTGTTTGAATAATTGGCAAAAAAATGAACATTCACTTCAATTTTTTAAATAATGAATTACCTCCATTAATATGTAATAATTATTTTCAATGCACTATTAAAATAGTATACAAATCGACACCTGTCTTATTCATCTGCTATAGTGCCACAACACCAGATGCTTTTAGTGTGAAAAGTTACATGAAAAACTTCTTGTCATACAAATTGGTAAAATAACCAAAAAACATTTTAGAAGTACATTGAAACTACAGAGTTATCTTATTCAGTTCCATGAGCTGGATTTTCATAATTTAGCCCTACCACTGGTTTTCCGGTGGTATTTCAGTGCTATTTAAAAATAGCGTTTTTTTTTACTACCGAAATACCACTTTCATTCACGGCCGCTATTTTCATCAAATATAACCGGTGGTAGGACTAACTGTATTTCATTCTTATTTTTGATCATGCAAGACTCAAAGTAAAATGGATGACATTTTTGCGGGTGGTAAAAATGGTGGTACTGATGAATTTACCTCTGATGGTAATTTTCGGTGGTATTTCAGTGTTGGAGTCTTGGCCGCAGATAAAAGAAGCTGATGTTTTATTACTTTTGTTTTTGTTTTTGTTCTTCCTGCTGATGTGGTTCTTGTCATTTTTCTTATTGTGTTATTGTTGTTATATTGTTGTTATTGCAAAAAAATTTAAATCGTTGAAGTTAAAAAATTATTTATTTATTGACTTTTACATTTTTCAAAGTTTACAACATTTTATAACATGTTGTTAAACCTAACCATTCTTGCACTGTGTCTAACTTTTAGAAAATGAAGGGTAAAACTCAACAATAGAGTGGGCGGTAAAGGTGAAACGTAACTCTCACTTCAAGCAAATCGTTGATTTATGAGCTGCTGATGTCCTCAAATATACTGAAATGTTCTCAAAATGTTCCCAAAATGTCCTCCAATTTTCTTAAATATTCTTAAAATGTCCTCCAATTTTATCAAATGATCCACTAAAAGCCTCAAATAACCTTAAAATCTAACTCTGAACTGACATAAAGATTTCTGTGTAAAACTCAGCCTTTTCTCATGTGGAATGGACTGCAGCTCCATTTTTTAAAATGGCGTCCGTAGCACTGGGTTCAATCAGATAAGATCAGATAAGACTGCACTTTTCTCAGTGATAATTTAGGCCAGTGGTAAAAATGGTGGTATTGATGCATTTATTTCTGATGGTACTTTTCGGTGGTATTTCAGTGTCGCACACTTAATGACATCATAAAAACGGCAAAAAAATAAGATCGGTGGTATTTTTTACCACCAGTGGTAAATCACCGATGAATTTAACATCGGTGGTATTTTGGTGCTAAATTATGAAATCGGCGATAGTTCAGTGGTAATCTGCGATTAATTTACTCCTGTTGGTATTTTCTGTAGTAAATGGGTGGTAAATGATCGAAAAAATGACAAAAATCCAACCCATGGGGGTCCGAAATTCATCGACATACCACCCACTAACCGCCCAAAAACACAAGTTTCGTAAAAAAACAGGTACATGCTGCCGACATACTTCCCAAAAGTGCAAGTTTCATACTGCTGACCTACTGCTGGAACTGCATACCGTCCTGGAGAAGGTGCTTTTAAGTGGATCTTAAGTGGGCGGTATGTACACAGAGCTGACAAGTTTGTTTGGTATTACACAGATTTTTATAGTTCTCCACAGTTTGATGTATTTTTAAATTGATTGTAGTATTTTCTAGCGTCATGCAATAATATAAATGGTCTAATTAAGCCTTATTTACTCCTTTATTAATGAACTGTGATAAAAATTTTATTAGTCTCTCTCACCCCCCCCCAGTCTCTCTCCCCCCAATCTCTCTCATCGCCCTCAGTCACTCTCGCCCCCTCAGTCTCTCTCCCCCCGCCACAGTGATCTCCCCACCATCCCACAGCGATCTCTCCCCCGCACCCCACAGCAATCTCTCCCCCTGCCACAGTGATCTCTCCCCCCCCACAGCGATCTCTCTACCCCCACAGCGATCGCTCCACCCCACAGTGATCTCTACCGCTCCACAGTGATCTCTACCCCCCCCCACAGTGATCGCTACCATCCCCACAGTGATCTCTCCTCCCCCCCCCCCCACAGCGATCTTTCCCAACAGCGATCTCTCCACCCCCACAGCGATCTCTCCGCCCCTAGGCGATCTCTACCCTCCCCCCACAGCGATCTCCCCCCCACCCCACAGCAATCTCTCTCTCCACCCCACAGCAATTTCTCCCCCCCCTTACAGTGATCTCTCCCCCCATCCCACAGTGATCTCTCTCCCCCCCACCACCCCCACAGCGATCTCTTCCCCCTGCCCCCGCACAGCGATCTCAACCCCCCGCCCCTCCCACAGAGATCTCTTCCCCCCCCGCCCCCCCACAGAGATCATCTTTCCCCACCCCCCCGCCCCCCCCCCACAGCGATCTCAGGCCGGCAGTCACTGGCCTCTCGTCGGTGCTTCTCGGGGGGCGAAGCTTAACAGCCGCGCACATGCGCATAATTTGGGAGCTAAAGATTCCCAAGTCGATAGGCCTCCTCCTGCTGCACTCCGCCACCCCCTGCTGCATTCCTCTCCCGCTACTGCTGAGAAAAGTGGGATGAAACTCCCGCCCACTCGGCCCCAGCGGTACCGGGCGGTAAAAAATGACGCACCTCCCGGGGACTGCTGAAAAACGGACGGAACTTGTGTTTCACCAAATTTGGACCCATTGTTTTTATTCTAGACAGTATTATGTTGAATCCTTCAATTTCTCCAAAAGAAATGGTACTATAATTGATCTTGAAAGAGTTTATGTCTACTGGCATAAGAAACAAGTTCCACAGGTAGGGGTTGGATAAGTATAAATAATTGGATAACTGGTTATATAATTTATTTTAATTAAGAAACTATTTATCTCAATGTTCAACAACTTTAGCTAGGAATTTAAGAGGAGATTATCACTTAAGTCTTTAAATAATTAAATTGTCCACAAAAAGCAGGATAAATCCAACCCAGTCAATTAACGTTAGATCAACCTACTCGCAATCATCAGCAAAGTGCTGGAAGGAATCATCAAGCTATCAAGCAGTACTTACTCACCAATAATCTAGAATCATAATAGATTCATATAATGATGCAGCACAGAAGAGGCCATTGTTTTCCCCTTCAAGTATTTATTCAATTCTCTTTTGAATGTTACTACTGAATCTGCTTCCACCACCCTTTCAGGCAGTGCATTCTAAATCACAACAACTCACTCAAAAAAATGTTTCCCCATTTCATCTCTGGTTCTTTTGCCAATCACTTCAAATCTGTGTCCTCTGGTTATTGATCCTTCTGCTACTAGAAAAACCATGTATGATTTTGTACGCCTCTATCAAATCTCCTCTTAACTTTCTCTGCTCGAAGGAGAACAACCCCAGCTTCTCCAGTCACTCCACGTAATTGAAGTCCCTCATCCCTGGTACCGTTCTAGTATTTTCTTTCTGCACCATTTCTATGACCTAAAATGTGGTGTCCAGAATTGAACTCCACACTCCAGCTGAGGCCTAACTAGTGTTTCATAAAGAATTAGCATAACTTTCTTGCTGTTGTACTCTATTCCTCTATTAATAAAGCCAAGGATCCCATATGCTTTTTAATAGCCTTTTCAACTTGTCCTGTCACCTTCAAAGATTTGTGTACATACACCCCCAGGTCTTGCTGTCCTTGCACCTCCTTTAAAATGGTACCATTTAGTTCATATTGCCTCTCCCCTAGCAAAACGCATCACCATACTTCTCTGCATTAAATTTCATCTGCCCTGTGTCTGTCCATTTCACCAGTCTATGGGGTAGAATTTGGCCAGTACAGATTTCTGGCGCACTCACCAGAGGTGCGCCGCTTTTGTCTGCCTCGAAGTGCTCCAAAAATCTTCAGGTCGAGTTTAGCCACTGCCCAGATGGTAGCGTAGCGTGGCCACTGGATTCGGGGGCGGAGCCAGGTCCCGGCGCTGAAAACAGTGCTGGGACTTCTGCACATGCGTGCTAGAGAGTGCGTGCATGCGTAGTAGCTCCTCGCCCCCAGAATCTGTGAGAGCGTGCTGCAGGCTGTGTGGGAGGGGCCAAAGCACACCACCCCTATCCCTGGCCGAATGGTCTCCTTCATCGGCGGCCCGCTGCCTTCCCGGGCTGTGTTTTGATAGGACTTCTATTTTTTATTTGTTATTGATTGATTGATTGCCTATTACTTTGGTCTTGGTGCTTTAGGTGCAGGGTTCCTTCTATTTTTTATTTGTTAATTAATTGCTTATTATTTTTTGTGCTTTGTTTAGTGCTTTGTAAGTCTTGGTGCTAGATGCAGGTCCTCTCAGCTTCCTTGTGTTTTTTATTTGTTATTGAATGTTTATTTTTGAGCTTTGTTTAATGCTTGGTGCTTTAGAATATACGTACCTGCGCTGATTTCTTAACTCTCCGCAAGGGTTTTCTGTGTGGCCACAAGTGGCCACATACGCTGGCCTAAGTTAGTTTGTAGCAACTATTAGCTATCCAAACTGGCTTAAATGGCCAAAACAGGCTTCGGTGGCTGGTAATGCCCCCCTTTTGAAAAAAAAGCGAAACTAAAAAAAATCCTAACTAACTCACTTACACTGGTGCAAATTATATATGCAGAATGGGGATTTTTAAGACACTCCAGAAAAATCAAGTTGCTCCAAAAAAAGCGGAGCAACTCCTGGCCAAATTTGTGCCCTATGGGCCCAATCTTCCCCAACCCCTTTTTTCGCCGCACTTACCTTAAATGCGCCGAGTTTGCGCATTGGAAACGGCTCCGAAAAAAAGTGGCCCCATCCTGCCTGCTCTGCCGAGTCTCCCGTGTCCTAGCGTAGCGTACATAGTACAGGGGGCGGAGCAACAGCCCAGCACAGAAAACACTGCCGGCAGCTGCGCGCATGCTCCTCGTCCTCCCAGCATTTCCTGCAGGCTGTGAGCAGGACCCGGTGCTCGCAGCCCCTATCCCCGGCCGAGTGGCCTCCTGCACCAGCCGGACGGCCGGCTGACTTCCCGGGCCGAGATAGGACTTGAGTTTTATTTTTTATTTATTGATGATTGTGCTTTGTTTAGTGAGGAGAGTTTTGATTGCGGGGGTGTGGGGGGGGAGGAGGAAAGTTTTGATGGGGGGGCAGTGGGGAGAATGTTTTGATGGGGGGAACTTTAAAAACAACTTGTTTCTGGCATAAAGGTAGGACTTCTATTTTTTATTTTATTTGTTATTGATTGATTGCTTATTAGTTTTTGTGATTTGTTTAGTGCTTTGTAAGTCTTGGTGCAGGTCCTTTCAGCTTTCTTGTATTTTTTATTTGTTATTGAATGCTTGTTTTTGTGCTTAGTTTAGTGCTTTGTAAGTGTTGGTGCTTTAAATGTACTAACCTGCGCTGAATTCTCAACTGCCCGCAATGTTTTCAGAGCTGGCCACATACGCTGACCTAAGTCGATTTGGAGTAAGTTTTAGCTGGCCAAAGTGGCATAAGTGGCCAAAACTGGCGTAAGTGGCTGGGAACGCCCCCTTTTGAAAAAAAACTTAACTAAAAAAAATCATGCCTAACTGAGTTACTCTGGAGCAAGTTTACTGGGGAAAATAGCGTTTTTTAACTTACGCCAAAAAAAACAACTTACTACAAAAAAATTGGAGCAAGTCATGGCCAAAATTGGGCCCTTTGTTACTATTCTCATCATTGCCTAAGACATTTTGGAGTTTAGTATCATCTGCAAACTTTGAAATTATGCCATGTACACCCAAGTCCAGGACATTAATACATATATCAAAAAGAGCAGTGATCCTAATACCGACCCTTGGGGAACACTCACTAGGGGCCCGAGATTCATCGACATACTACCCATTAACCGCCAAAAAACACAAGTTTCGTCAAAAAACAGGTGCATACCACTAACAAACCGCTCGGCAGAAGTATCATGAGTGATATACTGCCATGGTTGAGAAAATGCCGGAGTCCATTATTAAGGAAGCAGTAGCAGGACATTTGGAAAAGCATAATTCAATCAAGCAGAGTCAGCATGGTTTTATGAAAGGGAAATCATATTTGACAAATTTGCTGGAATTCTTCGAGGATGTAATGAGCAGGGTGGATAAGGGGGAACCAGTGAATGTGGTATATTTGGATTTCCAGAGGCATTCGATAAGGTGCCACCTAAAAGGTTACTGCACAAGATAAAAGTTCATTTGGCTGGGGGTAATATATTAGCATGGATTGAGGACTGGCTAACGAACAGAAAACAGAGAGTTGGGATAAACGGGTCATTTTCCGGTTGGCAAACAGTAACTAGTGGGGTGCCGCAGGGATCGATGCTGGGGCCTCAACTATTTACAGTCGATATTAATGACTTGGATGAAGGGACCGAGTGTAATGTAACCAAGTTTTCTGATGACACAAATATTGGTGGGAAATAAAATTGTGAGGAGGACACAAAAAATCTGCAAAGGGATATAGACAGGCTAAGTGATTGGGGGAAAAAATTGGCAATTGGAGTATGATGTAGGAAAACGTGAGCTTATCCACTTTAGCAGAAAAAATAGAAAAGCAGATTATAATTTAAATGGAGAAAAATTGCAAAATGCTTCAGTACAAAGGGACCTGGGGGTCCTTGTGCATGAAACACAAGAAGTTAGTATGCCGGTACAGCAAATAATCAGGAAGGCAAATGGAATGTTGGCCTTTACTGCAAGGGGGAAAGAGTATAAAAGCAGAGAAGTCCTGCTACAACTGTACAGGGTATTGGTGAGACTACACCTGGGGTACTGTATACAGTTTCCGTATTTAAGAATGGATATGCTTGCATTGGAGGCTGTTCAGAGAAGGTTCACTAGGTTGATTCTGGAGATGAGGGGTTTGACTTATGAAGATAGATTGAGTAGGTTGGGCGTATACTCATTGGAGTTCAGAAGAATGAGAGGTGATCTTATCGAAACATAGTCACAGTCTAAGGATAAGGGGTAAGCCATTTAGGACCGAGATGAGGAGAAACTTCTTCACCCAGAGAGTAGTGAACCTGTGGAATTCTCTACCACAGAAAGTTGTTGAGGCCAATTCACTAAATATATTCAAAAAGGAGTTAGATGAAGTCCTTACTACTAGGGGGATCAAGGGGTATGGCGAGAAAGCAGGAATGGGGTACTGAAGTTGCATGTTCAGCCATGAACTCATTGAATGGTGGTGCAGGCTAGAAGGGCCGAATGACCTACTCCTGCACCTATTTTCTATGTTTCTATGTTTCTATGTTTCTATAAGATAATGAGAGGGCTGGACAAGATGGATGTAGAGAGTATATTTCCACTCATGGGGGAAACTAAAACTCGGGGGCACAGTCTCAGAATAAGGGGCCGCCCATTTAAAACTGAGATGAGGAGGAATTTATTTTCTCAAAGGGTTGTACATCTGTGGAATTCACTGCCCCAGAGAGCTGTGGAGGCTGGGTCTTTGAATATAAGGTGGAGAGAGATAGATTTGTGATCGATAAGGGAATAAAGGATTATGGGGAGCGGGCAGGGAAGTGGAACTGAGTCCATGATCAGATCAGCTATGATCTTATTAAATGGATGAGCAAGCTCGAGGGGACAAATGGTCTACTCCTGCTCCTATTTCTTGTGTTCTTATGTTTGTCTGATATTACACATATCTTTATAGTTCTCCACAGTTTGATGTATTTTTAAATTGATTGTCGTATTTTCTGTTAGGCAATAATATAAATGGTCTAATTAAGCCTTATTTACTCCTTTATTAATGAACTGTAATAAAAATGTTATTAGTCTCTCTCCCTCCCAGTCTCTCTCAGCCCCCCAGTCTCTCCCCCCACCCTCCAGTCTTTCCCTCCCCGTCAGTCTCTCTTCCTCGCCCCCCCCCCACAGCGATCTCTTCCCCCCCCCCCGCCCCCCACAGTGATCTCTCCTCCCACTCCACAGCGATCTTTCACCCCCCACCACACCCCCCCCCCCCCCCCGAGTGATTTCAGACCAGCAGTCTCTTGCCTCTTGTCGGTGCCTCTTGGGGGGGGGGGGGGGCGGAGCTTGACAGCCGCGCGCGCTTGCGCACAACTTGGGAGCCAAAGATTCCCGAGTCGAAAGGCCTCCTCCGCCGGCCACCGCCCGCTGCACTCCACCACTGCCCGCTGCACTCCGCTCCCACTACTGCCGAGAAAAGCACCGCCCGGGGACTGTCAAAAAACAGGCGGAACTTGTGTTTCACCAAATTCGGGACCGAGTGGTATACCTTCCTTCTGTCTGAAAAAAAACATTCAACACTACTCTCTGCTTTCTGGCCCTCAGCAAATTTTCCATCCATGCTACCATTGTCCCTTTAATTTTGCTACCAAGTCGATTATGTGCTACTTTGTCAAATGCCTTCTGAGGGTCCAAACACACAACATCAACTGCACTACTCTCATCAACAACAACAACAACTTGTATTTAGAAAGCGCTTTTAATGTAGTGAAATGTCCCAAGGCACTTCACAGGAATATTATGCGATACAAATTTGACACCAAGCCGCATAAGTAGAAATTAGCGCAGCTGATCAAAAGCTTGGTCAAAGAGGTATGTTTTAAGGAGTGTCTTAAAGGAGGAAAGAGAGGTAGCTAGGCAGAGACGTTTAGGCAGGGAATTCCAGAACTTGAGGTCTAGGCAATAGAAAGCACAGCCACCTTCTGAGTGATTATAATCAGGGATGCTTGAGGGCAGAATTAGAGGAGCGCAGACGTCGTGGGGATGGAGGTGATTACAGAGATAAGGAGGGGCGAGTCCATGGAAGAATTTGAAAATAAGGATGAGAATTTTGAAATCAAGGCGTTGCTTAACTGGAAGCCAATGTAGGTCAGCGAGCACAGGGTGATGGGTGAGCGGGATTGGTGTGAGTTAGGGCACGGCTGCCGAGTTTTGGATCACCTCTAGTTTACGTAGGGTAAAATGTGGGAGGCCAGCCAGGGGTGCTTTGGAACAGTCCAGTCTAGAGGTAACAAAGGCATGGATGAGGGCTTCAGCAGTGGATAAGCTGAGGCATGGGCGGAGATGGGTGATGTTATGGAGGTGGAAATAGGTGGTCTTCATTAAGCTGTGGACATATGGTTGAAAGCTAATTTCTGGGTCAAATATGACATCAAGGTTGCGAACAGTCTGGTTCAGCCTCAGACAGAAGTTGGGGAGAGAGATGGAGTCAGTGGCTAGGGAACGGATTTTGTGGCAGGGACCCTTTCCGTTACTTCATCAAAGAACACAATCAAATAGTCAAATATGATTTGCCTTTAACAAATCCCTGTTGAATTTCATTTATTAGCCTATACTTTTCCAAATGCCACTTAATTTTGTCCCAGATTACTGTCTCTGAAAGTTATCCCACCACCGACGTGAGGTTGACTAGTCTGTAGTTGCCAGGTTTATCCCTTTCTCCTATTTTGAACAGGGGTGTGACATTTGCAATCCTCCAGTCATCTTGTACCATTCTCATATCCAAGGAAGATTGAAAAATTGTGGCCAGAACCTCCACAATTGCCACCCTTATTTCCCTCAGTAATTTAGGGTGCATCCCAACCAGACCGGGTGACTTTTCTACTTTGAGGACTACCAGCCTTTTACATTGTTACTATCCCAGTCTTTATTAGGGTCATTGAAGTAACCCACATTATCACTACTATAGTTCTTGCATCTTTCTGTAATTTGCCTGCAAATTTGCTCCTCTATCTCCTTCCCAAAGGAGATAGAGGAGCAAAGGATACACCCAGTAACGTAATAGCTCCTCTAATATTCCTTAATCCTAACCAAACAGACTCTGAGAGGGCTGGATTTTCCGGTCCTTTGCGCTCCGGGTCTTGCCCCAGAGCAGCGTGAAATGGGGTGCCGAGGTTTCCTGCGTCCGGTCACGAGCTTCAGGTTCGGTTTTGCGGCGGCGCTTAGCAGCACAGCCAGGAAGAACTGCATCGGGTGTGCAACGCCTCTTGCTGCTACACTGTCTGAGTTTTAACTCGAATCCAACCCATACGCCTGGAATTGTGCCTCGCAATGACCACCTGGAAAACCAGCCATGCTGTAAAGGTAATTGAGAGTGTTTGTTCTTTTAATGTTTTTAGCGATTTGTGTTGTGGTGGCATGGACAATGTTTTGAGACTGTTTTTGTGTTTTCTTTTAGGGTGTTTTCCCATCCAAGCCCTCTCTCGGAGCGCACACGGCCCAGCACTTTAGTTCGCGAGTTTCTCATTTTTGCGCCTCAAAAGTTGTACAACACCTCTCTTCGTGCTGCGCACCTTGGCGCAGGGCCCAGGTGGCAAAAATTCATTACTAAAGCGCAACCTATTTCTGGTCAGTAACTTTCCTGCCCCGTCTTTGTTTTCACCCCCAAAACAGAAAAGCCTAAAATCCAGCCCAGATCTTTGACCTCTCAACTACATCATTACTCTCCAGTGCTATAATAGATTTTTTGATGAATACTGCTACCCTTCCTCTGTTTTTTTCCTTCACCATCTTTCCTGAATACCTTGTAAGCCAGGAATATTAAGTTCCCAATCCAGCCTTTCTTGAAGCCAGGTTTCTGTTATTGCCATTTTATATTAGTGCCATGTGATTACTTGTGCCTGCAGCCTCACCAACCTTGTTTACCATGCTACGTGTATTTTCCTACATGCACTCCAAACCCATCTTAAACGGCCTCATATTTGCCCACTATCAGTATTCATGAACTGTTCTTTACTCTTGTGCTATTTGCCTCTCCCAGTTCTCTGTTCTCCTCTCTAATGTTACATCCTGGTGCCCAATCCCCTGCCAACTTAGTTTAAACCCTCTCCCACAGTACCAGTTAACTTTCCCACAAGGACATTGGTCCCAGTTCTGATTCAACCCATTCACCCTGAACAGGTCCCTCCTGGTCTCAATATCTCAGGAATCTGATTTCCTCCTGTTATGTAACCTGTATTACACTACCACCAGAAGACCTACTTGTTGTAGTCCCAAGGGATCCCAGCATCCCTTGGAAGCATGGTATATAAGCAGGCCACCCATGAGGTACCTGCAATCTGGAGTCTTATTAAAGGAGCTAAGGTCACACTTGCTCATTGTACACAGTACTCAGTTTCATCCTTTACTATGAACGCATCAATTAGCGACGAGGTAACGAACAGCATGCGAAAATGAAAAGAACAGTTGGTATCCTGGAGAAGTTCTGAGAAGGGGACGATTGGGAGGCCTTCATGGAGAGATTCGACCAATTCTTTGTGGCCAACGAGCTGGAAGTGGACGAGAATGCTGCCAAATGAAGGGCAATCCTCCTAACTGTCTGTGGGGCAACAACCTATGGCCTCATGAAGTATCTCCTAGCTCCGGTAAAACCAACAGCTAAATTCTATGAAGAATTGTGTACGCTGGTCCGGGAGCACCTAAATCCTAAGGAAAGCGTTTTGATGGTGAGATATCGGTTCTACACGTGTCAACGGTTGGAGGGCCAGGAAGTGGCGAGCTATGTCGCCGAACTAAGGCGCCTCGCAGGACATTGCGAATTTGAGGGATTTCAAGAACAAATGCTGAGAGGTTTCTTTGCATTGGGCATTGGCCATGAGGTAATTCTTCGCAAATTGTTGACTGTTGAAACTCCGAATCTAAGTAAAGCCATAACGATAGCCCAGGCATTTATGTCCACCAGCGACACCAAACAGATTTCGCAGAGCAAAGAAGTTTCTGCCAGTACTGTGCACAAAGTAACATCATTTTCGAGCAGGAATATACATGGCAGAACGTACACGCCAGCTGCTGCTGCCTGACCTCAGATGACCCAGAGTCCACCATCAATCGTTAATGCGAGGCAGTTAACACCTTGTTGGCATTGTGAAGGTGATCATTGGCCCCATCAATGCCGCTTCAAGCACTATGAGTGCAACGGTTGCAGAACAATGGGAAACCTCCAGTGAATGTGCAGGCGAATTGCAAACCCTGCAAACCACCACGTTGCAGAGCAAAATCGATCCTGTGGATCAGGCTGAATTGGAGACTCGTACTGAGGAGGCAGAAGTGTACAGGGTACACACATTCACCATGAAATGTCCACCAATAATGTTGAAAGTTGAACTGAATGGAATTCCAGTATCTATGGAACTGGACACGGGTGCGAGTCAGTCCATAATGAGTAAAAAGGCTGAATTGGAGACTCATACCGAGGAGGCAGAAATGTACGGGGTACACACATTCACCAATAATGTTGAAAGTTGAACTGAACGGAATTCCAGTATCTATGGAACAGGACATGGATGCGAGTCAGTCCATAATGAGTAAAAAGGCCTTCGACAGGCTGTGGGCAAAAAGGCACACAGGCACAAGCTCAGCCCCATTCACAAAAAACTAAGGAGTCACACCAAGGAACTAATCCCTGTAATTGGCAGTGCAGAAGTCAGTCTCCTATGATGCAGCAGTACATGAGAGCGAGGAGGAGGAGCAGCGCCGAGTTGGGAGGCCTATAAAGGCCCATCGGCAGCAGTCGGAGAGCAGGAGAGCGAGGAGGAGGAGCAGCGTCGAGTCGGGAGGCCTATAAAGGCCCATCGGCAGCAGTCGGAGAGCGGGAGAGCGAGGAGACGGAGCAGCGTCGAGTCGGGAGGCCTATAAAGGCCCATCGGCAGCAGTCGGAGAGTGGGAGATCGAGGAGGAGGAACAGCGTCGAGTCAGGAGGTCTATAAAGTCGTGTTTGTGCAGCTGCAGCGGGGTGAGAAGGCAAAAAAAAATTGAAAGAAATCGAAAGGTGACGTCACAGCCAAAGTTAATAGATAGGCGTTTCTGCGGCCGCAAACGAGACTCCAGGATGGTATGTTGCCTCCCTGTTGCAAGGGTCAAGGATGTCTCGGAGCGGGTGCAGGACATTCGGAAAAGGGAGGGTGAACAGCCACTTGTCGTGGTACACATAGGTACCAACGATATAAGTAAAAAACGGGATGAGGTCCTACGAGACGAATTTAGGGAGCTAGGAGCTAAATTAAAAAGTAGGACCTCAAAAATGTAATCTCAGGATTGCTACCAGTGCCACGTGTTAGTCAGAGTAGGAATCGCAGGATAGCTCAGATGAATACGTGGCTTGAGGAGTGGTGCAGAAGTGAGGGATTCAAATTCCTGGGACATTGGAACTGGTTCTGGGGGAGGTGGGACCATACAAACCAGGCGGTCTGCACCTGGGCAGGACCGGAACCAATGTCCTGGGGGGAGTGTTTGCTAGTGCTGTTGGGGAGGAGTTAAACTAACATGGCAGGGGGATGGGAACCTATGCAGGGAGACAGATGGAAATAAAATGGAGGCAGAAGCAAAAGATAGAAAGAATAGTAAGAGTGGAGGGCAGAGAAACCCAAGGCAAAAAACAAAAAGGGCCACATTATAGCAAAATTCTAAAGGGGCAAAGTGTATTAAAAAGACAAGCCTGAAGACTCTGTGCCTCAATGCGAGGAATATTTGGAATAAGGTGGCCGAATTAACTGTGCAGACAGCAGTTAACGGATATGATGTAATTGGCATCACGGAGACATGGCTCCAGGGTGACCAAGGCTGCGAACATCCAGGGGTATTCAACATTTAGGAAGGATAGGCATTGCTGGTTAAAGAGGAAATTAATGCAATAGTAAAGAGGGACATTAGCCTGGATGATGTGGAATCAGTACGGGTGGAGCTGTGGAATGCCAAAGGGCAAAAAACGCTGGTGGGAGTTGTGTACAGACCACCAAACAGAGGTTGGGGACAGCATCAAACAAGAAATAAGGGACGCGTGTAGTTGAGGTACAGCAGTTATCATGGGCGACTTTAATCTACATACAGATTGGGCTAACCAAACTGGTAGTAATGCGGTGGAGGAAGATTTCTTGGTGTGCATTAAGGATGGTTTTCTCGACCAATATGTCGAGGAACCAACTAGCAAGCTGGCCATCCGAGACTGGGTGATGTGTAATGAGAAGGGACTAATTAGCAATCTTTTTATGCGAGGCCCCTTGGGCAAGAGTGACCATAATATGGTAGATTCCTTTATTAAGATGGAGAGTGACACAGTTAATTCGGAAACTAGGTTCCTGAACTTAAGGAAAGAGAACTTCGATGGTATGAGGTGTGAATTGGCTAGAAATGACTGGCCAAGGATACTTAAAGGGTTGACGGTGGATAAGCAATGGCAAACATTTAAAGATCACATGGATGAAATTCAGTAATTGTACATCTCTGTCTGGAGTAAAAATAAAACGGGGAAGGTGGCTCAACGATGGCTAAGAAAGGAAATTAAGGATAGTGTTAAAGCCAAGGAAGAGGCATATAAATTGGCTAGAAAAAGTAACAAACCTGAGGACTGGGAGAAATTTAGAATTTAACAGAGGAGGACTAAGGGTTTAATTAAGAGGGAGAAAGTAGAGTACGAGAGGAAGCTTGCAGGGAACATAAAAACTGACTGCAAAAGCTTCTATCGGTATGTGAAGAGAAAAAGATTAGTGAAGCCAAACGTAGGGCCCTTGCAGTCGGATTCAGGTGAATTTATAATGGCGAACAAAGAAATGGCAGACCAATTGAACAAATACTTCGGTTCTGTCTTCACAAAGGAAGACACGAATAACCTTCCGAATGGACTTGGGGACAGTGGGTCTCGTGAGAAGGGGGAACTGAGGGATATTCGGCGGGAAATTGTGTTAGGGAAATTGATGGGATTGAAGGCTGATAAATCCCCGGGGCCTGATAGTCTGCATCCCAGAGTACTTAAGGAAGTGGCCCTAGAAATAGTGGATGCATTGGTGATCATTTTCCAACAGTCTATCGACTCTGGATCAGTTCCTATGGACTGGAGGGTAGCTAATGTAACAGCTCTTTTTAAAAAAGGAGGGAGAGAGAAAACGGGTAATTATAGACCGGTTAGCCTGACATCAGTAGTGGGGAAAATGTTGGAATCAATCATTAAGGATGAAATAGCAGCGCATTTGGAAAGCAGTGACAGGATTAGTCCAAGTTAGCATGGATTTATGAAAGGGAAATCATGCTTGATGAATCTTCTGGAATTTTTTGAGGATGTAATTAGCAGAGTGGACAAGGGAGAACCAGTGGATGTGATGTATTTGGACTTTCAAAAGGCTTTTGACAAGGTCCCGCACAAGAGATAGTTGTGCAAAGTCAAAGTGCATGGTATTGGGGGTAATGTACTGACGTGGATAGAGAACTGGTTGGCAGACAGGAAGCAAAGAGTCTGGATCAACGCATCCTTTTCAGAATGGCAGGCAGTGACTAGTGGAGTGCCGCAGGGCTCAGTGCTGGGATCCCAGCTCTTTACAATATACATTAACGATTTAGATGAAGGAATTGAGTGTCATATCTGCAAGTTTGCAGATGACACTAAACTGTGTGGCGGTGTGAGCTGTGAGGGGGACGTTAAGAGGCTGCAGGGTGACTTGGACAGGTTAGGTGTGTGGGCAAATGTATGGCAGATGCAGTATAATGTGGATAAATGTGAGGTTATCCATTTTTGGGGCAAAAATACGAAGGCAGAATATTATCTGAATGGCGGCAGATTAGGAAAAGGGGAGGTGCAACGAGACCCGAGTGTCATGGTTCATCAGTGATTGAAGGTTGGCATGCAGGTACAACAAGCGGTGAAGAAGGCAAATGGTATGTTGGCCTTTATAGCTAGGGGATTTGAGTATAGGAGGAGGGAGATCTTACTGCAGTTGTATAGGGCCTTGGTGAGGCCTCACCTGGATTATTGTGTTCAGTTTTGGTCTCCTAATCTGAGGAAGGACGTTCTTACTATTGAGAGAGAGCAGTGAAGATTCACCGGACTAATTCCAGGGATGGCTGGACTGTCATATGAGGAAAGACTGGATCAACTGGGTCTTTATTCACTGGAGTTTAGAAGGATGAGAGGGGATCTCATAGAAACGTATAAAATTCTGACGGGTCTGGACAGGTTAGATGCGGGAAGAATGTTCCCGATGTTGGGGAGGTCCAGAACCAGGGGACATAGTCTTTGGATAAGTGGTAGGCCATTTAGGACTGAGATGAGGAGAAACTTCTTTACTCAGAGTTGTTAACCTGTGGAATTCCCTGCTGCAGAGAGTTGTTGATGCCAGTTCATTGGTTGGATATATTCAAGAGGGAGTTAGATATGGCCCTTACGGCTAAGGGGATCAAGGGGAATGGAGAGAAAGCAGGAAAGCGGTACTGAGGGAATGATCAGCCATGATCTTATTGAATGGTGGTGCAGGCTCGAAGGGCCGAATGGCCTACTCCTGCAACTATTTTCTATGTTTCTATGTTTCCCGCTGTAGATTGTGCCAGGGGATGGCCTCACATTGTTTCGCAGAAGATGGCTAGGAAAAATCCGCTGGAACTGGGACGACATCTGAGCTCTTTCGTCCGTAGACGACGCCTCATGTGCCCAGGTTCTGAGCAAGTTTCCATCGTTGTTCGAGCCAGGCATTGGAAGCTTCTTGGGGGCGAAAGTGCAGATTCATTTGGTTCCCGGTACTCGACCCATCCCCAACAAGGCATGGGCGGTACCATATATGATGCGTGAGAAAGTGGAAATTGAGCTGGACAGGTTGCAACGAGAAAGCATCATCGCGCCACTAGAATTCAATGAGTGGGTTAGTCCGATTGTCCCGGTACTTAAAAAGGACAGCACGGTCAGAATTTGCAGGGACTATAAAGTAACGATTAACCATTTTTCGCTACAGGACCAGTAAACATAGAAACATAGAAAATAGGTACAGGATAGGCCATTCGGCCCTTCGAGCCTGCACCACCATTCAATAAAAGATCATGGCTGATCATTCACCTCAGTACTCTTTTCCTGCTTTCTCTCCACACCCCTTGATCCCTTTAGCCGTAAGGGCCACAACTAACACCCTCTTGAATATATCCAAGAAACTGGCATGAACACCTCTCTGCGCAGGTTAACAACTCTCTGAGTGAAGAAGTTTGTCTTCATCTCGGTCCTACATGGCTTACCCCTTATCCGTAGACTGTGTCCCCTGGTTCTGGACTTCCCCAACATCGGGAACATTATTCCTGCATCTAACCTGTCCAGTCCCGTCAGAATTTTATATGTTTCTATGAGAGCCCCTCTCATCCTTCTAAACTCCAGTGAATAAAGGCCCAGTCGATCCAGTCTCTCCTCATATGTCAGTCCAGCCATCCTGGCAATCAGTCTGGTGAACCTTCGCTGCACTCACTCAATAGCAAGAACGTCCTTCCTCAGATTAGGAGACCAAAACTGAACACAATATTCCAGGTGAAGCTTCACCAAGGCCCTGTACAACTGCAGTAAGACCTCCCTGCTCCTATACTCAAATCCTCTAGCTATGAAGGCCAACATACCATTTGCCTTCTTCACCGCCTGCTTTACCTGCATGCCAACTTTCAATGACTGATGTACCATGACACCCAGGTCTCGTTGCACCTCCCCTTTCCTAATCTGCTGCCATTCAGATAATATTCTGCCTTTGTGTTTTTGCCACCAAAGTGGATAACCTCACATTTATCCACATTATACTGCATCTGCTATGCATTTGCCCACTCCTAGTTAGACCTCATTAGACCTAACCTGTCTAAGTCACCCTACAGCCTCTTAGCATTCGCCTCACAGCTCACACTGCCACTCAGTTTAGTGTTATCTGCAAACTTGGAGATATTACACTCTATTCCTTCATCTAAATCATTAATGTATATTGTAAATAGCGGCACCCCACTAGTCACTGCCTGCCATTCTGAAAAGAACCTGTTTATCCCAACTCTCTGCTTCCTGTCTGCCAACCAGTTCTCTATCCACATCAGTACATTACCCCCAATACCATGTGCTTGAATTTTGCACACCAATCTCTTGTGTGGGACCTTGTCAAAAGCCTTTTGAAATCCAAATATACCACATCCACTGGTTCTTCCTTGTCCACTCTACTAGCTACATCCTCAAAAAATTCCAGAAGATTTGTCAAGCATGATTTCCCTTTCATAAATCCATACTGACTTGGACCGATCCTGTCGCTGTTTTCCAAATGCGTTGCTATTTCATCTTTAATAATTGATTCCAACATTTTCCCCACAACTGATGTCAGGCTAACCGGTCTATAATTACCCGTTTTCTCTCTCCCTCCTTTTTTAAAAAGTGGTGTTACATTAGCTACCCTTCAGTCCATAGGAACTGATCCAGAGTCGATAGACTGTTGGAAAATGATCACCGATGCATCCACTGTTTCTAGGGCCACTTCCTTAAGTATCCTGGGATGCAGACTATCAGGCCCCGGGGATTTATCGGCCTTCAATCCCATCAATTTCCCTAACACAATTTCCTGCCTCATAAGGATATCCTTCTCACTAGACCCTCGATCCCCTAGTACTTCCGGAAGGTTATTTGTGTCTTCCTTCGTGAAGACAGAACCCAAGTATTTGTTCAACTGGTCGGCCATTTCTTTGCTCCCCATTATAAATTCACCTGAATCTGACTTCAAGGAACCTACGTTTGTCTTCACTAATCTTTTTCTCTTCACATACCGATAGAAGCTTTTGCAGTCAGTTTTTATGTTCCCGGCAAGCTTCCTCTCATACTCTATTTTCCCCCTCCTAAATAAACTCTTTGTCCTCCGCTGCTGAATTCTAAATTTATCCCAGTCCTCAGGTTTACTGATTTTTCTGGCCAATTTATATGCTTCTTCCTTGTATTTAACACTATCCTTAATTTCCCTTGTTAGCCACGGTTGAGCCACCTTCCCCGTTTTATTTTTACTCCAGACAGGGATGTACAATTGTTGAAGTTCATCCATGTGATCTTTAAATGTTTGCCATTGCCTATCCACCGTCAACCCTTTAAGTATATTTGCCAGTCTATTCTCGCCAATTCACGTCTCATACCATTGAAGTTACCTTTCCTTAAGTTCAGGACCCTAGTCTCATCTTAATAAAGAAATCTACCATGTTATGGTCATTCTTCCCCAAGGGGCCTCGCACAACAAGATTGCTAATTAGTCCTTTCTCATTACACATCACCCAGTCTAGGATGGCCAGCCCTCTAGTTGGTTCCTCGACATATTGGTCTAGGAAACCATCCCTAATACACTTCAGGAAATTCTCCTCCACCATATTGCTACCAGTTTGGTTAGCCCAATCTATATGTAGATTAAAGTCGCCCATGATAACTGGGCACTACCCAAGACAGACGACCTATTTGCGACCCTGGCTGGAGGAAAGACTGACCTCGGCCGACATGACACAGGAGCTGGAGGAGTCTTCGAAAGGCCTCACCTGCATCAACATGCACAAAGGTCAGTTAATCTATAACAGCTTCCCATTCGGGATTTGGTCGGCCACGACAATCTTCCAACGGAACATGGAGAGCCTGCTCAAGTTGGTTCCTCGCACCATGGTTTTCCAGGACGACATACTGGTTACAGTTTGGGACACCATTGAGCACGAAGAATCTGGAAGAGGTTCTTAGTCGGTTGGATCGTGTGGGGCTCAGGCTGAAACGCTCGAAGTGTGTTTTCCTGGCGCAGGAGGTCGAGTTCTTGGGAAGAAGAATCTCAGCAGACGGCATCAGACCCACCGACACCAAGACGGAGGCTATCATGAACGCGCCGAGACCACAGAACGTGACGGAGCTGCGGTCGTTCCTGGGACTCCTTAACTATTTTGGTATTTCCTACCTGGGTTAAGCACCCTGCTAGAACCCCTACATGCACTTCTGCGCAAGGGAGACGACTGGGTATGGGGGAATTCACCAGAGGCTGCCTTTAAGAAAGCCAGAAATCTGTTGTGTTCAAACACACTGCTTGTCCTGTATAACCCTTGTAAAAGTTTAGTGCTAGCTTGCGATGCGTCGGCATATGGGGTAGGGTGTGTGTTACAAAAGGCTAACGAATCGGGGATTTTGCAACCGGTCACTTATGCGTCCAGGAGTTTGTCCAAGGCTGAAAGGGCCTACAGTATGATTGAAAAGGAGGTTCTGGCGTGCATTTACAGGGTAAAGAAAATGCACCAGTACTTATTTGGCCTCAAGTTTGAGCTTGAAACTGACCACAAGCCGCTCATATCGCTGTTCTCTGAGAGCAAGGGATTAACACCAATGCCACTGCCCACATCAAAAGATGGGCTCTCATGCTGCCAGCATACAACTATGTAAGCCGCCACAGACTGGGCACAGAGAACTGCGCAGATGCTCTCAGTTTGCTGCCATTGCCCACCACCGGGGTGGAAATGGCACAGCCAGCGGACTTGCTCATTCAAAAATGAACCTTTCCTGTCCTTGGTAAAAAACTGTGTCCTCCAGGGGAGCTGGTCCAGCGATCCAGCGGAGATGCAGGAGGCAATTAAGCCATTCCACAGGCGCAAAGACGAAATGTCCCTGCAGGCGGACTGTCTGTTGTGGGGCAATCGCGTGGTCTTGCCCAAGAAAGGCAGAGATACGTTCATTTGTGAACTGCACAGCACCCATCCAGGCATTGTAATGATGAAAGCCATAGCCAGATCCCACGTGTGGTGGCCCAGCATCGACTCAGCTTTGAGTCATGTGTGCGCCAGTGCAACACTTGCTCTCAGCTGAGCAATGTACCCAGAGAGGCACCGCTAAGTTTGTGGTCGTGGCCCTCCAATCCGTGGTCGAGGATCCACGTGGGCTATGCGGGCCCCATTTCGAGGCAAAATGTTTTTGGTTGTCGTGGACGCTTACTCAAAATGAATTGACTGTGCGATAATGTCTGTGAGCACGTCCATGGCCACTATTGAAAGCCTACAAGCCATGTTTGCCACGCACGGCCTGCCTGATGTTCTAGTCAGCGACAATGGGCTGTGTTTCACCAGTGCTGAATTCAAGGAATTCATGACCCGCAATGGGATCAAGCACGTCACATCTGCCCCGTTCAAGCCTGCATCCAATGGCCAGGCAGAACGGGCAGCTCAGACCATCAAGCAAAGCCTGAAATGCGTGTCGGAAGGATCCCTGCAGACCCGACTATCCCGAGTGCTGCTCAGCTACCGCACCAGACCCCACTCATTCACCGGAGATCCCCCAGCTGAGCTGCTCATGAAAAGGGCGCTCAAAACAAGGCTCTCTCTTGTCCCTGATCTCCATGATCACAGGCGGCATGAACAAAGTGTGTACCATGACCGTGCAAATTTGTCACGCAATATTGAGGTCAAGTACCCTGTGTTTGTACTCAATTATGGACATGGTCCCAAATGGCTCGCTGGCACAGTCATAGCCAAAGAGGGGAGTAGGATGTTTCAGGTCAAATTGGCCAATGGACTAATGTGCAGAAAACATTTGGACCAAATCAAATTGTGGTTCACCAACAGCTACAAACAACCCGAAGAAGAAACCACCAACTTTGACCCTGCAGTACACACACAAGTGGCAACTGACATCATGGTTGATCACAAAGCTGTTTTTTTGGGAGTAAAGTAAAATCTCCAAGTTTCCCCAAAGTTTCTGCGCCAGCATAATTCACTTAGGTACGATTGTTTTAGGCTACGTTTTTTTTTAACCTCATTGTGGATGTAACTTGCCACCCGCACCAATTCTGGCCATTTAAGCAAGAAGGCAGCGTGTGTAACCGGTCCGAAAAACCTTCTGGGCAGTTACAAAATCAGCGCAGGTGAGAGAATCAGCGCAGAAGATCCAGTTCCACAGCCTTGACAGAAGCAGCAGAGAGGGAGAGAGGGGGGTGCATTCGGTCAGGGCTAAGAGCTGCACTGGCTCTGGGGGAGGGAGGCCTTTCGTCCTGGGTTAGAAGCAGCACCGGGCACTGGCTCCAGGGGAGGGAGGCCTTTCAGCCTGGGCTAGGAGTGGCACCGGCTCCAGGGGGGGAGGGAGGCCTTTCGGCCTAGGTTAGGAACGGCACCGGCTCCGGGGGGAGGGAGGCCTTTCTGCCTGGACTAGGAGTGGCACAAGCTTCGGGGGGAGGGAGTCCTTTCGGGCTGGCCTAAGAGCGGCAACGACTCTGGGGGGGAGGAAGGCCTTTTGGCCTGGACTAGGAGCGTCACCGCTTTGCGGGGAGGGAAGCCTTTCGGCCTGGGCTAGGAGTGGCACTGGCTCTGGCGGGAGGGAAGCCTATCGGCCTGGGTTAGGAGTGGCACCAGTTCCGGGGGGAGGGAGGCCTTTCGGCCTGGGCTGGGAGCGGCGCAGGCTTCAGGGGGAGGGAGGCCTTTCGGCCTGGGCTAGGAGCGGCATCGGACACCGGCTGGGGGGGCAGGGGTGGCGGTGGAGGAGAAGGGTGGCCTTTCCGATTCATACAGTTTACAGGATAGACAAAGACTCTTTAATATTTTCATGTTGGTAAGCCGTTGCCTTAAATAGCTGCAATGTGCAAGATGCTTGTGCATCATCATAGGCAGTCACTCCCAAAGTGAAATCTTTGATGGTTGAACAGTCCGATATGAGAGCCACAGACCCTGTTACAGGTGGAACAGACAGACATTCATTGGGGGAAGGGGTCAGTAGGGCTGGTTTGTTGCACGCTCCTTCCACTGCCTGTGCCTGGCCTCTTCATGCTCCTTGCGTCGAGCCTCAAAGAGCTCAGCGCCCTCCCAGATGCACTTTCTCCACCTCGAGCGGTCTGCGGCCAGAGTCTCCCAGGTGTCAATGGTAATGTCGCACTATACCATGGAGGCTTTGAGGGTGTCCTTATAACGTTTCCGCTGTTCTCCTTTGGCTCGTTTACCATAAAGGAGCTCTGGATAAAGCATTTGCGTCGGGAGTCTCGTATCTGGCATGCATACTATGTGGCCTGCCCAGTGAAGCTGATCGAGTGTGGTCAGTGCTTCAGTACTGGGGATGTTAGCCTGGTTGAGGACGCTGATGTTGGTGCGCCTGTCCTCCAAGGAGATTTGCAGGATCTTGCGGAGACATCGTTGGCGATATATCTCCAGCGACTTGAGGTGCCTTCTGTACATCGTCCATGCCTCAGACCCATACAGGAGGGCGGGTATTACAACAGCCCTGTAGACCATGAGTTTGGTGGTAGATTTGAGGGCCTGGTCTTCAAACACTCTTTTCCGCAGGCGGCCGAAGGCTGCGCTGGCGCACTGGAGGCGATGCTGAATCTCCGCATCAATATCTGCCTTTGTTGATAAGAGGCTCCTGAGATATGGCTCAATTTTCCGCAATGCCGTTTTTTGACGTATTTGAAGAGATACGCCCGTTTTTTTTAGGACCCGACTACACCAAAAAAAAAGTTGAAAGTTTCCCTGTTGTAACTTGGGAATGTGGCTCGGCGCACATTGTCCTTAAGCTCTGTGGGTGGAGCAGGTTGCTGTGAACTGGCCAGAATGTCTTGTATGTTTCACTTTCCAGCCTCAGCCAGCAGTGTGTCCCTCATTATCCTGGCAACCCAATCTTTCTGGCGCACATCTTAGGCTCCACTCACAGAGCTTAAGGGCAATGTGAGGCGGGCCACATTCCCAAGTTAAAACGGGGAAACTTTCAACTTTGTTTTTTGGCATAGTCGGGCCCTATAAAATGGGAGTAGCTCTTCAAATACGTCAAAAAACGGCATTGGGGAAAATTGAGCCCAATGACTTAGATAAAAGGACCGAGCGTAATGCATCCAAGTTTGCTGACGATACAAAGTTAGGTGGGAAAGTAAGCTGAGGAGGACACAATGAATCTGCAAAGGGATATAGATAGGTTAAGTGAGTGGGCAAGTCAGTGGCAGATCGAGTATAGGCGTGGAAATCCTGACCTTCTCGGGTCCTGGAAACTGGCTTTTCCGATCTGTCAAGTTTCTGGCTTGAGAATAGATAAGAAACTAGTTTAAAGTTAAAAAAACAAAGTGTACTCTTTAAAAAAGCCCAGGGCTCAGTGTTGGGCCCTGTGATATATTCACAGAGCACAGCACACACAGCTTTCTATAATGGCAGACAGCATCTCAGAAGTTCTGAAAGCTTCTGGTGAGCTGACTCATTCATTCACCTTTAGTTGCAGTAATGCAATACGTCCACATCCACTGTGTGGAGCTACAACATTACAAGCTTACAGACATTACACTTCTCTCTCCTTAATGATGAAGTTATCATAACAACAATCATCATACATAAATTGCATGTTTATACATAACAAAGGATATGGAATTATTTTGCCATATTTTCAAATTAAGCTTAACCACGTTTTCTGTTTCGAAGAGGATACCTTCGCTCTCGAACAGAACCTTCCAAACATGGTGTTGAATTCAAACTCATTCGAGGCTGATCCTGCGGAACGGTTTCCTCCAAGGGATTTCCTTGATTTTCATTTGAACTCACTCTAACTTCAGACTGTTTGTTTCTCTGACTCGGACTCAGACTTAAATTCTGTTTTTCTCTTGGATTTGTTTCCAGTACACTAGATGTAGGATATGCTACTGGTGTATCAAAACTATCTGATGTATCAGAAATAATTGAATCATTCCCACCTTCAACTCCATCCATGTCTGTAGGTAAAATATGATCAATATGAACAAATCTAACCTGTCCATGATCAAACATCTTGACCAAATATGTGCGAGGACCACATATCTTCACCACTCTTCCTGGTAACCACTTTACCCATTTATGACAGACTGACTGACTTATTGTGATGGTTCTTCACTCTCACTTTCTAATTTAATTTCACACTTCTCTCTTTTACTCTACCTCTACTTCTGTCTTAATTGTGTCTCTTCTATGGAATGTGTCAAATTTGGTTTTAACAACGAGAATCTGGTTCGTGGCTGTCGTTTGAGAAACAACGCAGCTGGTGTTCTATCAGTAATTGAATGAGGAGTATTACGATACATAATTAGAAAATTAGCCAATTTGTGATCCAATGACAACTGCCGTTTCTTTGGATTTGGATCCAACATTTGTTTTATGAGGGCATGTTTTACAATTTGTACAGTGTGCTCTGCTGCACCATTCGAAGCAGGGTGGTACGGTGGAACCTTGGCATGTTTCACATCATTTTTGCTCGTGAACTGTGCAAATTCTTCTGAACGAAATTGTGATCTATTATCAGAAACAATTTCTTCTGGGAGGCCAAATGAAGAAAATAAACTTCGCAAAATGTCTAATGTTTTACTTGTTGTTATTTTCCACATTGGAAACACCTCGATCCACTTCGAATGGCTATCAATCACAATGAACAATTGTCCTTCTAGCTCAGCAAAATTGATATGTAGCCTTTGCCACACCCTGGGAGGCCATTTCCATGGCTGTAATGGTACTGATGGTGGTTGCTTGCTTACCGATTAATATGTTGTACACTGACTCACGATATACTTCATATCTTTAACAAGACCTGACCACCATAAATAACTACGTGCAAAACTCTTGGTCAAGCACATTCCCAGGTGCTGGTCATGGAGGTCTGCTAATAATTTGGACCGGAATTTATTTGGTATAACCACTCTTGCACCCCACATGATACAATCTTTATTGACTGATAATTCATTCCTACGAATGAAGAATGGATGAATATCTTTGTCTGTTACCTGGTTTGGCCATCCATTTGCAATATAATCATACACCTTTGACATCACTGGGTCACGTTTGGTTGCTCTACCAATCTCTTCAGCTGTGACTGGCAGTTCATCAATGTATGAAAAATAGAACACTTCTTCCCTATCGGGTGTAACTTGTGGTGGGGAAGGCAATCTAGACATAGTATCAGCATTACTGTGATCAGCTGATCATCCGTATTCAATATCATATGTATATGCTGACAAAATCAAAGCCCATCTCTGCATTCGGGCTGCAGCTAATGTTGGAACTGGGGACTTTGGATGGAGGTTTGCTGTCAGGCGCTTATGGTCCGTAACAATGACCATTCAAGTATTTGTGGAACATCTTGACCCCAAAAATTAATGTCAAGCTTCCCTTTCGATTTGCGCATAATTACTCTCACTGGCACAGAGAGTGCTTGAAGCAAAAGCAATTGGTCTCTCCTCCCTACTACGTGATACATGAGAGATCACTGCCCCAACCCCATATGGAGAGGCATCACATGCTAGCTTGATCTCCTTAGATACGTCATAGTGAACTAACATGGTGCACTTTACCAATTCGCTTTTACACTCCTTGAATGCTGTATCGCATTCTTTTGACCACTTCCAATGGACCTGTTTTTTCAATAGTTCATTCAGTGGATGTAATAGTGTAGTCAAATTTGGTAGAAAGTTCCCATAATTCAAAAGATCCAAAAATGATCGAAGTTCAGTGACATTCTTGGGAGTGGGTGCATTTCTGATCGCATCCAGTTTTCCCATGGTTTGATGTAAACCATCTTTGTCTACTCTGTACCCTAAGTACTCCACTGAGTTTTGAAATAACTCACACTTACGAGCAGACACTCGTACTCTGTGCTTCTCTAGCCGTTTGAGGACTTCATTCAATATGTTATCATGAATTTGCCTATTTGGTGCTGAAATTAGTATGTCATCTAAATAACATACTACCCCTTCAGTACCTTGCAAAATCTGGTTCATCACCCCTTGGAATATGGCACGAGCGGAAGACACTCCAAACGGTAGCCTATTAAATTGATATAGGCATAGATGAGTATTTATAGTCAAGCATGACTTAGACTCCTCATCTAGTTCAAGCTGTAAGTAGGCATTCGTAAGATCCAACTTTGAGAAGATCTGACCACCTTTCAGTGTTGAGAACAAATCTTCTACATTGGGCAATGTATTGGGGATATTACCCTCTAGAACCTGGTTTACAGTTACTTTATAATCACCACACAATCTTACCTTATCATCGGACTTAGGTACAACAATAATGGGTGTAGCCCAATTACATCGATCTATCTTAGAAATAATGTTCTCAGTCTCTAATGTTTTGAGTTCTTGCTCAACTTTTTCCTCGAGTGCATATGGTATGGAACGTGGCTTGCAGTAAACCGACCTAGTGCCCTTCTATACCCTGACACTCGCTTTGAAGCCTTGGAATATACTGCCCGTTTCGCAGAACACCTTCGGATAACTCTTGATAACATCATCTGTTGATGCAAATCTCGTTTCAACATGAAAACCTCATGAAAGCTGGTTTACCCTTCAGTCGGCATGCCTTCACAAGATGCCCAGTCTTTCTGCAGAAGAAACACTCTGCCTTCATCTATGGAGAACTTTGAGCAATGTGTTGTTCCAGGCACCTATAGCATGACTTTGGTGCTGTTAGATTTTCCAGTTTCTGAGACTTTGGGCCCCCACCGCCTTTTACTTTGAATCCGCAGACGATTCACCTCGTAATTATTATGAAATTCTCGGGAATATTGATCGGCCATGCCCGTCGACCTCACTGTCTAACAAGCAATCTCAAAAGTCAAATCATCGGTCATCAATAACTTTCTTCTGATCGCATCATTTTTCATACCACAAACAAAACAGTCCCGCAATGTTCGGTTTTGAAAGTTTCTGAAATTACAGTGAATAGATAGCTTTTTTACTGCTACAATGTACTCATTGATATTTTCATCAGCCTTTTGATTTCGTAAACCAAAATGATAGCTTTCAGCAATTTCTAACGGAATGTGGTTGTAGTGCTGCTCCATCTTAGTTAAAATCTCTTTAAACATTGTGTCCTTTGGCTCGGCAGGCACAAGCAGATTTATCAGCGTTTCATACAATTACGGACCCGCTTTAGATAAGAAAATCGCTCTCTTACGTTCCAACATAGCCCGGTTCTGATCACCATTCTCTGGAACTTCAATTATATTATTTGCAGTGAAATACATTTCTAGCCGGTCCACATACGCCTTAAACCTTTCCTGGTCACGTTTATATTCACCTAAGTGTTCCATTACTGCTATGGGTGCCGCCATTTTGTCTCTGCAGTGCAGACAGTGTGCTCATTTTTTTTTACCTCGGATTTGTAGCTATTTCCTAAGACTGAGAAGCTGCCAAAGTCTCTCTGTCGGCTGGCTGAATCCTTCACCATCAAAATTTCAGCTTTACATCATCTGAAAAATCCCATATTGGTCGCCATTGTGATAGACTCACAGTGCACACACAGCTTTCTATAATGGCAGACAGCATCTCATAAGCTCCGGAAGCTTCTGGTCAGTTGACTCATTTATTCACCTTTAGTTGCAATAACACAATACATCCACATCCACTGTGTGGAGCTACATCAATGCAAGCTTACAGACATTACAGGCCCATTATTGTCATGGGTGCTAAAAGGAAATTTGAAAGCAAAGAGAGAGAGCATGAAAAAATCTTGGCAAGTAAAATCAAAGAAAACCCAAAGATGTTTTATTTAGGAACATTAAGAACAAGAGGATAACGAAAGAAAGAGTAGGGCCTATTAAAGACCTTAAAGGTAATCTGTGTGGGAGGTGGAAGAAGTGGGTATGATTCTTTATGAATACTTTGTGTCTGCTTTCACAGATGAGAGGGGCAATGCAGACATTACAATCAGGGAGGAGGAGTGTGAAATATTAGGTTAATAAACATAGTGAGAGAGGAAGTATTAAGGGGTTTAGCCACTTTGAAAGTGGATAAATCCCCAGGCCCGGATGAAATGTATCCGAGGCTGTTAAGTGAAGCAAAAGAGGAAATAGCAGAGGCTCTGACCATCATTTCCAATCCTCTCTGGCTACAAGTGTGGTGGCAGAGGACTAAAGAATTCCTAACATTGTACCTTTGTGATGGTCTCCATGAGACACCGTCCTTTAGTTTGCTATTTTCCACCACAGGGTGATGCCCTTCAGGCTCCAGGAGATATTTTAAGACACATGGATGGGGTAGACATTTTGCTCTCTGTTAATTTAGTGACCAGATCTCCCTGTTAATGTGACCTTCTTCAGAACTTAGTTAAGTGAGTATTTTCCTCTTTTATTACCTCTTTATTGGATTGTTCTTCAGATTTTTATACCTGTTCTCTAGTATTATTACTCTTGATAAGGCATTACAAGAAACCTAGTATTGTTTTCCTTGTTTTGTATTCTTACAGTTTATTGCATTAATAAAGGATTTGGAAATTGAAGCCCTGACCTTTGACCATTTTTCTTTGTGTTGCGGTTGACACCATCTGGCGGAATTTGAGTTATCGCTTGTTTCAAGCTTCACTCTCACAGAAACCAGTACAGTGAATTAACTGTGTTGAACTGACAAGAATTACTCCTGAATAATTTCCCAGTGGTCACTACACAGAACGATCATGATGTTAGATATCCCCGAAACTACGTTGAATCTCCCCGACGATGAAACTCAACACCCAGAGCACGATGAGATCTCTACCAGTACCACAGACTCTCCGAGTCGACCACAGAGAGAGACATCCCACTTTGAAAGCTCTCAACAACAATATAGAAGCAAGAAAAGGAAAACTACATCAACAAAAGAAATTAAGGATAGTATTAGATCCAAAGATGAGTCATACAAAGTTGCCAGACAAAGTAGCAAGCCTGAGGATTGGGAGCAGTTTAGAATTCAGCAAAAAAAGGACCAAGAGATTGATTAAGAGGGGAAAAATAGAGTATGAGAGTAAACTTGCAAGGAACATAAAAAACGACTGCAAAAATTTCTATAAGTAAGTAAAAAGAAAAAGATTAGTGAAGACAAATATAGGTCCTTTACAGTCAGAAACGGGAGAATTTATAATGGGGAACAAGGAAATGGCAGAAGAATTAAATAAATACTTTGGTTCTGTCTTCACAGAAGAGGACACAAATAACATTCCAGAAATGCTAGGGAACCAAGGGTCTAGTGAGCAAGAGGAATTAAAGGAAATTATTATCAGTAAGAAAATAGTGCTGGAGAAACTAATGGGACTGATGGCCAATAAATCCCCAGGGCCTGATGATCTGCATCCCAGAGTACTAAAAGCAGTAGTGTAGGCATTAGCTCTCCAAGCATTTTTGGACATTATCTGGACATTACGTTTTAATATTTCTCTTTGCAGAAAAAAACTGGAAATCTGTTTGTGGGAGGGGCCCAGGTACTTTTCCATGTTGTACTCGAAATCTACCGTGATGGGCAGGGGTAGTCTGGGAAGTTACAATGGCCAGGATAAGGCAACTCATCACAGGTAATGGGCAAAGAGGGTCCATTGTTAAGCAATGTGAACTCACCAGCGATAGATCAGCAATGTAAGCTGGTCAATGATTAAGCCTGGATGAGACAACCCCGAGAGGCGGGAAACCAGAACAGCAGAAAGCCATTAAGCCCCAGACTATTTGGAAGCGAAACGGACTCAAACAGGAAGCCTCGAAACAAGGACAAACTTTATTGGGCCAGAAGGAGACACACAAACAGGAAGCCTTGAAACAAGGAAAAACTTTATTCGGCCAGAAAAGGCAAACGGACTGGGGATATAAAAGGGGATCGTGTGGCCACAGCGCTCTCTCTTGCCCTCGCTTGCTTTACAAGAACCGAGCACTCCGTCTGGGATGGAGAGAAGAAACAAGTACGGAACCAGAAGAGACACGTTTTCACCAGGAGAAGCCGCGAGTAAGCCAATGAATCGGTGAGCATCATGCCTGCCCACGCATCTTTAAGATCACAGCCACTGTGTGAGAAGGTGTCGTGTGTTCTTCCAACCAAGCCTTAGAAGGGTTTTAGTGGGGAGGTTTTGCTGCAAGGACCATAGGGGTATGCCCAGCGTTCGGTACAGATTCGGGGGTACACTGTGGATCCGAGCAGAGGGTTTAGACTTTGGGCACATCTCCCATAACAAAAGGGAATACCTGCAGTGTCAGGTAACAGAGGCCAAGTTCAATGAGCAGGTCGCATGGGAGGAGACCGCTCATCTAGCGGGTAAAGTAGACAGGCTGGAGGGGCAACTGAAGGATATTAAAACAGCGTATAGGGTAGCCACCAGTAAGGGTTTTGAAGTGGGAATTACAGGCCCTGCCAAGAGAAAATCCAAAGCTTGACCCACGCTCTATCCAAGGCCAAAGGAATGGTCAGCCTAATGGCCCTGGGGGGAACCCTGGTGGACTGGGAAGAGGAAGGGGAAGACATTGAGGATTGGGAGCCGGACAGGGATGCACGACCTCCGCCAGAGGCGCTGGGACCCATGTATCCCATTCGGCATCGGAAATACGGTGCGCCCGTAGAAGGCCAAGGTCAGGGGGCGCTGATTTTGTGGTCCCATTCACAACCCCACAGCTGCAAAATATGATTTCAGGGGTGCCCAAGCTTACCAATGAAGGAGACACATTGGTCCACTTCACGGAGGTGGAACAGGTGGCAGGGATTAATGGATGTAACGAAGCAGAGGTTCACAAGCTGCTGTTTTCCCTGGAGGGAAAGATGTATCAGGCCCTATCTGCCGAAAACAAGAGGGGGCAGGGAACCATAGAGGTTTAAAGGAGGAAATCCTAAGAACCATGGGTCACACCCAAGGTAGTCCATTCTCCAGGGTGGAAAGGACTCTGCAACTTGCTAGGGAAGCACCTTAGGCTTTTGTGGACCGGCTCTGGCCGGTCTACAATAAAGCCTGTCATGGAGTGCTGGACCAGATGCAGGAGAAAAGGAAGGGTAAAGGCACAGTGTGTACGATGAAGCCGAAGGGTAATTACGACCCAGAGCAATTGGTTAATACTACACCGGCCGAGTACCAGGCTTACGTGCGGGACAATCTCGCATCGTTTGCCATACACAAACACGATTGCAGTAGGGTGACAGGGGTTGAAGTCAGGGTACAAGGAGACCCTATATCCCGGCCGCAGAAACAGTATAACTTCCCCAGAGAGGCAGAGGCCGACTTAGAGATGGCACTATGATCCCTGGTAGCCCAGGAGGTGTTGAGACCCATCGCCACACATGTGAACTCTCCACTTTGGCTGGTGCGGAAACCGGACCAGTCGTGAAGGGCAACCATGGACTATCGGGTGCTCAACAAAAACATCCCACCGTCGCCGTAGCCGACCTGATAGGGAGCATTCCAGCATCCGCGACCACATTCACGGTGCAGGATATATTGAATGGGTTTTGGTCAATTCCACTCAAAAGAGAGGACCAGTACAAGTTCGCCTTCACATTTTAGGGCAACAGTATACCTGGACGTGTCTTCCCCAGGGTTTCCACAACAGCCCCTCCATTTTTCACCAATGTATGGCCAACAGTTTAAAGGGTTTCAGCAGGCCTCAGCAGTTGGTGCAGTACATAGATGACCTGCTTTTGTTCTCCGATGAGGGGGAAGAGCATGGTCCGCTGCTGGCCAAGCTGCTGGAGCTGTTGAAGGACACCGGGTTCAAGGTCAATCCCAAGAAAGCTCAGATCGGTCAGAAGGAAGTAAATTCCTCGGGCTGACCGTAAGGTGTGCGGAAAGGACTATAGACGAGGCCAAACGGAAGGCGGTGCAGGAGTTACCAGTCCCCATGACCATGATGGAGGTGAGATCCTTCCTGGGGCTTACGGGGTACTGCAGGGATTTTATTGAGGATTACACCGCCATGGCAGCCCCTCTACTTCGGCTCCTCCGCAAGGGAGTCGGATGAGAGTGGGATGAGAACTGCATGGCAGCGTTCAATCGTCTCAAGGGAGACCTGCAGACGGCACCTGCACTAGAGGCGATTAATGGTGGGGAGGACTTCTTTTTAGAAGTAGCAGCCAACGGGGACAGCTTGAGTGTGGTGCTGCTCCAGGCAAGCTGCGACCCGTGGCGTACTCCTCAAGAGTCCTCACAGATGTAGAATGGGGGTACTCCAATTACGAGAGGCACCTCCTTACCACGTATTGGGCCATGAAGCGCTCCCAGCTCTTCACGGGGTCATCCCAGACCATTCTACTGACCCACCATACCCCCACTCAGATGTTGCTAGATGGGAGAATAAAGGACGACACAGTGAGCAGTGTTCGCATTGCTCGCTGGACTTTGTTGCTCCCACAGATGAATCTGAGAGTGCAAGGCCTGTGTGAGCCCAAGCTGGCAGCAAACATGATCTATGCAGGGGCGGCCCATAAGTGTTCGGTAGAGGGAGTATGGGACATAGACATAAGATTTCGGGCCGGGTTACACCCCACGGGCCGCAAAATATATGTTGACGGATCCAGTTCAGTGGTAGCAGGACAGCATTTCACCGGGTGCGGGATTTATGACCCGACAGCAGGCATTGCAAGGGCCATTAAACTCCCGAGCACCCTGAGCGCTCAGCACGCTGAACTGTCGGCGGTGGTGTATGTCGTTACCCATGCCGATGAGTTCCCGACCCCATACACCATCTGCTCGGATTCCATGTTCACATGCAATTCGTGCACCAAATCCCTGGCCATCTGATCTCGTCGCGATTTCACATCCGCAGACGGGAAGCCTTAGCGACCAAACCGCTGTTGCAAAGGATCTTAGAGGCCACGGGAACCCAGGGAAACCATTACATTCATAAATTAAAGGCCCTTATCAAGACAGAGCCCAGAGGAGAAGGCAACCAAAAGGCTGATGAGTTAGCCAAGGAGGGAGCTAAAACAGGAGAGTTTTGGGACCCATATGGATCCAGCCCAGTAGCAGTGATCCGGGACAAAGAGGGAACACAAGGGAGTGTAGGGGTAGCGTTGGCCCCGGACTTGAGGAAAGTCCAGACACAGGATCCCATCCTCAAGGTTGTCCTGGAGCAGCTGGCTAGGGGAGAAAAGGTAGAATGCCAGTTCGGGGTAGCGGGCATTACTTTAAAGGAGGGAATGCTTTTCAGGGGCGATCAGTGGGTGAAACATAGAAACATAGAAAATAGGAGCAGTAGTAGGCCATTTGGCCCTTCGAGTTGGCACCGCCGTTCAATATGATCATGGCTGATCCTCTAGTAAAACACCATATTCCTGTTTTATCCCCATACCCCTTGTTGAATTTTGTTTCTAGAAATCTATCTATCTCCCTCTTAAATATACTCAGTGACTTGGCCTCCACAGCCTTCAGGTTCACCACCCTCTGAGTGAAAAAATTTCTCCTCATCTCGGTCCTAAATTTTCTACCCCGTATACTGAGACGGTGATCCCTTGTTCTAGACTTCACAGTCAGGGGAAACATCCTCCCCGCATCAAGTCTATCCAACCCAGTCAGAATTTTATACGTTTCAATGAGATCCCCTCATTCTTCTAAACTCTAGTGAATATAGGCCTAGTCGACACAATCTCTCCTTATATGACAGTCCTAGGATCCCAGGAATTGGTCTGGTGAACCTTTGCTGCACTCCCTCTATGGCAAGTATATTCTTTCTTCGGTAAAGAGACCAAAACTGCACACAATACACCAGGTGTGGTCTCACCAAGGCCCTGTATAAATGTAGTAAGACATCCTTGCTCCTGTACTCAAATCCTCCTGCAATGAAGGCCAACATACCATTTGCCTTCCTAACTGCTTGCTGCACCTGCATGTTTGCTTTCAATGACTGGTTACAAGGACACCCAGGTCCCTCTGTACATCGACACTTCCCAAGCCATCACCATTTAAATAATACTTTGTCTTTATGTTTTTCCTACCAAAGTGGATAACTTCACATTTATCCACGTTATACTGCATCTGCCATGTGTTTGCCCACTCACTCAACCTATCTAAATCGTCTTGCAGCATCTTTGCATCCTCCTCACAACTCACAATCCCACCTAGTTTTGTGTCGTCAGCCAACTTGGAAATATTACATTTGGTTCCCTCATCCAAATCATTTATATATAATGTGAATAGCTGGGGCCCAAGCACTGATCCCTGTGGTACCTCACTAGTCACTGCCCGCCACCCCGAAAAAGACCCGTTTATTCCTACTCTCTGTTTCCTATCAGTTAACCAATTTTCAATCCATGCCAATATATTAGCCCCAATCCTATGTGCTTTAATTTTGGATCCAATTTGCCACTTTCCCTGGATCCCATGGGCTATTACTTTTGTGATTAGTCTGCCATCTGGGACAGTATCAAAAGCTTTGCTAAAATCGATATACACAACATCATACGCACTGCCCTCATCAACCCTCCTGGTTACCTCCTCAAAAAATGTAATCAAGTTAATCAGACATAACCTTCCCTTGACAAATCCATGCTGACTGTCCTTGATTAATCCATATCATTCCAAATGAAGATTTATCCTGTCCCTCAGGATTTTTTCCAATAATTTTCCCACCACCGAGGTTAGGCTGACAGGCCTGTAATTACTCGGTCTATCCCTTTCCCCCTTTTTAAACAAAGGTACAACATTAGCAGTCCTCCAGTCCTCTGGCACCACACCTGAAGCCAGAGAGGATTGGAAAATGATGGTCAGAGCTTCTGCTATTTTCTCTTTTGCTTCTTTTAACAGCCTGGGATACATTTCATCCGGGCCTGGAGATTTATCCACTTTCAAAGCTGCTAAGCCCCTTAGTACTTCCTCTCTCACTATGTTTATCTTGTCTAATATTTCACAAGCCTTTCCCTCATTGCAAAGTCTGCATCGCCCTTCTCTTTTGTGAAAAAGGATGCAAAGTATTTATTAAGAATCCTACCCACGACTTCCACCTCCACGTACAGATTTGCTTTATGGTCTCTGATAAGCCCAACTCTTTCTCTAGTTATCCTCTTGCTCTTAATGTATTTATAAAACATCTTTGAGTTTACCATGATTTTATTTGCCAACATTCTTTCATGCTCTCTCTTTGCTTTCCTGATATCTTTTTTAATTGCACCTCTGTACTTCTTATACTCCTCTGCGGTGTTGAGTTCTTGGTATCTGTCATAAGCTTCCTGTTTTTCGTTATCTTACCCTGTATGTCCCTTGACATCCAGGAGGCACTAGATTTGTTAGCCCCACCCTTTTTTTTTTAAGTGAACATACTTGCTGTGTACCCTCAGGATCTCCTCCTTGAATGCCTCCCACTGCTCTGACATTGATTTATCATCAAGTAGCCGTTTCCAGTCCACTTTGGCCAAATCTCATCTGAGCTTAACAAAATCGGCTTTACCCCATTTGAGAACTTTTATTCCTGATCCCCCTCTGTCCTTTTCCAAAACTACCCTAAATCTTATTGAATTATGATCACTCGCACCAAAATGCTCTCCCACTGATACCCCTTCTACTTGCCCCTCTTCATTCCCCAAAACCATGTCCAGAACTGCCCCTCCCTTGTTGGGCTTGTTACATACTGATTGAAGACGTTCTCCTGAATGAATTTTAGGAATTCCACACATTCTGTACCATTCACTTTTCGCAGTTAATATTAGGGTAGTTGAAATCCCCCAATGTTACAGCTCTATAGTTTTTGCACTTCGCAACAATTTACCCACATATTTGTTCTTCTATCTTCCTCTGACTGCTTGGGGGTCTATAGTACACTCCCAGTAGTATGATCGGCCCTTTTTTGTTCTTTAATTAACCCATATGGCCTTGTTTGATGGCCCCTCTAACATATCATCGCTTCTCACAGCTGTAATTATTTCTTTAAATCAATACAGCGACACCCCGTCCTCCTTTTTTACACCCCTTTCTATCCTGTCTGATAACCCTGTAACCAGGAATGTTGAGCTGCCATATCTATCCTTCTTTCAGCCAAGTCTCAGTAATAGCTATAATATCGTACTCCCAAGTGTTAACTGTGCGATCAGCTCATCTGCCTTATTTCCTATACTCCTTGCATTGAAGTATATATCATTTAGTATTGTCAAACTCCCCTGTTGTCTATTTTCCAGCCCTTGTTTCCTGTGTCTTCCAAATTCACTTTCTACTTCTACTTCTCTGCTGTCCAATTCCAGCTTTGTTTCTCTCCCCACTGAATCTATTCCCATCCCCCTGCCAAGCTAGTTTAAACCCTCCCCAATAGCACTAGCAAAACCTCCCACGAGGCTTGTATAGGTCCCACCTCCCCCAGAAATGGTCCCAATGCCTCGGGAAACTAAAGCCCTCCCGCCTGCACCATCTCTCCAGTCACGCATTGATCTTCTCTATCCTATTTCTGTACTCACTGGCACGTGGCACTGGTAATAACCCGGAGATTACTACCTTTGCGGTCCTGCTTTTTAATCTCGCTCCTAGCTCCCTAAACTCTTCCTGCAGCAACTCATCCCTCTTTCTACCTATGTCATTGGTACCGCTATGAACTACGACCTCCGGCTGTTCACCCTCTCCCCCCAGAATGTCTTGCAGCCGCTCGGTGACATCCTTGACCATGGCTCCAGGGAGGCAACATACCATCCTGGAGTCACGTCTGCGGCCACAGAAACGCCTGTCTGCCCCTGACTATCGAATCCCCTACCACTATTGCTCTTCTATTCTTCTTCCTCCCGCCCTGTGCAGCTGAGCCACCCGTGGTGCCGTGGACTTGGCTATGGCTGCACTCCCCAGAGGCACCATCGCCCTCACCAGTACTCAGAACAGAATACTGGTTGGAGAACGAGATGGACTCGGGGGACACCTGCATCACCTGCCTAGTACTATTCTGGCTGATGGTCACCCATTTCCTCTCGGCCTGCACACTCTTAAGCTGCGGAGTGACTACCTCCTGAAATGTGCTATCCACAAAATTCTCAGTCTCGCGGATGCAACGCAGTGACTCCAGCCACCGCTCAAGCTGCGAAACGCGGAGCTTGAGTTGCTGCACATGTTGAGTTGGGGACACCTCCTGCACTTGTGGTCGTCCAGGCTGCGCGAAGCGTCTGGGACTTCCCACATGCCACAGGATGTGCATTCCACGGGACTGAGCTGCCCTGCCATGCATCTAGTTAATAGCCTCAGAACTATCGAGCAGGAATAAACTCTAAAAATTAGCAAAACACACCCAGCAGCTACTCAGCAATCAGCTGATTTAATTAATGTTGTTATTTAGATTAGAACTATCACTTATCTGTTTACTTTTTTAATTGCGGCACTTAACTTACACCAATGATGCCCAAGGTTTTAAAAAAAAGAGAGAAATACTCACCAACCAACCAGCCAATCATTTACTTGCTTGGCTGTGGTGTCACACTTTGATTTTGTTCCCCTCTTTGATCCTCTCGCGCTGCTTCTGGCTCTGAGCTCCTGGCAGCTAGCTCCTTTTATCCCCACCGCTGGTCCCGCTCTCACTGTGATCTCGGGCCTCGGGTTAGCGCTCCTTTTATCTCCACTGTTTTGTATGTAAACATTACCAATGTGTAAGACTTGCCACCAGGGGGTGCATCTGTGGGGGACCCAAGGGTCACCTGCACACCCTGGGCAAGTAGGTATAAAAGGCAGTCTACCATGCTGCTTCCTCACTCTGGAGTTACATTAAAGAGACCAAGGTCACAACAGTTTAAGCTTACAATATACAGTCTTGTGGAGTTATTCTGAACATAAAAATTGGCGACGAGTAACAGATCACGAACTTTCATGCGGTTGTGGCTGCCATTGGTATTCTTGAGAGATTTGTTGAGGGTGATGATTGGGAAGCCTTCGTTGAGTGTCTTGACCAGTACTTCGTGGCTAACGAGCTGGATAAGGAAGAAACCGCGGTCAAGCGCAGGGCGATTCTCCTCACCGTTTGCGGGTCCATGATATATGGCCTCATCAAAAATCTGCTAACAATGACGAAACCAATGGAGAAGATATATGAAGAGTTATGCATGCTGGTTCGGGAACACCTCAAGCCGAAGGAGAGCATCTTGATGGCCAGGTATCGCTTTTATATGGACCATCGCTCCAAGGGCCAGGACGTGGCGAGCTATGTCGCCGACCTAGGACGCCTTATGGGACCGTGTGTATTTGCTGGATTTTGGGGGGGGGAGGGGGGGGGGGGAAGTGTTGCGGGACTTTTTCGTGCTTGGAATCGGCCACGAGGTCATTATTCGCAAACTGCTGTCTGCCGAATCCCTAGATCTGAGCAAGGCCATCACGATAGCCCAGGCTTTCATGTCCACGAACGATAACACTAAACAGATATCATTGCAGCATCAAAGCTCACCGGCAAGTACTGTGCATAAAATAACGCCTTTAGCAGGCAGAACTGTACAAGGCAGGGCCTACACGCTCGCAGAGGCCAGACCTAGGATGATTCAGAGTCTGCCGTAAAGCGTGAATGCGAATCCATTAATACCATGTTGATGCTGCACGGGTAATCATCAAGCCCATCAATGTCAATTCAAGCACTATGTGTGCAAGGGCTGTGGAACAATGGGGTAACTCCAGCGAATGTGCAGACATGCTGCGACTCACCACGTCTGCAGAAGATGACCGATCCGGCGCGGATCAAGCTGAACGAGTAAGAGAGGCAACTCAATCCGAGGCTGAAGAGGAAGTGTATGAGGTACACACCTTCAGCACCAAAAGTCCTTGATAATGTTAAAAGTCAAATTAAACGGCATTCCAGTTTCCATGGAATTGGACATGGGGGCGAGTCAGTCAATTATGAGCCAGAAGGCTTTTGAGAAACTGTGGGGCAACAAGGCACAAAGGCCAAAACTAAGCCCGATCCACACCAAGCTGCGTACTGACACCAAAGAGCTCTTACCAGTCATTGGCAGTGCGGCAGTGAAGGTATCGTACGATGGAGCTGTGCATGATTTACCACTATGGATTGTACCAGGCAATGGCCCAACGCTGTTCGGCAGAAGCTGGCTAGGAAAGATCCGATGGAACTGAGACGACATCAAAGCACTGTCTTCGGTGGATGATGCCTCATGCGCCCAAGTGCTAAACAAATTCCCGTCGTTATTCAAGCCAGGCATCGGCAACTTCACAGGCGCCAAAGTGCAAATTCATCTAGTCCCTGATGCATGACCCATTCATCACAAGGCCCGAGCGGTTCCATACATGATGTGAGAGAAAGTCGAGATCGAGCTGGACAGACTTCAACGAGAGGGGATCATATCGCCAGTCGAATTCAACGAGTGGGCCAGTCCAATTGTTCCAGTGTTGAAAAGCGATGGGGTCAGAATCTGAGGGGACTACAAGGTAACGATCAATCGAGTCTCGTTACAGGACCAGTACCCACTACCCAAAGTGGATGATCTGTTCGCAATGCTAGCAGAGGGAAGTTGTTCACCAAGCTGGATGTAACCTCTGCTTGCATGACACAGGAGCTGGCTGAACATTCGAAAAAATTGACGTGCATCAACACGCACAAAGGACTGTTCATATACCACAGATGCCCCTTTGGGATTCGCTCAGCTGCGGCCACCTTCCAGAAGAACATGGAGAGTCTGCTGAAATCGGTTCCGCGCACCGTGGTGTTTCAAGATGACATCTTGATCACTGGCCGCAACACCACGGAACACTTGCACAACCTGGAAGAGGTCCTAAAGCGACTGGACAGAGTGGGACTCAGGCTGAAATGTTCCAAGTGTGTTTTCCTGGCGCCAGAGATCGAATTTATGGGGAGAAAGATTGCGGCGGACGGCATCTGACCCACGGACTCCAAGACGGAGGCCATTAAGAAGGCACTCAGACAACAGAATGTGACGGAGCTGCGTTCATTCCTGGAACTCCTCAACTATTTTTGTAACTTTCTAACGGGGTTGAGCACTTTGCTGGAGCCTTTGCATTTATTGCTACGCAAGGGTGACGACTGGGTTTAGGGTAAATCTCAAGAGACAGCCTTTAACAAGGCCAGAAACCTGCTATGTCCTAACAAGTTATTTGTATTGTATGGCCTGTGTAAACGTTTAGTACTAGCTTGTGATGCATCTTCGTACGGGGTCAGTTGTGTGTTACAGCAAGCCAATGTGTCAGTCAAACTGCAACCAGTTACATATGCGTCCAGAAGCTTATCTAAGCCTGAAAGAGCCTACAGTATGGTTGAGAAAGAAGCATTAGCATGCGTATACGGGGTTAAGAAAATGCACCAATACCTACTTGGACTCTAGTTCGAGTTCGAAACCGATCACAAGCCGCTCATTTCGCTCTTCTCAGAAAGCAAAGGTATGAACACCAATGCTTTGTCCCGCATCCAAAGATGGGCACTAACGTTATCTGCGTATGACTATGTAATCCACCACAGACCAGGCACTGAGAACTGTGCTGATGCCCTCAGTCAGCTACCATTGCTCACCACTGGGGTGGAAATGGTTCAACCCGCAGACTTGCTTCTTGTAATGGATGCTTTGGAGAGCGAGGGGTCACCCTTTACGGCTTGCCAGATCAGGACCTGGACTAGCCAGGACCCTGTGCTATCACTAGTAAAAAGCTGCGTTCTCAATGGGAGCTGGTCGGTGGTTCCCGGGGAAATGCAAGATGAAATTAAGCCGTTCCACCGAAGCAAGGATGAAATGTCCATCCATTCGGACTGCCTCCTATGGGAGAATCCTGTAGTTTTGCCAAAAAAAGGCAGGGAAACGTTTATACACGACCTTCACAGTACCAACCCAGGCATAGTCATGATGAAGGCAATTGCCAGGCCGCATGTTTGGTGGCCCGGCATTGACTCGGAATTGCAGTCATGCATACACCAATGTAACACTTGCTCACAGTTGAGCAATGCACCAAGGGAGACCCCACTGAGTCTGCGGTCATGGCCCTCCAAACCGTGATCCAGGATCCACGTAGGTTTCGTTGGCCCCTTTCTAGGAAAGATGTTCCTAGTTGCAGTGAAGGCTTACTCTAAATGGATTGAATGTATAATAATATCGTCATGTACGTCCACTGCCACCATTGAAACCCTCCAGGCCATGTTCGCCACCCATGGTTTGCCCGATGTCTTTGTTAGCAACAATGGACCATATATCATCAGCTCGGAATTCAATGAGTTCATGACCTGCAATGGCATCAAGCATGTCAGGTCTGCGCCGTTTAAGCCTGCATCCAATGGTCATGCGGAACGGGCAGTCCAAACCATCAAGCAGAGCTTGAAACGTGTGAAGTACGGTTCCCTGCAGACCCGGTTATCTCGGATCCTGCTCAGCTACCAGACGTGACTCCATTCGCTTACCGGGGCTCCCCCTGCAGAATTGCTAATGAAGAGAGCACTTAAAACCAGGCTGTCCTTAGTCCACCCGGATCTCAATGATCATGTAGAAACCCGGCTTCACTGGCATAACGTGTACCACGATCACGCGGCTATATCGTGTGAAATTGAGGTTAATGACCCTGTGTTTGTTCTTAATTACGGTCATGGTCCCAAATGGGTTGCTGGCACTGTGTTAGCCAAGGAGGGGAACAGAGTGTTTGTTGTTAAATTTTTGAATGGACAAACGTGCAGAAAGCACTTGGATCAGACCAAACTGCGGATCACTGACAATCAAGAACAGTTTGAAGAGGACCACCCACGCACAAACAACCAGCAATTGACCTCGCGGTCAACCACGAGGATGAACCCACCATGCCCGACAATCCGATCAGACCAGCCACACCGCAGTGCAGCAATGATGTAACCGACTCACCCATGCCAGGACTTCAACTCAGGCGATCAACCCGGGAATGCAGAGACCCGGATTGCCTCAACTTGTAAATAACTTGTATCTAAGACTTTGTGGGGGGAATGATGTTATGTATGTAAACATTACCAATGTGTAAGTCTTGCCACCAGGGGGCGCACCTGTGAGAGATCCAAGGGTCACCTGCATCCTGGGCAAGCAGATATAAAAGGCAGTCTATTATGCTGCTTCCTCACCCTGGAGTTACATTAAAGACCAAGGTCACAACAGTTTGAGCTTACAATATACAGTCTTGTGGAGTTATTCTGAACATAACACCCACCGCTGGTTCCGCTCTCGCTGTGATCTCGGGCCTTGGGTCAGTGCTCCTTTTATCCCCACCGCTGGTCCCACTCTCCCTCTGATGCCCAAGAAAAAGGGAGAAATACTGACCAACCAATCACTTCCCTGCTTTCCTGTGACATCACACTTCGATTTATTTTTACTTCTCTCTCTCATAGGTTTGTTGGCACTGCTTCCTGCTAGCTCCTTTTATCTCCCCCTGGGCTGCTGGTTTCGTGCTGTTTTCGGGCTGTTTTGATCTCCTGCTGGGCTGCTGATCTCACACTGTTTTCGGGCTCCTTTTATCTCCTTTTATCTCCCACTGGTCTGCTGGTCTCGCGCTGTTTTCAGGCCACTCTTTATCCTCTCGCCGCTGCTGTCTTCTCAGAGGTCTTCCTTTAACAGCCAAAGTCCTGCATCGTCCGGTAGCACTTCCTGCACACTTTAACACCCTTTTAAATGTATTGCATGAAGCCACTGCTCCCAATAAAATGTTTTTAAAAATTCATAAGCAAAAATCTAAACTTACCTGAAAGTTGTGTGCTCCCCTTTAAGAAGCACTGGCAACATCTCTGTTGTACTGCTGCATGCATGTTCTTCCGTGCGTGGTCTAGAGAGGGCGTCGAAAATCACAGATTGGCGTCACGATCTGTATCATTTAAACGTGGGTAACGAGCACAGGCAATGACAGTGCTGCCAACCTACCAAAATAGCGGCTGTCGTGTTCTGTGGCGGAAGAGGACGGAAGCGAAACGGCCACTATATTTTCTGCCAAAACAGCCTTAACGGCTGGCTCTAAAGGTCCCAATTTCGCGGTCAAAGTCTCGCTAACTTCAGTCATTTGATGGGAATGTAGAGGGCCAGTAAAGTTTCTGTTAAACATTATGAAACACTACTAATAATTATACCTTTTCTGGTGAAAATATAAGACAGTACTTTGTAGGTAAATAGGAAACAGATCCCTTGAGACTTATGGAGCTGTTGATCAGCAGGAAAGTACCAAAAAGTACATGCTATTTTCTGCAATGGATGGAAAATTATGGTCAGCACATCCACAATTCCGTGAATTACACAGATGGAGGTTGATACACCTTGCTGGCAGTGTAATGTCCAACATTATACAGTACGGGGAACATACCAAGATGGATTTTTTTGGCCAGTTATGTTCTATAAATGGGCTCAAAAGATTGGGTATATGGTGAGAGAGCACTTACACTGGATCTCTATCAACAATCCGTTTGATACACATGTCCAGTTAAATATATAATTTGTGTAGGAAGCTCACTCCCAAAAATAGCTGGGAGCTTTATTTCAGTTTGATGGTGTAAAAAATGTGATGTAATTTGGATGCTGATGATATTTTCGGACCTTTTTACTGGGACCATATAAATTTACCCATATAAATTGTTGGCCAGAGTCGTTAGATAGGGCCTTTAGAACCACAGAAGTTTACAGCATAGGAAGAGGTAATTTTTCCCACTATACAAGAAATTGGGCTTGCATCCAATAAGGGCGGCAATTCAGCTAAGTATTGGGACAGATTTTGCGGTGGGTATGACAACGTACTCTGAGAGTATGCCATCATACATTAAATCCTGAACTTGCAATCTGTCAAGGTACGCCTCCACTTCCTGTTGGGGTGGTATTGGCAACACTACGCAGCCTCTCCTCGTAGTGCTGACGCGTTTCATTGCAGCCCCCCTTCCATTAAAGGGGAGGTCTGCTGCGCACTCTGCAGGGCCTCTGATGGTCTCCACTGGGCCACCAGGGCAGCGCGATGCTGTGGCCGCAGCCCGGCATGATGGTGGCCTAGACCACGCCACGGACCATCAAAACGGGCCGACCAGTGAGTCAGGCAAAAGAAAATGCGCAGCGCAGCACACCTCCCCTTTAAATTCCGCCCCGTGTGGAGAGGTCAGTCTGGTTCATGACCCACAAGGCTGGCGCTGACACTCAAGGCTCGCAGAAGTCTTGCTGGGCGCTGGCCAATTTCCGCCGTGGAAGGGTCGCCACGGGATGGTTGCACAGTGGCCGGGAGCATTTCCGGTGAGGTGCGGCACTACCGTGCTCATGCCTCCGCTAACTCCCGCGCAGTAGCGCCTCCCCTCGGGCAGAAACAGGTTCGCGCCCTGTTAACGTCTCCTGCTAGCAGGAGGCACACAACAGGGGAATTTCACCGACAAAGGGTTGCTATACAGATATTGCATTTCAAATATCAACTGATATTTTGATATATGAAATAAGTCCAAGTGCCAGTTTTGGTAACTGTGCGGAGGAGGCCAAGCTCATGCTGGTAGCAATCCACAGTACTTATGTTGAGCTAGGAGGAGCGCTGGCTTTGCAGAAATGCAACTATTAAGATATTTTCTGGCTGTGTTTTGTGTGGTCTCCAGCGGTCCCTTTAAGATCTAGAACAACTGAGCAGAGCAGGTGCAGCACTTGCTCCACCAATGTGTGCATGAATTTCTATTGGACCCTTAACAGCGGTCCCAATTTGCATATGTACGGTGCCTGACGCATGTTGCAAGTGGGCACAGAGCACACCTAAAAGTCAGTGGCATCCAACTTGCAGCCAGCGGACTTCCGGGGAAGAATGGCCGGCCAATCCTTATCATTCATTTCCCAACCAAAGGGAATACTCTTTCCCTATTAGCTTTTCAAAACCTTTCATAATTTAATAAACTGCACTTAATACTATATTGCCCAACCATTGCCTTTTACAGATTTATTATTATCTCGTTACTTTTGGATATAATGGGGCCGAAAATACCACTTCCCTTACGGCCTGATACCGCCGGAAATTGGCGGCCACATTGCGGAGTGCAGTGGATGCCGAGTTTTTGTGGAATGGCCGCCAATTTGAAAATTCTGCTCCTGTAGTATGCCGGCAGTGACCCGCTTCCCCCACTACCGCTCAGCTGCTGCCAATCCGTCCTATGTGTGTAATCGGAGCGCACACCGCCGATGTTCCTCCCCGATGGCGAAATTCCACCGAGTCTTGCTGCCGCCGCTTGGTGCCACCAGTAGCTTTTTCTGCCGGTGCACTGTGCTTGGGGTACTTACAAAATGGCATGCAGCTGCCATTAAAGGGAAGGACCTACTGCCGCAGCCGCCATCTTTTTGTTTTGTTGGCCGACTGCCATGCCGGGCCGACAATTATGCCCCCAGGTTCGGCCGGGTCGGCAACAAACAGCCTGACACCCCCTCTAGGGTGCCAGGCCGCTGGCCCAGCTGAAACCCTCCCTGGTGGGCCAGTGGACCGAATTTAAAGAATTGCAGCGATCTCCCATTTAAGTGAAGGGAGTGACGTGGCACCGTGATGACATCATCAGCTCTACGCTGATGACTGACAGCGGTGAATACTCCGCCTTCCCCCCAACTTCCGCCCCTCTAGTGTGCCAACTTCCGCTCACCGCCATACAATCGCCTCATTATGACCGACCTCCGTCCTGCTGAAAAAAAAGAACCAAAGAGCAGAACTTCACTCAAGAGACCACCACATCAACCACGCCGGTAAAAACAGTTGAAACACAGTAGGTGCACTGCATTTCCAATGGTGGGCAATTTTGGCACCCTAATGCCTCTGAATATTAAACCAAAAATGCCACTGGTCATTTCTATTGCTTAATCTATCCTGCACTTGCATTTTCAGGAAACTGAATTACTAAGTTTTTCTGTTCGTAGACATCCTTCAGCATCATTCCATTGAGTGTATCCTCCTGTTCCTTGTTTTACTTCATAAAATATATTACCTCACACTTACAACATTAAGAGGCTGAAATGATGCTCCCATGCAGCAGTGGCACAGGGGCATATCAGGCACAGAGCACAGAAAAACCAGGGCATTGACTCTGTGTCCATTTTGCCCTAGTTCCAGGTTTTCCGCGGAACTTGTGTTGGGAACAAGAAGATGTTTGCGCTGCTCAAACGAATACTGTTAAATTTACATATATGGTATTAAATTACTTCAAACCTTATATTCTTCTTCTGCTCGCTGCCTATTTTCCAGAAGCAATTCTTCAGTTTCAGCAGAAATTGGGTCTCTACCAAGGTGTACCTGCCTGAAAGATGAAAGTAAAGCATGTTTAGTGTGGTCCCCAAACAGACTATAACAGAAGAGAATACCTACCTGGAGACCTCACTGAATAGATAGATTACTGTTTAAAATGAATACTTTGTGAAAATACATTGAAATTAAAAAAATCTAAATTAGACATGCAGAATATTTCACATTCAAACAAATAACAAATATGCACTCTTGCTATTTTAACTTTTGCTTACCATCGTAATTGGTTATCCCGCTCCGACATAACACCTATTCTGACTTTTTTTCGGAACATTGCTTCCTTTGCCTGTCTGCTGTGTGGTGCTTCTTGCACATTAGTCAATGCTTCAAAAAAGTAAAGGGAAAAGGTGGTGCATAAGAGCATAAGAAATAGGAGCAGGAGTAGGCCATACCATACGGCCCCTCGAGCCTGTTCCGCCATTTAATACGATCATGGCTGATCCGATCATGAACTCAGGTCCACTTCCCTGCCTGCTCCCCATAACCCCTTATTCCCTTATTGGTTAAGAAACTGTCTCTCTCTGTCTTAAATTTATTCAATGTCCCGGCTTCCACAGCTCTCTGAGGCAGCGAATTCCACAGATTTACAACCCACTGAGAAAAGAAATTGCTCCTCATCTCAGTTTTAAATGGGCGGCCCCTTATTCTAAGATTATGCTCTCTAGTTCTAGTCTCCCCCATCAGTGGAAACATCCTCTCTGCATCTACCTTGTCAAGCCCCCTCATAATCTTATACGTTTCGATAAGATCACCTCTCATTCTTCTGAATCTCAATGAGTAGAGGCCCAACTCCCTCAACATTTTCTCATAAGTCATCCCCCTCATCTCCGGTATCAACCTAGTGAACCTTCTCTGAACTGCCTCCAAAACAAGTATATCCTTTCGTAAATATGGAAATCAAAACTGTACGCAGTATTCCAGGTGTGGCCTCACCAATACCCTGTATAACTGTAGCGAGACTTCCTTGCTTTTATACTCCATCCCCTTTGCAATAAAGGCCAAGGTTCCACTGGCCTTCCTGATCACTTGCCGTTCCTGCATATTAATCTTTTGTGTTTCATGCACAAGTACCCCAAGGTCCTGCTGTACTGCAGCACTTTGCAAATTTTCTCCATTTAAATAATAATTTGCTCTTTGATTTTTTTTCTGCCAAAGTGCATGACCTCACACTTTCCAACATTATACTCCATCTGCCAAATTTCTGCCCACTCAGTTAGCCTGTCTATGTCCTTTTGCAGATTTTTTGTGTCCTCCTCACACATTGCTTTTCCTCCCATCTTTGTACCAAACTTGGCTATGTTACACTTGATCCTTTCTTACAAGTTGTTAATATAGATTGTAAATAGTTAGGGTCCCAGCACTAAACCCTGCGGCACCCCACTAGTTACTGATTGCCAACCCGACATTTATCACGACTCTCTGTTTTCTGTTAGTTAGCCAATTTACCCCCATCCCCGTGAACTTTTATCTTGTGCAGTAACCTTTTATGTGGCACCTTGTCAAATGCCTTCTGGAAGTCCAAATATACCACATCCACTGGTTCCCCTTTATCCACGCTGTTCGTTACATCCCCAAAGAATTCCAGCAAGTTTGTCAAACATGACTTCCCCTTCATAAATCCATGCTGACTCTACCTGACCGAATTATGCTTTTCCAAATGTCCTGCTACTGCTTCTTTAATAATGGACTCCAACATTTTCCCAACCACAGATGTTAGGCTAACTGGTCTATAGTTTCCTGCTTTTTGTCTGCCTCTTTTTTTAAATAGGAGCATTACATTTGCAGTTTTCCAATCTGCTGGGACCTCCCCAGAATCCAGGGAATTTTAGTAAATTACAACCAATGCATCCACTATTCCTGCCGCTACTTCTCTTAAGACCCTAGGATGCAAGCCATCAGGTCCAAGAGATTTATCTGCCTTTAGTCCCATTATCTTATTGAGTACCACCTCCTTAGTGATTGTGATTGTGTTAAGTTCCTCGCCCCCCTATAGCTCCTTGACTATCCACTGTTGGGCTATTGTTTGTGTCTACCATAAACACTGATACAAAATATTTGTTCAGAGTTTCTGCCACCTCCATGTTCCCCATTACTAATTCCCCGGTATCGTCCTCTAAGTGACCAACATTTACTTTAGCCACTCTTTTCCTTTTTATATTCCTATAGAAACTCTTGCCAACTGTTTTTATATTTCGTGCCAGTTTACTTTCATAGTCTATCTTCCCTTTCTTAATTTTTTTTAAATTATTCTTTGCTGGCTTTTAAAAGTTTCCCAATCTTCTGTCCTCCCACTAATTTTGGCCACTTTGTATGCCCTTGATTTTAATTGGATACAGTCCTTTATTTAGTTAGTTAGCCACGGATGGCTATATTTTCTTTTACACCCTTTTCTCCTCACTGGATTATATTTTTTTGAGAGTTGTGAAATATCTCCTTAAATGTACGCCACTGTTCATCAACTGTCCTACACTTTAATCTATTTTCCCAGTCCACTTTAGCCAACTCTGCCCTCATACCTTCATAGTCTCCTTTATTTAAGCTTAGTATGCTGGTTTGAGATCCAACTTTCTCACCCTCCATCTGAATTTGAAATTCAACCATGCTATGATCACTCATTCCAAGGGGATCCTTTACTAGGAGATTATTTATTAATCCTGTCTCATTACACAGGACCAGATCCAAGATAGCCTGCCCCCTGGTTGGTTCTGTTACATACTGCTCAAGGAACCCGTCCTTATCAACTCTTCCTCAAGGCTACCCTGACCAATTTGATTTGTCCAATCAATATGGAGGTTAAAATCACCCATGATTGTTGCTGTTCCCTTTTTACAAGCCCCCACTATTTCCTGGTTTATACACCGACCAATAAAGTTGCTACTGTTAGGGGGCCTATAAACTATGCCCACCAATGACTTTTTCCCCTTATTATTCCTTATCTCCACCTAAACTGTTTCAACATCCTAATCATTTGAGCCAATATCGTTTCTCACTATTGCAGTGATTCCATCCTTTATCAATAGAGCTACCCCGCCTCCTTTTCTGGTAATATCTGGAAAAACTTCAGGAGTGCTCATGAATGTCATAATGCTCATAAATGAAATGCAAAGATAAACCCCGGCTTCTCCGTTGCAAACCGTCTTCTTAAACCCCTCTCCCGTCTCCTCCACCCTTACTTCCGACGAGAAGTGTGAGGAGCTCATGGACTTTTTTGCCTCTAAGAATGAGACCATCCATTCAGCTGCCTTTGCCACTTCCCTTCCTTCCTCTTGCCCACCGGGCCAAACTTTCTTTCAGGTTCCCCCTACCCTAGCCCTGAACTCGCATTTTTCTCCAGTTTCCCTCCGATCTCCCATGATGACCTCTCCACGCTCATCTTCCTGCTCCCTCGACCCTATTCCCACCAAACTGCTGACTACCCAACTTTCTTTTCTGGCTCCCATGTTAGCTGACATTGTTAACAGTTCTCTTTCCTCAGGTACTGTTCCCCCTCCTTCAAATCTGCCGTCATCACCTCTCTCCTCAAAAAAAACCCTTGACCCTCCGTCCTTGCAAACTACTGCCCCATGTCCAACCTCCCTTTCCTCTCCAAAGTTCTTGAATGTGTTGTCGCTTACAAAATCCGTGCTCATCTTTCCCGCAACTCCATGTTTGAATCTCTCCAATCAGGTTTCCGCCCCTGCCACAGTACTGAAACGGCTCACTTCAAAGTCACAAATGACATCCTTTGCGTCTGTGGCAAAGGTAAACTATCCCTCCTTGTCCTTCCTGATTTGTCTGCAGCCTGTGACATGGTTGACCACTCCACCTTCTCCAACGCCTCTCCACCATTGTCCAGCTGGGTGGGACTGCACTCGCTTGGTTCCATTCTTATCTATCGAATCATAGCCAGAGAATCACCTGGAGTGGATTTCCTTCCTGCTCCCGCATTGTTATCTCTGGTATCCCCCAAGGATCTATCCTTAGCCCCCTCCTATTCATTATTTACATGCTGCCCCTTGGCGACATCATCCGAAAACTCAGCGACAGTTTCCACATGTACGCTGACGACACCACTATCTCGCTACCACTTCTCTCGAACCCTGCACAGTCTCTAAATTGTCAGACTGCTTGTCCGACATCCAGTTCTGGATGAGTAGAAATAATCTCCAATTAAATATTGGGAAGACCGAAGCCATTATTTTCAATTCCCACCACAAACTCCATTCCCTAGCCACTGACTCCATCCCTCTCCCTACATCTGTCTGAGACTGAGCCACATTGTTTGCAACCTTGGTGTCATATTTGACCTTGAAATGAGCTTCTGACCACATATCCGCGGCATTAACTAAGACTGCCTATTTCCACCTCTGCAACAATATCCCATCCCCGCTCTTGCCTCAGCTCATCTGCTGCTGAAACTCTCATCCATGCTTTTGTTACCTCAAGACTTGACTATTCCAATGCACTCCTGGCTGGCCTCCCACATTCTGACCTAAGTAAATTTGAGATCATCCAAAACCTGACTGCTCATGTCCTAACTCACACCAAGTCCCACATACCCATTACTCCTGTTCTCGCTGACCTACATTGGCTCCCGGTTAAGCAATGCCTCGATTTCAAAATTCTCATCCTTGTTTTCAAAACCCTCCATGGCCTCGCCCCTCCCTTTCTCTGTAATCTCCTTCAGCCCCACAACCCCGCCAAAGATATCTGCGCCCCTCTAATTCTGCCTTCTTGAGCATCCCTGATTATAGTTGCCCTTCTGTTGCCTCGACCCTAAGCTGTGGAATTCTCTGCCTAAACCTCTCCGCCTCTTTCCTCTTTTAAGACGCTCCTTAAAACCTTCCTCTTTGACCACCTGCCCTATATTCTCCTTATGTGGTTCAGTGTCAAAATCTTTATTTTATAATACTCCTGTGAAGCACCTTGGGATGTTTTACTGCATTAAAGGCGCTATATAAATACAAGTTGTTCTTGTGGTTAACCATTGTTAATGCTTGAGGCTGGGCATTTGTTCATGTGTAAGAGTACTTATAAGCATTATTCACCAGGGAATCAAAGAAGAAGATGCACCAACACCTTGTAGAAGCTGCATTACAGCATTAAAAACACAACGAGGTATTGATGAAGTTTGTCTGAAGTTTTAAGTGATGAGAACTATTTGGTAAGTACTTGTTAAAATTACAATTATTTTTACAAAAACACACAAATATTCTCTCACAACCAGTGCTAGCAGCAACAAATTACAAACTCAGTTATTCTGGCTTTGACTGTGCCTGACCCAAAGATGGGTGATATGGGAAGAGCAACCACCTAATCTTTTAATCTTTTTTTAAAAAGAGTTGCGTGAGCAAAAAAAAGAGACTACGGATTGCGCACCTGTTGCAGCTTTTGTTTTGTTGACACCAGTGAAAGAGATAAAGGGAGAGCGAGTATGCGCGGAATGAAAGAGCCCGAGAGCGAGAATGAGAGATATAGAGAGGCAGACAGAGCGGTAGATTTTAACTATCGGGCGGTGACCCAATGGCTGCTCGATCATGCTCATGGGAGATCCTGTCCATTTTGAAGGGTGGGCCTCATTACTATGTTCCTGACAAACTGCAAGTATGAACTGGGACATTGGAACCAGTTCTGGGGGAAGTGGGACCTGTACAAAAGGGACGGTCTGCACTTGAGCAGGACTGGAACTGATGTCCTAGGGGTAACATTTGCTAATGCAGTTCGGGAATGTTTAAACTAATATGGCAGGGGTATGGGAACCTATGCAGCGAGATAGGGCGAAGTAATATGGAGTCAGAAACAGATGGTAGAAAGGTAAAAATCAATAGTGGAAGGCCGAGTAAACAAAGGCAAGAAACAAAAAGGGCCACACTGCATCATAATTCTAAAAGGACAAAGGGTGTTAAAAAAACAAGCCTGCGGCTTTGTGTCTTAATGCAAGGAGTATCCGCAATAAGGTGGATGAATTAACTGTGCAAATAGATGTTAACGGATATGATGTGATTGGGATTACAGAGACGTGAATCCAGGATGATCAGGGCTGGGAACTCAACATCCAGGGGTATTCAACATTCAGGAAGGATAAAATAAAAGGAAAAGGAGGTGGGGTAGCATTGCTGGTTAAAGAGGAGATTAATGCAATAGTTAGGAAGGACATTAGCTTGGCTGATGTGAAATCAATATGGGTAGAGCTGCAGAACACCAAAGGGCAAAAAACGATAGTGGGAGTTGTGTACAGACCTCCAAACAGTAGTAGTAATGTTGGGGAGGGCATCAAACAGGAAATTAGGGGTGCATGCAATAAAGGTGCAGCAGTTATCATGGGTGACTTTAATATGCACATAGATTGGGCTAACCAAACTGGAAGCAATACGGTGGAGGAGGATTTCCTGGAGTGCATAAGGGATGGTTTTTTAGACCAATATGTCGAGGAACCAACTAGGGGGGAGGCCATCTTAGACTGGGTGTTGTGCAATGAGAGAGGATTAATTAGCAATCTCGTTGTGCGAGGCCCCTTGGGGAAGAGTGACCATAATATGGTGGAATTCTACATTAGGATGGAGAATGAAACAGTTAATTCAGAGACCATGGTCCAGAACTTAAAGAAGGCTAACTTTGAAAGTATGAGGCGTGAATTGGCTAGAATAGATTGGCGAGTGATACTTAAGGGGTTGACTGTGGATGGGCAATGGCAGACATTTAGAGACTGCATGGATGAACTACAACAATTGTACATCCCTGCCTGGCGTAAAAATAAAAAAGGGAAGGTGGCTCAACCATGGCTATCAAGGGAAATCAGGGATAGTATTAAAGCCAAGGAAGTGGCATACAAATTGGCCAGAAATAGCAGTGAACCTGGGGACTGGGAGAAATTTAGAACTCAGCAGAGGAGGACAAAAGGTTTGATTAGGGCAGGGAAAATAGAGGTACGAGAGGAAGCTTGCAGGGAACATTAAGACAGACTGCAAACGTTTCTATAGATATGTAAAGAGAAAAAGGTTAGTAAAGACAACGTAGGTCCCCTGCAGTCAGAATCAGGGGAAGTCATAACGGGGAACAAAGAAATGGCGGACCAATTGAACAAGTACTTTGGTTCGGTATTCACTAAGGGGGACACAAACAACCTTCTGGATATAAAAGGGGTCAGAGGGTCTAGTTAGAAGGAGGAACTGAGGGAAATCATTATTAGTCGGGAAATTGTGTTGGGGAAATTGATGGGATTGAAGGCCGATAAATCCCCAGGGCCTGATGGACTGCATCCCAGAGTACTTAAGGAGGTGGCCTTGGAAATAGCGGATGCATTGACAGTCATTTTCCAACATTCCATCGACTCTGGATCAGTTCCTATCGAGTGGAGGGTAGCCGATGTAACCCCACTTTTTAAAAAAGGAGGGAGAGAGAAAACAGGGAATTATAGATCGGTCAGCCTGACATCGGTAGTGGGTAAAATGATGGATTCAATTATTAAGGATGTCATAGCAGCGCATTTGGAAAGAGGTGACATGATAGGTCCAAGTCAGCATGGATTTGTGAAAGGGAAATCATGCTTGACAAATCTTCTGGAATTTTTTGAGGATGTTTCCAGTAGAGTGGACAAGGGAGAACCAGTTGATGTGGTATATTTGGACTTTCAGAAGGCTTTCGACAAGGTCCCACACAAGAAATTAATGTGCAAAGTTAAAGAACATGGGATTGGGGGTAGAGTGCTGACTTGGATTGAGAACTGGTTGTCAGACAGGAAGCAAAGAGTAGGAGTAAATGGGTACTTTTCAGAATGGCAGACAGTGACGAGTGGGATACCGCAAGGTTCTGTGCTGGGGCCCCAGCTGTTTACATTGTATATTAATGATTTAGATGAGGGGATTAAATGTAGTATCTCCAAATTTGTGGATGACACTAAGTTGGGTGGCAGTGTCAGCTGCGAGGAGGATGCTATGAGGCTGCAGAGTGACTTGGATAGGTTAGGTGAATGGGCAAATGCATGGCAGATGAAGTATAATGTGGATAAATGTGAGGTTATCCACTTTGGTGGTATAAACAGAGAGACAGACTATTATCTGAATGGTGACAGATTAGGAAAAGGGGAGGTGCAACAAGACCTGGGTGTCATGGTTCATCAGTCATTGAAGGTTGGCATGCAGGTACAGCAGGCGGTTAAGAAAGCATGTTGGCCTTCATAGCGAGGCGATTTGAGTACAGGGGCAGGGAGGTGTTGCTACAGTTGTACAGGGCCTTGGTGAGGCCACACCTGGAGTATTGTGTACAGTTTTGGTCTCCTAACTTGAGGAAGGACATTCTTGCTATTGAGGGAGTGCAGCGAAGGTTCACCAGACTGATTCCCGGGATGGCGGGACTGACATATCAAGAAAGACTGGATCAACTGGGCTTGTATTCACTGGAGTTCAGAAGAATGAGAGGGGACCTCATAGAAACGTTTAAAATTCTGAGGGGTTTAGACAGGTTAGATGCAGGAAGAATGTTCCCAATGTTGGGGAAGTCCAGAACCAGGGGTCACAGTCTAAGGATAAGGAGTAAGCCATTTAGGACCGAGATGAGGAGAAACTTCTTCACCCAGAGAGTGGTGAACATGTGGAATTCTCCACCACAGAAAGTTGTTGAGGCCAATTCACTAAATATATTCAAAAAGGAGTTAGATGTAGTCCTTACTACTAGGGGGATCAAGGGGTATGGCGAGAAAGCAGGAATGGGGTACTGAAGTTGCAAGTTCAGCCATGAACTCATTGAATGGTGGTGCAGGCTCGAAGGGCCGAATGGCCTACTCCTGCACCTATTTTCTATGTTTATAAGATTCTATGAAATGAGCACCCTGCTGCAGCTTGCTGGCTCTGGCCAGTCCAATATAGGGTGGCCTGGAGGCTGACCCGGCTGGCCGGAAGGTAGATCCAGGGATGGAGATGGGGACAGTAGCGGCTTACATTGTTCTTGTAATGAGAGTATGAACATTCATGCTCCTGCTGCATCTTCTGCTATACTGTGGAGTGTGTATGGTGTATGGTCCACGCAATTGTCCATCAAAATTGCAATATGACCTTGTGTACATCATAGGACCCCAATTTACATATTAAAGGGGCTGACCGCCTGAAAAATACTCTCTGACTGCCCAGCAGAGAGCGCCTTTGAAGATGGCAGCCCCCAGAGCGCCAGTATAAATGAGGTGGTAGCCATTGTCAATTCTCTACTGCCTTTTTTACGCTAGGCAGCCGAATCTATCCAAAAATGTCCTTCTTCAACCTAATTTGATTTTTTTGAAGAAAACTTGTAAGTTGAATTTTCAAAGCAAATTTTCAGAGAAACAGATAGGAAGTAGGGATACAGGGAAAGGGGAGAGAATGAGGGAAGCATCATCATCATAGGCAGTCCCTCGGAATTGAGGAAGACTTGCTTCCACTCCTGAAGTGAGTTCTTTGGTGGCTGAACAGTCCAATACGAGAGCTAAAGACTCTGTCACAGGTGGGACACACAGTCATTGAGGGAAGGGGTGGGTGGGACTGGTTTGCCGCACGCTCCTTCCACTACCTGCGCTTGACGTCTTCACGCTCTCGGCGTTGAGTCTGGAAGTGCTCAACGCCCTCCCGGATGCACTTTTTCCACTTAGGGCGGTCTTTGGCCAGGGATTCCCAGGCAGTGGTGATGTCGCACTTTATCAGGGAGGCTCTGAGGGTGTCCTTGTAATGTTTCTGCTGCCCATCTTTGTCTTGTTTGCCATGAAGAAGCTCCGCATAGAACATTTGCTTTGAGAGTCTCGTATCTGGTATGCAAACTATGTGGCCTGCCCAGCGAAGCTGATCGAGCGTGGCCAGTGCTTCAATGTTGGGGATGTTAGCCTGGACGAGGCCACTGATGTTGGTGCACCTGTTCTCCCAGGGGATTTGCAGGATCTTGCGGAGACATCGTTGGTGATATATCTCCAGCGACTTGAGGTGTCTTCTGTACATCGTCCTTGCCTCTGAGCCATACAAGAGGGCGGGTATTACTACAGCCCTGTAGACCATAAGCTTGGTGGTAGATTTGACGGCCTGGTCTTCGAACACTCTTTTCCTCAGGCGGCTGAAGGCTGCACTGGCACACTGGAGGCGGTGTTGAATCTCCACATCAATGTCTGCTTTTGTTGATAAGAGACTCCTGAGGTATGGGAATTGGTCCACGATGTTGAGGGTCGCGCCGTTGATCTTGATGACTGGGGGGCATTGCTGTGTGACGAGGAGAGGCTGGTGGAGCACCTTTGTCTTACGGATGTTAAGCGTAAGGCCCATGCTTTCATATGGCTCAGTATATACATCGACTATATCCTGGAGTTCAGCCTCAGCAGGTGCACAGACGCAGGCTTCATCCGCATACTGTAGCTCAATGACAGAGTTGGGGTGATTTTGGACCTGGCCTGGAGGCGGCGTCAGTTAAACAGCTTCCCACTAGTTCTGTAGTTTAGTTCCACTCAAGCGGGGAGCTTGTTGTCTGTGAGGTGGAGCATGGCAGCGAGGAAGATTGAGAAGAGGTTTGGAGCGATGACGCAGCCCTGTTTGACCCTGGGCCGGACATGGATTGGGTCTGTAATGGATCTGTTAGTAAGGAACACGGCCTGCATGTCATCGTGGAGCAGGCGAAGGATGTTGACAAACTTTTGGGGGCATCCGAAACGGAGGAGGACGCTCCATAGACCCTCGCTTTTGACAGTGTCAAAGGCCTTTGTAATGTCGAAAAAGGCCATGTATAAGGGCTGGCGCTGCTACCTGCATTTTTCCTGCAGTTGTCACGCTGCAAAGATCATGTCCGTTGTGCCCAGTAGGGGACGAAATCCGCACTGCGACTCCGGGAGGAGCTCCTCGGCCACAGGGAGAAGACGGTGGAGGAGAACTCAGCGACACCTTTCCCAGTGGCTGATAGCAGGGAGATTCCCGTCGTTGCCGCAGTCAGACTTGTCTCCTTTTTTAAAGATGGTCATGATCACTGCATCTCTGAGATCTCCCGGCATGCTCTCCTCCCTCCAGATCATTAGCTGATCTCCGCCATACTTTAGCGCCTTATCAGGGATTCCATCCGCTCCCGTAGCCTTGATATTCTTGAGCTGTTTTATGGCTTTTCCTACCTCGTGCAACGTTGGGGTTTCACTGAGGTGGTGGCAGGTCGCATGCTGCGGGTTGGAGTCGAGAACACGTGGGTCAAAGGCAGGGTCTCAATTGAGGAAATCTTTGAAGTGCTCGTCCAGCAGGCCCTGACAGCCTCGGAATCCTTGATGAGTGTTTCCCTGTTCTTGGTCAGCAGTGAGGTGGGGCATTGGGAAAGTTGGACCGTAGGTGGCCTTGACTGCGATGAAGAATCCGCGCATATTGTGGCTGTCGGGAAGTTGTCGTATCTCCTGTGCTTTCTCCATCCACCACCTGTTCTTTAGATCCCGGGTATTTTGTTGGACCGCAGCCTTGAGCCGTCTGTAATGTTGCTTTGCAGCTCCCGCGTTGGGTTGTTGCTTGAGGCTCAGAAATGCCCTGCCCTTGCGATCTATTAGTTATTGGATCTCCTGATCATTCTCATCAAACCAGTCCTGGTGTTTTTTGGTTGAGTGTCCAAGTGTCTCTTCACAGGCACTGGTTATGGAGACCTAGAGGGCAGACCAAGAACTGTGGGCATTCAGCATCTGAGGGTCATCAGGCTAGCCAGGTTAGCTGTGAGGTGCTGGCTACATAGAGCTCTCTTAGCTGGGTCTTTAAGTGCCCCAGCATTGACTTTTTTGTGGCACTGCTTCTGCTGCCCCTCTGCTTTGGGGCTATGTTAGTATCGATGATGGATCGGATTAGGCGGTGGTCCGTCCAGCAGTCGTCAGCTCCTGTCATGGTGCAGGTGATGCGCACATCCTTGCAATTTCTGGCTTGGACGATGACATAGTCGAGCAGGTGCCAGTGTTTGGAGGAGCGTGTTGCCACGATGCCTTGTATTTGGCCCTCTGGTGGAACAGGGTGTTGGTGATGAGAAGTTCATGTTCTAGACATTTTGTCAGAAGTAGGGTACCGCTGGAGTTGGCTTTCCCTACCCCCGCTCTGCCAATCACGCCTCCCCAGAGGGCTGTGTCTTTGCCAACCCTGGCGCTGAAGTCACCTAGGAGGATCAATGTCGCCCTTGGAGACGTGGGACAGGGATGTCTCGATGTTGGAATAAAAACCCTCTTTAGTCTCATCCGTTGCATCGAGTGTTGGGGCGTACGCACTGATGATTGTGGTGCATTGGTTCCAGGATAAGGCGAGACGAAGTCATGAGGCGTTCGTTAACCCCGCATGGGGGGTCTTTGAGGCGGTCGACCAGTTCATTTTTGATAGCGAAGCCGACTCTGTGAAGGCGGCGATCTTCCTCTGATTTTCCTTTCCAGAAAAAGGTGTAACCTCCACCTTGTTCCTTGAGCTGGCCTTCCCCTGACCGCCGGGTCTCGCTTAGGGCGGCGATGTCGATGTCAAAGCATCTAAGTTCCTGGTGCAGCGTTCCGGCCTGTTGCTGTTGGAGTTGTCCATGAGAGTCCTGACGTTCCAGGTCCCGAACTTCATGTTAACGAAGTGGAAGATGCCTGTGCGTGAGTTCTTTTAACGTGGGGTGGCCGCTGCACACCGGCAACCACACGGGCTTAGCTGAGCAAGGTCTTGGTCCAGTGGCGTGGGGCTCCATGACGACTGGAGAATGAGCCTAATTGCCGACGTCAAAATGTTGCCCGCAAGTTTTCCAAAGTTATTTAAAAGTTTCTTCAGGGACTTCAAAGGAGAAATTCTCCAAGTTGTTTAAAAGTTTTCCCAAATTGTTTAAAAAGTTACTCAGGTCGATTAAAAATTTAAAAATAGATTAAAAGTTGATTAAAAGTCTAAAATGTAAGTCAGTAGTGGGTTACTCCCCTGGCACTGCTCCATGGGCGCCGCCAGCCATCTGTTGTCCTGAGCTGGCCCCGGAGTCCCTCCGGTCGGTTAAACGCCGGCCGCGGAGTCCCTTCGGCCAACTCGGAGCCTGCCTCGGCAGCGACCCCTGAGTCCTGGGGGCCCAATCTGTGGAGGTGAAAGCATCTGGATGCAGTTTCCTGTGTTGTCCTGGGTGGTCGGTAAGGCCGGGAGGTCGGTAAGGGGCCCCGAGGTGGGAGGTGGCCCAAGGCTTGGTTGGGGGGGCAGGCATTAGGAAAGTCAACCATCCGCTGGAATTCCGGGGGATGTTTTAAAAGTTTCTTCCAAAGTTTTCCAAAGTTATTTAAAAGTTTCTTCAGGGACTTCAAAGGAGAAATTCTCCAAGTTGTTTAAAAGTTTTCCCAAATTGTTTAAAAAGTTACTCAGGTCGATTAAAAATTTAAAAATAGATTAAAAGTTGATTAAAAGTCTAAAATGTAAGTCAGTAGTGGGTTACTCCCCTGGCACTGCTCCATGGGCGCCGCCAGCCATCTGTTGTCCTGAGCTGGCCCCGGAGTCCCTCCGGTCGGTTAAACGCCGGCCGCGGAGTCCCTTCGGCCAACTCGGAGCCTGCCTCGGCAGCGACCCCTGAGTCCTGGGGGCCCAATCTGTGGAGGTGAAAGCATCTGGATGCAGTTTCCTGTGTTGTCCTGGGTGGTCGGTAAGGCCGGGAGGTCGGTAAGGGGCCCCGAGGTGGGAGAGCCGAAGGGGCCCCGAGGTGGGAGAGCCGGAGGGGCCCCGAGGTCGGAGAGCCGGAGGGGCCCCGAGGGCAGCGAGCCGGTGGGGGCCCCGAGGTTGGCAAGCCGGTGGGACCGCGAGGTCGGCAGCCGGTAAGGCCCCGAGGTCAGCAAGCCGGTAAGGCCCCGATGTCGGCGAGTCGGGAGTTCGGAGGCATCGGAGGTCCCAACCACCAGAGGGTCATTGACTGCACCGTGGTGCGGGGATTCACTCTCCACATGAGCTTCCTCCCATCACCACTATATTTAGGGAAACAAGAGAGTCTCTGGCCACATGTCTTAGAAACATAGAAAATAGGTGCAGGAGTAGGCCAATCGGCCCTTCTAGCTTGCACCGCCATTCAATGAGTTCATAGCTGAACATGCAACTTCAGTACCCCATTCCTGCTTTCTTGCCATACCCCTTGATCCCCCGAGTAGTAAGGACTACATCTAACTCCTTTTTGAATATATTTAGTGAATTGGCCTCAACAACTTTCTGTGGTAGAGAATTCCACAGGTTCACCACTCTCTGGGTGAAGAAGTTTCTCCTCATCTCGGTCCTAAATGGCTTACCCCTTATCCTTAGACTGTGACCCCTGGTTCTGGACTTCTCCAACATTGGGAACATTCTTCCTGCATCTAACCTGTCTAAACCCATCAGAATTTTAAACGTTTCTATAAGGTCCCCTCTCATTCTTCTGAACTCCAGTGAATACAAGCCCAGTTGATTTAGTCTTTCTTGATAGATCAGTCCCACCATCCCGGGAATCAGTCTGGTGAACCTTCGCTGCACTCCCTCAATAACAAGAATGTCCTTCCTCAGGTTAGGAGACCAAGACTGTACACAATAATCCAGGTGTGGCCTCACCAAGGCCCTGTACAACCGTAGCAACACCTCCCTGCCCCTGTACTCAAATCCCCTCGCTATGAAGGCCAACATGCCATTTGCTTTTTTAACCGCCTGCTGTAACTGCATGCCAACCTTCAATGACTGATGTACCATGACACCCAGGTCTCGTTGCACCTCTCCTTTTCCTAATCTGTCACCATTCAGATAATAGTCTGTCTCTCTGTTTTTACCACCAAAGTGGACAACCTCACATTTATCCACATTATACTTCATCTGCCATGCATTTGCCCACTCACCTAACCTATCCAAGTCGCTCTGCAGTCTCATAGCATCCTCCTCGCAGCTCACACTGCCACCTAACTTAGTGTCATCCGCAAATTTGGAGATACTACATTTAATCCCCTCGTCTAAATCATTAATATACAGTGTAAACAGCTGGGGCCCCAGCACAGAACCTTGCGGTACCCCACTACTCACCGCCTGCCATTCTGAAAAGTACCCATTTACTCCTACTCTTTGCTTCCTGTCTGACAAACATTTCTCAATCCATGTCAGCACACTACCCCCAATCCCATGTGCTTTAACTTTGCACATTAATCTCTTGTGTGGAACCTTGTCGAAAGCCTTCTGAAAGTCCAAATATACCACATCAAATGGTTCTCCCTTGTCCATTCTACTGGAAACATCCTCAAAAAATTCCAGAAGATTTGTCAAGCATGATTTCCCTTTCACAAATCCATGCTGACTTGGACCTATCATGTCACCTCTTTCCAAATGCGCTGCTATGACATTCTTAATAATTGATTCCATCATCTTACCCACTACCGATGTCAGGCTGACCGGTCTATAATTCCCTGTTTTCTCTCTCCCTCCTTTTTTAAAAAGTGGGGTTACATTGGCTACCCTCCACTCCATAGGAACTGATCCAGAGTCAATGGAATGTTGGAAAATGACTGTCAATGCATCCGCTATTTCCAAGGCCACCTCCTTAAGTACTCTGGGATGCAGTCCATCAGTCCCTGGAGATTTATCGGCCTTCAATCCCATCAATTTCCCCAACACAATTTCCTGACTAATAAGGATTTCCCTCAGTTCCTCCTCCTTACTAGACCCTCTGACCCTTCTTATATCCGGAATGTTGTTCGTGTCCTCCTTAGTGAATACCGAACCAAAGTACTTGTTCAATTGGTCCGCCATTTCTTTGTTCCCCTTTATGACTTCCCCTGATTCTGACTGCAGGGGACCTACATTTGTCTTTACTAACCTTTTTCTCTTTACAAACTTTTGCAATTCGTCTTAATGTTCCCTGCAAGCTTCTTCTCGTACTCCATTTTCCCTGCCCTAATCAAACCCTTTGTCCTCCTCTGCTGAGTTCTAAATTTCTCCCAGTCCCCGGGTTCGCTGCTATTTCTGGCCAATTTGTATGCCACTTCCTTGGTTTTAATACTATCCCTGATTTCCCTTGATAGCCACGGTTGACCCACCTCCGCTTTTTTATTTTTATACCAGACAGGAATGTACAATTGTTGTAGTTCATCCATGTGGTCTCTAAATGTCTGCCATTGCCCATCCACAGTCAACCCGTCAAGTATCATTCGCCAATCAATCCTAGCCAATTCACACCTCATACCTTCAAAGTTACCCTTCTTTAAGTTCTGGACCATGGTCTCTGAATTAACTGTTTCATTCTCCATCCTAATGCAGAATTCCACCATATTATGGTCACTCTTCCCCAAGGGGCTTCGCACAACGAGATTGCTAATTAATCCTCTCTCATTATACAACACCCAGTCTAAGATGGCCTCTCCCCTAGTCTTTGAGGGAGTGGGAGTTGATGGAAGATTAAGGTTGAGGTGAATTGAGAGTGGAACGGAGGGAAAGATACAGGAGTTGAGCAGGTACGTAATGTGTACAAGTTGGAGATAGATATCTAACATTTAGCAGTGCTGGGGAGGGGAATTGAGTTTAGTTGCACTTTAGTGCAGTTTGGTAGGTATCGGTCTAAGCATTTGACAGAGCTAAAATTGGGGTCCTGAGGTTTGAGATTCATACAGTCTGGAGTTTGGCAAAATGGGGGATGCTGATATGGCACTTTTGTGGAGGGAGAAACTGGTTTGACAGAACTATGGAAGGTAATCATAAGGTTTGGCACAACTCTATCTAAGCTTAAAGCACTGTTCTTTATTCATTTCTCATTAGCTATACCTGGGACAGTAGACCTAATGTGTGTGTGTATGAGCAGGACCTAACAGAATTCATTGTTGTACCATCTTACATCATGGAAAATTTTTCCTGCTTTAGCCGGTCCTTCTCATCAAATTACAGTGCTAGTGGAGCACTGAATTAAATAGCTTTTGTAGACACAATAATTGAGTTGAAGCTCAATCATGTCCAGGCTTTTTCTTGACATTTATCCTGACTTGAGTAGGCTGCGGAGCAGGCTCGAGGGGCCGTATGGCCTACTCCTGCTCCTTTTTCTTATGTTCTTGATATTTATTGTTGTCTGGAATGTCTTTGTTTACCATATCTGCTAATAGCACAAGAGTGGAGCAGAGCAGTTTTACTGATTTTTCCAAATAAAATGACATATCCTGAAAAGGATAATTTTGCTTTAGTTGAAGAGCTTCCTCAAGCTTACAACAGATTCAAATCAACCTATGTCCAGATGAGTAGCCTAGGCAAGTAAAACCCATCAAAACAACAACAAAGGCACTAGGAATCAATAAATGGGACTAACCCCATATTTAGCATTACTAGGAAAATACCAAAAGCTCTGAAGTTGGATTGTAGAAATCAGGAAATGTATTATGCTGCTGAAGAAGAGCAACATTTAATCTGAACTGTTCCTTTAAGACCATAAAGCTTAATTCCTGTAAATAAGCACATGTCTGATTTCAACTTGAATTTAACTGCTGTTGGTTATAGAAGTTTTCAGTTTGCAAGTACATTTTTGACTCCAAATCAGAAGAAAGCAGCATGGAATAACTGGCATTTTGGAAAAAGCTCGTAAATTTCTGGTAGCAGCACAAAATGACAGTCTTTTATTCTGTTTTTTAAAATATTTTGGCAATTTAAAGTGTGACATTTGAGGTGTGATGGATGCTCTCAAAACTCAAAAATAGGGTATGCCTCACCAACTTCCCCAACACATAATTTGGTATTAACTGATCAGCCTCTTCAGAGTGCCTAATCGAGAGGTTTTACCCATTATCTGAACCTGAGCAGTTACATTTAACTCCAGAAAGCATCTTTTAGTCGCAGGTGTCCATGTCTGCTTTTATTTGTTAGAAGTAATGCAGGTGCAGCATAGTTATGAGCAGTGCCATGGAGTGTCAGAAATAAGTTTGCGCGACAGACTAACAATGTACTGAATTTCACAATCTTAGCCATGTCTTCTGTTCTAACATTTACAATTATTTTTTTACCAACTTTACCTACAAAAATCCCATGATTTTTGCTTTTCATGATCACTGGATGTCCCAAATGCTTTACAGCAAACAAAATATTTTTGGAGTGTAGTCACTGTTGTAATGTGGAAAATGCGGCAGCCAATTTGCACACAGCAAGCTCCCACAAACAGCAATGTGATAATGTCCAGATAATCTGTTTTAGTGATGTTGATTGAGGAATTAATATTGTCCAGGACATTGGGGATAATTCCCCTGCTCTTCTTCAAAATAGTGCCATGGGATCTTTTACGTCCACCTGAGAGAGCAGACGTTTAACGTTTAACTCAGTTTAACATCTCATCCAAAAGACAGCACTTCCGACAATGCAGCACTCCCTCAGCACTGCACTGGAGTGTCAGCCTAGATTTATTTATGAGCTCAAGTCCCTGGAGTGTGCTACCCACTGAGCCACAGCTAACATGTCATGATTATGGACTCATTATTAAGAACAACAATAACAACTTGCATTTATATAGTGTCTTTAACGTAGAAAAACATTTTAAAGAATGTGTCTCAGAGATGTAATTAAAAAACAGATACCAAGCAAAAGGAAAAATTAGGAGGTGATTTATAAGTATGAATGGGAATACTCCCAAAAATATACAAACACTTAAAATAAATTTTAAAAACATCACATATTTAAAATTAATCAAAATGGAATTTTTTGAAAATAAATTTACATATTTCAAAGAGTCTAAAAATAAACTTACCTTATTTCACAGGTTTTAAATGTTTAAATTATTGAAAAAATTTATTTTTCTGTCCTTTAAAGTCTTACACTGTAAGAATTATACGGGCATTCGCTGGGCAACACTCCGCCAGCAAATGTCCATTTCTGACAGATCTAGCAAGAGGATTCTTGACAGTTCGCAAGTTCCGGGTTTAGGCGCATGCCCAAACCCGGAACTTGCGGGGTCCCTACCGGCACGTGTGCAATTCAGCCCCAGTATCTACTTATGAGCCTGATTGGAAGACTCCTGGAACATTAATGCAGTCCTGTCAATTCAAATCCACAGCAACTCCTTATTCCCATTCAGTAGGTAGAGGATTGAAGTGTTTTTTTTTATTATTCGATCTGGGATATGGCATCGCTGGCAAGGCCAGCATTTATTGCACATCACCAATTGCCCTAGTGAAGGTGCTGGTGAGCAGCCTTCTTGAACTACTGCTGTCCTTTTGGTGAATGTACTCCCACAGTGCTGTTAGGGAGTTCCAGGATTTTGACCCAGCATTGATGAAGGAATGGCGATATATTATCAAGTTAGGATGGTATGTAACTTGCAGGGGAGCTTGCAGGTGATGGTGTTCTCATGTGCCTGCTGCCCTTGTCCTTCCAGGTGGTAGAGGTCGTGGGTTTAGGAGTTGCTGCCGAAGAAGCCGTGGCAAGTTGCTGCAGTGCATCTTATAGATGGTACACAATGCAGCCATGGTGCGCCGGTGGTAGAGGGAGTGAATGTTGAAGGTGGTGGATGGGATGTCAAACAAGCGGGCTGCTTTGTCCTGGATGGTGTCGAGCTTCTTGAGTATTGTTGGAGCTGCAGTCATCCAGGCAAGTGGAGAGTATTCCATTACACTCCTGACTTGTGCCTTGTAAATGGTGGAAAGGCTTTGGGAAGTCAGGAGATGAGACACTCGCCGCAGAATACCCAGCCTCTGACCTGCTCTTGTTGCCACAGTATTTATGTGGCTGGACCAGTTAATTTTCTGGTCAATGGTGACCCCCAGGATGTTGATGGTGGGGGATTCGACAATGGTAATGCCGTTGAATATCAAGGAGAGGTGGTTCGACTCTCACTTGTTGGAGATGGTCAATTCCTGGCACTTAGGTGGTGCAAATGTAACATGCCACTTATCAGCTCAAGCCTGAATGTCATCCAGATCTTGCTGCATGTGGGCATGGACTGCATTTTCTGAGGGGTTGCACATGGAAGTGAACACTGTGCAATCATCAGCGAACATCCCCACTTCTGACCTTATGATGGAGGGAAGGTCATCGATAAAGCAGCTGAAAATAGTTGGGCCAAGGATACTGCCCTGAAGAACTCATGCAGCAATGTCCTGGGTCTGGGCTGATTGAACTCCAACAATCATAATCATCTTCCTTTGTGCCAAGTTTGACTGCAGCTAGTGGAGAGTTTTCCCCCTGATTGTCATTGACTTCAATTTTACGAGGACTCCTTGATGCCACACTCAGTCAAATGCTACCATGATATCAAGTGCAGTCACTCTCACCTCACCCATTGAATTCAGTTATTTTGTCCATGTTTAGACCAAGGCTGTAATGAGGTCTGGAACCGAGTGGTCCTGGCGAAACCCAAACTGAGCATCGGTGAGCAGATTATTGGTGAGTATGTGTCGCTTGATAGCACTGTCGACGACATCTTTCATCACTTTGCTAATGATGAGTGTAGACTGATGGGGCGGGAATTGGATTTGTCTTGCTTTTTGTGGACAGGACATACTTGAGCAGTTTTCCATATTGCCAGTATTGCAGCTGTACTGGAACAGCTTGGCTAGAGGCATGGCTAGTTCTGGAGCATAAGTCTTCAGCACGACAGCCGGGATGTTGTTGGGGCCCATAGCCTTTGCTGCATCCAGTGTGCTCAGCCACTTCCGGATATCATGTGGAGTGAATTGAATTGGCTGAAGACTGGCTTCTGTGATGGTGGGGATGTCAGAGGAGGCCGATATAGATCATCCACTTGGTACTTATGGCTGAAGATAGTTGCAGCCTTGTCTTTTGCACTTGCATACTCGGCTCCGCCATCATTGAGGATAGGGATATTCATGGAGCCTCCTCCTCCTGTTAGTTGTTTAATTGTCTACCACCATTCACAACTGGATGTGGCAGGACTGCAGAGCTTTGATCTGATCTGTTAATTGTGGGAATGCTTAGCTCTGTTTATAGCATGCTGCTGCTTCTGCTGCTTAGCATGAATGTTGTCTTGTAATGTAGCTTCCCCAGGTTGGCACCTCATTTTTAGGTATGCCTGGTGCTGCTCCTGAGATGCTCTTCTGCACTCCTCATTAAATCAGGGTTGGTCCCCTGGCTTGATGGTAATGGTAGAATGCCGGTCCATGAGGTTACAGATTGTGGTGGAATACAATTCTGCTGCTGCTGATGGCCCACAGCACCTCATGTATGCCCAGTTTAGAATCTATCCCCTTTAGCACGATGGTAGTGCCACATAACATGATGGAGTATGTCTTCAGTGTGAAGACAGGACTTCATCTCCACAATGACTGTGCGGTGATCACTACTACCAATGCTGTCATGGACAGATGCATCTGCGACAGGTAGATTGGTGAAGATGAGGTCAAGTAGGTTTTTCCCTCATGTTGGTTCTCTCACCACCTGCTGCAGTCTGGCAGCTGTCATTCAGGACTTGGCCAGTTCAGTCAGTAGTGGTGCTACCTAACCAGATTGAAGTCCCCCACCTAGAGTACATTCTGTGCCCTAACTACCCTCGGTGCTTCTTCCAAATGGTGTTCAACATGGAGGAGTACTGACACATCAGCTGAGGGTGGTAATCAGCACGAGGTTTCCTTGCCCATGCTTGACCTGAAGCTATGAGACTTCATGTGGTCCAGAGTCAATGTTGAGGACGCCCAGGCCACTCCCTCCCGACTGTATACCACTGTGTCGCCACCTCGGGTGGGTCTGTCCTGCCGATGTGACAGATCATAAACAGGGATGGTGATGGAGGAGTCTGGGACATTGGCTGCAAAGGTACGATCCTGTGAGTATGACTATGTCAGGTTGTTGCTTGACTAGTCTGTGGGACAGCTCTCCTAATTTTCGCACAATTCCCCAGATGTTAGTGATGAGGACTTTGCAGGGTCGACTAGGCTGGATGTGTCACTGTCGTGTCCGTAGCCATGCCAAGGTCGATGGTGGATGGTCCGTCCTGTTTTATTCTGATTATTGTTTTTCATAGTGGCTTGTTACAACTGACTTGTTACAAATGGCTTGCTAGGCCATTTACAAGAACAGTTAAGAGTCAACCACATTGCTGTGGTTCTGGAATCACATATAGGCCAGACCAGGTAAGGACAGCAGATTTCTTTCCCTAAAGGGCATTAGTGAACCACTACTCACAACAAAATAATTACTTGTATTTGTACTTAGAGATAAATGGCACATATAATAATTCTGACTGAATTACCCTTTCGCAGATCTTTACTTTGTAGTTTGCCAGATTGCTGATTTAACATAATGGCTACAGCATGTGGATTGAATAAATTAACTGGAAACTTCATGTCCTGGCAAAAAAAAAGAAAAGAACATGTATTTATATATTTTTCACAATCTAAGGATATTCCAAAGCACTTCATAGCCAATTAAATACTTTTGAAATATAGTAATTTTTGTTATGTAGGGAGATGCAGCAGCCAATTTGCATACGTGATCCCAGCATCAGTAATGAGACAAATGACAGATTAACCTGATTTTGCTGGTTGTGGGATAAATGTTGGCCAAGACACCAAGAGAATTCCTCTGCTCTTCAAATAGCATCATGGGATCTCTTACATTCACCTGAGAGGGAAGATGGGGCCTTGATTTGACATCTCATCCAAAAGACGGCATGTTTAAGAGTGTTGCATTCCTTCAGTACTACACTGAAGTGTGAACCTAGATTATGTGCTTAAATTTCAGATTTGAACCTATATCTTTCTGAGTCAGTTGCGTGAGTACCACCACTGAGCCATGGCTGAAACCCTGGTACTCAATCTCCTGTACAATAAAATAAATTATTTATGATTTCAGAGGCATTTTACTGAACATTCATAGATGTAAATCACTTTTAGTCACATTGGTCTCTTGCTATATCTGGTAAGCTTAAACTGAGTTGTAGCCAGTATCAGTGAAATGCAGATGAACAGGAAACAAATAAAAAAGCAGAGTCACGAGTCAGCAATCCACAAAGGTTTTTGTGCAGAGATCAAAGAATTTTAACGCAATTTTTATTTTTATAAAACACAGTATTGATATTTTCTTCATTAGAAGTCCTGCATAGATCATAGAAATTTACATCACAGATGGAGACCATTTCGGCCCATCGTGTCCGCGCCGGCTGACCAAGAGCTATCCAGCCTAATCCCACTTTCCAGCTTTTGGTATGTAGTCCTGTAGGTTACGGCAGTTTAAGTGCACATCCAAGAATTTTTTAAATGTGGTGAGGGTTTCTGCCTCTACCACTCTTACAGTCAAGGCAATGAGTTCCAGACCTCACTACTTTCTGGGTGAAGAAATTTCCCCTCATATCTCCATATAAACCTCCCCCCAATTACTTTAAATCTATGTCCCCTGGTTGTTGACCCCTCTACCAAGGGAAACAGGTCCTTCATATCCACTCTATCCAGGCCCCTCATAATTTTATACACCTCAATCAGGTCTCCCCTCAGCCTCCTCTGTTCCAAAGAAAATAGACCCAGCATCTCCAATCTTTCCTCATAGCCAAAATTCTCCAGTCCAGGCAACATTCTTGTAAATCTTCTCTGCACCCTTTCCAGTGCAATCACATCTTTCCTGTAATGTGGTGACCAGAACTGCACACTGTACTCCAGCTGCGGCCTAACCGCTGTTTTATACAGTTCAAGCATAATGTCCTTGCTCTTGTATTCTATACCTCGACTAATAAAGGCAAGTATTCCATAATCCTTCTTAACCACCATTATCTACCTGGCTTGCTATCTGCAGTCCAAGGTCCCTTTGTTCCTCTATACTTTTCGTTCCATTTAATGTGTATTCCCTTGCCTTGCGAGACCTCCCCAAATGCATTATCTCACACTTATCCGGGTTGAATTCCATTTGCCATTGTTCCACCCACCTGACCAGTACATTGATATCTTCCGACAATCCGCAGCTTTCTTCTCCATTATCAATCACACAGCCTATTTTAGTGTCATCTACAAACTTCTTAATCATACCCCCAACACTCAAGTCCAAGTCATTGATATATACCACAAAAAGCAAGAGACCCAGCACTGAGCTCTGCAGAACCCCATTGGATACAGCCTTCCAGTCATAAAAACATCCTTCCTGCCTCTGAGCCAATTTTGGATCCAACTTGCCACTTTTCCTGGATCCCATGCGACCAGTCTGCCATGTGGGACTTTATCAAAAGCTTTACTAAAATCCATATACATTACATCATACGCATTGTCCTCATCGACCCTCCTGGTTCCCTCCTCGAAAAATTAAAATCAAGCTCATCAAACACGACCTTCCCTCAATAAATCCATGCTGACTGTCCTTGATTAATCCATGTCTTTATCCTGTCCCTCAGGATATTTTTCCAATAATGTTCCCAACACTGACGTTCGGCTGACTGGTCTGTAATTACTCGGTCTATCCCTTTCTCCCGTTTTAAACAAAGGTACAATATTAGCAGTCTTCCAGCACCACACTTGTAGCCAGAGAGAACTGGAAAATGATGGTCAGACCCTCTGCTATTTCCTCTTTTGCTTCTCTTGACAGCCTGGGATACATTTCATCTGGGCCTGGGGATTTATCCACTTTCAAAGCTGCTATGCTCCTTAATACTTCCTCTCTCACAATGTTTATCTCGTCTAATGTTTCATACTCCTCCTCCCTCATTGCAAGTTCTGCATCGCCATATATTCTGTCTCCGCACACAGATTTCCTTTGTGGTCTCTAATAGACCCCACTCTTTCTCTAGTTATCCTCTTGATCTTAATGTATTTATAAAACATCTTTGGGTTTTCCCGGTTTTTACTTGCCAACATTCTTTCATGCTCTCTCTTTGCTTTCCTGATATCTTTTTTAATTGCACCCCTGCACTTCTTATAGTCCTCTAGTTTCTGCAGTGTTGAGTTCATAGTATCAGTCATAAGCTTCGCTTTTTTTCTTTATCTTACCCTGTATGTCCCTTGACATCTAGGGGGCTCTAGATTTGTTAGCCCCACCCTTTTTTTTTTAAGGGAACATGCTTGCTCTGTACCCACAAGATCTCCTCCTTGAATGTCTCCCACTGCTCTGACACTGATTTACCATCAAGCAGCCATTTACAGTCCACCTTGGCCAAATCCCCTCTCAGCTCAGCAAGACTGGATTTACCCTATTTGAGAACTTTGTTTCTGAGTCACTTTGTCCTTTTCCATAACTACCCTAAATCTAACTGAATTATGATTACTAGCACCAAAATGCTCTCCCACTGATACCCCTTGACCTGCCCCTCTTCATTCTCCAAAACCAAGTCCAGAACCGCCCTCTCTCTTGTTGGGCTTGTTACATACTGGCTAAAGAAGTTCTCCTGAATGCATTTTAGTAATTCTACACCCTCTGTACCATTCACGCTGCTTTTTCCCCCAGTTAATATGAGGGTAGTTGAAAGACCCCACTGTTATAGCTCTCTAGTTTTTGCACTTCGCCACAGTTTGCCCACATATTTATTCTTCTATCTCCCTCTGACTGTTTGGGGGTCTATAGTATACTCCCAATAGTGTGATCGCCCCTTTTTTGTTCTTCAATTCAACCCATATGATCTCGTTTGATGACCCCTCCTTTTTTACCCCACTCTCCATCCCATCTGAAAACCCTGTAACCTGGAAAATTGAGCTGCCATACCTGTCCTTCTTTCAGCCATGTCTCAGTAATGGCTATAATATTGTACGGCCAAGTGTCTATCTGTGCTCTCAGCTTATCTGCCTTATTCCCTATAATCCTTGCATTGAAGTATATACCATTTAGTGGTACCAAACTTCCTTGTTGTCTAACTTCCAGCACTTGTTTCCTCTGTCTTCCAAATTCACTTTCTTTTTCTGCTGCCCAATTCCAGCTTTGTTTCTCTCTCCAGTTGCCATCGCCCTGCCAAGCTAGTTTAAACCCTCCCCAACAGCACTAGCAAACCCTTCCGCGAGGATACTGGTTCGGGCTCTGTTGAAGTGCAACCTGCCCGGCTTGTACAGGTCTCACCTCCCCCAGAAACATTCCAATGCCTCAGGAATCTAAAGCCCTCCCGCCTGCACCATCTCTCCAACCACGCATTGATCTTCTCTATCCTCCTATTTCTGTACTCACTAGCACGTGGCACCAGCAATAACCTGGAGATTACTACCTTTGAGGTCCTGCTTTTTAATCTCTCTCCTAGCTCCCTAAACTCTGCATGCAGGACCTCATTCCTCTTTCTATCTATGTCATTGATACCAATATGGACCACTACCTCCGGCTGTTCACCCTCTGCCCCCAGAATATCTTGCAGCCACTTGGTGACATCCTTGACTCTGACACCGGAGGCAACATACCATCCTGGAGTCACGTCTGCAGCCGCAGAAATGGCTGTATGCTCCCCTGACTATCGAATTCTCTACCACTATTGCTCTTCCACTCTTCTTCCTCCTCCCTCTGTAGTTGAGCTACCCATGATGCCATGGACTTGACTCTGGTTGCACTCCCCAGAGGCACCATCGCCCTCAGAACAGAATACTGGTTGCAGAGCGAGATGCATTCAGGGGCCTCCTGCCCTACCTGCCTAGTCCTCCTCTTCTATCTGTTGGTCACCCACTTTCTCCCTGTCCGTACACTCTTTAACTGCATGGTGACCACCTCTAGAAATGTGCTGTCCATGAAAATGTCAGTCTCGCGGATGTTCCGCAGTGACTCCAGCCGCCGCTCAAGCTTCAAAATGCGGAGCTCAAGTTGCTGCAGCTGGGGACACCTCCTGCTTACATGGTCATCCAGGCTATATGAAGCATCCAGGACTTCCCACATGTCACATGATGTGCACTCCACGGGACTGAGCCGCCCTGCCATGCTTCTAGTTAATTGACTATAAACTAAACTATGAAATAACCTTAACACGCGAAGACAAAAAAAAACACTCACAGGCAACTCACCAAACAGCCCCTTCCCTTGAGCCGATCACACTTTTGGTTAAATTAGGAGGGGGAAAATAGAGTATGAGAGGAAGCTTGCTGGGAACATAAAAACAGACTGCAAAAGCTTCTATAGATATGTCAAGGGAAAAAGATTAAGTGAAAACAAACATAGGTCCCTTGCAGTCAGATTCAGGTGAATTTATAATGGGGAACAAAGAAATGGCAGACCAGTTAAACAAATACTTTGGTTCTGTCTTCACAAAGGAAGATACAAATAACCGTCCAGAAATGCTGGGGGACCGAGGATCTAGTTAGAGTGAGGAACTGAAGGAAATCCTTATTAGGTGAGAAATTCTGTTAGAGAAATTGATGGGATTGAAGGCCGATAAATCCCCAGGGCCTGATGGTCTGCATCCCAGAGGACTTAAGGAAGTAGCCCTAGAAATAGTGGATGCAATGGTGATCATTTTCCAACAGTCTATCGACTCTGGATTGGTTCCTATGGACTGGAGGATAGCTAATGTAACACCACTTTTTAAGGAAGGAGGGAGAGAGAAAACAGATAATTATAGCCTGACATCAGTAGTGGGGAAAATGTGGAATCAATTATTAAAGATGAAATAGCAGCACATTTGGAAAGCAATGACGAGATCGGCCCAAGACAGCATGGATTTATGAAAGGGAAATCCTGCTTGGCAAATCTTCAAGAATTTTTTGAGGGTGTAACTGGTAGAGTGGACAAGGGAGAACCAGTGGATGTGGTGTATATGGACTTTCAAAAGACTTTTGACAAGGTCCCACACAAGAGACTGGTGTGCAAAATTAAAGCACATGGTATTGGGGGTAATGTACTGACATGGATAAAGAACTGGTTGGCAGTCAGGAAGCAGAGAGTCGGGATAAACGGGACCTTTTCAGAATGGCAGGCAGTGACTAGTGGGATACCGTAGGGCTCAGTGCTGGGACTCCAGCTATTTACAATATACATTAATGATTTGGATGAGGGAATTGAGTGTAATATCTCCAAGTTTGCAGATGACACTAAGCTGGGTGGCAGTGTGAGCTGTGAGGAGGACGCTAAAAGGCTGCATGGTGACTTGGACAGGTTAGGTGAGTGGGCAAACACGTGGCAGATGCAGTATAACGTGGATAAATGTGAGGTTATCCACTTTGGTGGCAAAAACATGAAGGCAGAATATTATCTGAATGGCGGCAGATTAGGAAAAGGGGAAGTGCAGCGAGACCTGGGTGTCATGGTACATTAGTCATTGAAAGTTGGCATGCAGGTACAGCAGGCGGTGAAGAAGGCAAATGGTATGTTGGCCTTCATAGCTAGGGGATTTGAGTATAGGAGCAGGGAGGCCTCACCTGGAATATTGAGTTCAGTTTTGGTCTCCTAATCTGAGGAAGGACGTTCTTGCTATTGAGGGAGTGCAGCGAAGGTTCACCAGACTGATTCCCGGGATGGCAGGACTGACATATGAGGAGAGACTGGATCGACTGGGCCTGTATTCACTGGAGTTTAGAAGGATGAGAGGGGATCTCATAGAAACATATATAATTTTGACGGGACTGGACAGGTTAGATGCAGGAAGAATGTTCCCAATGTTAGGGAAGTCCAGAACCAGGGAATATAGTCTAAGGATAAGGCCATTTAGGACTGAGCTGAGGAGAAACTTCTTCACTCAGAGAGTTGTTAAAACTGTGGAATTCCCTGCCGCAGAGAGTTGTTGATGCCAGTTCATTGGATATATTCAAGAGGGAGTTAGATATGGCCCTTACGGCTAAAGGGATCAAGGGGTATGGAGAGAAAGCAGGAAAGGGGTACTGAGGTGAATTATCAGCCATGATCTTATTGAATCATGGTGCAGGCTCGAAGGGCCGAATGGCCTACTACTGCACCTATTTTCTATGTTTCTATGTTTCTGATGTCATCCTGTGTTGAGTTGCTATCGACTCCCGCCTGCTCACTGCCACCGCTGCTGCCGCTTCTCTAGTCTTCACTGTCTCAGGACCTCCCGCTCAATTTATACTCCACCCGTTCACTGCTGCCGCTGCTCCGGTCTGCGTTTTCTCTGGGCGTCCCGCTCAATTTATACTCCGATCGCTCGCTGCCACCGCTGCTCCGGTCTGCCCCTCTTTCTTCCCCCTTCTCCGAATTCCCACTCTTTCCAAATTCCCAAATAAACCACTCTGTTTAAGACAACTCCCTTTAAGGCCGCTCTGTGTGGACCACATTGACAGTTTTTGATACAATATGTTACCTGTATTTTAATATGTTGCAAAATTACAGAATATAAAAGCCTTGCTCCCTCTTCAGTATCCCAGTTTATAGAACAGCACACAAGTTTGAGAAATGATACAGGGTTACGATCTTATTTTGTGAAGAATGTGACTTGTTCTCTACTCCTCAATATATCACATTAATCAATGTTGCTGGACGACTGAGTTATGAAGCAAGACTAAATTAAATCTACTCTTATAAAAAGGAAAAATGGCGTAGGTAGAAGATGTACAATACTTTTTAAATAAGTAATAAAATGACCGGATACAGTGGATATAGTGAAGTTGGTTTGTGTAACATCAGACTAGGAGAAGCAGGGAATATGCCTTCAATCATGCATTATTAAATAACAGAATAATCTCTTACCTAGTGCAGTAAATACTGGGGCCGATTTTCATCAAGGCCTAAGCCCGCCCAAGTGCCGCCCAACGTGCTGCCGATGGCCGCCGAGGTACCGGATGGCACTTTGGGTGGGATATTCATGGCCGAGGTCCCTCGAACGATAATGTACACCGCCAATCTGGACGGCAGCGGGCGGGAGGTCTCATTCTCGGCGGCAGAGGTGCTTGCCACCCAAGTGCCGCCGGGGATGGAGTCGGGCCCATGGAGAGCTGAGAAAAAAAACAACAGTAAAAAATAAAAAAAAGTATCCAAAGACCTTCAGGGGACCCCATCCAGGTAAGTCAGTGTTGAAAAAAAAAATTTAAAATGTTCACTTATTTTTTTTTCTGGTTCTTCATACCGTCAGGGGCAGACCAGTCCCCATGCAGCGGTCCACCTCCGTTCTGCCGCCGCCTGCCGCTGACTCCCACCTGCAGGAATCTGGGAGCTCGGCGGGCCGGAGTTCTGTTGCGCCACTCGGCTGCCCGCTGATGTCAGCGGGCGGTTCCCGGCGGCTCTCCTCTCCCGCCTGCTCCAGGCCACCCCGAAAGTGGCACTGGATGGATCTTTAGGAGGAATGTCGGCGGCAGTGGGTGGCACTCGGCAGCAGCGGGCGGTGAGTGTTGAGATTCGGCCCCACTAACTCGATCAAAATATTTTAAATGGAATTGGATTCCTTGATTCATCAAAAATCAGAAGAATATTGTTTGGGGACAGGAAAACAATGTCAAAATGTGAGATTCGATCCTAAAAAAAGATCTAATTGATAGAAAGCCTGATGGGCTGAACAGATCTTTATTCTTGAAAATTTCTTTCGGTTGGACCCCTAAGAATAGAAATTGCCCCCTGACGGTACATTGGTTTTTACCGCAGCTGTGGTTGAGGTCGCCTTTTGTGCGAAATTCTGCTCTTTGTTGTTTCTTTTCATTCGGATCCAGAAGTCGCTCTTAATGGAGGCGGTGACTACATGAGAGGGGCGGATACGCGCCGGTGGTGCGGAGCGAGTGCCGCGATGACGTCATCACGCGCCGATACACCACGGTTCTCTCCTTCACTTAAATGGGAGCGCCTTCGCGATATCAAAACTTCGGCCCACTGAGGGTGGCAGGCTGCCTATTGGCGGCCCGGTTGAACCCAGGGGCATAATTGTCAGGCCGACATGGTAGTCGGCCGACAAAAAATAACATGGCGGCAGCAGCAGTGCATCCTTCCCTTTAAGGGAAGCCGCACCGCCATTGCAGAAGGCCACAGCCTCATTGAACCACTGGGGAAAAAACAGGGTTTGGCCCGCCGGGCGGGACAAAGATTTTCAGAGGGGAATGTCGCCGTCGGTGGGGGCGGGGGGATGGGGTAGATCGGCGGTACACAAGGTGATGATGCATTTAACATGGATCGGCAGCAGCGAAGAGGTATGAGGGGGGAGGGGTGCAGGGGATATCGAGCCACCGCTGAAAACTTCGAAAGAGCAATTGGGCTATCAGCGGCCATTCCACGAAAAGTCGGCGGCCACTCCTCTCTGCAGCGTGCCCGTCGATTTGTGGTGGTAACAGGTCTTAAGGAAAGGGGCAATTGCAGCTCCTTAGGATTTTGCTGGGGCTGGGATTAACGGCATGGACAATAGGATAGTTGACGTAATGAAGGGAGAAAGTATGGGAACTATAATTGCTTCACATATTGAAACAAATTATATATTGAACAGAAAGTTGGTCATCTTAAAGGAAAATTATTGGAGAATTCTCAGAAAATTTAAGATCAAGAGTTAGAGGTCCGTTGACGGTTATCAGTGGTACATCAGATAAGAACAGTACGATCACTGATTTTAATGATTGGCTGGAATCATGCAGTAAAGAAAAAAGTTTAATGTTTGTAGATAATTAGGGGAGATATTCTGGGTAAGCAAAACTTTACAAGAAATGTTGGTTTACTTGAATGGGCTGGGGGCTAAAAGACAAGTGAGAGTCCAGCCACTGCCCTTGACATTCAATGACATTTCCATCGCCGAATCATCCACCAAAAACATTCTGGGGGGGCGGAGGTGAGTCACCATTAACCAAAAACGTAACTGGACCAGCTACATAAATACTGTGGCTACAAGAGCAGGTCAAAGGTTAGGTATTCTGCAGTGTGTGTCTCACCTCCTGACTCCCAAAAGCTTTTCCACCATATATATGGCACAAGTTAGGAGTGAGATGGAATACTCTTTATTTGCCTGGATGAGTGCAGCTCCAACAACACTCAAGAAGCTTAACACATTCCAGGAACAAAGCAGCCCACTTGATTGGCATCCCATCCACCACCTTAAACATTTACTCCCTCCACTACTGCGCACCATGGCTCCAGTGTGTACCATCTACAAAATGCACTGCAGCAACTTGCCAAAGCTTCTTTGGCAGCACCTCCCAAACCCGTGACCTCTACCACCTAGAAGGACAAGGGCAGGAGGTGCATGGGAACACCATCACTGGCAAGCTTCCCTCCAATTTGCACACCATCCTAACTTGGAACTATATCGCCGAGGGATGGAGTACAAAAGCAGGGAGGTCCTGCTGCAACTGTACAGGGTATTGGTGAGGCCGCACCTGGAGTACTGCATGCAGTTTTGGTCACCTTACTTAAGGAAGGATATACTAGCTTTGGAGGGGGTACAGAGACGATTCACTAGGCTGATACCGGAGATGAGGGGGTTACCTTATGATAGATTGAGTAGACTGGGTCTTTACTCATTGGAGTTCAGAAGGATGAGGGGTGATCTTACAGAAACATTTAAAATAATGAAAGGGATAGACAAGATAGAGGCAGAGAGGTTGTTTCCACTGGTCGGGGAGACAAGAACTAGGGGGCACAGCCTCAAAATACAGGGAAGCCAATTTAAAACCGAGTTGAGAAGGAATTTCTTCTCCCAGAGGGTTGTGAATCTGTGGAATTCTCTGCCCAAGGAAGCAGTTGAGGCTAGCTCATTGAATGTATTCAAATCACAGATAGATAGATTTTTAACCAATAAGGGAATTAAGGGTTATGGGGAGCGGGCGGGTAAGTGGAGCTGAGTCCACGGCCAGATCAGCCATGATCTTGTTGAATGGCGGAGCAGGCTCGAGGGGCTAAATGGCCTACTCCTGTTCCTAATTCTTATGTTCTTATGTTCTTATGTTCCTTCATTGTCGCTGGGTCAAAATCCTGGAACTCCCTCCCTAACAGCACTGTGGGAGTAACTTCACCACAAGATTTGTAGCGGTTCAAGAAGGTGGTTCACCACCACCTTCTCAAGGGCAATTGGAGATGGGCAATAAATGCTGGCCTTGCCAGCGATGGCCACATGCGAGTAACGAATAAAAAAATCTATCTCCGAATGTGCAGAGCGCCATTGGTTGGTACCAGGGACATGGTAGCTCAAAATGAATATAGTTCCACTAGTTACTGTACAAGGTTGTACAGCAGATAGTAATAGTTTTTTTTACTAATGCTCGAAATGTTAGAAATAAAATGCTGTGGAGTGGGATCACACAGTATCCACCAGTTTGCTTCGTGCGATTCGCAACCGATGGGTACTGCTGGACATATTTTATTGACTATCAAAGTAGTATAATCTTCTAAAGTTGCACAAATTTTTACTTTGTTATGAACTATTGTTTTAGTGGTGCCTCCTTGTAAAAGGGGGCACTTGTCAGAAATTAACAATTATTTTGTGGTAAATGTCACTTACAAACAAAATAGAACATAAACAAAAATAAAATACACGAATTACAGACGCATGCTTTCACAGAGAATCTAAATATAATTATGAGTTCAGGTGAAGGATGTCATGCATTCAACTATCATTGTAACCCATGTATAAGCTGACCTAAGCTGTACACCTTGAGAACATTGACCACAAGGGGCGAACTTGTGGGAGATACTCCTAACCTGGACTTGCAGGTATAAAAGGGGAAGCTCCACCCACCTTCATCACTTAAGGTCTTGGTAATAAAGATAACTGGTCACAGAGTGACCTTCTCTCAAGTATGGGCCTCATGTGCATTTATACTGTATCATAAGGACGTATCATTGGCGACGAGAAACTGGGATTTAAACCACGTGAGCATGGCCACTAGCAGCACAGAAGAGAGGTACTGTTTCGGTGATGATTGGGACGACTTTACTGAGAGACTACAGCGAAGTTTTGTCACTAAGGAATGGTTGGGACAGGATTCGGCCGACAAACGCAGGGCTCATCTCCTGACGGTTTGTGGATCCAGAACGTACTCCCTGATGAAGGACCTTCCAGCGCCAGAGAAGCCAGCGGACGAGACGTTCGAAGAACTCAGTAAGTTGATCGGGTAACACCTTAAACCAGCGAGCAGCATGCACATGGCGAGACACCGGTTTTACATGCACTGGCGGCGAAAAGGGCAAAGCGTTCCAGACTTCGTGGCAGATCACCGGCTACTGGCGAGCCTATGTAAGTTCCCAGATGCATGCAGAGCGGAGATGCTGCGAGACTTTTTTATTGAGGGCATCGGGCACGCTGGAGTTTTCAGGAAACTGATTGAGACCAAAGACTTGACCTTGGAAGCGGCAGCTCTGATAGCTCAGACATTTATCTCAGGGGAGGAAGAGACCAGAATGATGTATGACAAAAACCTTGGCTCAAATGCGGCAAACGACCAGGGAGTCAACATTGTTAATGCGGCACACAGTTCTCTCGGCAGACAAGGGCAATCGGTCTCCGAACATGAGGAAGGACATTCTTGCTATTGAGGGAGTGCAGCGAAGGTTCACCAGACTGATTCCCGGGATGGCGGGACTGACATATCAAGAAAGACTGGATCAACTGGGCTTGTATTCACTGGAGTTCAGAAGAATGAGAGGGGATCTCATAGAAACGTTTAAAATTCTGACGGGTTTGGACAGGTTAGAGTTAGGAAGAATGTTCCCAATGTTGGGGAAGTCCAGAACCAGGGGTCACAGTCTAAGGATAAGGGGTAAGCCATTTAGGACTGAGATGAGGAGAAACTTCTTCACCCAGAGAGTGGTGAACCTGTGGAATTCTCTACCACAGAAAGTTGTTGAGGCCAATTCACTAATTATATTCAAAAAGGAGTTAGATGTAGTCCTTACTACTAGGGGGATCAAGGGATATGGCGAGAAAGCAGGAATGGAGTACTGAAGTTGCATGTTCAGCCATGAACTCATTGAATGGTGGTGCAGGCTCGAAGGGCCGAATGGCCTACTGCTGCACCTATTTTCTATGTTTCTGTATTTCTTATTTCTATGACATGCCCCAGCATGTAGTCGAATTCAACAGAGACAATGGCTAGCTGAACGGCGATTCATGCCATCGAAATGGACAATTCGGCCAGTAATGAGGCCATCAACACCTGTTAATGGTGCGCATAAGGACAGTTACAGAGACAGTCCGAGACAATCGACTGGTAATGGACCTTTTGTTTCTAATAACGGGGCCTCCAGCTCATGCTGGAGGTGTGGAGGCAAACACCCAGCCAGAGCTTGCAGGTATCAGCAATATACCTGCAGAAACTGCAACGTCAGCGGTCACTTGGCGCGTATGTGCAGGAAACCTGCAGCCAGGTTGATGTATGAGGAGGACGGGCCTGATGTAAGCCCTACAAGGCCAAATGAATACTGGGGGAAATCGCTGGAAGCTGAAGTTCAGCGAGTACATGTGGAGCACATATACAGATCATATACCAGGACGCCACCGATAATGATGAAAGTGCTCCTCAATGGCATCCCAGTATTAATGGAGCTAGACACGGGGGCCAGCCAGTCCTTGATGAGTATCAAACAGTTCGAAAGGTTGTGGGTGTCCAAGGCCAGGAGGCCAAAATTATTGCCGATTGACGCACAGCTACGGACATGTACATCATTCCGGTGCTAGGCAGCGCCACGGTAGTTGTGACCCACAAAGATTCGGAGAACAGGTTGCCACTCTGGATTGTCCCGGGGGATGGTCCCACACTGCTGGGGAGGAGTTGGCTTGCTGTCATGAACTGGAAGTGGGGCGATGTCAATGCAATTTCTTCTGTAGAGCGAGTATCATGTTCACAGGTCCTGGACAAATTTGACTCATTATTTCAACCTGGCATTGGCACTTTCATGGGGTCCAAGGTAGTGATTCACATAAACCCGGACGCCAGGCCAGTACACCACAAGGCCGGAGTGGTGCCGTACGTGATGCGGGAAAAAATAGAATGCGAATTGGACCGCCTGCTGAGGGAAGGCATCATCTCGCCAGTCGAATTCAGTGACTGGGCGAGCCCGATCATGCCAGTGCTCAAGGCGGATGGGTCGGTAAGGATATGTGCCGATAACAAGGCCACCATCAATCGGGTGTCACTCCAAGACCAGTACCCGCTACCGAGAGCGGAGGACTTCTTTGCAACGCTATCCGGTGGCAAACCTTTTTCAAAATTGGACCTGACCTCAGCTTACATGACCCAGGAGCTGGCGAGTGAGTCGAAGAAGCTGACCACCATCATGGCACACAAGGGGTTGTTTGAATACAACAGATGTCTGTTTGGGATTCGTTCGGCCGCCGCGATCTTTAAGTGAAATATGGAAAGCCTCCTCAAGTCGATTCCAAGGACGGTGGTTTTTCAAGACGACATCCTCATCACGGGTCGCGATTCTGAAGAACACCTCCACAACCTGGAGGAGGTGCTACGCAGGCTGGACCGGGTAGGGCTGCGACTGAAAAAGGCAAAGTGCGTCTTCTTAGCTCCAGAGGTAGAATTCCTGGGGAGGATAGCAGCAGACGGGATCAGACTTACTGCGTCCAAAACGGAAGCGATCCAGAGAGCACCCAGACCCCGTAACACGACGGAGCTTCATTCGTTCCTAGGGCTCCTGAACTATTTTGGTAACTTTCTTCCCAAATTGGGCACGCTGTTAAAGCCGCTACACGTGCTCCTACGCAAAGGTCGCGATTGGGTCTGGGGGAACAGCCAGGAAAGGGCTTTTGATAGAGCACGCAATTTGTTATGCTCCAACAAACAGTTAACGTTATATGACCCGTGTAAGAAACTTGTTTTAACGTGCGATGCGTCGTCCTATGGGGTCGAGTGTGTGTTGCAGCATGTGAATGCCAATGGTCAGTTCAAGCCGGTAGCTTATGCCTCCAGAAGTCTGTCCCGGGCAAAAAGGGGCTACGGGATGGTAGAAAAGGAAGTGCTATCATATGTATATGCAGTAAAAAAAATGCACCAGTACCTGTTTGGCACGAAATTTGAGCAGGAGACAGATCACAAACCCCTAATGTCCCTTTTGGCCGACAACAAGGCCATAAATGCGAATGCATCGGCCCGCATACAGAGATGGGCACTCACGTTAACCGCCTATGACTACACAATTCGGCACAGACCGGGCATTGAAAACTGCGCCGATGCACTCAGCAGGCTCCCACTAGCCACCACCGAGGGGGCAACTGAGCATGATGCTGAGATGGTCATGGCTGTTGAAGCTTTCGAAAGCGAAGGCTCACCTGTGACAGCCCGTCAGATTAAAGTCTGGACAAATAAAGACCCGCTACTGTCTTTAGTCAAGAAATGTGTCCTGAATGGGGACTGGCCATCCACATACGGGGCATGCCCTGAGGAATTTAAACCGTTTCATAGGCGCAAGGATGAACTCTCGATTCAGGCCGATTGCCTACTGAGGGGAAACCGAGTAGTCATGCCCCAGATGGGCGGAGAGGTGATTATCAGAGAACTTCACAATGAGCACCCGGGCATTGTCATGATGAAGGCAATTGCCAGGTCACACGTTTGGTGGCCAGGGATAGATGCAGATCTGGAACTTCATGTTCGCAGGTACAACACATGTGCTCAGCTGGGCAACGCACCCAGGAAAGCCCCCCTTAGCCCCTGGCTATGGCCCGCCAAGCCTTGGTCACGCATCCATGTGGACTACGCAGGTCCTTTCATGGGAAAAATGTTTTTGGTTGTAGTAGACGCCTACTCCAAATGGATTGAGTGTGACATTTTAAATTCAAGCACATCCTCTGCCACTGTAGAAAGTCTACGGGCAATGTTCGCCGTCCATGGTCTACCGGATGTCTTGGTCAGCGACAATGGCCCGTGCTTCACAAGCACTGAATTCCAGGACTTCATGGCAGGCGATGGAATCAACCATGTCAGAACGGCACCGTTCAAGCCGGCCTCAAACGGCCATGCGGAACGAGCAGTGCAGATAATCAGGCAGGGGATGCTCAGAATCCAAGGGGGTTCCCTACAAAGCCGATTATCATGCCTCCTGTTGGCCTACAGATCCCGACCACACTCGCTCACAGGGGTTCCACCCGCAGAGCTGCTAATGAAAAGGATGCTCAAAACCAGTTATCCCTTACACGCCCTACTATGAAAGAAATTGTTGAGAGCAGGCGTCAGTCACAATGTGACTACCATGACAGGAATGCGAGGGCACGATGTATTGATGTCAATGACCCTGTTTTTGTCCTTAATTACGCTGCAGGGCCCAAATGGCTTGCAGGCACTGTGATTGCCAAAGAGGGGAATAGGGTTTTGGTAGTTAAACTTATCAATGGACAAATCTGCCGCAAACACGTGGATCAAACTAAAAGGATGTTCAGCAACCCCATAGAAGAAGCAGAGGAAGAACACGACGTAGAGTTTACTCCACCACAGGTGACTGAACACCAGAACCAAGTGGAGGACAGCCCAGTCACTGTGGGCAGTCCGGACAGGTCTGAGGCACCGCAAACAGCAGACACTCAGGCCAGCGCCCAACAACCGGAGCCCCAACTCAGGCGTTCTACAAGGGAGCGTAAACCACCAGAGAGACTTAACCTGTGATCCCAATAAGACTTTGGGGGGGAGGTGATGTCATGTATTCAACTATCATTGTAACCCATGTATAAGCTGACCTAAGTTGTACACCTTGAGAACATTGACCACAAGGGGCGAACTTGTGGGAGACACTCCTAACCTGGACTTTCAGGTATAAAAGGGGAAGCTCTACCCACCTTCATCACTTGAGGTCTTGGTAATAAAGGTAACTGGTCACAGAATGACCTTCTCTCAAGTATGGGCCTTGTGTGCATTTATACTGTATTGTAAGGACATATCAAAGGTTATAAGATATTTATAAATAAAGTTTTAGCCAGAAAGTAGGAAGTATAGCTTTACATATAAAAAATAATATAGCTGTAACTGAGAGGGAAAACATTGGTCAGCAGGAAGCATGATTTGCGTACAGGCATGCCTTGGATTAGTCCCAGCTTGTTGTTTAGGTTTTGGGGGCAAGGGGTAAAAGAGAACAGGGAATATTCTGAACAAATCAAAGTATAGCAGGACATTGTAGTGCTGTTATCATAGGGGATTTTAACAATCCTTACATTGAGCAGTCCGATACAGGGCAGCCAAATGTGGAGGAAGGTATGATGGAATTATTGGTTAATATTTTAATGACCGTTTTCTTACTCAGTATGTTTGGGAAAATACCTCAGTACCTCAATTATTAGATTTAATACTGAGTAGGGATTTGGAGATAATAACTGATCTCAACTTGAAAAAGTACCTGGCCAATAGTGATCATCACATTGTTAAATTTCAATGCAGAGGTGATATGGATAATTTGTTGTTAGAACCTAATTTCAGGAGGGCTAAATTTTTAATTCTTACAAACAATTAGGGAAAGGTACATCAGGCTTTGGTTATCCATGTGAATATCATCATTTGGGAAATGCCCTTGATCTTGAATCCCACTTCTCAGGTGATGGTGTTCACGCTGGATAGCCAAGGCTTTTAAATTAACTTAACTTTGAAAGTACAGGTATATTGATTTTTTTCAAGTACAGAACTCTGTAGAAACTTAAAATTGTTATCACTGTGCCATACGAATTGACGATATATTTTGTAACAATTTACCTTCAATTTTCCAGAGCTGTGATCCAATAACAATTTCTGCTGTCGCTTTTTTCTTGAAATGTGCATTGGTGAGAGACTTTGAGGATCCAGGAACTTCTTTTTGAAGGTATCTTTAGTTCCTTCATCTTCATCTTGGGGCCTGATATAAATATAAAGAAATCTGTGCTTCAAATATCTATAGTATTAGATTTTGAAACTAGGGACTAAGGTGAATGTATAAGAGAGAACAATATCATTATTTGCAGCATATTGATATTTATTGTACTAAGAAGTGGGTTTTGCAACCGGAGTTAATCACACTTTGAGTTTTTGATCTTTGTGATATAGCGACACATTGGGGGCGTTTTAAACATATACCCAAAAAAGGGTGAAAAGTTAGCAATGAGTCTGCTGCATTGCCTGAAATCTTCAGTGGGGGGTGGTGAGCAGGGCGGTGGTGGTGGAAGCTACTTAGCGACCGGCAAGGGACTGTAGCATTTTTATCATTTCTACTCTTCCTGGATCTACATAAAATTCCCCAAAACATGATTAAGAAATTGATTTGCGACTGACTGCACTGCATGCTAAGGTCAGTTTACTCAGGCATTCAGCTCTTAAAAGGGGCCGCTGGAGGCTGTCACCCAAAAGGTAAGTTTTATGTTTTTTACATACCTTATCGTGGAGCCAGGAAGAGCAGCTGTGCTCCTCCTGGGTCCACATTAAACCAGCCGCTGCTGCCAGTCATTGTGCGTCCCCTTAATGAGGCTGGTGGTCCAATTTGCCGTGGTTCTGCTACCAGCCTCATTAGGCATGTGTTGTTGCACCGGGATTACACCCTAATTCAGACGCAATCTAATTTCCACCATCTGGTACAAATGGGTAGAGTGTACAATGTGCACACTACACCTGTTTATACTTGGAATTTGCAAACAGGATCCGACAATCAGCCTGGGAGCATATGCAACCAGCTTCCCACCAGTTTGAGCTAGGAGTACTGGTCACATCAGGCAGGCTTTGGAGGTCCAAGGGCCAGTTGTTGTTTCCCTGCTATTTTCAACTGCCTTGCAAATATTGTGGTCAGCAGTTGAAAATTGAATTTAGGAAAAAGATAAGATTTTGCTAAACTGTCACAAGGGTAGAAAAGGGAAAATTACTTCTTCCAGTAATTTGTTTCCTAATGTAAGACTGTTGCGAACAGGTCTAAATTATTTGTTCTCAACTATGACTCCTAATGGTAGAACTTTTCAACCCTGTGGTCTGTATCTCGCCCAGTCACATATGTTTTGCTACTAATATAGCTGATATTGGAACTCACATTCAGTTTTGATTCAACCATGGGGGTTTTAACAAGGCAGTTTAAATTAAATCTGAATAGTTTTTAACAAAACTAATACATTTGAATAGGCCGAGGCATTCCCATGTTAGAAGTGGTCAGGAGTAAATTATTTGATCAATTTCTCAGTCTAATTAGAACCTATTTGAGTGCCTTCATATAGAACTTTGGTTGAGAGTGGATAACGATCCAACAATTTTAAATTTTGAAATTAATTTCCAGGAGAGATCATTTGCAAGGAGTATACATTTATCGACAAATTATTTTGTATTGAACTAACCACAGATCACAAGAAAAGCTTTACATCATTCTTTATATACAGGGCGATATCATTTTATTCTTCAGTTTTTGTAAAAACACTGAACAAAAAAGAAATCAGTAGCATGAATGGCTGTACAGTATTACCCATTGTAATATATGTGGGTAGAACAAATGAAGGATAGAGTCAGGATCAGTTGCTAGTCCATGTGCTTGCTATATTAGGCCAGAGCAAACTGAGTGTGCTCATACTAAATGATGATAAACCATGTGATAATACATCACACTGCTTTCCCCTTAAAAAAAAAGTATGTATTCCCCTCTTAAATACAACAAAACTATGGTCCCACCTTTTCCAGGATTACATGTACCATACAACAAAAACTCCTCGCTTTTTTTCTTTTAAAAGAACTCCAAATCCAGTTTAATAACAGGTTTGCGGAGCCTTCCTGATCAGAAGGTTCTGGTGTTTAACCAATTTTCGGGCTGTTTTGTCTTGGATCCGAACTCAAAGAAGTAGGTACCACCACTCTGTTTCCCCACTTGATACAACCATGCTCACGAGCTGTTTTTCTTTTTTCCTTATCTTGTCAGTAAGAAACCTTTGGCAATCTTGCCACATTAGATTATTTTAAGGGTTAAGTCATGGCAGAAGAGCACAGACCCGTGTCATGCTCCTCCTGTGCCATGTGGGAAATCAGGGATGCTTCCAATGTCCCTGACGACTATGTGTGCAGGCAGTGTATCCAGCTGCAGCTCCTGTTAGACCGCATGACGGCACTGGAGCTGCGGATGGATTCACTCCAGAGTATGCGCGATGCTGAGGATGTCATGGATAGCACGTTCAGTGAGTTGGTCACACTGCAGGTAAAGGTTAAAAAGGCAGATTGGGGACGGGTGACCACCAGCAGAGCAGGAGTAGGAAGGCAGTGCCAGGAGTCCCCTGTGGTCATCTCCCTCCAAAACAGATATACCGCTTTGGATACTGTTGGGGGAGATGGCTCACCAGGGGAAGGCAGCAGCAGCCAAGTTCATGGCACCACAGGTGGCTCTGCTGCATAGGAGGGCAGGAAAAAGAGTGGAAGAGCTATAGTGATAGATTCTATTGTAAGGGGGATAGATAGACGTTTCTGCGGTCACAACCGAGATTCCAGGATGGTATGTTGCCTCCCTGGTGCAAGGGTCAAGGATGTCTCGGAGTGGCTGCAGGGCATTCTGGAGGGGGAGGGTGAACAGCCAGTTGTCGTGGTGCATATAGGTACCAACGATATAGGTAAAAAGCGGGATGAGGTCCTACATGCTGAATTTAGGGAGCTCGGAGTTAAATTAAAAAGTAGGACCTCAAAGTTAGTAATCTCAGGATTGCTACCAATGCCACGTGCTAGTCAGAGTAGAAATAGCAGGATAGCTAAGATGAATATGTGGCTTCAGGAGTGGTGCAAGAGGGAGGGATTCAAATTCCTGGGACATTGGAACCAGTTCTGGGGGAGGTGGGACCAGTACAAACCGGATGGTCTGCACCTGGGCAGGACTGGAACAAATGTCCTAGGGGGAGTGCTGCTTGGGAGGGGTTAAACTAATATGGTAGGGGGATGGCAACCTATGCAGGGAGACAGAGGGAAATAAAATGGGGGCAGAAGCAAAAGATAGAAAGGAGAATAGTAAAAGTGGAGGGCAGAGAAACCCAAGGCAAAAATCAAAAAGGGCCACATTACAGCAAGATTCTAAAGGGACAAAGAGTGTTAAAAAGACAAGCCTGAAAACTCTGTGCCTCAATGCGAGGAGTATTCATATTAAGGTGGTTGAATTAACTGCGCAGGCAGCTATTAACGATTATGATATATTTGCGATTACGGAGCCATGGCTCCAGGGTGACCAAGGCTGGGAACTCAACATCCAGGGGTATTCAACATACAGGAAGGATAGACAGAAAGGAAAAAGAGGTGGGGCAGCGTTGCTGTTTAAAGAGCAGATTAACGCAATAGTAAGAAAGGACATTAGCTTAGATGATGTGGAATCTGTATGGGTAGAGCTGCGGAATACCAAAGGGCAGAAAACGCTAGTGGGAGTTGTGTACAGACCACCAAACAGTAGTAGTGAGGTTGGGGATGGCATCAAACAAAAAATTACGGATGCGGCAATAAAGGTGCAGCAGTTATCATGGGTGATTTTAATCTACATATAGATTGGGTTAATCAAGCTGGTAGAAATGTGGTGAAGGAGGATGTCCTGGAGTGTATTAGGGATGGCTTTCTAGACCAATATGTCGAGGAACCAACTAGAGAGTTGGACATCCTAGACTACGCATTGTGTAATGAGAGAGGACTAATTAGCAATCTTGTTGTGCGAAGCCCCCTGGGGAAGAGTGACCATAATATGGTAGAATTCTTTATTAAGATGGAGAGTGACAGTGTTAATTCAGAGACTGGGGTCCTGAACTTACGAAAAGGTAACTTCGATGGTCTGAGACGTGAATTGGCTAGAATAGACTGGCAAATGATACTTAAAGGATTGACAGTGGATAGGCAATGGCAGAAATTTATAGATTACATGGATGAACTTCAACAATTGTATATCCTTGTCTGGAATAAAAATAAAACGGGGAAGGTGACTAACAAGGGAAATTAGGGATAGTGTTAAATTCAAGGAAGAGGCATATAAATTGGCGAGAAAAAGCAGCAAAGTTGAGGACTGGGAGAAATTAAGAATTCAGCAGAGGAAGACAAAGGGTCTAATTAGGAGGGGGGAAATAAAGTATGAGAGGAAGCTTGCAGGGAACATAAAAACTGACTGCAAAAGCTTCTATAGATATGAGGAGAGAAAAAGATTAGTGAAGACCAACGTAGGTCCTTTGCAGACAGAATCAGGTGAATTTATAATGGGGAACAAAGAAATGGCAGACCAATTGAACAAATACTTTGGACCTGTCTTCACCAAGGAAGACACAAATAACCTTCCGGAAATACAAGGGGGTCGAGGGTGTAGCGAAAAGGAGGAACTGAAGGAAATCTTTATTAGTCAGGAATTTGTGTTAGGGAAAGTAATGGGATTGAAGGCCGATAAATCCCCAGGGCCTGATAGGCTGCATCCCAGAATAAGGAAGTAGCCCTAGAAATAGTGGATGCATTGGTGATCATTCTCCAACATTCTATTGACTCTGGATCAGTTCAGTTCCTATGGACTGGATGATAGCTAATGTAACACCACTTTTTAAAAAAGGAGGGAGAGAGAAAACGGGGAATTATAGACCAGTTAGCCTGACATCGGTGGTGGGGAAAATGTTGGAATCAATTATTAAAGATGAAATAGCTGCGCATTTGGAAAGCAGTGACAGGATCGGTCCAAGTCAGCATGGATTTATGAATGGGAAATCATGCTTGACAAATCTTCTAGAATTTTTTGAGGATGTAACTAGTAGAGTGGACAAGGGAGAACGAGTGGATGTGGTGTATTTAGACTTTCAAAAGGCTTTTGATAAGGTCACACACAAGAGATTAGTATGCAATATTAAAGCACATGGTATTGGTGGTAATGTATTGACGTGGATAGAGAACTGGTTGGCAGACAGGAAGCAGAGAGTCGGGATAAACGGGTCCTTTTCAGAATGGCAGGCAGTGACCATTGGGGTGCCGCAAGGTTCAGTGCTAAGACTCCAGCTATTTACAATATACATCAATGATTTAGATGAAGGAATTGAATGTAATATCTCCAAGTTTGCAGATGACACTAAGCTGGGTGGTGGTGTGAGCTGTGAGGAGCTAAGAGGCTGCAGGGTGACTTGGACAGGTTAGCTGAGTGGGCAAATGCATGGCAGATGCAGTATAATGTGGATAAATGTGAGATTATCCACTTTGGTGACAAAAACAGGAAGACAGAATATTATCTGAATGGTGACAGATTAGGAAAAGGGGAGGTGAAACGAGACCTGGGTGTCATGGTACATCAGTCATTGAAGTTTGGCATGCAGGTACAGCAGGCGGTGAAGGAGGCAAATGGCATATTTGTCTTCATAGCTAGAGGATTTGAGTATAGGAGCAGGGAGGTCTTACTGCAGTTGTACAGAGCCTTGGTGAGGCCACATCTGGAATACTGTGTTCAATTTTGGTCCCCTAATCTGAAGGACGTTCTTGCTATTGAGGGAGTACAGCGAAGGTTCATCAGATTGATTCCCGGGATTGCAAGACTGACATATGAGGAGAGACTGGATCAACTGGGCCTGTATCCACTGGAGTTTAAAGAATGAGAGAGGATCTCATAGAAACATATAAAATTCTGACGGGATTGGACAGGTTAGAGGCAGGAGGAATGTTCCCGTTGCTGGGGAGTTACAAAACCAGGGGTCACAGTCTAAGAATAAGAGGTAAGCCATTTAGGACCGAGATGAGGAGAACCCGGGGAGAAGAGTCAAAGGCCCGGATAATGAAGACCATCTTTGTGCAGGAAGGCTGGTTCAGCGCTCCGCCATCTTGATTCAACCCTGTGGACCGGATTTTAGGCTTCTCTGTTTTTGGGATGAAAACACAGGCAGGATGGGAAAGTTCTCGGCTAGGAATAATTTGCATCTTGGTATATAAGTTTGGGTATCAGGGCCCTGCATTAGCGGGTGCAGTGCTAAGTGCAGCACTCGGGAAAGCACCTCAACAAGGAAGAGTGAGGCCCAAAAATGGGCGGCAGTTGGGAGAGCAGCTCAACAGAGGGAGAGCGAGGCCCATAAAAGGGCGGCAGTCGGGACAGCAGCTCAACAGAGGGTGAGCAGGTTCAGGTTCAAAAGGCAAAAAAGAAGTAAAAAGAAATCGAGTGTGACGTCACAGCCAAGCGAGTAAGTGATTGGCTGGTCGATTGACGAATAGTTTTTCGTTTTTCTTTATATTTATCTTTTCTTATCAGTAAGAAACCTTTGGCGTTCTTACCAATTAGGTTAATTTAAGGGTTAAGTCATGGCAGGAAAGCCCAGATGCGTGTCATGTTCCTTCTGTGCTATGTGGGAAATCAGGGACACTACAACTACATGTGCAGGAAGTATATCCAGCTGCAGCTCCTGTCAGACCACATGACGGCACTGGAGCTGCGGATGGATTCACTGTGGAGCATCCGGGATGCTGAGGATGTCGTGAATAGCACGTTTAGTGAGTTGGTCACACCACAGGTAAAGATTACACAGCAAGATAGGGAATGGGTGACCATCAGGAAGAGCAAGGGAAGGCAGGTAGTGCAAGGGGTACCCTGCGGTTACCTCCCTCCAAAACAGATATACCATTTTGGATACTGTTGGGGGGAGGTGGCTCATTAGGGGAAAGCAGCAGCTGCCAAGTTCATGGCAGCAGGGGTGGCTCTGCTGCACAGGAGGGCAGGAAAAAGACTGGGAAAGCTATAGTGATAGGGGATTCTATAGTAAGGGGAATAGATAGGCGTTTTTGCGGCCGCAAACGAGACTCCAGGATGGTATGTTGCCTCCCTGGTACAAGAGTCAAGGATGTCTCAGAGTGGCTGTAGCACATTCTGGAGGGGAAGGGTGAATAGCCAGCTGTCATGGTATATATAGGTATCAACGATATTGGTAAAAAAAAACGGGATGAGGTCCAACAAGCTAAATTTAGGGAGCTAGGAGTTAAATTAAAAAGTAGGACCTCAAAGGTAGTAATCTCAGGATTGCTACCAGTGCCACGTGCTAGTCAGAGTAGGAATTGCAGGATAGCTCAGATGAATACGTGGCTTGAGGAATGGTGCAAGGGGGAGGGATTCAAATTCCTAGGACAATGGAACCAGTTCTGGGGGAGGTGGGACTAGTACAAACCAGACTGTCTGCACCTGGGCAGGACCGGAACCGATGTCCTAGGGGGAGTGTTTGCTAGTGCTGTTGGGGATGGTTTAAACTAAAATGGCAGGGGGGATGGAAATCTATGCAGGGAGGCAGGGGGAAGTAAAAAGGGGGCAGAAGCAAAAGGTAGAAAGGAGAAAAGCAAAAGTGGAGGGCAGAGAAATCAAGGATAAAAATCAAAAAGGGCCACATTACAACATAATTCTAAAAGGACAAAGTGTGTTTTAAAAATCAAGCCTGAAGGCTCTGAGTCTCAATGCGAGGAGCATTCGTAATAAGGTGGATGAATTGACTGCGCAGATAGCTGTTAACGGGTATGATGTAATTGGGATTATGGAAACATGGCTGGGAACTCAACATCCAGGGGTATTCAATATTCAGGAAGGACAGACAGGAAGGAAAATGAGTTGGGATAGCGTTACTGGATAAAGAGGAGATTAACGCAATAGTAAGGAAGGACATTAGCGTGGATGATGTGGAATCTATATGGGTAGAGCTGCGAAACACCAAAGGGCAGAAAACGTTAGTGGGAGTTGTGTACAGACCGCCAAACAGTAGTAGGGAGGTTGGGGATGGCATCAAACAAGAAATTAGGGGCGCGTCCAATAAGGGTACAGCAGTTATCATGGGTGACTTTAATCTACATATCGATTGGGCTAACCAAACTGTGGAGGAGGATTTCCCGGAGTGTATAAGGGATGGTTTTCTAAACCAATATGTCGAGGAACCAACTGGAGAGCAGGCCATCCTAGACTTGGTCTTGTGTAACGAGAGGATTAATTAGCAATCTGGTTGTGTGGGGCCCCTTAGGGAAGAGTGACCATAATATGGTAGAATTCTTCATTAAGGTGGAGAGTGACACAGTTAACTCAGAGACTAAGGTCCTGAACTTAAAGAAAGCAAACTTCGACGGTATGAGATGTGAATTGGCTAGGATAGACTGGAGAATGACACTGAATGGGTTGACGATGGATAGGCAATGGCAGACATTTAAATATCACATGGATGAACTGCAACAAGTGTACAGCCCTGTGTGGCGCAAGAATAAAAAAGGGAAGGTGGCAAACAAGGGAAATTAGGGAAAGTGTTAAATCCAAGGAAGAGGCATATAAATTGTCCAGAAAAAGCAGCAAACCTGAGGACTGGAAGAAATTTAGAATTCAGCAGAGGAGGACCAAGGGTTTAATTAGGAGGGAGAAAATAGAGTATGAGAGTAAGCTTGCAGGGAACAAAGAAACTGACTGCAAAAGTTTCTATAGATATGTAAAGAGAAAAAGATTTGTGAAGACTAATGTCGGTCCCTTGCAGTCAGAATCAGGTGAATTCATAATGGGGAACAAGGAAATGGCAGACCAATTGAACAAATACTTTGGTTCTGTCTTCACTAAGAAAGACACGAATAACTCCCGAAAATATTAGGGGACCAAGGGTCTAGCGAGAAGGAGGAACTGAGAGAAATCTTTATTAGTCAGGAAATGGTGTTAGGGAAATTGAAGGGACCAAAGGCCGATAAATCTCCAGGGCCTGATAGTCTGCATTCCAGAGTACATAAGGAAGTGGCCCTAGAAATAGTGGATGCATTGGTGGTCATTTTCCAACATTCTATCGACTTTGGATCAGTTCCTATGGACTGGATGGTAGCTAATGTAACACCGCTTTTTAAAAAAGGAGGGAATTATAGACCAGTTAGCCTGACATCGGTGGTGGGGAAAATGCTGAAATCAATTATTAAAGATGTAATAGCAGCACACTTGAAAAACAGTGACAGGATCGGTCCAAGTCAGCATGGATTTATGAAAGGGAAATCGTACTTGGCAAATCTTCTAGAGTTTTTTGGATGTAAGGGAGAACCCAGTGGATGTGGTGTATTTGGACTTTCAAAAGGCTTTTGACAAGGTCCCACACAAGAGATTAGTGTGCAAAATTAAGGCACCTGGTATTGGGGGTAATATATTGACATGGATAGAGAACTGGTTGGCAAATAGGAAGCAAAGAGTGGGAATAAACGGGGCCTTTTCAGAGTGGCAGGTAGTGACTAGTGGGGTGCCGCAGGGTTCAGTGCCGGGACGCCAGCTATTTACAATATACATTAATGATTTAGACGAAGGAATTGAATGTAATATCTCCAAGTTTGCAGATGACACTAAGCTGAGTGGTAGTGCGAGCTGCGAGGAGGATGCTAAGAGACTGCAGGAGGACTTGGACAGGTTAGGTGAATGGACAAATGCAGTGAAGAAAGCAAATGGCATGCTGGCCTTCATAACGAGGGGATTTGAGTATAGGAGCAGGGAGGTCTTACTGCAGTTGTACAGGGCCTTGGTGAGACCACACCTTGAGTATTGTGTGCAGTTTTGGTCTCCTAATTTGAGGAAGGATAGCTTGCTATTGAGGGAGTGCAGCGAAGGTTCACCAGACTTATTCCCGGGATGGCAGGACTGACATATGAGGAAAGACTGGATCGGCTAGGCTTATACTCACTGGAATTTAGAAGAATGAGAGGGGATCTCATAGAAACTTATAAAATTCTGACGGGAATGGACAGGTTAGATGCAGGAAGAATGTTCCCGATGTTGGGGAAGTTGTTGAGTGCAGTTCGTTGGACACATTCAAAAGGGAGTTAGATGTGGCCCTTACGGCTAAAGGGATCAGGGGGTATGGAGAGAAGGCAGGGATGGGGTTGCATGATCAGCCATGATCATATTGAATGGTGGTGCAGGCTCGAATGGCCTGTTTCTATATTTCTCCATCCACCTTCGTCCGAGTAGCGTTAGTCCATCACCTGCAACATCCACAGTGGTAACTTGTGCACCGTGCCATCATGGAGTACCTTAACATTCGAACTACCAACGACTAGGTAAGTTCATTGGTGTAGGTGAGCAACTTTGCTTGAACCGGGACCAACTTGGGTCATTCAGTTTGATTGTCCCATAGCTTCTTGATTCATTACTGACTGGTTCACCTCCCTGTAGACTAGAACGCCGTTTATCCCGACTTCCATTCTCAATGGGGAACATTCTGTGGTGCAGGTAAACATTCCGTACACCTCATCGTGGGGCTGGGCTGCCTCTCTGACCACCTCTTCATCATCCGCGCTGGATTCATGGCCCTCTGCAGACTCTTCATCAACACGGTGAGTCCTATTTCTTTTACACATCACTGGAGGTGGCCTTTTGTGCTGCATCCTTTGCACACCTAAAACGGCACTGGTGAGCTCGGTGATTTCCTCCGCAACGCCAGCATGGTGCTAACCGATTAGCCCCCCTCGGTGGACTCAGAGTTAAGGGACTCAGGGGCCTGTTCTCTCTCCCCTGAGGAGATTCACGTTCTACAGTCCTGCCTCTAAAAGGTGCCAGTCTGTGTACAGTACTTGCCGGGTTTGAGTTCTGAGGATGAGTCATCGGCCAAGAGCCACAGGTCGAGATCATGAATGCCTGGCTCATGGTGCTGGCCTTCTGCAGTGTGACTGTGGTATCTGCAGATAGTAGCCTGTGAAGAAGGCCCTCATGGCCGATTCCGATGACAAAGATATCCCGCAGCGCTTCGGTGAGGTGTTCGCCGAAATCACACGGTGCCGCCAGTCCCCTGAGGTCTGCAGCATATTTCGCGATTTCCTGGCCTTCGGGCCGTCGGTGGATATAAAACCTGCGCCTGGCTGTGAGGATGCTCTCTTTGAGCTTGAGTTGTCCTTGGATCAGCGTTACAAGCTCCTCGTACGTCTTGGTCGTTGTCTTTGCTGGTGCCACCAAGTCCCTGACGAGGCCATAGATGGTGGGCCCAGAACTGGTGAGCAGGATAGCTCTGTGCTTATCAGCCAGCGTGGCCAGATCATCGCCTGCCAGGTCGTTTGCTGTGAAGAAATGGTCGAGCCTCTCCACAAAGGCTTCCCAATCACCCCCATTGGCGAACTGCTGCAACGTACCAAGGTTAGCCATTTTCACGTGAAAGTCCATAATCTCGTCGCCAATTGTTATGTGTTCAGATGCTCTGATAATGACTCCACGAGGCAAAGTACAGTACTTGAACTGTAGTGACCTTAGTCCATTTAATATAACTCCAGAGTGAGGATACCACATGGTGGACTCCCTTTTATACCTGGGTACCTGTGGTGTACAGGTGACCCTTGGGCCTCCACCAGTTGCCATCCTCTGGTGGTGCAGCATAGTGTATACAGTGTGAACCTTGTTGATGGTGTACCTCCGGTAAACAAGTCTCCATCTTATGCAACTATACAGTGACTACACAGAGAGTATATCTATAGTATACATATATAACTCTTGGCCGTCATCTATTACATGACTTATTACACTTCCCACACCGTAGTTGGAAGCATTAAACACTAACTTAAGCTCACACTCTGTGTTGTAGTGCACAAGTAGAGCATCACTAGAGAGACCTCTCTTACATGCATCGTAAGCTTCCTGTTGCCCTTTCGTCCACTTCCACTAGACATCCTTCTTGAGGAGCTCACATGATCACTAACTCAGATAAGAAGCTTGCGGAGCACTGGACCATTCCAAAGAAAGAACTTAACTCAGACACATTCTGTGGCTTTGGAGCATTGATGGATCAACCTTTTCCTACACTGGTTGCAAGCCATTTGCATCAACTTTCAGACCAAGCCACATAATCTTGGGCTGCACAAAAGCACATTTGCTCCTTTTCAATTTGACATTGTGGGAATTCAACCTTTGAAGCACTAAATCTAACATTTCTAGATTTTCTTCCTTGCTGCTTGTTGCGATCAGCACATTGTCTTGCTTGCATAAGCAATTTGCAATCCTTTGCAAAATCTTATCCATCGAAGCCTGGAAGATTTTGGGGAAGACTTTACAAGATATGGCAGCTTGGTGTATGAGTACAGTCCCTTGTGTATGTTGATGGTGAGATACTGTTGACTCTCTTTATCAACATTCTGCTGAGTCTAAGTATGTGACAGGTCAAGCTTGGAGAAAACCTTTGACCCAAAGTGTTGCATACAAATCTTGTGATGTAGGTAACAGGTACTGCTCATTGTCAACTGCTTGGTTGATAGTAACTTCGTAGTCACGGCACAAGCGTACAGTTTTGTCTGCTTTGGGCACTACCACAATCGGAGTAGCCCATTCACTTTAGTCAGTTTTTACTAGCACTCTGTTCTCTGAGTTTTGCTAGCTCTTACTCCACCTGACTTTTCAATGCATAGGGGCTTGCTTTACAATAGATAGGCTTCGCTTAGGACTTGATGCGGATATGCGCATCATACCCAGTTATGCCCTCATGCGAACATGCTTTTGTTCTGCATTGTGTTGAGTCGCTTCTTTGAAGCATCTACACTGAAGATGTTTTTCCAGTCTAGTTTTAACTTTCTCAACCAGTCTTTGCTCACGAGGGTTGGCCTGTTGTTGTAGCTCGCTACAATAATAGGCAGATTTACTCACTGGCCATTATGTTAAACTGTACATTCCATTTGTTCACATGTCTCTAGGATTTCTTCGGAGTAGGTTTTTAATTCTACTGTAGTCTTTGCAAGTGCTACTTGATTAAACTTACTTTCGATGTGTCCTTACTTGTGATAGAGCAGTGCGCCAGCATGCCAATATATCACTCATCAATATATTGCTCATTGATCAAAGTTTTGTACAGGTCTTTCTCACGACTACTTGCGTTGCCGCTAGTGGCATAGATAATCCAGATGCCTCGTTCTTAATATCAGGTGTGTTCACTTCAATATTGTGAACTCCTCCATTTTGTTGTCATTGTTTTGCATTGCCACTAGAATGGTTCTTACTCCCTACTTTAGATCGAGCTCTAAAGGCTGTTGAAATATCGCCTTGCTCCTGGCAGTGAAAGCACTTCGCATTTCTATATTGAGTGATTTCCATTGACAATTCACTGAACTGTTCTCACCGACATGCTTTTGATCCAGTCTCACAGCTTTAGGTCTGGCAGTGGCTTTGTGACTGTAGACCTCAGTTTCATTAGTCACTTGAGTTGGACAGAGCTCCCTCGCATTCTTTGACACCATCTCCATAGAACGTCAGACGTTCTGGGTGAAATTGCCCTGAACGGGGGTGGTAACCATCTGGGGCTGGGATATTTAGCGCCCGGCGCAGAAGTCCTGCCCCCGCCGTGGAATTGCCCTTACCACCCCTCATAGGGAGCGGAGCGCAATCTCACGTGCTAGAAACATAGAAAATAGGTGCAGGTGTGAAGTATGTGGAAGAATCATGAAAGGGTTAATAAAATGGTTCTAGGAATCAATAAGAAAATAAGAACAGACAGACTTGGTTTCCCGTGAGAAAGTAGTGGACAAAGTAGCTTGTGTGACCATCACTGATAAACAAGGGTTTATGGCCATGACTTGATAAGGTGCACATTTGCTTCGCGTGATTAAGCCAAGCTATCCTAACACGTAGGAGGTTTTGGTGTCCCTGAGCAATTCTGCTTGTTGCAATTCCGCTCGTAAAAGCATAAAGTGTTCTAAAGATAAACAGGCTATCAATCCATGAAGCCCTAGTAACACACTGTGATTGATGAAGCAGGCCATACCTCCTTCAGTTTGTAAGAATAAAAAGGATGCGTCTGTGAGGATAGGCAGACCTTTTGTCTGCCTGCCCCGGAATCTGTAGACTCTGTGCTGGCAGTTTGGTAACAGGTCCGAAGCTGCTTCAATAAAGACGTAAAGATTGAAGGTATCTGACTCGATTATTGTCGAATGCAGCTGACCACCCGAACTAGGACTTAACACAGGAGTAAGCCATTCTGCACCACCATTCAATAAGATCATGGCTGATCATTCCCTCAGTACCCCTTTCCTGCTTTCTCTCCATACCCCTTGATCCCTTTAGCCGTAAGGGCCATATCTAACTCCCTCTTGAATATATCCAATGAACTGGCATCAACAACTCTCTGCAGTAGGGAATTCCACAGGTTTACAACTCTCTGAGTGAAGAAGTTTCTCCTCATCTCAGTCCTAAATGGCTTACCCCTTATCCTTAGACTGTGTCCCCTGGTTCTGGACTTCTCCAACATCGGGAACATTCTTCCCGCATCTAACCTGTCCAGTCCCGTCAGAATCTTATATGCTTCTATGAGATCCCCTCTCATCCTTCTAAACTCCAATGTATAAAGGCCCAGTCGATCCAGTCTCTCCTCATATGTCAGTCCAGCCATCCCGGGAATCAGTCTGGTGAACCTTTGCTGCACTCCCTCAATAGCAAGAACGTCCTTCCTCAGATTAGGAGACCAAAACTGAACACAATATTCCAGGTGAGGCCTCACCAAGGCCCTGTACAGCTGCAGTAAGACCTCCCTGCTCCTATACTCAAATCCCCTCGCTATGAAGGCTAACATACCTTCTTCACTGCCTGCTGTACCTGCATGCCAACTTTCAATGACTGATGAACCATGACACCCAGGTCTCGTTGCCCTTCCCCTTTTCCTAATCTGTCGCCATTCAGATAATATTCTGTCTTTGTGTTTTTGCCCCCAGAGTGAATAATCTCACATTTATCCACATTATACTGCATCTGCCATGCATTTGCCCACTCACCTAACCTGTCCAAGTCACCCTGCAGCCTCTTAGCATCCTCCTCACAGCTCACACCGCCACCCAGCTTAGTGTCATCTGCAAACTTGGAGATATTACACTCAATTCCTTCATCTAAATCATTGATGTATATTGTAAATAGCTGGGATCCCAGCACTGAGCCCTGCGGCACCCCACTAGTCACGGCCTGCCATTCTGAAAAGGACCCATTTATTCCGACTCTCTGCTTCCTGTCTGCCATATTCTTATTTGAAAAAAGAAACAGGAACAGAAATTTCTTATCAATTTTGACAAAAATCCAGCATAATCTTCAAGTTGCATGGAACATCTGGTCTTTCTTGTTTACTGCTTGCAGAAAGAAACTTTCCAGTTTGTTCCTTTTCAAAAAGAATACACCACCTGAAGGGAAGCAGTCACTTAAAAAAACAAGTTTGTTTGAAGTGCTTTTAAAGTATTTTGGTATATTACTGATGGACAGGCTGTAACTAGAAATCATTTTGCTTTTACTAGAAATAGGGAGAATACAAATCCTTAACATGTATTGGCCCAGAATTTGCCAGTCAACGAACAGCATTCAGTGTTAGTTTGACTTGACCTTGTCTGTTTAATCTCCTTGATATTTTGCGTTGCAAGTTTTGCGTGGGAGATGGAAATGGTGTGGCATGCTCTGCAGGACATCTGGAATCTGAGTGAACAGAGCAAGCAACTGTGTACCTCCTTAACCAATCAGATTGAAGGATTGTTAAATTAACAGCACAAGGACGGAGAAGAAAGTGTAAGTTATAATGGTGAATTCAACGTCAAATCAGATACAGAAAGAGAAATAAAGAGAGGGAAAGAAAGATTCAATTAAGAGAGGGGAAAAGAGAGAAAGAAAAAGTTTAAAAAAGTAATTTTAATTTTTTTTTAATTAAATTTCCAACAACAATTAAAACATGAAGGAATAAGACTCCACACTTGTAATAGTTAATTTTCAGTGTCAGAGAGGTTGACTGGCAGTAATTAACACATGTCACATCATTAAAAGGGTACTTAGACTTGAAATGACTTAACTTTCTGTGGCGAGTTTATTTCATATCTACAGTGCAGGAACTTCACATTGCCCAAGGCATTTGAATGTGAAGCCAGTCGGTCAAATGCTGTTTTCGCAAAGCTAACAGCGAAACGGCACATCTTCAACAGCAATGTTTTGATTTCTGTGTTTAATCGCACATCTACACTCACCTGGCATTTGTGCAAAAATCATGGTGACGCTATTAGCATCACTGTTATTTTGACAGCAAATTCTGGGTCATTATTTAAAGTATGCTCAATCGTTATAAAATCTTGCTCAACTAAGTATGAGGGAAGAATCTTTTGTGTTGCGAGGAGAGGGAGAATAGTCAAGACCCTCCGTAAATTATGGAACTTGGAATTGTAGTAAGACCGTTTCAGAATCTCTAATTCACAAATTAAATACGATGATGTTACTAATGCAATACCTTTCATACTGTAGTTTTGTATAGTTTATTTCGTAACCTAGCCAGGGTATAAGGCAATTATTGCACTTCTTTAGCACTCATATTCTATACGGTTAATTTTTCAGCTAAGTTTATGTCATGATTGCCTTGGCTGCAGATATTTTCCGTAGTTGGAAGTCAATCATAACATGCACATTTACTCATTGTCTAAGACAAATGAGTTTAAGAAAGAAAAAGCAAAGCTACAGATTAATGGCATTGATAGAATTTCACATCCTGGAATTTATTCTCAGCTGTCTGGAAAACTTCCATAAGTATGCTGAGTACCACAGATCTCTTAAGTTCCGGACCATTTTACTACAGGTACTTGGTCACGTATTATAACAGTGAACAAAAGTCTTCTAGTTTTAAAAGCAGCGCTGATGACAACAATTAGTTAACATCCTATCTCAGGTTATTTATTTACCATCCCACCCTTTAAAGCAGAAAGACTTGAATTTATATAGCACCTTTCACGACCACTGGACGTCTCAAAGTGCTTTACAGCCAATGAAGTACTTTTGGAGTGTAGTCACTGTTGTAATGTTATTTTTCCATTCAAGTATTTATTCAGTTCTTTTTTAGATGTTACTATTGAATCTGCTCCACCTCCCTTTGGATGCAATAAAAGTGTTTTTTTTTAATAAGTATTTGAAATAGCACAGTTTTTCCATTGTGGGAAAAATTTCATCAATTTTTAAATTAGGGAGTTTAACAAAAATATAATCACAGCACAGAAGGTGGCCATTTGGCCCATCATGTCTGTGTTGGATCTTTGGTGGAGCTATCCAATTAATCCCACTCCCCTGCTCTTTCCACACAGCTCTGTAATGTTTCAAGTATTTATTCAATTCTCTTTTAGATGTTACTATTGAAGCTGTCCACCACCCTTTCAGGCAGTGCATTCCAGATCACAACAACGTGCAGTGTAAAAAAATGGTGCGTCTGGTTTGTTTGTCAGTCTCTGGTTACTGACTCTTCTGCCGCTGGAAACAGTTTCTCGTTATTTTATCAAAACGTTTCATGATTTTGAACACCTCTATCAAATCTCCTCTTCATCTTCTCTGCTCTGAGGAGAACAACTCCAGCTTCTCCAGCCTCTGCACATAACTGAAGTCTTTCATCCCTGGTACCATTCTAATACATCTCCTCTGCACCTTTTCCAAGGCATTGACATCCTTCCTAAAGTATGGTGGTCAGAATTGAACATAATACTCCAGCTGAGGCCTAACTAGTGTTTTATAAAGGTTTAGCATGACTTCCTTGCTTTTTAGCAGTAAAATGGAAAATAAAGATTTGCAACCTTGTCGGATTGTCCTTGTTTTATCAGAAACACTGTCCATACACTAGTTGGAAAAATCACTGTGCTGCACTGGCTGAAAAATAAATTAGAAAGGAGCAATTTTCCTTTAACACATTTAGTGCTGTACTAATGTCCTGGGGCTGAAAAAGTCTCATGTGATTCTTCCCGCTCAGGCAATATATGAGAGCAGACCCCACTCAGCCTTAAGGGATTTTCTATGGGGGGGGGGGGAATTCCATTATTTGTAATCCTGATGCCTGTGGGACAGCTAGGTGAAAACAGGATATGGAAGATAATCCTTAGAAGAAAAAAAGCAATGCTGTAATGCAGGTAATCTTCTCCACATAACAATGAGAAGCAAGCTGGTGCTTGTGGGAATCAGACTTCAACAGCCAGGGCAGACAGTATACATGATATGTCTTCAATGGCCTTACTATTACTAATGTTACTAAATCTATGTGAATGACTCTGTGTAACAACCCTATATATATTGTCTATCAACTTGTGCCAGCTTTGCCCAGAAAACAGCTGTGGGATATAGGGAAATGCCCTCTATTAACCCTTGAGTTTTCCACCTAGAAGGTAGCAGTTTAGTATACATTGTGAATCAGTAGAAATGTGTACTGAAACTGTTCACTCATCATAAAACACATCCTCAACCCTTCGGCTCTCCAACTATCGTCACATCCCCAACTTCCCTCTCATCTCTAAGGTACTCCAACACCTCCATGCAACACATCTCTGCACCCACCTCGCCTACCAATTGCTGCTTAAGTCCATTGAGTGTTGATCGCCACAGCATTGAAGACCAAAGCCATTGTTTTCGATCCCCGCCACAAACTCTGTTCCCTAGACATGGATTATATCCCTCTTCCCAACTCCCGTCTGAGGCTGAACCAGACTGTTCGCAACCTTGGTGTCATATTTGATCCTGAAATGAGCTTTCAATCACATATCCGCAGCATAATTAAGACCGCCTATTTCCACCTCTGTAACATCGCCCGTCTCCGCCCTTGCCTCAGCTCATCGGCTGCTGAAACCCTCATCCATGCCTTTGTTACCTCTAGACTTGACTATTCCAATTCACTCCTGGCTGGCCTTTCACATTCTACCCTACATAAGCTAGAGGTGATCCAAAACTCAGCTGCCCATGTCCTAACCTGCACTAAGCCCCGTTCACCCATCACCCCTGTTCTCGTTGACCTATATTGGCTTCCGGTTAAGCAACGCCTCGATTTCAAAATTCTCATCTTTATTTTCAAATCCCTCCATGGCCTCGCCCCTCGCTATCTCTGTAATCTCCTCCAGCCCCACAATCCTCCGCGATGTCTACGCTCCTCTAATTCTGCCCTCCTGAAGATCCCTAATTATAATCGCTCAACCATTGGCAGGAAGTTACAGAGCTTGGGGCCTAAGCAACAGAGCCTTCTGTTGCCTAGGCCCCAAGCTCTGTAACTCCCTGCCGAAACCGCTTCTCCTCTCTCCCTCGCTTTCTTCCTTCAAGACGCTGCTTAAAACATATCTCTTTGACCAAGTTGGTCACCTGCGCTAATTTCTACTTATGCGGCTCAGTGACAAATTCTTATCACATAATACTTCCTGTGAAGCGCATTGGGACATTTCACTATGTTAAAGGCACTAAATAAATATCAGTTGTTGTTGCTGTTGATATTGTTATCACATAATTCCTCCTTGTTCTCTCCAATACAGTTTGCCATGACATTCTTCTCCATCATCCATTTTCTTCCATCTCTATGGTACTGCACTCACTTGATTCCACTCCTACCTGAATTAATGTCACCAAGTCACAATCACCCATCACCCCTATGCTTTATGACCTACATTGGCTCCCGGTTAAACAATGCCTCAATTTCAGAATTCTCATCCTTGTTTACAAATCACTCCATGGCCTTGCCCTCCCTATCTCTAATCTTTTTTATCTTCACAATCCCACAAGATGTCTGCACTCCTCAAATTTTGCTCTCTTGAACATCCCGCATTATAACTGATCAACCATCGGTGGCCGTGCCTTCAGCTGTTTGGACCATAAGCTCTGGAACTCGCTCCCTAAACCTCTCCGCCTCGCTTTCCTCCTTTAAGAGGCTCCTTAAAACCTATCTCTTTAACCAAGCTTTTGGTCATTTGCCTTAATTTCTTCTTTTGTGGCTCGGTGTCAACTTTATCTGTTTTGTCTTGTAACACTGCTGTGAAGTGCCTTGGAACATTTTACAATGTTAAAAGCGCTGTATAAAAAGTTATTATTATTAATGTAGACACCACATCTCTTACAATGGCCTCTTCACTCATGCCCAAATAGCCACCTCTGGGATGTTGTAAGGTTTCACCCTTGGCGCTCTCTTACTCCGCATCTATATGCTGCCACTCACTATCCCTAAACTTAGGGTCAGCTTCCCTATTTAAGAACAATATCCAGCTTTCTGTTGCTCAATGTTGCCAGATTGAAACCATCTTATTCAGCCCTCACCAGAAACTTTTCTCGTTAGCCCTTGATCAGAAACTCCTTCCCAATTTTTCAATCAGGCTGGGTGTACAACCTCAATGTCCTGTTCACCTTGAGCTGAGCTTCACATGACCCATTCAGTTCACCATCAGAACTATTTGCTTCCACCTCTAAAATATTACCCATATTTGTCCCTACCTCCCTACCAAAACACTTACCCATGCCTTAGTTAACCTCAAGTTTGACTTGTTAGAATCAAACTTGAATCAGAAGAGAAACTTGACTTGTGCACAATATGGACAGCTAATCGGCGGAGCAATTGCTTCATGCATTGGTGCGTGGCAGTCTAAACTCGAACCAAATTTACAATTGGGCATCATTTTAATGGCAGCGGTGAACTGTGGGTATCAAACAAGCATCCTGATTCAGTTTGCGGTTTGGGGCCTGATGAATTTTGTACCGGCTCTATGCCAAGCCAGCCCACTGTTAGGTCCTGGCCTGGGGTCAGAGGCGAAGCCAAGGTGCAGGGGGGGGAGGGAGGAGGACGGGGGGAAACTATATTTGTAGAGCAGGAGGGGGAGAACTCCTGCTCCTTCTGCCTTCATAAAAATGTAACTTTGAAAGAGTTTTGTGACCGTTTTTGAGTGGCCTCCACTGGACGCTTTGCACTGGAATTTTGCATTGGGGCCCTACAATTGACCCTGTATGGCCCGAATTTGCACAGTAGAGCAACCTTACAGCTGTTTCAGATGCCTTTGGTGTCAATAGGGAACCTGAGGTGCTTTCCATCGACTGTCAACTTCTGATCGTCCTGTTTTTCAGGTGCAAAACGGAATGCTGTGAGTTGAATTTCACCCCTATTGATTATAATATCTTTGTCAGCCTTGTTTGGTGGCACCCTTGCCTCTGAAGGTTGTTGGTTCAAGTCCCACTCCAGACACTTGAGCACAAAAATCTAGGCTGGCACTGAGGGAGTGCTGCAATGTCGGAGATGCCGTCTTTCAGATGCAAAATTAACATGACTGCCCTCAGAGTGGATGTCAAAGATCCTATTGCACTATTTCAAAGAGCAGGGAGTTATCCCCAGTATCCTAGCCAATATTTATCTCTCAATAAACATTACTAAAACTGATTTATCTGGCCAATGGGGTAGAAATTGCAGTTAGAGGCTTCAGGATGCCTCTGACGCGCAAAAAATCTATGAATTTAACTGGTGGTCCGGGAGATTCATAGATTCATGCTCCTGGGCCTCTCTGGGTACCCGTGGGTAGAGGCCGACACATTCTGGGTGCATGCGTTCGCAAGTGCCCCTGGGATTACGCGGGCTTGCCCAACCAAAGAAGGGAATCCCATTTATACTTATGGGGTTTCCGTTAACGGAACTCCTATAAGTATGAATGGGGATTACTTAAAAAATACATGAACACATGAAATATATTTTTTAAAGTACCTATTTAAAAATAATTAAAATGTTATTTAATTAAATATTTTAAACAAAAATATAATTTCAAAAAAATTGTATGTTTTAACAGGGGTAAAAATAAACTTTCCTTATTGAACAGGGTTTTTAAATGTATAAATGAATGATAAAATTTTATTTTTCTATTTCTTTAAACACTTACAATGGTAAAAGCAGGCATTCGCCGGGCAAATAGCGCAACTCTCCGCTAGCAAATGCCCTTTTCTTTCGTATTCGTTCGACCTGTCAAGAGGATTCTTGAATGAAACAGTTAATTCAGAGACCATGGTGCAGAACTTAAAGAAGGGTAACTTTGAAGGTATGAGGCGTGAATTGGCTAGGATAGATTGGCGAATGATACTTATGGGGTTGACAGTGGATGGGCAATGGCAGACATTTAGAGACCGCATGGATGAACTATAACAATTGTACATCTCTATCTGGTGTAAAAATAAAAAAGGGAAGGTGGATCAACCGTGGCTATCAAGGGAAATCGGGAATAGTATTAAAGCCAAGGAAATGGCATACAAATTGGCCAGAAATAGCAGCGAACCCAGGGACTGGGAGAAATTTAGAACTCAGCAGAGGAAGACAAAGTGTTTGATTAGGGCAGGGAAAATAGAGTACGAGAGGAAGCTTGCAGGGAACATTAAGACGGACTGCAAAAGCTTCGATAGATATGTAAAGAGAAAAAGGTTAGTAAAGACAAATGTAGGTCCTCTGCAGTCAGAATCAGGGGAAGTCATAACTGGGAACAAAGAAATGGCAGACCAATTGAACAAGTACTTTGGTTCGGTATTCAGTAAGGAGGACACAAATAACCTTCCGGATATAAAAGGGGTCAGAGGGTCTAGTAAGAAGGAGGAACTGAGGGAAATCCTTATTAGTCGGGAAATTGTGTTGGGGAAGTTGATGGGATTGAAGGCCGATAAATTCCCAGGGCCTGATGGACTATATCCCAGAGTACTTAAGGAGGTGGCCTTGGAAATAGCGGATGCATTGACAGTCAGTTTCCAACATTCCATAGACTTTGGATCAGTTCCTATGGAGTGGAGGGTAGCCAATGTAACCCCACTTTTTAAAAAAGGAGGGAGAGAGAAAACAGGGAATTATAGACCGGTCAGCCTGACATCAGCAGTGGATAAAATGATGGAATCAATTATTAAGGATGCCACAGCAGCGCATTTGGAAAGAGGTGACATGATAGGTCCAAGTCAGCATGGATTTGTGAAAGGGAAATCATGCTTGACAAATCTTCTGGAATTTTTTGAGGATGTTTCCAGTAGAGTGGACAAGGGGGAACCAGTTGATGTGGTATATTTGGACTTTCAGAAGGCTTTCGACAAGGTCCCACACAAGAGATTAATGCGCAAAGTTAAAGCACATGGGATTGGGGGTAGTGTGCTGACGTGGATTGAGAACTGGTTGACAGACAGGAAGCAAAGAGTAGGAGTGAATGGGTACTTTTCAGGATGGCAGGCAGTGACTAGTGGGGTACCGCAAGGTTCTCTGCTGGGGCCCCAGCTGTCTACATTGTACATTAATGATTTAGACGAGGGGATTAAATGTAGTATCTCCAAATTTGCGGATGACATTAAATTGGGTGGCAGTGTGAGCTGCGAGGAGGATGCTATGAGGCTGCAGAATGACTTGGATAGGTTAGGTGAGTGGGCAAATTCATGGCAGATGCAGTATAATGTGGATAGACGTGAGTTTATCCACTTTGGTGGTAAAAACAGAGAGACAGACTATTATCTGAATGGTGACAGATTAGATAAAGGGGAGGTGCAACGAGACCTGAGTGTCATGGTGCAACGAGACCTGGGTGTCATGGTACATCAGTCATTGAAGGTTGGAATGCAGGTACAGCAGGCAGTTAAGAAAGCAAATGGCATGTTGGCCTTCGTAGCGAGGGGATTTGCGTACAGGGGCAGGGAGGTGTTACTACAGTTGTATAGGGCCTTGGTGAGGCCACACCTGGAGTATTGTGTACAGTTTTGGTCTCCTAACTTGAGGAAGGACATTCTTGCTATTGAAGGAGTGCAGCGAAGGTTCACCAGACTGATACCCGGGATGGCAGGACTGACATATCAAGAAAGACTGGATCAACTGGGCTTGTATTCACTGGAGTTCAGAAGAATGAGAGGGGATCTCATAGAAACGTTTAAAATTCTGACGGGTTTAGACAGGTTAGATGCAGGAAGAATGTTCCCAATGTTGGGGAAGTCCAGAACCAGGGATCACAGTCTAAGGATAAGGGGTAAGCCATTTAGGACCAAGATGAGAAGAAACTTCTTCACCCAGAGAGTGGTGAACCTGTGGAATTCTCCACCACAGAAAGTTGTTGAGGCCAATTCACTGAATATAATCAAAAAGGAATTAGATGTAGTCCTTACTACTAGGGGGATCAAAGGGTATGGCGAGAAAGCAGGAATGGGGTACTAAAGTTGCATGTTCAGCCATGAACTCATTGAATGGCGGTGCAGGCTTGAAGGGCCGAATGGCCTACTCCTGCACCTATTTTCTATGTTTCTAAATTGCTAAGTTGGTAATTCCAAATGCAAACCCACATCCTATTAATTTGTGGTACAGCACATTGACATACATAAGATACAGCACAATGTTTATATGTAATTGAAAATACTTAACTTACGACACATAAAAAGCAATCTGCAATTTTCATCTTTTTACATGGGTACAATCTATTATGTTATTTGTCTCCAAAATCATGTAAAAAAACAAAAAAAATTCTTATATGACACCTACTTATGGTGGCCAGGTTTAGATAAAGATACAGGGGCCGAATTTGGTGAAGGCTTCTCCCCGCCCAAGTACTGCCCAAACTGCTGCCATGGTACTGGACGGTACTTTCAACGGGGTTTTCATCGCCGAGGTCCCACGATAGTTGGCGGGCGGCAAATCCATGATGTACGCCGCCAATCTGGGCGTCAGCAGGCGAGAGGTCTCATTTTCGGCGGCAGAGGCGCTTGCCGCCCATATGCCACCGAGGATGGAGTTGGGCGCACAGAGGATCGAAGACCTAAAAATAAAAATCATCAACAAAAAAAAACATCTGAGGACCTTCAGGGGACCCCTTCCAGGTAAGTACCTGTAAAGAAATAATTTAAAAAATTCCACTTACCGTTGAGGACAGACCAGCCTCCACGCAGCGGTCCAACGCCATCATGCCGCCGACTCCCGCCCGCACCAATCTGGCATCTCGGCGGGTGGGAGTTTACCTTCGCGCATCGGCTGTCGACGGGTGCTTCCCGGCGGCTCTCCCCTCCCGCCCGCTCCAGGCCACGTCGAAAGTGGCACTGGGCAGTTTGAGCAGAGGAATGCCGACGGCAGTGAGCGGCAAGTTGAATGATTTCGGCCCCATAGAGTACATCGTTAGTCAGTGTACAACATGTCAATCGGTAAGCAAGAAACCACCATCAGTACCATTACAGCCATGGAAATGGCGTCCCAGGGTGTGGCAAAGGTTACATATAGATTTTGCTGAGCTAGAAGGACAACCATTGTTCATTGCGTTTGATAGCCAAAGTGGGTGGAGCTAGAGTAAGAGAGAGAAGTGTGAAATTGAATCAGAAGGTGAGAGTGAAGAACCATCACCATAAATGGTTAAACTGGTTACCAGGAAGAGTCTCATTCCTTCAGGTTTTAATTGTTGTTGGGCATTTAAAAAATGTCAAATTTAAAATTAAAACTTTTTTTTACTTTTCCCATCGCTCTCTTTTTACTCTCTTTTTTAATACAATTTTTCTTCCCCTATCTTTATTTTTCTTTCTGTACCTGATTTGACATTGAATTCAACCACTCTAATTTACACTTCCTTCTCAGTCCTTGTGCTGTTAATTTCACAATCCTTGAATCTGATACACAGTTGCTTGCCCTGTTCATACTGGTCCCCGATGCCTGGTTTCCCTCACTGCTTTGTTATCAGCTCGCACATTCCAGGTAAAAAATTGAAAAACCTAAACATGCCAGGGCAAACATGCAACGACAAGTGCCATTAGATGCCCTGCGACATCAATATTTGGTCCATAGTTGCAAGTATGACTTATTTAAATTAGTTTCAGTTTACCCTGATTCAAATCAGCCAGAATGACAAAGAATGTCTCTAATTGCATAGCAGTGCAATGAATACATGAGGGAGGGAAGATAATGCTCCTAGCACATTTGTAATATTGATTTCAAGCAAGGCTGTGTTATACAGGACTTCAAGCAAGGCTCTGTCATCGCACGAACGCTCTTCTCGATCTTCCTTGCTGCAATGGTCCATCTCACCCTCAGCAAGCTCCCTGCTGGAGTGGAGCTAAATTACAGGACAGACGGGAATCTGTTCAACCTCCACCGCCTCCAGGCCAGAGCCAAGATCGCCCCATCCTCCGTCATCGAATGACAGTAGGCAGATGACGCCTGCGTCTGCGCACAGAGGCCGAACTCCAAGCTCTCGTCAACACCTTCACTGAGGCGTACGAGAGCATGGGCCTCACACTAAACATCCGTAAGACAAAGGTCCTCTACCAACCTGCCCCTGCCATACAGCACTGCCCCCCGCTTATCAACATCCACAACAAGGCCTTGGACAACGTGGACCATTTTCCATACATCGAGAGCATACTGTCAACAAGGGCAGACATCGACGACGAGGTCCAACATCACCTTCAGTGTGCCAGTGCAGACTTCGGTTGCCTGAGGAAGAGAGTGTTTGAAGACCAGGACCTCAAACCCAGCACTAAGCTCATGGTCTACAGAGCAGTGATGATACCTGCCCTCCTATATGGCTCATAGACATGGACTATGTACAGCAGGCACCTCAAAACACTGGAGAAGTAGCGCCAACGTTGCCTCTGCAAGGTCCTGCAAATCCATTGGCAGGATAGGCGCACCAAAGTGCAACGAGACCGGAGTGTCATGGTACATCAGTCATTGACAGTTGTCGTGCAGGTGCAGCAAGCGGTGAAGAAGGCAAATGGTATGTTGGCCTTCATTGCGAGGGGATTTGAGTATAGGAGCAGGGAGGTCTTACTGCAGTTGTACAGGGCCTTGGTGAGGCCGCACCTGGAATATTGTGTTCAGTTTTGGTCTCCTAATCTGAGGAATGACGTTCTTGCTATTGAGAGAGTGCAGCAAAGGTTCATCAGACTGATTCCGTGATGGTTGGTCTGACATATGAGGAGAGACTGGATCAACTGGGCCTTTGTACACTGGAGTTTAGAAGAATGAGAGGGGATCTCATAGAAACATATAAGATTCTGACGGAACTGGACAGGTTTGATGCGGGAAGAATGTTCCCGATGTTGGAGAAGTCCAGAACCAGGGGACAGTCTTAGGATAAGAGGTAGGCCATTTAGGACTGAGATGAGGAGAAACTTCTTCACTCAGAGAGTTGTTAACCTGTGGAATTTCCTGCCGCAGAGAGTTGTTGATGCCAGTTCATTGGATATATTCAAGAGGGGGTTAGATATGGCCCTTAAGGCTAAAGGGATCAAGGGGTATGGAGAGAAAGCAGGAAAGGGGTACTGAGGGAATGATCAGCCATGATATTGAATGGTGGTGCAGGCTCAAAGGACCGAACGGCCTACTCCTGCACCTATTTTCTATGTTTCTATGTTTCAAATATTCATCATCATCATAGGCAGTCCCTCGGAGTCAAGGATGACTTGATTCCACACTTAGTGAGTTCTCAGGTGACTGAAGTGTCCAATGCGGGACCTACAGTCTCTGTCACAGGTGGGGCAGATGGTGGTTGGAGGGACGGGTTGTTTGGGTGCCTGGGTTGCCACGTGCTCCTTCCGCTGTCGATGTTTGGCTTCAGCTTGCTCTCGGCGAAGAGATTTGAGGTGTTCAGCGCCTTCCCACATGCTTTTCTCCGCAAGATCCTGCAAATCCCCTGGGAGGACAGATGCACCAACGTTAGCGTTCTTAATCAGGCCAACACCCCCAGCATCAAAGCACTGACCACACTCGACCAGCTCTGCTGGGCAGGCCACATTGTTCACATGCCTGACATAAGACTCCCAAAGCAAGCGCTCTATTTGGAACTCTTACACAGCAAGCGAGCCCAGGGTGGGCAGAGGAAATGTTTCAAGGACATCCTCAAAGCCTCCTTGATAAAATGGAACATCCCCACCGACACCTGGGAGTCCCTGGCCAAAGACCGTCCTAAGTGGTGGAAGTGCATCCGGGAGGGCGCTGAGCACATTAAGTCTCGTCGCCGAGAGCATGCAGAAAACATGCGCAGGCAAGCGGAAGGAGCATGCGGCAAAACAGTCCCACCCACCCTTTCCTTCAACGACTCTCTGTCCCACCTGTGACAGAAACTGTAATTCCTGTATTGGACTGTTCAGTCACCTAAGAACTCACTTTTAGAGTGGAAGCAAGTCTTCATCGATTTCGAGGGACTGCTTATGATGACATGCTTTTCCTCCAGTTTGGGCAGTCTTGAGCCAGGGTTTCACAGGTGGGGATGTTGCACTTTATCAAGGAGGCTTTGAGGGTGTCCTTGAAGCATTTCCTCTGCCCACCTGGGAATCACTGGTTTTGTCGGAGCTCCAAGTAGAGCGCTTGTTTTGGGAGTCTCATGTCAGGCATGCGGACGATGTGGCCCATCCAGTGGAGCTGATTGAGCGTGGTCAATGCTTCGATGTTGGGAAAGTTGGCCTGAGCAAAAACATTGACGTCGGTGCGCCTATCCTGTCAATGGATTTGCAGGATCTTGCAGAGGCAACGTTGGCGATACTTCTCCAGTGTTTTGAGGTGCCTGCTGTACGTAGTCCATGTCTGTGAGCCATATAGGAGGGCAGGTATCATCACTGCTCTGTATACCATGAGCTTAGTGCCGGGTTTGCGGGCCTGGTCTTCAAACACTCTCTTCCTCAGGCAACCAAAGGCTGCACTGGCACACTGAAGGTGATGTTGGACCTCGTCGTCGATGTCTGCCCTTGTTGACAGTATGGTCCACGCTGTCCAAGGCCCTGTTGTGGATTTTGATAACCGGGGGGCAGTGCTGTATGGCAGGGGCAGGTTGGTAGAGGACCTTTGTCTTACGGATGTTTAGTGTGAGGCCCATGCTCTCGTACGCCTCAGTGAAGGTGTTGACGAGAGCTTGGAGTTCGGCCTCTGAGTGTGCGCAGACGCAGGCATCATCTGCCTGCTGTGATTCGATGACGGAGGATGGGACGATCTTGGCTCTGGCCTGGAGGTGGTGGAGGTTGAACAGATTCCCGTTTGTCCTGTAATTTAGCTCCACTCCAGCTTGCTGAGGGTGAGATGGACCATTGCAGCAAGGAAGATCGAGAAGAGCGTTCGTGCGATGACACAGCCTTGCTTGAAGTCCTGTATAACACAGCCTTGCTTGAAATCAATATTACAAATGTGCTAGGAGCATTATCTTCCCTCCCTCATGTATTCATTGCACTGCTATGCAATTAGAGACATTCTTTGTCATTCTGGCTGATTTGAATCAGGGTAAACTGAAACTATTTTAAATAAGTCATACTTGCAACTATGGACCAAATATTGATGTCGCAGGGCATCTAATGGCACTTGTCGTTGCATGTTTGCCCTGGCATGTTTAGGTTTTTCAATTTTTTACGTGGAAAGTGCGAGCTGATAACAAAGCAGTGAGGGAAACCGGGCATCGGGGACCAGTATGAACAGGGCAAGCAACTGTGTATCAGATTCAAGGATTGTGAAATTAACAGCACAAGGACGAAGAAGAAAGTGTAAATTAGAGTGGTTGAATTCAATGTCAAATCAGGTAAAGGAAGAAAAATAAAGATAGGGGAAGAAAAATTGTATTAAAAAAGAGAGTAAGACGAGACCGATGGGAAAAGTAAAAAAAAGTTTTAATTTTAAATTTGACATTTTTTAAATGCCCAACAACAATTAAAACCTGAAGGAATGAGACTCTTCCTGGGAACCAGTTTAACCATTTATGGTGATGGTTCTTCACTCTCACCTTCTGATTCAATTTCACACTTCTCTCTCTTACTCTAGCTCCACCCACTTTGAATGGCTATCAATCACAATGACCAATTGTTGTCCTTCTAGCTCAGTAAAATCTATATGTAACCTTTGCCACACCCTGGGACGCCATTTCCATGGCTGTAATGGTACTGATGGTGGTTTCTTGCTTACCGATTGACATGTTGTACACTGACTAACGATGTACTCTATGGGGCCGAAATTGTTCAACTTGCCGCTCACTGCCGTCGACATTCCTCTGCTCGAACCGCCCAGTGCCACTTTCGACGTGGCCTAGAGTGGGCAAGAGGGGAGAGCCGCCGGGAAGCGCCCGTCGACAGCCGATGCACGTAAGTAGACTCCCACCCGCCGAGATGCCAGATCGGTGCGGGCGGGAGTCAGCGCCAAGTCGGCGGTGGACCGCTGCGTGGAGGCTGGTCTGTCCTCAACGGTAAGTGTCAAGATCCTGTAAAAAAGGAAAGTGGAATGTTTTTCAATTATTTTTTTTACAGGTACTTACCTGGAAGGGGTCCCCTGAAGGTCCTCAGATGTTTTTTTTTGTTGATGATTTTTATTTTTAGGACTTCGGCCCTCCGTGGGCCCGAGTTCATCTTCGGTGGCACTTGGGCGGCAAGCGGCTCTGCCACCGAGAATGAGACCTCTCACCTACTGACGCCCAGATTGGCGGCGTACATCATGGATTTGCCGCCCGCCGACTATCGTGGGACCTCGGCGATGAAAACCCCGTTGAAAGTACCGTCCGGTACCTTGGCAGCACTTTGGGCAGTACTTGGGCAGGTGGAGGCCTTGACCAAATTCGGCCCCTGTATCTTTATCTAAACCTGGCCACCATAAGTAATTGCGTGCAAAACTCTTGGTCAAGCACATTCCCAGGTGCTGGTCATGAAGATCTCCTAACAATTTGGATCTGAACTTATTTGGAATAACTACTCTTGCATCCCACATAATACAATCTTTATCCACTGATAATTCTTACAAACGAAGTACGGATGAATATCTTTCTCTGATACCTGGTTTGGCCAGCCATTTGCTATGGAATCATATACCTTTGACATAACTGGGTCATGTGTGGTTGCTCTACCAATCTCTTCAGCTGTGACTGGCAGTTCATCAATGTACAAAAAAATAGAGCACTTCTTCCCTATTAGGTGTAACTTGTGATGGGAATGGAAACCTGGACATAACATCAGCATTACTGTGATCCACTGATCGTCTGTATTCAATGTCATATGTATATGCTGACAAAATTAAAGCCTATCTCTGCATTCGTGCTGCAGCTAAGGTTGAAACTGGGGACTTTGAATAGAGGATTGCTGTCAGCGGCTTATGGACAGTAACAATGGTAAACTTACAACCATACAAGTATTTGTGGAACTTCTTGACCCCAAAATTAATGCCAATGCTTCCCTTTCGATCTGCGCATAATTACGCTCACTGGCACGGAGAGTGCATGAAGCAAAAGCAATTGGTCTCTCCTCCCCACTTCGCAGCACATGAGAGATCGCTGCCCCAACTCCATATGGAGAGGCATCACATGCTAGCTTGATCTCCTTCGATACGTCACAGTGAACTAACATGGTCCTCTCTACCAACTGGCTTTTACACTCTTTGAATGCTGCATCACATTCTTCTGACCACTTCCAATGGACCTATTTGTTCAACAGCTCATTCAGTGGATGTAACACTGTAGCCAAATTTGGTAGGAACTTCCCATAATAGTTCAAAAGACCTAAAAATGATCGAAGTTCAGTGACATTCTTGGGAGTGAGTGCATTTCTGACTGCATCCAGCTTTCCACTGCTTGGATGTAAATCATCTTTGTCCACTCTGTGCCTCAAGTACTCCACTGAGTATTGAAATAACTAACAGTTGTGAGTAGTCAATCTAGCCATTTGAGCACTTCATTTAATACGTTATTATGGATTTGCCTGTTTGGTGCTGAAATAAGTATGCTATCTAAATAACATACAACCCATTCAAGACCTTGCAAAATCTGGTTCATCACTGCTTGGAATATGGCGGGGGAGGAAGACACTCCAAGTGGTAGCCTATTAAACTGATATCGGCCTAGATGAGTCTTTATAGTCAAGCATGACTTGGACTCCTCATCTAGCTCAAGTTGTAAGTAGACATTTGTGAGATCTAACTTCGAGAAGATCTGGCCACCTGTCAATGTTGTGAACAATTCTTCTACATTTGGCTATGTATTGGGTAGATTACCCTCTAGAACCTGGTTTACAGTAACTTTATAATCACCACACAACCTTACCTTACCATCTGACTTAGGTAGAACAGCAATGGGTGTGGCCCAATTACTTAGATCTGTCTTAGAGATAATGTTCTCAATTTCCAGTCTTTTGAGTTCTTGCTCAACTTTCTCCTCGAGTGCGTATGGTGCAGGATATGGCTTGCAGTAAACTGGTTTAGCGTCCTTCTGCACTCTGACACCCACATTGAAGTCTTAGATCAGACTGCCTGTTTCACAGAACACCTTCGAATATTGCTTGATGATGTCATCTTTTGATGCAAATTTCATTTCCACGCAAAAAATCTCATTCCAATTCAGCTTCAGTGATCCCAACCAATTTCTACCTATTAAGGCACGCTTGTCTCCTGACACTAAAAAGAGAGGCAAGCTCTGAAACTGATCCTTGTATTTCATTGGTAAGGTCCTTCCATAGGGATTTGCTCTTCTGAGTAGCCTCGCAGTTCGATCTTCATTTTTCCATCGGAAAATCATTCAACTTGTCGAGATATAGCGATTCCAGTACTACACTCATGGATGCACCAGTATCGATTTCCATGGGTATCCTGGTTCCTGCAATGTCTACTTGGATGATGATACTTTGTTAAGATATCCTCGTGCTCCTGATGATGTGTATCTCCAGAACCTCCTCGTCCTGTTGCTTTTCTTCAATGCCGTGTAGTCTCTGGCGATTTCTACTTTTGGCCATGAAAGTTGATTTACTCTTCATAAGAACATAAGAAATAGGAGCAGGAGTAGGCCACCTGGCCCCTCGAGCCTGCTCCACCATTTAATAAGATCATGGCTGATCTGATCATGGACTCAGCTCCACTTCCCTGCCTGTTCCCCATAACACTTTATTCCCTTATAGCTCAAAAAACCTGTCTTTCTCCGCCTTAAATATATTCAATGACATAGCCTCCACAGCTCCCTGGGGCAGAGAATTCCATAGATTTACAAACCTCAGAAAACAAATTCCTCCTCATCTCAGTTTTAAATGGGTGGCCCCTTATTCTGAGACTGTATCCCCTAGTTTTAGTTTCTCCTATGAGTGGAAACATCCTCTCTGCATCCAGCTTGTCGAGCCCCCTCATTATCTTATTTGTTTCGAGAAGATCCCCTCTCATTCTTCTGAACTCCAATGAGTATAGGCCCAACCTACTTAACCTATCTTTATAAGTCAACCCCCTCACCTCCGGAATCAACCTAGTGAACCTTCTCTGAACAGCCTCCAATGCAAGTATATCCTGCCTTAAATATGGAGACCAAAACTGTGCGCAGTACTCTAAGTGTGGCCTCATCAATATCCTGTACAGTTGTAGCAGGACTTCTCTGCTTTTAAACTCTATCCCCCTTGCAATAAAGGCCAACATTCCATTTGCTTTCCTGATTACTTGTTGTACCTGCATACTATCTTTTTGTGTTTCATGCACAAGGACCCCCAGGTCTCTCTGTACTGCAGCATTTTGCAATTATTCTCAATTTAAATTATAATTTGCTTTTCTGTTATTTCTGCCAAAGTGAATAACCTCATATTTTCCCACATTATACTCCATCTGACAAATTTTTGCCCACTCACATAGCCTGTCTATATCCATTTGCAGATTTTTTGTGTCCTCGCAATTTGCTTTTCCACCCATCTTTGTATCACTCGTAAACTTGGCTACATTACACTCGGTCCCTTCATCCAAGTCATTAATATAGATTGTAAATAGTTGAGGACCCAGCATCAATCGATGCGGCACCCCACTAGTCACTGTTTGCCAACCGGAAAATGACCCATTTATCCTGACTCTCTGTTTTCTGTTAGTTAGCCAATCTTCTATCCGTGCTAATATATTAACCCCAGCCCCGTGAACTTTTATATTAACCTTTTATGTGGCACCTTATTGAATGCCTTCTGGAAATCCACTGGTTCCCCCTTATCCACCCTGCTCATTTCATCCTCAAAGAACTCCAGTCGGCATGCCTTTGCAAGATACCCAGTTTTCTTGCAGAAGAAACACTCTGGGGCTGAAATTCACCGTCCCCGCAATCGGATGATTTTCCCTCCCCGAGCCATATACAGCTCAGGGGGCATTTGAGCGATGCTCACATCGGTCGGAAACGGTAAAGGTTGTAAAGGTAACTTTCCAGTGGTGAGCTCAGCAGCATGCAGGCCACTGAAAAGCGACAAGGACAGGGATTTTCAGCTGCAAAAAGGTAAGACTTTTCCTGGCATTGCCCCTGCGAGGTATTCGATGCTGTGCCTGAACGCAACACCGCTGCAGTGTGGCCGTGATCGGGGCCCTTTGGTAGGGAAATAGTTTTCATAATTTTAATGTTTTTATTTCAGATTCCAGCATTCACTGTATTTATCTTTTCATAATTTTATTAATTATTAGTGTTTTATGTCAGATTACCTCATCCAAATTACATGTATTTATGTTTTCATGTAGTTTTATTTATTGTTTTGGCTCTATTCAACCTGCTGAGTGCTACTCAGAGGTTTGCACAGACTTTTGTAACAACTTTCATGTCTGACTCTTTAGTGGAGGCCTGTGGGGTTCAGAGACATGCTTAGCAGGGTTCCCCCTGAGGATGGGAGGAGTGTTGGGAGGTCACCACCTCGTACACCTGCTCAGAAGCAGGGCGGCACACAGGAGAAGGCGTCGCCATCAGCACCGTGCGGGCAAGGGAGGCAGCAGCCATGATTCGTTCATTCTGCATCAGATCAGTGTGCCCATCGTCTTGACCAGCCCGAATCAGGATTGCCATTGGCTGCTTGGGGACAAGGGATATCCCCTGCCCACTTGGCTGCTCACTCCACTGCGGAACCCCAGGACAGCGCCAGAGCATGCATACAATATGCTCATTGTGCCGCCAGGTGCAACATCGAGCAGTGCATAGGCATCCTTAAGCAGAGGTTCCGGTCCCTGGGCTGTCTGAAGGCACCTTGCACTACTCTCAACGGGTCTTCATCATCGTTGTGGTCTGCTGCATGCTGCACAACCTGGCCATCATGAGGGGACAGCCGCTGGAGGTTGAGCCAGCAGTACCACTTAAGGAGGAAGAGAGGCGAGGATTCCTATCGCCTCAGAGCTAGGAGGCGTCAACCTATCGCCACCTTGGAAGGGCCCTGCAATCTCCCTCCATGCATTATGTACTAACAGTCTGCCAGGTCTCCCCATGTTATGAAACAGTATTCTTCTTCTGTCCTTCACACCGTCCATCAGTGCCTCCAGCTCCATATCAGTGAACCTTGGCTCTCCTTGCACCTCTTACACCAGCCATCCTTTCAAACTCTTCCCCAACGCCCCCCACCCCCCACCCACAGCCTCCCCATTCTCCTCAAGGCCTTGCTGCAAACCCTCGTCTTTAAAAAGGCCAGGGAGCAGCTGCTGAATTTCTCAGTGGTGGTAACGTTCAAATTAAGACAGCCACACCGCTGAAAGATCCACTTTGGAAGGGTTCATTAGCACTGGAACCCATTTGTTCACTTTTGGAGCTGAATATGGAGTGGCCCAGCCACGAAAATCTTTCAACGCGAATGACCACAAAAAAGTGGGGGTAGCACCAGCTTTCCAGTGGTACTGAATTTCGGGCCCTCTGCCTTCACATACGGACAACTTTGAGCAAGGTGTCCCAGATACCGATAGCATGACCTCAATGCGCTGTTACCTTGGTGAGGCCTTAGGGCCCAACTGCCTTTTACTTTTAACCTGCAGGCGATTCATTTCGGTTGTCTGACGACTGGAAATGGTGCGAAATTCTCAGGAGTACTGGTCGGCTATATCCATCGACATAGCTGTCTGACAAGCTAAATCAAAAGTCAAGTTCGGAGTTGTCGACAACTTTCTTCTGATTGCTTTCTTTTTCATCCCACAAACCAAGCTGTGACGCAATGCTCGGTCTTGAAAGTTTCCGAAATGACAGTGAATAGATTGCTTTTTTAAAGCTACAATGTATTCACTGATACTCTCGTCAATGAATTGATCTCGTATTCCGAAACGCTAACTTTCAGCAATTTCCAGGGGCTTAGGACTGTAGTGCTGTTTTATTTCCGTCAGTGGCATGTCCTTTGGTTTGACAGGAACAAGCAAATTTTTCAAGGTTTCATGCACCTCAGTCAGGAAGATAGCCCGTTTTCTTTCTAACAGCACCCAGTTACGGTTTTCATCTTCGGGGACTTTGATGATACTATTTGCAGTAAAAAAACATTTCTAGCCATTCCACATATGCTCCGAAAGTCTCTCGGTCATGATGGAACTAGAAACATAGAAACATAGAAACATAGAAAATAGGTGCAGGAGTAGGCCATTCGGCCCTTCGAGCCTGTTGCATGTTCAGCCATTCAATGAGTTCATGGCTGAACATGCAACTTCAGTACCCAATTCCTGCTTTCTAGCCAAAGTGCTCTATTATTCCCATAGGTGCGGCCATCTGGACTCTGAAAGTTCAGCCAAGTGTGCTTGTAATTTACCTTGGATTTTTAGCTGTGGTGCAAAACAAAGAAGCTCTAAAAGTCTCTTTGTTGGTTGGCAGTAACATCCACCAACAAAAAATTCAGCTCGGGAGTCCAGAAATCCTATCCTACGTTGCCAATGTGATATATTCTTTATGACATCACTGACACACACATTACACAAGATGGCTGTGACTGGAAACTTGTCATCATGTGATCTTGTCACATGACCCTTTATTATTACACATCAGGAGTTGCATTACCACAGTAGTCCACTAGGTGGAGCAGTAGTCCATTAGGGGGAGCTATATTGCAGGATCCTTTCCACTTGGTTCCAGGGGCCCAAGTTTCCACACAATAAAAAACGGGCGCCCTTCCGAGCTGGGCGCCCGTTTTTCGCGCCACAAAGTGCGCCTAAAAAAACCCTCCGTATTCTCCACCTCCCTGCAGGTCCTCTGGCCCTCGGCGCAGCGCAGCAGGAGCTGTAGGGGGCGGAGCTAGGACCCTGCGCCGAAAACAGTGCCGGGAGCTCTGCACATGCGCGCTACAGTGGACACGCAAGTGCAGTAGCTCCAGGCGCCCGAAACTGTGTGGGAGGGGCCCGAAGCACGCAGCCCCTAGCCTTGGCCGAATGGCCTCACTGGGGCTGTGTGAATAAGGCTCCTCCCACGGCCAGCTCCTGCTTCCTGCCGACTCCTGCTTCCCCCCACCCCCACCCGACCGGACCTGACTCGACCCGCCTAACGCTGCCGCTCCTGCTTCCTGCCAACTCCCGCTCCTGCTCCCCCCCCCCCAACTCGACCCGCCTGTCGCTGCCGCTCCTGCTTCCTGCCGACTCCCGCTCCCCCCCCCCCACCCGACTCGACCCGCCTGTCGCTGCCGCTCCTGCTTCCTGCCGACTCCCGCTCCTGCTTCCCCCCCCCACCCGACTCGACCCGCCTGTCGCTGCCGGTCCTGCTTCCCCGCCGCTCCTGCTTCCGCGCGCCCCCCCCCCCACCCCCGCCGACCGGACCACACCTGACTCGACCCATCTGCGTCTGCCGCTGCCGCTCCTGCTCCCACCCAACTCGACCCGACTCTACTCTCGCCCCCGGACTGGATCCGACCTGACCTCCCCCTCCCCGGCCTGACCTCCCTCTCCCCGACCTGACCTCCCTCCCCGACCTGACCTCCCTCCCTCCCTCCCTCTCTCCCTCCCTCCCCTGCCGACCCGAACCAAACCTCCCTCCCCAACCCGACCCAACGCCACCTACCTCTGGTGTTGGGGACGGGCCCTGCCCGAAATCTCGGGCCCGGCCCGTTCAGCCTTCGGTCCCGACAGCAAACCGCTTCCTAAAGGCCTGCCTGAAGAACTTTCACACAGGTAGGAACATGGTTTATTTAATCTTTTCTTTGCTTATAAATGTTTATTCAGGTTGGATTTATTTGTATAATATTTGTATAAGTATAACTAAGGATTTATTGTAGAATTTAATGATCCCTCCCCCCCTCGTTCCTACGCCTAATTTGTAACCTGCGCCTGATTTTTTAATGTGTAGAACAGGTTTTTTCAGTTCTACAAAAATCTTCACTTGCTCCATTCTAAGTTAGTTTGGAGTACGTTTACACTGTGGAAACTTTGAAATCAGGCGTCAGTGGCCGGACATGCCCCCTTTTGAAGAAAAAATTCTGTTCCAAAGTAGAACTGTTCTACCTGACTAGAACTGCAGAAAAAAAAATGTGGAGAATTGAGATTTCTAAGATAGTCCGTTCTCCACCAGTTGCTCCTAAAAATCAGGCGCAAATCATGTGGAAACTTGGGTCCCAGATAACCATGCAAGGCAACAGATAGGGTGGCCCTAGCTGAACAAACTGAAGGAAGCTTACCAATGTTCTGTGCTGCTAAGATGTGTGGGTTTAACTGCTTAAACTGCAACATTATTAGGCACACACTGGAGTTTCCTTAAGCCTTGGCTGGTCATTGGTGTGTGTTCCTATGGGAAGAAAGTGCATAATCCATTTCAGGCAAATGGAAACTCAACTTTCTGGATTTTTCAGTTGTTTGAACTGGGAACAATTAAACACTTGGGTTTTTATGTATATCTGATCAAAAAGATCAAGCAACATGAAATAAACATTGAAAAAGATTCAGACTAGAAGGGTTCATGACTAATTTAATTTTAATTGGTTTAGCCTTTTGATTGGGTGCCTAATATGTGGTTGCTAATTTCCCTACATTATGAACATTGACTGCTTTTCATAAGTTATTGTCTGTTACAGGTACAATTGTCAAATATACATTTACTAGCAGAACTTCTGTGGCATTTGCTCATGGTAAGTCAAAACATAGGATGTTTTATAACAACAGACATATTATACCATTATACCATGCTTCTATCGTGCAGCTGTGTTTACCTCAGCTAGTTCCTACAAGGCCACAACATATAGGACTCAATTTTGGCCAGGAGTTGCTCTGTTTTCTTTTGGAGTAACTTGGTTTTTCTGGCGTAATTTAAAAATCCCCATTTTGCACTTTCAATTTGCACCAGTGTAAGTGAGTTAGTTACGATTTTTTTACTTTATTTTTTTTTCAAAAGGGGGCGTTACCAGCCACCTACGTCAGTTCTGCCCATTTAGGCAACTTTGGACAGCTAATAGTTACTCCAAATCTACATAGGCCAGCGTATATGGCCACTTCAGAAAATCTTTGAGGAGAGTTAAGAAATCAGTGCAGGTAGGTACATCGGAGGCCATTCGGCCTGGGATAGGGGCAGGAGGCCAGCAGAACTGATAGAAATCATCAAGGCAGGAGCACTATCAGTTCTCCTGCCCGCCACCCCTAGCCCTGGCCGAGTGAGTTTCAAAAGACTAAAATTTAATTTGGTCACTAATAAAGAAACTTAATGACGAAAGAATGTGAATAGGATCAAACAGCTATACAGGACATCATATGACAAACTTCGCAAAGTTAATTTACTATACAACAGAAGCATTCATGGAAGCTTAAACTACAAAAATAAAAAAAGTAAAAGATAGTTGAATTAAATTGCCCTAATCTCACAACTAATTTAAACAACTATTTGTTTGCATTGATTATACTGGATCGATCGCACCAGGAGGCCACTCGACCAGGGCTAGAGGCGGGTGGGCAGGAGAACTGATAGAAATCATCCAGGCAGGAGCACGATCAGTTCTCCTGCCCACCTGCCTCTAGCCCTGGCCGAGTGGCCACCTGGTGCGATTTCTAGATGATTAAAGCTTCAAATCAACTACCCTTACTCACAACAACATTTGGCCGGCATCGGGTCTCACACAGTGGCTGCAGCAAGACACAGGGAGGCTGGGGATTCCAGTGGCCGGCATCGGGTCCCACACAACGGCTGCAGCAAGACACGGAGAGGCTGGGGACAAGGAGCTATTGCGCATGCGTGGACACTGCGCATGTGCAGACGTCCTGGCACTGTTTTCGGCGCCACACGCTGGTTCCACCCCAGACTTGACTGGCCATGCTGCGCGACCACAGGGAGGAAGCCGGACAGCGGCCAAAGTGGGGAGAAATCTTTTCGGCACACTTCTGAACGGAGAAAAGTAGCGCATCTCTGGTAAGTGTGCCGAAAAATAGGGTGGGCCAAAATTGAGTCCATAATAACTGCAAATAGACAAAATCAGAGGAAAGCCGCTGTTGCTGAGCGAAGAATGCACTCAAAATGTTGCCAGACTTAGCTCACAGAGGAAATCACCTCTCAAGATTAGAACACTGGATTGATTGCATTAACACTGGATTGATAACTGAATTCAATTGCTGAACATCTGGAAATAAATGCCATAATGTGATTATTCCCCTTTTGGTTTAGAATAATAGTACAAAACTATGTTAACCGCAAATTAACCCACGATGAGATTATTCCAATCATTAAAGGTGTTACAAAATATTATTTTTTACTGTCTATTTAAGAAATTTGTTTACTACTAGACACAATTTTCATGTTATACTAAACAATTCTCATGGTGTGAATGATGTAACAATTTTAGTACACTGAAATTAGTTTAATGTTTTTCCTTGAATACTACATTTTTCCTTATTATACATTAGCCCACATTGTGTGGTGTGGTTAAATATACAATTTGATTTCAACTCCTCATAATTAACTAAATAACACCCCACATGTGAATGCACACACACAATAATACTCCTACTCACAGAGCCAGCAGAGACACAATGAGCTAAAATAACTCTTTCTGTGCTGCAAAATTATATGATTTCACAAAAAAAGTGGGAAGAATTAATAAGTAGCAAAATAACATTATCTTAGTTTGGAAGGAAAATTAAATGCAAGAAAAAAATTAAGACAAGACTTGGGGGAAAAGAAAGAGTAATAAAAATAAATGTGGTCACAAATAACTTGTTTTTGTAATTTGCTTAATAAATTGGGTGATGTGCACTGATTGGGGGTGATGTTTTTCATTAAAATCTACTAAAATCTTGCAAACAGCATTGAAACATCCCTCAACCAAATCACGGCTTGGATTTGTGTGCCTGAGTAAAAGATTCATTGAAGTCAAGAATCATTCATGTGGTCCTCCCCTAAGCCCTTTCTCATGCATCAATGTTTTTGTTAAGGTTTGCAGTCTTCAAAATCCTCTGTTAATTTGTATCACAATGATCTGCCCACTTGCCATTAATCTTTTCAGAATCTTGTACAGGTTTTCCTAAATTAGGTCATTATTATTATTATTTAACGGAGTAGAATGCACAACACTAATTCTAAATAAAACCTACAAAAGTATAGATGATCCTAGTTGGACTGGCATGCAAAATACTGTCTGTATTTGGTTCACTAGATTTTTAACTAGTCATCTATATTTCAAAAGTATATTGTTCCTCCCGAACATAATTCTAGCAATGGATTGTTCAAAAAAGGAATTGAACTGTTATCTCAAGTCTATAAACTTATCAGCAGCTTTTCAGATTTCTGATAAGCATATTGAATGCAGGAGACATAATAAGCATAAAAGGTGTGTTTTTAGTTCAATATAATGGGTGTACTGTATTTTTACAGTGAAAAATGAATAACAAATTCTGTCATATTTTCATTACATTTTAATTCTTTGCAATTGTGCATGTATTTCAAGGGCCACATAATAATATGTATACAATATTTAATTACTTCAAAATTTTTGATTTTGTTCTGATTACTGTTATGAAAACCAGAAGATCTAAATATAAAGTTAGTTTGATATTGACATATGCCATAGCTTGGCTCACTTATATACTTTAACAGACTAAAATGTCCCAAGGTGCTTCAAAAGGGCAGGAAATAACTGGAGACCAAGAAATTGAGGAAAACAAAAGCAAAATACCGTGGATGTTGGAAATCTGAAATAAAAACAGAAAGTGCTGGAAATACTCACTAGGTCAGGCAGCATCTGTGGAGAGAGAAACAGATGAAAGGTCATCGATCTGAAACATTCACTCTGTTTCTCTCTCCACAGATGCTGCCCGACTTGTTGAGTATTTCCAGCATATTCTGCTTTTATTTAAGAAATTAAAGAAGATGGATTTGAGAAGATGACGGAAAGTGAGATTAAAGAGATAGGTATTCATTATTTGATTGTAATGTTTAGATAATATTGGTATATGAAGTATGTAATGGTAAACACAAGTGTTCCAGGTGTGGGTGCGAGAAATTTCTTGACATGACACTGGAAGTCATTATGATATTAGGGGCTGAAATTGCCCCTTCCCTTAAGGCCTGTTACTGCCGGACCTGTTAGAGCTGGTCTCCAGTCATCCTGGTTAATCCTTGCCACTGGACCAAGACCTAGCTCTGTCAAGCCTGTGTGGTGGCTGGGGTGCAACGGCCACCACACGTTAAAAAAATCCACGCACAGGCATCTTCCATCCTTCAAGATGTAATTCGGGGAATGGCCGCCATTTTGAAAATTGCCCTTCTGCACTATCCTGGCAGTGACCCACTCCCCCCCATTTCTGCCGCACTACTAACAATCCACCCTAAGTGGATCATTAGCACGCACCGCCCATGTTCCCCCCCTAAATGTGAAATTCCGCTGAGAAAATGTTGCTGCCGCCACTCGGTGCCACCAACAGCTTTTTCTGTCAGTGTACTGTGCTTGCAGTGTGTTCAAAATGGCAGTGCGTCCATCATTAAAGGGGAGGGCACACTGAGGTCATCATGTTGGCGCGTCACCACGACTCTCCCCTTAAGTGAAGGGGAGAGATGTGATGACGCGCCAATGTGATGACATCATCAGCGCTACGCTGATGACTGACAATGGCGGACACTCCACCCGCCCCCAACTTCCGCCCCTCTAGTGTGCGAACTTCCGCTCTCTGCCGCATTTCTGCCCGACTTCCGGGCCGCTCGAAAAAAAGCCAAAGAGCAAAATTTTGCACAAGAGACCATCACATCCACTGCGATAGTGAAAACAGCTCAAACACGTTAAGTACGCCGTGTTTCCGGCGAGGGGCAATTGTGGCCCCTAGGTGTCCCACAATACAGCACTAACATGTCAGTTGACTTCAACACCCTTTAATGAATCAAGCATAAATTCGATGCTACAATTAAATCCTGGCTGAAGTGGGCCCTGCAGTTTTTTAAATGTTGGTTTTCTTGTGGCAATTAGTTGTAGATTGGTCAATTGCCACTTTTTTTATAGTCGTAGAGGCCCGGGGAGGCGTGAGTTCGGGCCCAGGGGCCCAGGGGCAGCACGGGCCAGCCCACACTGCGATATGTGTGCGCACTAGGTCCGTGCAGCAGAGCTGGTCTCCAGTTGTCTTGGGTAATCCTTGCCACTGGACCAAGACCTAGCTCTGTCAAGCCCGTGTGGTGGCTGGTGTGCAACAGTCACCACACTTTTTAAAAAATCCATGCACAGGCATCTTTCACCCTTCAGGATGTAGTTCAGGACCTGGAATTTTAGATCCTTCATTGCAACACCTATGAACTTATCCTTTTTTGGCAAGGAAGCAAGTCATCCTCATTTCGAGGGACCACCTATGATGATGATGATGATGAATGATAGTAGCAGATTTAAATTCTGGGTATTTGAGCCCTTCTTTAAACTTTATTTAATATGCTGGCTCATAGACAGTGGCAAGGTACTGCAGTGATTTTCTTTCACCTTCCTGGACCAGCTAGACTGGATGGTATACTTGTACCAAAATGGCATGGGCATTTGCCCAAAATATGTAAATTCACTGATGTCAGGATTTTGGATGGGAACAACATCAGAACCAAACAGAGATAAGTCCCAGGGAGCTACCTAGAATTTTAGAGTTCACATCTATGAATCCCATGCATTTACCAACTATTTTGTATTAGTTTAATATTGCTCATCTCTAAATCACTTTGCCCTAATTCTATTATGGACCATTTGAAGATCTTCACAAAACAACAAATGATGCAATTTTTCATTTCTTGCTTCACTACTTACATAAAGTCAAGCCCTGGATGGGATGTCCCAGTGATAGTACAGATGCAAGGCTTTGAGTTAAACTGCGAGATGATGAGTTGTAACTCAATTTGAGCTGTAGCACGATTAGTGGGCGTGTATGTGACAACAATCTCAACTTGTCCATCAGCTGGTATTATTCCTGTGTCAAACAAAACCCAATCATCATACATTTATATTTATAAAAATATTACATTACTTACAATAGGTATGATATTTCTTATTGGTTGAAAGAGTTCTATCTTTAGATACAAATGGGGCATTCTCCATATTGGCCCTCATAACCTTTGATAGATGCATAAACAGTGTTCCGCCGATCTTCTGCCAAAGTTACAGTGGCCCTAGGAAATTTCCGGCAAAATAGTATATTGCCATTCTCTCACAAAAGACATTCAATAGAGACATAGAAAATAGAGACATTTGTGCTCTAAATGGTCATGGCAATACACCTCAGTAACAGGCCAAACAATGTCATGAAGAAGTACAAGGGGTGAGCCACGAGGAGCTTTGTCTATGCAGGCAGAACATTTTTTTTTAAAGTAAGAAAAACTATAGCTTTAGTACATTGACAAGGGTGTCAGCCATGGCTCAGTTGGTAGCACCCTTGCCTCTGAGTCAGAATGCTGTGGATTCAAGTCCCACTCCAGAGACTTGAGCACAAAACTCTAGACTGACATTCCAGTGCAGTACTGATGGAATGTTGCACTGTCAAAGGTGCTGTTTTTTGGATGAAATGTTAAACCGATGCCCCGTCTGCTCTCTCATATCGACGTAAAAAATTCTCCTGGCACTATTTCGAAGAAGAGCAGGGGAGTTATCACGGATATCCTGGCCAATATTTATCCCTCAATCAACATCACTAAAAACAGATTATCTGGTAATTATTACATTGCTATTTGTAGGAGCTTGCTATATACCAATTGACTGCTGCGTTTCCTCCATTACAACAGTAATTACACTTCAAAAAGTAAATAATTGGCTGTAAAGCATTTGAGATGTCCAGTGGTCATGAAAGGCACTACATAAATGCAATTCTTTCTTTATTGATGATTTCTCATTCATTTAACCTTTAAATACAAAATACCAAGTTAACATAAAAATTGGCACCAGGGAGGCAACATACCATCCTGGAGTCACGACTGCAGCAACAGAAACGCCTGTCTACTCCCCTGACTATTGAATCCCCTACCACTATAGCTCTTCCATTCGTCTTCCTTCCCCCCACTGTGCAGCTGAGCCACCCGTAGTGCCGTGGATTTGGCTCTGGCTGTTGGGGAGGGTTTAAACTAACTTGGCAGGGGGATGGGAACCTGAAAATAGATTCAGTAGGGAGGGGAGTAAAGCTGGAATTAGAAAGCAAAAATAAAGAATGTGAGTTTGAATGAGAGAGGAAACAAGCAGGAAAAAAGGGTAAAAAAACAAATTGAAAGGCACTTTGTCTAAATGCACGTAGCATTTGTAACAAAATAGATGAGTTGATGGCACAAATTGAGACAAATGGGTATGATCTGATAGCCATTACAGAGACAGAGACATTACAGAGTAAGGTGACAAAGACTGGGAATTAAATATTCAGGGATATTTGACAATCCGGAAGAACAGACAGAAAGGAAAAGGAGGTGGGATAGCTCTATTGATAAAGAATGGAATCACTGCAATAGTGAAAAACGATATTGGCTCAAATCATCAGGATGCTGAAACAGTTTGGGTGGAGATAAGGAATAATAAGGGGGAAAAGTCACTGGTGGGTGTAGTCTATAGGTCCCCTAACAGTAGCAACTCTGTTGGTCGGAGGTTTGTAAAAAGGGAACAGCAATAATCATAGGTGATTTTAACCTCCATATTGATTGGACAAATCAAATTGGTCTGGGTAGCCTTGAGGAAGAGTTCATAGAGTGCATTAGGGACGGGTTCCTTGAGCAGTATGTAACAGAACCAACCAGGGGGCAGGCTATCTTGGATCTGGTCGTGTGTAATGAGACATATCTCCTTAAATGTATGCCACAGTTCATCAACTTACACTTTGAACAATCTCCTAGTAAAGGATCCCTCTGGAATGAGTGATCATAGCATGGTTGAATTTCAAATTCAGATGGAGGGTGAGAAAGTTGGATCATTAACCAGCGTACTAAGCTTAAACAAAGGAGACTATGAAGGTATGAGGACAGAATTGGCTAAAGTGGACTGTGAAAATAGATTAAAGTGTAGGACGGTTGATGAACTGTGGCTACATTTAAGGAGATATTTTGCAACTCTCAAGAAAAATATATTCCAGTGAGGAAAAAAGGGTGTAAAAGAAAAGATAGCCATGCGTGGCTAACAAAAGAAATAAAGGACGGCATCCAATTAAAAACAAGGACATACAAAGTGGCCAAAACTAGTGGGAGGGCAGAAGATTGGGAAGCTTTTAAAAGCCAGCAAAGAATAACTAAAAAAATGATTAAAAAAGGGAAGATAGACTATGAAAGTAAACTAGCACGAAATATAAAAACAGATAGCAAGAGTTTCTATAGATATATGAAAAGGAAAAGAATGGCTAAAGTAAATGTTGGTCCCTTAGAGGACGAGACCAGGGAATTAGTAATGGGGAACATGGAGATAGCAGAAACTCTGAACAAATATTTTGTATCAGTCTTTACGGTAGAGGACACTAACAATATCCCAACAGTGGATAGTCAAGGGGCTATAGTGGGGGAGGAACTTAACACAATTACAATCACGAAGGAGGTGGTACTCAGTAAGATAATGGGACTAAAGGCGGATAAATCCCCTGGACCTGATGGCTTGCATCCTAGGGTTTTAAGAGAAGTAGCGGCATGGATTGTGGATACATTGGTTGTAATTTAACAAAATTCCCTGGATTCTGGGGAGATCCCAACAGATTAGAAAACTGCAAATGTAACGCCCTTTTTCAAAAAAGGAGGCAGACAAAAAGCAGGAAACTATAGACCAGTTAGCCTAACATCTGTGGTTGGGAAAATGTTGGACTCCGTTATTAAACAAACAGTAGCAGGACATTTGGAAAAACATAATTCAATCAGGCAGAGTCAGCATGGATTTATGAAAGGGAAGTTATGTTTGACAAATTTGCTGGAATTTTTTGAGGATGTAATGAACAGGGTGGATAAAGGGGAACCAGTGGATGTGGTGTATTTGGACTTCCAAAAGGCATTTGACAAGATGCCACATAAAAGGTTACTGCACAAGATAGAAGTTCACGGGGTTGGGAGTAATATATTAGCATGGATAGAGGATTGGCTAACTAACAGAAAACAGAGAGTTGGGATAAATGGTTCATTCTCGGGTTGGCAATCAGTAACTAGTGGGGTGCTGCAGGGATCAGTGCTGGGACCCCAATTATTTACAATCCATATTAACGACTTGGAAGAAAGGACCAAGTGTAACATAGCCAAGTTTGGTACAAAGATTGGAGGAAAAGCAATGTGTGAGGAGGACACAAAAAATCTGCAAAAAGACATAGGCAGGCAAGTGAGTGGGGAAAAATTTGGCAGAAGGAGTATAATGTTGGAAAATGTGAGGTTATGCACTTTGGCAGAAAAAAATCAAAGAGCAAGTTATTATTTAAATGGAGAAAAATTGCAAAGTGTTGCAGTACAGCAAGACCTGGTGGTACTTATGCATGAAACACAAAAGTTTAGTATGCAGGTACAGCAAGTGATCAAGAAGGCCAATGGAATCTTGGCCTTTATTGTAAAGGAGATGTAGTATAAAAACAGGGAAGTCTTGCTACAGTTATGCAGGGTATTGGTGAGCCACACCTGGAATAATGCATACAGTTTTGGTTTCCATATTTACGAAAGGATATACTTGCTTTGGAGGCAGTTCAGAGAATGTTCACTAGGTTGATTCCGGAGATGACGGTGTTGACTTATGAGGAAAGGTTGAGTAGGTTGGGCCTCTACTCACTGGAATTCAGAAGACTGAGAGGTTATCTTATCAAAACTTATAAGATTATGAGGGGGCAAGGCAAGGTGGATGCAGAGAGGATGTTTCCACTGATAGGGGAGACTAGAACTAGGGGGCATAATCTTAGAATAAGGGGCCGCCCATTTAAAACTGAGATGAGGAAAAATGTCTTCTCTGAGGGTTGTAAATCTGTGGAATTCGCCGCCTCAGAGAGCTGTGGAAGCTAGGTCATTGAATAAATTTAAGACAGAGATAAACAGTTTCTTAACCGATAAGGGAATAAGGGGTTATGGGGAGCAGGCAGGGAAGTGGACCCGAGTCCATGATTGGATCAGCCATGATCGTATTGAATGGCGGAGCAGGCTCGAGGGGCTGTAGGGCCAACTTCTGCTCCTATTTCTTATGTTCTTATGTTCTTATATAAGCTATGTAAGCATAGAACCTTGTTAGTTTTCAGGTGGTTTTACTTTTCCAAGAAGATCATTGACCTTTGGAATAAGTTGCCGATTCTTCAAGTGAAGGCAGATTCACAGCAAACATTCAAAAGGGAGCTGCATGAGTTCCTGGAGGAGGCTGACATCACTGCATACAATGTTGGACAGGATGTTGGGTAACATACAGTGATCTCCCGGAACTTGTTTTTGATCACCTTCGGGGGCTGGAGAACAATTTTTCAGAATTCCTTTTTCCCTGAATTGCCTTTGGTGTTTTTTTCTGGGTTTTTTTGCCTCTCATGGGACATTACATGGCTGTTGCTGGGTGGGGGGTATTGGGGGTCATGTTGCCTGATTGTAACACAGCAGAATGCGACAGACTTGATGGGCCAGATGGTTTTTTCCATGTGTTTGTATGAAATGAAATATCACTTGTTATTGTAAATTTGTTTCATGGTATTGTATACGCAGTATTTCTGGTGGCTGAAATTAAATGAAGGAAGAAAATCTGAAAAGGTACAATGAAATAGTATTGTATCCTCTTATATTTCAAATGTCTACTTTTATATCAGAAATATTTAGGATTCCCTAAAATTATTCTGTTTAATTTTTCAAATATATACATTTAAAATGAAACAAGTAATTATAATTTGTTGAAAGGTGTGTATGTGACCTAGTATAGAACAGTATATTAGATCAACTTTGTGCATGATTTAATAAAGGTTCGTAAGGAATTTTACATGACGGATTTAGTTCTCTAATAATAAGTTATGGACTTGAATGATTATTTGCATGCTTACTTTCTTTCTTCCTGTACATTTGTTTTAACTTAAAACAATGCTGAACATATTCAGAGAAAATAAGGACTAACAATTAAACATTATTTTATTAAGATTTATTTAATGAAGGAAGAAGAACTCCAAATCTAGAGTTTCAGCAATAGTTTTAATTACATTTCCAGCCAGTACAAGATAACCATGTTTACTTAGTTTGGTATAAATGTAATGTTTGAGTACAGGGGGGACACCGTTCAACAAAAATGACCGGTATAAAATGTTAATATAGTATTGAAAGTTCTCTCACACCTGCTGTTGGTTGGATTGTGAATGCATGATGAAGTTGTAGAACATTCAACTGGAACTCAAAATCAACTGGACAGCTGCATCGCAAAGGAATGATGATGTCTTTGCTATAAAGTTTGGAAACATAATACCATTAACATTTGTGGTAAAATACAGAGCATGTTATACAAGTAAGGCAAGCTAATAGATCAATCACTACAGTCACCTGATACAAAAAATATTCAGAATTATTAAATAAGTTCAAAATACAAGTAGATTCAGCTAAACGAGCATAAACATGAGATCCTTCAAATTTGCTACACCTATGTGCTACTTATAAAAATACAAAAACTATTACATTTATATTTAAAAAAGACAAACATTACTGGGACACACCTCCACTCACTGAATTTTGATAGTTATGGAAATACCCACTCCCAACTTATATAAAAGTTAAGCTTCAGCATTGAGTTTTATGCAGGACAAAATATTTGGAGAATAAAGTTGAAGGGGAAGAACAGTTGAGGAAGATCAAAAGAAAAAGGTAAGAGTTCAAAGAATGTGTTCTGCATCAGGATATTTTCAGAAAACAAATGTCAGTTATTAAGAATTATAATTAAGATTCTTTTGTTTTTTCTGTCCACCTTGGCATTACTAAGGGCACTGGTTTAGAGTTAGTAGCCTCAAATTTCTGCCCAATTTGCAGGTGTAAATTGGCAGACCCGACCTGAAAATTGGGTGAAGTTCTGTGACATTGGATCTTTGCCCATTTTTTTTTGACAGCTTCATTTTCACTGTCATTTCTGGCAGTTGCATGTACCACTTAACCGGTGGTTTCATGCAAATGAGATGAAAATTATGCCATGCTGTCATTCACTTCACTTCAGTCTTATTTGAGCAGTTTCACTTCCTAACCTATTTAAACAGGTGTTGAGGATTGCGTGACAAAAAACGAGACGCTTTTGACATTATTTCAATGGTCGCGCAGTACAGTTCCAGGTTGGCAATCGGCCATTTTTAAAGAGACAGTTGTGTGTGTGAGAAGGAGTGCTGTGTGAGCGCATGGCAAAAATCAGATGTGCAGCAATACAAGATGCAACGCGGTGCAAGGACCAAGAATTTCTTACAGGATGAAGTGGAGGCACTAGTTGCTGTGATTGAGAACAGATGGCAGGAGCTGGACACCAGCAGAGTTCACATAAAAGTTCCACCCAAAGAAATGCAGGATATAACAGATGTGGTTCAGATGATGAATGGGGAGAGCATTGATCTTACATGATCACTCCTGGACACCCTCAGTGGGGTTGGTGATGAGGTAGCGGGACTGTCGGGAGAAGTAACAGTAATCTCCTGAGAAATGGGAGTGATGGCAGTGACCATGAGGGAGGGCATGTCAGAGATGGTGCAAACACTATCACTGAACATGAGGGAGGGAATGTCACAGGTAGTTGACAGTTTTGCTCAACATGAGGGAGGGAGTGTTGCAGGTCGTTGAGACACCGTCAGGGCGCATGAGGGACAGAATGTAGGAGTTAACTGCTGCTGCCCAGACCCCGCGCCCATTGACAGAATCAACTGCCACTCCCACTCCAATCCCCACACCAGCCTCTGAAGAGCCTCAAGCCGAGCTCTCCACATTGCCGCCTGGGCCTTCCACATTACCGCCTGGACCCTCCACATTGCCGCCTGCCGTCCCTCCCCCCGCCTCCCTCAACAGGTGCACAATACCCGAGATCATAGAAAGAATAAGCTTACCCCAGGGGTGGTGGAGTCACCAAGAACAAGCGTGGTGGGCGGTCTTAGAATAAGGTGGATAAGAGATGGGTGCAGCCTTTCTTTGCTGCTGCTGCTGTTGTTGTTATTATTATTGTTACTGTTGTAACTGTTGTTCTTAAATTAAACAATTTTTGTAAGTTATGTAAATTTACAGGTTTAAAAGTTAGTAAGTGATCTTAAAGTTTGTAAGTGATTGTAACTGAAAACTTTAAAGTTTGATACAAGAATAATTTTATTAAAGTTAAGTACAAAGAACTGTTTGTTAAACTTTTGAATAAAATATATTTTACATTAAATCTGAATCATTTTCATTATTTGTTCCATTATTAACACAGCAGGCAGGGCAGGTTCTTTGTTCTCTCTCCCCAAGGTCTGTATGGATGGACTTCTCTTCCCCCCACCCCCCCGCCCTGCCCCAACTCATTGCAGTCTTGTGACTTCTCCCCTACTCGCCCCCTATTTTTGATTCTACATTATCTGCATGTTAATGGTCTAAATGTACTATAAGGGTTCAAAAGCTTTTTAGGTATAAGAGATGGAACTGGTTTTTGTCACACATACATGGACTGTTCAGTGACACTGGAATCTCAAAAGGTGCGTCACTTCTTGGAGAGCTGCCTTTGCAAGCAGAGAGTTGGCCTGTGAAGTTTTGTGGCTCATATGAATGTCTGAATAAAAGACCCGATCCGGTCTTTGCTACAACTGAGTGTGTGCGTGTAATTCGACGATTAAAGCAACGACGTGAAAAGAGCAAGATAGCCGTTACAACATATTGATGACCCTTATCGAGGCATGTGTGGAAGGGCAGCGGGTAATTGACACACGGTCTGCCAGACAAATAAAGGTTGAGGTGGTCCTGGAGAAAGGGGATTCCCCTCTTCAGAGACAGTACCCCATCTCCTCAGATGCACCGAGCAGTTACTGAACAATCAGAGATGAAAGCAGTGGGAGAAGCTTGCTCAGAAGCATTTAAAGTTTTTGCAGAAATGGGCTGGCTCAGAACTGGTGAGATGTTCAGTGAAAAGCTCAAATGTGGGAGTTACAAACATGATCTTAAAGGATGCGAAATAGAAGTTGGAACGTTGCAAATGTCGAGCGGTGCAAACGGCAGTTCCGAAGGGTGAACTGAGAGAAGGACTGGGTCTCTCGGCTGACTATTCAGCAGTTCCGTCATCCTTAACTCTATGTTGTTACACTTCTCCCACAAAGCAGAAGAAATTGTTAAAAACTGTGCAGAGGGCAACAAACTTGTCGAAGACACCAATTGTGAGTTTACATTTCTGAATGTAAACAGCATGGAATTCATTCGAAAACATCAAAAATTGAAAGTTGACTTTTAAGTGAAAATGGATATGGTGATCACAGACCAACGGACTTTAAAATGGCATCCTGAGAATTGGGATCTGCAGCAACCATACTTTGACACTAATCGTGCTGCTATTTCAACAGCTACAGAGTTTGAATCAAGCAATTGTGGATATTAACCATCACACTGCGGAAAGTGACAACGTTCGCACAACTTTGGAAAATGTTACCCAGATAAGGCCTGCAGAGAGGCAAAGAGAAGAAGTGCGGGAATGTGGGAGCGCAGGCCTTGTAAGAATAAAAGTGTTCAGTAAGAAAATTGATTCTGTGTATGTATAAATGTTTAAAAGCATGAGATTATACAAAAAGACAGTTTTGAAAGATTCAAAATGGAAGCTCACAGACTCCCAGCATGGTGTTTGTGTATTGTGTTAATTGGAAAGCCATTAACCTAATCAAGAAATACATCCAGACAGACACATGGATGAGGAGAGCCAATAAGGAACTGCCCTGGAACTGAGATCCAATCCTGGGGCTTTCTGAGGAACAATGACTTTGAGAGGTATAAGAACTCAAGCCAAAGGTTTTTCTCGCTCTTCTCCTTCTCTCCTGAGCACACGCAAACCTCCTGCTGAAGACCAGCCAAAACAGCAAGCCGTGTGCCCAGCCAGAGGAAAGTGACGTATACCTTTTTATAAATCATTATTGTAACATTGTATCTGTTATAACTAGTAACTGACGACTGCTGATAAATGTGCATGTGTGTGTGTTTAATAAACTGTTCCGAATTGTTTTAAAAAAATCAGTCTCGCTGTCAATTTAATGCCAGAGATTTAGAAATCTTACAAATTGGTGGAGAATGTGGGCATCTGGCGAGACAGCTTTTTGATGATTCTTTTGAACAATTGGAAATTTCGGGAGTTTAATTCTAACTTATGTTGTGAAGCATAACATAAACGGTTAAACGGATCGGGAGAAGTTGCGTCTTAAGGAGCAGTAGTCTCGATAGTTGTAACTGTTTAAGTGAGGACCTACCAGTAGTTATATTCAAAAGACACAGGATGAAGGGATCGGTCATGAACAGAAAATCAACAATAAAAAGAAATGTTGAGCTAGTTTATCAGGAAAAGTTGTCCAAAACGTTCCCAATACAAGACACAGAAGAGTTAAAGGCACAGGGACTGTACCTTCTTTGGGGAGTTGGTGGCACTTATCTAGGAGAAAGTAGATAAAGGAGAGCTAAGGCCAAAACGGGCATACAGCCTTGTGGCATTCAGCACATTTTACTGTGCCCGGAGAGTTGAGGAATTAATGAGGCAAGCGGCCAAAGTGATACAAGATTTAAAAGAATTGCAAGTAAAAGAGATTCAACTAAAAGAAAGAGAGATTGAAAGTATAAAACAACAAAAGGAAGAAGGCCTCCAACTTGTGAAGCAGTTAAAAGAGGGAGAAATACAGCATTTAAAATATATTGGTCAATTAAAGCACAGTATTAGGCAATTAGAAAGAGGGGCCGAACAGACAGCTTCATTGCTACAACAACAAAGCCTCTCAAATTTAAATGCCACAGCAGCCGTTGTTGAAGCAAATGAAAACAAATTAGAGTTAAAAAAATATAAATTGGAAAACTTGAGGCTCCAGCAAGAGATAGAAGATGCTAGGGGTGCATTAAGGGAAGTAATTAAGAAGCCACATAAGGAGGCAGATCACTCCCAGTGCCAACTAGAAATAGCGAGGCTAAAAAGTAAGTTAGAGGAGCAGCAGGCCCTGGTATCCGCAGTAACACGGGGAGCCATAACAGAGACAGCAGAAGGGGACAAGGGCGAGACAGATTGGGAAGAGAAAGGCAGTCAGTATAATCCCCAGGAGGGTGGTGGGATACCTTGGAGACACAAGAGCTAATCGTAGCCGTAGTAACCACTTCTTCACGACGTAATACTCACGGCCACATTACCAGTAACCTTACTGACTCACGGCTCATATCTGGTGCAGGCGCCACGGTGGTAGCCACAAGTTGGGGCCCATTAATGATGAGGATGACCCACTGGAAGTTAATAGGAGGTTGGCAAATTTCAGAAAGGGTCACCCTGAGTTGGAAGAGAGAGACTTAACACGAGTCCTCCTCTTGGTCTGTTCCACTTCCCTAAAAGATAATCTGCCAGACACAGTCCTCCAGCCTGGCGCAGCGGTCAATGCACTCATGACCGAGATCCTAAACTATTTAGGGATCCAAAACTTGAGCTTAGTGGCTCTGCTTAATCAGACCAAGCAGCATCCAGAAGAGACCCCTAGAGCCTTCGGTAATCGCCTGTACAATAACTATCAACATACGCAGAACCAGGCACCCGCAAATGCTACAGTAGGAAAGAATCAGGAACAATTTAAATCAATGTTCCTGGCCCAACTCCGCTCTTTAGTTAAAACTACTCTGGGCATAGCCATGAAGCCCACCAATCAGTGGACAGATATAGAGACCAGCACTCAAATAGCCTGGGAGATGGTAAAAGACCAGTTAAACGTGAAATCACCACCCACTGCAAATAAACCAGTGTCAATGGTGGAGGGATCTCAAAACTACCCCTTTAAGGGACAGTGCTTTAATTATAAGAAGGTAGGCCACCTAGCAAAAGACTGCAGCAGACCCAGGCCAGCACCGATCCATGATGCAACGCATAGATACCGCCCGAGGGACGAATCCAAGCCCTCTGGGACAGATCAACGATTGCATCAATTGATAACCCTCATACAAACCCAAGTTGGAGAGGATGCAAAATCATTTACCGGTGCACACATTTGCCGATGCACACTCATTAGAGAGACCCATTCAAGGATCGACCCTATGAGAGGGTTCGGCCCCAAAAGATTGGTCGGAAGTGGGGTTCCGACGTGATGGTGGCGGGAGACCAGTAGTCCTTGTTGTCTTAAAAGGGGGCAGACAGCAGATTATGCTTATCGATACTGGCTCAGCCGTTACCATCACCCACACCCCATACCGTGAACGCCATGCAGCGGCGGGCAAGGGTTGTGTGACCCTTAAACGGTTTAACGGTGATAGAACCACCGCGAATGCAGGGAAGGCCACTGAACTTCAGTTGGGAGGCCGCACCTGTAAGGTTCCAGCGGCGATGTTGATGACCACTCCCGACGGAAGGGGAATTTTAGGGACTGATGTATTGGATCAGTATAGCACAGTGATAGATTATAATCAGGACTGTGTTTGGATGGGATGAAGAAATAAGGCAGGAGTGATAGAAATTTCAGATGCTCACTCGGTTTTTGCTATTAAAAAGCCATCTGAGTATGACCTCCGGGGAGCGAAAATGAAGCTGTGGCAAAACTAAATCAAGAACACCTAGCGGTGTTTGCCACATGCAAGCATGACTGTGGAAACATGGCAGGCGAGGAATCTATTGAGAGACCCCCCCACCCCTCTCATTCACTAAACAGTACCCCATCCCAAGGGAGAGTCACCTTTACATCCGAGACACCATAAAATCCTTAGTCGAACAGGATGTTCTTAGGATAGGCAATTTCATGACCAATTCACCGAAATGACCGGTTAAAAAGCCTGACAGCAGCTGGCGACTGACTATTGATTACAGAAAGTTAAATTCTGTAACACCAGACTACTCACCGGTAGTAAGAGAAATTCCCACCATATTATCTCAAATTCCTGTTGATTCCAAGTACTTCTCAACCCTCGACATCGCCAATGGATTCTGGAGTATCCCTGTTCAGAGGGAAGACCAGTACGAATTTGCGTTCACATTTGAGGGCCAGAGCTACACCTGGACATGCCTGCCTCAGGGGTTCCACAATGCCCCCACGATATTCCACAAAAGAATGGCTGCAATTTTAAAAGAATTTTCCCGCCCTACCTGCTTGCTACAGTACGTAGATGACCTACTGCTGGCAACCGACAGCATGGAGGAGCATCTGTCCCTTTTGCACAATCTTTTGACATTGTTGGCTCAGGCGGGATGAAAGGTGAATCCCCGTAAGGCTCAATTAGTAAAAGAACGGGTCACCTTTCTAGGAATGTCCATTTCTCCAGAGGGATCATCCCCCGACTCTCACAAGGTGGAGATAATACAGCGAATGCCATTACCCACTTCAAAACAGCCCTACAATCATTCTTGGGTATGGGGGGTACCAAAGGAACTTTATCCCAGACTTTGCAGAATGTGCAAAGCCTCTGTATGATTTAATAAAATTGCAGGGTGATGACATACGCCCAGCATGGACTGATGCCCACAAACAGTCCGTGGCTAAATTAAAAACTGTAGTGATACAGGCCACATGTCTGATTCCTCCTTATCCCACGCAGCCCTTCCATTTGGAGGTCGGGGCCACAGAGCAAAGCCTCATTGCAGTTCTGTGCCAATTGCGAGCTGATCAACTACAGCCCTTTGCATATGCGTCTTGAATCCTGCAGGGGGCATAAAAGACATATACCGCATGCGAGCGCCACCTACTGGCCGTCTTCTGGTCAGTACATCACTTTACCTTTATTACTGGATTACAGGCTACAATCATGTGCAGCAGACACACACCTCTGAAACTACTGATGAAACCTGGAGATTCGCTAGTTTCCTCACAGCGCCTCAGCAAATGGACATTGGAATTCATGGAGAGACATTGATGCCATTTCCAAACCCACCACATTGCTGCCACAATTTCTGATCTATGAAGGGGACCCGCATGAATATCCGCTAACCCCGATTAACTTTGAGACCCATCCTGTGCAGAAAGAGCCCATACAGGGTGCCCCAGAAGTCTACATCGATGGGTCCTCATATCACATTGAAGGATCTCCTCACACCGGGTATGCTGTGGTATTGCCAGAAAGAAACATCCAGCGAAGATGCAACAGACAGTCTTCACAACATTTCTAATTGCTGTAAAGGAAACCTCAGATAGACCCGTGAATATTTGGTCCGATCGTGCCTATGCTATAAACACCATGCTCTCCTTGCCTCTATATCACAAAAATGACTATTGTACAATAGATGGCAAGGCCCTGGTCCATGGGCCCTGGTTACACATGCTCTGGTCATACCTTAAACAGCTATCCAACCCTGCTTCATAGGAAAGGTAGCAGCCCATAGAAAAGAGGGTCCACATAGTGAGAGAAATTCCAGAGCAGACAGAGCAGCCAAGGATGCTGCGATTGATTGGTAGATAGAAGATATAGTTGTTGAGCCCTGCAATGCTGTTAGCAAGGTCTCCCCAACAGAACACCTAGATTTAAAATCACTGCAGCAGCAATACTGGTCGTATGCTGTTGTAAGTGCCTGGCATGAGGAAGGAAGATTCCTTCCTCAACCAATAGCCTGGGCTCCCAATACCATACTAACCACTGCCCCTGACTCAGATGAGCAGTTGCTGATGTTCAAAAGAAAGCCAAACGCCTGCCCGGTGGTGTGTGTTCCACCAGAGGTGGGTCAGGAACTGCTCTCCCTCTTTCACTCCCACCCCACAGCAGGCACTATTTGGCCCTGGTAACCTTCTATAAGGTAGCATCCACAGCTTGGTGGCCTTCCATGAGGGAAACAATCAATCAATACGTAGCACGATGCCTATCGTGCCTGCAACACAATCCTCCCACATGCACTAACTGAGCCTTGCTTCAAAGCGTACCCCCACCTCAAGGATCATGGACTCACCTCCAGATAGACTTCATTGGGCCACTTCCACAGGCGCAAGACAATTTTCAGCATGCCCTATTGGCAGTGGATCAATTCACTAAATGAATCGAAGCATTCCACTGCCGCTCCAGCACCGCAATCACAGTAGCCAAAACACTATTGAATCATGTGTTTTGTAGGTGGGGAGTACCAGTACAAGTGGACAGCGATCAAGGTTCACACTTTACTGGTAAAATTTTTACCCACCTGCAGGAAGTGTTGGGGATAAAACACAAATTACATATTGCTCAGCACCCCCAGTCGTCCAGAGGGGTTGAAAGGGGGAACAGGACCCTCAAGTTAATGTTAAAAAAAATTGCGCGTGGACCACCCCACTCAATGGGTTAACATGCTGCCAATGTGCTTAATGGCAATGAGGTCCACACCTCATAGAACAACAGAGGTCTCCCCATATCAGACCATGATGGGGAGGCTCATGAGAACGCCTGGCCAGCTAACACTAACAGGGATGAGTCCCCTGACAATGAAAACATGTAGTTCCAAGTGGCTGGAACAAGTGGTAGATCACACTGATCAGATCAATCGATTTGTGGCCACCAAATTGGGGAAGTCAAGAAGACAAATTAAAAAGTACTTTGAGAAGAAAGCAAGTCCCTTTGTCTACGAGGTGGAAGACTCAGTAATGATTCCAAATTATGGGAAAAAGAAGCTGCCTTTGAGCCCAGGTGGTGGGAACCGCATAAAATTATAGACCGATTGAACCCTGCGGTTTATTTGATTCAGTTACCGGGGAAAAAAGGCGTTAAGTACAAGAAGTGGTTTCACACTAATCAGTTAAAAAGTGCCAAAGAGTAAATACTGCACTGATCTTGTTTCCCACAGACCATGTTATGGGTCCTCACGATTGTCATGACGACACTGGCCAAGACCGAAGCCGAGGGAAGATGGAGAAGCGGGAGCTGCAGTATGACTCACGAACATCATCAATCATCAATGTGCTTCGAGAAGCGACGGTGCACCGAAGATATGGGAAGGGGAGAGTCTCCGCTGGAGATGTTATTGTACTATAGTAAATCCCCTCCTTGTCGCCTACACCTTACGAGCTGGGGACCAAGTCAGCCCATCCACTTTTTTCTCTCTCTCTCTAAGTTTAAAACCCATTATACAGCGGTCATCCACCTCACAGAAGCATAAACAGCAGAACTATCAGAACCCTCTCAACGTTTATGATATGTGATCCCTGAGGAGATAAACCATATGAGGAGTCAATAAGGATATTTCCCCCTCAAGGTGGGGCGTTTGAAAGAATTAAAATGTTCAGTAATAAAATTGTGTATGTATAAATGTTTAAAAAAAAGAGATTATACGAAAAGACAGTTTTGAAAGATTCAAAATGGAAGTCACAGACTCCCAGCATGTTGTTTGTGTATTCTGTTAATTGGAAAGCCATTAACTTAATTAAGGAATGCATCCAGACAGACACATGGGTGAGGAGAACCAATAAGGAACAACCCTGGAACTGAGATCCAATCCTGGGGCTTTCTGAGGAACAATGGCTTTGAGAGATGTAAGAACTAAAGCCAAAGGTTTTTCTCGCTCTTCTCCTTCTCTCCTGAGCACACGCAAACCTCCTGCTGAAGACCAGCCAAAACAGCAAGCTGTGTGCTCAGCCAGTCAGCCAGAGGAAAGTGACGTATACCTTTTTAAAAATCATTATTGTAACATTGTATCTATTCTAACTTGTAACTGACGACTGCTGATAAATATGCATGTGTGTGTGTGTTTAATAAACTGTTCCCAATTGTTTTAAAAGAATCAGTCTCACTGTCAATTTAATACCAGAGATTTAGAAATCTTACAGCCTGCATTTCTGAACGCTTTGCTTCGGCTGCGGTCTAGAAATATCGAAAGGGTTAAAAGTTGGAAGCTTCAAGATTGGATCGAAAGAGGCTGCTAGATGATATGGTGCCTTTTAGCCATTGAAATGTTGAGTATGAGTGTAACTTGTTACTATGCGAATAATAATCTATGCATGGAATAAAAAAAACCCTCTGCTGATCATCTGAGTTGTGTATAGTAATTCATGACATTGTCTGTATTTGAGTGTACCTTGTTACTATGCGATTAATCATTTGATGACATTGTTTGTATGTCAAACGATTCAGAAAGCAGTTAGCTGTGATTTCAGGAATTGCCATTTTTGATTCTACATTGTCTGCATGTTAATGGTCTAAATGTACTATAAGGGTTCAAAGGCTTTTTAGGTATAAGAGATGGAGCTGGTTTTTGTCACACATACACGGACTGTTCAGTGACACTGGAATCTCAAAAGGTGCGTCACTTCTTGGAGAGCTGCCTTTGCAAGCAGAGAGTTGGCCTGTGAAGTTTTGTGGCTCATATGAATGTCTGAATAAAAGACCCGATCCGGTCTTTGCTACAACTGAGTGTGTGCGTGTAATTCGACATTTAAAGCAATGAAGCGAAAAGAGCAAGATAGCCGTTACAACAACTCCCTCCAAAAACTTCGATGAAAAACAGTGGCGTCTTTCAGCGCCAATTGTGCACTGCTTTCTGTTAATTCACCAGAAGGTTTTTCGGGAGTGGCCACATACGCCAACCTAGGATCAAATTTTTTTGGGAAAACTGCAAAAAATGCTGAAAACTGGTGCAGACATAACGTCAAAAAAACCTAACCTAGAAAAATCGTAACTAAAGCAGTTACGCCGGCGCAGATTCTAGGGGGAAACTTTGAATTCAATAATTACACCAGAAAAACGGCGCCGCCAAAAAACGGCGCAAATGACCCGGGAAAATTGAGCCCAATATCTGTGAAGTCTTTGCTTCACCAAGAAAGCCATCATTGAGTTATAACATATGCTCAATTCCGTTCAGGAGGCATTCTGTTGACTAGGATGTCTGACCAATGCATTAACAGTTCTGTATACACCTTTTTGCTGCCCTCCAAAAATGTACCATCATCCACAACTCTGCACAACTCACACAGCTTCCATTCATTCCATACCTGCCGGAGAACACAGACAACTTTAGTTCAACTATCATTTTAATGTGAAACCATATTTATATGCTTGCCTAGTGTTTGCTTTTATGGTGATCCTCCTTTGTCAGTGTGTGGTGTTCGTATTCTTAAACCTAGTCTTGTTTTTTTTCCCTAGGTGCCTAATCATTGGCAGGGGTGTGTAAGTGGGCGGCTGCTGAGGTGAAATAGTATCTTGCTGTGACTGAATTTGCCTTCATCTCTGTCAACTTCATCTAAAAATGGATCTGCTGCAGGTTGTGTCTCTTGTGTGGCTGCATGGACAGCCTGGCCCAATGTTCCTTTTATACCTCCCATGTAGCTTGTGGGAGAGCCCTCAAGTGCTACCATTCAGGGGAGCTGCATCATGATCTATGTCCATTCCTGCCATGCTACAAGTTCTGTATACCGGCTCAACAAGGCCACAGATCTGCAGGAAAATTGACCTAATGGTACTAATGAGATCAGTGAAGCCCTACCTCATGGTCGTCTGTAACCCGTTATCAAGCCTGTTGAAGCTAGAAGAACCATCCCTCTCCAATCATCCACCCCATCTCTATGGCAATTGTTGGAGCATCCATGAAAAACACAGTCTGCTTTGAGGGCCTTTGGCATGGTAGCCTCTGCTGCAGATGTTACTGGAGCTGCTACAAACTTCATGGTGGACTGCATTCTGATGTAGTCCCTAATTCATAGATCAATGCTTGATGCTGTGCAGGTATTGTTCTTTTAAAAGCAGGAATTATGAAATGTGGATCCCTATATTATTTCGCAGAGAGGCAATACATCCTGATCCTTTGATCAGTAATGTCTTCATACTCATGTCACCAGCAGTTGTTCCTGCTCTGTGTGTCTGCCACTGCATTCTTCTCTGGCTTAATCTAATCACCCAGGATAGATAATTCCAAGTGCTTGGGAAGCACCGATCAGAGTTGTTGCGTACTTTAAGGTGCTGACATTGCGAGGTGCAATAAGTCTGTGTCTTCGTCCTCTGACACATTTCGAGAAGCAAGAGGAAGAGAGGTTAGAAAGGCTTTCAGAGCAGTGACATGGGGGTGGGGGGGGGGGGTCGTTCATGATATGGTTATTAAAAATTAATTTGGTGTACAATAGGAAGAGAAGTAGAATTTCATCATGAACCTGCAGCTGCCACATTGCCTCCTACTTTCCCATTTCTGATATCCTCAATGGCCTCCCAGGATTTGGAGCCATTACTCCTCTTAGCAGGTGAGGTTAGATGTTTAGGGGGCTGCCACCTGTTGCAGTTCTCTTTCAGCTGTTGTGGACAAAATACCAGTGATACAAGGGAACCTAAAAATCATTAGCATGGTGAATAGGGAAGTGCTTATGGATGTTATCTATATGAAATTCCAGAAGCCATTTGATAAAATTCCACACAAGAGATTATTAGCAAAAGTAAGCACATGGAATTGGAGGTAATCCTGCGACTTGGGTTGGTGATTAGTCGTGAGGTCACAGACATAGAGCAACGTTAAAGAAAACATTCTCCAATTGAGAGCATGAAACAAGTGGTGTGACCCAGGGATCTGCACTGAGGACTCAGCTTTTAACCATATTTATCAATGATCTGAATATCTAAGTTTTCAGGTGGCACTAAGAAGCACACAGTAAGTGTATGGGCTAGAACCTCCACTTTTTTTGCCTACTTAATACCCACTTAATGCCTATTTAACCTCTGAAATGACGTATAACGCCTAGATATCGCCCATTTTGGCACAAAATGGAAACTGACAGGCTTTTTTAGGAGACTTATCGGCGAGCGTTATTTTCCCCATGTGCTTAATGGCGAGAAAAAATATTACCGCCCGCTCACTTTTTTGAGGGTGGAATAAGCAGAATGGGCAATTTCAACACCCATATTATCGCCCAGTGTTACTTTCCTCACAGACTTAATGCCGAGATTCAATAATAATGCCCGCCGACTGTTTTTTGTCGTAAAGAGCATATTTACCTAAACTAGCGGCCATGGAGATCACCCACCGACAATTTCACCACCTCACACACATATTGCCCAGAATATCGCCTGTTCAAAAAACGGCCCACATAAAGTGGAACTAATCGGGAGAGACACCAGCCGTGTGGCTGCCATTTGTTAAATCCCACTCTTACGTGAGGAGCTGATATCGGAAAGATTTGCCTGAAAGAGCGCTGATGTGAGTGACAACGCTGACACACTGCTGTGCATGTGCAGCTCAGACATCAATGGTGCCCATCACCTTGGTGCCAGTTAAAGTTTACATTGATTGATGTAAAGTTGTATTTAACCCTTTCACGGTATGGAATCACCAGTGTGTAACGGTCCAGCTATCTGAAACAATGCGCAACAAGATTATGTTCAATAACAAAAGTTTAATACCAATATTGGTCTGAAATCATAAGTAAGACAGCCAATAACACCCAACCCCCACCCACACCCCACTTTTTACACCATTGATATAAATCACATGGTCAACATGTCCAGCAACACAGAATACAAAGGCAAAGCAGGAGCGTGGTCCCCAGCCCCCATACATTGCAACAAATTGGATACACCCAGATGGAGATATAACATAGTCATCACCTGCGCACATGCACCTCACTTACCTTCACCCCTCTATTTCTTCTCCCCACCTCTATCCCTTCCCCTCCTCGCTCCATGGCGCCTGGCCGAGGAGCTCCTCAGGCGGTGCCTCATTGGGGGGGGATGAAGGCAGATGCGTTGGTTGGACGGGTACGAGAGCGGGGGGTGCCGAGGGGGCAACATTCTCTGATGCAGAAGCAGGATCTTGGTCCTTTCTCGCATCTGTCGTTCGCAGTGGTGGTGCGGAACCTGGAGTGGAGTGCCGCGCTCTAGGACCACTGGGAGGGCAGTGGCAGCAGTGTTCCTGGCTATCGCATCCAGGGACTCCACCATGCGCGGAATGTACTCGGACATGGTGGCCAGGTGTCGGGGTATGCCCTCCAAAGCTTCGATGACCTGGTCACCAATGTCTACAGTCCTCCTGGATAACTGAACCATCTCTCCGCTGTCATGTCGCACTCGTAGAACAGATCTGCCGCGTCCACGAGGCCTCCGCGGGGTCGACACCATCCTGGGGACAAATGGGGTGCATTGTGGAGAGGTGCTTGGGACCGGCACCTCCAGAGTGGAGGCGGGAATGACCGGAGCACCAATAGATAGCCTTGGGGTGGAATGGGTTCTGGAGCGTGGCGATGCAGGTTCTTCGAAGTCCGCGCTCTCGTCCGCTGAGAACAGACTCAGTGGCTTGACGGACAAAAATCGGAGCTCCTCAGCACCAGATGTAGTAGGATCGTCCACCGACTCCTGACCCGCGGCCCCACCTTCTGGCCTCTGTGGCCTTGCCTGGGGCCACGCTGTTGGCTGAGCTGCAAGACACAAATGAGGTTGTTAGAGAAGAAGGGGGTGCTAGGGTAACAAGGTGAGTCCAGTGCTACCCGCTCTCAAAATCATCGCAGACATCACATTTCATGACCTTCAACACATTGTGAATTGCAATGATTTTCGTTAGGCCAGCATTATTTCTATGACTTTTAGAAATCATCTATCATATATGATTGGTCGGATATGAGTTGATGTGGCGTCTATTGACTTTACATCATGCAATGGTGTAAGCTTTACTCACGTGGCATCACTTCAGGGTCTGCAGATGCGTCCGTGGCTGTCCAGGGGTGCTTCCCCACGAGTTCAAGCACTCGCTCCTCCATGTCAGTGATGTCATAAGAACATAAGAACATAAGAAAAAGGAACAGGAGTGGGCTATACAGCCCCTCAAACCTGTTCCGCCATTCAATAAGATCATGGCTGATCTGATCATGGACTCAGCTCCACTTCCCCGCCCGCTCCCCATAACCCCTTATCGTTCAAGAAACTGTCTATTGCTGATTTAAATTTATTCAATGTTCCAGCTTCTACAGCTCTCTGAGGTTTACAACCCTCAGAGAAGAAATTCCTCCTCATCTCTGTTGTAAATGGACGGCCCCTTATTCTAAGATCATGCACTCTAGTTCTAGTCTCCCCCATCAGTGGAAACATCCTCTCTGCATCCACCTTGTCAAGCCCCCTCATAATCTTTTACGTTTTGATAAGATCACCTCTCATTCACTGGGGACTGGTGGCCCCCCACCCGTTCGCCTCTGCATGGACCTCATCATCGATAGCTTCTTCTGTAAAAGGTGACAGGATGACATGGCATGAAATCATTTTGTGATATCATTGCTAGGTACTGTCACAGACACTGATACAACACATAACCGACAGATGTAATCATGATTATTATGATTATTATCATTCTTTACCTAAAGACGTTCACTGCAGGCTTTGAGTAAAACATTCCCGGTAAAAGTGGATGACCTCACATCTGCTGATAGTCACTCATGACTGTTACAAATCAAATTATATAAATACATAAGTACATGCAAATCAATGTAATACTTACTCTTGCGGATCTCACAAGGTGATTCCATCGTTTGCAGTATTGGTTGCCCTCACGCACCTCGTTGGTCGCCGACGAGACCACCTTTGCTATCTTGGTCTATCCCCTCTGGTAGGCCTTTGGGGTGGGCTTTCCACGCTCTCCCTGTGTCAAATCACCCCAGCGTGACTCGACCTCCTGCAGGAGGGAGACATTTGCCTCGTCCGAAAACCTCCTGGCTCTTTTGCGACCTCCAATGTGCTCCTCTCCCAGCTCACTGCTCTCTCCAGCATCAGTCTCCACAGCGTGCTGTGATGCCTCCTCCTTGCCATCCATTATAGGGCAAATTCGATCAGATATGTGGCTGTCAACAGCTACTTTTTTTTTGCCTACTTGCTGCGAAGCTCTAAAGTCTCCCTCCTTCCTCCCAAAGCAGCCACACCACACCCAGCCATGCCTTCAGTCCCTCTGAGCACCCTCTCTGTGTCTCCTCTTCTATGCATGTCATGGTGACCCTTGACCTCCTGAATCGCGGGAATCGAGCGTTGCCATCCATTGCTAAGGACGGTGATACTTTACGGCAGAAGGTCAAAAAAATTTAACGTTACCACCCATTTAATATCGCTCAAGGAAACGCTCATTTACAAAAATGTAAACTAGGAGTTTTGAGAATGGGCGAGAAGCCGGCGATCTGAAAACCCTTTTTTACCGCCCACGCCAGAAATAATGCCCATTTTTGGGCGATAAGCTCAAAAGTAGAGGTTCTAACTTTACGTCTTTATTATCTGCAGTAATGCTACAATAATATTAAAATCTGTTGAGAATTAACTTTATTATTGGTGGCATGACTGTGAGAAAAAATTTTGATGTCTGGTCCAAAAATAATTACATCATTGCCTAAGTGATTAATGTAGGATTTGCTGGAATATGCAAGAAATAATCTTTCCAAAAAATGTCTAAAGTTCATTCCAAACAAAACATAAATTACTGCAAGACAGTAATAGAAAAAACATAACTGGTGTATTAAATTTCTCTATGAGGCTAGTAATCCTATTGAAACAGAATTAGCTGGCATCGAATGCACTTTATGAATGGTTTTTAATTAAATTGACTTCAGAGTTATCTTCCTTATTATATATGCATTGTTCCATATCCTCTTCCACCATTCAGTAACCAGTGGGATGCCGCAGGGATCAGTGCTGGGACCACAACTATTTACAATCTATATTAATGACTTGGAGGAAGGGACTGAGTGTAATGTAGCTAAGTTTGCTGATGATACAAAGATGGGAAGAAAAGCAATGTGTGAGGAGGACACACAAAATCTGCAAAAGTACATAGACAGACTAAGTGAGTGGGCAAAAATTTGGCAGATGGAGTATAATGCTGGAAAGTGTGAGGTCATGCACTTTGGCAGAAAAAAAAATCAAAGAGCAAGTTATTATTTAAATGGAGAAAGATTGCGAAGTGCTGCAGTACAGCGGGACCTGGGGATACTTGTGCATGAAACACAGAAGTTTAGTATGCAGGTACAGCAAGTGATCAGGAAGATCAATGGAATCTTGGTCTTTATCGCAAAGGGGATGGAGTATAAAAGCAGGGAAGTCTTGCTACAGTTGTACAAGGTATTGGTGAGGCTGGAATACTGTGTGCAGTTTTGGTTTTCATATTTGCGAAAGGGTATACTTGCTTTGGAGGCAGTTCAGAGAAGGTTCACGAGGTTGATTCCACAGATGAGGGGGTTGACTTATGAGGAAAGGTTGAGTAGGCTCGGCCTCTACCCATTGCAATTCAGAAGAATGAGAGGTGATCTTATCGAAACATACAAGATTATGAGGGGGCTTGACAAGGTGGTTGCAGAGAGGAAGTTTCCACTGATAGGGGAGACTAGAACTAGAGGACATAATCTTAGAATAAGGGGCCATCCATTTAAAACTGAGATGAGGAGAAATTTCTTCTCCTAGAGGGTTGTGGATCTGTGGAATTTGCTGCCTCAGAGAGCTGTGGAAGCTGGGACATTGAATAAATTTAAGACAGAAATAGATAATTTCTTAAATGATAAGGGAATAAGGGGTTATGGAGGGCGGCAGGGAAGTCGAGCTGAGTCATGATCGGATCAACCATGATCGTATTAAATGGCGGAGCAGGCTCAAGGGGCCATATGGCCTTCTTCTGCTCCTGTTTCTTATGTTCTTATGTTCTTTTGATATAAACAAGAAAGATAATTTTCCAAGGGTAGCTGTATACCAAAGAATTATTAGAAAACTGGAAATTTATTTGCTTAGCACCCAAAAGTGCATTGCTCACATAAATAAAAGATAAACTTGTATTCAAAATAGAACTTTTAAAAATGTTGTGCCTACACAACAACTGTCAGGTTCAGTATCACTGAACTCTCCGGTTCGCAGATGCTATGTCCCTTATGATCAGAAGTTTACCTTAACTGCAACAATTTAGTTATACAATAGCATGATCCGGGTATATGACCCAGATAACAATTAAAATAGCTTGTTATATGTATTTGATACTATAATCTCAAATATGCCTCCATGTGCATTTCTCGAATCTTCCAAATGGCAATTTAAGAACATAAGAAATAGGAGCAGGAGTAGGCCATATGGCCCCTCAAGCCTGCTCCACCATTTAATACGATCATGGCTGATCCGATCATGGACTCAGGTCCACTTCCCTGCCCGCTCCCCATAACCCCTTATTCCCTTATCGGTTAAGAAGCTGTCTATCTCTGTTTTAAATGTATTCAATGTCCCAGCTTCCACAGCTCTCTGAGACAGCGACTTCCACAGATTTACTACCCTCTGAGAGCAGAAATTTCTCCTCATCTCGGTTTTAAATGGGCGGCCCCTTATTCTAAGATTATGTCCCCTATCAGTGGAAACATCCTCTCTGCATCCACCTCGTCAAGTCCCCTCATAATCTTATAAGTTTCAATAAGGTCACCTCTCATTCTTCTGAATTCCAATGAGTAGAGACCCAACCTCCTCAATCTTTCCACTTAAATCAATCCCCTCATCTCCGGAATCAACCTAGTGAATCCTCCAAAGCTAGTATATCCTTTCGTAAATATGGAAAGCAAAACTGTACACAGTTTTCCAGGGGTGGTCTCACCAATACCCTGTATAACTGTTGCAAGACTTCCCTGCTTTTATACTCCATGCCCTTGCAATAAAGACCAAGATTTCATTGGCCTTCCTAATCACTTGCTGTAGCTGCATACTATCCGTTTGTGTTTCATGCACAAGTCCCCCCAGGTCCTGCTGTACTGCAGCACTTTGCAATTTTTCTCCATTTAAATAATAACATGCTCTTTGATTTTTTTTCTGCCAAAGTGCATAACCTTACACTTTTCAACATTATACTCCATCTGCCAAATTTTTGCCCATTCACTTAGCCTGTCTATGTCCTTTTGCAGATTTTTTTGTGTCCTCCTCACACATTGTTTTTCCTCCCATCTTTGTATCGTCAGCAAACTTGGCCACGTTACACTCAGTCCCTTCTTCCAAGTCGTCAACATAGATTGCAACTGGTTGGGGTCCCAGCACTGATCCTTGCGGCACCCCACTAGTTACTGATTGCAAACCCGAGAATTAACCATTTATCGCGACTCTCTGTTTTCTGTTACTTACCCAATCCCTCTATCCATGCTACTATATTACCCCCAACCCCATGAACATTTATCTTGTGCAGTAACCTTTTATGTGGCATCTTATCAAATGCCTTTTGGAAGTCCAAATACACCACATCCACTGGTTCCCCTTTATCCACCCTATTCGTTACATCCTCAAAGAATTCCAGAAAATTTGTCAAATATGACTTCCCCTTCATAAATCCATGCTGACTCTGCCTGACTGAATTTTGCTTTTCCAAATGTCCTGTTACTGTTTCTTTAATAACGGACTCCAACATTTTCCCAACCACAGATGTTAGGCTAACTGGTCTATAGTTTCCTGCTTTTTGTCCGCCTCCTTTTTTAAATAGCGGCGTTACATTTGCAGTTTTCCAATCATGCATTAGTGAAATGAAGCCAAATGTAAATCAACAAATTGTTTTGTTACCATTATTAAGTGAGTGTACAGAATAACATCTAAAGTAATTCTCGCTTCACTTTGACTCCTATTAGGATTAAAAATAACAAAAAATGCCACAATGTCACTGTTAGCGGGCTAAATTAACTTTTCTGACCAAAGTTCCTGCTGGAACTAGTTGGCTGTCTTGAGGAAACCATGGGCCTATCTGTCTCTCAGCAGTCCTTCTAGAATTGTCTTTTAGGCAATGTTTCTGCCCTTTGCTCCTATCGGGACAGGAAATCAGCAGCCATTCTCTAATGGCCAGGGGTTGTGAAGTAGGACTACCAATTAAATTGGCTGCTGCCCCTCTAGATGTGGGTCCCAGCCAGACAACCTAATGCTACATATGCATAAATTCAGACCCTTCCGTCATATTCATGTGTGAATGCCTACTGGACTTATTGGAATATAACAATGACCCTCCCCTATTACCTTTCAGGGGCGCTCATTAACATATCTATCTCCTCTTTGTTTCAATGGCTTCAACCTGCTTTCTTTCGTCAAGATAAAAAGATCCTTGGAATTAACCCTTAGTATCCTGAAACTGCTTTCATATTAAAAACATATTGGCCCGGAATTTGTGATCTTGATTATGGCGAACTGGCAGCGTTCGCTGTCATTTCGCCTTTGAAACTGACTGCAACTTCCAAGATTTAGCGCAAATGTAGCCTAATGCGGAAATCCTGAATTTGCGGTCTGTCATTCACTGCTCCTCCACAGGGTGCACTTTTCCCCCACTCCAACGCCCCCCAACCATCCCCCACCTCACCCCCCCCCAACAGAGCCGGCAATCAGTGTAATCTCCCAAATTAGGGAAACTGACAAAAACTTTGGCTCTTCCACGTTAATTATGCTGTTAAATGCCCCATTTAAATTTGGACCCTTTTGGATTAGGTGTATTGACAGCGTATTGACTGCTAAACAAAGGGTATGGGCCCTGAAAAACTAATTTTGTTCATCTTTATTTCAGGTTTGCTTGGTCCCCATTTGAGGGACCTAATCGATTGTTTTGCTCTCTCTAACGTTTTGAAAAAGTTAGAATTTTAAGAGCTTACCCACTTCCTGGTCCGTTGTCTGTGAAAATTCTGCATTTTGATTGATCCCTTAGACAGCTTGTTGACGTCACAGCAGATCTTCACTGGGAATCCCCATTAACTTCTGTTGATTCAATTACGCATTGGAAAAGTCGTAATAATCGCTAGATCGCAAGATCTTTATGTGAAGCTTTCTTCAGGGCCAGTGATGAAGAACGCCTTTTCTTCGCTGCTGACCGCAAATTACGGGCCATTATAGCTCAAACCAAAATCCCTTCTCGGCCAAATAAACAACATGCCCTAACTATGACAAGCACTTTCCATATTCTCAAAATGTACCAAGTGCATCACAGCAAATGAATTACATTTATTTTTCACTTGGCGAGTCTCCCTACAGGAGGCAAACCTGGCAGCCACTTATCACATAACACAGTCCCACAAATCATCATAGGCAGTCCCTCGGAATCGAGGAAGATTGCTTCCACTCTTAGCATGAGTTCTTAGGTGGCTGTACAGTCCAATACGAGAACCACAGTCTCTGTCACAGGTGGGCCAGACAGTGGTTGAGGGGAAGGATGGGCGGGGAGCCTGGTTTGCCGCACGCTCCATCCATTGCCTACGCTTGATTTCTGCATGCTCTCAGCGACGATACTCGAGGAGCTTAGCGCCCGCCCGGATGCACTTCCTCCACTTAGGGCGGTCTTTGTCCAGGGACTCCCAGGCGTCAGTGGGGATGTCGCACTTTATCAGGAAGGCTTTGAGGGTGTCCTTGTAATGTTTCCTCTGCTCACCTTTGGCTCGTTTGCTATGGACGAGTTACGAGTAGAGCACTTGCTTTGGGAGTCTCGTGTCTGGCATGCGGACTATGTGGCCTGCCCAGCGGAGCTGATCGAGTGTGGTCAGTGCTTCAATGCTGGGAATGTTGGCCTGGACGAAGACGCTAATGTTGATGCATCTGTCCTCCCAGGGGAATTGTAGGATCTTGCGAAGACATCGCTGGTGGTATTTCTCCAGCGACTTGAGGTGTCTACTGTACATGGTCCACGTCTCTGAGCCATATAGGAGGGCGGGTATTACTACGGCCCTGTAGACCATGAGCTTGGTGACAGTTTTGAGGGGCTGGTCTTCAAACACTCTTTTCCTCAGGCAGCCGAAGGCTGCACTGGTGCACTGGAGGCGGTGTTGGATTTCGTCGTCAATTGTTGATAGGAGGCTCCCGAAATAAGGGAAGTGGTCCATGTTGTCCAGGACCGCACCATGGATCTTGATGTCTGGGGCAGTGCTGTGCGGCGAGGACAGGCTGGTGGAGGACCTTTGTCTTACTGATGTTTAGAGTAAGGCTCATGCTTTCATACGCCTCGGTAAATACGTCGTCTATGTCTTGGAGTTTAGCCTCCGTGTGTGCACAGATGCAGGCGTCGTCTGTGTACTGTAGCTCGACGACAGAGGTTGGAGTGGTCTTGAACCTGGCCTGCAGACGGCGAAGGTTAAACAGCTTTCCACTGGTTCTGTAGTTTAGTTCCATTCCAGCGGGGAGCTTGTCAACTGTGAGGTGGAGCATGGCAGCGAGAAAGATTGAGAAGAGGGTTGGGGCAATGACGCAGCCCTGCTTGACCCCGGTCCAGACGTGGATTGGGTCTGTGATGGATCCGTTGGTAAGAATCATGGCCTGCATGTCGCCGTGGAGCAGGCGGAGGATGGTGACGTGCTTTTGAGGGCATCTGAAACGGAGGAGGACGCTCCATAGACCCTCGAGGTTGACAGTGTCAAAGGCCTTTGTAAGGTCGAAGAATGTCATGTATAAGGGCTGGCGCTGTTCCCGGCTTTTTTCCTGCAGCTGTCGCGCTGCAAAAATCATGTCCCTTGTGCCAATGAGATGAATGAACATTAATTTGTTTTCGTGGTGTTGGTTGGGGAATGAATATTGTCCAGAACACCAGGATACAAGTTCATCTTTAAAAAATTGCCATTGGACCTTTTTTACATCCACTTGAATAGGCAGTTTAATGTCTCAGCCAAAATACAGCACTTCCATTAATGCAGCACTCCCACAGTATTGCACTGGAAGTGTCATCCTAGATTATGTGCTCAAAGTCTCTGGAATGGGACTCGAACCCACAACCTTCTAAGTCAGACTTAAGAGTACTACTAGAGCTACGCTGAAACTATGGCCCCAAGTTTCCACATGATTTGCTCCTGATTTTTAGGAGCAACTGGTGTAGAACAGAGTATCTTAGAAATCGGAATTCTCCACATTTAGTTTGCTCCAGTTCTAGTCAGGTAGAACAGTTTCACTTTGGAACAGAATTTTTTTTTCAAAAGGGGGCATGTCCGGCCACTTACGCCTGATTTCAAAGTTTCGTGAGTGAAAACTTACTCCAAACTAACTTAGAATGGAGTAAGTGAAAATTTTTGTACGCTCGAAAAAACCTTGTCTACACTTTAGAAAATCAGGCGTAGGTTACAAATTAGGCGTAGGGAACGAGGTGGGGGGGGAGGGGGGGAAGGGAAGTCATTAAATTCTACAATCAATCCTTAGTTATACTAATACAAATATTATACAAATAAATCCAACCTGAATAAAAATTTATAAGCAAAGAAAAGATTAAATAAACCATGTTCCTACCTGTGTGAAAGTGCTTCAGGCAGGCCTTTCATGTTGGAGACAGGCAGCGGTGTGGCGTCAGTGTCTCGACGGCAGCGGCAGCAAGCTTTGAGCTGAGCTGCAGTGCTTGAGGCAGGCCTTCATTCTCTTCGTGGCTGGCCGCGAAGAAGCAGCATCGGACGGACCCGAGGCCATTCGGCCATGAGATATCAGCGGCGTCAGTGGCTGGCCGGCAGCCGAAGAATCAGCGGACCGATGTGAGACCATTCGGCCATGAGACAGCAGCGGCGTCAGTGGCTGGCCGGCAGCCGAAGAATCAACGCAGGACACACGCAGCTCATTAAGGTTCTTGAGGCCATTCGGCCACGCTTTAGGGGCGGCGTCAGTGGCTGGCCAGCAGCCAAAGAATCAGCAGCGGACGGACGTGAGGCCATTCGGCCATAGGATATCAGCGGCGTCGGTGGCTGGCCGGCAGCCGAAGATACAGCAGCAGCCTTCGAGCTGTGAGGGGGACTAAGGCCATTTGGATAGGGAGAGGCAGCCACATCGACAGTTTTATATTTAAATTTGCAGAATGGGTGCTGCATTGTCAACACCACGTATTATTGCAAAGTTGAATTGGCACTCTTATTTCTCCAAACACACAGTCCTTAATTTGCATGCACCAATGCAGCACCGGTTCTGCAAGTTTAGCAGTGAAAAGCTGAACTCACTGATTTCAGCAGGTGATTTATTCAGCAGTGCTGCTAAAAGCACTCCCTCACACACAGAATATCAAAAAAAATTAAATTACAAGCCTTTGCAGGGGTCCAAGAAACAAATCTTCACTTTTTCTACAGTATTTTTAAAAATGGCCGAGTGCCAATGTTTGTGTGAGACTGCGCATGCGTGCACGCTCCAACGCGCACGCGCAGGGTTGCCGGCACCACGAAGGCTAATTTAAATTGTACCCGCCCCCTGCTGCTTAGAAAATCGGCGCGAGTGTTAGGCTCTGCCCCCTGCTGTGAAGAGCGCGCCGCGCCGCGCCAAGCAGACATCGAGCTCCAAGGAGCTCGAGAATATCGGATATTTTTTTAGGCACAGTTTTCGGTGCGAAAAACAGGCGCCAAGCTCGGAGGTGCGCCGTTTTTTCCGCGGCACGAAACTTGGGGCCTAAATTTCCATGTTAGCAATGTGTTGCCAGCATGAAAATATTTAGACATTTCTCAAGAGAGGTTCCTTGGTAACAGAATTTCTAAATACTCCAAGGTGCTACCTTTTCAAACTAATCCTGGCTGGGCTCCAGGGAAGCACTTAATAGAAACAATTTGCTGAACTGTAGGGACACTCCCCAAGTCAAAAACCCACAGGCAAACATCTGGTACCAAAGAAGGTCTCAGTGTCAGATATCCCCTTCATAGAGGAGGCAGTGCAGTGATAGTGGGGATAATACCAGCTTCAGTTCTTTTTTATTGTGTTTTTTATCTTTTTGTATTTCCCCCTTTCTTTCCTGTAGACAATAACACATGCAGGTGTACAATAACATGGGTAATGAATGCCATGTAACCCCTTTCCTAAATGGCCATTCCTCATGTGTGAACCTAGACAGTGAGGCCGGAATCTTCCCAGCCCTGCGAGTGCCGGTTTGGAGGCGGGCTCACTGTCAAATTTGGTTGTGATTGACAGCGGGGCGGAAATCCACTCTGAACCCAACTTCTTGTCAGTATCCAAAGTTCCAGCTCTGGCTGCGGTTCACAGCCCCGACACCAAGCGGCGAGCCAGCCAATTAACATCATTTAAAGATATTTTTAAAGAATTTTACAAGATACTTACCATTTTTCCAACTTTTGTGTGACTTCCTTGGAGCAACCTCTCTCACCACTGACAGATCACTTCTGTCATCTCAACTTCAGCTGCCATCTATTTCATTAGCATCGGTGCCCTTGAGAAAATCTCACCTTAGACCTCAGAATCCCACCACGATCAGCTCAAACACCATCGCTAAACATACCAGCATCACCACCAACAGCACCAAACTTATCTGCAATCACCTGATGCTGCACAGGACACAGGGCATCAACACCCGACCACAGTGCTGCCCAGGATGTCAGGGATAGCCTCGCCATGGCCACATTTACTTCACTTGACGCTGTACACCTTGGCTACCACATGATGCGCCAGGTTGGTACCATGCCACACCAGCATCTTAATGCATCCCTGCAATGCCCAAGCCATTCCTTTCACACTCATCACCATTGCTGGGGTACCCTTATGTCTCACCATTCACTACAACTCGCTAAGCCACTTCGAAAGGTTCACACAAATCTGTCCAAAAAAGTCAAGTGTTCAAAATAAAGATTTCATTGTTTGATAACACATTAACAGAAACTCTACATGAACATTGGCTAAAAGACCCATGGGGCTACTGTTGTCCTATCATACCAACTAACAACACACAAGGATGAGGGTGAATGTAAGATGTGGCTAGTGAGATGGGGATGTGATGACGTAGATAGCGAGAGAGGTATGTGTTACGTATGAATAAAGAGTCTGACTAGATACTGTGAGCTCAAAGTAAAGTGTGACCTTAGTCTTTTATTACAGGTCTCCAGAGTGCCTCTCCAGGCTGTGAGGCCTCCTTAAGTACAGGTGCTCCCAAGGAATTGTGGGATCCCTTGGGACTCCAGGGGATGAGTCCTCTGGTGGTTCCACAAGGTATTTACAGGTTTACATATATAAGAACACTCCACCCCGCCTCCCAGCCCCCACAAAGTCAATAGTGTAACTATTTATAAGATGAGTTGATCTGGGGCCTTTCTTTCCCTGGTTGATCGTCTCGGTGCAAATGCTGGTTTTGTTGAGTCGTTTGTTGGGCCCTCGCTGGGCTGCTGTGCAGCTGGCCTTGCTGGGCTGCCTGATGTGGTGAATCCTGCTGGGCTGTTGCGGGTGATGTGTTCTGCTTCGTGGTCAACCGCTGTGTCGGTTGTTACTGGTGTGTGTGTGTGTTGGGGGGGTCAAAAAAGGTAGGGTCTAATGTGGGTTGCTCTGGATAGTCCGTGAATCTGAGTTTGGTTTGGTCCAAGTGTTTCCTGTAGATGAGTCCATTTGAAAGTTCGGCCCGAAACACCCTACTCCCCTCTTTGGCCACAATAGTGCCCGGAAGCCACTTGAGACCTTGTCCATAGCTCAACACAAATACAGGATCATTAATTTCAATTTCGCGTGACACATTTGCGCTATCATGATATGTACTTTGTTGAAACCGCCTGCTCTCCACCTGTTCGTGTAGATCAGGGTGGACTAACAAGAACCTTGTCTTAAGTGCCCTTTTCATGAGCAGTTCAGCGGGTGGAATCCCAGTGAGCGAGTGGGGTCTCCTGCGGTAACTAAGCAGGACTCGGGATAGGCGAGTCTGCAGTGAGCCTTCAGTTACCCTCTTCAAGCTCTGCTTGATTGTTTGCACTGCTCTCTCTGCCCGACTGTCGGATGCTGGTTTGAACGGGGCAGATGTAACATGTTTGGTCCCATTGCGGGTCATGAACTCTTTGAACTCGGCACTGATGAAACACGGCCCGTTGTCGTTCACAAGGACATCAGGCAGGCCCTGCGTGGCATACATGGCCCGCAGGCTTTCAATGGTGGCAGCGGACGTGCTTGCCGACATTATCTCACATTCAATCCATTTGGAGTATGCATCTACAAGCACTAGGAACATTTCACCCAAGAACGGGCTTCATAGTCGACATGGACCCTAGACCATGGTTTGGAAGGCCAAGACCATAAACTTAGTAGCGCCTCCCTGGGTGCATTGCTTAACTGTGAACATGTGTTACATTTGTCCGCATCGATACTGGGCCACCAACGTGGGATCTAGCTATCGCTTTCATCATTACAATGCCTGGGTGAGTACTGTGGAGATCACTAATAAAAGTGTCACTGCCCTTTTTGGGTACCACTACCCGATTCGCCCATAGAAGGCAGTCTGCCTGTATCTACATTTCATCTTTGCGCCGCTGGTAAGGCTTTACCTCTTCCTGCATTTCTAATGCGACACTGGACCAGTTCCCGTGAAGCACACAGTTTTTTACTAAGGACAGTAAGGGGTCCTGGTTCGTCCAAGTTCTAATCTGTCGGGTGGTAACGGGTGATTGCTCACTCTCGAATGCTTCCATTGCCATGACTAAATCTGCGGACTATGCCATTTCCACCCCCGTGGTGGGCAATGGCAGCCTACTTAGAGCATCGGCACAGTTTTCTGTGCCTGGTCTGTGGCGGATGGCATAGTTGTATGTAGACAACGTGAGTGCCCATCTCTGGATGCATGCCGATGCATTCATATTTATCCCCTTACTTTCAGAAAAGAGGGATATCAGTGGCTTATGGTCAGTTTCCAATTCAAATTTGAGCCCAAACAGATATTGATGCATTTTCTTTACCCCATAAACACATGCTAATGCTTTTTTTCCAATCATGCTGTAGGCCCTCTCAGCCTTAGACAGACTTCTGGATGCATAAGCAATTTCCCAGATTCATTAGCTTGTTGCAATACACACCCGACACCGTATGACGACACATCACATGCTAGTCCCAAATGCTTACATGGATCATACAACACAAGCAATTTGTTTGAGCATAACAGTTTTCTAGCTTTTACAAAGGCATTTTCTTGTTTTTTACCCCATACCCATTTGTCTCCTTTACGCAGTAAGGCGTGCAGTGGTTCTAACAGTGTGCTGAGACCCTGTAAGAAGTTACCAAAGTAGTTCAGGAGTCCTAGAAATGACCGTAGCTCCGTCACATTCTGTGGCCTCGGTGCATTCTCGATTGCCTCCGTCTTCGAATCGGTAGGCCTGATGCAGTCCGCTGCGATTATACTTCCCAGGAACTCCACTTCAGGTGCCAGGAAAACGCACTTCGATCGTTTTAACCTGAGCCCCATGTGGTTGAGCTGGCTAAGAACCTCCTCCAGGTTTTGCTGATGCTCGACTGTGTCCTGACCTGTAACCAAGATGTCATCCTGGAAGACCACGGTGCGCGGGACCGACTTCAGCAAGCTTTCCATGTTTCTCTGGAATATCGCCGCGGCTGATCGAATCCCAAACGGGCATCTGTTGTAAATGAAGAGACCTTTATGCGTGTTGATGCAGGTGAGGCCCTTCGATGATTCCTCCAGCTCCTGCGTCATATAGGCTGAGGTCAAGTCCAGCTTCGTGAACATCTTTACTCCCACCAACGTTGCAAAAAGGTCATCTGCCTTTGGTAGTGGGTATTGATCCTGCAGGGAGAAACGATTGATAGTTACTTTGTAATCACAACAGATTCTGACGGTGCCGTCTCCCTTGAGGACTGGAACAATAGGACTGGCCCAGTCATTGAATTCGTTCGCCGAAATGATGCCCTCTCGTTGCAGCCAGTCCAACTCGATCTCCACCCTCTCTCTCATCATGTACGGTACTGCTCTCGCCTTGTGATGGATGGGTCGCGCCACCGGAATTAGGTGGATCTGCACTTCTGCTCCTTGGAACATCCCGATGCCTGGTTCAAACAGCGAGGGGAACTTGTTTAAGACCTGGGCACACGAAGTGTCGTCGACGGGCGAGAGCGCTCGGACATCGTCCCAGTTCCAGCATACCATTCCCAGCCAGCTCCTGCCGAGCAGCGTGGGACCATCGCCCGGTACCACCCAGAGTGGTAACTTGTGCACCGCTCCATCATAGGAGATCTTTACAGTTGCACTGCCGATTACGGGAATCAGTTCCTTTGTGTCAGTTCTCAGTTTAGTGCAAATGGGAGTCAGGACTGGCCTTGGGGCCTTGCTGCACCACAATTTATTGAAAGTCTTTTTGCTCATAAGGGAATGGCTCGTGCCCGTATCCAGCTCCATTGACACCGGGAGTCCATTTAATTCAACCTTCAGCATTATCGGGGGATACTTTGTGGTAAATGTGTGCACCCCATATACCTCTGCCTCCTCGGTCTGAGGCTTTGGTTCGTCGTGATCCGCCATGGATCTGTCCTCCTCTGCAACATAGTGGTTTGTAGGATTAGTGGGGTTTGCAACTCGTCTGCACATACGTTGGAGATGTCCCATTGTTTCACAGCCCTTGCAAATGTATCCTTTGAATGAAAACAATGATCACCCCCGCAGCGTCAACAAGGTGTTAATGGCCTAGCATTCATCACCCTTGATGGTGAACTCTGAGACATCTGCGGATGTGCAGCTGCAGGCATGTGAGGCCTGCCCTGTATGGTGAAATTCAAAAACAACATTACTTTGTTCACAGTACTTGTAGTAGCACTTGTGTGCTGAGAGATTTGTTTGGTATTGTCACTGGTGGCAATGAATGCCTGGGTTATCGCTTTGGCTTTATTCAAGGTTGGGGTCTCTACAGTCAAAAGTTTGCGAAGTATCACTTCATGGCCAAGGCCAAGTACAAAGAAGTCCCTGAGCATGTGCTGCAAATGTCCTTCAAATTCGCTATGTCCTGCAAGGCCTCTTAGCTCAACGAAATAGCTCGCCACTTCCTGGCCTTCAGACCTTTTCTAGGTGTAGAACCGGTACCTCGTCATCAGAACGCTTTCCTTCAGGTTCAGATGCTCCCGGACCAGTGTGCACAAATCATCGTACGATTTCTCTGAGGGTTTCGCTGGAGCAAGCAGATTTTTCATGAGGCCATATGTTGGTGCCCCGCAAACGGTGAGGAGAATCGTCCTTCATTTGGCAGTGTTCTCTTCTCCTTCCAGCTCGTTGGCCACAAAGTATGGGTCGAGTCGCTCCACGAAGGTTTCCCAATCATCTCCCTCCGAAAATTTATCCAGACTGACCACTATTCTCTGCATCGTTGGGTTCGTCATCTGTATCTCGTCGCCAGTTGTTATGTATGAATAAAGAGTCTGACCAGAAACTGTGAGTTCAAAGTAAAGTGTGACCCTAGTCTTTTATTGCAGGTCTCCAGACTGCCTCTCCAGCCTGTGAGGCCTCCTTAAATACAGGTGCTCCCAAGGGATTGTGGGATCCCTTGGGACTCCAGGGGATGAGCCCTCTGTTGGTTACACAAGGTATTTACAGGTTTACATATATAACAATATGGGTGGAGGTGCAAGGTAAGTTGGTGTGAGTAAGGATGTGCAGGAGTAGAGTAGGGAATGCAGAGTGATGGGGATGTGCAAGTGGCACAGCAGGATAAGGTTGAGGGTTGCGTTACAATAACGTTTCATGATCCACTGAGATTATTGAATGCTTTGCGCCACAGCAGCCAATTCCGCATGACAACATCCCTGCTTGTGCCCTCTGGTGCAATGTGCAACGTTGATCATGGACTCAGCTCCACTTCCCTGCCCGCTCCCCATAACCCTTTATTCCCTTATCACTCAAAAATATGTCAATCTCCACCTTAAATATATTCAATGATCCAGCCTCCACAGCTCTCTGGGGCAGAGAATTCCACAGATTTACAACCCTCAGAGAGGAAATTCCTCCTCATCTCAGTTTTAAATGGGCGGCCCCTTATTCTGAGACTCTGCCCCCTAGTTTTAGTTTCCCCTGTGAGTGGAAATATCCTCTCTACATCCACCTTGTCAAGGCCCCTCGCTGAGGCGTGAGATCGGGGTCGGCAAGAGGCCTATAAAGGCCGTGAGATCAGGAGTTGGGAGGTGCATCGCTGAGGCGTGAGTCCGGGGTCGGCGAGAGGCCTATAAAGGCCGCAAGATCAGCAGTCGGGAGGTGCGTCGCTGAGGCGTGAGTCCGGGGTCGGCGAGAGGCCTATAAAGGTGTGCCTGTGCAGCTACAGGGAGAAGGCAAAAAAGAATTAGAAAGAAACAGAAAGGTGACGTCACAGCCAAGGGGGTAAGTGATTGGCTAGTGATTGGCGAGTAGTTTTTCTTTTTTCTCTTCTATAACAGTGAGTAAACTTTAGCGTTGTTGTTGACAATTTCAGTGTATCTAAGGGATAAGTCATGGCAGGAGAGCTCAGTCACGTGATATGCTCCTCCTGTACCATGTGGGAACTCAGGGACACTTCCGGTGTCCCTGACGACTACATGCGCGGGAAGTGTATCTGTCTCCAGCTCCTGACGGTCCGCGTTGTAGAATTGGAGCTGAGGGTGGATTTACTCTGGAGCATCCACAATGCTGAGAATGACGTGAGTAGCATGTGGAGCGAGTTGGTCTTACCGCAGGTGAAGGGTTCACAGCCAGCTAGGGAATGGAAGACCAGCAGGAAGAGCAGTGCAAGGAAGGTAGTGCAGGAGTCCCCTGTGGTCATCCCCCTGCAAAACAGATACACCGCTTTGAGTACTGTTGAGGGGGATGACTCATCAGGGGAGGGCAGCAGCAGCCAAGTTCATGGTACCGTGGCTGGCTCTGCTGCACGGGAGGGCAGGAAAAAGAGTGGGAGAGCGATAGTGATAGGGGATTGAATTGTAAGGGGAATAGATAGGCGTTTCTGCGGCCGCAACCGAGACTCCAGGATAGTATGTTGTTCCCTGGTGCAAGGGTCAAGGATGTCTCGGAGCGGGTGCAGGACATTCTGAAAGGGGAGGGTGAACAGCCAGTTGTCATGGTGCACATCGGTACCAACGATATCGGTAAAAAAAGGGATGAGGTCCTACGAGACGAATTTAAGGAGCTAAGAGCTAAATTAAAACGTAGGACCTCAAAAGTAGTAATCTCGGGTTTGCTACCAGTGCCACGAGCTAGTCAGATTGGAATCACAGGAAAGCTCAGATGAATACGTGGCTTGAGCAGTGGTGCAGCAGGGAGGGATTCAAATTCCTGGGGCATTGGAACCGGTTCTGGGGGAGGTGGGACCAGTACAAACCGGATGGTCTGCACCTGGGCAGGACCGGAACCAATGTCCTAGGGGGAGTATTTGCTAGTGCTGTTGGGGAGGAGTTAAACTAATATAGCAGGGGGATGGGAACCAATGTAGGGAGACAGCGGGAAACAAAATGGAGACAAAAGCAAAAGACAGAAAGGAGATGAGTAAAAGTGGAGGGCAGAGAAACCCAAGGCAAAAAACAAAAAGAGCCACTGTACAGCAAAATTCTAAAGGGTCAAAGTGTAATAAAAAGACAAGCATGAAAGCTCCGAGCCTCAATGCAAGGAGTATTCGGAACCCAGGAGAGGGCTCTGAGCTAGTCAGAGTGGGTGAGAGTTCAGATGAACAGGACTCCAAGAAAGAATGCAAAAGGCAGGAGGCAACAGAGCAAAGTAGCACTGGGGTAAGTGTAAACCACAAGGTGATAGCAAGGGACAATATGCATGAATTTCAAGGGGCTGCAGGAGGGGTCAAACCTAAAAATTATGGTTTAAAAACTAGTATTAAAACACTCTACCTAAACGCACGCAGCATTCGAAATAAAGTAAATGAGTTGGCGGCACAAATCATTACAAATGGGTATGATTTGGTGGCCATTACAGAAACGTGGTTGCAGGGTGGCCAAGACTGTGAATTAAACATACAGGGGTATCTGACAATTCGGAAAGATAGACAAGAAGGGAAAGGAGGTGGGATAGCTCTGTTAATAAAGGATGATATCAGGGCAGTTGTGAGAGATGATATTGGCTCTAATGAACAAAATGTTGAATCATTGTGGGTGGAGATTAGAGATAGTAAGGGGAAAAAGTCACTGGTGGGCGTAGTTTATAGGCTCCCAAATAATAACTTCACGGTGGGGCGGGCAATAATCAAGGGAATAATGAAGGCATGTGAAAAAGGAACGGCAGTAATCATGGGGGATTTTAACCTACATATCGATTGGTCAAATCAAATCGCACGGGTAGCCTTGAGGAGGAATTCATAGAATGCATACGGGATTGTTTCTTAGAACAGTATGTTACAGAACCTACAAGGGAGCAAACTATCTTGGATCTGGTCCTGTGTAATGAGACAGGAATAATAAACAATCTCCTCGGAAAAGATCCTCTCGGAATGAGTGATCACAATATGGTTGAATTTGTAATACACATTGAGGGTGAGGAAGTAGTGTCACAAACGAGCGTACTATGCTCAAACAAAGGGGACTACAGTGGGATGAGGGCAGAGTTGGCTAAAGTAGACTGGAAACACAGACTAAATGGTGACACAATTGAGGAACAGTGGAGGACTTTTAAGGAGCTCTTTCATAGTGCTTAACATAAATATATTGCAGTGAAAAAGAAGCGTGGTAAGAGAAGGGTTAACCAGCCGTGGATAACCAAGGAAATAAAGGAGAGTATCAAATTAAAAACCAATGCGTATAAGGTGGCCAAGGTTAGTGGGAAACTAGAAGATTGGGAAAATTTTAAACGACAGCAAAGAATGACTAAGAAAGCAATAAAGAAAGGAAAGATGGATTACAAAAAGTAAACTTGCGCAAAACATAAAAACAGATAGTTAAAGCTTTTACTGATACATAAAACGGAAAAGAGTGACCAAAGTAAATGTTGGTCGCTTAGAAGATGAGAAGGGGGATTTAATAATGGGAAATGTGGAAATGGCTGAGACCTTAAGCAATTATTTTGCTTCGGTCTTCACAGTGGAAGACACAAAAACCATGCCAAAAATTGATGGTCACGGGAATGTAGGAAGGGAGGACCTTGAGATAATCACTATCACTAGCGGGGTAGTGCTGGATAGGCTAATGGGACTCAAGGTGGACAAGTCCCCAGGTCCAGATGAAATGCATCCCAGGGTATTAAAAGAGATGGCGGAAGTTATGGCAGATGCATTCGTTATAATCTACCAAAATTCTCTGGACTCTGGGGAGGTACCAGCGGATTGGAAAACAGCTAATGTAATGCCTCTGTTTAAAAAAGGGGGCAGACAAAAGGTAGGTAACTATAGGCCGGTTAGTTTAACATCTGTAGTGGGGAAAATGCTTGAAGCGATCATGAAGGAAGAAATAGCGGGACATCTAGATAGGAATAGTGCAATCAAGCAGACCCAACATGGATTCATGAAGGGGAAATCATTTTTAATTAATTTACTGGAATTCTTTGAGGATATAACGAGCATGGTGGATAGAGGTGTACCGATGGATGTGGTGTATTTAGATTTCCAAAAGGCATTCGATAAGGTGCCACACAAAAGGTTACTGCAGAAGATAAAGGTACGTAGAGTCAGAGGAAATGTATTAGCATGGATAGAGAATTGGCTGGCTAACAGAAAGCAGAGTGTCGGGATAAATGGGTCCTTTTCGGGTTGGAAATCGGTGGTTAGTGCCACAGGGATCAGTGCTGGGACCACAACTGTTTACAATATACATAGATGACCTGGAAGAGGGGACAGAGTGTAGTGTAACAAAATTTGCAAATGACACAAAGATTAGTGGAAAAGCAGGTTGTGTAGAGGACACAGAGAGACTGCTAAGAGATTTAGATAGGTTAAGCGAATGGGCTAATGTTTGGCAGATGGAATACAATGTCAGAAAATGTGAGGTCATGCACCTTGGGAAAAAAACAGAAAAAGGGAATATTATTTGAATGGGGAGAAATTACAACATGCTGCGGTGCAGAGGGACCTGGGGGTCCTTGTGCATGAAACTCTTTTGGAGTTTACCTGAAAAAACATAAACATTAAACCCTGCCACCCGCCCTGGATGACACACCAGACATTTACAAGGCCCTTTTTTCCTTTTTTGTGTTTTTTTTGGTGTTTTTCTTTTTTTTGTTTTTTTTTTGGGCACTAAAATCAAATTTTTTCCTCCAGTGGAGGGGGACACTAAAAGCACCGGCAATTAAAACAAATGAAACTTTAAAACATAAAATCAAATTAAAATTTGGTTGCCGGGCGTGACGATGCACTCCAGTCCCTCCGGTGCCCACCTCTCGCGGAAGGCCGCGAGCATACCGGTGGACACCGCGTGCTCCATCTCCAAAGACACCCTGGCGCGGATGTACGCGCGGAAGAGAGGCAGGCAGTCAGGTTGAACGACCCCCTCGACCGCCCGCTGCCTGGACCGGCTGATGGCACCTTTGGCCGTGCCCAAGAGCAGTCCTACGAGGAGGCCCTCGGACCTACCCGCTCCCCTCCGCACAGGGTGCCCAAAGATCAGGAGAGTGGGACTGAAGTGCAGCCAGAATTTCAGGAGCAGCCCCTTTAAATAATAAAATAGGGGCTGCAACCTCGTGCATTCCATAAAAACATGGAACACGGACTCTTCCAGACCACAGAAATTGCAGGCGGCCTGGCAGTCCGTGAACCGGCTTAAAAATTTGTTGCACGGCACTGCTCCGTGCACCATCCTCCAGGCCAAGTCCCCGATGAATAATGGGAGGACTCCCGCATAGAGTGCCCTCCATCGGGGACCCCCGCCTCCTCCGGACGGCAAGATGGTACGCCATGGCGTGTCCGGACGGCCGGCGAGGATGGCAAAGTTGAGAGTGTGCAGGAGCAGCCCGTACAGGAAACCCCTCCGCGCGGAACTGAAAGGCACGGAGGGGATTTCCTCGAGGCGGCTCAAGTTGTGAGGCGCCGGCTCCCGAGGGAGGTTCCGGGGTTTGGCGCCGATGAGGAATTCCGTCCGGACGGGGGTCAGTTCGGACGGGATCTCCCCACGTGCTTGAGCCTCCTCGATGCACCTAACGGAGTCAGGGCCCAGAGCTGTTTTTAGCGACTCGATGGCTTCGGCCGCGCGGCAGACGTTGGCTGAATTTAGGCGCCGCGCCAACGTGCCTGGCGCCATCCAGCCCGCTCCTCCGCCATCAAGCAGGTCCCTGACCCTGGTCACCTCACCAGCCACAGCCCTCTCTTCCGACCGCCACATAAAACCTCGGTCGTGGAGGTACGGATTCCCGAGCAGCGGCTCCTGCAGGACAGCCGCCACTCCAGCCGGCGGAGAGCTGCGCTTGGTGGAGACTTTGTTCCAGACCCTGATGAGTTCCTTGTAAAAGACAGGCAGCTCCTGGAGGGCGGTCCTGACACCCCCCAAGTTCACAAACAGGAGCTGCGTGTCGTAATTGAGGTCGCGCTGCTGGCGGAAGAAATACGTCACCAGAGCACACCACCTAGGAGGGGGCTCGACGTAAAGGTATCTCTGCAGGGTCTGAAGACGGAAAGTCGCGAGCTGGGCGCTGACGCACACCAACGACTGACCGCCTTCCTCAAGCGGGAGACTCAAGACCGCGGCAGAGACCCTGTGCTTCCTGTTGTTCCAGAAGAAGTCCACCAGCTTCTTCTGTATCTTGGCGACAAACGCAGGGGGAGGGGTCAAAGTGACCAGCCGGTACCACAACATTGCGGCCACCAGCTGGTTTATGACTAGCGCTCGACCCCTGTAGGACAGCACTCGGAGCAGTCCTGTCCAGCGCCCTAGGCGAGCGGCGATCTTGGCCTCCAGCTCCTGCCAGTTCGCCGGCCAGGCTTCCTCGTCGGGGCTAAGGTAGACTCCCAGATAGAGGAGATGGGTCGTGCTCCAGGCAAAAGGCCTGAGCTCCTCCGGCAGGGAGTCCACCCGCCACTGACCCACCAGGAGTCCGGAACATTTTTCCCAGTTGATTCTGGCGGAGGATGCGGCCGAGTAAATCTCCTGGCACTCACGCATCCTCCGCAGGTCAGCGGGATCCTCTACCGCGAGGAGCACGCCATCGGCGTAATCAGAGAGGACGACCTCCACGCCCGGCCCTTGCAGTGCCAGTCCCGTCAATCTCGTCCGCAGGAGGCGCAGGAAAGGCTCCACGCAGATGGCATATAACTGGCCGGACATGGGGCATCCCTGGCGCACCCCTCTCCTAAAGCGAAGGGGCGCCGTCAAGGACCCGTTAACCTTAATCAGACACTCCGCGGCAGCGTACAAAAGTCGGATCCGGGCGACAAAATGCGTCCCGAACCCGAAAGCGCGCAGAGTTCCGAGCAGATAGTCGTGATCCACCCTGTCGAACGCCTTCTCTTGGTCGAGAGATAGGAAGGCGACCGACAGACCAGCCTCCTGGGAATGATGGATGAGGTCCCGTACAGATGAATGTTATCGTGGATTGTCCGGCCCGGGACCGTGTAGGACTGGTCGGGGTGGATCATGTGGTCCAGCACGGTGCCAAGGCGAGCAGACATCGCCCTGGCGAAGATTTTGTAGTCCGTGCTGAGGAGGGAGACCGGGCGCCAGTTCTTAAGGAGGCGGAGATCGCCCTTCTTAGGCAGCAGGACGATGACAGCCCTGCGCCAAGTAGGGGCATCTCCCCGGTCGCCAGACTTTCCCCCAGGACCCGCGCGTAGTCGCTCCCCAGGACGTCCCAGAACGCCCTGTGGAACTCCACGGTCAGCCCGTCCAGCCCCGGGGATTTTCCCCTCGAGAGCCGGTCGAGGGCACCGGTCAGCTCCGCCAGGCTTAGCGGAGCTTCCAAATTTTCACCGCCCTCCGGGCTGACTTTCGGCAGGTCCTCCCACAAAACTCTACGCGCTTCCTCGCTGGACGGATCCGGAGAGAACAGAGCCCCGTAATATTCACAGGCCCTGATGTTGACGCCCTCCAGATCCGAGACGAGAGAGCTGTCATCGGCCAGCAGCGTCAAGAGCTGCTTACGGACACTCTGCCTTTTTTCCAGCGAGTAGAAGAAGGGGAAGCCGCGGTCCAGATCCCGCAGGAACCGGATCCGCGACCTCACGAACGCGCCTCGGGACCCGACGAGCTGCAGGTCCTTCAGCGCGGCCTTCTTAGCTTCGTACACCGTCCGCAGGGCCGGGTCCCCGACGACTTGACCGAGACAGGATTCCAGGTCGAGCACCTCTTTTTCTAGGCGCCCGACTCCGACTTGGTCGACCCCCTCGCGTACTCTTGACAGAAGACGCGGACGTGAGCCTTGCCCACGTCCCACCATAGCCTCAAGGAGGGGAAGCCCCCCTGCTTCCTTCTCCAGTCGGACCAGAATCGACGGAACGAGTCCTGGAACCGCACGTCCTCCAGCAGCCGGTTGTTAAAGTGCCAGTACCCGGACCCCGTCCTCGCGCGGAGCGAAACGAGCTCCGCCCACACCAGGTGGTGGTCCGAACACGGTACCGGCCGCATGGAGGCCGCCGGGACGCAGGAAACGTACGCCCGAGACATGTAAAGGCGGTCGACTCTGGACCATCCTACTCCAGGCCTCACCCAAGTAAAGGCGCTGGAGTCGGGGTGGAGATTTCGCCAGACGTCCACCAAGTCGAAGGACCCGACCAGGTCCCTCAACTTCTCCATCGCCGTCATGCTCTGCGGGGCACCGGAGCGGTCCCTCGCCTCGAGGGTGCAGTTAAAATCCCCCTCGAGGATAATGCAGTCGCCGACGTCGACGGAGCCAAAAAGAGCGGACACTTCTTCGAAGAAGCGCGCCTGCTGCGGGCCGGGCTGAGGGGCGTACACGTTCACGAGATGGAGCGGCACGTCCCCCAGGTGAACCGTTACGTGCAGCAAGCAGCCTGGCACGGGCTCCTCGACCACCAAGATCTCCGGCTGAAAATGCGGGCCCAGCAAGATGGCCACCCCACTAGAAGTGGCGGTGAAGTGGCTCATGCGGACCTCCTTGCCATTCCAGGAGCCACGTGGCTTCGTCTCCCGGAACGGTATGGGTTTCTTGCAGGAAGCACACCGCATATTTCCCCTCCCGCAGGAGCGAAAAATTGTCAAATCTACGACGTGCCCCTCTGCCGCCGCTGATGTTGAGGCTGGCTATGGTTATCTTCATGGAAAAAGCATAGTGCAACCTCTACCTTAACCTATTGCGGGGGAGGGAGCAGAGTCTTTTGTTGACCTCCACTCCTTCAGCAGCCCAGCGAGGAACTTTTTGAGCCGGCGCAGCTCAAGGCCTTGCGCCCTTGATAAGGGCCCGCCCGCAGCCATGGTTTTAGCGGCGACGCGGACGGAAGCGATGAGCAGCCCCGGCTCGGACCATCTTTCCCGGGCCAGATGGGCTCGGTTGCGGCGACCCTGGCTCTCGACCCAAAAGTCCCGGAGATCCTCCACGGGAATGAGGGGGGACTCAGCGGCGGGCACGAGGAGATCCACCGCCTCACTGGCGATGGACTCGAGATCTTCACCCGCGTCCTCCACCGAGTCCCCGTCCTCCTCCGGGAGGTCGCCGCTAGCAGCCGGCCCGTCGACCGCACGAGGTACGGCAAACGGCCCGGCTGCTCCATCCGGTCCTGGCTCTGCCCCGATCCCACCCCAGGATCGTCGGCAGAGGAGTCCCCACTGGGCTCTTTTAGAATTGGTGCTGGGTCGGGAAGCGACAGCGGAAGGGGTTCCTCCTCCGCCCCAGGAACCGGGGAACAAGGAGAGACCCGGCCATAGAAAATCCCCAGGCCCTCCAAGCGCTCCAGCTCCAAAGTAGGGGGCGAGGGTGGGTGTTCCTCCCCCTCCCCGCCGCCACCCCCCGGCCCAGCGTGTACAGATTCATTAAAAGTGTTAATACTTTGTATTTCTGCCGAGTCGAGCAAATCCCGGGGGAAGTTGGATATTGGCTGCGCGGGCTCAGGTTCGGCCTTTTCGGCCCCGTCCGCCTCAGTCCCCGGGACGCTCGACCCGGCGGCTACGCATTCTTCCGCTGGCCCCACGCCCCCCATGACAGGCAGATCTTTCACGCCATCCCCGGGAGGCAGCGGCTGGGCAGCCTCGACTGCCTCACCCTCCCCGGGGACAGATTCCTCGTGCCTACGGCGCAGTTTGGGGGCGCCGGTGGGGGACGCGGGACACGCGGCGGGCACCGACTCCTCCGCGGAGGGATGTTGTTCCCCCCCCGCCTCATTGGAGCAGTGCCTCCTTTTTTTCCTGGGGGGGCACGGAGACAGGGAGACACCCGTGTCTGCCGAGGCCTCCCGCTCCACTCCCCCCTTTTTCTTATCTTGCCCGCGCCCGAACACCTCTGCGGTATTAGTCAAGGGCACGGGCTCAGGGCACCCCGCGCTCGCCGGTGATGGGGTTGGGCCGAGCGCGGTGAACAGCTTGTCTGGCGCACTAAGGGGACCCGCCTCTAGGTGTTTCGCCTTCTTCTGCGCCTTCTTTCCGGCCGGACGCTCTCCCTCCCCCCCGCCGGAGGCCGTGAAAACAAAGGCCCCCGACGATGCCCGCGCACCCACAGCTCCCGGCACGCGGACGCTACTAGGGGGAGGGGTGGCAGCGGCGCCAGCCTTGTCCGCCCTCGGTGGTTTGGCGGCTTTGGAGGCATGGCACCGCACGCCGTCCGACGTCCAAAAGACGCGGTAGGCAGTCCCCTCGTGCACCACATTAAAATTGCCCTCTGTCGTCTCTTCCCGCGCCAGCCGGACAAAGAGCTGGCGGCGGAAGGAGAACACATGGCGCAGGCTGTTCTCCCTGAGGCCAAGCGGTATGGGGTTGATCCCCGACCTTACCTCCCCCAGTTCGTGTAGGTGAGGGAGGAGGAGCTCAGCGGGAACAAAGGGCGGGACGTTTGATAGAATGACCCTCTGCGCGGTGGCCTCGAGAGGGTCCACCGGCAGGAACGCCCCGCCCACCGTGAGCCCCTTTTCAATGGCCAGGGACACCGCCCGCTCCGACCCCAGGAAGAACACGGCCTTCCCAGACATCTTGGAGGCTGCGACAATGGCCGAGGGGCCGACTACCCCAGCCATCGCCGCACGCACTCCTCAATGCTCATTGTGGGGTGAGTGTAGCTCTTGACCCAGTGTTTCGTAGTTATAAGTCTGAATGGTGGCAGGGCAGCAGGTGGCGCAGGAGGTGCCGTGGATGTGGATGCCGCCTGCGCATAAGTCCTAGCTGGCCCTGCCACCGGCGTAGATGGGGTCGCCATCACGGGGTCCCTTTAAGGGCTACACCCACTCCAAAGTCACAGGCCTTAATGGTCTTTAAATGGCCTCGTTTAATAGACTGAGCAGAGGAGCTCTTAACGAGGCAACCTCTCCCCAGTTGACAATTGGGGAGGGGCCTTGCTCCCTCTGCTCAGTTGTCTTAATTGTTTTATATTTTTCCAATCAATTTGGGAGGAAAAGGGCTCTCAGAGAGAGAGGGGAGAGACAGAGAGTAACAGAGAAAGAGAGAGGGGGTGGGAAGGGGGGAAACTGCGAGGGCAGGTCTCCCCTCGCAGCTGTGGGTGGGTGCAATCCCCAGATGGCAAACAAAAATAGTCTTTGGGGTGGTCTTCGGGTGAGGGGAGAAGATGTCTTCACCTGGTGCAGCTGGAGCCACACAGGCACACACTCCCAACGATGTTTAATTAGGGTGGATTAATTGTTTCTTCAGCCCGGTAGCTCCAGCTATCCCAGGCTAGGCAATGGGGGAGGGGTGCTTCAAAGGAGTGTGGGGCCTAGTTGTAAGCAAGGCCCCCACACACACTTCCACACACACACACCCCCCGCGATGTTCCGGCCCCCGACTGGTCTTCTTTCCTCCCCCCACCGATACAGCAAAGTCTTTTAGGGACTGCACCAATACACCCACCTGTAGAATGTTAGAGTCTCCCTCCTTCCACACTGGATGTTGTTGTTGGTCTTTCCCCCTCTCTCCAACTCTTTGTAGAAATGGTGAAGTTGTTCAAGTTTTCTGCTTTTTCCTCCTCTCCCTCTAGGTGAAAGTTGGTGGTGAAGCCCCTTCCTTCCTTCCTTCCTTCTCTTCCTGGGCTGATTCACAGGCCCAGCCAGGAGCAAAAGCAGCAGCTCCTTCTCTCACTGCTCACAGCTCCAACTGTTTAGGCCACGCCTCCACTGCTCCACAATTGGCCCAGGTGCAGCAGCTAATCAGGAAGGCGAATGGAATGTTGGCCTTCATTGCGAGAGAGATGGAGTACAAAAGCAGGGAGGTCCTGCTGCAACTGTACAGGGTATTGGTGAGGCCGCACCTGGAGTACTGCGTGCAGTTTTGGTCACCTTACTTAAGGAAGGATATACTAGCTTTGGAGGGGGTACAGAGACGATTCACTAGGCTGATTCGAGAAATGAGGGGGTTACCTTATGATGATAGATTGAGTAGACTGGGTCTTTACTCCTTGGAGTTCAGAAGGATGAGGGGTGATCTTATAGAAACATTTAAAATAATGAAGGGATAGACAAGATAGAGGCAGAGAGGTTGTTTCCACTGGTCGGGGAGACTAGAACTAGGGGGCACAGCCTCAAAATACGGGGGAGCCAATTTAAAACCGAGTTGAGAAGGAATTTCTTCTCCCAGAAGGTTGTGAATCTGTGGAATTCTCTGCCCAAGGAAGCAGTTGAGGCTAGCTCATTGAATGTATTCAAATCACAGATAGATTTGTCGAGGAACCAACTAGGGGGGAGGCCATCTTAGACTGGGTGTTGTGTAATGAGAGAGGATTAATTAACAATCTCATTGTGCGAGGCCCCTTGGGGAAGAGTGACCATAATATGGTGGAATTCTGCATTAGGATGGAGAATGAAACAGTTAATTCAGAGACCATGGTCCAGAACTTAAAGAAGGGTAACTTTGAAGGTATGAGGCGTGAATTGGCTAAGATAGATTGGCGAATGATACTTAAGGGGTTGACTGTGGATGGGCAATGGCAGACATTTAGAGACCGCATGGATGAATTACAACAATTGTACATTCCTGTCTGGCGTAAAAATAAAAAAGGGAAGGTGGCTCAACCGTGGCTATCTCGGGAAATCAGGGATAGTATTAAAGCCAAGGAAGTGGCATACAAATTGGCCAGAAATAGCAGCGAACCTGGGGACTGGGAGAAACTTAGAACTCAGCAGAGGAGGACAAAGGGTTTGATTAGGGCAGGGAAAATGGAGTACGAGAAGAAGCTGGCAGGGAACATTAAGGCGGATTGCAAAAGTTTCTATCGGTATGTAAAGAGAAAAAGGTTAGTAAAGACAAACGTAGGTCCCCTGCAGTCAGAATCAGGGGAAGTCATAATGGGGAACAAAGAAATGGCAGACCAATTGAACAAGTACTTTGGTTCAGTATTCACTAAGGAGGACACAAACAACTTTCCGGATATAAAAGGGGTCAGAGGGTCTAGTAAGGAGGAGGAACTGAGGGAAATCTTTATTAATCAGGAAATTGTGTTGGGGAAATTGATGGGATTGAAGGCCGATAAATCCCCAGGGCCTGATGGACTGCATCCCAGAGTACTTAAGGAGGTGGCCTTGGAAATAGCGGATGCGTTGACAGTCATTTTCCAACATTCCATTGACTCTGGATCAGTTCCTATCGAGTGGAGGGTAGCCAATGTAACCCCACTTTTTAAAAAAGGAGGGAGAGAGAAAGCAGGGAATTATAGACCGGTCAGCCTGACCTCAGTAGTGGGTAAAATGATGGAATCAATTATTAAGGATGTCATAGCAGCGCATTTGGAAAATGGTGACATGATAGGTCCAAGTCAGCATGGATTTGTGAAAGGGAGATCATGCTTGACAAATCTTCTGGAATTTTTTGAGGATGTTTCCAGTAAAGTGGACAAAGGAGAACCAGTTGATGTGGTATATTTGGACTTTCAGAAGGCTTTCGACAAGGTCCCACACAGGAGATTAATGTGCAAAGTTAAAGCACACGGGATTGGGGGTAGTGTGCTCACGTGGATTGAGAACTGGTTGTCAGACAGGAAGCAAAGAGTAGGAGTAAATGGGTACTTTTCAGAATGGCAGGCAGTGACTAGTGGGGTACCGCAAGGTTCTGTGCTGGGGCCCCAGCTGTTTACATTGTACATTAATGATTTAGACGAGGGGATTAAATGTAGTATCTCCAAATTTGCGGATGACACTAAGTTGGGTGGCAGTGTGAGCTGCGAGGAGGATGCTATGAGGCTGCAGAGTGACTTGGATAGGTTAGGTGAGTGGGCAAATGCGTGGCAGATGAAGTATAATGTGGATAAATGTGAGGTTATCCACTTTGGTGGTAAAAACAGAGAGACAGACTATTATCTGAATGGTGACAGATTAGGAAGGGGGAAGGTGCAGCGAGACCTGGGTGTCATGGTACATCAGTCATTGAAGGTTGGCATGCAGGTACAGCAGGCGGTTAAGAAAGCAAATGGCATGTTGGCCTTCATAGCGAGGGGATTTGAGTACAGGGGCAGGGAGGTGTTGCTACAGTTGTATAGGGCCTTGGTGAGGCCACACCTGGAGTATTGTGTCCAGTTTTGGTCTCCTAACTTGAGGAAGGACGTTCTTGCTATTGAAGGAGTGCAGCGAAGATTCACCAGACTGATTCCCGGGATGGTGGGACTAACCTATCAAGAAAGACTGGATCAACTGGGCTTGTATTCACTGGAGTTCAGAAGAGTGAGAGGGGACCTCAGAGAAACGTTTAAAATTCTGACGGGTTTGGACAGGTTGGATGCAGGAAGAATGTTCCCAATGTTGGGGAAGTCCAGAACCAGGGGTCACAGTCTTAGGATAAGGGGTAAGCCATTTAGGACCGAGATGAGGAGAAACTTCTTCACCCAGAGAGTGGTGAACCTGTGGAATTCTCTACCACAGAAAGTAGTTGAGGCCAATTCACTAAATATATTCAAAAGGGAGTTAGATGAAGTCCTTACTACTCGGGGGATCAAGGGGTATGGCGAAAAAGCAAGAATTGAATGGCGGTGCAGGCTAGAAGGGCTGAATGGCCTGCTCCTGCACCTATTTTCTATGTTTCTATGTTTCTATAGATAGATTTTTAACCAATAAGGGAATTAAGGGTTATGGGGAGCAGGCGGGTAAGTGGAGCTGAGTCCACGGCCAGATCAGTCATGGTCTTGTTGAATGGCGGAGCAGGCTCGTGTGGCTAGATGGCCTACTCCTGTTCCTAATTCTTATGTTCTTATGTTATCTTACATGTTTCGATAAGATCACCTCTGATTCTTCTGAACTCCAATGAGTATAGGCCCAACCTACTGAACCTATCTTCATGAGTCAACCCCCTCATCTCCGGAATCATCTATGTCATGATACAATAAACTCCTACCATCCCATTTTCTACACTTGATAGTACAGATTTGAGTTTTGAAATGACAGGCTAGATTTTCAATGATTTCAATAGGAATGAAAATCTGTGATGGGTGACCAATCCATAAAGCCAGTTTTACACCTGGATGCCAAGTTAAAAGTTAATGACGGTTTTTCCAGGCGAGGTGTTTATTAAACAGAACTGAAGAAGAAAGTCACAAAAATATCTATTTTCTAAATAAAGAAAATACTCATTTGTCAGATTGTCATTATGCTGTGCTATAATTTTAAACAAGGTCCTGCAACATTATTTTTCAGTAAGCAAAGTTCACATTTGCATCCGGAGTTGCACAAGTATAAAACTGATATATATTCTTGTTTTGTTAAAATGATTGTTAATCATTTCCCATTTTTCCAATGATTGTTAATCATTTCCTATTTTTCCAGTACTTAAAGTGAGATGATCAGGCTAAACGCGAGTGTTTCCCATTGTGTACAATAATACAGCACACGCCTTAAATGTGTCCAGTCAGGAGTCAATCGAAGTAATGCTTGATTTACACCTTTCCAGCATCTCAACAGCAACATAATAGTCCAAACAACAATAGGAGATGTTCAAACAGATGTATTGGGCCTAAAATTCTGGCCTCGCAAAAGCCGGTTTTCGGGGCGTGATGCGCATGCGCCAAAAACCAGCTTTTCCGATCTGTCAAGATTTCTCTTGATAGATCCTCCACATCCCCGGGAGAAGGACATTCGCGCGGGTGAGATTGGATTATTTGCCCAACTCATGCCCAGCGAATGTCCTTCAAATTCTTACGCCTGGTAAAAGCAGGCGCATAGTCTACTTTTACTAGCGTAGGAGTTTTAAAACATGTAAAAATTACATTTAAATACACACTTTTATAGTAAAATCCCTGACCACTAAGGTAAGTTTAAACCCTATTAAAACACATTTTTTTAAAAATCCAAAAAATATTTGTGTTTTCTAAAACATTAATTTCAATTAATTTTAATTTCAATTAATATGAGTTGTTTTTTTAATTTATTATGTTGTGCTTCTTATTTCAGAGGTTAATTCTCATTGATAATAATGGGAACTCGTAAAAACATTATTATCAATGAGAATACTGAAGAGTGATTGGTGGTCCAGGCCCACGTGACTCCAGCTTTTTCATACTTACAGGCAAGTCACCTTCCCATACGCTACACATGGAATGAAAGCCTCCCACCAGAATCGAAGGCGCCTCCAGGATTACCAGCTATTTTCTTAAAAATATTTCGGATCGGAGGCGTTCATCCGAAGGAAGCTTTTTACCCCCAATGTATTTAAAGCAGGAGCAGAAATGTTTTAGGTATGTTTCCGTAATGGATTTCATAACTGGGGTGTGGCAGAGATGATTGAAGCAGCTGTGGAAAGAAGGATGACTCTGCTTGACTCACCAGGGGGTCGAAACTCCAAAGGCTTGCAGTCAAAAAGCATTCGTAGAACTCATCGAAAGGGTGAACTCATTGGGCATATGCTTCTGGACAAGGAAGATGGCCAGTAAGAAGCTTAATGCATCAATTAGAGCAAACATGTAAACTTATATGAATACAATAATGACATCTGCAAGTTTTGTATGGCCAAATAGGTTGAGGTGCTTCTTCAGTAAGTAACACTTGAAACATTCAGGCCATGGAGGCAATACAGAGAAGAACCATAAGAATGATTCCCAGGATCAGAAGGTTGAATTAGGAGGAAGGATTGGAGAAACTGGGGGATATAATTTTGAGGCCTCTCGCCCATCAGAACAGGATGGTAGTACCCTGAAAATGGCATGAAGAACTTACCATAAGAACATAAGAAATAGCAGTAGGAGTAGGCCACATGGCCCTTCAAGCCTCCTCCACCATTCAATAAGATCGTGGATGATCTTCGACCTCAACTCCACTTTCCCGCCCGATCTCCATATCCATTGATTCGTCTAAAGTCCAAAAATCTATCTATCTCATCCACAGCACTCCGTGATAGAGAATTCCTAAGATTTACAACCCTCAGTGAATTTCTTCCTCATCTCAGTCTAAAATGGTCGATTCCCTATCCTGAGACTATGCCCCCTAGTTCGAGACTCTCCAGCTAAGGGAAACAACCTCTCAGCATCTACCCTCTCAATTCCCCTCAGAATCTCATATGTTTCAATGAGATCATCTCTCATTCTTCTAAACTCCAGAGAGTATAGGCCAATTCTACTCAATATCTCATCACAGTCTAACCTCTCATCCCAGGAATCAATCTAGTGAACCGTTGTTGCACTACCTTCAAGGCAAATATATCCTTTCTAAGATAAGGAGATCAAAACTGTGCACATTACTCCAGATTTGCTCTCATCAATTGTATAATTGCAACAAGACTTCCTTACTCTTGCAATAATGGGCAAAATGTGATTTGTCTTCCTAACTATTTGATGTACCTGTATGCTAACACCTAAATCTCTCTGAACACCTTTTAAAAAATATTCTGTTTTTCTATTCTTCCTTCCAAAATGCAGAACCTCAAATTTCCCCACATTATACTCCATCTGCCATCTTACTGCCCACTCACTTTACCTGTCCATATCCCTTTGCAGACTCTTATCCTCCTCACAGCTTACTTTCATACCTAACTTTGTATTATAAGCAAGACTGGATACATTACACTCATTCCCTTCATCTAAGTCATTAATCGAGATTATAAATAGCTGAGGCGTAAGCACTGATCCTTACAGCACCTCACTAGTTACAGCCTGCCAACCAGAAAATTGCCTGTTTATTCCTACTCTCTCTTTTCTGTCCTTTAACAAATCCTCAATCCATGCTAATATATCACCCCATTCCGATGAACCGTAATTTTGTGTAATAACCTCTTGCATGGCTTCTTATTGAAGGCTTTTTGAAAATCCAAATACACTACATCCACTAGTTCCTCAATATCTATTCTGCTAGTTACAACCGCAAAAAACTCTTAAAAGTTTTGTCAAGCACAATTTCCCATTCATAAGTCCATGTTGGCTCAGCCCAATGAGAGAATGTGGGGTCAGAGGACAAGTAGCAGAATGGATAACTAGCTAGCTTCAAGACAGAAAGCAGAGAGTGGGGTAAAAGGACTAAAAAATGATAAAGGGAGGGAAGCTAGATTATGAAAGTAAACTAGAACAAAACATAAAAACAGATATAAAGAGTTCCTGCAGGTACATAAAAAGGAAAAAAGTGACTAAAGTAAATGTTGGTCCCCTGGAGGATGATACTGTGGAATTAATAATGGAGAACAGGGAAATGGCAGAGACGCTGAAGAAAATTTTTGTATCAGTCTTCATGGTAGAAGACACTAAAAACAACCCAATAGTGGATAATCAAGGGGCTATAGGGAGGGAGGAACTTAATACAATCACTATCACTAATGAAGTAGTACTCGGCGGACAGGTCCCCTGGACCTGATAGCTTACATCCTAGGATCTTGAAAGAGGTGGCTGCAGAGATAGTGGATGCATTGGTTGTAATCTACAAAAATTCCCTGGATTCTGGGGCGGTCCCAGCGGATTGGAAAAGCGCAAATGTAACGCCCCTATTTAAATAAGGAGGCAGACAAAAAGCAGGAAACTATAGACCAGTTAGCCTAACATATGTGGTTGGGAAAATGCTGGAGTCCGTTATTAAGGAAGCAGTAGCAGGACATTTGGAAAAGCATAATTTAATCAAACAGAGTCAGCATGGTTTTATGAAAGGGAAATCAATTTTGACAAATTTGCTTGAGTTCTTTGAGGATGTAATGAGCAGAGTGGATAAGGGAGAACCAGTGGATGTGTTGTATTGGATTTCCAGAAGGCATTCGATAAGGTGTCACATAAAAGGTTACTGCACAAGATAGAAGTTCACAGGGTTGGGGGGTAATATATTAGCATGGATAGAGGATTGGCTAACTAACAGTAAAATGAGAGTCAGGATAAATGGGTCATTTTCCGGTTGGCAATCAGTGACTAGTGGGGTGCCGCATGGATCAATGCTGGATCCTCAACTATTTACAATCTACATTAACGACTTGAATGAAGGGACCGAGTGTAATGTAATCAAGTTTGCTGATGAAACAAAGATGGGTGGGAAAGCAAATTGTGAGGACACAAATTCTGCTAATGGATATTCTGCAAATCTTTCCTATCAATTTTTGGATCCATGATTGATCATCTATCCCTATCTAGCTCTAACTATCTTTCCAAGTCGCCACTTGGTTTGCGTCATCGCGCAATTTCCCTATCTCTATCCCTATTCTAAGTTTGAAAGGTATTCACCAGATTGTCCTGGATCTCGTTCAGACACTACCTGAGAACCAGCGAGTGGCTAAACTTTCCTCAGACTTTTGAAACCGGGGGAAACTGGAGCAGTATTGAAATCATACTCACTCCAGTGGCCACTTTCCCCTCGTCTCGTCCAAGGCTAGTCTGGCTCTTAATTCGCAAGTTTTCGGCAGTCGTCTGTTGAGATCCCACTTCTGACACCAAATGTAAATTCCCGGATTCTTTTACTTCAATCTGGTTCAGTAAAATTACTGAGTCGAATACCTCTTGTGCTTTGAACAAAGCAGTCTTTATTACCGGCCAGTAAGACCTATCAGACAGAAGATATACTCTCTGGATAGAGCGTACACACTCCCTACGGATAGGTGAAGTTACATCGTAAAGCGTCAACAGTTATACAGTTTTGAAATCAGATAACAAAATACAAATGGATTGACAGTCTAACTCAGCCACTCATTAGTCAATCTATATGAGATGTTCTTCTTGAAAGCTCAAGCATTGCCTCTAAATGTTTCAATCTAATGGTGTGACTATTAACTGAGACCTTGCAATTCTGCAGATTTATTTCATGTTACAATTAGATGTCATTGGCAGGAGTAGTGACTTGAAACCTTGAGACAGACTGTTAGCTATGCTGATGTTGCACTATTTGCAATCTGACATTCTCCCAGCTATTCTTCCATGGCTTATACATTTTCATATATCCCGTTTACTTTACTGTCCTTAATTCCATATATTCCGTTCACATATCCACACCGCATGGATCAATGCTGGATCCTCAACTATTTACAATCTACATTAACGACTTGAATGAAGGGACCGAGTGTAATGTAATCAAGTTTGCTGATGAAACAAAGATGGGTGGGAAAGCAAATTGTGAGGAGACAAATTCTGCAAATGGATATAGACAGGCTAAGTGAGTGGGCAAAAATTTGGCAGATGGAGTATAATGTAGGAAAATGTGAGGTTATCCACTTTGACAGAAAAAATAGAAAAGCAAATTATAATTTAAATGGAGAAAAATTGCAAAGTGCTGCAGTACAGAGGAACCTGGGGGGTCCTTGTGGATGAAACACAAAAAGTTAGTACGCAGGTACAGCAAGTAATCAGAAAGACAAATTCTTATGCATGATGGAGATATTTTTCCCTCTTTATCTCACAAAATCCTTAATAATTTTGAACATAGTTTCCTGAGGCATTGGGACCACTTCTGGGGGAGGTGGGACTTGTACAAGCCGGACGGGTTGCATATCAACAGAGCCGGGACCAATATCCTTGCAGGGGAGGTTGCTAGTGCTGTTGGGGATGGTTTAATTTAGCTTGGCAGGGGGATGGGAACCTGAAAATAGATTCAGTAGAGAGGGGAGTAAAGCTGGAATTAGAAAGCAAAAATAAAGAAAGTGAGTTTGAAGGAGAGATGAAACAAGCAGGAAAAAAAGATGAAAAAACAAACTTAAAGGCACTTTGTCTTAATGCACATAGCATTTGTAACAAAATAGATGAGTTGGCGGTACAAATTGAGACAAATGGGTATGATCTGATAGCCATTACAGAGACGTGGTTGCAAAGAGACCAGGACTGGGAATTAAATATGCAGAGGTACTTGACAATCCGGAAGGACAGACAGAAAGAAAAAGGAGGTGGGGTTGCTCTATTGATAAAGGATGGAATCACTGCAATAGTAAGAAACGATATTGTCTCAAATGATAAAGGGGTTGAAACAGTTTGGGTGGCGATAAGGAACAATAAGTGGAAAAAGTCACTGGTGGGCGTAGTCTATAGGTCCCCTAACAGTAGCAACGGTCGGAGCATAAACCAGGAAATAGTGGGGGCTTGTAAAAAGGGAACTGCAATAATCATGGGTGATTTTACCTCCATATTGATTGGACAAATCAAATTGGTCAGGGTAGCCTTGAGGAGGAATTCATAGAGTGCGTAAGGGACGGGTTCCTTGAGAAGTATGTAACGGAACCAACCTAGGGGCAGGCTATCTTAGATCTGGTCCTGTGTAATGAGACAGGATTAATAAACAATCTCCGAGTAAAGCATCCCCTCAGAATGAGTGATCATAGCATGATTGAATTTCAAATTCAGATGGAGGTTGAGTAAGTTGGATCACTAACCAGCGTACTAAGCTTAAACAAAGGAGACTATTAAGGTATGAGGGCAGAGTTGGGTAAAGTGAACTGGGGAAATAGATTAAAGTGTAGGACGGGTTGATGAAGTGTGGTGTACATTTAAGGAGATATTTCACAACTCTCAAGAAACATCTATTCCAGTGAGGAGGAAAGGATGTAGGAGAAAAGATAGCCATCCGTGGCTAACTAAAGAAATAAAGGACGGTATCCAATTAAAAACAAGGGCATTCAAAGTGGCCAAAACAGAAGACTAGGAAGCTTTTAAAAGCCAGCAAAGAACGACTAAAAAAAATGATTAAGAAAGGGAAGATAGACTATGAAAGTAAACTAGCACAAAATATAAAAACAGATAGCAAGAGTTTTTATAGGTATATAAAAAGGAAAAGAGTGGCTAATGTAAATGTTGGTCCCTTAGAGGACGAGACCAGGGAATTAGTAATGGAGAACATGGAGCTGGTAGAAACTCTGAACAAATATTCTGTATCAGTCTTTATGGTCGAGGACACTAACAATATTCTGACAGTGGATAGTCAAGGGGCTATGGCGGGGGGGGAGGGGGTGGGGGGTGGAACTTAACACATTCACAATTACTAAGGAGGTGGTACTCAGTACGATAATGGGACTAAAATAAAATAAATCCCCTGGACCTGATGGCTTGCATCCTCGGGTCTTAAGAGAAGTAGCGGCAGGGATTGTGGATGCATTGGTTGTAATTTACCAAAATTCCCTGGATTCTGGGGAGGTCCCAGCAGATTGGAAAACTGCAAATGTAACTCCCCTATTTAAAAAAGGAGGCAGAGAAAAAGCAGGAAACTATAGACCAGTTAGCCTAACATCTGTGGTTGGGAAAATATTGGAGTCCATTATTAAAGAAGCAGTAGCAGGACATTTGGAAAAACAAAATTCGGTCAGGCAGAGTCAGCATGGATTTATGAAGGGGAAGTCATGTTTGACAAATTTGCTGGAATTCTTTGAGGATGCAACGAACAGGGTGCATAAAGGGGAACCAATGGATGTGATATATTTGGACTTCCAGAAGGCATTTGACAAGGTGCCACATGAAAGGTTACTGCATAAGATAAAAGTTCATAGTGTTGGGGGTAATATATTAGCATGGATAGAGGATTGGGTAATTAACAGAAAACAGAGAGTCGAGATAAATGGTTCATTCCCTAGTTGGCAACCAGTAACTAGTGGGGTGCCGCAGGGATCAGTGCTGGGACCCCAACTATTTACAATCTATATTAACGACTTGGAAGAAGGCACTGAGTGTAACGTAGCCAAGTTTGCTGACGATACAAAGATGGGAGGAAAAGCAATGTGTGAGGAGGACTCAAAAAATCTGCAAAAGGACATAGACAGGCTAAGTGAGTGGGCAAAAATTTGGCAGATGGAGTATAATGTTGGAAAGTGTGAGGTCATGCACTTTGGCAGAAGAAAAATCAAAAAGCAAGTTATTATTTAAATGGAGAAAGATTGCAAAGTGCCGCAGTACAGCAGGACCTGGGGGCACTTGTGCATGAAACACAAAAGGATAGTATGCAGGTACAGCAAGTGATCTGGAAGGTCAATGGTATTTTGGCCTTTATTGCAAAGGGGATGGAGTATAAAAGCACGGAAGTCTTGCTATATAAGGTATTGGTGAGGCATACCTGGAATACTGCGGCAGTTTTGGTTTCCATATTTACGAAAGGATATACTTGCTTTGGAGGCAGTTCTGAGAAGGTTCACTCGGTTGATTCCGGGGATGAGGGGGTTGACTTATGAGGAAAGGTTGAGTAGATTGCGCCTCTACTAACTGGAATTCAGAAGAATGAGAGGTGATCTTATCGAAACATATAAGATTATGAGGGGGCTTGACAAGGTGGACGCAGAGAGGATGTTTCCACTGATGGGGGAGACTAGAACTAGAGGGCACGATCTTAGAATAAGGAGCCGCACATTTAAAACTGAGATGAGGAGAAATTTCTTCTCTAAGGGTTGTAAATCTGTGGAATTCACTGCCTCACAGCTGTGGAAGCTGGGACATTGAATAAATTTAAGACAGAAATAGACAGTTTCTTAAATGATAAGGGGATAAGGGGTTATGGGGAGCGGGCAGGGAAGTGGAGCTGAGTCCATGATCAGATCAGCCATGATCTTATTGAATGGCGGAGTAGGCTCGAAGGGCCATATGGCCTACTCCTGTTCCTATTTCTTATGTTCTTATGTTCTTATAAGCATATCACAGGAGATAAAAGCAGAATAAATCACTGTAAAAGCTTTCATTCAATGTTTGGGTGGACCACACTGGAGATCAAAACATTTTGCACATGTGTGCACCATAACTGAGATGAATATGTGACTCCATCATCCTTTGTCATATCTGCTTGAAACATTTGAAGTGGATGGTTGACTGCAAGGCAGGCTGTTGTGAGATATCGGCTATAAGAGCACAACCTTGTATAACCTGACGACATCAGAACACAGCTGCAACCAAGCAATCAAGGTGACGTACTCCATCATTCAGGAAATAATGAAGTGAAAATTTGTTAAGGACGGGATATAATATAAGCCAATCACTATATGCACAATGATACATAACCTCCTCATCAAGAAGAGACTCTTCACTTCTAAATAAATGAGGAACACACCCATGTCATTGTTCAAGGACGTCAGTAATATATCCAACTCTAAAAGCAGAAAATTTAGTTCAATTGTGAAGGTAAGGTAAAGATCTTCAGTAACTAAAAGTAACATTATAAACTTACCTTTGTCCAAGAGGGATGTCTTTTATAGTTATGCAAGCAGGAAAATCAACTATATTTGCAACTGGATAAGCATGCACAGGAACAAGTAGTGTGTCACCTCCCTGGCAAAAAAATACAATAATTATTGTTTACAATGTATTTTATATATTATGAAAATTAAAAATTTAAATGAAGAAACTAAAAAAAATGACACAATCCCCCAGAAAATTGGCAACCAAACAGATCTCAATATAGACTTACAGCATGTGAAAACAAGTAGTTACAGTAAGAATGCCTGTTGTAGTTTAAGCTGCAGGCATGCCCAACATTCTATCACTTTTGCAGGTGAAAAAACCTGCACAAAGGGGAAAAATTCAGCTACTTACCACCACGAGTTACCACCGGTTTCCTAAAAAAAAAGTGGCTGCCACTCTAACGCCCTTCTCTGGCATGGAACTCAGCGGCCACCATTTTGCTGAGTGCTGCCCCTGGACATGTAAATCTGGAGAGTGTGACATTAGTCAGCTTGCAGGTTGACCTGCTGAGTATTTCCAGCATTTTCTGCTTTAAATTTCAGATTTTATTTTAGATTTCCAGCATCCGCTCACAGAGGGAAGAGGAAGAGGCAGAAGAAGATGGCGCAGAAGAGGAAGGCGCAGAAGAGGAAATGGCAGAAGGATGCAGCCCAGACAGCTCCCTTCTGGCCAGGATATTCAAGATGGAATCATCTGCCTGTGGTACCAGTGACCACAACCACAATTCCCCTTTCAACATTTGTCCCACACCTTACCTTCCCGCTGTTACTGACCATCACAGCAGTCCAATAGAGCATCAAGGCACTTCTTAAACTTGGATTTCTACCAGATGCAGTTATACTGCATATGATGTGAAAACAAATAAAGAGACCAGATAGCCACAGAAAGGTTTTAATTTCTTCAAATTCGACTTTTGGTTTATAAAATGACATATTGCATTATATTAACTTTTGCAACTGCTTAACTCTACCAATCATCATCTACATGGTCAAAGTCTATTTTTGATTTATTTGTGTAGACAAAGATATATAAGTACATGCACTGGCATTGCTGTAATGAGCCCTTGTACACTTCAGAAACATAACTCCGATAAAAGTAAAAATAAGATTAAATTAACATAGCCTTCAACGATGTGGACCAAAACAAAATCATCTTGCACAATAGCCACCAGTGGAAAATAATTTAAAGACTCACCTTACAATGAATGCGAATACTGTCATAGTAATACCGCCATTCATTTGGGCAGAAATCAACTGTAACAGTAAATGACATTCCAGGGACCAGATGATTCTATGAGATAGATTACAAGACAAGTAAATTCCCTAAAAATATAAAACATGTTGGTAATACAACACAATATAACAAAACAACTTTATTATCTCACACTATATTATAAACAACTTTTTGTTAATGTTAAATTTACAAAATGAAAACCAAAACATACTACATTTAACAACATACATGTTCTTTCATCATTGTGGCCTGGACTTGAATTCAGAACAGACAGAATAAAGTTTTCTCTCTAACATCTGTGCATCTACTTTCCTGTTTTAGTATAGCTTTTCAGATTTCCTCATCATGGCCACCCTGCTTGACTTCATTTTCCAACATGTATCCCATCTTAACTATCATGATAGCAGCAGAACACCCATCTCCAAATCCAACCATAGTCTTTCCATCTATTCCTCCAACTCCTCCACTTTAAAATATATACCCATCTGCATGCCTCACAGCACTCCTTCAGGAACATAAGAACATAGAATTAGGAGCAGCAGTAGGCCACTCGGCCCCTCGAGCCTGCTCCGCCTTTCAATGTCATGGCTGATCTTCTACCTCAACTCCACTTTCATGCATTATCCCCATATCCCTTGATTCCCTTAATATCCAAAAAACTATCATTCGCTGTATTGAATATACTCAAAGACTGAGCGCCTCCACAGCCTTCTGGGGTCGAGAATTGCAAAGATTCACCAACCTCTGAGTGAAGAAGTTTCTCCTCATCTCAGTTCTAAATGGCCTACCCCTTATGACCCCTTATTCGGAGACTGTGACCACTGGTTCTCGACTGCTCAGCCAGGGGAAACATCCTCCCTGCATCTACCCTGTCAAGCCCTGTAAAAATGTTGTATGTTTCAATAAGATCACCTCTCATTCTTCTAAACTCGAGAGAATATTGGACTAGTCTACTCAATCTCTCATCCCCCAAGCCCCCATCCTAGGAATCAGCCTGGTGAACCTTCATTGTACTCCCTCAATGGCAAGTATACCCTTCCTTAGATAAGGAGACCAAAATTCTACACAATAATCCAGGTGTGGTCTCACCAGGTCCCTATATAATTGCAGTAAGACGTCTTTATTCTTATACTCAAATCCTCTTGTAATGAAGGCCAACATACCACTTCCTTTCTTAATTGCTTGCTGTACCTGCATGTTAACTTTCAGTGATTCGTGTACAACCAACATTTCCCAATGTCTCACCATTTAAAAAATACTCTGCTTTTCTATTTTTACGACCAAAGTGGATAACTTCACATTTCTCCACATTATGGGCCCAATTTTCCACACGCGCCTAGAACGGCGCAGTCCCGACCTGGACGCCCGTTTTTCGCGCCACAAAGTGCGCCTAAAAAAATCCTCGGTATTCTCCACCTACTTGCAGGTCCTCTGGCCCTCGGCGCAGCCAGCACGAGCTGGGGGGGAGGGGGGGGAGCCAGGTCCCTGCGCTGAAAACAGTGCCGGGACCTCTGCACATGCGCACTACAGTCGGCACGCAAGTGCAGTAGCTCCAGGCGCCGAACTGTGTGGGAGGGGCCCGAAGCACGCAGCTCCTAGCCTTGGCTGAATGGCCTCACTGGGGCTGCGTGAATAAGGCTCCTCCCATGGCCAGCTCCTGCTTCTCCCCCGCCGCCCCCTCCCCCCCCCCGACCAGACCCGACACCCGCTACCCCCTGCCTCCGGACCAGACCCGACACCCGCTCCCACCCACCCCGCTGCCTCCGGACCAGACCCGACACCCGCTCCCCCCTCTGCCTCCGGACCAGACCCGACACCCGCTCCTCCCCCCCCCCCCGACCAGACCCGACACCCGCTTCCCCCTCCCCCACCCCGACCTCCCGACCCGACCCGCGCTCCCCGCCCCCCCGACTGGACCCGACCCGACCCGCGCTCCTGTTCCCGCTCCCCGACTGGACCCGACCCGACCCCCCGACTGGACCCGACCCGACCCGCGCTCCTGTTCCCGCTCCCCGCCTCCCCCCGACCCGACCCGCGCTCCTGTTCCCGCTCCATGCCCCCCTCCCCGACTGGACCCGACCCGACCCGTGCTCCTGTTCCCGCTCCCCGCCCCCCCGACTGGACCCGACCCGACCCGCGCTCCTGTTCCCGCTCCCCGACTGGACCCGATCCGACCCGACCCAACCCACCGTCTGGACCCGACCCGACCCGCGCTCCTGTTCCCGCTCCCCGCCTCCCCGACTGGACCCAACCCGACCCGCGCTCCTGTTCCCGCTCCCCGCCTCCCCGACTGGACCCGACCCGACCTCCTGTTCCCGCTCCCCGCCCCCCCCCGACTGGACCCAACCCGACCCGCGCTCCCGCCCCCCGTCCCGACCCCCCCCCCCCCACTGGACCCGACTCCCGCTCCCGGACTGGATCCGACCTGACCTCCCCCCCTTACCCCCCTCTCTCTCTCTCTCTCCCCCCCCATCTCTCTCTCCTCTCCCTCCCCCTCCCCCCTCTCTCTCTCTCTCTCCCCCTCTCCCCCCCTCCCCCCTCCCTCTCTCTCTCTCTCTCTCTCTCTTCCCCCCCCCCCCCGCCCGCGAAGCGAATCTCCCCGACCCGACCCAACCCAACGCCACCTACCTGTAAATCTGGTGCTGGGGACGGGCCCTGCCCGAAGTCTCGGGCCGGCCCGTTCAGCCTTCGGACCCGAAAGGCCTGCCTGAAGCACTTTCACACAGGTAGGAAGATGGTTTATTTAATCTTTTCTTTGCTTATAAATGTTTATTCAGGTTGGATTTATTTGTATAATATTTGTATAAGTATAAATAAGGATTTATTGTAGAATTTAATGACTTCACTCCCCCCCCACCTCGTTCTGGACGCCTAATTTGTAACCTGCGCCTGATTTTTTAATGTGTAGAACAGGTTTTTTCAGTTCTACAAAAATCTTCACTTGCTCTATTCTACTTTAGTTTGGAGTACGTTTTCACTGTGGAAACTTTGAAATCAGGCGTCAGTGGCCGGACACGCCCCCTTTTGAAGAAAAAATTCTGTTCCAAAGTAGAACTGTTCTACCTGACTAGAACTGCAGAAAAAAAAATGTGGAGAATTGCGATTTCTAAGACAGTCCATTCTCCACCAGTTGCTCCTAAAAATCAGGCGCAAATCATGTGGAAACTTGGGCCCTATATTCCATTTGCCATGTTCTAACCCACTTGCTTAGCCTGTCTATATCGCCTTGAAGTCTCTTTGCATCCTCCTCACAACTTACATTCACATCTAGTATTGTATCATCAGCAAACTTGGATATATTACATTAGCCTAAAATCTGTGGTTGGGAAAATGTTGGAGTCCATTATTAAAGAAGCCGTAGCAAGATATTTGGAAAAAAATAATTCAGTCAAACAGAGTCAGCATGGATTTATGAAGGGGAAATCATGTTTGACAAATTTGCTGGAGTTCTTTGAGGATGTAACGAACAGGGTGGATAAAGGGGAACCAGTGGATGTGGTGTATTTGGACTTCAAGAAGGCATTTGACAAGGTGCCATATAAAAGGTTACTGCACAAGATAAAAGTTCACGAGGTTGTGGGTAATATATTAGCATGGATAGAGGGTTGGCTAACTAACAGAAAACAGAAAGTCCGGATAAATGGTTTATTCTCGAGTTGGCAATCAGCAACTCGTGGGGTACTGCAGGGATCAGTGCTGGGACCCCAACTATTTACAATCTATATTAATGACTTGGATGAAGGGACCGAGTGTAACGTAGCCAAGTTTGCTGACGATACAAAGATGGAAGGAAAAGCAATATGTGAGGAGAAAACAAAACATTTGCAAAACATAGAAACATAGAAAATAGGTGCAGGAGCAGGCCATTCGGCCCTTCGAGCCTGCACCACCATTCAATATGATCATGGCTGATCATGCAACTATACATACCCCCTGATCCCTTTAGCCGTAAAGACCACATCGAACTCCCTTTTGAAAATATCCAACGAACTGGACTCAACAACTTTCTGTGGTAGAGAATTCCACAGGTTCACAATTCTCTGGTTTAAAATGTTTCTCCTCATCTCGGTCCTATATGGCTTACCCCTTATCCTTAGACTGTGACCTTGGTTCTGGACTTCCTCAACATCGGGAACATTCTTCCTGCATCTAACTTGTCCAATCCAATCAGAATTTTATATGCTTCTATGGGATTCCCTCTCATTCTTCTAAAGCTTAGTCGATCCAGTCTTTCTTCATATGTCAGTCCTGTCATTCCGGGAATCAGCCTGGTGAACCTTGCTGCACTCCCTCAATAGCAAGAATATCCTTCCTCAGATTAGGAGACCAAAACTGCACACAATACTCAAGGTGTGGTCTCACCAAGGCCCTGCACAACTGCAGCAAGATCTCCCTGCTCCTATACTCAAATCCTCTCGTTATGAAGGCCAACATGCCATCTGCTTTTTTTACTGCCTGCTGTACCTGCATGCCTACTTTCATTGACTGATGTACCATGACACCCAGGCCTCGTTGCACCTCCCCTTTTACTAATCTATCACCATTCAGATAATAATCTGCCTTCCTGTTTTTGCCATCAAAGTGGATAACCTCATACTTATTCCCCATTATACTGCATCTGCCATCCATTTGCCCACTCACCGAACCTGTCCAAGTCACCCTGCACCTCTTAGCATCCTCCTCACAGCTCACACTGCCACCGACCTTACTGTCATTTGCAAACTTGGAGATATTTCCTTTGTCTAAATCATTAATATGTATTGCAAATAGCTGGGGTCCCAGCACTAAACCTTGCGGTACCCCTCTAGTCACTGCCTGCCATTCTGAAAAGGACCCGTTTATTCCGACTCTTTGCTTCCTGTTTGCCAACCAGTTCTCTATCCACGTCAATACATTACCCCCAATCCCATGTGCCTTAATTCTGCACACTAATCTCTTGTATGGGGCCTTGTCAAAAGCCTTTTGAAAGTCCAAATACACCACATCCACTGGTTCTCCCTTGTCCACTCTACTAGTTACATCCACAAAAAATTCCAGAAGATTTGGCAAGCATGATTTCCCTTTCATAAATCCATGCTGACTTGGACCGATCCTGTCACTGCTTTCCAAATGCGCTGCTATTACATCTTTAATAATTGATTCCAGAATTTTCCCCACTACCGATGACAGGCTAACCGGTCAATAATTCAATTTTCTCTCTCCCTCCTTTTTTAAAAAGTGGGGTTACAATAGCTACCCTCCAATCTATAGGAACTGATCCAGAGTCCATGGAATGTTTGAAAATGACCACCAATGCATCTACTATTTCTAGGGCCACATCCTTAAGTACTCAGGGATGCAGACTATCAGGCCCTGGGGATTTATCGGCCTTCAATCCCATCAACTTCCCTAACAGCATTTCCTGACTAATAAGGATTTCCCTCAGTTCCTCCTTCTCGCTTGACCCTCGCTCCCCTAGTAGTTTTGGAAGGTTATTTGTGTCTTCCTTAGTGAAGACAGAACCAAAGTATTTGTTCAATTGGTCTGCCATTTCCTTGTTCCCCATTATGCATTCATCTGATTCTGACTGCAAGGGCCCTACATTAGTCTTCACTAATCTTTTTCTCTTCACATATCTATATAAGTTTTTGCAGTCAGTTTTTATGTTTGCTGTCTGCCTCTGCTGAATTCTAAATTTCTCCCAGTCCTCAGGTTTACTGCTTTTTCTGGCCAATTTATATGCCTCTTCCTTGGATTTAACACCATCCTTAATTTCCCTTGTTAGCTACAATTGAGCCACCTTACCCGTTTTATTTTTATGCCAGATAGCAATGTACAATTGTTGTAGTTCATCCGTGTGATCTTTAAAATTTCTGCCATTGCCTATCTACCATCAATCCTTTAAGTATCATTCGCCAGTCTATCCTAGGCAATTCACGTCTCATACCATCGAAGTTACCTTTCTTTAAGTTCCGGACCCTAGTCTCTGAATTAACTGTGTCACTCTCCATCTTAATGAAGAATTCTACCATATTATGGTCACTCTTCCCCAAGGGGCCTCGCACAATAAGCTTGCTAATTAATCCTCTCTCATTACACAAGACCCAGTCTAAGATGGCCTGCTCTCTAGTTGGTTCCTCGACATATTGGTCTAGAAAACCATCCCTTATATACTCCAGGGAATCCTCCTCCACCGTATTGCTACCAGTTTGGTTAGCCTAATCTATATGTAGATTAAAGTCATCCATGATAACTGCTGTACCTTTATTGCACGCATTCCTAATTTCCTATTTGATGCCATCCCCAACCTCACTACTACTGTTTGGTGGTCTGTACACAACTCCCACGAGCGTTTTCTGCCCTTTGGTGTTTCGCAGCTTTACCCATATAGATTCCACATCATCCAAGCTAATGTCCTTCCTTACTCTTGCGTTAATCTCCTCTTTAACCAGTCACGCTACCCCACGTCCTTTTCCTTTCTGTCTATCCTTCCTCAATATTGAATACCCCTGGATGTTGAGTTCCCAGCTTTGGTCACCCTGGAGCCATGTCTCGGTAATCCCAATTACATCATATCCGTTAACAGCTATCTGCGCAGTTAATTCATCCACCTTATTACGAATGTTCCTCGCATTGAGACTCGAAGCCTTTCGGGCTTATTTTTTTAGCACTCTTTGTCCTTTTAGAATTATGTTGTAATATGGCCCTTTTTGATTTTTGCTCTTGATTTCTCTGCCCTCCACTCTTACTTTTCTCCTTCCTACCTTTTGCTTCTGCCCCTTTTTTACTTCCCTCTGCCTCCCTGCATAGATTCCCATCCCCCTGCCATATTAGTTTAAACCCTCCGCAACAGCATTAGCAAACACTCCGCCTAGGACATCGATTCCGGTCCTGCCCAGATGCAGACCGTTCGGTTTGTACTGATTCCACCTCCCCCAGAACTGGTTCCAATGCCCCAGGAATTTGAATCCCCCCACTTGCACCATTCCTTAAACCATGTATTTATCTGAACTATCCTGCTATTCCTACTCTGACTAGCATGTGGCACTGATAGCAATCCTAAGATTACTACCTATGAGGTCCTACGTTTTAATCTAGCTCCCTAAATTCAGCTTGTAGGACTTCATCCCATTTTTTAACCTATATCGTTGGTACCTATACGCACCACGACAGCTGGCTGTTCACCCTCCTCCTCCAGAATGCCCTGCAACCGCTCCGAGGACACAGACCAGCTAAGTGAGTGGGCAAAAATTTGGCAGATGGAGTATAAGGTTGAAAAGTGTGAGGTTATGTACTTTGGCAGAAAAAAAAATTGATGAGCAAGTTATTATTTAAATGGCGAAAAATTGCAAAGTGCTGCAGTACAGCGGGACCTGGTGCATGGAACACGAAAGGTTAGTATGCAGGTTCAGCAAGTGATCAGGAAGGCCAATAGAATCTGAGCCTTTATTGCAAAGGGGATGGAGTATAAAAGCAGGGAAGTCTTGCTACAGTTATACAGGGTATTGGTGAGGCCACACCTGGAATACTGCATATAGCTTTAGTTTCCATATTTAAGAAAGGATATACTTGCTTTGGAGGCAGTTCAGAGAAGGCTCACTAGGTTGATTCCGGAGATTAATGGGTTGTCTTATGAGGAAAGATTGAGTAGGTTGGGCCTCTACTCACTGGAATTCAGAAGAATGAGAGGTGATCTTATTGAAACGTATAAGATTGTGAGGGTGCTTGAGAAGATGGATGCAGAGAGGATGTTTCCACTGATAGGGGAGACTAGAACTCATGGGCATAAGCTTAGAATAAGGGGCTGCCCATTTAAAACTGAGATGAGGAGAAACTTTTCAGAGGTTGTAAATCTGTGGAATTCGCTGCCTCAAAGAGCTGTGGAAGCTGGGTCATTGAATAAATTTCAGACAGAGATAGACAGTGTCTTAACCGATAAGGGAATAAGGGGTTATGGGGAGCGGACAGGAAAATGGACCTGAGTCCATGTTCGGATCAGCCATGATCGTATTAAATGGCGGAGCAAGGTCGAGGGGCCATATGGCCTACTCCTGCTCCTATTTCTTATGTTCTTATGTTCTTATTTGGTCCCCTCATCCAAAGCATTGATACAGATTGTGAATAGCTGGGGCCTAAGCACCGATCCTTGCGGCACACCACTAGTTACAGCCTGCCAACCCGAAAATGACTCGTTTATTCCTACTCTCTGTTTGCTGTCCGTTAACCAATCCTCAATCCATGCTAGTATATTACCCCCAATCCCATGAGTCTTAATTTTGTTCAATAACCTCTTGTGTGGCACTTCATCAAATGCCCTTTGAAAATCCAAATACACCACATCCACTGGTTCCCCCTCATCTATTCTGCTAGTCACAACCTCAAATAATTCCAACAGATTTGTCAAACATAATTTCCCTTTCATAAATCCATGTTGACTCTTCCCAATCCTATGATTATTTTCTAAGTGCCTTGTTACCACGTCCTTAATAATAGATTCTAGCATTTTCCCTACTGCTGATGTCAGGCTAACTGGTCGATAGTCCCCCATTTTCTCTCTTATACAACTTGCACAACTACCCACCTCAGATCTCTATCCTCATCAAATTCTTCTCATTCTTGTTCCCTTTCAATCTCTGCCACATTCTCTGCAACTGAATTCACTCTGCCCCATTAGTTAATTTTCTTGCGCCCTTGCCTCTGTTAAGCTTATTCTCTACATTTACTTCCCTGATTCACTTTTGCACAGCTTTCCTCTATGTAGCCTAGGCTTACTCCTAACCTTGCACCATCAATTTTCATCCCTGAAAAAAGAGCTACGAATCTCCCCCAACTCTCACACAATACCATGCTCCAGCCACCTCCCCGCAGAAATGTTTCCCTCCACTCAGGATAATATTAATACTCCTGTTGATCTGAACAGTTTTCTACCTTCCTCATATAATACCCTTGTCTTCGTTCAATTCCAGATAGTTGTGAAACTCCACCACTTCCAAGCTGCAACATTCATTTCTGGTGCTTCAAATCCATTAGCTACAGGCTGGAGCATAACTGCCAAATAAGGGGACTGGCTATTCTATTGACTTGATTATTTCAAAGACTACCATTGTTCCCTTTCATTATTTTAGCATGGGTTATAAGGATGGATTTAAGGAAAATAGATCACACACTGGTGCAGCAAAAGTTGCTCCTGTAAGGTGAATTATCAGGGTAATAAAGGCAAAACTGGACCATGTCTCTCAAATAGACCATACAGTTCAATGTAAGGAAAAAAACTTGATCTTTCCTCCCAACACTTCAGTGTCAAGTGAGCATTGCACAATCCCAACACTTCAGTGCTTGATACACACAAAAGATACACTGTAAATATGCCATCTAATAAATCTTAAAACTAAAAGGAGTACTTACCTTTTTGGTATATTTGATTTGGAAGTACTTTGTCTGAGGAGGTAGAATGTGAACATTTGTCATTGCTGAAGAAATGTTGATCAGTTTCTGTTAAGAAACAATTATTTAAGAATTTTACCATTTAAGATTTTAAAATAACAATTTCTATGCACAGTGTAATATTTAGGTTTTGATTTCTAGTTTTTATATGGAATAATTGAAACTTCCATTTCAGTACAAAAAATTAAAATCATTCATTTAGCTTTGAAGGTAGAATTTACAAATACTGGAAACCATTTCTTGCCACAGATCGATCAGCAAAAGTTAACTGCTAATTTCATTGCCTCAATACCTTTCCTTATTCAGCTTCCAGTTATTTGTAGTGTGGGAAATAAACTAAATGCTGCACTAAATATATCTTTCATGAGGTAAAAACTTCATTCGGACATGTCTAAACTGTACTAGACACAAAGGACTCAAAATTTGGGGGTTTAGCACAAGCCATTACCGCCTGATACAGGGGGAAAAATGGCGGCCGGTAAACTTCCGATGCTTGTGCTTGCGAAAATTATGTAGTTTATGCAGATTGTGACGTCAGCGAGTGTGCAATGCTCACTTGACACGAAATCTGCCATTTTCAACTTCACCGCTCCATTTTTAGCATGCCTTAACTGTGACCAGCTGAACAAGCATTGACAAGCGGGAAGTAGGCTCCAGCAGTGCTATTTAAAAGGATCATTGCAACTATTTGTAGCTGGCATGTTTGTTCAGTTTGAATGGCTCTGTGTAACTTTCTGCAACTTGAGCAGCTCGCTAAACTTCTTTCAAGGTCCTAAGGTAACAGATAATGTTAGGACAAGTGGAGAACACCATCATTATTATTTAAAGGCTTCTGCTCACAACACTTGCTCACAGTCATGGGAGCTGTACTTGCAGCTCCCATCGCACTTGAGTATCTTTGGGACAGAGAGCAGAGACAGCGAAGAAGAGAAAATGAGTGCAGAGAAAGGAAGGGGGTCAGTAGCCCGATACGCAACATCCCCAGCAGATTTGCTGTGTAACCCGGTCGTGAGCGGATGCCACCCGGTTGGTCTTCCGAATTATACCGCGAACCACAAGCCCCACAATCCCCAAGTTCGGACCCAAGGAGTTACTATGGATAGATTATAATTGACTCAGACAAAACAAAATGGATCAGTTTGGTCAAAGATCGATTCCTTTTATGACACTCACAAAATTACAACACCTACTCCTCTCGCTTACGGCTTAAAGAGTAAGTGACTGTAGACATTAGCTTAAAACCTTAGACTAGATACCCGCCCTGTTAGTTACGCCGAACCAACCCCCTTCCCAGAATCTAAGCCTAGATAATAGAAACCCTTCTAACTAAACCCCTCTCCCAGTTTGGTCAGAACCCACACTTGGAAGCCTCCTCACACACACCATAGGCAGTCCCTCGGAATCGAGGAAGACTTGCTTCCACTCCCTAAGTGAGTTCTTTGATGGCTGAACAGTCCGATACGAGAGCCACAGACCCTGTCACAGGTGGGACAGACATTCGGCGAGGGAAGGGATTGGTGGGGCTGGTTTGCCGCGCGCTCCTTCCGTTGCCTGCACTTGACCTCTTCACGCTCTTTGCGTTGAGACGCGAAGAGTTCAGCGCATTCCCGGATGCACTTTCTCGGGCGGTCTTCGGCCAGGGTCTCCCAGGTGTCAGTGATGATGTCGCACTTTACCAGGGAGGCTTTGAGGGTGTCCTTATAACGTTTTCGCTGTCCTCCTTTGGCTTGTTTATCACGAAGGAGCTCCGCATAAAGCATTTGCTTAGGGAGTCTCGTATCTGGTATGCGAACTATGTGGCCTGCCCAGCGAAGCTGATAGAGTGTGATCAGTGCTTCAATACTGGGGATGTTAGCCTGTTCGAGGACACTGATGTTGGTCCGCCTGTCCTCTCAACCAATTTGCAGGATCTTGCGGAGACATCGTTGGTGATATCTCTCCAGCGACTTGAGGTGCCTTCTATACATCGTCCATGCCTCAGATCCATAGAGGAGGGTGGGTATTACTACAGCCCTATAGACCACGAGCTTGGTGGTAGATTTTAGGGCCTGGTCTTCAAACACTCATTTCCTCAGATGGCCGAAGGCTGCACTGGCGCACTGAAGGCAGTGCTGAATCTCCGCATCAATGTTTGCCTTTGTTGATAAGAGGCTCCCGAGATATGGGAAATGGTCCACGTTGTCGAGGGCCGCGCCGTGAATCTTGATGATTGGAGGGCAGTGCTGTGCGGTGGTGACAGGCTGGTGGAGGACCTTTGTTTTATGGTTGTTAAGCGTAAGGCCCATGCTTTCATATGCCTCAGTGAATACATTGACTATATTCTGGAGTTCAGCCTCTGAATGTGCGCAGATGCAGGCTTCGTCCATACTGCAGCTCAACAACAGAGGTTGGGGTGATCTTGGACCTGGCCCGGAGGTGGCGTAGGTTAAACAGCTTCCCACTGGTTCTGTAGTTTAGTTCCACTCCAGCGGGGAACTTATTGATTGTGAGGTGGAGCATGGCGGCGAGGAAGATTGAGAAGAGGGTTGGAGCAATGACGCAGCCCTGTTTGACCCCGGTCCGGACGTGAATTGGGTCTGTAATGGATCAGTTGGTAAGGATCACAGCCTGCATGTCATCGTGAAGCAGACGAAAGATGTTGATAAACTTGTTAGCCTGCGTCTTGGACAGTTGCAATTCCTCAGCAGCCAAACACGCTGGCGGTCTTGGGGATTTCCAGAAGTGTATGCTGGATATAATTACCAGCCCTTGTCGTTGATTCACGCGGTCCCGGGTCCGTTCAACTCTGAAAACAAAACCGTGCCTAACAGAGGCATGTGATGAGGACTAGAGAGTTACATTCAGGCGGTACAGCGAGGCACTCATTTCGGGTGTTCCTGGAGAATTGACGGACGCATAGCCACATAGGGAACCCCGTTCCAGATGGTAGCGAAAAATAAGCAGCCCTGAATCCCCAAAGTTCAGCATAGTTATACCCCGTATAATACACAAAACTGGCTGGCCAATTCCTGGTTACCACAGTTGCAGAGATGCTAGTTGGTCTTCCTAATGACATCTCTGTCCTGGATTGGTCACATGATGAAAACAATGGTGGGCCATTTCTGTAGTTGAGCACTTCTCGAATTGCTAACTGTTTGTTGAGTTCTTGACTGCACCTTCATTGAAAGAGTCCAGAGTTGTTACTTTTGGCCTGCGTGGAGGCCTGGACCTGTGTGAGAACACCAGCGGCAGATCGGGGCCATAAAAGGAGAAGCGAGCAGCAGTCTGGGAGCAGCCTGGAGGCCTTGACCTGCGTGAGAACACCAGTGGCAGGTCGGGGCCATAAAAGGAGAGGCGAGCAGCGGCCTGGGAGCAGCGTGGAGGCATACCACTTCAGGGAGCAGCACGAGCTGCGATGGCAGCGAAGAGTTACATCATCAAGGTCCAGGTCGGTGATTGGAGCTTGGGCAGATACAGCAGGAGCGGCGAGGTCGGGGGGAAGGAGCGGCAAGAGACTGTTGAGGGACGTGATCAGAGCCCAGGAGAGGCGTGAGTTCGTGGCCTGAGGCCCAGGGGCAGCACGGGCCAGCCCACACTGCGATATGTGTGCGCACTAGATCCGTGCAGCAGAGCAGGTCTCCAGTCGTCTTGGGTAATCCTTGCCACTGGACCAAGACCTAGCTCGGTCACGCCCGTGTGGTGGCTGGAGTGCAACGGCCACCACACGTTAAAAAAATTTACGCGCAGGCATCTTCCACCCTTCAGGATGTAGTTCAGGACTTGGAATTTTAGGTCCTTCATTGGAACACCTGTGAACTTATCCTTTTTTGGCGTGGAAGCAAGTCATCCTCATGTCGAGGGACTGCCGATGATGATGATGATGATGATGCAAACCTCATTGTACATCCAGACATACCGGCTCCATGGACAAAAGGTGTTTTTCCACAAATCACACAAAGTTCGAAATGAGAAGGCCTCTGCCTTTCATGACATCAGCGTTGAGACTGGTCCCATGGCAACTCAAAAGACAGACAGCTCCTGCTATACTTCATAGAAACCAAAAATCAGTCCTTTTAAAATCCAAAAGTCCACACTCCATTTTGAAATGCAGCCCATGTGCATCTCCATTTTAAAAGGGTACAGATCCATTTTAAAAGTCCAAAAATCCTCCCGGCCCATACACACACTGATGTTGGCACCAGCCAAACCCTACACCCCCCTATGATAATAACACGGCTGCTATGCTCATAATAAAGGATGAAACTGAGTATTGTGTACAATGAGCAAGTGTGACATTAGCTCCTTTAATAAGACTCCAGAGTGTAGGTACCTCGTGGGTGGCCTGCTTATGTACCGTGCTCCCAAGGGATGCAGGATCCCTTGGGACTCCAACAGGTAGGCCCTCTGGTGGTAGTGTAATACAGGTTACAAGGGGTTAAATACATACCAACCGCCAAACCTACAGCAGAATTATCACGCAACTGGTGTGTGTATGGAGACCCCAGTATGTCTTCAGACCAAACCATAACTACCTTCCCGGGAGCTTCCTAAACTAAAACAAACAGTTCCCAAAACTTGGACAACGAAACAGTTCCCTGAAAGTCCAATGTCCCCAAATCTTTAAAACTCGTTACAAGGTGAAGGCAGAAAAGCCTGAGTAATTCATAACAATACAAGGGAAAAAGTAAGTCATTTTTCCCCACAGCATTTCTCAGAAATGAACTTAAGGCGGGTACCCTCTCCCACGGTCGCCAATTTTAATTATACTAGACGACCAGGCTTCGGGCACCCTTGTACATTCCCGTGAACGCATTAAAACCCGCGCACCACACCCAACGCAACATATACAAAAGACTGGGTCGGCCTCGCTAGCCACCCGAAAACGCATACATCGACAGTACATTGCACAACACATTTATAGCAACGGTGAAGCAGCTTGTGAAGTCCGGGGTTGATAATGGAACAGTCTCAACCACCGATTTCCAACTGTCTTCCCTCGTTGTCTGCAGGTCACGCAAAGCAAATACAAAGTTATGACGCACTGTAAAATCACCAAAACGTGAAATACTATTCGAATCCACGGTGAGATTTCTATGCTGAGCCTAACATCCCACCATGGAGGAGACACCAGCTGAGTGATCTCCTTCTTGATCTCCCCGCTGTTCCAAAGTATAAAGGTGCTTCTGTGACAATTCCACCTCCTTCAGCTGCTTTGTGAGATGTTCGGGCAGAGGTGGAATGTCATACCTGAACTGCGTTACATATTCGTATAAATTAGTTACGGAATCATTTACGGTAAGATGCACCGTGGAGGGCTCTGTGATGGGAAAAATCCGTTCCTGAGCAAACTGAACCTCCATGTGAGGTTTAAAGCAGAAGGTCAGATCGGGAACTGGACACCAGGTCTCGTTGTGGACCCTGTACTGAGTCACGCTGGTCGTGGTACAGTATGTCCCGCTGCCTGTGTATGCCACCCGAGGTGGATCGTGGCCCTGGGCCATCACCTCCATTGTACAATTAATGGCCTCCGCACCCACTGATTCAAACCCACACACGGTCGGTTAAACGAATTTCATCTCTGGTACAGCAATCTCAAGAGAACAACGTGTGCTCCCCGGTGTTGGCAACCATTAAGATCTGTACCTGCAATTGTGGACCCCCATTTAACAACAAATGGCGGAGCTAGGGGATTTGAGTATAGGAGCAGGGAGGTCTTATTGCAGTTGTACAGGGCCTTGGTGAGAACATTAAGTTTAATCAAGTAGCACTTGCAAAGACTACAGTAGAATTAAAAACCTACTCCGAAGAAATCCTAGAGACATGTGAACAAATGGAATGTCCAGTTTAACATAATGGCCAGTCAGTGGGGGTTCGGGGAGTTATAAGAGAGGGCTGGTGAATGATGCAGCAATGGCCTTCAGCACTGGCACGTCCTTTATTAACAGTATGGACGATGCTCAGTTGCAGATGCAGGTAAATACCTTAAGGGACTGACTGCGAATGATACTGGGAGAGGGTAACGCCATAAAAGGGTCAGAGTTGCTGGAAGACCAGGCCATGACCATTCACCTGAAGGAGGTCATAGCAGAGGTGGAGGCCCACGCTCAGACTACCAACAGTCTGATTCATGAAGATCGAAATGCCTCAGCTCAGGCGGCACGAAATGATGCGTGTGTGTTGTACGGTGCTTGATTGCTGAATGAAGGATGCAGTAATTTGGAGGACCTTTAGCAAGGTCACGTTCCTTCATGGGTCAGCAACAAGCAGCTCACCACGCTCAGCCCGTACAAGAAGTCGATGAGCCTGTGCCAACTCCGACTGGCCTCAGAGGCGTATCCGGTCTCGGTTGATTGCGGCCGGTCAAACTTTACTGTGATGGGGATTATGCTTAGGATGCCAGTGATGAGCGGTTTACCACAGCCAGCTCCGGTATAGCGGATGCAAAATATTGGGGTGAGAAGGGATGGAGTACATGTTCGACGCCATGGGGCTCCGTTCGGGAAATTGATGGGATTGAAGGCCGATAAATCCCCAGGACCTGATAGTCTGCATCCCAGTACTTAAGGAAATGGCCCTAGAAATAGTGGATGCATTGGTGATCATTTTCCAACAGTCTATCGACTCTGGATCAATTCCTATGGACTGGAGGGTAGCTAATGTAACACCACTTTTTTAAAAAGGAGGGAAAGAGAAAACGGGGAATTATAGACCGGTTAGCCTGACATCGGTAGTGGGAAAAATGTTGGAATCAATTATTAAAGATGAAATAGCAGCGCATTTGTAAAGCATGGATTTATGAAAGGGAAGTCATGCTTGACAAATCTTCTAGAATTTTTTGAGGATGTAACTAGTAAAGTGGACAAGGGAGAACCAATGGATGTGGTGTATTTTGACTTTCAAAAGGCTTTTGACAAGGTCCCACACAAGAGATTTGTGTGCAAAATTAAAGCACATGGTATTGGGGGTAATGTATTGGTTGGCAGTCAGGAAGCAGAGAGTCAGGATAAACGGGTCCTTTTCAGAATGGTAGGCCAGGCAGTGGCTAGTGGGGTGCCGCAGAGTTCAGTGCTGGGACCCCAGCTACTTACAATATACATCAATGATTTAGATGAAGGAATTGAGTGTAATATCTCCAATTTTGTAGATGACACTAAGCTGGGTGGCAGTGTGAGCTGTGAGGAGGATGCTAAGAGGCTGCAGGGTAACTTGGACAGGTTAGGTGAATGGACAAATGCATGGCAGATGCAACATAATGTGGATAAATGTGAGGTTATCCACTTTGGTGGCAAAAACAGGAAGGCAAAATATTATCTGAATGGCGACAGATTAGGAAAAGATTAGGTGCAACGAGATCTGGGTATCATGGTACATCAGTCATTGAAAATTGGCGGTGAAGAAGGCAAATGGTATGTTGGCCTTCATAGCTAGGGGATGAGTATAGGAGCAGGGAGGTCTTATTGCAGTTGTACAGGGCCTTGGTGAGGCTCACCTGGAATATTGTGTTCAGTTTTGGTCTCCTAATCTGAGGAAGGATGTTCTTGCTATTGAGTGAGTTCAGCGAAGGTTCACCAGACTGATTCCCGGGATGGCAGGATTGACATTTGAGGAGAGACTGAATCGACTGGGCCTGTATTCACTGGAGTTTAGAAGAATGAGAGTGGCTCTCATAGAAACATGTAAAATTCTGACGGGATTGGACAGGTTAGAGGCAGGAAGAATGTTCCTGACACTGGGGAAGTCCAGAACCAGGGGTCACAATCTAAGGATAAGGAGTAAGCCATTTAGGACTGAGATAAGGAGAAACTTCTTCACTCAGAGAGTTGTTAACCTGTGGAATTCTCTACCGCAGAAAGTTGTTGAGGCCAGTTCGTTAAAGAGGGAGTTAGATATGGCCCTTACAGCTAAAGGGAGCAAGGGGTATGGAGAGAAAGCAGGAAAGGGGTACTGAGGTAAATGATTAGCCATGATCTTATTGAATGGCGGTGCAGGCTCAAAGGGCCGAATGGCCTACTCCTGCACCTATTTTCTATGTTTCTATGTTACCCTTGTGGCACACGGCCCGGGTGGTTCCTTCCTCGGGCTTAAACAGCTTGCACTGATTTATGTGGAAACACTTCATGCGCCTAGGGAGTTTTATGGCACAGACCATATGACTGGCTTTGTCCACAATCGCGTATGGTCCCATGTATAAAGGCTCAAACACCCCTACCCGAGCATAGTTACAGACCATGACCTGATCCCCTACCTCCCACTCATGTGTGTGCTGAGGCTCTAACAACAATTTGTTCTAGCGATGTTGTATCCCCAAGTTGTGGGCTGTCTGTGCGTAGACCTGTTTTAAGGTAGTGTACAAGTTCTGAACGAACTTATCCTAGTCAACCTCCTGGAGCTGAGACTCTGAGGACCGGCGCCAAAACGTGGGTTGGGGTATGCATGGTCCTATCGGTCATTACCGCATATGGGGAATACCCTGTGCTCCTGGAAGGGCTGGCCTGGACCCCCATGAGGATCAGAGGCAGGACCTTGTCCCATGACTTTGGGAACTGGCCCACCTCCTTTCTCAACCGTTCCTTTAGGGTCCGGTTCATGCATTGCACAATCCCCGATGACTGGGGGTTGTGAGCCACATGCCACTTCCCTTCTATCCCCAAGAGCTTAAGGGTCGTCTGCATGACCTGCCCTGTAAAATGGCACCCTTGGTCGGATTCCACCACCTGGGACAGCCCCCACCTTGAGAACACTTCCTTGACCAGTATGCGAGTAGTAGCCAGGGCTGTAGCAACCCGGCAAGGAAAAGCTTCCACCCACTTGGAGAACATATCCACCAGGATTAAGTAGTACTTATTCCCGGATTTTGTGGTGGGTAGGGGCCCAATAAAATCAATCTGCACCGATCGCCATGGTCCCTCTACCCTGTTGGTGTGTCCCAAAGTAGCCTTCCTGCGCTGAGGGTTGGGATTGTTAGCTGCACACACTAAACAATCCCTTACAAACTCCCTCAGCTGCAGCAACCACCCTGCCTCTTCTACCCGCTGCCAAATGGTCTCTGGTCCTGGGTGTCCCGCCCCGGGGTCCCCATGAGCTAGCTGAAGAAAGTCCCCCCGATGCTGTACTGGGATCACCCCTTAAACAACATCCGTCCTTAAGCACCAAAGGAACCTTCTATTACCTACCCCTTCTCCCTACCTAGTAGGATGGCCTTGAGAATGGGGTCCTGTGCCTGTGCCTGTTTAAGGTCCGGGGCTAGAGTGATCCCTGGTGTGCCTCCCCTCCCATATGGCGCTACTGGGGCCGCTTTTCCCGGATCCCACAGGATTCCCTCTCTAGCTCCCGTCTTTGCTAATTCACCTGCCCTCTGGTTCCCCTCCTCACGGGGTTCTGTCTTTGAATGGGCCTTTATCTTGTGGATTTAATAATCCGATCTATTCTTAGTGGCCTCTAAGATTTTGTGGAGCAATCATGATGTGGCCAGGGGTCTCTCGTCAGCGGATTTAAACCCTCGCCTTGCCCTGATTGCCAAATATTCAGTGCAAGAGTTGCACGTAAACATTGAATCCGAGCAAATGGTATAGGGAGGGAGGAAATCTTCAGGGTGAGTCACCACATACACCACGGCCATCAGTTCGGCAGGCTGAGCGCTCATGGTGCTGGGGAGTTTTATGACCTTCTCTACCTGAGCAGTCAGGTTATAAATCCTGCAACCTGAGAGCAGCACCCCGTTAGACACAGTAGTGGAACCGTCCACGTAGATGTCCCGGCCTGTTGGGTGTATCCCAGCCCTGAGTCCCTCCTCTACATCCCATACCCCTTCCACTGTGCATGTCCCGGGATACAACATGTTTCCTGCAAGTTTTGGCTCAGTCAACCCCTGCACTCAGATTAAGCTGAGAGAGCAGTTGGGTCCAATGAGCATTGCAAGCACTGCTCACTGTCCCGTCCTTAATCCGCCCATCCAAAAGCATCTGGATCGGCGTGTGATGCATTCAGAGGACTAGCGGGAAGGAACCCGTGAAGAGCTGCGAGCGCTTCACAGCCCAATGCGTGGCTAAAAAGTGCCTTTCGCAATTGGAGTATCCTCTCTCCAGATCTGTGAGCACCCTGGAGGAGTACATCACGGGTCTCACCTTGCCGTGTCGCTCCTGGAGCAACACCTAGCTCAAGCTGTCCCCGCTGGTTGCTACCTCGAGAGAGAACTCTTCCCCCTGGTTAATTGCATGCAATGCAGGTGCCGTTTGGAGGTCCTTTTTCAGCTGGGTGTATGCGGCCTGGCAGTTGGAATCCCACTCCCACTCGACTCCCTTGTGGAGAAGCCGAAGTAAAGGGGCTGCTGGGGCTGTATATTCCTTGATGAAATCCCAGCAGTACCCTGTGAGCCCCAGAAAAGACTTCACCCCTGACACCGTCTTGGGGCTGGGAGCTCCTGCACTGCCTTTCGTCGGGCATCATCGATCGCCCTTTCAACTGCTCGGACAGTCAGCCCCAGAAAGTTTATTTCCTTCTGACCGACCTGAGCATTCTTTGGGTTGACTTTGAAACCCACATCCCTGAGTAACTTCAGCAGGTCGCTCAGTAGCGGCCCGTACTCCTCTCTATCACTCGAGAACAGGAGAATGTCGTCTACATACTGAACGATCTGCTGGGGCTGGCTAAAATTCTTCAGAGCATTAGCCATGCTCTGGTGGAAGATGGAAGGGCTGTTATGAAACCCCTGGCGAGGACACGTTCAAGTATACTGTTGGCCCTTAAATGTAAAGGCGAACTTATACTGGTCTTCCCGTCGAAGGGGAATCTCTAAGTCATAACTACCCCGGGGCTTCATCGTAGATGAGCGGGCACAGGTACTCGGGCTGAGCGCCCTCTAGTCAGGATGACAGAGGACACACTGGAGCGCTCGGTATGACCTTGCTGACTGCAGCATCAAGTTGACCGGTGTCCTTACCCATCACTGTATGGCGGGCAGCCACTAGGACCTCGTATCCTGACTGCTGGCTGGTCTCCCTTGTGTCGGTGCTTGGGTACTCCTGGGAGTCCCTCCTCGGCCAGGTACTCCTTTTTGGGTTGGACACTCCCGCCGCCAATGTCCCATCTGTCCACAGTGAAATCAAGCTTTTGACTCGCTATTGTGGGGCCCTTCCTGATGCCATTCCTTCCTTTCCCCCTTACCGGTCTTCAACTCACTGACCCTACCCTGTTGCTTCACCTCCTCCCATCCAAGGACTTGAAAGTCATGGTGAGCTTTCTAAGTACCCTGGCCTCGGTGTTAGCGAGGTCCTCGGCATCGAACCAGGCGTCGGCCTTGGCTCAAATATCTGGGAGGCTTTTCTCAACCAGGGTCCTTAGCCAGTGATTACGGACCTCCCCTAGCAGTTGCACTCGGTCCGGAGTGCCGACCATGGCATTAGCATAGACGGGCCAGAGCCTTTTGGCAAATGCAAATGCCGCTTCTCCAGGCATCTGCATGGTATTCTCAACTAAGGAAAATGGACTCCCCTGTGTATGACCCATGGCTCGTAGAATTTCCTCCTCGAGCCCCACTATAGTGCCTCGTCCCGCCTTAGAGGCAGCGGACAGGCTTTGGTATAGTGTCCCTTCAAGGGAGAATAAAAGTAACTTCTGCGTTTCCGCATCGTTACACTCGTTTAAGCCCCCTATTTGTTCTACCTTAGGGAAATGGACAGTGGGGTTCCCTTTGATGCTAAGTTTTCCCAGCCCCTCCATCATCGTTTGGAGCTGAGGAGTCGTGAACGGGACCAAGTAGTCATTTTGGAGCGGGCCCTCGTCACCGTTGGGTGCCGGTGTAACACACCTCCGCTGCTGCAATGGACACATGGGTCCCGGTTGCTCCCTGTCCACTGGTGGAGCTACTACCGGTCTAACTGGGATCCACCTGGCGCCATTTAGCACACTATGCCTCTCAACCCGGCCAAAGCCCTTTGTAGCTTCCTGATCTTTTCCTCGCACTGATCATGACTACAATCAAAACCCTCAAAACCCTTAGCTACCCTGTAGGTGTCTTGATGTCATTAAACTGGTTTTCCAGCCCTTCCGCTTTCGCTGCTAGTCGGGAATTTTCTTCTCTGAGGACTTGCTCGTTGAACTTAGCCTCAGTAACCTGGCACTGTAAATATTCCCCGGCCGTCGAGGAAGACTCTTCTACAGCCCTCCTTTTCTGCTTTTCTAGAGCTAATTCCTCCACCTACTGCCGACCCACTTTACCCCGTGCGTCTGATTCCCTTTCAGATTCCTCTAGCTGGCCCTGAAGCCTGTTTACCTGCTTCCTTAACAGCTCAACCTGTTTTTGCAAGCATATAAGCCAAATTTCCTTCTCTTTGGACTTCTTATGGTCCTTTCCCTCTGTCCACTCAGCTGCCCTATCCTGAGGACTGTCTGAGTCCAGCACCCACTGCATTTAATTTTGGTGAACACGTGGGACGCAATCCTATCTTCCAAACCTGACCGAATCATTTCAACCTTAGAGTCAATTGAACTACCCACGCCCTTGTGTCCTGCCGTGGTCACCATTTCTGCAGGGTGTTTTGTGTGCCCCATGTCGCTATGACTCTCCCTTAAGTCAATCCGTGCTTTAAAACTCCCCGGTTTGGGTTGTTTCCCTTTGCACGACAGGAGCTTTTGCCAATAGTTCCTGCCTAGCCCGTCGATTAGCGGATAATCCCACAGAGAGAGAGACAGAGAGAGAGACTAAGGTCAGATAAGTCTTCTCCTATGCTAAATGTGCAGCCGTCCTATATGGCCCAGAGACATGGACTATATACAGTTGGTACCTCAAAGTGCTGGAGAAGTACCACCAGCGCTGCCTCCGCAAGATCCTGCAAATCCACTGGGAGGATAGATGCATCAACGTCAGTATTCTCGCTCAAGCCAACATCCCCAGCATCAAAGCACTGACCACACTCGACCAGCTCCGTTGGATGGGCCACATCGTCCGCATGCCCGACACGAGACTCCCTAAGCAAGTGCTCTACTTGGAACTCCTCCAAGCGAGCCCCAGGTGGGCAGAGGAAATGTTTCAAGGACACCCTCAAAGCCTCCTTGATAAAGTGCAACATCCCCACCAGCACCTGGAATCCCTGGCCCAAGAACACCCAAAGTGGAGGAAAATCATCCGGGAGGGCGCTGAGCACCTCGAGTCTCGTCACCGAGAGCATGAAGAAATCAAGTGCAGACAGCGGAAGGAGTGTGTGGCAAACCAGACTCCACATCCACCCTTTCCTTCAACCACTGTCTGCCCCACCTGTGACAGAGACTGTAATTCCCGTATTGGACTGTACAGCCACCTGAGAACTCACTTTTAGACTGGAAGCAAGTCTTCCTCGATTTCGAGGAACTGCCTATGATGATGATGATATGGATTTTAGCAAGGCTTTTGATAAGGTACCACATGGCAGACTGGTCATGAAAGTAAAAGCCCATGAGGTCCAGGGCAAAGTGACAAGTTGGATCCAAAAGTGGCTCAGAGGCAGGAAGCAAAGAGTAATGGTTGATGGGTGTTTTTGTGACTGGAAGGCTGTTTCCAGTGGGGTTTCACAGGACCCAGTAGTAGGTCCCTTGCTTTTTGTGGTGTATATCAATGATTTAGACTTGAATGTAGGGGGTATTATTAAGATGTTTTCAGTTGATACTAAAATCGGCTGTGCAATTGGATAATGAGGGCGAAAGCTGTAGACTGCAGGAAGATATCAATGAACTGGTCAGGTGAGCAGAACAGTGGCAAAGGGAATTCAATCCAGAGAAGTGTGCATGTCCACAGATCCCTGAAGGTAGCAGGCCAGGTAGATAAGGTGGTTAAGAAAGCATACGGAATACTTGCCTTTATTAGCCAAGGCACAGAATACAAGAGCAGAGCTGGTCTTGTACCTCAACTCCACTTTACTGCCCGATCCCCATATCCCTTGATCTGGGCCTGAGCAGAAGTGGCGTTCTTGTCCTCTCACAGCTTATTATCTCTGCTTTAAAATCTTCTTTCTCCATCCATGTTCCCTGTTCCAATTCTCTCTCTCTCTGTCCCTCTCTCTCTTGCACACAATCCCTCTTTATGTTATTATTTTAATTCATAATTTCTTTTTCACTCCACACATTGTGATTTTTGTGAAGATTTTAGTATTTTTTAATGTGATTCATTTTACTTTTAATGGTATATAGCAAAGAATTATCATTGTGACTATCTCAGAGAATGTTTTGCTAGATTATGATTAGGCAGAATATTTAGGGAAGGAATGTGATTGGAGAGGAAATTTAAATTGGGGAGAAACATTTTGCGGACATTGATTGATTAACAATGGATGCAGAAAATATCAAATTAGCAAAGAAGAGATGTAGACAATTATAGAATATGGAAGAAAATTAACTAAAGGCTTGATGTAGATAACAGACTGAAAGCTTCAACAGGCACAGCATAGATAATATATTTAACTCACACAAGAAATGTTCTTATAATGATAAACTATTTGTTTCCCTGAATCAGATATCACCAGTGTTTAAATGGACAAATTTGTTCTTTTCTTGTATTTCACTTACATTTATTTCCACAAAATGTAATTTATAGTAGACTTATTCTTTATGAAAGGTCCATTGCTTGTTTGTAGCAGGCCCTAATGTTTTGGATTATTAAGGTGTAGCAGTATTCAGCAGTCCCTCGTGTCAAGGATGACCCGCTTCCACACCAAAAGAAGAGGAGTTCACAGGAGTTTCAATGAGGGACATAGAAACATAGAAACATAGAAAATAGGTGCAGGAGTAGGCACTTCGACCCTTCGAGTCTGCACCACCACTCAATAAGATCATGGCTGATCTTTCATCTCAGTACCCTTTTCCTGATTTCTCTCCATACCCCTTGATCCCTTTAGTTGTAAGGGCCATATCTAACTCCCTCTTGAATATATCCAATGAACTGGCATCAACAACTCTCTGGGGTAGAGAATTTCACAGGTTGACAACTCTCTGAGTGAAGAAGTTTCTCCTCAGCTCGGTCCTAAATGGCTTACCCCTTATCCTTAGACTATGTCCCCTGGTTCTGGACTTCCCCAACATTGGGAACATTCTTCCTGCATCTAACCTGTCCAGTCCCGTCAGATTTTTATATGTTTCTATGAGATCCCCTCTCATTCTAAATTCCAGTGAATACAGGCCCAGTCGATCCAGTCTCTCCTCATATGTCAGTCCTGCCATCCCGGAAATCAGTCTGGTGAACCTTCGCTGCACTCCCTCAATACCAAGAACGTCCTTCCACAGATTCGGAGACCAAAACTGAACACAATATTCCAGGTGAGGCCTCACCAAGGCCCTGTACAACTGCAGTAAGATCTCCTTGCGACTATACTCAAATCCCCTAGCTATGAAGGCCAACATACCATTTGCCTTCTACACCGCCTGCTGCATCTGCATGTCAACCTTCAATGACTGATGTACCATGACACCCAGGTCTCATTGCCCTTCCCCTTTTCCTAATCTGCCGCCATTCAGATAATATTCTGCCTTCATGTTTTTGCTACATAAGTGGATAACCTCACATTTATCCACATTATACTGTATCTGCCATGCAATTGCCCACTCACCTAACCTGTCCAAGTCACCCTGCAGCCTCTTAGCATCCTCCTCACAGCTCACACCACACCCGGCTTAATGTCATCTGCAAACTTGGAGATATTACTCTCAATTCCTACATCTAAATCATTGATGTACATTGTAAATAGCTGGTGTCCCAGCACTGAACCCTGCAGCACTCCACTAATCACTGCCTGCCATTCTGAAAAGTACCCGTTTATCCCGACTCTCTGCTTCCTGCCTGCCAACCAGTTCTCTATCCACGTCAATATATTACCCCCTATACCATGTGCTTTAATTTTGCACACCAATCTCTTTGTGTGGGACCTTGTCAAAAGCCTTTTTAAAGACCAAATACACCACATCCATTGGTTCTCCCTTGTCCACTCTACTCGTTGCATCCTCAAAAAATTCGAGATTTGTCAAGCATGATTTCCCTTTCATAAATCCTTGCTGACTTGGACCAATCCTGTCACTGCTTTCCAAATGCGCTGCTATTTCATCTTTAATAATTGATTCCAACATTCTAGGTCCCGAGCTGCAGCTTGAAGGGTGGAAGATGCCTGTGCGTGGTTTCTTTTAACGTGGAGCGGCCTTTGCACACCAGCCACCACAAGGGCTTGACAGAGCAAGACCTTGTACAGTGGCAAGGGTTAACCAAGACGACTGGAGACCAAACTCTGCTGCGCCATCCCTAGGCCCCGACCCCACTGTTGTTATATGCTGTGCTGCTCCTGGGCCACGACCCCTTCATTCCTCTACTCCAATCGCTGCTCCTGGGCCACGACCCCTTCATTCCTCTACTCCAATCGCTGCTCCTGGGCCACGACCCCGCTGTTGTTATATGCTGTGCCGCTCCTGGGCTACGACCCCATCGCTCCTCTACTCCAACACCGCCGCTCCTGGGCCACGACCCCGCCGCTCCTGGGCCACGACCCTGCTGCCCTTGGGCCACGACCCCGCCGCTCCTGGGCCACGATCCCGCCGCCCTTGGGCCACGACCCCGCTGCTCCTGGGCCACGACCCCACCACTCCCGGGCCACGACCCCGCCGCTCCCGAGCCACGACCCCGCCGCTCCCGAGCCACGACATCATCGATCCCCCACTGCTCACCGCCTCCGATCGCTGCTCACTGCTGGGTTCGATCGCCGCTCCCCGCTGGGCTCAAACGTCGCTCTCCGCTGGACTCGAATGCCATTCCTCGCTGGGCTCGATCTCCGGGCTTCGTTGCTCCTCCTCCACCTCAGTCCCGATCCCGCCACTGGTTTCGTTCTGCTCCAATCGGCTGCCTGAACTCCCATGACATCAATCCAGTCGACCTCCTAGAATCCATTGCCCTCCTAGAATGGCTCGCGCCGCTCCCTGCGGTAGCTAGCTCTTCCTTTTATCCCCGACTTGCCGCAAAGGTGTTCTCTCGCAGGTCGGGATCGCCACGTTGGGTCCTGGAGCTGCTCTTCCTTTTATCCCCACCTGCCGCCGATGGTGTTCTCTTGCAGGTTGGGGTGCGCCAAAAATAGTGTCTATTTTCTAGCAGACACTTGTTCATTGTGGAATTTCCTATAATTCTGTGCTGCATGAACAAGCTGGCGTACAAGTAATAAAAATTCTATACTGTGGTGCAGGGAGAGGGCGTGCATGGTTGAGAGCTTTGCTCTGCATCTAACTTGTGCATTAAACAAGCAGTCATTGTTTTCCTAGCACTGACCATAATCACTGGAGTACAAATATACACTTTTAATTTCTTGTCTGCCACCGATAAAGAAATGCAATAATGTTGCACCGATCCTAGCCACTGCAACCCGGGACAGAGTGATTTAAACTGGAATTGTACAAAGACTCCCTTGTCAAATGCAGTGTGCTGGTACTTGACGCAACCTGCATTCTGCTATCAGAAAATACCATTTGAAGCGTCATTCTGCCAGAGGTCACCTTGTAGAAACCAGGACACTTAATTGCCAGCTACCAAAACCCAAAACAAATTAAACCCGAGATACTATTCAGTCTGTAAAGACCCACTTTGCTGGAAAAGACAAGAAAAAATAATGAAATAATCTAATAGAAAACCTTTATTGTAATTGCAATTCCTTGCCAGTATGAACATCTTAAAGCTTTACAAATGCAATCTGCTCAGTTTCCAGAGAGGAATGAACCATCCATCACATGTGACACCAACTCCATTTTAAAGGTGGCAGGATGTGCATAAGGCCTTTATTGCAAGGGGGTATGAGTGCAAGAATAAGGAAGTCTTGCTGCAATTGTATGGGGCTTTGGCAAGACCACACCTGGAGTACTGTGCACAGTTTTGGTTTCAGTACCCAAGGAAGGATATACTTGTCTTAAGAGGGGCTGCAATGAAGGTTCACTAGATTGATTCCTGGGATGTCCTTTGAAAATGGAATAGAATGGGCCCATACTCTCTTGAAGAATGAGAGGTGATCTCATTGAAACATATAAAATTCTTCGAGGGCTTGACAGGGTAGATGCTGCGAGGCTGTTTCCCCTGGCTGGAAAGTCTAGAACTAGGGTTCATAGTCTCAGGATAAGGAGTCGGCCATTTAGGAATGAGATGAGAAGGAATTTCTTCACTCAGAGGGTTTTGAATCTGAGGAATTCTCTGCCTCAGAGGGCTGTGGATGCTCAGTTGATGAGTATATTCATGACTGAGATCCCTAGATGTTTGGGCACTTAGAGAATCAAGGGATATGGGGATAGGGTGGGAAAGTAGAGTTGAGGTAGAAGTTCAGCCATGATCTTACTGAATGGCGGAGCAGTCTTGAGCGGCACTATGACCTACTCCTGCTCCTATTTCTTATGTTCAATGACCAGATAATCTGTTTTCGTGATGTTGGCCGAGGGTTAAAATTGGCCAGGACACCAGGGAGAACTCCCCTGGTTTTCCTCAAAATAGTGCCATGGGATCTTTTACGTCCACGTGAGTCGGCTGATGGGGGTCTTAGTTTCACATCTCATCCACCAGATCAAGGGATATGGGGATCGGGCAGTAAAGTGTTGAGGTACAAGGTCAGCCATGGTCTTATTGAAAGGCGGAGCAGGCTTGAGGGGCAGTATGTCTTTCTCCTATCTATTATGTTCTTATACTATTGTTAAAAAGCATACTAGTTCCTTTGTTTTATAAATAGAGGCATAGAATACAAAAGCAAGGAAGTTATACTCAACCATTAAAAATCACTCATTAGGCATCGGCTTGACTACTGTGGCCAATTCTGCACACCACACCTTAAAAAGGTGCCAAGGATTTGGAGAGGGAGCAAAGGAGATGTAGCAGAATGATATCAGCAATGCAGGATTTCAGTTATGTGGAGAGACTGAAGAAGCTGGGATTATTCTTCCAAGAGCAGAGAAGGTTAAGGGGAGATTTAATGGAAATGTTCAAAATCATGAAGAGTAATAAAGAGAAACTGGTTCCAATGGCAGAAACCTTGGTAACCTGAGGACACAGATTTAAGGTATTCCTCACAGATATAATTGACAAGAGAACCGCAGGGAGATGAGAATTTGTTTTTAAACGCAACAAGTTATGATGATCTGGAATGCACTGCCTTAAAGGGTGGTGGAAGCAGATTCAATAGCAACTTCCAAAAGGGATTGGGTTAAATACTGAAAAGGGAAAATCTGCAGGACTATGTGGAAAATTGACTCATTAGATAACTCTCTCAATGAGCCAGCACAGGCACAATGGGCTGAATATAAAACCCACGGTGTATCCCACCCAATCCCTGCAACTGGAACAGTTGTTGAGCACGGCCTTGGGGCCTTCGAGTTTTTGTTTCCTGCTGCAGGCAGATGTTGGGCCATCCCCAGGGAAGCCCAGGCCCAGGGAGAGGGAGGCCGCGGTTTCCAGTTTATACCCGAACCCACCCCGGGTTTAGAGTTGGTGTAGGCTGCATGTTGCAGGATAGTTCCGAGAAATATGAAACTAACATGTTAGATTTGTTCCTGCTATCATCACTGAATTCTTTAATGGCCTAGATGTACAGAAAGGAAATAACCCAATACATCATATTAAAGAAAATGGTCCTGAATTTGTGGTTGGTATGACGGCACACTCTAATGATATGCTGCAACTTTCAAGTCCTCATTGAAATTAGGTGCTTGCAAAAAGTTGGGCTAATTGCACACCTAGACCGGAATATTCCCAGCCCTGCGACTGCGGGTTTGGAGGCGAGCCCGCTGTCAAAATGGCTTTGATTGACAGCGGGTCGAGATCCTGCTCTGAATCCGCCTCAGTGTGAGCTTCTCAGCTGTCAGATGTGCATTCGGATAGCAGACACAACAGCAAGCAGCGGGCCAGGTATTTAAATGCTAGTTAAGAGGCTTAAAATCAGGCACTTACAATTTTACCAATTTTTTAATGACTTTGCCGTCCCTCGGGTTTCACGCCAGGTAAGAGTGTCAGGTTCTCAATGACTCTCTATTGCTTTGAATAGTTGACAGCTGCAGAAGTGGTATAAAAGCTACCATTTCACAGCAGGTCACTTTCCAATGTCAGAAGCTAAAGCCTTCATGTTTTGGAAGAGTATCTGGGCTGTATGCATTTTGGACCTCCCGATAAGGCCTCTGGCCGCCTTAAAGCTGCGGCCATGGGGTGGCGCAGAATTGCCGTCGACCCTACACAGAAGGGCTGCCATTTTTTAAATGGCCCTTCATCAGGTGTAGGGGACCACTCCGCCGGTTTTCCCACCACGGCATGCACACGCCGACCCCTTACCGACCGGTGGCGACACCTTCCCGAAATTGCCCCATGGGAAATGCCCTTTTTGCGGCATTGCTGTGCGAGAGCGGCGCCGCCACGGCCAGTGCCCCCGACAGCTTTACATGTTGGTGCACTCCTTGTTGGTCAGCATCGCGGCCGCCCTTAAAGGAGAGGTGGCACTGCCGGCGACGCCATTTTGTTTTTTATTGTCGGCCGACTGTTAGGTCGGCCCAACAATTATGCCCCTGGGTTTGGACAGGCCGCCAACAGTGGTGTATTTGGATTTCCTGAAGACTTTTGGTAAGGTGCCACATAAGATAAAAGCTCATGGGGTTTGGGATAATGGATAGAGGATTGGTTAACTAACAGAAAACAGAGAGTCGGGATAAATTGGTCATTTTTCGGTTGGCAAATAGTGACTAGGGCCTCAACTATTTACAATCTATATTAATGACTTGGATGAAGGGACCAAGTTTGCTGTGGATACAAAGACAGGTGGGAAAGCAGGTACAGCAAATAATCAGAAAGGAAAATGGAATGTTGATCTTTATTGCAAGGGGGATAGAGTATGGGTGGAGATAAGGAATAATAAAGGGAAAAAGTCGCTGGTGGGCGTAGTCTATAGGCCCCGAACAGTAGTTACATGATTGGATGGAGTATAAACCAAGAAATAATGGAGGCTTGTAAAAAAGGAGCGGCAATTATCATGAGTGATCTTAACCTCCATATTGGTTGGATAAAGCAAATTGACCAGGGAAGCCTGGAGGAGGAGTTCATAGAGCGTTTCCTTGAACAGTACGTTGCGGAACCAACCAGGGGGCAGGCTATCTTAGATCTAGTACTGTGTAATGAGGCAGGATTACTAAATGATCTCATAGTAAAGAACCTCTAGGAATGAGTGCCCATAAATATGGTTAAATTTCAAATTCAGTTGGAGGGAGAGAAAGTTGGTTCTCAAACCAGTGTCCTAAGCTTAAATAAAGGGGACTACAAAGGTTTGAGGGCAAAGTTGGCTAAAGTACACTGGGAAAATAGACTAAAGTATGGGACGGTTGATAAGTAGTGGCAGACATTTAAGGAGATATTTCATAACTCGCAACAAAAATATATCCCAATGAGAAGGAAAGACTGTAAGAGAAGGGATAACCATCCGTGGCTAACTAAGGAAATAAGGGATGGTATCAAATTGAAAACAAAGGCATAAAATGTGGCCAAGACTAGTGGGAGGCCAGAAGATTGGGACATTACTAAAGGTAGGCAGAGAACACCTGAAAATACGATTAAAAGAGGAAAGATAGATTATGAAAGTAAACTAGCACGAAATATAAAAACAGATAGTACATAAAAAGGAAAAGAGTGACCAAAGTAAATGTTGGTCCCCTGGAGGATGAGACTGGGGAATTAATAATGGAGAACAGGGAAATGGCAGAGACATTGAACAAATATTTTGTATCGGTCTTCACAGTAGAAGACACTAAAAACAACCCAATAGTGCATAATCAAGGGGCTACAGGTAGGGAGGAACTTAATTCAATCACTATCATGAAAGAAGTAGTACTCAGTAAAATAATGGGACTAAAGGTGGACAAGTCCCCTGGACCTGATGGCTTACATCCTAAGGCATTAAAAGAAGTGGCTGCAGAGATAGTGGATGCATTGGTTGTAATCTACAAAAAGTCCCTGGATTCTGGGACGGTCCCAGCAGATTGGAAAACCATAAATGTAACGCCCCTATTTAAAAAAGGAGGCAGACAAAAAGCAGGAAACTATAGAGCAGTTAACCGAACATCTGTCGTTGGGAAAATGCTGGAGTCCATTATTAAGGAAGCAATAGTGGGACATTTGGGAAAGCATGATTCAATCAAGCAGAGGCAGCATGGTTTTATGAAAGGGAAATCATGTTTGACAAATTTGTTGGAGTTCTTTGAGGATGTAACGAGCAGGGTGCATAAGAGGAACCAGTGAATGTGATGTATTTGGATTTCCAGAAGGCATTCGATAAGGTGCCACATAAGAGGTTACTGCACAAGATAAAAGCTCACGGGGTTGGAGGGGGCGGGGGGGTAATATATTAGCATGGATTGAGGATTGGCTAACTAACAGAAAACTGAGAGTTGGGATAAATGGGTCATTTTCCAGTTAGCAAACAGTGACTAGTGGGGTGCCACAGGGATCGGTGCTGGGTCCCCAACTATTTGCAATCTATATTAATGTCTTGGATGAAGGGGCTGAGTGTAATGTAGCCAAGTTTGCTGATGATACAAAGATGGGTGGGAAAACAAATTTGAGGAGCACACAAAAAATCTGCAAAGGGATATAGACAGGCTAAGTGAGTGGGCAAGAATTTGGCAGATGGAGTATAATGTGGGGAAATATGAGGTTATCTACTTTGGCAGAAATAATAGAAAAGCAAATTATAATTTAAGTGGAGAAAAATTTCAAAGTACTGCAGTACAGAGATACCTGGGGGTCCTTGTGCAGGAAACACAAAAAGTTAGTATGCAGATACAGCAAGTAATCAGGAAGGCAAATGGAATGTTGCCCTTTATTGCAAGGGGGATAGAGTATAAAAGCAGAGAAGTCCTGCTACATCTGTACATAGAAACATAGAAAACAGGAGTAGGCCTTTCGGCCCTTTGAGCCTGCACCACCTTTCAATAGGATCGTGGCTGATCATGCAACTTCAGTTTTCTCTCCACACCCCTTGATCCCTTTAGCCGTAAGGGCCACATCCAACTCCCTTTTGAATATATCTAACGAAATGGCCTCAACAACTTTCTGTGGTAGAGAATTCCACAGGTTCACAATTCTCTGAGTGAAGAAGTTTCTCCTCATCTCAGTCATAAATGGCTTGCCCCTTATCCTTAGACTGTGACCCCTGGTTCTGGACTTCCCCAACATCGGGAACATTCTTCCTGCATCTAACCTGTCCAATCCCGTCAGAATTTTATATGTTTCTATGAGATCCCCTCTCATTCTTCTAAATTCCAGTGAATATAAACCTAGTCGATCCAGTCTTTCTTCATATGTCAGTCCTGCCATCCCGGAAATCAGTCTGGTGAACCTTCGCTGCACTCCCTCAATAGCAAGAACGTCCTTCCTCAGCTTAGGAGACCAAAACTGAACACAATATTCAAGATGTGGCCTCACCAAGGCCCTGTACAATTGCAGTAAGACCTCCCTGCTCCGATACTCAAATCCTCTCGCTATGAAGGCCAACATGCCATTTGCCTTCTTCACCACCTGCTGCACTTGCATGCCAACTTTCAATGACTGATGTACCGACACTCAGGTCTCGTTGCACCCTCCCCTTTTCCTAATCTGTCACCATTCAGATAATATTCTGTCTTCCTGTTTTTGCAACCAAAGTGGATAACCCCACATTTATTCACATTATACTGCATCTGCCATGCATTTGCCCACTCACCTAACCTGTCCAAGTCACCTTGCAGCCTCTTAGCATCGTCCTCACAGCTCACACTGCCACCCACCTTACTGTCATCTGCAAACTTGGAGATATTACATTCAATTCCTTCGTCTAAATCATTAATGTATATTGTAAATAGCTGGGGTCCCAGCACTGAACCTTGCGGTACACCACTGGTCACTGCCTGCCATTCTGAAAAGGACCCGTTTATTCCTAATCTTTGCTTCCTGTCTGCCAACCAGTTCTTTATCCACGTCAATACATTACCACCAATACCATGTGCTTTAATTTTGCACACTAATCTCTTGTGTGGGACCTTGTCAAAAGTCTTTCGAAAGTCCAAATACACCACATCCACTGGTTCTCCCTTGTTCACTCTACTAGTTGCAACCTCAAAAAATTCTGGAGGATTTGTCAAGCATGATTTCTCTTTCATAAATTCATGCTGACTTGGACCGATCCTGTCACTGCTTTCCAAATGCGCTGCTAGTACATCTTTAATAACTGATTCCAACATTTTCCCCACTACCGATGTCAGGCTAACCGATCTATAATTTCCTGTTTTCTCTCTCCCTCCTTTTTTAAAAAGTGGGGTTACATTAGCTACCCTCCAATCCATAGGAATTGATCCAGAGTCTATAGAATGTTGGAAAATGACCACCAATGCATCCACTATTTACAGGGTATTGGTGAGGCTGCACCTGGAATAATGCATACAGTTTTGGTCTCCGTACTGAAGGAAGGATATACTTGCATTAGAGGCTGTTCAGAGAAGGTTCACTTGGCTAATTCCGGAGATGAGGGGATTGACTTATAAGGATAGGTTGAGTAGGTTGGGCCTATACACATTGGAGTTCAGAAGAATGAGAGGTGATCTTATTGAAACTTATAAGATAATGAGGGGGCTCAACAAGGTGGATGTAGAGAGGATATTTCCATTCATAGGGGAAACTGAAACTAGGGGACATAGTCTTAGAATAAGGGGCCGCCCATTTAATACTGAGATGAGGAGAAATTTCTTCTCGCAGAGGGTTGTAAATCTATGGAATTTTCTGCCCAGAGAGCTGTGGAGGCTGTGCATATTTAAAGCAGAGATAGACAGATTTTTGAGCGACAAAGGAGTAAAGGGTTATGGGGAGCGGGCAGGGAAGTGGAGCTGAGTTTATGATCAGATCAGCCATAATCTTATTGAATGGCGGAGCAGGCTCGAGGGGCCAAATGACCTACACCTGCTCCTATTTCTTATGTTCTTATGTTCTTAACAGACAGCCTGGCACCCCCTCTTGGGTGCCAGGTTGCTAGTCCAGCTGAAGCCTTCCCTGGTGGCCCAGCGGACTTAACTTAAAAACATGCAGAGCTCGCAGCGGCTCTCCCCTTTAACTGAACGGGGAAGATGTTGTGATGTGTCAGTATGACGTGGCACTGCCGCATCGCGCTGACGTCATTAGCGCAGCGCTGATGAGTGATTGGGGTGGCCGACCCGCTGCAAGGGCACTTCCGCCCCTCAGCCACACTGCATCTGCCCCGAGCAAAAAAACCTTCCACCTGCTGAATATCAACGGCACCTCCGCCGTAACCCATGCGATGGAGAAAAACTTCAAAAAGCAGAAGCTGCACCCCGTTTCGGGCGGAGGTGAATTTCTACCCCTCTATTCACGGTCACCTCTTTGGAGCAACTTCTCTCACCATTGATAGGTCACTTCTGTCATCTCAACTTCACCTGCTATGCTATTCCAGTAGCATCAGTGCCCTTCAAAAAAATCTCACATTGGTCCTGAGAATCCCACCATGATCAACCCCAACACCAACATCACTAAACAAACCAGCATCACCACCAACACCAACCTTCTCCACAAACACCTGATGCTGCACAGTATACAGGGCATCAGCACCCAACAGCATTGCTGCCGAGAGGCCAGTGATGCCTTTACCAGAGCCACGTTTACTTCACTTCATACTGTACACCCTGACAACCACATGATGTGCCAGGTTGGCACCACATGACACCTGCTCCATAAAGCAACCCCGCTATGTCCAACCCATTCCTTTCACATTCATGACCATTGAGGGGGGTGCCCTTATGTCTCAGCATTCATTAAAACTCACTTAGCCACTTCCAAAGGTGCCCATAAATCTGTCCAAGAACACAAGTCCTGAAAATAAAGATTTCAATGTTTGACAACACATCAACATTAACGAAACATGAACATTGGCTAAAGGACCCAAGTGCCTACCCTTGTGTGTTATTAGTTGGTGTGATTCGACAAGGATGAGGGTGATTGTGAGGGGTGGCTAGTGAAATGGGGAACTGATAATGTAGAGAGAGAGGGGGATGGGTGGAGGTGCAAGGTAAGTTGGTGTGAGTAAGGATGTGCAGGGGTAGAGTAGGGAAGGCAGAGTGATGGGGATGTGATGAGTGGCACAGTAGGATGAGGTTGAGTGTGGCTTTGCAGTAACATTTTGTGATCTACTGAGATCATTGAAAGGTTTGCACCACTGCAGCCAGCTCCTCCAGGCGACATTACTGCTTGTGCCATCATGTGCAATGTGCAACCAGGCTGTGTTGGTGTCCTGGGGAGGTCTCTTCCGTCCATTGGAATGGAAGAGAACCTCCCTGTGTGCTGTGACTCCCTCCATAATCATCTGGAGGGAGTCATGGGAGAGCCTGGGTGCAGCCGTGCACCTTTGTGCAATGTTTGTCAATGTTTGCAGTAGCTCAATGCTGCAAAAGACTGACAGAAGAACTGTCAAAAAAAAGTTGAGAATGGTCCCTTTACGGAAACTGGCTGATGACATGTCATTAGATGATGTCATCAGACCGGTTTCCAGTTAATTGGCTGGGAACCACGCAGAGTGGGCTTAACAAGCTCCAGCCATGAAAGATTGAAGGGAGAGAGCGAACTACACTTTGGAACGGGTTTGCCACGCTGCACCAATGCCGCCCGCATTGAACTCGCCTCTGTTGGCAAAATCCTGGCCCTTCTGTGCATCAATTATGATGGAAAATTTTACAGAGCCTGTTTGCACAGTGTAAGGGGATGGGGGAGGGAGATGAAAAAATTGTATAATTATTAAAAACGAACACGTAAAAGAACCGACCATGTAGCTGTAAAGGCTTGGTTTGAGGTATGAGATAATTTTAATTTTATTTAATCTTGCAGAGTCTTCCAGTAAATAACTGTAATTACTTCAAAGTATTCCCTGTGCTTTTTAAAGCCAAGTACTGTATTTGTCAAATAAATATAACCAGCAACACACCGTTTAATTTGCAAGTTCTCTGATGTTGAGTTGAAAGGTTTCCTGATTGGCTTATGAAAGGAGCACCTCCCCATATGATCCCAGGTTCACTTACACACAACAGTGCGCCCCTCGGATCCGTGGGCCACTACGCAGCGCACAAATCTGCAGCGTTTCAAAGCAACTTCTCGAAGGAGGGTTTGCAGCAAGTAAGTATGGATTCTGTTTGGAGGTCAGCAGTGTACTCTTCAGAGCCAACATTTATTTTTAGAAAAGCCTCCAGAGACTAAATTAAGTATGTTCACTGATTGTGTAAATACATAACCAATGTATTCCTATTGGTGAGGCTGTTACATCAGTACATTTAGCCACATGACTTTTTGTGCACTAATAATTTAAAATAGTTAAAATTCCAGCATCCAGTCTTTCGAGGCATAAAAAGTATAAAATTATGAAATACATTTCACAGTTGCACACATCTTCTGCATATTGAAAAAGGAGCTAAAAGAATAGAGTTGGATTCATTAAGAATGTCATTAGAATGTATCTCACTTTTGTAAATTTTCAGCTTACCAGAATCTGTTGGTGATGTTTTCCAATCTCATAACCTCCAAAATGCAACATAGCAGGGAGAGCCTGAATTACTTTGTTTCTCTGTAACGTGGCAAAGATATCTGCAATGAAGTGTGAAAAAACATAAAATAAGAAAGTGCCCAGAAGAATAATCTTGGCTTACTTCTAGAAACAGGCATCATCACACCAAAAAAATTGTTCAAATTACAAGCATTGGAATGTACTCAGGATAAATACATGCTTCATGAGCAATCTATCTTTCAGTACGCAGTCTTTCATTATTATTTGATGTACAACATAGTTGATCCTTGTTGAAGTAGACTGCACTATCCTTCCAATACATAATTATTTAGATTAAAGCTACTGTCATAGTCTGTTTACAATATAGCTGTTTATGTTTTTAAAGGGCAACTGAATTTTTTTGTATGATTCTATGCACCTTTCATTTTCCTAACTGTTGAAATGACTATAAATTCTTAAGTTAACAACTACTGACTGCTAAAATTTAATCTGCACAACTGAGAAATGGGTTATGCTTTACACAGTTTGAAATGTTTGTTTTCGTGGAACCTTCAGAAAATTTTAAACATTTGTTTACCATCAGTGAGAAGCCAGTTTTGTATGACCAGAAGAGTCACCTATCAAACTTTGTTGCATAAATTAAATAGGTGCATAATTAATTAAATAGGTGCATAATTAATTTTCTATCAGTTCCACCAATCAGAGTTAATGGCCCAGAATTTGCGGTCAGCAGCGAAGCAAAGACAAAAAGTTTGCCATTTTCGGCACTTAATGATTTCAGCGCAGTGTAGTGGAAATTCCCTAGTGCGATCTGCCGTGTCGTCAACAAGTTGTCTAAGCAGATAATCACATTGCAGAATTCTCAACAGGGAACCAGGTAATGAGAAGCTGCTTTTATCCTGACTTTTAAAAAAAAGTTACAGAGAGCACAACAAGGATTGGGGCTCTCACACAAAGTAGAACCTGAACCTAATCTGAGGAAGGACGTTCTTGCTATTCAGGGAGTGTAGCGAAGGTTCACCAGACTGATTCCCGGGATGGCAGGACTGATATATGAGGAGAGATTGGATCGATTGGACCTGTATTCACTGGTGTTTAGAAGGATGAGAGGGGATCTCATAGAAACATATACAATTCTGACGGGACTGGACAGATTAGATGCAGGAAGAATGTTCCCGGTGTTGGGGAAGTTCAGAACCAGGGGACATAGTCTAAGGATAAGGGGTAAGCCATTTAGGACTGAGATGAGGAGAAACTTCTTCACTCAGAGAGTTATTAACCTGTGGAATTCCCTACTGCAGAGAGTTGTTGATGCCAGTTCATTGGATATATTCAAGAGGGAGTTAGATATGGCCCTTACGGCTAAAGGGATCAAGGGGTATGGAGAGAAAGCAGGAAAGGGGTACTGAGGTGAACGATCAGCCATGACCTTATTGAATGGTAGACTCGAAGGGCCGAATGGCCTACTCCTGCACCTATTTTCTATGTTTCTATGTTTCATGAACAAAACTTTTTTTTTATTTCTTAAAATTGTAATTTTTATCTTAACGGAGAGATCTGACACTCTATAAAATTAAAATTAGATTTTCAGGGCCATAAAGTTTTTTTCTTAAGCAGTTAATATGCTGTTAAAACCCCAGTTACAACTAATCCAATAAGGCCCAACATTTAATGGGGTATTAAATAGTAATATTACTGCCGAAAATCATAAGTTTTCATCGGTTTCACTGACTTTACTGACATTACAGCAATTGGGGGGGGAGGGGGTGAGGGGCACAGCATAACCAATGTCGAAGCAGTGAATGACTGACCGCAACTTCAGAATTTCCACGTTTACATCCTGAAGTTGCAGTCAGTTTCAAAGGGGTAATAACAGTGAATGCTGTCAGTGTGCTGTTATTACCCACCACAAATTCCGGTCATATGTATTCTACCTCGTTGTATCATCATAGTTTTCCACAGTCTGAAATTCCTACTTTACAGAAAAGTTTAGTTACTAATTTGCCAATAGTGCAGCTATTGCATTGCATACTCAAATATGTATTTTTGTGGAGGAAGATGGGGGGAAAGAATTAATGACCAATCCACTTTCATATACCTTCTAGTAACTGGGTAACAGTAGCATTTTTCTGCAGGAAGTTATGTTGTAGTACTACTTTAACTAAAGCTACAGCCCTAATTTTAACTCTGGGCAGGAATTGGGCGGGTGGGTCGGTGCCAAGGCTGCATTTTCTATTAAAGGCTTGGCCCCCAAAGTATGCATATCTGTTCTATTCAGCAGAGCGAGGACACAAGCCTTCCCCCCAGGTGAGCTATTTCCTGGGCTATCTTTCTATCTGTACCTGCTCCTGCTCATCATGCACTTTAAGAAGCACAATTAATGATGGCAACTCCCCTGCTGTATTTAAATAAGGCCTGAACTCGAAAATTGACCTGCTCCCCCCCCCCCCCCCCCACTGATGTCATTGGGTGTGTGGATCTGATGCTCCACCTGCTGACCACCAAATATATATTCCACATGAACACTGACCCAGTCACGTCATAAAATAAGCTACTGGTAAAAATCTGCAGTGCACTTGGGATATGTGCATATAGTTTACGTGTCTTCATTCAAAATCACTTAATTAAAATAAACTGTTAATTCTAATTTTTTTAAGTAAATTCCTCCATACTGTGTTAGTTAACTGCTAACTAATTCAACTTATTGGATAATGCAAAACGTTTTTAGTTCGAAAAACAACCAAATTACTAGGAGTAGATCGTCCATGCAAAGAGGCATTAATACAATTTATGCATTTATTGATTAAAATCCAAATAGTTCTTCACATATAAAATGGAAGAAAATACATTTGTGAGTTGCATTAGAAACATAGAAACATAGAAAATAGGTGCAGGAGTAGGCCATTCGGCCCTTCTAGCCTGCACCGCCATTCAATGAGTTCATGGCTGAACATGCAACTTCAGTACCCCATTCCTGCTTTCTCGCCATACCCCTTGATCCCCCTAGTAGTAAGGACTTCATCTAACTCCTTCTTGAATATATTTAGTGAATTGGCCTCAACAACTTTCTGTGGTAGAGAATTCCACAGGTTCACCACTCTCTGGTTGAAGAAGTTTCTCCTCATCTCGGTCCTAAATGGCTTACCCCTTATCCTTAGACTGTGACCCCTGGTTCTGGACTTCCCCAACATTGGGAACATTCTTCCTGCATCTAACCTGTCTGAACCCATCAGAATTTTAAACGTTTCTATGAGGTCCCCCTCTCATTCTTCTGAACTCCAGTGAATACAAGCCCAGTTGATCCAGTCTTTCTTGATAGGTCAGTCCCGCCATCCTGGGAATCAGTCTGGTGAACCTTCGCTGCACTCCCTCAATAGCAAGAATGTCCTTCCTCAAGTTAGGAGACCAAAACTGTACACAATACTCCAGGTGTGGCCTCACCAAGGCCCTGTACAACTGTAGCAACACCTCCCTGCCCCTGTACTCAAATCCCCTCGCTATGAAGGCCAACATGCCATTTGCTTTCTTAACCGCCTGCTGTACCTGCATGTCAACCTTCAATGACTGATGTACCATGACACCCAGGTCTCGTTGCACCTCCCCTTTTCCTAATCTGTCACCATTCAGATAATAGTCTGTCTCTCTGTTTTTACCACCAAAGTGGATAACCTCACATTTATCCACATTATACTTCATCTGCCATGCATTTGCCCACTCACCTAACCTATCCAAGTCACTCTGCAGCCTCATAGCATCCTCCTTGCAGCTCACACTGCCACCCAACTTAGTGTCATTCGCACATTTGGAGATACTACATTTAATCCCCTCGTCTAAATCATTAATGTACAGTGTAAACAGCTGGGGCCCCAGCACAGAACCTTGTGGTACCCCACTAGTCACTGCCTGCCATTCTGAAAAGTATCCATTTACTCCTTCTCTTTGCTTCCTGTCTGACAACCAGTTCTCAATCCATGTCAGCACACTACCCCCAATCCCATGTGCTTTAACTTTGCACATTAATCTCTTGTGTGGGACCTTGTCGAAAGCCTTCTGAAAGTCCAAATATACCACATCAACTGGTTCTCCCTTGTCCACTCTACTGGAAACATCCTCAAAAAATTCCAGAAGATTTGTTAAGCATGATTTCCCTTTCACAAATCTATGCTGACTTGGACCTATCATGTCACCTCTTTCCAAATGCTTTGCTATGACATCCTTAATGATTGATTCCATCATTTTACCCACTACTGAGGTCAGGCTGACCGGTCTATAATTCCCTGTTTTCTCTCTCCCTCCTTTTTTTAAAAGTGGGGTTACATTGGCTACCCTCCACTCCATAGGAACTGATCCAGATTTTATTGCTGCATCTATTTATAAAAAGATGAGACTATACTCATTTTTAATTATATTATCTGCTTCTATAATTTTTCCACAGTAATCTTACTTGTTTCCAGTAAATGATTTGGAACATTTCCATGCTTGGGCTCCTCCACCAATCTGTCTTTAGGAAGAGTTGTCTGGTTTTTAATAGTATGAACATGGTTGCTGAATGGCAAAGCAGCAAGTTTTTCCACCTCCATAATGACACGATTCAAATAAACTGCTTTGATCCACGGAACACAAACATGCAAAAGAAAATATACATTTTAGGACTTATGGCATCATGTTTAAAAACATAAAAATGAATTATTTTAGCAAATGTGATGCATTTGAAGTTTAAAAAAAAACTTATTCTGAAACAAACAAGAAGTAATGTGCGATACATTTTTCTGCACAAGTCAAAGAAGATCGATTGCCATATGTACCACAGCCTGCCTGTATCTGAAGGTGAAGAGTAATTTATTCAAGAATAAGCACATTCACAAGCTGAAGGCAGACAAGGCTTGCAAGAAGCTTCTGGCTGACCAGGCCAAAGCTCACAGATCCAGGACCAAGAAAGCTCGCAAGCGCAGTGAAGAGCATCTGAAGGCCAAGAAAGAAAAGGTCATTAAGACTTTGACCAAGTCAGAAGAGTCTAAAAAATAAACTGATGCCATTGTACTGGCTTACAACCCAATTAATAATGGGTCCTTGTACTAACAAAAAAATTATAACTTCTCACAATAGTACAATAATCAAACATTGTAACATGAATAATATCCATAAGAGGTTAAATATCAATTTGAAACGTACAAATAACGTCCAACAACAATAAAACATAATATGCTACTGAAGCTCAAGATAAGTTTCTAATTACAAGTTGCGATTCAGACTTTTAAAACTGGAGCAGCCAATCACACTTTATTCCGTATGCAAATTACAGTAACTTCATTTTTTGATCCCAGTGTAGTTCAATCCAGAATGGCAAGGAATTAGACCAAAGCTAATCAGAAATGTAGGCTTGGATTTTGCCGGTGCTCAAGCGGGCAGGTTCGGAGACGGGGCTACTGTCAAAATATGAAAGATTGACAGCAGATCGACAGCTCACTATGAATCCGCCTCCATGTCAGGATCTGCTTGCGCTTTACAGACCCGACACCAAGCAGCGGGCGAGTCAATTAAAATAGTTAAGAGCTTGTTACAAGGTACTTAAACGGCATTTTACCATCTACTTACCATTTTTCCAGCTTTTTCCACCAGGTTCCCGGCGCTAAGCCACTTCCAAAGGTGTACAAATCTGTCCAAGATCATGTCGGGTTTTCAATTACTCTCCATTCATCTGAAAAGGTGACAGCTGCAAAAGCGGTATAAAAAGCATTTCACAGCTGTTCACTTTCCATTCTTAGAAGCTGGAGCCTTCAGGACTTGGAAGACACTTTTGAGCTTTATGCAGTTTGGTGGGCCCCAAGTTTCCACATGATTTGCTCCTGATTTTTAGGAGCAACTGGTGTAGAACGGAGTATCTTAGAAATTGGAATTCTCCACATTTAGTTTTCTGCAATTCTAGTCAGGTAGAACAGTTTCACTTTGGAACAGAATTTTTTTTTCTGTGTGTGAGGGAGTGCTTTTAGCAGCACTGCTGAATAAATCTCCTGTTGAAATCAGTGAGTTCAGCTTTTCACTGCTAAACTTGCAGAACCGGTGCCTGCAAACAGGGGCGTGTCCGGCTACTGATGCCTGATTTCAAAGTTTCCACAGTGAAAACGTACTCCAAACGAACTTAGAATGGAGTAAGTGAAGATTTTTGTACGCTTGAAAAAACCTTGTCTACACTTTAAAAAATCAGGCACACGTTACAAATTAGGCTTCGGGAACGAGGTGGTGGTGGGGGGGGGGGGATGGGGGGGAAGGGAAGTCATTAAATTCTACAATCAATCCTTAGTTATACTTATACAAATATTATACAAATAAATCCAACCTGAATAAAAATTTATAAGCAAAGAAAAGATGAAATAAACCATGTTCCTACCTGTGTGAAAGTGCTTCAGGCAGGCCTTTCAGGCAGCAGTGTGGCGTCAGTGTCTCGACGGCAACGGCAGCGGCAGCAAGCAGCCTTCGAGCTGAGCTGCAGTGCTTGAGGCAGGGGTGTGGCGTCAGTGTCTCGTCTCGACGGCAGCGGCAGGCAGCAAGCAGCCTTTGAGCTGAGCTGCGGTGCTTGAGGCAGGCCTTCATTCCCCGCGAAGATGCAGCACCCGGACGGACTGGAGGCCATTCGGCCATGGGATTGCAGCGGCGTCAGTGGCTGGTCGGGAGCCGAAGAAAGAACAGCAGCAACCTTCGAGCTGTGAGGGGGACTGACTGAGGCCATTTGGACAGGGAGAGGCAGCCACATCGACATCTTTATATTTAAATTTGCAGAATGGGTGCTGCATTGTCAACACCACATATTATGCAATGGTTTGCTTCCTCATGCAAGAAATTCTTTGTTCTTGGTGGACGTTGATCCATTGCAAAGTTGAATTGGCACTTGTATTTCTCCAAACACACAGTCCTTAATTTGCAGGCACCGGTTCTGCAAGTTTAGCAGTGAAAAGCTGAACTCACTGATTTCAACAGGTGATTTATTCAGCAGTGCTGCTAAAAGCACTCCCTCACACACAGAAATATCAAGAAAATTAAAATACAAGCCTTTGCAGGGGTCCAAGAAACAAATCTTCACTTTTTCTGCAGTACTTTTAAAAATGGCCGAGTGCCAATGTTTACTTCAGACTGCACTTGCGCGAACGCTCCAACGCGCACGCGCAGGGTTGCCGGCACCAAGAAGCCTCATTTCAATTGTACCCGCCCCCTCCTACTTACACAATCGGTGCGAGTGGTAGGCTCCGCCCCCTGTGCACCGCGCTAAGCAGACATCGAGCTCCAAGGAGCTCGAGAATACCGCACTTTTTTTCCGGCGCCGTTTTCGGCGTGAAAAACAGGCGCCCAGCTCTGAGGTGCGCCTTTTTCGCCGCGTGTGGAAACTTGGGGCCGAAGTGTTGAGTAAACTCTGTATCCACTGTCACCTCCTTGGAGCAACCTATCTCATCATTGACAGATCGCTTCTGTCATCTCAACTTCAGCTGTCATCTATTCCATCAGCATCGGTGCCCTTGAAAAGATCTCACCTTGGTCCTCAGAATCCTACCACGATCAGCCTCAGCATCATCATCATCAGGCACACCAGCAGCACTGACAACAACACCAACCTTCTCCGCAATCACCTGATGCTGCACAGGGCATCAGCACCTGACCACATTGCTGCCCAGGAGGCCAGGGATGGCCTCAGCACGGCCAGATTTACTTCACTTGACGCTGTAGGCTCTGGCTGCCAGATGATATGCCAGGTTGGCACCACCTCACACCAGCACCATAAAGCATCCCTGCAATGCCCAAGCCATTCCTTTCACACTCATCAGCATTGCGAAGGGTACCCTTATGTCTCACCATTCACTACAACTCATTAAACCACTTCCAAAAGGTGCATAAATCTGTCCAAGAAGGAAAGGTGCTCAAAATAAAGATTTCAATGTTTGACAACACATTAGCAGAACCCCTACATGAACATTGGCTAAAAGACCCAAGTCTCTTCTCTTGTGTGTTGTTAGGTGGTATGATTGGACAAGGATGAGGATGCGTGTGAGGGTTGGCTAGTGAGATGGGGAATTGATAATGTAGATCAATAAGCATGGGTGGAGGGGCAAGGTAAGTTGGTGTGAGTAAGGATATGCAGGAGTAGGGTAGGGAAGGCAGAGAGATGATAATGTGATGAATGGCTCAGCAGGATGAGGTAGAGTGTGGCTTTGCAGTAACCTTTCGTGATCTATGGAGATCATTGAAAGGTTTGTGCCACTGCAGCCTGGTCCTACTGATGACATTTCTGCTTGTGCCCTCTTGTGCAATGTGCAACCAGCCAAGTTGGTGTCCTAGGGAGGTCTCTTCCACCCATTAGAAGGGAAGACAACCTCCCTGCATGCTGTGACTCTCTTCATAAGCATATGGAGGGAGTCTTAGCAGAGACTGGGTGCAGCCGTGCATCTTTGTGCAGTGCTTGTCAATGTTTGCAGCACTTCAATGCTGCAGAATACTGACAGCAGAATTATCAAAATGAATGCAGACATAGTCCCTTGAAGGAAACCGGCTGATGATGTGTCATCAAATGACATCATCAGACCTGCTTCCTTTTAATTGGCTGGGAAACCTCGCAGGGCGGGCTTAGCAAGCCCAATCAGAGAATAAGAACATAAACATAAGAACATAAGAAATAGGAGCTGGAGTAGGACATACGGCCCCTTGAGCCTGCTCCGCCATTTAATACGCTCATGGCTGATCTGATCATGGACTCAGGTCCACTTCCCTGTCCGTTCCCCATAATCCCTTATTCGTGCGGGAAACTGGTATGGAGCCAGGTGCAGGGTTACATTTCGCCACCTACCTCAGCCACACTGAGCCCGCCTTGGTAGGTGAAATCGCAGCCGTAGTGTGCAAATTACACACAATTCTCCATAACCAACACATTAACATAATTATTCATAGCTGCATGTGCAGCTTTGGCCTTAACAAGGTGGCAGCCTAATGCGGAAGACTAGAAAACTAAGAGTCAAATGAAATGTGAAGGAATGAAGGCACTTACAAAAGGTGACAGAACAGGCAAACAATTCTTGGAGCTGTTGGAAAGGCTCAAAAGGAAAATCAACCCATTGGCAGCCCTTGCTGAGATCGAAGGTTGAGAGGGGACAGGCAAAAAATGAAGTGAAAAGAGGACTAATGTGGATATTTCAGGCAAGTAACAAGCAGCCCAGCACCTATTTGATCACTGGTGAAGAGATTGTGCTGCGAAGGTACATCCCCATAGGTCTGCGTGTTTAAAAGGCGAGGTGGAATTCAGACATAGCTTGACAGCTATGCTCCTAACACTATTATGCGTGTCAGCCGTAAATCCTTTGCGCCAGATGGCACAGCTCTGCATCTGACTCCCTGTTGATCCAGCACCTATGAAGCAAACCAGGTCATTGCCAGTTAAGTGTGCAGATATGGTTGGTGACATCAAAGTCAGTCTGTTCAATCAGGCTCTGCCAGCTGCACACTCTGGCATGCATCTTTCATCCCGTACTATTGGAAACATGAAATATTGCCAATCATATTTTCACTAACATTTTAACCCTCAAGCAGCTACATTTCTGGATCTATAATGTTAAAAAGATTACAAGTAAAACTAACAAGACCACACCTGGAGTACTGTGCATAGTTTTGGACTCCTTATCTGAGAAAGGACATACATGTCTTAGAGGCGGTGCAACAACGGTTTACTAGATTGATCTCTGGGATGAGAGGGTCGTCCTATGAGGAGAGATTGAGTAGATTGGGCCTATACTCTCTGGACGGAGACATGGTTGAGGGGGTGATGGCACCTTTCCCCTTAACGAAGCTTCCCCACCTGGCTATATTTTCTATCATATTCCACGTCCAAACCACCATGGAGGTGGTGTAGCCTTATATTTAAATCACACCTTGGTCTGTCCCCCTATTTCTTTGGCAACTTCTCCTCCTTTGAGCATCTCACCTTGTTCCATCCCTCACATCTCTCTTTTAAAATCCTTGTTCTGTTCCACCCAGCCAAATACCACACCAATTTTCTCAATGAGATATCTTCTCTGCTTTCATCCCTCTGCCTCTGTACCGAGCGACTTCTCATCCTCGGTGCTAGATCTGGCATGCTGTTCGACACTCCTCATTGAACCAGGGTTGCTCATCTTGCCTGATGGTGATGGAGGAGTGAGGGATATGTCGGGCCATGAGGTTACAGATTGTGGTGGTATACAGTTCTGCTGCTGATGTCCCACAGTGCCTCATGGATATCCAGTTATGAGCTGCTAGATCTGTTCTTAATCTATTCCACTTAGTACGGTGGTGGTGCCACGCAACACAAAGGAGGGGACCATCAGTGTGAAGACGGCCCTTGGTCTCCATGAGGACTGCACGATGATCACTCCTACCAATGCTGACATGGACAGATGCATCTGTAACAGGTAGGTTGGTGAGAACGAGGTCAAGTAGGTGGCAATCAGCAGGAGGTTTCCTTGTGACTCTTTAACCTGAAGCCATGAAACATCATGGGGTCCAGAATCAAAGTTGAGGACTCTCAGGGCCACTCCCTCAGACAATATACCACAGTTCCCCCACCTCTGGCAAGTCTGTCCTACATGTGGAACGGGACATATTCAGGGGGATAGAGATGGGAGAGTCTGCAACATTCACTGATAGGTAGTTAGAATGCTATGTGCCATTTTGGGCACCCCATTATATTGCTGGACAGGATACAGCCTAGATTCACCAGGATAATACTAGGAATGAGAAATTATATGGGTTATGAGTAAAGACTCAATACCTTGGAATTGTTTTTACTAGAACAGCGAAGGCTAAAAGGAGATTTAAAAAAGGTTTTTAAAAGCAAGAAATATTTTGAAAGTGAATAGGGAAAGACTATTTTCTCTAGTTCTTCAGAGAATCAGTGAGGAGGGGTTCACCATTTAAAACTTTTACTAAAAAAATGAGGAGGGGTAAAGAGAAATTCCTCATGCAGAAAGTTGTTCAAAGCATGTAATGCCTTGCCACATTTTGAGGCAGAGACAGTGCGAGGACAAAATAGCCCTCAGTGAGAAATTGGGCAGGGCACTTCAAATTAGCGCCTGGTGAGAGTCGGAGGGAAGAGGCAGGAAATTCGGTTGTTAGTTAAAGAAACCGACTCCTAGCACTTTCAAGCGCTGTTGGAGGCGGTATCTGGGCGGTGTCCATCACATCAGCGTGGCGGTGATGACGTCAGCGCAACATGAACGAACTGCGATATGCTGACGCGTCGCAACATCCCTCCCCTTCACTTAAAGGGGAGGGACGCTGCAAGGCCTCATGAGGCCTCCGTGGAGCCCACTGTGCCACCTGGGTGGAGTTTGGCTGGCCAGCGGCCCAGCATCCAAGAGGGGGTGCCCCGAACCAGTGGCCAGAGTTGGCCAACAATTAAAACAAAATGGTGGCAGCGGTGGTATGCCCTCCCCTTTAAGGGTGGTCGCACAGCCCAGCCACTGGCAGCTTTCTGCCTCGTGCAGCTGAAAAGGGGTTGCCGCTGGGTGGTAAAAGATCGGCGCGCGGCCAACAAGGGCTCGGAGCGGCGGGCGGAGCAGAAACATGGGGCGCGGCGGAAACCCGTTCCTGCTACTCCTGGCCCAGGGGCAATTGCGCATGGGTCGCATCCTCCACCTGCCCTCGGTTAGTATGGCCTTACTGCCCCCCAAAAAAGGGGGCAATTTCGGCCCCTGCATCTTCTAAGGGAAATTTGGATAAATGTTTGAAACAGAGGAAGATACAGGGCTATGGGGAGAGAGTAGGGCAGTGGGATTAGGTTTTGGAATGCTTGCGCAATGAGACAAATGGTGTCGTTCTGTGCTGAAAATGCTGTCCTTCTAAGGCTTACAAGCATCAAAATGTTTGCCTTTGGCAGATGCCTGGAAGCATGTTGTCAAACCACTCCTTGTCAAGTGAAATAGTCTGGGGTCACTGGGAGGAAAGAGATACTAAATGAACCCAAAAAATCTGATACACAGTTACTATCTCTCATTTTAATTCTTTTGAGTGTTGCCAATGATCTTTCCCAGAGGTTTCTTCACCTATTTTAAGTTACTTAATTTATTAGATAATTTTTAATTCATCCCTATTGTTTCATTGAACATAAAATATTGAACAGGGAAATATTAAGATAGCAAGCAAATTGATTTGTATTTTAATGTCAATCAAGTTCTCCGACCATTCTTAAAATTGACTGTTAAACAGTGCATAGCTGTCAGATAAAAAACTACTTTCATATCTGTATTGACAGGATTTTCAAAGCACTTAAATGAAGTTTTATTAATAAATAGATAGTTTGCTTCCTGCAGCCACCTGTTAAATGTTTATAACAGTTATAAATCCTGAGCATTAAATTTCCCTGTTTTTTTTTAAATGTAGTTTCCACAATTCAACATATAAAAAAAAACAGTATTCTACAAATTTTGAGTTCCGAATATTGTAAACTAGAGTTAAGGTTCGACTAATGTATAGTATGACACCATAGAAAATAATTTTAAGAAGTTGATCATTTTGTTGCTGAAATTCTAATTAGCTAAATCGTTATTTAGTTTATTAATGATCTTGAATAATCATGAGAGTATATTTTAAGGTGTGGAACTTTACTTTAATCAAGATTTTATATTCCAAGCATCATAATCAAGCTGGGATGGCAGATAGGTAACATATATCCAGATCTATGCTATTGTAGAAATTGTTCTTTCTGGAGACGTGATGTAATTATCTTGCCTTGTCTACTCCCACTCTTTGACAATAGATTTGTATTAGAAATATTCATATTGATGTCAGTGACTTCTAACTTAGCAAATAATTTTCACCATCAATTGATTGACCATCAAACTCCCTGATACAGTATTACATACTGGATAATCTGATTCTAAACTTCCTCTGTGATGCAAGTTGACTAATTGCCCAGACCTAATCAATTGGCAGGATAAGCATTTGGTTGACACATTTATAGCATACACAACAGATTGCACAAGCATTTTTTTTAAAAAAGGAACACAACTGAATTGTTGAAACATGCAATGCAATCTGTAAATACAGAATATATTTGCAATACATTACCTCAGTGCATGCATGCATATACACAATATAACCCTCAGTCTTTGGCACAATATTTGTTGTTCAAAGCACAGCAGCTAACAACTAACATCAACAATTACTTTAAGTTGACTTTGTAGCTATTATTAAACAGTTTTATTTTTCTGTATGCAACACATACAGCTAGTAACGTCTCAAAACCATGATCTCCACCATGGGTGCACCATCACCTTCAGGGTCCCCTCCAAGATCATATACCATTTTGACTTGGACATATATCGCTGTTCCTTCATTGTCGCTGGGTTGAAGTCCTGGAACTTTCTACCTAACAGCATTATGGGAGCAACATGGATTGCAGCGGTTCAAGAAGAACCACCACCTTCTCAAGGACAACTAGGGATGGCCAATAAATGACGGCTTTGCCAGCGATGCCACATCCTGAGAAGGAATAACAAAAAAAGTCTGCCACCGAAAAGAGAAAACATGTTTGGTTAGGTTAGTTTTCTCAAGAATCAAACCATCAAATTGAGGCCTGAGGCCCCTTGTTCCAGTGTTAGAAAATGCTCGATGTGAGAAGATCCGAGAACAATGTTTTTCTTATTATAATTCTGACTATACTCTTCCTTACTTGGATCCTGTGAATTATCTTAAGTGGAAAAAAAAGTCATAAAGAGAATTAGATCAACAGATCGTCCAGAGCAACTACTGGATTGTCCTGCCTCCAGCAACAAAATCTCAACAATTTTGTGTTCTGAAAGGCAATGATGAAATCAATTTCTGGGTAATCACGTTTGCCAAAAGGGATATTATTTGTCTCAGAATGGATAGTTGATTTTTTTTTTAAAAAGGTGGCTCATTGTAAAGCTTTGCACCCGACTAGTTGTTGAGCTTACATTTTCCTGATATAAATACCATATTTGCAAGATGTTGGGAATAGAGGTGGGAGTAAATTGTGCCTTCATTAGGTCTTTTCTGTTCAGAGCTCACCAATTTATTGATGACTTGTTCTTTGAAGAATGACGAAGCAGTTTAAGCCTTTCTACAACAACAACAACAACAACAATAACTTGTATTTATATAGCTCCTTTAATGTCCGAAGGCGCTTCACAGGAGCGTTATACAAGGCGATATTAGGGCAGTTGAAAGAGGCAGGTTTTGAGGAGCATCTTATAGGAGGAAAGAGAGGGGTAGAGGCGGAGAGGTTTAGGCAGAGAATTCCAGATCTTAGTGCCTCAACAGCTGAAGCCACGGCCACCAATGGTGGAGCGATTAAAATCAGGGATGTGCAAGAGGCCAAAATTAGAGGAGCATAGATATCTCGGGTGGGGGGGGGGGGGGGTTGTAGAGCTGGAGGAGGTTACAGAAATAGGAAGGGGTGAGGCTATGGAAGGATTTGAAAACAAGAATGAGAATTTTAAAATCAAGGCGTTTCTCAACCGGGAGCCAATGTAGGTCAGCGAGCACAAGGGTGATGATACGGACAAGAGTTTTGGATGATGTTATGTATGTTAACTGGATTTTACCTGCCACCGGAGGGCGCGACTGTCGGAGTCCTAATGGTCACTGGCAGACATGTGCAAGCCGTGTATATAATGTTGGCAGCCATGTTGAATCCTCACTTTGAGAATAAATAAACTGGAGTGAGGTCATGCCTCAACTAGCTCACCGTACTTAGCCTCGTGGAGTTATTCGATACTTAACAATTGGCGACGAGTTAAAAATACGAACTTTCACACAACTATGTCTGTTGGAATTTTGGAGAGATTCGTGGAAGGGGAAGACTGGAAGGATTTCACTGATAGCCTCAACCAGTACTTCATAGCCAACGGAGTGGAAGGAACCGATAACGCAATTAAGCACAGGGCAGTTCTCCTCACCGTTTGTGGCTCAAAAATTTATGGCGTTATCAAGAATCTACTCTCACCAACTCGACCAATGGATAAGACAATCGATGAATTGTGTATGCTGGTTCGAAACCACTTTAAACCGAAGGAAAGCATCATCATGGCAAGGTATCGTTTCTATACGCACAATCGCTCCGAGGGCCAGGATGTGGCGGAATTTGTCGCCAACCTGAGATGTCTCGCTGGGCCGTGCAACTTCGGAGCTGCGTTGGAGGAAATGCTGCGAGACTTTTTCATGCTTGGAATTGGCCACGAGGTCATCCTACGAAAGCTGCTGGCTGCTGAATCTCTAGACCTGAGCAGGGCCATCACGGTCGCCCAGGCATGCATGTCCATGGACGAAAACTCGAAACAGATACCTTCCCAGCATCGAAACTCACTGGCAAATACTGTGCATAAAATAATATCGTCGCCAGGCAGAGCTGCACATGGCAGGGCCTACTCGTCCGCATTTTTATGACCTGTAACTGCTCAAAGTCCGCCATGGGGGGTGAATCAAATCTCGCCTTGTTGGCGTTGGACTAATTAGCAATCTTGTTGTGCGAGGCCCCATGCGGAAGAGCGACCATAATATGGTAGAATTCTCGATTAAGATGGAGAGTGACACAGTTAATTCAGACTAGGGTCCTGAATTTAAGGAAAGGTAACTTTGATGGTATGAGACGTGAATTGGCTAGAATAGACTGGCAAATGATACTTGAAGGGTTGACGGTGGATAGGCAATGGCAAATTTTTAAAGATCACATGGATGAACTTCAGCAATTGTACATCCCTGTCTGGAGTAAAAATAAAACAGGGAAGGTGGCTCAACCGTGGCTAACAAGGGAAATTAGGGATAGTGTTAAATCCAAGGAAGAGGCATATAAATTGGCCAGAAAAAGCAGCAAATCTGAGGGCTGGGAGAAATTTAGAATTCAGCAGAGGAGGACAAAGGGTATAATTAGGAGGGGGAAAGTAGAGTATGAGAGGAAGCTTGCTGGGAACATAAAAAACGACTGTAAAAGCTTCTATAGATATGTGAAGAAAACGAGATTAGTGAAGACAAATGTAGGTCCCTTGCAGTCAGATTCAGGTGAATTTAGAATGGGGAACAAAGAAATGGCACACCAGTTGAACAAATACTTTGGTTCTGTCATCACGAAAGAAGACACAGATAACCTTCCGGAAATAATTGGGGACCGATGGTCGAGAGAGAAGGAGGAACTGAAGGAAATCCTTATTAGGCGGGAAATTGTGTTAGGGAAATTGATGGGATTGAAGGCCGATAAATCCCCGGGGCCTGATAGTCTGCATCCCAGAGTAATTAAGGAAGTGGCCCCAGAAATAGTGGATGCATTGGTGATCATTTTCCAACAGTCTATCAATTCTGGATCAGTTCCTATGGACTGGAGGGTAGCTAATGTAACACCACTTTTTAAAAAAGGAGGGAGAGAGAAAACGGGTAATTATAGACCGGTTAGCCTGGCATCAGTAGTGGGAATCAATTATTAAAGATGAAATAGCAGTGCATTTGGAAAGCAGTGACAGGTTCGGTCCAAGTCAGCATGGATTTATGAAAGGGAAATCATGCTTGACAAATCTTCTAGAATATTTTGAGGATGTAACTAGTAGAGTGGATGAGGGAGAACCAGTGGATGTGGTGTATTTAGACTTTCAAAAAGCATTTGACAAGGTCCCACACAAGAGATTGGTGTGCAAAATTAAAGCACATGGTATTGGGGGTAATGTACTGACGTGGATCGAGAACTGGTTGGCACACAGGAAGCAGAGAGTCGGGATAAATAGGTCCTTTTCAGAATAACAGGCAGTAACTAATGGGGTGCCGCAGTGCTCAGTGCTGGGACCCCAGCTATTTACAATATACATCAATGATTTAGATGAAGGAATTGAGTGTAATATCTCCAAGTTTGCAGATGACACTAAGCTGGGTGGCAATGTGAGCTGTGAGGAGGATGCTAAGAGGCTGCAGGGTGACTTGGACAGGTTAGGTGAGTGGGCAAATGCATGGCAGATGCAGTATAACGTGGATAAATGTGAGGTTATCCACTTTGGGGGCAAAAACGTGAAGGCAGAATATTATCTGAATGGCGGTAGATTAGGAAAAGGGGAGGTGCAACGAGACCTGGGTGTCATGGTACATCAGTCATTGAAAGTTGGCATGCAGGTACAGCAGGCGGCGAAGAAGGCAAATGGTATGTTGGCCTTCATAGCTAGGGGATTTGAGTACAGGAGCAGGGAGGTTTAACTGCAGTTGTACAGGGCGTGGTGAGGTCTCACCTGGAATATTGTGTTCAGTTTTGGTCTCCTAATCTGAGGAAGGACGTTCTTGCTATTGAGGGAATGCAGCGAACGTTCACCAGACTGATTCCCGGGATGGCAGGACTGACATATGAGGAGAGACTGGATCGACCGGGCCTGTATTCACTGGAGTTTAGAAGGATGAGAGGGGATCTCATAGAAATATATAAAATTCTAATGGGACTGGACAGGTTAGATGCAGGAAGAATGTTCCCGATGTTGGGGAAGTCCAGAACCAGGGGTCACAGTCTAAGGATAAGGGGTAAGTCATTTAGGACTGAGATGAGGAGAAACTTCTTCACTCAGTTGTTAACCTGTGGAACTCTCTACTGCAGAGAGTTGTTGATGCCAGTTTATTGGATGTATTCAAGAGGGAGTTAGATATGGCCCTTACGGCTAAAGGGATCAAGGGGTATGGAGAGTAAGCAGGAAAAGGGTACTGAGGTGAATGATCAGCCATGATCTTATTGAATGGTGGTGCAGGCTCGAAGGGCCGAATGGCCTACTCCTGCACCTATGTTCTATGTTTCAATGTTTCTATGTTTCCGCGACACGCTGGTCCATTCCGCAGCCACCCCCAGCACCCCCTCCCCTACCCACGGCACCTTTCCGTGCAAGCGCAGGAAATGCAACACCTGCCCTTTTTCCCCCACCCTTCCCACTATCCAGGGCCCAAAATACTCCTTCCAGGTGAAACAGTGATTTACTCGTACTTCTTTCAATTTAGTATACTGTATTTGCTGCTCACGATGTGTTCCCCTCTACACTGGGGAGACCAAGCATAGATTGGGTGACTGCTTTGCGGCGCATCTCCGTTCAGTCCGCAAGTGTGACCCTGAGCTTTCGGTCGCCTGTCACTTTAATTCTCCACTCCATTCCCACTCTGACCTCTCCGTCCTCAGTCTCCTACACTGTTCCAACGAAGCTCAATGCAAGCTCGAGGAACAGCACCTCATCTTTTGTTTAGGTACTTTATAGCCTTCTGGACTCAACATCGAGTTCAACAATTTCAGAGCATAGCCGCTGCCAATCTTTGACTCCCTTCCCCCTCGCCCGCCCCCCCACCCAGTTTCTTTCTTTTCTTCTCCTTGTCTCTAATGGCAGCTGGTCATTATCCCGTCATTCACACCCTATCTTGACTAATGTTTTTCTAACTCCTGGCATTACCATTTGAATTTGGGCCATCATCTCTCTTGTCTCTCTAATCTCTCCTGTCTTCTATCCTATCTCTTAGTAAAGATCCCCTTGGAATGAGTGATCATAGCATGACTGAGTTTCAAATTCAGATGGAGGGTGAAAAAGTTGGATCTCTAACCAGCGTACTAAGCTTAAATAAAGGAGACAATGAAGGTATGAGGGCAGAGTTGGCTAAAGTGGACTGGGAAAACAGATCGAAGTGTGGGATGGTTGGTGAACAGTGGTGTACATTTTAGGAGATATTTCACAACTCAAGAAAAATACATTCCAGTAAGGAGGAAAGGGTGCAAGAGAAAAGAAAGCCATCTATGGCTAACGAAAGAAATAAAGGATGGTAGCCGATTAAAAACAAGGGCATACAAAATGGCCAAAACTAGTGGGAGGACTGAAGATTGGGAAGCTTTTAAAAGCCAGCAAAGAATGATTAAAAAAAGGATTAAGAAAAGGAAGATAGACTATGAAAATAAACTAGCACAAAATATAAAAACAGATAGTAAGAGTTTCTATAGATATATAAAAAGAAAAAGAGTGGCTAAAGTAAATGTTGGTCCCTTAGAGGACAAAACCGGGGAATTAGTAATGGGGAACATGGAGATGGCAGAAACTCTAAACAAGTATTTTGTATCAGTTTTTACGGTAGAGGACACTAATAATATTCCAACAGTCAAGGGGTTATAGCGGGGGAGGAACTTAACACAATTACAATCACTAAGGAGGCAGTGCACCGTGAGATAATGGGACGAAAGGCAGATAAATCCCCTGGACCTGATGGCTTGCATCCTAGGGTCTTAAGAGAAGTAGCGGCAGGGATTGTGGATGCATTGGTTGTAATTTACCAAAATTCCCTGGATTCTGGGGAGGTCCCAGCAGATTGGAAAACTGCAAATGTAACGCCCCTATTTAATGTTGGAGTCCATTATTAAAGAAGCAGTAACAGGACATTTGGAAAAGCAAAATTTGGTCAGGCAAAGTCAGCATGGATTTATGAAGGGGAAGTCATGTTTGACAAATTTGCTGGAATTCTTTGTAACGAACAGGTGTATAAAGGGGAATCAGTGGATGTGGTGTATTTGGACTTCCAGAAGGCATTTGACAAGGTGCCACACAAAAGGTTACTGCACAAGGTAAAAGTTCACAGGGTTGAGGGTAATATATTAGCATGGATAGAAGATTGGATGACAAACAGGAAACAGAGAGTCGGGATAAATGGTTAATTCTCTGGTTGGCAATCAGTAACAAGTGGGGTGCTGCAGGGATCAGTGCTGGGACCCCAACTATTTACAATCTATATTAACGACTTGGAAGAGGGGACTGTGTAACGTAGCCAAGTTTGCTGACGATACAAAGATGGGTGGAAGGGTAATGTGTGAGGAGGACATAAAGAGGCTGCAGGAGGACATAGACAGGCTCAGTGAGTGGGCAAGAATTTGGTAGGTGGAGTATAATGTTGGAAAATGTGAGGTCATGCACTTTGGCAGAAAAAAATCAAAGAGCAAGTTATTATTTAAATGGAGAAAGATTGCAAAGTGCTGCAGTACAGCGGGACCTGGGGGTACTTGTGCATGAAACGCAAAAGGATAGCATGCAGGTACAGCAAGTGATCAGGAAGGCCAATGGAATCTTGGTCTTTATTGCAAAGGGGATGGAGTATAAAAGCAGGGAAGTCTTGTTACAGTTGTATAGGGTATTGGTGAGGCCACACCTGGAATACTGCGTGCAGTTTTGCTTTCCATATTTACGAAAGGATATACTTGCTGTGGAGGCCGTTCAGAAAAGGTTCACTAGGATGATCCCGGGGATGAGGGGGTTGACTTATGAGGAAAGGTTGAGTAGGTTGGGCCTCTACTCATTGGAATTCAGAAGAATGAGAGGTGATCTTATAGAAACGTATAAGATTATGAGGGGGCTTGACAAGGTGGATGCAGAGAGAATGTTTCCACTGATGGGGGAGACTAGAACGAGAGGGCATGATCTTAGGATAAGCTTTCAAGCTAATAAAATAATAGTTTGTTCCTGCTGGGTGTAAATTAACACTGTACTATACACAATTGGAGTGATGAATGGTTTTCATTTTCCACCACGGAGGACATATAAAACAACCATTGATTCAACTCTCGCCAGATCTTTATAGTTTTAAAATTGGGATTGAAAGTTAATGTATGATTTAGTCAGGCTTATGGATGTTATACATGGGAGCTAAAACCAGAGGCTGCTAAAAGCATTTAGAACTGAGATGAGGAGAAATTTCTTCTCTCAGAGGGTTGTGAATCTGTGGAATTCGCTGCCTCAGAGAGCTGTGGAAGCTGGGGCATTGAATAAATTTAAGACAGAAATAGACAGTTTCTTAAACGATAAGGGGATAAGGGGTTATGGGGAGCGGGCAGGGAAGTGGAGCTAAGTCCATGGTCAGATCAGCCATGATCTTATTGAATGGCGGAGCAGGCTCGAGGCGCCTTATGGCCTACTCCTGCTCCTATTTCTTATGTTCTTATGTTCTTATGTATCACAGACCTTCCCTTTTGTTCTTTCTTCACCTCCCCCTTTGTGTGCTTGTTAAGAATCTGTTCTTTCCGAACACTCTCCACTTCTGACGAAGGGTCATCGACCCAAAACATTAACTCTGCTTTCTCTCCACAGATGCTGCCTGACCTGCTGAGATTTCCAGCATTTTCTGTTTTTATTCTAGATTTCAGCATCCACAGTATGTTGCTTTTGTGATAAAATGTATAGAGTTCTTTTAATAACTGAGGAACTTTTCTTTAATCAACCTGGCATGGAGTTTCTTATGGTTTTCTACATCCAGACCAAATATAGGGAATCTCCCACATATTCCTCTGGAAAAAGACTGGTAAGGGATTACTGATATCAGAGCCTTAATTAAATCAGGGATGAAAATCCTCAGGCGTTTTCGTACACTCCCACTGTAATTTCAGTAGGAATGCATACCTTTTGAGGGAATTCTTACTTGGGATTTTTGGAAGTGGAGCTTCTTCCCACATCAAACAGAGCCAGCAGTATAATCCTTCCATTGGAAGTTCCCATATCTTTTGCCTTCAGAAGGAGCCTGTATAAGATTGGCAGTGGTAGAGAATTGAGGCTCGCATGGGGAGCGGGGGGAATCAGGTCAGGTTAGTGGGATGGACCCTCAAAAAAAGAATGCAATTTTTTTTTTATATTTAAATATGCTCTCCTTATAAAGGGGTGGAGGTTGCAACCTGGGGAGTGCTGGGTTTCTTCTCCTCAGAAAGAATTTTGCAGTGCTTCCCACCCACCTCCAGTAAGTGGCACAGGTGCCAGCTAGTGTTTTAAAATTAAGAGACCACCCTGACCCTGCGAACTTTGGCAAGGTCAGCGACAGACATCCTGAGTCGGCACACCCTTGCAGATTTTCGGGTCCATCTTATTAGCTTTATTGGGCCCAAGTTTCGAGCCGCGCCTAGAACGGCGCAGTCCCGACCTGGACGCCCGTTTTTCGCGCCACAAAGTGCGCCTAAAAAAAACCTCCGTATTCTCCACCTCCCTGCAGGTCCTCTGGCCCTCGGCGCAGTGCAGCAGGAGCTGTAGGGGGCGGAGCCAGGTCCCTGCGCTGAAAACAGTGCCGGGACCTCTGCACATGCGCGCTACAGTGGGCACGCATGTGCAGTAGCTCCAGGCACCTGAAACTGTGTGGGAGGGGCCGAAGCACGAAGCCCCTAGCCCTGGCCGAATGGCCTCACTGGGGCTGCGTGAATAAGGCTCCTCCCACGGCCAGCTCCTGCTTCCTCCCGACCTGACTCGACTCCCGCTTCCCGCCCCTGGACCGGACCCAACTCCCGCTTCCCCCCCCCCCGACTGGACCCGACCCGACACCCGCTCCTCCCGCCACCCCCCCCGCCCCCCCCCCGCGACTGGACCCGACCTGACTCGACTCCCGCTCCCCGCCACCCCTCCCCCCCGGACCCACTCCCCGCACCCCCCCCCCGACTGGACCCGAACCCACTCCCGGTCCCCCCCCCACCACCCCCCGGACTGGATCCGACCTGACCTCCCTCTCCCCGACCTGACCTCCCTCTCCCTCCCTCCCTCCCTCCCTCCCCCCGACCCGAATCGAACCGACCTCCCTTCCACCACCCCCCCGACCCGACCCAACGCCACCTACCTGTAAATCTGGTGTTGGGGACGGGCCCTGCCCGAAGTCTCGGGCCCGGCCCGTTCAACCTCCCTCCTCCTTCTCCTTCCCCCCACCCCATCTCCTTCTCCCCCACCCCATCTCCTTTCCCCCCCCCATCTCCTTCCCCCCCCACCCCATCTCCTTCTCCCCCCCATCTCCTTCTCCCCCCCCATCTCCTTCTCCCCCCCCATCTCCTTCTCCCCCCCCATCTCCTTCTCCCCCCCCCCCATCTCCTTCTCCCCCCCATCTCCTTCTCCCCCCCCCCATCTCCTTCTCCCCCCCCCATCTCCTTCTCCCCCCCCATCTCCATCTCCCCCCCCATCTCCTTTCTCCCCCTTCTCCCCCTTCTCCCCCTTCCCTCCCTCTGCTCCCCCCCTCTCTCCCTCTGCCCCCCTCCTCCCCCTCCCCTCGCTGTCAGAAACACAGACACTGACAGACAGAGAATGAGAGACACACACAGACAGACAGAGAGATAGAGACACTGACAGAGACACACTGGGGGGGGGGGGCATCCCAGCACGCTGTTGGAGGGCTCCCGGTGCTGCAGTCGGTAAGTAGAAAATGTTTTATTTATTGATTTTTTAAAAAAATTATTTCTTATTAATTTTTTTTGATCGATTTATTGGTTGACTTATTGATGTATTTATCATTTATTATTGATGATGGCTCTTTATTTGTAAAACTGAAGTGTTTAATGTTTGTAAACTTCCCTTTAAACCACCCCCCCCACCATTCCCTACGCCTGATTTGTAACCTAAGCCTGATTTTCTAAAGTGTAGACAAGGTTTTTTCGAGCGTACAAAAATCTTCACTTACTCCATTCTAAGTTAGTTTGGAGTAAGTTTTCACTCACGAAACTTTGAAAACAGGCGTAAGTGGCCGGACACGCCCCCTTTTGAAAAAAAAATTCTGTTCCAAAGTGAAACTGTTCTAACTGACTAGAACTGGAGCAAACTAAATGACGAGAATTCCGATTTCTAAGATACTCCGTTCTACACCAGTTGCTCCTAAAAATCAGGAGAAAATCATGTGGAAACTTGGGGCCTTTATTCCTAAGTTATGTCCAATCAAGCTGCACCCATTAATGTTGCTGTACACAAGCCACCTCACCACCGAAACTTTGCTGCAATAGCAGCATGCGACGAGCATCAATAACATTGGCAGCAGACAGGAACTATCATTGAAAAACTGCTGTTCCCATGTAAACAAAAAATCTGACATGTTTACATTCATCTGCAGAAGATGTAAAACAGGGTATTCAAATTTTAAATTAAATTAACAGTAGAAAACAACAGCAGGGGAAACTAAAACTAGGGGACATAGTCTCAGAATAAGGGGCTGCCCATTTAAAACTGAGATGAGGAGAAATTTCTTCTCTCAGAGTTGTAAATCTGTGGAAAGCTGTGGAGGCTGGGCCATTGAATATACTTAAGGCGGAGATAGACAAGAGTTTTGAGCGATAAGGGAGTAAAGGGTTATGGGGAGCGGACAGGGAAGTGGAAATGAGTCCATGATCAGATCAGCCATGATCTTACTGAATGGCGGAGCAGGCTCAAGAGGCCAAATGGCCTACTCCTGCTCCTATTTCTTATGTTTTTATGTTCTTATTATGATACTGTAAATGCATATTGCAGCATGATAGAATTAGCCTAATTTTCTGCAGAGAAAAAGGGGGAAAATGTGTATACTGATTAAAACAATTCAGACTGGAGGCTTGAAAGGAGTGTCATTATCATAAAAGCAGCAAGCCAAATTCAAAGACACTCAATACTAGCATGAGAAGGAGGAAAAGGAGCATCAGTGTCAGTTTACAATGGCTTTACACAAGTTCAAGGCAGAAGAAAAAAAGAATGTGCGACTGAACTGGTAGATAAAGGCTTTAATCAATTGCTAGTCCAATAAGTGGGGATCCAATTAATCCATTCTGTAACTCCGTGCACATCAATTTAACTAAATCAAGTCATACCAAATTTTAAATAAGTGAACAATATAACTGGATCCTTAAAGGCTTCTGAATGATTAATAAATCACCATGCGTGAGAAAAAGGACTTTGGGCAGAAGGGCTGATGCTGGCACAATGGTAAAGTACTTACTGCATTTTTATCTGTGAATCTGACAATGTGGTGCCTATGATGCTATAAAATGTGTAATTTACACTGCCAATGACTCAATGGGGCCAAAGTTGCCCCACGCTGGGTTTGCAGCGCATGATTAAAATTAGTGGTTCGTTTTGCACCGGCGCGGGAAACGTCGGAAACTCACTCTTAATGGGGGCGGTGACAACACTTGAGAGACGGATATGTGGTGGTGGCAACACCTGAGGGGCGGAAGTTGGCGGTGGTGCGAAGTGACCACCGCGATGACGTCATCACGGCGCCACCTTACCACGGCTCTTCCCTTCATTAAAGGGGAGAGCCTTCGCGATTTTAAAACTTCGGTCCACTGGGCCACCAGGGAGGGTTTCGGCCGGGCCAGCGGCCTGGCACCCAAGAGGGGGTGCCAGGCTGCCTGTTGGCGATCCGGCCGAACACAGGGGCATAGTTGTCGGGCCAACATGGCAGTCAGCTGACAAAAAAAAAACATGGCAGCAGTGATAGTGCGCTCTCCCCTTTAAGCGAAGCCGCACCGCCGTTTCAGAAGGCCACAGCCTCACTGGACCACCAGGAGAAGCCAGGTTTTGGCACTGCTGGGTGGGCCGAAGATTTTCAGAGGGGAATGTCGCCATCAGGAGGTAGATCGGCGGTGCGCACGGTGATGACGCGCTTACCACGGATCGGCAGCAGCGGAGCGGTAAGAGGGGTGATCAGGGCACCACTGGGAAACCTCGGATGGGCAATTGGGCTATCAGCGGCCATTCCATGAAAAGTCGGCAGCCACTCTACTCCACAATGTGGCTGCCGATTTTCGGTGGTAACAGGCCTTAAGGGGAGGGGCAATTTCGACCCCAGGGTTATTTGGAAACTTTGGTTAGAGGGGAAAATGTTACAAGTAAAAATTTAATGCAATACTTTTCTGGATGCAGCTGAAGACAACTTAAAGATACGGTTGCTTGAGCAAGAGTATCAAGCTCGAGTCAGCTGTGAGAACAAGTCAAGATATTGTGGTCTCTCAAGTGAGAGAATTGTTAACTGGATCGGAAGACAGATGGTCAACATCAACCAACCACTGGACAAATTCACTAAGTTAGATAACCAGCCTGAATGAAGAGCCTGTACCAAAAGAGCCAAACAAATTGCAATGAACAATGCAAGGAAAGTCAAATGTTACAGATGAAATAAATTGAGTGTGAAAGAGGATCCTTGGTACATTCTAAAAGATTGAATTGTGGCCGTCAGATACAAGTCTGCAGAATGTGTGGTGGCACTGATTACAGGATATATGCCTCCATTCTTATTTCTGGCCACAATGAGCATGTGGAAAACAAAAGGTTTTTATACTGTTGAGTGTAATCTGATGCTAGTGAACTATATTTGGGAATAAAGGACTAATTGCATCCATGTTATTTTTTTGAATGATATACCCTGGCCGAGTATAGCTAGAATATCCTACAGGAACAGTTCTGAATGTAGTAGGAGTTTCAACATCTTTACCATTAGTGCTATTATTGGGAATAATTTGGATGATGAGGGATTTTGCACCAACTTATTTGAACAGGAGGCAGCTATGGTTAGAAAAAGAACCTGGAGTGAAAGTGACCACTGATAAGTTGGTACAGAGATAGAGACATCACATATGGGCAGTGGCACCAAACAAGCGGTATCGGATCAGGCACCCGTTATACACAGCACCTGATATTCAGTTCCATTGTACAATTCCATTGTATCGAACAGCATGAACGAGAAAATATATGTCTGTTTAAGTATACTCCCATTATAACTTTGGTGGGAATCCACCTGAATGGCCGGAAAATAGGCTGGAACTCAGATATGCCGGATCCTGACCATGCACAGAAGTATCCCCAGTAACCTGTTGGAGGCAGATCCTCTACCTGCTCAAAACATAGCCATCATTGCCAGGGAGGCAGAGACCCCTGCATCAGGAGGTCCCGTGACGCAGACCTTCATTGGAACCTGGCACGTGGTTGGCGGAAGTACATCTGATCAGACCAAGCATACCTCCCCGACAACTGGCCGTTGTGGTTCCACCTGGGATCCAAATATTTTTTTAATGCATTCCCCTTACGAACAGGGCACAGTCAACTGACTTTTTGGGGGGAAGGTAGGGAGTTATCCTCCCAGCCCGACTCTTCCACTGGTGTTCTTAAGATGTTCGCAAAGACGGGTACCTGCCAAAGGCAGATTAAATTGCTGGGACTGCTGGTCTGTGGATTTTTAGGGTCATGTTGTTTTACAGAAATAGAATTACTTCACTCACTTTAGTGTTATGTATGCTGACATTTCAAAGATACCATTGTCACCAAAATAGATTGTCTGGTCATTTATCTAATTTGCTGTTTGTGGTACCTTTTGTTATGTATGTAACTATGTAATACTTGCCACCAGAGGGCGCGACTGTTACAGTCCTAATGGTCACCTGCACACACATGCAGAGCCAGTATAAAAGGTTGGCTTCCATGTTGTTTATGCATTCTGGAGTTGTAATAAAGAAGATTAAGGTCACACTAAGTTTAGCTCACAGTACTCAGCCTCGTGGAGTTCTTGTATACCTAACAATTGGCGACAGGTAACAGAATACGAACCCTCACGCAACCATGGCTGCCGTTGGAATATTAGAGAGATTCGTAGAGGGTGATGATTGGGAAGTCTTCGTCGAGCGTCTCGACCACTACATCGTGGCCAACGAGCTGGAAGGAGACACTAACGCGGCCAAGCGCAGGGCGGTTCTGCTCACCATCTGTGGGCCTAAAATATACCTCATCAAGAATCTGCTTGCACCGACAAAACCAACGGAGAAGGAACATACAGAGTTGTGCACACTGGTTCGGGACCACCTCAAGCCGAAGGAAAGTATCCTCATGGCCAGGCATCATTTTTACACGCACCATCGCTCTGGGGGCCACGACGTGGCGGATTATGTCGCCGACCTGAGACGCCTCGCAGGACCTTGCGATTTTGGAGCTGCGTTGGGGCAAATGCTGCGGGACCTTTTCGTGCTGGGCATCACGAGGTCATTCTTCAAAAGCTGCTGGCTGCCAAAACCCTAGACCTGAGCAGGGCCATCACGATCGCCTAGGCATGCGTGGCCATTGACGATAACACCAAACAGGTATCTTCTCAACATCGAAGCTCACCAGCAAGTACTGTGCATAAAATGACGTCGTTAGCAGGCCGAACTGCATATGGCAGGGCCTATACGTCTGCGGTTGCAAGACCTGTGATGACTCAAGAGTCCGCCATCGGGGGTGAATGTGAATCCATTAGCACCGTGTTGGCGCTGCGGGGGTAATCGTCGGGCCCATCAATGTCGATTCAAGTACTACGTATGCAAAGTCTGCGCAACAATGGGACACCTCCAGCGAATGTGCAAACGTACTGCGACACATCACATGGCAGAGCATGATCGATCCGGCACGGATCACGCAGCACAGGCAACTCAACCCAAGGAAGAAGTGTATGGGGTACATACCTTCACCAGCAAGAGCCCTCCTATAATGCTGAAAGTTAAATTAAATGGAGTTGCAGTATCCATGGAGTTGGACATGGGTGCGAGTCAGTCAATAATGAGCCAGCAGGCTTTCGAGAAACTGTGGGTCAATAAGGCACAAAGGCACAAACTGAGCCCAACTAATGCAAAGCTGCATACCTACACCAAAGAGCTCATACCAGTCATTGGAAGTGCGGCAGTGAAGGTATCGTATGATGGAGTTGTGCACGACTTATCATTGTGGATTGTTCCAGGCAATGGCCAACGCTGTTCGGCAGAAGCTGGCTAGAAAAGATTAGATGGAATTGGAACGACATCAAAGCACTATCTCCAGTGGATGACGCCTCACCAAATGCTGAGCAAGTTCCCCTCGCTATTCGAACCAGGCATTGGCAATTTCACAGGCGCCAAGGTACAGATCCATCTAGGCCCCGATGCACGGCCCGTCCATCACAAGGCTCGGGCAGTTCCGTACATGATGAGGGAGAAAGTCGAGATCGAACTGGACAGACTCCAATGCGAAGGAATCATATCGCCAGTCGAGTTCAACGAGTGGGCCAGTCCAATTGTTCCAGTGTAGAAAAGCGATGGCACGGTCAGAATCTGCGGAGACTACAAGGTAACGATTAACCGAGTCTCAGTACAGGATTAATACCCGCTGTCCAAGGCGGATGACCTGTTTGCAACATTAGCGGGGGGGGGGGGAGGAGTCGTTCACCAAGTTGGACCTAACCTCCGCCTGCATGACACAGGAGCTAGCTGAATCTTCGAAAAGATTGACATGCATCGACACACACAAAGGGCTGTTTATATACCACAGGTGCCCTTTATTGATTTGCTCGGCTGCAGCAATTTTCCAGAGAAACATGGAGAGTTTGCTGAAATCTGTTCCGCGCACCGTTGTGTTTCAAGACGACATCCTGATCACCGGTCGTGACACCATCGAACACCTACACAACCTGGAAGAGGTTCTAAGTCGCCTAGACAGAGTGGGACTCAGACTGAAACACTCCAAGTATGTTTTCCTGGTGCCAGAAGTCGAATTTTTTGGGGGAAAGATTGCAGCAGACGGCATCAGGCCCACGAACTCAAAGACAGAGGCCATCAAGAATGCACCCAGACCACAGAATGTGACAGAGCTGCGTTCGTTCCTGGGACTCCTCAGCTATTTCGGTAACTTTCCACCCAGGTTGAGCACATTGTTAAGCCTTTACATATGTTGCTACGTAAGGGGGACAACTGGGTTTGGGGCAAATCTCAAGACATAGCCTTTGAGAAGGCTAGGAACCTGCTATGTTCAAATAAGTTACTTGTACACTATGACCCATGTAAATGTTTAGTGCTAGCTTGTGATGCCTCATCGTATGGGGTCAGCTGTGTGTTATGTATCGGGCAACCTCCAACCGGTTGCATATCCATCTAGAAGTCTGTCTAAGGCTGAGAGAGCCTATAGTATGGTCGAGAAAGAGGCGTTAATATGTATATATTGGGTTAAGAAAATGTACCAATACCTATTTAGGCTTCGGTTTGAGCTTGAAACTGACCACAAGCCACTCATTTCGCTGTTTTCAGAGAGCAAAAGGTACAAACACCAATGCTTCATCCCGCATCCAAAGATGGGCACTAACATTACCCGCCTATGACTATGTTATCCGCCACAGACCAGGCATTGAAAACTGTGCTGATGCTCTCAGCCGGCTACCATCACCCACCACCGGGGTTGAAATGGCGCAGCCCGCAGACTTGCTACTGGCATGGATGCTTTTGAGAGCGAGGGGTCACCCGTCACGGCTCGCCAGATCAGGACCTGGACCAGCCAGAATCCTGTGCTATCATTAGGAAAGAGTTGCGTCCTAAATGGGAACTGTTCGGCCGTTCCGGGGGAAATGCAAGATGAAATTAAGCCGTTTCACCGACGCAAAGATGAAATGTCCATCCAGCCGGATTGTCTCTTATGGGGTAATCGCGTGGTTTTGCCAAAAAAAGGCAGGGAAACGTTTATACGCGATCTACACAGGACCCACCCAGGCATTGTCATGATGAAGGCAATTGCCAAGTCGCATGTTTGGTGGCGCAGCATTGACTCGCAGTTGGAGTCATGCGTACACCAGTGCAACACTTGCTCGCAACTGAGCAATGCACCAAGGGAGGCTCCACTGAGTCTGTGGTCATGGTCCTCCAAACCGTGGTTCAGGATCCACGTAGATTTTGCCGGCGCCTTTCTAGGAAAGATGTTTTTAGTAGTAGTGGACGCTTACTCCAAATGGATTGAATGCGTAATCATGTCATCCAGCACGTCCACAGCCACCATTGAAAGCCTCCGGGCCATGTTCGCCACCCATGGCTTGCCCGATGTCCTTGTCAGCGACAATGAACCGTGTTTCATTAGCTCGGAATTCAACGAGTTTCTGACCCGCAATAGCATCAAGCTGGTCAGGTCTGCTCCGTTTAAGCCCGTATCTAACAGTCAAGCAGAGCGGGCAGTCCAAACAATCAAGCAGAGCATGAAATGAGTGACGGATGGCTCCCTGCAGACCCGCTTGTCTCGCATTCTGCTCAGTTACCGGACATGTCCCCACTCGCTCACCGGGGTTCACCCGGCGGAATTGTTAATGAAGAGAGCACTTAAAACCAGGCTCTCCCAAGTCCACCTGGATCTTAATGATCACGTGGAAACCATGCGACACCGGCAGAACATGTACCACGATCACGCGGCTGTTTCACGTGACATTGATGTTAACGACCCTGTTTTTGTCTTAAATTACGATCATGGTCCCAAGTGGGTTGCTGGCACTGTTTTGGCCAAGGAAGGAAATAGGGTGTTTATAATCAAACTGTTAAATGGCCAAACGTGCAGAAAGCATTTAGATCAGACCAAATTGCGATTTATTGACAACCAGGAACGACTTGAAGAGGACATCACCAGCGACGATCCACCAACACACACACAACCAGCAATCGACCTCGCTGTCAATCACGAGGATGAACCCACCGTTCCTGACAATCCGGTCAGACCAGCCGCGGTGCAGTGCAGCAATGGTCCAACCACCTCACATATGCCAGGGTTTGTACTTAGACGATCAACCAGGGAGCGAAGGGCTCCGGATCGCCTCAACTTGTAAATAACTTGCACCGAAGACTTTGGGGCGGGGGGGGTGGGGGGGATGATATGTATGTAACTATGGAATACTTGCCACCAGAGGGCGTGACTGTTGGAGTCCTAATGGTCACCTGCACACACGTGCAGAGCCAGTATAAAAGGTTGCCTGCCATGTTGTTTAGGCACTCTGGAGTTGTAATAAAGACGACGGTCACACTAAGTTGAGCTCACAGTACTCAGCCTCATGGAGTTCTTGTATACATAAGAACATAAGAATTAGGAACAGGAGTAGGCCATCTAGCCCCTCGAGCCTGCTCCGCCATTCAACAAGATCATGGCTGATCTGGCCGTGGACTCAACTCCACTGACTCGCCCGCTCCCCATAACCCTTAATTCCCTTATTGGTTAAAAATCTATCTATCTGTGATTTGAATACATTCAATGAGCTAGCCTCAACTGCTTCCTTGGGCAGAGAATTCCACAGATTCACAACACTCTGGGAGAAGAAATTCCTTCTCAACTCGGTTTTAAATTGGCTCCCCCATACTTTGAGGCTGTGCCCCCTAGTTCTAGACTCCCCGACCAGTGGAAACAACCTCTCTGCCTTCATCTTGTCTATCCCTTTCATTATTTTAAATGTTTCTATATGATCACCCCTCATCCTTCTGAACTCCAACGAGTAAAGACCCAATCTACTCAATCTATCAACAATTGGTAACCCTCTCACCTCCGGAATCAGCCTAGTGAATCGTCTCTGTACCCCCTCCAAAGCTAGTATATCCTTCCTTAAGTAAGGTGACCAAAACTGCACGCAGTACTCCAGGTGCGGCCTCACCACTACCCTGTACAGTTGCAGCAGGACCTTCCTTCTTTTGTACTCCGTCCCTCTCGCAATGAAGGCCAACATTCCATTCACCTTCCTGATTACCTGCTGCACCTGCAAACTAACTTTTTGGGATTCATGCACAAGGAGGCCGCCGCCGAGACCATCCTCATTCCTGCAAAGGAACTCCGGGACTTTTTGGCCCAGAGCCAGGGTCACTGCAACCAAGCCCGACTGGCCCTGGAAAAATGGTCCGAGCCAGAGCTGATCAAGGGGTCCGTCCGCGCCGCCGTTAAAACCTTGGCCGCGGGCGGGCCCTTGACAAAGGCGCAACACCTTGAGCTGTGCGAGCTCGAGGGACTCCTCGCTGGGCTGCGGAGGGAGCGGAGTTCAACAAAAGACTCCGCTCCCCCCCGCACAATAGGTTAAGGTAGAGGTTGCACTATGCTTTTGCCATGAAGATAACCATAGCCAGCCTCAACGTCAACGGCGGCAGAGGGGCACGCCGTAGATTTGACAATTTTTCGCTCCTGCGGGAGGGGAAATATGCGGTGTGCTTCCTGCAAGAAACCCACACCGTTCCGGGAGACGAAGCCACATGGCTCCTGGAATGGCAAGGAGAGGTCCGCATGAGCCACCTCACCGCCATTTCTAGTGGGGTGGCCATCTTGCTGGGCCCGCATTTTCAGCCAGAGATCTTGGGGGTCGAGGAGCCCGTGCCAGGCCGCTTGCTACATGTAACGGTTCGCCTGGGGGACGTGCCGCTCCATCTCGTGAGCGTGTACGCCCCTCAGCCCGGCCCGCAGCAAACGCGCTTCTTTGAAGAGGTGTCCGCTCTTCTTGGCTCCGTCGACGTCGGCGACTGCATTGTCCTCGGGGGGGATTTTAACTGCACCCTCGAGGCGAGGGACCGCTCCGGTGCCCCGCAGTGCATGACGGCGATGGAGAAGTTGAGGGACCTGGTCGGGTCCTTCGACTTGGTGGACGTCTGGCGAAATCTCCACCCCGACTCCAGCGCCTTTACTTGGGTGAGGCCTGGAGTTGGATGGTCTAGAGTCGACCGCCTTTACGTGTCTCGGGCGTACGTTTCCTGCGTCCCGGCGGCCTCCATGCGGCCGGTGCCGTGTTCGGACCACCACCTGGTGTGGGCGGAGCTCGCTTCGCTCCGCGCGAGGGCGGGGTCCGCGTACTGGCACTTTAACAACCGGCTGCTGGAGGACGTGCGGTTCCAGGACTCGTTCCGTCGATTCTGGTCCGACTGGAGAAGGAAGCAGGGGGGCTTCCCCTCCTTGAGGCTATGGTGGGACGTGGGCAAGGCTCACGTCCGCGTCTTCTGTCAAGAGTACGCGAGGGGGTCGACCAAGAGGCGGGCGGCCAGAGTCGGGCGCCTAGAAAAAGAGGTGCTCGACCTGGAAGCCCGTCTCGGTCAAGTCGTCCAGGACCCGGCCCTGCGGACGGTGTACGAAGCGAAGAAGGCCGCGCTGAAGGACCTGCAGCTCGTCGGGTCCCGAGGCGCGTTCGTGAGGTCGCGGATCCGGTTCCTGCGGGATCTGGACCGCGGCTCCCCCTTCTTCTACTCGCTGGAAAAAAGGCAGAGTGTCCGTAAGCAGCTCTTGACGCTGCTGGCCGACGACGGCTCTCTCGTCTCGGATCCGGAGGGCGTCAACAACAGGGTCCGTGAATATTACGGGGCTCTGTTCTCTCCGGATCCGTCCAGCGAGGAAGCGCGTAGAGTTTTGTGGGAGGACCTGCCGAAGGTCGGCCCGGAGGGCGCCGAAAATCTGGAAGCTCCGCTAAGCCTGGCGGAGCTGACCGGTGCCCTCGCCCGGCTCTCGAGGGGAAAATCCCCGGGGCTGGACGGGCTGACCGTGGAGTTCCACAGGGCGTTCTGGGACGTCCTGGGGAGCGACTACGCGCGGGTCCTGGGGGAAAGTCTGGCGACCGGGGAGATGCCCCTCTCTTGGCGCAGGGCAGTCATCGTCCTGCTGCCTAAGAAGGGCGATCTCCGCCTCCTTAAGAACTGGCGCCCGGTCTCCCTCCTCAGCACGGACTACAAAATCTTCGCCAGGGCGATGTCTGCTCGCCTTGGTGCCGTGCTGGACCACATGATCCACCCCGACCAGTCATACACGGTCCCGGGCCGGACAATCCACGACAACATCCATCTGGTCCGGGACCTCATCCATTGTTCCCAGGAGGCTGGTCTGTCGGTCGCCTTCCTATCCCTCGACCAAGAGAAGGCGTTCGACAGGGTGGATCACGACTATCTGCTCGGAACTCTGCGCGCTTTCGGGTTCGGGACGCATTTCGTCGCCCGGATCCGACTTTTGTACGCCGCCGCGGAGTGTCTGATTAAGGTTAACGGGTCCTTGACGGCGCCCCTTCGCTTTAGGAGAGGGGTGCGCCAGGGATGCCCCATGTCCGGCCAGTTATACGCCGTTTGCGTGGAGCCTTTCCTGCGCCTCTTGCGGACGAGGTTGACGGGACTGGCTCTGCAAGGGCCGGGCGTGGAGGTCGTCCTCTCGGCTTACGCCGATGACGTGCTCCTCGCGGTAGAGGATCCCGCTGACCTGCGGAGGATGCGTGAGTGCCAGGAGATTTACTCGGCCGCGTCCTCCGCCAGGATCAACTGGGAGAAATGTTCCGGACTCCTGGTGGGTCAGTGGCGGGTGGACTCCCTGCCGGAGGAGCTCAGGCCTTTTGCCTGGAGCACGACCCATCTCCTCTATCTGGGAGTCTACCTTAGCCCCGACGAGGAAGCCTGGCCGGCGAACTGGCAGGAGCTGGAGGCCAAGGTCGCCGCTCGCCTAGGGCGCTGGACAGGACTGCTCCGAGTGCTGTCCTACAGGGGTCGAGCGCTAGTCATAAACCAGCTGGTGGCCGCAATGCTGTGGTACCGGCTGGTCACTTTGACCCCTCCCCCTGCGTTTGTCGCCAAGATACAGAAGAAGCTGGTGGACTTCTTCTGGAACAACAGGAAGCACTGGGTCTCTGTCGCGGTCTTGAGTCTCCCGCTTGAGGAGGGCGGTCAGTCGTTGGTGTGCGTCAGCGCCCAGCTCGCGACTTTCCGTCTTCAGACCCTGCAGAGATACCTTTACGTCGAGCCCCCTCCTAGGTGGTGTGCTCTGGCGAGGTATTTCTTCCGCCAGCAGCTCGACCTCAATTATGACACGCAGCTCCTGTTTGTGAACTTGGGGGGTGCCAGGACCGCCCTCCGGGAGCTGCCTGTCTTTTACAGGGAACTCATCAGGGTCTGGAACAAAGTCTCCACCAAGCGCAGCTCTCCGCCGGCTGGAGTGGCGGCCGTCCTGCAGGAGCCGCTGCTCGGGAATCCGTACCTCCACGGCCGAGGCTTCATGTGGCGGTCGGAAGAGAGGGCTGTGGCTGGTGAGGTGACCAGGGTCAGGGACCTGCTCGATGGCGGAGGAGCGGGCTGGATGGCGCCAGTCACGCTGGCGCGGCGCCTAAATTCTGCCAACGTCCGCCGCGCGGCCGATGCCATCGAGTCGCTAAAAACAGCTCTGGGCCCTGACTCCGTTAGGTGTATCGAGGAGGCTCAAGCACGTGGGGAGATCCCGTCCGAACTGACCCCCGTCCGGACGGAATTCCTCATCGGCGCCAAACCCCGGAACCTCCCTCGGGGGCCGGCGCCTCACAACTTGAGCCGCCTCGGGGAAATCCCCTCCGTGCCTTTCAGTTCCGCGCGGAGGGGTTTCCTGTACGGGCTGCTCCTGCACACCCTCAACTTTGCCATCCTCGCCGGCCGTCCGGACACGCCATGGCGTACCATCTTGCCGTCCGGAGGAGGCGGGGGTCCCCGATGGAGGGCACTCTACGCAGGGGTCCTCCCACTATTCATCGGGGACTTGGCCTGGAGGGTGGTGCACGGAGCAGTGCCGTGCAACAAATTTTTAAGCCGGTTCACGGACTCCCAGGCCGCCTGCAATTTCTGCGGTCTGGAGGAGTCCGTGTTCCATGTTTTTATTGAATGCACAAGGTTGCAGCCCCTGTTCCACTATTTGAAGGGGCTGCTCCTGAAATTCTGGCTGCACTTCAGTCCCACTCTCCTGATCTTTGGGCACCCTGTGCGGAGGGGAGCGGGTAGGTCCGAGGGCCTCCTCGTAGGACTGCTCCTGGGCACGGCCAAGGGTGCCATCAGCCGGTCCAGGCAGCGGGCGGTCGAGGGGGTCGTTCAACCTGACTGCCTGTCTCTCTTCCGCTCTTACATCCGATCCAGGGTGTCCTTGGAGATGGAGCACGCGGTGTCCACCGGTACGCTCGCGGCCTTCCGCGAGAGGTGGGCACCGGAGGGACTGGAGTGCATCATCACGCCCGGCAACCAAATTTTAATTTGATTTTACGTTTTAAAGTTTAATTTGTTTTAATTGCCGGTGCTTTTAGTGTCCCCCTCTCCTTTTATAGGGGGCACTGGAAAAAGGAAAAATTTGATTTTAGTGCCCCAAAAAAAAAAACACAAAAAAATAAATAAAAAAGGGGCCTTGTAAATGTCTTGTGTGTGTCATCCAGGTCGGGTGGCACGGATACATGTTTTATGTTTTTGCAGGTGAACTCCAAAAAGAGTTTCATGCACAAGGAGGCCGCCGCCGAGACCATCCTCATTCCTGCAAAGGAACTCCGGGACTTTTTGGCCCAGAGCCAGGGTCACTGCAACCAAGCCCGACTGGCCCTGGAAAAATGGTCCGAGCCAGAGCTGATCAAGGGGTCCGTCCGCGCCGCCGTTAAAACCTTGGCCGCGGGCGGGCCCTTGACAAAGGCGCAACACCTTGAGCTGTGCGAGCTCGAGGGACTCCTCGCTGGGCTGCGGAGGGAGCGGAGTTCAACAAAAGACTCCGCTCCCCCCCGCACAATAGGTTAAGGTAGAGGTTGCACTATGCTTTTGCCATGAAGATAACCATAGCCAGCCTCAACGTCAACGGCGGCAGAGGGGCACGCCGTAGATTTGACAATTTTTCGCTCCTGCGGGAGGGGAAATATGCGGTGTGCTTCCTGCAAGAAACCCACACCGTTCCGGGAGACGAAGCCACATGGCTCCTGGAATGGCAAGGAGAGGTCCGCATGAGCCACCTCACCGCCATTTCTAGTGGGGTGGCCATCTTGCTGGGCCCGCATTTTCAGCCAGAGATCTTGGGGGTCGAGGAGCCCGTGCCAGGCCGCTTGCTACATGTAACGGTTCGCCTGGGGGACGTGCCGCTCCATCTCGTGAGCGTGTACGCCCCTCAGCCCGGCCCGCAGCAAACGCGCTTCTTTGAAGAGGTGTCCGCTCTTCTTGGCTCCGTCGACGTCGGCGACTGCATTGTCCTCGGGGGGGATTTTAACTGCACCCTCGAGGCGAGGGACCGCTCCGGTGCCCCGCAGTGCATGACGGCGATGGAGAAGTTGAGGGACCTGGTCGGGTCCTTCGACTTGGTGGACGTCTGGCGAAATCTCCACCCCGACTCCAGCGCCTTTACTTGGGTGAGGCCTGGAGTAGGATGGTCTAGAGTCGACCGCCTTTACGTGTCTCGGGCGTACGTTTCCTGCGTCCCGGCGGCCTCCATGCGGCCGGTGCCGTGTTCGGACCACCACCTGGTGTGGGCGGAGCTCGCTTCGCTCCGCGCGAGGACGGGGTCCGCGTACTGGCACTTTAACAACCGGCTGCTGGAGGACGTGCGGTTCCAGGACTCGTTCCGTCGATTCTGGTCCGACTGGAGAAGGAAGCAGGGGGGCTTCCCCTCCTTGAGGCTATGGTGGGACGTGGGCAAGGCTCACGTCCGCGTCTTCTGTCAAGAGTACGCGAGGGGGTCGAGCAAGAGGCAGGCGGCCAGAGTCGTGCGCCTAGAAAAAGAGGTGCTCGACCTGGAAGCCCGTCTCGGTCAAGTCGTCCAGGACCCGGCCCTGCGGACGGTGTACGAAGCGAAGAAGGCCGCGCTGAAGGACCTGCAGCTCGTGGGGTCCCGAGGCGCGTTCGTGAGGTCGCGGATCCGGTTCCTGCGGGATCTGGACCGCGGCTCCCCCTTCTTCTACTCGCTGGAAAAAAGGCAGAGTGTCCGTAAGCAGCTCTTGACGCTGCTGGCCGACGACGGCTCTCTTGTCTCGGATCCGGAGGGCGTCAACAACAGGGCCCGTGAATATTACGGGGCTCTGTTCTCTCCGGATCCGTCCAGCGAGGAAGCGCGTAGAGTTTTGTGGGAGGACCTGCCGAAGGTCAGCCCGGAGGGCGCCGAAAATCTGGAAGCTCCGCTAAGCCTGGCGGAGCTGACCGGTGCCCTCGCCCGGCTCTCGAGGGGAAAATCCCCGGGGCTGGACGGGCTGACCGTGGAGTTCCACAGGGCGTTCTGGGACGCAGGGCAGTCATCGTCCTGCTGCCTAAGAAGGGCGATCTCCGCCTCCTTAAGAACTGGCGCCCGGTCTCCCTCCTCAGCACGGACTACAAAATCTTCGCCAGGGCGATGTCTGCTCGCCTTGGTGCCGTGCTGGACCACATGATCCACCCCGACCAGTCCTACACGGTCCCGGGCCGGACAATCCACGATAACATCCATCTGGTCTGGGACCTCATCCATTGTTCCCAGGAGGCTGGTCTGTCGGTCGCCTTCCTATCCCTCGACCAAGAGAAGGCGTTCGACAGGGTGGATCACGACTATCTGCTCGGAACTCTGCGCGCTTTCGGGTTCGGGACGCATTTCGTCGCCCGGATCCGACTTTTGTACGCCGCCGCGGAGTGTCTGATTAAGGTTAACGGGTCCTTGACGGCGCCCCTTCGCTTTAGGAGAGGGGTGCGCCAGGGATGCCCCATGTCCGGCCAGTTATATGCTGTTTGCGTGGAGCCTTTCCTGCGCCTCTTGCGGACGAGGTTGATGGGACTGGCTCTGCAAGGGCCGGGCGTGGAGGTCGTCCTCTCGGCTTACGCCGATGACGTGCTCCTCGCGGTAGAGGATCCCGCTGACCTGCGGAGGATGCGTGAGTGCCAGGAGATTTACTCGGCCGCGTCCTCCGCCAGGATCAACTGGGAGAAATGTTCCGGACTCCTGGTGGGTCAGTGGCGGGTGGACTCCCTGCCGGAGGAGCTCAGGCCTTTTGCCTGGAGCACGACCCATCTCCTCTATCTGGGAGTCTACCTTAGCCCCGACGAGGGAGCCTGGCCGGCGAACTGGCAGGAGCTGGAGGCCAAGGTCGCCGCTCGCCTAGGGCGCTGGACAGGACTGCTCCGAGTGCTGTCCTACAGGGGTCGAGCGCTAGTCATAAACCAGCTGGTGGCCGCAATGTTGTGGTACCGGCTGGTCACTTTGACCCCTCCCCCTGCGTTTGTCGCCAAGATACAGAAGAAGCTGGTGGACTTCTTCTGGAACAACAGGAAGCACTGGGTCTCTGCCGCGGTCCTGAGTCTCCCGCTTGAGGAGGGCGGTCAGTCGTTGGTGTGCGTCAGCGCCCAGCTCGCGACTTTCCGTCTTCAGTACCTGCAGAGATACCTTTACGTCGAGCCCCCTCCTAGGTGGTGTGCTCTGGCGAGGTATTTCTTCCGCCAGCAGCTCGACCTCAATTATGACACGCAGCTCCTGTTTGTGAACTTGGGGGGTGCCAGGACCGCCCTCCGGGAGCTGCCTGTCTTTTACAGGGAACTCATCAGGGTCTGGAACAAAGTCTCCACCAAGCGCAGCTCTCCGCCGGCTGGAGTGGCGGCCGTCCTGCAGGAACCGCTGCTCGGGAATCCGTACCTCCACGGCCGAGGTTTTATGTGGCGGTCGGAAGAGAGGGCTGTGGCTGGTGAGGTGACCAGGGTCAGGGACCTGCTCGATGGCGGAGGAGCGGGCTGGATGGCGCCAGACACGCTGGCGCGGCGCCTAAATTCTGCCAACGTCCGCCACGCGGCCGATGCCATCGAGTCGCTAAAAACAGCTCTGGGCCCTGACTCCGTTAGGTGCATCGAGGAGGCTCAAGCACGTGGGGAGATCCCGTCCGAACTGACCCCCGTCCGGACGGAATTCCTCATCGGCGCCAAACCCCGGAACCTCCCTCGGGGGCCGGCGCCTCACAACTTGAGCCGCCTCGGGGAAATCCCCTCCGTGCCTTTCAGTTCCGCGCGGAGGGGTTTCCTGTACGGGCTGCTCCTGCACACCCTCAACTTTGCCATCCTCGCCGGCCGTCCGGACACGCCATGGCGTACCATCTTGCCGTCCGGAGGAGGCGGGGGTCCCCGATGGAGGGCACTCTACGCAGGGGTCCTCCCACTATTCATCGGGGACTTGGCCTGGAGGGTGGTGCACGGAGCAGTGCCGTGCAACAAATTTTTAAGCCGGTTCACGGACTCCCAGGCCGCCTGCAATTTCTGCGGTCTGGAGGAGTCCGTGTTCCATGTTTTTATTGAATGCACAAGGTTGCAGCCCCTGTTCCACTATTTGAAGGGGCTGCTCCTGAAATTCTGGCTGCACTTCAGTCCCACTCTCCTGATCTTTGGGCACCCTGTGCGGAGGGGAGCGGGTAGGTCCGAAGGCCTCCTCGTAGGACTGCTCCTGGGCACGGCCAAGGGTGCCATCAGCCGGTCCAGGCAGCGGGCGGTCGAGGGGGTCGTTCAACCTGACTGCCTGCCTCTCTTCCGCTCTTACATCCGGTCCAGGGTGTCCTTGGAGATGGAGCACGCGGTGTCCACCGGTACGCTCGCGGCCTTCCGCGAGAGGTGGGCACCGGAGGGACTGGAGTGCATCATCACGCCCGGCAACCAAATTTTAATTTGATTTTACGTTTTTAAAGTTTAACTTGTTTTAAATGCCGGTGCTTTTAGTGTCCCCTTCCCTTTTATAGGGGGCACTGGAAAATTGTGATTTTAGTGCCCCAAAAAAAGAAAAAAAAAAGAAAAACTCAAAAAAAAAGGAAAAAAAGGGCCTTGTAAATGTCTGGTGTGTCACCCAGGTCGGGTGGCACGATTCAATGTTTTATGTTTTTGCAGGTAGACTCTAAAAGAGTTTCATGCACAAGGACCCCCAGGTCCCTCTGCACCGCAGCATGTTGTAATTTCTCCCCATTCAAATAATATTCCCTTTTACTGGTTTTTTTTCCAAGGTGGATGACCTCACATTTTCCAACATTGTATTCCATCTGCCAAACCTTAGCCCATTCGCTTAACCTATCTAAATCTCTTTGCAGCCTCTCTGTGTCCTCTACACAACCCGCTTTCCCACTAGTCCTTACTACTAGGGGAATCAAGGGAGTATGGTGAGAAAGCAGGAATGGGGTACTGAAGTTGCATGTTCAGCCATGAACTCATTGAATGGCGGTGCAGGCTAGAAGGGCCGAATGGCCTACTCCTGCACCTATTTTCTATGTTTCTATGTTTCTAATCTTTGTGTCATCTGCAAATGTTGTTACACTACATTCTGTCCCCTCTTCCAGGTCATCTATGTATATTGTAAACAGTTGTGGTCCCAGCACCGATCCCTGTGGCACACCACTAACCACCGATTTCCAACCTGAAAAGGACCCATTTATCCCGACTCTCTGCTTTCTGTTAGTTAGCCAATTCTCTATCCATGTTAATACATTTCCTCCGATTCCGCGTACCTTTATCTTCTGCAGTAACCTTTTGTGTGGCGCCTTATCGAATGCCTTTTGGAAATCTAAATACACCACATCCATCGGTACACCTCTATCCACCATGCTCGTTATATCCTCAAAGAATTCCAGTAAATTAGTTTAACATGATTTCCCCTTCATGAATCCATGTTACGTCTGCTTGATTGCACTATTCCTATCTAGATCACCCGCTATTTCTTCCTTAATGATAGCTTCAAGCATTTTCCCCACTACAGATGTTAAACTAACCGGCCTATAGTTACCTGCCTTTTGTCTGCCCCCTTTTTTAAACAGAGGCGTTACATTGGCTGCTTTCCAATCCGATGGTACCTCCCCAGAGTCCAGAGAATTTTGGTAGATTAGAACGAATGCATCTGCTATAACTTCCGCCATCTCTTTTAATACCCTGGGATGCATTTCATCAGGACCAGGGGACTTGTCTACCTTGAGTCCCATTAGCCTGTCCAGCACTACCCCCTAGTGATAGTGATTGTCTCAAGGTCCACTTTCCCGTGACCAGCAATTTTTGGCATAGTTTTTGTGTCTTCCACTGTGAAGACCGAAGCAAAATAATTGTTTAAGGTCTCAGCCATTTCCACATTTCCCATTATTAAATCCCCATTCTCATCTCCTAAGGGACCGACATTTACTTTAGTCACTCTTTTCCGTTTTACATATCGGTAAAAGCTTTTACTATCTGTTTTTATGTTTTGCGCTAGTTTACTTTCGTAATCTATCTTTCCTTTCTTTATTGCTTTCGTAGTCATTCTTTTCTGTCGTTTAAAATTTTCCCAATCTTCTAGTTTCCCACTAACCTTGGCCACCTTATACGCATTGGTTTTTAATTTGATACTCTCTCTTATTTCCTTGGTTATCCACGGCTGGTTATTCCTTCTCTTACCGCCCTTCTTTTTCACTGGAATATATTTTTGTTGAGCACTATGAAAGAGCTCCTTAAAAGTCCTCCACTGTTCCTCACTTGTGCCACCGTTTAGTCTGTGTTCCCAGTCTACTTTAGCCAACTCTGCCCTCATCCCACTGTAGTCCCCTTTGTTTAAGCATAGTACGCTCGTTTCTGACACAACTTCCTCACCCTCAATCTGTATTACAAATTCAACCATACTGTGATCACTCATTCCGAGAGGATCTTTTACTAGGAGATCGTTTATTATTCCTGTCTCATTACACAGGACCAGATCTAAGATAGCTTGCTCCCTTGTAGGTTCTGTAACATACTGTTCTAAGAAACAATCCCGTATGCATTCTATGAATTCCTCCTCAAGGCTACCCCGTTCGATTTGACCAATCGATATGTAGGTTAAAATCCCTCATGATTACTGTCGTTCCTTTTTCACATGCCTCCATTATTCCCTTGATTATTGTCCGCCCCACTGTGAAGTTATTATTTGGGGGCCTATAAACTACGCCCACCAGTGACTTTTTCCCCTTACTATCTCTAATCTCCACCCACAATGATTCAACATTTTGTTCATTAGAGCCAATATCATCTCTCACAACTGCCCTGATATCATCCTTTATTAACAGAGCTACCCCACCTCCTTTCACTTCTTGTCTATTTTTCCGAATTGTCAGATCCCCCTGTATGTTTAATTCACAGTCTTGGCCACCCTGCAACCACGTTTCTGTAATGGCCACCAAATCATACTCATTTGTAATGATTTGTGCCGTCAACTCATTTACTTTGTTTCGAATGCTGCGTGCGTTTAGGTAAAGTGTTTTAATATTAGTTTTTAAACCATGATTTTTAGTTTTGACCCCTCCTGCAGCCTCTTTATATTCACACATATTGTCCCTTCCTATCACGTTGTGGTTTACACTTATCCTCGTGCTACTCTGCTCTGTTGCCTCCTGCCTTTTGCATTCTTTCTTGGGGTTCTGTTCATTTGAGCTCTCACCCACTCTAACTAGCTCAGAGCCCTCTCCTGGGTTCCCATCCTCCTGCCAAGCTAGTTTAAAGCCCTCCCAACCACACTATCAAAACCACCCGCGAGAACATTGGTCCCGTCTCTGTTGAGGTGTGACCTGTCCGACTTGTACAGGTCCCACCTACTCCAGAAGCAGTCCCAATTGTTCAGGAAACTAAAGCCTTCCCTCCTACACCAATGCTCCAGCCATGTATTTATCTGACTAGCCTTCCTATTTCTACCCTCACTAGTACGTGGCACTGGCAGTAATCCCGAGATTACCACCTTTGAGGTCCTGGCTTTCAATCTTACTCCGAACTCCCTAAACTCAGCTTTCAGGACTTCACCCCTCTTTCTACCTAGGTCGTTGGTACCAATGTGGACCACAACCACTGGCTGTTCCCCTTCCCTTCCCAGAATGCCCTGCAGTCGCTCAGTGACATCATTGACCCTTGCACCAGGGAGGCAACACACCATCCTGATGTCACTTTTGCTGCCGCAGAAGCGTCTATCTGCTCCCCTAACTATTGAATCTCCGATCACTGTAGCCCTTCCTGTCTTCTTCCTCCCCCCCTGTACAGCTGAGCCACCCACGTTGCTGTGGACTTGGCCCTGGCTGCACTCCCCAGAGGCATCACCGCCCTCGCCAGTCGTCAGAATAGAGTACCGGTTGGAAAGCGGGATAGCCTCAGGGGACTCCTGCACTACCTGCCTCGCCATACTCTTGTGTGCGGAGGTCACCCATTCCCTATCCTCCTGTACCCTTTTAATCTGTGGGGAGGCCAACGCCTGAAACAAGCTATCCACGTACCTCTCGTTCTCTCGGATGCTCCTCACTGCCTCCAGTCCTCGCTCAAGCTCCGAGACTCGGCGCTTGAGCTAGAGGAGCTGGAGACACTTCCTGCACATGTGGTCATCCCCGCTGCGGAAAGCATCCAGGAATTCCCACATGGCACAGGTATTGCATTCCATTTGAACGAGCTGCCCTGCCATCCCACTAGTTACCCTTAAATTACCCAGCAAAAACACTGACTCCCACTACACACACTAAACAACTATTTAGTAATTTATCCTCTTATCTATTAAAACACAAAATCAAAGAGATATACTCACCAGCCGATCAGCCAACCACTTACCAGCTTGGCTGTGACGTCACTTTTGTGATTTCTTGTCCCTCCTCCCCTCACTGCTCGCTCACCGACTGCCGCTGGGCCTTTGTAGTCCGCTGAACCCGGACTGCCGTGCTCCTCCCCGTATACTTAACACCTTTCTTCCACCGACCACAATCTCTACCCTCCTTCAACCATGATCTCTCCCCTCCCCAACCTCTCTCCTCACCCCCCCCCGCCCCCGACACAATCTCTCCACCCCCCCCACCAAGCACAATCTCCCCTCCATCACAACACAATCTCCCCCGACCCTCCCCCAACACAATCTCCCCCGACCCGACCCCAACACAATCTCTCCCCCTCCCCCAACACAATCTCTCTCCCCCTCCCCCAACAATCTCTCTCCCCCTCCCCCCACAATCTCTCTCCCCCAGCACAATCTCTTCCTCCCGTCCCAACTCCAGCATCCCCCGCCCCCCCAAAGTTAATTTATTTCAGCATTTTTTTTTAAACCTTGATTCCCATTATTGATATATCCTCGTTTTGAACTTTTGAAACAATTTACAGCACGTTCCAGCGGGCATTAATAGATAACAATTAGACGTAGAAACCCTGTCAGATTTTCTCTTCCTTCACCTAGAGATGCTAAAGCCAATTGGAGTGCTTCTACTGCTGTCCCAGCTGAGGTCAACCAAGTCAGTACCACATTGGTGATCAGATACTACAGGCTTTAAATGGAATTTTTTGCAATTTCAAACTACCACCCCTCAACCTTTTCAATGTCTTTCTCAGATTAGGTTTGGAATTATGTTCAGTTTCATTCACAACTCCTCTGATAATGAAGCAGTCCATGCCATACAATAGGATCTAGTTAACATCCAAACTTGAGTAACAAATAGCAGGTAGCAATCATGCCACATAAGCGGCAGATAATGGACATTTTAAACAAAAGAAAGCCCAGCCACCTCGCCCTGACCATTGCTAAGCCACCCCCCACACCCCCACCATCAACATCTTTGGGGTCACCACTGACCAGAAACTTAACTGGACCAGCCACATCAACACCATGTCTACAAGAGCAGGACAGAGACTAGGTACTCTGCAATGAGTGGCTCAGCTCCTAAATCCTGAATACTCTCCACGCACTGGGAACAACCACAACAATCAAGATGCTTGAAACCATCCAGGACAAATCAGTTCACTTGATCGGCTCCTGTATAACTGTTGTGTATGCAATAACTGTTAGACTGAGTACTGTTTGACTCCAAGAGGTATGACCTTGGCTCTGCTTTATTAAGGCCCAAAGTGCCTAATATACAAAATGGCTGGCCTTTTATACTTGGGCTGCACACACGTGCATGCAGCCCAATGACCTCCAACAGTGACGCCATCTAGTGGATAGTGATCCCAAAAGTACATACATGACAACCACTGAACTCAGTATCCACCCCCTCCATTGCGAATGCACTGTGGTTGCATTACTTATGATCTACAGGTTGTACTGCCGCAACTCACCATGGCTACTTTAACAGCATCTCTGCCACTAAGAAGAAGAAGAGCAACAATGTTGTGGGAACACCATCACCTTAAATTTCCCACACACCATCCTGACATATAGGCCCAGAAAAATTCCTGCCTCCCGGGTCCGTACGGAGTATGTACGGACCCAGTAAGGCATCGCAAAGTCGATTTTCAGCGCACAATGCACATGCATTGAAAACCGGCTTTTCCAATCTGTCAAGCTGGAGTTTGACAGATCCTCCGCATCTCGGCAGCCAGGATATTTGCATGGGCAAGATTGTGGTATTTATTCATATCTTGCCTAGCAGATGTCCTGAAAACTCTTGCGCCTGATAAAAGCAGGCACATAGCCTACTTTTACAGACGTAACAATTTTAAAATACACAAAAATATTATAAAATAAAATTTAAAAAACAAATGTGGTTGTTAAAAACCCTCCCCACTATGGTAAATTTATTTTAAACCAAATTTTAAAAACTTCTTTTTTTTTAAATCGGAAAAAAAAATGTGTATAATACATAAATAACTTTAATTTACCATAATAAAAATGTGGTGTATTTTTTTCTATTTTTTTTTAAGAGTTTTGTGTGTTTGTGGAGGGGGGGAGCGTTCTCATTCATAATAATGGAAACTCCAACTTACGAGGTTCCTATTATTATGAATGAGAACATATTTTTACCTGGATTGGCTGCCCAGAGCCATGTGACTCCTGCTCCAGCCCTGCGCACGTCCTGACGTGCACGCGCTGCAACGCGCAGTCAATGGAGACCTCAGGACCGGGAACTCGCATGGGCACAGGAGAAACAGTAGATGCGCAACTTTTAACTTTTTCCCTCGATCGCCCGCAGGAAGCAGCCGACTGGGATTTCTGGGCCATATTGTTATGCCTTTATCATTGGTGGGTCAATATCCTGGAATTTCCTACCTAACATCATTATGGGAGCACTATCATTTTCTCAGGGCATAAGAGATGGGCAATAAATGCAGCCTTGCCAGCATCGCTCAGCTCCTGAGGCCTGAGGGAAACAAGGAAAAAAAAATTTGGCGAGGCAGTGAAAGGACTGCAAGGTCGTAATAAGTTAAAAAATACATATTTGTGATGAAAATTCCAAAGCCTTCAGGAAAAACAGAGGCAAGCAACACAGATGAGTGAAATAGCTTGTACTGGGAACAAGACTCCATCTTGATTATTCAATATTGAAAAATATTAAAAGATAATTCTAATGCTACTTGGGATGCAAATTATCATTTTCTTTTTTCGAATTGTTAAAAAATAGCTTTAATAATGACTTTATAAGTTTATTACTCCAGGATATAATTGTGCTGGGTTGTATTTTTGTGTCTACCTTAACCAGCTTTACAGTGCAGCAGCTGTGGTCTTGGTGCCAGGCACAAATAAAAGAAAATGGAAACGGAACTGAAAACATAACAATTTGGAACTCTAAATGGTTAGTAGACAGTACTTTGGAAAATCTAGACAATTTATTCAAAATAGTGATAAACACCTGCAACTGGAAAAAGATAATCTGGAAATCATCTTTCTTGAGATCTGATTTTCTTTAATAAAAGACACATCACTCTAAGTACAAATAGAAAAGCTTAATTTTCCGACCAAGAGCCAGAATTCAAGAATTGTGCCTATCTGGATGAATTACCTAGAATGGTGAATATTTAAAACAGTTTATTCTTTAGACTGATGCAGTGTGTCTTAATTTATCTCCCTGACATTAACTTAGATTATTGGTTTCGATAGCACATTACCTTTGTTTATAAAAATGTAACCCGTCCAATAATATCAGCAGAAGTCATGACCTAGTTAACCTAGTTTTTTAAATGCATGCTAAAAAATCAAAGAGCAAGTTATTATTTAAATGGAGAAAGATTGCAAAGTGCTGCAGTACAGCAGGACCTGGGGGTACTTGTGCATGAAACACAAAAGGTTAGTATGCAGGTACAGCAAATGATCAGGAAGGCCAATGGAATCTTAGCCTTTATTGCAAAGGGGATGGAGAATAAAAGCAGGGAAGTCTTGCTACAGTTGTACAGGGTATTGATGAGGTCACACCTGGAATACTGCGTGCAGTTTTGGTTTCCATATTTACGAAAGGATATACTTGCTTTGGAGGCAGTTCAGAGAAGGTTCACAAGGTTGATTCCAGAGATGAGGGGGTTGACTTATGAGGAAAGGTTGAGTAGGTTGGGTCTCTACTCATTGGAATTCAGAAGAGTGAGAGGTGATCTTATCGAAATGTATAAGATTATGAGGGAGCTTGACAAGGTGGATGCAGAGAGAATGATTCCACTGATGAGGGAGACTAGAACTAGAGGACATGATCTTAGAATAAGGGGTCGCCCATTTAAAACTGAGATGGAAAAATTTCTTCTTTCAGAGGGTTGTGGATCTGTGGTATTTGCTGCCTCAGAGAGCAGTGGAAGCTGAGACATTGAATACATTTAAGACAGAAATAGACAGCTTCTTAAACGATAAGGGAATAAGGAGTTATGGAGAGCGGGCATGGAAGTGGACCTGAGTCCATGATCGGATCAGCCATGATCATATTGAATGGCAGAGCAGGCTCAAGGGGCCGTATGGCCTACTCCTGCTCCTATTTCTTATGTTAGCATTTTTTTTTAAAACTTAAGTTGATTCTAAAATTTTTGTACAGTACTCACTGCATTGAAAAGTCAGCTTTTTTTTATGAAATGTAGTGGACTGTGCTTGTATTCTATGAAAAAAAAGACAATATAGGGGAACAGAAACAGTTAAACTGTTTTGAATCACTATCAAGAAGTAAAAATTAATTTATATATCTTTTTCTAGCAATAAAATGTCATACTGTTGAAACTAGCCAAAAATGATAATAGTCACTTTCTCCTATACAGGTTGAACCTCCTTTATTCGGCATCCTCGGGACCTGGCCCGTGCCGTATAAGAGATTTTGCCAGATGAGGGGAGGTAACGTGTTCTACCATCTTTTACAATTGCCAGCCCCCAGCCCCAGCCAGCCAGCCCCGATAAAGATATCCCCCACCACCGCCCCCTCCCCTCCCCACCCCACAATCTCCAAAACTCATTGAAAGTAACGAAGAGGTATTTTGTTTTTGTTTGGCAGAGCGCCAAGGGCAGCGGGGAGGGGAGGGGACGAGTGGCCAGCCCGAGGACACGGCCTGCTGGCCCGACCCCAGAGGGAGCACCGACGGCAGTAGGGAGCGGAGGGGAGGAGGGGCCAGCCCGAGGACACAGCCTGCCGGTCCGACCCCGGCCTGGGCACTGGAAGTAAGTCGATAGGACTCCGTGCAATCCTTGCGCTAAGACGGGATCGCGTTAACAGCAAGCCCGCCCAGCGTAAACGGAGCTATGGTGGCTCTGTGGTTGCAGGAGTTCCCGGAATCAAGGAGAAAGATAGCAGCCAAGCTCGGCAAAGCGAAAAACTAGCCAGGAGGTTTAAAATTTTTTTTTAAATAACTTTTATCAAGCTTTTATTTATAATTTAGTTCAAAATATAATTATTAGTAGTACAGGTTGAACCCCTCTCCCCTCCACCCGCCCCAAACAACTTGAATACCTACCCTCAAGGCTACTTAGGCAATCAGTACCTTCAGAATTGGACCGAGGAAGGAGTCTCCATCATCAGGAGAATAGAGAATATTGGTGAGTAAGAAAAAAATGATTTGCGCATGCACCATCCGGCGGCCAGGAATGGTGCTGGACGAGAGGTGATGCCGGATAAGCGAGACCCGGATAAGAGAGGTTCAACCTGTATAATAGTGCTTTCTAAAGTAGTTTGAAATGCTTCATTAGAGGTGTTTTTATTTGGCAATCTTAAAAGCTAAACAACAAAAATATTTTAAAGAAATTGTGCTCTAATAAGGCTTTTTTGTGAACAAAACTTTGTCACTTTGGAATTAGCTGGGAAGAATGTGTTTTACACTCTGAAGCAGCGCTAACTGCAATTAAAGGACAAAGCATAATATTTAGACAGAGCCATTGCAAAGCGCATAACAATTAGACATCAGTTTCACTACTACTATTAACGTGTATTAGGTCTAGATAATTGGTTATCTTGAAACTTTAACAAGGTAGTTCGATTTCATGTCAAAATGTATAATAGAGTGGAAAATGGATTATCTTGTGACATTAGAATAAACAAATGCAAGGTTATTGGTGTTAAAAAAAGGGGTTGAATGTATTTCAATGCACCAATTAGATTCTATCTCCTCTATTTGATAATTTGTTAACCTTGTTATCTTATTTAATTCAAAATATAATTATTAGTAGTACAGGTTGAACCCCTCTCCCCTCCACCCGCCCCAAACAACTTGAATACCTACCCTCAAGGCTACTTAGGCAATCAGTACCTTCAGAATTGGACCGAGGAAGGAGTCTCCATCATCAGGAGAATAGAGAATATTGGTGAGTAAGAAAAAAATGATTTGCGCATGCACCATCCGGCGTTCTGTTATCTTAAGCCATTGTGCCTTGTGGCCCCGCAATTTCTCAAAAGCCTTCTGGCTCATAATTGACTGACTCGCACCCATGTCCAACTCCATTAATACCGGAATACTGTTCAATTTGATTTTCAGCATGATAGGGGGGCTCTTGGTGGTGAAGGTGTGTACCCCATACACTTCTTCCTCGGGTTGAGTTGCCTCTCTTTGTTCTGCGTGATCCGCGCCAGATCGATCATCCTCTGCCGACTCTGCCACGTGGTGAGTCACAGCACTTTTGCACATTCGCTGGAGATGCCCCATTGTTTCGCAGCCTTTGCACACGTAGTGCTTGAATCGACATTAATAGGCTCGGTGATTACCCCCGCAGCGCCAACATGGTGCTAATGGATCTGCATTCACACCCGATGGCAGACTCTGAGTCATCCTAGGCCCTGCCACATGCAGTTCTACCTGCTAGCGACGTTATTTTATGCACAGTACTTGCCGATGAGCTTCGATGCTGGGAAGATATCTGTCTGGTATTATCAAAGTTATTGCATGCAAAGTTACATTTTGGCAGGGGTTGAGAGAAATTCAGATCATTCATTCATTGCCATTTTCCCCCAGAGGTTGAAGGGATCCAGAATCCCATTCTTGTCCCACCAAATACTTGTAGTAGTACAGGTACCAGTTCTTGACTTATTCATAAGATTTCCTTCAGCTATTGACTGTTGACTCGCTTAAGATTGGACTTGTGTGCACCTGCTTCATTCATAATTCTTCAGATTTATTGTCACACACTTAGCCCAGAAATTTTCCATTAAACTTGTCAACTTTATTAGTCGGGAAATTGTGTTGGGGAAATTGATGGGATTGAAGGCCGATAAATCCCCAAGGCCTGATGGACTGCATCCCAGAGTACTTAAGGAGGTGGCCTTGGAAATAGCGGATGCATTGACAGTCATTTTCCAACATTCCATTGACTCTGGATCAGTTCCTATCGAGTGGAGGGTAGCCAATGTAACCCCACTTTTTAAAAAAGGAGGGAGAGAGAAAACAGGGAATTATAGACCAGTCAGCCTGACCTCAGTAGTGGGAAAAATGATGGAATCAATTATTAAGGATGTCATAGCAGTGCATCTGGAAAATGGTGACATGATAGGTCCAAGTCAGCATGGATTTGTGAAAGCGAAATCATGCTTGACAAATCTTCTGGAATTTTTTGAGGATGTTTCCAGTAAAGTGGACAAAGGAGAACCAGTTGATGTGGTATATTTGGACTTTCAGAAGGCTTTCGACAAGGTCCCACACAAGAGATTAATGTGCAAAGTTAAAGCACATGGGATTGGGGGTAGTGTGCTGACGTGGATTGAGAACTGGTTGTCAGACAGGAAGCAAAGAGTAGGAGTAAACGGGTACTTTTCAGAATGGCAGGCAGTGACTAGTGGGGTGCCGCAAGGTTCTGTGCTGGGGCCCCAGCTGTTTACATTGTACATTAATGATTTAGACGAGGGGATTAAATGCAGTATCTCAAATTTTGAGGATGACACTAAGTTGGGTGGCAGTGTGAGCTGCGCGGAGGATGCTATTAGGCTGCAGAGTGACTTGGATAGGTTAGGTGAGTGGGCAAATGCATGGCAGATGAAGTATAATGTGGATAAATGTGAGGTTATCCACTTTGGTGGTAAAAACAGAGAGACAGACTATTATCTGAATGGTGACAGATTAGGAAAAGGGAAGGTGCAACGAGACCTGGGTGTCATGGTACATCAGTCATTGAAGGTTAGCATGCAGGTACAGCAGGCGGTTAAGAAAGCAAATGGCATGTTGGCCTTCATAGCAAGGGGATTTGAATACAGGGGCAGGGAGGTGTTGCTACAGTTGTACAGGGCCTTGGTGAGGCCACACCTGGAGTATTGTGTACAGTTTTGGTCTCCTAACTTGAGGAAGGACATTCTTGCTATTGAGGGAGTGCAGCGAAGATTCACCAGACTGATTCCCGGGATGGCGGGACTGACCTATCAAGAAAGACTGGATCAACTGGGCTTGTATTCACTGGAGTTCAGAAGAATGAGAGGGGACCTCATGGAAACGTTTAAAATTCTGACGGGTTTAGACAGGTTAGATGCAGGAAGAATGTTCCCAATGTTGGGGAAGTCCAGAACCAGGGGTCACAGTCTGAGGATAAGGGGTAAGCCATTTAGGACCGAGATGAGGAGAAACTTCTTCACCCAGAGAGTGGTGAACCTGTGGAATTCTCTACCACAGAAAGTAGTTGAGGCCAATTCACTAAATATATTCAAAAGGGAGTTAGATGAAGTCCTTACTACTCGGGGGATCAAGGGTTATGGCGAGAAAGCAGGAAGGGGGTACTGAAGTTTCATGTTCAGCCATGAACTCATTGAATGGCGGTGCAGGCTAGAAGGGCTGAATGGCCTGCTCCTGCACCTATTTTCTATGTTTCTATAAATTTACTTTTAAAATCTTTTATCAAGTGTTTGCCTGTCCATCTCCACCTTGCCATTGAACACCAACCACTGCCTGCTTTTTTGCTGCCAAATCCTCTGACTAGGATAAATATTTTACTTGGAAAATGTCAGAGCCAAGCTGAGGTGATTTCTCAGCTTTCTCCCCATCTCTCTGTTACCTTGTCTGAAAGATTGGTTCAGTCAAGGTTTATGGGTATTTTGAAAAAGCTTGCCAATTTCCGTGTAACCAATAAACTGTCTGTGCTTAAAGTCCATCCCAATACTGGAACTATGATATATTTACTATTACAGTTTATCACGGTTCTAATTTAACATGTATCCTGAAAGAGAACTAATGGGAACCTTGCTGACCAGTAATGACCCAAACACATTTAGAATTAATGGGCACTGTACTGTACAAAGAAATCTAGATTTACAAATATGAAAGATTAGTATTCATTTCTGCAGGGTCAGATATGCTGTCCTTCCAAATAACAGTACATTCTCAGTTTGTGAATCTATGTTAACGACATGATATCTGAGCAGTTCATGGATGGTTACGAGTGATTGGAGTTCTTTACTGTGCCTCTGCAGCCGTCGCTAAAAATGTATTGCAGATCTCAGTAACTTTTGTTGCAGCTCTCGATCTTTGCCACTTATTTCACTAAAAGAGCTGCGCTAAGAAAATAAATCTTCCCGGGTTTAGGTTGAAGTTGGGCTGAGGGCTAGCGTTGGATTGAAGCGGGTAGGGTTGGGCGTCAAATGAATCTATTGCAGAGGGGCATTATGCACTCTATTGGTGTCGACATGGAAGACGATGCACTTGATGGATATGCCGGCGCAAAGGAGAGGACTTGCTATGTGGGGTCAATGTATTTCCTGAAATCAACGATGATGCCTCTGCTGCCCCAACGCCTGTCAGAAGGTGCTGGGCAGGACCAGCCATTGCAGGGTCAATGGTCCTCGGGGAGGGTTGAGTATCCTTCCTCAACTTTAATCACCGGCCCGCAGCATAGGAAGCAGCAGAATCTGCCAGGATGGTGCCGAACTCACTCCACCTTGTGCTTCAAATGCACGGGGTGAATATTTGTAAAAGGACGAGTGAAACCAGGATTCTCTCTCTCTCTCTCTCTGAAAGGGGAAGGGTTTGTGTGTAATACTGCACAGTAAACAGCTGGATTAGGCGGCATACAAAGCAGAGGCGGACCTCGTCTACTTTGTGTAACACCTATTTACCGAGGTTGTTCTGAATTCACTCACCCCACGGTTCGTCGCCAACAGTGAAACTCTGCGGGTCACCAGTAGCTCCGGCTCCTCCGGCCTCCGCAACAGCCCCGTTACCATAGCAGCAGAGCCGCCAAAACAAACAGCGACTTCCGGCCGAGTGATGAAGGCACGCTGAGGAGCTCGAGCTTGGTCATGGTGCCCGCGAAAGCATTTAAAGCTTTACTCCCAACGTTTGCTCTCATCCTCACCCCCCACCTCTTTAAAGTGGTGGTCTGATATTATTGCAGAATTGATTCAGGACCACAAAGATATACCAATTGTATTTTAAACTCAATTTTTGTGAGGTTTGACCAATCTGGACATTAATCAAATGCTCCACCCAACAGGATGGTCCTTGTGCCTTTGTGGGTAGGACGTTCGGGAGGATAGCAGACCAGGGCTTCCTGGGGAAAACGTGGTGGTGGGGGGTGGAGCAAGGCTGCTGCATTACCTGAGGGGATGGGGAGCATTTAAAGCTTTCCATAAGACAATTCAATGGGTGGGATAGAGCACACTATAGTGTAGATTGCATACGGTCTGTGGGGGATGAACTTTTCTAACAATGAAGTGTTTTGGGGCACTCAGTTCTCACAAAAGCTTGTTTTATATACGTCTCCATTGTGATGTGTGTAGCACTCAAATCACTGACTCCACACGGTCTTGTGTTGTAGTAACTACTGTGACCTTAGTCCTTTATTGTGCAACTCCAGAGTGCCTTCTCAGGTGTGGTGGGTAGTCTTTTATACTCTGTCTTGCAGGTACTTTCAGGTCTCCCACCACAGCGCCCTCTGTGGCGCACCATTGTATTTATACATTTAATGTACCTGGACAATACATAACATCTCACTCCGCCCCCCCCCCCCCCCAGTTCCAAAAACCATTGCTAGTAACCTCGGCCTTGTTCGTCCTGGTTGGTTTGTGAGTGTGAGTCCATGACCATCCACTTCCCTCTTCCCCCCCCCCCATGTAGCGATTATGCTAGCATGTGGTATTTGCAGTCCTTACATGGGTGATGAAGTACACGAGTATAACCTCCAACAGAAAGCAGGTATACATAGACAGTACATTTGTATGGTACATATGATATATGGTACAGATGTTATGTCAAAAGGTTGCAGGTGCACTGAACAGTTATTTAATCCCAGCTCCACTGGGTGAGGTACGGTGGCAGTATACTGCCTCTTTTTGCCCGAGGTGATGGGCTGTGCTGAGACAGTGTATCGCAACTAGTGCGTTGCCTCTATTCTCAGTAGTTGCCTTAGCAGCTCATCTGCAGCCGCTGAACCATTGCATGAATCACATAAAATTGGAAATTGCATTGGCCCCTTAGGCATGTCAGTCATGGATCCATTAACCCTTTTATTTGTACCTCGTACTCTTTTCGTAATTCATATCCATTATTTTAAGCACAGTAACCATTCAGCATTAAAATATTAACTCTTATCATAAATCCGTCATCCTACATTCACATTGCTCATTTAGATTCGCTCTTGCCTTACAAAAGTCTCTTTGTGGGGACAGCCAACGGTGTAAGGCCCTTTTAAGACTCCCGGGTGCATTTCCCTTTTAAGATGCCATCTTGTGTTTCCCACGAGGCTTTCACTGGGCGTCGCCATTTTAGTTTCTCTGCTGGCCTTTGTCTGCAGAGCTCTGCTGCCACGAGGCTCGCCACCATCTTGAGCTTGCTGACAAAGAAGAAAGAAAGTGTAAAGTCACGCTTGAAAGGGGAAATTCTGGTCTCGGCTTCAGCATTGCAAATGGCACAGATAATCCGCACATTGGTGATGATCCAAGCATATTCATTACAAAAATCATTGTAGGAGGTGCAGCTGCACAGGATGGAAGATTGCAGGTGAATGATTGCATCCTTCAGGTAAATGATGTAGATGTAAGGGAAGTAACACATAGCAAAGCAGTAGAAGCTTTAAAAGACGCTGGATCGATTGTGCGATTATACGTGCGGAGAAGGAAGCCCATCACTGGAAAGATCTTAGAAATAAAACGTCGCGTTCTCCCGGGTCATACCTGCTGCCGCTGTAGCCTCCTCTCCTGCCATTTCAGCCACCGCTGTAGCCTCCTCTCCTGCCGTTCCAGCCGCCGCTGTAGCCTCCGCCGCCGCTGTAGCCTCTTCTCCTGCCGTTCCGGCCGCCGCTGTAGCCTCCTCTGCCGCCGTGGCCTCCTCTGTCGCTGTTGTCCCAGTAACTGCTGCCTCTCCTGCGGCCACCGTAGCCACCACCACCGCCGCCCAACTTTTTCTCCGCACAGCACCCCCCCCCGATTTGTCAGCCGTCGATGGGTTTGCCATTCAACGCCTGCTCTTCCAGGGTCTGCTCATCTGTGTGTGGCTTCTTTCTCCTCCAGCTCGGTTGGCACTGCTCTTTGGGAACCCGGGGGACAGCAGTCTGTGGAGGAATGAAGTCTTCCCAGCTCCCACGGACCTTCCCCATCCACCTCCTGCCTAGTAGCGTCGGCCCATCACCTGCAATGACCCACAAAGGTAAACCGTGTGTCTCGCCCCCGTGAGATACCTGCACATCCGCTCTGCCTAGAACAGGTATCAGTTCCTTGGTGTAGGTGTGCAGCTTTGCCGTGATTGGGACCAGCTTGGGTCGTGCAGCTGGGTTGACCCACAGTTTATCAAAAGTTCTCTGACTCATCAACGATGGACCCAATCCAGTCTCCACTTCCATACTCACTGGGACTCCGTGAATCTTGACCTCCATAATCACTGGAGCCGAATTGTCGGTACACATATATAGTCCAAGCACTTCACCTTCTTCTGCCTGCTCCTCGCTGGATAGTAGATCATCTACCATCTCCTCAGCCACACGGTGAGTCAGGTTTCTTTTGCACATACGCTGAAGGTGGCCTTTTGTGTAGCAGGTATTGCACGTATACTCCGCAAACCTGCACCAGTGAGCCCCATGGCTTCCTCCACAGCGCCAGCATGGTGCTACTCGATTAGCCCCCCTCGGCAGACTCTGAGTTCCAGGACCCCAAGGTCCGTGCTTTCTGCTCTGGGCAGAGCCACGTTCTGCAGTTTTGTCCGTGACGGGCGCTATCCTGTAGACAATGCCTGCCGGGTTCGAGACTGTGTGGATCATCCGCTTGGTGCTGCAAGTCGAGGTCATGAATGCCCTGCTGATGGTGATGGCTTGCTTCAGGGTGACTGTAGGTTCAGTGGATAGCAGCCTGTGAAGGAGCCCCTCATGGCCAATCCCCATAACAAAAACGTCTCGCAACGCCTCGTCAAGGTGTGTGCCAAAATCACACGGCGCCGCGAGTCTCCTGAGGTCTGCAGCATGTTCGGTGACATCCTGGCCCTCAGGTCTGCAGTGGTGGTAGAACTTGTGCTTGGCCATGAGGATGCTCTCCTTCGGTTTCAGTTGGTCATGAATGAGTGCGATCAGCTCCTCATATGACTTGCCCCTGGCACTCTCGGGTGCCAGCAAATCCCTGACAAGACAGTAGACCTCATCGCCACAACTGGAAAGCAATATCGCCTTACGCTTCTCTCTCAGTGCATCTGTGTTCCCCGTCAGGTCGTTTGCTGTGAAGTAGTACTCGAGCCTTTCCGTGAAGGCCTCCCAATCATTGCCCAATGTAAAATCCTTTAATGAGCCCAGAGTAGCCTTGGTTGTGTGAAGTTCGTCCGTGTCCTTGTCGCCAATGTGATGTATGTAGCACTCAAATCACTGACTCCACACGGTCTCGTGTTGTAGTAACTGCTGTGACCTTAGTCCTTTATTGTGCAACTCCAGAGTGCCTTCTCAGGTGTAGTGGACAGCCTTTTATACTCTGTCTTGCAGGTACTTTCAGGTCTCCCACCACAGCGCCCTCTGTGATGCACCATTGTACTTATACATTTAATATACCTGGACAATACATAACATCCATGTTGACTAGTTTGTTAAATTTGTAATGATATCGATTAACAACTTGCATTTTTATCGAGCCTTTGCTGTAGTTTATGTTGGAAAGTTTATATGCATGCCTTTTATGTGAATAGGCATATCTTAAATGTAGCAAACTATTCCAAGGTATTCACAAAGGGGTAAATTGGACAGCAAGCAGAAATTGGAGAAGGTTATGTGATATGATTGAAGATGTTATTGAACAGGTAATTTTTTAGGAGGTTTTTGAAGGTGTCAGAGATGTACCATGATGGAAAGATTTGGGAAAAGAGTTTCAGATTGCATGATGGTTGAAGGATGTATTTCCCATTGATTATGATGTAGAGGAAGTGCACAATCGTCCGAACCCAGAAGAAGGGAAGGTACGAGCTGGAATATGGGGCTAGAGGAAATTGCAGAAATAGAGTGTAGGTAAGCCATTGAACGATTTGTAAATTAAGATTTTGAAATCAATTTGGGGATAGAAAACCAATGGTGGTCGATGAAGAATAAGGTGGTGGGTTTTAGTCTTAGTTAGGACATAGGCTCTGGAGGTCTGAATGAATTGATAGTTGTATAGGATGAATCTCAGGAGGCTGACGAAGAGGGCATTGGCAAAGGTGGGCCTGGAGGTGCAAAGCCACCAGAGGGCGCGACTGTTGGAGTCCTAATGGTCACCTGCACACAAGTTCAGGGTCAGTATAAAAGGTTGGCTGCCATGTTGTTTAGGGACTCTGGAGTTGTAATAAAGAAGACTAAGGTCACACTAAGTTCAGCTCACAGTATTCAGCCTCATGGAGTTCTTGTATACCTAACAAAGGAGTGAAATAGGAATGGAGATAGCTAATAATTTGGAGTTGGAAATTGTTAGTGGATTAGATGTAGAGTTTGGAGCTCAATAATGATCAAGCAGAACTCCAATGCTGCACATTTGAGAATGTATTTAGGGAAAGGGATAGTACTGTGGAGTTTCTGGTGAAAACTAAACAAGATGGCTTCAGCTTGCCAATGTTCAGCTGGGAAAAGTTCTGACTCATCCACATCTTGGGTGATAGCCGGTTAGACAACAGAAGTGATGGAGCCAAGGGTGGTGGAGGATAAAGCACAATGTCCTGTTGTAACAATGTTGCTGGGAGGCAGCATGTAATTGAGGAATTAAGAGGTTGGGTACAGTGGAGATGACCATGTGGAGATGGGAGGATAAGCTATTACAAGAGATATAGATGCTACATAGGGACAAGTAGGAATGGAACCATGAAGAGAAAATTCCACAGAGATGGACCACAGAACAAAGGTGATAGTGAAGGATGGAGTTTTTCAGGAAATAAGGTACTGGAAACACAGGACATCACTGAAAGAAAGACTTGCATTATATAGTGCCTTTCACAACCACCAGATGTCCCAAAGCACTTTACAGTGAATGAAGTATTTTGTGAAATGAAGTCACTGTTGCAATGTAGGAAACAAAACAGCCAATTTGCATACAGCAAACTCCCATAAACAGCAATGTGATAATTGTTAGGTATACAAGAACTCCATAAGGCTGAATACTGTGAGCTGAACTTAGTGTGACCTTAGTCTTCTTTATTACAACTCCAGAGTCCCTAAACAACATGGCAGTCAACCTTTTATACTGACCCTGAACTTGTGTGCAGGTGACCATTAGGACTCCAACAGTCGCGCCCTCTGGTGGCAAGTATTACATAGTTACTGTTGTGTATCTGTAAAGCATGCACCCCCATGTTCCGCCACCAGGGAGCGCATCCCCTGAAGTCCCAAGGGATCCCAGCATCTCTTGGGAGCACTGTATATAAGCCGGCCCCTAAGGCCTGTTCCTCACTCTGGAGTATCTTAATAAAGACTGAGGTCACTATTACTTTAACCTCCCTGTCTGCAGTCTCATCTGTGTTAGGAACACAATAACTGGCAACGAGTATATGAATCCAACGCAAAGATGCAGCAAACTGTGGGCATCCTGGAGAAGTTCTTGCAGGGTGAGGACTGGGAAGCCTATGTCGAACGGCTAGACCAGTACTTTGTAGCCAACTGGGCTTGTATTCACTGGAGTTCAGAAGAATGAGAGGGGATCTCATAGAAACGTTTAAAATTCTGACGGGTTTAGACAGGTTAGATGCAGAAAGAATGTTCCCAATGTTGGGGAAGTCCAGAACCAGGGGTCACAGTCTGAGGATAAGGGGTAAGCCATTTAGGACCGAGATGAGGAGAAACTTCTTCACCCAGAGAGTGGTGAACCTGTGGAATTCTCTACCACAGAAAGTAGTTGAGGCCAATTCACTAAATATATTCAAAAGGGAGTTAGATGAAGTCCTTACTACTCGGGGGATCAAGGGTTATGGCGAGAAAGCAGGAAGGGGGTACTGAAGTTTCATGTTCAGCCATGAACTCATTGAATGGCGGTGCAGGCTAGAAGGGCTGAATGGCCTACTCCTGCACCTATTTTCTATGTTTCTATGTTTCTATGGACGGAGAAGGAAGCACTGCAAAAAAGGAGAGCGGTCCTCCTCATGGTCTGCGGGGCACCGACCTACAGCCTCATGAAGAATCTTCTGGCTCCGGTGAAACCCACAGATAAGTCGTATGAGGAGCTGTGTACACAGGTTCTGGAGCATCTTACCCGAGGGAGAGCGTGCTAATGGCGAGGTATTGGTTCTACACGTGCCAGCAATCTGAAGGTCAGGAAGTGGCGAGCTATGTCACCGAGCTAAGGCAACTTGCAGGACAGTGTGAGTTTGATGGATACCTGGAGCAGATGCTCGGAGATTTTTTTGTACTGGGCATTGGCCACGAGACCATCCTACGAAAACTTTTGACTGTAGAGACACCGACCCTCAGTAAGGCCATTGCGATAGCACAGGCGTTTAAGTTCACCAATGATAACACCAAACAAATCTCTCAGCACACAAGTGCTAGCAATGTTCATAAATTAACTGGAACTGTGTTTGCGAGCAGAAATGTACAGGGCAGAAACCATGAGTCTGCAACTGCCAGCAGGCCTCAGGTGACCCAGAAGACTCAGAGTCTGCAACAAAGGATGAATGTAAGGCAATTCACACCTTGTTGGCGTTGTGGAGGCTTCCATTCAGCCTATTCATGCCACTTCAAAGGGTATGTTTGCAAGAGCTGTGGAACAATGGGGCAGCTCCAATGAGCTTGCAGACAATCTGCAAGCTCTGCAAAACCTGCTAACCACCACGTGGCAGAGGAAATTCAGTCCATGGTGGATCAAAGCAATTTCGAGCCTCAGAGAGAGGAGGCAAATGTTGAAGTACACGGGGTGCATACATTTTCGACGAAATGTCCACCTATAATGCTAAATGTAAAATTGAATGGCTTACCCGTAGCCATGGAACTGGACACTGGCGCTAGCCAATCCATCATGATTAAAAGATGATTGAGAAACTGTGGTGCATCAAGGCACTCAGACCAGCCCTGAGCCCCATCCACACGAAACTGAGAACGTATACCATTGAGCTTATCACTGTCCTGGGCAGCGCCATGGTCAAGGTCACCTACAAGGGCACGTGCACGAACTGCCACTCTGGATTGTCCCGGGCGATGGCCCCACATTGCTTGGAAGGAGCTGGCTTGGCAAAATCCACTCGAACTGGGATGACATCCGAGCGCTACCACATGTCGATGAGGCCTCATGTACCCAGGTTCTTAACAAATTTCCTTCCCTTTTTGAACCAGGCAATGGAAACTTTTCCGGGTTGAAGGTGCAGATCCACTTGGTCCCAGAGGCACGACCCATTCACCACAAGGCGCGAGCGGTACTTCACATGATGAGGGAGAGAGTGGAAATCGAGCTGGACAGGCTGCAACGCAAGGGCATCATCTCCCCAGTGGAATTCAACGAGTGGGCCAGCCCGATTGTTCCAGTACTCAAAAGTGATGGCACGGTCAGGATTTGTGGCGATTATGAAGTAACTATTAATCGTTTCTCGCTACAGGACCAATACCCGCTACCTAAGGCAGACAACCTATTTGCGACGCTGGCAGGAGACAAGAAGTTCACCAAGCTCGGCCTGACTTCAGCCTACATGACGCAGGAGCTGGAGGAGTCTTCGAAGAGCCTCACCTGCATCAACACGCACAAGGGACTGTTCATCTACAACAGATGCCCGTTTGGAATTCGGTCGGCTGCAACGAGCTTCCAGAGAAACATGGAGAGCCTACTCAAGTCGGTACCACACACGGTGGTTTTTCAGGACGACATATTGGTCACGGGTCAGGACACCGTCGAGTACCTACAAAACCTACAAGGTCCTCCAGCGACTGGATCGCGTAGGGCTGTGGCTGAAGAGGTCGCAATGCATCTTCATGGCAACAGAAGATGAGTTTTTGGGGAGAAAGATCGCAGTGGACGGCATTCGGCCCACAGATGCCAAGACAGAGGCTATCAGCAACGTGCCTAGGCCACAGAATGTCATGGAGCTGCGGTCGTTCCTGGGACTCCTCAACTATTTTGGTGACTTCCTACCAGGGTTAAACACCCTCTTAAAGCCCCTACATGTGTTATTGCGTAAAGGTGAGAACTGGGTATGGGGAAAAAAAACAAGTAATTGTTTTTGATAAAGCTAGAAACATTTTATGCTCCAACAAGCTGGTTGTATTGTATCACCCGTGTAAAAGACTTGTGCTAGCATGTGATATGCCGTCGTACGGGGTCGGGTGTGTATTACAACAAGCTAACATGGCGGGGAAGTTGCAACCTGTCGCCGATGCCTTCAGGAGCTTGTCTAAGGCCGAGAGGGCCTACAGCATGATTGAGAAAGAGGCATTAGCGTGTGTGTTCAGGGTAAAGAAAATGCATCAATATCTGTTTGGTTTCCAGCTCAAATTTGAGGCCAATCACAAGCCCCTCATATCCCTGTTCACTGAAAACAAGAGGATAGATACTAATGCCTCAGCCCGCATACAAAGGTGGGCACTCGCGCTATCAGCGTATAACTATACCATCCACCACAGGCCAGGCACCGAGAACTGTGCGGATGCTCTCAGTTGACTACCATTGCCCACCACGTGGGTGGAAATGGCGCAGCCTGCAAATTTGTTGGTGGTGGCGCAGCCCACAGACTTATTGATGGTCATGGAAGCATTTGAAAATGATAAATCACCTGTCACGGCCCGCCAGATTAGGACTTGGACCAGCCAAGATCCTCTGCTGTCCCGACTAAAAAACTATGTACTGCATGGGAGCTGGGCCAGCATCCCCGTTGAAATGCAAGAGCTAATCAAGCTGTTCCAGTGGCGAAAGGACGAGCTGTCCATTCAGGCAGACTGCCTGTTGTGGGATAATCGCGTAGTGCTACCCAAAAAGTGCAGGGAGACATTCATCTCGGATCTCCACAGCACACACCCGGGTACAGTAATGGTGAAAGTGATAGCCAGATCCCACATGTGGTGGCCCGGTATCGACTCTGACTTAGAGTCATGTGTACGGCAATGCCGCGTGTGTGCTCAGTTGAGCAACGCGCCCAGAGAGGCACGACTAAGTTTCTGGTCCTGGCCCTCCAGACCATGGTCGAGGATCCATGTCGACTATGCGGGCCCGTTTCTCGGTAAAATGTTCCTGGTGGTGGTGGATGCTTTTTCAAAATGGATTGAATGTGAAATAATGTCGGGAAGCACCGCCACCGCCACCATTGAAAGCCTGAGGGCCATGTTTGCCACCCACGGCCTGCCTGACATACTGGTCAGTGACAACGGGCCATGTTTCACCAGTGCCGAATTTAAAGAATTCATGACCCGCAATGGGATCAAACATGTTGCCTCAGCCCCGTTTAAACCAGCCTCCAATGGGCAGGCAAAGCGGGCAGTACAAACAATCAAACAGAGCCTTAAACGAATCACAGAAGGCTCACTCCAAATCCGTCTGTTCCGAGAATTGCTCAGCTAATGCACGAGACCCCACTCACTCACAGGGGTGCCCCGGCTGAGCTACTCATGAAAAGGACACTTAAAACCAGACTCTCGCTGGTTCACCCCAACCTGCATGATCAGGTAGAGAGCAGGCAGCAGCAACAAAACGTAAACGATGGTCGCGCCACTGTGTCACGGGAAATTGATCTGAATGACCGTGTATGTGCTAAACTATGGACCTGGTCCCAAATGGATCGCGGGCACGGTGATAGCTAAAGAAGGGAGTAGGGTGTTTGTAGTCAAACTAGATAATGGACAAATTTGCAGAAAGCACCTAGACCAAACGAGGCTGCGGTTCACAGACTGCCCTGAACAACCCACAGCAGACACCACCTTTTTCGAGCCCACAACACACACCCAAAGGAGCAACCCCGGATCAGGAAATTGAACCTATCACGCCCAACAGCCCAGCAAGGCCAGGCTCACCCAGCAGCCCTGCAGGGCCAATAACATGCCAGCCCAGCGAGGGCACAGCCAACACACCAGATCAGGCATTTGTACTGAGGCGGTCCACCAGGGAAAGAAAGGCTCCCGACCGCCTCACCTTGTAAATAGTTTTCACTTTGACTTTCGGGGGGGAGGGCAGTGAAAGTGATGTTGTATATCTGTAAAGCATGCACTCCCATGTTCCGCCACCACGGAGCGCATCCCCTGAAGTCCCAAGGAATCCCAGCATCTCTTGGGAGCACTGTATATAAGCCGGCTCTTAAGGCCTTTTACTCACTCTGAAGTGTCTTATTAAAGACTGAGCTCACTGTTATTTTAACCTCCCTGTGTGCAGTCTCATCTGTGTTAGGAAGACAATAGTTACATACATAACATCACTCCCCCGCAAAGTCTTCAGTACAAGTTATTTACAGGTTGAGGCGATCCAGAGCCCTTCGCTCCCTGGTTAATCATCTAAGTTCAAATCCTGGCATGTGTGAGTTGGTCAGACCATTGCTGCACTGCACTGCAGCTGGTCTGACCGGACTGTCAGGAACGATGGGTTCATCCTCGTGATTGACAGCGAGGTCGATTGCTGGTTGGGTGTGTGTTGATGCATCGTTGATGGTGACGTCCTCTTCAAGTCGTTCCTGGTTGTCAGTAAATCGCAATTTGGTCTGATCGAAATGCTTTCTGCACGTTTGGCCATTTAACAGTTTGAGTATAAATTCCCTTCTTTGGCCAAAACAGTGCCAGCAACCCACATGGGACCATGACCATAATTCAGGACAAACACAGGGTCGTCAACGTCAATGTCACGTGAAACAGCTGCGCGATTATGGTACATGTTCTGCCGATGTCGTTTTTTATCGCATGCACGAGGTTGCAGCCCCTGTTTTATTATTTAAAGGGGCTGCTCCTGAAATTCTGGCTGCACTTCAGTCCCACACTCCTGATCTTTGGGCACCCTGTGCGGAGGGGAGCAGGTAGGTCCGAGAGCCTCCTCGTAGGACTGCTCCTGGGCACGACCAAGGGTGCCATCAGCCGGTCCAGGCAGCGGGCGGTCGAGGGGGTCGTTCAACCTGACTGCCTGCCTCTCTTCCGCGCGTACATCCACGCTAGAGTGTCCTTGGAGATGGCGCACGCGGTGTCCACCGGTACGCTCGCGGCCTTCCGCGAGAGGTGGGCACCGGAGGGACTGGAGTGCATCATCACGCCCGGCAACCAAATTTTAATTTGATTTTATGTTTTAAAGTTTAATTTGTTTTATTGCTGGTGTTTTTAGTGTCCCCCTCCCCTTTTATAGGGGGCACTTGGAGAGAAAAATATGATTTTTGTGTCCAAAAAAAACTTTAAAAAAAATAAACAAACAAAAAAAAATACAAAAAACAAAAAAAAGGGCCTTGTAAATGTTTGGTGTGTCCCCCAGATCGGGGGGCCACGATTTAATGTTTTCGTTTCCCCCAAAAGAGTTCTGCCGGTGTCGCCGGGTTTCCACGTGATCATTAAGATCCAGGTGGACTAGGAAGAGCCTAGTTTTGAGGGCTATCTTCATTAACAATTCTGCCAAGGGAATCCCGCTAAGCGAGTGGGGTCGCGTCCAGTAACGGAGCAGAATGCGAGACAAGTGGGTCTGCAGGGTGCTGTCTGTTGTGTATGGAGAAAGAGTCAGACTGAACACTGTGAGCTCAAAGTAAAGTGTGACCTTAATCTTTTATTGCAGGTCTCCAGAGTGCCTCTCCAACCTGTGAAGCCTCCTTAAATCCCTCTGCTCCCAAGGGATTATGAGATCCCTTGGGAATCCAGGAGATGAGCCCTCTGGTGGCTGTACAGGGTAAATACAAGTCCATATATATAGCAACATTCCCCCCCAAAGTCAATAGTGTAATTATTTACAATGTGAGTCGATCTGGGGCTCTCCTTTCCCTGGTTGATCGTCTCGGTGTGAAAGCTGGTGTTATTGAATCATTTGTTGGGCCCTCGCTGGGCTGCTGTGCAGCTGCCCTTGCTGGGCTGCCTGGTGTGTTGGGCCCTGCTGGGCTGCTGTGGATGATGGGTTCTGCTTCGTGGTCAACCGTGGTGCCGGTTGCCACTGGTGTGTATGTTGGGGGATCAAAAAAGGTAGGGTCCAAGGTGGGTTGCACAGGATATTCCGTGAATCTGAGTTTGATTTGGAACAAGTGTTTCCGGTGAATGAGTCCATTTGAAAGTTTGACCCAAAACAACCCTGCTCTCCTCTTTGGCCACGACAGTGCCGGGAAGCCACTTGGGACCTTGTCCATCATTTAATACAAATACAGGATCATTGATTTCAATCTCGCGTGACACATTTGCGCTATCATGGTATGCACTTTGTTGAAGCCGCCTGCTCTCTACCTGTTCATGTAGATCAGGGTGAACTAACGAGAGCCTTGTCTTAAGTGCTCTTTTCATGAGCAGTTTAGTCGGTGGGATCCCAGTGAGTGAGTGGGGTCTTGAGCTAAGCAGGATTCGGGATAGGTGAGTCTGCAGTGAGCCTTCAGTTACCCTCTTCAAGCCTTGCTTGATGGTTTGCACAGCTGTCTCTGCCTGACCATTGGACGCTGGTTTAAACAGGGCAGATGTGACATGTTTAATCCTGTTACAGGTCATGAATTCTTTGAACTCAGCACTGGTAAAACATGGCCCGTTGTCGCTCAGCAGGACATCGGGTAAGCTGTGAGTGGCAAACATGGCCCACAGGCTTTCAGTGGTGGTAGCGGACGTGCTGGCCGACATTATCTCACATTCACTCCACTTGGAGTACGCGTATACAACCACAAGGAACATTTTACCCAAGAATGGGCCTGCATAGTCGACGTGTACCCTAGACTATGGTTTGGAGGGCCAAGACCATAAAGTTAGCGGCGCCTCCCTGGGTACATTGCTTAACTGCGAGCATGTATTACATCTGTGAACACAGGACTCTAAGTCCGCATCGATACCGGGCCACCACACGTGGGATCTGGCTATCACTTTCATCATTACGATGCCTGGGTGGGTACTGTGGTGGTCATTGATGAACATGTCTCTGTCCTTCTTGGGGACCACTACTCAATTGCCCCAGAGAAGGCAGTCTGCTTGTATAGACATTTCATCTTTGTGCTCCTGGAACAGCTTCATCTCTTCCTGCATTTCCACTGGGACACTGGACCACTCCCGTAAAGCACACAGCTTTTGACGAGAGATAATAAGGGGTCCTGGCTTGTCCAGGTTTTGATCTGTCGGGCAGTGACGGGTGATTGCTCACTCTTAAATGCTTCCATAACCATGGCTAGATCTGCGGGCTGTGCCCCCGTGGTGGGCAATGGCAGCCTACTGAGAGCATCGGTGCAGTATTCTGTGCCTGGCATGTGGCGGATGGCATAGCTGCATGCGGACATCGTGAGCGCCCAACTCTGGATGCGGGCCGATGCGTTGGTATTTATGTCTTTACTCTCGGAAAACAGGGATTTAAGTGGCTTATGGTCAGTTTCCAATTCGAATTTTAGTCCAAATAGGTATTGATGCATTTTCTTTACCTCATAGACACACGCTAACGCTTCTTTCTCAATCATGCTGTAGGCTCTCTCAGCCTTGGACAGACTCCTGGACGCATAAGCAACCGGTTGCAGTTTCCTGAAATCATTAGCTTGTTGCAATACACACCCGACGCCATATGATGACGCATCACACGCTAGTACCAAACGCTTACATGGATCATACAACACAAGCAATTTGTTTGAGTATAACAATTTTCTCGCTTTTACAAAGGCATTTTCTTGGCTTTTGCCCCAAACCCATTCGCCCCCTTTTCGTAGTAAGACATGCAGTGGTTCTAACAGCGTGTTGGGTGCTGAGACCTGGTAAGAAGTTATCAAAGTAGTTCAGGAGTCCCAGAAACGACCGCAGCTCTGTCACGTTCTGTGGCCTCAGTGCTTCCTCGATTGCCTACGTCTTCGCATTGGTGGGCCTGATGCTGTCCGCTGCAATCCTCCTTCACAAGAACTCCACTTCAGGCATCAGGAAAATGCACTTCGAGCATTTTAACCTGAGCCCCACACAGTTCAGTTGACTAAGAACCTCCTCCAGGTTCTGCAGATGCTCGACTGTGTTCCGACCTGTGACCAAGATATCGTCCTGGAAGACCACGGTGTGCGGGACCAACTTCAGTAAACTTTCCATGTTTCTCTGGAATATCACCGCCACTGATCGAATTCCAAACGGGCATCTGTTATAAATGAAAAGACCTTTGTGCGTGTTGATGCAGGTGAGGCTCTTCAATGATTCCTCCAGTTCCTGCGTCATGTCGGCTGAAGTCAGATCCAGCTTCATGAATGTCTTTCCTCCCGCCAGCGTTGCAAAGAGGTTGTTGGCTTTTGTAGTGGGTATTGGTCCTGCAGGGAGAAACGATTGATAGTTACTTTGTAATCGCCACAGATTCTGATGGTGCCGTCTCCCTTGAGGACTGGGACGATAGGACTGGCCCACTCGTTGAACTCGATTGGTGAAATGATGCCCTCTCTTTGCAGCCGGTCTAGCTCGATCTCTACCCTTTGTCTCATCATGTACGGTACTGCTCTCGCCTTGTGATGGATGGGTCGCGCCCCCGGAATTAGGTGGATCTGCAGTTTTGCTCCTTGAAATTTCCCGATGCCTGGTTCGAACAGCGAAGGAAATTTGTTTAAGACCTGTGTCGTCAGCGAGCAATAGCGCTCGGACGTCGTCCCAGTTTCAGCGTATCTTTCCCAGCCAGCTCCTGCCAAGCAGTGTGGGACCATCGCCCGGTACCACCCAGAGTGGTAGCTTGTGCACCGCTCCATCGTAGGAGACCTTTACGGTAGCACTTCCGATTACAGGAATCAGTTCTTTTGTGTAAGTTCTTAGTTTCGTGCGAATTGGAGTTAAGAATGGCCTTGAGGCCTTGTTGTACCACAACCTTTCAAAAGTCTTTTTGCCCATGGTGGATTGGCTCACGCCCGTGTTCAGCTCCATTGACACCGGGAGTCCATTTAGTTCAAAATTCAGCATTATCGGGAGACAATTCGTGGTGAATGTGTGCACCCCATGTACCTCTGCCTCCTCGATCTGAGGCTCTGGTTCGTCGTGATCCTCTGTGCATCTGTCCTCCTCTGCAGCGTGGTGGTTTGCAGGTTTAACAGGCTTTGCAGCTCGCCTGCACACTCAGTGGAGGTGTCCCATTCTTCCACATCCCTTGCAAACGTACTCTTTGAATCGGCATGAATGGAAATGATCACGCTCGCAGCACCAACAAGATGTTAATGGCTTTACATTCATCACCCTTGATGGGGGACTCTGAGGCATCTGTGGACGTGCAGGTGCAGGCATGTATGACCTGCCCTGTATGTTACGATTCAAAAACAACATCACTTGTAGCAGCACTTGTGTGCTGAGAGATTTTCTTCGTATTGTCACTGGTGGCAATGAATGCCTGGGCTATCATAGAAACATAGAAAATAGGTGCAGGAGTAGGCCATTCGGCCCTTTGACCCTGCACCGCCATTCAATGAGTTCATTGCTGAACATGCAACTTCAGTACCCCATTCCTGCTTTTTCGCCATACCACTTGATCCCCCAAGTAGTAAGGACTTCATCTAACTCCTTTTTGAATATCTTTAGTGAATTGGCCTCAACAAATTTCTGTGGTAGAGAATTCCACAGGTTCACCACTCTCTGGGTGAAGAAGTTTCTCCTCATCTCGGTCCTAAATGGCTTACCCCTTATCCTTAGACTGGGGTCTCTTGAGTATCACTATGGCCTTACTCAAGTTTGGGGTCTCTACAGTCAAAAGTTTGCGAAGTATGGTTTCGCCAATGCCAAATATGAAAAAGTCTCTGAGCATGTGCTCCAAATGTCCTTCAAATTTGCAATGTCCTGCAAGGCATCTTAGCTCGGCGACAAAACTCGCCACTTCCTGGCCTTCAGACCTTTTGCAGGTGTAGAACCGGTACCTTGCCATCAGAACGCTTTCCTTCGGGTTCAAATGCTCTCGAACCAGTGTGCACAAATCATCGTACGATTTCTCCGTGGGTTTCACTGGAGTGAGCAGATTCTTCATGAAGTCATACGTTGGTGCCCCACAGACGGTGAGGAGGATGCCCTTCGTTTGGCAGCGCTCGCTTCCCCATTTAACTCGTTGGCCACGAAGTATTGGTCGAGTCGCTCCACAAAAATTTCCCAATCATCTCCCTTCGAGAATTTCTCCAGGATGCCCATTGTTCTCTGCATCTTTGGGTTTTCCATCTCTATCTCGTCGCCAGTTGTTGTGTATGAAGAAAGAGTCAGACTGAGCACTGTGAGCTCAAAGTAAAGTGTGACTGTAGTCTTTTATTGCAGGTCTCCAGAGTGCCTCTCCAGCCTGTGAAGCTTCCTTAAATACCTGTGCTCCCAAGGGATTATGGGTTTCTTGGGGACTCCCGGGTATGAGCCCTCTGGTGGCTGTACAGTGTAAATACAAGTTTACATATATAACACCATCCATCATGCGTTTCACGCCCTGCTTGATTGTTTTGACTGCCCGCTCCGCTTGACTGTTAGACGCGTGGTTAAACGGAGCAGACCTGATATGCTTGATGCCATTGCGGGTCATAAACTCATTAAATTTCAAGCTGGTGAAACACAGTCCATTGTCGCTGACAAGGACGTCGGGCAAGCCATGGGTGGCGAACATGGACTGGAGGCTTTCAATCGTGGCTGTGGATGTGCTGGATGTCATGATTACACATTCAATCCATTTGGAGTAAGCGTCCACTATTGCTAAAAGTATCTTTCCTAGAAAGGGGCCGGCAAAATCTATATGGATCCTGGACCATGGTTTGGAGGGCCATGACCACAGACTCCATGGACCCTCCCTTGGTGCATTGCTCAGTTGCGAGCAAGTGTTGCACTGATGCACGCATGACTCCAAGTCCGAGTCAATGCCGGGCCCCCAAACATGCGACCTGGCAATTGCCTTCATCATGACAATGCCTGGGTGCGTACTGTGTAGGTCACGTATAAACGTTTCCCTGCCTTTTTATGGCAAAACCAGGCGATTACCCCATCAGAGACAATCCGACTGGATGGACATTTCATCTTTGCGTCGGTGAAATGGCTTAATTTCATCTTGCATTTCCCTGGGAACTGCCGATAGTTCCCATTTAGGATGTAACTCTTTACTAATGATAGCACAGGATCCTGGCTGGTCCAGATCTTGATCTGGCGAGCCATGACCAGTAACAAGTCTGCGGGCTGCGCCATTTCAACTCCAGTGGTGGGTAATGATAGCCGGCTGAGAGCATTGGCACAGCTTTCAGTGCCCGGTCTGTGGCGGATAACATAGTCATAGGCGGATAATGTTAGTGCCCATCTTTGTATGCAGGTCGAAGCATTGGTGTTTATGCCTTTGCTCTCTGAAAACAGCGAAATGAGTGGCTTGTGGTCAGTTTCAAACTCAAACCGAAGTCCAAATAGGTATTGGTGCATTTGCATAATCCCATATATACATGCTAATGCCTCTTTCTCGACCATACTATAGGCTCTCTCAGCCTTAGACAGACTTCTAGACATGTATGCAACCGGTTGGAGGTTGCTCGATACATTGGCTTGCTGTAACACAGAGCCGACCCCATACAATGAGGCATCACTAGCTAGCACTAAACGTGCATAAGTAACTTATTTGAACATTGCAGGTTCCTGGCCTTCTCAAAGGCTGTGTCTTGAGATTTGCCCCAAACCCAGTCGTTACCCTTACGTAGCAACATGTGCAAAAGCTCTAACAACGTGCTCAACCCGGGTAGAAAGTTACCAAAATAGTTGAGGAGTCCGAGGAACGAACGCAGCTCCGTCACATTCTGTGGTCTGGGTGCATTCTTGATGGCCTCTGTCTTTGAGTCCGTGGGCTTGATGCCATCTGCTGCAATCTTTCTCCCCAAAAATTCGACTTCTGGCACCAGGAAAACACAATTCGAGCCTTTCATCCTGAGTCCCACTCTGTCTAGGTGATTTAGGACCTCTTCTAGGTTGTGTAGGTGTTCGATGGTATCACGACCGGTGATCAGGATGTTGTCTTGAAACACAATGGTGCGCGGAACAGATTTCAGCAAACTCTCCATGTTTCTCTGGAAAATGGCTGCAGCTGAGCGAATCTCAAAAGGGCACTTGTGGTACATCAACAATCCTTTGTGTGTGTTGATGCACGTCAGTCTTTTCGAAGATTCAACCAGCTCCTGTGTCATGTAGGCAGAGGTTAGGTCCAACTTGGTGAACGACTTCCTGCCCGCTGTTGCGAACAGGTCATCCGTCTTGGGCAGCGGGTACTGGTCCTTTAGTTAGACTCGGTTAATCGTTACCTTGTAGTCTCCGCAGATTCTGACCGTGCCATCGCTTTTCAACACTGGAACAATTGGACTGGCCCACTCATTGAACTCGACTGGCGATATGATTCCTTCGCATTGGAGTCTGTCCAATTCGATCTCAACTTTCTCCCTCATCATGTACGGAACTGTCCGAGCCTTGTGATGGATGGACCATGCATCAGGGCCTAGATGGATCTGTACCTTGGCGCTTGTGAAGTTACCGATGCCTGGTTCGAATAGCGAGGGAAAGTTGCTCAGCACTTGAGTATACGAGGCGTCATCCACTGAAGATAGTGCTTTGATGTCATTCCAATTCTATCTAATCTTTTCTAACCAGCTTCTGCTGAACAGAGTTGGGCCATTGCCTGGAACAATCCACAATGATAGATCATGCACAGCTCCATCATACGATAACTTCACTGCTGCACTTCCAATGACTGGTATGAGCTCTTTGATGTAGGTACGTAGCTTTGCATTAATCGGGATCAGTTTGGACCTTTGTGCCTTATTGCCCCACGGTTTCTCGAAAGCCTTCTAGCTCATTATTGACTGACTCATACCCGTGTCCAACTCCATGGATCCTGGAACTCCATTTAGTTTGACTTTCAGCATTATAGGAGGACTCTTGGTGGTGAAGCTATGTACCCCATACACTCTTCCTCGGATTGAGTTGACTGTGCTGCGTGATCCGCGCCGGATCGATCATCCTCTGCCACGTGGTATGTCGCAGCACATTTGCACATTCACTGGAGTTGCCCCATTGTTGCGCAGCCTTTGCACACGTAGTGCTTGAATCAACATTGATGGGCCCGATGATTACCCGCGCAATGCCAACATGGTGCTAATGGATTCACATTCACTCCCGATGGCGGACTCTGATTCATCACAGTTCTTGCAGCCGCAGATGTATAGGCCCTGCCATGTGCCCCATTTTATGCACAGTACTTGCCAGTGAGCTTCGATTTTGAGAAGATATCTGTTTGGTGTTATCATCCATGGCCATGCATGCCTGGGCGATCACGATGGCCCTGCTCAGGTCTAGGGTTTCGGCAGCCAGCAGCTTTCGAAGAATGACCTCGTGGCTGATGCCCAGCACCAAAAGATCCCACAGCATTTTCCCCAACGCAGCTCCAAAATCGTAAGGTCCCGCGAGGCGTCTCAGGTCGGCGACATAATCCGCCACGTCCTGGCCCCCGGAGCGATGGTGCGTGTAAAAACAATACCTGGCCATGAGGATACTCTCCTTCAGCTTGAGGTGGTCCCGAACCAGTGTGCACAACTCTGTATATTCCTTCTCCATTGGTTTTGTAGGTACAAGCAGATTCTTGATGAGGCCATATATTTTAGGCCCACAGACGGTGAGGAGAACCACCCTGCGCTTGGCTGCATTAGTGACTCCTTCCAGCTCGTTGGTCACAAAGTAGTGGTCGAGACGCTTGACAAAGGCATCCCAATCATCACCCTCTACGAAGCTCTCTAATATTCCAACGGCAGCCATGGATGCATGAAGCTTCATATTCTGTTACTCGTCGCCAATTGTTAGGTATACAAGAACTCCACGAGGCTGAGTACTGTGAGCTAAACTTAGTGTGACCTTAGTCTTCTTTATTACAACTCCAGAGTTCCTAAACAACATGGCAGCCAACCTTTTATACTGGCCCTGCTTGTGGTTAAGGTGACCATTAAAGCTCCAACAATCGCGCCGTCTGGTGGCAAGTATTACATAGTTACATACATAACAATAATGACCAGATAATCCATGATGTTGATTGAGGGATAAATATTGGTCAGGAAACTAGGGATAACTTCCGTATTCTTGAAAATAATGCCACGGGATCTTACACGTCCACATGGGAGAGCAGCCAGGGCTACAGTTTAATGTCTCATCTGAAAGACAGTGTCTTCGACAGTGCAGCACTCCCTTGGTACTGCATTGGAGTGTCAGCCTAGATTTTTGTGCTCAAGTCTCTGAGGGATACTTGAACCCACAACCTTCTGACTCAGGCGAGATTCCTATCAACTGAGCCACTGCCTGACACTGGGGACTTTGACTAGGTGGTTTGATAATTGCCAGAGCCACTAAGCTGCCAAAGCTGCAATGCATGTATGAAGGCATAATTTCCTTCTCTGCTCTGCACTCTCCCAGCTTTTGTGCGCTTTCTCTGTGCCCTGCTCCTTCTCAATCTCATCATACTTTTTCTGTGGCCCACCTCCTCCTAATGCTTATTTTACAGCCAACTCTCCTCATTCCCTGCAGTCTCCCCATGTGGCTGAGAAAACAAGAAATAGTTGAAACAGAGATGTGTGAAAGAGGTCGGGGTGGGGAGAGAAAATGAAAATAAGTGAGAGAAGTAAAGGAGCAGAATGAAGCAAAGGTGAAGAAATACATGGCAATAAAAATGGCATGCATTGGAGTCCATCTGATGAACAAACTATTGATTTCTTTCAGCAGGAAAGTAATAAAAACAGATGCAATTGTGGGGCCAGGAAGAAGAGAGATTTTGTTGAGGTGGGAATAACAGAATGGATAGAGAGAGTGGGACAGATAAAGAATAAGTGACACCCTGTCGGAGTGGGGAGAGCAATATAAAAAAACACTTTATTTCGGGACAGGCTGGGTGAGGTAGAGAAAAAAGGAAGAGACCCTGTTGAATGGGAACAAGAGGGAGGCACCGATAGCCATTTGAGGGGGAAGACTTTGTTGAGGCAGAGAGAGGAAGAGACAAAAAGACTTGAAGAGTAGAAGGAGTGGAGGAAGAGCAGGAGAGAAACACTGTTGCACGGGGGAAGCACGCTGGCTCTGCTGGGAGTAGAAAAGACAGTTTCTGTCATGGCTTAGTAGGCCCACGTTGTAAAACACTACAACTTGCAAGAGCAATACCATGGGAAACCTAGTAGTGTTATAAAAATAGAATATTGCTTAAAATATATTTGAATATAACCTCTGAATTAACAATAACTTTAAAATCAAGGCATCACTTAACTATGGTATGAGGGCATCCATGCTGACAATAAACTGTGCTGGCATCGCAGAATTTTGATAGGCAAATTCCTCCTCATCATTTCAATATGTTCCCTGTGTATGGAAAACATGCTCTGGAGGCAGGCCTGTATTTCATTTAGCTGGGCATTGCAAAATTGGGCAAGCCAACATCTCTTAGAAGTTTGTTGCTTGACATTAAAAAGAAGTTCACTGTTTTGCTGCCTAACACTAAAAGGTAATGTGAAAGCATAGGCTTGGGGATACGTGTGCCAAAGACGCCTCATTTAGAAAACACTCCTTGGTGAACTTGCCAGAGGAAGGGCCGCAAAGGAAGGGGGCACTCTTTAGCAACAAAGACCACCAACCTGTTAAAACTGAAGTCGATTATATGTATGGAGATAGATTAAATGGAGTCTCAGTATTTTACAATAGAAAATATATATTTTAAATGAAGTTACCAATTCACAACTTAAGTCATGCTCCATTAATTTATATTTTAATATTTAATATCCCTAATATTGTAAATATTTTTCAATTGGTATTATTGAAATAATACAAATAATATATGAAACTACAGTGGCTGACAAGATTTTCCCTCCTGCACACACCAATCTCACCTTCTCTACACATTTGTCTTCTAGATTTCTGTTGACCTGTCCCTTTGAGACTGTGTTTCTTTGTGAGAACAAGCGGTGAAATCTCTACAGATAATTTTAGTAAAAAAGCTGATGTGAGTGCAAAATGAGATTACCTGCTTTGTGTTCACGTCAACGTTTTTGCTAAAATTATTAACTCCCAATTATACAGCACAAGAGGCTCTTTGTAAGTCAGCTAGTTAATTTGGTAGCTCATTTTAAATTTTCCTTATGGAGACAAAGGGCTGTGTTCTGATTTGACATTAATATTTCAACTTCGTAGGAGGCTAAATTAGTAGGCAATTTTTACCCTGGAAACTGTGGAGAAAATTATTTCTTCTGAAAGCTTAAACTAGTTTCTAGAAATAAGCAAAGCAAAAAGGCTAATATCCCACTGAGATAGGCTCTCCTTCACTCCTGCAACTGGACTAGATGGGATGTACCTACAAATACAGCCAGAACTTTTTCATGTGTGGAATGAGAGTTGTACTCTCCATCATGACATGATCCCATACAGATTGCCTTGACCTATTTAAATCATTTGGCTTTGGCTTCACTTGCTAAATGGGTCGAGAGAGTGGAAATGGATCTGTTACCCAGTTATCAAGAAGATTCAGACACTGTTCCATTGCTTTGAGAAAGTTGTCTTGTTTTAAAAGACAATGGGCTGGATTTTGATCAAAAACCGCCACCACCGGATTACCACCCAAAAAAACACTATGATTATTCAATTAAGATTGTCGGAAAATTAATCAAAAAAATGGAGCAAAAAAATCTGCCCGGTGGGAAAAATCGGTGTTCCACGTGGATTCTCGGTAGAAAACGCGATCCTGGTCAAATGTAGTCATATTTAGTCAAATTTAGTCCGAGGCTACGAGTTGGGCCTGGGGTTGGGCAGGGGGGCGGGGGAGGGAAACAAAAAATATTTTTCCAAAATATAAAAAATTGGAAAACATTCACAGGACTCTTTTTCAGTGAATCGTTGCAAAAGAATTCTAAAAAACCTTTCACTTACCTTTTTTTGCAGGGTTTCATACCTACCAGTGATCGAAGGGCTGCTCCCACTGGTTTCTCCTAGGTGTTGGTTTTCCCCTGAACTACGAAACACCGCTACCACCAAACTCAAGCGGATGCGGTATTTTCAGTGTTGCATGCAGCGATCCCCTCCCCAGCGGTATTTCGAAACCGGCGACGGAACACTTGGATGAAACTCCCACCGGGTGGTTTTCCACCGAAAAATATGAATACCGCCAAAAAACGCGGCAGAAAAGCTGATCAAATTCCAGCCCAATGTTCTATACACAATGGTTTACTAAAAATATAGGAAAATAAATATTTAATGCAGGTTGCATCTTGAAATCTGGAAATGTTAGAGATATAGCTGTCAGATAGTTCTACGATAAATTAATTTAATATGTATTTTTTTCAATTAACATGGCTGTTTAGATATATGTCTTCAGAACTTTAATGCTTCATTGGATATAATAACCAATTTTGCAAGTTCTAGACATGGAGAAACAGAGTGCAAGGGTTTCCTCTCAGACAGAATAGTTAGAAGAATATGTTTAGCATGTGGTTTAACTTTATAAAGTAAATGCAATAACATTTGAAAATAGGTTAGGATCTGGAATGGCTGCCTGAAAGGGTGGGAAGTGGATTGAATCGTGGCTTTCAAAACGGAATTGGATAAGTACCCGAAGGAAAAACATTTGGAGGGCTACGGGGAAAGGACGGGGAAGTGGGAATAGCTGAAGTGCTCTTTCAGAGAGCCAGCATGGGCTCAATGGGCCGAATGGCCTCCTTTTGTGCTGTAACCATTGTATGATTATTGTATTCAGATAAGCGTCATGTCATCAGATGCCACATGATCATACTTCCACGAAAAGGGTTAGGGTTAGGGAATTTGTCCAACCAGAGTTGGCAGCCTTATGTGCACAATGAAGATTTTTAATACTATAGATAGAGAAGCCACTCATTTATGGTTTCCATATAATAGTGGATAGAGTTATGGAATTCAATTTCCCAAAGCACTAGCAGAAAATCTCAGAATACTAGTTCATAAAAGTGGAATTTGACTTATTCAGTCATGTAAATCAGTGGTCCTGATATTGTCCCCTACATGGCATAAACATCCTTGTTAAGAAAGAGTTGCTCCTCTCGCTCATTGATATCAAGGCATGAGAGATCTGCTAATTATTTTAATTAAATACTCAGCAGTATCCATTTTAAATAATACAAATTTCCCCAGTTCACTGCTGAGGAAATGCTTTCCACTGTTCTGGAGAGTGAAGGGAATTAATTTTCCCTTTCATAAGAACATAAGAAATAGGAGCAGGAGTAGGCCACCTGGCCCCTCGAGCCTGCTCAGCCATTTAATAAGATCATGGCTGATCTGATCATGGACTCAGCTCCACTTCCCTGCCTGCTCCCCATAATGCTCTATTCCCTTATCGCTCAAAAATCTGTCTATCTCCGCCTTAAATAGGTTCAATGACCCAGCCTCCACAGCTCTCTGGGGTAGAGAATTCCATAGATTTATAAGCCTCTGAGAGAAGAAATTCCTCCACATCTCCGTTTTAAATGGGCTGCCCCTTATTCTGAGACTAAGGGTTAGATTTTCCACTTTTTTTGCATGCTTAACGCCCACTTAATGTCCATTTTACTGCTGAAATTATGTATAATGCCCATATATCGCTCATTTAGCCACAAAATGGAAACTGACGGGCATTTTTCAGAAACTTATTGCCGAGCGTTACTTTCCCCATGTGCGTAACGCCGAGAAATAATAATACCGCCCGCCCACTGTTTTGGGTGGAATCATCAGAATGGGTGAAATCAACACCTATATTATCGCCCAGCGTTAGTTTCCGCACGGAATTAATGCCGAGATTCAATAATATCGCTCGCCCACTTTTTTTTGTCGTAAAGATCATATTTGCCAAAACTAACGCCCAGGAGATCACCCAGCATCACTTTCACCACCTCACACACATCTCGCCCACAATATCGCTCGCCCAAAAGACCGCCCGGAAAAAGTGGAACTGTTCTGAACTAAAGCTGGGTGGGTGCCATTTTTTAAATTGCAGGTCGCTTCATTCAAAAGGCTGCTTCAACTTTGGGGGAGTTTGGATTGACTCTGGAGTTCTTCTCAGGTGAAGTGACCATCTCAACAGACATATTTTCAGACTCTGGACTATTGGAGGGTTTACTGTAGGTGTATTTTTGTGAGGAAATTATAGTTTCTGATCAATCGCTATTATACTTTCATTGCAATGGGGCCAGCCATTTCTCAGCCTGCATCGGTTAATATGCAGATGCTGCAGAGTGCAGATGGCTCAATGTGTGATGCACATCATTATGTGCCCAATTTAAGATATGCAAGAATGAGGAGGGGCAGACCATACACACCCCCGCACGTACAGGGAAAAGAGATCTTACCGCGACGTGTTCAAGCACACCTGTCTTCGGAAACTGTGCTTCCACAAGGTGGTGATCAATGAAATATATGAGCTGTAGGGGAGGATGAAAACCCCCTCATTTTACCCAGAAGGAAAAGAGCTGTGGGATCTGTCTGTGCTGCAATGTGAATTGAAACCGAGACGGTTTGACCTTGGCAGAGCAGTGATTGGACGGGGGAGGACACCGGAGGGCCAATGGTGGGACAGAGTCAGCCCGAAGCATGGGGCTTTCAAGCCAATGGGAGAGCACTTGCTCGAAAACTGTGGGACTGACTCATCGCCATTATCGGGCTATTGTCTTCCCCATGTTTACACTATGGAAGGAAATTATGCTGACCTTCAGAAAACTAGGGAACCCAAAACAAACCAAAGGCCTACACAATGGCTACAGGAGGCCAACGCAATCAACACCTACTCAAACCTTGAGTAGGTTAACATCAGTGGAAAAAAACCCGCAATAATCTAAAACTGCTGCATTTTTCAAAATCACAAAGCCCACCAATGGGAAGGATCGATTTTAGCACGAGAGGCGGACTGGATATCTGGCTATAAAAAGGGGTTTCTGACCCAGTGTGTGTTCTCTGCTCTCGTGATCCAACAACCAGAAAGCCTCTCGACACTGAAGGAAAGCCAGTGTCCGAAGACACCGAAGATAGAAGAAACAAACCACCAGACTGCAAAAGCCACAGTAGTGAGTATAACCTCTGGTCCCCAGAACTCCCAACTCAGTTAGGCCAGGAAAGGTGGGAGGTTGGGCATTGTACTGCTAAACTTGTGTAAAAATTTTTGTTGTGTCCGTTTAGTGGGATTTAGGGGGATTGTTTTGTTGGTGTATTGCTGTTTGTTGAGATACACATTTTGAAATAAATTGGAAGCCTAAGTTCCTCTTGGAATCATCTTGTCTCAGTTCTATTGTATTACATCTCCTGATCGTGAGTCTTATGTCAGAATAGTGTAAGGGAAGCTAGGAGCACCTCGAAAATGCTCAACTGTGTGTCACAGGCTAGGGAAGAAGGGGTTAGGGGTGTTTGACACTCACAGGTGCCTCACAGGCTAGGTATAAGCTGTGGGGACGCACGAGTCTCAAAACCCCCTTCATAAGCTGTGGACACAGTCTCTCCAGGGGTGCTCTTGCAGCACTCAGGGTACCGCACAGGCCAGGCATAAGCTGTGAGGGCAGAAGCCCAGAGAGAGACACCCAAGGCACATCAACACTCCCCGAGAACCCCTTACAGAGCTCATTAGGCCACATATGCAGCTTGTCATCAGGACATCAGTGTCGGTCGAGGCCAATGTCACTGCGGCACTGCCTTTCTACGCATCCGGTTCCTTTCGGGCCTCCGCAGTCGAGATTTCCCCTCTGTCTCACCATGCCACCCATCGCTGCATTAGACAGGTCACGGAGGCCCTGTATGCATGAAGGATGGACTATCAGCTTTCCCATGACCATGGAGGCTCAGACTAACAGGACTGGAGCATTCTACCACATTGCTAAGGTCCCAGGGTGCAGGGAGCAATACAGTGTACTCACATCGCCATGCGGGCACCTTCTCAGAACCCAGAGCTTTTTCGTAACAGAAAAGGATTTCACTCCCTAAAGGTCCAACTAGTTGTCGACCACAACCACAGCATAATGGCAGTGAATGCCAAATGTCCGGGCAGCTTCGATGTGGCTCACATCGTGCGTGAGAGTGCTGTCTCTGACATGTTTAAGAGTCAGCCACAAGGACAATGCTGGATGCTTGGTGATAACCGATGTGGCCGAGCCACCTGGCTGATGACCCGTCTGTATGCATCGAGAGAGGCGGGAGTCGGCAAGAGGCAGCGGCCTATAAAGGCTCTGCAGTCGGGCAGTCCGGGGAGCGTCGAGAGAGGCGGGAGTCGACGAGAGGCAGCGGCCTATAAAGGCTCAGCAGTCGGGCAGTCCAGGGAGCGTCGAGAGAGGCGGGAGTCGGCAAGAGGCAGCGGCCTATAAAGGCTCAGCAGTCGGGCAGTCCAGGGAGCGTCGAGAGAGGCGAGCTTGTGCAGCTCCAGCTGGGAGAGAAAGCAAAAAAGTAGAAAGAAATCAAAAGGTGATGTCACAGCCAAGGGGGTAAGTGATTGGCTGGTGATTGGTGAGTAGCTTTACTTTTTCTTTCTTTTTTATGTCAGTCAGTAACTTTTAACATTGTTGTTGCCAATTTAAGTGTATCTAAGGGTTAAATCATGGCAGGAGAGCTCGGTCACGTGATATGCTCCTCCTGTACCATGTGGGAACTCAGGAACACTTCCGGTGTCCCTGACGACTACATCTGCGGGAAGTGTATCCGCCTCCAGCTCCTGACAGACCACGTTGCGGAATTGGAGCTGAGGGTGGATTCACTCTGGAGCATCCACAATGCTGAGAATGACGTGAGTAGCACGTGTAGCGAGTTGGTCTTACCGCAAGAGAAGGGTCCACAGCCAGCTAGGGAATGGAAGACCAGCAGGAAGAGCACTCCAAGGAAGATAGTGCAGGGGTCCCCTGTGGTCATCCCCCTGCAAAACAGATACACTTCTTTGAGTACTGTTGAGGTGGCTGGCTCTGTTGCACAGGAGGGCAGGTAAAAGAGCGGGAGAGCGATAGTGATAGGGGATTCAATTGTAAGGGGAATAGATAGGCGTTTCTGCGGCCGCAACCGAGACTCCAGGATGGTATGTTGCCTCCCTGGTGCAAGGGTCAAGGATGTCTCGGAGCGGGTGCAGGACATTCTAAAAAGGGAGGGAGAACAGCCAGTTGTCGTGGTGCACATTGTTACCAACGACATAGGTAAAAAAAAAGGGATGAGGTCCTACGAAACGAATTTAAGGAGCTAGGAGCTAAATTAAAAAGTAGGACCTCAAAAGTAGTAATCTCGGGATTGCTACCAGTGCCACGTGCTAGTCAGAGTAGGAATCGCAGGATAGCGCAGATGAATACGTGGCTTGAGCACTGGTGCAGCAGGGAGGGATTCAAATTCCTGGGGCATTGGAACCGGTTCTGTGGGAGGTGGGACCAGTACAAACCGGACGGTCTACACCTGGGCAGGACTGGAACCAATGTCCGAGGGGGAATGTTTGCTAGTGCTGTTGGGGAGGAGTTAAACTAATATGGCAGGGGGATGGGAACCAATGCAGGGAGACAGAGGGAAACAAAAAGGAGGCAAAAGCAAAAGAAAGAAAGGAGATGAGGAAAAGTGGAGGGCAGAGAAACCCAAGGCAAAGAACAAAAAGGGCCACTGTACAGCAAAATTCTAAAAGGACAAAGGGTGTTAAAAAAACAAGCCTGAAGGCTTTGTGTCTTAATGCAAGGAGTATCCGTAATAAGGTGGATAAATTAACTGTGCAAATAGATGTTAACAAATATGATGTGATTGGGATTACAGAGACGTGACTCCAGGATGATCAGGGCTGGGAACTCAACATCCAGGGGTGTTCAACATTCAGGAAGGATAGAATAAAAGGAAAAGGAGGTGGGGTAGCATTGCTGGTTAAAGAGGAGATTAATGCAATAGTTAGGAAGGACATTAGCTTGCATGATGTGGAATCTATATGGGTAGAGCTGCAGAACACCAAAGGGCAAAAAACGTTAGTGGGAGTTGTGTACAGACCTCCAAATTGTAGTAGTGATGTTGGGGAGGGCATCAAACAGGAAATTAGGGGTGCATGCAATAAAGGTGCAGCAGTTATCATGGGTGACTTTAATATGCACATAGATTGGGCTAACCAAACTGGAAGCAATACGGTGGAGGAGGATTTCCTGGAGTGCATAAGGGATGGTTTTCTAGACCAATATGTCGAGGAACCAACTAGGGGGGAGACCAACTTAGACTGGGTGTTGTGTAATGAGAGAGGATTAATTAGCAATCTCATTGTGCGAGGACCCTTGGGGAAGAGTGACCATAATATGGTGGAATTCTGCGTTAGGATGGAGAATGAAACAGTTAATTCAGAGACCATGGTCCAGAACTTAAAGAAGGGTAACTTTGAAGGTATGAGGCGTGAATTGGCTAGGATAGATTGGCGAATGATACTTAAGGGGTTGACTGTGAATGGGCAATGGCAGACATTTAGAGACCGCATGGATGAACTACAACAATTGTACATTCCTGTCTGGCGTAAAAATAAAAAAGGGAAGGTGGCTCAACCGTGGCTATCTAGGGAAATCAGGGATAGTATTAAAGCCAAGGAAGTGGCAGACAAATTGGTCAGAAATAGCAGCGAACCCGGAGACTGGGAGAAATTTAGAACTCAGCAGAAGAGAACAAAGGGTTTGATTAGGGCAGGGAAAATGGAGTATGAGAAGAAGCTTGCAGGGAACATTAAGACGGATTGCAAACGTTTCTATAGATATGTAAAGAGAAAAAGGTTAGTAAAGACAAACTTAGGTCCCCTGCAGTCAGAATCAGGGGAAGTCATAACGGGGAACAAAGAAATGGCAGACCAATTGAACAAGTACTTTGGTTCGGTATTCACGAAGGTGGACACAAACTACCTTCCGGATATAAAAGGGGTCAGAGGGTCAGTAAGAAGGAAGAACTGAGGGAAATCCTTATTAGTCGGGAAATTGGGTTGGGGAAATTGATGGGATTGAAGGCTGATAAATCCCCAGGGCCTGATGGACTGCATCCCAGAGTACTTGAGGAGGTGGCCTTGGAAATAGCGGATGCATTGACAGTCATTTTCCAACATTTCATTGACTCTGGATCAGTTCCTTTCGAGTGGAGGGTAGCCAATGTAACCCCACTTTTTAAAAAAGGAGGGAGAGAGAAAACAGGGAATTATGGACCGGTCAGCCTGACCTCAGTAGTGGGTAAAATGATGGAATCAATTATTAAGGATATCATAGCAGCGCATTTGAAAAGAGGTGACATGATAGGATCAAGTCAGCATGGATTTGTGAAAGGGAAATCATGCTTGACAAATCTTCTGGAATTTTTTGAGGATGTTTCCAGTAGAGTGGACAAGGGAGAACCAGTTGATGTGGTATATTTGGACTTTCAGAAGGCTTTCGACAAGGTTCCACACAAGAGGTTAATGTGCAAAGTTAAAGCACATGGGATTGGGGGTAGTGTGCTGACATGGATTGAGAACTGGTTGTCAGACAGGAAGCAAAGAGTAGGAGTAAATGGGTACTTTTCAGAATGGCAGGCAGTGACTAGTGGGGTACCGCAAGGTTCTGTGCTGGGGCCCCAGCTGTTTACACTGTACATTAACGATTTAGACGAGGGGATTAAATGTAGTATCTCCAAATTTGCGGATGACACTAAGTTAGGTGGCAGTGTGAGCTGCGAGGAGGATGCTATGAGGCTGCAGAGCGACTTGGTAAGTGGGCAAATGCATGGCAGATGAAATATAATGTGGATAAATGTGAGATTATCCACTTTGGTGTTAAAAACAGAGAGACAGACTATTATCTGAATGGTGACAGATTAGGAAAAGGGGAGGTGCAATGAGACCTGGGTGTCATGGTACATCAGTCATTGAAGGTTGGCATGCAGGTACAGCAGGCGGTTAAGAAAGCAAATGGCATGTTGGCCTTCATAGCGAGGGGATTTGAGTACAGGGGCAGGGAGGTGTTGCTACAGTTGTACAGGGCCTTGGTGAGGCCACACCTGGATTATTGTGTACAGTTTTGGTCTCCTAACTTGAGGAAGGACATTCTTGCTATTGATGGAGTGCAGCGAAGATTCACCAGACTGATTCCCGGGATGGCGGGACTGACCTATCAAGAAAGATTGGATCAACTGGGCTTGTATTCACTGGAGTTCAGAAGAATGAGAGGGGACCTCAATGAAACGTTTAAAATTCTGACGGGTTTAGACAGGTTAGATGCAGGAAGAATGTTCCCAATGTTGGGGAAGTCCAGAATCAGGGGTCACAGTCTAAGGATAAGGGGTAAGCCATTTAGGACCGAGATGAGGAGAAACTTCTTCACCCAGAGAGTGGTGAACCTGTAGAATTCTCTACCACAGAAAGTTGTTGAGGCCAATTCACTAAATATATTCAAAAAGGAGTTAGATGAAGTCCTTACTACTAGGGAGATCAAGGGGTATGGTGAGAAAGCAGGAATGGGGTACTGAAGTTGCATGTTCAGCCATGAACTCATTGAATGGCGGTGCAGGCTAGAAGGGCTGAATGGCCTACTCCTGCACCTATTTTCTATGTTTCTATGTTTCTATGAGACCCACACCGAGGCCAAGAAGCAATACAACAAGAGCCACAGAAACATCGGCAACGTGGTCCAGAAAACAAAGACTGTGCTTAAGCAGCACTTCAGATGTCGGACCACTCAGGAGGGAAACTGCAATACAACCCGGAGCAAGTATCTAAATTTGTGGTTGTGTGCTCCATGCTGCACAACCTGGCTATCAGGAGGGGACAAGAATTGCCAGAAGAGACTGATGCTCCACCTCAGGAGTGTAAAGGGGTGGTCTCTATGAGGGAGTCAGGTTCCCTTCTGACCTACTTGAGCGGTTCGAATCGCTCCCACTCTCTTGGGTTCTAGACTCTGGATTTATTTGGGGGGTGTGACAAAAGTGCAAAGGACACTGGTTTGATGCAAAAGAACCTTGATTTTATTACAATCAAGGTAATACAAGCTTATTACTCTCGTAAGAAAATACAAGGCCAAACTTACAATCACTCTAATAAAGGACAATACAAGGAAAATACAAAGTCAAACTTATAATCACTCTAATAAAGAACCATACACGACACATTCAAAAGGGGCTACAGTAAAATTATACCTTCCACCTCCCAATACCTAATTCTAGCTAGGTTGGACTCCAGGGCAGGCAGGGACTATGCTTACCAATCCTTTTGACAGTAAACGGTAGATCAAGGTTTCGGGGTTTGCTGGATGCGGTAGGGTCTTCTTGCCGTACCCCGAATGTCGGAGATGACTTCTTGCTGCGCAATCTTCAGTTGGGTTGAGTCCGCTGTTGCGGTAAGGTGCGTTTTGGATCTATGGGGTAAGTACCTGGTTTTCTTCGTTAGAAATAGGTTTCTACAATCTTTTAGGTAATATTTTACCCGTTGGTAGGTCAGGATTAGATTGTAGAGTAGAAACTTTTCGATTCTTCGTTTTTTTTCCCGTTAGAGTTTTGTTCGAGTTTGGTCGATCGTGGTGGTTTTTCCATTGATACACCGTTGACTGTGGTCGGTCGCTGCCGCGATGGTGATGTTCTTCCTTCCTTCAGGACTTCAGGACTTTGAGGCTGGAGAAGTTAGTTTACAACTGTCGCGTTGGTTTCTCTCCTTGTCTTGATGGCATACTCGCAGTATAGCACCCGGTGTAGTATGGCATACCTTCTCTTGGGACATGGAGCCAATTATACGATTTCAGTGTTTCTAATTTTGGCGCCAAATCTGTTCAAAATCCTTTGTATAATTTTAGCGGGCTTGGCTCTTCTTTGTAATATTTTGGCGGGCTCGTTAAAAGTTGATATGTTTTGGGTGAGTTGATGTTCGAAAACTGTTTTCTGATGGAAATATTAGTTTGGTATTTGCAATGTCCTTTTGTGCTTAGTCTTTCGCATACAGGCTGGATTGGGCCTCTTTGTGATGTATATGCTGAAATGGTTTTCCAGACCCATGTTGATGGGTAGCTATCTCTGGGTGATTTTGTGAGGTAAATGTTTCTTGTGGGGGAAGGATTCTCGAATACTCATTCCTCCAGACAGGTTAACTTAGTCCTCACACCCAGGTAGCCTCACTTAATCATACTGTCTCCTGCTAGTTCCTTAGGCCCGTCCACAGCTTTGAGTTTATCTTTTAAAATCCAAAATTATATTCAAGTTTGTAGTTTCTTTCATAAATACTTTAGAGTTCCAAACTTTTCGGTAGATAGTCACAAATTAAATTTCCTTTTGAATGAGCCCAAACACAGGGGGGGTTTCTTGTGAATTTTGCACCTTCTTCAGGAGAGAGAGGAAGAGGACGACGAGGGGCTGGACACTGACCTAGGGCCAGACAATCAGGCTAGCTATGCAACCATGCCCACCACCCCCTCCAGACTGCAGGAAAGGGCCCATGGTGGCTACGTAGCTGCAAGACTCTAACGTGAGGAGCTGATATCTGAACAATTTGCCTGAAAAAATGTTATTGTGAGTGACAACACTGGCACACTGCTGTGTGTATGCAGGTCAGACATCAATGGTGCCCATAACCTTGGTGCCAGTTAAAATTTACATTGATTGAAGTTAAGTTTTATTTAACCCTTTCATGTTCAGGAATCACCAGTATGTAACAGTCCAGCTATCTGAGACAATGTGCAACAAGGTTATGTTCAACAAAAACATTTTTATACCAACATTAGTCTGAAATCATAAGTATCATGGGCAAAAACACCCAACCCCCGCCCACACCCCACTTTTTCCACCACTGACATCAATCAAATGTTCAACATGTCCAGCAACACAAAATACAAGTGCAAAGCAGGAGGGTAGTCCCCTCCCCCCATACATTACAACAAATTGCATACACCCAGATGGAGATATAACACAGCCATCACCTGCGGACATGCACCTCAATTTCATTCCCCCCTCTCCTTCTCCCCACCTCTACCCCTTCCCCATCTCGCTCCACATCGCCTGGACGAAGAGCTCCTCAGGCGGTGCCTCATTGGGGGGGCCGGGGCGGGGGAATGAAGGCAGAGGCAGTGGTTGCATGGGTATGGGAGAGGGGGTGCCAAGGCGGGAACATTGTTTGATCCAGAAGCAGGATCTTGGTCCTGCCTCTTATCTGCCGTTTGCAGTGGTGGTGCGGAACCTAGGGGAGGAGTGCCGTGCTCTGGGACCACTGGGAGGCCTGTGCCAGCAGTGTTCCTGGCTGTCGCCGCCAGGGCCTCCGCCATCCCCGGAACGTACTCAGTCATGGTGGCCAACTGTCAGGATATGCCCCTCAATGCTTCGAGGAGCTGGTCACCAATCTGTACATCCTCCTGGACAATTGTACCATCTCTCCGCTCTCATGTCGCGCTCGTGGACCAGACCTGCCGCGTCCACGAAACCTCCGCGGGGATGGCGCAATCCTGGGGACAAATGAGGTGCCCTGTGGCAAGGTGCTTGGGGCCAGTACCTCCAGAGTGAAGGTGGGAATGACCGGAGGAGCACTAGATGGCCTTAGGGTTGAATGGCTTCTGGAGCGTGGCGATGCAGGTTCCTCGAATTCGGTGCTCTCAATCGTAGACAACAGACCCAGCGCATTGACAGGTGAGAATCGGAGCTTCTCAGCAGATGTAGGATCATCCGACGAGTCCGGCCCCGGGCCCCCACCTTTTGACCTCTGTGGTCTTGCCTCGGGCCATGCTGCTGGCTGAGCTGCAAAACACAAATTAGGTTATTAGAGGAGAAGGGGGTGCTCGGGTTACAAGGTGATTCCAGCGCTACACACAGCATATGCACGACAAAAGCACCACTCCTATCAAGATCATCACAGACATCACATGTCATGACCATTGCAATGATTGTCATTAGGCCAGCATTATTTCTAGGACAATTTTAGAAATCATCTATCATGTATGATTGTTCGGATATGAGTGGGTGTGGCATCTATTGACTTTGCATCACGCAATGGTGTAAACTTTACTCACGTTGCTTCAATTCAGGGTCTGCAGATGCTTGCGTGGCTGTCCGGGGGTGCTTCCCCACAAGTGTGAGTACCTGCTCCTCCATGTCACTGATGTCGCTGACAATTGGTGGCCCCCCACCTGGTCGCCTCTGCACGGACCTCATCGTTGATAGCTTCTTCTGTAAAAGTGACAGGACGACATGGCATGAGATCATTGCATGATATCATTGCTAGGTGCTGTCACAGATAACACATAACCGACAGATGTAATCATGATTATTATGATAATTATCATTCTTTACCCAAAGACGTGCACCGTGACTGCAGGCTTTGAGTACAACTTTCCCGGTAAAAGTGAAAGACTCACATCTGATGATAGTCACTCATGACTGTTACAAATCAAATTATATAAATACATAAGTACATGTAAATAAATGTAATACTTATTCTTGCGGATCCCACAAGGTCATTCCATTGTTTGCACCTCGTTGGTCGCCGACGAGACCACCTCTGCTATCTTGGCCCATATCTTCTGGTAGGCCTTTGGGGTGGGCTTCCCACGCCCTCCCTGTGTCAAATCACCCCAGCGTAACTCGACCTCTGCAGGAGGGAGGCATTTGCCTCATCCGAGAACCTCATTGCTCTTTTGTGCCCTCCAATGTGCTCCTCTCCCAGCTCACTGCTCTCGCCAGTGTCAGTCTCCACAGTGTGCTGTGACACCTCCTCCTCTCCCTCCATTATAGGTACCAAATTCGGGAAAATACCTGGCTGCTAACAGCTAATTTTTGTTTCCTTATTTGCTCTTAAGCTCTAAACTCTCTCTTCCTCCTTCCAAAGCAGCCACACCACACCCACACACGCTTTCAGTCCCTCTCAGCTTCCTCTCTCTCTGTCTCTTCTTCTGTGCAAGTCATGATGACCCTTGACCTCCTGAATCGCGGGAATCGAGCATTGCCATGCCGTTGCTAAGGATGGCAACACTTCACGGCTGAAGGTCAGAGAGATTTAACGCTACCGCCCATTTCATATCGCTCATGGTAACACCCAATTTCAAAAATGGAGACTAGATGCTTTGAGAATGGGCGAGAAGGCGTCGATCTGAAAACCCATTTTTCCCGCCTACGCCGTAAATAATGCCCAAGTGTAAAATCTAGCCCTATGTCCCCTAGTTTTAGTTTCTCCTATGAGTGGAAATATCCTCTCTGCATCCACCTTGTCAAGCCCGCTCATTATCTTATATGTTTTGATAAGATCACCTCTCATTCTTCTGAACTCCAACCTACTCAACCTATCTTCGTAAGTCAAACCCCTCATCTCTGGAATCAACCTAGTGAACCTTCTCTGAACAGCCTCCAATGCAAGTATATCCTTCCTTAAATATGGAGACCAAAACTGTACGCAGTACTCTAGGTGTGGCCTCACCAATACCCTGTACAGTTGTAGCAAGACTTCTCTGCTTTTATACTCTATCCCCCTTGCAAAAAGGCCAACATTCCATTTGTCTTCCTGATTACTTGCTGTACCTGCATACTAACTTCTTGTGTTTCATGCTCAAGGACCCTCTGTACTGTTCTGATTCCAAGCACCAGCACCTTTCCCTCCTTCCAGCTTCCCCTGCTGCCTTTCACTGCTCTAACACCCAAACCTTTCCCATACTTGGTTCTTTCTGCCACCTTTTGCTGGTCCCATCCCTCCATACTGAGCACCCATACCATACCCACCCCATCCACCCCCTAACAAAACGCCTCTCACTAAAATGTTGTCAGTGGCACCCTACAGCAGCTGACCTACTGTTCCTGTCTTCATGGTTCCCCCTCAATATTCAGTGCTCCCACACACAGCCAGTGCCATCCCAGTACTGCCACATTCCAAATCCAACAGAACACCACTGTCACAACCAGCATTCCCTCCCTGTACACCCACATCGTCCTCCACTTCACCCACACCCTAGGACGTTTCCCAGTGCTGCCATGTAACTAAATAAATACTTCATATTGGTTTTCAGTTCTAAAAGTTATGCAATAACCCCAGTATAGAATCATAGAAATTTACAACACATTCAGCCCATCGTGTCTGCGTCAGTTGAAAAAGAATTACCTAGCCTAATACTGGCACTCGGTTCATAGCCCTGTAGGTTATGGCCCTTTATGTACACATTCAAGTATCTTTTAAATATGAAGAGAATTTCTGCCTCTACCACCCTTTCAGGCAGTGAGTTCCAGACTCCCACCACCCTCTGGGTGAAGAAATGTTTCCTCATCTCCTCTTTAATCCTTCCACCAACTACTTTAAATTTATGCCCCCTCTGCTAAGGGAAATAGGTCTTTCCTATCCACTCTATCCAAACCCTCATAATTTTATACACCTCAATTAAATCTCCAATCAGCTTCCTCTGTTCCAAGGAAAACAACCTCAGTCTATCCAATCTTTCCTCATTGCTAAAGTTTTCCAGTCCTGGTAACATCCTCGTAAATCTCCTCTGCACCCTTTCTAGTGCAATCACATCCTTCCTGTAATGTGGTGACCAGAACTACACTCAGTACTCAAGCTCTGGCCTAATTTGTATTGTATACAGTTCTAGCATAGCTTCCCTGCTCTTGTATTCTATGCCTCGACTAATAAAGGAAAGTGTAAGGGGGAGAAAAGTACACTTGAGTAAGAAGCATAAGGGAATTAGGAGGTTCTGAGGAATCGGGAGTTCCTCTGTCTTACGGTATGGATTGTAATATTGGCCGATTATGTAAATCTCGCTTGTGTATGTGAAGCACACTTATACACTCAGTTACATTGGGTTAAGAAGAAGGAGGCAGCAATGCCTGATGGTTAATGAACCATCTGTAGTAGCCATCACTACATTGACACTTAGCACAGAAAATAGAAGGTGAAGACATACACTCAGTACTGAAACACAAGGGCAGTGGAGAATCAACATCCTAGAAAGATACCATACCCTGGGAAGCAAGGTCAATCAACACATCATGAGAAACTGAGGCAAAGTTGAACACATTCCAGAAGGGTAACACCATGGGAGATGGACAGGTGGGGGAGAACCACTCCGAGTCAGTCTGAGCCGTAGGCCAATTGGTGGTTTTGTAGGAGGGTCGCACTAAACAAAAAAATCATATAACTATGCTTGTAGAACTCTTGTACGTTGTACTTTGCAGTGTTCATTGGAACATTTCCTGAGCATGTTCGAATAATAAAACCGGTGAACCAAAGTTTTCGTCTGAGTGAATCTGTGGTTGCTATTTTACCCCAACAATTGGCACTGCGAGCAGGGTACAGACCCTCCGACCTGGATGATGTGACAGCTAGCAATGGCAGTGAGTATGTTTTTGTACCACCTGCAGCTGTAGCATTGACGGGGAAGGAAGTAATCTGTATAAAGAATTAGAAGGGGGTAATCTGAAGAACAAAGTTATAGCGAACCATGGAAGGATAAAAACCAGTTGGGGATAGGTGTATTGCCTGAACGAGAAGGAGTACAATCTAAAGGGGTCTATAAAAATGACCAAGGGAAAGGTGTATTGCCTGAACAAAAAGGAATACAACTTAAAGGGGGATGGGACCCCAGGATGTTTAGGAAAAACTGGCCAGTGGGATAAAATGAAGACCAAGGGGAGTCTCTGAGATATGGACCAAAAGGGTCCTGGGTATAAATGCTAGCAAGAAAGACGAGAAAGCAGTATTATTAGTCTGGCCAGATGTTAGAGGGGTCCAAGGGCTGTGAAAAAGATATTGGTTTAATTGGAGGGTAATTAACCAATGAAAACCGAACTTTTATAATGACCACAGTGAAATTTTGGTTTTGTTTCAAAGTGTGAATATTGGAAAAGAGATAAAAGACACTCTATGTTGATAATGATTTTAAATTATGAGAAAGTTTCACTGCAGTAAAGGAAATTTTAATTTCAGGTTTGAAAACCTTTTTAAAATGGATGGTGCTTATCAAGAAAAAGTTCCGAACAGTCTAAACAAGCAGAAAGGGTTTTGGAGATAACGAGGGGAAAAGATCTAAGCTATGCGAACTCAGCAAAGGAAGGAAAAAAAACTGGGAATTAGAAAATATGTTGCTGAGAGGACAATAAAAATGTGTGGTCTCGTTTTATATCAATTTTTGAACGTTTAAAAAGCACCGTCTTATGTAGTGTCACTTTTTTAAAAGCCTGTATGAATACAAGATTCTCACATTTAAAAAAAATCTTTGTCAAGTATTTGAATTGGAAGTTTAGAAACAATTGGAGTTTAATCTAAAATGCTGTCTTTCCCGATGAGAATGTTTTATTTAAAGCTAATCATGACAGCTTTACTAATGATTTCTGCTATTTTAACGGATTTCTAATTTCTAAGCAAGTTTTGAAGGCACAAAAATTGGGGGAAAAAATTCTAATATCGGGAAAGGTTTAAAAAATTATGCGAAGTCACGTAATGACAGGCAGGTACTAAGGCTATTCAACTACTTCAGAAATGCTATGCCGAGATGGCCCAACCTATACAGAACCTGGTCAAAGGGGGGAAACCCTCCAAAGAGCCTATAAACTGGGGCCCTGGTCAGGAAATTGCGGTTGTAAGGTTAAAACAAGCTCTTACAGGTGCTCCAGCCCTGAGATTACCTGATCAGAATCTATACCCACCACAGTAAAGATCATTACATGGGGACAGGCATAGGTTAGTGGCATAGTAATGTTGGGACACGTACCTAAGCATACCTTCGTAGAATTACTTAACACAGGAAGGCTAAAACCGGTATCCGACACGCGAAGGCCTAGGTGGGAAGCAATGCTCTTACCCCCCCCTCCCCACCCCCCCCCCCCCAACGGCAATAAAAGACAACTGTAACAACCCTGCAGGATGGATCATTATGCAGGGAGACAAGCATCAGTGTAGCCCGATAGGAGAAGACGAAGGAAGTAGTCAGGCTTGAGGAGGCAGACATGGATCTATATGTAGATGGATCTCGGCGCTATATCAACGGGACACCACGGATGGGTTGGGCAGTGGTAGATAGCAGCAAACAGGTTAGAAGGGAAGGACAGCTAGAAGGGGGCTTATCAGCTCAACTGGCTGAATTGGTGGCTCTCACCATGGCTCTGAGGCTGGCTAAGAGAAAAAGAGTAAACATCTATACAGACAATCGATATGCTTTTGGAGTAGTACATGATTATATGATAACCTGGAGCAGATGGGGATACATGACCTCAGGAGGAGGGCAAATTAAATATGAGGAGATTGTTAAAAAATTAGTGGAAGCCTCCCTCCTACCCCAAAAGTGTGCGATAATCAACATCAACAGGGAAACGCATGGGCAGAGGAGGCAGTCAAGCAGGTGGTGGAGACAGGTACACTGGCTGGGGAAGCCCAAGTCTGAGCATGTACCATCGGGCCTGAGGAAGCAAACATGCTTAAGGTACAGGGAGAAGCCACTCCACAGGAAAAGGAGGGTTGGAAGCAGAGAGAAGCCCAATAAGGGACCGACGGGGTATGGAGGAAAGATGGGAATGTGGTGGCCCCGGAATGCATCCAGGGGAGCCTACTAAATTTATACCACGGGTATGTCTATACAGGTAGAACCAACATGATAAGCTCGATGTCCAGATGCTGGTGGTGGAAGGGAATGAGTAGGAATAGAGAACCACTGTAGAAGGTGCCTGACATGCGCAAAATACAACCCAGGGGGGAAAGTAAAGGTCAGAATGGGACATCAGCCCCGGCAGGAAGGACCCTGGGAAAACTTACAGATAGATTTTACTGGACCATTACCCAACAACAAGGGGAAGACATACTGCCTAGTTATAATAGACCAGTTTACAAAGTGGGTAGAAGCTTGTGCCACTAAAAATCAAGGTACACACTTCACAGGGAAAATGAATAGAACCTTAAAAGCGGCCCTAGCCAAGACAATAAGACTGCCAGAAGTCTTGGTTACGAGGACATAGGACCTTATAAAGACAGGATACGGAGGTTGTGAAGGAACTCTGTAAGCAGTTACATGACTTAAAAGCACAGGCTAGAGATCAGAAAGTAATCAAGGACTTAGAGAACGACACTAAAGAACAGAAGGTCCAAATACGCCAAAGGGACCAGTCAGGTGATGGTAAGGATGGTAAGGGACATATCCGTAGTTATAAGGGGTATCGGCAAGTGGAAACACTGGACCCAGTTAAAAAAGCATGGTCACTAACTAACCGGTGACGACCGGGAAATATTGTTTTTTTGCAGGACTCTGGTGCTCGTGGGAACAATGTGGGGTAATGCTGCCTCATATCAAGGACAATAGGCTGAGGGACGGTAAGGCCTGTATTATAGGGACTCGGGCGACATTAGTTGTGATAAAGAATTAAAAACGCTGACGGTGACGGACGGAGCAATAGTGAACTTAAATTGCGTCGTCGGAATAACGGGCATAAAACAACGTAACGAGCAAATGAAACACCATTGGAGGTGAGCCAGTAATACGGGACCAACGATTAGTGTGAATAAGACCACGGTGTGTTTTATATGCAGGAGGGGGGTATAAAGATGTTGGTGGAGGGTTATCTCACGAGATAGACCCACCAACACGGCCCCACCCACTACTTTAGCAACAGTGAGCACTACCAGGGTCCGACCACCACACCTCCAGCACCACCAGCGTGTCCAACTATGAACACTGGGGCAAAAGGGGAATTGGTAATAAGGCAAACCAAGGATAAGATACACTTCAGGGTACGTCAGCGAATAATTACTGTATTCCTAAATTTAACAGACTTAACCATCCCCAGCCTCTGCGGGTCAAACTATAAGCCTGTATTAAAAACCTGACCCTACTAGCACTGGAAGGCCCTGAATCAAAAACCATAAAGTTTAATGTGGATAGGGGGTGAGGTAAAAAGCAGGACCAGGGAAAAAGAGGGATACTAGAAATGGTAGGCGCGGGATACGCGGTGGGAGTTGCGACGATAAACACTATAGACCTGCACACGATAGATGTTCGAGTTGATGCCCAAACACAAACATCACAAGGATTGTTGGAGAGAAATGAGGATATAAAGGGAGATCCTCTACACCAAACAAACAATGTAGGAGAAATTTGCGTGCGGTACCATGACAATCCAGAAATGTAACTGAAGAGAACAACAGTACTAAGAGTCTCAGCATAGATGATTGTTATAAAAATAACCAAGTTTTATGTCGAGATCCACTATGAATGATCAAAGATGACTGTGGATATGACCAAGTGGATGGGTACACCTTGAGTATCGCCCGCATATCACGGGATTACAAAATTATCACTGTTCCACGAGGAAATGGAGATTGATGTGTGAGCACCACGGCAACTGAAATGAAGAAAGGAACACCTCATGCACCATTATAGATACTGTCTTCTGCTTGATGAGATAGATATAACAGGTTTATTATAACCCCTGAACTAAAGGAGGAACCCATCAATGGGACAATGATGGACATTACCCGAGGAGGTTATGCGAAGGCAAGGAAAACCGATATTCGAACTGAATGAGGAATAAACTCGGCTGAATAGAAGAAACAGAGGATACCCCAGGTGGGGCAGAATTCGAGCACCCGAACAATGGAATGCTGGACTCAATGTGCAAATGCATCCGTGGCTACAGATAGTCTCACATGTACTGGTTGTAGTGCAAGGGAACATACTGGTCATTTTGTTAGTATTAGCCTGTAAAAGGTGTAACCGACGTAAGAGGCAGGCATTAGCCTGGACAATAGTTAAAACATTGAATAAAGGGAATATAGACAGTCCGGCAGAAAGGATTTATCTAGTATAATCTTGATGGGAAAGCCAACAGGTGGGTCCTGCATTCCAGGAAGTAGCGCTACCCAAGTGAAAGGACAACCCTGGAAGCTCACCTATGAGGAATTATTTGGGAAATGGCCTATCTTAGGCCTATAGCCAAGGGCCATTAGGGGGGGTTGTAAGGGGGAAAAAAGTACACTTGAGTAAGAAGCATAAGGGAATTAGGAGGTTCTGAGGAATCGGGAGTTCCTCTGTCTTACGGTATGGATTGTAATATTGACCGATTATGTAAAACTCGCTTATGTATGTAAAGCAGCTTATAGACTCGCTTACATTGGGTTAAGAAGAAGGAGGCAGCAATGCCTGATGGTTAATGAACCATCTGTAGTAGCCAACACTGATTGACTCTTAGCACAGAAAATAGAAGATGAAAACATACACTCAGTACTGAAACACAAGAGCAGTGGAGAATCAACATCCTAGAAAGATACCATATCCTTGGAAGCAAGGTCAATCAACACGTCATGAGAAACTGAGGCAAAGTTGAACACATTCCAGAAGGGTGACACCATGGGAGATGGACAGGTGGGGGAGAACCACTCAGAGCCAGTCTGAGCCGTAGGCTAATCGGTGGTTTTGTAGAGGGGTCGCACAAATCGAAAAATCGTATAACTATGCTTATAGAATTCTTGTACTTTGCAGTGTTCATTGGAACATTTCCTGAGCATGTTCGAATAATAAAACTGGTGAACCGAAGTTTTTGTCTGAGTGAATCCGTGGTCGCTATTTTACCCCAACAGAAAGCATTCCATATGGCTTTTTAACTACCTTATCGACCTGTCCTGCTACCTTTAAGGATCTGTGGACATATACTCCAAGGACCCTCTGTTCCTACACTGCTCTCAGTATCCTCCCATTTATTGTGTATTCCCTTGCCTTATTGCCCCTCCCACAATGCATTACCTCACACTTTTTCAGATTGAATTCCATTTGCCACTTTTCTGCCCAATTGAACAGTTCATCGATATCGTCCTGCAGTATGGAGCTTTCCTCCTCACTGTCAACCACACAGCCAATTTTTGTATCATCTGCAAATTTCTTTATCATGGCCCCTGCATTTAAGCCTCATCATCATAGGCAGTCCCTCGGAATCGAGGAAGACTTGCTTTCAATAAAAATGAGTCCTTAGGTGGCTGAACAGTCCAATACAAGAACCACAGTCCTTGTCACAGGTGGGACAGATAGTCGTTGAGCGAAAGGGTGGTGGGTGGGTAAGTCATTAATATATACTACAAATAGTAAGGGACCGGGTACTCAGCCCTGTGGAACCCCACTGGAAACAGCCTTCCAGTCACAAAAACTGCCCTCAACCATTACCCTTTGCTTCCTGCCACTGAGCCAATTTTGGATCCAATTTGCCACTCTCCCTTGGATCCCATGTCTTTTACTTTTTTGATCAGCCTACCATGTAGGACCTTGTCAAAAGCTCTTTAAAATCCATGAAAACTACATCAAACACACTGCCCTCATCGACCCTCCTTGTTACTTCCTCAAAGAACTCAATCAAGTTAGTCAGACACGACCTTCCCTTAACAAATCCATGAGGACTGATCTTGATTAATATGTGTCTTTCTAAATGAAGCTTTATACTGTCCCTCAGAATTGATTCCAGAAGAACATAAGAACATAAGAATTAGGAACAGGAGTAGGCCATCTAGCCCCTCAAGCCTGCTCCGCCATTCAACAAGATCATGGCTGATCTGGCTGTGGACTCAGCTCCACTTACCCACCCGCTCCCCATAACCCTTAATTCCCTTATTGGTCAAAAATCTATCTATCTGTGATTTGAATACATTCAATGAGCTAGCCTCAACTGCTTCCTTGGGCAGAGAATTCCACAGATTGACAACCCTCTGGGAGAAGAAATTCCTTCTCAACTCGGTTTTAAATTGGCTCCCCCGTATTTTGAGGCTGTGCCCCCTAGTTCTAGTCTCCCCAACCAGTGGAAACAACCTCTCTGCCTCTATCTTGTCTATTTTAAATGTTTCTAAAAGATCACCCCTCATCCTTCTGAACTCCAACGAGTAAAGACCCAGTCTACTCAATCTATCATCATAAGGTAACCCCCTCATCTCCGGAATCAGCCGAGTAAATCGTCTCTGTACCCCCTCTAAAGCTAGTATATCCTTCCCTCAGAGAGGTGACCAAAACTGCATGCAGTACTCCAGGTGCGGCCTCACCAATACTCTATACAGTTGCAGCAGGACCTCCCTGCTTTTGTACTCCATCCCTCTCGCAATGAAGGCCAACATTCCATTCGCCTTCCTGATTACCTGCTGCACCTGCAAACTAACTTTTTGGGATTCATGCACAAGGACCCCCAGGTCCTTCTGCACCGCAGCATGTTGTAATTTCTCCCCATTCAAATAATATTCCCTTTTACTGTTTTTTTCCCAAGGTGGATGACCTCTCATTTTCCGACATTGTATTCCATCTGCCAAACCTTAGCCCATTCGCTTAACCTATCTAAATCTCTTTGCAGCTTCTCTGTGTCCTCTACACAACCCGCTTTCCCACTAATCTTTGGCTCATTTGCAAATTTTGTTGCATTACACTCTGTCCCCTCTTCCAGGTCATCTATGTATATTGTAAACAGTTGGGGTCCCAGCATCGAACCCTGTGGCACACCACTAACCACCGATTTCCAACCCGAAAAGGACCCATTTATCCCGACTCTCTGCTTTCTGTTATTTAGCCAATTCTCTATCCATGCTAATACATTTCCTCTGACACCGCGTACCTTTATCTTCTGCAGTAACTTTTCGTGTGGCACCTTATCGAATGCCTTTTGGAAATCTAAATACACCACATCCATCGGTACACCTCTATCCATCATACTCGTTATATCCTCAAAGAATTCCAGTAAATTAGTTAAACATGATTTCCCCTTCATGAATCCATGTTGCGTCTGCTTGATTTCACTATTCCTATCTAGATGTCCCGCTATTTCTTCCTTAATGATAGTTTCAAGCATTTTCCCCACTACAGATGTTAAACTAACCGGCCTATAGTTACCTGCCTTTTGTCTGCCCCCTTTTTAAACAGAAGCGTTACATTAGCTGCTTTCCAATCCACTGGTACCTCCCCAGAGTCCAGAGAATTTTGGTAGATTATAATAAATGCATCTGCTATAACTTCCGCCATCTCTTTTAATACCCTAGGATGCATTTCATCAGGACCAGGGGACTTGTCTACCTTGAGTCCCATTAACCTGTCCAGCACTACCCCCCTTGTGATAGTGATTATCTCAAGATCCTCCCTTCCCACATTCCCGTGACCAGCAATTTTTGGCATGGTTTTTGTGTCTTCCACTGTGAAGACCGAAGCAAAATAATTGTTTAAGGTCTCAGCCATTTCCACATTTCCCATTATTAAATCCCCCTTCTCATCTTCTAAGGGACCAACATTTACTTTAGTCACTCTTTTCCATTTTATATATCGGTAAAAGCTTTTACTATCTGTTTTTATGTTTTGCGCAAGTTTACTTTCGTAATCTATCTTTCCTTTCTTTATTGCTTTCTTAGTCATTCTTTGCTGTCGTTTAAAATTTTCCCAATCTGCTAGTTTCCCACTAACCTTGGCCACCTTATACGCATTGGTTTTTAATTTGATACTCTCCCTTATTTCCTTGGTTATCCATGGCTGGTTATCCCTTCTCTTACCACCCTTCTTTTTCACTGGAATATATTTTTGTTGAGCACTATGAAAGAGCTCCTTAAAAGTCCTCCACTGTTCCTCAATTGTGCCACCGTTTAGTCTGTGTTTCCAGTCTACTTTAGCCAACTCTGCCCTCATCCCACTGTAGTCCCCTTTGTTTAAGCATAGTACGCTCGTTTGAGACACTACTTCCTCACCCTCAATCTGTATCACAAATTCAACCATACTGTGATCACTCATTCCAAGAGGATCTTTTACTAGGAGATCTTTTATTATTCCTGTCTCATTACACAGGACCAGATCTAAGATAGCTTGCTCCCTTGTAGGTTCTGTAACATACTGTTCTAAGAAACAATCCCGTATGCATTCTATGAATTCCTCCTCAAGGCTACCCCGTGCGATTTGATTTGACCAATCGATATGTAGGTTAAAATCCCCCATGACTACTGCCGTTCCTTTTTCACATGTCTCCATTATTCCCTTGATTATTGCCCGCCCCACTGTGAAGTTATTATTTGGGGGCCTATAAACTACAACCATCAGTGACTTTTTCCCCTTACTATCTCTAATCTCCACCCACAATGATTCAACATTTTGTTCATGAGAGCCAATATCGTCTCTCACAACTGCCCTGATATCATCCTTTATCAACAGAGCTACCCCACATCCTTTCCCTTCTTGTCTATCTTTCCGAATGGTCAGCTACCCCTGTATGTTTAATTCCCAATCTTGGCCACCCTGCAACCACGTTTCTGTAATGGCCACCAAATCATACCCATTTGTAATGATTTGTGCCGTCAACTCATTTACTTTATTTCGAATGCTGCGTGCGTGTAGGAAGTGTTTTAATACTCGTTTTTAAACCATGATTTTTAGTTTTAACCCCTCCTGCAGCCCCTTTATATTCATACATATTGTCCCTTCCTATCACCTTGTGGTTTACACTTACCCCAGTGCTACTCTGCTCTGTTGCTTCCTGCCTTTTGCATTCTTTCTTGGGGTCCTGTTCATCTGAGCTCTCACCCACTCTAACTAGCTCAGAGCCCTCTCCTGGGTTCCGAATACTCCTTGCATTGTGGCACCGAGCTTTCGTGTTTGCCTTTTTATTACACTTTGACCCTTTAGAATTTTGTTGTACAGTGGCCCTTTTTGTTTTTTGCCTTGGGTTTCTCTGCCCTCCACTTTTACTCATCTCCTTTCTGTCGTTTGCTTTTGCCTCCATTTTGTTTCCCCCTGTCTCCCTGCATTGGTTCCCATCCCCCTGCCAGTAATTTGCCCACCACCGAGGTTAAACTAGCTGGCCTGTAATTCCTCGGTTTATCCCTTCCTCCCTAACTATGATACAGTTGTACCTCTCCAGTCCGGCACCCTTCGGACCTGACCGGTGCCCGACTAGACAATTTTCTGGACCATGGGAGGTCACGCCAACCCTAGCGTTGTCAGCAGTACCTTAGACTTACCAGGTACTGCTGACAACGCTGCTGACAACGACCCAGCTATGTTCTCCACATGCGCTGCGCAGAAGCCTACTGTGCAGCATTTCTCAGGCCCAACTTCGGCGCCTCAGTCAGCTGCCACACACCTCGCTCCCTCTCCTTGCTGACCCGACCAAGCAGGTAACACCGGAGGCAGCAAGGAGACGAGGAGCAGCCAGCCCTAGGACACAGTGTCGATCGCGACCCACAGGTGGGAATGATGCCGGGCCAGGCATGTTGCTCAAACAAAGAGTCCTGGATTGGAGAGGTACAACCTGTACAACGTTAGCAGTTCTCCAATCCTCTGGCACAACTCCTGTAGCCAGGGAGGATCGAAAAATGATGGTCAGAGTCTCCGCAATTTCCTCCCTTGTTTTAGTAGCCTCGGATATATTTCATCCAATCGTGCCTATTTATTTACTTTCAAGGATGCTAAACCCCTTAAAACTTCCTCTCTTATTATGTTTATCCCATCCAATATTTCACTTTCTTCCTCCTGAACTTCAACGTCGGCATTGTCCCCCTCTTTTGTGAAGACAGCCGCAAAGAATCCATTCAGTACCTTACCCAAACCCTCCGCCTCCACACATAGATCACCATTTTGGTTCTTAATCGACCCTACTCTTTCCTTCGTTATCCTCTTACTCTTTATATAATGTAAAACATCTTTGGGTTTTATTTGATTCTATTTGCCAGTATTTTTTTATGCCCTCTTTTTGCTTTCCTAATTTGCTATTCTTAATTTCTTAATTGCTAAATCGCAGTGGTACAAGATAGGTGTCCAGTTAAAACTACTTCAATAGAAGTAATTCAGAAATGGTCCTAGTTAAGATTAAAACACTTAATGCTGATTATCCTGCGTAACCTCATTCCATTTACCAAAGAACACTTTAGACAATAAGGGTTATCAAATATGATCCACTGGCTAATATATTCAGTAATTCTTTAAGGCCTGAGCTAGTTTCTATGGATTGGAGAGAGGCTTATAGGCCTAATTGTTTAAGAAGGTGAAGAAATCAGACCTGAGGATTATAAATTCAGTTTGATGACCAATGCAGGAAAGCTGCTGGAGAACATTATACAGGATATGATTCATAATCACTTAGAAAGTTTAATGGTTATTAAGGTAATTGACTGAAATGTTGTTAGCAAAGGAACATAAATTAATGGGTTGATCTGGAGACAAGTCATGATTGGAATTCCACAGGCTCTTCTGTTTGATTAATGATTTGAATGAGGGGATTAATGAAAACACTTGTAAATTCAGAGATGTCCTGGAAATGTGTCAAGGGGTTAGTAATTTAAACCAGACCAATAGTTTGCAGGCTGATTTAGTTGGTTTAGCGAATGAGCCCAAGTATGGCAGATATTTTTCATTATGAACAAGTGCAATGTTAGCGTTTCAGGTTTGGAAACTCCAACTCTGTTTGTGTTTGTGCAGGAATGCCTATTAAAGGTAATAGATCAAGAAAATAATCAGCAAGTGCTAGATCGTAACTCATTAAAGGTTCACAAGCAGTATGAAGGATCACAAATAGAGTTTCAAGATGTGTTGTGAGAATTATCAACTATAAAATGAAAGATGCTGTACATAAGCTACATAAGGCTTGTTTACGCCTGTACTTGGAGTACTGTGTTCCTGCATAAACATGGATATTGAGGCTTTGGAGAAGATACAGAGGAGAACAATTTAATACTAGGAACGCTTGTTCGGAAGAGTTAGGACTATTTACTCTAGAAAAATACAGGCTTTGAGGGGATATAATAGAGGGTTTTTTTAAATGAACTAATTGGATACAGTGTGGATATGTGACTACTTAGATGGAATTATAGGCTACAGCAGTCTCTTGGAACATTGCTTCATTGCCTTAAAACATTGACAGAGGATGTTGTTCAGAATTGGCCACAACTGTTTACTTTGCCAACAGATTATGTGGTTAGGGGGTGAGTCAATGGTATAAATGACTGCATCCTGCCTGAAAGGGACAGGCTTGATAGGCCTGATGTCTCCTGTCCCTTTTTGTATGTTTGTATGATAGGTAGGCGTTTCTGCGGCTGCAATCGAGACTCCAGGATGGTATGTTGCCTCCCTGGTACAAGGGTCAAGGATGTCTCGGAGTGGCTACAGGGCATTCTGGAGGGGGAGGGTGAATAGCAAGTTGTCATGCTGCATATAGGTATCAATGATATAGGTAAAAAACAGGATGAGGTACTACAAGCTGAATTTAGGGAGCTAGGAGTTAAATTAAAAAGTAGGACTTCAAAGGTAGTAATCTCAGGATTGCTACCAGTGCCACGTGCTAGTCAGAGTAGAAATAGCAGGAGAGTTAAGATGAATACGTGGCTTGAGGAATGGTGCAAGAGGGAGGGATTCAAATTCCTGCGACATTGGAGCCGGTTCTGGGGGAGGTGGGACCAGTACAAACCGGACGGTCTGCACCTGGGCAGGACCGGAACTGATGTCCAAAGCAGAGTGTTTGCCAATGCTGTTGGGGAGGGTTTAAACTAATATGGCAGGGGAATGGGAATCTATGCAGGGAGACAGAGGGAAGTAAAATGGGGGCAGAAGCAAAAGGTAGAAAAGAGATAAGGAAAAGTGGAGGACAAAGAAATCAAGGGCAAAAATCAAAAAGGGCCACATTACAACATAATTCTAAAAGGACAAAGAGTGTTAAAAAAACAAGCCTCAAGGCTCTGTGTCTCAATGCGAGGAGCATTCGTACTAAGGTGGATGAATTAACTGTGCAGATAGCTGTTAACGGATATGATGTCATTGGAATTACGGAGACATGGCTCCAGAGTGACCAAGGCTGGGAATTCAACATCCAGGGGTATTCAATATTCAGGAAGGATAGACAGAAAGGAAAACGAGGTGGGGTAGCGTTGCTGGTTAAAGAGGAGATTAATGCAATAGTAAGGAAGGACATTAGCTTGGATGATGTGGAATCTGTATGGGTAGAGCTGCGGAACACCAAAGGGCAGAAAACGCTAGTGGGAGTTGTGTACAGACCACCAAACAGTAGTAGTGAGGTTGGGGATGGCATCAAACAGGAAATTAGGGATGCGTGCAATAAAGGTACAGAAGTTATCATGGGTGACTTTAATCCACATATAGATTGGGCGAACCAAACTGGTAGCAATATGGTGGAGGAGGATTTCCTGGCGTTTATAAGGGATGGTTTTCTAGACCAATATGTCAAGGTACCAACGAGAGAGCTGGCCATCCTAGACTGGGTATTGTGTAATGAGAGAAGATGAATTAGTAATCTTGCTGTGCAAGGCCCCTTGGGGAAGAGTGACCATAATATGGTAGAATTCTTCATTAAGGTGGAGAGTGACACAGTTAATTCAGAGACTAGGGTCCTGAATTTAAAGAAAGGTAACTTCGATGATATGAGACATAAATTGGCGAGGATAGACAGGCAAATGATACTTAAAGTGTTGATGGTGGATAAGCAATGGCAGGCACTTAAAGATCACATGGATGAATGTCAACAATTGTACATCCCTGTTTGGCTTAAAAATAAAATGGGGAAAGTGGCTCAACCGTGGCTAACAAGAGAAATTAGGGATAGTGTTAAATCCAAGGAAGAGGCATATAAATTGGCCAGAAAAAGCAGCAAACCTGAGGACTGGGAGCAATTTAGAAATCAGCAGAGGAGGTCAAAGGGTTGAATTAGGAGGGGGAAAATAGAATATGAGAGTAAGCTTGCAGGGAACATAAAAACTGACTGCAAAAGCTTCTATAGATATGTGAAGATAAAAAGATTAGTGAAGATAAACATGGGTCCCTTGCATTCACAATCAGGTGAATTTATAATGAGGAACAAAGAAATGGCAGACCAATTGAACAAATACTTTGGTTCTGTCTTCACTAAGGAAGACACAAATAACTTTCCGGAAATACTAGGGGACCGAGGGTATAGCGAGAAGGAGGATACAGACCACGCTTATCCCCAATACTTTTCCACAAACCTCACTGTGTCCCACGAGTGAATTAGCACATTGGAATGTGATCTTATCTCCCTTGCCCCTTGACCAGAGGGGTCCTCATCCATCCTGTTATTGCAGGCGAGTGGTGCCTATTTTGTCACTGTAACCTTGAGATAACTCACAGCTGTACTGCTGCTTCAGCAGCGTACAGGCTGTTACTAACCTGGTGTTTGCACATTCACATTTAACCCTTTATCCATGTCTGATTATGTGTCCAGTGTGACCTATTGTCCCACTTCAGTCCCCTCTTTTGGTACTTGGCTACCCAGCTCAAGATTACCAACCTAATTCTACTTCATCCTGTGTCCCTGCTCCGTTCTGTGGTGATCAGCCACGCGGTTTGGGGGACTCGGGAAGTGACCTATGTCTCAAAATATTTCAGGTTACTCGCTAACAACTTTCGCTGTTCCATTATTAAAGCTTTTGCTTTCCTTCTCCGTTGCCTCTTTTTGCATGCCATGGCATAACCCAATTCCCCAGCCCGTAGCTAGCCCGAACTGTATGACCACAATACATGAGAGGCTATACTATTTCACAGATGGATATTCACATTAATTCCCCAATTCCATACATGTTCCTACTATTTAGTGTCTTCAGGGTTTCTTCAATCTCCTTTGAATGCTGTATGGAATCTTCCAAAATCTCATGATAATGACGTATGCTTTTCTCGGTGTCCTTTTTCAATTGCGTCAAATGTTCTTTGAGACGGGGAATGTCTTGCCAACTTGGTAAGTAATATTGTTCCATTTCATCATCCCATCTCGGGTTGTTTAAAGTGATGTTCTCGATGCGTTCCTCTCTTGGTGGGGATAGGTATCGATGGTCTAGTTTGACCACAGCTTTAGGCGTAAAACAGAAATTAGGTTGTGTGATCACATATATGACATTACCATGCTTGTACTCATTTTCCTTGGTAGATATGCCATACGTCCCTTCATCCTATGCTGCCACCTCTGTCCCTCCCTGATTAAGGGGGCTGATTTCCAACGTGCGATTAACCATCTGAGTGAACCCGCACGCTATATGTTGCACTCCTTCTATGGGGTGTGCGCATACTATCACATCCAAATATTGTGTGCAACTATCGGCATGCACCCCTTGAAATTTGCCACTGAGTTTTACCGTATAAGGGGGCATATTGTGGAACTGGACCCGGGATTGGCCTTGTATTTCGCCTATGTTCTGTACTGCCCACAGAGGTTCGGCATCCGTACCCTCTCTCTGTGGGATAGCTAGAACCATACCTATTTCAATTCTCTGGTAATACAATTACATAGAAACATAGAAAATAGGTGCAGGATTAGGCCATACGGCCCTTCGAACCTGCACCGCCATTCAATGAGTTCATGGCTGAACATGCAACTTCAGTACCCCATTCCTGCTTTCTCGCCATACTCTTTGATCCCCCTAGTAATAAGGACTATATCTAACTCCTTTTTAAATATATTTAGTGAATTGGCCTCAACAACTTTCTGTGGTGGAGAATTCCACAGGTTCACCACTCTCTGGGTGAAGAAGTTTCTCCTCATCTCGGTCCTAAATGGCTTACCCCTTATCCTTAGACTGTGACCCCTGGTTCTGGACTTCCCCAACATTGGGAACATTCTTCCTGCATCTAACCTGTCTAAACCCGTCAGAATTTTAAACGTTTCTATGCGATCCCCTCTCATTCTTCTGAACTCCAGTGAATACAAGCCCAGTTGATCCAGTCTTTCTTGATATGTCAGTCCCGCCATCCCGGGAATCAGTCTGGTGAATCTTCGCTGCACTCCCTCAATAGCAAGAATGTCCTTCCTCAAGTTAGGGACCAAAACTGTACATAATAGTCCAGGTGTGGCCTCACCAAGGCCCTGTACAACTATAGTAACACCTCCCTGCCCCTGTACTCAAATCCCCTCGCTATGAAGGCCAACATGCCATTTGCTTTCTTAACCGCCTGCTGTATCTGCATGCCAATCTTCAATGACTGATGTACCATGACACCTAGATTTCATTACACCTCCCCTTTTCCTAATAGTCACCATTCAGATAATAGTCTGTCTCTCTGTTTTTACCACCAAAGTGGATAACCTCACATTTATCCACATTATACTTCATCTGCCATGCATTTGCCCACTCACCTAACCTATCCAAGTCACTCTGCAGCCTCATAGCATCCACCTCGCAACTCACACTGCCACCCAACTTAGTGTCATCCGCACATTTGGAGATACTACATTTAATCCCCTTGTCTAAATCATTAATGTCCAATGTAAACAGCTGGCGCCCCAGCACAGAACTTTGCGGTACCCCACTGGTCACTGCCTGCCATTCTGAAAAGTACCCATTTACTCCTACTCTTTGCTTCCTGTCTGCCAACCAGTTCTCAATCCACGTCAGCACACTACCCCCAATCCCATGTGCTTTAACTTTGCACATTAATCTCTTGTCTGGGACCTTGTCGAAAGCCTTCTGAAAGTCCAAATACACCTCATCAATTGGTTCTCCCTTGTCCACTCTACTGGAAACATCCTCAAAACATTCCAGAAGATTTGTCAACCATGATTTCTCTTTCACAAATTCATGCTGACTTGAACCTATCATATCACCTCTTTCCAAATGCGCTGCTATGACATCCTTAATAATTGATTCCATCATTTTACCCACTACCGATGTCAGGCTGACCGGTCTATAATTCCCTGTTTTCTCTCTCCCTCCTTTTTTAAAAAGTGGGGTTACATTGGCTACCCTCCACTCAATAGGAACTGATCCAGAGTCAATGGAGTGTTGGAAAATTACTGTCAATGCATCCGCTATTTCCAAGGCCACCTCCTTAAGTACTCTGGGATGCAGTCCATCAGGCCCTGGGGATTTATCAGCCTTCAATCCCAACAATTTCCCCAACACAATTTCCCGACTAATAAGGATTTCCCTCAGTTCCTCCTTCTTACTTGACCCTCTGACCTCTTTTATATCCGGAAGGTTGTTTGTGTCCTCCTTAGTGAATACCGAACCAAAGTACTTGTTCAATTGGTCTGCCATTTCTTTGTTCCCCGTTATGACTTCCCCTGATTCTGACTGCAGGGGACCTATGTTTGTCTTTACTAACCTTTTTCTCTTTACATATCTATAGAAGCTTTTGCAGTCTGTTTTAATATTCCCTGCAAGCTTCCTCTCGTACTCTATTTTCCCTGCCCTAATCAAACCCTTTGTCCTCCTCTGCTGAGTTCTAAATTTCTCCCAGTCCCCAGGTTCGCTGCTATTTCTGGCCAATTTGTATGCCACTTCCTTGGCTTTAATACTATCCCTTGGGGACAAGAACATTTGTGTTGTCTTACGAACATCACAGAGGGTAATACATTCCTTAGTCCATTTGGACAACTGCTCATTACTTATCCAATTGGGTATTTTTTCTTGTTTCATCTAGCTTACATGGTATCAGATGTTTCCTAGTAACCATGTGCCGTACATTGCACATACAAGTTCTTTATGTGTTTCTTGGGTTAGATCATTTAGTTGCACATTTATCTTATTGAAAGCTTGGCCATGAGGCTCTCGGATTTCCTTGACTTGCAGCATTTATCTGGCGACCTCGTCCCTTGTTTCTGACAACTGCGAAGTCTGATCATTTCCCTTTAGTAAAAGGGTTCTCAAATGTTGGGCTAAGTCTTGAACTTCTTAGTCTACAGTGGTTATGTCAAATATGTTAACAGTTGCCACCCTCGTTGCATACAGATAGTGTGTGTCGGTTGTTGTTAGACAATAGATAACATGAAAACGAAACATAGTCTCGTGGTTCATTGTCGAACTATCTCGATCATATGTGTTAAATATGTATACTTGCATTTATTCTGTACAGCCACCAGAGGGCTCATCCCCTGGAGTCCCAAGGGATCCCATAATCCTTTGGGAGCACAGGTATATAAAGAGGCTTCACAGGTTGGAGAGCCCTCTGGAGACCTGCAATAAAAGACTAAGGTCACACATTACTTTGAGCTCACAGTGTTCAGTCTGACTCTTTCTCCATAAACTACAATATGTACCATAAGTATCACCTCAGCGTCTAGCCGTTGTGGCCCTCTGTTCCCTATTTCGCTTAATGCCCTTTGTACTTGGTCCTCAATTGGCTCAATTAACTATCCAAATTCATTAAATCTTCCCTTTGGCAGTTACACTTTTAACTCCTTTCTCACAGTGATATTTACTTCCCTCGCAAATAAATACTTAATGAAACCCACGCCCCAAGTCTCACAGTTTGGACTGGGGTAATACAAAAAGTTCCTATCGCAATAGGACAATCAGGTTGGTACTGTACTGGTATTCCCGGTGTATGGTGCTGACACAATATTCACCCTTCCCTCTTTCTACAGATCGTCCAGGAAAATGCTGTCCCGCAATTACCTTCATGGTGCAATTCCATGTTATCCCATCCATCCGGCTTACATTTCCGGTGTTCAGTGTATCCTACTAAATTTTCTCAGGCATACTTGAGTAATACCCTACTATCTCTAACAGGGTGATGTCATTCTGTTCCTGTAAATGACACTTGTGCCACCGGGTACACCTGTACCAACCTTCTGACTTGGCACAGAGTCTTAGTAAATTGATAAGTGGACATTGCCCTAGGTCTCAATCAGTTACCCAGAAAGAGAGCTTTCCCTCTGCAATATGCTACAGGTTTCTTTGGGTTTGTTCCACTAACCAAGTCCCAACATTAGTTTGAGGCATTTCGTTGAAGCCGATTTGTTCCCCTTCTATAATCTGGTTTGCCCCCTTTTTAGCATTAAACCAGTTGCAAAATATTAATCAGGCCTTATGTTATGATTCTCCCCACTAATCTCGACACCATTCTTGTCAAGGTATGATCAATCCCATCACTCTTCCTGAACTCAATGCAGGTTGTACTGGCCCGCTGCCAAAATCCCTTGCTCATTCTCCTATGTAGCCGCGCCATTTTAGGTTGCATCACCCAGGTAGTCCCACTTTGGTCAGATTCAATATTACAGGTACCACATCATGATGCACATCATGGTACAATATCATCTGAGTTGAGATTACCATTAGCCCATTTGTTGGCCCTGGGATGTGTTTATGACAAACAATTTACTTTTCCCACAAATCTGTTTATTCGTTGGAGAAGGAGCCTTTGGATGAGTCTTTTTGTAAAACTATATTGCTTGTACAACCGCGCTCCCATCCTTGCACCCCTTGATATAATGGACATGGTATTTACAGTGCCACTGTAAATGTACCCCTATCCTACACCCTTGGCTGTCCCTATATCTACCATTCACGATATGTTTCTTACTACTTTGTGAAATTGACAGGGCTTGCGAGGCATGTCTGTGGACAGGAGGTATTTCCAAATCTGGGACCTGAGGAGATTCTTCCAGCTCCCGTGGCCTGTCCACTTCCCTTTGGATCATACTGTACCTGATTAGGTGGGGGTATCCCATTAGGCACCCCTTCTTCCTTATCCCCCTGGAGAGGACAAAACCTACTTCTGAGATTTACTCTCAGATGTAGTCAGTTACGGTGGTGTGCCCTTAGGCACAATCCATTAACCCCTTTAAACAACATTGCTTCTTCCCAATTGTCACATACTTAAAACAAAAGAAACAGAGAATCTCTGGTGATTCTCTTCAAATTAAGAAGATTTCCAATATTCAAAATGTATCGTCCACTGAGTTAAAACAGAGTTCACAGCTGCCTGTGAAAGAGTTAACTTCCTTTGTTTCAAAAGCCAACAAACACAGACACCATCAATCAATGTCGACTTCAGCCTACGACCTTTTCAGTTTAAACTCTCCAGTTAAAAATCTTAATTTTGTAAAGTCTCTGTGTTTTTAATCTCAAAATAAACATTCAGAAAAACAACTTTGCTCACAATAGCACTTCATGCTTTTCTCCCCAGTTACACATTGGTCAGAATGTTTTAAAAACCATGCCAGTTATTAATGTTAAATGCCTTATGTCCAGAACGAAAGGCTCTCTACACAATTTGCACCAACCAGAATTTTATCATGGCGATATTAAAAGTCTGATTTTTAATAGATTAATTAACCTCAGTAACTCCAATCTTAAACTTCCCAATGCCACTTGGAAAAGAGAGAGGAGCCACAGCCACACAAAGGAATATGCCTTTCCAAAAACTTTAAACAGCAAAGAAAAACACCAGAACAGTAAGAATCTTCTCTTTTCTCCATTTTATTGAGTCATAACTATCCATTGTTAACTAAACCAGCTTCAATTTCTGATCCCCATATGCTCTAAGTGCACCTCCAATTACCTTTTAAATGTGGTGAGGGTTTCTGCCTCTATCACCCTTTCAGGCAGTGAGTTCCAGACCCTCCACCATCCTCTGGGTGAAGAGAGTTTCTCTAAACCTCCCCCCACAATTACTTTAAACCTATGTCCCCGATAGGTTTTAGCACTTTTCTTTGCTATATGCCTCCAATTTCATGGTTTAAATTCCCACTAAACATCTCTTTTAAAAAAAAGATTCCTTCCTGCATTTTTTTAAATGGTCACCATAGCAACTAACTTCGACCCTTATTTCTTGCCTCTACATTTCACCCCACGTTTATCAGAGTCTGTTGCAGTTATAACAGACTTCGGGTTTCCTACCACCCCCATTGTTTCTAATTAATGGGGGCTGCTGGCAGTTGTTCCTTTTCGTATGTCCTGATGGATGCTGTCGTCATCACACCTACTGTCAGTTTATTTTGTCGCTTTCTCAGTAAATAGTGTAGACAATCTACTTAATTCATAATACGCACGAGTGACTAAAACGAGGGCTTTCTCCTCCTTTTGTTTTTTTTCCGACTCCCACCATTTTCTTTGTTCATCGTCTGGTTTCCAATTTTGTTTGATCATTAATTTGTTTTTGATTTTTGTCTGCTAGGTGCCATGTCAGGGACTTCTCTGGTCCTCACTCGACTTTCTCACTTTCCATGGCTATAGGTGGTCAGTGGTACGTCCCTTATTTACTCGCCCTGAGTGAGATTAATACTTGTAACCTATTGGTTGTCAGCAGTACGTCCCTTACTTACTCCTATGAGCGAGATGGTTACTTGCAACCTTATTGGTTGTCAGCAGTACGTCCCTTACTTACTCCAATGAGTGAGATGGTTACTTGCAACCTTATTGGTTGTCAGCGGTACGTCCCTTACTTACTCCTCATGAGTGAGACCGTTACTTGCAACCTATATTAATTATCAATTGCAACGTTACAGAGACACACTTCTATATAACCGATCACAATTGTTTCACCTGGGATCTTCCACTGACCACTTGAATTCTCGGCCAGATGTGAGACGTGAATTGATTAGAATAGACTGGCAACTGATACTTAAAGGGTTGATGGTGAATAGGCAATGGCAAACATTTAACGATCATATGGATGAACTTCAGCAATTGTACATCCCTGTCTGGTGTAAAAAATAAAACGGGGAAGGTGGCTCAACCGTGGCTAACAAGGGAAATTAAGGAACGTGTTAAAGCCAAGGAAGAGGCATATACATTGGCCAGAAAAAGCAGCAAACCTGAGGACAGGGAGAATTTTGTAATACAGCAGAGGAGGACAAAGGGTTTAATTAGGAGGGGGAAAATAGAGTATGAGAGGAAGCTTGCTGGAAACATAAAAACTGACTGCAAAGCTTCTATAGATATGTGAAGAGAAAAAGATTAGTGAAAACTTGCAGTCAGATTCAGGTGAATTTATAATGGGGAACAAAGAAATGGCGGACCAGTTAAACAAATACTTTGGTTCTGTCTTCACGAAGGAAGACACGAGTAACCTTCCGGAAATACTAGGGGACCATGGGTCTAGTGGGAAAGAGGAACTGAAGGAAATCCTTATTAGGCAGGAAATTGTGTCAGGGAAATTGATGTGATTGAAGGCCAATAAATCCCTGGGGCCTGATAGTCTGCATCCGAGAGTACTTAAGGAAGTGGCCCTAGAAATAGTAGATGCATTGGTGATCATTTTCCAACAGTCTATCGACTCTGGATCAGTTCCTATGGACTGGAGTGTAGCTAATGTACTACCACTTTTTAAGAAAGGAGGGAGAGAGAAAACAAGTAATTATAGACCGGTTAGCCTGAAAATGTGGGGAAAATGTTGGAATCTATTATTAAGGAGGAAATAGCAGCACATTTGGAAAGCAGTGACGGGATCGGTCCAAGTCAGCATGGATTTATGAAAGGGAACTCCTGCTTGACAAATCTTCTAGAATTTTTTGAGGATGTAACTGATAAAGTGGACAAGGGAGAACCAGTGGATGTGGTGTATTTGGACTTTCAAAAGGCTTTTGACAAGGTCCCAAACAAGAGATTGGTGTGCAAAATTAAAGCACATGGTATTGGGGGTAATGAACTGATGTGGATAGAGAACTGGTTGGCAGACAGGAAGCAGAGAGTCGGAATAAACGGGTCCTTTTCAGAATGGCAGGCAATGACGAGTGGGATGCAGGGACCCCAGCTATTTACAATATACATTCATGATTTGGATGAGGGAATTGAGCGGAATATCTCCAAGTTTGCAGATGACACTAAGCTGGGTGGCAGTGTGAGCTATGAGGAGGATGCTAAGATGCTGCAAGGTGACTTGGACAGGTTAGGTGAGTGGGCAAATGCGTGGCAGATGCAGTATAATGTGAATAAATGTGAGGTTATCCACTTTGGTGGCAAGAACACGAAGGCAGAATATTATCTGAATGTCGACAGATTAGGAAAAAGGGAGGTGCAACGAGACCTGGGTGTCATGGTACATCAGTCATTGAAAGTTGGCATGCAGGTACAGCAGGCGGTGAAGTAGGCAAATGGTATGTTGGCCTTCATAGCAAGGGGATTTCAGTATAAGAGCAGGGAGGTCTTACTGCAGTTATACAGGGCATTAGTGAGGCCTCACCTGGAATATTGTGTTCAGTTTTGGTCTCCTAACCATAGGAAGGACGTTCTTGCTATTGAGGGAGTGCAGCGAAGGTTCACCAGACTCATTCCCGAGATGGCAGGACTGACATATGAGGAGAGACTGGATCGACTGGGTCTGTATTCACTGGAGTTTAGAAGGATGAGAGGGGATCTCATAGAAACATATAAAATTCTGACGGGACTGGACAGGTTAGGTGCAGGAAGAATGTTCCCGATGTTGGGGAAGTCCAGGACCAGGGGGCATAGTCTAAGGATAAGGGGTAAGCCATTTAGGACTGAGATGAGGAGAATCTTCTTCACTCAGAGTTGTTAACCTGTGGAATTCCCTACCGCAGAGAGTTCTTGATGGCAGTTCATTGGATATATTCAAGAGGGAGTTAGATATGGCTCCTACGGCTAAAGTGATCAAGGGGTATGGAGAGAAAGCAGGAAAGGGGTACTGAGGTGAATGATCAGCCATGATCTTATAGAATGGTGGTGCAGGCTCGAAGGGCTGAATGGCCTACTCCTGCACCTATTTTTTATGTTTCTATGGGCCCAAGTTTCCACAAGAAAAAAAACGGGCGCCCCTCCGAGCTGGGCGCCCGTTTTTCGCGCCTAAAATGGCGCCTAAAAAAATCCTCGGTATTCTCCACCGACTTACAGGTCCTGTGGCACTCAGCGCAGACAGCACGAGCTGTGTGGGGGGCGGAGCCAGGTCCCGGCGCTGAAAACAGTGCTGGGACCTCTGCACATGCGCGCTACAGTCGGCACGCATGTGCAGTAGCTCCAGGCGCCGAACTGTGCGGGAGGGGCCCGAAGCACGCAGCCCCTAGTCCTGGCCCAATGGCCTCACTGGGGCTGCATGAATGAGGCTCCTCCCACGGCGAGCTCCTGCTCCCCGCCCGACCAGACCCGACACTCGCTCCCCCCCCCCACCCCCCGCCCCGCCCCGACACCCGAGACCCGCTCCCCCCCGCCCCCGCCCCGACCCGAGGCCCGCTCCCCCCCCGACCCGACCCGAGACCCGACCCGACACCCGCTCCCCCCCCCGGACCCGACACCCGCTCCCCCCCCCCGACCCGACACCCGCTCCCTGCCCCCCCGACCCGACACCCGCTGCCCCCCCCCCCCGACCCGACACCCGCTCCCACCCCCGACCCGACACCCGCTCCCCCCCCCGACCCGACACCCGCTCCCTCCCCCGAACCGACACGCGCTCCCCGCCCCCCGACCCGACACCCGCTCCCCCCCCCAGATCCGACACCCGCTCCCCCACCCCCGACCCGACACCCGCTCCCCCCCTCTTCCCTCCCTCTCCCCCCCCTCCCCCCCCTCTCCCCCCCTTACCCCCCTCCCCCCACTCTTCCCCCCTCCCCTCTCCCCCTCTTCCCCCCCTCTTCCCCCTTCCTCCCTCCCCCCTCTTCCCCCCCTCCCCCCCTCTTCCCCCCTCCCCCCCTCTTCCCCCACTCCCCCCTCCCCCCTCCCTCCTCCCCTCCCCCCCTCTTCCCCCCTCCCCCCTCTTCCCCCTCCCCTCCCTCTTCCCCCCCTCTTTCCCCCCTCCCCCCTCTTCCCCCCCTCTTCCCCCCCTCTCCCCCCTCTTTCCCACCCTCCCCCCTCCCCCCCTCTTCCCCCCTCCCCCCCTCTTCCCCTCCCCCCTCTTCCCCCCCTCTCCCTCCCCTCTTCCCCCCCCCTCTCACCCCCGCTCTCCCCCTCTCTCCCCCCCCTCCCCCCCTCTCCCTCCCCTCTTCCCCCTCTCTCCCTCTCCCCTCTTCCCCCTCTCTCCCTCTCCCCTCTTCCCCCTCTCTCCCTCTCCCCTTCTCTCTCTCCCTCCCTCTCTCCCCTCTCTCCCCTCTCTCCCTCCCTCTCTCCCCTCTCTCCCTCCCTCTCTCCCCTCTCTCCCTCCCTTTCTCGCTCAGCGGCACGAACAGCTGCAGAATTCTCTGAAGCACTTTCACACAGGTAGGAAGATGGTTTATTTAATCTTTTCTTGGCTTCTAAATGTTTATTCAGGTTGGATTTATTTGTATAATATTTGTAAAAGTATAAATAAGGATTTATTGTCGAATTTAATGAGTTCCCTCCCCCCCCCACCTCATTCTGGACGCCTAATTTGTAACCTGCGCCTGATTTTTTAATGTGTAGAACAGGTTTTTTCAGTCCTACAAAAATCTTCACTGGCGCCATTCTACTTTAGTTTGGAGTACATTTTCACTGTGGAAACTTTCAAATCAGGCGTCAGTGGCCGGACACGCCCCCTTTTGAAGAAAAAATTCTGTTCTAAACTAGAACTGTTCTACCTGACTAGAACTGCAGAAAAAAAATGTGGAGAATTGCGATTTCTAAAATAGTCCGTTCTCCACCAGTTGCTCCTAAAAATCAGGCGCGAATCATGTGGAAACTTGGGCCCTATGTTTCTGTGACCTGCAGATTCGAATCTCTCAGGCAGCTGACACCAGACAGATTTCTGCCCTTGTCCTTACTGTGCGTGGTAATTAAAATGTACTCACGCCTTTGACATGGCTTCCATCTGCTGGTGACTGCCACCCGCTTGAGATCCTGCTAGCTGTGCCAATTATAGTGGAGTATTTAAAATAAACACTCAACACCAGGCCTGGTTTCAAAGATTCAAGTAGTCTTTATTTTGCTTGCAAGGGAGAGTTGAGTCTACAGTCAACCTGTTACTGAGCTGTCCTCACTCACTCTCCCCAAACAAACAACACACAGTGTTTTTATACAGTTACTCGGCCTAAAATACATGAGACATGCATTGATTTTAATGGGGAAAATCCTTGTCACTCAAAGCAAATGTACAATACTGACCATGCTTGTCGCCAGTACTTTCCCACAACCTCACTGTGTCCCATGAGTGCATTAGCACATTGGAATCTTATCTCATTGGAATGTTATCTTATCTCTTTTGCGCCTTGACCAGAGGGGCCCTCATCCATCCTTTTATTACAGGCGAGTGGTGCCTATTTTGTCACTAACATTGAGATAACTCACAGCTGTACTGCTGCTTCAGCAGTGTACATAAAACATAAGAACATAAGAATTAGGAACAGGAGTAGGCCATCTAGCCCCTCGAGCCTGCTCCGTCACTCAACAAGATCATGGCTGATCTAGCCGTGGACTCAGCTCCACTTACCCACCCGCTCCCCATAACCCTTAATTCCCTTATTGGTTAAAAATCTATCTATCTGTGATTTGAATACATTCAATGAGCTAGCCTCAACTGCTTCCCTGGGCAGAGAATTCCACAGATTCACAACCCTCTGGGAGAAGAAATTCTTTCTCAACTCGGTTTTAAATTGGCTCCCCCGTATTCTGAGGCTGTGCCCCCGAGTTCCAGTCTCCCCGACCAGTGGAAACAACCTCTCTGCCTCTATCTTATCTATTCCTTTCATTATTTTAAATGTTTCTATAAGATCACCCCATATCCTTCTGAACTCCAACGAGTAAAGACCCAGTCTACTCAATCTATCATCATAAGGTAACCCCCTCATTTCCGGAATCAGCCTAGTGAATCGTCTCTGTACCCCCTCCAAAGCTAGTATATCATTCCTTAAGTAAGGTGACCAAAACTGCACGCAGTACTCCAGGTGCAGCCTCACCAATACTCTTTACAGTTGCAGCAGGCCCTCCCTCCCTCTCGCAATGAAGGTCAACATTTCATTTGCCTTCCTGCACCTGCAAACAAACTTTTTTGGGGATTCATGCACAAGGACCAGGCCGCTTGCTGCACGTAATGGTTCGCCTGGGGGACGTGCCGCTCCATCTCGTGAACGTGTACGCCCCTCAGCCCGGCCCACAGCAAGCACGCTTCTTCGAAGAAGTGTCCGCTCTTCTTGGCTCCGTCGACGTCGGCGACTGCATTGTCCTCGGGGGGGATTTTAACTGCACCCTCGAGGCGAGGGACCGCTCCGGTGCCCCGCAGAGCATGACGGCGATCGAGAAGTTGAGGGACCTGGTCGGCTCCTTCGACTTGGTGGACATCTGGCGAAATCTCCATCCCGACTCCAGCGCCTTTACTTGGGTGAGGCCTGGAGTAGGATGGTCCAGAGTCGACCGCCTTTACGTGTCTCGGGCGTACGTTTCCTGCGTCCCGGCGGCCTCCATGCGGCCGGTGCCGTGTTCGGACCACCACCTGGTGTGGGCGGAGCTCGCTTCGCTCCGCGCGAGGACGGGGTCCGCGTACTGGCACTTTAACAACCGGCTGCTGGAGGACGTGCGGTTCCAGGACTCGTTCCGTCGATTCTGGTCCGACTGGAGAAGGAAGCAGGGGGGCTTCCCCTCCTTGAGGCTATGGTGGGACGTGGGCAAGGCTCACGTCCGCGTCTTCTGTCAAGAGTACGCGAGGGGGTCGACCAAGAGGCGGGCGGCCAGGGTCGGGCGCCTAGAAAAAGAGGTGCTCGACCTGGAATCCCGTCTCGGTCAAGTCGTCGAGGACCCGGCCCTGCGGACAGTGTACGAAGCTAAGAAGGCCGCGCTGAAGGACCTGCAGCTCGTCGGGTCCCGAGGCGCGTTCGTGAGGTCGCAGATCCGCTTCCTGCGGGATCTGGACCGTGGCTCCCCCTTCTTCTACTCGCTGGAAAAAAGGCAGAGTGTCCGTAAGCAGCTCTTGACGCTGCTGGCCGACGACGGCTCTCTCGTCTCGGATCCGGAGGGCGTCAACAACACGGCCTGTGAATTTTACGGGGCTCTGTTCTCTCCGGATCCGTCCAGCGAGGAAACGCGTAGAGTTTTGTGGGAGGACCTGCCGAAAGTCAGCCCGGAGGGCGGTGAAAATTTGGAAGCTCCGCTAAGTCTGGCGGAGCTGACCGGTGCCCTCGACCAGCTCTCGAGGGGAAAAATCCCGGGGCTGGATGGGCCGTCCTGGGGAGCGACTACGCGCGGGTCCTGGGGGAAAGTCTGGCGACCGGGGAGATGCCCCTCTCTTGGCACAGGGCAGTCATCGTCCTGCTGCCTAAGAAGGGCGATCTCCGCCTCCTTAAGAACTGGCACCCGGTCTCCCTCCTCAGCACGGACTACAAAATCTTCGCCAGGGCGATGTCTGCTCGCCTTGGTGCCGTGCTGGACCACATGATCCACCCCGACCAGTCCTACACGGTCCCGGGCCGGACAATCCACGATAACATCCATCTGATCCGGGACCTCATCCATCATTCCCAGGAGGTTGGTCTGTCGGTCGCCTTCCTATCTCTCGACCAAGAGAAGGCGTTCGACAGGGTGGATCACGACTGTCTGCTCGGAACTCTGCGCGCTTTCGGGTTCGGGACGCATTTCGTCGCCCGGATCCGACTTTTGTACGCCGCCGCGGAATATCTGATTAAGGTTAATGGGTCCTTGACGGCGCCCCTTCGCTTTAGGAGAGGGGTGCGCCAGGGATGCCCCATGTCCGGCCAGTTATATGCCATCTGCGTGAAGCCTTTCCTGCGCCTCTTGCGGACGAGGTTGACGGGACTGGCTCTGCAAGAGCCGGGCGTGGATGTCGTCCTCTCGGCTTACGCCGATGACGTGCTCCTCGCGGTAGAGAATCCCGCTGAACTGCGGAGGATGCGTGAGTGCCAGGAGATTTACTCGGCTGCGTCCTCCGCCAGGATCAACTGGGAGAAATGTTCCAGACTCCTGGTGGGTCAGTGGCGGGTGGACTCCCTGCCAGAGGAGCTCAGGCCTTTTGCCTGGAGCACGACCCATCTCCTCTATCTGGGAGTCTACCTTAGCCCCGACGAGGAAGCCTGGCCGGCGAACTGGCAGGAGCTGGAGGCCAAGGTCACCGCTCGCCTAGGGCGCTGGACAGGACTGCTCCGAGTGCTGTCCTACAGGGGTCGAGCGCTAGTCATAAACCAGCTGGTGGCCGCAATGTTGTGGTACCGGCTGGTCACTTTGACCCCTCCCCCTGCGTTTGTCGCCAAGATACAGAAGAAGCTGGTGGACTTCTTCTGGAACAACAGGAAGCACTGGGTCTCTGCCGCGGTCTTGAGTTTCCCGCTTGAGGAGGGCGGTCAGTCGTTGGTGTGCGTCAGCGCCCAGCTCGCGACTTTCCGTCTTCAGACCCTGCAGAGATACCTTTACGTCGAGCCCCCTCCTAGGTGGTGTGCTCTGGCGACGTATTTCTTCCGCCAGCAGCGCGACCTCAATTATGACACGCAGCTCCTGTTTGTGAACTTGGGGGGTGTCAGGACCGCCCTCCGGGAGCTGCCTGTCTTTTACAAGGAACTCATCAGGGTCTGGAACAAAGTCTCCACCAAGCGCAGCTCTCCGCCGGCTGGAGTGGTGGCTGTCCTGCAGGAGCCGCTGCTCGGGAATCCGTACCTCCACGACCGAGGTTTTATGTGGCGGTCGGAAGAGAGGGCTGTGGCTGGTGAGGTGACCAGGGTCGGGGACCTGCTCGATGGTGGAGGAGCGGGCTGGATGGCGCCAGGCACGCTGGCGCGGCGCCTAACTTCAGCCAACGTCCGCCATGCGGCCGAAGCCATCGAGTCGCTAAAAACAGCTCTGGGCCCTGACTCTGTTAGGTGCATCGAGGAGGCTCAAGCTCGTGGGGAGATCCCGTCCGAACTGACCCCCATCCGGACGGAATTCCTCATCGGCGCCAAACCCCGGAACCTCCCTCAGGGGCCGGCGCCTCACAACTTGAGCCGCCTCGGGGAAATCCCCTCCATGCCATTCAGTTCCGCGCGGAGGGGTTTCCTGTATGGGCTGCTCCTGCACACTCTCAATTTTGCCATCCTCGCCGGCCATCCGGACATGCCATGGCATACCACCTTGCCGTCTGGAGGAGGCGGGGGTCCCCAATGGAGGGCACTCTATGCGGGAGTCCTCCCACTATTCATTGGGGACTTGGCCTGGAGGGTGGTGCACGGAGCAGTGCCGTGCAACAAACTTTTAAGCCGGTTCACGGACTCCCAGGCCGCCTGCAATTTCTGCGGTCTGGAGGAGTCCGTGTTCCATGTTTTTATTGAGTGCACGAGGTTGCAGCCCCTGTTTTATTATTTAAAGGGGCTGCTCCTGAAATTCTGGCTACACTTCAGTCCCACTCTCCTGATCTTTGGGCACCCTGTGCGCAGGGGAGCGGGTAGGTCCGAGGGCCTCCTCGTAGGACTGCTCCTGGGCACGGCCAAGGGTGCCATCAGCCGGTCCAGGCAGTGGGCGGTCGAGGGGGTCGTTCAACCTGACTGCCTGCCTCTCTTCCGCTCTTACATCCGGTCCAGGGTGTCCTTGAAGATGGAGCACGCGGTGTTCACCGGTACGCTCGCGGCCTTCCGCGAGAGGTGGGTACCGGAGGGACTGGAGTGCATCATCACGCCCGGCAACCAAATTTTAATTTGATTTTACGTTTTAAAGTTTAATTTGTTTTAATTGCCGGTGCTTTTAATGTCCCCCTCCCCTTTTATAGGGGGCACTGGAAAAAAAAATGTGTGATATTAGTGCCCAAAAAAAAACCACCAAAAAAAAAGAAAAACACAAAAAAAAAAGGAAAAAAAAGGGCCTTGTAAATGTCTGGTGTGTCATCCAGGTCGGGGGGCACAGATTAATGTTTATGTATTTCAGGTAAACTCCAAAAGAGTTTCATGCACAAGGACCCCCAGGTCCTTCTGCACCACAGCATGTTGTAATTTCTCCCCATTCAAATAATATTCCCTTTTACTGGGTTTTTTTCCAAGGTGGATGACCTCACATTTTCCGACATTGTATTCCATCTGCCAAACCTTAGCCCATTCGCTTAACCTATCTAAATATCTTTGCAGCCTCTCTGTGTCCTCTACACAACCTGCTTTCCCACTAATCTTTGTGTCATCTGCAAATTTTGTTACACTACACTCTGTCCCCTCTTCCAGGTCATCTATGTATATTGTAAACAGTTGTGGTCCCAGCACCGATCCCTATGACACACCACTAACCACCGATTTCCAACCTGAAAAGGACCCATTTATCCCGACTCTCTGCTTTCTGTTATTTAGCCAATTCTCTATCCATGCTAATACATTTCCTCTGACTCCGCGTACCTTTATCTTCTGCAGTAACCTTTTGTGTGGCACCTTATCGAATGCCTTTTGGAAATCTAAATACACCACATCCATCGGTACACCTCTATCCACTATGCTCGTTATATCCTCAAAGAATTCCAGTAAATTAGTTAAACATGATTTCCCCTTCATGATTCTAAGTTGCGTCTGCTTGATTGCACTATTCCTATCTCGATGTCCCACTATTTCTTCCTTAATGATAGCTTCAAGCATTTTCCCCACTACAGATGTTAACCTAACCGGCCTATAGTTACCTGCCTTTTGTCTGCCCCCTTTTTTAAACAGAGGCGTTACATTAGCTGCTTTCCAATCCGATGTTATAAGCTGTTACTAACCTGGCTTTTGCACATTCACATTTAACCCTTTATCCATGTCTGATTATATGTCCAGTGTGACCTACTGTCCCACTTCAGTCATTAAGAACATAAGTACGTTAGAAATAGGAGCAGGAGTAGGCCATATGGCCCTTGAGCCTGCGCTGCCATTTCATACGATCATGGCTGATCCGATCATGGACTCAGGTCCACTTTCCTGCCTGCTCCCCATAACCCCTTAATCCCTTCTCGGTTAAGAAGCTGCCTTTCTCTGTCTTAAATTTATTCAATGTCCTGGCTTCCACAGCTCTCTGAGGCAGCGACTTCCACAGATTTACAACCCTCTGAGAGAAGAAATTTCTCCTCATCTGAGTTTTAAATGGGCGGCCCCTTATTCTAAGATTATGTTCCTTAATTCTCGTCTCCCCTATCATTGGAAACATCCTCTCTGCATACACCTTGTCCAGCCCCCTCATAATCTTATATGTTTTGATAAGATCACCTCTCATTCTTCTGAATTCCAATGAGTAGAGGCCCAACCACGTCAACCTTTCTTCATAAGTCAACCCCCTCATCCCTGGAATCAACCTAGTGAACCTTCTCTGAACTGCCTCCAAAGCAAATATATCCTTTCGTAAATATGGAAACCAAACTGCATGCTGTATTCCAGGTGTGGCCTCACCAATACCCTGTACCACTGTAGCAAGACTTCCCTGCTTTTATTCTCCATCCACTTTGCAATAAAGGCCAAGATCCCATTGGCCTTCCTGATCACTTGCTGTACCTGCATACTAACCTTTTGTGTTTCATGCACAAGTACCCCCAGGTCCCACTGTATTACAGCACTTTGCAATCTTTCTCCATTTAAATAATAATTTGCTCTTTGATTTTTGCTGCCAATGTGCATGACCTTACACTTTCCAGCATTATACTCCATCTGCCAGATTTTTGCCCACTCACTTAGCCTGACTGTCCTTTTGCAGATTTTTTGTGTCCTCCTCACACATTGCTTTTCCTCCCATCTTTGTATCATCAGCAAACTTGGCTACGTTACACTCTGTCCTTTCTTCCAAATCTTTAATATAGATTGTAAATAGTTGTGGTCCCAGCACTGATCCCTGCGGCTTCTCACTAGTTACTGATTGCCAACCCGAGAATGAACCATTTATCCCGACTCTCTGTTTTCTGTTAGTTAGCCAATCCTATATCCCTGCTAATATATTACCCCCAACCCCATGAACTTTTATCTTGTGCAGTAACCTTTTATGTGGCACCTTGTCAAATGCCTTCTGGAAGTCCAAATACACCACATCCACTGGTTCCCCTTTATCCACCCTGTTCGTTACATCCTCAAAGAATTCCAGCAAATTTGTCAAACATGGCTTCCTCTTCATGGGCTCAAGTTTCCACATGATTTGCGCCTGATTTTTAGGAGCAACTGGTGGAGAACGGACTAGCTTAGAAATCGCAATTCTCCACATTTTTTTTCTGCAGTTCTAGTCAGGTAGAACAGTTCTACTTTGGAACAGAAGTTTTTCTTCAAAAGGGGGCGTGTCCGGCCACTGACGCTTGATTTCAAAGTTTCCACAGTGAAAACGTACTCCAAACTAAAGTAGAATGGAGCAAGTGAAGATTTTTGTAGAACTGAAAAAACCTGTTCTACACATTAAAAAAATCAGGCGCAGGTTACAAAATAGGCGTCCAGAACGAGGTGGGGGAGTGGGGGGGAAGGGAAGTCATTAAATTCTACAATCAATCCTTATTTATACTTCTACAAATATTATACAAATAAATTCAACCTGAATAAACATTTATAAGCAAAGAAAAGATTAAATAAACCATCTTCCTACCTGTGTGAAAGTGCTTCAGCCATCGTTCGTTGCCGCGGGGGGTGGGGAAGGAAACCGCCGTTTGCCGCTGCGGAGGGGAGGGAGGGGAAGGAGACAGCGGTTTGTTGCCGCGGAGGGGAGGGAGGGGAAGGAAACCGCCGTTTGCCGCCGCGGAGGGGAGGGAGGGTTAGGAGACAACGGTTTGTTGCCGCGGAGGGGAGGGAGGGGAAGGAGACAGCGGTTTGTTGCCGCGGAGGGGAGGGAGGGGAAGGAGACAGCGGTTTGTTGCCGCCGCGGAGGGGAGGGGAGGGAGGGGAAGGAAACCGCCGTTTGTTGCCATGGAGGGTGGGGAGGGGAAGGAGACAGTGAGAAGGCTGCAAGAAGCCTCAGTGCTGATGTGCTGATGGCAATGTGCTTTTATTAAAAAATGTTCAAAAATTAAACAGCTACAAAGAACTACAAAAATGGCTGAGTGCCAATGTTTTTTCCACACTGAGCATGCGCGAACGCTCCAACGCGCACGCGCAGCGTTACCGGCAGGAAAAAAATTAATTTAAATAGTACCCGCCCCCTTCCACTTACAAAATCGGCGCGAGTGTAAGCTCCGCCCCCCTGGGCACCGCGCCAAACAGACAAGGAGCTGCAAAGCGCTCGACAATAGCGCGTTTTATTTCTGGCGCCGTTTTAGGCGCGAAAAACGGGCGCCCAGCTCGGAGGGGCGCCCGTTTTTTATCCTGTGGAAACGTGGGCTCCATAAATCCATGCTGACTCTGCCTGACCGAATTATGCTTTTCCAAATGTCCTTCTTCTTTAATAATCGACGCCAACATTTGCGATTGTGTTAAGTTCCTCCTCCTTGACTGTTGGGATAAAGACTGATGCAAAATATTTACAAATTAATGTAATTTCCAACATAAATATGCGCATAAACATTGCATTCAAGCCCACAAATATCACTAGCACTTCTATGAGATCTTATAACAAAAACACAACTGGACATATTTGATCACCATAAATTAGTGGCCTTGATAACATGTTAAATAACATAAAACAATGTGTCTTCCTACTTGCATTGAGCAATGATATGGGAGATATACTACTAGCATGTATAAAAGTCTTGTGTTTAGCACATGTCTGTCTCACACAGTTCGACGCACCACAACAACAATTTTTTTTTTTAAAGCACTAGTCATTGACCTGGGCCCTGCAATTTATAAACATTTACAACTTCCCTTTGATTGATCTCAGCAATTACATATGTCACTACACAAATAACTGGCTATGCCTGTTAAGAGCAGTAGCCTTAAGTTGACAGGAGAGGATATCAAGTAAACATTGCAACATGCTCCAGACCCTAAACTACTCATGAGCAATGTTATCAGAAATCAGCTAGTACATTAAATGAAATGTCCATGAGCTAGATTTTCCATTATTTTTGCATGGATAACGCCCACTTAATGTCCACTTTACCACTGAAATGAGGTATATCCCATTTAGCCACAAAATGAAAACTGACACCCATCTTTTGGACATTTATCTCCGAGCATCACTTTCCCCATGTGCATAATTCCGGGAAAATATAATACCACCTGCCCACTATTTTGGCGCGGAATCATCAGAATGAATGAAACCAACACCCATAATATCGTCCAGCGTTACTTTCCGCACATAATTATCGGCGAGATTCAATAATACCGACCGCCCAATTTATTTTGTCGTAAAGATCACATTTGCCGAAACTAACGCCCAGGAGATCCCCCAGCTTCACTTTCACCACCTCGCACACATCTCGCCACAATATCGCTCGCCCAAAACACCGCACTGAAAAAGTGGAACTGTTCTGAACAAATCACAGCGGTGTGGGCACCATTTTTCAAATCGCAAGTCGTTTCATTGAAAAGGCTGCTTCAACTTCGGGGGAGTTTGGATTGAGTTCTTCTCAGGTGTAGTGACCATCACAACAGACATCTTTTCAGACTCTGGACGATTGGGTTTTACTGTAGGTGTCTTTTAGTGTGGAAATGATTGCTTCTGATCAATCGCTATTCTACTTTTATTCGAATGGGGACAGCCATTTTTCAGCCGGCATCGATTAATACGCAGATGCTGCAGAGTGCAAATAGCACAATGTCTAATGCACATCATTACGTGCCCAATCTAAGATGTGCCAGAATGAGGAGGAGGTCCAGACCATACAAACCCCACACTTACAGGGAGAAGAGGTCTTACCTCGATGTGTCCGAGCACACCTGCCTTCGGAGACTGCACTTCCACAAGGTGGTAATCATTGAAATATGTGGGCTCATCAGGCCAGATATGCAGCCTGCCATCAGGACATCACAGGAGGTCAAGGTCATCGCGGCATTGTCTTTCTACGCATCCGGTTTCTTTCGGGCCTCCGCAGTTGAGATTTCCCACCTGTCTCACCATGCCACACATCGCCGCATTAGACAGGTCACGGAGATCCTGTACACGCAAAGGATGGATATTATCAGCTTCCCCATGACCACAGAGGCTCAGACTGACAGGGCTGGAACATTCTACCACATTGCTAAGTTCCTCAGGGTGCAGGGACCAATACAGTTTACTCACATCGCTATGCGGGCACCTTCTAAGGACCCAGAGCTTTTTCGTAACAGAAAAGGATTTCACTCCATGAAGGTCCAACTAGTTGTCGACCACAGCCAGATAATAATGGCAGTGAATGCCAAATGTCCGGTCAGCTTCGATGAGGCTCACATCCTGCGTGAGAGTGCTGTCTCTGACATGTTTAAGACAAGGACAATGCTGGATGCTTAATGACAACCGTATGGCCTAGCCACCTGGCTGATGACCCCCACCGAGGCCGAGAAGCGATACTACCAGAGTCACAGAGACACACTCAATTTGGTCCAGAAAACAATAACTGTGCTTAAGCAGCGCTTTAGATGCCTGGAGCACTCAGGAGGGGTGCTACAATACAACCCTGAGCAAGTAGCTAAATTCGTGGTCGTGTGCTTCATGCTGCACAACCTGGCTATCAGGAGGGGAAAATAATTGCCAGAAGGGACTGATGGTTCACCTCAGGAGAGAGAGGAAAAGGTCGATGAGGGGCTGGACGTTGAGCTAGGGCCAGACAATCAGGCTGACTATGCAACCATGCCCACGCCCTCCTCCAGACCGCAGGAAAGGGCTCATGGTGGCTACATAGCTGCTGGGCTGTTATGTCAGGAGCTCATAAATGAGCGATTTGCCTGAAAGAACATTACTGTTATTGACACAGCTGACACACTGCTGTGTGTGTGCAGCTCAGACATCAATGGTAGGCATCACCTTGGCACCAGTTAAAGTTTAAGTTGATTCAAGTTAAGTTTTATTTAACCCTTTCATGTTCAGGAATCACCAGTATGTAATGGTCCAGCTATCTGCTACAATGCGCAACACGCTTATGTTGAATAAAAAACATTTTTACGACCATTGGTCTGAAATCATAAGTATCACGGGCAAAAACACCCCACCCCACTTTTTCGACCATTGACATCAATCAAATGGTCAACATATCCAGCAACACAGAATACAAATACAAAGCAGGAATATGGCCCCCTCCCCCCATACATTACAACAAATTGCATACACCCAGATGGAAATATAATACAGCCATCACCTGCAGACATGCACCTCACTTTCCTTCCCTCCTCCCATTCTTCTCCCCACCTCTACCCCTTCCCCTCCTCGCTGCATGCCGCCTGGCCAAAGAGCTCCTCAGGCGGTGCCTCATTGGGGGGGATGAAGGCAGAGGCGCTGGTTGCATGGGTACAGGAGCCAGTGGTGCCGAGGTGGGAACATTCTCGGATCCAGAAGCAGGATCTTGGTCCTGCCTCTCATGTATCATTGGCACTGGTGGTGCAGAACCTCGGGGTGGAGTGCCGCGCTCCGGGACCACTGGGAGGCCTGTGCCAGCAGTGTTCCTGGCTGTTGCCTCCAGGGCCTCCACCATCCGCCGAACGTACTCAGTCATGGTGGCCAGTTGTTGGAATATGCCTCCCAATGCATCGAGGATCTGGTCACCAATGTCTACAGTCCTCCTGGACAACTGTACCATCTCTCCGCTCTCATGTGGTCCAGACATGCCGCGTCTACAAAACGTCTGCGGGATCGGCGCCATCCTGGGGACAAATGGGGTGCCTTGTGGCAAGGTGCTTGTGCCCGGTACCTCCAGAATTGAGGCGGGAATGGCCGGAGGAGCACTAGGTGGCCTTGGGGTGAAATGCCTTCTGGAGCCTGGCGATGCAGGTTCCTTGAAGTCCGCGCTCTCATCCGTAGAGAACAGATCTAGCAGATTGACGGGCGAGAATCAGAGCTCTTCACCACCAGATGTAGGATAATTCGGAGAGTCGCGCCCCGCGCCCCCACCTTCTGGCCTCTATGGTCTTGCCTGGGGCCGCGCTGCTGGCTGAGCTGCAAAACACAAATGAGGTTATTAGAGGAGAAGGGGGGTGCTAGGGTCACAAGGTGAGTCCAGCACTACACACAGCATATGCATGACAAAAGCACCACCGCCATCAAAATCATCGCAGACATCACAGTTCATGACCATCAACACATTCTGCATGGCAATGATTTTCATTAGGCCAGCATTAATTATAGAAATTATCTATCATATATGATTGTTCAGATATGAGTGGGTGTGGCATCTATTGAATTTAGATCACGCAATAGTGTAAACTTTACTCACGTGGCATCACTTCAAGGTTTGCAGATGCTTGCGTGGCCGTCCAAGGTGTGCTTCCCCATGAGTGCGAGCACACGCTCCGCCATGCCAGTGATATTGCTGGTGACTGGTGGCCCCCCCACCCATTCGCCTCTGCATGGACCTCATCGTCGATAGCTTCTTCTTTCAAAGGTAACAGGACAACATGGCACGAGATCATTGCATGATATCATTGCTAGGTACTGTCACAGAGACTCATACAACACATAACTGACAAATGTAATCATAATTATTATGATAATTATCATTCGTTACCTAAAGATACACGCCGTGACCACAGGCTTTGAGTACAACATTCCCGATAAAAAATGAAAGACCTCACATCTGATGATAGTCACTCATGACTCTTACTAATCAAATTATATAAATACATAAGTACATGTAAATAAATGTAATACTTACTCTTGCGGATCCGACAAGGTCGTTTCATCGTTTGCGACATTGGTTGCCCTCACACTCCTCGTTGGTCGCTGACGAGACCACCTCTGTTATCTTGGCCCATATCTTCTGGTAGGCCTTTGGGGTGGGCTTTCCATGCCCTCCCTGTTTCAAATCACCCCAGCGTAACTCGACCTCCTGCAGGAGGGAGGCATTTGTCTCGTCCGAGAACCACCTTGCTATTTTGCGCCCTCCAATGTGCTCCTCTCCCAGCTTACTGCTCTCGCCAGCGTCAGTCTCCAAAACGTGCTGTGTCGTCTCCTCCTTTCCCTCCATCATAGACACCAAATTCGGGCAAATATCTGGCTGGTAACTGCTAATTATTTTTTCCCAATTTGCTCTAAAGCTCTAAACTCTCCCTCCTTCCTCCCAAAGCAGCCACATCACACCCACACACGCCTTCACTCCCTCTCAGCTCCTTCTCTCTCTGTCTCCTCTTATGCACATGCCATGATGACCCTTGACCTCCTGAATCGTGGGAATCGAGTGTTGCCATGCCGTTGCTAAGAACGGTGACACTTTACGGCAGATGTTCAGAGAGATTTAAAGCTACTGCCCATTTCATATCGCTCGCGGTAACACCCAATTTCAAAAATGGAGACTAGGGTCTGTGAGAATGGACGACAAGCCGGCAATCTGAAAACCCATTTTTACTGCCCATGCCGGAAATAACGCCCATTTTTGGACGATCTGCACAAAAGTGTAAAATCTAGCCCCATGTCCCAAAAGACTGAGTTTATCGGTCAAACAAGGTAAGCTAATTTTGAATAAAATCCTGAATGTTTATCAAAATATAATAAGAAATAAACCAAAGATCTTATAAAAAGAGTTCTGATGAAAGGTCGACCTGAAACGTTAACACTGTTTCTCTCCACAGATGCTGCCTGACTTGCTGAGTATTTTCAGCATTTTCTGTTTTTGTTGTAGAAGATCTTTTAAAGCTGTTGTTATTCTTGTGTCTAGTCATCTTAACCTTGTGTTCGACTGCTTGGAGGAAATATGGGAAAGATTCCAGATTTTTTGGAATTTTGCTTATTTTAATTCTGAACATAATGTTTCAGATGTGATATTGACCAAACATTGATAACCTTGCCTTACTTGAACAGGATGATTTAGGGGCCATTTTTAGCACATACATACACAGCACAGCGATGTGTCAAAAGCTAGTTAATTAATTTAGACTGGCTGGAATTTATAGCATCTTGTTCTCTAAATCTGAAAGAAAATGCCTGAGATCATTTTTCAGAGCTATTTGTCTTTTTCTGTTGCTCAGGCAGTTTCTTTTCACAAAATGTTTTTTTTTCTCGTTAAAAAGCAAATATCTGCTCTTTTCTGCACAATCCCTGGAGGACTGTGAACTACGAACATACAACAATGTTGGACGGGAAAAGACCAGCTGGTCCATCTAACCTTTTGCCTCATGCAAAATCCATAGGAAAAATCCAGTTCCAAAAACTGAACGGACGTACAATCAAAATGTTAATATTCAGTGTCAATGGGCTAGTGATCACATGTTGTCCTGTTTTTTTTCTTGATTAATGTTCCCAAATCTACTTCCAGTCTTGATGAATTAGTCTATAATTTCTATATCATTTGACAATACAGTCATTTAAGTAAGTGGGTGCCATCTTGATGGTAGAATAACTCTCTATTCCATACTTTAAGATTGTTGTGTATGCATGCCTGTTTACTGTGTGATGTCTGAAACACAGTTATGCAACACTGAATGTACCCTTATACTGTACAGACTTTATCTGTACACCAGAGGCTGCTGCTGCTGGAGTTGCCTGCACACTGCAGGTAGCCCAGTATAAAAAGGAACTCACAGCTTGTTGTCGTCACTCAGGAGCTGCAAATAAAGGACTACAGGTCTACACAGTTTAAGTATCATACCCTGCCTCGTGGAGTCATTACTAAAGGTGCCTACATACACTACAACTGGCGACGGCAATATGAGGTCACGAACCACACGCTCAGCATGTCGAATCTCAGCATCTTTCAGCAATTTACCGATGGGGAAGATTGGGACGCTTTTGTAGAAAGATCGGAATACTTAAGGAGACCGGCTGCACCGTGCGACTTTGGTGACCACCTAAATGAAGCACTAAGGGACTCTAAACCGACGAGAGCAGTGCACTGCATTGATCCTTCTAAAGGCAGAAATGTTGCCCCGAGTCCCGCAACCCTGAGTCCGCTACATGGGGCAAACCGGCTAGCCCCGTGCTGGCGCTGTGGGGGAAACCACAGGGCCCACCAGTGCTGCTACAAAGACTATGCATGCAAAGAGAAAAGGCACCTTCAAAGAATGTGTAGAAAAAGCTGTACTCACCGCGTCTCTGATGAGTTGGCTGATCACCGGGGCTCCGACACAGAGGAAGGTGAAGTTGCTCAACCCCTGGAAGAAGAGTATGGAACTCATAACTGCTCCACCGAAAGTTCTCCGTGGACGACGAAAGTAGATGTCGACGGAGTCCCAGTTTCTATGGAGAACGACACAGGGGTGAGCCAGTCTGTGGATGAGGCAAGCGACCTTTGAAGAACTTTGGATGAATCGCCAATCGACCACAACGGCATCCTGTCCAAGCGAAGCTGCTCCCAGGCCTCCAGGCTCCGGCAATCAACCTCAAACAGGGATCCATCGCTGCATCCGGAGGTTCCACTGTCCAGCTTGACTGCCCACAGCATCCCGGCAAAATCTCCAAGACCGTGGATCCAAACTCCACTTTCTGGGCCAAGGCAGCACTCCAAGAGATGAACGGCGTCGAAAGAAATGGATTCCCGATGTCCAGGGTCCAACTTGTGGAAGAAAAGAGCACCACAGCCTACCTGCAGGAAAGCCAGAAAATGGCAGCCGCAGCACAAGGAGAAAAACTTGTCATAAAAATGGCCACAGCCATACCACAAGTAAGCATGGAGGAGCATCACGTGACACCGAGCGGCCAATTGGATTTGAAGGCTCCCTTAAAGGAGACCGGTAACAAAAAAAATTTAAAGGGGAAGTTTCAACTATTTGAATACACGGACTTTAAAGCTAAAGATGCAATTAAAGGGTGCAAGTATGAAAGGTATGCAAAGTAACAATGAATTGTGATGCTGGAACAGTCTTGTTTCATCCGCAAGAGTAAGTATTAAATTATTACATTTATAATTGTAATGATGCACTGACTCATTATTAGAATGTAAATCTGCCAGATTGTAATTAAACTGGGTAATCTTGGGTAGCTTCCCTGTTAAGATTTGGACTGGGGTCGGAACCTGCATTCTTTTACTCTAATGTTGCTGAGATGCCTTAAACTTAATCGACAGCATTAATTATTATTTAAATGCTTTGATCAAAAATTGGGACCAAAGGAATGACTGGAAACAGACAGACCATAAGCATTCAGCATTTCTACCACTTTAGTTTAGAAGGAGAATTATTAAATTGCTTGTGTGCTGTCAGCAACTCTTTAACTTGGGCACCATCTCCTTTTTGGTTAGGTTGGTGGATGGGGGCATGACTGAGCACTGAGGGGGCTGCTCAGCTTTGCCCAGACTGTGTGAGTCTCTCCGGCTGCTGTCAGTCACACAGTGACCCAGCCTGGACCAGGGGAGAGCTGCCCTGGTTCACTGTCTGCCCTGGGACACTTAGGGACATTAGCTCCAGCTGCATAGAGGTCTCCGAACACAGCCCAGAGACACAGTGCCCCCCTCCCATTACGGTCCTGTCATTGCCAAGCTCACCAGCACAACAGCAGTCCTGATTTCCCCATCCCCCGCCCCGCCCTCGGGGACCTCCATCGATTCCAATAAACCGTCTCTCTCCCCTCAGGCGCTGAATGGCATGGCCCGTGGATGGGGCATCTCCTGGAGATTGTACGCGAGAAGGTTGCTGTCAAGCATTAGTTCCTAAACACGATCTTATTAAATATTTTCTCTGAACGTAGTTTTATAACCATGCATCCATTGGATACAAACCGTATTAGCATATAACGTTAACGTTAACGATGAATAGCATGTGGGGTGACTAAATGTGGATTACAATATCTGTTGTGTTTCTGTAATAGTACCTCGTCAATTAGCTTATGCCATGCTCTTGTCACGTTTGCAGAGGAAGATATCTAAGAATCAGGCGGAGCGGAGGTGGACCAGAGGAGGGCCTGCTGACCTGCACCCTTTAGTGGGCACATATAATCGTTTGCCACCCGTTGTGGTGCAGATCCCGTTGTTGCGCCACGTGAGTAATGTGTAAACCAGTGGTAATTTAAAATAATTTAATGCCACTTCATTATAATATATGAATGATTTAATGTTATGAATGCAGCTTCTGTACTCTTCTGAACTCTCATGGTAATCACATGTAACATCTCTCATTCACATTTATTGCAGTAGTGTTGCTCCTCATACATATGCCTGCGCAGCACACGCATTCTCATGGCTCCCTTTCTTTTCTACTAACCTCAATTATGTTTTCCAGCTCCCCAGGCTCCCCAGGCGCAATGGGAGGCCCCTGCAGCATCACCACTACCGCTGCAGGTCGTGCTCAGCACCGGGGAAGAAGAAGAACATACGACCGCGGAGGAGGATGATGAGCCAGAAATGTCATCTGTGGTACCTGTGGCCACGTCATCCTCAACGGATGAAGTAGCGGGGCCAAGCAGCTTACAGCAGGCCACTCCAAGTCATCCAGTGCACACACCGACCCAGCGGAGGTTGAGTCGGCGAGGTAGGTACGCGCTATGACAGGCTAATGTCAACGAGGACATGGTGTCACTGTCGCGGTCAAGCATCGACATACGTCGAGAGCTCCTCCAGGAGATTGGTGGGTTGACCGGCAACATTGCCACACTGTCTGCCAGAATATTGGAGGGCATGGGGCAGATGGTTGCGGCAATGGGGTGAACGACCAACTCTGTCGATGCCTTGCTGCACGCGATAGTTTCAGGATATGGCACTGCACCCTAAGGTGCCACACCACCATCCAGCACGACAGATGCGAGACAGGAGGAAGAACTTCGTTCTGACTCAGAAGATGTTTCTTCTCAAACGTCTTCTCCCTCGATCCACTGAAGTCATTCTGCCGACGTCACCCCCCACCCCCCTCAGCAGCAGCCCTTGAGGTGCTCTGCTGCAAGACATCTTGATTCCGTTATTAGGGGATTAAGTGGGAAAGTGGGGGTTACGACAGGGGGAAGGGGATCAAGTTAGAGGAGGGAAGCATGGTCGCAGCCAGGGAGGGTGGGTGCCGTATATTATTGTTTTCTAATTATTTCTTGACTGTTGGGGATGGTGGGAGGGTGTTCTCGTTATATTGTTGTTCAAAAATTGTTGTTCATTGTTGGTGGTTGGGGGGATGATGTTATATATATATATTTTAAATCAGTCCTTAAATTATTACATTTTTTAATTTAACTTTACAATTGTTGTGCAGTGTCTTCTAATAACGTAAGGGAAAACATCAATGCAAGTGTTGCAAACAATGGCCATGGCCAGGCAAGGATGAAACATAACGCAAGTGTAACTTTCACCAACGTAACGTCACGCAGTCTTGCAGCTGCGTAACTACCATGAGGCTTCTCCAGTGGAGTGCAGGGTCATGGGGACATGGGTTCATCACCAGGCTGATTGTCCTCCCCGAGGTCCTTGTCCTCTTCCTCGTCCTCCTCTTCTGCCTCCCCTCTCTCCTGAGGTGAAACAGCAGTCCCATCTGGCAATTGTTGTCCTCTCCTGATAGCTAAGTTATGCAACATGCAGCACACCACAATGAACTCAGCGACCTGCTCAGGCCAGTGGGGAGCAGTGTCGTTGGGAGGTCGGAGGAGAGGTCTATAAAGGCCCAGCAGGAGATCGGGGTCAGAGGCCAGCGGGGAGCAGCATCGTCGGGAGGTCAGAGGAGAGGCCTATAAAGGCCCAGCAGGAGTTCGGGGTCAGAGGCCAGCGGGGAGCAGCGTCGTTGGGAAGTCGGAGGCGAGGCCTATAAAGGCCCAGCAGGAGTTCGGGGTCAGAGGCCAGCGGGGAGCAGCATCGTTGGGAAGTCGGAGGCGAGGCCTATAAAGGCCCAGCAGGAGTTCGGGGTCAGAGGCCAGCGGGGAGCAGCATCGTCGGGAGGTCAGAGGAGAGGCCTATAAAGGCCCAGCAGGAGTTCGGGGTCAGAGGCCAGCGGGGAGCAGTGTCGTTGGGAAGTCGGAGGCGAGGCCTATAAAGGCCCAGCAGGAGTTCGGGGTCAGAGGCCAGCGGGGAGCAGCGTCATTGGGAAGTCGGAGGCGAGGCCTATAAAGGCCCAGCAGGAGTTCGGGTTCAGAGGCCAGCGGGGAGCAGTGTCGTTGGGAAGTCGGAGGCGAGGCCTATAAAGGCCCAGCAGGAGTTCGGGGTCAGAGGCCAGCGGGGAGCAGTGTCGTTGGGAAGTCGGAGACGAGGCCTATAAAGGCCCAGCAGGAGTTCGGGGTCAGAGGCGTGGCTTGTGCAGCTGCAGCAGGGAGAGAAGGCAAAAAAGAAGTAGAAAGAAATCAAAAGGTGACATCACAGCTAAGGGGGTAAGTGATTGGCTGGTGATTGGTAAGTTTTTTTTCTTTTTCTTTTCTTTATCAGTAAGTAACCTTTTACCCTAGTTGTTGCCAAATTAAGTTTATCTCGGGGTTAGGTCATGGCAGAGAGCTCAGACACATGTCATGCACCTCCTGCACTATGTGGGAAGTCAGGGATGCTTCCGGTGTCCCTGACAACTACGTGTGGGGGAGTGTATCTGGCTGCAGCTCCTGATGGACTGCATTGCGGCACTGGAGCTGCGGGTGGATTCACTCTGGAGCATGCACGATACTGAGAATGACGCAAATAGCACGTTTGGTGAGTTGGTCTTACCGCAGGAAAAGGGTACACAGCCAGATAGGGAATCCCCGGGGCCTGATAGGCTGCATCCCAGAGTACTTAAGGAAGTGGCCCTAGAAATAGTGGATGCATTGGTGATCATTTTCCAACAGTCTATCGACTCTGGATCAGTTCCTATGGACTGGAGGGTAGCTAATGTAACACCACTTTTTAAAAAAGGAGGGAGAGAGAAAACGGGTAATTATAGACCGGTTAGCCTGACATCAGTAGTGGGGAAAATGTTGCAATCAATCATTAAGGATGAAGTAGTAGTGCATTTGGAAAACAGTGACAGGATCGGTCCAAGTCAGCATGGATTTATGAAAGGGAAATCATGCTTGACGAATCTTCTGGAATTTTTGAGGATGTAACTATTAGAGTGGACAAGGGAGAACCAGTGGATGTGGATTTGGACTCTTAAAAGGCTTTTGACAAGGTCCCGCACAAGAGATTGGGCCTTGGTGTGCAAAATCATAGCACATGGTATTGGGGGAAATATACTGACGTGGATAGAGAACTGGTTGGCAGATAGGAAGCAGATAGTCGGGATAAATGGGTCCTTTTCAGAATGGCAGGCAGTGACTAGTGGAGTGCCGCAGGGCTCAGTGCTGGGACCCCAGCTGTTTACAATATACATCAATGATTTGGATGAAGGAATTGAGTGTAATATCTCCAAGTTTGCAGATGACACTAAACTGGGTGGCAGTGTGAGCTGTGAGGAGGATGCTAAGAGGCTGCAGGTTGACTTGGATAGTTTAGGTGAGTGGGCAAATGCATGGCAGATGCAGTATAATGTGGGTAAATGTGAGGTTATCCACTTTGGGGGCAAAAGCGCACAGACAGAATATTATCTGAATGGTGGCAGATTAGGAAAAGTGGAGGTGCAATGAGACCTGGGTGTTGAAAGTTGGCATACAAGTACTGCAGGCGGTGAAGAAGGCAAATGGTATATTGACCTTCATAGCTAGGGGATTTGGGTATAGGAGCAGGGAGGTCTTACTGCAATTGTACAGGGCCTTGGTGAGGCCTCACCTGGAATATTGTGTTCAGTTTTGGTCTCCTAATCTGAGGAAGGACGTTGTTGCTGTTGAGGGAGTGCAGCGGAGGTTCACCAGACTGATTTCCGGGATGGCTGGACTGACATATGAGGAGAGACTGGATCAACTGAGCCTTTATACATTGGAGTTTAGAAGGGTGAGAGCAGATCTCATAGAAACGTACAAGATTCTGACAGGACGGGACAGGTTAGATGCGGGTAGGTTGTTCCCAATGTTGGGGAAGTCCAGAACACAGTCTTAGGATAAGGGGTAAGCCATTTAGAACTGAGATGAGGAGAAACTTCTTTACTCAGTGAATTGTTAACCTGTGGAATTCCTTGCCGCAGAGAGTTGTTGATGCCAGTTCACTGGATATATTCAAGAGGGAGTTAGATATGGCCCTTATGGCTAAGGGGATCAAGGGGTATGGAGAGAAAGCAGGAAAGGGGTACTGAGGAAATGATCAGCCATGATCTTATCGAATGGTGGTGCAGGCTCGAAGGGCCAAATGGCCTACTCCTGCACCTATTTTTTATGTTTCTATGTTTCTATTGCAGGTTGCCTCCTGATTGGTCCAAGCATCCGAACTCCAATTTTCTTTTCGACAATATTGCGTGTAGCTATATGGCTTTCGTTGCAGTGCTTCTCGGCTTCTGTCCGGGGCTTACATGGGGGGGCGGGGGGAGTCATGAGCCAGCCGGCAAGGCCTTATCCCCCAGCATCCAATTGTGACCTTGTGGCTGACTCTTAAACAGGTCAGAGACAGTGCTCTCACGCAAGATGTGTGCATCATGGATGCTCCCTGAAAAATTTGCATTTACTGCCATGATTATTTGCTTGCGGTCGACAACAAGCTGCACATTCAGCGAGTGGAATCCCTTTCGGTTCTGAAACACCTCCGCATCCTGTAAGGACGATGTACATACAGTCTATTGTTCCCTGCACCTTGGGAAGTTTGTTATTCTCGAGAACCTCAAAGCCTGCTCACTCTGTGCCTCCCTGGTGATAGGGAAGTTTATAAAATCCAAAATCCATCCTGTGTGCGTAAAGGACTTCAATCACCTGTTGAATGCAGCAATGTGTGGCGTGCTGAGAGATACCGCAAATGTCGCCAGCTGAGGCCTGAAAGGAACCCGATGCATAGAAGGAAAGAGCCACAGTAACCTTAACCTCAACGGGCAGTGCAGTCCTGATGGTGCTGGTAGGCTGCAGATCTCCCTTAATTAGCTGGCATATCTCACTGATGACCTCCTTTCAGAATCGCAGCCTTCGAACGCACATGTTATAGGACATGTCGAGGTATGATCGCTTATTCCTGTAAATGCGTTTGGTGTAACGTCTCCTCCTCCTCAGCAGTCTGCTACCTCTTTGTTTGGGAACTTAATGCTCTTCAATTAACCTTCTCCCATCTCTATTCTGCAGAATGTGAGCAGTCATCAATACTGGTTGAGAAATTACATGCCCCATCACTATAAATCACTATAAATATCCTAATTTTCTTAAATTGTCCTCAACAAATACAATGTGATTAGATGATTGGCAAGATTTAGAAACCCCTTTGAAATCACTCACGAATTACTTCTCCTCCCAACCACTTCAAGCAGCCATTTATGAAAGATCCTCTGAGTTACAAAATGGCGTCCAGACTGCCGAGTTAAGGTCAGGTGAGTGCAGCGTTCCTTGAGCGTCTTTTTGGGCGAGCAATCATTTGGGCGAATTATGGGCGAAATGCCGAAAGTAGCGCTCAGCGATAATCTGGGCGATAATCAGGCGTTAGTTTCCATTATAAACAGTATTCTGGGCCTTGCATGAGGATGACGTAATTTTTTTTTAAAAATAGGCTGGGCAATGCAGCTCCTTCCTGTATGCCAAAAGTTGCGTCCTGATAAATGGGTGATAATCAGGCGCTAGTTTTCATTTTTCACCAAATATGGACGATAGCCTGAATCTCAGTGCTTCTTTGGGCACTAAATGGGCGATAATGTACTGAAAGTCTAGCCAATCAAATTTCTCCTTGTATAAAATGTAACAAACTTTGGGCAGAAGGTCCAACTGCCATTACAAAGAGAAGATAGAACAGGAACATACCTGCTCTATACTTGATTGGAGGACAAATGTTGATGAATCCAATTCTTTGGATCAGACTCATCCCTTGTTCGTCATTTATAAAATTTGACACTATTTCATAATCCCTCAGGAAAAAATAAACTCTTTTTTTTTACAAAAGACCTATTCTTGTCTACTAAAAGCGACTTAGCATCCCCAAAACATTCCAAGATCACTTCCAATGTCCAAAGTTTCACTTATGATATTCAATAGTGTAAGCATTGGCGTAAACATCGATACAGACGTCAGGATTTTGGATTTAAGTTTTGGACATTGCTTTTCCATATTTCATTTACTGTAGAAGAGCTGACAGCATGACTGGGACAGGCCCAGACATGTTCCACAGGAATACACATCAGGTGGGCGGGGATAGTCTCGGATGGGTCAATGGCTGAAAGCAGGTAGATGGCTGATGGAGGACCCTTTTGTCATAGAAACATAGAAACATAGAAACATAGAAACATAGAAATTTACAGTGCAAAAGGAGGCCATTTCGGCCCATCGTGTCTGCGCCAGCCGACAAAGAGCTGCACGGCCCTTCATCAGTAGCCCTAAAGGTTACATACAAACTCATGAACAATGACGGAAAGGCAAAGAGCACCCAGCCCAACCAGTCTGTCCCACACCACTGCAACACCCCTTATACTAAAAACATCTACACTCCACCCCAACTGGAGCCATGTGATCTCCTGGGAAAGGCAAAAAACAGATAAAAACCCAGGCCAATTTAGGGAGAAAAAAATCTGGGAAAATTCCTCTCCAACCCAGCCAGGCGATCAAAACTAGTCCAGGAGATCACCCTGGCCATATTCTATTCCCTGCAGTACTTACCATTATATCTGCACCGACCAACAAAAAGTCATCCAGTCTAATCCCAATTACCAGCTCTAGGTCTGTAACCCTGCAGGTTAAGTGCCCATCCAACCATCTCTTAAAAGTGGTGTGGGTTTCTTCATCCACCACTCTTCCAGGCAGTGAGTTCCAGATCCCCACAACCCTCTGTGTAAAGAAGCCCCCCTCAAATCCCCTCTAAACCTTCCACCAACCACCTTAAAACTATGCCCCCTCGTAATAGACCACTCCAGCAAAGGAAATAGACCCTTACTATCCACTATGTCAAGGCCGCTCAATATTTTGTACACCTCAATGAGGTCTCCTCTCAACCTCCTCTGTTCCAATGAGAACAAACCCAGTCTATCCAATCTGTCCTCACAACTAAGATTCTCTATTCCAGGCAGCATCCTAGGAAATCTCCTCTGCACCCTCGCTAGTGCAATCACGTCCTTCCTATAATACGGCGACCAGAACTGCACGCAGTATTCCAGCTGTGGCCTAACCAAAGTATTATACAATTTAAGCATAACCTCCCTGCTCTTATATTCTATGCCTTAGCCAATAAAGGCAAGCATTCCATATACCTTCTTAACCACCCATGTAATGGGAACCCATCAGTGTAAACTGGTCAGTGCTCAAGCCATCATCCTGGATGAGATAGCCCTGGAGCGTGGGAACCTGAGGACAAAGGAAGCTATTGGCCACCCAGACTTGTTGGAGCCTTTATCCCCAGGAAGAGCCCAGTAACAAAGGCACAGGCCGGAGATGTGTTTCATGCTCTTTAGTTGTACTGCCTCAGGCAAAGGACTGGTTTTTGGCGCAAGGATTCAGCTAGCATTTTTCAGGTATAAGAGAAGGTAATTTGGTGCCACTTCTCTCTCTCTCTCTCCTCTTCCACGCTTGCTTGCTTCGACCAATGCATTCAAGGACCAAGCATTCCATCTGGGACGGAGAGAAGAAACTGTCATCTACGAGCAAAGAGAGCCTTGCTTCGCCTTTTGCAAGACAGCCGCAACAAATACTTTACAATGAGAAATTGTATAATTACAAGAGTGTGCGAGCAAATCCGGATCCACGGAGGAACTTCTACAATCAAACCAATGTCCCACCTGCGCAGGGAATGTATCCCTTTAATTTTTCCCCGTGTTCCGGTTTGTCTGTTCCAATGTAAAATAATGTTTCTGCGAGAGCTCAACAGCTTTTATTAACGTTGCGAGGTGTTCGGGCAGAAAAGGAATCTAATATCCGAACAGTGTGATGTACTGCTGCAGATTATGAATTGTGTCATTCACCGTGATGTGTACCGTGGATGGCTCTGGGATTGGAAGGATGCGCTCTTGGGCCACTTGAACTTCGATGTGGGGTTTGAAGCAGAAACTAGTGTCGGTGACCAGACACCAAGAGTCGCGGAGCACCCGGTACTGGTGCACGGTTGTCGTGACGCAGTACGTCCCATTGCCCGCATATGCTACCTGAGGTGGAACGTGGCTCTGGGCCATCACCTCCATGGTACAATTAATAGGCTCTGCACTCTCTGATTTAAACCCGCACTCTAGCCGATCGAACACATTCAAGTGCTGGGGACACACTATGACACGTGCGCCCCTGTTCTGACACCCCTTGAGGTCTTTGCCGGTTATGGCGTGCTCCCACTTTATTACAAAAAGTGGGGCCCTGTGGTACCGCATGTGCACCCCCTCCTGTAAGATGCCAATGTTTTCTATTCTGTATACTGGCGCTGGCTATAGTGTCCCGCCCATTATCGGCATACGCAACACAATCCCCATAACTGTGTGGTTGGACCGACCGCAAATCTCTGGGACTAGTTAGGTGGAAGATGCCTGTGCGTTGTTTTTTTTAATGTGTAGTGACCGTTGCACACCAGCCACCACACGGGCTTGATAGAGCTAGGTCTTGGTCCAGTGGCGAGGATGACCAAGACGACTGGAGACCTGCTCTGTTGTGCCTCTGTTATGTCTGTAATGTCTGTAATGCACTTATGAATGACTCCACGAGGCAATGTGTTGTACTCAAATTGTAGTGACCTTGGTCCTTTATTCGCAACTCCAGAGTGAGGCACAAGCATGGTGAGCAGCCTTTTATACTGGGCCCTGCACACCCATGCAGGTGCCCCTCAGGTCTCTCACCACAATGCCCTCTGGTGGACAGTCTCTGCCACAGGGACAGGAAACCCCAGTCTCCACCAGTTGCAACCTCTAGTGGTGCCAGCATAGTATATACATAGTGTAAACCTTATTGATAGTACATCAGGTAACAAGTCTCCATCTTATGCAACTATACAGTGACTACACAGAGAGTATATCTATCATCTGCATATATAACATCACTCTCCCCCAAGTCCTTTGTGCTGATTACCTTTGCACTATGTGCTCTGGCTTAGCTCTCCCCAGACTTAAGTGCCAATAGCCCTTGCACCTTGGCTGTGCTTTGGCTTGGCTCTCTCCCTGTTAACCCCCAAGTCCTTTTGTCACAACGTTGGGTAGTGGTTACCAGTTTGGATGGTTCGATGTTGCAATGGAGATTCCAGTGGGTTCTGGGTGTGATCCATGTGTGTGTCCATGGCTACATACATCCATTTCCCCCCCAGCTCCACAGCGAGATTGTGCAGCAAGCCATTACATTAGGATCAGACACAGTGCAAGTACAAAGAAAGGAAATGACACCTTGGTTTAGTGACTTACATTCGTTACATCTTGCGGCCGTGAGCCAGGATTGGGTAGATTACATTCATGGTTCAGTCATGGTAAGTACTGACGTAGCAGTACAGGTATGCGGGGACGCAGGTTCCAGAGAAACTGGATGGGGTCCTAGTCGTCTGATAACGGCGCTGCGCCCTCTGCTAGCGGGGTGGGCTTGGTTCGCTCACCTTGCCAGGACTCAGGGACTTTGCCATTGCCTAGTGGTGGGCAGAGCCACAGATGTGTGTGGTCTCCCTGTCCTCCTTTGAGGGCTGCAGAATCTTCTGCCTGCTTTCTAATAGTGTTGTGAACCTGGCTGTTCCAAGTCCCGTTTGGGAAACTCATTGGTTCTGACCTTTCGCTCCCGGACATGGCCGAGGTAGCGACTGGGTCTGGGGGCTGTGCCATCTCCACCCGGGTGGTGGGCAACGGTGGCCGACTGCGCATATTGGCGCCATTTTCGTTTCCAGGTCCGTGGCGAACTGTGCCATTGGGTGCCTGCAGCGTTGGATAGACCTGGGGCAGGGTATCGGGATCAGCACCTTTACCCACCCGAATTTGCTCGCTTGCTACTTTTGGGAACACTCTATTCCCGGCATCTCGCAACAACATTTTGTTCTTTACAATAGGAATATTACCGATGTCTCGCAACAACATTTTGTTCACAATCTTAATCGGTTCGTTACATTGATTGCCATGCATACAATATCTCTTTAAGTTCAGTTGGTTGCAGGTCTCCTTTAAGAGAACCCTGCTGGCTTTACCACAATCAAATCCTTTGTTAGACATCGCGTGTTGGTCCCTCAGCATTGCACCTCGTGATATTGCCGCGGCCATTTTTTTTTCAGCCACGCTGCACCTCGCTGCAGCAGGGACGCCATCTTTCCTCTGTCCTCGAGGTCGACTGCCTTGATCCTTCTCTCCCGTGATTTTGCCACAAAAATCGGAAGAGTGCCTGTGAATACGATCTGTCTTCCCAGGAGACCTGCCACTGGAGCCAGGAAGGTACTTTTAGGTCGTTCCGGTCGGATCATTGCCACGCCATTGCCATTGTCGTAATGGATGGTCTTTGCCTCAGATGCTGTGCTGGTCTGTTCTCTGGTGCCTGGCCCAAGTGAAGGTGAGGTTTTTCTCTGCCTCTGAACATGGGGAACATCGATTGCTGGAGTGAAGAGGTCTTCCCATTTCCACTGGATCTTCCCCATCCACCTTCTTCCAAGTAGCGTTGGAACATCACCTGCAACAATCCACAGAGGTAACTTGTGCACTATGCCATTATGGATTACACTTACATCCACACTACCAAGGACTGGGACCAGCTCCTTGGTGCAGGTGCGCAACTTTTCCTGTACTGGAACCAGTTCCGGTCGTTTTTCATTCCATAGCCTCTCAAAGGTATCCTGGCTCATCACTGACTGGCTTGCTCCCATGTCCACTTCCATGAAGACTGGAACGCCGTTTAACTTGATTTCCATCTTCACTGGAGGACAATCCGTGGTGCAGGTATGCACTCCATGCACTTGTTCTTGGGGCTGAGCTGCCTCTCTGGCCAAATCATCATACTCCCCACTGGATTCAGTCATCTACTGACTCTTCTGCTAGATGGTGAGTCGTATTTCTTTTACACACATGCCGGAGGTGGCCCTTCATGTTACAGGCTTTGCATAAGTACTCAGCAAATTGACACTGGTGAGCCCTATGGTTTCCTCCGCAACGCCAGCATGGTGCTACTCGATTAGCAACCCTCGGCGGACTCTGAATTCTGGAACCCTGAGGTCTGTTTCTCTGCCCTGGGCAGAACCACGTTCTACAGTCTTGCCTGTGAAAGGCACCATTCTGTGTACAGTACTTGCTGGGTTTGAGTCCACAGGATGAATAATTTGCTTGGTACTGCAGGTCGAGGTCATGAATGCCTGACTGATGCTGATGGCCTTCTGCAGGTTGACTTTGGCTCATTTGCCGTGAAGGAGTTCCGAGTAGAGCGCTTGCTTTGGGAGTCTCATGTCTGGCATGCGGACAATGTGGCCTGCCAAGCGGAGCTGATCAAGTGTGGTCAGTGCTTCAATGTTGGGGAAGTTGGCCTGGTCGAGGACGCTAATGTTGGTGTGTCTGTCCTCCAGGGGATTTGCAGGATCTTGCGGAGACATTGTTGGTGTTATTTCTCCAGTGACTTGAGGTGTCTACTGTACATGGTCCATGTCTCTGAGCCATACAGGAAGGCGGGTATTACTACAGCCCTGAGACCATGAGCTTGTATACGAGAGATGTACTCGCGCTAAACGCCGTAGCGACATCATTGAGCACCCCTCACCTCTGCCTCCCCGGACTACCATTATCGTACACTCCCATGTCGTACAACTTTTCCCACCTCACATCCCCGTAACTGAGTTCAAAGAACTGGCGGAACATTTTTTTAATGAGGGCCTCATACAGCTGCTCAGTTTCTTTTGGACACCAATCGGGCAGAAGTACCCCGGTTAAGTTTAAAATGGCTGACGCGACCACGTAATGCACCCCTGGAATAAAACATTTCCAGTCGGGACTAAAACTAAACCATTCCCTGGGCCTGGGGTGGTGGCGGGACACCTAACTTCTGTCGCCTGTACCTGTGGGGCTGTGGGCAGGGGCTTCCTCTTGTGTGCGACAAACTCCATGGAATTTTTTGTGTTGGGAGTGTCTGGGATCACGCAGGAGTCCATACTCTGATCCCATCTGATCCCAGCTCCGGAATTCTGTCATTGCCACACCCACTGGGCAGATCCGTTCCAAAGTGGACAAAGGAGAACCAGTTGATGTAGTGTATTTGGACATTCAGAAGGCTTTCGACAAGGTCCCACACAAGAGATTAATGTGCAAAGTTAAAGCACATGGGATTGGGGATAGTGTGCTGACGTGGATTGAGAACTGGTTGTCAGACAGGAAGCAAAGAGTAGGAGTAAATGGGTACTTTTCAGAATGGCAGGCAGTGACTAGTGGGGTACCGCAAGGTTCTGTGCTGGGGCCCCAGCTGTTTACATTGTACATTAATGATTTAGACGAAGGGATTAAATGTAGTATCTACAAATTTGCGGATGACACTAAGTTGGATGGCAATGTGAGCTGCGAGGAGGATGCTATGAGGCTGCAGAGTGACTTGGATAGGTTAGGTGAGTGGGCAAATGCATGGCAGATGAAGTATAATGTGGATAAATGTGAGGTTATCCACTTTGGTGGTAAAAACAGAGAGACAGACTATTATCTGAATGGTGACAGATTAGGAAAATGGAAGGTGCAACGAGACCTGGGTGTCATGGTACATCAGTCATTGAAGGTTGGCATGCAGGTACAGCAGGCGGTTAAGAAAGCAAATGGCATGTTGGCCTTCATAGCGAGGGGATTTGAGTACAGGGGCAGGGAGGTGTTGCTACAGTTGTACAGGGCCTTGGTGAGGCCACACCTGGAGTATTGTGTACAGTTTTGGTCTCCTAACTTGAGGAAGGACATTCTTGCTGTTGAGGGAGTGCAGCGAAGATTCACCAGACTGATTCCCGGGATGGTGGGACTGACCTATCAAGAAAGACTGGATCAACTGGGCTTGTATTCACTGGAGTTCAGAAGAGTGAGAGGGGACCTCATTGAAACGTTTAAAATTCTGACGTGTTTGGACAGGTTGGATGCAGGAAGAATGTTCCCAATGTTGGGGATGTCCAGAACCAGGGGTCACAGTCTAAGGATAAGGGGTAAGCCATTTAAGACCGAGATGAGGAGAAACTTCTTCACCCAGAGAGTGGTGAACCTGTGGAATTCTCTACCACAGAAAGTAATTGAGGCCAATTCACTAAATATATTCAAAAGGGAGTTAGATGAAGTCCTTACTACTCGGGGGATCAAGGGGTATGGCGAGAAAGCAGGAAGGGGGTACTAAAGTTTCATGTTCAGCCATGAACTCATTGAATGGCGGTGCAGGCTAGAAGGGCTGAATGGCCTGCTCCTGCACCTATTTTCTATGTTTCTAACCCTTACATAGACACATAAGAAAACAGGAATGGCATACTAAAGTTGCGAAAATGATCAGCCATGATCATATTGAATGATGGTGCAGTCTCGAAAGGCCGAATGGCCTATTCCTGCACCTATTTTCTATGTTTCTATGTTTCCCTGTTCCTCCTTCTACCACTTGTCCCAGCATACTTCCACTCCCCCTCTGTGTCCCCATGATCTGTCAGTACATATCGTTTCCTAGTCTCGCCCAGTCCGCTAGTTCCCTGTATCCTGACTCAATTTCCTGAGCCACCACCACCATCCCAGGGGAATGTGTCCCTTGCACTTCAAGCATACGCGCTTGCCCTCGGTCACCCCAACCCGTGTGGCTGTGACCTTCAGTCTGGGACACGATATGGAAGGCCTCCCGTATGTGAACCTGGCATGGCTGGAGTATTTTGTTGAATTCGACCCCGGCCACCCTGGCCACCTTCCTTCGTGGAAGTAGGCTGCCATCCCGTCCGTGTCCCCTGTCCTGCCCCGCTGTGTCACGGTGGGTCCGTTCCCCCCATTACAGTCGTAGAAGAAGGACAACTCGGTGTCTCCTCTCCTGCTGTGCCCCATTCCGGCCAACATCCAAATCAGGCTCATTCCGTCCTCGGCTTCCTGCAAAACAAAACTAACAAGCACCTTGCTGTGAGAGAGTCTACCTCCACAGGTCTGGCTCCATTCACAACTAACCAAAACACTTTAAAAGAAAACTATGTACAATACCACCCATGTTGCCGGGTGGACCCGCTAGGGCGCCTCTTGTCTGGGCCTTTTACGTGCTCCTGGTTAACATGTAAGGAGGTGTCCACGGCGCCCTTGGCCGTGGGATCCTGTGCTCCTTCTTACAGCCTCCACCACGGGGTCCTCACTGTCCCAAACTATGGGAGGAAGACCCGTGTCCACCATGCTGTTTACAGAGCCTCGGTGTTTCTTTCCTTTCCTTACCCTTTCCCCCGGGTTAAACAACTTACACTGGTTTACGTGGAACCACTTTGTGCACCTTGGAAGTTTAACCGTGTAAACCATGGGGCTTGCCTTATCCACTATTCTGTAAGTTCCCATATACAGTGGCTCAAACGTCCCTATGCGAGCGTAGTTTCGGACCATCACCTGGTCCCCTACCTTCCATTCGTGTGTTCTCTGGGGCTTGAGCAGCAACCGATTACTCTGGTGCTGGTTCCCCATGTTCCTGGCTGCCTGCCAATTGGAGGAATTCCCTTTGGTGCATCTCAGGAATTATCCACCGATCCTCCTTAAAGAGGGTTGCCCACTACCGCGAATGGACCTTCTACTTTCTCGCCCTTAGCTAGCTGCTCCAGGATGACCTTGAGGATGGGATCCTGTGCTTGGACTTGCCTCAATTCCGGAGCCAATGCTACCCCTGCACTCCCTGGTGTCCCCCCTTTGTCCTGGATCACTACTACTGGGCTGAATCCATATGACTCCCTCCTTTGCTAACTCGTCTGCCCTTTGGTTGCCTTCACCTCTGAGCTCTGTCTTAGAATGAACCTTTAGTTTGTGGATGTAATGACTTCGCGGGGTCCCCGTGGCCTCTAAGGCCTTTCTCAGCAACAGTGCTGTTGCTAAGGGCTTTCCGTCTATGGATGTGAATCTGCGATGATCCCAGATGGCCAAATATTCGGTACATGAATTGCACGTAAATATGGAATCCGAGCAGATGGTATATGGGTCCAGGATCTCGTCGGCATGGGTAACGACGTATACCACTGCCGACAGTTTGGAGTGCTGGGCGCTCAGGAGTTTAATGGCCCTTGCTATCCCAGCCGTAGGGTCATAAATCCCGCACCTGGTGAAACGCTCCTCGTTCATTACCGAACTAGACCTGTCGACGTAGATCTCGTCGGATGTTGGGTGTAACCCGGCCCGGAATCCTACGTCCACGTCCCATACCTCTTCCACCTTACACTTGTGGGCCATCCCAGGCTAGACCATGTTGGTGGCCAAATTGGGCTCACTCAGGCCTTGCACTCTCAGATGCATTTGTGAGAGCAATAAAATCCAGCGGGCAATGCAAGCACTGCCCACCGTGCCGTCCTTTATCCTCCCATCTAATAACATCTGAGTGGGGGTATGGTGGGTTAGTAGAACGATCAGGGACGATCACGTAAAGAATTGTGAATGCTTTATGGCCCAATGCGTGGCTTGGAGATGCCTCTTGCAATTGGAATATCCCTGTTCTACATCCGTGAGGACTCTTGATGAGTACACCATGGGCCTCAGCTGGCCGTGCCACTCCTGGAGCAGCACCACACCCAAGCTGTCTCCGTTGGCTGCTTCTTCCAAAAATAAGTCGTCCCCGCCATTAATCGCCCCTAGTGCGGGTGCCGACTGCAGGTCTCCCATGAGACAATTGAACGCGGCCGTGCAGTCCTCATCCCACTCCCATCCGACTCCCTTGCGGAAGAGCCGAAGCAGAGTGGCTGCCATGGTGGCGTAATCTTCAATAAAATCCCTGCAGTACTCCATGAGCCCCAGTAAGGATCTCACCCCTGTCACTGTCGTGGGGGCTGGTAACTCCTGTACCGCCTTCCATTTGGCCTCATCTATAGCCCTTTCCCCAGTCCCCACGGTCAGCCTGAGGAATTTTACTTCTCTCTGACTGATCTGAGCTTTCTTAGGATTGACCTTGAACCTTTCTCCCTCAACAGCTCCAGCAGCTCGGCCAGCAGCGGACCATGCTCCTCCCCCTCATTGGAGAACAAAAGCAAATTGTCCACATACTGCACCAACTGCTGGGGTCAGCTGAATCCCTTTAAGGCATCTGACATGCATTGGTGGAATCTGGAGGGGCTGTTATGAAATCCCTGGGGAAGACATGCCCATGTGTACTGCTGTCCCTGAAAAGTGAAGGCAAACTTATACTGGTCTTCCCGTTTCAGGGGAATCATCCAAAACCCGTTTGAAATGTCCAGCACCATAAATGTGGTTGTGGTTGCTGGAATACTCCATATCAGATCAGCTACTGCTGCGACTGTGGGCGCGCAGGCTGGGATGTTTTTGTTAAGCTCCCGGTGGTTAAGTCCACGGTGGCTCTCCACGACTGGTCCGCTTTCCTAACCAGCCAAAGTGGTGAGTTCACGTGTGTGGCTATGAGCTCAACACTTCCTGTGCTACCAGGGATCCCAGTGCCGTTTCCAAGTCAGCCTCTGCCGCTCTGGGGAAACTGTACTGCTTCTATGGCCGTGACATGGGGTCTCCCTGTACTCGGACTTCCACCCCCGTCACCCTACCACAGTCGTGCTTGTGTGTGGTGAACAATATGAGGTTGTCCCGCACGTACGCCTGGTATTTGGCCGGGGTAGTATTAACCAATTGCTCTAGGTTGTAACTCCCCTTCGGCTTTATGGTACACATGTTGCCTTTTCCTTCCCCTTTCCTTGGGATCAGTACAACTTCTCTCTCCTCATCGGAACCCACTGCTCCCCAAAAGCAGCGATTCCTCAAATCCACTATAATCCTGTGGGCTAACATAAAGTCTAGGACTCCTGATCCTGGCTGTTCCCATTTTATTAGGATGCATTCCCACCTGGTGTGGAGAGATCCTAAATCTATGGCTAATGGCCTGGACATCGCCCGCCTGCTCGTTCCCGTTGAACCCCACGAGACTGAATGTAACCTTGCTGGACCAGGGTGAATGGGTCGGGTTCCTCACATGGATCACCATGCTCAAAGCTCCGGTATCCACCAAGTACTTCCCCTCTACCTTCTCCACCCCCATCCTCACGGATGGTCGACTCCACTCATCGTATGTGAGCAAACACGGGAACTCAGACTGTGTGCACGCTAGGGTGGTGCGATTACCAGAGCAGTCGGGATTTCCCTGCTCACAGCAACATCTACCCTTCCTTGCTCTGGCACAAAAAGTGTCTGAAGGGCGGCCGCCAAAACATCAAATTATTCCGCGGTCGGTCCCTTCGCCCCGACACGTTTCATCTTAGGCACTGGGGGATCCCCTTTGCCTTGCCCCCTCCTTGGGTCCCGGCATTCTTTCCTCCAGTGTCCCACCTTCCCACACCCAAAACACGTCCTAACCTTCCCTGGGCTAACCCCTTCCTGATGCCATTAATTTTTACTAGCCTCACTGGCCTTCATTTCACATACCTTGCCCTTACTTGGTTTGACCTCCTCCTCTGAGCCGGTTTTAAATGCCAGGCTCAGGTGACGGAGCACTCCGGCCTCCGTATTCATGAGGTCCTTGGAGTCAAACCAGGCCTTCACTTTTACTCTCATTCATGGCAAACTGGGGTCTTGAGCCAATGGTTTCTGGCCCCCCCCCCCCCCGCAACTGTGCTCTGTCGAGCACCCCACCCGTGATCTTTTTGTAGATGGGCCAGAGCCTGTCCGTGAATGCCTGAGGTGCTTCCCTTGCCAGCTGCCATGTTCTCTCTACACTCGAGAACGGACTACCCTGGGTGTGACCCATGGCTTTCAGGATTTCCTCCTTTATTTCGGCAGACAGGACCTGATACAGTTTCCCATCCAGGGAAAACAGCAACAGTTTGTGAGCCTCGGCCTCGCTACACCCATTAATCTCCCAAACCTGGTCCACCTCGGTGAAGTGAACTGAGGGGTCCCCTTCTTTCTTTAATTTGGGCACCCCCAAGATCATATGCTGCAGCTGCGGGGTGGTGAATGGAACCACGAAATCGCTTTGCAGCGCTCCCTGACCCCCGCCGTCTACGGGCAGACCGTACTTCTGCTGCTATATGGTACACATCGGTCCCGGTGGCGCTTCAGGCGGTGGTCGGACATCCCTACCCTGCCCCCAATCCTCGCTATCTTCTTCCTCTTCCCAGTCCACCCGAGCTTCCCCCGGGGCTACCAAGCAAACCTTTGGATAGAGCTTGAGTCAATCTTTGGATTTCTTCTTGGAAGGGCACGTGATACCCACTCTCAAACCCCCTACTGCGAGCTACCCTGTAAGCTGTCTTAATATCTCTCAGTTGCTCCTCCAGCCCATCAACTTTACCCATTAAGCGGGTGTTCTCTTCCTGTACAGCCTGCTTATTGAGCTTGGCCTCAGTGACCTGGCACTGCAGGTACTCTCCGGTGTTATGGGAGCTTTCCTCCTGAGTACACCTCTCCTCGTGTAACACATCCATTAATCTGTTCCCCACGGTGGCCCTTGCGGCTGACTGCTCCTCTGACTCTTGGAGCTCTGCCTTAAGCTTACCAACCTGCTCCCTGAGCAGCTGGTCTTGCTTCTGCAAACACAGGAGCCAAATGGCCTTTTCTTTTGCCTTTTTCTGCTCCATACTCCCCATCCACTCAGCAGCTTTGTCCTCAGGACTCTCAGCCTGCAACAGGTGTAACACCCACTGCAGTGTTACATTAACTTTTCTGAATACATACGAGGAAATCCCCATTGCCGATCTCTTGACCTTGAGATCTTCCATAACTATCTGTTCACTCATACTGGAGTCCTGCCGCAGTCACCAGATTCTGTAAGTGGTTTTGCCCTAGGTGGTTTCAAATCACCCCCCTTACAACAGTTCTAGACCTAGGAATTATAGTAATGAACAGAATACTCAGTTATAGTCAGATCTTGCGGTCTCAACCATCACAATGCTTTTATTCAAGTTAAGGGACACACCTGCTTCCAGTAAAACACACCCTGGTGGCATAAAACAAACACAGTAAAGCACACAGCACTGGCCCATCTGAACAGGCTCCTATCACAAAGTACCTACCACTAAACCATCCCTGCTTGGATCAATAGTGCACCACCAAATCTGTCCAACAGACTTTGCGTACGCCTATGATCCATGCAGAACCTCCCCACTAAACCCCTAAGCCTTGGTTGGGACACACAACACCCCTTCACACTATGCGGTGGTCTAAAGGAAGTGTGAGCTGGGATAATGCTCACTAGTTACCCCTTTGGCTTACTCGCTGCTTCTCCCGATGAGGTGTATCTTCTGGTTCAGTACCAATCTGTGATTTCCAAGTCCCAATCTCAAGGTCAGCTTCCCAGTCAAAATAGTGAGGCTCTCTTTGCTCGTAGATGATGGTTTCCGTCGCAGACGGATGCTTGGTCCTTGAATGCGTTGAACGAAGCAAACAAGCTTAGAAGAGGAGAGAGAGAAAGAAATGGCAGCAAACTGTCTCCTTCTCTTTTCCCTGAAAAATGCTTGCTGAATCCTCACGCCAAAAACCAGTCCTTTGCCTGAGGCAGTCCAACTAAAGAGCATGAATCACATCTCCGGCCTGTGTCTTTGTTACCGGGCTCTTCCTGGGGATAAAGGCTCCAACGAGTCTGGGTGGTCAATAGCTTCCTTTGTCCTGAGGTTCCCGCGCTCCGGGGCTATCTCATCCAGGATGATGGCTTGAGCACTGACCAGTTTACCTGATCTCTCACTGATGGGTTTCCATTACATGACAAAAGGGTCCTCCATCAGCCATCTACCTGAGATGAGGTTCCTGTTTTCAGCCATTGACACATTCCAGACTATCCCCACCCACCTGATGTGTATTCCTGTGGAACATTCCTGGGCCTGTCCCAGTCATGCTGTCAGTTCTTCTACAGTAAATGAAATATGAAAAAGCAATGTTCAAAACTTAAAGTACAAAATCCTGAAGTCTGTGTCGATGTTTACGCTGATGCTTACAATAGTCTGCATACATTGATCATTGTTAAAGAATGGGCATGCTGAAGGTGGTTCACCTGGCTTAAATTATCCATTATCCAAATTGTGTCTATTCATATACTGTTGCAGATGGATGTTTACAGGGACTCATTAAGGAAACAAGGATATCCATTATATATTAAAGTGATTTCAACGTTCTAAAGGTATTGCACCCATTTGTGGTGCTGTAAACTTAGTTGGCCGCAATGGGGTTGGACACAATGTTACATGATAGCTCCACGCAGAGCACTCAAGACTCCCAAGACATTTCGGTTAAATTTGCAGTATTGAGAATCCACGAATGCTCCAAATGAGCAAGAGGAATCAGTCACTGAGTAGATGTACCAATCAAAGAAAAAAAGAAACACTTGTATTTTCATAAGCAAGAATTGGAGGTCTGATGGAAAAATACAGGTGTAAAGCAGTAGATTTCTGATAGAGAATTGAAGTGCCAATGCTGAACAAATAGCACCCATCCTTTAAGCAATAGAACCAGTTCTTCCCCTACCCCCTGCCCCAATTGAGAAAGTTTACAGCCCAGCCCACCCCAAGTATCATTTTGTCTCCGTCCACACACTAAACTAGATTTCAACTTCCAAATCTCACTGACTGCATTCTAACCTGCCAACTGACTGACAATCTATTCTCCAAACCTCCATACTGGTTCGCCCTCACAGATTACCCCTATCCTGCTTCATTTTCCTTTTTACAATAACCACCCCTCTTCCAACTGCATTTTCCATCCCCCTAAACTCTCTTTTCCCAGTCTTTTTCCTCTCCTCACACTGCCTCTCCCTGTTCCTCTCCTTCCTCACCTCCCACACTCCCCACGTTGATTCTTTTATTCCCCACCATCTAACCCTGCTTGACCTGAAATAGTCAAATTGTTCTTGACTACCCATGTGCAACGTCATGGGAGATAACTAAATTATACAATTGTGAAGCAACTATTTAAATAAATTGGTCAATACCTATCAATTATTGTATTTACCATGAATTATCTTCTCTATTAACAGTTGTAATACACCGCAACAAAGTAGTTAATTACCATGAATGTTAATATTTGCAAAAATTCATGTATTTTGTTGTTTTTTAAATTAATGTTGTCTAACAATTTGAAAGTTAGTCAATTCTACCCTTTAGTTAAATATTGTATCCAATAAACTCCACAATTAATCCCTTATCAAGAAAATCAGTTAACAATAGCTTTATATCTGAAACTGAATGACTTTGTTTCTCTCATGGAAAACTACTGCTGTGATTGAATAAATGTGCATATATAATTAAAAATGTCCTCTTTGCTTATCCACAGAGAAAGAGTAAAAGATGGCTTCAATTCATTTGGTAGAATATATAAAGAAGTGATTTGGAAAACTAATAGCTGCTCACTAGTCGCTACTCTACATTCAGAAAGAGCACAGAACCTTGTGAGAACATACTCTCCAGGAATGGCTTGCAGAGTTGCACAGCAACAACTAGCCTCTTGAATTCACAACCATTTTGTGACTCAACTTAAAGATATACAACTGTTGCAGATGGCAGCATGAGACAACACATTGGGATCAAATAAAGAGGCCCATGTTGCTGGGACAGTTACCTCAAACTAGGGGAACACTAGGGAAATAGGACACCTCAGAAAGGGACACAAAAAATTGATAATTCAAAAGCAGTAAACATCGAACAAAAATATGTTAAACACATAGAGCACACAACAACAACTGAGACACTCTGAGTGAGTATGCAGAAACATTGATTGTAGCAGTGCGAGAGACTCATAGATGTTGGCTGTCGGGAACTAAACAGAATATTTCGATTTTGCCAATATTGAACTGGAGAAAATGAGAGCTTATCCAGACCTTGAAATCACAAATGCTGCATAAAAAAATGCCAGCATTGGAGTCAATAGTAGAGGTAAAGGGGTAAAGTTTAGAATAAGGAATAGAACATTTTAAACAAAAGCTTCTTACAAGAAAGAAACAAATAAAACAAATCAAAAAGAAATTAACATCATCACTGTAGATGGATTGACATAAGAGAGCATTGGGAAATCTACCAGCAGAAATAACTTGGCCTTTATGCTCCTCAATCGATAAACAGTTTCTGGGTTATGTCTAAGCTATACTTCAGCATGACAGGGGTCATAGAACATGAAATATACTCACAGTAAACAAGTTACATTTCACTGAATGACAGGCAAAAACATGGGCAGGTACTGATCTCAGAGGGTTGTGGAGGTCTGGAACTCACTGTGGTAGAGGTAGAAACCCTCACCACATTTAAAAAGTACTTGGGTGTGCACTTGAAGTGCCGTAACCTGCAGGGTTATGGACCTAGAGCTGGAAAGTGGGATTAGGCTGGATAGCCTCTTGTTGGCTGGCATTGACACGATGGACCGAAATGGCCTCCTTCCACGCTGTAAACTTCTATGATTCTATGATCTCAGAGCAGCAAAATCAAGAGAACACGGTACAACTGCATCATGACAAATGAGAATGAAAAGACTTCTTAAAATCATGAAAGGAAATACAAAATATCAATAATCAAAAATATCAATACAAAACTCTAACAACATTTACCTTCATACCTTTTTCATACAACTCCACTGTAGTGTACCTACTACATTAGGGTATCATCAAAATGAGAAAATAAACAAAAAGCTTATACACTAGACAAATTAAGTGATGCCTATAGTCTCTCCAGTCCGAATTCAAAGCCTAACAAAATATATCCTTCAGTAAAAAAATTTTTTCTTTTATTTCAAAGGCGACTTTTTGTTTAATTTTGCATAATTACCAATTGTTTTACGCTACCAGTTTATGTTACCCTTCTCAACATTACCACTATCCATCGTCCACCAGGGTTTCTCTAATGTTCCCACAGCTCAAGAGTTTCACTTAACTATCAGCATAGCAACCAGCTCACGGCACACAACTGTTGTATCTCCGCACTGCAGAGCAGGGTAAATCTCCGCTCAGTTTCTTTGTTCATATTTATTTTTCTATATTTAAGCAAACATTAAGAAAACAAAATAAATACTTCAGTTACTCACCATTGTATAAACAGGATATGAGGGGGTCTGACTTTAAACTTTCAGACACAGCCAGACATAATACACTTGATGGCTGGTGTATTATGTGGCAGGTCCACTTATTTAAATGTGATGGCATATGTGGGACCACTGATATAATAATGTTTGAATCTGGGATAGTTTACCAGAACATCGGTCGCACACTGAGGCGCTATGGATGGTGACCCCACAGTCCCGCACTAAAAATATATTTTTTATTTATGTTCTACATACAATGTTGGCCACACTCCCCAACATCTAAACTGTGTATGATTATATCTAACAGATATAAAACAGATTTCACCTTCACAAATCCTTGAAACTATTGCAAGTAAAATGATACAGTGTAAAATTTAGTGAAATGTAACTTTTATTGTCATAGTAACTAATAGATAACGTGAATCATAGAGTAAACTCAATTGTACTGCTTTAATATTATTAAAAGCATAAATAAATTACAATTCCACTGCATATTACAGAGATTAAAGTGCAACTGCTTGGAGATATAGTACAGCAATTTATCACGAGTATCTGTTTCCGATAAGCACAAATAATTGAGTTTATCCTGCACAGGGTTCCTCCTCCTCCTATTATTCATTGTCAGTGAGTAAAGGATAATGAGAAATCGACAAATCACTTGCGGCGGAGTCTCCAGAGCAGCAACCAAAACAAAAGCTTATCCTGTGAGTCAGGCAGAGCCTGGCCAGGAGCCGGAGTCTTCATCATTTTAGCAGCTTCGGACACATCGTTGGTGATATTTCTCCAGCGATTTGAGGTGTCTGCTGTACATGGTCCACGTCTCTGAGCCATACAGGAGGGCGGGTATTACTACAGCCCTGTAGACCATGAGCTTGGAGGCAGTTTTGAGGTCCTGATCTTCGAACACTCTTTTCCTCAGGCGGCCGAAGGCTGTGCTGGTGCACTGGAGGCAGTGTTGAATCTCGCCGTCGAGTCTGCCCTTGTTGATAATAGGCTCTCGAGGTATGGAAAGTGGTCCATGTTGTCCAGGGCTGCACTGTGGTTCTTTTTGACTGGGGGACAGTGTTGTGTGACGGGGACAGGCTGGTGGAGGACCTATGTCTTACGGATGTTTAGTGTAAGGTCCATGCTTTTGTACGCCTCAGTGAAGATGTTGACTATAGCTTGGGTGGACCACATTGTTCGCATGCCTGACACAAGACTCCCAGAGCAAGCTCTCTACTCGGAACTCCTACACGGCGGGCGAGCCCAAGGTGGCAGAGGAAACGTTTCAAGAACACCCTCAAAGCCTCCTTGATAAAATGTGGCATCCCCAACGAAACCTGGGAGTCCCTGGCCAAAGACCGCTCTAAGTGGAGGAAGTGCATCCGGGAGGGCGCTGAGCACCTCAAGTCTCGTCGCCAAGAGCATACAGAAGCCAAGCGCAGGCAGCGGAAAAAGCGTGTGGCAAACCAGTCCCAACCACCCTTTCCGACTGTCTGTCCCACCTGTGACAGAGACTGTAATTCTCGTATTGGGCTGTTCAGTCACCTGAGAACTCATTTTTAAGAGTGGAAGCAAGTCTTCCTCGATTTCGAGGGACTGCCTATGATGATGATGATGAGTAGCTATCGCAAGAGGTCGCACATCATCAGCGTTCGATCTGTCTTCATGGGACTCGGGCTAAAAATAGGGGGGAAAGTTCTACGTTTCATAAATCATTTTTTTTACTTGTAAGATTATTTAAACATTTGCAGCATTTGCGATTGTTAAGAACGTCGACCTTCCTCTAACTGTGCGAATGGTGACTTTGCAGTATCTGTTACGATCTGCAAATGTCATATCTGGGGTCATGCACTTATTAGGTGAAGTGATCGAACGGCGATCGGCGGGGAGAGGGAAAGTTTTTAACCAAGGTTGTTGCGTGTTCGTCTAAGGAAGAGTTTGCTGTTTCTGGCCAAAACTCAGCGTGCGGACGGTTGTATTTTTCATGAAATGATAAGGTCAGAGTTACATTAGTTATTGACGAATCAGAACTAAAAAGAGACTGTCATTTTAATTGACAAGGTTTTGAACTCCATGTAATTTGTTACAATTATGTACAGAGCGGCAGGAGCACAGCTTCTGGGAAGTACCCACATTATGAGGATCTTTCTGATTTTAATTTATCTGGACACCATCATAATAGTAAGTAAACTGTCCCATTCTCATTTTAGGTGGATATTTTACTCGCGCGTTTATATGATTTTATTTGCATGATTAGAAGTTGATGCAATAGAAACAGTCAGATATATTTTATTTTAATACCGAGGCAATTTTGCATATTTACACAAATAAGATGTACCATCTAATGGGGTCCAGTGAGCAGGAGGGGCTCCTGAGGGGTTCTTTTGGAGCAAAGACCAACAACCCGATGTCAATGATTAGTCTATCTGCAAGGTTCAAGAGGGCTATTTTGATCATCTCAATTCAATGCCCACAATAATCCCGAAAAACGTTAAATTGACTTGTGTGGCAAAACGTGTGTTAACGAAATAAATATGCTCCACGACAATATCGCATTAAACTCTATTAACAAGAGATGTGTCATGCCCTTGAAGTATGGAGCGACCGTGTTATACTCTTCTGTTTTAAACTGATTCATTCCAACTGTTACTTTGATCCAAACCACTTCTATTTACTTCGTTCATAATTAAACCACTTCCAACTCACTGCACGATGATGCTGCCTATTACGCAGAGCTCAGATGAAACTTTACACGGGGAAAAAAAGTTTGTCAGTGCCAAAATTCAAACAAGGAGACACCACGTTATTAACTCTGCTATAGATTTCAAAGTTTATATGAAATAGCCAAGAGAAAGAGCAACTCCAGACGCAGACATACGTGGCTAAATAAAATAGAAAGAATGTGGGAAAACAAGAATCTCGCCATGTCAATATTTAGAACAAAATCGAGAGTTGGGAATATTGTCTTTACTCCTGGATATCATTCTGCTGCACGAAACGTGAGCGACTTAAGCAAAGAATATGTTAATGATATATAGTATTATTTATTTATTCAGGTGAAAACTAACCCAGCAGAATGTAATCTACCGAATATCTTAAGAAAAGAGAAAGAGCGTTGCTTTGAGAAGCTCGAATCTGAAGTGCAAAAGTTTGAAGCAGGTAAGCCTCCAGGTATAGAATGGAGCAGGTAATATACATTACGGCCATTGGATACAATACTGGATCAAGATAGCGATTTACAACCTACCGTTCTCATGATTTTTGTTTTCAATTTTCATCTTTCAAAATATCCAGAACACAGCATTCTAAACCCAGTGGTGCTGCTTTCAACTATGCTCGAACCAAATGCCAAATGAAAATAATGCACCAGTGAACTCATTTTTTGTTCAAATTTAATTTAAGCCTGAAATTAGGGTTCTGAGATACTAACATACAAACACATAACACATTCCTCTCACCACTACTAACACGTCCATTGTAAATTCCAAACGAATGTATTAAATGTGCATATGCCAATATCCCATGATATAACTTCAGTCTCATAATTCTTTAACCAGATTACTGTTAACACAAGCATAAATAGAGCGCATTGTGAAACCCCTCAGCATATGATTCATATCTCATAAACCACTTGTGGTTTTGAATAGAGATACAGATTGAACCAAGTTGCATATACGCTGTGCTCTAAACATCTTTATTTTTCAAAGGAGCAAATCTCCAGTAATTAGAAGATGATAAATATTGTTCGAAAGTATGAATAGGATTTCATGATAATTATAATCCTAGTTTGACTCATATCCCACAGAGCTTCATAATGCATCTTCTATTTAAGTAATAATGCATTTTTATATACAATTGGTCAATAAATTATCATTAGGCATCTTTAACTGTTATGTTAAAAAAGATATAAATTCATGGCTGAGCGGCAGTGTGTTACGCTACATGTGGTAATTTAAAAGAACAGGAAATTCAGATATATTTAATTAGCAATAGATTCTGTAGACTGGTTATAGATTTGTCAGCTATCTTTTTATTTTTCATTTCAGTAATAAAATGATTTGCATTGTTAAAGGCATTTGACATAAACATTTACAAAAGAATCTTCGGGTTTCCCCATTTATAATGTTTTTGATATGAGGGATTATGTATCAATTATTTATGTTACTATTATTTCAGCTATTATGTGTCCCAGCTTGACTCAGCTGGTAACAATCTTGTCTCTAGGTCAGAAGGTTTGGACTTGAAACGCACACCATGATTTGATTAAATAATATAGGCTGATACATCAGAATAGCAGTAAGACAGAGTTGCCTTGTTGGAGGTGATCTCCTACAGATTAGACTGTAAACTGAAAACTAGCCAACTGGATATTAAGAACCAAGGGCTCAGTGTTGAAAGCACTACGAATTTACATCAATGACTTGATTCTGAAATTCATTACAAATTGGTTAAATTTGAAAATGACACTAAACTAGGAGGGGCAGCGGAATTGAAGGAGATGGTTCAGAAACTGCAGAATGAGCTGAACAAAATATGTGAATGGGCCAAACAATGGCAATGAAATGTAATGCAGGCAAATATAAAGTACTGCATTTAGGAAGGCAAAATGAGCTGGAAACGCACTTCATGAACGGTCTTGAAATAGCTAGGGATGAAGTTGAAAAGAATCTTAATTGACCCAATGTTCAACACGTTCAGCTAAGGGAGAGCAGCAATCAACAACAGTGCTTTTAATATAATAAAATGCCTCAAGGCATTTCACAGGAGCATTATCAAACAAAATTTGACACATAAGGAGATAATAGGACAGGCGACCATGGATAAAGAGGTAGGATGTTGAACTACAAAACAGAATACAAGGAAAGAGGAAGTTGTGATCAAATTGCACAGTTCACTGGTCAGACCGCACCTTGAGTATTATGTCCATCCTAGACTGGGTGTTGTGTAATGAGAAAGGACTATTCAGCACTCTTGTTGTGCAAGGCCCCCTGGGGAAGAGTGACCATAATATGGTAGAATTCTTTATTAAGATGGAAAGTGACAGTGTTACTTCAGAGACTACGGTCCTGAACTTAAGGAAAGGTAACTTTGATGGTATGAGACGTGAATTGGCTAGGATATATTGGCAAATGATACTTAAAGGGTTGACAGTGGATAGGCAATGGCAGACATTTATAGATTACATGGATGAACTTCAACAATTGTACATCCCTGTCTGGAGTAAAAATAAAAAGGGGAAGGTGGCTCAACCGTGGCTAACAAGGGAAATTAAGGATAGTGTTAAATCCATGGAAGAGGCATATAAATTGGCGAGAAAAAGCAGCAAACCTGAAGATTGGGAGAAATTTAGAATTCAGCAGAGAAGGACAAAGGGTTTAATTAGGAGGGGGAAAATAAAGTATGAGAGGAAGCTTGCAGGGAATATAAAAACTGACTGCAAAAGCTTCTATAGATATGTGAAGAGAAAAGGATTAGTGAAAACCAACGTAGGTCCTTTGCAGACAGAATCAGGTGAATTTACAATGGGGAACAAAGAACTGGCAGACCAACTGAACAAATACTTTGGATCTGTCTTCATTAAGGAAGACACAAATAACCTTCCAGAAATACTAGGGGTTCGAGGGTCTGGCGAAAAGAAGGAACTGAAGGAAATCCTTATTAGTCAAGAAATTGTGTTAGGGAAATTGATGTGATTGAAGGCCGATAAATCCCCAGAGCCTGATAGTCTGCATCCCAGAGTACTTAAGGAAGTGGCACTAGAAATCGTGGATGCATTGGTGATCATTTTCCAACATTCTATTGAATCTGGATCAGTTCCTATGGACTGGAAGGTAACTAATGTAACACCACTTTTTAAAAAAGGAGGGAGAGAGAAATTGTGGAATTATAGACCGGTTAGCCTGACATCGGTGGTGGGGAAAATGTTGGAATCAATTATTAAAGATGAATTAGCAACGCATTTGGAAAGTGGTGACAGGATTGGTCCAAGTCAGCATGGATTTATGAAAGGGAAATCATGTTTGACAAATCTTCTAGAGTTTTTTGAGGATGTAACTAGTAGAGTGGACAAGGGAGAACCAGTGGATGTGGTGTATTTGGACTTTCAAAAGGCTTTTGACAAGGTCCCACACAAGAGATTAGTGTGCAAAATTAAAACACATGGTATTGGGGGTAGTGTATTGACGTGGATAGAGAACTGGTTGGCAGACAGGAAGCAGAGAGTCAGTATAAACAGGTCCTTTTCAGAATGGCAGGCAGTGACCAGTGGGGTGCGCAGGGTTCAGTGCTGGGACCCCAGCTATTTACAATATACATCAATGGTTTAGATGAAGGAATTGAATGTAATATCTCCGTTTTCAGATGACACTAAGCTGGGTGGCAGTGTGAGCAGTGAGGAGGATGCTAAGAGACTGCAGGGTGAGTTGGACAGGTTAGGTGAGTGGGCAAATGCCTGGCAGGTGCAGTATAACGTGGCTAAATGTGAGGTTATCCACTTTGGTGGCAAAAAACAGGAAGACAGAATATTATCTGAATGGTGACAGATTAGGAAAAGGGGAGGTGCAATGAGACCTGGGTGTCATGGTACATCAGTCATTGAAATTTGGCATTCAGGTACAGCAGGCGGTAAAGAAGGCAAATGGCATGTTGGCCTTCATAGCTAGAGGATTTGAGTATAGGAGCAGAGAGATCTTACTGCAGTTGTACAGAGCCTTGATGAGTCCACAGCTGGAATATTGTGTTCAGTTTTGCTCCCCTATTCTGAAAAAGGACGTTCTTGCTATTGAGGGAGTACAGCGAAAGTTCACCAGATTGATTCCTGGGATGGCAGGACTGACATATGAGGAGAGACTGGATCAACTGGGCTTGTTGCCACTGGAGTTTAGAAGAATGAGAGAGGATCTCATAGAAACATACAAAATTCTGACGGGATTGGACAGGTTAGAGGCAGGAAGAATGTTCCCATTGCTGGGGAGTTCCAGAACCAGGGGTCACAGTCAAAAATAAGGGGTAAGCCATTTAGAATCTAGATGAGGAGAAACTTCTTCACTCAGAGAGTGGTTAACCTGTTTAATTCTCGACTGCAGAAAGTTGTTGAGGCCAGTTCGTTAGATATATTCAAAAGGCAGTTAGATATGGCCCTTACGGCTAAAGGAATCAAGGGGTATGGAGAGAAAGCAGGAAAGGGGTACTGAGGTTGAATGATCAGCCATGGTCTTATTGAATGGTGGTGCAGGCTCGAAGGGCCGAATGGCCTACTCCTGCACCTAATTTCTATGTTTCGATGTTTCTATGTCCAGTTCTGATCACCAATAAACAAGTGAGCCATGAGACTACTGGTGGCAGTGCAGAGTAGAGGCATGAGGCTCATCTGTCATGTCAGGGGACTGAGTTATCAGAAAAGACTAGAGTGACTTGGGCTTTTCCGTCTGGAAAGTAGGAACTTATAGAGGTAAACAAGATCGTAAATGATATGGGAAAGGGGTTAATCTGGAATACTGCTTGGAATTAAACTGTAAAATTAGGACAAGAGGGACACAGGTACAATCTAGTAAAAGGCAACTTTAGGATAGATATCAGGAGATTCTTCTTACACAGAGTGCTCAACACTTGGCATCGACTTCCCAACTGAGGAGTGGAGGAAAAAACCCTGGAATCATTTAAGGAATAATTAAATGCAGCAGTGGGGGAGTGTAGGATTGTTCTAGATTGATTAATTAAGCTGTGCCAAATGACCTTCCTCATCCATAAGTATCTTGTGATCTTGTGATCCTATGGCAGTATTGAGGAAGGTCTGGTATTAATTAATTCCTGATGTCCATGCCAAAATTCTCCTTCAACCACGACTAGTAAAAAGAAACTAAGATGCTGTTTGTGGGCTATTGCTGGCACTTTGTTGTGGATATTGTTGTCTTTTGACGACATAACGGCCACTGGTCTTCAAAAGTGGCTCATTAATAAAGCCTATTGAGACTTTCTGATGATATGATAAAGCAGTTTTTAAAAGGCAGAAACATATTTCTTTGCTTGTAAAAGGAAAAATAAATCTGTGCAGTCTAATAAATGTTTTTTAATACTTTATTGTAAGCTTTCAAAAAGAGTGTAAAAACAAGCCAGTATAAACCAACAAAAATACTATAGAAACATAGAAACATAGAAAATAGGTGCAGGAGTAGGCCATTCTGCCCTTCTAGCCTGCACCGCCATTCAATGAGTTCATGGCTGAACATTCAACTTCAGTACCCCATTCCTGCTTTCTCGCCATATCCCTTGATCCCCCTAGTAGTAAGGACCTCATCTAACTCCTTTTTGAATATATTTAGTGAATTGGCCTCAACAACTTTCTGTGGTAGAGAATTCCACAGGTTCACCACTCTCTGGGTGAAGAAGTTCCTCTGCATCTCGGTCCTAAATGGCTTACCCCTTATCCTTAGACTGTGACCTCTGGTTCTGGACTTCCCCAACATTGGGAACATTCTTCCTGCATCTAACCTGTCTAACCCCGTCAGAATTTTAAATGTTTCGATGAGGTCCCCTCTCATTCTTCTGAACTCCAGTGAATACAAGCCCAGTTGATCCAGTCTTTCTTGATAGGTCAGTCCCGCCATCCCGGGAATCAGTCTGGTGAACCTTCGCTGCACTCCCTCAATAGCAAGAATGTCCTTCCTCAGGTTAGGAGACCAAAACTGTACACAATACTCCAGGTGTGGCCTCACAATGTAGAAGCATTTCATAAATGTACTTTGGACTTCCAAATAGCAGATCCTATCAGTAATGTCCTCTCTAAATTGAAAATACAAATAATAATTTTACTCTTGCTATCTTTTACTATTTTTTTAAGATCTGAAATCTGTAGCATTTTCAATAACCATCTGTTCTTCACTCTAACCCCAACTTATTTCCAAGATATTTATGAAATACCATTCTAAATGCAGTAGGACACATATGCTCTAATCTATTTTTCAAAGCAAAGTTGATTTTAAAATGGATTTAAGTGAAACAAATTAAAGCAAAAGTACAGAATTGGAGCAACTACAATGTCCGGTTTAGAAAGGATGTCATTTTAAGTGGGCCACAGTCTGTATGAAAATACTGACAAGAAGTTGTACTATTTGAAATACCTGTTTCCCCTGGTGTATTTAATATATTAATAATTTTAAACTAAGCAGCTGCACACTGAATTTGCGATACAAAGTTCAATGTCACAGGCTGGTAATACGCAGGTTCAATCTGTAACTCTGCTGTAGGAAGACACCAACCTGAAAACAGGCATCTTTGCACCGGAAAGAAAAACCAAATAGGCAGTCTTTATCTGGCTACTCCTCTGCACCTCTTGACTAAGAGCATCATTATCTATATGCAACAAGTGGTTACCCAATCACCAAACCACTGAAGGAGGAGAAAGATAGAGAGGAAAGTGAGCCACATTCTATCAAAAAAAAATGAACATATACAGACACTATTGTAGATTAATACTTAAGCACAGACAAAAGTCACATTTGTAAAATGTTCAATTGAAACAATCTTATAATCCTGTTGAAGTGTGAACAGGCACTATGGCAAGTTACTGTTGCCATCTAGTGGTTTCTAGATAATGCTTCAGGTATCAGAAATCCGTGAAAAGTACTCATAGCATAGAAGAAATATTCAATAGATAAAATCAAAGAGATAATGTGTGAAGGAAACAGTAGGAAATGAAATATTTAGTACTGAGATTGATTACAATAGGCAAACCATAAAGTTTGTACATTATATTGTCATGACTAGTAGGAATTGAACCCTGTCGATATCATCTTGCATCATCATGCAGTGAAAACACTTCATCAAATGTGTAACCAAATAGTTGCCCTCATAAAACAAAGTAAATTTTATTGTGAACAGTTTTGTGCTGTTTACAGAGGAGATATGTGATGGGAAAAGAGACAGTTATATGCTTAGTTTGTGAATAAGGCTGGTCTCATAACTTAGAAATGAATTCGCAAGTCAGTTTTATAAGCTTGCCTAATGAACATGATACTCAGTACTAGCCGCACTCCTTTCATGTATTCAGTTTACTATATTTTTAAATATTTTGCTGCTTTTCTAAAATATGTATATTTGTTAAGTTTTACAGTATATTTGTTGAGATTATGTTGTGTGGAAATGTGTATGTCAGAGTCGTCAACCTTGTAATCCAGATCTTTCCCTAGATTAAGTACACAATTTAATTTTGCATATTCTAAAATAATTTTTGAAACTAAGAGAATGTTAAATCAGGCAGTGTGAGCTGTATCTAATTTGAGCTGGTGATATTTTTCTATGTGTTCTGAAGATAAACTCAAGGTCTGGTTCCATAGTAGTCAGTGGTATACAGCAGAATGTCCAAGCTTTTATTTCCATGGTGCTTGCTACGGAGCCTTGGGGCTAAATAGTGGCCAGGATTTTCTGCAATTGTGAAATCCCAGCACATCATTGACAGCTTTGAATCTTTCAAATTCTGGCAAAATGCGCCATAGTCTGTGCAACTGATTGTATAGGCTATCTGGCTCTTTGATTTTTAAATACTCCCTCCGCCGCCCATAGTAATGCTGGAAGCCAAGATACACAAGCATTATTCACGACCAGCATGCTCAGGTATAAATAGCAGGAAATGTGTAATTTGCAGGTAAATATAATACAATGCCCATATGCTGGATGTGAGAGGTGGGTGAGCAGGGAACCTATGGAGTAGTTCCAGTCAGCTGGAGTTATGCTGAAGAGCTGCAGAAAATCTAAGCTATTAAGTTTAAATCAGTGTTTCCATAAACCTGCATACATCTCAAATTGTTAATTCTAGTCGATCTTGGCATTTTGATTCAGGATCTATCTATCAATGGGGTAACAGCACAAAAAACAATTTTTGATAAAGCTCCAGACCAACAGAAATTGAATAGATCAATCCATCAAATAAATTAAAGAGTTGCACTCAGACATACATTTATGTGTGCACATCATGGGATGGTACTTGAATGCTGGAATGCTCTTATCAAAGTCACAACTTACATCCTTTGTGACTGTGACAAATGTAAACTCATCCTTCTTGACTGGTCTGTATCCTTTACATGGTTGTCCACACCATCCTCCTCCAAGTCTCTCCACCATAGTCCAGCTGGGTGAGACTTAGAAACATAGAAATATAGAAAATAGGTGCAGGAGCAGGCCATTCGGCCCTTTGAGCCTGCACCACCATTCAATATGATCATGGCTGATCATGAAACTTCAGTACCCCACTCCTGTCTTCTCTCCATACCCCCTGATCTCTTTAGCCATAAGGACCACATCTAACTCCCTTTTGAATATATCCAATGAAGTGGATTCAACAACTTTCTGTGGTAGAGAATTCCATAGGTTCACAATTCACTGGGTGAAAAAGTTTCTCCTCATCTCGGTCCTATATGGCTTACCCCTTATCCTTAGATTGTGACCCCTGGTTCTGGACTTCCCCAACATCGGGAACATTCTCCCTGCATCTAACCTGTCCAATTCCGTCAGAATTGTATATGCTTCCATGAGATCCCCTCTCATTCTTCTAAATTCCAATGAATATAAGCTTAGTCGATCCAGTCTTTCTTCACATGTCAGTCCTGCAATCCCGGGAATCAGTCTGGTGAACCTTCGCAGCACTCCCTCAAAAGCAAGAATGTCCTTCCTCCGATTAGGAGACCAAAACTGCACACAATATTCAAGGTGTGGTCTCACCAAGGGCCTGTACAACTGCAGCAAGACCTCCCTGCTCCTATACTCAAATCCTCTCGCTATGAAGGCCAACATGCCATTTGTTTTCTTAACTTCCTGCTGTACCTGCATGCCTACTTTCAATGACTGATGTACCATGACACCCAGGTGTCATTGCGCCTCCTCTTTTACTAATCTGTCACCATTCAGATAATATTCTGCCTTCCTGTTTTTGCCACCAAAGTGGATAACCTCACATTTATCCACATTATACTGCATCTGCCATGCATTTGCCCACTCACCTAACCTGTCCAAGTCTGCCTCTTAGCATCCTCCTCACAGCTCACACTGCTACCCAGCTTAGTGTCATCTGCAAACTTGGAGATATTACATTCAATTCCTTCATCTAAACCATTGATGTATATTGTAAATAGCTGGGGTCCCAGCACTGAACCCTGCGCACCCCACTGGTCACTGCCTGCCATTCTGAAAAGGACCCGTTTATTCCCACTCTTTGCTTCCTGTCTGCCAACCAGTTCTCTATCCACGTCAATACATTACCCGAATCCCATGTGCCTTAATTTTGCACACTAATCTCTTGTGTGGGACCTTGTCAAAAGCCTTTTGAAAGTCCAAATACACCACATCCACTGGTTCTCCCTTGTCCACTCTGCTAGTTACATCCTCAAAAAATTCCAGAAGATTTGTCAAGCATGATTTCCCTTTCATAAATCCATGCTGACTTGGACCGATCCTGTCACTGCTTTCCGAATGCGCTGCTATTACATCTTTAATAATTGATTCCAGCATTTTCCCCACTACCGATGTCAGGCTAACCGATCTATAATTTCCTGTTTTCGCTCTCCCTCCTTTTTTAGCTACCCTCCAATCCATAGGAACTGATTCAGAGTCCATGGAATGTTGGAAAATGACCACTAATGCATCTACTATTTCTAGGGCCACTTCCTTAAGTACTCTGGGATGCAGACTATCAAGCCCTGGAGATTTATCGGCCTTCAATCCCATCACTCGCCTGGATCCATTCTTATCTATCTAATCGTAGCCAGAAAATCACCTGCAATGGCTTCTCTTCCTGCTCCCGCTCTGTTACTTCTGGTGTCCCCCAAGAAGCTATCCTTGATCCCCTCCTATTTCTCATCTAAATGTGACATAATCTGAAAATGCAGCGTCTGTTTCCATTTGTACGCTGATGACACCCAGCTCTATCTCACCACCACTTCTCTCGACCCCTCCATTGTATCTAAATTATCACACTGGATGAGCATAGATTTCCTCCAATTAAATATTGGGAAGACCATAGCCATTGTCTTCGGTCCCTGCCACAAACACCCTTCCCTAGCTATTGACTCTATATCTCTCCCTGGCAAATGACTGAAGCTGAACCAGACTGTTTGTAACCTTGGTGTTATAGTTGACCAATAGATGAACTTCTGGCGATATATCTGCGCCTTCACTAAGACCACCTACTTCTACCTCCAGATCATTGGCCAACTCCGTCCCTGCCTCAGCTCATCTGTTACTGATACCCTCATCCATGCCTTTATTAGCTCTAGACTTGATTATTCCAATGGACTCCTGGCCGGCCTCCCATGTTCTACCCTCCCTAACTCTACTAGTTACATCCTCAAAAAATTCTAGAAGATTTGTCAAGAGGATTTCTCTTTCATAAATCCATGCTGACTTGGACCGATCCTGTCACTGCTTTCCGAATGCTATTACATCTTTAATAATTGATTCCAGCATCCAAAAGCACTGCTGCCTATGTCCTAACTCACAACAAGTCCTGTTCACCCATCATCCCTCTGACCTACATTGTCTTCCGGTTAAGCAATACCTCGATTTTAAAATTCTCATCACTCAAATCCTTTCCACCCCCACCCCACCCCGCACCTCTCACCTAAATTGCTAGGTATCAGATGTAGACATTTGTACTGATTTGGCATTAGCCTCTTTGAAGTGCCTTTGCCACCAGCAACACTCACCCCCATTCAGAAACTTCTGCTTACAACCTGCCTGAAACTACATACTTCATAAACAAGTTTCTATCCAGATTATTTACAGTAGCTTAACTAGAAAGACCATTTTTGAAAGTATAATAAAGGGAGTCACTGAATGCACACAGAGAGTACTTGATTGATGCAAGTTTTACAACTGGCACACTAGTTTCCATTGATCTGTGAAGCACTGAACCATACAGACTAAACAATGGAGGATTTTCACTTGGAAATTCAGTATAAATGAGTTGTGGTTTTGCTATAAGAGTATCATTCCATTCAGTTACATAATACTGTATTTGAATTGTGTATCCTCATTTCATCTATTCCACTTTATATGTATTACTTAAATACATTTAAAAATAAATTCAATTCAATTAATGTTGACCTTATTTTGTGAACCTTAGAGATACTTGGATGCATTATGCAAGATAATCCAAAATATATTCAAACACTGCTGACAAAAAACACTCAATGTTTTCAGCTTAAACAGTTTGAATATAATTCATGGCAATTTATCTTCCAGCCATCTATTTAGTTGCTTTCCAGTATATGAGTAAAGTAAATGTTGTTTGAAGGAGAAGGTCGTTCAATAAAAGTAGGTAACCAAAATGAATGTCGTGACAGGGTAGGAATAAAATATTTATCACCTGTTAAAGTACTGGATTTTATTTTAGGAAAAACACATGCACGATTTTTAAAAGGAGACAATATATGACTTTGTTACCCTTCAGATAAAATGGCCTCCGATGGAGATCCCCAATGGCCCAATGGAGAAGTGCACCACATTCTCCCTCTAAGTTCCAACGTATGAGATCTGTTCAATTTGTTTATAAAGCTTCACTGACCAACAGTTCATCTTCATTACTCACAGGGATCAAACCTGTAATCTTCATTAATCTTTTGAACATAACAGCAAACACTTATCAAACAAGGAAATAGTGAAACAGCCCCTTTTATCAAGCATGAACATGTTAAAGTGAAAACTGCATCAAAGAAGAAATAGAAAAACTTGTCTCTCAGAAACGTCTCAAGCCATTTAATTTGTAATGATTTACTTTGAAGTGTAGTGACTTTAGTGACTGTGTTAGGTAGGTATATGCAGCAGCCATTTTACACGTAACAAGATCCCACAAAAAATGTGAGGCGAATTACCAGTTAATCTGTTTCTGTGGCATTTGTTGAAGGAACTGTATTGGCTAGGACTGTGTTGACTAGGAGAATTGCTTGCGCTTCTTTAAATAGAGTCATGGAAACTTCAACATCTTGAACTACCAGAACATCTTATCTGAAGGACAGTGCTTCTGACAATATAGCACTCTCGCAGTACAGTACAGGAGTGCCAGTTTAAATTACGTGTTCAGTTCCAGGAGTAAGGCTTGAACTTACAAACTACCAATTCAAAAGTAAGAGTGTTACCAACTGAGCCAAGCTAACAACTTTAGAGAAGCTAAAATACCGTGAAAAGTCAAAAGAAAATAAATATCATAAGGAATTATATATTTTTAAAATCCAGATAAATTAAGAAAAGTTCTGTACAAATTACTGAAGTAATATAAATTTAAAGAAAAATCCCCCAAAATTGAACAACTGCAGAAATTAAAAAATCAAGGGCTGGAATTTCCACTGAAGATCGCTGAGCTATCGCCCATCTATCGCCCAAATAGGGAGGCTGTCACCCATTTGGCCAGGACATCACCCAAAGATCGCCGACCCAACTTTCGGCATACAGGAATTTTGCATCACCGAGGTGATCGCCTACTGCGACTTTCGACACATTGTCCACACATCTCTGGGCTGATTGCTCGCCGAGAAGATCATTGGAGATCGTTGGAGAAAAGCTGCTCCTACCTGGCATTCTTCACAGAACTCGCCATTTTGAACATTGGAGGAAGTGAGAGGCTGCTTAAAGAAGGGGCTTATCAGGATAATTGTAATTTGTGAGTTATTTAAAGGCCTTATTTACTGACTGATCTGCTCACATTTATATTTATATTTATATTTATATTTATTGAGGACAAAGGGCATTTATAGCAATAGTGAAGGGTCTGTAACTTCTCGACCATTATTTGTAAATGCTCACATGCTGGAGTCTGAAGTTAGGTTTAGTGAAGAGCCCAATCAAAGAGGTGGCAGACTAATGCGGAGGAGGAGACTGCGCACCCGACAAACTTACAGGAAAAAGCAATCATACCTGAACTTGTCTGATAACATGTGCCTTAGGAGGCTGGGCTTCTGAAAGGAGGTCATCGCTGAGTTATGCCAGCTCATCAAGGGAGATCTGCAGCCTACCAGCACCATTAGGACCGCACTGCCTGTTGAGGTAAAAGTTACTGCGGCACTATCCTTCTACGCATCAGGCTCCTTTCAGGCTTCAGCTGGTGACATCTGTGGTATCTCTCATGCCACACATTTCCCCATTCGACAGGTGATTAAAGTCCTTTACGCACGCAGGATGGACTTTATAAGCTTCCCTATGACCAGGGAGGCGCAGACTGGGAGGGCTTTGGATTTCTCGAGAATAGTAAACTTTTCCAAGGTGCAGGGAGCAATAGACTATGCACATCGCCCTGAGAGCACCTTTACAGGATGCAAAGGTGTTTCGTAACCGAAAGGGATTCCACTCCCTGAATGTGCAGCTCGTTGTCGACCACAACCAAATAATCATGGCAGTAAATGCTAATTTGCCAGGCAGCATCCATGATGCACAAATCTTGCGTGAGAGCACTGTCTCTGACCTGTTTAACAGTCAGCCACAAGGTCATGGTTGGATGCTGGGAGATAAAGGATATGGCCTTGCCAGCTGGCTCATGACTCCCCCTGCGTAGTCCCCAAACGGAAGCCGAGAAGCGTTACAACGAAAGCCATATAGCTACACGCAATATTGTCGGAAAGACAATTGGAGTGCTGAAGCAGCTCTTCAGTTGCCTGGACCACTCTGGAGGTAGCCTACAATACCACCCAGACCAGGTCACTGAGTTTATTGTGATGTGTTGCATGTTGCATAACCAAGCTATAAGGAGAGGACAACAATTGCCAGATGGGGTTGTCGTCCACCTCAGGAAAGAATGGAGGCGGAAGAGGCAGACAAGGAGGAGGAGGAGGAAGTTGATGAGGACCTCGGGCAGGATAATCAGCCTGGCGATGAACCCATGTCCCCACAACCCCCCCGCGCACACCACCCCCCCCCCCCCCCCGTAAGACTGGAAAAACCCCGTGGGAGTTACGGGGCTGCTAAACTCTTGCGTCAGCAGCTCATAAATGAACGCTTTGCATGAACTTACATTGGTGACAGTTATAGTTCCAGTTGCGGAAAGACAACAGTTGCAGTTGCATTACGCTTCATCCTTGCCTGGCCTGGCCATTGTTTTCCAACAATTGTATTTGTTTTATCTTACCTTACGTTACTAGAAGACACTACACAACAATTGTAAAATTCAATAATTTTTAAAATTAATTTAACAATGGAACTTTTTTTTTGAACTGTATCTCCCCTCCCCCACACCCCTCCCAACAATCACACAACAATAAAACACAACAACAACACCCCCTCCCTACCTGAGGCCACGTTTCCCTCCAGGTCCTCTACCCCACCATGTATAAACCTCCCCATTTGGGTCCGCGGGTAGCGGGACGAGGCGGATGTGCAGCAAGCGACGCCAACACTTCCTGCTGTGGGGGGGTGGTGGAGGGGAAGACGTTCCTGTGGAAACGACTTCCGAGCCAGAAGGAAGTTCTTCCTTGTCGAAATCTCGACCTCCGAAAAGAATGACTCCAACACTTACAGCTCCGGCAGAAGTTTCTTTAATTCGCTTGCTAGCAAGGGGCAGGTTACACTCAGTCAAGGGCTAAGTGAACACCTCAGAAATGGTACAGCTTCACAAGATATTTATACAGTTATGGCCTCTCCCTGTGTATTGCTCTGTCTCACAGTCAGTGAATACAGATAAAGAGTTAATTACTATATCCTGCTCCTGACATGGTTTACAGATATTTCCTTTTGTCAGGGTTATCAGTTGGCCAGCCGGCCATTACTCCATGAATCATATGTAATGGGCTATCACCTGTCTTGTATTGTGTCAGGATTGTTCAATTTCCTGGTCAGTTTATCGGTTACATCAAAAGGATGAGGTCTCTACAAGAGACAGTGGCTGGTGGAATGGAGTACATAGGAAAGGTGGGGTGACATGGAACTGGTGTCATGTAGACAATAGGAGAGCACCATGGGGGGGGGGGGGTACTTGTCTCAGCATGACTTGTCTCCTAGCTGTCTGATGGCCATCAGCCATCTCAAACCAGGTTTAGCTGTTTATGCAAGCTGACTGCTAAAAAAGCAGAAAGACCAGGACTCCATTTTGATATATATTGCAATGGGCACACAAATACCGTATGGTATCAGCTTAGATAAAAATACATTTCCACATTCCCCCATTTTGTCCTTCACAAGGACAACTCAATCCATTATGATCTTGTCCAGTCTCTCCATTTCCATTTCCACACAAGAGCCTTCAGCAGTTGTTGCTACCATAACTAGCCGTGGTCTCGGTAGGTAACATAGTTTCTCCCACCCTGGCACAGCAACACTTAATGACGACAAATAATAGATACAGGGCGAAGGCTATCAGCAGGAATATGATCAAACCCTGTACCACAGGTTTCCCCAGGGCTCACAACCATCCTGATGCCCAACCCCACAAGGTGATACCGTCCTGGCCAACTGTCTGTTTATACTCTATTACCTTTTTCCTGATGTTTTCAGCTAGACTGCCGATATCTTCTGATTTATCCGGGATATACGTACAGCATTCTTCACCTATTAATGCGCATGTCCCTCCCTCCTTGGCTAGGAGATAATCTAAGGCCATACGATTTTGGAGAGCCACTGTTCGAATAGCTACCATTTCGTCATTTATCCCTTCAAAGGCTTGGGAAGTTGCATTGGCTACTGATTCGATTAAGTTAGCCAGTTCCCATAACTGCCTTTCGGTCGATGCTATTCCATAGGGTGGCACCATTACCTTGAATATTCCGTTTAGCCACGTCAAATCCCGTTTAAATCTGTGACTTCCATAGGCCTCCCTTAGAGTCTTTACTGATCTGATAAGGGGTACCACATATCCTAAGTAACAGGACCCTGTCCAGTTGGCTGGTAACCACAGGTAGGCTTTATGGCCACAAATAAATTAGGTGCAATTATAGGGTGTCAGCTCCTGGTCCTTTCGCACTATCCCTACTCAAGTGGTCTCACCTTCCCACCCTTCACCTGGGGCTTTGTTATGGACCATTGTCCAACCAACGGTTGCTATCTTTCTCTCAGTGGGATTAGTTGTGGCTTGCCATTTAATCATTTGGGAACACTTGCTGCGTCCCATTTCTGGTCCTTTAGTCTCATTACTCACTAGGCATATTATACCTTCGGGATTTTCTATTCTGGAAGTAATGCTTAGGAAGGGAGGCTGATGGTTATTATCATAATTGGGCTGGTACCATCCCTGGAAGGCTGTAAGTTTATACCCTGCCGACCTCCATTCTGTTTGCTCCTTCGTTTCTGGCCCCTTAGTTAGTTTTGTCCTATTTTGCACTGTCAACCATTCTACCATTTCTGATTCGTTAAAGGGGACAGATCTCAGGGGAATACCCCCTTCGGAGTGGACAGGCACATGGGAACATATCCAACAACTTGACAAGTTTCTTTCTTGAGCATACCCATGACTCAGTGCCATAAATACGTTTACGTGCAATTCCCTTCGGTGGCGGGTCTGTACCCCTGGTGTAATCAATAATGTAAAGTAAAACCCTGTCAAGCCCAGCACCATCAGTCCCCATAGTCCATACAGTTCCTTATTCAGTCTTCCTTTTTCTGTTCCTCTGATTCCTTCGTCCCTTCGTCCCTTCCTCCTGGTCGGGTGCCCGTTTGCAATGGGATGCGTGGATCCATGTTGATCTTTCCTTTACCTTGATTGCAGTATTGGTCGCCAGCAAGACCTGGTATGGTCCTTCGAATCTTGGCTGTAGACTGCTTTTTCTTTTAAAAATCTTGATGTAAACAAATTCCCCTGGCTCCAGGTTATGACACTTCCCTTCTGCTGGCTTGACTTGAGCTTCCTTTACCTGTGAATGAAAGCTGGAAATACATTTGGTTAGTGCAATACAATAATTTAACATATTTTCCTCCATTTAGTGGATGTCCATTTGTTTTGCAGTAAATGGTGCTATAAAAGGTAGTCGTTGGGGATGTCCCATAACTATCTCATGCGGTGACAGGCCTGTTGTTCTGTTGGTTGTAGATCGCATTACCATCAAAGCTAAGGGCAGCAGTTCTGTCCATTTCAGTCTAGTGTCATTGCATAGTTTTGCCAGCTTGTTTTTAAGCATTCCATTATATCTTTCAACAAGTCCAGCTGATTGTGGATGATAACTGCAATGAAAACGTTGATTAATCTGCAAAGCTTTACACATTTCTCTTATAACAGTTCCCGTGAAATGTGACCCGTTATCACGAGAAAGCTTAGCAGGAATTCCGAAGCGCGGTACGATTTCTTTTAACAAACATTTAGCAACAGTAGTGGCATCGGCCTTCTTACATGGAAAGGCTTCAATCCATCTAGAGAACACATCTACAATAACTAATACATACTTGAATCCCGTACACATAGGTAATTCAATAAAATCCATTTGTAACTGTACAAAAGGCCCGACTGGATTTGGGTGGGAGGCAGATTCTACTTTTTCCGTCTTACCCGGATTCATTGTCTGACAGGTAACACAATTTTCACAGATTTGTTTTGCAATTGCCGAAATACCTGGTGCATACCAAGTTGCCAAAATATAATCTGCCAATCCCCCTTTGCCTGCATGTGTGAATGTATGAACACATCGGGCAATCCATGGAAGTAAGGATCTGGGCGCCACCACACGGCCGTCGTGGTGAACCCATATTCCTTCTGGATTTTTATAACATTGATCCTTCGTCCAGGTCACCACCTCCTCCGTACTGGCCTGTGTCTGAAAGGCCAGCACGTCATTAATAGTGGGTGGCGGGTCTGAGCAATTATTTTTCCTTAGTGGGAACAATGACACCTGCATCCCCCCTTTTCAATGACACCTGCATCCCCCCTTTTGACAGAGCTGCTGACTTAGCTGCATTATCAGCTCTGGCATTCCCAAGTGCCACCTCATTCGACTGGGCTGTATGTGCTTGGCATTTGATAATGGCAAGTTTCAAAGGGCATTGAATGGCTCGCAGGAGATTTTCCACTTGTTCTGCATTTTTGATAGTGGTTCCTGAAGAAGTCAGGTACCCGCGAATCTTCCAAATTTGTCCATAGTCATGTGATACCCCAAAAGCATACCTGGAGTCAGTGTAGATATTAACTGTGTGTCCTTCAGCCAGAATACAGGCTCGAGTTAACGCAAACAATTCGGCTTGTTGGGCTGAAAAGTAGTCTGGAAGAGAGGCTGTTTCGACAACATTAAACTGAGTTACAATTGCATAAGCCGCTCTAGGTTGGCCCCTATCATTTCGTAGGGCTGATCCGTCAACATAGTACACTAGATCAGGGTTACACATTGGCACATCTGTTAGATTGATACGTGGTTTAGTCACTAATTTGGTTACCATTTCACATGAATGGGGTTCGCCGTCGTCTTCCGTGGGGAGTAGAGTGGTTGGATTTAAGGTAGTGCATCTTTTGATGATAAGGTTCGGATTTGATAACAGCTCGACCTCATATTTAGTGGTTCTTGCGGAGGTTAGGTGTTGGGTGGCACACTTAGTAAGTAAAATCTCAACAGAGTGTGGGATATACAAAATGGTCTGATGATTTAGAGTTATTGTCTGAGCCTGTTGCATAGCATAATAAGCTGCTGCCAATGAAGGAAGACATCCTGGTAGTCCGCGTGCCACTGGGTCTAGTTGGGTACTGAAATATGCTACCGGTCGCTGCCTGTCCCCGTGTAACTGAGTCAAAACAGATTGTGCAAAACCCGACTTGTGATGCACAAATAAGTTGAATAGTTTAGTGTAATCTGGTAATCCCAAGGCTGGTGCTGAAGTGAGGTACTGCTTAAGATTCTGGAAAGCATTCTGGGATACTTCATTCCACATCCTTTAAGCATTGTGAGAATATAGTAGATTCATTCACAGCTCGTAGGTCATGGACAAACCTCCATTTGTGTGGGCTTCTGAACTGGACGATTCTGTGTGTTACACGGACTTCTCATTTATGCTTATAGTGATTCACAGATCACAGAATGTAAAGTACTTGTTTTCTAATCTTATTAAAAGGCTTCCAAACCCAAGATTTTTCCAATACACCCAAAATGTTGATCAAGGAGATCACCTGAAATATCTCAAAATTCCAATTCAAATATTGTACTGCCATTCTTTATCCAAAAAAAATCCTCTTACTGAGCTAGAAGCTTTTGTACCAAGATTTAAACCAAGGACAATGAGAGTGTACTCCCCCAGCCTGCACCTCGAGAGACCCACAAAGGCTTTTAAAAAAAAAAGTCATTACAACTTTTAACCACCGGGACCATGTCTCAACAAACCTATCCTTTGTGCATTTCCTAGCTCCGTAACTTCTCATCCGAATAAATCCACACCTGCGCTTCTAACTTAAAATGTCTTAAACTTCCCACATACAGGACAACACTATGAAGGGTTAAAAAACTTCACTTTGTTTGAAAAAGTGGGTGGAGCTAAAACAAACAGGCAGCTCCACAACCTTTCCAAACAGGTTTCCAGACACAAGGAAGAAACACAGAAGCACTCTCATTCAAAGACAAGACATTCACAAAAGTCTCTCTCCATTCAATAAAGCTTTTTTTTTTGGCTAGCTTTATTTTTTTTTTGAATCCATAAGTCACTATCAGGTTCTCTTTTTTTTTACATTTGATTTACTTCCTCTGTTAATTTTACATGGGCTTGAAGAATTGGAACCCAGGCCTTTTCTATTACTTTCCTTTTTTTTTTCTACCTGGATCTCTGTTTATAAGACGCTCCTCAAGACATGTTGTTCTCTCTAAATTAAATGAACCATCGGGTGGAAATGGCCTGTTTTCACCCTTAGTCCACTTTACCGGATTTGTTTCTTTGGTCAATTGAAGACTGACCACAATTCTGGAGCATGACATAGGCTGGTGTGCTTTTTGTGGTGTTTTAACTTGCTCCGGCACCCATTCTGGATGATTAAGATTTTCCACAGTTTCTGATCTCACAATCCTTTCGGCCAACCGAGTTCTCTACGCCCACTTCTCCTGGCCGTTACGTGGCCTGAAAAGGCTCTTAATTCGGGCTCAGTCTGGGTGTGTGAGATATGTTGGCACAAACCAACTGTAGTTGATCAATCAGTTACTGTTTCTTTTCTTAATCAATCCTTGTGTTTTTTTTTCCCGAATCACAATTTTCCCTAGTGACTCTTCCCGTTTCTCTAATGGCAATCTCTCACAAAGGTATTGCACACAACAGTATAACAAGGACAACAAACAATATTCCCGCGAGTACACAAATCATAACCTTACACCTTATCTAAACAAATTCTCAGTCTGCGTTGTACGCCACTACAGACCGAGTCCTTAACTTATCCTAATAAAAAAACTGATAAAACTTATGGTTCCATACCCAAACTCTTATAACATAAGAACCTTTGATCGATTAGCGCTTTCTTTTTTTTTTCTACTCTTATCACATAAGAACCCCTTCCGAATTAAAAACAATAAAAATCTTATCACATAAGAACCTGGAACCCTTTTCGATCGACTAGCGCTCCCTTACCTACTGAAACCTTCCCCGGGCTGTTTCGAGATTTTTCCAGAACCTGTTCTCTTCTGCTGGCGAGCTGAGAAAGAAATGGTTATAAAAAATACCTTTAGCTTTTAAATGCCGAGTCTTGTAGATTGCAGTACCTCCCCTGTGGACAACAGATTACATATGCGATTCAACAGTGAAGAAACCTCTTGTGAGCAAAAGGCTCACCTTGTTTGGCCACTGAAGCCTTTCACTGGAGAGGCACTATGCCTGTATCCGTTTTACTCACAGGACAGAGAGTATGCATCTCGGTGGAACCTCCAAGAAGTAACTGTCGAAATCTCGACCTCCGAAAAGAATGACTCCAACACTTACAGCTCCGGCAGAAGTTTCTTTAATTCGCTTGCTAGCAAAGGGCAGGTTACACTCAGTCAAGGACTAAGTGAACACCTCCGAAATGGTACAGCTTCACAAGATATTTATACAGTAAAACCCAAGTTATGGCCTCTCCCTGTGTATTGCTCTGTCTCACAGTCAGTGAATACAGATAAAGAGTTAATTGCTTTATCCTGGTCCTGACATGGTTTACAGATATTTCCTTTTGTCAGGGTTATCAGTTGGCCAGCCAGCCATTACTCCATGAATCATATGTAATGGGCTATCACCTGTCTTGTATTGTGTCAGGATTGTTCAATTTCCTGGTCAGTTTATCGTTTACATCAAAAGGATGAGGTCTCTACAAGAGATAGTGGCTGGTGGAATGGAGTACATAGGAAAGGTGGGGTGACATGGAACTGGTGTCGTGTAGACAATAGGAGAGCACCATGGGGGGGGGTACTTGTCTCAGCATGACTTGTCTCCTAGCTGTCTGATGGCCATCAGCCATCTCAAACCAGGTTTAGCTGTTTATGCAAGCTGACTGCTAAAAAAGCAGAAAGTTCTGGAAAGACCAGGACTCCATTTTGATATATATTGCAATGGGCACACAAATACCGTATGGTATCAGCTTAGATAAAAATACATTTCCACATCCTGCTGACTCGCATCTGTGCCGGTGCTGGTGGTTGCTGGGACGGCACCTTGGGGTGCAGTGCCATCTCCCGACACATGGCGGCGGTCTGCTCACGCATCTCGCGGATCATCTGCTGCATATCCTCCGATATGCGAGCAGACATCCGGGACATGTTCCCCGTGTAAACACCAAACGCCTGGAGGAGGTTGTGACTTACCGTGACACTCTCCATGCACAGTCTGGTCAAGCCCTCAGTCCTATCTGCCAGTGGAGGCGTGTGCTGACCTCGCTGACTCGACCTCCGTGGGGTCAGCGTGAGCACTGAACACTTTGGCTTCGCCAGCTGTAAACTGCTTGGTCCTGCTACTTCTTCTGTCGAGGACGACAAAGTGGCCGCAGGTATAACTGCAAGAGGGATGCAAGGGGCATCTATTTCTACCTCTTCCTCAGGCTCAGTGGTCTCATGTTCCTCCTCCTCCTCACCACCCGCGGTGCTGAGCACCTCCAATGGTGCTGGTGCACGGGCAGGGGAGGATGTGGCCTCCCTTTGTGCCTCTGATGCTGGGCGACCTGCATAACACAATTGAGCTTATTGAGCATATTAGAACAGAAGGGTACACATGAATTTTGCGCTGCGCTGGCATACGTAGGAGGAGAGCACTACTACAATAAATGTGACCGAGAGACGTTACAGATTAATGCATCATATGGTAGTACATATGGTAGAACACTTATGTGGAATTCAGTGCCCCAGAGAGCTGTGGCGGCTGGATCAGTCGGAGATAGACAGAATGATAAAGGAGTAAAGGTTTATGGGGAGTGGACAGGGAAGGGGCCAGATGGTCTGCTCATATTTCTTATGTTCTTGTGTTATTAACCTGAGAGTAGCACAGAAACTGCATGCATAACATGACATCATTTGTATATTATAATTAAATGACATTACATTACTTTAACACTGCTTTACACATTACTCACGTGACGCAAGGGATGGTTCTGCAACTCCATGGGTGGTGGGCAAGCGACTGTGGGTTGCCACTAGTGACGCCGCATGTTCCTCAAGGTCGGTGAGCTGCTGCAGCTGAGCAGGTCCTCCTCCAGTGCGCCTCTGCTCAGATCTGTTGTTAGATATCTTCCTCTGCAAACATGACAAGAGCATTGCATAAGCTAATTGACTCGGTACTATCATGGAAAGACAACAGTTTCCAACGTTATATGCTAATAGGGTCTGTATCCAAAATTGATGCAGGGTTATAACAAAGATCATATTTCTGATCTAATGCTTGACACAAACATCTCTCTCAACTACAATCTCCATTGAAGGGCCCCCGAGGATGGTGGGAATCAGGATAACTGGTGAACTCGGCAATGACAGGAGCTAATGTCCCAAAGTGTCCCAGGGCAGACAGTGAGCAAGGGCAGTTCTCCCCCAGTCCAGGCTGGGTCACTGTGTAAGTGACAGCAGCCAGAGAGACTGACATAGTCTGGGTAAAGGTGACACGACACCTCATTGCTCAGTCGTGCTCCATCCAGCAACGTAGCCAAAAGGAGACGGTGCCAAAATTAGACTTAAAAAGGGCGCAGTCCTGTCCAGATCTTAGCAGGGATTATATGCAAGAATAACCAGCTTAATTTCAATCCTGGAGGTTTACATATTATGTGAAACATTACAACCTAAAATCTATTTCATACTTACTTTTGCCGAAGCAACTAGCCTGTTCCAGCGCTGGCAGCACTAGTCGGACCCCCTCGCCTCATGGGATGCCGACGACACTACGTCGGCGATCTCGCTCCAAATTTTTCTCGAGGCCCAGGGTGGAGGTTTCCCATGCCCACCCCAGTTTAATTGGGCCCACCGGGAGTGCACCTCCTGGACAAGGGCCTCGTTTGCCTCATCGGAAAAGGGCTTTGCCCTCCTCTTCGCCCCCTCTCCACATTATGCACACTATTATCCGAAGAAGACATTTTTTCTCTTTATCTCTCTCTCTTTCTTTCTCTCTCTCCTCTGTGATTCTGCTTTCTCTCCTCTATCCTCTCTTTCTCTCTTGCTCTCTCTCCCCCTCCCTTTGCCTTCTGCGCATGCGTGGATGACCCCTGACCTCCTGAATCGCAGGAAAATTTGCACAAAAAAACGCATGCGCAGAAGACCATTGCTAGGGAAGCCTTGCTTTCCACATCGCTAAGGCCCATTTCACATCGCTGAGCTATTGCTGGGCTACCGCCCCCCCCAAAAAAAGCCGAAAATAGCAAGCCCAAAAATGGGCGATCTTCCAGCGATCCTGAAGGCTGAAACAATGCTAAGGCTAGAACATCGCCCATTTTTGGGGCCCAAGTGATCTGAATAGAAAGTCCAGCCCCAATTTTCCAAGGAGTAAAGAAATTGATTTAATGAACCATAAAATTGTCTTGCTGCATATTTTGAAATTCTGATATTTGTCATTGATGTGCACTGAAATCATTGGTGAAAAATTCCACAGACGTTAAAGTACATGTAAAATATTGCCAGGAAATTTCATTTTTTTTTAATCTTGCATGAACTATTTGGACTGTTTCCTGTGAGTGCTTCAGTTTTCACTAAAACACAATACAATACCATAAATCTAGATTAAATTCCTATACAAGTGCAGCGTCAATTATCCTGAGTTCCAGAATCCGTAAAATATTCCGGAATACGGCCCCGCCTCACCGCTGCTCGCCTCGCCCCCGCTTGCTGCCACTGCCCTTACCTTGGGGCCTCGCCTCCACTGACTTACCTCGGGGTCTCCTCGCAAACCCACCGAACACCTCCACTGCGACGGGGCCGGCTGGCCCGAACAGCTCCTCGGCGGGGACCCCCCCACGCCTTTCTGATGTTCCGAAATCCGGATATATCTGAACCTGGGCTAGGGTGTTTCCGGATTTGTTACGTCAGAAAGACGATCGAAAAGCTCGGAATCCAGAGCGGCCTCGGTCCCGAGGGTTCTGGATTCTCAATGCTGCACCTGTATTCGTGGTACAACTAATGTCTTATAAGGGGGAATGGTTGTTCGGAATGTGTTAAGGTACAAGTTCTTTTTAATAACATATTCAAAAATACATTTATAATGAGCGGAAACTACAATCATTAAATGTGGGAGCTTATCAATCATCCTACAATGATTATTTAAAATCATGTCGAGTATGAATAATTGGATAAAATGACAATGTACTTAATTCATTTGTTCTAAGCACTTTCTAACCATTTTTTCCTCTGGTTGTGTTTTTATTGCAATAGGCTGTGTTGGAATGTGGGATAACTTGACATGCTGGCCTTCCTCCTCACTGGGAAAGACTGTAAATGTATCTTGTCCAGAGGTGCTCTCTGTTTTCACTCATGAAGAAGGTAAATAAAACAATTAATAATAAAGGAAGTAGATTAATGTTGTATTCTAATGTTTTTTTGCTAAAAGAGGAATTTCACTCTCTAAGTACTATATTAAAAATCCACTTTATTTACAAATATTCTTCTGGAAAATGTCTATTCATTACAATTAAAGTCTTGTATATTGTGTATTGACATCACACCTCAAAAGTATACCTCCAATAACCACTACCTGTTAACCATGATGATCCAATTATAGACAAGTAGGAAAAACTATTATAAGCAGGAGCCAGCAGCCCCAGTAAAACCAACTAGTCAAGTCATTCAAATAACCTTTTCCAACTTGCTTCAGCAGTCATGTTTCCTCACTCAACCAACTGTATACATCTAAAAAATTATAAAATAAACACACAGAAGCAAAATAATCCACAACAAAATCTTACACTTACTCATCACTCTGCCCATGTGTGTTAGAAATCTGTCCAATATGTTTTCCCCAGATACCTACTGTCTCTCAGGGACCTGGGCTTGAACTTTGTTCCTTTCCTGAGGTTTCCTTCCCACATGCACAAACATTCAGACCTGTGCCCGTACACAACTTCAATGTCCAGTAACATCATTGCTCTTGCGACCTGACCATTACAATACAAAATTAAATTAAAGACCTCCATCACATGAGTCCATAAATAATTGGAGAAGTAGAAAAGTCTTAGCTAGTATTTAGTCCAGCTTGAATCTTTGCAAACTTCAAAATGAACACCTAACAGCATTTAATTAAAAAAAGATATCCTTGTTCAAGAAAAAAAATACATCACTTAAAATCCAGCTGGAGGGAAACAGAAAGCAGGAAACTATAGACCAGTTAGCCCAACATCTGTCATTGGGAAAATGATGGAGTCCATTATTAAGGATGTAGTAGCAGGACATTTAGAAAATCATAATATGGTCAAGCAGAGTCAGCATGGTTTTATGAAAGGGAAATCAAGTTTGACAAATTTGCTGGCATTCTTTGAGGATGTAACGAGCAACATGGATAAAGGGGAACCAGTAGATATGGTGTATTTGGATTTCCAGAAGGCATTCGATAAGGTGCCACATAAAAGGTTACTGCACAAGATAAGAACTCATAGGGTTGGGGGTAATATATTAGCATGGATAGAGGATTGACTAACTAACAGAAAACAGAGAGTCGGGATAAATGCGTAATTTTCAGCATGGCAAACTGTAACTAGTGGGGTGCCACAAGGATCAGTGCTGGGGCCTCAACTATTTATAATCTATATTAATGACTTGGATGAAGGAACCTAGTATAATGTAGCTAAATTTGCTGATGATACAAAGATAGATGGGAAAGCAAGTTGTGAGGACGACACAAAGAATCTGCAAAGGAGTATAGATAGACTAATTGAGTGGACAAAAAATTGGAAGATGGAGTATAATGTGGAAAAATGTGAGGTTATCCACTTTGGTCAGAAAAATAAAAAAGGTAATTATTATTTAAATTGGGAGAGATTAACAAAATGCTGTGGTTCAGAGGAATCTGGGGGTCCTTGTACGTGAAACACATAGGGCTATATTTACACTTTTGTGAAAATGGGCGTTATTTCCAGTGTGGGTGGTAAAAATGGGGTTTTCAGATCGCCGGCTTGTCGCCCATTCTCAAAGCCCCTAGTCTCTATTTTTCAAATTGGGCATTACCGCAAGCGATATGAAATGGGCGGTAGCGTTAAATCTCTCTGATCTTCTGCCATAATGTGTCACCGTCCTTAGCAACGGCATGGCAACGCTCATTTCCCATGATTCAGGAGGTCAGGGGTCATCATTGCATGCGCAGAAGAGAAGACAGAGAGAGAGGGGCAGAGAGGAACTGGAAGCGTGTGTGCGTGTTGTGTGTGCTTGTTTGGCTGTTGTGGGAGGCACGAGGGCGATTCACCAGCAGCAAAAAGCCTACTAAGCCACCAAGATCATAGTTGACATCGAGTCTTTGTCCAACAAATAATATATAACATGGAGGAGGCTCTGGAGCTGGTAGCCAGAAACACTAGTGGCAGAGGGCTCCCCGTGGTCCTGGAGCGCGGCACTGCACCCCAAGGTGCCGCACCCTCATTGCCAATGACACATGAGAGCCAGGAGCAACATCTTGCTTCTGGTTCGGAGCATGATACCACCTCCGGACCGAACCTCTCCTGTAACCGTCCAAGCGGCAGTTCTACCGTCATCCACCCCAATGAAGCATCGCCTGAGGAGCTCCTCGGCCAGTCGGTTTGGAGTCAGGAGGGGAAGGGGAAGGGGTAGAGGTGGGAATGAGAAGCAGGATGGGGGAAGGGTTAGTCTTTACAGATATACTTATGATTTCAGACAAATGGTCACTTTAAATGTGTTTTATTTACCATACCATGTAGCGCATTGGCTCAGATAGCTGCACTGTTACATATTGGTGATTCCTTAACATCAAAGGGTATAATTACACTTAACTTGAATCAACGTAAACTTTAACTGTCATCAACGTGATGCACACCATTGATGTATGACCTGCACAACTAGCATTGTGTTAGCCTTGTAAATACCACCAACATTCTTTCAGCAAAGCGCTTATTTGTGAGCTCCTGACATAAGTCTTGCAGCTATGATGCCACCACTGCCCCTTTCCTGCGGTCTACAGGTGGGCGTGTGCATGGTTTCAACGTCTGCCTGATTGTGTGGCCTGAGGTCAGCAGCCACCTCCTCGTCCTCCTCGTCCTCTCTCACCTGAGGTGGACCATCACACCCTTCGAGCAATTCCTGTCCCTTCCTGATAGCCAAGTTGTGCAGCATGGAGCACACCACCACGAATTGAGCTATCTGCTCAGGGTGGTATTGGAGCTCGCATCCTGAGTGGTCCAGGCATCTAAAGCGCTGCTTAAGCACTCCAATGATTTTCTGCACGATATTGTGAGTGGCTCTGTGGCTCTCGTTGTATCGCTTCTTGGCTTTGGTGTGGGTGTCACGCAGGGGGGTCATCAGCCAGGTGGCGAGGCCATATCCTTTGTCACCAAGCATCCAGCATTGACCTTGTGGCGGATTGTTAAACAAGTCAGATACAGTGATCTCACACAGGATATGAGCATCATGGATGCTGCCCGGAAATTTAGCATTCACTGCCATAATAATTTGCTGGTGGTCGACAACAACTTGCACAATCAGAGAATGGAATCCTTGCGGTTCCTGAAAACCTCTGCATCCTGAAAAGTTGCCTGCATCGCGATGTGCGTACAGTCTATTGCTCCCTGCACCTTGGGGAAGTTAGCAATTTGGGAGAATCCTAAAACCCTCTCAGTCTGAGCCTCCCTGGTCATTGGGAAGCTGATCAAGTCCCTCCTGCGTGTGTACAGGGCTTCAGTGACCTGTCTAATGTAGCAATGTGTGGCATGCTCAGACATACCGCAAATGTCGCCAGCTGAGGCCTGAAAAGAACCCAACGCGTAGAACGACAGTGCCGTGGTGACTTTGACATCAATGGACAGTGTGGTTCTGACGGTGCTGGCAGGCTGCAGATCTCTCCTGATGAGCTGGCATATCTCACTGATAACCTCTTTGTGGAAGAGCAGTCTCCAAAGGCAGGTGGTATCGGACAAGTTGAGGTACGATTGCTTCTCCCTGTACTTGCGGGGGGTGTAATGTCTGGTCCTCCTCATCAGTCTGGCACGTCTTACATTGGGCACATGATGCTGTCGAGCGTACCTTCTGCCGGCTCGAGTTTGCAGCATGTAAATGGTCATCAGGAGAGGGTGAGAAAGGACAGGCCCCATTCCACAGCTATCTGCTTCCCATCGATTGTTCACAAATGAATGTCCCCACTAAGACACCTATAAATTCCAATCGTCCACAGTATGGTAAAATATTTGTTCAGATGTTCACATCACCTCCAAAGACCTCCAGAGTACATCCGACCTCCCCCGCAGTTGAAGCAGAGCAGCCTTTTAAATGATGCGACATGTGATGTAGAACATGGCGTCCATACCGCTGTGAGTAGTTCCGGTTAGTTCCACTATTTCCCGGGGGTTTTTTCGGCGAGCGATATTGTAGGCGAGATGTGTGTGAGGTGCCGAAAGTAAAAATGGGCAATATACTGGGCGTTAGTTTCGGCAAATGTGATCTTTACGACAAAAAACAGTGGCTGAGTGGTATTATTAAATCTCGTCGTCAATTATGTGCCAAAAGTAATGCTGGGCAATATTATGGGCATTGGGATCGCCCATTCTGATGATTCCGCCCAAAAAAAGTGGGCAGACGGTATTATTTTTTCTCGCCGTTACGCACATGTGGAACGAATACTTGGCGATATGTGTCCGAGAAATGGGCATCAGTTTCCATTTTGTGGCTAAATGGGTGATATCTTGGCGTTACATGTCATTTCAATGTTAAAATGGACATTGTGGGCAATATGCATGCAAAAATAATGGAAAATCTAGTCCATAAAGTTAACATGCTTGTACAGCAATAATTAGGAAGGCAAATTAAATGTTGGCCTTTCTTGCAAGGGGGATGGAAGTCCTGCTACAACTGTACAGGGCGTTGGTGATACCACACCTGGAGTACTGCCAACAGTTTTGGTCTCCTTATTTAAGGAGGGATATACTTGCACTAATGGCGGTTCAGAGAAGGTTCACAAGGTTCATTCCTGAGATAAAGGGATTGTCTTAGGAAGAAAGGTTGAGCAGGTTGGGCCTGTACACATTGGAGTTTAGAAGAATGAGAGGTATCTTATTGGAATGTATAAGATTCTGAGGGGGCTCGACAGGATAGATGCAGAGGGGATGTTCCCCCTTGTGGGGGAATCTAGAACTAGGGAGCATAGTTTCAGAATAAGTATTCACCCATTTAAAACAGAAATGAGGATGAATTTCTTCTCTCAATGTTTTGTGAATCTTTTGAATTCTCTACCCAAAGTGGTGTGGAGGCTAGGTCATTGAATATATTTAAGGTGGAGATAGACAGATTTTTGAATGATAAGGGAGTAAAGGATTATGGGGAGCAGGCAGAGAAGTGGAGTTGAGGCCGAGATCAGATCAACCATGATCTTATTGAATGGCGGAGCAGGCTCGAGGGGCCAAATAGCTTACTCCTACTCCTATTTCTTATGTTCTCAAGTTAGAAGCTTTGCAGTCTTCAATATTGAAACAACTAACACAGATGAGATCTTTGTCCAATATTTCTACTATGAGTTTGGCTATCACCTTCATCAAATACAAAAGAGAACAGAAGATCATGCTGGATTTAAACAAAGCCACAACTCAATTATAAAATAATGCATAAAATAAGGTCTTACACCTGAAGAGCAATATCTATGTATCTTGCACGTAAAACAATGAAAGGGAGTGCTTTATAACTTTCTATCACAGCTTTGCCTGTTTTATTCCCTTTTCATTCTCTATGTAATGTGTGCACCTGTGTGTATGCTCACACGTTTATAAAGCTGTTGAGCCGAAGGTCAGCCCGGAGGGCGCCGAAAATCTGGAAGCTCCGCTAAGCCTGGCGGAGCTGACCGGCGCCCTCGACCGGCTCTCGAGGGGAAAAGCCCCGGGGCTGGACGGGCTGACCGTGGAGTTCCACAGGGCGTTCTGGGACGTCCTGGGGGGCGACTACGCGCGGGTCCTGGAGGAAAGTCTGGCGACCGGGGAGATGCCCCTCTCTTGGCGCAGGGCAAGGGCAGTCATCGTCCTGCTGCCTAAGAAGGGCGATCTCCGCCTCCTTAAGAACTGGCACCCGGTCTCCCTCCTCAGCACGGACTACAAAATCTTCGCCAGGGTGATGTCTGCTCGCCTTGGCGCCGTGCTGGATGACATGATCCACCCCAACCAGTCCTACACGGTCCCGGGCCGGACAATCCACGATAACATCCATCTGGTCCGGGACCTCATCCATCATTCCCAGGAGGCTGGTCTGTCGGTCGCCTTCCTATCTCTCGACCAAGAGAAGGCGTTCGACAGGGTGGATCATGACTATCTGTTCGGAACTCTGCGCGCTTTCGGGTGCGGGATGCATTTCGTCGCCCGGATCCGACTTTTGTACGCCGCCGCGGAGTGTCTGATTAAGGTTAACGGGTCCTTGACGGCACCCCTTTGCTTTGGGAGAGTGGTGCGCCAGGGATGCCCCATGTCCGGCCAGTTATATGCCATCTGCGTGGAGCCTTTCCTGCGCCTTCTGCGGACGAGGTTGACAGGACTGGCTCTGCAAGGGCCGGGCGTGGAGGTCGTCCTCTTGGCTTATGCCAGTGACATGCTCCTCACGGTAGAGGATCCTGCTGACCTGCGGAGGATGCGTGAGTGCCAGGAGATTTACTCGGCCGCGTCCTCCGCCAGGATCAACTGGGAGAAATGTTCCGGACTCCTGGTGGGTCAGTGGCGGGTGGACTCCCTGCCGGAGGAGCTCAGGCCTTTTGCCTGGAGCACGACCCATCTCCTCTATCTGGGAGTCTACCTTTGCCCCGACGAGGAAGCCTGGCCGGCGAACTGGCAAGAGCTGGAGGCCAAGGTCGCCGCTCGCCTAGAGCGCTGGACAGGACTGCTCCGAGTGCTGTCCTACAGAGGTCGAGCGCTAGTCATAAACCAGCTGGTGGCCGCTATGCTGTGGTACCGGCTGGTCACTTTGACCCCTCCCCCTGCGTTTGTCGCCAAGATACAGAAGAAGCTTGTGGACTTCTTCTGGAACAACAGGAAGCACTGGGTCTCTGCCGCGGTCTTGAGTCTCCCGCTTAGGGAGAGCGGTCAGTCGTTGGTGTGCGTCAGCGCCCAGCTTGCGACTTTCCATCTTCAGACTCTGCAGAGATACCTTTACGTCGAGCCCCCTCCTAGGTGGCGTGCGCTGGCGACGTATTTCTTCCGCCAGCAGCACGGCCTCAACTACGACACGCAGCTCCTGTTTGTGAGCTTGGGGGGCGTCAGGACCGCCGTCCAGGAGCTGCCTGTCTTTTACAAGGAACTCACCAGAGTCTGGAACAAAGTCTCCACCATGCGCAGCTTTCCACCGGCTGGATTGGCGGCTGTCCTGCAGGAGCCGCTGCTCGGGAATCCGTACCTCCACGACCGAGGTTTTAGGTGGCAGTCAGACGAGAGGGCTGTGGCTGGTGAGGTGACCAGGGTCAGGGACCTGCTCGATGGCAGAGGAGCGGGCTGGATGGCTTCAGACACGCTGGCGCGGCGCCTAAATTCAGCCGACTTCCGCCGCGCGGCCGATGCCATCGAGTCGCTAAAAACAGTTCTGGGCCCTGACTCCGTTAGATGTTTCAAGGAGGCTCAAGCACGTGGGGAGATCCCGTCCGAACTGACCCCCGTCCGGACGGAATTCCTCATCGGCGCCAAACCCCGGAAACTCCCTCGGGAGCTGGCGCCTCACAACTTGAGCCACCTCGGGGAAATCCCCTCCGTGCCTTTCAGTTCTGCGCGGAGAGGTTTCCTGTATGGGCTGCTCCTGCACACTCTCAACTTTGCCATCCTCGTCTGCCGTCCGGACACGCCATGGCGAATCATCTTGCTGTCCGGAGGAGGCGGGGGTCCCCGATGGAGTGCACTCTACGTGGGAGTCCTCCCATTATTTATCGGGGACTTGCCTGGAGGGTGGTGCACGGAGCAGTCCCGTGCAATAAATTTTTAAGTCGGTTCACGGGCTCCCAGGCCGCTTGCAATTTCTGCGGTCTGGAAGAGTCCGTGTTCCATGTTTTTATGGAGTGTGCGAGGTTGCAGCCCCTGTTTCATTATTTAAAGGGGCTGCTCCTCAATTTCTGGTTGCACTTCAGTCCCACACTCCTGATCTTTGGGCACCCTGTGCGGAGGGGAGCGGGTTGGTCCGAGAGCCTCCTCGTAGGACTGCTCCTGGGCATGGCCAAGGGTGCCATCAGCCGGTCCAGGCAGCGGGTGGTCGACGGGGTCGTTCAGCCTGACTGCCTGCCTCTCTTCCGCACCTACATCCGGGCCAGGGTGTCCCTAGAGATGGAGCATGCGGTGTCCACCGGTACGCTCGCGGCCTTCCGCGAGAGGTGGGCATCGGAGGGACTGGAGTGCATTATAACCCCCGGCAACCAAATTTTAATTTGATTTTATTTATTTTACAGTTTGATTTGTTTTAATTGCCAGTTTTAGTGTCCCCCTTCCCTTTTATAGGGCACACTTGTAAATTATATGATTTTAATGCCCCAAAAAAAAAATCGGGAAAAAAAACACAAAAATAAAAAGAGGGCAGTTATAAGTGTCTGGAGTGTCCCCCAGATCGGGGGGCACTTGATCTAATGTTTATTTTGTCTCCCCCCCCCCTAAAAGAGTTATAGAGCTGTTGAGTTGGGAGTGGCTTAGCCAGTCACATGATGTTCACAAGACTCAATAAAACCCCAGCCAGTTGGGTTCGTGGGATCCACAATGAGGAAGATGGTTGTGAGCCTGGTGGGTGAACTGGTAATGTGTAGTGTGATTGTTAAAGCTTTGCTAATAACCCAACTGGTTCTTAATAGCAATGTTTTGCTATGAATTATTAAGAAAAGAACCCATGAAGCAAACACATTACATGCTGTATCCTTCTCTGAAAGTTTGGCCAAACTGTTTTTCTTTGCAATGGGACTGAAGTAAAATGAGATAATTTTATGGTCACTTCTTTTGAAAATCCTTTCCTTCCTACCGAATTGATATTTGCTTCTAAAACAAAGATTATTTTATTTGTTTGACAGAAAGGCACTGAATAAATTTAGTCACCAAAAGCACACATCGTCCTGACTTACATGACTTTTTCATGGCAGACCCATATGTGTGCACAAAAGTGGAAGAAAATGTTGCCAAACTTTTAAAACTTTTTTCACAGTCCTAAACTGCTGAGATATTATAGCATTAATGATTTGGCTTGAATTATATCTAGCACCAGTCATCCCAAAATATTTTCGCAAAACATTTATTATTATGGGAATTAAGTAAACTAAGTGCCCTCAAAATTCGGCGGGAATAACGGCACACTCCTGCGTGGAAGGCCCAGAAATTAGTTTAGGACCTATATATGCTGGTTTCTGGGCTCCACTCCAAGTATCCATGTAGCCTTGTTTGGGAAAATAACGCCAACTACAAACAGATCACCCATATCAAAGGAGGCATGGCCGGTGGAGGGGGTGGGGCGGGGGCGGTGGTGAGAGGGGAGGGGTCAGCCAGACTGGAATTATCTTCAACCCTGGACGAGCAGAAGAACAGTCAGGTGAAAAGTGGTGTACTGTCTGCATTACGGGTGCATGTGGGGCCCACCTGTGAGTCCAGTCCTGTGCTGCACTCTTGAAGAAAATGTAAGTGATGTTAAAATTTCATGGCCACCTTATAAAGGGAGCTTCCTATAACATTTTATTTGGGGGGTACTAGCCCTAGAGTGGCCAGCCTCCGCTACTGTTTCCTTTCTCTCTGTAACATCACCCAAGATGTACCCATAGTTGCGCGGTGATTGTCAACAATATCAAATCATGACTTCCCCTGACCCTACATATTCTGGTGAGATCAGGAGCAGAAGTCACTAGTGATCAAATCCTGGCACTCATACTGGGATGTTGGCCCCACAGATTTTCAACCACATTGACTGGAATTTCCCGTACCTGGGCGGGTCAGGTGCGGGCGGTCACTGTGGCAGGTGGTGACCCTTTTCCTGATTCCATGCTGCTCCACAGATTGACTTTGCATTAATGGCACCTATTAAGGCAGCCCTGCACATTACCCAGCCCCATTAAATGCATTTTCAGCCGGGATATTTCAAGGAACTATGGCCATATTGCATTTAAAGTTTCATCTAGGAATGTGCAGACAGCACACTGTACAATTGGATTGCTGAAAAGAGTGCCAAATATGTGCACTGAGACAAAGGTTCTCCGACAACTCCCTCCAAATGCTTGTGCAGGAAGTCAGAGCACTCAGGGAGCTCCTGTTCCCTTCTCATGGGCAGAAGAGACCTCCCCTTGAGACCAAAAGAGTCTGGCTCCAAATAGCAGAGGAGGTAAACAGTAGGGATGTGGCCAGGAGAGCTTAGGTGCAATACTGGAAATGTTTGAATCATCTCATTAGACCAGGAAAGGTGAGTACAAAGCCATACTCAACTTCGTCCTGCTGTACCTCTCATCTCATCCCCGTCACTCTGCCTTTCCAACCCTACTGCTGCACATCCTTACACCAACAATACTTGCATGTCCACCCATCCCGCTTTCTCTATCTGCATTATCACATCTCCATCTGACTAGGTCCCCCTCACACTCACCCTCATCTAATGCAATCATACCAACTAACAACACACAAAGAGGCCACTTTACTTTGGCACCCCATTCCATCATAGTCTCCCTCTAAAGATGTAACCCATCCATTCCTTAGATGCATTCCAATACTATCACTCAACCTTCTCTTATTTCCCTCCTTGCAGAAAAGAGAGCCCACAGTAAGAGGGAGAGGAAATGAACCGGAGGTGGCACTCTATCATTGGCGACCCTAATATCAGCCTTGGATGTTCCTGGAGTCGCAGAGCAGCTGGAGGTGGGAGATGGAGAGAGGGGGATATCTCAGCAACTTAGTGACAGAATTACATTTCATACAGCCAAATGGAATATATCAGTCACTCATATGGGGACTGATGACATCAGCCACTGAATGGTCATCATGCGCAGAATGGTTTCTGTACCCATTCTTCATATCACATATCTAACTCATCTCATTACTCTCCCACAGGTTCACCAAGACTCCCTCCCTCCTCCCTCCCACTGTCCAGGAGAAGACGACTCCTCAGAGGAGCCTCCAGCCTCTGAGGACGAACCGTCACCAGACATAAGCGCACCCAGCACCAGCGCAAATACACCTCGGTGGGTCCCATGTGAGATAGAGTAGTGTTGTCACCTGGTGCCTTAACAAGCCAAAAGTGAGCAAAAGCAAATGATGGAGACAGGGATAGCAGTGGAGACTCCTCGCCGGAGGTTGTGGGATGCTCCCAGTTCTGCTCAGCTCAGGCAGATGCTGAACTTCAAGGCCATCCAGAAAGAGGGCATTCCTGGAGGCGCAGCAAGATTTGCAGTGGGTTTTGACAGGTTTTGGGGGCACAATGGCTGCTAATGTGCACAGAATGGAGGAGTCCATCTCAATATGAGCACCACCGTGTCGCAGGCAACAGGAACTGTAGGTTCTTCCATGGATAGGATTGCCACCTGCATGGAGCAGTTAATGCACCACTCACAAGAGCACATCGTCTCTCTGGAGAATAAATGGCTATCTATGGAGAATAGATGGCAGAGGCTCATAGATGTCCTCTCTAGGAGAATGTCAACGTAGACGTGAGTCCTCATGGCCCCACTGCTGTGCAGCAAGGTGTTCTCCAGCTCCTTGCTAGCAGGGAAGTGCAGCTGGCCCATGAGAGGGATGATGATGAGAGGGGACATGGATGTGGGGGCTCCTCTCAAAGCGTCCACACTTCTCCCCCATTTCCACACCCTTGGTCAGAGCCCCAGATGCTGCCTTGGATAGCGATGGCCAAGTCTGTCCCTGCACAGTCGCAGGAGGGACCTTCAGAGGATCCAAATCCCAGAGGACATCCGGCAAAAGCAGTAGGGAAGTGAGCAGGCTGCCTTTAACTCTGTTGAAGCCACAGGGTTAGCACTTTTCATAGAAGCACCTGTAAGAGAAAGATGAAACACAAGTAGATTCACAAGGGTAGCCATTTGTTTTATTAAATGATTCTGTAAAGTTTCCCTTACTATAATGTCACACATAAAAATCTTTATTTTCACCAATTTCCGGTCATGCACAAATTTGTGTGCACCTTTAGAAGTGGCTTAGTGAGTTGGAGTGAATGGTGAGACATAACTTTACCTCCAGCAATGGTGATCAGTGTGAAAGGAATGGCTTGGGCATTGTAAGGATGCTTTATAGTGTTGCTGTGGAGTGGTGCCAACCTGGCACAGAATATGGCAACCATATAGATGTACTGCATAAAGTTAAGTAAATCTGGCCATGATTAGTCCATCCCTGGTCTCCCAGGCAGCAATATGCTCGGGTTCTGGTGGGATCTGGACCGCAGGTTCCTCCTATTCCTCCTCCTTCTTGACTTCCGGCAGATGCTCCTTCTCCTCCTCTGAAGAGGCTGTGTGCCCAGTGCCTTTTTCCTCTTGCAGCACTAATCCTTGCTGCTGCGCTGTGTTGTGCAGAGTGCAGCTTGACGATTCTGGAGACCCTGGCTGGTACATACTGAAGGGTTCCTCCAGATCTGTCAATGCAGCGGAAGTGCATTTTGTCTGCTCTGTGACACATCTGATGTAAATGTGGCTTTCATTATATCTCTCTTCAGCCTCAGTACCTGGCCCCCTCAAGGGTGCCATGAGCCACGTCTTCAGTGAATACCCCTTGTCTCCAGGCAGCCAGCTGGAAAGTCTGTTTGGAGGTGCGAAGAGCTGAGGGACGGTGGACTAGCGTAGGATGAAAGTGTCATGCCAGGGAAATTGGCACACACATGCATGATGATCTTCCGATGGTTGCAGACGAGCTGCACATTGAAGGAGTGGAAGCCCATGCGGTTCACAAGCATTCCTGGGTTATGATGGGAGGCCCTGATCATCATCATCATAGGCAGTCCCTCGGAGTTGAGGATGACTTGTTTTTACATAAAAAATGAGTTCTCAGATGACTGTTAAGTCCAATGCAGGAGCTACAGTCTCTGTACGTTGGTTGAAGTGTTGGTTTTTTGAAGTGCTTGGATTGCCATGCGCTCTTTCCGCCGTATGCGTTTGGGCTTCGCTTGCTCCTGGCGAAGAGACTTGAAGTGTTCGACGCCCTCACGGATTATTCGCTTCCATTTTGAGCGATCTTGTGCCAGTGATTCGCAGGTATTGGTGGGGATGTTGAACTTCTTCAAGGAGGCCTTGAGGGTGTCCTTGAAATGTTTCCTCTGCACACCTGGGGCTCGTTTGCCCTGTCGGAGCTCTGAGTAGAGCGCTTACTTTGGGAGTCTTGTTTCGGGCATACGGACGATGTAGCCCATCCATCGGAGCTGATCGAGCATTGTCAATGATTCGGTGCCGAGGATGTTGGCCTGGGCAAGAACACTGATGTTGGTGCGCCTATCCTGCCAATGGATTTGCAGGATCTTCCTGAGGCAGTGTTGATGGTACTTCTCAAGTGCTTTGATGTGCATGCTGTATATAGTCCATATCTCAGAAGCACATATGAGGACAGGTATCACTACTGCTCCGTAGACTTTGAGCTTTGTGCCGGTTTTAAGGTTCTGGTCTTCAAACACCCTTCCTTTGGCGACCAAAGGCTGTGCTGGCACACTGAAGGCAGTGTTGGACCCCGTCATCGATGTCTGCCCTTGTTGACAGTAAGCTCCCGAGGTATGGAAAATGGTCCACATTGTTCAAGGCCTCATCATGGATTTTGGTAATTGGGGGGGCAGTGCTGTGTGGTGGGGGCAGGTTGATAGAGCACCTTTGTTTTACGGATGTTTATTGTAAAACCCATGCTCTCGTACGCTATGTTGAACATGTTGATGATGGTTTGGAGTTCGTCCTCCGAGTGAGCGCAGACACAAGCGTCATCTGCATATTGTAATTCGATGACAGAGGATGGGATGACCTTAGATCTGAACTGAAGGCGACGGAGGTTGAATGGTTTCCCATTTGTTCTATAGATTATCTCCACTGTGGCCACATGTGCACAGTGACGCCCTGCACCCATGGGAAGCCAACCAAATCCAAGCGCCTGAGCAGTAACACTGGCTTCATCATTGGCAAAATTGATATAATTAGCTGACTTGTCAAACAGAGCATGGTGACCTGGGTGATGCATCTGTGGGCAGCCGACTGTGAGATGCTGCAAATATCTGCTGCAAATCCCTTGAAAGAGCCTGAGGTGAAGAAGTTGAGGGGGCTGGTGACTTTGACGGCCACTGGTATTTCATGACCACCAGGTCGTCTGGGCTGCAGGTCTTGCTCCAGCAATGTAAAAATGTCTGCGACGACCTGGTGCAATAGCCTGAGCCTCCTTTGGCACTGCTACTAAGTCATGTTGTGGAAGCTCATCTTCTGCTTGTATACCCTGTGTTGGGGGTATCATCTCTGGTGGATGCCCTCAGTCATATGCAACATCAGGTAGTTGAGGAGAAGGTTGGTGTGTTGTTGCTGTTGATGTGCCTGGTGCTGCTAGTGTTGGGTCTCATTGTGGTCTGATTCTGAGGACCAAGGTGAGACAGTATAAATGGCACCCATGCTGATGGAATAGATAACAGGTCAAGTAGAGATGACAGAAGAAATCTGTCAATAATATGATAGGTTCTAACAATGAGCTGACACTGGATGGTGACTTTACTGGAAACACTTGCAGCCTCAAGAAAGCTAAATCTGGCAATGCAGTCAGCAACAGCTTCTGCATGAGGAAAGTGATCAGTTGTGAGGTGTGCGTTTCTATTGTACTTTCCATGCTGTGCACTAATCAGCTGGATCAGTAGGCACTCAACTCCCGCCTCAGCTTGACAGATGTGATTCCCAAGTTGCGTGATTCCCGTGGTCATCGAGTGAAATATGACCGATAAGCTCTGAGGGGCCAAAATTGCCCCTTTTTTTAAGAGCCATTACCGCCTCAAAGAGGCATTAACAGGGCAGAAAGGAGTTACTGCTCAGTTGGGGCGGAGTGGCCGACAATCGGGACATTGACCTCGTCCCTTTTTCTGGTGGAGAAGATTACCGGCCTGCCTGTGTTCCCGCCCCATCGGCCACATGCCAATCTCTTACCACGTGGCGGCGACCTTGTTCTGCCCCGCGAGGAAAATTGTCCCGTGGGAGCAGAGCGGGCGCCAGTTGGTGCCCTCGACAGCTTTCCCCGGCGGGAAGCTGCCAGTGGCTGGGCGGCACGTCTGCCCTTAAAGGGGAGGGTTCTCCGCGGTGGTTGCCATTTTACTAGAATTGTCGGCCGACTCTGTAGTCGGCCCGACAATGGTGGCCACGGGCGGACACGCACTTCAAGGTTGGTCACATATGCAGCTATTAGTCACTCGATGCTGCTGCCTCTCTCTTGAACTGTGCCATGTACTATGCACTGGAATTTGTGATCAGTCGATAGATCAGGTATTCTTACACTTGGCATGTAGGAAGGAGTCTGATACTGGAGCAGAGCCATAGCAGGATCAGTAGCGAGAGATTGGTGAGGCAGACTATCTCGTTGAATGGGGAAGAGGGAAAGAGTCCTGTGAAATAAAGGACAGTAAAATACACACACTGATTGTAATAAACTGCAGATTTTTTGTACATTTAATGTTTCCTTTTCTTTTAGAGGTAGGCACAGCTCTCATTTGAGTAGTACCTTTTCTACCAAATTAAGGCAGAAATTTCACCTTGTCTAAGGGTTAGAGTTACTGAAAGTAATATGCTTGCTGCTCTACATTCCTAGAGACAATTAGCAATTAAAAAAGATGTTAGTGAATTTGCAAACCAGTCAGGAAAGCTTCATCTTATGAAAGTCTGAATGTATTAGAAAGAAATTTTTTTTATAAAGAACATATATCTCTGTAATAACTTTGACAGGTGCTGAACATTTTTGAGGATTAAGTATGTGTTGCACAAGCAGCAATTTCGCTAGTCGTGTGACTAGTAGTTTCCTGCGACGGTTCCTGAGTTAAATACCAAATTACACTAGACAAATGACAGTATCGTTAATGTTCGTTTAATACAGGAAAAGTACAAGACTCACTACTTACACTCTATAATTCTTCGATACGGGAAAGGTACAAGACTCACCACTTATACTCTATAATTACTTAATACAAAAGTATAAGACTCAGCACTTATACCCAATTTAACTCTGCTTAACTTTGCAGAAAGGCGATCCAAAGCGTGTTCCTTTCCACTCCAAATACTAACTCTGCTCAACTCTGTTTTAAATCAACTCTGGTTAACTCAACTCTGTTGAACACTGTTCAACTCTGCAAACAAGACGTTCCAAAAGGTGTTCCTTGCCACAGATACTAACTCTGCTAAAATACTCTGTTTGACTCAACACACTCTCATAGTTACCCAATACTTCCAGGGTGATCAATCCAGTCCGACACTGTTCCTTCAAGGGTCGCTCCCTGGCCCCTGCTTCTGTCGAGTGTTAGTCCCGGGTTCTCGCTACGGACTGTCCCAACGTGTCCATTTTATACCTATTTTGCCCCTTTGTTCGCCGTATAGGGTGTTACTAATTGCCTGCTTGCTTCTACAAGATACAGAGACATTCTGCTGTAATCTCAACGTGTCTCTGCCTACAAAAGCTATTACCCAGTTGAGAGTCTCCCTTCCCATGTGCGACCATTAATTTGATCTCTGGAATCTTTCTTATCATCCCCCCTGCTGTGGCCACAGCTGGCCCTGTGATGGTGGGTGACTCCCTCCTATCCGTTGGACTTCAATTTGTTATTTCTAGCCTGACCTTTTGTTCGGTCGTTAGCAATTGCTGGAGCTTTGTTAATTGGCATTTGGCTTTATTATTTCGTGACTTTCCCTGATGGTTACAACTCTACCTCATCCCTTATCTCATGACCCTGAGGTTAACGCCTGCTTGTTTTTTGTGCAAGAGAGCTTGTTAATTTTTTTAGACCTCAGGCCTGAACTAACTTCTTAAACCTTTCTGATATTTCCACATTCCTCCCTTTGATCAATCATATATATATGTCTATGATTTGATCACAATAAAGGTTCAGCTTCGATACGGGGTCCCTTTAGTCTATTTTGTAATGCTCTTCCTACTCGTACACATCCCAGCTGTAACTCCAATCTACGTACCAACTTTCTCACATATGCTACCATTATTATCAATGCTAGAAAAAGTCATGCTATCAAGATGACCGTAAGATGAGAGAAAAGTCTGATCCAGGGGTGAATATTCACATTCTCTCCCAATTCCAAATCTCGTCCCACCAAGTGTCGATCTTAATTCAAGTAATTTTGGCTTCAATGTCTCTGGTATTTATTTCCACTTTTTCGTAAATTCTGTAGACCAAATCTAATTTATGTCTGATTTCCGTTGTGCTCCTTTTGTAACTGGATGTTGATGTCACTTTGGGCGAAGTAAGTTTCCAACTGAGGTTTCAAGGTTTCCTGTACCGTGATATTAACTTGTCCTCTTCTTTTGATATGAATAACTTCCTCATTCCCAATTCTCATGGTATTACCGGGTGAGTGCAGAAGCTTGTTTCGGGTATGGGGCAAATTTGTGTCCGGTAATGGTGTGTCTTTTCGGTGGCGATGAAGCAATAAATCTCATTTCCCAAATAAGCACTCCTGACGAATGTTCGGGCCTTCACGTTCTGCATGTTCAGAGTACAGTTCTTAGCAGTGCTGTTCTTGAAACCACACTGGGTCTCAATTGGTAGGATAGATCTTGTATGGACAGAGTATAGTCCGGCTAGTTCGGCTGCATTGGTGCAGACTGGTCCCAGTCATTCCCGCAGGTAGATTTACCGCATATGGTTTCATATTGGTCAGGCCTATCCATACTCCGTCTTGTATGGTTCCGACATTCCTTACGTCAAACAGAGTCATGCTGGTCTGGTTATTGAATACTGGTATCCCCAATATTATTCCAATCGCTGGCGTTTCTGTTGGCCCGGCGCATTCCTCGTTGAACCACACCTTACAGTGTTCTCGCAATTGACATCCATTTCGAGGATGGTGTTCCTTGTTCAAGGTCAGAGTCTGAATTTGGATATTATTAATCCAGGTGGGGACTTTACCCTCATTGGCTTCCTGCACGTTTTCCCGAAATTGTTCTATCATCCAGTTTCCATAAATACTACACAAAACTTGCGCCTGAGTTTGATTCTCTGCTGTTTTGGCCATATTGATTAATTGGTTGATAGTCTGAGTGTGGCTTTCTAATACAGGGACTATTCTTTTCTCCAGCTTACTGCCATCTTTTCCTGCCTCCACTACCTGTCTCTGATTATTATTTAAACTATTTAAAACCTGCTTTACTTGTCCGGTCAATCCTTTTATCTTCGCGTTCAAATTAGTAATATCTAAAGTATTGACTGTGGCCATTCCTGCCCCATATGCTGTACCTATGTCATTTATAATGTCTCTTTTCCGTCTACTCTTACTTTCCATTTCCCTCAGCCCTATTTCTTGTCTCAATAGTAGTGAAGTCAAGTCCTGATACAATTTCCTTAAATTGTACGGGCACCAGTTGGGTAACTGAATATTACTTTTGTTAAGTACAACAGGTATCAATTCATACTGCACATTGTCATGCACAACCTGATTAGTTTCTCGTAACACACACCTCCCTTTGGTCCTGGTTCAATATATGGACATTCCCACTTATAGCGAGTCTCGGTAAGAGGGGGGTTGATGAGATCCCAATAGTAATCGGGACTATCGTGGTGGTGGTGGGAGATTGTTCCCGACGCACGATTATTTTACTCTGATTTTCACATGAACAATTGGGCTTTGTGTTAGTCTGGGGATTGCTGGTTATGTTAAGTACAGAGGCATTACTATTAGATCCCATAAACAACTGTAATTGACCATTACCTTTGTTAATATAACAACATATTTCCCTTCCGGTCAGAGTACACTTAAGCTCTATCGAGGGGTTGTCGGCCGAGGAGACCGTGTGGTATCATTCTTGGCCTGTGAAATGGCTACTAACCATGGCCTGCCAAATGGGGTAACGTCGTTGGCTGCCTTAGTTAGGTTACCATCCAGGCTGATCTTGTGACATATTTTTGTGGTACCGATACAGGCACACACATTATTCGCGTTAGTCAGAGCCTCCCAACTGCTTGCCACATTAGTGCAGTTTGTGGAATGTATCTCTCCAGTATCATTGGCATCATAAAATACCTGTACCGGAGGACTAGAAGTGTTACCTTGGGTCTTTGCTGCTATGGCGAGGATGATTACCAGAATTAGTCTCCCCATGATTACCCTCTTGTTACTATTTCTAATATCTCATAAATGGTTCTCCGTCTCTTCCCTCTGACTCCAGACACACACTTACACAATGATATATTACATCGTAAATTACAGTGTTAAACAAACACACAAAATCATTAGTCCATATTTCAGCTGGTTACTCCATTCGTTGGGTAGTTCCTGAAAGTGTTCTGATTCGAGGAATGGGGTTACTTTTGGCATATAGGTCCACCCTGTAGGATAATAAAACATAGTATCAATTGCTCTCCTTACGGAGTAGGTCTCCTCAATCTCCTCGAACCCAGGGCAGAGCCAGGCAAAGGTATTGGATGGTATCTAGTCCAAGCGACTGCTTTCCTTTCTCTCTCTGGGAACCGTCGTCCTTGTTTCTTTTTCCTGGCTGGGGAGGTGACTCGAGTGCGAGCTTCAAAATTTTGTGACAAGCCATCCGTTGGGCTTGGTGCCGTTTCATTGTGAGAGGCGTGGGCTTCATCGGGCGTCCCTGGGGCAGGTACCTGGTTATCTTCTGAATCACTACCTCCTTCCGTGGTGGCTTCCTCTGAGCTACTTACGGCCTCTAAATTTTGGGTAGGTGGCAAGATGGGTATTATACCTTGGGCTGGAATCAGGTTGGGTGGGACGAGCCCTGTCTCTTCTGAATCTAACATGACGTGGTACATGTGATTGTTTATTTTCCCAAAGGGTTTTATCTGGTTAAGGTGGTGCCACTTATATTCCCGTGGTCATCCATGACCTTGAACACTGAGGCATTAGCCTTTTCCATTATACTAAATGGTCCAGCATTTTTAGGGGCAAGAAAAGTTCCTTCCTTCTGTACTTTTACCATTACTTGGTCTCCGATTTTTAGTTCCCATGGGTGTATCTTTCCATCAAAGTAGGCCTTACTTTGTTGATGTTTGTTTCCCAATTTCACTGTGGCAGCTATTCTACCAGCTTCCAAATACTTGATCAAGTCTGACATGTATTTCTCTGAGGACAGGGAAGTTTTCTGGATCTCATTCAAATCTAATCCCATAAGGCTTGAACACCTCTCATAAGTCTTCCGGTCATTAGCTCATGGGGTGAATAGCCTGTATAGGCTACCACCGTTTTTTGGATGGCCATTAATACATAAGGGAGGACCTTGTTCCAGGACGTGTGGTTCTGCTGCACTAATTTTCGTAACATTGTTTTTAATGTTCGATTCATGCGCTCTACCACTCTGCTTGATTCCGGGTGGTAGGCGATATGGAATTTCTGTTTTACCCCTGCCAATTGCATGACCTGCTGCATAACTTGTCCTGTGAAATGTGTTCCCTGGTCAGAATCGATGCCCTCTGGCAATCCCCATCTGGAGAACACTTCTTCCATAAGGATTTTTGCAGTTGTGGCGGCCGAATTATTGTTAGTTGGAAATGCTTCGATCCATTTGGAGAATACGTCCACCACTACTAGGATGTATTTCTTACCACCGGGACAGGTGGGTAAAGGTCTTACATAGTCTATCTGAAATTGAGTCCAAGGGCCCTTGCCCTGTCTAGTATATCCTAATTCTGCCTGGTTTTTGTATTGTGTTGGATTGTTCTGAGCACTTATCAGGCAGTTTTTGTCATACCCTTCCGCTTCTTGCTGTATTCCATTCCACCAGCACAGCTCCTTCAATTTGACTGTGGTCTTATCTATTCCTTGATGCCCATTAATATCGTGGCATTGGTAAATCAATTCTCCCCTTTCTGACACCGGGACTACATATTTGCCATCTTTAAGTACTACTCCATCGTGGAGCTGTAAATTTTGCCCTTGGTGTGGTTTGGGACTTGGGTTTCCTAATTGTATGTTTTTAAGATCAGGGTCTGTAGCCTGGTTGGCTGCCAAGTCCAGTATCGGGCGGGTAACAGCAACTGGTGCCATTGGTGTGGTTTTTACGTTTTCCGAGGGGTCCCATAGGAAACCTGTACAGGCTGCTTCTTTTGCTAGTTCATCCGCCATTCGGTTCCCTAAAGGGGTATTCCTAGCATGTGCAGACGTACAGACCTTGGTTTGTGGTGGCTGTATCAAAAATCAATTTTAAAAGTGGGGCTGTAGCTAGCGGCCTTCCGTCTGCGGAGATGAAACCTCTAGCTTGCCAGATGGGCAGGAAGTCAGTCAGGCTGTTACATGTGTAACTGCTGTCGGAATAAATTTGGACAGGTGTCTTCTGGGTGTACGACTACGTAGGCGATCGCGCTTAATTCTGCAATTTGAGCTCCTTTACTTCCTTCTAATTTAATTGGATTCTGTTCTAAAGCCTGCTTGCCGTCCGGGGTCATTTTTATTACAGAGAATCCTGTGCACTGCTGTCTGTTTATAATTGCGGAAGAGCCGTCCACGTAAACGTGGGTTTTAAATTCGACTTTGTGACTGTTGTCTCTTCCTCCTCCCCTTTCTGACTGAAAGGGACCATCTAAGGTACCTGAAGTCAGAATCTCGCACTGATGTGGGTAGCTGGGATACAACATGTTTTGAGCTAGAGTAATAGTCTTGGGCTGGTACTGGACTGCAATGTCCCGTCCCTGGAGAAGGAGGGCCCATCGTGCGATTCGCTGGGAACTGACTGCACCTTCCTTGAGATTTCCGTCCATCAGCATTTTGATGGGGGTGTGTGGCGTTAAGATAATAAGGGGGCTAAGTCCAATTATGGGTGAGAATTTATGTACCGCCCAAAAGACACTCAGAAGATTCTTGTCACAGGACTGGAAAGTTGCTTCCACTGGTGTTATGACACGTGAGGTGTAAGCTACGGGTTGGAGTTTGTCATGATGGTGCTGTAACAGTACCCCCGAGAGGCCTGTGTTATCAGCGGCTGTCTCTAAATAAAAGGGTAGGGACGGGTTAGCTTTAAGTAGGGAGGGGGCAGTTATAAGGGCCTGTTTAAGTGTTTGGAATGCGTGTTGTTCTGAGTCGACCCACGACCACTGAATTCCCTTTTTGAGCAGTTGGTACAGGGGTTTTGCTACTGGAGAGTCGGCTTCTATGTGGTCACGGCAGTACCCGGTAATACCGAGGAAAGAACAGAGTGAGGGTACATCTGTCGGGACGGGGCGGTTTGCAGCCGCCTCCTTCCTTTGCAAGTTTACTTCTCGCAGGCCGTGGGTGACAATCATTCCGAGGTATTGCACTGAGGATTTCCCTCTCTGAGCCTTTTTTGCATTTAACTTAATTCCGATCTCGAACAGGCGCGCAGCAACTCGCCTAACAACTCGACGTGTTGTTCCAGTGTGTCTGTTTGTAACAGTATATCATCTACATAGAGCACAAGGGCCGAGGGCTGTGAGAAACACTTAAAGCTGCGGGTTAAGATGTTGGAGAAAATTGAAGGGCTGTTATGAAAGCCTTGAGGCAATCAGGTCCAGGTATACTGTTGCTCCCCGTGAGTGAAAGCAAACTTGTATTGACATTCCTTCGCCAAGGGGATGGACCAAAATCCATTACTAATGTCTAATACTGAAAAAAACTTCGCAGCCGGGGATAGCTGGGTAATGACATCACGTGCACCAGCCACGGTGATTGCGGATGACGGCGTCGTCCTGTTAAGGGCTCTATAATCTATAGTCAATCTCCACGACTTATCTGGTTTTTGTACCGGCCAGACAGGAGAATTGTTAACAGACGCAAGGGGTCGTAGGACTCCTTGTTCAAACAAACTGTTTATAATACTGGCCAGGTCATCCTGGGCAGCTGCCGGGATCCTATGCTGTCATTGAGGGGGCGGGTCGGGTCCCGTAACTCGGACTTCAGTATTCATTTTACCGCACTCATGTTTATGGGTAGCAAAAGCAAACGCATGCTCAAGTAGAATTTCCTGTAGTTCGGGGGAGGGGATCATCTCTGAAGGGTTAAAAGTTAAAGTTTTCATACAACACACTCGCGCATCATACGTTCCGGTGGGTACCTCGAATTGCTGCATTAAGTCTGACATTCTCCATATACATCTATTGGCTAGGTCATAGGCTAAATTATAAATTCTCATAAAATCAATCCCTATGATATCGATCTCTCCCATGACGGGTGGAGTGGATAGGCATGAATGTTGAAAGAAATAGTGTCCCAATCCTATCTCTATCGGCTCAGTGAACGTTGCCATTGGCTATGGCCAGTAAAACCACTAAGTAAGACTTTCTGGTCTTCATTTCGTCGTGCGTGAATTGGTGTTTACTACTAAAGCAGGTTCTAGACCCTCCCGTGCCCCATAAAAATGTGGTATCGCGACCTCTTACGGTACCTAAAACTGTCGGGCGTCTATGGTTATCATATTCTACCTTGCACATGACTTCCGAGGTCGTACCCCGTCAATAGTCATAATTTTGTTTGTGGTACGGGTTCATTCTCTCCTTTCCATCCCTTTGATTAGAGCGGGGGTGGCCCTGGGCTTGTAACACTGACTCTGCCAGTGTCCGGTCTCTCCACAGTTATAACATGGCCCTTGGGGGGGGGGTTCCAGAGGAATTCCTTGGACCGGGGTTATAGGGGCTGGGATCACGTGGTCCTTCTACCCTCCATTGTCCCTGACTGTGCCCATGTCCGGGGGCTGTCTGATACGCATGCACTCGTCCTTTTTGGACGGTGGGTTTGGGGGTTTCCTGGTACTCTCTCCATGCACTAGTCATGCGCCTAATAATCCATGCTTCTGTATGGGTCTCATCAGAGGCTCCAAAATGTTTTACTGATGCTTTACTATGACCATTGGCGTGCGAACATAAGGTTTTCCGCCACTGTGAACTTAGGGCATCTGTCAGGTTCGTTCTATCTAAAGTTGCTCCAAAGACGGTTTGAAATACAATCCACAATCTTCCTGCATAGGTGACAGGGTGTTCCTGTTCTCCCTGTTTAAATTGGGCCATTTCGTCTGCTGGGCTTTTACTATCTACTCCAGCGGCTGCTTCTACCGCTACCCACATGTCCGTTAAGGTGCCTGTGCCTTGCTGTTGTGCTTGGGGAAGAGCTCCGAAAATAATGGGTCCCACAGATAGGGGTATAAATTTAATCATCGCTACGTCGTTACTGCGAACTGGTTTAGAGCTGCTCTCCATAAGTAGTAGTTCTTTCCGTCGAACGGGGTCACTTCCTTAGCTAAATCCTTCAACTGGGCTATGGAGAAGGGGGTTACGCATGTGGAGGGTGCATTGGCATTTGCTCCCGGAGTACGGGTAGTAGTTATGGGGTGCATGGAGATAAGATAATTCTGCGAGGGTCCTGGGTATGGGGGTGGGTCATGGCCAGGTGCCTGTGGGGGTGGACGATACTCCCGGCGATCTGTACATGAGCTACCATCATCGCTGCAGGGGTCACTATTACATGCCCTTCCCTGGTTCTCTCCATTTTGCTGGAGTACTTGGGGGCCGTCTTCCCCAAAAGCATTCATAACACCCTTTTACACGATCAGTTGGCTTTCTAATTCTTTGATAGTTTTCCTGTACTGAGTATGGTCTGCTCTGTTTGCCCTATCGGTCCTGTGAGTCGCTTGAAGGAATCTAAGACCGGCTGCTAATTCGCGGCCTTTGTTTTCTAAATCATATACTTGGTTTTGAGCCTCTGTGCACTTCTGCCTCATTTTCTCTTCATTTTGCTTGTTATTTTCTGCCACAGTCATACTAGAGATCAAATGTAATGTATGGAGTTTTTTTTATCTGTTTGGAGAGTCTCAATTTGATTGGCTGGTTCTGCCAATTTAAGCCTCAATCCCCTAACTTCGTCTGTCAATTTTCCTACGTCTGTCTGAAGTCCTGATTTTTCCTGCTCCCATTGGTTTTGTAAAGTTTTGTAAAGGTCTCTCTGCTTAGGTAATTCTGCACAACATGCTGCCATTAAGACACATTTAGACCCTCTCTTCTTTTCTTTTTTAGTTTTGTCAAAAAATGAGTCTCCTTTGAGAAATCCGGGTGAGCTCATTGTTTCAAGCCACCCCGACATTTTCGATCAGGGTCTAGTTAAACTGCTCCTCCCACAACTGGGAGGTTCCACCTTTTCCTGTCATTTCTCACTCTGTCTTTCTTAACAACTTAATTTATTTTAACTCAATATCGTCCCATCTGGGTCGCCAATGTTGTGCAAGCAGCAATTTCGCTAGTCGTGTGACTAGTAGTTGCCTGCGACGGTTCCTGAGTTAAATACTAAATTACACACTAGACAAATGACAGTATCGTTAATGTTCGTTTAATACAGGAAAAGTACAAGACTCACTACTTATACTCTATAATTCTTCGATACGGGAAAGGTACAAGACTCACCACTTATACTCTATAATTACTTAATACAAAAGTATAAGACTCACTACTTATACCCAATTTAACTCTGCAGAAAGGCATTCCAAAGGGTGTTCCTTTTCACTCCAAATACTAACTCTGCTCAACTCTCTTTTAACTCAACTCTGTTTAACTCAACTCTGTTGAACATTGTTCAACTCTGCAAACAAGGCGTTCCAAAAGGTGTTCCTTGCCACAGATATTAACTCTGCTCAAATACTCTGTTTGATTCAACACACTCTCATATTTACCCAATACGTCCCGGGTGATCAAACAGGTCCGACACTGTTCCTTCAAGGTTCGCTCCCTGGCCCCTGTTTCTGTCGAGTGTTAGTCCCGGGTTCTCGCTACGGACTGTCCCAACGTGTCCATTTTATACCTTTTTTGCCCCTTTGTTCGCCGTATATGGTGTTACTCATTGCCTGCTTGCTTCTACAAGATACAGAGACATTCTGCTGTAATCTCAATGTGTATCTGCCTACAAAAGCTATTATGCAGTTAAGAGTCTCCCTTCCCGTGTGCGACCATTAATTTGATCTCTGGAATCTTTCTTATTACACCCCTGCTGTGGCCACAGCTGGCCCTGTGATGGTGGGTGACTCCCTCCTATCCGTTGGACTTCAATTTTTTATTTCTAGCTTGATCTTTTGTTCGGTCGTTAGCAATTGCTGGAGCTTTGTTAATTGGCATTTGGCTTTATTATTTCGTGACTTTCCCTGATGGTTACAACTCTACCTCATCCCTTATCTCATGACCCTGAGGTTAACGCCTGCTTGTTTTTTGTGCAAAAGAGCTTGTTAATTTTTTAGACTTCAGGTCTGAACTAACTTCTTAAACCTTTCTGATATTTCCACAGTATGTTCATTCATTTACTTTGGATTGCCCTTAAAAAATCAGATTAATTCTTATTTCGTTGACATTGAAATGTCTACTTGCAATTCAAATGATGCTGTGAAAAAATAAACAGCAATACAAATTAACATGAGAATGGATTTAACGCTTTATTATTAATAAAAATCATGCATTTAAAAAAGTTTTTCCCTCTTTTAAGTCACCATTACTTGATCAATAAAGATGAGGCCTCCACCAAAGTCAACCTGTATTTATTATTGCAGTTCATTCAACGGGAGCAGGGTGAATTGCTAACCAATTTCCCCCTCCTCTTTCCCCCTAGTGTCCACTCAATGCAACTGTCTGACAGGCCAGACAGAGATGAGAGGATAGATTTTCAACTTACTGCCCACTTGTAAAACTGATGTTGCAGATCAGCGCTCATTATAGAAACTTCCATTTTCATTTCTATTGATTTTAATGGAAATTAAAATCGGACAGTTTTTATAATGGGTGGCTGATCCAGAATGTCAGTTTTACGGCCGGATGCTGAGTTGAAAATCCAGTCCTAGGAATTTATTTTGTGGGGATAGACTGGGTCCTCTGAAACAGTTACAATAAACAGGACAACATTCAAGTCTTTAATAAAAATTGAAATTGCTGTTAGAAAGAATTGGGAATTAACCTTAACTCTAACCCTAATGCTTTTACACAGTGCTTTTCATGACCTCATAATGACAACCAATGAAGTGTTTTGTTTTTGAAGTCTAGTCACTATTGTAATGTGGTAAATGTGGCAGCCAATTTGCACACAACTAGGTCGGACAAACAGCAATGAGATAAATGATCAGATCATCTATTTTTGGTGTTGGTTGAGAGATAAATGTTGGCCAGGACACTAGGAGAATTGTCCTGCTCTTCTTCTGATGCTGCTGTGGGATTTTTACTTACACCTGAGAGGGCAGATGGGGCCTCAGTTTAATGTCGCATCTGAAAGGCACCACCTCCAACAGTGCACAACTCCCTCAGTACTGCAGTTAAGTACCAGCCTAGATTATGTGCTCAGGTTTCTGAAGTAGGACTTGAACCCACGACCTGCTGACTCACAGGCAAGAGCGCTACCACTGAGTCAAGGCTGATACCTTTAGCATTATTTGGTAGATTTTCTGTAAGGACTTAGGGAACCAGCATAGCCCTATTATGGTGAGTGCACCTTTTTCCCAAATGACATTGCACAGACTTTAGTCTAGTTTCCTGAGTTGGTTCACTTAAGTAATTATTCTGCATTTCCTGGGAACATCACAACTTGTGCAGGAACTTTCCTAATTGCACGGTGTGAAATCTTGCAAATATGCAGCTTTTACAAGGCAGCACCTCAACTTTAAAGGGGTGGAGCCACCTAATGGTAAGTGGCCACATAATGGAGGCTAATATTCTATGAGCCATTAGAAGAAGTTTTTCCTTTTTTATTTAACCTTTCTTTCCACATGTTTTGTTCTGCAATGGAACGGACAACTGAAGGATGATTGGGTTATCTGTGGCCATTTGTATTTCCAATACCTTATTTTAAATTCCTAGTAGTTTGATCAAGCTCTATTTATAATTTTTGCCAGGTTTTGTTTACCGAAACTGCACCAATGAGGGCTGGTCTGAAGTATTCCCTGGTTACGGGACAGCATGTGGCTATGATGTGAATGATACCACAAATGATGCCAAGGTAAGTATGTAGAAACACAAATATGCCAGAGTGAACGTACCCAGTATCTCAATCAATATGTTGCAATTAAAGTTTTGTCGCTGGCATTTCAGTTCTAATAATGGACTTTAATGTTCCATTCTGCATGTGCAAAAATACTAATTAAACAGACAGCGAAATAATTTAAAACATGGTAGATATAGTTGAATCTATTGTTATTTAAGATGTTATTTATTTGTATTTTTATAAAGAGAGCATACTATATGAACGTGAAGATCATATACACTGTTGGATACAGCACATCCTTCATATCTCTGTCCATATTTGTAGCAATCCTCGGCTTATTTCGGTGAGTATAACATTAGCAATATCTGTATTAATAAAAATGTTGTGGTTATCTGTCTGCAAGAATGTACCATTGTATGACTGTGAATGTTTGATGGATCCAAGCTATTTACATGGACCTGGATTTTGCAGTCGGTGGCGAAGGAATGGCGCTTGCCGTTTACCTTGCTGACAGCTGCCCACAAAGTTTTCATAGGCTTTAGAGCATAGACCTGCTCTCATCCAGCGTCTGATCCAGTGTGGCACCGTCTACAGGGGATCTGTGGCGTCTGTGAACCAGGAAAGGAAAAACGAGGCTCTTCAACCAATCGGATAGGTGAATTCTCACTGCAACATGCAGCCCTGGATTTTAGCCTGGAGGTGAGTTTTGTGTGGGGTGGGGGCTGTTGTGAGGTCGGGAAACCAAGAAGAGTGAAGGGCCAAAATTGGCTTCTTGTGCGCCTAACAGGGCGCAAATCTGTTTTTGTCTGGGCGATCGCCTCCAGCGAAATTGACCTCGGTTTTTGTGGGCGCGACCCGCTCCTGCTGGTAGCACCCCGTTCGGGAGCGCCCGGCGATGATCCCGTCAGCGCCGTGTGCACCGCCTCGTTACCGACCCCAACATAAATTCGGCCTCTCCCCCTCAGCTTCTGCCTGGCGTTGACAATGACAGCTTCAGCTGTCGAGTTGCAGGTGGGAGTCAGCTGGAGAAGCGCTATTGAAAGGCGCCATTTTGGCAAAAAAATGCTGTCGGCCATCATTATTTATAGCTTGCTGACAGATAGGCAGAGTGTCTGTTGCAAAGACTGTAGCGGTTTTGACCTCAAGGACTGTTCTGACTTCAAGGACTGTTCAAAGCATTGCTTTGTTTAATTCAGGGCAGATTTGACTCACCATTATTTTTCTCGTTTCATGGGGGCTGTGTTGGCACTTGACCTCCTGCTCGACGTCACTGTCGGAGGTTATTTAGGCAGAAACAAAGGTAGAGGGAAAGGCAGAGAGAAAGAAAGGCAGCAGAGAAAGACAAAGAGAGAGAGAGGGAGCAAGGCAAGGAGAAAAGCAAAGAGAGAGAGAGAGGAAGAAAGACAGGTACAAGGACAGCAAGGTGTGGCCAGAGGGAGAAGGCGCAATAGGCCTGGCAACAGGAGACCTTACCCTCCCAATGCATTCCGGCACCAATTCCCATACATTAATTTCACTGAGGAGCAAGGTGTTCGAAGACTGTGCTTTAGCAAGGACTTAGTCACAGAGATCTGCCATCTCCTGCAACCAAACCTCAAGCTTCAGACGAGGGTGAGGACGATTCTCTCAGTGACAGTCAAGGTCACCATCGTACTGAATTTCTACACCAATGGATCCTTCCAGGGTGCAACAGGAGACATCTCCAACATCTTATATTTTGCTGTCCATTGCTCCATCTGCGAGGTCACAGATGCTCGCTATAGAAGGAGAAGGGACTACATTTCCTCCCCATGACCAGAGAGAAGCAGCATGGCATGCATGTGGATTCATCAGGATAATGGGCCTCCCCATGGTGCAGGGAGCCATTGACTGGCACTACATCACAATCCTGAGATCTTCCGTAACAGCAAAAGTTATCACTCACTGAATGTGCACTTGGTGTGCAACCACATATGCAGAATCCTTACTGTCACTGCCCGCTATCCTGGCAGCAGCCACGATGCCTTCATCCTGCCCCAAATCGGTATGCCAGCTCTCTTCCAGCCACCACATCAAGCTCGCAGATGGCTGCTCGGAGACAAGGGCTATCCGCTCTCTACCTGGCTAATGACTCCCTTCCTGCCCAGCACTCCTACAATGAGAGCCATGCGCCACCAGGACCATCATTGAGCAGACCATCGGAGTGCTCAAGCAATGGTTCCACTGCCTTGACTGCTCGGGAGAAGTCCTCCAGTACTCACCAGAGGGGGTGCCCCTATTGGTCATCGTCTGCTGCATGCTACACAACCTGGCCATTATGAGCCATTGCCACTAGGCATAACCGCACCATCTCAGGAGGAGAAGGATGACTGGGAGGAGGACCAGGAGCAGGAGCAGCAACAGCCGCAACGGAGGATGTAGCGATCCTGCAACGGAGGTCCGCGACCGTCTCATCAGGACTCGTTTCCATCCCACTTCCCGGCGCCTCTGAATGTCCTAATCACAACATCAATTTGCCCTTCCATACCAAAGACCCAAAACTGAAATGAGAGAAAACAGCAAACATTAAACATTCCAATCAAAATTTATAAAAAAATAACAAAATGTATAATCGTGTATTTATGAATCACCCTTGTGCATTTCTTTATATCCCTTCTTTTGTTTACCTATTGTACTACTCCTCCGCAGTGTACATAAGAACATAAGAAATAGGAGCAGGAGTAGGCCATACGGCCCCTCGAGCCTGCACCGCCATTTAATACGATCATGGCTGATCCGATCATGGACTCAAGTCCACTTCCCTGCTCGCTCGCCATAATCTCTTATTCCCTTATTGTTTAAGAAACTGTCTATTTCTGTCTTAAATTTATTCAATGTCCCAGCTTCCACAGCTCTCTGAGGCAGTCAATTCCACAGATTTACAACCCTCTGAGAGAAAAGATTTCTCCTCATCTTAGTTTTAAATGGGCGGCCCCTTATTCTAAGATTATGTCCCCTAGTTCTAGTCTCCCCTATCAGTGGAAACAGCCTCTCTGCATCCACCTTGTCAAGCCCCCTCATAAACTTATACGTTTCGATAAGATCACCTCTCATTCTTCTGAATTCCAATGAGTAGCGGCCCAACCTACTCAATCTTTCCTCATAAGTCAACCCCCTCATCCCTGGAATCAATCTCGTGAACCTTCTCTGCACTGCCTCCAAAGCAAGTATATCCTTTCATAAATATGGAAACCAAAACTGCATGCCGTATTCCAGGTGTGGCCTCACCAATACCTTATATAGCTGTAGTAAGACTTACCTGCTTTTATACTCCATCCGCTTTGCAATAAAGGCCAAGATACCATTGGCCTTCCTGATTACTTGCTGCACCTGCATACTATCCTTTTGTGTTTCATGCATAAGTACCCCCAGGTCCCGCTGTACTGTGGCACTTTGCAATCTTTCTCCATTTAGCATAGACTCATACTCTGTGCTTCTCTAAACATTTGAGGACTTCATTCAATATGTTATTATGAATTTGCCAATTTGGTGCTGAAATTAGTATGTCATCTAAATAACATACTACTCCTTCAATACCTTGCAAAATCTGGTTCATTACCCCTTGAAATATGGCAGGGCGGAAGACACTCCAAATGGTAGCCTATTAAATTGATAATAGGTCTAGATGGATATTTATAGTCAGGCATGACTTGGACTCCTCATCTAGTTCAAGCTGTAAGTAGGCATTCCTAAGATACAACTTTCAGAAAATCTGACCCCCTGTCAGTGTTGTGAAAAAATCTTCTATATTTGGCAATATAGAAGGGACATTACCCTCTAGAACCTGGTTTACGTTTACTTTATAATCACCACACAATCTTACCTTACCATCGGACTTAGGTACAACGACAATGGGTGTAGCCCAATTACATTAATCTATCTTAGAAATAATGTTTTCATTCTCTAGTCTTTTGAGTTCTTGCTCAACTTTCTCCTTTGAGTGCATATGGTATGGAACATGGCTTGCAGTAAATTGATCTAGCGTCCTTCTGTACCCTGACACTTGCCTTGAAGCCTTGGATCCGATTGCCCATTTCGAAGAACACCTTCGGATAATTCTTGATGACATCATCTTTTGACGCAAATCTCGTTTCAACACGAAAAATCTTACTCCAATCCAGCTTCAGTGATCCCAACCAACAGACAGATTGCGGGGGAGGGGGTTTACTGGTTAGCTTATTGGGCTGGGAGGAAGCACTCCTGCTCCTCCTGCCCCAAAAGCTGTGCTGTAAAGGCTCTTACCTCATGGATTCGGCCCTTCTCATCTGCTTTCAGCTGCTGAGTTTCCCAAGGCCAGAGAAACCAGGCTGCCTGTGGTTAAAAATAGAATCACTGTTAAAATGAAAGCAGGCAGCCTCAGTATAATATTTAAATGACCAACCCACTTCCCGCAAGCGGATTTGTCACCCTCCCATCATCCCACCTCCGCTAAAACCAGAAGTGGGTGGGTTCGAGGCAGGTTCAGTTCCTGTTCCAGATTTTTACATTTTAACCTCTGACACAACCAGAACCCATTCATTTTAGGGAGTTAAGATTCAGCTAGCAGAGTCTAAACCAGACAGTATAAAGCAGGAAATAAAAATTAGATTTAAATCATGTACAGAAAATGAAATTAATATTAGAAAATACAGATGGGATTAACAGAGAGAGATAAAAGAAACAGATAGAAAAAGTTAAAAAAAACTTTAAAAAAAATCTATTTAAAAAAACCTCCAACACTAATGAACTTCCAAGGGAATGGGAGTACAAATGCATAAAAATAAGTTAGGGCCAGAGAGGTTGTTTAGCATTAATTATCATGTATTAAAACCTACTTGTTAAAAACTCACTTGCTGCTGAATACAATAGCCCCAACTCTTTCTGCCATCTTTAGTTTGCCACTCATAGAATAATAGAATCATAGCGCAGAAGGTAAGAACATAAGAAATAGGAGCAAGAGTATTGCCACCTGACATTTAATAAGATCATACATAAGAACATAAGAATTAGGAACAGGAGTAGGCCATCTAGCCCCTCGAGCCTGCTCCGCCATTCAACAAGATCATGGCTGATCTGGCCGTGGACTCAGCTCCACTTACCCGCCCGCTCCCCGTAACCCTAATTCCCTTATTGGTTAAAAATCTATCTATCTGTGATTTGAATACATTCAATGAGCTAGCCTCAACTGCTTCCTTGGGCAGAGAATTCCACAGATTCACAACCCTCTGGGAGAAGAAATTCCTTCTCAACTCGGTTTTCAACATGGCTTATCTGATCATGGGCTCAGCTCCACTTCCCTGCCTGCCCCCCATAACCCTTTACTCCCTTATTACTCAAAAATCTGTCTATCTCCACCTTAAATATATTCAATGACCCAGCTTCCATAGCTCTCTGGGGCAGAGAATTCCATAGATTTACAACCCTCTGAGAGAAGAAATTCCTCCTCATCTCAGTGTTAGAAGGTGGCCATTCAGCCCGTCGAGCCTGTGCCAGCTCTCTGTAACAGTATTTCAGCTAGTCCCACTCCCCCACCCTTTCCCCTTTCACTCACATGATCAGCACAATTATATTTCAAAACCAAAAATAGAACCTGCATAACAATATCCTTTCATCTTCCCCGTTATTCGTTACGGCCAGCCCACGAAATATAAAAAAGTGGTGGATGTTATAAAACAGTTTACCTATCAGCTCTGTGTGCACCCCTGCAAGCCTAGCCGCCTAACCCTACCACCAACCAATTTCTTGTCAAGTCCCTCCCTCCCTTCTTTGGATCCTGTTCCTCCCCCTTCCCCTCTCCTCCCTTTGGTTCTGTCTTCACTAAGGAAGACACAAATAACCTTCATGAAATACTGGGGTCCGAGGGTCTAGTGAGAAGGAGGAACTGAAGAAAATCCTTATTAGTCAGGAAATTGTGTTCGGGAAATTGATAGGATTGCAGGCCGATAAATCCCCAGGGACTGATAGCCCAGAGTACTTAAGGAAGTGGCCTGAGAAATAGTGGATGCATTGGTGGTTATTTTCCAACATTCTATAGACTCTGGATCAGTTCCTATGGATTGGAGGGTAGCTAATGTAACACCATTTTTTAAAAAAGGAGGGGGGGAGAAAACAGGGAATTATAGACCGGTTAGCCTGACATCGATAGTGGGGAAAAGTTGGAATCAATTATTAAAGATGTAATAGCAACGCATTTGGAAAGCAGTGACAGGATCGATCCAAGTCAGCATGGATTTATGAAAGGGAAATCATGCTTGACAAATCTTCTAGAATTTTTTGAGGATGTAACTAGTAGAGTGGACAAGGGAAAACCAGTGGATGTGGTGTATTTGGTCTTTCAAAAGGCTTTTGGCAAGGTCCCACACAAGAGATTATTGTGCAAAATTAAAGCACATGGTATTGGGGGTAATGTATTGACGTGCATAGAGAACTGGTTGGCAAACAGGAAGCAAAGAGTAGAAATAAACGAGTCCTTTTCAGAATGGCAGGCAGTGACTAGTGGGGTACCACAAGGTTCAGTGCTGGGACCTCAGCTATTTACAATATACATTAATGATTTAGACAAAGGAATTGAATGTAATATCGGCAAGTTTGCAGATGACACTAAGCTGGGTGGCAGTGTGAGATGTGTGGAGGATGCTAAGAGGCTACAGGGTGACTTGGATAGGTTAGGTTAGGACAAATACATGGCAGATGCAGTATAATGTAGATAAATGTGAGGTTATCCACTTTGGTGGCAAAAACAGGAAGGCAGAATATTATCTGAATGGTGACAGATTAGTAAAAGGGGAGGTGCAACGAGACCTGGGTGTCATGGTACATCAGTCATTGAAAGATGACATGCAGGTACAGCAGGCGGTGAAGAAGGCAATGGCATGTTGGCCTTCATAGCGAGAGGAATTAAGTATAGGAGCAGGGAGGTCTTACTGCTGTTGTACAGGGCCTTGGTGAGGCCACACCTTGAATATTGTGTACAGTTTTAGTCTCCTAATCTGAGGAAGGACATTCTTGCTATCGAGGGAGTGCAGCGAAGGTTCACCAGACTGATTCCTGGGATGGCAGCACTGACATATGAAGAAAGACTGGATCAACTAGGATTATATTCACTGGAATTTAGAAGAATGAGAGGGGATCTCATAGAAACATATAAAATTCTGACGGGATTGGACAGGTTAGATGCAGGAAGAATGTTCCCGCTGTTGGGGATGTCCAGAACCAGGGGTCACAGTCTAAGGATAAGGGGTAAGCCATTTAGGACTGAGATGAGGAAAAACGTCTTCACTCAGAGAATTGTGAACCTGTGGAATTCTCTACCACAGAAAGTTGTTGAGGCTAGTTTGTTAGATATATTCAAAAGGGAGTTAGATGTGGCTCGTATGGCTAAAGGGATCAAGGGGTATGGAGAGAAAGCAGGAATAGGGTATTGAAGTTGCATGATCAGCCTTGATCATATTGAATGGTGGTGCAGGCTCGAAGGGCTGAATGGCCTACTCCTGCACCTATTTTCTGTGTTTCTATGTTTCTTCCCTCTCCACTCCCTTTTGCCTGCTCTTAAAATCACTGTATTTGTTTTTCATGCTAGAACGCATGTGCTTAGAACTCCTGTTGCTGTGTCCCCCTTCCTGCTGCCCACTCCCCAATGCTGGGACCAGTAGCAATGCCATGGAAGAATGAGCATTATTTATAAAAAAGTACATATATATTGAAGCATAGGTAAGTTTAAACTATTTCAATTTGTACTCTATATAACTGAAACATTTTGCATATTTTATAGGAAACTTCACTGTACCAGGAATTACATTCATATGCATTTGTTTGTGTCGTACATCCTTCGTGCAATTTCAATCTTCATAAAAGACAGTGTCCTGTTTTCCAGTGAGGATATTCTTCATTGCAAAGCTTACTCGGTAATTATTTCATTATGTAACAAAAATGATAACTATTTGTAGGGAATCAGCCTAAAATTTTTTAATTGTCCTGCTTCTTAAATTACCCATGAGTTTCTAAACAAGTCAATGAGACATGCCGTGGTAAAGAGGCAAGAACATTGTACAAAGTAGATAGCTATGGTTAATCATTAATTAATTAACTAGGCAGTAGAGCTCAGGACAATGAGCCTTGTATCGTGGTGGCAATCTATCTACACATTGATGACAATTTTGTGTTTGCTAAATTTAGTGAAATAGAGTGATGGGGTCAGAAGTATATACTGACAGACACTTGTCCAGAGGAGTGTTCCTACTCCTCAAAAGAGTTAAAAGGTTTAGAGAAAAAGATGAAAACACACTCATTTAACTAGTTTAGCTCTTACTGAAGGTGACTGTTAATAATAAACTTAAGCAACCTTCTGCAGAAAGAATGTCACATGGAAAAATAAGTATTTTGGTATAGGTCAGATATGACATTTTTGAGCTTATCCCAGTTTAATATTTTAATGTTTGTCAATGTGGCCCTGAATTTCTTTTGGACCTGGGACAGAGTGCTGGTGTAAAACAGTCGGGGGAGGGGATGACCAGGGATGGGAAATAGGATGAGGCCCAGAAACACTGGAACTTTACCCCAAATATTGCATATGCAAATTCCCACTGGGGCAGAGTTGGATGTTCTGTCTGCACCATTGAAGGTCTATAAAAGGTCATGGGGCCGGGATGCTTGTGCCATCTGCCAGATTACCCACTGCTTCCAGCTCCTTTTGACCCGAGCAACCTGGACAGCAGCAACATGCCAGCATCCAGGTTATTGGAAAGGTGGAAGTGGGGCCCACATGGGTTTCCAGGCCTAGGTATTGGCCTGGAAGAACCCAGAATTTTGTAGCCTGCCATCTTAAAACAGAGCTTCATACTGGCTGGAGTTATACTACTCCTGGTGCAAAGCCCAAGTGGTGTGAGGCTATTTTCTGGAGGTGGTCTCTGATCACTCAGCCATCAGATTGCTGATTGACTCCTGAGATATATTGCCATTTTCACATCTAAAAACAAAAATAATAGTGTACAAGCATCAATATAAAAGTATTAATATATCACAACACAGTAAGTTACCTGTTTCTGTAGTAAGAGAAGTAAAAACTTGACCTGCGATTTATTGTGTTTTCTCTTTACTTTGTTTCCCAGGTTGAATGTAAAGTTGTTATTGTTTTCTTCCAATACTGTATTATGGCTAATTTCAGTTGGTTGCTTGTAGAAGCACTGTATCTGCACACGCTCCTGGTGGTATCTGTCTTTTCAGAGCAAAAGTACTTCTGGTGGTACATTGTTCTAGGATGGGGTAAGTTTTACTTTAAGAAACTAAACCCCATGTATGTTTGTACAGTTTTACAAAACTCATTTTGGAAAGTATCCTGTTTGCCGGAGCTAACAATCCGATTTTCCTTTGTTTTGTTGATTCTTTTAATTTCTATCCTTCAGGTGCACCAGCAATTTTTATTATACCCTGGGCAATTGCGAGACAGATATATGAGAACATTGGGTAAGCTATGTTTCCATGATAAATAAAACCTATGAATGAAGAACAGATGTTGCAGGAAAGGAACTTTTCTGGTCAAACCTTTATTATGATTACACAGAAGGATGGTATTATTTTTAATGTTAGATACTAGCAGAAAAAATATAGTAGAAAAGTAGTAAAACCTCCAATTGTACTGAAAACTGTAGCATGCTTAATTATATATCAATAAAAATGTGTGATAATGTCATAAAAATGTACAGTACTTTAAATCTCCCAATAGGTGTGGAAATTGTCCTCTTACACTCCATTGAGATATAGTAACAAGGTTTACAAGTTATTTGTAAAAAATTTAAATGTTGTCTGCCTCCCATTTTGACAATTATTCTTTAACATATTTTATTACCAATAATTTACTAATAATTACTGTATGTAAATGTAGTACTACTGTACCTAATCTAATAGCTTGTTCAAAATTCACAGACTGTTCAGCCATTTACACATCACTATTTTAAAAGCTTCATAACCTATTTGCCTAATCCACAGCTGCTGGGATGTTAACTCAGATGAACATATATGGTGGATCATTAAAGGACCTGTAATTGTATCTATTTTTGTAAGTACTTTTCAATTGAAGATGATTCTGATCTGTGGTAAATTATTAGTTAAAATGCCACATTTTAAATAATTTGCATTGATAATTAAATAGTGCACCCTAGAAACTAAGTATTCAGCAATTGGTAAACCAATGTACGGTGCATGCAGCTATTTTCTCAAATGGGGATAACATTTGGCGATACCACAAAATGAACAAATCAAATCGGTCACTTGTTATACACTCTGCTCAATTTTTCTTTCCATTTAAGTCAATGGAAGGAAAATCGGGAGAGGTGTATAATGAGTGGCCAATCCAATATCACCGATTTTACACTATCGTCAAAAGTTAAAATGACTCCCAGAGGTATTTTGGGACCCCAGATACCACTTTTCTCAGATACAAGACTAATACTTATAGATTTCAAATTTGTCTATTTAAATCTTATTAGTTATAACAACTTCATGTATGTATAACATTAAATATCTTTGTAACATGCTGAAAATGTCATACAGCGTTTGAGATAAACCCCAAATCCAATTCCAAATGGCAAAACAGATGATATAAACAATAATCACTATTGGATTGAATGATGCAGTTGGTTAGCCGGTCTCCAGTTGTCTTGGTTAACCCTTGCTACTGGACCAAGGCCTAGCTCTGTCAAGCCCGTGTGGTGGCTGGTGTGCAACGGCCACCACACATTAAAAAAATCCACGCACAGGCATCTTCCACCCTTCAAGATGTAGTTCGGGACCTGAAATATTAGGTCCTTCATTGAAACACCTGAATTCATCCCTTTTTGGTGTGGAAGCAAGTCATCCTCGATATGAGGGACCATCTATGAATGAATGAATGTTCATTAGTTTAAATCCAACCCCAGAAAAGAGAATAAAACTTTCCTTTTTCTGCTAACTGCAAGAATCTGGGCCCAAAATTCGCCACCATTTAGCTCCAAATTTTTGGAGGTATCAGTGCTTTTTTGGAACTAACTTAATTTTGCAAGTTTTGCCAAGGGTATAACACTGTCCTTAACAGGTAACGGCCAATTATTTTAGTTAAGATTTTTATGATGTCACTTAGGGTCAAACCCACCCATAAGAATTTTTTCAAAAACGGCGGTGGGGATCACCTTGAAAAACCTTACCTTACCAAATCGGAGTTCGATAGAAATCAGCATTACAGACGCCATCTTGTTTATCACCCTCGGCCGGACACAGGAGCTCGGCGCTGGGCTTCCACATAAGCCCGAGGGGGGTAGAGGGAGATGGAAGCCAAGCCGGGGAGAGGGGCGGCAACAGTGGTGACCTTTCGGCTGGGGAGCGCGGCGGCAGCAGGGGAACTTTCAGCCAGAGATAGGGACGGCAGCAAGGGGACCTTATGGCTGGGGATAGGGCCTCTTAGGTAGTCATTTTCAAATGAAAGGCTGCACGGCCAGTGCTAATGTTGGCTTAGGGAAGTGACAAAATAAAATTGCCAAACTAGTGGTGCAAGCAATGAAAGTTGAACTGTAAAACAACTGTGACCTCTTCTGATGAGAAAAAAGTATAAGCTGGCTTTTACCATTAACCCATCTTTCTTGATAGACACTTTCTGCACGACAGTCAGATCAGTTTTCTTGAGTTTCGTTGTCTGCAGTTATTTCCTTGCTCTTTGTTCTTTCAGCAGCAGCGGGTATTCCTTTCAGCCGGGGATAGGGGCAGAAAATGCTGGAAACTCAGCAGGAAAAATCACTCCGGGGTTAGCTACATAGTAAAGCTGTACAATTAAATGTTACCCTGGAAATTTAAATGCTTGGGCATGCACAGAACGGGACCTCAGTTTTTCGGCGCTATCAGTTAGCTCCACCCACAAAAGCTAAGGTCTTTCTGCGCGGCATCAAATTCAAAGAGAAAAATGGCGAAACTTCGGATTTTTTATGCCGCTATTTCGACATAAAAAATCGGCTGTTAATCATAAATAGCGCCAAAAAAAGGCAATGTGGAATTTTGGGCCCTTTAAATGAATTTGGGCAGTCTCATCTCAATTCCTAGTAAGTGAGAATCCAAAGCATGAGACTATTACTTCAATCTCACACATTGGCACTCTCACTAAGAACAGCTATACATACAGCGAGTGTAGAATATTTCTCAAACTAGGGATTATGAAAAGAAATGGTGGGCATTAATAATACTTGGTGGTAGTAAAATTAGCTCATAAATATCTAGTGTTTACTTAATTAGTGAAATAAATAATTAGGCTATCATGGTATTTATTAGAAGTGACACAAAATCTTAGAATTTCTTTGATTATGCATCATTTCAAAAGATGTTCTTTTTTTGTTTTCCACCTCTTTTCCATATTTTTTTATTCCTTTATATCCCGATAGAGAATAGGGACATATACTGGGAATTTCCAGATTGGCTGGCATAACTTTCGTGGAAGATCAGTGGATACCCCATTTATGCATCTATCTGGAGTTCCTGCTGATTTTCTATCGAGGTTGCGGTAGCCAATCAGGAGAACCGCCGAGGAAATTCCCAGTGATAGACTGTTGGGAATTACCTCTGCATACTGCTTCCCCCTTGTGGCACAGCCATGACTGTGTGGCAGAAAGTCAAGTATAAAGTTTGCTAATATCAAAGGCAATTTCAGAACACTTATAGTTCTAAGAAAATAAAATCAATACTGGCCAATAAAGGGTGCTCCTATTAGCATATGTGGTCAGTACCAATGGGAGCAAATGTCATTAAACAGGATAATGACAATTGCGATGTGGAATATTTAAGAACATAAGAACATAAGAATTAGGAACAGGAGTAGGCCATCTAGCCCCTCGAGCCTGCTCCGCCATTCAATAAGATCATGGCTGATCTGGTCGTGGACTCAGCTCCACTTACCCGCCCTCTCCCCGTAACCCTTATTTTCCCTTATTGCTTGAAAATCTATCTATCTTTGACTTGAAAACATTCAATGAGCCAACCTCAACTGCTTCCTTGGGCAGAGAATTCCACAGATTCACAACCCTCTGGGAGAAGAAATTCTTTCTCAACTCGGTTTTAAATTGGCTCCTCCGTATTTTGAGGCTGTGCCCCCTAGTTCTAGTCTCCCCCACCAATGGAAACAACCTCTCTGCCTCTATCTTGTCTATCCCTTTCATGATTTTAAATGTTTCTATAAGATCACCCCTCATCCTTCTGAACTCCAAGGAGTAAAGACCCAGTCTACTCAATCTATCATCATAAGGTAACCCCCTCATTTCTCGAATCAGCCTAGTGAATTGTCTCTGTACCCCTTCCAAAGCTAGTATATCCTTCCTTAAGTAAGGTGACCAAAACTGCACGCAGTACTCCAGGTGCGGCTTTACCAATACCTTATACAGTTACAGCAACACCTCCCTGCATTTGTACTCCATCCCTTTCGCAATGAATGCCAACATTCCATTTGCCTTCCTGATTACCTGCTGCACCTGCAAACTAACCTTTTGCGAAGCCGGTTCACGGGCTCCCAGGCCGCCTGCAATTTCTGCGGTCCGGAAGAGTCCGTGTTCCATGTTTTTATGGAATGCACGAGGTTGCAGCCCCTGTTTTATTATTTAAAGGGGCTGCTCCTGAAATTCTGGCTGCACTTCAGTCCCACACTCCTGATCTTTGGGCACCCTGTGCGGAAGGGAGCGGGTAGGTCCGAGGGCCTCCTCGTAGGACTGCTCCTGGGCACGGCCAAGGGTGCCATCAGCCGGTCCAGGCAGCGGGCGGTCGAGGGGGTCGTTCAACCTGACTGCCTGCCTCTCTTCCGCGCGTACATCCGCGCCAGGGTGTCCTTGGAGATGGAGAACGCGGTGTCCACCGGTACGCTCGAGGCCTTCCGCGAGAGGTGGGCACCGGAGGGACTGGAGTGCATCATCACGCCCGGCAACCAAATTTTAATTTGATTTTATGTTTTTTTAAGTTAATTTGTTTTAATTGCCAGTGCTTTTAGTGTTCTCCTCCCCTTTTATAGGGGGCACTTGGAGAAAAAAAAATTCGACTCTGTGCCAAAAAAAAAAATGGCATTGTAAATGTTGGTGTTTCCCCCAGATCGGGGGGCACGGTTTAATGTTTTTCTGTTAACTCCTAAAAGAGTTTCATGCACAAGGACCCCCAGGTCCCTCTGCACCACAGCATGTTGTAATTTCTCCCCATTCAAATAATATTCCCTTTTACTGTTTTTTTTCCCAAGGTGGATGACCTCACATTTTCCGACATTGTATTCCATCTGCCAAACCTTAGCCCATTCGCTTAACCTATCTAAATGTCTTTGCAGCCTTTCTGTGTCCTCTACACAACCCGCTTTCCCACTAATTTTTGTGTCATCTGCAAATTTTGTTGCACTACACTCTGTCCCCTCTTCCAGGTCATCTATGTATATTGTAAACAGTTGTGGTCCCAGCACCGATCCCTGTGGCACACCACTAACCACTGATTTCCAACTGGAAAAGGACCCATTTATCCCGACTCTCTGCTTTCTGTTCGCCAGCCAATTCTCTATCCATGCTAATACATTTCCTCTGACTCCGCGTACCTTTATCTTCTGCAGTAATCTTTTCTGTGGCACCTTATCGAATGCCTTTTGGAAATCTAAATACACCACATCCATCGGTACACCTCTATCCACCATGCTCGTTATATCCTCAAAGAATTCCAGTAAGTTAGTTAAACATGATTTCCCTTTCATGAATCCATGCTGCGTCTGCTTGATTGCACTATTCCTATCCAGATGTCCTGCTATTTCTTCCTTAATGATAGTTTCAAGCATTTTCCCCACTACAGATGTTAAACTAACCGGCCTATAGTTACCTGCCTTTTGCCTGCCCCCTTTTTTAAACAGAGGCGTTACATTAGCTGCTCTCCAATCCGCTGGTACCTCCCCAGAGTCCAGAGAATTTTGGTAGATTATAACAAATGCATCTGCTATAACTTCCGCCATTTCTTTTAATACCCTGGGATGCATTTCATCAGGACCAGGGGACTTGTCTACCTTCAGTCCCATTAGTCTGTCCAGCACTACCTCCCTAGTGATAGTGATCATCTCAAGGTCCTCCCTTCCCACATTCCTATGACCAGCAATTTTTGGCATGGTTTTTGTGTCTTCCACTGTGAAGACGGAAGCAAAATAATTGTTTAAGCTCTCAGCCATTTCCACATTTCCCATTATTAAATCCCCTTTTCATCTTCTAAGGGACCAACATTTACTTTAGTCACTCTTTTCCGTTTTATATATCTGTGAAAGCTTTTACTATCTGTTTTTATGTTTTGCGCAAGGTTACCTTCGTAATCTATCTTCCCTTTATTGCTTTTTTAGTCATTCTTTGCTGTTGCTTAAAATTTTCCCAATCCTCTAGTTTCCCACTAACCTTGGCCACCTTATACGCATTGGTCTTTGATTTGATACTTTCCTTTATTTCCTTGGTTATCCACGGCTGGTTATCTCTTCTCTTGCCGCCCTTCTTTTTCACTGGAATATATTTTTGTTGCGCATTATGAAAGAGCTCCTTAAAAGTCCTCCACTGTTCCTCAATTGTGCCACCGTTTAGTCCTTGTTTCCAGTCTACTTTAGCCAACTCTGCCCTCATCCCACTGTAGTCCCCTTTGTTTAAGCATAGTACGCTCGTTTCTGACACAACTTCCTCATCCTCAATCTGTATTACAAATTCAACCATATTGTGATCACTCATTCCGAGAGGATCTTTTACGAGGAGATCGTTTATTTTTCCTGTCTCGTTGCACAGGACCAGATCCAAAATGGCTTGCTCCCTTGTAGGCTCTGTTACATACTGTTCTAAGAAACAATCCCATATGCATTCTATGAATTCCTCCTCCAGGCTACCCCCTGCGATTTGATTTGACCAATTGATAGGTAGATTAAAATCCCCCATAACTACTGCCGTTCCTTTTTCACATGCCTCCATTATTCCCTTGATTATTGCCCGCCCCACCATGAAGTTATTATTTGGGGGCCTATAAACTACGCCGACCAGTGACTTTTTCCCCTTACTATCTCTAATCTCCACCCACAATGATTCAACATTTTGTTCATTGGAGCCAATATCATCCCTCACAACTGCCCTGATATCATCCTTTATTAACAGAGCTACCCCACCTCCTTTCACTTCTTGCCTATCTTTCTGAATCGCATTAACTTTGCATTAACTTTGTCCCATGGAGAGGATTTAAGAACTTCTATTACTTTCAATGGGAATTAACAGCTGTATCTAACCATTTTTTTTGTGAATGAAAACAAGTAGTTTTGTGATATCACCTAAATAGTCAGTACTCAGGTTTTAGCTCACGCATATGTATTAGTTGCTAATAAAGTCTGCAGACAAAGACAGGAAAGATTTGGGGATATATCATTCAAATATTTCATCATTACGGTAATTATCAATGCCCTGTATTTTCTGTCATGTAAATGTTGATGCTAAAAATGTTGGAAAAGACTAGTTAGATGCACATGTTAATTTAAGAGCCATTGTAATTAATAGCCATAACTATTTACTTTCACTATGGTCTGCTTTTTCTTTGTTTTTATATATTTAAAAAGAATTATTTTGAATGTGAAAGTGCCAATGGTGTTTCCTCAATAGTTTCTGCCCACTTCATAGAATCTCGCAGCACAGAATGAGGCCATTTGGCCATCTTGTCTATGCTGGCACTTTGAAAAAGCTATCCAATTAGTCCCACTCCATGCTCATTCCCCACAGCCCTGCAAATGTTTCCCTTTCAAGTATATATCCAATTCCCGTTTGAAAGTTACGTGTGAATCTGTTTCAGGGAGTGCATTCCAGATCAGAACAACTCACTGCATTAAAATATTTCTCCTCATCTTGCCCTAGCTCTTTTGCCAATTATTTTAAATTTATGTCCTCTGGTTATTGACCCTCCTGCCAATGGAAAAGGTGCCTCCCTCTCTGCTCCATCAAAACCTTTCATAATTTTGAACACCTCTGTTAAATCTCCCCGTAAGCTTCTCGGCTCTGAAGAGAACAATCCCAGCTTCTCCAGTCTCTCCACATAACTGAAGTCCCTCATCCCTGGTACCATTCTAGTAAATCTCCTCTGCACCCTTTCCAAGGCCTTCACATTGTTTCTATAGTGTGGTGCCAAGAAATGGTCACAATACTCCAGCTGAGGCCTAACCAGTGATATATAAATGTTTAACATAACTTCTTTGCTTTTGTACCCTATGCCTCTATTTATAAAGCCCAGGATCACTTATGCATTTTTAACTTCTTTATCTACTTGTCCTGCCACCTTCAAAAATGTAAACATTTACTTTTATTCTATTTCACAGATCAACTTTGTTCTCTTCGTTTGCATCCTTAGAATATTAATAAAAAAGCTAAAAACACCTGATGCTGTGGGGAATGATTTTAACCAGTACAGGTGAGTCAGTATACCTGCCACCCTCTTTAATATAAAGCCATGCAAATTCTACTCTGGGTGTGGGAAAGTCAGTGAGTACTTCTCACCAGTGCTGCAAAATCCAAACCCCAACACGGCGATGTCAAACTCCAGGTACCTACCTCTAATGTATCCACCTTGATCTGTATCTTGGTATTTAAACTGATAAGAGATGAAAACTGAGAGGAGAGGCTTTAGTTATGACAAGACACTAGAGGAACTAGGATTTTTTTCATTGAAACAAAATGGGGTAAGAGGTGACCTGATAGAGGCTATCAAAATGATATATAAAAGCCTTGCTTCTATTGCACTTGGGCCATATTCTCTGAAAAGGGCAGGCAGCCATTTCATGCTAGATTTTCTAACCTGGAGCTAGAAATTGATAAGTAGCACAATTGCTGTTTAGTTGACTTCAAGAGTTGAAAGCAACTATAATTACCAAATTTATCCATGTGGATGACTTCCATAGTGAACACTTCAGCAATTTAAAAGGTTATAAAATATTCTGAAGGGATAGAATAAGAAAAAAGAAGGGAGTTGGCAGTATTAATCAAAGATTCTATCACAATATTAGAGCATAAAAATGATAGAATCATAGAATAATACAGCACAGAAGGCAACCATTTGGCCCATCGAGTCTGTGGGGAATGAATCAGCTCTTTCGAATATCAATCCAGTTAGTCCCATCCCCTTGCTCTTTCCCCATATCCCTGCAATTTGTTTCTCCTTCAAATATTTATCCAATTTCCTTTGAAGGCTACTATTGACTCTGTATCTGCCACCCTATCAGGCATTCCAACCACTCATTGGGAAAACATGTTTTTCCTCATGTCACCTCTGGTTTTTTTGCCAATCACCTTAAATCTGTGCCCTCTCGTTATCGACCCTTCAGTCATTGGAAACAGTTTCTCCTTATTTATTCTATCTAAATCCTTCATGATTTTAAAAACCTCTGTCAAATCTCCTCTCAGTCTTCTCTAAGGAGGACAAGCCCAGCTTCTCCTGACTACCCAAGTAACTGTAATCCTCATACCTGGAACCATTCTAGTAAATCTCCTGTACCCTCGCCAAAGCCTTCACGTCCTTCCTGAGGTGTTGTGCCCAGAATTGTATACAATATTCCAGCTGGGGCCAAACTAGTGTTTGAGTATAATCAGAATGTTACAGTGAAAGGAAGTGGCAAGGTTCCGAAACCAGTTTAGCAACCGAATACAAATTGCCAAAAAGCTCAGCACTGAAACAGAAAGCAAAATTTCAAACAATGAGGCATCCCTTATTAAATGAATGTGAATGATCCAGAGCTGACAGGGTAACTCTCTTTCTAGGTCTGTTTTAAACAGGGGGAATGAAAATGTTTGGCCAGGCTTCTGTGGATTGGGGTAGGGGGCGGAAGTAATTTGCTTTAAACATGGCATGCATTTTAGGGCCCATTTAACTATGCATAAGAACATAAGAACATAAGAATTAGGATCAGGAGTAGGCCATCTAGCCCCTCGAGCCTGCTCCGCCATTCAATAAGATCATGGCTGATCTGGCCGTGGACTCAGCTCCACTTACCCGCCCTCTCCCCGTAACCCTTAATTCCCTTACCTGTAGTGTCAGTACAAAGTTTGGTATTGGTGTGGTGTGGCTTCAAGAAAAAAAACACTTGCATTTATATAGCACCTCTCACGACCACCAGACATCCCAAAGTGCTTCACAGCCAATGAAGCACCTCCTGAAGTGTAGCCATTGCTGCAATGCAGGACTGAGGGATACACACCAGACAGGACACTGGGGAGAACGCCCCATTTCCTCCTCAAAACAATACGATGGGATCCTCCATGCTCACGTGAGAGAGCAGATGGGCTCCCAGCCCAACGTCTCCTCTGAAAGACGGCACCCCTGACAGTGGAGCACTCCCCTGATATAGAGGTAATGCCAAATCTGAATCTATTCGGTTAATGTTAGGAGTAAGGAAGGAATTGTTACTTTATGGTGACTAAAGTATGCCAGAATCAAAGAGCCCAAATTTCATCGACCTACTGCCCACTACCACCCACAACCACCGAGCTACCACCAAAAAATGCCAGTATGGCGGAAAAAGCTCAGGGACTGCCAACCTACCGCCCAACTACTGCCCGGCGGGAACTTCATCAGAGAAGTACCACAGGTGATAGTCCATACTGCCTGCCCATGGAAAAATTGGCAAAAACGCAAGTTTCATTCTTAGGATCCTGTAAGATCCTGTTACCGCCCGCCAGAAAGACCATTGTGAAAAAGGTGGCCTTATCTGGATCTTGAGCGGACAATACGAACAATGGAGCTGATCCATCCAGAAAAGTAGATCCCAGGTCAGATTTAAATCGCCGCAGTAATATTTTTCCCTCAGAAAAAAATTATAAATTGAAGTTAAATGCTCCGTTGAAGGGCATGTGTGGGATAGAAAGTGGACATGAGCTCCCAATTACAGTAAAAGCTCCATGGACTTGTGGTATAAGGGTCTTACTGCATACAGAAGAGATTTAGTAACATCCTGTAAGTCTCCAGAGATTATGAGCTCATGTGAAAGTATATAGCCAATAGTAAAATCCTGTAAGTTTCTCTTAGGTGCCAGGATGAAATCTTGACAAGAATATTTGCTCAAATACAGAAGTTGTAAATATATATATATATATCTATTCCATTGTTATAATTTGATTGAATAACATGTAATGTTAGGGGTGGGGTTTGGCGATCTGTTAGCTCAAAAACTGTACACTTAAATGCCAACCATAATGTCTGGCTTCCAAATTCTGGAACTATCTGTCACTCAAATCCACCCATCCTGGATTGGTTACCCTTTATTGTCTTAGCTAAATGAAGTAATGACCCATTAAAAAGTCGCATCATAACTGTAAGGTAAAATTTTTATCACACTGCACTACATTTAAAGGACATTTGTATGTGTCTCAGCATTATCTAAAAGTTGGACACTGACCAAGAGCATTAAAAAAATTTCTCTGTAATGAATGGTACAACATTCAAAAGTGGCAGAACATTCAAACATGTCAAGCAAAATATTTAGCAGTATTTCAAAAAACAGTACATTTAGCTTCAAAAGGCAACATCTTCACCGCGTCGGTACCAGCACGTGGTGCAGCAGTCCACCCGGAGCGCTGCTGTCATGTTCATCGGGGAGAGAATGGGGGTGGTGAGATGGAAGATGCTGGTATCTCCGGACCATCTGGTTCTGTTAGCCTGGCTGGTATGGCATGGAGGGGGGGGTTCCATACCATATCCCAAGACCATCGATTGCCGCATGGCATTGACAGAGTTGACAGTTCGCTGCACCGCGGTGATCAGCAGCGACATACTGTTGATATGCTGCTCTGCAAACAAGACGATGTTGGCAGCTATCCCAGCCATGGCTTGGAGGAGGTCTCGACCTAGGTCGACGTTCGTCCTCGACAGCTAAACCATTTCCTGCATTGCTTCCACCCGTCTTGCATCATCATCTCCTTGCTGCATCAACCTGGGTGGATGTGACTTGGTGGTTTTAATGGTACGGGTGCAGCACTTCACAACGCTTGGTCCCACTTCCTCCGAGTTGAAGCCCAAAAACTCGGACCCCGATACCAATGTTGTGCGCACAAGTGGCACATGTCAAGAGGATGGAGTCCTCCTCTTCCACCTCCTCGAGCTCAAGTGGGACAAACATTGGGCCTTCTCCCTGCTCTTCCTCCTGGTCTTCATCTCTGTGGCTGGCGGAGGGCTATGGGGGATGTTGAAGGGGGGTGCAGAAGGAGCAGCTGGGGTGGGCTCCTGATGAGGTCAAGGTGGATGATGTTGGTATTGCACATGGCCTTTGTGTGCCAGGGTTGGATGGGGTGCCTAAGTCGGTGCTCTCCAATTCATCATCTGCAAGTACAATACAATATTTCTGTGTTTAGCAGCGGGGGGTTGGGTTGGTAATGCTGATCGGAGTACCGTGATGTATCAGAGTCTGATTTCAAAGACTATCATGGCTACATCAGCACATCCTAAATGGCCAACAGACAGTACATTAAAATGCATTTGACATCACATTACATGACCTTGCATGACATGAGCATAACACAGACCGGACAATATGATGAACTTACCATGCTGTAGCATGGGATTGGCACCACCATGTGTCATCCACCAACGCCAAAGCATGCTCCTTGATGTCAGTCACTTCGATGACCTCTGGTGGGCCCCCTCCTGTGCCACTCTGCTTTGAGGCATTGGCTGTTCTTTTCCTCTGCAGAAATAAAAGTTGCAATCTTTAACTGGTTTGCAGATGCAACACACACACACACACACACACATCGGCCACATATACTTTTTCAGTAGTATGGGAGTGCAACAATAAGATCTTTATTTACTCTTGCTGCCACTACCATATCGTTCCATCTCTTCCTGCACTGGTCTCCATCACGGACCATGGCGAGCCACTGCGGACACAGCCTCCCCAATCTCCTACCAAATATTGCTGTGAAGTCCATAAACCATAGGGTAGTAATAGTAGGGGATTTTAACTATCCAAATATTGATTGGGACAAATTTAGTGTGAAGGGTATAGAGGGTGCAGAATTCTTGAAATGCATTCAAGAGAACTTTTTTAGTCAGTATGTAGCAAGCCCAACACGAGAGGGGGCAGTCTTGGATTTAGTTTTGGGGAATGAAGCTGGGCAGGTTGAAGGGGTATTAGTGGGAGGGCAATTGGGTGCCAGTGACCATAATTCAGTCAGATTCAAGTTGGTTATGGATAAGGACAAGAATAGACTTGGAATAAAAGTACTGAATTGGGGAAAAGCTAATTTTGCTAAGTTAAGGAGTGATTTGGCCATAGTGGACTAGAAACAGCTAATTGTGGGTAAATCAGTGTCGGAACAGTGGGAGGCATTCAAGGAGGAGATCCGGAAGGCTCAGGCCAAACATGTGCCCTTAAAGAAAAAGGCTGGGAAAAAGAATTCTACAGACACCTGGATGTCTAGGGATTTACAGGGGAGGTTTAAGACAAAAAGGGACACTTATGTCATATACCAACGGTTAAATACTATAGAATCTTTAGAGGAATATAGAAAGTTAAGAAGCAAAATTAAAAAGGATATTAGGAATGCTAAGAGAGAGCACAATAAATTCTTGGCCAGTAAAATTAAGGAAAACTCTAAGATGTTCTATAAATATATTAAGAGTAAGAGGGTAACTAAAGAAAGGGTAGGGCCAATTGGAGACCATGAGGGTAATCTTTGTGTGGAGGCGGAAGATGTTGGTAGGGTTCTTAACGAATACTTTGCATCTATTTTCACAAAGGAAAGGGGCAATGCAGGTACTGCTATCAAGGAGGAGTGTGATATTCTGGATGAAATAAAGGTAGTGTGAGAGGAAGCAGTAAGCAGCTTTGAAAGTAGATGAGATCCCAGGCCCGGATGAAATGCATCCTAGGCTGTTCAGCGAAGTAAAAGAGGACATAACAGAGGCCTTGACCATAATTTTCCAGTCCTCTTTGGATCTGGGCATGGTGCAGGAGGATTGTAGTTCTGCTAATGTAGTACCCTTGTTTAAGAAGGAAGAAAGGGATAGGCCGAGTAATTACAGGCCTGTCAGCCTAAACTCAGTGGTGGGAAAATTATTGGGAAAAATCCTGAAAGACAGGATAAATCTGCATTTGGAAAGGCAAGGATTAATTAGGGACTGTCAGCACGGATTTGTTGAGGGAAGATCATGTTTGACTAACCCGATTGAATTTTTTGAGGAGGTAACCAAGAGGGTCAGAGGGTAGTGCATACGATGTAGTATAAATGGACTTTAGTAAGGCTTTTGATAAGGTCCCACATGGTAGACTGGTCATGAAGGTTAAAGCCCATGGGATATAGGGCAAAGTGGCAAGTTGGATCCAAAATTGGCTTGGAAGTAGGAAGCAAAGAGTAATGATTTGTCGTGTATCCTATCTGGCTACTGTTGTTACTATCACAAGGTGTGCCACCAGAGGGCACAGCAATGGGAGATTTGTAGGTTATCTGCACAGGTGTGAAAGGCAGGCCACCAGGTGTGATCCTCACTTTGGAGTTAAGAAATAAAAGACTAAGGTCACTACAGTTCAAGTACAACACATTGCCTCGTGGAGTCATTATCAGAGCATCTAAGGACACAACAATTGGCGACGAGATTACGAACTTTCACGCGAAAATGGCTACCCTTGGTATGTTGCAGCAGTTCGCCAATGGTGATGATTGGGACGCCTTTGTGGAGAGGCTCGAACATTTCTTCACAGCAAATAACCTGGCAGGAGACGACCTGGCCACACTGACTGATAAGCGCAGAGCTATCTTGCTAACCAGTTGTGGGCCCACCGTCTATGGCCTCGTCAGGGACTTGCTGGCACCAGCGAAGACAATGACCAAGATGTACAAGGAGCTCGTAACCCTGATCCATGAGCAACTCAAGCCCAAGGAGAGCATCCTCACAGCCAGACACCTGTTCTATACCCACTGACGGCCCGAAGGCCAGGAAATCGCAGAATATGCCGCAGACCTCAGGAAACTGGTGGCACCGTGCGAGTTCGGCAACCACCTCAACAAAGTGCTGCGGGACATTTTTGTCATTGGAATTGGCCATGAGGGCTTTCTTCATAAGCTACTGTTGGCGGATACCACAGTCACACTGCAGAAGGCTATCTCTGTGAGCCAGGCATTCATGACCTCGATTTGCGGCTCTAGGCAGATGACTCACCCTCAGGACTCAAACCCGGCAGGTACTGTGCACAGAGCGGTGCCGTTTAGAGGCTGGACTGTAGAGCGCGAATCCTCTCAGGGAAGAGAGAACAGGCCCATGAGTCCCCTTAACTCAGAGTCCGCCGAGGGGGGCTAATTGAGTAGCACCATGCTGGCGTTGCGGAGGGAATCACAGGGCTTACCAGTGCCGCTTTAAAGATTATGTATGCAAAGGCTGCAGCACAAAGGGCCACCTCCAGTGAATGTGTAAGAGAAATATGACTCACTGTGTCGATGAATAGTCTGCAAATGGCCATGAATCTAGCGCGGATTATGAATCGATAGATAGAGAGGCAGCCCAGCCCCATGGGGAGGTACATAACATGTTTTCCTGCACCACCGAGTGTTCCCTGCTGGAGATGGATAGGGTTCCAGTCTTCATGGAAGTGGACACGGGGGCGAGCCAGTCCGTGATGAAACAGGAAGCCTTTGAGAAGCTATGGGACAATCAAGCTGAACGATCCAAGTTGGTCCCAGTTCAGGCAAAGCTGCGCACCTACACCAATGAAATCATCTCAGTCATTGGTAGCACGAATGTAAAGGTACTCCACGATGGCGTGGTGCACGTTACCTCTGTGAATTGTTGCAGGCGATCGACCAACGCTGCTTGGCAGAAGGTAGATGGAGAAAATCCATTGGAAGTGGGAAGACATCACCCCTCTAGCGATCAACGTCCTCTACGCTCAGAAGCAAAGCAAGCCCTCACCTGACGGTGGACCTGGCACCGGAGGGCAGACCAGCACAGCACCCGAAGCACAGACCACTCAGCACGACTGCGTGGAGATGATCCAGCTGAGATGACCCGAACGCACCTTCCAAGCTCCAGTGGCAGGACTCCGGAGGAAGAAAATCGGATCCAGAGGCGACTTCCCAGCTTCAGAGGCAGAACTCGGCGAGATGAGGATCATCGCAGTCGACATCGTGGATAGAGGAAAGATGACGCCCAAACCACGAGGTGAGGCGTTGAAGAAAAAGATGGCCGCGGCCAGACATCGAGGTGCAGCGCTGATGGAGCAACACGTGGCACCAAACAGAGAAGATGATTGGGGTAAAGCAAGCAAGGCTCTCTTAAAGGAGGCCTGCAACACACTACAATTAAAGGGACAGTTCCACACACTTAAGAAATGTAATAGCAACTGTAAGTTAGAGACAAAATATGTAATTGATCATGTAAAATATGTAAGTGATAATCTGAATTGTGCACATGCAACCAGCGAGGAAAAGTCGCGCGATCACGATCGGACCCATAGAGTGTCCAGCATAAGTAATGAAAAATTGTGTGATGTAGGTTTTCAACTGCATGCAGCCAATGCAGTGGGCAGACATCCATTGGGAGCACACAGATCCAGCGAGCTGCCCAATGCTGTAGTCTGCGTCCTGGGGACCAGAGTTATGCACCATAGAGTGTGGTCACAATCAGCCAACACACACGAGCTGCAGAGCAAGTGACCTCAGCAGGGCAACGGCACCAGTATCGATACCCTGCCCCTGATCAGTTCCACTTTTCAGGTACCCGATGGCACCAACTGCCACGAGCCTGAAAGAGCAGACTGTGCTAAGGTGCAGTCCCCAGACCCTATCGCCACCAAGGCCATACCCAAAGGGGATCGGGACCAGCCAGGATCCCAAACCAAACAACGCCTAGGCCAGCGAGTCAGCAGTCCCCTGTGCATTGCTAGACAACAGCTCCTCAGGGAGCAGCAGTGATCCAGGATGCAAGGAAAGTCCAGGGAGGTCACAGGCACTTGTGAACCGGCCCGACGCTCGGGACCATGGCAGCAGCCCCAAGAGCAGACAATTCGAGCCAACCGGGTTCCCACTGCCAGCACTGGGCACTGCGCCACCACCAGACTGCAAGGACACCACCCAGCAGCTCTGGAACTAGTCTGTCCTTATGCACCGGTCTCTGCATCAATAAGGTATCTCACCAGTCTAATGTGCTTGTCTCAGAACGGAACTACAAATGTAATGCAAACCTGTTTTCCTGAACTTGAATGTATATGAATGCAATGAGCCTCTGGCATAATCTATATGTGTGTGTGGGGGGTGGGTGATGTGGGGCGGGTGGGGGCGGGCGGGAGGAGAATGGAGTGGTCAGGGACACACATACAAACAGCAACCACCAGCAATCTACTGCACCAACCACTCACTCTACATTGATATGACCTGTCAAGGGTCATAGAAACATATAAACATAGAAAATAGGTGCAGGAGTAGGCCATTCAGCCCTTCGAGCCTGCACTGCCATTCAATAAATCATGGCTGATCATTCCCTCAGTACCCCTTTCCTGCTATCTCTTCATACCCCTTGATCCCCTTAGCTGTAAGGGCCATATCTAATTCCCTCTTGAATATATTCAATGAACTGGCATCAACAATTCTCTGCGGCAGGGAATTCCACAGGTTAACAACTCTCTGAGTGAAGAAGTTTCTCCTCATCTCAGTCCTAAATGGCCTATCCCTTATCCTAAGACTATGTCCCCTGGTTCTGGACTTCCCCAACATCGGGAACATTCTTCCCGCATCTAACCTGTCCTGTCCCATCAGAATTTTATATGTTTCAATTAGATCCCCTTTCATCCTTCTAAACTCCAGTGAATGAAGGCCCAGTTGATCCAGTCTCTCCTCATATGACAGTCCAGCCATTCCTGGAATCAGTCTGGTGAACCTTCGCTGCACTCCCTCATTAGCAAGAATGTCCTTCCTCAGATTATTAGACCAAAACTAAACACAATATCCTAGGTGAGGCCTCACCAAGGCCCTGAACAACTGCAGTAAGACCTCCCTGCTCCTATACTCAAATCCCCTAGCTATGAAGGCCAACATACCATTTGCCTTCTTCACTGCCTGCTGTACCTGCATGCCAACTTTCAATGACTGATAAAACATGACACCCAGGTCTCGTTGCACCTCCCCTTTTCCTAATCTGCCACCATTCAGATAATATTCTGCCTTCGTGTTTTTGCCCCCAAATTGAATAACCTCACATTTATCCACATTATACTGCATCTGCCATGCATTTGCCCACTCATCTAACCTGTCCAAGTCACCCTGCAGCCTCTTAGCGTCCTCCTCAAAGCTCACACCGCCACCCAGTTTAGTGTCATCTGCAAACTTGGAGATATTACACACAATTCTTTCATCTAAATCGTTAATGTATATTGTAAAGAGCTGGGGTCCCAGCACTGCGCCCTGCGGCACTCCACTAATTACTGCCTGCCATTCTGAAAAGGACCCATTTATCCCGACTCTCTGCTTCCTGTCTGCCAACCAGTTCTCCATCCACGTCAATACATTACCTCCAATACCATGCGCTTTGATTTTGCACACCAATCTCTTGAGCGGGATCTTGTCAAAAGCCTTTTGAAAGTCCAAATAAACCACATCCACTGGTTCTCCCTTGTCCACTCTGCTAGTTACATCCTCAAAAAATTCCAGAAGATTCGTCAAGCATGATTTCCCTTTCATAAATCCATGCTGACTTGGACCGATCCTGTCACTGCTTTCCAAATGCACTACTATTTCATCCTTAATGATTGATTCCAACATTTTCCCCACTACTGATATCAGGCTAACCAGACTATAATTACCCATTTTCTCTCTCCCTCCTTTTTTAAAAAGTGGTGTTACATTACCTATCCTCCAATCTATAGGAACTGATCTAGAGTCGATAGACTGTTGGAAAATGATCACCAATGCATCCACTATTTCTAGGGCCACTTCCTTAAGTACTATGGGTTGCAGACTATCAGGCCCCGGGATTTATTGGCCTTCAATCCCATCAATTTCCCAAACATAATTTCCCGCCTAATAAGGATATCCTTCAGTTCCTCCTTCTCACTAGGCTCACTGTCCCCTAGTAGATTCGGAACGTTATTTGTGTCTTCCTTCGTGAAGACAGAACCAAAGTATTTGTTCAATTGGTCTGCCATTTCTTTGTTCCCCATTATAAATTCACCTGAATCCGACTGCAAGGGACCTACATTTGTCTTCACTAATCTTTTTCTTTTCACATATTTATAGAAGCTTTTGCAGTCAGTTTTTATGTTCCCTGCAAGCTTCCTCTCGTACTCTATTTTCCCCCTCTAAATTAAATCCTCTGTTGAATTCTAAATTTCTCCTAGTCCTCAGGTTTATTGCTTTTTCTAGCCAATGTATATGCCTTTTCCTTGGTTGTAGCACTATCCTTAATTTCCCTTGTTAGCCACGGTTGAGCCACCTTCCCCGTTTTATTTTTACTCCCGATAGAGATGTACAATTGCTGAAGTTCATCCAGGTGATCTTTAAATGTTTGCCATTGCTTATTCACTGTCAATCCTTTAAGTATTATTTTCCAGTCTATTCTAGCCAATTCACACCTCATACCGTCAAAGTTACCTTTCCTTAAGTTCAGGACCCTAGTTTCCAAATTAACTGAGTCACTCTCCACCTTAATAAAGAATTCTACCATATTATGGTAACTCTTCCCCAAGGGGTTTCACACAACAAGATTACTAATTAGTCCCTTCTCATTACACAATACCCAATCTAGGATGGTCAGCTCTCTAGTTGGTTCCTCAACATATTGGTCTAGAAAACCATCCCTAATACACTCCAGGAAATCCTCCTCCACCGCATTGCTACCAGTTTGGTTAGCCCAATCAATATGTAGATTAAAGTCGCCCATGATAACCGCTGTACCTTTATTGCACACACCCCTTACTTCTTGTTTGATGCTGTCCCCAACCTCACTACTACTGTTTGGTGGTCTCTACACAACTCCCACTAGTGTTTTCTGCCCTTTGGTATTCCGCAGCATCACCCATACCGATTCCACATCATCCAGACTAATGTCCCTCCTTACTAGTGCATTAATTTCCTCTTTAACCAGCAATGCTACCCCACCTCCTTTTCCTCTCTGCCTTTTCTTCCTAAATGTTGAATACCCCTGGATGTTGAGTTCCCAGCCTTGGTCACCCTGGTCAACCAGATAGAGCCCACATAGAGCTAAGCCAAGAGCACAGTCAATGCAGAGGCGACTTGCACTAAAGGCTCAGGGGAGAGTGATGTCATGTATCCTACATGGCTACTGCTTGTACTATCACAAGGTATGCCACCAGAAGGCACAGTAGTGGGACACTTGTAGGTTACCTGTACAGGTGTGCCAGGCCTTGTATAAAAGGCAGGCCACCAGGTGTGATCCTCACTCTGGAGTTAACAAATAAAGGACTAAGGTCACTACAGTTCAAATACAACACATTGCCTTGTGGAGTCATTACTAGAGCATCTAAGGACACAACATGATTGATGGGTGTTTTTGTGACTGGAAGGATGTTGCAAGTGGGGTTCCGCAGGACTCAGTACTGGGTCCCTTGCTTTTTGTGGTATATATCAACGATTTAGATTTGAATATAGGGAGTATGATTAAGAAGTTTGCAGACGATACTAAAATTAGCTGTGTGGTTGATAATGAAGAGGAAAGTCATGGGCTGCAGGAGGATATCAATCTACTGATCAGGTGGGCAGAGCAATGGCAAATGGAATTTAATTCAGAGAAGTATGAGGTGATGCACTTTTGGAGGGCTAATAAGGAAAGGGTATACACATTAGGTGATAGGCCACTTAATAGTGTAGATGAACAAAGTGACCTTGGAGTGCTTGTCCATAGATCCTTGAAAGTAGCAGGCCAGGTGGATAAGGTGGTTAAGAAGGCATATGGAATGCTTGCCTTTATTGGCCGAGACAGAGAATATAAGAGCAGGGAGATTATGCTTAAATTGTATAATACTTTGGTCAGGCCTCAGCTGGAGTACTGCGTGCAGTTCTGGTCGCCGTATTTTAGGAAGGATGTGATTGCACTAGAGTGGCTGCAGAGGAGATTTACTAGGATGCTGCCTGGAATGGAGAATCTTAGTTATGAGGACAGATTGGATAGGGTTTGTTCTCATTGGAACAGAGGAGGTTGAGAGGAGACCTCATTTAGGTGTACAAAATATTGAGGACCCCTTGAGGGCCTATTTCCATTGCTGGAGGGGTATATAATGAGGGGGCATAGTTTTAAGGTAGTTGCCGGAAGGTTTAGAGGGGAATTGAGTCGGGGGGGCTTCTTTATCCAGATGGTTGTGGGGATCTGGAACTCGCTGCCTGGAAGAGTGGTGAATGCAGAAACTCTCACCACTTTTAAGAGATGGTTGGATGGGCACTTGAAGTGCCATAACCTGCAGGGTTACGGACCTAGAGCTGGTAATTGGGATTAGACTGAATGACCTTTTGTTGGCCGGCTCAGATATAATGGTAAGTACTGCAGGGAATCGAATACGGCCAACGTGATCTCCTGGACTAGTTTCGATCGCCTGGATGGGTCGGAGAGGAATTATCCCAGATTTTTTCTCCCTAAATTGGCCTGGGTTTTTTTCTGGTTTTTGCCTCTCCCAGGAGATCATATGGCTCCGGTTGGGGTGGAGTGTAGAATGTTTCAGTATAAGGGGTGTCGCAGTTGTGTGAGGCGAACTGGTTGGGCTGGGTGCTCTTTGCCTTTCCGTCATTGTTCATAGGTTTATATATATAACCTTTAGGGCTGCTGACCAAGGGCCGTGCGGCTCTTTGTTGGCTGGTGTACACACGATGGATTGAAATGGCCGCCTTCTATGCTGTAAATTTCTATGTTTCTATGTTAACTGCATTTATATTGGGGCAGGGCTGGCTTGATCAGCCATGATCTTGTTGAATGGCGGAGCAGGCTCGAGGGGCTAGATGGCCTACTCCTGTTCCTAATTCTTATGTTCTTATGTTTGCCACAACCATCCCGGGTGAAGTCTCTGTAACAGCACTCCACCTCATTATCTGTAAATCAGGGAGCTCTGAGCCGCCCTGCATTACACATCCTGGCAACTTTTCTACCACTCATGATGGGTTTTCAAGGTGGATGTCTGATGATTCTCTTCCCTCTCTCTCTCAATTACTTTCCTCTGTAACTGTCAGGTGCAAGTCAGTCATGAGATTTTATGCACACGTGCAGCAGACCCCTCAGCCCCAATCGTGGGACAGAAGAACGGGAAAAAAGTGGGAGAGCTTTAGTGATAGGGGACTCTATTGTAAGGGGAATAGATAGGAGTTTCTGCGGCCACAACCGAGACTCCAGGATGGTATGTTGCCTCCCTGGTGCAAGGGTCAAGGATGTCTTGGAGTGGCTGCAGAGCATTCTGGAGAGGGAGGGAGAACAGCCAGTTGTCGTGGTACATGTAGGTACCAATGATATAGGTAAGAAGCGGGAAGAGGTCCTACAAGCTGAATTTAGGGAGCTAGGAGTTAAATTAAAAAGTAGGACCTCAAAGGTAGTAATCTCTGGATTACTACCAGTGCCATGTGTTAATCAGAGTAGAGGGAGCAGAATAGTTAGAATAAATACGTGGCTTGAGCAGTGGTGCAAGAGGGAGGGATTCAAATTCCTGGGACATTGGAACCAGTTCTGGGGGAAGTGGAACCTGTACAAAAGGGACAGTTTGCACTTGGGCAGGACTGAAACTGATGTCCTGGGGGCAACATTTGCTAATGCAGTTCGGGAGTGTTTAAACTAATATGGCAGGGGTATGGGAACCTATGCGTCGAGACAGGGCGAAGTAATATGGAGCCAGAAACAGATGGTAGAAAGGTAAGAAGCAATAATGGAAGGCCGAGTAAACAAAGGCAAGAAACAAAAAGGGCCACACTGCATCATAATTCTAAAAGGACAAAGGGTGTTAAAAAAAACAAGCGTGAAGGCTTTGTGTCTTAATGCAAGGAGTATACGTAATAAGTTGGATGAATTAACTGTGCAAATAGATGTTAACAGATATGATGTGATTGGGATTACAGAGACGTGGCTCCAGGATGATCAGGGCTGACCAAAGAGCAATAAACGTTAGTGGGAGTTGTGTACAGACCTCCAAACAGTAGTAGTGATGTTGGGGATGGCATCAAACAGGAAATTAGGGGTGCATGCAATAAAGGTGCAGCAGTTATCATGGGTGACTTTAATATGCATATAGATTGGGCTAACCAAATTGGAAGCAATATGGTGGAGGAGTTCCTGGAGTTCATAAGGGATGGTTTTCGAGACCAATATGTCGAGGAACCAACTAGGGGGGAGGCCATCTTAGACTGGGTGTTGTGTAATGAGAGAGGATTAATTAGCAATCTCGTTGTGCAAGGCCCCTTGGGGAAGATTGACCATAATATAGTGGAATTCTATATTAGGATGGAGAATGAAACAGTTAATTCAGAGACCATGGTCCAGAACTTAAAGAAGGGTAACTTTGAAGGTATGAGGCGTGAATTGGCTAGGATAGATTGGCGAATGATACTTAAGGGTTGACTGTGGATGGGCAATGACAGACATTTAGAGACCGCATGGATGAACTACAACAATTGTACATCCCTGTCTGGCGTAAAAATAAAAAAGGGAAGGCGGCTCAACCGCGGCTATCAGGGGAAATCAGGGATAGTATTAAAGCCAAGGAAGTGGCATACAAATTGGTCAGAAATAGCAGCGAACCCAGGGACTGGGAGAAATTTAGAACTCAGCAGAGGAGGACAAAGGGTTTGATTAGGGCAGAGAAAATAGAGTACGAGAGGAAGTTTGCAGGGAACATTAAGACGGACTGCAAAAGCTTCTATAAATATGTAAAGAGAAAAAGGTTAGCAAAGACAAACATAGGTCCCCTGCAGTCAGAATCAGGGGAAGTCATAACGGGGAACAAAGAAATGGCAGACCAATTGAATAAGTACTTTGGTTTGGTATTCACTAAGGAGGACACAAACAACCTTCCGGATATAAAAGGGGTCAGAGGATCTAGTAAGAAGCAGGAACTGAGGGAAATCCTTATTAGTCGGGAAATTGTGTTGGGGAAATTGATGGGATTGAAGGCTGATAAATCCCCAGGGCCTGATGGTCTGCATCCCAGAGTACTTAAGGAGGTGGCCTTGGAAATAGCGGCTGCATTGACAGTCATTTTCCAACATTCCATCGACTCTGGATCAGTTCCTATGGAGTGGAGGTTAGCCAGTGTAACCCCACTTTTTAAAAAAGGAGGGAGAGAGAAAACAGGGAATTATAGACTGGTCAGCCTGACATCGGTAGTGGGTAAAATAATGGAATCAATTATTAAGGATGTCATAGCAGCGCATTTGGAAAGAGGTGACATGATAGGTCCAAGTCAGCATGGATTTGCGAAAGGGAAATCATGCTTGACAAATCTTCTGGAATTTTTTGAGCATGTTTGCAGTAGAGTGGACAAGGGAGAACCAGTTGATGTGGTATATTTGGACTTTCAGAAGGCTTTCGACAAGGTCCCACACAAGAGATTAATGTGCAAAGTTAAAGCACATGGGATTGGGGGTAGTGTTCTGACGTGGATTGAGAACTGGTTGGCAGACAGGAAGCAAAGAGTAGGAGTAAATGGATACTTTTCGGAATGGCAGGCAGTGACTAGTGTGGTACCGCAAGGTTCTGCGCTTGGGCCCCAGCTGTTTACACTGTACATTAATGATTTAGACGAGGGGATTAAATGTAGTTTCTCCAAATTTGCAAATGACAATAAGTTGGGTGGCAGTGTGAGCTGCGAGGAGGATGCTATGAGGCTGCAGAGTGACTTGGATAGGTTAGGTGAGTGGGCAAATGCATGGCAGATGAAGTATAATGTGGATAAATGTGAGGTTATCCACTTTGGTGGTAAAAACAGAGAGACAGACTATTATCTGAATGGTGACAGATTAGGAAAAGAGGAGGTGCAACGAGACCTGGGTGTCATGGTACATCAGTCATTGAAGGTTGGCATGCAGGTACAGCAGGCGGTTAAGAAAGCAAATGGCATGTTGACCTTCATAGCGAGGGGATTTGAGTAGAGGGGCAGGGAGGTCTTACTACAGTTGTACAGGGCCTTGGTGAGGCCACACCTGGAGTATTGTGTACAGTTTTGGTCTCCTAACTTGAGGAAGGACATTCTTGCTATTGAAGGAGTGCAGCGAAGGTTCACCAGTCTGATTCCCGGGATGGCGGGACTGACATATCAAGAAAGACTGGATCAACTGGGCTTGTATTCACTGGTGTTCAGAAGAATGAAGGGGACCTCATAGAAGCGTTTAAAATTCTGACGGGTTTCGACAGGTTAGATGCAGGAAGAATGTTCCCAATGTTGAGGAAGTCCAGAACCAGGGATCACAGTCTAAGGATAAGGGGTAAGCCATTTAGGACCGAGATGAGGAGAAACTTCTTCACCCAGAAAGTGGTGAACCTGTGGAATTTTCTACCACAGGAAGTTGTTGAGGCCAATTCACTAAATATATTCAAAAAGGAGTTAGATGTAGTCCTTACTACTAGGGGGATCAAGGGGTATGGCAAGAAAGCAGGAATGGGATACTGAAGTTGCATGTTCAGCCATGAACTCATTGAATGGCGGTGCAGGCTTGAAGGGCCGAATGGTCTACTCCTGCACCTATTTTCTATGTTTCTATGTTTCTATGTAAAGTGAGGTCATCAGTCCCAAAAAAACTACAAAAAGAAATGTCAAATCTCACTCATGTGCAGTACACGGCCTCCGATTTTTCTCGAGTTGAGAGGCCTGTGCCTACCGCCAACACCTGCTGCCATCCGCTACTGGCCAATGCCTCCCCCTGCATCCTGCTGACAAAACCGGGATGAATCTCGTTCCCAATCGGCCCCAGCAGTAGCGGCCGGTAAAAAATCACCACTGCCTGGAGATCGCCGAAAAATGGGCAGAACTTAGGTTTGACCAAATTCGGCCCCAAAATGTTTTATTTATCTAGCAGATCTTCCATGATGTTGGTCATAGTGAGCCACAGTAATACATTAAAAGGAATAGAAGAGAAGAGAGATTTAGAGGTTTAGATGCACAAATATTTAAAAGTGGGTGCACAAGTTAATAAAGCTGTTAAAAAAGCATGTGATTATAGCTTTTGAAAATAGGGGCACAGGGTATAAAAGCAAAGAGGTAATGCTAAAACTATACTTTTAAATTTCTTAAGCCTCAGTTAGAACCAATAGTGCCCAGTATTCAGCACGCTACTTTAGGAAGGATGTTAAGGCCAAGAAAAAGATACAGAATAAATTTACTGAACTGATACTAGAGATGAGAAACTTTACTTCTGAGGAGAAAGTCGGGAACGTGGAACACCAAAACAGAGAAGTTAAGAGGTATTCAAAATTTTGAGAAATTTTAATAAAGTAAATAAGGAAAAACTATTGTAAGAGAATTTGAATCTGACCACCACATTTTTGACACAAGCAATGTCTCTGAGTAGAGATATAGGCCAGGAAATTGTGTAATGTCCCATTGGGGATGGTAACATCCGTGAGGCGGGAGTTCCTGCGCCAGGCGCAGAAGTCCTGCCCCACTTGCGAAATTGGGGTTACTTCCATCGAGAGGAAGTGGAGTGCAAAAAAATGCGCTCCACTTCCTCTCTGGGGCACTATGGGGACAGAAGCAGAGGAAGCGGGGCGCAGCGCTATGCACTGGGCATGTAGCACTGCCGCGTAGAAGAGGCCGTCCCCTCCATTAAAGGGAAGGCCCAAGCTGAAGACTCTGCGGTGTCCTACCTGGACCACCGCAGAGCAGGGTGCCGTGCCATCAGCCCAGCACTCAAGCGGAGTGCCGGGCTGCCAGATCGTGGCACGGACCCCCGTTCAAGGAGGCAATGGGCAGGTAAGTTGGACAATTTTTAATTTACATACACGCCACTTCCCATTTAACTAGTACCCCATGAGTGGCCGGCCGTCTTGTACGCGCCCCCTGAAGCTGTCGCTGGCATCGCCCAGCGCAGCTTTAGGGGGCAATACTGAATTTTTGCTCCCGGGCGAAAATGGGTCGTTGCGCATGGTGATGCAGTCGTCATTGTTAGCAGAGCGGGGTGATACCGGTTACTAACGGTGCTAAACTCCTGCGGAATTTAGCAGGAGTCATTAGCGATGCTGCGGCGGGCGAAAAGTCGGTGGCGCTAACGGAAGGCACAAACTACCCCAATTTCTCCCCCATACCCTTCATTGAACCTTTCGATTCTAACTTTATGACTTGTGATGGAAAGTTCAAGATCTTTATAGGCCTCTAGTTATGCATTGTATATATCCTGATGACAGTTATTCTGAACAGGACCCTCAGAAATGAGATATTTCCTACAAAACACCAGATGCCAACTTGTTTACCATCACGCATGTAACTAATCATCCTGAGCTCATTGTCCCATTTCCTTATCTCAAGATTATCTTGGCTGTCTCATTTCACAATCTGGTGACAAAAAGAAGTCAACAGTCGCAAATCACAGATCCTTCACTTTCAGCAGAAGCTAAGCAGCACAGTCAGCTAAATTGTACACTGACACATAAATCCTAAAGTGTCCTGGAATGAACAACTTTAACCATTTCATTATTTCTAGCTACACTAAAATTCTACAAGCCATTTATAAATAAAAGAAAGGAAAACCTTAATCATATGAGATTAACCAATTTCTAATCCTATGTACACTGTTTCCACTGGTTGGTCAATTGGTACTAAAAGGACATAAATTTAAGATCATCATCACAGAAATGAAGAGAGAGGTTGGGAGATTGCTTCTACACAGTGGATTGTTAGGAAATAGAATTCCCTATCAAAAACAGTGGTAACATAGAAACATAGAAACATAGAAAATAGGTGCAGGAGTAGGCCATTCGACCCTTCGAGCCTGCACCATCATTCAATATGATCATGGCTGATCATGCATTTCAGTATCCCATTCCTGCTTTCTCTCCATACCCCTTGATTCCTTTAGCCATGAGGGTCACATCTAACTCCCTTTTGAATATATCTAACGAACTGCCCCGACAAATTTCTGTGGTAGAGAAATCCACATGCCCACAACTCTCTGAGTGAAGAAGTTTCTCCTCATCTCAGTCTTAAATGGCTTACCCCTTATCCTTAGACTGTGACCCCTGGTTCTGGACTTCCTCAACATCGGGAACATTCTTCCTGCATCTAACCTGTCCAATCCTGTCAGAATTTTATATGTTTCTATGAGATCCCCTTTCATTCTTCTAAATTCCATTGAATACAAGCCTAGTCGATCCAGTTTTTCTTCATATATCAGGCCTGTCATCGCGAGAATCAGTCTGGCCAACCTTCGCTGCACTTCCTCAATAGCAAGAATGTCCTTCCTCAGATTAGGAGACTAGAATTGTACACAATATTCAAGATGTAGCCTTACCAAGGCCCTGTACAACTGTAGTAAGACCTTCCTGCTCCTATAGTCGAATCCTATCGCTATGAAGGCCAATATGCCATTTGCCTTCTTCACCGCCTGCTGCACCTGCATGCCAACCTTCAATGACTGATGTACCATGACACCCAGGTCTCTTTGCAATTCCCCTTTACCAATCTGTCACCATTCAGATAATAATCAGCCCTCCGGTTTTTACCACCAAAGTGGATAACCTCGCATTTATCCACATTATACCGCAACTGCCATGTATTTGTCCACTCACCTAACCTGTCCAAGTCACCCTGCAGCTTCTTAGCATCTACCTCACAGCTCACACTGCCACCCAGCTTAGTGTCATCTGCAAACTTGGAGATATTACATTCAATTCCTTCGTCTAAATCATTAATGTATATTTTAAATAGCTGAGGTTCCAGCACTGAACCTTGGGGTACCCCACGAGTCACTGCCTGCCTTTCTGAAAAGGACCCATTTATTCTTACTCTTTGCTTCCTGTCTGCTAATCAGTTCTCTATCCACAATATATTACCCCCAATACCATGTGCTTTAATTTTGCACATTAATCTCTTATGTGGGACCTTGTCAAAAGCCATTTGAAAGTCTAAATACACCACATCCACTGGCTCCACTCTACTCGTTACATCCTCAAAAATTCTAGAAGATTTGTCAAACATGATTTTCCTTTTATAAATCCATGCTGACTTGAACCGATCCTGACACTGCTTTCCAAATGTGCTGCTATTACATCTTTAATAATTGATTCCAACATTTTCCCCACCATCGATGTCAGGCTGACTGGTCTATAATTCCCTGCTTTCTCTCTCCCTCCTTTTTTAAAAAGTAGTGTTACATTAGCTACCCTCCAGTCCATTGGAACTGATCCAGAGTATATAGAATGTTGTAAAATGACCACCAATGCATCCATTATTTCTTGGGCCACTTCCTTAATACTCTGGGATGCAGACTATCAGGCCCTGGAGATTTATCGGTCTTCAATCCAATCAATTTCCCTAACACAATTTGCTGACTAATAAGGATTTTCTTTAGTTCCTCCTTTTTGCTAAACCCTCGTTCGCCTAGTATTTGGTGGAAGCAATATCAATATAGCTTTTATAAGGATAATGGATAAATATTTGAAAAATAAAAATGTTAAATAGAATGAGGAAGGCAAGGGGGAATGAGACTAAATGCATATCCCTTTTAGAAATCTGGCACAGGCATAATGGGATGAATGGCCTGTATCTGTGCTGTAAAATGATATGATTCAATGTTTCTTATGATGGCCAGGTTAAATATAGCTCCATATTAGCAACTTATTATCATAATCATGCTTCAGATACCAAACTACTAATAAGCACATTGTAGAAGTTTTCAGTAGTATAAAATAAAGCCTCATCTTTTGTGCAAAATAAAGCCTTACAGTTAAATATCCACTCAGACAACTGTCATCACTGTGAAATAGATCTATGTTAATTTAAATTTATTGTGGGATTTGAAGTTCTCTGAATATATTTAAGTGAGCGAGACCCATCTCTCTGTACGATTCCCAAGCAACAGTACTATTAATCCATGTCTAGTTATAAATAAACAGTAATCCAAGTTCATAAAGAAAAGCAGGGACAGGAATATCATCTCAATCAAAGGCATTTCTGAAAACTACAATCAGGCATTCATCTCCAACTGCACAAGGTAGTATTCTTTTCTCAGAATGAAATGCAACTTCTGTACAACAGAATAGACACCGAAGGCGGAATTTTAACCCACACCGCCCGGCACTTAAAACAGCTGTGCAAAGATTTACCAGCCCATTCCAATTTAATTCCTTCTTGTCGCCGTCTTAACTGGACCTTTTGTGTAGGCTGCCGAGGTGCCCACCTGACTCGGGGAGGTTTCATTATTATATGTTAATTGGGGTCCTACAATGTATACAGGTCCCAGATGGCATTTTAGTGGCCCACCATGGTCACTCCTTTGGGGGGGGGTGAAGAAGAGGAGGCTCTCTAAGGTAACTCAGAAACTTTCTTTAGTGGGGCCAGGAGAAACTGGAAGTCACCTTGAGCCCCATAAGAAACTTTGGGCCTTTGTTGCCCTGGGCTCCTCACTTCCCACAGCCCTGCTCCTGCTCCCCACAACTTACCTTGGTGCTGGTGGGCGACCTCCAGACCTCACGATTGTGACCTGTCTGAAACCAGACAACTATCTCTTTTCATCTGTTTCATGCTTGCTGCTGGCTGGCAGAATGTAAATCAGGCCTGCTGGCGAGATCAGCCAAGGTCTCCTGCAGAGACTTTTGGGGGTTAAAGCTGTCAGCTCATCCCAGTTTTCCACATGGGAGTGAAAATCCACCTGAGAATGCAAGAGCCAAATATATTTTAACTAGTTCTGTATATTGTATTTTGTTATTTCCAGGAGACTTGCAAAGTCCACTCTCTTGTTAATCCCATTGTTTGGAGTCCACTATATTGTCTTTGCAATTTTCCCGGATAAAGAAAACAACCTTGCAATGGATTTACGAATAGGCTTTGAGCTCGCTCTTGGATCATTTCAGGTATTTATTTGAATAAACATTAGAATTAATAATTAAAATTAATGAATCAGTCTGAAAAAATATCACTAATACTAGGAGGGCTCTATATGAATTTTTATGAGAATAATTTTCTGAGTACGTGTTGATGATTTTCCAAGATGCATTAGCAGCATCTGAGGTTGCCTGCCATTGGTGAATATTAGGAAATGTACTTGCAAATTAGGGTTATTTTAAGTGAGACGTGGAAGGATCCTGTAGAAGAGTATGCTAAAGCAATGTAAATGTATTCTTTATGCCATTCATAAGATGTTTTTTTAACCTGCAGGGCTTTGTTGTTGCAGTACTTTATTGTTTCCTCAATGGTGAAGTAAGTTTTTTACTAATTAATTCTAATTTATATGCCACATACAGTCAAAAGAGTTTTTCTTTAATAGTAATGAACATAGTTTTGCTTTTCCATCAATAAAACATGACTGTTTTCCAATTAGGTTCGAGCTGAAATCAAGAGAAAATGGAAACTATGGAGGCTAAAGAACTATTTTGCTGGTGGAGATTTACGCAGCCAACACAAGTCCATAATCAGTAATGGGGTGACTGGTGGAACACAGGTATCTCTATTGACCAGGTCCAGTCCCACGGAACAGCGAGAATTTGCTTTCCAAGAACCAGATGTTCTTTAAAGGATCACATGAAATATTTTGCTCAAATTCTTTGCCAAAAGAATATGAATCCAGATTTATTTAACTGTGAATAATTTAACAGAGATACTGCTGCTATTGATAAGGTCAGATGTCATTGACTCGTCAATTCCACTGAGAAGTAACAAATTATTTCAAATTGGCCTGCCTGATAAGCTGGTGTTTGCAACATGCACTTACCGTGGGACATTATACTGATCAAGATAGACACAAAATTGATATATGTGTGTAATATTGTGTGGTTTATGTGTGATGTGTGTATAAGTGCTTTTGGTATTTAAATAAGTTAAATTCAACTTGTTACACCAATCAGCTATGAGTGAGCAAGTTCATTTATAGAGTAGCTATTTTGTAAAGTGCTTGTAAAACAATGCCCCAAATAATTTTTGAGATGTCTAAATTGTGTGTTGTTACAGAGTAAGAAAATGGAATTCTTAAACATAGCGAAGTCATAATAGCACCTGTGAGTGTCATTGTATTATATGTACAGAAATTATTGTGTCACTTGTACAGTAATTATTTACGAGCAGATCAGGAGAGACAGGTACCAATGCCTCTCAGTTCAAAACAAATTTCCATCAACGGTTGCAAAGAAAACAAAGAAAAGTTCTATTGTTAAGAGTTGGCTGATACATTCTATAAAAGCAATGTTGCCCCTTCTGCATAGTGCAATCAACAAAATTGGAATTTTAGAATTTGTTTTCCAATTCACAATCAAATTCAAAATTGGTTTAACACAGAAACATAGAAACATAGAAAATAGGTGCAGGAGTAGGCCATTCGGCCCTTTGAGCCTGCACCACCATTCAATAAGATCATGCTCTGAGTTTGAATGCACTAAAATAGTGTTGCAGCCTTGTGATTCTATTGGATGGAGCATCTCAAGCCTACATCTACATGGAGGTTGATAGTGTCTCTTAGTGAACTGCCATATTAAATTTCCTTAGTGAGGATAAAGTATTAAGTTCACAGAAGCATTTTAGCCCCAAATATTATTTTCATGGGAGTAGTGAAGCTAATATTAACACTAACACTGTACAAAGACAGAAAATTGGAATTCATTTCACTGTAATTATAATACTGTCAAATATGGCAGTAATTAGAATGGGAGAAATAGTTCCCCTAGCAATATTATATTTTGCATTGGTGATTATAATATGTTTTACTTATTTAATTTTCTCAATCCAACTGGATTTGGATTGCAATTGGGGCTACTGGGGTCTAGCTGGGGTGGAAATTGTGACTGGACTCAGTAACACCAAGCCTCTGCCCTCTTCTGTGATGCACTGGGGTTTCCTGTGGGGGTTGGGCAGTTCTTACACTTGCATGTTGCAACTTGACATAAATGGAGAATAGACTAGCAGAATGACGTCACCCGTTGGAATTCCCCAAAGTCCTGCTTCTGGTGCCCCCAATTTACTGTGCGCCTGTAAAAAACTGGCATACATTTTTCACAGTATAAGCCCCACAGCACTGTTTCAGGCTTGTTTCAGGATATGGAATGATGAGGAACGAAGCTTATTTGCACCCTGAAAGCAAACATCCCAGAAAGGGGCTGAGTTTGCATCAGAACGGAGATGAAGAGGTTGTCATATGAAGAAAGGTTGAGCAGGTTGTGCCTATAATCATGAAAGGTGATCTTATTGCAACATCTAAGGTTTGAGGGAGCTTGACAGGGTAGATGCAGAGAGGATGTTTCCTCTCATGGGGGAATCTAGAACTAAGGGGCATTGTTTCAGAATAAAGGGTTGTCCATTTAAGACAGAAATGAGGAGGACTTTCTTCACTCAGAGAGTCGTGAATCTTTGGAATTCTCTACTCCAGGGAGCTGTGGAAGCTGGTTCATCGAATATATTTAAGGTGGAGATAGACAGATTTTTGAATGATAAGGGAGTCAAGGGTTATGGGGAACAGACGGGGAAGTGGAGTTGAGGCCAGGATCAGATCAGCCATGATCTTATTAAATGGTGGAGCAGGGTCGAGGGGCCAAATGGACTACTCCTGCTCCTATTTCTTATGTTATGTTCTTACGTAGAACTGAAACTTACAGCTGTTGATTCCCCCCACCTAAATGTGCCCCAGCTCCATCTATATTGTCACAGGCACCTGCCAATATTACACTAGTTGCTTGACGCTGGGAATTCCGATGCAGTTCGATACAAATCAGAAGTCCTGCCCCACCATTGTTATGGCAGTAAGTGGTTTCAGGTTTTCGGGCTCCCATTGTCAGGTCTTAGATAATCTATCTTCCTTCTTTTAAGATGCTAATGGACCTGCTGTGCGTTTCTATTATTTCTGATATACTGTGGTTTTCCATTCAGCGGAGGTTGCTAACTATCTTCCGTATTTATTTTGATAGCATTTCTACATACTACCCACCTCAGTGCAGTCTTGGTTTACACTTTTTCTTTGTTTCTTCCTGAGTTTTGTCTCAATCCATAACCAGCATGATAACACAACTAAACTAATTCAAGAAGTGCAAACTCCCTTACCCTATTCCCCTCCCTGCACGTAGCAAAATAGAGCCTGCTTTATTCAATAATTACATTTAGAAGAATACCAATCTGACAATCATAGTTGCTACATTTAAAGTCACATTATTTGTAGAAAATGCAAATAAATATGTTAAATATCATGTGCTTTTTATATGTGTTGTTTCGATTATGCTTGACAAGTGAACCCAAATTCAATCTGTTGCCGATTAACTGATTTTGACATGGAACCTGAAATTACTAGCACTTAGTACAAAACAGGGTGATACATTCATAAGCACAGCATTTGGGGTAATTTTGACTTTGGGCAAGTGTAAAATGGTCACTCTCAGTTCAGCTGCCCATTAAACATCGCTCCCAATTTTTATTTCCATGGATTTCATATCAAACTTGCTGTTGCCCATTTTGTACCAGCTCTCAAAGTCAAAATTGCCCCCTTTGTTTCTGATGGTGTAAAAAATGCTACAGCACAGTAAGATACTGATGGCTGGTGTTCCCACAACATTGTTGCTTTTGTTGTTCTTGGTGTTAGAGATTGCAGGGGAGGGTGGTGCCATCAAATTAACCTTGGTGAGTTGCTGAAGTGCATCCTGTAGACCATATATACTGCAACTATAGTATGTTGGTGATGGAGGGGCTGGATATTGAGTCCAGTAGCAAAAGTACCAATTAAGTCAACTGCTCCGTATTGGATGATGTCGAGCTTCTTGAGTGTTGTGATAGCTGCACCCATCCACACAAATTGTGAGTATTCCATCACACTCCTTACTTGAGACTTTCAGAGGTTAGGAGGTTAGCCACTTGTCACACATTATGCGGCCTGTGCCCTTCTCTTGTAGCCAGAGTGATGATATGGCTGGTCCAGTTCACCTTCTTATCCATGGTGACCTCTAAGTTGTTGCTGGTGGGGGAGTCAGCAATGGTGGTGCTGTTGAAGGTCAGGGGGAAATGGTTGAGCTTTCTCTTATTTGGGATAGCCATTACCCAGCACTTATGCAGCACAAATTCTACCTGCCACTTTTCAGCACAAGCCTGGATGTTATCTAGGTCCTGCTGTTGGTCGGTATAGGCTTTATTATCAGAGGAATTACGAATGGTGCTGAATACTGTGGAGTTGCCTGCAAACAGCCTCACTCCTGACCTTATGATGATGGGAATGAAACCATTAAGAAGGAATATGCAAATATAACATTTAACCATTGAGAGGGATATGATACACTCAAGATGCAAGTAAGGACATGGAAAAATGCATTCATATCCATGATGTGTTTAATGATGTGAACAAAAATGAGAGCACATGGAATTAGAGGCAAGCTATTGGCTTGGATAGGAAATTGGTTAGGAGGTAGGAGACAGTAAAAAGAGATAATGGATATGTACTCAAATTGACAGGAATTGTTGAGTGGTGTCCCCCAAGGATCTGTATTAGGGCCTCAGCTTTTCACTATATTTATAAATGACTTGCATGAAGGAATGGAGAGCCGTATATCTAAGTTTGCAGATGACACTAAGTTAGGTGGCACAGTAAATAGTGTAGATGGGAGCAGAAAGTTCAAAGGGACATTGATAGAATAAGTGAGTATGCAAAACTGTGGCAGATGGAGTTCAACGTGCAGAAGTACGAGGTCATCTATTTTAGATCTGAGAAAGATAAATCAGAGTATTTTCTAAAGTGAGAAGCTAGGAACTGTGGATAAGTAGAGAACTTTTTGTGTCCAAGTACAGAAATCACTAAAAGCTAATGGACAGGTACAAAAATTAATTTAAAAGGCTAATGGAATATTGACCTTTATCTCAATAGGGCTGGAATACAAAGAGGTGGAAGTTATGTTGCAGCTGTACCCTATCTAGAGAGCCGTATATCTAAGTTTGCAGTTGACACTTAGGTGGCACAGAAAATAGTGTAGATGGGAGCAGAAAGTTCAAAGGGATATTGATAGAATAAGTGAGTGGGCAATGAGTTCTGCACCTCAGGAAGGATATATTGGCTTTGGGGGCGGGTGTTGGCGGTGGGGGGGTGAGGGGGGGTGTGCAGCGCAAACTCACCAGAATGATACCAGGGCTAAAAGGTTTAATTTATGAGGACAGGTTGCACAGACTAGACTTGTATTCCCTTGAATATAGAAGATTAAGGGGTGAACTAATTGAGGTTTTTAAGATGATTAAAGGATTTTATAGGATAGAGAGAAACTATTTCCTCTGGTGGGAGAGTCCAGAACAAAGGGTCTTAACCTTAAAATTAGTGCTTGGTCATTCAGGGGTGATGTCAGAAATCACTTCTTCACACAAAGAGCAGTGGAAATCTGGAACACTCTCCCTCAAAAAATGGTAGAGGCTAGGTCAATCCCTGGCCCAAGGCTGCCCTAAGTGGAGGAAGAGCATCTAGGAGGGCGTTGAGCACCTAGAGTCTTGTTGCCAAGAGTATGCAGAAACCAAGCGCAGACAGTGGCAAACCAGACTCCCCACCCACCCTTTCCTTCAACCACTGTCTGTCCCACCTGTGACAGAGACTGCAATTCCGGTATTGGACTCTACAGTCACCTGAGAACTCACTTTTAGACTGAAAGCAAGTCTTCCTTGATTTCGATCGACTGCCTATGATGATGATGGTCCTTTACAAGCATATTTTTCAGTTAATTTGCATCAACACAGTTTATGATGGGAGCAAGACTCAGGGGTATAAATGAACAAAAAGTCTTGTGAGTTTCTTTTGGTTTTGCTCCCCTATTCGAGTAGCATAATTTCTGGTCACAATTAAGAGAGAGAGAAAAATATAGCTCTGCAGAGCCTTTTTTATTCACTGACAACTGAGGAATATCCACCCAGTAGCAATTGGTGCATCTTACACAACAAACATTTACAATGCAGTGTTTAATCGATTCATCTTATTTTTCACTTGTACATGAATAAACTAATAGCATCAGATGAAATTTGCAAAGTATTGACCTTATTGTGTCATTAATCATGTTCTCATATATTCAGTTATTTAGATTACCTTTTAATAAGTTAAACTATCTGCTATCAGTTTAGACTGAACAAACCACAAGAAGAATGTTCAGGATGATCAGCAGAAATACATTACACTTTTAAAACACTAAGATTTGTTTGGAAATAAATGGCAATATAACTTGTTTACAGATGTTTGAATTTGATGGGAAGGATACCTCACACAGACAGACAAATACAGACAGATCCTTAGCTCACAAATAGTGCAGCTATGAGACAATCATATAGGTTTATTCCCAAGAGTGAAAGTCTAGGATGTTCAACTGCCTTGATGAGGAGCTCCTTTCACTTTACAGGCTTCTTCTGCTCTGTTCCCATTAGTGCCAGTATGATCATACCCTAGTACCTTTAAAAAAAAATGTCTTTGAAAGCTATAAAATTATTTGCACCCACAAACATGATTATAGAATGCTTGAAAAATATACATTTTAAAGGAATTCTATTTAGGCTACGTATAAAAGAATACTCAGCCTATAGCTTCAAATTTAAATAAACGGACCTTAGCAATGAGACATAATTTGTTGTCAAAATAACAGGAAGGTTAATAGTGCTCCCCTTTATTTATGCACAAATGGTACAGCAACTTCAGGTGAGTTGCTGTCAGAGTTGCACTGCTCTACCATTAGCTTGCTGTCTGTTTCACCATTGAAATGCATTGAATGTTGTGAAGTTGCTGTATTTGTGCAGTGGATACAAACTAAACTCGCCACAGAAAGTTAAGTATTGTCCATTTCAGTCCTTTTAATGATGCAATAAATGTTAATTACTATCAAACAAACTCTCTGGCAATAAAAATTAACTATTACAAATGTGGATTCTCATTCCTTCAGGTTTTAATTGTTGTTGGAGATTTTAAAAATGTAAAGTTTTACTTTTTTTTTACTTTTCCTTTCTCTCTCCCTTAATCTAATCTTTCTTTCCCTCTCTTTATTAGTCTTTCTGTACCTGATTTTTGCATTGAATTCACTCACTCTAATTTATACTTCCTGCTCAGTCCTTACGCTGTTGATTTCACAATCCTTCAATCTGATTGGTTAAGGAGATACACAGTTGCTTTCCCTGTTCATTCAGGCCCCAGATACCTGGTTTCCCTCACTATGGTGTTATCAGATCGCACTTTCAGCAACTTGCCACACAAAAAAATGTAAATCTAAATGTGCAAGGGCAATTCTAACTAACGCCGAATACCTTTAGATGATCTGCTACTGCAAATTATGGCCCAATGAAATGGAATCTGCCAATAGGTTCTAGTCTAAAGCAAACTGTTTTAGAGTGTATGTATAATCTGACATCCATTTGTCTGAGAAGTGATTACACCACCACACTGGCATGTCATATGAAAGACATTTTAATTTGCAATTAAAAACAGAATTAAACAGTATGGAGAACTTGACAACCTCTTTATAGTACTGATAAATGGTATATATTTAAGTTTGGAGATACAGCATTTAGCGCTTTAAAAACAAAATTGGAAACAATGTTTTGTTATTAACATAGGTTAATTATGCAATTTTTATCAACCTGAAAATGAACCAGTGTCTGGAAAGTGTAAAGCATGTCAAAATTAAATTGCTTATAATATTTTTTTTAAGTTATATTCAGAGAAAGCATATTTTTACAATAAGCATATAGTTTAGAGGAGAAAAAAATGAAAATATATAAAGATTTGTTTCACAACAGTGCAAATTTGCAGTCCATCAATTCAAATCAGTGTAATAGCTTAAAGCCATTCACAAAATGATACAAGTATAATAGAAACAATTCAGTATATCCATGTTATTTCAGTATAATCATAAATCCAAGCTAGATGGGATGCAGTCAGTTTGATCAGGCTAAGTTCACCTACAAATTTATTGTGAAACAGCAGAATTCTTAATTAGGAGTTTACAAATGTATAAAACTGACATCCTACTAAACCTGTTGTCTGGATAAAGTACCACTTTTCTTGAATGGCACTTTCTTCCCTTGCAAAAATTATAACATTATAAAACAAGCAAGTTACTTAAATTGAAGAGTTTATAAATGCAGATCATTTTAAATAATTATATTCCATGATGATATTATGCCTACTCTACATGACCCACTTACAATCTTGTCAATATCATAACATCCTGTAAGAGGTTAGATTTTATTTGTGAAGTACAGTATTATAGTAAAAGTCTTGAATGGGATGACTTGTTTTTGAAAACAATTCCTTTTCTTGTATAAAACTGAAATGTTGTGTTAATCACTGAATAAACTAGTAAATGTAACTTAAATATTTTTCTTCAGACTAGCTATTGCCAACTGTGAAAGCTTAGTTTCTTCCATATGTCATACAATGATCTCTTCAATGTGTGTGATCAAACCAAAGCGTTCCAGAAGATAATGATGGAAGAAAGTGTGAATCACATAAGATGCTTTAACTGTATAAAAATACCAGTTCAGTCTATAGTTATCAGAGTTCCTATTAAATTTATATTGTCTTGTCATAAACTATACTGACCAACTCTAATTCCATTAAACCCATTGTTTTAATTTTATTCCTGATCACTTCTTTCCTGAAGTAATGTAACCATCATTTTTTTTTCCATTGTGGGCATCATAGGAGAAACTTTGCATGCCCGTTCTGTTGGCAGGGAGCCTCTTCCGGTGGCAGGACACATCCGAAATTCAGGCATTCGCTGCCCACCATAATTTTCCAAATGTATGGGGCAATTTTCCACGATGCCCTGTCACCAGGAGAGGTTCCCCACGGGCAGCACAGACTAATAAAATTATCCTGTTCAGTATCAGCATCAAGCACTCACATGTCAGGTATACTTTAGTGAGATGCAGAGCAAAGATCCCTTTGTTCTACCCCAACAATGTACCTCAACACAATCTCAGAAGAGTGCCTGCATTTCACCAGTATTAATTTTCCTAATTCCCCCAGCAGTCAGTCAGTCATTCGCAAAACTTCTCAGTGATTCAGCCAATTTAATGCTAACTTGTGGACAGTTTTATGCTGTGAGCCTATCCCCACCAGAATTGATTTAAGACTTTCCATCTTCATTTTGCTCACAGCCCTTGCAGTCAAAGCAGAGGAGATTTTCATCCAGCAAGGCAGGAGTTGGATTCAAATATAAATCCCAAGAAGGTAAAAGCACAGTGTAGTAAGCCATGGTGCCATTGTCAATTCATAAAGGATATCAGGCTTCAAAATAATGCACTGTGAAGCTGTTATTCTCAAGCCAAGATCCCTTAAAAGATTTTTTTTTAAATTTTAAGAAAATGGTGAGCATTTTCAAGCCATCTTTAGTTTTGTTAATAATGTTCTCACCTCCCCCCACCCACCCATCCCACACCCATAAAAGTAGATCATCTAGATTTTAGTACAGTCAGCCAAGTGAGTGCTTTTTAATATCACTGCAATTTTTGTAGGAATTAATTTCAGTGAGATTATAATCCAAGGTGGGGGTAATCACCCCCTCAACAAAATAGCACTCATATTTCAGTGCTATGATTTGTTGTCTAATTTCTGCTCAAAATTGTTAACTTTAACATATAGAAAAATAGAAACACAAAACTGCACATCACAATACAAAATACAGTATAACTTTTTTAAAATTAAATAATGAGCTTTGTGCCATTTTCACTGAGATTCTAAAAATAGCCAATAATAGTAATACTCATCAAAAATTTGAGAGACTTAGAATACCTGTACTTCATATATACAGATTCTGAGATCAATTTATTTTACATAAGTAAGGATCTAAAGTAAGAATAAACATTAAACAAAGAATTATTCATACGTCTGTTGAATTATCTTTAACTGAGGGTGTCATGCTGGAAATGTGAAGACCACTAATACTATTGAGGAAAAAAAGGAAAGCTGCAATGAACTCACACCAGTATGCTAAACTGAAACCTGTGAGTGTAATAAAGTTCCGCAACTGAATGGCAAAGGTCAGCACACCAGTAGATGTCATGAAGAAAGCCAGGAGAATTAGCCCTGAGCCATATGCCCATTTGCGTCTGGAGTAGGCATCTTGACAAAGTTGAGAGGTGATAAGCATATCCAGACCAAACATTGCCAGCACCACAGCAAAAGTGACAATGATCCTTGTGAAAAATAGACCTGTGTTTAAACCATCAACCTCAGCAACACTGAAATCTGTTGTGCATTGAGGCTCGCGGTCATGCTCTAAAGTGCAGAAATACCAGAGTCCAAATATCTTCCTGTCTACAAACAGCCAGTGACCATAGCACACAGCAATGGAGGAGAGAACAATTGCTATTGAGGTGCAGAGAATTATCAGACTCCTGATGAATGTATCCAGTACTGATTTTCCGGCCTTCCTGCATTGGAGCTCTTCCTGTACCTAGAATTAAATGTGCATATCATTAGTGAGAGACATGGGTTCAGAATTCATGTTCAATGAATTTTATTTCTTGCTTCAGTTGTTTTGCTTAGACAAAAGGGCCCATTCCACCATCCCACAGGGAGCTTCACACTCAGGTAGTGCATCATGGAAAGTTTTAATGGACTGGAAAATACAGACTGCATGTCTGTAATGCACTCCCTGAAGCATTGTGGATTAGACCCTTATGGCTATAAGCATAATTAAGTAGTTCAGACATCATCATAAACCTTGACAATGCAAGACAGAGGCACAATCTTGTGCACATACACACACATACACCCTAAATCATTTGAAGTGTAAAAGCTGTGATTTTGACGGTGCAAGTCTCCTGAATCTAACATTATATTGTATGCATTTTATGAGTCTGTATGCAATCTGTTATGCCCATTTTTTAAAAAGAGTATTTCAACTTATTTTGTGCTCAGTAAGATGAAGAATGTTAGTGCTGGGGAATAGAACTCTTTTCATTTCAGACACTATGGGAACAATTTTAATTCCTGAGTGGGAACATGAGCTAGCTAGCAGGCAGCACATCCAAGAGTAGCAGCAGAGAGACCCAGCCAATTTTAATGGACGAGCAACATTTCCATTCTGAAGGCCTTACTCCCATTCAAACCTGATGAGAACGACAAAGAAGCTGGAGGGTGGAGGTAGTATTTTGATCAGCAGGAGGCCACAGTTGGGAACTCAAATGAATGGTCCCTAGCATAACGTTAGTGCTCAGGGAGGTCCAGAGATGATTTGTAGGCGGAGGAGATGAAGGGAGGCCCGGGGTAGCAGAGGAAGGAAACAACAAGAAAAAATTATTAGATTTCTGGGCCACTTCAGGCCCTGGCTCCTGTTTGGCTTGAGGGCTTCCCGGGACAGGCCTGGGGTTAATATTCCAAACAGGTCCTGATACCATATTCGGAACCCGAATTGCATATTTAAATAAGTTTCTGCTGGGTGAGGGGGTTATAATTCCCCCTGACTAGTGTCACCATCAACATAAGAACATAAGACCAGGAGTAGGACATTCAGCCCCTCACGTCTTTTCTACCATTCAATTTGATGCTGGCTGATCTGTACCTCAATCCCATTTGCTCCATGTCTCCTGATAACCTTACCTAACATCTTGAATCTATCCATAGCTTTTTTGGGGAATGGGAGTTCCAGATATCTACCAGCTATTGTATGAATAAGTGTTCCCTCTTTTCACTCTGGAATGGCTCAATTTTAAGTTTATGGCCACGATTTCCCCTACCTGGGCGGGTCCGTGGCGGGCAATGTGGATGTTGGGTCCCGGCCTCGCTGCTGGCTCTGGCCCGCTGTCCAAAATGAATTTCCGCTCTATGGGCTTGTTAAGCCCACCCAGCGCATTTCCCGGGCCAATTGAAGATAGTGGGTCTGATAATGTCATAGGATGACACAACATCAGCGGGTTTTCTTAAAGGGATCATCCGCAAATTAATTTTGACATTTATGCTGTCAGTGTTCTACAGCATTGAGGTACTGCAAACACTGACAAGCACTGCACAAACAGTGAACCCAGGCTCTCCCATGACTCCCTCCTTATGCTTATGGAGGAAGTCACAGCACAAAGGGAGTTTCCCTTCCCTTCCAATGAGCAGAAGAGACCTCCCCAGGACATCAACGCTGCCTGGTTGCACATTGCACAGGAGGGCACAACTAGGGATGTCATCAGGAGGACCAGGCTGCAGTGGCGCAAACCTTTCGATGATCTCAGTCGATCATGAAACATTACTACAAAGCCACACTCAACCTCATCCTGATGTGCCACTCATCACATCCCCATCACTCTGCTTTATCTACTCTACGTCGGCACATCCTTACACCTTTTTAAAATATTTGTTCCTGGGATGTGAGCATCATTGGTAAGGCCAGCATTTGTTGCCCATCCCTAATTACCCTTGAGAAGGTGATGGTGAGCCGTTTTCTTAAACTGCTGCAGTCCGTGTGGTGAAGGTATTCCCACAGTGCTAGTCGGGAGTTCCATGATTTTGACCCAGCAACAATGAAGGAGCGGCAACATACCTCCAAATCAGGATAGTGTGTAACTTGGAAGGGAACTTGCAGGTGGCGGTGTTGCCATGCGCCTGCTACTCTTGTTCTTCCAGGTGGTAGAGGTCGCAGGTTTGGGAGGTGCTATTGAAGAAGCCGTGACATGTTGCTGCAATGCATCTTGTAGATGGTACACACTTTAGCCAGGGTGCACCAGTGGTGGAAGGAGTGAATGTTTAAGGTGGTGGATGGGGTGCCAATCAAGTGGGCTGCTTTGTCCTGGATTGTGTCGAGTTTCTTGTGTTGTTGGAGCTGCACTCATCCAGGCAAGTGGAGAGTATTCCAATAGACTCCTTACTTGTACCTTGTAGATGGTGGGAAGGCTTTGGGGAGTCAGGAGGTGAGACACTTGCCACAGAATACCCAGCTTCTGACCTGTTCTTGTAGCCACAGTATTTATGTGGCTGGTCCAGTTAGGTTTCTGGTTAATGATGACCCCCAGGATGTTGATAGTGGGGATTCAGCGATGGTAATGCCGTTGAATGTAGTAGGTCTTTCTCTTGGAATCAAGCATGACTGGGAGAATGAGCAAAGGCCACACAGAACAGGACAATCTGCCAGAAGATGAGAAAGAAGGGGAAAAGGGCTCTAAACAAGAGGCCATTTCCATCCAGGGTGTTCAGGGAGCAATTCTCCTACCTGAACTTCAGCGATGACCAATGTTTGAGACGTCTATGCTTCATCACTGAAATCTGCAGCTACAACTCAAACTCAGAGCGGTCCTGGGATGCTGGGGTAAAGACTATAGGCTAGAACCTCCGCTTTTGTGCTCATCAACCAAAAATGGGCGTTATTTCCGACACGGGCGGTAAAAAAAGGTTTTCAGATTGCCGGGTTCTTGCCCACTCTCAAAACACCGAGTTTACATTTTTGAAAATGGGCGTTACCGTGAGCGATATCAAATGGGCGGTAGCATTAAATTTTTTTGACCTTCTGCTGTAAAGTGTGGACATCCTTAGCAACGGCATGGCAACGCTCGATTCCTGCGATTCTGGAGGTCAAGGATCATTATGACATGCGCAGAAGAGGAGACAGAGAGAGAGCTCAGAGGGACTGAAGGCGTGACTGGGTGTGGTGTGGCTGCTTTGGGAGGAAGGAGACTTTATAGCTTCACAGAAAGTAGACAAACAAAAATTAGCTGTTACCAGCCACATATTTGCCCTATAATGGAGAGAGAGGAGGAGGCATCACAGCATGCTGTGGAGACTGATGCTGGAGAGAGCAGTGAGGTGGGAGAGGAGCACATTGGAGGACGCAAAAGAGCCAGGAGGTTCTCGGACGAGGCAAATGACTCCCTCCTGCAGGAGGTCGAGTTACGCTGGGGTGATTTGACACAGGGAGGGCGGGGAAGCCCATCCCAAAGGCCTACCAGAGGATATGGACCGAGATAGCAGAGATGGTCTCGTTAGCGACCAATGAGGTGCGTGAGGGCAACCAGTGCCGCAAACGATGGAATGACCTTGTGGGATCCGCAAGAGTAAGTATTACATTGATTTACATGTACTTATGTCTTTATATAATTTGATTTGTAACAGTCATGAGTGACTATCAGCAGATGAGAGGTCTTGCACTTTTACCGGGAATGTTTTACTCAAAGCCTGCGGTCACGGTGTACGTCTTTAGGTAAAGAATAATAATAATCATAATAATCATGATTACATCTGTCAGTTATGTGTTGTATCAGTGTCTGTGACAGTACCTAGCAAAGATATCATGCAATGATCTCATGCCATGTCGTCCTATCACCTTTTACAGAAGAAGCTATCGACGATGAAGTCCGTGCAGAGATGAATGGGTAGCGGGCCACCAGTCCCCAGCGACATAACTGAGATGGAGGAGCGAGTGCTCACACTCGTGGGGAAGTATCCCCGGACAGCCACGGATGCATCTGCAGACCCTGACACGATGCCACGTGAGTAAAGCTTACACCATTGCATGATGTAAAGTCAATAGATGCCACACCAACTCATATCCGAACAATCATATATGATAGATAATTTCTAAAAGGGTCATAGAAATAATGTTGGCCTAATGAAAATCATTGCAACACAAATTTATTGATGGTCATGAAATGTGATGTCTGCGATGATTTTGAGAGCGGTGGTGCATTTGTCATTCATATGCTGTGTGTAGCACTGGACTCACCTTGTCACCCGAGTACCCCCTTCTCCTCTAATAACCTCATATGTGTCTTGCAGCTCAGCCAGCAGCATGGCCCCAGGCAAGGCCACAGAGGCCAGATGGTGGGGGCGCGGGGCAGGAGTCGGCAGACGATCCAACTACATTTGGTGCTGAGGAGCTCCGATTGTCACACGTCAATCCGCTGGGTCTGTTCTCGACGAATGAGAGTGTGTACTTCGAAGAACCTGCATCGCCACGCTCCAGAAGCCATTCAATCCCAAGGCCATTTGGTGGTCCTCCGGTTATTCCCGCCTCCATTCTGGAGGAGACGGCCCCAAGCAGCTCTCCACAGGGCACCCCATTTGTCCCCAGGATGGCACCAACCCCGCGGAGGCCTCCTGGACACGGCAGGTCTGTTCCACAAGCGTGACATGACAGCGGAGAGATGGTGCAGTTGTCCAGGAGGACTGTATACATTTGTGACCAGCTCATCGAAGCATTGGGGGGCATATCCCAATACCTGGCCACCATGACCGAGTTCATTCCGAGCATGGCAGAGTCCCTGGATGCGATAGCCAGGAACACTGCTGCCAGTGGTCCCCGAGCACAGCACTCCACCCCTAGGTTCTGCACCACCACTGCGAATGACAGTTAGCCTAACATCTGTGGTTGGGAAAATGTTGGAGTCCATTATTAAAGAAGCAGTAGCAGGGCATTTGGAAAAGAAAAATTCAGTCAGGCAGAGTCAGCATGGATTTATGAAGGGGAAGTCATGTTTGACAAATTTTCTGGAGTTCTTCGAGGATGTAACAAACAGGGTGGATAAAGGGGAATCAGTGGATGTGGTGTATTTGGACTTCCAGAAGGCATTTGACAAGATGTCACATGAAAGGTTACTGCACAAGATAAAAGTTCATGGGGTTGGGGGTAATATATTAGCTTGGATAGAGGATTGGTTAACTAACAGAGAACAGAGAGTCGGGATAAATGGTTCATTCTCTGGTTGGCAACCAGTAACTAGTGGGGTGCTGCAGGGGTCAGTGCTGGGACCCCAACTATTTACAATCTATATTAACAACTTCGAAGAAGGGACTGAGTGTAACGTAGCCAAGTTTGCTGAAGATACAAAGATGGAAGGAAAAGCAATGTGTGAAGAGGACACAAAAAATTTGCAAAAGGACATAGACAGGCTAAGTGAGTGGGCAAAAATTTGGCAGATGGAGTATAATGTTGGAAAGTGTGAGGTCATGCACTTTGGCAGAAAAAAATCAAAGAGCAAGTTATTATTTAAATAGAGAAAGATTGCAAAGTGTCGCAGTGCAGCGGGACCTGCGGCTACTTATGCATGAAATGCAAAAGGATAGTATGCAGGTACAGCAAGTGATCAGGAAGGCCAATGGTATCTTGGCCTTTATTGCAAAGGGGATGGAGTGTAAAAGCAGGGAAGTCTTGCTACAGCTATATAAGGTATTGGTGAGGCCACACCTGGAATACTGTGTGCAATTTTGGTTTCCATATTTACGAAAAGATATACTTGCATTGGAGGCAGTTCAGAGAAGGTTCACTAGGTTGATTCCAGGGATGAGAGGGTTGACTTATGAGGAAAGGTTGAGTAGTTGGGCCAGCGGCAGTTGGTGAGAGGGGAGCGACCTATCAAAAGCCCAGCGGGAGATCGAGAGCCAGCGGCAGTTGGTGAGAGGGGAGCGACCTGTCAAAAGCCCAGCGGGAGATCGAGAGCCAGCGGCAGTTGGTGAGAGGGGAGCGACCTGTCAAAAGCCCAGCGGGAGATCGAGAGCCAGCGGCAGTTGGCGAGAGGTGGGAGCTACCTATCAAAAGCCCAGCGGGAGATCGAGAGCCAGCGGCAGTTGGCGAGAGGTGGGAGCGACCTATCAAAAGCCCAGCGGGAGATCGAGAGCCAGCGGCAGTGGGTGAGAGGGGAGCGACCTATCAAAAGCCCAGCGGGAGATCGAGAGCCAGCGGCAGTGGGTGAGAGGCGGGAGTAGTGTCGGAGCAGCCTATAAAAGGCGACCGGTGCAGCTACAGCGGGAGAGAAAGCAAAATAGAAGTAGAAAGTAATCAAAAAGTGACGTCACAGCCAATGTGGTAAGTGATTGGCTGGTGATTGGTGAGTAGCTTTTCTTTTCTTTTTTATATCAGTAAGTGAACTGCAACATTGTTAATACCAATTTAAGTGTATCTAAGTTTAAGGCATGGCAGGAGAGCTCGGTCACGTGATATGCTCCTCCTGTACCATGTGGGAACTCGGGGACACTTCCGGTGTCCCTGGGCGCTACGTGTGTGGGAAGTGTATCCGCCTCAAGCTCTTGACGGTCCGCGTTGCGGAATTGGAGCTGAGGGTGGATTCACTCTGGAGCATCCACGATGCTGAGAATGACGTGAGTATCACGTGTAGTGAGTTGGTCTTACCGCAGGAGAAGGGTCCACAGCCAGATAGGGAATGGAAGACCAGCAGGAAGAGCAGTGCAAGAAAGATAGTGCAGGGGTCCAATGTGGTCATCCCCCTGCAAAACAGATACACTGCTTTGAGTACTGTTGGGGAGGATGACTCATCAGGGGGGGGCAGCTCTGCTGCAAAGGAGGGCAGGAAAAAGAGTGGGAGCGCGATAGTGATAGGGGATTCGATGGTGAGGGGAATAGATAGGCGTTTCTGCGGACGCAACCGAGACTCCAGGATGGTATGTTGCCTCCCTGGTGCAAGGGTCAAGGATGTCTCGGAGCGGGTGCAGGACATTCTGAAATGGGAGGGAGAACAGCCAGTTGTCGTGGTGCACATTGGTACCAATGACATAGGTAAAAAAAGGGATGAGGTCCTACGAAAAGAATTTAAGGAGCTAGGAGCTAAATTAAAAAGTAGGACCTCAAAAGTAGTAATCTCGGGATTGCTACCAGTGCCACGTGCTAGTCAGAGTAGGAATCGCAGGATAGCGCAGATGAATACATGGCTTGAGCAGTGGTGCAGCAGGGAGGGATTCAAATTCTTGGGGCATTGGAACCGGTTCTGGGGGAGGTGGGACCAGTACAAACTGGACGGTCTGCACCTGGGCAGGTCCGGAACAAATGTCCTAGGGGGAGTGTTTGCTAGTGCTGTTGGGAGGAGTTAAACTAATATTGCAGGGGGATGGGAACCTATGCAGGGAGACAGAGGGAGACAAAAATGAGGCAAAAGCAAAAGACAGAAAGGAGATGAGGAAAAGTGGAGGGCAGAGAAACCCAAGGCAAAGAACAAAAAGGGCCACTGTACAGCAAAATTCTAGAAGGACAAAGGGTGTTAAAAAAGCAAGCCTGAAGGCTTTGTGTCTTAATGCAAAGAGTATCCGCAATAAGGTGGATGAATTAACTGTGCAAATAGATGTTAACAAATATGATGTGATTGGGATTACGGAGACGTGGCTCCAGGATGATCAGGGCTGGGAACTCAACATCCAGGGGTATTCAACATTCAGGAAGGATAGAATAAAAGGAAAAGGAGGTGGGGTAGCATTGCTGGTTAAAGAGGAGATTAATGCAATAGTTAGGAAAGACATTAGCTTGGATGATGTGGAATCTATATGGGTAGAGCTGCAGAACACTAAAGGGCAAAAATCGTTAGTGGGAGTTGTGTACAGACCTCCAAACAGTAGTAGTGATGTTGGGGAGGGCATCAAACAGGAAATTAGGAGTGCATGCAATAAAGGTGCAGCAGTTATAATGGGTGACTTTAATATGCACATTGATTGGGCTAGCCAAACTGGAAGCAATACGGTGGAGGAGGATTTCCTGGAATGCATAAGGCATGGTTTTCTAGACCAATATGTCGAGGAACCAACTAGGGGGGAGGCCATCTTAGACTGGGTGTTGTGTAATGAGAGAGGATTAATTAGCAATCTCATTGTGCGAGGCCCCTTGGGGAAGAGTGACCATAATATGGTGGAATTCTGCATTAGGATGGAGAATGAAACAGTTAATTCAGAAACCATGGTCCAGAACTTAAAGAAGGGTAACTTTGAAGGTATGAGGCATGAATTGGCTAAGATAGATTGGCTAATGATACTTAAGGGGTTGACTGTGGATGGGCAATGGCAGACATTTAGAGACCGCATGGATGAACGACAACAATTGTACATTCCTGTCTGGCGTAAAAATAAAAAAGGGAAGGTGGCTCAACCGTGGCTATCTAGGGAAATCAGGGATAGTATTAAAGCCAAGGAAATGGCATACAAATTGGCCAGAAATAGCAGCGAACCTGGGGACTGGGAGAAATTTAGAACTCAGCAGAGGAGGACAAAAGGTTTGATTAGGGCAGGGAAAATGGAGTACGAGAAGAAGCTTGCAGGGAACATTAAGGCGGATTGCAAAAGTTTCTATAGATGTGTAAAGAGAAAAAGGTTAGTAAAGACAAACTTAGGTCCCCTGCAGTCAGAATCAGGGGAAGTCATAACGGGGAACAAAGAAATGGCAGACCAATTGAACAAGTACTTTGGTTCAGTATTCACTAAGGAGGACACAAACAACCTTCCGGATATAAAAGTGGTCAGAGGGTCTATTAAGGAGGAGGAACTGAGGGAAATCTTTATTAGTCGGGAAATTGTGTTGGGGAAATTGATGGGATTGAAGGCCGATAAATCCCCAGGGCCTGATGGACTGCATCCCAGAGTACTTAAGGAGGTGGCCTTGGAAATAGCGGATGCATTGACAGTCATTTTCCAACATTCCATTGACTCTGGATCAGTTCCTATCGAGTGGAGGGTAGCCAATGTAACCCCACTTTTTAAAAAAGGAGGGAGAGAGAAAGCAGGGAATTATAGACCGGTCAGCCTGACCTCAGTAGTGGGTAAAATGATGGAATCAATTATTAAGGATGTCATAGCAGCGCATTTGGAAAATGGTGACATGATAGGTCCAAGTCAGCATGGATTTGTGAAAGGGAGATCATGCTTGACAAATCTTCTGGAATTTTTTGAGGATGTTTCCAATAAAGTGGACAAAGGAGTACCAGTTGATGTGGTATATTTGGACTTTCAGAAGGCTTTTGACAAGGTCCCACACAGGAGATTAATGTGCAAAGTTAAAGCACATGGGATTGGGGGTAGTGTGCTGACGTGGATTGAGAACTGGTTGTCAGACAGGAAGCAAAGAGTAGGAGTAAATGGGTACTTTTCGGAATGGCAGGCAGTGACTAGTGGGGTACCGCAGGGTTCTGTGCTGGGGCCCCAGCTGTTTACATTGTACATTAATGATTTAGACGAGGGGATTAAATGTAGTATCTCCAAATTTGCGGATGACACTAAGTTGGGTGGCAGTGTGAGCTGCGAGGAGGATGCTATGAGGCTACAGAGTGACTTGGATAGGTTAGGTGAGTGGGCAAATGCGTGGCAGATGAAGTATAATGTGGATAAATGTGAGGTTATCCACTTTGGTGGTAAAAACAGAGAGACAGACTATTATCTGAATGGTGACAGATTAGGAAAAGGGAAGGTGCAACGAGACCTGGGTGTCATGGTACATCAGTCATTGAAGGTTGGCATGCAGGTACAGCAGGCGGTTAAGAAAGCAAATGGTATGTTGGCCTTCATAGCGAGGGGATTTGAGTACAGGGGCAGGGAGGTGTTGCTACAGTTGTACAGGGCCTTGGTGAGGCCACACCTGGAGTATTGTGTACAGTTTTGGTCTCCTAACTTGAGGAAGGACATTCTTGCTATTGAGGGAGCGCAGCGAAGATTCACCAGACTGATTCCCGGGATGGTGGGACTGACCTATCAAGAAAGACTGGATCAACTGGGCTTGTATTCACTGAAGTTCAGAAGAGTGAGAGGGGACCTCATGGAAACGTTTAAAATTCTGACGGGTTTGGACAAGTTGGATGCAGGAAGAATGTTCCCAATGTTGGGGAAGTCCAGAACCAGGGGTCACAGTCTAAGGATAAGGGGTAAACCATTTAGGACCGAGATAAGGAGAAACTTCTTCACCCAGAGAGTGGTGAGCCTGTGGAATTCTCTACCACAGGAAGTAGCTGAGGCCAATTCACTAAATATATTCAAAAGGGAGTTAGATGAAGTCCTTACTACTCGGGGGATCAAGGGGTATGGCGTGAAAGCAGGAAGTGGGTACTGAAGTTTCATGTTCAGCCATGAACTCATTGAATGGCGGTGCAGGCTAGAAGGGCTGAATGGCCTGCTCCTGCACCTATTTTCTATGTTTCTACTCATTGGAATTCAAAAGAATGAGAGGTGATCTTATCGAAACGTATAAGATTATGAGGGGGCTTGACAAGGTGGATGTAGAGAGAATGTTTCCACTGATGGGGGAGACTAGAACTGGAGGGCATGATCTTAGAATAAGGGGTCGCCCATTTAAAAGAGATGAGCAGAAATTTCTTCTCTCAGAGACTTATAAATCTGTGGAATTCGCTGCCTCAGAGAGCTGTGGAAGCTGGGACACTGAATAAATTTAAGACAGAAATAGACAGTTTCTTAAATGATAAGGGGTTATGGGGAGTGGGCAGGGAAGTGGAGCTGAGTCCATGATCAGATCAGCCATGATCTTATTGAATGACGGAGCAGGCTCAAGGGGCCATATGGCCTACTTCTGTTCCTATTTTCTATGTTCCTATGAGAGCAAGGACAAAGTTCCTGCTTCTGCCTCAGAGAATGTTGCCCCCTTGACACCCCCCGCTTCCATATCAGTGCAACCAACGCATCTGCCTTCATCCCCCCCCCCCCAATGAGGTACCGCCTGAGGAGCACCTCGGCCAGGCGCCGTGGAGCAAGGAGGGGACGGGGTAGAGGTGGGGAGAAGAAGGAGAGGGGGGAAGGAAAGTGATGTACATGTGCGCAGGTAATGGCTGTGTTATATCGCCATCTGGGTATATGCAATTTGTTGCATTGTATGGTGGCTGGGGACCACGCTCCTGCTTTGCCTTTGTAGTCTGTGTTGCTGGACATGTTGAACATGTGATTTATGTCAATGGTGGAAAAAATGAGGTGTGGGCAGGGGTTGGGTGTTATTGGCTGTGATACTTATGATTGCAGACCAACGTTAGTATTAAACTTTTGTTATTGAACATAACCTTGTTGTGCATTGTCTCAGATTGCTGGACCGTTACACACTGGTGATCCCTTACCATGAAAGGGTTAAATACGACTTATCAATCAACGTAAACTTTAACTGGCACCAAGGTGATGGGCACCATTGATGTCTGAGCTGCACACACAGAACAGTGTGTCAGCGTTGTCATTGACATCAGCGCTCTTTCAGGCAAATCTTTCCGATATCAGTTCCTCGCTTAAGAGTGGGATTTGACAAATGCCAGCCACACCGCTGGCATTCATCCCGGTTAGTTCCACTTTTTGTGGGCGTTTTTTTGAGTGAGCGATATTTTGGGCGATGGGTGTGCAAGGTGGTGAAATTGACGATGGGCGATCTCCATGGCCGCTAGTTTGGGTAAATAAGCTCTTTACGACAAAAAACAGTGGGCAAGCGTTAATATTGAATCTTGGTGTTAATTTCATGCTTAAAGTAACACTGGACGATATTATGGGCGTTGAAATCGCCCATTCTGCTGATTCCGCCCAAAAAAAGTGGGCGGGCGGTAATATGTTTTCTCGGCGTTAAGCCCATTGGGAAAATAACGCTCAGCGATAAATCTCCGAAAAGAGCCCGTCAGTTCCCATTTTGTGCCAAAATGGGCGATATCTGGGCGTTATATGTTATTTCAGCAGTAAAATGAGCGCTAAGCATGCAAAAAAAGTGGAGGTTCTAGCCCAAAGAATTCGCCCAATGAAAGGAGAGGGATTCATAGTAGCCTCCTCTCCCCTAAGTCAGACTCAGCACTTACCTGCTGAAGGCCTCAGCCAATGCTTTCAGGAGATGACTTGTTTCTACCCCCTTGCAGTGGTACAAGAAGGAGGCTCACCACCTTCTCAAGGGCAATAAGAGATGGATCATAAATGTTGACCTTGCCAGCAATGCTCACATCCAGGAATGGATAAAATATTTTTAGCCATCTTACCATCTTTTTCTCTTCTCACTGAAATCTCTCCGTTTGGATGACAAATTGGTCCTGCTTTGAGTTTACACTCATCTCTCTTTGCTTACTCTAGCCACTAAGTGATAACCCTTGTGACTTTCTTGGCCCAGCAGAAATAAAGGGGCCTCTTAGATCAGAGGAAGAGTGCCTTCTAATGCACTCCATTTGTTGACCTTACTTTTGCAGGTACCAACTCAGAAAACATCACAGCCCATAGTGTAGGGGGTCAGGTAAATATGTCTGCACTGAGAGACTCACCCAGCACAAGTGTGCAGGAGCAAAGGTAGAGCAATAGGACAGTGCAGGAACAACTTGCCAGAAGGCAAACATGCATCTTAGACTTGCTGCAGAGGGCACAGATGATGAATTCCAGATCCCAGCATACAGAAGAAAACTGGTGGCTGTGCACTTCAAACCATTCAGTTCACTGGACTGCCTGCCAGTGAGCCTGCACACAATGTTGGGGAGCATGGCGGAGTCCAACGCCAACGTGTGTGGGATATTCTAGAGGGGCACAGAGACAATGCAGTCAACTATAGAGTGTTTAGTCTGCTGTGTGAGTACTGCAGCATGGCCCACAGCATTGGAGCCTTAGGTGGCAGCTCTCATGTTTTGATGGAAGCTCACACTGCTATCATCATGGCTCCATGTTCCAGCAACTCTAGCTTTCAAAGCATGATAGGGACTATAGAAAGGAGCTTCTAAAGCATCATATCACTCTTGTTTTCCCACAGAGAAGTACGAGTACTCAGGCATAGACTCATGACAGTGACATTGGCATCATGGGTCAAGCAAATGCTAGTCAGGGTGACACTATGCCTGTTCCACTAACAGCCTCTGAACCAGTGCCAGGGTTGGTGCCAACCAGCTGGGCAAAACTTTCCCGGTTGCTGCTAAGATAATGCAGTCTACAGCTGAGCTCTCTAGGGTCAGAACTCCTTGAGGTGGCCCACCATGGCCTTCTCACGTGTCCTCAGTGGAACTTCAGCAGCCTTCCACTTCCCATACTGTTTTCATAGGGGAAACAACTCGTAGGAACACCAGAATAAGCACATGAACACGATGACTGGGCAGGTTCGTGGCGAAGACTGAGGAAAGATTTGGGCAATGAGACCTATCGCTATCTAATCACCCCAACTTGGATTTTCCTCCCCATAACACATGAAAATAGTAATGGAGACAGGGCACAGAACCCAGATGATTTCCTTCCATATTACCGCAATTTCGTGGGGCTGCCATGTAGAAGCTGTTGATCCTAGGAGGCAGTGGTAAAGGCAATGAAGAGAGAGGGGTTCACAGCAGCCTCCTCTCCTTTCAAGTTGGGCTCAGCAGAAGACTGTATGGAAATGCAAGATGCCCACTAAGTATTTCTACAATGATTCTTTTATGTGTGATAGAACAGTGAGATATCAGGGACAAGAGAATCAAGATTACCTTCTTAATATGAAATGACTACGCCACACTGGCGTTATATATAAGTTGGTATTCAATAAATGTGATTTTTGTAAACATTCCAAGGTAAAATTCAAGGAGTTTATGTTTATTAAAATCTTGAGTTTGCCGGAACTTGCAATCCTGATGGAATTTTGCTGTCATTTTGCAACTTCAGGATTTAGCACATGCGCAGCCTAACGTGGAAATCACTGCTCCTTCACTGGCTGTGCTGTGGGCCGAGCCCCCACCCCCCTCCCCTCTCCACTGCACCGCCCCCCCCCACCAGAGCCGGCAATCAGTGACATCACTGATCTGATGAAAACTTCCCCTTTCCAAACAAGTATCGCTCTTAGAAACCCCATAAAAAGTTAGACCCATTCAAATGAGGTGTAACTTGTTTTTAATGGCGATCTGAGTAATAACTACTGATAAATAACCGTTCTGGCCCTGAAAAACTAATTTTATATTGGTGGAATGTCAAATTTCTCCATTAAGTTAAAAATGAATAGATTTCAAAATTAATTAAATAATACAGGGCTAGAATTTTCACTGGTTCACCACCCGGTTTCTCGGCGGAATTGGCCATTTTGGGTGAGAACCAGGTCGGCGAAAAATCCCCCAGCTGAGGCATGCCAGCAGTTTTGAAGTCCTGCTGGGAAGCGGACTGTCAGTGTGCACCGTCCACAGATTGCCCTGGGCGTGATTTTTGGCTGAGTGGGGACCTGTAGGTAAGTACGAAATGTTTTTTTTTTAAACATCCACGAGGATCAGTGGAGCTAGATGTTAGGTAAGTAGATCTGCAAGAAAAAGGTAAGTGATTGGTTTTTTACTGTTTATTTTCAAAATCTGTTGGAGTGATTTAATTTGTGTTGGGAATGTTTTTTTGATTTTTTTTAATTAGGTTTTTTTAAAAATTATTTTCATTTATTTTTTCTTATGTTAGGCAAACCCGCAGCCTCAGGGTAAATGTTTATAGATTTTTAAATTTATCGCCTCACCGCCCAATCTAGCCAAAATTGCACTTTTTCACCCACATTGTGGTGCAAGGCCCATATTTTTCGTTGGGTGAATTTTTAAAAAGTTTTTCGGGAAGTTTTCGCTGGCGGTAATCTTCCCAGCCTTAGCGGTTTTTTGGGCAGCAATTGGGTGCTGGCGGGCTTTGGGGAAATTCTAGCCCATACTGTTTTTAAAAAAGTGTGTTCACGATATTTCAGCTGCTACTTTAACCCAATGTGTATGTCCCAACCTTTATTTCGCTCTCTGTAAACATTTTAGAAAGTGATTGATTATTCGTGCTTTCGAGTTCCCAGTTCCCTGTGAGAATACTGCAATGTGATTGGCTGCTTATGACACTTGTTGACGTAACAGCAGCTCATGCTATGAGATTCCCACCATCCTACTTTGAATTCAACTGCACGTCGGAAAACCTGAACTTCTCGCCACAGAGATCGCGAGATCTTTGTGGGAAGCTTACTTCGGGGCCAGCGGCAAAAGCATTTGCTTCACAACTGACTGCAAATTGCAGGCATATGTATGGCTTACTCCCTGCTCCTGGCTTCTTGAATATTGAACCACAACTGGGGATTATATTGTTACTGCAGTTGAAATTGGAGTTTCTCTTGCATTGTTACGCTTGAGGCAACAGAAGATATTAAAAACATGGCGATGCTGAAACAGCACCTGTGGTTGTCAGGTAGAAGAATACACAATTGCTTTTAAAGAGGATAGATGAGCTGAAAGCAAATGCTGTTTGCTTGTGTTGTGTTTAAGAATGTTTTAAAAACAGGGCAAAGCATTACATTTTGAATATGTCAATGCAGATCAATGGAATAAGAGCTCTTCTAGTAAATTCAAGAGATTCCCAAACTATCTTCCTGCGCAATCTTCAACTGAAAGTAAATTTGAACTTTACTTCCTTGACCAAGACAATACAGTTATCCAGACTTAAACTCCAAAATGCTAAAACAGCTTAAATCCCACACCTTGCCATTTTTTATGCAATGGAATAGAGTAGAAGAATGTCAGTTTTCATTAAAAACTTAAGCCTCAAAGTTAGAAACTGTAATCATCTTCCTTCTGTGCTACTTTCTTCGATTGAAAGTTTTAAACAGTTCATCCGACAGTCAACAACAAATAACATCAATTCCATACTAGAACATAAGAAATAGGAGCAGGGTTAGGCCCCTTTATCCTGCTCCGCCATTTAATAAGATCATGGCTGATCTGATCTTGGGCTCAGCTCCACTTCCCTGCCTGCTCCCCATAACCCTTCACTTGCTTATCGCTCAAAAATCTGTCTATTTCCACCTTAAATACATTCAATGACCCAGCCTCCACAGCTCTCTGGGGCAGAGAATTCCACAGATTTACAATCATCTGAGAGAAGAAATTCCTCCTCATTTCTATTCTAAATGGGTGACCCCTTATTTTGAAACTATGCCCCCTAGTTCTAGATTCCCCCATTAGGGGAAACATCCTCTCTGCATCTACCTTGTCGTGCCCCCTCAGTATCTTATATGTTTCAATAAGATTCTTCTAAATTCTTCTAAACTCCAATGAGAATAGGCCCAACCTGCTCAACCTTTCTTCATAAGTCAACCCCTTCTTCTCTGGAATCAACATAGTGAACCTTTTCTGAACAGCCTCCAATGCAATTATATCCCTCTTTAAATAAGGAGACCAACACTGTACACAGTATTCTAGGTGTGGCCTCACCAATACCCTGTACAGTTGTAGCAGGACTTCCCTCCTTTTATACCCCATCCCCCTTGCAATAAAAGGCCAACATTCCATTTGTCTTCCTCATTACTTGCTGTACCTGCATAATTTTGTGTTTCATGCACAAGGATCCCCAGGTCCCTCTGTACTGCAGCATTTTGTAATTTCTCTCCATTTAGATAATTATTTGCTTTTTTATTTTTCCTGCCAAAATGGATAACCTCACATTTTCCCACATTATACTCAATCTGCCAAATGTTTGCCCACTCACTTAGCCTGTCTATACCCCTTTCCAGATTTTTTTGTGTCCTCTTCACAACTTGCTTTCCCTCCCATTTTTGTACCATCAGCAAACTTGGCTACATTACACTCAGTCCCTTCATCCGTGTCATTAATATAGATTGTAAATAGTTGAGGCCCCAGCACCGATTCCTGTGGCATCCCACTTACAGTTTGCCAACGGAAAAAGACCCATTTATCCCAACTCTCTGTTTTCTGTTAGTTAGCCAATCCGCTATCCATGCTAATATATTAACTCACAGGGTTGAGGTTCTTATCTTGTGCAGTAACCTTTTATGTGGCACCTTATCGAATGCCTTCTGGAAATCCAAATACACCACATCCACTGGTTCCCCCTTATCCACCCTACTTGTTACATCCTCAAAAAGTTCCAGCAAATTTGTCAAACATGATTTCCTTTTCAAAAAACCATGCTGACTCTGCTTGACTGTATTATGCTTTTCCAAATGTCCTGCTACTGCTTCCTTAATAACTGACTCCAGCATTTTTCTAATGACAGATGCTAGGCTAACTGGTCTATAGTTTCCTGCTTTCTATCTGCCTCCTTTTTTAAATAGGGGCGTTACATTTGTATTTTTCCAATCTGCTGGGACCTCTCCAGAATCCAGGGAATTTTGGTAGATTACAATCAATGCATTTACTATCTCTGCAGTCAGTTCTTTTAAGAGCCTAAAATGCAGGTCATCAGGCCCAGGGGACTTTATTTTACTGAGTACTTTTTCTTTAGTGATAGTGATTGTTTTAAGTTCCTCCCTCCCTATAGCCCCTTGATTATCTATTATTGGGATGTTTTTAGTGTCTTCTGCCGTGAAGTCCGATACAAAATATTTGTTCAAAGTCTCTGCCATTTCTCTGTTCCCCATTATTAATTCCCCAGTCTCATCCTCTAAGGGACCAAAATTTACTTTAGCTACTCTCTTCCTTTTTATATACCTGTCGAAGCTCTTACTATCTGTTCTTATATTTCTTGCTAGCTTACTTTCATAATCTATCTTCCCTCTCTTTATTAATTCTTTAGTCATCCTTTGCTGGTTTAAAAAAATTTCCCAAGCCTATGGCCTCCCACTAATCTTGGCAACTTTGTATGCCATTGTTTTCAATTTGATACCATCCTTTACTTCCTTAGTTAGCCACAGATGGTTCTCCCTTCTCTTAATTTCTTTCCTTCTCATTGGAATATATTTTTGTTGAGAGTTATGAAATATCTCGTTAAATATCCACCACTGCTCATCAACTATCTTACACTTTAAATCTATTTTCCCAGTCCACTTTAGCCAACTCTGCATTCATACCTTTGTAATCGCCTTTATTTAAGATCAGGATAATGGTTTGAGATCCAACTTTCTCACCCTCCAATTGAATTTGAAATTCAACCATGCTATGATTACTCTTTCCTAGAGGATCCTTTCCTAGATCATTTATTAGTTCTGTCTCATTACACAGTACCAGATCCAAGATAGCCTGCTCCCTGTTTGGTTCCGCAATGTACTGTTCAAGGAAACCATCCCGGATACACTCTATGAACTCTTCCTCACGGCTACCGTGGCCAATTTGATTTGTCCAATCAACATGCAGATTAAAATCGTCCATGATTATTGCCATACCTTTCTTACAAGCCTCTGTTATTTCTTGATTTCTACTCTGTCCAATAGTGTAGCTACTGTTAGGAGGCCTATAGCCTATGCCCACCAATGACTTCTTCCCCTTATTTCTTATCTCCATCCATAATTGATTCTACATCTTGATCTTCTGAGCCTATATCATTTCTCACTACTGCACTGATCTCATCCTTTATTAACAGAGCTACCCCACCTCCTTTTCCTTTCTGTCTATCCTTCCAAATTGTCAAATATTCTGGTTGATGTGCCAGAAAACATGCTACATCAGTTCTGGAATGAAAACCCTCATAGCTACTTTGGACTTCATTCTTCAAATGTCCTAGGTGAGTAACCAAACACACTTACCCAACAATAAGTGTGACATTAGAAACTGGAACATTTTTGTATTCATTCATGGGATGTGTGCGCAGCTGGCAAGGTCAGCATTTATTGCCCGTCACTTACTGTCCTTGAGAAGGTGGTGGTGAGCCGCCTTCTTGAACTGCTGCAGTCCATGAGGTGAAGGTATTCCCACAGTGCTTTTAGGGAGGGAGTTCCAGGATTTTGACCCAGCGATGATGAAGGAACTGTGATATATTTCCAAGGCAGGATGGTGTGTGACTTGTAGGAGAACTTGGTGATGGTGGTGTTCCCATGCGCTTGCTGCCTTTATCCTTCTAGGTGGTAGAGGCTGCTGTCGAAGTAGTCTTGGCAAATTATTGCAGTGCATCTTGTAGATGGTACATACTGCAGCCATGGTGCACTGGTAGTGGAGGGAGTGAATGGTTAAGGTGGTGGATGGGGTGCCAATCAAGCAGGCTGCTTTGTTCTGGATGGTGCCAAGATTCTTGAATGTTTTTGGAACTGCACTCATCCAGGCAAATAAAGAGTATTCCATCACACTCTGACTTGAGCGTGTAGATGTAGAAAGGCTTTGGGGAGTCAGGAGGTGAGTCACGCACTGCAAAATACCCAGCCTCTGACCTGCTCTTGTTGTTACAGTAGATATGTGGCTGGTCCAGTTAAATTTCTGGTCACTGGTGACTTTCAGGATGCTGTTGGTGAGGGATTTGGCAATGATAATCCCATTGAATATCAACGGGAGGTGGCTAGACTCTCTTGTTGGAGATAGTCACTGCGTGACACCTATGTGGCGTGAATGTTACTTGCTACTTTTCAACCCCAGCTTGAACGTTAGAGGTCTTGCAGCATGTGGGCAAGGATTTCTTTGTTATCTGAGGAGTTGTGAATGGAACTGAACATTGTGCAATCATCAGCGAGCATCCCCACTTCTGACTTTATGATGGAGGGAAGGTCATTAATGAAGCAGCTGAAGATGGTTGGGCCAAGGACACTGCCTTGAAGAACACCTGCAGCGATGTCCTGAGGGTGAGATAATTGGCCTCCAACAACCACAACCATTTTGCTTTGTGCTAGGTATGACTTCAACCAGTGCAGAGTTTTCCCCAATTCCCAATGACGTCAATATTACTAGGGCTCCTTGGTTCCACACTGGGTCAAATGCTGCCTTGATGTCAAGGGCAGTCTCTGCATCTGACTACTGCAGTGGAAGCTCAGACTGCTCTCATTTAGGCTCAGCTTGCTGCCACAAAGCTCAGACTAATACCATCATATCTGGGTTTACCAGTGTGGAAAGTGGCTTGCAGGGTCTCACAGCAGTGCAGCAATCTGTGCTCCATCAGATGGCTAGGAATGCTGAGGCAAAACCCCGGGGAAGTGGCAGAGGCTCCTTGGAGCAAGAACTTGCTTTTCTCTCTCAGGCTGATGGCATTCCACTTCCACCACTGCCACTTCGCCAGTTCTGTTGCAGTTGCCTGTCAGCTAGCCAGCCCAGACTGCTGCTGCGCATGCCAATGTGGTGCAGTCTACAGTCGGACCTTCTAAGCCCAGAGCTGCTCGAGGTCGTCCTACAAGGCCATCTGCAGTGTCCCCCATGGAAAGTCAGCAGCCTTCCACCAGTCATGCTTATGGGAATAAGGGGTTATGGAGAATGGGCAGGGAAGTGGTCCTGAGTCCATGATCAGATCAGCCATGATTGTATTAAATGGTGGAGCAGGCCCAAGGGGCCGTATGGCCTACCACTGCTCCTATTTCTTATGTTATTATGCTGCAGCCACTGGGGTAGCACTGCATAGGAGCACTAGAGTCGGCAAACGCACACGAAAGACAGACAATAAGGCAATGCACAAGGGTCAACGTATTTACTGAGGCGTACGAAAGCATGGGCCTTACGCTAAACATCTGAAGGACAAAGGTCCTCCACTAGCCTGTCGTCACCGCAGAGCACTGCCCCCCAGTCATTAAGATCCCTGGATCCCGTGGACCACATCCCAAATCTCAGCAGCCTCCTATCAACAAGAGCAGGCATCGATGATGAGATCCAACACCGCCTCCAGTGCGCCAGTGCAGCCTTCAGCCGCCTGAGGAAAAGAATGTTTGAAGACCAGGCCCTCCAAACTGCCACCAAGCTCATGGTCTACAGGGCTGTAGTAATACCTGCCCTCCTGTATGGCTCAGAGACATGGACCATGTACTGCAGACACCTCAAGTCGCTGGAGAAATATCACCAACGATGTCTCCGCCAGATCCTACAAATCCCTGGACAAGTGCACCGACATCAGCGTCCTTGTCCAGGCTAACATCCCCAGCTCTGAAGCACTGACCACACTCGATCAGCTCCGCTGGGCAGGCCACATAGTTCGCATGCCAGGCTCGAGACTCCCAAAGCAAGTCCTCTACTCGGAGCTCCTTCACGGCAAACGAGCCAAAGTTGGGCAGCGGAAACATTACAGGGACACCCTCAAAGTCTCCCTGAAAAAGTGCGACATCCCCACTGACACCTGGGAGTCCCTGGCCCAAGACTGCCATAAGTGGAGGAAGTGCATCCGAGAGGGCGCTGAGCACCTCGAGTCTCATCGGCGAGAGCATGCAGAAATCAAGCGCAGGCAGCGGAAAGAGCGTGCGGAAAACCAGTCCCACCCACCCCTTCCCTCAATGACTATCTGTCCCACTTGTGGCAGAGTCTGTGGCTCTCGTATTGGACTGTTCAGCCACCAGGAGTGGAAGCAAATCTTCCTCGATTCCAAGGGACTGACTATGATGATGATGCAGCACAAGGGTGCTTTGTTGCCTTTTTAATGTAATAGTGAAATTAATCATTTATAAATTATGTTTGGAATGTTTATTTTGTAGGCGATTTCATTTCAGCATTGTGGCCAAGAGGGCACTGTGATGTTCCACGACAGAGGCATGATAAGATGGGGAAGTGTTAAGCAATGGGAATCTGGGCTTTCATTGGAACTGGACTCTGATAATTTGCTCATGGACAGCCTGTCCTGAACGGGGATTTGCAGGCTGCCTCCTCCCTTCCTCTCCTCCTCCTCCTCCTGAGGTGGTCAGGGAACCCTTGTTGGCAAGGGCTGCACCATCACAATGGTCAAGTTTTGAGGCATGCAGCAGACTACCATGACTTGGGACACCTGCTCCGATGAGTACTGGAGAGCTCCAACATAGAAACATAGAAAATAGGTGCAGGAGTAAGCCATTCGGCCCTTCCGAGACTGCACCACCATTCAATAAGATCATGGCTGATCATTCCCTCAGTACCCCTTTCCTGCTTTCTCTCCATACCCCTTGATCCATTTAGACGTAAGGGCCACATCTAATTCCCTCTTGAATATATCCAATGAACTGGTATCAATAACTCTCTGCGGCAGGGAATTCCACAGGTTAACAACTCTCTGAGTGAAGAAGTTTCTCCTCATCTCAGTCCTAAATGGCTTACCCCTTATCCTTAGACTATGTCCCCTGGTTCTGGACTTCTCCAACATCGGGAACATTCTTCCTGCATCTAACCTGTCCAGTCCCATCAGAATTTAATATGTTTCTATGAGATCCCCTCTCATCCTTCTAAACTCCAGTGAATACAGGCCCAGTCGATCCAGTCTCTTCTCATATGTCAGTCCTGCCATCCCGGGAATCAGTCTGGTGAACCTTCGCTGCACTCCCTCAATAGCAAGAACGTCCTTCCTCAGATTAGGAGACCAAAACTGAACACAATATTCCAGGTGAGGCCTCACCAAGGCCCTGTACAAGTGCAGTAAAACCTCCCTGCTCCTATACTCAAATCCCCTAGCTATGAAGGCCAACATACCATTTTCCGCCTTCACCGCCTGCTGGACCTGCTGTCAAGGCAGTGGAACTGTTGCTTGACCACTCTGATGGTCTGTTAAATGACATTCCTTGTGGCAGCATGGCTGTCATTATATGATTGCTGGCCATGAGTGGTGGATTTGCAGAGGGGAGTCATCAGCCAGGTGTAGAGTGGATAGCCCTCGTCTCTGAGCAGCCATCCTCAGGTTCGACATGGTGGCTGGAAGATTGCTGGCACACCGGACTGGCACAGGATGAAGGCTTCATGACTGCTGCCAGGATATCAGGCATTCATCATCATGATGTGCTGGGCGTGGCCGCACACTGCTGCACATTAAGTGAGTAGTACCCTCTGTGGTTACGGTACATCTCAGGATTGATATGTGGTGCCCGCAAAGCCATGTGTTTCCAGTCGATGGTGCTCTGCACCATGGGGAAGCCCGATATCCTGGAAAGGCCACATACATGCTCCTCCTGCTTCTCTCTTTTTAGCGGGAAAACAATGAAGTCCCCTCTCCTAGAGTACAGAGCCTCTGTGACCTCCCAGATGCAACAATGGATGGTGAACTGCAAGATGTTTGCCATGTCACCTGTTCCAGCCTGGAAGGATCTGCTGTGAAAAAATTCAGGACCATGATCACCTTGAGAGCCATTGGCAGAGCCGTTGTCACCCTGCTCTGAGGCTGCCGGTCTGGTTCCGACAGGTTGCAGAGTTCTGTGACCACCTCCTTGGTGAAACAGAGCTGCTGAAAAGCTGGCTTAGGTGCAGGTAGGAGACCTGCTCCCTGAAGATCCTAGATGGGTAAGGCTTCCTGCTGAGAACCCTCCTCCTCCCTCTGCGAGCAGCTTGTCTTTGCTGCCTCTGCTCCATCTCTCTGTCATGCTGCAGTGCGAGGGGCTGAAAGTAAAGCCCCCATGACTGGGAATAAGTGGTGTAGTCAGAGGCCTTCCAGTTGCAGCCAATGCTTTCCTTCGGGATAAATGGGTCCTTTTCGGGTTGGAAATCGGTGGTTAGTGGTGTGCCACAGGGATCGGTGCTGGGACCATAACTGTTTACAATATACATAGATGACCTGGAAGAGGGGACAGAGTGTAGTGTAACAAAATTTGCAGATGACACAAAGATTAGTGGGAAAGCGGGTTGTGTAGAGGACACAGAAAGGCTGCAAAGACATTTAGATAGGTTAAGCGAATGGGCTAAGGTTTGGCAGATGGAATACAATGTCGGAAAATGTGAGGTCATCCACCTTGGGAAAAAAAACAGTAAAAGGGAATATTATTTGAATGGGGAGAAATTACAACATGCTGCGGTGCAGAGGGACCTGGGGGTCCTTGTGCATGAATCCCAAAAAGTTAGTTTGCGGGTGCAGCAGGTAATCAGGAAGGCGAATGGAATGTTGGCCTTCATTACGTGAGGGACGGAGTACAAAAGCAGGGAGGTCCTGCTGCAACTGTACAGGATATTGGTGAGGCCGCACCTAGATTACTGCGTGCAGTTTTGGTCACCTTACTTAAGGAAGGATATACTAGCTTTGGAGGGGGTACAGAGACGATTCACTAGGCTGATTCCGGAGATGAGGGGGTTACCTTATGATGATAGATTGAGTAGACTGGGTCTTTACTCGTTGGAGTTCAGAAGGATGAGGGGTGATCTTATAGAAACATTTAAAGTAATGAAAGGGATAGACAAGATAGAGGCACAGAGGTTGTTTCCACTGGTCGGGGAGACTAGAACTAGGGGGCACAGCCTCAAAATACGGGGGAGCCAATTTAAAACCGAGTTGAGAAGGAATTTCTTCTCCCAGAGGGTTGTGAATATGTGGAATTCTCTGCCCAAGGAAGCAGTTGAGGCTAGCTCATTGAATGTATTCAAGTCACAGATAGATAGATTTTTAACCAATAAGGGAATTAAGGGTTACGGGGAGCGGGTGGGTAAGTGGAGCTGAGTCCTCGGCCAGATCAGCCATGATCTTGTTGAATGGCAGAGCAGGCTCGAGGGGCTAGATGGCCTACTCCTGTTCCTAATTCTTATCATGTTCTTATGTTCTTTTGTTCCTAACGTCCAGAAGCACTCCCTGCACATTTTAACACATTATAAATGTTTTCCAGCAAGCCAGTATTTCTACAAGCTCTGCAAGAGCCGGCACAAGAGAAATAGTCAACTTATCTGCAAGTTAGATCGATCCTTTAAATTGTACTGGTGAAGGGTCTCTCGTGCAGCTAAAGGCATGTTCAGCTCTGCCTGCTTAGGAGAGGGTGTTTGGAGCAGCGACGTCCAAAATGGCAGGTCGTGCATTAAATCAGCGTTACACGCTGACTGACATCACGGTCTGCCTACTTTGCATACTGCTGGTGCACGGACGTCCCGCCCTCACGGAAATGCCGACCAGTGCGGGCCGCGTCGAATGTAGGGGGAAGTGAGGCAGTCGCCATTTTTTTCTCCAAACCGGCCTTCACTGCCAGTGCTAAGGGGCCAAATTTTGCGGCCTGGGTCTTTTTTCATTAGAACAATGCAGATTAAAGTGTTTAAAATTATGAAAGGATGGGACAAAGTAGATAGAAGCAGACTGTTTCTAGTTGTTAAGGGGTCAAGAGTAAGGGACTATAGCTATATGATTAAATGTAAAAGATTTAAAATAGAAAACAGGGGAAACATCTTCACACAGAGTTATGAGTTCACTTTCAGGGTTAGTGGTTGAGGCAGAAACTATGAGGTTACAGGAAAGATGGTGTTGGTAGGAGGGAGGGATATTCTGCACCCAGAGTCGGAATGTGCTTTGAAGATGGTTTGTTGTTGAACAGCATCAACTTCTAGATCAAGATCATTTATTACCTGTGGTTAAGACCATTCTTACTGTTCTCAATTACTTGAAAACTTCCACTACCTTGGTTTATGATATCAACTTGTAGAAATTTCAGGATGTTGCATAGGTAGGTCATTCCACCTGCCATGTGCAAAATACATTATATAGGCCCTGAATCCATGTTCAGTGGTGTAGCTAAAGGGCACGCCACCAACATCCGAATGAAATCTGCGCTTACCCTGTGCGAACCCCCTTGGAAAGATGCTTTCAAATGCTGCAGAGTTTTGTGCAGCATCGTGGCCCACTGATCCCAGAGACATAACGTTGTGCATATGTGAACCTGGGATCACATGGGGTGGTGCTCCTTTCACTTCCTGACTCTTAGCCAATCAATAAACAGAGGAGACTGCTGATTTGCCCACAACTCATTTTAAAAGGCTACAGAAATGAATAGTACTCGGAGCTCAATTCTTTATTTTTACTCTTCCAGTTTATGTTGTTTTAAAGTCTTTGGGCTGGAAATTAATTTTTTTGGTGAAAGCAGTATTTTTTTGCCTAATTTTCACCAAAAATACCGCTTTCACTCCGCTACCGCTGCAAGGCCTAAAATTCGGGCTTCAATTTGCGCAGCGGTAAAAATCGCCATTGCACGAGGATTCGTGGCGCAAACTGTGAATTTCCTGCAACTTTACTCCGAGGCCAATACCGCTGCGAGAGAGGTCTTGGGATGGGGAAAAACACCAAAATAAAAATTGCAAAGAACAAAAAATTTTTTAAAAATCACAAAACATTCACAAGACACTTAACTAGCGAATCGCTGCAAAAGAATTAAAAAAATAAAAACTTTAACCTACCTTTTTTGCAGGTCTTCATAATACTGCTGCTCCAAGGGCTACAACGCAGCGTTTTACCTGCCGTTTTTTTCATCTCAAATACAGGTGCGCTGTGAGCCAAATTTTTGGCGAAAGCAATATTTCGAGTTTTGCACGGTGGCCGTCTGCTCCCCAGTGGTACTTAAAAACCGCCGCCACAAGATTTCTCCAAATTTCCTGCTGCACCGTTTTTCGCAAAAAACGGCAAAATATCGCCAAAAAAACAGGCGCAAGTTTGGTGAATTTTTAGCCCATTAATCTTTTCAATGTTCACTGTAAGCTTTCTCAAATATACTGCATGTAAATGCATGTTTAGAACACACTGTTACAGTATGTGTGGAACATGTTTTACTTCCTCCCTCTTTTCAACCAATCCCCTTATGTTGTTTCTATCATTCCCACTGATTTTAAAGATCACCTATACTTGTCTGTAAATTTATTTCTAATACAACTTCTGTTGCTGAATAGAAATAAGTATTTACTCAGACTATTTCCGCCATAAATGTACAAAGAGCTTTTGCCGGGAGCAACTCGTTTCCCCAAGCGGGCATCCTTGAACCACTGCACGGGTAATGCGGCCTGGTCCGGTTACTGGACTTACAAAACGGGGGAATTTTGACTCTCCCGGGCATGGATCACCTCATAAAGCTATTGTCCGTTAATAAAACGTAGCGGTGATATTAGTCTAATTCAATTTTCTCAAGCTATTTTCAACCCAATAACCAAGTTTATCACTATTTCTAAAAACAAAACCCAGGTGGGATAATGGACATTTACCCTTTTGTTCAGTAACCTAATCAGCTGAAAACAAATTGGCTTTTTGTATGACAGCAGCAATGTTTGGAACAGGTTTGTAGTACATTTCTCTCATCTCACCTGCTCTTACGCTGTGCAACAGGTTTAATGTGCCTGTTTGCACCAGAGATAAACATTTTCAGGATAATTAATTAGCAGTAGGTGGGCAATCAGTCCAACTTTTTGCCAAGACAATGATTTGAATGACAATGATATGTGCAGAACTTGACAGATCGCAAGTTCGGGATGAGGAAATCCTAAACATGCGGTTAATTCGGGTCTTAGCACACTGTTAGAACCACTGCATGTTTTACTACGAAAAGGGGATGAATGGGTTTGGGGCAAAAGCCAAGAAAATGCCTTTGTAAAAGCGAGAAAATTGTTATGCTCAAACAAATTACTTGTGTTGTATGATCCATGTAAGCGTTTGGTACTAGCATGTGATGCGTCGTCATATGGCGTCGGATGTGTATTGCAACAAGCTAATGATTCTGTGAAACTGCAACCGGTTGCTTATGCATCCAGGAGTCTGTCTAAGGCTGAGAGCGCCTACAACATGATTGAGAAAGAAGCGTTAGCGTGTGTCTATAGAGTAAGGAAAATGCATCAATACCTGTTTTGGCTAGAATTCAAATTGGAAACTGACCATAAGCCATTTAGATCCGGTTTTCCAAGAGTAAAAGGATAAATACCAACGCATCAGCCCGCATCCAGAGATGGGTGCTCATGTTGTCCGCATACAACTATGCCATCCGCCACAGGCCAGGCACAAAAACTGCGCTGATGCTCTCAGTAGGCTGCCATTGCCCACCACGGGGGTGGAAATGGTGCAGCCTGCAGATCTAGCCATGGTTATGGGAGCATTTGAGAGTGAGCAATCACCCGTCACTGCCCGGCAGATCAAAACCTGGATAAGCCAGAACCCCTTATTATCTCTAGTCAAAAGCTGTGTGCTTCACGGGAGCTGATCCAGTGTCCCAGTAGAAATGCAGGAAGAGATAAAGCCGTTCCAGCGGCGCAAAGATGAAATGTCTATACAAGCAGACTGTCTTCTGTGGGGCAATCGAGTAGTGGTCCCCAAGAAGGGCAGAGACATCTTCATCAATGACCTCCACAGTACCCACCCAGGCATCGTAATGATGAAAGCGATAGCCAGATCCCACGTGTGGTGGCCCGGTATCGATGCGGACTTAGAGTCCTGCGTTCACAGATGTTATACATGCTCGCAGTTAAGCAATGTACCCAGGGAGGCGCCACTAAGTTTATGGTCTTGACCCTCAAAACCATGGTCTAGGGTACACGTCGACTATGCAAGCCCGTTCTTGGGTAAAATGTTCCTTGTGGTTATAGACGCGTATTCCAAGTGGATTGAATGTGAGACAATGTCGGCTAGCATGTCTGCTGCCACTACTGAAAGCCTGTGGGCCATGTTTGTCACTCACGACTTACCCAATGTCCTGGTGAGCGACAACGAGCCATGCTTTACCAGTGCTGAGTTCAAAGAATTCATAATCCGTAACTGGATCAAACATGTCACATGTGCCCCATTTAAACCAGCGTCCAATGGTCAGGCAGCGAGAGCAGTGTAAACCATCAAGCAAGGGTTGAAGAGGGTAACTGAAGGCTCGCTGCAGACTCGCCTATCCTGAGTCCTGCTTAGCTACCGCACGAGGCCCCACTTGTTCACTGGGATCCCACCTGCTGAACTGCTCATGAAAAGAGCACTTAAGACAAGGCTCTCATTAGTTCACCCTGATCTACATGAACAGGTAGAGTGCAGGCGGCTTCAACAAAGTACATACCATGATAGCGCAAATGTGTCACGCGAGATTGAAATCAATGATCCTGTATTTGTAGTGAATTATGGACAAGGTCCCAAGAGGCTTCCTGGCACTTGCATGGCCAAAGAGGGGAGCACGGTGTTTCGGGTCAAACTTTCAAGTGGACTCATTCACCGGAAACACTTGGATCAAATTAAACTCAGATTTACGGACTATCCTGAGTAACCCACCTTGGACCCTACCTTTTTTGATCCCCCAACACCAGTGGCAACTGGCACCACGGTTGACCACGAAGCAGAACCCATCATCCACAGCAGTCTAGCAGGACCCAACACACCAGGCAGCCCAGCAAGGCCAGCTGCACAGCAACCCAGCGAGGGCCCAACAAATGAGTCAACAATGACCAGCTTTCACACCGAGACGATCAACCAGAGCAAGAAGGGCCCCAGATCGACTCACATTGTAAATAGTTACATTATTGACTTTGGGGGACGGGGAGTGGGGCGGGGGGGAGGGGGGTAGTGTTGTTATATATGTAAACTTGTACTTACTCTGTACAGCTACCAGAGGGCTCATCCCCTGGAGTCCCAAGGAATCCCATAATCCCTTGGGAGCACAGGTATTTAAGGAGGCCTCACAGATTGGAGAGGCACTCTGGAGACCTGCAATAAAAGACTACGGTCACACTTTAGAAAGCCACCTGAATCCTTTGTGTAATTATTAACTTTAAGAGTGCCATTTTAGAAAGGCAGGCTCATATTTTATACTTGGTTGGAAGTTATGCTCATGAGTATTTTTTTTAGCTGCTTGGTTGAATTTTCTTTTCTTTCTGTCATCATACGTGTAAATAATGTTTCATATTATAAACATACGGGGTGACAAACTTTTATAATAAAATCTCTGTTCTATAAACATTTCTAATTTACTCACTGTAGGAAAAATATGTAATGCCTGTACCTGCATATCCAATGCACATAATAAATCGCTGGTCAATCCAGAAATGTGACAATGGTCAAACCGTACTTACACCCAAAGTCCAATGTAAGTATATACAAGAACCAAGTCACCTATAACTGATCTGAATTTTATTTATCAAACAGGCACCATTTCTTTTGATAAAATAAAAATTTCTGTACTTGTTTAAAACATCAATGAGCATAGTTTAAAAATGTAAAAATCTTTATCAACTATTTGAACCCACAAAATGGCATCATTGTATTTTTTCCTAACTTCTTCAACTTCATTATTTAAGCTCTTTAGAACCATATCACCTGGGCTCACGAATTGTCTTTTTTTTTTAAATACTGGCCCTGAAATTCCGGTCGGAAGCAATTTTTCCAAAAGTACCTGGCGCTCCCGGAGGAGCGTGAGATGTCGTTGGGGAGGCCTTCTCTTCCCGCGCTGCGAAGCGTGCTCCCGTCCTCCAGGTTCCCACGCAGAAGAGGCAGTCATGTGTGACTGCTCAACCAATCAAGTAAAATATTCTCAATTTAAGCAATGGGAACTCCGTATCTACGAGTTCTCATTGCTATTAATTGAAAAAAAACACAACACCCGTTAAAAAATAAAACACACCTCACATAACTAAAATTAATTGAAATTAAAGTTAATAAATATCTTAGAGAAAAACATTTTTTCCCGAGTTTTTAAAACGTTTTTTTAATTATGGTTTAAAATAAATTTAACAGAGATTAGGGTTTTTAAAAATAAAATGAGTATTTTTAATTTAATTTTTTATGTTTTAAGTGTGTTTTAAGTCTCTTAAGCCTGTAAAAGTAGGCTATGCACCTGCTTTTATCAGGCGCAAGAGTTTTGAGGACATTTGCTGGACAAGATATGGATAAATACCACAATCTTGCCCTTGCAAATGTCCTTGCTCCCGAGATGCGGAGGATCTGTCAAGCTTGACAGATCAGAAAAGCTGAGCATGCGCACTGTGCGCTGAAAACCAGCTTTTCCGATGCCTTCCCAGGTCCGTAGAAACTCTGTGTGGACCCGGGGAAGCTGGAATTTCTGGGCCATTTATTCTGTGGATTTGGGCATTGATAGGAAGGCCAGCATTTGTGCCCATCCCTAGTTGCACTTGAGAAGGTCATGGCTAGCCACCTTCTTGAGCCGTTGCAGTCGATGTGGTGAAGGTACTCGCACAGTGCTGTTAAGTAGATCCAGGATTTTGACCATGCAGGAACTGCAATACATGTCCAATTCGGGATGGTGTGTGACTTGGAGAGGGACTTGGATGTGACGGTGTTCTTATGCACCTGCTGCCCCTGTCCTTTCAGGTGGTAGAGGTCATAGTTTTGGGCGGTGCTGTCAAAGAAGCTTTGGTGAGTTGCTGCAGTGCATCTTGTAGATAGTATACACTGCAGCCACGGTGCACCAGTGGTGGAGGGAGTGGACGTTTAAAGTGGTGGATGGGCTGCCAATCAAGTGGACTGTTTTGTCCTCAATGATGTAGACCTTCTTGAGTGTTACTGCAATTGCATCTATCCAGACAAGTGCAGGGTAATCCGTCACACTCCTGACTTGTGCCTTGTAGCTGGTGGAGAGGTGAGGAACTCGCCACAGAATCTCCAGCCTCTGATCTGCTCTGGTAGCTGCAACTTTTTGTTGGCGGGTTCAGTTTTGTTTCTGGTGAATCCTCACCTCACCCCTCAAATTCAGTTCTTTTAGCCATGTTTGCATCAAGGCTGTTAATATGTCTGGAGCACAGTGATCCTGGTGAACCCAAGCGGACCATCAGTGAGCAGGATATTCATGAGTAAGTGCCACTTGATAGAACTGTTAATGACTCCATGGTATGTCTGTATCACTCCAAGAACATGCATGTACTATGTATAATTCTATAAAATATATGATTTAAAAATGAGCTTCAAAAATCTGAGACTTTGTTGCTGCCATTAATTCTTATTTACCCAGACCAACTGCTATAATTATGGATTTAAATGTTATTTTTCTGGAGGGGAGTATTGGTGTGTTCTGAATCAAAACTCTATGTTCATTCCAAGCAACATGCCTGGCCTACACTCACCGACATCACAAACTGGTTGAAAAACAAAAGGGTTATCACGAGACCAAAACAACTTTGTAGCTTTTCAATGCTAGTAATTACTGGTAAAATGGTGCTGAATTTAAAATTAGTCTTTACTCCTGTAATTTCCCCAGGGAGCTTGTTTGAACTTGCACAATCACAAGCAAATTATCTGCAAAGTAGCCATTTCTTAACATTGAGCAATGAATGTCTTGTGGGGAGGAAATAAAACACTGAGTTTGTGTTTAAAACATAGCTGGATTTTCAGTTCACACTCAGAAAAGCTAATGATTGTAGTGAACTTTGGTAAGTCGTGTATTTTCCTTAAAATGTTGTTCCAGTAGATGGCACAATTTGATGCAGAAAAACAAAGCACAATGGCAAATCAATAAGACGTTGCAGTACTACTCAGTTATTCTGCAACACATAGCCAGTACAATTTGTACAAGAAGATGAAAAAGAAAGACTTGAAAATCACATTGACAATCAATTTTGCAATTCTGTGTGGGTGAGACATAGGTGATTCACATCAAGAATTAGTGATTTATGGGAAGAAAACCAAATAGTACCAATTAAATAATATGACTGTGGCAAGTTACAAGTGAGAAGAAGACAAGTGTTACTTTTCACAAACCACCAATCCCTAAATGTAATTCCTCACCAATTACAAAAAGAAAATTTGGATTGTAGGGAACACCCAGGATGTATTCCCTGTAGGCGATTTGATACACTTGCATCTGATAGTCTCCCCTATCTCTGTATCTAAGGTCTCATTATGAGCTGCATACTCAATGTAATTTGGTAATCTTCTGCTTTTTAAAATGTCTCTCAGCTAAATTTTAGGTATTTTAATTTTTGCAACTTATTTTTACTAAAGTATCCATTCTGTTTAGGCATGAACACTTTTGCCTTTGTTAGTGTGTACTGATCGTGTGTTTCGCCACTAGTCTGCAAAGGTACAATTTGGAGGTGTAATTTCAGCTCAGTATTTGACTTCAAGATTTATGCTAAAGGTTAAGGATCCATTCCAGCTATTGACATCCAAAATATCTCTCTTGAGCTATAGATGTCATATGATGTTCAAGCCTGTGAAGCTTGTGCAAAGTTCAACAAAAGGACTTCTTGTGATTGTTTCATAAGTGGAAGGCCAGCATGATTATCAATGTCTCAACCCCCTGAGATGTCTGCATTTATCTAATTCTGCCCTCTTGAGCATTCCTGATTATAATCGCTCAACCATTGGTGGTCGTGCCTTCTGTTGCCTAGGCCCCAAGTTCTGGAACGCCAACCTAACCCTCTCTGTCTCTCTACCTCTTTTTCCTCCTTCAAGACGCTCTTTAAAACCTACTTCTTTGACCAAGCTTTTGGTCACCTGTGCTAATTTCTAGTTATGCGGCTCAGTGTCAAATTGTTTTATCTCATAAAACTCCTGTGAAGCGCCTTGGGACGTTTCACTGTGTTAAAGGTACTATATAAATATAAGTTGTTGTTGTTGTCTCAGCTCAACGCATCTCAATTTAAGAAATAGGTTTAGATATAGGTGATTGTCTAGAGTAATCTACAAAGATGCAATGATCAAGTATTACACGCTAGCTTACAAGCTGGGAAGCAGAAGTTACGATCTTCTGAGGTTTACTAAACCTCCTTCAGCTCCAATCACAGAGTTGCTTGATCATAAGGTCTTCCAACTGTTCCATTGGCAAGATACATCAAAACTTAAAAAAGTAAAAATATCCCTGCCTAATTCTGCCAGTAACATTGAGTAACAGTAGTATAGAGTAAACCTGAGCACCAGTGCTATCATTAGCACTTCAGCTCCAGTCAAGATACCTATCATGGTTGACAACAACATTTAAATGTAATTGCATGACAAGAGAAGCTAGTTGTGCTTAGGAAACTTATTTATAAATGTTCTATATCTCTTCAAATGCAAGAGAAAATATGAACTAAGAAAAAGTCTTAAATAGAATGTCTATATGTTCCCCTTAAGACCATGTCCATTTCCATTCTGACCCTGTCTTAAAGTAGAGTGAGATTTCTTCAATATGTTGAAGCTCCTGCATTAATGTAGATGTCGGTATGACAAAAATAGAATTCTTGTCTTGACATGATTATATCATTTTAAAAACATAAACGTAACTTAACTTAAAATTGGGCTGTTGGAAACATCTTTCGGAAATGTAATTTGTTCTGTGGTAAAAGTTAATCGTAGATAGCTAATCAATGTTCCTGCTGAAATGCAATTATGATTCATTATTGTTAGATTGGTTAAGCATACTTTGTGCTAAGTATTCATCTGAATCATATGTCAACTGAATTAGTAAAACTTTAACCGTGCTATCTTATTTAATGTGGCGCCCTCCTATTTCTCATCTCAATGCTGCCTCTCAGTGACATCATCCGAAAACACAATGTCAGTTTCCATATGTATACTCCATACAGTACTGGATGAGCAGAAATTTCCTCCAACTAAATATTGGGAAGACCAAAGCTATTGTCTTTGGTCCCTGCCACAAACTCTGTTCCCTAGCCACCGACTCCATCCCTCTTCCTGATCACTGTCTGAGGCTGAACAAGACAATTCATAACATTGACATCCCATCTGCTCTGTCACCAAGACCGCCTACTTTCATCTCCAAACATTGCTCATCTTCGCCCTTGCCTCAGCTCATCTGCTGCTGAAACCCTCATCCATGCCTTTTTTACTTCTAGACTTGACTACTTCAATGCTCTCCTGACCGGCCTCCAATCTTCCACTTTCCATAAACTTGAACTCATCCAAAGATCTTCTGCTTGTATCCGAACTCGCACCCAAGTCCCGTTCATCTATCACATATGTGCTCGCTGACCTACATTGGCTCCCAGATTTTTATATTTTCATCCTTGTTTTCAGATCCCTCCATGGTCTTGCCCATCCCTATCTCTGTAACTTCCTCCAATTCTATAACCCTCCAACAGTTCAGCGCTCCTCTAATTCTGGCCTCTTGCGTATCCCGATTTTAATATCTCCACCATTGCTGTATGTGCCTTCAGCTGACTGGATCTTTGGCTCTGGAATTTCCTCTAAGCCTCTTTACTTTACTCTCCTCCTTTAAAATGGTCCTTAAACTAACCTCTTTGACCAAACTTTTGGTCACCAATCCTAATATCTCATGTGGCTTGGTGTCACATTTTGTTTGAGAATGCTCCTGCGATGCAGTTTGGCATGTTTAACTACATTAACTAAATTATATAGATATCGGATGTTGTTGTTACCTCGATACTTGACTATTCCAACGCATTCCTGGCTGGCCTCCCACATTCTACCCTACATAAACTAGAGGTGAGACAAAACTCAGCTGCCCATGTCCGAACTTGCACCAAATCCTGCTCACCCATCACCTCTGTGCTTGCTGACCTACAGTGACTTCCAGTTAAACAACACCTCGATTTCAAAATTCTCAACCTTGTTTTCAAATCCCTTCATGGCCTCGCCACTCCCATTCTCTGTAATAAGAACATAAGAACATAAGAAATAGGAACAGAAGTAGGCCATACGGCCCCTCGAGCCTGCTCCACCATTCAATAAGATCATGGCTGATCTGATCATGGACTCAGCTCCACTTCCCCGCCCGCTCCCCATAACCCCTTATCGTTTAAGAAACATGTCTATTTCTGTCTAAAATTTATTCAATGTCCCAGCTTCCACAGCCCTCTGAGGCAGCGAATTCAACAGATTTACAACCCTCAGAGAAGAAATTTCTCCTCATCTCAGTTTTAAATGGGTGGCCCCTTATTCTAAGATCATGCCCTCTAGTTCTAGTCTCCCCCATCAGTGGAAACATCCTCTCTGCATCCACCTTGTCAAGCCCCCTCATAATCTTATATGTTTCGATAAGACCACCTCTCATTCTTCTTAACTCCAATGAGTAGAGGCCCAACCTACTCAACCTTTCCTCATAAGGCAACCCCCTCATCCCCGAAATCAACCGAGTGAACCTTCTCGGAACTGCCTCCAAAGCAAGTATATCCTTTCGTAAATATGGAAACCAAAACTGCATGCAGTATTCCAGGTATGCTTCACCAATACCTTATATAGCTGTAGTAAGACTTCCCTGCTTTTATACTCCATCCCTTTTGCAATAAAGGCCAAGATACAACTGGCCTTCCTGATCACTTGCTGTACCTGCATACTATCCTTTTGCATTTCATGCACAAGTACCTCCAGGTTCCGCTGTACTGTGGCACTTTGCAATCTTTCTCCATTTAAATAATAACTTGCTCTTTGATTTTTTTCTGCCAAAGTACATGACCTCACACTTTCCAACATTATACTCCATCTGCCAAATTTTTGCTCACTCACTTAGCCTGTCTATGTCCTTTTGCAGATTTTCTGTGTCCTCCTTACACATTGCTTTTTCTCCCATCTTTGTATCGTCAGCAAACTTGGCTACATTACACTCAGTCCCTTCTTCCAAGTCGTTAATATAGATTGTAAATAGTTGGGGTCCCAGCATTGATCCCTGCAGCACCCCACTAGTTACTGGTTGCCAACCAAAAAATTAACCATTTATCCCAACTCTCTATTCTCTGTTAGTTAGGCAATCCATGCTAATATATTACCCCCAACCCTGTGAACTTTTATCTTGTGCAGTAACCTTTTATTTGGCACCTTGTCAAATGCCTTCTGGAAGTCCAAATACACCACATCCACTGGTTCCCCCTTATCCACCCTACTTGTTACATCCTCAAAAAGCTTCAGCAAATTTGTCAAACATGATTTCCCTTTCATGAAACCATGCTGACTCTGCTTGACTGTATTATGCTTTTCCAAATGTCCAGCTACTGCTTCCTTAATAACTGACTCCAGCATTTTTCTAATGACAGATGCTAGGCTAACTGGTCTATAGTTTCCTGCTTTCTATCTGCCTCCTTTTTTAAATAGGGGCGTTACATTTGTATTTTTCCAATCCGCTGGGACCTCTCCAGAATCCAGGGAACTTTGGTAGATTACAATCAATGCATTTACTATCTCTGCAGTCACTTCTTTTAAGAGCCTAAGATGCAGGTCATCAGGCCCAGGGGACTTGTCCACCTTTAGTTCCATTATTTTACTGAGTGCTTTTTCTTTAGTGACAGTGATTGTTTTAAGTTCCTCCCTCCCTATAGCCCCTTGATTATCTATTATTGGGATGTTTTTAGTGTCTTCTACCGTGAAGTCTGATACAAAATATTTGTTCAAAGTCTCTGCCATTTCCCTGTTCCCCATTATTAATTCCCCAGTCTCATCCTCTAAGGGACCAAAGTTTACTTTAGCTACTCTCTTCCTTTTTATATACCTGTCGAAGCTCTTACTATCTGTTCTTATATTTATTGCTAGCTTACTTTCATAATCTATCTTCCCTCTCTTTATTCATTCTTTAGTTGTCCTTTGCTGGTTTTAAAAAATTTCCCAAGCCTATGGCCTCCCACTAATCTTGGCAACTTTGTATGCCATTGTTTTCAATCCAGAACTTAAAGAAGGGTAACTTTGAAGGTATGAGGCGTGAATTGGCGAGGATAGATTGGCGAATGATATTTAAGGGGTTGACTGTGGATGGGCAATGGCGGACATTTAGAGACCGCATGGATGAAACACAATAATTGTACATTCCTGTCTGGCCTAAAAATAAAAAAGGGAAGGTAGCTCAACCGTGGCTATCAAGGGAAATCAGGGATAGTATTAAAGCCAAGGAAGTGGCATACAAATTGGCTAGAAATAGGAGTGAATCCGGGGACTGGGAGAAATTTAGAACTCAGCAGAGGAGGACAAAGGGCTTGATTAGGGCAGGGAAAATGGAGTACGAGAAGAAGGCAGGGAACCTTAAGACGGATTGCAAAAGTTTCTATAGATATGTAAAGAGAAAAAGGTTAGTAAAGACAAATGTAGGTCCCCTGCAGTCAGAATCAGGGGCAGTCATAACGGGGAACAAAGAAATGGCAGACCAATTGAACAAGTACTTTGGTTCGGTATTCACTAAGGAGGACACAAACAACCTTCCGGATATAAAAGGGGTCAGAGGGTCTAGTAAGGAGGAGGAACTGAGGGAAATCCTTATTAGTCAGGAAATTGTGTTGGGGAAATTGATGGGATTGAAGGCCGATAAATCCCCAGGGCCTGATGGACTGCATCCCAGAGTACTTAAGGAGGTGGCCTTGGAAATAGCGGATGCATTGACAGTCATTTTCCAACATTCCATTGACTCTGGATCAGTTCCTATGGAGTGGAGGGTAGCCAATGTAACCCCACTTTTTAAAAAAGGAGGGGAGAGAAAACAGGGAATTATAGACCGGTCAGCCTGACCTCAGTAGTGGGTAAAATGATGGAATCAATTATTAAGGATGTCATAGCAGCGCATTTGGAAAGAGGTGACATGATAGGTCCAAGTCAGCATGGATTTGTGAAAGGCAAATCATGCTTGACAAATCTGGAATTTTTTGAGGATGTTTCCAGTAGAGTGGACAAGGGAGACCCAGTTCATGTGGTATATTTGGACTTTCAGAAGGCTTTCGACAAGGTCCCACACAAGAGATTAATGTGCAAAGTTAAAGCACATGGGATTGGGGGTAGTGTGCTGACATGGATTGAGAACTGGTTGTCAGACAGGAAGCAAAGAGTAGGAGTAAATGGGTACTTTTCAGAATGGCAGGCAGTGACTAGTGGGGTACCGCAATGTTCTGTGCTGGGGCCTCAACTGTTTACACTGTACATTAATGATTTAGACGAGGGATTAAATGTAGTATCTCCAAATTTGCGGATGATACTAAGTTGGGTGGCAGTGTGAGCTGCGAGGAGGATGCTATTAGGCTGCAGAGTGACTTGGATAGGTTAGGTGAGTGGGCAAATGCATGGCAGGTGAAGTATAATGTGGATAAATGTGAGGTTATCCACTTTGATGGTAAAAACAGAGAGACAGACTATTATCTGAATGGTGACAGATTAGAAAAAGGAGAGGTGCAACGAGACCTTGGTGATATGGTACATCAGTCATTGAAGGTTGGCATGCAGGTACAGCAGGCGGTTAAGAAAGCAAATGGCATGTTGGCCTTCATAGCGAGGGGATTTGAGTACAGGGGCAGGGAAGTGTTGCTACAGTTGTACAGGGCCTTGGTGAGGCCACACCTGGAGTATTGTGTACAGTTTTGGTCTCCTAACTTGAGGAAGCACATTCTTGCTATTGAGGGAGTGCAGCAAAGGTTCACCAGGCTGATTCCCGGGATGGTGGGACTGACCTATCAAGAAAGACTGGATCAACTGGGCTTGTATTCACTGGAGTTCAGAAGAATGAGAAGGGACCTCATAGAAACGTTTAAAATTCTGACGGGTTTAGACAGGTTAGATGCAGGAAGAATGTTCCCAATGTTGGGGAAGTCCTGAACCAGGGGTCACAGTCTAAGGATAAGGATAAGGGGTAAGCCATTTAGGACCGAGATGAGGAGAAACTTCTTCACCCAGAGAGTGGTGAACCTGTGGAATTCTCTACTACAGAAAGTTGTTGAGGCCAATTCACTAAATATATTCAAAAGGGAGTTAGATGAAGTCCTTACTACCAGGGGGATCAAGGGGTATAGCGAGAAAGCAGGAAGGGGGTACTGAAGTTGCATGTTCAGCCATGAACTCATTGAATGGCAGTGCAGGCTAGAAGGGCCGAATGGCCTACTCCTGCACCTATTTTTCTATGTTTCTATGTTTTCTAAATTTGTCAAATATGACTTCCCTTTCATAAATCCATGCTGACTCTGCCTGACCGAATCTTGCTTTTCCAAATGTCCTGCTACTGCTTCTTTAATAATGGACTCCAACATTTTCCCAACCACAGATGTTAGGCTAACTGGTTTGTAGTTTCCTGCATTTTGTCTGCCTCCATTTTTAAATAGGGGCGTTACATTTGCAGTTTTCCAATCTGCTGGGACCTCCCCAGAATCCAGGGAATTTTGGTAAATTACAACAAATGCATCCACAATCCCTGCCGCTAATTCTCTTAAGATCCTAGGATGCAAGCCATCCGGTCCAGGGGATTTATCTGCCTTTAGTCCCATTATCTTACTGAGTACCACATCCTTAGTGTTTGTGATTGTGTTTAGTTCCTCCCCCCTATAGCCCCTCGACTGTCCACTGTTGGAATATTGTTAGTGTTCTCTACCGTAAAGACTGATACAGAATATTTGTTCAGAATTTCTGCCATCTCCATGTTCCCCATTACTAATTCCCCGGTCTTGTCCTCTAAGGGACCAACATTTACTTTAGCCACCCTTTTCCTTTTTATATACCTGTAGAAATTCTTGCCATCTATTTTTATATTTTGCGCTAGTTTACTTTCATAGTCTATCTTCCCATTCTTAATCATTTTTTTAGTTGTTCTTTGCTGGCTTTTCAAAGCTTCCCAGTCTTCTGTCCTCCCACTAGTTTTGGCCACTTTGTATACCCTTGTTTTTAATTGGATACCATCCTCCTCCAGCCCACAATCCCTCCCCTCCCCCCCTCCCCGCCCTGCCTCCCCCCGCCCCTGCCCCCACCACCCTGCGCCCCCCTCCCAGCCCCTTGAGCTATCTGTGCTCCTCTAATTCTGCCCTCCTGAGCATCGCTGATTATAATCGCTCAACCATTGGCGGCCGTGCCTTCTGTTGCCTAGGCCCCAAGCTCTGGAACTCCCTGCCTAAACCTCGCCATCTCTCAACCTCTCTTTCCTCCTTCAAGTTGCTCCTTAAAACATACCTCTTTGTCCGTCACCTGCACTAATTTCTACTTATGCAGCTCGGTGTCAAATTTTTAATCACATAATACTCAAGTGAAGCGCCTTGGGATAGAAACATAGAAACATAGAAAATAGGTGCAGGAGTAGGCCATTCGGCCCTTCTAGCCTGCACCGCCATTCAATGAGTTCATGGCTGAACATTCAACTTCAGTACCCCATTCCTGCTTTCTCGCCATACCCCTTGATCCCCCTAGCAGTAAGGACCTCATCTAACTCCTTTTTGAATATATTTAGTGAATTGGCCTCAACAACTTTCTGTGGTAGAGAATTCCACAGGTTCACCACTCTCTGGGTGATGTTTCACTATGTTAAAGGTGCTGTATAAATACAAGTTGTTGCTGTTGCTGTTGTCTGGCATAAATTTGTTCTCATTGTTATTTCATGTTGATATCTAGATGCCTAAAAGGTAGCCATTATTAAATTTCCTGGGATTGATATGACCACATGCCATTCATCAACCTACTGCCCTGTTAATGTAGGTGATTGCTAACTTCTTTGAATTTGGCTGGTTAGAATGACCTTCAAAGAAATCACTTCTAACTTCAAAAGGAAAAGCATCGTTAAAGAAAGTAGTGTGTCCCAACTAGCCAGATACTTTAAGCCTGAAGGATGTAGCAAAATACATTATGAAAAAAAAATCCTGAATCCAATGTGCAGCAAATGTGACATTTAAAAAGGGCAAATTGACCATGTGTACTGTTTCATAATCTTTTGCACAATTATTGTACTGCTTATCATTCTGTTTATATCTTTGCTTCTGTATATTGTTTAATCATGAATAAATTTGATTGCCCTACTAAAAAATACTGTGTACATAAATACTGTGGCTACAAGAGCAGGTCAGAGGCTGGGTATTTTGTGGTGAGTGTCTCACCTCATGACTCCCCAAAGTCTTTCCACCATCTACAAGGCGACAATCAGGAGTGTGATGGAATACCCTCCACTTGCCTGGATGAGTGCAGCTCCAACAACACTGAAGGAGCTTGACACCATCCAGGGCAAAGCAGCCCACTTGATTGGCACCCCACCCACCACCTTAACAACAACAACTTGTATTTATATAGCGCCTTTAACATAATGAAATGTCCCAAGGTGCTTCATAGGAGTATTACGAAACAAAACATTCACTTCCTCCACTACTAGCACACCGTGACTGCACTGTGTACCATCTACAAGATGCACTGCAGCAACTTGCCAAGGCTTCTTCGAAAGCATGTCCAAAACCAATGAGTTCTACCACTTAGAAGGACAAGGTGAGCAGGCGCATGGGAACACCATCACGTCCAAGTTCCCGTCCAAGTCACACACCATACTGACTTAGAAATATATCGCCATTTCTTCACTGTCGCTAGATCAAAATCCTGGAACTCCCTCCCATGACAGCACTTTGGGAGTACCTTCACCACGCGGACAGTAACGGTTCAAGGCGGCGGTTCACCAGCACCTTAATTAGGGATGGGCAATAAATGCTGGCCTTGCCAGTGACACCCACATCCCAGGAACTAATGAAAAAAAGGTTTAGTGTTGCAATATTTTCCATCTTCCATGTTAACAGGAATAATTGTAGGAACCCTCATAAATTCCAGTGCAAAATATTACTGCTAAAAGCCCTGTGTTTCGCTAACTCAGTATGGCAGAGAATGAAGGGTACAAGTTTCAGATTGTACGGTAAGGAGCGGACAGTCTGGTTATAGAAATTACTGCCCAACTGGTTGCATGAGGGAAGTGCTTTAGAAACCGTAGCAGTCAGCATTACGATGTCGGCCCAGCACTGCTCCCTTTACTACCACCAATTGATTTGGGTTTTTAATCAGCTTCAAGAATGCCTGGTTCTCTGGTAGTCATCCAGAGTGGCTGTGTATCTTCCCTAAACACAAGTCATTGTAACTTTAAAAAACAGAAAATGCTGGAAATATACGGCAGGTCAACCAGCATCTGTAAAGATAAAAGCCAGGTGTGAAGCCTACATCAGACTCAGTAAAGGGTACACACCCAAAATGTCACAGCCTGTCTTTTCTCTTTACAGATGGTGACTGAACTACAGTGTATGTCCAGCATTTACTGTTTATATTTCAGCTTTCCAACTTTTAATGTTTTTCCTTTTTATTTTACAGGAATTTTCTACTGATAAATAATGGCACAAGGAATGATGATGTGGAAGAGCAAATACTTAATTTCCCAGAACATTATTAAAGAGGCATCCTCCTCCCACTTTAATATAAACATATAACTAATTGAGCTGTATGTCCCAGATAGCTCTGAAACTAGCATGGTGGACTTATCCATCACATATGCCTCCAAGGCTTTTCACCTTTCACCCATTATTCATTCATATGTCCTTTCATGAGAAAAGTATTGGAGCGCTTAGGTTGATTCATATCAGACCTATATTGATGCAATAGCTCCATGATTACTGATATCCAATCTATGGTGTTCAGATGCAGGTTCAGTTTGAAAATTCTTTGATGCAATGGAAAACCCCAGAAAAGGAATCCAATAACTATGATAACTAAATAATACTTTAGCAGGTTTCTAGAAGCATCAACAAATTCCAAAATCTATCCCATGGCATATGTGATGGATAATTTTTATGTCAGGAGCCAAAAGATCCAGACAAGAAGGACAGCAAGGAACCATGAAGGGAATCAATCTGGACTGATTCTCTGTAAACATGACTCTAGGGGTATATTTTAAACTGGGAGTGGAGTTCAGGCAGGCAGGGTGCGGGGTGAGTGTCAATAGCCTCTCCTTGAAGTGAATAGCATAGATGAATTTAAAATACAGCTTGATAATTACATGAGGGAGAAAGAAGTAGAAGGATATGTTGAGTTAGTGAGAGGAAGTATGGTGAGAGGAGGCTCATGTGTAGCTTCAACACTAGCATAGACCAGCTGGGCAGAATGGCCTTTTCTGTGCTGTAAATTCTATGCAATAGAAAACTACAAATAAGATTTATTAAAATGTAAAAATTAAACAGTAACAGAAAATCAATAGAGCAAACTCCTTTTGATCATAGATGTTTAAATTTACACTTTGTCGTATATTTAAAAAAAGCAACATTTAAATAACTTTCCTAATATTACTGAACCTGGGCCATTAAAAATTTATACATGACCCTCTAATCTCACAGAAGTTTGTCTCTATATCAACAAAACCAGAAGAACTAAGACTCCTGATTATGTATCAGCGTAAGCATGGGGCCATCAATCGAGCTCTACTCCCAGACACATGCTGCACGACATCAGTCATACTGTCATATGTCTGAGGTGATTGAATAAACAATCAAAATACTGAGGTGATTGTTTACAGTCACCACCCAAACAAAAAGCAGACTGACTCCCCAAATGAAAAATGTGGATTCCTTTTGCAGTAAATATGCCAAACTGGCCTAACCATTGTGTACTTTCAAAGATATATATGGTTCCATGACAGTACATAGAACAGTTTTCTGACTGATTGATTTTAGTGGTGATGGCTGAGGAAAGAATGCGACCAGGACACTGACGGAATTCCCTGATCTTTAAATGGTGCCATGGGATCTTTTACATCCACTGGCACAGAAAATAGTCCCTCAATTTAATGTATCATCTGAAAGACAGCACTGCATATAATACTGCACGCCCTCAGTGCTATACGGAAGGTGTCAGAAAGTATTCTTATTTGCATATGGAGTTGAATGAATCAGAAAGGATATTAGGGTATCAGTATGTTAGGAAATATTCCTCATTCTAAGAATGTAAATTAATTCTGCATACAAACGTTCCCTCCCATCTTTCTTCCCTTGTTTCTGTTGTGGCTGTTCATTTTTGTATGAGGTGCTTGAGGAAAGATTATTCTATCTGATTGAATAAATAAATAGACAGACAGACATACATTCATTCTTTGAACATTGTGGACCAAAGTATACCATACTTTTCAAGTTACACATACATTAAAATAGCACCTTTCACAACCTCAGAACATCCCAAAGCGCTCAACAGCCAATGAACTGCTTTTGAAGAGTTGTAATGTAGGAAAAATGCAACACCTTTCCTTGTGAGATCCGGATAAGGTGCTCACAGTGAGGGAAAATTTCTGCTGTGCTTTCTACAAATTTACAATTTCCCTATAACTAATTAAAACCAGAAATCTTTTTCGAATGCATAATTTTGCAGTAATAATCCGCCTCATTGGGTTTTTTTCTTGTGCTGGTTCAAGGATCTTCTCACCGGTCATTCTTCTCCAAATAATTTTCAACATTTGTCTGTAGCACAATCATTTAAACACCTCCAATATAATTTTACTTCAGCATTCAAGGTTCAATTTTCACATCCTTATAACATTGTTGATAACAAAATAACACTTAAGCAATCTACTTAACACCAGCTTGATTTTAAAGTTACATGGAAACACCTTCAGGTTGTCAAACATTTATTTTGCAATTGCTATAATCTCTTTAATTCCCTTATGTCTTCACCCAACTGGTATGATTAAAATCAAAGAATCATGGAATTTACAGTACAAAAGGAGGTCATTTGGCCTATTAGTCCTGTCCTAGCACTAGTTCTTTAACTGGAATTGGCTATTCTAATCCCATAATGTTTTATATGTTCTCACCTTTTAAATACAGTACTTCTCCAATTATCTTCTAAATGATGTTATAAGCTCTGCCTCAATTGCCATTTTCAGTAAAGAATTAAATTTTGTACAACTTCCCTTTTTGTTCTTCTCATGAGAATCTTGAAGTTTTTTGACCCCTTGTTACTGATTCACCAGCGTTGAGTATTTACCCTCTCAAAACCTTTCATGATTTTGAAAAGCTGCATTAGATTCCTCCTTAACTTACTCTGTTTTAGTGGAAAAGCCCGAATTTTAAAGCCTTTTAAAAAAAATAACTATAACCTCTCCTTCCTGGTAACATTCTAATTAATATTTGTTGTACCCATTGCATGTCTCTATCCTTCCTGTAACAGGGTACGCAATACTCCAACTGTGGCCTCACTAATGCCTTGTGAAAATTCAACATCAATTCTTTGCATTTATATTCAATGCCCAATGTATAAAACTCAGAACCCCATTTGCAATTTACAAACTTTTCTTCCTGGAGCCCCATCTTTAAAGATGTGTGTATCTGCATCCCTAGTTCCCTCTGTTCCTCCACTCTGTTAAGAATCTTACTATTTAGATATTCTTACTTTCACTTTCGTTTTTCCAAAATGTACTAAGTCTTATTTTTATTTATTGAACTCCATCTGCTACATATCTGTTCAACCGCTATTGTTTATGTCTGCCTGCAATCTCTTGCATTCTTCCTCACAATCTGCCCTTAATTTGGTTTCATCGGGAAACTTCGCTTGTGCCTATGTCCAAATCATTTATATAATGGAAAAAAGTTTCATGGATGCATCACTACCCACGTAGAACGAAATGGACTCAGTGAACCGGCAACCCATTTTACACTACGCATGATTTTATTTTCCGCACCTCAAGACTTTACCCATGACTGAAGTATGTCGAATTGGCTTCTAATTATCTAGTGCATCCTTTTCTCCTTTGTTGAACATAGGTGTAACAGAAGCCACCCTCGAGTGCTCTGATGCAATTCCTCCCTTCGAAGATTATGAACACATTATGGTCAATGCCTCTGCTATTTCCTCACCAACCTCCCTCAGTATTCCAAGATGAATACAATCTGGCATTGATCTTTTCTATTCTTAGTTTCTCTCACATTTTTAATTTGGTGTCCTTTTGAATACTTATCTCCAGTACTGGGTTTTTGACATCTTCCTCCGCCCTACTTTCACCTTCCTCTATAAAAACTGATGCTAAATACTTATTAAAGATCTCCACCATTCCTTCAGTGTTAAGTACAAGATGCCCCACTTCATCTCAAAGTGGGCTCACCCATTCTTTGACAATCCTTTTACTTTCTTTGTCCTTATAAAAGTCCTTATTATTTCATCATCATAGGCAGTCCCTCGGATTCGAGGAAGACTTGCTTCCAGTCTTAAAATGAGGTCTTAGGTGGCTGAACAGTCCAATACAGTCTCTGTCACAGGTGGGACAGATAGTCGTTGAGGGTAAGGGTGGGTGGGACAGATTTGCCACATGCTCTTTACGCTGCCTGCGCTTGATTTCTGCATGCTCTCGGCGATGAGACTCGAAGTGCTCAGCGCCCTCCCGGGTGCACTTCCTCCACTTAGGGCGAACTTTGGCCAGGGACTCCCAGGTGTCAGTGGGGATGTCAAACTTTATCAGGGAGGCTTTGAGAGTGTCCTTGTAATGTTTCCGCTGCCCATCTTTGGCTCGTTTGCCGTGAAGGAGTTCCGAGTAGAGCGCTTGCTTTGGGAGTCTTCATCTTTATATTTTGATATTGGGGATCTTTATATTGACTGCTTGACCTCTTTCATACTCCTTTTTAACTGCCTTAAATAATTCTCATACTTTTCTATGGTATAATTCCCCCTACATTTATATATGCTTTTTTTTTTTAAATATCAAATTTCTTCTCTAACCTCTCTACTTATTCATGAAACCCCTTTAATCGACTCACTCTTCTTCCATTTGGAATGTGTTTAATCTGTGTCTCCTTGACTCAGTTGATAGTATAGTACTCTTTCCTGAATGAGAAAAAGGTTGTGGATTTGGGCTCCATAAGCACAAAATCTAAACTAACATTTCAGTGCATCACTGAGAGAATGCTATAATTCTGGAGGTGCTATATTTCGGATGAGACATTAGGCTGAAAAAGAAGACTTGCATTTATATAGCGCCTTTCATGACCACCGGACATCTCAAAGTGCTTTACAGCCAATTAAGTACTTTTGGAGTGTAGTCACTGTAGTAGTGTGGGAAACGCAGAAGCCAATTTGTGCACAGCAAGTTCCCACAAACAGCAGTGTGATAATGACCAGATAAATTGTTTTTGTGATTGAAGGGGTTAAAAATCATTAGTATTCCTAAAAAGTTTGTGGCTAAGCCTAAGTTGAGCGTGGGACCATAACATATAACTCTCGAAAAAGGAGTATTTGGCAGATGTCCTCGCATAGACAGAATTACACTAGATAACGATAAACACCTCAGCTTTGTCTATCTATTAACAGAAGATTTAGTCAAGGACAAATAGGTCTGGGAAAAAGTACTTTCATAGAAATTGCTTAACCGTAGAAAAGTAATGATGTAGCATGTAACTGATCAGATAAAAGGCGCACAGGGGAGGTAACGAAGCTTGCTGTCAATATAATTGTATGAATCAATTAATATTTGTAATTATGGTGGTTAGGCGAAATTTTTTGACACGGCAGGGAAACAACAAATGGAAAGCTTCCACGCAGAACTTCGTGATTTTGTATGTATTTTTGACTGTATAAAAACAGTAACCCGACGATTGTTCGAAGAGAACGGCTGGTTTGGATCACCAAGTTACTGAACTCGTGTAGAAGCTGTCTCTCCCTCGATCGAGAACTTTATAATAAATGATTCTTTTCTCCAAAACAGACTTGTGTTGAGTATCTTTGTAATCCTCCACAACAGTGAAAGAGGGATAAATATTGACCAGGAAACCAGGGATAACTCCCCTACTCTTCTTTGAAATAGTGCCATGGGAGCTTTTACATCCACCTGAGAGAGCAGATGGGGCCTTGGTTTAACATCTCATCCAACAGTGCAGCACTCCCTCGGTACTGCACTGGAATGTCAGCCTATATTTATATGCTCAAGTCTCTGGAGTGGGACTTGAACTCACAACCTTCTGACTTAGAGGCGAGTGTGCTACCCACTGAGCCACAACTGACACTATCAGGCCCTATATCCTGTTCATAAAGGGTCCTAATCTACTTAACTGAAGCCAAGTTTTTGCCAAGGTTATAACACCATATACCTCTATTCTAATTAGTGCCTCAAGTTTCCCAACTTGTTCGCATTGCCTGACACAAGACTCCCAAAGCATGCGCATCTACTCGGAACTCCTACACGGCAAGCAAGCCCAAGGTAGGCAGAGGAAATGTTTCAAGGACACGCACAAAGCCTCTTTGATAAAATGCAACATCCTCACCGACACCTGGGAGTCCCTGGCCAAAGACCGCCCTAAGTGGAGGAAGTGCATCCGGGAGGGCGCTGAGCACCTCGAGTCTCATCGCCAAGAGCATGCAGAAATCAAGCGCAGGCAGTGGAAGGAGCGTGCGGCAAACCAAACTCCCCACCCACCCTTTCCTTCAACGACTGTCTGTCCCACTTGTGACAGAGACTGTAATTCCCGTATTGGACTGTTCAGTCACCTAAGAACTCATTTTTAGAATGGAAGCAAGTCTTCCTCGTTCGAGAGATTACCTATGATGATGGATTAATGTCTCAAGTTTCCCGACTTTATATCGAATGCTTTGCATGTTTGCATAGAAGCAGTTTAGTTTAGGTGAAGCCCATCACATCTGTTCAGCTTTCCCTCTACCTAAACTCATCCAATGCCTTTCAAATTATAAACGTTCCCTTCTACACTATTTGTCTACACAAGCCTAATGCATGCCAGTGAGAGTAATCTTGAAATCAGTATGTTGTTTTTTAATCTAACATCTAACTTCTCAAACTCCTTTTGAAAGCCCTCTACCCTCCTCTTCCCTAACTCATTAATTCCAATATAAATCAAGGCTTGAGGCTGATCATCTTCCTTGTCCAGAATCATCTCTAACCACTACATTTTGTCCCTTACACTGACACCGAAGCAACAGATTATTCTTGCTTATTACAGCTGCAGAAATGGCTTTTTGTCCCTCTAATGGTAGAATATGCCATAACTACCATTTTTCTTTTTGCAATTCACCTATAACTATCACTTTCCTTTCCTCAACACTATTACTTCTTTTCCTTGGGTAACCACTAGCTCCACAGTGCCATGGTGAGTCACCATTCCTTATGTGACAAAGATACCTTGTGCCTATCAGACAACTTTGGACCCTCGGAATATCTTGCAATACCTCAACTTGAGTCCTTCTCCCACACCACAATCCTTCAGCTGGTTCGTCACCACTTTCTTTCATATGTCTCACTATTTCTCGTTAGCTGTGGGAACCCTCCTCTTCCATGTAGTGAGGTGCATCTACAACTGTTTCTTAGAGTTGTATATAACATAGAGTTCAAGAGAGTTCACCTACAGACATTCCCTACACCTATATTGTCCTGGATAGTCATGGTTTGAAAAACTCTCATGTCATACAGAATCTATAATGCCTTTTCAAAGGGATGCAGATATTTGAAAAAGGTACATTTAAAAAAGGTATGGAAAAAGGGCAGGGAAAGGTTTAAATGGATAGCACTTTTACAGAGCTGCACAATGAGCCAAGTACTGTACTGTAAAATTCTATGATTCCATTTGAGCTTGATTGAAAACACACCCGTGCCTCTTTAAATTATATTAGCTGTTACAGTTTATGGGGCTTAGGTCTTTTAACATCATGTCTAAAAAGAGACTTCTCTTTACAAACTTTTGCCAATTTATTTTCAACAAAGTTTAGTTTTATAAACATATGTTTTAATATTAGGAACCATGGTTCGCTGTTAAAAACTTTTTATCACAAGAAGCATTAAATAATGTGGCAGTTGAAAAGAAAGAGCTGTTGTCACTCTGGAAGTTTTTAGAGCAGGATCATGTCCTTGAACCATTTTCAACCCAGTACTTAATTGTTTGGAAAGCTTAGAATCCAATTAGTGTATAACAAATCAGAAACTGAAGTGTAACATTCATATAGTCTAGCTTCCTAACAAACATATTTTTAAAAGTTAAAAACTGAATGAAATGCTTAACCTGGGTATTATAAATATCACAGGTGTTTTAAACAGATTAATATTTTACCCTGATCGAGAAGGTATAACTTTTCTTTCTACTTGAGGTTTCAGATTTTGTTTTGCAAATGACACAACCTTAACTGATATCAAAAGAAATTCTAATAAGTCGTCAGTGACTGTAATCCCCAGCAAAGGTTTTTGTTCAACAGTCACTCGGTCCATTTGGAACGAATCTTTCTTTTAGACCGGTCATTGGAATTCATTCAAATGTTCAGCTAATCCTCCTCTGGTAATTTCTGATAAGATACGTAAACAATTATATATTTTGAATTTCCCAGTTTATAAACAAGGAGCGAGCTCCCTTTAAGGTCACATTGCTAGTTTCTCAAAATTTTAATAGATAAACCATTCTGAATGTTTTCAGGCCTATACCATGGGCGGGGCGGATGATTGTGAGTTGAAACCAAGTTTTATAATGGTGCGGGTTGGGGGGCAATGCGAAATACCCAAGTTGCAGTTCACTGCGATGTTATGAGGGTTACATGGTGACATATAACCCTTTGACAGAGATTGCTAGAGGATATACCTCGGAGGAAACTGTTTTGTTTACAAGTTTCTAATATTTATTCACCTGCACCATTATTTCTGGAGCGCTCTGATTTATTTAAGCAATATGTTCCTTACTAAACTGAGAAGAAATGTTTCAAATCAGAATAATAGCATAAAATCAGGAGTTACCACCGGGTCAGCAGATACCAAGTGCGGCCAGAGCCCTTTAAATTTATTTTCAGATGTTGACCAACCTATTGGGTCTTTGTTAACTATTACCAGATCCCCTTTAAAACGTTGTTCACAAGGGTCTCAGATCGAGAACGTTAACTGTTTCTTTCACCACATATGCTGCCTGACCTGCTGAGTGTTCACAGCATTTCCTGTGTTTTGGATTCCAGCATCCGCAGTATTTTGCTATTGTACTGTGTTTATTCATTTAATAAAGTCGCCTATTGGGTGGGAGCAGCTAGAAAGGCGGTCAGATTTCACCGAGATTATTAAAGGACAATCAAAACTTTTAAAAGACAATTAATGTGGCGTCATGGTTTAATAATAGTGCATGCACTCTATCCCATTCTCCAGATTTTCCTTTCCCTTCCTCACACCCCTTGCATCTAAATGCGAACCACCTATCAGGTATTGCTAATCCTCTCACAAGATACTTTTACAATACTGGGTTTACATTGACATATGCGAGATTTAAAAACAAATCATATTTGCCCTCATTTTGGATAAATAAACTGTATGGTTTCCCTTTAGCAGGACTGAAAAAAGCAACTGTTGAGAGCAAGTCTACCTTTAACAGGAGAGCAGTCTTCATGATGTTTGGAGTGTAAAAACAGCAGGGCGGTCAGCAGTTGTCAGGGGAGGCGATGCTGCTTCTTTCCAGACATTGAAGATTTCGCGATCATTTCTGGAGTCAAAAGTCCAACGTACATTGTGCTGGAGTTTATGATTAACGAGCTGCGGTAGAGAGAGGCCGAGGAAACGGCCGGCTTGCAACACTCGCCGCGTCGATACTCTTTTGCTGACTTGGCTGCAACACCAGGCGCTCTGCGGCTCGTGGGTAAACCGGGATGGGCTTTGGGTGCAGAGGGCCCTGGTGATGCAGAAACATCTGTTTACTGGCGTTCTGTAAAAGCTACGTGTTTTCACGCACGGATGAGATTTATGAGCCGGTGACTCATCACCAGTTACCAGGTTGAAAAGTTCAGTTTAAAACATAATTGGACGACGGGTGATTGGTTCTAGCCACATGTAAAACCCCCTAACATATATTTACAGTCCCATGTAAAACCCCCTAATATGCAATACAGTGTAAACATGATTGGTAAGAAATGAGTTGAGAAAGTACATTTAGGGCGCTTCAGCAACTCCAACTTAATTCTGTGGCAGTAAATACACATTTACACTGTAATGGTAACAAAATAGTGTTGCTGCAACTAACTTCAGAGTGACTCAGAGTAAGACTCCCTCTTGCAGGGAGGATATCACATGTTAAAGAAAGGGATGATCGGCATCGATTTCTTAAGCGCTGTTCAACAACATAAACCAATCTTTATCATTTGGAACAAATAGGTTGTGCAACACATTTGGGGAGAGCGACTGCAGCTGTAAGATATGAAACTGTTGGTCGAGTGATGACTGCGGATAGGAAATGATTGCCACAGTTCCTACACCCAGTCACGATGGATGGGAGGCAATAGGCTTACGTGACAGAAGTAGGCCGATTACACAACCCTCAGGACAGGCTCATTTACATAAATCAGGAAAGCGAAGACTAAAGGGAGACCTGATAAAGGTTATTGTCATGTATCTCACATTACTATACATAACTGTATCTTACCATGCTATACATGACTGTAACTAATCATGACCTGTAACCACAAGCATACCTTACCACCAGGGGTGCACTTGCAGGAGACACTGCATACCTGTTCCACACAGGTATATAAAGACAGGTCTCAGGCAAGTGTGGCATTTGAGAGCTGTGAAATAAAGGTGCAGGTCCTGAGTGACCTTGACTTCAGCATGTGCCTCGTGTGAGTCTGTACTGCAGGGTCAGGACTTTATAGTGGCGACGAGTTACGGGATCACAGAATCTACAGAATGGCAACCAACGGCTCAGATGAAAAATACAATGCTGGAGACAACTGGGAGGACTTCATAGAAAGGCTCCAGCAAAGCTTTGTAACCAAAGACTGGTTAGGCGACGATAAGGCAGACAAGAGAAGAGCCCATCTCTTGACCAGCTGTGGCTCGAAAACATACACCTTAATGAAGGACCTGCTGGCACCTGAGAAACCAGCAAGCATTGAGCACACTTTTGAAGAATTGAGCACACTGGTAAGAGACCACCTGAAGCCAGCGAGCAGCCTACACATGGCCAGACACAAGTTCTACAACTACAGACGCTGTGTGGGCCAGAGCATACCTGATATTGTGGTGGAACTTTGGAGGCTGGCTAGTTTATGTGAATTCTCCGATGAACTAAGGAGAGAAGTACTGAGAGACTTTTTTATTGAAGGAATAGGCCACGCAGGCATATTCCAAAAGCTCATAGAGACCAAGAACTTGACCCTAGAGGCAGCAGCACTGGTTGTACAGACATTCTTGGCAGGAGAGGAAGAAATGAGGTTGATCTACACTGCGGGTACGACAACTAACGAAACATCAGAACAAGGGGTTCACAGCGTGAAACAAGCCGCTACCCCCACACACAGACAAAGGCAGGAGAGCAGGCCCTCAACAGCAGGCAGTGGCGCCAGAAGCCATTAAGGGCCACATGAACGGCCGTTCACACCTCATCAACCCACAATGCGAGCAATCAACTACAAACTGAGAGAAGCTCAAGAGAGATCAGCCAGACGCAGCTCATCCTTTGGAAACAATGGAAGCGGTCTATGCTGGAGATGTGGGGGAAGGCACTCAGATGCCCTGTATAGTTGCAATTTCTGCAAACGGCATGCATGTGCATAAAAACAGCAGCTCGGCTGAATCGGAAGGGTCGGAAAGCGGACCAGAAGACGGAGGGGACAGTGCCCAGGACACCGAGGTACAGCGGGTCAACATGATCAATGGACACTGTTCTTACAACAAGACGCCTCCAATAATGATGAGGGTCCTACTCAACAGGATACCCATCAACATGGAACTGGATACGGGAGCGAGTCAATCTCTCATGAGCACTCAACAATTTGAACAGCTGTAGCCGCACAAAAACAACAGACCAAAACTCAAAAGGGTCGACACCAAACTAAGGACCTATACCAAAGAAATCGTCCCAGTCCTTGGCAGCGCCATGCTCTCAGTCACACACAAAGGGACAGTGAACCGACTTCCCCTGTGGATTGTCCCCGGAGATCTCCCAGCACTGCTGGGGAGAAGCTGGCTGGTGAAATTAAATTGGAAATGGGATGATGTTCACGCCATGTCGTCAGAGGAACGGACCTCCTACTCAACAGTCTTAAGTCGATTTGAACATCTCTTTCAGCCAGGTGTGGGCACCTTCAAAGGGGCTAAAGTAAAAATCTACATCACACAGGATGCTAAACCGGTCCATCACAAGGCTAGAGCTGTGCCCTATGTGATGAGGGAAAAGATTGAACATGAACTGGACAGGCTTCTGCGGGAAGGCATTATCTCACCCGTGGAATTTAGCCAATGGGCAAGTCCCATCGTCCCAGTCATGAAGCCTGATGGATCCGTACGAATCTGTGGGAATTACAAATCTACTATAAACAGAGTCTCCCTACAGGACCAATACCCGCTGCCCAGAGCGGAGGACCTATTTGCCACATTGGCTGGAGGAAAATTTTTCTCGAAACTGGACCTCACATCTGCGTACATGACGCAAGAACTGACCGAAAAGTCTAAGCTACTCACCACCATCAGCACACATCGAGGCCTTTTCATGTACAATCGATTCCCCTTTGGCATCAGGTCGGCAGCTGCTTTTTCCAGCACAACATAGAGAGTCTGCTCAAGTCCATCCCGGGGACGGTTGTGTTTTAAGACGACATACTTAGCATGGGCAGGGACACCGACTACCATCTCCGCAATTTGGAGGAAGTACTAAAGCAGTTGGATTGGATAGGCCTAAGAGTTAAGAAATCCAAGTGTCTGTTTCTCGCGCCCGAGGTTGAATTTTTGGGCAGAATGATTGGCGCTGATGGAATCCACCAACAGAATCCAAAAGAGAAGCAATTCGTCTGGCACCCAGGCCCCAGAATATCTCGGAACTGTGCGCCTTTCTCGGGCATGTTTTAAAAATTTTCATTTTGGAAATCTAACTATATCCAATAACTTTTTCTTGTTTCTACAAATATTACAGTTTTAACAATGTCGATAATTATTATTAGCAAAATTAACTTTTTAGTAAAATTGGTGGAATGAAGCTAATTAGGAATTAAATTCCAATCCTGTAAATTGTAATTAAATCAGATTACGGGATTCCATTAAATCTGATTACGGGATTCTCTTCTGAAATAATGCAAAATCGAATTCTGTTTTCTGATTGGAGGACCAGGCCCACATGATTCCAGGCATGCTTTGCACAGGCTGCTCCGCAGGATCCGTGGGCAATTTATCATCATCATCATCATAGGCACTCCAAAAATGAGTTCTCAGATGGCTGTACAGTCCCCTGGAAGGACAGATGTACCAACATTAGCGTCCTCAACCAGGCCAACATCCCCAGCATTGAAGCACTGACCACACTTGGCCACATTGTTTGCATGCCAGACACGAGACTCCCAAAACAAGCGCTCTACTCGGAACTCCTACACGGCAAACGGGCCAAAGGTGGGCAGAGGAAATGTTACAAGGACAGCCTCAAAGTCTCCCTGATAAAGTGCAACATCCCCACTGACACCTGGGAGTCCCTGGCCAAAGACCGCTCTAAGTGGAGGAAGTGCATCCGGGAGGACGCTGAGGGTATCTGCCTCATTATAATTTATTTCAATAGCTGTTAACAGACAGGGCTCCAAAGGTATCCCTGATCTACCAAGATCCATCCATTTAGGGTTAGGAAGAACAATAGGAATCTAGACTGGAGTAGGATGAATCACATACAACCTCCATGTTGATCAAATACAGGCCTTTCATGTTTATTTATGCATTAGCATTATTAAATAACCCCACAAGGCCATATAGGTTACATCAATGCAGCCTTGCACCTTGGGGAATTCAGCTACTGTGAAAAAGTAGAGACCTCTCCCATCGATCTTCCTCATCCTTCAGAAAATCAATTAAGTTATTGGCCCTGGCAATCTATGCTGCATTGACCTGCTGAATGTAGCAATGCACTGTATGCAGACTGCTTTGTATCACCCATGACTCTCGGAAATGAGTCTGTGGCATAAAAGTTTCAAGGCAATAATAACTTTTACCACCGCAGGTAAAAATGTGCCAATCATAAAGGAGTTTTGAAGGAGATGGCAAAATTAATTGCCTGTTTCCCGGTGAGAGATGAGCATCAACAAACAGCTTCTCTGAAATGTCCGAGAAACTGATCTACACGAAAAGCTTTTTAGATAGGCGTGGATCTGCTGACCTTGTTCCGATGCAAGTGTACTTGCCTCTGCTCTAGACTGGAGCTCCTCTTCTTTCTCATCTTCTTAAGGGCAAGGGGAATTCCCCAAGGAATGTCCATGGCATGCTCAGGGTGATTTGCCTGTGATACAAATTTCGGATCTGCTTTAGATATTCTGCCAGCTACGGTGGTGCCGATCACTTCCGTAAACGATCTGAGTGTCTGGCATTCAGGAGTATGCCCATACTGCCAAATATCTAATTACACAAATAACCTAGAGGGTTGTAACAAATGACCCCTTTTGTGATCCAAGTTGTGTTACGCTCATAATAAAGGATGAAACTGAGAACCGTAAGCAATGAGTAAGTGTGACCTTAGCTCCTTTAATTAGACTCCAGAGTGCAGATACCTCGTAGGTGGCCTGCTTATATACAGTGCTCCCAAAGGATGCTGGGATCCCTTGGGACTTCAACACGTAGTCCCTCTGGTGGTAGTGTAATACAGGTTACAACGGGTTAAATACATAACATCACTCTCCCGTGAAGTCAACAGTACACTTATTTACAAGGTGAGATGATCTGGGGCTTTCCGCTCCCTTGTCAATTGTCTCGGTACAACTGTGGGTGTGGGTGAGTTGGTTAGTTCTTCACTGTTGGGCAGCCGGCCTTGCCAAGCTGCTGGGGATGGTGAGTTCGGCTTCGTGGTCAACCATGATGTCGGTTGCCACTTGTTGGAGGGTCGAAGTTGGTGGTATCCTCTTCGGGTTGCTTGTAGCTGTTAGTGAACCACAATTTGATTTGGTCCAAATGCTTTTTGCATGTTAGTCCATTAGCCAACTTGACCTGAAACACCCTACTACCTTCTTTGGCTATGACCGTGCGAGCAAGTCATTTGGGACCATTTCCATAACTGAGTACAAACACAGGATCATTGACTTCAATACCGCGTGATAAATTTGCGTGATCATGGTACATACTTTGTTGATGCCGCCTGCCCTCGACGTGATCATGGAGATCAGGGTGGGCAAGAGAGAGCCTTGTTTTGAGCGCCCTTGTCATGAGCAGCTCGGCTGGGGGAACCCCGGTGAGCGAGTGAGGTCTGGTGCGGTAGCTGAGCAGAACTTGGAACAGTCGGGTCTGCAGGGAGCCTTCCGACACGAGTTTCAAGCTTTGCTTGATGGTCTGAACTGCCCGTTCTGTCTGGCCGTTGGATGCGGGCTTGAACGGGGCAGATGTGATGTGCTTGATCCCATTGAGGATCACGAATTCCTTGAATTCAGCACTGGTGAAACACGTCCCATTGTCACTGACTAGGACATCAGGCAGGCCGTGTGTGGCAAACATGGCTTGTAGGCTTTCGATGGTGGCAGCGGACGTGCTTACAGACATTATTACACATTCAATCCATTTAGAATTAGCATCCACGACAACCAAGAACACTTTGCCTAGAAATGGGCCCGCATAGTCAACGTGGATCCTCGACCACAGTTTGGAGGGCCACGACCACAAACTTAGTGGTGCCTCTCTGGGTGCATTGCTCAGTTGAGAGCAAGTGTTGCACTGGCGCACGCATGACTCCAAATCAGAGTCGATGCTGGGCCACCACACATGGGATCTGGCTATGGCTTTCATCATTACAATGCCTGGATGGGTGCAGTGTAGATCATGGATGAACGTTTCTCTGCCTTTCTTGGGCAAGACCACGCGAATACTCCACAAAAGACAGTCCACATGCAAGGACATTTCGTCTTTCCGCCTGTGGAAGGGCTTAATCTCTTTCTGTATCTCCGCTGGGACGCTGGACCAGCTCCCATGGAGGACACAGTTTTTTTTTACCAAGGACAGTAAAGGATCCTGGCTGGTCCAGGTCCTGATCTGGCAGGCCGTAACGGGTGACTTTTCGTTTTCGAATGCATCCATCACCATGAGCAAATCTGCAGGCTGTGCCATTTCCACCCCGATGGTGGGCAATGATAACCGACTGAGAGCATCTGCGCAGTTCTCTTTGCCCGGTTTGTGGCGGATTACATAGTTGTATGCCGACAGTGTGAGCACCCATCTTTGGATGTGGGCAGAGGCATTGGTGTTAATCCCTTTGCTCTCTGAGAATAGCGATATGAGCGACTTATGGTCAGTTTCAAGCTCAAACTTGAGACCAAATAAATACTGGTGCATTTTTTTCACTCCGTAAACGCACGCCAGAGCTTCTTTTTCAATCATGCTGTAGGCCCTTTCAGACTTGGATAGACTCCTGGACGCATAAGCGACCGGTTGCAAAATCCCCGAATCGTTAGCCTGTTGTAACACACACCCGACCCCGTTTGACGACACATCGCAAGCTAGCACTAATCATTTATATGGGTTATACAGAACAAGCAGTTTGTTTGAACTTAACAGATTTCTGGCTTTCACAAAGGCAGCCTCTTGTAAATTCCCCCATACCCAGTCATCTCCCTTGCACAGTAGCACATGTAGGTGTTCTAGCATGGTGCTTAACCCGGGTAGGAAATTACCGAAATAGTTGAGGAGTCCCAGGAACGACTGCAGCTCTGTCACGTTCTGTGGTCTCGGCACATTCTTGATGGCCTCCGTCTTGGCGTTGGTGGGCCTGATGCCGTCTGCTGCGATTCTTCTTCCCAAAAACTCGACCTCTGGCGCCAGGAAGAGCATTTCAACCTGAGTCCCACGCGATCTAGCTGACTTAGAACCTCTTCCAGATTCTTCAAGTGTTCGATGGTATCCCAACCTGTGACCAGTACGTCGTCCTGGAAAACCATAGTGAGAGGAACCAACTTTAGCAAGCTCTCCATGTTCCGTTGGAAAATTGCCGCGGCTGACCGAATCCCGAACGGGCATCTTGATGAACTGACCTTTGTGCGTGTTGATGCAGGTGAGGTCTTTCGAAGATTCCTCCAGCTCCTGTGTCATGTAGGCCGAGGTCAGGTCCAACTTGGTGAATGTCTTTCCTCCAGCCATTGTTGCAAATAGTTCATCTGCCTTGGGTAGCAGGTACTGGTCCTGCAGCAAAAAATGGTTAATTGTTACTTTATAGTCCCCACAAATTCTGACCGTACCGTCCCCTTTGAGTACCGGGAAAATCAGACTGGCCCACTCGTTGAATTCCGCTGGCGCAATGATGCCTTCTCGCTGCAGCCTGTCCAGATCAATTTCCACTTTCTCACGCATCATATACGGTACCGCCCGTGCCTTGCGGTGGATGGGTCGTGTATCGGGAACCAAATGGATCTGCACTTTCGCCCCTGAGAAACTTCCAATGCCTGGCTCAAACAACGATGGAAATCTGCTCAGAACCTGGGCACGTGAGGCGTCATCGACGGACGAAAGCGCTCGGATGTCGTCCCAGTTCCAGCGGATTTTTCCAGTCAGCTCCTGCCGAACAGTGTGGGGCCATCCCCTGGCACGATCCATAGTGGGAGATCGTGCACTGCTCCATCTTTGACCTCTGCACTGCCAATTACAGGGATCAGTTCTTTGGTGTAAGTTCTTAGCTTGGTGTGAGTGGGGCTGAGCTTGGGCCTGTGTGCCTTGTTGCACCACAGCCTGTCCAAAGCCTTTCTGCTCATTATGGACTGACTCACACCCATGTCCAGTTCCATGAATACTGGAATTCCGTTCAGTTCAACTTTTAACATTATTGGTGGACATTTCGTGGTGAAGGTGTGTACGCCGTACACTTCTGCCTCCTCGGTTCGAGTCTCAAGTTCAGCCTGATCCACCGTGGATCGATCTTCCTCTGCAGGGTTTGCAGCTCGCCTGCACATTCGCTGGAGGTGTCCCATTGTTCTGTAGCTGTTGCATGCATAGTGCTTGAAGTGGCATCGATGGGCCCGATAATCACCTCCACAACACCAACATGGTGTTAACTGCCTCGCATTAACGATTGATGGTGGACTCTGGGTCATCTGAGGTCGTGCAGCAGCCGGCATGTATGTTCTGCTATGTATATTCCTGCTCGAAAACAATGATATTTTGTGCACCATACTGGCCGAAACCTCTTTATGCTGCAAAATTTGTTTGGAGTTATCACTGGTGAACATAAATGCCTGTGCTATCGTTATGGCTTTGCTCAGATTCGGTGTTTCAACAGTCAATAGTTTGTGAAGGATTACCTCATGGCCAATGCCAAGCACAAAAAAGTGTCTCAGCATTTGTTCAAGGAATCCATCGAATTCGCAATGTCCTGCAAGGCGCCTTAGTTCAGCGACGTAGCTCGCCACTTCCTGGCCCTTCAACTGTTGACACGTGTAGAATTGATACCTCATCATCAAAACGCATTCCTTATGATTTAGGTGCTCCCGGACCAGTGTACACAATTCTTCATAGGATTTGGTTGTTGGTTTTACCGGAGCTAGAAGATTCTTCATGAGGCTATAGGTTGTTGTCCCACAGACGGTAAGGAGGATTGCCCTTCATTTGGCAGCGTTCTTGTCCCCTTCCAGCTCATTGGCCATGAAGTATTGGTCAAGTCTCTCCATGAAGGCTTCCCAATCGTCCCCTTCTGAGAACTTCTCCAGGATACCAACTGTTCTTTGCATTTTCGCGTGGTTGTTCGTTATCTCGCCGCCAATTGTTACGCTCATAATAAAGGATGAAACTGAGTACCATAAGCAATGAGTAAGTGTGACCTTAGCTCCTTTAATTAGATTCAAGAGTGCAGGTACCTCGTGGGTGGCCTACTTATATACAGTGCTCCCAAGGGATGCTGGGATCCCTTGGGACTCCAACAGGTGGGCCTTCTGGTGATACAGGTTGCCAAGAGTTAAATATATAACAAACTGGATATATCTTTTGCATTCTTTCTCAGCCTGTGGCTTTTTAAATCTGTGCAAAATCACTAAATCATAGCTTATTCTCAAATCCTTTCCATAAAAACCAAAACAAGATAAAAAATCCCAAGATGCGACACTGTGTCAAGCAAAGTGTCCTGAATGGCAGATGATCCAAATTCAAACCAAACAAAAGATCCATAAAACAGTAAAGTAAAAATCCAATCTAACAATAGCGCAATGCAAAGAAACCAAACCCCTGCAGTAGTGACTATTGCCTGTGCACCTGCACCTGCAGTAGTGTGCTATGTTCCGAATTGTTCAGATGCACCAAGATGATGTTGCCAATGATGCAATTTATCAAAATTTATGGGGCAACAATACCACATCCTCAAATATATAAAATGAGATCTGGGCCGCAGAGCAGTGCAAACTGCTACTTCTCCAGTGCAAGCCCATCAGAAAATTCAGAGCATGTGCAATTCTGGTCCATGGCCTCTGTTCACATTACTCCACACCCTCTGCACATAGCTGAGCATTCCCTACCATCACATGGAATTTCAGCCCATATTCCAAAAGGAATTGTTAATTCTGCAATTACTGCAAACCTACTGTTTTTCCCAGCCAATGTTGCTATCTATTTGCTGTTAATAAATGTATTTTGTACTTTATTGCATAAACCATGGTCTGAATCTTTATTCACTACAATTTCCTAACTATTGGGCAGATAAAGGCAGACTCTAATTCGTACAGAGTGAGGGCTCATCTGTTGGAGTGGTCTGTGCCATTGAACTTGAGGAGAGTATATGAAGTAAAAGTTCAAAAGCTTAACCTCCACAACCCCCTCCACTGTTGGACTCAGGAATGACTCAATAAGCCAAACCACACATTTTACCCCCTTGGAGTTACTACACCCCAGATTTCCCCTCTGCTGAGCTGCCAGAACAAACCCCCAGTGCTACCAAAGCCCAACACTTCTCATAACTGTTGCTAAATCCTACAACTCTCAACCTGCTTCCCATTAGTGCCAACTACAATAAGTTGCATTTTACAACAGGTTTAACTTAGTAAAATGTCCCAAGGCACTTCACAGGTGTCATTATCAAACAAATACCAATCTCCAAATACCTACCTCTAATTTGACTGTGATCTTGCTGTGAATTTTGTGTTTTAAAAATTTAAAAAGGTACATAAAGGAACATTTAATAATAATCAAGGCCAATGATTTACATTTTTCATGGAATAGATGATAGAATTAAGGACCAGAATCTTTACTTGAAAGTCGGGGCGGATATGTATGTGTCACCATCCTGAAGTTTTTGGCACAGCACGTTTAACTCAATTGCATCAATTGAAACAGCCCTGCGGGTTTCCAGGCCCACTTAAATGGAACGGGTCTGCTGACGTCACCAAAGACTCGGTTTCAGCTCGGATATTTAAAGCAGCCTTGCAGAAATCCGAGTTGAAGGTTGTTGGAGGAGACATCAAGGTGGTTGGGAAAAGTGGAAATTGTTGGCTATCACAGTGATTTATATGGGTCATGGAGTCACACCGACAGAAGACTGCACCAGATTCACTGATGTCTCCCTTGAAGTCCCGGTCCGGGGAGTGAGAGCATGCAGGGAGGTCCTGTTCCCTGGGGATGTGTGCAAAAGGGCAGCCAGGGACATCAAGAGGACAATGGCTGGTGATGGTGGAGGAGGTCAGCAGCAGGGGTGTTGTAAGGCAGTGCCAGAAAAGATTTAATGATCTCACGAGATCAGGAAAGGTGAGTGCAATGCCACATTCAACTATATCCCTGGAGGGAGAGAGAAAATGGGTAATTATAGACCGGTTAGTTTGACATCAGTAGTGGGGAAAATGTTGGAATCAATTATTAAGGATGAAATAGCAGCGCATTTGGAAAGCAGTGACAGGATCGGTCCAAGTCAGCATGCATTTATGAAGGGGAAATCATGCTTGACGAACCTTCTGGAATTTTTTGAGGATGTAATTGCAGAGTGGACAAGGGAGAACCAGTGGATGTGGTGTATTTGGACTTTTAAAAGGCTTTTGACAAGGTCTCACATAAGAGATTGGTGTGCAAAATCAAAGCACATGGTATTGGGGGTAATATACTGACATGGATAGAGAACTGGTTGGCAGGCAGGAAGCAGAGAGTCAGGATAAACAAGTCCTTTTCAGAATGGCAGGCAGTAACTAGTGGAGTGCTGCAGGGCTCAGTGCTGGGACCCCAGCTCTTTACAATATACATTAATGATTTAGATGATGGAATTGAGTGTAATATCTCCAAGTTTGCAGATGACACTAAACTGAGTGGCGGTGTGAACTGTGAGGAGGATGCTAAGAGGCTGCAGGGTGACTTGGACAGGTTAGGTGAGTGGGCAAAATCATGGCAGATGCAATATAATGTGAATAAATGTGAGGTTATCCACTTTGGGGGCAAAAACACGAAGGCAGAATATTATCTGAATGGCGGCAGGTTAGAAAAAGGGGAGTTGCAACGAGACCTGGGTGTCATGGTTCATCAGTCATTGAAAGTTGGCATGCAGGTACAGCAGGCGGTGAAGAAGGCAAATGGTATGTTGGCCTTCATAGCTTGGGGATTTGAGTCTCGGAGCAGGGAGGTCTTACTGCAGTTGTACAGGGCCTCAACTGGAATATTGTGTTCAATTTTGGTCTCCTAATCTGAGGAAGGATGTTCTTGCTATTGAGGGAGTGCAGCGGAGGTTCACCAGACTGATTCCTGGGATGGCTGGACTGACATATGAGGAGAGACTGGATCAACTGAGCCTTTATACACTGGAGTTTAGAAGGATGAGAGGGGATCTCATAGAAACATATACGATCCTGACGGGACTGGACAGGTTAGATGCGGGAAGAATGTTCCCGATGTTGGGAAAGTCCAGAACCAGGGGACACAGTCTTAGGATAAGGGGTAGGCCATTTAGGACTGAGATGAGGAGAAACTTCTTCACTTGTTAACCTGTGGAATTCCCTGCCGCAGAGAATTGTTGATGCCTATTCATTGGATATATTCAAGAGGGAGTTAGATCTGGCCCTTACGTCTAAAGGGATCAAGGGGTATGGAGAGAAAGCAGGAAAGGGGTACTGAGGGAATGATCAGCCATGATCTTATTGAATGGCGGTGCAGGCTCGAAGGGCCGAATGGCCTACTCCTGCACCTATTTTCTATATTTCTATGTTTCTATCCTGATGTGCGTGTCACCCCAACCCATACTCTGCCTTCCCAAGCCCACTCCTACACGTCAATCTTCACATCAACCTACATTGAAAGATGTACTGATCCCTCACACTCTATGCACGACTCACATCCCCATCAGACTAACCACCACTGACATTCACCCTCATCCTAATGCAATCATAGGAAGTAACACCAAAGAATGAGACCATTTGGCAATGTCACGCTACTCCCTCATAGTCAACCTCTACAAATGTAGCCCATCCATTGCTTACTAAAGTTCTCTTCTTTCCCTCCTTGCAGGAGAAGAGAGCCCAGAGCAATAGGGAGAGGCAATGAACCAGAGGTGGCCCTCCAATGTTCACCAACTTGACTCCAGCGTCGGAGGAGGCACTGCAAATCACTGGAGTTGCAGAGCTGCTGGCGATGGGAGACCAAGAGGGAGACCTCCCAGCAACTTGATGACAGAAGTAAATCTCAAACAACCACATTGCATACAACAGTCACTCATGGTGACTTGATGTCAGCAGCTAGTGAAATGTCATCATGTGCATAATAGTGAAAATACACATTCTTATCCAGTCTTTACCCTCCCACAGGTCCATCAAGTGCCGCTCCCCCGCACTGTCCAGTTGGAAGAGGAAGGCAACTCCTCGGAGGAAACTCCATTCTCCGAGGGTAAACCGTCACCAGACCCAAGCGCAGCCAGCACCAGCGCAGATACACTTACCTCAGTGGGTCCAGCGAAACATAGAGTAGGGTTGTCACTTGGTGTCTCACCGATCACAAGATCAGATAGTGGAGGCGGAGACAGCAGTGGAGAGTCCTCACTGGAGAGTGCAGGACACTCCCAGCTCTGCTCAGTTGCATGCAGATGCTAAAATTTGAGGGCCATCTAGAAAGAGGGTGATCTTGGAGGAGCAGTAGCAAATGTGTGAGGCTCCGATAGTTTTTCCAGCCATGATGTGTGCAAATATATGGAGAAAGGAGGAATCCATCTCCAACATGAGCACCACCATCTCACAGGTGATGGCGACAATGTGTTGTTCCATGGAAAGGATGGCCACCTGCATGGAGCAGCTAATGCGGCAGTCCACCCAGAACATGCTTGCTGTGAACAACAAATTGCAGACACTCATTGACCTCATCTCAAGGAGGAATACCAATGTAGCTCTCCAGCTCCTTGCTAGCAGGGAAGTGCGGGTGGCCCATGAGAGGGGTGATGGGGAGAGGTGACGTGGCAGTGGGGGCTCTTCTCAAAACACTGCCAACTTTTCCCCCATTCAGTCAGAGCCCCACATGCAGCTCGGATCCTGATGGTCGAGTCTGCCCCTGCACAGACACAGGAGGAGCAGTCTACAGACTCCAAAACCCAGAGGACGTCTGTCAAACGTACCTCAGCAGTCGCAGCAGGGAAGTGGGCAGCCTGCCTTTGCCAGCACTGAAGCCACAGCGGTTGCACCTCGTAGAAGCATGTAGAAAAGAAAAAAAACACAATCGTAGATGCACATGGGTGTTTGCCAAAATGTTAATGTTAAGTTTCAATTCTATTTATGATGTATGTAAACTTTTTTCCTTGCACTACATTCCCGCCTTGTCCATTTTTACCTGCTATGTGGGAAGTGATTTTGTCACTTGGAGTGAATGTTGAGACATTATTAACCTCGAGCAATGGGGGTTTGGGTGACAGGAATGACTTGGTCATTGTAGGGCTGCTTTATGGTGTATTCCATGTTTGAATCCCTCCAATCGGTTTCCGCGTCTGCCACAGTACCGAAACGGCTCTCATCAAAGTCACAAATGACTGTTGCAAAGGCAAACTGTCCCTCCTTGTCCTTCTTGACTTTTCTGCAGCCTATGACAGGGTTGACCACTCTATCCTTCTCCAACGCCTCTCCACCGTTGTCCAACTGGGTGGGTCTGCACTTGTCTGGTTCCATTCTTATCTATCTAATCGGAGGCAGAGAATCACCTGCAATGGCTTCTCTTCCTGCCCCCGCATCGCTACCTCTGGTGTTTCCCAAGGACCTATCCTTGGCTCCCTCTTATTTCTCATCTACATGTTGCCCCTTGGTGACATCATCCAAAAACAGAGCATCACTTTCCACATGTACGCTCATGACACCACTTCTCTCGACCCCTCCACGGTCTCTAAATTATCCAGTTCTGGATGAGCAGAAATTTTCTCCAATTGAATATTGGGAAGACCGAAGCCATTGTTTTTGGTCCCCGCCACAAATTCCGTTCCCTAGTCACTCCATCCCTTTCCCCAACTTCTGTCTGAGGCTGAACTAGACTGCTCGCAACCTTAGTGTCATATTTAACCCTGAAATGAGCTTTCAATCACATATCTGCAGCGTAACGAAGACTGCCTATTTCCACCTCTGCAACACCATCTCCGCTCTTGCTTACATTCATCAGCTACTGAAGCCGTCATCTATGCCTTTGTTACCTCTAGACTTGACTATTCCAATGCACACCTGGCTGGCCTCCCACATTCTACCCTATGTAAACTGGAGGTCATTTAAAACTCTGCTGCCTGTGTCCTAACTCGCACCAAGTCCTGCTCACCCATCACCCCTGTGCTCACTGACCTACATTGGCTTTCAGCTATGCAATGCCTCGATTTCAAATTGTTTTCAAATCCCTCCATGGCCCCTCCCCTCCCTATCTCCTCCAGCCCCACAACGCCCCCCCCCCCCCCTCCCCCGAGATGTCTGCGCTCCTCTAATTCTTCCCTGTTGATCATCCCCGATTATAATTGCTCAACTATTGTTGGCCGTGCCTTCTATTGCCTTGGTCCCAAGCTCTGGAACTCCCTGCCTAAACCTCTCTGCCTCTCTACCTCTCTTTCCTCCTTTAAGACATTCCTTAAAACATACCTCTTTGACCAAGCTTTTGGTCACCTGCGCTAATTTCTACTTATGTGTCTCGGTATCAAGTTTTTTTAATCTCATAATACTTCTGTGAAGCGCCTTGGGAAGTTTCACTACATTAAATGCACTATATAAATACAAGTTGTTGTTGTTGATGGGAGGTTGTTGGGGGTTGGGGGGGAGGAGGAGTTTGTACAGCATCTGGGAGTCATGTGGGTGCACCGGTGCAAGTTAAGTAAATCGAGCCATTATGAGGCCATCCCGGGCCTCCCGGGCAGCAATGTGCACCACTGCTGGTGCCCTCTCCACCACAGGTTCCTCCTTGTCCTCATGTTCTACCTGCTCCTCCTCCTCCCAAGAGGCTCTGCACTCTGCGCCTTGCTCATCCTGCAGCTCCAATCCTCGCTGCTGCACTTTGTTATTCAGCGCGTAGCATACGACGATGATTCTGGAGACCCTGGCTGGTGCGTACTGAAGAGCTGCTCCAGATCTGTTAAAGCAACTGAAGTGCATCTTCAGCATGCTGATTGCTAGCTCTATGACACATCTGGTGGGCATGCGGTTGTAATTATAATACTCCTCTGCCTCATTGCTTGGCCTCCCAAACGCTGTCATCAACCACAAAACCCTTGTCTCCAAGTAGCCAGCTGGTAATTCTGTTTGGCGGAGCGAAGAAGTGAGGGACGGTGGACTGGCACAATATGAAAGAGTCATGACAGCTGCCAGGGAATCTGGCACTCAACATGCATAATGATCTTTTTATGATTGCAGTTTGAGGGAGTAGAAGCCCTTGCGGCTCACAAACATTCCTGGGTGATGTGGGGTGCCTGATGGCCAGATATATTTGCAACCAATGACGCACTCCACCCATGGGAAGCCAACCAGTGCCATAAAGCTGAATGCCCGCTCAGTAACATTGACTTCATCAGCGGTAAAGTTCACATAATTGGCTGACTTGTGAAACACGACGTCGGTCACCTGGGGTTACCAATGGGCGGCTGACTGCGAGATCCTGCAAATGTCTGCTGCAGATCTATGCAAGGAGCCTGAAGGCAAAGAACTTAGGTGCGGTGGTGACTTTGACGGCTACTGGTAAGGAGTGTTCACCAGGTCCTCTGGGCAGCAGGTCTTGTTCCAGCAAGTTACAAATATCTGCAACAACCTGGCATGGTAGCCAGGGCTTACTGAAGCACTGCTACTCAGTCATGTCCAGGAAGCTCATCCTGTGTTGGGGGTATCACTTCCATCACAGTGCAGCCATGTGCTCACCCCCTCTCTCCTGTGGAGTATCAGGTTGGTGAGAGGAAGGCTGCTTGTGTTGCTGCTGCTTATCTTGGTCCGATTATGAGACCCAAGGTGAGACAGCAAAAGCAGCACCCATGGTGATCTAATAGAGGCCAAGTAAAGTGAAGATCAGAGGCACAATCCTGCAATGTATTGAGAGTGACTAGAAATGTGGTGAGAGTGGCTTCTGAGGTTGCAGAAATCACCTGCAAACTAGGCATTCATCACATCACTGATGTGCAGTAAGGGGCTCTCCAACTCATTGCTAGCAGGGAAGTGCGGGTGGCTCATGAGAGGGATGATGGTGAGAGGGGACATGGAAGTGGGGGCTCTTCTCAAAGCGCTCACGCTTCTCCCCCATTGCCTCCCCCTCAGTCAGAGCCCCACATGCAGCTCGGATCCCGATGGCCAAGTCTGCCACTGCAGTCGCAGGAGGAGCAGCCTTTGATGGAGCGAAATTAGGAAACGCTTCTACACACAAATGGTGGTAGAAGTTTGGAATTCTCTTCTGCAAACGGCAATTGATGCTTGATCAATTGTTAATTTTAAATCAGAGGCTGATAGCTTTCTGTTAACCAAAGGTATTAAGGGATATGGGCCAAAGACGGGTATATGGAGTTAGGGCGCAGATCAGCCATGATCTCATTGAATGGCGGAACAGACTTGAGTGACTGAATGGCTTACTCCTGTTCCTATGTTCCTATATTTGAAGGTTAATATAGCATAGTGCTATCAGAGCACTACAGCATTGGAGTACTGCAAACACTTTGACAATGACTACAGAGGCAGAGGGCTGCACCCAAATAACATTCAGTATGGTGTACTATATTTGTTGCTCACGATGCAATCTCCTCTACATTGGGGAGACCAAACGCAGTTTGGGTGACCGCTTTGCGGAACACCTCCACTCAGTCCGTAAGGGTAATCCCGAGCTTCCGGTTGCCTGTCACTTTACTTCTCTGCTCCACTTCCACTCTGACCTCTCCGTCCTCGGCCTCCTCCACTGTTCCAAAGAAGCTCAATGTAAGTGCGAGGAACAACACCTCATTTTTCATCTAAGCACTTTACAGCCTTTTGGACTCAACGTCAAGTTCAACAATGTCAGACCATAACTTCTGCCCCTATATTTTCAGGTGGCAGTTGTTTGATTCTGCCATGCCCATTTGTAACATTTAATCACTCCTGCCTTCCACCCTATCACAGACCATCTCTTTTGTTCTTTCCTCCCCTCCCTCTTTCCCTGCCTCTGCACTTGCTTAAAATCTGTTACCTTTCTAACTGTTCTGATGAAGGGTCTGAAACGTTAACTATTTCTCTCTCCACGGAGGCAGCCTGGCCTGCTGAGTGTTTCCAGCATTTTCAGTTTTTATTGATTATGGAGGGAGTCAGAGCATGCAGGGAGGTCCTCTTCCCTTCCAATGGGCAGAAGAGACCTCCCCAGGAGACCAAAACAGCCTGGTTGGAGATTGCAGAGGAGGTCACCAGCAGGGATGTGGTCAGGAGAACCTGGGTGCAGTGATGCAAACGTTTCAATGATCTCATTAGATCAGGAAATGAGAGTACAATGCCACCCTCAACTTCATCCTGCTGTGCCTCTCCTCACATTCCCATCACTCTGCCTTCCCTACCCTACTCCTGCATATCCTTACTCACACCAACATATCTTGCACGTCCACCCATCACTCTCTATCTACATTATTACATGCCCATCTCATTAACCACCCCTCACACTCACCCTCATCCTAGTGCAGTCATACCAACTAACACACAAGAAAGCCACTTGGCTTTGGCACCCCTCTCCATCATAGTCTCCCTCTAAAGATCTAATCTATCCATTCCTTACACTCATATCATCACTCTCCCTCAACCTTTTCTTTCTCTCCTTGCAGGAAAAGAGAACCCAAAATAAGAGGGAGAGGGGGAGAACCAATGGTGGCCCTGCCTCATTTGCAAACCTTACAACAGCAGAGGATGCTGCTTTAGAAATATCTGGAGTCACCAAACAGCTGAAGGTGGGAGACGGAGAAAAGGGGACATCTCAGCAACCTGGTGACAGAATTACATATCATACATGGCATACGTCAGTCGCTGATATGGGCACTAAAGTCAGCAGCTAGTGAATGGTCATCATGTGCATAATGGTATCTGTATCTCTTTACTCTCCCACAGGTCCATCAAGAGGCCCCCCCTCCCACCCACACATAGAAACATAGAAAATAGGTGCAGGAGTAGGCCATTCGGCCCTTCAAGCCTGCACCACACTGTCCAGAAGGAAGAGGAAGGCAACTCCTCAGAGGAGCCACCAGCCTCTGAGGTGCACCGTCACCAGACATGATCGCACCCAGCACCAGCACAGATATGCACACCTGCGTGAGTCCCACACGAGATAGAGTAGTGTTGTCACCTGGTGTCTCACAACTCACAAGTGAGCAAGAACAGATGGCAGAGACAGGGACAGCAGTGGAGAGTCCTCATTGGAGGGCGCAGGATGCTCCCAGCTCTGCTCAGCTGCATGCCGACGCTGAGCCTCAGGGGCCATCCAGAAAGAGGGCCATCCTGGAGGTGCAGGAAGAAGTGCAGGGAACTCTGACAGGTTTTGTGAGCGCGATGTCTGCAAATGTTCAGAGAATGGAGGAATCCACCTCCAACATGAGCACCACCATGTCACAGGTGCAGACTATAGGCTCCTCCATGGATAGGGTGGCCAGCTGCATGGAGCAGCTAATGCGCCACTCACAGGAGCACATGGTCTCTACGGAGAATATATAGCTATCTATGGAGGATAGCTCGCTATGTATGGGGAATAGATGGCAGAGGCTTATACATCTCCTCTTTAGGAGGGATGCCAGTGTAGACATGGATGCTCATGGCCCCACTGATGTGCAGCAAGGTGCTCTCCAGCTACTTGGTAGCAGGGAAGTGAGCAGGCTGTCTCTACCTCTGCTGAAGCCACAGGGCTAAAACCTCGTAGAAGCACGCGGAAGAGAATGATGACACACTGGTAGATTCACAAGGATAGCCACTTGGGTGTTTTATCCAATGTTTATGTAAAGTTTCTGTAAATGTGCTGTCAAAACTAGAAATCTTTATTTTCATCACTTTCCCATCTCAGACAGGTTTGTGTGCATCTTTGGAAGTGGCTTAGTGAAACATAATGGTAGCTCCACAATGGGGCTGAGTGTGAAAGAAATGGCTTGGTCATTGCAGGGATACTTTACGGTGTGCTGTGGAGTGGTGCTAACCTGGCGCATCATGTGGCAGCCATATGGGTGTACAGCATCAAGCTAAGTAATATAACTATTTACAATTTATATTAATGACTTGGATGAAGGGACCGAGTCTAACGGAGCCAAATTTGCTGAAAGATAGGTGGGAAAGGAAGTTGTGAGGACGCAAAGAATCTGCAAAGGGACATAGATAGGCTCAGTGAATGGGCAAAAATTTGGCAGGCGGAATATAATGTGGGAAAATGTGAGGTTATCTACTTCAGTAGGAAAAATAAAAAAGCAAATTAAATGGGGAGAGATTACAAAATGCTGCAGTACAGAGGGATCTGGGGGTTCTTCTACATGAAACACAAAAAGTTAGCATGCAGGTAAGGAAGGCAAATGGAATGCTGGCCTTTATTGTAAGGGGGATGGAGTACAAAAGCAGGGAAGTCCTGCTACACTGTACAGGGCATTGGTAAGACCACACCTGGAGTACTGCGTACAGTTTTGGTCTCTTTATTTAAGGAAGAATATACTTGCATTGGAGGCAGTTCAGAGAATGTTCACGAGGTTTATTCCTAAAATGAAGGTGTTGTCATATGAAGAAAGATTGAGCAGGTTGGGTCTATACTCATTAGAATTTAGAAGAATGAGAGATGATCTTATTGAAACATATAAGATTCTGAGGGGGCTTGACAGGGTAGATGCAGAGAAGATGTTTCCCCTCATGAGGGAATCTAGAACTAGGGGGCATAATTTCAGAATAAGGGATTGCCCATTTAAGACAGAAATGAAGAGGAATTTCTTCTCTCAGAGGGTTGTGAATCTTTGGAATTCTCTACTCCAGGGTGTTGTGGACGCTGGTCATTGAATATATTTAAGGTGGAGATAGACAGATTTCTGATCGATAAGGGAGTGAAGGGTTATGGGAAGCGGGCAGGGAAGTGGAGTTGAGGCCAGGATCAAATCAGCCATGATTTTATTAAATGGCGGAGCAGGCTCGAGCGGCCAAATGGCCTGCTCCTGCTCCTATTTCTCATGTTATGTAAATCTGGCCATGAGGCCATCCCTGGACTCCCGGGCAACAATGTGATCAGGTGCTGATGCCCTCTGCCTTGTGCAGCATCAAATGATTGCTGAGAAGGTTAGTTGTGTTGTTGTTGGTGCTGCTGGTGTGTCTGGGGCTGTGGTGTTGGGGCTCATCGTGGTCCAATTCTGAGGACCAAGGTGAGCCAGTATGAATGGTAACCATGTTGATGGAATAAATGACAGGTGAAGTAGAAATAACAGAAGCAATCTGTCAATGGTGAGAGATATTCTTCCAATAAGGTGGCACCGAATGAAGATTTTGTTGGAAAGACTTGCAGCCTACAGAATCTGTGTTGGGAATGCAGTGAGCTACAGCTTCTGCCTGAGGAAAGTGACCATCTGTCAGGTGGGAGCGTTCATGCTGTCAACTAATCAGCTGGAGCAAAGGCACTCAACCCCACACCTCAGGTTGACAGACGTGATTCCCGAGCAATGTGATTCCCGTGGGTATCCAGGTAAATTTAAGATGTAGGGCGGCTTGTGCAGCTCCAGCCGGGAGAAAAAGCAAAAAAATAGAAAGAAATCTAAAGGTGACGTCACAGCCAAAGGGGTAAGTGATTGGCTGGTGATTGGTGAGTAGCTTTTCTTTTTCTTTTTTATATCAGTAAGTATCCTGTTAACATTGTTGTCGCCAAATTAAGTGTATCTAAAGGTTAAGTCATGGCAGGAGAGCTCGGACATGTGATATGCTCCTCCTGTACCATGTGGGAAGTGCGGGAAGTGTATCTGCCTCCAGCTCCTGACGGACCGCGTTGCGGAATTGGAGCTGAGGGTGGATTCACTCTGGAGCATCCACGATGCTGAGAATGATGTGATTAGCACGTGTAGCGAGTTGGTCTTACCGCAGGTGAAGGGTCCACAGCCAGATAGGGAATGGAAGACCAACAGGAAGAGCAGTGCAAGGAAGGTAGTGCAGGGGTCCCCTGCGGTCATCCCCCTGCAAAACAGATACACCACTTTGAGTACTGTTGAGGGGGATGACTCATCAGGGGAGGTCAGCAGCAGCCAAGTTCAAGGCCCCGTGGCTGGCTCTGCTGCACAGGAGGGGAAAAAGAGTGGGAGAGCGATAGTGATAGGGGATTCAATTGTAAGGGGAATAGATAGGCATTTCTGTGGCCGCAACCGAGACTCCAGGATGATATGTTGCCTCCCTGGTGCAAGGGTCAAGGATGTCTCGGAGCGGGTGCAGGACATTCTGAAAAGGGAGGGTGAACAGCCAGTTGTTGTGGTGCACATTGGTACCAATGATATAGGTAAAAAAAGGGATGAGGTCCTACGAGACGAATTTAGGGAGCTAGGAGCTAAATTAAAAAGTAGGACTTCAAAAGTAGTAATCTTGGGATGCTACCAGTGCCACGTGCTAGTCAGAGTAGGAATCGCAGGATAGCGCAGATGAATACGTGGCTTGAGCAGTGGTGCAGCAGGGAGGAATTCAAATTCCTGGGACATTGGAATCGGTTCTGGGGGGGGTGGGACCAATACAAACCGCACGGTCTGCACCTAGGCAGGACTGGACCAATGTCTGAGGGGGAGAGTTTGTGAGTGCTGTTGGGGAGGAGTTAAACTAATAAGGCAGGGGGACGGGAACCAATGCAGGGAGACAGAGGGAAACAAAATGGAGACAGAAGCAAAAGACAGAAAGGAGATGAGTAAAAGTGGAGGGCAGAGAAACCAAAGGCAAAAAACAAAAAGGGCCACTTTACAGCAAAATTCTAAAGGGTCAAAGTGCGTTAAAAAGGCAAGCCTGAAGGCTCTGTGCCTCAATGCAAGGAGTATTCGGAATAAGGTGGATGAATTAACTGTGCAGATAGCAGTTAACGGATACGATGTGGTTGGCATCACGGAAATATGGTTCCAGGGTGACCAAGGCTGGGAACTCAACATCCAAGGGTATTCAGCATTTAGGAAAGATAGACAGAAAGGAAAAGGAGGCAGGGTGGCGTTGCTGGTTAAAGAGGAAATTAATGCAATTGTAAGGAAGGACATTAGCTTGGATGATGTGGAATCGGTATGGGTGGAGCTACGGAATACCAAAGGGCAGAAAATGCTAGTGGGAGTTGTGTACAGACCTGCAAACAGTAGTAGCGATGTTGGGGAGGGCATCAAACAGGAAATTAGGGGTGCATGCAATAAAGGTGCAGCAGTTATCATGGGTGACTTTAATATGCATATAGATTGGGCTGGCCAAACTGGAAACAATACGGTGGAGGAGGATTTCCTGGTGTGCATAAGGGATGGTTTTCTAGACCAATATGTCGAGGAACCAACTAGGGGGGAGGCCATCTTAGACTGGGTGTTGTGTAATGAGAGAGGATGAATTAGCTATCTCGTTGTGCAAGGCCCCTTGGGGAAGAGTGACCATAATATGGTGGAATTCTATATTAGGATGGAGAATGAAACAGTTAATTCAGAGACCATGGTCCAGAACTTAAAGAAGGGTAACTTTGAAGGCATGAGGCTTGAATTGGCTAGGAAAGATTGGCGAATGATACTTAAGGGGTTGACAGTGGATGGGCAATGGCAGGCATTTAGAGACCGCATGGATGAACGACAACAATTGTACATCCCTGTCTGGTGTAAAAATTAAAAAGGGAAGGTGGCTCAACCGTGGCTATCAAGGGAAATCAGGGATAATATTAAAGCCAAGGAAGTGGCATACAATTTGGCCAGAAATAGCAGCGAACCAGGGGACTGGGAGAAATTTAGAACTCAGCAGAGGAGGACAAAGCGTTTGATTGGGGCAGGGAAAATAGAGTATGAGAGGAAGCTTGCAGGAAACATTAAGACGGACTGCAAAAGCTTCTACAGATATGTAAAGAGAAAAAGGTTAGTAAAGACAAATGTAGGTCCCCTGCAGTCAGAATCAGGCGAAGTCATAACGGGGAACAAAGAAATAGCAGACCAATTGAACAAGTACTTTGGTTCGGTATTCACTAAGGAGAACACAAACAACCTTCCAGATATAAAAGGGGTCAGAGGGTCTCATAAGAAGGAGGAACTGAGAGAAATCCTTATTAGTCGGGAAATTGTGTTGGTGAAATTGATGGGATTGAAGGCCGATAAATCACCAGGGCCTAATGGTCTGCATCTTAGAGTACTTAAGGAGGTGGCCTTGGAAATAGCGGATGCATTGACAGTCATTTTCCAACATTACATAGACTCTGGATCAGCTCCTATTGAGTGGAGGGTAGCCAATGTAACCCCACTTTTTAAAAAAAGGAGGGAGAGAGAAAACAGGGAATTATAGACCATTCAGCCTGACATCGGTCGTGGGTAAAATGATGGAATCAATTATTAAGGATGTCATAGCAGCGCATTTGTAAAGAGGTGACATGATAGGTCCAAGTCAGCATGGATTTGTGAAAGGGAAATCATGCTTGACAAATCTCCTGGAATTTTATGAGGATGTTTCCAGTGGAGTGGACAAGGGAGAACTAGTTGATGTGGTGTATTTGGACTTTCAGAAGGCTTTCGACAAGGTCCCACACAAGAGATTAATGTGCAAAGTTAAAGCACATGGGATTGGGGCTAGTGTGCTGACGTGGATTGAGAACTGGTTGGCAGACAGGAAGCAAAGAGTAGGAGTAAATGGGTACTTTTCAGAATGGCAGGCAGTGACTAGTGGGGTACCGCAAGGTTCTGTGTTGGGGCCCCAGCTGTTTATATTATACATTAATGGTTTCGATGAGGGGATTAAATGTAGTATCTCCAAATTTGCGGATGACACTAAGTTGGGTGGCAGTGTGAGCTGCGAGGAGGATGCTATGAGGCTACAGAGTGACTTGAATAGGTTAGGTGAGTGGGCAAATGCATGGCAGATGAAATATAATGTGGATAAATGTGAGGTTATCCACTTTGGTTGTAAAAACAGAGAGACCGACTATTTTCTGAATGGTGACAGATTAGGGAAAGGGGAGGTGCAATGAGACCTAGGTGTCATGGTACATCAGTCATTGAAGATTGGCATGCAGGTACAGCAGGCGGTTAAGAAGGCAAACGGCATGTTGGCCTTCATAGCGAGGGGATTTGAGTACAGGGACAGGAAGGTGTTACTACAGTTGTACAGGGCCTTGGTGAGGCCACACCTGGTGTATTGTGTACAGTTTTGGTCTCCTAACTTGAGGAAGGACATTCTTGCTATTGAGGGAGTGCAGCGAAGGTTCACCAGACTGATTCCTGGGATGGCGGGACTGAAATATCAAGAAAGACTGGATCAACTGGGCTTGTATTCACTGGAGTTCAGAAGAATGAGAGAGGATCTCATAAAAACGTTTAAAATTCTGACGGGTTTAGACAGGTTAGATGCAGGAAGAATGTTCCCAATGTTGGGGAAGTCCAGAACCAGGGGTCACAGTCTAAGGATAAGGGGTAAGCCATTTAGGACCGAGATGAGAACAAACTTCTTCACCCAGAGAGTGGTGAACCTGTGGAATTCTCTACCACAGAAAGTTGTTGAAGCCAATTCACTAAATATATTCAAAAAGGAGTCAGATGTCGTCCTGACTACTAAGGGGATCAAGGGGTATGGCGAGAAAGCAGGAATGGGGTACTGAAGTTGCATGTTCAGCCATGAACTCATTGAATGGAGGTGCAGGCTCAAAGGGCCGAATGGCATACTCCTGCACCTATTTTCTATGTTTCTATGTTTCTATAAATGTCTGTAAACAAGGTTATAATGATTTCAATTAGCTCGCCCGCCTCGGCCGGTCGGGTAGCTGACGCCCCAGCAAACACGCCTGAGGGAAAGGCACATATGGGCGGGATGATGGCAGGTTCCCAACCCGCGCTCACTTTTAAAAATGTTCCCCACCCGACCCGCCTCCATTCCCGCTAACACGGAGCCCAAAAAATACCGGTCATATTCTCCAACTCACCTTGGGAAATGCCACAGGAGATCCATGTGTATCTATAATTGGCTGAATGTTGGTATCATTGGAGGTGCTTCCTGAGCACTTCTTTAAAGTGTTGATGGGCAATGCCACCACTAAAAGGCGAAGTCCCTCTGGCTGATGATATCATTTTTTCACATTGAGGATGTATTCTGGATAGTGATGCTGAAGGAAAATACACCGAATTGGATCAATATCTCATAAGCGGTGCCAGTGGGTGGGGAGAGGGGCATTTTGAATTGCGCACCGCCTGTTGCTCACTTGATATAGGGTGACTGGTAGGCACCTTGGACACCCATTTGCCCACCTGATTTAATTTTCAGACAGGTCTTTATATGAGTGCCCAGCCTTTCTGCCCAAAACAAGTAGGAGGCTGTTTCAATTTGAAAATTGGGATCCTAGGCCATTTGTACAATCTTAATTATAATTTTAGTATACAGATGTGCATGCATGGCCCAATTGTACTAGGTATTGAGCAGCCTAACTAATGGTTCTTAAAGGAACTGTTGAAGGCCGCTCAGGAAAGGGTTTTTCATTTTGTTTAGAATTTATTGTAACAGGATGTGCATTAATGCTGCACCTGGCTCCACAAAATATCTTCTGGCATGTTGCTGGCTCATTCACAACCACGCATCCCCCCCACACTCCCTCCAAGGAGCTTCACCTTCCCTACAGGTTCTACCTGCTGTTGGCAGTGTGGAGAGAACAGGGGATTTTCCACCATGTTGGTACCTACAGCTCATCAGTAAAATTCATATCAGGCCTGAATTGGAAAATGGTTCGAGCCACCCGATCGCGGATTTGGGTGGATGCTACAGATGCACTGCCAACTTTGTGCCCATTTTGCACCAAAGTTAAAAATCCCTTCCCTGTGAGTTAATCGTCCACAAGCTCAGTTTATGGATTGTTTATACAGTCTGTGATCTATCAAACATGTGAACAAAGATATTGTGTGACTGTGGCTTTGTAAAATTGCACTTGCTTATCATCATCATCATAGGTAGTCCCTCGGAATCGAGGAAGACTTGCTTCCACTCTTAAAATGAGTCCTTTGGTGGCTGAACAGTCCCTTATGAGAGCCACTGTCCCTGTCACAGGTGGGACAGATAATCATTGAGGGTAAGGGAGGGTGGGACAGATTTGCCGCACGCTCTTTCTGCTGTCTGCGCTTGATTTCTGCATGCTCTCGACAATGAGACTCCAGGTGCTCAGCGCCCTCCCGGATGCACTTCCTCCACTTACGACGGTCTTTGGCCAGGGACTCCCAGGTGTCGGTGGGGATGTTGCACTTTATCAGGGAGGCTTTGAGGGTGTCCTTGTAACGTTCCTCTGCCCACCTTTGGCTCGTTTGCCGTGAAGGAGTTCCGAGTACAGCGCTTGCTTTGGGAGTCTCGTTTGAATGTTTTTTACTGCAGCTTTGGTTTAGGTCGCTTCTTGAGCGACATTCCGCTCTTTGTTGATTTTCTTTTTACTTGGATCCGGAAGTTAGTCTTAATGACGGCGGTGACAAATTTGAGGGGCAGATATGTGGCAGTGGCAACAGCTGAAGGGCAGAAGTTAGGGGCGGTGTGGAGTGACTGGCGTGATGGCGTCATCACGGCAATGCGTCACCACGGGTCTCCTCTTCACTTAAAGGGAAGAACCTCCATGATTTAAAAACTTTGGCCCGCTGGGCCACCTGGGAGGGTTTCGGCCGGACTAACAGCCTGGCACCCAAAGGTGGCCTGGCCGAACGCGGGAGCATAATTGTCGGGCTGACATGGCAGTCGGCCGACAAAAAAAACATGGCGGCAGTGCATCCTCCACTTTAAGGGAAGCAGCACCGCCATTGCATAAGGCCACAGCCTCACTGGACTACCGGCCAGGCGGGCCGAAGATTTTCGGAGTGGAATGTTGCTGTTGTGGGGTAGATCGGCGGTATGCACGGTGATGGCGCACTTACCACAGATCGGCAGCAATGGAGTGGTAAGGGGGTGGATCGGGGCACCGCCGGGAAACCTCGGAACGGCAATTGGGCTATCAGCGGCCATTCCACGAAAAGTCAGTGGCCACTCCAGTCCGCAGCATGGCCGCCAATTTGCGGTGGTAACAGGCCTTAGGGAGAGGGGCAATTTCGGCCCCCTGAACATTTGCAAAAGAGAAAAAGAACTTGCCTTTCTTGTCCTTAATTTGTCCAGCATGCTTTGCAGTGAATTAATTACTTTTCCGTTGTACGTAGTGACTGTTATGCAGGCACAGCAGTCAATTTATGCATAGCAATTTTTTTTTAAATTCATTCTTGGGATGTGGGTGTTGCTGGCAAGGCCAGCATTTATTGCCCATCCCAAATTGCCCTTGAAAAAGTGGAGGCGAGCCGCCTGCTTGAACCTCTACAGTCCATGAAGTGAAGGTACTCCCACAGTGCTGTTAGGGAGGGATTTACAGGATTTTGACCCAGCGACAATGAAGGAACAGCAATATAGTTCCGAATCAGAATGGTGGGGAATTTACAGGTGGTTGTTCCTGATGGGGAGAATCGCCCTTCTCCTCTCTTAACAAGCCCGATTCAACGGATGGATACCTTGGATAAGTTGCAATGACTTTAATTCTAACACGTGAAGGGGAAGCATCTCACTTCTCAGCCGCCTGAGAGGATTTCTACTGAGCTGTTCAAATTGCACCTTAATTATACAGGTTTAGGCACATGCGTGACCTCATGGACAGACCTTAACAGTGACATGATTGGTTGTACCAATGCATGATCAAATACCCATTTGTTCCCTTCTTCCAGGTGTCACTCATCTTATATTGTTATATGGTTATATTAGTTCCTCTTTGAATATTCTTTATTGCTCCCTTGAGCCCGAGGTCAATGAGTGGTCATCTTGTGTACGTGTGGTTCTAAGCATACCTTTTGTTTAGCCAGCTCAGGGCCTCCATAATAGCCAGATAATATCTTTGATATTCAATCTTGCTCTTGCAATCCCCCCTTTCATCCAAAGGGAAAGTGATATCGTCAGCTTAATCCGTCTGTCTGGGTGGCCAAGCCCTTACTTTTGGATGGCTTCTTGTATCTCTTTCCCTTTATACACCATTTACCTGTTTTACAGATTTTTTCCTTAGATACTAAAGGTTTAGTTTCTTCTAAGGCTTTTATGGGAGCCTGAGCTATGGCTTTCCTCACCCGTCATTTTCACCTCCAACATAATTCAATCAACAATACCATTAAAACCACACATTGCACAATCACCAATACATGGGATATTATTCTTATCCAGGGGTGCACCTGCATGTTTAGTCCAAAGTTCCAAAGCCTCGTATACCAGGGTTGGTGTGCCAACATTTCTTTAGTGTCCTTCTGAAGTCTGTCGATCTTCTTCATCAAGATGATGTACTTCTGCCGTTGTTCATGGATGTCCTGTTCCAACTTAGTTGTTCTTCACTAATTTGGGTATATGTCATCCTTGTGGTTCCTCGAAACCTTTATAACCTGCTTTGATAGTGTCCACCGCCGAACCATTGACGGACTCTCCTTTCAATTCCAGATATATGATATATCCCTGAATATCGATGACTTCTTTTGGCGCAAAACAGAAGTCGGTGGTCGTGATAGGTCAGTGGGTAACTCCCCCCACCGTCATGTTGACCGCCCTGGTGCTCACACACCATCCTCCCTTTCCTTGTGAGACTGCGGTCGTTTTGGAATCCAGTGTCAGCGGTGTGACACTCAAAGCACATCCTTCTGTTCGGCCATATCCACAGTCATTGTTATCGAGGTCTGGGTGCTCTCGGCATAAAACAACTTGATTATTCTTATAACAATCTTTAATATAGACACCTTTGGTATTGTTTCCCTTTTTAATTATGGACTGATACAATTTGTGATACCTCATACAGGATTCCTTATTTCTCGTATATTGCTTACTTGGTACAATGTGTTTCCCTTTGTCACGTCGTATTGTGGTATTGATAATACAAACCCTATTATATTCTGATGTCCGGTTACACACCTGTTCTTAGGGACCCAGGCATGGCTATTCCACCAGACCTCACAAGCTTGGGTGTCATTCTTGCCCAATGTCCATTCAGCAAATACATCATTGATTATCCAATCCGGCACCTCCCCATTCTGGAGTTGTTCTAGGTTAAGTTCTATCGTATTGGGCATCCAAGCCCCATATCCCACACAAACTATCTCGGCCGCCATTCTTTTACTCATTGTTTGTCCAGCCTGGTTCACCAAATTTATCATTTTTGCATGATCCCGCACTGTATGGGCAACCTGTAGCAGTTCCCATTCTGCCCCGTCCTCTAGCTGGGCCTGCATTTTCTCGTTATCATCTCCCCTTTCCAGCAGTCCTTTTAAGGTCTGTGCGAGGGTGATGACCTGCTCTTCTATTGTTTGAAGATCTATTGTATTAACCATCGCACCGCCCGCCACGTATCCCGCGCCCACCATTTCTAATATTCCCCTCTTTATCCTCCCGCCTTTCCCGTTTTTGTTCGGCTTTTTTACGTTGAACTTCATAGTCTTGGATTCGAGCCCCTCAAAGGCTCTTAGGGTTAGGTTTTTATATAAGCCTATAGTTTTCTTACCGCAAAAGAGTGAGATACTTATATCCATTAGGCTTAACAATACCGTAATTACCTTTGGTATACCCCGAAGTGGATTTTGTCTTTAGTTCTTTTTGTTACTAATTCTCCATTTGCCCCCTGTGTCATGTTTGGGCATCATAGAAACATAGAAAATAGGTGCAGGAGTAGGCCATTCGGCCCTTCGAGCCTGCACCACCATTCAATAAGATCATGGATGATCATTCCTTCAGTACCCCTTTCCTGCTTTCTCTCCATATCCCTTGATTCCTTTAGCCGTAAGGGCCATATCTAACTCCCTCTTGAATATATCCAATGAACTGGCATCAACAACTCTCTGCGGCAGGGAATTCCACAGGTTAACAACTCTCTGAGTGAAGAAGTTTTTCCTCACCTCAGTCCTAAACAGCCTGCCCCTTATCCTAAGACTGTGTCCCCTGGTTCTGGACTTCCTCAACATCAGGCACATTTTTCCCGCATCCAGCCTGTCCAGTCTAGTCAGAATCTTATATGTTTCTATGAGATCCCCTCTCATCCTTCTAAACTCCAGTGTATAAAGGCTCAGTTGATCCAGTCTCTCCTCATATGTCAGTCCAGCCATCCCTGGAATCAGTCTGGTGAACCTCCCCTCAATAGCAAGAATGTCCTTCCTCAGATTAGGAGACCAAAACTGAACACAATATTCCAGGTGGGGCCTCACCAAGGCCCTGTACAACTGCAGTAAGACCTCCCTGCTCCTATACTCAAATCCCCTTGCTATGAAGGCCAACATACCAGTTGCCTTCTTCACCGCCTGCTGTACCTGCATGCCAACTTTCAATGACTGATGAACCATGACACCCAGATCTCGCTGCACCTCCCCTTTTCCTAATCTGCCGCCATTCAGATAATATTCTGCCTTTGTGTTTTTGCCCCCAAAATGGATAACCTCACATTTATCCACATTATACTGCATCTGCCATGTAGTTGCCCACTCGCCTAACCTGTCCAAGTCATCCTGCAGCCTCTTAGCGTCCTCCTCACAGCTCACACTGCCACCAAGTTTAGTGTCATCTGCAAACTTGGAGATATTACACTCAATTCCATCATCTAAATCATTAATATATATTGTAAAGAGCTGGGGTCCCAGCACTGAGCCCTGCGGCACTCCACTAGTCACGGCCTGCCATTCTGAAAAGGACCCGTTAATCCCGACTCTCTGCTTCCTGTCTGCCAACCAGTTCTTAATCCACGTCAGTACATTACCCCCAATACCATGTGCTTTGATCTTGCACACCAGTCTCCTGTGTGGGACCTTGTCAAAAGCCTTTTGAAAGTCCAAATACACCACATCCACTGGTTCTCCCTTGTCCACTCTACTAGTTACATCCTCAAAAAATTCCATAAGATTTGTCAAGCATGATTTCCCTTTCATAAATCCATGCTGACTTGGACCAATCTTATCACTGCTCTCCAAATGCGATGCTATTTCATCCTTAATGATTGATTCCAACATTTGCCGCACCACCAATGTCAGGCTAACCGGTCTATAATTACCCGTTTTCTCTCTCCCTCCTTTTTAAAAAAGTGGTATTACATTAGCAACCCTCCAGTCCATAGGAACTGATCTAGATTCGATAGACTGTTGGAAAATGATCACCAATGCATCCAATATTTCTAAGGCCACTTCCTTAAGTACCCTGGGATGTAGACTATCAGGCCCTGGGGATTTATCGGCCTTCAATCCCGTCAATTTCCCTAACACAATTTCCTGCCTAATAAGGATATCCTTCAGTTCCTCCTTCTCACTAGACCCTCGGTCCCCTAGTACATCCGGAAGGTTATTTGTGTCTTCCTTTGTGAAGACTGAACCAAAGTACGTGTTCAATTAGTCTGCCATTTCTTTGTTCCCCATTATAAATTCACCCGAATCTGACTGCAAGGGACCTATGTTTGTCTTCAATCCTGGGGGTTCTGGAGTCGTTGTGGGTGGGGCTATTGTGGCGGTTGGGATCTCTATCTTACACACGAACATTCCCCATAAGGAACCATTACGGCATTGTGATTCCCTGATGGGTATCGGGGTAGTCCCCTCTGGTGAGGTTACATCTTACCCACACATACTTGTGTGGATTTCCTTGGTCCGAGCTATTCATGCATTTCCATGATTGGTTCTGCCATGAGTGTCCCTTATCTGGGCTTGTCCATTCCACTTCAAGTCACCCCCTTTGGCATTTTCCACAAAACATTAAGTTTGTAGTGGAAATATTTCCTTGATAGCCGTCTGGGCAACTTACTGCTGAGTCGTGGTATAAGATGGGGTTACCCAGTATTCCTAGGACTAAGGTTGTGTAAAGCACAACATGTTTTCCCGGTTGTCACCGGTCAGTTAGGGTCTCATGTTATGCATAACGTTTTAACTGTGTCCAATGTTTCCACCGTCCGGTTCAACCTATCGCCATGCACGTGCACGTGTCGGTTACCATTATTACCTGGTGAGCGCATGTCCATTTTGGTGAGAATCCTGGCTTTTTGGGGTTTATTTTTACCATTACCTTGCTCCCAACCTGTGGTATCTGAGTCTTTTGTTCCTTGGTGCCAGTTTCCAAGTCCTTGATCACTTGCTGATCCCTGGCGTGTGCCTTCAGATCGTGCAATAATTGACATAAATCTCCTTACTCGGTCCCGGTAGGGTCTGACATCATCACTCTCTGTCACTAGAACCTCAGGTAATCTCATTGCCCCTCCTGTCATTAGTTTGAAAGGCGCAAGTCCGGTGGTCTGGTTTGGGGTTGCCTTTAACTTCATTAAAATCCGAGGCAGCATATCTACCCATCCCTTTCCTGTCTTGTCGTTCACCTTGGCCAATGCGTCTTTCAGGGACCTATTCATTCGTTCTACTAATCCGGATGATTCCGGGTGATAGGGTATATGGAATATCTGCCTGATTCCTAGTAGGTCGCATGCTTGTTTCATTACTTTACCTGTGAAGTGTGTACCCTGATCTGAATCTATCTGTAGGGGCATGCCCCACCGAGGTATAATTTCTTCTGCTAATATTCTAGCCACCGTTTCAGCTGAGCAATTTCGAATTGCGAATGTTTCTACCCATTTTGTGAATTGATCTATTAGAACCAAACAATACGTTTTTCCCTGGTGATTGGACAGTGAGCCCGTGAAGTCTATCTGCAGGTTTTCCCATGGTCCCTTTGGTTGGGGTTGGTGTCCCATTCTAATCTTTATTTTTCCACCTGGGTTATGCTTTGCACATGTTAAGCACTTCCTACAATAGTTTTCTATATCTCTTCCCATTCCCTTCCACCACGAGCATTGGGACATTGAACTCATCATGCTGGTCTTACCTGTATGCACATATCTGTGGTATATACTCAATAGGTTTTAGAAACATAGAAACATAGAAAATAGGTGCAGGAGTAGGCCATTCGGCCCTTCGAGCCTGCACCGCCATTCAATGAGTTCATGGCTGAACATGCAACTTCGGTACCCCATTCCTGCTTTCTCGCCATACCCCTTGACCCCCTAGTAGTAAGGACTACATCTAACTCCTTTTTGAATATATTTAGTGAATTGGCCTCAACAACTTTCTGTGGTAGAGAATTCCACATGTTCACCACTCTCTGGGTGAAGAAGTTTCTCCTCATCTCAGTCCTAAATGTCTTACCCCTTATCCTTGGACTGTGACCCCTAGTTCTGGACTTCCCCAACATTGGGAACATTCTTTCTGCATCTAACCTGTCTAAACCCATCAGAATTTTAAACGTTTCTATGAGATCCCCTCTCATTCTTCTGAACTCCAGTGAATACAAGCCCAGTTGATCCAGTCTTTCTTGATATTTCAGTCCCGCCATCCCAGGAATCTGTCTGGTGAACCTTCGCTGCACTCCCTCAATAGCAAGAATGTCCTTCCTCAAGTTAGGAGACCAAAACTGTACACAGTACTCCAGGTGTGGCCTCACCAAGGCCCTGTACAACTGTAGTAACACCTCCCTGCCCCTGTACTTAAATCCCCTCGCTATGAAGGCCAACATGCCATTTGCTTTCTTAACCGCCTGCTGTACCTGCATGCCAACCTTCAATGACTGATGTACCATGACACCCAGGTCTCATTGCACCTTCCCTTTTCCTAATCTGTCACCATTCAGATAATAGTCGGTCTCTCTGTTTTTACAACCAAAGTGGATAACCTCACATTTATCCACATTATACTTCATCTACCATGCATTTGCCCACTCACCTAACCTATCCAAGTCACTCTGCAGCCTCATAGCATCCTTCTCGCAGCTCACACTGCCACCCAACTTAGTGTCATCCGCAAATTTGTAGATACTACATTTAATCCCCTCGTCGAAATCATGAATGTACAATATAAACAGCTGGGGCCCCAACACAGAACCTTGCGGTACCCCACTAGTCACTGCCTGCCATTCTGAAAAGTACCCATTTACTCCTACTCTTTGCTTCCTGTCTGCCAACCAGTTCTCAATCCACGTCAGCACACTACGCCCAATCCCATGTGCTTCAACTTTGCACATTAATCTCTTGTGTGGGACTTTGTTGAAAGCCTTCTGAAAGTCCAAATAGTAGCGTGGACAAGGGAGAACCAATGGAAACATCCTCATAAAATTCCAGAAGATTTGTCAAGCATGATTTCCCTTTCACAAATCCATGCTGACTTGAACCTATCATGTCACCTCTTTACAAATGTGCTGCTATGACATCCTTAATAATTGATTCCATCATTTTACCCACTACTGAGGTCAGGCTGACCGGTCTATAATTCCCTGTTTTCTCTCTCCCTCCTTTTTTAAAAAGTGGGGTTACATTGGCTACCCTCCACTCCATAGGAACTGATCCAGATTCAATGGAATGTTGGAAAATGACTGTCGTATGCACCCTGGGGCTATCACATTACAATCTTTCCTCCAGATTCCGTCCACGCCTTGTTTAGCGCCCTGTCTTTTCCATTCATCTTTTTCCTGCTGTCGGGTTTCCTCCTGTACTTTAAACATATTTACTTCTTCCGGCCCAAGTGCACAGGCACTTATTTTAGCTTGTAGGCCCACTGCTTCTGCCGCTCGCTTGGTTGCCTCATCCGCCCATGCATTCCCTTGCTGATGTTTGTCAGTGATTTTCTTAAGGGCTTTGATCTTTATTATTGCACATTCCTGGGGCTGAAGGGAAGCCTTTACCAGTTCCTTAACTATGTTCTTGTGTTGAATTGGTCCTCCCCCCGATGTCATATAACCTCGCCGACTCCAGGCTACCATATAATCGTGGACCACCCCAAACGCGTATCGGCTGTCTGTTTATATATTTACCCTTTTACCTTTTGCCTGTTTGAAGGCTCCTGTTAGGGTGACTAATTTGGCCACTTGGGCCGAGAGGCTCCCTTCTAACTGTCCTACTCCCCATGTTTGCTCTTCAACTTCTACTATCGCCCACCCCGTTCGGGGCATTCCGTCAATGTACCGGCAGGACCCATCTATGTAAAAGTCCATGTCTGCTCCCTCGAGTGGCTCTTCCTTTATCGAACTACTTTGCTCTGTTCCCTCTATCGGGTTACATTCACGATTCTGGCCTTCCGTAATGATCCATCCTGCGGGTTGTTACTGCTATTTTTTACTATCGTTACTGTACTGCTCGGGGGTATTAGTACCGCCTCCCACGTTGCCCTTCTTGCGTCTTGACACTGTTCTCAGTCTCCCCGTGTTTAGTAGCCCTACCAGGGTATGTTGCATATGTAGGATAATTTGTCCTAACATTACTATGGGTTCACTAATTCTGACTGCCCAGGCTGCGCAGTCGAGAGCAACTACACAACATCAAGATAATCCTGCAGCTACAGGTTGTTGCTTCGTGGGGTAATACGCCACCGGTCGTTGCCTGTCCCCATGTTGCTGGGTCACCACCATATTATAGTGGTTTTTGCTGTGGTGATTATAAATGTGGAAGGGCTTATTCCAGTCCGGTAGTCCCAGGGCGGGGGCGCTCATGAGGGCCTGTTTCAGCTGTTGAAACGCTGCTTCTTGTTCGAAGCCCCAGTCTACCGGCTCTTGGGAGGGCTTTCCCCCTTTTACCAAATCTTGTATAGGCTGAGCCATTTCTGCATATCCCGGGATAAAGTTCCGACAGTAATTAAACAGTCCTAATACCTGTCTGACTCCCTTTACGGTCCCTGGCTTTGACCTCGTCCTAATGGCCTCCTTCCTATCCTCGGGCATTTGCCGTTTCCCTTGTGTTACTACGTACCCTCGGTACGTGACTTGGCCCTTCCCTATCTGGGCCTTTTTTGGGTTAGCTTTCAGCCCTGCATATTGTAGGGTCCCAAGCACCATGGTCAATGCCAGCACGTGCTGTTTCTCCGTGGTGGACGCTATAAGAATGCCGTTCACATATTGCAAGAGGGTACTTCCTTCCCCTACATCTATTGGCTCCAGGACACCAGCCAGTGTCCGATGGAATATACTCCGGCTGTTATGGAATCCTTGGGGCACTCTATTCCATGTATACTATTTTCCTCTTACAGTGAAGGTGAACTTCCCTTGTGACTCCTTGTCTAAGGGTATGACCCAGAATCCATTTGCTATATCCAATACGGTGAATATTTTATGTTCCGGGCCCAGGCCATTGAAAATCGTTGTCGGGCTGGCCACTATCGGTGCTCCCGGGGTGTAACCTTATTTAAGGCGGTATAATCGATAGTCAGCCTATATGAGGCATCTGGTTTATTTACTGGCCATACTGTTGAGTTGGTCGTAGCTATTGTTTGTCTCACCACACCTTGCCTTTCCAATTCTTTCACTTTCTGAAGGACAGCTGCTTCAGCGTTGGGCTTCAGCGGGTATTGCCGGTGGGCTTTATGTTCTGGGCCTGGGATCTTCACTGGCTCGGGCCCTACCAACTCACAGTCCTGTTTGTGTTGGGCCCATAGGGCAGGGTATAACTGACATATACTTCCCCAGGCACCCTTTGTTTCCCCACTCGGGATCTATTGGAAGGATCCCAGCCACCCGCTGCTGCTGATGGCCTGGGTGGTTAAATTTACACTGAGTTTGGTGCTTGTCTCCCCAGATGACTCAGTTATGCTGGGGGTCTATTAGTACCCCTATTTCCCTTAATGCTTCTATTCCTAATATGGTGCCTTCGGGATTGGGGCAGCACCAAAACTGAATGAGTAGTTTTATTCCCTGTACTTCCAATAGTACAATTTCACTTAAAGTTGCCTTTCTGTCACCTCCTTCCACTCCTTGCATGCTGATCATTTCCTTGGTCAGGGGTAAGTCTAGATTAGTTATAGATATTGACGCTCCCGTGTCAATCAGCATCTCGCACTGCCGGTCCCCTAACACTGTTCTAACAAACATTCTTGGGTGCTCTCTTTGTGGTCCCACATCTTCACTGGGGGCCGGTAACCACTATTGAGTGGCTGCCAACCGTAGCATACTTATGATGTCCTCTTTAGAAAGCGTCTCTTGTGGGGGGGGATGGCCGCGGAGTCCGCTGAGCTTCTCTAAGGAGCGCTACCGCTTCTCTCCTGGTCAGGAGTGATTCTCCTCCTGGGGCTCCTCTAATCTGTCCGGGTCCCTGTCCATCCGCCCCTCCTCCCTTCGCCCAGCATTTCCTCGCTGTGTGGTCTAGTTTGTCACAATTCTGGTACCGGCCTCAATTGTTCACCCCTCCCTTCAGCTCTTTTTTTCTGCTGGCACTCTCCACTAAAGTGGCCTTCTTTTCCACAATTAAAACAAGTCAAGGGGGGCTGCGCGTAGTTTTCCTTCCTTACTCGTTCCTTCCACAGCTGCTGCCACTGCGGCCACGTGCGCTTCTACTGCACCTACTTTCCTTTTCTGAGCAGCATATAACTCAGATGCCCATCTGGACAAGTCGTCATAGTTTTGCATTGTGACTTGCCCTGTTTTTAATACATCTTGGGGTGCAATACTCAACCCGTCTTTGTATATTTTTAGGAATTCTTGATTATCCCTGGTGGGGTTCAGTATTCCCGAATACGCTTGGAAGCGCAACCATTTGCTTAGTCATCTGCGGATTCCCCCTTGTTTTGAGTAACCCTCATGATTATTCCCCAGATTATGGGCATTGCTCCTGCTACCCGAGTTACATCTGCTTTAAACGCCTGATATTCTGACTCTGATTGCGCAACGGTGGGGCTATCATCGCACACCAAGTGTATCGTTGCCCCGACTGTTGCCACATTTCTTCAGTCATTTTTGCTCTTACTAACGCTTCCACATCTCGGTTGTGAAGGCTGTGGCATATTCTTATTTCCTGTATTTTCTGCCAAAACTCTTCAGTACTTTGTCTCCTCTCTACCTTGGGTAACATTTGTAATAACTTCAATGTATCCCCGGATGTCAGTGACACATAGGTGGTTTTTATCCGAGGCGCCACGGTGGGTATTGCAGGCGCACTCGGGTTGCCTCTGGCAGCCGGTACCGCTGGGACAGCTGGGGTGCCGGGTACAAATTCTACCTCTGTCATGTATCTTACATTATTATATATAACTGTATCCTAACATGCTATACATGACTGTAATAAGATATGACCTGTAACCACCAGCATACCTTACCACCTGGGGTGCACTTGCAAGAGACAGGTATATAAGGACAGGTCTCAGGCAAGTGCAGCATTCCAGAGCTGTGAAATAAAGGTGCAGGTCCAGAGTGACCTTGATTTCACTACATGCCTCGTGTGAGTCTGTACTGAGGGGACAGGACTTTACAGTGGCGACGGGTTACGGGATTACAGAATCCACAGAATGGCGAACAACGGATCAGATGAACATAAGTGAACATAAGAATTAGGAACAGGAGTAGGCCATCTAGCCCCTCGAGCCTGCTCCGCCATTCAACAAGATCATGGCTGATCTGGCCGAGGACTAAGCTCCACTTGCCCGCCCGCTCCCCATAACCCTTAATTCCCTTATTAGTTAAAAATCTATCTATCTGTGACTTAAATACATTCAATGAGCTAGCCTCAACTGCTTCCTTGGACAGAGAATTCCACAGATTCACAACCCTCTGGGAGAAGAAATTCCTTCTCAACTCGGTTTTAAATTGGCTCCTCCGTATTTTGAGGCTCTGCCCCCTAGTTCTAGTCTCCCCGACCAGTGGAAACAACCTCTCTGCCTCTATCTTGTCTATCCCTTTCATTATTTTAAATGTTTCTATAAGATCACTCCTCATCCTTCTGAACTCCAACGAGTAAAGACCCAGTCTACTCAATCTATCATCATAAGGTAACCCCCTCATCTCTGGAATCAACCTAGTGAATCGTATCTGTACCCCCTCCAAAGCCAGTATATCCTTCCTTAAGTAAGGCGACCAAAACTGCACGCAGTGCTCCAGGTGCGGCCTCACCAATACCCTATACAGTTGCAGAAGGACCTCCCTGCTTTTGTGTTCCATCCCTCTCGCAATGAAGACCAACATTCCATTCGCCTTCCTGATTACTTGCTGCACCTGAAAACTAACTTTTTGGGATTCATGCACAAGGACCCCCAGGTCCCTCTGCACCGCAGCATGTTGTAATTTCTCCCCATTCAAATAGTATTCCCTTTTTTTGTTTTTTTCCCAAGGTGGATGACCTCACACTTTCCGACATTGTATTCCATCTGCCAAACCTTAGCCCATTCGCTTAACCTATCGAAATCTCTTTGCAGCCTCTCTGTGTCCTCTACACAACCCGCTGTCCCACTAATCTTTGTGTCATCTGCAAATTTTGTTACACTACAATGTGGGAGACAATTGGGAGGACTTTATAGAAAGGCTCCAGCAAAGCTTTGTAACCAAAGACTGGTTAGGCGACGATAAGGCAGACAAGAGAAGAGCCCATCTCTTGACCAGCTGTAATAAAGGATCTTCTGGCACCCGAGAAACTAGCAAGCAAGTCGTTTGAAGAATTGAGCACACTGGTAAGAGACCACCTGAAGCCAGCGAGCAGCCTACACATGGCCAGACACAGGTTCTACAACTATAGATGCTGTGTGGGCCAGAGCATACCGACTTTGTGGCGGAACTTCGGAGGTTGGCTAGTTTATGTGAGTTCTCCGATGAACTGAGGAGAGAAATGCTAAGAGACTTTTTCATTGAAGGAATAGGCCACGCAGGTATTATTCCGAAAGCTCATAGAGACCAAGAATCTGACCTTAGAGGCAGCAGCACTGGTTGCACAGACATTCTTGGTAGGGGAAGAAGAAACGAGGTTGATTTACAATGCAGGTACGACAACTAACGAAATATCGGAAAATGAAGTTCACAGCACTAAACAAGCTGCTACCCCCACACACAGACAAAACCAGGAGAACAGGCTCTCGACAGCAGGCAGTGGTGCCAGAAGCCATCAAGGGCCACAGGAACGGCCTTTCACACCTCATCAACCCACAATGCGAGCAATCAAGTACAAACTGAGAGAAGCTCAAGAGAGATCAGCCAGACGCAGCTCATTCTTTGGGAACACATTGAACAATGGAACCGGTCTGTGCTGGAGTTGTGGGGTGGGCACTCATCAAGGGGATGTCGATTTCAGCAGGAACTGTGAATATACAGGGCATTTGGCCCACATGTGCAAAAAAACGGCAGCTCGGCTGGTATACGAATTGGATGGGTCGGAAAGCGGACCAGAAGATGGTGGGGACAGTACCTGGGACACCGATGTACAGCGGGTCAACACGATCAATGGCCGCTGCTCCTACAACAGGATGCCTCCTATAATGATGAGGGTCCTACTCAACGGGATACCTGTCAACATGGAGCTGGATACGGGAGCGAGTCAATCTCTCATGGGCGCACAACAATTTGAACAACTTTGGCTACATAAAAGAGACAGACCAAAACTCACAAGGGTCGACACCAAACTAAGGACCTATACCAAAGAAATCATACCAGTCCTTGGCAGCGCCATGCTCACTGTCATACACAAAGGGACAGTGAACCGACTTCCCCTGTTGATTGTCTCCGGAGACCCCCCAGCACTGCTGGTGAGAAGCTGGCTGGAAAAACTAAACTGGAAATGGGATGATGTCCATGCCATGTCATTAGAGGAACGGACCTCCTGCTCAACAGTTATAAAGCGATTTGAACATCTCTTTCAGCCAGGTGTGGGCACTTTCAAAGGGGCCAAAGTCAAAATCTACATCACACAGGATGTTAGACCGGTCCATTACAAGGCCAGAGCTGTACCCTATGTGATGAGGGAAAAGATTGAACATGAACTAGACCGGCTTCTGCGGGAAGGCATTATATCACCTGTGGAATTTAGCGACTGGGCAAGTCCCATCGTCCCAGTCATGAAGCCTGATGGATCCGTACAAATCTGTGGGGACTACAAATCTACCATAAACAGAGTCTCCCTACAGGACCAGTACCCGCTGCCCAGAGCGGAGGACTTATTGGCCACATTGGCTGGAGGTAAACTTTTCTCAAAACTAGACCTCACATCTGCGTATATGACGCAAGAATTGACCGAGGAATCCAAGCTACTCACCACCATCAACACACATCGAGGCCTTTTCATGTACAATCGATGCTCATTCGGCTTCAGGTTGGCAGCTGCCATATTCCAGCGCAACATGGAGAGTCTACTCAAGTCCATCCCGGGGATGGTTGTATTTCAAGACGACATACTTATCACGGGCAGGGACACCGACTCCCATCTCCGTAATTTGGAGGAAGTACTAAAGCGGTTGGATCGGGTAGGCCTATGAGTCAAGAAATCCAAGTGCCTGTTTCTCGCACCCGAGGTTGAATTTTTGGGCAGAAGGATTGCCGCTGATGGAATCCGCCCAACAGAGTCCAAAACAGAAGCAATTTGCCTGGCACCCAGGCCCCGGAATGTCTCAGAACTGCACGCCTTTCTCGGGCTACTCAATTACTTTGGGAACTTTATGCAGAACTTAAGCACGCTGCTGGAGCCTCTCCACGTGCTACTCAAGAAGGGGTGCGATTGGTTTTGGGGGGACGCCCAGGAACGCGCCTTCAATAAGGCACGCAACCTTCTGTGTTCCAACAGTATTTTGACTTTCTTTGATCCAGGTAAAAAGCTAGTTCTCACATGCAATGCATCAGCGTATGGGGTCGGGTGCATTTTGCAACATGTCAACAGTGCGGGCAAATTACAACCCATAGCTTCTGCCTCCAGGTCACTTTCGCGGGCGGAGCGCGGGTACGGAATGGTAGAGAAGGAATGTCTCAGAACTGCGCGCCTTTCTCGGGCTACTCAATTACTTTGGGAACTTTATGCAGAACTTAAGCACGCTGCTGGAGCCTCTCCACGTACTACTCAGGAAGGGGTGCGATTGGTTTTGGGGGGGACGCCCAGGAACGCGCCTTCAATAAGGCACACAACCTTCTGTGTTCCAACAGTGTTTTGACTTGTACGGTGTCAAAAAGATGCACCAATACCTTTTCGGGACCAAGTTCGCGTTAGAAACTGACCACAAGCCCCTCACGTCCCTCCTATCCGAGAGCAAGGCAATAAACGCCAACGCCTCGGCGCGAATTCAACGGTGGGCATTCATGCTGGCGTCCTACAACTATACCATAAGGCACAGACCAGGCACAGACAACTGTGCCGACGTGCTCAGCAGGCTACCCCTGGTGACCATGGAAGAGTCTGACGAACAGGACTGTGAGATAGTCATGGCAATCAATGCCTTTGAGTCCACAAGTTCGCCCATGATGGCTCGCCAAATCAGAGCCTGGACGGCCAGCGACCCCACGTTATCCTTAGTAAAAAGATGTGTCCTAACCGGTGACTGGGCAGAGGCTCGCGATGCCTGCCCCGAGGAATTAAAACCCTTTCACAGGCGCATGCACGAGCTATCACTACAAGCAGACTGCCTGATGTGGGGCAGCCGAGTAGTCATGCCTCTGCGAGGCAGAGAAGCATTTGTCCGGGAGCTCCACCACGAGCACCCGGGGATCGTTCTCATGAAGGCCATAGCCAGATCCCACGTCTGGTGGCCTGGTATTGACACGGACTTGGAGCTCTACGTCCGAAGGTGCACCATTTGTGCCCAACTCAGCAATGCCCCCAGGGAGGCTCCCCTGAGCCCCTGGCCTACCAAACCGTGGTCACGGGTGCACGTAGACTATGCGGGCCCAATCATGGGCAAAATGTTCCTCATAGTTGTGGATGCATTTTCAAAGTGGATCGAATGCACCATTTTAAACTCGAGCACAACCTCCACCACTGTGGAAAGCCTCGCAACCATGTTTGCAACGCACGGAATCCCTGACATATTGGTCAGTGACAATGATCCGTGCTTCACCAGCGCAGAATTCCAAGATTTTATAATTGACCACGGCATAAATCACGTCAAGACGGCACCGTTCAAGCCGGCCTCCAACGGCCAGGCGGAGAGAACAGTGCAAATCATTAAACAAGACATGCTTAAAATCCAAGGTCCCACGCTGCAGGGTCACCTGTCGCGACTGCTGCTGGCATACAGATCTCATCCGCACTCATTGACTGGGATCCCCCCCGCGCAACTGTTGATGAAAAGGATTTTAAAAAAAAGGCTTTCATTAATCCTCCCAGACATGCACAAAATCATTGAGGCAAAGCACCGTAAGCTGACTGAGTACCATGACAGAAATTCGAGGGGGAGATGGAATGAGATAGGGGACAAAGTGTTTGTACTAAACTATGGCAGGGGTCCCAAATGGCTTGCAGGGACAGTAACGGGCAAGGAAGGAAACAGGCTACTGGTAGTACAAATGGACAATGGCAAAACCTGCCGGAGGCATGTAGACCAAGTCAAAAGCAGATTTACCAACAACACTGCGGAACCAGAGGCAGACTACAATGTGGAACTCGCACCACACCTGGTGGACAGACAGAGGGAGGAACCTGAGGAAAGGGCAATCCCAACAGACAGCCCAGGCGAGTCAACAACAATCACACCAATCGAAACAGACAGCCCAGGCGAGATACCAGCAACCACACCCAAAGAAAAACAGACACCAAGGCAAACAACTGAACCACAACTCAGACGTTCCACGCGAGAGCGTAGACCACCTGATAGACTGAACCTATAAAGACAATAAGACCTTGGGGGAGGGTGATGTCATGTATCTTACATTATTATATATAACTGTATCCTAACATGCTATACATGACTGTAATAAGATATGATGACCTGTAACCACCAGCATACCTTACCACCAGGGGTGCACTTGTAAGAGACTGGTATATAAGGACAGGTCTCAGGCAAGTGCAGCATTCCAGAGCTGTGAAATAAAGGTGCAGGTCCAGAGTGACCTTGACTTCACTACATGCCTCGTGTGAGTCTGTACTGAGGGGACAGGACTTTACAACCTTGATCAGGGCTGCCCGTACCTTCTGGTATGGGGGAGGCTCACCTGCTCTTCCCCAATCATCATAGTCTGGATTATATTTGTGAGCCTCATCGGCTAACTCATCCCACTCTGGTCTCCCACTATTCTCGATTTCTTCACTTAAAAGTTCCAGTGGGAAATATATTGGTACCGGTGCAGGCAGTGGGGTAGGTGGCGCTGTAGGTCACCCAGTTCGTGCTGCACATTTTGTACTATTAATACTGCTTACTTCCGTCTCTTCCATCTTTTTTATTTTAGCTTTTAGTTCCTTTATTATCTTATCCTTTCTTTCCATCTCTTTATTTTGTTCCTGATAGCAGGCTAATACTACCATATGAGCCCGGTCCCTTTATTTCTTGGCTGGTACTCCCAACACTTTGCCTGCCTCTCTGGCGGGTTGTCTGGTTTCCATCCCTTTTTCTTCATTCCCTCAATTAGTTTCATGTTTTTACCTGCTCGCATTTTCCCTATAGATCCTTCGTGTCCCATCATATTTGCCAGCCATTGCTAAGATCGCCAAGGGGCTACCTTTCCCTTAGTGGACTACTCTTGTACCTCCGTCGCGTCTCCTGACCGATACTTGTTTATTAGTACTGCGCCCCGCTTGATCGCATTGGAGCCTACTCATACCCCAAGTCGTCCTTATTCCTTGGTCTCCGTCCTCTCTGTGGCTCTTTTATTTGTTCTTTTTACAGATTTCCTCCTTTCCCATAAATAATGTAAACGCTCTAACTTGTAGGTAGTATTTAAAAAGTACTCACCCCAACAGCTGCCACATCGTTTCGAGTCAGTGAGTCTGTATCCTGCAAACTACGCCAATTGATGAGGAGAATCACCCTTCTCCTTTCTTAACAAGCCCAGATTCAACAGATGGATACCTTGGATAAGTTTCAATTGCTTTAATTCCAACACGTGAAGGGGGAGCATCTCACTTCTCAGCCGCCTGAGAGGATCTCCAACGAGCTGTTCAAATTGCACCTTAATTATACAGGTTCAGGCACATGCGTGTCCTCGTGGACAGACCTTAACAGTGACGTGATTGGTTGTACCAACGCATGATAAATACCCATTTGTTCCCTTCTTCCAGGTGTCACTCGCTTTATATTGTTATATGGTTATACCAGTTCCTCTTTGGATGTTCTTTATTGATGCCTTGAGCCCGAGGTCAACAAGTTATCATCTTGTGTACATGTGGTTCTAAGCATACCTTTTGTTTAGCCAGCTCAGGGCCTCCATAATAGCCAGAAAGCAGCTTTGATATTCAATCTTGCTCTTGCATTCCTATGTGCCTGCTGCCCTTGTCCTTCTAAGTGGCAGAGGTTGTGAACTTGGGTGGTGCTGTCGAAGAAGCATTGGCAAGTTGCTGCAGTGCATCTTGTTGATGGTACACACTGCAGCCACGGCGCATCACTGGTGGAGGGAGTGAATGTTGAAGCTGGTGCATCGGGTGCCAATCAAGCGGGCTGCCTTGTCCTGGATGGTGTGGAGCTTCTTGAGTGCTGTTGAAGCAACATCCCCAGCATTGAAGCACTGACCACATTTGATCAGCTCCACTCGGCAGGCCATATTGTTCGCATGCCAGACACGAGACTCCCAAAGCAAGCGCTCTACTCAGAACTCCTTCACGGCAAACGAGCCAATGACGGGCAGAGGAAACATTACAAGGACACCCTCAAAGCCTCCCTGATAAAGTGCAACATCCCCACTGACGTCTGGGCCAAAGACCGCCCTAAATGGAGGAAGTGCATCCAAGAGGGCGCTGAGCACCTCGAGTATTTAATCTTTTTTCTCTTCTGTTATTTCGTTATCAGTACGTAACCTTTGACATTGTTGCCAAATTAGGTGAATCTAAGGATTAAGTCATGGCAGGAGAGCTCGGGCACATGTCATGCTCCTCCTGTGCTATGTGGGAACTCAGGGACACTTCCAGTGTCCCTGGCGACTACATGTGCAGGAAGTGCATCCTGCTGCAGCTCTTGACAGATCACACTGTGGCACTGGAGCTGCAGGTGGATTCACTCCGGAGCATCCGCGATGCTGAGGATGTCGTGAATAGCATGTTTAGTGAGTTGGTCACACCGCAGATAAAGGATACACAGGCAGATAAGGAGTGGGTGACCAACAGGAAGACCAGTGGAAGGAAGGTAGTGCAGGGGTCCCCTGCTGCCATCCCCCTCCAAAACAGATACACCGCCTTGGGTGCTGTTGGCGGGGGGGGGGGGGCGGAATGACTCACCAGGGAGGGCAGCAGCAGCCACGTTCATGGCACCGTGGGTGGCTCTGCTGCATAGGAGGGCAGGAAAAAGAGTGGGAGAGCTATAGTAGTAGGGTATTCTATTGTAAGGGGAATAGATAGGCGTTTCTGCGGCCGCAATCAATACTCTAGGATGGTATGTTGTCTTCCTAGTGCAAGGGTCAACAATGTCTCGGAGCAGCTGCAGGACATTTTGGAGGGGGAGGGTGAACAGTCAGTTGTCATGGTGCATATAGGTACCAACGATACAGGTAAAAAATGGGATGAAGTCCTACAAACTGAATTTAGGGAGCTAGGAGTTAAATTAAAAAGTAGGACCTCAAAGGTAGTAATCTCAGGATTGCTACCAGTGCCATGTGCTAGTCAGAGTAGGAATCACAGGATAGCTCAGATGAATATGTGGCTTGAGGAGTGGTGCAGAAGGGAGGGATTCAAATTCCTGGGATATTGGAGCCGGTTCTGGGGGAGGTGGGACCTGTACAAACCGGACGGTCTGCACCTGGGCAGGACCGGAACCAAAGTCCTAGGAGGAGTGTTTGCTAGTGCTGCTGGGGAGGGGTTAAACTAAATGGCAGGGGGCAGGAAACCTATGCAGGGAGACTGAGGGAAGTAGAATGGGGGCAGAAGCAAAAGATAGAAAAAAAGAAAAGTAAAAGTGGGAGGCAGAGAAACCCAAGGCAAAAATCAAAAAGTGCTACATTACAGAAAAATTCTAAAGGGTCAAAGTGTGTTAAAAAGACAAGCCTGAAGGCTCTGTGCCTCAATGCGAGGAGTATTCATAATAAAGTGGACGAATTAACTGCGCAGGGAGCAATTAACGAATATGATATAATTGGCATCACGGAGACATGGCTCCAGGGTGACCAAGGCTGGGAACTCAACATCCAGGGGTATTCAACATTCAGGAAGTATAGACAGAAAGGAAAATGAGGTGGGGTAGCGTTGCTGGTTAAAGAGGAAATTAACACAATAAGTAAGGAAGGACATTAGCTTGGATGATGTGGAATCTGTAAGGGTGGAGCTGTGGAATACCAAAGGGTAGAAAACGCTAGTGGGAAATGTGTACAGACCACCAAACAGTAGTAGTGAGATTGGGGACAGCATCAAACAAGAAAATAGGGATGCGAGCAATAAAGGTACAGCAGTTATCATGGGCAACTTTAATTGACATAAAGATTGGGCTAACCAAACTGGTAGCAATAAGGTGGAGGAGGATTTCCTGGAGTGTATTCGGGATGGTTTTCTCGACCAATATGTCGAGGAACCAAGAAGAGGGCTGGCCATCCTAGACTGGGTGTTGTGTAATGAGAAAGGACTAATTAACAATCTTGTTGTGCGAGGCCCCTTGGGGAAGAGCGACCACAATATGATAGAATTCTTTAGTAAGATGGAGAGTGACACAGTTAATTCAGAGACTAGGGTCCTGATCTTAAGGAAAGGAAACTTTGATGGGATGAGACATGAATTGGCTAGAATAGACTGGCGAATGATACTTGAAGGATTGACGGTGGATAGGCAATGGCAAACATTTAAAGATCACATGGATGAACTTCAACAATTGTACATACCTGTCTGGAGTAAAAATAAAAAGGGGAAGGTGGCTCAACCTTGGCTAACAAGGGAAATTAAGGATAGTGTTAAGTCCAAGGAAGAGGCATATAAATTGGCCAGAAAAAGCAGCAAACCTGAGGACTGGGAGAAATTTAGAATTCAGCAGAGGAGGACAAAGGGTTTAATTAGGAGGGTGAAAATAGAGTATGAGAGGAACCTTGCTGGGAACATAAAAACTGATGTTACATATCTATAGAAGCTTTTGTAGAGAAAAAGATTAGTGAAGACAAATGTAGGTCCCTTGCAGTCAGATTCAGGTGAATTTATAACGTGGAACAAAGAAATGGCAGACCAGTTGATCAAGTACTTTGGTTCTGTCTTCTCGAAGGAAGACACAATTAACCTTCCGGAAGTACTAGGGGACCGAGGGTCTAGAGAGAAGGAGGAACTAAAGGAAATCCTTATTAGTCAGGAAATTGTGTTCGGGAAATTGATGGGTGTTGAGGGGAGAGAGGGAAGGCTTCTTTTCTCATGAGCGGGCCCACTGATATAGAGGGTCGACGCTCGCCCCAGCCCACGTAGCAATTCTCGAAGTTAGCAGACAGAGACGGATGGCAAAGTATAACGATCTTTATTTCAAACGTCCGGGAACACCCCTCATCACAGACGCATGTGAGTGGAGATGCTATCCGAACAGCACAATCATACAACTTTTATACATTTCAAAAACCCCTCTGTTCCCGGACAAGACCTCCCTAGATTTCTAATTGGACTACCTTATCAGTGCTACTTCTCTAATTGGACTACCTGATCAGTGCTACTCCGGATTGACAGGTCATGAGCTCTGACTGACAGGCCATGATCTCGTGACCATCTTAGACGGTTCCCAGAGTGGTATGATTAGGTTGGAATTTGTTATACTTCGTTTGGTGCCATGAAGTCTATCTCGGGCCTCTTCTCACATCCTTATCAGTGGTCTGTTTAGGTTCTCTCCTATTGACATTCCATGTTGGAATACTATCTGGTATCCCAACCCATAACAGTACCTTCTGGAGCCTTGGTGCTGGACTGTACAAGGCGTGAGAAGAAAGGCCTTTACCTCCTTATGGGTCAGTGCAGGAACCAGCACTTTAAACCTTGTCCTGCTGGTACCCCTAATGCCAAATTTTCCTCTAACATATCCCCACTTTTGGCCCTTGGCTATATGCCAAGCTGGCCATATTTCCCAATAACTATCTCGCTGTAGGCGAGTTCCAGATAGGTTTGTTCACCTGGGTGGCCATCTCCCAAGCTTCGAGACCTCCTGAAACCTTCCCACAGAGTTATATAAGGTAAGTCCTTCCTGTAGGACTGCTTAAATTTCATCCCTAATGGCCTTAATCATAGCGCGTGCTCTACCGTGTCATTTGGTCTGGTTAATTCGTGCACGTTAATCCAATCATGACCATCAGAACCAGGCCCTGTATTACTACAAGTACATGTGATATTATTCTTATCCATGGCTGAATTTGAATATTAAGTCCAATGTCCCACAGCTTTGAGTACCTGGGCTGATCAGCCAGCATTGCGTTAGTGTCTCTCTGTAAGTTGTCTATTTCTTCCATCAGCCGGATATACTGTCGTCTTTGATTCTGGATTCCTTGCACCAAACATAATTGTTCCTCATTTAATTCCGGTATCTGTTTGCCTTGCGGTTCCCATACCGCCTCCTTGTACCCCTCTCAGAGGGTATCCGTGATTGTTCCGTGGATGATTTCCGTTGTCTCGGGATGTATGTGATATCTGCCTATGTCTATTTCTCCCTTGGGTCTGAAACAGAAGTTAGGACTAATGAGGACACAGGGGATGACTCCTCCACTGGTCTTAATGGTTAAGTTGGCTGCCCCCGTGCTCACGCACCACTCTCCGTTCCCTTGCGGGGCAGCGATGGTCTCAAGATTGTGTTCAAGAGGAGTGATACTCAGCACACATCCGTTTAATCTTGTGGAATCCACAATCATCATTCGTCATTCGTGGCGTACCTCGACATAAAACCACTTGGTTATTTTTATAGCAGTCGGTTATGGCAATGCCTTTGGTACTATTGTTAACTTTAATCGCCCATCTGGCAAGCTGATGGTAACGTAACCGAGTTTGGTTTCTCACTTCACCAATATTATCACTTCACCAACATTCTGGAGTTGCTCCAAATTATGTTGTACCTCACTTAATATCCAGGCCCCATACCTGGTGCAAACTATCTCAGCCTGTAATCATTTACTTATATCGTTCCCCATTGCGTGGATCAAATTTATTGTCTTGGCATGTTTCTGCAATGTATGGGCCACCTGTAACAGTTCCCCTTCCGCACTATCTCCCAGCTGCGCTTGTAGGGCTTGGTTATCCATGTCCCGCCCCAGTACACCCCTTAAGATTTGCGTCAAGGGATTGACCCTGTCGTCTATCGCATACAGGTCTATGGTATTCACTGTTGCAAGGCCCGCAGCGTCACCCGTGCCCAGCATTTCCAGTATATCCCTTTTTGTTCAACCTCGTTCTATCCCCTTTCTGATATTGAATCTCATGGTTGTGGATTCCGGGCCTTCAAGGATTCTCTGAGTCAGATTCTGGTACAGACTTATAGTCTCATTCCCACAGAAGCTAGGAAGGATGATATCCGTGAGGTTTAGGACCACCGTAAGTAGCCGTTGCCGCACTCCAAAATGTATTCTCTTCTTAGATTCCTTTATTACTAGTCCCCCTGTGACTCCCGTCTTTATGGACGGGCATGTGGGAGGGGGATGTGTGGTGGTACTATAAAGAGTTGTTGTTCCCAGAGTGGTTGTTGGAGCAATGGTGGTGGATCTATTCTGGACCCAAATGTCCCAACATCACTGATCTGTACCCACACACGGGGAGGCCAGGCATATTCTCCACCTGGTATCCCCTGGTTGAGGTCTCCCTGAGAATTGGGCAAAGACAGGCGTGCACCTTATTTTTGCCCCCTCCCTATAAGTACAACTTCCCCGTTTCTTCTCTAGCACGAAGCACATTGCGGTCTTGTTTACTACTAATGTTAGGCCCTGGTTATTGGTCCAACCCCAATGTCGATTAAGATCCGTATTGAGTTGAGTTATGCCCATTAGTCCAATGCTACAATTTAAATCTACTGTTGTACCGGCTACCACCACTAAGGCTCTCGAGTCACAGTTAATGGTTTCAGATGTTCTATAGTATAGGCCTTGGGGTCTGTAGCTTCCTTCGTCGGAGGACGTCCCGGCTCCAAGGAGGAATAGGATCCTGTAAAACACAATGTTTCCGGTGATCACCGGTTGGTTAAGATCCAAATCGTTTCAACTGGGTCCAGTGCTTCCATCTACCAATACCCCCCATATCTATGCAAGCGCATGTATCGCTGATCATGATCACTTGGTGGGCCCGGTCCATTTTGATGAGAATCCGGGTCTTTCGGGATTCAACCTCACCATGACCTGTCTCCCTATGGGGGGTACCTGAACCCTTTGTTCCTTCGTATCCGTTTCTAAATTTTTAATGGCTTGTTGGTCCCTAGCTTGCGCTTGTAATCCATGTAGCTGTTTACATAGCTCCATGACGAACCTCCGTATCTTGTCCTTGTAAGGTCCTACATCCTTACTTCCAGATACTAATACTTTTGGCAATCTCATAGCTCTTCCTGTCATTAGCTCAAAGGGGGTCAGTCCGGTAGTTCGGCTCAGGGTGGTTCTAATTTCATTAAGATTCGTGGAAGTAACTCCACCCACCCCTTCCCGGTCTCCTCAATTGCCTTGGCTAATGCGGTTTTTAGGGTCCTATTCATCCGCTCTACTAATCCGGACGATTCCAGATGGTACGGGATGTGGAATTTTTGTTTAATCCCTAGCAGGGCACAGGCTTGTTTCATGACTTTCCCCATAAAATGTGTACCTTGATCTGAGTCCAACTGCAGTGGCATCCCCCACCTGGGTATTATTTCCCCAGCCAGGATTTTAGCCACTGTATCGACGGTGCAATTCCTAGTAGCAAAGGCTTCTACCCACTTTGTAAATTGATCTGTTATTACCAGGCAGTACATTTTTCCCCTCTGGCTGGGCAGTGGCCCGGTAAAATCTATTTGTAGGGCTTCCCAGGGTCCCTTTGGGCAGGGTTGGTGTCCCAGCCGGACCTTTATCTTGTTTCCCAGGTTGTATTTTGCGCATGTTATACACCTCCTACAATAGTTTTCTACGTCTCTCCCCATTCCTTCCCACCACCAACATCGTGACATGGAGTTTATCATGCCGGTCCTACTGGTGTGGGTGTACCCATGGTAGAGACCCAATAGATTCTGTCAGAGACATTCCGGGGCCACCACGTTGTCATTTCTCTTCCACACTCCATCCGCTCCCTTTCTTGCTCCATTCTGTTCCCACCCTTCTATTTCTTGCGGGGTGGATTCTCTCTGTACCTTGAGTATGTTTATTTCTTCTGTTTTGGTGATACATGAGCCAATGTCTACTGGTCATGTCTACTTCAGCTGCCTCTCTGGCAGCTTGGTCTGCCCAGGCATTTCCCTGCTGGTGCCTGTCTGTGATTTTTGAGTGCGCTTTAATTTTTATTACTGCACATTCCTGAGGGAGGAGGGAAGCTTCTACCAATCCCTTGACTATCTCTTCATGCCTAATGGGTCCCCCTCCCGAAGTCACGTATCCCCGCCTCTTCCAAGCAGTCATGTAATCGTGCACCACTTCGAAGGCGTACTGGCTATCAGTGTCTATGTTGACCCTTTTTCCTGCTGCTAGTTTCAATGCCTTCGTAAGGGCTACCAATTCCGCTACCTGAGCCGATAGATTTCCCCTGTCTTGCCCATTGCTGTCCATGACTGCCCACCCTGTCCGGGAGGATCCGTTTACATATCGACGGGATCCATCCACATAAAGATCCATATCTGCCCTTTCGAGTGGGGTTTCCCTAATCTGGCTCCCTTCTTCCTCGCTTCCCGTGGGGTCACACTGGTGCTCTTTGCCTTCGGTGACTATCCAGCCTGCGGGATTATTCCCGCTATCCTTTATTATAGTCAAGGCGCCATTTGGGGGCAAAAGCATTGCTTCCCAATTGGCGCGTTGTGCATCATCCTTAGCCTCCCGATGTTGAGCAACTCCACAAGGGTTTGCGGTGTATGCAGGATAATTTGCCCGGTCATTATGATAGGCTCGCTCGCCCTCTCAGCCCATGCCGCACAATCAAGGGCTGCGACACATCGAGATAGCCCTGCGGCTACCGCTCCTTGTTTCGTGGAGTAGTATGCGACGGGTCTTTGTCTATCCCGTGTTCCTGGTTACCACTGCATTGTAGTGGGTCTCACGATTGTACATATACAGATGGAAGGGCCTATTCTGATCCGGCAACCCCAAGGTGGGTGCGCTCATAAAGGCGTGTTTAAGCTGTATGAATGCCGCCTCCTGGGGGCGGCCCCAGTCTACAGGCTCTTGGGAGGTTTACCTCCTTTCGCTAGATCCTGTATCGGCTGGGCCATTTCTGCATATTCTGGAATAAAGTTCCGGCAATAATTAAATAGCCCCAAAATCTGTCGGACCCCTCTCACTGTCCCTGGTCTAGGCATAGTTCTAATAGCCTCCTTCCTATCGGCGGGCATCTGTCTGTTCCCTTGGGATACTATGTATCCCAAATATGTAACCTCCCTTCTTCCGACCTGGGTTTTCCTCAGGTTAGCCTTCAACCCCGAGCGCTGTAAGGCCCCTAATACTGTAGTTAGGGCCACCAGGTGTTGTGCCTCAGTACCTGAGGTGATAAGAATATCGTCCACGTACTGTAGTACAGTGCTTCCTCCCCCTACATCCAGGGGTTTCAAGATCCCTGACAATGCTCGGTGAAATATTCCCGGGCTATTGTGAAACCCCTGGGGCACCCTGGTCCACGTATATTGTCTCCCCTTTATAGTGAAGGCAAACTTCTTCTGTGACTCCTCCTCTAAAGGTATGGCCCAGAACCCGTTTGCTATGTCAAGTACCGTAAAGATTTTATGTTCAGGGTTCAGGCCGTTGAACACAGTCGAAGGGCTTGCCACAATCGGGTATTCCCTTGGGGTGACTTTGTTCAGGGCGGTATAATCAACGGTGAACCTATAGGTCCCGTCGGGTTTCTTCACAGGCCACACCGGTGAATTAGTGGTGGCTGTTACTGGCTTCACCACCCCTTGTGCTTCTAACTCTTGGACTATTTGGTGGACTGCTGCATCAGCCTCAGGTTTTAAGGGGTATTGTTTATGGGCCTTATGCTCCGGCCCGGGAATATTGACCGGGTTCATCTGGGCCAGCCCGCAATCTTGTTTGTGCCGTGCCCACAGTGTCGGGTATAGTCGGCAGACACTGCCCCACACGCCCTTCGTTTCCCATTCGGGCTGTATTGGGACTATCTTTGCCACTCGCTGCTGTGGATGCCCCAGGCAATCGAACTTCTGTTCAGTCTGATGTTTTCCTCCCCATATAATTCGATTACGCTGGGGGTCTATAAGTGCCCCTACTTCCCTCAAAGTGTCTATCCCTAGTATGGCGCCTTCTGGGTTAGGGCAGCACCAGAATTGAGTGGGTATCATTATGCCCTGTATCTCTAGAGGTACTACTTCACTCAATGTTGCTTTTTTAAATTCCCCCCCTATCCCTTGAATATTGACCGTGGTCTGGGTAAGGGGGAGGTCTAGGTTGGTTATTGATACCGGCGCTCCCGTGTCTACTAGCATGTTGCACTGCTGGCCGCCTCTAATAAACATACGGGAATCTAGCGTTGGCTGTTCCAACCTTCCTTCGGGGGCCGGTAACCCCTGGTGGCCACCACTAGCCAGTTTGAGCAGGTTGAGGAGCTCTTCATTAGAGGGTGGCTCCGGCGGGGGCAATGTTTTTTGCTGGAGGATCTCCACCAGTTCCTCACGGGTAATGGGTATCCCAGTTTGTTTCTCGGTTTGGTGGGTTTGTTTCCCAGGTTGGTGGGGACCCTTTCCTGCCTCCCCCCCTCCCGATACTCAGCATCTTCTTGCTATGTGTTCCAGTTTATTGCGATTATGGCACCTGGGTCTATACGTCCCCTTTCCGGCCTCCTTTCGTGGGCATTCTCTGCTAAAATGTCCGTCCTGATGACATGTGTAACACGTCAAGGGGGCGGCGCGGAGGTCCCCATCCCCTTCCTTTCCTTCTGTTGCTAGTGCTGCTGCTACCATCTTTGACACTTTCTCCTTCTGCTTGGCCTTTAGCTCCTCTACATTCTGTGCCCACTCTAAGATCTCATCATAGTCATCCCCTATCTTGAATCCTAATTTAATTATTTTTTGATGCACCTCCCCCAGCCTATCCTTAAACATTTCTAGGAATGCCTCGTCATCTTTCTCGGGGTCATTAGCACCGGAGTGGTCCTTATACTCGAGCCATTTCCATTCCCCATACTCTCCTGCAGTTTCGTTTGGCTTCTGGGTTATCTTTAATATTCTACTCCAGTTAGTTCTTATAGGTCCCCAACATCCATCCATCCCGTGTTTTAGGTCTAGTAACCGCTGTGGCTTGGTCCGGTTCCCTATCGTCATCCAGCCACCATCTTGCATGCCTAGGGTAGCCCTCTGCCAATTTACACTACCTGTTTTGGCCTTTACCAAACTGTGTATGTCACCTAAGGTTAAGTTATGCACATCGAACTTTTCCTCAACCTTTTGCCAGAACTCTGTATTTCTGCTATTGGGTTTGGGTGTGGGTAGATCCTTTAATGGTGTCTGTCTCTCATGCGGGGTGAGGGGAACTTCTTGTATAGTGACGTGAGCGGGTTGCTGTCTGTGTGCAGGTGTGGTAGTCGTGCGTACGGGAGCTGCCTGTATGTATTCATTATATGCCGGGGGCTCTCTCTGCGTTCCATCATCTGGAGGCTCTCCTACTGGTATTTCCTCCAGTGAGGGATACAGTGGAGTGGTTATCAGGGCTACCTTTGGGTTGGGTATTGCTGATGCACACTGTAGGGGCTTACCGTTCTCCTTTACGACCCTTTCTAAGGTTGCGATTTTCGTGTTTAATCTCTGAATCAGCTCAACACGAGTATCTATTTCCATTACTAGTTCCCGGTAGCAGGTGAGGATAATTGCCTGGGCCATTCTAACCTTGTTTTTGGTTTGACTATCCCACCATTTTTTCTGTCTATCAGGGGCATCCGTGGGCTGCCACCCTCTCCGTTTCATTCCTTCCATTAAGGTTGCATATTTGTTACTTAGTAACTCTAATAGAGACCCCTCGGGTCCCTGGTTACACTCTCCCTTCTTCCCTTGTTTAATGGCCTGGGTCCCCGTCCCTTCACCAGCTCCATTTGTCCTTTTACTTGCTGAGTTACCCATCTTCTTTGGGCTATGAGGGTCTTGGGTACTCCCTTGAATTCGTGTTAGGTATGCAGGACGTTATTTATATCTATAAGTCTTCCTTTGGCGCCGTACACTCATACTGCCACGCTTTGGGTCAATATATCCCGTCACTGCGGGGATATCGTCTCTACGTCCTCACTCTCTCGTCCCTGCACCATGCGCTCGTACCGCTTTGGGTCAATAAACCTTCCCCGATATCTTCCCTTGCATCGCACCCTCGCACTGCCGCGCTACCTACACGCGCGGTCTTAGGATATACCTTTGACCCCCTTCCACCCCTAGATCGTCCTTGTCCTCCGTCTCCGTCCCTGCGGGACTCACTACAGCTGGTTCTTTTGTACGAATATCCTTCCCTTGTGGTTTACAATGCCACAGCTCTAACTTGAAGGTGGTAAATTAAAACATACTCACCCCAACAGCTGGGTCATTGTTCCATTCGGGAAGTCCGTACCCTGCTCGCAGCGCCAAATGTCGAGGGGAGAGAGGGAAGGCTTCTTTTCCCACGAGCGGGCCCACTGATATAGAGGGTCGACGCTTGCCCCAGCCCACGTAGCAATTCTCGAAGTTAGCAGACAGAGACGGATGGCAAAGTATAACGATCTTTATTTCAAACGTCCGGGAACACCCCTCATCACAGCCGCCTGTGAGTGGAGATGCTCTCCGAACAGCACAATCATACAACTTTTATACATTTCAAAAACCCCTCTGTTCCCGGACAAGACCTCCCTAGATTTCTAATTGGACTACCTTATCAGTGCTACTTCTCTGATTGGACTACCTTATCAGTGCTACTCCGGATTGACAGGTCATGAGCTCTGACTGACAGGCCATGATCTCGTGACCATCTTAGATCGTTCCCAGAGTGGTGTCATTAGGTTGGAATTTGTTATACATTTCCTTTGGTGCCATGAAGTCTATCTCGGGCCTCTTCTCACGGCATTATCAGCGGTCTGTTTAGGTTCTCTCCTATTGACATTCCATGTTGGAATACTATCTGGTATCCCAACCCATAACCGTACCTTCTGGAGCCTTGGTGCTGGAATGTACAAGGCGCGAGAAGAAAGGCATTTACCTCCTTATGGGTCAGTGCAGGAACCAGCACTTTAACCCTTATCCCGCTGGTACCCCTAATGCCAAATTTTCCTCTTACAATGGGATTGAAGGCCGATAAATCCCCGGGACCTGATAGTCTGCATCTCAGAGTACTTAAGGAAGTGGTGCTAGAAATAGTGGATGCATTGGCGATCATTTTCCACCAGTTTAGCGATTCGGGATCAGTTCCTATGGACTGGAGGGTAGCTAATGTAACACCACTTTTTAAAAAAGGAGGGAGTGAAAACGGGTAATTATAGACCGGTTAGCCTGACATGACTAGTGGGGAAAATGTTGGAATCAATTATGAAATAGCAGCGCATTTGGAAAGCAGTGACAGGATCGGTCGAGGTCAGCGTGGATTTATGAAAGGGAAATCGTGCTTGACAAATCTTCTCGAATTTTTTGAGGATGCAACTAGTAGAGTGGACAAGGGAGAACCAGTGGATGTGGTTTATTTGGACTTTCAAAAGGCTTTTGACAAGGTCCCACAGAAGAGATTGGTGTGCAAAATCAAAGCACATGATATTTGGGTAATGTACTGACGTGGATAGAGAACTGGTTGGCAGACAGGAAGCAGAGAGTCGGGATAAACGGGTCCTTTTCAGAATTGCAGGCAGTGACTAGTGGAGTGCCGCAGGGCTCAGTGCTGGGACCCCAGCTCTTTACAATATACATTAATGATTTAGATGAAGGAATTGAGTGTAATATCTCCAAGTTTGCAGATGACACTAAACTGGATGTAAGGAGGATGCTAAGAGGCTGCAGGGTGACTTGGACAGGTTAGGTGAGTGGGTAAGATCATGGCAGATGCAGTATGTGGATAAATGTGAGGTTATCCACTTTGGGGGCAAAAACACGAAGGCAGAATATTATCTGAATGGTGGCAGATTCAGAAAAGGGGAGGTGCAACGAGACCTGGGTGTCATGGTTTATCAGTCATTGAAAGTTGACATGCAGATAATGCAGGCGGTGAAGAAGGCAAATGGTATGTTGGCCTTCATACCTCGGGGATTTGAGTATAGGAGCAGGGAGGTCTTACTGCAGTTGTACAGGGCCTTAGTGAGGCCTCCCCTGGAATATTGTGTTCAGTTTTGGTCTCCTAATCTGAGGAAGGATGTTGTTGCTATCGATGGAGTGCAGCGAAGGTTCACGAGACTGATTCCCGGGATGGCAGGACTGACATATGAGGAGACACTGGATCGACTGGGTCTGCATTCACTGGAGTTTAGACGGATGAGAGGGAATCTCATAGAAACATAAATTCTGACGAGACTGGACAGGCTAGATGCAGGAAGAATGTTCCTGATGTTGGGGAAGTCCAGAACCAATGGACACAGTCTAAGGATAAGGGGGAAGCCATTTAGGACTGAGATGAGGAGAAACTTCTTCACTCAGAGAGTTGTTAACCTGTGAAATTCTCTACCGCAGAGAGTTGTTGATGCCAGCTCATTGGATATATTCAAGAGAGAGTTAGATATGGCCCTTACGGCTAAAGGGATCAAGGGGTATGGAGAGAAAGCAGGAAAGGGGTACTAAGGTGAATGATCAGCCATGATCTTATTGAACGGTGGTGCAGGCTCGAAGGGCCGAATGCACCTATTTTCTATGTTTCTATGTCTCATCGACGAGAGCATGCAGAAATCAAGCGCAGGCAGCGGAAAGAGCATGCGGCAAACCAGTCCCACCCATCCTTTCCCACAATGACTATCTGTCCCACCTGTGACAGGGACTGTAGCTCTCGTATTGGACTGTTCAGCCACCTAAGGACTCATTTTTAGAATGGAAGCAAGTCTTCCTCAATTCCGAGGGACTGCCTTTGATGATGACAACTCATCCATAGGTGGAGAGTATTCCATCACACTCCTAACTTGTGCCTTGTAGATGGTGGAAAGGCTTTAGGGGGTCAGGAGGTGAGTCACACGCTGCAGAATACCAAGCCTCTGCCCTGTGGCTGGTCCAGTTTCTGGTCAATAGTGACGCCCAGGATGTTAAAGATGCGAGATTCAGTGATAATAATGCCGTTGAATATCAAGGGGCAGTGCCTGGATTCTCTCTAGTTGGAGATGGTCATTGCCTGGCAGTTGTGTGGTGAGAATGTTACTTGCCACTTATCAGCCCAAGCCTGAATTTATCCAAGTCTTGCTGCATGCGGGCACAGACTCCTTCATTATCTGAGCAGTTGCAAATGGAACTGATCACTGTGTAATCAGCAGCGAACATTCCCACTTCTGACTTTATGATGGAGAGACGATCATTGATGGTGAGATGATCATTGATGAAGCAGCTGAAGATGGTTAGGCCAAGGACACTGCCCTGAGGAACTCCTGCAGCGATATCCTGGAGCTGACATGATTGGCCTCCAAAAACCACAACTATCTTCCTTTGTGCTAGTTATGATTCCAGTTAGTGGAGAATTCCCCCACCTCCCGATTCCCATTGACTTCAATTTTAGTAGGGCTCCTTGATGCCACACTTGGTCAAATGCTGCTTTGATGTCAAGGGCAGTCACTCTCACCTCACCTCTGGAATTCAGCTCCTTTGTCCATGTTTGGACCAAGGCTGTAATGAGGTCTGAAGCCGAGTGGTTCTGGTGCACCTGAAATTGCGCATCGGTGAGCAGGTTATTGGTAAGTGCCGCTTGATGGCACTGTTGACGATACCTTCTATTACTTTGCTGATGATGAGAGTAGGCTGATGGGGCAAATATTGGCCAGATCGGATTTTGTGAACAGAACATACCTGGGTAGTTTTCCACATTGTCAGGTGAATGCCAGTGTCATAGCTGTACTGGAACAGCTTGGCTAGAGGCGCAGCTAATTCAGGAGTACAAGTCTTCAGCACGACAGCTGGGATGTTGGCAGTGCCCATAGCCTTTGCTGCATCCTGTGTGCTCAGCCGTTTATTGATATCACTTGGAGTGAACTGAATTGGCTGAAGACAGGCTTCTGTGATGGTGGGGACCTCAGGAGGAGGCCTAGATGGATCATCCACTCAGCCCTTCTGGCTGAAGTTGGTTGCAAACGCTTCAGCCTTGTCTGATGGAATAACTGGTCCCACATTCTATCCTACATAAACTTGAGGTCATCTAAAATTTGGCAGCACATGTCCTAACTCGCACCAAGTCCCGATCACCCATCACCTCTGTGCTCGCTGACCTACATTGGCTCCCAGTTAAGCAACACCTCGATTTCAAAATTCATATCCTTGTTTACAAATTTCTCCATGACCTCACCCCTTCCTAACTCTGTAATCTCCTTCAGCTTCACAACCCCCCAAGATATCTGCGCTCCTCAAATTCTGTCCTCTTGAGCATCCCTGATTATAATCGCTCAACCATTGGTGGCCGTGCCTTCAGTTGCTTAGGCCCTAAGCTCTGGGACTCCCTCTCTAAACCTCTCCGCCTCTCTTCCCTCCTTTAAGACGCTCGTTAAAACTTATCTCTGACCAATCTGCCATAATTTCTTCTTATCTGGCTCGGTGTCAAATTAATTTTTTTTGTCTTATAACACTCTTGTGAAACGCCTTGGGATGTTTTACTACGTTAAAGGTGCTATATAAATACAAGTTGTTGTTAATGTTATTTTGTTGGTTGAAAGAGGAATGTTGGCCAGAGATCATCTTGGGATCTTTTTCATTCACCTGGACTGGTAGATGGGATCCCAATTGAACGTCTCATCCAAATTACAGCTTTATTGAATGAGTTGAAGCTTGTGAAGTATAGGTTTGGGGATACAGCTAAAAAGACATTGGGCAAGTGAAGCCTTGAGGTGATGGACTAGAGTTTCGGCTGCCAAAGGAAAGATAGGGCTGGAGAAGAGTACTGTTCTGGAAGTAGAAGAAAATTATTTTGGTAGTGGAATGGAAGAAGCTGAGCTTGAGGTCAAGAACCACCCCAAATTGTCACACTTCCTGATTCAACTTGAAGTGGCAGTAGGGAGAGTGACTTCAGGCCAGAGACTTGGAGGTGCTGACAAAAAGCCAAAAAGGAAGAGGATCAGTTTTACTGACATTCACCTTGAGAAAGTACCTGGTTTGATATTAACCAAGAATTTGAGTGTGACAACAACTTTTGGCTAATGGAGGTGGCAGAAATTTGCTGCTGGGCATCAAGTGAAAGCTAATGTATTGCTTCCGGATAGTGTCACTGCCGCCTTACAATTAGCAACCCCAACTACCCATCTTCCTCTCTCGTGGACCTTCCTGCCCAGTATGCCTGCTGGCAGCTAACCTTGCCAACAGCCTTCCTATCCTCCTTACTCTACTCACCACTGCCGATTTCAGTGGATCAACAATCATCGCCCATCTCCAGATTTTCCTCCAGAATGTTCCTTCGCTCATAGACGCTCATATTGCCATCCATGACTTTATTGTGGATGATCATGTTGATATCCTGGCTTTGACTGAAATTTTTATCACAGGTAGAAATACATTGTTCCTTACACCAAAGCCTCCTTACATGACTATACTTTCCTCTACCTGCCCCAGTCAACTGCCGACGTGCCCTTTATCACCGAGTCACACGATGGTCTCTTTTTTTGAGGATGTAACTAGTAGAGTGGACAAGGGAGAACCAGTGGATGTGGTATATTTGTACCTTCAAAAGGCTTTTGAAAAGGTCCCACACAAGAGATTCGTGTGCAAAATCAAAGCACATGGTATTGGGGTTAATGTACTGACGTGGATAAAGAACTGGTTGGCAGACAGGAAGCAAAGTGTCGGGATAAACGGGTTCTTTTCAGAATGGCAGGCCGTGACTAGTGGAGTGCCGCAGGGCTCAGTGCTGGGACTCCAGCTCTTTACAATATACATCAATAATTTAGATGAAGGAATTGAGTGTAATATCTCCAAGTTTGCAGATGACACTAAACTGGGTGGTGATGTGAGCTGTGAGGGGGACACTAAGAGGCTGCAGGGTGACTTGGACAGGTTAGGTGAGCGGGTAAATGCATGGCAGATGCAGTATAATGTGGATAAATGTGAAGTTATCCACTTTAGGGGCAAAAACACGAAGACAGATTATTATCTGAATGGCGGCAGATTAGGAAAAGGGGAGGTGCAACTGCGTGTCATAGTTCATCAGTCATTGAAAGTTGGCATACAGGTACAGCAGGTGGTGAAGAAGGCAAATGGTATGTTGGCCTTCATAGCTGGGGGATTTGAGTACAGGAGCAGGGAGGTCTTACTGCAGTTGTACAGGGCCTTGGTGAGGCAGAAAACGCGAGTGGGAGTTGTGTACAGACCACCAAACAGTAGCAATGAGGATAGGGACAGCATCAAACAAGAAATTAGGGATGCGTGCAATAAAGGTACAGCAGTTATCGTGGGCGACTTCAATCTACATATTGACTGGGCTAACCAAACTGGTAGCAATGTGGAGGAGGAGGATTTCCTGGAGTGTATTAGGGCTGGTTATCTAGACCAATTGGTCGAGGAACCAACTAGAGGGCTGGTCATCCTAGACTGGGTGATGTTGTAATGAGAAAGGACTAATTAACAACCTTGTTGTGCGAGGTCCCTTGGGGAAGAGTACCATAATATGGTAGAATTCTTTATTAAGATGGAGAGTGACACAGTTAATTCAGAGACTGGGGTCCTGAACTTGGGGAAAGGTAACTTTGATGGTATGAGACGTGAATTGGCTAGAATAGACTGGCGAGTGGTACTTAGAGTTGACGGTGGATAGACAATGACAAACATTTAAAGATCACATGGATGAACTTCAACAACTGTACATCCCTGACTGAAGTAAGAATAAAACGGGGAAGGTGGCTCAACCGTGGCTAACAAGGGAAATTAAGGATAATGTTAAATCCAAGGAAGAGGCATATAAATTGGCCAGAAAAAGCAGCAAACCTGAGGACTGGGAGAATTTTGTAATACAGCAGAGGAGGACAAAGGGTTTAATTAGGAGGGGAAAAAGAGAGTATGAAAGGAAGCTTGCTGGGAACATAAAAACTGACTGCAAAAGCTTCTCTTGATATGTGAAGAGAAAAAGATTAGTGAAGACAAACATAGGTCCCTTGCAGTCAGATTCAGGTGAATTTATAACGGGGAACAGAGAAATGGCGGACCAGTTAAACAAATACTTTGGTTCTGTTTTCATGAAGGAAGACACAAATAGCCTTCCGGAAATACTAGGGGACCGAGGGTCTAGTGAGAAAGAAGAACTGAAGGATATCCTTATAAAGCGGGAAATTGTGTTAGGGAAATTGATAGGATTGAAGCCCAATAAATCCCCAGGGCCTGATAGTCTGCATCCCAGAGTACTTAAGGAAGTGGCCCGAGAAATAGTGGATGCATTGGTGATCATTTTCCAACAGTCTATCAACTCTGGATCAGTTCCTATGGACTCGAGGGTAGCTAATGTAACACTACTGTTTAAAAAAGGAGGGAGAGAAAACGGCGAATTATATACCGGTTAGCCTGACATCAGTAATGGGGAAAATGTTGGAATCAATTATTAAAAAGATGAAATTGCAGCGCATTTGGAATGCAGTGACAGGATCGGTCCAAGTCAGCATGGATTAATGAAAGGGAAATCATGCTTAACAAATCTTCTGGAATTTTTTGAGGATGTAACTAGTAGAGTGGACAAGGGAGAACCAGTGGATGTGGTGTATTTGGACTTTCAAAATGCTTTTGACAAGGTCCCACACAAGAGATTGGTGTGCAAAATTAAAGCACATGGTATTGGGGGTAATGTATTGATGTGGATAGAGAACTGGTTGGCAGACAGGAAGCAGAGAGTCGGAATAAACGGATCCTTTTCAGAATGGCAAGCAATGACTAGTGGGTGCCGCAGGGCTCAGTGCTGGGACCCTAGCTCTTTCATTAATGATTTAGATGAAGGAATTGAGTGTAATATCTCCAAGTTTGCAGATGACACTAAACTGGGTGGTGGTGTGAGGAGGACGCTAAAAGGCTGCAGGGTAACTTGGACAGGTTAGGTGAGTGGGCAAATGCATGGCAGATGCAGTATAATGTGGATAAATGTGAGGTTATCCACTTTGGGGGCAAAAACACGAAGGCAGAATATTATCTGAATGGCGGCAGATTAGGAAAGGGGTAGATGCAACGAAACCTGGGTATCGTGGTTCATCAGTCATTGAAAGTTGGCATGCAGGTACAGCAGGCGGTGAAGAAAGCAAATGGTATGTTGGCCTTCATAGCTCGGGGATTTGAGTACAGGAGCAGGGAGGTCTACAGTTGTACAGGGCCTTGGTGAGGCCTCACCTGGAATATTGTGTTCAGTTTTGGTCTCCTATTCTGAGGAAGGACGTTATTGCTATTGAGGGAGTGCAGCGAAGGTTCACCAGACTGATTCTCGGGATGGCGGGACTGACATATGAGGAGAGACTGGATCAACTGGGCCTTTATACACTTGAGTTTAGAAGGATGAGAGGGGATATCATAGAAACATATAAGATTCTGATGGGACTGGACAGGTTAGATGCGGGAAGAATGTTCCCGATGTTGGGGAAGTCCTGAACCAGGGGGACACAGTCTTAGGATGAGGAGTAGGCCATTTAGGACTGAGATGAGGAGAAATTTCTTCACTCAGAGAGTTGTTAACCTGTGGAATTCCCTACCGCAGAGAGTTGTTGATGCCAGTTCATTGGATATATTCAAGAGAGAGTTAGATATGGCCTTTACGACTAAAGGGATCAAGGGGTATGGAAAGAAAGCAGGAAAGGGATACTGAGGGAATGATCAGCCATGATCTTATTGAATGGTGGTGCAGGCTCAAGGGGCCAAATGGCCTACTCTTGCACCTATTTTCTATGTTTCTAAACTTCTAAAAGGCAAGTGACAAGTTTCACATAAAAGGCTAGTTAAACTCAAAGCTATGTTTGGATGGTAAATCTATGGACAGAAAAAAAATGAGCAACCCTTGTACTCCATGTTGTTGAAACTGACCGTAGAATCTTAGTAGGCTTGATGCTCAACATGTCCAATCAATGCAGAATAGCTATCAATAAAGCCAATATAATGTTGAACTAGAGTCAAAACAGCAGAATTTTGGGTAAAATTGGTATGCTTTGTAACCATTGATCAGGTGCAAATCAGGCACAAAGCAAAGCAAACCAAATTAACAGTGGGATGGACTGTGACACGGGTGCATGTTAGATGTAAATACATAGTGTCTGAATCGTCATCTTGGATTAGTCATGTGACTCATCAGGTGATTCTTGTGTTCCCTCTCAATGTGTGGTCTGGTAAAGAAGCAGCCTGTTGCTTCTCCTGAATTGCTGAGTTTCCTGGTTATTTTATATATTTAAATATAAGATTGATATTCTTTATAACAAATCACAGCAGTGGTAGTGATTGTTTAAAGCAACTTTCACTATTTTAATGGACATCTTGGTAGCTGGCACGGGTTTTAAAGTTACTGAAGTGTGTACATGATGGCATCGGGAGGTGGTCTATCACCGCCTCGGGCTCTCGAAATCCATAGCGGAAAAGATTCGAGTGAGCCTGGAAGCGTTATGCCCTGGCGCTGGAGCAAAGCCAGAATTGGTGCAGGTGTCAACGCTTCTCACAGTAATAGGGGAAGAAGCACGTAACGTGTACTGGGCCATGGATGGAGACAGAGACAGAAATGGTGCTGGAGAAATTTGCTCAGTACTGCCAACCGTGCAAGAATGTTCCTTTTGAGAGATATACATTCAACAGGAGGACACAAGATGCTGGCGAAACGTAGGGCCAGTATTGTACAGTGCTGCGAAAACTCGCCAAAGAGTACGAGTTCAACTCTATAACACCGGAAGAGATACTCAGAGACTGCCATGTGTTTGGGATTGCAGATGCGAGGGTGCAGGAGAGACGGCCTCGAGAGGCTAATCTAACCTTGGCAAAGACAGATAAGATTTGTCATATGGCTGCAAGCATGATGCTGCAACTCAAAGTCATTGGGGAGTTAAAGGGACAGAATGCGAGTGCGGTACATAAAGTCAAGGAAACTCTCATGGACGACAGAGGCAAGCTTCAGCATAACACTAAAGATTCCACAAAGTCTCATGAGTGCTGGAACTGCGGGAAGAACGACGAGTTCCACAAGAGAAAGCACGACTATATGGGCTTCCTGGGCATGGACATCATTAAGTACAATGACAATGATGAAATTAACAGAACACCATCCACTGGAGTAATGGTATACACGATCAATGTCTACAAGCCACTAACTAAGGAGTGTTTATTACTGAAACATCCTCGGGTATTCAGTGATGGAGTACAACAGGTTGACATGCAGCAGAGCCTGGTCTCCAGTCGTCTTGGATCCCCTTACCACTGGACCAAGACCTTGCTCCGTCAAGCCCGTGTGGTGGCTGGTGTGCAAAGGCCACCCCATGTTAAAAGAATTCACGCATAGGCATCTTCCACCATTTAAAATGAGTTCATCGGTCACCTAAGTACTCATTTTTATTGTGGACTGATACCAGACTGATTCCTGGGATGGCAGGTCTGTCGTATGAGGAGAGATTGGGTCGACTGGGCCTGTAGTCACTGGAGTTTAGAAGAATGAGAGGGGATCTCAGGATACGGAGTAGGAAATTTAGGACCGAGATGAGGAGAAATGTTTTCACTCAGAGGGTGGTGATCCTGTGGAATTCTCCACTACAGAAGGCTGTGGAGGCCAAGTCACTGAATACATTTAAGGAGATAGATAGATTTCTAGATATAAAAGGGATCAAAAGGTATCGGGGAAAAGCTGGAATATGGTGTTGAGATAGAGGATCAGCCATGATCATATTGAACGGCAGTGCAGACTCGAAGGGCCGAATGGCCTACTACTGCTCCTGTTTTCTATGTTTCTATGGAAGCAAGTCATCCTCAACCCCGAGGGACTGCCCATGATGATGAGGACAGATTGAGGGAGAATACTCAAAGGTTCTCAACAAGGCAGAGATCCAGTTTAATATGTCCCACATTGTGCACCAGTGGCTTTAAGGGAGCTGGAGGAAACCCTCAATGGTCTGGTCAGACAGGAAATCTTCACTCCTGTTAAAATGCCGACCTCATGGATTAGTTCGATGGTAGTCATACCTAAGAAGAATGGCACACTATGCATCTGCTTAGATCCTAAAGACTTAAATAAGGCTATCAAACCAGAACATTATCCTTTACCAACGATTGAAGATGTAGCTATGTGTCTACATGGTGTTAGAAGTCTTCATGATTCTCAACGTCCAAAATGGGTTTTGGCATGTGAGTCTCGATGAACAGTCATCATATTTTACAACCTTCCACATTCCTTTATGACAATATCGCTGGAAGTGTAAGCCATTTGGGATCAGCTCAATGCCAGGCATTTTCCAATGAAAAATGAATGAGCTAAGGGAAGGACTACAAAAGACTGAAGCCATTGCAGATGATTTTGTGATGGTTGGTTTTGGAGAAACACAAGTAGCAGCAGTTCAAAACTATGATAAATACCTAGAAGCTTTCTTACATCGATGCAGTGATCATGGTGTGGAAACAAAGATAAAATGAAACTTTGTATGCAAGACGTTCCCTTTATTGGATGTGTTGCTATGGGAAGAGGACTGTGTGTGGATCCAGCCAAAGTTAATGTGGTTTTGGAGATGTCGTCACTGACTGATGTAGCAGAGTGCCAGCGACTACTTGGACTTGGTCAATATCCGAGTAAGTTTCTCCCGCATCTGTCAGACATAACAAAACTGCTCAAAGATTTAACACAGAAAGACGCAGAGTGGTTCTTGGGTGAATCGCAAGAATTGGTGCTGCACTGACTTAAAGTAGCGGGCACCAGCACGCCAGTATTATAATCTCAAGGAAAAGGTCACTTTACAATGTGTCGCATCTCACTTTGAATTTAGAACAGCAATGACGCAGAATGGACAACCAGTCGCGTATGTATCAAGGGCATTGACAGCAGTAGAGACGAGATACGCACAGATTGGAAAAGAACTTCTTGCGATCATGTTCACCTCTGATAAATTTGAAGCCTACTTCTATGGCCAAAACGTGGTGAATATTGAAAGTGATCACCATCTGTTAGAATCAATAGTTCTCAAGTCACTAAACAAAACACCTAAGAGACTTCAAAGAATGCTGTTAAGACTCCAAAAATATTGTCTGAAAGTATCTTATAAAAAAAAGAGTCCTAGCAGATACACTGAGCAGAGCATACCTGCCAGAAGTTAACACCTGAGACTTTATACGTGAACTGGAAGAAATTGATTATCGCGATTCACTTCCAGTTGGTGACTCATGATGGCAACAACTTAATCATGTTATAGCGGATGATGCATTTCAGAAGCAACTGCAGGTTATTATTCAGCAAGGCTGTCCTGGGATCAAGTCAGATGTGCCTGAATGCCGCCACCCATACTCTGACTTTCAAGATGAACTAACTCTCCAAGGAGATTTGATATTCAAGGGACAGCAACTCATAGTGCAGCTGTATTGCGAATAGAGTTGATGTCATTAGTTCATTCCACACACGTTGGCATAGAAGGTTGTATCCATAGATTCTGTGACAGCCTCTAATGGTCCAGGATGTCAAATTGTGAAATCTGTTTGGCTCATAGGAGTGCTTCATGGAACGAATGTAGTAGAGATGGTGACTAGGCCTTGCTTGAAGGTTGCGGCTGACTTTTGAGAGTTGCATGGCCAGACCTTGCTCATGGTGTGTGACTACTTCAGTAAATTTATCGAAGTAGCCAGCTTCACTTCAGTTACTACTCGCAGTGTTCTGAGAGAACTTCAGGAGATGTTTGAAAGATTTGGGATACCAGACATCCATGTACTGGATAATGGTCTGCAATTGCATCAGCTGAATCTGCAGTGTTTGCCAAGAGATGGGGATTGAGACACATGACATCATCACCTCATTACCCGCAGTCCAATGAGAATGCCTTCAAGACCGTGAAACGACTCTTCACAAAGTGCAAGGAGTCTGGACAATCTGAGTCTTTAACTCTATTAGATTGGTGCAACACACCAAGTGAAGATGTGGGAACAAACTCTGCACAGAGACTTATGGGTTGTAGGTGCAAGACATTACTTCCAATAGCAGGATATTCAACTGAGGAAGACACTAGTGCATTTGTTGGCATGATACAACACCAACAGTAATACTATGACAGGAAGGCTAAGCCATTTCAAGAATTACACCCAGACGATACAGTGCAGATGAAACTCCCTGACCAGTGTACTTGGAGTACAGGAACAGGCACACGTGTGTTGCGTCCGAGAAGTTACGATGTGCAAGTGGGAGACTGAGGACTTTTTGGAAAGGAGGAGACCAAGAGGTGATTTTACAGAAGTATATGATAGTTAGAGGATCAGAACATACAAGTCCAGAATATTACTTTACATTCAATTGTGAAAATAGGGCAAGTTCATTAGTTTTATTAGTTGAAACTAATAAAAAGTAAATTTGGAACTGAAATCAGCAAATGTTTTCTCATAGTGATCAACACAGAATGGAATTTCAGGCAGCCTAGCGGAGACAAAACCATGGGATAATTTAAGAAACAATTGGATGGTACAATAGGGGTGGTGGTGGGGAAGGGGCTGTAGGATCTTTCTGATGGACACATTAAGATTGGCCAAATGACTTTTATTGGTAATAATCTTGTCATCCTGTGTGTATATATATATATTAAAAACACAGAACACAGGTCTCACAAGAAAAAATACCCTTCATCAATCATTTTTGGCAGCTGCATGACTCTGCTTTGCAGATTTATAAGAACATAAGAAATAGGAACAGGAGTTGGCCATTTGGTCCGCTTGAGCCTGCTGCGCCATTCAATAAGATCATGGCTGATCTGATCATGGATTCAGCTCCACTTTCCTGCCCACTCCCCATAACCCTTTACTCCCTTACCGCTCAAAGATCGGTCTATCTCCGCCTTAAATATATTCAATGACCCAGCCTTCACAGCTCTCTGGGGCAGAGAATTCTACAGATTTACAACCCTCAGAAATTTCTCATCTCAGTTTTAAATGGGCAGCCCCTTATTCTAAGACTATGTTCCCTAGTTTTAGTTTCCCCTATGAGTGGAAATATCCTCTCCGTATCCACCTTGTCGAGCCCCCTCATTATCTTATGTTTCAATAAGATCACCTCTCATTCTTCTGAACTCCAATGAGTATAGGCCCAACCTATCTTCATAAGTCAACTCCCTCAGTGCCGGAATCAACCTCGTGAACCTTCTCTGAACAAACTCCAATGCAAGTATATCCTTCCTTAAATACGGAGACCAAAACTGTACGCAATGTGTGCAACGTAGCGCTGGAAGGAAGAAATTATCTTTTTCGTATAACTATTAATTATTTGTCATTCAAAGTAGAAGGGATTTTTATTGCAGTCAAATAAAATGGATGGTTTTCATGGAAAACCTGTCCCACAAATATGTACTTACCACAACTATTTAAACTGTATGGAATATAGTCTGTAGCATATTTTTTATATATACATACATATACATATCAAACTATGCATTCCCCCATCCCCATCGAACAAAATCCTTTGTTTATATTATAGTTATGCAATAATCATACTATTTTAATTTATCTCCCTAGATCATTTGTTCTGTAACAGCTCACAATCCCATCGGCACTAATCATTTAATGGTAAGATCATGACATTTACTGGTGTAGATTTGAAGTTATTAAACAACTATAACACGTGCATCACTGGGTCCGTAGAGTTTTTGGTGATTGACAAGTGCAGTCAATCAAGACTACTGCCTGAGGAATAGTTCTTTAAATTGGGAGAAGACAATTATTTTAGACCTGAAACTTCCTTTTCTCATGGGTAAATAGGTATATTTTACATTTTATGGAGTCATTTGTATAGGTTATGTGCACTTCACAGATGGATTAGAAAAAGTTTTATCAGTTATCACTTTAGTATTATTTCTATACATTATAATTGGCCAGTTCTCTTGTTATTGGTAACAAAATTAGGTTTAACAAACTCACCCACAGCAGAATTGTGCGCAACTGCCATTTTTTGATTTGCATTCATTAAAATTGTTAAAATCAGAAAGTATTTTTTATTTGGATAAAGAAAAAGTTTGTGTGCGTTTTCCTGTTTTCTGAACCTTGTTTCTTTTAAAAACGGACACATCTTAGTAATTTACATATACCTGATGCAAATTAACAAAAGGCATCTGGAAATGATAGCAAAATTGACTTGAGCAATCTATGGCATCAGGAACAAAACCGGTTATTCCTTATTTCTAAGCTGGTGGTACTGCAATAAATCTGCTGCAATTTATAATAATGCAATATCACAAGTAACTGGATACATTTATAAATGAGATAATATTTGAAAGTTTAATTTAAACTGAAGAACTTAGATAGCTACTTGAATTTCTTCTGCTAATGCAATGCTAAGATTAAGATTTTATTGTTAGAAGGAAGACGTTTATACTTTGTATTTTGTATATACTTATCACATCCCTAAAAATTCCAAAAGTGCTTTGCATATAATAAATCAAATTATGCAGTTACTGTTGTTACAAGAGCAAATATAGGTTAATTATGCATGTACAGTTATTGTAATAGTAAATCTATATAGGTCTTACTATCAAAATAACAAAGTTACTGATTACATGTCTCCAGTGTGTTGTCTAGTAGAACACAGAGCATGCATTCAGAGTGAAAATGGCACAGCAAAACTGTAGCAGGGTACATAAAGTCTTCATTGTTTCAGTGGTGAGATCTAGTTGATGGATGATATTGAATTCTGACATATCAGGCAGGTTTATCTGTAATTGGTTTGTGGGAAGTATGCTTTGATCAAACTGAAAGAATGTACATGTCATGCTGTGCTTAAAGTTAAGCAGTCCTTGGCAATTTGTAAGTCTGGAAGCATTGGAAGTGGTAAGGTTTTAAATTATGTCTTTCTTACAGAAACTGTTATTTCAAAAATGAGTTACACCTTTCCCACAGATACTATTGAGGCACCAATGCTAATACTGGGGTTAACTAGTGTGATTTATGGAATGCTGGAATGATTACAGTACAAGTGAGGTAATGGCTGCTCGAGACAGTGCTTTATATGTTACTAAATTGATTTGCAGTGGTCTATTTTCTACTAATTTATAGACAGTTTCAAATCTATTTTGCAATAAACATGCCATTTTCATTTCAGATCACTGTGAGTAGGTTTCCATATGCAGACTGGAACCAATTCTGATGACTTCAAGTATTTGACATGACCTTTTGAAGTGGGCCTACATAGCACACAAATACTAAATCAATCTATTTTTAGACAATGTCAAAAAAGAGCAGATTTACAAGATTGATCTTACTGTGCTCCTAACCTTTAAATACAAATCTTTTTTTTAAAAAACTCCCAGTTTGTACGAAGCACAAGCTTAGTAGCACTTCTTATTTCTCAGTTTAAAGTATATTCTAATCTTCCTATGCAGACACAAAAACACTCACCCACTGGCCAGCACTTTGAAATGCTTGGTGGTATCATACTGTAGGAAAATAACATTTATCACCGATCACATATCACTGACACAGTAAATGTTATGGCTTCTTAATTTTCAACAATACTGTATTAAATTGTTTGAGTTTTTGTCTTCATTGAATAAAAATGAATCCACTGAAAGAATTGTGGAGCCAACAGTAGACAACAAACTGGCTTATCAGTTTTTATGTTCGGTGCAAACTTCACATCAGACTAAATATTTATGCCTTCAGTTATTCTAACCCCAGTCTCAGGAACTTTTCTTGGCTTGAGATTTTTTTAACCCACTCAAAACTTTAGTAAAAATTGCTGACATGTTCACTTACTGCTTCAACAATAGTGTTTTTTTTAAACATTCCATGCATAATTATTAAGGGCACAAAATACAATACTGCTTGAAAATGGCAATTCCTTCTTCAGGATTGATGGCAGGTGACCAGCATCTACAATATGCACAAAGTCTCACAAGGCTGCAATGCGGTAAGATTTTCTACTGCCTCCTTTTTTTTTTAAAGCAGTCTATATTATTTGTATTAAATAAGTATACTTCATGTGAAATAAAAAGGCTGGATTTTAAGGAGGCGGGCGGTTTTGGGGAGAGTGGAGGGTTGGGGGAGGCCTCAGAGGTAATTGGAAAACCCAGGTGGCCGGCTCTTAGCTTTAATATCATCGGTGGTGCAGGGGAAGGAGAGGCCTGGGGGGGGGGGGGGGGGGGGGAAAGTGATCAGAGACCTCGTGTGGCGGGGGAAGAGAAAGGCCTGGTGGGGGGGTGATAGGAGACCGCATGAGGGGGAGGGGGCTGTGATCGGAGATCGCGAGTAGGGCCGGGGGTGGGGGCGGAGGTCTCCGATTGTGGGGGGTGGGTTAGGGAGGGGGCCCTAGATCCAGAGGTAGGTTTAAAGGCACTTTCCTCCTGGATCCAGCAGTCCCCACCTTGCTGTAACAGCCCGGTTTTACGAAGTGTGTAAAGCCCGTCCACATGCATTTAAAAAAAAATGGAGGTTAAAAAAGAGGTTTCCGGCCTCATTGTAATATTTAAATTGGTGTCCCGCCTCCTGGGAGCGGGTTGGCAGCCTGACTCCGTTAAAACCAGAAGTGGACGGGTTGGAGGTGGGTTCAGGTTGGGAATAAGTTTAACAATTTAACTACCCCCAATCCCCCAACCCATCCATTTTTTTAGGTTATAATTCCCTCAGACGTGTCTGAAGATAAATTCCAGAGGAGGTAGTTTATTGCAGAAGGGACACATTTTCAACATTAATTACACTAGGTGATGTGAAAAAAAGTGTTTAAAAACCTCGTGTCTTATTGGAGATATTTGTAGTTTTATTAATCTTTTTCCTGAGTTTTATGAAAGGAACAAAAAAAAAATCATCCAACAGTTCATACATAACTTAAGCTGGCGAGGGCTTGAGAAACTGCGAAACAGGTCCAAACCTGGTCCTCCCTGCCATTTTCTTGCCATCAATGAAAATAAGTTAAATTTAGCCTTTTCTCAAAACTTAACGAGTTACGCCATTCAGTATATCCATGTCCTTTTGTAAATACAAGGGTCAATTTTCCCAAATGCCTGCTGGGAATACCCATTCCCCAAGGTGCAAAGTGCAAAAGCCTGCCAAAAGGGTTGGAGATCTGGTGAACTAGATCTCTATCCCCCTTGACAATACTCTAGGATTGCTGGAGCTTCATCTTTTGGGCAAAGAAAGACCAACGTATTAATGTAAATGAGGCAGAATGGGATGCTTTTGGCCTCACCAGTGATGATCACTTTGTCAATGACCAGTTCCTTGTGCTTGCTGCTTTCAATACTGTAAAAAGGGGCGATGTGAACTGAGCTCCTAAATATCAGTTTTCAGCAGTTAAGACTCTGAAATCCCCTGTCTACCCCAGTCAGCAAGCCAGCCACTCTGATAAGATATTTTTGTTTTAAATTCAATAATGGGAATTGCATGAATGTGCAAAATATTGTATGCTCTTAGTTTTAATGGCATGTTTACTACTTTTGCACACAAAGAAAATCTCCTGTATATATTGAATTTGGCTTGTAACAAATGCAACGAGAGTTGAAGTAAATGGAAAATACCTTAGCATTACCCAGTTCGCACACCAGCTGTTTGGTCCATTTTTCCTCACTTGTTAGTTTTAGAAGCTAGTACATTTTCTGTCCCTTTCCTGATGAGCTAAAGTTGATACATTTTTTGCTTAGGTTTCCCCGTTTCTCTGTAGTATGGGCTGGGTCTCAGTTGTGCCTCTCTTTGGGTTGTTGACTTTCAGCTCCACGCTTAGGATGTACCACATGGAATTCTACATGGGGTGAGCTGTGCTAATATGGCACACAGCTTTCACTTTCTGTACCATTCTGAACTATGGGTAAAACCAATCACCAATAAATGAAAATACAAATCTTCAATAATGACTCACGGCCCATAGGTAATGAGGCAACTTCAAAATACGGAAAAACCATGACAGACTTCAACAGCTGGAATAATGAATAATATTTTGTGCTTATACTTTTTCCTTCCCACATCTCGTAAGCTGGATAAATAATTTATTCTAGACTGGTTGGCTATTTCATTGCTCATGGATGGAGATATCCCAGAAGTGAAAATCAAAATAGACAACTTGCGTGCATGAAACACTTAACAGTAAACAACATGCAGTGTTCCATAGATAATTTGAAAACTCTGGAGGTTCTACAAGGAGTCACAAACACATAGAATAAAACGATTTCTCATGTTATGTTTCATTTAGGCAACGGACCATAACTTGCACCTGTACCACATGTGAATCACTGGTCTTCGAAACAGCTGCTATAATGCTCAGTCACAAGTGACAGCCTTTAAACAAAGACAGTAGTACAGGTATAACAATTATTCAGAGTGTAATTACAGTACTGATGTGCATCACTGCTGTAAGTGATATGCCATTTTGTCTATAATATTGCATGCCCAATTATATATTTATAGGATCTGTTTTAGGCAAAGAGATAAAAACCATATTGCAACTATTGGATATCCCATTCAGAATGCATTTTAACCAACAAATGCAATTGCAGAGGTCACTGCTTTTGGTGCTTGAATGCATCAGATTTTTCCCCAGTTCTAGCCCCATATGTGTACTAACGTGTTAACTAAGTACATTTACTTGGAGGGCAAGATTACTTTGCTGTTTAATGCATTGGATGTTGGAAAGATTTCTAGTTTATTTAATTTTAATTTCTTTAAGGTTTCCACAAAGAATCATTCAAAAGTTTTAAAAGATAAAACATCTTTGTCACCTTTTGTAGCCATATCCATGCAACCCAACAAAGTGGCAGAACTATGTTTGATTTACTCCTGCTGGCTCGGCTATTTTTTTTTAAAGAATTCTGTCAGCCACCAGATGGACGACTACAGTAACAAATCATTAACCTCAGGGGAGGGTCACATGAACAAAAAATAACTCCAGTTTTGACAATTATAGATCAGAGCTCCTTGAACAAGACTATCCTAACCTCATTTTTATGTGTGTGTGTGTTGTGTGTTGTGGGGGCGGCGGAGTTTGAGAAGAAAAGCAGGTCTGCGTTACAAATCAAGGAATCCCACTTCAATTTTGCAGGAGATTGGCATTTTCTACGGTTTGAAATGCATCTAAGCAGCTAATGCCACTAAGCTTTTTCTAGGGGAAGATGTTCAGAAGGAATATAGCTACTTTAGAAAACCAAACTGTTAAACCTGATACCCGTATTAACCCAATGGCATTGTTAGCAGTTCTGAAAAAGCCTCCAGCCTTTCAAATTTAAAAGATTTAGTTTAGTGATTAAGATGATTTTAAGTTTGACTTGTATAATATTTTGCTGCATTAGAAACATGTTTTTGAAGATACTGTGAACAATGTTTTATAGAGTACAATGGGTAGGATTGTAAATGAATCAAACAAAACTCCACCATTGCTGGCTTCAGTTACACCTCCATTATTCAAGTCTGCTTGCTTTTTAGGTGCATTTTCTGTGGCTCCCAGCAATGCATAGACATTTTTCAATCATATTTTATCCATTCATACTAATTCCCACAACCCTCAATCCATCCCTAACCAGAAATCTTTTTGAAGGATTCAACATGAAACAAACTGTTTTTGCAGGGAATCTTTCTAAATGTCCACCACTTTATCACGAAGGAAGAATTACCATTTTAACTGATCCTAGACATGATAAATTCTTGGAATGCCATCTAATTCTCAAATCATAATCAGGTTAATCAGCTTCCATAAACGTACACTATCTGTACTTCCTAGCACTTAAAAAAAAGCGCCATTTGTAACCCTACTCAGTGAAACATTAAGTAATTTAGTTCTTTTTCCTACTCTCTCTCTTAGGCAGTCCCTCGGAGTTAAGGATGACTTGCTTCCACACTAAAAATTAGTTCTCAGGTGACTGATGAGTCCGATGCGGGACCTAGTCTCTGTCACAGGTGGGCAGACGGTGGTTGAGGGGACGTTGGTTAAAGGGACGGGTGAGTGGGGTGCTTGGGTTGTGGTGCGCTCCTTCCGCTGTTTGCGCTTGCTCCCAGGGAAGAGACTCGAGGTGTTCGGCACCTTCCTGGATGCTTCTCCTCCACTTTGAGCGGGCTTGGGCCAGGGATTCCCAGGTGTCGGTGGGGATGTTGCATTTTTTCCAAGGAGGCTTTGAGGGTGTCCTTGAAGCGTTTTCTCTGCCCACCTGGGGCTCGCTTTCCTTGTCAGAGCTCCGAGTAGAGCACTTGTTTTGGGAGTCTTGTATTGGGCATGCAGATGATGTGGCCCTTCCATCGGAGCTGATCGAGCATGGTCAGTGCTTCGATGCTGGGGATGTTGGCCTGAGCGAGAACACTGACGTGACTACATTCCAAAAGTACTTCATTGGTTGTAAAGCGCTTTGAGATGCCTGGTGCTTGTGAAAGGCGCTATATAAATCCAAGTCTGTCTTTCTTTTTTAAATGAAAATCCTCAACTACTGGAACTGCCCTCTCCACTGTATATACGCCCCTTTGAAGGCAAGATTCCAAAAACTGCATAAAATAGACAATTTTCTACAAAATGCTAAATTTAGGCTTGTGTGCCAGCTGCTAACTATTGGCAGTGTGAGCTAACTGCCTCAAATTTTCCATGATCAGCTCACTTGACTAATTAATCATAGTTGCCTGTGCAACGAGCCAGCCTGATGGGTTGGTTGCAGAAAATCTGACCAGCAGGTCAAATGTTAAGTTCACACATCCATTCGAGGCAAATAACTTAAACAAACATTGTTTCAGCCTTTATAAATTTTCAAGATGACTTCCAACTCATGGGTCAGCGTTTGCAACACCTTGGGGGAAATGAGTGCCAGAAATAAAAAGTAAAACCCTAACAGACACAGAAATCCACCTCAAGGATATGACACAAAGGTATAGCACCTGCCCAACTGTCCGACAGCAGACAAAATAAATGTGTAGTTGCATGACCCAAGAATGAGTTTCCCTGTTGGAATTTCAGAGCACCCTTCCCAAAGGATAGCTGTGCACCAAATCCTGCAGCAGATGGTAACCAGGCTCAACCCTCAGTACACTACCTGTAGGACCTGGGAATAGGCACACCAAGAAATCTGGCAAGGCGGTACTAAGCACTCGGCTGTGCCAAACCCTCACACAAACTTATAGCTCTTTCATTGCATCCTATGCATACCCATATCTCAGTAGGGTACAACTAACTTTTAAGATGCAACGTACAATAGAACGTTTTGCTACATTACACTTTCAATAGTATAACAGCTCAAATCATTGCAAAACAACTTAACTGCATAAATGAATAATTACTTACTGAAACCTGACTTGGGATACAGATATACTCAACATCCAGTATATTGACTCTTTTTCTGTTTGCACAGCAAGATGACACATCAACGGGTCCAATCCCATTCTACAGAAATGCATTACAGATGAAGCGAGGGTGCTGGACACATTTGCCGATACACCCATGCAGCTGTATACCCGCACACTTGGCTAACAGCAGGTGTGTAACTCATCTCAGCGGGCCAGCCCTCCCAACACCTCCTCGTTCTTAAACTTCCTAAAGGAGAAGAGGAATTCCTCTTGTCCATCCTACCAGCATACATCGTTCTTCAGTGGAAGGTAAAAAAATATAAACACGCAAAAACTAGGCACAAAATAGCCAGAAAACGACACACTGAACTAAATGCAACAAAAGGAAACCAAAAAGCCAATGAAAGTAATACCTCATACTCAATCCCAAAATCCCAATACAGCCAAACATAGCTTTAAGAGAAACATAATTTGGCACTGGCCTTCAGTGTCATCTTGCTTGGAATACAAAAAACAGAAAATGAAAGGACAGGAAATCCTGGCCCATTTTATATTTTCCCTTTGAGGTCTACATAAGAAATAGGAACAAGAGTAGGCCATACGGCCCTCGAGCCTGCTCCGCCATTCAATAAAATCATGGCTGTTCTGATCATGGACTCAGCCCCACCTCCTTGCCTGCTCCTCATAACCCCTTATCGTTTAAGAAATTGTCTATTTCTGACTTAAATGTATTCAATGTACCAGAAAAATAAGCCTCTTAAATTACCAGTGCAGCAACGGCAAAAAATACCAGGCAGGGCAGTGATTTTCCGACCTCCCTGCACCAGTGTCACATGTGCCACCGGTATATAGCAAGGGAAAATCTCACCTAATATTTCAAGTGTGCACACTTAGATCTCAATCCTTGATTCAGAGGGATTGAGTAGCTTTTAAACAAAGTACTTTTTTGGCTTTACTGATGCAGACATCATCACATGCAGGTTTCATGTTTTCAATGCGCATTAAGTTTCTATTATCAATATCAAGATCCACCTACCATTCCTTAGCTAATTCGCTTAAAGATAGCTAGCTCAGTTTCCCTACGGGCGGGTTAGGTTAAAACTACTCTCATGAGGTCTAGAATCACATGACAGACAGGTGCTAGAAAGCTGCTGGTACCATGATGTCATACTGCAGCGAGGTCAGTGCGTCAAGAAAGGGGTAAGGGAAGAGGAGAAAAAAAAAAAACTGGCATACCTTTTCTCTTTCTCCCCCTCCCTCACTGGAATATATTTAAGCAGCCTTCAACTAGTATTCAGAGGCTGGAGTTGCTGGCAGAAAGCTCAGTCACTCCTTCTGCAAGGCTAAAGTGAGCCATAGAAGAATGTATATGATATAGTAGAACACTGAACTAGAGCTGAAAGCATGTTGTTGAAGAGGTCGAACAGAGCTCAAATGCTTGTAACCCTATGTTTTGAGGTATTTTATAATCAAAACAATCAGACACAAATGAGTAATAGTTAAAGCCCTGGTGCAATTTTATTTTTACCAGGTTTACAGTAAGTCCAGTATTCAATCTACAAATATTGACGAGCATTAGTAAGCGATATGAACTGCCAAGTATAAAAATTAATCACAAATGTAGCTACCTTTAAGGCAGTTGGTTTTATTTAGGCATTGTCTCATCTGAATGTATTGTGAGGAAACAAATTAGCTCAACGAGTCATCAGTGCTTTTTTTCTACAGTTGTAAACTAAAATTTCGGCCTTCCTTACAGGTCAAATTTATTTCATGCCATGTTTTTCTTTCAGCTCTTGAACTTTTGAGACATACATCTTCATTGCCTCTTCTTTACTTGTTCCTATTAAAGAAGTTAGTCAATACATTTTTAAAAAGCTGTTCTTTAATCAATCAGAGTCTAAATTTAAACAAATTTACTTATAAGTAGGTTTTCATTTATAAATTAAAACACTCAATTTAAATATACAATTGTGCAAAATAAATGTTAAAACTCCAATTAACTGGATTATAAAAAGTACAAATTAAAATTAAAGAGCTCCATTAAGCTCAATCAAAAGTCAAAATCTTTACACAAGAATCCATATTTTTGATTGCCAGTAAATGACAAAAAAAATAATGCACATCTCCACACAGAATGGACCAAAGCATTTCTGGTACCTTCTTGAACTTAGTATCTCAGTTTAAACTATGAACACCAAGTTATAAGTTCGCTGCCCCTTGTAATGAGCGGTGCTGTGACAATGGTAGGCCACATGGGATCAGCTAACAAATTACAATAGACACTAATGCAAGAATTTTTAAACTATAATTTTACATTTGCAGTGCATAGTTAATTATACACACACAGTCTCAAATATTACTAGTTGCTCTTGAGAAGTCATTGTAACAATGTTCCAAAGAATATTTATAGTCAGAAGCCAAGCCAGATTTCAGAGGAGTTAGGAACCAGACGTTATTAGTTTAGGGATGTATGATTGAGAGCAGCAACTTATTAGATGATAATTAACAATGAGTAGCAGCATTTCAAGAGAACTTGCTGTATTTGATACACAGCAATATTGATGGACCGCTTCAAACCCATATCATTTACTGTACATTAGATAGTTATTATGTTGGGCAATTAGCAGCTTTCATTTTTGTAGATTTTATAAGTAAACAAATTTATTGAGGGTTTGTGCACAAACCTTTACGCCCATTCCATGCATCCCACTTGGCCTTTCCTTTCAGATCAAGCATACCAGGACGATCTGAGAAAATAAAAGATAAGTTAGATAAAAGATGATCAGCACTTCCACAATAATTGACATTAGCGCTGAGCTTGATGACTAACAAACCTGTATTCACATCTCCAACAACTGCCTGTTTGTACAGGCCGTAGATACACAACATGTCTTCATCAGATGGTTGAGATTTGAGATTTTTTACTTCTTGTGCTGCCTTTTCAAAATCACTCTAAAACAGAAAGAATGAGACTTCAGATTACAACTATCCTAAGAATATGGGCAACGGTCACAATCCTGTGTGCATTGTGTAGGTTCCATAATGCAGCTCCCCACTAGTTAAACTCAGGGTCCTTGTCTGAAGGGAACAAATACAAACAGGCAATATTTGTATAGCAAGTCTGTACTACAATGACTACACTTACAGCAAGTGTATTATAGTCCATGTCATTTACCTAGAGACCAATAACAAGCCTTATGAAAGTTAGCATGTAGGTACAGCAAGTAATTAGGAAGGCAAATGGAATGTTGGCCTTTATTGAAAGGGAGATGGAGTATAAAAGTAGGGAAGTCCTGCTACAACTGTACAGAGCGTTGGAGAGACTACACCTGGAGTACTGCTTGCAGTTTTGGGCTCATTATATACCTGCATTGGAGGCAGTTCAGAGAAGGTTCACGATGTTGATTCCTGAGACGAAGGGGTTGTCTTGTGAAGAAAGGTTGAACAGGTTGAGCCTATACTCATTGGAGCTTAGAAGAATGAGGGGTGAGCTGTGGAGGCTGGGTCACTGAATATATTTAAGGTGGAGATAGACAGATTTTTAAACGATAAGGGAGTCACAGAAATGGAGTTAAGGCCAAGATCAGATCAGCCATGATCTTGTTGAATGGCAGAGAAGGCTCGAGGGGCCAAATGGCCGACTCCTGCTATTTCTTATGCTCTTCTGTGTCTAGTCATTCCTTTCTCCGTATTTGTCTGTAAACAGACTCCTAACATTGTTTGAGCAAACTCAGTTCTGAGTCTTTAAATCTGACCATCTGTGCCAGAAACAGGCATATCTAAGGCCAATTACAGGGATATAAATCCCCTTTTCTGAAATATATAGCATGTCATTTAGTAGCTTGGTGCCTTTCATCCCTTTGGCTGATATTTGAGAAATATACTTTCAATTACCATTTTTTGCTCTTTCATGTACCCTTCCTCATAGTGGATGATTGAAGCCCCAACTGGATATAAATGGCAATTCATCCACAATATTCAGTTGACAATGAGGCTAACTAAATGAGGTAAAATTAGAGGATTTAATGAAAAAAAATTGGCTTCAGTACTCCTTTGGAGTTTGGCTCCAGTGAGCTGCAGACAATACAAGCTTCGAATTAGATTGTGATGTGGGTTTGAGACATGCTTTGAGACGTCTACAAAGCAATTTAGCTTGTGATTAAACTGAAAACAGTCATTTGTTAAAGGTCATGTATCTTGTAATGCATTACATTTTACACTTGCTGACAGTAATGTGCATGATGACTCCAGCTCTTGTTAAAACTTTCATCTTGCCACTGATGGAGGAGACATTGGCCCAACTAACTTTTCATTCCATAGAAACTTACAATTCCTACCCCGCAATCTCAGTATTCAACTGTTTCTTGAATGACTCCAGAGTATTTTCCCCTACCCTGAAGGCCATTCCAGGTATTAATCAGTTAAAAACTACTTCTGGACATTTGCCCATAATTTTAATTTTACCAATTTGTATCACCATGTCCAGCAGTATTGGCAAAATGGAAACAGTGCTCAAGATTAACCTTTTCTATTCCACTTAGCATGCTCTTTACCTCTATAAAAGGTCCCATCATATACACCACATTTTCTAATTATCCCTCATCAGCCTAGTCACCCTTCTCTGAAATGCTTTGAGCTTGGATGGCTGTCATGTGACTCAGTGATAGAACTGAATGCAGCATCCCCAGTGTAGCTTGGCCAGAGATAGACAGTTAATGACATAAGGGTTTGATAGTAAGGTCAGTCATGGGTTGATTCAGAACCACTGGAACATCTAAGGACATTTTAATAGAATACAGTGAAGTACAAGTTACAAGTCTAGACACATGTCATATATACACTACAATTAACATGTACAGTTGATGAATTTTTCCTTTTATGTGCAAGATTGGTGTATTTTGGCTTAATGTCAAACATCTGAGAGATTTTGAATAAATTGACGAGGAACTCTAGGTCACTGGGTGGAATATCTGGTAAGAACAGCTGTTAAAAGCTGCCACTTGCACTCTTAAAGCTGGCCTGTATATTGCTGAGGAAGAAGCTTTTTTTATTGAGACTGACCATGACAACAATCAAGGTAAAAGGCAATCCTCTTCTTGTGAAGACGCAGCTTTGAAGGTCTTGCTCCATGAGAAGCTTCAAGGATGCTTCTCTATGGAATCAGGTGCAGCCTGATAAAGTCGAATGTATGCAATGCTTGGAGGTAGAGGAACAAGTGGATGCTGTGTCTCACACTCAAAATGTGGCAGATGAGGAAAAAATGTCAGCACCCAGAATTATCAAAGGTATTATACTTGCCCACTTTTGCTGCATGTTCATCTGATAAATGGCAATAATTAGTTCTCACGGTGCAGCAACAGGGCAACATGCACAGCACTCGGGCAGCTGTTCATGTGGTTGGCAAATACACACACATGCCCACATTGCTATAAAGGCACACCTAATCACTGGTACAAAAAAAAACACAGATTTGCAAGAGAGTCAAACATGAACCAACATAGGCTGCCGATTCATGGACTTGCATAAGGTGGCCATTAGCAACAGTCTCAGTTGTTTCAAATTCCAACGTATGTCCCTTTAGCATAATTTACAGGAGAAGGCCATACATAACAGGCATGAGCAGCTGCAAATCAATCTGCACCCATGAACTCCCTTGGAGGAGAGGACCTTCCAAGGTCTGAGGACAGAGGCAATAAAAGGAAAAGTGGTTAGAGCGAAGCGCAGGGCTAGTACCATCTTTTTTCACTTTCCAGCAGCATAACACACAATATCTCATCATACAAGCTGTTTGAATTGGTAGAATTGCAAGATGTTTTCTAGTTAATCTTTTATGTGCCTATGAGGCTGCTGGCTGGAGATGTACCTCCAGTTCTCCTTCAGGTCCGAAATCTATTAATCTGGACTTCATAGGGCCTGCCAATAAAGAATTGATGTTTTGTAAAGTAATTTGGGAGTGTGTCAAGAAGCCGGTAAAATTCAAGTTTCCCCTCATCGTGCTGCATTGATTGATTATCCATTCCATACCTCAGAATTTTTAAGGTTTTACAATTAGTACTCCAAAATAATTACACCAGATCAAACAGGTTTGCATAACTGTATGGACGTATTAATATCAGTGTTACAAATTCAGGCCTGCGTGCTAAGCAGGCCAAGTGATTCAGGTTTTGGGCTCGAGTTCTGGCCACATCACTGGAGCAGTAATGGCCTTAACCTTTGCAACTCGACATCTAGTTGGGCAAAGCCACCAAATTGGGACCTGCCATAGATACTCTCTCAGGTTCAGTCACTACCATAAGTGGTTTGTGAATCTGACTTTTATGGGAGTTGACTCTCACTTTCTTAGATCTACTTGCATGATAGTGGGACATGGAATGGCAACAATGAAGCTTCCTTGTAACAGGAATCAGATATTCAGGTCTTTTGCATTTCTATTTCTTCCATTGCTGCAAAGGTGGAGCAATTCAACATAAGATGAGGTAAACCAAAGCTTGGTTAGAATCATTAAGCTGCTTTATTCTGGTGATGTACAGAGCAACAGTTATGATCAGGTTCCCTTAGCTCAATAAGTAAAACTTGTAGGACTTTGAAAATAAGGACAAGAATTTTGAAATTGAGGTGTTGCTTAACTGGAAGCCAATGTAGGTGAGCGAGCAAAAGGGTGATGGGTGAGCGAGACTTGGTGCAAGTTAGGACACGGGCAGCCAAGTTTTGGATCATCTCTAGTTTAGAGGGTAGAATGTGGGAGGCCAGCCAGGAGTGCGTTGGAATAGTCAAGTCTAGAGGTGACAAGGACATGGATGAGGGCTTCAGCTGCTGATGAGCTGAGGCAAGGGAGGAGATGGGTGATATTACGGAGGTGAAAATAGACGGTCTTAGTCGATAACCTGACTCAATGGGTGTGAAGTATAGACAAGCCACCGAGTTGCTTATTATTTAGAGTCAATGAGGAAATATTATGGGTAGCTCATTAGCATCTTACGTAGAGCCACCTTCCTTAAATCCAGTAGGGCCTCCAACACTTCACCAAAGGCAGTCCATATCTAGGCCACTTTTATTCCAACAGCACAACTTCCCCTTTAATAGCAAGCTTCTGCCTCACTGGATTTTACAAATATGTTACACATTGTCATGTACCAATAGTCTAATTAAATTTGGAGACTGTGGCCACCCTGAGCCACCAGTGGAAGCAAACCTGGGCCAAGTCAACTCAACCGTATTTATGGAAAAATTGGGGCTCAGATATCAAATTCCTGGCTGTGCAATTTCCTTCGCTCGATTTCAGTGATAATCCAGCATTAAAGGGGCATAACACAAAGACAGCTTATTTCTACTGTATAATAGAAACTTGGAGGGAAGTCTTGAGTAACTGCATTATTACAGACCATCACTTAGAATTAATTACTTTTTTGATCTTTAGAATGTGGGCCATTATAGGCTGCACTGTCATTCATTGACAGTTTATGATGCTACAAGTGAAATTTTCAACAGTGCTATTTGTTTAGGTGAGGGGACCGGTAGACTTTGGTATCGGACCATTGATCAATGTCCACAGCTGTGCAGCATCACTGATCTTTCTACAATCATTTTACATAAAAGCATTCTTTTTTAAATATCTTTAGGGCCTCAATACAGCTTTAAGTTGTTTGTGGTGTAATAACATCACTTACAACAGATCTTTTTACATTACAATTATTATTTTCAATTATGAAATCCGCGTACTGGGATTCATTCATTCATAGAAAAACTACATTTCTGGGTAACCCTCGTATTGCTTTTCGCCCCATTCTGCAGTGTGCACACACTGCCAGTGGGGTCTTGAAGACGCGATTTTGCATCAAACGACGGCAATCACGCACTGCAGCCCTGTGGAACAGAAAGCGGAATGGCAACCTCCGTTCCCCGTACATATCCCGGGGGCTAACTTCGCACTTATTTTGAGTAGCATAACGCGGCTGTCATAGAGTTAAAGGTGGTCTCGGGTTTTGAATGCAGGAAACCGCTCTTCTTCCCCCCCCCCCCCCCTTTGCGGACCCAACCAGAGGTTCCCTCGCCGCTGTGTGCAGGGGAGCCTCGGCTGACCACACCCAGCCCCACACAATGCGAGCGTGCTCCCTGAGCCAGCCCAGCAAGCCGCCCTCGCCAGTCCCGGGCAATGCAAAGCCTGAAGCTCTGAAGCTCGGTGCAAGGACTGCGGCTCCACTCCCCCTCACCGGCTCGCAGCAGCGTAGCGGGGCAGTTCAATACCCCCTGGCAGCGTGAGGCCGACACATGCGGCTGATTCCAGCTGCAAAACCCATCTACGATTTTTAAATATTTGTTTACATCAATCCGTGATTTTAATGCAAATTCAGATCGCCGTGCAATAAACGCGCCGTGCCTAGATAACCCTTCCTAGCGCGGGTCATTGCAACCAGCCCGTTACCTGTGCCATTGCTGCCCTTCTGTGTGTGAGCACTCCACCCGTACTGTCCCTTTCGCTGCGCTCGGAGACTTCGCCGCGCCTGAGACGATCACAGCGTGTCCTCTGATTGGTGCGCACCGACCTTCTCTGGCCGCCGCCTCTTCCGCGCCGGATTGTTTCGCAAGCGCTGGCCGCGGTGCTCGAGGAGCGTGGCGGAGCAACGTTGATAGCGAGCCAATAAAGACCACAAGGGAGACATTGTTCAGTGGCTGATCCATATTCCTCCTCCTCTGCAGTCGCCAACTACGATGCACGCATCCGGAAGTAAATGATTGCAAAAAGCCATTTTTAGTGTAATCAGCAGAGGCAATTCACCATACTGTCCATTCCTATCATTCAAATGATATTTGAACACATAAAAAAAAACACTAACGATTTATACTGCACCATTTTGACAGATATGCGCCTGTCAAGCCCCGCCCCCATGTCGCGTTTGTCAAGCTGGGGTAAGGCACTTTGGCTGGAGGAGGAATGTACTTGGACTGGAGTATGGCACTTCAGCTGGGGAAGGGCTGTACTTGGACTGGGGTAAGGCACTTTGGCTGGCCCTTGCTGTCTTCTGGGGAGCTCTGTCACTTCAGGAAGTCAAAGTGGATCGAGTTACGATTTGCAAAGTCAGCTAGACCTTGGGATGGGCGGTTCCAGTGAAACTTTAGAGTGTGACTTATCCTCCAAGGAGACCAATCATAGGCAAAAGGTGGAGCATGGCGGCCATGTTTGCAGTACAAATAAGCGCATCCAAAAAAAACTAACAACAAAAACAGTGGTTGTCCTCGATCTAAAGACAAGTGTTATTTCAGTAATGGGTGCTTGTTGTTCATCTAAATGAAAGAAACCTAGTTTCAGAGCAGCAAATATACAACCTCCCTCTGAAGCATGCGCCACACAACTTGAGCTGTGTTTCGGAAATTCCCTCCTGTGCCATTTCACTCTGCACGGAAGGATTTCTTGTAGGAGCTGCTCCCCACTTCTTTGTCTCCATCTTCCATCCAGAAACATCATGGCGAAGTGTTGCACGGATAGATAGATTTTTAAGTTCCTTCATGGACTTCCAGGCTGCTTGTATCTTTTGCGGCCTGGATAAGTCCATGTATCACACCTAAATACAGAGGTTGCAACCCCTGTTTCATTATTTGAAGGGGCTGCTCCTCAACTTCTGGCTGCACTTCAATCCCTCCTGATCTTTGGCCACACGGTTCAGAGGGGTCAGGCAAGTCGGAGGACTTCCTCGTGGGTCTGCTCCTGGGCTAGCCAAAGTGGCCATCCACAGGTCCAGGTTGGATGCGGCCCATGGGAGTGCTCGTTCTGGCTGCCTACCTCACTTCCGCATCTTTATCCGCGCCCAGGTGGCCCTGGAGAAGGAGCATGCGATGTCCACTGGCCTTCCATGACTACAAGCAGGGACTCAAGTGTTTGGTGGATAGTGGGATGCTGTATGGCTCGGAGGCGTGGACCATGTACAGAAAACACCTCAATTCGCTGGAGAAATACCACCGACATCTCCGCAAGATCCTGAAAATCCCCTGGGAGGACAGAAGCACCAACATCAGCGTCCTCAATCAGGCCAACAGCCCCAGCATTGAAGCACTGACCACACTCGACCAGCTCCGTTGGGCGGGCCACATTGTTCGCATGCCTGACACGAGGCTCCCAAAGCAAGCACTCTATTTGGAACTCCTACATGGCAAGCGAGCCCCAGGTGGGCAGAAGAAACGTTTCAAGGACACCCTCAAAGCCTCCTTGATAAAATGCAACATCCCCACCATCACCTGGGAGTCCCTGTTCAAAGATCGCCCTAAGTGGAGGAGGAGCATCCGGGAGGGCGCTGAGCACCTCAAGTCTCATCGCCGAGAGCATGCAAAAAGCAAGTGCAGGCAGTGGAAGGAGCACGCGGCAAACCAAACTCATCCACCCTTTCCTTCAACGACTGTCTGTCCCACCTGTGACAGAGACTGTAATTCCCATATTGGACTGTTTAGTCACCTAAGAACTCACTTTTAGAATGGAAACAATTCTTCCTCGATTTCGAGGGACTGCCTATGATGATGGATAGTGGGAGCAATATTATTATTTAAAACTGAGGCCTGGCTGAGGGCAGGCATTGGGATGGTCAGAGGTCCACTTTGTAGAAGGAGGAGAGATCAGAGTGGTCATAGCCATTGTGCACATCACGTTCTCGACAGAGACTCTGCCATTGAGTGGGGCCAGCGGCCGGGGAGAGGCCAGGACGTCGCCGGTGGGAGGAAGGCCCGGACGTCATCGGTGGAGTGAAGGCCCGAACGTCGCCGGAGGGATGCAGACCCGGACTTTGCCTGAGGGATGAAGGCCCGGACGTTGCCGGAGGGATGGAGGCCTGGACGTTGGCGGAGGGATGCAGGCCCGGACGTTGCAGGAGGGATGGAGGCCCGGACGTTGCCGGAGGGATGCAGGCCCGGACGTTGCCGGAGGGATGGAGGCCCGGACGTTGCCGGAGGGATGCAGGCCCGGACGTTGCCGGAGGGATGGAGGCCCGGACGTTGCCGGAGGGATGCAGGCCCGGACATTGCCGGAGGGATGCAGGCCCGGACGTTGCCGGAGGGATGCAGGCCCGGACGTTGCCGGAGGGATGCAGGCCCGGACGTTGCGGGAGGGATGCAGGCCCGGACGTTGCCGGAGGGATGGAGGCCCAAAGAGGGTAAGGCTCGTGCGTGAGGGCGAGGAGTGAAGGCTGGGCCCAAACCTGTGGTTGAAGCTGGTCAGAGGCTTACTGCTGTTAAGATTGCCGGGGATTGTTTGGAGCAGCTGAGTTGGCCAGTGGGGAGCGAGAAGCGAGGGTCCAGGTGGAGGAACTTAGCAGCAGGGAGGTTGATCTGGAAGGTAAGTCTTGATTGGGGGATGGGCTGTGGGCCCTTGCAGCACGTTTTTAGGGGTAAGAAAATACTTTGGGGGTCGAAGTGAACCCACTGTTAGGGCTGGGAGATGGGGGGGGGGGCTTAAACAGTGGGAGATTGAAGGAGAGAGAGGTGAAGGATGGCAGCAGATGGCCAGAGGAAGGTTTGTTCGGGCAGAGCTCCCGAGGGAACTGCTATACCATCTGCCATCTTGATGATTCATGAACCTACTACCAGCAAGGGCGGACATCGACAACGAGGTCCAACACGGTCTCCAGTGCGCTAACGCAGCTAACGGTCGCCTGAGGAAGAGAGTGTTTGAAGACTAGGATCTCACATCTGGCACCAACTTATGGTCTACAGGGCTGTAGTGATACCCACCCTTCTGTATGGCTCAGAGACGTGGATCATATATAGTAGACACCTCAAATCGCTGGAGAAATACCACCAATGCTATCTCCGCAAGATCCTGTAAATCCCCTGGGTGGATAGATGCACCAACATCAGTGTTCTCGATCAGGCCAAGTTTATAAATTCCATCGGGTGTGCTTCAGTTCGCTGTCGAATGCAGCGATGAGTAGCGTGCTGAGAAATGCAGCATATATCCCCAGCTGATGCCTGAAAAGAGCCGCATGCGTAAAAGGAAAGTGCCACTGTGTTGGTGGTACTGGGCTGCAAGTCTATCTTAATGAGCTGGCAAATCTCATTGATCATCTCTTTTTGGAAGCGCAGCCTTCGAACAGGCTGTCGATCGGTCAGGTCCAAATTTGAGCGCTTCTTCTTGAAAATCTTTTGGGGGTAAGGCCTCCTCCTCCTCCTCATCAGTCTGCGACCTCCTCCATTACCCTGATAATTCTGCTCAATAAACCTTCTCCCATCTGGATCCTGCATTAGACAAGTAGTCAGCAATACAGGCTGAGATAGTACAAGCCCCATTCTTTTTAAATCTCCAGAATCTCCTCAAAGATCCTGAGATAAACTCAAATGATTTCTCAATGATGAAAAAAAATTAACTCAAATGCCTTCTATCTTAATGAATTACTCAGCACCAATAAAAATACATTTCCCCCTGTAAATGGCACTGTAAAGTTACTGTTCACCTCTGAAATACTGAGGTGCTGCTTTTGCTGACTGTTTCCGATTTCAAAAAGGACGGCACCAAGCACTACCGCCCATTCCCGCCCACTTAAGATCGAGTAAAACCACCTTCTCCAGGACGGTATGCAGCTCCGGTGGTATGTCGGCAGTATGTCATGAAACTTGCACTTTTTGGGCGGTATGCGGGCGTTTCTACATGGTGGATGGTGTGCATACCGCTCGGCAGTATGTCAATGATGAATCTTCCACTGGGTGGTATGTACCTGTTTTTTGACGAAACTTGTATTTTTGGGTGGTATGCGGGCAGTAGTGGGCGGTATGTCGATGAATTTCGGGCCCAAAGTGTGATCTAACCAAGGTTCGATGCAGGTTTAGCAAAACTTCCCTACTTATCAATTCTATACCTCTAGAAATCAACCCTACTGCTTGATTTGCTTCTTTTTACGGCCTTGCTAACCTGTGTCGCAACTTTTAGTGATTTGTGTATTTGCACTCTGAGATCCCTTTGTTCCTCTACCCCACCTAGACTCGCACCCTCCAAGTAATAAGTGACTTCCTTATTCTTCCTACCAAAATGTAATACCGCTCATTTATATGTGTTGAAATTCATTTGCTAATTATATGCCCATTCTGCAAGTTTATTAATGTCTTCTATTAATTTGTTGCAGTCCTCCTCAGTATTGACTATCCTCTCAATTTGGAGTGATCTGCAAATTTAAAAATTGTGTTTTTGATTCTAAAGTCTAAATCGTTAATATAAATTGTGAACAGTGATCCCAGCACTGATCCTTATGAACACCACTACCCACCTTCTGCCACTGTGAATAGCTACCTTTTACCCCTACTCTCTGCTTTCTGCCTTGAAGTCAGCAAGCTATCCATTCTGCCACTTGTCCCCTGACTCCACATTCCCTGACCTTGTTCATTAGTCTATTATGGGGTGCCTCATCCAATAAGGCCTTTTGAAAATCTAGATAAATTACACCTGCAGCATTACCATTGTCTACTCTCTCTGTTACCTCTTCAAAAATTCAATAAGGTTGGTCAAGCAAGCCTTTCCCTTTTGAAATCCATGCTGACTATTCATTATTATGTTTTTGGTTTCCAGATGTTCTTCTATTTTCTCCTTTGGTAAGGATTCCATGCCTGGAGCACGACCCATCTCCTCTATCTGGGAGTCTACCTTAGCCCCGACGAGGAAGCCTGGCCGGCGAACTGGCAAGAGCTGGAGGCCAAGGTCGCCGCTCGCCTAGGGCGCTGGACAGGTCTGCTCCAAGTGCTGTCCTACAGGGGTCGAGTGCTAGTCATAAACCAGCTGGTGGCCGCTATGCTGTGGTACCGGCTGGTCACTTTGACCCCTCCCCCTGCGTTTGTCACCAAGATACAGAAGAAGCTGGTGGACTTCTTCTGGAACAACAGGAAGCACTGGGTCTCTGACTGGTCTTGAGTCTCCCGCTTGGGGAGGGCGGTCAGTCGTTGGTGTGCATCAGCACCCATCTCACGACTTTCCGTCTTCAGACCCTGCAGAGATACCTTTACGTCGAGCCCCCTCCTAGGTGGCGTGCTCTGACGATGTATTTCTTCCGCCAGCAGCACGGCCTCAACTACGACACGCAGCTCCTGTTTGTGAGCATGGGGGGCGTCAGGATCGCCGTCCAGGAGCTGCCTGTCTTTTACAAGGAACTCACCAGGGTCTGGAACAAAGTCTCCACCAAGCGCAGCTCTCCACCGGCTGGAGTGGCGGCCGTCCTGCAGGAGCTGCTGCTCGGGAATCCGTACCTCCACGACCGAGGTTTCAGGTGGCAGTCGGATGAGAGGGCTGTGGCTGGTGAGGTGACCAGGGTCAGGGACCTGCTCGATGGCGGAGGAGCGGGCTGGATGGCGCCAGACACACTGGCGCGGCGCCTAAATTCGGCCGACGTCCGCTGCGCGGCCGATGCCATCGAGTCGCTAAAAACAGCTCTGGGCCCTGACTCCATTAGGTGCATCGAGGAGGCTCAAGCACGTGGGGAGATCCCGTCCGAACTGACCCCCGTCCGGACGGAATTCCTCATTGGCGCCAAACCCCGGAACCTCCCTCGGGAGCCGGCGCCTCACAACTTGAGCCGCCTCGGGGAAATCCCCTCCGTGCCTTTCAGTTCCGCGCGGAGGGGTTTCCTGTACGGGCTGCTCCTGCACACTCTCAACTTTGCCATCTTCGCCTGCCGTCCGGACACGCCATGGCGTACCATCTTGCCGTCCGGAGGAGGCGGGGGTCCCCGATGGAGGGCACTCTACGCGGGAGTCCTCCGCTATTTATCGGGGACTTGGCCTGGAGGGTGGTGCACGGAGCACTGCCGTGCAATAAATTTTTAAGCCGGTTCACGGGCTCCCAGGCCGCCTGCAATTTCTGCGGTCTGGAAGAGTCCGAGTTCCATGTTTTTATCGAATGCACGAGGTTGCAGCCCCTGTTTTATTATTTAAAGGGGCTGCTCCTGAAATTCTGGCTGCACTTCAGTCCCACACTCCTGATCTTTGGGCACCCTGTGCAGAGGGGAGCGGGTAGGTCCGAGGGCCTCCTCGTAGGACTGCTCCTGGGCACGGCCAAGGGTGCCATCAGCCGGTCCAGGCAGCGGGCGGTCAAGGGGGTCGTTCAGCCTGACTGCCTGCCTCTCTTCCGTGCGTACATCCGCGCCAGGGTGTCCTTAGAGATGGAGCACGTGGCGTCCACCGATACGCTCGCGGCCTTCCGCGAGAGGTGGGCACCGGAGGGACTGGAGTGCATCATCACGCCTGGCAACCAAATTTTAATTTGATTTTATGTTTTAAAGTTTAATTTGTTTTAATTGCCGGTGTTTTTAGTGTCCCCCTCCCCTTTAATAGGGGGCACTTGGAGAAAAAAAATATGATTTTAGTGCCCAAAAAAAAACACAAAAACAAAGGATAAGGATTCCATTATTTTTTCTACCATCAATGTTAAGCTGACTGGTCTATAATTCCATGAACATGTTCTATCCCCAAGAGGTTGGTGTGCAAAATTAAAGCACATGGTATTGGGGGTAATGTATTGACGTGGATAGAAAACTGGTTGGCAGACAAGAAGCAGAGAGTCGGGATAAACGGGTCCTTTTCAGAAAGGTAAGGCAGTGACTAGTGGGGTGCCACGGGGTTCAGTGCTGGGACCCCAGCTATTTACAATATACATCAATGATTTAGATGAAGGAATTGAGTGCAATACCTCCAAGTTTGCAGATGACACTAAGCTGGGTGGCGGTGTGAGCTGCGAGGAGGATGCTAAGAGGCTACAGGGTGACTTAGACAGACAGGTTAGGTGAGTGGGCATGGCAGATGCAGTATAATGTGGATAAATGTGAGGTTACCCACTTTGGTGGCAAAAACACCAAGGCAGAATATTATCTGAATGATGGCAGATTAGGAAAAGGGGAGGTGCAACGAGACCTGGGTGTCATGATACATCAGTCATTCAAAGTTGGCATGCAGATACAGCAGGCGGTGAAGAAGGCAAATGGCATATTGGCCTTCATAGCTAGGGGATTTGAGTATAGGAGCACGGAGGTCTTACTGCAGTTGTACAGGGCCTTGGTGAGGCCTCACCTGGAATATTGTGTTCAGTTTTGGTCTCCTAATCTGAGGAAGGACGTTCTTGCTATTGAGGGAGTGCAGCGAAGTTTCACCAGACTGATTCCCAGGATGGCAGGACTGACATGAGGAGAGACTGGATCGACTGCGCCTGTATTCACTGGAGTTTAGAAGAATGAGAGGGGATCTCATAGAAACATCTAAAATACTGATGGGACTGGACAGGTTAGATGCAGGAAGAACGTTCCCGATGTTGGGGAAGTCCAGAACCAGGGGTCACAGTTTAAGGATAAAGGGTAAGCCATTTAGGACTGAGATGAGGAGAAACTTCTTCACTCAGAGAGTTGTTAACCTGTGGAATTCTCTGCCGCAGAGAGTTGTTGATGCCAGTTCGTTGGATATATTCAAGAGGGAGTTAGATATGGCCCTTACAGCTCAGGGGATCAAGGGATCTGGAGAGAAAGCAGGAAAGGGGTACTGAGGTGATGATCAGCCATGATCTTATTGAATGGTGGTGCAGGCTCGAAGGGCCGAATGGCCTACTCCTGCACCTATTTTCTATGTTTCTTAAATATAGGTATTAAGTTAGCTATCCACCACTCCTCTGGCACTACACCCTTTTCTAATGAATTATTAAATATGTGTAGTCATGCCTCTGCTATCTCTTTCCTAAATTCTTTTAAAATGCGTGGATGCAATCCATCCGGGCCAGGAGTTTTATCCTCTTTGAGTTTGGTTAGTTTATTTAATATATTCCCTCTTTTTATTTTAATTGTACTTATCTCATTACTTATCTCTTCATCCAGTGTCATGTCCACCTGTTCTATCTCCCTGGTAAATACTGAAGCAAAATTATTAATATTTTTGCCATCTCTCCATCATTACCTGTCTATCCCTTAATGGCCCTATTCCCATCCCAACCTTCCTTTTTTATTGATGTGCCTGTAAATATTTTACTATTTTGTTTTATGTTGTTATATTTCTTGATAATTTAATTTCATAGTTCTTCATTGCCTTCTTAATTGCTTTTTTTACTTCTCTCCTAATCTCTTCGTATTCTTCCTGATCATGCACGCCCCTGTTGTCTATGTACTTAATGTATGCCTCGTTCCTTACCCTCAATTGTTCCCTTATGGCTTTATTCATCCATGGAGTCTCATTAGTGTTTAGTTTGTTCTTTCCTTTTGGTGGAGTATATTGTTCCTGCACTCTTTTGAATGCTCTTTTAAATGTTTCCCATTGCTGTTCTACATTGTTGTTTGCCAATATTGTTGCCCATTTTATTTTCCCAAGTTCTATTCTCAGTCCCTCAAAATGAGCTTTTCTCCAATCTATTACCCTGTTTTTTGTCATACTTATGTCCTTCTCAATAATCATCTTAAAGCGTATATTATGGTCACAATTGCCTGGACGTTCCCCTACTTTTACTTCTCTTATCTGCTCCGATGCATTCCTCATTACTAGATCTAATAGCGAATCCTCCCTTGTTGGGCTTTGTATGTATTGGGTTAAAAAGGAGTCCTGTACAGATTGTAGGAACTCCATTCTTTTATCCCCTTTACCTACCTCTTTTGTCCAATTAATATTGGGGCAGTACTGTTGAAGTGTAGTCACTGTTGTAATGTAGGAAACATGGCAGCCAATTTGTGCACAAGGTCCCACAAACAGCAATGTGATAATGACGAGATAATCTGTTGTAGTGATATTGGTTGAGGGATAAATGTTAGGCAGAACATAGGGGATAACTTTTCTGCTGTTCTCCAAAATAGTGCTGTGGGATCTGTTCATCTGAGAGAGCAGACGGGGCCTCGGTTTAACGTCTTATCTGAAAGGCGGCACATCCGGCAGTGCAGAACTCCCTCAGCGCTGCACTGGAGTGTCAGCCTCGATTATTGTGCTCAAGTCTCTGGAGTGGGATAGGTGAACGGTGTGAAGAGACTAAAGGGGATAAAAAAAACAAAGTAAATGAAATGAAATGCAGGGAATAATGCGTTGATTGGCGCCACTGAACACAGAAACAACAGTAGCAGAAATGTAATCTCACTGCTGTGCGTTGTATTGGGAATATTACGGTAAGGTGGTGATGGCGCGGTTATTACGAGGGGTGCGGTAGAAGAATCGCGTTCAGTTCTGGCAAATCTCGCAAGGTTTGAGATGGGACGCGAGTGCGCAGGCGCACACGGGAGCTGGTTGTTGTTACCGCAGGTATTATTAAATGGTGGCCGCTCGCTAGCAGGTACCACATGGAGGAGACACGGAGTTGGGCGCAATGTAGCGGCACTAGGCCCAGGGGTTGTTGGGCTTCAGATCTTAGTTTATTGCTGACTCGCGTTGGGCTGCAGTTCGGCGTGAACCTCATTCCCCATCTGGGAACTGAGGCCGGGCATCCCCACCGAGGGCCGGCCCCGACATTTTGTGACCGCCCTGGGTAGGAATTCCGAGAAGGCCCACCCAACCTCGGTGCTGACTGAAATCTCAACTCCAGGGTGTCAAGTGATTCATCCACGATGAGGTCTTCGATGGTCATGTTTGCGAGGGAGCAAACGTTCTGGAGAACCATGCAGAGGGAGTGTGTGGTTGATAACCCACCAGCGGGGCTTGGGAGAGAGGCACTGGGCAGTGAAAGGGGGAGGAGGCTGCTTCTGGAGGAATTAGGAAGGAAAACCTTTGCAGGGCAACGGGGAAAAGGCGAGGGAGTGGGGCAACCTGAAATACTCTTGCAGAGAACCGGTACCTTTCCTTTTGGTTTTCCAGTTTGATTTATTTCAATAATGTGATGGGAAAAAGCAGAGATAAATTGGGCTGTATACATTGGGTTCCACCAATGTGGGGAGGAGTGGGATAAGGCAGGAAATGAACAATTTGTGACCAAACTGTTGCTGGATCTGTTAATTCAGTCTATTTATGAATGACAACTGAAGAGGCATAATAGACATTACAAATAAAAACCTGAGAAATAAACCTAAATCTCGATTTTGTATTCATACAATGCTGTGTCACTTCATTACATTTGCTATCCATTCCTCCTGGGTAAATTCACTTTGTGCATTGGTAGTTGCATCATGACTCGATGACTTAACTCACTTGTACATCTAAGTGCCACACTTGGATCTACCTGTATCTGGATGGGAGAGCTGTATAATCCTAATTTCTGTTACCTCTTTTAATCTCTGTCTGAGATTCACTTTCTGATTTTACAGAGATGCCCTCTGACATATACTAGATAAAAGTACTACAAAAACTAGAACAACACTGAGGACTTTAGTGTCAAAAACACCATCTTGTATATCTTTAATTTACAAAGAAACTTCCCCAATTCCATTGACCAGTCTGAGTGAATTGAGTTGGAAGAGTGCAGCCATTTTGTGCAAGTCACCGTTCTCTGCCATGTTGGTAACTCTGATGTCCAAATCAATGAAGCACCAGCACCTAAGCCACTTGTTTATTCCCTAGCTTCTTGGGTCTTTTCTCAGTCTTGGGTCCAGATAATGCAAGGCATCTTTATGTCTCCCTTGATGAGCCGTCTCTGGGCCTGTGCTTTCGTGTAGCTTGTTTTTGTCACTGGTAAGCAATGTCTGTATAAGTTTTCATGGTTAAATTAACATTGGCCAATTCCCAGGATTCAGTCTGACTATTGACTCTGTTTTGAAGACACATTTAGGCAATTCTTATGCTATTTTCCTCACAAACATCTTATGATGTATAAATTGCAGGTAAAAGGTTTAAAATTGAATCTAAAAATGTAATCACAATGAAATGCTCTCTTGTATTCTAATGTTAAATTTATTTTGTACACAAAAGTCTGTTTGTCATCACAGATTAATTCCATGTTTCTGTTTCAATTCATAGGGTTAACAGTAACATTCCTCATAAGCACATGTCTTCTGAAAAAGTAACTGTTACAGTTCGCCTGGTTCGTTCCTTTGAGCATCGCAATTTCAAACCAGTGGTCTACCATGATGTTAATGTAAATCAGTCTGTAAAGGAATTTCTTAACTTTGTCCAGAATGGTGAGATAACCTGCAAGAGATACAGAATAAATGCCTGTTCTGTATTTTCAATCTATGTTTAGATATTTTGTATAGATTATTCATTGTACTTAAATAGTTTCTGACCTTCATGTGCATACTACAATCAAAGCTCATTCAAAGAAGTCTTTCCTTTTCCTTTGAGATATGTTCCATGTTATATACCACTTGAGAATAGGAGGGTGCCTTGTTTCCAGCTTTCTGCTAATGCTGTTTTGCAACCAGATACAAGGAAGTACATAAGAACATAAGAATTAGGAACAGGAGTAGGCCATCTAGCCCCTCGAGCCTGCTCCGCCATTCAATAAGATCATGGCTGATCTGGCCGTGGACTCAGCTCCACTTACCCGCCCGCTCCCCATAACCCTCAATTCCCTTATTGGTTAAAAATCTATCTGTGATTTGAATACATTCTATGAGCTATGTTTCCTTGGGCAGAGTGTTCCACAGATTCACAACCCTCTGGGAGAAGAAATTCCTTCTCAACTTCGTTTTAAATTGGCTCCCCCGTATTTTGAGGCTGTGCCCCCTAGTTCTAGTCTCCCCGACCAGTGGAAACAACCTCTCTGCCTCTATCTTGTCTGTCCCTTTCATTATTTTAAATGTTTCTATTAGATCACCCCTCATCCTTCTGAACTTCAACGAGTAAAGACCCAGTCTACTCAATCTATCATCATAAGGTAACCCCCTCATCTCTGGAATCAGCCCAGTGAATCGTCTCTGTACCCCCGCCAAGGCTAGTATATCCTTCCTTAAGTAAGGTGACCAAAACTGCACGCAGTACTCCAGGTGCGGCCTCACCAATACCCTGTACAGTTGCAGCAGGACCTCCCTGCTTTTGTACTCCATCCCTCTCGCAATGAAGGACAACATTCCATTCGCCTTCCTGATTACCTGCTGCACCTGCAAACTAACTTTTTGGGATTCCTGCACAAGGAGCCATTATTTGAAGGGGCTGCTCCTGAAATTCTGGCTGCACTTCAGTCCCACCCTCCTGATCTTTGGGCACCCTGTGCGGAGGGGAGCGGGTAGGTCCGAAGGCCTCCTCGTAGGACTGCTCCTGGGCACGGCCAAGGGTGCCATCAGCCGGTCCAGGCAGCGGGCGGTCGAGGGGGTCGTTCAACCTGACTGCCTGCCTCTCTTCCGCTCTTACATCCGGTCTAGGGTGTCCTTGGAGATGGAGCACGCGGTGTCCACCGGTACGCTCGCGGCCTTCCGCGAGAGGTGGGCACCGGAGGGACTGGAGTGCATCATCACGCCCGGCAACCAAATTTTAATTTGATTTTACGTTTTAAAGTTAATTTGTTTTAATTGCCGGTGCTTTTAGTGTCCCCTTCCCTTTTATAGGGGGCACTGGGGAAAAATTGTGATTTTAGTGCCCAAAAAAAACAAAAAAAAGAAAAAACAAAAAAAAAACAAAAAAGGGGGGAAAAAAAGGGCCTTGTAAATGTCTGGAGTGTCACCCAGGTTGGGTGGCACCGTTTAATGTCTTTATGTTTTGCAGATAAACTCAAAAGAGTTTCCTGCACAAGGAGCCTGCAATTTCTGCGGTCTGGAGGAGTCCGTGTTCCATGTTTTTACTGAGTGCATGAGGTTGCAGCCCCTGTTCCACTATTTGAAGGGGCTGCTCCTGAAATTCTGGCTGCACTTCAGTCCCACTCTCCTGATCTTTGGGCACCCTGTGCGGAGGGGAGCGGGTAGGTCCGAAGGCCTCCTCGTAGGACTGCTCCTGGGCACGGCCAAGGGTGCCATCAGCCGGTCCAGGCAGCGGGCGGTCGAGGGGGTCGTTCAACCTGACTGCCTGCCTCTCTTCCGCTCTTACATCCGGTCCAGGGTGTCCTTGGAGATGGAGCACGCGGTGTCCACCGGTACGCTCGCGGCCTTCCGCGAGAGGTGGGCACTGGAGTGCATCATCACGCCCGGCAACCAAATTTTAATTTGATTTTACGTTTTTTAAGTTTAATTTGTTTTAATTGCCGGTGCTTTTAGTGTCCCCCTTCCCTTTTATAGGGGGCACTGGGGAAAATTGTGAATTTAGTGCCCAAAAAAAAAAAACCAAAAAAGAAAAACACAAAAAAAAACAAAAAAAAGGGGGGGAAAAAAAGGGCCTTGTAAATGTCTGGAGTGTCACCCAGGTCGGGTGGCACCGTTTAATGTTTTTATGTTTTGCAGGTAAACTTAAAAGAGTTTCCTGCACAAGGAGCCTGCAATTTCTGCGGTCTGGAGGAGTCCGTGTTCCATGTTTTTACTGAGTGCATGAGGTTGCAGCCCCTGTTTCATTATCTAAAGGGGCTGCTCCTGAAATTCTGGCTGCACTTCAGTCCCACTCTCCTGCTCTTTGGGCACCCTGTGCGGAGGGGAGCGGGTAGGTCCGAAGGCCTCCTCGTAGGACTGCTCCTGGGCACGGCCAAGGGTGCCATCAGCCGGTCCAGGCAGCGGGCGGTCGAGGGGGTCGTTCAACCTGACTGCCTGCCTCTCTTCCGCTCTTACATCCGGTCCAGGGTGTCCTTGGAGATGGAGCACGCGGTGTCCACCGGTACGCTCGCGGCCTTCCGCGAGAGGTGGGCACCGGAGGGACTGGAGTGCATCATCACGCCCGGCAACCAAATTTTAATTTGATTTTACGTTTTAAAGTTTAATTTGTTTTAATTGCCGGTGCTTTTAGTGTCCCCCTCCCCTTTTATAGGGGGCACTGGAAAAAAAAAAGTGATTTAGTGCCCAAAAAAAAAGAGGGCCTTGTAAATGTCTGGTGTGTCATCAAGGGCGGGTGGCACCGATTAATGTTTTTTGTTTTGCAGATAAACTCCAAAAGAGTTTCATGCACAAGGACCCCCAGGTCTCTCTGCACCACAGCATGTTGTAATTTCTTCCCATTCAAATAATATTCCCTTTTACTGTTTTTTTTTTCCAAGGTGGATGACCTCACATTTTCCGACATTGTATTCCATCTGCCAAACCTTAGCCCATTTGCTTAACCTATCTAAATCTCTTTGCAGCCTCTCTGTGTCCTCTACACAACCCGCTTTCCCACTAATTTTTGTGTCATCTGCAAATTTTGTTACACTACACTCTGTCCCCTCTTCCAGGTCATCTATGTATATTGTAAACAGTTGTGGTCCCAGCACCGATCCCTGTGGCACACCATTAACCACCGATTTCCAACCTGAAAAGGATCCATTTATCCCGACTCTCTGCTTTCTGTTAGTTAGCCAATTCTCTATCCATGCTAATACATTTCCTCTGACTTCGCGTACCTTTATCTTCTGCAGTATGGCACCTTATCGAATGCCTTTTGGAAATCTAAATACACCACATCCATTGGTGCACCTCTATCCACCATGCTCGTTATATCCTCAAAGAATTCCAGTAAATTAGTTAAACATGATTTCCCCTTCATGAATCCATGTTGCGTCTGCTTGATTGCACGATTCCTATCTAGATGTCCTGCTATTTCTTCCTTAATGATAGCTTCAAGCATTTTCCCCACTACAGATGTTAAACTAACCGGCCTATAGTTACCTGCCTTTTGTCTGCCCCCTTTTTTAAACAGACGTTACATTAGCTGCTTCCCAATCTGATGACACCTCCCCAGAGTCCAGAGAATTTTGGTAGATTATAACCAATGCATTTGCTATAACTTCCGCAATCTCTTTTAATACCCTGGGATGCATTTCATCAAGACCAGGGGACTTTTCTTGAGTCCCATTAGCCTGTCCAGCACTACCTCCCTAGTGATAGTGATTGTTTCAAGGTCCTCCCTTCCCACATTCCCGTGACCAGCAATTTTTGGCATGGTTTTTGTGTCTTCCACTGTGAAGACCGAAGCAAAATAAGTGTTCAAGAATAGCCTGGATCATGCATATAGTTAATGGCCCGAATTTCGCGATTAGCGACGAACGAACAGCACCAGCCATTTATTAAAATTACATTTGCTCACAGACTTTTTATGGGCTTTTTCACTGGAATTTGCAGTGTTTAGAAATCCAAAACAATGTGGCGCCCTCTGCAGGGGATCTGTGTAACAGGGCAAGGAATGGCGTATTTCCTTAAACAATCAGATTGACATGCAAAGTCTAAACCAGGAAGTGCAAGTTAGAATATTTAATTCAATGCCAAATTACATGCAGAAAACAAAATAGAGAGGGAACGAAAAATGGGATTAAGAGGATGAGTTAAAAGAGTAAGTTTAAAATTCAAACACTAATTCAAATCTGAAAGAATGAGACTTCCCACATGTAATAGTTAATTTTCAGTGGCAGTGCATTTTGGGATGCACTGAGGTCGTGAAAGGCACTATAAAATGCATGTCTTTCTTACTTGTTGTTGAATCCGATGTATTTGACTGGCATTGCTGTTCCCTTTGTGTTAATTGTAATTACACATGTCCCCATACAGGTGGAGTTATGGTATTGTCATGTCATCTTTGAGTAACTGCCATTGCATACCCTCAAAAATGTGACTATCTTTGTTATCTTTATCAATGATATTTAGAAATGTTATGTTTTTGCTTTGTGCAGATATACCTTCAAAACCTGGACTTCCACCACCATTTAAGAAGTACACCTATGGTTGGTTATATTTGAATTGAAATAGCTTAAAGTTAGCTCTTTTATATAGTTGCCATTTTAATAATTAGAAAGCTGAACAGAACATAGTCAACCAACATTTATAATCTCACATTTATGTAAAGCACTTGATTAAAAATAGTGATTTTTAACTAACTTTTCACTGATTCTAAAATACCGTGGAGTTCCAATCAGCCTTCTCATTATCATTCTCCAGCTGACTGCTTCATATTCCTGGCCATAAATTGCAAATGGTATGCGTTATAGCAGTCAGCCTTTCCACTATTTTTCTCTGGCCTAAAGCTACACCTTCATGCCGAGCTGACCCAGAATGGTGTGTGTCGTGGTGGTAAACGTCCCCGCCATTGCTCTTATTGACATCTGTGTATTTGCACCCACTCATTAATGAAGAATTGTGTGCTGTATTAGCCAGCCTCCCCACTATTGCTCCATAGCTGACCGCCTTCTCTCTGGTATTAATTGTTTTTCTTGCTACCTGCTCTCAGTTTGGGAAGTGCTCGTGAGGCTGAACAGCATTAGTGTTTCTACTGTGGCTCCTTCTTGACTTCAGTTATATTTCGGTTCAAGGAGGAGCATGAATGAATATGAATTACAAAAGATAGGGCTGCTATCGCTAAATTGCTCAAAACTGAAGTGGAAATTTTCATTAAAAAGAGTGTGTGTATGTCTTGGAATGTGATTTTGTGTGTCAGTTTGAGCACCCCAGCCTGATATTTCCTTCCGGACTGCAGTTCCAGCTCGTTTCTCTATACCTTTTGGAGAAACCGGATTATTTCTATGGCTATCAAAGGATTAGAGCCCTAAGACTGGCTCCAGGAACACTTACATGGTGAAAACGAGACCAGAGAGTGAGAAACAGAGTTGTACACACGTGAGAAAGCAAAAACACAGATGCCAATTTTTTTTGTCTGTGAACTATATAACTTTAAATAATTTTATATTCTTTCTTCAGATACCTTAAAGATTATTCACCAGGCACATGGAGCAAAGGTATGTTTAAATATACAACACTTTGGATTTTTTCTAGTTTTGTTCTTTTGACATGATTTTAAAATAAAACTAGTTATAGCCTATGAAGCACTTACAAAAGTTATCTTTTAGTATATCATGATGAGCATAGCACAAAATTCCCTTGTATATCAAAATCTTGCTAAAACAAATGCGCTACATGTGCCTTGTTTTTTTTTCCATGTCAGCTGATGACTTTGCAAACTGATTCTAATACAGTACAGCTTTTGGCTGGTTTTAAAATGTTACATTCTAATATCGATACACATTCTCAAATAATTAAAAATCAAGGTTGGTGATTTCGAATAACCAGTCTAAAAGTGAGGCTTATTGCTAAAATGTTAATTTAATTGTTGCTAAGCTAATGAAGTTTCTTAAGACTGTCTTTTAAAATCATCTTGGCTTACACTTGGGAAGCAGGATAGTTAAGATGAATATGTGGCTTGAGGAATCGTGCAAGAGGAAGGGATTCAAATTCCTGGGACATTGGAAGCAGTTCTGGGGGAGGTGGGACCAGTACAAACCGGACAGTCTGCACCTGGGTGGGACCGGAACCAATGTCCTAGGGGGGGAGTGTTTGCTAGTGCTGTTGGGGAGGGTTTAAACTAATATGGCAAGGGGATGGGAATCTATGCACGGAGACAGAGGGAAGTAAAATGGGGCAGAAGCAAAAGTAGAAAGGAGATAAGGAACAGGTGGAAGGCAGAGAAATCAAAGGCAAAAATCAAAAAGGGCCATATTGCAACATAATTCTAAAAGGACAAAGAGAGTTTAAAAAAAACAAGCCTGAAGGCTCTATGTCTCAATGCGAGAGAAGCATTTGTAATAAGGTGGATGAATTAACTACGCAGATAGCTGTTAACGGATATAATGTAATTGGGATTACGGAGACATGGCTTCAGGGTGACCAAGGCTGGGAATTCAACATCCAGGGGTATTCAATATTCAGGAAGGATAGACAGAGAGGAAAAGGAGGTGGGTTAGTGTTGCTGGTTAAAGAGGAGATTAACACAATAGTAAGGAAGGACATTAGCTTGGATGATGTGGAATCTGTATGGGTGGAGCTGCGGAACACCAAAGGGCAGAAAACGCTCGTGAGAGTTGTGTACAGACCACCAAACAATAGTAGTGAGGTTGGGGATGGCATCAAACAGGAAATTAGGGATGCGTGCAATAAAGGTACAGCAGTTATCATGGGTGACTTTGATCTACATATAGATTGGGCTAACCAAACTGGTAGCAATACAGTGGAGGAGGATTTCCTGTGATTATACCCTTTGATAAGGAAACACCAGCGTGTAATGGTACAGCTATCTGAGCCAATGTGCTGCAAAGTTTTGTTAAATAAAAAACATTTAAACCGAACATTAGTCTGAAATCAAACCAACACCTCCCCCCGCTTCTCCTCCCCCCCTCTGTCCCTCCCCTTACACTTCTGACTCCAAGCCGCCTGGCCGAGGAGATCCTCAGGCGATGCTTCATTGGTGGGGGGGGGATGTGTGACGGCCTGAAGCGCTGCTTGGATGGATACGGGGAGGATGGTCCCGAGGTGGGAGCGTGCTCTGAGCCATAAGCAAGATATTGCTGATGGCTCTCGTGTGGTTGGCAATGGGGGTGCATCACCTTGGGGTGCAGTGCGGCGCTCTGGGAGCCCTCTGCCACCAGTGTTCCTGGCTACCAGCTCCAGGGCCTCCTCCATCCTTTCCATGTTATTTGTTGGACGCCAACTATGTTCTTGGTGCTTAGTGGGCTTTTTGCTGCTGGTGAATCTCCATAGTTCCTCCCACAATAGCCAAACAAGCACACACCACAGCCACACACGCTTTCAGTGCCTCTGAGCTCACTCTCTCTCTGTCTCCTTCTCTGCGCATGTCATGATGACCCTTGACCTCCTGAATCGCTGAAATCGAGCGTTGCCATGCCGTTGCTAAGGACGGCCGCACTTTATGGTAGAAGATCAGAAAAATTTAACACTACCGCCCATTTGATATCACTCACGGTAACGGCCATTTTCAAACATGTAAACTCGGTGTTTTGAGAATGGGCGAGAAGCCGGCGATCTGAAAACCCTTTTTAACGCCCACACCGGAAATAATGCCCATTTTGGGCAATAAGCTCAAAAGTGGAGGTTCTAGCCCAATATTTCAAAGAAGCCTGTGTTTTGCACCCAATTTCAGAGAACAGCTGATTAGCATGGAATCAGCTGCAGATTAGGATGGGTGTAAGGAGCACAACTAGGGGGCAGAGAATTGCATGGAAATAAAGTGAAGTATCACAAAAGAGGGACTCAACTTCTGCGAGTATTGAGAGTTTTCTAAGATTCAAGGAGAAGTACTAAGGAGAAACTGCCAAAAATGAAAGGAAAGCAGAGAAGATCCAAGTTGCAGGCATGTGTCCACAGGTATATGATGGAGCAGGGCAGCACCTGACTCTGTTTGAAGGCTGTTGAAGTGGAGGTGATGCAGCTTTACAAAGGGTATTTAAATTAAATGGTTAAAAGCTTGAGTTAAAAGGAGGGTCTTAACGGGGAGGGGAGGAAGTGGAGAACCGTGGGGTTTTGGGAGGGAATACCAGAGAGTGGGACCTAGGAGGCTGAAAGCACAGACTGCCAATAATTCTCAAACAGAATTATAAAAGTTATTTGTGAACTCAAAGGGTAGGAATAAATAAAATACAAAATAAAGACAACTTTATCATATTAATTCCCCTGTGGTAATTTGGATATAACTATTTAGTCTGTTGATAATTTTTTTTAAAGATTTGGATAGACTAGAATAAAAATGAGAATTTTTATTTTATTAATCTAAATACTCTTCGGCCTCGATATTAACAGCGATGTGGGAACAATGTGTCGGAGCCTGGTGGGGGACATAGAGACCCTGGTAGGGCCTCATTTGAATGAATCTTTGCAGAGTCCCACCCAATACCCAGCCAGATTGACTACATGGGTGAGTGGGAATCTGGTGGCAGGAGGCCACAGCTGGGGATCTGTGGGAAAAGTCCCCGGCAATCAGCATGCGTGGGTGGGGGAGGTGAGTCTGAATGTCTGGATGTGATCGGGGGAGGGGGAAGACTCTGGCTGCAATCAGGGGATATGGGTCTGGCTGCAAACAGTTTGGGGTAGCCTGGTGCAAGGGAGACCCAAGGTTTCCTGGTGAAGCCCGGAGGAGCACTTCTGCCCAGAAGGAAACCTAAACTAAAATTGCAGATTGGGTCCATATGTAAAGTAGGACCCCCCCCCCCTTCCTCCCTGTAGGTGTCCCGCTCTTTAAATATTATAATCCAGGTCCTGTGGCTGCTGTAGGACCTCTACGATTGGAACATAGCGGGAAAGCAGCAGGATCGGAGGGTGTAAGTGACTAACAATTTAACTGAACCCCTGCCCGGTTTCCCCCAAGCAAGGACAGTTAACATTGGGGCCATGATTTTACTACATTACAACAGTGACTACACTTCAACAAATTACATTGGATATAAAATGCTTTGGGATGTCTTCAGGTCACAAAAGGCGCCATCTAAATGCAATTCCTTTCCTTCTTGTTAGAGGTGCAGATACATGCATTTCAAGGCTAATCAATTTGTGTAATTAACTGAAGATAATTTACTTCATAGCAGTAAAAGAAGAGCTATTAAGCTACAGATACTCCTAGTCATGAATAGCCCTTTAAAAGGAGCTAAATTAAAAAGTAGGACTTCAAAAGTAGTAATCTCGGGATTGCTACCAGTGCCACGTGCTAGTCAGAGTAGATAGCGCAGATGAATACGTGGCTTCAGCAGTGGTGCAGCAGGGAGGGATTCAAATTCCTGGGGCATTGGAACTGGTTCTGGGGGAGGTGGGACCAGTACAAACCGGACGGTCTGCACCTGGGCAGGACCGGAACCAATATCCTAGGGGGAGTGTTTGCTAGTGCTGTTGGGGAGGAGTTAAACTAATACGGCAGGGGGATGGGAACCAATGCAGGGAGACAGAGGGAAACAAAAAGGAGACAAAGGCAAAAGACAGAAAGGAGATGAGGAAAAGTGGAGGGCAGAGAAACCCAAGGCAAAGAACAAAAAAGGGCCACTGTACAGCAAAATTCTAAAAGGACAAAGGGTGTTAATAAAAACAAGCCTGAAGGCTTTGTGTCTTAATGCAAGAAGTATCCGTAATAAGGTGGATGAATTAACTGCAAATAGATGTTAACAAATATAATGTGATTGGGATTACGGAGACGTGGCTCCAGGATGATCAGGGCTGGGAACTCAACATCCAGGGGTATTCAACATTCAGGAAGGATAGAATAAAAGGAAAAGGAGGTGGGGTAGCATTGCTGGTTAAAGAGGAGATTAATGCAATAGTTAGGAAGGACATTAGCTTGCATGATGTGGAATCTATATGGGTAGAGCTGCAGAACACCAAAGGGCAAAAAACATTAATGGGAGTTGTGTACAGACCTCCAAGCAGTAGTAGTGATGTTGGGGAGGGCATCAAACAGGAAATTAGGGGTGCATGCAACAAGGGTGCAGCAGTTATAATGGGTGACTTTAATATGCACATAGATTGGGCTAATCAAACTGGAAGCAATACGGTGGAGGAGGATTTCCTGGAGTGCATAAGGGATGGTTTTCTAGACCAATATGTCGAGGAACCAACTAGGGGGGAGGCCATCTTAGACTGGGTGTTGTGTAATGAGAGAGGATTAATTAGCAATCTTGTTGTGCGAGGCCCCTTGGGGAAGACTGACCATAATATGGTGGAATTCTGCATTAGGATGGAGAATGAAACAGTTAATTCAGAGACCATGGTCCAGAACTTAAAGAAGGGTAATTTTGAAGGTATGAGGCGTGAATTGGCTAGGATAGATTGGCGAATGATACTTAGGGGGTTGACTGTGGATGGGCAATGGCAGACATTTAGAGACCACATGGATGAACGACAACAATTGTACATTCCTGTCTGGCGTAAAAATAAAAAAGGGAAGGTGGCTCCACCGTGGCTATCAAGGGAAATCAGGTATCGTATTAAAGCCAAGGAAGTGGCATACAAATTGGCCAGAAATAGCAGCGAACCCGGAGACTGGGAGAAATTTAGAACTCAGCAGAGGAGGACAAAGGGCTTGATTAGAGCAGGGAAAATGGAATACGAGAAGAAGCTTGCAGGGAACATTAAGACGGATTGCAAAATTTTCTATCGATATGTAAAGAGAAAAAGGTTAGTAAAGACAAATGTAGGTCCCCTGCAGTCAGAATCAGGGGAAGTCATAACGGGGAACAAAGAAATGGCGGACCAATTGAACAAGTACTTTGGTTCGGTATTCACTAAGGAGGACACAAACAACCTTCCGGATATAAAAGGGGTCAGAGGGTCGGGTAAGGGGGAGGAACCGAGGGAAATCCTTATTAGTCGGGAAATTGTGTTGGGGAAATTGATGGGATTGAAGGCCGATAAATCCCCAGGGCCTGATGGACTGCATCCCAGAGTACTTAAGGAGGTGGCCTTGGAAATAGCGGATGCATTGACAATCATTTTCCAACATTCCATTGACTCTGGATCAGTTCCTATCGAGTGGAGGGTGGACAATGTAACCCCACTTTTTAAAAAAAGGAGGGAGAGAAAACAGGGAATTATAGACCGGTCAGTCTGACATCGGTAGTGGGTAAAATGATGGAATCAATTATTAAGGATGTCATAGCAGCGCATTTGGAAAGAGGTGACATGATAGGTCCAAGTCAGCATGGATTTATGAAAGGGAAATCATGCTTGACAAATCTTCTGGAATTTTTTGAGGATGTTTCCAGTGGAGTGGACAAGGGAGAACCAGTTGATGTGGTATATTTGGACTTTCAGAAGGCTTTCGACAAGGTCCCACACAAGAGATTAATGTGCAAAGTTAAAGCACATGGGATTGGGGGTAGTGTGCTGACATGGATTGAGAACTGGTTGGCAGACAGGAAGCAAAGAGTAGGAGTAAATGGGTACTTTTCAGAATGGCAGGCAGTGACTAGTGGGGTACCGCAAGGTTCTGTGCTGGGGCCCCAGCTGTTTACATTGTACGTTAATGATTTGGACGAGGGGATTAAATGTAGTATCTCCAAATTTGCGGATGACACTAAGTTGGGTGGCAGTGTGAGCTGTGAGGAGGATGCTATGAGGCTGCAGAGCGACTTGGATAGGTTAGGTGAGTGGGCAAATGCATGGCAGATGAAGTATAATGTGGATAAATGTGAGGTTATTCACTTTGGTGATAAAAAGAGAGAGACAGACTATTATCTGAATGGTGACAGATTAGGAAAAGGGGAGGTGCAACGAGACCTGGGTGTCATGGTACATCAGTCATTGAAGGTTGACATGCAGGTACAGCAGGCGGTTAAGAAAGCAAATGGCATGTTGGCCTTCATAGCAAGGGGATTTGAGTACAGGGGCAGGGAGGTGTTGCGACAGTTGTACAGGGCCTTGGTGAGGCCACACCCGGAGTATTGTGTACAGTTTTGGTCTCCTAACCTGAGGAAGGACATTCTTGCTATTGAGGGAGTGCAGCGAAGGTTCACCAGACTGATTCCCGGGATGGCGGGACTGACATATCAAGAAAGACTGGATCAACTGGGCTTGTATTCACTGGAGTTCAGAAGAATGAGAGGGGACCTCATAGAAACGTTTAAAATTCTGATGGGTTTAGACAGGTTAGATGCAGGAAGAATGTTCCCAATGTTGGGGAAGTCCAGAACCAGGGGCCACAGTCTAAGGATAAGGGGTAAGCCATTTAGGACCGAGATGAGGAGAAACTTCTTCACACAGAGAGTGGTGAACCTGTGGAATTCTCTACCACAGAAAGTTGTTGAGGCCAATTTCACTAAATATATTCAAAAAGGAGTTATATGTAGTCCTTACTATGAGGGGGATCAAGGGGTATGGCGAGAAAGCAGGAATGGGGTACTGAATTTGCATGTTCAGCCATGAACTCATTGAATGGCGGTGCAGGCTAGAAGGGCCGAATGGCCTACTCCTGCACCTATTTTCTATGTTTATATGTTTCTAAAAGAGACAGATTGATGGGCTGCCCCACGATTAGTGGATGAATGTTTAATGTGTTTCCATGGCATTCTTCCATTAGCTTTTCAGCTGTGTTGCTAATCCATTTAAAGTGAGATGAGTTAAAGCTTTTCTTAAATGGAGTGACTCCTGCCAATGAACTGGAAGCTGTGCAGAAGCATTCTGTACATAACTGTCAGGTCCCAAATTTAAAAGATAACATTCACCACAACAGATGGAAATCTGATCTGAGAAGTGCTGAAGCATAACACGAATAAAGTTTCATTAATGTTACTAGGTTGGGTTACTGTTTCGAGGTTGGATTAATGTTACAGGTGATTTTTCCAGTTTCAACAATCACTGTCTCGGAGGACAAGCAACAACTTTAAAAAATAAACTCACAGTTCGAATTTTATTTCAAATAACAGTTTCAATGGAAGGGCTTTGGAAAGTCAGGAGGTGAGACACTTTCCGCAGAATACCCAGCCTCTGACCTGCTCTTGTAGCCACAGTATTTATGTGGCTGGTTCCGTTAATTGGCTGGTCAATGGTGACCTCCAGGATGTTGATGCAGTTGAATGTCATGAGACGGTGATTAGACTTTCACATGTTGGAGATAGTCATTGCCTAACACTTGTATGGCATAAATATTGCTTGCTACTTATCAGTTCAAGCCTAAATGTCGTCCAGGAAGATCATATTGATAACCAATGTATTTAGTGTGATTTTTGCCAGTATTTTTCCATTTGTAACAGGACTAGGTAAGGCAAAGCCTTGGTCATGGGTGACTTTAATCTACGTATAGATTGGGCTAACCAAACTGGTAGCAATACGGTGGAGGAGGATTTCCTGGAGTGTATAAGGGATGGTTTTCTAGACCAATATGTCGAGGAACCAACTAGAAGGCTGGCCATCCTAGACTGGGTGTTGTGTAATGAGAGAGGATTAATTAGCAATCTTGTTGTGCGAGGCCCCTTGGGGAAGACTGAACATAATATGGTAGAATTCTTTATTAAGATGGAGAGCGGCACAGTTAATTCAGAGACTAGGGCCTTGAACTTAAAGAAAGGTAACTTCGATGGTATGAGACGTGAATTGGCTAGGATAGAGTGGCGAATGATACTTAAAGGATTGATGGTGGATAGGCAATGGCAGACATTTAAAGATCACATGGATGAACTTCAATAATTGTACATCCCTGTCTGGCATAAAAATAAAACTAGGAAGGTGGCTCAACCGTGGCTAACAAGGGAAATTAGGGATAGTGTTAAGTCCAAGGAAGAGGCATATAAATTGACCAGAAAAAGCAGCAAACCTGAGGACTGGGAGAAATTTAGAATTCAGCAGAGGAGGATAAACGGTTTAATTAGGAGGGGGAAAAGAGAATATGAGAGTAAGCTTGCAGGGAACATAAAAACTGACTGTAAAAGCTTCTATAGATATGTGAAGAGAAAAAGATTAGTGAAGACAAATGTAGGTCCCTTGCAGTCAGAATCAGGTGAATTTATAATGGGGAACAAAGAAGTGGCAGACCAATTGAACAAATACTTTGGTTCTGTTTTCACTAAGGAAGACACAAATAACCTTCCGTAAATACTCGGGGACCGAGGGTATAGCGAGAAGGAGGAACTGAAGGAAATCCTTATTAGTCCGGAAATTGTGCTAGGGAAATTGATGGGATTGAAGGCTGATAAATCCTCAGGGCCTGATAGTCTGCATCCCAGAATACTTATGGAAGTGCCCTTGAAATAGTGGATGCATTGGTGGTCATTTTCCAACATTCTATTGACTCTGGATCAGTTCCTGTGGATTGGTGGGTAGCTAATGTAACCCCACTTTTTAAAAAAGGAGGGAGAGAGAAACCAGGGAATTATAGACCGGTTAGCCTGACATAGGTTGTGGGGAAAATGTTGGAATCAATTATTAAAGATGTAATAGCAGCACATTTGGAAAGCAGTGACAGGATCGGTCCAAGTCAGCATGGATTTATGAAAGGGAAGTCATGCTTGACAAATCTTCCAGAATTTTTTGAGGATGTAACTAGTAGAGTGGACAAGGGAGAATCAGTAGATTTGGTGTATTTGGACTTTCAAAAGGCTTTTGACAAGGTCCGACACGAGATTATTGTGCAAAATTAAAGCACATGGTATTGGGGGTAATGTATTGATGTGGATAGAGAACTGGTTGACAGAGAGGAAGCAAAGAGTAGAAATAAACGGGTCCTTTTCAGAATGGCAGGCAGTGACTAGTGGGGTACTGCAAGGTTCAGTGCTGGGACCCCAGCTATTTACAATATACATTAATGATTTAGACAAAGGAATTGAATGTAATATCTCCAAGTTTGCAAATGACACTAAGCTGGGTGGTGGCAGTGTGAGCTGTGAGGAGGATGCTAAGAGGTTGCAGGGTGACTTGGACAGTTTAGGTGAGTGGGCAAATGCATGGCAGATGCAGTATAATGTAGATAAATGTGAGGTTATCCATTTGGATGACAAAAACAGGAAGGCAGAATATTATCTGAATAGTGACAGATTAGGAAAATGGGAGTTGCAACGAGACCTGGGTGTCATGGTACATCAGTCATTGAAAGTTGGCATGCAGGTACAGCAGGCGGTGAAGAAGGCAAATGGCATGTCGTCCTTCATAGCAAGAGGATTTGAGTATCGGAGCAGGGAGGTCTTACTGCAGTTGTACAGGACCTTGGTAAGGCCACACCTTGAATATTGTGTACAGTTTTGGATTTGTTATCTGAGGAAGGACATTCTTGCTATTGAGGGAGTGCAGCAAAGGTTCACCAGACTGATTCCCGGGATGGCAGGACTGACATATGAAGAAAGACTGGATTGACCAGGCTTATATACACTGGAATTTAGAAGAATGAGAGGGGATCTCATAGAAACATAAAATTCTGACGGGATTGGACAGATTAGATGCAGGAAGAATGTTCCCGATGTTGGGGAAGTCCAGAACCAGGGGTCACAGTCTACGGATAAGGGGTAAACCATTTAGGACCGAGATGAGGAGAAACTTCTTCACTCAGGGAATTCCACAGGTTCACAATTCTCTATCACAGAAAGTTGTTGGGGCCAATTCGTTAGATACATTCAAACGGAAGTTAGATGTGACCCTTACGGCTAAAGGGATCAAGTGGTATGGAGAGAAAGCAGGAATGGAGTATTGAAGTAGCATGATCAGCCAAAATCATATTGAATGGTGGTGCAGGCTCGAAGGGCTGAATGGCCTACTCCTGCATCTATTTTCTATGTTTCTATTTCTAATTTAAGCTAAATCCTTCATAAGAAATGTAATCCTAAATTTTGACTTTTATTCCCAAATTTTAGTCATGTAGTTTTTGTTTTCCACTTTCATTCAGTTCTTCACTTCTTAGCATTTGTTTAAAAGGAATGTTTGTTTTCATTTCTGAGAACACAAAGCTACAAGAAATGTTGAGAACTAATAAATTTCTGCTTGAATGGAATTAAGATTTTATTAATCTGTTTTAATGTCTATTATCTGTTCCAAAATGAATTAACGTTTGTCGTAGAAGCAATTTAAATTTTGACATCATTTCAATGTTGAATATTATTTTGAAGTCTTTGTAAGAAAGTTAGTCCCATGTTCTAATTGTTGTCTTCATTGATAATACAATAACTTTCAACAGTGGCCAGTTTTTGCCTCATTTACGTTGATGAAAATACGACTGCTATAGTTGAGTTCCCTGCAATTTGAGTTCCCTTTTTGCTTCTATTAATCTAGCACTTCACCTAATTTCAGTTATATAGGAGAGCAATACAATTAAAACTACACACCTACATTTTGGTGAAGAGACCTTGAAGGCCCCTATTGAAATGGGTTCAGAATATTACTATCCTAGTTTTGTGGCCGGAGATTGAGAAAAAATTATGCTTTTATATTGTAGACTATTGAATAAATCCCTAGTATGTCAAATGATTTTCTTGTAAGTAATTATCACAGAGGAGTGTGCTTCTCACTGAACTTCATGTAGCTTTCCTTTGAGACCTCAGAACATACTTGAAATTCCAGCGGACCCTCCTGCATAATTATACACCATGGGCTAGACTTTCCACTATGATCGCTTTCGCCCAAAAATGGAGGATATTTCTGGCGTTTGTTTTTTTTATTTTTCAGGATCGCTGGAATATCGCCCATTTTAAAACCCGCTAATTTTGCCTTTTAATTTGGGCGATAGCCTTAGCGATGTGAAATGGGTGCTAGCGATGTATTCAGTCGTGCAAGGCTGGCATCTATAGCAACGGTTGTTCTGTGCATGTGCTTTTTTTTTCAGGCAAAGAACTTTTCCCGCGATTCGGGAGGTCGCGGGTCATCTGCACATGCTCAGAAGGCAAAGGGAGGGATAGAGAGAGGTTTTTGAAGGAAAGTTTGTGGAGGCTTGCGAATTTGAAGGAATTGAGAAAAAAAGTAATCGGATAACATGGAGATGGAACATGAGGAATTGGGAGAGAGTGTTGGGGAGGTTGGAGGGAGAAGGAGGGTGAAACCATTCTCCGAAGAGGTGAATGAGGCCTTAGTTCATGAGGTGGAGATTCGGTGGGTCCAATTAACCTGGGGTGGGCTTGTGAAACCCCTCCCCTCCCCCCCAGAGTATACCAACGAATATGGGCGGATATCGCCACGATAGTCTCATTGGCAGCTCATGATAGAAGAGAGCCAGAACAGTGCCGCAAGCGCTGGAACAGTCTTGTTTTGTCCACAAGAGAAGTATTAAATTATTAAATTAATAATTGTGATGATGCACTGACTCATTAATTAGAATGTCAATCTGCCGGATTGTAATTAAGCTGGGTAATCTTGGGCAGCTTCCCTGCTAAGATTTGGACTGGGGTTGGAACCTGCGCCCTTTAACTCTAATGTTGCTGAGAAGCCTCAAACTTGAATCGATAGTATTAATTATTATTTAAATGCTTTGATCGAAAATTGGGGCCAAAGGAATGACTGGAAACAGACAGACTGCAAACACTTGGCATTTCTACTTCAAGGTAGAAGGAGAATTATTAAGTTATATCGCTGCTTGTGTACTGTGAGCAACTCTTTAACTTGGGCACCGTCTCCTTTTTGGGTTGGATTGGTGGATGGGGGCTCGACTGAGCGCTGAGGGGGCCGCTCAGCTTTGTCCAGACTGTGTAAGTCTCTCAGTCACACAGTGACCCAGCCTGGACTGGGGGAGAGCTGCCCTGGCTCACTGTCTGCCCTGGGACACTTTGGGACATTATCTCCAGCCCCACAGAATTCTCCAAGCATAGCCAGTGCCTCATGGTCCTGTCATTGCTGAGCTCACCAGCTCAGCAGTTGTCCTGATTTCCCCCCCTCCTTCGGGGATCTCCATCGATTGCAATAACCTGGCTCCCTCCCCTCAGGCGCCGAATGGCACGGCCCGTAGATGGACCTTTTCTGTGGATTGTATGTGAGAGGGTTGGTGTCGAGCATTAGTTCCTAAACACGATCTTATTAAATATTTTCTCTGAACGTAGATGTTATAACCATGCATCCATTGGATACAAACCATATTAGCATTTAACGTTAACGATGAATAGCATGTGGGGTGACTAATTGTGGATTACAATATCTGTTGTATTTCTGTAATAGTACCTAGGCAATTAGCTTATGCCATGCTCTTGTCACGCTTGTAGAGGAACATATCTAAGAATCAGGCGGAGCGGGGGCGGACCGGAGGAGGGCCTGCTGACCTTTACACATTGACCGATCTCGAGGAGCGTGCCGCAGTCTTAGGCACGCATAATCGTTTTGCCACCCGTGGTGGTGCTGATCCCGTTCTTGAGCCACGTGAGTAATGTGTAAACCAGTGTTAATTTAAAGTAATTTAATGCCATTTGATTATAATATATGAATAATGTAATGTTATGCATGCAGCTTCTGTACTCTTCTGCACTCTCATGTTAATTATATGTAACATCTCTCGTTCAAATTTATTGCTGTAGTGTTGCTCCTCGTACAATATGTCTGCGCAGCGCAAGCATTCTCAAGTCTCTCCTCTTCTATTAACCTCAATTATGTTTTCCGGCTCCCCAGGTGCAACGGGAGGCCCCTGGAGCATCACCCCAATCGCTGCAGATCGCGCTGACGACGGGGGAAGTACAAGATATGACCGAGGAGGAGGATGATGAACCGAGGAGGAGGATGATGAGCCTGAAGGGTCGTCTGTAGAACCTGTGGCCACGTCATCCTCAATGGCTGAAGTAGCTGGGCCAAGCAGCTTTCAGCAGGGCACTCCGAGTCATCCAGTGCCCACGCCGACCTGTGGAGGTTGGGTCAGCGAGGTAGGCACACACAGCGACAGGCAGATGTGAACGAGGACAAGGTGTCTCTGTCGAGGGCGAGCATCGACATTGGTCGAGAGCTCCTCCAAGCAATTGGTGGGTTAACCGGCAACATTGCCACACTATCTGCTAGAATCTCGGAAGACATGGGGCAGATGGTTGCGGCAATGCGGCGAACGGCCGACTCCGTTGATGCCATGCGGCAGGCGATGGTTTCGGGATAAGGCACTGCACCCCAAGGTACTGTACCACCATCAACTTCGACAGATGCAAGTCAGGAGGAAGCAGTTGCTTCTCACTTGGAAGAAGTTTCTTCGGAAACGTCTTCTCCTCGGCACCCTGAAGTCAATCTGCCAACGTCGCTCCTTCCCCCCCCCCCCCCCCCCCCCAGAAGCAGCCCTCTACTGCAAGACGACTTGGCCCCTTTAGCAGGGAGGTTATGATGAGGGGGTAAAGGTAGAGGAGGGATGCGTGGCTGCAGATGGGGGGGGTAATCTATTTTAATTAAACTGGTTGACTGTTCTTATTGTAATTAAAAATGTGTTGAATGTTGGGGGTGGTGAGAGGGTGTTTTTGTAGTGTTAAAGTTATTTAAAAATTATTGTTGGGTGAAAAATGTTGTTGACTGTTGGGGGTGGTGGGGAGATGGGTGTTGTAGTTTGTTTTAAAAATTTTACATCAATTGTTACATTATTAAAAATTTTTTTATTGAACTTTACAATTGTTGTGCAGTGTCTTCTAATAACGTACGGTTAAACATCAATACAAGGGTTGCAAACAATGACCAGGCCAGAATGAAACTTAACGCAACTGTAACTCATCAATGTAGCTTCACGCAAAACGTTCATTTATGAGCTGCTGACGCAACAGCCTTGCAGCTGCATAACTACCACGGGGCTTTTCCAGTGGTGTTGGGGGGTGGGGTGGGGGCATGGTTTCATCGGCAGGCTGATTGTCCTCCCCGAGGTCCTCGTTCTCCTCCTCCTCTTCTTCTGCCTCCCCTCTCTCCTGAGGTGGGCCAGCAGTCCAATCTTTGCAGTTGTTGTCCTCTCCTGAGAGCTAGGTTAAGCAACATGCAGCACACCACATTTGAACTCGGCGATATGCTTAGTGTGGTATTGTAGGTTGCCTCCTGAATGGTTCGGGCACTTCAGAGCTCCAATTATTTTTTCGATGATATTGCGTGTGGCTATATGGCTTTCGTTGCAACGCTTCTCGGCTTCTGTCTGGGGCCAGCTGGCAAGGCCATATCCTTTATCCCCCAGCATCCAACTGTGACCTTGTGGCTGACTCTCTTAAACAGAGAGACAGTGCTCTCACACAAGATGTGCACATCATGGATGCTCCCTGGAAAATATGCGTTTACTGCCATGATTATTTGCTTGTGGTCGACAATGAGCTGCACATTCAGGGAGTGGAATCCCTTTCAGTTCCAAAACACCTCTGCATTCTGTAAAGGTGCTCGCAAGGCGATGTGCGTAGTCTATTGCTTCCTGCACTTTGGGGAAGTTTACTATTGTCGAGCATCCCAAAGCACTCTCAATCTGTGCCTCTCTGGTCATAGGGAAGTTTATAAAGTCCACCCTGCGTGCGTAAAGGGCTTCAGTCACCTGTCAAATGCAGCAATGTGTGGCATGCTGAGAGATGCCGCAAATGTTGCCAGCTGAGGCTTGAAAGGAGCCCGATGCATAGAAGGAAAGAGCCGCAGTAACCGTAACCTCAACGGGCAGTACGGTCCTGATGGTGCTGGTAGGCTGCAGATCTCCCTTAATTAGCTGGCATATCTCACTGATGACATCCTTTCGGAAGCGCAGCCTTCTAACGCACATGTTATTGGACAAGTCCAGGTATGATTGCTTATCCCTGTAAATGCATTGGGTGTAATGTCTCCTCCTCCTCAGCAGTTCTCCACCTCTTTGGGCACATAATGCTCTTCAATGAACTCTCTTCCATCTCTATTCTGCAGCATGTGAGTAGCCATCAATACTGGTTGAGAAATTCCAGGCCCCATCACTATAAATGCCCTAATCTGTCTTCAAAATTCTTAAATTGTCCTCAACAAATACAATATAAACTCAAAATTAACCATAATATGATTAGATGATTAGCAAGATTCTAAAACACCCTTAAAATCACTCACAAATTACTTCAATGCTCCCATCCACTTCAAGCAGTCTTTTATTAAACTTCCTCCATACTGCCGGGTTAAGGTCAGGTGAGTGCAGCTTTTCTTGAGCGCCTTTTTGGGTGAGCAATCATTTGAGCGCAATATGGGCGAAATGCCGAAAGTCGCGCTTGCCGATAATCTGGGTGATATTTGGGAACTAGTTTCCATTATAAATAGTATTCTGGGCCTTGCATGAGTGATGACGTCATATTTTATTTTAAAAAATAGGCCGGGCGATTCAGTTCATTCCTGCATGCCGAAAGTTGTGCCGGCGATAAATGGGTGATAATTGGGCGCTAGTTTCCATTTATCATCAAATATGGGCGATAAACTGAATTTCGGCACTTATATGGGTGCTAAATGGGTGATTATGTGCCGAAAGTCTAGCCCATTGTGCATTACATCAAAAGTTGTCTTGTAACCTAATTTGGGGGTTCAGATGGCATTTATATGGTGTTTATCATCAGAATCTCTCAGAATAGTGAGTTTTTCGCTCATCTATGATACTATATCACTTTTTAACTTAGTTAAAAGTAAGCATACATGTTTTAAGAGGATCCCCCCCATCTCTCATTGTCATAGTCTGTTTGAATGTCTGCCTAACAAAATATGCAGGCCTCCATAGAGATCCCCTTATAGATGTGTATTAGGAAAGAAAAAACATGGGATTGATCTAAGGGTAAGAACTTGCTCCTCGCCATATCGAGCACTCCAATCGTAAGTCACAAGAACATTATTAATTTTCAAAACATTCAACCTTACTTTGAGGATATTAAAATATACTATGTTGAATTTAGAACTCTGTTCTTTTTATGAAGGCACTCAAAAATTGTTACAGTGTCAACTTGTTTATCATGAGGGTTGGATTTTATTTTTGTGTTACAAACACAATGGCAAGCCTGGCCCATTTTGTGAGGATCTCAGTGAAAACAAATATGGGGAACGTACTCATTTTGTGTAGTAGTAAATTTTGTTTTGAACTGTTCATCCATATTACATATGTATAAGCATTGATGTGGGTGGGATAAGTCATTTCTGGTAGACACTTTTTTCCTAAAAATAGCATGCTCTCATTTTTTCTCAGTTTTAAGAATTTGGTAATGTGATGATTTAAGGCACGTGTTTCATCTAATGAAGAAAAACAAACTGCAGGATACCTTAAACTTAAAAGTATTTAATACAAATAAAACAGTGATGTAATACCTATACGTTTTATTTTCTGTTTTACAGACAAATGATCTTGTAGTGAGTTTGGATAATGATGATCAGCTTATTTTAAAGGAGGCAAGCACACTGAAAGAAGCAGGAGTGGGTAAGTGATTAGAAATTCTCTTGATTTTCTGACACATTGTGCATATCTGTATATTTTATGTTTCTGTGAACATACGATTGTATGAATGTAGCATTCTAAATGGATTTCTGATTGGTTTGTGGTTAGCAAGAGCCAAGTTGATCTGAGAATCACATGCAACAAAAAGCACAAAGCAGTCATTACACTTTCACACCAGAAGTTGAAATAACTTAACCATTTAAATGTAACAAGCATGTCCAAATTCTGGTTCTAACTGAAATTTTGACTAAGTTGAAGACCAGGCCTGGCACGTGGACAAGTCTGGAACTAAGATGAAGCCCAACCCAATTTGCTAAAATAGTGAAGATAAAATCTTCCCATGATGTTGACAAGGTATTGTACAGTAAATGTAAAGTAGATAGTTCTTTAGGGAGCAGGTAGAATGAAACAGATCAGTGAAGTTATTTTTACATCAATAATCTAAATTAAAATTGAATACCTTAAATCCATCTATTGGGATGAGTTGTAGATTACAGGACAAAATGTAGATTTTCAAATCAAATCAAATTTCAGGTTGTTTATATAATCTAAGATTGTGAATGCTGTTTGTTCTGAATTCCAGTGCTTAATTGTGCAGCTGATTTAAGATTTATGGACTGTATTCATTTAGATTTCTGCAAGACACATTGGAATGGGGTCCAAATGGCCTGTTTCTGTTCTGTAAATATTGTGTATGTAGTAGTTATAATTTTGTTTTTACAGTCAATTTATATGTCCAAATTGCATTCAAGATGCAATATTTAACCCGTGAATTTGACAAAATACATTTCATTTTTTTTTTCAAATTAATGAATACAACTATCAATATAACAATCAGCCAAATAACACGGATACAAAAGTGCTTTTTCTCCAAATTGTATTTAGTTAGAAGTCTGAACCTAGCTCCCTAATGGCTCAGTTGGTAAATGCACTTCTCAGTGTGGAATTCAGCAATACAGACAATGAAGGTTCAATCTCCAGTCCATGTTGAGTTGGCTGACTGCTGGGGCAGAGTTAGATGTTCTACAATTTGTTTCAACACTCCTGTAGATGGAGGGGGGTGGGGAATCAGCTATAAGGGTCCTACTTATTGCTGTCTATTGTTTCCTGCTGGAAAATGTCGGAAAGTGTGAGGTCATCCACCTTGGGGGAAAAAAAACAGTAAAAGGGAATATTATTTGAATGGGGAGAAATTACAACATGCTGCGGTGCAGAGGAACCTGGGGGTCCTTGTGCATGAATCCCAAAAAGTTAGTTTGCAGGTGCAGCAGGTAATCAGGAAGGCGAATGGAATGTTGGCCTTCATTGCGAGAGGGATGGAGTACAAAAGCAGGGAGGTCCTGCTGCAACTGTATAGGGTATTGGTGAGGCCGCACCTGGAGTACTGCATGCAGTTTTGGTCACCTTACTTAAGGAAGAATATACTGGCTTTGGAGGGGGTACAGAGACGATTCACTAAGCTGATTCCAGAAATGAGGGGGTTACCTTATGATAGATTGAGTAGACTGGGTCTTTACTCGTTGGAGTTCAGAAGGATGAGGGGTGATCTTATAGAAACATTTAAAATAATGAAAGGGATAGACAAGATAGAGACAGAGAGGTTGTTTCCACTGGTAGGGGAGACTAGAACTAGGGGGCACAGCCTCAAAATACGGGGGAGCCAATTTAAAACCGAGTTGAGAAGGAATTTCTTCTCCCAGAGGGTTGTGAATCTGTGGAATTCTCTGCCCAAGGAAGCAGTTGAGGCTAGCTCATTGAATGTATTCAAGTCACAGATAGATAAATTTTTAACCAATAAGGGAATTAAGGGTTATGAGGAGGGGTGGGTAAGTGGAGCTGAGTCCACGGCCAGATCAGCCATGATCTTGTTGAATGGCGGAGCAGGCTCGAGGGGCTAGATGGCCTACTCCTGTTCCTAATTCTTATGTTCTTATAAAATTCAGAGACATGATTTACCTTTCATTTATCAGGACTCGAAAGGTTAAATGCAGGTAACTTTCCTCAACGGTTACAATTTTGAATCAAACACAGTTTGTACAGTATTGCAGATAATCTCCATGTCTCTCCGTTTATTTTGCAGCCCATGAAACAGAAATGGCTTGTTTTAAGAAAGAAGATTATGAAACATACAAAAAGAACCCTGTAGTGGCCTGGTGATGAAAGTAATAAGATTATATGTTAAGTTTCTGAAACAATTTTAATGAGCTCAAGTATCACATTCTGCAGAATATGTTGAAATTGCTTTTGACAAGAATGCAATAGAGAAGCTCATTTAAATAATTAAAATTAACTTTTAGTTTCTTTCCTGTTAAAATGTTGACAGTAAAAATGTACATTTTAATTTGGCTGGCCTAATTGTGTACTCCTCCAGTATATTTTTGCCAGAGAACGTGCTGAGCAGTAGCGATGTACTTTACCCACAATAATGGGAGAAAATCGGAAGGCTATTCACCTGCTCGTGATTGGTTGAGGCAATATTGAAAGGCCAGAGAGCAGGGAGTCTTCGTACTTTCTATTGGGAATGGTGGGATGGAACTCTGAATAGTTGAAACTAGCAACTACTTTTTTAATGCTCTGTTATAAATTATGTGAACATTTTGTTTCAAATAAATGGATATAAAGTTAACTTATGGCTCTTTAAATTTGTTTATAGTGTAAGTTTATTTGATGGCTGATGTAAACATTGTCAGGTTGGGATCACAGTAAAAGTTTCTAACATTAGTGTAAAGTTTTTTTGAATCATCTCCATCCCCACTACCAGAGAAAGACACAACTTTCATTTATGCAGCACCTTTCACATCAAGACATTCCAAAGTGCTTTATAGCCAACAAATTATGTTTGAAGTTTATTCCCTTAATTTATGCAAAGACAGAAGTCAAATTGCAAGAGAAATTAATGATTGGTGCTGGATGAGTGAGAACTCTGGTCTTCTTTGCATTGCATACAGTTGGTGGAAAATATGATGGTGGGTGCCTGATATGCTTCTGCATTTTGGACATTCACTTACCATGTTATCGGGTGCTGAGGCCTCGGAGACACTCAGTATGAATAAAAGAATAGTGGGAATGTGTACATTAGCTGTGTGCAAAGCTAATTAGCCCCTTGACTTTAATTTAAGTGAACTAATTCCCTCAGTGGCGGGAGTGCCTGGCCTACTTGTTGAAAGGGAGCTGCTATTAGGTAGGGGGTCGGTGGGGAGGCAAAGGAATAAACATCCCTGCCCAGTGTCCCCTTTTGTCTCTCCCTACTGGACAGTGGATTATAAAATAACACTATACACAAGACAATTGAAATTCTGACTAAGAAACCAATTTAAACCTTTATCTTCTCAGGTTCTCCCACATATTTTATTCTGGACGGTTTTGATCAGGTTTAGACAATGTGTAGCATAGATGGTCGGAAAAACAATTGGACCACTCAAGTAAATATTTAGGTAGGTCAATTGCAAAGCATTCATGGTGGTCCAAAAGATCTGAAGCAGAGAAATTCTTTGCACCTTGCCCCTGTTTAGAGATTTGCCATCCATTATTTTTCAGCTGAAGCTGGGCTGAGAATCAGCACCCAAGCAACTTGCCCTCCATTGGAGGAAGTGAAAGAGACCAGTGACTCCTGGTGCTCGTGCTGCATCATGAGTCATGCCCAGTGTACCACAACATTTTTCAAATGAGATGACTGTTACCCAGTGAGGTCAGTTCACGTATGCAGGATGCAGTATCCAATTTGAGATGTTGCAGTTACACACAGCTATTTTTTGAGATTGGCTGTCATCAGGCGCAAGCACTGAGTGGAATATACCCAACTCATCTATTCCACCTCCTCCAATGGAGGGCAAGTCACTTGGATCTGGCTTGGGTGCTGGTTCTCAACCCAGCTTCAGCTGAAAAAGTATGGATAGCAAATCTCTAAAAGGGGCAGGGTGCAAAAAAAAATCTGCTTCAGATCTTTTGGATCACCATGAATGCTATGCAGCTGACCTTCCTAAACGTCTACTCGAGTGGCCCAATTGTTTTCTTACCATCCACGCTATACATTGTCTAAACCTGATCAAAGCTGACCAGAAGCTTAGAAGATAAAGATTTAAACTATTTTCCTGTCAGAAGTTCAATAGTCTATTGTATAATGTAATTCTATAAAATATAAGCATACTCGTTTTTAAATTAAATTATATTTTGCCCGTCAGAAAAAAAATTGGGACATTTTGTAGACTTCCACTCTGATCATGCAATTTAATGATTGTGACGATGCATAGCTGTGACAGTCAAGTTTTTAATTTCTTGAACTGGAATACTTAGTTGCCGCAATGCACTATACCAGCTCAGACATTAACCTATTTGGGATGGAAAGCTCTGGGATTTGAACCTATAATCATTTCAGGGAATTGGATATAAATCAGTGAACTAACATGTATTTTAAAGACATATTTAATAATCCACCAAGGTGCCCACAACACTTAATGCTTAATTTGCAGTATAAATTGTAGAATGTTAACAGGGCAAAAACTAGGGTCCTAAACTTAAGGAACGCTAATTTCGACGACGAGGCACGAATTGGCTAGAATAGACTGGCAAATGTTACTTAAAGAGTTGATGGTGGCTAGGTGATGGCAAACATTTATAGATCACATGCATGAACTTCAACAGTTGTACATCCCTTTCTGGAGTAAAAATAAAACAGGGAAGATGGTTCAACCGTGGCAAACCAGGGAAATTAAGGATAGTGTTAGATCCAAGGAAGAGGCATATAAATTGCCCAGAAAAAGCAGCAAACCTGAGGACTGGGAGAAATTTAGAATTCAGCAGAGGAGGACAAACTGTTTAATTAGGAGGGGAAAAATAGAGTACGAGAGGAAGCTTGCCGGGAACATAAAAACTGACTGCAAAAGCTTCTACAGATATGTGAAGAGAAAAAGATTCATGAAGACGAACGTATGTCCCTTGCAGTCGGACTTGGGTGAATTTATAATGGGGAACAAAGAAATGGCGGACCAATTGAACAAATACTTTGGTTCTGTCTTCACGAAGGAAGACACAAATGACCTTCCGGATGTACTAGGGGACCGAGGGTCTAGTGATAAGGAGGAACTGACGGATATCCTTATTAGGTGGGAAATTGATGTGATTGAAGGCCGATAAATTCCCAGGGCCTGATTGTCTGCATCCCAGAGTACTTAAGGAGGTGGCCCGAGAAATAGTGGATGCATTGGTGATCATTTTCCAACAGTCTATCGACTCTGGATCAGTTCCTATGGACTGGAGGGTAGCAAATGTAACACCACTTTTTAAAAAAGGAGGGAGAGAGAAAACGGGTAATTATAGACCGGTTAGTCTGACATCAGTAGTGGGGAAAATGTTGGAATCAATTATTAAGGATGAAATAGCAGCATATTTGGAGAGCAGTGAAAGGATCGGTCCAAGTCGGCATGGATTTGTGAAAGGGAAATCATGCTTGACAAATCTAATGGAATTTTCTGAGGATGTAACTAGTAGAGTGGACAAGGGAGAACCAGTGGATGTCGTGTATTTGGACTTTCAAAAGGCATTTGACAAGGTCCCACATAAGAGATTGATGTGCAAAATCAAAGCACATGGTATTGGGGGTAATGTACTGGCATGGATAAAGAATTGGTTGGCAGACAGGAATAGAGAGTCGGGATAAACGGGTCCTTTTCGGAATGGGAGGTAGTGACTAGTGGAGTGCCACAGGGCTCAGTGCTGGGACCACAGCTCTTTACATTGTACATTAATGATTTGGATGAAAGAATTGAGTGTAATATCTCCAAGTTTGCAGATGACACTAAACTGGGTGGTGGTGTGAGCTGTGAGGAGGATACTAAGAGAGTGATTTGGACAGGTTGGGTGAGTGGGCAAATGCATGGCAGATGCAGTATAATGTGCATAAATGTGAGCTTATCCACTTTGGTGGCAGAAACACGAGGGCAGAGTATTATCTGAATGGTGGCAGATTAGGAAAAGGGGAGGTGCAAAGAGACCTGGGTGTCATGGTTCATCAGTCATTGAAAGTTGGCATGCAGGTGCAGCAGGCGGTGAGGAAGGCAAATGGCATGTTGGCCTTCATAGCTAGGGGATTTGAGTATAGGAGCAGGGAGATTTTACTGCAATTGTATAGGGCCTTAGTGAGGCCTCACCTGGAATATTGTGTTCAGTTTTGGTCTCCTAATCTGAGGAAAGACGTTCTTGCTATTGAGGGAGTGCAGCGAAGGTTCACCAGACTGATTCCAGGGATGGCTGGACTGACATATGAGGAGAGACTGGATCAACTGGGCCTTTATTCACTGGAGTTTAGAAGGATGAGAGGGGATCTCATAGAAACGTATAAGATTCTGACGGGACAGGTCAGATGCGGGAAGAGTATTCCTGATGTTGGGGAAGTCCAGAACCAGGGGACACAGTCTTAGAATAAGGGGTAGGCCATTTAAGACTGAGATGAGGAGGAACTTCTTCACTCGGAGTTGTTAACCTGTGGAATTCCCTGCCGCAGAGAGTTGTTGATGCCAGTTCATTGGATATATTCAAGAGGGAGTTAGATATGGCCCTCATGGCTAAAGGGAGGAAAGCAGGAAAGGGCTACTGAGGTGAATGATCAGCCATGATCATATTGAATGTTAGTGCAGGCTCGAAGGGCTGAATGGCCCACTCCTGCACCTAATTTCTATGTTTCTATGTAATCAAGACAAGAACTCCCAACTGCAATCAATTCAGAAATTTTATTGAACATTGAGCACAAATACCTGACAGCAATATAACAATTAACCTGTTTTTATTTAAATGAACTAAACAGTTTTAAAATGTAGGGCCCAAGTTTCCACATGATTTGCACCTGATTTTTAGGAGCAACTGGTGGAGAACGGACTATCTTAGAAATCGCAATTCTCCAAATTTTTTTTTCTGCAGTTCTAGTCAGGTAGAACAGTTCTACTTTGGAACAGAATTTTTTCTTCAAAAGGGGGCGTGTCCGGCCAATGACGCCTGATTTGAAAGTTTCCACAGTGAAAACGTACTCCAAACTAAAATAGAATGGAGCAAGTGAAGATTTTTGTAGAACTGAAAAAACCTGTTCTACACATTAAAAAATCAGGCGCAGGTTACAAATTAGGCGTCCAGAACGAGGTGGGGGGGGGGAAGGGAAGTCATTAAATTCTATAATAAATCCTTATTTATACTTCTACAAATATTATACAAATAAATCCAACCTGAATAAACATTTATAAGCAAAGAAAAGATTAAATAAACCATCTTCCTACCTGTGTGAAAGTGCTTCAGGCAGGCCTTTCGGGACCGAAAGCTGAACGGCCCGTCCCCAGCACCAGATTTACAGGTAGGTGGCGTTGGGTTGGGTCGGGTCGGGGAGGTTCGGTTCGGTTCGGGTCGGGGGAGAGAGAGAGGTGGGGGAGAGAGAGGGAGGGAGGGGGGAAGGTCGGATCCAGTCCGGGAGCGGGAGTTTGGTCGGGTCCAGTGGGGGGGGGTCGGGTTAGGTCCAGTCGGGGGGGGCGGGGAGCGGGAACAGGAGCGCGAGTCGGGTCCAGTCGGGGAGCGGGAACAGGAGCGCGGGTCGGGTCAGTCTGGGGGGGGGGGGGGGCGCGGGTGTCGGGTCTGATCCGGAGGCGGGGGGGGGAGCAGGTGTCGGGTCTGGTCCGGAGGCAGGCGGTGGGGGGAGCGAGTGTCGGGTCTGGTCGAGGGGGGGGGGGGGGGAGCAGGAGCTGGCCGTGGGAGGAGCCTTATTCACGCAGCCCCAGTGAGGCCATTCAGCCAGGACTAGGGGCTGCGTGCTTCGGGCCCCTCCCACACAGTTCGGCGCCTGGAGCTACTGCACTTGCGTGCCCACTGTAGCGCGCATGTGTAGAGGTCCCGGCACTGTTTTTAGCGCAGAGTCCTGGCTCCCCCCCCCCCCGCAGCTCGTGCTGGCTGCGCCGAGGGCCAGAGGACCTGCAGGTAGGTGGAGAATACCGAGGATTTTTTTAGGCGCACTTTGTGGCGCGAAAAACGGGCGTCCAGGTCGGGACTGCGCCGTTCTAGGCGCGTGTGGAAACTTGGGCCCGTAATCTCACAATGTTTGTGTATTCAATATGCCTGTCAAACAAAATATCAAACATTCAATATTTTTCAAAAAGGACTACTTGATTAGAAGCTTAATACTTTAGTAAACAAGAACTCGGGTCTGAATTTTCCTCCTAGACAGATTTGCCACCAGAAAGAGAAGTCTAGTTTAACCAAGGAATTTAAAAAAGGGTCTTACTAAATTAAAGTCTCTCTAGCAAAAATGGTAAGGCACTTGGAGAGAGTTGCATACTACTAGGCCCACTGTCTCCAACATTTGCAGTCATGGGCTTTCCATCTCTGCCCCATGGTCTATCACCACCCCTTGCCCGCTGTTGACAATAGTTGAGACATGCGGTGGGAAAAATTGGCCTCCTCCCCGCTATCAATTATATGCTGTGAGGTCAAGTGGGGCAGCCGACATCCCTGCTACAGGGGTGTGGAGGAAGTTGGCTAGCACAATGGTGGATCTCCCCATCTCGTTTCATATGTCTATATTCGGGCAGACATTTGAGGAAAACCCAGAACTTCCTTGCCATGTAGATATCAAAATTAGCACGCAAAATACTGAACGGTTAAACTAAGCAAGTGCTTTTCAGCATTAATGAACAATATGAACAACACAGGCAAAGCTTACAGAGAGGCATTAAGTTGACATTTATAAAGGTTGAAGTCTGATATGTTTGTCATTTCAATCCGAGGATGAATTATGCTTTTGAAACATACTCCATGTATTCAATAGCATGATTTTATTTTGTTGGCAATTTAATTTTTTTTTAATTAGTGGGTGTCATGGTGAAAATTATAAAAATCAAATCATGAATTTAACTGCAGCAACATCGAGCTTTATTTCACTGCATGCAGCAATAACAATTTGCATATTGGGTAAATGGATAATTGAATGCAGTGGTTCTGAGTGACTCAAACTCAAACTTTGCATTTATTTAAAACGTAACAAACACATTTCTGGTTGATCTTTATAATGTATTTACTTTTTACATTAAAATATTCTTAGTACTACATTGTAAGTATGCAAAGAGGATGTGTGATGGCAGTGATGGGTAGTTTTAATTGCAACAAATTAGAGGAAAAACAAAACTTTAATCAGCTACTGTACGATAATTAAATCAATTGAAAAACATATCTAACATGATCCAATGTTTAAATATTAAAGTGCTTTTTGAACAAAAGGCAAAATGAGATTACTGTTTCTAGTCCTGTTTCTCCATCCCCACCTCCTCGTAGCCAGCCTTTATGTTCAAAATGTAATTTCAAAACTGTTTTCAATAACTTTTTAAATGTACACTGGACATATGTACATGTTTTTTGTTGTATAAAATCAATACTGAGCACAAAAAAAATTCTGTAACCCCATAGCAAATTCTCCATGAATCAGTTATGAAATATTGGAAACTTGTATACATTTTACATAAGAACATAAGAAATAGGAGCAGGAGTAGGCAATTTGGGCCCTTGAGTCTGCTCCATCATTCAATAAGATCATGGCTGATCTGATCCTGGCCTCAACTCCACTTCCCCGCCTGCTCCCCATAACCCTTGACTCCCTTATCATTCAAAAATTTGTCTATCTCCACCTTAAATATATTTAATTACCCAGTCCCCACAGCTCCCTGGGGTAGAGAATTCCAAAGATTCACAACCCTCTGAGAGAAGAAAGTCCTCCTCATTTCTGTCTTAAATGGGCGACCCCTTATTCTGAAACTATGCCTCCTAGTTCTAGATTCCCCCATGAGGGGAAACATCCTCTCTGCATCTACATTGTCAGCCCCCCTCAGAATCTTGTATGTTTCAATAAGATCACACCTCAATTACAGAAATAAATGTATTAAATTGTGCTGCACATAATGTGTAAATGCTAAATAAAATCTATATATTTATGCTGGCAGAATATACTAACTTATCAGACATTTGTCTGCAATAAAAATAATGTACAATGTCTGCTGGTTTTATCAACGCAATCCGGCCGAACTAGCACAGAAGATTGGAATTTTAAACACAAGTTATGTCTAGCGTAAATCAAGTTTCCGCAGTCTTTAATGCTAATTTAAAACATATTACGCTGGAAGCTGGCCCTGTGCTCAAAACTGGCTGCATCCCCAGATTGAAATAATGAGGATGACGAGTTTCCACCGTTTGCAGGCCTTTGAGGACTCTTCAAATTGAGCTACTTTTTTGGCGCAGTCACTAATAGGCATATTTTAAAAGTTTGTACATATTAAAATATGATTAATTTATTTAGAAACTGACGAGTATACACCAGTGAAAGTAGTAAATGGTTTAGTTCAGTTTTTTTAAACGATCATTTTCAGTGATTTAAAATCAGGTCACTCAGGTAATGTTCTGTGCAACTGCGCCATGGTCTAGAGGTCCCATGCAGACCACTCACCGGAATTTCAATGGAAGAAACTGCACATGCGCAAAAATTTGAATGGGCCACTCAGCCAGTTAAGAGGACTGTGCACACTTTTTTCGAGGGAACATTGCTCACAGGTGGAGGACTAGGCACTCAATATTAAAAATGCTTATTTTTTGTGATAAACCCCATTCTCAGCTGTATTAAAAAAACTGCACCTATTGCCCCTCTTAAATACAATGAATATCTTTTAATGCAAAGAAAAAAAAAACAATTACATTCTATTACACTGACTGATTTCACTGGTTGATGGGAGATTTTAAGTTTGTGATTTATGCAAATGAGTTTGGGCGAAAGAACTATGAAAGAACCTGCGTAACTTCTATCGCAATTTGCACCCATTTTCCTGATTGCTCCCAAAGCAGAAACTCTACGCCTGGATATTTAAGCAACAGTGAAGAAGTACTAAGTATATGTTCTCAGTGATGGTTGGTTCCAGACACAATTTGATTTAAGATCTACCAGCACAAAATATATACTGAACAATATACAACTGTTCTAATTAATTAACAATGTCAGGATTTACATTAGACTCAAAGTTAAGTATCTTCTGGTGTAATTCAGTCAGTTTTACATTGCTTAATTCTGTATACCTTATACTTGTGTAGCCTACTAATTACCACACATACTAGTGAGACGAGGGTACACTAAAGTAGGATGTCTAGAGTGTAAATAAGTGTAATGCTTAAAAGGATGAGACTTGTATATATAAAAAAATATTTAGGATGAAGTGTTTTCCCTATATTGGGGGTGATCACAAAGCATGTGGCTTCTTACTGATTTTGGCTTTTGTTATCTTAATGGTTTGAATACATACCAATTCAAGCACACATGTTCTATAACTATATATTCCCAGTCAATTAAAGATACATTTCATAACATATTTTGTTTATTCTTTGTATTTATTCTATACTATTTCATACCCTGAAAATTCTTCTCTAAGCAACTCACATTTTTTCTTCCTCTGTGGGGAAATTGCCTATCTCCAAACAACTTACAGGAAATCTCCACACTTTCAACCAACCTTAAAACTATTCGCTCTAATAAATAACAGTTTTTATATCACTAGCCATGCAAATAATGAATAAAATGCTAACAATTATCTTTATATACAATGCATAAGCAAAAAGAAAGCAATAATTGTTTTTGTATATTTAAGAGTGGACAACTAGTCTTTAGTAACCATCTCTGGCTTTTATTTATAATTTATAAAACACTAGAAAATATAACTAGTGCTTTAATTTGGGGAAAATATCAAATTCTTACAAATGAAAATTATTACAAAGGCAGTACTCAAACTATGCTAATGTTCTCTGTACTGAAATCTGCAAACTGGCTAGTATCACCAGCTTCATGGAACTTCACTTGGTGACCGGCTTCCCAGCCTCGTCTGATCCGTGTCAGTTTGCGATTCACAACGGGAAGGAGAAGGTACACTTTGCCCAGAAGAACTATGCAAGGCACAATAAGAGCAAGTGTGAATGTAGGTGGCAGATAGAACTTGTATTGGGCTGAGTCGAAGGCTTTACACCATCCAAAGGTTAGTGCGTGTAGAGTGCTGATCACCAGTGCGGTGCATCCAAGTCTAGACTGAAAAAGAACATCGACTTTCAGGTTCACATAACTGGTCATGTGTCAACTTGTAATTTTTACAAATTAAATACCTTTTACAGGATACTTATGAATAATAATGTGCATTAGCTAATGAGCTTTTACACAATGTTTTTTTTAGAACTATCAGCATTCGAAATGTATATTATGTATGCTATTTTGTATTCTATGCTGGCATTACGTTTGTGGATATTGTATCAATTTTTCTTCCAACATAATCTCAATGCACTTTGGAACATCCCAAATGATAAGGATAGGATTGAGGGCAGTAATTTTAGAATCTTGATTAATTAATAACTTTCACAATGATCAATGTAAAAATTGTTGTGACTAAATGACAGTATTAATATTCTGGCATTCTATAAAGAAGTACAGCTGTGAAGAATAGTATGTGGGCTATACAGAACTTGGAGGGGTTGAGTTACTAATCAAATTACAGATCTGAACTGTGGCCTTTAAATTGTAAATAGTTTACATATACTTTTATTCCATCAATTTTACTGAATGGCATCATCTCATGCTGGTTATGGTTGCAATGGCCATTCTTCATGTGAGCCTGGACATCACATGTTAATGGATTATTTAGCCATTGATGTTGTCTCAGCTACAACATCGATGCTTAAACAGCTGCTGTGATCACACCCAGTCTATATACTTGCACCAGAAGTAGGAATCTTGGCTGCTTTCCCCTTCAGCTGCCTAATTTGGGAATTCTGAAGCCAACAGTAAATCCCACTGCTAACTCATCTTTAGCAAACAGGAAATAAAGATCCTGCATTTCATAACCTCAGGAAGTCCCAAAACTCAGTTAATTAAGTATTTTTTGAAGTGTAGCCACTTATAGGGAAATGTGGCAGCCAATTTGTGTATGGCCAGGTTCCACAAACAACAGTGAGGTACACAACCAGATAATCTAGTTTAGTGATATTAGTTGAGGGATAAATGTTGGCCAGGTCACCGAGAGAACTCCCAACTCTTAATTGAATAGTATCATGGGATCTTTCACATCCATCTGAAAAGGCAAATGGGGCCTTGGTTCAATGTATCACCCGAAAGATAATGCAGCATTCTTTTAGTTGTACACTAAATTGTCAGCCTAGATCATCTGCTCAAGGCTCTGGACTTGGAATTGAACCCACAACTTTCTTACTCAGAAGTGAGAGTACCAACACTGAGCCAAGGCTAACATATTAGAATGGAGAGCAGGGATTAAACCTGAAGCCTTTAGGGTCTTTCCAATTCACTATTACATTATGCTGATCAACTTTTAAAATATATTTTTAAATAGCAAAATAATATTAATGATCGAACAAAAACTAAAAAAAGTTATTGGTAATAGTAAGTATCAGCAATCTAACATGGTTTACTTTCTAAAATGTAAAGTTGCAAAATGTAGCAAAATGATAGATTGTTTTTCTTGCCATTTTGCATTGACAAAAGACATTGGATTCAGAAAAGCAATTAAAATATGTTGACCACCATAGTCCTTTACGAAGCAAATCAATAGACCCATTGTTTTACATCTGGATTTCTGCCCAATTGAGTTAAAAACGTGAGCAGCATGAGAGTGCTATTCATAGTAGAATACTGAGGGAGTACCAGCATGTGACTGGTAAGTTGGTAAAATTAACCTCTGCTTTCAAATACTACAACAATGTTCAAGTCTTACAATTAAACCCCAACTGAATTGCTGCCAATATTTTACATTACAAATAGCCATATTTGTGATTTTGCAGGAATCTTAAATGAACATAGATGCCTACAATAGCATTCTACGAATAATTGTTCACTTGAAATAATTAAGTTTATCACTGACATAAGCATATTAGTGGAAAAAAATAATAGCACAATTTAAAAGTGTGTAACTGTCTTACTTGAATGAAATGAAATTCCCTCCAGTTCAGAGAATCTGCCACCGATGGCAGTGAGGTCACAGCAAGCAATGAAAGCACACCAATAGCCAAAATTCCGAAGAAAAGGTAAATTTCCATCCTCCACACTTCTTCCTCTATCCAGACATGTTTTGTACCATTGTAAAACTGTTAAGACAACAGAAATAGGATCATGTGCAAATGTAGCATCATATTTACCATATACAAAGAACCATTAGAATAATTTTCTACCAAGCAGTTTGCACGCTATTTAATCCATTAAATAGATGTAACTCTTGATTATCTCTCCATTTATTTTTGTTTTCAAACCATGCCAAAATATCTTTTAGTTTTTAGTTTTAATGAAAGGGGAACCAGTAGATGTGTATTTGGACTTCCAGAAGGCATTTGACAAGGTATCACATAAAAGGTTACTGCACAAGATAAAAGTTCACGGGGTTAGGGGTAATATATTGGCATGGATAGAGGATTGGCTAACGAATAGAAAATAGAGAGTAGGGATACATGGTTCATTCTCTGGTTGGCAATCAGTAACCAGTGGTGTGCCGCAGGGATTAGTGCTGGGACCCCAACTATTTACAATCTATATTAATGGCTTGGAGGAAGGGACTGAGTGTAATGTAGCCAAGTTTGCCGACGATACAAAGATGGGAGGAAAAGCAATGTGTGAGGAGGACACACAAAATCTGCAAAAGGATTTAGGCTAAGTGAGTAGGCAAAAATTTGGCAGATGGAGTATAATGTTGGAACGTGTGAGGTCATGCACTTCGGCAGAAAAAAATCAAAGAGCAAGTTATTATTTAAAGGGAGAAAGATTGCAAAGTGCTACAGTACAACAGGACCTGGGGGTACTTGTGCATGAAACACAAAAGGTTAGTATGCAGCTCCAGCAAGTGATCAGGAAGGCCAATGGAATCTTGGCCTTTATTACAAGGGGATGGAGTATAAAAGCAGGGTAGTCTTGCTACAGTTGTGCAAGGTATTGGTGAGGCCACACCTGGACTATTGCGTGCAGTTTTGGTTTCCATATTTACAAAAGGATATACTTGCTTTGGAGGCAGTTCAGAGAAGGTTCACAAGGTTGATTCTGGGGATGAGGGGGTTGACTTATGAGGAAAGGTTGAGTAGGTTGGGCCTCTACTCATTGGAATTCAGAAGAATGAGGTGTGATCTTATGAGGGGCTTGACAAGGTTGATGCAGAGAGGATGTTTCCATTGATAGGGGAGACTAGAGCTAGAGGACATAATCTTAGAATAAGGGGCCGCCCATTTAAAACTGAGATGAGGAGAAATTTCTTCCCTCAGAGGCTTGCGGATCTGTGGAATTCGCTGCCTCAGAGAGCTGTGGAAGCTGGGACATTGAATAAATTTAAGACAGAAATAGACAGTTTCTTAAAAGATAAGGGGATAAGGGGTTATGGAGAGCGGGCAGGGAAGTAGACCTGAAGCCGTGATTGGATCAGCCATGATTGTATTAAATGGTGGAACAGGCTCGAGGGGCCGTATGGCCTACTCCTGCTCCTATTTCTTATGTTCTTATGTCCACACCCAAAATGTCAAAACCTGCCTTTCCTCTTTACAGATGTTAACATTTCCAGCTTGTTTTTTTTATTCTAACAAAGTTACTACTCACTTCAAAGTACTTCATGTATATATGTTTTGAGATGCATCAGAGATGTGATAAGGTGCTATATAAATGTCTTTCTTTATTAGTATGCCACACAGTGATAACAACGAGTTGTCACAGATACTCATCAACTGTCAAATAATTTTTAATGCGAGATCCTGGGACCACAAACCTCATTTCAAAAATTTTAAAATGGCTGAATTCTAATTGTCCTACCAAGCTGGTAAACGAACTGTTTCTTAGGCTGTATTTGATGTATACTATGAGAGGATGGAATGTATCGGTTTCAATTTGGACTCCTATTCACCATAGCAAGTTTCTTTGGCAGTGTAGTCCTTGTAGTCTTTCCAGACCGAGAAACTGCATTTTTGATACCTTTCGTTGTCACTATGCCCATGTTTTGGAGCTTACAAACTTTATAAGGGACATGACTAGGAAAAAAAATCAAAATAATGTTCCAAATCACTATACCAGTAACATTGTTTCAGGGGTCTTATAATGCTGAATAACGTGGGTTTCCAATGGGAAATCCTCATTTTTCAAAGTAATTGTTAAAACCTGAAATTGAAACCCCCAAATTGCATAATACGTCCCATGTAATACAAAAGCACCCCACAAATTTCTGTTCCTTTCTGTAAGCCCCTTTAGTCTATTTTAAGTAAAAGGTAAACTTTCACCTTGTTCTAAGCAGTAAGTAAACATGGTGTAGGAGTTAAGGGATTATTCAAGCCCTCAACACATGTGATTAAGTTTAAAAAGGAAATAAAAAGCTGGAAGTGTAACAAAGGAAATCATGATCCATGGTTTTGTCACTATTTTGTCAATTTCCATTATTAGCAGATTATTATTAACGCCACAGACTATAGTGCTAATGCTATTTAACAGTGGTCCTTTAGAAATAAAATTTCATCCAATGTGGTTTTAACAACTTGTATCTGAAAACGGGAGTAGCTAACTCAACCGAGTTAGGTGCTCAAATGTGATTGGCAGGTAGACCAATCAAGGGTAGATTTCTATAGACTAAATACAATAGGCTGAGGTGGATAAAGCAGGTTAAATATTGCTTGATAGTAATCTCTCAGGACTTGAGTTGCTGTTATTTTATCTGTTGTTTACCAATACTTTTAAAATGCAATGTATTTATGTGCCATTGATTATAGCAAACTCCTTTCTTCGTTTAATATATGTCAATGTAACTGCAGAGCACATCAAGTTACTATATTAAATATAACATTGATTAGAAAGACAGATTAATATTTTTTACTAATTGTAGTCTGTTCCTGTTAATTCAAAGTCAGTCCAAAATACTGGATAATTTCAAGTGCACTTAAAAGTGCTACTTTGCCATTTTAATTTAATTAAAATTTCTGGATAATTCGGTATTTCAAAAATTGTTTTTTCCTCCCCAGGAATAGACTATTTTAGAATTCTCCGAGTAAAACACCAATTTTATTGAAAAGCTGAGGGGAGAGGAAGGAGTTAGCTTGTCACTATTGTAAAATGGTCATATAATTATTCTCTAATGAAACCTGCCACTTGGTGGTGTGCTTGCTGCACCATCTTTGAACTTAGCTAACAATGTGTCAGTTGTTGTGCAATGCTTTAAATTACAATTCTCTTACCTGGATATAAGCCTCATTCAGCAGCTGGTAACGTTCAGATCTACGCATAGGGAGACAGAGGCTATAGACAGCATGCAAAGCAGCGCAGAAAAAGCTCAACAGGCCAAGCTGCTTCCTTTGCTGAAGCCACTGATCTAACCAACTTGGAAAACGTTTGTACTTTGTGCCATTGTGCAGTTGGAAAATGGCTGCAAGGACGCCTGGCAGGTAAACAAGGGAGAGCATCACAAATGCAACGCATGGTAGAGTGACATTAACAAGATCAATCGGGATTTTATAAAATGTGTTTTGTCCTTTCATTACATATGGATGAATAACCTTTCCAATAAAATTATAGATATAGAAAAATACAAATAAGACTAGTGCCAGCAGAACAGGTATTTTCCATGAAGGAAAGAGCCGTAGTGGGAGGTTCTCAATTTCTTTTGCACATGATAAAGAGCCCATATCCACAGGAACGAATCCCATATTTCGTGCCATTTCAGCCACCTTACATCTTTCGTCCCCTCCTGTGATACTGCGCTCTTTATCATGAGCAAAAGAAATTGAGCACCTTACATCGAGCTCTTTCCTTCATGGAAAATACCTGTTCTAGAAGCTTTAAGGCTAAACTATGCAAATGAAGTTAGTCGCATTGTTAAAAATATCATTTGGCATCAAAAGGAATTAGTTTTGTACACAGAATACTGTTGGAGATCCAAAAGTAACCTTCCTGGACAATTTTTATACTCACAAAGGAGTTTCACGCCTTGTCTAACAATTGTCTAACAATTCCACTCCAGGAAATCTTACTCCACTTTACTCTAAAGTCACACCCCAATTCCAGATTTACATTACAATTTGGCTTCAGTACAAAGTGGAAACTTTTTTGCACTGTTTCAGTCTAAATGCACTGTGCTTGGGATCTGCAATGTAGATCTCTTCTGAGGGGTATATTGCAGACATGACTATGATCATCACCATGTCTGCATTTTACCAAAGTTTACACAAATGTCGAATGAGTGACATAAATCACACAGTTCAACTAATTAGTGAAGAGGTAGAGATTAGATTAGTCCTGAAATGGACTGCATGAAATGGGTGAAATAATAAAAACAGTTATGCAGTTTTTACTACATCATCCATCATCATCATAGACAGTCCCTCGAAATTGAAGAAGACTTGTTTCCACTCTAAAAGTGAGTTCTCAGGTGACTGAACAGTCCAATACGGGAATTACAGTCTCTGTCACAGGTGGGCCAGTCATTGGAGGAAAGGATGGGTGAGGAGTTTGGTTTGCCGCACGCTCCTTCCGGTGCCTGCGCTTGTTTTCTGCATGTTCTTGACGGCGAGACTCGAGGTGCTTAGCGCCCTCCCGGATGCTGTTCCTCTAATTAAGGCGGTCTTTGGCCAGGGACTCCTAGGTGTCGGTGGGGGTGATGTTGCACTTTATCAAGGAGGCTTTGAAGGTGTTCTTGAAACGTTTTCTTTGCCCACCTGGGGCTCACTTGCCGAGTAGGAGTTCCGAGTAGAGCGCTTGCTTTAATAATCTTGTGTCGGGCATGCGGACAATGTGGCCCCCCCCGAATAGAGCTGGTCGAGTGTGGTCAGTGCTTCGATGCTGGGAATGTTGGCCTGATCGAGAATACTGACATTGGTGCATCTATCCTCCCAGGGGATTTGCAGGATCTTGCGGAGACACCGTTGGTGGTATTTCTCCAGCGATTTGAGGTATCTGCGATATATGGTCCACGTCTCTGAGCCATTCAGGAGGGCGGGTATCACTACAGCCCTGTAGACCATAAGCTTGGTGCCAGATTTAAGGGCATGATCTTCGAACACTCTCTTCCTCAGGCGACCGAAGGCTGTGCAGGTGCACTGGAGATGGTCTCCAGTGATGAACTTCATCGTCGATGTCTACCCTTGCTGATAATAGGTTCCCGAGGTATGGAAAGTGGTCCACATTGTCCAAGGCTGCGCCGTGGATCTTGATGAATGGGGGCAGTGTTGTGTGGCGGGGTCAGGTTGGTGGAGAACCTTTGTCTTACGGATGTTTAGTGTAAGTCCCATGCTTTTGTAAGCTTTGGTGAAGATGTTGACGATGGCTTGGAGTTCAGTCTCTGAATGTGTGCAGACGCATAGCAGCAATAAAAGTTAAAAGCTAAACCCTGAAAAGCCAAACTTTAAGTAGATTCTTGAGCTACAGTCCCACCAACTGTGCTTAATTCTATGACTATCTGTCCCCATCAGAAATCATACTACATTAACAAAACAAGGAATTATTTTCCACCGTTTTATATTTGTTATACGCACCTGTTTATTTCCATCTCTTGCACCAAATTGTAAAGTCCAGGCTGAGATGACATTAAACCCTTTCACAATCGTGCATTCTGGGAACAGAGAGGCGAGGTGTTCAGCATTTGATTCTTCATGCTCATTTACTTGCATGTTGTTGCTGACATCCACCAAAATTTTACCAGTCAGTACATCTCTTAGTTCACTCAACGTGCTATAATGTTCATGGTACACTGCTATAAAGATAGTGTTGACCCTGCCTATGGCTTCTCGCTGACTAGTAACTTCAGTCGCAGTGGGAAACAAAGCTGCAGTGCATTTAGGATGTCGACTTCCAACGATCACGCCATAACCAGAACATACCAGACGTGCTGCCAAAGAGCGAGCAAAATCTCCAGTTCCCAAAATTCCAACAGCTATTTTTTGGAGATCATAATGATGAATTTCACTCTCATTTCCCAAGAGTGGTTTTACCATTTCTTTTTTAGCCATTCTTTTAAGCTGAAAGAGAGGAAAGAGGGGAGGAAGAGATGTTATTTTCTGTGGAAATTCCACTATTACCCGTAAATAATCTCATGATCTTCATTCGTTTACGATGCACATGTCTGTGAATTATGTGATTCGTCAGTTTATACACTCAGAAGTATTAATTATTTTGAAGCCTTACAAAACCTAACGTGTAAATAAGGTTTGTGTTTTGATGCAGCCAGCATGGGTCCTTTCAAAACTGATGAGCTGTGGTATGTGCACCAGACTGCACTGGTACTGCCATAAAATTGACTCTCGGATGTCACTCTTTCCCCGCCCCCCCCTCCCCCCCCATAGTCGAGGCTGCAACTCACCCCCTGGCTTCATGTTCCAATATGTTTCCCACCCTAGCAGCCAAAGCTGGTAGTATAACATTCATTTCCAAATCCCCCCTCATTCTCTGCCCCTACTCCTCCTTCTTCTCCACAAATTTAACACCTCACCTCACCCATTCTAAACGATCCTCCTCACTTAAGTCTCTTCCCTACGTCTTACATAAGTCTTTGTACACAGAAAGACTACTCATCCTTGGTGACGTCAACCTCTACCTGAAGTCAACTTCCCCCACCACTGCCAATTTCCTTTCCCTTCTAACCCTCACATCAACTCTCTGCCACTCCGTTTGACCTCATCACCATAGTACCTCAAGGGTCTCGATCACTGACAGGGCTCTGTAAACTGTAATCATTTTCTTATCTCCTTTCTCCTGCCTGCTCCAAACTATTCCACTATCACATTTGATCTCCAGAAAAGCTACCCTGCTCCAACGTTCTCACACAAGCCCTTTCATGGCCGATTTCCCCCCAGCTATGGCCTCTACTCGGGTCGATATTGATATCTTTTATGTCAACAACTGCCTCTCTTTCTCCTTTAATGCCCATATCCCAGTCAATTCCCCAAACAGTTATGCATACCTACTGCACCCCTCATAGAACAGTCACTCTGAGGCCTCATACTCGCTGTTCATAAGCTGGAACATACCCGACAAGAAATTGGTCTGGTTAGCCATTACAAAATCTGACTCAATCACTTCAAGGTCCATTGTCACTCTCACCATCCTTACCTCATCAAATGGGAGGAGCTCATGGACATTTTCATATCCAAAATGGACGGTGTCCTTCCACCATGGGTATATCCCCCTGCCCCTTTATCCCCCAAAGTAGACTTTCCTGGGCCTGGGACCATGCACACTCAAACCTGGGTGCAGGGAATATTGGAAAATTAGGTAGGCAGGACCAGCTGCCCAATTTTCCTCCATTTTAAATTAATGGAAAAATCAAGCAGGTTTCATATTACAGATGTTCCTATCTCTTCCATGAAACTCGCCACCTGCTTTCTAATCCGCTCTCTGTCCTAGCTTCCGACTAACCAACCACCTATTCTCAGTCCACTGATCATCACTGTCAGCGACCTTATCACTATCCTCCAGTTCTGCCTGTTACTCTAGTGTAACCACCCTCTCCTCATGAAGACCTCGCCATCCCTCCATCCTCTCTAAGGTCTTCAACCTTCACTTTCTCTCTCAAATTGGCCCCCTCTATCACTACTTCCTGTTCAAAGCCCTCCAAAATCAGGCTTCACCCCTTGTGCCCCACCTCCCAACACAGTACCAAAATCATACCAATGTCACCAACATCTTATGTGCCTGCAACCATGGTTCACCATCCTTTCTCATCCTCATTGAACTTCCTGCTATCTTTGGAATCTCTCTTCCACATTACACATCCATAGCATTATTCTCTTCTAGTTCCCCTCCTATCTATTGCATCACACCATCGTTACACCATCTCAAATGATTTCTCCTGTGTCCACATGGTCACCTCTGAAGCACTCAGGGTGCTATTCTTGGCTGCCTCCTCTTCATCGATATGCTCCCCCTTGTCAATGTTATATGGAAACATGGAGGTCACCTTTCACATGCATGCTAGCAAAGCCAAGCTCTGCCTTACCACTTTATCCCATGGACCCCATGGCTGTTGACACCGTCTCCAATTATCTATCAGATATTGAGACCAGAATGAGCTCTCAGTTCCTCCAGCTTAATGTCAGCAAAACCAAACACAATGATCTTCGGCTCCTGTAAACACCCAAATTCTTCTGATCTCAACTCCTCAGCTGTCGCATCAGGCTTAGTCTATAATTACAGAACTTTGGCATATTACTTGACCCTGAGCTCAGCTTTCTCCCCTAAATTCGATCAGTCACGAAGACTGCTTTCTTTAACCTCTGCATTACTGTTCACTTTTGCCTCTACCTCTTCCCTGACAAGACATCAATCCAGACTTCTATCACCTTTTCTCCATTGCTTTCTTTGCTAGCCTCCCCACTTCTACCAGTCATAAGTTTCAGGTCATCTAGAATGTAGTGGTCCATGTCCTCACGCGCACTGAAGACCCTGTTCTTGCCAAGATCCATTTCCCATGTCCCAGAGAATTGAAAATGATACTCACCTTCATCTTCAAATCCTTCCACAACTACACCCTTCTTTATCGGAGTAATCTCCCCCAGCCTTATGACACTCCAGTCCTCAAGCACTGGCCCACTTCTCATTGCCTGCTCTCCCCATTCCAATATTGGGGCTACTCCTTCAGACACCTTTCCCCAACTATCTGGAATTCTGTCCCTTAGCATCACTGCCTCGTCATCTCCCTCCCTGCCCAGAAAAAAAACCTCTACTTTGACCATGCTTTTGCCCCTTCCTTTCCTCACCTGGATTAGTGTGCCTTGCTGTCCATCACCCTCTGAAGCGCTCCAAGATATCTTCTTATACATAAAGAATGCTATTATAAACATAATTGGTTATTGTAATGGAAAAGAGAGAAAGTATAATTGTATCCAGAACATTAAAAATGTACAGATATTAACTGGCTGGAAAAAGGGGTAAATGAACTTGGCCAAACACACACTAGACAAAATGCCTCATCTATGAAATGTTTACTGTAATGGCCATTCCACCCTGTAGAAATTCTTCACTTTCATGTGTGGAAAAATGTGAAAATGCAACACACAAAATAGATCCTGAGAGTGTCTGCACTGTGTATCAGTTGAAAAAATAACAAAGCCGAAGTAACCAGGTGATTCCATGTAGTTCAGATCATAATTTTTCTTTTGAACAGATTGACTGCCTAGGGCATGCATTATTGTGTGCACATTTTTGGGCACTTGTGTGAAATTTGCCAAATAAAGCTTTAGGACCGACAAAGAAGGTTCACTAGGTTGATTCTGGGGATGAGGGAGTTGACTTATGAGGAAAGGTTGAGTAGGTTGGGCCTATACTCATTGGAATTCAGAAGAATGAGAGGTGATCTTATCGAAACATATAAGATTATGAGGGGGCTTGACAAGGTGGATACAGAGAGGATGTTTCCACTGATGGGAGAGACTAGAACTAGAGGGCATGATCTTAGAATAAGGGGCTGCCCATTTAAAACAGAGATGAGGAGAAATTTCTTCTCTCAGAGGGTTGTTAATCTGTGGAATTCGCTGCCTCAAAGAGCTGTGGAAGCTGGGACATGAATAATTTAAAGACAGAAATAAACAGTTTCTTAAATGATAAGGGGTTATGGGGAGCGGGTGGGGAAGTGGAGCGGAGTCCATGATCAGATCAGCCATGATCTTATTAAATAGCGGAGCAGGTTCAAGGGGCTGTATGGCCTACTCCTCCTATTTCTTATGTTCTTAATTCCATGAGGCCCCCTCTGCCAGCATAGAGTCCATTGTAGATACTGTCCCTATTTGGGAAATGGGTGGGTGGCAAAGCATCGCAAAGCAAGCTACGAGTGCCCATGAGGACGCAACAGCGGCATCCACCCTGATGAAGGCCTGCAATGTTGGAGCAGTGCTATGCTGCTTTGTTGTAGTAAGGGAGAATGAGGAATGGCCTCCCCAGAGGTAGAGCGACCAACTCTACAGCTCCCAAAAGGGCTGTCCCACTCTCTATGGAAAATAGATCCCCTCTGTGATCAATTACCTGCTTCCTCCTGCATTTTGGGGGCTTTGTAAAGCCCGTGATATAACTTGAGCAGGCACTGGGCCCAGTAGGAGACCCATTGTGATGGTATTGGAAGCTCTGCCCATAAACCACCCCAGTGGAATTTCCTGGAATTCTCTGAACAGGGCAGAATCTAGGCAAACCAGGTTCCTCTCCCTTTTCCCAGCCTTCTCCAACACTTATGCCAGAGATGTGTTGGCTCTGAAACATATATTCCACATATTAGGACTCTGACTGATGCACAAGGAGGTCTTCAAGCACTGGGGGGAGAAATTGGCCAGCCTTGCGCACGTTTTTTCGGTGATATTTTGCCTTTTTTGCCGTTAAAAGGTATTTATCTACATTGGCCAAAGTTAAAGAATGGTAGTTTCGAAATATCGCTAAAAAGCGGATCAACCACGTGCCATGCCAAAGAAAAACGCACTGCTTAAAATTGGCCATTCAGGGAACCCATACTCGGGGTCAAAATAAAGTGCCTGAAAAAAGCCTGCGTTGAAACATAGAATCATAGAAAATAGTTGCAGGAGTAGGCCATTCGGCCTTTCGAGCCTGCACCACCATTCAATAAGATCATGGCTGATCATTCACCTCAGTACCCCTTTCCTGCTTTCTCTCCATACCCCTTGATCCCTTTCACCGTAAGGGCCATATCTAACTCCCTCTTGAATGTATCCAATGAACTGGCATCAGCAACTCTCTGCGGTAGGGAATTACACAAGTTAACAACTCTCTGAGTGAAGAAGTTTCTCCTCATCTCAGTCCTAAATGGCTTACGCCTTATCCTTAGACTCTGTCCCCGGTTCCGGACTTCCCCAACATCGGGAACATTCTTCCTGCATCTAACCTGTCCAGTCCCGTCAGAATTTTATATGTTTCTATGAGATCCCATCTCATCCTTCTAAAGTCCAGTGAATACATGCCCAGTCGATCCAGTCTCTCCTCATGGGCCCAAGTTTCCACATGATTCGCGCCTGATTTTTAGGAGAAACTGGTGGAGAACGGACTATTTTAGAAATCGCAATTCTCCACATTTTTTTTTCTGCAGTTCTAGTCAGGTAGAACAGTTCTAGTTTAGAACAGAATTTTTTCTTCATAAGAGGGCGTGTCCGGCCACTGACGCCTGATTTGAAAGTTTCCAGTGAAAATGTACTCCAAACTAAAGTAGAATGGAGCCAGTGAAGATTTTTGTAGAACTGAAAAAACCTGTTCTACACATTAAAAAATCAGGCGCAGGTTACAAATTAGGCGTCCAGAACGAGGTGGGGGGGGGGGGGGGGAACTCATTAAATTCGACAATAAATCCTTATTTATACTTCTACAAATATTATACAAATAAATCCAACCTGAATAAACATTTATAAGCCAAGAAAAGATTAAATAAACCATCTTCCTACCTGTGTGAAAGTGCTTCAGCCAGGGAGAATTCTGCAGCCGTTCGTGCCGCTGAGCGAGAGCGAGAGAGAGAGAGAGGGGGGGGGGGAGAGAGAGAGGGGGGGGGGGGAGAGAGAGAGAGAGAGAGAGAGGGGGGGGGAGAGAGAGAGAGGGGAGGGGAGAGAGAGAGAGGGGAGGGAGAGAGAGAGAGGGGGGAGGGAGGGAGAGAGAGAGAGAGAGAGAGGGGAGGGAGAGAGAGAGGGGGGAGGGAGGGAGGGAGAGAGAGAGGGGAGGGAGAGAGAGAGAGAGAGAGAGAGAGAGTGGAGGGAGAGAGAGAGGGGGGGGGAGAGAGAGAGAGAGAGGGGGGGGTGAGAGAGAGAGAGAGGGGGGGGGGAGAGAGAGGGGGGAGGGAGAGAGAGGGGAGAGAGGGGGGGGGAGGGAGAGAGGGAGGGAGGGGGGAGGGAGAGGGGGAGGGAGAGGGGAGGGGGAAGGGGGGCGAGAGAGGGAGGGGGGGGCGTCGGGTCAGGGAACAGGAGCGCGGGTCGGATCAGTCGGTAGGGGGGAGCGGGGGTCGGGTCGGGGCGGGGGGAGCGGGTGTCTGGTCGGGGCGAGGGTGGGGGGGGGAGCGGGTGTCGGGTCGGGGGGAGCGGGTGTCTGGTCGGGGGGGGGGGAGAGCGGGTCTCGGGTCTCGGGTTGATGCGGGGTGAAGCGGGTGCCGGGAAGGGGGAAGGGGGGGGAGAGCGGGTCTCGGATCGGGGCAGGGGGGAGCGGGTCTCGGGTCTGGTCGGCGGGGGGAGCAGGAGCTGGCCATGGGAGGAGCCTCATTCACGCAGCACCAGTGAGGCCATTGGGGCTGCGTGCTTCGGGCCCCTCCCACACAGTTCGGCGCCTGGAGCTACTGCACTTGCGTGCCGACTGTAGCGCGCATGTGCAGAGGTCCCGGCACTGTTTTCAGCGCCGGGAACGGCTCCGCCCCCCCCACAGCTTGTGCTGGCTGCGCCGAGTGCCACAGGACCTGTAAGTAGGTGGAGAATACCGAGGATTTTTTTAGGCGCGAAAAACGGACGCCCAGCTCGGAGGGGCGCCAGTTTTTTTTCTTGTGGAAACTTCCCCAACTTCAGGACTTCCCCAACATCGGGAACAATCTACCCGCATCTAACCTGACCCGTCCTGTCAGAATCTTGTATGTTTCTATGAGATCCCCTCTCATCCTTCTAAACTCTAATGTATGAAGACCCAGTTGATCCAGTCGCTCCTCATATGTCAGTCCTGCCATCCCGGGAATCAGTCTGGTGAACCTTCGCTGCACTCCCTCAATAGCAAGAACATCCTTCCTCAGATTAGGAGACCAAAACTGAACACAATATTCCAGGTGAGCCCTCACCAAGGCCCTGTACAACTGCAGTAAGACCTCCCTGCTCCTATACTCAAATCCCCTAGCTATGAAGGCCAACATACCATTTGCCTTCTTCACCGCCTGCTGTACCTGCATGCCAACTTTCAATGACTGATGTACCATGACACCCAGGTCTCGTTGCAGCTCCCCTTTTCCTAATCTGCCGCCATTCAGATAATATTCTGCCTTCGTGTTTTTTGCCACCAAAGTGGATAATCTCACATTGATCCACATTATACTGCATCTGCCATGTATTTGCTCACTCACCTAACCCCTCCAAGTCACCCTGCAGCCTTTTAGCAATGTCCTCACAGCTCACACCACCACCCAGCTTAGTGTCATCTGCAAACTTGGAGATATTACACTCAATTCCTTCATCTAAATAATTAATGTATATTGTAAATAGCTGGGGTCCCAGCACTGAGTCCTGCGGCACCCCACTAGTCACTGCCTGCCATTCTGAAAAGGACCCGTTTATCCTGACTCTCTGCTTCCTATCTGTCAACCACTTTCTCTATCCACGTCAGTACATTACCCCTAATACCATGTGCTTTAATTTTGCACACCAATCTCTTGTGTGGGACCTTGTCAAAAGCCTTTTGAAAGTCCAAATACACCACATCCACTGGTTCTCCCTTGTCCACTCTACCAGTTACATCCTCAAAAGAAGCCCCAGAAACAGCGGTAGGTATGAAGACCTACAAAAAAGGTAAGTTGAAGCTTTTATTTTTGTATTTTTGGCGGTGGTAGGCCTCGAGAACTGCAGTTTCCAGCATAAATCTTTGTGCAACACCGATTTTTACTGTTGGCCGCATTTCTTTTGCCAATTTTACCCTCTTAAACATGGCGAAATTTTTTGGCGTAAAATAACGGGAAAAAACTTGATATCACCACAAACAAATTTCTAGCCCAATGTGTTCAAAATTAACCATAATACCCTATTTATAACAGAAACTTCAAAACAATTCCAGGGAGCATGCACCTTCCCGGGATACCCATGCTAGGATATTGCTGCCTATGTGACTGACCAAATACTGCAACTTCAATTGTAGTCTGCAAGCAGAGCTCATGTTTTTGCCACATCACCAACTTTGCAAGAAAGACGCAAAATTAAACTAAAGAAAGAGCCTGAGGGTCTGCATTGAAATAGCAGAAAGATGGCACTATACATTTTCTTGCTATTAAAGTTTATATTTAACAGCAAAATGGACCCATAGTTTTTAACTTTCAATTAGTTTTTTTATTGAGAGTGCTATATATGGATGTCAAAACATGTTTAAAGTAAAATACATCTTAGTGCCATTCAATTGATTAAGTATCATGTAAGTGGGTTTAATATGAAGGTTACATATAATTTTCTGTTTTGTGCACTGGATTAATGCTATGAAAGAATGAAGTGATGGACAGTGATAACCATAATGAGTTTGACATGTGCCACTACATTTTGTTTTGAATTATTCTGTCTGCCTGTTAGTTTTGTTCAAGCTTCTATTTTAAATCTTCTCACTAAAATTCCGATAACCATGAAGAAAAAGGAAGAACAGCGCTACAGTAGTGGTCGTGGGGTAAGGTGTTGTACTATTAGCCTGGAAATTGCGTTCGGAGGCTTTACGCCCTTGCATACGCCTCCGAACCACAAGAAAACTACGCACTTACCTTGGAGCTTCGGACTCTTGCGATCCTGGGCCTGCAGGCGTCGCCTGCATAAAGGCCCACACATCCCAGGGGCGCACGCAGTTTGAAAGCGTCCCTGGGATCACATGGGCCGGCCCAACCAATGAGAAAGGAGATTCCTATTATGCTTATGGGGATTCACAGCACTTATGACGGCGTACGTCATAGGCTCCATAAAATCCGGGCCATTAAGTTGGAAGAGATCTGATTAGATTTCAAAGAAGCTGCAGTATCCAGGCCCTCTTTCAATAGGGATTGAACAGCTTTGCGTCACCGAACACGCCAAAGTAAATCCAAGTGCCCATACAGTGCAGTGCTAAGGATCAAAAGGAAAAGCTGCCTAATAGTATCTTTGTATCGCAAGTTCCACAACGCATAACATCCAAGACTGCCTTCTTCAAAGGGTTCCCCAAGGTAATTAGTAATGTTACTACCAAAGCATAGTCCTGCATAATGTGCACTGCATTATTACTGAATTCGCTCTCCCACCGTTTGAGAGTCCACAAAACCATTAAGTGAGTGTTCTCCTGATCTTGTGGATTTTGAATTGTGTTGTGCTTCTGATCTTTGACGATTGAAGTTGCTATATTTGATGTAAATTCAGCAGTTTGGTATTGCAGAAAGAAAGGGACAGGCAATTTTTTGTCTTGTTTCTAGCAGTAATTGCATAACTGTATAGCAAAATGAATTTCGCAGAAGTTTGTAAACATATAAAAGTAGACATGATGCAACTTAAAAATTTAATTTGCGCAAGTTACCTTGAAAATATCCATGTTTTTGGACATAGTTTTCAAGCAAGATGATCTATTCAAAATCAAATATCCCAAAATAATGCAATTGACAAGTACAAAAATGTATATACTGGTAGTGACAAGGACATTGGAGCATATTTCTACAGTCGAACAAAGCTGTGCATTGGAGTACTAGAAGTATCTTTAGCTTCAAAATGTTACTTTATCCTACAGCTATGTCATTATGTGCCAGATATTCCAAACAACAAATTTAGTAAAATGGAAGGAAGAAGAGTTAAATCAAATTTTGTACCTCAGTCTTGTGTTCGTAATCAGAATTTCACTTTATACTCATTTGTTTGTACAAAGTAAATACTCCGAACCCTCAGCCAAGGACATTCAGTTAAACAACATTGAATGAGTGGGAGAGACAATCTAGAAAAGTGGTAGCTGACCTCTAATTGATCTGCTATCTTGTTTGAAACATTCAGCTGTAAGCCTTTAATCTGCAACCGTGGGTTTCTACTGTCTGGCTAAAGTGCAATATATTTTTTTAATTGTTTGTTCTGAGGATGTGCGCAACATGAGCAAGTCCACATTTATTACCCATCCCAGTTGCCCCGAGAAGGTAGTGGGCTTTCTATTTGAACTTTTCCAGTCCTGGTGACAATGGTGCTTCCACAATGTTGTTAGGTAGGAAGTCCAGGATATTGACCCAGCGACACTGAAGAAATGGTGATATCCATCCAAGTCAGGATGATGTGTGATTTGGAGGGAAATATGGAGCAGATGGTGTTGCTCTTGTCTTTTTTTGGTGGTAAAAATCACAGGGGAATGAGGTGCTCTCAAGGTAAACGTGTTAAGTTGCTGCACTATATCCTGGCAATACTGCAGCCACATGTGCCGGTGGAGAGGGAATGAATACTGAGTTCAGTGGTAAGAGGAAGTGAACTGCTCTGTCTTGGATGGTGCCAAGCTTCTTAAGTAATATTGCAGCTGCACTAATCTAGTGGGGGGTATTCCATCATACGGACTTGAATCTTGTAGATGGTGGAGAGTCTATGAGGGATTAGGAGGTGAGCCACTCATCACAGAGGACCCAGTCACTGCTCTGCTTTTGTAGCTATGGTTTTGATATGGCTGGTCCAGTTCAGTTCTGGTCAGTGGTGATCTCCAACATGTAGATGGTACCTGTACTGTGTCGAAGGTCAAGCGGAGATAGCTGGGCTTTCTCTTGTTTATATAAGTCATTGCCTGGCACTTGTATGCAAATGCTGCCTGCCATTTCCTAGCCCAAGCCTGGATATTATCCTGCTGTGGGCTGCTTCATTATTGGTAGAGTTGCAAATGGAGCCGGATACTGTGGAGAAATGTTCCCGTTTGGTTGCGTGGCCCGTGCAGCAGTCTAGAGGTCCTGCACAGGCCGCTTACCGGCTTTTAATGAAAAACCCTGCGGAAATTTGAATTGGCTGCGCAACCTGCTAAAGGGGTTGTGCACCACAAAAAATTTAGAGGGAATATTGCTGTGGAGTCATCAGTAAACAGTCCCATTCCTGAACTTATTAAGCAGCAGCTGAAGATAGGCCGAGGTTGCTTCCTCGAGGAATTCCTTCGGTGATATCCTGGGGTTGTGGTGATTGGCTGCTAACCACCACAACCATCTTGCCTGTGTGTCAGGCATGACTCCAACCAGTGGAGGATTGTTCCTTTGACTCACATTGACTTCAGTTTTGCTAGGGCTCCTTGGTACCATAACTGGGTCAAATGTTGCCTTGATGACGAGGGCAGCTACTCTCCCCTCTCAACAGCCAGTTAGCATCCATGTCTTGATCAAGGCTGTGATGAAGTTTAAAGCAGAGTTGTTCTGGCAGTGAGCAGGTTATGTGTGCGTAGGTGCTGCTTGATGGGATTATTCAACTCCATCCATCACTTTACTGATGATTGGGAGGAGGCAGATAGGGTGGTAATTGGCTGGGTTGGATTTACACTGTATTTTGCGGATAGAATCTACCTGGGCAATCCTCCACATCGTCAGATTGATGCCATTGTCATAGCGGTACTGGAATCGCTTTGCTAGGGGAGAAGCTAGAACAGGTCTTGAAACAAGACAGCCATGATGTTGTGAGCCCATGACGTTTTGCTGTGTCCAGATCACTCAGCTGCTGCTTAATGTTATGTGGCACCACATTGGCTAGACACTGGTATCTATGATGGTGGGAGGAGGCCGAATGGGAACTTTTGGCTGAAGACACTTGCAAACACTTTAGTTTTGTGTCTTGCACTTGTGTGCTGGGCTCCACCCATGACTGAGAATGGGGATGTTCATGGAGCCTCCTCCTTCTATAACAATGATGAGTAAACAAATATATAGATTGCATTTTATATTACCAGGTTTTTTTGAAAACCTTAGTTACACTATTTTTAACTGTTGAATTGTAGACTCTTTCACTTAAAAACTATTTTGATTTCTTAAAGAAACAAAAAAGCCACTTGCATAACCATAAAAAACGAGCAAATTTACATTCACAACTTTTCAAGAAATGAGTTCCGAATCTGGGACAAGTTATGAGAGACCACTCTCTATCTTCTAGGAAACAGCTCAAAAGTGATGCTGGAAAAGATCTTACTGGGGGACACACATTTAGTGCACATTTGGGCTTCTATACAGACAGCAAAGCAATACTTAATTTGATTTAGTATTAAATAGGAACAAAGATAGGACCGGAAAATATTTTCCAGTCCATGTGGCAGGTCTCAAAACTAATAGTCCTCAATTTCCCACTCTATCAAATATTTATCCAATTTTCCTGTAAATTTTTCCACACTATCTGCCTCCCTGGAGAGTCTGTTCCATATGTTCAGTACGTTCTGCAGAAAGTAATCAAATCTAAATTGTACGTGCAACTTCCCTTTTCTATGTTATAACCCGTGTCACATGGTTCCAGAGTTTGCAGCAATCTTGAACACACTACCAGGGTTCAATTTGTCGTCTTTCCTTAAGAATCATGAATAATATATACCAAAAGCCTTCTCCAGAGAAAACAATCCCAGGCGCTTCAATCTCTTCTCAAAGTTCAGAGCCGAACACTAGGTATCCAGTAAGGATATCTTTTTTGTAACGGTGATAAAAATTGCACATAGCAGATGAATCCACCACCACTTCTTGCGATTTGTGTTCTATGCCTCTATACATCCCACAATCTGGTCAGATTTCCTTACTGCTGTCATGTTACTTGTTGATTTCAGTGAGCTATTCACCAATATCCCTTAGATCCCTCTCCTGGTTTATGTCCTGTAGTCTTTTTTTTATTAGTTCATAGGATGTGGGTGTCGCTGGTAAGGCCAGCATCGATTGCCCATTCCTAATTACCCTTGAGAAGGTGGTGGTGAGCCGCCTTCTTGAACCGCTGCAGTCCGTGGGGTGAAAGTACTTCCACAGTGCTGTTACGGAGGAAGTTCCAGGATTTTGACCCAGCAACGCAGAAGGAACGGCGATATACTTCCAAGTCAGGATGGTGCATAACTTGGAGGGGAACTTGCAGGTGATGGTGTTCCCATGCACCTGCTGCCCTTATCCTTCTAGGTGGTAGAGGTCATGGGTTTGGGAGATGCTGCTGAAGAAGCCTTGGCAAGCCTAGAGTCATTTAGTTTATATTGTCATTGCTCATTTCCTTTCCCTAGTTTCATTACCTTGCAAAATGCCATTTACCACCTTCCCAACCTATCCAGATCCCTTAGTACTTGGTTTGCCCATTTCCGATTATTTGACATTTCCCTCCCAATGTGATATTTTATTGGGCATTCCTGGTTGCCCTGAAAGATGATAAATATGTAGTATGGAACTGGAGGCACATGTAGGGGTGACAGTTTCTCTCCCCTGAAGGACATTAGAATTTGTACAACAAAATGGCAGCTTTAATGGCCATTTTCTGGTGATAGCCCACAAACTGCTAGATGTATTGAATTCAATTTCATAACTTGCCATGGTGGGATTTGAGCTTTCAAGGGTTAAGAGTCCAGTACCTTAACCACTAGGCTAGCATACCCTTAATTTGGTGTCATCTGCAAAGCTAAACAGTGTTGTTTACATCCCAGCTCCAAATTATGGTCCCAGAACAGATCCCTGTGAGACCTCACTAGTCACTCCCTGCCATTATACATCTGCCCCATTTATAACCAACTTTTGCTTTCTCTAGTTTAGCCAATTTTGGAAGTTTTAGATCTTATTCCATTATGGTGGGACCCTCCCGCACATAAATTCATGCTGACTCCTTCTCATGATATCTAACTAGGCATTTCATTATCACTCTTTCAGGATGCCTTTTAATACTTTACCCACAACAGATTATTGTTGGCTTGTACAGAAGCAAAATACTATGGATGCTGGAATCTGGAATAAAAACAGAAAATGCTGGAAATCTCAACGGGTCAGGCAACATCTGTGGAGAGAAAGCAGAGTTAATGTTTCGGCTTGATGACCCTTCGTCGATCTGAAACGTTAACTCTGCTTTCACCCCACAGATGCTGTCTGACCCGCTAAGTTTTCCAGCATTTTCTGCTATTATTAGCCTATATTTCTCTGGGCCATCCCAATCTCCCCATTTAAAGACTTGTGTTAAATTGGCTCCTTTCCAGTCTTCAGGCACTATTCATATTTTTAGATGATTCGCCAAAAAAGCTAATGTCAAAGATGTGACTGATGTCACTAGCCATCTCTTATAAACTCTTGTATGCAGTTCATACAGGCCTGGCATCTTGCACTGAAGTTAACAATTGGCAAAAGCACTAAAGTCATTAGAAAACCAAGAACTCTGCTTTGCATTATACAGCGTTATCTCCTTTTTTGTCCCATTGTTAATGGAATTAGAAATCTTCAACAAATAGCCATAACAAATTGATTTCAAATCTTCCAAGGGTCCTTGAAACAACTGAAAGCTATTTAACAGTTCATGTTTAAGCTGATTTCAACAGAACACGGGAGTGCAATAGACAAAGCAAAGCTGCAACATGTCCAGGTTTAATGAAATACGTTCTTTTAGTCTGCAAGCTTCCTAGTTTGACCATCACAGAAGATGTAAAATACTCTCCATTAAAAATCATTGTTACCAACAACAAAGTACGTCTTGAAATAAAATTTACCATTAAAGAAAAGCACATAATCCAACAGTAAAGATTTCATTAATTCTGATCCGGTGTGGCAATGAGATTTCTAAATATATATGAAACATGACAATATTAGTTTATTATGGTCTTGATGTCCCCCTAAAACTTGCCATTTTCAGACTTGGCAGCCTCCACACTGGCACCCTAGCCAACCCCAAGTGCAGATTGCAATCACCCCCCCATCATTACAGAAGTGGAGCTGAAAACCGAAAATGATGATGCAAAGTGGACTTTTACTCAAGGATTGATATATATGGGCGAAGGACTCCCTCCCCACGCAGCACTTCTTTAACTACTGCCAGTAAAAAGTAAACTCATGTCGTATGTTAGAAAAACTTCAGCGTTACTTTGTTGACATCTGTTTATTCCAAGAAGCATGTATTTCATTTTATGGAAGTTGCAGGTTGGAAACCATTACAAACAAATGCTTTGAGTACACTTCGAGAAAAAAAATATTGAATGAACAGAAATGAAATGAATTGCCTCCATAACCTCTTGACTGCCCCCAGTTGAACTGCAGCTGATATCCTTACAATAATAATTATGTCTGCTTCACAGTTAAACTTACCCCAAGTAAAAAAAAATGTTTTAAATTCTGTCGAATTACTACAGGATGGCATAGTTGGGACTATTGTGTTTGTTTACAGTGACTCAGTCTGCCAATCAGTCATAAACCCCTGGTCCTGATCAAGACTCTATACTTGTTATCCTGCAGCTCTAAGGATAATATTGTGAAATTAACTTTGCATTAGTGGATGTACTATGCACTATAACTGATCATGAACTGTGATCAGACAGCGTGTAGTCAGTCATTGATTTGTTCAGAGTATGTCTGCTTATCTTACATCAGCACAACTATAATATTTGGCAGAGCAGAGCACTTTAAATGGTTTTATTTTTTAAAGAATCTTCATACATTCAAGGGAAAGCACTTAACTCTATTTTATTTCTACTTTAAACTTTGTGTTTAAACATTCATATACTTTGTGAAATTACTGTAGTTTTGTCACACAAGACAGTATTTTGGAGTTACTGATACGATTGTGCCTAAATTGGGCACAATGCAATATTGGGAATCAACATAGTTTGCCAATGGCCCCTGGAGTTCGGCTGGGTCAGAGAATTAGTGTTCTCACAGGTTTGGGCCATCAGTTTTGTAGAGCTTTGGAAAGGGGAGCTTTTTAGTTTGCAGTTCCTTTTTGGGTGGGCCCATTCTCTTTTTGGGGATGGAGAGAAAGTAAAATTTTAGACAGGCATTCTTCAGGATTTCAAATTTAAAATCATTTAGAAATCTAGGAGCTTGACATTATGCTGTGAGATTAGCAGTTCAACAAAGTGTCTTTATCACTTCCAACACCTCCTTTCCTCCATTCTACAGTACCAACTTGCACAAAACTGTGCTGCCCACATCCTGTACCACATTAAATCATGCTTGTCTATCATCCCTGTCCTCAATGGCCTGTCTTTAAATTTGCCCGTGATTTCACCCCACTTAATCTCTGCAACCTCCTCAAGCGCTATATCCCCAAACACTCTGTTCCTTTGACTCTGACATTTTGTGCATCCCTCCTACTTCTTTAGAAACCTAACCAAAGCTCAATTCTTCAGGAAAACCTTGATTTCTCACTTGTCATTTTCCTATCTGTGAAGCCCATTGGAATGTTCAATATATTAATGGTGCTATACAAGTGCAAGTTGTCATTGTTCCTTAGATTTCTTAATTCTTAAATTCCTTAGTCTACTATTTTAAGAGGCATTGACCTGTTAATGCATCAATTAAAATTAAATTAAAAGCATTTAATCAGCACTTTTTACAGCATTCATATGCCAATCCTTGTGTGCAAGATCACACCTTAAAGTGTTTATTTTATGTCAGCTGTGGCTCAGTGGGCAGCACACTTACTTCTGAGTCAGAAGGTTTTGGGTTCAAGTCCCAGTCCAGGAATTTGAACACATAAATCTAGGCTGACACTCCAGTCCAGTGCTGAGGGAGTGCTGCACGGTTGGGCATGCCATCTTTCGGATGAGACGTTAAACCGAGGCTCCGTCTGCTCTCTCAAGTGGATGCAAAGGATCCCATGGCACTATTTCGAAGAAGAGCATGGGAGTTATCCCAGGTGTCCTGGCCAATATTTATCCCTCAATCAACATAACAAAAACAGATTATCTGCTCACTATCACATTGCTGCCGTGTTTCCCACATTACAATAGTGACTATACTTCAAAAAGTACTTCACTGGCTGTAAAGCACTTTGAGAAGTCGGGTGGTTGTAAGTCTTTCTTTTATTAAATTACAACTCTTAATATCAACTATCCAATAGTAGTCTTAAACCTGTAGCTGAATTTGTAATAAGATCTGGAATAGCACTGTTGTAGATGAGTTTCAGTAAATCAGTTGACATCACTAATAGAGGATCTGATGCTGTAGTGCAATGTTTTGCAAGTGCATTGCTTGCCATCAGTTAACCCAGCATTCTCACATGGAGTTTCAGAAAACAAAAAGAAAATAAATATTCAGTTGATGACTAAATTTAACAGTGGAGGATGTGAAACAGAATAGGTATAAGATATTTAAAAGTACATTATACTGCTGCTTTCAAAGGATTTCTGCTTCTTTGCTGCACCAATACTAAATTTGTGAAGCTGATCCAAGTTGATGTCCCACAGACTGCAGGAAGTTCTGAACTGTACTTATTTATACATTCTTAAATCAAGGCCTGATGTCAGACAGCTGAAATTAGATTTTCTGCACAAATTGCCTGGTTCTGGTCTTTATGTTTCAAAGCTATATTTTGAACTTGCACGCAGAAACCTGTAAATACTGTGTCAACAGCGCAAAGCACAGCTTTTGAGATGCACTGCAGATGTCCCAATCCCAGCTGTTTCTGAATCTCTATTATCTGAATTTCCTGAGCTGCGTGCAGTTTTGGTTTCCATATTTAAGAAAGGATATACTGGCTTTGGAGGCAGTTCAGAGAAGGTTCACTAGGTTCCAGAGATGAGGGGGTTGATTATGAGAAAAAGTTGAGTAGGTTGGGCCTCTACTCATTGGAATTCAGAAAAATGAGAGGTGATCTTATTGAAACGTATAAGATTATGAGGGGTCTTGACAAGGTGGAGCAGACAGGATGTTTCCGCTAATGGGGGAAACTAGAACTAGAGGGCATCATCATACATCATAGGCAGTCCCTTGGAATCGAGGAAGACTTGCTTCCATTCCCAAAGTGAGTTCTTTGGCTGAACTGTCCGATACGAGAGCCACAGATCCTGTTACAGGTGGGACAGACATTCGTCGAGGGAAGGGGTCGGTGGGGCTGGTTTGCCGCGTGCTCCTTCCGCTGCCTGCGCTTGGCCTCTTTGCGTTGGGACTCGAAGAGCTCAACGTCCTCCCGGATGTACTTTCTCCACCTCGGGCGGTCTTCGGCCAGGGGCTCCCAGGTGTCAGTGGTAATGTCGCACTTTACCAGGGAGGCTTTGAAGGTGTTCTTATAATGTTTCCGCTGTCCTCCTTTGGCTCGTTTACCATGAAGGAGCTCCGCATAAAACATTTGCTTAGGGAGTCTCGTATCTGGCATGCGAACTATGTGGCCTGCCCAGCGAAGCTGATCAAATGTGGTCAGTGCTTCAATACTGGGGATGTTAGCCTGGTCAAGGACACTGATGTTGGTGCGCCTGTCCTCCCAGGGGATTTGTAGGATCTTGTGGAGACATCGTTGGTGATATATCTCCAGCAACTTGAGGTGCCTTCTGTACATCGTACATGCCTCAGATCCATACAGGAATGCAGGTATTATTACAGCCCTGTAGACCATGAGCTTGGTGGTAGATTTGAGGGCCTGGTCTTCAAACACTCTTTTCCTCAGACGGCCGATGGTTGCACTGGCGCATTGGAGGCGATGTTGAATCTCCGCATCAATGTCTGCCTTTGTTGATAAGAGGCTCCCGATATATGGGAAATGGTCCACGTTGTCCAGGGCCGCGCCGTGGATCTTGATGATTGGAGGGCAGTGCTGAGCGGCGGTGACAGGCTGGTGGAGGACCTTTGTCTTACGGATGTAAAACATAAGGCCCATGCTTTCATTTCCCTCAGTGAATACATTGACTATAGCCTAGAGTTCAGCCTCTGAATGTGCGCACACAGGCGTCGTCTGCATATTGCAGCTCAATGACAACTCAGTGAAACTCCAACGTTGCACGAGGTAGGCAAAGCCATAAAACCGCTCAAGAATAACAAGACTATGGGTGCGGATGGAATCCCTGCTGAGGCGCTAAAGTATGGCGGAGAGGCGCTGTTGGCGCGGCTACATAACCTCATCTCTCTCATCTTAAGGGAGGAGAGCATGCCGGGAGATCTCAGAGATGCAGTGATTGTGACCATTTTTTAAAAAGGGGACAAGTCCGACTGCGGCAACTACAGGGGATTCTCCCTGCTTTCAGCCACTGGGAAAGTTGTCGCTAGAGTTCTCCTCAATTGTCTTCTCCTTGTGGCCGAGGAGCTCCTCCCGAAATCACAATGCGGATTTCGTCCCCGACGTGACACAACAGACATGATCTTTGCAGCGCGACAGTTGCAGGAAAAATGCAGGGAGCAGCGCCAGCCCTGATACATGGCCTTTTTCGATCTTACAAAGGCCTTTGACACTGTCAACCATGAGGGTCTACGGAGCGTCCTCCTCTGTTTTGGATGCCCCCAAAAGTTTGTTAACATCCTTCGCCTGCTTCACAATGACATGCAGGCCGTGATCCTTACCAACGGATCCATTACAGACCCAATCCACGTCCGGACCGGGGTCAAACAGGGCTGCGTCATCGCTCCAATCCTCTTAATTTTCCTTGCCGCCATGCTCCACCTCACAATCAAATAGCTCCCCGCTGGAGTGGAACTAAACTACAGAACCAGTGGGAAGCTGTTTAACCTAGGGCATAATCTTAGAATAAGGGGCCACCCATTTAAAACTGAGATGAGGAGAAATTTCTTCTCTGAGAGGGTTGTGGATCTGTGGAATTGGCTGCGTCAGAGCTCTGGAAACTGGGACATTGAATACATTTAAGACCGAAATAGGCAGTTTCTTAAATGATAAGGAATACAGGGTTATGGAGAGCGGGCAAGGAAGTGGACCTGAGTCCCTGATCGGATCAGCCATGATTGTATTAAATGGCGGCGCAGGCTCGAGGGGCTGTATGGCCTTCTCCTGTTCCTATTTCTTATGTTCTTATTCTAATCTCTCAAAACTAGTCCAGTTTTGTCTACAAATGAAGTAATTCATGATAAAATATACCAACTTTTTAAAAATGTGACCTTTTGTCACCTTATATTATGACAGCAGGGAAGGCTAAAATTGCGAGAATGTCCCAAAAATGCAGATTGCCAAGAGGTGCAAGTTCAACTTGGTTAAAGGAAAGTCTAGGAGTAATGGCAGGTAAGTGCTTCACACAGAGTGATCAAAAATTTGAGTTCTTGGTATGGCAAAAGAAAGACCAAAGGATGATCTGAGTCAAAAGGTCGTGGGTACAAGTCCCACCCCAGAGACTTCAGCACACTATCTACACATACTGAGGGAGTGCTGCACTATCGGAGGCGCTGTCTTTTGGATGAGGTTAAAACAAAAAACAAAAGCCCTGTCTGATGCATACTTATGGAGTGCAGTGGGACGTGAGCTTGTTGTAATTTAGGTTGTAGGTAAATCCAATGTATCCATCACTTGCATTGCCGAGAAAGAAAAACACAAGTGTGCATTTTTTGTAGTGGTGGATCTAGAAATCAATACAAAAGGATGTGAACACTGGGATGCAAAGTTTATTTCCTCGGACAGGTCTGGGAGCAGAGTACTCCAGGAAATTTTGATTGACACTTTTTGGAATGTACTGTGAAATCCAAAATAACTTACTCTGGAAGGTTTTTAAATATTAAAATAAAAGTAATTGTGTCTAACTTTAGAATACAACTGAAGTTGATGCAATCCCTCATTAGGGAAAGGGACCACAGATTTCCATTTGTAAATTGAAGGGGCAGAAGGGATGAATAAAATAACACTGAACAGTAGAAAGAATTTTAATTCCCTCACTACCTGGCACCTGATAGCAGGTTGATCACGAGCTAGCATAAACACAACCTCTATGCATTTGCACAAATGTTCAGTCTCCATGCAAGTGGTACAGCATTGCACATGCACACAAGAAAATTGTATAGTACTCTGGGAAAATTAGGGAGCCAACAAGAAACACCAATATTGTAAGCAAATGTTGACACACAAATGAAACTCGGGAAATGCTGTCAGCATGAAACACCAATGGCTGGCATATGTGGCTATGGTTGGACTAAAGCACGAGTGAGGTGTCCAGTTCTGGTCACAGAGGCACAGGGGAGACATTCAAGACCTGGAGGCAGTGCAAAGAAATCCCAAAAGACTGATTCATAACATCTTAATTATGAGGACAGACTGAAGAAACTTGGGAGATATTACGCCTTTGAAGGAAATGGAAAGGAAAATTGGGCGGGGTGTATAACGGGAGGCAGATCTGCAACATCGTGTTCACTGATCAACCGAGAAATTTAAAATCTGCCCGTTGGACTTCTCAGCTCAGGAACGAGATAGCCGAGGGAGAGAACCCTATCAAAATCTACAAGATAGTAAATGGTTTGGATAAGGTCACCCGGACACTATTTAAAACTAAACTAAACATATGACAATCAAAAAAAACTGCAGATGGTGAAAATCTGAAACAAAAGCAGAAAATGCTGGAGAAACTCAAAAGCGGTCAGACAGTATCTGTAGAGATGAGAGTGTTGATGTTTTGGTTTTGGACCCTTTGTCAAAATTGCTAAAACAAGTTTGCAGAGGCTCAAACTGGTTAACATGGAAACAAATTTAGGACAGAGGTCAAGAAATTCTTCCTCCACATTCAAAACATTCATCACATGGAATGGATTTCTGGGTAGGGTAGTGGTAGCGAAAGCCCTGGAGTCACTTACAAATATGTCAAGAGTAATCAGCGTTTTGTCAGCTTGATCTACATGCTCTCATTTGCAGGCAAAAACCAGCGGGACCCAAAGCCTTCCCAGAGTTTTGCAGCTGCAAGTGAATCTTGCTGTTGCATCCTTTGGCTGGAATTCATATAAGAACAAGACTGCCCATCCACAGTATACAGCAGTCATAATCACACAACAGCTGCAGCAGTGTTCAGGTAGGAGTGGTTCAGTGAGGGTGAAATGTCTGTGTTTATGCATGTTTGCATCATATTGCATTGCATCATTCCCAATGGTTCAGAATATATGTACTATAGGTCACAGGTTTAATCCTTGATCTGTGCAGAGTTAACCTATTTCAGCTGATGTGGCAATGTAGATACTAAGGACATAAGAACATAACATAAGAATTAGGAACAGGAGTAGGCCATCTAGCCCCTCGAGCCTGCTGCGCCATTCAACAAGATCATGGGTGATCTGGCCGTGGACTCAGCTCCACTTACCTGCCCGCTCCCCGTAACCCTTAATTCCCTTATTGGTTAAAAATCTATCTATCTGTGACTTGAATATATTCAATGAGCTAGCCTCAACTGCTTCCTTGGGCAGAGAATTCCACAGATTCACAACCCTCTGGGAGAAGAAATTCCTTCTCAACTCGGTTTTAAATTGTGTGCACCTTATCGAATGCCTTTTGAAAATCTAAATATACCACATCCATCGGTACACCTCTATCCACCATGCTCGTTATGTCCTCAAAGAATTCTAGTAAATTAGTTAAACATGATTTCCCCTTCACGAATCCATGCTGCGTCTGCTTGATTGCACTATTCCTATCTAGATGTCCCGCTATTTCTTGCTTAATGATAGTTTCAAGCATTTTCCCCACTACAGATGTTAAACTAACCGGCCTATAGTTACCTGCCGTTTGTCTGCTCCCTTTTTTAAACAGAGGTGTTACATTAACTGCTTTCCAATCCGCTGGTACCTCCCCAGAGTCCAGAGAATTTTGGTAGATTAGAACGAATGCATCTGCTATAACTTCCGCCATCTCTTTTAATACCCTGGGATGCATTTCATCAGGACCAGGGGACTTGTCTACCTTGAGTCCCATTAGCCTGTCCAGCACTACCTCCCTAGTGATAGTGATTGTCTCAAGGTCCTCCCTTCCCACATTCCTGTGACCAGCAAATTTTGGCATGGTTTTTGTGTCTTCCATTGTGAAGACCAAAGCAAAATAATTGTTTAAAGTCTCAGCCATTTCCACATTTCCCATTATTAAATCCCTCTTCTCATCTTCTAAGGGACCAACATTTACTTTAGTCATTCTTTTCCGTTTTATATATCTGTAAAAGCTTTTATTATCCGTTTTTATGTTTTGCGCAAGTTTACCTTCGTAATCTATCTTTCCTTTCTTTATTGCTTTCTTCGTCATTCTTTGCTGTCGTTTAAAATATTCCCAATCTTCTATTTTCCCACTAACCTTGGCCACCTTATACGCATTGGTTTTTAATTTGATACTCTCCTTTATTTCCTTGGTTATCCACGGCTGGTTATCCCTTCTCTTACCGCCTTTCTTTTTCACTGCAATATATTTTTGTTGAGCACTATGAAAGAGCTCCTTAAAAGTCCTCCACTGTTCCTCAATTGTGCCACTGTTTAGTCTGTGTTTCCAGTCTACTTTAGCCAACTCTGCCCTCATCCCACTGTAGTCCCCTTTGTTTAAGCATAGTACGCTTGTTTGAGACACTACTTCCTCACCCTCAATCTGTATTACAAATTCAACCATACTGTGATCACTCATTCCGAGAGGATCTTTTGCTAGTAGATCTTTTATTATTCGTGACTCATTACACAGGACCAGATCTAAGATAGCTTGCTTCCTTGTAGGTTCTGTAACATACTGTTCTAAGAAACAATCCTGTATGCATTCTATGAATTCCTCCTCCAAGCTAGCCCGTGCGATTTGATTTGACCAATCGATTTGTAGGTTAAAATCCCCCATGACTACTGCCGTTCCTTTTTCACATGCCTCCATTATTCCCTTGATTATTGCCCGCCCCACCGTGAAGTAAGGAGGGGAGGGAATGGAAAATGAGTAACTAGTTGTAGTTTGGTTCCTGGTTATTATCCAGTAACCCCTACTGGAAGTGTGTGTACACATGCTTACTGAGTACAAGACTGGATTTAGCTCTGATGGCCACAAGTCAAACTCAGTCAGCTTCGCAACATTAACTATCTTGACACAAAGGTACTGGAGTAGATGAATTGGAAGTTGGGGCGGGAGAACAATGTTCAGAATTTTGAAAAATTTGAGTTTGAATAATGAAGGAATATTTCAACTGGTTGCTTGTTTTGGAAGTAAAGTCACAGATGTAAGATTAATGTTCGATTTATAATGGGGGAGTACATTACACCAAGTGACTAGTAAAGCAAAGTCAATTACATTTAGGAAATAATTAATAGGCACCTCTGATGTGGAGCTAGCACAGGCATGTTGGGATGAATGCCCTTATTCTGTGCTGAAACAGCTGGAAATTTCCTCAGATGTGCTCCTGTTTCTTCGCCAGATAGGTGGTGGAATTCCAGTTTGCACATGTAAACAGGGCTTTTGCAGGTCTTGTGGCAGGAAAGTGGGAGCACATCTGAGGACTTTATTGGCCTATGGCTATACAAATCTGGCAAGTGATTCTGACAATGTAAAATATAGTCCAAAATATTTAACAATTACATTTACCAGATTCTGGGGCGGTCCCAGCAGATTGGAAAACTGCAAATGTAACGCCCCTATTTAAAAAAAGGAGGCAGACAAAAAGCAGGAAACAATAGACCAGATGGCTTGACATCTGTTGTTGGGAAAATGCTGGAGTCCATTATTAAGAAAGCAGTAGCAGGACATTTGGAAAAGCATGATTCAATAAAGCAGAGTCAGCATAGTTTTATGAAAGGGAAATCATGTTTGACAAATTTGCTGGAGATCTATGAGGATGTAATGAGCAGGGTGGATAAGGGGGAACCAGTGGATATGGTGTATTTGGATTTCCAGAAGGCATTCAATAAGGTTACTGCACAAGATAAAAGCTCACGGGGTTGGGGTAATATATTAGCATGGATAAAGAATTGGTTAACAGAAAAAGAGAGTCGAGATAAATGGGTCATTTTCCGGTTGGCAAACAGTGACTAGTGAGGTGCCACAGCGATCGGTGCGGGGTCCTCAACTATTTACAACCTATATTAATGACTTGGATGAAGGGACCGAGTGTAATGTAGCCAAGTTTGCTGATGATACAAAGATGGGTGGGAAAGCAAATTGTGAGGAGAACACAAAAAATCTGCAAAGGGATATAGACAGGCTAAGTGAGTGGGCAGAAATTTGGCAGATAGATTATAATGTGGGAGAATGTCAGGTTATCCACTTTGACAGAAATAATAGAAAAACAAATTATCATTTAAATGGAGAAAAATTGTCAAGTGCTGCAGTACGGAGAGACCTAGGGGTCTTTGTGCATGAGTCACAAAAAGTTAGTATGCAGGTACAGCAAGTAATCAGGAAGACAAATGGAATGTTGGCCTTTTTTGCAAGGGGGATAGAGTATAAAAGCAAAGAGGCCCTGCTACAACTGTACAGGGTGTTGGTAAGGCCACACCTGGAGTACTGTGTACAGTTTTGGTCTCCATATTTAAGGAAGGATATACTTGCATTGGAGGCAGTTCAGAGAAGGTTCACTCGGTTGATTCTGGAAATGAGGGGGTTGACTTATGAGGATAGGTTCAGCCTATACACAATGGAGTTCAGATGAGAGATGATCTTATTGAAACTTATAATATAATGAGGGGGCTCGACAAGGTGGATGCAGAGAGGATATTTCCACTCATAGGGGAAACTAAAACTAGGGGACATAGTCTTAGAATAATGGGCCACCCATTTAAAACTGAGATGAGGAGAACTTTCTTCTCTGAGGGTTGTAAATCTATGGAATTCTCTGCCCAGTGAGCTGTGGAGGCTGGGTCATTGAATATATTTAAGGCGGAGGTAGACAGATTTTTGAGCAATAAGAGGTTATGGGGAGCGGGCAGGGAAGTGGAGTCCATGGTCAGACCAGCCATGATCTTATTGAATGGCGGAGCAGGCTCGAGGGGCCAGATGGCCTACTCCTGCTCCTATTTCTTATGTTCTCATGTAACAAAAAAAGGTGGTAAAGGACTGCATTAAGGGTTTCGTGACACCAGCAGCTGTAGCATCAGTTCCTGGGAAGCACCCTCTCATTTATATGACCTGGTTCAAACTGAAATTTTCTCACCCAGGAGAGTGTTTGCATGTGCAGGGTTACAGGCATACACAGAACTCTACTCATAAAGGTTACAATTTCAATGCTTTGAGATCATGGACAGAAGTAGCCCTCACTCACTGCTCCAGACTTCCACTAGGTCCTGTAATGTATGCACCTGTGAGTATGCGCACAGGTTTGTAGAGCTGTTGAGACAGAATTCCTCATCGGCGCCAAGCCCCAAAACCTCCCTCGGGAGTCGGCGCCTCACAACGTGAGCCTCCTCGGGGAAATCCCCTCCGTGCCTTTCCATTCTGCACGGAGGGGATTCCTATATGGGCTGCTCTTGCACACTTTCCACGTTGCCATCCTCGTCTGCCGTCCGGACACACCATGGCACAAGATCTTGCCATCCGGAGGAAGCGGGGGTCCCCAATGGAGTGCACCCTACGCGGGAGTCTTCCCTCTGTTTATTGGGGGCTTGGCCTGGAGGGTGTTGCACGGAGCAGTCCCGTGAAATAAGTTTTTAAGTCGGTTCATGGGCTCCTATGCCGCCTACAATTTGTGCGGTCAGGAAGAATCCGTGTTCCATGTTTTTACTGAAGTGCAAGGTTGCAGCCCCTCTTCCAATATTTGAAGGGGCTGCTCCTCAAATTCTGGTTGCACTTCAGTCCCTCACTCCTGATCTTTGGGCACCCTGAGCGGAGGGGAGCGGGCAGGTCGGAAGGCCTCCTCGTAGGATTGCTCCTGGGCATGGCCAAGGGGGCCATCAGCCGGTCTAGGCAGCGGGCGGTCAAGGGGGTCGTTCAGCCCGATTGCCTGTCTCTCTTCCGCGGTTACATCCGAGCCAGGGCGTCCCTGGAAACGGAGCACGCGGTGCCTACTAGTACGCTCGCGGCCTTCCGTGAGAGGTGTGCGTCAGAGGGACTGGAGTGCATCATCACCCCCGGCAACCAAATTTTAATTTAATTTTAAATGTCTAAAGTTTCATTTGTTTAAGTCGTCGGTTTTAGTGCCCCCCCCCCCCTCTTTTAGTCGGTTTTAGTGCCCTCAAAAAAAATATAAAACAAAAAAAAAGAGGCACTTGAAAAGTTTTTGGAGTGTGTACTCCCCTTTAATCAGGGGACGCTTGATTATTTGTTTTCCACAAAAATAGTTGTAGAGCTGTTGAGTTCTGAGAGGGTTAGCCAGTTATGTGATGTGCACAAGACTCAATAAAACCCCAGCAGTTGGATTCAGGGGGTCTATGATGAGGCAGGTGGTTTTGAGCCTGGTGGATGAACTGGTAATGTGTGATGTGATTGTTAAACCTAATAAATCAACTATTTCTTAATATCAATGTGTTGCTATGAATTCTTAAGCAAAGAACCCATGAAGCAAATAAATTACAAGTCCATAGGCATTTCTTTTTTAAAAACCAAGTTTAGCACTGGGCTGGAGTTATATTTGGTATCAAACCAAGTGGTGCAAGACTCTCTCCTCCAACGTGTTCCAACATTGTATTTTTAACATTGCTTCGAAGTAGAAACAGCTTTTCAACAATGCCAAAGTTGCGATATGAAGTACATCCTAACAAGTTGAGGCCAAACAACCCATGACTGAACATTTCAGCTTTGAAAATATACACTTCCACAATGGCATATACAGTATAATGTGGATAAATGTGAGGTTATCCACTTTGGGGGCAAAAACACGAAGACAGAATATTATCTGAATGGTGGCAGATTAAGAAAAGGGGAGGTACAACGAGACCTGAGTGTCATGGTTCATCAGTCATTGAAAGTTGGCATACAGTTACAGCAGGCGGTGAAGAAGGCAAATGGTATGTTGGCCTTCATAGCTAGGGGATTTGAGTATAGGAGCAGGGAGGTCTTACTGCAGTTGAGGCCTCACCTGGAATATTGTGTTCAGTTTTGGTCTCCTAATCTGAGGAAGGATGTTCTTGCTATTGAGGGAGTGCAGCGAAGGTTCACCAGACTGATTCCCAGGATGGCTGGACTGACATATGAGGAGCGACTGGATCAACTGGGTCTTCATACATTAGAGTTTAGAAGGATGAGAGGGGATCTCATTGAAACATACAAGATTCTGATGGGACGTGACAGGTTAGATGCAGGTAGATTGTTCCCGATGTTGGGGAAGTCCAGAACCAGGGGACACAGTCTTAGGATAAGGGGTAGGCCATTTAGGACTGAGATGAGGAGAAACTTCTTCACTCAGAGAGTTGTTAACCTGTGGAATTTCCTGCCACAGAGAGTTGTTGATGCCAGTTCATTGGATATATTCAAGAGGGAGTTAGATATGGCCCTTACAGCTAAGGGGATCAAGGGATATGGAAAGAAGCAGGAAAGGGGTACTGAGGTGAATGATCAGCCATGATCTTATTGAATGGTGGTGCAGGCTCGAAGGGCCGAATGGCCTACTCCTGCACCTATTTTCTATGTTTCTATATAGAGTACACAGAACCAGTGAATCGCTATAAAATATTTTTATTTCCCCAAGGGTTTTCTTTTGTGTCCATTTATTCTCAAGTCAGAAAGACAGAATTATTAATACCATTCCTTAGCCAATACATCAGAAAACACATTTACCCATGAGGGAATTCACTCACCATGGCCACCCACAAGCAAATTTCCCTCAGTGATCACTAGAGCTGTACTTGATTGAAAACCTCTCGGGCAAATCAGTAACATACACTGCAAACAGAGCAGTATCAAACTGAGCAGTATCCAACAGAAAACTGTGCCATTAACTGGCCTGGATTAAGATCTAGTATTCCTAAAACAAAATCTTTTTGAATTCTTCCTGATAACTGTAACCATGAGCCAAAGAAACCATTAAATCCACATCAATGTAAACTACAATAGTTGTTTTCAGAAAATGATAGTCAAAGTATGTCCCAGTAATGTGTTTACTTTTTAAACATCAGAGATTTACTAAGAAATCCAAAGTACAAGTTGTACCTCTGTATATCTTGTTTACCTATTTTACAGCTGCCACATTGGTTATAAGTCCTATGGCTCTGAAATTACAACAAAAGGTACAAACCTAACATTTGTTTGAATTTCCTCTCTCCACTATTTGAAAAGGACCCTCGGGAGAACTCCCCTGCTTTTCTTCAAATAATGGCATGGGATCTTTTATGTCCACTTGAGGGGGCAGATGGGGCCTCGGTTTAACGTCACGTTCGAAAGCCGGCACCCTCTGACAGTACAGCACTCCCTCAGCACTGCACTGGAGTGTCAGCCCAGATTATGTGCTCACGTCTCTGGACTGGAGCTTGAACCTAGACTCAGAAGCTATCGTGCGACCGCTGAGCCAAGATTGTCTAACTTAACTCATCTATTTGAAATTCCTCTCTCCACCATTTTAAATGATTAAATAACTTTGCTAATTAAGTGGCGAGAGGAAATTCAAATGAAAGCACTAAAAATAGTGCTAGTAATTTCAAGGTGTTTAATTTTCCTAGTATAGAATATCTATGAATCTATGACTTAATCACACCATATTGTACAATATAATAACTTAGCGGATTCCCAAGATCACAAATTTAGATTATTTGAAGTTTTTTTTAAATCGGCAATTTCTTATTCTACTCAAACCTACATTTTCAGATTCCTCTCAACTTTACACCATCACTCAGGTAAGTGATCTGTGGCCAGGCTTCTGTCAATGCTAGTCTGTAACTAGCTACCAGAAAATACTCCCAAATAACTTTAGAAACATAGAAATTAACAGCGCAGAAGGAGGCCATTTCGCCCCATCATGTCCGCGCCGACCAACAAAGAGCTGCACGGCCCTGGGTCAGCAGCCCTGAAGATTACATATAAACCTATGAACAATGAATAATGGCGGAAAGGCAAAGAGCATCCAGCCTAACCAGTCTACCCCTCACAACTGCGACATCCCTGACATTGAAACATTCTGCACTCTACCCCAACCCGAGCCATGTGATCTCCTGGGAGAGGCAAAAACCAGATAAAAATCCAGGCCAATTGGGGGGGAAAAAAATCTGGGAAAATTCCCCTCCGACCCATCCAGGCGATCAAAACTACTCCAGGAGATCACCTGACCGTATTCGATTCCCTGCAGTACTTACAGCCAACAAGAGCTTATCCAGTCTAATCCCAATTACCAACTCTAGGTCCATAACCCTGTAGGTTACGGCACTTTATAAGTGTCCATCCAAGCACCTTTTAAATGTGGTGAAGGTTTCTGCATCCACCACCCTTCCAGGCAGTGAGTTCCAGACCTCCGCAACCCTCTGCATGAAGAAGCCTCCCCTCAAATTCCCTCTGAACCTTCCACCAACCACCTTAAAACTATGCCCCCTCGTAATAGACCTCTCCACCAATGGAAATAGGCCCTTGTTATCCACTATATCCAGGCCTTTCAAAATGTTGTACACCTTAATGAGGTCTCCTCTCAACCTCCTCTGTTCCAATCAGAACAAACCCAGCCTATCTAATCTATCCTCATACCTAAGATTCTCCATTCCAGGCAGCATCCTAGTAAATTTCCTCTGCACTCTCTCTATTGCAATCACGTCCTTCCTATAATACGGCGATCAGAAGTGCATGCAGTACTCCAGTTGTGGCCCAACCATATAATTTAAGCACAACCTCCCTGCTCTTGTATTCTATGCCTCAGACAATAAAGGCAAGCAAGCCTTCTTAACCACCTTATCCACCTGGCCTGCTACTCTCAGGGATCTGTGGACAAGCACTCCAAGGTCCCTTTGTTCATCTACACTATTAAGTGGCCTACCTCTTAATGTGTATACCCTTTCCTTATTAGCTCTCCCAAAGTGCATTACCTCACACTTTTCCAAATTAAATTCCATTTGCCACTGCTCTGCCCACTTAACCAGTAGATTGATATCCTCCTGCAGTCCATTACTTTAAGAACATAAGAACTTTCCTCTTCATTATCAACCACACAGCCAATTTTAGTGTCATCCGCAAACTTCTTAATCATACTCCCTATATTCAAATCTAAATCATTGATATATACCACAAAAAGCAAGGGACCCAGTACTGAGCCCTGCGGAACTCCAATGGATGCATCCTTCCAGTCACAAAAACATCCATCAACCATTACTCTTTGCTTCCGACCTCTAAGTCAATTTTGGATCCAACTAGCCACTTTGCCCTGGATCCCATGGGATTTAACCTTCGTGACCAGTCTACCATGTGGGACCTTATCAAAAGCTTTGCTAAAGTCCATATAGACTACATCGTACGCACTACCCTCATCGGCCCTCTTGGTTACCTCCTCAAAAAATTCAATCAAGTTAGTCAAACACGATCTTCCTTTAACAAATCCGTGCTGACTGTCCCTAATGAATGTAGATTTATCCCTGTCTTTCAGGATTTTTTCCAATAATTTTCCTACCACTGAGGTTAGGCTAACAGGCCTGTAATTACTCAGCCTATCCCTTTCTCCCTTCTTAAACAAGGGTATCACATTAGCAGTCCTCCAGTCCACCATGCCAAAATCCAAAGAGGACTGGAAAATGATGGTCAAGGCCTCTGCTATTTCCTCTTTTACCATTTGTTTGTCTTTTACCATTGCCCTGCTGCAGAAACAATGATCCTCTGCTCAATTCCTCCTCTGAAACACCTAAGCCAGATCAGAACCCTTATGTGAAGAATCATGTCCATAAGCACACAGCCTAACATTCTGCAAACCATTGCTACACTGAGCTAGACAAACTATTTTTGTTTTAAATGCCACTGACTCACAATCCCCAAGGATCCAAGGTTATTCAATATCAACAGTACTTTTTTCAGGCTGAAAGATTAACAAAATGTGTCTCCACTCAGGAGTCCACGCACATTGTGCAATACACAAAACTTTTTTTTAAAGTTAAGATTAGAATGAGTACTTATGCATTATTTGTAGTGGGTGCGGTCATGGGACAGATATTGCATAAGTTCACCAAGTTCCTGAAAAACTTTCAAAAAGTGGAAAAACTGCATTGCTTGCAGTTACATTAGGAGGTGGAAACAGCGCTACTATCTGAAGGGCAGCTGAAAACCACCAACTTTGATGATGATTGTTTCTGGCAGCAACAGTGTTCATGTTTACACTAGCAGTTTTGAGCCAACGACAGCAGTGCTGTTGGTACCAGTGCCAAAGTTCTAATATAAATGGGGCATAAATGTATTGTTTTTAAAACAACAAAAATTTGCAGTTATATATCATCTTTGATGTAATAAATATGCAGGATGCTTTATGGGCCGAGAGGAGGGGGGAGAAAAACGGGAATAGTTAAGGGATCTAGCACAGATTCTTTGAAGGTATTAAAACCTTAGTCGAAGAGATGGATTTTCATAAGATTCTTAAAAGTGGAGAGGGGAGAGGTGAAAGGGTTTAATAGAGGGAGTTCCAGAGAGCAGCGCTGAGGTAGCTGAAGCTCTGCCAGCAATGGGGGGGGCAAATGGAAGTAAGGGATACAGAGAAGGTCAGATTTGGAGGACCAGTGGGTGCAGGAGGGAATATAAAACCAGAGGAGATTGTGGAGGCAGAGGCCTCAATTTTGGCCCAGTCCTTTTTTCGGCGCACACCGGAGTTGTGCCGCTTTTCTCCGTTCCAAAGTGCGCCGAAAAATTTCCTTCCCACTTTAGCCGCTGTCCGGCCTCTTCCCTGTAGTCGTGCAGCGTGGCCAGTCAAGTCGGGGGTGGAGCCAGCGTTCTGCATTGAAAACTGCAGGGACATCTGCACATGCACAGTGGAGTGTCCGTGCTTGCGCAGTAGCTCCTCGTCCCGAGCCTCTCCATGTCTTGCTGCAGCCGCTCTGTGGGACGCGATGCCGGCCACTAGAATCGCTTCTCGCCCCCAACCTCTCCGTGTCTTGCTGCAGCTGCTCTGTGGGACGCGATGCCGGCCACTGGAATCGCTCCTGCCCCTAGCCCAGGCCGAGTGGCCTCCCAGTGTGATTTCTAAGAGATCGATCATACCGGGAGGCCACTCGGCCAGGGCTAGGGGCGGGCGGGCAGGAGAACTGATAGTGCTCCTGCCTGGATGATTTCTATCAGTTCTCCTGCCCGCCCCTAGCCCTGGCCAAGTGGCCTCCCGCACCGGTTGGTCCGCTGCCTTCCCGGGCCGAGTTTGAAGATGAAGGTAGGACTTACTTCAATTTTTTATTTCTTATTGAATTCTTATTACTTTTTGTTTGCAAGGTTTGGTGGTTTGTAAGGCTTGGTGATTTAGGTGCAGGCAGGTCCTCTCTGCTTCCCGCCCCTATCCCAGGCCGAATGGCCTCCAATGTACTTACCTGCGCCGATTTCTTTAACTCTCTGCAAGGGTTTTCTGAAGTGGCCACATAAGCTGACCGTAGTAGATTTGGAGTAACTATTAGCTGGCCAAAGATTGCCTAAATGGGCAGAACTGGTGTAGGTGGCTGGTAACGCCCCCTTTTGAGAAAAAAACCGAAACAAAAAAAATTGTAACTATCTCAGTTACAATGATTGATTGGGGAAAATGGGGATTTTTAAGTTACGCCAAAAAAACCAAGTTACTCCAAAAAAAACAGAGCAACTCCTGGCCAAAATTGAGCCCAGAGGATACAGTAATGTAATAAAGGGATCTGAGGATGAGGATTTTATAGGCTTGAGTAATAGAATTACCACATTTACAATAGTAAGCAGAAACAGGCTTATTTTCTCCCAATTGTTAGTACAAAGGAGTTATAAAAAGTGATTAACAAAACTACACATTTTAGTAAACTTTATTAGACGAATTGTACTATGCGATTAAACCACACCCATCATTATATGTGTAATGTGATGAAAGGATTCATCAATAGTACCATCAAGTGACACCTACTTACCAATAATCTGCTCAGTAAACCTCAATTAAGATTCTGCCATACCCATTTGGTTCCAGATCTCATTACTGCCTTGATCTTACATATGGATGCAAGAGCTGAATACCGATGGGGGGGGGGTAAGAATAACTGCCCTCGTTGTCAAGGCGGTATTTGACCAAGTATGGCACTAGCAAAACTGAGCTCAGCGGGGTCAAAGGAAAAATCTTCCAGTGACTGGTGTCATACCTGACACATTGAAGATGGTTGTAGTTATCAGAGGTCAGTCGTCGTAGCTACAGGACATCAGTGCAGGATTTCCTCAGGGAAGTTTGAAGTTTCCTTGGTCAACTATCTTCAGCTGCTTCATCAATGACCTTTCCTCTGTCATAAGATCAGGAGCGAGGATTATGATGCCAGAGAGTTCAGCAGATGATTCCATTGTTCAACTCCATTCGCAACTCCTCTAATAATGAAGCAGGCCATACCACCTACAGCGGGACCTAGGTAATATCCAGGCTTGGGCTGACACGTGATGCCAATGTTAGCTGCCGCTTAACTGCGTGGTAATGACCATCACAAACAAGAGCAGGGCAGAGGCTGAATACTCAAACGCGTGGTTCACCATCTGATCCCTCAAAGCCTCTCCACCATTTACAAGGCTTAAATCGGGAGTGCAATGGAATATTAAGCACTCACAAAAGCAGCAATGTTATGGGAACAATATCATGTCCAAGTCATACACTGCCGCTGTTTCTTCATCAGGAATTCCCTAGGCAACGCCATCTAGGGAGCACCATCATCATAAGGGCTACAGTAACTTAAAGAGAAGGCCGTCCATCACTTTTCAGGGAAACTAGGATTAAGCAATAAATACTGTGCTGGGATCGCCTACATCCCAAGAATTAAAAAAGTGATTGTTTACCCCTTTCCATACTGGGCCAGATTGTGCTGGAAAAAAGGTGTCTGAACGACTTAGCGAAAGTGGCATATCGTGCTTAACCTCCCTGTGATTTTCATGAAGTTGCTGCATTTGCACATTAATTGCCCATTAAACTTGTCACAGAAAGTTGTCGAGTAATAAACAGTGCGAGTGCCCTTTTAACAATGTGATAATTGTTAATGACTGTCAATCAATCTGTCTTGCCTCATTCCTTCAGGTTGTGAACTGTTTTTGGAGATTGTACAAATGTAAAATGTTAAATTTAAAAATTTTTCTTTTCTGTCTTTTTTTCTCTCTTAATGCAATCTTTCTTTCCCTCTCTTTTCTCTACCTGATTTGACATTGAATGCACCCACTCTAATTCACTCTCCTTCTCAGTCTGTCTTCTGTTTATTTCTCAATCCTTTAATCTCATTGGCTCAAAAGATACACTGTTTGTTCCCTTGTTCACCAAGATCCCGGATGCCCTGCTGCCCTCGCTGTGCCATTATCAGCACACACTTCCAGCAATTCTATGGGCAAAATTAAAAAAAACTTAATGTGCACGATACGAACAAGTCTAACTAATGAGTCACGCTGTGAGCTGCCCCACTCCAGCGAAACCTGGCCAATCACATTTAATTTGAGCCTTGCTCAAATCACTCAGCATTTCCAGACAAAACGAACCGCCAGGCTTCCACAAATGTCAGTATCGGATATTTTTTTAATTTTCCTTCCTTGTAACCACCTCACTTCCACATTTTATCTCATTAAGTGGCCTAATTGAAACTTGGGATCTCCTTGAGCACCAACACTAACATGTTTTCATATAGTGGGCACATACATTACACACTGCACTGCAGAATAGAAGGACATGAGCTTATGCCAATGATTCCCTCTCAGTGAGGTCCCGATTTCAGGTGGGCTATTCAATTGTGAGATGAACAGAAATTAGGCAATTCCCCATTAGTCTAATCATGAAACAGCTTAAAAACAACAAGGCTACGGGTGCGGATGGAATCCCTACTGAAGCATTGAAGTATGGTGGAGAGGCACTGCTGATGCAAATACATGACCTCATCTCTCTCATCTGGAGGGAGGAGAGTATGCCAGGGGATCACAGAGATGCAGTAATCATGACCATCTTTAAAAAAGAGGACAAGTCCGACTGCGGCAACTACAGAGGAATCTCCCTGCTATCAGCCACTGGGAAAGTCATCGCTAGAGTCCTCCTCAACCGTCTTCTTCCCGTGTCCGAGGAACTCCTCCCCATGTCTGAGAAACTCCTCCTGGAGTCACAGTGTGGATTTCGTCCCCTACGGGGCACAACGGACGTGATTTTTGCAGCGCGACGGCTACAGGAAAAATGCAGGGAACAGCACCAGCCATTATATATGGCCTTCTTCGACCTTACAAAGGCCTTTGACACTGTCAACCACGAGGGTCTATGGAGCATCCTCCTCCATTTCGGATGCCCCCCAAAATTTGTCACCATCCTCTGCCTGTTCCACGACGACATGCAGGCCATGATCCTTACCAACGGATCAATCACAGACCCAATCCACGTCCGGACCGGGCTGCGAAATCGCCCCAACCCACTTCTCCATCTTTCTCGTTGCCATGCTCCACCTCACAGTCAACAAGCTCCCCTCTGGAGTGGAACTAAACTACAGAACCAGTAGGAACCTGTTTAACCTATGCCGTCACCAGGCCAGATCCAAGATCACCCCAACCTCTGTCGTCGAGCTACAGTACGCGGACGACGCCTGTGTCTGCGCACATACAGAGGCTGAACTCCAGGACATAGTCAACGTAGTTACTGAGGCGTACGAAAGCATGGGCCTTACGCTAAACATCTGTAAGACACAGGTCCTGCATCAGCCTGTCCTTGCCACACAGCACTGCCACCTAGTCATCAAGATCCATGGCGCAGCTCTGGACACCGTGGACCACTTCCCATATCTCGAAAGCCTCCTATCAACAACAGCACGACGAGATCCACCGCCTCCAGTGTGCCAGTGCAGCCTTCGGCCACCTGAGGAAAAGTGTGTTTGAAGACCAGGCCCTCAAAACTGCCACCAAGTTCATGGTCTGCAGGGCTGTAGTAATACCCGCCCTCCTGTCTGGCTCAGAGACATGGACCATGTACAGTAGACACCTCAAGTCGCTGGAGAAATATTACCAATGATGTCTCCGCAAGATCCTACAAATCCCCTGGGAGGACAGGCGCACCAACATCAGCGTCCTCATCCAGGCTAACATCCCCAGCATTGAAGCACTGACCACACTCGATCAGCTCTGCTGGGCAGGCCACGTAGTTCGCATGCCAGACACGAGACTCCCAAAGCAAGTGCTCTATGCAGAGCTCCTTCACGACAAACGAGCCAAAGATGGGCAGAGGAAATGTTACAAGGACACCCTCAAAGCGTCCCTGATAAAGTGCGACATTCCCACTGACACCTAGGAGTCCCTGGCCAAAGACCACACTAAGTGGAGAAAGTGCATCTGGGAGGGCGCTGAGCACATTGAGTATCAACGCCGAGAGTGTGCAGAAATCAAGCGCAGGCAATGCCACCCACCCCTTCCCTCAATGACTATCTATCCCACCTGTGACAGATTCTGTGGCTCTCATATTGAACTGTTCAGCCACCAAAGAACTCACTTCAGGAGTGGAAGCAAGTCTTCCTCGATTCCGAGGGACTGCCTATGATGATGATGATGATGATGAATCATGAAATGAGTTACTATGGATTGCTATTACTTACATCAGCCCAAGCTACCTAGCCCTCAAACCCTACCACCTTTTGAACCGTAGAATGTTGCATACATGTGACTATTGACTGAGCTGGACTCAAAGCTTATGCAACCTGTAACTGGAAGGAACTGACCCCACTTACTGTCCAAGGTTGCTAGTGATTTAGTGGTGGAGATGGTTGTTCTTTTCCATTTCATTGCCTTTGTAATAGCCTGGTGGGTAGGTGAAAAATGCCTCAGATTTAAACACAGGCGGGGAAGGGGTGGGTTGAACTGTGGATGATCCAATTCATCCAAAAAAAAGTCATTCACCCCATGTCCTCACAGTGGGGAAACTGAATAGTAGTGCAAATATGGATCGAAGCATAAACAAACTTTCCTAAGTTGCAGTAGCAATGTGTTCTTTTTTAAAGAGAAAAAATAAACACCACTAATATATGGGTTACACAAAAGAAACCATACACCACATACTTCACTCAGAAAAGGAGTGTTATATAACATGGTGACTGAGACAAATATAGAGCCTAAAATATTACAGTGCCTTAATGATGTCTGCCTCCTCAGATACACCACAGATTTCACAATGTGATAAATACACTTCTTTCTGCGTGGAATTCAAAGATATGGAACACATGCATTTTCTCAGTAGTGCAAAAGAAACTAAGTTGTATCTTTATTTTTGGGATGGGCTGATTAATTACTCCCTGCCCATAGAATAGCTGCAATGATATATTCCTAGCTCAGTATGTCTTCAATGATTCATGAAATAATACTGGTTAATGCACCGTCACCAATGAAAATACTATTTTACAATACTAACTTCTTGTGAACAAAGTAGCAAACACTTCTAGATCAACGATGACACTTACTGAATGGATATATTGTTGAAAAGTGCACTTGAAACCAAACAGTTGTACTAGAACCTTTTAAAATTCTGGGCCAACTGTTATATTGCTACTAAGACAGTGTTGTCCAATAGAAACTGCTGACGAGCCACAGATGTGGCTACGGCAACACTGTTTTAGCTACATGCATTAATTTTACTAGAAAACACCTTATAAACACACATTACAGGTAAATGTGCTTCACATGTGTATATTTACAGAACATCTACCACCATTCAGTAACCAAGGAATTAAAGCACTCACAATGATCAAAAAACACTCATGCGCTCGGCTTTTTATCTTATTATTTTACCAACAAATGCACAAAAAGGTTAAAGTACACATGGATATGCCATGTAAATATGTATATTGAGATGATATGCCCAACCATGTGGCTATTACTGAATTTTTAAAATTTACTCATGAGAAAATAGCCACATCTTGAATCCCAATTAGCTACATGGAGCTAGTGGCTAATGTATTGGATAACACTGAGGCATAAATGGATTTTTCATTCACATATTTCCCATATTTTAGATCCCAGAATTGAAAAACAGCAGAGTTACAGCACAAGGCTGGGAAGAAAAGGGAGTTTAGTAAAGGCCCCCCCCAAGAAGTGTCTCCTTTTATTAACTGAAGAATAAGAGCAAACACCAAACACTAACTTCATTAGGAATTTAGCACAATTTATTAAACATGTCCCCCGTGTTCTTCTTTCATCGGCCATAGTTCTGCTCACGTTCCAATTCTGAACTACTTTGGCCAAGTCATGAGAGTTGACATTACCCACTCTCCATTTAGCAACCTCTGCAAAATTGACCAAATTGCATTGCATTTCTGAAACTAGGTAATTTATATAGATTAGAAATAATGAGGATTCCAAAACCAATCTGTTCAGTTCTGCATTGTATTCACTTCCCCGCTCTAACCATTCCCCGAATTAATGCTAATGGCTTCTTCTCTTTCAGCCAATTTCTAGCTCCCTAAAGGGCTTACCTACGACCCAAACTACTTTAAGATGCTGTAACAGCCTTTCCAAAGGAAATTAATCCAAGGTTTTCCAGAATTCTAAATAAGGCACATTTAATGATCTGGGGAATGTACACATCCTGCCCACAGATTTATTGGTTTTGAACCTTTCTGGGATCTCTTTCGAGTGATGTCAAAGAGTAGTCCATCTATATTAGTTTACAGTGCATACTGTAAGCATTCATCTCCACTATAAACTCTTCCTATAGTTCCCCTCCATTCAATGCACGACATTAACTGACTGGTACTAATCCTGTTAAAAGAAGCTTTTGCCCACAGCACTTTTTGTTGCTTCTTCTCTCCAGCCCTACCAAAATACACCGCGTTATTTAAAGTTCCATCTGAGCAGAACGCTTAAAATAAACTATTTCATAACATATTTTGTGTAACCGTACAAAATAATGTTATAGAGAAAACGTCTATTGTAGGGTATAAACATAGAAAGTGTTGTCCTTTACATGTGCGGCTCAGAGTTAGCGTCATTCTGGTCACTGAGCGGGCCGTGTAGTTTTACGTTAGCTTTCCTGCAATAGTTCGAAGTTTAAAAACTGTAATTTTGTAAAGAACATCCGCGTGAAACAAACCTTTTCCACTAACCCCAAGGGGGGCTGTGGTACAATGCCACTTTCTACAGAGCTCCCGGTGCTGCTGTATTCAAGGGCAGGGTACTTGCTGGTGCTTTTTACTGTACAGTCAGCCAGAAAGCAGCGAGCCGATAGGGTGAGAGGTGACACCAAGAGCGAAGCACACTTCCTCAAACCTAAAGTCAAAGCGCCGAATCTGCGGAAACAACGTTACACAACCCAAGCCGACACACTCACAAACCGAAAGTAAACAGCTCGGCGTGCAAAACTCCACACAACTTAGGGCAACATTACAAGATCACTGGCACAGCGCGCTCGCAAACACGCTTTGACTTTACAGTACTCACATGTTGGCTGTATACTTGGTGTGAGCGGAATGGAACGATGCCATGTGACTTATTGCAGTCACGTCCTCAGGCTCTTCCCCTCCAAGTTGGGCACTGCGATTAAATGAAGGCACATTCACTAATCCTGATCAACACACAACCTCCTTTCGCTCGTTCAGCGTTTATCGCAGACTCCCAAGAATTTCAGGTTTTCTTCAGTATTTAGTCCCACCCAGAGTGTGTGGCAAAAATGGCCTAAAAACATTACTTATCATTCTTTGTAATTATTTTCAAAGTGATTTTTTTGTTGTTGTTTGAACATCTTTTTACACTTTTCAAAACCAAATGCAAATATGCACAACAACTTGCATTTATATAGCGCCTTTAACATAGAAACATAGAAAATAGGTGCAGGAGTAGGCCATTCGGCCCTTCGAGCCTGCACCACCATTCAATATGATCATGGCTGAAACATGCAACTTCAGTACCCCATTCCTGCTTTCTCTTCATACCCTTTGATCCCTTTAGCCGTAAGGGCCACATCTAACTCCCTTTTGAATATATCTAACGAACTGGCCTCAACAACTTTCTGTGGTAGAGAATTCCACAGGTTCACAATTCTCTGAGTGAAGAAGTTTCCCCTCATCTCAGTCCTAAATGGCTTACTCCTTATCCTTAGACTGTGACCCCTGGTTCTGGACTTCCCCAACATCGGGAACATTCTTCCTGCATCTAACCTGTCCAATTCCGTCAGAATTTTATATGTTTCTATGAGATCCCCTCTCATTCTTCTGAATTCCAGTGAATATAAGCCTAGTCGATCCAGTCTTTATATGTCAGTCCTGCCATCCCGGGAATCAGTCTGGTGAACCTTTGCTGCACTCCCTCAATAGCAAGAATGTCCTTCCTCAGATTACGAGATCAAAACTGCACACAATATTCAAGGTGTGGCCTCACATAGGCCCTGTACAACTGCAGTAAGCCCTCCCTGCTCCTATACTCAAATCCTCTCGCTATGAAGGCCAACATGCCATTTGCCTTCTTCACCGCCTGCTGTACCTGCATGCCAACTTTCGATGACTGATGTACCATGACACCCAGGTCTTGTTGCACCTCCCCTTTTCCTAATCTGTCACCATTCAGATAATATTCTGCCTTCCTGTTTTTTAGCATCCTCCTCACAGCTCACACTGCCATCCAGCTTAGTGTCATCTGCAAACTTGGAGATATTACATTCAATTCCTTTGTCTAAATCATTAATGTATATTGTAAATAGCTGGGGTCCCAACACTGAACCCTGCGGTACTCCACTAGTCACTGCCTGCCATTCCGAAAAGGACCAATTTATTCCTACTCTTTTCTTCTTGTCTGCCAACCAGTTCTCTATCCACGTCAATACATTACCCCCAATACCGTGTGTTTTAATTTTGCACACTAATCTCTTGTGTGGGACCTTGTCAAAAGCCTTTTGAAAGTCCAAATACACCACATCCCTTGTCCATTCTAATAGTTACATCCTCAAAAAATTCGATAAGATTTGTCAAGCATGATTTCCCTTTCATAAATCCATGCTGACTTGGACTGATCCTGTCACTACTTTCCAAATGCACTGCTATTACATCCTTAATAATTGATTCCAACATTTTCCCCACTACTGATGTCAGGCTAACCGGTCTATAATTCCCTGTTTTCTCTCTCTGTCCTTTTTTAAAAAGTGGGGTTGCATTAGCTACCCTCCAATCCATAGGAACTGATCCAGATCTATAGAATGTTGGAAAATGACCAACAATGCATCCACTATTTCGTGGACCACTTCCTTAAGTACTCTGGATGCAGACTATCAGTCCCTGGGGATTTATCGGCCTTCAATCCCATCAATTTCCCTAACACCATTTCCTGACTAATACAGATTTCCTTCAGTTCCTCCTTCTCGCTGGACCCTTGGTTCCCTAGTATTTCTGGAAGGTGCTGTTACTGAGGTGTAAGTAGGCAGCCTTTGTGATGGATAGGTTATGGGTTATGGGGTCGGAGCTCCGACATGGCAAGCGAGCCCTAGGTCGACAGAGAAAACGCTTCAAGGACACTCTGAAAGCCTCTTTGATAAAGTGCAGCATCCCCACTGACACCTGGGAATCCCTGGCCCAAGACCGCTCAAAGTGGCGGAGAAGCATCCGGGAAGGCGCCGAACTCCTCGAGTCTCTTCGCTGGGAGCAAGCGGAAGCCAAATGCAAACAGAGGAAGGAGCGCACCTAACCCAAACACCCCACCCACCCGTCAACCATCGTCTGCCCCACCTGTGACAGAAACTGTAGGTCCCGCATTGGACTCATCAGTCACCTGAGAACTCATTTTTAGTGTGGAAGCAAGTCATCCTCGACTCCGAGGGACTGCTTAAGAAGAAACTCAGCCCAGGGTCAAATAGAACGGCAGGTTGTGAACAGTCTGGTTCAGCCTGAAACAGTGGCCAGGGAGGGATGTGGAATCGGTAGTGAGGGAATAGAGTTTGTGGCGAGGCCCAAAGACAATGGGCTGAATTTCAATCTGCAGGAACGCGCAGTTTTCAGAGCGGGTGGGCATTTAAAACTGATTAAATTTCACAGCGCGTCAAGAAGCCGGCTCCAGCCCACCAACTTCTGCATTTCACTGCGTGCAAGCAACCCCCTCGGGAGAGGCGGCTTTCCATTTAAGATATGTCAATCGCTCAATTAGAGCAATATTGACATGGGTTTTCCACTTTAACTTTGGGTCCATGGCTTCCCAGGGTTCCTGGAATTTACCAGTGAAAGTAAGGCAAGAATACAGCGGCATGTGAGCGGGCTGAAGTCATTTCACTGAAATATGCCAATAAGTACTCAGTACTCACAGCTGCTTTCTTACCTGCTTATGAGAAAGGATTCCTTGACAGTACTTATGCTGAGGTTACTTTACTCACTTCATGCAACACCTTTGGAAGTTTCTTCAACACTTTGGAGGTATCATCTACACTTTGAAGGTTTGGAGGCCTGATCTGCACTTTGGAGCTCTGATCTGTCAGATCAGCATGGGTGCCGCTTACGCTGCCTTATATTAGACCTCAGATGAGGACAAATATCAAAGATGACCAACAACAGCCGCATCATCAGCAGCAGGAGCAGCAACGGGCTGTAGGCTGTTCTCAGACCTGCTTTTTTGACAGGAGAGAGTGGAGACAGCAGAGTGGAGCAGCTCGCAGGAGTCCATACCTGGAACACAGGGTCTGCAGGCAGAGGAGAAGCTTCCTTGGCATGTCCGAACACCAGTGTCTCACCAGACTCAGGTTATTGCATTCAAGTGGTGACAGACATCTTCACATTTCTGGAACAAGGCCTGCTGCCAACTGGATCTGGTTGCCAGGCTTTACCAGTGGCTCCCAAAGTCACCAACGCCCTCAACTTTGTTGGCTCTGGATCCTTCCAGGGCTCTGTCGGAGATATAGAATAAAATTTGCAGGATCTCACAGTCGGTGGCACACAAATGTAGAAGACAGGTGACTGGTTCTTTGCCAGGGCCACCAATTTTGTCAACTTTGCCTGCGATGACAACAGTCAGATTGAGCGGGTGCTTGGGATTGTTGTTCTGTCTTGCTTGCCACAGAGGCAGGGCGTCAACGACAGCAGACATATAAGAACATAAGAACATAAGAAGTAGGAGCAGGAGTGGGCTATATGGCCCCTCAAGCCTGCTCCTCCATTTAATAAGATCATGGCTGATCCGACCATGGACTCAGGTCCACTTTACTGCCCGCTCCCCCTAACCCCTTATTCCATTATCAATTAAGAAACTGTCTATTTCTGTCTTAAATTTATTCAATGACCCAGCTTCCACAGTTCTCTGAGGCAGCGAATTCCACAGATTTACAACCCTCTAAGAGAAGAAATTCCTCCTCATATCAGTTTTAAATGGGCGGCCCTTTAATCTAAGATTATGCCCCCTAGTTCCAGTCTCTGCTATCAATGGAAACATCCTCTCTGCATCTACCTTGTCAAGCCTCCTCATAATCTTATACTTTTCGATAAGATCACCTCTCATTCTCCTGAATTCCAATGAGTAGAGGCCCAACCTACTTAACCTTTCCTCATAAATTAACCCCCTCATCTCCGGAATCAACCTAGTGAACCTTCTCTGAACTACCTCCAAATTATATTGTTTCTTAAATGTGGAAACTAAAACTGCACGCAGTATTGCAGGTATGGCCTCACCAATACCCTGTATAACTATAGCAAGTCTTCCTTGCTTTTATACTCCATCCCCTTTGCAATAAAGGCCAAGATTCCATTGGCCTTCCTGATCACTTGCTGTACCTGCATACTAACCTTTTGTGTTTTATGCACAATACCCCCAGGTCCTGCTATACTGCAGCACTTTGCAATCTTTCTCCATTTAAATAATAACTTGCTCTTTGATTTTTTTTCTGCCAAAGTGCACAACCTCACACTTTCCGATATTATACTCCATCTGCCAAATGTTTGCCCACTGACTTAGCCTGTCTATGTCCTTTTGTAGATTTTTTGTGTCCTCCTCACACATTGCTTTTCCTCCCATCTTTGGATTGTCAGCAAACTTGGCTACATTACACTCGATCCCTTCTTCTAAGTCATTAATATAGATTGTAAATAGTTCGTGTTATGTCTAAAGTGTACTTATGAATGACTCCACAATGTGTTGTACTTGAACTGTAGTGACCTTGGTCCTTCATTCCAAACTCCAGAGTGCTGTGCAAGCATAGTGTGCAGCCTTTTATACAGGGCCCTGCCACCAGGGCAGGAAACTCCCGGTCTCCAGCAGTTACACCCTATAATGGTGCCAGCATGTATGTACACGGTGTCAACCTTATTGATAGTACATCAGGTTAAACAATTCTCCATCTTATACAATCTTACAGTGACTACACATAGAGCACATCCATAGTCAGCATATACAACATCACTCTCTCACAAGTCTTTTGTGTAAATTACCTTCGCACTATGTGCTCTGGCTTAGCTCTCCCCAGACTTAAGTGCCAATAGCCCTTGTACCTTGGCTGTGTTTTGGCTTGGCCCGCTCCGTGTTAACCCCCAAGTCCTTTTGCCACAACGTTGGGTAGTGGTGATCAAATTGGATGGTTCGATGATGTGGGGAAGGTTCCATTGGGTTCTGGGTGTGATCCATATGTGTATCCATGATTACGTACATCCATTCCCCCCCTGCTGACAGCGAGATCATGCAGCTGGCACATTACATTAACATACAGGATCAGACACAGTACAAAGAAAGGAAAAAAAAAATGTTTTTCACAATTTGTATCATGGCACCTAGGTTCCGTGACTTACATTCGTTACGTTTTACGGTTGTGCGCCAGGATTGGGTAGATTGCATTCATGGTTTAGACATGGTCAGTACTGAGGTAGCAGTACAGGTATGCGAGGATGCTCGTTCCAGAGCAACCGGACAGGGTCCGAGTTGTCTGATGGCAGCGCTGCGCCCTCTGCTAGCGGGGTGGGCTTGGTTTGCTCACCGAGCCAGGACTCAGGGCCTTTGCTGTTGCCTAGTGGTGGGCAGAGCCAAAGATGTGTGTGGCCTTCATGTCCTCCTTTGAGGGCTGCAGAATCTTCTGCCTGCTCTCTAACGGTGTTGGACAGCTGGCTGTTCCAGTTCTCGTTTGGGGAACTCATTGGTCCTAACCTTTCTCTCCCGGACATGGCCGAGGTAGTGACTGGGTCTGGGGGCTGCACCGTCTCCACCCAGGTGGTGAGCAACGGCGGCCGACTGCGTGTATTGGCGCCGTTTTCGTTTCCAGGTCCGTGGCGAACTGTGCCATCGGATGCCTGCAGCGTGGGATAGACCTGGGGCAGGGTATCAGGCTCCGCGCCTTTACCCTCCCGAATACGCTCGCTTGCTGCTCTAGGGAACACTCTATTCCCGACATCTCGCAACAACATTTGGTTCTTTGCATTAGGACTGGTACCGACATCTTGCAACAATATTCTGTTCACAATCTTAATCGGTTCGTTACATTGATTGCCATGCATACAATGTCTCTTTAAGTTCAGTTGGTTGCAGGTCTCCTTTAAGAGAACCCTGCTGGCTTTACCCCAATCAGATCCTTTGTTGGACCCCATGTGTTGGTCCCTCAGTTTTGCACCTCGTGATGTTGCTGCGGCCATCTTTTTTTTCAGCCATGCTGCTCCTCACTGCAGCAGGAACGCCATCTTGCCTCAGTCCTCGAGGTCGACTGCCTTGATCCTTCTCTCCTGTGATTCTGCCACAAACGCTGGAAGGGTACCTGAGGATTCAATCTTCCTCCCCAGGTGTCCTGCCACTGGAGCCGGGAAGGTATTTTTAGATCGTTCAGCTTGGATCATTGCCACGCAGTCGTGATGGACGGTCTGCGCCTCAGGTGCTGCGTTGGTCTGTTCTCTGGTGCCTGGCCCAAGCAAAGGTGAGGTCATGCTCTGCCTCCGATTATTATCTTTAATATAGATTGTAAATAGTTCATGTTATGTCTATCGTGTACTTATGAATGATTCCACAAGGCAATGTGTTGTACTTGAACTGTAGTGACCTTGGTCCTTTATTCCAAACTCCAGAGTGCTGTGCAAGCATGGTGTGCAGCCTTTTATACTGGGACCTGCCACCAGGCAGGAAACCCCCGGTCTCCATCAGTTGCACACTCTAGTGGTGCCAGCATGTATGTACACGGTGTCAACCTTATTGATAGTACATCAGGTAAACAAGTCTCCACCTTATGCAACCACACAGTGACTACACATAGAGTACATCCATAGTCAGCATATACAACAGTTCGGTTTCCAGCACTGATCCCTGCGGCACCCCACTAGTTACTGATTGCCATCCCAAGAATGAACCATTTATCCCGACTCTCTGTTTTCTGTTAGTTAGCCAATCCTCTATCCATGCTAATATATTACCCCCAAACCCGTGAACCTTTATCTTGTGTAGGAACCTTTTATGTGGCACCTTGTCAAATGCCTTCTGGAAGTCCAAATATACCACATTCACTGCTTCCTCTTTATCCACCCTGTTCACAGAAACATAGAAAATAGGTGCAGGAGTCGGCCATTTGGCCCTTCGAGCCTGCACCACCATTCAATAAGATCATGGCTGATCATTAACCTCAGTACCCCTTTCCTACTTTCTCTCCATTCCCCTTGATCCCTTTAGCCATCAGGGCCATATCTATCTCCCTCTTGAACATATCTAACAAACTGGCATTAACAACTCTCTGCGGTAGAGAATTCCACAGGTTAACAACTCTCTGAGTGAAGAAGTTCTCCTCATCACGGTTCTAAATGGCTTACCCCTTATTCTTAGACTGTGACCCCTGGTTCTGGACTTCCCCAAAATTGGGAACATTCTTCCTGCATCTAACCTGTCCAGTCCCGTCAGAATTTTATATGTTTCTATGAGATCCCCTCTCATCCTTCTAAACTCCAGTGAATATAGGCCAAGTCGATCCAGTCTCTCCTCATAAGTCAGTCCCACCATCTCGGGAATCAATCTGGTGAACCTTCGCTGCACTTCCTCAATAGTAAGAACGTCCTTCCTCAGATTAGGAGACCAAAACTGAACACAATATTCCAGGTGAGGCCTCACCAAGGCCCTGTACAACTGCATTAAGACCTCCCTGCTCCTTTACTCAAATCCCCTAGTTATGAAGGCCAACATGCCATTTGCCTTTTTCACCGCCTGCTGTACCTGCATGCCAATTTTCAATGACTGATGTACCATGACACCCAGGTCTCGTTGCACCTCCCCTTTTCCTAACCTGCCGCCATTCAGATAAAATTCTGCCTTCATGTTTTTGCTACGAAAGTGGATAACCTCACATTTATCCACATTATAATGCATCTGCCATGCATTTGCCCACTCATCTAACCTGTCTAAGTCACCCTGCAGCCTCTTAGCATCTTCCTCGCAGCCCTCACCGCCACCTAGTTTAGTGTCATCTGCAAACTTGGAGATATTACACTCAATTCTTTCATCTAAATCATTGATGTATATTGTAAAGAGCTGGAGTCCCAGCACTGAGCTCTGCAGCACCCTACTAGTCACTGCTTGCCATTCTGAGAAGGACCCGTTTATCCCAACTCTCTGCTTCCTGTCTGCCAACCAATTCTCTATCCACACCAATACATTACCCCCAATACCATGTGCTTTAATTTTGCACACTATTCTCCTGTGTGGGACCTTGTCAAAAGCCTTTTGAAAGTCCAAATACACCACATCCATTGGTTCTCCCTTGTCCACTCTACTAGTTACATCCTCAATAAAATTCTATAAGATTTATCAAGCATGAATTCCCTTTTATAAATCCATGCTGACTTGGACCGATCCTGTCACTGCTTTTGAAATGTGCTGCTATTTCATCTTTAATAATTGACTCTAACATTTTCCCCACTACTGATGTCAGGCTAACCGGTCTATAATTACCTGTTTTCTCTCCCTCCTTTTTTAAAAAGTTGTGTTACATTAGCTACGCTCCAATCCATAGGAACTGATCCAGAGTTGATAGACTTTTGGAAAATGATCACCAATGCATCCACTATTTCTAGGGCCACCTCCTTAAGTACTCTGGGATGCAGACTATCAGGCCCTGGGGATTTATCGGCCTTCAATCCCATCAATTTCCCTAACACAATTTCCTGATTGATAAGGATTTCCTTCAATTCCTCCTTCTCGCTAGACCCTCGGTCCCCTAGTATTTCCGGAAGGTTATATGTGTCTTCCTTCGTGAATACAGAACCAAAGTATTTGTTCAATTGGTCTGCCATTTCTTTGTTCCCCATTATAAATTCACCTGATTTTGACTGCAAGGGACCTACATTTGTCTTCACTAATCTTTTTCTCTTCACATATCTATAGAAGCATTTGCAGTCAGTTTTTATGTTCCCAGCAAGCTTCCTCTCATACACTATTTCCCCCCTCCTAATTAGACCCTTTGTCCTCCTCTGCTGAGTTCTAAATTTCACCCAGTCCTCAGGTTTTCTGCTTTTTCTGGCCAATTTATATGCCTCTTCCTTGGATTTAACACTATCCCTAATTTCCCTTGTTAGCCATGGTTGAGCCACCTTCCCCGTTTTGTTTTTACTCCAGACAGGGATGTACAATTGTTGAAGTTCATCCATGTGATGCCTATCCACCGTCAACCCTCTAAGTATCATTCGCCAGTCTATTCTAACCAATTCATGTCTCATACCATCGAAGTTACCTTTCCCTAAGTTCAGGATCCTAATCTCTGAATTAACTGTGTCACTCTGCATGTTAATAAAGAATTCTACCATATTATGTTCACTCTTCCCCAAGGGGCCTCGCACAACAAGATTGCTAATTAGTCCCTTCTCATTACACATCACCCAGTCTAGGATGGCCAGCTCTCTAGTTGATTCCTTTGACATATTGGTCTAGAAAACCATCCCGAATACACTCCAGGAAATTCTCCTCCACCGTATTGCTACCAGTTTGGTTAACCCAATCTATATGTAAATTAAAGTCGCCCAAGATAACTGCTGTACCTTTATTGCACGCATCCCTAATTTCTTGATTGATGTTGTCCCCAACCTCACTACTACTGTTTGGTGGTCTGTATACAACTCCCACTAGCGTTTTCTGCCCTTTGGTATTGCGCAGCTCTACTCATACAGATTCCACATCATCCAAGCTAATGTCCTTCCTTACTATTGCTTTAATTTCCACTTTAACCAGCACGCTACCCCACCTCCTTTTCCTTTCTGTCTATCCTTCCTGCATGTTGAATACCGCTGGATGTTGAGTTCCCAGCCTTGGTCACCCTGGAGCCATGTCTCCGTAATCCCAATTGTATCATATTCATTAATAGCTGCCTGTGCAGTTAATTCGTCCACCTTATTACAAATACTCCTCGCATTGAGGCACGGAGCCTCAGACTTGTCTTTTTAACACACTTTGTCCTTTTAGAATTTTGCTGTACAGTGGCCCTTTTTGATTTTTGCTTTGGGTTTCTCTATCCTCCACTTTTACTTTTCTTCTTTCTATCTTTTGCTTCTGCCCCCATTTTACTTTCCTCTGTTTCCCTGCATAGGTTCCCATCCCCTTGCCATATTAGTTTAACCCCTCCGCAACAGCACTAGCAAACACTCTCCCGAGGACATTCGTTCTGGTCCTGCCCGGATGCAGACCGTCCAGTTTGTACTGGTCCCACCTCCCCCAGAACCGGTTCCAATGTCCCAGGAATTTGAATCCCTCCCTCCTGCACCACTCCTCAAGCCACGTATTCATCTTAGCTATCCTGTGATTCCTACTCTGACTAGCACGTGGCACTGGTAGCAATCCTAAGATTACTGCCTTAGAGTTCCTACTTTTTAATTTTACTCTTAGCTCCCTAAACTCAGCTTGTAGGACCTCATCCCATTTTTTACCTATATCGTTGGTACCTACATGTACCACGACAGCTGTCTGCTCATCTTCCTTTTCCAGAATGCACTGCAGCTGCTCTGAGACATCCTTGACCCTTGCACCAGGGAGGCAACATACCATCCTGGAGTCTCGTTTGCACCCGCAAAAATGCCTATCTATTCCCCTTACAATAGAATCCCCTATCACTATAACTCTCCCACTCTTATTCCTGCCCTCCTATGCAGCAGAGCCACCCCTGGTGCCATGGACTTGGCTGCTGCTGCCTTCCTCTGATGAGTCATCTCCCCCAACAATACCCAAAACAGTGTATCTGTTTTGGAGGGAGATGCTCGCAGGGGGCCACTGCACTACCTTCCTTCCACTGCTCTTCCTGATGGTCACCCATTCACTATCTGCCTGAGTAACCTTTACCTGCAGTGTGACCAACTCAGTAAACATGCTCTTCACGACATCCTCAGCATCGCGGATGCTCCAGAGTGAATCCATGCGCAGCTCCTGTGCTGCAATGCGGTCTGTCAGGAACTGCAGTTGGATGCACTTCCCGTACATGTAGTTGTCAGGGTCATTGGAAGCATCCCTGGCTTCCCACATAGCACAGGAGGAGCATGTCACGGGTCTGGGCTCTCCTGCCATGACTTAACCCTTAAATTACTTAATTTGGCAACAATGACAATGTTTCTTACTGCTAAGAAAAAGAAAAAAGATAAAGAAAAAGAAAACTACTCACCACTCAACCAGCCAATCACTTACCCTCTTGGCTGTGATGTCATCCTTCGATTACTTTTTATTTCTTTCTTACTTCTGACCCTGTTGCAGCTGCAGTTAGCTCAATCCACCTCTGGCTGCTGCTGACCCCGGATTCCCGCTGGGCCTTTATAGGCCTCTCCTCGCTCCACCTCTGGCAGCTCGATCCACCACCGTTACATCCTCAAAGAATTCCAGCAAATTTGTCAAACATAACTTCCCTTTCATAAATTCATGCTGACTCTGCCTGACTGAATGTTGTTTTTCCAAATGTCGTGCTACTGCTTCTTTAATAATGGACTCCAACGTTTTCCCAACCACAGATGTTAGGCTAACTGGGCTATAGTTTCCTGCTTTTAGTCTGCCTCCTCTTTTAAATAGGGGCGTTACATTTGCAGTTTTCCAATCTGCTGGGACCTCCCCAGAATCCAGGGAATTTTGGTAAATTACAACCAATGCATCCCCTATCCCTGCCAGTACTTCTCTTAAGACCTAGGGTGCAAGCCATCAGGTCCAGGGGATTTATCCGCCTTTAGTCCCATTATCTTACTGAGTACCAGCTCCTTAATGATTGTGATTGTGTTAAGTTCCTCCCCCCCATAGCCCCTTGACTATCCACTGTTGGGATATTGTTAGTGTCCTCTACCATAAAGACTGATACAGAATATTTGTTCAGAGTTTCTGCTATCTCCATGTTCCCCTTTACAAATTCCCCGGTCTCGTCCTCTAAGGGACCAACATTTACTTTAGCCACTCTTTTCCTTTTTATATACCTATAGAAACTCTTGCTATCTTTTTTTATATTTCGTGCTGGATTACTTTCATAATCTATCTTCCCTTTCTTAATCCTTTTTTTTGGTAATTCTTTGCTGGCTTTTAAAAGCTTCCCAATCTTCTGTCCTCCCATTAGTTTTGGCCACTTTGTATGCCCTTGTTTTTAATTGGATACCATCCTTTATTTCTTTAGTTAGCGATCTTTTCTTATACACCCTTTCCTCCTCACTGGAATGTATTTTTCTTGAGAGTTGTGAAATATCTCCTTAAATGTATGCCACTGTTCATCAACTGTACTACACTTAATAATCGATTTTCCCAGTCCACTTTAGCCAACTCTGACCTCATATCTTTGCAGTCTCCTTTATTTAAGCTTAGTATGCTGGTTTGAAATCCAACTTTCTCACCCTCCATATGAATTTGAAATTCAATCATGCTAAGATCACTCATTCCAAGGGGATCCTTTATCATCATCATCATCATCATCATCATAGGCAGTCCCTCGGAATCGAGGAGGACTTGCTTCCACTCCCAAAGTGAGTTCTTTGATGGCTGAACAGTCCGATACGAGAGCCACAGGCCCTGTTACAGGTGGGACAGGCATTTGTCAGGGGAAGGGGTAAGTAGGGCTGGTTTGCTGCATGCTCCTTCCGCTGCCTGCGCCTGGCCTCTTCATACTCTTTGTATCGAGCCTCAAAGAGCTCAACGCCCTCCCGGATGGACTTTCTCCACCTCGGGCAGTCTGCGGCCAGGGTCTCCCAGGTGTCAGTGGTGATGTCGCACTTTACCAGGGAGGCTTTGAGGATAATATAATATTTCCGCTGTCCTCCTTTGGCTTGTTTACCATGAAGGAGCTCCGCATTAAAGCATTTGCTTAGGGAGTCTCGTATCTGCCATGAGTACTATGTGGCCTGCCCAGCGAAGCTGATCGAGAGTGGTCAGTGCTTCAATACTGGGGACTAAGTGTGCGGGAAGTGTATCCACCTCCAGCTCCTGACGAACCGCATTGCGGCACTGGAGCTGCGGGTGGATTCACTCTGGAGCATGCACGATGCTGAGAATGACATGAATAGCACGTTTAGTGGTTTGGTCTCACCGCAGGTAAAGGGTACACAGCCAGATAGGAAATGGGTGACCAACAGGAAGAGCAGTGCAAGGAAGGTAGTGCAGGGGTCCCCTGTGGTCAGCCCCCTGCAAAACAGATACACCGCTTTGGGTACTGTTGAGGGGGATGACTCATCAGGGGAGGGCAGCAGCAGCCAAGTACATGGCACCGTGGGTGGCTCTGCTGCACAGGAGGGCAGGAAAAAGAGTGGGAGAGCTATAGTGATAGGGGATTCAATTGTAAGGGGAATAGATAGGTGTTTCTGCGTCCGCAACCGAGACTCCAGGATGGTATGTTGCCTCCCTGGTGCAAGGATCAAGGATGTCTCGGAGCGGGTGCAGGACATTCTGAAAAGCGAGGGTGCACATTGGCACCAACAATATAGGTAAAAAGCAGGATGAGCTGCTACGAGACGAATTTAGGCAGCTTGGAGCTAAATTGAAAAGTAGGACCTCAAAAGTAGTAATCTCAGAATTGCTACCAGTGCCACGTGCTAGTCAGAGTAGGAATCGCAGGATAGCTCAGATGAATACGCGCTTGAGCAGTGGTGCAGAAGGGAGGGATTCAAATTCCTGGGGCATTGGAACCGGTTCTGGGGGAGGTGGGACCAGTACAAACCTGGGCAGGACCGGAACCAATGTCCAAGGGAGAGTGTTTGCTCGTGCTGTGGGGGAGGAGTTAAACTAATATGACAGGGGGATGGGAACCTATGCAGGGAGGCAGAGGGAAACAAGAGGGAGACAGGCAAAAGATAGAAAGGAAAATAGTAAAAGTGGAGGGCAGAGAATCCCAAGGCAAAAAACAAAAAGGGCCACATTACAGCAAAATTCTAAAGGGGCAAGGTGTGTTAAAAAGACAAGCCTGAAGGCTCTGTGCCTCAATGCGAGTAGTATTCGGATAAGGTGGACGAATTAACTGCGCTGATAGCAGTTAATGAATATGATGTAATTGGCATCACAGAGTCATGGCTCCAGGGTGACCAAGGCTGGGAACTTAATATCCAGAGGTATTCAACATTTAGGAAGGATAGACAGAGAGGAAAAGGAGGCAGGGTGGCGTTGCTGGTTAACAAGGAAATTAACGCAATAGTAAGGAAAGGCATTGGCTTGGATGATGTGGAATCGGTATAGGTGGAGCTGCGGAATACCAAAGGGCAGAAAACGTTAGTGGGATTTGTGTACAGGCCACCAAACAATAGTAGTGAGGGTGGGGACAATATCAAACAAGAAATAAGGGATGTGTGCAATAAAGGTACAGCAGTTATCATGGGCGACTTTAATTTACATATAGATTGGGCTAACCAAACTGGTAGCAATGCGGTGGAGGAGGATTTCCTGGAGTGTATTAGAGATGGTTTTCTTGACCAATATGTCGAGGAACCAACGAGAGAGCTGGCCTTCGTAGACTGGGTGATGTGTAATGAGAAGGGACTAATTAGCAATCTTGTTGTGCGAGGCCCCTTGGGGAAGAGTGACCATAATATGGTAGAATTCTTTATTAAGATGGAGAGTGACACAGTTAATTCAGAAACTAGGGCCCTAAACTTAAGGAAAGCGAACTTCGACGGCATGAGGCGCGAATTGGCTAGAATAGACTGGCCAATGATCCTTAAAGGGTTGACGGTGGATAGGCAATGGCAAACATTTATAGATTACATGGATGAACTTCAACAGTTGTACATCCCTGTCTGGAGTAAAAATAAAACAGGGAAGATGGCTCAACCATGGCTAACAAAGGAAATTAAGGATAGTGTTAGATCCAAGGAAGAGGCATATAAATTGAGAAAGCAGCAAACCTGAGGACTGGGAGAAATTTATAATTCAGCAGAGGAGGACAAAAGGTTTAATTAGGAGTGGGAAAATAGAGTACGAGAGGAAGCTTGCCGGGAACATAAAAACTGAGTGCAAAAACTTCTATAGATATGTGAAGAAAAAAAGATTAGTGAAGACGAACATAGGTCCCTTGCAGTTAGACTCAGGTGAATTAATAATGGGGAACAAAGAAATGGCAGACCAATTGAACAAATACTTTGGTTCTGTCTTCACGAAGGAAGACACAAATGACCTTCCGGATGAACTAGGGGATCGAGTGTCTAGTGAGAAGGAGGAACTGTAGGATATCCTTATTAGGCGGGAAATTGTGTTGGGGAAATTGATGGGATTGAAGGCCGATAAATCCCCGGGGCCTGATTGTCTGCATCCCAGAGTACTTAAAGAGTTGGCCCTAGAAATAGTGGATGCATTGGTGATCATTTTCCAACAGTCTATCGACTCTAGATCAGTTCCTATGGACTGGAGGGTAGCCAATGTAACACCCATTTTCAAAAAGGGAGGGAGAGAGAAAACAGGTAATTATAGATCGGTTAGTCTGACATCAGTAGTGGGGAAAATGTTGGAATCAATTATTCAGGATAAAATAACAGCACATTTGGAGGGCAGTGACAGGATTGGTCCAAGTCAGCATGGATTTGTGAAAGGGAAATCTTGCTTGACAAATCTAATGGAATTTTTTGAGAATGTAATTAGTAGAGTGGACAAGGGAGAACCAGTGGATGTGATGTATTTTGACTTTCAAAAGGCTTTTGACAAGGTCCCGCACAAGAGATTGGTGTGCAAAATCAAAGCACATGGTATTGGGGGTAATGTACTGGTGTGGATAGAGAATTGGTTGGCAGACAGGAAGCAGAGAGTTGGGATAAACGGGTCCTTTTCAGAATGGGAGGCAGTGACTATTGGAGTGCTGCAGGGCTCAGTGCTGGGACCCCAGCTCTTTACATTATACATTAATGATCTGGATGAAGGAATTGAGTGTAATATCTCCAAGTTTGCAGATGACACTAAACTGGGTGGTGGTGTGAGTTTTGAGGAGGATGCTAAGAGGCTGCAGGGTGATTTGGACAGGTTGGGTGAGTGGGCAAATGCATGGCAGATGCAGTATAATGTGGATAAATGTGAAGTTATCCACTTTGGTGGCAGAAACACGAGGGCAGAGTATTATCTGAATGGTGGCAGATTAGGAAAAGGGGAGGTGCAACGAGACCTGGGTGTCATGGTTCATCAGTCATTGAAAGTTGGCATGCAGGTGCAGCAGGCGGTGAAGAAGGCAAATGGCATGTTGGCCTTCATAGCTAGGGGATTTTAGTATCGGAGCAGGGAGGTCTTACTGCAGTTGTACAGGGACTTGGTGAGGCCTCACCTGGAATATTGTGTTCAGTTTTGGTCTCCTAATCTGAGGAAGGACGTTTTTGCTATTGAGGGAGTGCAGCGAAGGTTCACCAGACTGAATCCAGGGATGGCGGGACTGTCATATGAGGAGAGACTGGATCAACTGTGCCTTTATACACTGGAGTTTAGAAGGATGAGATGGGATCTCATAGAAACGTATAAGATTCTGACAGGTTAGATGCGGCAAGAATGTTCCCGATGTTGGGGAAGTCCAGAACCAGGGGACATAGTCTTAGAATAAGGGGTAGGCCATTTAGGACTGAGGTGAGGAGGAACTTCTTCACTCAGAGAGTTGTTAACCTGCGGAATTCCCTGCCGCAGAGAGTCGTTGATGCCAGTTCATTGGATATATTCAAGAGGGAGTTAGATATGGCCCTTACGGCTAAAGGGATCAAGGGGTATGGAGAGAAAGTGGGAAAGGGGTACTGAGGTGAATGATCAGCCATGATCATATTGAATGGTGGTGCAGACTCGAAGGGCCGAATGGCCTACTCCTGCACCTATTTTCTATGTTTCTATGTTAGCCTGGTCAAGGACACTGATGTTGGTGCGCCTGTCCTCCCAGAAGATTTGTAGGATCTTGCGGAGACATCGTTGGTGATATATCTCCAGCGACTTGAGGTGCCTTCTGTACATCGTCTATGCCTCAGACCCATACAGGAGGGCGGGTATGACAGCCCTGTAGACCATGAATTTTGTGGTAGATTTGGGGCGTGGTTTTCAAACACACTTTTCCGCAGGCGGCCGAAGGCTGTGCTGACGCACTGGAGGCGATGCTGAATCTCCGCATCAATGTTTGCCTTTGTTGAGAAGAGGCTCCCGAGATATGGGAAATGGTTTACGTTGTCCAGAGCCGCGCTGTGGATCTTGATGATTAGAGGGCTGTGCTGTGCGGCGATGACAGGTTGGTGAAGGACCTTTGTCTTACGGATGTTAAGCGTAAGGCCCATGCTTTTATATGCCTCAGTTAATACATTGACTATATTCTGGAGTTCAGCCTCTGAATGTGCACAGAAACGGTCATCGTCCGCATACTGCAGCTCAATGACAGAAGTTGGGGTGACCTTGGATCTGGCCTGGAGGCGGTGTTGGTTAAACAGCTTCCCACTGATTCTGTAGTTTAATTCCACTCCAGCGGGGAGCTTGTTGATTGTGAGGTGGAGCATGGCGGCGAGGAAGATTGAGAAGAGGGTTGGAGCGATAACTCTGCCCTGTTTGACCCTGGTCCGGACGTGGATTGGGTCTGTAATGGATCCGTTGGTGAGGATCACGGCCTGCATGTCATCGTGAAGCAGGCGAAGAATGTTGACAAACGTTTGGGGGCATCCGAAACGGAGGAGGACGCTCCATAGACCCTCACGGTTGACAGTGTCAAAGGCCTTTGTAAGATCGAAAAAGGCCATGAATAAGGGCTGGCGCTGTTCCCTGCATTTTCCCTGCAACTGTCGCGCTGCAAAGATCATGTCCGTTGTACCCCGTAGGGGACGAAATCCACATTGTGATTCTGGGAGGAGCTCCTCGGCCACAGGGAGAAGACGATTGAGGAGAACTCGAGCGACAACTTTCCCAGTGGCTGAAAGCAGGGAGATTCCCCTGTAGTTGCCACAGTCGGACTTGTCCCCTTTTTAAAAAATGGTTGCAATCACTGCGTCTCTGAGAACTCCCGGCATGCTCTCCTCCCTCCAGATGAGAGAGATAAGGTCATGTATCCGCCCCAACAGCGCCTCTCCGCCATATTTTAGCGCCTCAGCAGGGATTCCATCCGTACCCGTAGCCTTGTTATTCTTAAACTGTTTTATGGCTTTGCCAATTTCATGTAATATTGGAGTTTCACTGAGTTGGTGGCGGGTGGCATGCTGTGGAATGGAATCGAGAACACTCGAGTCAAAGGCAGAGTCTTGATTGAGGAGATCTTGAAAGTGCTCCTTCGATTGGGCCCTGACAGTCTCGGTGACCTTGATGACTGTTTCCCCGTTCTTGGCCAGGAGTGGGGTGGGGCCTTGGGAGTTTGGACCGTAGGTGGCCTTGACTGCAGTGAAGAATCCTCGCATATCGTGGCTGTCGGCCAGTTGTTGTATCTCCTGTGCTTTCTCCATCCACAACCTGTTCTTTAGAGTTTTTTATTGGATCTGAGCCTTGAACCGTCTGTAATGTTGTTTTGCAGCTCCTGAGTTGGGCTGTTGCTTGAGGCTCAGAAATGCTTTGCGCTTGCGATCTATTAGTTCTCCTGATAATTTTCATCAAACCAGTCCTGATGTTTTCTGGTTGAGTGACCAAGTATTTCTTCACAGGCACTGGTTATAGAGGCTTGGAGGGCAGACCAAACGCTATGGGGATTCAACATCTCAGGGTCATCAAAGCACGCCAGTTTGGCTGTGAGGCGCTGGCTGTATATGGCTCTCTTAGCTAGGTCTCTAAGTGCCCCGGCATTAACTTTTTTGTGGAACTGCTTCTGCTGTCCCCTCTGCTTTGGGGCAATGTTAATGTTGATGATGGATCGGATTAAGCGGTGGTCCGTCCAGCAGTCGTCAGCTCCTGTCATAGTGCGGGTGATGCGCACATCCTTGCGATCCCTGGCTCGGATGATGACATAGTCAAGCAGGTGCCAGTGTTTGGAGCGAGGGTGTTGCCACGATGCCTTGTATTTGTCTCTCTGGCGGAACAGGGTGTTGGTAATGAGGAGTTCAAGTTCTAGACATTTTGTCAGGAATAGGGTACTGCTGGAATTGGCTTTCCCTACCCCCTCTTTGCCAATCACGCCTACCCAGAGGGCTGTGTCTTTACCAACCCTGGCATTAAAATCACCCAGGAGGATCAATTTGTCACCTGTGGGGACACGGGACAAGGATGTCTCGAGATTGGAATAAAAACCCTTTTTAGCCTCATCCGTTACATCGAGTGTGGGGGGGGGGGTACGCACTGATGACTGTGGCACATTGGTTCCGAGAAAGGGTGATACGGAGAGTCATGAGGTGTTCGTTGACCCCACAGGGGGAGTCTTTGAGGCGGTCGACCAGCTCATTCTTGACGGCAAAGCCGACTCCATGAAGGCGGCGTTGTGCCTGTGGTTTCCCTTTCCAGAAGAAGGTTTGACCTCCATCATGTTCCTTCAACTGGCCTTCTCCTGCCCGCCGGGTCTCGCTTAGGACAGCGATGTCAATGTCAAAATGTCTGAGATCCCGGGCAACTATGGCGTTGCAGCGTTCCGGCCTGTTGCTGTTGGGATTGTCCATGAGGGTCCTGACATTCCAGGTCCCGAGCTTCATACTGACGGAGTGGAAGATGCCTGTGCATGAGTTCTTTTAACGTGGGGTGGCCGTTGCACACTGGCAACCACACGGGCTTTGCTGAACAAGGTCTTGGTCCAGTAGCAAGGCGGTCCAAGACAACTGGAGACCAGGCACAGCTCGATAAGCCTAAATTGCCTGTGGCAAAGTGTTGGCCGCAAGCTCGGCGCCGGGTAGCGCCATTGATGGTAGATGGCCCGAGGCTAGGTTGGGGGGCAGGCATTAGGAAGCTGACTTCAAAAGTTATTTTTAAAGATTAAAAGTTGATAAAGTTTCCCAATTGATTTCAAAAGTTTCTAAGAGTTGTTAAAACGTTTTAAGAAGTTTCTAAGAGTTGTTAAAAATCTAAGATGTAAATCAATAATAGATTATAAAAGTTTCCCCAATTAAAAAAGTTTCTAAAAGTTGTTAAAAGTCAAAGATGTAGGTTAATAATAAATGTTTAAATGTATTTCAATTGAGAGTCTAAAGTTTTAAAACTTGTCAGTCTCCGGCTCAGCTGCTAAGGTTGGGCCGTGCCTCCAGTCGATATCCCGCTAAAGGTGGAGGGCGAGCCGGCCTGAAGGTGCCGGTGTCGGTGGTCTGGGTGCGGCTGGAGTCCCTCCTATCTCGGTGTCTCCACTGGACTGGAGCCCCTGCTCTCTCGGTGTCCCCGCCAAGCCGGAGCCCCCGCCTCCCCCCCCCCCCCACCCCCGGCGTCCCCGTTGGGCCGGAGCCCCCGCTCTCCCGGCATCTCCGCTGGGCTGGAGCCCCTGCTCTCCCGGTGTCCCCGCTGGGAATTCTTGGAAGGCGGTCTCCACCTCCAACTGGCTAAGGGTATCGCTTAGCTCACCATCAGTCCAGTTCCCCTGGCCGGGGACAGAAGCGGCCGGTGCAGAGTCCCTTCGGCCGGGGACAGAAGCGGCCGGTGCTGAGTCCGGCCGGGGACAGAAGCGGCTGGTGTGGTGTCCCTTCGGCCGGGGAGAGAAGCGGCCGGTGCAGAGTCCCTTCGGCCGGGGGACACCGAGAGAGCCTTACTCGGAGATTGTTTATTAATTCTGTCTCATTACGCAGGACCAGATCTAAGATAGCCTGCCCCCTGGTTGGTTTCATTTCATGCTGCTCAAAGAACACTTCCCTTATACACTTTATGAATTCTTCCTCAAGGCTACCCAGACCAATTTGATTTGTCCATTCAATGTGGAGGTTAAAATCACCCATGATTATCTCAGTTCCCTTTTTACAGGCCTCCACTATTTCTTGGTTTATACTCTGACCAAGAGAGTTGCTACTATTAGGGGGCCTATAAACTACGTCCACCAATGACTTTCCCCCCTTATTATTCCTTATCTCCACCCAAACTGTTTCAACATCCTGATCATTTGAGCCAATATCGTTTCTCACATATGGCATTTAAGACACCCCCAGATTACCCAGGAGTAATCCATCAACTGCAAGGGCTTCCACTCCATCAATGTGCAACTGGTGTGCAACCACAAAAAGATCTTTACAGAGGTGTGTGCAAGATTGCCGCGCAGCACGCATGATGCTTTCGTCCTGAGGCAGTCCACCCTCCCCAATCACTTTACACGTGGAAGCAGAGTTATTGGCTGGCTGCAAGGAGACAAGGGATACCCACTTAAAACGTGATTGATGAAAGCTCTCATAAACCCAAGCAATGAGGTACAGGAGTGATACAATGAATGTCATATCAGCACCAGATGTGTCATCGACCAAGCCATGCTGAAGATGCGCTTCAGGTGCATGGACAGATCTGGCAGCACCCTTCATAAGAACGTAAGAACATAAGAAATAGGAGCAGGAGTAGGCCATACGGCCCCTCGAGCCTGCTCCGCCATTTTAATACGATCATGGCTGATCTGATCATGGACTCAGGTCCACTTTCCTGCCCGCTCCCTATCACCCCTTATTCCCTTATCGGTTAAGAAACTCTCTATCTGTGTCTTAAATTTATTCAATGACTCAGCTTCCACAGCTCTGAGGCAGTGAATTCAGTACGCACCAGCCTGGGTCTCCAGAATGGTCATGGTTTGCAGTGCCCAGCCACAATATTGCACAACAGCAAGGTTTGAACCTGCAGAGAGAACAAGGCACAGAGCACAGAGCCTCTTCAGAGGATTCTGAGGAGGAGGAAGACAAGAAGGCGAAGGTGATGCAGGCAATGCACCACCAGTGGTGTGCATTGCTGCCCAGAATGCCCGCATTATTGCTAGGTTCACTTAGGTGACACCAGTCCACCCATCGAATAACCACATGCAAAAGCCACTTCCACCTCCCCGCCCACCCCCCCAGCCCCCCTGCTGCCCCTCCAATGCCACTAACACAGAATAGTTCTGCAAACACCCAAGCATCTCTTTCACAGCCCCCCATTGGACGCTGTCAATTCATGTTTTCCCATTCATCATCACACAATTGAAAAGGCCACTTGCCAGCAATGGACAAGATCGGAAAGTGGTGCAAAAGAATAATATTTATGTGCGTCAAGTAGACAACCGGAATAATACAACAATGTCCAACACACCCAGGAGCATACCCTTGTGCAACTACAAATCTTTACTCTTCCTTTTCCAAGGGCTTCTACTTGGTGAAATCCCTATGGCTTCAACAGAGGTAGAGTCAGGCGGCTCAGATCCCTGCTCTGACTGCAGAGATGGTCGATGTTTTCTGACTTGGACCCCATTAAAGACTGCTCCACCTGCACCTGTGCAGGGGCAGACTCGGTTATTGGGACACAAGGAGGCATGTGGGGTATTGATGAAGAGGAGGGGGCAATGGGTGAGAAGTGGATACGCTTTGAGCCGAGACCCCACTTCCATGTCCCCTTTCACCATCATCCAGAGGGAAGCAAAGAGTAATGGTTGATGGGTGTTTTTTGTGACTGAAAGGCTATTTCTAGTGGGGTTCCGCAGGGCTCAGTATGGAGTCCCTTGCTTTTTGTGCTATACCTCAATGATTTAGACTTGAATGTAGGGGGTATGATTAAGCAGTTTGCAGATGTTACAAAAATTGGCTGTGTGGTTGATAATAAAGAAGAAAGCTGTAGACTGGAGGAAGGTATCAATGAACTGGTCAGGTGAGCAGAACGGTGGAATTCAATCTGGAGAAGTGTGAGGTAATGCATTTGGGGAGGGCTAACAAGGCAAGGGAATACACATTAAATGATAGGACACTGAGAAGTGTAGAGAAACAAAGGGACCTTGGAGTGCATGTCCACAGATCCCTGAAGGTAGCAGGCCAGATAGATAAGGTGGTTAAGAAGGCATACGTAATACTTGCCTTTTTTAGCCAAGGCATAGAATACAAGAGCAGGGAGGCTGTGCTTGAAATGTACAAAACACTAGTTAGGCCACAGCAAGAGTACTGTATGTAGTTCTGGTTACTGCATTACAGGAAAGATGTGATTGCACTGGAGAGGGTACAGAGGAGATTTATGAGGATGTTGCCTGGACTGGAGAATTTTTGCTATGAAGATTGGATCGGCTGTGTTTGTTTTCTTTGGAACAGAGGAGGCTGAGGGGAGAACTTATTGAGGTGTATAAAATTATGAGGGGCCTAGATAGAGTGGATATGAAGGCCCTACTTCCCTCAGAAGAGGTGTCATCAACCAGAGGGCATAGATTTAAAGTAATTGGTTGGAGATTTAGAGGAGATTTGAGGGGAACATTTTTCACCAAGAGGGTTGTGGGGGTCTGGAACTCACTGCCTATAAGAGTGGTAGAGGCAGAAACCCTCAGCACTTTAAAAAAGTACTTGGATATGCACTTGAAGTGCCGTAATCTACAAGACTATGGACCAAGAGCTGGAAAGTGGGATTAGGCTGTATAGCTCTTTTTCGGCCAGCGCGGACACGATGGGCCGAAATGGCTCCTTCTGTGTTGTAAATTTCTATGATTCTATCCCTCTTGTGACTCAGCCGCATTTCTCTGCTAGCAATGTGCTGGAGAACACTTTGCTGGAGATCATTGGGGTGATCAAAGGCTAAAGCTCGGGTGCTGGGACCCCAACTATTTACAATCTATATTAACGACTTGGAGGAAGGGACTGAGTGTAACGTAGCCAAGTTTGCCGACGATACAAAGATGCGAGGAAAAGCAATGTGTGAGGCGGACACACAAAATCTGCAAAAGGACATAGACAGGCTAAGTGAGTGGGCAAAAATTTGGCAGATGGAGTATAATGTTGGAAAGTGTGAGGTCATGCACTTTGACAGAAAAAAATCAAAGAGCAAGTTATTATTTAAACGGAGAAAGTTTGCAAAGTGCTGCAGTACAGCATGACCTGGGGGTACTTGTGCATGAAACACAAAAGGTTAGTATGCAGGTACAGCAAATGATCAGGAAGGCCAATGGAATCTTGGCCTTTATTACAAAGGGAATGGAGTATAAAAGCAGGGAAGTCTTGCTACAGTTGTACAGGTTATTGGTGAGGCCACACCTGGAATACTGCGTGCAGTTTTGGTTTCCATATTTCCGAAAGGATATACTTGCTTTGGAGGCAGTTCAGAGAAGGATCACTAGGTTGATTCCAGAGATGAGGGGGTTGACTTATGAGGAAAGATTGAGTTGGTTGGGCCTCTACTCATTGGAATTCAGAAGAATGAGAGATGATCTTATCAAAATATAAGATTATGAAGGGGCTTGACAAGGTGGATGCAGAGAGGATGTTTCCACTGATAGGGGAAACTAGAACTAGAGGGCATAATCTTAGAATAAGGGGCTGCCCATTTAAAACTGAGATGAGGAGAAATTTCTTCTCTCAGAGGGTTATGGATCTATGGAATTCGCTGCCTCAGAGAGCTGTGGAAGCTGGGGCATTGAATAAATTTAAGACAGAAATAGACAGTTTCTTAAATGTGAATAAGGGGTTATGGAGAGCAGGCAGGGAAGTGGACCTGAGTCCATGATCAGATCAGCCATGATCGTATTAAATAGTGGAGCAGGTTCGCGGGGCCGTATAGCCTACTCCTGCTCCTATTTCGTATGCTCTTATGTTCTTATGTATCATTCATCCTATTTAAGGTGACATTCAGAGTGTGCAAGCCAATGATGAGTGCCTGCATGCACTTGTGTGATTGCTGTGTTTGATGCTCCATGCAGTTGACCATTCTTCCATGACATCATCGCAAAGACCAGCAACATCAAAAAGGAGTTAGATGAGGTCCTTACTACTAGGGGGATCAAGGGGTATGGCGAGAAAGCAGGAATGGGGTACTGAAGTTGAATGTTCAGCCATGAACTCATTGAATGGCGGTGCAGGCTAGAAGGGCCGAATGGCCTACTCCTGCACCTATTTTCTATGTTTCTATCATGCTACTCACGCTTGAGGCGGACTCCTCCAATCTCTGCAAAAGTGCACAAAGCGCTTGGAACGCCTGTCAGTACATTGTACATTCTCTGTTGCTGCTCAAGAAGTATTCTGTTCATCGACAGCCATAGGGATACAGCATCTGCATCCAGCTGAACAGAACTTGGAGAGTCCTGCTCCCTCTGTACAGACTCTCCACTGCTGTCCCTGACACCATCATCTTCTCTTGCTTACTTGTGAAGTGCGAGACACCATGTGAAAACCCAACTATCTCTCTATCTAGTCCCACCGAAGTGCGAGTATCTGAGCTGGTGCATGGACTCCATAAGTCATGTGATGGTGCACCCTCGACCACCTCCTGATGAACACATAAAGAACCTGTGGGAGATACAAGGCATGAATGAGTACGGTGAAGGAAAGAATACTTGAAGTTATCATTACGCGCATGATCATATTTCACGCGTGATATCAACTCAACATAACTGAGTGTGGTATGCCATGTGGCTGCCTGATATTTAATTCTGTCACCAGATATCGGCGGGCCCCCACCTCCCTATCTCCGATGGCCAGGCACTCCAAGACTCCGCTGATCTCCTGTGCCTCCTCCTCTGCAGGTGTTAGTTGCGAGATGGCAAGAGGGCCACCTATGATTCTCAGCCTCTCCTTGGTATTCCGTTCTCTCTTCTCTTGCAAGGCGGGAAAAAAGACAGCTATGAGTGAGAGTAATGGGATGTGTTCGCCCCATGGTCCAGGGTGACTTGGACAGGTTAGGTGAGTGGGCAAATGCATGGCAGATGCAGTATAATGTGGATAAATGTGTGGTTATCCATTTTGGGGGCAAAAACATTAAGACAGAATATTATCTGGATGGTGGTAGATTAGGAAAAGGGGAGGTGCAATGAGACCTGGGTGTCATGGTACATCAGTCACTGAAAGTGTACATGCAGGTACAGCAGGCAGTGAAGAAGGCAAATGGTATGCTGGCCTTCATAGCTAGCGGATTTGAGTATAGGAGCAGGGAGGTCTTACTGCAGTTGTACAGGGCTTAGTGAGGCCTCACCTGGACTATTGTGTTCAGTTTTGGTCTCCTAATCTGAGGAAGGACTTTCTTGCTATTGAGGGAGTGCAGCGAAGGTTCACCAGACTGATTCCCGGGATGGCTGGACTGTCATATGAGGAGAGACTGGATCAACTGGGCCTTTATTCACTGGAATTTAGAAGGATGAGAGGGGATCTCATAGAAACGTATAAGATTCTGATGGGACTGGACAGGTTAGATCCGGGAAGAATGTTCCTGATGTTGGGGAAGTCCAGAACCAGGGGACATAATCTTAGGATAAGGGGTAGGCCATTTATGACTGAGATGAGGAGAAACTTCTTCACTCAGGGAGTTGTTAACCTGTGGGATTCCCTGCCGCACAGAGTTGTTGATGCCAGTTCATTGGATATATTCAAGAGGGAATTAGATATGGACCTTACGGCTAAGGAGATCAAGGAGTATGGAGAGAAAGCAGGAAAGGAGTACTGAGGGAATGATCAGCCATGATCTTATTGAACGGCGGTGCAGGCCCGAAGGGCCGAATGGCCTACTCCTGCACCTATTTTTCTATGTTTCTATGGATGGAGAGCATTTGTTGAGGGTTACTCTGAGGCAGAGGCATGATATTGCATCAGGATTACGGTGAGTGTCAGTTGTCAATGGACAGATGGGGATGTGAGTAAGTGCATAGACACAGAGGGATGGGTGAACCTGCAAGGTAAGTTGGTATGAGGAGTGTAGGCTTGAGAAGCAGACTGAGGGGATTAGGGTGATTCACACATCAGGATGTTGGGCAATATGCCATTACTCTCACCTTTCTTTCCTGCTTCGATCATTGAAGCATTGGCTCCACGAGAGTAGCACCATCTCCTGCGCAACTTCCAGCCGTGCCTTCTTTGTGTTAGCAGCAGGGTTTTTCCTCCCCTCACTACGCAAGAATATCAACCTTACAGTCCCCAGCAGCACATCCAGGGAGTTGTTGCTGAAATTGGGCAGAACCTTTGCCCATCTGGACTCCATTGCAATAGTACTTTGTCTCTGCATGGCAACATCAATTGCTTCAACTTGCATGTTTGGAGTGTCCCTTTAAATACTGCAGTTCAGATCATGTCATGTGGGTCGTCATCATGCCTGCTGATGCTAATTAGATAGGAAAGCCAGAAGTAAAACGATAATGAGGTGGCTGAGTTAAAAAGCCACTGACAGACGGACTGCACCACTTCCAGGTTTCCCACGCGCTATTAGGTCCCCTGCTCCCATCGCGTCTGTGAATTACAACAAAATTCTAAAAGGGCAAAGTGTGTTAAAAAGACAAGCCTGCAGGCTCTGTGCCTCAATGCGAGGAGTATTCATAATAAGGTGGACGAATTAACTGCGCAGGCAGCAATTAACGAATATGATATAATTGGCATCACGGAGACATGGCTCCAGGGTGACCAAGGCTGGGAACTCAACATCCAGGAGTATTCAACATTCAGGAAGGATAGACAGAAAGGAAAAGGAGGTGAGGTAGCATTGCTGGTACAAGAGGAAACTAACGCTATAGTAAGGAAGGACATTAGTTTGGATGATGTAGAACCTGTATGGGTAGAGCTGCGGAATACCAAAGGGCAAAAAATGCGAGTGGGAGTTGTGTACAGACCACCAAACAGTAGTAGTCAGATTGGGGACAGCATCAAACAAGAAATTAGGGATGCGTGCAATAAAGGTACAGCAGTTATCATAGGCGACTTTAATCTACATAAAGATTGGGCTAACCAAACTGATAGCAATACGGTGGAGGAGGATTTCCTGGCGTGTGTTAGGGATGGTTTTCTAGACCAATATGTCGCGGAACCAACTAGAGGGCTGGCCATCCTAGACTAGGTGATGTGTAATGAGAAAGGACTAATTAGCAATCTTATTGTGCGAGGCCTCTTGGGGAAGAGTGACTATAATATAGTAGAATTCTTTATTAAGATGGAGAGTGACACAGTAAATTCAGAGACTAGGACCCTGAACTTAAGGAAAGGTAACTTCGATGGTATGAAATGTGAATTGGCTAGAATAGACTGGCGAATGATACTTAAAGGGTTGACGGTGGATAGGCAATGGCAAACATTTAAAGATCACATGGATGAACTTCAACAATTGTACATCCCTGTCTGGAGTAAAAATAAAACGGGGAAGGTGGCTCATCCGTGGCTAACAAGGGAAATTAAGGATAGTGTTAAATCAAGGAAGAGGCATATAAATTGGCTAGAAAAAGCAGCAAACCTGAGGACTGGGAGAAATTTATAATTCAACAGAGGAGGACAAAGGGTTTAATTAAGAGGGGGGAAATAGAGTATGAGAGGAAGCTTGCTGGGAACATAAAAACTGATTGTAAAAGCTTCTATAGATATGTGAAGAGAAAAAGATTAGTGAAGACAAACATAGGTCCCTTGCAGTCAGAATCTGGTGAATTTATAATGGGGAACAAAGAAATGGCAGACCAATTAAACAAATACTTTGGTTCTGTCTTCACGAAGGAAGACACAAAAAACTTCCAGAAATACTAGGGGACCGAGGGTCTAGTGATAAGGAGGAACTGTAGGATATCCTTATTAGGCGGGAAATTGTGTTTGGGAAATTGATGGGATTGAAGGCCAATAAAACCCAGGGGCCTGATAGTCTGCATCCCAGAGTACTTAAGGAAGTGGCCCTCGAAATAGTGGATGCATTGGTGATAATTTTCCAAAAGTCTATTGACTCTGGATCAGTTCCTATGGACTGGAGGGTAGCTAATGTAACACCACTTTTTTGAAAAGGAGTGAGAGAGAAAACGGGTAATTATAGACGGGTTAGCCGGACAGCAGTAGATGGGGGAAAATGTTGGAATTAATTATTAAGGATGAAATAGCAGCGCATTTGAAAAGCAGTGACAGGATCGGTCCACGTCAGCATGGATTTATGAAAGGGAAATCATGCTCGACAAATCTAGAATTTTTTGAGGATGTAACTAGTAGAGTGGACAAGGGAGAACCAGTGGATGTGGTGTATTTGGACTTTCAAAAGGCTTTTGACAAGGTCGCCCACAAGAGATTAGTGTGCAAAATTGTTATTGGAGGTAATGTACTGACGTGGATAGAGAATTGGTTGGCAGACAGGAAGCAGAGAGTCACGATAAATGGTTCCTTTTCAGAATGCCATAAAATGACTAGTGGAATGCCGCAGGGCTCAGTTGTGGGTCCCTAGCTATTTACAATATACATCAATGAATTAGATGAAGGAATTGAGTGTAATATCTCCAAGTTTGCAGATGTCACTAAGCTGGGTGGTGGTGTGAGCTGTGAGGAGGATGCTAAGAGGCTGCAGGGAGACTTGGACAGGTTAGGCGAGTGGGCAAATGCATGGCAGATGCAGTATAATGTGGATAAATGTGAGGTTATCCACTTTGGTGGCAGAATATTATCTGAATGCCGGCAAATTGGGAAAAGGGGAGGTGCAACGAGACCTGGGTGTCATGGTACATCAGTCATTGAAAGTTGGCATACAGGTACAGCAGGAGGTGAAGCAGGCAAATGGCATGTTGGCCTTTATAGCTAGGGAATTTGAGTATAGGAACAGGGAGGTCTTACTGCAGTTGTACAGGGCCTTGGTGAGGCCTCACCTGGAATATTGTGTTCAGTTTTGGTCTCCTAATCTGAGGAAGGACGTTCTTGCTATTGAGGGAGTGCAGCGAAGGTTCACCAGACTGATTCTCGGGATGGCAGGATTGACATATGAGGAGAGACCGGATTGACTGGGCCTGTATTCACTGGAGTTAAGAAGGATGAGAGGGGATCTCATAGAAACATATAAAAATCTTACAGGACTGGACAGGTTAGATGCAGGAAGAATGTTCCCGATGTTGGGGAAATCCAGAACCAGAGGACACAGTCTAAGGATAAGGGGTAAGCCATTTAGAACTGAGATGAGGAGAAATTTCTTCACTCAGAGAGTTGTTAACCTGTGGAATTCTCTATCACAGAGAGTTGTTGATGCCAGTTCGTTGGATATATTCAAGAGGGAGTTAGATATGGCCCTTATGGCTAATGGGATCAAGGGGTATGGAGAGAAAGCAGGGAAGGGGTACTGAGGTTAATGATCAACCATGATCTTATTGAATGGTGGTGCAGGCTCGAAGGGCCGAATGGCCTACTCCTGCACCTAGTTTCTATGTTTCTATGAATTAAAATCCAGTCCATGGTCTTCCAATTGTTTAACTAAAGGAAATTGTGGCTGATCCAGGACTGGATGTTGGACAAGCAGTCTGACAATGCAGAGGTAGTGGAGGGGTCGAGAGAAATGGTGAGGTAGAGATGGGTGTTGTTAGCATATATTTGGAACCTGACATCTTGGGCTAATTTTAACCCCCAAACATGGGTGGGGCAGTAAAAAGGAATTGAACCCATCTCGAAGACAGCCACTTCCGGTTTTAACAGAGGCGGGACAGGGAGCAGGAAACACACGTGCTCGGAGGAGGTTGGTCGGTCATTAAAATGTTTTAAGGAGGCTTTGTGCCTTCATTTTAACAGTGATTCTAACCTAACCTCGGGAAACCCAGCAGGGAAAAGCAGCTGAGAAGAACTGCATCCATGGAGTTGCGGGTGGATTTACTCTGGAGCATGCACGATGCTGAGAATGACATGAATGGCACGTTTAGTGAGTTGGTCTTACCGCAGGAAAAGGTTACTCAGGCAGATAGGGAATGGATGACCAACAGGAAGAGCAGTGGAAGGAAGGTAGTGCAGGGGTCCCCTGCGGTCATCCCCCTGCAAAACAGATGCACCGCTTTGGGTACTGTTGAGGGAGATGACTCACCAGGGGAGGGTAGCAGCAGCCAAGTTCATGGCACCGTGGGTGGCTCTGCTGCACAGGAGGGCAGGAAAAAAAGTGGGAGAGCGATAGTGATAGGGGATTCAATTTTAAGGGGAATGGATAGACGTTTCTGCGGCCGCAACCAAGACTCCAGGATGGTATGTTGCCTCCCTGGTGCAAGAGTCAAGGATGTCTCTGAGCGGGTACAGTGCATTCTGAAAAGGCAGGGTGAACAGCCAGTTGTCGTGGTGCATATAAGTACCAACGATATAGGTAAAAAAAGGGATGAGGTCCTACAAGGCAAATTTAGGCAGCTAGGAGCTAAATTAAAACGTAGGACCTCAAAAGTAATAATCTCAGGATTGCTACCAGTGCCACGTGCTAGTCAGAGTCGGAATCGCAGGATAGCTCAGATGAATACGTGGCTTGAGGTGTGGTGCAAAAGGGAGGGATTCAAATTCCTGGGACATTGGAACCGGTTCTGGGGGAGATGTGACCAGTACAAACTGGATGGTCTGCACCTGGGCAGGACCGGAACCAATGTCCTAGGGGGAGTGTTTGCTAGTGCTGTTGGGGAGGAGTGAAATTAATATGGCAGGGGTATGGGAACCTATGCAGGGAGACAGAGGGAAGTAGAATGGGGGCAGAAGCAAAAGATAGAAAGAGGAAAAGTAAAAGAGGAGAGCAGAGAAACCCAAGGCAAAAAGCAAAATGGGCCACATTACAGTAAAATTCTAAAGGGGCAAAGTGTGTTAAAAAGACAAGCCTGAAGGTTCTGTGCCTCAATGCGAGGAGTATTCGGAATAAGGTGGACGAATTAACTGCGCAGATAGCAGTTAACGGATATGATGTAATTGGCATCACGGAGACATGGCTCCAGGGTGACCAAGGCTGGGAACTCAACATCCAGGGGTATTCAACATTTAGGAAAGATAGACAGAAAGGAAAAGGAGGCGGGATGGCATTGCTGGTTAAAGAGGAAATTAATGCAATCGTAAGGAAGGACATTAGTTTGGATGATGTGGAATCGGTATGGGTGGCGCTGCGGAATACCAAGGGGCAGAAACCGCTAGTGGGAGTTGCGTACAGACCATGAAACAGTAATAGTAAGGTTGGGGACTGCATCAAACAAGAAATAAGGGATGCATGCAATAAAGGTACAGCTGTTGTCATGGGCGACTTTAATCTATATATTGATTGGGCTAACCAAACTGGTAGCAATGCGGTGGAGGAAGATTTCCTGGAATGTGTTAGGGATGGTTTTCTAGACCAATATGTTGAGGAACCAACTCGAGGGCTGGCCATCCTAGACTGGGTGATGTGTAATGAGAAAGGACTAATTAGCAATCTTGTGCGAGGCCCCTTGGGGAAGAGTGACCATAATATAGTAGAATTCTTTCTTAAGATGGAGAGTGACACAGTAAATTCAGAGACTAGGACCCTGAACTTAAGGAAAGGTAACTTCGATGGTATGAAACGTGAATTGGCTAGAATAGACTGGCGAATGATACTTAAAGGGTTGACGGTGGATAGGCAATGGCAAACATTTAAAGATCACATGGATGAACTTCAACAATTGTACATCCCTGTCTGGAGTAAAAATAAAACGGGAAAGGTGGCTCATCCGTGGCTAACAAGGGAAATTAAGGATAGTGTTAAATCAAGGAAGAGGCATATAAATTGGCCGGAAAAAGCAGCAAACCTGAGGACTGGGAGAAATTTATAATTCAACAGAGGAGGACAAAGGGTTTAATTAAGAGAGGGGAAACAAAGTATGAGCGGAAGCTTGCTGGGAACATAAAAACTGATTGTAAAAGCTTCTATAGATATGTGAAGAGAAAAAGATTAGTGAAGACAAACGTAGGTCCCTTGCAGTCAGAATCCGGTGAATTTATAATGGGGAACAAAGAAATGGCAGACCAATTAAAAAAACACTTTGGTTCTGTCTTCATGAAGGAAGACACAAATAACCTTCCAGAAATACTAGGGGACCGAGGGTCTAGTGATAAGGAGGAACTGTAGGATATCCTTATTAGGCGGGAAATTGTGTTTGGGAAATTGATGGGATTGAAGGCCAATAAAACCCAGGGACCTGATAGTCTGCATCCCAGAGTACTTAAGGAAGTGGCCCTAGAAATAGTGGATGCATTGGTGATCATTTTTCAGCAGTCTATCGACTCAGGATCAGTTGCTATGGACTGGAGGGTAGCTAATGTAACACCACTTTTTTGAAAAGGAGTGAGAGAGAAAGCGTGTAATTATAGACGGGTTAGCCGGACAGCAGTAGTGGGAAAAATGTTGGAATTAATTATTAAGGATGAAATAGCAGCGCATTTGAAAAGCAGTGACAGGATCGGTCCACGTCAGCATGGATTTATGAAAGGGAAATCATGCTTGACAAATCTTCTGGAATTTTTTGAGGATGTAACTAGTAGAGTGGACAAGGGAGAACCAGTGGATGTGGTGTATTTGAACTTTCAAAATGCTTTTGACAAGGTCCCACACAAGAGATTGGTGTGCAACATCAAAGCACATGGTATTGGGGGTAATATACTGATGTGGATAGAGAATTGGTTGGCAGACAGGAAGCAGAGAGTCGGGATAAACGGGTCCTTTTCAGAATGTCAGGCAGTGACTAGTGGAATGCTGCAGGGCTCAGTGCTGGGACCCCAGTTCTTTACAATACACATCAATGATTTGGATGAAGGAATTGAGTGTAATATCTCCAAGTTTGCAGATGACTCTAAACTAGGTGGCGGTGTGAGCTGTAAGGGGGACGCTAAGAGGCTGCAGGGTGACTTAGACAGGTTAGGTGAGTGGGCAAATGCATGGCAGATGCAGTATAATGTGGATAAATGTGAGGATATCCACTTTGGGGGAAAAAACGTGAAGACAGAATATTAACTGAATGGTGGCAGATTAGGAAAAGGGGAGGTGCAACGAGACCTGGGTATCATGGTTCATCAGTCATTGAAAGTTGGTATACAGGTGCAGCAGGCGGTAAAGAAGGCAAATGGTATGTTGGCCTTCATATCTAGGGGATTTGAGTATAGGAGCAGGGAGGTCTTACTGCAGTTGGAATATTGAGCCCTCACCTGGAATATTGTGTTCAATTTTGGTCTCATAATCTGAGGAAGGATGTTCTTGCTATTGAGGGACTGCAGCGAAGGTTCACCAGACTGATTCCTGGGTTGACCGGACTGACATTTGAGGAGAGACTGGATCAACTGGGCCTTTATACATTGGAGTTTAGAAGGATGAGAGGAGATCTCATAGAAACATACAAGATTCTGACATGACGGGTCAAGTTAGATACGGTTAGATTGTTCCCGATGTTGGGGAAGTCCTGAACCAGGGAACACAGTCTTAGGATAAGGAGTAGGCCATTTAGGACTGAGATGAGGAGAAACTTCTTCACTCAGAGCGTTGTTAACCTGTGGAATTCTCTGCCGCAGAGAGTTGTTGATGCCAGTTCATTGGATATATTCAAGAGGGAGTTAGATATGGCCCTTATGGCTAAAGGGATCAAGGGGTATGGGGAGAAAGCAGGAAAGGGGTACTGAAGTGAATGATCACCCATGATCTTATCGAATGGTGGTGCAGGCTCGATGGGCCGAATGGCCTACTCCTGCACCTATTGTCTATGTTTCTCTGTTTCTATGTAAGTGCCTTTATTGCATTGCTTGTGGAGCAGGAGGAGCATGATTGTTTCCTCCTGGCCCAACAAGCCTAGGTGCAAACACCCACCGCCACGATCTGTCTGCTCCCTGCCCCCCATGATCGGACCCCCCCCAATCACCATCTGCTCCCTCCTGACCACCATCTTCTTCCCCCCCCCCCCCCCCACACCACATGATTGGACCCTCCCTGGGCACCATCTTATTCGTTCCTGGGATGTGGGCTTTGCTGTCAAGGCCAGCATTTATTGTTCTTCCCTAATTGCCCTTGAGAAGGTGCTGGTGAGCCACTTTCTTGAACCGTTGCAGTCTGTGTGGTGAAAGTACTCCCACAGTGCTGTTCAGGAGGGTGTTCCAGGATTTTGACCCACCGACGATGAACAGACAGTGATATACTTCCAAATCAGAATGGTGTGTAACTTGGAGTGGTTCTTGCAGGTGATGGTGTTCCCATATGCCTGCTGCCCTTCTCCTAAGTGGTAGAGGTTGTGAGTTTGGGAAGAGCTGCCAAAGAAGCCTTGATGAGTTGCTGCAGTGCATCTTATCGATGGTACACACTGCAGCCACCGTATGTCGGTGATGGAGGGACTGAATGTTTAAGGTGGCGGATGGGGTGCCAAGCATTTAGGTTGCTTTGTCCTGGTGGTGTAGGTCTTCTTGAGTGTTGTTGGAGCTACACTCATCCAGGCAAGTGGAGAGTATTCCTTCACATTCCTGACTTGTGCCTTGTAAATGGTGGGAAGGCTTTGCGAAGTCAGGGGGTGAGACACTTGCCACAGAATACCCAGCCTCTGACCTGTTCTTGTTGCCACAATATTTATGTGGCTGGTCCAGTTAAGTTTCTGGTCAATGGTGACCCCCAGGATGTTGATGGTGGGGGATTCGGCAATGGTAAGGCCGTTGAATACCAAGGGGCGGTGGTTAGACTCTCACTTGTTGGAGATAGTATTGTCTGACACTTTTGTGACACAAATGTTACTTGCCACTTATCAGCCCAAGCCTGAACGTCATCCAGGTCTTGCTGCATGTGGGCATGGACCACTTCATTATCTGAGGAGATGCGAATGGCACTGAACACTGTACAGTCATCAGTGAACATCCCCACTTCTGATCTTATGATGGAGGGATGGTCATTGATGAAGCAGCTGAAGATGGTTGGACCAAGGACACTGCCCTGAGGAACTCCTGCAGTGATGTCCTGGGGATGGGATGATTAACCTCCAACAACCACAACCATCTTCCTTTGTGCTAGATATGACTCCAACCAGTGGAGAGTTTTCCCCCGGTTCCCATTGATTTCAGTTTTACTAGGGCTCATTGATGCCACACTCGGTCAAGGGCAGTCACTCTCACCTCACCTCTGGAATTCAGCTCTTTTGTCCATGTTTGGACCAAGGCTGTAATGAGGTCTGGAGACAAGTGGTCCTGACGGAACCCAAACTGAACATTGGTGAGCAGGTTATTATTAAATAAGTGCTGCTTGATAGCACTGTCGATGACACTTTCCATCACTTTGCTGATGATTGAGAGTAGACTGATGGGGTGATAATTGGCCAAATTTGGATTTGTCCTACTTTTTGTGGACAGGACATACCTCAGTAGTTTCCCACATTGTCGGATAGATACCAGTGTTGTAGCTGTACTGGAACAGCTAGGCTAGTGGCGTGGTTATTTCTGGAGCACAAATCTTCAGTCCGACAGCCAGGGCCTATTGCCTTTGCTGTATCTAGTGCCCTGAGCCATTTCTTGATATCACGTGGAGTGAATCGAATTGGCTGAAGACTGGCTTCCGTGATGGTGGGGACCTCGGGAGAAAGCCGATATAGATCATCCACTCACCACTTAGGCTGAAGATGGTTGCAAACGCTTCAACCTTACCTTTTGCAATAATGTGCTGGATTCAACTATCATTGAGGATGGGGATATTCATTGAGCCTCCTCCTCCTCTTAGTTGTTTAATTGCCCACCACCATTCATACCTGGATGTGGCGGGACTGCAGAGCTTTGATCTGATCCGTTGATTTGTGGGATCACTTAACTCAATCTATAGCATGCTGCTTCCGCTTTTAGCATGCATGTAGTCCTGTTTTCATGTTAACGGAGTGGAAGATGCCTGTGCGTGAGTTCTTTTAACGTGGAGTGGTCGTTACACACCGGCTACCACATGGGCTTAGCTGAGCGAGATCTTGATCCAGTGGCAAGGGGATCCAAAGATGTCTCTGCAAGATCCTACAAATCCCCTGGGAGGACAGGCGCACCAACATCAGCATCCTCATTCAGGCTAACATCCCTAGCATTGAAGCATTGACCACACTCGATCAGCTCCGCTGGGCAGGCCACATAGTCCGCATGCCAGACATGAGACTCCCAAAGCAAATGCTCTACTCGGAGCTCCTTCATGGCAAATGAGCCAAAGGTGGGCAGCGTAAATGATACAAGGACACCCTCAAAGCCCCCCTGATAAAGTGCAACATCCCTACTGACACCAAGGAGTCCCTGGCCCAATACAGCCCTAAGTGGAGGAAGTGCATTCGAGAGGGCGCTGACCACCTCGAGTCTCAACGCCCAGTGCATGCAGAAATCAAGCGCAGTCAGCGGAAAGAGCGTGCGGCAAACCAATCCCACCCACCCCTTCCCTCAACGACTATCTGTCCCACCTGTGATAGAGTCTGTGGCTCTCATATTGGACTGTTCAGCCACCAAAGAACTCACTTCAGGAGTGAAAGCAAGTCTTTCTCGACTCTGAGGGACTGCCTGTGATGATAGAAACAGAAACATAGAAAATAGGTGCAGGAGTAGGCCATTCGGCTCTTCGAGCCTGCACCACCATTCAATAAGATCATGGCTGATCATCACCTCAGTACCCCTTTCCTGCTTTCTCTCCATACCCCTTGATCCCATTGGCTGTAAGGGCCACATCTAACTCCCTCTTGAATATATCCAACAAACTGACATCAACAACTCTCTGCGGTAGAGAATTCCACAGGTTAACAACTCTCCGAGTGAAGAAGTTTCTCCTCATCTCAGTCCTAAATGGCTTATCCCTTACCTTAGACTGTGCCCCCTGGTTCCAGCATCTAACCTGTCCAGTCCTGTCAGAATTTTATATGTTTCTATGAGGTCCCCTCTCATTCTTCTGAACTCCAGTGAATACAGGCCCAGTCGATCCAGTCTCTCCTCATGCTTCAGTCCTGCCATTCTGAGAAACGGTCTGGTGAACCTTCACTGCACTCCCTCAATAGCAAGAACGTCCTTCCTCAGATTAGGAGACCAAAACTGAACACAATATTCCAGATGAGGCCTCACCAAAGCCCTGTACAACTGCAGTAAGACCTCCCTGCTCCTATACTCAAATCCCCTAGCTATGAAGGCCAACATGCTATTTGCCTTCTTCACCACCTGCTGTACCTGCATGGCAACTTTCAATGACTGATGTACCATGACACCCAGGACTCATTGCACCTCCCGTTTTCCTAATCTGCCGCCATTCAGTTAATATTCTGCCTTATTGTTTTTGCCACCAAAGTGGATATCTTCACATTTATCCACGTTATACTGCATCTGCCATGCATTTGCCCACTCGCCTAACCTGTCCAAGTCTCCCTGCAGCCTCTTAGCATCCTCCTCACAGCTCACACTGCCAACCAGCTTAGTGTCATTTGCAAACTTGGAGATATTACACTCAATTCCTTCATCTAACTCATTGATGTATATTGCTCAGAGCCCTGCAGCACCTCAGTAGTCACTGCCTGCCATTCTGAAAAGGACCCGTTTATCCTGACTCTCTGTTTCCTGTCTGCCAACCAGTTCTCTATCCATGTCAATACATTACCCCCAATATCATGTGCTTTAATTTTGCACACTAATCTCCTGTGTGGGCCCTTGTCAAAAGCCTTTTGAAAGTCCAAATACACCACATCCACTGGTTCTCCCCTGTCCACTCTACTAGTTACATCCTCAAAAAATTCTAGATTTGTCAAGCATGATTTTCCTTTCATAAATCCATGCTGACTTGGACCGATCCTGTCACTGCTTTCCAAATGCGCTGCTATTTCATCTTTAATAATTGATTCCAACATTTTCCCCACTACTGATGTCAGACTAACCGGTCTATAATTCCCCGTTTTCTCTCTCCCTCCTTTCTTAAAAAATGGTGTTGCATTAGCTACCCTCCAGTCCATAGGAACTGATCCCGAGTCAATAGACTGCTGGAAAATGATCACCAATGCATCCACTATTTCTAGGGCCACTTCTTTAAGTACTCTGGGATGCAGACTATCAGGCCCCGGGGATTTATCGGCCTTCAATCCCATCAATTTCCACAACACAATTTCCTGACTAATAAGGATTTCCTTCAGTTCCTCCTTCTCACTAGACCCTTGGTCCCCTAGTATTTCCGGAAGGTTATTGGTGTCTTCCTTCGTGAAGACAGAACCAAAGTATTTGTTTAATTGGTCTGCCATTTCTTTGTTCCCCATTATAAATTCACCGGATTCTGATTGCAAGGGACCTACGTTTGTCTTCACTAATCTTTTTCTCTTCACATATCTATAGAAGCTTTTGCAGTCAGTTTTTAATCTTCCCAGCATTACTCTCATACTCTATTTTCCCCCTCCTAATTAAACCCTTTGTCCTCCTTTAGTGAATTCTAAATTTCTCCCAGTGTTCAGGTTTGCTGCTTTTTCTGGCCAATTTAGGTCTCTTCCTTGAATTTAACACTATCCTTAATTTCCCTTGTTAGCCATGGTTGAGCCACCTTCCCTGTTTTATTTTTGCTCCAGACCGGGATGTACAATTATTGAAGTTCATCCATGTGATCTTTAAATGTTTGCCATTGCCTATCTACCGTCAACCTTTTAAGTATCATTCGCCTGTTTATTCTAGCCAATTCACGTCTCATACCATCGAAGTTACCTTTCCCTAAGTTCAGGACCCTAGCCCCGGAATAACTGTGTCACTCTCCATCTTAATAAAGAACTCTGCCATATTATGGTCACTCTTCCCCAAGGAGCCTCGCACAACAAGATTACTAATTAGCCCTTTCTCATTACACATCACCCAGTATCGGATGGCCAGCCCTCTAGTTGGTTCCTCGACATATTGGTCTGGAAAACGATCCCTAACACACTCCAAGAAATCCTCCTCCACCATATTGCTACCAGTTTGGTTAGCCCAATCTATATGAAGATTAAAGTCGCCCATGATAAATGCTGTATCCATATTCCATGCATCCCTAATTTCTTGTTTGATGCTGTCCCCAATCTCACTCTTACTGTTTGGTGGTCTGTACACAACTCCCACTTGTGTTTTCTGCCCTTTGGTATTCCGCAGCTTTACCCATACAGATTCCACATCATCCAAGCTAATGCCCTTCCTTACTATTGCATTAATGTTAATGATGATGATGATGAGTCCTGTTTTGCAGGTTGGCACCTCATTTTTAGGCACGCTTGGTGTTGCTCCTGGCATGCTCTTCTGTGCTCCTTGTTAAACAGGGTTGGTCGCCTGGCTTGATGGTAATTGTAGAGTGAAGGATATGCCGGGCCATGAGGTTACAGATTGTGGTGGAACACAATTCTGCTGCTGCTGAAGGCCCACAGGGTCTCATGGGTGCTCAGTTTAGTGCTGCTAAATCCGTTCCAAATCTATCCCATTTAGCACAGTGATAGTACCACACAACACAACGGAGGGTGTCCTTAGTGTGAAGACGGGCATTCCTCTCCATGATGACTGTGTGGGGGGTCACTGCTACCAATTCTTTCATGGACAGATGCATCTTCGACAGGTAGATTGGTGCTGTCAAGTAAGTTTTCCCCTCATGTTGGTTCTCTCACTACCTGCCACAGGCCCAGTCTGGCAGCTATGTCCTTCTGGTGACATTGAAGTCCTCCACCCAGAGTACATGCTGAGCCCTTGCTACTCTCAATGCTTCTTCCAAGTGATGTTCAACATGGAGGTATACTGATTCATCAGCTGAGGGAGGGCAGTAGGTGGTAATCAACAGGAGGTTTCCTTGCCCATGCTTGACCTGAAGCCATGAGAGTTCATGGCGTACGGAGTCAATGTTAAGGACTCCCAGGGCCACTCCATCCTGATTGTGTACCTCTGTGCATCAACCCCTGGTGGGTCTGTCCTGCCAGTGGGACAGGACATACCCAGGGATAGTGATGGAGGTGTCGGGGACATTGGCTGAAGGGTATGATTCTGTGAGTATGACAGCTGTTGCTTGACTAGTCTGTGGGACAGCTCTCTTTTGGCACAAGTCCCCAGATGCCCGTGAGGAGGACTTTGCAGGGTCGACTGATCTCCTCCATGATCTCTCCCCCACTCCCACTAGACCTCTGCTGGTGATCTCTCTCTACCTGCTGCTCTATTGCATCCTTCTGCAGTTCAAAACTAGAGTGTCCTGAAACCCGAACCCGTAAATAGGAGGGGACAAAGGACAGATCCTTGGGGGCTCCAGAGTAAACGGTGTGGGGCTGGAAAGAGAAGCCATTGCAGAGAATTCTCTGGCTATCACTGGATAGATAAGAGTGGAGCCAGGCGAGGACAGTCCCACTCAGCGGGGCAATAGATCAGAGGCGTTGAAGGAGAATGGTGTCGCCAATCATGTCACAGGCTGCAGACAGGTTGAGAAAAATGAGCAGAATCATGATTAAGGTAATCACTAATGAAGAAATCAAGTTCTGCTCTGAGAATTGAGTGTAAATATAGCTGTTAAAAACATAGAAACATAGACATAGAAAATAGGAGCAGTAGTAGGCCATTCAGCCCTTTGAGTCTGCACCGCCATTCAATATGATCATGGCTGATCCTCTATCTCAACACCATATTCCTGCTTTTTCCCCATATCCGTTAATGTCTTTTGTTTCTAGAAATATATCTATCTCCCTCTTAAATATATTCAGTGATTTGGCCTCCACAGCCTTCTGTGGTAGAGAATTCCACAGGTTCACCACCTGAGTGAAAAAATGTCTCATCTCGGTCCTAAATTTCTTACCCCGTATCCTGAGACTGTGACCCCTTGTTTTAGACTTCCCAGCCAGGGGAAACATCCTCCCCGCATCCAGTCTATCCAACCCAGTCAGAATTTTATACGTTTCAATGAGCTCCTCTTTAATTCTTCTAAACTCTAGTGAATATAGGCCTAGTCGACCCAATTTCTCCTCATACGACAGTCCTGCCATCCCAGGAATCAATCTGGTGAACCTTCGCTGCACTCCCTCTATGGCAAGTATATCCTTTCTTAGGTAAGGAGACCAAAACTGCACGCAATACTCCAGGTGCGATCTCACCAAGGCCCTATATAACTGTAATAAGACATCTTTGCTCTTATACTCAAATCCTCTTGCAATGAAGGCAACATACCATTTGCCTTCCTAACTGCTTGCTGCACCTGCATGTTTGCTTTCAATGACTGGTGTACAAGGTCACCCAGATCCCTCTGTACATCGACACATCCCAAGCCATCACCATTTAAATAATACTTTGTCCTTATGTTTTTCCTACCAAAGTGGATAACTTCACATTTATCCACGTCATACTGCATCTGCCATGTGTTTGCTCACTCACTCAACCCATCTAAAACACCTTGCAGCATTTTTGCATTCTCCTCACAAATCACAATCCCACCTAGTTTTGTGCCGTCAGCAAGGCATACTTTTAAAGCAGATTAATATGAAATTGATAAATCATAAGAAAAGTCTTTTATTTATAATTTTACAAATTTACAATGAAACACGGGTAAAACAGCTTTGTTTATATAGTCAGTGGTTGCGTGTTTATTTGTGTATAGACCAGTTCTTCTTCACACACATAAGAGAAAGGCAATAGGTGCTGTTGTTGACAGACCTGACCTCATTAATAATTAATATCTTTCCGACTGGCTCATGTAGAAAAGTTTGAAGTGAGCCAATTTAGGCATTATGGAAGAAACAGAGCAGCAGGCCGGGTAGCGGAAGGAGCAGCCTAGCAGCCTAGCCCAGCAGTCTGTGCGGCCCCCGGCCTGCGAGCACCATCGGAGCAGGCCGGTGAGCGGAAGGAGCAGAGTGGCAGCCTAGCAGCCTAGCCCAGCATTCTGCGTGGCCCCCGGCCTGCGAGCACCAAGGAGCAGCGTGGCAGCATACCACTCCAGGGAGCAGCACATGCTGGAGCGGGAGAGCAACGGCAGTGAAGAGTGACGTCATCAAGGCCCAGGTCGGTGATTGGAGAGTGGGCAGGTACTGCAGTAGCGGCGAGGTCGAGGCGAAGGTGTGGCGAGAGACTGTAGAGGGACGTGATCGGGGCCCAGGAGAGGCGAGGGCCTAGGGGCAGCACGGGCCAGCCCACACTGCGATGTGTGTGCGCACTAGGTCCGTGCAGCAGAGCAGGTCTCCAGTCATCTTGGTTAATCCTTGCTACTGGACCAAGACCTAGCTCTGTCAAGCCCGTGTGGTGGCTGGTGTGCAACAGTCACCACACGTTAAAAAAATCCAAGCACAGGCATTTTCCACCCTTCAAGATTTGGTTCGGACCTGGAATTTTAGGTCCATCATTGAAACCTGTGAACTTTTTGACGTGGAAGCAAGTCATCCTCGGTTCGAGGGACTGCCCATGACTGACTGACTATAGAAGAAACCCGAGGTACAAGTGGTAAATTTATGCAGAAACATGATAAAAGGGTTATCTTCTAACTGTTGCTTTAGCATTTCTGACTTGCTGAGCCTACCTAAAATTTTTGGAGCTTGATGTTTAAAAGCCTGGCTGGCCTTGCAGCCACCCTGTCTCCCAAAAGCTTGCCACTTGCTCTCTTTTTTTTTATATCCGCCATCTGTTCACAGACTGAAATCAAAGGACTTTCAACTCAATGGGTGTGAGGTGTTTTTGAATTATCCACACAAGCTCTGGGAGAAAACAACTTGCTAAATGTATATTAACTACCTTTTGGCTCAATGGCCTTTCTTAAACTTGTGAGAGTACACTTTGCTTAAAAAAATACCAATATTAAAAGTAGCTGCTATTTTCAAATTATTCCTGTGAAAAATGGTCAAAAATAGTGAAACATAACAATTACATATTGAGATTTTTCAATACAGTTTTGGCACATGGAAATGAGAATTAGTATTCCCTATACAGATCTTGGTATGGTTGAAGAATTATTTTGAGAGCAAGAGCAGTAGAAATATTCCCGAAGGGATCAGGTTTAGACAGATAGTACCTGCCATAGTCATGTACCACTGATAATGATATAATTATACCTAAGAATAGGTTTGAAACTGAAACTGGTTTGATTGATGTAGAGTTGGTAGAAATGATTTATACTGCTCGCTCTATGTTGTTCTCTGATGAAAGTAAACAGAGCTACCCACATAAGAACATAAGAACATATATGCATGCATGCTTCAGCTATGCTTGCTGACATTCAAATGTTGGTTACATTTCAATGTTGGAAAGAACTGACATGACTGTTGGCTCTGAAAACATTCAAATGATTAAAGATGAAGTTTAAAGGGTTTTAAGCTTCATTTTAATCTGGTTGCAAACAGCTGGTATGAGACCTAAAGATGATCTAGAGATGGCCTCATAATACTTACCTAAATTTGATTTGGGTGACTCACACCCGAAATACACACCAATGTTAGCACAGATGTGAAGGCAAAACTGCTCAACATCATTATAAAATGACTGGACGATTGCATTCTGTGATATGTCCAGAGAGCACACAGCACACACAGCTTTTAAGATGACAAAAGCTTCTCGAAGTCTCCTGGTCTTTTTATTATAAGCAGCACTGGCTGCAGTAACACAGGAGTCCACAATGTGATGCTACAGACATTACACTTCTCCCTCCTTAATGAAGAAGTTATTATAACAAACAATCATCATACATAACTTGCATGGTTATACATAACAAAAGATATGGACTTATTTTGCCATATTTACAAATCAAGTTTAACCACTTGTTTTCTGTTTCGAAGAGGATACCTTCGCTCATGAACAGAACCTTCCGAACATGGTGTTGAATTTAAACTCATTCAAGGCTGATCCTGAGGGAAGTTTCCCTCCAAGGGATGCCCTTGATTTCCATTTGAACTCTCTCTAAATTCAGACTGTTTATCTGTCTGACTCAGACTCAGACTTAAATTCTGACTTTCTCTTGGATTTGTTTTCAGTACATTGGATGTAGGATATGCTACTGGTGTATCAAAACTATCTGATGTGTCAGAAATAATTGAATCATTCCCACCTTCAACTACTTCCACGTCTGTAGGTAAAATATGATCAATGTGAACAAACCTAACCTGTTCATGATCAAACATCTTGACCAAATATGTACGAGGACCACATATCTTCACCACTCTTCCTGATAGCCACTTTAACCATTTATGGTGATGGTTCTTTACTCTCAACTTCTGATTTAATTTCACACTTCTCTTTTTTTACTCTACTTCTATCATGATTCTCTTTCTGTCTTAATTGTGTCTCTTCTACAAACTGTGTCAACTTTGGTTTTAACAACGAGAATCTGGTTCGTGGCTGTCGTTTGAGAAACAACTCTGCTGGTGTTCTACCAGCAGTTGTGTGAGGAGTATTACAATGCGTAATTAGAAAATTAGACAATTTGTGGTCCAATTTGGATCCAACATCTGTTTGATGAGGGCGCGTTTTACAATTTGTACAGTGCGCTCTGCTGCAACATTTGAAGCAGGATGGTACGATGGAACATTGGTATGTTTCACGCCATTTTTGCTCATGAACTTTGCAAATTCTCTGAACGAAATTATGGTCCATTATTAGAAACAATTTCTTCTGGGAGGCCAAATGAAGAAAATAAACTTGGTAAAATGTCTAATGTTTTAGTTGTTGTTATTTTCCACATTGGAAACACCTCTACCCACTTCGAATAGCTATCAATCACAATGAACAATTGTTGTCCTTCTAGCTCAGAAAAATCGATATGTAGCCTTTGCCACATTCTGGGAGGCCATTTCATTGGCTGTAATGGTACTGATGGTGGTTGCTGCTTACCGATTAACGTGTCGTACACTGATTGACAATGTACTCTATATCTTTATCAAGACCTGGCCACCATAAGTAACTGCGTGCAAAACCCTTGGTCAAGCACATTCCCAGTGCTGGTCATGGATGTCTCCTAATAATTTGGAGCTGAATTTATTTGGTATACCACTCTTGCATCCCACATGATACAATCTTTATTGACTGATAATTCATTCCTACGAATGAAGAATGGATGAATATCTTTGTCTGTTACCCGGTCTGGCCAGCCATTTGCAATATAATCATACACCTTTGACATAACTGTGTTACGTTTGGTTGCTCTACCAATCTCTTCAGCTGTGACTGGCAGTTCATCAGTGTATGAAAAACAGTACACTTCTTCCCTGTTGGGTGTAACTTGTGATGGAGAAGGCAATCTAGACATAGCATCAGCATTACTGTGATCAGCTGATCATCTAGATTCAATATCATATGTATATGCTGACAAAATCAAAGCCCATCTCTGCATTCGGGCTGCAGCTAATGTTGGAACTGGGGACTTTGGATGGAGGATTGCTGTCAGCCGCTTATGGCCTGAAACAATGGTAAATTTATGACCATACAAGTATTTGTGAAACTTCTTGACCCCAAAAATTAATGCCAAAGCTTCTCTTTCGATTTGCACATAATTACGCTCACTGGCACTGAGAGTGCGTGAAGCAAAAGCAATTGGTCTCTCCTCCCCACTATGTGATACATGAGAGATCACTGCCCCAACTCCATACGGAGAGGCATCACATGCTAGGTTGATCTCCTTAGCTACGTCATAGTGAACTAACATGGTGCTCTCTACCAATTTGCTTTTACACTCTGTGAATGCTGTGTCGCATTCTTCTGACCACTTCCAATGGACCTGTTTTTTCAATAGTTCATTCAGTGGGTATAATACTGTAGCCAAATTTGGGAGGAACTTCCCATAATAGTTCAAAAGACCCAACAATGATCGAAGTTCAGTGACATTCTTGGGAGTGGGTACATTTCTGATTGCATCCAGCTTTCCCTTGGTTGGATGTAAACCATCTTTGTCTACTCTGTACTCTAAGTACTCCACTGAGTTTTGAAATAACTCACACTTGCGAGCGGACACTCGTACTCTGTTTTTCTCTAGCCGTTTGAGGACTTCATTCAATATGTTATTATGAATTTGCCTATTTGGTGCTGAAATTAGTATGTCATCTAAATAACATACGACCCCTTCAATACCTTGCAAAATCTGGTCCATCACCACTTGGAATATGGCAGGGGTGGAAGACGTCCTAGATGGTAGCCTATTAAATTGATACAGGCCTAGATGAGTATTTATAGTCAAGTATGACTTAGATTCATCATCTAGTTTAAGCTGTAAGTAGGCCTTCGTAAGATCCAACTTCGAGAAGATCTGACCCCCTGTCAGTGTTGGGAACAAATCTTCTACATTTGGCAATGTATTGGGGACATTACCCTCTAGAACCTGGTTTATGGTTACTTTATAATCAACACACAATCTTACCTTACCATCGGACTTAGGTACAACAACAATGGGTGTAGCCCAATTACATCGATCTATCTTAGAAATAATGTTCTCAGTCTCTAGTCTTTTGAGTTCTTGCTCAACTTTCTCCTTGAGTGCACATGGTATGGAACGTGGCTTGCATTAAACCGATCTAGTGTCCTTCTATACCCTGACACTCGCGTTGAAGCCTTGGATTGGATTGCCTGTTTCACAGAACACCTTCGGATAATTCTTGATGACATCATCCTTTGATGCAAATCTCGTTTCGACACGAAAAATCTCACTCCAATCCAACTTCAGTGATCCCAACCAATGGCTTGTCTCCTGCCACTACTAAGAATGGCAAGCTCTGAAATTTATCCTTGTATTTCATTGGTACGGTGATACGACCTACCACAGGAATGTTCTCTCCCGAGTAGCCTCACAGCTCTATCCTGGATTTCTCCAGTGGGAAATCACGCAATTTGTTGAGGTAAAGCGACTCCAGTATGACACTCACAGATGCACCAGTGTCGATTTCCATGGGTATCTTGATTCCTGCAACATCTATATGGATTATGATGCATTTCCAATCGCTGTCCGTTAACCTCGTGCTCCTGATGACGTTTACCTCTGTCATCTCTTCGTCCTGTAGTTTTTCTTCCATGCTATGCAGTCTCTGGGGATTTCTACTCATAGCTTTGAAAGCTGGTTTACCCTTCTGACGGTATGCCTTCGCAAGATGCCCAGTTTTCCTGCAGAAGAAACATTTTGTCTTCACATATGGACAACTTTGAGCAATGTGTTGTCCCGGGCACCGATAGCAGGACTTCAATACTCTGTTACCATTGCCAGTTTCTGAGACTTTGGGCCCCAACCGCCTTTTACTGCAGGTGATTCACCTTGATTGCCTGATGACTGAAAATAGTATGGAATTCTTGGGAATATTGGTCAGCCATGCTCATTGACAAAACTATCTGACAAGCTAAATCAAAAGTCAAGTTAGGCGTTGTCAATAACTTTCTTCTGATCGCATCATTTTTCATCCCACAAACAAAACGGTCACGCAATACTCGGTCCTGAAAGTTTCCGAAATTACAGTGAATAGATAGCTTTTTTAATGCTACAATATACTCACTGATATTTTCTTCGGCCTTCTGATTTCGTATTCTGGGGCTATAGTGCAGAATCTGCTTCAGAGTTGAGGCCTTTGGCTTGTCAGGCACAAGCAAATTTATTAGGGTTTCATACACCTCAGGCCCTGCTTTAGGTAAGAAAATAGCCCTTTTTTGTTCCAACACCACCTGGTTATTGTTTTCATCATCGGGGACTTTGATGATATTATTTGCAGTGAAAAACACTTCTAGCCGATCCACATATGCTCTGAAACTTTCACGATCATGTTGAAGCTCCCCCAAATGCTCTATTACCCACATAGGCATGGCCATCTGGACTCTGGCAGTTCAAACATGTGTGCTTGTAATTTACCTTGGATTTATAGCTGTTAATCAAAACAGAGAAGCTCTCAAAATCTCTCTGTTGGCTGGCTGAATCCTTCACCCACAAAATTTGCAACTATGTTTTATCCGCTTAATCCCATCGTCGTCGCTATTGTGATATTTCCAGAGAGCACACATCACACACAGCCTTTAAGATGGCAGAAGCTTCCAGAAGTCTCCTTGTCAGGTGACCTGGTCTCTTTATTATAATCAGTAACACAGGAGTACACAGTGTGAAGCTGCAGACATTACACACTCCATTGCCATTTTTATGCCCACGGGTAAATTTTTTTAGCTAACAATGGCAGAAATAAGAATTTCTCTAATTATTATCTCTGTTGACAGCAGAAAACACACCAGCAAAGAGGCACATCAGATAATGATTACACCCACTCCCTTTCCGGCAGTACCTCCCTACTTTTTGTATTTGCAGAAGAATGATGTTGCATTTGTCTTAGAAATGAACTTTTTCTGTCCCTGCCTGGTCACGAGATTAAAATATAATTATAGATATGGAAGGACATTTGGCAATCTTAGTTCATCCATGCAGAATGACCCTGAAGTCCCCCCCTTGGAGTATTCAGTTGTTTATTAAACGATTCTTTTTCCTCCACTGCTCTAAATTGGTGTCTATTCAATGCATTCAACAATCTTTGTGTGAATAAAAACTTCCTAAAATCAGTCCTAAGTTTACCCGAAATAAATCAGATTACTGATCCTTCATCAATGAAGGAGTATTGTTGATATATAAATTGATAATATTCCTTTATTTAAGTAGGTGGAATTAATATATTGGATGAGCCAAGAAAGAAGAAAACAAGCACGTATTGTACTTACTGATAAGGACAGAAACATACGTATCTGTTTGGAGCTAAAAATGAGAAGGTGGGGAGGTTGTTTTATAAGTAAGTCGAAGCTTCCCTTAGTTATCGACATTGCTGGTTCCCCTCTTAGAAGATCAATTTATCTAAAGATAATCAACCCAGCATCCTCACCATGCCTGCTCAGCTCGTGCATTGCAATCAGCTCTGTGTCACTCCACCAGCAGTGCGATGTTTATATGGCCACTTTCCTCCTGACTCCAATCAAGTTCACTGATTTAAAATTGGAGACGGTCCAGCAAGGTGAAACTACAACAACAACATACATTTATATAGCGCCTGTTACATAGGAAAATGTCCCTAGGCACGTTACAGAAGCATAATTGGATAAAAACTGACACCAAATCAAAGAAGTGGATTTTTAGGAAGGGTGACAAAGCTTGATCAAAGAAAATCTTGATAAAAGCTGTAAATATGGTCTGAAAGGTGGTGAGAGAGGTGGAAAAATGAAGAGGTTTAGGCCTTAGATGGCTGAAGGCATGGCAGCCAGTGGTGGGGTGAAGGGATTGGGGGATGCAAAGGCCAGAGCTGGAGCAACGGAGAGTTCTCCGAGGGTTCTAGGGCTAGAGGTATTAACAGAGGTAGGGAGGGGCCTAGCCATGAAGGGATTTGAACATGAGGAGGAGATGATTAAATTGGAAGTTAAATTAAAATTAAATCCTCATCGGCCCCAACACCCCCACCCCATCCCATGGCACCTTCCTGTGCAAGCACAGGAGATGCAGCACCTGCCCTTTGACCTCCTCACAATGAGGTCTCCTCTACATTGGGAAGAACAAATGCAGGTTGGGTGACCACTTTGTGGAACACTTCCGTTCAGTCCTCACGCATGACCCTGAGCTTCTGGTCATCTGTAATTTTAATTCTCCTCCCCACTCCCACTCTGACCTCTCTGTTTCCGCATCCTTCACGGTTCCAATGAAGCTCAAAGTAAGCTCGAGGATCTGCACCTCATCTTTCAATTAGGCAGTTTACAGCCTTCCGGATTCAACACTGAGTTCAACAATTTCAGATTATAACCACGACCCCCAGTTTTTCAGACAGCAGCTGTTGGTGATAATTCTGCTATTCCCATTTACAGCTCCTCTGGACCCATTTTTTGTTTCTTTACTTACCCATTACTAGCTTCTTTTGCCTTGCATCATCATCCCTTTGCTTATTTAATCTCTCCGGCCTTCTACCCTATCACAGACTTTCCCTTTTGCTCTTTCCTCCCCCCCCCCCCCCTTTCCCATCCTCTATACTTGCTTAAAACCTGTTACATCTTAACTTTTTTCAGTTTTGACGAAAGGTCATCAACCTGAAACATTAATTCTGTTTCTCTCTCCACAGATGCTGCCTGACCTGCTGAGTATTTCCAACATTTTCTGTTTTGATTTCAGATTTCCAGCATTTGCAGTATTTTGCTTTTGTTTGAATTGGAAGTATTTGGGGGACTAGGGGCCCGAAATTGAAGAACTTACCGCCCACTGCCACCAACTGCTGCCCACTGCCACTGACATTCCTTTGCAACATCCGGCCAGTGCCACTTTCGACGTGGCCTGCAGCGGACTGGAGTGGGCGGGAGGGGAGAACCGCCGGAAAGTGCCCGCCGACGTTAGCGGACGGCCGAGTCGCGCAACTGACCTCCCGCCCGCCGATCTACGATATTAATGCTTGCGAGAGTCGCCATCAGTGGGCGGTAGAATGGGGGTGGACTGCTGGCCGGAGGCTGGTCTGACCCCGATGGTAGGTAAGAAGATGGTGAAAAAAAGGTTAGTTCACTTTATGTAATTTTTTTCTTTACTTACCTGGATGGGGTCCCCTGAAGGTCTTCAGATATTTTTTTTATTTTTTTTGCTTTTGCTTTTTAGTTCTTTGACCCTCCGTGGGCCCGAATCCATCCTCGGCAGCGCTTGAGCAGCAAGCGCCTTTGTCGCCAAGAATGAGAGCTCCCGTCTGCTGCCGCCCAGATGGCGACGGAGAGGGACCTCTCCGATGAAAACCCCACTCAAAGTACCGTCAGGTACCTCGGTACCCATCGGTGGTCCTTTGGGCGGCACTTGGGTGGGCGGAGGCTGTCATCAAATTCGGATCCTAGGAGTCAATGTAGATCACCGAGCATGGTAGCAATGGGTGAGCGGGACTTGATGTGGGTTTGGATATGAGCAGCAGAGTTTTCAAGGAGCTGGCTTATGGTGGGTTGTGTAATAACATGGTAAATGGCCAATAACTGTACAATGTTTGCCAGATAAAAGTTCCAGCTCTTTTCACTTCCATTGTGTTTGCAGGAGCATTTGGGTCAGTTTCATTAAAGCAATCCCACAGGCGATTGGATGAATTTTGCATGTGTAAGAGTGTGCGAGCATGTCATGAACAATTAAACTTAACTAATAGGAGAACCAGCATTGCATGGGAAGATTTTTGTTGCATATTTCAGTAAAGAAGAAATCTTGGTCATCTAGTAGAAAATGCTCAGTAGCAAAACATTTCTTAGTTTATAAGAACATAAGAACATAAGAAATAGGAACAGGAGTAGGCCATACGACCCCTCAAGCCTGCTCTGCCATTCAATAAGATCATGGCTGATCTGATCATGGACTCAGATCCACTTCCCTGCCCGCTCCCTATAACCCCTTATCCCCTTATCGTTCAAGAAACTGTCTATTTCTGTCTTAAATTTATTCAATATTCCAGCTTCCACAGCTCTCTGAGGCAGTGTATTTCACAGATTTACAACCCTCTGAGAGAAAAAATGTCTCCTCATCTCTGTTTTAAATGGGTGGCCCCTTATTCTAAGATCATGCCCTCTAGTTCTAGTCTCCCCCATCAGTGGAAACATCCTCTCTGCATCCACCTTGTCAAGCCCCCTCATAATCTTATACGTTTCGATAAGATCACCTCTCATTCTTCTGAATTCCAATGAGTGGAGGCCCAACCTACTCAACCTTTCCTCATAAGTCAACCCCCTCATCGCTGGGATCAACCTAGTGAACCTTCTCTGAACTGCCTCCAAAGCAAGTATATCCTTTCGTAAATGTGGAAGCAAAAACTGCACGCAGTATTCTAGGTGTGGCCTCACCAATACCTTATATAGCTGTAGCAAGATTCCCTGCTTTAACACTCTATCCCCTTTGCAATAAAGTCCAAGATATCATTGACCTTCCTGATCACTTGCTGTACCTGCATACTATCCTTTTGTGTTTCATGCACAAGTACCCCCAGGTCCCGCTGTACTGCAGCACTTTGCAATCTTTCTCCATTTAAATAATAACTTGCTCTTTGATTTTTTTCAATGGCCGTATGGCCTACTCCTGCTCGTATGCATGACAACAACAACTTGCATTTATGTAGCGCCTTTAACATAGTTAAATGTCCCAAGTGCTTCACAGGACTGTTATCAAGGAAAATTTGACACCGAGCCACATAAGGAGATATTAAGACAGATGACCAAAAGCTTGGTCAAAAAGGTAGGTTTTAAGGAGCGTCTTAAAGAAGGAGCGGTAGAAAGATGGAGAGGCTTAGGGAATGAATTCCAATGCTTAGGGCCTAGGCAGCTGAAAGCACGGCCACCGATGGTGGAGCGATGGTGGGATGCACAAGAGGCCAGAATTCGAGGAACGCCGAGATCTCGGAGGATTGTAGAGTTGGTGCGAGTTAGGATACGGGCAACAGAGTTTAGGATGAACTCAAGTTTATGGAGGGTGGAAGATGGGCGACCGGCCAGGAGAGTATTGGAATAGTCAAGTCTGGAAGTAACATAGGCATCGATAGGGATTTCCGCAGCGGATAAGCTGAAACAGAGGGAATAAGGGAGTATGGGGAGTGGGCAGGGAAGTGTACCTGAGTCCATGATCGGATCAGCCATGATCGTATTAAATGGCGGAGCAGGCTCAAGGGGTGTATGGCCTACTCCTGCTCCTATTTTTATGTTCTTATGGCAGAGGCGGAGTCAGGTGATGTTACGAAGTTGGAAGTAGGCATTATTGGTGATGGCGCGGATATGTAGCCGGAGTTCATCTCGGGTTTGGCTGTGTGGAAGAATGTGCCATATAATTGCAGAGACTGCAAACTTTCCTTGTCATGGGTCGATATACCAATGTCCAGAAATTATTGTATGATATTATTGTACAAACATTTAATGTGCTTGTAGTATGAGATTCCGAAGAATTCTATCTTAATGGAGTTGTTAACCTGTTTACAGTTATTCCTCAATGCAAATAATGAAGTAGATGAGCTAATTCATCTTCTCTATCAGTTTTCATTCCTGGTGCCTTGTTTCCCAATTGCTTTCTTGTTCATGCTAAGTCCATACATTCGATCTGGATCTATGGCAATTAATATTTCAATGCTAGGCTAAACAGTCTGTTGTGTTTGTCACTGTACTACATGTTGTATGGGAATCTAGGCCAGCTGGTTGGCTCCTGCAGCTATGGTTTGTCTTATCCTCTCATATTTTAAATGACAGACAAGACAGGGATGTTGCATTATATGGGATTTTAGACTATGCCCCCTAGTTCTAAACTCCCCAACCAGCAGAAATAGTTTTTCTCTATCTACCCTATCTGTTCCCCTTAATATCTTGAAAACTTTGATCAAATCATCCTCTAACCTTCTAAATCCCAGGGAATACAATCCTAGTTGTGTAATCTCTCCTCGTAATTTAACCCCTGGAGTCCCAGTAATATTCTGGCAAACCTACTTGCTCCAAGGCCAATATATCCTTCCTAAGGTGTGGAGCGGGAGATCGAGGAGGCGGAGCAGCGTCGAGTCGGGAGGCCTACAAGAGGCCCTTCAGTCGCAGTCGGGGAGCGGGAGATCGAGGAGGTGGAGCAGCGTCGAGTCGGGAGGCCGACAAAAGGCCCTTCAGTCGCAGTCGGGGAGCGGGAGATCGAGGAGGCGGAGCAGCGTTGGGTCAGGAGGCCTACAAGAGGCCAGCTGGTGCAGCTGCAGCAGGGAGGAAAAAAAGAAGTAGAAAGAAATCGAAAGGTGAGGTCACAGCCAAGGGGGTAAGTGATTGGTGAGTAGTTTTTCTTTTTCTTTTCTTTATCAGTAAGTAACCTTTAGCATTGTTGTTGCCAAATTAAGTTAATCTAAGGGTTAAGTCATGGCAGGAGAGCTCGGACACGTGTTATGCTCCTCCTGTGCTATGTGGGAAGTCAGGGACGCTTCCAGTGTCCCTGACGACGACATATGCGGGAAGTGCATCCGCATGCAGCAGCTGACAGACCGCATTGTGGCACTGGAGCTGCGGGTGGATTTACTCTGGAGCATCCGCGATGCTGAGGATGGCGTGAATAACATGTTTAGTGAGTTGGTCTTACCGCAGGTAAAGGGTACACAGCCAGATAGGGGATGGGTGATCAACAGGAAGAGCAGTGGAAGGAAGGTAGTGCAGGGGTCCCCTGCGGTCATCTCCCTGCAAAACAGATGCACTGCTTTGGGTACTATTGAGGGGGATGACTCATCAGGGGAGAGCAGCAGCAGCCAAGTTCATGGCACCGTGGCGGGCTCTGCTGCACAGGAGGGCAGGAAAACGAGTGGGAGAGCTTTAGTGGTAGGGGATTCTATTGTAAAGGGAATAGATAGACATTTCTGCGGCTGCAACCGAGATTCCAGGATGGTATGTTGCCTCCCTGGTGCAAGGGTCAAGGATGTCTCGGAGCGGGTGCAGGACATTTTGAAGAGGGAGGGTGAACAGCCAGTTGTCATGGTGCATATAGGTACCAACAATATAGGTAAAAAAACGGGATGAGGTCCTACAAGACAAATTTAGGGAGCTAGGAGCTAAATTAAAAAGTAGGATCTCAAAAGTAGTAATCTCAGGATTGCTACCAGGCCACATGCTCATCAGAGTAGGAATCGCAGGACAGCTCAGATAAACACGTGGCTTGAGGTATTGTGCAGAAGGGAGGGATTCAAAGTCCTGGGACATTGGAACCGGTTCTGGGGGAGGTGGGACCAGTACAAACCGGACGGTCTGCACCTGGGCAGGACCGGAACCAATGTCCTAGGGGGAGTGTTTGCTAGTGCTGTTGGGGAGCGGTTAAACTAATATGGCAGGGGGATGGGAACCTATGCAGGGAGACAGAGGGAAATAGAATGGGGGCAGAAGCAAAAGATAGAAAGAAGAAAAGTAAAAGTGGAGGGCAGAGAAACCCAAGGCAAAAAGAAAAAAGGGCCACATTACAGCAAAATTCTAAAGGGGCAAAGGGTGTTAAAAAGACAAGCCTGTAGGCTCTGTGCCTCAATGCGAGGAGTATTCGGAATAAGGTGGACAAATTAACTGCACAGATAGCAGTTAACGGACATGATGTAATTGACATCATGGAGACATGGCTCCAGGGTGACCAAGGCTGGGAACTCAACATCCAGGGTTATTCAACATTTAGGAAGGATAGACAGAGAGGAAAAGGAAGTGAGGTGGCATTGCTGGTTAAAGAGGAAATTAATGCAATAGTAAGGAAGGAAATTAGCCTGGATGATGTGGAATTGGTATGGGTGGAGCTACGGAATACCAAAGGGCAGAAAACGCTAGTGGGAGTTGTGTACAGACCACCAAACAGTAGTAGAGAAGTTGGGGACAGCATCAAACAAGAAATTAGGGATGCGTGCAATAAAGGTACAGCAGTTATCATGGGCGACTTTAATCTAAATATTGATTGGGCTAACCAAATAACATACTACCCCTTCAACACCTTGCAAAATCTGGTTCATCACTCCTTGAAATATGGCAGGGGCGGAAGATACTCCAGATGGTAGTCTATTAAATTGATACAGGCTTTGATGAGTATTTATAGTCAAGCATGAATTGGACTCGTCATCTCGTTCAAGTTGTAAGTACGCATTCGTAAGATCCAACTTTGAGAAGATCCGACCACCTGTCAGTGTTGTGAACAAATCTTCTACATTTGGCAATGTATTGGGGACATTACCCTCTGGAACCTAGTTTATGGTTACTTTATAATCACCTTACCATCGGATTTAGGTACAACAACAATGGGTGTAGCCCAATTACATAGATCTTTCTTGGAGATAAAGTTCTCAGTCTCTAGTCTTTTGAGTTATTGCTCAACTTTCTCCTTGAGTGCATATGGTACGGGATGTGGTTTGTAGTAAACTGGTCTAGCGTCCTTCTGTACCCTGATATGCGCCTTGAAGTCTTGGATCGGACTGCCTATTTCGTAGAACACCTTCGAATACTTCTTGATGACATCATCCTTTGATGCAAATCTCGTTTCAACACGAAAAATCTCACTCCAATCCAGCTTCAGTGATTCCAACCAATTTCTTCCTAGTAAGGCAGGCTTGTCTCCTGCCAGTACTAAGAGAGGCAAGCTCTGAAATTGATCCTTGTAGTTCATCGGTACGATGATACAACCTACCACAGGAATGTTCTCTCCCGAGTAGCCTCGCAGCTCTATCTTGGATTTCTCCAATGGGAAATCACACAATTTGTCAAGATATAGCGATTCCGGTACTACACTCACAGATGCACCAGTGTCGATTTCCATGGGTATCTTGGTTCCTGCAACATCTACGTGGATGATGATACTTTTCGAATCGGTGTTAGATACCCTCGTGCTCCTGATGATGTGTAGCTCTAAAATCTCTTCATCCTGTTGTTGTTCTTCCATGCTATGTAGTCTCTGGGGATTTCTACTTATAGCTTTGAAAGTTGGATTACTCTTCAGTCGACATGCCTTCGCAAGATGCCCAGTTTTCCTGTAGAAGAAACACTCTGCCTTCACATATTGGCAACTTTGAGCAATGTGTTGTCCCAGGCACCGATAGCATGACTTCAATGCTCTGCTACCATTGCCAGTTGCTGAGACCTTGGGGCCCAACTGCCTTTTACTTTTGACCTGCAGGCGATTCACCTTGGTTGTCTGATGACTGGAAATGGTATGAAATTCTCAGGAAATGGTCGGCCATGTCCACTGACATAGCTGTCTGACAAGCTAAATCAAAAGTCAAGCTAGGAGTTGTCATTAACTTTCTTCTGATCACATCATTTTTCATCCCACAAACAAAGCAGTCACGCAATGCTCGGTCTTGAATGTTTCCGAAATTACAGTGAATAGATAGCTTTTTTAATGCTACAATGTACTCACTGATATTTTCTTCTGTTAACTGATCTCGTATTCCGAAACGATAACTTTCAGCAATTTCCAGGGGCTCAGGACTGTAGTGCTGCTTAAGTGATGTGTCCTTTGGCTTGACAGGCACAAGCTACATTTTCAGGGTTTCATATACCTTGGGCCCCGCTTCAGTAAGAAAATAGCTCGTTTTCTTTCCAACAGCACCCGGTTATGGTTTTCATCGTCGGGGACTTCAATGATACTATTTGCGGTGAAAAATATTTCTAGTACTCCACATATGCTCTGTAACTTTCACATTCATGTTGAAACTCCCCCAAGCACCCTATTATTCCCATAGGTGCGGCTATCTGGCCTCTGGCTTTTCAGAAAAGTGTGCTTGTAATTTACCTTGGATTTGTAACTGTTAATCAAAACAGAGAAACTCTCAAAGTCTCCCTGTCAGATGGCTGAATCATTCACCAACAAAATTTCAACTTTGTTATCCAATTATCCCATTCTCATTGCCAAATGTTATATTTTCACTACGACATCACAACCTCACAGGAAACCTAGTCAGGTGACTCCCTTTTCATTGTACTGGCTGCAGTGTCACAGTAGTCCACTGGTTGGAGCTATATATATTATATGCACAAAGCTTTGAAGGTGGCAGAACAAGTTGAGAAAGCTGCTAAAAATCCTATGGGATCCTTGGCTTTATTAACAGAGGCTTAGAATACAAAAGCAAAGAAGTTATGCTAATCCTTTATAAAACACTGGCTAGGCCTCAGCAGGAGTATTGTGTTTAATTCCAGGCACCACACTTTAGGAAGGATGTCAAGGACTTCGTGAGGGTGCAGAATAGATTTACTAGAATGGTACCTGAGATGAGGAGCTTTAGTTAAGTGGAGAGACTGGAGAAGCTGGGATTGTTCTCCTTAGAGCAAAGAAGGTTAAGATGAGATTTAATAGAGGTGTTCAAAATCATGAAGGGTTTTGATAGAGTAAATAAGGAGAAACTGTTTCAAGTGGCAGAAGGGTCGGTAACCCAAGGACACAGATTTAAGATGATTGGCAAAAGAACCAGAGGACTTTTTTTTTAGGCAGCAAATTACGATTTGGAATGCATTGCCTGAAAGGGTGGTGGAAGCAGATTCAATAGTAACTTTCAAAAGGAATACTTGAAGGAAAGATATTTACATGGCGAGGGAGAAATAGCAGAGGAGTGGAACTAATTGGATAGCTCTACCAAACAGCCAGCTCAGGCTCAATGGGCCAAATGGCCTCCTTCTCTGCTGTATCATTCTATGTTTCTAATGTTATTCATTATTTAGTAGTTCTTGTCATTTTTTGTAGAATTAGAAAATTCAGAAATACTTTATTTTGGTTGACTGTGATTGTTTTTTTTGTGGTGGGTGATTGGTGAAATAATCCATTAGAAAGCAGATTATTATACACACTACAGATACGTAACATATCAGAAAGAAGAACATTACAAACAACAAAGACACCGAAGAAATTATGTGTGTACTGATCAGAGCCTTGGGGTATTTTACGATGTTAAAGATGCTATATAAATGCAAGTTGTTGCTGTTGTCTGTGGCATTACTTTCCTATTTGAATGGCTTGGGCACTTATATTTTGTCCACAGTTGCTGCTTAGCCCTGTCAGAAAGTGCAGCACCAGGGATTAATACTTGGATACTGTCACTTTAATTTCCTGCTCCACTCCCACTCCGACATCTCCGTCCTCGGCCTCCTACACTGTTCCAATGAAGCTCAATGCCAGCTCGAGGAACAGTACCTCATCTTTTGTTTAGGCACTTTACAGCCTTCTGGATGCAACATCGAGTTCAACAATTTCAGGCCATGACCTCAGCCCATATTTGGCTCCCTTCCCCTCCGCCACCCCTCTGATCTTAGTAATTTTTTTCTCTCTGTCTCCAACTACAGCAGGTAATTATTCCACCATTCTTACCCTATCTAGACTAACCTTTTTCTAACTTCTGCCATTAATATTTCAAGTCTCTCTAATCTCTCCTGTCTTCCACTCGATCACAGACCTTCCCTTTTGTTCTTTCTTCCCCTTCCCCTTTCAGTGCTTCTTAAGAATCTGTTCAAACATTCGCCAGTTCTTATGAAGGGTCATTGACCGGAAATGTAAACTCTGTTTTTGTCTCCACAGATGCTGCCTGACCCGCTGAGATTTCCAGCATTTTCTGTTTTTATTCCAGATTTCAGCATCCGCGGTATTTTGCTTTGTATTAATACTAGCATGTCTGGGAGCCTAAACATATGTGTAGGTGAGAGGCGCGCCAGGAACTGGGGCAGTGAGAGAAACTGGAATCTGGCTTGGAGATGGGATGGAATGGTGGTGTGGACCTGAATTTGGAGAACATGGAGGGTTTGGGGGGATACATGGGTTGGAGCCTTGGATGAAGAGGTTGAGGAGTCGGTATCTGCTGAGCGTTTTCCATTGATTTTCTACAGACACTTTTCTGCCTCTTGGTGGATGAATTAACTGCGCAGGCAACAATTAATGAATATGATATAACTGGGATTACGGAGACATGGCTCCAGGGTGACCAAGGCTGGGAACTCAACATCCAGGGGTATTCAGCATTCAGGAAGGATAGACAGAAAGGAAAAGGAGGTGGGGTAGCATAGCTGGTTAAAGAGGAAATTAATGCAATAGTAAGGATGGACATTAGCTTGGATGATGTGGAATCTGTACGGGTGGAGCTGCGGAATACCGAAGGGCAGAAAGCGCAAGTGGGAGTTGTGTACAGACCACCAAACAGTAGTAGTGAAGTTGGGGACAGCATGAAACAAGAAATTAGGGATGCGGGCAATAAAGGTACAGCAGTTATCATGGGCGACTTTGATCTACATATAGATTGGGCTAACCAAACTGGTAGCAATACTTTGGAGGAGGATTTCCTAGAGTGTATTAGGGATGGTTTTCCAGACCAATATGTCGAGGAACCAACCATAAGGCTAGCCATCCATGACTGGGTGATGTGTATTGAGAAAGGACTAATTAGCAATCTTGTTGTGCGAGGCCCCTTGGGAAAGAATGATCATAATATGGTAGAATTCTTTATTAAGATGGAGAGTGACACAGTAAATTCAGAGACTGGGGTCATGAACTTAAGGAAAGGTAACTTCAATGGTATAAGACGTGAATTGGCAAGAATAGACTGGCGAATGATACTTAAAGGGTTGACGGTGGATAGGCAATGGCAAACATTTAAAGATCACATGGATGAACTTCAACAATTGTACATCCCTGTCTGGAGTAAAAATAAAACGGTGAAGGTGGCTCAACCGTGGCTAACAAGGGAAATTAGGGATAGTGTTAAATCCAAGGTAGAGGTGTATAAATTGGCCAGAAAAAAGCAGCAAACCGGAGGACTGGGAGAAATTTAGAATTCAGCAGAGGAGGCCAAAGGGTTTAATTAGGAGGGGGGAAATAGAGTATGAGAGCAAGCTTGCTGGGAACATAAAAAATGACTGCAAATGCTTCTATAGATATGTGAAGAGAAAATGATCAGTGAAGACAAATGTAGGTCCCTTGCAGTCAGAATCAGGTGAATTCATAATGGGAAATAAAGAAATGGCAGACCAGTTGAATAAATACTTTGATTCTGTCTTCACGAAGGAAGACACCAATAACATTCCGGAAATACTAGGGGACCGAGGGTCTAGTGATAAGGAGGAACTGAAGGATATCCTTATTAGGCAGGAAATTGCGTTTGGGGAATTGATGGGATTGAAGGCCGATAAATCCCCGGGGCCTGATAGTCTGCATCCCAGAGTACTTAAGGAAGTGGCCCTAGAAATAGTGGATGCATTGGTGATCATTTTCCAACAGTCTATCGACTCTGGATCAGTTTCTATGGATTGGAGGGTAGCTAATGTAACACCACTTTTTAAAAGAGGAGGGAGAGAGAAAATGGGTAATTATAGACTAGTTAGCCTGACATCAGTAGTGGGGAAAATATTGGAATCAATTATTAAAGATGAAATAGCAACGCATTTGGAAAGCAGTGACGGGATCGGTCCAAGTCAGCATGGATTTATGAAAGGGAAATCATGCTTGACAAATCTTCTGGAATTTTTTGAGGACGTAACTAGTAGAGTGGACAAAGGAAAACCAGTGGGAGTGGTGTATTTGGACTTTCAAAAGGCTTTTGACAAGGTCCCACACAAGAGATTAGTGTGCAAAATTAAAGCACATGGTATTGGGGGTAATGTACTGATGTGGATAGAGAATTGGTTGGCAGACAGGAAGCAGAGAGTCGGGATAAATGGGTCCTTTTCAGAATGGCAGGCAGTGACTAGTGGGGTGCCGCAGGGTTCAGTGCTGGGACCCCAGCTATTTACAATATACATCAATGATTTAGATGAAGGAATTGAGTATAACATCTCCAAGTTTGCAGATTACACTAAGCTGGGTGGTGGAGTGAGCTGTGAGGAGGATGCTAAGAGGCTGCAGGATGACTTGAACAGGTTAGGTGAGTGGGCAAATGCATGGCAGATGCAGTATAATGTGGATAAATGTGAGGTTATCCACTTTGGTGGCAAAAACACGAAGGCAGATATTATCTGAATAGTGGCAGATTAGGAAAAGGGGAGGTGCAATGAGATCTCGGTGTCATCGTACATCAATCATTGAAAGTTGGCATGCAGGTACAAAAGGCAAATGGTATGTTGGCCTTCATAGCTAGGCGATTTGAGTGTAGGAACAGGGAGGTTTTACGGCAGTTATGCAGGGCCTTGGTGAGACCTCATCTGGAATATTGTGTTCCGTTGTGGCCTCCTAATCTGAAGAAGGATGTTCTTGCTATTGAGGGAGTGCAGCGAAGGTTCACCAGACTAATTCCTGGGATGGCAGGACTGACATATGAGGAGAGACTGGATCGACTGGGCCTGTATTCACCGGAGTTTCGAAGGATGAGAGGGGATCTCATAGAAACATATAAAATTCTGACGGGACTGGACAGGTTACATAGAAACATAGAAAATAGGTGCAGGAGTAGGCCATACGGCCCTTCGAGCCTGCACCGCCAGTCAATGAGTTCATGGCTGAACATGCAACTTCAGTACCCCATTCCTGCTTTCTCGCCATACCCCTTGATCCCCCTAGTAGTAAGGACTACATCTAACTCCTTTTTGAATATATTTAGTGAATTGGCCACAACAACTTTCTGTGGTAGAAAATTCCCCACAGGTTCACCACTCTCTGGGTGAAGAAGTTTCTCCTCATCTCGGTCCTAAATGGCTTACCCCTTATCCTTAGACTGTGACCCCTGGTTCTGGACTTCCCCTACATTGGGAACATTCTTCCTGCATCTAACCTGTCTAAACCCGTCAGAATTTTAAACGTTTCTATGAGATCCCCTCTCATTCTTCTGAACTTCAGTGAATACAAGCCCAGTTGATCCAGTCTTTCTTGATATGTCAGTCCCGCCATCCCGGGAATCAGTCTGGTGAACCTTCGCTGCACTCCCTCAATAGCAAGAATGTCCTTCCTCAAGTTAGGAGACCAAAACTGTACACAATAGTCCAGGTGTGGCCTCAGCAAGGCCCTGTACAACACCTCCCTGCCCCTGTACTCAAATCCCCTCGCTATGAAGGCCAACATGCCATTTGCTTTCTTAACCGCCTGCTGTACCTGCCAACCTTCAATGACTGATGTACGATGACACCCAGGTCTTGTTGCACCTCCCCTTTTCCTAATCTGTCACCATTCAGATAATAGTCTGTCTCTTTGTTTTTACCACCAAAGTGGATAACCTCACATTTATCCACATTATACTTCATCTGCCATGCATTTGCCCACTCACCTAACCTATCCAAGTCACTCTGCAGCCTCATAGCATCCTCCTCGCAGCTCACACTGCCACCCAACTTAGTGTCATCCGCAAATTTGGAGATACTACATTTAATCCCCTCGTCCAAATCATTAATACAGGTTAGATGCAGGAAGAATGTTCCCGATGTTGGGGAAGTCGAGAACCACGGGACACAGTCTAAGGATAAGAGGTAAGCCATTTAGGACTGAGATGAGGAGAAACTTCTTCATTCAGAGAGTTGTTAACCTGTGGAATTCTCTTCTGCAGAGAGTTGTTGATGTCTTTTTGTTGGATATATTCAAGAGAGTGTTCGATATGGCCCTTATGGCTAAAGGGATCAAGTGGTATGGAGAGAAAGCAGGAAAGAGGTACTGAGGTGAATGATCAACCATGATCTTATTGAATGGTGGTGCTGGCTCGAAGGACCGAATGGCCTACTCCTGCACCTATTTTCTATGTTTCTATGTTTCAATGAAAGTTCACATTGGATTACAAGAACATAAATGTTCATGGACTCAGCTCCACTTCCTTGCCCGCTCCCCATAACCCTTTAATACCTTATCGCTCAAAAATCTGTCTATCTGCGCCTTAAATATATTCAATGACCCATTCTCCTCAGCTCTCTGGGGCAGAGAATTCCATAGATTTAGAACCCTCTGAGAGAAGAAATTCCTCCTCATCTCAGTTTTAAATGGGCAGCCCCTTTTCTGAGACTATGTCCCCTAGTTTTATTTTCCCCTATGAGTGGACATATCCTCTCTGCATCCACCTTGTCGAGCCCCCTCATTTTCTTATATGTTTCAATAAGATCACCTCTCATTCTTTTGAACTCCAGTGAGTATAGACCCAAACTACTCAACCTATCGTCATAAGTCAACCCTCTCATCTCCGGAATAAACTAGTGAACCTTCTCTGAACAGCCTCTAATGCAAGTATATCCTTCCGTAAATACAGAGACCAAAACTGCACGCAGTACTCTAGGTGTGGCCTCACTAATACCCTGTACAGTTGTAGCAGGACTTCTGTGCTTTTCTACTCTATCCCCCTTGCAATAAAGACCAACATTCCATTTGCCTTTCTGATTACTTGCTGTACCTGCATACTAACTTTTTGTATTTCATGTACAAGGATCCCCAGGTCCTTCTGTCCTGCAGCACTTTGCAATTTTTCTCTATTTAAATTATAATTTTCTTTTCTATTTTTTCTGCCAAAGTGGGTAACCTCACATTTTCCCACATTATACTCCATCTGCCAAATTTTTGCCCACTCACTTAGCCTGTCAATATCCCTTTGCAGATTTTTTTTGTGTCCTCCTTACAATTTGCTTTTCCACCCATCTTTGTATCATCAGAAAATTTGGCTACATTACACACAGTTCCTTCATCCAAGTCATCAATATAGATTGTAAATAGTTGAGGCCCCAGCACCGATCCCTGCCAACCGGAAAATGACCCATTTATCTCGACTCTCTGTTTTCTGTTCATTAGCCAATCCTCTATCCATGCTAATATATTATCCCCAACCCAGTGAATTTTTATCTTGTGCAGTAACCTTTTATGTGGCACCTTATTGAATACTTTCTGGAAATCCAAATACACCACATCCACTGGTCTCCCTTATCCACCCTGCTTGTTACATCCTCAAAGAACTCTTAGCAAATTTGTCAAACATGATTTCCATTTCATAAATCCATGCTGTCTCTGCTTGATTGAATTATGCTTTTCCAAATGTATAAGATATAATGTTAAAATCTATGTAAGAATTTTACCAAACAATAATATTTATTTCCCTCTGAAAGGCTTTGGTGTTAGTTCTGCTGATGAATAAACATATGAATGAAATAACATTGGAGAAATTAAACCTGTGGAAATATCTTTCATGGGAAGAAATTATAAATCACGTTTTATTCTGAAAACGCATGCCTGGAATTTGAATATGACCTGTGCTGTTATTTCCCTCTGATAGGCTTTGGTGTTAGTTCTGCTGATGAATAAACATATGAATGGTTCTCATAAAACAAAACAAGTAAGGAAAAGCAAGTTGCTATTTTACTTCAACAATATGAAAATACAGAAAAGAGGAAATCTTTACACGTATATTTGTAATGTTGCAACCAGAGAAATTCTTACCCATTATTATTAGAACAAGCACCAAGTGTATGCCTCCTGTAGCTGCAGTATTCTAATTTCAGCATTAAATGAAATAACATTGGAGAAATTAAACCCGTGGAAATATCTTTCATGGGAAGAAACTGTAAATCACGTTTTACTTTGAAAACATATGCCTGGAATTTTGAATATGACCTGTGCCGTTATTTCCCTCTGATAGGCTTTGGTGTTATTTCTGCTGATGAATAAACATATGAATAGTTATCATAAAACAAAACAAGTAAGGAAAAGCAAGTTGCTATTTTACTTCAACAATATAATTTCATTTGCAAGTTGAAAATCATATTAATGCATAAAATTCATATTGTCCCATCTATAAACACACCAACAAGCTCACAATTTTCAATTTAAAGATAGAAAAAAGGATTAAAAACATCACCATTTGGACTCTATTGTAAAGAGTACATATGAATACGCAAAGTATTTTAGAATTATGTTTTACATATCTTGTGGCATTATATGATGGGTAAATTGGGCCTGGTAGTGAGGTTGAAGTGGTGTGACTCGGAAAACGTCTTTCAATGGTTGAAGAAGCATTTTGGCACTGTATTCAAAATTGTGACAACATTGAAGCTCTTTCATCTTAAGAGGACTACAAATTAAGAAAAGTTTTTGGTTTAGTAGTGTAGCAACATGGATGCAAAATTAGCTATGGGATAGAAAACGGAATGTTGTGGAGAATGGTTGTTTTTCGGACTGAGGGAGTTATATAGTAGTGTTCTCAAAGTTCTGTACTAGGACCACTGTTGTTTTTGATATACATTAATGACTTGCACTTGGTGATACAGGGCACAATTTAAAAATTTGTAGATGTCACGAAGCTTGGAAGTGTAGTGAACATAGTGATAGACTTCATTAAGACAAAGACAGGCTGGTGAAATGGGCAGACACATGGCAGATGAAATGTAATGCAAAGTAGTGTGCGGTGATACATTTTGGTAGGAAGAATGAGGAGAGACCATAAACACTAAATGGTACAATTTTAAAGGGATGCAAGAACAGTGAGACCTAGGGGTGCTTGTGCACAAATATTGGAAGGTGGCAGGACAGTTAATAAAGCATATGGTATCCTGGGCTTTTATAAATAGAGGTTATGGGCCCGGTATTGATGGCCTTACCGCCCATTGCTCTCCGGTTTCCTCCCTCTTCCAGTTTCCACTTGGGCTGGAGTGGGCGGGAGGGGAGTACTGCTGGGAACTGCCCGCTGACGTCCTCTGGCAACCAAGTAGCACAAGTGGCCTCCCGCCCGCCGATCTGCCAGATTGGTGCATGTTGTGGAACCAAAATAAAGGCTCAACACAAATCTGTTAAAAACAAAATTTGTTTATTTGAGAATACCTTGGCCAGGGGAGAACAGCAGTTTCGGGTATAACCCTAAACTCCGTCTCTCCGCCTGGCTGCCAGCTTACAGTATTTAAAGCCAAAAACCGCAATCCGTTATGCGTCATCAGTTCCAAGAACTGATCCCAGACTCTCCGTGACATTTCAAAAGTGCTTTTGACTTAACCACAAGAACTGAATATAAGCTCATGACATTTGAGAATGTTTCACAGACATCTCCAAGTTGCGCCTACCTAGTGGGCTAGAAGTCGTATTTGTTCTGTGGTCTGTATTTCTTGACCACGGTAGATGCTCTTATCTATAAAGACATATGTTCATCTTGAACTGCGGTTGCCATCTCTGTCTGTTAGTCTAAGAATACTCAGGTATCCTAGTTTGCTGTTTCCAGTAGCTAAGCTACATCCTATAATTGTTTTGCTCAGCTCGTGTGCAACGCTTTGCTGCAATTTTGACATTCTAAAATATGTCTGTGTCAAATAGCAGGGCAATTCCTATTTTCCTAAACAATAGTGGGCCTCTAAAGTCCCACTTCAATCCCCCATTTTGTCCCTGACTAACCCCAACCCATGAGACCACTAGAGCTAAGCTATCTAATGGTTTAGACTTCCTGCTCCACTTGCGGTGATATCTGCCGCCAAGTTTGGGAGGTTTATTGCTTAACCGGGGTTTAAGTTCCCCCATGCACCAGCAGTCTATCTTTCTCTTGCATACGAGTGATTGCTTTAGCTTGCCGTCTGTGTCTATGCTTCCTACAAGCTGCACATGTCATTATCGACCAGCACAGTGCCAAAATCAGTTGAACTGCCACCAATATGTGAGAAATGATATATATATCCATGGATGGATATTAACATTCAGTCCCCAGTTCCATGCCTTCTCGTACCAGGGGGTGCGTTGAAGGTCTTTTGCAATGTCCTTGCCCAGTTCGCGCAGCTCCTGTTTGAGCACGTGATATCGCTTTATGCTCACCAGCAGAGGATCCTTTATGTCTCTCAGGCTCTCGGGCAGATGGGGTATTTGTGCAGCCAGTTCACTTTCATATTGGTACAATGTTTGTTTAATTTCGTCAGTCAGGTTCAGGGTAATGGTTTCTCGAGCATGGATATACATCATTCGTGCTCGTCCGATTGTAACCGGTAGCCTCGGGGTGAAGCAGAAGTTGGGGTTAGTGATATTACATTGATAAATATCATAGTCATAAGTTGGTTGGTTGGTTACCACACAGTATTCCCCCTTTCCGTAGTAGGCTGAGTGGGTGTGTTCGGAGTCTGATGGGCTTATTTCTATGACCCATCCAATGGTTTGATTAAATCCGCACCCATCCTCGCTTCCCCAGCCTACTGGATGTGGACATATAGTTAGGCTTCCTACCCTGCGGCACCCTGATAATGAGACCTCTCTCATGATTCCGTTCCGTTTGATCGCATATTGATCAAGGGTAGTGCCGCATGTAGTTCTCATCCCGGATTAGTCCCAAGTTTTCTACCTCAAACTGGAGATGTGGTCCAGACTCCCCCTTCACCATTACCGGAATCATTAGGACCATCCCCACCAGGGCAGGATGTGAATCTGTGCATACGCCTGTCACCGGAAAGACTCTTGTTATTCCTTTCATGGTGCACGCGTCCAGTGACCCTGGATGCTGTGCTAGGCAGAACAGGTGGGTGCTGTTAATCCAGTCCGGGACTTCGCCCCTGTTTATTTGGTCCAGGTTCTCCCTGAGTTGCCCAATCATCCACCCCCGTAAGCGTGGCAGAGATCTCGCTGAACCTTTGCCTTTTCCACATTGAATTCTCTGTCAATCAGGCAGATAATGGTGGCAGGATGGCCCTCCAGGACTGCAATCCCTTTGACTAAGCTTCCTGCTGCCTCTTCACCTTCCCACACAGCCCCTTTGGCTGCGTCTGTCTGCCTCTGCAGCAACTTCCTGACTGTGTCTTTAAGGCTTGCTGATTGTTCCTGTATCGCTTGTATGCCTAGGGCATTTACAAATGAGGTTCCCATGTTGACACCTGTTAAGACGTCAATGATCAGACCCCGTTTCTGTCTGTGGGTCTGACCCGCTTTCAGAGGGCTCCGGTATCTGGATGCCCCAGAGGCGTCCCGGGATTCTTTCAACAATATCTTAAGCATTCGGGTGTACAATGTCCGTATCTTAAGGTCACATTTTTCTGGTAGCCCTATGTCCATCACGTTTACTATTATAGGTAATATCTCATGGTGTACATTTTCATACAATTGCATTCCCGCCATTCTCAGGACCACCCCGCATGGGGGTCCTCCGGTATGTATGGGATATTCTGGGATGGGCCTGGAGTGGTCGGCGGGGCTGGTGTCGGCCAATGGTCAGATCACTCTACCCGGATTATTGGGGAAAGACATGTCTCATCATTTCGCGCACAAATGTAGTATGTAGGCTCAAACTTTTGCATGGGCCTAACATACGCAGCGAAGTCGTGAGGCTGCCTTTCGACCAAATTCGGGATGACTTCCCGGTCAAGAATCCGACAATCTCTCACGATTTCTGATTTGACATTTTCCATACTGATACCCCAGCAGTTACCCTCGCTCATGAGGCACTGCATATAGTTAATACGTGGCCAAAAGTTTCAACAAGACTGTAATACCTGTGGCATCCTTGGTATATGCACGGTATGGAGCAGTGCGCATCCCTGATAAGTCTGGAAATTTGTCCATATTCCATTTAGACCACATTAAATACATAGGGTCCTATTGTACCGTATCGCGATGCCTAATACTGTGGGTTGGTTTCCCTTACACCCGCAAAATCTCCTGTTTGGTCTGAGTGGAGTCTCTGCACCCTCTCACCGGAATATACCTGTCAGGTAGACTCCATTTCCAACTTGGGTCTTTTGATAATCAGGGTCTTCATAGTTCGGGTGTAGCTCATCACCTTCAGCCCCATGATTTGAATTCTGGCTGATCATCCGGGCCCGTGCCAGTTGCCACAGGGGCGAGTGCCAAAGTATAATCTATAGATTCTCCAGTCCATCCTGTAAAATCAAACTCCCCCCTAGATGGGGTATTCTGTTAGAGTCGTTTTAGCTGGGGCCAGTGTTTCCACTGTTCTATTCCATTCATATCCACACATGCACACGTATCGCCACTGATCAATATCGTGCATTGTCCTGACCATTGCGGCGCGAATCCGGTCCATCCCGGTAGCCCCTTAACCATTATTTTCTCCCCCACTTGGGGAAGATCTACCAGAGATTCTAACTTTTCCTGCCTGTCATTCTCTTACTTCCTGTCTCATATCCTTAAGTTGCTGACTTAACTCCATTACATATACTCTAATCTGACCCCGCAATGGGCCCACATCGGATCCTCCTGTGATTATACCTTCGGGTAATCGCATTGCCCGACCAATCATGAGCTCATATGGAGTTAATCCTGTTGTCTGGTTAGGGGTTGCCCTTTGTCTCATCAGCTCAGCTCAAGCCTGTCCAGTTTCTTGGATGGTATTTGACAGATCTGCCTTTACCATCCGATTCATCCGTTCTACCATTCCTGAACTCTGCGGGTGGTAGGGAATGTGACATTTTTGTTTAATGCCCAAATTGGTGCATAATAATTTTACTACCTGCCCTGTGAAGTGGGTTCCCTGATTGGAGTCTATTTGAGTGGTGATGCCCCAGCGGGGAATCACCTCCTCGGCTAAGATACGAGCTACAGTGGTTGCAATACAGTTTCGGATAGCAAAAGCTTCCACCCACCGTGTAAACAAATCAATTATTATTAGACAGTATTTCTTTCCTCCAGAGTTTGGCAGTGGTCCCGTGAAATCAATTTGTATATTCTCCCATGACCCTTGTGGCTGTGGTTGATGGGCCATTCTAATTTTGATGGCCTTTCCCGGATTATGTTGGGTACATGTAATGCATTGCTGGCAATATTTAGCAATGTCTCGTCCCATGCCTGGCCGCCACCAATCTCTGGAGACAGTACTGATCATGGCATTTTGCCCAACATGATTAATGCCGTGGTGCATTAATTATACAAGTGGGGGCTGCCACCTTACTGTCCTTTCTCCACACGGAGTCCCCGTCTTTTCCATTCTGTCTTCTCTTTAGCCATGCCAATGTCTTCTTTAGTAATCATACTACTTACTAATTCCTCCCTCACTTCAGACGAGGCTGCTGCTTCCTGTGCAACCTTGTCCGCAGCCTCATTACCTCTCTGGATATCGTCCACCACTCTCTGGTGGGCTTTGACCTTTATTACCTCCGCCTCGGCAGGTTTACTAGCCGTGTCTAATAGCAGCCTAATTCGGCCTTTATGTTTGATGGCCTCCTCGCCTGAGGTGACAAACCCTCGCCTCCCCCAGGCGGTCATGTAGTCATAGAAACATAGAAACATAGGAAATAGGTGCAGGAGTAGGCCATTCAGCCCTTCGACCTGCACCACCATTCAATAAGATCATGGCTGATCATTCCCTCAGTACCCCTTTCCTTCTTTCTCTCCATACCCCTTGATCCCCTTAACCGTAAGAGCCATATCTAACTCCCTCTTGAATATATCCAATGAACTGGCATCAACAACTCTCTGTGGCAGGGAATTCCACAAGTTAACAACTCTCTGAGTGAAGAAGTTTCTCCTCATCTCAGTCCTAAATGGCCTGCCCCTTATCCTAAGACTGTGTCCCCGGTTCTGGACTTTCCCAACGTCGGGAACATTCTTCCCGCATCTAGCCTGTCCAGTCCAGTCAGAATCTTATATGTTTCTATGAGATCCCCTCTCATCCTTCTAAACTCCAGTGTATAAAGGCCCAGTTGATCCAGTCTCTCCTTATATGTCAGTCCAGCCATCCCTGGAATCAGTCTGGTGAACCTCCGCTGCACTCCCTCAATAGCAAGAATGTCCTTCCTCAGATTAGGAGACACAATATTCCAGGTGAGGCCTCACCAAGGCCCTGTACAACTGCAGCAAGACTTCCCTGCTCCTATACTCATGGACTACTCCAAAAGCATAGCGGCTGTCTGTGTAGATATTTGCCTGCTTGCCTTCAGCTAATTGGAGGGCTTCTATCAGGGCAGTGAGTTCTGCCACTTGTGTGGAAAGTCCTCCGTCCAGTCCCCCAGTTAGGACGGTGTCAAGTGCTCCATTGACCACCGCCCACCCTGTATGTGGGATCCCTTGGATATATTTGCGGGACCCATCCACATAAAGGGTTAAATCGGGGTCCTCGAGTGGGATCTCACTTATATTACCGGGTGAGTCTTCCCACTCTCGGACGTAGCACTCATGGGGTTCACCTGTAGTCAGGAGACCCTCTGCACGGTTCTCCCCTGTGTCTCGTACTATTTTCACGGACTCATCATGAGGGAGGAAAACTGCCTCCCATTTAGCCCTGCGTACATTGGACACGGATCTTAGTTACCCGGTGTTGAGCATTTCTACCAGAGTGTATTTCGTGTGCAGTACAATCTCCCCGGTCTTCACTACTAGTTCACTGACTTTCACTGCCCACGTTACACAGTCCAGAGCTGCCACACACCGGGACAGACCGGCTACCATGGGTGACTGTTGGGTTGAGTAATAGGCTACAGGACGCATCCTGTCCCCATGCATCTGAGTGACCACTGTCCCACAGAATCCTTCCTCATTTTTGCAGTAAATATGGAAAGGTATGTCCATGTTCGGGAGTCCCAAGCCGGATGCAGACATTAAGGCTTCCTTCAGATTACCATATGCTGCTTCCTGTTCCGGGCCCCATTCTACACACTCTAGGGAGGGTTTCCCCCCTTTCACTAATTTCTGTATTGGTTCTGCTATGGCTGTGTTGGAGAGAAATTTCTTAACATATAACCTTTGTAACTTTTATAATGTGTAGCCAGTTCCTCTGTCTTTCTCTGATGAATTATGGGACAAGGAGAGTAGTCAAGTAAAAAAATGTACACATAAAGCAAAAAGCAAGTATAGTCTCAAGTCCGGTGACCCTGAGTCATGAAGATAGGGGAAGTAGGGAAACAGACGGTTGGAAAGGCAACAGATGTATCCTTGTTTTTCTGCTGATGCAAGGAAAATAACCCCACTTGTGTGTGCGTATGCTAGTTAACCTTTGACTTACCACAATGTAAAGATAGATTGTCATAGCATTACCATATAGGGTAAGACGTTACAAAAATGTTAGATAATTGGACAATGTTGTAAGGAGGCTGGACCGCCCCCAAAGGTATAATTGTAACTTGGAAACTTTGCTCGGGAGAAGGTGTGGCGAAGCTGCGGAGTTTCCCCACTTCTCCCAGAGCGCTCTGTACGAATAAACTGTGACGTTTTCCTTCACCGTACTCGGACTTAGTGTGGAATTTATTTCCCTTACAGCTGCGAAGTTGGCTATAAAGTTTCTGCAGTAATTAAAGTGTCCCAGTACTTTCTGTACCCCTTGGACTGTCTTTGGGCGAGGCATGATTCTGATAGCTTCTTTCCTATCTTGAGACATTGTTCTGGTCCCTTGTGATATCTCATGTCCCAAATATTGTACCACTGTTTGTCCGATCTAGGCTTTTTTGGGATTGGTTTTAATTCCCACCCTTTGTAGGGTTTCTAAGATTTCTATGAGAGTGCCCGTGTGTCCCCGTTCATCCTCCGAGGTGATCAGTAGATCATTCACATACTGGAGGACTGTGCTTCTGTAAGGGGTTAAGTCCACCTTTTCTAGGGCTCAACTCATAGTCTGGTGAAATATTGCCGGGCTATTGTGGAATCCCTGTGGCACCCATGTCCAGGTATACTGGCGGTCCTCTATAGTAAAGGCAAACTTGTCCTGTGATTCCCAAGCCAGAGGTATGGACCAAAATCTGTTGGCTATGTCAAGCACTGTGAATATCCTATGTTCAGGTTTCAATCTGTTAAAGATTGTGGCTGGGCTGGCTACAATGGGGTGGTGGCGAGGTGTCACTTTATTCAGAGCTGTGTAATCTAGAGTCAGCCGGTTTGAGCCATCCAGTTTCTTTACCGGCCACACGGGTGAATTAGTGGTGCTCTCAGCTTCCCGGAATATGCCATTTTCCAGCAGATCTTGTACAATTTGTTTGACTGCCTCCCTGGCTTCAGGTTTGATTGGATATTGTTTATGAGGGGTGTGTTCGGGTCCCGGGACAATGATTGGGTCAGTTTCTACCAGTCCACAATCTTGTTTGGACCGTGCCCACACTCAATCAATCTGCAGACACATGGGGCCATACCCTTTTAATGTATCCCAATCCCTAATGAGGAGTTGTACGCTCCCCACCTTTGCATGGTTGTCCAATTTATTTTGTTCCCCGAAGGTAGTAGTTTTGCGCCCATTTGGGCTTCTCTAAACTATTTTCTTCCCCTGGGGATCAATCTACGCTCCTAATTGTTCTAGGAGGTCGATTCCTAATATTGTACCCTAATTAATGGGACAAACATAAAATTGTGCGGGGATTAGAATCCCTATCACATCCAATAATATTACTTTGTTTAGGTGTGCCCTTGTGGCAGATGCTCCAACCCCTGTGATTAAAACTGTCCATTTGGTTGTGGGTAGGGGATATCTGTCATTGAGACAGAGGTGCCTGTATCCACCAACATGTCGCACTGCCGGCCCCCTAACAATACTGTTATGTGGATTCGAGGGTCGCCTTCACTCTGAGCAGGGGCCGCTGTCTTTCAGTCCCTTGCCAGGTCTTTGAGGGCCTGGAGGAGCTGATCCTTGGTCATGTTCTGGGATTTGGGTGGGCTACCCGGCGGTGTGGGTCTTTTCCCTCCTCCGCCTGGTGCCCAACACTGGTTTTTGTTGTGCCCCATCTTCTGGCAGTTGCTGCACTTGGGATGTGGACTCTAACAGTCCTTGGACATGTGTCCGGGTTTGCCACAATTGTAGCAAACTCCACTGGATCTTTTACTAGATGCCGCCCCTATTTCTACTTTGATCAGCTTCTGGTTGGCTGGCTTCATTATCCACTTGGCATGTCCAGCTCACCAGTCCGTCATAGGTATCTGTGCCGACTACCCCCATCGTAAGTATTTTCTGATGGTGGGCTGACAGGCCGTCTTTAATTATCTAAAAATGCCTCATCTGCCTTGTCTGGGCTGCCTGACCTGAGTATTCTTAATATGTGGTCCACAGTCTATGACCATACTCACTGCTGTTTTTATTTTTCTTCTGGTGAACTAACAGAATCAGTCCCCAGTTAGGAGCGTGAGTTCCCAAGGCGGCTTGGACCACCCGGGTGAAATCATCGTATGCTGTCTGTTGGATTGCCTGAGTGGCATTGTTAAAAGGAGTCCATTCACCATTTCTATAATCCTGTCTTAATGTCTCCCATTTAGGCTGTGGGCATTTAGCCCTCACTATCTGGTGTACATCCCTCTCATGCATCTCATGGATGTCATACATTTCCCTTAACAATCTCCAAAATTCAGAATTACCGGTGTTTTTCCTTCAGCAAAGGTAGATCCTTGAGGATCCCGTGTTTCTCCAAAGGGGTAAACGATATGTATTTCACTGTTACTTTACAGTCAGCTCCCTGTCCCGTGCCAGATGTTCGCAACGGGGCTGCAGAGAGCTTAGTATCATCCTCTAGGTCATACTGGGATGCCCGAGCTCCCACTTTTTCAGAGGAAGGGGGTGCCTCCGGCTCCCCGCCTTCGACCCTGTCGTAGTCTCCAGGTCTCCCAAAAAGCCCGGAAACACAATGGGTTTCATTAGCTTCTCTTAGTTTCTTTACTTCTTCCATTAATTGCCTTAATTCCTCAATTTTGGGTTTCATCTTGTCACTAAATTGTAAAAACTGTTGCACTATAATTATACTGGCTTTCTTGGCTCACTTAGTTTTCTCTTTTTCCCACCAAACCTTTTGCTCGGCTGGTTCTTGTGACAGGTCCCACCCGCCTTTTAACATATTGTCGATTAACCCCTTCCGGTCATCCGTGTAGAACTTAGTAAGGGAGTTCTCCAACCCCCAGTCTAATCCTTTGCCCGATACCATTATATGGTCTGATGATCTACGTCACCTGTCCGATGACTTCACGTCTCTCCAATGGTTGGTGGTTTAATCCAACCTCTATGTTAAATCGTAGCCTTATTTCACCGGTATACTTTCTGTGCAACACAGTTCTTATCAATGACCTTAAACTAAATCAATGACTTTAAACAAACTTATCATAATCACACGCCAACAAGGTTTACTCATTAGCAGACTTTACAGCTCGGAATCCCCGGTTGACTTGACAGCCTTATCACAGAATTCATCTAATTTGGAATGGTACTTTAAACTTACTCACTCCGCGATGTTTCTGTTGATATTGGCCTGTCCGTCTCCCGGCAAATCCCATTCTCATTGCCAATTTGTTGTGGAACAAAAATAAAGGCTCAACACCAATCTGTTAAAGAACAAAATATATTTATTCGAGAATACCTTGGCCAAGGGGAGAACAGCAGTTTTGGGTATGAACCTAAAATCCATCTCTCCGCCTCGCTACCAGCTTACAGTATTTAAAGCCGAAAACCGCAATCCGTTATGTGTCATCAGTTCCAAGCACTGACCCCAGACTCTCCGTGACATTTCAAAAGTGCTTTTGACTTAACCACAAGAACTGAATATAAGCTCATGACATTTGAGAATGTTTCCACAAACATCTCCACGTTGCGCCTACCTAACGGGCAAGAATTCGTAATTGTTCCATGGTCTGTATTTCTTGACCACGGTAGATGCTCTTATCTATAAAGATGTATGTTCATCTTGATCTGCGGTTGCCATCACTGTCTGTTAGTCTAAGAATACTCAGGTAGCCTAGTTTGCAGTTTCTAGCAGTTAGGCTACATCCTGTAATTGTTTTGCTCAGCTCGTGTGCAACGCTTTGCTACAATTTTGACATTCTAAAATATGCCTGTGTCTAATAGCAGGTCCAATTCCTATTTTCCTAAACAATAGTGGGCCTCTAAAGTCCCACTTCAGTGCGGGCGAGAGTCGGCGGGAGTTGGCACCAGCAAGGGGCAGGATCGCTGCATGGTTGGTACAAAGAAGGGAAAAAAAGGTTAGTGAAAATATTAAAAATTTTTTTTTACAGAGACTGACCTGGATGGGGTCCCCTGAAGGTCTTCCACCCTCCCTGGGCCCGACTCCATCCTCAGCGGCACTTGTGCGGCAAGAGCCTTTGCCGCTGAGATTGAGAGCTCCCACCCCTGCCGCCCAAATTGACGGCGGTACTGCCACCTCTATTAGAGGAATCTTCCAGGCAAAGCACCGCCCAGTCTCTCAGCGGCCATTGGCGATCCTTTGGGCGGCACTTGGGCAGGCACTTCATCAATTTCAGCCCCATAGAGTACAAAAGCCAGGAAGTTATGCTAAACCTATATAAAACACTAGTTCAGCCCCAGCTTTTTAAACATTAATTCATGGAATGTGGGCATTGCTGGCAAGGCCAACATTTATTGCCCATCTCTAATTGCCGTATTAGTGGTGAACTACCTTATACAACTGAGTGGTTTGCTGGGTCATTTCAGAGGGCAGTTAAAAGTCAACCACATTGCGGTGGGCCACACATAGGACAGACCGTGTAAGGATGGCAGATTTCCTTCTCTAAAGGACATTAGTGAACCAGATGGGTTTTTATGACAATCCGGTGGTTTCATTGTCACCATTAATGATACTAGCATTTTATTCCTGATTTTTGTCTCCAGATAATTAGTCCAGGCCTCTGGATTATTAGTCCAGTAACATAACCACTATGGAGTATTGTGCCCAATTCTGGGCACCACACTTTAGAAAGGAAGTTAAAGCTTTGGAGAGGGTACAGAGGAGATTTACTAGGATGATTCCAATGATGACGGAACTGCATGAGACGTACTCTATATTCACCTACCAGTGCCCTCATATCCATATTTACAGACCAAGTGGTACATATTTCATTTTGATACAGGATTAGTGCAGGTGGGAACTTGAATTCCTCAAGAAAGCTCAGGCATCTGATGTAATAGTACTAAAAGGATATGTGAATAATCGAATAAACATAATGGATTGAAATTCTTCAGGAGTTCCACCGTTCACTGGCAGAAGGAGACTGGCAGAATCCCCAGTAAAACACTGGGGACACATTCCAAACAGTGAGTGGGATTTTCAAGTTGTGTGCTCGTCAGCCAGCTGTTCCTGTCCGATAAGATGAATCGGGTGGTGGGTGAAAGGCATTGTTAGCTGGTGAATACAGAGGCAGAAACTCACAGACTGTACATCACGCTTTCAATTTAACTGCATGAAATAATGCATACTTGGGTGATCAACAGCCAGCATAGCCTGATTGGTCATGGCAAGATACCAGTCAGCATATACACAGGCATTGTTGCACCCACCTGACAATGATAATGGGCAACTGTCTTCACAGTGTCGGTTCTTCAGAGAGCCAGATACAGAGATGTGCTATATGTTACTAGGACACCTACAGCTACCAGGTTGTACCAGAATAGGACTGGTACAGCCAGTGACAGTACCAGTCAATGGCAGCTCCAAGACTGCTTTCTATCTCTTTGCAGGCATGCTACAGTGCTGCTCTATGGGGATGATGGTGGGGTGGCAGGTAGGGCCATCCTCCTTGCAACAACTCCTGCAGCACCACCTCCATAACAGCACAGATCAAACCAGAGGGTTGGATGCTAGCTTCTCGGTCACTTGCCTGAAAACTCATGCATGTATATTGGGTTTCTTTTCCCTTTATTATTGCCTATCGCATCTCTTAGCCCTCTCTCTTCAGCGTTGGCCAAGGCTATCGTTAATGGGTCGAAAATCCCTTTTGAATTTTTCCAATGACTGCATGGATTTTTGTCCCTTATTCTGCTGTTTCCCTTTATATCCACACACTTTAAATTTGACTGCATGCACTTTTGAGGTGCCACCATTGCCTCTGCACATGTGTGGATGACCCCTGACCTCCTGAAACACGGGAAAACAAAAAATATGCGTGCACAGAAGGTCATTGCTAGGGAAGCTTTTGCCTTCCACATCGTTGGGCTATCACTGGGCCCAGTTTACATCGCTGGGCTATCACTGGGTCCAGTTCACATCACTGGGCTATCACTGGGCCCAGTTTACATCGCTGGGCTATCACTGGGCCCAGTTCACATTACTGGGCTATAACTGGGCCCAGTTTACATCACTGGGCTATCACTGGACCCAGTTTACATCGCTGGGCTATCACTGGGCCCAGTTCACATTACTGGGCTATCACTGGGCCCAGTTCACATTACTGGGCTATCACTGGGCCCAGTTTACATCACTGGGCTATCACTGGGCCCAGTTTACATCACTGGGCTATCGCTTCGCCCATTTCACATCGCTGGGTTATCGCTATCTCTGTACCAGTCCAAATCTGCATTTGGAGCTGTGAATAGTTATGCAAGTGAACTGATCCTGTAAAATTAGATGGCATTAGCTCATTTTTATTCTAGCAATTTAAATGTAACCATTTAAAATTGTTTACACCAGTAGATGAAACTTCAGTTCAGGAGATCGAGGCCCTGATAAAAGGGCGTGGAGCTCGGGAGGAGGAGCAGCAGTTCAGGAGTGGGAGATTAAAGCCGAAGGTAAAACAAAGAAGTAAAAAGAAATCGAAGTGTGACGTCACAGCCAAGAGGGTAAGTGATTGGCTGGTTGATTGGTGAGTAGTTTTGCTTTTTCTTTTTCTTTTTCTTTTTCGTATCAGAAAGAAACCTTTGGTATTGTTGCCAAATTAAGTTAATTTAAGGGTTAAGTCATGGCAGGAGAGCTCAGACCCGGGTCATGCTCCTCCTGTGCTATGTGGGAAATCAGGGACACTTCCAGTGTCCCTGACTACTATGTGTGCGGCACTGGAGCTGCGCATGAATTCATTCTGGGGCATCCGCGATGCTGAGGATGTCGTGAATAGCACGTTTAGTTAGTTGGTCACACCACAGGTAAAGGTTCCAAAGGCAGATAGGGAATGGGTGACCATCAGGCAGAGCAGGAGTAGGAAGGTAGTGCAGGAATCCCCTGTGGTCATCTCCCTCCAAAACAGATATAACACTTTGGATACTGTTGGGGAGATGGCTCATCAGGGGAAGGCAGCAGCAGCCAAGTTCATGGCACCATGGGTGGCTCTGCTGCACAGCAGGGCAGGAAAAAGAGTGGTAGGGGATTCTATTGTAAGGGGAATAGATAGGCGTTTCTGTGGCCGCAATCGAGACTCCAGGATGGTATGTTGCCTCCCTGGTGTAAGGGTCAAGGATGTCTCGGAGCAGCTGCAGGCCATTCTGGAGGGGGAGGGTGAACAGCCAGTTGTCCTGGTGCATATACCGTATATACTCGCGTATCCTACGATCTCACGTATCATGCGACCCCTAAATTTTCGTCCCCAAAACATGATTTTATCATATATCTCATGTATCATGCGAGTCACTTTTTTGACATACCAGATGACACTAGGCTAGGCTTTCAAACAAGTTTAACAAGTACCCAACAGTAACAAGCGGAACAAAGCAACAACGTTAAAGCTGCAAAGCTGTTTGGTGTCGGAGAAAGCTGTGTCCGAAACTGGAGAAAACAAAAACAACAATTGAAGGAAACTCCTTCCTATAAATGCCCAAATCGCGGGTCACGATCTAAAATAAGACTTTATGCTTTAGGAGAAGCAAGAAGTGTTAAGAAGAAAAACAAAAATTGCACAGAAACTCCCAAAAGAATTAGAAGAAAAAGTGACTAGTTTTCAAACATTTGTAATCAAACATCGCAAAGCTAACAGCTATAAGTTATCGTGCATTGGAAACATGGATGAGACACCCGTGAATTTTTATATGCCATCAAACTCAACCGTTAATAAAGTCGGCGAGAAAAGTATTTTTATCAAAACTACAGGGCATGAAAAGACACATTTTACGGTTGTTTGGAAAGCTGATTTGGAAAGCGTAAACATTACGTGTGTATCAGCAAGTAAAACAGCAGTTTTATCAAAATCATCTTTACTTGATATACATATGTACTATTTGACTTACCGTAAATGGATACGGTCTGCTTAACAGCCTAACAGCCTAATCTTGGCCAGCACTTCACACCCGCAAATTTTGTATCTCGCGTATCATGCTACCCCCCAAATTTAGGTTACAATTTAGGTCTTCAAAAGTCGCATGATACGCGAGTATATACGGTAGGTATCAATGATATAGGTAAAAAACGGGATGAGGTCCTACAAGCTGAATTTAGGGTGCTAGGAGTTAAATTAAAAAGTAGGACCTCAAAGGTAGTAATCTCAGGATTGCTACCAGTACCACATGCTAGTCAGAGTAGAAATAGCAGGATAGTTAAGATGAATATGTGGTTTGAGGAATGGTGTAAGAGGAAGGGATTCAAATTCCTGGGCCATTGGAACCGGTTCTGGGGGAGGTGGAATCAGTACAAACTGGACAGTCTGCACCTGGGCAGAACTGGAACCAATGTCCAAGGGGGAGTGTTTGTTAGTGCTGTTGGGGAGGGTTTAAATTAATTTGGAAGGGGGATAGGAATCTATGCAGGGAGACAGAGGGAAGTTAAATGGGGGCAGAAGCAAAAGGTAGAAAGGAGATAAGGAAAAGTGGAGGGCAGAGAAATCAAAGGCAAAAATCAAAAAGGGCCACAGTACAACATAATTGTAAAAGGACAAAGAGTATTAAAAAAACAAGCCTGAAGGCTCTAGTTTCAATGCGAGGAGCGTTCATAATAAGGTAGATGAATTAACTGCGCAGATAGCATTTAATGGGTATGATGTAATTGGGATTACGCAGTCATGGCTCCAGGGTGAACAAGGCTAGGAACTCAACATGCAGGGGTATTCAACATTCAGAAAGGAGAGACAGAAAGTAAAAGGAGGTGAGGTAGCGTTGCTGGTGAAGAGGGGATTAACGCAATTGTAAGGAAGGACGTTAGCTTGGATGATGTGGAATCTGTATGGGTAGAGCTGCGGAACAGCAAAGGGCAGAAAACGCTCATGCGAGTTATGTACAGACCACCAAACAGTAGTAGTGAGGTTGGGGATGGCATTAAACAGGAAATTAGGGTTGCGTGCAATAAAGGTACAGCAGTTATCATGGGTGACTTTAATCTGCAGAACGATTGGGCTAACCAAACTGGGAGCAATACGGTGGAGGAGGATTTTGTGGAGTGAATAAGGGATGTTTTCTGGACCGATATGTCGTGGAAACAACTAGAGAGCTGGCCATCCTAGACTGGCTAATGAGAGAGGATTAATTAACAATCTTGTTGTGTGAGGCCCCTTGGGAAAGAGTGACCACAATATGATAGAATTCTTCATTAAGATGGAGAGTGACACAGTTAATTCAGAGACTAGGGCGCTGAACTTAAAGAAAGGTAACTTCGATGGTATGAGACGTGAATTGGCTAGGATAAACTGGCGAATGATACTTAAAGGGTTGACGGTGGATAGGCAATGGCAGACATTTAAAGATCACATGGATGAACTTCAACAATTGTACATCCCTGTCTGGCGTAAAACTAAAACGGGGAAGGTGGCTCAACCATGGTTAACAAGGGAAATTAGGGATAGTGTTAAATCCAAGGAAGAGGCATATAAATTGGCCAGAAAAAGCAGCAAACCTGAGAACTGGGAGAAATTTAGAATTCAGCAGAGGAGGACAAAGGGTTTAATTAGGAGGGGGAAAATAGAGAATGAGAGTAAGGTTGCAGGGGACATAAAAACTGACTGCAAAAGTTTCTATAGATATGTGAAGAGAAAAAGATGAGTGAAGACTAATGTAGGTCACTTGCAGTCAGAATCAGGTGAGATTATAATGGGGAACAAAGAAATGCCAGACGAATTGAACAAATACTTTGGTTCTGTCTTCACTAAGGAAGACACAAATAACCTTCCGGAAGTACTAGGGGACCGAGAGTCTAGCGAGAAGGAGGAACTGAAGGAAATCCTTATTAGTCCGGAAATTGTGTTAGGAAAATTGCTGATGGGATTGAAAGCTGATAAATCCGCAGGGCCTGATAGTCTGCATCCCAGAGTACTTGAGCAAGTGGCCCTACAAATAGTGGATGTATTGGTAGTCATTTTCCTACATTCTATAGACTCTGGATCAGTTAGACATAGAAAACATAGAAAATAGGTGCTGGAGTAAGCCATTCGGCCCTTCGAGCCTGCACCACCATTCGATAAGATCATGGCTGATCATTCCCTAAGTACCCCTTTCCTGCTTTCTCTCCATACCCCTTGATTCCTTTAGCTGTAAGAGCCATATTTAACTCCCTCTTGAATATAACCAGTGAACTGGCATCAACAATTCTGCGGCAGGGAATTCCACAAGTTAACAACTCTCTGAGTAAAGAAATTTCTCCTCATCTCAGTCCTAAAAGGCCTGCCCCTTATCCTAAGACTGTATCCCCTGGTTCTGGACTTCCCCAACATCAGGAACAATCTACCCGCATCTAACCTGTCCCGTCCCGTCAGAATCTTGTATGTTTCGATGAGATCCCCTCTCATCCTTCTAAACACCATATATAAAGGCCCAGTTGATCCAGTCTCTCCTCATATGTCAGTCCGGCCATCCCGGGAATCAGTCTGGTGAACCTTCGCTGCACTCCCTCAATAGCAAGAACGTCCTTCCTCAGATTAGGAAACCAAAATTGAACACAATATTCCAGGAGAGGCCTCACCAAGGCCCTGTATAACTGCAGTAAGACCTCCCTGCTACTATACTCAAATCCCCGAGCGATGAAGACCAACATACCATTTGCCTTCTTCACCGCCTGCTGCATCTCTATGCCAACTTTCAATTACTGATGAACCATGACACCGAGGTCTCATTGCACCACCCCTTTTCTAATCTGCCACCATTCAGATAATATTCTGTCTTCGTGTTTTTGCCCCCAAAGTGGATAACCTCACATTTAACCACATTATACTGCATCTCCATGCATTTGCCCACTCACCTAACCTGTCTAAGTCACCCTGCAGCCTCTTAGCGTCCCCCTCACAGCTCACACCGCAACCCAGTTTAGTGTCATCTGCAAACTTGGAGATAGTGCACTCAATTCCTTCATCCAAATCATTGATGTATATTGTAAAGAGCTGGGGTCCCAGCACTGAGCCCTGCAGCACTCCACTAGTCACTGCCTGCCATTCTGAAAAGGACCCGTTTATCCCGACACTCTGCTTCCCATCTGCCAACCAATTCTCTATCCACGTCAGTATATTACCCCCAATACCATGTGCTTTGATGTTGCACACCAATCTCTTGTGTGGGACCTTGTCAAAAGTCTTTTGAAAGTCCAAATACACCACATCCACTGGTTCTCCCTTGTCCACTCTACTAGTTACATCTTCAAAAAATTCTAGAAGATTTGGCAAGCACGATTGCCCCTTCATAAATCCATGCCGGCTTGGACCGATCCTGTCACTGCTTTCCAAATGCGCTGCTATTTCATCTTTAATAATTGATTCCAATATTTTCCTCACCACTAATGTCAGGCTAACCGGTCTATAATTACCCGCTTTCTCTCTCCCTCCCTTTTTGAAAAGTGGTGTTACATTAGCTACCCTCCAGTCCATAGCAACTGATCCTGAGTCGATAGACTGTTGGAAAATGATCATCAATGCATCCACTATTTCGAGGGCCACTTCCTTAAGTACTCTGGGATGCAGACTATCAGGCCCCGGGGATTTATCGGCCTTCAATCCCATCAATTTCCCGAACACAATTTCCCGCCTAATAAGGATATCCTTCAGTTCCTCCTTCTCACTAGACCATCGGTTCCCTAGTACATTCAAAAGGTTATTTGTGTCTTCCTTCGTGAAGACAGAACCAAAGTATTTGTTCAATTGGTCTGCCATTTCTTTGTTCCCCATTATAAATTCACCTGAATCCGACTGCAAGGGACCTACGTCTGTCTTCGATTGGAGGGTAGCTAATGTAACCCCGCTTTTTAAAAAAGGAGGGAGAGAGAAAATGGAATTATAGACTGGTTAGCCTGATATCGGTAGTGGGGAAAATGTTGGAATCAATTATTAAAGATGTAATAACAGCGCATTTGGAAAGCAGTGACAGGATCGGACCAAGTCAGCATGGATTTATGAAAGGGAAATCATGCTTCAGAAATCTTCTAGAATTTTTTGAGGATGTAACTCGTAGAGTGGACAAGGGAGAACCAGTGGATGTGGTGTATTTGGACTTTCAAAAGGCTTTTGACAAGGTTCCGTACAAGAGATTAGTGTGCAAAATTAAAGCACATGGTATTGGGGGTAATGTATTGACATGGATAGAGAACTGGTTGGCAGACAGGAAGCAAAGAGTATGAATAAACGGGTCCTTTTCAGAATGGCAGGCAGTGACTAGTGGTGTACCGCAAGGTTCAGTGTAGGGTCCCCAGCTATTTACAGTATACATTAATGATTTAGATGAAGGAATTGCATGTAATATTTCCAAATTTGCAGATGACCCTAAGCTGGGTGGCAGTGTGAGCTGTGAGAAGGATGCTAAGAGGTTGCAGGGGGACTTGGACAGGTTAGGTGAATGGGCACATGCATGGCAGATGCAGTATAATGTAGATAAATGTGAGGTTATCCACTTTGGTGGCAAAAACAGGAAGACAGAATATTATCTGAATGGTGACAGATTAGGAAAAGGGGAGGTGCAATGAGACCTTGGTGTGATGGTACAACAGTCATTGAAAGTTGGCATGCAGGTACAGCAGGTGGTGAAGAAGGCAAATGGCATGTTGGCCTTCATAGCTAGGGGATTTGAGTATAGGAGCAGGAAGGTCTTGCTGCCGTTGTACAGGGCCTTGGTGAGGCCACACCTTGAATATTGTGTACAGTTTTCATTTCCTAATCTGAGGAAGGACATTCTTGCTATTGAGGGAGTGAAGCGAAGGTTCACCAGACTGATTCCCAGGATGACAGGACTGACATATGAAGAAATACTGGATCGACTAGGCTTATATTCATTGGAATTTAGAAGAATGAGAGGGGATCTCATAGAAACATATAAAATTCTGACGTGATTGGACAGGTTAAATTCAGGAAGAATGTTCCCGATGTTGGGGAAGTCCAGAAGCAGGGCTCACAGTCTAAGGATAAGGGATAAGCCATTTAGGACCGAGATGAGGAGAAACTTCTTCACTCAGAGAATTGTGAACCTGTGGAATTGTCTACCACAGAAAGTTGTTGAGGCCAGTTCGTTAGATATATTCAAAAAGGTGTTAGATGTGGCTCTTATGGCTAAAGGGATCAAGGGGTATGAAGAGAAAGCAGGAATTGGGTACTGAAGTTGTATGATCAGTGATGATGATGTTGAATGGTGGTGCAGGCTCGAAGTGCCGAATGGCCTACTCCTGCACCTATTTTCTATGTTTCTGTGTTTCTCGCCCTTTTATTTTGAAAACTCAGGATGTTTGAGTACTTAGTGGCTATGCTGTGGTATGTGAAGGTATGCAAAAGCAAATAACGTGCTGTTAAATTTAAAAAATCTGAGGTAGCAAATTTATTTTTATGCTATTGCACTTAGTTTGATATAAATCTAAATCGATTAAACAACTTGTTACTGAATCAGGTGTTATTTGAACAGTGTTGCACTCTACGATCATTTGATTTAGCTTTCAGCTGCATCTCCCCAGTGAATGGCTGACATCAATCACATGACAAAACAAACATGCTGGCTATCGGCCAAAAAATGTGTCAGCCTTACTGATCGCTGGAACATTGCACATTTTTTGGATCATAATTTTTGTCTCAGCGATAGCCCAGCGATGTGAAGTGGGCAAAGAGATAACCCAGCAATGTGAACTGGGCCCAGTGATGTGGAAGACAAAAGCTTCCCTGGCAACGGCCTTCTGCGAGTGCGTTTTTTTTTGTTTGTTTTCCCGTGTTTTGGGAGGTCAGGAGTCATCCGCGCAAAAGGCAAACATAGAAACATAGACATAGAAACATAGAAAATAGATGCAGGTGTAGGCCATTCGGCCCTTTGAGCCTGCACCGCCAGTCAATGAGTTCATGGCTGAAAATGCAACTTCAATCCCCCATTCCTGCTTTCTCACCATACCCCTTGATTCCCCTAGTAGTAAGGACTACATCTAACTCCTTTTTGAATATATTTAGTGAATTGGCCTCAACAACCTTCTGTGGTAGAGAATTCCACAGGCTCACCACTCTCTGGGTGAAGAAGTTTCTCCTCATCTCGGTCCTAAATGGCTTACCCCTTATCCTTAAACTGTGACCCCTGGTTCTGGACTTCCCCAACATTGGGAACATTCTTCCTGCATCTAACCTGTCCAAACCCGTCAGAATTTTAAACGTTTCTATGAGATTCCCTCTCATTCTTCTGAACTCCAGTGAATACAAGCCCAGTTGATCCAGTCTTTCTTGATATGTCAGTCCCGCCATCCCGGGAATCAGTCTGGTGAACCTTCGCTGCACTCCCTCAATAGCAAGAATGTCCTTCCTCCAGTTAGGAGACCAAAACTGTACACAATACTCCAGGTGTGGCCTCACCAAGGCCCTGTACAATTGTAGTAACACCTCCCTGCCCCTGTACTCAAATCCCCTCGCTATGAAGGCCAACATGCCATTTGCTTTCTTAACCGCCTGCTGCATCTGCATGCCAACCTTCAATGACTGATGTACCATGACACCCAGGTCTCGTTGCACCTCCCCTTTTCCTAATCTGTCACCATTCAGATAATAGTCTGTCTCTCTGTTTTTACCACCAAAATGGATAACCTCACATTTATCCACATTCTACTTCATCTGCCATGCATTTGCCCACTCACCTAACCTATCCAAGTCGCTCTGCAGCCTCACAGCATCCTCCTCGCAGCTCACACTGCCACCCAACTTAGTGTCATCCGCAAATTTGGAGATACTACATTTAATCCCCTCGTCTAAATCATTAATGTACAATGTAAACAGCTGGGGCCCCAGCACAGAACCTTGCGGTACCCCACTAGTCACTGCCTGCCATTCTGAAAAGTCCCCATTTACTCCTACTCTTTGCTTCCTGTCTGACAACCAGTTCTCAATCCATGTCAGCACACTACCCCCAATCCCATGTGTTTTAACTTTGCACATTAATCTCTTCGGGAGGGGGAGAGAGAGAGAGAAGAGAGAAAGTAGTGGAAGGAGTTGCGAGAGTTGTGAGAGTTGCTGGTGCTAAATTTATCACTGTTATTATTTACTTACTATCTAAACAATGTCTGACTCCGAACAGAGTCAGCATGGTGTGGAGGGGGTTGAGGGGGAGGAAGAGGGCCAAGCCTTTTTCCGATGAAGCCAACGAGGCCCTGGTAGCGGAGATGCACTCCCGGTGGGCCTAATAATCCCGAGGTGCAAAAGTGAAACCCCCACCCTGGGTTTTACGACGTATTTGGAGAGAGATCACGGACGTCGTGTCCTTGGTGTCACATAAGGCGAGGGGTGCCAACCAGTGCCGGAAAATGGCATCCGTAGGGCCAAATTCTGTGAAGAAGGACAGAGAAAACCAACTATTCCCCAGCGAAGTTCTCGGCGAGCGATCAGCCTGGCGATGTGCCAACTGTCATGTATTTAACCATCTTGCAATGACATAGTCATCTAACTGTAACTCATGTACACTGTACCTGTACCATAGAAATGCACACCCTGACCACAGGAGGTGAACTTGCGGAAGACACTCCTCACCTGGGTTTCCAGGTATAAAAGGGGAGGTCCCACCCAGGGTCCACACTCCTTGGTCCTGGCAATAAAGGTAAAGGTCACAGAGTGACCGTGTCTGATATATCCATGCCTCGTGTGAGTTTGTAGTAAGGTGTCGGGACACTACATTTGGCGGCGAGAAATAGGAATCACCGAACCACGAGGATGGCCACCGGTGGCACAGAGGAATGTTACTATGTGTGTGAGGACTGGGACGACTTCGTGGAGAGACTCCAGCAGAGCTTTGTCACAAAGGACTGGTTGGAAGAGACAGAGAAACATAGAAACATAGAAAATAGGTGCAGGAGCAGGCCATTCAGCCCTTCTAGCCTGCACCGCCATTCAATGAGTTCATGGCTGAACATGAAACTTCAGTACCCCCTTCCTGCTTTCTCGCCATACCCCTTGATCCCCCGAGTAGTAAGGACTTCATCTAACTCCCTTTTGAATATATTTAGTGAATTGGCCTCAACTACTTTCTGTGGTAGAGAATTCCACAGGTTCACCACTCTCTGGGTGAAGAAGTTTCTCCTCATCTCGGTCCTAAATGGCTTACCCCTTATCCCTAGACTGTGACCCCTGGTTCCGGACTTCCCCAACATTGGGAACATTCTTCCCGCATCCAACCTGTCCAAACCCGTCAGAATCCTAAACGTTTCTACGAGGTCCCCTCCCACTCCTCTGAACTCCAGTGAATACAAGCCCAGTTGATCCAGTCTTTCTTGACAGGTCAGTCCCACCATCCCGGGAATCAGTCTGGTGAATCTTCGCTGCACTCCCTCAATAGCAAGAACGTCCTTCCTCAAGTTAGGAGACCAAAACTGTACACAATACTCCAGGTGTGGCCTCACCAAGGCCCTATACAACTGTAGCAACACCTCCCTGCCCCTGTACTCAAATCCCCTCGCTATGAAGGCCAACATGCCATTTGCTTTCTTAACCACCTGCTGTACCTGCATGCCAGCCTTCAATGACTGATGTACCATGACACCCAGGTCTCGCTGCACCTTCCCCCTTCCTAATCTGTCACCATTCAGATAATAGTCTGTCTCTCTGTTTTTACCACCAAAGTGGATAACCTCACATTTATCCACATTATACTTCATCTGCCACGCATTTGCCCACTCACCTAACCTATCCAAGTCACTCTGCAGCCTCATAGCATCCTCCTCGCAGCTCACACTGCCACCCAACTTAGTGTCATCCGCAAATTTGGAGATACTACATTTAATCCCCTCGTCTAAATCATTAATGTACAATGTAAACAGCTGGGGCCCCAGCACAGAACCTTGCGGTATCCCACTAGTCACTGCCTGCCATTCTGAAAAGTACCCATTTACTCCTACTCTTTGCTTCCTGTCTGACAACCAGTTCTCAATCCACGTCAGCACACTACCCCCAATCCCATATGCTTTAACTTTGCACATTAATCTCCTGTGTGGGACCTTGTTGAAAGCCTTCTGAAAGTCCAAATATACCACATCAACTGGTTCTCCTTTGTCCACTTTACTGGAAACATCCTCAAAAAATTCCAGAAGATTTGTCAAGCATGATCTCCCTTTCACAAATCCATGCTGACTTGGACCTATCATGTCACCATTTTCCAAATGCGCTGCTATGACATCCTTAATAATTGATTCCATCATTTTACCCACTACTGAGGTTGGCTGACCGGTCTATAATTCCCTGCTTTCTCTCTCCCTCCTTTTTTAAAAAGTGGGGTTACATTGGCTACCCTCCACTCGATAGGAACTGATCCAGAGTCAATGGAATGTTGGAAAATGACTGTCAATGCATCCGCTATTTCCAAGGCCACCTCCTTAAGTACTCTGGGATGCAGTCCATCAGGCCCTGGGGATTTATCGGCCTTCAATCCCATCAATTTCCCCAACACAATTTCCTGACTAATAAAGATTTCCCTCAGTTCCTCCTCCTTACTAGACCCTCTGACCAGCGGCTGACAAGCGGAGGGCGCATCTACTGACCAGTTGCGGACCACAGACGTATGCGCTGATGAAAGACCTGCTCGCACCCCAAAAACAGGTGGACAAGTCTTTTGAAGAGCTCAGCCAGCTGAACAGTGAGCATCTCAAGCCGGTGCGTAGCGTACACATTGCCCAGCACTGGTTCTACTCTCACCGGCGTCGGGAGGGACAAAACGTCTCGGATTTCGTGGCGGAACTACGGCGTTTGGCCAGTCTCTGTACGTTCTCCGATGCCTGCAGGGGGGAGATGTGAAAGGACTTTTTCATCAAGGGCATTAATCATACCGGCATTTTCAGGAAGCTCATAAAGACTAAGGACTTGACTTTAGGAGGGGCAGCGTTGATAGCTCAGACCTTTATGGCAGTGGAAGAGGAGACCAAGCTAAGTTACGCGTGCAGCCCTGGTCCAAACGTGGCGATGGACCAGGGAGTTAACATGGTGAACGCAGCTCGGGACCCCGCAGGCAGGCAAGGGCATTTTGAAACCGCCCAGGCAGCAACAGGCTCACGGGTGGGCCCGCAACAAGGATAATGGAAAGGGGATCGGCAATTCACGCCATCTCGAGGAACAATGCGTCCCGCGATGGGACCATTAACACCCACCATCAGAGTGCTTAGAAACAACCAAATGGGCAATCAGAGAGGAATGCCTGGTAATAGTCCTTTTGTTAACAGCAATCTCAATCTCAGCTCATGCTGGAGGTACGGGGGTAGACACACTGCGAGAAGCTGCAGCTTCTAGCAATGTATCTGTAGGATTTGTAATGTCATTGGACACTTGGCCAGGATGTGCAAAAAGGCAGTAGCAAGGCTAATCTGCGAGACAGAGGAACCAGACGAGAGGTCTGCAATGCAGGATGAGGCCTGGGGTAAAGCCATAGATGCTGAAGTTCAGCGGGTTCATGTGGTTGACGTCCACAGCTCATACACTAAAATGCCACCCATGATAATGAAAGTCTTACTGAATGGCATCCCGGTGCACATGGAGCTGGATACGGGAGCTAGCCAGTCACTCATGAGCACCCACCAATTTGAGAGACTATGGCCACACAGAGCTAGCAGGCCCAAACTGGAACGCATTGAGACACAGTTACGGACGTACACCAAAGAGATAATCCCAGTGCTGGGCAGTGCAAACTTGGTGGTAACACATAATGGATTACAGGACCGGCTGCCACTCTGGATTGTTCCAGGAAATGGCCCCGCACTTTGGGGAGGAGTTGGCTAGCTGAGATGAATTGGAAATGGGGGGATGTGCACGCCATTTCATCCATGGAGTGAAGTTCATGCTCACAGGTCCTGCAAAAATTTGGGTCACTGTTTCAACCTGGTGTCGGAACGTTCAAGGGCACTAAAGTAGTGATACGCATCACTCTGGACATAGAAACATAGAAAATAGGTGCAGCAGTAGGTCATTTGGCCCTTCGAGCCTGCACCGCCATTCAATGAGTTCATGGCTGAACATGCAACTTCAGTACCCCATTCCTGCTTTCTCGCCATACCCCTTGATCCCCCTAGTAGTAAGGACTACATCTAACTCCTTTTGAATATATTTAGTGAATTGGCCTCAACAACTTTCTGTGGTAGAGAATTCCACAGGTTCACCACTCTCTGGGTGAAGAAGTTTCTCCTCATCTCGGTCCTAAATGGCTTACCCCTTATCCTAACCAGACCAGTGCACCACAAAGCCAGAGCGGTGCTGTATGTGATGCGTGAAAAAATTGAATGTGAACTGGACAGGCTGCTCAGAGAGGGCATAATTTCGGCCGTTGAATTCAGCGACTGGGCAAGTCCCATCGTTCCCGTACTCAAAGCAAATGGCTCGGTTTGGATTTGTGGTGACTACAAAGCCACCATCAACCTAGTATCGCTGCAAGACCAATACCCGCTTCCGAGAGCGGAGGACTTTTTTGCCACGCTGGCAGGTGGCAAGCTGTTCACGAAGTTGGACCTCACTTCGGCCGACATGACTCAGGAACTGGCTGAAGAATCCAAGCTTCTGACCACCATCACGATGCACAAGGGATTATTTGTCTAGCAGCCATCTTTCAGAGAAACATGGAAAAACATAGAAACATAGAAACATAGAAAATAGGTGCAGGAGCAGGCCATTCAGCCCTTCTAGCCTGCACCGCCATTCAATGAGTTCATGGCTGAACATGAAACTTCAGTACCCCCTTCCTGCTTTCTCGCCATAACCCTTGATCCCCCGAGTAGTAAGGACTTCATCTAACTCCCTTTTGAATATATTTAGTGAATTGGCCTCAACTACTTTCTGTGGTAGAGAATTCCACAGGTTCACCACTCTCTGGGTGAAGAAGTTTCTCCTCATCTCGGTCCTAAATGGCTTACCCCTTATCCTCAGACTGTGACCCCTGGTTCTGGACTTCCCCAACATTGGGAACATTCTTTCTGCATCTAACCTGTCTAAACCCGTCAGAATTTTAAACGTTTCTATGAGGTCCCCTCTCATTCTTCTGAACTCCAGTGAATACAAGCCCAATTGATCCAATCTTTCTTGATAGGTCAGTCCCGCCATCCCGGGAATCAGTCTGGTGAACCTTCGCTGCACTCCCTCAATAGCAAGAATGTCCTTCCTCAAGTTAGGAGACCAAAACTGTACACAATACTCCAGGTGTGGCCTCACCAAGGCCCTGTACAACTGTAGCAACACCTCCCTGCCCCTGTATTCAAATCCCCTCGCTATGAAGGCCAACATGCCATTTGCTTTCTTAACCGCCTGCTGTACCTGCATGCCAACCTTCAATGACTGATGTACCATGACACCCAGGTCTCGTTGCACCTTCCCTTTTCCTAATCTGTCACCATTCAGATAATAGTCTGTCTCTCTGTTTTTACCACCAAAGTGGATAACCTCACATTTATCCACATTATACTTCATCTGCCATGCATTTGCCCACTCACCTAACCTATCCAAGTCACTCTGCAGCCTAATAGCATCCTCCTCGCAGCTCACACTGCCACCCAACTTAGTATCATCCGCAAATTTGGAGATACTGCATTTAATCCCCTCGTCTAAATCATTAATGTACAATGTAAACAGCTGGGGCCCCAGCACAGAACCTTGCGGCACTCCACTAGTCACTGCCTGCCATTCTGAAAAGTACCCGTTTACTCCTACTCTTTGCTTCCTGTCTGACAACCAGTTCTCAATCCACGTCAGCACACTACCCCCAATCCCATGTGCTTTAACTTTGCACATTAATCTCTTGTGTGGGACCTTGTCGAAAGCCTTCTGAAAGTCCAAATATACCACATCAACTGGTTCTCCTTTGTCCACTTTACTGGAAACATCCTCAAAAAATTCCAGAAGATTTGTCAAGCATGATTTCCCTTTCACAAATCCATGCTGACTTGGACCTATCATGTCACCATTTTCCAGATGCACTGCTATGACATCCTTAATAATTGATTCCATCATTTTACCCACTACTGAGGTCAGGCTGACCGGTCTATAATTCCCTGTTTTCTCTCTCCCTCCTTTTTTAAAAAGTGGGGTTACATTGGCTACCCTCCACTCCATAGGAACTGATCCAGAGTCAATGGAATGTTGGAAAATGACTGTCAATGCATCCGCTATTTCCAAGGCCACCTCCTTAAGTACTCTAGGATGCAGGCCATCAGGCCCTGGGGATTTATCTGCCTTCAATCCCATCAATTTCCCCAACACAATTTCCCGACTAATAAAGATTTCCCTCAGTTCCTCTTCCTTACTAGACCCTCTGACCCCTTTTATATCCGGAAGGTTGTTTGTATCCTCCTTAGTGAATACCGAACCAAAGTACTTGTTCAATTGATCCGCCATTTCTTTGTTCCCCGTTATGACTTCCCCTGATTCTGACTGCAGGGGACCTACGTTTGTCTTCACCAACCTTTTTCTCTTTACATACCTATAGAAACTTTTGCAATCCGCCTTAATGTTCCCTGCAAGCTTCTTCTCGTACTCCATTTTCCCTGTCCTAATCAAACCCTTTGTCCTCCTCTGCTGAGTTCTAAATTTCTCCCAGTCCCCAGGTTCGCTGCTATTTCTGGCCAATTTGTATGCCACTTCCTTGGCTTTAATACTATCCCTGATTTCCCTAGATAGCCACGGTTGAGCCACCTTCCCCTTTTTATTTTTACGCCAGACAGGAATGTACAATTGTTGTACTTCATCCATGCGGTCTCTAAATGTCTGCCATTGCCCATCCACAGTCAACCCCCTAAGTATCATTCGCCAATCTATCCTAGCCAATTCACGCCTCATACCTTCAAAGTTACCCTTCTTTAAGTTCTGGACCATGGTCTCTGAAATTACTGTTTCATTCTCCATCCTAATGCAGAATTCCACCATATTATGGTCACTCTTCCCCAAGGGGCCTCGCACAATGAGATTGCTAATTAATCCTCTCTCATTACACAACACCCAGTCTAAGATGGCCTCCCCCCCTAGTTGGTTCCTCAACATATTGGTCTAGAAAACCATCCCTTATGCACTCCAGGAAATCCTCCTCCACCGTATTGCTTCCAGTTTGGCTAGCCCAATCTATGTGCATATTAAAGTCACCCATTATAACTGCTACACCTTTATTGCATGCACCCCTAATTTCCTGTTTGATGCCCTCCCCAACATCCCTATTACTGTTTGGAGGTCTGTACACAACTCCTACTAACGTTTTTTGCCCTTTGGTGTTCTGCAGCTCTACCCATATAGATTCCACATCATCCAAGCTAATGTCTTTCCTAACTATTGCATTAATCTCCTCTTTAACCAGCAATGCTACCCCACCTCCTTTTCCTTTTATTCTATCCTTCCTGAATGTTGAATACCCCTGAATGTTGAGTTCCCAGCCCTGATCATCCTGGAGCCACGTCTCCGTAATCCCAATCACATCATATTTGTTAACATCTATTTGCACAATTAATTCATCCACCTTATTGCGGATACTCCTTGCATTAAGACACAAAGCCTTCAGGCTTGTTTTATTAACACCCTTTGTCCTTTTAGAATTTTGCTGTACAGTGGCCCTTTTTGTTCTTTGCCTTGGGTTTCTCTGCCCTACACTTTTCCTCATCTCCTTTCTGTCTTTTGCTTTTGGCTCCTTTTTGTTTCCCTCTGTCTCCCTGCATTGGTTCCCATCCCCCTGCCATATTAGTTTAAATCCTCCCCAACAGCACTAGCAAACACTCCCCCTAGGACATTGGTTCCGGTCCTGCCCAGGTGCAGACCGTCCGGTTTGTACTGGTCCCACCTCCCCCAGAACCGGTCCCAATGCCCCAGGAATTTGAATCCCTCCCTGCTGCACCACTGCTCAAGCCACGTATTCATCTGCGCTATCCTGCGATTCCTACTCTGACTATCACGTGGCACTGGTAGCAATCCCGAGATTACTACTTTTGAGGTCCTACTTTTTAATTTAGCTCCTAGCTCCTTAAATTCGTTTCGTAGGACCTCATCCCTTTTTTTGCCTATGTCGTTGGTACCAATGTGCACCACGACAACTGGCTGTTCTCCCTCCCATTTCAGAATGTCCTGCACCCGCTCCGAGACATCCTTGACCCTTGCACCAGGGAGGCAACATACCATCCTGGAGTCTCGGTTGCGGCCGCAGAAACGCCTATCTATTCCCCTCACAATTGAATCCCCTATCACTATCGCTCTCCCACTCTTTTTCTTGCCCTCCTGTGCAGCAGAGCCAGCCACGGTGCCATGAACTTGGCTGCTGCTGCCCTCCCCTGATGAGTCATTCCCCTCAACAGTACCCAAAGCTTGCTCAAATCCATTCCTGGAACGATCGTATTCCAAGACGACATTCTCATAACGGGTCGAGACACAGGAGAACACCTCCACAACCTGGAGGAGGTGTTATGCCAATTGGATCGGGTAGGCTTGCGGTTGAAAAAGGCCAAGTGTGTATTTTTGCCCCCAGAGGTCGAGTTTTTGGGCAGGAGGGTTGCCCCGCAGACGGGATCCGGCCCACTGAATCAAAAACGGAGGCGATCTGCCAGGCACCCAGGCCCGGCAACACGTCAGAGTTGCGATCATTCCTGGGACTTTTGAACTATTTTGGGAACTTTCTGCTGAACTTAAGTACATTGTTGGAACCATTACACATGCTCCTGCGTAAAGGTTGTGAATGGTTTTGGGGGGACTGTCAAGTTCGGGCTTTCAATAAGGCGAGGAACCTGCTGTGTTCCAACAAACTGTTTACTTTGTATGATTCCTGTAAAAAAACTGGGTTTAACGTGCAATGCGTCATCCTACGGGATTGGGTGTGTGTTGCAGCAGGGTAACGATGACGGCCGACTCCAACCGTGGCTTACGCCTCCAGGTTGCTCTCCCAGGCAGAGCGTGGATACTGCATGGTCGAGAAGGAAGCACTCGCGTGTGCTTACAGTGTGAAAAAGATGCACCAGTACTTTTTTGGGAGACAGTTCGAGCTAGAGACGGACCACAAGCCGTTAACATCCTTGTTGTCCGACAGCAAGGCTGTCAATGCCAATGCTTCAACTCGCATACAGCGCTGGGCCCTCACACTGGCTGCGTATGACTACACCATATGGCACCAGCCAGGCACTGAAAATTGCGCTGACACGCTCAGCAGGCTCCCACTGGCCACCACCGAGGGAGCGTCGGAGCAGATCGCCGAGATGGTCATGGCCGTTGAGGCTTTTGACATTGCGGGCTCCCCCATCACAGCCCGCCAGATGAAACTCTGGACCAACAGGGGCCCCCTCCTATCCATGATAAATAAATGTGTCCTGACTGGGGATTGGGCGCCTGCACACAGGGCGTGCCTCGAGGAAGTCAGACCGTTTCAGAGACGGATGGATGAGCTCTCCATCCAAGCCGACTGCCTGCTATGGGGCAGCCGGGTAGTCATGCCCCAGAAAAGAAGGGAAGCATTCATCAGGGAACTCCACAGCGAGCACCCTGGCATCGTGTTAATGAAGGCCATTGACCGGTCACATGTATGGTGGCCGGGGATTGACTCAGACCTGTAACACTAAGTTCGCAGGTGCACGACGTGTGCCCAGCTGGGCAATGCCCCCAGGGAGGCCCCACTCAGCCCGTGGCCCTGGCCCACCAGACCATGGTCACGCATTCACGTAGACTATGCGGGTCCGTTCATGGGGAAAATGTTCCTGATCGTTGTCGATGCATACTCGAAGTGGATCGAGTGCATCATATTGAACTTGTGCACGACATCCATCACTGTGGAGAGTCTGCATACGGTTTTCATGACCCATGGCTTGCCGGACATCTTGGTCAGTGACGAAGGCCTGTGTTTCACCAGCTATGAATTCCAGGAGTTTATGTCGGGCAATGATATCAAGCACATCTGGACAGCGCCGTTCAAGCCATCTTCCAATGGCTAGGTGGAGCGGTTGGTCCAAGTCATAAAACAGGGCATGCCATGCATCCAAGGACCCTCCCTTCAGTACCACCTATCGCGCCTCCTGCTGGCCTACAGGTCCCGCCCGCACTCGCTCACGGGAGTCCCGCCAGCGGAACTCCTCATGAAATACACGCTCAAGACGCGGCTGTCCCTCATTTACCCAGCCCTGGCAGACATTGTTGAGAGCAAGTGCCAGTCCCAAACCGAGCTCCATGATCAAAACTCAAGGGGGAGGTGTATAGAAATAGATGACCCGGTATTTGTTCTTAACCATGCTTTGTGACCTAGGTGGCTTGAGGGCACCGTAATTGGCAAAGAAGGAAATAGAGTCATGGTGGTCCGACTAAACAATGGGCAGATATGCCGCAAACACTTGGACCAAGTAAAGAAAAGGTTCAGCATAGACACGGAGGAACCTGAAGAAGAGCATGAGATGGCACCCACACCACTGCCAGCGGACGAGCAACAAAGACAGCCCTCAGCATGCACAGTCCCTGCGGACAGGCCAGAATCACCTCAAGTGACAGAGATGCGTGCTGAGGCTCAACCACCAGAACCACAACTGCGGCGCTCCACGAGAGCGCATCGACCACCCGATAGACTTAACCTCTGAAACTAAAAGACTCAAGGGGGGAGGTGATGTCATATAACTGTAACTCATGTACACTGTACCTGTACCCTAGAAATGCACACCCTGACCACAGTGGGTGAACTTGCGGGAGACACTCCTCACCTGGATTTCCAGGTATAAAAGGGGAGGTCCCACCCAGGGTCCACACTCCTTGGTCTTGGCAATAAAGGTGAAGGTCACAGAGTGACCGTGTCTGATATATCCATGCCTCGTGTGAGTTTGTAGTAGGGTGTAGGGACACTACACCGGCGATGTGCCGAAAGTTGCGCTGAGCGATGTGTGGGTGATCACCTCAGCGATCATCCCAGCAATGTGAGCCGAAAGTTGGGCCGACCATTTTCCGGCAATGTGCAGGCTCAACTTTCCACTTTTCAGTCAAAATGTGCGATAGTCGGCCTTTTTGGGCGATATGTGGGCACTAGCCAAGCGATGTGAAGTGGAAAGTCTAGCACAATGTACTTAGAGGTCCTCAGTTTGTTAGCAAAATAGTTACCATCTGCATTTGATGCAAAATATAATCTGAAAGAGATGTGGTTCATGTTATTGCACAAACGAATGATTGAAATTGCCAGGAAATCCAATCATTTCATGGTGGTTTAACATAACAGACTATCTGAATAATTGTTTTAATGATTAGGAGATGTTGGCCCTGAAATTTCGCAGGATGCTGGTGTAACTACTAGGATTCTGCCTTATGCTACCCTCCAGCACTGATCCCACTGGTGTTTGCAGGCTCAATGGCAGCGAATGTCATTAGCATGGGACAGGCAGGTGCATGCACTGTAAAGTCCTTACTCCAAAGCATGAAACCACATGAGGCACATTCTGGGGACAAGGTCACCACATGAACTTAACTTTTTATTTCAGGACTCCAGAAGTGATGATCCAGCGTGGGACCTCCCTTTATATACCTGTGTGATCAGGTAAGGAGTGTCTCCCACAAGTTCACCCCTTGTGGTTAAGGTGTGCATCTAGATTGAGTGTATACAGTAATACAGTGGTGTTACATTCCCTCCCCAATGTCTTATTAGGATCATAGGTTTAGTCTTTCAGGTGGTCTGCGCTCCCTTGTGGAGCGCCGCAGTTGGGGCTCTGGTTGTTGGACACTGACGTGAGTGTCTGTCACCTGTGGTGATTCTGGCATGTCCGGGCTGATCGCAGGGACTGTGCATTCTTCTGATTGCTCTTGTTGCTCGTTCACTGGTGGTGTTGTGAGCTCCATCTCATGGTCTTCTTCAGGTTCCTCCGTGTCAATGCTGAACCTTTTTTTATTTGGTCCAGATGCTTGCGGCATATCTGGCCATTGTTGAGTTTTATCATGATGACCCTATTCCCCTCTTTGTCAATTACAGTACCCTCAAGCCATTTGGGCCCATGGCGTGATTGAGGACGAATACAGGATCATTTATTTCTATACATCTCCCCCTCGAATTACGGTCATGGTACTCGTTTTGTGACTGGCGCTTGCCCTCAACTATGTCGGTCAGGACTGGGTGAATGAGGGACAACCGAGTTTTGAGTGTCTGTTTCATTAGTAGCTCTGCGGGCGGGACCCCCGTGAGTGAGTGCGGTCGAGATCTATAGGCCAGCAGGAGGCGCGATAGGCGGCATTGTAGGGAGGGTTCCTGCATCCTGAGCATGCCTTGCTTAATGATTTGGACCGCACGTTCCGCCTGGCCATTGGAGGCCGGTTTGAATGGCGCAGTCCTGACGTGGGGTTGATGCCATTGCCCAACATGAACTCCCGGAATTCATAGCTTGTGAAACATGGGCCATTATCACTAACCAGGATGTCCGGCAAGCCATGGGTTGCGAAGATTGCACGTAGGCTTTCCATGGTGGTGGATGTCGTGCATGAATTCAGAATGATGCACTCGATCCATTTCGAGTACGCATCTACTACAGTAAGGAACATCTATCCCATGAATGGGCCCGCGTAGTCAACATGAATGCATGACCACGGCTTGGTGGGCCAGGGCCACGGGCTGAGGGGAGCCTCCCTGGGGGCATTACCCAGCTGGGCACACATCGTGCACCTGTGAACACAGTGTTCCAGGTCTGAATCGATACCAGGCCACCAAACGTGTGACCGGGCAATGGCCTTCATCAGCACAATGCCTGGGTGCTCGCTGTGGAGTTCCCTGATGAATGCTTCCCTGCCCTTCTGGGGCATAACTACCCGGCTGCCCCATAGTAGGCAGTCAGCTTGGATGGAGAGCTCATCCATTCGTCTGTGGAACGGTCTGGCCTCCTCAGGGCATGCTCCGTGTGCAGGTGCCCAATCCCCAGTCAGACATATTTCTTAATCAGGGATAGGAGGGGAATCTCTGTTTGTCCAGATTTTGATCTGGCGGGCTGTGATAGGGGAGCCTGCTGTGTCAAAGGCATCGATGGCAATGACCATCTCAATGCATTGCTCTGCTGCCTCCTCAGTGGTGGCCAGTGGGAGCCTGCTGAGCACGTCAGCGCAGTTTTCAGTGCTGGGCCGGTGCCGGATGGAGTAGTCATAAGCAGCCAGCGTGAGAACCCATCGCTGCATGCGAGCAGATGCATTGGCATTGACAGCTTTGCTGTCTGACAACAGGGATGTTAATGGTGGGACTCAAATCACTGACTCCACACAGTATGGTGTTGTAGTAACTGCTGTGACCGTAGACATTTATTGAGTAACCCCAGAGTGCCTCTCAGGTGTGGTGGGCAGCCTTTTATACTCTGTCTTGCAGATACTTTCGGGTCTCCACCACAGCGTCCTTTGTGGCGCACCATTGCAACTATACATTTAATGTACCTGGACAATACATAACATCTCACTCCCCCTGCAGTTCTAAAAGCCATTGCCGGTAACCTCGGCCTTATTCGTCCTGGTTGATTTGTGAGTGTGAGTCCATGACCATCCACTTCCCTCTTCTCCCCCATGTAGAGATTATGCTTGCGATCGGTGCAAGCATGTGGTATTTGCAGTCCTGACATGGGTGATGAAGTACACGAGCATAACCTCCAACAGAAAGCAGGTACACATAGTCAGTACATTTGTATGGTACATATAGATGCATTGAAGAGTTATATCAAAAGGTTGCAGGTACATTGAATAGTTATTTAATCCCAGCTCCACTGGGTAAGGTATGGTGGCGGCATACTGCCCCTTTTTGCCCGAGGTAATGGGCTGCGCTGAGACAGGGTATCACAACTAGTGCGTTGCCTCTGTTCTCAGAAAGTAATCGCCTTTGCAGCTCATCTGCAGCTGCATGAATCACATAAAATCGGAAATCGCATTAATCCATTAGTCATGTTAGTCACAGATCCATTAACCCTTTTACTTGTGCATTGTGATATTATCTCTTTGCATAAATCATATCAATAATTTTAATCACAGTAATCATTTTAGCATCAAAATATTAACTCTTGTCATAAATCACGTCATCATTCAAATCACATTAATCATTTTGACTTGCTCGTACCCTTACAAAAGTCTCTGTGGGGACCGCCAACGGTGTAAGGCCCTTTTAAGGCTCCCGGATACATTTCCCTTTTAAGATGCCATCTTGTTTTTCCACGAGGTTTCCACTGGGCGTCGCCATTTTAGGTGCTCTGCTGGTCCTGCCTGCCTCTCTCTGCAGAACCCTGCTGCCACGAGGCTCACCGCCATCTTAAACTCCTTCAGCAAGGTCATTACTTCATTATCACCAGTTCCAGGTTGCTGCAATCAATGCACGTCCAGTACTCTGTGAAGGGCTCAGCACAGTGAGTCTTTATCTTCCTGAAGAAATCCAGCGCACACTCGTTGACAGAGCAAGCACCAAGTATGGCCCGTGTAAACCTTTGTCTGAACCGGCTCAGTTCATTCCGCAGTGCCGACATCCTGTGCCTTCTCCCGGGCTGCTGAACAGGAGACCCTGCAGGTCGCGGCCGCAGAGCGGCGGCACCCAATGGCACTGGGTCCGGGTCCGTGTCCTTTCCCCGGTTCCTGTGGCCCTGCGGGGAGCAGGAGAGCGAACTATCGGCCGGTAATGTGATGGCTGGCCCGGTGCCGGGAGGCCCCACTGTTCTCCGCCGGCATCATGAGTGGGGCGGAAGGTGGTCGCGAGTTCCTTCGCTGTCATCCGATCTGAAAGAGGAGGCCTGCTCTGCCTGTGAACACAAGGGACAGCGGTCTGTGGAGGAGTAAGTCTTCCCAGTTCCCACGGACCTTCTCCATCCATCTCCTGCTGAGTAGTGTCGGCCCATCGCCTGCAATGATCCACAAAGGTAAACCGTGCGTCTCGCCACCGTGAGATACCTGCACATCTGCTCTACCAAGAACAGGTATCAGTTGCTTGGTGCAGGTGTGCAGGTTCGCCGTGACCGGGACCAGCTTGGGTCGTGCAGCTGGGTTGATCCACAGTTTATCAAAAGTTTCCTGACTCATCAGCGACTGACCGACCCAGTGTCCACTTCCATACTCACTGGGACTCTGTTAATCTTGACTTCCATAATCACTGGGGCCAAATCGTCGGTACAAATATACAGTCCAAATGCATCATCTTCTTCTACCTACTCCTCGCTGGATAGTAGATCATCTATCATCTCTTCAGCCACACGGTGAGTCATGTTTCTTTTGCACATACGCTGAAGGTGGCCTTTCGTGTGGCAGGTGTTGCACGTATACTCCACAAACCTGTACCGCTGAGCCCCATGGCTTCCTCCACAGCGCCAGCATGGTGCTACTCGATTAGCCTCCCTCGGCAGACTCTGAGTTCCAGGACCCTGAGGTCCATGCTCTCTGCCCTGGGCAGAGCCACGTTCTGCAGTTTTGTCCGTGACGGGCGCTATCCTGTGGATAGTACCTGCCGGGTTCGAGACCGTGTGGATCATCTGCTTGGTGCTGCAAGTCGAGGTCATAAATGCCCGGCTGATGTTGATGGCTTGCTGCAGGCTGACTATAGGTTCAGTGGATAGCAGCTTGTGAAGGAGACCCTCATGGCCAATCCCCATAACAAAAACGTCTCGCAACGCTTTGTCAAGGTGTGTGCCAAAATCGCACGGCGCCGCGAGTCTCCTGATGTCTGCAGCATATTTGGTGACATCCTGGCCCTCAGGTCTGCAGTGGTGGTAGAATTTGTGCCTGGCCGTGAGGATGCTCTCTTTCGGTTTCAGTTGGTCACGAATGAGTTCAATCAGCTGCTTTTATGACTTGTCCTTGGCACTCGCGGGTGCCAGCAAATCCCTGACGAGACAGTAAACCTCATTGCCACAACTGGACAGCAATATTGCCTTACGCTTCTCTCTCAGTGCGTTCGCAACCCCCATCAGGTCGTTTGCTATAAAGTAGTACGCGAGCCTTTCTGTAAAGGCCTCCCAGTCATTACCCACTATAAAATCCTTTAGCGAGCCCAGAGTAGCCATGGTTGCGTGAAGCTCGTCCGTGTCCTCGTCGCCAATTTGTGATGTATGTAGCACTCCAATCATTGACTCCACACAGTCTGGTGTTGTAGTAACTGCTGTGACATTAGTCCTTTATTGTGTAACTCCAGAGTGCCTCTCAGGTGTGGTGGGCAGCCTTTTTTCTCTGTCTTGCAGGTACTTTCGGGTCTCCCACCACAGCGCCCTCTGTGGTGCACCATTGTATCTATTCATTTAATGTACCTGGACAATACATAACAAATGGCTTGAGGTACTGATGCATTATTTTTACAGCATAGACACATGCGAGCGCTTCCTTCTCGACCATCCCATATCCCCGTTCTGCTTGAGAGGGCGACCTGGAGGCATAAGCCACAGGTCGTAGTTGACCCTCAGCATTGCCCTGCTACAACACGCACCCAACCCCATAGGACGATGCATCACATGTCAGAACCAATTTTTTACAGGGGTCATACAGGATCAACAACTTGTTTGAACAGAGTAGGTTTTGTGCCCGATCAAAAGCCCGTTCCTGACAGTCCCCCCAAAACCAATCACAACCCTTACGCAGGAGCACGTGTAGCGGCTCCAACAATGTGCTCAAGTTCGCAGAAAGTTCCTGAAATAGTTCAACAGTCCCAGGAATGAACGCAACTCCGATGTGTTGCAGGGCCTGGGTGCTCGTCGAATTGCCTCTGTTTTGGATTCGGTGAGCCGGATCCCATCTGCAGCAACCCTCCTGCCCAGAAATTCAACCTCAGGAGCTAAGAACACACATTTAGACTTCTTGAGTCGCAGGCCTACCTGGTCCAGTTGGCATAACACCTCCTCCAGGTTGTGGAGGTGTTCCTCGGTGTCTCGACCCGTGATGAGGATGTCGTCCTGGAATACGATCGTTCCAGGAATGGATTTGAGCAGGCTTTCCATGTTACGTTGCAAAATTGCGGCCACTGATCGAATGCCAAACGGGCACCTGTTATAAGCGAACAGTCCCTTGTGCGTGGTGATGGTGGTCAGTAGTTTGGATTCATCGCCCAGTTCCTGGGTCATGTAGACTGAAGTGAGGTCCAACTTGGTGAACAGCTTTCTGCCTGCCAGTGTGGCGAAGAGGTCCTCCGCTCTTGGGAGCTGGTACTGGTCTTGTAGGGACACCCGATTGATGGTGGCCTTGTAGTCACCACAGATCCTGACAGAGCCATCCGCTTTTAGAACAGGAATGATGGGGCTCGCCCAGTAACTGAATTCAACAGGCGAGATGATGCCCTCTCTCAACAGCCGGTCCAATTCGCTCTTGATCTTTTCCCGCATCACATATGGCACCGCTCTGGCTTTGTGGTGCACTGGCCTGGCATCCGGGGTGATGTGTATCACTACTTTAGTGCCTTTGAAAGTCCCGACGCCCGGTTGGAAGAGTGAGTCGAATTGTTGCAGAACTTGTGAGCACGAACTTCGCTCCACCGATGACATTGTGTGAACATCTCCCCGTTTCCAGTTCATCTCGGCAAACCAGCTCCTCCCCAACAGTGCGAAACCATTGCCCGGGACAATCCAGAGCAGCAGCCGATTCACTAACCCATTGTGTGTGACAGCCAACATTGCACTGCCTAGCACTGGAATGATTTCTTTGGTGTAATTGTGTCTCTATACATGCTAATTTGGGTCTACTGGCTTTGATCGGCCATAGCTTCTCAAATTGCTACATGCCCACGAGTGACTGGGCTGGCCCCAGTGTCCAGCTCCATGCGTACTGGGATACCGTTCAACAAAACCCTCATCATCATTGGTGGCATTCTGGTGTATGAACTGTGAATATTCGTCGCATACACCCGCTGAACCTCGGCGTCCATCGGTTTGCCCCAAAAGTCATCCTGCCTCAAAGAACCCTCTTCTGGTCCATCTGCCTCATGTATTATTCTGGTTGCAGGCTTTCTGCACATTCGAGCTAAATGGCCACTGAGATTGCAGTTTCTGCAGACAAACTATTGGAATCTGCAAGATCTAGCTGAGTGTTTTTCCCCACACCTTCAGCATGAGTTAAAGTTTCCATTATTGGGAACAAAGGGACTATGGCCAGGCATTCCGCGCTGACTGTCCCTTTGACTGTTCTTAAGTACCCTATTAGTGGGTGTCAATGGCCCCATCCCAGGCCGCATTGTCCACTATGATGGCGTGAATGTCCGTTCAGCCTGCCATTGTCTCTGTTGAAGCCCTGCTCTGGGGTCTATTGCTGCCTGGGGAATGTCGAACTGCCCATGCCTGCCTGCGGGGCTCTGAGTTGCATTGATGATGTTGACTCCCTGATCCATTGCCGCGTTGGAGGCAGAATTGTGCGCGTATATTATTTCCGTCTCTTCCTCCCCCGCCATGAAAGTTTGAGTTAACAACGCTGCCGCTTCTAAGGTCCTTGGTCTCAATAAATTTGCGGAAGATTCCCGCATGACCGATGCCCTCGATAAAGAAGTCCCTTAGCATCTCCCCACTGCAGGCGTCTGTGAACTTACAGAGGCTGGCCAAACGGCGGAGGTCCGCTACGAAGTCCGGTATGCTCCGTCCTTCACGACATCGGTGAGTGCAGAATCTGTGTTGGGCCATATGTATGCTAATCGCGGTTTGAGGTGCTCCCCGATCAATTTGCTAAGTTCTTCAAAGGTTTTGTCCGATGACTTTTCGAGTGCTAGTAAGTCCTTCGTGAGCGCGTAAGTCTTCGGCCCGCAGCTGGTCAAAAGATGAGCCCTTCGCTTGTCAGCCGCTGCATCCCCCAGCCATTCTTTCGTAACGAAGCTTTGCTGAAGCCTCTCAACAAAATCGTCCCAGTCTTCCTCAACACAGTACCATTCCTCTGTGCTACCGGTGGCCATTCTCGTGGGTCGTCAATTCCTGTTTCTCTTCGCCAATGTAAAGCCCTTACTCTACAGTATGAAACCACACGAGGCACATTCTGGGGACAAGGTCACTCTGTGACCTTAACTCTTTATTTCAGGACTCCAGAAGTGATGACCCTGCGTGGGACCTCCCTTTTTATACCTGAGTGATCAGGTAAGGTGTGTCTCCCACAAGTTCACCCCTTGTAGTCAAGATGTGCACCTAGATTGAGTGTATACAGTAATACAGTGGTGTTACATTGTGGTTACAAACATGACAGGCACCATGTCGAATGCATCCCTGTCATCTGTCTAACCCATGTCAATGGAAATGAAAAAAAAGTTACAAAAAAATGTATTCTCGGGATACAGGCATCACTGGCAAGACTGCAATTTATTGCGCCTCCTTCGTTGCCCTGAGAAGGACCTTTTTCTTTGTAGTGGTTTAATGCATCTGAGTGGATTGCGAAACAATGAAGGCAATGAAGGGTTGTTGTATGACTGAAGTAATTTACAGGCCAGACAGGGTAAGGACAGCAGGTTTTCTTCCCTAAAGGACCTTTGTGAACTAATTGAGTATTTACAACAACCCAACAGCTTCATGGCCACTTTTACTGTTACCAGCCTTTTATTTACAGATTTTTAAAAACTGAATTCCAATTCTCAAACTGTCATGGTGGGTTTTGAACTGACAATTTCTGAATTATTAGTCCAGTAACATAAACACTAACTACGATACCTAGGGGGCGGTGGTTGTTGCATATGTCGCCTGCCTCCAAAACTGCTTCAATCAGACCCCAAATAATGAAGCTGAACCATGACAAAGGAATTTTTTTTTACCCATTCAGAGATCCAGCCACTTGCCAGGTTTGTATGATGGTTCTCTTATTGTATCCAGTTTCACGGGCTGGTCGTCACATTTTCCCATTCCTACATATCTGAATCTAGCCAATGGATCTCCATGACTGGGTTCTCATCTCTCCCCTGCACCACCATTTTGGGCTCCCCAAGGATCTTCCTTAGGAACCGCTCATCCTCAACTACATGTCGTTACATAATGGCATTGCTTGTCAACTTTCACAGATATACTGATGGCGTTTGGCTCTACCTCTGCACCACCTCTCTCAACCGCCTCTGTGCCATCTGATTGCTTGTCTGACTTCCATTCTTGGCTGAGGCATAACTTCTTCTAGTTCAACACTGGGAAGACCAAAGCCATAATTTTCAGCTCCTGCCACAAATTCTGCTCCCTTGTCACTCCTCCTTGGTCTTAGGCTGAACTAAATTGTTTCCAACCTTGGTATCCTGCTCAACCCTGAGCTGTATGCCAGACTTAATAGCTTCTCCATCACAAGGACTGCTTAATTTGACATCTACAACACAATCCGTCTGTGCTCTGCCTCACCTGTTCCATGTTGAAACCTATGTCACTTCCAGACTCAACGACTCCAACTCTCTCTCATTGCTGGATTCCCCTCATAAACCTCCAACTTGTCCATTGGTGGCAGGGCCTGCAACCATATGGATCCTACTCCCTGAATTCTCTCCCTAAACTGGTCCACTTCTGTCACCTTCTTAAAAAACTTTTTCTAAGTTCATCTCTTCAATCAAGCTCTTGGTCAGCGAATCTATCTTTTCCAGGCATGGCATCTGTTTTCTATAACCCTCTATGAAGTACCATGATGTTTTTTTTATGTTAAAGGCGCTATATACATGCAAGCTGTTATTGTTATAGGTATTTCTCTTTGCATTGCTTGGTACCTTAATTATTCTTATTATATTTATTCAAATTTAAAATTTTTATCCGTTTCATGTTTTCATGTCGAGCAGGTGGTGTTATGACTGCATAAAGTAACCTTGGAGATCGTGGGCTAGAATTTTCTATGGCTTACTGCCCAGTTTCTGAGCAGTATTGGCCATTGTGGGTGGTAATCAGGTGAGCAAAAATGTCCTTACCTGAGTTACGCCGGCGGTTTCGAGGTACCTCTGGGGAGCGGACTGCCGGCATGCACCGTCCTCAGATCGCCCTGTTGCGAAAGTTAGCTGAGTGGTGACCCGTAGGTAAGTTTTAAAAAAACGCCCATGAGGATCAACGGAGCTGGGTGGTAGGTGAGTAATTGTTTGTTTACTAATTATTTTTTAAATGTGTTGTAGTGATTTCATTTTAAAGTGTCTTGGAAATGTTTTTAGATTTTCTTTTCGTTGATGTTTTTTGAAAAATTATTTTTATTGTTTTTCTGGTGTTAGGCCCAACCCACAGCCTCGGGGTAAATTTTTATTGATTTTTTTCTTTTTTGCCCATTTTTTTTTTACGAGCCGCCCAATTGACCCTAAATTGCACTTTTGCACCCAGAATTGGGGTGCAAAGCCCATGTTTTTCACTTGTCGGATTTTAAAATATTTGGGCGGGGGGGGGGTGGGGGGGGAAGTTTTCACCGGCGATAATCTTCCCAGTCTTAGCGGTCTTTTGGGCGGCAATCGGGCACTGACGGGTTGATAGGAAATTCTAGCCCAAGTTGTCGTTTCTTAACAAATCATTTCAATACAAACCATTTACTGCGCAGACGTACAAAGATAAGAAACACTGAGATATAATGACCTGTGTTTTCCATTGCAGCAGAATTCTAGTTCTTTGAAGAGAAGCATTTTTTCTTCTTGTTGCCCAAGTGAGTGAATATACAATTGAAGATTGTAGAAAAAGTGATATTTTTAACATATAGATTGTGTAAAGAGTTTGTTACGCCTAAATGCGTTGAAATGTTGAAGTACGTGATCAATGTAGAGAGTAGACTTTCCAGATCGTTATCTTAGGAGAAGCTAAAACTAACAAAAAGCGAGACCCCACTGGAATCTATGATTGTTTTCATGCAAAATTAAACACTGTTTTACTTAGCAGATGAACACAGCTACATAGAGAATGCATAGCTTTTTACACCGAGACAAAGCAAAAATCCTGTTTGCCATGTTTATTTTGCATTTTTCTAGCCTGAGGGTAACCTTAGGAAGAATAATGGTGGCAGGAAGGATAGCGGGATAACAATCTCAGGGAGAGAAATAGCTGCCTTTGAGAGAGAAGTAATGGCTGCCTTGGGGATAACAACTAGGTTGTGTGAACAGAATTGGAGGTGAGAGAATTGAATGAACAATAGGCCAGTCTGATCTGGTTAACATCAGCTGTTGTTCCACTTGTACACGAGAGGTCACTTAGGACACATATTTAAATGCTGTTGGCAATGAATTGCAACTAAGATGTTTAAATTCATAGCATTCAGATATTTAAGTTGTGAGCATATCAGAATACAACAGTCACGCTGTGACATTAGAGGGTATCACTTGGCATCTCTTTGTTCCCATTGATAAAATATATATAGCACGTTTCCCCTGAAGATTGAAGACATGTCAAAATTATTTAAAATGTCCAACTGCACTTTAGCAAATCTTATTGTAGCCCAAAGGTAATAAAGCAGGAAATATTTGCAAAAAGAAGCCACTAACAAACAAATCATGACAAGGTCATAATAAGGATGGAGATCAGTATCTCAAAGCAAATAAATACTGGACATTTTAACCTGTGTTTTTCTAAAGGGACACAGTTAATGAATCACTTGAGTATATAACCTAGGCTGACACTCCAGTGCAATACTGAGGGAATGCTGGATTGTTGGACATGCCATGCATTGAATGAAACATTAAACCAAGGGCCCATTTGTCTGCTTATCTGGACATTAAAGATTCCATGGTACTATTTAAAATAGAGCAGGGAGTTCTTTCAGTGTCTTTCTTGATCAGTACGTTTCCAGCCCAATGAGGAAGGAAGGATGCATTACTGGATCTGATTCTGGGGAATGAGGTGGGCCAAGTAGAACAAGTGTCAGTAAGGGAACATTTAGGGAACAGTGATCACAGTATCGTAAGGTTTAGACTAGCAATGGAAAAGGACAGGGAGCAATCTAGAGTAAAAATATTTAATTGGAGAAAAGCCAAATTCTGTGGCTTGAGAATGGATCTGGCCCGGGTAAATTGGAATCAAAGAGTGGCAAGCAAAAGTGTAATCAAACAATGGAAGGCTGCCTTTAAAGAGAAGATGGTTCGGGTACAGTCGAGGTACATTCCCATGAGGGGGAAAGGCAGAGCAACCAAAACCAGAGCTCCCTGGATGGCAAAAGAGATAGAGAGTAAAATGAAGCAGAAAAAGGCTGCATATGACAGATGTCAGGTTGAGAAAACAAATGGGAACCAGGCTGAATATAGAAAATTCAGAGGAGGTGAAAAAGGAAATAAGACGAGCAAAAAGAATGTATGAGAATAGATTGGCAGCTAATATAAAAGGGAATCCAAAAGTCTTCTATAGGCATATAAATAGTAAAGAGGAGGAGTGGGGCTAATTAGGGACCAAAATGGAGACCTACGCATGGAGGTAGAGAGCATGGCTGAAGTACAAAATGAGTACTTTGCATCTGTCTTTATCAAGGAAGAAGATACTGCCAAAGTTGTAGTGAAAGAGGAGGCAGTTGAGATACTGGATGGGATAAAAATTGATAAGGAGGAGGTACTAGAAAGGCTGGCTGTACTTAAAGGAGATAAATCATCACAACCAGATGGGATACATCCTAGAATGCTGAAAGAAGTAAAGGTGAAAATTGCAGAGGTGCTGACCAGAATCTTCCAATCCTCCTTAGCTACTGGGATGGTGCCAGAGGATTGGAGAATTGCAAATGTTACACCATTATTCAAAAAAGGGCGTAAGGATAAACCCAACAACTACAGGCCAGTCAGTTTAACCTCGGTAGTGGGGAAGCTTTTAGAAACGATAATCCAGAACAAAATTAACAGTCACTTGGACAAATATGGATTAATTAAGGAAAGCCAGTACGGTTTGTTAAAGGCAAATTGTGTTGAACTAACTTGATTGGGTTTTTTGATGAGGTAACAGAGAGGGTTGATGAGGGCAATGTGGTTGATGTGGTGTACATGAACTTCCAAAAGGCATTTGATAAAGTGCCACATAATAGGCTTGCCAGCAAAGTTGAAGCCCATGGAATAAAAGGGACAGTGGTAGCATGGATATGAAATTGGCTAAGTGACAGGAAAGAGATAGTAGTGGTGAACGGTTGTTTTTCAGACTGGAGGAAGATATACAGTGGTGTTCCCCAGGGGTCGGTACTCGGATCACTGCTTTTCTTGGTAGGAAAACTGAGGAGAGGCAATATAAACTACAGGTTACAATTCTGAAGGGGGTGTATGAAGCCCAGGGTCCCGTATGGAGCAGGCTCGAGGGACTAGATGGCCTACTCCTGTTCCTAATTCTTATGTTCATGATATATATTAATGTTTTAGGTGTACAGGGCACAATTTTAAAATTTTCAGATGAAGCAAAACTTGGAAGTATAGTGAACAGTGAGGAAGATAGTGATAGACTTCAAGAGGACATAGACAGGCTGGTGGAATGGGCGGACACGTGGTGGATGAAATTTAACGCAGAAAAGTGTGAAGTGATACATTTTGGTAGGAAAACTGAGGAGAGGCAGTATAAACTACAGGTTACAATTCTGAAGGGGCTGTATGAACCAAGAGACCTAAGTAAGTGCACAAATCGTTGAAGGTGGCAGGGCAGGATGAGAAAGCGGTTAAAAAAGCATATGGGATCCTGGGCTTCATAATTAGAGGCACAGAGTACAAAAGCAAGGAAGTTATGATGAACCTTCATAAAACTCTGTTTCGGCCTCAACTGGAGTATTGTGTCCAATTCTGGACACCGCATTTTAGGAACGAATGTGAAGATCTTAGAGAGGGTGCAGAAAAGATTTGCAATAATGGTTCCAGGGATGAAGGACTTCAGTTATGTCGATAGACTGGAGAAGCTGGGTTTGTTCTCCTTAGAGCAGATAAGGTTGAGAGGAGATTTAATGGAGGTGTTCAAATTGAGGAGGGATTTAGACAGAGTAGATCGAAAGAAACTGTTCCCATTGCTGGATGGGTCGAGAACCAGAGGACGCAGATTTAAGGTGATCAGCAGAAGAACCAAAGGCGACATGAGGAAAACCTTTTTACGCAGCGAGTGGTTAGGATCTGGAATGCACTGCCTGAATGGATGGTGGAGGCAAGTTCAATTGTGGCCCGGGGCGATAATCATCAATAATAGGCAGTCCCTCGGAATCGAAGAAGATTTGCTTCCACTCTAAAAATGAGTTCAATATGAGAACCACAGTCTCTGTCACAGGTAGGGCAGACAGTCGTTGAAGGAAAGGGTGGGTGGGACTGGTTTGTCACATGCTGCTTCCGTTGCCTGCGCTTGGTCTCTGCATGCTCTCGCGACAAGACTCGAGGTTATCAGCGCCCTTCCGGATGCACTTCCTCCACTTAGGGACTCCCAGGTGTCGGTGGGGATATTGCATTTTATCAAGGAGGCTTTAAGGGTGTCCTTGAAACGTATCCTCTGCCTACCTTGGGCTTGTTTACCGTGAAAGAGTTACGATTAGAGCGCTTGCTTTGGGAGTCTTGTGTCAGGCATGCGAACAATGTGGCCTGCCCAACAGAGCTGGTCGAGTGTGGTCAGTGCTTCGATGCTGGGGATGCTGGCCTGGTTGAGACCTCTAACGTTGGTGCGTCTGTCCTCCCTGGGGATTTGCCGGATCTTGCGGAGACATCATTTGTGGTATTTCTCCAGCGATTTGAGGTATCTACTGTACATGGTCCATGTCTCTGAGCCATACAGGAGGGCAGGTATCACTACAGCCCTGTAGACCATGAGCTTGATGGCAAATTTGAGGGTCTGATCTTCAAACACTCTTTTCCTCAGGCGGCCAAAGGCTGCACTGGCGCACTGGAGGCGGTGCTGAATCTCGTCGTCAATGTCTGCCCTTGTCAACAAGAGGCTCCCGAGGTATGGGAAGTGGTCCACGATGTTCAAGGCCGCGCCGTGGATCTTGATAACTGGAGGGAAGGCTTTCCCTTTAAGGGGCGCCCCGGTGGCGGATGTCAGCCAGCCTCAGGGTAATTTTCCCCATGGGGCGCAAAGGGGTCAGAGTGAGGCAGCGAAGTGTCAGCGCGCAAAGCGATGACGTCATCACCGGTTGCGCGCTGGCCTATTGCGCTAATTGCGGGGCACGGCGCTGCCGGGACAGCGCCCCCCAAAACTTCTGGAGGCACTAACAGGGCTATAACAGGGCACTGGAGTTTAGAAGAATGAGAGGGGATCTCAAAGAAACATATAAAATTCGGATGGGTTTGGACAGGTTAGAGGCAGGAAGAATGTTCTCGATGCTGGGGAAGTCCAGAACCAGGGGTCACAATCTAAGGATAAGGGGTAAGCCATTTAGGACCGAGATGAGGAGAAACTTCTTCACTCAGAGAGTTGTTAACCTGTGGAATTCTCTACCGCAGAAAGTTGTTGAGGTCAGTTTGTTGGATATATTCAAGAGAGAGTTGGATATGGCCCATACGGCTAAAGGGATCAAGGGGTATGGAGAGAAAGCAGGAATGGGGTACTGAGGTAGAATGATCAGCCATGATCTTATCGAATGGTAGTGCAGGCTCGAAGGGCCGAATGGCCTACTCCCGTACCTAATTTCTATGTTTCTATTTTTCTATAAAAAGGGATAATTTCTCCCATTATGTATCCTTGTCAACAATCCTCTATAAACCAACAGCAGCAAAACAGATTAACTAGTAATTTTTTTCATTGCTTTTAGTGAGATTTTGCTGTGTGCAAAGTGGCTATGGTGTTTGATTAGATATAGCAATGGCTGCATTTCTTAAGGAAAATCCACAACAATAGATTTAATATCCTTGCCAATTTTGGATCTGAAACTGACAAGGAGCAATGAGTATGGTGTGTCCATTTATCTTTTCTTTATTCAGGTCAGTTTGCACAGAAATGAAACATCTTGAAGTGTATCAACTTAGCAACCAACTTGTAGAATCATAGAGCCCAAAATTGAAGAACTTACTGCCCACTGCTACCCACTGCCGCCGACCTTCCTCTCGTCGAACCACCCAGTGCTACTTTCAACATGGCCCGGAGCGGGCGGGAGGGAAGATCCGTCGGGAAGCGGCTGCAGACGTCAGCGGACAGCCAAGTCGCGCAACTGACCTCCCGCCTGCCGAGCTGCGATATTGATTTGGGCGGGAGTTGGTGGCAGTCGGCGGCAGAATGGGAGTGGACTGCTGGCTGGAGGCTGGTCTGTTCCCGATGGTAGGTAGGAAGGTGGTGAAAAATAGGTTAGTACACGTTTTGTAATTTTTTTCTTCAGAGGGACATAGCTGGATGGCGTCCCCTGAAGGTTTTCAGACGTTTTAAACATTTTTTGTAATGCTTTTGCTTTTCAGCTCTTCGACCCTCCGTGGGCTCGACTCCATCTTCGGCGGCATTTGGGTGGCAAGCGCCTTTGCCGTTGAGAATGAGAGTTCCTGCCAGCTGCCGCCCAGATTGGCGACATAAGTCGTTCATTTGCCGCCCGACGACCTTCAAGGGACCTCTCCGATGAAAACCCCGCTCAAAGTACCGTCAGGTACCTCGGCGGCCATCGGCGGTCCTTTGGGCGGCACTTGGGTGGATGGAGGCCTTCATCAAATTCGGGCCCATAGAATCATAGAATGGTTACAGCACGGAAGAAAGCCATTTTGACCCGTCGAGCCCATGCCGGCTCTCTGCAAGAGCACCTCAGCTAGTCCCAGTCTCCCACCATTTTCCTGGATCCCTGCAAATTTTTTTCTTTCAGGTACTTATTCAGCTCCCTTTTGAAAGCTATGATTGAATTTGCCTTCACCACTCTTTCAGGCAGTGCATTCCAGATCTTAACCACTCGTTATGTAAAAACGTTTTTTCTTATGTCGCTTTGATTCTTTTGCCAATCACTTTAAATCTGTGTCCTCTGGTTCTTGACCCTTCCGTCAATGGGAACAGTATCTCTGGATCTACTCTGTCCAGACCCCTCATCATTTTGAACACCTCTATCAAATCTCCTTTCAACCTTCTCTAAGAAGAACAACCCCAGCTTCTCCAGCCTATCCCCATAACTGAAGTCACTCATCCCTGGAATAATTCTCGTAAATCTCTTCTGCACCCTCTCCAAGTTTTTCATATCCTTCCTAAAGTGCAGTGTCCAGATGAACACAATACTCCAGTTGAGGCTGAACAGGTTCATCATAATATCCACGCTTTTGTACTCTATACCTCTATTCATGAAACCCAGGATGCCGTAAGCTTTTTTAACTGCTTTCTCAACCTGCCCTGCCACCTTAAATGATTTGTGCATCTATAAGAACATAAGAAATAGGAGCAGGAGTAGGCCATAAGGCCCCCTCGAGCCTGCTCTGCCATTCAATAATCATGGCTGATCTGATCATGGACTCAGCTCCACTTCCCTGCCCGCTCCCTATAACCCCTTATCCCCTTATCGTTTAAGAAACTGTCTATTTCTGTCTTAAATTTATTCAATGTCCCAGCTTCCACAGCTCTCTGAGGCAGTGAATTCCTCAGATTTACAACCCTCTGAGAGAAGAAATTTCTCCTCATCTCTGTTTTAAATGGGCGGCCCCTTATTCGAAGATCATGCCCTGTAGTTCTAGTCTCCCCCATCAGTGGAAACATCCTCTCTGCATCCACCCCGTCAAGCCCCCTCATAATCAATACGTTTCGATAAGATCACCACTCATTCTTCTGAATTCCAATGAGTGGAGGCCCAACCGACTCAACCTTTCCTCATAAGTCAACCCCCTCATCTCTGGAATCAACCGAGTGAACCTTCTCGGAAATGCCTCCAAAGCAAGTATATCCTTTCATAAATATGGAAACCAAAACTGCGCGCAGTATTCCAGGTGTGGCCTCACCAATACCCTATATAGCTGTAGCAAGGCTTCCCTGCTTTTATACTTCATCCCCTTTGCAATAAAGGCCAAGATTCCATTGGCCTTCCTGATCACTTGCTGTACCTGCATACTATCCTTTTGTGTTTCATGCACAAGTACCCCCAGGTCCTGCTGTTTGCCCACTCACGTAGCCTGTCTATGTCTTTTGCAGATTTGTCTCCTCACACATTGCTTTTCCTCCCATCTTTGTATCGTCAGCAAACTTGGCTAAGTTATACTCAGTCCCTTCTTCCAAGTCGTTAATATAGATTGTAAATAGTTGGGGTCCCAGCACTGATCCCTGCGGCACCCCCTAGGTCTCTCTGTTTATGCACCCTCTTTAGGATTGTACCCTTAAATTTATATTTCCTCTCCTCATTCTTTATACCAAAATATATCACCACACTTTTCTGTGTTAAATCTCATCTGCCATATGTCCACCCATTCCACCAGCTGTCTCTGTCCCTTTGAAGTCTATCACTATCCTCCTCACTATTAACTATACTTCCAGGTGTTGTTTCATTTGCAAATTTTGAAATTATGCAACCAAGTAATTAATATATATCAAGAAAAGCAGTGGTCCTAGTACCGACCCCTGGGGAATACCACTGAATACCTTCCTCCGGTCTGAAAAACAACTGTTCATCACCGCTCTCTGTTTCCTGTCACTTAGCCAATTTTTCATCCATTCTGCCACTATCCCTTTTATTCCATGGGCTTCAACTTTTCTGGCAAGCCTATTATGCGGCACTGTGTCGAACGCCTTTTGGAAATCCATGCACACCACGTCAACCGCAGAGGAGGACAAAGGGTTTGATTAGGGCAGGGAAAATGGAGTATGAGAAGAAGCTTGCAGGGAACATTAAGACGGATTGCAAAACTTTCTATAGATGTAAAGAGAAAAAGGTTAGTAAAGACAAACGTAGGTCCGCTGCAGTCAGAATCAAGGGAAGTCATAACGGGGAACAAAGAAATGGCGGACCAATTGAACAAGTACTTTGGTTCGGTATTCACGAAGGAAGACACAAACAACCTTCCGGTTATAAAAGGGGTCGGGGGGGTCTAGTAAGGAGGAGGAACTGAGGGAAATCCTTATTAGCCGGGAAATTGTGTTGGGGAAATTGATGGGATTGAAGGCCGATAAATCCCCAGGGCCTGATGGACTGCATCCCAGAGTACTTAAGGAGGTGGCCTTGGAAATAGTGGATGCATTGACAGTCATTTTCCAACATTCCATTGACTCTGGATCAGTTCCTATAGAGTGGAGGGTAGCCAATGTAACCCCACTTTTTAAAAAAGGAGGGAGAGAGAAAACAGGGAATTATAGACCGGTCAACCTGACATCGGTAGTGGGTAAAATGATGGAATCAATTATTAAGGATGTCATAGCAGCGCATTTGGAAAGAGGTGACATGATGGGTCCAAGCCAGCATAGATTTGTGAAAGGGAAATCATGCTTGACAAATCTTCTGGAATTTTTTGAGGATGTTTCCAGTAGAGTGGACAAGGGAGAACCAGTTGATATGGTATATTTGGACTTTCAGAAGGCGTTCGACAAGGTCCCACACAAGAGATTGATGTGTAAAGTTAGAGCACATGGGATTGGGGGTAGTGTGCTGACATGGATTGAGAACTGGTTGTCAGACAGGAAGCAAAGAGTAGGAGTAAATTGGTACTTTTCAGAATGGCAGGCAGTGACTAGTGGGGTACCGCAAGGTTCTGTGCTGGGGCCCCAGCTGTTTACACTGTACATTAATGATTTAGATGAGGGGATTAAATGTAGTATCTCCAAATTTGCGGATGACACTAAGTTGGGTGGCAGTGTGAGCTGCGAGGAGGATGCTGTGAGGCTGCAGAGCGACTTGGATAGGTTAGGTGAGTGGGCAAATGCATGGCAGATGAAGTATAATGTGGATAAATGTGAGGTTATCCACTTTGGTGGTAAAAACAGAGAGACAGACTATTATCTGAATGGTGACAGATTAGGAAAAGGGGAGGTGCAAAGAGACCTGGGTGTCATGGTACATCAGTCATTGAAGGTTGGCATGCAGGTGCAGCAGGCGGTTAAGAAAGCAAATGGCACGTTGGCCTTCATAGCAAGGGGATTTGAGTACAGGGGCAGGGAGGTGTTGCTACAGTTGTACAGGGCCTTGGTGAGGCCACACCTGGAGTATTGTGTACAGTTTTGGTCTCCTAACCTGAGGAAGGACATTCTTGCTATTGAGCGAGTGCAGCGAAGGTTCACCAGACTGATTCCCGGGATGGCGGGACTGAACTATCAAGAAAGACTGGATCAACTGGGCTTGTATTCACTGGAGTTCAGAAGAATGAGAGGGGACCTCATAGAAACATTTAAAATTCTGACGGGTTAGATGCAGGAAGAATGTTCCCAATGTTGGGGAAGTCCAGAACCAGCGGTCACAATCTAAGGATAAGGGGTAAGCCATTTAGGACCGAGATGCGGAGGAACTTCTTCACCCAGAGAATGGTGAACCTGTGGAATTCTCTACCACAGAAAGTTGTTGAGGCCAATTCACTAAATATATTCAAACAGGAGTTAGATGAGGTCCTTACTACTCGGGGGATCAAGGGGTATGGCGAGAAAGCAGGAATGGGGTACTGAAGTTGAATGTTCAGCCATGAACTCATTGAATGGCGGTGCAGGCTAGAAGGGCCGAATGGCCTACTCCTGCACCTATTTTCTATGTTTCTATGTTTCTATTGCCCTCATCAATTCTCTCTGTTACCTCATCAAAAAACTCGATCAACTTGGTGAAACACAATTTGCCTTTAACAAATCCATGCTGGATTTCCTTAATTAATCCATACTTGTCCAAGCAACTGTTAATTTTGTCCCTGATTATTGTTTTTAAAAGCTTCCCCACTACCAATGTTAAACTGACCAGCCTATAGTTGCTGGTTTTATCTTTACCCTCTTTTTTAATCAAGGGTGTAACATTTGAAATTCTCAAGTCCTCTGGCACCACGTTTCTAAGGAAGATTGGAAGATTATGGACAGAACTTAGCACAAGGTTAACCATTTTTTATTACAAGGAACAAATGTGCCGTTTAATGTGATTATTCATTGAGGTATTTCCCTCTATTTTAAGAAGCACATTATAACCCTGATTTTTCGATAATAAGAAAAATGGGGTTAGGCTGGTGCAATGTGTCAGTTTGTTGGCAGCTACATGTACTGTCCAAAAGGCTGGCATTACCCATTTTTCTTATGGAAGTTCCTCCTCTTAATTTGAATAGTCTACAGGTACAAAAATTGCTTATCCAGAGAGATGACCTGTAACACACTTGACTACAGTTTGTAAAATCCAACAAGGCCGTAGTTTGTAAAGGGTTGCATTTAGCCATTAAAGGGGAAGTAGTGGGACAGGCAGAAAAATGGAGTAATTAATCGCAATGACACAGAAGAGACGTGTGGAAATATTGCTCCAAACTGATACTGAAGAGGTGGAGGTCATACTTCAGAAGTTGCATTTAAGAGTGTAGTTTTATTTAGGGCTAAAGACCACCCTCCAGTGAAACTACATTAGGGAAGGTTACGAACCAAGCTCATGGAATCACTCAAGTCCCTAGTTCCCCTTCAAGTGAGGAAGACGTTTGCTGGATTTCAGGAGGAAGGCGTTGATAACTGGGCTTCTTACTGTTGCACATATTTCTTGTGAGACTCAACAAGCATCATCATCATAGGCAGTCCCGTGGAATCGAGGAAGACTTGTTTCCACTCCCAAAGTGAGTTCTTTGATGGCTGAACTGTCCGATACGAGAGCCACAGACCCTGTTACAGGTGGGACAGACATTTGTCAAGGGAAGGGGTCGGTGGGGCTGGTTTGCCGCGCGCTCCTTCTGCTGCCTGCGCTTGGCCTCTTCATGCTCTTTGCATTGAGACTCGAAGAGCTCGACACCCTCCCGGATGTACTTTCTCCACCTCGGGCGGTCTTCGGCTAGGGTCTCCCAGGTGTCAGTAGTGATGTTGCACTTTACCAGGGAGGCTTTGAGGGTGTCCTTCTAACGTTTCCGCTGTCCTCCTTTGGCTCGTTTACCATGAAGGAGCTCCGCATAAAGCATTTGCTTAGGGAGTCTCGTATCTGGCATGCGAACTATGTGGCCTGCCCAGCGAAGCTGATCAAATGTGGTCAGTGCTTCAATACTGGGGATGTTAGCCTGGTCGAGGACACTGATGTTGGTGCGCCTGTCCTCCCAGGGGATTTGCAGGATCTTGCAGAGACATCATTGGTGATATAGCTCCAGCGACTTGAGGTGCCTTCTATACATCGTCTATGCCTCAGATCCATACAGGAGGGCGGGTATTACTAAAGCTCTGTAGACCATGAGCTTGGTGTTAGATTTGAGGGCCTGGTCTTCAAACACTCTTTTCCTCAGATGGCCGAAGGTTGCACTGGCGCACTGGAGGCGATGCTGAATCTCCGCATCAATGTTTGCCTTTGTTGATAAGAGGCTCCCGAGATATGGGAAACGGTCCACGTTGTCCAGTGCCGCGCCGCGGATCTTGATGATTGGAAGGCAGTGCTGAGCGGCGGTGAGGACCTTCGTCTTACGGATGTTCAGTGTAAGGTCCATGCTTTCATATGCCTCAGTGAATACATTGACTATATCCTGGAGTTCAGCCTCTGAATGTGCGCAGACGCAGGCGTCGTCCGCATATTGCAGCTTAACGACAGAGGTTGGGGTGATCTTGGACCTGGCCTGAAGGCGGTGTAGGTTAAACAGTTTCCCACTGGTTCTGTAGTTTAGTTCCACTCCAGCAGGAAGTTATTTGATTGTGAGGTGGAGCATGGTGGCGAGGAAGATTGAGAAGTGGGTTGGAGCGATGATGCAGCCCTGTTTGACCCCGGACCGGACGTGGATTGAGTCTGTAATGGATCCGTTGGTAAGGATCACGGCCTGCATGTCATCGTGAAGCAGGCGAAGGATGTTGACAAACTTTTGGGGGCATCCAAAACGGAGGAGAACGCTCCATGGACCCTCACGGTTGACAGTGTCAAAGGCCTTTGTAAGATCGAAAAAGGCCATGTATAAGGGCTGGCGCTGCTCCCTGCATTTTTCCTGAAACTGTCGCGGTGCAAAGATCATGTCCGTTGTGCCCCGTCAGGGACGAAATCCGCATTGTGATTTTGGGAGGAGCTCCTCGGCCACAGGGAGAAGACGATTGAGGAGAACTCTAGCGACAACTTTCCCAGTGGCTGAAAGCAGGGAGATTCCCCTGTAGTTGCCGCAGTCAGACTTGTCCCCTTTTTTAAAAATGGTCACAATCACTGCATCTCTGAGATCTCCCAGCATGCTCTCCTCCCTCCAGATGAGAGAGATGAGGTCATGTATCTGCGCCAACAGCGCCTCTCTGCCATATTTAGCGCTTCAGCAGGAATTTCATCCGCACCCGTAGTCTTGTTATTCTTGAGCTGTTTTATGGCTTTGCCTACCTCGTGCAATTTTGGAGTTTCACTGAGTTGGTGGCGGGTTGCGTGCTGCGGGATGGAGTCGAGAACACTCGAGTCAAAGGCAGAGTCTCGATTGCGGAGAACTTCAAAGTGCTCCTTCCATCGGGCCCTGACAGCCTCGGTGACCTTGATGAGTGTTTCCCCATTCCTGGCCAGGAGTGGGGTGAGGCCTTGGGAGTTTGGACTGTAGGTGGCGTTGACTGCAGTGAAGAATCCTTGCATATTGTGGCTGTCGGCCAGTTGTTGTATCTCCTGTACTTTCTCCATCCACCAACTGTTCTTTAGGTCCCGGGTTTTTTGTTGGACCTGAGCCTTGAGCTGTCTGTAATGTTTTGCAGCTCCCAAGTTGGGTTGTTGCTTGAGGCTCAGAAATGCTTTGCGCTTGCGATCTATTAGTTCTTCGATCTCCTGACCATTTTCATCAAACTAGTCCTGATGTTTTCTGGTTGAGTGTCCAAGAGTTTCTGCACAGGCACTGGTTATAGAGGCCTGGAGGGCAGACCATAGCGCACCCAACAAGCATTGCATGAACCTAACTTGGAAACTGCCACACTCTCTGAGGCATTCTATTTCAAGCATTGCTCTCACCCATTTCCCTTTTACACGCACTAGTTCATTATACCACAGCTGAATATGAAACAGCAAACAGGTGCTCGGACTTCCAGCCCAAGGTCCTCCTCTATTCTAAGCAGCTTTCCAGTGGGGTTAGCTCTCATGTATACAGAAGTTAGCCCTAGTCTCCTACGAATCATTCCTCCCTCCCCGATGTATCTTCTCCTTTTAATAAAGCAACGACTGTGGACTGCTGCATACCGATGATATGATGGCTACTTCATGGATAACATTCTTTGATGTACTTCATGATGGTTGAACATTAATTGAGGACAAATGCTTTCTTTACATGTGGGCCTTGGGATTGGTGGAGGAATCTTGATGCCCACGTGGTTACCAAATGCACTTACTTGATACAGGTGCACACTGCAGACTGCCTGATATAGCACGTTTCTCCTGAGGTGGATTGGAAATACTTGGGAGCATGAAAGATTCAGGCTGTGGTAATCTTTACTTCTACATGAAGAAAATTCAAATCATGTATTAAATACAATCCAAAAATGCTACTGGAGTCCTCAATGGGTTAATGGAATGGATGAAACTGTGGGGGAAAGACTTTAGATTTAGGTTTAAAATCAGGCTGTGACAGTTTTGAAAGAGAAGTATTTCTTTGAGGTTACTGTATAGATGTGCTTGATAAACTAGTGAGTTATTTTTACATCCCAGGGTCAGTCTGTGTCCTGAAATTCATATGTGATTTAAGATTATGCCAGATACTACCACAATATGCACAACTTGATGAAAGGTAACACTGTCTACATTGACATATTGCATAAACAATTAATTTTGAAAATCTACTATATCTTTTGCACTTTTGTAGGAAATAGACTCACCTTGGCTTAGGACATCATGAAAGAACCATCGATAACATTTGCACACACAATCGCTCTACATCTTACAGAATTATTTTCTTCAGAAAACAAGATGAATACATTTTTAATAAGTTGTGCATTTTGTTGATAACACTTAAAAAATTCAGTCTGAAAAGTGAGCATGCAGCAGACTGACAGAGGCACTGTCAGCACTTCTTAAAGGGGCACACACATCTTTAAGGTAAGTTTGCATTTAAGCTTTTGGATTGGATTTTTAAATATTTTTTTGAAGTAGTGGCTTGGTGCAACAAATAATAAAAGTTTTTTAAGTGTGCAGGGAGTGCTACTGGATGCTTGCAAAGCCTCAGATAGTACAAGAAGGCCTCTGAGAAGACAGAAAATGCTGGAAGTACTCAGCGGATCCGGCAGCATCGGTGGAGAAAGAAACAGAGTGAACGTTTCAGGTCGAGATGCTGTTCTAACTGCTGAGTATTTCCAGCATTTTATGCTTTTATTTCAGATTTACAGCATCTACTTGCAGATGGAAGAGGAAGTGCGCAGAAGAGGAGGAAGCAGAAGGATGCAACCCAGACAGTCCTTTTCTGACCAGGTTATCTGGATGGAATCATCCGCCTGGTGGGGTACCAGTGGCCACAACCTCAATTCCCCTTTCAATATTTGTCCCCACACCTTACCTTCCCTCTGAAACTGATCATCACAGCATCCTCTTGGCCACAATGCTGAAATAAAAGCCACCACAAAGCAAACTTTGCAATCGAACTTTATCCATCTATCCAACCAATACGACATCAAGAAATCAACTAATCACCCTTGTGCATTCCTTTAAGTGACTGTCTTGTGTATGCCTTTGCCTAGCCTACTGATGTCACGCGGTGCTATCCTAGTTGTCATGTATTCAACTGTCATTGTAATCCATGTATAAACTGACCTAAGTTGTACACCGTGAGAACACTGACCACTAGGTGGTGAACTTGTGGGAGACGCTCCTAACCTGGACTTTCAGGTATAAAAGGGGAAGCTCCACCCACCTTCATCACTTCAGTGCTGGCAAATAAAGGTTACTGGTCACAGAGTGACCTCCTCTCTAGTATGGGCCTCTTGTGCATTTATACTATATAGTAAGGACATATTATTGGCGACGAGAAACTGGGATTTAAACCACGCGAGCATGGCCACTTGCAGCACAGATGAGAGGCACTGTGTTGGTGATGATTGGAACGATTTTATTGAGAGACTACAGCAAAGTTTCATCACTAAGGAATGGCTGGGACAGGATTCGGCCGACAAATGCAGGGCTCATCTCCTGACAGTTTGTGGATCCAGGACATACTCCCTGATGAAGGACCTTCTAGCGCCAGAGAAGCCGGCGGACAAGACTTTTGAAGAGCTCTGTAAGTTGATCGGGGAACACTTTAAACCGGCGAGCAGCATGCACATGGCGAGACACCGGTTTTACACGCACCGGCGGCGAGAAGGGCAAAGTGTTCCAGACTTCGTGGCAGACCTCCGGCGACTGGCGAGCCTATGTAAGTTCCCAGATGCATGCAGAGCGGAGATGCTGCGAGACTTTTTTATTGAGGGCATCGGGCACGTTGGGATTTTCAGGAAACTGATTGAGACCAAAGACCTGACCCTGGAAATGGCGGCTTTGATGGCCCAGACATTTATCTCAGGAGAGGAAGAGACCAGAATGATGTTTGACAAAAATCTTGGTTTAAATGCAGCAAATGGACAGGGAATCAACATTGTTAACGCAGCACACAGTTCTCCAGACAGGCAGGGACAATCGGACATGCCCCAGCATGTAGTCGAACCCAAAGGGGGAATTCAATAGAGACAATGGCGAGCTGAACGGCGATTCATGTCATCGCAAGGGACAATGCGGCCAGTAATGGGGCCATCAATACCTGTCAATGGTGCATTTAAGGACAGTTACAGAGACAGTCAGAGACGATTGACTGGTAATGGATCTTTTGTTTCCAACAAAGGCTCACGTTGGAGGTGTGGAGGCAAACACACAGCCTGAGCTTGCAGGTATCAGCAATATTACCTACAGAAATTGCAATGTCAGCGGTCATTTGGCACGTATGTGCAGGAAGCCTGCAGCCAGGTTGATGTATGAGGAGGACAGGCCCGATGTAAGCCCTACGAGGCCAAATGGACACTGGGGGAAATTGCTGGAAGCTGAAGTTCAGCAAGTTCATGTGGAGCACATATACAGTTCATACACCAGGACGCCACCGATAATAATGAAAGTGCTCCTCAATGGCATCCCAGAACCAATGGAGCTAGGCACGGGGGCCAGCCAGTCCCTGATGAGTATCAAACAGTTCGACAAGTTGTGGGCGTCTAAGGCCAGGAGGCCAAAATTATTGCCGATTGACGCACAGCTACGGACATATACAAAGGAGATCATTCCGGTGCTAGGCAGCACCACGGTAGTCGTGACCCATCGGAGGCGGAGTGGCAGTCGGGAGTTCATTGCTGAGGCCTACAAAAGGCACAGAAGGGAGTCCGGGGAGTAGCATCGTCGGAGACAGAGCGGCAGTCGAGAGTTTGTTGCTGAGGCGTGCTTGTGCAGCTGCAGCAGGGAGGCAAAAAGGAAGTCGAAAGAAATCAAAAGCTGACGTCACAGCCAAGGGGGTAAGTGATTGGCTGGTGATTGGTAAGTAGCTTTTCTTTTTCTTTTGTTTATCAGTAAGTAACATTTAGTACTGTTGTTGCCAATTTAAGTGTATCTAGGGGTTCAGTCATGGCAGGAGAGCTTGGCTACGTGTTGTGCTCCTTCTGTACTATGTGGGAAGTCAGGGGCACCTCCGGTGTCCCTGACGACTACATGTGCGGGAAATGTATCCACCTGCAGCTCCTGACGGACCGCATTGCGGAACTGGAGCTGCGGGTGCATTCACTCTGGAGCATGCACGATGCAGAGAATGATGTGAATAGCACATTTAGTGAGTTGGTCTTACTGCAGGTAAAGGGTACACAGCCAGGTAGGGAATGGAAGACCAATAGGGAGAGTAGTGCAAGGAAGGTAGTGCAGGGATCCCCTGCGGTCATCCCCCTGCAAAACAGATACATCGCTTTGAGTACTGTTGAGGGGGATGACTCATCAGGGGGAAGCAGCAGCAGCCAAGTTCATGGCACCGTGGGTGGCTCTGCTGCACAGGAGGGCAGGAAAAAGAGTGGGAGAGCGATAGTGATAGGGGATTCAATTGTAAGGGGAATAGATAGGCATTTCTGTGGCCGCAACCAAGACTCCAGGATGGTATGTTGCCTCCCTGGTGCAAGGGTCAAGGATTCTCGGAGCAGGTGCAGGACATTCTGAAAAGGGAGGGTGAACAGCCAGTTGTCATGGTACATATAGGTATCAACGATATAGGTAAAAAACGGTTTGAGGTCCTACGAGACGAATTTAGGGAGCTAGGAATTAAATTAAAAAGTAGGACCTCAAAAGTAGTAATCTCAGGATTGCTACCAGTGCCACATGCTAGTCAGAGTAGAAATCGCAGGATAGCTCAGATGAATACGTGGCTTGAGCAGTGGTGCAGCAGGGAGGGATTCAAATTCCTGGGATATTGGAACCGGTTCTGGGGGTGGTGGGACCAGTATAAACCGGACGGTCTGCACCTGGGCAGGACCGGAACCAATGTCCTAGGGGGAGTGTTTGCTAGTGCTGTTGGGGAGGAGTTAAACTAATGTGGCAGGGGGATGGGAACCTTTGCAGGGAGACAGAGGGAAATAAAATGGAGTCAGAAGCAAAAGATAGAAAGGAGAATAGTAAAAGAGGAGGGCAGAGAAACAGGGCAGAGAAACGTAAGGCAAAAAACAAAAAGGGCCACATTACAGCAAAATTCTAAAGGGACAAAGTGTGTTAAAAAGACAAGCCTGAAATCTCTGTGCCTCAATGCGAGGAGTATTCGGAATGAGGTGGACGAATTAACTGCGCAGATAGCAGTTAACGGGTATGATATAATTGGCATCACGAAGACATGGCTCCAGGGTGACCAAGGCAGGGAACTCAACATCCAAGGGTATTTAGCATTTAGGAAGGCTAGACAAAAAGGAAAAGGAGGTGGGGTGGCATTGCTGGTTAATGAGGAAATTAATGCAAGAGAAAGGAGGGACATTAGCGTGGATGATGTGGAATCGGTATGGGTGGAGCTGCGGAATTCCAAAGGGCAGAAAACGCTAGTGGGAGTTGTGTACTGACCACCAAACAGTAGTAGTGAGGTTGGGGACAGCATCAAACAAGAAATAAGGGATGTGTGCAATAAAGGTCCAGCAGTTATCATGGGCGACTTTAATCTACATATTGATTGGGCTAACCAAACTGGTAGCAATAAAGTGGAGGAGGATTTTCTGGAGTGTTTTAGGGATGGTTTTCGAGACCAATATGTCAAGGAACCAACTAGAGAGCCGGCCATCCTCGACTGGGTAATGTGTAATGAGAAGCGACTAATTAGGAATCTTGTTGCGCAAGGCCCCTTGGGGAAGAGTGACCATAATATGGTAGAATTCTTTATTAAGATGGAGAGTGACACAGTTAATTCGGAAACTAGGGTCCTGAACTTAAGGAAAGGTAACTTCGACGGTATGAGGTGTGAATTGGCTAGAATAGACTGGCAAAGGATACTTAAAGGGTTGACGGTGGATAAGCAATGGCAAACATTTAAAGATCACATGGATGAACTTCAGCAATTGTACATCCCTGTCTGGAGTAAAAATAAAACGGGGAAGGTGGCTCAATCGTGGCTAACAAGGGAAATTAAGGATAGTGTTACAACCAAGGAAGAGGAATATAATTTGGCTAGAAAAAGCAACAAACCTGAGGACTGGGAGAAATTTAGAACTCAACAGAGGAAGACTAAGGGTTTAATTAAGAGGGGGAAATAGAGTACGAAAGGAAGCTTGCAGGGAACATAAAAATTGACTGCAAAAGCTTCCATAAATATGTGAATAGAAAAAGATTAGTGAAGACAATCATAGATCCCTTGCTGTCAGATTCAGGTGAATTTATAATGGGGAACAAAGAAATGGCAGACCAATTGAACAAATACTTCGGTTCTGTCTTCACGAAGAAAGTCACGAATAACCTTCCGAATGTACTAGGGGACAGTGGGTCTCGTGAGAAGGAGGAACTGAAGGATATCCTTATTAGGCGGGAAATTGTGTTTGGGAAATTGATGGGATTAAGGCCGATAAATCCCTGGGGCCTGATAGTCTGCATCCCAGAGTACTTAAGGAAGTGGCCCTAGAAATAGTGGATGCATTGGTGATAATTTTCCAACAGTCTATTCACTCTGGATCAGTTCCTATGGACTGGAGGGCAGCTAATGTAACACCACTTTTTAAAAAAGGAGGGAGAGAGAAAACTCGTAATTATAGACTGGTTAGCCTGACATCAGTAGTGGGGAAAATGTTGGAATCAATCATTAAGGATGAAATAGCAGCGCATTTGGAAAGCTGTGATAGGATTGGACCAAGTCAGCATGAATTTATGAAAAGGAAATCATGCTTGACGAATCTTCGGGAATTTTTTGAGGATGTAACTAGCAGAGTGGACAAGGGAGAACCAGTGGATGTGGTATATTTGGACTTTCAAAAGGCTTTTGACAAGATCCCGCACAAGAGATTGGTGTGCAAAATCAAAGCGCATGGTATTGGGGTAATGTACTGATGTGGATAGAGAACTGGTTGGCAGACAGGAAGCAGAGAGTCGGGATAAACGGGTCCTTTTCAGAATGGCAGGCACTGACTAGTGGAGTGCCGCAGGGCTCAGTGCTGTGATCTCAGCTCTTTACAATATATATTAGCGATTTAAATGAAGAAATTGAGTGCAATATTCCAAGTTTGCAGATGACACTAAACTACGTGGTGGTGTGAGCTGTGAGGAGGATGCTAAGTGGCTGCAGGGTGACTTGGACAGGCTAGGTGAGTGGGCAAACGCATGGCAGATGCAGTATAATGTGGATAACTGTGAGGTTATCCATTTTGGGGGAAAAAACATGAATGCAGAATATTATCTGGATGACAGCAGATTAGGAAAAGGGGAGGTGCAACGAGACCTGTGTGTCATGGTTCATCAGTCATTGAAAGTGGGCATGCAGGTACAGTAGGCGGTGAAGAACGCAAATGGTATGTTGGCCTTCATAGCTAGGGGATTTGAGTATAGGGGCAGGGAGGTCTTACTGCAGTTGTACAGGGTCTTAGTGAGGCCTCACCTGGAATATTGTGTTCAGTTTTGGTCTCCTAATCTGAGGGAGTGCAGCAAAGGTTCACCAAACTGATGCTAGGGATGGCTAGGCTGTCATATGAGGAGGGAGTGGATCAACTGGGCCTTTATTCACTGGAGTTTAGAAGGATGAGCAGGGATCTCATAGAAACGTATAAGATTCTGATGGGACTGGACAGGTTAGATGCAGGAAGAATGTTCCCGATGTTGGGTAAGTCCAGAACCAGGGGACATTGTCTTAGGATAAGTGGTAGGCCATTTAGGACTGAGATGAGGAGAAACTTCTTCACCTGTGGAATTCTCTATCACAGAGAGTTGTTGATGCCAGTTCATTGGATATATTCAAGAGGGAGTTCGATATGGCTTTTACGGCTAAGGGGATCAAGGGGTATGGAGAGAAAGCAGGAAAGGGGTACTGAGGGAATGATCATCATGATCTTATTGAATGGCGGTGCAGGCTCGAAGGGCCGAATGGCCTACTCCTGCACCTATTTTCTATGTTTCTATGTTTCTATGTTTCTATTTGGAGAACAGGTTGCCACTCTGGATTGTCCCGGGAGACAGTCCCGCACTGCTGGGGAGGAGTTGGCTTGCTGACATGAACTGGAAATGGGGCGATGTCAATGCAATTTCTTCTGTGGAGTGAGTATCATGCTCACAGGTCCTGGACAAATTTGACTCACTATTTCAACCCGGCATTGGAATTTTCATGGGGACCAAGGTAATGATTCACATAAACCTGGACGCCAGACCAGTACACCACAAGACCAGAGCGGTGACGTACGTGATTGGGAAAAGATTGAAGGTGAATTGGACCGCCTGCTGAGGGAAGGCATCATCTCGCCAGTCGACTTCAGTGACTGGGCGAGCCCGATTGTGCCGCTGCTCAAGGCGGATGGGTCGGTCAGGATAAGTGACGATTACAAGGCCACCATCAATCGGGTGTCATTCCAAGACCAGTACCCGCTACCGAGAGCGGAGGACCTCTTTGCGACGCTATCCGGTGGCAAACTTTTTTCAAAATTGGACCTGACCTCAGCTTACATGACCCAGGAGCTGGCGAGTGAGTCGAAGAAGCTGACCACCATCACGGCGCACAAGGGGTTATTTGAGTACAACAGATGTCCGTTTGGGATTCGTGATCTTTCAACGAAACATGGAATGTCTCCTCAAGTCGATTCCAAGGACGGTGGTTGTTCAAGATGACATCCTCATCACGGGTTGCGATACTGAAGAACGCCTCCACAACCTGGAGGAGGTGCTATGCAGACTGGACCGGGTAGGTCTGTGACTGAAAAAGGCGAAGTACGTCTTCCTAGCTCCAGAGGTAGAATTCCTGGGGATGAGGCTAGCAGCAGACGGGATGAGACCTACTGCGTCCAAAACGGAAGCGATCCAGAGAGCACCCAGACCCCGTAACACGGCGGAGCTGTGTTGGTTCCTGGGGCTCCTGAACTATTTTGGTAACTTTCTTCCCAAATTGAGCACGCTGTTAGAGCCGCTACACGTGCTCCTATGCAAAGGTCACGAATGGGTCTGGGGGGACAGCCAGGAAAGGGCTTTTGATAGAGTAAGCAATTTGTTATTCTCCAACAATCTGTTAATACTATATGACCCATGTAAGAAACTTGTTTTAGCGTGCGATGCGTTGTCCTATGGGGTCGGGTGTGTGTTGCAGCATGTTAATGCCAAGGGTCTGTTACAGCCGGTAGCTTATGCCTCCAGAAGTGTGTCCCAGGCAGAAAGGGGCTACGGGATGGTAGAAAAGGAAGCGCTTGCATGTGTATATGCAGTAAAAAAAATGCACCAGTACCTGTTTGGCAGGAAATTTGAGCTGGAGACAGATCACAAACCCCTAATGTCCCTTTTGGTCGACAACAAGGCCATAAATGCAAATGCATCGGCCCAAATACAGAGGTGGACACTCACGTTAGCCTCCTATGACTATACAATTCGGCATAGACCGGGCACTGAAAACTGCGTCGATGCACTCAGCAGGCTCCCACTAGCCACCACCGAGGGGACAACCGAGCATGCTGCTGAGATGGTCATGGCTGATGAAGCTTTCGAAAGCGAAGGCTCACCCATGACAGCCCGCCAGATCAAAGTCTGGACAAATAGAGACCCGCTACTGTCTTTGTCAAGAAATGTGTCCTGAATGGGGATTGGGCAGCCACGTACGGGGCATGCCCTGAGAAATTTAAACCATTTCACAGGCGCAAGGACGTGCAGAGCAACCAGGAATTGTCCTGGAATTCATTGGAAACAAAGTCTGCTGAGGCAGTCGCGGACCACCCTTGCAGAAGGCTGATTGAGTGCCTGCCTCCTCCGTCGCTGTTGTTGCTGCTCCTCCTCTTCCTCCTCCTTGGTCTCATTCTCCTCCTCGTTCTCCTCCTCCTGCTCCTCCTCCTCCTTGTCATGTACTCTACTGTCATTGTAATCCATGTATAAACTGACCTAAGTTGTACACCTTGAGAACACTGACCATTAGGTAGTGAACTTGTGGGAGACACTCCTAAACTGGACTTTCAGGTATAAAAGGGGAAGCTCCACCTATCTTCTCCACTTCAGTGCTGGCTAATAAAAGTTATTGGTCGCAGAATGACCTTCTCTCTAGTATGGACCTCGTGTGCATTTATACTGTATAGTAAGGACATGTTACTAGTGGTTGCAGCATGACTGGTGGAAGGTTGTCGACTTTCAGTGGGGGAGACTGCATCTGCCTTTGTTGGTCGACCTTGAGGAGCTGGTGGCTGGGAGTGTGAAATTGAATGATGGTGTTGTTGTTGCTGTTGTTCCTCCTCCACCTTCTCCTCCTGCTGCTGCTGCTGTTGGCAGGCTGCATTTCTTGGGTGTGTGAAATGACGAAGACACAATGGCAAAGTAATGGGTATGGGGAAGGTGGGAAAACAAGAGGTGCATGCAAGGATGATAACATATAATGATACAAAATCTTGGATCCGTTCTGTTATGTATGTTAACTGGGTTTTACCTGCCACCGGAGGGCACGACTGTCGGAGTCCTAATGGTCACTGGCAGACGCGTGCAAGCCATATATATAATGTTGGCAGCCATGTTGAATCCTCACTTTGAGAATAAATAAACTGGAGTAAGGTCATCCCTGAACTAACTCACCGTACTTAGCCTCGTGGAGTTATTCGATACTTAACAATTGGCAACGAGTTAAAATTACGATCTTTCACGCAACCATGTCTGTTGGAATTTTGGAGAGATTCTTGGAAGGGGAAGACTGAGAGGATTTCACTGATCACCTCAACCAGTGCTTCGTAGCCAACGGATTGGAAGAAACCCCCCGACAGCGCAATTAAACACAGGGCAGTTCTCCTCACCATTTGTGGATCAAAAATTTATGGCCTTATTAAGAATCTACTCTCACTAACTCGACCAATGGATAAGATTTACGATGGATTGTGTACGCTGATTCAGAACCACTTTAAACCGAAGGAAAGCTTCATCATGGCGAGGTATCGTTTCTATACGCACAATTGCTCCGAGGGCCAGGACATGGCGGAATTTGTCGCCGGCCTGAGATGTCTCGCTGGGCCGTGCAACTTTGGAGCTGTGTTGGAGGAAATGCTGCTGGACTTTTTCATGCTTGGCATTGGCCACGAGGTCATCCTTCAAAAGCTGCTGGCTGCTGAATTTCTAGTCCTGAGCAGGGCCATCACAATTGCCCAGGCATGCATGTCCACGGACGAAAACTCGAAACAGATATCTTCCCAGCATTGAAACTCACCGGCAAGTACTGTGCATAAAATAATATCGTTGGCAGGCAGAGCTGCACATGGCAGGGCCTACTCGTCCGCGTTCGTACGACCTGTAACTGCCCGAAGTCCGCCATCAGGTGAATCAAATCTCGCCTTGTTGGCATTGTGGGAGCTATCATCGGGCCCATCAATGCTGTTTCAAGCAATATGCGTGCAAAGGCTGTGCAACAATGGGGCACCTTCAGCGAGTGTGTCCGCAACCGAGCAAGCATGCTGCGACACACCACGTGGCTGAGGATGATTGATCCAGTGTGGATCAAGCAGCACAGGCAACTCAACCCGAGGTATAGGACGAAGAAGTGTATGGGGTATATTCTTTTACCAAAAGTCCTCCGATAATGCTGGAAGTTAAATTAAATGGGGTTCCAATATCCATGGAAATAGACATGGGTGTGAGTCAGTCAGTAATGAGCCAGAGGGCTTTCGAAAAGTTGTGGGACACTCAGGCAAAAAGACCCAAACTGAGCCCAATCAATGCGAAGCTGTGTAACTACACAAAAGAGCTCATACTAGTCATTGGCAGCGCAGCAGTAAAGATATCATACGATGGAGCTGTGCATGATTTATCGTTGTGGGTCGTTCCAGGCAATGGCCCAACGCTGTTTGGCAGGAGTTGGCTTGAGAAAATTAAATGGAACTGGAACGCTATTAAAGCCTTATCAGTGGATGATGCTCGTGTGCTCAAGTGCTGAGTAAGTTTCCCTCGTTGTTCGAACCAGGCATCGGCAACTTCACAGGAGCCAAGGTGCAGATCCACATCGGCCTGAATGCAAGACCTGTCTATCACAAGGCTCGGGCGGTTCCGTATATGATGAGGGAGAAGGTCGAGATCGAACTGGACAGAATTCAACGGGAAGGAATCATATCACCAGTCGAGTTCAGCAAATGGACCAGTCCAATTGTCCCGGTGTTGAAAAGTGATGGCACAGTCAGGATCTGCGGCGACTACAAGGTAACGATCAACCGAGTCTCGATACAGGATCAGTACCCATTACCCAAGGCTGATGACCTGTTTGCAACGCTAGCAGGGGGGAAGTCATTCACTAAATTGGACCTGACCTCTGCTTAAATGACACAGGAGCTAGTTGAATCGTTGAAAAAACTGACGTGCAACAACACACACAAAGGAGTGTTTATATACAACAAATGCCCTTTCGAAATTCGCTCGGTGGCAGCCATATTTCAGAGAAACATAGAGAGTTTGCTGAAGTCCATCCCGCGAACCGTCGTGTTCCAAGATGACATCCCGATTACCGGTTGCGATGCCACTGAACACCTGCACAATGTGGAAGAGGTTCTACGTCGTCTGGACAGAGTGGGACTCAGGCTAAAACACTCCAAGTGCATTTTCATGGCACCAGAAGTCGAATTCCTGGGGAGAAAGATTGCAGCAGATGGCATCAGGCCTACATACTCGAAGACGGAGGCCATCAAGAATGCACCCAGACCCCAGAGTGTGAAGGAGCTGGGTCTTCTCAACTATTTTGGTAACTTTCTACCTAGTTTGAGCACATTGCTAGAGCCTTGCACATGTTGCTGAGAAAAGGTAACAACTGGGTTTGGGGCAAATCTCAAGACAGAGCCTTTCAGAAGGCCAGGAACCTGCTATGTTCCAATAAATTACTGGTACACTGTGACCCATGTAAGTGGTTAGTGTTGGCCTGCGACACCTCATTGTATCGGGTCGGTTGTGTGCGCCAGCAAGCCAATGTATCAGGCAAACTCCAACCAGTTGCATACGCGTCCAGAAGTCTGTCTAAGGCTGAAAATGCCTATAGTATGGTAGAGAAAGAGGCTTTAGCATGCGTATATGGGGTTAGGAAAATGTTCCAATACCTGTTTGGGCTTCGGTTTGAGCTTGAAACAGACCATAAGCTGCTCATTTCATTGTTTTCTGAGAGCAAAGGTACAAACACCAATTCCTCATCCCGCATCCAAAGATGGGCACTGACATTATCCGCTTATGATTATGTCATCCGCCACAGACCAGGCACTGAAAATTGTGCTGATGCGCTTAGCCGGCCGGCTACCATTGCCCACAACCGAGGTGGAAATGCCGCAGCCCACAGACTTGCTGCTGGTCATGGATGCCTTCAAGAGCGAGGGGTCATCCGTCACAGCTCGCCAAATTAGGACCTGCACCAGTCGTGATCCTGTACTGTCAAGCGTAAAAAGGTATCTCCTAAATGGAAAATAGTCTGCCATTCCCAGGAAAATGCAGGATAAAATTAAGCCTTATAGCCGCCGCAACGATGAATTGTTTATTCGGTCTGATTGTCTGTTATGGGTTAATCGTGTTGTTATGCCAAAAAAAGGCAGGAAAGCTTTTGTGTGAGATTTATACAGTACCCACCCAGGCATTGTCATGATGAAGGCCATTGCCAGGTCTCATGTTTGGTGGCCCAGCATTGACTCGGACTTGAAGTCATGCATGCATCAGTGCAACACTTGCATGCAACTGAGTAATGCACCTGTGGAGGTTCCGCTGAGTCTGTGGTCATGGCCATCCAAACTGTGGTCAAGGATCCACATAGACTTTGCTGGCCCCTTTCTCGGCAAAATGTTTTTAGTGGTAGTGGACGCTTACTCCAAATGGATTGAATGCGTAATCATGTCATCCAGCACATCCACAGCCACTATTGAAAGCCTCCCGGCCATGTTCGCCACCCGACGTCCTGGTCAGTGACAACGGACCGTGTTTCACCAGTTCGGAGTTCCACAAGTTTATGAACCGTAATGGCATCAAGCATGTCATGTCTGTCCCTTTCAAATCCATGTTTAACGGTCAAGCGAAGCAGGCTGTCCAAACCATTAAGCAAAGCCTAAAACGTGTGACTCACGGCTCCCTACGTACCCACTTGTTCCGCATTCTGTTCAGTTACCGGACGTGACCCCACTCGCTCACTGGGGTCCCTCCTGCCGAGCTGTTAATGAAGAGAGGCTTCAAAACCAGGCTTTCCCTTGTACACCTGGATCTCAATGATCCCGCCGAAACCAATAGGCAACGGCAGCAATGGTACCACGATCGTGCGGCCGTATCACGTGACATTGCTGTTCATGACCCTGTGTTTGTCCTGAATTATGGTCATGGTCCAAAGTGGGTTGCTGGCACGGTTTTGGCCAAGGAGGGAAACAGGGTGTTTGTAGTCAAATTGTTAAATGGCCAAATGTGCAAGAGGCACAGCGACCAAACTGCGATTCACAGACAACCCAGAACAAATTGAAGATGACATCATCATCGACCAACCAACACACATCCAACCATCAGTTGACCCTTGTGTCATTCACAAAGACGAACCTACCATCCCCGACAGTCCTGTCAGACCGACTGCTCCGCAATGCAGCAATGGTCCTACTAACTCATCCAAGCTTGGGTTCGAACTGAGAAGATCAACCAGGGAGTGGAAGGCCCCGGACCATCTCAACTTGTAAATACAACATGTACCCAGGACTTTGGGGGGAATGATGATATGTACGTTAACTGGGTTTTAGCTGCCACCAGAGGGCGCGACTGTCGGAGTCCTAATGGTCACTGGCAGACACGTGCAAGCCGTGTATATAATGTTGGCAGCCATGTTGAATCCTCACTTTGAGAATAAATAAACTGGAATAAGGTCATGCCTGAACTATAGCCTCACCATACTTAGCCTCGTGGAGTTATTCGATACTTAACACTTTCAGCCCCACCACTGGCCAACAGAACTCAACTATGCCCCTGCTAAGAATGTCCAGCACCGCCTCCTCCAATGGCATGAGGTGAAGCTAGGAATAGGAGGTGTGTCTTGTGTTTGGTACAGATTGTTGCTAGGTGAATGATTGGAGGGCAGTGAGGAGGAGTCATGTATTGAGAAATGTACGAGGCTAGTGGTGTAGTTGGTAGGAGACGGCTTTTGAAGATGCATTCACTGACCGTGACGACTGGTCTGAGGTAATGAAGGTTCTTTGGGCACTGGAGCCAGGGTGCGGGGCCGATACTGCTGGTAGTAGTGGCCTCGGTGATGTGGTCCCAAATTGTTCCTTCTGAAGGGTCTGCTGGTCCCTGTGGGAAGAGGATCTCTCTTGCAGTGTTGCCCCTGCACAAGGCATGTGAGACCCTGGGTGCCCCTTCCCTGCCTTGCTGATCTATTTGTGTTAGTGCTGAAGCACTTTTCCCATTTTTTTTTAGGTGCGGACAGCAATTCAGCTTTAAGTGCTGATTACTCCCATTTGGGAATTCTTTATAATGTTATTTTTTTTCAGAAAGCAGTTGAGCTAAAAACTGCCTATTTTTAAATTATTTTTAATTTTTTTAATTTTAGATGGCAGTTCCCTTTCCAGGGACTTTCTGAAATGACAGCCTTGCTTTAAGAGAAGACAATTCTTGCTGCTATGTCCACGGTACACTGGGCCTGCTACCAGGACTAACGCCACGAAAATGGCCTTGCATAGTGAGTTTAGCACTCATCCTCATCATACGCAGTACCTCAAAATCGAGGAAGACTTGCTTCCACTCTAAAAGTGAGTTCTTAGGTGACTGAACAGTCCAATACGGGAATTACAGCCTCTGTCACACGTGGGACAGACAGTTGTTGAAGGAAAGGATGGGTGGGACTGGTTTGCTGCACACTCCTTCCGCTGTCTGCGCTTGTTTTCTGCATGCTCTCAACGACGAGACTCGAGATGCTTAGCGCCCTACCGGATGCACTTCCTCCACTTAGAGTGGTCTTTGGCCAGGGACACCCAGGTGTTGGTGGGGATGTTGCATTTTATCAAGGAGGCTTTGAGAGTGTACGTGAAACGTTTCCTCTGCCAAACTTGGGCTCGCTTGCTGTGTAGGAGTTCTGAGTAGAGAGCTTGCTTTGGGAGTCTTATGTCAGGCACTAGAATAATGTGGCCTGCCCAGCGGAGCTGGTCGAGTGTGGTCAGTACTTCGATGCCTAAGATGTTGGCCTGATCGAGAACACTAACGTTGGTGCGTCTGTCCTCCCAGGGGATTTGCAGGATCTTGCGGAGACATCATTGGTAGTATTTCTCCAGCGATTTGAGGTGTCTACTGTATATGGTCCACTTCTCTGAGCCAAACAGGAGGGTGGGTATCACCAAAGCTCGGTAGACCATGAGCTTGGTGGCAGATTTGAGGGCCTGATCTTTGAACACTCTTTTCCACAGGTGGCCGAAGATGCGCTCGCGCACTGGAAGCGGTGTTGAACCTCGTTGTCGATGTCTGCCTTTGCTGATAATAGGTTCCCGAGGTATGGCTCTTGATGACTGGGGGGCATTGCTGTGTGGCGGGGTCAGGTTGGTGGAGGAGCTTTGTATTACGGATGTTTAGTGTAAGACCCATGCTTTCGTATGCCTCAGTGAAGATGTTGACTATGACTTGGAGTTCAGTCTCTGAATGTGCGCAGTCGCAAGCGTCGTCTGCATACTGTAGTTTGACGACCGAGGTTGGGACGGTCTTGGATCTGGTCTGGAGACGATAAAGGTTGAACAGGTTCCCACTGGTCCTGTAGTTTAGTTCCTCTAGCGGGGAGCTTGCTGAGCATGAGGTGCAACATTGTAGCGAGGAAGATTGAGAAGAGGGTTGGCGCGATGACGCAGCCCTGCTTGACCCCGGTCTGAACATGGATTGGGTCTGTGATGAATCCTTTGGTCAGGATCATGGCTTGCATGTCGTCGTGGAGCAGGCGGAGGATGGTGAGGAACTTTTGGGGGCAGCTGAAACGGAGGAGGACGCTCCATAGTCCCTCGTGGTTGACAGTGTCAAAGGCCTTTGTAAGTTCAAAGGTGACCATGTACAAGGGTTGTTGTTACCTGCATTTTTCTTGCAGCTGTCGCACTGTAAAAATCATAACTGTTGTACCCCGCAGAGGACGAAATCCGCACTGTGACTCCGGGAGGAGCTCCTCAGCCACAGGGAGAAGACGGTTGAGGAGAATTCTAGTGACGACTTTCCCAGTGGCTGATAACACGGAGATTCCTCTGTAGTTGCCGCAGTCGGACTTGTTCCCTTTTTTAAAGATAGTCACGATTACTGCATCTCTGAGATCTCCCGGCATGCGCTCCTCCTTCCAGATGGGAGAGATGAGGTCATGCATTCGTGCCAATAGTGTCTCTCCGCCATACTTTAGTGCCTCAGCAGGGATTCCATCTGCTCCTAAAGCCTTGTTGTTCTTGAGCTGGTGGATGGCCTTTTCTACCTCGTGCAGGGCTGAGGTTTTGCTGAGATGGTGGCGAGTAGCATGCTGCAGTATGGAGTCGAGGATACTCGAGTCAAAGGCAGAGTCTCGGTTAAGGAGATCTTCGAAATGCTCCTTCCAGTGGGTCCTGACTACCTCTGTGTCCTTGATGAGTGCCTCCCTGTTCTTGGCCAGCAGTGGGGTGGGACCTTGGGTGCAGGGCCGTAGGTGGCCTTGACTGCGGTGAAGAATCCTCGCACATCATGGCTGTCGGCTAGCTGCTCAATCTCCTGTGCTTTCTCCACCCACCATCTATTCTTTAGGTCGTGGGTTTTTGTTGGACCTCGGCCATCAGCTGTCTGTAATGCTGCTTTGCTGCTCCCAAGTTGGGTTGTTCTTTTAGGTTCAGAAATGCCCTGTGATTGCGATTTATTAGCTCTTGGATCTCCAGTTAATTAGCAACCAGTAGGGCTAATGTTAATTAGCAGCCAGCATGAATATCCTGGTCCTGCCATCAATTCCGACAGCCATTTACTTCAGCCTGAGGTGGTACCGTCAGGTTATCAGCGATCTCAAATTTCTAGACCTTTGTGTGCTTCTATTAATAACATAAGCAAAGTTCTATGAATCCTTTTACAATGCATAGCTGTGGTGCTCTTGGATAAATAAAAGAAGCTGTTAAATTGAGCGTAGAGGACTTTGCATATATTCAGAAAAAAATATATACCAGATTGTATTGGGGGGCATAAAACTCTTTAGCTGACAAATTTAACCCATCCTATCCAATGGAAACGGGGTGGGCAGACAGTTAAAATGGCTGTAGGGGATGTACCATTCCATTCCTGTAGTGTTCCTGCTGACTGCAATTTTAAACGTGCAGTTTTTAGTCAGCTGAGGCACCCACAGAAAATCAGTATTCCATGATGTTATTTGGATTCCACCACCATTTTTACTGGAAACCACAAAAGTCCTACCAAGCACCCAATCCACCAGTAAAACTGGATTGTTCGCTCAGAGGTAACAGAAGCAGTATTTAAAGGGTCACTCAGCTACTTGATCTGCTACCATAACATTAATAGAACCCCTGGAGAATTGGCGTAAGTGGCAGCTTTTAACCGTGTGTACCGTTTCTCTGGCGTTGCACCGATCTCCTGCTGAAGGTATGGCTGGAGATGAGGAGAATCCCTGCAGAAATTCCAGGCATCGATGAAGAAAAATATTAAAGGGTACAGGGAAAATCAAAGGTCTACCTGGAGCTGGCACTAGCATTGGCAAGATGAGACAAACATCCTTCTTCTGTGCTGAAATTTCTATGTTTCAAATTTAAGTTTTAACAAGTTCTCAGGTGGCTTAGAGGACCATTTGGGAGCATTTTAAATTTGCTCTTGTACTCTGCACACCCTTTTATAATAGATATTGACTTGAAAATTGCGGCCTCTCCAGGGGCCCAAGTTTCGTGTGGAGTTGCTCCTATTTTTTTGGAGCAACTAGTTTAGTTTGGAGTATGTTAGAAATTGCAATTCTCGGCACTTAGTTTGCTCCAGTTCTAGTGAGTTAGTTTAGGTTGGTTTTAATTCAGGTTTTTTTTTCCAAAAGGGGGTGTGTCCAGCCACTCAGGCCTGTTTTGCAAGTTTCGGCAGCGAAAACTTACTACAAACTAACTTAGAATGGAGTAAGTGCCCACTTTTGTAAGTTCTGAACAACCTTACCTAGAGTTAAGCTCAGTACAGGCACAGCCGGAGACGGGAGGGGGGGAGTGGGGGGGCGGAATTAAACACAAAAAGGACTGAAGCATTAAACACATCACTTAAAATGGCCTAAAACCTCTTTCGATGATATTTTGCCTTATATCTGCTGAATAAGGATAGTTAGTTCTTTTTTTATAAATAAACAAGTGTAGGCTCCCGGCTGAGGCAGGCACATCAACACTTAATTATGGCTAATTTGATCCTTTGGAAATCATCATACCCCATTAGTCCAACCTATTACTTGAATGACTCACCTCATTTGTAAAACTAACTATAAAGGCTCAGCAGTCGGGCAGTCCAGGGAGCGTCGAGAGAGACGGGAGTTGGCGAGAGGCAGCGGCCTATAAAGGCTCAGCAGTCGGGCAGTCCAGGGAGCGTCGAGAGAGGCGGGAGTCGGCGAGAGAGGCAGCGGCCTATAAAGGCTCAGCAGTCGGGCAGTCCGGGGAGCGTCGAGAGAGGCGGGAGTCGGTGAGAGGCAGCGGCCTATAAAGGCTCAGCAGTCGGGCAGTCCGGGGAGCGTCGTGAGAGGCGGGAGTCGGTGAGAGAGGCAGCGGCCTATAAAGACTCAGCAGTCGGGCAGTCCGGGGAGCGTCGAGAGAGACGGGAGTCGGCGAGAGGCAGCGGCCTATAAAGGCTCAGCAGTCGGGCAGTCCGGGGAGCGGCGAGAGAGACGGGAGTCGGCGAGAGGCAGCGGCCTATAAAGACTCAGCAGTCGGGCAGTCCGGGGAGCGGCGAGAGAGGCGGAGCTTGTACAGCTCCAGCTGGGAGAGAAGGCAAAATAGAAGTAGAAAGAAATCAAAGGTGACGTCACAGCCAAGGGGGTAAGTGATTGGCTGGTGATTGGTGAGTAGCTTTTCTTTTTCTTTCTTTTTTATATCAGTCAGTAACTTTTAACATTGTTGTTGCCAATTTAAGTGTATCTAAGGGTTAAGTCATGACAGGGGAGCTCGGTCACGTGATATGCTCCTCCTGTACCATGTGGGAACTCAGGGACACTTCCGGTGTCCCTGACGACTACATTTGCGGGAAGTGTATCCGCCTCCAGCTCCTGACGGACCGTGTTGCAGAATTGGAGCTGAGGGGTGGACTCACTCTGGAGCATCCACGATGCTGAGAATGACGTGAGTAGCACGTGTAGCGAGTTGGTCGTACTGCAGGTGAAGGGTCCACAGCCAGCTAGGGAATGGAAGACCAGTAGGAAGAGTAGTGCAAGGAAGGTAGTGCAGGGGTCCCCTGTGGTCATCCCCCTGCAAAACAGATACACTGCTTTGAGTACTGTTGAGGGGGATGACTCATCAGGGGAGGGCAGCAGCAGCCAAGTTCATGGCACCATGGCTGGCTCTGTTGCACAGGAGGGCAGGAAAAAGAGTGGGAGAGCGATAGTGATAGGGGATTCAATTGTAAGGGGAATAGATAGGCGTTTCTGTGGCCACAACCGAGACTCCAGGATGGTATGTTGCCTCCCTGGTGCAAGGGTCAAGGATGTCTCGGAGTGGGTGCAGGACATTCTAAAAAGGGAGGGAGAACAGCCAGTTGTTGTGGTGCACATTGGTACCAATGACATAGGTAAAAAAAGGGATGAGGTCCTACGAAACGAATTTAAGGAGCTAGGAGCTAAATTAAAAAGTAGGACCTCAAAAGTAGTAATCTTGAGATTGCTACCAGTGCCACGTGCTAGTCAGAGTAGGAATCGTAGGAAGGCGCAGATGAATACATGGCTTGAGCAGTGGTGCAGCAGGGAGGGATTCCAATTCCTGGGGCATTGGAACCGGTTCTGGGGTAGGTGGGACCAGTACAAACCGGACGGTCTGCACCTGGGCAGGACCGGAACCAATGACCTAGGGGGAGTGTTTGCTAGTGCTGTTGGGGAGGAGTTAAACTAATATGGCAGGGGGATGGGAACCAATGCAGGGAGACAGAGGGAAACAAAAAGGAGACAAAAGCAAAAGACAGAAAGGAGATGAGGAAAAGTGGAGGGCAGAGAAACCCAAGGCAAAGAACAAAAAGAGCCACTGTACAGCAAAATTCTAAAAGGACAAAGGGTGTTAAAAAACAAGGCTTTGATTCTTAATGCAAGGAGTATCCGTAATAAGGTGGATGAATTAACTGTGCAAATAGATGTTAACAAATATGATGTGATTGGGATTACAGAGACGTGGCTCCAAGATGATCAGGGCTGGGAACTCAACATCCAGGGGTATTCAACATTCAGGAAGGATAGAATAAAAGGAAAAGGAGGTGGGGTAGCATTGCTGGTTAAAGAGGATATTAATGTAATAGTTAGGAAGGATATTAGCTTGGATGGTGTGGAATCTATATGGGTAGAGCTGCAGAACATCAAAGGGCAAAAAACGTTAGTGGGAGTTGTGTACAGACCTCCAAAAAGTAGTATTGATGTTGGGGAGGGCATCAAACAGGAAATTAGGGGTGCATGCAATAAAGGTGCAGCAGTTATAATGGGTGACTTTAATATGCACATAGATTGGGCCAACCAAACTGGAAGCAATACGGTGGAGGAGGATTTCCTGGAGTGCATAAGGGATGTTTTCTAGACCAATATGTCGAGGAACCAACTAGGGCGGAGGCCATCTTAGACTGGGTGTTATGTAATGAGAGAGGATTAATTAGCAATCTCGTTGTTCGAGGCCCCTTGGTGAAGAGTGACCATAATATGGTGGAATTCTACATTAGGATGGAGAATGAGACAGTTAATTCAGAGACCATGGTCCAGAACTTAAAGAAGGGTAACTTTGAAGGTATGAGGCGTGAATTGGCTAGGATAGATTGGCGAATGATACTTAAGGGGTTGACTGTGGATGGGCAATGGTAGACATTTAGAGACCGCATGGATGAACTACAACAATTGTACATTCCTGTCTGGCGTAAAAATAAAAAAGGGAAGGTGGCTCAACCGTGGCTATCAAGGAAAATCAGGGATAGTTTTAAAGCCAAGGAAGCGGCATACAAATTGGCCAGAAATAGCAGTGAACCCGGGGACTGGGAGAAATTTAGAACTCAGCAGAGGAGGACAAAGGGTTTGATTAGGGCAGGGAAAATGAAGTATGAGTAGAAGCTTGCAGGGAACATTAAGACGGATTGCAAAAGTTTCTATAGATATGTAAAGAGAAAAAGGTTAGTAAAGACAAACGTAGGTCCCCTGCAGTCAGAATCAGGGGAAGTCATAACGGGGAACAAAGAAATGGCAGAACAATTGAACAAGTACTTTGGTTCGGTATTCACTGAGGAGGACACAAACAACCTTCCGGATATAAAAGGGGTCAGAGGGTCTCGTAAGAAGGAGGAGCTGAGCGAAATCCTTATCAGTCGGGAAATTGTGTTGGGGAAATTGATGGGATTGAAGGCCGATAAATCCCCAGGGCCTGATGGACTGCACACCAGAGTACTTAAGGAGGTGGGCTTGGAAATAGCGGATGCATTGACAGTCATTTTCCAACATTCCATTGACTCTGGATTAGTTCCTATCGAGTGGAGGGTAGCCAACGTAACCCCACTTTTTAAAAAAGGAGGGAGAGAGAAAACAGGGAATTATAGACCGGTCAGCCTGACCTCAGTAGTGGGTAAAATGATGGAATCAATTATTAAGGATGTCATAGCAGCGCATTTGGAAAGAGGTGACATGATGGGTCCAAGCCAGCAGAGATTTGTGAAAGGGAAATCATGCTTGACAAATCTTCTGGAATTTTTTGAGGATGTTTCCAGTAGAGTGGACAAGGGAGAACCAGTTGATGTGGTATATTTGGACTTTCAGAAGGCTTTCGACAAGGTCCCACACAGAGATTAATGTGCAAAGTTAAAGCACATGGGATTGGGGGTAGTGTGCTGACATGGATTGAGAACTGATTGTCAGACAGGAAGCAAAGAGTAGGAGTAAATGGGTACTTTTCAGGATGGCAGGCAGTGACTAGTGGGGTACCGCAAGGTTCTGTGCTGGGGCCCCAGCTGTTTACACTGTACATTAATGATTTAGACGAGGGGATTAAATGTAGTATCTCCAAATTTGCGGATGATACTAAGTTGCGTGGCAGTGTGAGCTGCGAGGAGGATGCTATGAGACTGCAGAGGAACTTGGATAGGTTAGGTGAGTGGGCAAATGCATGGCAGATGAAGTATAATGTGGATAAATGTGAGGTTATCCACTTTGGTGGTAAAAACAGAGAGATAGACTATTATCTGAATGGTGACAGATTAGGAAAAGGGGAGGTGCAACGAGACCTGGGTGTCATGGTACATCAGTCATTGAAGGTTGGCATGCAGGTACAGCAGGCGGTTAAGAAAGCAAATGGCATGTTGGCCTTCATAGCGAGGGATTTGAGTACAGGGGCAGGGAGGTGTTGCTACAGTTGTACAGGGCCTTGGTGAGGCCACACCTGGAGTATTGTGTACAGTTTTGGTCTCCTAACTTGAGGAAGGACATTCTTGCTATTGAGGGAGTGCAGCGAAGGTTCACCAGACTGATTCCCGGGATGGCGGGACTGACCTATCAAGAAAGACTGGATCAACTGGGCTTGTATTCACTGGAGTTCAGAAGAATGAGAGGGGACCTCATAGAAACGTTTAAAATTCTGATGGGTTCAGATAGGTTAGATGCAGGAAAAATGTTCCCAATGTTGGGGAAGTCCAGAACCAAGGATCACAGTCTAAGGATAAGGGGTAAGCCATTTAGGACCGAGATGAGGAGAAACTTCTTCAACCAGAGAGTGGTGAACCTGTGGAATTCTCTACCACAGAAAGTTGTTGAGGCCAATTCACTAAATATATTCAAAAAGGAGTAAGATGAAGTCCTTACTACTAGGGGGATCAAGGGGTATGGCGAGAAAGCAGGAATGGGGTACTGAAGTTGCATGTTCAGCCATGAACTCATTGAATGGCGGTGCAGGCTAGAAGGGCCGAATGGCCTACACCTGCACATATTTTCTATGTTTCTATGTTTCTATGTAACTGTTTGGCATTGTGCCTCTGTCAGGGACTGACTGTTAGTGTAACGTGTTGTAAGCCACCCGAACCCACCATTGTCTCCCACACCTCCAGCAGCACTCTTCCCCCAACCCCCCCCCACCTCCCAACCCTTCGCTCCGTGTGTCCCTCCTCACTCCTGCACTCCCAACAGCACTCTTCCCCTCCCCGCACCCCCACCCCACCAAGCCCCCAACCCAACCCCTTGCAGGTAGCAGCAGGACCAATCTGTGTGTCTCATACTGTAGGGCAATTAGTCGCTGGCTTCCTCGGTCCACGGACACCCATCTCACTGCAGCAGGAGAGATCTCCGAGCCACGACATACCACACCAGCACGCCCCTCGGCCATGGCTAGTTGCGGGAGGCAGGCATGACTAAAGGGGTGAGGGATGTTTATCTTTTGCAGGTGTTCTTAAATGTTGTGTTTGGTATGATAATGGACCATGAATCAGTTGTAATGTTATGTAATAAACTTTATTGAAATGTTTACAATGTACTTTACTTTAGTGCAATAATAATAAAACCATTCTTGTCATGATTCAGTTTCAATGTACAATATATTTCATTGAAATCTTTACAATGTACTTTACTTTACTGCAATAAAATCATTCTTGCATCAAATTTGATATGACTTTTTCTGATCACTTAACAACCCCAAAAACTTATCTAGTTTTAAAATTAGAAAACTTAGTAAACCATTTCAATTTGTGAACAAAATCACTGAAAAACCTTAAGATAACTTTTAACACAGTAAATTTAAACAACTTATTAAGATCACTTAAAAACTCTAAGATCACTTATATACTTGTAAAGTTACAAAACTTAGTACACAATTTCAATTTGAAAACAGTTACAACAGTGGCATCAAATCTACTACATCAACACCAACAGCAAAGAAAGGCTGTACCCAGCTCTCATCCACATCTCGGTGCATGTGCACTGCCTCATGGCTCATGGCGGGGGTGCAGGGGAAGAGAAGGGGTGGGGAGGTGTAGGGGAAGAGAAGGGGTGGTGGGGGGAGAGAGGGGGGGTCGGGGAAGAGAGAGGGTGGGGTGGGAGAGAGGGGGGATCCCACCTTGGATCTCTACAGAGGCTGATACTGGGATTGCAGTGGGAGTGGCATTTGATCGGCCGGGAGGTGTGCGCTTATTGCAGCAGCTAACTGCCTGATGGCCTCTGCCAGCGTTTGCGCTGCCCCAGCGATTCCCACACTCAGTTCACGTGGCATAACTGCTATTTGCCCAAACAGTGCTGTCAACTCATCACCAACCCCTCTGATGGTGCCCTCCAGTGAACGGGTAAGTTCATTGCCCTCCACACCCAATGCAATAACGTCAAGCCCATTTGTTGAACGCTGCATCTCAGGAGAGCCTACTCGGGTTCTCCTTCCTCTCCCCCCCGGCTCTGCCTCGTGGCACCACTCCAGTGCGAGGCGCAGGGTGGGACGGTGGGGCCCTGGGTGTTCCACACTGCATTCCACCACCGCCACCATCACCACTGGGACCCTCTACCTCTGACACTGGGACCCTGGGTGTTCCACACTGCATTCCACCACCGCCACCGTGACCCTCTATCTCTGATAATGAGGCCCTGGGTGTTCCACACTGCGTTCTATCTCCACCATTGTGCCCTGCTACCTCTGATAATGAGGCCCTGGGTGCTACAAGCTGCATTCTACCACCACCACTGTGACCGTCTACCTCTGATAATGGAGCCCTGGATGCTACAAGCTGCATTCTACCACCACCACTGTGACCGTCTACCTCTGATAATGGGGCCCTGGGTGCTACAAGCTGCATTCTACCACCACCACTGTGACCGTCTATCTCTGATAATGGGGCCCTGGGTGCTACAAGCTGTATTCTACCACCACCACTGTGACCCTCTACCTCTGATAATGGGGCCTTGGGTGCTACAAGCTGCATTCTACCACCACCACTGTGACCGTCTACCTCTGATAATGGGGCCCTGGGTGCTACAAGCTGCATTCCACCACCACCACTGTGACCCTCAACCTCGAAGGATGTGAAACCATGGAACGTCTTACCAGAACTTACATCACTAAGCACGGATGGGTATGTGAGGAGATGATGACATGCCGCATCAGAACTTAAATTACCCACGCAAGGGTGCGGGGTGGATGAAGGAGTGGAATGTTGGAGGAGAACTCATGGTATTCTCTGGGATAGTGAGGCCCTGCACTGTGGACTGATCCATATTACGATTGACATTCTTCCCTGAACACATATCCATTCCCCCCTCCTCCTCCCCCCACTGCCTTGGACTTGATCGTATGCATCCGACTCTTACTCTGAATCTTCTAGATTGACATCATGTTCTGCAAAATATAACTGAACAGTCAAATGGTTAGCAGCATAGGAGTGGGCAGGATGGGTGACATGGATAGTCTCGCACATAGCAGGCTAGGCAGCAGGATGATTTGAAGGGTCACGATGCATTTTCAGGACTTACCCTCTCCCAAGCTTGTGCATCACTGATTGCCTTTCTCCAGGCGCGAATCACCATGGCAGCAACCCTCTGTTCCAAGGGTGTCAGTGGGTGCAGATTTGGCGGGCCTCCTCCTGTTCGTGTTCTTTCCCTTTTGTTGTGAGCCAATTTCTTCTGCAATGATGAAAATATAACTTTTTAGAGAGGGTGCCTTTCTGCTAGGTGGGACATATACAGTTGGTCACATTTACAATTGCAATTCCATTGAGAAAATGAAGATATTACTTACACTGACTTGACCAAGGTCCTGCCATTTCTTTTTACACTCGGCTCCAGATCTCCTGGTATTCACCACTGCACAGAATTCATCTGCAACTAGGTCCCAGCGTTTCTTGATTTCTTTGGGTGCCACCTTTGTGCGGTCTCTGTTGCTGGTGTCCAGCTCCTGCCATCTACCCTCAATGACATTAACTAGTGTCTCGACTTCGTCATGCAAGAAGTTCTTCGTTCTCGCTGCACGTTCTTGCATTGCTGTACAGGTACTGGATTTCCACTCAGTGATTTTTAAAAATACAGTCCTTTCCTTGCATGCATGTGTGCAGCACCCCTTTGCACTCCAAGAATCACGAGACTTTTCACTCCTTCCCTTCCTGCACCCAAAAATCACACAGCTCGCTGTAACAGAGTGCCACATTTTCCCTTTAAATGTCCTTGCTTGCACCTATGCAGCACCTTTGGATCGCTCCTTTGCACAAGAATCAGTAAAATAATGTTTACTCCTTTTCCTACCTGCAACCAAAAATCCCAGCTAGCTTAAAATGAGTGCCATGTTCTCCCTTTAAATGGGCAATTGCCAAGGTCGAGGTCCCATTGCGCATGCGCGCACGTTATAACGCGCATGCGCAAAGGAGCCGGCTGTGAAAGACACGTAGGGGCTTAGCCCCACCCCCCTGCAGACTGCGATAGGCTTGCTCCGCCCCAGGGAGACTCCACTGCGCCACGCCATGCCACGCCACGCTCTAGGAGGACCGGAGAATTGCTTAGGAAGATTCCGGCGCGCTTTCGAGCTCAGGCAGGTCACGTAAGTCTCGGAGGTGCGCCATTTTCGCCAGAACCGGAAACTTGGGCCCCAGGTGTGTACGATGTGTGCATGCACCCGAAGAGGCCTCACAAATGCTGGTTCTCAGCATGCGATGTGCATGCGCCGAGAACCAGCTTTTACGATCTGTCAAAATTTGCTATTTGCTCAACTCTTGCTCTGCAAATGTCCTTCAAACTCTTACACCTGGTAAAAGCAGGCATTTGGCCTCCCTTTACCAGCATAAGAGTTTTAAAACATAGAAAAATTAAATGTTACTTTTATATTAAAAACCCTGTAAGTTTATTTTTAACACTATTAAAACATTTTTTTTAATTCAAAAAAATAAATTTTTCTCTAAATCATTTAATTTAATACAATTTCTACTAATTTAAAAAAAGTGAAGTGTCCTTTTTATTTATGTTTGTGTTTTATTTGATTTTAGGGATATTCTCATTGATAGTAATGGGAGTTCGGCGATCCCATTACTATGAATGAGAATACTACATTGTGATTGGTGATCCAGGCCCAAGTGATCCCAGGATACGCATATGCTCCTGGAAGACATGTTCCTGTATGCTGGACTGAGAATCTAGGCCTTGAAGCGCAATCCTACGTTCCTCCGGGACCACTGGGTATTTTCATTCAAATATTTTCAGTCAGAGGCATTCGCCCGCAGGAGGCCTCCGACTGCAATTTCCCGTCCAATATCCCATATACTGCTTTTGCAGCTTCATCAACTGTCCTGCCACTTTTAAAGATTTGTGTATCTGAACCTTTAAGTCTCTCCTTTCATACTTTTACAATTGTACTATTTAGCATTTATGGCCCCACCTTAAAATTTAAAAAAGTAAATGAACAAATGCAGTCTCACATTTATTAACAATTATGTGTGGGATACTTAATACAATTGTTTAATTAAAAGCACTAGATTGATGATAGGGGAGGAGGTGGCAATGCTGGAGCTGGAGATGAGCACAACACATGCACTATGGAGCTGCAACTGCTCAATTCCTGTAAGATTTTAGAAAAACATTAATTGAATGCAAAAATATTATACATTGAAGCACCACTAAAATAGTGTAAAGGGGAATTTCACATGCATGTTTTAAGCTTCTATATGCTAGTATCCATGCATAAGTTCAGGACCTTTAAAAGTTGTCTTCTTAGGCACTCCCCCTGAGTCGAGGATGACTTGCTTTAACACTAATATGAGCTCTAAGGTGATTAATGCGTCCAATGCAGGATCTACAGTCTCTATCACAGGTGGGGCAGGTGGTGGTTGAAGAGAGGGGCGGGTGGGGTGCTTGATTTTTCGTATGTCCTTCCCCAGTTTGTACTTGGGCTTCTGCGTGCTCCCGGTGAAGAAACTCAAAGTGCTTAGCTCCTTCTCGAATGCTTCTCCTTCACTTTGAACTGTCATGGGCCAGGGATTCCCAAGAGGTGGTGGGGATATTACATTTTTTCAAGGAGGCTTTGAGGGTGTCCTTGAAGCGTTTTCTCTGCCCTCCTGGGACTCGCTTGCTGTGACGGAGCTCAGAGTAGAGTGCTTGTTTTGGGCGTCCTGTATCAGGCATGTCGACAATGTGGCCTGTCCATCGGAACTGATTGAGCGTGATCAATGCCTCGATGCTGGGGATGTTGGCCTGAGAGAGAACACTGATGTTAGTGCACCTATCCTGCCAATGGATTTGGAGAATTTTGCGGAGACAGTGTTGCTAGTACTTCTCTAGTGCTTTGAGGTGCCTACTGTACATTGTCCATATCTCTGAAGCATAAAGGAGGACGGGTATCACTCCTGCTCGATAGACCATGAGCTTGGTGCCGGGTTTGAGATCTTGGTCTTCAAACACTCTTTTCCTCAGGCAACCGAAGGCTACACTGGCACACTGAAGGCGGTGTTGAATTTTGTCATTGATGTCTGCCCTCGCAAACAGAAGGCACACAAGGTATGGAAAGTGGCCCATGCTGTCCAAGGTCTTGTTATGGATCTTGATAATCAGGGGGCAGTACTGTGCGGCAGGGGCAGGTTGGTTGAGAACTTTTGTCTTATGGATGTTTAATTTAAGGCCCAGACTCTCGTACACTTCAGTGAAGGTGTCAACGATGGTTTGGAGTTTGGCCTCCGAGTGTGCACAAATGCAAGCGTCGTCTGCATCCTGTAATTTAATGACAGAGGTTGGAACAATCTTGGTTCTTGACTGGAGGCGACGGAGATCGAACAATACCCTGTTCGTCCTGTAGATTAGCTCCACTCCAGTGGGGAGCTTGTTAAAGGTGAGATGAAGTATTGCAGCGAGAAATATTGAGAAGAGCGTTAAAATCTTTAAAAGTAAGGAGTAATGTACACTATACAAATATGTCTAAAAACAAATAACTAAAGGAATGATAATTATAAATGTAATATTAAATTTAACATTAAATGTTTGTAAGACTGCAGTTTGTGTGGAATTGACAAACATTTAACTGTCAACCTTATATTTAAAAGGGTCTTCCACAAGATAATAGTCTGGATGTGGTGTCAGCTGTATCAGTAGAGAGCACTCTTGTGTCTGAATCAGAACGTTGTGGGTTCAAATCCCACTCCAGAAACTTGAGCACAAAATCAAGGCTGACGCAGTGGAGTGCTGCACTGTTGCAGGTGCTTTCTTTCAGATGAGATGTTAAACCGAGACTCGTCTGCTCCCTGAGGTGGATGTGAAAGATCCCTCTGCACTATTTCAAAGAAGAGCAGGGGAGTTATCCCTGGTATCCTGACCAATATTTATCCCTCAATCAGCATAACACAAACAGATTATCTGATCATTATCATGTTGCTGTTTGCAGGTGCTTGCTGTGTGCAAATTGGTTGCATTACAACAGTGACTACACTTCAAAGGTACTTAATTGGGTGTAAAGTGCTTTGGGATGTCCTGAGGTGATGAAAGGTGCTATATAAATGTGTCTTTCTTAGTGCCACTTTGGTAATTAGACACAATCTCATAACCTATATCAGTTCTGGTTGGTCTTCAGATGTCATCATCCCAGGGTTGCAAGAGGGAGGGTTGCTGCTTTCTGCACATATTGGGCCCAAGTTTACACATGATTTGTGCCTGATTTTTAGGAGCAACTGGTGGAGAATGGACTATCTTAGAAATTGCAATTCTCCATATTTTTTTTTCTGCAGTTCTAGTCAGGTAAAACAGTTCTACTTTGGAACAGAATTTTTTTTTCAAAAGGGGACGTGTCCGGCCACTGACGCCTGATTTCAAAGTTTCCACAGTAAAAACGTACTCCAAACTAACTTAGAATGGAGCAAGTGAAGATTTTTGTAGAACTGAAAAAACCTGTTCTACACATTAAAAAATCAGGCGCAGGTTACAAATTAGGCGTCCAGAACGAGGTGGAGGGGGAAGGGAAGTCATTAAATTCTACAATAAATCCTTATTTATGCTTCTACAAATATTATACAAATAAATCCAACCTGAATAAACATTTATAAGCAAAGAAAAGATTAAATAAACCATCTTCCTACCTGTGTGAAAGTGCTTCAGTCAGCTCATCGATGTGGTGTCGTTCCCGTGAACGGGAGGGAGGGAGGGAGGGAGGGTCAGGCAGGCAGCAAGCAGCTTTTCACTTCAGGTGGAAGCCTTACAGTCAGCTCAGCGATGTGGCATCATTCCCGCGAACGGGAGGGAGGGAGGGGCAAGCAGTAAGCAGGAAGCCTCAGTGCTGATGTGCTGATGGCAATGTGCTTTTATTAAAAAATGTTCAAAAATTAAACAGCTACAAAGAACTACAAAAATGGCCGAGTGCCAATGTTTCTTTCACACTGCGCGTGCGCGAACGCTCCAACGCGCACGCGCAGCGTTGCCGGCAGGAAAAAAACTAATTTAAATAGTACCCGCCCCCTCCCACTTACAAAATCGGCGCGAGTGTAGGCTCCGCCCCCTTGGGTGCCGCGCCAAACAGACAAGGAGCTGCAAAGCGCTCCAGAATCGCGCGCTTTTTTTCTGGCGCCATTTTAGGCGCGAAAAACGGGTGCCCAGCTCGGAGGGGCGCCCGTTTTTTATCGTGTGGAAACTTGGGCCTATTATCTCTTGAACTAAATGAACTGCACCCAGTTAAATAGTATAATTAGATGTAACAGTGGGCCAGAATTTAGTGTCACAATAACAGTCAAGCCACTGACGCTCACTGTTATTTATGCGCAAAGCACACAGCAACTTCAGGCGAGGGCCGGTGCGTGGTTAAATGTAAAAATCCGAAAGTTGCTGTCCGATATACACTGCTCATCACTAGCTTCCCAAAAACGGCATCTGTCTGTCTGACTCACCAATCAAATGAATAGGGTGAAGTTCCTGGACTTGCATCGTAGATACAACAACAACAAAAACTTTTATTCATATAGCACCTTTAACATAGTAAAATGTCCCAAGGCACTTCACAGCAGTATTATAAGAAAAAACAAACAAATTTGACACCGAGCCGCATAAGAAGAAATTACGGCAGATGACCAAAAGCTTGGTCAAAGAGGTAGGTTTTAAGGAGTTCCAGAGCTTAGGGCCCAGGCAGCTGAAGGCACGGCTACCAATGGTTGAGCAGTTATAATGCAGGATGCTCAAGAGGGCAGAATTTGAGGAGCGCAGACATCATGTAGGGTTGTGAGGCTGAAATAAATTACAGAGATAGGGAGGGGCGAGGCAATAGAGGGATTTGTAAACAAGGATGAGAATTTTGAAATTGAGGCATTGCTTAACCAGGAGCCAATGTAGGTCACCGAGCACAGGGGTGATGGTTGATCGGGAGTTGGTGTGAGTTAGGTCACGGGAAACCAAGTTTTGGATGACCTCAGTTTTACATAGAGTAGAATGTGGGAGGCCAGCCAGGGGTGTGTTGGAGTAGTCAAGTCGAGAGGCAACAAAGGCATGGATGAGGGTTTCAGCAACAGATGAGCTGAGACAGGGTCGGAGGCGGGCAATGTTACGGAGGTGGAAATAGGCGGTTTTAGTTATGCCACGGATATGTGGCCAGAAGCTCATTTCAGGGTCAAATAAGACCCCTAGGTTGCGAATAATCTAGTTTAGCCTCAGATAGATGTTAGGGAGAGGGATGGAGTCAATGGCTTGGGAACGCAGTTTGTGGCGGGGACTGAAGACAATGGCTTCGGTTTTCCCAATATTTAATTGAAGAAAATTTCTGCTCATCCAGTACTGGATGTCGGACAAGCAGTCTAATAATTTAGAGACCATGGAGGGGTCGAGAGAAGTGGTGGAGAGGTCGAGCTGAGTTTCGTCAGCGTACATGCAGTTTTGGTTTCCATATTTACGAAAGGATATACTTGCTTTGGAGGCAGTTCAGAGAAGGTTCACTAGGTTGATTTTGGGGATGAAGGGGTTGACTTATAGGGAAAGGTTGAGTAGGTTGGGCCTCTACTCATTGGCGTTCAGAAGAATGAGAGATGATCTTATCGAAACATATAAGATTATGAGGGGGCATGACAAGGTGGGTACAGAGAGGATGTTTCCACTGATCGGGGAGACTAGAACTAGAGGGCATGATCTTAGAATAAGGGGCCGCCCATTTAAAACAGAGATGAGGAGGAATTTCTTCCCTCAGAGGATTGTAAATCTGTGGAATTTGTTGCCTCAGAGAGCTGTGGAAGCTGGGACATTGAATAAATTTAAGACAGAAATAGACAGTTTCTTGAGCGATAACGGGATAAGAGGATAAGGGATTATGGGGAGCGGGCGGGGAAGTGGAGCTGAGTCCATGATCAGATCAGCCATGATCTTATTGAATGGAGCAGGCTCGAGGGACTGTATGGCCTACTCCTGTTCCTATTTCTTATGTTATTATGTTCATATGTGGAACTGACGCCGTGTTTTCGGATGATATCGCCAAGGGGCAGCATATAGAATATATGAATTAAACAAGCCATAGAATGTTAGGGCTTGTCCATTTCAGAAGTACTCCTTTTAACGACATGATATCTAACTTAAATACTGCCAAACAACCTCTCTGGCACTGAAAACGAACTTTTACAAGTGCGGAGTCTCATTCCTTCAGCTTTTAATTGTTGGAGATTTAAAAAAATTACATAGAAACATAGAAACATAAAAAATAGGTGCAGGAACAGGCCATTCGGCCCTTCGAGCCTGCACCAGAATTCAATATGATCATGGCTGATCATGCAACTTCAGTACCCCATTCCTACTTTCTCTCCATAACCCCTGATCCCTTTAGCCGTAAGGGTCACATCTAACTCCCTCTTGAATATATCCAATGAACTGGACTCAACAACTTTCTGTGGTAGAGAATTCCACAGGTTCACCACTCTCTGGGTGAAAAAGTTTCTCCTCATCTCGGTCCTATATGGATTACCCCTTATCCTTATACTGTGACCCCTGGTTCTGGGCTTCCCCAACATCGGGAACATTCTTCCTGCATCTAACCTGTCCAGTCCCGTCATAATTTTATATGTTTCTATGAGATGCCCTCTCATTCTTCTAAATTCCAGTGAGTATAAGCCTAGCCGATCCAGTCTTTCTTCATATGTCAGTCCTGCCATCCTGGGAATTAGTCTGGTGAACCTTCGCTGCACTCACTCAATAGCAAGCACGTCCTTCCTCAGGCTAGGAGACCAAAACTGCACATAATACTCAAGGTGTGGTCTCACCAAGGCCCTGTACAACTGCAGTAAGACCTCCCTGCTCCTATACTCAAATCCTCTCGCTTTGAAGGCCAACATGCCATTTGCTTTCTTTACTGCCTGCTGTACCTGCATGGCTACCTTCAGTGACTGATGTACCATGACACCCAGGTCTTGTTGCACCTCCCTTTTTACTAATCTGTCACCATTCAGATAATAATCTGCCTTCCTGTTTTTGCCACCAAAGTGGATAACCTCACATTTATCCACATTATACTGCATCTGCCATGCATTTGCCCATTCACCTAACCTGTCCAAGTCACCCTGCAACCTCTTAGCATCCTCCTCACAGCTCACACTACCAACCAGCTTAGTGTCATCTGCAAACTTGGAGATATTACATTCAATTCATTCGTCCAAATCATTAATGTATATTGTAAATAGCTGGGGTCCCAGCACTGAACCTTGTGGCACCCCACTAGTCACTGCCTGCCATTCTGAAAAGGACCTGTTTATTCCCACTCTTTGTTTCCTGTCTGCCAACAGGTTCTCTATCCATGTCAATACATTACCCCCAATACCATGTGCCTTAATTTTGCACACTAATCTCTTGTGTGAGACCTTGTCAAAAGCCTTTTGAAAGTCCAAATACACCACATCCACTGGTTCTCCCTTATCCACTACTAGTTACATCCTCAAAAAACTCTAAAAGATTTGTTAGGCATGATTTCCCTTTCATAAATCCATGTTGACTTGGACCGATCCTGTCACTGCTTTCCAAATGTGCTGCTATTACATCTTTAATAATTGATTCCAGCCACCGATGTCAGGCTAACTGGTCTATAATTCCGTTTTCTCTCTCCCTCCTTTTTTAAGAAGTGGGGTTGAATTATCTACCCTCCAATCCATAGGTACTGATCCAGAGTCCATGGAATTTTGGAAAATGACCACCAATGCATCTACTATTTCTAGGGCCACTTCCTTAAGTACTCTGGGATGCAGACTATCAGGCCCTCCCTTCAGTCCCATCAGTTTCCCTAACACCATTTCCTGACTAATAAGGATTTCCCTCAGTTCCTCCTTCTCGCTAGACCCTTGGTCCCCTAATATTTTCGGGAGGTTATTCGTGTCTTCATTAGTGAAGACAGAACCAAAGTATTTGTTCAATTGGTCTGCCATTTCTTTGTTCCCCATTATGAATTTACCTGATTCTGACTGCAAGGGACCTACATTAGTCTTCACTAATCATTTTCTCTTCACATATCTATAGAAGCTTTTGCAGTCAGTTTTTATGTTCCCTGCAAGCTTTCTCTCATACTCTATTTTCCCCCTCCTAATTAAACCCTTAGTCCTCTTCTGTTGAATTCTAAATTTCTCCCAGTCCTCAGGTTTGCTGCTTTTTCTGGCCAATTTATATGCTTCTTCCTTGGATTTAACACTATCCCTACTTTCCCTTGTTAGCCATGGTTGAGCCACCTTTCCTGTTGTATTTTTACGCCAGACAGGGATGTACAATAGTTGTAATTCATCCATGTGATCTTTAAATGTCTGCCATTGCCTATCCACCGTCAACCCTTTAAGCATCATTCGCCAGTCTATACTAGTCAAATCAAGTCTCATACCATCGAAGTTTCCTTTCTTTAAGTTTAGGACCCTAGTCTCTGAATTAACTGTGTCACTCTCCATCTTAATGAAGAATTCTACCATATTATGGTCACTCTTCCCCAAGGAGCCACGCATGACCAGATTACTAATTAATCCTCTCTCGTGACACAAGACCCACTGTAGGATGGCCTGATCTCTAGCTGGTTCCCTGACATATTGGTCTGGAAAACCATCCCTTATACACTCCAGGAAATCCTCCTCCACAGTATTGCTACCAGTTTGGTTAGCCCAATCAATATGTAATTTAAAGTCACCCATGATAACTGCTGTACCCTTATTGCGTGCGTCCCTAAATTTCCTGTTTGATGCCATCCACAACCTCCCTACTACTGTTTGGTGGTCTGTACACAACTTCCACTAACTTTTTCTGCCCTTTGGTGTCTCGCAGCTCTCACCATATAGATTCCACATCATCCAAGCTGATATCCTTCCTTACTATTGCATTAACCTCCTCTTTAACCATTAATGTTATCCCACCTCCTTTTCCTTCCTGTCTATCCTTCCTGAATATGTTGAGTTCCCAGCCTTGGTTACCCTGGAGCCATGTCTCCGTAATTCCAATTACATCATACCCACTAACAGCTATCTGCGCAGTTAATTCATCCACCTTTTTACGAATGCTCCTTGCATTGAGACTCAGAGCCTTCAGGCTTATTTTTTTCACACTCTTTGTCCTTTTAGAATTATGTTGCAATGTGGCCCTTTTGATTTTTGCCCTTTATTTCTCTGCCCTCCATTCTTACTTTTCTCCTTCCTACCTTTAGCTTCTGTCCCCTTTTTACTACCCTCTGCCTCCCTGCATAGGTTCCCATCCCCCTGCCATATTAGTTTAACCCCTCCCTAACAGCACCAGCAAACACCCCGCCTAGGACATAAGTTCCGGTCCTGCCCAGGTGCAGACCGTCCGGTTTGTACTAGTCTCACCCCGCCTAGAACCGGTTCCGATGCCCCAGGAATTTGAAACCCTCCTCCTTGCACCATTCCTCAAGCAACGTATTCGTCTGAACTATCCTGCAATTCCTACACTGACTAGCACATGGCACTGGTAGCAATCCTGAGATTACTTACATTATTTGTACTTTTTCTTTCTGTCTCTTTTCTCTCTCTCTTAATCCAATCTTTCTTTCCCTCTCTTTATTTAGCTTTCCGTATTGATTTCACTATTCTAATTGATGCTTCCTGGATCAGACTCTGCACTGTTCATTAAAAATGCTTCAATCTGATTAAGGAGATACACATCGGGGCAAAATGTCCCCTGTTATTGATGGGCAGTTAGAACTTACAGGAGACGCTAATGGGGCACCAAATGGTTTTCACCTGGGCATGCGCAAAAATCGCTCCCACAGAATTGGGCAGGGGTTTTGTGGAGGCTCTATGAGCTAGCGCCGCACTGGCTGCCACATCGCCCATGACACACGTCATGAGGTCTGGATCCGCACGGTCTCTCTGGGAGTCCACCATCGTCTGCACACTGACAATGCTGGGCTCCGAAGTGTGCACAGAGCTGTGTACAATGCGGGAGGCGGACTCCTCCATGCTCCTTACCATTTCCGACGGGCTCTCGTGCACCCTTGTCATGTCGGAGTGCATGGCCATCACCCTTTGTGTGAACGCTTCCCCATCGAAATCCTCATCTGAGTCCTGTGCATCAGAACTCTCACGCGAACTCGCCCTCTGGGGAGCTGGCCCCCGAGGTTCCCTTTCCCCTTGACCGTGCTGCAGCCCGCTAGGCCCTGGTGCATCACCCAATGCAGAACCCTGTACTAACCTAATCACTAAGGACCGCATAGTGCCAGTATCTGAGCTGATGCCTGCGGGTGAGAGAAGCAGTGATGCATTGTTTGGCTCCTCCTCCTCTTCCCCTTTCTCATCCTCATCCCACTCTTTTCCCTTGTGACTCAGTTGGGGGGGCTCAGGCACAGACTACTCATCTGCTGCATGGTTATCTGAAAGCATAAATGGCACAACAGTTGCGTTAAGTTAAGGGCAGGGGGGCAGGATTGGAACAAGGAAGGCAGACAGTATGTGGAGCTGGAAAGTGATAAGGTCTCATGTTTTAACAGGGAAGTGGGATGAGAAGAGGGGCTAAAGAAACCATTGCTGCCCCCAGCGGGCCCGACGTCTCCGCCGACCATGGCGCCCACCAACTGTGGGCCAGTCAGCCACAGCACCCACTCTTCCAAGTCAGTCAGCTGGCATAATTCAACTTCCCCCCGCCCCCCCGCACTCCAGTCCACTGCTGCTCCCTTTTGTTGTGTGCCATCTTGGCCTGCAAAAGAAAGGAACCTGTGTGAGTAAAAGTCCAGTTATGTATGTAGAAGATAGGCCTGCCACGGTTAAGTAACTGTGAATGTAGGCAAGGCATGAAATGAGGATGTGACTGTGAGTAGGTACAGATGGTTAGTGGTTGCCTGTTGGGTTATGTGCTGGTTTGCAGAGTGTGCACCGACAGAGGCTCAGAGGCTGATATGTAAGAGTTGTACAAATATGTACTCATCTTGACCACTCGACTGAGGTCATTGAATTTCTTGCGACATTGTGTTGGACTTCTGTCAACCACGGTGCTGACCAACACCTCCGCCGCCACCTCTGCCCACATAGCCCTAAAAACCTGCGGCTTTGGCCTTCTCCCTGATAGAGGGAACAGTGCACTCCTCCTTCTCTCCATTGCCCCGACCAATGTCTCTAATTCCAGGTCATTGAACTGAGTGGCTCTTCTAAGAGGCATTGGAGCAACCATTGCAGACCTTGCTTTCAGCTCTCTGTGAACTCCAGAAATGATGAAAATGACCAGGTGCTGCCTGAAACAACATCCCCTTTAAGAACTGGAATGAGCAGGAGGTTGATTATCGCTGAATGAAAATCACCTAAAATTGAGTTCGGCTTTGGTAATACCGCCCCTGCAGCACTCCACTGAGGCCATTATCGCCTCAGATACTGCTTCCCTTCATTTCTGAGGCGAAAGTGCCTAATTTCCCACAATTTTGCAGCCCATCTCGCCGGGCGCTAAATGTTCCAAAAGATAAAACTTAGCGCCCCAAATGTGGTGCTACCAAATTATGCCCCCACGGTTGCTTGCCCTGTTCAGACAGGTCACATATATCCAGTAGAGGACGCTGCACCATTTCAATTTCCCATGTCCAGCAACTAGCTGTGCAAAAGTTCATGAAAATAAATGGGCAAGAGCAAGTCTAATGGACTGCAGGCGCCATTCACTCACTGGCTTCAGTAAATTCTGGCCCATAATCTTGTGTGTGTTTGCATAGAACTAGATTGCACGATATCATGGACATTTTGAATGGCTTGATGTATTTGGCCAATGCTTTCCTCTGCACACTTTGGAATTGACAAAGTATCCACATCAACACACTGTGTATCTTTTCTTTAAGAAAAACTACAAATTAATGAACTGTAAATAGTAGAGAACCTTGTAACCTAAAGTTACATGATGTTAACAGATTTACTTGGGGTTGACAAAGTGCTGCGCTGAAAATATAATATTGATTAAACATATGCTGCACACCGTTATAAATGTTATCATATTTATATTAAACTAGTGTACAGCCTTTCCAATGCCCAGTTCTTTGCATACTAGTTTTTTTTTTAATAATAGAATGGATATTTTTATTTAAAATTAGATATTTCATGTACAGGTATCAGCAGCACCAGAGAGTTTTTTTTCTCAATATATACTAAAATTAGATGAAGAATACTTGAAAGATAAATGTCAAGTCAAATATAGAATTTTTATCTTGCAGAGGCTCTAACACAAAACCAGCTAGCCCTGGAGAGTTCATGACAGAATCAGTTCATTACTCCTCTTGAAGCCAGACCCAGAGTGATCAAGAGAATCGAACTCTTGTTGCTCTAAATCCATCACTGTATAAAAAGCAGGCCTCGGCAGCCACAGGCAAGTATTTTCAGGGAAATTCTGACAAAGTTTGACAACATAACTGTATTACTAACAAAAAGTGAGCAGGCTGAAATGTTAATTTACAGCCACGCTGATGTAAAATGATTTTGTCAATCATACATTTTGCTCTTGGTACCTCCTCAATTTGCATAGGAGATAAAATGCAATGTTTTTAATTATACGCTGCTTCCATAACTTTGCAGATTTTTTGACAACATGTTGACACTGCCTGCAGATGCTTACTAATCATAGCTGTCAACTAAAAAGCTATTACTGATACAGGAAAACAAATGTAAATAAAGGAGCAACTGGCATAATTTATAACATTGGCTACAAGACATTTCTTATATATATTTCCGTTTGGGAAATATGGTCGGTCAAACGTATGGATATGTTACATACGTAGTTTTCATATTCTATTTGATCTGGCATCATGAAGCAACGAATATATACATATAATGTAAATATCACTTAAAATATTTTGAGATTAATAGTTGAATTAACTAAATATATTGAACGACGTATCTTATTACTTCTGTACTTAAAAAGCAATGTGGCTCACTCCGTGCTTGAGACAACATAAAGGGGTTAAAAATCATTAGTATTTCTAAAAAGTTTGTGGCTCAGCTTAAGTTGAGCGTGGGACCATAACGTATAACTCTCAAGAAGGGAGTAATTGGCAGATGTCCTAGTATAGACAGAATTACACGAGAAAACAATAAACACCCCAGCTTTGTCTGTCTATTTACAGAAGATTTAGTCAAGGACAAATAGGTCTGGGAAGAAGTACTTTCACAGAAATTGCTTAACTGTAGATAAGTAATGATGTAGCACATGACTCATCAGATAAAAGGCACACAGGGGAGGTAACGAAGCTTGCTGTCAATATAATTGTATTAACCAATTAATATTTGTAATCATAGTAGTTAGGCAAAACTTTGTGATGGGGCAGAAAACCAACAAATGGAAAGCTTCCGCATGGAACTTCATGATTTTGTATGTATTTTGACTATATAAAAATAGTGGCCCCGAAGCTGCTCAGAGAGAACGGCTGGTTTGGGTTACCGAGTTACTGAACTCGTGTAGAAGCCGGGTCTCCCTTGATCAATCAAGCAAAATAAACAACTCTTTTCTCCACATACAGACTTGTGTCGAGTGTTATTTAAATACTCCACAAGAGATTACATATCTTATTACTTCTGTACTTAACAAGCAATGTGGCTCACTCCATGCTTGAGAAAACATAAATTTGAATTTTCTATTTACATTAAAATGAAACAGTTATAAGAACATAAGAATTAGGAACAGGAGTAGGCCATCTAGCCCCTCGAGCCTGCTCCGCCATTCAACAAGATCATGGCTGATCTGGCCGTGGACTCAGCTCCACTTACCCGCCCCCTCCCCGTAACCCTTAATTCCCTTATTGGTTAAATATCTATCTATCTGTGATTTGAATACATTCAATGAGCTAGCCTCAACTGCTTCCTTGGGCAGAGAATTCCACAGATTCACAACCCTCTGGGAGAAGAAATTCCTTCTCAACTCAGTTTTAAATTGGCTCCCCCGTATTTTGAGGTTGTGCCCCCTAGTTCTAGTCTCCCCGACCAGTGGAAACAACCTCTCTGCCTCTATCTTGTCTACCCCTTTCATTATTTTAAATGTTTCTATAAGATCACCCCTCATCCTTCTGAACTCCAATGAGTAAAGACCCAGTCTACTCAACCTATCATCATAAGGTAACCCCCTCATCTCCGGAATCAGCCGAGTGAATCGTCTCTGTACCCCCTCCAAAGCTAGTATATCCTTCCTTAAGTAAGGTGACCAAAACTGCACGCAGTACTCCAGGTACGGCCTCACCAATACCCTGTACAGTTGCAGCATGACCTCCCTGTTTTTGTACTCCATCCCTCTCGCAATGAAGGCCAACATTCCATTCGCCTTCCTGATTACCTGCTGCACCTGCAAACTAATCTTTTGGGATTCATGCACAAGGACCCCCAGGTCCCTCTGCACTGCAGCATGTTGTAATTTCTCCCCATTCAAATAATATTCCCTTTTACTGGGTTTTTTTTCCAAGGTGGATGACCTCACATTTTCCGACATTATATTCCATCTGCCAAACCTTAGCCCATTCGCTTAACCTATCTAAATCTCTTTGCAGCCTCTCTGTGTCATCTACACAACCCGCTTTCCCACTAATCTTTGTGTCATCTGCAACATTTGTTACACGACACTCTGTCCCCTCTTCCAGGTCATCTATGTATATTGTAAACAGTTGTGGTCCCAGCACCGATCCCTGTGGCACACCACTAACCACCGATTTCCAACCCAAAAAGGACCCATTTATCCTGACTCTCTGCTTTCTGTTAGCCAGCCAATTCTCGATCCATGCTAATACATTTCCTCTGACTCCGCATACCTTTATCTTCTGCAGTAGTCTTTTGTGTGGCACCTTATCGAATGCCTTTTGGAAATCTAAATACACCACATCCATCGGTACACCTCTATCCACCATGCTCATTATATCCTCAAAGAATTCCAGTAAATTAGTTAAACATGATTTCCCCTTCATGAATCCATGTTGCGTCTGCTTGATTGCACGATTCCTATCTAGATGTCCCGCTATTTCTTCCTTAATGATAGCTTCAATCATTTTCCCCACTACAGATGTTAAACTAACCGGCTTATAGTTACCTGCCTTTTGTCTGCCCCCTTTTTTGAACAGAGGTGTTACATTAGCTGCTTTCCAATCCGCTGGTTCCTCCCCAGAGTCCAGAGAATTTTGGTAGATTATAACGAATGCATCTGCTATAACTTCCGCCATCTCTTTTAATACCTTGGGATGCATTTCATCAGGACCAGGGGACTTGTCTACCTTGAGTCCCATTAGCCTGTCCAGCACTACCCCCTTACTGATAGTGATTATCTCAAGATCCTCCCTTCCCACATTCCCGTGACCAGCAATCTTTGGCATGGTTTTTGTGTCTTCCACTGTGAAGACCGAAGCAAAATAATTGTTTAAGGTCTCAGCCATTTCCACATTTCCCATTATTAAATCCCCCTTCTCATCTTCTAAGGGACCAACATTTACTTTAGTCACTCTTTTCCATTTTATAGATCGGTAAAAGCTTTTACTATCTTTTATTTTTTATATCAGTAAGTGAACTATAACATTGTTATTACCAATTTAAGGGTATCTAAGGTTAAGACATGGCAGGAGAGCTCGGTCATGTGATATGCTCCTCTTGTACCATGTGGGAACTCGGGGACACTTCCGGTGTCCCTGACGACTACGTGTGTGGGAAGTGTATCCGCCTCGAGCTCTTGACGGTCCGCGTTGCGGAATTGGAGCTGAAGGTGGATTCACTCTGGAGCATCCACGATGCTGAGAATGACGTGAGTATCACGTGTAGTGAGTTGGTCTTACCGCAGGAGAAGGGTCCACAGCCAGATAGGGAATGGAAGACCAACAGGAAGAGCAGTGCAAGAAAGATAGTGCAGGAGTCCCCTGTGGTCATCCCCCTGCAAAACAGATACACTGCTTTGAGTACTGTTGGGGAGGATGACTCATCAGGGGAGGGCAGCAGCAGCCAAGTTCATGGCACCGTAGGTGGCTCTGCTGCAAAGGAGGGCAGGAAAAAGAGTGGGAGCGCGATAGTGATAGGGGATTCGATGGTGAGGGGAATAGATAGGCGTTTCTGCGGACGCAACCGAGACTCCAGGATGGTATGTTGCCTCCCTGGTGCAAGGGTCAAGGATGTCTCGGAGCGGGTGCAGGACATTCTGAAATGGGAGGGAGAACAGCCAGTTGTCGTGGTGCACATTGGTACCAACGACATAGGTAAAAAAAGGGATGAGGTCCTACGAAAAGAATTTAAGGAGCTAGGAGCTAAATTAAAAAGTAGGACCTCAAAAGTAGTAATCTCGGGATTGCTACCAGTGCCACGTGCTAGTCAGAGTAGGAATCGCAGGATAGCGCAGATGAATACATGGCTTGAGCAGTGGTGCAGCAGGGAGGGATTCAAATTCTTGGGGCATTGGAACCGGTTCTGGGGGAGGTGGGACCAGTACAAACCGGACGGTCTGCACCTGGGCAGGTCCGGAACCAATGTCCTAGGGGGAGTGTTTGCTAGTGCTGTTGGGGAGGAGTTAAACTAATATTGCAAGGGGATGGGAACCTATACAGGGAGACAGAGGGAGACAAAAAAGAGGCAAAAACAAAAGACAGAAAGGAGATGAGGAAAAGTGGAGGGCAGAGAAACCCAAGGCAAAGAACAAAAAGGGCCACTGTACAGCAAAATTCTAAAAGGACAAAGGGTGTTAAAAAAACAAGCCTGAAGGCTTTGTGTCTTAATGCAAGGAGTATCCGCAATAAGGTGGATGAATTAATTGTGCAAATAGATGTTAACAAATATGATGTGATTGGGATTATGGAGACGTGGCTCCAGGATGATCAGGGCTGGGAACTCAACATCCAGGGGTATTCAACATTCAGGAAGGATAGAATAAAAGGAAAAGGAGGTGGGGTAGCATTGCTGGTTAAAGAGGAGATTAATGCAATAGTTAGGAAAGACATTAGCTTGGATGATGTGGAATCTATATGGGTAGAGCTGCAGAACACTAAAGGGCAAAAATCGTTAGTGGGAGTTGTGTACAGACCTCCAAACAGTAGTAGTGATGTTGGGGAGGGCATCAAACAGGAAATTAGGAGTGCATGCAATAAAGGTGCAGCAGTTATAATGGGTGACTTTAATATGCACATAGATTGGGCTAGCCAAACTGGAAGCAATACGGTGGAGGAGGATTTCCTGGAATGCATAAGGGATGGTTTTCTAGACCAATATGTCGAGGAACCAACTAGGGGGGAGGCCATCTTAGACTGGGTGTTGTGTAATGAGAGAGGATTAATTAGCAATCTCATTGTGCGAGGCCCCTTGGGGAAGAGTGACCATAATATGGTGGAATTCTGCATTAGGATGGAGAATGAAACAGTTAATTCAGAGACCATGGTCCAGAACTTAAAGAAGGGTAACTTTGAAGGTATGAGGCATGAATTGGCTAAGATAGATTGGCTAATGATACTTAAGGGGTTGACTGTGGATGGGCAATGGCAGACATTTAGAGAACGCATGGATGAATTACAACAATTGTACATTCCTGTCTGGCGTAAAAATAAAAAAGGGAAGGTGGCTCAACCGTGGCTATCTAGGGAAATCAGGGATAGTATTAAAGCCAAGGAAGTGGCATACAAATTGGCCAGAAATAGCAGCGAACCTGGGGACTGGGAGAAATTTAGAACTCAGCAGAGGAGGACAAAGAGTTTGATTAGGGTAGGGAAAATGGAGTACGAGAAGAAGCTTGCAGGGAACATTAAGGCGGATTGCAAAAGTTTCTATAGGTATGTAAAGAGAAAGAGGTTAGTAAAGACAAACGTAGGGCCCCTGCAGTCAGAATCAGGGGAAGTCATAACGGGGAACAAAGAAATGGCAGACCAATTGAACAAGTACTTTGGTTCAGTATTCACTAAGGAGGACACAAACAACCTTCCGGATATAAAAGTGGTCAGAGGGTCTATTAAGGAGGAGGAACTGAGGGAAATCTTTATTAGTCGGGAAATTGTGTTGGGGAAATTGATGGGATTGAAGGCCGATAAATCCCCAGGGCCTGATGGACTGCATCCCAGAGTACTTAAGGAGGTGGCCTTGGAAATAGCGGATGCATTGACAGTCATTTTCCAACATTCCATTGACTCTGGATCAGTTCCTATCGAGTGGAGGGTAGCCAATGTAACCCCACTTTTTAAAAAAGGAGGGAGAGAGAAAGCAGGGAATTATAGACCGGTCAGCCTGACCTCAGTAGTGGGTAAAATGATGGAATCAATTATTAAGGATGTCATAGCAGCGCATTTGGAAAATGGTGACATGATAGGTCCAAGTCAGCATGGATTTGTAAAAGGGAGATCATGCTTGACAAATCTTCTGGAATTTTTTGAGGATGTTTCCAATAAAGTGGACAAAGGAGTACCAGTTGATGTGGTATATTTGGACTTTCAGAAGGCTTTCGACAAGGTCCCACACAGGAGATTAATGTGCAAAGTTAAAGCACATGGGATTGGGGGTAGTGTGCTGACGTGGATTGAGAACTGGTTGTCAGACAGGAAGCAAAGAGTAGGAGTAAATGGGTACTTTTCGGAATGGCAGGCAGTGACTAGTGGGGTACCGCAGGGTTCTGTGCTGGGGCCCCAGCTGTTTACATTATACATTAATGATTTAGACGAAGGGATTAAATGTAGTATCTCCAAATTTGCGGATGACACTAAGTTGGGTGGCAGTGTGAGCTGCGAGGAGGATGCTATGAGGCTACAGAGTGACTTGGATAGGTTAGGTGAGTGGGCAAATGCGTGGCAGATGAAGTATAATGTGGATAAATGTGAGGTTATCCACTTTGGTGGTAAAAACAGAGAGACAGACTATTATCTGAATGGTGACAGATTAGGAAAAGGGAAGGTGCAACGAGACCTGGGTGTCATGGTACATCAGTCATTGAAGGTTGGCATGCAGGTACAGCAGGCGGTTAAGAAAGCAAATGGCATGTTGGCCTTCATAGCGAGGGGATTTGAGTACAGGGGCAGGGAGGTGTTGCTACAGTTGTACAGGGCCTTGGTGAGGCCACACCTGGAGTATTGTGTACAGTTTTGGTCTCCTAACTTGAGGAAGGACATACTTGCTGTTGAGGGAGTGCAGCGAAGATTCACCAGACTGATTCCCGGGATGGTGGGACTGACCTATCAAGAAAGACTGAATCAACTGGGCTTGTATTCACTGGAGTTCAGAAGAGTGAGAGGGGACCTCATAGAAACGTTTAAAATTCTGACGGGTTTGGACAGGTTGGATGCAGGAAGAATGTTCCCAATGTTGGGGAAGTCCAGAACCAGGGGTCACAGTCTAAGGATAAGGGGTAAGCCATTTAGGACCGAGATAAGGAGAAACTTCTTCACCCAGAGAGTGGTAAACCTGTGGAATTCTCTACCACAGGAAGTAGTTGAGGCCAATTCACTAAATATATTCAAAAGGGAGTTAGATGAAGTCCTTACTACTCGGGGGATCAAGGGGTATGGCGTGAAAGCAGGAATGGGGTACTGAAGTTTCATGTTCAGCCATGAACTCGTTGAATGGCGGTGCAGGCTAGAAGGGCTGAATGGCCTGCTCCTGCACCTATTTTCTATGTTTCTATGTTTCTATGTTTCTATCTGTTTTTATGTTTTGCGCAAGTTTACTTTCGTAATCTATCTTTCCTTTCTTTATTGCTTTCTTAGTCATTCTTTGCTGTCGTTTAAAATTTTCCCAATCTGCTAGTTTCTCACTAACCTTGGCCACCTTATACGCATTGGTTTTTAATTTGATACTCTCCTTTATTTCCTTGGTTATCCTCGGCTGGTTATGCCTTCTCTTACCGCCCTTCTTTTTCACTGGAATATATTTTTGTTGAGCACTATGAAAGAGCTCCTTAAAAGACCTCCACTGTTCCTCAATTGTGCCACCATTTAGTCTGTGTTTCCAGTCCACTTTAGCCAACTCTGCCCTCATCCCACTGTAGTCCCCTTTGTTTAAGCATAGTACACTCGTTTGAGACACTAATTCCTCACCCTCAATCTGTATTACAAGTTCAACCATACTGTGATCACTCATTCCGAGAGGATCTTTTACTAGGAGATTGTTTATTATTCCTGTCTCGTTACACAGGACCAGATCTAAGATAGCTTGCTCCCTTGTAGGTTCTGTAACATACTGTTCTAAGAAACAATCCCGTATGCATTCTATGAATTCCTCCTCAAGGCTACCCCGTGCGATTTGATTTGACCAATCGATATGTCGGTTAAAATCCCCCTTGATTACTGCCGTTCTTTTTTCACATGCCTCCATTATTCCCTTGATTATTGTCCGCCTCACCGTGAAGTTATTATTTGGGGGCCTCTAAACTACGCCTACCAGTGACTTTTTCCCCTTACTATCTTTAATCTCCACCCACAATGATTCAACATTTTGTACATTAGAGCCAATATCATCTCTCACAACTGCCCTGATATCATCCTTTATTAACAGAGCTACCCCACCTCCTTTCCCTTCTTGTCTATCCTTCCGAATTGTCAGATACCCCTGTATGTTTAATTCCCAGTCTTGGCCACCCTGCAACCACCTTTCTGTAATGGCCACCAAATCATACCCATTTGTAATGATTTGTGCCATCAATTCATTTACTTTATTTCGAATGCTACGTGCGTTTAGGTCGAGTGTTTTAATACTAGTTTTTAAACCATGATTTATAGTTTTGACCCCTCCTGCAGCCCCTTTATATTCATACATATTGTCCCTTCCTATCACCTTGTGGTTTTCACTTACCCCAGCATTACTCTGCTCTGTTGCCTCCTGCCTTTTGCATTCTTTCTTGGGGTCCTGTTCATCTGAGCTCTCACCCACTCTAACTAGCTCAGAGCCCTCTCCTGGGTTCCGAATACTCCTCGCATTGAGGCACAGAGCTTTCAGGCTTGCCTTTTTATAACACTTTGACCCTTTAGAATTTTGCTGTACAGTGGCCCTTTTTGTTTTTTGCCTTGGATTTCTCTGCTCTCCACTTTTACTCATTTCCTTTCTGTCTTTTGCTTCTGTCTCCATTTTGCTTCCCTCTGTCTCCCTGCATTGGTTCCCATCCCCCTGCCATATTAGTTTAACTCCTCCCCAACAGCACTAGCAAACACTCCCCCTAGGGCATTGGTTCCGGTCCTGCCCAGATGCAGACCGTCCGGTTTGTACTGGTCCCACCTCCCCCAGAACCGGTTCCAATGCCCCAGGAATTTGAATCTCTCCCTGCTGCACCACTGCTCAAGCCACGTATTCATCTGAGCTATCCTGCGATTCCTACTCTGACTAGCACGTGACACTGGTAGCAATCCCGAGATTACTACTTTTGAGGTCCTACTTTTTAATTTAGCTCCTAGCTCCTTAAATTCTTCTCGTAGGACCTCATCCCTTTTTTTACCTATATCGTTGGTACCAATGTGCACCACGACAACTGGCTGTTCACCCTCCCTTTTCAGAATGTCCTGCACCCGCTCCGAGACATCCTTGACTCTTGCACCAGGGAGGCAACATACCATCCTGGAGTCTCGGTTGCGGCCACAGAAATGCCTATCTATTCCCCTTACAATTGAATCCCCTATCACTATCACTCTCCCACTCTTTTTCCTGTCCTCCTGTGCAGCAGTGCCAGCCATGGTGCCATGAACTTGGCTGCTGTTGCCCTCCCCTGATGAGTCATCCCCGCCAACAGTACTCAAAGTGGTGTATCTGTTTTGCAGGGGGATGACTGCAGGGGACCCCTGCACTACCTTCCTTGCACTGCTCATCCTGCTGGCCTTCCATTCCCTATCTGGCTGTGGACCCTTCACCTGCGGTAAGACCAACTCACTAAACGTGCTACTCACGTCATTCTCAGCATCGTGGATGCTCCAGAGTGAATTCACCCTCAGCTCCAATTCTGCAACGCGGACCGTCAGGAGCTGGAGGTGGATACACTTCCCGCACACGTAGTCATCAGGAACACTGGAAGTGTCCCTGAGTTCCCACATGGTACAGGAGGAGCATATCACGTGACCGAGCTCTTCTGCCATGACTTAACCCTTAGATGCACTTAAATTGGCAACAACAATGCTCAAGTTTACTCACTGTTATAGAAGAGAAAAAAGAAAAGCTACTCACCAATCACCAGCCAATCACTTACCCCCTTGGCTGTGATGTCACCTTTCTATTTCTTTCTACTTCTTATTTGCCTTCTCCGTGTAGCTGCACAAGCTCACCTCTCCACGCACCTCCCGACCTTTTATAGGCCTCACCAACGGACTCACGCTGCTCCCGACTCAGCGACGCCTCTCCACGCACCTCCCGACCTTTTATAGGCCTCACCAACGGACTCACGCTTCTCCCGACTCAGCGACGCCTCTCCATGCACCTCCCGACCTTTTATAGTTATTTTACATTTTGTATTAATTAGCATTGCTGAATTGCTCAAATTCGTAAAATATAAATTTTGATATACAAAATAGTATACAAGATGGAGTGATGTACTAATTGTGACAGTTGCTTCTCAAAGTTGTGGTGATCAGTTTCAGTTGCGGTCCTGACTGACATTTGCAGCTCATTGCTACATTTGCGATGTGTTGCCTGGATGCTCAGTTGGACCACTAGCTGGGAAGGTAGCAGTAACAGATATATTCCCTGCGGGAAAAATAAAACCTTATTCTTTTCTTTTGGGAGGTCATGTCAGACCTTTATGAAAGGCTAGTCTTCCCTGCAGAGATGATGGGGTGAAGGCCAGATCTAGTGCAAGGGGGCATTTAGAGAAGATAGCAGCATTTGTGGATCTGAATGTCCTATTGAATCAATATTACAATGTACCACAAAGCATGCCAATCATCCAAATGTTAAGTTTCCAATATTAGTTGTGTAGATGTGGTAAGATGCCAAATAGAAGCTGAGAACTTCCCCACTGGGAGAGAAAATTGGGGAGATCAGCATCCTCGGACCGTTTTATGCACATCTTCTATTTGCAGGCTTTAAACTAGCATTAGTGGAAGCCTGGAAGCAGGTTACCAACTCACTTTTCCCCCCTTTGAATGAAATGTGGTACACGAAGACCAGGATGGGACACTGGAGAAAACCCCTTAAAAGCCTCACATTAATCAAAACATATTTATTATTGCTGAGATTACTAAGGAGTATGTACTAACTGAAGGCTCCCTTTCATATCCTTTTTTATAATAAGGAAAAACATTACCACCGGCTTTATCTGTGGTAAGTTATCAATCATGAATGTCACCCTGTTTAAAGTTGCCATCAGTGTCTTGTTAAAATGTATTTAAGTGACAATCTGATTCCATCATTGCCACAGGCACAACTGTTGCTAGTAGTCAAGTAACATCTGTACAGATGCATTTCATCACTGACATCTCAGAGTGAAGCCTAAAGGCATTTTTATATTACTTTCCTGAACTTGTGCAGATTTCAGCAATAAAAGTTTAAACAGCCATCTACTACTGCTAAAGGATTTTTTCTCTTCCATGGAAGAAAACTTATGACCATTCTGTGTACTTGCCATTCTAAGAGGTCCATGGGTGGCAGGTGAGCTTGTATTTTGTGAGATATAAGAGATATTAAGGTAAAGAAGAACATATGAACACATTTAAACACTTATTCTGCAGTTTGTAACTAACAACTGAAGTGCTAAGTCTGCGATACTGGAATATTTGACTAAATTGTTACTGCAAAGCATTCTAAAATCTATTTGAAAATCCATATATTGTTTTTACTTATTTAGAGTTTGCACACATGAAAATGGGAAGTCTCAATCGACCTTCATTTTACCGTATCATATCATGTATTTCTCAACATTCTTTCTAAGCACTTCATATACAATGAATTACTCTGAAATGAAATGACTGTTGTAAATAGTTGAAAATGGCAACCATAGTCTATATATTCCTACATTACTTTGTAACTGTCTTTATGATAGAAAAAACAAAAAACATTCCAGAAATAGTGGGAACCAAGGGTCTAGTGAGAATGAGGAACTTAATGAAATTAGTTTTAGTAAAGAAATGGTAATGGAGAAATTAATGGGACAAAAGCCTAATGGCCTATATCCTAGGGTTTTAAAAGAGTTGGCTATAGAGATAGTGGATGCATTGGTTTGATCTTCCAAAATTCCCTAGATTTTAGAACAGTGCCCATGGATTGGAAGATAGCAAACATAACCATACTATTTAAGAAAGGAGAGAGAGGAAGAAAGCAGGGAACTATAGGCCAGTTAGCCTGATATCAGTAGTAGGGAAAATACTAGAATCTATTATTAGGGATTTGGTAACAGGGCACTTAGAAAATCACAATATGATTGGGCAGAGTCAACACGGATTTATGAAAGGGAAGTCATGTTTGATAAATCTGTTAGAGTTTTCCGAAGGTGCAACTGGTAGGTTGGATGCAGTGTATTTGGATTTTCAAAAAGCATTCAATAAGGTGCCATACAAGAGGTTATTACACAAAATTAGGGCTCATGGGATTGGGGATAATATATTAACATGGATTGCGGATTAGTTAATGCACAGAAAACAGAAGGTAGGAATAAACGGGTCATTTTTGGGTTGGTAGGCTGTAACTAGTGAGGTACCGCAAGGATCAGTGCTTGGGCCTCAGTTATTTACAATCTATAATAACAACTTAGCTGAGGGGACCGAGTGTAATGTTTGCTGACGATACAAAGCTAGGTGGGAAAGTAAGTTGTGGCTGCAAAGGGATATAGACAGGTTAAGTGAATGGGCAAGAACGCGACAGATGTACTGTAATGTGGAGAAATGTGAAGTTATCCACTTTGATAGGAAAAATAGAAAAGCAGCGTATCTTTACATGATAAGCAACTGGGAAATATTGGTATTCAAAGGAATGTGGGTGTCCTTCTACATGAATCACAGACAGTTAACATGCAGGTGCAGCAAGAAATTAGGAAAGCAAACAGTATGTTAGCCTTTATTACAAAAGGATTGGAGTATAAGAGTAAAGAAGTCTTACTGCAATCATAAAGGACCTTGGTGAGACCACACCTGGAGTACTGTGTACAGTTTTGGTCTCCTTATCTATAAAGGATAGACTTGCCTTATAGAGAATGCAACAAAGGTTCACAGACTGATTCCTGGGATGGAGGGATTGTCCTATGGGGAGCGATTGAGTAGACAAGGCTATATTTCCTAGACTTTAGAAGAATGAAAGATGATCTCATTGAAATGTATAACATTTTTAAGGGGCTTGACAGGGTAGATGCAGGGAAGATGTTTCCCCTGGCTGGGGTGTCTAGAACCAGGAGTCACGGTTTCAGAGTAAGGGGTCAACCATTTAGGACTGAGATGAGGAGAAATTTCTTCACTCAAAGGGTTGTGAATCTTTGGAATTCACAACCCAGAGAGCTGTGGATGCTTAGCCATTGAGTATATTCAAGATAGAGATCGATAGATTTTTGAATGCTAATGAAACGGAGGGATATGGTGATAGTGCGGGAAGATGGAGTTGAGGTAGACGATCAGCCATGATCTGATTGAGAGACAGAGCAGGCTCAAGGGGCCAAATGGCCTACTCCTGCTCCTATTTCTTATGTTCTTATTTCTTATTATAACTGTGACATAGAAACATAGAAAAAGTGACTACACTTCAAAATGTACTTCATTGGTTGTAAAGGGCTTTGGGATATTCTGAGGTTGTGAAAAGCGCTTTATAAATGCATGCTCTTTCTTTCTTTACTACTGTGAGTCCAGGAACTCATGCGTTTTTTTGATGCAAGAATCAGATATTCAATCACTCTAGTAGGAGTAAACGGGTACTTTTCAGAATGGCAGGCAGTGACTAGTCGGGTGCCGCAAGGTTCTGTGCTGGGGCCCCAGCTGTTTACATTGTACATTAATGATTTAGACGAGGGGATTAAATGCAGTATCTCCAAATTTGCGGATGACACTAAGTTGGGTGGCAGTGTGAGCTGCGAGGAGGATGCTATTAGGCTGCAGAGTGACTTGGATAGGTTAGGTGAGTGGGCAAATGCATGGCAGATGAAGTATAATGTGGATAAATGTGAGGTTATCCACTTTGGTGGTAAAAACAGAGAGACAGACTATTATCTGAATGGTGACAGATTAGGAAAAGGGAAGATGCAACGAGACCTGGGTGTCATGGTACATCAGTCATTGAAGGTTAGCATGCAGGTACAACAGGCGGTTAAGAAAGCAAATGGCATGTTGGCCTTCATAGCGAGGGGATTTGAATACAGGGGCAGGGAGGTGTTACTACAGTTGTACAGGGCCTTGGTGAGGCCACACCTGGAGTATTGTGTACAGTTTTGGTCTCCTAACTTGAGGAAGGACATTCTTGCTATTGAGGGAGTGCAGCGAAGATTCACCAGACTGATTCCCAGGATGGCGGGACTGACCTATCAAGAAAGACTGGATCAACTGGGCTTGTATTCACTGGAGTTCAGAAGAATGAGAGGGGACCTCATAGAAACGTTTAAAATTCTGACGGGTTTAGACAGGTTAGATGCAGGAAGAATGTTCCCAATGTTGGGGAAGTCCAGAACCAGGGGTCACAGTCTGAGCATAAGGGGTAAGCCATTTAGGACCGAGATGAAGAGAAACTTCTTCACCCAGAGAGTGGTGAACCTGTGGAATTCTCTACCACAGAAAGTAGTTGAGGCCAATTCACTAAATATATTCAAAAGGGAGTTAGATGAAGTCCTTACTACTCGGGAGATCAAGGGTTATGGCGAGAAAGCAGGAAGGGGGTACTGAAGTTTCATGTTCAGCCATGAACTCATTGAATGGCGGTGCAGGCTAGAAGGGCTGAATGGCCTGCTCCTGCACCTATTTTCTATGTCTATGTTTCTATCCTAGTCTTACGTTTGGATTTGGGCAGGACTTATGAGATCTGTTCATGGTGCTCCTTTTGACAATCCCACTGATGCAATGCGGGGGAGAAATTTGGTTGGATAGCACCCTGGGATTGCAGCCGCGAGCGCCAGCATTAGCGCTGCCCGGCAAGTTCAATGTGTCAGTACCACTATCGCCCGGGAGTGATGCGCCAGTGTGCAATGCCCCTGGTATCGACACGGATGCAAAATTTGGTTTGCGCTGCACCCGTAGCACCCCGTAGTGACTCCGCCAGAGAAAGCTGGTGTGCAGCGCTGTCTTGGGTGCGAAGAGAAGGAATGACTGCATGAGGTAAGTATGATTGATATATTTTTTGCCATTAAATGTATTTGGGGTGAATAATATATAGGGAATGTTTTTCGTGTTTTTTGTTCCGATTCTTCTTTTTTGCAGGGAGACCTCTCTTAGGGCACTACGAAGCTGGCTCTTTAGCACGGAATATTCAGTTGCTTATCCGGCCTAGCGCCCTAAGAAAAGTGTGGAACGCCCTAACAGAAGTGTGGAACGCTTCCCTTAGCGTTCCACTCCATTGTCATGGCACAACAACTGAATTTTGTGGCTCCCGTCGCTAACCATTTTCTGGCGCTAAATTTAGCGACTGCCCGACATTAGTGCCTTAAGAACTCTCCAACCACATTTCTAGCCCTGTTTGTCATCAAATCCACAGCTGCATCTTCATAGTTGTTTTTCATCTGATTTCCCCACAGGCTTTTATTTTGATAAGAATACAAATATTTTAAGCCTCTACAGCATCTTGTAATGATCAAACTTATTTATTGATCATTGTCTTCGTAGCTATCTTAACATATGTTGAATTCTTACATTCAGAAATTAAGGACTAGGAGCTTTTCAAATTACTAAAATTAGGCTGACCACAGAAATGTCTGCAGGGTCAGCTCTCCTTCAATTGGATGTTTGCAAACCCAAGTGTGCCTGTCTCCTAATGGCTGTGTATTGACCCCAATTTCAAATTAATACAACCAGGAGCTTGCTGTCACAATGTGTATTCCTGAAATAAACAGCAGTTATGGAGTCAGGCAGTTTGACTATAGTAAGATACAATGTCATGGACTGTACTGTATCTTATTTTTTATTACTAATTCCATTAAACTAAATGAAAGTCAAACATGCCTGATTACATTGGTCTGGGATGGTTGGTTGATTTAGGGACACGCCTGTGTATTCTAACTTTGTGCGACAACATTGTTTTGGAAGAAGCTCTTCAATTCAATCACTATAATGACATTGATTTAGGTTGTGATCATTCTCAAAGATACCTTTTCGGCAATATGTCAACTTCATAACATCCCCTTCAAATAATGTTTACTCTGGTGAAAAAAAAAATTCTGTTTTACTGGAATGATCTAATACTGTTCTTAAATAGTAACGAACAAATTTTCTGAAAACAACATACATTAAAATGACTCTTTTAAAAGTTAAAGTTCATTTCAATTTTTAAAATCCAACCATGTTGTCAGTCTGTTTGCAGACTTCAGCAGACTAAAAAAACAAGTTAGCTTCATTGCTTGATATAATATCTACAGAGACAATGATCTGTTAAAAAGTTTGGTCATTATAAGATGCTTAAAATATTAGTTTTGGTATAGAAATACAAACCTGTGGCATAATCAGATGGAAAGCAAATATGAAAATGCAGTTGTAGAGTTGATGACAAGAGATGTCTAAAGACTGAATTGCATCTGACTGGGGCATTGGAAGGAGCTCCACAAACTGATCTTGTAAGTCCTTTTTGAACTATCCTGCTGTTTCTGGTTATTGCTTTTATGATAGTTTTTTTTCTGCTGCTTGTTGCTGATTTTTTGTAAATCCGGACAGACCCTGTCTTCACAAACCCCAACCAGAGCATTGTTTCTACCAGCAGTTGACAATCTCAGCTCTTCTCACACTAATGCCAAATCTCCACCCCTTTGTGCTTCACGCCCATTTCGGTGGGTTTCCCGAGATGTGCATGGAGCACTTGTGCCTGGAGCAAGGACAGGGATATAAATGTGATGGTAATGAGGTGGGAGTGACACTACAGGTCTCCTGCTTCATTATCTTAGGTCTTCACTTATTGGAGGTCCAAACGTAGCAGTGCCAACAGCAAGTGAGGAATGTGAGCACCTCACATCCAATCTGATGACTCCCAGTGATTCAGAGATGCAGGGGGCCCGAAATTCAGTACCGCTGGAAAGCTGGAGCTCCCCTCACCTTTTTGTGGCCATTAGCGGCAAAATTCTTTCGTGGCTGGGCCACCCCATATTCAGCTCCAAAAGTGAACAAATGGGTTCCAGTGCTAATGAACCCTTCCAAATGGATTTTTCAATGGTGTGGCTGTCTTAATTTGAGCATTACCACTGAGAAATTCAGCATGTAGGTAAGGGTTTCTAATGAGCCAGCAACTCCCTGGCCTTTTTAAAGACAAGGGTTTGCAGCAAGGCTCTGAGGGGGGAAGGAACTTGGAAGGATGGCTGGTGTAAGGGGTGCAAGGAGAGCCAACAGGTTCACTGATGTGGAGCTGGAGACACTGATGGACGGTGTGGAGGACAGAAGAAGAATACTGTTTCCTGACATGGGGAGACCTGGTACATAATGCATGGAAGGAGATTGCAGGGAAGGTGTCAGGCACCTCCATATATGTGAGGACGCACCCTCCCAGGAGAGTGCTGGCCAGTTTGCACCCAACCCTTCCAGGGTGGTGATGGGTCGATGCCTCCTAGCTCTGGGGCAGCTGGGATCCTCCACCTCCTCCTCTTGTGCCTTTTCTTTCTCCTCCTGTGCATCCTCCTCCTCCTCTTCCTCCTGCTCCTTGGGTGGTACTGCTGGCTCGACCTCCAATGGCTGTCCCCTCATGATGGCCAGGTTGTACAGCATGTAGCAGACCACAAAAATTATGGAGACCAGTTGAGGAGAGTACTGCAAGGTGCCACCAGGCTCTGGAATCTCTGCTGAACGATGCCAATGCACTGCTCGATGATGCACCTGGTGGCACAATGAGCATCATTGTATGGATGCTCTGGCGCTGTCCTGGGGTTCTGCAGAGGAGTGAGCAACCAAGTGGGCAGGGGATAGATAGAAACATAGAAACATAGAAAATAAGTGCAGGAGTAGGCCATTTGGCCCTTCGAGCCTGCACCGCCATTCAATGAGTTCATGGCTGAACATGCAACTTCAGTACCCCATTCCTGCTTTCTTGCCATACCCCTTGATCCCCCTAGTAGTAAGGACTACATCTAACTCCTTTTTGAATATATTTAGTGAATTGGCCTCAACTACATTCTGTGGTAGAGAATTCCACAGATTCACCACTCTCTGGGTGAAGAAGTTTCTCCTCATCTCGGTCCTAAATGGCTTACCCCTTATTCTTAGACTGTGACCCCTGGTTCTGGACTTCCCCAACATTGGGAACATTCTTCCTGCATCTAACCTGTCTAAACCCGTCAGAATTTTAAACGTTTCTATGCGATCCCCTCTCATTCTTCTGAACTCCAGTGAATACAAGTCCAGTTGGTCCAGTCTTTCTTGATATGTCAGTCCCGCTATCCCGGGAATGAGTCTGGTGAACTCCCTTAATAGCAAGATTGTCCTTCCTCAAGTTAGGAGACCAAAACTGTACACAATACTCCAGGTGTGGCCTCACCAAGGCCCTGTACAACTGTAGTAACACCTCCCTGCCCCTGTACTCAAATCCCCTCGCTATGAAGGCCAACATGCCATTTGCTTTCTTAACCGCCTGCTGTACCTGCATGCCAACCTTCAATGACTGATGTACCATGACACTCAGGTCTCGTTGCACCTCTGCTTTTCCTAACCTGTCACCATTCAGATAATAGTCTGTCTCTCTATTTTTACCACCAAAGTGGATAACCTCACATTTATCCACATTATACTTCATCTGCCATGCATTTGCCCACTCACCTAACCTATCCAAGTCACTCTGCAGCCTCATAGCATCCTCCTCGCAGGTCACACTGCCACCCAACTTAGTGTCATCCGCAAATTTGGTGATACTACATTTAATCCCCTCGTCTAAATCATTAATGTACAATGTAAACAGCTGGGGTCCCAGCACAGAACCTTGCGGTACCCCACTAGTCATTGCCTGCCATTCTGAAAAGTACCCATTTACTCCTACTCTTTGCTTCCTGTCTGACAACCAGTTCTCAATCCACGTCAGCACACTACCCCCAATCCCATGTGCTTTAACTTTGCACATTAATCTCTTGTGTGGGATCTTGTCGAAAGCCTTCTGAAAGTCCAAATACACCACATCAACTGGTTCTCCCTTGTCCACTCTACTGGAAACATCCTCAAAAAAATTCTAGAAGATTTGTCAAGCTTAATTTCCCTTTCACAAATCCATGCTGACTTGGACCTATCATGTCACCTCTTTCCAAGTGCGCTGCTATGACATCCTTAATAATTGATTCCATCATTTTACCCACTACCGATGTCAGGCTGATCGGTCTATAATTCCGTTTTCTCTCTCCCTCCTTTTTTAAAAAGTGGGGTTACATTGGCTACCCTCCACTCCATCGGAGCTGATCCAGAGTCTATGGAATGTTGGAAAATGACTGTCAATGCATCCGCTATTTCCAAGGCCACCTCCTTAAGTACTCTGGGATGCAGACCATCAGGCGCTGGGGATTTATCGGCCTTCAATCCCATCAATTTCCCCAACACAATTTCCCGACTAATAAGGATTTCCCTCAGTTCCTCCTTCTTACTAGACCCTCTGACCCCTTTTATATCCGGAAGGTTGTTTGTGTCCTCCTTAGTGAATACCAAACCAAAGTACTTGTTCAATTGGTCTGCCATTTCTTTGTTCCCTGTTATGACTTCTCCTGATTCTGACTGCAGGGGACCTACATTTGTCTTTACTAACCTTTTTCTCTTTACATATCTATTGAAGCTTTTGCAGTCGGTTTTAATGTTCCCTGCAAGCTTCCTCTCGTACTCTATATACCCTGCCCTAATCAAACTCTTTGTCCTCCTCTGCTGAGTTCTAAATTTCTCCCAGTCCCTGGGTTCGCTGCTATTTCTGGCCAATTTGCCTGCCACTTCCTTGGCTTTAATACTATCCCTGATTTCCCTTGATAGCCACGGTTGAGCCACCTTCCCTTTTTTATTTTTACAGCAGACAGGGATGTACAATTGTTGTAGTTCATCCATGCGGTCTCTTAATGTCTGCCATTTCCTTAACTGTCAACCCCTTAAGTATCATTCACCAATCTATCCTAGCCAATTCATGCCTCATACCTTCAAAGTTACCTTTCTTTAAGTTCTGGACCACGGTCTCTGAATTAACTGTTTCATTCTCCATCCTATTGTAGAATTCCACCATATCATGGTCACTCTTCCCCAAGTGGCCTCGCACAACGAGGTTGCTAATTAACCCTCCCTCATTACACAACACCCAGTCTAAGATGGCCTCCCCCCTAGTTGGTTCCTCGACATATTGGTCTAGAAAACTATCCCTTATGCACTCCAGGAAATCCTCCTCCACTATATTGCTTCCAGTTTGGTTAGCCCAATCTATATGCATATTAAAGTCACCCATGATAACTGCTGCACCTTTATTGCATGCACCCCTAATTTCCTGTTTGATGCCCTCCCCAACATCACTATCCCTTGTACTCAAGTAGCCAACAGCAATCCTGATTCGGGCCGGTGACGATGGTGGGCACACTGGTCTGGCGCAGGATGAATGAATCATGGCTGCTGCCTCCCTTGCCCGCTGCCTGTCTGCACGATGCTGATGACGATGCCTTCTCCTGCGTGCTGTGCTGCTTCTGACCAGGTGTCGCCATCCCAGCACTCCTCCCATCCTCAGGGTGAACACTGCCAAGCAGGTCTCTGCAGCCCACAGGACTCCACTAAAGAGTCGGGCTTGAAAGTTGTACAAAAGTACAGTGGTAAGTGCAAACCTCTGAGCAGCACTCAGCAAGTTTAATGAAGCCAAAACAATTAATAAAGCTATATCAAAAGATAAATACTGTGGATGCATGCTGGAAAATGAAATAAAAATAATAATAAGTAATAAAACTTTTTACCTACCAAAGGGCCCCAGCGGTGTCGTATTCAAGCACCGCATCGAAAACCTCGCGGGGGACTGCCGGGAAAAGTCCTACCTCTTCCTCGGCGACTTTCGCTGTGGTAATCCCTTTCCAGTGGCCTGCACGCTGCAGAGCTCACCGCTGGAAACTTTCCTTTACTGCAGCTTCACCGTGCCGTTTCCGGCGGAAGTGAACACCGCTGAAATCCTCCCCGAGCTGAATATGGCTCGGGGAGGGAAAATCACTCGACCTGGTCCTTTGGGGACAGTGAATTTCAGGCGCAGAGTATCCACAGTGCCTGGTCTGCCCTCAAGCCCTCCATAATTAGCACCTGTGAAGAGATGCTCGGTCACTCAACCAGGAAACACCAAGACTGGTTCAACGAGAATGACCAGGACATCCAGGAGCTAATAAGCCACAAGCGCAAGGCATTCTTGAACTGGAAACAGCAAAACAACTCGAGTGCAAGAAAGCAGCTCAATAGATGTCTGAAGGCCAAGGTCCAACATAAAACTCGCGACCGAATGAGTGGAGAAAATGCAGGTGATCCAGCAACTAGCCGACAACCACGACGTGCATGGATTCTTTAGCGCAGTCAAGGACCAAGGTCCTACTCCACTGTAGGCCAAAAATGGAGAGGTACTCATCAAGGACAAACACACCATTTGCCTTCTTCACCGCCTGCTGTACCTGCATGCCAACTTTCAATGACTGATGTACCATGACACCCAGGTCTTGTCACACCTCCCCTTTTCCTCATCTTCCACCATTCAGATAATATTCTGCCTTCGTGTAACCTCATATTTATCCACATTATACTGCATCTGCCATGCGTTTGCCCACTCACCTAACCTGTCCAAGTCACCCTGCAGCATCTTAGCGTCCTCCTCACCGCCTCCCAGCTTAGTGTCATCTGCAAACTTGGAGATATTACACTCAATTCCTTCATCTAAAATCATTAATGTATATTGTAAATAGCTGGAATCCCAGCACTGAGCCCTGCGGCACCCCATTTGTCACTGCCTGCCATTCTGAAAAGGATACGTTTATCCCGACTCTCTGCTTCCTGTCTGCCAACCAGTTCGCTATCCACGTCAGTATATTACCCCCAATAATTTCTGCTTCCATCTATAACATGTCAGGATTTTAGAAACCAATCTTTTCTCCAATGTATGAAGACTAACACAATGAGATCGATGATGGGAAATAAAAAATGGCATCAAGCTTTACAACATAATAAAACGTGGCACTACATTAAGAGTAATTAGTCAGTGCATGATAAAAGTTATTAACTACTCTCGCCGACCCAATGATATAATTCCAATATTTGCGGCACTGGTTTGGCCCCCGCATCACGGGCGTGGCAGACAACATCGCTTCTGCGATCTCTTGCCAAATTCTTTGGTAGACGCTTGGTGCGGATTTTCCGTGCCCGCCCCGGGTCAATTGCTCCCAGCAAGCCTCCACCTCGTGCACCAACAATTCCTGCACCTCCTCCGAAAACCACACGGCCCTCCTCCTCCCACCTACCTCTCTCTCCACCTCCATATCTTCTCTTTGCATATTTTACAAACTGTATACATTATTTATATTAATATTTATATTTATTAATTGATCTATATATATATATAATTTATAATTTATTATAATTTATTTATTATGTAGTATTATGTATTATTAGAATGCTTTAAATACAGTTCAAATGCTTTTCTCCTAACTGTTCACAACGAGCCTCTCTCTCCTTCTCTCCACTAGCAACAAGCCTCTCTCTCTTCCCTGTGCATGCACAGGGTCATCTCTGACCCCGAAATCGCGGGAGAATGACCGCGCATGTGCAGAGAAGAGAGAAAGGCTCGTTGCTAGGGGCATGCTTGCCATTACAAAGGTAAGTAGATCGCCGACGCCAGGAGACCAACGCCACCGCCCGCTCTGGCCCACTATCGCTCAGTACCGCCACCGCTGACATCCGACCTACAAAAATCGCGGAAACGGACCTTCGTGTTATTCCGGTGGTTCTAAAGACGCAACCGCTGGAATACCACTGAGGTCCAGGCAGTAGCATTGAAGATGGAAATTCTCGCCCCTTATCTTTTCTTTTTATTGATGCTGCCTGATTCACAGCAGCGCACTGATGGATAAGACAGGTGACAGATGTCTTGTTTGGCAGGGCTAAATCTTTCATCATGTTTTCCTAGAGAGTAGCGTGAGAGTGTATTGCCTTTTCTTGTATGACAGATTCTCCCAAATTTCAGGGCATCATATATGGGCTCATAAACCCCAGTCCTATGTCTTCATAAACAGCAAGTGTTCCGTTCCATTAGTGTGCAGCTGCTCTGTGATCATATACACAAAATTATACACGTGAATGCCTCCTACCCTTATAGCAGTCATGAAACCTTCATTTGATGTCAATTTATCGTGCCAACATAATTTGAACATGTTTTGGATCCACCCAGGATTACAGCTTTCTCCAAGATATTCAATGTTCCTCAAACAACTGCTCTCGCCGCATCCTGGGAACCACACTCAACTCTCGACCTCTCTCTTCAGCAGCACTGACTCTATCTCTAAGCTATCCTGGTCCGCAGTTCCATTTCATCCTTCGCCTCATCCGGCGCTTAAACAAAAAACTTTTTTCCTTCCTTTCAGGTGTCAAGGATCGTAAGCTGCAACATCTCGGACACCTTCTGGACCTTCTTCCCCTTTACTTCCCTCTGATCCCATCCCTGCTTCCCATCTCACACCCTGCCATGTTTTCACTATCCCCTCTGACCTTCCCCTCTCTGACCCTGAATGATCAGTCCTCAGCAAAGGCCTGAGCTTCATCCCCTTGCACCCTACCTCAATGAATTTCGAGCTCAGAATAATGCTGTGCTCTTTTTCCACCGTCTTCACCTCCGTGCCCACTTCTTCAGCCAGGATTGTTCCTCCCACACAGCTGACCATTTCTCCCGTTTTCAGAATTCTCGCTCTACCTGGACCCCTCCCTCAGACCTCTTACCCTCTAGATCCCTTCACTGTGAACTGCTGATGGGACATCGGCCGTCTCAATTTCTCTGCTCCCCTCACTCACTCCAACCCACCTCCCTTTGAACTTGCAGCGCTCCGCGCTCTCAGATCCAACCCCAACTTCGTCATTAAACCTGCTGACAAGGGTTTAAAGGTGCTGTTGTTTTTTGGTGAACAGACCTTTACCTAGCAGAGGCTGATCGTCAACTCTCTGACACCTCCTCCTACCTCCGCCTGGACCATGACCCCCACTACCGAACATCAAGCCATCATTTCCCAGACTGTCACTGACCTCATCTCCTCTGGAGGTCTTCTCTCCATAGCCACCAACTTCAAAGTTCCCCAACCCCGCACAGCCCGCTTCTACTTCCTTCCCAAGATCCACAAACAGGACTGCCCCGGTAGACCCATCATTTCAGCCTGTTCTTGCCCCACGGAACTGATTTCTTCCTATTTTGATCTATTTTTTCTCCCTGTTTCCATTCTCTTCCCACCGACATCTGAGACTCCTCCGATGCCCTCCGCCACTTTAAGTCTTTCCAGTTTCCCGGCCCCAACCGTCTCCTTTCCACTGTGGATGTAAAGTCCTTACACAATACCACAAATCCACACGAGGCACATTCTATGGACAAGGTCACTCTGTGACCTGCACCTTTATTCACAGGACCAAGAAGTGATGACCCTGCGTGGGACTTCTCTTTATATACCTGGATGACCAGGTGAGGAGTGTCTCCCACAAGTTCACCCACTGTGGTCAAAATGTGGATTTCTCAAATATATACAGTATTGTAATGTTGTTATATGAAGGCTACATACATGACATCTACTCCCCCCCCCAAATGTCTTATTGGGATCACAGGTTAAGTCTGTCGGGTGGTCTGCGCTCCCTCGTGGAGCTCCGCAGTTGGGGCTCTGACTGTTGAGCCTTGGCCTGCGTGTCTGTCCCCTGTGGTGATTCTGGCTTGTCCGGGCTGACCGCAGGAACTGTGCATGCTGCTGATTGTTCTTGTTGCTCGTTCACTGGCAGTGGTGTGAATACCATCTCATGATCTTCCTCAGGTTCCTCAGACTCCATGCTGAACCTTTTTTTTTACTTGGTATAGATGCTTGCGGCATATCTGCCCATTGTTAAGCTTAACCACAATGAGCCTATTCCCCTCTTTGTCTATTACAGTACCTTTAAGCCATTTGGACCCCAAAGCGTGATTGAGAACAAATACGGGGTCACCAATTTCTATACATCTCCCCCTTGAACTATGGTCATGGTACTCATTTTGGGACTAGCGTTTGCCTTCAACAATGTTGGACAAGACAAGATGAATGAGGGACACCCAAGTTTTAAGTGTACGTTTCATAAGGAGCTCCGCGGGCAGGACCCCCGTGAGCGAGTGCGGTCGGGACCTATAGGTCAGCAGGAGGCGTGATAGGCGGCATTGAAGGGAGGGACCTTGACTCCTGAGCATGCCTTGTTTTATGATTTGGACTGCACGTTCCACCTGGCCGTTGGAGGCCGGCTTGAACGGTGCTGTCCTGACATGGTTGATGCCATTACCCGACATGAACTCCCGGAATTTGTAGCTAGTGAAACATGGGCCATTATCGCTAACAAGGAAGTCCGGCAAACCGTGGGTCGCAAAGACCGCACGTAGACTCTCCACAGTGGTGGATGTCGTGCACAAATTCAAAATGATGCACTCGATCAATATCGAGTACGCATCAACTATAATGAGAAACATTTTCCCCATGAACCGGCCCGCGTAGTCTACGTTAATGCGTGACCATGGCCTGTTGGGCCAGGGCCATGGGCTGAGTGGGGCCTCCCTGGGGGCATTTCCCAGCTGAGCACACGTCGTGCACCTGTGAACACAGTGTTCCAGGTCTGAATCAATTCCCGGCCACCAAACGTGTGACTGGGCAATGACCTTCATCAGCACGATGCCTGGGTGCTTGCTGTGGAGTTCCCTGATGAAAGCTTCCCTGCCCCTCTGGGGCATGACTACCTGGCTGCCCCATAGTATGGAGAGCTCATCCATCCGCCTGTGAAACGGTCTGACCTCCTCAGGGCATGCTCCGTGTGCGGGCGCCCAATCCCCAGTCAGGACACATTTCTTAATCAGAGACAGGAGGGGATCTCTGTTTGTCCAGATTTTGATCTGGTGGGCTGTGATGGGGGAGCCTGCGCTGTCAAAGGCATCAACGGCTATGACCATCTCAACGCTTTGCTCCGCTGCCCCCTCAGTGGTGGCCAGTGGAAGCCTGCTGAACGCGTCAGCCAATTTTCAGTGCCGGGCCGGTGCCAGATGGAGTTGTCATAGGCAGCCAGCATGAGAGCCCATCGCTGTATGCGAGCTGAAACATTGGCATTAACAGCCTTGCTGTCTGACAACAGGGCTGTTAATGGCTTGTGGTCCATTTCTAATTTGAACCTCCTGCCAAAAAGGTACTGGTGCATCTTTTTCACCCCATTGACACATGCGAGTGCTTTCTTCTCAACCATCCCATATCCACGTTCTGCTTGAGAGAGCGACCTGGAGGTAAAAGCCACAGGTTGGAGTTGCCCCTCAGCATTGCACTGCTGCAACATGCACCCAACCCCATAGGATGATGCATCACATGTCAAAACCAATTTCTTACAGGGGTTGTACAGGGTCAACAACTTACATGAACAGAGTAGGTTATGTGCCCGATTGAAAGCCCATTCTTGACAGTTCCCCCAAAACCAATCGCAACCCTTACGCAGGAGCATGTGTAGCGGCTCCAACAATGTGCTTAAGTTCGGCAGAAAGTTCCCGAAATAGTTCAAGAGTCCCAGAAATGAACGCAACTCTGATGTGTTGCCGGGCCAGGGAGCTCGTCGAATCGCCTCTGTTTTGGATTCGGTAGGCCCTCCTGTCCAGAAGCTCAACTTCGGGAGCCAAAAACACACACTTAGGCTTCTTGAGTCACAGGCCTATCCCGTCCAGTCGGCATAGCACCTCTTCCAGGTTGTGGAGGTGTTCCTCGGTGTCCCGATCCGTGATGAGGATGTCGTCCTGGAATACGATCATTCCAGGAATGGATTTGAGCAGGCTTTCCATGTTTCTTTGAAAGATCGCGGCCGCTGATCGAATGCCAAATGGGCACCTGTTGTAAATGAACAGTCCCTTGTACGTGGTGATTGTGGTCAGTAGTTTGGATTCGTTGGTCAGTTCTTGGGTCATGTAGGCTGAAGTGAGGTCCAACTTGGTGAACAGCTTGCCGCCTGCCAGCGTGGCAAAAAGATCCTCCGCTCTCGGGAGCGGGTATTGGTCTTTTAGTGATACCCGGTTGATAGTGGCCTTGTAGTCGCCACAGATCCTGACCGAGCCATCCTTTTTTAGGACGGGAACAATGGGGGTCGGCCAGTCGCTGAATTCAACGGGCGAGATGATGCCCTCTCTCTGCAAACGGTCCAATTCGCTTTCAATTTTCTCCCACATCACACACGGCACAGCTCTGGCTTTGTGGTCTGGCGTCCGGGGTGATGTGAATCACTACTTTGGTACCTTTGAACGTCCCGACGCCAGGTTGGAATATTGACTCAAATTGCTGTAGGACCTGAGCATGAACTTCGCTCCATAGATGACACTGCGCGCACATCCCCCAGTTTCTAGTTCATCTCAGCTAGCCAGCTCCTCCCCAACAGTGCGGGACCATTGCCCGGGACAATCCAGAGCGGCAGCCGGTTCACTGATCCATTATGTGTGACAGCCAACATTGCACTGCCTAGCACTGAAATTATTTCTTTGGTGTACGTCCGTAATTGAGTCTCAATGCGTTCTAGTTTGGGTCTGCTGGCTTTGAATGGCCATAGCTTTTCGAATTGTTGAACGCTCATGAGTGACTGGCTGGCGCCCGTGTCCAACTCCATGCGTACAGGGATGCCATCTAATAGGACCGTCATCATCATAGGTGGCATTTTGGTATATGAGCTATGAATGTTTGCCACATGAACCCGCTGAACTTCAGCATCCATTGATTTGCCCCACGCGTCATCCTGCCTCGCAGACCCCTCTTCTAGTCCATCCGCCTTGTAAATTAGCCTGGTCGCAGGCTTCCTGCACATTCTGGCTAACAATTTCTGCAGGCGAACTGTTGAAACCTGCAGCATGTCTGCCCCCACACCTCCAGCATGAACTGAGATTCCCATTGTTGTGAACAAAAGAGCTATTACCAGGCATTCCGAGCTGATTGTCCCTTTGACTGCTCTTGAGCATCCTGTTAGTGAGTGCCAATGGCCCCATCCCAGAATGCATTGTCCACTGGGATGGCGTAAATGTCCGTTCAGCCTGCCATTGTGTGTTGAAAACCTGTTCTGGGGTCTATTGCTGCCTGGGGTGTGTCGAACTGCCCTTGCTTGCCTGCTGGGCTCTGAGTCCTGAGTCGTGCTTATGATATTGACCCCCGATCCATCGCCACGTTGGAGTCAGAGTTGCGCGCGTATATTATCTTGGTTTCCTCTTCCCCCGCCATAAAAGTCTGAGCCAGCAACGCCGCCGCTTCCAAGGTCAAGTCCTTGGTCTAGATTAACTTTCTGAAAATCCCGGCATGACCGATGCCCTCAATAAAGAAATCCCTTAGCATCTCCCCCCTGCAGGCGTCTGTGAACTTACAGAGGCTGGCCAAGCGCCGGAGGTCCGCAATGAAGTCCGTTATGCTCTGTCCTTCCCGACGTCGGTGGGTATAAAATCTGTGTCGGGCCATGTGTATACTGCTCGCTGGTTTGAGGAGCTCACTGATTAGCTTGCCGAGCTCTTCAAAGGTTTTTTCCGCCGGCTTCTCGGGTGCTAGCAGGTCTTTCATGAGCGCGTAAGTCTTAGATCCACAGCTGGTCAGTAGATGAGCCCTTCGCTTGTCGGCTGCTGCATCTCCCAGCCAGTCCTTCATGACAAAGCTCTGCTGGAGCCTTTCAGTGAAATCGTCCCAGTCCTCACCAACACAGTACCGTTCCTCTGTGCTACCGGTGGCCATTCTTGTAGGCCGTTGATTCCCGTTTCTCATCGCCACTGTAAAGTCCTTACACAATACAACAAATCCACACGAGGCACATTCTATGGACAAGGTCACTCTGTGACCTGCACCTTTATTCACAGGACCAAGAAGTGATGACCCTGCGTGGGACCTCCCTTTATATACCTGGATGTCCAGTTGAGGAGTGTCTCCCACAAGTTCACCCGCTGTGGTCAAGGTGTATTTCTCAAGTATATACAGTATTGCAGTGTTGTTACATGAAGGTTACATACATGACAATGGACATCCAATTCCCTCACATTTCCATCCTCCACCAGGATGGTCTGAGGGCGCTCTGCTTCTTCCTTGAGCAGAGGCCCAACCAGTTCCCATCTACCACCACCCTCCTCCGCCTGGCTGAACTTGCTCTCACATTGAACAACTTCTCCTTTAACTCCACTCACTTTTTCCAAATTAAAGGTGTTGCTATGGGAACCCCCATGGGTCCTAGCTATGCCTGGCTTTTCATGGGATATGTGGAACATTCTTTGTTCCAGTCCTACTTGGGTCCCCTCATCATCTCTTTTTCCGATACATTGATGACAGTAATGGTGTTGCTTCCTGCTCTCGCCCTGAACTAGAAAATTTCATTCACTTTGCATCCAATTTTCAACCTTCCCTCATCTTCACATGGTCTATCTCTGACTCTTCCTTTCCCTTCCTCGACTTCTCTGTCTCCATTTCTGGGGATAGACTATTGACAAGCATTCACTATAAGCCGACTGACTCCTGGACTGTCTCCCACCCCGCATCCTGTAAGGACTCCAACCATTCTTCCAGTTTCTCCGTCTCCATCGCATCTGCTGTAACGATGCCACCTTCCACACTAGTGCCTATAATATGTCGTCCTTTTTCCCCTCCACAATGAGCAACATGGCCCTTGACCATGACTGTCATGTATTCAACCAGCATTGTAACCCATGTATAAACTGACAAGTTGTACACTGTGAGAACAATAACCACTAGGTGGTGAACTTGTGGGAGACACTCCTAACCCGGACCTTCAGATATAAAAGAGGAAGCTCCACCCACCTTCATCACTTGAGTGCTATGGAATAAAGGGCAGGTCACAGACTGACCTTCTCTCAAGCATGGTCCTCGTGTGCATTTATACTGTATAGTAAGGACGTATCAATGGCGACGAGAAACTGGGATTTAAACCACGCGAGCATGGCCACTGGCAGAACAGACGAGAGGTACTATGTTAAGGAATGGTTGGTTACAGAGAATCAACATTGTTAAAGCAGTACGCAGTTCTCCAGGCAGACAAGGGCAATTGTGCATGCCCCAGCATGTAGTCGAGCCCAAAGGGGGAATTCAACAGAGACAATGGCTAGCTGAACGGCGATTCATGCCATCGCAAGGGACAATGCGGCCAGTAATGGGGCCATCAACACCTGTTAATAGCGCACTTAAGGACAGTCACAGAGGCAGTCAGAGACAATCGACTAGCATGAACTCATTGAATAGCGGTGCAGGCTAGAAGGGCCGAATGGCCTACTCCTGCACCTATTTTCTATGTTTCTATGAGACCTTTTGTTTCCAACAACAGCTCATGTTGGAGGCGTGGAGGCACACACTCAGCCGGAGTTTGCAGAGATGAGCAAAATACCTGCAGAAATTGCAGAAATAAACGCTGGGGGAAATCGCTGGAAGCTGAAGTTCAGCGAGTTCATGTGGAGCACATATACAGTTCATACATCAGGACGCCACTGATAATGATGAAAGTGCTCCTCAATGGCATCCCAGTATCAATGAAGCTAGTCACGGGGGCCAGCCAGTCCCTGATGAGTATCAAACAGTTCGAAAAGTTGTGGGCATCCAAGGACAAAATTATCGCCGATTGACGCACAGCTACGGACTTACACAAAGGAGATCATTCCGGTGCGAGGCAGCGCCATGGTAGTCATGACCCACAAAGATTCTGAGAACACGTTGCCACTCTGGATTGTCCCGGGGGACGGTCCCGCACTACTGGGGAGGATTTGGCTTGCTGTCATGAACTGGAAATGGGGCGATGTCAATGCAATTTCCTCTGTGGAGCGAGTATCATGCTCACAGATCCTGAACAAATTTGACTCACTGTTTCAACCCGGCATTGGCACTTTCATGGGGGCCAAGATAGTGATTCACATAAACCTGGACGCCAGGCCAGTACACCACAAGGCTAGAACGGTGCCGTACGTGATGCGGGAAAAGTTAGAAGGCGAATTGGACCGCCTGCTGAGGGAAAGCATCATCTTGCCAGTCGACTTCAGTGACTGGGCGAGGCAGATTGTGTCGGTGCTGAAGGCGGATGGGTCGGTCAGGATATGTGGCGATTACAAGGCCACCATCAATCGGGTGTCACTCCAAGATCAGTACCCGCTACCAAGAGCGGAGGATCTCTTTGCGACGCTATCCGGTGGCAAACTTTTTTCAAAATTGGACCTGACCTCAGCTTACATGACCCAGGAGCTGGCGAGTGAGTCGAAGAAGCTGACCACCATCACGACACACAAGGGGTTGTTTGAGTACAACAATGTCTGTTCGGGATTCGCTCGGCCGCCGCGATCTTCCAGTGAAATATGGAAAGCCTCCTCAAGTCGATTCCAGCGACAGTGGTTTTTCAAGATGACATCCTCATCATGGGTTGCGATACTGAAGAACACCTCCACAACCTGGAGGAGGTGCTACGTAGACTGGACCGGGTAGGGCTGCGACTGAAAAATGTGAAGTGCGTCTTCCTAGCTCCAGAGGTAGAATTCCTGGGGATGAGGGAAGCAGCAAACGGGATCAGCCCTACTGCGTCCAAGACGGATGCGATCCAGAGAGCACCCAGACCCCGCAACACGATGGAGCTGCGTTCGTTCCTGGGGCTCATGAACTATTTTGGTAACTTTCTTCCCAAATTGAGCATGCTGCTAGAGTCGCGACACGTGCTCCTACGCAAAGGTCGCGAATGGGTCTGGGGGGACAGCCAGGAAAGGGCTTTTGATAGAGCACGCAATTTTTTATGCTCCAACAATCTGTGAACATTATATGACCCATGTAAGAAACTAGTTTTAACGTGCGATGCGTCGTCCTATGGTGTCGGGTGTGTGTTGCAGCATGTCAATGCCAAGGGTCAGTTACAGCCGGTAGCTTATGCCTCCAGAAGTCTGTCCCAAGCAGAAAGGGGCTATGGGATGGTAGAAAAGGAAGCGCTTGCATGTGCATATGCGGTAAAGAAAATGCACCAGTAGCTGTTTGGCAGGAAATTTGAGCTGGAGACAGATCACAAAACCCTAACGTCCCTTTTGGCCGACAACAAGGCCATAAATGCAAATGCATTGGCCCGCATGCAGAGGTGGGCACTCACATTAGCCTCCTATGACTATACAATTCGGCAGAGACCGGGCACCGAAAACTGCGCCGATGCACTCAACAGGCTCTCACTAGCCACCACTGAGGGGGCTACCGAGCATGCTGCTGAAATGGTCATGGCTGTTGAAGCTTTCAGAAGCAAAGGCTCACCCATGACAGCCTGTCAGATAAAAGTCTGGACAAATAGAGACCCGCTATTGTCTTTAGTCAAGAAATGTGTCCTGAATGGGGACTGAACAGCCACGTACGGGGCATGCCCTGAGGAATTTAAACCATTTCACAGGTACAGAATCAAGATGAACTCTTGATTCAGGCCATTTGCCTACTGTGGGGAAACCGCGTAGTCATGCCCCAGATGGGCAGAGAGGTGTTCATCAGAGAACTCCACAATGAGTACCTGGGCATTGTCATGATGAAGGCAGTTGCCAGGTCACACGTTTGGTGGCCAGGGATAGACGCAGATCTGGAACTTTGTGTTCGCAGGTGCAACACGTGTGCCCAGCTGGGTAATGCGCCCAGGGAAGCCCCCCTTAGCCCCTGGTCCTGGCCCGCCAAGCCTTGGTCACACATCCATGTGGACTACGCAGCTCCTTTGATGGGAAAAATATTTTTGGTTGCAGCAGACGCCTACTCCAAATGGATCAAGTGTGACATTTTAACTTCAAGCACATCCTCTGCCACAGTAGAAAATCTACGGGCAATGTTCACCGCCTACGGTCTACTGGATATCTTGGTGAGCGACAATGGTCCAGTATGGTTGAATTTGTAATACAGATTGAGGGTGAGGAAGTAGTGTCTCAAACGAGCGTTCTATGCTTAAACAAAGGGGTCCACGGTGGAATGAGGGCAGAGTTGGCTAAAGTAGGCTGGGAACACAGACTAAATGGTGACACAATTGAGGAACAGTGGAGGACTTTTAAGGAGCTCGTTCATAGTGCTCAACAAAAATATATTCTAGTGAAAAAGAAGGGCGGTAAGAAAAGGGATAACCAGCTGTGGATAACCAAGGAAATAAAGGAGAGTATCAAATTAAAATCCAATGCGTATAAGGTGGCCAAGGTTAGTGGGAAACTAGAAAATTGGGAAAATTTTAAACGACAGCAAAGAATGACTAAGAAAGCGATAAAGAAAGGAAAGATAGATGACGAAAGTACGATTGCACAAAACATAAAAACAGATAGTAAAAGCTTTTACCGATATATAGAAACATAGAAACATAGAAAATAGGTGTAGGAGTAGGCCATTCGGCCCTTCGAGCCTGCACCGCCATTCAATGAGTTCATGGCTGAACATGCAACTTCAGTACCCCATTCCTGCTTTCTCGCCATACCCCTTGATCCCCCTAGTAGTAAGGACTACATCTAACTCCTTTTTGAATATATTTAGTGAATTGGCCTCAACAACTTTCTGTGGTAGAGAATTCCACAGGTTCACCACTCTCTGGTTGAAGAAGTTTCTCCTCATCTCGGTCCTAAATGGCTTACCCCTTATCCTTAGACTGTGACCTCTGGTTCTGGACTTCCCCAACATTGGGAACATTCTTCCTGCATCTAACCTGTCTAAACCCATCAGAATTTTAAACGTTTCTATGAGATTCCCTCTCATTCTTCTGAACTCCAGTGAATACAAGCCCAGTTGATCCAGTCTTTCTTGATAGGTCAGTCCCGCCATCCCGGGAATCAGTCTGGTGAACCTTCGCTGCACTCCCTCAATAGCAAGAATGTCCTTCCTCAAGTTAGGAGACCAAAACTGTACACAATACTCCAAGTGTGGCCTCACCAAGGCCCTGTACAACTGTAGTAACACCTCCCTGCCCCTGTACTCAAATTCCCTCGCTATGAAGGCCAACATGCCATTTGCTTTCTTAACCGCCTGCTGCACCTGCATGCCAACCTTCAATGACTGATGTACCATAACACCCAGGTCTCGTTGCACCTCCCCTTTTCCTAATCTGTCACCATTCAGATAATAGTCTGTCTCTCTGTTTTTACCACCAAAGTGGATAACCTCACATTTATCCACATTATACTTCATCTGCCATGCATTTGCCCACTCACCTAACCTATCCAAGTCACTCTGCAGCCTCACAGCATCCTCCTCGCAGCTCACACTGCCACCCAACTTAGTGTCATCCGCAAATTTGGACATACTACATTTAATCCCCTCATCTAAATCATTAATGTTCAATGTAAACAGCTGGGGTCCCAGCACAGAACCTTGCGGTACCACACTAGTCACTGCCTGCCATTCTGAAAAGTACCCATTTACTCCGACTCTTTGCTTCCTGTCTGACAACCAGTTCTCAATCCACGTCAGCACACTACCCCCAATCCCATGTGCTTTAACTTTGCACATTAATCTCTTGTGTGGGACCTTGTCGACAGCCTTCTGAAGGTCTAAATACACCACATGAACTGGTTCTCCCTTGTCCACTCTACTGGAAACATCCTCAAAACATTCCAGAAGATTTGTCAAGCATGATTTCCCTTTCACAAATCCATGCTGACTTGGACCTATCATGTCACCTCTTTCCAAATGCGCTGCTGTGATATCCTTAATAATTGATTCCATCATTTAACCCACTACCGATGTTAGGCTGATCGGTCTATAATTCCCTGTTTTCTCTCTCCCTCCTTTTTTAAAAAGTGGGGCTACATTGGCTACCCTCCACTCCATAGGAACTGATCCAGAGTCTATGGAATGTTGGAAAATGACTGTCAATGCATCCGCTATTTCCAAGGTCACCTCCTTAAGTACTCTGGGATGCAGTCCATCAGACCCTGGGGATTTATCGGCCTTCAATCCCATCAATTTCCCCAACACAATTTCCCAACTAATAAGGATTTCCCTCAGTTCCTCATTCTTACGAAACCCTCTGACCCCTTTTATATCAGGAAGGTTGTTTGTGTCCTCCTGAGTGAATACCGAACCAAAGTACTTGTTCAATTGGTCTGCCATTTCTTTGTTCCCCGTTATGAATTCCCCTGATTCTGACTGCAGGGGACCTACGTTTGTCTTTACTAACCATTTTCTCTTTACATATCGATAGAAGCTTTTGCAGTCCGTCTTAATGTTCCCTGCAAGCTTCCTCTTGTACTTTATTTTCCCTGCCCTAATCAAACCCTTTGTCCTCCTCTGTTGAGTTCTAAATTTCTCCCTGTCCTCGGGTTCACTGCTATTTCTGGCCAATTTGTATGCCACTTCCTTGGCTTTAATACTATCCCTGATTTCCCTTGATAGCCACGGTTGAGCCACCTTCCTTTTTTTATTTTTACGCCAGAAAGGGATGTACAATTGTTGTAGTTCATCCATGCGGTCTCTAAATGTCTGCCATTGCCCATCCACAGTCAACCCCTTAAGTATCATTCGCCAATCTATCCTAGCCAATTCACGCCTCATACCTTCAAAGTTACCCTTCTTTAAGTTATGGACCATGGTCTCTGAATTAACTGTTTCATTCTCCATCCTAATGCAGAATTCCACCATATTATGGTCAGTCTTCCCCAAGGGGCCTCGCACAACGAGATTGCTAATTAATCCTTTCTCATTACACAACACCCAGTCTAAGATGGCCTCCCCCCTAGTTGGTTCCTCGACATATTGATCTAGAAAACCATCCCTTATGCCCTCCAGGAAATCCTCCTCCACTGTACTGCTTCCAGTTTGGTTAGCACAATCTATATGCTTATTAAAGTCACCCATGATAACTGCTGCACCTTTATTGCATGCACCCCTAATTTCCTGTTTGATGCCCTCCCCAACATCACTACTACTGTTTGGAGGTCTGTACACAACTCCCACTAACGTGTTTTGCCCTTTGGTGTTCTGCATATGTAAAGAGAAAAGGACGTGGGGTAGCATTGCTGGTTAAAGAGGAGATTAATGCAATAGTTAGGAAGAACATTAGCTTGGATGATGTGGAATCTATATGGGTCGAGCTGCAGAACACCAAAGGGCAAAAAACGTTAGTGGGAGTTGTGTACAGACCTTCAAACAGTAGTAGTGATGTTGGGGAGGGCATCAAATAGGAAATTAGGAGTGCATGCAATAAAGGTGCAGCAGTTATCATGAGTGACTTTAATATGCACATAGATTGGGCTAGTCAAACTGGAAGCAATACGGTAGAGGAGGATTTCCTGGAATGCATAAGGGATGGTTTTCTAAACCAATATGTCGAGGAACCAAATAGCGGGGAGGCCATCTTAGACTGGGTGTTGTGTAATGAGAGAGGATTAATTAGCAATCTTGTTGTGCGAGGCCCCTTGGGGAAGAGTGACCATAATATGGTGGAATTCTGCATTAGGATGGAGAATGAAACAGTTAATTCAGAGACCATGGTCCAGAACTTAAAGAAGGGTAACTTTGAAGGTATGAGGCGTGAATTGGCTAGGATAGATTGGCGAATGATACTTAAGGGGTTGACTGTGGATGGGCAATGGCAGACATTTAGAGACCGCATGGATGAAATACAACAATTGTACATTCCTGTCTGGCGTAAAAATAAAAAAGAGAAGGTGGCTCAACCGTGGCTATCAAGGGAAATTAGGGATAGTATTAAAGCCAAGGAAGTGGCAGACAAATTGGCCAGAAATAGCAGTGAACCCGGGGATTGGGAGAAATTTAGAACTCAGCAGAGGAGGACAAAGGGTTTGATTAGGGCAGGGAAAATGGAGTACGAGAAGAAGCTTGCAGGGAACATTAAGACGGATTGCAAAAGTTTCTATAGATATGCAAAGAGAAAAAGGTTAGCAAAGACAAACGTAGGTCCCCTGCAGTCAGAATCAGGGGAAGTCATAACGGGGAACAAAGAAATGGCAGACCAATTAAACAAGTACTTTGGTTCGGTATTCACTAAGGAGGACACAAACAACCTTCCGGAAAAAAAAAGGGTCAGAGGGTCTAATAAGGAGGAGGACCTGAGGGAAATCCTTATTAGTCGGGAAATTGTGTTGGGGAAATTGATGGGATTGAAGGCCGATAAATCCCCAGGGCCTGATGGACTGCATCCCAGTGTACTTAAGGAGGTGGCCTTGGAAATAGCGGATGCATTGACAGTCATTTTCCAACATTCCATTGACTCTGGATCAGTTCCTATGGAGTGGAGGGTAGCCAATGTAACCCCACTTTTTAAAAAAGGAGGGAGAGAGAAAACAGGGAATTACAGACCGGTCAGCCTGACCTCAGTAGTGGGTAAAATGATGGAATCAATTATTAAGGATGTCATAGCAGCGCATTTGGAAAGAGGTGACATGATAGGTCCAAGTCAGCGTGGATTTGTGAAAGGGAAATCATGCTTGACAAATCTTCTGGAATTTTTTGTGGATGTTTCCTGTAGAGTGGACAAGAGAGAACCAGTTGATCTGGTATATTTGGACTTTCAGAAGGCTGTCGACAAGGTCCCACACAAGAGATTAATGTGCAAAGTTAAAGCACATGGGATTGGGGGTAGTGTGCTGACATGGATTGAGAACTGGTTGTCAGACATGAAGCAAAGAGTAGGAGTAAATGGGTACTTTTCAGAATGGCAGGCAGTGACTAGTGGGGCACCGCAAGGTTCTGTGCTGGGGCCCCAGCTGTTTACACTGTACATTAATGATTTAGACGAGGGGATTAAATGTAGTATGTCCAAAATTTGCTGATGACACTAAGTTGGGTGGCAGTGTGAGCTGCGAGGAGGATGCTATGAGGCTGCAGAGTGACTTGGATAGGTTAGTTGAGTGGGCAAATGCATGGCAGATGAACTATAATGTGGATAAATGTGAGGTTATCCACTTCGGTTGTAAAAACAGAGAGACAGACTATTATCTGAATGATGACAGATTAGGAAAAGGAGAGGTGCAATGAGACCTGGGTGTCATGGTACATCAGTCATTGAAGGTTGGCATGCAGGTACAGCAGGCGGTTAAGAAAGCAAATAGCATGTTGGCCTTCATAGCGAGGGGATTTGAGTACAGGGGCAGGGAGGTGTTGCTACAGTTGTACAGGGCCTTGGTGAGGCCACACCTGGAGTATTGTGTACAGTTTTGCTCTCCTAACTTGAGGAGGGACATTATTGCTATTGAGGGAGTGCAGCGAAGGTTCACCAGACTGATTCCCGGGATAACAGGACTGACCTATCAAGAAAGACTGGATCAACTGGGCTTGTATTCACTGGAGTTCAGAAGAATGAGAGGGGATCTCATAGAAACATTTAAAATTCTGACGGGTTTAGACAGGTTAGATGCAGGAAGAATGTTCCCAATGTTGGGGAAGTCCAGAACCAGGGGTCACAGTCTAAGGATAAGGGGTAAGCCATTTCCGACCGAGATGCGGAGAAACTTCTTCACCCAGAAAGTGGTGAACCTGTGGAATTCTCTACCACAGAATGTAGTTGAGGCCAATTCACTAAATATATTCAAAAGAGAGTTAGATGAAGTCCTTACTACTAGGGGGATCAAGGGGTATGGCGAGAAAGCAGGAAGGGGGTACTGAAGTTGCATGTTCAACCATGAACTCATTGAATGGTGGTGCAGGCTCGAAGGGCCGAATGGCGTGCTCCTGCACCTATTTTTCTATGTTTCTATGTTTCTATGCAGCTCTACCCATATAGATTCCACATCATCCAAGCTAATGTTCTTCCTATCTATTGCATTAATCTCCTCTTTAACCAGCAATGCTACCCCACCTCCTTTTCCTTTTAATCTATCCTCCTGAATGTTGAATACCCATGGATGTTGAGTTCCCAGCCCTGATCATCCTGGAGCCACGTCTCTGTAATCCCAATCACGTCATATCTGTTAACATCTATTTGTACAGTTAATTCATCCACCTTATTACGGATACTCCTTGCATTAAGACACAAAGCCTTCAGGCTTGTTTTTTTAACACCTTTGTCCTTTTAGAATTTTGATGTTGTGTGGCCCTTTTTGTTTCTTGCCTTTGTTTACTCGGCCTTCCACTATTGCTTTTTACCTTTCTACCATCTGTTTCTGACTCCATATTACTTCACCCTATCTCGCTGCATAGGTTCCCATCCCCCTGCCATATTAGTTTAAACACTCCCGAACTGCATTAGCAAATGTTACCCCTAGGACATCAGTTCCAGTCCTGCCCAAGTGCAGACCGTCCCTTTTGTACAGGTCCCACTTCCCCCAGAACTAGTTCCAATGTCCCAGGAATTTGAATCACTCCCTCTTGCACCACTGCTCAAGTCACGTATTTATTCTAACTTTCCTGCTCCCTCTACTCTGATTAGCACATGGCACTGGTAGCAATCCAGAGATTACTACCTTTGAGGTCCTACTTTTTAATTTAACTCCTCGTTCCCTGAATTCAGCTTGTTGGACCTCTTCCCATTTCTTACCTATATCGTTGGTACCTACATGTTCCACGACAACTGGATGTTCACCCTCCCTCTCCAGAATGCTCTGCAGCCGCTCCAAGACATCCTTGACCCTTGCACCAGGGAGGCAACATACCATCCTGGAGTCTTGGTTGCGGCCGCAGAAACTCCTATCTATTCCCCTTACAATAGCGTCCCCTATCACTATAGCTCTCCCACTCTTTTTCCCACCCTTCTGTGCAGCAGAGCCACCCACGGTGCCATGAACCTGGCTGCTGGTACCTTCCCCTGGTAAGTCATCTCCCCCAACAGTATCCAAAACGGTATATCTGTTTTAGAGGGAGATGACCGCAGGGGACTCCTGCACTACCTTCCTGCTCTTGCCTTGTCTCTTGGTCACCCATTCACTATCTGTCCTAGCCCTTACCTGTGGTGTGACCAACTCACTAAATGTGCTATCCACAACATTCTCAGCATCACGCATGCTCCAGAGTGAGTCCATCCGCAGCTCCAGGGCCGTCATGCGGTCTGTCAGGAGCTGCAGCTGGACACACTTCCCACACACATAGTAGTCAGGGACACTGGAAGCGCCCCGACTTCCCACATAGCACAGGAGGAACATGACACGGGTCCGAGCTCTCCTGCCATGACTTAACCCTTAAATTAATTTACTTACTAAAATTTACTTGAACACCAAGCAGCTACTTAATAGTTCGCTGCCAATTAAACCAATCTAAAAGTCAGTCCAAAAGAGAGTTATACTTACCAGTCGAACAGCCAACCACTTACCAGCTTGGCTTTGACGTCACCTCTCAATTTCGCACCCCTCTATCTTTGTCTGCAACTGGTTGGGCTGGTCTCTGCACCTCCGTCTCCGACTCTCGCACTCCTTATCAGCAGCTCTAGTGTCAGCACTGGTCGAAAAAACAAGACAAAGCAGCACCAGCCACCCCCATTGCCCGAACTCACCCACTTACCAAACTCACAAATGCCACTCTATGCACGGAAGAGAGTGACTAAAGTAAATGCTGGTCCCTTAGAAGATGAGAAGGGGGATTTAATAATGGGAAATGTGGAAATGGCTGAGATGTAAAACAATTATTTTGCTTCGGTCTTCACAGTGGAAGACACAAAATCCATGCCAAAAATTGCTGGTCACGGGAATGTGGGAAGGGAGGACCTTGAGACAATCACTATCACTAGGGGGGTAGTGCTGGACAGGCTAATGGGACTCAAGGTAGACAAGTCCCCTGGTCCTGATGAAATACATCCAAGGGTATTAAAAGAGATGGCGGAAGTTATGGCAGATGCATTGGTTATAATCTACCAAAATTCTCTGGACTCTGGGGAGGTACCAGCGGATTGGAAAGCAGCTAATGTAATGCCTCTGTTTAAAAAAGGGGGCAGACAAAAGGCAGGTAACTATAGGCCGGTTAGTTTAACATCTGTAGTAGGGAAAATGCTTGAAACTATCATTAAGGAAGAAATAGCGGGACATCTAGATAGGAATCGTGCAATCAAGCAGACGCAACATGGATTCATGAAGGGGAAATCATGTTTAACTAATTTACTGGAATTCTTTGAGGATATAACGAGCATGGTGGATAGAGGTGTACTGATGGATGTGGTGTATTTAGATTTTCAAAAGGCATTCGATAAGATGCCACACAAAAGATTACTGCAGTAGATAAAGGTACGTGGAGTCAGAGGAAATGTATTAGCATGGATCGAGAATTGGCTGGCTGACAGAAAGCAGAGAGTTGGGATAAATGGGTCCTTTTCGGGTTGGAAATCGGTGGTTAGTGGTGTGCCACAGGGATCGGTGCTGGGACCACAATTGTTTACAATATACATAGATGACCTGGAAGAGGGACGGAGTGTAGTGTAACAAAATTTGCAGATGACACAAAGATTAATGGGAAAGCGGATTGTGTAGAGGACACAGAGAGGCTGCAAAGAGATTTAGATAGGTTAAGCGAATGGGCTCAGGTTTGGCAGATGGAATACAATGTCAGAAAGTGTGAGGTCATCCACCTTGGAAAAAAAAACAGTAAAAGGGAATATTATTTGAATGGGGAGAAATTACAACATGCTGTGGTGCAGAGGGACCTGGTGGTCCTTGTGCATGAATCCCAAAAAGTTAGTTTGCAGGTGCAGCAGGTAATCGGAAGGTAAATGGAATGTTGGCCTTCATTGCGAGAGGGATGGAGTACAAAAACAGGGAGGTCATGCTGCAACTGTACAGGGTATTGATGAGGCCGCACCTGGAGTACTGCGTGCAGTTTTGGTCACCTTACTTAAGGAAGGATATACTAGCTTTGGAGGGGGTACAGAGACGATTCACTAGGCTGATTCCGGAGATGAGGGGGTTACCTTATGATGATAGATTAAGTAAACTGCGTCTTTACTCGTTGGAGTTCAGAAGGATGAGGGGTGATCTTATAGAAACATTTAAAATAATGAAAGATATAGACAAGATCGAGGCAGAGAGGTTGTTTCCACTGGTAGGGGAGACTAGAACTAGGGGGCACAGCCTCAAAATACGGAGGAGCCAATTTAAAACCGAGTTGAGAAGGAATTTCTTCTCCCAGAGGGTTGTGAATCTGTGGAATTCTCTGCCCAAGGAAGCAGTTGAGGCTAGCTCATTGAATGTATTCAAATCACAGATAGATAGATATTTAACCAATAAGGGAATTAAGGGTAATGGGGTGCGGGCGCTTAAGTGGAGCTGAATCCACGGCCAGATCAGCCATGATCTTGTTGAATGGCGGAGCAGGCTCGAGGGGCTAGATGGCCTACTCCTGTTCCTAATTCTTATGTTCTTATGTTCTTATGCTTCACAAGCACTGAATTCCAGGACTTCATGGCAGGCAATGGAATTAACTATTTCAGAACGGCACCGTTCAAGCCGGCCTCAAATGGCCAGATAGAACGAGCAGTGCAGATAATCAAACAGGGGATGCTCAGAATACAAGGGGGTTCCCTACAAAGCCGCTTATCACGCTTCCTGTTGGCTTACAGATCTCGACCACACTCGCTCACAGGGGTTCCACCTGTAGAGCTGCTAATGAAAAGGACGCTTAAAACGAGGTTATCTCTTATACACCCCACCATGAAAGGAATTGTCGAGAGCAGGCGCCAGTCACAATGTGACCACCATGACAGGAATGCGAGGGAGCGATGTATTGATGTAAATGACTTTGTCTTTGTCCTCAACTACGCTGCAGCGCCCAAATGGCTCACAGGCACCGTGATTGCAAAAGAGCAAAATAGGATTCTGGTAGTTAAACTTACCAATGGACAAATCTGCCACAAACACATCGATCAAACAAAAAGGATGTTCAGCAACCCCATCGAAGAAGCAGAGGAAGAACACGATATAGAGTTCACTCCACCACAGTTGACCGAACACCGGAACCAAAGGGAGGAGAGTCCAGTCACTGTGGGCAGTCCGGACAGGCCTGAGGCACCGCAAACAGCAGACACTCAGGCCAGCGCCCAACAGCCGGAGCCCCAACTCAGCACTCTACAAGAGAGCGCAAACCACCAGAGAGACTCAACCTGTGATCCCAATAAGACTTTGGGGGTGGAGGTGATGTCATGTATTCAACCAGCATTGTAACCAATGTATAAACTGACGAGATGTACACTGTGAGAACAATGACCACTAGGTGGTGAATTTTTGGGAGACACTCCTTACCTGGACCTTCAGGTATAAAAGGGGAAGCTCCACCCACCTTCATCACTTGAGTGCTATGGAATAAAGGACAGGTCACAGACTGACCTTCTCTCAAGCATGGGCCTCATGTGCATTTATACTTTATAGTAAGGACGTATCAGTGTCTGTTCTATTTCCCGCTCCTCTGCTCTCACCCCTTCCCCTCAGAACCACGACAGGGTTCCCCTTTCACCCCACCAGCCTTCATATTCAAGAGATCATCCTCTGCCATTTCTGCCACCTCCAGCATGATCCCACCACCAATCACATCTTCCCCTCCATCTCCCTCAGCATTCTGAAAGGACTGCTCCCTCCGCGACACCCTGGTCCATTCCATAGTCACCCACAGCACCCTCTCCCCTTCCCATGGCACCTTCCCGTGCAAGCGTAGGAGATGCAACACCTGTCATTTTACCTCCTCCCTTCCCAATATCCAGGGCCCCAAATATTCCTTGCAGGTGAAACAGCGATTTATTTGTACTTCTTGCAATTTAGCAAACTGTATTCACTGCTCACGATGTGGTCGCCTCTACATTGGGGAGACCAAATGCAGGTTGGGCGACCGCTTTACGGAACACCTCCGTTCAGTCTGTAAGCGTGATCCTGAGCTTTCGGTCGCCTGTCACTTTAATTCTCCGCTCCACTCCCACTCTGATCTTTCTGTCCTCGGACTCCTCCACTGTTCCAATGAAGCTCAACGCAAGCTCAAGGAATAGCACCTCATCTTTCGTTTTGGCACTTTACAGCCTTCTGGACTCCACATCAAGTTCAACAATTTCAGACCTTAACTTCTGCCCATATTGTGCTCTGATGTATTTTTTCTCTCTCTCTGTTTCCCATGGCAACTGGTAATTATCCTGCCATTCACTCCCTATCTTAACTAATCTTTTTCTAATTTCTGCCATTACCATCTCAAGTTGGCCCATCATCCCTTTTGTCTCTCTAATCTCTCCTGTCTTCCATCTTATCACAGACCTTCCCTTTTGTTCTTTCCTCCCCTCCCCCTTTCTGTGCTCCTTAAGAGTCTTTTCATTCCGAACATTAGCCAGTTCTGATGAAGGGCCATCGACCCGAAACTTTAACTCTTTCTCACCACAGATGCTACCTGACCTGCTCAGATTTCCAGCATTTTCTGTTTCAGATTCAAGCATCTGCAGTATTTTGCTTTTGTAATTTTCAGAAACAATGGATATTCTCTTCACTTCTGGGTCATGACCCTGTTGACACAGCTATGAACATGATCTGAACAGTAAAACTATGAGGCACCCATGGCCACTAGGATTAAAGTGGAAAATACCAATGGAATGTTTCACTGGGTGGGCGGGCAGTTCCAATTGCCAGGGAGACTTTCCCACCGATATTCCACTGTGTTTTCACTGACTTCTATTTTAACCTGCTCTTAGCAGCTGGCAAGGGTGCCCACCTGAAGCCAGCTGGGTCCTTCTTTAAATATGCAGATCAGGGTCTGAAAATGTCATTGGAGCCCGACTGCTATTTTAACTGGTGGCCTGAGCAGGGAAGACATTGTGGCTTTCCCACCAGGTAAAGATAGCGCGAAGAAGAGCCAGACCAGAAGAGGCTCATACAGGTACATTTTTTAAAGCGGTTTTTACTTTCTTTGTTGGGCCAAGATGAGCAGGAGCTCTTGCGGATGACACAAGGCAAGCATAGACTTTTCCTGCCCAGGGCTCCCCCCTTCTCAAAAACAAAACCTTCCCGAAACTCCCTCCCCATGACTTACCTGAGTGGCGACAGTTCCTTCTGTCCCAGCCGACACCTTCCTGCTGCCTGACATTTCACTTCTGGCCAGCTACCACTTCCTGTCCATTATGGGATAAGGCCAGGGATTTAAAATCATCTGGTTCTCAAGCTGCTGCGGTCAGGGGTGCTTTATGCTTGGCTTGGCCTCCACCTGCCCAATTCCTGCTCTGGATTAAAATTGGACTTAAAGGGTTAGGGTTAATGGATCTTGCTTGGATTGGAGAAGGGTTGGAGGTGGTGCGCCTCAGGGTTTGGTGCTTTGTCTACTTTTGTTCTTGGTATGTATAAATGATTTGGACTTGGGGACAGAGATCAAAATATGAAAATTTGCTGATGGCACAATAGTAGAGAGTTTGGGAAGCAGTGTGTACAAAGAACTGTAAGAGACTTTAGGTGGGAAGTGACAATTTAGCAAAATAAACCGACTGCAGCGGATGCAATTTATTGTAGAAAATGTGAAATAATACTTTTTGAGAAAAAACACAAGAATGTGAATATGCATGAAATGATGCTGAAGAGTGTGAATGACTAGAAAGCTTAGAGTTCACGATAGATAAATCAGATAGATAAGGACATTAAAAAGGCCAAAAGCCTTTTGGTTTTATAAATAGTGGGATGGCGAACAAGAGCAAAGATGTACTGATACATTTGTACAATACAATAATTAAGCCAGTTGGAGTAATGTGTGCAGTTCTGAATTATAGAAAGAACATAGAGACCATACAATTGAGATCATACCAAGTAGGTTCACCGGGAAGATACCAGAGATAAGAAACTATAGTTATGAGAAGAGAGTTAAGTTAATGGAACTATTTCCACTGAAGCAGCGAAGGCTCAGAGGAGAATTAATAAATATTAAAATTATCAAGGGTATTGTTTGAGTTAATTGGAAAAACTAAGGGAGTAAGGCAGAAATGTCTTTACATACAATTGTTGGAGCATGGAATGCTTTGGCACAGTGAATAGCTGAGGCAGAGATTATTGAATGTTTTACGGGGAAAGTGGATAAATATTTGAAGCAGAGGGAAATGTAGTGCTATAGGGAGAGCATTGGACAATGAGATTAGTTTTGGGTTGTTCTAGCAAAGAGCTGGAGCACAAATAATGGGCCGAATGGCCTCTTTCTGCATTGCAAACTTTTACGGTTTGAAGGAATGTTGAAATAAAGGTTCTGGTGCTTGGACATCATATGAGGGTATTGCTGTTTTGTTTAGCCAAGATTTCAAAGATCATTGCAGTCTGTTGCATATTGCACAACTTTGCAATGTGAAAAAAGCATTACCATGTCAGCCGAAGCCTGGATATTATCCAGGTCCTATTGTAGGTTGGCATGGGCTGCTTCATTATCAGAGGAGTTGTAAATGGAGCCTAACACTATGAAATTGTCAGCGAACAGCCCCACTCCTGGCCTTCTGATGGAGAGAAGGTCATTGATGAAACAACTGGCTAGGCCGAGACAGGTTTCCTGAGGAACTCTGCACTGAAATCTTGGAGTTGTGATGATTGGCCTTCAATAAAGACTACCATCTTCCTTTGTATCAGGTATGGCTCCAGCCACAGCGGTGTTAATGATTCGATCTATAGGGGTTTTTTGCTCTGCCCAATTACAGGGGTCGTTGGTGGCTGTTGGTTTATTGGGCCTCTCTGTCCCTTCTAGGGGACGGTCCAGCAGTTTATGGCTCACTGACCACTAAACTGGCGGTTTCAAAGCGCCCTAGCAGCCTTATCTAGTTCTAACCTCAGAATTTTGGTGGATTATGAGCTTCCACAAGGGAAAACAAAACACTCAGAGGCAAGTGGTCCTTGGAACGAAAAAAACGGGTAAGTCCAATTTATTAACCATGTTAAGTTTCCAACAAGGTCAAACTTCATCAAAACACATATCTGACACACACTTATGAACTATGAAAATCTATGGGAAGAAACGGACACAATGAAAATCTTAGACAATTTTATCTTTACAAGACATTTCCAACACCACCCCACCCCCCTTTTTACCTGACTGACTTAGGCTGACAGTTGGGAAAAGAAACCCCAGGATAACACTTACGATCCCTTTTGACAGTTATTTTTTAGCCTTAGGATGGTTGGTTTATGGGTTAGCTGGAGTGAATGTTGCCTCTCCCAGTTACTTCGGTCTCTGGTTCTTCAGCTGGTTGGCCTCGGAACGTTGTTCGTTGTGTGGCTCAGCTTCTTGAGATGATGTTGGGCCTCTCGGTAGTTGGGTTGTATATTCTGCACACAAGTCGAGTCCAGGGCCCGTTCGATGGTAGGTTTCCCAGCCGGTAACAGTCTGTCTCCGTTCTCTCTCGGTTTCTGTCTGTCTGTGACTGCTACTGCCCCTCGACTCCTTCTCCTACTGCTCCTGCTGCTTCTCCCCTCGGTGGTTCTGTAAGTCCTATATTTGTATCCAATTTAGTTCTGGCCTTTTCGCGCCCAAACTCAGTTGGTGGTCCATTGTGTAAGTTTGGGCGGGGAGATAGCTTTGAATATTTAATCAGAAGATGTCACAGGTACAGGTAGGTGTGAGGACAGAGGTAATTGTTTCAGTGCACATTGGTGCCTCAAAGTCTGCTGGTCCATTGTAACAGTCCTGGGAGTCAATCGGTTTAGGCCTCCCCTTTGATGGGCCATCACCGCAGTGATCTCAGGACTATTGTCCACTGTCCATATTAATTAGGTAGATGATGGCCCACATTCATAATTTGATTAGGCGTGAGTCATATTTTCGAACTGGGCCAGGTAGTCCCCATTGGTTGAGGATTTCCCCGCTTCAGGCCCGACTCGACCCCTGATTGGCCTGCCAGAATGCACTTTTCCCCCATTGGCCAGTGCCTCTGTCTCGCTTGTGAGCCAGACTCCACAATGTCTGTATCCGCTCACACGTTTCCCAGCCTGCCTGGTCTGAGGATTTTACTTGGCCAAAAATGTTCATCTAAAATATATAGGATGATCCCATCTTAGTTTTCTTGTCCTTAGGATGTTCCAATAAAATGTGGCCGTGGATTTTCTAACCTTACAGACCCTCCTCATTGACATCAGTTTTGCTACAGCTCCTAGGATTATGGTGGGAAATAGAAGAGAGCTACTCTCACCTATCCTCTTGCTTCCAAGTCTGAATTGAGGTTGTGATGAAGTCATAGCTAAGTGCTTCTAGCAGAACTCAAATTGGCCATCTGTGAGCAGGGTGTTAGTGAGTAGATACCACTTGATAGCATTATTGATGACACCTTCCATTATTTTATTGAGGAAGCCGGGTGCCACGGTTAAGGATATCTTCTGGAGAAGAATTTGGAGTGGGACGGAGAGGATCCAGTTGTCATGTTCCATGTAGGAATCGAATAACTAGGGCTGTAGATAGGGTTTTAAACTAAAAGGCTGGTGGTGGGGTTGGTGGGGGGGTGGGGGGTGTGGGGGTCAGGTGAGGGGAAATTTAGAAATCTAAAGAGAAAAGTCAAGGCAATGGAACAGTGTAGTGATTTGGAGATCATAGGAAAGACTAAACTAAGGGAGGACATAGATGGCCAGAGAATAAACAGAGTTCTAGAAGAGGAAAGTAAAAAGATAGTTACAAATAAAGTAAAAGAGACTTCTATTAAAAATGAGTTAAACTGTCTATACAGTAATGCACAGTTTCCATAATAAGACAGGGGCACTGGAGGCAATAATACATTGCGAGGGAGTAGACAGAGTAAGGATTACTGAAACATGACTACAGAAAAATCAGGACTGGGAATTAAACATTGTAGGGTGCAAAATATTTAGAAAAGATAGAGAGGAAAAAAAGATAGGTGGAGTAGCTGTACTTATTAGAGATAACATAATGGAAATAGAAAATTGGCAGCTAGCATTACATCAGAAATAGAATCCATGTGGATAGAGATAAAAGAAAATAAAAAATCAATCACACTAATAGGCATAGACTACAGGCCACCTAATAGTGGAAGGGAGGTGGAGGAAAAAATATGCAAACAAATTAGGGAAATGAGTAAAAAACATAGAATAATGGTCATGGAGGATTTCAACTACCCCAAAATTAATTGGCCCTATGAGGCAGGTAAAGAGGATCAGGGAATAGAGTTGCTACAATATGTATGGGATTGCTTTCTAACCCAATATGTGAGAAGCCCGACAAGGGAGGATTCACTACTGGATCTAGTAATGGGGAATGAACCAGAGCAGATATGAGAAGTAAAAATAAGGGAACATCTTGGCAATCGTGACCATAATATAATACACATTAAGATAATAATTGAGAAGGACGTAAGTATGATAAAGATTAGGGTAATAGATTGAAAAAAAGCTGATTTTGAGGGACCGACAATAGAACTTGGGAAAATAAAATGGACAACAATATTGGCAAACAATGATATGGAACAACAATGGGAAGCATTTAAAATGTGTTCAACAGAGTCCAGGAAAAATATATTCTGCTAAAAAATATAAGGCAGTCAAGGGCTATGAGGAGAGGGCAGGGAAGTGGAATTGAGGCCAAAATCAGATCAGCCATGAACTTATTGAATGGCGGAGCAGGCTCGAAGGACCAGATGGCCTATTCCTGCTCCTATTTCTTATGTCCTTATGTTCTTAAACCAAGAACAAGCTAAACACTAATGAGATACCATGGATGACTAAAGATATAAGGGAAAAACTGAGGGTAAGGAAAGAGGCATACACTAAGTACATGCGCAGCAGGGGACAACATGACAAGGTAAAATATGAAGAGATTAGGTGAGATGTCAAAAAACAATTAGGCAGGCAAAGAAGAACTATGACATAAAATGATCAAGGAACATAAAACAAAGTAAAATATTCTACAGGCACATCAATTAAAAAAAGGAACGTCAGGATGGGTATAGGGCCACTAAGGGACGGTCAGGATAAAGTCACAGCCAGCGATAGAGAAATGGCAGAAATATTAAATAATTACTTTGCTTATTAATGATTTAGACTTTGGAATCAAGAAAACAATTTCTAAATTTGCAGATAACTCCAAATTGGGGGGATAGTCAATATTGAGGAGGATTGCAACAAATTACAAGAAGACATTAATAAACTTGCAAAATGGGCATATAATTGACAAATTAATTTCAACACAGATAAATGCGAGGTGTGACATTTTGTTAAGAAAAATAAAGAGGTCACATATTACTTGGGAAATAAGAATCTAAATGGGGTAGAAGAACAAATCACTAAAAGTAGTGACACAGATTAATAAGGTCATAATAAATGCAAACCAAGCACTAGGGTTTATTACAAAAGGGATAGAATTGAAAAGTAGAAAAATTATGCTAAACTTGTATAAAACCTTGGTTAGGCCTCACTTGGAGTAATGTGTACAATTTTTGCTGCCATTTTATAAAAAGGATATAGAGGCACTGGAGAGGGTGGAAAAACATTTACAAGGATAACACTAGAAATGCAAGGATATACCTATGAGGAAAGGGTGAACAGGCTGTATCACTTTTCTCTTGAAAAGAGAAGGCTGAATGGTGACCTAATAGAGGTCTTTAAAATTATGAAAGAATTTAGAAACATAGAAACATAGAAAGTAGGTGCAGGAGTAGGCCATTCGGCCCTTCGAGCCTGCACCACCATTCAATAAGATCATGGCTGATCATTCACCTCAGTACCACCTTCCTGCCTTCTCTCTATACTCCTTGATCCCTTTAGCCGTAAGGGCCACACCTAACTCCCTCTTGAATATATGAACTGGCATCAACAACTCTCTGTGGTAGGGAATTCCACAGGTTAACAACTCTCTGAGTGAAGAGGTTTCTCCTCACCTCAGTCCTAAATGGTTTACCCCTTATCCTTAGACTGTGTCCCCTGGTTCTGGACTTCCCCAACATCGGGAACATTCTTCCCAATATGTTTTATATGTTTCGATGAGATCCCCTCTCATCCTCCTAAACTCCAGGGAATAAAGGCCCAGTCGATCCAATCTCTCCTCATATGTCAGTCCAGCCATCCCAGGAATCAGTCTGGTGAACCTTCGCTGCACTCCCTCAATAGCAAGAACATACTTCCTCAGATTAGGAGACCAATATTCCAGGTGAGGCCTCACCAAGGCCCTGTACAACTGCAGTAAGACCTCCCTGCTCCGATACTCAAATCCCCTAGCTATGAAGGCCAACATACCATTTGCCTTCTTCACCGCCTGCTGTACCTGCATCCAACTTTCAATGACTGATGTACTATGGCACCCAGGTCCCGTTACACCCCCCCTTTTCAAAATCTGCCGCCATTCAGATAATATTCTGCCTATGTGTTTTTGCCCTCAAAGTGGATAACCTCACATTTATCCACATTATACTGCCCCTGTCATGCATTTGCCCACTCACCTAACCTGTCCAAGTCACCCTGCAGCCTCTTAGCGTCCTCCTCACAGCTCACACCGCCACCCAGTTTAGTGTCATTTGCAAACTTGGTGATACTACACTCAATTCCTTCATCTAAATCATTAATGTATATTGTAAATAGCTGGGGTCCCAGCACTGAGCCCTGCGGAATCCCACTAGTTACTGCCTGCCATTCTGAAAAGGACCCGTTTATCCCGACTCTCTGCTTCCTGTCTGCCAACCAGTTCTCTATCCACGTCAGTACATTACCCCCAATGCCATGTGCTTTAATTTTGCACACCAATCGCTTGTGTGGGACCTTGTCAAAAGACTTTTGAAAGTCCAAATATACCACATCCACTGGTTCTCCCTTGTCCACTCTACTAGCTACATCCTCAAAAAATTCCAGAAGATTTGTCAAGCATGATTTCCCTTTCATAAATCCATGTTGACTTGGACCAATCCTATCACTGCTTTCCAAATGCGCTATTATTTCATCTTTAATAATTGATTCCAACATTTTCCCCACTACTGATGTCAGGCTAACCAGTCTATAATGACCATTTTCTCGCTCCCTCCTTTTTTAAAAAGTGGTGTTAAATTAGCTACCCTCCAGTCCATAGGAACTGATCCAGAGTCGATAGACTGTCGGAAAATGACCACTATTTCTAGGGCCACTTCCTTAAGTACTCTGGGATGCAGACTATCAGGCCCCGTGGATTTATCGGCCTTCAATCCCATCAATTTCCCGAACATAATTTCCCGCCTAATAAGGATATCCTTCAGTTCCTCCTTCTCACTAGACCCTCGGTCCCCTAGTACTTCCGGAAGGTTATTTGTGTCTTCCCTCGTGAAGACAGAACCAAAGTATTTGTTCAACTGGTCTGCCATTTCTTTGTTCCCCATTATAAATTCACCTGAATCTGACTGCAAGGGACCTATGTTTGTCTTCACTAATTTTTTTCTCTTCACATATCTATAGAAGCTTCCGCAGTCAGTTCTTATGTTCCCGGCAAGCTTCCTCTCATACTCTATTTTTCCCCTCTTAATTAAGCCCTTTGTCCTCCTCTGCTGAATTCTAAATTTCTCCCAGTCCTCAGGTTTGTTGCTTTTTCTGGCCAATTTATATGCCTCTTCCTTGGATTTAACACTTTCCTTAATTTCTCTTGTTAGCCACGGTTGAGCCATCTTCCCCATTTTATTTTTACTCCAGACAGGAATGTACAATTGTTGAAGTTCATCCATGTGATCTTTAAATGTTTGCCATTGCCTATCCACCGTCAACCTTCTAAGTATCATTTGCCAGTCTATTCTAGCCAATTCACATCTCATGCCATCGAAGTTACCTTTCGTTAAGTTCAGGACCCTAGTCTCTGTATTAACTGTGTCACTCTCCATCTTAATAAAGAATTCTACCATGTTATGGTCACTCTTCCCCAAGGGACTTCGCAAACAAGATTGCTAATTAATCCTTTCTCATTACACATCACCCAGTCTAGGATGGCCAGTCCTCTAGTTGGTTCCTCGACATATTGGTCCAGAAAACCATCCCTAATACACTCCAGGAAATCTTCCTCCATCGTGTTGCTACCAGTTTGGTTAGCCCAATCTATATGTAGATTAAAGTCGCCCATGATAACTGCTGTACCTTTATTGTACCTTTTTTCAATAGAGTACATACAGAGAGAGTGTTTCCACTTGTGGGGAAGAGAAAAATAGAGGCCATCAATATAAGATAATCATCAAGAAATCAAATAGGGAATTCAGAAGAAATGTCTTTACCCAGAGAGTGATGAGAATGTGGAACTCGCTACCACAGTGAGTGGTTGAAGCGAACAGTATAGATGCATTTAAGAAAAGGCTAGATTAGCATATGAGGGAGAAGGTGATAGAGCGTTATGCTGATAAACTTAGATGAGGAAAGATGGGGGAAGGCTCGAGTGGAGCATGAATGCCGACTGGTTGGGCCAAATGGCCTGTTACCGTGCTGTATATTCTATGTAAGCTGATATTTGCCTAGATTAAATTTACCAATTTTTTTGTGGATAGAAAATATCTGGGCAATCTCTCACATTGTTGGGTAGGTGCCAGTGTCACAGCTGCAATGCAACAGCTTGGCTAGGAAAGGTGGGTAACTCTGGTGTGCTGGTGTCCAGCTGAATGTCAGAGGAGAAGTGAGAAGAACTGCCCTCTCCAGTAAGGTAACACTTGACTGAGTGTTGCACCAAGAAGAACTAGTAGTACTGAAGTTAATGGATGTCAACGGGAACAGTCTCCAATAGCTGGAATCCTACATAATGCAAAAGAGCATGGCTATGATAGTTGGAGGCCAATGATCACTGACCCAGGACATAACTGCACGAGTTCCTCAAGGAAATGACCTCAGGCTAACCATCTTCAGCTGCTTTATCAATGATCTTGCCTCCATCATAAGGTCAAGAGGGGACCTGTTCTCTGACAATTCCACAGTGTTCAGCTCTATTCATAACTTTTCCGATAATGAAAAAGCACAGGCCAACCTACAGCAGGACCTAGACAGCATCCAGGCTTGGGCCAATAAGTGGCCGGTAACATTTGCACCACATAAATAGCTGGTAGTGACCATCTTGAACAAGTGAAAGTTCAGTCATCTCTACTTGGCCTTCAAGGGCACCAATGCTGCTTCCCCCATCAGAGACATCTTGGGAGTTACCACTGACCAAAATATTAACTGGGCCAGTCAAATCAAATTTGTGGCTAAAAGCATAAGACATAGAAACATAGAAACAGAGAAAATAGGTGCAGGAGTAGGCAATTCGGCCCTTCGAGCCTGCACCACCATTCACTAAGATCATGGCTGATCATTCCCTCAGTACCCCTTTCCTGCTTTCTCTCCATACCCCTTGATCCCCTTAGCCGTAAGGGCCATAGCTAACTCCCTCTTGAATATATCCAATGAACTGGCATCAACAACTCTCTGCGGCAGGGAATTCCACAGGTTAATAACTCTCTGAGTGAAGAAGTTTCTCCTCATCTCAGTCCTAAATGGCCTACCCCTTATCCTAAGACTGTGTTCCATGGTTCTGGACTTCCCCAACATCGGGAACATTCTACCCGCATCTAACCTGTCCTGTCCCGTCAGAATCTTATATGTTTCTATGAGATTGCCTCTCATTCTTCTAAACTCCAATGTATAAAGGCCAGCTGATCCAGTCTCTCCTCATATATCAGTCCTGCCATCCCAGGAATCAGTCTGGTGAACCTTCGCTGCACTCCCTCAATAGCAAGAACGTCATTCCTCAGATTAGGAGACCAAAATTGAACACAATATTCCAGGTGAGGTCTCACCAAGGCCATGTACAACTGCAGTAAGACCTCCCTGCTCTTATACTCAAATCCCCTAGCTATGAAGGCCAACATACCATTTTCCTTCTTCACCGCCTACTGTACCTGTATCCTGTATGCCAACTTTCAATGACTGATGAACCATGACACCCAGGTCTCGATGCACCTCCCCTTTTCTTAATCTGCCGCCATTCAGATAATATTCTGTCTTTGCGTTTTTGCCCCCAAAATGGATAACCTCACATTTATCCACATTATACTGCATCTGCCATGCATTTGCCCACTCACCTAACCTGTCCAAGTCACCCTGCAGCCTCCGAGCGTCCCCCTCACAGCTCACACCTCCACCCAGTTTAATGTCATCTGCAAACTTGGTGATAATACACTCAATTCCTTCATCCAAATCATTGATGTATATTGTAAAGAGCTGGGGTCCCAGCACTGAGCCCTGCGGCACTCCACTAGTCACTGCCTGCCATTCTGAAAAGGACCTGTTTATCTTGACTCTCTGCTTCCTGTCTGCCAACCAGTTCTCTATCCACGTCAGTATATTACCCCCAATACCATGTGCTTTGATTTTGCACACCAATCTCTTGTGTGCGACCTTGTCAAAAGCCTTTTGAAAGTCCAAATACACCACATCCACTGGTTCTCCCTTGTCAACTATACTAGTTATATCCTCAAAAAATTCCATAAGATTTGTCAAGCATGATTTCCCCTTCATAAATCCATGCTGACTTGGACCGATCCTGTCACTGCTTTCCAAATGCGCTGCTATTTCATCCTTAATAATTGATTCCAACATTTTCCCCACTACTGATGTCAGGCTAACCAGACTGTAATCACTCGCTTTCTCTCTCCCTCCCTTTTTAAAAAGTGGTGTTACATTAGCTACCCTTCAGTCCATAGGAACTGATCCAGAGTCGATAGACTGTTGAAAAATGATCATCAATGCATCCACTATTTCTAGAGCCACTTCCTTAAGTACTCTGGGATGCAGACTATCAGGCCCTGGGGATTTATCGGCCTTCAATCCCATCAATTTCCCCAACACAATTTCCCGCCTAATAAGGATATCCTTCAATTCCTCCTTCTCACTAGACACTCGGTTCCCTAGTATTTCCGGAAAGTTATTTGTGTCTTCCTTTGTGAAGACAGAACCAAAGTATTTGTTCAATTGGTCTGCCTTTTCTTTGTTCCCCATTATAAATTCACCTGAATCCGACTGCAAGGGACCTACGTTTGTCTTCACTAATCTTTTTCTCTTCACATATCTATAGAAGCTTTTGCAGCCAGTTTTTATGTTCCTGGCAAGCTTCTTCTCATACTCTCTTTTCTCCCTCTTAATTAAACCCTTTTTCCTCCTCTGCTGAATTCTAAATTTCTCCCAGTCCTCAGGTTTGCTGCTTTTTCTGGCCAATGTAGATGCCTCTTCCTTGGAGTTAACACTATCCTTAATTTCCCTTGTTAGCCACGGTTGAGCCACCTTCCCCGTTTTATTTTTACTCCAGACAGGGATGTACAGTTGCTGAAGTTCATCCATGTGATCTTTAAATGTTTGCCATTGCCTATCCACCGTCAACCTTTTAAGTATCATTTGCCAGTCTATTCTAGCCAATTCACGCTTCAAACCATCGAAGTTAACTTTCCTTAAGTTCAGGACCCTAGTTTCTGAATTACTCTCCATCCTAATAAAGAATTCTACCATGTTCTGGTCACTCTTCCCCCAAGGAGCCTTGCACAACAAGATTGCTAATTAGTCCTTTCTCATTACTCATCACCCAGTCTCGGATGGCCAACTCCCTAGTTGATTCCTCGATATATTTCTGGAAAACCATCCCTAATACACTCCAGGAAATCCTCCTCCACCGTATTGCTACCAATTTGGTTAGCCCAATCAACATGTAGATTGAAGTCCCCCATGATAACTGCTGTACCTTTATTGCACGCATCCCTAATTTCTTGTTTGATGCTGTCCCCAACTTTACTACTACTGTTTGCTGGTCTGTACACAACTCCCACTAGCGTTTTCTGCCCCTTGGTATTCCGTAGCTCCACCCATACCGATTCCACATCATCCAAGCTAATGTCCTTTCTTACTGTTGTATTTATTTCCTCTTTAACCAGCATTGCCAACTCGTCTCCTTTTCCTTTCTGTCTATCCTTCCTAAATGTTGAATACCCCTGGATGTTGAGTTCCCAGCCTTGGTCACCCTGGAGCTATGTTTCCATGATGCCAATTACATCATACCCGTTAACTGCTATCTGCGCTGTTAATTCGTCTACCTTATTCCGAATACTCCTCGCATTGTGGGCTGGGTACTCTGCAATAAATGATTCACCTCATGACCTGGAAAGTCTCTCTGTCATCTTCAAGACTCAAATCAAGAATGTGATGTAATGTTCACCAGCAGCAAAGCAGTAATGTCATGGGAACACCATCACCTCCAAGTTCTTCTCCAGGTCACACACTATCCTGACTTGGACATATATAGTTGTTCCTTCATTGTCGCTGGGTCAATATGTTGTAATTCCCCATCTAACCTCATTGTGAGAGCACAATCACCACAAGCACTACAGCTGTTGAGGAAGAAGGTTTCCACCACCTCCTCAGAGCAACTAAAGATGGCCACTATATATAGCCTTACCAGCATTGCCCACATCCCAAGGATAATTAATTAAAAAAAATTAAAACATTTCTGTGAAGCACCCCTTTAAATATGAGCAATTGCCATTTAAGAATGTCTGCCTTACTAGATTTCTCATGCACACATGAAGCATGCTCCCTGTGTCTCAGTTATTCCACATAGGGGGCATATGCAAATTATTATAATCAGTTGACCTCACAGGATTACACAAGCTTCCATTGCAAAAGCACAGTTTTTTGTGCAGTGATCTGGTCCCACCAGCACTGAATATTTGGTTCATAAAAGTTTGCACTGCAGCAAATATTGCATATATCAACATGCAATTTTTGAAACAATTCTGAGCCTGTCTGAAATCTACCTAATGTAGCGAAATCACTTCCTTAAGATAGCCCAAATGCTTTGGCTCATAAGTGAGGTCGTATGTAAATTGAAGTATTAGGATAATATGTCACAAGACACAATCTGAATGTTAATATGATCAGTGGGACTGCAGTAAAGGAAATTAGGAGCAGGGTCAGTTGCTTGATTGACAAACAAAGAGGAATTATTTATTTCACTAATTTGAGCCACTCAGACAGTCTTTTCTGGAAAGTTCTTAAATCAATGATTCAAGTGATAGCATAATTCAGATCATATTAATTGACATGAACCATTGGTGCGCTAAACACCAAACAATTAACATGGTGTAATTAGTGATTTAGGATGACAGTTTTGGACAATGGTTCATTTTTCCACTAAACAAGAGAAAAGTTCATATTTATTGGTAACCTCTTCAACTGACCAAAATATCTTGCTGATCTTGTTTAACTTTTTGCTTGCAGGTAGAAAGGTTTATCTATCCATGGGTACATTTTCCAGTGAACAATTCTTTTTCCTAATTAACAGTTAATCTTTCTGTCAGATATAATGTATGCAATGTATTGAAAGTACAGAACCATATCAGAATTCAGGTCTGGATATTCCGCTGTTGGTTGCATCAACAGCAGTAGAATGGACATGCACTTCTTCCTGCCCCTTGGCCACACCTCAGACTCCAGAAAATTTCCTGGCATCAGCACATTTGCATACTTGTCAACAGGCTGCCTTCTTTTAACTTGTACTACTTCAGGCATGATACACTGGGATTTGGGGTGCTTTAAAACTAAGTCCATCATTCATTATAAATTGATTCATTGACTGTTGTGGAACTCTGTGCCTTATACTTAAATTCCCTCCGCTTGCAATTTCTGCGACTGCAGAAGACCATATTCCAAGTATACACAGAGTATGTGAGGTTGCAGAATGAGCTGCTCCTCAATTTTTGGTTGCATTTCTGTCCCACGCTCCTGATCTTTGGTCACGTAGTGGGTGGGGGCAAGCGGACATATCGGAGGATCTCCTCGTAGGACTGCTCCTGGGCCTGGCCAAGGTGGCCATTAACAGGTCCAGGCTGCGAGCGGTCGAGGGGGTTGTTCAGCCCAACTGCCTGCCTCTCTTCTGCAACTATGTTCTCGCCTTGTTGTCCCTGGAGATGGACCATGCGGTGTCCGCCGGCATGGTTGAGGCCTTCTATGATAGGCACCGGAGGGACTGGAGTGCTTCATCACCCCCGGGAAAAATAAAATTTTGATTTGATTTATTAAGTTTCTTTTAACTTTGGTTTAATTTGTGTTTTATTGGTTGTGCCCCTTTAAACAGGGGCACTTGCTTCTTTTTTAATTGGTGACATCAGCCATCAATCACTAAATCAACATAAAAGGTGTACTTAAAAGCCCTGTTATTCCCATAGCTCCCCTGCAAGTTTGTATTGACTTTTTTTTTTATTAAGCTTGTCTTGTCTGGCTGAACGCTTGGAATTGCTTCAATTACAATTGATTTCTGGTGATTTTGCATATATTTAGCTCTTATTTCAATAAAGACATTCCCTGCATGTTCCGAAAAGTTCCCCCCAAAAAGAATTTTTAAAACAATTTTAAAAGCAGAAGAAAAAACTACTGAGGGAACAATCAATCTATATCATTCTTTCTTGAATAAAGAGGAACATTCTCCTTGCCCTATCTACCTTTTTCAGATGCTGTCTATCAAAGTACCAGCCTGAGCATTTCATGACCTGGACAGTCACTTTTCAAGTTTCTTTGGGCAGGTAAAAAGTCTCCAGCTCACACATTTTATCCAACACTATCTTAGGCCAACGGGAAAATTTCAAACTGTACAATGGCTGGGGATCTGGTAATGGGGATCTCCATCTTGATTTTGTCCCCCAGTTTCCCGTGTCATGCTGACACCATTGGCTATACAAAAGAGCACATTTATCTTAGAATTCTGTGTTTATTTTTTCTAATATTTGAAAATGTTTATTTCATGAAATGCTCCACTGAATATAAATGAAAAATAGCAACAAAAAAAATTACTGCCTAAAGTCATTTGTGGAAAACCTAAATAGATTTAGCTAGTACTTTATTGGATAGCTCAATCTGAAATTTAACACAATATCTTTGCAACTAATATATTTTAACTTACAATTAATGTAGGACATTTCTGTATTTCTGACCCCAGTTATAGGGTAACACGTAGGCTGGAGTGCGTTGCAAGGCAGTGATATATTAATGGTTTAAGATGACCCAGTAAACTCCGAGAGTGAATACTGAGATTTTTTATGTGTTATTTCAACTTGAGATCTGTTATGTCCTTGAAACTCCCTTCAATCTGTGCTATTCTAGTTAATGTAGTTGGCATGAGGTAATTCGATACATTATTAATAAATGTTTTGGTGGATGTTATAAGAACATAACATAAAAAATAGGAGCAGGAGAAGGCTATACGGCTCCTCGAGCCTGCTCCGCCATTTAATACGATCATGACCGATCCGAACATGGACTCAGGTCCACTTCCCTGCCCGCTCTCCAGAACCCCTTATTCCCTTATCGTTTAAGAAACTGTCCATTTCTATCTTAAATTTATTCAATGTCCCAACTTCCACAGCTCTCTGAGGCAGCGAATTCTACAGATCCACAACCCTCTGAAAGAAGAAATTTCTCCTCATCTCAGTTTTAAATGGGCGGCCCCTTATTCTAAGATTATGCCGTCTAGTTCTAGTCTCCCCTATCAGTGGAAACATCCTCTCTGCATCCACCTTGTCAAGCTCCCTCATAATCTTGTACGTTTCAATAAGATCACCTCTCATTCTTCTGAATTCCAATGAGTAGAGGCCCAACCTACTCAACCTTTCCTCATAAGTCAACCCTCTCATCTCTGGAATCAACCTTGTGAACCTTCTCTGAACTGCATCCAAAGCAAGTATATCTTTCGTAAATATGGAAACCAAAACTGCACGCAGTATTCCAGGTGTCCTCACCAATACCCTATACAACTGCAAGACTTCCCTGCTTTTATACTCCATCCCGTTTGCAATAAAGGCCAAGATTCCATTGGCCTTCCTGATCACTTGCTATACCTGCATACTAGCCTTTTGTGTTTCATACACAAGCACCCCCAGGTCCCACTGTACTGCAGCACTTTGCAATCTTTCTCCATTTAAATAATAACTTGCTCTTTGATTTTTCTGCCAAATTGCATGACCTCACACATTCCAACATTATACTCCATCTGCCAAATTTTTGCCCAGTTATGGTGGGCAATAACCATCAGCAGGCTTGTGCAATTGAATCATATGGTTTGAATTATATCAATGTTGAGTTTTATTTCACTGCAGGTTTATCTTAAATGCGATAATGCTATTTACAGTCATTTACATTTGTATCTCTATCCAGGGGCATACTGGTACTGGATTTCTGATGTAATGCTGATGTCAGTAGCCAATCAAATTGAGAAATTGTTAAACCTCTCTGTGAGAGCTGGGAAAGTGGGAACTTCCAGTGTTGGGAGGCCCTTTCCCCAGCCCATACTCTCCTGCACTGATGACCTTGTTGGGGCAGATAGAGGCCCCATGACCAACCAGGCCTGTGAGAACTTTGACACCAAACCAGGACCTTGTGTATCTGTGTCCCAGGTTAATCTGCAGCCCTGCCAGCACATTCCTGTCAGAGTTACAGCAGGAATATGCTGGAACGGTCACAGATCTTTGGTCTAGTTTCCCTAGGCAAAATAAATTAAACACTAACCTATAACTATCGACGTTGCCTCCCAATGGCAACATCATTGGAAACATTGGAAACATACGTATAGTGCTTTGCAAATACATGTATAGATAGCTATGTGTGATTTGCAATTGTCAGTAAAGAGGATTCATCATCATCATCATCATCATCATCATCATTATCATCATCATCATAGGCAGTCTCTCGGAATCGAGGAAGACTTGCTTCCACTCTTAACATGAGTTCTTAGGTGGCTGAACAGTCCAATACGAGAACCACAGTCCCTGTCACAGGTGGGACAGATAGTCATTGAGGGAAGGGGTGGGTGGGACTGGTTTTCCGCACGCTCTTTCCGCTGCCTACGCTGGATTTCTGCATGCTCTTGGCGACAAGACTCGAGGTGCTCAGTGCCCTCAAGGATGCATTTCCTCCAATTAGGGCGGTCTTTGGCCAGGGTCTCCCAGATATCAGTGGGGATGTTGCACTTTACCAGGGAGGCTTTGAGGGTGTCTTTGTAACGTTTCCGCTGCCCACCTTTGGCTCGTTTGCTGTGAATAAGTTCCGAGTAGAGCGCTTGCTTTGGGAGTCTCGTGTCTGGCATGCAAATTATTTGGCCTGCCCACTGGAGCTGATCAAGTGCGGTCAGTGCTTCAATGCTGGAGATGTTGGCCTGGTTGAGGACGCTTATGTTGGTGCGTCTGTCCACCCAGGGAATTTGTAGGATCTTGTGGAGCATAAGACAGCTTAAAAACAACAAGGCTACGGGTGCGGATGGAATCCCTGCTGAGGCATTGAATTATGGCGGAGAGGCACTGTTGGCGCGAATACATGACCTCATCTCTCTCATCTGGAGGGAGGAGAGCATGCCGGGAGACCTCAGAGATGCAATGATCGTGACCATCTTTAAAAAAGGAGACAAGTCCGACTACGGCAACTACAGAGGAATCTCCCTGCTATCAGCCACTGGGAAAGTCGTCGCTAGAGTCCCCCTCAACCGTCTTCTCCCTGTGGCTGAGGAGCTCCTCCCGGAGTCACAGTGTGGATTTTGTCCCCTATGGGGCACAATGGACACGATTTTTGCAGCGCGACAGCTGCAGGAAAAATGCAGGGAATAGCGCCAGCCCTTATACATGGCCTTCTTTGAGCTTACAAAGGCGTTTGACACTGTCAACCGCGAGGGTCTGTGGAACGTCGTCCTTCGTTTCGGATGCCCCAAAAGTACATCACCATCCTCCGCCTGCTCCACGACGACATGCAGGCCGTGATCCTTACCAACGGATCCTCGTCCAGACCATGGTCAAGCAGGGCTGCATCATCGCCCCAACCGTCTTCTCAATCATCCTCGCTGCCATGAACTGCCATGCTCCACCTCACAGTCAACAAGCTCCCCGCTGGAGTGGAACTAAACAACAGGACCAGTGGGAAGCTATTCAACCTTCGTCATCTCCAGGCCAGGTCCAAGACCAACCCAACCTCTGTTGTTGAGCTACAGTACATGGACGAAGTCTGCATCTGCGCACATACAGAGGCTGAACTCCAGGACATAGACAACGTATTTACTGAGGCGTACGAAAGCATGGGCCTTACACTAAACATCTGTAAGACAAAGGTCCTCCACCAGCCTGTCCTTGCCGCACAGCACTGCCCCCCAGTCATCAAGATCCACGGCGCGGCACTGGACAACATGGACTACTTCCTTCATCTCGGGAGCCTCCTATCAACAAGAGCAGGCATTGACGACGAGATCCAACACTGCCTCCAGTGCGCCAGTGCAGATTTCGGCCGCCTGAGGAAAAGAGTGTTTGAAGACCAGGCCCTCTAAAGTGCCACCAAGCTTATGGTGTACAGGGCTGTAGTAATACCCGCCCTCCTAAATGGCTCAGAAACATGGACCATGTACAGTAAGAGGATTATGGTGCTGGTAAATGCCAACGTAAAATGAACTGTTATAAAAGAAAGAGACATTTCTGGTGAATCATAGGGTATAAGTGTGCAGGATCTTCAACATTGCAACCGATTTAACTGTGACTTTTGTCCCATGGATGAAGATCAGGCACAAATATTCAAGTCCATTCCAAATAATACATTGGCATGACATACCTACAGAAACAGTGGAATTAATGCTGTTAGTGAGAACAGCGTGAATGGTTGATATTAGCCATGAGCTTAGAGGAGATCTCTCCTTCCCCCACTCCATAGTCAAAATCTGATATACTCTCTCCTGATAAGTCAAAGATTTTAGATGAGGTGACCTCCCATGCAGTTTGCATGGATTATCACCTGATAAATGTGATCCCTTAGGAGCACCTGTATTTAAGGAGGCCTCACAGGCTGGAGAGGCACTCTGAGATCTATAATAAAGGACTATGGTCACACCTTACTTTGAGCTCGCAGTATCTAGTCTGACTCTTTATTGAAGACTTAACAACTGACGATGAGATACAAATGACGAACCCCACCACAACATTGCAGAGAACCTTGGGCATCCTGGAGAAAATTTTGGAGGGAGATGATTGGGAACCTTCATGGAGCGACTCGACCAATACTTCGTGGCCAACGAGCTGGAAGGAGAAGCAAACGCTGCCAAATGAAGGGAGATCCTCCTCACCGTTTGCGGGGCACCAACGTATGGCCTCATGCAACATCTGCTCGCACCAGCGAAACCCACAGACAAGTCATACGATGAGCTGTACACACTGGTCTGGGAGCATATAAACCCAAAGGAAAGCATTCTGATGGCGAGGCATCAGTTCTACACGTACAAGAGGTCTGAAGGCCAGGAAGTGGCAAGCCACGTCGCTGAGCTAAGGTGCCTTGCAGGACATTGCGAATTTGAAGGACACTTGGAGCACATGCTAAGGGACTTTTTTGTACCTGACATTGGCCATGAAGTAAGACTTTGCAAACTTTTGACTGTAGAGACCCCAGGCGTTTATCACCACCAGTGACAATACCAAACAAATTTCTCAGCACACGAGTGCTGCTGCAAGTACTGTGAACAAAGAAATGTTGTTTTTGAATCAAAATGTACAGGGCAGGACTTACACGCCTGCAGCTGCACGTCTGCAGTTGACTCAGAGTCCACCATCAAGGGTGGTGTATACAAGACCATGAACACCTTGTTGGCGCTGCAGAGTTGATCATCGCCTCCATTCATGCCACTTCAAAGGACACGTTTGCAAGGGCTGTGGAACAATGGGACACCTCCAACATATGTGCAGGCGTGCTGCAAACCCTGCTAATCCTGAAAACCACCATGTTGCAGAGGAGGACAGATCCACGGTGGATCATGACGAACCAGAGCCTCAGAGCGAGGAGGCAGAGGTATATGGGGTGCACAGATTTACCACAAAGTGTCCCCCGATAATGCTGAAGGTTGAATGAAATGGACTCCTGGTGTCCATGGAGCTGGACACGGGCGCAAGCCAGTCCACAATGTCGATGACACCTCATGTGCCCAGGTCCTAAATTAGTTCCCCTCGCTGTTCGAACAAGGTATGGGAAGTTCCAAGGAGCAAAAGTGCAAATCCATTTGATTCCGGGGGTGCGACCCATTCATCACAAGGCGAGAGCTGTACCTTACATGATGAGAGAGAGGGTGGCGATCGAGTTTGACAGGCTGCAACTAGAGGGCATCATTTCGCCAATCAAATTCAATGAGTGGGCTAGTCCGATTGTTCCAGTCCTCAAGGGAGACGGCACCGTCAGAATCTGTGGTGATTATAAAGTAACTATCAATCGTTTCTCACTGCAGGATCAATACCCACTACCAAAGGCAGACGACCTAGTTGCAATGTTGGCGGGAGGCTAAACGTTCACGAAGCTGGACTTGACCTCGCAGGAGCTGGAGGAATCATCGAAAGGCCTCAGATGCATCAACACGCACAAATGCCTCTTCATTTACAACAGAAGACCATTTGGGATTCGATCGGCCGCGGCGATATTCCAGAGGAACATGGAAAGCTTGCTGAAGTTGGTCCCATGCACCGTGGTCTTCCAGGATGACATCTTGGTTACAGGTCGGGACACTGTCGAGCACCTACAGAATCTGGAGGAGGTTCTTAGTCAGCTTAATCGTGTGGGGCTCAGGCTAAAACACTCAAAGTGCGTGTTTCTGGCACCTGAAGTGGAGTTCCTGTGGAGAAGAATCGTGGTGGACGGCATCAGGCCTACCGATTTGAAGATGGAGGCAATCAAGAACGCACTGAGACCACAGAACGTGACGGAGCTGCGGTCGTTTCTCGGACTCCTGAACTATTTTAGTAACGTCTTACCGGGTTTTAGCACATTGTTAGAACTCCTGCACTCTTTACTGCGTAAAGGAGATGAATGGATATGGGGTAAAAGCCAAGAAAATGCCTTTGAGAAAGCTAGGAAGCTGTTACGTTCAAACAGATTGCTTGTGTTGTACGATCCATGTAAGTGTTTGGTACTAGCATGTGATGCATATGCTAGTACCAAACGCTTACATGGATCGGGTGCGTATTGCAACAAGCTAATGAATTTGGGAAATTGCAACTGGTTGCTTATGCATCCAGAAGTCTGTCTAAGGCCGAGAGGGCCTACAGTGTGGTCGAAAAAGAAGCATTAGTGTGTGTTTACAGGGTAAAGAAAATGCATCAATATCTGTTCGGGCTCAAATTTGAATTGGAAACCGACCAGAAGTGGCTTATATCCCTCATTTCGGAAAGCAAGGGGATAAATACGAATGTATCGGCCCGCATCCAGAGATGGGCGCTCATGTTGTCCGCATACAACTACGCCATCCGCCACAGGCCAGGCACAGAAAACTGTGCCGATACTCTCAGCAGGCTGCCATTGCCCACCACAGGGGTGGAGATGGCACAGCCTGCAGATTTAGTTATGGTAATGGAAGCATTCAAGAGTGAGCAATCACCTGTTACGCCCGACAGATTAGAACCTGGACGAGCTAGGATCCTTTACTGTTCTTACTAAAAAACTTTGTGCTCCACGGGAGTTGGTCTAGTGTCCTCTTAGAGAAGCAGGAAGAAATAAAGCTATACCAGCGGCGCAAAGATGAAATGTCTATACAGGCAGACTGCCTCCGATGGGGTAATCGGGTAGTGGTGCCAAAAAAGGACAGGGACACTTTCATCAGTGATCTCCACAGCAACCACCCAGGCATCGTAATGATGAAAGTGATAGCCAGATCCCACGTGTGGTGGCCCGGTATCGATGCAGACTTAGAGTCCTGTGTGCACAAATGTCATACATGTTCACAGTTAAGCAATGCACGCAGAGAGGTGCCACTAAGTTTATAGTCCTGGCCCTCCAAACCGTGGTCCAGGGTCCATGTTGACTATGCAGGCCCATTCTTGGGAAAAATGTTCATAGTGGTTGTAGATGCGTACTCCAAATGGATTGAATGTGAGATAATGTTGGCAAGCATGTGCGCTGCCACCATTGAAAGCCTGCGGGCCATGTTTGCCATGCACAGCCTGCCTGATGTCCTTGTAAGTGACAATGGGCCATGCTTTACCAGTGCCGAGTTCAAGGAGATCATGACCCGCAATGGGATCAAACATGTCACATCTGACCCATTTAAACCAGCATCTAACAGTCAGGCAGAACGAGCAGTTCAAACAATCAAGCAGAGCTTGAAAAGGGTAACTGAAGGCTCACTGCAGACTCGCTTATCCCGAGTCCTGCTCAGTTACCGCACAAGATCCCACTCACTCACTGGGGTCCCTCCTGCTGAACTGCTCATGAAAAGGGCACTTAAGACAATGCTCTCGTTAGTCCACCCTGATCGACATGAACAGGTAGAGAGCAGGCGGCTTCAACTGAATACATATCATGATAGCGTAAATGTGTCACGCGAAATTGAGATAAATGATCCTGTATTTGTGTTGAACTATGGACAAGGTCCCAAGTGGCTTCCTGGCACTGTTTTGGCCAAAGAGGGGAGTAGGGTGTTTGTGGTCAAACTCTTAAATGGACTCACCTGCGGGAAACACTTGGACCAAACCAAACTCAGATTAATGGACTATCCAGAACAACCCACAATAGACTCCACCTTTTTCGACCCTCCAACACACACACAAGTGGCAACCGAACCAGCAGTTGACCATGAAGCAGAACCTATCACCCGCAGCAGGCCAGCAGGACTCACCCCGCCCAGCAGCCCAGCAAGGCCTGCTGCACAGCAGCCCAGCGAGGGCCCAACAAACGACTCACCAAAACCAGCATTTGCACCGAGACGATCAACCAGGGAAAGGAAGGCCCCAGATTTACTCACATTGTAAATAGTTACACTATTGACTTTTTTTGGGGGGGAGTGTTGTTATATATGTAAACCTGTAAATACCATGTCTAACCAGCAGAGGGCTTATCCCCTGGAGTCTCAAGGGATCCCACAATCCCTTGGGAGCACCTATATTTAAGGATGCCCCACAGGCTGGAGAGGCCCTCTGAGATCTGTAATAAAGGATTATGGTCACACCTTACTTTGATCTCGCAGCATCTTGTCTGACTCTTTATTCAAGACTTAACATATTGGAATAAGGAATAACAGAGATATGTGTAACCCAAGTGCCAGGCTTGTAGCCACCTATGTGAGTCTCTGAACATTTTGCATGTATGATACAACATTTAATGAACTACAGGTTAAATACATTGCCATGGCAGCAGTATAGAGTGCCCAGCAAAAACATAAGCATACCTATACATTTAGTAATTAGGTTAACACTTGCCAGAGTTCTGTGCATTCTTCCTTTGTGGTACTCTACTAACAGTACAATAACGTGCTGTTAACATTCATTGTACGGCAAAATTGTGAAATTAAGCCAAGTATGAGCACTCTTACATTGTGAATCTTGTGCGGACCAACACATTTCTTCCTCACCTGCTCCCACGATTGGTGAACAGATGGAACAACTACACTGACTCTTTCACTAGCCTCCATCCGGGCTACTCTGCCACTTGCCTTCAATGGGTAATGTCGTTCTACTCCAAATTGTTCCTATCAAAATTATGATGGTGATGATTTCTATTACCAATAAAGTAACAGATGAATTACCATCATTGTTAAGTTTTCCCCAAATGGATCAGTGCAGCAACACTTGACCAACTACTTACACTGTTTCTAGAATCATAGAAATTTCAAATAAAAAGAAATGTCTCTCACCTGTTCATATTCCAGTCATACTAAAGAATTACTACAGAATTTCAATAATTTAATGGCAGCATAACAATATAGCTGCTGTCGAAGTCTCCGTAAGACCCTACAAATCCCCTGGGAGGACAGACGCACTAACATTAGCGTCCTCGACCAGGCCAACATCCCCAACATTGAAGCACTGACCACACTTGATCAGCTCCGCTGACTAGGCCACATAGTTCTCATGCCAGACACGACACTCCCAAAGCAAGCGCTCTACTCGGAACTTCTTCACGGCCATCGAGCCAAAGGTGGGCAGCCGAAACGTTAGAGGGACATCCTCAAAGCCTCCCTGATAAAGTGCAACATCCCAACTGACACCTGGGAGACCCTGGTCAAAGACCGCCCTAAGTGGAGGAAGCGCATCTGGGAGGGCACTGAGCACCTCAAGTCTCGTTGCCGAGAGCGTGCAGAAAGCGCAGGCAGCAGAAAGAACGTGCGGCAAACCAGTCCCACCCATCCCTTCCCTCAACGACTATCTGCCCCACCTGTGACAGAGACTGTGGTTCTCGTATTGGACTGTACAGCCACCTAAGAATTCATGTTAAGAGTGGAAGCAAGTCTTCCTTGATTCCGGGGGACTGCCTATGATGAAGACTGCAACTTGCCTTCAGTTCTTCAGCAGCAGGTGCTGCAAGAACAGATGTTATAACACAAATCACGCACATGAAATTTGCACCATTGATGTATTTGTCAGATCTGTGAGATCGCTCCAGAAAAATTGCTATTTACCTGATTTTTTTGCTACTTACTAATTGGTGTGGCGAAATTTAAATGGAGATGGAAAAGAGCTGATGAGAGCATGAACTGAAATATGTTGCAGATTACAGGGTCTGAGCCAGGAACAGAGTAGTGGCAATGAAAAAATGAGTAAACCCCTATACAGTTGGTGAAAATAGAAGACATTTATGAAGAAGAATTATGCCAATTAAATGGTGGCTGTAAAATGCAAAAGTAAAATTCTGAAAGAAAAATTGATAGAACAAAATTGAGAAGTCTTTGCCTCAGATTAATCATTTATCACTGGTACAACACAATTCTGGTTATGGAAATTCCATTGGAAATTCCTGTTTTTTTGAAGAGGAGGAAGTGGATGAAAAAAGGGATATGAGACAGTTTAAATGCACCAGAGATGGACTATCTAAACCTGCCCTTACCCATGCAGCCATGTTCATGGATTCAGGTACATTACCATGGGAGTATCCAAGGAAAACTACTCATGCTGTATGCATTTCACCAAGGAAATATGAACAAAGTTGCGGTCTGACTCTGTCCCTCACTTCATACCAAATAAATGAAACTATATGGAAATTCTGTGAGGCGGGTGCCCTTGGTCCCAAAAAAGGACAATCTTTCTTTCCTCCATCGCTTGTACAAGTACCTCCAAAGCAGCATCAAAAAATGGAAGTTCTCTGGATCAGTTTAATCAGTTTGTGCCCAAATAGCATTAAGGAGCCTTTTATAATAACAGATGCAGCCTTTAAGATCTGCAAGCATGTGTTATTTCCTGCCCCTCCCTGCCAACAGCAAGCTCCTGCTGATAAACCTAATCTAGGTTGGTAATTTGTCATTCATAATTAATATGGCTGACCTTGTGTGAGTCCAACCCAATGTGACTTTGATGAACACAAAGTTTCCTGCACTTTGGTCTTTTTATTCAGAGCTGGAATCTGAAAATGTACCCTTATATTTCTTCATTTAGCTGCAGTTATCAACTTTGGTTGCTTCTGAACTGAAAGGAATGCTTAATGGGGCTGAGACTGTGATCTAAGGCTAAGCAAAGAAGCATCATAAGCGATATTGTCTGATCAGTTTCACCAGTTGCACAGATGCACATCGGGCATGGAAAGAATCTGAAAATTGAGTGAATAAAGTCTCAGGCACAGTTCTTGTGTAATTTCTTTTCTCAACAATTTTTCCAGCACTTTTTGAACAATAGTGCTCTTGCACATTTCTTGCCAGCTTTACGAAGACCACAGGTTTCATGCAAAAATATTTAAATGAGTACCTGGCACAATTTTTTGTTTTTTGCATTGGGATTGCAATGTATCTTCTGAAATCATTTTGAATGGGCTTAAGGAAAGCTCCATGTATGATTCAGCTCTTAAAGGGGAAAAGACTTTGGGGCCAAAATTGCCTTCCGTCCGAAACAGGAAGCACGCAAACCGTTTCGAGTGTTTTCACTGCCGCGGCAATTGAGGTGGCCTCTTGAGCGAAATTCCGCTCTTCGTATTTTTTTCAGGCAGACCAGAAGTCACTCATAATGGTGATGTAAGTGAGTACATCAGAGCGACGGAGGTTGGGGGGTGGTGTAGTGACCGCCGTTGTCAGTCATCAGTGTTGTGCTGATAACGTCATCACGGTGCCACATTACCATGGCTCTCCCCTTCAATTAAAGGGGACAGCCTGCGCAATTTCTAAAGCTTGGTCTACTGGGCCACCAGGCAGGGTTTTGGTCGGGCCAGCGGCCTGGCAGCCAAGATGGGGTGCCAGGCTGCCTGTTGACAGCCCGGCCGAACCCGGGGGGCGTAATTATCAAACTGATATGGCAGTTGGCCGACAAAAAAAACATGGCAGCAGTGGCAGTGCATCCTCCCCTTTAATGAGAGCTGCACCACCATTGCAGAAGGCCTCAGCCTCACTACACTCTCGGGAAAAAGCAAGTTTTGACACCACCCGGCAGGAGGAAGATTTTCACGACAAAATGTTGCCATCGGAGAGGGACATCGGCGATGCGCACTGCGATGACGCACTTCGCATGGATCGGCAGCAGCAGAGCAGTAGGGGGGAGAGTGGGTCACCACCGGGATACTGCAGGAGCGGAATTATGATAATGGCGGTCATTACACGAAAAGTCAGTGGCCATTGCACTCCGCAGGGTAGCCGCCGCTTTCCAGTGTTAAGAGGCCTTAAGGAAAGGGGCAATTTTGGTTCCAAATATTTTTGTTCTAATTTTTATAGTACTATTTTTGTAAGGTGTTATTTTATTAGAGATATTTTCAATTATAAAATTATTAAAAAGATAATTTTTGACTTTTGGCAGAGGAAAATTCTTATATATTCATAAATATAAGTAGGCAATTATTGTTCATTATGTCACCAGATAACAGACTGTAATCAAAACATTTATAAAACCAGCAGAACAGGAAAACATGAAAAAAGAGTGTTTGTGGAAAAGGAACTGTTCCAGGAGCTCAAAGAGCCACACAGCATCTAAATGCAAGCTACAGAGTCCAGTGGTGGTCAGCAGGTCAATATATAATTAATAATGGGAGGGGGGAGTTAGATTTAAAACACCCTAAATATCATACTTCTTGGTTAATACAAAGTGATACAAGATGAAAGAAGGCATGCCAGGAATCAGGCACCCAGAGCAGGTCAGGCACACCTGCTATTATACCACTGTCCATATCTGTAGGCTTTGGCACAGCTATCTGTCAATGCCAAAAGACAACTGTCTCCAGTTGCTCTGGAGCAGCAGGGAGCCCGCTGTAGAACTTTCACAAAGACACATGCAGTTAATTCTGAAACATAAGGATGACACTGACAGTGACAGTCAGGCCCTTAGAGCCTGTAATTGTTATGCTTCTGGTTCATTCCTAGCTGACACTGCAATATCAGCTAATATACTGTCATGTATGTATCATATAGATGCTTGATGCATTGATCCACATGGCCAGAATTTGCATCTCCTTTAGTTTTGAATAGCAATGGGAGCGTGAAACGATGGCCCAATGTCCCCACACTGTGGCATTTCTCAAAATATCTACGATGCCACTGGTGGCAGCTGTAATGTATGCACCTGTGAGTATGCTCACAGTTTGTCGAGCTGTTGAGTCTAGAGGAGTCCGTGTTCCACGTGTTTATTGAGCGTGCGAGGTTGCAGCCCCTCTTCCAATATCTGAAGGGGATGCTCCTCAAATTCTGGTTGCACTTCAGTCCCACACTCCTGATCTTTGGGCACCCTGTGCGAAGGGGAGCGGGCAGGTCGGAAGGCCTCCTCGTAGGACTGCTCCTGGGCATGGCCAAGGGGACCATCAGCCGGTCCAGGCAGCGAGCGGTCGAGGGGGTTGTTCAGCTCGACTGCCTGCCTCTCTTCCACGGTTACATCCGAGCTAGGGTGTCCCTGGAGATGGAGCACGCGGTGTCCACCGGTATGCTTACGGCCTTCTGCAAGAAGTGGGTGTTGGAGGGACTGAAGAGCATCATCATCCCCGGCAACCAAATTTTAATTAGATCATTAAAGTTTAAAGTTCAATTTGTTTAATTTGCAGATTTTAGTGGCCATTCCCCCACTCCCCCTCCTTTTTAGCCGGGGACACTTGCATAATTTTTGTTTTGGTGCCCTCAAAAGAGACAAAAAAAAACAAAGGGACACTTGATTGAAAGTTTCTGTTTTATTGCCCCCCCCCCCCTTTAATCAGGGGGCACTTGATTTAATGATTTAATTGTTCACAACAAAATAGTTGTAGAGCTGTTGAGTGTAGAGGAGTCCGTGTTCCACGTGTTTATTGAGTGTGCGAGGTTGCAGCCCCTCTTCCAATATCTGAATGGATTGCTTCTCAAATTCTGGTTGCACTTCAGTCCCACACTTCTGATCTTTGGGCACCCTGTGTGGAGGGGAGCGGGCAGGTCGGAAGGCCTCCTCGTAGGATTGCTCCTGGACATGGCCAAGGGGGCATCAGCTGGTCCAGGCAGCGTGCTGGCAAGAAGTTCGTTCAGCCCTACTGCCTGCCTCTCTTCCGTGGTTACATCCAACCCAGGGTGTCCCTGGAGATGGAGCATGTGGTGTCCAACGGTACGTTTGCAGCCTTCCGCGAGAGGTGGGCGCCGAGGGACTGGAGTGCATCATCACCCTTGGCAACCAAATTTTAATTTGAACCACATGTAAAAGTTAATTTGTTTAAGTTTGCCAGTTTTAGCACCCCCCGGCCCCCTCACCTCCCCGCTTTTAGCCAGGGGACACTTGTATAATTTGTGTTTCTGATTCCCTCAAGAAAAAAAAACAAGGGGGCACTTGATTTAATAATTATGTTTTACAGATACAATTCAAAATAGTTGTAGAGCTGTTGAGTTGGGAGTGGCTTAGCCCATCACGTAATGTTCACAAAACTCAATAAAACCCCAGCCAGTTGGGTTAAGTGGATTCACGATGAGGCATGTGGTTGTGAGCCTGGTGGATGAACTGATAATGTGTAGTGTGATTATTAAACCATTGCTAATAAATCAACTAGTTCTTAATAGCAACGTGTTGCTATGAATTCCTAAGCAAAGAACCCATGAAGCAAATACATTGCAGCAGCCAGGTAACCACCCTGCTCTGACACAACTATTTGGTTCTTCTCACTTGTGCAGAGTAACTCACCTTTTGCTACATCCTCAAGTTCACTAACTATACCTTCTGGAATGTGTGTAGCAGTATTTGTGCTTGCAATTGTTGATGAAAGGCTGCAGGATGCTCTTATTCTGGGTTACTGGCAATGCTTTCTGGCTATTCTTCAAGGGCTATAGTAAATGACAGAAAATTAAGAAATTTTAGAGTGCTGACTCCAAGAATTATGTGCAAATCTGCTTTAATCAAGATATTTTGCATGATGTTTGTGGATTAGGTGAGAATAAATGCAAAGGGGGACAAAACAAGAATGGGATAGTTCTAACCCTGAAATCAGGGAAAGCCTGCAACTTCACTTTTTCCTTCTTCCTTCAAGCTCTTATATGCAAAGATATCCAGGGGGTCCTCCACCAAGAGAGTTAAGCGCATGTGATTTCTGAGCCATGTCAAGTTTAGGTCTGTTATCTTTTATCATATATCTTTTTGTCTTGAAACCAGAGAAGTCATTTTCAAATGCAAGTCAAATCAGTGTATATACACAGTAACAGACATGCCCAAATTACAACCCACCAGACATACCTAAAAATGAGGTGTCAACCTGGGGAAGCTGCAACACAGGGCTACATGCATGCTAAAAAGAGGAAGCAGCATCCTATAGACAAGGCTAAGCGATCCCACAACCAACAGATCAGATTAAAGCTCTGTAGTCCTGCCACATCCAGTCTTGAATGGTGCTTGACAATTAAACAACTAACGGAAGGAGGAGGCTCCATGAATATCCCCATCCTCAATGATAGCGGAGCCCAGCACGTGAGTTCAAAAGACAAGGCTGAAGCGTTTACAACCATCTTCAGCCAGAAGTGCCGAGTGGATAATTCATATCGGCCTCCTCCTGAGGTTCCCACCATCACAGAAGCCAGTCTTCAGCCAATTCGATTCGATGTGATATCAAGAAAAGGCTGAGCACACTGGATAGAGCAAAGGCTATGGGCCCGACAACATCTCGGCTGTTGTGCCGAAGACTTGTGCTCCAGAACTAGCCATGCCTCCAGCCAAGCTCTTCCAGTACATTACAACACTGGCATCTATCCGACTGTGGTATATTCTCTACGACATCACAACACACAGACTTCACTAGATGGTTCTTAACACAGGAACTTGTCAGGTGACCTATCACCTGATGCCTTTATTGTATATACAGCAATGGCTACATTACCACAATAGTCCATTAGATGGAGCAGTAGTCCACTAGTAGTACACGTCTCTCTCCTCAATGAAGAAGTAATTATAACAAAACAATTATCATACATAACTTGCATGGTTATACATAACAAAAGATATGGACTTATTTTGCCATATTTACAAATCAAACAATTACTTGTTTTCTGTTTTGAAGAGGATACCTTCACTCTTGAACAGAACCTTCCAAACATGGTGTCGAACTTAGACTAGGCTGAGCCTGAGGAGCGTTTTCCTCCAAGAGATGCCCTTGATCTATATTTGAACTCTCTACAAATTCAGACTGTTTGTCTGCCTGACTTGGACTCAGACTTAAATTCTGACTTTCACTTGGACTTGTTTCAAGTACATTTGATGTAGAATATGCTACTGGTACTGTACTTGGAAAAAGACTATCTGATGAGTCAGAAATAATCGAATCATTCCAACTTTCAACTCCTTCCACATCAGCAGGTAAAATATGATCAATGTGAACAAACCTAACATATCTGTGATCAAACATCTTGACCAAATATGTGCGAGGTCCACATATCTTTACCATAAAAACATAAGAAATAGGAGCAGGAGTAGGCCGTACGGCCCCTCGAGCCTGCTCTGCCATTCAATAGATCATGGCTGATATGATCATGGACTCGGATCCACTTCCCTACCTGCTCCCCATAACTCCTTATCCCCTTATCATTTAATAAACTGTCTATATCTGTCTTAAATTTACCAAAATCAACCTAATGAACCTTCTCTTCCTGCTAACCACTTTAACTGTTTATGGTGATGGTTCTTCACTGTAACCTTCTGACTTAATTTCACACTACTCTCTCTTACTCTACCTCTATCAGGATTCTCTTTCTGTCTTAATTGTTTCTCTTCTACGGACTGTGCCAAGTTTGGTTTTAACAACGAGAATCTGGTTCATGGCTGTCATTTGAGAAACAAATCTGCTGGTGTTCTACCGGTAGTTGTATGAGGAGTATTATAACAAGTAATCAGAAAATTAGCTAATTTGTGGTCCAATGAAAGCTGCCGTTTCTGTGGATTTGGGCACATTTGTTTGATGAGGGCGCATTTTACAATTTGTACTGTACACTCTGCTGTACCATTTGAAGCAGGGTGTTACGGTGGAACCTTGGTATGTTTCACACCATTTTTGCTCGTGAATTCTTCTGAACAAAATTGTGGTCCAATATCAGACTCAGTTTCTTCTGGGAGGCCACATGAAGAAAATAATCTTCGCAAATTGTCCAGAGTTGTGATTCTCCGCATCGGAAACACCTAACCTAAGAACATAAGAAAGGAGTAGGCCATACGGCCCCTCGAGCCTGCCCTGCCATTTAATACGATCATGGCAGATCCGAACATGGACTCAGGTCCACTTCCCTGCCCGCTCCCCATAACCCCCTAATCCCTTATCAGTTAAGAAGCTTTCTATCTCTGACTTAAATGTATTCAATGTCCCAGCTTCCACAGCTCTCTGAGGCAGCGAATTCCACAGATTTACAACCCTCTGAGAGAAGAAATTTCTCCTCAACTCAGTTTTAAATGGGTGGCTCCTTATTCTAACATTATGAACCCTAGTTCTAGTTTCCCCTATCAATAGAAACATCCTCTCTGCATCCACCTTGTCAAGCCCCCTCATAATCTTATACGTTTCGATAAGATTACCTCTCATTCTTCTGAATTCCAATGAGTAGAGGCCCAAGCTCCTCAACGTTTCCTCATAAGTCAACCCCCTCATCTCTGGAATCAACCTAGTGAACCTTCCTTGAGCTGCCTTCAAAGCAAGTATATCCTTTCGTAAATATGGAAACCAAAACTGTACACAGTATTCCAGGTGTGGCCTCATCAATACCCTGTATAACTGTAGCAAGACTTCCCTTTGCAATAAAGACCAAGATTCCATTAGCCTTCCTGATCACTTGCTGTTCCTGCATACTAAGCTTTTGTGTTTCATGCACAAGTACCCCCAGAACCCCGCTGACCTGCGGCACTTTGCAATTTTTCTCCATTTAAATAATAACTTGCTCTTTGATTTTTTCTGCCAAGGTTCATGACCTCACACTTTCCAACATTATACTCCATCTGCCAAATTTTTGCCCACTCACTTAGCCTGTTTATGTCCTTTTGCAGATTTTTTGCATCCTCCTCACATATTGCTTTTCCTCCCATCTTTGTACCATCAGCAAACTTAGCTACATTACATTCAGTCCCTTCTTCCAAGTTGTTAATATAGATTGTAAATAGTTGGGGTCCCAGCATTAATCCCTGTGGCATCCCACTAGTTACTGATTGCCAACCCAAGAATGAACCATTTATCCTGACTCTCTGTTCTCTGTTAGTTAGCCAATTCTCTATCCATGTTAATATATTACCCCCAACCTTTTATCTTGTGCAGTAACCTTTTATTTGGCACCTTGTCAAATGCCTTCTGGAAGTCCAAATACACCACATCCACTGGTTCCCCTTTATCCATCCTGTTTGTTACATCCTCAAAGAATTTCAGCAAATTTGTCAAACATGACTTCCCCTTCATAAATCCATGCTGACTTTGCCTGACCGAATTTTGCTTTCCAAATGTCCTGCTACTGCTTCTTTAATAATGGACTCCAACATTTTCCCAACCACAGATGTTAGGCTAACTGGTCTATAGTATCTTGCTTTTTGTCTGCCTCCTTTTTTAATTAGGGACATTACATTTGCAGTTTTTCAATCTACTGAGACCTACCCAGAATCCAGGGAATTTTGGTAAATTACAATCAATGCATCCACTATCCTTGCCGCTACTTATTTTAAGACTCTAGGATTTAAGCCATCAGGTCCAGGGGATTTATCCGCCTTTAGTCCCGTTATCTGACTGAGTTGCACCTTCTAGTGATTGTGATTGTGTTAAATTCCTTCCCCGCTATAGCCCCTTGACTATCCACTGTTGGGATAGTGTTAGTGTCCTCTACCGTAAAGTCTGATACAAAATATTTGTTCAGAGTTACTTCCATCCCCATCTCTAATTCCTCGGTCTCGTCCTCTAAGGGACCAACATTTACTTTAGCTACTCTTTTCCTTTTTATATACCTATAGAAACTCTTGCTATCTGTTTTTATATTTCGTGCTAGTTTACTTTCATAGCCTATCTTCCCTTTCTTAATCATTTTTTTAGTCATTCTTTGCTGGCTTTTAAAAGCTTCCCAATCTTTTGTCCTCCCACTAGTTTGGCAGTGGGAAACCCACACCCCGGCCGTAGAGGAAGATATGGGCCGAGATTTCGGACGTTGTCTCGGCGGCGTCCAATGAGACGAGGCGATCCGACCAATGCCGCAAGTGTTGGAACAGCATGGTTGCGTCAACAAGAGTAGGTACAGGTTTTACATTGTATATTATTGTATATTATTGTAATTTTAATATTAAATCGCCTGCTTTGAAAAATATCTTGTACAAAGCTGGACACTTTTATACATTAGCTCCTGACATTGCAGACCTCAATGGAGATTGTATTAGAGAGAGGTATGTTTGTGTCAATCATCGCCTTGTATTCCCGATATGTGTTATAACTGTTAAAATGTCTTTCCATGATAGTAGACATGCCACTGGATAAAGACCTAGCTCTGTCAAGCCCATGTGGTGGCTGGTGTGCAACAGTCATCACATTTTTAAAAAATTCACGCACAGGCATCTTCCACCCCCTCAATTGGAGTTCAGGACTGGAACATCAGGTCCTTCATCGAAACACCTGTAAACTCATGGAAACAAAGTCATCCTCGTTCGAGGGACCGCCTATGATGATGATGACATATCATACAGCTTATGCCATGCACTTTGTCAATTTTGCAGAGAAAGATATTGAACAACCGAGCCCAGCAGGGGCGCACGGGAGGGGGCACAGCTGCGTTATAACCGCTGAGTGACATTGAGGAGCGTGCTGCGGCTCTGGTGGGGACCCACAGTCAAGCAGCCACTTCCCGTGGCTCTGCCGAGCCCACTGATGTGTCACGTGAATAATGTGTCAAGCAGTGTTAAAGTAATGTAACATCATTTCATGACAATATACGAATGTACGGTTCTCTTAAACAATCTGTATATCTCAGACTAATCCTGCCTCCACAACTCTGTGTTACTTAATTCCGCATAGATGTACGACCATATGTACTAACATATGATGCATTGTTATGTAACGTCTCCTGGTCTCATTTATTGTGGTAGTGATGATACTCTGCAATGTGCACCTCTCTGCTATAATAATCTCAATAAGCCCAATTGTGTTTTGCAGGGCCCATTACACCCACAGCACAAATGTGCAGATCACCAGTGGTTCCGTTACAGGTGTTCCTCACCATCAGTGGGGAGGAGGAGGAGGAGGAAGATACCACAGAGCCTGAGGAGGAGGAAGTGGATTCGGAGGAAGATGCCCCTAGCATCCCTCATCATGTGGTGGAATCATCTGTGGCCATTTCGTCGGCATCTTCGACGGAAGAAGCAGTGGGACCAAGCGGCGTGCAACTGTCGATGCCAAGGCGAGCATTAGTGCCCTCGCAGACCCCACGGAGGTTGAGTCAGCGAGTAGAGCACACGCCTACCCTGGCCGATCGCTTGGATGGCTTGGCTCAAATGTGCAAGGAGACTGTCGCGATAAGTTGCGACCATCTTTAGGCATTTGTGGCCTTCACAGAGGCCTTCTCCCGGGTGGCACAACAGACGTTTGAGCAGATGATTCAGCAGACCATCGTCACCAATGCCTTGCAGCATGCATTGTTAGTGGGACACGGCGCTGCACCTGAACATGACGTGATGCTGCAGACCGCAAACGCCAGCACACAAGCGGGTCAGGAGGAAGCAATTCCTTCTGATTCGGAAGGCGATCCCCATGCTTCGCCTTCCCCTCCTACATCCCCAACAGGCGATTGGACCAGCAGTTCCCCCACCATGGCAGGAAGTCTTGCCGTTGGCAGCTGCACGCCCGCGATGTCTCGGTGCCACCCGGGGACCAAATTGGACGGGTGGGGCTAGAGTACGGGGAGGGAAAGGTGATGTGTGAATATTGTTTATGGTTTACCGTTGGGGTGTTGTTTGGGGCGATTGGGTGGGAGGGTGAGTGGGTGGGTGGGTGAATTGTTGGGTTGTTTGGGTTGCTCCTGTCGCAGTTGAAATTTAAATTTTGTTTGAGTACAACATTTTTGTTACATTTTACAATTTACAATTGTTGTGCATTTTCTTATAATAACGTAAACAATGGCTGACCAGACCGGGCAATGAGGTAACGTAGCTCAACGCTAACGCAAACGCAACCGTTGTTTTGTGATAAACATAACTGTAACTCTGTCCACAATGAAAGTTCACGCAAAGCGTTCATTTATGAGTTGCTCAAGCAACACTTTTGCAGCCACGTAATTCCCACAGGGTTTTTCCAGTCTTGCCGGTGTGAGTGGGGGCATGAGTTCATCGCCAGGTTGAATGTCCTCCCCGAGGAGTTCATCGGCCTCCTCCTGCTCCTCCTACTCCTCCTCCTGCTACTCGTCATCGACCTCTTCCTGGGTACAGCAGTTATCATGGGTGACTTTAACCTACATATTGATTGGGCTAACCGAACTGGTAGCAATACTGTGGAGGAGAATTTCCTGGAGTATATAAGGGATGGTTTTCTAGACCAATTATGTCAAGGAACCAACTAGAGAGCAGGCCATCCTAGACTGGGTCTTGTGTAACGAGAGAGGATTAATTGGCAATTTGGTCATGCGTGGCCACTTGAGGAAGAGTGACCATAATATGGTAGAATTCTCCATTAAGATGGAGAGCGACACAGTTAATTCAGAGACTAGGATCATGAACTTAAAGAAAGGAAACTTCGATGGCATGAGACGTGATTTGGCTAGGATAGACTGGTGAATGATACTTGAAGGGTTGACGGTGGATAGGCAATGGCAGACATTTAAAGATCACATGGATGAACTACAACTATTATACATCCCTGTCTGGCGTAAAAATAAAACAGGAAAGGTGGCTCAACCATGGCTAACAGGGGAAATTAGGGATAGTGTTAAATCCAAGGAAGAGGCATATAAATTGGCCAAAAAAAGCAGCAAACCTGAGGACTGGGAGAAATTTAGAATTCAGCAGAGGAGGACAAAGGGTTTAATTAGGAGGGGGAAAATAGAATATGAGAGTAAGCTTGCAGGGAACATAAAAACTGACTGCAAAAGCTTCTATAAATATGTGAAGAAAAAAAGATTAGTGAAGATTAATGTAGGTCCCTTGCAGTCAGAATCAGGTGAATTCATAATGGGGAACAAGGAAATGGCAGACCAATTGAACAAATACTTTGGTTCAGTTTTCACTAAGGAAGACACGAATAACCTCCCGAAAATATTAGGGGACTGAGGGTCTAGCGAGAAGGATAAACTGAGGGAACGCCTTATTAGTCAGGAAATGGTGTTAGGGAAACTGATGGGACTGAAGGCTGATAAATCCCCAGCACCTGACAGTCTGCATCCCACAGTACTTAAGGAAGTGGCCCTAGAAATAGTAGATGCATTGGTGGTCATTTTCCAAAATTCCATGGAATCTGGATCAGTTCCTATGGATTGGAGGGTAGCAAATGTAACCCCACTTTTTAAAAAAGGAGGGAGAGAGAAAACAGGGAATTATAGACTGGTTAGCCTGACATCGGTGGTGGGGAAAATGCTGGAATCAATTATTAAAGCAGCGCATTTGGAAAGCAGTGACAGAATCGGATTTATGAAAGGGAAATCATGCTTGACAAATCTTCCAGAATTTTTTGAGGATGTAACTAGTAGAGTGCATAAGGCAGAACCAGTGGATGTGGTGTATTTGGACTTTCAAAAGGCTTTTGACAAGGTCCCACAGGGAAGTGTGCAAAATTAAGGCACATGGTATTGGGGGTAATGTATTGACGTGGATAGAGAACTGGTTGGCAGACAGGAAGCAAAGAGTGGGAATAAACGGTTCCTTTGCAGAATGGCAGGCAGTGACTAGTGAGGTACCACAAGGTTCAGTGCTGGGACCCCAGCTATTTACAATATACATTAATGATTTAGATGAAGGAATTGAATGTAATATCTCCAAGTTTGCAAATGACACTAAGCTGGGTGGCAGTGTGAGCTGTGAGAAGGATGCTAAGAAGCTGCAGGGTGACTTGGACAGGTTAGGTGAATGGGCAAATGCATGACTGATGCAGTATAATGTGGATAAATGTGAGGTTATCCACTTAGGTGGCAAAAACAGGAAGGCAGATTATTATCTGAATGGTGACAAATTAGTAAAAGGGGAAGTGCAACGAGACCTGGGTGTCATGGTACATCAGTCACTGAGGGTAGGCATGTAGGTACAGCAGGCAGTAAAGAAAGCAAATGGCATGCTGGCCTTCATAATGAGAGGATTTGAATATAGGTGCAGGAAGGTCTTACTGCAGTTGTACAGGGCCTTGGTGAGACCACACCTTGAGTATTGTGTGCAGTTTTGGTCTCCTAATCTGAGGAAGAACGTGCTTGTTATTGAGAGAGTGCAGCGAAGGTTCACCAGACTAATTCCCAGGATGGCAGGACTGACATATGAAGAAAGACTGGATTGGCTAGGCTTATACTCACTGGAATTTAGAAAAATGAGAGGGGATCTCATAGAAACATATAAAATTATGATGGGACTGGACAGGTTAGATGCAGGAAGAATGTTCCCGATGTTGGGGAAGTCCAGAACCAGGGGTCACAGTCTAAGGATAACGAGTAAGCCATATAGGACCGAGATGAGGAGAAACAAAAATTGCTGGTCATAGGAATGTGGGAAGGGAGGACCTTGAGATGATCACTATCACTAGGGAGGTAGTGCTGGACAGACGAATGGGATTGAAGGTAGACAAGTCCCCTGGTCCTGATGAAATGCATCCCAGGGTATTAAAAGAGATGGCGGAAGTTATAGCAGATGCATTTGTTATAATCTACCAAAATTCTCTGGACTCTGGGGAGGTACCAGCGGATTGGAGAGCAGCTAATGTAACGCCTCTGTTTAAAAAAGGGGGCAGGCAAAAGGCAGGTTAGTTTAACATCTGTAGTGGGGAAAATGCTTGAAACTATCATTAAGGAAGAAATAGCGGGACGTCTGGATAGGAATAGTGCAATTAAGCAGACGCAGCATGGATTCATGAAAGGGAAATCATGTTTAACTAACTTACTGGAATTCTTTGAGGATATAACGAGCATGGTGGATAGAGGTGTACCGATGGATGTGGTGTATTTAGATTTCCAAAAGGCATTCGATAAGGTGCCACACAAAAGGTTACTGCTGAAGATAAAGGTACGTGGAGTCAGAGGAAATGTATTAGCATGGATAGAGAATTGGCTGGCGAACAGAAAGCAGAGAGTCGGGATAAATGGGTCCTTTTCCGGTTGGAAATCAGTGGTTAGTGGTGTGCCACAGGGATCAGTGCTGGGACCACAACTGTTTACAATATACATAGATGACCTAGAGGAGGGGACAGAGTGTAGTGCAACAAAATTTGCAGATGACACTAAGATTAGTGGGAAAGCGGGTTGTGTAGAGGACTCAGAGAGGCTACAAGGAGATTTGGATAGGTTAAGCGAATGGGCTAAGGTTTGGCAGATGGAATACAATGTCGGAAAGTGTGAGGTCATCCACCTTGGGAAAAAAAACAGTAAAAGGGAATATTATTTGAATGGGGAGAAATTACAACATGCTGTGGTGCAGAGGGACCTGGGGGTCCTTGTGCATGAATCCCAAAAGGTTAGTTTGCAGGTGCAGCAGGTAATCAGGAAGGCAAATGGAATGTTGGCCTTCATTGCGAAAGGGATGGAGTACAAAAGCAGGGAGGTGTTGCTGCAACTGTATAAGGTATTGGTAAGGCCGCACCTGGAGTACTGCGTGCAGTTTTGGTCACCTTACTTAAGGAAGGATATACTAGCTTTGGAAGGGGTACAGAGACGATTCACTAGGCTGATTCGAGAAATGAGGGGGTTAACTTATGATGATAGATTGAGTAGACTGGGTCTTTACTCCTTGGAGTTCAGAAGAATGAGGGGTGATCTTATAGAAACATATAAAATCATGAAAGGGATAGACAAGATAGAGGCAGAGAGGTTGTTTCCATTGGTGGGGGAGACTAGAACTAGGGGGCACAGCCTCCAATTACGGGGGAGCCAATTTAAAACCAGTTGAGAAGGAATTTCTTCTCCCAGAGGGTTGTGAATCTGTGGAATTCTCTGCCCAAGGAAGCAGTTGAGGCTGGCTCATTGAATGTTTACAAGTCAAAGATAGATAGATTTTTAAGCAATAAGGGAATTAAGGGTTACGGGGAGAGGGCGGGTAAGTGGAGCTGAGTCCACGTCCAGATCAGCCATGATCTTATTGAATGGCGGAGCAGGCTCGAGGGGCTAGATGGCCTATTCCTGTTCCTAATTCTTATGTTCTTATGTTCTTATGAAACTTTTTCACCCAGAGAGTGGTGAACCTGTGGAATTATCTATCACAGAAAGTTGTTGAGTCCAGTTCGTTGGATATATTCAAAAGGGAGTTAGATGTGGCCCTTACGGCTCAGGGGATCAGCGGGTATGGAGAGAAACATAGAAACATAGAAAATAGGTGCAGGAGTAGGCAATTCGGCCCTTCGAGCCTGCACCGCCATTCAATAAGATCATGGCTGATCATTTCTTCAGTACCCTTTTCCTGCTTTCTCTCCATACCCCTTGATCCCCTTAACCGTAAGGGCCATATCTAACTCCCTCTTGAATATATCCAATGAACTGGCATCAACAACTCTCTGCGGCAGGGAATTCCACAGGTCAACAACTCTCTGAGTGAAGAAGTTTCTCCTCATCTCAGTCCTAAATGGCCTACCCCTTATCCTAAGACTATGCCCCCTGGTTGTGGACTTCCCCAACATCGAGAAAATTCTTCCCGCATCTAACCTGTCCAGTCCTGTCAGAATCTTGTATGTTTCAATGAGATCCCCTTTCATCCTTCTAAACTCCAGTGAATAAAGGCCCAGTTGATCCAGTCTCTCCTCATATGACAGCCCAGCCTTCCCTGGAATCAGTCTGGTGAACCTTCGCTGCACTTCCTCAATAGCAAGAATGTCCTTCCTCAGACTAGGAGACCAAAACTGAGCACAATATTCGAGGTGAGGCCTCACTAAGGCCCTGTACAACTGCAGTAAGACCTCCCTGCTCCTATATTCAAATCCCCTAGCTATGAAGGCCAACATATCATTTGCCTTCTTTACCGCCTGCTGTACCTGCGTGCCCACTTTCAGTGACTGATGAACCATGACACCCAGGTCTCGTTGCACCTCTCCTTTTTCTAGTCTGCCGCCATTCAGATAATATTCTGCCTTCGTGTTTTTGCCCCCAAAATGGATAACCTCACATTTATCCACATTATACTGCATCTGCCATGTATTTGCCCACTCACCTAATCTGTCCAAGTCACCCTGCAGCCTCTTAGCATCCTCCTCACAGCTCACACCGCCACATAGCTTAATGTCATCCGCAATCTTGGAGATATTACACTCTATTCCTTCATCCAAATCGTTAATGTATATTGTAAAGAACTAGGGTCCCAGTACTGAGCCCTGCGGCACCCCACTAGTAACTGCCTGCCATTCTGAAAAGGACCCATTTATCCCGACTCTCTGCTTCCTGTCTGCCAACCAGTGCTCTATCCATGTCAGTACATTATCCCAATACCATACGCTTTGATTTTGCACACCAATCTCTTGTGCGGGACCTCGTCAAAAGCCTTTTGAAAGTCCAAATACACCACATACACTGGTTCTCCTTTGTCCACTCTACTAGTTACATCCCCAAAAAGAAGGCGGGAGTGGGGTACTGAAGTTGCATGATCAGCCATGCTCATATTGAATGGTGGGGCAGGCTCGAAGGGTCAAATGACCTTCTGCTGCACCTATTTTCTATGTTTCTACATCTATGTTTCTTCAATCCTTCTTGAGGTGTACCGGCTGCCCCATCTAGCAAATGTTGTCCTCTCCTTTAAGCCAGGTTATATAACATGCAGCACACCACAATAAACTCAGCGACCTGGTCAGGATGTCACCTGTAGGCTGTCACCTGAGTGGTCCTCTGAGGTCCTGAGGCATCTGAGGCACTGCTTTAGGACTCCAATTGTCTTTTCGACGATGTTGCATGTTGCAATGTAGTTTTCATTGTAACGCTTCTCGGCCTCAGTAACGGGGTTACGCAGGGGGGTCATGAGCCAGCTGGCAAGGCCATGGGCTAGAACCTCCACTTTTTTTGCATGCTTAACACCCACTTAATGCCCATTTTACCACTGAAATGATGTATAATGCCCATATATCACCCATTTTGGCACAAAATGGAAATTGCTGGGCATTTTTAGGAAACTTATCGCCGAGCATTACTTTCCCCATGTGCTTAACGACAGGAAAAAATATTACCGCCCGCACATTTTTTTGGGCGGAATCATCAGAATGGGTGAAATCAATGGCAATAATATCGCCCAGCATTACTTTTCGCACTGATTTAACGCCGAGATTCAATATTAACGCCCGCCCACCTTTTTTTGTCATAAAGAGCATATTTACCGAAACTAGTGGTCATGAGATCATCCAGCGTCAATTTCACCACCTCACACACATACCGTCCACAATATCGCTCACCCAAAAAACTGCCCAGAAAAAGTAGAACTAAGTGGAACTAATCACAGCGTTATGGACGCCATGTTCTAGATCATATGTCGCATCCTTTAAAAGGCTGCTGTCCTTCAATCTCGTCGGAGTTCGGATGTACTCTGCAGGTTGTTGGAGTTGATGTGAACATCTCTAAAAACATCTTGACCATACAGTGACCGATTGGAATTGAACAGGTGTCTTCATCGGGACATTCCTTGTTTGTGACCAATCGGTGGAAAACAGAGAGCTACTGCAAAGGGGCCTGTCCTTTCTCACCCTCTCTTGGTAACTATTTACATGCAGCAGACTCGAGATCGCCGAAAGAATGCTCCACTGCATTATGTGCCCAATGTAAGAAGTGACAGACTGATGAGGAGGACCAGACATTATACCCCCCGCAAGTACAAGGAGAAGTATTCTTACCTCGACTTGCCTGACACCACCTGCCTTCAGAGACTGCGCTTCCACAAAGAGGTTATCACTGAGGTATGCCAGCTGATAAGGGCGGATCTGCAGCTTGCCAGCACCATCAGTACTGCACTGTCCGTTGAGGTCAAAGTCACCGCGACACTGTTGTTCTACTCCTCAGGTTCTTTTCAGGCCACAGCTGGAGACATTTGCGGACTGTCTCAGCATGCCACACATCGCTGCATTAGACAGGTCACTGAAGCCCTGTATGTACGCAGGAGGGACTTGATCAGCATCCCTATGACCAGGGAGGCACAGAGTGAGAGGGCTCTAGGATTCTCCAGAATTGCAAACTTCCCTCAAGGTGCAGGGAACAATAGACTGTACGCACATCGCGATGCGGGCACCTTTTCAGGATGCAGAGATTTTCACGAACCGCAAGGGATTCTACTCCCTGAATGTCCAACTGGTTGTCGACTACCAGCAAATTATACTGGCAGTGAATGCTCAATTTCTGGCAGCATCCATGATGCTCACATCCTGCGTGACAGCACTGTATCTGAATTGTTTAACAATCAGCCACAAGTTCTGTTATATATGCAGACTATAGATATACTTTTTGTGTAGTCACTGTATAGTTGCATAAGATGGAAACTTGTTTACCTGATGTACTATCAATAAGGTTTACACTGTGTATATACATGCTGGCATCACTAGAGGGTGCAACTGGTAGAGATCTGGGTGTCCTATCCTGCCCTGGTGGCAGTGGCTGTATAAAAGGGGAGCCACCATGCGGCTGCCTCACTCTGGAGTTACAAATAAAGGACCAAGGTCACTACAGTTTAAGTACAACACATTGCTTCGTGGAGTCATTCATTGGTACAATACAAACATAATAACTGGCAACGAGAATAAGGACTTTCACGCGATATTATGGTTATCTTTGGCACACTAAAAGACTTTGCAGAGGGTGATGATTGGGATGCCTTCACGGAAAGGCTCGAGCTATATTTCATGGCAAACGACCTGTCAGGGTAGACGGACACATTGGTGGAGAAGTGCAAGGCTATACTGTTGACCAGTTGTGGGCCCGAGGTCTACCGCCTCGTCAGGGACTTGCTGGCACCCACGAAGGCCAAGGGTAAGACACGATGAGCTAACTGAACTAATTCTCCACCAACTTAAACCAAAAGAGAGCATTCTCACGGCCAGGCACAGATTCTACACTCACCGCAGACCTGAGGGCCAGGAGATTGCAAAATATGCAGCCGACCTCAAAAGACTTGCAGCACTGTGTGATTTTGGCACGCACCTCAACGAAGCATTGCAAGATATCTTCATTATAGGAATTGGCCATGAGGGCCTCCTTCACAAGCTATTATCTGCCGACACCACAGTCATCCTGCAGAAGGCCATCAGCATCAGTCAGGTGTTCATGACCTCGACCTGCAGCACCAAGCAAATTATTTATCCTGTGGACTCAAACCTGGCAACTACTGTACACAGAATGGTGCCTTTCACAGGCAAGACTGTAGAACATGGCTCTGCCCAGGGCAGAGAGCACAGACCTCAGGGTTCCAGAACTCAGAGTCCGCCGAGGGTTGCTAATCGAGTAGCACCATGCTGGCGTTGCGGAGGAAACCATAGGGCTCACCAGTATTGTTTTGCTGAGTACGTATGCAAAGCCTGTAACACGAAGGGCCACCTCCAGCGTATGTGTAATAGAAATACGACTCACCGTCTAGCAGAGGAGTCGGTAGATGACTTTGAATCCAGCGGGGAGTATGATGATTTGGCCAGAGAGGCAGCTCAGCCCCAAGAAGAAGTGTATGGCGTGTATACCTGCACCACCGATTGTCCTCCAGTGAAGCTGGAAGTCGAGATAAACGGCGTTCCAGTCTTCATGGAAGTGGACACAGGAGCGAACCAGTCAGGGACGAGCCAGGATGCCTTTGAGAGGCTATGGAATGAAAAACAACCCGCGCTGGTTCCAGTACAGGAAAAGTTGCACACTTACACCAAGGAGCTGACCCTAGTCCTTGGTAGTGCGGATGTAAGTGTAATCCATAATGGCGTGGTGCACAAGTTATCTCTGTGGATTGTTGCAGGTGATGGTCCAATGCTACTCGGAAGAAAGTGGATGGGGAAGATCCAGTGGAAATGGGAAGATCTCTTCACTTCAGCAATCGATGTCCCCCGTGCTCAGAGGCAGAGTAAAACCTCATCTTCGCTTGGGTCAGGCATCAGAGAACAGACCACCGCAGCACCTGAGGCACAGACCATCCATCATGACTGCGTGGCAATGATCCGACTGGAATGACCTAAAAGTACCTTCCCGGCTCCAGTGGCAGGACTCCTGGGGAGGAAGATCGAATTCACAGGCAGTCTTCCAGCTTTTGTGGCAGAATCGCAGGAGAGAAGGATCAGGGCCGTCGACCTTGAGGACCAAGGCAAGATGGCATCCCTGCTGCAGCGAGGTGCAGCATGTCGTGGCAGGGTTTTCTTAAAGGAGACCTGCAACCAACTGAACTTAAGAGATATTGTATGCATGGCAATCAATGTAACAAACCAATTCAGAATGTAAAGAACAAAATGTTGCGAGATGTCGGGAATAGAGTGTCCCCAAAAGTAGCAAGCGAGCGAATTCGGGAGGGTAAAGATGCCCTGCCCCAGGTGTCCCCACAAGTTATAGGCCAGCGACCTCAGGAGGGTGAAGACACTGGTCCTGATACCCTGCCCCAGGTTTATCCCACGCTGCAGGCACCAATGGCACTATTCGCCTGTGGACTCAAACCCGGCAAGTACTGTACACAATGCCAGTTCATTGGATATGCCAGTTCAAGAGGGAGTTAGCTATGACCCTTACGGCTAAGGGAATCAAGGGGTATGGAGAGAAAGCAAGAAAGGGGTACTGAGGGAATGATCAGCCATGATCTTATCGAATGGTAGTGCAGGCTTGAAGGGCCGAATGGCCTACTACTGCACCTATTTTCTATGTTTCTATGTTTCTATGACCCGGAAATGAAAACGGTGCCAATACGCGCAGTCGACCGCCGTTACCCACACGGCGCAGCCCCAAGACCTTGTTGCTCCCTCGGCCATGTCCAGCAGCGAAAGATCAGAACCAACAAGTTCCCCAAATGGGACCTGAACAGCCAGCTTCCCAACACCATTAGAGAGCAGGCAGAAGATTCTGCAGCCCTCAAAGGAGGACAGGGATGCCACACACATCTGTGGCTCTGCCCACCACTAGGCAACGGCAAAGGCCTTGAGTCCTGGCAAGGTGAGCGAACCAAGCCCACCCCGCCAGCAGGGGTCACAGCGCCGCCATTAGATGACCAGGACCCTGTCCGGTTGCTCTGGAACTAGCGTCCTCGCATACCTGTACTGCTACCTCAGTACTGACCATGACTGAACTTATTATGCAATCTACCAAATCCTGGCGCACGACCGTAAAACGTGACGAATGTAAGTCACTGAACCAAGGTGTCACGATACAATCTGTAAAAAAAATTTTTTTTTTTTCCTTTCTTTGTACTTGCACTGTGTCTGATCCTGTATGTTTATGTAATGGGCCAGCTGCATGATCTCGCTTGAGGGGAAAATGAATGCATGTAGCCATGGATACACACATGAATCACACCCAGAACCTTCTGGAATCTCCAATGCATCATCAAACCATTCAAACTGGTAACCACTACCCAATGTTTTGGCAAAAGGACTTGGGGAGTAACAGGGAGAGAGCCAAGCCAAAGCACAGCCAAGGTGCAAGGGCTTTTGGCACTTAAGTCTGGGGAGAGCAAACCCAGAGCACATAGTGCAAAGGTAATTGGCACAAAAGACTTGGGGGAGAGTGATGTTGTATATGCTGACTATGGATATACTCTCAGTGTAGTCACTGTATAGTTGCATAGATGGAGATTTCTTTACCTGATGTATTATCAATAAGGTTTACACTGTGTATATACATGCTGGCACCACTAGAGGGTGCAACTGATGGAGACCGGGGTTTCCTGTCCTGCCCTGGTGGCAGGGGCTGTATAAAAGGGGAGCCACCATGTGACTGCCTCACTCTGGAATTAGGAATAAAGTATCAAGGTCTCTACAGTTTAAGTACAACACATTGCTTCATGGAGTAATTCATAGGTACAGTACAAACATAATAAGTTCAATGCTGGATGCTTGGTGACAAAGGACATGGCCTCGCCACCTGGCTGATGACCCCTCTGCGTGACACCCACACCAAAGCCGAGAGGCGATACAATGAGAGCCATAGAGCAACTCGCAATATCATGGAGAAAATCATTGGAGTGCTGAAGCAGCACTTTAGATGCCTGGACGACTCAGGAGGCGAGCTCCAATACCACCCTGAGCAGGTAGCTCAATTCGTGGTGGTGTGCTCCATGCTGCACAACTTGGCTATCAGGAGAGGACAAGAATTGCCTGATGAGTCTGACAGTCCACCTCACCAGAGAGATGAAGAGGAGGCGGACGCTGACATCAGGCCAGACACTCAGGCTGATGCTGAAGCCATGCCCCCGCCTCCCTGTAGACGGCATGAAAGGGTCCGTGGTGGCATGATAGCTTTCTGTCAGGAGCTCATCAATGATCGCTTTGCCTGAAAGACCGTTGGTGTTATTTATAAGGCTGACACACTGCTGGGTGTGCAGGTCATACATCAATGGTGGGCATCACCTTGGTGACAGTTGAAGTTTGAGTTGATTGAAGTTAAGTGTCATTATATCTTTTGATGTTAAGGAATCACCAGCGTGTAAAGGTCCAGCTATCTGAGCCAATGCGCTCCAAGGTTTTGTTAAATAAAAAACATTTAAACTGAACATTAGTCTGAAATCATCAGTAGTACTGTACAAAACAACCCTCCCCCATGCCCCCCCACCCCGCTTCTCCTCCACCTCTACCCCTTCCTCGCCTGACTCCAAGCCGCCTGGCCGAGGAGATCCTCAGGCAATGCTTCATGGGGTGGGGGGGGGAGGTCAGTGGCTGTGACGGCCGAAACGCTGCTTGGACAGATACAGGAGAGGACGGTCCCGAGGTGGGAACGTGCTCTGAGCCAGCAGCAAGATGTTGAAGATGTTGCTGGCTCTCATGTGTGGTTGGCAATGGGGGAGCGGCACCTTAGGGTGCAGTGCCGCGCTCCGGGACCACTGGAAGCCCTCTGCCACCAGTGTTCCTGGCTACCAGCTCCAGGGCCTCCTCCATCCCTTCCATATTATTTTATTTGTTGGATAAAAACTCGGTGCCAACTATGTTCTTGGTGCTTAGTAGGCTTTTTGCTGCTGATGAATCTCCCTTGTGCCTCCCACAACAGCCAGACAAGCACACACCACAACCACACACGCTTTCAGTTCTTCTGAGCTCCCTCTCTCTCTGTCTCCTTTTCTGCGCATGTCATGATGACCCTTGACCTCCTGAATCGCAGGAATCGAGGGTTGCCATGCCGTTGCTAAGGAAGGCCACACTTTACGGCAGAAGGTCAAAAAAATTTAACACTACCGCCCATTTCATATCGCTCGCGGTAACGCCCATTTTCAAAAATGGAGACTAGGTGCTTTGAGAATGGGCGAGAAGCCGGCGATCTGAAAACCCTTTTTCACCGCCAACACCGGAAATAACCTCCATTTTTGGGCAATAAGCACAAAAGTGGAGGTTGTCGCCCCATCCTTTATCCCCCAGCATCCAACCATGACCTTGTGGCTGATTGGCAAACAGGTCAGAGACAGCACTCTCACACAGGATGTGTGCATCATGGATGCTGCCTGGAAAGTTAGCATTAACTGCCATGATAATCTGGTTGTGGTCGACAACGAGCTGCATGTTTAGCGAGTGAAATCCCTTTCGGTTACGAAACACCTCCGCATTCTGTAAAGGTGATTTCAGGGAGATATGCGTGCAGTCTATTGCTCCCTGCACCTTGGGGAAGTTTGCTATTCTCGAGAACCCCAAAGCCCTCCCGGTTTGTGCCTCCCTGGTCATAAGGAAGTTTATAAAGTCCATCCTGCGAGCATAAAGGGCTTGAGTCACCTGTCAAATGGAGAAGTGTTTGGCGTGCTGAGAGCTATGGCAGATGTCACCAGCTGAAGCCTGAAAAGAGCGCGATGCGTTGAACGATAATGCCGCAGGAACCTTTACCTCCACGGTCAGTGCAGTCCTCATGGTGCTGGCAGGCTGCAGATCCCCCTCGATGAGCCGACAAATCTCATCGATGACCTCCTTTTGGAAGCGCAACCTCCGAAGACAGGCATTATCAGACAGTTGAGGTAAGATTGCTTTTTCTTGTAAGTTCTTCGGCTGTAAGGTCTCCTCATATGTCCACGCGTTAGTCTGCGACCTCTATGATTGACCCCTTCACTTAACCCTTCACTTAACTCAAGCTCAGATGCCAGTAATGGGAGAGAAGATGCAGCCCCCATTCTTTCACTGCTTATATAAATGCCTTTTCTACTACTAAACTGACCTTTCTACGAAAATAAATGAAAATATAATTATAATAAATAATATAAGTTTAAGTTAGACTGGATATATCTGTCAAATACACTTATAACTCACAAATTATTAGAGCACTCTTATTTTTGCAGCCTCCCTCCTTTCCTCCGATAATCAAAATGGCATCAAAATGGCGTCCGTAGTGCTGAGCTCTGTGAGTAAAGCCTGGGAAAAGTTACTATTTCCCAGCAATATTGTCGGTGAGCGATCAGTCCGGCGACGTGCCGGCGATGTGCCGATAGTTACACTGGGCGATGTGCGGGCAATCACCTTGGCGATCAGCTCGGCGATGTGAGCAGAAAGTCAGGGGGATCATTTTTCGGCAATGATTCGGCCTGAATTTCCACTTTTCCTTCAACCTGGGCAATGAAAGGCCATTTTTGGCGATATATGGGGGATATATGGGTGATGTGAAGTGGAAAGTCTAACCCTTTGTATTCTCTTCACAGCTTACTGTACCACCTAGCTTTGTATCATCTGCAAACTTGGATACATTAATTCAGTCCCTTCATCTAGGTCATTAATATAGATTGCAACTGGTGAGAACACAGCACTGATCCTTGTGGCACCTCATTAGTTACAGTATGCCAACCTGAAAAAGACCCGTTTATCCCTACTCTGTGTTTTCTGTTCGTTAACCAATTCTCTTATCCCTCCTCTGTGTCTTTTGTCCGTTAACCAATCCTCTATCCATACTAATACATTACCTCCAATCCCATGAGCCCTTATCTTGTGTAATAACCTTTTAGAAGAATATAAGAACATAAGAACATAAGAAATAGGAGCAGAAGTAGGCCATATGGTCCCTCGAGCCTGCTCTGCCATTTAATACGGTCATGGCTGATCCGATCATGAACTCAGATTTCCCAGCTTCCTCAGCTCTGTGAGAAAGCGAATTCCACAGATTTACAACCCTCTGAGAGAAGAAATTTCTCCTCATCTCATTTTTAAATTATCCTAAGATTATGCCATTATGCCGTCTAGTTCTAGTCTCCCCTATCAGTGGAAACATCCTCTCTGCATCCAACTTGTCAAGCCCCCTCATAATCTTATACGTTTCGATATTATCTCTCATTCTTCTGAATTCCAATGAGTAGAGGCCCAACTTACTCAACCTTTCCTCATAAGTCAAGCCCCTCATCTCCGGAATCAACCTAGTGAACCTTCTCTGAACTGCCTCCAAAGTATATCCTTTTGTAAATATGGAAACTAAAACTGCACGCAGTATTCCAGGTGTGGCCTCACCAATATGCTGTATAACTGCAGCAAAACTTCCCTGCTTTTATACTCCATCCCCTTTGCAATAAAGGCCAAGATTCCATTGGCCTTCCTGATCACTTGCTGTACCTGCATACTATCCTTTTGTGTTTCATGCACAAGTATCCCCAGGTCCTTCTGTACTGCAGCACTTTACAATCTTTCTCCATTTAAATAATAACTTGCTCTTTGATTTTTTTTCTTCCAAAGTGCATGACCTCACACTTTCCAACATTATACTCCATCTGCCAAATTTTTGCCCACTCTCTTAGCCTGTCTATGTCCTTTTGCAGATTTTTTGTGTCCTCCTCACTGAAGGGGGTGGTGTGTGGGTCACGTTCACTTCTGACCTTCTGAGCAGTTCGAATCGCTCCCACTCCCTGGGTTCTAGACTTTGGGTTTATTTGAGGATGTGACAAAGTGCAGCAGACAACTGGTTTTAGTGCAAGAAACTTTAATTTTATTCAGGAAAGAAAAGTACAATGTCAAAACTTACAATCTCTAGAATAAGGAACACATAAAAAGGGGTTACAGAAAATAATACACCTCCCACCTCCCAATGCCTAAATCTGACTAGGTTAAACTTTAGGGCAGCAGGGATAATGCTCACCAATCCTCTGATTGACAATTAGCGGCAGTTCACGGTTTCGGGGTTCGCTGGACTCTGTAGATTCTGCTTGCCGTACCCCGAATGTCGTGGAAGACTTCTTGCTGCGTCGTCTTCAGTTGGGTTGAGTCCACTGATGCGGTAAGGTGCGGTTTCGATTTATGGAGTGAGTACCCACTTTCTTCCTGTAGGAGTAGGGCTTTGGGTTATTTTTGGTAATGTTTCACCCTTGTAAGCCAGGAATAGATTGTAGAGTGGAAAACTTTCGAATCTTCGGTTTCTTCTCGAGTAGTTTCTTTCTTAGGATTCGTCGATCGCGGTGGTTCGATGTTACCACATTGGCTGTGGTCAGTTGTTGCTGCGATGATTTGGTGATGCCCAAAGTCACTGGGAACTGCTTTTCTCTGCCTTTTTGATGATGTTCTTCCTTCTACTTCGGTAGCAGAGCAGTGTATCGCAGGAGTGCCGTCGAGGCCAAAGATGCTGATGGAGCGCTCAAGAGCTGATAGTGCAGTGAAGTTCTAGTTGCTCAGAAGGCTGCCTAGCTCATAAAACAGGGCCTCAATTATACTTTGAGAGCCTTTCTAATTTGCGCGCCAAATCAAACCCGATTCTTTGTCTTAGTTTGGCGGGCTTGAAATTCTTTGTTAAATTTTGGTGGCCTTGTTAACGATAATTTGTTTAGGATGTGTCACTTTGTTGGATTCAAGTTGCGATTGTAAAAATTGGTTTTGGTGTTTACGTTGTCTGCCTAGGCCTGGGTTTAGCTGGTTATCTCTGGGTCAATGGTTGAAATGTTAATGTCTCCTAGGGAGCAGAGTTTTTGAGTTTTCACAGTTCGCCAGACAATTTGTTTAGCTCTAATATCCCAGACAGCTCCAATACCCAAAGACTGGCTTTTTCAGAGGTTAGTAGTCCCCTGGTTTTGCAGCCCTTTTCCCTTGCAGACCAATGCATCTTTTAAAATCCCAAAGTTCATTTTAAGCGAATCCAAAATGGTCCTTCCTTAGGGTTTCTTCACACAGAGGGGGAATCTTTGAATTTTGAGAAAACTTCGAGTTTTACAGTCCCCCTTGTGATACTCTACATGCTAGAGTGTCATGCTAAGTGAGCAAAATTCTTGATTCCCGAGAGCCAACCTTCCCCTCTATTTACCTAACTAATACTTAAACATACATTCCCCTTTTGAAATGTAATGCAGTTTACAGGCGAATACAGACATTCTGATTACATTACAGCATAGAGGGGGTCCGATGCCCCTCCATTACTCCAGTGTTACAGAAAATAAAAGTACACAGTCAAACACACAAGTAAAACTCTTACAACACTTGACCTCTGCGTTTTTACAGCAGATAAAATCACAATAAAACAAAACAGACATTACAACATGGTGTTTCCCTTCCTGATGCAATCCCCAAGTTTAGCTAGGGAGCGTTCAGCACCCTTTGATGCCGGGATCGACGGTCTCTGCCTCTCACTCAGCAAGTGATACACCACAAGTAGAGGATAATCGCGAGTTGACAGACAACTAAAACATGGGAAGCTGTTCTGACCCTGGCTGGTACTTCTATGTTTCTGAAAATGTCCCACCAAGGTGGAATTGTAATCTCCAGAATTTTCCTCTCTATCTCAATTGTTTTCTGTTCTACAGTGTAGAAATGTTTCTGTGAGATTACTACAGCTTCCAGTAGAGCGGTAGGATGCTTGGGTAGAGGGGGGATTTCGTAGCTAAAATGTGCAACATAATCTTGCAGGTTTGTGATGTTTTCATTAAAGTGAGGTGAACAGTGGAGGGTTCGAGAATGGGGACAATCCGTTCCTCGGCCACTTGAACTTCTGCCTCGGGTTTAAAACAGAAACTGCTGTCACTCACTGGACACCAAAAATGTTGTCCATGTTGGTAGTGGGGCGCACTGGTGGTGACACAATATGTCCCAGCCCCTATGTATGTTACCTGTGGAGGGACCTGGTCTTGTGCCATTACCTCCATGGTGCAGTTAATTGGCTGTGCGCCAGCAGCTTTAAACCCACACTGTGGTTTAGAATGGGCATTCAAGTGCTGGGGGCACAGTATTATGTGTGCACCCCGGCGCTGGTACCCGGAAAGGTCAGTACCTGTCATAGCGTGCTCCCACTTTATGATATAAGGTGGGACCACTGTGAAACGAACGTGTGCCCCTCCTGAAATGACTCCAATGTTCTCCATCCTGTATACCGGTGCGGGTCGGGCTGTCCCACCATGACCGGCATCCTTAGTACTATCCCCATGATGGTGTGATTAGTACACCCGCAATCCACTGGGACAGGGTAGGCTTCAGAAGCCAGAGGGAGCTGACCCAGGCTTAGTGAATTACTATATGGGTGGAGGGTTGCGAGATGCTTGTTGCTGATCCAGGAGGGGACTAAACCTTGTTTTAAATCCTCCAGGTTGTTGCAGCCCTCGCTCAACAACCATGCCCCGTACAGCACACACACCTCGTTCTGTGCAGCCTGGTCTGAAGCATTCCTATCCTCCCGTAGGAGTGCATTCACTGTTTGTGTGTGCCTTTCCAGCTCAGCAATAATCTCTTTTAAATGGACCGTCATACCCTGGTCCTTGTGCAGATCTGAGCCCACCGCTGTGTTTTCCTCTTTTAGGATCTTTCACAGTTGGTTCTTTAGGCTATTTATTTGCGTTTGCAGTTCTATATCGTCCATACTATTTGTCATGTATCTTACATTAATATATACAACTGTATCCTAACATGCTATATATGACTGTAATAAGATATGACCTGTAACCACCAGCATACCTTACCACCAGGGGTGCACTTGCAAGAGACAGCTATATAAGGACAGGTCTCAGGCAAGTGCAGCATTCCAGAGCTGTGAAATAAAGGTGCAGGTCCAGAGTGACCTTGACTCAGGCGCATGCATGAGCTATCACTACAAGCAGACTGCCTGATGTGCGGCAGCCGAGTAGTCATGCCTGTGCGAGGCAGAGAGGCACTTGTCCGGGAGCTCCACCACGAGCACCCGGGGATCGTTCTCATGAAGGCCATAGCCAGATCCCACGTCTGGTGGCATGGTATTGACACAGACTTGGAGCTCTGCGCCGAAGTGCACCATTTGTGCCCAACTCAGCAATGCCCCCAGGGAGGCTCCACTGAGCCCCTGGCCCTGGCCCACCAAACCGTGATCGTGGGTGTACGTAGACTATGCGGGCCCATTCATGGGCAAAATGTTCCTCGTAGTTGTAGATACATTTTCAAAGTGGATTGAATGCACCATTTTAAACTCGAGCACAACTTCCACCACTGTGGAGAGCCTCGCAACAATGTTTGCAACGCACGGAATCCCTGACATATTGGTCAGTGACAATGGTCCGTGCTTCACCAGCACAGAATTCCAAGACTTTGGAATTGACCACCTCATAAATCACGTCAAGACGGCACCGTTCAAGCCGGCCTCCAACGGCCAGGCGGAGAGAGCAGTGCAAATCATTAAACAAGGCATGCTTGAAATCCAAGGTCCCACGCTGCAGGGTCGCCTGTCGCGACTGCTGCAGGCATACAGATCTCGTCCGCACTCACTGACTGGGATCCCCCCCTGCGCAACTGTTGATGAAAAGGACTTTAAAAACAAGGCTCTCATTAATCCTCCCAGACATGCACAAAATCGTTGAGGCAAAGCACCGTAAGCTGACTGAGTACCATGACAGAAATTCGAGGGGGAGATGGAATGAGATAGGGGACAAAGTGTTTGTACTAAACTATGGCAGGGGTCACAAATGGCTTGCAGGGACAGTAATGGGCAAGGAAGGAAAAAGGCTACTGGTATTACAAATGGACAATGGCAAAACCTGCCGGAGGCATGTAGACCAAGTCAAAAGCAGATTTACCAACAACACTACGGAACCAGAGGCAGACTACAATGTGGAACTCGCACCACATCTGGTGGACAGACAGAGGGAACAACCTGAGGAAAGGGCAATCCCAACAGACAGCCCAGGCAAGTCAACAACAATCACACCAATCGAAACAGACAGCCCAGGCGAGATACCAGCAACTACACACAAAGAAAAACAGACACCAAGGCAAACAACTGAACCACAACTCAGACGCTCCACGCGAGAGCGTAGACCACCTGAGAGACTGAACCTATAAAGACAATAAGACCTTGGGGGAGGGTGATGTCATGTATCTTACATTATTATATAGAACTGTATCCTAACATGCTATACATGACTGTAATAAGATATGACCTGTAACCACCAGCATACCTTACCACCAGAGGTGCACTTGCAAGAGACAGGTAGATAAGGACAGGTCTCAGGCAAGTGCAGCATTCCAGAACTGTGAAATAAAGGTGCAGGTCCAGAGTGACCTTGACTTCACTACATGCCTCGTGTGAATCTGTACTGAGGGGACAGGACTTTACACTATTCATCACAGAGAATCCTGTTTAATATGCAGTAAAAATGTCGTTCCAGGTTCCCCTTCTTTGTCTCCCCGTGCTCATAGTGTTCCCAGCGTATAGGGTGTATAAGTCTGCTTTGTCTAACTTGTAAAATTTCTTGAACATTTCTCTGAGTAGGGCCTGGTATAGCTGCTCTGTTTCCTTTGGGCACCAGTCAGGTAAATGCACCTTGGTAAGGTTTAAAATAACTGAAGTTACTGCATAGTTTACCGCCTGGTATAACACCTTTTCGGTCGGTACCAATACTAAACCATTCCCTGGTCCCTTGGTGGTGGTAGGACACCTCTCTATTACTGTCCGTAGTGTCGGGGTCGTGGGCAGGGGTTGCTTAATGCATGCTACAAGTTCGGTAGCGTTGATTGGGAGCGGGGAATGTGAGACCATACACGCGTGTAGGCTGGAATTCCACCCCATCCCCTTCCCGACATCTTCCATTGCATGGCGAAGGCGATCGATATGCCTGCGGGGCAGACCCTCTCTGGTCCCCACATGCATACATAAATCCCTTGTTCAGACTCCCACCACTTGTTCCAAAACACACTCACTCCTCTCTGTGTTCCCGTGATGGTCCGCTAAGTATCGTTACCGAGTCGTTCCCAGTCAGTTTCCTGGTCCCCCGCGTCCTTGCTCAGCTTTCTGAACCACCACCATCTATCCAGGGGAATCTGTCCTTTCCACGCTTTCCTTCCGTAACACTGACCCTGGCCACCTTCCCTTGTGGAAATAAACAGCGAGCTCTTCCACACCCAGTGTGCCACCCCCTGCAGTTACGATCGGTGGTCTCTCTCCCGAGCACCCATAAATGAGGGATTCTTCCACGTCACCTCGGTCACCGATGCTCACCCCCATCAGGGTGAGCAGGAGCAGGACCCATTTCATGTCGATCTCCTTCCTGTAAGGACACATAAATCAGATAGCCCAGTCCTGAGAAAAGCTCTCCGGCTTGACACAAGGTGATCGAGTTCCAACTTAAGCTTATTTTATAAAAAGCCCATGATTTCTTCATGGAAACTTAATAAAGTCTTCAATAAACTGAGCTGTCTTCATCCCAGTTTCTACATTGGAACAGATGTCTGTTTTAACTTCTGTCTCTTGGTCAGTTAGCTTCATAATCGGCACTGTAGATTTGTCCAGAAGTTTAATAGAGTATGGCATAGCAATATTTCGTCTTCATAGTGCCTCCTCTAATAGCTGCAAAGATGGGTTCTTTCATACCCCCAAATACTACCAGGTATATGTCACTAGTTGACCATCAGTTGCCGGCCAAAACTCCTTCATAACCGATTTTTTATTCGTCTCACTACTTCTTTACACATGGTTTCTTCGTGGTGACCTGAAATTCCTAAAATCTTAACTTAAACTAAAACTTTTAAAGATAAACAAACCTGAAACATTCTTAAACTCATATCGTACTATTATATACATCTGCCATCCGTCCCCGGGTGGCCAGGTTAATCCCTGTTCTTCTCCTTCCTTTTGCGGCCTCCGAGCTGCCTGAATGGCTGGCGGTAAGGCGGCCTGTACCGCAGGACTCGGAGTATTCTAACCGGAGGTGTGTCTGAGTCCCACATTACCGGGGGAATGGCCCCTCCGGTGCTACAGCACACTGCCCCTTTAGGTGTGGCTGCTGAGTTCATTTTGTTTTCTGTGGATTCTGCGCAGCCGGAGGCTGCAGGCTGGGGACTATCAGTTGGTGGCTGGTCCACCACTACCTCTCCCGTGAGTCCCTCGCCGCCTAAGGCCGCTGGCTGGAGGTCTCTGTCCGTAGACTGATCCCTGATCTTGGGTATTCTTTTACGGATGGCAAGCCTCCCAGGGCTGAACCGCTGAAACTGGAGCGCTGGTGACCACGGTGTCTCAGGCCGTGCTGTGCGGGGTGTCCTTCTTAAGGCTCTGGCTACTGGGGGTGCATCCGAGTCCCAAATGATTGGGGGGGATAGCTCCTCCAGTAATACAGTTCACCACCCCTATCGATACAATCTGTGAGTCTCCAACGTCCCCTGTGGGCTTTCCACAGTCGGAGGTTGCTGGCTGAGGATCCCTGTTCCTAGAACGGTTCACTGTTCCTGGCTACCCCTTGCGCTTAGCAGCTATCCCGGGGTTAAACAGTTTACACTGGTTTATGTGGAACCACTTTGTACGGTGGGACATCTTTACGGCATAGACCATGGGGCTTGCCTTGTTGACAATGTGGTACGGCCCCATGTACAGTGCCTCAAAATCCCCTACTCGAGCGTAGTTCCGTACCATAACCTGGTCCTCTATCTCCCATTCGTGGTGTTTGCGGGTTCTAGCAGCAATCGATTGCTTCGGTGCTACTTCCCCATGTTGATAGCAGCCTGGCAGTGAATCTGTTTAAGGTGTTCAAACAGATTCCTAACAAAGCTGTCCTGACCTTCCATGAGCACCAGGACTAGTACATGTGTGGGGGTACGCATGGATCTGCCGGTCATGAGCTAGTCTGGGGAGTACCCCGTGCTCTTTGACTGGCTGGCCCAGATCCCCATGAGGACCAGTGGCAAGACCTCCACCCACTTCTTGGGTGAGTCCCCCGTCTCTTTTCGTAACCTTTCTTTGATCGAGCGGTTTAAACGCTCCACAGATCCGGATGACTGCGCGTGTGGGCGACATGCCATTTCCCCTTGATGCCGAGCATCTTAAGAGTCTCCTGCATCACCTGTCCGGTGAAGTGACTCCCTTGGTCGGACTCCACGGGAGAACATTTCCCTGACCAGGATCCTAGCTGTTCCCAATGCAGTAGCTGTATGGCATGGGAAGGCTTCCAACCACTTAATGAACACATCCACCAACACTAGGCAATACTTGAAGCCTCCCTGGGCGGTGGGTAGGGGCCCGATGTAATCGACCTGGATCGACTGCCAGGTTCCCTCTACCCTCCTGATATGTCCCACAGACACCTTCCTTTTCTGGGGGTCAGGGTTGTTGGCAGCGGACACCAGACAGCCGGCGCAGAACTCGCAGACATCTTCCCTGAGTCCCAGCCACTACCCTGCCTATTCCACCCTTTGCCAGGTGGTTTCAGGTATGGGGTGTCCTGCTCCTGGACCCTCGTGGGCCAGCTGGAGGAACTCTCTTCAGTGTTGTTTGGATACTACCCACGGCTTCCCCCTGAACAGCATGCCTTCTTTAATGGCAATAGCTGCCCGTGCGAGCACCTTGCTTGGCCAACATCTCAGCCTGCTGATTTCCTTCGCTACGGGATTCAATGGTTCACTTTGTGTATATAGACCTTCCCTTCCTCCTCTATGGCTGCCATGATCTTTTCCAGTAAAGGCTTAATTGCCAGGGTCTCCCGTCTGCAAATGTGTATCCGTGACGGGACCAGATAGCCAGGTACTCCGTACACGAATTGCATGTGAACATACTATCCGAGCAAATCGTGTACGGGTTAGGGAATTCCTCGGGGTGTGTGACCACGTACACCACCGCCGACAGTTCAGCGTGCTGGGCACTCATGGTACTGGGGAATTTAATTGCCAGGGCAATGCCTGCCTCTGGGTCATAAACTCCGCAGCCTGTGAATCGTTCACCCGCAGATACAGTGCTTGAACCATCTACATAGATGTCTCGGCCTGTGGGGTGTAACCCGGCCCGAAAGCCTATGTTAACTTCCCATACCCCTTCTACGGAACACCGGTGGGCTGTCCCTAGATAGATCATGTTGGCTGTGAGCCTTGGCTCGCAGAGACCTTTCACCCTTAGGTCCATCTGGGAGAGGAGTAGGGTCCAGCAAGCAATGCGGGCACTGCTTACAGTCCCGTCCTTGATTCTCCCATCCAGGAGCATCTGGGTGGGCGTGTGATGGGTAAGGAGTGTGATAGGGAACCCCCCTGTGAAGATCAATGATCTTTTCACAGCCCAGTGAGTGGCTAGGAGGTGACTCTCACAGTTGGAGTACCCCTTCTCCACGTCAGTGAGTATCCTGGAGGAGTAAAACACTGGTCTCAGCCGGCCGTGCTGCTCCTGGAGCAATACTGCGCGCAGACTGTCAACGCTGGCTGCTACCTCCAGGAAAAACTCCTTCCCCCCGTCAATAGCCTCTAAAGCCGGCGCGGTCTGCAGATCTTTCTTGAGTTGGATAAGTGCTGCCTCGCAACCTTCGTCCCAATCCCACTCCATTCCCTTGTGTAGGAGTCGGAGCAGAGGGGCTGCTGTGGCTGCATACTCCTCGTTGAAATCTCTGCAGTACCCGGTTAGCCCAATAAAGATCTTACTCCTGTTACTGTGTTGGGGGCTGGTAACACCTGCACTGCTTCCCTTCTAGCTTTGTCAATGGCTCTTTTCCCAGCGCGCACAGTCAATCCCAGGAATTTTACTTCCTTCTGGCTGATCTGTGCCTTCTTGGGATTAACTTTAAACCCTTCCTCCTTCAGCAGCTCCAGCAGCTCAGCCAGCAGTGGGCCATGCTCCTCCCCATCATCGGAGCAGGTCATCCACATACTGTACCAACTGCTGGGGACTGCTGAAGCTCTTTAAACAATTAGCCATACATTGATGAAAAATGCGAGGGCTGTTGTGGAAGCCTTGAGGGAGACAGTTTCAAGTGTATTGCTGGCCTTTAAAGGTAAAAGCAAACGTTCTGGTCCCCTCTTGGTAAAGGGATGGACCAAAACCCATTGGAAATAGACAGCACCGTGAAGGCAGAGGCTGGGATAACTCCAATGAGGTTGGCGACGGCAGCAACCGTGGGTGCACAGGAGGGGATGTTACTGTCATGTATTCAACTATCATTGTAACCCATGTATAAGCTGACCTAAGTTGGACACCTTGAGAACATTGACCACAAGGGGGTGAACTTGTGCGAGACACTCCTAACCTGGACTTTCAGGTATAAAAGGGGAAGCTCCACCCACCTTCATCACTTGAGGTCTTGATAATAAAGGTAACTGGTCACAGAGTGACCTTCTCTCAAGTATGGGCCTCGTGTGCATTTATACTGTATAGTAAGGACATATCATTGGCAATGAGAAACTGGGATTTAAACCATGTGAGCATGGCCACTAGCAGCACAGAAGACAGGTACTGTGTTGGTGATGATTGGGACGACTTTATTGAGAGACTACAGCAAAGTTTTGTCACTAAGGAATGGCTGGGACAGGATTCGGCCGACAAACGCAGGGCTCATCTCCTGACAGTTTGTGGATCCAGAACGTACTGGCTGATGAAGGACCTTCTAGCGCCAGAGAAGCCGGCGGACAAGATGTTCGAAGAGCTCAGTAAGTTGATCGGGGAACACCTTAAACCGGCGAGCAGCATGCACATGGCAAGACACCGGTTTTACACGCACCGGCGGCGAGAAGGGCAAAGTGTTCCAGACTTCGTGACAGATCTCCGGCAACTGGCGAGCCTATGTAAGTTCCCAGATGCATGCAGAGCGGAGGTGCTGCGAGTCTTTTTTATTGAGGGCATCGGGCACGCTGGGGTTTTCAGGAAACTGACTGAGACCAAAGACTTGACCTTGGAAGCGGCGGCAATCATAGCCCAGACATTTATCTCAGGGGAGGAAGAGACCAGAATGATGTATGACAAAAATCTTGGCTCAAATGCGGCAAACGACCAGGGAGTCAACATTGTTAATGTGACACACAGTTCTCTAGGTAGGCAAGGGCAATTGGACATGCCCCAGCATGTAGTCGAACCCAAAGGGGGAATTCAACAGAGACAATGGCTAGCTGAATGGCAATTCATGCCATCGCAATGGACAATGCGGCCAGTAATGCGGCCATCAACACCTGTTAATGGTGCGCTTAAGGATAGTTACAGAGACAGTCAGAGACGATCGACTGGTAATGGACCTTTTATTTCCAACAACAGAGCCTCCAGCTCATGCTGGAGGTGTGGAGGCAAACACCCAGCCAGAGCTTGCAAGTATCAGCAATATACCTGCAGAAACTACAACGTCAGCGGTCACTTGGTGCGTATGTGCGGGAAGCCTGGAGCCAGGTTGATGTACGAGAAGGACGGGCCCGATGTAAGCCCTGCGAGGCCAAATGAATACTGGGGGAAATCGCTGGAAGCTGAAGTTCAGCGAGTTCATGTGGAGCACATATACAGTTCATATACCAGGACGCCACCGATAATGATGAAAGTGCTCTTCAATGGCATCCCAGTATTAATGGAGCTAGACACGGGGGCCAGCCAGTCCCTCATGAGTATCAAACAGTTCGAAAGGTTATGGGTGTCCAAGGCCAGGAGGCCAAAATTATTGACGATTGACGCACAGCTACGGATATATACAAAGGAGATCATTCCGGTGCTAGGCAGCACCACGTTAGTCATGACCCACAAAGATTCGGAGAACAGGTTGCCACTCTGGATTGTCCCGGGGGACGGTCCCGCACTACTGGGGAGGAGTTGGCTTGCTGTCATGAACTGGAAATGGGGTGATGTCAATGCAATTTCTTCTGTGGAGCGAGTACCATGCTCACAGGTCCTGGACAAATTTGACTCATTATTTCAACCCGGCATCGGCACTTTCATGGGGGCCAAGGTAGTGATTCACATAAGCCCGGACGCCAGGCCAGTACACCACAAGGCCAGAACGGTGCCGTACACGATGCGGGAAAAGATAGAATGCGAATTGGACCGACTGCTGAGGGAAGGCATCATTTCGCCAGTCGAATTCAGTGACTGGGCGAGCCCGATCGTGCTGGTGTTCAAGGCGGATGGGTCGGTCAGGATATGTGGTGATTCTAAGGCCACCATCAAATGGGTGTCACTCCAAGACCAGTACCCGTTACCGAGAATGGAGGACCTCTTTGCGACGCTATCCGGTGGCAAACCTTTTTCAAAATTGGACCTGACCTCAGCTTATATGACCCAGGAGCTGACGAGTGAGTCGAAGAAGCTGACCACCATCACGACACACAAGGGATTGTTTGAGTATAACAGATGTCCATTCGGGATTGGTTCGGCCACTGCGATCTTTCAGTGAAATATGGAAAGCCTCCTCAAGTCGATTCCAAGGACGGTGGTTTTTCAAGACGACATCCTCATCACGGGTCGCGATACCGAAGAACACCTCCAGAACCTGGAGGAGGTGCTATGCAGACTGAACCGGGTAGGGCTGCGGCTGAAAAAGGCGAAGTGCGTCTTCTTAGCTCCAGAGGTAGAATTCCTGGGGAGGAGGGTAGCAGCAGACAGGATCAGACCTACTGCGTCCAAAATGGAAGCGATCCAGAGAGCACCCAGACACCGTAACACGACGGAACTGCATTCGTTCCTGGGGCTCCTGAACTATTTTGGTAACTTTCTTCCCAAATTGAGCACGCTGTTAGAGCCGTTACACGTGCTCCTACGCAAAGGTCGCAATTGGGTCTGGGAGGACAGCCAGGAAAGGGCTTTTGATAGAGCACGCAATTTGTTATGCTCCAACAAACTGTTAACGTTATATGACCTGTGTAAGAAACTTGTTTTAATGTGCGATGTGTCGTCCTATGGGGTCAGGTGTGTGTTGCAGCATGTGAATGCCAATGGTCAGTTACAGCCGGTAGCTTATGCCTCCAGAAGTCTGTCCCAGGCAGAAAGGGGCTACGGGATGGTAGAAAAGGAAGCGCTAGCATGTGTACATGCAGTAAAAAAAATGCACCAGTACCTATTTGGCACGAAATCTGAGCTGGAGACAGATTACAAACCCCGAACGTCCCTTTTGTCCGACAACGAGGCCATAAATGCGAATGCATCGGCCTGCATACAGAGGTGGGCACTCACGTTAGCCGCCTATGACTACACAATTCGGCACAGACCGGACACTGAAAACTGCATCGATGCATTCAGCAGGCTCCCACTAGCCACCACTGAAGGGGCAACTGAGCATGTTGCTGAGATGGTCATGGCTGTTGAAGCTTTCGAAAGTGAAGGCTCACCTGTGACAGCCCGTCAGATTAAAGCCTGGGAAAATAAAGACCTGCTACTGTCTTTAGTCAAGAAATGTGTCCTGAATGGGGACTGGGCAGACACATATGGGGCATGCCCTGAGGAATTTAAACCGTTTCATAGGCGCAAGGATGAACTCTCGATTCAGGCCGATTGCCTACTGTGGGGAAACCGAGGAGTCATGCCCCAGATGGGCAGAGAGGTGTTTATCAGAGAACTTCACAATGAGCACCCGGGCATTGTCATGATGAAGGCAATTGCCAGGTCACACGTTTGGTGGCCAGGGATAGATGCAAACCTGGAACTTTGTGTTCGCAGGTGCAACACGTGTGCTCAGCTGGGCAACGCACCCAGGGAAGCCCCCCTTAGCCCCTGGTCCTGGCCCGCCAAGCCATGGTCATGCATCTATGTGGACTACGCAGGTCCTTTCATGGGAAAGATGTTTTTGGTTGTAGTAGACGCCTACTTCAAATGGATTGAGTGTGCCATTTTAAATTCAAGCACATCCTCTGCCATGGTAGAAAGTCTACGGGCAATGTTCACCGCCCATGGTCTACCAGATGTCTTGGTCAACGACAATGGCCCGTGCTTCACAAGCACTGAATTCCAGGACATAATGGCAGGCAATGAAATTAACCATGTCAGAACGGCACCGTTCAAGCTGGCCTCAAACGGCCAGGCAGAACGAGCAGTGCAGATAATCAAACAGGGGATGCTCAGAATCCAAGGGGGTTCCCTACAAAGCCGCTTATCACGCCTCCTGTTGGCCTATAGATCCGGACCACACTTGCTCACAACATTGACCACAAGGGGTGAACTTGTGGGAGACACCCCTAACCTGGACTTTCAGGTATAAAAGGGGAAGCTCCACCCACCTTCATCACTTGAGGTCTTGGTAATAAAGGTAACTGGTCACAGAGTGACCTTCTCTCAAGTATGAGCCTCGTGTGCATTTATACTGTATAGTAAGGACATATCAGTTACGGTATAGTACTCGATAGTCCACCATGGCTCTCCAGGAGTTGTCCGGTTTCTTAACCGGCCACAATGGAGAGTTCACATGGGTGGCTATTGGTCACAATAACCCCTGCTTAACCAAAAAACCCAAGGCTGTTTCCATGTCCGCCTCCCTGAGGAAATTGTACTACTTTTGTGGTTGGGTCATGGGGTCCCCATCTATGCTAACCTCGACCCCGTTTAACCTTCCACAGTTGTGTTTGTGAGTGGCAAAAGCTGCAAGGTGTGCCCTCACACACTCTTGGTATTCCATCGGAGTGTTACTGCCCAGCGATTTGAGGTCCCTCCTTTGGCTTCATGGTACACACCGTCCCCTTGTCCCGTTTTTCTGGGATAACCACCACCTCATTTTCCTGTGCCGTACATACTGCCCCCCCCCCCCCCCCCAAAGACAGTGGTTCCTTAAATCCAATAGAATCCCGTGGCCTATAAAAAAAATAGGCCCCCAGGATCCCCTTCCCTTCCTGCTCCCACTTCATTAGGACACAAGTCCACTTGGTATGGAGTGTTCCCAAATGAATAGAGAGCGGAACGGAAAATGAGCCAGCCTGCTCGGTGCCTGTGAAACCCACAAAGCTATATGGGATCCCGTTAGATGGAGATGTGGTGGCGGGGTTATCTGCATAGACGAGGGTGCTTGATGTACCAGTAGCCAGCAGATAAGTCCCCTTCACCTTCTCCACCTCCATCTGAACGCACTGTCTCCTACATGCATCGTATTCTAGTCACAATCCTAGATGGGATGGGCCAGATGGAATTATGGTACTGGTGGCGATGGCTACCCTCCCAGGGTCATCTAGTACTGTTCGGAGTGCAGGCACGAATGTATCGAAAGACTGGTTTCCCGGTCTCGGTCTTTTGGACAGGGGCTGGGGGATTCTTCCCTGCACTACTCTTCCATGGATTCCTACAATCCTTTCTCCAGTGTCCACTCTCCTGCACCTGAAGCAGTTGCACTTTGTATCAGAGGAGTTGCCCCCTTCCTGGTGCCATTCCTTCTTATCCTGACTAGGTCTGATTTCGTGGACCTTTCCTTTGGGTGGGTGCTCTTCCATTCCTCTGCCATTCCGGGTCAGTTACCTAACCACTACCTCCTTGGTGGCACGGGGATCTCTCGAGTCAAACCAGGCCTCGGCCTTTGCTTTGATCCGTGGTGAGCTGTTTGCCACCAGGCTATGGAGCCAACGGGCTCTCTCATCCCGGTTTAGGTGATCCAGGTTGAGAGCCCCACCACAGGCGCTCTGATACACAGGCCACAATATGTCTGCAAAAGCCTATGGGGTTTCTCCTGCGAGCTGCACTGTCTTCTCCATTTGGGAGAAGGGACTCCCATCATTACAACCCATGGCTTCCAAAATAGCCTCCTGGATGGCAGCATATGTACTCTGCCCTCTTTTGCTCTCGGCAGAGAGGGACTGATACAACTTGCCATCCAGTGTGCGGAGGAGCTTTTTTGCTATCTCGGCATCATCGCACCCATTAATATCCCCTGCCTGTTCCACTTTCGTAAACTGGACCGAGGGGTCTCCCTTCTGAGTGAGCTTACCCAGGTGGCTTATCATAGCCCTAAGCTGTTGGGTAGTGTGGGGAACCACAAAATGACTTTCTAGGGGCCCCGCCCCCCCCCATCACCGCCGGGCGGGAAAAACCTCTGTTGCCGGACCGGGCACATCGGCCCCGGCTCTGACCCATCTTGCTCTGGCTCACCCACCTCTCCCTATTGCCAAACCGAGCTGAACCTCGGTGCCACAGGTGGTAATGGTCCGCAATCCCTGTCCTCCTCACAACTCATTCGCCCCTCCTGCTGTCGAATCGGTACCAAACCCGGCGCCACAGGTGGTGGTTCAACAGTTTCTCCCTTCTCTTCCAGGTCCACCCGGGCCATACCCAGACAGTGGTGAACCTTTGGAATTCTCTACCACAGAAAGTTGTTGAGGCCAATTCACTAAATATATTCAAAAGGAGTTAGATGTAGTCCTTACTACTAGGGGGATCAAAGGGTATGACGAGAAAGCAGGAATGAGGTACTGAAGTTGCATGTTCAGCCATGAACTCATTGAATGGTGGTGCAGGCTCGAAGGACCGAATGTCCTACTCCTGCACCTATTTTCTATGTTTCTATGTTTCTATGTTTCCCTGCCTTTCTTTGGCAAGATAACGTGATTGCCCCATAAGAGCCACCTGAATGGATCGACATTTCGTCTTTACGATGGTGAAATGGCTTGATCTCGTCTTGCATGTCTCTAGGGACCGCTGACCAGCTCCCATTGAGGATGCAACTTTTTACAAGGGATAGCAGAGGATCCTGGCTGGTTCAGGTCTTAATTTGGCGGACCGTTACGGGTGACCCTTCACTATCAAAGGTATTCATGGCCAGTAGCAGGTCTGCGGACTGCGCTGTTCCCACCCCGGTGGTGGGCAACGGTAGCCGGCTGAGAACATCGGCGCAGTTTTCAGTGCCTGGCCTGTGGTGGATCACATAATCGTAGGCAGACAGTGTTAGTGCCCATCTTTGGATGCGAGACAAAGCATTGGTGTTTATGCTTTTGCTTCCCGAAAACAGTGAAATTAGGGGCTTGTGGTCCGTCTCTAACTCGAACCTGAGCCCAAACAAATATTGGTGCATCTTTTTTACACCGTAACCACAGGCTGAAGTCTCCTTTTCAACCATGCTGTCGCCTCTTTCGACCTTGGATAGGCTTCTGGATGCATATGCAACAGGTTGGAGTTTGCCCACTGCATTGGCTTGCTGCAAAACACACTTGACACCGTATGACGACGCATCACATGCTAAAACTAGATATTTACATGGGTCATATAATACCAGAAACTTATTTGAACACAGTAGGTTTCTGGCCTTCTCAAAGGCGACCTCTTGATTTTTACCCCAAGGCCAGTCGTCTCCCTTGCGTAACAGCTTGTGCAATGGTTCCAGCAAGGTGCTCAACCCTGGAAGAAAGTTACCAAAATTGTTGAGGAGTCCCAGGAATGAACGCAGCTCCATTACATTTCGTGGTGTGGGTGCAGTCTTGATGGCCTCTGTCTTTGAGTCCTTGGGTCTTATGCCATCTGCCGCAATCTTCCTCCCCAGGAATTCTACCTCTGGTGCCAGGAAGACACATTTGGATCGTTTCAATCGGAGTACAACTTTGTTTAGTCGACTTAAAACTTCTTCCAGGTTGTGCAGGTGTTTGGATGTGTCGCGGCCAGTGATGAGGATGTCGTCCTGAAATACGACGGTGCACGGAACCGATTTCAACAGGATCTACATATTTCTTTGGAATATGGCTGCAGCCAAGGGAATCCCAAACGGGCACCTGTGGTACACGAACAGTCCTTTGTGCGTGTTCATGCATGTTAATTTTTTCGACGACTCAACCAGCTCCTGGGTCATGTAAGTGAAGGTTAGATCCAGCTTGGTGAATGCCTTTCCCCTGCTAATGTCACGAAAAGGGCATCGGCTTTGGGTAGTGGGTACTGGTCCTGTAAGGAGATTCGGTTGATCGTAACTTTGTACCGTACCATCGCTCTTTAGTACTGGAACAATCGGACTGGCCCACTCGTTGAATTCAACTGGCGATATGATTCCCTCACATTGAAGTCTGTTCAATTCAATCTCCACTTTCTCCCTCATCATGTAGGCGACCGCACGAGCCTTGTGATGAATGGGTTGTACCTCGGGGACCAAGTGGATCTGTACTTTGGCGTCTGTGAAGTTGCCGATGCCTGGTTCAAATAAAGATCAGTACTTGAGCACAGGAAGCATTGTTCACTGACGATAATACTTTGACGTCTTCCCAGTTCCACCGAATCTTCCCCATCCAGCTTCTGCCAAGCAGCATTGGCCCATCGTCTGGTACAATCCACAGTGGCAGCTCGTGTGCCTCTCCATCATAGGATACTTTTACGTTTGCACTGCCAATAACTGGTATCAGTTCCTTGGTGTAAGTGTGCAGCTTTATCTGAATCAGGCTCAGCTTGGGTCTTTGTGCTTTGTTATTGCCCCACAGCCTTTCAAATGCCTTCTGGCTCATAATTGACTGACTTGCCCCCGTGTCCAGCTCCATGGATGCGGGAACGCCATTTAATTTGACTTTTATCATCATGGGAGGACTTTTTGTGGAGAGTGTGTGCTTCTTCGGGTTGAGTTGCCTGTCTAGCTTGTCCTTTGTGATCCACGCTGGATCAGGACTCTTCTGCCGACTCCACTGCCACGTGGTGAGTCGCAGTACATTTGCACATTCGCTGGAGGTGGTCCCTTGCTCTGCAGCTTTTGCGCGCGTAGTCTTTAAATTGACATTGATGGGCCCCATGATTGCCCCCACAATGCCAGCATTGTGTTAATGATTTCGCATTTACACCCCTTGGCAGCCTAGCAGCAGCAGGCATGTAGGCTCTGCTCTGTACGGTTCTTATTAGTTCAACAGTTCTGCCTGCAATCGGTGTTATTTTACGTATAGTACTTGCCAGTGAGCTCCGATTCTGGTAGGAAGTCATCTGTATGGTATCGCGAATTAATTCAGTCAGCTCATCGTATGTCTTATCCTTGGCCTTCATGGGTGTCAGCAAGTCCCTGACGAGGTGGTAGACCTCGGGCCCACAACTGGTCAGCAGTATAACCTTGTGCTTCTCCGCCAATGTGTCCGTCTCCCCTGCCAGGTCGTTTGCCACAAAATATTGCTCGAGCCTTTCCGTGAAGGCATCCTAATCATCACCCTCTGCAAAGTCTTTCAGTGTGCCAAAGGTAGCAATAATCGCGTGAAAGTCCGTATTCTCATCGCCAGTTATTATGTCTGCAATTACAATCGAATAACTCCACGAGGCCTTGTACTGTGAGTAAGAGCTGTGTGACTTCAGTCCATTTAATATGACTGCAAAGTGAGAGGCAGCATGGCTGGCTGCCTTTTATATGCCCCTGCACACCAGGGCAGGAAACCCCTGGGCCTCCAACAGCAGCGCCCTCAGGTGGTACATCGTACATAGTTACATAGTGAATCCAAAGAGTTTGCATACATGACAAGTTTCTCTAGTACTTTTTCTCTAATATTAATTACATTAAGTTCCTCACCCTCATTAGACCCTTGGTTCCCCACCATTTTAGGTATGCTTTTTACATCTTCTACTGTGAAGAAAGATACAAAATGTTTGTTTAACATTTCTGCCATTTCCTTATCCCCCATAATAATTTCTCCTGCCTCAGTCTCTAAGGGACCAATGTTTACTTTTGCTAATCTCTTCTTTTTTTTACATACTTGTAGAAGCTCTTACAATCTGTTTTTATATTTCTTGCTAGTTTTCTCTCAATATTTCCCTTTTTATCAATTTTTTGGTCATCCTTTCCTGATTTCAGAAATGCTTCCAATCCTCAGAATTACTACTGTTCTTCTTTTTTCAATCTAATGCTATCCTTAACTTCTTTAGTTAGCCATGGATGGACCACTTTTTCTGTGAAGTTTTTGTTTCTCAATGGAATGTATTTTTGTTGAGAATTATGAAACATTTCTTTAAATACTAGCCACTGCTTAACCATTGCCATACCTTTTAATCTATTTGTCCTAGCCCCAACCATCTTCAACTACTTCATCAAGACTTCGCTCCGTCATAAGGTCAAAAGTGGCGAAATTCATTATTAACTGCACAGTGTTCAGTGCCAGTCGCAACACCTCATAAAATGAAGCAGTCCATGCCTGCTGCAGCAAAACCTCAACATCATTCAGGCTTGGGCTGATAACTAGCAAGTAACATTTGTGCCACACAAATGCCAGGGAATGACTATCTCCAAACACTGCCCCTTGACATTCAACGGCATTACCATCACCGAATCCCCACCATCAACATCCTGGGGGGTCACCATTGACCAGAAACTTAACTGGACCAGCCACATAAATACTGTGGCAACAAGAACAGGTCAGAGGCTGGGTATTCTGTGGCGAGTGTCTCATCTCCTGACTCCCCAAATGCTTTCCACCATCTATAAGGCACAAGTCAGGAGTGTGATGGAATACTCTCCACTTATGTGGATGAGTGCAGCTCCAACAACACTCAAGAAGCTCAACACCATCCAGGACAAAACAGCCTGCTTGATTGACACCCCATCCACCACCTTAAACATTCACTCCCTCCATCACTGACGTACTATGGCTATGGTGTGTACCATCTACAAGATGCACTACAGCAACTCACCAAGGCTTCTTCGGCAGTACCTCCCAAACTCACAACCTCTATCACCTAGAAGGACAAGGGCAGCAGGTGTATTGGAACACCACCACCTCCACGTTCCCCTCCAAGTCACACACCATCCTGAGAAAAGAATTTTGCCATTCCTTCATCATTGCAGGATCAAAATCCTGGAACTCCCTCCCTAACAGTACTGTGGGAGAGCCTTCACCACAAGGACTGCAGCAGTTCAAGAAGGCGGCTCACCACCATCTTCTCAAGGGCAATTAGGAATGGGCAATAAATGCTGGCCTTCCCAGTGATGCCCACATCCCAGGAACGAATAAAAAGAAAAAAAAAAATGTCATCAAATAACCATGCATCGTACTGCTAGGTTGTGCTACACTGATTTGATATATGAAACCTTTGGAAGATCTCAGTGTGCAAAACACTTCAATTATAGTGCAGCTTGAATATGTGCCATGCTGAAGTATAGGTATTCATGAGATGCAATGAAAGAGCTGTAAGGGTGTGCGAGGGCATGACACTGGCAAACAGCATTTACTGATATGCAGTCTACATTATATTCTTCAGTACTTTTACTTTGTCAGAATTCTTTCAAGTGTGCTGTCTTCCCCTGCTAATTGTGAATTATTTGGATGAGCTGAGATGTGTCTTTATTTCATTGTGAATATGTTGCAAATTAACTTCCTTAGAAACTCATAATGAAATGATTTATGCATTGATGAACCTAAATGTATTAATTACTTTATTGTGTTTTCTGTATTATAACTTTATTTTGTCCAGTAGTTCCAGCTGTAGAGCAGTTCACCTCCATCCTGGGGATATTGGTTTGATTCTCAGCTTGAACTCACTTTTAAACTGGACTATCTCTAAGCATCAAGTTATCTTGTCAGATTAATACATGAACCCACAGGGGAATATGTTATGTGGCCTATCACCAACGGGAAATGGTTTCAAATCCAAGCTCGAATAATGGATTGAAAGTTTCCTCTTTGGTGACTATGATGGTTTCACAAGATGAATACAGATGTGAAAGGGAATTCAGCATATTTTAGCTCATCCATCCAGAAATACTCTACAACTCCCCATTATGGCATTCAATTATTTCTTATAAATTTTACCTCTACTACTCTACTTGGAAGTTGAGTTCACGTGCTGATTACTTTTGTGTCAATAACTTTCTGGCATCATTTCAAAATTTGTCTTTTAGTAGTTTAAACCTATGTCCCCTTATCTTAATCTCATGTTTTTTCTTAACTTAAATAAAGCCATCTCTTAGTCATTTCCTTTCAAGACTGAAAAGCTCTAGGGGGCAAAATTATCCGGCGCCCTGGTTTGGAGGTGGTAACATTTATTCCCCCGGCATGGAAGTTCCGCCGCCAGCATGGAATTCGGCCCTTCCGTCTGTTAACGGAGGCGGAGCGTTATCGGAGGTGTTCCACATAGCAGTGATGCAGCAGAACGCCTCATCACTTCAATTAAAGTCGAGGGTTGCTTCGCGCTCTGTTGTTCCTTTGGGGGCCGCCACTGGGCCAGCAGGGACGCTCTTAACCAGGCCAACAGTCCGGCATCCATAACGGAGTGCCGGGCTGCAGGATGGTGGCCCGGTTGAGGTGAGAGCCACCATTCTCTGGCTGACATAAGAGTCGGCCAACAGAAAAATATGATGGCCCATGGCACAAACGGCTTCCCCTTTCAGGGACAACCCTGCTGAGAGAATTTGAGGAGCAAGGGTCCAAATTAAAGTGCAGAAACTCACAGATTGTTACCTGAGCCACACACAAATTGGCATGGGGACAAGCAGATTCAGTTAAATGGGTGCCTCAAAGAATGGTATGGGAGGTAGGGGTTTCAAGTCTTGGGATACTGCCACCAGTACTGGGAAAAGAAGCAGCTGTTCCATTGGGATGGGCTTCACTTAAATCCGACTGGGGTCAGTAAACCTGGCGATTCAAATAACTAGGACAGTAGAAAGGGCTTTAAACTAAAGAAGGTGGGGTGAAGTGGGAGGATTCAGGAAATGGTAAATTCAAAAGCAGCAAGAGAAATATCAAGGCTGTAGAGCAGAGTAGTGATTTGGATAAAAATAAGTAGAGTGGGTCAGGAAGGGACAGAGAGCTAAACAAAGGTAATCGGGCCTCAGTGACTAAGACGTCATCAGGAAAAAAATAGAACAAAGTAAAAGCTAAAGGCATTATATGTGAATGCACGAAGTATTCGCAACAAAATTAATGAATTAATAGCGCAGATAGAAATAAATGGGTTTGATCTAATAGCCATTACTGTTGGTACATGAAACTCAGCTAATTTGGTTTCTGAAAGGTATTCATTTTTAGCTCATTCAATATAGGGCAAAAAAAGTGATTGGTATCACAGCAGAGCGAGAGAGTGAGAGAGATATACGGATCTCACTTAGCAATAGCCAGTTTGTTCAAGTGACCAGTTTCAAGTCTTCGGTCTGAAACTGGGATTTCTGCCAATAGGATGTTCAACAAGGGCATTGCAACCTTTGCAAAGGGATTTTGATGTACATTGCAAAAGGATGTTGACATATGAATGTTGTAGAGAAATTTAAACTTGTGCACGTAAGAATTGGCTGAAGGATGGTGCATTGAGCGGAGTCTACCAAATAAGGCAAGGCCACTTCCAGTTTGATAGAGATTAGTGCATTAAAAAAAAGCATTTGTGTTAAGTTTGAGAAGTGAGAAACCAAAAGAATTGAGCGTATGCCTACGTTCAAAACTGCTGACAAAGCTCCACATATAAATTGTTCAACCTGTTCAATCTTCACTGTCTCCAGGCCAGCTCCAAGACCACCCCAACCTCTGTCGTCGAGCTACAGTACGCGGATGACGCCTGCGTCTGCGCACACACAGAGGCTGAACTCCAGGACAGAGTCGACGTATTTACTGAGGCGTATGAAAGCGTGGGCCTTACACTAAACATCAGTAAGCAAAGGCCCTCCACCAGCCTGTTCTCACCGCACAGCACTGCCCCCCAGTCATCAAGATCCATGGCGTGGCCCTGGACAACATGGACCACTTCCCTTATCTCGGGAGCCTCCTATCAACAAGAGCAGGCATTGATGAAGAGATCCAACACTGCCTCCAGTGCGCCAGTGCAGCCTACGGCAGCCTGAGGAAAAGAGTGTTTGAAGACCAGGCCCTCAAAACTGTCATCAAGCTCATGGTCTACAGGGCTGTAGTAATACCCGCCCTCCTGTATGGCTCAGAAACATGGACCATGTACAGTAGACACCTCAGGTCGCTGGAGAAATACCACCAACGATGCCTCCTGGGAGGACAGATGCACCAACATTAGCGTCCTCGACCAGGCCAACATCCCCAGCATTGAAGCATTGACCACACTTGATCAGCTCCACTGGGCAGGCCACATAGTTCGCATGCCAGACACGAGACTCCCAAAGCAAGTGCTCTACTCGGAACTCCTTCACGGCAAACGAGCCAAAGGTGGGCAGCGGAAACATTATAAAGACACCCTTAAAGCATCCTTGATAAAGTGCAACATCCCCACTGACACCTGGGAGTCACTGGCCAAACACCGCCCTAAGTGGAGGAAGTGCATCCATGAGGGCGCTGAGCACCTCAAGTCTCATCGCCGAGAGCATGCAGAAATCAAGCGCAGGCTGCGGAAAGAGCGTGTGATAAACCAGTCCCACCCACCCCTTCCCTCAACGACTGTCTGTCCCACCTGTGACAGAGACTGTGGTTCTCGTATTGGACTGTTCAGCCACCTAAGAACTCATGTTAAGAGTGGAAGCAAGTCTTCCTTGATGCTGAGAGACTGCCTATGATGATGAGTAAATTGTGTTACACTCTGAAGAAGTTATACTCCGCATTTGGATTGTTTTTTTTATGTCAAAGTAGAAATAATAAAGTGATTATAATCATAAGACTGAATTCATTACGACTCAATTGAACAACAGAAGATTGTTTAAAACAGAGATGTGGTTGCAGATTGACCAAGGTTATGTACTAAATATTCCAGGATTCTTGACTTTTAGAAGAGTTAGGCAGAGTGGAAGAGGGGGGGGAGGGGGTTGGGTAGCCCTGATCATAAAGGATGGTATAAAGACAGTAGAGAGAATGGATCTTAGCTCAGAAAAATAAGACGTAGAATCAATTTGTGTGGAGCTAAGACACAAGAAAGGGCAGAAAACGTTGTTGGGAGTAGATTATAGCTCCCAAAAGTAGTTGTAATGTCGAGCACAGTAAAAATCAGGAAATTAGAGTTACATGTAACAAGGGTACTGTTATATATGTATACTTGTATTTACTCTGTACAGCCACAAGCGGGCTCATCCCCTGGAGTCCCAAGGGATCTCATAATACCTTGGGAGCACAGGTATTTAAGGAGGCCTCACAGGTTGGAGAGGCACTCTGGAGACCTGCAATAAAAGACTAAGGTCACACTTTACTTTGAGCTCACAGTGTTCAGTCTGACTCTTTCTCCATGCTCAACAACTGGCGACGAGCTACAGATAACGAACCCAAAGATGCAGAGAACAGTGGGCATCCTGGAGAAATTCTCAGAGGGAGATGATTGGGAAACTTTTGTGGAGCGACTCAACCAATACTTCGTGGCCAACGAGCTGGATGGGGAAGAGAGCGCTGCCAAACGAAGGGCGATCCTCCTCACCATCTGTGGGGCACCAACGTATGGCCTCATGAAGAATCTGCTCACTCCAGCGAAACCCACGGAGAAATCGTACGACGATTTGTGCACACTGGTCCGAGAGCATTTGAACCCGAAGGAAAGCATTCTGATGGCGAGGTATCTCCAACGAGTGTGCAGGCGAGCTGCAAAGCCTGTTAAACCTGCAAACCACCATGTTGCAGAGGAGGACAGATCCACGGAGGATCATGATGAACCAGAGCCTCAAATCGAGGAGGCAGAGGTACATGGGGTGCACACATTCACCACGAATTGTCCCTGGGATGACGTCCGAGCGCTATCGCTGTAGTGTATGGAGAAAGAGTCAAACAGAACTGCGAGCTCAAAGTAAAGTGTGACCTTGGGCTTTTATTGCAGGTGCCTCTCCAACCTGTGAAGCCGCTTTATATACCTGTGCTCTCAAGGGATTCTGGGATTCCTTGGGACTCCAGGGGATGAACCCTTTGGTGGCTGTACAGAGTAAATATAAGTCCACATATAACAACACTCCACCCCCCAGAGTTAATAGTGTAACTATTTACAATGTGAGTCGATCTGGGGCCCTTTTTGCCCTTGTTGATCATCCCGGTGTGAAAGCTGGTGTTGTTGAATCATTTGTTGGGCCCTCGCTGGGCTGCTGTGCAGTTGGCCTTGCTAGGCTGCCCGGTGTGTTGGGCCATGCAGGGCTTCTGTGGATGATGGGTTCTGCTTCGTGGTCAATCGTGGTGCCGGTTGCCACTGGTGTGTATGTTGGCGGATCAAAAAAGGTAGGGTCCAAGGTGGTTGCTCAGTATAGTCCGTGAATCTGAGTTTAATTTGGTCCAAGTGTTTCTGGTAAATGAGTCCATTTGAAAGTTTGACCAGAAACACCCTGCTCCCTTCTTTGGCCACGACAGTGCCGGGAAGCCACTTGGGACCTTGTCCATAATTTAATACAAATACAGGATCATTGATTTCAATCTCGCGTAACACAATTGCGCTATCATGGTATGCAATTTGTTGAAGCCGCATGCTCTCTCATGAGAGTCTTGTTTTAAGTGCTCTTTTCATGAGCAGTTGAGCAGGTGGGATCCCAGTGAGTGAGTGCAGTCTCGTGCGGTGGCTAAGCAGGACTCGGGGTAGGCGTCTGCAGTGAGCCTTCACTTGCCCTCTTGAATCCTTGTTTGAAGGTTTGCACTGCTCTCTCTGCCTCACCAATGGACTCTGGTTTAAACGGGGCAGATGTGACATGTTTGATCCCGTTATGGGTCATGAATTCTTTGAACTCAGCACTGGTAAAACATGGCCCATTGTCGCTCACCAGGACATCGAGTAGGTCCGCAGGCTTTCAGTAGTGGCAGCAGACATGCTAGCCGACATTATCTCACATTCAATCCACTTAGTGTATGCGTCTACAACCACAAGGAACATTTTACCCAAGAACGGGACTGCATCGTCAACGTGTACCCTAGACCGCGGTTTGGAGGGCCAAGAACATAAACTTAGCGGCGCCTCCCTGGGTACATTGCTTAACTGCGAGCATGTACTGCATTTGTGAACGCAGAACTCTAAGTCCGCATCGATACCAGACCACCACACGTGGGATCCGGCTATTGCTTTCATCATTACGATGCCTGGGTGGGTACTGTGGAGGTCATTGATGAAGGTGTCTCTGCCCTTTTTAGGGACCACTACTCGATTGCCCCACAGAAGGCAGTCTGCCTTTATAGACATTTCATCTTTGTGCCGCTGGAACGGTTTTATCTCTTCCTGCATTTCCACTGGGACACTGGACCAGCTCCCGTGCAACACACAGCTTTTGACTAGAGATAATAAGGGGTCCTGACTTGTCCAGGTTTTGATCTGCCGGGCAGTGACGGGTGATTGCTCACTCTCAAATCCTTCCATAACCATGGCTAGATCTGCGGGATGCACCATTTTCACTCCCGTGGTGGGCAATGGCAGCATACTGAGAGCATCAGCACAGTTGTCTGTGCCTGACCTGTGGCGGATGGCGTAGTTGTATGCGGACAACGTGAGCGCTCATCTCTGGATGCGGGCTGATGCGTTGGTATTTATCCTTTACTCTCGGAAAACAGGGATATAAGTGGCTTATGGTCAGTTTCCAATTCGAATTTTAGTCCAAACAGGTATTGATGCATTTTCTTTACCCCATAGACATACGCTAACGCTTCTTTTTCAATCATGTGTTAGGCTCTCTCAGCCTTAGACAGACTCATGGATGCATAAGCAACTGGTTGCAGTTTCCCAGAATCATTAGCTTGTTGCAATACACACCCGACACCATATGACGACGCATCACATGATCGTACCAAATGCTTACATGGATCATACAACAAATGCAATTTGTTTGAGCATAACAATTTTCTTGCTTTTACAAAGGCATTTTCTTGGCTTTTGCCCCAAACCCATTTGCCCCCTTTTCGTAGTGACACATGTAGTGGTTCCAGCATTGTGCTGAGAACCGGTAAGAAGTTACCAAAGTAGTTCAAGAGTCCCAGAAACTACCACAGCTCCGCCACGTTCTGTGGCCTCAGTGCGTTCTCGATTGCTTCCGTCTTCACGTTGGAGGGCCTGATATCATCCGCCGCAATCCTCCTTCCCAAGAACTCCACTTCAGGCGCCAGGAAAACGCACTTCCAGGTTCTGCAGGTGCTCGACTGTGTTCCGACCTGTGACCAAGATGTCATCCTGGAAGACCATGGTGTGCGGGACCGACTTCAGTAAACTTTCCTTGTTTCTCTGGAATATCGGCGCCGCTGATCGGATTCCAAACGGGCATCTGTTATAGACAAAGAGACCTTTGTGCATGTTGATGCAGGTGAGGGCCTTCGATGATTCCTCCAGTTCCTGCTTCATGTAGGCTGAAGTCAGATCCAGCTTTGTGAATGTCTTTCCTCCCGCCAGCATTGCAAAGAGGTTGTCAACCTTTGGTAGTGGGTATTGGTGCTGCAGGGAGAAACGATTGATAGTTACTTTGTAATCGCCACAGATTCTGACGGTGCCGTGTCCCTTGAGGACTGGGACAGTAGGACTGGCCCATTTGCTGAACTTGATCGGTGAGATGATGCCCTCTTGTTGCAGCCGGCCTAGCTCGATCTCTACCCTTTCTCTCATCATGTACGGTACTGTTCTCGTCTTGTGATGGATGGGTCGCGCCCCCGAAATTAAGGTGGATCTGCACTTTTGCTCCTTGGAATTTCCCGATGCCTGGTTCGAACAGCGAAGGAAATTTGTTTAAGACCTCTGCACACGAAGTGTCATCAGCGGGCGATAGTGCTCGGATGTTGTCCCAGTTCCAGCGTATCTTTCCCAGCCAGCTCCTGCCGAGCAGCGTGGGACCATCGCCCGGTACCATCCAGAGTGGTAGCTTATGCACCGCTCCATCGTAGGAGACCTTTACGGCAGCACTGCTGATTACAGGAATCAGTTCTTTCGTGTAAGTTCTTAGTTTCGTGCAAACTGGATTTAAGACTGGCCTTGAGGCCTTGTTGCACCACAACCTTTCGAAAGTCTTTTTGCCCATGATGGACTGGCTTGCCCCTGTGTCCATTTAGTTCAACATTCAGCATTATTGGGGGAAAATTCATGGTGAATGTGTGCAAATTTTTTTTTTGCTTCTTATTCACAAATGCTTTGTCCCTGCTATTTCGGGGCTCAGGGGTCACCTGCGCATGCGCAGAGAGTTGAAGTCGAGGGAGAGAGAGTGAGAAGGAGCAGCAAAGTATTCGAGGGTCAGTTGTTTTCATCAGAGATTCCAGAGTCAAATAATGTTAATAACAAATTATAATTATACAATATCAATAATAATAATACATATTTTATAATTTAAAAAAATCATGTAATAAATATAATAAATATAAATATAATGGAAATGTTGAAAAAGAAGTCGAAGCGCAGGAACATTGAGATGGACAGGAGGTTGAGGGCGCCCGCCTTCGACGAAACTGAGCCAGCTGCCCTGCTGGAGAATATCACGGAGAAATACTCTGACTTAACGCAAGGTGGTCATGGAAAGCTTCCCCCCAAAGGAGTACAACAGAATATGGGACAAGATCGGGGAGGCTGTCTCCTCCACAAGTACAATAGTACGCACTGGAGAAAGGTGGTATAAGAGGTGGAACGACCTGGTGAGGGTATCAAAAGTAAGTAATGATTTTATTTATGCACCCCCCCCCCCCCATGTGTCATGTGCCCTGTAAATCTAGGTTCAGTGTCACATGGATTATGTTATTTATCTCAAGGTTACGGCGATGATTTTGGCAAGGACAACAGGATCAATCCAGTGTTTTGATGTGTGTGTCTGTGTGTGTGTGTGAACCTGTGTGTCTGTGATGTTAAATGGATTGAAGATTTTTACTCTCATTTACTTTACTTTCTGCAGAAGAAGACATCTGCAATAACAGCGTATCAGCGGCATACGGGTGGAGGACTCCCAACGCAAGAACCATTGACAGAGATTGAGATCCGTGCCCTAATCAAACCCTTTGTCCTCCTCTGCTGAGTTCTAAATTTCTCCCAGTCCCCGGGTTCGCTGCTATTTCTGGCCAATTTGTATGCCACTTCCTTGGCTTTAATACTATCCCTGAGGCAGCAGCACTGGTTGCACAGACATTCTTGGCAGGGGAAGAAGAAACGAGGTTGATTTACAATGCAGGTACGACAACTAACGAAATATCGGAAGAAGAAGTTCACAGCACTAAACAAGCTGCTAGCCCCACACACAGACAAAACCGGGAGAACAGGCTCTCGACAGCAGGCAGAAGCCATCAAGCTGCTACCCCCACACACAGACAAAACTGGGAGAACAGGCTCTCGACAGCAGGCTGAAGCCATCAAGGGCCACAGGAATGGCCGTTCATACCTCATTAACCCACAATGCAAGCAATCAACTACAAACTGAGCGAAGCTCAAGAGAGATCAGCCAGACGCAGCTCATTCTTTGGGAACTTTTTGAACAATGGAACAGGTCTGTGCTGGAGGTGTGGGGGTGGGCACTCATCAAGGGGATGTCGATTTCAGCAGGCTGTTTGCAGAAATTGTGAATATACAGGGCATTTGGCCCGCATGTGCAAAAAAATGGCAGCTCGGCTGGTATATGAATCGGATGGGTCAGAAAGCGGACCAGAAGACGGTGGGGACAGTACCCGGGACACCGATGTACAGCGGGTCAACACGATCAATGGCCGCTGCTCCTACGACAGGACGCCTCCGATAATGATGAGGGTCCTACTCAACGGGATATCTGTCAATATGGAGCTGGATATGGGAGCGAGTCAATCTCTCATGGGCGCTCAACAATTTGAACAACTGTGGCCGCATAAAAGAGACAGACAAAAACTCACAAGGGTCGACACCACACTAAGGACCTATACCAAAGAAATTGTACCAGTCCTCGGCAGCGCCATGCTCTCTGTCACATACAAAGGGACAGTGAACCGACTTCCCCTGTGGATTATCCCCGGAGACCCCACTGCTGGGGAGAAGCTGGCTGGCAAAACTAAACTGGAAATGGGATGATGTCCATGCCATGTCATTAGAGGAACGAACCTCCTGCTCAACAGTTATAAAGTGATTTGAACATCTCTTTCAGCCAGGTGTGCGCACTTTCAAAGGGGCCAAAATCAAAATCTATATCACACAGGATGCTAGACCGGTCCATCACAAGGCCAGAGCTGTACCCTATGTGATGAGGGAAAAGATTGAACACGAACTAGACCGGCTTCTGCGGGAAGGCATTATATCACCTGTGGAATTTAGCGACTGGGCAAGTCCCATCATCCCAGTCATGAAGCCTGATGGATCCGTACGAATCTGTGGGGACTACAAATCTACCATAACCAGAGTCTCCCTACAGGACCAGTACCCGCTGCCCAAAATGGAGGACTTATTTGCCACATTGGCTGGAGGTAAACTGTTCTCAAAATTAGACCTCACATCTGCGTATATGACTCAAGAATTGACCAAGGAATCCAAGCTACTCACCACCATCAACACACATCGAGGCCTTTTCATGTACAATCGATGCCCATTCGGCATCAGGTCGGCAGCTGCCATATTCCAGCGCAACATGGAGAGTCTGCTCAAGTTCATCCCGGGGACGGTTGTATTTCAAGACGACATACTTATCATGGGCAGGGACACCGACTCCCATCTCCGTAATTTGGAGGAAGTATTAAAGCGATTGGATCGGGTAGGCCTACGAGTCAAGAAATACAAGTGCCTGTTTCTCGAACCCGAGGTTGAATTTTTGGGCAGAAGGATTGCTGCTGATGGAATCCGTCCAACAGAGTCCAAAACAGAAGCAATTCGCCTGGCAACCAGGCCCCGGAATGTCTCAGAACTGTGCGCCTTTCTCGGGCAACTCAATTATTTTGGGAACTTTATGCAGAACTTAAGCACACTGCTGGAGCCTCTCCACGTGCTACTCAGGAAGGGTTGCGATTGGTATTGGGGGGACGCCCAGGAACACGCCTTCAATAAGGCACGCAACCTTCTGTGTTCCAACAGTGTTTTGACTTTCTTTGACCCAGGTAAAAAGCTAGTTCTCACATGCGATGCGTCAGCGTATGGGGTCAGGTGCGTTTTGCAACATGTCAATAGTGCGAGCAAATTACAACCCATAATTTATGCCTCCAGGTCACTTTCGCGGGCGGAGCGCGGGTACGGAATGGTAGAGAAGGAGGCGCTCGCGTGCGTGTACGGTGTCAAAAAGATACACCAATACCTTTTCGGGGCCAAGTTCGCATTAGAAACTGACCACAAGCCCCTCACGTCCCTCCTATCCGAGAGCAAGGCAATAAACACCAACGCCTCAGCGCGAATTCAATGGTGGGCACTCATGCTGGCGTCCTACGACTACACAATAAGGCACAGACCAGGTACAGACAACTGTGCTGATGCGCTCAGCAGGCTACCCCTGGCGACCACGGAAGGGTCTGACGAACAGGACTGTGAGATAGTCATGGCAATCAATGCCTTTGAGTCCACAGGTTCGCCCATGATGGCTCGCCAAATCAGAGCCTGGACGGCCAGCGACCCCACGTTATCCTTAGTAAAAAGATGTGTCCTAACCAGTGACTGGGCAGAGGCTCGCGATGTCTGCCCCGAGGAATTAAAACCCTTTCACAGGCGCTGCATGAGCTATCACTACAAGCAGACTGCCTGATGTGGGGCAGCCGAGTAGTCATGCCTGTGCGAGGCAGAGAGGCATTTCTCCGGGAGCTCCACCGCGAGCACCCGGGGATCATTCTCATGAAGGCCATAGCCAGATCCCACGTCTGGTGGCCTGGTATTGATGCGGACTTAGAGCTCTGCATCTGATGGTGCACTATTTGTGCCCAACTCAGCAATGCCCCCAGGGAGGCTCCACTGAGCCCCTGGCCCTGGCCTACCAAACCGGGGTCACGGGTGCACGTAGACTATGCGGGCCCATTCATGGGCAAAATGTTCCTTGTAGTTGTGGATGCATTTTCAAAGTGGATCGAATGCACCATTTTAAACTCGAGCACAACCTCCACCACTGTGGAGAGCCTCGCAACCATGTTTGCAACGCACGGAATCCCTGACACATTGGTCAGTGACAATGGTCCGTGCTTCACCAGCACAGAATTCCAAGACTTTATAATTGACCAAGGCATAAATCACGTCAAGACGGCACCGTTCAAGCTGGCCTCCAACGGCCAGGCGGAGAGAGCAGTGCAAATCATTAAACAAGGCATGCTTGAAATCCAAGGGCCCACGCTGCAGGGTCGCCTGTCGCTACTGCTGCTGGCATACAGATCTCGTCCGCACTCACTGACTGGGATCCCCCCGCGCAACTGTTGATGAAAAGGACTTTAAAAACAAGGCTCTCATTAATCCTCCCAGACATGCACGAAATCGTTGAGGCAAAGCGCCGTAAGCTGACTGAGTACCATGACAGAAATTCGAGGGGGCGATGGAATGAGATAGGGGACAAAGTGTTTGTACTAAACTATGGCAGGGGTCCCAAATGTCTTGCAGGGACAGTAACGGGCAAGGAAGGAAACAGGCTACTGGTAGTACAAATGGACAATGGCAAAACCTGCCGGAGGCATGTCGACCAAGTCAAAAGCAGATTTACCAGCAACACTGCGGAACCAGAGGCAGACTACAATGTGGAACTCGCACCACACCTGGTGGACAGACAGAGGGAACAACCTAAGGAAAGGGCAATCCCAACAGACAGACCAGGCGAGTCAACAACAATCACACCAATCGAAACAGACAGCCCAGGCGAGATACCAGCAACCACACCCAAAGAAAAACAGACACCAAGGCAAACAACTGAACCACAACTCAGACGCTCCACGCGAGAGCATAGACCACCTGAGAGACTGAACCTAGAAAGACAATAAGACCTTGGGGGAGGTGATGTCATGTATCTTACATTATCATATAGAACTGTATCCTAACATGCTATACATGACTGTAATAAGATATGACCTGTAACCACCAGCATACCTTCCCACCAGGGGTGCACTTGAAAGAGACAGGTATGTAAGGACAGGTCTCAGGCAAGTGCAGCATTCCAGAGCTGTGAAATAAAGGTGCAGGTCCAGAGTGATCTTGACTTCACTACATGCCTCGTGTGAGTCTGTATTGAGGGGACAGGACTTTACACCTCTCATCCTTCTAAACTCCAGTGAATACGGGCCCAGTTGATCCAGTCTCTCCTCATATGTCAGTCCTGCCATCCCTGGAATCAGTCTGGTGAACCTTCGCTGCACTCCCTCAATAGCAAGAAGATCCTTCCTCAGATTAGGAGACCAAAACTGAACACAATATTCCACGTGAGGCCTCACCAAGGCCCTGTACAATTGCAGTAAGACCTCCCTGCTCCTATACTCAAATCCCTTAGCTATGAAGGCCAACATAACATTTGCCTTCTTCACTGCCTGCTGTACCTGTATTCCAACTTTCAATGACTGATGGACCATGACACCCAGGTCTCATTGCACCTCCCCTTTTCCTAATCTGCCACCATTCAGATAATATTCTGTCTTCACGCTTTTGCCCCCAAAGTGGATAACCTCACATTTATCCACATTATACTGCATCTTCCATGCATTTTCCCACTCACCTAACCTGTCCAAGCCTTTTAGCGTCCCCCTCACAGCTCACAGCGCCACCCAGTTTAGTGTCACCTGCAAACTTGGAGATATTACACTCAATTCCTTCATCCAAATCATTGATCTATATTGTAAAGAGCTTGGGTCCCAGCACTGAGCCCTGCGGCACTCCACTAGTCATTGCCTGCCATTCTGAAAAGGACCCGTTTCCCGAATCTCCGCTTCCTGTCTGCCAACGAGTTCTCTATCCACATCAGTATATTACCCCCAATACCATGTGCTTTGATTTTGCACACCAATCTCTTGCATGGGACCTTGTCAAAAGCCTTTTGAAAGTCCAAATACACTACATCCACTGGTTCTCCCTTGTCCACTCTACTAGTTACATCCTCAAAAAATTACAGAAGATTTGTCAAGCATGATTTATCCTTCATAAATCCATGCTGACTCGGACCGATCCTGTCACTACTTTCCAAATGAGCTGCTATTTCATCCTTAATAATTGATTCCAATATTTTCCCCACCACTGATGTCCGGGTAACCGGTCAATAATTACCTGCTTTCTCTCTCCCTCCCTTTTTAAAAAGTGGTATTACATTAGCTACCCTCCAGTCCATAGGAACTGATCCAGAGTCGATAGACTGTTGGAAAATGATCACCAATGCATCCACTATTTCTAGAGCCACTTCCTTAAGTACTTTGGGATGCAGACTATCAGGCCCTGGGGATTTATCGGCCTTCAATCCCATCAATTTTCCTAACACAATTTCCCACCTAATAAGGATATCCTTCAGTTCCTCCTTCTCACTAGACCATCAGTTCCCCAGTACTTCCAGAAAGCTATTTGTGTCTTCCTTCGTAAAGACAGAACCAAAGTATTTGTTCAATTGGTCTGCCATTTCTTTGTTCCCCATTATAAATTCACCTGAATCCGACTGTAAGGGCCCTAAGTTTGTCTTCACTAATCTTTTTCTCCTCACATATCTATAGAAGTTTTTGCAGTCAGTTTTTATGTTCCCGGCAAGCTTCTTCTCGTACTCTATTTTCCCCCCCTTAATTAAACCCTTTGTCCTCCTCTGCTGAATTCTAAATTCCTCCCAGTCCTTAGGTTTGTTGCTTTTTCTGGCCAGTTTATATATCTCTTGCTTGGATTTACCACTACCCTTAATTTCCCTTGTCAGCCACGGTTGAGCCACCTTCCCCGTTTTATTTTTACTCCAGACAGGGATGTACAATTGCTGAAGTTCATCCATGTGATCTTTAAATGTTTGCCATTGCCTATCCACCGTCAACCCTTAAAGAATAATTTGCCAGTCTATTCTAGCCAATTCATGCCTCAAACCATCAAAGTTACCTTTCCTCAAGTTCAGGACTCTAGTTTCTGAATTAACTGTGTCACTCTCCATCCTAATAAAGAATTCTACCATGTTATGGTCACTCTTCCCCAAGGGGTCTCGCACAACAAGATTGCTATTATTCCTTTCTCATTACACATCATCCAGTTTAGGATGGCCAGCTCTCTGGTGCCCAGGTGCAGACCGGACGGTCTGCACCTGGGCAGGACTGGAACCAATGTCCTAGGGGGAGTGTTTGCTAGTGCTGTTGGGGAGGATTTAAACTAATATGGCAGGGGGATGGGAACCAATGCAGGGAGACAGAGGGAAACAAAAAGGAGCCAAAAGCAAAAGACAGAAAGGAGATGAGGAAAAGTGGAGGGCAGAGAAACCCAAGGCAAAGAACAAAAAGGGCCACTGTACAGCAAAATTCTAAAAGGACAAAGGGTGTTAATAAAACAAGCCTGAAGGCTTTGTGTCTTAATGCAAGGAGTATCCGCAATAAGGTGGATGAATTAATTGTGCAAATAGATGTTAACAAATATGATGTGATTGGGATTACGGAGACGTGGCTCCAGGATGATCAGGGCTGGGAACTCAACATTCAGGGGTATTCAACATTCAGGAAGGATAGAATAAAAGGAAAAGGAGGTGGGGTAGCATTGCTGGTTAAAGAGGAGATTAATGCAATAGTTAGGAAAGACATTAGCTTGGATGATGTGGAATCTATATGGGTAGAGCTGCAGAACACCAAAGGGCAAAAAACGTTAGTAGGAGTTGTGTACAGACCTCCAAACAGTAATAGGGATGTTGGGGAGGGCATCAAACAGGAAATTAGGGGTGCATGCAATAAAGGTGCAGCAGTTATAATGGGTGACTTTAATATGCACATAGATTGGGCTAGCCAAACTGGAAGCAATACGGTGGAGGAGGATTTCCTGGAGTGCATAAGGGATGGTTTTCTAGACCAATATGTTGAGGAACCAACTAGGGGGGAGGCCATCTTAGACTGGGTGTTGTGTAATGAGAGAGGATTAATTAGCAATCTCATTGTGCGAGGCCCCTTGGGGAAGAGTGACCATAATATGGTGGAATTCTGCATTAGGATGGAGAATGAAACAGTAATTTCAGAGACCATGGTCCAGAACTTAAAGAAGGGTAACTTTGAAGGTATGAGGCGTGAATTGGCTAGGATAGATTGGCGAATGATACTTAAGGGGTTGACTGTGGATGGGCAATGGCAGACATTTAGAGACCGCATGGATGAAGTACAACAATTGTACATTCCTGTCTGGCGTAAAAATAAAAAGGGGAAGGTGGCTCAACCGTGGCTATCTAGGGAAATCAGGGATAGTATTAAAGCCAAGGAAGTGGCATACAAATTGGCCAGAAATAGCAGCGAACCTGGGGACTGGGAGAAATTTAGAACTCAGCAGAGGAGGACAAAGGGTTTGATTAGGACAGGAAAAATGGAGTACGAGAAGAAGCTTGCAGGGAACATTAAGGCGGATTGCAAAAGTTTCTATAGGTATGTAAAGAGAAAAAGGTTGGTGAAGACAAACGTAGGTCCCCTGCAGTCAGAATCAGGGGAAGTCATAACGGGGAGCAAAGAAATGGCGGATCAATTGAACAAGTACTTTGGTTCGGTATTCACTAAGGAGGATACAAACAACCTTCCGGATATAAAAGGGGTCAGAGGGTCTAGTAAGGAAGAGGAACTGAGGGAAATCTTTATTAGTCGGGAAATTGTGTTGGGGAAATTGATGGGATTGAAGGCCGATAAATCCCCAGGGCCTGATGGACTGCATCCTAGAGTACTTAAGGAGGTGGCCTTGGAAATAGTGGATGCATTGACAGTCATTTTCCAACATTCCATTGACTCTGGATCAGTTCCTATGGAGTGGAGGGTAGCCAATGTAACCCCACTTTTTAAAAAAGGAGGGAGAGAGAAAACAGGGAATTATAGACCGGTCAGCCTGACCTCAGTAGTGGGTAAAGTGATGGAATCAATTATTAAGGATGTCATAGCAGTGCATCTGGAAAATGGTGACATGATAGGTCCAAGTCAGCATGGATTTGTGAAAGGGAAATCATGCTTGACAAATCTTCTGGAATTTTTTGAGGATGTTTCCAGTAAAGTGGACAAGGGAGAACCAGTTGATGTGGTATATTTGGACTTTCAGAAGGCTTTCGACAAGGTCCCACACAAGAGATTAATGTGCAAAGTTAAAGCACATGGGATTGGGGGTAGTGTGCTGACGTGGATTGAGAACTGGTTGTCAGACAGGAAGCAAAGAGTAGGAGTAAACGGGTACTTTTCAGAATGGCAGGCAGTGACTAGTGGAGTGCCGCAAGGTTCTGTGCTGGGGCCCCAGCTGTTTACATTGTACATTAATGATTTAGACGAGGGGATTAAATGCAGTATCTCCAAATTTGCGGATGATACTAAGTTGGGTGGCAGTGTGAGCTGCGAGGAGGATGCTATTAGGCTGCAGAGTGACTTGGATAGGTTAGGTGAGTGGGCAAATGCATGGCAGATGAAGTATAATGTGGATAAATGTGAGGTTATCCACTTTGGTGGTAAAAACAGAGAGACAGACTATTATCTGAATGGTGACAGATTAGGAAAAGGGAAGGTGCAACGAGACCTGGGTGTCATGGTACATCAGTCATTGAAGGTTGGCATGCAGGTACAGCAGGCGGTTAAGAAAGCAAATGGCATGTTGGCCTTCATAGCGAGGGGATTTGAATACAGGGGCAGGGAGGTGTTGCTACAGTTGTACAGGGCCTTGGTGAGGCCACACCTGGAGTATTGTGTACAGTTTTGGTCTCCTAACTTGAGGAAGGACATTCTTGCTATTGAGGGAGTGCAGCGAAGGTTCACCAGACTGATTCCCGGGATGGCGGGACTGACCTATCAAGAAAGATTGGATCAATTGGGATTGTATTCACTGGAGTTCAGAAGAATGAGAGGGGACCTCATAGAAACGTTTAAAATTCTGACGGGTTTAGACAGGTTAGATGCAGAAAGAATGTTCCCAATGTTGGGGAAGTCCAGAACCAGGGGTCACAGTCTGAGGATAAGGGGTAAGCCATTTAGGACCGAGATGAGGAGAAACTTCTTCACCCAGAGAGTGGTGAACCTGTGGAATTCTCTACCACAGAAAGTAGTTGAGGCCAATTCACTAAATATATTCAAAAGGGAGTTAGATGAAGTCCTTACTACTCGGGGGATCAAGGGTTATGGCGAGAAAGCAGGAAGGGGGTACTGAAGTTTCATGTTCAGCCATGAACTCATTGAATGGCGGTGCAGGCTAGAAGGGCTGAATGGCCTGCTCCTGCACCTATTTTCTATGTTTCTATGTTTCTCTGGTTGGTTTCTCGACATATTGATCTAGAAAACCATCCCTAAGACACTCCTAGAAATCCTCCTCCATCGCATTGCTACCAGTTTGGTTAGCACAATCAATATGTAGATTAAAGTCCCCCATGATAACTGCTGTACCTTTATTGCATGCATCCCTAATTTCTTGTTTGATGCTGTCCCCAACCTTACGACTACTGTTTGGTGGTCTGTACATAACTCCCACTAGCGTTTTCTGCCCCTTGGTCTTCCGTAGCTCCACCCATACCGATTCCACATCAACCAAGCTAATGTCCTTTCTTACTATTGCATTAATTTCCTCTTTAACCAGCAATGCCACCCCGCCTCCTTTTCCTTTCTGTCTATCCTTCCTAAATGTTGAATACCCCTGGATGTTGAGTTCCCAGCCTTGGTCACCCTGGAGCCATGTCTCCGTGATGCCAATTACATCATATCCGTTAACTGCTTTCTGCGCAGATAATTCGTCCACTTTATTCTGAATTTTCCTCGCATTGAGGCACAGAGCCTTCAGGCTTGTCTTTCTAACACACTTTGCCCCTTTAGAATTTTGCTGTAATGTGACCCTTTTTGCTTTTTGCCTTAGGTTTCTCTGTCCTCCACTTTTACTTTTCTTCTTTCTATCTTTTGCTTCTGCCCCCATTCTACTTCCCTCTGTCTCCCTGCATAAGTTCCCATTCCCCTGCCATAATAGTTTAACTCTTCCCCAACAGCGCTAGCAAACACTCCCCTTAGGACATTGGTTCTGGTCCTGCCCAGGTGCAGACCGTCCGGTTTGTACTGGTCCCACCTCCCCCAGAACCGGTTCCAATGTCCCAGGAATTTGAATCCCTCCCTTCTGCACCACTCCTCCAGCCACGTATTCATCTGAGCTATCCTGCGATTCCTACTCTGACTAGCACGTGGCATTGGTAGCAATCCTGAGATTGCTATTGTTGAGGTCTTACTTTTTAATTTAGCTCCTAGCTCTCTAAATTCGTCTTGTCGGACCTCATCACTTTTTTTTACCTATATCGTTGGTACCTATATGCACCACGACAACTGGCTGTTCACCTTCCCTTTTCAGAATGCCCTGCACCCGCTCCGAGACATCCTTGACTCTTGCACCAGGGAGGCAACATACCATCCTGGAGTCTCGGTTGCAGCTGCAGAAACGTCTATCTATTCCCCTTACAATTGAATCCCCTATCACTATAGCTCTCCCACTCTTTTTGCTGCCCTCCTGTGCAGCAGAGCCACCCATGGTGCCATGAACTTGGCTGCTGCTGCCCTCCCCTGATGAGTCATCCCCCTCAACAGTACCCAAAGCAGTGTATCTGTTTTGCAGGAGGATGACCACGGGGGACCCCTGCACTACCTTCCTTGCACTGCTCTTCCTGTTGGTCACCCATTCCCTATCTGGCTGTGTACCCTTTTCCTGCGGTTAGACCAACTCACTAAACGTGCTATTCATGTCATTCTCAGCATTGTGCATGCTCCAGAGTGAATCCACCCGCAGCTCCAGTGCCGTAATACGCTCTGTCAGGAGTTGCAGCTGGACACACTTCCCGCACATGTAGTTGTCAGGGACACCAGAAGCGTCCCTGACTTCCCACATAGTACAGGAGGAGCATAACACGTGTCCGAGCTCTCCTGCCATGACTTAACCCCTAGATAAACTTAATTTGGCAACAGCAATGCTAAAGGTTACTTACTGATAAAGAAAAGAAAAAGAAAAACTACGTACCAATCACCAGCCAATCACTGACCCCCTTGGCTGTGACGTCACCTTTCAATTTCTTTCTATTTCTTTTTTGTCTTCTCTCCCAGCTGCAGCTGCACCAGTTGGCCTCTTGTAGGCCTCCTGACGTTGCTCCTCGATCTCCCGCTTCTCCGACTGCCTCACGAACTCCCCGCTGGCCTTTATAGGCCTCCCGACGTTGTGGCAATTCTTGTTCCCGCTTGATTGCTAAATTATGCATCATGCAGCACACCACTGTGAACTGAGCAACCTGCTCAGGGTGGTATTGCAGCCTGGCTCCCGTGTGGTCCAAGCCTCGAAAGCGCTGCTTCAGCACTCCAATTGTCATTTCAATAATATTACGTGTGGCTATATGGCTCTTATATCGTTGCTCGGCTTCTGTCTGAGGGTTTCGCAGGGAGATCAAGAGCCAGGAAGCGAGGCCGTACCCTTTGTCCCCTAGCATCCAGCATTTACCTTGTGGCTCAGTCTTTAACAGGTCAGACATAGTGCTCCCACACAAGATGTGCGCATCATGGATGCTCCATGGAAAGTAGGAAGTGGAATCCGTTATGCTTTCAGTACCACTCCGCCTCCTGTAATGGTGCTCGCAGGGCAATACGGGTACAGTCAACAGCACCTTGCACCTTGGGGAAGCCGGTAATTTGTGCAAAACCCAAAGCCCTGTCACTTTATGCCTCCCTGGGCATTGGGAAGTTTATAAATTCCATCGGGTGTGCATACAGTGCTTCGGTTACCTGTCGAATGCCCCGATGAGCAGCGTGCTGAGAAATGCAGCATATGTCTCCAGCTGATGCCTGAAAAGAGCCACATGCATAAAAGGAAAGTGCCACAGTCACCTTCATCTCGACAGAGCGTGCAGTAATGTTGGTGGTACTGGGCTGCAGGTCTGCCTTAATGAACTGGCAAATCTCATTGATCACCTTTTTTTGGAAGCACAGCCTTTGAACACACTGTCAATCAGTCAGGTCCAAGTATGAGCGCTTCTCCCTGAAAATCTTTTGGGGGTAAGGCCTCCTCCTCCTCATCATTAACTCCTCCATTACCCTGATAATACAACTCAATAAACCTTCTCCCATCTGGATCCTGCATTAGACAAGTAGTCAGCAATACAGGCTGAGATAGTATAGGCCCCATTCTTTTTAAATCTCTAGAATCTCCTCAAAGATCCTGACATAAATGCAAATGATTTTTCAATTAAAAAAATTAACTCAATGCCTTCTGTCTTAATAATGTACTTAGTACCAATAAAAATACATTTCCCCCTGTAAATGGCACTGTAAAGCTACTGTTTACCTCTGAAATACTGAGGTGCTGCTTTTGCTGACGGTTCCCGATTTCAAAATAGCGGCACCGAGCACTACCGCCCATTCCCACCCACTTAAGATCGAGTAAAACCACCTTCTCCAGGACGGTATGCAGCTCCAGTGGTATGTCGGCAGTATGTCATGAAACTTGCACTTTTTGGGCGGTATGCGGGCGTTTCTACATGGTGGATGGTGTGCATAACGCTCGGCAGTATGTCAATGTTGAATCTTCCGCCGAGCAGTATGTCGGCGGTATGTGTTATGTTCATCATAAAGTAATGTAACTGAGTACTGTAGATGTGAGTAAGTGTGACCTTAGTTCCTTTATCCTAACTTCAGAGTGCATGTACAGCATGGGAGGCTGGCTTATATACAGTGCTCCCAAGGGATGCTGGGATCCCTTGGGACTTCAGCAGGTACGCCCTCTGTGGAGGTATGATACTGGTTACATAGGGTTGCATACATAACATCACTCCCTTCCAAAGTCAATAGTACACTTAGTTACAGCTCCCTAGTCAATCGTCTCGGTACAAATGCAGGCTTAGGCGAGTTGGTTGTTTCTTCGCTGGGCTGCTGTGCAGCTGTGCAGCTGGCTTTGCAGGGCTGCTGGAGATGGTGAGTTCAGCTTCCTGGTCAACCGTGATGTCGGTTGCCACTTGTGTGTGTGTCGGAGTGTCGAAGTTGGTGTTGTCCTCTTTGGGTTGCTCGTGGCTGTCTGTGAATCGCAGTTTGGTTTGGTCCAAATGCTTTCTGCAAGTTAGTCCATTTTGTGAGTTTGACCTGAAACACCCTACTCCCTTCTTTGGCTATGACAGTGCCAGCAAGCCATTTGGGACCATGTCCATAGTTGAGTACAAATACAGGGTCATTGACTTCAATATCACGTGACAAATTTGCGCGATCATGGTACATGCTTTGTTGATGCCACCTGTCCTCGGCGTGATCCTGGAGATCAGGGTGGACAAGAGAAAGCCTTGTTTTGAGCGTCCTTTTTATGAGCAGCCCGTCGTAGGGAACCCTGGTGAGCGAGTGGGGTCTGGTGCGTAGCTGAGCAGGACTCTGGACAGGCAGGTCTGCAGGGAGCCTTCCGACACACGTTTCAAGCTTTGCTTGATGGTTTCGACTGCCCATTCTACCTGGCCGTTAGATGCAGACTTGAACGGGGCAGATGAACCCATTGTGGGTCATGAATTCCTTGAATTCAGCGCTGGTGAAGCACGGCTCATTATCGCTGACAAGGCCGGCTGTGCGTGGCAAACATGGCTCGTAGGCTTTCGATGGTGGCAGTGGACGTGCTCACAGACATTATTACACACTCAATCCATTTTGAATAAGCATCCACAACAACCAAAAACATTTTGCCTAGAAACGGGCCAGCAAAGTCACCGTGGATCCTAGACCACGGTTTGGAGGGACATAACCACAAATGTAGCGGTGCCTCCCTGGGTGCATTGCTCAGTTGAGAGCAAGTGTTGCATTGGCACACGCAAGACTCCAAATCTGAGTCGATGCCGGGCCACCACACATGGGATCTGGCTATAGCTTTCATCATTACTATGCCTGGGTGGGTACTGTGTAGGTCATGTATGAACGTTTTCCTGCCTTTCTTAGGCAGAACTACGCGATTACCCCACAAAAGACAGTCTACCTGCATGGACATTTCGTCTTTGCGCCACTGGAACGGCTTGATCTCTTCATGCATCTCCGCTGGGACGCTGGACCAACTCCCATGGAGGACAGTTTTTTACAAGGGACAGTAAAGGATCCTGGCTGGTTCAGGTCCTGATCTGGCGGGCCGTAACGGGTGACTTTTCATTTTCAAATGCATCCGTCACCAAGAGCAAGTCTGCAAGCTGTGCCATTTCCACCCCGATGGTGGGCAATGGTAGCCGACTGAGAGAATCAGCGCAGTTCTCTGTGACTGGCCTGTGGCGAATTACATAGTTATTTGCAGACAGCGTGAGCGCCCATCTTTGAATGCGAGCAGAGGCATTGGTATTAATCCCTTTGCTCTCTGAGAATAGCGATATGAGCGGCTTATGGTCAGTTTCTAGCTCAAACTTAAGACCAAACAGATACTGGTGCTTTTTTTTACCCAGTAAATGCAGGCCAGAGCTTCTTTTTCAATCATGCTGTAGGCCCTTTTGGCCTTGGACAAACTCCTGGATGCATAGGCGACCGGTTGCAATGTTCCCGATTCGTTTGCTTGTAGTAACACCACCTGACCCTGTACGAAGAAGCATCGCAAGCTAGCACTAAACGTTTACATGGGTCATACAGAACAAGCAGTTTGTTAGATTTCTGGCTTTCTCAAAAGCAGCGTCTTGTGATTTCCTGCATACCCAGTCATCTCCCTTGCGTAGCAACACATGTAGAGGTTCTAGCAAGGTGCTTAACCCAGGTAGGAAATTACCAAAATAATTGAGGAGTCCCAGGAATGACCGCAGCTCTGTCACATTCTGTGGTCTCAGCACGTTTTTGATGGCCTCCTTCTTGGCGTCGGTGGGTCTGATGCCATCTGCTGCGATTCTTCTCCCTAAGAACTCGACCTCTGGTGCCAGGAAAACACACTTTGAGCATTTCAACCTGAGTCCCACATGATCTAGCTGACTTAGAACCTCTTCCAGGTTCTTCAGGTGTTCGATGATGTCCCGACCTGTGATCAATATGTCATCCTGGAAAACCACGGTGTACGGGACTGACTTTAGCAGGCTCTCCATGTTCCTTTGAAAGATAGCCTCAGCCGATCGCATCCCAAATGGGCATGTATTGTAGATGAACAGACCTTTGTGAGTGTTGATGCAGGTGAGGCCTTTCGAAGATTCCGCCAGCTCCTGCGTCATGTAGGCCGAGGTCAGGTCCAACTTGGTGAATGTCTTCCCTCCTTCCAGCTTCGCAAATAGGTCGTCTGCCTTGGGTAGCGGGTACTGATCCTGCAGCGAAAAACGTTTAATTGCTACTTGATAGTCCCCACAAATTCTGACCGTGCCATCGCACTTGAAGACCGGAACAATCAGACTGGCCCACTCGTTGAACTCTGCTGATGCGATGATGCCTTCTCGTTGCAGCCTGTCCAGCTCGATCTCTTCTTTCTCTCGCCCGTGCCTTGTGGTGGATGGTATAGGAAACCAGGTGGATCTGCTCCTTCGCCCTCGAGAAACTTCCGATGCTTGGCTCAAATAACGACAGAAACTTGCTCAGAACCTGGGCACATGAAGCGTCGTCGATGGACGAGAGCGCTCAGATGTCGTCCCAGTTCCTGAGGATTTTTCCCAGCCAGCTTCTGCCGAACAGTGTGGGGTCATCTCTTTGTACAATTCATAGTGGGAGTTCGTGCACTGTTCCATCATAGGAGACTTTTACTGCTGTGCTGCCAATTACAGGGATCAGCTCTTTAGTGTAAGTTCTCAGCTTGGTGTGAATAGGACTTAGCTTGGGCCTGTGTGCCTTGTTGCACCACAGCCTGCCGAAGGCTTTTTTGCTCATGATAGACTGACTTGCATCCATGTCCAGTTCCATGCATACTGGAATTCCGTTCAGTTCGACTTTTAACATGATCGGTGGACATTTCGTGGTGAAGGTGTGCACCCCATACATTTCTGCCTCCTCGGTTTGAGTCTCTAGTTCAGCTTGATCCGCCATGGATCGGTCTTCCTCTGCAACGTGGTGGTTTGCAGGGTTTGCAGTTCGTCTGCACACTCGCTGGAGGTGTCCCATTGAGGGTAATGTATTGACATGGATAGAGAACTGTTTGGCAGACAGGAAGCAAAGAGTAGGAATAAACATGTCCTTTTCAGAATGGCAGGCAGTGACTAGTGGGCTACCGCAAGGTTCAGTGCTGGGATCCCAGCTATTTACAATACACGTTAATGATTTAGACAAAGGAATTGAATGTAATATCTCCAAGTTTGCAGATGACACTAAGCTGGGAGGCAGTGTGAGCAGTGAGGAGTATGCTAAGAGGCTGCAAGGTGACTTGGACAGGTTAGGTAAGTGGGCAAATGCATGGCAGATGCAGTATAATGTAGATAAATGTGAGATTATCCACTTTGGTGGCAAAAACAAGAAGGCAGAATATTATCTGAATGGTGACAGATTAGGAAAAGGGGCGGTGCAACGAGACCTGGGTGTCATGGTACATCAGTCATTGAAAGTTGGCATGAAGGTACACCATGCGGCGAAGAAGGCAAATGGCATGTTGGCCTCCATAGCGAGAAGATTTGAGTATAGGAGCAGGGAGGTCTTACTGCAGTTGTACAGGGCCTTGGTGAGGCCACACCTTGAATATTGTGTACAGTTTTGGTCTCCAAATCTGAGGAAGGACATTCTTGCTATTGAGGGAGTGCAGCGAAGGTTCACCAGACTGATTCCTGAGATGGCAGGACTGACATTAGAAGAAAGATTGGATCGACTAGGCTTATATTAATTGGAATTTAGAAGAATATAAGAACATAAGAACATAAGAATTAGGAACAGGAGTAGGCCATCTATCCCCTCGAGCCTGCTGCGCCATTCAATAAGATCATGGCTGATCTGGTCGTGGACTCAGCTCCACTTACCCGCCCTCTCCCTGTAACCCTTAATTCCCTTATTGCTTAAAAATCTATCTATCTTTGACTTGAAAACATTCAATGAGCCAGCCTCAACTGCTTCCTTGGGCAGAGAATTCCACAGATTCACAACTCTCTGGGAGAAGAAATTCTTTCTCAACTCGGTTTTAAATTGGCTCCTCCGTATTTTGAGGCTGTGCCCCTAGTTCTAGTCTCCCCCACCAATGGAAACAACCTCTCTGCCTCTATCTTGTCTTTCCCTTTCATGATTTTAAATGTTTCTATAAGATCACCCCTCATCCTTCTGAACTCCAAGGAGTAAAGACCCAGTCTACTCAATCTATCATCATAAGTTAACCCTCTCATTTCTCGAATTAGCCTAGTGAATCGTCTCTGTACCCCTTCCAAAGCTAGTATATCCTTCCTTAAGTAAGGTGACCAAAACTGCACGCAGTACTCCAGGTGCGGCCTTACCAATACCTTATACAGTTGCAGCAACACCTCCCTGCTTTTGTACTCCATCCCTTTCACAATGAAGGCCAACATTCCATTTGCCTTCCTGATTACCTGCTGCACCTGCAAACTAACCTTTTGGGATTCATGCACAAGGACCCCCAGGTCCCTCTGCACCACAGCATGTTGTAATTTCTCCCCATTCAAATAATATTCCCTTTTACTGTTTTTTTTCCCAAGGTGGATGACCTCACACTTTCCGATATTGTATTCCATCTGCCAAACCTTAGCCCATTCGCTTAACCTATCCAAATCTCCTTGCAGCCGCTCTGAGTCCTCTACACAACCCGCTTTCCCACTAATCTTAGTGTCATCTGCAAATTTTGTTGCACTACACTCTGCCTCCTCCTCTAGGTCATCTATGTATATTGTAAACAGTTGTGGTCCCAGCACCGATCCCTGTGGCACACCACTAACCACTGATTTCCAACCGGAAAAGGACCCATTTATTCTGACTCTCTGCTTTCTGTTCGCCAGCCAATTCTCTATCCATGCTAATACATTTCCTCTGACTCCGCGTACCTTTATCTTCTGCAGTAACCTTTTGTGTGGCACCTTATCGAATGCCTTTTGGAAATCTAAATACACCACATCCATCGGTACACCTCTATCCACCATGCTCGTTATATCCTCAAAGAATTCCAGTAAGTTAGTTAAACATGATTTCCCTTTCATGAATCCATGCTGCGTCTGCTTGATTGCACTATTCCTATCCAGATGTCCCGCTATTTCTTCCTTAATGATAGTTTCAAGCATTTTCCCCACTACAGATGTTTAACTAACCGGCCTATAGTTACCTGCCTTTTGCCTGCCCCCTTTTTTAAACAGAGGCGTTACATTAGCTGCTCTCCAATCCGCTGGTACCTCCCCAGAGTCCAGAAAATTTTGGTAGATTATAACAAATGCATCTGCTATAACTTCCGCCATCTCTTTTAATATCCTGGGATGCATTTCATCAGGACCAGGGGACTTGTCTACCTTCAGTCCCATTAGTCTGTCCAGCACTACCTCCCTAGTGATAGTGATCATCTCAAGGTCCTCCCTTCCCACATTCCTATGACCAGCAATTTTTGGCATGGTTTTTGTGTCTTCCACTGTGAAGACCGAAGCAAAATAATTGTTTAAGGTCTCAGCCATTTCCACATTTCCCATTATTAAATCCCCCTTCTCATCTTCTAAGGGACCAACATTTACTTTAGTCACTCTTTTCCGTTTTATATATCTGTAAAAGCTATTACTATCTGTTTTTATGTTTTGCGCAAGTTTACCTTCGTAATCTATCTTCCCTTTCTTTATTGCTTTTTTAGTCATTCTTTGCTGTTGCTTAAAATCTTCCCAATCCTCTAGTTTCCCACTAACCTTGGCCACCTTATACGCATTGGTCTTTGATTTGATACTTTCCTTTATTTCCTTGGTTATCCACGGCTGGTTATCTCTTCTCTTGCCGCCCTTCTTTTTCACTGGAATATATTTTTGTTGCGCATTATGAAAGAGCTCCTTAAAAGTCCTCCACTGTTCCTCAATTGTGCCACCGTTGTTTCCAGTCTACTTTAGCCAACTCTGCCCTCATCCCACTGTAGTCCCCTTTGTTTAAGCATAGTACGCTCATTTCTGACACAACTTCCTCATCCTCAATCTGTATTACAAATTCAACCATATTGTGATCACTCATTCCGAGAGGATCTTTTACGAGGAGATCGTTTATTTTTCCTGAATGAGAGGGGATCTCATAGATTTATATAAAATTCTGATGGGATTGGACAGGTTAGATGCAGGAAGAATGTTCCCGATGATGATGAAGTCCAGAACAAGGGGCCACAGTCTAAGGATAAGCGGTAAGCTATTTAGGACTGAGATGAGGAGAAACTTCTTCACTCAGAGAATTGTGAACCTGTGGAATTCTCTACAGAAAGTTGTTGAGGCCAGTTCGTTAGAATGATTCAAAAGGGAGTTAGATGTGACCCTTACTGCTAAAGGGATCAAGGGGTATGGAGAGAAAGCAGGAATGGGGTACTGAAGTTGCATGATCAGCTGTGATCATATTGAATGGTGGTGCAGGCTCAAAGGGCTGAATGGCCTTCTCCTGCACCTATTTTCTATGTTTCTATGTTTTTATGTTCCACAGCCTTTGCACGCATAATGTTTGAAGCGGCATTGATGGACTCAATGATCGCCTCCGCAGCACCAACAAGATGTCAATTGCCTCGCATTAACGCTTGATGGCGGACTCTGGGTCATCTGAGGTCGTGCAGCTGCAGACGTTACTTTGTGTACTGTACTTGCCGAAACCTCTTTATGCTGCAAAATTTGTTTGGTGTTATCGCTGGTGGACATAAATGCCTGGGCTATCGTTATGGCTTTGCTTAAATTCGGTGTTTCAACAGTTAATAGTTTGCGAAGGATAACCTCATGGCCAATGCCAAGCACAAAAAAGTCTCTTAGCATTTGCTCCAGGAATCCATCGAATTCGCAATGTCCTGCAAGGCTCCTTAGTTCAGCGATGTAGCTCACCACTTCCTGGTCTTCAGACCGTTGACGTGTGTAACATCGATACCCTGCCATCAGAGCGCTCTCCTTCGGATTCAAGTTTCTCCTCATCTCGGTCCTAAATGGCTTACTCCTGGGGTAACTTAATCTGTTTTTGTGTGCTAACATTTTATGATTCTACAATCTACTAGATTAACCTCATCCAGTGCTTTAAATGAGGCTCAAATTAGTTGGCACAGGCCCAGAACGCACAAAGCTGCCCCAAATTCAGTGCTAATTGCGATTAGAATTGCTTGGTGTGGGAAATGAAAATGTGTGTCAACTGGAACAGAATGGATTGAGGATTGAGTCAGATTGTTGGCATGGAGTGGAGGCACCTGACTCTCCATTCTGATTTTCCCCTCTCATATATCTGTGCTTATGACAACACCGCATTTTACTGTTGCGGTGTGACAGTCAAATACACCGTTCTAATTCATACCATTTGGAATTTTTTACATTTTTAAATGACCCTCTGCTCAATACATTTTTCTGCTTTTGTACTGATCTACTCAGTTTAATAATTAGAGTATCTTGTCTTCTTCGTGGCTCAGGAAAGTGATACACCACTGCTATGACTGGTGAATATATGGTTCACTATAGACAGTGATAAGAACATAAGAACATAAGAAATAGGAGCAGGAGTAGGCCATACGGCCCCTCGAGCCTGCTCCGCCATTTAATACGATCATGGCTGATCCGATCATAGACTCCGATCCACTTCCATGCCTGCTCCCCATAACCCCTTATTCCCTTTTAGGTTAAGAAACTGTCTATTTCTATCTTAAATGTATTCAATGTCCCAGCTTCCACAGCTCTCTGAGGCAGCAAATTGCATAGATTTACAACCCTCTGAGAGAAGAAATTTCTCCTCATCTCAGTTTTTAATGGATGGCCCGTTATTCTAAGATTATGCCCCCTAGTTCTTGTCTCCCCTATCAGTGGAAACATCCTCTCTGCATCCACTTTATCAAGCCGCCTCATAATTTTCATTTCGATAAGATCATCTCTCATTCTTCTGAATTCCAATGAGTAGAGGCCCAACCTACTCAACCTTTCTTCATAAGTTAAACCCCTCATCTCCGGATCAACCTAGTGAACCTTCTCTGAACTGCCTCCAAAGCAAGTATATTCTTTCTTAAATATGGAAACCAAAACTGTACACAGTATTCCAGGTGTGGCCTCACCAATACCCTGTATAACTGTAGCAAGTCCTCCCTGCTTTTATACTCCATCCCCTTTGCGATAAAGGTCAAGATTCCAGTGGCTTTCCTGATCACTTGCTGTACCTGCATACTAAACTTTTGTGTTTCATGCACCAGGACCCCCAGGTCCCGCTGTACTGTGGCACTTTGCAATTTTTCTCTATTTAAATAATAACTTGCTCTTTGATTTTTTTCAGCCAAAGTGCATAACCTCACATATTCCAACATTATACTCCATCTGTCATTCACTTAGCCTGTCTATGTCTTTTTGCAGCTTTTTTGTGTCCTCCCATCTTTGTATCATCAGCAAACTTGGTTACGTTATACCCAGTCATTTCTTCCAAGTCATTACTATAGATTGTAAATAGTTGTGGTCCCAGCTCTGATTCCTGCGGCACCCCATTAGTTACTGATTGCCAACCCGAGAATGAACCATTTATCCTGACTCTCTGTTTTCTGATAGTTAGCCAATCTTCTATCCATGCTAATATATTACCCCCAACCCCGTGAACTTTTATCATGTGCAGTAACCTTTTGTGTGGCACCTTATCAAATGCCTTCTGGAAGTCCAAATACACCACATCCACTGGTTCCCCTTGATCCACTCTGTTCATTACATCCTCAAGGAATTCCAGCAAATTTGTCAAACATGACTTCTCCTTCATAAATCCATGTTGACTGCCTGACCGAATTATGCTTTTCCAAATCTCCTGCTACTGCTTCTTTAATAATGGACTCCAACATTTTCCCAACTACAGATGTTAGGCTAACTGGTCTATAGTTTCCTGCTTTTAGTCAGCCTCATTTTTTAAATAGGGGCATTACATTTGCAGTTTTCCAATCTGCTGGGACCTCCTAAGAATCCAGGGAATTTTGGTAAATTACAATCAATGCATCCACTATCCCTGCCGCTACTTCTTTTAAGACCTTAGGATACAAAACATCAGGTCCAGGGGATTTATCCACCTTTCATGCCATTATCTTTCTGAGTACCACCTCCTCACCTCCTTAGTGATTGTGATTGTGTTAAGTCCCCTCCTCTCTCACCCCCCCCACCCCCCCATTGCCTCTTGACTATCCACTGTTGGGATATTGTTCGTGTCCTCTACCATAAAGACTGATACAAAACATTTCTTCAGAGTTTCTGCCATCTCCATGTTCCCCATTACTAATTCCCTGGTCTCGTTCTCGAAGGGACCAACATTTACTTTCGCCACTCTTTTACTTTTTATATACCTATAGAAACTCTTGCTATCTGTTTTTATATTTTGTGCTAGTTTATTTTCATAGTCTATCTTCCCTTTTCTAATCATTTTTTTAGTCATTCTTTGCTGGCTTTTAAAAGCTTCCCAATCTTCTGTCCTACTAGTAGTTTTGGCCACTTTGTATGCCCTTATTTTTAATTGGATATCGTCCTTTATTTCTTTAGTTAGCCATGGATGGCTATCTTTTCTTTTACACCCCTTTCTCCTTACTGGAATATATTTTTCTTGAGAGTTGTGAAATATCTCCTTAAATGTATGCCACTGTTCATCAAGCATCCTGCACTTTAATCTATTTTCCCAGTCCACTTTAGCCAACTCTGCCGTCATACATAGTCTCCTTTATTTAAGCTTAATATGCTGGTTTGAGATCCAACTTTCTCACCCTCCATCTGAATTTGTAATTCAACCATGCTATGATCACTCATTCCAAGGGGATCCTTTACTAGGAGATTATTTATTAACCCTGTCTCATTACACAGGACCAGATCTAAGATATTTTTCACAAGTTAATAACAGCTAATGTACATGATTCTGTAAAGATAGCATTAGTCCAACAAATCCAGTGTGCACTCCTCCTTTAAGCAGACAAGGAGGGGTTTAACCTAACTAATGCAAAGGCTGTGTAAAACATAGGCCCCAAGTTTCCACACGCGGCGAAAAAGGCGCACCTCAGAGCTGGGCGCCTCTTTTTCGCGCCGAAAACGTTGCCGGAAAAAAAGTGCGGTATTCTCGAGCTCCTTGGAGCTCGATGTCTGCTTGGTGTGGCGCACAGGGGGCGGAGCCTACCACTCGCGCCGATTTTGTAAGTAGGAGGGGGCGGGTACAATTGAAATGAGGCTTCTTGGTGCCAGCAACCCTGCGCGTGCGTGTTGGAGCATTCGCGCACGCGCAGTCTGAAGTAAACGTTGGCACTCGCCCATTTTTAAAAGTGCTGCAGAAAAAGTGAAGATTTTTTCCTTGGACCCCTGTAAAGGCTTGTATTTTAATTTTCTTGATATTTCCGCGTGTGAGGGAGTGCTTTTAGCAGCACTGCTGAATAAATCACCTGCTGAAATCAGTGAGTTCAGCTTTTCACTGCTAAACTTGCAGAACCGGTGCCTACAAATTAAGGACTGTGTGTTTGGAGAAATAAGAGTGCCAATTCAACTTTGCAATGGATCAACATCCACCAAGAACAAAGAATTTCCTGCATGAGGAAGTGGAGATATTAGTCAACGTAATTGAGCAGAGATGGCAGGAGCTAGATACCAGCAACAGAGGTCGCATAAAAGTGCCACCAAAAGAAATGAAGAAACGCTGGAACCAAGTTGCAGAAGATTACTGTGCAGTGGTGCATACCAGGAGATCTGGAAGTCAGTGTAAAAAGAAATGGCACGACCTTGGTCAAGTAGTTAGTGTAAGTAATATTTCCCATTTTTAATTTAATCGTAATTGTAACCTGGCTATCTGTATGTCCCACCTTGCAGACTGACACACTCTGTAAAAAGTTATATTTTACTCTTTGCAGAAGAAATTGGCCCACAACAAAAGGGAGGCAACTCGGACAGGAGGAGGCGTGCCCAATCTGCATCCACTGACACCCTTGGAACAAAGGGTAGCTGCTATGATGAGTCGGACATGGAGTAAAGCAATCGGTACAGCACAAGCTGGGCCCGCACGCGAGGAAGAGGGTAAGTCCTGAAAATGCATCATGGCCCTTTAAATCAACCTGCTGCCTGGCCTGCTATGTGTGAGAGTACTCATGCCACCCATCCGGCCACCTCCCTTGCTGTTAAGCATTTGACTGTTCTGATGTATTTTGCAGAACATGATGATGATGATGATGATGACGATGCTGCTGCTGCCAACCCTGAGGATCCTGAGGGTACAGAACAAGAACCAGTACAACCAGCTGCGTACGATCCAGACTGGATGATGGCAGTGATGACTGAAATGTCTGCAGGGGAGAGCTTCCAATTTAATGTTTATGAGCCCCCATCAAGGGGCATCAGAGTTTCAACCCCTAGCATAGGTCTTGGTTCCACCTTCCATGGTTTCGCTTCCGATGTTGCGGGTCCCAGTGGTGCTGCTGGTATAATACAGCATTCTACAGTCAGTGCACTACCGTCCCAGCCTGCGCCTCCCTCTCGCATAGGTTCTGGTTCCACCTACTATGGTTTTGATTCCGATGCTTCGGGTCCCAGTGTTGCTGCTGATATCATGGAGCAGTTTACACCCATTCGTCCAACATCCCAGCCCACGGCTCGCACTTGAGTGCTGTCGTCTGGAACACCGAGCGTCCTACCGTTCCAGCAAGAGCCTCTCCCTCTAGTTCTGCCATCTGCAACACAGAGCATCCCACCATTCCAGCCCGAGCCTCTCCCTCCAGTTCAGCCGTCTGGAACACAGAGCGTCCCACAGTCCCAGCCTGCACCTCCCTGTGTAGTGGTGCCGCTTGCAACACCGAGCATCCCACCGTCCGTGCCCGCGCCTCCCAGTGTAGTGGTGCCACGAGGCAGACCCAGGCAGAGGAGAAGGAGATTGGAGACACGCTCTCCTGAGATGCAGCGTGCAACAGATGCGGCTCAGGTTGTGGCATTGGGTATGGAGACCAATGAGCTTACCTGATCACTCATCGGTGGCGTCAATGCAGTAGGTGAAGAGTTGACAGTCCTGACGGAAGAAATAGCAGTAATGACACGGTAACTTAGGGAGGGAATGTCCGAGGGAGTGCAATCGACGGCTCAGGCCGTCAGAGAGGGCATGCAAATTACGGCACAGGCCATCAGGGAGGGCATGCAAGTGTCGGCACAGGCCGTCAGGGAGGGCCTGGTTGAGGTAGCTGCTGCAATAAGGGCACACAGCCCAGCCAATCAAATGACACCCCCATGAGGAAGTGAACATTCACTGAGATATGGATGAGACATGGTTGCAGCCTTTCTTTGCTGCTTTTGTTCTTGTTCTTGATGTAGCTGTAATAGCGTTTTTCAAATTGAAATTGTTTTGTAAGTTTTGTAACTTTACAACTTATAAGGGATCTTATGGTTTTTAAGTGATCTTATAGTGTAAATGCTCTCACATTTTTTTGTATCTTATTTAATTTTGCACCTAAAAAGTGATCCTGAAGTTTAAGTGTTCTTCAGAGTGTAAGATTTTTCACAATGAAACTGTTTTGTAAGTTTTGTAACTTTACAACATATAAGTGATCTCAGGGTTTTCAAGTGATCTTATAGTGTAAATGCTCTCACATTCTGTAAATTATTTAATTTTGCATCTAAAAAGTGATCTTGAAGTGTAAGTGATCTTAGAGTGTAACATTTTTCACATAGAAAGTGTTTTGTAACTTTTGTAACTTTACAAGTTTATAAGTGATCTTAAGGTTTTTAAGTGATCTTCAAGAGTCATATTAAAAAGTATAGTTTGATACAACAAATATTTTATTCGAGTGACGTTAACTTTTCAATAAAATATTTTTTCATTAAAACTGTTTCATGTTCCATTAACACAACACAACGTAGGAACAACTGCAAAGAATAAACATGTCCATATGCAAAAGTGGTCGCAGAGCCCTCAGGCATCAGTAGTTGAAGCATTCACAGATGAGCTGCTGGCGCAAGTCTCGAGCAATCGTTAAAGGGGCACGATGGACGGCCCTCCTCCGACCTCGTGCTCCGGCATCAGGCACTTGCATGCTTTCCTGATTGTCGTTATCATCCACATCCTGGTCTTCTGTAATACTATCATCATGCACTGGACCCTCACGTCGGTCTTCGGGTTCCACTGCCAGCTCCTGCTGCCTCATGATGGCTAAGTTATGAAGCATGCAGCACACAACAGTGAAGTGACCGACAATCTGAGGAGAGTATTGCAACTGTCCTCCGGAATGGTCCAGGCATCGGAATCGCTGTTTCAATATGCCAATGGTCCTCTCAATGATGCTGCGCGTCGCAATGTGCGCCATGTTGTATTGACAGTCAGCTTCTGTCCGTGTCACGCGTAGGGGCCTCATGAGCCAGGTGGTCAGGCCGTACCCTTTGTCTCCCAGTAGCCAGCTCTGCCCTTCTGGCTGCTGCTCAAACATGTCAGATAGAACGCTGTCGCATAGGATGAACGCATCGTGGGTGCTGCCAGGGTATCTCGCATCGACTGACATGATGCGCTGCTTGTCGTCACACACGAGCTGCACATTGATAGAGTGGAAACCTTTCCTATTTCGGTACTGCTCAGATTGCTCCACGGGTGCTCGCAAGCCTATGTGGGTACAATCAATGCAGCCCTGTACCTTTGGGAAGCCAGCAATCCTGAAGAAGCCCACAGCCCTCTCATGTGCGGTCATTGTGCGGTCATTGGGAAATTGATGAAGTCATTCCTTCGCGCATAAGTGCAGCCGTGACCTGGTAAACGCAGGCATGTATTGCACGTTGAGAGATGGCGCACACATCTCCAGTTGTAGCCTGAAACGATCCCGAGGCATAGAAAGAAAGTGCAGCTGTTACCTTCACTTCAACAGACAAGGCAGTTATCCTTCTGCTTCTGGGCTGCAAATTTGCTCTCACCATATCACAGATCTCAGTGACAACTTCTCTGTGAAAACGCAGCCTTTTCACACAATCAGCCTCGCTCATGTCCAGGTACGAGTGCCTGGTTCGATATTGTCGACGTGGGTAAGGTCCCCTGCCCATCAACCTACGGGCTACGACGTTCCTGGTGCGGTGAGCTCTAATCAATTCTCTCCTATGCAGTGAATTGATGGCAAACCATTGCATAATACGTGGTGTTGACAATGCAGCACCCATTCTGCAAATTTAAATATAAAACTGTCTATGTGGCTGCCTCTCCCTGTCCAAATGGCCTCAGTCCCCCTCACAGCTCGAAGGCTGCTGCTGTATCTTTGGCTGCCGGCCAGCCACTGACGCCGCCCCTAAAGCGTGGCCGAATGGCCTCAAGAACCTTAATGAGATGCGGGTGTCCTGCGTTGATTCTTCGGCTGCCGGCCAGCCACTGATGCCGCTGCAATCCCATGGCCGAATGGCCTCAAGTCCGTCCGGGTGCTGCATCTTCGCGGGGAATGAAGGCCTGCCTCAAGCACCGCAGCTCAGCTCGAAGGCTGCTTGCTGCCTGCCATGCCGTCGAGACACTGACGCCACCGCTGCCTGAAAGGCCTGCCTGAAGCACTTTCACACAGGTAGGAACATGGTTTATTTTTTTTCTTTGCTTATAAATTTGGATTTATTTGTATAATATTTGTATAAGTGTAACTAAGGATTGATTGTAGAATTTAATGACTTCCCTTCCCCCCCTCCCCCCCCCCCCACCTCGTTCCCGACGCCTAATTTGTAACCTGCGCCTGATTTTTTAAAGTGTCGACAAGGTTTTTTCAAGCGTACAAAAATCTTCACTTACTCCATTCTAAGTTAGTTTGGAGTACGTTTTCACTGTGGAAATTTTGAAATCAGGCGTCAGTGGCCGGACACGCCCCCTTTTGAAAAAAAAATTCTGTTCCAAAGTGAAACTGTTCTAACTGACTGGAACTGCAAAAAACTAAATGTGGAGAATTCCGATGTCTAAGATACTCCGTTCTACACCAGTTGCTCCTAAAAATCAGGAGCAGATCATGTGGAAACTTGGGGCCAAATCATTCCAAGTGGATCCTTTACTAGGAGATTATTTATTAACCCTGTCTCATTACACAGGACCAGATCTAAGATATTTTTCACGTTAATAACAGCTAATGTACATGATCCTGTAAAGATAGCATTAGTCCAACAAATCCAGTGTGCACTCCTCCTTTAAGCAGACAAGGAGGGGTTTAACCTAACTAATGCAAGGCTGTGTAAAACATAGTGTTGTTAAGTTTGCTTCAAGCAAAGAGTTGTGCTGCTTCCATATGGCGCAACTAGTGATCTGTTAAATAAGAAAATGAAATTTCATTTCATCTTTCGTTAAACCAATTACGTTTTTGCTTTGGAAATGGTAGAATTTGCTTTGTTATGTTTGACAATTAAAACATATATTACATAAGATAAAAGGAGAAAGTACTAGAGTTCATTTTAGCATAACTGATTCTTAAGCTGTAATGTTTATTATGCCTTCGTTAGGATTCTGCCACCAAATGTAACAATGCTGCTTTGCAAACTGATACAGTTTGCAAAGCTGCATTGTTACATTTATTGGTTATGACCAACTGAAGTGCAACTTCTGTTGGCCAGTGACAGAGTAGTGAATAACGCTGATGCTGCCTTTGAAAAATTTATAGTCTAGCCTAAAAGAAGGAAGCTTCTTTGTTGTAGCCCATGAAGAGAAAAATGGATGGAGAGCCAAAGATCGAACATATTAATGGGCTGGATTTTCAGCTCATTTGCGCCCTATTTAATGCCTCAGTGGGATGTAAAAATGATTTTCTTGGGTGCAAAACGAGGCGCACAAAATGTTACGCCCGGGTGGAACTTTCGGCAATGGATTTGCGGCAGCACTAAAACTTAGCGCCCCGCTGCTTTTTTTGATCATTTTGATGACGTAAATCTTCGTGCATTGCTGCGCTTGTGTCCCAGGCGCAACTTTCAAGCATATGGCCCGATTTAGCGTCTGTCCGAGAACCCGCCAGAAAAAGCAGTCGGACCCAGGGAGCACCAGGCACTAACAGCGCCATGTTGAAAGCGGAGGAGAAAGTTGGAGTTGTGAGTGCTTTAAAGGATTGGGAGAAGAACCCTGCGTTACTGCATACTTTTGATTGTGAAGTCTTATGTGCGTTTCTAGTTTGTTTTAAAGGACATTTATGGACATTTTCAAAGATTTGGGGGCCAAGCTATTTCGGGAGCCAGTAATCCTGGCTGTTATATTCATATGGCTTCGAGCTGGAAGAAGACGTATTGTTGATCATTTGAGACGTAATAGAAGAGGTCACAGACACATGGGGAGGAGGCCTTACTCCCCACAAGTTTACAGGGAACATCGTTCATACCTCAAGCTCTCTGAGGCACAGTGCATTAGAAGGCTGCACTTCCAAAAAGAGGTGGTCACAGAGATATGCCAGCTTCTACAGGCAGACCTACAGCCTACCAGTGGCAACAGGACTGCACTGCCCGTCGAGGTGAAGGTGACTGTGGCACTTGCCTTCTATGCCTCCGTCTCCTTTCAGGCATCAGTGGGGGACATATGCTCCATCCTGCAGCACGCTACACATTGCTGCATTCGCCAGGTGACTAATGCACTGTACGCCCGCAGGATGGACTTCATAAACTTCCCAGTGACCAGGGAGACCCAAAATGAGAGGGCTGTAGGTTTTGGATGATTTGCTGGCTTCTCCAAGGTTCAGGGCGTACTTGACTGTACGCACATCGCCCTGCGAGCAACTTTACAGAATGCAGAGGTTTTCTGAAACCGAAAGAGATTCCACTCCATGAACATACAGATCGTCTGCAACCATACTCAGCGCATCATGGCAGCCAGTGCCCAATATCCAGGGAGCATTCATGATGCTTTCATTTTGCATGAAAGCAGTGTCTCTCGCATGTTCCAGCGTCAACCATAAGGCCAGAGCTGGATGCTCAGGGACAAAGGTTACGGTCTCGCCTCCTGGCTCATGATCCCCCTCAGACCGGAACCTCAGACAGAAGCCGAGCATCGCTATAACGAGAGCCATGCAGCCACATGCAACATCGTCGAATAGACAGTTTTAGTGCTCAGAGCTCTACAATACTCTCCTCAGCAGTCTCTGAGTTCATTGTGACGTGCTACATGCAACACAACTTAGCCATCACGAGGGGATAGGAATTGCCGATAGGGATTGCAGAACCACCTCAAGAGAGGGGGTGTGGGGGAGGTGGGAGGAGGAGGAGCAGAAAGAAGAGGAAGTGGAGCCTGGTGAGGAAACCATGCCACCACCACCACAACCACAGGGGACGCCTCGTAGAGCTTTCGCTGCTGCAAAAGTCTTATGTCGGCAGCTCATAACTGAACACTTTGCTTGAAGAGTGAACGGTAGGTTTGAGCATTGCCTGGCCACTCTATCCCACCATGTTGACTATTCCCCCTCTTATTCTGCAAATGAAATACTACAGAGGAATGGTTAAGGTGAACAAAGAAATGTATTAAATATTGCAACATTGTAAACTCTAACCTTTATTAATTATTCTAACATTGTAAATTTTAACCTTTGTTCTGAGTCTTAAATAACATTAAATGAAATTTTAAAAACTGCACCCAGTAGTGTGATGATTCAACAACATTAACAACATACTCCAATGTGAAACTTTAACGTGAAACTTTAATGTACATAAAAAAACATATGATGCATCCAGCATCAACAACAAAATGCAGCAATCCTGCCCCACTATTTTTTCCCACCATCTTTTGTCCCCTTCCCCTTGCCACCCTCCCTTGCTTGCTGATCCTAACAAATGTGGCACCAAGATGGCATGCAGCCAAGCTGCCGGAGCTCTGCTGTTTTGGGGGGAGAGAGACAGCGTCTGGGGATGCACTGGACCAGCTCGTGGCATGGAAGACCCAGCTTCTGACTGGCTAGCCTCTTCATTGGCGTCGCCAGTTACAGGTGGGGAGCACAGAGAGTATGACAGTATGCATGGACTGCATCACCTGCCCAAGCTCAAGCAGAGCTTGTGCCTGTGATGCACCATATTCTGCAAGTTTTTGCGCAACAACACTCTCCAGGACTCCACTGCCACTGCTGGAGTCCACCAGCATCACATGGGCATTGATGGCCTCGCAGGTATCACGGCCCGCACTGACAATATGCCCGACTTCTGTCAGACTTTCAGACTGTCAATGCTCACCGGGATCAAGGAGCTGACGGCTGACTTGGATGCTCTCCCTGGACATTCCCACCATGTCCAGTTCCATGTCTGCCTGTCTGTCAGCAGCCCAACTTTGCCGACTCACCATCCGCAAAGATAGCATGCAGGATTCAACCCCAGCAGTGCGTTGTTGCACGCCACTGATCCCAGGAGCCTCGGATTCCTCAAACCTCACATCATCCTCAGAGGAGCTGAGTGCCACTGGTGGAACTGGGGTGGAATGAAGCTGCGCCAGATGCCGCACAAGAGTCAGCTAATCGGTATCCTCCTCTTCCTCCTCCTCCAGACGATGGCCTGATGTGGAGTGGTCTCTTGAGGGATGCGGCACATGTATCTGGTCATCTGGAAGTAGAAAGCAACAGACGAGTGGTTAGCAGCAGGAGAGGGGGCAGGGTCACATGAGGAAGACCGCATAGCAAAGGCTCATTTGAAGGACCACCGCTACTCTGTTATATCTAGTCCAGAGGCACTGCATCACATTTCCCCAATCCAGTCCAGAGACACTGCAGGACATTACCCCAACCTATCCCAGGGTGTGTGCAGGACATTGCCCCAACCCTAGTCCAGAGGCACTACATGACATTGCCCCAACCTATCCCAGGGAGTGTTCAGGACTTACCCACAGTATCCAAAGGAGGGGTCAGCACTCCCAGTGGCAGTTGCCCGACCAGTGACGCCGATGAGGCCTGTCACTCTGTCCTCAATGCCGGTGAGTGGCAGGCGCTGAGATGGAACGCCGCCTGTCCGCACCTGCTCGTGGCGATTGTGTGACTTCTTGACCTGCAAAGGTGAAAATGGGAATCGTTAAAAGAGGGTCTATTTGCTCTTGTGGCACAGATAGGCACCAAAGCACTTATACCATACTGTGTGAATGTAATAGAGTCAGCTGTTTAATGGCCTTGGAAGTTGCACGTGGTTCATCGGGAGGACATCGAAGTGGACAGCAATCTTATGAGATCTCAGAAAACAATCTTAATAATGTGTAAAGTGTAGAGTTGCAAAATTCATGGGAAACCCCCCCCCCAGTGTTTGGACTCATTGGAAAGGAAATTTAATTTGGAACTATCTACCAGAAAGTTTGAGATCCTAAAGTGCACATGGAAGGAACTACAAGTTTTAATCGAATTTGGGATTTTACAAGGCAGATTGGGTCCGTGTGGGAAGGGCTAAGAACTAAAGGAGAACTATCCTTCAAAAGAAACCAGTTTTGAGTATTGAAACTGTCTGGGGTATTGAAGCTAAACAAATTGTCTGGGGAAATTGTGTAAACTCAAAAACCCTTCTCCCCAGGAGACATTAACATAGCAACAATCAACCCAGAGATAGCCAGCCATCACCGTGAGCAGAAAACCCATTCCAGCACATGCATAATGACAATGGCACATCCAGCCCGCATGGAAGATGAAAATCTAGGCAGATATTTCAAATATCAAAGCTAATTTTTTCAATCAAGACACAGATTTAAAAGATCGACACATCCGAGACAGGTTAACATTTAATGAGCCCGCCAAAATATGACAAAGAGATATCAAGCCCGCCAAAAATTAAACAAAGAATCAGGGCAGATTTGGCATGAAGATTAGAACAGCTCCAAAAGTGTAACTGGGGCCCTGTTTTAACAAAGGTATGCTTTTGCTTGAGAGGACAGTATCAGCATCATAGAGCATCAAGAAGGGAGGAGAGAGAGCCCACTGCAGCAGTTGCTACAAGCCTCTCCAGCCTCAACGACACTACCGGGGCCACATTGCCCTGCTATCGAAAAGGAAGGAAGAACATCACCATCGCGGCAGCAACCGACCACAGCCAACGTGGTACCATCGAAAACAGCGCAACCGAACAACTCCAAAACAAAAATCCTCAAAGAAGAAACCGAAGATTCAAAAGTTTCCACTCTACAATCTAGGCCTGACTACCAACAGGTGAAAACATTACCTAAAGAGACTTTGAAACTTATTTCTAACGAAAGAAGTGGGTACTTACCCCATAAGTCCAAAACGTGCCCGACCGCATCAGCGGACACCACCCAACAGAAGATTGTGTAGTTCAGGGTGTGGCAAGCAGAACCTACAGAATCCAGCGAACCCTGAAATCGCGAACCACCGCCAACTACCAGTAAAGGATCGGTGAGCATAGTCCCTGTGTGCCATGGAGTTTAATCTAGTCATAGTTAGGCATTGGGAGGTGGGAGGTGTATTATTTCTGTAACCCCTTTGAATGTGTGATATAGTGTTCTGTATTCATGTGATTATAAGTTTGACATTGTATTTTCTTGTCCTTAATAAAATTGAAGTTCTTTGCACCAAACTAGTTGTCTTTTGCACTTTGTCACATCCCCCAAATAAATCCAAAGTCTAGAACCCAGGGAGTGGGAGCGATTCGAACCGCTCAGAAGGTCAGAGGTGAACCTGACCCCACACACCACCTCCTACAAACGATCATTCATGGCAAATAGGGTGCCGAATTAAGCCTACCTATGTGTCATGCACTTATAATTGAAGTAATGAAAGAGTGCATGAATTAAAATTGTACTCATTCTGACCAACCTTGTCAGATCATTACATTTTTTTCTGCACTGTGTACCTGTCCTCACCACAGTGTCTGAGGCAGAGACATCCTCAGTGATTTGCCTCCAGAGCCTCTTAAATATGGATGGCAGTGGTCTGTATCCACCCCTAACATGCAACTCCTGCCATCTTCTCTCCACAGCCCCCACTGGAGCTTTATTTGCCTCTTGGCTGAATCGTCAGGCACGCTGTCTTGAATCGTTGTCCTTCATCATCAAAATCCAATTGTGAAATGGCTGATTCAGCTCCGGGTGTACTGCGCATGTGCACAGCCACATCCTGCATTAGCATTTGCGACTGGAGAGCAGCCCAGAAGAGCAGGAGGAAAAAAAAAATTTGCGCATGTGCAGAACGGCCAATTTTTTTAGCGGCGGAACTTACGGCTCCGGCACACAAAGTGTATGGTGCAACGCCGGAGTTAGCACTAACGCTCTTCATGAACTTTCATTCGGTGAAAGTTGCAAGCTCTGGCGCTAACGCTAACATGCCACTACATTTTTGATTCTGCTGAGATTTGCGGCCGGAAACATGCAAAGTCGCAAAACGCCGAAAATCCAGCCCAATATTAGGTGGAGTGAACAAAAACTTAGCTAAGCAGGGTCTTAATGAAAGAGAGGGAAGTGGAAGAGTGAGAGGGGACTCCAGAGTGCAGCTTACAAGGCTGAAGGATCAGCTGCCAAAGGGAGGGGTGCTGAACACAAAAGGCCAGAGTTGGAGGAATGGAGAGTTTGGGGTGGGGGGGGGCGGGGGGTTGCAGGGGGGTCGGGGTAGGTTGCAAGGTTAGAGGAGGTTACCAAGATAGGAAGGGCATTTAAACATTTTAAATTTGAAGAGCTGGATTTTTGGCTTTTGGGATTTCGAAGCAGTAATGGTGATGGGCAGTCCTGATAGCCCCCGGAAAAAGTTTGCGCCCTTGTCTGCAAATTTCGCCAAAAAATGAGGTTCCATGATTGGGAGTGCAAAATCAAGCATTACACAAGGAAATTTTTGCACCCCAGCTGAAAATCATGGCGTTAAAAAAAGTCCGCCATTTTGCGCATGCGCAGACGCCTTTCAATTTTCCCGGGCACAGTCAGTACTTTAGGGCACGGCGGTGTCCTGCGCGCATGCGCAGATGACCCGGCTCACCTCTGAGACTTTGAGAGAGATGGCGCAGCAAGAGGGCAGGCAGCATGACAGAAGATTCTTTACAGAGGCTACTGACGCCTTAGTGCAGGCCGTTAAAAGGAGGTGGTCTGCACTCCATCTGGTTGCGGGAGGGAGACCGTTGCCTAGCATATTTAAGAGAATCTGGTGGGAGATAGCACAGGTCTCAGCAGCAGACACGGTGGCCCGAACTGGCACACAATGCCGCAAGAAGTTCAACAACCTTACGAGGCTCATCAGGATATGTACCCTTCACATTTATGTAAGCCTGCCATGCTTGCAAGATCAATGTCTCACACAATGTTAAGTCTTAACATGGAGCTGCCCCTTCTCAATGTGTTGCAGGTGTGGGTTGTAGAATGCAGCAGAAAGCTGAAGGTGCACTTTTACAGCCATTGCCTCTGCATTCAGGATGCACATACCCTCTTGTATTCTAATCATTGTCAAGCCACCTCGCACTCCACTCACACTGCTGATATGCGTTTTCCAAACAACACCCTCACCCGCTATGCTACCTGTCCAATGCCACTTTCCTGCTATCACCCTACCCCCTTCCCTGCTGCTAACCACACGTCTGTAGTTTCCTGCTTAGAGATGACTAGCCACAGCCCTAAAGTCGCACCATCTGCCGGAACAACATCTGGGGACAAAGGTGATTTCTCGGATGTAATGAATACTCAAAGGTGCATACATTACATCGGGGTTTGTGAACTTTGAGGCTCCTGGCCCCAGTGGCCTACAGCAACGCCGAGCAGGAGTGGAAGCTTGGAGGGTGAGTTGGCCCATTGGTCCAACTGAAGAACAGGCAGGCATGGACCTGGACGGTGGCGATGTCCAGGGAGAACACAGAAATGCCCCAGAGCATTGACACACTTGCTGTGTTGTGAAGGTTGCCTCATGCATTGTCCGTGCATCTGAGGACTACAGTGAGACCATCCTTGCCCACTCACAGAGGCAGTTGGCCTCCAGCAGCGACAGTGGCATGCCAGATTGTGTGGCGCATGCCATAGATAACGTTGCAGCAACGATCACATCACAGGCACAAACTACGCTGCAGCATGGTGATGTCATGCGGTCGCTGACTGCTGCCATCCTCTCTGGTGTCCCCACTGTCCAGCGGGGAAGTGATGGTGCTGAAGCAGGCCAGCAAGTTGTGGTGACACATCATGTTCTGGATGCTGATGCCCAGCCCCTTGAGAGTGTCAGTGGTACCCAGGAAATGGAAGGTGCTGTCCTTCCTCAGGATGAAAGCATTACGGCTCCCACCACTGACTCTCCCACCATTCACCATACACAGTTGACATCTGAGTCATCAGAGACTGCTTCTGTTGATGCTGAGGTATAGCAGTACGTAGCTGGGCCGTCTAGGCCCAGAGCTGATCTAAGGCATCCTCCTAGACCGTCTGCACTGTCTGCCTCCTAACATAGCAGCCCTCAAGCAGCCTTGCTGTATGCACTGAGGCCTCATTGAGAAGGAGCAGCAGGCAGGGAAGGTGGGGGGGGGTGGAAATCGATGGTCAAGTCCTATTAAGGGCTCGGACAACCTTGTGCAGATGCTTTGATGTATTCAGAGTACGCATGTAATTAGTTGTTTTTCATTAATGCACTTGTTGTTGAGTTACTTGCAGCAGAACACTGTTTATTGAATCATTTGGTTTTGGGAGGGGAGAATTGTCTTTTACTTTTTTTGATAAAAATGTCACTTTGTCCCTTTGCTATTGGTGTCATGTGTATCATTCCAAAGTTCAGCGTAGATGTGCCTTTATGGTGGCACATAGCATTGCCAGTATTACATGCATCCCTCAGCTTCCTCCATTCAAGCAAACCAGTCCATTATGAGCTGGTGACGTGCGGCTCTTGCTCCACACTGCCTTCCCCATGGATGGGGTGACTATCCAATGGGTGTCTTGCCAGGCTGCTCCTCATCGTTCTCCTCCTCCTGAGGTATGCATGCAATTCCCACTGGCAATGCCTGACCCTGCATGATGGCCAAGTTGTGTAGCATGCAGCACACCACAATGAATTCAGGAGTATTGAAGGCTGCCTCCAGAGTGGTCCAGGTATCGGAAGCACTGCTTCAGCACCCCAATTGTCTGTTTGATGATGTTGCAGGTGGCTGCATGGCTGTCATTGTATCGCTCCTTGGTTTCTGTGGTGGGGTTGCGGAGGGGGGTCATGAGCCAGGTGGCGAGGCCATATCCTTTGTCCACGGGCAGCCAACCACGCCCTTCCCTTTGTCGCTGAAACATTCAAAAGACAATACTCTGACGCAAGATAGAAACATAGAAACATAGAAAATAGGTGCAGGAGTAGGCCATTCGGCCCTTCGAGCCTGCACTGCCATTCAATGAGTTCATGGCTGAACATGCAACTTCAGTACCCCATTCCTGTTTTCTCGCCATACCCCTTGATCCCCCTAGTAGTAAGGACTTCATCTAACTACTTTTTGAATATATTTAGTGAATTGGCCTCAACAACTTTCTGTGGTAGAGAATTCCACAGGTTCACCACTCTCTGGGTGAAGAAGTTTCTCCTCATCTCAGTCCTAAATGGCTTACCCCTTATCCTTAGACTGTGACCCCTGGTTCTGGGCTTCCCCAACATTGGGAACATTCTTCCTGCATCTAACCTGTCTAACCCCGTCAGAATTTTAAATGTTTCTATGAGGTCCCCTCTCATTCTTCTGAACTCCAGTGAATACAAGCCCAGTTGATCCAATCTTTCTTGATAGGTCAGTCCCGCCATCCCGGGAATCAGTCTGGTGAACCTTCGCTGCACTCCCTCAATAGCAAGAATGTCCTTCCTCAGGTTAGGAGACCAAAACTGTACACAATACTCCAGGTGTGGCCTCACCAAAGCCCTGTACAACTGTAGCAACACCTCCCTGCCCCTGTACTCAAATCCTCTCGCTATGAAGGCCAACATGCCATTTGCTTTCTTAACCACCTGCTGTACCTGCATGCCAACCTTCAAGATGAAAGCAAGCATCATGTGCCTCCCTGGATATTGGGGATTCACTGTGAGGATACGCTGAGTGTGGTCGAACACCAGCTGGACATTTACGGAGTGGTATCCCTTTTGGTTTCTGAATAACTCAGCATCGTGGAATGGTGCTTGCATGGCCATGTGTGTGCAATCAATCAATGGCTCCTTGCACTCTCCGGAAGCCCGCAATTCTGCCAAACCCAAGTGCCCGCTCATTCTAGATGTCCCTGCTCATTGGGAACTTTATGAAGTCCATTCTGTGGGCATACAGAGCCTTTGTAATATATCGAATGCAATGATGTGTAGTGTATTGAGAGATGAGCGTTGCTGCCTGAAAACCCATGGGGTTTAGCCCTCCTCCCCAGATGTCTTTGGTCTCTTCTCATCCATGGGCCAACATGGCCAAATGCCCTTCTTCTAGCTTGACGCCGTCTGGTAATAGCATGCAGCACGATACGCTGATAAACTAGTAATGCCCCTATTAACTTATCTCACTGACCTAATTAGGACAAAGTAATGGCAGATACAACTGCCATTTTCAAGTCGGAGCTTCACAACTATTGCAGTCAATGTGACCTGTGATGTAGGATCCTCCTTCCTCCATTTAAATATGCTGTCAATACCACCTGTTGCACCCTGGGATTGCCTGGTTTTTCAGACATTTCCTGGGGTAGGCGTTTAATGAGGCATTAGGCCCGAATTTTGCATCTGGGGCACTAGCGCAGTGTTGCATGATCTCAGTGAAACTAGAGGTCAGGCTGGTAAGTTTTTGCGCCGCTGCAAATCATGAGCCGAATTTTCCAGCTGGGCGGTAAAAGCTGGATGCTCGACGTACTGCGTAGAAGTACCCTCCGTGGCACTAAATGAGGGGCAAGCGACCCGAAAATCCAGCCCGAAGTAGTGAGTGACAAGGAGCCAATGTAGGCCAGTGAGGACGGGAATGATGAGTGACTGGGACTTAGTATGGGATAGGATATAGATAGCAGAGTTTTGGATAAGCTGACATTTTTGGAGGATTGAAGGCTGACCACAAGAATATTGGAATTATATTGGAAGAAAAATCTATCTTCCTGATTGATGAATGCATGATGTTTTAATAATATCTGAAGATTCATTCAAAATGACAATAATGAAAGAATAATGATAAACTAATGGACCTCCTATGCCATTGTTTATGCATAGTTTGCCACCTAGCATATGATTCTGCTTTTTACTTCAGTTCTGTTGCAGCCTAAACATGATAGTGGTTCACTCGCTGGTGTAATACAGCAAATTTACTGACAAAAGGGGGGTAATTTCAACTTCACCACATTGGTGGTAACCTGATGAAGTGGATCGCCTGCCCTTTATTGAACCAGCCCTGTTTTTCGTCCCATTGATTCATGGTGATGTAATAAATTGCTCCAAATATGTCACATGACTGACACAGAATTAAAATGTTTGGGGGAAAATTGCAGTCAGAGGCTTCCTTTGTACGAATGCATTGATCTGAAAAAAATCTACAAAATGACCTGTTGGTTGTGGAGAAACATACGATTCCGGTCTGAGGCCTTCATTCGCTGCACAGCGTACGGGGATCTGTCTTCCACATATGGACGTCTATGTTGCAATCATATAGGCCTGGACCACCAATCACTACCTAGTATTCTCATTAATAATAATGGGAACTCTGTACGAGGGGTTTTAACATAAAAATGAGTGATTAAATTAAATTTTCTATTTATTAAAAGTGTTACGCTGGTAAAAGTAAGCTATGTGCCTGCTTTTACCAGGCATAAAAGTTTGAAGGTCATTCGTTGAGCATGAGTTGGGCAAATAGTCCAATCTCTCCCACGTGGATGTCCTTCCTGCGGGGATGCGTTTGATCTGTCTAAAGAAATTTTGACAGATCGGAAAAGACGGTTTTCGGCGCATACGCATCGCGCCCTGGAAATCGGCCTTTGCAAGGCCTCGCCGGGTCTGTGCGCATTTCGTACCGACCTGGTGAAGCCACAATTTTCGACCCATTACATGTTACTGATGCTACAATTCACAGACCTCACAAATATAATATTTGCAATAATATTTACTTACCACTTTGCAAACCTTGTTTAAGATGCAAGTACCTTTCTGTCCATCCCTTTCCTAAACCTCTTATTCCCAGTTTGTTACGTTTATAAAATATATATTTTTTAATTCTTCCTCCCACAGAGGATTTGCAGCAAGATACAAGTATTTTATTTGTTTATTTATTCTTTTCACCACCCCCCACTCCAAACATTCTTCCTTTTTCTTGGTTATTTAAATGATTATAAAAGGTAGTGGCCGTTCCCCTTCCTTTCTCTGCGACCTCCTCTGGTCCTACAAACCTCCAAGTACTCTATGTTCCTTCAAATCTGACCATGACATTCTCTACTTCCTTTGCCCCACCAAGGGCAGCTGTGCCTTCAGCCGTCTAGGAATTCCCTAGGAATACACTCTGGAATTCCCTCCCTAAACTTCTGACATTGGCACCAGGACTGTGCTGCCCGTGGCAGTGAAGGTCACTGTGGAACTGACCTTCTATGCCTCCAGCTCCTTCCAGACTGCATCAGGGGACATGTGCAGTGTCTATCAATTCACTGCACATTGCTGCATCCGCGACATGATAGAAGCTCTGTACAGATGGAGAATGGAGTTCCTAACGTTCCCAATGAGCAAGGATAAACAGAATGAGCGGACGTGTTGATTTGCCAGGATAGCGGGCTTCCCTATGGTTCAAAGAGCCATTGATTGCACACACATGGCCTTGCGAGCACCATTCTAGAATACCAAGGTCTTCTGAAACAGAAAGTGATACCATTCCCTGAATGTGCAGCTGCTGTGCGACCACATGCAGCGCATCATCACAGTGAATGCCCGCTATCCTGGCAGCGAACATGATTCGTTCATCCTGCATAATAGCAATGTGCCACGAATGTTTGAGCCACCATGGGAAGGACGTGGCTGGCTGCTCGGGGACAAAGGTTAAGGCCTAGCCACCAGTCTAATGACCCTCCTCCGCAATCCCACCACCCAAGTGGAGCAACACTAAAACAACAGCCATGCGACCACCTGCAATATAATCGAGCAGACGATACGGCTGCTGCAGCAGCGTTTCCAATGCCTGGACCGCTCTGGAGGTAGCCTTCAATACTGTCCTCAACAGATGTTATTCATTGTGGTGTGCTGCATGCTGCACAACTTGGCCATAATAAAGACTCAGGCATTGCCAGTGGGGATTACAGCTCGTCAACCAAGCAGCCTCAAAAGCACAGCATTCTTCTCGACTTTAGAAAGCAGTGTGCTGCAAATTGGGTGCATTAGCCAGTACACCCAATTTCACAACGTGCACTCTGCAGTGCACTACTTGCTAAATCTAGCAAAATCAAGACAAGAATTTAATGAACACAGATAGCTCTGTCGTCTTATGCAACATCTATGCCCAGTAGTGCTTCATGTGAAGCTGAGTCCACGGCCAGATCAGCCATGATCTTGTTGAATGGCGGAGCAGGCTCGAGGGGCTAGATGGCCTACTCCTGTTCCTTGTTCTTATGTTCTTATGTACATTCATGTAGTTTTCTCATGGCAGAAGAGTCTTCTGGCTGTATTTATATCCTTCAGTACTAACATTGCAGTGAATTCCATTTTTTTCTATAAAACATAAAATATAAGGGCACAATTACTATAGTGATTGCACTGCGTGGTACATTCCTATGACTTTTATTTGCATTTGAAACGCTCCTTCAACTAATCGAGTGCCATGCATCGCATATAGGTACGGTAGAATAGTGATTACGTTAATTGACTAGTAATCTAGAGACCTGGAATAATGATCTGGAGATGTGAGTTCAAATCCCACCACGGCATCTGTGGAATTTAAATTCAGATAATTAAATAACTCTGGAATATAAAAAAGCTAGCATGGATTGTCGTAAAATAACATCTGGTTCATTAATGTTCTTTAGGGAAGGAAATCTGCCGCTCTTACTCAGTCTTATCAACTCCAGACCCACACCACTCATAACTGCCCTCTGAAATAACTTAGCAAGCCACTCAGTTGTACCAAACTGTAAAAAGCATGAAAAGAGGGAGTGGCCCTAGGAGTTGTCAACATTGAATCTGAAGTCCCATGGTCAAACATGGGCCAGAGACCCTCCTGTTGAATGTAACCTACTGCCCTCCCTCAGCTGAATAATCAGTACTCCTCCATGTTGAACACTACTTGGAAGAAGCACTGAGGAAAGCTGATTGGGGAACTTCAATGTCCATCATCAAGAGTGGTTCTGTAGCACCACTACCAAGCTGACCGAGTCCTGAAGGACATGGCTGCCAGACGAGCATTGCTAGAGAACCAATCTGAGGGGAAAAACCTACATGACCTCCTCCTCACCGATCTACCTGTCACAGTATTGGTAGGAGTGACCGCCTCACAATCCTTGTGGAGACAAAGTCCCATCTTTATACTGAGAACACCCTCCACTAACACCATACAAAATGGGATAGATTCAGAACAAATCGAGCAGCTCAAAACTGAATATCCTTGCGGCGCTTATGGCTTAGCATATCCCATACACTACAATTACCAACAAGACAGGGGACTGGTTCTGTTATGTATGTAAACCTGTGTGAATGGCATGTCTGACCACCAGAGGGCTTATCCGCTGGAGTCGCAAGGGATCCCACAATCCCTTGGGAGCACCTGTATATAAGGAGACCTCACAGGCTGGAGAGGCACTCTGAGATCTGTAATAAAAGACTACGGTCACACCTTACTTTGAGCTTGCAGTATCTAGTCTGACTCTTTATTCAAGACATAACAACTGGCGACGAGATACAGATGATGAACCGCACCGCAACAATGCAGAGAACCATGGGCATCCTGGAGAAATCTTTGGAGGGAGATGGTGCGACTTGACCAATACTTCGTGGTGCGACTTGACCAATATTTCGTGGCCAACGAGCTGGAAGGAGAAGCGAACGCTGCCAAACAAAGGGCGATCCTCCTCATCGTTTGCGGGGCACCAACGTATGGCCTCATGAAAAATCTGCTCGCTCCAGCAAAACCCACAGACAAGTCATACGATGAGTTGTTCACACTGGTCTGGGAGCATCTAAACCCAAAGGAAAGCGTTCTGATGGTGAGGTATCGGTTCTATGCGTAGAAGAGGTCTGAAGGCCATGAAGTGGTGAGCTACGTCGCCAAGCTAAGGCGCCTTGCAAGACATTGCGAGTTTGAAGGGCACTTGGAGCACATGCTCAGGGACTTCTTTTTATTTGGCATTGGCCATGAAGTAATACTTCGCAAACATTTGACTGTAGAGACTTCAACCTTGAGTAAAGCCATAGCGATAGCCCAGGCGTTTATCGCCACCAGTGACAATACCAAACAAATTTCTCAGCACATTAGTGTTGCTGCAAGTACTGTGAACAAAGTAACGTTGTTTTCGAATCGAAATGTACAGGGTAGGACTTACACACCTGCAACTGTACATCCACAGATGACTCAGAGTCCACCATCAAGGGTGGTGAATACAAGGCCATTAGCACCTTGTTGGCGCTGCGGGGGTGATCATCGCTTCCATTCATGCCGCTTCAAAGGATACATTTTCAAGGGCTGTGGAACAATGGGACACCTCCAACGTATGTGCAGGTGAGCTGCAAACCCTGCTAATCCTGCAAACCACCACGTTGCAGAGGTGAAAAGATCCACGGTGGATCACGATGAACCAGAGCCTCAGACCGAGCAAGCAGAGATATATGGGGTGCACACATTTACCACAAAGTGTCCCCCAATAATGCTGAAGGTTGAATTAAATGGACTCCCGGTGTCCATGGAGCTGGACACGGGTGCAAGCCAGTCCACAATGAGCAAAAAGACTTTTGATAAATTGTGGTGCAGCAAGGCCTCAAGGCCAGTCCTGACTTCCATTCATACTAAACTGAGAATGTATACAAAGGAACTGATTCCTGTAATCGGCAGTGCTACCATAAAGGTCTCCTACGATGGAGCGGTGCATGAGTTACTACTCTGGGTGGTACCGGGCGATGGCCTCACGCTGTTCGGTAGGAGCTGGCAGGGAAAGATCTGCTGGAACTGGGACGACATCCGAGCACTTTTGTCCGTCGACGACACCTCATGTGCCCAGGTCCTAAACAAGTTCCCGTCGCTGTTCGAACTGGGCATCGGGAAGTTCCAAGGAGCAAAAGTGCAGATCCATTTGAATCCGGGGCGCGACCCATCCATCACAAGGCGAGAGCGGTACCTTACATGATGAGAGAGAGGGTGGAGTTTGAGCTGGACAGGCTGCAACGAGAGGGCATCATTTTGCCGATCGAATTCAATGAGTGGGCCAGTCTGATTGATCCAGTCCTCAAGGGAGACGGCACCGTCAGAATCTGTGTTGATTACAAAGTAACGATCAATCGTTTCTCACTGCAGGATCAATACCCACTACTGAAAGCAGACGACCTATTTGCAACGCTGGCGGGAGGGTAAACGTTCATGAAGCTGGACCTGACCTCGGCCTACATGACGCAGGAGCTGGAGGAATCATTGAAAGGCTTCAGCTGCATCTACATGCACAAAGGTCTCTTCATTTACAACAGATGCCCATTTGGGATTCGATCGGCCACGTGATATTCCAGAGGAACATGGAAAGCTTGCTGAAGTCAGTCCCATGCACAGTGGTCTTCCAGGACGACATCTTGGTTACAGGTTGGGACACTGTCGAGCACCTACAGAACCTGGAGGTGGTTCTTAGTCGGCTTAATCGTGTGGGGCTCAGGCTAAAATGCTCAAAGTGCATCTTCCTGGTGCCTGAAGTGGAGTTCCTGGGGAGAAGAATCGTGGCGGACGGCATCAGGCCCACCGATTTGAAGACGGAGGCAATCAAGAACGCACTGAGACCACAGAATGTGACGGAGCTGCGGTCGTTTCTAGGACTCCTGAACTATTTTGGTAACTTCTTACCAGGTCTTAGCACAGTGTTAGAACTCCTGCACTCTTTACTGCGTAAAGGAGATGAATGGATATGGGGTAAAAGCCAAGAAAATGCCTTTGAGAAAGTTAGGAAGCTGTTACGTTCAAACAGATTGCTTGTGTTGTACGATCCATGTAAGTGTTTGGTACTAGCATTTGATGCATCACATGCTAGTACCAAACGCTTACATGGATCAGGTGTGTATTGCAACAAGCTAATGAATTTGGGAAATTGCAACTGGTTGCTTATGCACCCAGAAGTCTGTCTAAAGCCGAGAGGATCTACAGTATGATCGAAAAAGAAGCGTTAATGTGTGTTTACGGGGTAAAGAAAATGCAGCAATATCTGTTCGGGCTCAAATTTGAATTAGAAACTGACCAGAAGTGGCTTATATCCCTCTTTTCGGAAAGCAAGGGGATAAATACGAATGTATCGTCCCGCATCCAGAGATGGGTGCTCACGTTATCAGCATACAACTATGCCATCCGCCACAGGCCAGGCACAGGAAACTGTGCCGATGCTCTCAGCAGGCTGCCATTGCCCACCACAGGGGTGGAGATGGCACAGCCTGCAGATTTAGTTATGGTAATGGAAGCATTCGAGAGTGAGCAATCGCCTGATGCCGCCCGACAGATTAGAATGATGAAAGTGATAGCCAGATCCCACGTGTGGTGGCCTGGTATCGATGCAGACTTAGAGTCCTGTGTGCACAAATGTCATACATGTTCACAGTTAAGCAATGCACCCAGGGAGGTGCCACTAAGTTTATGGTCCTGGCCCTCCAAACCGTGGTCCAGGGTCCATGTTGACTATGCAGGCCCATTCTTGGGAAAAATGTTCTTAGTGGTTGTAGATGCGTAGTCCAAATGGATTGAATGTGAGATAATGTTGGCAAGCACGTCCGCTGCCACCATTGAAAGCCTGCGTGCCATGTTTGCCACGCACGATCTGCCTGATGTCCTTGTAAGTGACAATGGGCCATGTTTTACCAGTGGCGAGTTCAAGGAGTTCATGACCCGCAATGGGATCAAACATGTCACATCTGCCCCGTTTAAACCAGCATCTAACAGTCAGGCAGAACGAGCAGTTCAAACAATCAAGCAGAGCTTGAAAAGAGTAACTGAAGGCTCACTGCAGACTTGCTTATCCCGAGTCCTGCTCAGTTAACGCACAAGACCCCACTCGCTCACTGGGGTCCCTCCCGCTGTACTGCTCATGAAAATAATACATATCATGATAGCGCAAATGTGTCACGTGAAATTGAGAAAAATTATCCTGTATTTGTGTTGAAGGGACAAGGTCCCAAGTGGCTTCCTGGAATTGTTCTGGCCAAAGATGGGAGTAGGGTGTTTGTGGTCAAACTCTCAAATGGACTCACCTGCAGGAAACACTTGGACCAAACCAAACTCAGATTTACGGACTATCCAAAACAACCCGCAATAGACTCTATCTTTTTCGACCCTCCAACACACACACAAGTGGCAACTGACCTGGCGGTTGACCATGAAGCAGAACCCATCACCCGCACCAGCCCAGCAGGACTCAACAACCCCAGCAGGCCAGCAAGGCCAGCTGCGCAGCAGCCCAGCGAGGGCCCAACAAACGACTCACCAAAACCAGCATTTGCACCAAGACGATCAACCATGGAAAGGAAGGCCCCAGATTGACTCACATTGTAAATAGTTATACTATTGACTTGGGGAGAGGAGTGTTGTTATGTATGTAAATCTGTGAATACCATGTCTAACCATCAGGGGGCTTATCCCCTGGAGTCCCAAGGGATCGCACAATCCTTGGGGACACCTGTATATAAGGAGACCTCACAGGCTGGAGAGGCACTCTGAGATCTGTAATAAAGGACTATGGTCACACCTTACTTTGAGCTTGCAGTATCTAGTCTGACTTTTTATTTAAGACATAACAGGTTTAATCTGGAGTGTAGAAGAGTAGCCCAGGAACAGCACCAGGTGTACCTAAAAATAAAGTGCCAACCTGGGGAAGCTGCAACACAGGACTACATGCATACTGCACAGCAGAAGCAGCATGCTATAGACAGAGCTAAGCGATCACACAACCAACAAATCAGATCTAAGCTCAGTAGTCCTGCACATCCAGAATGGTGGTGGACAATTAAACAACTAATGGGAGGAGGAGGCTCCATGAGGCTCCAAGAAGTAGAAAGAAATTGAAGGGTGACATCACAGCCAAGGAGATAAGTGTTAGGCTGGTGATTGGTGAGTAGTTTTTCTTTTTCTTTTTCTGTATCAGTAAGTAACTTTTAACATTGTTGTTGCCAAATTAAGTTAATATAGGGGTTAAGTCATGGCAGGAGAGCTCAGACACATGTTATGCTCCTCCTGTGCTATGTGGGAACTCAGGAACGCTTCCAGTGTCCCTGACGACTACATGTGTGGGAAGTGTATCCGCCTGCAGCTCCTGACAGACCACATTGCGGAACTGGAGCTGTGAGTGGATTTACTCTGGAGCATCCGTGATGCTGAGGATGTTGTGAATAGCATGTTTAGTGAGTTGGCCACAATGCAGGTAAAGGGTACACAGCCAGATCGGGGTTGGGTGACCAACAGGAAGAGTGGAAGGAAGGTAGTGCAGGGGTCCCCGTGGTCATCCCCCTGCAAAACAGATACACCGCTTTGGGTACTGTTGAGGGGTATGACTCATCAGAGGAGAGTAGCAGCAGCCAAGTTCATGACACCGTGGCTGACTCTGCTGCACAGGAGGGCAGGAAAAAGAGTGGGAGAGCTATAGTGGTAGGGGATTCTATTGTAAGGGGATAGATAGACGTTCCTGCGGCGCAATAAAGACTCCAGGATTGTATGTTGCCTCCCTGGTTCGAGGGTCAAGGATGTCTCGGAGTGGCTGCAGGACATATTGAAGGGGGAGAGTGAACAGCCAGTTGTCGTGGTGCATAAAGGTACCAATGATATTGGTAAAACACAGGATGAGGTCTTACAAGACGAATTTAGGGAGCTAGGAGCTAAATTAAAAGTTAGGATCTCAAAAGTAGTAATCTCAGGATTGCTACTAGTGGCACGTGCTCGTCAGTGTAGGAATTGCAGGATAGCTCAGATGAATACGTGGCTTGAGAAGTGGTGCAGAAGGGAGGGATTCAAATTCCTGGGACATTGGAACCGGTTCTGGGGGAGGTGGGACCAGTACAAACCGGATGGTCTGCACCTGTACCAAACAGTAGTAGTGAGGTTGGGGACAGCATCAAACAAGAAATTAGGGATGCGTGCAATAAAGGTACAGCAGTTATCATGGGTGAATTTAATCTACATATTGATTGGGCTAATCAAACTGGTAGCGATGCGGTGGAAGAGGATTTCCTGGAGTGTATTAGGGATGGTTTTCTAGACCAATATGTCGAGGAACCAACTGGAGGTCTGGCCATCCTAGACTGGGTGATGTGTAATGAGAAAGGACTAATGAGCAATCTTGTTGTGCGAGGCTCCTTGGGGAAGAGTGACCATAATATGGTAGAATTCTTTATTAAGATGGAGAGTGACACAGTTAAATCAGAAACTAGGGTCCCAAACTTAAGGAAAGCGAACTTCGACGGTAGGAGACGTGAATTGGCTAGAATAGACTGGTGAGTGATACTTAAAGGGTTGACGGTGGATAGGCAATGGCAAACATTTAAAGATCACATGGATGAACTTCAACAATTGTATATCCCTGTCTGGAGTAAAAATAAACCGGGGAAGGTGGCTCAACAGTGGCTAACAAGGGAAATTAAGGATAGTGTTAAATCCAAGGAAGAGGGATAGAAATTGGCCAGAAAAAGCAACAAACCTGATGACTGGGAGAATTTTATAATACAGCAGAGGAGGACAAAGGATTTAATTAGGAGGAGGAAAATGGAGTATGAGAGGAAGCTTGCTGGAAACATAAAAACCGACTGCAAAAGCTTCTATAGATATGTGAAGAAAAAAAGATTAGTGAAGACAAACATATATTCCTTGCAGTCAGATTCAGGTGAATTTATAATGGGGAACAAAGAAATGGTGGACCAGTTAAACAAATACTTTGGTTCTGTCTTCACGAAGGAAGGCACAAATAACCTTCCGGAAATACTAGGGGACCGAGGGTCTAGTGAGAAGGAGGAACTGAAGGAATTCCTCAGTAGGCAGGAAATTGTGTTAGGGAAATTGATGGGATTGAAGACCGATAAATCCCTGGGGCCTGATAGTCTGCATCCTAGAGTACTTAAGGAAGTAATCCTAGAAATAGTGGATGCATTGGTGATCATTTTGCAACAGTCTATCGACTCTGGATCAGTTCCTATGGACTGGAAGGTAGCTAATGTAAAACTACTGTTTAAAAAAGGAGCGAGAGAGAAAACGGGTAATTATAGACCGGTTAGCCTGGCATCAGTAGTGGGGAAAATGTTGGAATCAATTATTAAAGATGAACTAGCAGCGCATTTGGAAAGCAGTGACGGGATCGGTCCAAATCAGCATGGATTTATGAAAGGGAAATCATGCTTGACAAATCTTCTAGAATTTTTTGAAGATGTAACTGGTAGAGTGGACAAGGGTGTATTTGGTGTATTTGGACTTTCAAAAGGCTTTTGACAAGGTCCCACACAAGAGATTGGTGTGCAAAATTAAAGCACCTGGTATTGGGGGTAACGTATTGACCAAGGTAGAGAACTGGTTGGCAGACAGGAAGCAGAGAGTCGGGATAAACGGGTCTTTTTCAGAATGGCAGGCAGTGACTAATGGGTGCCGCAGTGTTCAGTGCTGGGACACCAGATATTTACAATATACATTAATGATTTAGATGAAGGAATTGAGTGTAATATCTCCAAGTTTTCAGATGACACTAAGCTAGGTGGTGGTGTGAGCTGTGAAGAGGACGCTAAGAGGCTGCAGGGTGACTTGGACAGGTTAGGTGAGTGGGCAAATGCATGGCAGATGCAGTATAATGTGGATAAATGTGAGGTTATCCACTTTGGTGGTAAAAACACAAAGGCAGAATATTATCTGAATGGCGGCAGATTAGGAAAAGGGGAGCTGCAACGAGACCTGGGTGTCATGGTACATCAGTCATTGAAAGTAGGCATGCAGGTACAGCAGGCGGTGAAGAAGGCAAATGGTATATTGGCCTTCATTGCGAGGAGATTTGAGTATAGGAGCAGGGAGATCTTACTGCAGTTGTACAGGGCCTTAGTGAGGCCTCACCTGGAATATTGTGTTCAGTTTTGGTCTCCTAATCTGAGGAAGGACGTTCTTGCTATTGAGGGAGTGCAGCGAAGGTTCACCAGACTGATTCCCAGGATGGCAGGACTGACATATGAGGAGAGACTGGATCGACTCGGCCTGTATTTACTGGAGTTTAGAAGGATGAGAGGGGATCTCATAGAAACATATAAAATTCTGATGGGACTGGATAGGTTAGATGCAGGAAGAATGTTCGAGAACCAGGGGACATAGTCTAAGGATAAGGGGTAAGCCATTTAGGACTGAGATAACGAGTAACTTCTTCACTCAGAGAGTTGTTAACCTGTGGAATTCCCTGCCGCAGAGAGTTGTTGATGCCAGTTCATTGGATATATTCAAGAGGGAGTTAGATATGGCCCTTACGGCTAAAGGGATCCAGGGGTATGGAGGGAAAGCGGGAAAGGGGTACGGAGGTGAATGATCAGCCATGATCTTATTGAATGGTGATGCAGGCTCGAAGGGCCGAATGGCCTTCTCCTGCACCTATTTTCTATGTTTCTATGTTTCTATCCCCATCCTCAATGATGGTGAAGCCTAGCACGTGAGTGCAAAAGAAAGGTTGAAGCATTTGCAGTCACCTTCAGCCATAAGTGCCAAGTGGTCTCCTTCTGAGATCCCCACCCTCACTAAAGCCAGTCTTTAGCCAATTCGATTCACTCCACGTTATATCAAGAAACAGCTGAACATAGCAGTACAAAATCGCAGCTGTCTTGCTAATGACTTGTGCTCCTGGGCTGGCCCCGCCTCTAGCCAAGTTGCTCCAGTATAACTACAACACTGGCATCTACCCGAACAATCTGGAAAACTGCTCAGGTATGCCCTATCCACATAAAGCAGGACAAATCCAATCCAGCCAATTGCCGCCCCATCCGTCTATTCTCAATCATCAGCAAAGTGATGCAAGTTGTCGTCGACAGTGCTATCAAGCGGCATATACTCACCAATAACCTGCTCACCATGAATACTCAGCTCCACACCTCATTACAGCCTTGGTCCAAACATGGAGAAAAGACCTGAATTCCAGAGGTGAAGTGAGAGTGACTGCCCTTGACATCAAGGCAGCAGTTGTCCGAGTGTGGCATCAAGGAGCCCGAGTAAAACTGAAGTCAATGGGAATCAGGGGGAAAACTCTCCACTGGCTGGAGTCATACGGTATACCTCAGGGCAGTGTCCTAGACCCAAACATCTTCAGCTGCTTCATCAATGACCTTCCCTCTATCATAAGGTGGGGATGTTCGCTGATGACTGCACCATATTCAGTGCCATTCGCAACTCCTCAGATAATAGAGCAGTCTATGCCCACATGCAGAAGACTGGATGACATTCAGGTTTGGGCTGATAAGTGGAAAGTAACATTCGTGCCACACATTTGCCAGGCAATGACTATCTCTAACAAGAGAGAGTCCAACCACCACCCCTTTGACATTCAACGGCCTTACCATCACCGAATCCCCCACTATCAACATCCTGGGAGTTACCATTGACCAGAAATTTAACTGGATCAGCCACATAAATACTGTGGCTACAAAAGCAGGTCAGATGCTGGGTATTCTGTGGCGAGTGTCTCACCTCCTGACTCCCCAAAACCTTTCCATCATCTATAGGGCACAAATCAGGAGTATGCTGGAATACTCTCCATTTGCCTGGATGAGTGCAGCTCCAACAACACTCAAAGAAGCTTGACACCATTCCGGACGAAGCAGCCTGCTTGATTGGCACCCAATCCACCACCTTCAGCATTCACTACTTCCACCACCGGTGCACCGTGGCTGCAGTGTGCACCACATATAAGATGCACTGCATCAACTCGCCAAGGCTTCTTTGACAGCACTTCCCAAACCCGCGACATCTAACACCTAGAAGGGCAAGGCCAGCAGGCGCGTGGGAACACCATCACCTGCAAGTTCCCCTCCAAGTCGCATACCATCCTGACTTGGAAATATATCACTGTTCCTTTATCGTCGCTGGATCCAAATCCTGGAACTCCATTCCTAACAGCACGATGTGGGAGTACCTTCACCACACGAACTGCAGAGGTTCATGAAGGAAGCTCACCACCTTTTCAAGGACAATAAATGCTGGCCTTGCCAGCGGGCACCCAGATCCCATGAACTAATAAAAAAATGCGTATTATACATTTTTTAATACATACCATGTTATTCATTGTGACATATCTCTTTGTTTGAATGCGGTTTTATATATATATATTCTATATTTTGAGTTCCACGGCCTTTGTTACAGACAAAATTGCTTGTTTTATCAGTTAGTCTATCATTTTATTGAGGTTGCCTCTAACTGTCACTTAAGGCATTCATTGCCTATATAAGGATATCAGTGCTATAAAGAAAACATGTTATATTTGAACTGACGCATCTAACTTAGATTTTGTACTCACAGCAACAAGATTTACAATAACAGGTGTGTAACATATCTCAGTTTCCTCTTTGTGCCTATCTTTGCAAGGTTCAGTTTTGTACTCATTAACTTACCTTGATGTCATGAAACTCCTTCCATGTATGTGAAGTACTGGAGTCTACATTGACCCTGTCTGATACACTGAAAATGATCCTTACAGTGTTTAAAATCTGCTCTCTCATTTCCAGGACAGCAACCACCATTTACTTCAAAACTGGAATTTATAAATTTATTCCTGTGTCGCTCTCAATGCTCCAAATTTCTGTAGCACACATCTGGCTGTATGACATATGCCAGTATTTATTTCACTTAAGTGGCTTATCTGTCACTCAAGTAATGTGAAATTGATATTATTGCAGCTGTCTTGGAATTGGCCATTCTTCTGGCTGAAATAAATATGAATTCTTGTTTCATGAACCGCACAAGTGGAAAACAAATTGTTCCTGATCACTTTAAAAATAAAAGAAAAATATATGAGTTTTATTCCATGTTTTCTAGAACATTGCAATTTTAAATTAACAAAAGAAAAGGACAAAATGCTCACCTTGTCATTGCATATAAGTTTATATAGTAAATCATTTGAAAATCTCTATTCTTTTTCAAAATCTACAACTCAAAATCTACAGCTGGATTTTCGGGTGGTTTGCGACTGGGTTTTTGCCGCGTTTTGACCATCTGCGGTGAAAAACAGGGCACTCAGCTGTTTTTCCCCCGATCGCGATCCTCGGCTCGGTTTTTGCAGCAGTGCTTAGAAGTACCGCCGAGGAGAGCTATGCCAGGGTGCAACGACTCAGATTGCGATACCGTCCGAGTTTTGGCACTCACTCGACCCGTCCGCTGCGCCCCGAAGACCGCCAGTGAAAACACAGTGGTCCAGCCCTGCCAGCAGCGGTAAGTTGGAAAAAACTGAGAAAAAGGTAAGTTAAAGTTTTTATTTTTTTATATTTTTGCAACGATTTGTCAGGTAAGGGTGTTGGCAATGGTTTTTGAATATATATATTTTTAAAATTCCCCTCCCAAGGCCTCTCTCAGAGCGCTCCCGGCCCCGCACTAAAGTTGGCGAGGATCCCGATTTTGCGCCCCAGAAAATAGTAAATCATTTGAAAATCCTCTATTCTTTTTCAAAATCTACAATTCAAAAAATAGTGCAACGCCTCCCTTTGCGTTGTGCCTCTGGCGTAGACCCCAAGTGCCGAAAGTTAGGCAATTAATCGCTAACGCTAATTGGGTGGTAATTTTCACACATCGTCTCTGTTTTTGTCCCGAAATGGAGAAAGCTGAAAATCCAGCCTAATTAGTATATCGGGGTAAAAATGGATTCAAATTAAACAAAAATAAGCTTCTGAATTCATTTTCAAAAAAAATGTTATCAGCTTGAAGAGCCTGTAAATAATTCATGTTCAGCTTGTTCAAGTTTAAAAACACAGTTAAGGAGAAACTCCAGGCATTGAAAAACGGATTTAATTGACTTGTGCAAGGAATTAAAACTCCTTCAAAAATGTATTAGCTCACCCTTATCCAAATTAAATTACACATTAAAGGCTGCACATTTTACTAACCTGAAATATTTTACAGTTCTCCTCACTATTTTCAATACCTTCAAATTTTGTGCTGTTTGCAAATTTTGAGATTGATACCAAGTACAAATCCTCTATATATACCAAGATCAGAAATGGAGTCAGCACAGCTCTTTGAAAGAGTCATCCAAGTCCACTCCCCTGCTCTTTCCCCATAGCTCTGTATTTTTCCCCTTTTCAAGTATATATCCAAATCCCTTTTGAAAGTTCCTATTGAATCTACATCCACCACTGTTTCAGGCAGTGCATTCCAGATCATAACAACTCACTGCATTAAAATATTTCTCCTCATTTACCCTCTAGTGATTTTGTTAGTTATCTTAAATCTGTGTCTTCTGTCAGTGGAAACTATTTCTCCTGATCTACTCTATCAAAAATCCCTCATAATTTTGAAAACCTCTATTACATCTCCTATTAACTTTCTGCTCGAAAGAGAACAATTCCAGCTTCTCTGGTCCCTCAACATAACTGAAGTCACTCAACCCTGCCACCATTCGAGTAAATCTCTTCTGCGCCCTTTTTGAAGGCCTTGACATCCTTTTTAAAGTGTGGTGCCTGGAATTGGACACAATACTCCAGCTGAGGTCTAACCAATGATTTACAAAGGTTTAGCATAATTCCTTGCTTTTGTACTACTATTTATAAAGCCAAGGATCTTGTATGCTTTTTTACAGCCTTATCAACTTGTCCTGCAAGGATTTGTCTATGTGAACTCCCAGGTCTCTGTTCCTGCACCTCCTTTATTCGTGTATCATACCTTATTTTGTGCCTGTTGCAAAGTGCAGTATATAACCTCTGGGTATGTTTTGCACACGTTCTGTTCAGTTAGTGCATTCAGAAATAATATACTGTAATGTAATGCAAATTGAGTTCATGTTATGCGAAGTGTTTGAAAACATGGCTCTATGCATCAGTAGAGCAAAATTAACTTTTTTCATTGTTATGATTTTGCATTATAATAACAAATCTTAATCAATTCTTGCTGATCAGCAATACATAATGGTGTGGATTTAGTATGACTGAGAAATCCAAGAATATACCAACGTACAATTGTTGTTGAGCCACTAACAAAACTTTACTTCCTGTTAAACCCAGGTGGGGAAATAAGAACCAGTCAGCAGCATTTATACACCAAATCAGCTATCAGGCACATGAAATTTGGGATGTTAAAATTATCACTAAGCGGATTACCATCTCCGAAACCTACATCACACAGTGGCCTAATTAACACTCCTGCTACCTCCAACTGCAATAGAATCAAAGCACAAACTAACCTGTTGTTACATTATACCCAATCCTCACACCCTATTTCCTGTAAGGACTGTATTCCATTTCCCCAGTTTCTCTATCTCGTTGCATCTATTCCGACGATGCCACCTTCCACACCAGTGATGCTGATAGGTCTTCCTTTTCCTCAACCGAGGATTCCCCTTCACTGTGGTTGACAAGGCCCTTGATTCTGTCTGTTCCAATTCACGCACTAGCTTCCCGTTGCCTGGCACATTCCCATGCAAGTTCAGAAAATGTAACACTTGCCCTTTCACCCCCTTATTTCCCACCATTGAGGGCCCCAAACACTCCTTCCAGGTGAAACAGCAAATTAAGTGATTGGGCAAGAAGTTAGCAGATGGAATATAATGTGGGGAAGTGTAAAATTAATCACTTTGTTAGGAAGAATGGAAAAGCAGAATATTTTTTTAAAAGGTGGGAGACTAATAAATGTTGGTATGCTGATGGATTTTGAGGTCCTTGTACACGAATCACAGCAAGTTAACACAGAAAGTACAGCATGCAGTTAGGAAAGCTAATGGTATGTTAACCTTTATTGCAAGGGGATTAGAGTAAAATAGTAAGGAAATCTTGTTGCAATTATATACGGATATGTGAGTTTGCAACACCTAAAGCTCTGATTGGTCCCCATTGATGACATCCTGATTGCTGATTGGTCCCCTTGGAAGATAAGACACACCCAGCAGTTTCTCTTTGCAAAGTGTAATTCAAGCCATTCGGACTGCCAACTCCAGACAGACCAGAGCTCACTTGGAACAGAGATGGCTCACTCTCATGGGTTAAGACCTTCTCCCACCTCCAAAGAGGTTCCTGGCACCATCTCGCCACCACCCAAGTTCCTGGCTTTCCCCCTAGCACACATTCCTGAATCACCCCGTTCTCTGCCCAAGTTCCTGACCTTTTTCTTATGACAAGACCATGTTCTGAGCATTTTGTTAGGAGGAGGATACCATTGGAGTTGGTTTTCGCTACCCCTTCCCTGCCAATCACCCCTCTCCAGAGGTCAGTGTCCTTTCCAACTCTGGCATTAAAGTTGCAAAGGAGAATCAGCTTGTCGCCCGTTGGAACTCAGGACAGGGATTGTTCAAGGCTGGAGTAGAATTCCTCTTTGGCCTCGTCCATAGCTTCCAGGGTTGGGGTGTTCGTACTGATGACCGTAGCATACTGGTTCCAGATTAGAGTGAACTGAAGGGTCATATAAACATAGAAACATAGAAAATAGGTGCAGGAGTAGGCCATTCGGCCCTTCGAGCCTGCACCACCATTCAATAAGATCATGGCTGATCATTCACCTCAGTACCACCTTCCTGCCTTCTCTGCATACCCCTTGATCTCTTTAGCCATAAGGGCCACATCTAACTCCCGCTTGAATATATGAACTGGCATCAACAACTCTCTGTGGTAGGGAATTCCATCGGTTAACAACTCTCTGAGTGAAGAAGTTTCTCCTCACCTCAGTTTTAAATGGTTTACCCCTTATCCTTAGACTATGTCCCCTGGTTCTGGACCATCCCAAGATCGGGAACATTCTTCCTGCATCTAACCTGTCCGGTCCCGTCAGAATTTTATATGTTTCTATGAAATCCCCTCTCATCCTTCTAAACTCCAGTGAATATAGGCCCAGTCGATCCAGTCTCTCCTCATATGACAGCCCAGCCATCCCTGGAATCAGTCTGGTGAACCTTCGCTTCACTCCCTCAATAGCAAGAATATCCTTCCTCAGATTGGAGACCAAAACTGAACACAATATTCCAGGTGAGGCCTCACCAAGACACTGTACAATTGCAGCAAGACCTCCCTGCTCCTATACTCAAATCCCCTAGCAATGAAGGCCAACATACCATTTGCCTTCTTCACCGCCTGCTGTACCTGCATGCCAACTTTCAATGACTGATGTACCATGACACCCAGGTCTCATTGCACCTCCAATTTTCCTAATCTTTCACCATTCAGATAATATTCTGCCTTCATGTTTTTGCCACCAAATTGGATAACCTCACATTTATCCACATTATACTGCATCGGCCATGCATTTGCCCACTCACCTAACCTGTCCAAGTCACCCTGCAGCTTCTTAGCAGCCTCCTCACAGCTCACACCGCCACCCAGCTTAGTGTCATCTGCAAACCTGGAGATATTACACTCAAATCCTTCATCTAAATCATTAATGTATATCGTAAATAGCTGGGATCCCAGCACTGAGCCCAGCGGCACCCCACTAGTCACTACTGACCATTCTAAAAAGGACCTGTTTATCCCGACTCTCTGCTTCCTGTCTACCAACCAGTTCTCTATCCACGTCAGCACATTACCCCCAATACCATGTGCTTTAATTTTGCACACCAATCTCTTGTGTGGGACCTTGTCAAAAGCCTTTTGAAAGTCCAAATACACCACATCCACTGGTTCTCCCTTGTCCACTCTACCAGTTACAACCTCAAAAAATTCTAGAAGATTTGTCAAGCATGATTTCCCTTTCATAAATCCATGTTGACTTGGACCGATCCTGTCACTGCTTTCCAAATGCACTGCTATTTCATCTTTAATAATTGATTCCAACATTTTCCCCATTACTGATGTCTGGCTAACCGGTCTATAATTACCCATTTTCTCTCTTCCTCCTTTCTTAAAAAGTGGTGTTACATTAGCTAACCTCCAGTCCGTAGGAACTGATCCAGAGTCGATAGACTGTTGGAAAATGATCACCAATGCATCCACTATTTCTAGGGCCACTTCCTTAAGTACTCTGGGATGCAGACTATCAGGCCAGGGTATTTATTGGCTTTCAATAACATCAATTTCCCTCACACAATTTCCCGCCTAATGAGGATTTCCTTCAGTTCCTCCCTCTTGGTCCCCTAGTATTTCCGGAAGGTTATTTGTGCCTTCTTCATGTAGACAGAACCAAAGTATTTGTTCAACTGGTCCGCCATTTGTTTGTTCCCCATTATAAGTTCACCTGAATCTGACTGCAAGGGGCCTAAGTTTGTCTTCACTAATTTGTTTCTCTTCACATATCTATTGAAGCTTTTGCAGTCAGTTTTTATGTTCCCAGCAAGCTTCCTCTCATAATCTATTTTCCCCCTCCTAATTAAGCCTTTTGTCCTCCTCTGCTGAAGTCTAAATTTCTCCCAGTCCTCAGGTTTGCTGCTTTTTCTGGCCAATTTATTTGCCTCTTCCTTGGATTTAACACTATCCTTAATTTTCCTTGTAAGCCACAGTTGAGCCACCTTCCCCGTTTTATTTTTATTCCCGACAGAGATGTATGATTGTTGAAGTTCATCCATGTGATCTTTAAATGTTTGCCATTGCCTATCCACCGTCAATCCTTTAAGTATTATTCACCAGTCTATTCTAGCCAATTCACATCTCATACCGTCGAAGTTAGCTTTCCTTAAGTTCAGTACCCTAGTTTCTGATTTAACTGTGTCACTCTCCATCTTAATAAAGAATTCTACCATATTATGGTCACTCTTTCCCAAGGGGCCTCGCACAGCAAGATTGCTAATTTGTCCTTTCTTATTCTGGAACATTCTTCCTGCATCTAACCTATTCAGTCCCATCAGAATTTTATATGTTTCTATGAGATCCCCTCTCCTCCTTCTAAACTCCAGTAAATACAGGCCCAGTCGATCCAGTCTCTCCTCAAATGTCAGTCCTGCCATCCCGGGAATCAGTCTGCTGAACCTTTGCTGCACTCCCTCAATAGCAAGAACGTCCTTCCTCAGATTAGGAGACCAAAACTGAACACAATATTCCAGGTGAGGCCTCACTAAGGCCCTGTACAACTGCAATAAGACCTCCCTGCTCCTATACTCAAATCTCCTCGCGATGAAGGCCAACATACCATTTGCCTTCTTCACTGCCTGCTGTACCTGCATGCCTACCTTCAATGACTGATGTACCATGACACCCAGGTCTCGTTGCACCTCCCCTTTTCCTAATCTGCCGCTATTCAGATAATATTCTGTCTTCGTGTTTTTGCCACCAAAGTGGATAACCTCACATTTATCCACATTATACTGCATCTGCCATGCGTTTGCCCACTCACCTAACCTGTCCAAGTCACCCTGCAGCCTCTTAACGTCCTCCTCACAGCTCACACCACCACCTAGCTTAGTGTCATCTGAAAACTTGGAGATATTACACTCAATTCCTTCATCTAAATCATTTATGTATATTGTAAATAGCTGGTGGCCCAGCACTGAACACTGCGGCACCCCACTAGTCACTGCCTGCCATTCTGAAAAAGACCCATTTATCCCGACTCTCTGCTTCCTGTCGGCCAACCAGTTCTCTACCTTGGTCAGTACGTTACCCCCAATACCAGGTGCTTTAATTTTGCACACCAATCTCTTGTGTGGGACCTTGTCAAAAGCCTTTTGAAAGTCCAAATACACCACATCCATGGGTTCTCCCTTGTCCACTCTACCAGTTACATCCTCAAAAAATTCTAGAAGATTTGTCAAGCATGATTTCCCTTTCATAAATCCATGATGATTTGGACCAATCCCGTCACTGATTTCCAAATGCACTGCTAGTTCATCTTTAATAATTGATTCCAACATTTTCCCCACTACTGATGCCAGGCTAACCGGTCTATAATTATCCATTTTCTCTCTTGCTCCTTTTTTAAACAGTAGTTTTACATTAGTACCTTCCAGTCCATAGGAACTGATCCAGAGTCGATAGACTGTTGCAAAATGATCACCAATGCATCCACTATTTCTAGGGTTACTTCCTTAAGTACTCTAGGATGCAGACTATCAGGCCCCAGGGATTTATCAGCCTTCAAGCCCATCAATTTCCCTAACACAATTTCCTGTCTACTGAGGATTTCCTTCAGTTCCTCCTTCTCACTAGACCCTCGGTCCCCTAGTATTTCCGGAAGGTTATTTGTGCCTTCCTTCGTGAAGACAGAACCAAAGTATTTGTTTAACTGGTCCGCCATTTCTTTGTTCCCCATTATAAATTCACCTGAATCTGACTGCAAGGGACATATGTTTGTCTTCACTAATCTTTTTTTCTTCACATATCTATAGAAGCTTTTGCTGTCGGTTTTTATTTTGTTTGTTGCTTGTTTCCAGCAAGCTTCCTCTCATACTCCATTTTCCTCCTCCTAATTAAATCCTTTGTCCTCCTCTGCTGTATTATAAAATTCTCCCAGTCATCAGGTTTGTTGCTTTTTCTGGCCAATTTCTATCCCTCTTCCTTGGATTTAACACTATCCTTAATTTGCCTTGTTAGCCACTGTTGAGCCACCTTCCCCGGTTTATTTTTACTCCAGACAGGGATATACAATTGTTGAAGTTCATCCATGTGATCTTTAAATGTTTGCCATTGCCTATCCACCGTCAACCCTTTAAGTATCACTCACCAGTCTATTCTAGTCAATTCACATCTCCTACCGTCGAAGTTCGCTTTCCTTAAGTTTGGGACCCTAGTTTCTGATTTAACCGTGTCACTCTCCATCTTAATAAAGAATTCTACCATATTAACTCTTTCCCAAGGGGCCTCGCACAGCAAGATTGCTAATTAGTCCTTTCTCATTACACATCACCCAGTCTAGGATGGCCAGCCCTCTAGTTGATTACTCGACATATTTGTCTAGAAAACCATCCCGAATACATTCCAGGAAATCGTCCTCCCACGCATTGCTACCAGTTTGGTGAGCCTAATCAATATATAGATTAAAGTCACCCATGATAACTGCTGTACCTTTATTGCACGCATCCCTAATTTCTTGTTTGATGCTGTCCCCAACCTCACTACTACTGTTTGATGGTCTGTACACAACTTCTACTGGAGTTTCTGCCCTTTGGTATTCCGTTGCTCCACCCATACCGATTCCACATCATCCAAGCTAATATCCTTCCTTACTATTGCGTTAATTTCCTCTTTAACCTGCAACGCCAACCCACCTGCTTTACCTTTCTGTTTATCCTTCCTGAATGTTGACTACCCCTGGATGTTGCGTTCCCAGCCTTGGTCACCCTGGAGCCATGTCTCCATGATGCCAATTACACCATGTCCGTGAATTGCTATCTGCGCAGTTAATTCGTCCACCTTATTACGAATGCTCCTCGCATTGAGGCATACAGCCTTCAGGCCTGTCTTTTTAACACACTTTGACCCTTTAGAATTTTGGTGTAATGTGGCCCTTTTTGCTTTTTGCCTTGGGTTTCTCTACCCTCCACTTTTACTTTTCTTCTTTCTATCTTTTGCTTCTGCCCCCATTCTACTTCACTCTGTCTCCCTGAATAGGTACCCATCACCCTGCCATATTAGTTTAACCCCTCCCCAACAGCACTAACACACACTCCCCATAGGACATTGGTTCCGGTCCTGCCCAGGTGCAGACCGTCTGGTTTGTAGTGGTCCCACCTCCCCCAGAACTGGTTCCAATGTCCCAGCAATTTGAATCCCTTCCTTCTGCAGCACTCCTCCAGCCACGTATTCATCTGAACTATCCTGCAATTCCGACTCTGACTGGCATGTGGCACTGGTAGCAATCTTGAGATTACTACCTTTGAGGTCCTACTTTTTAATTTAGCTCCTAGCTCCCTAAATTCGTCTTGTAGGACCTCATCCCAATTTTACTTATATCGTTGATACCTATATGCACCACCACAACTGGCTGTTCACCCTCCCCCTTCAAAATCTCCTGCAGCCGCTCCGATACATTCTTGACCCTTGTACCAGGGAGGCAACATACCATCCTGGAGTCTCGATTGCGGCGCAGAAATGTCTATCAATTCCTCTTACAATAGAATCCCCTACCACTATAGCCCTCCCACTATTTTTCCTGCCCTCCTGTGCAGCAGAGCCACCCACGGTGCCATAAACTTGGCTGCTGCTGCTCTCCCCTGATGAGTCATCCTCCTCAACAGTACCCAAAGCAGTGTATCTGTTTTGCAGGGGGATGACCGCATGAGACGTTCGCTTATCCCATAGGCAAAATCACTAACACATCAAACTAGCTTGTTTTTGATGGCGAAGCCAACCCCATGGAGACGGCATTCCTCTTCTGGTTTGCCTTTCCAGAAGAACGTGCATCTACCACCTTGTTCCTTGAGCTGGCCTTCTCCTGCCCACCGGGTCTCGGTCAGGGCGGGGATGTCAATGTCGAAGCGCTTGAGTTCCCGGGCAATGACAGCAGCATGACATTCCAGTCTATCACTGTTGGGCTTGTCCATGAGGGTCCTGATGTTCCAGGTCCCGATCTTCATTTTAAAGGGTGGAAGATGCCTGTGCGTGAATTCTTTTAATGTGGGGTGGCCATTGCACACCAGCTACCACATGAACTTGACAGAGCAAGGTCTTGGTCCAATGGCAAGGGGATCCAAGATGATTGGAGACCAGGCTCTGCTGCATGGGCCTAGCACACACACACACATGTTCCTACTGATCCCATCCCTCCCTCCCTCAGGTCGTCTCTCCCTAGTTTTCAGAGATCGCAGTGTTGGAGCAGCTTGTGAATTTGTCCATAAAATACTGACACTGTACCCTGGGCCCCCCGGCTTCAGCTCCACCGCGCTGCTCTCCTGTGCTTTCCGTGTTCTCTCCAGCCGCTCACGTTTTGGTTGTTGGTTCTTTACTCGTGGCCAAGTGTATTCTGGCCTCATGTCCCAGGTCCAAACCTTGCTGCTGGCCTCGTGTACCGACTTCCCTGCTGGTCCATACTGTACTTTCCCTGGTTCCCGACCTCGTTGCTGGCCTCAACCTCCTGACCGCGCTATTGGTCTCGGCCTCCCAACCTCGCTGCTGGCCCATGCTGAGCCTTTCCTGGGTCCCGACCTCGTTGCTAGCCTCAACCACCTGACCTCGCTGCTGGCCTTAGCCTCCCGACCTCACTGCTGGTCCGTGCTATACCTTTCCTGGGTCCCGATCTCGCTGCTGGCCAATGCTGAGCCTTTCCTGGGTCCTGGCGTTACTCCTGGCCCGTGCTGAACCTTTCCTGGGTCCTCGCCGCCCGCTGATTCCCGTCGGTCCTCCGATCCTCGCCGCCCGCCATTTCTCGCCGCCCACGGCCCCCCAGCCCCGTGGCATTGGCATCTAAATGTAGTACAGGTAAATACCGGCCTGCTGTCCAGTGACGCTCACCACCTCTCCATCATTCCATTCCTCTCGCAGGCTGTTTCACATCGTAAAGCTGAAATGACAGTCACCACAAAGGAATGGTAAGTGAATGAATAAATTCATCAAAAATCAGTGAATACTTATTTACAACAAAAATATCAACTATTCACCCTTGTGCAATGCCTTAGTGCCTCTTGTTACTGTGCCTTTGCCGACTCTAGTGCTCCCACAAAGTGTTGGCCCAGTGGCTGCAGCAGGCCTAATGAAAGGCTGCTGAGTGTCCATAAGGAAGACTTCAGATGGCCTTGCAGAATGCCCTCGACCAGAAAGGCCCGGCTGTAGATGGCTCCACCTCAGCATGGGTGGCAGCAGTCTGGGCTGGCTGGATGATAGGCTTCGACAAGAGCAATGGTGGAGTAGCAGTGGTGGGAGCAGGAATGCTGTCATCCTGAGAGAGGACAGCAGATTCCTGCTCCACTGACCCACTGCCATTCCCTGTTGGAGCACAGATTGCTGGCCTGCTTCGTCACCGTGAAAGCTCCAGTCGATGGCGGTAGACCTCGCCACGATGGCAGCAGTCAGGGCTTGCGTGGCATCAAGCTGAACCTGCATGAGAGCAATCTGAGATTGATGCCACCAAGCATAGACTGCATTACAGCACTAAGACACTGTGTTGCTTCCACTTGTGCTGCAATGGAAGCTTCCAGATCGCCCATCACACGCGGCATCAGGTCTGGGTCGCCAGGGTCTCTCTGGGAGTCTACCATTCTTTGCAAACTGGAAATGATGGGCTCCATGGTGTACGCAGAGCCTTGTGCAATGTTGGAGGTGGTCTCCTCCACGTTCCTTACCATTGCCGAGAGGCTCTTGGTCACCCTTGCCATTGCACCAACCATCTCCATGTGCATGCCCATCACCCTTCGAGGTCCTCACCTGAGTCCTGTGTAGCAGAACTCGCCCTCTAGAGAGCTTGGCCCCGAGCTTCCCTTTTCCCATGGTCTTGCTGCAGCCCACTAATCCCCGGTGCCTCACCCTGTGCAGATCCTTCTACTATCCTAGCCTCTAACGAATGCGTAATGCCAGTATCTGAGCTGGTGTCTCTGGGTGAGACATGCAGTGATGCAATGTGTTCTTCCTCCTCCTCTTCTCCCGCCTTACTCTCTATGATGCCCTCAGCTACAGGATGTTTAGCATAAAGCATAAAGGCACAAGAATCAGGTTAAGGTGAGATAAGGTGGGTAGGAAAGGAGAAATGCAAGCATACAGCATAATTAGCTGGAAAGTGGAAAACGCTTGTGGCGTGATGGGGAAGTGTAAGAATGAGGAGTTGAGATGAACTTACCGTTGTTGTCCCCAAGGGGGTCAACGTTACTGATGGCCACAGCGCCCACCACTTGGAACCCAATAAACTGTAGCACTCTATTCTACAGTGCAGACAGTGGTTGGGTGTCAGCTTGTCCCCTATTTGTGCACTCCTACTCCCTCCTGTTTTGAGCAACCTTGGCCTGCAAGAGAATGGAAAGTGTGTGAGTGAGTGTGGAACAATGTGTTTGGGTGATGTATCTGCCATAGTTGAATAGCTCTCATTATGTGCAAGGTGTGAAATGTGAGTCTTGGTAGGTAGGGATTGTTGATTGGTTAGTGCTGGGGGGCGGGGGGGGGGGTGGGGGCGGTGGTGCTTTAGGCAGTGTGTGAAGACTATGGTTCAGATGGTGGTATAAGAACATAAGAACATGAGAATTAGGAACAGGAGTATGCCATCTAGCCCCTGGAGCCTGCACCGCCATTCAAAAAGATCATGGCTGATCTGGCCGTGGACTCAGCTCCACTTACCCGCCCACTCCCCATAACCCCTTAATTTCCTAATTGGTTAAAAATTTATCTATCTGTGATTTGAATACATTCAATGAGCTAGCCTCAACTGCTTCCTTGGGCAGAGAATTCCACAGATTCACAACCCTCTGGGAGAAGAAATTCCTTCTCAACTCGGTTTTAAATTGGCTCCCCCGTATTTTGAGGCTGTGCCCCCTAGTTCTAGTCTCCCCGACCAGTGGAAACAACCTCTCTGCCTCTATCTCGTCTATCCCTTTCATTATTTTAAATGTTTCTATAAGATCACCCCTCATCCTTCTGAACTCCAACGAGAGTTGCATTTGTTGCATATATTGCATTTGTTGCAGCATTCATTCACCATGAACACACGAGTGAGGTCTTTAAATTTCTTCCTGCACTGTGTGTGGATCCGGGGGGGCCACAGTGCTGCCCAAGACCTGTTGCACTACCTCCCCCCACATGGTGCAGAAGACTTGCGGCGAGGGCCTCCTGCCACTGGCCGGGTAGAGCACCGCCCTCTGTCTCTCCACAGTGAACACCAACATCTCCAATGCTTGATCGCAGAATCTGCGGGCTCTCTCCCTGGGGCATGGATCTGCCATGAGTACACGATCGAGACCTCTGGCTCCTTCTCCTTGTCTTGCTTTTGCTTGCTGAGGCAGCTGAATAGCCAGCAATGCTGAGAATGAGGTTCTGCAACTTCAATGAATCTGCCCTTTAAGTACTCAAAAAAGCCTGTGGCAATCTTGACTTGCGATTAGACTGCCTCTGATATTGGTCCTTCCTTTGCGTTTGGGCTTTAAGACTTGAATTAGGGCTCCAATCATTTGTTGGAGCAGTGAGCACGAATTTTGCGTGCAGTCTAAAGCCTTTGCGCCTGGTGCTAATTCTTCAACTTTTCTGCTGACACCACCCATTCCTAGCTCAGAATAAGGGGTGGGTCATTTCGGACTGAGATGAGGAGACATTGCTTTACTTAGAGGTTTGTGAGTCTTTGGAATTCTCTACACCAGAGGGCTGTGTATGCTCAGTCAATGAATATATTCAAGACTGAGATCGATAGATTTTTGGGCACTAAGGGTATCAGGGGATATGGGGATGAGGCGGGAAAGTAGAGTTGTTGCATAAGTTCAGCCATGAGCTTATTGAATGGCAGAGCAGGCTCGAGGGGCCATATGACCTGCTCTTGCTTCTTATGTTCTTATGTTCTTTCCTCCTTTTTCCTTCGTTCTGTACTTGCTTATATACTGTTAAATCTCTAACTTCTTCCAGTTCTGATGAAAGGTCATCGACCTGAAAAGTTAAGTCTGTTTCTATCTCCATAGATGCTGCCTGACCTACTGAGTATTTCCAGTATTTTCTGTTTTAGCTCACACTTATTTACCTGATTAACACTGTCTGTGTTTTTACTTTTAACATTTTTAGCATATGGTATAATCATGATACAATATGAAGTTGCTTAGAATAATATTCTTCCTGCTCCGAACAACTCATTTACTCATACCTTTTTTTCTTATGTTATTCAGTTAGCCCATTTGTGGAATATATAGCTCATTGTATTTTATATAAAGCATAGAAACCAATAACATAAAAATAGCACATAATGATTAAACAGATGTTACAAGTGTTTCAATGATATTTGCAATTGCATCAACAACGATCACAATCGTTTTGAAAAGATTCAGAGGACACACTAAAGATTCTAAAGTGAACCTTCTGAATATTTATCCAGAGATATGCAATACGCAGCCACGATGTTGATACTGGTTCCACTGTGATCTGATGCGCAATAGAGCATGCACTCATTGTCACGAGGTTTAACAGGCTAATTATCAATAGTTATTAGAGTTATCAATGCATCCACTGACAAACAGGATTATCAGACCAAATAATCTTCAATTGGTCAATAATAGCACCTGCCACACTACTAACCATGCTGCTTTATAAATCTAACAGTTCATTGGTAAAATACTTCTACATAACTTTCTAAAAAGAAAATCAGCAGATGTTCATCTGAGACTGATAACAATCAACAGTGCTACTGTTAGCGTTAAATCATTGCAAATTAAATTGCTCATTAATTCCACCATTTAATACTTGAATGCAAGATGCTAATACAGGACTACTAAAATATTCCTACCCTCTAAAAATAGCGAAGTGAACCTCCTAAGCTATTCGGCCATAATGTAAGTTTGAAGATAAAATTGGTTTACAGTTACAATCTCCATCTATTGGAATAAGGGTAGATGTTAGCTGTGGATGTGAAAATAAATATGCACTCCTATTTAGATTGTTTATTTTTCATCAATTTTGCTAGTCTAATGAACTCGCCGATTTCCTAAAGTAAGTAAGCTCATTAGGAGTTTCTCGCATTAAAATCTTGCCTGGCCAGACAACCTTTACAAACTTTACTTCGGATGCCATTGACTTCCACTTTGATAGCTGTAAGTTGTTCCTTATTCAGGAAACATATCTTGAGTTAATTGCACTCATCCTGGAAAATCTTGTAGATAGGCACCAGCTCGGGATCACTGTCAGAGAATAGGAAATCCTAACACTGACAAAGAGGTAAGGATAACCGTGTTCTGCAGATGATATCTTAACTTAAATCCCAGCCACTGGGTATATTTGCTTGAATATTATCACTTTACAATAGTTGGGGCATATAGTCCTTAATCATCTTAAATTATTACACAATAAGTAATAAAGTTATTACACAATAAGTAATAATTTCCTTCATTGCAAAGGTACAGTTGTAGCTAATACAAAGCAAAATACTGCGGATGCAGGAAAACTGAAATAAATCAGAAAATGCCAGAGACTCTGCTTCTCTCCACAGACGCTGCCTGACCTGCTGAGCACTTCCAGCATTTTCTGGTTTTATTGTGCAGGTATAGCTGAGCGGTTCTACACAGAAAACACTAAAGAAACTGGTGGTGTTCTCCTTGGAGCAGAGAAGGTTAAGGAGAGATTTGATAGAGATGTTCAAAATCATGAAGTGTTTTAATAGAGTAAATAAGGAGAAACTGTTTCCAGTGACAGATTCAACGTAATTGACAAAAGAACCAGAGGTAGCATGAAAGAAAAAAAATGACACCGCGAGCTGTTATTATCTCTAATGCACTGCCTGAAAGGATGGTAGAGGCGGATTGAATAGCAACGTTCAAAAGAGAAGTCGATAAGTACCTGAAGGGCAAAAATTTGCAGGGCTGTGGGGAAAGGATGGGGGAGTGGGACTAATTGAATAGCTCTTTTCACAGTTACGATGGGCAGAATGGCCTTCAGTGATTCCATGATTCTAAGAGGCAGTAAAGCCCTAATTGTCATTGGATTATTAGACATAGTGACCTAGGAATGTGAAATGAGTCCCTTGTCAGTGTGGCATGGTTTCTTTTGCAGTCTATGTTGAACAAGACTTTTGTTTCAAGCACCATCACCTAATTAAGGTTCCGATGGAGGAGGCAGCAATGTTGGAGAGTTGACAGGATTGATGGCCCCAGGGAGATCAGTAAGTATGAACAGCTTACTGATGACAAATGGCCAGTGTTTAACCAGTTTCAGGTATCAGATAACATGAAAGTGTAACCAAGGAGGATATGGGCAAAATTAGTAAGAAGACAGTCCATCTAAATGGAATGAGGGAGAAAGCTATAGTGTGAGAAAGGAGAAGAGGAGTAAGGGTAGCAGCAGATTCAGTGGTGTCGTAAACAGTTTTTCAACTATACAGGGAAAGGTAACAGAGTGGCAATTTTCTGTCGGGGGCAAAGGTTAGCAGAGAGAGGATAAGTTACTGCAAGGAATGGGAGCTAAACTTCAGATTGTAAGAGAAAGTCAAATGCTTAAAATTGGGTCTAGGCTTCTTGCTTGAGGACTGAAGGTAAAGTCATCCAAAGCTTCGTTCATTGAGTTATATACCAATCTACGATAAAAGTAATAAGTTTCTTAGTTGAATTTTAGGAGAAAATGAGTGGATGGCTATATTAGTGCCTGTTGGTAGGCTTTATATAACGGTGACTATTTTTGGAGTGAGCCAGGAGCTGAGGGCTTCATCTCAATAAAACAAGAGCAGGTAGACTGGCCACCGTTAAAGAGCATTTGCCCAGTTATTTTATACATGATACATGGAAAGAGCAGTAATATGAAGGGGGAATTACCTGGAACCCAAAGGAAAGTTCTTGAAAGTAAATGTGGACAAAAAGCAGAAAAAGGTAAGCATTTTGTGTACTGATCCTGGGATTATAATCAAACAGTTCTGCAAGATGATAAATAATTGAATTGAAGAATGGGTACTATGTAATATGAATGATGGTTTGGTTAAACCAGGATGCTGCCAAGGTATATAGCCTCCAGAAGGGAACATGACAAAGTTGGCAAAGTGGCAATGTAGATCAGAGATGAAATTGAGTCCATAGAAGGGAATAATATATAATTTGGCTGATACAGCAGAGATGGTATGGATTGAGTCCAAGGAAAGAAGGTAATAATCTTCCAAAATAAAGAGCTTGCATTTATATTGTGCATTATTATTATGCTTCAGGACATCTCTGATTCATATCCAATTAATTGCTTTTTGAAATATAATCACTGTTATTATGTAGTAAAGCATGGGGGCAGTCAATTTTGTACACAGCAAGGCTCCATAGGCACTAAATGAGATGACTGGCCTGTTAATTTATTTTTGGTGGCATGGGTTGAAGGATAAATGTTGAGTAGCACATGGGGAGAACTCCCTGCTCTTTCTTCCAGCAGTCCCATGGAATTTTAACACTTACCTACACAGGCAGGTGAAGCCTTGGTTTAATGTGTCATCGCTAAGACAGTACAATGCACTGCTCCCTTAGTACTGCATTGAAGTATTTTTTGATTCTAGAATGGGGTTTCAACCAGTGGACATGTCCCAAAAGTGAAAATGCTATGATCTGAATCAAGCTGAATATTCTGGATGGAGCGGAAAGAGAGCAGTTAAGGAATTTTTTTTTTTTAGATTAGGGAGGCCTGACAAACACTAGAGGAAAAGCAATGTTTCTTGAGATGGTGCACTAGTTTGCCAAACACTGTTGAACAAGGTCATTCACTTTCAGAATCAATTTTGTAACATGGATAAGTTTAATAGACATTACAACCATTTTAATCAAATGTTGGGCCACTCTGGTAGGGTTGAAACTCTTGTGATAAGAATCAATCCAACCTTGATGTGCTGATGAGCGTGTCCCTTGGGATGATTCAAAGCCAAGGCCTTTTAGACTATTAAAGGCAGCAGCATGACAAAAATATCTGACTTTTAAAACTTTTTTTTAAGTTTCACCTGCTAATTCAGTGTTCATTGTTTCATATGTTGAAACTTAGTTGTATGTAGTCCTTTTCTGTTTACCCTTCAACTTTCATATACTTCTTTCCATCCAATATTCTCTGTCTCTTCCTTGTATAGATGGTAAGAAATAAAATGTTTTCATATAGTACATACTTCATTCGGTGTCCAGCATTCGGCGAGGTGGCCCTGATTGCAAGGACCATCAGCAGGTCAGGGTCAAAGGAGCAGCGTGCTGAGGCATACCACTTCAAGGTACAGCGTGTGCTGGTGCACTAGAGTGACGGCTGTGTAAAGGGCGACTGGATTGGATGTCACCGAGATACAGGTCGCTGATTGGAGCGTGGAAAGGTACAGCAGGAGTGGCGAGGTCAGGGGGCAGGAGTGGCGAGAGATTGTAGAGCATTGTGATCAGGGTCCAGGAGGGGTATGAGTTCGGGGCCCAGAAAAGGCGAGGGCCAGGGGCATCCCACACTGCAACATGTGTGCACACTAGGTCTGTGCAGCAGAGCTGGTCTCCAGTTGCCTTGGTTAATCCCTGCCACTGGATCAGACCTCGCTCTGTCAAGCACGTGTGGTGGCTGGTGTGCAACGGCCACCACACTTAAAAAAATCCACGCACAGGCATCTTCCACCCTTCAACATGCAGTTCGGGAATATTAGGTCCTTCATTGAATGACCTGTGAACTCATCCCGTTTTGGCGTGGAAGCGGGTCATCCTCGATACGAGGGGCTGCCTATGATGATTTCAGATATCCCTTTTATTTAACTGGATTATGTTAGCATTCAGTTGTTTATCAGTTTATCAATGACCACGGTAAAGAAATACATTATAATAGGAGATGAACTCTAGGGAGTGGCCAAATTCAGTCACAGTGTATTGTAAGAAGTGAAGCTAAACGGTGTTGTCTGAATATAGACTCCGGTTTCCGAATTCTCATTGGACTGTCTACCCACCTGTTTGTACATCACTGATTTATTGAGGATGGACAGTTAAAAAAGGCAGAGCCCTGTCCCCAAACTTGCGCCCCATTGTAACATTAGGGCGAGTTAAACTCACAAAAATACTTCTTATCAGTACCCTTGAATGTCCAAGTACCGTTCCTGGTCTGTCATTCTTGCCGATCAATTAGATCCTTCCCCAGACTGCCTTATTTATTTAATTAGCACTGCAATAAAAAAAACTTGAATATTTAAATGATTTTACGAATGTTTTGTTTTAATGGGGAACGCATCACTTACTAAGTCAAACTGAAACATGTACTACGCCTCTCGAAACTAAGTGTTTGAAAGCTCCCCTCCTGGTATTCTGGAAACAGCGTGAAAGATCAACGATTTCGCAGCTTGCCTGTAAACTTCCCAAGGACACATGTGTTTGTGAAACTTTCATGACCACAATATCTCCTTAGGCTCGGGCTCTTGATTTTCTTCCTTTTTTAAAAAAAACGGCGTGTATATTGATCGGTGATTAATCCACCTTGCATTTGGCTTTGCCCTAGACCCATTACGTCAGTGGTTTTTGTTGCAGTCCACGGGCTGCGATTGCTGTAGGTGTCTGTTGAAAGCGTTTGCTCCTGTCAATCCATGCCATGATGAATACATACTACTTCAACTGGCAGAAGCTAAGTGAGGCTGGCAGTACTGTCATCGCCTGAGGAGATCCGAGCTTTTGGTTAAGGAAAGTCTTTATTTAAAATATTTATCGTGGGCATTGCATCGACTGCTACTTTGTATTTTCCTATTGGGAATATATATATATATACATAAGCTTCCACCATTACTTCAAAAAGTAAAGAGTTGTTGGATTTGGCTTCTCGGATATTCCGAAACAAGCGTGTGATCGCGGCACTGCTGTGCATCGTCATGGTGTTAATCCTCCTTGTGTTGATCCCAATTCTGGTCCACAGTTCGAAAGCTGCCGCTCACTATGAGATGCTGGGAACATGCAGGATGATCTGCGATCCTTACAACCCCAAACCCAGTAGCACGGCTGTGGAGCTGATGCAGGATTTCAGTGCCATCCCTCCTCCACCACCCTTCATCCAAGGACTGAAAGGAGAACCTGGGCGAGCAGGGAAACCCGGACCAAGGGGTGCTCCAGGAGCGACCGGTCCACCGGGACCTAGGGGCCCACCAGGAGAAAGGGGTGATCGAGTGAAGTCTGCTTTTCCAGGGCTGACTGGTTCAGGGGAGGCGGTCACCGGAGCGCTGAGCAGTACCGCGTTCAGTAGCCCGAAGATCGCGTTTTATGTCGGTTTAAAAAGTCCACATGAAGGATATGAAGTTCTTAAGTTTGATGATGTGGTCACAAATTTAGGAAATTACTACGATTCTACTACTGGGAAGTTTACGTGTGCTGTGCCCGGGATCTACTTCTTCACGTACCATGTCCTAATGAGAGGAGGTGATGGGACAAGCATGTGGGCAGACCTCTGCAAAAACGGCCAGGTGAGTGAGAGCTTGCTCTCGGCACTGTGCGTGACACCGGGGTTTTGTTGCTCAGCACTGCGTTGCGGTCGGAAACCTCACCGGCGTTAATTACGGAGGCACCACTTTCAAGGTAAACAAACTATAATCAACCCATCAATAGGATTTGCTGTAGAGAACTAGATTACAAGAGTTGTTCAATGAAATTCATCTGGAATCGACTCAGGAATGGTCAGCCGATTTCACTGCACCTGGTCAAGTGTTTATGTAGAAACTTGTTTCATGAACTCAAAGCATGACCCATGTTTACCTTTTGTGTTGATTTACAGAAGACCGTGAATGTTATTTTTATCAGTTGGACCTGCTGCACTTTTCAGTGAAGACCAAGTCTGACCAACCTGACTCCATATTAGAGGCGAATGGAACTTGGAATAAAACTTGCTTCATGAGCTTGTAGCACGGTGCCTCAACTTCAGAGTGATGTTAGAGGTGCAGGATCTGACTTAAATCTGCCAAACTTAGGCCACTTGAAGTAATCAATTGTTCTGTGGTTTCTTTTGGTATTTAGGTTCGTGCCAGTGCGATTGCCCAGGACGCGGACCAGAATTATGATTACGCCAGTAACAGTGTGGTTCTTCACCTGGACTCTGGAGATGAGATTTATATTAAACTAGACGGCGGGAAAGCACACGGCGGCAACAATAACAAATACAGCACTTTCTCTGGTTTCATTTTATATGCAGATTAAATGACCCAGATCAGACATTCGGAATATAAATCAGATGTTATTTAACGACGTTTAGCTGTCAATGTCAGTTTGTCTATGGTTATTTAATTTCGATTTCAGACTGTTTTTGTACCGAATGCAGAGGCGTGATTGTTGGTGTTCAGCAAATTCATAAATGAAGTGTGCTTGGCACATGGCGCAATGTTTAGTAACAATGCATTACATCAGTCAAATTCTGTATGGGCAGTTCTTGGGAGGAATAGAATACGTTGCAAAATTGGATTTGTTCATTCCTGGTGGACATATTGCAAGTACTTATCGTTACAACCCAAGCCTTTGGTGTATTAAAACATTAAATATTATTTTCTACAGAACTTTGCTCTGGTTTTTTTACATGTACTGAAAGTAGCTAAATAAATTGCATATTGCTGCTATTTAAGTCACACCATTCCATTTTCACAATTCAGTCAAGATTTTCTGGCATTTATTGAGAATACAGACAACTCATCCCACGAATTGGTTTGATAATTATTTATGTTATCGTCCGTACGCCGCCAATATGGGTTTTTTTACACCTCAAAAAAGGTCTCGCTTTTTGTGTTGTATAAGCAGCATTTATAGAGTTCTAGTCGACTTCTAGTCGAATTCTGACCATGTGTTTTATTATCAAGTTGCATTTTACAGAATGACTAAACAAAGATTAAGGTGACGATGTCAAGAATGATTAAGAGCATGCAGCGCGTCATCATCAATAACAAGGCCAGTGGCTGTGCGCCACACGTTAAACTCTGTAGCTACTGGGAGTTACAATCCCCCTCCATTGTACATGGTGATATTTTATAGCAGTTTACTTCCACAGAAATGAATATTGCTAGTGCTCTTGTTACAAGAAATGCAGTAACGTTTTATTTACAATCCCTTTCACTTATTGTTAGTGTAAAGAAAGTAAATTGTCCTATTGGTTGTGACTGTGCGTCTGATACCCACATAAACATAGCTGGAACTTTAGCTGTACTGGAATTCACATTAAAGCTTCATCACGCCAGTAGTCTGCTGATGATAGAAGTGATCCGAAAATAGCATCCACTTTGCGAAGATTTTAATAAAGTTGTACATATTTTATATAGTGATCAATCTCTCCAATATGTCAGCTTTATAATAGAGAATATGAATTTATCTTTAAGCTGGTTCAGCTAAAATGAACTGTACCCGTATCTGTTTCATTCAGTTTTCAAATCTTGCTTTAAAAAATCCCATTTGTCCAGAGTTGCAGAGAGAGGAAAGCTAAAGCACAAACTCTTCTTCAAGTTTCACAAATTAATATTGACATGCAAAAGTTTTTCTGGGGCAGTATGGAAATCTAAGGAGATATCATTGTAGTCTAGTGTAAAGGAAAACTGTTTGTACTTTTAACAAAGGCCTGAGCGTTCCCCACGGTGAAAGGGCAATGAAGATTCATTGCAAGGGAATTGGCGTTCACGTTAAAAATACAAATTTCAGCCTGAGATTCTGCAATCTGTATTCCCCGCTACAACCGGCTTCCTCCAATTCTCATTCACCGCTGCATTTGTGTCTGTTGAGGTGTCAAGAGCTAAAAGGATGATGGATTGATGAGGCTTGTGAGAGAGGAGAGTTGCGTGACAGTTCGCCCTGACAGTGATGTATGTATCCTCACATTATCAATGTCATGCCGGGGATTTAGGAAAGCTTGCGGAGCGCCCCTCTTTCTACGTGCTGTCATGTTGCTAATTATCATGTCGGATAACATTCACAAAGACATATTACTGGTGACAATGACAGCAGACACAATCGATAAAAAACAAGATGAATCAATTTATTAACATCGCTTAACTGGTGTATTTTTAATGTTCTTTTTTTTAAGAGATGCGACATTAAAACATTAAATCTCAGCATCTGTATTATTAATTATATATAAAATGCATTTGAAGAGTTGTCAGGGTCTTTCAATCAATATACAGAATTGATTGACTACAATCTTTCGAGATTTTACAGTCCGTAGAAACGTGAAGCCCCAGGCGTTGAAATTAACCCTAGAAAATTAATAAAATAAACTTCAAGAAGTACCTCAGTTTACTTTATCAGATTTAATTAGAGCAGCTACACTGCTGAATACGTAATTAATATTGATTTATGATTGGTAGATTTGGTGAGCATGACTTCAAATCCAGGACACTTAATTATTAGAGGAATGAAAGTGATAAAATGATTGGTTTGTAAAATTGCCTTTAAACAACGTTGGACCCAAATTTCCTTTATTTGAGAAAAAGTGGAGAACTGCCTGTTTTTCATTTTAGTTTATGACTTACTAATAAAATTGTAGCAATGCATGGTTTGAAGATGTGCAATTCATGAGAAGGTGCTTTCATTAGCCGCAATGCAAAAATAAGTCTCAATGTATCTTTAACAATGACAATTTAACATTGCTGAAGTAGCTGGTGAGCCACTTTACTGGTATAAGTGTTAAAAGTTTATTCATCATGCATTTTTTGTGAGAAATGGATTGACACCAAACTCAAAAGCCAGTTTTTCGAGGGTATTCTTGGCTATCACTCTTTGGAAGTAAATGGAAAAGGAAATTGGGTGGAGTGCAAAATAGGCTGCTGAGTGAATTTTGGCCATCTTGCCCTACTACACAACACAAATTTATACCCTGAGGTACTTTTACATTTGGTTGGTTGCTGGAGGTGCAAGATCTGTACTCTGGAACAGGTACACTGGCATAGATCTTGTTCAATGTAAAGGACTTTTAAGCATGTCAATGGTTGTCGATGTGTGCCAGACATTTAGATGACTAAAAAAAACAATTCATTGCACACAGGGAAGCTTGTTGAGTTATTTGGGAGAGAATGCTTGGAAGGTATCTGATCATCAGAAGTTGAAAGAAAGTGCAGAATCTGGAATGTTCTGCATTATTCAGATGTTCTATGATTTGTATGATATGGTAGATCACCATATCCACACAAATTACTTGTGCAAATGCATAATAATATATGTCTTTCTCATAAAATGTAAATGTTTCTGATTATTTCAGGGGTAAACTTCCTACCTGCAGTGGAGGATACCCCAGGAAATGCATGTCAAGGGCAAAGGGGGTAGAAACTGGCATAAAAACAGAAAATGTTGGAAATTTCAACTGGTAGAAACTGCATAATGGGTCCCTGCTTCAATTTTCTTTGCCAAACACCCCAGAACTGGAACCAGAGCCAATCATTCACAAGGCATTAAGCAGAAGAAAATCAACTTTGTTGTGACTCCTTATTATCTACTTTTCTTTCCCAAAATGTAGAAATGGAAGAAAATCTAATTCATAGACCTCTCCTTACACTATAAACACCTTGAGGGTGTTGTACATGACAGAATTATAAATTTAAAACCTGTTAATTGGTATACTGATTATAATGTTATTCCTGTTAAGCAGACTTTTACTTTAAGCTATCAATGCAGCATTCAGCTACCATAGTGTCAGAATGTTATTATTTTCTCTATTGCAGTTATTTTAATAAAAAGAATAAAAGAAAACAATTTAAACCATAATCTTAAATATCATACAACAATTCTGCGTTTAAAAAGCATGCACATGTTCAGTTAAACAATGGTTGCAATTAAATAAATGTATGTCCACTGTTAGATGTTGCAAAAATGATTATTTCATGTTGCTAAGTGACCGGCATTGGTTTTCTGGAAGAATGAAGATACATTACCTCGAGGGTATATTGCCAAATTGAAAGAGAATATGTACATGCACTGAAAATGTCATTTGAACCAACATCTAGAGTTCAAGACAGCTAAAATATGCTCATTGACCTGATGTTGGATTATTTGTTATTTCTGAGAATGTCAAACCTTCAAATTACAGATGAAAAGAAATGAACATGACTTACTGAAATGCTACAACTGTCAGAATTTTATGCGAGCTTCAGGTATCATGTCATCGCAGCTTTAACACTTCAGATTTATATACACTGATACAGAGGGGCGTTACCTTTGATAATAACCATCTGGACAAAGTCATTTCTTATCCAATGCTGCACCTTTCCTAGTTGAATATGCTGACTGAGAAGTTCCTGTCCTTCTATGCCCTGCAAAACTGCCGGCTAATTCATGTCACCCAGTCTGGTAACAGCAAACCCCTAGAAGGTGAACCAAGAATTATGCAAACATTCCCACCCAAGTCTCAAAAAGAATCTGCACATAAGAACATAAGAAATAGGAGCAAGACTAGGCCATACAGCCCTTCGAGCCTGCTCCACCATTCAATATGATCATGTCTGATCTGATCATGGACTCAGGTCCACCACACTGCCCGCTCCCCAAAACCACTTGTCCCCTTATCGTTTAAGAAACTCTCTATTTCTGTCTTAAATTTATTCAATGTCCCAGCTTCCACAGCTCTCTGAGGCAGTGAGTTCCGCAGATCCACAACCCTCTGAGAGAAGGAATTTCTCCTCATCTCAGTTCTAAGATTTTGCCCTCTAGTTCTAGTCCCCCCTATCAGTGGAAACATCCTCTCTGCATCCACCTTGTCAAACCCCCTCATAATCTTATACATTTCGTTAAGATCACCTGTCATTCTTCTGAATTCCAATGAGTAGAGGCCCAACCTACTTAACCTTTCCTCATAAGACAACCCCCTCATCTCCAGAATCAACCTTGTGGACCTTCTCTGAACTGCCTCCAAAGCAAATATATCCTTTCGTAAATGTGGAAACCAAAAGTGCACACAGGTGTGGCCTCACCAATGCCCTGTACAACTGTAGCAAGACTTCCCTGCTTTTATACTCCATCCCCTTTGCGATAAATGCCAAGATTCCATTGGCCTTCCTGATCACTTTCTGTACCTGTATACTAAACTTTTGTGTTTCTTGCACAAGTACCCCCAGGTCCCGCTGTAGTGCAGCACTTTGCAATCTCTCTCCATTTAAATAATAACCCGCTCTTTGATTTTTTTTCTGGCAAAGTGCATGACCTCACACTTTCCAATATTATACTCCATCTGCCAAATTTTTGCCCACCAAAATGCACCAAAGACAATGCGTCTCTCTTGATGCAGCAATACAATAACAACTTTAATTTGTATAAAACATTTAATCTCGAAAAATGTTCCAAGGGGTTTCACGGTGGTGAAAAAAGACAATAATGGATGCCACACTAAAGAGGAGATACTAGGAAGGGTTAGAGATGGATTTTAAGGAGGGGTTTAGGGGGGAATTCCAGAGTGTTGGGGTTAGGTGGCTGAAGGCACAGTCACCAGTGATGGGGCAAAAAGAGTAAGGAGGCACAGAAGTGGAACTGACTGGAGGGAGTTACTGAGATAACGAAGAGGGAAGCCTTGAAGGGATTTTAATACAAGGCTGAGAATTTTAAATTGGAGGTGTTGGCGATCGCAAGCCAATTTAGGTCAGCAAGTTCTGGGTGATAGGTCAGCGGGATCTGGTGTGAGATAAGCTCTGACCAGCAGCATTTTGGATAAGCTTTTGGAGCATGGAGGACCATAAAAGGTAATCTGTATGTGAAGGCAGAAGATGTGGATACGGTTCTTAATGAATACTTTGCATCTGTTTTCACAAAAGAGAGAAATGATGCAGACATTGCAATCAGGGAGGAGGAATGTGAAATATTAGATGAAATAAACATAGTAAGAGATAAAGTATTCAGGGGCTTAGCAGCTTTGAAAGTGGATAAATCCCCAGGCCTGAATGAAATGTATCCCAGACTGTTAAGAGAAGCAAAAGAGGAAATAGCAGAGGCTCTGACCATCATTTTACAATCCTCTCTGGCTACAGGTGTTGTGCCAGAGGACTGGAGGACTACTAATGTTCTATCTTTGTTTAAAAAGGGAGAAAGAGATAGAACGAGTAATTACAGACCAGTCAACCTAATCTCGGTAGTGGGAAAATTATTGGAAAAAATTCTGAGTGACATGATAAATCTTCATTTAGAAAGACACAGATTAATCAAGGACAGTCAGCATGAATTCGTTAAGGGAAGGTCGTGTCTGACTAATTTAATTTAATTTTTTGAGGAGGTAACAAGGAGGGTAGATGAGGGTAGTGCATTTGATGTGGTGTATGTGGATTTCAGCAAGGCTTTTGATAAGGTCCCACATGGCAGACTGGTCACAAAAATAAAAGCCCATGGGATCCAGGGCAAAGTGTCAAGTTGGATCCAAAATGGGCTCAGAGCAGGAAGCAAAAGGTAATGGTTTATGGGTGATTTTTGACTGGACGGTGTTTCCAGTGGGGTTCTGCAGGGCTCAGTTCTAAGGGCTAGAATTTGGCCAGCCTAACGCAAGTTTATTCGGTGATATTTTGCCTTTTTTGTCTTTAAAAGATAATTACCGAATTTGGCCAAAGGTTAAGAATGGCGGTTTTGAAATATTGCCGAAAAGCGGATTGTCAAACATAGAAATCCCGCAAACATACAACCGCCTAAATTTGGCTATTCGGTGAACCTGTACTCGGGTGAAAAAACAACACAGGAGAAAAGCCTGCATTACAGCCCCAGAAACTTCAGTAGGTATGAAGACCTGCAAAAAAGGTAAGTTGAAGTTTTTATTTTTTAATTCATTTTCAGCGATTCATTACTTAAGTGTATTGTGAATGTTTTCTGATTTCTCCCCTTCCACGGACTGTATTTTTGGCGCTAATCAGACTCAAGCTAAAGTTGGTGAGGACCGTGGTACAGGTGTATTTTGAGGCAAAATTTACCACCTTAAAAAATGGCAAAAGTTTTATTCTTATTTTTTTCCCAAAATGACGTTAAAAACCAAATATCAACAAATTCTCGCCCATGTCCCTTGCTTTTTGTGGTTTATATCAATGATTTAGACTTGAATGTAGCAGATATGATTAAGTAGTTTACAGATGATACGAAAATCAGCTGTGTGATTGATAATGAAGAAGAAAGCTGTAGACAGGTGGGCAGAACAGTGTCAAATGGAATTTAATCTGGAGAAGTGTGAGGTAATGTATTTGAGGAAGTCTAAAAAGGCAAGAGAATACACATTAAATAGTACGACACTGAGACATATAAAGGAACAGAGAGACTTTGGAGTGCAGGTCCACAGATCCCTGAAGGTAGCAGGCCAGGTAGATAAGGTGGTTAAGAAGACATACAAAATACTTGCCTTTATTAGCCGATGCGTAGAATACAAGAGCAGGGAGATTATGCTCAAACTGTATAAAACACTAGTTAGGCCACAGTTAGAGTACTGCGTGTAGTTCTGCTCATCACATTACAGGAAAGATGGGATTGCACTAGAGAGGGTACAGAGAAGATTTATGAGGATGTTGCCTGGACTGGAGAATTTTAGCTATGAGGAAAGATTGGATAGGCTGGGTTTGTTTTCTTTGGAACAGAGGTTGAGGGGAGACCTTATTGAGGTGCATCAAATTATGAGGGACCTAGATAGAGTGGATAGGAAGAACCTATTTTCTTCACCCAGAGGGTGGTGGGGGTCTGGAACTCATTGCCTGAAAGGGTAGTAGAGGCAGAAACCCTCACCACATTTAAAAATTGCTTGGATGTCCACTTGGAGTGCTGTAACGTACAGGGCTGCGGACCAAGAGTTGGAAAGTGGGTTTAGGCTGGATAGCTCTTTGTCAGCCGGCACGGACAAGATGGGCCAAAATGGCTTCCTTCCCCGCTGTAAATATTTATGATTGTATGATGGGAGGCCAGACAGGAGATCATTGGAACAGTCATTTGATGGTGACAAAGGCATGGAAGATGGTTTCAGTGTCAGTTGGACTGAGGTAGGTGCAGAGCCGGACAATGTTACAGCGTAGAAGAAGATGTAGGGTGTTTTGTGTGCCCCGTGTCTCTATGACTCTTCTTTGAGTCCACCCATGCTTTAAAACTCCCCGGTTCAGGTTGTTTCCCTTTGGAAGGCAGGAGCTTTTGCCAATAGTTCCTGCTTGGCCCGTTGATTAGCGGGTAATCCCACAGAGAGAGAGAAAGAGACCAAGGTCAGATAGGTCTTTTCCCATGCCCGATATGCAGCGTCCCCAGCAGGCTGTGTAACCCAGCCGTGAGCGGATGCCACCCGGTTGGTCTTCCGAATTATACCGCGAACCACAAGCCCCATAACCCCGAAGTTCAGACACAAGAAGTTACTATGGATAGATTATAATTGACTCAGACAAAACAAAATGGTTCAGGTTGGTCAAAGATCAATTCCTTTTATTACACTCACAAAACGACAACCTCTACTCCTCTCGCTTACAGCTTAAAGAGTAGGTGACTGTAGAGACTAGCTTAAAACCTTAAACCAAATACCTACCCTGTCGGTTACGCCGAACCAACCCCCTTCCCAGAATCTAAGCCTAGGTAATGGAAACACTTCTAACTAAACCTCTCTCCCGGCTTGGTCAGAACACTTGCAGTTCCTCAGCAGCTAAACACGCTGGCAGTCTTGGGGATTTCCAGAAGTGTATGCTGGATATAATTACCAGCCCTTGTCGTTGATTCACATGGTCCCAGATCCATTTGACTCTAAAGGCAAAACCGTGCCTAACAGAGGCATGTGATGATGCCTAGAGAGTTACGTTCAGGCGGTATGGCGAGGCACTCACTTCAGGCATTCCTGGAGAGTTGACAGACGCGTAGCCATGCAAGGAACCTTGTTCCAGATGGTAGAGAAAGTAAGCCACTGAATCCCCCAAAGTTCAGCATCTTTATACCCTGTATAATACTCAAAACTGGCTGGGCGATTCCTGGTTACCATGGTTGCAGAGATACTAGTTGGTCTTCCTGGTGACACCTCTGTCCTGGATTGGTCAACTTGATGAAAACAATGGTGGGCCATTTCTGTAAATGAGCAGTTCTCGAAGTGCTAACTGTTTCTCTGCTCCTTCATTGAAAGAGTCCAGAGGTGTTACATTAAGTCTGCAAACCTCATTGTCTATCCAGACATCCCGGCTCCATGGACATAGAAACATAGAAACATAGAAAATAGGTGCAGGAGTAGGCCATTCGGCTCTTCGAGCCTGCACCACCATTCAATATGATCATGGCTGATCATGCATTTCAGTACCCCATTCCTGCTTACTCTCCATGCCCCTTGATCCCTTTAGCCGTGAGGGCCACATCTAACTCCCTTTTGAATATATCTAATGAACTGGCACCAACAACTTTCTGTGGTAGAGAATTCCATAGGTTCTACTTGGCCTTAGCTCGGCGATGTGGAATGGGCAATCTCATTTTTCGGCGATGTCCGATCGCCCACCGCACGAGGAAGTCAAAAGCTTCCCTAGCAACAGGCTTCTGGGCATGTGTGGGAGGTCAGGAGTCATCCACACATGCGCAGGAGGCACAGAGAGGGGCAGAGAGAGAGAGAGAGAGAGAGAGAGAGGATAGAGAGAGTAGAAAAAAGCAGAGAGGAGAGAGGAAAGATCAATATTCATTGCATGTTAGATTGTTTAAAATGTTTGTTCATAGTTGGGGGTGAGGGGGGTGGGGGGGGGGGGTGGATGCTGGGGAGGAGAGTGTTTGAAACTAATTCTGTTTGCAATAAATTTTGTTAATGATTTTAACAATTGTTGTGCATTCTTTGAAAAGGTTAGTTAACTTAGGCATTTTGAATAATTTAACATCTTTATTCTCTTGTAATAACATTACTTAAGTTAAGCATTAATGCAAATGCTGCACTACAAAGGACAGGCCAGTGCAGGCAAGGCTAAAACGTAACTCAACGTAACTCAACGTAACTCAACGCAAATGCAACTGTTGTATAAACGTAATTGTTAATCTAAATGTAAATGTAATGATCCCCAATGTAAGTTCATGCAAAGCATTCCTTTATCAGTTGCTGACACAACAGCTTTTTAGCCATGTAACTCCCACGGGATACTGTTCTTCTGGCGAGGGGGTGGTAGGACCATGGTTACATCGCCAAGCTGGTCCTCCCTGAGGTCCTCACCAGCCTCCTCTTCCTCCTACTCCTCCTCCTCGTCCTCCTCTTGCTTCTCGCTGGCTGGCTCTTCCGTCTCCCCTCCTTCTGGAGGTGGACTTGCAACCCCATCTGGCATTAGTTGTCCTCTCCTTATAGCTAGGTTATGCAGCATGCAACACACCACAATAAACTCAGCGACTTGGTCAGGGTGGTACTGTAGGCTGTTACCAGAATGGTCCAGGCATCTGAAATGATGCTTTAGGACTCCAATTGTCTTTTCGACGATGTTGCGTGTCGCTATGTGGCTTTCATTCAGTGACGGGATTACGCAATGGGGTCATTAGCCAACTGGCGAGGCCATATCCCTTACCCCCAGCATCCAACCGTGACCTTATAGCTGACTGACAAACAGGTCAGGGATAGACTCTGACGTAGGATGTGCACATCATGGATACTGCCAGGTAATGTAGCATTTACTGTCATGATTATTTGTTTGTGGTTGACAACAAGTTGCAAATTCAGGGAGTGGAATCCCTTTCTGTTATGAAACACCTGTGTGTTCTTTAAAGGGGCTTTCAGGGCAATGTGCATGCAGTCTATTGCTCCTTGCACCTTGAGGAAGTCTGCTATTCTCGAGAAACCCAAAGCCCTCCCAGTCTGTGCCTCCTTGGCCATAGGGAAGTTTATAAAGTCCATCCTGCGAGTGTAAAGGGCTTCAGCCACCTGCCGAATGCAGCAGTGTGTGGTGTGCTGAGAGATATGACAGATGTCGCCAGCTGAAGCTTGAAAAGATCCTGAAGCATAGAAGGCTAGGGCTGCAGTAACCTTCACCTCAATGGACAGTGCGGTTCTGATGGTGCTGAAAGGCTGAAGATCCCCCTTGATGAGTTGACAAATCTCATCGATGACCTCCTTCCGGAAGCGCAGCCTCCTTCGACACGTTTTCAGTTGAGGTAAGATTGCGTTTCTTTGTACCTTCGTTGACTTTACGCTCGCCTCCTCTGTCTCTGTCTACTATTAGTAAAATTAAATATAATTAAAAATCTGAGTAGATCCATCATCATCATCATAGGCAGTCCCTCAGAATTGAGGAGGACTTGCTTCCACTCCTGAAGTGAGTTCATTGGTGGCTGAACAGTCCAATATGAGAGCCACAGATTCTGTCACAGGTGGGACAGATAGTCGTTGAGGGAAGGGGTGGATGGGACTGGTTTGCTGCATGCTCTTTCCGCTGTCTGCACTTGATTTCTGCATGCTCTCAGCATTGAGACTCGAGGTGCTCAGCGCCCTCTCGGATGCACTTCCTCCACTTAGGGCAGTCTTGGGCCAGGGACTCCCAGGTGTCAGTGGGGATGTTGCACTTTATCAGGGAGGCTTTGAGGGTGTCCTTATAGTGTTTCTGCTGTCCACCTTTGGCTCGTTTGCCGTGAAGGAGCTCCGAGTAGAGCACTTGCTTTGAGAGTCTCATGTCTGGCATGCAAACTATGTGGTCTGCCCAGTGTGGTCGAGTGCGGTCAGTGATTCAATGCTGGGGATGTTAGGTTGAATGAGGACGGTGATGGTGGTGCACCTGTCCTCCCAGGTGATTTGTAAGATCTTGCAGATCTGAGGAAAAGAGTGTTTGAAGACAAAGCCCTCAAAACTGCCACCAAGATCATGGTCTACAGGGCTGTAGTAATACCTGTCCTCCTGTATCTAGCTATACAGGACCTATAAATCACTCACAACCATCTAAGCACGATTTTTTGGCTGTCTCCCCACTTCTTCCGATCTTCAAAATGGCGCCCGTAGTGCCAATTTCCTTCTGTAAAGCCTGGGAAAAGCAACTATTTCACAGCGATGTTTTTGGCCTTCCATCAGCCTGGCCTTGTGATGGCGATGTGCCAAAAGTTGGGATGGGCCTTGTGTGGGTGATCAGATCGCCGATCAGTTCGGTGAAGTGAGCTGAAACTTGGGGGCTTATTTTTCCGGCGATACTTCTGGTCTAGTTTCCACTTTTTCCTCAAAATGAGCGATAGAGGTCTGTTTTGGGTGATATATGGGCCATGGATGGGCGATGTGAAATGGAAAGTCTAGCCCCAAAGTTCAAACTCCATTTTGAAACACAGCCCATGTGCGTCTCCATTTCAAAAAGGGTACAGATCCATTTGAAAAGTCCAAAAATCCTTCCGGCCCATACACACACTGATGTTGGCACCAGCCAAATCCTACATAGGCACTCTTGATGATAGAGCAGGGATATGGGGTCAAAAGTCTATCTCAGGGTCGAATATGGTGCTGAGGTTGCAAAAAGCATGATTCAGCCTCAGACAGGGGCTGACGAAGGGCATCGAATTGGAGGCAAGGGTATGGAGTTTGTGATAGGGGTCAAAGACAATTGCTTTTGCTTCCCAATTGTTAACTGGAGGAAATTGCGGCTTATACAAGACTGGATATCAGACAAGCAGTCTGACAACACAGATGGAGGGTTTGAGAGGGGTGGAGGAAAAGTAGAGCTAAGTGCTGTTGGTGTACATGTGGAATCTAATCTCACATCTGTGGAAGATTTTGCTAAGAGACACAGGTCACTGAGGAGGTATGAAGAAAGAAAGGATATATTCTTGGGGGACTCCGGAGGTGATGGCGCGGGGGCAGGAAAATAAACCATTGCTGGAAATGCTATGGCTGTTTTTGGATAGAGTAGGATTAAGTAAGAGAAATTCCATTACGTCAGATAATGGAGGAAAGGCATTGGAGGAGAATGGTGTGGTTGATCATGTCAAAAGCTTCAGAGAGATCAAGGAGGATGAGCAGAGATAGAGCACCATGGTCACAATCACAGAGGATGGCATTTGTGACTTTGGTGAGGGCCAGATCAGTGCTGTGGAAAAGGTGGAAACATAGGGCACAATTTTCCCCAATGTCGTTTTTTGGCGTACTGTAAGAGTTACGGCCGTTCTTTTGGGCCTCGACTATGCCAAAAAAATAATTAGCAAGTTTCCCCATTCTATTTTTGGAAATTGGCGTTGCGCAGCCTGTCCTTTAGCTTCGGGGGGTGGAGCCTAATGTCTGCGCCGAGAAAACGATGCCCCCCTTTTGTGTATGTGCAAAAAAAATGGATATTTTTGACTTGATTGCTATGGGCGTGCATGCTCAGTACAGCTCCCAGTTGGCATTCAGCCATTTTTAAAGAGCCAGTTGTGTGTGAGAACTTTAATTCACAATGCAAAAATTGGAGCTGCAAAACAAGATGCAATGCGGCTGAAAAACCAAGAATTTCTTACGGGATGAAGTGGAGGCACTAGTCACTGTAATTGAGGTCGGATGGCATGAGCTAGACACCAGCAGAGATCACATAAAAGTTTCACCAAAAGAAATGAAGAAACGCTGGAACCAACTTGCAGAAGATTACTGTACAATCGTGACCACCCCTAGGTCTGGAGGCTAGTGCAAAAATAAATGGCAGGACCTTGGTCAAGTAGTTAGTGTAAGTAATATTTTCATTTATTCAATGGAATTGCAATTGTAAATGTCACCATCTGTATATGTCCCACTCAGCATAAAGACACCCTCTCTAAAAAGTTATATTTTCATCTTTGCAGAGGAAGGTGGCACACAACAAAAGGGAAAGAAGTCGAACAGGAGGAGGCCCGGCAAATCTGCACCCACTGACACCCTTGGAAGATTGATGCTCTAGCATGGACCACACCCAAGTCTGTGCATGCGCAATAGGCTTGCTTAGATCAGGAACCCTCCCCCCGGCCAGGCTTCTTTTGAAGCCAAGCCCCAAGCCCATGTATCCAGGTGAAGGAACAATTTTCCCGGCTGACACTCCGACCCTCGAGTCCGGTTTGGAGATGTTCAGTGCTGGCATGGCACTTTGCAAAAAATCCAAAATTAAAGAATTGCATTGAACTTCCATTTTCTGCATTTTAAGTTTGAAAAAATTAAGCTTCATGATGCGTATTTAATGTGTTCTTGACTCCCGCCAAAACTTTACAAAAAACAATGGCGTCTTTCTGCGCAGATTTTTTGATGTTCGCTGGTTTGTCTTTAGTTCCGAGAAGGCTGTTTGGGAGTGGTCACATACACCGTTCTAGGAGAAATGTAAGTTGGCCAAACTTGCATAAATGTGAAAAGCTGTGGCAGACATCAGGTTACGCCCCCTATGAGGCAAAACTAACCTAAAAAAATTGTAACTAACTGAGTTACGCTGGTGCACAATCGTTGGGGAAACTTGGATTTTTAAAATTTAGGCCAAAAAAAGCATCGCGTGCCAAAAAAAAATGGTGCAAATCACTGCAGAAAATTGAGCCCATAGAGTTGTGGGAAAAATGGGTATGGATTTTGGAGGTGATGCGTTGACGAACTTTGGAGACAAGAGGGCGGTCAGAGATGGGGATATAGTTGGCAAGATCAGAGAAGTTGAGAGTAGGTTTTTGGGGGAAAGGGGTGAAGGGAGTTGGGCAATAGCTGAGAAGAGGGAAGCATTTACAATATTAGTTTGCATGGGGGCCAAGACGTGTATCTGAGTCATCAGCTGATGTGGGGATGGGGCAAGGAAGCAGGAGCTGGGACTCATATAAAAAATGAGATTGGAGAGGGCATAAGGGTAGATAAGAGAAAAACTTGAATACGACAACGGTTCAGGGCTCGGGCAGGGGGAACCGTATAGGAGATTTGGCTTGGTGGGCAAGAAGAATAGGGGAAGCAGCAGAGGCAACTTAACTGGTGGTGTTGAAATTGAAGTAACTGTTAACTCTTTCTGGGTCCCACACTCTGGAATTCCCTCCATAAACTTCTGAATCACCCTCTCCTATTTTGGGGTCCTCCTTAAAGTTCCTTCAGCAAACTCTTGTTGAACCGTCCTTAAATCTTTGTTTTAGCACCATTTTTGTCTGATTATGCCTCTCTGAAGCACCTTGGGACATTTTTCTATGCTAAAGGTGCTTTTTAAATGCAAGTTGTTGTTGCAATGCACTGAAAGGACAAGGACCCACTTTCTAGGCTGGAATCTTACCAGCCCTGCGAGTGCAGGTTTGGAGGCGGGCCCCTGTCAGTTTCCAAAGTGCTGGGTCTAGCTGCGGTTCACAGACCCGACATCAAGCAGTGGGTCTGAAAATTATCATTAAGAGGTTTAGAGGTATTTGAAAAGAATTTTAACAGGTATTTATCATTTTTCCAACTTTTTCAGCAGCTTCCCATTGCTCGGGCTTCACGTCAGGTAACTGTCTTGGGTTCTCAATGACTCTCCTTTACTTTGACTAGTTGACAGCTGCAGATGTGATATAAAAGCTACCATTTCATAATTGTTCACTTTCCAATTTCAATTATCAGAAACTCTACATGAACATTGGCTAAAAAACCCCAAGTGCCTACTCTTGTGTTACGTTAGTTGGTATGATTGGAAAAGGAAGAGGTTGAGTGTGAGGTGTGACTAGTGAGATGAGGATGTGATAATGCAGATAGAGAGTGAGGGATGGGTGGAGGTGCAAGGTAAATTGGTGTGATTAAAGATGTGAGGGAGTAGAGATTGCATCTGTAGTGGATCCGTTGGTAAGGATCACGGTCTGCATGTCGTCATGGAGCAGGTGGAGGATGGTGATTAACTTTTGGGGATATCCGAAATGGAGGAGGACGCTCCATAGACCCTCGCGGTTGACAGTGTCAAAGGCCTTCGTAAGGTCGAAGAAGGCCATGTATAAGGGCTGGCGCTGTTCTCTGCATTTTTCCTGTAGCTGTCGCGCTGCAAAAATCATGTCCGTTGTGCCCCGTAGGGGACGAAATCCGCACTGTGACTCCGGGAGGAGCTCCTTGGCCATGGGAAGAAGACAGTTGAGAAGGACTCTAGCGCCGACTTTCCCAGTGGCTGATAGCAGGAAGATTCCTCTGTAGTTGCCGCAGTCGGACTTGTCCCCTTTTTTTAAAGATGGTCACGATCACTGCATCTCTAAGATCCCCCGGCATGCTCTCCTCCCTCCAGATGAGAGAGATGAGGTTGTGTATTTGTGCCAGCAGTGCCTCTCCGCCATACTTCAATGCTTCAGCAGGGATTCTGTCAGCTCCCGTAGCCTTGTTGTTTTTAAGCTGTCTTCTGGCTTTTTCTACCTCGTGCAGCGTTGGGGTCTCACTGAGGCGGTGGCGGGTAGCATGCTGCGGGATGGAATCGAGAACACTCGAGTCAAAGGCAGAGTCTCAACTGAGGACCCAATCCATGTCTGGACCGGAGTCAAACAGGGCTGCATCATCGCCCCAACCCTCTTCTCAATCTTTCTCGCCGCCATGTTCCAACTCACAGTCAACAAGCTCCCCGCTGGAATGGAACTAAACTACAGAATCAGTGGGAACCTGTTCAACCTGTGCCATCTCCAGGCCAGATCTAAGTCCACCCCAACCATTGTCGTCGAGCTACAGTACGCGGACGACGCCTGTGTCTGCGCACATATGGAGGCTGAACTCCAGGACATAGTCGACGTATTTACTGAGGCGTACGAAAGCATGGGCCTTACGCTAAACATCCGTAAGACAATGGTCCTCCACCAGCCTGTCCTCACCACACAGCACTACCCCCCAGTCATCAAGATCCACGGTGCGGCCGTGGACACCATGGACCACTTCCCATATATCGGGAGCCTCCTATCAACAAGAGCAGGCATCAATGACGAGATCCAACAGCGCCTCCAGTGCGCCAGTGCAGCCTTCGGCCGCCTGAGGAAAAGAATATTTGAAGACTAAGCCCTCAAAACTGCCACCAAGCTCATGGTATACAGGGCTGTAGTAATACCTGTCCTCCTGTATGGCTAAGAGACATGGACCATGTACAGTAGACACCTCAAGTTGCTGGAGAAATATCACCAACGATGTTTTCGCAAGATCCTACAAATCCCCTGGGAGCACAGGCGCACCAACATTAGCGTCCTCGTCCAGGCTAACATTCCCAGCATTGAAGCGTTGACCACACTTGATCAGCTCCACTGGGCAGGCCGCATAGTCTGCATGCCAGACACGAGACTCCCAAAGCAAGTGCTCTACTCGGAGCTCCTTCACGGCAAATGAGCCAAAGGTGGGCAGCTGAAAGACCACAAGGACACCCTCAAAGCCTCCCTGATAAAGTGCGACATCCCCACTGACATCTGGGAGTCCCTGGCCCAAGACTGCCCTAAGTGAAGGAAGTGCATTCTAGAGGGCGCTGAGCATCTCAAGTCTCAATGCCGAGAGCATGTAGAAATCAAGCGCAGACAGCAGAAAGAGCGTGTGGCAAACCTGTCCCACCCACCCCTCCTCTCAATGACTATCTGTCCCACCTGTGACAGAGTCTTTGGCTCTCGTATTGAACTGTTCGGCCACCAAAGAACTCAATTCAGGAGTGGAAGCAAGTCTTCCTCAATCCCGAGGGACTGCCTATGATCATGAGGAGTAGGGTAGGTAGAGTGTTGGGGATGTGATGAGTGGCACAGCAGGATGAGGTTGACTGTGGCTTTTCAGTAACGTTTCATGATATACTGAGATCATTGAAAGGTTTGCGCCACTGCAGCCAGCTCCTTCTGAAGACATCCCTGCTTGTGCCCTCCTGTGCAATGTGCAACCAGGCTGTGTTGGTGTTGAATTGGGACAAATGGGGCTAGGCTAACATTATAATAGCTAGGCTAACATTATAATAGTAATGCTTGAATTGTTAGTAAAGTGTATCTTTGAAATGCACGCGGTAGATAGTAATGGTTCTTCACCGAGGCATGCTGGGATACTTGACCACAGGTGTCTTTAGAGACAGCGCTTATATAGAAGCTTATATCGGAAATAAAGTGTTATTTAGAAGCTTGGGAACGTTCCTCATTGTTATGTTCAGAACAAGAAGATAAGAACATGGTGCCATGGGAATGGGAGGCCCAGGCTAGAAGGAGTTAATGGAGACATTTGCTGGACTTGAATAACTTCATTGATGGGTATAAGTATTGAAACAGTGTGTACTGATTTATGACTGTCACAAAACAACCCAAATTACAGTAACTTGTGTGTTATAAAAGTATGCTGCAAACTCTGTATTGTTGAATGTGGTATTTCAGGCAACTGAGGATCACTCCCTTCCATATACGCGAATAAACTCTTTACTTGCTGGACTCAGTAGACTCAAGAATGCTTTTTTATACCACAACAATTGGCACAGTTGGCAGGATCCCTGAGGCCCGACAACCAGTACCGAATCGAACGCTGACATCAAAGAACGGGTGAGTATGATTACTTTACCACCCACTAGATAGGGAGGTTGGTATTCAGGTCAGGAAGCCGGCAGGCCTAGTCGAGGATCAGAACCAGGAGATGGGTCTGCATGTAAAGCAAATAAAGAATGGCCGTTAGGTAGAGATAAGTCGCTGTTCCTTGGGTATAGATTGCTCTCAAGGATATGTGGTGTTTTGGGAATAGATTGCTCTCAAGGGTGAAAGCCCTTTGGGTATAGATTGCTCTCAAAGAATGTGGTCCCTTGAGTATAGATTACTCTCAAGGGTGAACGTTCCTTGGGTATAGATTGCTCTCAAGGGTATAGTACACGAAAAGTTTTCAGTTTGTATGAAAGTGTGTGTTTTTGTGGAAGTTTTCCTGACTGTGAATGTTTGGGGAGTTAAAGAATTTTTAATGTGTCTGGCTTTTAAAAGGAAAGCAGTGTATCTGTATGTTAGTTTTAGCTCCGCCCACCTTTTCGGACAGAGAACTGAAAGTTTTTTTTAACCATTTGTAATGTTGTACTGGATCTGGGAAGGTTACAAAAGTATGAATAAATTGAGTGTTAAAATGTTCATTGTGTACCTAGAATTTAATTAGGTTTTAAGTTAAAACGCAGGTACGGATTTATATCGATTACGATTTACGGAGCCATGAGATGCACAAAAGACGGGTTGTTTAACAAAAGATAAAGCTTCAGCCTTGAAGTTACAGTTGAAAAAAAAAATGAATTGGCCGTTTTAATTGGATTACAGTTGAAAAAAATTGCGATTGTCTTATGTAATTTAAATTAAAAATGTGTGGTCTCATTTTAAATCAATTCAAATCGTAACAAAGCACTGTCTTTTCAATTTGGTTATTGCAAGCGAATCAATTTGAACAATTAAAAAGCACAGTCTCCTTTAGTGTTTCTTTTTTTTTAAAGCTTGCATAAATTTCGGAGCTACAAGCTAAGGGAAGCTCCCCTCTTTTTCCTTTTGTGTAGAATTGATGTGATGTTTGTTAAATACAAAAACTAATGTTTCTCCAGTTATATTCAGTATTTTTAGTCAATTGGAAAGTCATCTGAAGAAAGAAGAATATGGAAACTGATGTAACTTAATCTGTTATTTTGTTTTATTTTATCTGCTCTGTATTGTCTTTAGTTAACGACAAATTGGCTATAAAAAAAGATATTGGTCTGAATTTGATTCAAATTATTGAGGTTGATTAACCTATGCAAACCTGACTTTCATTGTGGCCATGGTGAAATTTTGGTTCTTTCAAAGTGTGAATGTCCACTGTTCCAGAAATGAGACTTACACATTGAAAAAAAAATGAATGAAGACACCCTATGTTGATAATGATTTTTGCTAGGAAAAATATAGTTGCCGTTTGGTTGTTTGGAACATTTTATTTTAAATTATGTGAAAGTTTTTAGTTCAGTAAAAGAGATATAAATAAAAGATTGACAGTATTTGAATTGGAATTTTGAGACATGCCTCTTTCTCTGATGAGAGACAGAAATGCCGTTTGGGGGATACGAGATGTGGAAGTAGCCTTGGAAATGAATTGCGATACTTGTGTTAAAGACAATTTGTAAGTTAACACTTGTTTTTGAAATTGGAATTAATGTGTAAAATTGAGAGGGGAAGTTTTTAATGCAAAAGCATTATAAAGAATTTTAAAAAGTGTTAATAACCTGGACCAAGTGAGAACGTTTGAAAGAAGTTAACCTGTTCTGCTGACATGTGTTTTATACTGGATATTATTATGATTTGACAAATTAACTCCTTGGATTCTTAAGTAGAGCTTCAATTCAAATACTCGAGAAAGGAAAATCCAACTGAAGTTTAAGGGGGTAATTGCTGTGTATAAAAAGAAAGGTTTTTGGGGAAATAAATTGAACATTGCAACAATACTACTGTTTAGATTTGTAATAAGTTTGAAATTATGAAATTGATTCGGGCAAGATATAGCTGGTTGTAAAGAATTTAAAAAAATAAATGTTAATAACTTGGATTAAGTTAGAATGTTTGATCTATGTTTTCTATCTTTAATATTGTATTGGACAGTAAGGCTACTCCAGAGCTCATGAGATATGAATAGTAATTAATGGGATGCCCCATTTAAGATGCAAGATAGAAACAGGAAAAGTGCACCATTAAATGGGTATTTTCCAAACATTTTAGTGAAAGTCAGGAATCTGATAGCTTTCTCTTCAGTGGAACATGCAGTGGAAGATGAGCAAAGATCTCCAGACAATCTTTTGATAAGATCATCTGAAAGCCCAAGATAGTTTGTATCGGATGGCATTGAGATACCGGTGTAAGAGTGCAGATGTGATTTGTAGTATATGAAGCAATTAGCATGCGAAAATGCACGGTGAATTTGCACTGAAGAATGGGTCTCATACATGCTGAATTATTTGACAACAGCAAGACATGGAAAGTTTAATGTGTCTCAGAAAGTGAGACAATCTTTGATGCATTGGCACATACTCCAACGAGAAACTATCTAATTAATGAAACAATTAGAAGAGAGTTAAACACACTGATACCTGTTGGAGGGATTGAAAGTATGTTTAAGAAAAATGATTAAAATGTAAGTTTAAAAAAAACAATTGGAGGCTAGGGAGAAATAAATTTAGTAAGAATTATTCCCAATGGATGGATACGAGTAAAAGAGATCTGGAGAATCTTTTAAGTCCATGTTTGGTTGTTTAGATGTTAAACTTCAGCTTTCTTTACACTGTCTGTTTTCTTTGTCTGCATCATTGTCGCTCAAAATGTATGTTCTTAGTTGACGTACTAGTGATTGTGAGACTGAATAATAACTTTAACTGTAATTATGTTTTGTAGGTAGCAGAGCATGGGAAAAGCCAGTATGAGGTGTTTTAGTGGTGCCTCCTGTATTATGCTTTCCGGGTCTAACAGGACCTGTCTCAAAACCCATGTTCAAGTGAAACCAACAGTAAATGAGATACTTAAGTATATGCTGCACAATTATGTGGCACAATATTTCAGCGCACCATTAGGTTTGTATTATTTTACACGCTCTGGTGGTTCTCCAATTTGTAATGATAGTATATTTGGTAAATATATACTCATGTAGCTAGACTTTGTCGCATAAGCCAAAATTATAACAACATTCAGAAAGGACAAAGTTAGTGTAATGAAGCATATGGATATCGGAGGTAGTGAATTGATCTGGGTATACTGCTATTCCAGATTAAGAGGGCTAGCCAATATCATGATAAAATGAGAAGTTGGAAAGAATTTCTCTACCTCAAGTAAGCAACATAGAGGAGACCCCAGGCGGGGTAAAATCAGGAAAGAACTCAAGAAACAGAGGATACAACAGTCGGGGCAGAAGTGGAACACTGGAACTGTGAACTAAATTTGAGTAAGGGATCATAGGTTGCTCCTCGCCCATGGTGGAATGGTACATTAAATATCCTTTATTAGCCAGCATTTCCACCTTTCTATCACCATCCAGAAAGGTGGCCTGACCAGGGGTCCAAAAGGAGGAACTGAAGTGGGACAAGTGGGGCTAGGTTAACATTATAATAGCAATGCTTGAATTGTTAGTAAAGTGTATCCTTGAAATACACTCTGTAGGTGATAATGGTTCTTCACCAAGGCATGCTGGCATAGTTGACCACAGGTATCTTTAGAGACAGCTAGCTTATTTAGAAGTTGGGGAAAATAAAGTATTATTTAGAAGCTTGGGAAAATTCTTCATTGTTATGTTCAGAACAAGAAGATAAGGAAAATGAAAGCCAGACAGGGTGCCATGGGAATGGGAAGCCCAGGCTAGAAGGAGTTAAGATAACGGAGACACCAGCTGGACTTGAATAACTCCATTGATGGGGTATAAGTGTTGAAACAATGTATACTGATTTATGACTGTTTCAAAACAACCCAAATTACAGTAACTTATGTATTATAAAAGTGTGCTGCAAACTCTGTATTATTGAATGTGGTATATCAGGCAACTGAGGATCACTCCCTTGCATGTGCTCGAATAAACTCTTTACTTGCTGGACTCTGTAAACTCGAGAGAGGTTGACTGTTTTACCACAACAATGTCCTGGGGATGACTCTTCCGCCCATTGCAAGGGAAGAGAACCTCGCTGCGTGCTTTGACTCCCTCCGTAAGCATCTGGAGGGAGTCATGAGAGAGCCTGGGTCCAGCGTATACCTTTGTGCAGTGCTGTCAGTGTTTGCATCAAATGGCTTCAATAGATCCGCTCCCTTCAATTGGCCGGGAATCTCACAGGCCGAGCTTAACAAGCCCCATGCAGGGAAGATTCTTCACACAGTGTGAGCTGGAGCCACGAGCGACATTGCCATCCGCCACCAACCTTGGTCCTCCCAGTTTTGTCACGGTTGACGAGATCATGGCCTCTATGTCCTACAGCCCCATATTCCTCCTTTACTGTACTGTTGTGGAGTATAGGACGATAGTACAGAACTCTTCAGAGTTTTTGCCTTTTCTATTATATATTCAGTACCTGTATAGACACCCAGCTCATCAGATTTGGGTAGACCATGGCCCACATAGGCTCACACATGGCTATGCACCTGCCCATCATCAACCAAAGCATTGCAAGCTCCTTGACATTTCTGCCTCCACTTTCACAAATAATGTCTTGTGGTGGGGAGGGGGAAAGTTACAAATCCACTTCTTTCTCATGTGCCTTCTACTTACAAATGGATAATGAAAAATAGAGATAAAAAAAATGCTACAAGAAAATTGACAAATATATATATATATATATACATATAAAATTCATTCATAGGCAGTCCCTCGAAACGAGGATGACTTGCTTCCACGCCAAAAAAGGATGAGTTCACAGGTGTTTCAATGAAGGACCTAATATTCCACGTCCTGAACTACATGTTGAAGGGTGGAAGATGCCTGTGCGTGGATTTTTTTAATGTGTGGTGGCTGTTGCACACCAGCCACCACACGGGCTTGACAGAGCTAAGTCTTGGTCCAGTGGCAAGGATTAACCAAGACGACTGGAGACTTGCTCTACTGCACGGACTTAGTGCGCACATATATCGCAGTGTGGGCTGGCCCGTGCTGCCCCTGGGCCCCTGACCCCGAACTTGCGCCTCTCCTGGGCCCCGATCATGGCCCTCCACAATCTCTCACCGCTCCTTCGCCCCGACCTCGCAGCTCCTGCTGTGTCTGCCCACGCTCCAATCAGCAACCTGGACCTTGATGATGTCACTCTTCGCTGCCATCGCCCTCCTGCACCATCTCACACTGCTCCCTGAAGTAGTATGCTCCACGCTGCTCCTGGGGCCTCCACGCCACTCTCACTGTGAAGCGGCGATGACGCAGCAACAAAAACATCCTCCACCCACCCGGGATGGGGGACTGTCTACATCTGGGTCATCACACTCCAACAGCATAAAAATACAAATAGACTGATAGCTGGATAGATGAGTGACTGTGAATTTTTCTGTAAATACTGACACCCTCACAAGGACTCCATGCAAATATTTACATGCTCCTGTGACCCCCAGCATATACCAACATATCCCCGGGGATCCATTATCCCAACTTCTGAAAGACAGCCAGCTACCTAAAAAAATATAAAGGCGTGCTCCCAGCAGGGAAATTGCATTTGAAGGAAGCATGGGTCAACATGGAGCTACAATGGGCCCGCCTCGGGAGTCTATTATCAGCAAGGGCAGACATTGGTGATAAGCTCCAACACCGCCTCCAGTGTGCCAGCACAGCCTTCGGTCACCTGAGGAAGAGAGTGTTTGAAGACCAGGACCTCAAATCTGGCACGAAGCTTATCGTCTAAAGGGTTGTAGTGATACCCACCCTCCTGCATGGCTCAGAGACGAGAACTATATACAGCAGACACCTTGGGGCGCTGGAAGAGTTCCACCAGTGCTGCTTCCACAGGATGCTACGGGTCCACTGGGAGGATAGACGCATCACTGCTCTCATTGTGTGAACATTACACGATGACCATCACTGCTCTCCTTGTGTGAACATTACAATATGACCATCACTGCTCTCATTGTGTGAACATTCCAATGTATGACCATCATTGATCTCATTGTGTGAACGTTTCACTCTATGACCTAGCTCTGTCAAACCCGTGTGGTAGCTGGTGTGCAACAGCCACCACACGTTAAAAAAATCCATGCACAGGCATCTTCCACCCTCCAAGATGTAGTTCAGGATCTGGAATATTAGGTCCTTCATTGAAACATCTGTGAACGCATCCCTTTTTGGCATGGAAGCAAGTAATCCTCGCTTTGAGGGACTGCCTATGATGATAAGGCGCACCAACGTCAGTGTTCTCGCCCTGGCCAAAATCCCCAGCATCGGGGCACTCACCACACTTGACCAGTTCCGTTGGGCGGGCCACATCGTCCGCATGCCCAACACCAGACTCCCTGGGCGGGTGCTCTGCTCAGAGCTCCTGTACGGCAAGCGAGCTCCAGGTGGGCACCGACACCTGGGAATCCCTGGGTGGTGGGGGGGAGCATCTGGGAGGACGCTGAGCACCTCGAGTCTCATCATCGAGAGCATGTAGGGACCAAGCGCAGACAGCGGAAGGAACATGCGGCAAACTAGGCTCCCCACACCCACTTGCCTTCGGCCACTGTTTGCCCCACGAGTTGCGGAGACTGTGGTTCCCGCATTGGACTGTACAGCCACCTGGGAACTCACATTTGGAATGGAGGTGGGTCTTCCTTGATTTCGAGGGACTGCCTATGATGATGATGAAGACAATGGGCTTGAAATCGTGCTCCCCACGGGCCCATACGAGGTGCGCAGGCGCCCCTGGGGTTCCCGCAAGTTTTGGGTTTAGATATGCGAAGCGCATGCACCTAAATCCGGAACTTTCAATCTGTCAAGAATTCTCCTGACAGATCACACGCCTCTGAAACTAAAGGGCCTCTGCAGGCGGAGAGTTGTGTTATTTGCCCAACTTCTGACCAGCGAATGTCGTTCAAATTCTTATGACTGATAAAAGCAGGTGTAATGCCGACTTTTATCAGCGTAAAACTTTTAAAGCACAGAAATAAAATTTTTGTTTTAAATAATTAATTAAATTCCATTTTGAGTAATTTTAAATATGTGATGTTTCTCAAAATTTATCTTAAATGTTTGTATGTTTTTTGGGGTATTCCAATTCATACTTATGGTGATTGATAGAAGCCAGGACCAGAAGTCTCCGAAACTCCGGGAACAACAGGTACTTTCATAGAAATTTTTGCACATCCGCAAATTCTAGACCATTATTATTGTCTTGATTCTGTACCCATGTTCCCTGTGACCACAACTCCCAGTTGGGAAGCCAGGAATATGCAGTTACCCTATAATGCTGTAATTGCAGATATTAGTTGATTTCCTATGGTGTTGCAGTATTCGGGCCAAGCAGAGTTATAAGGTGAGGGATCATTTGACTCGGGTGGGAACGAGGGAAGTAGGCAGCTCGGAGGGGGGATGTGGGGAGAAGGAAGGGGGAGCAAGAGATTGGGGGTAGAATAGGGAGAGGGGAGAACATAAGGACATAAGTAATAGGAGCAGGAGTAGATCATTTGGCGCCTCGAGCCTGCTCCGCCATTCAATAAGATCATGGCTGATCTTATACCTCAACTCCTATTTCTTGCACTATCCTCATATCCCTTCACACCCATAATATCCAAAAATCTATTGATCTCTGATTTGAACAGACTCAAAGACTGAATCTCCACAGGCCTCTGGGGTAGAGAATTCCAAAGATTCACCACCCTGTGAGTGAATAAACTTCTCCTCATCTCAGTTCTAAATGGCTGACCCCTTATTCTTTGACTGTGACCCCTGAATCTAAATACCCCAGCCAGAGGAAACATCCTCCCTGCACCTACCCTGTCAAACACTAAGAATTTTGTATGCTTCAATGAAATCACCTCTCATTCTTCAAAATTCTAGAGAATATAGGCCTGGTCCACTCAATCTCTCCTCATAGGACAATCCCCCCATCTTAGGAATCTTCGTTGCACTTCCTCTCCAGCAAGTATATACTTCCTTCGGTAAGGAGACTAAAATTGTACACAATACTCATGGTATGGTCTCACCAGGGCCCTATATAATTGCAGTAAGACGTTTTTACTCTGATACTCTAAACCTCTTATAATAAAGGCCAACATACTATTTGATTTCTTAATTGCTTGCTGTACCTGCATGTTAACTTTCAGTGATTCGTGTACAAGGAGACCCAGGTCCCCCTAAACACAAACATTTCCCAATCTCTCACCAGCAAGTATATACTTCCTTAGGTAAGGAGACTAAAACTATTTTTCCTACCAAAGTGGATAATTTCACATTTCTCCATATTATATTCCATTTGCCATGTTCTTGCCCACTTAATTCTCTGTAATGTGCTTTTAGATGTCCAGTGTTCATGAAAGGCGCTATATAAATGTAAGTCTTTCTTTTCTTTCTTTCACTTAGCCTGTTTATATCCCATTGAAGCTGCTTTGCATCCACCTCTGACTTACATTCTCATCTAGCTTCGTATCATCAGCAAACTTGGGTATATTGCATTTGGTCCCCACATCCAAATCATTCATATATATTGTCAATAGCTGGGGCCCAAGCACCGATCCTTGCGGTACCCGACTAGTTAAAGCCTGCTAACCCGAAAATGACCCATTTATTCCTACTTTCTGTTTTCCGTTCGTTAACTAATCCTCAATCCATTACCTCCAATCCCATGAGCACTAATTTTGTTTAATAACTTCTTGTGTGAAATATAAAAACATAGAAAATTAGTGCAGGAGCAGGCCATTCAGCCCTTCGAGTCTGCACCACCATTCAATATGATCATGGCTGATCATGCACTTCAGTACCACGTTCCTACTTTCTCTCCATACCCTTTGATCCCTTTAGCCATAAAGGCCACATCTAACTCTCTTTTGAATATATCTAATGAACTGGCCTCAACATCTTTCTGGGTAGAGAATTCCGCAAGTTCACAATTCTCTGAGCGAAGGAGTTTCTCCTCATCTCAATCCTAAATGACTTATCCCTTATCCTTAGACTGTGACCCCTGGTTCTGGACTTCCCCAACATCAGGAACATTCTTCCTGCATCTAACCTGTCTAAACCCGTCAGAATTTTAAAAGTTTCTATGCGATCCCCTCTCATTCTTCTGAACTCCAGTGAATACAAGCCCAGTTGATCCAGTCTTTCTTGATGTCAGTCCCGCCATCCCGGGAATCAGTTTGGTGAACCTTCGCTGCACTCCCTCAATAGCAAGAATGTCCTTCTTCAAGTTAGAAGACCAAAACTATCCACAATACTCCAGGTGTGGCCTCACCAAGACCCTGTACAACTGTAGTAACACCTCCCTGTCCCTGTACTCAAATCCCCTCGCTATGAAGGCCAACATGCCATTTGCTTTCTTAACCGCCTGCTGTACCTGCATGCCAACCTTCAGTGACTGATGTACCATGACACCCAGGTCTCGTTGCACCTCCCCTTTTCCTAATCTGTCACCATTCAGATAATAGTCTGTCTCTCTGTTTTTACCACCAAAGTGGATAATCTCACATTTATCCACATTATACTTCATCTGCCATGCATTTGCCCACTCACCTAACCTAGCCAAGTCACTCTGCAGCCTCATAGCATCCTCCTCGCAGCTCACACTGCCACCCAACTTAGTGTCATCCGCAAATTTGTAGATACTACATTTAATCCCCTCGTCTAAATCATTAATGTACAATGTAAACAGCCGGGGCCCCAGCACAGAACCTTGCGGTACCCCACTAGTCACAGCCTGCCATTCTGAAAAGTACCCATTTACTCCTACTCTTTGCTTCCTGTCTGCCAACCAGTTCTCAATCCATGTCAGCACACTACCCCCAATCCCATGTGCTTTAACTTTGCACATTAATCTCTTGTGTGGGACCTTGTCGAAAGCCTTCCGAAAGTCCAAATACACCACATCAACTGGTTCTCCCTTGTCCACTCTACTGGAAACATCCTCAAAAAATTCCAGAAGATTTGTCAAGCATGATTTCCCTTTCACAAATCCATGCTGACTTGGACCTATCATATCACCTCTTTCCAAATGCGCTGCTATGACATCCTTAATAATTGATTCCATCATTTTACCCACTACCGATGTCAGGCTGACCGGTCTATAATTCCCTGTTTTCTCTCTCCCTCCTTTTTTAAAAAGTGGGGTTACATTGGCTACCCTCCACTCCATAGCAACTGATCCACAGTCTATTGAATGTTGGAAAATGACTGTCAATGCATCCGCTAATTCCAAGGCCACCTCCTTAAGTACTCTGGGATGCAGTGAATCAGGCCCTGGGGATTTATCGGCCTTCAATCCCATCAATTTCCCCAACACAATTTTCTGACTAATAAGGATTTCCCTCAGTTCCTCCTTCTTACTAGACCCTCTGACTCCTTTTATATCCGGAAGGTTGTTTGTGTCCTCCTTAGTGAATACCGAACCAAAGTACTTGTTCAATTGGTCTGCCATTTCTTTGTTCCCAGTTATGACTTCCCCTGATTCTGACTGCAGGGGACCTACGTTTGTCTTTACTAACCTTTTTCTCTTTACATATCTATAGAAGCTTTTGCAGTCCGTCTTAATGTTCCCTGCAAGCTTCCTCTCGTACTCTATTCTGGAGAATCCTAGAGCCCTCTCATTCTGTGCCTCCCTGTTCATAGGGAAGCTGGTCAAGTCCCTCCTGCTTGCATACAGGGTTTCAGTGACCTGTCTAATGCAGCGGTGTAGCATGCTGAGAAAGTCCGTAAATGTCTCCAGCTGTGGCCTGAAAGGAATCCGAGGCGTAGAACGACAGTGCCACGATGGCTTTGAACTCGACGGACAGTGCAGTACTGATAGTGCTGGCAGGCTGCAGATCTGCCCTTATCAGCTGGCATACCTCAGTGATAACCTCTTTGTGGAAGCGAAGTCCCCAAAGGCAGGTGGTGTCAGGCACATCGAGGTAAGAATGCTTCTCCTTGTACTTGTGCTGGGTGTAAAGTAAGGAAAGTATGCAGGTACAGCAAGTGATCAGGAAGGCCAATGGTATCTTGGCCTTTATTGCAAAGGGGATGGAGTATAAAAGCAGGGAAGTCTTACTACAGCTGTATAAGGTATTGGTGAGGCCACACCTGGAATACTGCGTGTAGTTTTTGTTTTCATATTTACAAAAGGATATACTTGCTTTGGAGGCAGTTAAGAGATGGTTCACTAGGTTGATTCCGGGGATGAAGGGGTTGACTTATGAGGAAAGGTTGAGTAGGTTGGGCCTCTACTCATTGGAATTCAGAAGAATGAGAGGTGATCTTATCGAAATGTATAAGATTATGAGGGGGCTTGACAAGGTGGATGCAGAGAGGATGTTTCCACTGATGGGGGAGACTAGAACTAGAGGGCATGATCTTAGAATATGGGACCGCCCATTTAAAACAGAGATGAGGAGAAATTTCTTCTCTCAGAGGGTTGTAAATCTGTGGAATTCACTGCCTCAGAGAGCTGCGGAAGCTGGGACATTGAATAAATTTAAGACAGAAATAGACAGTTTCTTAAATGATAAGGGGATAACTGGTTATGGGGAGCGGGTGGGGAAGTGGAGCTGAGTCCATGATCAGATCAGCCATGATCTTATTGAATGGCGGAGCAGGCTCGAGGGGCCATATGGCCTACTCCTGTTCCTATTTCTTATATTCTTATGTTCTTATGGTCCTCTTAATCAGTCTGTCATGTCTTACATTGGGCACATAATGCAGTGGAGCATTCCTTCGGCGATCTCGAGTCTGTTGCATGTAATTAGTCACCAAGAGAAGGTGAGAAAGGACAGGCCCCATTGCAGTAGCTCTCTGTTTTCCATCGATTGGTCACAAACAAGGAATGTCCCGATGAAGACACCTATTCAATCCCAATAGGTCACAGTATAGTCAAGATGTTTTTAGAGATGTTCACATCAACTCCAATGACCAGCAGAGTACATCTGAACTCCCCTGAGGTTGAAGCACAGCAGCCTTTTAAAGGATGCGACATGTGATCTAGAACATGGCGTCCATAACGCTGTGATTAGTTCCGGTTAGTTCCACTTTTTCTGGGTGTTTTTTGGGCGAGCGATATTGTGGGCGATATGCGTGCGAGGTGGTGAAATTGACGCTGGGCGATCTCATGGTTTTGGTAAATATGCTCTTTGCGACAAAAAAAAGTGGGTGGGCGGTACTATTGAATCTCGGCGTTAATTCCTTGCGGAAAGTAATGCTGGGCGATATTATGGGCGTTGATTTCGCCCATTCTGATGATTCCGCCCAAAAAAAGTGGGCTGGCAGTAATATTTTTTCCCGGTGTTAAGCACATGGGGAAAGTCGCACTCGGCTTTAAGTTTCCTAAAAATACCCGTCAGTTTCCATTTTGTGCCAAAAATTGTCGATATACATCATTTCAGCAGTAAAATGGGCGTTAAGTATGCAAAGAAAGGGGAGGTTCTAGCTCATTGCAACTTGAATTCGACCTTGATTTTAGCAAATAGCAAAGTTTGCCCCAATTCAGATTCAGATCGATCTTTATGCTAAACGTCTCAACACATTAAAAAAAAATAAAAGCAGGAAATGCTGCAAACACTCAGCAGATCAGGCAGCATCTGTGGAGATAGAAACAGAGATAATGTTTTAGGTCAGTGACCTTTCAGAACTGGAAAATGTTAGAGATGAACAGTTTTTAAGCAAGTACAGAGCCAGGGGAAAGGGTGCAGGGAAAGAACAAAAGGTTCTGTGGTTGGGTGGTGAGCAGGAGTGATTAAATGACAAAAGGGATGATGGCGCAAGGCAAAAGCGGGTGATCATTCGACACATAACAAATAAAAGATGGGTCCAGAGGAGGTGTCAATAGTTAAGTGCAGAATAACAGAGAGGGAGGGAAGCATAGAAAATCTGGCAGGTTACCATGGCCCGGGAATGTGGCAGAGAAATGAGCCCAGGGGTGCGGACCACCCTGCTAGCCGTGTACCGAGAGGGGATCCCCCCCCCCCCGCCAAGCACCAGCCCACACCTCTTCCATTCCCAGTGGCTCTGGTCCAGCCATCCTCCATTACCAGCACCTGCTGCCCGAGGGAAGATGGGAGGGCTGGTTATGATCTAAAGTTGTTAAAATCATTGTTAAAGCTGAAAGGCTATAAGGTGCATAATAGAAAAGTGAGGTGTTGTTGCTCAAACATTTTTTTTTCCTATTTTCCCCAGTTCAATTTTCCTGCCATCGCAGTGGTAGTTGAGTGAGATGCTGCTGCATTTAGCTGAACTGCCAACAGTAACAGAATACTTTTTAGATTTTTTTTCTTCAAGCTTGATTTAGCAGCAGGTAATAGAATGTAATCAGAGGTTTAAAGCAGACCAGAATTTCAGTTCTTTTGCAGAAATTCCTATTAAACTTTGCGAAAGAAACAGAATTGCATTCCAGTTTAGCAATTGACTGTAGGAGTCAATGTGGCCTGAGACTGAAATATTAAACTTACCCAAACTTGCACAGTTTAATTAGGTTGGGCTACTTTTGATCTTTGTCTGGCTAGGTTCAGATTGGATTCATATTTCATGTCCAAAGGCAGACTTCTCCGTTCTTCAAGCAATGCCAACCTGGAATTATAAGCATTGGAACTGACTTTGAATTTAATGGCCCTGGGTTGAGAGAATAGTCGAATCACCTCAAATTGAGGACTGATTTTCTTTTTCTACTCAATTCATCATTTTGAATGCAAAAGCGTTGAAATGCTGTCGGATGGTTTTTCAGCTGTGTTGGTCGCTGGCTTGTGGTTGTACATTTTCTCCGCCACATTTGATATACGGTGCGCTCCAACTTGCATCAATTTCACCATCATCTTTCTGCACCACTACCGATTCTCATTCATACGGCAACCACCTCCATCCACCAATTCTCAACCCTTCAAATATTCCAGGACTTCACTCGCCTGCTACACTGGTCTCTGAATTTGGTTAGCAGTTTGTCAATGCTCCGCGCTGGCTCCACCATGCCTACATCAGCTTTGTCCCTCCAGGGGACCTCTAACTTTGATTTTGGTCCCTCTACTATTGTCTTGAACCTATTCCCTGCTACTACCAGGAAATATGTTTCCTAATAACTGCTACATAACCAGGTCTATGCAACCTGAGCTTTTCCCTGTGTCCATTCGCGTGCACACTTTGGCTGCCGCCCCAAACCTGACCCATCACTTCTATTTCCACTTTTTTCTCCCCTTTTTTTTTCAATCCATTCTTAACCGCTCCCTCCTGTCATCATGCCTCCTTTCATCTCTCTTTTCTCAGATACTCTGCTCTCCCAAAACCCTACCCCAATCCTTCATTACTCTTCGATCTTCCTACTCTCCTGCTGTCATCCCAGGCTTGACTCCCTCTTTGATAAGTCTACACTGTCCCTCTGTGCCTCTCTTGGCATCCTATGAAGGCCCATTGAGGCACTCGTCGCTGCCTCCTTACAAGCAGCAACCCCGACTATCCTATCCTACACTCTCGCCGACCTTCCCGCCCAGCATGCCTGCTGGGGGCTAATCTTGCCAATCACATCCCCCACCAACTCACCCCTCCTAGCACCGACATTGTGGAAACTGGCAGTGAGTCAGCCATCACTGACCCCCTCCGCATCTCCCTCCAGAATGTCTGTTCACTTGCAAACAAGGCCCTTGCCATCAGTGATCTTATCATGGATGATTGCATCAACATCATGACCATAACGGAAACTTGGTTGAGGGGTGATGACACCTTACCTGGAAATGAAGCCTCCCCGCCTGGCTATACCTTCCACCACTTGCCCCGCCCAGACTGCCGTGGTAGAAGTAATTGGCACTTGGAAAAATATGGGTTAATAAATAGAAGGCAACATTATTAAATCATTAATACAAAATCAAAATACTGCGGATGCTGGAATTTGGAATAAAAACAAAAAATGCTGGAAATCTCAGCGGGTCAGGCAGCACCTGTGGAGAGAAAGCAGAGTTAACGTTCCGGGTCGATGACTTTTCGTCAGAACTGGAGAGTGTTCGGAAAGAACAGATTCTTAACAAGCACTGAAAGAGGGAGGGGAAGAAAGCATAAAAGGGAAGGTCTATGATAGAGTGGAAGAGAGAGCAATTTTGAGTTCTTTGATAAAGTAATGGAGAGGATTGATGAGGGTAATGCAGTTGATGTTGTAAATGGACTTTAAAAAGGCATTTGTTAAGTGCCACATAATTGGCACGTTAGCATAATTGAAGCCCATGGGATTAAAGGGGCAGTGACTGCATGGATACAAAATTGACTAAGGGGCAAAAAGCAGAGTGTATTGGTGAATGGTTGTTTCTCAGACTGGAGGGAAGTATACTGTGGTCCCCCAGTAGTTGGTGTTTGGATTAAGGAACTGAGATATATTTCCAAGTCAGGATGGTGTGTAACTTGGAGGGGAACTTGCAGGTAATGGTGTTCCCATGCACCTGCTGCCCTTGTCCTTCTAGGTGGTAGAGATCGCAGGTTTGGGAGGTGTTGCCAAAGAAACCTTGGCGAGTTGCTGCAGTGCATCTTGTAGATGGTACACATTGCAGCCATGGTGCGCGGGTAGTGGAGGGAGTGAATGTTTAAGATGGTGGATGGGGTGTCAATCAAGCGGGCTGCATTGTCCTGGATTGTGTCTGTCATGTATGTAACCTTCATGTAACTGTAACCTTCATAACAATACTGCATACTGTATACCCCTAAGAAATGCACACCTTGACCACAGGGGGTGAAGTTGTGGGAGACACTCCTCACCTGGTCATCCAGGTATAAAAAGGGAGGTCCCATGCAGGGTCAACACTTCTTGGTCCTGTGAATAAAGGTTCAGGTCACATAGTGACCTTGTCTGCAGAATGTGCCTCGTGTGAATTTATAGTAGTGTGTAAGAACACTACAGTGTCGAGCTTCTTGAGTGCTGTTGGAGCTTCACTCATCAGGCAAGTGGATAATATTCTATCACACTCCTGACTTGTGCCTCGTGGATGGTGGAAAGGTTTTGGGAAGTCAGGAGGTGAGACACTCACTGCAGAATACCCAGGGGCTGAAATTCAGCCTCCCGATAAGGTCTCTGACCACTGAAAAGCAGCAGCCATGGGGTGGTGTCGAATAGCCGCCGACTTTGGTGGATTGGCTGAAGCTCGCAAAATTTTCCTCAGAATTTTTGCCGGCTGTGCCATATCCACCCCGCTCCCCTCACTTCTGCCCCACTGCTACCGAAGCCTCCGAAGTGCGTCATCAGAGCACGCAATGCCGATGTCCTGCCCCGGAAATGAAATTCAGCTGAGAAAGTTTTCCGGCCACCAGCGGCGGCCAAAACACAACAGGAGCAATAGGTGTGTCACGTTTCTAGCGGAGTTGAATTTCGACCTCCTAGCCTCTGACCTGCTCTTGTTGCCACAGTTTTTATGTGGCTGGTCCAGTTAAGTTTCTGATCAATGGGGATCCCCAGGATGTTGATGATGGGGTTGATGATGGTAATGCTGTATAATATCAAGGGATGGTGGTTAGACTCTCTCTCGTTGGAGATAATCTTTGCCTGGAACTTGTGTTGCATGAATGCTATTTGCCACTTAGCCCAAGTCTGAATGTCGTCCAGGTCTTGCTGCATGCGGGCATGGACTACTCCTTTTCTGAGGAGTTGCGAATGGAGCGGAACACTGTGTAATCATCAGCGGAACATGCCCACTTCTGACTTTATGATGGAGGGAAGGTCATTGATGAAGCAGCTAAATATGATTGGGCTTAGGACACTGCTCTGAAGAATTCCTGCAGAGATCTTCTAGAAGGGTGGAGGTGCAAGGTAAGTCGGTGTGAATAAGGATGTGTAGGAGTAGGGTAGGGAATATAGAGTGATGGGCATGTAATGTGCGGCACAGCAGGATGAGGTTGAGTGTGGCTTTGCAGTAAAGTATTTTGATCCACTGAGATCATTGAAAGATTTGCGCCATTGCAGCCTGGTCTTCTTGACAACATCTCTGCTTGTTCCTTTGCAATATGCAACCATAAGAACATAAGAACATAAAAACATAAGAATTAGGAACAGGAGTAGGCCATCTAGCCCCTCGAGCCTGCTCCGCCATTTAAAAAGATCATGGCTGATCTGGCCGTGGACTCAGCTCCACTTACCTGCCCGCTCCCCATAACCCTTAATTCCCTTATTGGTTAAAAAACTATCTATCTGTGATTTGAATACATTCAATGAGCTAGCCTCAACTGCTTCCTTGGGCAGAGAATTCCATAGATTCACAACCCTCTGGGAGAAGAAATTCCTTCTCAACTCAGTTTTAAATTGGCTCCCCCGTATTTTGAGGCTGTGCCCCCTAGTTCTAGTCTCCCCGACCAGTGGAAACAACCTCTCTGCCTCTATCTTGTCTATCCCTTTCATTATTTTAAATGTTTCTATAAGATCATCCCTCATCCTTCTGAACTCCAATGAGTAAAGACCCAGTCTACTCAATCTATCATCATAAGGTAACCCCCTCATCTCTGGAATCAGCCTGGTGAATCATCTCTGTACCCCCTCCAAGGCGAGTATATCTTCCTTAAGTAAGGTGACCAAAACTGCACGCAGTACCCCAGGTGTGGCCTCACCAATACCCTGTACAGTTGCAGCAGGACCTCCCTGCTTTTGTATACCATCCCTCTTGCAATGAAGGCCAACATTCCATTCGCCTTCCTGATTACCTGCTGCACCTGCAAACTAACTTTTTGGGATAGAGTTTCATACACAAGGAACTCAAAAGAGTTTCATACACAAGGACCCCCAGGTCCCTCTGCACCGCAGCATGTTGTAATTTCTCCCCATTCAAATAATATTCCCTTTTACTGTTTTTTTTTCCAAGGTGGATGACCTCACATTTTCCGACATTGTATTCCATCTGCCAAACCTTAGCCTATTCGCTTAACCTATCTAAATCCCTTTGCAGCCTCTCTGTGTCTTCTACACAACCCACTTCCCCACTAATCTTTGTGTCGTCTGCAAATTTTGTTTCACTACACTCTGTCCCCTTCTCCAGGTCATCTATGTATATTGTAAACAGTTGTGGTCCCAGCACCGATCCTTGTGGCACACCACTAACCACCAATTTCCAACCTGAAAAAGACCCATTTATCCCGACTCTCTGCTTTCTGTTAGCCAGTCAATTCTCTATCCATGCTAATACATTTCCGCTGACTCCGCGTACCTTTATCTTCTGCAGTAACCTTTTGTGTGGCATCTTATCGAATGCCTTTTGGAAATCTTAAATACACCACATCCATCGATACACCTCTATCCACCATGCTCGTTATATCCTCAAAGAATTCCAGTAAATTAGTTAAACATGATTTCCCCTTCATGAATCCATGTTGCGCCTGCTTGATTGCACTATTCCTATCTAGATGTCCTGCTATTGCTTCCTTAATGATAGCTTCAATCATTTTCCCCACTACAGATGTTAAACTAACCGGCCTATAGTTACCTGCCTTTTGTCTGCCCCCTTTTTTAAACAGAAGCATTACATTAGCTGCTTTCCAAACCAGACTGCTGAACTCCTGGGGAGGTCTTTTCTGCCCATTGGAGGAGAAGATAACCTCCCTACATGCTGTGACTACCTCCATAAGCATGTGGAGGGAGTCATGGGAGAGGCTGAATATAGCTGTGCACCTCTGCACAGTTTGCAACACCTCAATGCTGTAGAAGACTGAAAGCACAAATGTCAAAATCAATTTGTGCATGGTCCCGTTAAGGAAACTGCTGTGTCATCAAATGACATCATCAGACCAGTTTCCTTCAATTGGTCGGCAAATGCACTGGATGGGTTTAACAAGCCCAATCAGAGTAAAATCATTTCACAGATCGGCTGGATCCCACAGCAAGGTCGGGATCCCGGCCACACTGGACCCACCAAGGTAGGGGAAGTCGTGGCCATTGTGCCCAATTATAGGCGCCTTACTTTAGGAAGGATGTCAAGACCTTAGAGAGAGTGCAGAAAAGATTTACTAGAATGGTACCAGGGATGAAATACTTCAGTTACTTGGAGGGATTAGGGAAACTGGGGTTGTTCTCCTTAGAGCAGAGAAGGTTGAGGAAAGATTTAACAGATGTTTTTAAAAGGGTTTTGGTGGAGCAAATAAGGAGAAACTGTTTGCAGTGGCAGAAGGGCCAGTAACCAGAGGACAAGGATTTAAGGTAATTGGGGGAAAAAAACAGATGCGACAAAAACAGGCTAAGTGATTGGACAAAAAATTGGCAAATGGAGTATAATGTTGGAAAGTGTGAGGTCGTGCACTTTGGCAGAAAAAAATCAAAGAGCAAGTTATTATTTAAATGGAGAAAGATTGCAAACTGCCACAGTACATTGGGACCTGGGGGTACTTGTGCATGAAACACAAAAGGATCGTATGTAGGTACAGCAAGTGATCAGGAAGGCCAATGATATCTTGGCCTTTATTGCAAAGGGGATGGAATATAAAAGCAGGGAAGTCTTGTTACAGTTGTACAACTGAGGCCACACCTGGAATACTGCATGCAGTTTTGGTTTCCATATTTAAGAAAGGATATACTTGCCTTGGAGGCAGTTCAGAGAAGGTTCACTAGGTTGATTCCGGGGATGAGGGGGTTGACTTATGAAGAAAGGTTGAGTAAATTGGGCCTCTACTCATTGGAATTAGAAGAATGAGCGGTGATCTTATCGAAACGTATAAAATTATGAGGGGGCTTGACAAGGTGGATGCTGAGAGGATGTTTCCACTGATGGGGGAGACTAGAACTAGAGGACATGGTCTTAGAATAAGAGACCGCCCATTTAAAACAGAGATGAAGAGAAATGTCTTCTCTCATATGGTTGTAAATCTGTGGAATTCACTGCCTCAGAGAGCTGTGGAAGCTGGAACATTGAATAAATTTAAGTCAAAAATAGACAGTTTCTTAAACGATAGGGAGATAAGGGGTTATGGGGAGCGAGCGGGGAAGTGGAGCTGAGTCCATGATCAGATCAGCCATGATCTTATTGAATGGCGGAGCAGGCTCGAGTGGCTGTATGGCCTCCTCCTGTTCCTATTTCTTATGTTCTTATGTTCTTATGTAAGACAAAAAATATTACGTGGCAAATTGTTATGATCTGGAATGCACTCCCTGGGTGGTGGAAGCAAATTCAATGATACTTTCAAAAGAGAATTGGATAAATACTTGAAGGAGACAAATGTGCATGGTGATGGGGAAAGGTGTGTGGCTCAGCAGTACAGCAAATGCCCCTGGCACCCTTCTTTCAACTGTAAATAAACCCGATGCTAGGGAATTTTCCAGGGTCAGGGGCGTAGGCAGAAATCCTGCCCTGCCAAAGATCGGCCACCATTGCAACAGAAGAGGAAAATTCTGGCTGATGCTTCCGCAGCCATTTTATTGCGCTACCTATTGTTCTTTATATTCCTTTATTCTGCCTCTCGGTTTATCTATCTAATACTTACCATGACGATGAATTCTATCACTAGTGATGAATCACTTTAAACAGATTTGCAAAGAATGGTATCATTACTCCTGACATGGAAGAATCTGGACCCTTTTTGTGTTTAATCATGTCATGTTCACTATGGGTTAGAATTTCCTATGAACCCGCCAGCGCCTGATCGCCGCCCAAAAGATCGCTCAGACTGGGAAGATTATCGTTGGCGAAAACTTCCCCTCAAAAAATAAAAAAATCCGCCGAGCGAAAAACTGGGTGAAAAAGTGCAATTTAGGGTCGATTGGGCGGATCGTAAACAAAATGGGCGCAAAATTAAAAAATCAATAAAAATTTACCCTGAGGCTATGGGTTGGACCTAACACCAGAAAAGTAATGAAAATAATTTTTCAAAAAACCTCAACTAACAAATCAAAAAAACATTCCCAAGACACTTTAAAACTAAATCACCACAACACATTTTTAAAATAATTAGTAAAAAAACAATTGCTAGCCTTTTTCTTGCTGAGGTACTTACCTGCTGCCCAGCTCTGCTGATCCTCGTTTTTTAAAAACTTACCTACAGGTCACCGCTGTCCCAAATATGGCGGCAGGGTGATCTGAGGACGGTGCACGCCGGTGGTCCGCTCCCCAGCGGTACCTTAAAACCGCTGGATTAAATCAGGTAAGGAAATTTTAGCTCACCTGATTACCGACCACAATGGCCAATACCGCCCGGTTTGCCATTGGAAATTCCAGCCGTATATTTCATAACCTGCCATTCCCTTGCAGAAAAGGAGCATTTCATTCCAAATGTAAAGCAAACTGAATATATTCAACTCTTCGCCAAAAATAACATGTAAAGCAACCAGCAGTTCTCTGATTTTATGTGTGTCCGAGACAAAGTGACAGTAACCAATAGCAGAACTCACCAGAAGGGTCAGCCTTAGGAATATATGGGCCCAAGTTTCAACTGGATTTGCTCCTATTTTTTTTGGAGCAACTAGATTTTTTTTTGGTGTATCCTAGAAATTGCAATTTGCCACATTTAGTTTGCTCCAGTTCTAGTGAGTTAGTTTAATTTTGTTTTAGTTCATTTTTTTTTCAAAAGGGGGCGTGTTCAGCTAGTTTCGCCTGTTTTGCAAGTTTGAACTGCGAAAAGTTACTCCAAACCAAATTAGAACAGAGTAAGTGTCCACTTTTGTACACCAAGAAAAACCTTGTGTAGAGTTAAGAAATCAGCGCAGCTAGCCAGAGATTGGGGTGGGGGGGAGGTGGGGGGAGGTGGGAGCAGTAAACACCTTCACTTTTAAAAATAAAGAACCATCATCAATAATAATCAATCAATAAATCAATAAAAATTAAAAAAAATAAATCAATAAATAAAAAATTTAAAGTTCCTACCTCACCTACTGCAGCACCTATCTGTTCAGGAGCACCGGGAGCCCTCCAGCAAGTATATGCAGCTATACATGCAGGCAGCAAGCAGCGGCAGGCCACTCGGCCAGGGATAGGGTTGTGAGCGCAGCCGGGAAGGGAGGAGAGGTGGGAGAGGGGACAACATTAAACATATGAGCCTGCCCAGGTCCCATCCTACTCACGTCTTGCAGCCAATCTCTTTGCTTTCCTGCTACCCACGCCCCTCCGAACATCTCCGAGACAGTCCCAAGGAACACTCGATAGCCTCAGTCAGTGAGAGCAATCGACACCTTTCTTCTTGATGGTCACTTTTGCCAGCTCCTTCTCCCTTTCTTGTTTGTCGTTTCCAGGTCCGAGCTCAGGATCTCCTTCTCCTCTGTATAGTCAGTCACCCGCTCCAGGAGCCCATTTGGCCAGGGCTAGGGGCGGCGTGCTTCGAGCCCCTCCCACACAGCATCTGGGGTCCAGGAGCTACTGCGCGCAGCTGCCGGCAGTCTTTTAGGCGCGGGGCTGTAGCTCCGACCCCCGGTGTTGCTGCTACGCTGCGCCGAGGCCACAGGAGGCCTCATGGAAGTCGAAAATAGCAAGGTAGGAAACAAGTGCACTTTTTATTTCAGGAAGTTGGCGGATCTCTCAGAGATGTGCCATTCTAATCCTCAACTGAAACTTGGGCCCATAGAATGTAATAGAATAGAATCCAGCCATTTGGCCCATCTATCAATTTTCGTGCTTTCCACCAGTTGAGTCACTGGGGGAGATTTTTGACTGCCAGCTGCCTGTTTCAGAATTGGAGGGAGCACCTTGGCCATCCCATTGACATGATGCAATTTTCAGGCGGGTCTGTGAATGAGTGCGCAACACATGCTCCTGTTTCCGGCGGAAAGCTAGTTAAATATGGAAATCGGGACCTTCGCCATTTGCAATTTTCAGGTTCAACTAGGCCGCACATTGTGCCAGCTAACCAATGGTCCTGAAAGACTCATTCCAGGTTCGCTTTCTCCCCCTCTCAGACCCAATCAGCTGACCAGCTCAGCGTAGGAGCTGCCTGATTAATGACTTGGATGAAGGGACCGAGTGTAATGTAGCCAAGTTTGCTGATGATACAAAGATGGGTGGGAAAGCAAATTGTGAGGAGGACACTAAAAAATCTGCAAAGGGATATAGACAGGTTAAGTGAGTGGGCAAAAATTTGGCAGATGGACTATAATGTGTGAAAATGTCAGGTTATCCACTTTGGCAAAAAAATAGAAAAGCAAATTATAATTTAAATGGAGAGAAATTGCAAAGTGCTGCAGTACAGAGAGACCTGGGATCCTTGTGCATGAAACACAAAAAGTTAGTATGCAGGTACAGCAAGTAATCAGGAAGGCAAATGGAATGTTGACCTTTATTGCAAGGGGGATAGAGTATAAAAGCAGGGAAGTCCTGCTACAAACTGTACAGGGTATTGGTGAGGCCATACCTGGAGTACTGTATACAGTTTTGATCTCTGTATTCAAGGAAGGATATACTTGCATTGGAGGCAGTTCAGAGAAGGTTCACTAGGTTGATTCCGGAGATGAGGGGGTTGAGTTATGAGGATAGATTGAGTAGGTTGGGCCTATACTCATTGGAGTTCAGAAGAATGAGGTGATCTTATTGAATCTTATAAGATGATGAGGGGGCTTGCCAAGATGGATACACCGAGGGGAAACTACAACTAGGGGACATAGGGTTTGATTTTCCACGTTTTTTGCATGCTTATCGGCCACTTCACGTCGATTTTACTGCTGAAATGACGTATAACGCCCATATATCGCCCATTTAGCCACAAAATGGAAATTGACGGGCATTTTTTGGAAACTTATCAGCGAGTGCTACTTTCCCCATGTGCGTAATGCCGGAAATAAATAATACCGCCCGCCTACTATTTTTTAGGCGGAATCTTCAGAATGAGCGAAATCAACAGCCATAATATCATCCAGCATTACTTTCCGCAAGGAATTAACGTCACGATTCAATAATACCGCCTGTCCACTTTTTTTTTGTCGTAAAGATCATATTTGCTGAAACAAGCGGCCATGAGATCGGCCAGCATCACTTTCACCACCTCGCACACATATCATCCACAATATTGCTCGCCCAAAAAAACGCCCAGAAAAAGTGGAACTAACCGGAACTAATCACAGCGTTATGGACGCCATGTTCTACATCACATGTCGCATCCTTTAAAAGGCTTCTGTGCTTCAACCTCGGGGGAGTTCGGATGTACTCTGGAGGTCGTTGGAATTAATGTGAACATTTGTATAAACATCTTGACCATACTGTGACTGATTGGAATTGAATATGTGTCTTCATCGGGACATTCATTGTTTGTGACCAATCGGTGGAAAACAGAGAGCTATTGCAGTGGGGCCTGTCCTTTCTCACCCCCTCTACATGCTGCAGACTTGAGATAGCCGAAGGTATGCTCCACAGCATTATGTGCCCAATGTAAGATGTGTCAGACTGATGAAGAGGACCAGATGTTACACCCCCCGCAAGTACAGGGACTAGCGGTCTTAGCTCAACTTGCCCAACACTACCTGCCTTTGGAGACTGTGCTCCCACAAAGAGGTTATTACTGCGGTATGCCAGCTCATAAGGGGAAATCTGCAGCCTGGCAGCACCATCAGTACTGCACTGTCCGTCGAGGTCAAAGTCACCGCAGCACTATCGTTCCATGCGTTATGTTCTTTTCAGGCCTCAGCTGGCGACATTTGCAGTCTGTCTCAGCATGCCACACATTGCTGCATTAGACAGGTCACTGAAGCCCTGTACGCACACAGGAGGGACTCAGCATCCCTATGACCAGGGAGGCACAGGCTCTAGGATTCTCCAGAATTGCAAACTTCCCCAAGGCGCAGGGAGCAATAGGCATCGTGATGCAGGCACCTTTTCAGGATGCTGCGGTTTTCAGGAACTGCTAGAGATTCCACTTTCTGAATGTCCAACTCGTTGTCGATCACCAGCAAGTTATAATGGCAGTGAATGCTAAATTTCCAGGCAGCATCCATGATGCTCACATCCTGCTTGAGAGCACTGTATCTGAGTTGTTTAACAATCAGCCACAAGGTCAATGCTGGATGCCTGGTGACAAAGATATGGCCTCGCCACCTGGCTGATGAACCCTCTGCATGACACCCACACCAAAGCCGAGAGGTGATAAAATGAGAGCCACAGAGCCACTCGCAATATCGTGGAGAAAAATATTGGAGTGCTTAAGCAGTGCTTTAGATGCCTGGACTGCTCAGGAGGCGAGCTCCAATACCACACTGAGCAGGTAGCTCAATTCGTGGTGGTGTGCTCCATATTGCACAACTTGGCTATCAGGAGGGGACAAGAATTGGCTGATTAGTCTGACAGTCCACCTCACCAGAGAGAGGAAGAGGAGGATGAGGGAGCGAACGCTAACATCGGCCCAGACAATCAGGCTGACATTGAAGCCATGCCCCCACCACCCCCACCCCCCCCCCCCACACCCCCGCTGTAGACCTCATGAAAGGGCCCATGGTGGCATGATAACTGCAAGAGCCTTATGTCAGGAGCTCATCAATGAGCGCTTGACCTGAAAGAACGTTGGTGTTATTTACAAGCCTGACACACTACTGGGTGTGCAGGTCATACATCAATGGTGGGTATCACCTTGGTGACAGTTAAATTTTAAGTTGATTGAAGTTAAGAGTAGTTATGCCCTTTGATGTTAAGGAATCACTAGCGTGTAATGGTGCAGCTGTCTGAGCCAATGCACAACAAGGTTTTGTTAAATAAAAAACATTCAAACCGAACATGAGTCTGAAATCATCAGTATTTCTGTACAAACCAATCCTTCCCCCCCACTTCTCCTCCCCACCTCTACCCCTTCCCCTCCTGACTCCAAACCACCTGGCCGAGGTGCTCCTCAGGCGATGATTCATTGGGGGCAGGTTGGGGGGGTGGTGGGGATGACGGCCGAACTGCTGCTTGGACGGACACGGAAGAAGACGGTCCCGAAGTGGGAACGTGCTCGGAACCAGAAGCAAGATGTTGCTGCTGGCTCTCATGTGTGGTTGGCAATGGGAGTGCGGCACCTTGGGGTGCAGTGCTGCGCTCCTGGACCACTGGGAGCCCTCTGACATCAGTGTTCCTGGCTACCAGCTCCAGGGCCTCCACCATCCCTTCCATGTTATATATTATTTACATAAAATCTCGGTCCGAACTAAGTTCTTGGTGCTTAGTAGGCTTTTTGCTGCTGGTGAATCTCTCTTGTGCCTCCCACAACATCCAAACAAGCACACACCACAGCCACACACGCTTTCAGTGCCTCTGAGCTCTCTCTCTCTCTGTCTCCTCTTCTGCGCATGTCATGATGATCCTTGTCCTCCTGAATCGTGGGAATCGAGCGTTGCCATGCTGTTGCTAAGGACGGCTACACTTTACGGCAGAAGGTCAGCGAGACTTAATGTTACTGCCCATTTCATAGCGCTCGAGGTAATGTCCAATTTCAAAAATGGAGACTAGGTGCTTTGAGAATGGACGAGAAGCCGGCGATCTGAAAATCCATTTTTATTGCCCATGCTGGAAATATCGCCCATTTTTGGGCGATATGCACAAAAGTGTAAAATCTAGTCCATGGTCTTAGAATAAGGGGCCGCCCATTTAAAACTGAGATGAGGAGAAATTTCTTCTCTCAGATGGTTATAAATCTATGGAATTCTCTGCCCCAGAGAGCTGTGGAGGTTGGGTCATTGAATATATTTAAGGCAGAGATAGACAGATTTTTGAGCAATAAGGGAGTAAAGGGTTAAGGGGAGCAAGCAGTGAAGTGGAGCTGAGTCCATGATCAGATCAGCCATGATCTTATTGATTGGCTGAGCAGGCTCAAGGGGTCAAATAGCCTACTCCTATTTCTTATCTTTCTTATTTCATGCCCTCCCATAACAGGCGACCTGCAGTGAGGTGCCCGCTTGACACCTGCAGCTCATTGGCAGCATTTAAATGAGGCTCAACCCAAGAACTGCTCGGGCCTCTTGATATGGAGTTTAGGGTAGACTGCCTCACCTAGTCTAATCTCACTTTTCTGCACTGTCTCCATAACCTTTAATGTTTTCTTTGCAAGCGATTATCTAAATCTCTTTTTAAAAAAAAAAGAAAGACTTACATTTATACAGCGCCTTTCACAAAGCGTCTCATAGTGCTTTACAGCCAATTAAGTACTTTTGGAGTGTAGTCACAACTGTAATGTGGGAAATGCAGCAGCCAATTTGCGCATCGCTAGGTCCCACAAACAGCAATGTGATAATGACCAGATAATCTGTTTTTGTTATATTGATTGAGGGCCAAATATTGGCCAGGACACTGGGGATAACTCCCCTGCTCTTCTTTGAAATAGTGCAATGGGATCTTTTACATCCACCTGAGAGAGCAGATGGGGCCTTGGCTTAAAGTTTTATCCGAAAGACAGCACTTCCGACAGTGCAGCCCTCCCTCAGCACTGCACTGGAGTGTCAGCCTAGGTTTATGTGCTCAAGTCCCTGGAGTGACTAGTGGGGTGCCACAGGGATCGGTGCTGGGTCCTCAATTATTTACAATCTGTATTAATGACTTGGATGAAGGGACCGAGTTTATTATAGCCAAGTTTACTGATGATACAAAGCTAGGTGAGGATGTAAGTTGTGAGGAGGATGCAAAGAGGCTTCAAGACTAAGTGAATGGGCAAGAACATGGCAAATGTAATACAATGTGGAGAAATGTGAAGTTATCTACTTTGGTAGGAAAAATAGAAAAGCAGAGTATTTTTTAAATGGTGAGAGATTGGGAAATGCTTGTGTTCAGAAGGACCTGAGTGTCCTTTTACATGAATCACTGAAAATTAACCTGCAGATACAGCAAGCAATTAAGAAAGCAAATGGCATGTTGGCCTTTATTACAAAAGGATTTGAGTATAAAAGTAAAGACATCTTACTGTAATTATATAGGATCCTGGTGAGACCGCACCTGAAGTATTGTGTACAGTTTTGGTTTCCTTACCTAAGGAAGGATATACTTGCTAATGAGGGAATGCAAAGACTGGTCACCAGACTGATTCCTGGGATGGGGAGATTGAGTAGACTTGGCCGATATTCTCTAGAGTTTAGAAGAATGAGAGGTAATCTCATTGAAACATATACAATTCTTACAGGGCTTGACAGGGTAGATGCAGGGAGGATGTTTCCTCTGGCTGGGACTAGGGGGGGGGTCACAGTCTCAGAATAAGGGGTTGGACATTTAGGACTGAGATGAGGAGAAACCTCTTCATTCAGAGGGTGGTGAGTCTTTGGAATTCTGGAATTTGGCGGCTCAGTCTTTCAGTATATTCAAGACAGAGATCAATGGATTTTTGGATAGTAAGGGAATGAAGGAATATGGGGATAGTGCAGGAAAGTGGAGTTGAGGTACAAGATCAGCTATGATCTTATTGAATGGCGAAGCAGGCTCAAGGGGCCAAATGGCCTACTCCTGCTCATAATTATTATGTTCTTATAACCAAGAACATTAATCGAGCCTCTCACTGATGGCATTGGGCAACTGGTTCGAACATCCTGCCCACTACCCACCCGAAATAATCCAAATTGAAAATCACCACCAGTTATTCCACTTTATAAACTATTCTCCAGTAAGTTCCACTAAATAAAAGACTGAAGGGTAGATATTATTTTTGACACCACTATTTTGTAATTATTCACATATTTGCAAAAAAAATTCCCTCTGTTATTTTAATGGAAGCAGTGATTCACTGGAAATTCGGGCACGCTCTGTGTTCAATTCTCAAACCACTAATTTAAACAATCAGAAACTCGGGTGCAGCACACGCACATTTGAATCTCTGATATGCGATCCTAGTAGCCGGGACTGCCCACTGGGAGAACAAAGTTATGCAATTGTGTGTTTCGGTCAACAAGTTATATGGAAAATATTTTGAAACTTCTTTGCTTCTTTAGCAAGACTGATTCAAAAATTGGCAGCAAAAGTAATTGAAATCATTTTTTTCTTCTTCTGAATTCAATTCTTTGTGTACAGAGAATTTGATGATGCCACAATGCATCTGGGAGTGTCGATTAACTATACTTGAAAATCAGTGAGGTTTCCTGCCAGCTGGTGCCTTTGTGGCTTTTGTCGTCTCTTTGCTGCTCAAATGATTTATTGAGAATTCTCCTGCTGTTTCAATTATATTGTACCAATATATATAAATGCTGATTTAAAAAAAATCACACACTCCCACCAGTATTATTTTTTATATAATTTTTTCCAGGGCACACAGGGTAAAATGGCTATTAGCTGTCTCTAAAGTTCTATGCAGGGGGTTCTCCTGATTGTCCGTTGTAATGGAAGATCTGTAAGTGCTGTTTACGGCATTTCACCGTGATTTCTGCAAATCTCCTGTGGAGTTTGCGGCAGATGATAGTGAGAAACCACTTGGAAATTAACAGGACTCTTCTTTTCAAAGAACCATACACAGAGATAGATGTGATTGAGCCCATTGTATTTGAGTCAGCTCTTTGCTCGATCAAACCAAAAGTAATATCACTGACCCACTCTCACTAAAACCTTAGAGTAGAGTTTCGGCTTTGAGTGCAATCGGCGATGCTGGGGGAAATTGCGCATAAAATTGCGCCCATCTTGAAAAGTGTTTTTTTGCCCCTGAGTTTCCGCTCAAACTAATTTTCATATTGTCGAACGCAAAATCTGTTATGAACCAGCGCATTTCAGCAGGGTTTTAAAACATAATTTTTTATTTTTTTTAAAAATTGCTTAAAAAAATATTCTTTGATATATTTAAGAGTGGTAACTTGGTAAAGTTTGATTACTACAACAGAAATTGTTTTTATCACAAAATAAGCATTTTAAATCACAGTGTCAATCCACCACCTGTGAAAACCTGATTTTAAATTACTGAAAATTGCTTTTAAAATGTATACAGAACTATTTTCTAGTTAGATTGGCCTGCAACAACAATGACAACTTGTATTATTATCGTGCCTTTAGCATAGTAAAATGTCCCAAGGTGCTTCACAGGAGTGTTTCAAGACAAAACAATTACATTTGACACCGAGCCACATAAGAAAATATGGCAGATTGGTCAAAGAGGTAGGTTTTAAGGAGCGTCTTAAAGGAGGAAAGAGAGATGGAGAGGCGGAGAGGTTTAGGGAGGGAGTTCCAGAGTTTGGGGCCGAGGCAGCTGAAGAATCGGCCACCAATGGTTGAGCAAGTAAAATCAGGGATGCTCAAGCGGGCAGAATTTGAGGAGCACAGACATCCCGGAGCGGGGGGCGCGGGGGCTGCGTGCGGTGGATGGGGGGGGACAGGTGTTATGAGAGGCTGAAGGAGATTGCAGAGATAGGGAGGGGCGAGGCCATGTCGGGATTTGTAAACAAGGATGAGAATTTTGAAATTGAGGCAATGCTTAACCGGGAGCCAATGTAAGTGGGTGAGCACAGGAGTGATGGGTGAACGGGACCTGGTGTGAGTTAGGACACGGGCTGCCGAGTTTTGGATGGCCTCGAGTTTACATAGGGTAGAATGTGGGAGGCCAGCCAGTGCAGAGTGCATTGAAGTAGTCAAGTCTAGAGGTAACAAAGACATGGATGAGGGTTTCAGCAGCAGATGAGCTGAGGCAGGGGCAATGTTACTGAGATGGAAATAGGCGGTTTTAGTTATGCCCCAGCTATGTGGCCGGAAGTTCATTTCAGGGTCAAATATGATACCTAGGTTGCGAACAGTCTAGTTCTGCCTCAGACAGATGCTAGGGAGAGGGATGGAATCAGTGGCTAGCGAATGCAGTTTGTGGCAGGGACCAAAGACAATGGCTTCGGTCTTCCCAATATTTAATTGGTGAAAATTTCTGCTCATCCATTATTGGATGTTGGACAAGCAGTCTGCCAGTTTAATGACCATGGAGGGGTCAAGAGAAGTGGTGATGAGGTAGAGCTGGGTATCGCCAGCGTACATGTGGATGATGTCGCTAAGGGGCAGCATGTAGATGAGAAATAGGAGGGGGCCAAGGATAGATCAATGGGGGACACCAGAGGTAACGATGTGGGAGTGGGAAGAGATGCCATTGCTGGTCATTGTCTGGCTACGATTAGACAGATAAGAATGGAACCAGGTGAGTGCAGTCCCACCCAGCTGGACGGGGGTGGAGAGGCGCTGGAGAAGGATGGAGTGGTCAACCATGTGAAAGGCTGCAGACAGGTCGAGAAGGACAAGGAGGGACAGTTTACCTTTGTCACTGTCACACAGGGTGTAATTTGTGACTTTGATGAGAGCTGTTTTAGTATTGTGGCAGGGGCAGAAACCAGATTGAAAGGATTCAAACAGAGTTCAGGGAAATATGGGCTTAGATTTTGGAGATGACGACATGTTCAAGGACTTTGGAGAGGAAAGGGAGGTTGGAGATGGGGTGGTAGCTTGCAAGCAAGTGGGGTCAAAGATTGTTGTTTTGAGGAGAGGGGTGATGACAGCAGATTTGAAGGAGAGGGGGACAGTACCTGAGGAGAGAACACCGTTAACTATGTCAGCTATCATGGGAGCCAGAAAAGGAATTTGGGTGACAATTGCAATTACCGAGGAACTGGCAGTCCATTGTGCCCACATTCTGGAAGGAGGAGAAACACTGGGTGGATGACTAGTAGAAGAAACAGGCTTGCTTGTGCATCCATGGCTGCTGACCCAACAGAGAATTCCCTTAACAAGCAGAGGAGTGTCTTGGGCTAGAAGCCTGAGCATCTGATTGGTGTTCCTCAGCTGCCATCTCCACCTGCAAGAAAAGTGGACCATGTTGTTATGTATGTAACTATGTAATACTTGCCACCAGAGGGCGAGACTGTTGGAGTTCTAATGGTCACCTGCACACATGTGCAGGGCCAGTATAAAAGGTTGGTTGCCATGTTGTTTAGGCACTCTGGAGTTGTAATAAAGAAGACTAAGGTCACACTAAGTTTCGCTCACAGTACTCAGCCTCGTGGAGTTTTTCTATACACAATTGGTGACGAGTAACAGAATACGAACCTTCACGCAATCATGGCTGCCATTGGAATATTAGAGAGATTCGTTGAGGGTGATGATTGGGAAGCCTTCTTCGAGCGTCTCGACCAGTACTTCATGGAAGGAGACACTAACGCGGCCAACCGCAGGACGGTTCTCCTCACCCTCTGTGGGCTTAAAATATACTGCCTCATCAAGAATCTGCTCCCACTGACAAAACCAATGGAGAAGGAATATACAGCGTTGTGCATGCTGGCTCGGGACCACCTCAAGCCGAAGGAGAATATCCTCATGGCCAGATATCAATTTTACACATACCTGGCTCCGGGGGCCAGGATGTGGCGGATTATGTCGCCGATCTGAGATGCCTCGTGTGACCTTGCGACTTTGGAGCTGCGTGGGGCAAATGCTGTGGGACTTTTTCATGCTGGGCATCAGCCACGAGGTCATTCTTCGGAAGCTGCTGGCTGCCGAAACCCTAGACCTGAGCAGGGCCATTGCGATCGCCCAGGCATGCATGGCCACGGATGATAACACCAAACAGATAACTTCTCAACTTCGAAGCTCACCAGCAAGTAATGTGCGTAAAATGACGTCGCTAGCAGGCTGAACTGCATATGGCAGGGCCTATAGGTCTGCGGCTGCAAGACCTGTGATGACTCAGAGTCTGCCATCGGGGGTGAATGTGAATCCATTAGCACCGTGTTGGCGCTGTGGGGGTAATCATCGGGCCCATCAATGTCGATTCAAACACTACGTGTGCAAAGGCTGCACAACGATGGGGCACCTTCAGCAAATGTACAAACGTGCTGCGACATACCACGTGGCAGAGGATGATCAATCCGGCGTGGATCATGCAGCACAGGCAACTCAACCCGAGGAAGAAGTTTATGGGGTACATATTTTCACTACCAAGAGCCTTCCTATAATGCTGAAAGTCAAATTAAATGGAGTTCCAGTATCCATGGAGTTGGACACATGTGCAAGTCAGTCAATAATAAGCCAGAAGGCTTTCGGGAAACTGTCGGTAAATAAAGCCCAAAGGTCCAAACTGAGCCCGATTAATGCAAAGCTGCATACCTACACCAAAGAGCTCATACCAGCCATTGGAAGTGCAGCAGTGAAGGTATCGTATGATGGACTGTGCATGACCTATCATTGTGGATTGTTCCAGGCAATGGTCCAACGCTGTTTGGCAGAAGCTGGCTAGAAAAAATTAGATGGAATTGGAACAACATCAAAGCACTATCTTCAGTGGATGACGCCTTGTGTGCTTAAGTGCTGAACAAGTTTCCCTCGCTATTCGAACCAGGCATCGGCAACTTCACAGGCACCAAAGTACATCACAAGGCTCGGGTGGTTCCGTACATGATGAGGGAGAAAGTCGAGATTGAACTGGACAGACTCCAACGCGAAGGAATCATATCGCCAGTCAAGTTCAACGAGTGGGCCAGTTCAATTGTTCCGGTGTTGAAAAGCGATGGCATGGTCAGAATCTGCGGAGACTACAAGGTAACGATTAACCGAGTCTCACTACAGGACCAGTACCCGTTGCCCAAGGCGGATCACCTGTTCGCAACGTTAGCAGGGGTGAAGTCATTCACCAAGTTGGACCTAACCTCCGCCTACATGACACAGGAGCTGGCTGAATCTTCGAAAAGACTGACATGCATCAACACACACAAAGGGCTATTTATATACCACAGGTGCCCTTTCGGGATTCGCCTGGCTGCAGCCATTTTCCAGAGAAACATGGAGAGTTGCTGAAATCTGTTCCGCGCACTGTTGTGTTTTAAGACGACATCCTGCTCTCTGGTCGTGACACCATCGAACATCTACACAACCTGGAAGAGGTTCTAAGTCGCCTAGACAGGACTCAGGCTGAAATGCTCCAAGTGTATTTTCTGGCGCCAGAAGTCAAATTTTTGGGGAGAAAGATTGCAGCAGACAGCATCAGGCCCACGGACTCTAAGACAGAGTCCATCAAGAATGCACCCAGACCACAGAATGTGATGGAGCTGTGTTCGTTCCTGGGACTCCTCAACTATTTCGGTAACTTTCTACCCGGGTTGAGCACGTTGTTAGAGTCTTTGCACATGATGTACAGCAGGCGGTGAAGAAGGCAAATGATATGTTGGCCTGCATAGCTAGGGGATTTGAGTATAGGAGCAGGGAGGTCTTACTGCAGTTGTACAGGCCTTAGTGAGGCCTCACCTGGAATATTGTGTTCAGTTTTGGTCTCCTAATCTGAGGAAGGATGTTCTTGCTCTTGTGGGAGTGCAGCGAAGTTTCACCAGACTGATTCCTGGGATCGCAGAGAGTTGTTGATGCCATTTCATTGGATTTTTCAAGAGGGAGTTAGATATGGCCCTTATGGCTAAAGGGATCAAGGGGTATGGAGAGAAAGCAGGAAAGGGGTACTGAGGTGAATGATCAGCCATGATCTTATTGAATGGTGGTGCAGGCTCGAAGGGCCGAATGGCCTACTCCTGTACCTCTTTTCTATGTTTCTATGTTTCTACGTAAGAGTGACGACTGGGTTTGGGGCAAATCTCAAGACACAGCCTTTGTGAAGGCCAGGAACCTGCTATGTTCAAATAAGTCACTGGTACATGATGACCCATGTAAACATTTAGTGCTAGCTTGTGACGCCTCATTGTACGGGGTCGGCTGTGTGTTACAGCAAGCCAATGTATTGGGCAACCTCCAACCGGTTGCATACATGTTTAGAAGTCTGTCTAAGGTTGAGAGAGCCTATAGTATGGTCGAGAAAGAGGCATTAGCATGTGTATATGGGGTTAAGAAAATGCATCAATACCTATTTTGACTTTGTTTTGAGCTTGAAACTGACCACAAGCTGCTCATTTCGCTGTAAAGGTATAAACACCAATGCTTCATCCCACATCCAAAGATGGGCACTAACATTATCCGCTTATGACTAAGTTATCCGCCACAGACCAGGCACTGAACACTGTGCCGATGCTCACAGCCGGCTACCATTAACCACCACTGGGGTTGAAATGGCGCAGCCCACAGACTTGCTACTGGTCATGGATGTTTTTGAGAGCGAGGGGTCATCCGTCACAGCTCGCCAGATCAGGACCTGGACCAGCCAGGATCCTGTGCTATCATTAGTAAAGAGTTGCGTCCTAAATGGGAACTGGTCGGCCATTCCCGGGGAAATGCAAGATGAAATTAAGCCGTTTCACCGACGCAAAGATGAACTGTCCTTCCAGTCGGATTGTCTCTTATGGGGTAATTGTGTGGTTTTGCCAAAAAAAGGCAGGGAAACTTTTATACGCGACGTACACAGTACCCACCCAGGCATTGTCATGATGAAGGCAATTGCCAGGTCGCATGTTTGGTGGCCCGGCACTGACTCGGACTTGGAGTCATGTGTGCATCAGTGCAACACTTGCTCGCAACTGAGCAATGCACCAAGGGAGGCTCCACTGAGTCTGCGGTCATGGCCCTCCAAACCGTGGTCCAGGATCCACGTAGATTTTAGGAGTTGTGGACGCTGACTCCAAATCTATTGAATGCGTAATCATGTCATCTAGCACGCCCACAGCCACCACTGAAAGCCTCCGGGCCATGTTCACCACCCATGGCTTGTCCGACGTCCTTGTCAGCGACAATGGACCGTGTTTCACCAGCTCGGAATTCAATGAGTTTATGACCTGCAATGGCATCAAGCATGTCAGGTCTGCTCCATTCAAACCCACGTCTAACGGTCAAGCAGAGCGGGCAGTCCAAACAATCAAGCAGAGCATGAACCGCATGACGGACAGCTCCCTGCAGACCTGCTTGTCTCGCATTCTGCTCAGTTACCGGACATAGCCCCACTCGCTCACCGGGGTTCCCCCGGCAGAATTGTTGATGAAGAGAACCCTCAAAACCAGGCTCTTCCTCATCCACCCGGATCTTAATGATCACTTGGAAACCCGGTGACACCAGCAGAACATGTGCCATGGTCGCCCGGCTGTTTCACGTGCGCTTGTCCTTTTAGATGTGAGACGTCGTGGGTCCTACAGCTCAACAGTACTTCATTGGCTGTAAAGTGCTTTGGGACATCCTGAGGTGCTGTCAAAGAAGCTTTGGCGAGTTGCTGCAGTGCATCTTGTAGAGAGTACACATTGCAGCCATGGTGCACCAGTGGTGGAGGGAGTGAATATTTAACTGATGGATGGAGTGCCAATCAAGCAGCTGCTTTGTCCTGGATGCTGTCGCGCTTCTTGAGTGTTGATAGAGCAGCACTCATCCAGGGAAGTGGAGAGTATTCCATCACATTCCTGACTTGTGCCTTGTCAATTGTGGAAAGTATTCGGGGAGTCAGGACGGGAGTCACTTGCTGCAGAATACCCAGCCTCTGACCAGCTCTTGTAGCCATACTATTTATGTGGCTGGTCCATTTAAGCTTCTGAGCAATGGTGACCCCCGGGATGTTAATGGTGGGAAAAAAAGGACATTTTTGACATGATTCCGATGGGTGTGCATGCCCAGTGCAGCTCCCGGTCTGCATTCGACCATTTGTAAAAAGCCAGTTGTGTGTGAGAACTTTAATTATCATTGGAAGAATTGGAGCTGCAATACAAGATGCAATTCGGCTCAACAACCAAGAATTTCTTAATGGATGAAGTGGAGGCACTAGTTACTGTGATTGAGGGCAGATGGCTGGACACCAGCAGAGGTCACATAAATGAAATGAAGAAACGCTGGAACCAACTTGCAGAAGAGTACTGTGCAATGGTGACCATCCCGTGGTCTGGAGGCCAGTGCAAAAAGAAGTGGTAGGATCTTGGTCAAGTAGTTAATGTAAGTAATATTTTCATTTATTCAATGAAATTGCAATTGTAAATGTGACCAGCTGTATATGTCCCACCCAGCAGAAAGACACCCTCTCTAAAAAGTTATATCTTCATCTTTGCAGAGGAAAGTGGCACACGACAAGTAAGAAAGAACTCAAACAGGAGGAGGCCCGGCAAATCTGCACCCACTGACACCATTGGAAGAGAGGTTCGCTGCTTTGATGGGTCCTGCCTGGAGAAAAGCAACCACCACTGCACAAGCTGGTCCCATACTCGAGGGAGAGGGTATGTCCTGCAAATTCTACAATCTGGCTTTTCTAAATGTTAAGTACTGCACGGGATAACCATGCTTCGGTTCATGGGAATGTCTCCATTAGCTACGCTTCGGTTGATGCAATGTGCTATCATTCATCATGGTCCTTCAAGTCAGCCTGCTACATGTGCTGTGTGAGCCTACTCATGCCATGCTCCCTGTTATCTCCTCTGCTGCTAACCATTTGTCTGTTCTGTTATATTTTGCAGAATTTGAGGCCAAACCTGACAATGCAGAAGAAGATTCAGATGCGGACAAGCCTGAAGAGGAGAACATCTTCCAATTCCATCTTCCAGATCAAGAGCATGGGGGGGATGGGGAGGTGATGGATGAAGCCCACTCTGGAGGAGGTTTAGGTACCGTCCATTGAGGTGCCAGCTCCTTCCCTGACCAGTGGTTTGAGTGTTATTGGGACATTCCATGGTTTCCCACATTCCAAGGCTGGGGATTCCAGTGAAGTGCAGTGAGGCATAGTCAGGGTCCCGCCGTCTGAGGCTGTGGGTCCCAGTGGGATGCAGCGAGCCACACCCAGGGTGAGGAGGGAAAGGAGAGCTCGACAGTGCTCTCCTGATCTAACAGATGTGGTGCAGATGATGGCAATGAATGCGGAGAATATTGACCTTACCCGAGCACTCCTGGACACCATCAGTGAGGTGGGTGATGAGGTGTTGGGACTGTCGGGAGAAGTAACAACACTCTCATGAGAAATGGGAATACTGTCCGGGCACATAAGAGAGGGAATGTTTCAGTCAGCTGAAACAATGTCGGTGCACGAGGGAGGGAGTGCCATCGGTAGATGATGCGCTATCAGTGAACATGAGAGAGAGAATGTTGCAGGTAGTTGAGACACTGTCGGCGAACATGATGGAACAAATGTTGGAGATAGTTGACACACTGTCAGGACACATGAGGGAGGGAATATCAGAGTTAGCTGCTGCAATAAGGGAACATTCCCAGACTTCGCATCCATTGACAGAATTAACTGCCACTCTCACTCCAATCCCCAGACCAGCCTCTGAAGAGGCCCAGGCCAGGCCCTCCACAATTCTGCCTGTCCCCACCCCATCAAGAAGTGCACATTACCCAAGATGTTCGAAAGAATAAGCTTGGTACCAACCCGAGAAATGCTACGTCGCCGCCTGTGGGCAGGGGTGGAGTCTACAAGACCAAGCGCAGCGGGCGGGCTTAGAATAAGGTGGAGGAGAGATGGGTGCAGACTTTCTTTGCTGGTGTTGTTGTTGTTATTGTTGTCGTCTACAGGGCTGTAGTAATAACCGCCCTCCTGTATGGCTCAGAGACATGGACCATGTACAATAGACACCTCAAGTCGCTGGAGAAATACCACCAACGATGCCTCCACAAGATCCTACAAATCCCCTGGGAGGACAGACGCACTAATGTTAGCGTCCTCGACCAGGCCAACATCCCCAGCATTGAAGCACTGACCACACTTGATCAGCTCCGCTGGGAAGGTCACATTGTTCGTATGCCAGACACGAGACTCCCAAAGCAAACGCTCTACTCGGAACTCCTTCACGGCAAATGAGCCAAAGGTGGACAGAGGAAACATTACAGAGACACCCTGAAAGCCTCGCTGAAAAAGTGCAACATCCCCACTGACACTTGGGAGTCCCCGGCCAAAGATCACCCTAAGTGAAGGAAGTGCATCCGAGAGGACGCCGAGCACCTCGGGTCTCATCGCTGAGAGCATGCAGAAATCAAGCAAAGGCAATGGAAGAGCGTGCGGCAAACCTGTCCCACCCATCCTTTCCCTCAATGACTATCTGTCCCACCTGTGACAGGGACTTGGTTCTCATATTGGACTGTTCAGCCACCTAAGGACTCATTTTTAAGAGTGGAAGCAAGTCTTCCTCGATTCCAAGGGACTGCCTATGATGATGATGTTATTGTTATTATTATTATTGTTACTGTTGTAACTGTTCTCAAATTAAAAGTTTTTTGTAAGTTATGTAAATTTACAAGTTTAGAAGTTTGTAAGTGATTTTCAAGTTTTTAAGTGATCTTAGAGTTTGGAAGTGACCTTAACTGAAAACTTTAAAGTTTGATACAAGAATATTTTTATAAAAGTTAAGTTAAGTACAAACAAATGTTTATTTAACTTTTGAATAAAATATATTTTAAATTATAACTGAATCATTTCTATTATTTGTTCCATTATTAACACAACTTTTTGAAGTAAACAAGAATCATTTCCATCATTTGTTCCATTAACACAACACAACATTACGGAACAGATCCAAACAGTAAACATGGTCCATGTGGAATAGTTGTCGCTGAGCCTTCAGGTAGCAAAGTGTTCACTGGTTAGCTGCTGGCGCAAGGCTCCAGCAAGCATTAAAAGGTCATGACGGCCCACTCTCCTCCGCCATCATGCTCCGGGTTCAGGTAGTTGCATGGCTTTCTCATCCTCGTCCTCCTTCTCCTCGTCATTTGCATCTTGCTCATCATCATCAGCCACTCTCACCTGAGGTGGATCTTCTACTAACAGCTGCTGCTGCCACATGATGGCTAAGTTATGCAGTATGCAGCACACACTGTAAACTGACCGACAATCTCAGGGGAGTATTGCAAGTAGCCTCCGGAATGGTCCAGGCATCATAAATGCTGTTTCAAGATGCCAATAGTCCTCTCTATTATGCTGCGCGTTGCAATGTGCGACATGTTGTATTCCCGGTCAGCTTCTGTACAGGTTGCGTGTAGGGGCCTCATGAGCCAGGTGGCGAGGCCGTAACCTTTCTCTCCCAGTAGCCAGCTCTGCTCTACTGGCTGCTGCTGAAACATGGCAGATATAATGCTCTCGCATAGGATGAACGCATCATGGGTGCTCCTAGGGTATCTTGCATCAACTGACATGATGCGATGCATGTCGTCACACACGAACTGCACATTAATGGAATGGAAGCCTTTTCTGTTCCTGTACATCTCGGAATCCTCCAAAGGTGCTCGCAAGGCGATGTTGGTACAATCAATGCAGCCCTGTACCTCTGGGAAGCCAGCAATCCTGGAGAAGCCCACAGCCCTTTTCACGCATTGTCTGGGTGGTCATGGGGAACTTTATGTCGTTATTCCTCTGGTCATATAGTGCAGCAATCACCTGCCAAATGCATGTTGCATGTTGAGAAATGATGCACACATCCCCAATTGTAGCCTGGAATGATTCAGATGCATAAAATGAAAGTGCAGCTGCAACCTTCACCTCAACAGACAAAGCAGTCCTCCTGATGCTTCTAGATTGTAGGTCTGTTTTTACTAACTCACAGATCTCAGTTGCAACTTCTTTGCAGAATGGCAGCCTTCTGACACAGTCTGCATTACTCAGGCACTATTACGAACGCCTGTCTCGATATGCCCAACGTAGGTAAGGCCTCATTCGATGAAGTCAAATCAATTGTCTCTTCCACAGCACCATCATGCAGAAGGCTTGCACAAGGTATGGCAAGTAGGACAAAAGGTTCTTTGTTCTCTCTCCCCAAGATTGACGCTCCAGTATGGACCACACCCAGGTCTGAGCAGGCGCAATGAATGGGAAAACCCCCGGGCTTCATTTGATGCGTAGTGTAAGGCTTCTCATGTCTTTCGATCGCCTTGCACAGCTCCCCACCCTCCCAGGCTTCATTTGATGCGTAGTGTCGGCTTCTTATACCTTCTGTTCACCTTCCACACATCCCCACCCCTCCTGGGCTTCTTTTCAAGCCAAGCCCCGAGCCCCTGTGTCCGGATGAGGGGCCGATTCTGCCGGCCAACGCTCAGACCCTTGAGCCCGGTTTGGAGATGTTCGGTGGTGGCATGTCAGTTTTTAAAAAATGAAAACTTAAAGAATTCCATTAATCTTCCATTTCCTGCGTTTTAAGTTTTAAAGATTTAAGCTTGATTATGGATATTTATGTGTTCTGGACTCCCTCCAAAACTTTGCATAAAAGCAATGATGTCTTTCTGGTGCCTATTTTTTAATGTGCGCTGGTTTTTCTTAGATGCCCAGAAGGTTTTTTGGGAGTGGTTACATATGCCATCCTAAGATAAATTTAAATTGGCCAAACTTCCATAATTGTGAAAAACTGGCGCCGACATATGGCGTATAAAAAACTAACCTGAAAAAAATCGTAACTAACTGAGTTACGCTGGCGCACAAAGATTGGGGAAAAATTGATTGTTTAACTTAGGCCCAAAAAGCGGCGCATGTCAAAAAAATGGTGCAAATCACTGGGGAAAATTGAGCCCATTATCTGAGGAATTGCAAATGGAACTGAGCACTGTGCAATCATCAGCGAACATCCCCACTTCTAACCTTGTGCTGGCAGGAAGGACATTGATGAAGCAGCTGAAGATGGTTGGGCCTAGGACACTGGCCTGAGGAACTCCTGCAGTGGTGTCCTGGGGATGGGATGATTGGCCTCCAACAACCACAACCATCTTCCTTTGTGCTAGATATGACTCCAGCCAGAGGAGAGTTTTCCCCCTGATTCCCATTGACTTCAAAATTTTTGTAAGGCTCCTTGATGCCAGACCTGGACAAATGTTGCCTTAATGTCAAGGGCAGCCACTCTCATGTCTGGAATTCAGCTCTTGTGTCCATGTTTGGACCAAGGTTGTAATGAGGTCTGGAGCCGAGTTGTCCTGGCGGAACCCAAACTGATCATCGGTGAGCAGGTTATTGGTGAGTATGTGCCATTTGATCGCACTGTCGATGACATCTTCCATCGTTTTGCTGATGATTGAGAGTAGACTGATTAGGCGGTAATTGGCCGGATTGGATTTGTACTGTTTTTTGGACATGACAAACCTGGGCAATTTTCCACATTGTCAGGTAGATGCCAATGTTGTAGCTGCACTAGAACAGCTTGACTAGAGGCAAGGCTAGTTTTGGCGCACAAGTCCTCAGCACGATAGCTGGGATTTTGTTGGGGCCCCTAGCCTTTGCTGTAACCATTGCGCTCATCCGCTTCTTGATATCATGTGGAGTGAATCAAATTGGCTGAGACTTGCTTCTGTGATGCTGGGAACCTCAGGAGGAGGTGAGATGGATCAGTCATTCAGCACTTCTAGCTGAAGATGGTTGCAAACACTTCAGTCTTGTCTTTTGCACTTGCGTGCTGGTCTCCGTCATCATTGAGGATGGGGATATTCATGGTGCCTCCTTCTCCCTTTAGTTGTTTAATATACACCACCAATCACGACCTGACGTGGCAGAACTGCAGAGCTTTGATCTGATCTGTTGATTGTGGAATTGCTCAGCTCTGTCTATTTTATGCTGTTTCCATTGTTTAGCCTGTATGTAGTCTGTTATGTATGAATAAAGAGTCTGACCAGATACTGTGAACTGAAATTAAAGTGTGACTTTAGTCTTTTATTACAGGTCTCCAGAGGGCCTATCCAGCCTGCGAGGTCTCCTTAAGTACAGGTGCTCCCAAGGGATTGTGGAATCCCTTGGGACTCCAGGAGACGAGCCCTCTGATGGTTAAACAACATATTTACAGGTTTCATATATAACAACACTCCCCCACCCACCCCGCCAAAGTCAATAGTATAACTATTTACAAGGTAAGTCGATCTGGGGCCTTTCTTTCCCTGGTCGATCTTCTCGGTGCAAATTGCTGGTTTTGGTGAGTCGTTTATTGGGCCCTCGCTGGGCTGCTGTGCAGCTGGCCTTGCTGGGCTGCCTAGTGTGGTAAGTCCTGCTGAGCTGCTGCGGGTGATGGGTTCTGTTTTGTGGTCAACTGCTGTGTCGGTTGCCACTGGTGTGTGTGTTGGGGGGGGTCAAAAAAGGTAGGGTCTAATATGGGTTGCTCTGGATAGTCCGTAAATCTGAGTTTGGTTTGGTCCAAGTGTTTCCTGTAGATGAGTCCATTTGAAAGTTCCCCTCTTTGGCCACAACAGTGCTGGGAAGCCATTTGGGACCTTGTCCATAGTTCAACACAAATACAGAATTATTAATTTCAATTTCGCGTGACACATTTGCGCTATCATGATAGGTACTTTGTTGAAGCCGCCTGCTCTCTACCTGTTCGTGTAGATTAGGGTGGACTAACGAGAGACTTGTCTTAAGTGCCCTTTTCATGAGCAATTCAGTGGGTGGAATCCCAGTGAGCGAATGGAGTCTCGTGTGGTAACTAAGCAGGACTTGGGATAGGTGAGTCTGCAGTGAGCCTTCAGTTACCCTCTTCAAGCTCTGCTTGATTGTTTGCATTGCTCTCTCTGCCTGACCATTGGATGCTGGTTTGAATGGGGCAGATGGAACATGTTTGATCCCATTGCTGGTCTTGAACTCTTTGAACTCGGCACCGGTGAAACACGGCCCATTGTCGCTCACAAGGACATTAGGCAGGCCGTGCATGGCAAACATGGCCCGCAGGCTTTCAGTGGTGGCAGCGGACATGCTTGCCGACATTATAGAAACATAGAAACATAGAAAATAGGTGCAGGAGTAGGCCATTCGGCCCTTCTAGCCTGCACCACCATTCAATGAGTTCATGGCTGAACATTCAACTTCAGTACCCCATTCCTGCTTTCTCACCATACCCCTTGATCCCCCGAGTAGTAAGGACCTCATCTAACTCCTTTTTGAATATATTTAGTGAATTGGCCTCAACAACTTTCTGTGGTAGAGAATTCCACAGGTTCACCACTCTCTGGGTGAAGTTCCTCCGCATCTCGGTCCTAAATGGCTTACCCCTTATCCTTAGACTGTGACCTCTGTTTCTGGACTTCCCCAACATTGGGAACATTCTTCCTGCATCTAACCTGTCTAACCCCGTCAGAATTTTAAATGTTTCTATGAGGTCCCCTCTCATTCTTCTGAACTCCAGTGAATACAAGCCCAGTTGATCCAGTCTTTCTTGATAGGTCAGTCCCGCCATCCCAGGAATCAGTCTGGTGAACCTTCGCTGCACTCCCTCAATAGCAAGAATGTCCTTCCTCAGGTTAGGAGACCAAAACTGTACACAATACTCCAGGTGTGGCCTCACCAATGCCCTGTACAACTGTAGCAACAGCTCTCTGCCCCTGTACTCAAATCCCCTTGCTATGAAGGCCAACATGCCATTTGCTTTCTTAACCGCCTGCTGCACCTGCATGCCAACCTTCAATGACTGATGTACCATGACACCCAGGTCTCTTTGCACCTCCCCTTTTCCTAATCTGTCTCCATTCAGATAATAGTCTGTCTCTCTGTTTTTACCACCAAAGTGGATAACCTCACATTTATCCACATTATACTTCATCTGCCATGCATTTGCCCACTCACCTAACCTATCCAAGTCGCTCTGCAGCCTCACAGCATCCTCCTCGCAGCTCACACTGCCACCCAACTTAGTGTCATCCGCAAATTTGGAGATACTACATTTAATCCCCTCATCTAAATCATTAATGTACAGTGTAAACAGTTGGGGCCCCAGCACAGAACCTTGCGGTACCCCACTAGTCACTGCCTGCCATTCTGAAAAGTACCCATTTACTCCTACTCTTTGTTTCCTGTCTGACAACCAGTTCTCAATCCATGTCAGTACACTACCCCCAATCCCATGTGCTCTAACTTTGCACATCAATCTCTTGTGTGGGACCTTGTCGAACGCCTTCTGAAAGTCCAAATATACCACATCAACTGGTTCTCCCTTATCCACTCTACTGGAAACATCCTCAAAAAATTCCAGAAGATTTGTCAAGCATGATTTCCCTTTCACAAATCCATGCTGACTTGGACCTATCATGTCACCTCTTTCCAAATGCACTGCTATGACATCCTTAATAATTGATTCCATCATTTTACCCACTACTGATGTCAGGCTGACCGGTCTATAATTCCCTGTTTTCTCTCTCCCTCCTTTTTTAAAAAGTGGGGTTACATTGGCTATCCTCCACTCCATAGGAACTGATCCAGAGTCAATGGAATGTTGGAAAATGACTGTCAACGCATCCACTATTTCCAAGGCCACCTCCTTAAGTACTCTAGGATGCAGTCCATCAGGCCCTGGGGATTTATCGGCCTTCAATCCCATCAATTTCCCCAACACAATTTCCCGGCTAATAAGGATTTCCCTCAGTTTCTCCTCCTTACTAGACCCCCCGACCCCTTTTATAACCGGAAGGTTGTTCGTGTCCTCCTTCGTGAATACCGAACCAAAGTACTTGTTCAATTGGTCCGCCATTTCTTTGTTCCCCGTTATGACTTCCCCTGATTCTGACTGCAGGGGACCTACGTTTGTCTTTACTAACCTTTTTCTCTTTACATATCTATAGAAACTTTTGCAATCCGTCTTAATGTTCCCTGCAAGCTTCTTCTCATACTCCATTTTCCCTGCCCTAATCAAACCCTTTGTCCTCCTCTGCTGAGTTCTAAATTTCTCCCAGTCACCAGGTTCGCTGCTATTTCTAGCCAATTTGTATGCCACTTCCTTGGCTTTAATACTATCCCTGATTTCCCTTGATAGCCACGGTTGAGCCACCTTCCCTTTTTTATTTTTATGCCAGACAGGAATGTACAATTGTCGTAGTTCATCCATGCAGTCTCTAAATGTCTGCCATTGCCCATCCACAGTCAACCCCTTAAGTATCATTCGCCAATCCATCCCAGCCAATTCACGCCTCATACGTTCAAAGTTACCCTTCTTTAAGTTCTGGACCATGGTCTCTGAATTAACTGTTTCATTCTCCATCCCAATGCAGAATTCCACCATATTATGGTCACTCTTCCCCAAGGGGCCTCGCACAACGAGATTGCTAATTAATCCTCTCTCATTACATAACACCCAGTCGAAGATGGCCTCCCCCCCTAGTTGGTTCCTCGACATATTGGTCTAAAAAACCATCCCTTATGCACTCCAGGAAATCCTCCTCCACCGTATTGCTTCCAGTTTGGTTAGCCCAATCTATGTGCATATTAAAGTCACCCATTATAACTGCTGCACCTTTATTGCACGCACCCCTAATTTCATGTTTGATGCCCTCCCCAACATCACTACTACTGTTTGGAGGTCTGTACACAACTCCCACTAACGTTTTTTGCCCTTTGGTGTTCTGCAGCTCTACCCATATAGATTCCACATCATCCAAGCTGATGTCCTTCCTAACTATTGCCTTAATCTCCTCCTTAACCAGCAATGCTACCCCACCTCCTTTTCCTTTTATTCTATCCTTCCTGAATGTTGAATACCCCTGGATGTTGAGTTCCCAGCCCTGCTCATCCTGGAGCCACGTCTCCGTAATCCCAATCACATCATATTTGTTAACATCTATTTGCACAGTTAATTCATCCACCTTATTGCGGATACTCCTTGCATTAAGACACAAAGCCTTTAGGCTTGTTTTTTTAACACCCTCTGTCCTTTTAGAATTTTGCTGTACAATGGCCCTTTTTGTTCTTTGCCTTGGGTTTCTCTGCCCTCCACTTTTCCTCATCTCCTTTCTGTCTTTTGTTTTTGCCTCCTTTTTGTTTCCCTCTATCTCCCTGCATTGGTTCCCATCCCCCTGCCATATTAGTTTAACTCCTCCCCAACAGCACTAGCAAACACTCCCCCGAGGACATTGGTTCCGATTCTGCCCAGGTGCAGACCGTCCGGATTGTACTGGTCCCACCTCCCCCAGAACCGGTTCCAATATCTCACATTCAATTCATTTGGAATACGCATCTACGACCACTAGGAACATTTTACCCAAGAACAGACCTGCATAGTCGACATGGACCCTAGACCACAGTTTGGAGGGCCAAGACCATAAACTTAGTGGCGCCTTCCTGGGTGCATTGCTTAACTGTGAACATGTGTTGCATTTGTGCATGCAGGACTCTAAGTCTGCATCGATACCGGGCCAGCACACGTGGGATCTGGCTATTGCTTTCATCATTACAATGCCTGGGTGGGTACTGTGGAGATCACTAATGAAAGTGTCCCTGCCCTTTTGGATACCACTACCCGATTACTACACTTAAGGCAGTCTGCCTGTAAAGACTTTTCATCTTTGCACCACAGGTACGGCTTTATTTCTTCCTGCATTTATAATGGAACACTGGACCAGCTCCTGTGAAGCACACAGTTTCTTCCGAAGGACAGTAAGGGCTCATGACTTGTCCAGGAGTGATTGCTCACTCTCGAATGCTTCCATTACCATGACTAAATCTGCGGGCTGTGCCATTTCCACCCCCGTGGTGGGCAATGGCAGCCTACTGAGAACATCGGCACAGTTTTCTGTGCCTGGCCTGTGGCAAATGGCGTAGTTGTATGCGGACAACGTGAGCATCCATCTCTGGAGGCGGGCCGATGCATTTGTATTTATCCCCTTACTTTCAGAAAAGAGGTATATCAGTGGCTTATGGTCAGTTTCTGATTCAAATTTGAGCCCAAATACAAATGCATTTTCTTTACTCCATAAACACACGCTAACACTTCTTTTTCAATCATGCTGTAGGCCCTCTCAACAGTAAACAGACTTCTGGATGCATAAGCAACCGGTTGTGTCATGTATTCTACTGTCATTGTAATCCATGTATAAACTGACCTAAGTTGTACACCTTGAGAACACTGACCACAAGGTGGTGAACTTGTGGGAGACACTCCTAATCTGGACTTTCAGGTATAAAAGGGGAAGCTCCACCCATCTTCTGCACTTCAGTGCTGGCTGATAAAGGTTACTGGTCACAGAGTGACCTTCTCTCTAGTATGGGCCTCGTGTGCATTTGTACTGTATAGTAAGGACATATTAGGTTGCAATTTCCTAGATTCATTAGCTTGTTGCAATATACATCCAACACCATATGACGACGTATCACATGCTAGTACCAAGCGCTTCGATGGAACACACAACACAAGCAATTTGTTTGAGCATAACAGTTTTCTAGCTTTTACAAAGGCATTTGCTTGGCTTTTACCCCATACCCATTCGTCTCCTTTGCACAGTAAGTGTGCAGTGGTTCTAACAGTGTGCTGAGACCGGTAAGAAGTTACCAAAGTTGTTCAGGAGTCCCAGAAATGACCGCAGCTCCGTCACGTTCTGTGGCCTCGGTGCATTCTCGATTGCCGCCATCTCCGAATCGGTGGGTCTGATGCCGTCCGCCGCGATTCTTCTCCTCAGGAACTCTACTTCAGGTGCCAGGAAAATGCATTTCAAGCATTTTAACCTGAGCCCCAGGTGGTTAAGCCGACTAAGAACCTCCTCCAGGTTCTGCAGATGCTCGACTGTGTTCCGACCTGTAACCAAGATGTCGTCCTGGAAGACCACGGTGCGCAGGACCGACTTCAGCAAGCTTTCCATGTTTCTCTGGAAAATCGTCGTGGTTGATCGAATCCCAAACAGGCATCTGTTGTAAATAAAGAGACCTTTGTGTGTGTTGATACAGGTGAGGCCCTTCGATGATTCCTCCAGCTCCTGCGTCATGTAGGCCGAGGTCAAGTCCAGCTTCGTGAACGTCTTTCCTCCCGCCAGCGTCACAAAAAGATCTTCTGCCTTTGATAGTGGGTATTGATCCTGCAGGGAGAAACGATTGATAGTTATTTTGTAAGCACCATAGATTCTGACAGTGCCGTCTCCCTTAAGGACTGGAACAATTGGACTGGTTCACTCGTTGAATTAAATCTGCGATATGATGCCCTCTCGTTGCAGCCGGTCCAGCTTGATCTCCACCCTCTCTCTCATCATGTACGGTCCCGCTCTCGCCTTGTGTTGGATTAGGTGGATCTGCATTTTTACTTCTTGGAACTTCCCGATGCCTGGTTCGAATAGCGAGGGGAACTTGTTTAAGAGTTGGGCACACGAAGTGTCGTCGATGGACGAGAGCGCTCGGACGTCGTCCCAGTTCCAGCGTATCTTTCCCAGCCAGCTCCTGCCAAGCAGCATGGGGCCATCACCCGGTACCACCCAGAATGGTAGCTTCTGCACTGCTCCATCGTAGGAGACCTTTACAGTAGCACTGCCGATTACGGGAATCAGTTCCTTTGTGTACGTTCTCAGTTTAGTGCGAATGAGAGTCAGGACTGACCTCGAGGCTTTACTGCACCACAATTTATTGAAAGTCTTTTTGCCTATAATGGACTGGCTCGTGCCATGTCCAGCTCCATTGACACTGGGAATCCATTCAATTCAATCTTCAGCAGTATCGGGAGACAGTTTGTGGTAAATGTTTGCAACCCATATACCTCTGCCTCCTCAGCCTGAGGCTCTGGTTCGTCATGATCCGCCGTGGATCTGTCCTCCTCTACAACATGGTGGTTTGCACGGTTAGCAGGGTTTGCAGCTCGCCTGCACATACGTTGGAGGTGTCCCATTGTTCCACAGCCCTTGCAAACATATCCTTTGAAGTGGCATGAATGGAAAAAATGATCACCCCCACAGCGCCAACAAGGTGTTGATGGCCTAGCACTCATCACCATTGATGGTGGACTTTGAGACACCTGTAGACATGCAGCTGCAGGCATGTATGGCCTGCTCTGTATGTTGCGATTCAAAAACAACATTACTTTGTTCACAGTACTTGTAGCAGCACTAGTGTGCTGAGAGATTTGCTAGGTATTGTCACTGGTGGCACTGAACGCCTGGGCTATCGCTATGGCTTTACTCAAGGTTGGGGTCTCTACAGTCAAAAGTTTGCAAAGTATCACTTCATTGCCAATGCCAAGTACAAAGACGTCTCTGAGCATGTGCTTCAAATGTCCTTCAAATTCGCAATGTCCTGCAAGGCGTCTTCGCTCGGCGACATAGCTTGCCATTTCCTGGCCTTCAGACCTTTTGTACGTGTAGAACCAGTACCTTGCCATCAGAACGCTTTCCTTCGGGTTAAGATGCTCTCGGACCAGTGTGCACAAATCATCGTACGATTTCTCTGTGGGTTTCGCTGGAGCAAGCAGATTTTTCATGAGGCCATACATTGGTGCTCCGCAAGTGGTGAGGAGAATCACCCTTCGTTTGGCAGCGTTCGCTTCTCCTTCCAGCTCGTTGGCCTCGAAGTATTGGTCGATTTCCCAATCATCTCCCTCCGAAAATTTCTCCAGGATGCCCACTGTTCTCTGCATCGTTGCGGTGCGGTTCGTCATCTGTATCTTGTCGCCAGTTGTTATATATGAATAAAACATCTTACCAGATACTGTGAGCTCAAAGTAAAGCGTGGTATTAATCTTTTATTACAGGTCTCCAGAGTGCCTCTCCAGCCTGTGAGGCCTCCTTAAGTACAGGTGCTCCCAAGGGATTGTGGGATCCCTTGGGAATCCAAGGGATGAGCCCTTTGCTGGTTAAACAACGTATTTACAGGTTTCATATATAACATAGTCCTCACCATCACTCTACCTCACCACCACCTCTCTCGACTCTTCCACTATCTCTAAAAAGTCAAACTGCTTATCCGACATCCAGTACTGGATGAGCAGAAATTTCTTTCAACCATATACTGGGAAGACCAAAGCCATTGTTTTCGGTCCCCACCACAAACTCCGTTCCCTAGCCACCAACTCCATACTTCTTCCTGGCAATTGCCTGAGGCTGAATCAGACTGTTCGCAACCTTGGTGTCATATTTGACCCCGAGATGAGCAGCTGAACACAAATCTGCACCAACACTAAGTCTGCCTATTTCTATCTTCAGAACATCGCCTGACTTCATCCTTGTCTCAGCTCATCTGCTGCTGAAACCCTCATGCATGCCTTTGTTACATCTAGACTTAACTATTCCAATGCACCAGCCTCCCACGTTCTCCCCTCCGTAAACTTGAGGTCATCCAAATGCTGCTGCCTAATCCTGTCACCTAACTCGTACCAAGTCCTGTTCACCCATCACTTCTGTGCTCGCTGACCTACATTGGCTCCCGGTTAAGCAATGTCTCTATCTTAAAATTCTCATCCTTGTTTTCAAATCTCTCCATGGTCTCACCCCTCCCTATCTCTGTAATCTCCTCCAGCCCCACAACCTTCTTAGCTCTTTGCCCTCCTCCATTTCCGACCTCTTACATGTCCATGATTTTCTTTGCTCCATTATTGACGGCCGTGCTTACATTTGCCTGGGCCCTAAGCTCTGGAATTCCCTCCCTAAACCTATCCGCCTTTCTACCGCTCTTTCCTCCTTTAAGATGCTCCTGAAAACTCTCCTTATGTAGCTCGGTGTCAAATGTTGTTTGATAATGTTCCTGTGAAGTACGTTGAGATGTTTTACTCGATTAACATGCTATATAAATCCAAGTTGTTGTTGTTAATAAAGTATTTATATATGCATACAAATTATTAATAAAAAAATGTTATTTTCACCTTTTACTTTTTTACAGGAATTATACTTATTCAAGTCAAGATACTTCTTTAATATTCCATTATCTCATACAGGTATGCTTGGCCAGCTACTCATTAATAACTTATTCAGTGGTAATGTGCTGTTCACTCTCTACTCACATTATTTGCAGGAAACACAATCTACAAAATACAAGAAGGAAAAGAAATAAAAACAGGAGTCATTAAAAGTAAAATTCAGATTGCAGAGGGACAAAACAAACGCTATTTCAAATCATTGGAGAAAAGGATCTGCTCTTCATTTTTGTCTTTTTGAAAGCATACAGGGGTTGTTAAAACATTTAATCAATGATGTGGTGATAAAAAGTGATTATATGGTTCACTTCTGTTTCCTCTTAAATGAATTCATGGCCCATAGTACATCAGTTCAAAGCGAATAGTTAATCATAAAAAGGAATATTGCGTTTGCCTACTTTTAATGGAAAATTAATATTCACACATGCAACATTTCAGTAAGGATACAGAATAGCAGAACAGATAATCTATTTATTTACTGTGTTTGTAACTCTTTTTCTGAATACAATAGTGAATTATCATTCTATAAGTAGGTTTTATACATGGGTATTATTCTACATCACTTACCGCTTAGAAGCTAATGTGAAGAGTATAATAAAGTAAACTTATTTTTCTTTGCCATCGGTACACAGGTCAGAATATAGCATTAAATCTAATGGGTGTGAACAGAGTATTTGATGATCCTAGACAACAAGCACCTCTTAATATACAGGGACAATAGGACCGCTGTGCATCGGGCGCAGTGCATGCATTGTGGATAGAGGATGACCTTCCATCATAATGCAAGGCCAGCTCATTTACATATTGTTTTCAATATTCCCAACACTTGACATGCTGGGAGTACGCTAAGATCATGGGATGGCAATTCCCATAACAGCAGCTCGAATAGATTGCCAGTTGCTCTGAAAGGTATGTTTCTGCTTTGATAGAACAATGGTTGGGAACAGAATCAGTGATTAATCTTTGGATATCCTGCTGCAGTACCTCCCGAAACATAGGGTGGTCCTATCTGGAGGTGAAGGCCACCCAGCAATAAAGGTACACTTAGAGCAGAATAGATGGGGGTGAGGGAACACATAAATGCAGTCTCATCTGTGGCCCAAATCTGGGAGCAGGCGAGGAACATATTTTTTGCCCTACCCAAGGATGGCTGCTTTCCACAAGAAAATAGATAACATCATTGTTCGCTGTAAACAATGAATCAGTGAACCTCTTGATGCAATTCTAGACTGAATTTGGGAGCAAGATCTCCCACACATGTTTCAAATGAATCTGCTAACTGACAGAGCCATCCCTGTGCTGGAACTGGTTCGTAAGTCTGGCTGCAGGAGTGTACATAATTCTGTTATGAAATCCTCCAGAATCTTAATCTGTGTAGCCAGGTTTCTTTAGATAGGTCTACATATGAGGGAGTGGAAACTTGTTTCTGCCCATTTTGGGCCCAGAATCAGTGCTGTGCAGCCAATGCACATTCCCACAAAATTGGGCCTCGGCCTCATTTCAACAAATTTGACGAACTGCTGCAACTCTACAGGCAGCTTGCCCATCTCAGAAAACTAATTTCCAGCTACTTGTCTCACCAGCAGCGGCTCTCAGGTAAGTGCTGGAGGGAGGAAAACAGTGGGATGGGGACCAGTCACAGCAAGCAGGAGTTCGCTGCTGGCAGAGGAGCGCCCTTGGATCCACATGAATTAAAACAAATATTAAACTACCTTTATTGTGGCGGCCCTTGCATAGGCCACATCCACACCTGGAAAACTTGAGCCTCACTCAGGGCAGCCCAATTTCCTTGAGGGGGTCCTAAAACAGGTGCTAGGCCCCTTGAATGTTTTTCAGGCATCCTAGGGGTGCAGGGCATAGCCCTGCAGAATTTGGCATTGTTGCCCCTGATTTCTGTCTGAAAAATGGGAGACATGGTGACCAATTTCTACCCCAAAGACTTAGCCCTATCTGAGTTCCAAATGCACATGTTGAGAATGACTCCTCTGATCCTTCTCCTTATCTTCCAGATCCTGCAAATAGAAAGGTATACCCAAATTGCATGCAAATGAGCTCACTGGCAGCTTCAGCTGTACAGTCATGGATAAAAGATGAAGTATAGCTTTAAGTAGCTGTCAAGAAGGATCCAAGAAGTTTTCAAACTTTTTTTATCCACCAAGACTCAAAGAGGTCAAAAGCAGTGAATTATCAGAATTGGCTCAGTGGTAGCACTCTCGCCTCTGAGTCAGAAGGTTGTGGAATTAAGCCCCAAGAACTTGAGCACATAATCTGTACTCCAGTGCAGTAGTGAAGGAGTGCTGCCTTTTAGATGAGATGATAAATCGATGCCTTGTCTGATCCTTCCGATGTGCATAATAGATTCCATAGATCCTATACCACTATTCGAAGACGAGCAGCTGAGTTCCGCTGGCCAACATTTATCTCTTAACGAACACGACTAAAAACAGTATATCTAATCATTTACTGCATTGCTCTTTGTGGAACTTTGCTGTGCACAAATTGGCTGCTGTGCCAATTTGCTAGTCCCAAGTTTCTGTGCTGTACAATTCTATGGGCTGGATTTTCATTATTTAGCCCTACCACCGATTTTCCGGCGGTATTTCGATGGTATTTAAAGATCGCGGTTTTTTTTATCACCGAAATACCGCTATGACTGAAGGCCGCTATTTTCGTCAAAATATGACAGGTGGTAGGGCTAACAGTATTTGGATATTATTTCTGATCGTGCAAGAGTCTAACTTAAATGGACGGTATTTCTGCGCATGTGTAGTATTTCTGTGCATGCATGATTTTTTTTCCCCCAGATGAGATCTTTCCTGCGATTCTGGTTAGGTGACAGGGTCAGGGGTCACCTGCTCATGCGCAGAGAGAGTGGGAGAGTGAGAGAGAGAGAGAGAGAGAGAGAGAGAGAGGAGGAGAGGAGATCAATTGTGAAGGAGAGAGAAATATTACATTAGAAGGAACAGAGTTTAAAATAATTCGAATCATTCGAATTAAAAATGCAGCATTCCCAGCAACCCCAGCAGGAGCATCAATTATGTATGGTGGGTCTCCAAAATTTAGTTTGGATGCCCTGGTTCAAGTCGTGGTGGCGACAATTGTCCAGGGGTGGCAAGGCAATGCCCCCACCACCTCTAGGGCACAGACTTTGGGCAGCAATGGCTGAGGCTGTATCCTCGATTGATCACATCCACCGGAGGGGCCAGCAGTGCAGGAAACGGTGGAATGACCTAGTTGCGCCGCGACAGTATTATTTTTATTCATGTACTCCTTGCACGTGTTTATTTAGGTAGGATTAGTGTTGCACCTTATGTGCTATGAATGATGTTATTAAGATGGCTTTCTGAAATCTTAAAAGGTGCTTTCTGCACTTTGATGTCTTCCTCATGAACCACGTTCAGCTTAATGGGAGAGTAAACAAATGACTATTAAATGCACACAATATGTTACAAATGCTTTGATGGCTATCTGTGTATGCCACAACAGCAGAAGGGCAATTTGCTTAAGAGTTGCAATTGTCATTTTTGCAGAGGAAATTATCTACAACTCGTGCGGAACAGCGGCATACGGTGGGGGTGGCCCACCAAAAGTATTTGAATTGACAGAAGCTAAGGAACGTGCAGCAGCCGTAGTGGGTGCCCATGGCAGGACGGCTACCCATGGGGGTGCTGATCCCGCAGCTGAAGGTAAGTGATGAAAAATCCACGGTCTGTGTTGGAGCCATGTAATTTAATGTTTGTATCATGTAATAGAATGTCATGTAGTGGATGTGAATTCAGTGAAGGGTAATTTCGGGTTAGGGTAATTTCATATAGTGTCTCTCGATGACATATAATGCAGTAGCGGTGGTCCTTCAAATAGGCCTGTGCTATGTGACCATAATCATGCCACCCTGCCTCCTCCCCTGCTGCTAACCACTCATACATTGCTTACTATTTCCAGGTAAGGAGTTGCATGCACAGCTGGAAACCCCCACCTCATACCAAAGAACATCAGTTGAAGAGCACAGTGACACGGACGAGGATGAGGATGGGGAGACAATTCAAATGCAGTTTATTTCTGGGGAGGAGTATGAGGAGTTGAGGGTGGAGGGGTAAGGAGATGGGGGAATAGAGGGGTTGGAACAGTCAGCACCTATTTTAGTTCCGGCCACTACTTCCTCAGAGGGATCCACTATTGAAGGGATCCACGACTCCGAGGCTGCGGGACCTAGTGGAGTGCAGCAACGCACCCCAACCGAAGAATGCTGTATGCTGCCTCCACGGAGGTTGAGTCAGAAAAGCCAGCATGTTGCTGCGACACAGGCAGGCGTTCACCTGGACATGGTGGGACTGTCATGGGAGCGCGTTGCATTTGGTCGCGAGCTACTCCAGGCCCTGGGTGGAATTTCCTTCAACATCGCTGCACAATCTGCCAGACAAGATGAAAACACGTCTCAGATTGTTGCGGCGATCCGGGAAAATATCGAGGCTGCCAATTCCCTGCTTTTGGCACTGCACCCCCCAGTGTCATACCACCTGGGCAGATAGCACCTGTGAGTGGGGAGGACAAACGGCATTGCTACTCAAGATTTGGGTCTTTCAAACCCCGAGTTTCTCCAGGGGATTCCTCCATGGCATCGCCATTGTCAGCCCCCTCAAAACAGCAGTGCTCTGGATGCCTTGCTACATGACATTATGGTCCCAATGCGGTTAGGGGAAGGGGTAAAAAAGGGTGGTTAAAACCAGGGGGGAAGAGGCGGTGGGGGTAGTGGCCAGAGGTAAAATACGTGAATGGGGGTGGCGTTGGCTGTCATCTTTGTTGTGTTCAATGATGTGTTGTTCTGGGTATTGTTATATTTAATTGTTCTTATTGTTCATGTTGTTCTATTGTTGTTAAATATTGCTAAAAATTTTTAATTAGAACATTTATTTATTTATTTTTAATTTTAACATTTACACTTAATTATATAAATCGTTTCAACATAACCATTCTTGTACAGTGTCATACTTTTATAATAGAAACATAGAAACATAGAAAATAGGTGCAGGAGTAGGCCATTCAGCCCTTCAAGCCTGCATTCACCTCAGTATGCCTTTCCTGCTTTCTCTCCATACCCCTTGATCCCTTTAGCCAAAAGGGCCATATCCAACGCCCTCTTGAATACATCCAATGAACTGGCATCAACAACTCTCTGTGGTAGGGAATTCCACAGGTTCACCACTCTCTAAGTGAAGAAGTTTCTCCTCATCTCAGTCCTAAATGGCTTACCCCTTATCCTTAGACGGTGTCCCCTGGTTCTGGACTTCCCCAACATCGGGAACATTTTTCCTGCATCTAACCTCTCCAGTCCCATCAGAATTTTATATGTTTTTATGAGATCCCCTCTCATTCTTCTAAACTCCAGTGAATAAAGGCCCAGTCAATCCAGTCTCTCCTCATATGTCAGTCCCGCCATCCTGGGAATCAGTCTAATGAACCTTCGCTGCACTCCCTCAATAGCAAGAACGTCCTTCCTCAGATTAGGAGACCAAAACTGAACATAATATTCGAGGTGAGGCCTCACCAAGGCCCTGTACAACTGCAGTAAGACCTCCCTGCACCTATACTCAAATCCCCTAGTTATGAAGGCCAACATACCATTTGCTTTCTTCACCGCCTGCTGTACCTGCATGCCAACTTTCAATGACTGATGTACCATGTCACCCAGGTCTCGTTGCACCTCCCCTTTTCCTAATCTGCCGCCATTCAGATAATATTCTGCCTTTGTATTTTTGCCCCCAAAGTGCATAACCTCACATTTATCCACATTATTCTGCATCTGCCATGCATTTGCCCATTCACCGAACCTGTCCAAGTCATGATGCAGCCTCTTAGCGTCCTTCTCACAGCTCACACCGCCACCCAGCTTAGTGTCATCTGCAAACTTGGAGATATTACACTCAATTCCTTCATCTAAATCGTTAATGTATGTTGTAAATAGCTGGGATCCCAGCACTGAGCCCTGTGGCACACCACTAGTCACTGTCTGCCATTCTGAAAAGTACCCGTTTATCCCGACTCTCTGCTTCCTGTCTGCCAACCAGTTGTCTATCCACATTAGTACATTACCCCCAATACCATATGCTTTAATTTTGCACACCAATCTCTTGTGTGGAACCTTGTCAAAAGCCTTTTGAAAGTCCAAATACACCACATCCACTGGTTCTCCCTTGTCCACTCTACTAGTTACATCCTCAAACAATTCCAGAAATTTTGTCAAGCATGATTTCCCTTTCATAAATCCTATCACTGCTTTCCAAATGTGCTGTTATTTCATCTTTAGTAATTGATTCCAACATTTTCCCCACGACTGATGTCAGGCTAACCGTTCTATAATTAACCATTTTCTCTCTCCCTCCTTTCTTAAAAAGGGGTGTTACATTAGCTACCCTCCAGTCCATAGGAACTGATCTAGAGTTGATAGACTGTTGGAAAATGATCACCAATGCATCCATTATTTCTAGGGCCACTTACCTAAATACTCTGGGATGCAGCCTATCAGGCCCCGGGGACTTATCGGCCTTCAATCCCATCACTTTCCCTAACACAATTTCCCGCCTAATAAGGATATCCTTCAGTTCCTCCTTCTCAGTAGACCCTCGGTCCCCTCGTACTTCCGGAAGGTTATTTGTGTCTTCCTTCGTGAAGACAGAACCAAAGTTTTTGTTCAACTGGTCTGCCATTTCTTTGTTCCCCATTATAAATTCACCCGAATCTGACTGCAAGGAACCCACGTTTGTCTTCACTAATCTTTTTCTCTTCACATATGTATAGAAGCTTTTGCAGTCAGTTTTTATGTTCCCAGCAAGCTTCCTCTCATATTTTATTTTGCCCCTCCTAATTAAACCCTTAGTCTTCCTCTGTTGAATTCTAAATTTCTCCCAGTACTCAGGTTTGCTGCTTTTTCTGTCCAATTTATAAGCCTCTTCCTTGGATTTAACACTATCCTTAATTTCCTTTATTAGCCACGGTTGAGCCACCTTCCCCGTTTTATTTTTACTCCAGACAGGGATGTACAATTGTTGAAGTTCATCCATGTGATCTTTAAATGTTTGCCATTGCCTATCCACTGTCAACCCTTTAAGTATCATTTGCCAGTCGATTCTAGCCAATTCCCGTCTCATACCATTGAAGTTACCTTTCCTTAAGTTCAGGACCCTTGACTCTGAATTAACTGTGTCACACTCCATCATAATAAAGAATTCTACCATATTGTGGTCACTCTTCCTCCAGGGGCCTCGCACAACAAGATTGCTAATTAGTTGTTTCTCATTACACATCACCCAGTCTAGGATGGCCAGCCGTCTCGTTGGTTCCTCGACATATTGGTCCAGAAAACCATCCCTAATACACTCCAGGAAATCCTCCTCCACTGTATTGCTACCAGTTTGGTTAGCCCAATCAATATGTAGATTAAAGTCGCCTATGATAACTGCTGTACCTTTATTGCACGCATCCCTAATTTCTTGTTTGATGCTGTCCCCAACCTCACTACTACTGTTTGGTGGTCTGTACACAACTCCCACTAGCTTTTTATGCCCTTTAGTATTCCGCCGCTCCACACATACAGATTCCACATCATCCAAGCTAATGGCCTTCCTTACTATTGCGTTAATTTCCTCTTTAACCAACAACGCTACCCCACCTCCTTTTCCTTTCTGTCTATCCTTCCTGAATGTTGAATACCCCTGGATGTTAAGTTTCCAGCCTTAGTCATCCTGGAGCTATGTCTCCGTGATGCCAATTATATCATATTCATTAATTGCTGCCTGTGCAGTTAATTCGTCCACCTTATTATGAATACTCCTCACATTGAGGCACAGAGCCTTCAGGCTTGTCTTTTTAACACACTTTCCCCCTTTAGAATTTTGCTGCAATGTGGCCCTTTTTGATTTTTGATTGGGTTTCTCTGCCCTCCACTTTTACTTTTCTTATTTCTATCTTTTGCTTCTGCCCCTATTTTACTTCCCTCTGTCTTCCTGCATAGGTTCCCATCCCCCTGCCATATTAGTTTAACGCCTCCCCAACAGCACTAGCAAACACTCTCCCTAGGACATTGGTTCTGGTCCTGCCCAGGTGCAGATGGTCCAGTTTGTACTGGTCCCACCTCCCCCAGAACCGGTTCCAATGTCCCAGGAATTTGAATCCCTCCTTTCTGCACCACCCCTCCAGCCACGTATTCATCTGAGCTATCCTGCGATTCCTACTCTGACTAGCACGTGGCACTGGTAGCAATCCTGAGATTACTACTTTTGAGGTCCTACTTTTTAATTTAACTCCTAGCTCCCTAAATTCAGCTTGTAGGACCTCATCCCATTTTTTCCTATATCGTTGGTACCTGTATGCACCATGACAACTGGCTGTTCACCCTCCCCCTTCAAAATGTCCTGCACCCGCTCCGAGACATCCTTGACCCTTGGAGTCTTGATTGTGGCCGCAGAAACATCTAACTATTCCCCTTACAATAGAATCTCCCACCACTATAGCTCTCCCACTCTTTTTCCTGCTCTCCTGTGCAGCAGAGCGACCCACGATGCCATGAACTTGGCTGCTGCTGCTCTCCCCTGATAAGTCATCTCCCTCAACAGTACCCAAAGCGGTGTATCTGTTTTGCAGGGGGATGACCTCAGGGGACCCCTGCACTACCTTCCTTCCACTGCTCTTCCTGTTGGTCACCCATCCCCTATCTGGCTGTGTACCCTTTACCTGCGGTGTGGCCAACTCACTAAACGTGCTATTCATGACATCCTCAGCATCGCAGATGCTCCAGAGTAAATCCACCCGCAGCTCCAGTGCCGCAATGCGGTCTGTCAGGTGCTGCAGGCAGATAAATTTCCTGCACATTTTGTCATCAGGGACACCGGAATTGTCCCTGACTTCCCACATAGCACAGGAGGCGCATAACACATGTCTGAGCTCTTGACTTGGCCCTTAGATTTACTTAATTTGGCAACAATAATGATAAAGATTACCTACTGATAAAGGAAAGGAAAACAAAAAATCTACTCACCAATCATCAGCCAATCTCTTACCCCCTTGGCTGTGACGTCACCTTTTGATTTCTTTCTACTCATTTGTTTACCTTCTGCCCCTGCAGCTGCACCAATAAGTGGGGTAATAGTCTACATAGTGGGATAGACTCTCACTGGTCAAGCAAAGCGTTGATTTATGAGTTGCTGACCTAATACTTTTGCAGTGGCGAAAGCTGCGTGAGGCCTCCCCTGCAGTTGTGGCAGTGGGGGGTGGTGGCATGAGTTCGTTGCTAGGCTCCTTGTCTTCCTTCCCCTCCTCGTCCTCATTCTCCTCCTCCTCCACTCTCTCCTCAGGTGGTCCTGCAGTCCTCAGTGGCAATTCCTATCCCCTCATGATGGTTAAATTGTGCAACATGCAGCACACCACAACGAACTCAGAGACCTGATCAGGGTGGTATTGCAGGAATCTTCCAATCCAGATTCCAGCATCCGGAATATTTTGCTTTTGTGTAGGGTGGTATTGTAGGCTACCTCCAAGTGGTCCAGGCGTCGAAAGCGTTGCTTGAGCACTCCAATTGTCTTTTCCACGATGTTGCGGGTGGCTATATGGCTGTTATTGTAGCGCTTCTCGGCTTCTGTCTGAGGGTTCCTGAGGGGGCTCATGAGCCAGGTGTTGAGGCTGTAACCTTTGTCCCCCAGCATCCAGCTGCGACCTTGTGGCTGACGCTTAAACAGGTCAGAGATACTGCTCTCACGTAAGATGAAAGCATCATGGATGCTCCCTGGAAACTGGGCATTGACTGCCATGATGCACTGAGTATGGTTGCAGACGATCTGTACATTCAGGGAGTGGAATCCCTTTCGGTTTTGGAAAAACTATGGCTCCTGTAAAGATGCTCACAGGGCAATGTATGTACAGTCAATGGCACTCTGAACCTTGGGGAAGCCAGCAATTCATGCAAAACCCACAGCCCTCTCACTCTGTGCCTCCCTTTTCATTTTGAAGGTTATAAAGTCCATCCGGCATGCATACAGTGCAGCAGTCACCTGGTAAGTGTAGTGATGTGTAGTGTGCTGTGAGATGCAGCATATGTCCCCAGCTGATGCCTGAAAGGAGCCGGAGGCATAGAAGGCAAGTGCCGCTGTTACCTTTTCCTCGATGGTCAGTGCAGTCCTGTTGGTGCTGGTGGGCTGCAGGTCTGCCTTTATGAGCTGGCATATCTCTGTGACCACTCTTTTCAAAAGCGCAATCTTCTAATGCACTGTGCCTCACATAGGTGCAAGTATGAGCGCCTCTCCCTGAAAAGTATTTGGGAGTAAGGCCTCCGCATAAGCCTGCGAGGTCTTCGATTAGGCACATAATGCTCTTGAATAAACCTTCTTCCAGCTCTATTCTGCATCATATAATAGTCAGCAATATTGACAGAGATATTATAGGCCCATTCCTTTAAATGTCCTGCAATGTCCTTAAATATCCTCAAATGTCCTCAAATATCTTCAAATGTCCTCCAATTTTCTCAAATAGCCACTAAAAACTGCTAAAATCCTCATATAGCCTCAAATAACCTTAAAATCTAACTCTGATCTCACCTAAAGATGTCTGCCCCTTCTCTCATGTGGAATGGACTGCAACACCATTTTCAAAAATGGCGTCCATAGCACTGGGTTCCGATCAGATAAGGTCAGATAAGACTGCATTTTTCTTGGTGGTATTTTAGGCCAGTGGTAAAAATGGTGGTATTGATGAATTTTTTACTGGCGGTATCTTCAGCAGTAAATAGGCAGCAAATCGGTGGTAAACGATTGGAACAAGACAAAAATCCAGCCCTATGTAATTTTATGTGTTCTTCTACATTAGAACAGTGACTGCACTTCAAAAGTACTTCATTGTCCGAAAAGAACTCTGGGATATCCTCAAGCTATGAAAAGTGTTATGTAAATGCAAGTTCTTTCTTGACTTTTGAGGTTTGTGCTATCTATTTCTGTGAAGGGCTTGGGTCTTTCTTTGTGTAATATCAGAGTAGGACTCCCTGGCTCTAACCAGTAGTACCAGTAAATAGATAGTTCTTATATTTGTGAATTTGTGACATTTCATTCTAATTACCAGATCAATGGGGAAGAGCACAAACAAAACTGGTTGCTTCACCTATCCACTGATATAGTTTTCTGGAGACCTTTCAAGGTGAGGGCCGTATGGTCTACTCCTGTTCCTATTTCTTATGTTCTTATGTTAGGACAGAGTCAAGGGCCTAATATTTACAGGCAGGTGGGGAGGCTACGGTGGAGTTCCGGTGGTGTGGGGAAACCCAGCAAGGTTGTGCCGAATTTAATGGCAGGACCTCATTATAATATTTTTCTTCCATTTCCCACCCGGCAGCCAGCCATATGACATACTGGCCTGCTGCAAGGCAGGAAAACCAGCGACAGGAGGCTGTAGCCAGGGACACTTGGTGATGGTCCTCAGAAATCAGGAGGGAGGGAGTTACAGATTGGGGCTTGGTGGTGGGGGGAGGAAGGAAATAGAGTATATTGGAAGGGGGGGGATTACAGATTGAAGCTTGGTGGGGGCAAGGAACAGAGTGGTACTCGGGAGGGAGGGTGCTACAGTTCGGGGCTTGTAGGGGAGAGGACACTGATCGCGGCAGAGGGGAGAAAGAGGCCGCTATCCACAGACAAGGCCAAAAACATCCTTGAGGGGTGTGGGGAGCTCTCTTGCTCCTCCTGGCTCATAAGGGGTGTCTCCATTTCACTGATGGGTTTCCTGAGCCATGGAAACCCGGCTGGGAACTGTTAAATTTAAATTAGGCTCCCAATTGCACTGTAGGAGCATGATTTAAATACAGTAATGAAATGGTCCACCTCTCGAGGGCGGAACGTTCGCTCGACACGCTACCCGTTACCATAAAATCGGCAACGGCCATGTACGCGACGGGTGGGGGATGCATTCCCTGTTTTAACATTTCTAACTGATCCTCTCCCACCCATCGTGGGGGTTAATATCGAGGTCAAGGAAAATAGTATGTTCACGTTTGATATACACATTTTTCTCTTCTACGTTCTTACCCTATGGACTTGTGAGTCCACTGAACTGCATGGATAATTATGTGTTTGGAGATCCCAGTTTTCATTTCATTTGATGTAAATGGTACCCACTCTATATGAAACTACCATTGTTTCATTGGCATTTGGATTTCGAAACAGATTTAACACCATTTAATTTTAAGGTTATTGTATTTTTATAATTCAAATATTTTACTCTAAGGGATAAGAATATTCTAAAAGAATTTTTGACAGTACATTTGAATAATCATCAATGTAAAAGTATGGCAGAGTGGAAAATATTTGAAATAATCCTTATTTGGAAGTCTGAGTTCCATCTGCAGTTGATTAAAATATATTAACATATCACTTCTGTACACAGCATTTAATGTTATTACCCTTTATTTTTTTCATTAAAGAATAGGATAAATTTGCCCACTATTATGATCAAGGGGTTATGCTACATGGGTCAGTTGCAGGACCAATGACAGTCTACTTGCACTTTTTCTTGCTGTAGGTATAAATTTTCCACTTTTCCTGTGTAACTTGGATTTAATTTAATCAATTTTGGAGCAAAATGTCGAGCAGCTCATTGATGCCTAAAATGATTCTTAGGACTATTTTGTTTTCTAAATAAACACTGGAGTTGATAGTGGAACAAGATGCTAAGTTGCCTAATGTTCATAAAAAGCACATGACTAAGGCTTGTCTTTAGGGAGCATTAGGGTTGGCTAGATATGTGTAGACATTAAATTGTTAATTTTGTTAAAATAGTTTTCACTTCTGTAGCATAAGCAGAACACTTATAGGTAGGTTCATGATGCCTACAGCTGTAACAAATTTCTGAACTGTTTTCACAGATCCATACTGTCATATTCAATGAACGTCAGAAATGACTGATCTCCTACACTGAATTTTGGTCTGACAATTCAATTATGATAGAATCATAGATACTTACAGCAAAGAAGGATAACATTCGGCCTGTCGAGGCTGTGCTGGCTCTTTGAAAAAACAGTCGTGCTTAGTCCCATATCCCCGCTTTTTGTCTGTAACCTTGTAAGTTCCTCATCCTCAAGTACCTGTCCAATTCCCTTTAAAAATGATTTATGGAATTAGTTTTCACCACCTTTTCACATGGGAGGAGGGAGATAGAGTATATTGGAAGGGGGGGATTACAGATTGGAGCTTGGTGGGGGCAAGGAACAGAGTAGTACTCGGGAGGGAGGGTGCTACAGTTCGGGGCTTGTAGGGGAGAGGACACTGATCGCGGCAGAGGGGAGAAAGAGGCCGCTATTCACAGACAAGGCCAAAAACATCCTTGAGGGGCGTGGGGTGCTCTCCCCACATGGAGCGTTCCAGATCCTGACAACTCTCTGAGTGAAAACGTTTCTCCTCATCTCCCCTCTAGGTCTTTTTCCAATGATTTTGAATCTATGACCTCGAGTTATTAACCCACTCAACAGGGAGAAATATTTTTCCCTATTTACTCTGTCAAAACCTCTTATCATCTTGACAAGGAATTCATATTTTGGATCAACCACTTACAAGAGGTCTTCACAAATTCCTAGTCAGTAACTGATGTAACTTGATCAATATTCAATCTGTGTGCATAATAGTGGATACAAATGTCCTGGCAACAATTTCATTGATTCTGTATTGTATACCTATGAACATAACAGTTCCATCATAACATTATTCAGCATATAATTTTATATCTAACTTTATTTTTGAAGCCACTATAATTAGAGTTCAAATAATCTAACATTTATACATATCAAAGCCTTAAAATCCTCTTCCAAACATAACCATGAATTGCATAATAGAGCACAATTGATGGTTGCAACCATCACCTTATCCAGCATAGCCTATAACTTCCCACATGTTATTTTATCAGCAAGATGTTCCATGAGATCTTCTCTAGCTAAGTGTAATATTTCATTCTGCAGCATGATTTGGAAATGGAGCAAAGGCAGCAAAGGGGACAAGCCCCTCACAGAGGGAGGTGGAGGAGGTAGAGAAAGAAGCAGCAGAAGAGGAAGCAGAAGAGGAGGAAGCAGAAGAGAAAAAAGAAGAGAAGGAAGTGGAAGAAAGTAAGCAACCCAGACAGCTCCTTTCTGGCCGGGACATCCAGGATCGAAGCATTCACCTGCAGTACCAGTAAACACAACCCCAATTCCCCTTTCAGCATTTGTCCCACACGTTCCCTTCCCTCTGTTACTGACCATCACAGTGTCCTTCTTGGGCTCAATGCTGAAATAAAAGCCACCACAAAGCAAACTTTCCAATCCAACTTTATCTATATATGTAACAAAGTTACATCAAAAAATCAACGAATCACCCTTGTGCAATCCCTTAGTGAGTGTCTTACATGTGTCTTTGCCGATCTTAGTGCTATTATGCAGCGCTACCCCAGTAGCTGCAGTGTGGCTGGTGGAAGGCTGCTGACTTTCAGTGGGAGACACTGCAGATGGCTTCACAGGACAACCTCGAGGAGCTGGTGGCTGGGAGTGTGACATTGAGTGATGGTGTTTCTTCTTCGTCACTCTTCTTGGTCAACCTTTGGCTGGGCAGGCTGGATTTCTTGGGTTTCTGAAATGAAGAAGGCACAAGGGTAGGGTTTTGGTGAGGGGAATGGGTAAAGCAAGAGGTGCATGCTTACACCATGTGCAGCTTGTACATCAGAAGAGATTATGGGATGAGGTGGAAGTGGGATGCGGGAACTCAGGGACACTTCCGGTGTCCCTGATGACTACGTGTGCGGGAAGTGTATCCGCCTCCAGCTCCTGACGGACCGCGTTGTGGAATTGGAGCTGAGGGTGGATTCACTCTGGAGCATCCACGATGCTGAGAATGATGTGAGTAGCACATGTAGCGAGTTGGTCTTACCGCAGGTGAAGGGTCCACAGCCAGCTAGGGAATGGAAGACCAGCAGGAAGAGCAGTGCAAGGAAGGTAGTGCAGAGGTTCTCTGCGGTCATCCCCCTGCAAAACAGATACACCTCTTTGAGTACTGTTGGGGGGGATGACTCATCAGGGGAGGGCAGCAGCAGCCAAGTTCACGGCACCATGGCTGGTTCTATTGCACAGGAGGGCAGGAAAAAGAGTAGGAGAGCGATAGTGATAGGGGATTCAATTGTAAAGGGAATAGATAGGCATTTCTGTGGCCGCAACCGAGACTCCAGGATGGTATGTTGCCTCCCTGGTGCAAGGGTCAAGGATGTCTCGGAGCGGGTGTAGGGAGGGAGAACAGCCAGTTGTCGTGGTGCACATTGGTACCAACGATATAGGTAAAAAAAGGGATGAGGTCCTATGAGACGAATTTAAGGAGCTAGGAGCTAAATTAAAAAGTAGGACCTCAAAAGTAGTAATCTCGGGATTGCTACCAGTGCCACGTGCTAGTCAGAGTAGGAATCGCAGGATAGCACAGATGAATACGTGGCTTGAGCAGTGGTGCAGAAGGGAGGGATTCAAATTCCTGGGGCATTGGAACCGGTTCTGGGGGAGGTGGGACCAGTACAAACCAGACGGTCTGTACCTGGGCAGGACCTGAACCAATGTCCGAGGGGGAGTGTTTGCTAGTGCTGTTGGAGAGGAGTTAAACTAATATGGCAGGGGGATGGGAACCTATGCAGGGAGACAGAGTGAAACAAAAAGGAGACAAAAGCAAAAGACAGAAAAGAGATGAGTAAAAGTGGAGGGCAGAGAAACCCAAGGCAAAAAACAAAAAGGGCCAATGAAAATAAAGGGGCTGCAGGCGGGGTCAAAACTAAAAATCATGGTTTAAAAACTAGGACTAAAATACTCGACCTAAATGTGCGCAGCATTCGAAATAAAGTAAATGAGTTGACAGCACAAATCATTGCAAATGGGTATGATTTGGTGGCCATTACAGAAACATGGTTGCAGGGTGGCCAAGACTGGGAATTAAACATACAGGGGTATCTGACGATTTGGAAAGATAGACAAGAAGGGAAAGGAGGTGGGGTAACTCTGTTAATAAAGGATGATATCAGGGCAGTTGTGAGAGACGATATTGGCTCTAATGAACAAAATGTTGAATCATTGTGGGTGGAGATTAGAGATAGTAAGGGGAAAAAGTCACTGGTGGGCGTAGTTTATAGGCCCCCAAATAATAACTTCACGGTGGGGCGGGCAATAATCAAGGGAATAATGGAGGCATGTGAAAAAGGAACGGCAGTAGTCATGGGGGATTTTAACCTACATATCAATTGGTCAACTCAAATCGCACGGGGTAGCCTGGAGGAGGAATTCATAGAATGCATACGGGATTGTTTCTTAGAACAGTATGTAAAAGAACCTACAAGGGAGCAAGCTATCTTAGATCTGGTCCTGTGTAATGAGACAGGAAAATTAAACGATCTCCTAGTAAAAAATCCTCTCGGAATGAGTGATCACAATATGGTTGAATTTGTAATACAGATTGAGGGTGAGGAAGTTGTGTCAGAAACGAGTGTACTATGCTTCAACAAAGGGGACTACAGTGGGATGAGGGCAGAGTTGGCTAAAGTAGACTGGAAACACAGACTAAACGGTGGCACAATTGAGGAACAGTGGAGGACTTTTAAGGAGCTCTTTCATAGTGTGCAACAAAAATATATTCCAGTGAAAAAGAAGGGCGGTAAGAGAAGGGATAACCAGCCGTGGATAACCAAGGAAATAAAGGAGAGTATCAAATCAAAGACCAATGCGTATAAGGTGGCCAAGGTTAATGGGAAACGAGAGCATTGGGAACATTTTAAACAGCAGCAAAGAATGACTAAAAAAGCAATAAAGAAAGGAAAGATAGATTTCGAAGGTAAACTTGCGCAAAACATAAAAACAGATAGTAAAAGCTTTTACAGATATATAAAACGGAAAAGAGTGACTAAAGTAAATGTTGGTCCCTTAGAAGATGAGAAGGGGGATTTAATAATGGGAAATGTGGAAATGGCTGAGACCTTAAACAATTATTTTGCTTCGGTCTTCACAGTGGAAGACACAAAAACCATGCCAGAAATTGCTGGTCACGGGAATGTGGGAAGGGAGGACCTTGAGACAATCACTATCACTAGGGGGTCGTGCTGGACAGGCTAATGGGACTCAAGGTAGACAAGTTCCCTGGTCCTGATGAAATGCATCCCAGGGTATTAAAAGAGATGGCGGAAGTTATAGCAGATGCATTCGTTATAATCTACCAAAATTCTCTGGACTCTGGGGAGGTACCAGCGGATTGGAAAGCAGCTCATGTAACGCCTCTGTTTAAAAAAGGGGGCAGACAAAAGGCAGGGAACTATAGGCCAGTTAGTTTAACATCTGTAGTGGGGAAAATGCTTGAAACTATCATTAAGAAGAAATAGTGGGACATCGAGATAGGAATAGTGCAATCAAGCAGACGCAGCATGGATTCATGAAGGGGAAATCATGTTTAACTAATTTACTGGAATTCTTTGAGGATATAACGAGCATGGTAGATAGAGGTGTACCGATGGATGTGGTGTATTAAGATTTCCAAAAGGCATTCAATAAGGTGCCACACAAAAGGTTACTGCAGAAGATAGAGGGACGCGGAGTCAGAGGAAATGTATTAGCATGGATAGAGAATTGGATGGTGAACAGAAAGCAGAGAGTCGGGATAAATGGGTCCTTTTCGGGTTGGAAATCGGTGGTTAGTGGTGTGCCACAGGGATCGGTGCTGGGACCACAACTGTTTACAACATACATAGATGACCTGGAAGAGGGGACAGAGTGTTGTGTAACAAAATTTGCAGATGACACTAAGATTAGTGGGAAAGCGGGTTGTGTAGAGGACACAGAGAGGCTGCAAAGAGATTTGGATAGGTTAAGCGAATGGGCTAAGGTTTGGCAGATGGAATACAATGTCGGAAAGTGTGAGGTCATCCACCTTGAGAAAAAAAACAGTAAAAGGGAATATTATTTGAATGGGGAGAAATTACAACATGCTGAGATGCAGAGGGACCTGGGGGTCCTTGTGCATGAAACTCTTTTGAGTTTACCTGAAAATAAACATAAACATTAAAACCATGCCACCCGCCTGGGTGACACAGCAGACATTTTCAAGGCCCCTTTTTTTTTTCTTTTTTTTTTCTTTTTTTTTGGGGCGCTGAAATCAAATTTTTCCAGTGCCCCCTATAAAAGGGGAGGGGGACACTAAAAGCACCGGCAATGAAAACAAATTAAACTTTAAAACGTAAAGTCAAATTAAAATTTGGTTGCCGGGCGTGATGATGCACTCCAGTCTCCTTGTGCATGAAACTCTTTTTGGAGTTCACCTGCAAAAACATAAAACATTAAACGGTGCCACCCGACCTGGGTGACACTCCAGACATTTACAAGGCCCTTTTTTTTCCCTTTTTTTTTTGTGTTTTTTTTTGGCACTAAAATCACAATTTTCCCCAGTGCCCCCTATAAAAGGGAAGGGGGACACTAAAAACACCGGCAATTAAAACAAATTAAACTTTAAAACGTAAAATCAAATTAAAATTTGGTTGACGGGCGTGATGATGCACTCCAGTCCCTCCGGTGCCCACCTCTCGCGGAAGGCCGCGAGCGTACCGGTGGACACCGCGTGCTCCATCTCCAAGGACACCCTGGACCGGATGTAAGAGCGGAAGAGAGGCAGGCAGTCAGGTTGAACGACCCCCTCGACCGCCCGCTGCCTGGACCGGCTGATGGCACCCTTGGCCGTGCCCAGGAGCAGTCCTACGAGGAGGCCTTCGGACCTACCCGCTCCCCTCCGCACAGGGTGCCCAAAGATCAGGAGAGTGGGACTGAAGTGCAGCCAGAATTTCAGGAGCAGCCCCTTCAAATAATAAAACAGGGGCTGCAACCTTGTGCATTCCATAAAAACATGGAACACGGACTCTTCCAGACCGCAGAAATTGCAGGCGGCCTGGGAGTCCGTGAACCGGCTTAAAAATTTGTTGCACGGCACTGCTCCGTGCACCACCCTCCAGGCCAAGTCCCCGATGAATAGTGGGAGGACCCCTGCGTAGAGTGCCCTCCATCGGGGACCCCCGCCTCCTCCGGACGGCAAGATGATACGCCATGGCGTGTCCGGACGGCCGGCGAGGATGGCAAAGTTGAGGGTGTGCAGGAGCAGCCCGTACAGGAAACCCCTCCGCGCGGAACTGAAAGGCACGGAGGGGATTTCCCCGAGGCGGCTCAAGTTGTGAGGCACCGGCCCCCGAGGGAGGTTCCGGGGTTTGGCGCCGATGAGGAATTCCGTCCGGACGGGGATCAGTTCGGACGGGATCTCCCCACGTGCTTGAGCCTCCTCGATGCACCTAACGGAGTCAGGGCCCAGAGCTGTTTTTAGCGACTCGATGGCATCGGCCGCGTGGCGGACGTTGGCAGAATTTAGGCGCCGCGCCAGCGTGTCTGGCGCCATCCAGCCCGCTCCTCCGCCATCGAGCAGGTCCCTGACCCTGGTCACCTCACCAGCCACAGCCCTCTCTTCTGACCGCCACATAAAACCTCGGCCGTGGAGGTACGGATTCCCGAGCAGCGGTTCCTGCAGGACGGCCGCCACTCCAGCCGGCGGAGAGCTGCGCTTGGTGGAGACTTTGTTCCAGACCCTGATGAGTTCCTTGTAAAAGACAGGCAGCTCCCGGAGGGCGGTCCTGGCACCCCCCAAGTTCACAAACAGGAGCTGCGTGTCATAATTGAGGTCGCACTGCTGGCGGAAGAAATACCTCGCCAGAGCACACCACCTAGGAGGGGGCTCGACGTAAAGGTATCTCTGCAGGGTCTGAAGACGGAAAGTCGCGAGCTGGGCGCTGACGCACACCAACGACTGACCGCCCTCCTCAAGCGGGAGACTCAAGACCGCTGCAGAGACCCAGTGCTTCCTGTTGTTCCAGAAGAAGTCCACCAGCTTCTTCTGTATCTTGGCGACAAACGCAGGGGGAGGGGTCAAAGTGACCAGCCGGTACCACAGCATTGCGGCCACCAGCTGGTTTATGACTCGCGCTCGACCCCTGTAGGACAGCACTCAGAGCAGTCCTGTCCAGCGCCCTAGGTGAGCGGCGACCTTGGCCTCCAGCTCCTGCCAGTTTGCCGGCCAGGCTCCCTCGTCGGGGCTAAGGTAGACTCCCAGATAGAGGAGATGGGTCGTGCTCCAGGCAAAAGGCCTGAGCTCCTCCGGCAGGGAGTCCACCCGCCACTGACCCACCAGGAGTCCGGAACATTTCTCCCAGTTGATCCTGGCGGTGAATGCGGCCGAGTAAATCTCCTGGCACTCACGCATCCTCCGCAGGTCAGCGGGATCCTCTACCGCGAGGAGCACGTCATCGGCGTAAGCCGAGAGGACGACCTCCACGCCCGGCCCTTGCAGAGCCAGTCCCGTCAACCTCGTCCGCAAGAGGCGCAGGAAAGGCTCCACGCAAACGGCATCCCTGGCGCACCCCTCTCCTAAAGCGAAGGGGCGCCATCAAGGACCCGTTAACCTTAATCAGACACTCCGCGGCGGCGTACAAAAGTCGGATCCGGGCGACGAAATGCGTCCCGAACCCGAAAGCGCGCAGAGTTCCGAGCAGATAGTCGTGATCCACCCTGTCGAACGCCTTCTCTTGGTCGAGGGATAGGAAGGCGACCGACAGACCAGCCTCCTGGGAACAATGGATGAGGTCCCGGACCAGATGTCCTTGTGCATGAATCCCAAAAAGTTAGTTTGCAGGTGCAGCAGGTAATCAGAAAGGCGAATGGAATGTTGGCCTTCATTGCGAGAGAGATGGAGTACAAAAGCAGGGAGGTCCTGCTGCAACTGTATAGGGTATTGGTAAGGCCGCACCTGGAGTACTGCGTGCAGTTTTGGTCATCTTATTTAAGGAAGGATATACTGGCTTTGGAGGGGGTACAGAGACGATTCACTCAGCTAATTCCAGAGATGAGGGGGTTACCTTATGATGATAGATTGAGTAGACTGGGTCTTTACTCGTTGGAGTTCAGAAGGATTGAGGGGTGATCTTATCGAAACATTTAAAATCATGAAAGGGATAGTCAAGATAGAGGCAGAGAGGTTGTTTCCACTGGTCGGGGAGACTAGAACTAGGGGCACAGCCTCAAAATACGGGGGAGCCAATTTAAAACCAAGTTGAGAAAGAATTTCTTCTCCCAGAGGGTTGTGAATCTGTGGAATTCTCTGCCCAAGGAAGCAGTTGAGGCTAGCTCATTGAATGTATTCAAGTCACAGATAGATAGATTTTTAACCAATAAGGAAATTAAGGGTTACGGGGAGCGGGCGGGTAGGTGGAGCTGAGTCCACGGCCAGTTCAGCCATGATCTTATTGAATGGCGGAGCAGGCTCGAGGGGCTAGTTGGCCTACTCCTGTTGCTAATTCTTATGTTCTTATGTAAGAAGGATAGCGTATGAAGATACCAGCATCTTGCATTCTTTCAGCCCTGCTGCTGGCCAAGGATTCAGCTATACACCTGCCAAGAATGGCCTGCACCATCTCCGCCAAGGGGATCAGATGAGGCTAGAAATATGAGGTGTGCCTCGCATTTGGTAGAGATTGTTGGTAGGTGAGTGATGAGGGGTTTATGCAGAGAGCAGCGTGTGAGGCTAGTGATGCAGTTAGTAGATTACTTTTGAAGATGCATTCACTGACCTTGAACACTCATCTGAGGTCATGAAACTACTTTGAGTGCTGGAGCATAAACATTGTCATAGACCTGTTGGGCCGAATGGCCTGTTTCTATGCTGTAATACTTTGTAATACTTGTTTGTTAAAGTACCATCTGTAGTTGTAGTGAAAATAATCTGCAAACCTACATGGTCAGAGTTATTGCACAAACAAATGTGAAATCACAGGAAAAAAATGTTTTCCTAAAGCGATGGAGCCAGTGCCATGATGCATAGATTCAGATGTGTAGGGCTAGAACCTTCACTTTTGTGCTTATCGTCCAAAAATGGGCATTATTTCTGGCGTGGGCGTTAAAAAAGGTTTTTCAGATCGCCGGCTTCTCGTCCATTCTCAAAACACCTAGTTTTCATTTTTGAAAATGGGCGTATCCGCGAACGATATCAAATAGGCGGTAGCATTACATTTTTTTGACCTTCTGCCGTCAAGTGTGGCCTTCCTTAGCGACGGCATGGCAATGCTCGATTCCCGTGATTCTGGAGGTCAAGGGTCATCATGACATGCACAGAAGAGGAGACAGAGAGAGAGGGAGGTCAGAGGGACTGGAGGCATGTCTGGGTGTGCTGCGCCTGCTTTGGGAGGAAGGAGGGAGGCTTTCGAGCTTCACAGCAAGTAAGCAAACAAAAAGTAGCTGTTACCAGCTACATATTTGACTGAATTTGGACTATAACGGAGAGAGAGGAAGAGGCATCACAGTATGCTGTGGAGACTGATGCTGGAGAGAGCAGTGAGGTGGGAGAGGAGCACGTTGGAGGGCGCGAAAGAGCCAGGAGGTTCTCGGACGAGGCAAATGCCTCCCTCCTGCAGGAGGTCGAGTTACGCTGGGGTGATTTGACACAGGGAAGGTGTGGGAAGCCCGACCCAAAGGCATACCAAAAGATATGGACCGAGATAGCAGAGGTGGTCTCGTCGGCGACCAATGAGGAATGTAAGGGCAACCAATGCCGCAAATGATGGAATGACCTTGTGGGATCCGCAAGATTAAGTATTACATTGATTTACATGTACTTATGTATTTATATAATTTGATTTGTAACCGTCATGAGTGACTAACATCAGATGTGAGGCCTTTCACTTTTACCAGGAATGTTTTACTCAAAGCCTGCGGTCACAGTGCACATCTTCAGGTAAAGAATGATAATTTTCATAATAATGATGATTACATCTGTTGGTTATGTGTTGTATCAGTTTCTGTGACATAATGCAATGATCTCATGCCATGTCTTCCTGTCACTTTTTACAGAAGAAGCTATCGACGATGAGGTCCATGCAGAGGCGAATGGGTGGGGGGGACCATCAGTCCCCAGTGACATCACTGACATGGAGGAGCGTGTGCTCGCACTCATGGGGAAGCATCCCCGGACAGCCACGGACGCATCTGCAGACCCTGAAGTGATGCCACGTGAGTAAAGCTTATACCATTGCGTGATGTAAAGTCAATAGATGCCACACCCACTCATATCTGAACAATCATATATGATCGATGATTTCTAAAATTGTCATAGAAAAAATGATGGTCTCATGAAAATCATTGGAATGTGTTGATGGTCATGAAATGTGATGTCTGCGATGATTTTGAGATACTTTTGTTGTGCATATGCTGTGTGTAGCGCTGAACTCACCTTGTGACCCTAGCACCCCCTCCTCCTCTAATAACCTCATTTGTGTTTTTCAGCTCAGCCAGCAGCATGTCCCAAGGCAAGACCACAGAGGCCAGAAGGTGGGGGCGCGGGGCAGGAGTCGACAGATGATCCGACATCTGGTGCTGAGGAGCTCCAATTCTCGCCCGTCAATCCGCTGGGTCTGTTCTCTGTTCGCTGGTGGAAAAAGTGGGGTGTGGGCGGGGATTGGGTGTTATTGCCTGTGATACTGATGACTTCAGTCCAATGTTGGTATAAATTTTTTGTGATTGAACATAATGTCTCAGATAGCTGCACCATTACACAATGTTGATTCCTTAATATGAAAGGGTTAAATACAACTTAACATCAATCAACGTAAACTTTAACTGGCACTAAGGGAATGGGCACCATTGATGTCTGAGCTGCACACACACAGCAGTGTGTCAGTGTTGTCACTCACATTAGTGCTCTTTCAGGCAAATCATTCAGATTTCAGCACCTCACGTAAGAGTGGGATCTTAAAAATGCCAGCCACACCGCTGGCGTTCATTCAGAACAGTTCCACGTTTTGTGGGCGGATTTTTGGGCGAGCGATATTGTGGTCGATATGTGTGCGAGGTGGGAAAAGTGACGGTGGGTGATCTCCTGGGTGTTAGTTTCGCCAAATGTGCTCTTTACGACAAAAAAAAGTGGCCGGGCGGTATTATTGAATTTTGGCGTTAATTCCGTGCGGAAAGTAACGCTGGCCGATATTATGGGCATTGATTTCGCCCATTCTGATGATTCTGCCCAAAAAAAGTGGCCGGGCGGTAATATTTGTTCCTGCCGTTAACCACATGGGGAAAGTAACGCTTGGCGATAAGTTTTCTAAAAAGGCCCATCAGTTTCCATTTTGTGCTAAAATGGGCGTTAAGTGGACATTAAGCATGCAAAAAAAGTGGAGGTGCTAGCCCATAGAGTTTAGATAAGCCACACCTAGAATACCACCTAAAAACAATTCTAAAACTTATAGGTTAGGAATTTCCTTAGAGTTGTTCCTGCTGTAACGTTGTAACTTGGGTGCAATTCTGGAAACATTATGGCAATGGAGCGGGAGCAGTTTTGAGAAAATTTCCAACTATAAATTGTCAAAATGAAAGATTTACTGAGAGTGTGATGATAATGCTGGGCAAAAACAATAACAACTTGCATTTATATGACATATTTAATACAGGAAATGTCCCAAGGCACTTTACTAATAAGCATAAAGGAAATGGATGTTGGGCTGGATGGTGAGATTAGGAATGGGGGCTAAAAGCTTCATCAAAGACATGGGTCCAGTAGAGTTTTTTTTAAGGTAGAGAGAGAAAGATGGAAAGACAGAGAAGTGTGGGGAGGGAATTCCGGAGAGTAGGACTGACACAACTGAAAGTTCTGCCACCAATGATGAGGTAAAAGAAGGGAATGCAGAGAAGGCTAGAATGGGAGTGCTTGGGAGAGAATAGAGGGATGTTGGGGATTTCAGTGATAAGATGGGACAAGGTTATAGAGATTTAGATGTGATTTGTTAGAGAACAGGAGCTAGTCTAGATCAGTGAGAAGGGAAATGATGGCTGAGTGAGTCAGAATTCTGGACAAGTTAGAGTTTAAGGAGCATGGAGAGTGTGTGGTTAGCAAGCAGTACAGCGTGTAAGATTGCTGATATTAGCAGATGAATGTTTAATGCATTTATATGACATTGCTCTGGCCACTATTTTAATTATTCAAATGGGTTAACGTCTCTGCTAAAGTAGTGCACAGAAAAATGCCATATGAATGTAATAGAGCTTCACCTAGTGGACTACTGATGCAATACAAAAACTAATGTAATAACAGTAAAAGGTCATGTGGCAAGGCCATATGATAGTTTCTGTATGGAGCTATCTTGTAGAGTGTGTTTGTTAGTGCTGTTGTAAAGATATTACATATTGGTGAATGAGGATACCCCTAACTTGACTTTTGATTTAGCTTGTCAGACTGCTATGTTGATCAATATGGCCGACCAATACTCCCGAGAATTTCATGCCAACTCCAGTTGCCAGACAACTGAAGTGAATCATCTGCAGGTTAAAAGTAAAAGGCAGTTGGGCCCCAAGGCCTCAACAACTGGCCAAGGTAAATGTACATTGAAGTTGTGCTTTTGGTGCCTGGGATAACACATTGCTCAAAGCTGTCCATATGTGAAGGCAGAGTGTTTCATCTGCAAGAAAACTGGGCATCTTGCGAAGGCACGCCGATTGAAGAATAAACCAACTTTCAATGCTAGAAGTATAAATCGCCAGACACTACTTAGCATTGAAGAGAAGCAACAGGACGAGGAGGTTCTGGAGATACACGTCATCAGGAGCACGAGGGTACCTAACAATGAATCGCAAAGTATTGTCATCCAAGAGACGTTGCAGGAACCAAGATACTCATGGAAATCGACACTGGTGCATCCGTGAGCGTAGTACCAGAATAGCCAACCCGATCCCATCTGGGAGGGCACATCACCACTGGTAGCAGGGATTAAAGGAGGAGCACCGCAGGACTCAGCATGCTGACCTGACCTGGGAGGGAACATCACTACCGGCAGCAGGGATTAAAGGAAGGGTCAGCCACCGTAGGGAGCAGCACGTGCCATCCTGAGAGGGCGACGAAATCGAAGTGGGATGTCATTGGAACCCAGGTAGCTGATTGGCTGCATCTCTCAGAGCAAGGTCGGGATCCCAAGAGCGAGGTCGGGACACAGGAGCGAGGTCGGGGCCCAGGAGCGAGGTCAGGACCCAGAAGCGAGGTCAGGAGGAGCAGGGCCTGGTACAGGTGTAATGAGGTCGGGACCCAGGAGCGAGATCGGGGCACAGGAGCGAGGATGAGCCCAGCAGCAAGGTCGAGGCCCAGGAGTGGCACAGCGTGGACCAGCAGCAGGGTCGGGGCTCAGGGAAGGTGCAACATGGGAGAACTGTGAGGTTGGGAGGGCTACACTGCGTCCTATGAAACACAGGCAGAGAGGACCTGCAGGAAGGAGGGAGGAGGACAGTAAGAGTATGTTTGTGTGTGTGTGCTAGGCCGATGTACAAATCGTCTTGGATCCCCTTGCCATTGGATCAAGACCTTGCTCTGTCAAGCCTGTGTGGTAGCTGGTGTGCCACAGCCACCCCTCGATAAATGAATTCACGCACAGGCATCTTCCACCCTTTAAAATGAAGTTTGGGATCTGGAACATCAGGACCCTCATGGACAACCCCAATAGCAACAGACCGGAGCACCGTACTGCTATCCTTGCCCGGGAGCTCAGATGTTTCAACATTGTCACGGCTGCTCTAAGCGAGGCACGGCGGGCAGGGAAAGGAGCAAGGAGGTGTTTACACCTTCTTCTGGAAAGGCAAACTAGAAAAAGAACGCTGCCTTCATGGGGTATGCTTTGTCATAAAAAATGAGCTAGTTGGATGTCTCAGAGACTCCCCTTGAGGAATAAACGAATGCCTCATGACTCTTCGGCTCTCCCTAGCCGGACCCAGTGCACTACAGTCATCAGTGCTTACGCCCCAACACTGAAGGCCACAGACGAGACCAAAGAGGAATTCTACTCCAGGCTTGAACAACCCCTGTCCCAAGTCCCAACAGGCGACAAGCTGACCCCCCTTGGCGACTTTAACACTAGAGTTGGAAAGGACACAGACCTCTGGGGAGGTGTGATCGGTAGAGAAGGAGTAGGGAAAACCAACTCCAATGGTACCCTCCTCCTGACGAAATGGTGAGAACATGGCCTTGTCATTACAAACACCTTGTTCCATCAGCGAGACAAGTACAGGGCTTCACGGTAACACCCTCACTCCAAGCACTGGCATCTCAGAGATGCCGTAATCGTGACCATCTTCAAGAAAGGTGACAAGTCCGATTGTGGTAATTACAGAGGAGTTTCTTGCTCTCTGCCATAGGGAATGTCATCGCAAGAATTCTCCTCAATCGCCTTCCCCCAGTGGCTGAAGAACTCCTCCCAGAGTCGCAATGCGTATTCTGCCCACTAAGGAGCGCAATGGACATGATCTTCACCGTGTATCAAATGCAAGAGAAATGCAGGGAATAGCACCAACCACTGTACATGGCCTTCTTTGACCTCACAAATGTCTTCAATACTGTCAACCGTGAGGGATTATGGAGTGTCCCCCTCAAATTAGGCTTCCCTCAAAAGTTTGTCACCATCCTCCACCTGCTTCACTACGACATGCAAGCTGTGATCCTGACCAATGGATCCATCACAGACCCAGTTCACATATGGACTGGGGTCAAGCAAGCTGTGTCATCGCACCAACGCTCTTCTCGATCTTCCTTGCTGCAATGCTCCATCTCACCCTCAGTAAGCTCCCCACTGGAGAGGAGCTTATCTACAGAACAAACAGGAAATTGTTCAACCTCCTTCACCTCCAGTCCAGATCCAAGGCCATCCCATCCTCTGTCATTGAGTTACAGTATGCAGATGACGCTTGCGTTTGTGCACACTTGTAGGTCGTACTCCAAACCATCATCAACACCTTCACCGAAGTGTGCCAGAGCATGTACCTTGCACTAAACATCCATAAGACAAAGGTCCTCTACCAACCTACCCCTGTCACACAGTACTGCCCCCCGATGATCAAAATCCATGATGAGGCTTTGGATAACGTGGACCATTTGCCATACCTTGGGAGCCTACTCTCAACAAGGGCAGACATCGATGACGAACTCCAACACCGCCTTCAGTGTGCCAGTGCAGTCTTCGGTCGCCTGAGGAAGAGGGTGTTTGAAGACCAGGACCTCAAACCTGGCACCAAGCTTATGGTCTACAGAGCAGTAGTGAAACCCGTCCTCCTATATGCTTCAGAGACATGGACCATGTACAACTGGCATTACAAAGCACTGGAAGGGTACCACCAACATCGCCTCCACAAGATCCTGCAAATCCATTGGCAGGATAGGCGCTACATCAGTGAACTCGGTCAGACCAACAACCCCAGCATTGAAGCATTGACCACGTTCGATCAGCTCCGATGGACAGGCCACATCGTCCACATGCCCGATACGAGACTCCCAAAACAAGCGCTCAACTCCGAGCTCAGACATGGCAAGAGAGCCCCAGGTGGGCAAGCAAAATGCTTCAAAAACAACCTCAAAGCCTCCTTGAAAAAGTGCAATATCCCCACCGACACCTGGGAATCCCTGGCCCAAGACTGCTCAAAGTGGAGGAGAAGCATCCGGGAAGGCGCCGAACACCTCGAGTCTCTTCACCGGGAGCAAGCAGAAGCAAAACGGGAACAGCGGAAGGAGCGCACCCAACCCAAATACCCCACCCACCCGTCCCTTCAACCACCTTCTGCACCACCTGTGACAAAGACTGTAGGTCCCACATTGAACTCATCAGTCACCTGAAAACTCAGTTTTAGTGTAGAAGCAAGTCATCCTCGGTTCCGAGGGACTGCCGAAGAAGAAGAAAACCGGAATGGCTATATCTCGACAAGTTACATGATTTTTGACTGGAGAAATCAAAGATAGTGACGAGAGGCTACTCACGGGAGTAAATCCCTGTTGTCGGACATATCACCACACCGGTGAGATACAAGGATCTGTTTCAGAGCTTGCCTCCCATAGTAATGGCAGCAGACAAGCCTGCCTTGATAGGTAAAAATTGGTTGGGATCAATGAAGCTGGATTGGAATGAGATTTTTCGTGTGGAAACGAAATTTCCATTGAAAGATGATGTCATCAAGCATTATCCGAAGGTATCCAGCAAAACAGGCAGTCCAATCCCAGACTTCAAGGTCAGTGTCAGAGTGCAGAAGGACACACGACCAGTTTATTGCATGCCACATCCCATACCATACGCACTCAAGGAGAAGGTTGAGCAAGAATTTAAAAGACTAGAAACTGAGAACATTATCTCTAATATAGAAGAAGTGTTCTATTTAGAAGAACTGCCAGTCACAGCTGAAGAGATTGGTAGAGCAACCAAACGTGACCCAGTTATGTTTCAAAGGTGTTTGATTACATAGCAAATGGATGGCCAAACCAAGTATCAGAAGAAAATATTCATCCATACTTCAATTGTCAGTGGATAAAGATTATATCATATGGGGTGCAAGAGTGGTTATCCCAAATAAGTTCAGGTCCAAATTGTTAGGAGACCTTCATGACCAGCACCTGGGAATGTGCTTGACCTAGAGTTTTGCACACAGTTACTTATGGTGGCCAGGTTTAGATAAAGATAAAGGGGCCGAAACTGGTCGACTCACCACCCCCTACCGCCTGCGTACCGCATTTTGACCAAAAATGCGTTTTGGTCAAAAAACACCTACATACCGCTCGGTAAAATATTCATCATTGACAAACCGCTGAGCAGTATACTCACCGTCCGCCGTGCAGGAACGCCCACATACCATCCAAAAAGTCTGATTTTCATCGCATACTGCCGACACACCACTGGAGCTGCATATCGTCCTGGAAAAGGTAATTTTACATGATGGTGAGTGGGCATGAATGGGCGGAGTACATAGATCCGCCATTTTGGAAATCGGGAACTGTCAAGCAGCACCTCTGTATCTCTGAGGTGAACTATGATTTTACAGTGCGAGTTTGATTGGAAAAGGTATATTTACTATTACTGAGTAACTTATTAAGATAGAAAGGCATTTTAGTTACATTTGTTTCATCGAAAAATATTGTGGAGATTTAAAAAGAATGGGGCCTGTATCATCTTAGCCTGTATTGCTGACAACCTGCCTAATGGAGGAACCAGATGTGAGGAAGTTTATTGAGAAGAGTTATAAGGGTAATGGAAAAGGTCGCAGAATGATGATGAGGAGGAGGAGGCCATACCCACAAAGGATCTTCAGGGAAAAGTTTGACACTGTACCAGAGTGCTTAAATTCAATTCAAACGTTTATGTAAAAATGTAAAAAATATACAACAATTTTAAAACTTTGTAAAACTTATAACTATAAAACAACTGTAACAACTTTAACAAAACTTTTACAACTTTAATAAACTTTTACAAATAAAACTTCAATTACAACAAAAAGACGCTTTACTTTCCTCACCCCGCCCTCTGCCCCTTCCACGCCCACGTGCTACACCACCCTTGGGACTAGTCCCCCCTTTCTAACTCCCGTCCTTCCCTTTCCCAGTGCGCGTGGGCATGGACCTCCCCAGAATGCCGTTGCTGTCATTGGGGATCAGACATTGCAGGCGCAATAACTGGGGCTTCAGGAGAAGCTTGCGATATGTAAGGCAAGGCTTCAGGGCTGGAAGATGATGTCAGCTCCCCATCCTGAGGTGCTGTTGATCTGACTACTATGACATGGGGGGGGGTTCCGCGCCATGTCCCGATCCCGTCAATTGCCGCATGGCTTTGACAGCGTTGGCGGTTCGCTCCATCGCAGCGATCATACACAACCTTTCCTCCGACTGCCGCTCTGATAGAGCCGCGATGTTTGTGGCTATTGTAGTCATGGCCTTGAGCAGCTCTCAACGTATGTCGATGCTGGCCTGTGATAGACGCACCATGTCCTGGTACACGCCTACAGCAACCGATCTTTCCTGCACCAACCTCCATTGCTGCGGCAAAGGCACTGCAGCACTGGGGGTGACTTGCTGTGCACGGCTTGGTCCGACAGAATCAGAGGGGCCATGGGGGAATCCCCTGAATACAGACTCCGTGGTGGATTATGTTCCAGCTGTCCCACATGGAGCTGGTGTATCCTCCTCCATCTCCACCCCCAGCTCCATCTCTACTGGCTGCCGGATCAGCGGCTGTTCCTGTTCCTCTTCCTCTTCCTCATCAGGAGAGGGCTGGGTGACACCAGAGGTGGAGGCAGTGGGTCTGTCATCTGTGTCACTGTGGTCTGAATCATCCGAGTCTGGAAGCACAAAACAACATTTAAAAAAGCTTGGCGCCGGGGCAGGTGTCAGGGTTACATTAATACATAGTACAGTGACTTATCGCAGTCTTACTTAAATGTTCACCACTGCCGCAGTACTGCATTACATATCACAGACAGAATACATATATGCATTGCGTTACATGCCCCCAACATTCCAGTACATTACATCAGGCCAACATTACAGTACAATAAGCTTACATTACATTAGATCAGGCCAACGTTACAGTTACAGTTACATTACATGAGATGAGAGGACCGCAACACAGACTACATTTTATTCAACTTGCCATCTTGTGTGAGTGGGTCAGCTCCAATGCCGGTGGTGGCACAGTTGCTATCCCCAACCAGGAACAGGGCACGGATCTCAAGATCAGTAAAAGGCTCCTGGGTTGTGGGTCCTCCCCCCCGTGCGACACTGAATGGCTGCTATTGCAGATGTTCTCTTCTGCAGAAAGTAAAGTAAATCAAAGTAAAAATCTTCAATCCATTTAACATCGCACAGATACACACACACACACACGCACACACACATGCACACAAACAAAGCACTGCGTTGATCCTCTTGACGTTGCCAGAAAGCATGAATACATCGCCATAACCTTAAGATAAATAACATCATCCGTGTGACACTGAACCTACATTTACATGGTACGTAGCACATTGGGGGGTGGTGTAGGGAGGGTGCATAAATAAAATCATTACTTACTCTTGCTACCCTCACCAGGCCGTTCCACCTCTTACAGGACCTTTCCCCAGTGCATACTTTCATACCTTTAGAGGATACAACGTGCTCGATCTCATCCCATATTCGGTTGTACTCCTTTGGGTGGGGCTTTCCACAACCACCCTTGGTTAGCTTGGAATATATCTCTGTTATGTACTCCAGAAGGGCAGGTAACTCCGTCTCATCGAAGGCAGGTGCTCTCAATCTCCCCTCCTTCTCGATGTTCCTGCGCTTTGATGTCCTTTTTGACATTGCTATAATCTTATTACTGGTATGAATTTTGGTTTGTTAAATATCTCTTCTTGTCTTCAAAGTGAAGAATTATTAATTGTTAGTAATATATTTCCACTGTGCTGTGTATTTTTAAACTCACTGCCTGTCGACTATCATGCTGCTCCTTCTCACTCTTTCTCTCTCCTCTTCAACTCACTGCGCACGCGCGGATAACCCTGACTCCCGAAATTGCGGGTAAAACGTTTGTGTAAAAGAAACGGGAAAAAAAATCAAAAATTCGCGCAAGTACTGTTCCGTGCAGCACTGCTCATCATAAAGAAAGTCGATCTGGATCGACTAATAAGATACATACCACCCAATGCAGACCGCTGACATACCGTCGACATACCGCTGAAAAAATGTTGACCAATTTTGTCCTCTTCAGTCTCGGCGGTATGAAACAACATACCGCCGGCAAACTGCTAAGAAATGGATAGACCTTACATATCGACCAATTTCGGGCCCAAAGAGTACATCACTGGTCAGTGTACAACATATCAGTAAGCAGGAAACCACCATCAATACCATTACAGGCATGGAAATGGCCTCCCAGGGTGTGGCAAAGGTTACATGTAGATTTTGCTGAGCGACAAGGACAGCAATTGTTCATTGTGATTGATAGTTATTCAAAATAGGTACAGGTGCTTCTGATGCAGAAAATAACAAGTAAAACACGAGACAATTTGCAAAGATTGTTTTCTTCATATGGCCTCCCAGAAGAAATTGTGTCTGATAATGGACAGCAATTTGTTCAGAAGAATTTTCACAGTTCATGAGCAGAAACAGTGTGAAACATACCAAAGTTCCACCATATCATCCTGCTTCAAATGGTGCAGCAGAGCACACACTACAAAGAAAATGTTGGATTCTAATCCAAAGAAATGGCAGTTGTCATTGGACCACAAACTGGCAAATTTTCTGATTACTTATAACTGCTAGTAGAACACCAGCAGAGTTGTTTCTCAAACGACAGCCACGAACCAGGTTCTCATTGTTAAAGCCAAACTTTGCACAGTCAGTAGAAGAGAAACAATCAAGACAGAAAGAGAGTCATGATAGAGATAGAGTAAGTGAAAGACGTGTGAAATTGAATCAGAAGGTTAGAGTGAGGAACCTTCACCATAAATGATTAAAGTGGTTACCAGGAAGAATAGTGAAGATATGTGGCCCTCGCACATATTTGGTCAAGATGTTTGATCATGGAACGATTAGGGTTTTTCCACATTTAACATATTTTCCTACAGATGTGGAAGGAGTTGAAAGTTGGAATGATTTGATTATTTCTGATGAGTCAGATAGTCTTGTTAGAAGTAGAGTACCAGTAGCAAATCCTACATCAGATGTACTAGAAACAAATCCAAGTGAAAGTCAGAATTTAAATCCAAATCAGATTCAGGTAGACAAACAGTCTGAAGTTGTAAAGAGTTCAAATGTAGATCAAGGTCATCCCTTGGAGAAAAACTCTCCTCAGGCTCAGCCTAGAGTAAGTCTAATTCCTAAATCAAGATTGGAAAGTTATGTTCAAGAAAGAAGGCATCCTCTTCAAAACGAAAACTGATGGTTAAGTTCGATTTGTAAATATGGAAAAATAAGTTCATATCTTTTGTTGTGTATACCATGCAAGTTATATATAATGATTATATATAATCCCAGTTATATAAATTCCCAGCAGATTGGAAAACTGCAAATGTAACACCCCTATTTAAAAAAGGAAGCAGACTAAAAGCAGGAAACTATTGACCAGTTAGCCTAACATCTGTGGTTGGGAAAATGTTGGAGTCCATTATTAAAGAAGCAGTAGCAGGACATTTGAAAAAGCAAAATGCGGTCAGGCAGAGTCAGCATGGATTTATGAAGGGGAAGTCATGTTTGACAAATTTGCTAGAGTTCTTCGAGGATGTAACGAACAGGCTGGATAAAGGAGAACCAGTGGATCTGGTGTATTTGGACCTCCAGAAGGCATTTGACAAGGTGCCACATAAAAGATTACTGCACAAGATAAAAGTTCACGGGGTTGGGGGTAATATGTTAGCATGGATAGAGGATTGGCTAACTTACAGAAAACAGAGAGTCGGGATAAATGGTTCATTCTCTGCTTGGCAACCTGTAACTAGTGGGGTGCTGCAGGGATCAGTGCTGGGACCCCAACTATTTACAATCTATATTAACCACTTGGAAGAAGGTGCTGAGTGTAACGTAGCCAAGTTTGCTGATGATACAAAGATGGGAGGAAAAGCAATGTGTGTGGAGGGCACAAAAAATCTGCAAAAGGACATAGACAAGCTAAGTGAGTGGGCAAAAATTTGGCAGATAGAGTATAATGTTGGAAAGTGTGAGGTCATGTACTTAGGCAGAAAGAAAATCAAAGAGGAAGTTATTATTTTAAATGGAGAAAGATTGCAAAGTGCCACAGTACAGCGGGACCTGGGGGTACTTGTGCATGAAACGCAAAAGAATAGTATGCAGGTACAGCAAGTGATCAGAAAGGCCAATGGTATCTTGGCCTTTATTGCAAAGGGGATGGAGTATAAAAACAGGGAAGTCTTGCTACAGCTATATAAGGTATTGGTGAGGCCACACCTGGAATATTGCGTGCAGTTTTGGTTTCCATATTTACGAAAAGATATACTTGCTTTGGAGACAGTTCAGAGAAGGTTCACTAGGTTGATTCCAGGGATGAGGGAGTTGACTTATGAGGAAAGGTTGAGTAGGTTGGGCCTCCACTCATTGGAATTCAGAAGAATGAGAGTGATCTTATCGAAGCGTATAAGATTATGAGGGGGCTTGACGGGGTGGATGTAGAGAGGATGTTTCCACTGATGGGGGAGACTCAAACTAAGATGATCTTAGAATAAGGGGCTGCCTATTTAAAACTGAGATGAGGAGAAATTTCTTCTCTCAGAGGGTTGTAAATCTGTGGAATTCTCTGCCTCAGAGAGCTGTGGAAGCTGGAACATTGAATAAATTTAAGACAGAAATAGACAGTTTCTTAAATGATAAGGGGATAAGGGGTTATGGGGAGCGGGCGGGGAAGAGGAGATGAGTCAGTGATTAGATCAGCCATGGTCTTATTGAATGGCGGAGCAGGCTCGAGGGACCGTATGGCCTACTCCTATTCCTATTTCTTTTGTTCTTATGTTCTTATTATTTTGTTATGGTTACGTCTTCAATAATGAGGGAGAAGTTTAATAGACCTCCACCTAGTGGACTACTGATGTAATAACAATAAAAGGTCATGCGGCAAGGTCACATGATGACAGTTTCTGTATGGAGCCATCTTGTAGAGTGTGTTTGTTAGTGATGTTGTAAAGATATTACAGTGAATAGATTAAAAGCCCAACTGTTAATATGACCAATGTATTGCAGTGCAATTTCTACTGCAGGGAATGGCATAGTGATGATCAGTGAGGATGGAGATGATGGGTGAGTGGGACGTGGTGAGGGACAGAATTCCCATTGGTATCCTAGAACTATACAGCATGGAGTTGTTAAAGAAAAATAAAGACCTACATTTATATAACACATTTCACAATCACAGAATGTCCCAGAGCACTTTACAGCCAATGAAGTCCTTTTGTAATGTAGGGAACGCGGCAGGCAATTTGCGTACAGCAAATTCCCACAAGCAGCACTAATGACCAGATAATCTATTTTTTGGTAATGTTGACTGAGGTATAAATATAAGCCAGGACATTGGGGATAACTCCCCTGCTCTTCTTCGAAATAGTGCCATGGGAACTTTTACATCCACCTGAGAGGGCTTGGTTTAAATTCTCATTCAAAAGATTGCAACTTCAATTGTACAGCACTCCTTCAATACTGCACTGGAGTGTCAGTCTAGGTTTTTGTGCTGAAGTCTAGAGTGGGACTTGAACCCACAACCTTCTGACTCAGAAGCAAGAGTGGTACCCACTTATTTTTTCAAATTCAAATATAATGTTTAATACAAGCCATACAAGCATACAAACTTGAATTGCAGTTTACTCTTTGCTTCTGATTTCAAAACTCTTAGTTGATTGCACAAGTTAAAACAAATACTCTGGTTCTACCAATAACCAGAGATGCTGGAAACACTCAGCAGGTCAGGTAGCACCTGTGAAGGTTAATATTTTGTGTGGAGACCCTTCAGTCATTCTCATTCTTCTAACAGCACAGAACTATAAATTGGCCTTTCAATAACCAGAGATGACCATGTCAGTAAGTCGGGATTGGAATCAGTATCATCACTGGTCTGCTTAATTCCCAACAGATTCTCTCTCTCCAGAACTGTGTGTGTGTCCATAGCTGTTACTTGACTGGTTAAGTGGCTGTTAAGGCACTTCAGAGTTGTAAAATGAACATTATTGTTGAAAGTACTGATTAGAAACAATATAGAAAAAATTCAGCAAGCAGAAAACTGAACCAATTAGCATTTCCATTACTCAAAATAAACAAACATTGCAAGATTAACAGTCCATTTCTTTATGAAGTGCAAAGCCCCCACCTCCCCCACAGAAGGACACAATGAGTTCAGAGTTGTTGAAAGCAAAAAAGTGCTGAATATGAAATCAAGCTTCTTGGATGTAGCTCTAGCTATGGAGGAGATGTGAGAGTTTATGGAGGAGTTGTGGAGTTCTGTTCGAGGTCGGAGGATAGTGAGATCAAGAATGGTGATAAATGGAGAATGACTAGGCCAGAGATAGTAGCAGCTGGTGAAACTTGCAAGAGATGTGGAAAAATCATCTTTCAAGAATTGACAAACTAAGATTTCCATTATCCCGTTAAAGGACTTAGAAGTTATCCAGAAGTATTGATTCAGCCACTGCACTGTGTGACGTTATGAGCACTGAAGGCACAGTCAATTTGAAGAAAAAAGAAAAAGAAAGACGTGTATTTATATAGCGCCTTTTACAACCATCGGACGCCTCAAAGCACTTTACAAAGTACTTTTGAAATCTAGTCACTGTTGTGATGTAGGCAGCCAAATTGTGCACAGCAAGCTCCCACAAACAGCAATGTGATAATGCCCAGATAATCTGTTTTTGTTATGTTGATTGAGGGATAAGTATTGGCCAGGACACCAGGGATAACTCCCCTGCTCTTCTCCATGGGATCTTTTACATCCATCTGAGAGAGCAGATTTGGTTTAACATCTCATCCGAAAGACAGCAACTCCGACAGTGCAGCACTCCCTCAGCACTGCACTGAAGTAGTGTTATCCTAGATTTATATGCTCAAGTCGCTGGAGTGGGACTTGAACCCACAACCATCTGACTCAGAGTCGAGTTGCTACCTACTTTTTTTAATATTAATTTTTATTAAACATTAAGAACATTTACGCTTGCAATGATGATTTGACGCATAGATATTAAAGAGATCCCAATTCAATTCATCCATTTGTAACTTTAGCTGTAAAAGTCTCACCTTAGTGTCCTTGTCCACCAATGCAAGGTTCTCTTTTATGGACAAATTCACTAAAACAGCCACCCTTCTACGATGATTATTTGCGCAACTTGCTAACACTTCTCCCTTCCGAACTGTTTCTAGGATATCCTCATCCCACAAGGTTTCTTGCAGACACAACAAGTCAGTGCCTTTAAAACACTGCAACAACTGCTGCAATTTCTTCTTCCCCTCAGTCCGTTCACATTAATCGAGACGAATGTAATCATTGCTCCTAATAAAAGAAATGTGCCTGATAATTTCCCCCCATCATCATTTAATCTCTGGCCCTTCCCTCCTCTCATGCTCCTGCCCAACCTTTTGGGCAGTTGTTGCTTTCTCCTGCAGCCTCCGGCTCTTTTTCACCTCCTGTTTGAACTTTCCCTGCAGTTTCAGCCTCTCCTTACATTAAGTTTAGGCTGCGGAACTGCCCCTTCTCCCTCCTTCTGCCCCTCACTAACTTTTCCCTTTCCACCCTCCAATTCCAGGTCTCCATTCTCCTCTGACTCCTCACTCTTGAGCTCTTCTGTAATCTCCTGTCCCTGTTCCGCGTCAGATACAGAACCTCCCTCAGAGAATCCTCCTGCTAACATGGTTTCTCCAGCAGTGCCACTCTCTTTGGCATCATCTCCACCGCTGATCCTTACACCACATTTCTTCTCTCTCTGGGACAATGGTGCATCTCCACCTATCTTGCTCCCTTTTGGCATCTGTGTCTCCCCGCTCCCATCCTGTTGCCCCTTTAAGGCTCCTGCCTCTTGCACCCTCTCCTGGTCTTGCCCTCTCTCTCTTTGTCTCTCTTTGAAGTACTTACACTTACTCCACACCCAGCTCTATTATCCCCACGAATAGCTGAAGTAGAGCCATATTATGGCGTGACTCTGTCTCTGATCGTGATGTAATCCGTTGACTTTGTCCTTTTCCACCATGTGTTTTCCACCATCCCCATCCTGTTTTGTGCGCCGCAATTTTCTGCCTCTTCTTACACTGTTTCCACATTGCATTTGGCGAAACATAGAAACATAGAAAATAGGTGCAGGATTAGGCCATTCAGCCCTTCGAACCTGCTCCACCATTCAATAAGATCATGGCTGATCATCACTTCAGTACCCCTTCCCTGCTTTCTCTTCATACCCCTTGATCCCTTTGGCCATAAGGGCCATATCCAACTCCCTCTTGAATATATCCAACGAACTGGCATCAACAACTCTCTGCGGCAGAGAATTACACAGGTTAACAACTCTGAGTGAAGAAGTTTCTCCTCATCTCGATCCTAAATGGCTTACCCTTATTCTGAGACTGTGTCCCCTGGTTCTGGACTTCGCCAACATTGGGAACATTCTTCCTGCATCTAACCTGTCCAGTCCTGTCAGTGTTTTGTATGTTTCTATGAGATCCCCTCTCATTCTTCTAAACTCCAGTGAACACAGGCCCAGTCGATCCAGTCTCTCCTCATATGTCAGTCTTGCCATCCCGGGAATCAGTCTGGTGATTCTTCGCTGCACTCCCTCAATAGCAAGAAAGTCCTTCCTCAGATTAGGAGACCAAAACTGAACACGATAGTCCAGGTGAGGCCTCACCAAGGCTCTGTACAACTGCAGTAAGACCTCTCTGCTCCTATACTCAAATCCGCTAGCTATGAAGGCCAACATGCCATTTGCCTTCTGCATCGCCTGTTGTACCTGCATGCCAACTTTCAATGACTGATGTACCATGACACCCAGATCTTGTTGCACCTCTCCTTTTACTAATCTGCTGCCATTCAGATAATATTCTGCCTTCCTGTTTTTGCTACCAAAGTGGATAACCTCACATTTATCCACATTATACTGCATCTGCCATGCATTTGCCCACTCACCTAACCTGTCCAAATCACCCTGTAGCCTCTTAGCATCCTCCTCGCAGCTCACACTGCCACCCAGCTTAGTGTCATCTGCAAACTTGGAGATATTACACTCAATTCCTTCATCTAAATCATTGATGTATATTGTAAATAGCTGGGGTCCCAGCACTGAGCCCTGCGGCACCCCCACTAGTCACTGCCTGCCATTCTGAAAAGGACCCATTTATCCCGACTCTCTGCTTCCTGTCTGAGAACCAGTTCTCTATCCACATCAATACATTACCCCTAATACCATGTGCTTTAATTTTGCACACCAATCTCTTGTGTGAGACCTTGTCAAAAGCCTTTTGAAAGTCCAAATACACCACATCCACTGGTTCTCCCCTTGTCCACTCTACTAGTTACATCCTCAAAAAATTCTAGAAGATTTGTCAAGCATGATTTCCCTTTCATAAATCCATGCTGACTTGGACCAATCCTGCCACTGCTTTCCAAATGTACTGTTATTTTATCTTTAATAATTGATTCCAACATTTTCCCCACCACCGATGTCAGGCTAACCGGTCTATAATTCCCCGTTTTCTCTCTCCCTCCTTTCTTAAAAAGTGGTGTTACATTAGCTATCATCCAGTCCATAGGAACTGATCCAGAGTCGATAGACTGCTGGAAAATGATCACCAATGCATCCGTTATTTCTCGGGCCACTTCCTTAAGTACTCTGGGATGCTGAATATCAGGCCCTGGAGAATTATTGGCCTTCAATCCCATCAATTTCCCGAACACAATTTCTTGACTAATAAGGATTTCCTTCAGTTCCTCCTTCTCCCGAGACTCTCTGTCCCCTAGTATTTCCAGAAAGCTATTTGTGTCTTCCTTCGTGAAGACAGAACCAAAGTGTTCAATTGGTCTTCGACTGTGTCCTTTGCCTGCTCCGCTCTTCTGGCCACTCCACTCACAGCTCCTGCTCCTTCTCCCATCTCCTCATCGCTCAAGGAGATTCTTCTGCCTCACATTCACAGCGGGTGGGGCCTTTGCGACAAACTGCACCACTCTCTGCCTTGCAGTTCTGAGCGACATGTCCAGACTTGCCACAGTTATAACAGTACAGGTCTGGACTGCTTCTTAGTAAATGGTTATGTGCAAGACAGTAATAGCAAACCTTCATCTGGTTGTCATGTAGAACTCGAAAGTACTGCACTCCTTGCATTGTCTCGAATTTCATGCTGTAGGATAATGACTTCACTCTCTCTGGGAACTGTACTTTTAAATAACGGGTTCCATCGACTACCCGCATTCCAGGATAGTATCTCCTCTATTACTGAGCAAAGTTTAACGTCCCACGACTCCAACTTTTTTATCAGCACATCGTTCTCAACATAAATCGGCAGGATTAAGAATTAAACTACCACCTCTTCGGAATACAGCAAAGATACATCCAAGTACTTCTCACCAATCTTCAGGCTCAGTAAAAGTCTTTCCACCTCCTCTCGGCCACTGACCGTCACTTCGAATCCAACATTCGGCTTTGGTCGGCAAGCAAAGCAACTTCCCTCTCCGCAGTCCTCATGTACTGCCTGGATAATATCCCAGACTTGCATCTCATTATCCAGGCAGTGAACCACCACTGTGTTTTCTTTTCCAATCCTCCTGGGGTCCTAGCCTAAATCTTTGGGCCTTTTATTCTCCCTTCTCAAGACATTCTCTCCCCTGATTAAACTCACACTGGGAGCATTGTCCTCTGAGGGGCCTGGCACTCCACGTCCCCCAGCAGTCATCTGGCTGATGTTTATGGGCCAAAAAGGCCCTAAAATTTGAGAAAAACAAACCACCACCAACATTTTACAAACTCACTCCAACTCCTGCAGTAATCAGCAGCACCTACTCATTCCTAGCCCCTCCCACTTGGAGAGTGCTATCCACTGAGCCACAGCTGACACCTTGTTGGATGCATGTTCACTCTCACTATGTCTCATGCAATGAGTTTCCAGATTAGGGTGGAGGCATAAAGAGGATAAGCTCTTCCTAAAGACTGGAGGAGAAATTCAATGAGAATTAAATCTCAGCTACTCTTTCAGCTGTTCTAACAATTGGTTACAGAGCAACATGGGCAGAAGTTCTGGGGCTAAGGCACTTGATAATCTTCTTTACTGGGAATACTAAGAGGGGAGAAAATGTTTTAAAAAAATTGAAGGGAGGAAATAAAATAAAAAATAATTTCTACACAATGCTGCAGAAGAATTCAGTTGTTTTTGATATCTTCATTCACAATATTGATAAATACATAAATATTACAGTCGAAGCAGAAAATTGCGACACTGCATAATTCCATTACTACTTATCCCACAGTGCATTGAATTAGAAACTTTATTTTATATTTTTTAGTCATAGTTTAGATATTTCAGATGTTTTTGACATAAGAACATAAGAACATAAGAGTTAGGAACAGGAGTAGGCCATCTAGCCCCTCGAGCCTGCTCCGCCATTCAATAAGATCATGGCTGATCTGGCCGTGGACTCAGCTTCTGATGCCTTCCCGCATCCGTACACACTTCGGACGGACCCAGGACATCGGAATTTCAGGGCCAATGTGAATATGAAGCAAAGATTGAGAATCTGCATTTTTACACATTTGTGAAACGTGGTTTCAAACAACAAATAGCAAAAAACTTTCTAACTGTTTAAACTGCATTTTATATGCACATGAAATATCTTGCTACCTTAAACAGAGTGAAAATACTACAACTTGAGTAAGAAGTGCTAGAATAAATTAAAGGATATTATTAACCTTGTAGACTTGGTGCTAAAGATGAAAGAATTAATTCAGTTGTTCCAAAGCTGATCCTTAAGATACTCACACCTCAATGTTGAGCATTAAAAATATATTTTCTATATGAAAAATACTGATGTATTTTCACCAGAAATATAAAACTGTTAAATTCAATTAATTCCTTTTTTATGATTATAGTTCACTAATAGGAGGACTTCACTTCATCCTGCAAGATTGTGCTCAGTGAAAGTCTCTGGGGTGGATTTTCGGTTGGATTGCGCCTCTGTTCGCACTCTGGGGGGGCAGTAAAGAGAGTGTCGAAATGCTTACGGCCCAGGCAGCCAGCTTCCAGCGCCCCGCCGGGAAGCTCGGTGCCGGTTTTGCGACAGCGCATAACACTACCGTCTCGCTCTGTAGTTTCATTAAGATAGAAACATAGAAACATAGAAAATAGGTGCAGGAGTAGGCCATTCGGCCCTTCTAGCCTGCACCGCCATTCAATGAGTTCATGGCTGAACATTCAACTTCAATACCCCATTCCTGCTTTCTCGCCATACCCCTTGATCCCCCTAGCAGTAAGGACCTCATCTAACTCCTTTTTGAATATATTTAGTGAATTGGCCTCAACAACTTTCTGTGGTAGAGAATTCCACAGGTTCACCACTCTCTGGGTGAAGAAGTTCCTCCGCATCTCGGTCCTAAATGGCTTACCCCTTATCCTTAGACTGTGACCCCTGGTTCTGGACTTCCCCAACATTGGGAACATTCTTCCTGCATCTAACCTGTCCAACCCCGTCAGAATTTTATATGCTTCTATGAGGTCCCCTCTCATTCTTCTGAACTCCAGTGAATACAAGCCCAGTTGATCCAGTCTTTCTTGATAGGTCAGTCCCGCCATCCCGGGAATCAGTCTGGTGAACCTTCGCTGCACTCCCTCAATAGCAAGAATGTCCTTCCTCAGGTTAGGAGACCAAAACTGTACACAATACTCCAGGTGTGGCCTCACCAATGCCCTGTACAACTGTAGCAACATCTCCCTGCCCCTGTACTCAAATCCCCTTGCTATGAAGGCCAACATGCCATTTGCTTTCTTAACCGCCTGCTGCACCTGCATGCCAACCTTCAATGACTGATGTACCATGACACCCAGGTCTCTTTGCACCTCCCCTTTTCCTAATCTGTCACCATTCAGATAATAGTCTGTCTCTCTGTTTTTACCACCAAAGTGGATAACCTCACATTTATCCACATTATACTTCATCTGCCATGCATTTGCCCACTCACCTAACCTATCCAAGTCGCTCTGCAGCCTCACAGCATCCTCCTCGCAGCTCACACTGCCACCCAACTTAGTGTCATCCGCAAATTTGGAGATACTACATTTAATCCCCTCATCTAAATCATTAATGTACAGTGTAAACAGCTGGGGCCCCAGCACAGAACCTTGCGGTACCCCACTAGTCACTGCCTGCCATTCTGAAAAGTACCCATTTACTCCTACTCTTTGCTTCCTGTCTGACAACCAGTTCTCAATCCATGTCAGTACACTACCCCCAATCCCATGTGCTCTAACTTTGCACATCAATCTCTTGTGTGGGACCTTGTCGAACGCCTTCTGAAAGTCCAAATATACCACATCAACTGGTTCTCCCTTATCCACTCGACTGGAAACATCCTCAAAAAATTCCAGAAGATTTGTCAAGCATGATTTCCCTTTCACAAATCCATGCTGACTTGGACCTATCATGTCACCTCTTTCCAAATGCACTGCTATGACATCCTTAATAATTGATTCCATCATTTTACCCACTACCGATGTCAGGCTGACCGGTCTATAATTCCCTGTTTTCTCTCTCCCTCCTTTTTTAAAAAGTGGGGTTATATTGGCTACCCTCCACTCCATAGGAACTGATCCAGAGTCAATGGAATGTTGGAAAATGACTGTCAACGCATCCACTATTTCCAAGGCCACCTCCTTAAGTACTCTGGGATGCAGTCCATCAGGCCCTGGGGATTTATCGGCCTTCAATCCCATCAATTTCCCCAACACAATTTCCCGGCTAATAAGGATTTCCCTCAGTTCCTCCTCCTTACTAGACCCCCCGACCCCTTTTATAACCGGAAGGTTGTTCGTGTCCTCCTTCGTGAATACCGAACCAAAGTACTTGTTCAATTGGTCCGCCATTTCTTTGTTCCCCGTTATGACTTCCCCTGATTCTGACTGCAGGGGACCTACATTTGTCTTTACTAACCTTTTTCTCTTTACATATCTATAGAAACTTTTGCAATCCGTCTTAATGTTCCCTGCAAGCTTCTTCTCATACTCCATTTTCCCTGCCCTAATCAAACCCTTTGTCCTCCTCTGCTGAGTTCTAAATTTCTCCCAGTCCCCAGGTTCGCTGCTATTTCTGGCCAATTTGTATGCCACTTCCTTGGCTTTAATACTATCCCTGATTTCCCTTGATAGCCACGGTTGAGCCACCTTCCCTTTTTTATTTCTATGCCAGACAGGAATGTACAATTGTTGTCGTTCATCCATGCGGTCTCTAAATGTCTGCCATTGCCCATCCACAGTCAACCCCTTAAGTATCATTCGCCAATCCATCTCAGCCAATTCACGCCTCATACCTTCAAAGTTAGCCTTCTTTAAGTTCTGGACCATGGTCTCTGAATTAACTGTTTCATTCTCCATCCTAATGCAGAATTCCACCATATTATGGTCACTCTTCCCCAAGGGGCCTCGCACAACGAGATTGCTAATTAATCCTTTCTCATTACATAACACCCAGTCTAAGATGGCCTTCCCCCTAGTTGGTTCCTCGACATATTGGTCTAAAAAACCATCCCTTATGCACTCCAGAAAATCCTCCTCCACCGTATTGCTTCCAGTTTGGTTAGCCCAATCTATGTGCATATTAAAGTCACCCATTATAACTGCTGCACCTTTATTGCACGCACCCCTAATTTCCTGTTTGATGCCCTCCCCAACATCACTACTACTGTTTGGAGGTCTGTACACAACTCCCACTAACGTTTTTTGCCCTTTGGTGTTCTGCAGCTCTACCCATATAGATTCCACATCATCCAAGCTAATGTCCTTCCTAACTATTGCCTTAATCTCCTCCTTAACCAGCAATGCTACCCCACCTCCTTTTCCTTTTATTCTATCCTTCCTGACTGTTGAATACCCCTGGATGTTGAGTTCCCAGCCCTGCTCATCCTGGAGCCACGTCTCCGTAATCCCAATCACATCATATTTGTTAACATCTATTTGCACAGTTAATTCATCCACCTTATTGCGGATACTCCTTGCATTAAGACACAAAGCCTTTAGGCTTGTTTTTTTAACACCCTCTGTCCTTTTAGAATTTTGCTGTACAATGGCCCTTTTTGTTCTTTGCCTTGGGTTTCTCTGCCCTCCACTTTTCCTCATCTCCTTTCTGTCTTTTGTTTTTGCCTCCTTTTTGTTTCCCTCTATCTCCCTGCATTGGTTCCCATCCCCCTGCCATATTAGTTTAACTCCTCCCCAACAGCACTAGCAAACACTCCCCCGAGGACATTGGTTCCGATTCTGCCCAGGTGCAGACCGTCCGGATTGTACTGGTCCCACCTCCCCCAGAACCGGTTCCAATGCCCCAGGAATTTGAATCCCTCCCTGCTGCACCATTGCTCAAGCCACGTATTCATCTGAGCTATCCTGCGATTCCTACTCTGACTAGCACGTGGCACTGGTAGCAATCCCGAGATTACTACTTTTGAGGTCCTACTTTTTAATTTAGCTCCTAGCTCCTTAAATTCATTTCGTAGGAACTCATCCCTTTTTTTACCTATGTCATTGGTACCAACGTGCACCACGACAACTGGCTGTTCTCCCTCCCTTTTTAGAATGTCCTCCACCCGCTCCGAGACATCCTTGACCCTTGCACCAGGGAGGCAACATACCATCCTGGAGTCTCGGTTGCGGCCGCAGAAATGCCTATCTATTCCCCTTACAATTGAATCCCCTATCACTATCGCTCGCCCACTCTTTTTCCTGCCCTCCTGTGCAACAGAGCCAGCCACGGTGCCATGAACTTGGCTGCTGCTGCCCACTCCTGATGAGTCATCCCCCTCAACAGGATGTCAAAGTCATGCAACGTCCCCGCTAGCGCCCCGGTTGCTAAATTAGGTGGTAAAGCTGCATTTAACATCCACACCAAGTCACCCAGGTGGTTCCACGGGTAGACAACGTATTTAAAGTGAAGGAGGAGGATCCGAATTCGGAGATCACATTGACTGCAACGTTTGCGTACAGCATGCTGCGTGAGCCACAGACTTTAAAGCGGCAGATTTATCTGCCATTACAGGTTCCTCACAACAAGTGAAATAATTTAATGGGGGCATTACTAGTTTGCTAGCATCTCCTACTCCATGCTCTTGTTAGGCGGCGTCAAGGGCTGTTGGCCATGTCAGGCTACTGATGAGGAGAGGCCAAAGACGTCTCGACAGGAGGCTTTACACCCCCATGCGTTTACAGGCAGGAATGCTTATATCTCCAACTCCCTGAGGAGCAGTGTGTGAGAAGGCTGCGATTCCGAAAGGAAGTGCTAACAGAAATATGCCATCTCCTACAGACAGACCTGCAGCCTCACATCGTGACTAGGACTGCACTACCCATCGCAGTGAAGGTCACTGTGGGGCTGGCCTTCAGGGTGACATTTGCCCAACACATATCAAGAGTCGAAGGGTAGTGCGAAGAGGGGTGAGAATGAATAGGGGGCAAGAGGTTCCGCGCTGCCTGAATGCATACGGCATGGCTGGTGAGCTGAGCCTCCAGCTTTCAGGTGGCTTCACCAACTCACAGCATGGCCTGCACATTGAGAAGGGGCAGCTCTGTCAAAGACTTTACATTGTGTAAGACAGTGATATTGCAACCATGGAAGGGATGCATAACTGTAAAGGGTACTCACCCTGACGGCCCTCGTGAGGTCATTAAACTTCTTGCGACATTGAGTAGCAATTCTAGGCACCGTGTCTGTCGCTAACACCTCCTGTGCAATCTCCCTCCAAATCCTCCTAAACACTCTTAGCATGGGCCTCCTTCCTCTAGCAAGATGCAAGGCAGGCCATCTCTTCTCAATGGCCCGTGTTAGTGCCTCAGTGGCCATGGCAGAGAATTGGCGTGCTCTCTGATGTCCGTCCTGCTGCGGCATTTCTCCCACTCTGTTCGTAGTGCACAGGTGGATCTGCGCATGTTGATACTGACTCAGTATTAGTTGGTCTGGTATAGCCAATATTGATGAGGTATGTTACAGACAATGATCAGAACCAAACTGATTTAATGTAGCTAGGCTTATTGCAAGTGAGGGCAGCTTTAATGGTTTCTCCAGTCACTTAAAAGATATAGAGGTTAATTTTAACTTTAGGTGATGGTGTAAAACGGGCAATATCAGATTAGCCACCCATTATAGATCTCTCCCGATTTTTATTTCCGTTAATTTACTATTCAATTGCTGAGAAAGAACCAACCAAAAATGCTTTTGTCTCTCTGAGCTGCTGCCATTTATAGTTTGCAATTTGCTTCACATTGACCTCTCCAGATATTTCCCCTAGACCTGTAGTGCATTCAGTGCCTCCACATGGAGTTGACTGATGTGTTGGGATTGTTCATGAAGCGGGAAAGTTTGCAGATGACTCTGTAGCTATTACTTTCTTCAGGATGTTCTGGAATAAGTTGAAACTCTCAGGGATGTTGATGCAAAGAAACACAGTAGACTCCACAATTATCATAACCATTTGCACATGCATCCGATGATTTTCTAGTATTCGTCTCTTCTTTATGCAAGGACCCCTGAGATCATCATCCACTTGCTCTGCAGCCAGCGGCTGATAAGTCTTACTCCTCTTAGTTGCCTCCTTTCAAGGCTGGAAATCCCAGGTTTCTGCAGTTATTCCTCATACCTGCCCCAGTTTGGTGTTATCTGTGAGTCTGTCAAGTTTGAATTGGGCTTCAAAATCTAATGGAAATTAGAAACCTCTCACTCATCATCATAGGCAGTCCCTCGAAATCGAGGTAGACTTGCTTCCACTCTAAAAGTGAGTTCTCATGTGGCTGTACAGTCCAATGCGAGACTTACAGTCTCTGTAACAGGTGGGGCAGACAGTGGTTGAAGGAAATAGTGGGTGGGAAGCCTGGTTTACCGTACACTCCTTCCGCTGTCTGCGCTTGGTTTCTGCGTGCTCTTGACAACGAGACTTGAACTGCTCAGCGCCCTCCCAGATGATCTTCCTCCATTTTGGGTGGTCTTGGGCCAGATATTCCCAGGTGCCAGTGGGGATGTTACATTTTGGTGGCAAAAACAGGAAGGCAGATTATTATCTGAATGGTGACAGATTAGTAAAAAGGGAGGTGCAACAAGACCTGGGTGTCATGGTACATCAGTCATTGAAAGTAGGCATGCAGGTACAGCAGGCAGTTAAGAAAGCAAATGGCATGTTGGCCTCCATAGCGAGAGGATTTGAGTACAGGAGCAGGAAGGTCTTGCTGTAGTTGTACAGGGCCTTGGTAAGACCACACCTTGAATATTGTGTGCATATTTGATCTCCTAAGCTGAGGAAGGATGTTCTTGCTATTGAGGGGGTGCAGTGAAGGTTTACCAGACTGATTCTGGGATGGCAGGACTGACATATGAAGAAAGACTGGATCGACTAGGCTTATATTCATTGGAATTTAGAAGAATGAGAAGGGATCTCATTGAAGCATATAAAATTCTGACAGGATTGGACAGGTTAGATGCAGGAAGAATGTTCCCGATGTTGGGGAAGTCCAGAACCAGGGGTCACAGTCTAAGGATAAGGGGTACGTCATTTAGGACCGCGATGAGGAGAAACTTTTTCACTGAGAGAGTTGTGAACCTGTGGAATTTTCTACCACAGAAAGTTGTTGAGTCCAGTTCGTTGGATATATTCAAAAGTGAGTTAGATGTGGCCCTTACAGCTAAAGGGATCGCGGGTATGGAGAGAAGGCAGGAGTGGGGTACTGAAGTTGTATGATCAGCCATGATCATATTGAATGGTGGTGCAGGCTCGAAGAGCCGAATGGCCTACTTCTGCACCTATTTTCTATGTTTCTATGTTTATCAAGGAAGCTTTGAGGGTGTCCTTGAAGTGCTTCCTCTGTCCACCTGGGGCTCGCTTGTCGTGTAGGAATTCCGAGTAGAGCACTTGCTTCAGGAATCTTGCGTCGGGCATGTGGACGATGTGGCCCATCCAACGGAGCTGGTCGAGTGTGGTCAATGCTTCGATGCTGGAGATGTTGGCCAGAGCGAGAACACTGATTTTGGTGCATCTATCCAGTGGATTTGCAGGATGTTGCGGAGGCAGCACTAGTCTTACTTCTCCAACATTTTGAGGTGTCTGCTGTATATAGTCCACATCTCTGAGCCATATAGAAAGACAGGTATCACTACTGCCCTGTAGACCATAAGCTTGGTGCTAGATTTGAGGTCCTGGTCTTCAAACACTCTGTTACTCAGGCGACCGAAGGCTGCGCTGGCACACTGGAGGTGGTGTTGGACCTCGTCATCGATGTCTGCCTTTGCTGATAGTAGACTCCCGAGGTATGGAAAATAGTCCATGTTGTCCAAGGCCGAGCCATGGATTTTGATGACCGGGGGCAGTGCTGTGTGACGGGGTCAGGTTGGTGGGGTCCTTTGTCGTACGGATGTTTAGCATAAGGCCAATGCTTTCGTACACCTCGGTGAAGGTGTTGATGATGGCTTGGAGTTCCGCCTCTGAGTGTGCGCAGACGCAAGTGTCATCCGTGTACTGTAGTTCGATGACAGAGGATGGGACGACCTTGAATCTAGCCTGGAGGCGATGTAGGTTGAACAGGTTCCTATTGGTTCTATAGTTTAGTTCCACTCCAGCAGGGAGCTTGTTGATAGTGAGATGGAGCATTGCAGCAAGGAAGATCGAGAAGAGCATTGGTGCAATGACGCAGCTCTGCTTGACCCCAGTCCTGATGTGGATTGAGTCTGTGGTGGAGCTATTGGTCAGGATCACGGCTTGCATGTCATTGTGGAGCAGGTGGAGGATGGTGACAAACCTTTGGGGCCAACCGAAACAGAGGAGGATGCTTGATAGTCCCTCACGGTTGACAGTGTCAAAGGTCTTTGTAAGGTAAAAGAAGGCCATGTACAAGGGTTGGTACTCTTCCCTGCATTACTCTTGTAGTTCTTGTGTGGTGAAGATCATGCCTGTTGTACCTGTTGTGTACCTATAAAGCATGCACTCCCATGTTCCGCCACCAGGGAGCGCATCCCCTGAAGTCCCAACGGATCCCAGCATCCCTTGGGGAGCACTGTATATAAGCCGGCCACTAAGGCCTGTTCATCACTCTGGAGTAGCTTCATAAAGACTGAGGTCACTGTTACTTTAACCTCCCTGTCTGCAGTCTCATCTGTGTAAGGAACACAATAACTGGCAACGAGTATACGAATCCAATGCAAAGATGCAGCAAACTGTGGGCATCCTGGAGAAGTTCTCGGAGGGTGAAGACTGGGAAGCCTATGTCAAACGGCTAGACCAGTACTTTGTAGCCAACGAGCTGGACGGAGAAGGAAGCGCTGCAAAAAGGATAGCGGTCCTCCTCACGGTCGGCGGAGCACCGACCTACAGCCTCATGAAGAATCTTCTGGCTCTGGTGAAACCCACAGATAAGTCGTATGAGGAGCTGTGTACACTGGTTCGGGGGCATCTTAACCCAAGGAAGAGCATGCTGATGGCGAGGTAGCGGTTCTACACGTGCCAGCGATCTGAAGGTCAGGAAGTGGCGAGCTATGTCACCGAGCTAAGGCGACTTGCAGGACAATGTGAGTTTGATGACTACCTGGAGCAAATGCTCAGAGACTTTTTTGTACTGGGCATTGGCCACGAGACCATCCGACGAAAACTTTTGACTATAGAGACACCGACCCTCAGCAAGGCCATTGCGATAGCACAAGTGTTTATGTTCACCAGTGATAACACCAAACAAATCTCTCAGCACACAAGTGCTAGCAATGTTCATAAAGTAACTGGAACTGTGTTTGCGAGCAGAAATGTACAGGGCAGAAACCACGAGTCTGCAACTGCCAGCAGGCCTCAGGTGACCCAGATGACTCAGAGTCCGCAACAAAGGATGAATACAAGGCAATTCACACCTTGTTGGAGTTGTTTGGGCTTCCATTCAGCCTATTCATGTTGCTTCAAAGAGTATGTTTGCAAGAGCTGTGGAACAATGGGGCACCTCCAACGAGCTTGCACGCGAGCTGCAAGCTCTGCAAATTCTGCTAACCACCACGTGGCAGAGGAAGATCAGTCCATGGTGGATCAAAGCAATTTCGAGCCTCAGAGAGAGGAGGCAGATGCTGAAGTACATGGGGTGCACACATTTTCGAGGAAATGTCCACCTATAATGCTAAATGTAAAATTGAATCGCTTACGCATAGCCCTGGAACTGGACATTGGCGCTAGCCAATCCATCATGAGTAAAAAGATGTTTGAGAGACTGTGGCACAACAATGCACTCAGACCAGCCCTGAGCCCCATCCACAGGAAACTGAGAACGTACACCAAAGAGCTTATCACTGTCGTGGGCAGCGCCATGGTCAAGGTCACCTACGAGTGCACGGTGTATGAACTGCCACTCTGGATTGTCGCAGGTGATGGCTCCACATTGCTTGGAAGGAGCTGGCTGCGCAAAATCCGCTTGAATTGGGATGACATCCGAGCGCTAGCACATGTCGATGAGGCCTCATGTACCCAAGTTCTTAACAAATTTCCTTCCCTTTTTGAGCCAGGCATTGGAAACTTTTCCGGGGCGAAGGTGCGGATCCACTTGGCCCCAGAGGCACGACCCATCCACCACAAAGAGAGAGTGGTACCTCACACGAGGGAGAGAGTGGAAATCGAGCTGGACAGGTTGCAACGCGAGGGCATCATCTCCCCAGTGGAATTCAGCGAGTGGGCCAGCCCGATTGTTCCAGTATTCAAAAGTGATGGCACGGTCAGAATTTGCAGCGATTAGAAAGTAACTATTAATCGTTTCTCGCTACAGGACCAATACCCACTACCTAGGGCAGACAACCTCTTTGCGACGCTGGTAGGAGGCAAGACATTCACCAAGCTCAACCTGACTTCGGCCTACATGACGCAGGAGCTGGAGGAATCTTCGAAGGACCTCACCTGCATCAACATGCACAATGGACTGTTCATGTACAACAGATGCCCATTTGGAATTCGGTTGGCTGCAACGAGCTTCCAGAGAAACATGGAAAGCCTACTCAAGTGGTACCATGCACGGTGGTTTTTCAGGACGACAAATTGGTCACGGATCGGGACACCATCGAGCACCTACAAAACCTGGAGGAGGTCCTCCAGCGACTAGATCGCGTAGGGTTGCGGCTGAAGAGGTCGAAATGCATTTTCATGGCAACAGAAGTGGAGTTTTTGGGGAGAAAGATCGCGGCGGATGGTATTCAGCCCACAGACAGCAAGACAGAGGTTATCAGGAATGCGCCCAGGCCACAGAACGTCACGGAGCTGCGGTCGTTCCTGGGACTCCTCAACTATTTTGGTAACTTCCTACCCGGGTTAAGCACCCCCTTGTGTTATTGCGTAAAAGTGAGAACTGGGTATGGGGGAAAAAAACCAAGTAATTGCTTTTGAGAAAGCCAGAAACATTTTATGCTCCAACAAGCTGCTTGTATTGTATAACCTGTGTAAAAGACTTGTGCTAGCATGTGATGCGTCGTCGTTTGGAGTCGGGTGTGTATTACAACAAGGTAACATTGCGGGGAAGTTGCAACCTGTCGCCTATGCCTCCAGGAGCTTTTCTAAGGCCAAGAGAGCCTACAGCATGATTGAGAAAGAGGCATCAGCGTGTGTGTTTGGGGTCAAGAAAATGTATCAGTACGTGTTTGGCCTCAAATTTGAGCTGGAAACCAATCACAAGCCACTCATATCCCTGTTCGCTGAAAACAAGGGGATAAATACTAATACCTCAGCCCACATACAAAGGTGGGCACTCGCGCTATCAGCGTATAACTATACCATCTGCCAGGCACCAGCCAGTAACCGAGAACTGTGCAGATGCTCTCAGTCGACTACCATTGCCCACCACGTGGGTGGAAATGGCGCAGCCTGCAAATTTGTTGGTGGTGGCGCAGCCCACAGACTTATTGATGGTCATGGAAGCATTTGAAAATGATAAATCACCTGTCACGGCCCGCCAGATTAGGACTTGGACCAGCCAAGATCCTCTGCTGTCCCTAGTAAAAAAACTGTGTACTGCATGGGAGCTGAGCCAGCATCCCTGTTGAAATGCAAGAGATAATCAAGCCGTTCCAGTGGCGAAAGGACGAGCTGTCTATTCAGGCAGACTGCCTGTTGTGGGGTAACCGTGTAGTGCTACCCAAAAAGGGCAGGGAGACGTTCATCTCGGATCTCCACAGCACACACCCGGGTATAGTAATGATGAAAGTGATAGCCAGATCCCACATGTGGTGGCCTGATATCGACTCTGACTTTGAGTCCTGTGTATGGCAATGCAGCGTATGTGCTCAGTTGAGCAACGCGCCCAGAGAGGCACCACCAAGTTTGTGGTCCTGGCCCTCCAGACCATGGTCGAGGATCCATGTCGACTATGCGGGCCCGTTTCTCGGTAAAATGTTCCTGGTGGTGGTGGATGCTTTTTCAAAATGGATTGAATGTGAAATAATGTCGGGAAGCTCCGCCACCACCACTATTGAAAGCCTGAAGGTCATGTTTGCCACCCACGGCCTGCCTGACGTACTGGTCAGTGACAATGGGCCATGTTTCACCAGTGCTGAATTTAAAGAATTCATGACCCGCAATGGGATCAAACAGAGGAATCTCCCTGCTGTTGGCTACTGGGAAAATCATCGCAAGAATCCTCCTCAGCTGTCTTCTCCCTCTAGCTGAGGAGCTCCGCTCAGAGTCCCAATGCGGATTCCGTCCACTAGGGGGTAGTATTGTGTTCCGTTTAAACCAGCCTCCAATGGGCAGGCAGAGCGGGCAGTACAAACAATCAAACAGAGCCTCAAACGAGTCACAGAAGGCTCACTCCAAACCCGCCTGTCCCGAGTACTGCTCAGCTACTGCAAGAGACCCCACTCGCTCACAGGGGTGCTCCCTGCTGAGCTACTCATGAAAAGGACTCTTAAAACCAGACTCTCGCTGGTTCACCCCAACCTGCATGATCAGGTAGAGAGCAGGCAGCAGCAACAAAATATAAACGATGGTCGCGCCACTGTGTCACGGGAAATTGATCTGAATGACCCTGTGTATGTGCTAAACTATGGACATGGTCCCAAGTGAATTACGGCAAGGTGATAGCTAAAGAAGGGAGTCGGGTGTTTGTAGTCAAACTAGACAATGGACAAATTTGCAGAAAGCACCTGGACCAAACGAGGCTGCGGTTCACAGACTGCCCTGAACAACCCACAGCAGACATCACCTTTTTCGAGCCCACAACACACACCCAAAAGATCAACGACACCACTCCAGACCAGGAAATCGAACCCATCACGCCCAGCAAGGCCAGGCTCACCCAGCAGCCCTGCAGGGCCAACAACACGTCAGCCTAGCGAGGGCACAGCCAACACACCAGAACAGACATTTGTACCGAGGCAGTCCACCAGGGAAAGAAAGGCTCCCGACCGCCTCACCTTGTAAATAGTTTTCACTTCGACTTTGCGGGGGGAGTGATGTTGTGTATCTGTAAAGCATGCACTCCCATGTTCCGCCACCAGGGAGCCCATCCCCTGAAGTCCCAACGGATCCCAGCATCCCTTGGGAGCACTGGATATAAGCCGGCCCCTAAGGCCTGTTCCTCACTCTGAAGTGTCTTAATAAACACTGAGGTCACTGTTATTTTAACCTCCCTGTGTGCAGTCTCAACTGTGTTAGGAACACAATACCACCCCCTAGTGGACGGAATCCGCATTGTGACTCTGAGCGGAGCTCCTCAGCTAGAGGGAGAAGACAGCTGAGGAGGATTCTTGTGATGATTTTCCCAGTAGCCAACAGCAGGGAGATTCCTCTGTAATTGCCGCAGTCGGACTTGTCCCCTTTTTTGAAGCTGATCATGATTACGGCATCTCTGAGATCTCCTGGCATGCTTTCCTCCTTCCAGATAAGCGAGATGAGCTCATGCATTTGTGCCAATAGTGCTTCTCCGCCATAGAAACATAGAAACATAGAAATTAGGTGCAGGAGCAGGCCATTCCCCCCTTCGAGCCTGCACCGCCATTCAGTAAGATCATGGCTGATCATTCAACCTCAGTACCCCTTTCCTGCTTTCTCTCCATACCTCTTGATCCCTTTGGCTGTAAAGGCCATATCTAACTCCCTATTGAATATATCTAATGAACTGGCCTCAACAACTTTCTGCGGTAGATAATTCCACAGGTTAACCACTCTCTGAGTGAATAAGTTTCTCCTCATCTCGGTCCTAAATGGCTTACCCCTTATTCTTAGACTGTGACACCTGGTTCTGGAACTCCCCTGCAATGGGAACATTCTTCCTGCCTCTAACCTGTCCAATACCGTCTGAATTTTATATGTTTCTATGAGATCCCCTCTCATTCTTCTAAACTCCAGTGGATACAAGCCCAGTTGAACAAGTCTCTCCTCATATGTCAGTCCTGCCATCCTGGGAATCAGTCTGGTGAACCTTCGCTGCACTCCCTCAATAGCAAGAACGTCCATCCTCAGATTAGGGGAACAAAACTGAACACAATATTCCAGATGTGGCCTCACCAAGGCTCTGTACAACTGCAGTAAGACCTCCCTGCTCCTTTACTCAAATCCTCTAGCTATGAAGGCCAGCATTCCATTTGCCTTCTTCACTGCCTGTTGTACTTGCATGCCAAATTTCAATGACTGATGTACCATGACATTCAGGTCTCGTTGCAGCTCCCCTTTTTCTAATCTGTTACCATTCAGATAATAGTCTGTCTCTCTGTTTTTGCCACGGAAGTGGATAACGTCACATTTATCTACATTATACTGCATCTGCCATGCATTTGCCCACTCACCTAACCTGTCCAAGTCACCCTGCAGTCTCTTCGCATCCTCCTCACAGCTCACACCGCCACCCAGCTTAGTGTCATCTGCAAACTTGAAGATATTACATTCAATTCCTTCATCTAAATCATTGATGTATATTGTAAATAGCTGGGGTCCCAGCACTGAACCCTGTGGCACCCCACTGGTCACTGCCTGCCATTCTGAAAAGAACCCGTTTATCCCTACTCTCTGCTTCCAGTCTGCCAACCAGCTTTCGATCCACGTCAATACATTACCCCCAATACCATGTGCTTTAATTTTGCACACCAATCTCTTGTGTGGGACCTTGTCAAAAGCCTTTTGAATGTCCAAATACACCACATCCACTGATTCTCACTTGTCCACTCTACTAGTTACATCCTCAAAAAATTCTCGAAGATTTGTGAAGCATGATTTCCCTTTCATAAATCCATGCTGACTTGGACCGATCCTGTTACCGCTTTGTTACCTAATGTGCTGCTATTTCATCTTTAATAATTGATTCCAACATTTTCCCACCACCGATGTCAGGTTAACTGGTCTATAATTACCCGTTTTCTCTCTCCCTCCTTTTTTAAAAAGTGGTGTTACATTAGCTACCCTCCAGTCCATAGGAACTGATCCAGAGTCAATAGACTGTTGGAAAATGATCACCAATGCATCCACTATTTCTAGCGCCACTTCCTTAAGTACTCTGGGATGCAGCCTATCAGGCCCTGGGGAATTATTGGCCTTCAATCCCATCAATTTCCCTAATACAATTTCCTGACTAATAAGGATTTCCTTCAGTTCCTTCTTTTCGCTAGACCCTCGAACCCCTAGTATTTCCGGAAGGTTATTTGTGTCTTCCTTAGTGAAGACAGATCCAAATTATTTGTTCAATATACTTTAGTGCCTCAGTGGGGATTCCAGCTGCTCCATTCGCCTTATTGTTCTTGAGTTGACAAATAGCCTTTTCTAACTCATGCAGGGCTAGGGTTTTGCTGAGATGGTGGTGGTTAACATGCTGCGGGATGGAGTCGAGAACACTCATGTTGAAGGCAGAGTCTCGGTTGAGGAGATCTTCAAAGTGCTCCTTCCAGCGGTCCTTGACCACCTCGCTGTCCTTAATGAGTGCCTCTCCGTTCTTGGCCAGCAATGGGATGGGCCCTTGTGTGCTTGGGCCGTAAGTGGCCTTGACTACGCTGAAGAATCCTCGCGCGCCTTGGTTGTCAGCCAGCTGCTGGATCTCTTGTGCTTTCTCCACCCACCATCTATGCTTTAAATCGCAGGTTTTTTGTTGGACCTTGGCCTTCAGCCGCCTGTAGAGCTGCTTTGCTGCTTCCGAGTTTGGTTGTTGCTTTAAGTTCAGAAATGCCTTGCGCTTGCGGCTTATTATCTCATGGATCTCCTGGTCGTTCTCGTCAAACCAGTCTTGGTGTTTCCTGGTTGAGTGACCGAGCGTCTCTTTGCAGGCGCTGGTTATGGAAGCCTTGAGGGCAAACCAGGCACTGTGGGAACTCTGCATCTTGGGGTCATCGAGGGTTGCTAAGTTGGTAGTGAGGTGTTGGCTGGGTCTTTGAGTGCCACGGCATTGATTTTTCTGCGGCATTGTTTCTGTTGCCGTCACTGCTTTGGGGCTATATTGATGTTGATGACGGATTGGATTAGGCGGTGGTCCATCCAGCAGTCGTCATGGCGCGGGTGATGCGCACGTCCTTGTGGTACCTCGCTCAAATGATGACGTAGTTGTTAGCGTGAATGTTTTCTCAGAAGAATCACTCAACACTCAGAGTCAGTTCCAATGCCAATGCGGCCTTTATTTTACCGGTGGGGAGAGAGCCTCTGGTTAACTCCAGGCATTCCACTCTCCACCGAACAAAGGGTTTCATGGATTTTTATATGTTTTACAACAGTTTACTACAGTTACATCAGCCCATTTCGGCTGGACACTATCCAATCATACTGATTATAGATTCAATTAGACCAATAGATAGAGTTAGTCTCTAAACATAAAGTGGCTCATGTGTTGCCAAGAGATGTGTTGCTAAGGGGTGTGTTGCTAGGAATGACTCATGTATCTTGTAACATGGTCCAGGCCCCCCTTATCTTACTGTCCTTGGGTGCTGTCTTTGGGTAGCCTCCTTATCTTAATCGTGTTACAGAGTCGTATTGTCCTAACATTCACCAGAACATTTTGTCTGAGGCCTGGCTGATTAGAGACATCTGCAAAGTTTGCTTGTTAGTCCTGTGTGTGGGAAACAACAATTATCAGTTTCCAGGAATGCGGTCTATATCAGCTAACAGAAATCCCTTGAGGCTTCACGGGCAGCCATTTTTATGGTATTAGAGTTACATATTTAGTTCTAATCATATGCTACAGGTGCCACTGCCCTAGGGGAGAATTTTCGCTATAACAATCCCTCCTTTCGGTCAAGGTGCTAGTCCTAGCCCCCTGAAACCGGCACTAATTATAATCTATTATAGTTTTGTATCACCCGGTACTCCCTGCTTCAACGTGCTGGCCAGTCACGCGATTTCAGGAGTCCCAGTTGTTTAGATCAAATCAATATAGTTCGAATTACCCCTTTCACCTATTACACGAATCTCCTTGCTTATCTGAGCTTTGGTGTTTAACCTCCGTTGTTGTACATTATATCTACAAGACCGGCAAGCCATGACGCCCCATGTCAATGCTAAAACTAGCTGTACTCCGACCAGTATGTGTGATATAATTCGAATCCAAGGATGGATGCTCATATTCATTCCCCAGTCCCAGACCTTTCTCCACCAACTCTGACTTTGTAAGTCTACATCGATATCTTCTTCCAGTACTTTGATTTTAGTTTGCAGTTGGTGGTAGAGCTTTATGGATTGACCCACCCTGAGCCTCAATTCCCGCAATACTTCAGTTAGATGTGGGATAGGGACCTGATCTGGCTCGTCATAATCCTGCAAATGATCGTGGAGCTGATCGGATACATTAATAACTTTGGGCTTCCGGCACCTAACCTGGGTGATATGCGCTTGCCCAATCGTGACAGGTCGTAGTGGCGTAAAGCAAAAGTTTGGCTGTGGTATAGGGCACTGCAGGTCATTATACTGGTATGAACGCTCTGTGGTAGAGACGCAGTATCTTCCCTTCCCTCCGTAGCCTGCCCTCGCGAAGTGCCTGTGTGCGGGCACTATTTCTCGTACACACCCGTCAGTTCAGTTAAACCTGCACTCGTCTAGCTCACCTCGGCCTACCGGGTGAGGGCATACTGTGATCTCCCCCCTTTGCTTGCATTCTGTTAGGGAAATCCCGGTAAGTATGTTGTTTCGACGAACGGCGGAGATGGTGGTCAGATAGTAACGTATGAAGACATTTTCCCGTATTACTCCGATATTCTCTAGTTGGTACAGGGGGAACGGTCCTGAGTCCGGCGTGGCTATAGGGATCATCAGGACTATCCCTATCCCAGTATTCCTTCCCATCTGGCAATCTGGAATTGCTGGGTATACTCGGGTCAGTCCCTTCAGAGTACAATTATCCAGTGTCCCCCTCTGGTTAGCCAACTGAGCCAAATGTGAACTGTCTATCCAATCAGGTACTTCCCCGCGTTGGATCTGGTCGAGATTGTGGTGGATCTATTCCACCATCCACAGACCATAAGCGTGACAGAGTTGCCCCTGTCTTTGCTTTCCTGTATCTTCTTTTTCTCTATCAATGAGGTGATTGATGGTTTTGGCGTGAGCTTCCAGAACTGAGATGCCATCCAACTGGATTTCGGCATCCTCCTTTCCAAGGTTGGCTTGGTCTTCCTGGTTTTGCTCCACCCTCTCATTTAACCCCTTCATCACCTCTCTAAGCTGTTCCACCCTCTCATTTAACCCTTGTATATCTATCGAGTTTACTACCGAGGTCCCTGTATTGAAACCGTAGCAACATCATTAACTATTCCCCTCTTTATCCTGGGGGCTGACCCCTGTCCTCGGAATCTACTGGCACCCATTGCATCGGCAGCCTGCTGCATTGCAACTTTACTTAATACATTGTACATTTTCCTTGACTGTTCCGTACAGTATTCCGGCATCTGGATGCCAGAAATATTGATCAGGACAGGCACAATTTCATGTTGAACATTATCATACAATAATTTCCCTTCGTTGTACATTACAATCCCATTTTCTGGTCCCTTAGTAGTTATGGGACAAGGCAGTTCCTCAGGCAATATAGTGGTTCTTATGGGGCGTGGTGTCGGAGGGGCTGAGAAGCATACATACAATGATATTGCAGCCGCCCCCACCTCCTCGTAGTACCCACAGAGCCCCACTCCCTTTTTGCGGATGACTGATTGCTGGGACTGTCCCGGAGGTGCGCAAATTATGCCGAAAGTACATTCATTGGGCCCTTTGACATCCCTCTGTTTAATGCAGCTGCTCTTTATACCTGTGGAGCACTGTACACATACCCGGTTCTTATTAGGATTTACTTGTAACCATGCATTAAAATAAGTCCTGTCCTTGCTCCAGTCCTTGGCTGCTGGGATGCACATTCCATCCGTTAAATTAAACTAGACTCCATAGTTCATGTAGTTGTTTATTTCCTGAGTGCGCTACAATCCGTTGGTATCATCCAGTGTTTGCGTGGGTCTTGAGGTTCCCAGTATCATGAGTCCCCAGAGGCGAAGTCACCACTGCGGTCCCATCTTGGTGAGTGTTTTATCTGAAAATTTTAAACAGATAGCCTGGTCGTCACCAGGTGTTAGGTTCTGGTCTACTTGTGTCGCTGTCACTCTGTGGAATCGAAGGTAAGGATTAGGTTAACCATATTCTTTATAGTCGTACCACCTCTATCACTTCATGTCCCTGTCTGGGCTGCTGTCGGTTTTGCGTTTGAGCCTGCTGTGCTCGAGCCTGCACGATGACCCATCTATATATTATCCAAACTCCAATCAACACCAATGCCACCATTATTCCTCCAAACATCACTGTCTGCTTTACCGTTAGGTTGGGTTTGTGGACCACACCTACCCACCGTGGGGTACATTGGCTCTATTGCCATAGGTGATGGTGCTATGGCTGCGCACTGCACTATCCGTCTAGTCCCGTTTTTTAAAACATCTCTTCCAGCCTGTTTATCTCAGCTTTTAACTCTTGACCAGCTAGTTCCGTTTTATTTTTATTCTGAATATCCCACCATTTCCTCTGTCTGTCAGGTGAGTCTTCTATATTTTATTAAGAAATCCAAATTAATAATGTCCAGTATAAAACAGCTGTCAATGGAAAGGGTTAACTCCTTTACAGGTTTGTGAGAAAGCCTGATGTCATTACGTGACTTCACATAATCATCTGAAAAATTCTTTTTTTTAAGTCTTTGTGCCTTCAAAACTTGCTTAGAAATTAGGAATCTGTTAAACAGCATAAATCATTAGTAAAGTGGTCATAATAAAAATCTTCTCATCAGGGAAGACGGCATTTTAGAGTAAACTCCAATGTTTTCTTAACTTCTAATTTCTCTCTCAGCACAAAATCTAAACGTCTGTGCCAGTTCCATTTTCTATAAGAATTTAAAAATTCAGTAAGATTCTCTAATTCCCAGTTTTTTTGTGTGCTGAGTTCGCATAGCTTAGATCTTTTCTCCTCGTTATCTTCAAAACCCTCCTGCTTGTTTAGACTGTTCAGGACTTTTCTTGATAAACACTGTCCATTTTGGAAATCTTTTCAAACTGCATTGAAACTTTCTCATAATTTAAAATTCGAATCCATGTGGAGTGTTTTTTACCTCTTCCAATTTTTTCTTCTTCTTCTAATTAAACCAATATCTTTTTCACAGCAAACATCAACTAGTATTCAGTAAGTTATGTCTTTTTCCATCACAAACACATTTGTTAATTTAAAATCATTTGTTTACTTTCAAAGTGGTGTCTTTATCTTTTTCTTTTCTCCATAACTGGAATGGAGGGTTTGAGGGCTGCTTTTCGTTATCTCAAAATGCTCCAGTTTCAAAGTCGTTAAAATGTCTCTTCTAAACTGCTAAAGCTTGCTGTTTTTAACATTTTTCAAAAGTTCCTTTTACACCTTCGCAGATAGCTCGCCACTCACCCAGGAGTTTGACCTGATCAGATTTAATTTAATAATTTTTTTTTTGAATCCACCTCAGTATTTTGCTGTGCCTTCTCTGAATATCTCAAAATCCCAATTCAAACTTTGTAATTTCAATCTTTATTCTTTTTTTTTAATCACCGGGACCATGTATTTTTATCTTTTGCTCAACAAACCTATCCTTTGTACATTTCCTAGCTCCGTAACTTATCATCCAAATAAATCCACACCTGCGTTTCTAACTTAAAATGTCTTAAAACTTCGCACATACAGGACAACACTACAAAGGGTTAAAAAAAAACTTTCACTCTGTTTAGAAAAGTGGGTGGAGCTAAAATAAACAGTCACTTGCATTCCTCTTCCAACCAGGCTTTCAGAAACATGACAACATAAAAATTCATTCCGCAGTCACAAAATCACACAGGGACTCTCACTCAACGACCAGACATTTACAACAGTCTCTCTTCATTCAACAAAGCTTATTGATTAACTTCCTATGTTAATTTTACATGGGCTCGCAGTATCAAGACCACAGCCATTTTTTCTCTTTGTCTTTCCGTTCCTTCTCCCACCATTCCCGTTGGGCTGCTGGCAGGTCCTGAGGATCCCACCCTGCTCTAATCATTTTTTCGATTAGTTTCTTTTGTTTTTCCGCCAGGTGGTGGGTAAGGGATCCTTCTGGTCCCCACTCGAGGTTACTTGCTTTCGTGGCCATTCCTGGGTAGGACTAGAACAGTTAGGAATCTACTCTCAGAGGTCCGCTTTCTACCTAGCGTAACTTGTAGTAGACTGTCTCCTGGCTACTGTCAGGTCACAAGTTCTGCTGTTACACAAACTTATACAATTCTTAAAATGCATTTAAGCAATTCCCGCAGTGCTCTACGTATCCTTAACGACTACCTACCACCGCTTTATCTGTTGGTCCGACCCTGTTCACAGGTTTAGTCTCCGTTGGTGGCACTGTGCACTGCCTGGTCTCCGGGGTATATTTTAAAAATCGTTTTTTATACTCACCCAGATTTTTCCAAGGGCGTCCAGCGACTCCACCACTGTTAGCGTGAATGTTTTCTCAGAAGAATCACTCAACACTCAGAGTCAGTTCCAACGCCAATGCGGCCTTTATTTCACCGGTGGGGAGAGAGCCTCTGGTTAACTCCAGGCATTCCACTCTCCACCGAACAAAGGGTTTCATGGATTTTTATGTGTTTTACAACAGTTTACTACAGTTACATCAGCCCATTTCGGCTGGACACTATCCGATCATACTAATTATAGATTCAATTAGACCAATAGATAGAGTTAGTCTCTAAACGTAAAGTGGCTCATGTATTGCCAAGAGATGTGTTGCTAAGGGGTGTGTTGCTAGGAATGACTCATGTATCTTGTAACATGGTCCAGGCCCCCCTTATCTTACTGTCCTTGGGTGCTGTCTTTGGGTAGCCTCCTTATCTTAATCGTGTTACAGAGTCGTATTGTCCTAACATTCACCAGAACATTTTGTCTGAGGCCTGGCTGATTAGAGACATCTGCAAAGTTTGCTTGTTAGTCCTGTGTGTGGGAAACAACAATTATCAGTTTCCAGGAATGCGGTCTATGTCAGCTAACAGAAATCCCTTGAGGCTTCACGGGTAGCCTTTTTATGGTATTAGAGTTACATATTTAGTTCTAACCATATGCTACAGGTGCCACTGCCCTAGGGGAGAATTTTCGCTATAACAACGTCAAGCAAGCGCCAGTGCTTGGAGCAAGGATCGTGCCATGATGCCATGATGCCTTGTACTTGTCCCTCTGACAGAACAAGGTATTGGTGATGACAAGGTCATGTTCTAGGCATTTTGTCAGGAGCAGGATACCACTGGAGTTTATTTTCCCTACCCCCTCTCTGCTGATCACGCCTCCCCAGAGGTCTGTGTCCTTACCAACTCTGGCGTTGAAGTCGCTGAGGAGGATCAGTTTGTCGTCTGTAGGGATGTGGGACAGGGATTGTTCAAGGCTGGAGTAGAATTCCTCTTTGGTCTCATCTGTTGTGTCGAATGTTGAGGCGTACGCGCTGATAACTATGGTGCACTGGTTCTGGATAGGGTGAATTGGAGAGTCATGAGATGTTTACTTATCCCGCAGGTGACCAACCAACTCGTTCTTGATGGTGAAGCCAACTCCATGGAGGCGGCGTTCTTTTTCTGGTTTACCTTTCCAGAAGAAGGTGTAGCCACCACCTTGTTCTTTGAACTAGCCTTCCCCTGCCCGCTGGGTCTCACTTAAGGTGGTGATGTCGATGTCGAAGCGTCTGAATTCCCAGGCAAAGATAGCAATGCGACGTTCCTGTGGGGTTGTCTATGAGGGTCCTGACGTTCCAGGTCCCGAACTTCATTTTGAAGAGTGGAAGATGCCTGTGCGTGAGTTCTTTTAACGTGGAGTGGCCACCGGCTACCACATGGGCTGAGCAGAGCAAGGTCTTGGCCCAGTGGCAAGGGGGTCCGAGATGACTGGAAGCCAGGCTCTACTATATGGGCTTCGTTGCCTATGGTGAGATGTGAGCCATAAGCTTGGCATTGAGCAGCGCCTTCAGGAGAGGTGCTGAGGGACCCAAGGTGTGGAGAGTGAGGGTGGGAGCCACTGGGGCCCTGTTCGCTTTTGTTGGCTGCACCCCGCTCCAGCTTGCTTCTTGGTGAGCCGCTGGAGAGGACAGGAAGGCTGCCACTGTCAGTACCTGCACCACATGCCACCTCTCACTGGGGCATTCCAGTCAGCTCTTCCCCCCACCGTGACATTACTCCTGTAACAATTTTCCGCTAGTCCCTTTCCTTTTGCCAGTGTTTTATCCATTCACTGCTATATCCATTGCTTTAGATTTAAGTTTCAGCCTTTTGCAGAAGTTGTCAAAGTCTTTTTTGAAGTGTAGGAAAACCATATTGTGAGACTTCTACACTCCAGTAGTCGAAGGAGCTGGTCAGGCAGATTGTTCTCCTCTCGTGTGTTAGTTACCATGTACCAGAGGTTATTATCATATAGGCAATCTCAAATTTAATCCTGATAATTGATTCCATTATTTTACCCAATAATGATATGGAATTGATGTTGACCCAGTGGGTTTTTGTCACTGTAAAAATGAGAGTCGTGTTAACCTGTCTCTAATCTAGCAGGACCTACTCAGCATTCATTGCCTCCCTTATAATGACTGGCACCTTTCTGTTATATTGTACAGTCACTTTTACATCCAAAAAGGTTGATGAATAATGTGAGAAATGTCAGCAAGATGATTAAATGGCTGTAGTAATTTTATGCTGTAGGAAACTTAACTGTATGGGGAACAATCCTCCCTATGCTCAAGGATGCTTCAATTGCCTTTTTAAGCAGCCAAAATTGCATATCTATAACAGATTCCTCATAAAAAAATGTTGTGCCATTAAACTTGTTTTTTTTCTTAAAACAGCAGTTGTTCTCAGAAATAACATGATTTATTATATTTTTCAAGTAAGATACTTAAACATCTGTGTTTTTTCTGCATTTGAGCTTTCTAAGTATTCACAGTCAGCTCATGTACATTTTATCGAATCTTGTAAAAATTCTCTGCAGACTTTTCAGTATTTATCTAAGAGAGTCTCTTTAGGCTTGGGATAGAAATGTAAAGAATTGATTTATTCAGTCTCCTCTCACCTGAGACATTTTCTGAATTTACACCTGATTCTCATGATAACATTGTCTAAATCACAGTTCATCAAATTTAAATATTTCTGAAACATTCTGTTGTATGAAAAATTGCTGGCGTATTTGAAACATAGAAACATAGAAACATAGAAAATAGGTGCAGGAGTAGGCCATTCGGCCCTTCTAGCCTGCACTGCCATTCAATGTGTTCATGGCTGAACATTCAACTTCAGTACCCCATTCCTGCTTTCTCGCCATACCCCTTGATCCCCCAAGTAGTAAGGACCTCATCTAACTCCTTTTTGAATATATTTAGTGAATTGGCCTCAACAACTTTCTGTGGTAGAGAATTCCACAGTTTCACCACTCTCTGGGTGAAGAAGTTCCTCCGCATCTCGGTCCTAAATGGCTTACCCCTTATCCTTAGACTGTGACCTCTGGTTCTGGACTTCCCCAACATTGGGAACATTCTTCCTGCATCTAACCTGTCTAACCCCGTCAGAATTTTAAATGTTTCTATGAGGTCCCCTCTCATTCTTCTGAACTCCAGTGAATACAAGCCCAGTTGATCCAGTCTTTCTTGATAGGTCAGTCCCGCCATCCCGGGAATCAGTCTGGTGAACCTTCGCTGCACTCCCTCAATAGCAAGAATATCCTTCCTCAGGTTAGGAGACCAAAACTGTACACAATACTCCAGGTGTGGCCTCACCAATGCCCTGTACAACTGTAGCAACACCTCCCTGCCCCTGTACTCAAATCCCCTTGCTATGAAGGCCAACATGCCATTTGCTTTCTTAACCGCCTGCTGCACCTGCATGCCAACCTTCAATGACTGATGTACCATGACACCCAGGTCTCTTTGCACCTCCCCTTTTCCTAATCTGTCACCATTCAGATAATAGTCTGTCTCTCTGTTTTTACCACCAAAGTGGATAACCTCACATTTATCCACATTATACTTCATCTGCCATGCATTTGCCCACTCACCTAACCTATCCAAGTCGCTCTGCAGCCTCACAGCATCCTCCTCGCAGCTCACACTGCCACCCAACTTAGTGTCATCCGCAAATTTGGAGATACTACATTTAATCCCCTCATCTAAATCATTAATGTACAGTGTAAACAGCTGGGGCCCCAGCACAGAACCTTGCAGTACCCCACTAGTCACTGCCTGCCATTCTGAAAAGTACCCATTTACTCCTACTCTTTGCTTCCTGTCTGACAACCAGTTCTCAATCCATGTCAGTACACTACCCCCAATCCCATGTGCTCTAACTTTGCACATCAATCTCTTGTGTGGGACCTTGTCGAACGCCTTCTGAAAGTCCAAATATACCACATCAACTGGTTCTCCCTTATCCACTCGACTGGAAACATCCTCAAAAAATTCCAGAAGATTTGTCAAGCATGATTTCCCTTTCACAAATCCATGCTGACTTGGACCTATCATGTCACCTCTTTCCAAATGCACTGCTATGACATCCTTAATAATTGATTCCATCATTTTACCCACTACCGATGTCAGGCTGACCGGTCTATAATTCCCTGTTTTCTCTCTCCCTCCTTTTTTAAAAAGTGGGATTACTTTGGCTACCCTCCACTCCATAGGAACTGATCCAGAGTCAATGGGATGTTGGAAAATGACTGTCAACGCATCCACTATTTCCAAGGCCACCTCCTTAAGTACTCTGGGATGCAGTCCATCAGGCCCTGGGGATTTATCAGCCTTCAATCCCATCAATTTCCCCAACACAATTTCCCGGCTAATAAGGATTTCCCTCAGTTCCTCCTCCTTACTCGACCCCCCGACCCCTTTTATAACCGGAAGGTTGTTCGTGTCCTCCTTCGTAAATACCGAACCAAAGTACTTGTTCAATTGGAGATGTTCCAGTGGGATTTGCATATGTTTTGGTGTACGCTGTTTTTTGGAAAAGGACTTCAGCTATTTAACTTCCTTATGGGACAGGACAGTATGTTTATCTGGCAGAATTGATATTTTGTAATAAATTGTACTACTAACTACTAGAATTGGATCGAAAGGATTGATTCCTTTGGTAGTTATAAATCAAAAGATCATTAGATCATTAGATAACCAGGGTTTCAATCTTTATTTTGTGTAGTGCTTCTACAGTTTTAGTAAGTATAGGAGTAAATTTTTCAATGTTATGTGCCAGTTTCGCAATTGGTGTAGGGGAGGGTCTTTATAATCACAGGGGCAGGCTTTGTACTTACTCTGCACCAGGATCATGCAACCTTTTTTTCTTATTGGTAGCATGTGAGAGCCTCATTACACCCACAAAAATATCTGCTCAGCATTTCATGCTGTTTTGACCCAGTTATGCAATGTCACCATTTAAGGCCCATATAAAACAGGTACATTTTCAAACTCACTTCCTGCCTTAGAGGGTTGAGTTATTTTAAAGGTATGTTTCGCTGGTTTGTGACTGAGATGAATTTTTCTGGCTATTTGGGTTATGTTTCTGCATTTAACTAGGTATATGTTTTTTTTGGAAGTACTTTTTTATTAATTTGTTTTCCGTGCTTTTGCACCTCCTATTATTAAAGGGAATCAAAATCTCTATTTAAGCACCCAAACTTGCAGGAATGGAAATTGCTACGTAAACTCCTCTTGCCCTCAGGGAACCAGCAGATACGCAGAAGGAGGTCTCCCTACACTTAAGGTGGTCTTCACTCATTCAATTTTATCTAAAGAGGTGAGTCTATAGAGCTTGCCAGAGATACTTCATTACTGACACATCATCAGGGAGATAAACTTGGAATGTTGCCATTTCATGCAGTCCAACCTGTGAAATTTATGCAAGATGTGAACTGCTTTGCTTGTGACAGTGAAGGTCCCCGCTGCCTTGAACATCTATGGAATAGACATCTTTCGAGCTAATTTGCATGATATCAGCCAGATCAGCTAATATTTAGTGCACCACTTCATGCATCAGGCCATGTTCCCTGTATTATACCCAATCTGCCTGGGGAATATGGTGCTAGCATTCAATCTGTGAACCTCACGATACACAGGGAGGTCTACTCCTTGCCCATACATCCATCAAAGCTTTCGAGTGGTCCCTCCATCACTGCAACAAAACTACTAGATTTATCCTGTAAAGTCCAACATGGCCAGCTTGTATCACAGAACAGAAATACTATTTTCGCCTGTTTATAAAAATTTGTTCTGGGATGTGGCTATGGCTGGCAAAGCCTGCATTATTGCCCATCCCTAATTGCCCTTGAGAAAGTGGTCGTGAGCCACCTTCTTGAACTGCTGCAGTCCTTGTGGTGAAGGTACTCCCACAGTGCTGTTAGGGAGCGAGTTCAAGGATTTTGACCCAGCGACAATGAAGGAACGGCGATATATGTCCAAATCATGATGGTGTGTAACTTTGAGGGGAACCTGCAGGTGATGGTGCTCCCATGTGCCTGCTGCCCTTGTCGTGGGTTTGGGAGGTGCTGCCGAAGAAGCCATGGCGAGTTGCTGTTGTGTAACTGTGAGTTTTTAAATACCATTGTAAAACTTGAAACAAGTGAAGCTTTGCAGGCCTGGTAACCCATTGGGGATGATTTTCTGTGGGGGTCCCTGCTAGTCTGCCGTAACTCAAGCAAAAATAAGGTGGAAGCCCCAGAAAAGTGGTGTAAATGGAAATTCACTCCATATGTGATTATTTTGACATGTAGAAAAAAATGTTTGTACAATTTCATATCTTTCTTCACAGCATTGTCCATTACAATTTTTCCAGAAAATCTGCTTTCATGCTTGTTCTGATTGAATATCCACTGTTATTTATTATTTACTGCTGTGAAATAACTGCAGCACCCACAACACCATTTCAATAATTATTATCTATTATCTGCTATCGATTTTCTTCTACAGACATTTCAATTGTGTGTGATTGCCTAGATCAAATTCAATTTTCTGACTGTCATTTAGAAACATTTAAAAATAATTTTACAATCTTGCTAATGATTAGATTTTATCGTTTGTAAACTGTTGCTTTTTACAGATAGAAGTGTTCCTCGAGCTGGCTGGGAAGTAGTGGCAAATTAAATAATATTCTAGTTCTTATCCTGGACAAGACCCCAGATTTTTACTAGCTACATTCCCATAAGGGGGAAAGGGAGGGCAACCAAAACCAGAGCTCCCTGGATGATGAAGGAGTTGGAGAGGAGAATGAAGCAGAAAAAGGGGCCGTATATCAGCTTGATAATACTAGGGAGAATCAGGCTGAATCTGAAAAGTACAGAGGAGAAGGGAAAAAGGAAATTGGAGGGGCAAAGAGACATTACGAGAATAGATTGGCAGCTAACATAAAAGGGAATCCAATGGTGTTCTATAGGCATATTAACAGTAGGGGCCGAATTTGCCCCGTGCTGGGTTTGCAGCGCATAATTCGAATTAGCCTTTTTTTATCGCTGGAGCAGGAAACACGACACTGACGTGGATTTGAGCTCTTTGTGAAAAAAAAGTTTTTATTGCGCTAATAGAGCACTCATGTGGCGCTATGCTCAGCACTGCGCTCAGCACAACAGCGCCCCACCGGTGATGTCCGAGAAGCTGTCATTGGCATCACACCACACCGATCTCATGTCCCGCGGGACAATTTCCGCATAACATAGAAACATAGAAACATAGAAACATAGAAAATATGTGCAGGAGTAGGCCATTCGGCCCTTCGAGCCTGCACCGCCATTCAATGAGTTCATGGCTGAACATGCAACTTCAGTACCCCATTCCTGCTTTCTCGCCATACCCCTTGATCCCCCTAGTAGTAAGGACTACATCTAACTCCTTTTTGAATATATTTAGTGAATTGGCCTCAACAACTTTCTGTGGTCGAGAATTCCACAGGTTCACCACTCTCTGGGTGAAGAAGTTTCTCCTCATCTCGGTCCTAAATGGCTTACCCCTTATCCTTAGATGGTGACCCCTGGTTCTAGACTTCCCCAACATTGGGAACATTCTTCCTGCATCTAACCTGTCTAAACCCGTCAGAAATTTAAACGTTTCTATGAGATCCCCTCTCATTCTTCTGAACTCCAGTGAATACAAGCCCAGTTGATCCAGTCTTTCTTGATATGTCAATCCCGCCATCCCGGGGGGAAAGGGAGGGCAACCATGATTTTTAGTTTTTACCCCTCCTGCAGCCCTTTTATATTCAGTGGCCCTTTTTGTTTCTTGCCTTTGGTTTCTCTGCCCTCCACTTTTACTCATCTCTTTTCTGTCTTTTGTTTTTGTCTCCTTTTTGTTTCCCTCTGTCTCCCTGTATTGGTTCCCATCCTCCTGCCATATTAGTTTAACTCCTCCCCAACAGCACTAGCAAACACTCCCCCTAGGACATTGGTTCCGTTCCTGCCCAAGTGCAGACCGTCCGGTTTGTACTGGTCCCACCTCCCCCAGAACCTGTTCCAATGCCCCACGAATTTGAATCCCTCCCTGCTGCACCACTGCTCAAGCCACGTATTCATCTGTGCTATCATGCGATTCCTACTCTGACTAGCACGTGGCACTGGTAGCAATCCCGAGATTACTACTTTTGAGGTCCTACTTTTTAATTTAACTCCTAGCTCCTTAAATTCGTCTCGTAGGACCTTATCCCTTTTTTTACCTATGTCGTTGGTACCAATGTGCACCACGACAACTGGCTGTTCTCTCTCCCTTTTTAAAATGTCCTGCACTCGCTCGGAGACATCCTTGACCCTTGCACCAGGGAGGCAACATACCATCCTGGAGTCTCGATTGAGGCCGCAGAAACGCCTATCTATTCCCCTTATGATTGAATCCCCTATCACTATCACTCTCCCACTCTTTTTTATGCCCTCCTGTACAACAGAGCCAGCCACGGTGCCATGAACTTGGCTGCTGTTGTTCTCCCCTGATGAGTCATCTCCCTCAACAGCACTCAAAACGGTGTATCTGTTTTGCAGGGGGATGACCAGATGGGACCCCTGCATTACCTCCTTTGTACTACTCTTCCTGCTGGTCTTCCATTCCCTAGCTGGCTGTGGATCCTTCTCATGCGGTAAGACCAACTCACGATACGTGCCACTTATGTCATTCTCAGCATCGTGGATGCTCCAGAGTGAATCCACCCTCAGCTCCAATTCCGCAACGCGGTCCATCAGGAGATGGAGGCGGATACACTTCTTACACATGTAGTCGTCAGGGACACCGGAAGCGTCCCTGAGTTCCCACATGGCACAGGAGGAGCATATCACGTGACCGATCTCTCCTGACATGCCTTAACCCTTAGATACCCTTAAATTGGTAATAACAATGTTACAGTTTACTTACTGATATAAAAATAAAAAGAAAAGCTATTCACCAATCACCAGCCAATCACTTACCCCATTGGCTGTGACGTCACCTTTTGATTCCTTTCTACTTCTTTTTTGCTTTCTCTCCCACTGTAGCTGCACCGGTACGCCTTTTATAGGCCGTTCCGACGCTGCTCCCACCTCTCACCAACTGCCGCTGACTCTCGAGCTCCCGCTGGGCCTTTATAGGCCGCTCCGATGCTGCTCCCACCTCTCGCCAATTGCAGCTGACTCTCGAGCTCCCGCTGGGCCTTTATAGGCCGCTCCGACACTGCTCCCACCTCTCGCCAACTGCCGCTGACTCTCGAGCTCCCGCTGGGCCTTTTATAGGCGTGCTAACTCATTAGCTGGCAGGCGCGATAACTGGCACTGTACAAAGGGGCAATTTCAGCCCCTAAGGGTTGTCAAAGCAACGGTGGGGCCAATTAGGGATCAAAATGGAGAACTATTGGTGGAGACAGAGTTACATAGGGTTACAGAGGATATACTACACAGAAACAGGTTATTCCGCCCGAGTCCATGCATTTATGCTCCACTCGAGCCTCCTCGTTTAAATCTATCAGCATAACCCTCTGTTCCCTTCTCCCTCATATGCTTGTCTAGCCTCCCCTTAAATGTATCTATACTATTCGCTTCAACCACTCTCTGTGGTAGTGAGTTCCACATTTTCACCACTCTCTGGGTAAAGAATTTTCTTCTGAACTCCCTATTGGATTTCTTGGTGATTATCTTATATTGATGGCCTCTAATTATGCTCTTCCCCACAAGTGGAAAAATTCTCTCTGTAGCCACTCTATAAAAACCTTTCATAATTTTAAAGACCTCTATTAGATCACCCCTCAGCCTTATTTTTTCAAGAGAAAAGAGACCCAGCCTGTTCCGGCATGGCTGGTTCTAAATTAGTACTTTGCATCGGTGTTTACCAAGGAAGAGGACTTTTCCAAAGCTATATTAAACAAAGAGATTGTTTGGATACTGGATGAGGTAAAAATAGATAAAGAGGAGGTAGTAGAAAGGCTGGCAGCAATTAAAGTGAATAAGTCACCTGGTTCAGATGAGATGCATCTTAGGATGCCGAGGGAAGTAAAGGTGGAAATTGTGAAGGTGCTGGCCACAATCTTGCAACTCTCCTTAGATATGGGGGTGGTGCCAGAGGACTGGAGGATTGCAAATATTACACACTTATTCAAAAGAGAAGATTAAACCTGGCAATTACAGGCCAGCCAGTTTATCATCAGTGGTGCAGAATCTTTCAGAAACAATAATCCGGGAGAAAGTTAACAGCCGCTTGGACAAGCGTGGACTAATAAAGGTTTTCTTAAAGGCAAATCGTGTTTGACTAACTTGATTGATTTTTTTTGATGAGGTAATAAAGAGAGTAGATGATGGCAGCATGGTTGATGTTGTGTACATGGACTTTCAAATGGCGTTTGATAAAGTACCACATACTAGGCTTGTTAGCAGAATTGAATCCCATGGGATAAAAGGGGCAGTAGCAGCATGGATACTGTTATATATGTAAATCTGTAAATACCTTGTTTAACCACCAGAGGGCTCATCCCCTGGAGTCCCAAGGAATCCCACAATCCCTTGGGAGCATCTGTACATAAGGAGGCCGCACAAGCTGGAGAGGCACTCTGGAGACCTGTAATAAAGGACTGTAGTCACACATTACTTTGAGCTTACAGTATTTGGTCAGATTCTTTATTCAAGACATAACAGATATAACTTTGGCTAAAGGATAGAAAAAAGAGAGTTGTGGTGAATGGCTGGAGATAGGTATAAAGTGGCATTCCCCAAGGTTCAGTACTAGGACCACTCCTGGTTTTGAAATCTATTAATGACTTGGATTTGGGGGTGTAGGGCACCATTTCGAAATTTGCAGATGGCATGAAACTTGGAACTGTACTAAACAATGAGGAAGATAGTAATAGACTTCAAGAGGAAATAGGCTGGTGGAATAGGCAGATGAAATTCAACATAGAAATGTATGAGGTGACACATTTTGGTCGGAAGAATGAGTAGAGACAATACATGCTAAATGGTACAATTTTAAAGGGGGTGCAAGAAAAGAGACCTGGGGCCCGAATTTGATGAAGGCCTCCGCCCACCCAAGTGCTGCCCAAAGGACCGCCGATGGTGGGTGAGGTCCCTGACGGTTCTTTGGGCGGGGTTTTCATCACCCAGCTCCCTCGAAGGCCGGCGGGCAGCAAATCTGCGACGTACGCCGCCAATCTGAGCGGCAGCCGGCGGGAGCTCTAATTCTCGGCGGCAGAGGCACTTGTTTGCCCAGGATAGAGTCGGGCCCACGGAGGGCCGAAGAGCTGAAAATAAAAAGCATCAAAATCAAAAGAATAAAAACATCTGAAGACCTTCAGGGGACCCCATCCAGGTAAGTTGCTGTTAAGAAAAAAAGAAAAAAATGTTTACTCACCTTTTTCAGCTCTTCAGATCTACCTTCGGGGACAGACCAACCTCCTCGCAGCGGTCCACCCCTGTTCTGGCACCGACTCCTGCCCACATAAATATGGCATCTCGGCGGGCAGGAGTCCCCTTACGCCACTTGGCCGTCTGCTGATGCCAGCGGGCGGTTCCTGGCGGCTCTCCCCTCCCGCCCGCTCCAGCACAAATTGAAAGTGGCACTGGGTGGAACTCGAAGAGGAATGTCGGCAGCAGTGGGCGGCAGTTGGTAGCAGCGGGTGGTGAGTCCATCAAATTCAGGCCCCTGGGGTGTTTGTGCACAAATCTTTGAAAGTGACAGGACAAGTTAACAAAGCAGTTAATAAAGCATATGGGAACCCTGGGTTTACAAACAGAGGCATAGAGTACAAAATCCAAAAAGTTATGTAAATCTTGTATAAAACACTACTTCGGCCCCAGCTGGTGTATTGTGTCCAATTCTGGGCACCACACTTTAGGGAGGACAGGAAGGCTTTCAAGAGGGCACAGAAGAGATTTACTCGAATGGTTCCAAGGATGAGGGATTACAGTTACATGGATAGACAGGAGAAACTGGGGTTGTTCCCCTTAGAGCAGAGAAGGCTAAGAGAAGATTTGATAGAGGTGTTTAAATTCATGAAGTCTTTAGATAGAATAAATCAACATGAGCAAAATCTTTTTTATGGAATGAGTGGTTAGGATTTGGAATGCACTGCCTGATAGGGTGGGGGATACAGATTCAATAATAGCTTTCAAAAGGGAATTAGATAAATGCTTGAAGGACAAAAAATTGCAAGGACATGAGGAAAGAGCGAGGGAGTGTGATTAACTGGATTACATTTGAAAGGGCCAGTGCAGGCTTGATGGGCTGAATGACCTCCTTCTGTGCTGTACTATGCTATGATTCTATTTCACATCATAATTGAAAATTTACTACATTGAGAATAAAAGAAATGAGCACAGATTTTCGCTCAAAAGAGATTATGGAGGTTATTTTTGGCCAAAGGGTGAAAACGGGCGCTAAATGGATGCTGTGCTAATAAGAAACAGGTGTTTCAAAGTCTGGATTTAGCATTCAATTTTCAGGTTAAGTAACGATAAGAACCCATCTCACAAGCAAACTTCTCAACAATTGCACCACCTCCACCAGCATCACAACCTCAACACACTTCGTCCACTATCGAACTAAACACTGACATTCACACACACCACACTATAGCATCCTTCACAGGCACTACTCACACCTCAGACACGTCTTACAGCTCTTCAACCATATGAGGTATCACATACATACAACCACAGCTGTCAAAAAACACTCTTTCTCCTCCAGGAAGAAATTGCACATAACAGGACCTGACCGGGGGAGGACAACCATGTCTGCATGACATCACTCCCCTTGAGGAGGCAATGCTGGCCATGGTCTGGAGGCGAGTGGGAGATGCAGTGGCCAGACCCAGAACAGGGGGCATATTTCCTAGGGCTGTGGCCACTCCAGCTTCCTTAAAGGTGCACAACTATTCCTGATCCCTAATCCCTGAAAGCTATCCTGACTCCCAAGCTCCATATGGTCTGGTCTCATCACACACGTACTTCTGTAGTGGCTACATGCGCTGCACTCTAACCCTTCCAGCATTTTCATTGCAGACTCTCAGGAGCAAGATCCACTTTGCCCCCTGAAGCAAGTACAAGATGAGCAATAGCCACCTCGCCCCTGGAGAAAGAGGAGAGCGAGGGCGATTGCACTGCGTTAATGGATGTCACTGTCGCAGACATCAGCTCAGAGACCTGCATCACACTTAACTTAGAGGCTAGGTTAGAATAGGGATCCTCAAAGTGGGATGCACCAATCATTAGTGGGCAACAGCCACACAGGGTGGAAGGAATACCACAGGTTCTTCTTTTCCAGGGACAAGGTTGCATACTAGTTCTGTACTAGAGGAGTTAGATGAGGACCTTGCAGGGCCAAGCTTCAGAAGAGGACTGATGGGTGCAACAAACCAAATGGTTAGTGCAATGGAGAGCCTGCCTGAAACTAATGGGTCGTGACTAGAGGGGTGGAGGAGTCCGCCTCCACTTTGGTCTGTGGCTTGATGCAGAGCCTAAAACTAATCCTCTCAAACATGGAGGGGCAGGTGTGGGATGTCTATTTGGAGGTTTCTGGTGCTCCCCCTGGTCCCCCTCCTCTTCCTCTTGCTCCTCTTGTGGATTCTGAGTTTGACCTTCTGGCACAATTACTGCGGTAATGGTTGGTCTTTCATGATTGCCAGATTGTGGAGCATGCAGAAAATCACTACGAATCTGGACACCTTCTCAGCTGAGTACCGCAGGGCACCTCCTGACCCGGCAAGGCATCTAAACCTCTGCTTCAGGATCCCAATGATCTGATCAATGATATTCCTGGTGGCTCTCAATGTATGACTCCTCAGCTGGGGTCTGGAGGTTTCTCAGGGGAGTCATGAGCCATAAACCATGGCACCAGAGGGTATCCCTTGTCACCAAGTAGCCAGCATGAGGGTTCAAAGTTCTGTGGGATGGATGATGCTCTAAATATAAATGCATTATGGCAACTGTAATGTCTGTAAGCTTGTAATGTTTGTAGCTCCACACTGTGGATGTGGACGTATTGTGTACTGCAACTGCAGCGTTAATAATAACCAGAACCAGACAGATTCCGGGGGCTTCCGAGAGAGCTGCCTGCCATGTAGGAAGCTGTGTGTGCTTGTGCTCTGTGAATATATCACATTTGGCGATGAGGATGGGATTTTTCAGATGATTTAATGCTTAAATTTTGTTGGGGAAGGATTCAGCCAACCGACAGAGAGACTTTGGAAGTTTCTGTCTTTGGAAAAAAACTACAAAATCCGAGGTAAAATACAGCACATGCTCTGAACAGCTAGAGATTAAAATGGCAGGTGTAATCGGACATTTGGGGGAATATAGACAGGACCGGGAACATCTTAAAGCGTATGTGGATTGGCTAGAAATGTATTTCACTGCAAGTAACATAATCGAAATTCCAGACAATGCAGTCCAGAACCGGGCTGTGTTGGAACGTAAGAAAGCGATCTTCTTATCGGAGGCGGGTCCGGCATTGTACGAAACCCTTGTAAATCTGCTTGTGCCTGATGAGCCAAAGGACACAACGTTTAAAGAGATTTTAACAAAGCTGGAGCAGCACTCTAACCCCAAACCGTTAGAAATTGCTGAATGCTATCATTTTGGGATTCGGAATCAAAAGACTGATTAAAGTTTCAGTGATTACAGCGTAGCATTAAAAAAGCTATCGATGCACTGTAATTTTGGAAACTTTCAAAACCGAGCATTACGGGATCGTTTTGTTTGTGGGGTGAAAAATGATGCTATCAGAAGGAAGTTATTGACGACGGATGACTTGACTTTTGAGATTGCTTGTCAGACAGCGAGGTCGATGGGCATGGCCGAACAATATTCCCGAGAATTAAATAATGATTACGGCCGTCAGTCAACCGAGGTAAATCACCTGCAGGTTCAAAAGTAAAAGATGGTGGGGGCCCAAAGTCTCAGAAACTGGAAATTCTAACAGAGCGTCGAAGTCGTGCTATAGGTGCCTGGGACAACACATTGCTCAAAGTTGTCCATACGTGAAGGCAGAGTGTTTCTTCTGCAGGAAGACTGGGCATCTTGCGAAGGCATGCCGACTGAAGGGTAAACCAGCTTTCAAAGCTATGAGTCCAGCATTCAAAGCTATGAGTAGAAATCCCAAGAGACTACATAGCATGGAAGAACTACAACAGGACGAGGAGATGTTAGAGTTACACGTCATCAGGAGCACGAGGTTAACAGACAGCGATTCGGAAACCATCAAAATCCACATAGATGTTGCAGGATTCAAGATACCAATGGAAATTGACACGGTTGCATCCGTGAGTGTAGTACCGGAGTCGCTGTACCGCGACAAATTTCATGATTTTCAATTGGAGAAATCCAAGATAGAGCTGCGAGGCTATTCCTGTGGTAGGTACCGGTGAAATCTAAAGATCAATTTATGAACTTGCCTCTAATAGTAGTGAAAGGAGACAAGTCTGCCTTACTAAGAAGAAATTGGATGAGCTCACTGAACCTAGATTGGAGTAAGATTTTCTGTGTGGAAGCGAGATTTTCATCAACGGATGAGGTTATCAAGAAGTATCCGAAGGTGTTCTGCGAAACAGGCAGTCCGATTCAACGCTTCAAGGCGAGTGTCAGGGTACAGAAGGACGCTAGATCGGTTTACTACAAGCCACGTTCCATACCATATGCACTCAAGGAGAAAGTTGAGCAAGAACTCAAAAGACTAGAGACTGAGAACATTATTTGTAAGATAGATCGATGTAATTGTTGTTGTACCTAAATCCGATGGTAAGGTAAGGTAAGATTGTGTGGTGATTATAAAGTAACCGTAAACCAGGTTCTAGAGGGTAATGTCCCCAATACATTGCCGAATATGGAAGATTTGTTCACAACACTGATAGGTAGCCAGATCTTCTCAAATTTGGATCTTACGAATGCCTACTTACAGCTTGAACTAGATGAGGAATCCAAGTCATGTTTGACTATAAATACTCATCTAGGCCTATATCAATTTAATAAGCTACCGTTTGGAGTGTCTTCCGCCCTGCCATATTCCAAAGGGTGATGAACCAGATTTTGCAAGGTATTGAAGGGGTAGTATGTTATTTGGATGACATACTAATTTCAGCACCAAATAGGCAAATTCAGAATAACATATTGAATGAAGTCCTCAAACGTCTAGAGAAGCGCAGAGTACGAGTGTCTGCTCGCAAGCGTGAGTTATTTAAAAACTCAGTGGAATACTTAGGGTACAGAATAGACAAAAATGGTTTACATCCAACTATGGTAAAATTGGATGCAATTAGAAATGCACCCACTCCCAGGAATGTCACTGAACTTTGTTCATTCTTGGGTCTTTTGAACTATTATGGGAAGTTCCTACCAAATTTGGCTACAGTATTATATCCACTGAATGAACTTTTGAAAAAACAGGTCCATTGGAAGTGGTCAAAAGAATGCGATACAGCATTCAAGGAGTGTAAAAGCAAATTGGTAGAGAGCACCATGTTAGTTCACTATGACATATCTAAGGAGATTAAGCTAGCATGTGATGCCTCTCCATATGGAGTTGGGGCAGTGATCTCTCATGTATCACTTAGTGGGGAGGAGAGACCAATTGCTTTTGCTTCACGCACTCTCAGTGCCAGTGATAGTAATTATGTGCAAATTGAAAGGGAAGCTTTGGCATTCAATTTTGGGGTCAAGAAGTTTCACAAATACTTGTATGGTCATACGTTTACCATCATTACAGACCATAAGCCCCTAACAGCAATCCTCCATCCAAAGTCCCCAGCTCCAACATTATCTGCAGCCCGAATGCAGAGATGGGTTTTGATTTTGTCAGCATATACATATGATATTGAATACAGACGATCAGCTGATCACAGTAATGCTGATGCAATGTCTAGATTGCCTTCCCCATCACAAGTTACACCCGATAGGGAAGAAGTGTTTTGTTTTTCATACATTGACGAACTGCCAGTCACAGCTGAAGAGATTGGTAGAGCAACCAAACGTGACCCAGTTATGTCAAAGGTGTATAATTATATTGCAAATGGATGGCCAAACCAGGTAACAGACAAAGATACACATCCATTCTTCATTCCTAGGAATGAATTATCAGTCGATAAAGATTGTATGATGTGGGGTGCAAGAGTGGTTATACCAAATAAATTCAGGTCTAAATTATTAGGAGACCGCCATGCCCAACACCTGGGAATGTGCTTGATCAAGAGTTTTGCACACAGTTATTTATGGTGGCCAGGTCTTGATAAAGATATAGAGTACATCGTGAATCAGTGTCAATCGGTAAGCAAGCAACCACCATCAGTACCATTACAGCCATGGAAATGGCCTCCCAGGGTGTGGCAAAGGCTACATATTGATTTTGCTGAGTTAGAAGGACAACAATTGTTCATTTTGATTGATAGCCATTCGAAGTGGGTTGAGGTGTTTCCAATGTGGAAAATAACAACAAGTAAAACATTGGACATTTTACGAAAATTATTTTCTTCATTTGGTCTCCCTGAAGAGATTGTTTTGGATAATAGACCACAATTTCATTCAGATGCATTCGCACAATTCACAAGCAACAATGGTGTGAAACATACCAAGGTTCCACCATACCATCCTGCTTCGAATGGTGCAGCAGAGCGCACTGTACAAATTGTAAAACATGCCCTCATAAAACAAATGTTAGATTCATATCTAAGGAAATGACAGTTGTCATTGGATCACAAATTGGCTAATTTTTTGATTACATATCGAAATACTCCTCATACAACTACTAGTAGAACACCAGCAGAGTTGTTTCTCAAACAACAGCCACGAACCAGATTCTCATTGTTAAAGCCAAATTTGGCACAGTCCGCAGAAGAGCCACAATTAAGACAGAAAGAGAATCATGATAGAGGTAGAGTAAAAGAGAGAAGTGTGAAATTAAACTAGAAGGTGAGAGTGAAGAACCATCACCATAAATGGTTAAAGTGGTTACCAGGAAGAGTGGTGAAGATCTGTGGTCCTCGCACATATTTGGTAAAGATGTTTGATAATGGACAGGTTAGGTTTGTTCATATTGATCATATTTTACCTACAGACATGGAAGGGGTTGAAAGTGGGAATGATTCAATTATTTCTGACTCATCAGATAGTTTTGATACACCAGCAGCAAATCCTAAATCCAATGTACTGGAAACAAATCCAGGAGAGAATCAGAATGAAAGTCTGAGTCCGAGTCAGGAAAACAAAGAGCCTGAAGTTAGAGTGAATTCAAATGAAAATCAAGGAAATTCCGTGGAGGAAAACGTTCCTCAGGATGAGTCTCGGATGAGTGTGAAATCGACACCGTGTTTGGAAGGTTCTGTTCGAAAGCGAAGGTATCCTCTTCGAAACAGAAAACAAGTGGTAAAGTTAAATTTATAAATAAGGAAAAAAATAAGTCTATGTCCTGTGTTATGTATAAACATGAAAGTTAAGTATGATGTTTGTTATAATAACTTCTTCATTAAGGAAGGAGAAGTGTAATGTCTGTAAGCTTGTAATGTTTGTAGCTCCACACTGTAGATGTGGACGTATTATGTACTGCAACTGCAGAGTTAATGATAAACAGAACCAGGCAGATTCTGGTGGCTTTCGAGAGAGCTGCCTGCCATGTAGGAAGCTGTGTGTGCTTGTGCTCTGTGAATATATCACAGCAACTACCTAGATAGTAGACACTCACCTGCATGATGTACAGCAGGTGGTCGCAGACAAGCTGAACATTGAGGGAATGGAATCCCTTCCTATTCCTGAACACCTTGGAGTATAAATGAGGGGCTCACATGTGTGCAATCAATGGCTCCCTGGACTATGGGGAATCCCGTAATCCTGTCGAATCCTAGTCAAAAAAGTAAAAGACAATGGGATCCAAGGGAAAGTGGCAAATTGCATCCAAAATTGACTCAGTGGCTGGAAGCAATGTGTAATAGTCGACGGTTGTTTTTATGACTGAAAGGCTGTTTCCAGTAGTGTTCCACAGGGGTCTGTACTAGGTCTCCTGCTTTTAGTGGTATATATCAATGATTTAGACTTCAATGTAGGGGACTTGATTAATAAATTTGCAGATGATACAAAAATTGGTTGTGTGGTTGATAGTGAGGAAGAATGCGGTAGACTGCAGAAAGATATCAATGGACTGGTCAGGTGGGCAGAAAAGTGGCAAATGGAATTCAATCCAGAGAAGTGTGAGATAATGCATTTGGGGAGGGCTAACAAGGTAAGGGAATACACAATAAATGGTAGGATACCGAAAAATGGCGAGGAACAGAGGGACCTTCAAATTGCATGTCCACAGATCCCTGAAGATTGCAGGGCAGGTAGACAAGGTGGTTAAGAGGGCATGCAGGATACTTGCCTTTATTAGCTGAGGCATAGAATACAAAAGCAAGGAGGTTATGCTTGAACTATTTAAAACATTAATAAGGCCACAGCTAGAGTATTGCATATAGTTCTGCTCACCACATTACAGGAAAGATGTGATCACACTAGAGAGGATACACAAGAGATTTTCAAGGATGTCACCTGGACTGGAGAATTTTAGCTATGAGGAAAGATTGGATAGGCTGGAGTTGTTTTCATTGGAACAGAAATGAAGGAGACTTAATTAAAGTGTATAAAATTATGAGAGGCCTAGATAGAGTGGATAGGAAGGGCCTATTTTCCTTAGCAGAGAGGTCAATAACCAGGGGGCATAGATTTAAAGTAATTGTTGAAGGAATAGAGGGGAGTTGAGGAGAAATTATTTCACCCAGAGGGCAGTGGGGGTCTGGAACTCACTGCATGAAAAGCTGAAACCCTCATTACATTTAAAAAGTACTTGGAGTTCAGTAACATGCAAGGCTGGATAGCTCTTTTTCAACTGGCGCAGACATGATGGGCTGAATGTGCCGTAATTTTTTATGATTTTATGATTCTCTCTGCCTCTAGTCTTCTCTGGCAATAGGGAATGATATATAATCATTCCTCAGAGCATATACAGCCACAGAGACATCCCTTATGCAGAAGTGCACAGAGGATTGCAATATGTGACTTATATCACCTGTGGCAGTCTGGAAGGTTCCAGTAGCATAAAAATGAAGTGTTACTGTTACCTTGACTGCTACAGGCAATACAGTCCTGGCTGTGCTGGGACGTCTGAGTCTTCGTTCCACGAGGCCACAGATCTCTTGGTAAAGCGCAACCTTCTCATGCACTGGTCTTGGGTCATGAAAATGGAGGAGTAGTGCTCTCTGAAGATCCTGGGTGGATAGGGCCTCCCGCTGAGGGCAAGCTAATGAAAAATGTTAAAATTATATACTTTGACTAGCAAGGTATTGTAACCTTGTAGTTTTAAAATACAATACACCTTTAGAACTATTAAAAATAACCAATTTAAAATACATTAATTTAAATAAAATTAGAGATTTGCTAATCATTTAAATATTTATTAAAATCGAGCCTGATATAATGGATTGCCTATAAGCATGGATTTTCTTTTATTTGGGGAATTTATACTCCTCAGATCCTTTTACATAGTAGCTGCAGATGAGTAACTATCATCTATATCATGTAGCAAGAAGCTCTAAATCATCATCTACTTACAAAAATAGCAACAACTATCCAAAGAATAAGTGGATCTCCTTCTCAATTTACAGCATAAAATGAATTATTATGGGAAGGTACAAAATAAAAAAAGTAGAAAAGTCAATCCGCAAATTTTTATATTGTACTTCTGATTTTCGAGTCCAAATAATTTATGTAAATGGTGAATAACAGTGGTCCCAGCACCACTCCTTGTGGAACATCACCTCCCACCTTTTGCCAGTTTGAGTAACTACTTTTAACCCCTACGCTCTGTTTTCTGCTCTGTAGCCAGTTTGCTTCCCATTCTGCTACTTATTCCCTGACTCCACCTGTTACAACCTTAGTCATGAGTCTACTATACGGTAGCTTATCAAAGGCCTTTTGGAAATCCAAATATTTGGGCTTAGAATTTGGGTACTTACCACTTCTTGATAAAAATGGTGGCCAGTTCACTTCCGCCCACCTCTGAAGAGGGACTTCGCACTGTTATTAGCAGCGCTGGCCCTAGAAATTCAGAACAGCAGAGTGTGTAACGCCAACTTGACATCACGTTCTGCAAACTTGGATCTCTGTGATAACTTTAATGCTGGGTCCTAAGCTTACTCTGAAAAGCGAGTATGCAGCAGACCTACAGACATGCTGTCTGTGCTATTTAAAGGGACACATACATCTTTCAGGTAAGTTTGTATTTAAGCTTTTGGACTGGATTTTTTATATTTTATTGAAGTAGTGGCAATAGATGTTAAAGTTTTTATAGTCTGCAGTCAGTGCAGTGAGTACTGTCAGATGCTTGCAAGGCCTTGGATGGTAAAGGAAGGCCTCTGAAAAGACAGAAAATGCTGGAAATACTCAGCAGGTCAGGCAGCATTTGTGAAGAGAGAAAAAGAGTTCACGTCTCAGGTCAAAATGCTGTCTAAACTTCTGAGTATTTCCAGCATTTTCTGCCTTTATTTCAGATTTCTAGCATTCGCTCACAAAGGGAAGAAGAAGACCCAGAAGAGGAGAAAGCAGAAGGGGAAGAAGCTGAAAGAAGGATGCAACCCAGACAGCCCCTTTCTAGACGGGATATCTGGAATGTAATCATTCGCCTACAGTATCAGTGACCACAGCCTCAATTACCCTTTCAACATTAGTCCCACACCTTTCCTTCCCTCTGTTACTGACCATCACATCATCCGCTTGGCCACAATGCTGTAATAAAAGTCACCACAAAACAAACTTTTCAAACCAACTTTATCCAATATTACATCAAGAAATCAACTAATCACCCTTGTGCATTCCTTTAGTCCCTTAGTGACTGTCTTGTGTGTGCCTTTGCCTGTCCCACTGATTTCATGCAGCGCTACTCCAGTGTCTGCAGCATGGCTGGTGGAAGGCTGCTGACTTTCAATGGTGACACTGCAGATGGCCTTGCAGGATGACCTTGAACAGCTGGTGGCGGGGAATGTCAAATTAAGTGACAGCATTTCTTCTTATTATTATTATTCACTCTGCGCTCCCTCTTCGTCAACCACTGATTGGGCTTGATGCATTTCTTGGGTGTGTGAAATGAGGAAGGCACAAGGGTGGAGTTGTAGTGAGGTGAGGGAGGGAAAGCAAGAGAATAAGGATAAAGTATGAGGGAGGATATCAGCATCTTGTATTCTTTCTGTCCCAGCGCTGGCCAATGGTTCAACCATTCCCCTGCCAAGATTGGCTTGCACCGTTTCCTCCAAGGGGGTGAGGTAAAGTTATGAATGGAAGGTGTGCCTCGTGTTTGGTAGAGATTGTTGGTAGGTGAATGGCGGGGGTGGGGGGTTGGTGGGGGCGAGGGCTGTGCATTGAGCAGTGTGCGAGGCTAGAGGTGCAGTTTTTAGGAGATGGCTTTTGAAGATGCATTCACTGACCTTTACCACTGGTCTCAGATCATGAAGCTTCTTTGGACACTGGAACCAGGTTATGAAGGTGGCATGATGGCCTCGGTGATGTGGCCCCACATCTGGAGGACCTCTCTGCCCCTGTGGTAGAGGACCTCTCCTGCAGTGTTGACCCCCCAACCACCCCACACCAAGCTGGAGTGCTGCGTTTGAGACCCTGGGTGCATCTTCCCTGGCTTTCTGAACCATTTGTGTTACTGCTGAAGCACTTTTACAATTTGTTTTAGATGTGGAAGGCAATTCAACTTTAAAAGCTGAAGACTGCTATTTGAGAATTAATTTTAATGTTTATTTTTTCAGAAGGCAGTTGAGCTCTAAGGTTCAGAAACTTCCTATTTTTAAATGATTTTTATTTTCACCATTTTAGAAGGTAGTTCCCCTTTAAGGGACCGACGCTGCTTTCTAAAATGACAGGCTAGCTTTAAGAGAATGCTGTTCTTGCTCCAGAGGCGCTATGGCCAGGATACATTGGGCCTCCTACTGTGAATAACGCCAGAAAACCAGCCTTACAATGTAAGTTTAGTGCTGCACTAATGTTAAACAGCAGGCAGCACCGAAATACCGGTAGCACCGGCAGCTTTTCGGTGCATTGGAATTTTTAGCCCATTATGACTACTGTATTGCCCTTATTTACCCTTTCTGTTACTTCTTCAAAGAATTCAATAAGGTTGGTCAAGCATAACCTGCCCTTTTGAAATCCGTACTGGCTACACTTTATTATATTTTCAGTTTCTAGATCTTTCTCTATTTCATCTTTGAGTGAGAATTCCATTATCTTTCCTACCACTAACATTAAGCTAATTTGTCTATACTTCCCTGGACTTGTTCTATCTCTCTTTTTAAATATAGGAATCACATTAGTTGTCCGCCAGTCCTCTGGCACTATTCCCTTTTCTAATGAATTCATATATATATGTAATAGTACCATTGACCTCTTCCCTAACTCCTTTTAATATTTTTGGATGCAATCCATCCAGATCAGGAGTTTATCCGATCTAAGTTTGATTAGTTTATCAATTATCTTCCCCCATTCTATCTTAAATATCTTTATATCTTTTTTGATATTTTCTTCTAGTGTTATGTCCACCTTATTTGTCTCCCTGGTAAATACCGAGGCAAAGTAATTATTTAATATTTCTGCCATTTTGCTGTCATTACCTGTGAGCTTATCATGTATAGTTCTTGGTAACCCTATCCCTATAATGTTAAATGTATATTTACAGTGAGAATGGAGGTAGGAAATGGAAGGCTTGTTAGGTCATTACTGATCACATGTTCTGCAAACTGTTTAATTTATGCTGCATATGAACAGGTGTTATTATGAGCAGAAGTTATTGTAGATGATAAAGATAAAATGTTTCAATCCCATTAATTATTATGTGATAATGCTTTAATTTGCAGACCTCTTTCAATTCAGAAATGCAAAGATCCAAAACACAAGACTTTCCATTTAGATAGCTAGGGCCCAAAAAATGGGCGATGTTCCAGCCTTAGCGATGTTTCAGCCTTCAGGATCGCTGGAAGATTGCCCATTTTTCGGATCGTCACTTTCGGCCTTTTTTTAGGAGCAGCGATACCTCAGCGATGTGAAATGGGCCTCAGCGATGTGGAAGGCAAGGCTTCCCTAGCATCGGCCTTCTGCGTGTGTTTTTTTTTGCAAAGAAGTTTTCCCGCGATTCAGGAGGTCAGGGGTTATCCATGCATGCGCAGAAGGTAAGAGGAGAGAGAGAGAGAGGAGAGAGAGAAATGCATTGGAGAGGAGAAAGAGATACAGAGCATCTAGAGAGTTAGCGATTTACTTTTTTTGTTATTTATTATGTCTGGCCACGAGTCTGACAGTGGGCAGGAGGTGGAGGGGAGGAGAAGGGCGGAGCCTTTTTCTGATGAGGTGAATGAGGCCCTCATTAGTGAGGTCCATAGCCGGTGGGGCGAACTAACCCGAGGTGGGCGTGGGAAACCTCCACCCCGGGCATACCATAAAATTTGGGGAGAGATCACCGACGTGGTCTTGTCGCCGTCCAACGAGGCAAGGGGATCGGACCAGTGCCGCAGGTGCTGGAACAGCCTGGCTGCTTCAGCAAGAGTAAGTATTAAACATATTTTACATTGTAATGATCCACATAATATGTAAATCTCCCTGATTGAAATTAAGCTGGTTATTCTTGCATATAATCCCCGCTAAGATCTGGACAGGACTCGGAACATGAGCCCTTTTTAAGTCTTTTAAGTCTAAATTTGGCACCGTCTCCTTTTGGATTACATTGGTGGTGACCTTTACCCAGACTGTGTCAGTCTCTCCGGTTGCTGTCACTTACACAGTGAACCAGCTTGGACTGGGACACTTTCGAACAATAGCTCCTGTCATTCCTGAGCGGTCCTGGTTACCTCCCCACCCACCCTGGGGGCCCTCATGAAGATTGTAGTCGAGATGTTTTGTGTCCAGCATTAGGTCCTAAACACGATCTTATGAAATATTTTATCCGAACATAGATGTTAAAACCATGCATCAATTATGGATACAAACCATATGAGCATATAACGTTGTAACCTGTTGTCTTTACATGATAGTACCTTAGCTCATGCCATGCTCTTGTCACATTTGCAGAGGAAAATATCTAACCGATGAGGCCCTGCTCAGCTGCAGCAGCTCACCGACCAAGAGGAACGTGCTGTGACACTTGTGGAAACCCACAGTCGCTCGGCCACCACCCATGGTGTTGCAGAACCCTCCCTTGCATCACGTGAGTAATGTGTAAAGCAGTGTTAAAGTAATGTAATGTAATTTAATTATAATATACAAATTATGTCATGTTATGCATGCAGCTTCTGTGCTTCTCTCAGGTTAACAACATAAGAACATAAATAGGAGCAGGAACAATAGCAGCCTATCTGGCCCCTCGAGCCTGCTCTGCCATTTGATAAGATCATTGCTGATCTGATCTGAATTCCCTGCCGCAGAGAATTGTTGATGGCAGTTCATTGGATATATTCAAGAGGGAGTTAGATATGGCCCTTACGGCTAAAGGGATCAAGGGGTATGGAGAGAAAGCAGGAAAGGGGTACTGAGGTGAATGATCAGCCATGATCTTATTGAATGGTGGTGCAGGCTCGAAGGGCCGAATGGCCTACTCCTGCACCTATTTTCTATGTTTCTATGTTTCTATGTAGGGCTCAGCTCCACTTCCTTGTCCGCTCCCCATAAACTTTCACTCCCTTATCATTCTGTCTATCTCCGACTGATCCAGCCTCCACAGGTCTCTGGTGCAGTGAATTCCACATAGATGTACTACCATATGTACTACCATATGATGCATTAATATGTAAAGTCTCTCGGTCACATTTATTGTCGTCATGCTGCTCCTCCTATGTATGCCAGCGCAGCGCAAGAATCATGTGTACCCTTCTGTTCTAATAAGCTCAATAAGCTCAATTGTGTTTTGCAGGTCCCACAATGCCTATGGCGCAAAGCGAGGCCACACCGGCACCTGCACCTGCACCTTTATCCGCAACTCGCAGCTTGCAGGTGGTCATCATCACGGGTGGGGAGGAGGAGGAGGACACCACATCACCAGAGGAGGGAGTTATGGTAACGGAGGAGGATGCCTCTGGACCTTGTACCTGCGGCCACTTATGTGTCGTCATCTTCGACATAAGAAATAGCGGGACCAAGTGGCTTGCAGCCAGCGATGTCAAGGCGTATAATAGTGCCCACACCGACCCCACGGAGGTCGAGTCAGTGAGGTCAGCACACGCCTCCTCTGGCAGATCACATTGAGGGCTTGACCAGTCTGTGCATGGAGAGTGTCACGGTAAGTCACGACCTCTTCTAAGCATTTGGTGTTTACTCGGGAAACATGTCCCGGATGTCCGCTCGCATATCGGAGGATATGCAGCAGATGATCCGGGAGATGTGTGGGCAGACTGCAGCATGCGATAGTGTTGGGAGACGGCACTGCACCCCAAGGTACCGTCCTACCAACGACCAGCACAGATGCAAGTCAGGAGGAAGAACTTCCTTTTGGCTCAGAAGTCGTTTACGCAGGAATGTCATCTCCTTCACCACCTCCTGAGCCAATCGTGCCATCATCACCCCCCGCCCCCCCCCCCACCCCTCCCCCTTCCACAGCAAGAAGTCTTGCCATTGCCCACTGCACGTCCGACTCATTCCGCTACCCGGGGATTCAAACATGGGGTTAAGACCCGGGGGTTAAAGGACATGGAGGGAAACATGGGCGCAGTTAGGGAGGGGTGTGTTTTATTGTTTTTGTTGTTGTTGTTGTGCTTTATTATTGGGTGATTGTTGAGGGGGTGGGATGGGGTGGGGGAGGGGTAGTTACAGTTCAAAAAACTATTTCCACTGTTAAATTAATAAAAAAGTTTTATTGAATGTTACAATTATTGTGCGGTGTCTTATAATAACGTAAGGTAAGGTAAAACAAATACAATTGTTGGAAAACAATGGCCAGACCAGGCAAGGATGAAATGTAAGGCAACTGCAACTGTGGTCTTTCTGTAACTGGAACTGGAACTGTCACCAATGTAAGTTCATGCAAAGTGTTCATTTATGAGCTGCTGACACAAGAGTTTTGCAGCCGCGTAACTCCCACGGGGTTTTTCCAGTCTTGCGGGGGGCGTGGGAACATGGGTTCATCGCCAGGCTGATTGTGCTCCCCGAGGTCCTCATCAACCTCCTCCTCCTCTTCATCTGCCTCTTCCGCCTTCACTCTTTCCTGAGGTGGACCGGCAGCCTCATCTGGCAAATGTTGTTCTCTTCTTATAGCTTGGTTATGCAACATGCAGCACACCACAATAAACTCAGCGACCTGGTCAGGGTGGTATTGTAGGCTGCCTCCAGAGTGGTCCAGGCATCTGAAGCGCTGCTTCAGCACTCCAATTGTCTTTTTCAACGATATTGCGTGTAGTTATATGGCTTTCGTTGTAACGCTTCTCAGCTTCCGTCTGGGGATTACGCAGCAGGGTCATGAGCCAGCTGGTAAGGCCATATCCTTTATCTCCCAGCATCCAACCGTGACCTTGTGGCTGACTGTTAAACAGGTCAGAGACAGTGCTCTAATGCAAGATGTGCGCATCATGGATGCTGCCTGGAAAATGAGCAATTACTGCCGTGATTATTTGGTTGTGGTCGACAACGAGCTGCACATTCAGGGAGTGGAATCCCTTTCGATATGAAACACCTGTAAAGGGGCTCTCAGGGTGATGTACGAACAGTCTATTGCTCCCTGCACCTTGGGAAAGTTTACTATTCTCGAGAACCCCAAAGCCCTCCTGGTCTGCACCTACCTGGTCATAGGGAACCTTATAAAGTCCATCCTCCATACGTAAAGGGCTTTTGTCACCTGTCGAATGGAGCAATGTGTGGCGTGCTGATACCACAGATGTCACCAGCTGAAGCCTGAAAGGAGCCCAATGTATAGAAGGATAGTGCCGCAGTAACCTTTACCTCAACGGGCAGTACGGTCCTGATGGTGCTGGAAGGCTGCAGATCTCCCTTGATGAGCTGGCATATCTCAGCGATGACCTCCTTTTGGAAGCCCAGCCTCCTAAGGCATGTGTTATCCGACAAGTTCAGGTATAATCGCTTTTCCTTGTAAGTTCGTTGGGTGTACGGTTTCCTCCTCTGCATTAGCCTGCCACCTCTTTGATTGGGCTCTTCACTAAACCCAACTTCAGATTCCAGCATGTGAGCATTTCCAAATAATGGTAGAGAAGTTACAGACCCTATCACTATTGCTATAAATGCCCTTTGTCCTCAATAAATATAAATATAAATATAAATGTGAGCAGATCAGTCAGTAAATAAGGCCCTTAAATAACTCACAAATTACAATTATCCTGATAAGCCCCTTCTTTAAGCAACCTCTCACTTCCTCCAACATTCAAAATGGCATCTGTAGTGCCGAGTTCTGTGAAGAATGCCAGGTAGGAGCAGCTTTTCTCCAGCGATCTCCAGCGATCTTCTCGGTGAACGATCAGCCCGGCAATGTGTGGACAATGTGTCGAAAGTTGCGGTGGGCGATCACCTCGGCGATGTAAAATTCTTGTGTGCCGAAAGTTGGGCCGGCATTCTTTGGGTGATGTCTCGGCCCAACTTTCAAATTTTCAGGTAAAATGGGCGATAGCCTGCCTGTTTGGGCGATAGTTGGGTGATAGCCCAGCGATTTTCAGTGAAAAGTCCAGCCCCAAGATTTTTTTTTACTAATAGAGGTGGTTGTCTGGAGGAGAGCCGAGTGGAAGTGAATCCGCAGTATGTGTTGGCTGGCTGAAAAGTGGGGAAAACATGGGATAGATTTTTCTCTGGATGTTGGTTACATTGTGATATAACTCTTTCTTATTACCATTTATATATTAGAATGTATTATCAAATATGAGTATCACTAATTATTTAGGTGTATTTTTTAAGGAGGATTTCAACTATGATGCTAATGATTCAAAGCAATTTTATCACTATATTTATTATATTATATTGTTCATCTTTGTGCCCTCTACTATCATGCACATGTGATATGAATTATACATTGGGAAGACCGAAGCCATTGTATTCAGTCCCCACCACAAACTCTGTTCCCTAGCCACTGACTCCATCCCTCACCCCAATATCTGTCTGAGGCTGAACCAAACTGTTCACAATGTTGGTGTCATATTTGACCCTGAAATGAGCTTTTGACCACATATCCGCTAGACTCGACTATTCCAACGCACTACTGGCTGGCCTCCCACGTTCTACCCTACGTAAACTTGGGGTGATCCAAAACTCGTTGCCCATGTCCTAACTTGCACCAATCCCATTCACCCATCATCCCTGTGCTCACTGACCTATATTGGGTCACAGTTAAGCAATGCCTCGATTTCTAAATTCTCATTCTTGTTTTCAAATTCCTCCATGGTCTCACCCCTCCCTATCTCTGTAATCTCCTTCAGGCCTGTCATGTATCTTACATGGCCACTGTTGGTACTATATCAAGGTGTGCCACCAGAGGGCACAGCAGTGGGAGACTCATTGGGTACCTGTACAGGTGTGCCTGGCCTAGTATAAAAGGCAGACCACCAGTGTGATCCTCACTCTGGAGTTAACTAATAAAGGACTAAGGTCACTACAGCTCAAGTACAACACACTGCCTCGTGGAATCATTGTTAGAGCATCTAAGGACACAACAACTGGCGTCGAGAATACGAACTTTCACGTGGAAATGGCTACCCTTGGTACGTTGCAGCAGTTCGCCGATAGTAATGATTGGGACGCCTTTGTTGAGAGGCTAGAAACTTTTTCGCAGCAAACGATCTGGCAGGAGACGACCCAGCTGATAAGCATCCCGCTATCCTGCTAACCAGTTGTGGGCGCAACGTCTATGGCCTCGACAGGGACTTGCTGGCACCAGCGAAGACAACGACCAAGTCGTACAAGGAGCTTGTAACCCTGATCCAGGAGCAACTCAAGCCCAAGGAAAGCATCCTCACAGCCAGACACGGATCTGTACCCACCGACGGCCCGAAGGCCAGGAAGTCACGAAGTATGCCGCAGACCTCAGGAGGCTGGCGGCACCGTGCGAGTTTGGCACCCACCTCAACGAAGCGCTGTGGGACATTTTTGTCATTGGAATTGGCCATGAGGGCCTTCTTCACAAGATACCACAGTCACACTGCAGAAGGCCATCTCGGTGAGCCAGTCATTCATGACCTTGACCTGCTGCTCCAGACAGATGTCTCACCCTCAGAACTCAAACCCGGCAGGTACTGTGCACAGAGTGGCGCCGTTTAAAGGCTGGACTGTGGAGTGTGAATCCTCCCAGGGAAGAGAGAACAGGCCTCCGAGTCCCTTAACTCAGAGTCCTCCAAGGGGGGCTAATTGAGTAGCACCATGCTGGCGTTGCGGAGGGAATCACAGGGCTCACCAGTGCCGTTATAAAGACTATGTTTGCAAAGGCTGCGGCACAAAGGGCCACCTTCAGTGAATGTGTAAGAGAAATAGGACTCACTGTGTCAATGAGGAGTCCGCAGATGGCCATGAATCCAGCGTGGATTATGAATTGTTAGACAGAGAGGCAGCCCAGTCCCACGGGGAGGTACATAGCATGTTTACCTGCACCAATGAGTGCTCCCTGCTGAAGATGGAAGTCGAGATAGAGGGAAATCCAGTCTTCATGGAAGCGGACACGGGGGTGAACCAGTCAGTAATGAATCAAGAAGCCTTTGAGAGGCAATGGGACAATAAGGCTGACCAACCCGAGTTGGCCCCGGTTCAGGTAAAACTGCGCACCTACACCAATGAAATCATCCCAGTCGTTGGTAGTGTGAATGTAAAGGTACTCCATGATGGCGTGGTGCTCAAGTTACCTCTGTGGATTGTTGCAGGTGATGGACAAACACTGCTCGGCAGAAGGTGGATGGAGAAGATCCAGTGGAAGTGGGAAGATTTCACCCCTCCAGCGATGGAAGTGGGAAGATTTCACCCCTCCAGCGATCGAAGCCCTCTGCGTTCAGAGGCAAAGCAAGCCCTCACCTGAGGGTGGACCATGCACCAGTGAGCTGACCAGCACAGCACCTGAGACACAGACCACTCAGCATGACTGTGTGGAGATGATCCAGCAGAGATGCCCCGAACGCACCTTCCAGGCTCCAGTGGCAGGACTCAGGTGGGAGAAAATCGGATCCAGCAGTGACTTCCCAACTTTGGAGGCAGAACCCATGGAGAAGAGGATCACCGCAGTTGACATCATGGATGAAGAAAAGATGGCGCCCCGCACCACGAGGTGATGTGCTGAAGACAAAGATGGCCAGACCACGAGGTGCAGCGCTGATGGAGCAACATGTGGCCCCAAACGGAGAAGCGGATTGGGGTAAAGCAAGCAAGGCTCTCTTAAAGGAGGCTGGCAACCCACTACAATTAAAGAGACAGTTCCACACAATTAAGGAATGTAACAAGAATTGTAAGTTAGAGACTAAAAGTGCAACGGACTATGTAAAGTGTGTATCTGACCATGTAAAATGTGTAACTTGTAATCGGAATTGCATATATGCAACCAGCGAGGAAAAGTCGTGCAATTATGTACAATGTGTAATTGATGATTTCAACTATGCTGTGCAACCAGGGAGGAAAAGTCACGCGATCATGATCGGACCCCTAGAGTGTCCATCATAAGCAAGGAAAAGCTGTGTGATGCAGGATTCCCACCACACGCAGCCGATGCAGAGGGCAGACACCCATCGGGTGCACACAGGTCCAGCAAGCTACCCAATGCTGTAGTCTGCTTCCCGGGGACCAGAGACATGCACCACGAAGTGTGGCCACAAGCAGCCAACACACACGAGCTGCGAAGCAAGTGACCTCAACAAGGCAAAGACATCGGTGGTGATACCATGCCTTGGGTCAGCTCCATCTCTCAGGCAATCGGTGGTACCAACTGCCACGAGCCTGAAGGAGCAGACTGCACCAAGGCCATACCCCTAGATGTAGGGTCACCTGCCACTGGTTCCCCAGAGGAGACAGGCACCAGCCAGGATCTCAAACCAAGTGATGCTTAGGCCAGCGAGTCAGCGGTTCCCAGTGCACTGCTAGACGACAGCTCCTCAAGGAGCAGCTGGGACCCAGGTGGTAAAGAAAGGACGGGGGAGTCACAGACATCTGTGAACCTACCTGATGCTCGGGACCATGGTAACAGCCCCGAGAGCAGGCTACGTGAGCCAAACGGTTTCCCACTGCCAGCATCGTGCACTGAACCGCCATCAGACTGCAGGGACACCACCCAGCAGCTCCGGAACTAGCTTATCCTTACGCACCGGTCACCGCATCGACAAAGCATCGAATGCTCTTGTCGCACCACGGAACCACACACAAAAAAAAATGCAAAACCCTGAACTTGAACATACATGAATGCCAGGAGCCCCCGCCACACCAACGTGGAAATGGAATGGTCAGGAACACACACACACAAACAGAAACCATCAGCACGCTACTGCACCAACAACCCACCCAAGGTTGAGCCGGCCTGTCAGAGGTCCACCTGACAGAACCCACATAGAGCTAAGGCCAGAGCATAGTTAATGCAGAGGCGATTTGCACTGAGGGTTCAGGGGGGAGTGATGTCATGTATCTTACATGGCCATTGTTGGTACTATATCAAGGTGTGCTACCAGAGGACACAGCAGTGGGAGACTTGTAGGTTACCTGTACAGGTGTGCCTGGCCTAGTATAAAAGGCAGGCCACCTGGTGTGGTCCTCACTCTGGAGTTAACTAATAAAGGACTAAGGTCACTACAGTTCAAGTACAACACACTGCCTCGTGGAGTCATTGGGCTAGATTTTCCCCAAGCAGGTTTTTCGTCGCACTTATCATAAATGCGGCGAATTTGTGCACTGGAAATGGCGCCGAAAAAATGTGCCCCCATTCTGGCTGCTCTGCTGTGTGTCCCGGGTCCTGGCGTGGCGTTTCTCGTGGGGTGAGAGGTGGAGCTACAGTCCTGCGCAGCAAACACTGCCGGCACCTCTGCACATGCGCGCTAGAGTGTGCGCGCATGTGCAGTAGCTCATCGCAGCCCGACACTGTGTGGGAGGGACCGAAGCACACCGAGTGGCCTGCCGCACACTCTGATATCGAAGGATCGCATTGGAGTAAGGGAGTCTGGTGGTGATGAAGGGACATGTGAGTTTTAGTGGCAGATGAGCTGTGGCCCTTTTGACAAGGGTGGGGGAGTGGGACTAGCTGAAGTGCTCTTGCAGAGAGCCGCCACGGGCTTGACGGAGCAATGACTTGTTGCAGAGCCAGGATGGCAAGGAGAATTCACAGGACACCGGAGAGGAGAGCATTGACAGCCAAAAGTGCCCAGTGTGTAAGATCATCTTCCCGCTCAACCTGGAGGACTTTAAACTCGAGCAGCACGTTGTGAAGCACTTTGTAGTCTTTCCTCTCCCTCCCCTCTCCCGATGCCGCCGAGACCAGTCTTTCCTCTCCCTCCCCGCCTCCCGAACCGGCCCGCTGCCTTCCCTGGCCGATTTCAACTAAAGGTAGGATTTAATACAATTTTTTAATTGTTGTTCAATTGTTTACCCTACTTTTATGTAGTTATTTGAACTTTAATATTGAATATATGCTGCTTGGTGCTTGGTGCAGGTCCTACCTGCGCCAATTTTTTAACTGCCCACAACGTTTTTCAGAGCTGGACACATATGCTGACCGAAGTGGATTTGAAGTAACTTTTAGCTGGCCAAAATGGCATAAACATACAAACATAGAAACATAGAAAATAGGTGCAGGAGAAGGCCATTTGATCCTTCGAGCCTGCACCACCACTCAATAAGATCATGGCTGATCATTCACCTCAGTACCCCTTTCCAGCTTTCTCTCCATACCCCTTGATCCCTTTAGCTGTAAGGGCCTTATCGAATTCCCCCTTGAATATATCCAATGAACTGGCATCAACAACTCTCTGCGGTAGGGAATTCCACAGGTTAACAGCTCTCTGAGTGAAGAAGTTTCTCCTCATTTCAGTCCTAAATGGCTTACCCCTTATCCTTAGACTATGTCCCCTGGTTCTGCACTTCCCCAACATCGGGAACATTCTTCCTGCATCTAACCTGTCCAGTCCCGTCAGAATTTTATATGTTTCCATGAGATCCCCTCTCATCCTCCTAAACTCCAGTGAATACAGGCCCAGTCGATCCAGTCTCTCCTCATATGTCAGTCCTGCCATCCCGGGAATCAGTTTGGTGAAACTTCGCTGCACTCACCCAATAGCAAGAACGTCCTTCCTCAGATTACGAGACCAAAACTGAACACAATATTCCAGGTGAGGCCTCACTAAGGCCCTGTTCAACTGCAGTAAGACCTCCCTGCTCTATACTCAAATCCCCTAGCTATGAAGGCCAACATACTGTCATGTATCTTACATTATTATATATAACTGTATCCCAACATGCTATACATGACTGTAATAAGATATGACCTGTAACCACCAGCATACCTTACCACCGGGGGTGCACTTGCAAGAGACAGGTATATAAGCACAGGTCTCAGGCAAGTGCCGCATTCCAGAGCTGTGAAATAAAAGGTGCAGGTCCAGAGTGACCTTGACTTCACTACATGCCTCGTGTGAATCTGCACTGAGGGGACAGGACTTTAGAGTGGCGACGGGTTACGGGATTACAGAATCCACAGAATGGCGAACAACGGATCAGATGAAAAGTACAATGCGGGAGACAATTGGGAGGACTTTATAGAAAGGCTCCAGCAAAGTTTTATAACCAAAGACTGGTTAGGCGACGATACGGCAGACAAGAGAAGAGCTCATCTCTTCACCAGCTGTGGCTCGAAAACATACGCTTTAATGAAGGATCTGTTGGCACCCGAGAAACCAGCAAGCAAGTCGTTTAAAGAATTGAGCACACTGGTAAGAGACCACCTGAAGCCAGCGAGCAGCCTACACATGGCCAGTCACAGGTTCTATAACTACAGACGCTGTGTGGGCCAGAGCATACCTGACTTTGTGGCGGAACTTCGGAGGTTGGCTAGTTTATGTGAGTTCTCCGATGAACTGAGGAGAGAAATGCTGAGAGACTTTTTCATTAAAGGAATAGGCCATGCAGGCATATTCCGAAAGCTCATAGAGACCAAGAACCTGACCTTAGAGGCAGCAGCACTGGTTGCACAGACATTCTTGGTAGGGGAAGAAGAAACGAGGTTGATTAACAATGCAGGTACGACAACGAACGAAATAATGGAACAAGGAGTTCACAGCATTAGAAAAGCTGCTACCCCCACACACAGACAAAACCAGCAGAACAGGCTTTCGACAGCAAGCAGTGGCAACAGAGGCCATCAAGGGCCACAGACTGCTCACACCTCATCGACCCATAATGAGAACAATCAACTACAAACTGAGAGAAGCTCAAGAGAGATCAGCCAGACACAAGCTCATTCTTTGCAAGCAGTCTGTGCTGGAGGTGTGGGGGTGGGCACTCGTCAAGGGAATGTCGATTTCAGCAGGCTGTTTGCAGGAACTGTGAATATAAAGGATATTTGGCCCGCAAGTGCAAAAAAACAGCAGCTCGGCTGGTATACGAATCGGATGGGTCGGAAAGTGGACCAGAAGACGGTGGGGACAGTACCCGGGACACCGATGTACAGCGGGTCAACACGATCAATGGCCGCTGCTCCTACAACAGGACGCCTCCTATAATGATGAGGGTCCTACTCAACGGGATATCTGTCAACATGGAGCTGTATACAGGAGCGAGTCAATCTCTCATGGGCGCTCAACAATTTGAACAACTGTGGCTGCATAAAAGAGACAGACCAAAACTCACAAGGGTCGACACCAAACTAAGGACCTACACCAAATAAATCGTACCAGTCCTCGGCAGCGCCATACTCTCTGTCACACACAAAGGGACAGTGAACCGACTTCCCCTGTGGATTGTCCCCGGAGACCCCCCAGCACTGCTGGGGAGAAGCTGGCTGGTAAAACTAAACTGGAAATGGAATGATGTCCATGCCATGTCATTAGAGGAACGGACCTCCTGCTCAACAGTTATAAAGCGATTTCAACATCTCTTTCAGCCAGGTGTGGGCACTTTCAAAGGGGCCAAAGTCAAAATCTACATCACACAGGATGCTAGATCAGTCCATCACAAAGCCAGAGCTGTCCCCTATGTGATGAGGGAAAAGATTGAACATGAACTAGACAGGCTTCTGCAGGAAGGCATTATATCACCTGTGGGATTTAGCGACTGGGCAAGTACCATCGTCCCAGTCATGAAGCCTGATGGATCCGTACGAATCTGTGGGGACTACAAATCTACCATAAACAGAGTCTCCCGATAGGACCAGTACCCGCTGCCCAGAGTGGAGAACTTATTTGCCACATTGGCTGGAGGTAAACTTTTCTTAAAATTAGACCTCACATCTGCGTATATGACGCAAGAATTGACCGAGGAATCCAAGCTATTCATCACCATCAACACACATCGAGGCCTTTTCATGTACAATAGATGCCCATTCGGCATCAGGTCAGCAGCTGCCATATTCCAGCGCAACATGGAGAATCTGTTCAAGTCCATCACAGGGACGGTTGTATTTCAAGACGACATAATTATCACGGGCAGGGACACCGACTCCCATCTCCGTAATTTGGAGGAATATTAAAGCGGTTGGATTGGGTAGGCCTACGAGTCAAGAAATCCAAGTGGCTGTCTCTCGCACCTGAGGTTGAATTTTTGGGCAGAAGGATTGCCGCTGATGGAATCCGCTCAACAGAGTTCAAAACAGAAGCAATTCGCCTGGCACCCAGGCCCCGGAATGTCTCAGAACTGCGCGCCTTTCTCGGGCTACTCAATAACTTTGGGAACTTTATGCAGAACTTAAGCACGCTGCTGGAGCCTCTCCTCGTGCTACTCAGGAAGGGGTGCGATTGGTTTTGGGGGGACGCCCAGGAACACGCCTTCAATAAGGCACGCAACCTTCTGTGTTCCAACAGTGTTTTGACTTTCTTTGACCCAGGTAAAAAGCTAGTTCTCACATGCGATGCGTCAGCGTATGGGGTTGGGTGCGTTTTGTAACATGTCAATAGTGCGGGCAAATTACAACCCATAGCTTATGCCTCCAGGTCACTTTCGCGGGTGGAGCGCAGGTACGGAATGCTAGAGAAGGAGGCGCTCGCATGGTGTCAAAAAGATGCACCAATACCTTTTTGGTGCCAAGTTCGCGTTAGAAACCGACCACAAGCCCCTCACATCCCTCCTATCCGAGAGCAAGGCAATAAACGCCAATGCCTCGGCGCGAATTCAATGGTGGGCACTCATGCTGGCGTCCTAAGACTATACCATAAGGCACAGACCAGGCACAGACAACTGTGCCGACCCGTTCAGCAGGTTGCCCCTGGCGACCGCGGAAGGTTCTGACGAACAGGACTGTGAGATAGTCATGGCAATCAATGCCTTTGAGTCCACAGGTTTGCCCATGACGGCTCGCCAAATCAGAGCCTGGACGGCCCGCGACCCCATGTTATCCTTAGTCAAAAGATGTGTCCAAACCGGTGACTGGGCAGAGGCTCGCAATGCCTGCCCCGAGTAATTAAAACCCTTTCACAGGCGCATGCATGAGCTATCACTACAAGCAGACTACCTGATGTGGGGCAGCCGAGTAGTCATGCCTCTGCGAGGCAGAGAGGCATTTGTCCGGGAGCTCCACCGCTAGCACCCGGGAATCGTTCTCATGAAGGCCATAGCCAGATCCCACGTCTGGTGGCCTGGTATTGACGTGGACTTGGAGCTCTGCGTCTGAAGGTGCACCATTTGTGCCCAACCCAGCAATGCCCCCAGGGAGGCTCCACTGAGCCCCTGGCCTTGGCCTACCAAACCGTGGTCGCGGGTGCACGTAGACTATGCGGGCCCATTCATGGGCAAAATGTTGCTCGTAGTTGTAGATGCATTTTCAAAGTGGATCGAATGCACCATTTTAAACTCGAGCACAACCTCCACCACTGTGGAGAGCCTTGCAACCATGTTTGCAACGCACGGAATCCCTGACATATTAGTCAGTGACAATGGTCCGTGCTTCACCAGCGCAGAATTGCAAGAATTTATAATTGACCACGGCATAAATCACGTCAAGACGGCACCGTTCAAGCCGGCCTCCAATGGCCAGGCGTAGAGAGCAGTGCAAATCATTAAACAAGATATGCTTAAAATCCAAGGTCCCACGCTGCAGGGTCGCCTGTCGCGACTGCTGTTGGCATACAGATCTTGTCCGCACTCACTGACTGGGATCCCCCCCACGCAACTGTTGATGAAAAGGACTTTAAAAACAAGGCTCTCATTAATCCTCCCAGACATGCACGAAATCGTTGAGGCAAAGCGCTGTAAGCTGACTGAGTACCATGACAGAAATTCGAGGGGGAGATGGAATGAGATAGGGGACAAAGTGTTTGTACTAAACTATGGCAGGGGTCCCAAATGGCTTGCAGGGACAGTAATGGGCAAGGAAGGAAACAGGCTACTGGTAGTACAAATGGACAATGGCAAAACCTGCCGGAGGCATGTAGACCAAGTTAAAAGCAGATTTACCAACAACACTGCGGAACCAGAGGCAGACTACAATGTGGAACTCGCACCGCACCTGGTGGACAGACAGAGGGAACAACCTGAGGAAAGGGCAATCCCAACAGACAGCCCAGATGAGTCAACAACAATCACACCAATCGAAACAGACAGCCCAGGCAAGATACCAGCAACCACACCCAAAGAAAAACAGACACCAAGGCAAACAACTGAACCACAACTCAGACGCTCCACGCGAGAGCGTAGACCACCTGAGAGACTGAACTTATAAGGATAATAAGACCTTGGGGGAGAGTGATGTTATGTATCTTACATTATTATATATAACTGTATCCCAACATGCTGTACATGACTGTAATAAGATATGACCTGTAACCACCAGCATATCTTACCACCGAGGGTGCACTTGCAAGAGACAGGTATATAAGCACAGGTCTCAGGCAAGTGCAGCATTCCAGAGCTGTGAAATAAAAGGTGCAGGTCCAGAGTGACCTTGACTTCACTACATGCCTCGTGTGAATCTGTACTGAGGGGACAGGACTTTACACATACCATATGTCTTCTTCACCGCCTGCTGAACCTGCATGTCAACTTTCAATGACTGATGTTCCATGACACCCAGGTCTCGCTGCACCTCCCTTTTTCCTAATCTGCCGCCATTCAGATAATCTTCTGCCTTCATGTTTTTGCCACCAAAGTGGTTAACTCACATTTAACCACATTTTACTGCATCTGCCACACGTTTGCCCACTCACCTAACCTGTCCAAGTCACCCTGCAGCCTTTTAGCATCCTTCTCACAGCTCACACTGCTGCCCATCTGAGTGTCATCTGCAAACTTGGAGATATTACACTCAATACCCTCATCCAAATCATTAATGTATATTGTAAAGAGCTGGGGTCCCAGCACTGAGCCCTGCGATACCCCACTAGTCACAGCCAGCCATTCTGAAAAGGACCCATTTATCCCGCCTCTTTGCTTCCTGTCTGCCAACCAGTTCTCTATCCACGTCAGTACATTACCCTTAATACCATGTGCTTTAATTTTGCACACCAATCTCTTGTGTGGGACCTTGTCAAAAGCCTTTTGAAAGTTCAAATACACCACATCCACTGGTTCTCCCTTGTCCACTCTACGACTTACATTCGCAAAGAATTCTAGAAGATTTGTCAAGCAAGATTTCCATTTCATAAATCCATGCTGATTTGGGCCGATCCAGTCACTGTTTTCCAAATGTGCTGCTATTTCATCTTTAATAATTGATTCCAACATTTTCCCCACCACTGATGTCAGGCTAACTCGTCTATAATTCCCCGTTTTCTCTCTCCCTCCTTTCTTAAAAAGTTGTTTTACATTAGCTAACCTCCAGTCCATAGGAACTGATCCAGAGTCGATAGACTGTTGGAAAAGTATCACCAATACATCCACTATTTCTAGGGCTACTTCCTTAAGTACTCAGGGATGCAGACTATCAGGCCCCGGGGATTTATCGGCCTTCAATTCCATCAATTTCCCTAACACCATTTCCTGCCTAATAAGGATTTCCTTCAGTTCCTCCTTCTCACTAGACATTCGGTCCCCTAGTATTTCCGGAAGGTTATTTATGTCTTTCTTCATGAAGACAGAACCAAAGTACTTGTTTAACTGGTCCGCCATTTCTTTGTTCCCCATTATAAATTCACCTGATTCTGACTGCAGCGGTCCTACGTTTGTCTTCACTAATCTTTTTCTCTTCACATATCTATAGAAGCTTTTGCAGTCAGTTTTTATGTTCCCAGCAAGCTTCCTCTCATACTGTATTTTCCCCCTCCTAATTAAACCCTTTGTCCTCCTCTGCTGTATTACAAAATTCTCCCAGTCCCCAGGTTTGCTGCTTTTTCTGGCCAATTTATATGCCTCTTCCTTGTATATAACACTATCCTTAATTTCCCTTGTTAGCCACGGTTGAGCCACCTTCCCCGTTTTATTTTTACTCCAGACAGGATGTACAATTGTTGAAGTTCATCCCTGTGATCTTTAAATGTTTGCCATTGCCTATCCACCATCAACCCTTTAAGTATCACTCGCCAGTCTATTCTTGCAAATTCACGACTCATACGATCAAAGTTACCTTTCCTTAAATTCAGGACCCTAGTTTCTGAATTAACTGTGTCACTCTTCATCTTAATAAAGAATTATACCATATTTTGGTCACTCTTCCCCAAGGGGCCTCGTACAACAAGATTGCTAATTAATCCTTTCTAATTACACATCACCCAGTCTAAGATGGCCAGCCCTCTAGTTGGTTCCTAAACATATTGGTCTAGAAAACCATCTCTAATACACTCCAGGAAATCCTCCTCCACCTCATTGCTACCAGTTTGGTTAGCCCAATCAATATGTAGATTAAAGTCGCCCATGATAACTGCTGTACCTTTATTGCACGCATCCCTAATTTCTTGTTTGATGCTGTCCCCAAACTCACTACTACTATTTGGTGGTCTGGACACAACTCCCACTAGCGTTTTCTGCCCTTTGGTATTCCATAGCTCCACCCATACCGATTCCACATCATCCAAGCTAATGTCCTTCCTTACAATTGCATTAGTTTCCTCTTTAACCAGCAATGCCACCCCGCCTCCTTTTCCTTTCTGTCTATCCTTCCTAAATGTTGAATACCCTTGGATGTTGAGTTCCCAGCCTTGGTCACCCTGGAGCCATGTCTCCGTGATGCCAATTACATCATATCCCGTTAACTGCTATCTGTGCAGTTAATTCGTCCACCTTATTCCGAATACTCCTCGCATTGAGGCACGGAATCTTCAGGCTTGTCTTTTTAACACATTTTGCCCCTTTAGAATTTTGCTTTAATTTGGCCCTTTTTGGCCTTAAATGGCCAAAAGTGGAGTAAGTGTATGGGAACGCCCCCTTTTAAAAAAAAAACTGAAGTAAAAAAAATCTAACCCAAGTGACTGACTCTGGAGCAAATTTTGTTGGGGAAAATGGCATTTTTTAACTTACGCCAGAAAAAACAACTTACTCCAAAAAAATTGGAGCAAGTCATGGGGAAAATCAGGCCCATTGTTAGAGCATCTAAGGACACAACAATTCCCACAATCTCCTCCTCTATTTCTGCCCTCTTGAGCATCTCTGGTTATAATCGCTGAACCATTGGTGGCCGTGCCTTCTGTTGCCTCGGCCTTAAGCTCTGGAATTTCCTGACTAAACCTCTCCGCTTCATTACCTCTCTTTCCTCCTTTAAATGCTCCTTAAAACCTTCCTCTTTGACCAAGTTTTAGATCACTTGCCCGAATTTCTCCTTATGGGACTCGGTGTCACATTTTTTGACTCATAATACTCCTGTGAAACGTCCTGGGATGTTTTACTATTCAGGGTGCTATATAAATACAAGTTGTTGTTGCTGATATAGCATCTCCTAAAATATTTTAGAAGTGTCAAGAAAAGAAAATGGCTGATTAAACCAACTAAAGGTGCATTTACACTACAATATGGGTGCAAAGTGGTTTTGCAACCATGGTATCAGAACTCACTTTGGAGTATTCAGACTTTCACACCCATTTTACAGTACAAGTTTAGCATCGGTACAAAACGGGTTCAGTTCTGCACTGGTACTAAACTTGTGGACCCTGAAATTTTGCATGGATTCTCCCAGTCTCCCATCGTAACTTCAGCAGGTGACTGGCAGCATACCCAGTGAAATGGTATAAAGCTGATTCTTTGGTGGCTCTGCTGGTCTCCCGCAAAAGTTGCAACAAGAGACCAGGAGGACCCCCCACAGAATGTCAGAGCCATAGAATGCAAATACAGCCTTAATTAGTTTGTATGTGATTCTTTTCCCTATTTTAACCTTTTGTGTCATGACTCCTAGTTGTTTGCTCTAAAGAAAATGATCTAAGCTTCCTCAATAGTTATATGTAATATGCAATTGTGAATGTTATTTTGTTTTCTGGATTCTGGGGAGGTCCCAGCAGATTGGAAAACTGCAAATGTAACGCCCCTATTTAAAAAAGGAAGCAGGCAAAAAGCAGGAAACTATAGACCAGTTAGCCTCACATCTGTGGTTGGAAAAATGTTGGAGTCTGTTATACTCACAATACATGGTGAGGCTGTGTACTGTGTGTAGCTCCTTTATTAAGATTCCAGAGTGCAAGTACCTCGTGGGTGGCCTGCGTATATACTATGCTCCCAAGGGTTGCTGGGATTCCTTGGGACTCCAACAGGTGGGCCCTCTGGTGGTCAGATGTAATGCAGGTTACAAAGGGTTAAATACATAACATCACTCCCCCGTGGAGTCAACAGTACACTTGTTTACAAGGTGAGATGATCTGGGGCATAACGCTCCCTTGTCGATTGTCTCGGTACAAATGCTGGTGTGGGTGGGTTGGTCAGCTCTTCACTGGGCTGTTGGGCAGTCGGCCTTGCTGGGCTGCTGGGGATGATGAGTTCAGTTTCGTGGTCAACTATGATGTCAGTTGCAACTTCTGTGTGTGTTGGAAGGTCAAAGTTGGTGGTGTCCTCTTTGGGTTGTTCATAGCTGTTGGTGAACTGCAATTTGATTTGGTCCAAATGTTTTCTGTGCATTTGTCCATTGGTCAGTTTGACTTGAAACACCCCACTCCCCTCTTTGGCTGTGACCATGCCAGCAAGTCATTTGAGACCATGTCCATAACTTGAGCACAAACACAGGATCATTGATCTCAATATCGCGTGAAAAATTTGCGCGGTCATGGTACACACTTTGTTGATGCCACTTGCCCTCCACGTGATCATGGAGATCAGGGTGGACAAGAGAGAGCCTTGTTTTAAGCGTCCTTTTTATGAGCAGCTCGGTTGGGGGAATCCCGGTGAGTGAGTGGGGTCTAATGCGGTAGCTGAGCAGCACTCGGGAGAATCGAGTCTGCAGGGAGCCTTCCGACACATGTTTCAAGCTTTGCTTGATGGTCTGAACTGCCTGTTCTGCCTGGCCATTGGATGCGGGCTTGAACGGGTCAGATGTGACACGTTTGATCCCGTTGCGGGTCATAAATTCCTTGAATTCAGCACTGGTGAAACACGGCCATTGTCGCTGACTAGGACATCAGGCAAGCCTTGAGAGGCAATCATGGTTCGTAGGCTTTCAATGGTGGCTGTGGATGTGCTTACAGACATTATTACACATTCAATCCATTTTTCGACAACCAAAAACATTTTGCCTAGGAATGGGCCTGCATAGTCTTTATGGATCCTCGACCAAAGTTTGGATGGCCATGACCACAAACTTAGCGGTGCCTCTCTGGGTGCATTGCTCAACTGAGAGCAAGTGTTGCACTGGCGCACGCATGAATCTAAATCTGAGTCGATGCCGGGCCACCACACATGGGATCTGGCTATGACTTTCATCGTTACGATGTTTGGGTGGGTGTTGTGCAGTTCACATATGAATGTGTCTCTGCCTTTCTTGGGTAAGACCACGCGATTGCCAAACAATAGACAGTCCGCCTGCAGGGACAGCTCATCTTTGCGTCTGTGGAACAGCTTAATCGCCTCCTGAATCTCCACTGGGATGCCGGACCAGCTCCCGTGGAGGACATAGTTTTTTACCAAGGACAGTAAAGGATCCTGGCTGGTCCAGGTCCTGATCTGGCGGGCCATAACGGGGGACTTCTTGTTCTCAATGCCTCGATGACCATGAGCAAGTCCGCAATGGTAGCCGACTGAGAGCATCTGCGCAGTTCCCTGTGCCCAGTCTGTGGCGGATTACATAGTTGTATGCCAACTGCGTGAGTGCCCATCTTTGGAAGCGGGCAGAGGCATTGTTATTAATCCCTTTGCTCTCAGAGAAAAGTGATAAGAGCAGCATGAGGTTAGTTTCAAGCTCAAACTTGAGGCCAAATAAGTACTGGTGCATTTTTTTTACACACACGCCAGAGCCTCTTTTTCAACCATGCTGTAGGCCCTTTTGGCCTTGGACAAACTCCTGGACACATAAGCAACCAGTTGCAAAATGCCTGATTCGTTAGCCTGTTGCATCACACACCCGACCCCTTATGACGACGCATCGCAAGCTAGCACTAATCGTTTACATGGGTTATGCAGAACAAGCAGTTTGTTAGAACACAACAGATTTCTGGCTTTCTTAAAGGCAGCCTCTTGTGAATTTCCCCATACCCAGTCAAATCCCTTGCGCAGTAGCGCATGTAGGGGTTCTAGTAGGGTGCTTAACCCAGGTAGGAAATTACCAAAATAGTTAAGGAGTCTCAGGAACGACCGCAGCTCCGTCACGTTCTGTGGTCGCGACGCATTCTTGATGGCCTCCATCTTGGGATCGATGGGTCTGATGCCGTCTACTGCAATTCTACTTCCAAAGAACTCGACCTCCTGCACCAGGAAAACACACTTCGAGCATTTCAACCTGAGCCCCACGTGATCCAACCGACTAAGAACCTCCTCCAGATTCTTCAATTACTCCATGGTGTCCCGACCTGTAACCAATATGTCATCCTGAAAGACCACTGTACGAGGAACCGACTTTAGCAGGCTCTCCATGTTCCGCTGGAAAATCGCCTCGGCTGACCGAATCCCGAACGGGCACCGGTTGTAGATAAACAGACCTTTGTGCATGTTGATGCGGGTGAGGTCTTTCGAAGACTCCTCCAGCTCCTGCGTCATGTAGGCCTAGGTCAGGTCCAGCTTGGTGAATGTCTTCCCTCCAGCCAGGGTCACAAATAGGCCATCTGCCTTGGATAGCGGGTACTGGTCCTGCAGCGAAAAACGATTAATCGTTACTTTATAGTCACCACAAATTCCAACCGTGCCATCCTCCTTGAGTACTGGGACAATCAGACTGGCCCAGTCGTTGAATTCCTCTGGCGCGATGAAACCTTCTCGCTGCAGCCTGTCCAGCTCAATTTCCACTTTTTCACGCATCATGTACGGTACCGTCCGAGCCTTTTGGTGGATGGGTCGTGTGCCGGGAACCAAATGGATCTGCACTTTCACCCCCGAGAAGCTTCCAATGCCTGGCTCGAATAACGATGGGAATTTGCTCAGAACCTGGGTACATGAGGCGTCGTCGAAAGACAAAAGCGCTCGGATGTCATCCCAGTTCCAGCGGATTTTTCACAGCCAGCTTCTGCCAAACAACCTGGTACAATCCAAGTTCGTGTACTGCTCCATCGTAGGAGACTTTGACTTCTGCACTGCCAATTACAGGGATCAGGTCCTTGATGTAAGTCCTTAGTTTGGTGTGAATGGGGCTGAGCTTGGGCCTGTGTGCCTTATTTCCCCACAGCCTGTCGAAGGCCTTTTTACTCATTATGGACTGACTTTTCCCCGTGTCCAGCTCCATAGATAATCGAATGCCATTCAGTTCAACTTTCAACATTATTGGTGGACATTTCGTGGTGAACGTGTGTACCCTGTACACTTCTGCTTCCTCAGTACGAGTCTCCAATTAGTCTGATCCACTGTAGATCGATCTTCCTCTGCAGCGTGATGATTTGCAAGGTTTGGGTTTGCAGCTCGCCTGCACATACGTTGGAGGTGTCCCATTGTTCTGCAACCATTGCACGCATAGTGCTTAAAGCTGCATTGATGGGGCCGATGATCATCTCCGCAGCGCCAGCAGGGTGTTAACTGCCTCGCATTAACAGTTGATGGCGGACTCTGGATCAATTGAGGTCGGGCCACAGCAGCCGGCATGTACATTCTGCCATGTACATTCCTGCTCAAAACCGAAATTACTTATGCACAGTACTGGCCGAAACTTCTTTGTTCTGTGGCATCTGCTTGGTATTGTCGTTGGTGGATATAAAAGCCTGGGCTATCATTATGGCTTTACTTAGATTCAGAGTTTCTACAGTTAGCAGTTGGCGAAGGATTGTCTCATGTCCAATGCCCAGTACAAAAAAGTCTCTGAGCATTTGTTCTAGGAATCCCTCAAACTTACAATGTCCTGCGAGGCGCCTTAGTTCGGCGACGTAGCTCGCCACTTCCTGGCCCTCCGATCGTTGACATGTGTATAACCGATATCTCGCCATCAAATCGCTTTCCTTAGGATTTAGGTGCTCCCGGATCAGCATACACAATTCCTCGTAGGATTTCTCTGTTGGTTTTGCCGGGGCCAGGAGATTCTTCATGAGGCCATAGATTCTTGCCCCACAGACGGTTAGGAGGATCGCCCTTCGTTGGGTAGCGTTCTCATCCCCTTCCAGCTCATTGGCCACGAAGTATTGGTCGAGTCTCTCCACGAAGGCCTACCAATTGTCCCCTTCTGAGAACTTCTCCCAGATGCCGACTGTTCTTTGCATTTTCATGCAGTTGTTTGTTACCTCGTTGTCAATTGTTACACTCATAATAAATGATCAGACTGAGTTCTGTGTATAATGAGCAAGTGTGACCTTAGCTCCTTTATTAAGATTCCAGAGTGCAGGTACCTCGTGGGTGGCCTGCTTATATACAGAGCTTCCAAGGGATGCTGGGATCCCTTGGGACTCCAATAAGTGGGCACTCTGGTGGTCAGGTGTAATGCAGGCTACAAAGGGTTAAATACATAACAGAGTCCTTTATTAAAGAAGCAGTAGCAAGACATTTGGAAAAGCAAAATTCGGTCAGGCAGAGTCAGCATGGATTTATGAAGGGGAAGTCATGTTTGACAAATTTTCTAGAATTCTTTGAGGATGTAACTAACAGGGTGGATAAAGGGGAACCAGTAGATGTGGTGTATTTGGACTTCCAGAAGGCATTTGACAAAATGCCACATAAAAGGTTACTGCACAAGATAAAAGATCACGGGGTTGGGGGTAATATATTAGCATGGATAGAGGATTGGCTAACGAACAGAAAACAGAGAGTAGGGATAAATGGTTCATTCTTGGGTTGGCAATCAGTAACCAGTGGGTTGCCGCAGGGATCAGTGCTGGGACCCCAACTATTTACAATCTATATTAATGACTTGGAAGAAGGCACTGAGTGTAATGTAGCCAAGTTTGCTGATGATACAAAGATGGGAGGAAAAACAATATGTGAGGAGGACACAAAAAATCTTCAAAAGGAAATAGACAGGCGAAGTGAGTGGGCAAACATTTGGCAGATGGAGTATAATGGAAATTGTGAAGTCATGCACTTTGGCAGAAAAAAATCAAAGAGCAAGTTATTATTTAAATGGAGAAAGATTGCAAAATGCTGCAATACAGTGGGACCTGGGGGTACTTTCTGCATGAAACACAAAAGGATAGTATGCAGATACAGCAAGTGATCAGGAAGGCCAATGATATCTTGGCCTTTTATGCAAAGGGGATGGAGTATAAAAGCAGGGAAGTATTGCTACAGTTGCACAGGGTATTGTTGAGGCCACACCTGGAATACTGCGTGCAGTTTTGTTTTTCATATTTACAAAAGGATATACTTGCCTTGGAGGCAGTTCAGAGAAGGTTCACAGGGTTGATTCCAGAGATAAGGGAGTTGACTTATGAGGAAAGGTTGAGTGGGTTGGGCCTCTACTCATTGGAATTCAGAAGAATGAGAGGGTGATCTTATCGAAATGTATAAGATTATGAGGGGGCTTGACAAGGTGGATGCAGAGAGGATGTTTCCGCTGATAGGGGAGACTAGAACTAGAGGGTGTGATCTTAGAATAAGGGACTGCCCATTTAAAACTGTGATGAGAAGAAATTTCTTCTCTCAGAGGGTTGTGGATCTGTAAAATTTGCTGCCTCAGAGAGCTGTGGAAGCTGGGACATTGAATAAATTTAAGACCGAAATAGATAGTTTCTTAAGCGATAAAGGAATAAGGGGTTATGGAGAGCGGGCAGGGAAGTGGACCTGAGTCCATGATCGGATCAGCCATGATCGTATTAAATGGCGGAGCAGGCTCGAGGGGCTGTATGGCCTTCTCCTGCTCCTATTTCTTATGTTCTTATGTTCGTATGTTTTCCAACATTCCTTTCCTTTAGAATGTTAGTGCAATTGAATAGACCAATTCAAATAATGACTAAAGTATCCCATTCCATGCACACATGTGTCATCATGCTTAGTTTAAATACTCCCATCACGTCTTATTTGTTCTTATGCCATTAAATGATTTAGATAATCTATCTCGACAAGAGAATCAATGCTTACCCTGATTAATGAGCTAGACTAATCATTCCTCATCATACTACCCACTCAGTCATTAATTCATACTGATTAACCTATCCTGCTTTTCGTCTCAGTCTTTTACAGATAGGAACTATGATACTATCACTTCAAATGATATGTTTGCCCTAGAATAGACAAACTAGCAATAAAAACATCACTTTTGAAGAAATCTAAATCTTTCATTATTCAGCATGAAACAAAAACATCACATGGTCATATTGTCACTCAGGAAAGATTGCCCACTATCAAAACAAGACATGATGGGGTAATGTTTTGTTTTTACATTCTGGAATTGGATTTTTGGCCTATGTACTACATTTGCTTGTCTCCTCTTTTGCAGAATCTCTCAAGTACCCAATGACTCAATCGGGATTAGTTCCAGTGCTCAGAAATCTTTCTCCCTACAGTCCCCTAGGATATGCGTTACAGGAATTTTCGGCCTTTAGTTCTCTTAGCCTTAGGTGTCAGTTTGGCTTAGTTTGTAGCACTTGCCTTTCAGTCAGAAGTGGCCTCAAGTTTCACTGAAGCATGTGAGCACATAATCTCGGCTGAAACTCCAGTGCAGTACTGAAAGAGTGCTACATTAGTACTGGTGCTGCCTGTGGATGAGGATGTAAAACTTTGTGGTTATTAAAGGTCTCATGATTTTCTCCAATAAAGAGCAGGGATTTCTTCTGCCAACATTTCTTCATTAACTAGTTTAAAAAAAACAGATTAACTTGTGCATGAAACACAAAAGGTTAGTATGCAGGTACAGCAAGTGATCAGGAAGGCCAATGGAATCTTGGCATTTATTGCAAAGAGGATGGAGTATAAAAGCAGGGAAGTTTTGCGACAGTTGTACAGGGTATTGGTGAGGTGACACCTGGAATATTTCGTGCAATTTTGGTTTCCATATTTACGAAAGGATATACTGCTTTGGAGACACTTCAGAGAAGGTTCATTAGGTTGATTCCGGAGATGAGGGGGTTGACTTATGAGGAAAGGTTGAGTAGGTTGGGCCTCTACTCATTGGAATTCAGAAGAATGAGAAGTGATCTTATCGAAACGTATAAGATTATGAGGGGTGTTGACAGGATGGATGCAGAGAGGATGTTTCCACTGATAGGGGAGACTACAACTAGAGGACATAATCTTAGAATAAGGGGCCACCCATTTAAAACTTCAATGAGGAGAAATTTCTTTTCTCAGAGGGTTTTGGATCTGTGAAATTCACTGCCTCAGAAAGCTGTGGAAGCTGGGACATTGAATAAATTTAAGACAGAAATAGACAGTTTCTTAAACGATAAGGGAATAAGGTGTTATGGAGAGCGGGCTGGGATGTGGACCTGAGTCCATGATTGGATCAACCATGATCGTATTAAATGGCGGAGTAGACTTGAGGGGCCATATGGCCCACTCCTGCTCCTATTTCTTATGTTCTTATCATCTTACGTAATTGGCTGTTCTTATCATTTCCTGATCTTGCTTTACATAAGTTGGATGCCTTGTTTACCCACAAATACAATCAAGTGCTCTTCAAAAATAGATGTAAAGCACTTTCGGACATCCTGAAAGACATGATAAAAGGCTATATAAAATCAGGTTCAATGCATTTGTTCGAGACATCCTCCTTATCTAAATCCATTTCATGGCGTTTCTCTAACCATGCCTTCTGTTATTTTTACATAATTCAACCTAAACTCGCTGTGCTTTTCAAATTGGATCTTTTATGTTTACTTGAACCACTGGGACAGGCAGAGCGGGCCTCAGTTTGATGTCTCATCTAAAGGCAAACAGCAGTGTGATTTTACACTAATGCAAAGAGAATACAGAATAAGAAATGGCTTAAGAAGTTTTATGAAAACAATCAAAATTAGACCTAAAAGGCATAACTGAGCCTGGCTTGGTGCAGTGGAATTGTCTTGAGATTAATATGGCATATATTGCAATGTTCAAAAAGGACAGAACAAATAGAATAGAGTGAGGGGAAATCTTACCCAATAGTAAGGATTTGACAGCAAATGCGAGAGAAGATATGCCCTTGAAAGAGAAGCTGTCAGGGACAGTTTGTGTAGGGACAGTTTGTGTAGCACTCAGGAATAGTAAAGCTGGAACAACCTTTATAGCTAGCTGTTATAGATCACCAGGGCACTGTTGAGACAAAGAAATGAGGTCATTGTGCATTGTAAAATTATGATAATAGGAAATTTGAATTAAGTAGGAAATAAATGAGCAGAACATAGGTCACTGTTGAAGAGAGAAAATAAATTCACTCAGGTTGAGAAATAATTTGAGATAGCTGGGCCGATTTTGGTTTGCGGCAGTAAACGGATGGGTGTTGCAATTTCAACATTGACAGACCCAAACCATTTTAGTGGTCAAGCATCATCAGCATGCGAGCAACTGAGGGGAGATGGAGGGGGTGGTCCCATAAACACTGGTCCTGCCCAATAGGTACAGGATGGACCAGTCAGAAACAATAGTAAAACAGAAAATGCTGGAAATACGATGATTATTATTTCAGATTTCCAGATGTGAGTGCCAAAAGGGTTCTCAGCGATAGCTTGCCAGTTGGGGAGGGTGGGAAATCAACGAGGATCCTTTTCCAATTCGGGCAACAGTGTGGACCGAGGTGGGTGCAATCTCATGGGGGAGAGGGGGAGATGGGGCGGGATAGATGAGGGCCCAGGAGTATTTCTGAAAGAAAAATATTTTGTCTGTTTTTGGTGCTTGCTCCACACCAGGGACCAATGGTCGAGCCATTGCTTCATAAAAATCACATCAGGGTCCACAACGGCCTCAGGCCCCCAATTTAAATATTTAATTAGGGCTCCTATTTTATTTCTGGTGGGAGTGCTAGATGCCTATTTCGAGCCCCATCCAAAGATTGTATTGGATGGACCTCTTGTAAGATCTCAGCGGGATGCCAGGAAATGGGGAGAACAGTAGACATAAATTGGCCTCAGGATGTTATGGAGTGCATATGTGCAGGTGTCATATCAGAAATATTATACCGTCAGAAATTATTGGTAATATAGAGAAACATGTTATGGCAAGCCAAATAATCATATTTTGCTAAGTTTGGCTAACTGTTTCAGGCTGGCAGGTCTAATTTTACAATATGACAGTATAAAAGCAAAAATTCAACATAACAGGAGGAAGTAGCTTTACAGGTTTCTGTGCTATGTGACATCTGTTTGGTATTAAGTTGCAATTTTGGTAAGTCCCTTATGAAATTTGCTAAACCTGAACGTAGATAAAGTTATTGGGCCTGAAATCCCGGTGCTGGGCTTCCCGCGGGCGCCCGCCAGAAAATAGTAAAAAAAGATGTGCACCTACATTTTGGTGCTGCGCCCTCCAGTGATCCTGGTCGGAGGCCTCCTCTCCCTATGCATCGGAGCGCGTTCACGTCTTGCAGATGCGCAGGGCGAAGCTGAAGTCATGTGACATTAGACAGCCAATCACAGAAAAATATTCTCATTCATAATAATGGGAACTCCGTAAGTAGGAGTTCTCATTATTATGAATGAGAAACACCACCCCCCAACACCAAAACACCAATAAAAAATAGAAAAAAAAATCACATATTTAATATTAATTTAAATTCAAGTTAACAAATGTGTTACAAAAACTATATATTTTTCTGATTTTTAAAAAAAAGTTTTGTAATTAAAATAAACTTGCCTTAGTGGACAGGGTTTTTAACAGAAAAATGTGGTTTTAAATTTTATTTTTATATGTTTTTTATATGTTTTAAAACTTTTACACTGGTAAAAGTAGGCTATGCACCTGCTTTTACCAGGCGCAAGAGTTTTCAGGATATTCTCTGAGCAAGAGGTGGGCAAATACCGCAACCTTGCCCATGTGAATGTCCTTGCTGCCGAGATGCATGCGATCTGTCAAGCTAAAAGCTGTTTTTTGGCGCATGCGCATTGTGAGCCGAAAACCGGCTTTTGCAATGCCTTCCGGGTCCGTACACACTCTGTACGGACCCGGGGAGGCCAGAATTTCAGGGCCATTAATATTGTTTTTGCTGCTTGGTTCTAATCTTCAGAAACATTTTTAAAAATGTAGTCCAGAAAATTGTACTTTGAAATGAACCGGTTATTTTCATCCGCTTTCATTCCTTTGGCAGAAGAGCTGTTGTGATAGTCACATTCATATTACATTATCACTAATTGCATAGATGCAAAATGCAAAGCCAACAAAGGAAGGTGTAAGCTGATACTAAATATCACAAATGTGGAGCAAGCAAGGAACTGGTTTGATTCAGATATATTTTATATTAATTGTTCAAACGCAAGAAGATATAATTTGAAAAGGGTTGATCAGATGAAAGTTTCAGTTGGTGATTGAAGAAATCCGTATCTACCTTTTCCCTCCTTGTTAAGTGCTTGAAGACATTTATTTTATGTGAGAAGTGTAAAAGAAGAAAATGTGAGTAATATTTCTTGTTCATCGGATTCAATCAGGAAAAACAGTCAGGAAGTAATAGACATGCATTGCAAGATACGATGAGGTATATAATTTGTGACATGCACACAAACTGTATGCATTTGCCAACAGTCCGGCTGCTACTGTGACAAGACTACAATATTTCACCTGTGGTTTATTATTCCTCCTTCAATGGTTAATCCAACCCACATGGAGGGGAACTTGAAGATGATGGTGTTCCCATGATGTTCCCATGATTAGTATATATAAATAACAAATAGGAGGTAACGGTATACTAAAATAACTAAGTTAATAAACAAAAAACCAAGACAAATTCGTTACAAATTAACCTGAATTCAAGCTAAATCCATCTACTAAATATAATCTAGATCTCAAGTAATTCTATTATATTCAGAATTAAATTACTACTGATAAATAAACAAATTAAAACTACAACTGGCAGTGCAGGCTGTGTCGGATATGTCGGAGTTTGTGGACATTGAGACTATCCCAGATTGCCACATTTGCAGGAAATGTCTCTGCCTTGAGACACTCCAGCTCAGAGTCGTTGTGTTGGAGTGCGACCTAGAGACACTCCAACACATAAGAGAGGGGCATGAATTTATGGATAGAAACATAGAAACATAGAAAATAGGTGCAGGAGTAGGCCATTCGGCCCTTCTAGCCTGCACCGCCATTCAATGAGTTCATGGCTGAACATGCAACTTCAGTACCCCCTTCCTGCTTTCTCGCCATACCCCTTGATCCCCCGAGTAGTAAGGACTTCATCTAACTCCCTTTTGAATATACTTAGTGAATTGGCCTCAACTACTTTCTGTGGTAGAGAATTCCACAGGTTCACCACTCTCTGGGTGAAGAAGTTTCTCCTCATCTCGGTCCTAAATGGTTTACCCCTTATCCTTAGACTGTGACCCCTGGTTCTGGACTTCCCCAACATTGGGAACATTCTTCCTGCATCTAACCTGTCTAAACCCGTCAGAATTTTAAACGTTTCTATGAGATCCCCTCTCATTCTTCTGAACTCCAGTGGATATAAGCCCAGTTGATCCAGTCTTTCTTGATAGGTCAGTCCCACCATCCCGGGAATCAGTCTGGTGAATCTTCGCTGCACTCCCTCAATAGCAAGAATGTCCTTCCACAAGTTAGGAGACCAAAACTGTACACAATACTCCAGGTGTGGCCTCACCAAGGCCCTGTACAACTGTAGCAACACCTCCCTGCCCCTGTACTCAAATCCCCTCGCTATGAAGGCCAACATGCCATTTGCTTTCTTAACTGCCTGCTGTACCTGCATGCCAACCTTCAATGACTGATGTACCATGACACCCAGGTCTCGTTGCACCTCCCCTTTTCCTAATCTGTCACCATTCAGATAATAGTCTGTCTCTCTGTTTTTACCACCAAAGTGGATAACCTCACATTTATCCACATTATACTTCATCTGCCATGCATTTGCCCACTCACCTAACCTATCCAAGTCACTCTGCAGCCTCATAGCATCCTCCTCGCAGCTTACACTGCCACCCAACTTAGTGTCATCCGCAAATTTGGAGATACTACATTTAATCCCCTCGTCTAAATCATTAATGTACAGTGTAAACAGCTGGGGCCCCAGCACAGAACCTTGCGGTACCCCACTAGTCACTGCCTGCCATTCTGAAAAGTCCCCATTTACTCCTACTCTTTGCTTCCTGTCTGACAATCAGTTCTCAATCCACGTCAGCACACTACCCCCAATCCCATGTGCTTTAACTTTGCACATTAATCTCTGCACATTAATTTTCTCCAGAGTACAGGCACACCTCAGAGGAAAGTACATGTGCAGGAAGGAGAGAGTGTGATTGTCAATCAGCAGGCTAGGGGGAACTGAGGGGAGATGAAAGGTGAAGAATGCAAAATTCACAAGAAATCCCCCCTGTGTTTGGGCTCATTCGAAAGGAAATTTAATTTGGGACTATCTACCGAAAAGTTTGGAACTCTAAAGTACTTATGGAAGAAACTACGAACTTTAATAGAATTTTGGATTTTAAAAGACAAACTCAAGGCTGTGGGCTGACCTACGGAATTAGCAAGAGACAGCCTAATTAAGTAAAGCTACCTGGGTGTGAGGGCTGAGTTAACCTATCTGGAAGAATGAATATTCGGAAATCCTTCCCCCACAAGAGACATTAACATCACAAAATCACCCAGAGGTAGCTACCTATCAACATGGGTCTGGACAATCATTTCAACATATACATCACAAAGAGGCCCAATCCAGCCTGTATGCGAAAGACTAAGCACAAAAGGACATTGCAATTACCAAACTAATATTTCCATCAGGAAACAGCTTTCGAACATCAACCCATGCAAGACATATCAACTTTTAATGAGGCCGACAAAATATTACAAAGAAGAACCAAGCCCGCCAAAATTATACAAAGGGTTTTGAACAGATTTGGCAGCAAGATTAGAACACTGAAATCGTGTAACTGACCCCTGTTTTCAACAGAGGTTAGGTGGTTGCTAGGTAGCTACAAGGCTGCTACCACCTCAGATCACACTTTAACTGACACTGGGCAGATCTCGGACTTAAAGGACGATTTATTTGAAGTGTAATGTTTGGAACTGTAAACAGTAATTTTAAAATGGATTTAAAAATTGCTACTATTAACATGAGTAGCGTAAAATCCACTACGCAATGTGTTTCCACCTTGGGGTACCTCGCCAAGGTCAAAGCAGACCTGCTGTTCTTGCAGGAGCGCGGTCTGGCGCACTTCAGCAGTTACCGGCAGTGGTCACAATGGTGGGCCCACGGACCATGCATATGGTCAGGAGGCAACGACAGCCGATCTTCCAACCTGGGCATTCTGCTGCGGGGAGGCCACTTCACCATCACCGAAGTTAAGGAGGTGGTGGGTGGCTGCCTCCTCGTAGCAGACATAATGTACAAAAACTCCCCTCTCAGGTTAATTAATGTTTGCGCCCCAGCTCTCAAGAACAAGCAGCTGGCCCTCTTCCAGCAGCTCCCACTGTTACTGGCAATGTCCAGGCCGGTCATTCTGGGCAGTGACTTCAACTGCATCATCGAAGCGGCTGGATGATCCAGCAGAGCTGACAGCAAACTGGATGCCACGTCAAAACTCCTGATGGATGCGGTAAAAGATGCTAAGCTGTGCGACGTCTTCAACAACCCTGCAGACGGAGCACCGCGCAGATACACCTGGTCAAGACCAGACGGGTCCATCCGTTCCAGAATAGACTTCCTGTTTGTGTCCCACACACTCAAGGTCAGATCCACCGACGTCACGCCGGTGTTCTTCTCTGACCACTGCCTCCTACTGGCCGACTGTCACCCACAGGAAAACCAGAAAGTTGGCAGAGGGATATGGAAGCTGAACGTGAAACTGTTGACTCCGGAAAACGTAGAGGAACTCAAGAGGGATTACAAAGGTTGGAGAACCGTAAAACCCCTATGCGATTCCCCGATGCACTGGTGGGAAACAATCAAGACGAACATCAAGAGGTTCTTCATCCTCAAAGGTGTTCAGGAGGCCAGAGGGAGACAGAGGGAATTGTCCCAACTCCAGAAGAGTATGCAAAACCTGCTCCTGACCTGCTGCAGTTGATGGGGGTCGATGTTGCGGAGGAACTCAAAGAGGTGAAGGGCCAGCAAGCCTCGCTCTTTGCCTCAGAGTCCTCCAAGATCATCTTCCGCTCCAGAGTCCGCTTCGTCGAGCAGGATGAGACGTGTTCGCGTTTCTTTTTCCAAAAGGTACACAGGGGGAGCTCTGTGATCACCAGTCTAAAGGAAGAAGATGGTTCTGTGATGTCTTCGCAGCCTGACATGCTGAGGATCAGCAAATCCTTCTATGCCAGGTTGTATGACGTCAAGCCCACAGACCGCGTGGCCTCCCAGTCTTTCCTGTCGTCTATTCCGGAGGTCTTAGACGACAGCGAGCATGAGAGTCTGGACCACCCGCTAACTCTGGACAAGCTGACAAAGGCCGTCCGGTCCTTCGAGACGAATAAAACTCCCGGAAGCGATGGCTTACCAGTCGAGTTGTATTCGGCTCTGTGGGACTGTATGGGCCCAGACCTGCTGAAAGTGTACGGGGGTATGCTTCTGGCCGGCAGCATGTCAGAATCGATGAGGAAAGGCATCATCACCCTCATCTACAAGCAGAAGGGGGAGAGGGAGGAAATCAAAAACTGGCGGCCCATTTCGCTGCTCAAAGTGGACTACAAGATCCTATCAAAGGTCATCGCCAACAGGGTCAAGTCTGCTCTTGAGCTGGTGATTCACCCGGACCAGACCTGTGCTGTCCCCGGCAGGAAGATCTCTGATAGCCTCGTGCTACTCAGGGATACGATCGCCTACGTGCGGGACAGCAGGGTGGACACCTGCTTAATCAGCTTAGACCAGGAGAAAGCCCTTGACAGGATATCGCACACGTACCTGATGGACGTGCTCTCCAAAATGGGGTTTGGGGAGGGTATCCGCAATTGGGTCCAACTGCTCTACGCAGACATCAGTAGTGCAGTTCTAATCAACGGGTGGGAAACTGAAAGCTTTCCAATCAGATCTGGAGTCAGGCAAGGCTGTCCCCTCTCCTCTGTCTTGTTTGTGTGTTGTATCGAGCCCTTTGCCGAGTCCATCAGGAAGGATGCGGGCATTAGAGGGGTGACGATCCCAGGCAGCGGAGGCGCTCAGGTCAAGACCTCCCTGTACATAGACGACGTCGCCGTCTTTTGCTCGGATCCACAGTCGGTCTGCAGATTGCTCACAATCTGTGACCAGTTTCAACTAGCCTCGGGAGCGAAGGTCAATCGCAGCAAAAGCGAGGCCATGCTCTTTGGCAACTGGACCGGCTGAGCCTCCATTCCCTGCACCGTTAAGCCAGATTTCCTGACGGTGTTGGGAATATGGATCGGAGCGGATGGGGTGTGCGCCAAAAATTGGGTCGACTGTATCGCCAAGGTCAAACAAAAACTGGCATTGTGGGAGCAGCACTCCCTTTCCATCGCAGGAAAGAACCTGGTCATCAGGAGTGAGGTGCTCTCGGTGGTGTTGTACGTGGCGCAGGTCTGGCCCATCTCTCGGTGTTGTTGTACGTGGTGCAGGTCTGGCCCATCTCACGCTCCTGTGCTGCGGCAGTCACCCGGGCCATCTTCCACTTTGTCTGGAGGTCAAAAATGGACCGTGTCCGCAGAGACACGATGTACAAATCTCTGGACAGTGGAAGAAAGGATGTTCCGAACGTGGCCCTCATCCTGATGGCCACCTTTGAGTGCGGATGCATCAAGCTGTGCACAGACCCCTGGTACGCAAACACCAAGTGTCACTACGTGCTGAGGTTCTACCTGTCCCCGGTGTTGTGAAGGATGGGTCTGGCCACGCTGTGCGAAACGCCCCCACCAGTTGGACCATGCCTGTCCACCTGTCCTTCGTGGAAAAGTTTTTCAGAAAAAACCCCTTTGACCACAAGGCCATAAAGCAGTGGTCGGCATGTAAGTTCCTGGACGCCCTACAAAAGAAGGAGAGGGTGGACCCTGTCGGGTGGTTCCTTGAGCAGACTGTCGAACTCGTTTGGCAGAATGTCTCATCGCCAGAGCTTTCACACAAGCACCAAGACGTAGCTTGGTTGGCAGTGAGGAGCGCCCTACCCGTCAGAGTGTTCATGCACAGCCGACGTCTCAGCAGCACAGCACGGTGCCCCCGAGCCGGCTGCTGGGTGGACGAGACTGTCACCCATCTCCTTCAGGATTGCGCCTTTGCAAGGCAGGTCTGGAAAGAGATGCAGTGGTTGCTGTCGAGGTTCATCCCAAGCAGCTCCGTAACACAGGACTCTGTGCTCTACGGGCTGTTCCCAGGGACACACACCGAGACAGACATCACCTGCTGCTGGAGGGCCATCAACTCGGTCAAAGACGCTCTTTGGTCTTGCCGAAACTTGCTGGTCTTCCAGAGCAAGGAGATGTCCACGTCTGCGTGTTGCAGACTGGCGCAATCCAAGATCCAGGACTACGTGCTGAGGGACGCACTAAAAATTGGTGCAGCCGCCGCAAAGGCACGGTGGGGAAGGGCCACAGTTTAAAGCTCAAGTTGGTCAGAAGGGAACCTGACCCCTTCATAGAGACCACCCCCTTACAAAGGGGAGGTCCCATAGACATTGATTCTGCCCAATAGGTACAATTGGAGGGATCAATCAGAAACAATAGTAAAACAGAAAATGCTGGAAATACGATGAGTATTATTTCAGATTTCCAGCATCCGCAGTATTTTACTTTTTCGACAATAGTAAAACTGATATTTTAAAGATAACAAAAAGGGATAAGAGCAGAGTTCAGGTCACAGTGATGTAGATGCTTCAGGTGAAGGAAATACTAAACTAACTAAGAAAGGTACAGGAGGAGTGACAAATAAGAAACGTGTTAAGTTAAACAGTGTGAGAAAGTCAGCATTAAGGCAGAAGGAAAGATTGGGGTCTCTTGCCCAGAGTTTTAATGAACAGAGTATAAGAAATAAATTGAGTGCACTCGAGGCTCAAATACAACTCAGAGGATATGACATGGTGGCTAATACAGAAATACGGCTGCAAGCTGGTCATAATTGGTAATTAAATATTCTAGGTGATCAGCTCTTTAGAAAGGAGAGGGAATCTGCAAGAGGAGGAGGGTAGTCTTATTGATTAAAGATATTGGGCTCAAGTTTAAAACCCTCGCTAGAACGGCACACATCGAAGAGGCCCACCTAATTTGTAGAACAGAAATTGCGCCGAATAATTACCTCGCGATTCTCTGATATCTGTAGGCCCGTTTCCAGAGTGCAGCAGGAGCTACTGGGGGCGGAGCTACAGCCCTGCGCCGAAAACAATGCCGGCAGCTGTGCGCGTGCACAGTGGAGGCTGCGCACGTGCGCAGTAGCTCCTGGCCCTTGCAGCGCGTCCTGTCTCCAGGCGACGACCCTATCCCTGGCCGAAGGGACGTCGCCCCTATCCTGGGCCGAGTGGCCTGACACCTCTTACCTCGTCGGCGGCGGGGCCCGCCCGCTCGGCATCTCGCTGGGGGCGGGCCCCGCCCGAAGTCCTCGGCGGCGGCCCGGCATCTTCTGCGTGCGGGCCTTGCCCGAAGTGTCGGCAATGGCAGCGGGGCCTGCCCACCCAGCATCTCACTGGGTCTGGGCCCCGCCCGAAGTCCTGGGCGGTGGTGGGGCCCGCCTGATCGGGATTTCCTGGGGGGGGGCCCCATCCCAACACACTGTTGGAGGGCTCCCGGTGCTGCAGTAAGTGAGTAGAAACTTAATTTTTTATTTATTAATTAATTTTTTATTTTTTTTTATTAGTAATTTAAAAAAATTTTTTTTTGATTTTTAATTATTTTTTTATTTTTAATTTAAAATTTTTTTTTGATTGATTTATTGGTTGATTTATTGATTTATTTATAATTTATTATTGATGATGGCTCTTTATTTGTAAAAGTGAAGTGTTTCATGTTGTAAATTTCGCATCCCCCCCCCCCCATCTCTCGTTCCCTACGCCTAATTTCTAAAGTGTAGGCAAGGTTTTTCTGAGCGTACAAAAATCTACACTACTCCATTCTGTTAGTTTGGAGTAAGTTTTCGCTGCCTAAACTTGCAAAACAGGCGTAATTGGCTGGACACGCCCCCTTTAGAAAAAAAGAATCTGTTCAAAAATGAAACTATTCTAACTGACTAGAACTGGAGCAAACTAAATGCTGAGAATTGTAATTTCTATGATGCTCCATTATAACCTAATTGCTCCAAAAATTAGGAGCAACTCAGGCCGATACTTGAGCCCGTAATTACATTATTAAGAGAGGTTATAGGTAAAGGAAAACAACCAGCAGAGACTCTATGGTTAGAATTGAGGAATAAGAAAGGGCTTAAAACTCGATTGGAATTTGTATACAGACCTCCTGATAGTAACAATGAACTGGCAGAATATATTAATTCAGGGATTAGAGAGGTTTGTAGCAAAAGCAAAGTTGTTTTATTGGGAGAGTTTAATTTTCAGACAGTTTGGGAACAGCAGAGTAGCTCAAGTCAGAAAGGTAGTGAATTTATTGAATACATTCAAGATCATTTTCTAGAGCACTATGTTCCAATATGTGGGCAGACCATACTAGATTTAGTAGTGAGTAATGAGTACTCACCAGAATAATGAGTAAACAGTATGGGAACATTTATCTAACAGTGATAATAATATGATCAACTTTAATGTTAGGTTTGAAAAGGAGAAATTTAACAGTTACTAAGATTCTGTATTTTGGTAAGGATAACTTTAATAGAATGAGACAGAGACTGATGACACTAAACTGTTATTGTGCAAAACTACAGATGAACAGTGGGAGGTGCTCAAAAAAGAATTTAGCTTAATATAGGACCAATATATATCCCTAAGGATAAAGAACTCTACTTACCAAAGAAAACAGCCATGGTCAACAAAAGCGGTGAGAGATAACATAAAATTAAAAGAAAGATCATATAAAAGTGTAAAGAATAGTGCAAATCCAGGAGACTGGGAGAGATATAAAGAACAGCAAAGGAAGATTAAAAAAATAGTAAGAGATGCAGAAAGGGAATACAAAAAGAAATATCAAGATTCACACAAAAAGTTTTTATAATTATATTAGAAGAAAAAGGGCAGTCAAGGGTAAAGTAGGCCCTTTAAAAACAGATGGCGGTAATATTGCAAATGAAAATAAGCAAATGGCAGACTTGTTGAATAATTACTTTGTGTCAGTCTTCACAGTAGAGGAAGAGGATAGTATACCCTGACATTCCAGGGAAATTAACAATGAATCACGACTGGAACTCACTAAAGTTAACGTAAGCCAGAAAACAGTATGAGAAAAAAATGGTACGAAAGACAGATAAATTCCCAGGATCTGATGGATTCCACCCCAGGGTTTTAAAAGAAGTAGGTGAGGAAATTGCAGATGCTTTAGCCATAATCTTCCAAAGCTCTCTCAATTCAGGAATTGTCCTTTTGGGTTGGAAAATTGCAAATGTAATTCCATTATTTAAGAAAGGTGAGAGAGAGAAACCAGGAAATTATTAAATCTATTATTCTAACATCTATTGTGGTGAAGTTATTGGAATCTATAATTAAGGACAGAGTGATTGAGCACTTAGAGAAATTTGAGCTGATTGGAAAGCCAACATGGATTTCTAAAGGGTAAGTCATGTCTAACAAACCTAATTGATTTTTTTAAAGACAGTAACTATAGGAGTAGGCAGGGGAATGTTTATGGACTATCAGAAGGCATTCACTAAGGTTCCATATAAGAAATTGTTAGCTGAAATTAAAACTCATGAAATTGAAGGCAAATTATTGACCTGGTTAGGAAATTGTTTCGATGCTAGAAGACAGAGAGTAGGGATAATGAGTATGTACTTGAATTGAAAAAAGAAAAGAAAAAGAAAGACTTGCATTTATATAGCCGCTGGACATCCAAACACACTTTTACAGCCAATGAAACATTTTTTGAAGTGTAGTCACTGTTGTAATGTAGGAAACTCAGGAGCCAATTTGTGCACAACAAGCTCCCACAAACAGCAATGTGATAACGACCGGAAAATCTGTTTCAGTGATATTCACTAAGGGATAAATATTGGCTCAGACACCAGGGATAAGTCCCCTGCTCTTCAAAATAGTGCCATAGGATTTTTACATCCACCAGAGGGCAGACAGGACCTCAGTTTAACATCTCATGAAAGACAATATTTCCAATAGTGCAGCACTCCCTCAGTACTGCACTAGAGTATCAACCTAGATATTTGTGCTCAACTCTCTGGAGTCAGACTTGAACTCACAACTTTCTGACTCAGAAGTGAGTGTGCTACCAATTGAGCCACAACTGACACTAATTGGAAGGAAGTAACTACTGGTGTCCCACAAGGATCTATGTTGGGGTCTCCACTATTCACCACATTTATTAATGACTTAGATAACACAATAGAGAGCCATATATCCACGTTTGCCGATGCCATAAAAATTGGTGGCATAGTAAGTAGTGTAGTTGGGAGCGTAAAATTACAAAGAGACATTGATAGATTATGTAAGTAGGCAAAATTGTAGCAGTTGGATTTCAACGCAGCTAATTGTGAGGTCATCCATTTTAGAACAAAAAGGACAGAGCTGAGCATTTTCAATGTGGAAAACTAGGAACAATGGAGGTCCTAAGCATAGTATTAGATCCAAAGAGGAGTGATACAAAATTGCCAGAAAAAGTAGCAAGCCTGAGGATTGGGAGAATTCAGCAAAAAAGGACCAAGAGATTGATTAAGGGGAAAAATAGAGTATGAGAGTAAACTTGCAAGGAACATAAAAACTGACCACAAACATTTCTACAAATACGTAAAAAGAAAAAGATTAGTGAAAACAAATGTCGGTCCTTTACAGACAGAAACAGGAAAATTTGTAATGAGGAACAAGGAAATGGCAGAACAATTCAATAAATACTTTGGTTCTGTCTTCAAGGAAGAGGGCACAAATAACATCCCAGAAATGTGAGGGAACCAAGGGTCTAGTGAGCAAGAGGAATTAAAGGAAATGATTATTAGTAAGAAAATAGTGCTGGAGAAACTAATGGGACCGAAGGCAGATAAATCCCCAGGGCCTGATGATCTGCATCCCAGAGTACTAAAAGAGGAAGCCATGGACAAAGTAGATGCATTGGTTGTCATCTTCCAAAATTCTTTAGATTATGGAACAGTTCCTGCAGATTGGAGGGTGGCAAATGTAACCCCACTATTTAAAAAAGGAGGGAGAGAGAAAAGGGGGAATGACAGACTGGTTAGCCTGACATCAGTAGTAGGGAAAATGCTAGAGTCTATAATAAAGGATGTGATAACGGCACACTTCGATAATATCAACGGGATTAAACAAAGTCAACATGGATTTATGAAAGGAAAATCATGGGAATTCGTTGTCGGCGAGAGGCGGAGCAGGGAGATCGAGGCGGCCCACTTAAGGCCCAGCATCGAGGAGAGGCTCAGGGGTTCATTGTTGGCGAGAGGCCAGCCAGTACAGCTGCAGCGGGGAGAGAAGGCAAAAAAGTAGAAAGAAATCGAAAGGTGACGTCACAGCCAAGGGGTTAAGTGATTGGCTGATGATTGGTAAGTAGTTTTTCTTTTTCTTTTCTATATCAGTAAGTAAACTTTAGCATTGTTGTTGCCAAATTAAGTTAATCTAAGGGTTAAGTCATGGCAGGACAGCTCGGACATGTGTTATGCACCTCCCCTGTATTATGTGGGAAGTCCGGGACGCTTCCCGTATTCCTGACGACTACGTGTGCAGGAAATGTATCTGCCTCCAGCTCCTGACAGACCGCATTGTGGCACTGGAGCTGCGGGTGAATAAACTCTGGAGATTCCACGATGCTGAGAATGACGTGAATAGCACGTTTAGCGAGTTGGTCTTACCACAGGTAAAGGTTATATAGCCAGATGGGGATGGGTGATCAAAAGGAAAAGCAGTGGAAGGAAGGTAGTGCAGGGGTCCCCTGTGGCCATCCCCCTGGAAAACAGATACACCGCTTTGGATACTGTTGAGGGGGATGACTCATCAGGGGAGGACAGCAGCAGCCAATTTCATGCACTGTGGGTGGCTCTGCTGTACAGGAGAGCAGGAAAAAGAGTGGGAGAGCTACAGTGATAGGGGTTTTTATTGTAAGGGGAATAGATAGGCATTTCTGCGGCCGCAACCGAGACTCCAGGATGGTATATTGCCTCCCTGGTGCAAGGGTCAAAGATGTCTCGGAGCGGGTGCAGGACATTCTGAAAAGGGAGGGTGAACAGCCAGTTCTCGTGGTGGATATAGGTACCAACAACATAGGTAAAAAACGGGATGAGGTCCTACGAGACGAATTTAGGGAGTTAGGAGCAAAATTAAAAAGTAGGACCTCAAAAGTAGTAATCTCAGGATTGCTACCAGTGCCACATGCTAGTCAAAGTAGGAATCGCAGGACAGCTCAGCTGAATACGTGGCTTGAGGAGTGGTGCAAGAGGGAGGGGTTCAAATTCCTGGGACATTGGAACCGGTTCTGGGGGAAGGTGGGACCAGTACAAACCAGACGGTGGCACCTGGGCAGGACCGGAACCAATGTCCTAGGGGGAGTGTTTGCTAGTGCTGTTGGGGAGGAGTTAAACTAACATGGCAGGGGGAAGGGAACCTATTCAGGGGGACAGAGGGAAATAAAATGGAGTCAGAAGCAAAAGATAGAAAGGAGAATAGTAAAAGTGAAGGGCAGAGAAACCCAAGGTAAAAAGCAAAAAGGGCCACATTACAGCAAAATTCTAAAGGGGCAACGTGTGTTAAAAAGACAAGGCTGAAGGCTCTGTGCCTCAATGCGAGGAGTATTCGGAATAAGGTGGACAAATTAACTGCGCAGATAGCAGTTAACGGATAGGGTGTAATTGGCATCACGGAGACATGGCTCCAAGGTGACCAAGGCTGGGAACTCAACATCCAGGGGTATTCAACATTTAAAAAGGATAGACAGAAAGGAAAAGGGGACGGGGTGGCGCTGCTGGTTAAAGAGAAAATTAATGCAATAGTAAGGAGGGACATTAGTCCGGACGATGTGGAATCGGTATGGGTGGAGCTGCGGAATACCAAAGGGCAGAAAACGCTAGTGGGAATTGTGTACAGACCACCAAACAGTAGTAGTGAGATTGGGTACAGCATCAAACAAGAAGTAAGGGATGTGTGCAATAAAGGTACAGCAGTTATCATGGACGACTTTAATCTACATATTGATTGGGCTAACCAAACTGGTAGCAATGCGGTGGAGGAGGATTTCCTGGAGTGTATTAGGGATGGTTTTCAAGACCAATATGTCAAGGAACCAACTAGAGAGCTGGCCATCCTAGACTGGGTGATGTGTAATGAGAAGGGACTAATTAGCAATCTTATTGTGCGAAGTCCCTTGGGGAAGAGTGACCATAATATGGTAGAATTCTTTATTAAGATAGAGAGTGACACAGTTAATTCGGAAACTAGGGTTCTGAACTTCAGGAAAGGTAACTTCGACGATATGAGGCATGAATTGGCTAGAATAGACTGGCAAAGGATACTTAAAGGGTTGACGGTGGATAAGCAATGGCAAACATTTAAAGATCACATGGATGAACTTCAGCAATTGTACATCCCCCTCTGGAATAAAAATAAAACAGGGAAGGTGGCTCAACCCAGGCTAACAAGAGAAATTAAGGTTAGTGTTAAAACCAAGGAAGAGGCATATAAATTGGCTAGAAAAAGCAACAAATCTGAGGACTGGGAGAAATTTAGAATTCAACAGGGGAAGACTAAGGGTTTAATTAAGAGGGGAGAAATAGAGTACAAGAGGAAGCTTGCAGGGAACATAAAAACTGACTGCTAAAGCTTCTATAGATGTGTGAAGAGAAAAAGATTAGTGAAGACAAACGTAGGTCCCTTGCAGTCGGATTCAGGTGAATTTATAATGGGGAACAAGGAAATGGCAGACCAATTGAACAAGTACTTCTGTTCTGTCTTCACAAAGGAAGACACAAATAACCTTCCGAATGTATTGGGAACAGTGGGTCTAGTGAGAAGGAGGAACTGAAGGATATCCTTACAAAGCAGGAAATTGTGTTAGGGAAATTGATGGGATTGAAGGCCGATAAATCCCCGGGGCCTGATAATCTGCATCCCAGAGTACTTAAGGAAATGGCCCTAGAAATAGTGGATGTCTTGGTGATCATTTTCCAACAGTCTATCGACTCTGGATCAGTTCCTATGGACTGGAGGGTAGCTAATATAAGACCACTTTTTTAAAAAGTTGGGAGAGAGAAAACAGGTTATTATAGATCGGTTAGCCTGACATCAGTAGTGGGGAAACTGTTGGAATCAATCATTAAGGATGAAATAGCAACGCATTTGGAAAGCAGTGACAGGATTGGTCCAAGTCAGCATGGACTTAGGAAAGGGAAATCATGCTTGACGAATCTTCTGGAATTTTTTGAGGATGTAACGAGCAGATTGGACAAGGGAGAACCAGTGGATGTGGTGTATTTGGACCTTCAAAAGGCCTTTGACAAGGTCCCACACAAGAGATTGGTGTGCAAAATCAAAACACATGGTATTGGGGGTAACGTACTGACGTGGATAGAGAACTGGTTGGCAGAAAGGAAGGAGAGAGTCAGGATAAACGGGTCCTTTTCAGAATGGCTAGCGGCACAGGGCTCAGTGCTGGGACCCCAGCTCTTTACACTATGCATTAACGATTTAGATGAAGGAATTGAGTATAATACCTCCAAGTTTGCAGATGACACTAAACTGGTTGGCGGTGTGAGCTGTGACGAGGACGCTAAGAGGCTGCAGGGTGACTTGGACTGGTTAGGTGAGTGGGCAAATGCATGGCAGATGCAGTATAATGTGGATAAATGTGAGGTTATCCATTTTGGGGGCAAAAACATGAATGCAGAATATTATCTGAATGGTGGCAGATCAGGAAAAGGGGAGGTGCAACGAGACCTGGGTGTCATGGTTCATCAGTCATTGAAAGTTGACAAGCAGATACAGCAGGCAGTGAAGAAGGCAAATGGTATGTTGGCCTTCATAGCTAGGGGATTTGAGTATAGGTGCAGGGAGGTCTTACTGTAGTTGAACAGGGCCTTGGTGAGGCCTCACCTGGAATATTGTGTTCAGTTTTGGTCTCCTAGTCTGAGGAACGATATTCTTGCTATTGAGGGAGTGCAGCGAAGGTTCACCAGACTGATTCCAGGGATGGCTGGACTGATATATGAGGAGAGACTGGATCAACTGGGCCTTTATTCACTGGAGTTTAGAAGGATGAGATGGGATCTCATAGAAACGTATAAGGTTCTGACGGGACTGGACAATTCAGATGCGGGAAGAATGTTCCTGATGTTGGGGAAGTCCAGAACCAGAGGACATAGTCTTAGGATAAGGGGTAGGCCATTTAGCACTGAGATGAGGAGAATCTTCTTCATTCAGAGAGTTGTTAACCTGTGGAATTCCCTGCCGCAGAAAATTGTTGATGCCAGTTCATTGGATATGTTGAAGAGGGAGTTAGATATAGCCCTTACGGCTAAAGAGATCAAGGGGTATGGAGAGAAAGCAGCCATAGTCTTGTTGAATAGCGGTGCAGGCTCGAAGGGCCGACTGGCCTACACCTATTTTCTATGTTTCTATGTTTGACAAACTTACTGGAGTTTTTTCAGATGTAACTGAAAGAATAGATAAGGGAGAACCAGTGGATGTTGTGTATTTGGATCTTCAGAAGGCCTTTGACAAAGTGCCACATAAGAGGTTAGTGTGCAAAATTAAAGCATATAGGATTTGGGGTAATGTATCGGCATGGATTGAAAATTGGTTAACTGACAGGAAACAGAGAATAGGAATAAACGGGTCTTTTTTGGGGTAGCAGGCAATGACTAGTGGGGTACCACAGGAATCAGTGCTTGGGCTCCATAATATATATAAATGATTTGGATGAGGGAACCAAATGTAATATTTCCAAGTTTGCTGATGACACAAAACTAGTTGGGATTATGAGTTGTGAGGAGGATGCAAAGACGCTGCAAGGCGATTTAGATAGCTGGAGTGAGTAGACAAACACATGGCAAATAAATTATAATGTGGATAAATGTAAAGTTATCCACTTTAGTAGGAAGAACATAAGGACAAAGTATTATTTAAATGATGATGGCTTGGGAAGTGTCGATGTACAGAGGGACCTGGGTGTCCTTGTACACCAGTCATTGAAAGCAAACATGCAGATGCAGCAAGCAGTTAGGAAGGCAAATGGTATGTTGGCCTTCATTGCAAGAGGATTTGAGTACAGGAGCAAGGATGTATTACTACAGTTATACAGGGCCTAGGTGAGACCACATCTGGAGTATTGTGTGCAGTTTTGGTCTCCTTACCGAAGAAAGGATATACCATGTGAGGAGTGCAGCGAAGGTTCACCAGACTGATTCCTGGGGTGGCAGCACTGTCGTATGAGGAGAAATTGGGTCGACTAGGCCTGTATTCACTAGAATTTAGAGGAATGAGAGGGGATCTCATAGAAACGTTTAAAATTCTGACAGGTTTAGACAGGTTGGATGCAGGAAGATTGTTCCCAATGCTGGGGAAGTCCAGAACCAGGGGTCACCATCTAAGGATAAGGGGTAAGCCATTTAGGACCAAGATGAGGAGAAACTTCTTCACCCAGAGAGTGGTGAACCTGTGGAATTCTCTACCACAGAAAGTTGTTGAGACCAATTCACTAAATATATTCAAAAAGGAGTTAGATGTAGTCCTTACTACTCGGGGGATCAAGGGGTATGGCGAGAAAGCAGGAATGGGGTACTGAAGTTGCATGTTCAGCCATTAACTCATTGAATGGCGGTGCAGGCTCGAAGGGCCGAATGGCCTACTCCTGCACCTATTTTCTATGTTTCTATGTTTCTACGTTTCTATGATAATATAGCTATTACTGAGACATGGCTGAAAGAAGGGCAGGTATGGCAGCTCAACATTCCTGGTTACAGGGTTTTTCAGATGGGATAGAGAGGGGGGTCACAAAGGAGGGGGGGGGTCGCAATATTAATTAAAGAAACAATTATAGCTGTGAGAAGGGATGATATGTTAGAGAGGTCATCAAATCAGACCATATGGGTTGAATTGAAGAACAAAAAAGGGGGTCTATAGTACACTACTGGGAGTGTACTATAGACTCCCAAACAGTCAGAAAGAGATAGAAGAACAAATATGTGGGCAAATTGAAGCAAAGTGCAAAAACTATAGAGCTGTAATAGTGGGGGATTTCAACTATCCTAATATTGGGCCCAAGTTTTGAGCCGCGCCTAGAACAGTGCAGTCCCGACCTGGACGCCCGTTTCTCGTGCCACAAAGTGCGCCTAAAAAAATCCTCCGTATTCTCCACCTCCCTGCAGGTCCTCTGGCCCTCGGCGCAGCGCAGCAGGAGCTGTAGGGGGCGGAGCCAGGTCCCTGCGCTGAAAACAGTGCCGGGACCTCTGCACATGCGCGCTACAGTGGGCACACAAGTGCAGTAGCTCCAGGCGCCCGAAACTATGTGGGAGGGGCCTGAAGCACGCAGCTCCTAGCCCTGGCCGAATGGCCTCACTGGGGCTGCGTGAATAAGGCTCCTCCCACGGCCAGCTCCTGCTTCCTGCCGACTCCCGCTCCTGCTTTCCCCCCCGCCGTCCCCCCCCGGACCGGACCCGACCCGACCCGACCTGCCTGTCGCTGCCACTCCTGCTTCCCCCCCCCACCCCACCCCCGGACCCGACCCAACCCGACCCGCCCGTCGCTACCGCTCCTGCTTCCCCCCCCCCACCCCACCCCCGGACCCGACCCAACCCGACCCGCCCGTCGCTACCGCTCCTGCTTCCACCGCCCCCCCCGCGACCGGACCCGACTCGACCTGTCTGCGTTTGCCCCTTCGGCTCCCGCTCCTGCTCCCACCCGACTCGACCCGACTCTACTCCCGCCCCCGGACTGGATCCGACCTGACCTCCCCCTCCCCGACCTGACCTCCCTCCCTTACCTGACCTCCCTCCCCGACCTGACCTCCCTCCATCCCTCTCTCTCCCTCTCTCCCACCCCCCCTCTCCCCCCCTCCCTCTCCCCCGCACCCCCCTGCCCGCCGACCCGAACCGAACCTCTCTCCCCAACCCGACCCAACGCCACCTACCTCTGGTGCTGGGGACGGGCCCTGCCCGAAATCTCGGGCCCGGCCCGTTCAGCCTTTGGTCCCGACGGCAAACCGCTTCCTAAAGGCCTGCCTGAAGAACTTTCACACAGGTAGGAACATGGTTTATTTAATCTTTTCTTTGCTTATAAATTTTTATTCAGGTTGGATTTATTTGTATAATATTTGTATAAGTATAACGAAGGATTTATTGTAGAATTTAATGACTTTCCTTCACCCCCTCATTCCCGACGCCTAATTTGTAACCTGCGCCTGATTTTTTAATGTGTAGAACAGGTTTTTTCAGTTCTACAAAAATCTTCACTTGCTCCATTCTAAGTGAGTTTGGAGTACGTTTTCACTGTGGAAACTTTGAAATCAGGCGTCAGTGGCCAGACACGCCCCCTTTTGAAGAAAAAATTCTGTTCCAAAGTGGAACTGTTCTAACTGACTAGAACTGCAGAAAAGAAAATGTGGAGAATTGCGATTTCTAAGATAGTCCGTTCTCCACCAGTTGCTCCTAAAAATCAGGCGCAAATCATGTGGAAACTTGGGCCCTTTATTTGTAAAACTGAAGTGTTTAATGTTTGTAAACTTCCCTTTAAACAACCCCACCACCATTCCCTACGCCTGATTTGTAACCTACGCCTGATTTTCTAAAGTGTAGACAAGGTTTTTTCGAGGGTACAAAAATCTTCACTTACTCCATTCTAAGTTAATTTGGAGTAAGTTCTCACTGACAAAACTTTGAAAACAGGCATAAGTGGCCGGACACGCCCCCTTTTGAAAAAAAAATTCTGTTCCAAAGTGAAACTGTTCTAACTGACGAGAACTGGAGCAAACTAAATGACGAGAATTCCGATTTCTAATATACTCCATTCTACACCAGTTGCTCCAAAAAATCAGGAGCAAATCATGTGGAAACTTGGGGCCATTAACTGGGACAAAAGCAGTGTGAATGGTACACTGGATGCGGAGTTCCTAAAATGCATTCAGGAGAACTTCATTAGCCAATATGTAACAAGCCCAACAAGGGAGAGGGCGGTTCTAGACTAGGTTTTGGGAAATGAAGAGGAGCATGTGGAAGGGGAATCAGTGGGAGAGCACTTTGGTGCTAGTGATCATAATTCAGTAGGATTTAGGGTAGTTATGGAAAAGGACAAAAGTGGACCAGGAAAAAAATTCCCCTTGGGGTAAAGCCAATTTTGTAGAGCTTAGATTGGGATTTGGTCAAGGTGAACTGGAAACGTCTACTTGATGGTAAATCAGTGTCAGAGCAATGGGAGGCATTCAAGGAGGAGATCCTGAGGGTACAAGCAAAGGTTGGGGATAACAAATCTACAGCCCCCTTGATATCAAAGGATATACAGGGTAAGATAAAGAAAAAAAGGGAAGCTTATGGCAGGTTACGAGAACTAAATACTGTAGAGACTCGAGAGGAGTATAAGAAGTGCAGGGATGCAACTAAAAAAGATATCAGAATTGTTATGTATGCAACTGTGTGTAACCTGTATCATACCACCACCAGATGGCATACCTGTTGGAATCCCAAGGGATCCCAGCATCCCTTGGGAGCACTGTATATAAACAGGCCTCTCATGCTGTACCAACACTCTGGAGTTTAATTAAAGGAGCTAAGGTCACACTTACTCATGTCTACAGTACTCAGTTGCATTACTTTATTATGAACGTAACACCTGGCGACAAGATAATGAACAACCGCGCGAAAATGCAGAGAACTGTTGGTATCCTGGAGAAATTCTCAGAAGGGGACGATTGGGAGGCCTTCATGGAGCGACTCGACCAATACTTAGTTGCCAATGAGCTGGAAGGGGATGGGAACGCTGCCAAACAAAGGGCCTCACCTTTTGTGGGGCAACAACCTATGGCCTCATGAAGAATCTTGTAGCTCCGGTGAAACCAACAACCAAATCATATGAAGAACTGTGTATGCTGGTCCGGGAGCACCTAAATTCGAAGGAAAGCATTCTGATGGCAAGAAAGCAAATGGCATCTTGGCCTTCATAGCGAGGGGATTTGAGTACAGGGGCAGGGAGGTGTTGCTACAGTTGTACAGGGCCTTGGTGAGGCCACACCTGGAGTATTGTGTACAGGTTTGGTCTCCTAACTTGAGGAAGGACATTCTTGCTATTGAGGGAGTGCAGTGAAGGTTCACTAGACTGATTCCCGGGATGGCGGGACTGACCTATCAAGAAAGACTGGATCAACTGGGCTTGTATTCACTGGAGTTCAGAAGAATGAGAGGGGACCTCATAGAAACGTTTAAAATTCTGACGGATGCAGGAAGAATGTTCCCAATGTTGGGGAAGTCCAGAACCAGGGGTCACAGTCTAAGGATAAGGGGTAAGCCATTTAGGACCGAGATGAGGAGAAACTTCTTCACCCAGAGAGTGGTGAACTTGTGGAATTCTCTACCACAGAAAGTTGTTGAGGCCAATTCACTAAATATATTCAAAAAGGAGTTAGATGAAGTCCTTACTACTAGGGGGATCAAGGGGTATGGCGAGAAAGCAGGAATGGGGTACTGAAGTTGCATGTTCAGCCATGAACTCATTGAATGGCGGTGCAGGCTAGAAGGGCCGAATGGCCTACTCCTGCACCTATTTTCTAGGTTTCTATTTTTCTATGTATCGATTTTACACATGTCAACAGTCTGAAGGCCAGGAAGTGGCGAGCTACGTCGCCGAACTAAGGCACCTTGCAGGACATTGCGAATTCAATGGATTCCTTGAGAAAATGCTAAGAGACTTCTTTGTGCTTGGCATTGGCAATGAGGTTATCCTTCGCAAACTATTGACTGTTGAAACACCGAACCTGAGCAAAGTCATAATGATAACTCAGGCATTTAAGTCCACCAGCGATAACACCAAACAAATTTTGCAGCATAAAGAGGTTTCGGCAAGTACTGTACACAAAGTAATGTCGTTTTCAAGCAGGTGCATAACCTCAGATGATCCAGAGTCCGCCATCAAACATTAACACCTTGTTGGGGCTGCGGAGGTGATCATTGAGCCTATCAATGATGCTTCAAACACTATGTGTACAAATGCTGTGCAACAATGGGACACCTTCAGCGAATGTGCAGATAAGCTGCAAACCTTGCAAACACCACGTTGCAAAGGAGGATCGATCCATGGCAGATCAGGCTAAACTAGAGACTCGAACCGAGGAGGCAGAAGTGTACGGGGTATACACCTTCACCATGAAATGTCCACCGATCATGCTAAAAATCGAACTGGACGGAATTCAAGTATCCATGGAACTGGACACAGGTGCGAGTAGGTCTATCATGAGCAAAAAGGCCTTTGACAGGCTGTGGTGCAACAAGGCACACAGACCTAAGCTGAGCCCCAAGCTAAGAACTTACACAAAAGAGCTGATCCCTGTAATTGGCAGCGCAACAGTAAAAATCTCCTATGATGGAGCAGTGCATGAACTCCCACTATGGATTGTACCAGGAGATGGCCCCACACTGTTCGGCAGAAGCTGGCTGGGAAAAATCCGCTGGAACTGGGACAACATCCGAATGCTTTTGTCCGTCGACGATGCCTCATGTGCCCAGGTTCTCAGCAAGTTCCCGTCGCAAATTGAGCCAGGCATCGGAAGTTTCTCGGCGGCGAAGGTGCTGATCCACTTGGTTCCCGGTACACGACCCATCCACCACGAGGCACGGGCGGTGCCATATATGATGCGAGAAAATGGAAATTGAGCTGGACAGGCTGCAGCGAGAAGGCATCATCGTGCCGGTAGAGTTCAACGAGTGGGCTAATCCGATTGTTCCGGTTCTCAAAGGCGATGGCACGGTCAGAATTTGTGGGGACTATAAAGTAACGATTAACCGTTTTCGCTACAGTACCAGCACCCGCTACGCAAGGCAGATGATCTATTTGCGACCCCAGCTGGAGGAAAGACATTCACCAAGTTGGACCTGACCTCGGCCTACATGACGCAGGAGCTGGCGGAATCTGCGAAGGGCCTCACCTGCATCAACACGCACAAAGGTCTGTTCGTCTACAATAGATGCACGCTTGGGATTTGATCGGCCGCGGCAATTTTTCAAAGGAACATGGAGAGCCTGCTAAAGTCAGTTCTGCGTACCATGGTTTTCCAGGACGCTATACTGGTCATAGGTTGAGACACCATTGAACACTTGAAGAACCTGGAAGAGGTTCTAAGTCAGCTAGATCACGTGGGACTCAGGTTGAAATGCTCGAAGTGTGTTTTCCTGGTGCCAGAGGTCGAGTTCTTAGGGAGAACAATAGCGGCAGACGACATCCGACCCATCGATGCCAAGATGGAGGCCATCAAGAATGCGCCGAGACCACAGAACGTGACGGAGCTGCAGTCGTTCCTGGGACTCCTCAACTATTTATTGGTCATCTCCTACCCTAGTTAAGCACCTTGCTAGAAACCCTACATGTGCTGCTATGCAAGGGAGATGACTGGGTATGGGGGAAATCACAAGAGGCTGCCTTTGAGAAAGCCAGAAATCTGTTATGTTCTAACAAACTGCTTTTTCTGTATAACCCATGTAAATGTTTAGTGCTAGCTTGCGATGCATCTTCGTATGGGGTCAGGTGTGTGTTACAACAAGCAAACGAATCGGGTACATTGCAACCGGTCGCCTATGCTTCTAGGAGTTTGTCCAAGGCCAAAAGGGCCTCCAGCATGATTGAAAAAGAAGCTCTGGCTTGCGTTTACAGGGTGAAAAAAATGCACCAGTATCTGTTTGATCTCAAGTTTGAGTTAGAAACTGACCATAAGCCGCTCATATTGCTATTTTCAGAGAGCAAAGGTATTAATACTAATGCCTCTGCCCGCATCCAAAGATGGGCCCTTACTCTGTCTGCACTATGTAATCCACCACAGACCAGGCACAGAAAACTGCGCTAATGCTCTCAGTCGACTACCATTGCCCACCACTGGGGTGGAAATGGCACAGCCTGCAGACTTGCTCTTGGTGATGGATGCATTTGAAAACGAAAAGTCACCCATTACGGCCTGCCAGATCAGGACCTGGACCAGCCAGGTTCCTTTACTGTCCCTTGTAAAAAACGATGTCCTCCATGGGAGCTGATCCAGCATCCCAGCGGAGATGCATGAAGAGATCAAGCCATTCCAGCGGCGCAAAGATGAAATGTCCATACAGGCGGACTGTCTTTTGTGGGGCAATCGCATGGTTTTGCCTGAGAAAGGCAGGGAAATGTTCATACGCGACCTACACAGTACCCACCCAGGCACCGTAATGATGAAAGCTATAGCCAGATCCCACGTGTGGTTGCGCGGCATCGACTCAGATTTGGAGTCACGCGTGCGTCAATGCAACACTTGCTCTCAACTGAGCAATGCACCCAGGGAGGCACCGCTAAGTTTGTGGTCATGGCCCTCCAAACCGTGGTCTAGGATCCACATTAACTTTGCGGGCCCGTTTCTAGGCAAAATGTTTTTGTTTGTTGTGGATGCTTATTCAAAATGGATTGAGTGTGTAATAATGTCTGAAAGCACATCCACTGCCACCATCGAAAGCCTACGAGCCATGTTCACCACACACGGCCTGCCTGATGTCCTTGTCAGCGACAATGGGCCATGTTTCACCAGTATTAATTCAAGGAATTCATGTCCTACAATGGGATCAAGCAAGTCACATCTGCCCCATTCAAGCCCGCATCCAACGGCCAGGCAGAACGAGCAGTCCAAACCATCAAGCAAAGCTTGAAATGTGTATCGGAAGGCTCCCTGCAGACCCGCCTGTCCCGAGTCCTGCTCAGCTACTGCACCAGACCCCACTCGCTCATCGGGGTTCCCCCAGCCGAACTGCTCGTGAAAATGGCGCTCAAAACAAGGCTCTTTCTTGTCCACCCTGATCTCCATGATCACGTCAAGGGCAGGCGGCATCAATAAAGCATGTACCATGAGTGCGCAAACTTGTCATGCGATATTGAAGTCAATGACCCTGTATTTGTACTCAACTATGGACATGATCCCCAATGGCTTGCTGGCACTGTCAGAGCCAAAGACTGGAGTATTGTGTTTCAGGTCAAACTTGCTAATGGACTAACTTACAGAAAGCATTTGGACCAAACCAAACTGCGATTCACAGACAGCCATGAGCAACCAGAAGAGGACATCGCCAACTTCGACCCTCCAACATACACACAAGTGGCAACCGACATCATGGTCGACCACGAATCTGAACACACCCCCAGCAGCCCAGCAAGGCCAGATGCCCAGCAGCCCAGCGAAGCACCAACCAACTCACCCACACCTGCATTTGTACCAAGACGATCGACAAGGGAGCAAAAAGCCCCAGATCATCTCACCCTGTAAATAAGTGTACTATTGACTTTGGGAGGGAGTGATGTTATGTGTGCAACCCTCTGTAACCTGTATAATACCGCCACCAGATGGTATACCTGATGGAGTCCCAAGGGATCCAAGCATCCCTTGGGAGCACTGTATTTAAGCAGGCCTCCCATGCTGTACCAACCCTCTGGAGTTTGAATAAAGGAGCTAAGGACACACTTACTCATGTCTACAGTACTCAGTTACATTACTTTATTATGAACATAACAAGAATAGCAAAGAGAGAGCATGAAGGAATGTTGGCAAGTAAAATCAGGAAAATCCCAAAGATGTTTTATAAATACATTAAGAGCAAGAGGATAACGAGAGAAAGAGTGGGGCCGATGAGAGACCACAAAGGAAATCTATGTGTGGAGGTGGAAGATGTGGGTATGATTCTTAATGAACACGTTGCATCTGTTTTCACAAAAGAGAGGGGCAATGCAGACTTTGCAGTTACAGAGGAGGAGTGTTAAATATTAGACGAGATAAACATAGTGAGAGAGGAAGTATTAAGGAGCTTAGCAGCTTTGAAAGTGGATAAATCCCCAAGCCCAGATAAAATGTATCCCAGGCTGTTAAGAGAAGCAAAAGAGGAAATAGCAGAGGCTCTGACCATCATTTTCCAGACCTCTCTGGTTACAGGTGTGGTGCCAGAGGACTGGAGGACTGCTAATGTTGTACCTTTGTTTAAAAAGGGAAAAAGGGATAGACCGAGTAATTACAGGCCAGTCAGCCTAACCACAGCAGTAGGAACATTATTGGAAAAACTCCAGAGGGACAGGATAAAATCTACATTTGGAAAGACATGGATTAATCAAAAGCTTCTTTGGATATGTGAAGAGAAAAAGATTAGTGAAAACAAATGTAGGTCCTTTGCAGTCAGATTCAGGTGAATTTATAATGGGGAACAAAAAAATGGCGGACCAGTTAAACAAATACTTTGGTTCTGTCTTCACAAAGGAAGACACAAATAACCTTCCGGAAATACTCGGGAACCGAGGGTCTAGTGAGGAGGAGGAACTGAAGGAAATCCTTATTAGGCGGGAAATTGTGTTAGGGAAATTGATGGGATTGAAGGCCCGTAAAACCCCGGGGCCTGATAGTCTGCATCCCAGAGTACTTAAGGAGGTAGTCCTAGAAATGCATTGGTGATCATTTTCCAACAGTCTATCGACTCTGGATCGGTTACTATGGACTGGAGGGTAACTAATGTAACACCACTTTTTAAGAAAGGAGGGAGAGCAAAAACGGGTAATTATCGATCAGTTAGCCTGACATCAGTAGTGGGGAAAATGTTGGAATCAATTATTAAAGATGAAATAGCAGCACATTTGGAAAGCAGTGACGGGATCAGTCCAAGTCAGCATGGATTTATGAAACAGAAATCCTGCTTGACAAATCTTCTACAATTGTTTGAGGATGTAACTGGTAGAATTAACAATGGAGAAGCAGTGGATGTGGTGTATTTGGACTTTCAAAAGGATTTTGACAAGGTCCCACACAAGAGATTGGTGAGCAAAATTAAAGCACATGGTATGGGGGTAATGTACTGACGTGGATAGAGAACTGGTTGGCAGACAGGAAGCAGAGAGTCGGGATAAACGAGTCCTTTTCAGAATGGCAGGCAGTGACTAGTGGAGTGCCGCAGGGCTCAGTGCTGGGACCCCAGCTATTTACAATATACATTAATGATTTGGATGAGGGAATTGAGTGTAATATCTCCAAGTTTGCAGATGACACCAAGCTGGGTGGCAGTGTGAGCTGTGAGGAGGACGCTAAAAGGCTGCAGGGTGACTTGGACAGGTTAGGTGAGTGGGCAAACGCGTGGCAGATGCAGTATAATGTGGATAAATGTGAGATGAACCACTTTGGTCGCAAAATCACGAAGGCAGAATATTATCTGAATGGCGGAAGATTAGGAAAAGGGGAAGTGCAGCGAGACCTGGGTGTCATGGTACATCAGTCATTGAAAGTTGGAATGCAGGTTCAGCAGGCGGTGAAGAAGGCAAATGGTATGTTGGCCTTCATAGCTTAGGGATTTGTGTATAGGAGCAGGGAGGTCTTACTGCAGTTGTACAGGGCCTTAGTGAGGCCTCACCTGGAATATTGTGTTCAGTTTTGGTCTGCTAATCTGAGGAAGGACATTCTTGCTATTGAGGGAGTGCAGCGAAGGTTCACCAGACTGATTCCCGGGATGGCAGGACTGACATATGAGGAGAGACTGGATCGACTGGGCCTCTATTCACTGGAGTTTAGAAGGATGAGAGGGGATCTCATAGAAACATATAAAATTCTGACGGGACTGGACAGGTTAGATGCAGGAAGAATGTTCCCGATGTTGGGGAAGTCCAGAACCAGGGGACATAGTCTAAGGATAAGGGCTAAGCCATTTAGGACTGAGATGAGGAGAAACTTCTTCACTTAGAGAGTTGTTAACCTGTGGAATTCCCTACCGCAGACAGTTGTAGATGCCAGTTCATTGGATATATTTAAGAGGGAGTTAGATATGGCCCTTATGGCTAAAGGGATCAAGGGATATGGAGAGAAAGCAGGAAAGGGATACTGAGGTGAATGACCAGCTATGATCTTATTGAATGGTGGAGCAGGCACGAAGGGCGGAATGGACTACTCCTCGAACTATTTTCTATGTTTCTATGTTTCTATGACAGTTAGCATGGATTTGTTAAGGGAAAGTCATGTCTGACTAAGTTGATGTAATTTTTCGAGGAGGTAACCAGGAGGGTCAATGAGGGCAGTGCACATGATGTGTTGTATATGGATTTTAGCAAAGCTTTTGATAAGGTCCCACATGGCAGACTGGTCACAAAGGTTAAAACCCATAGGATCCAGGGCAAAGTGGCAAGTTGGATCCAAAATGGGCTCAGAGGCAGGATGCAAAGGGTAATGGTTAATGGATGTTGTTGTGATTGGAAGGCTGTATCCACTGGGGTTCCGCAGGGCTCAGTGCTGGGTGCCTTGCTTTTTGTGGTTTATATCAATGACTTGGACGTGAATGTTGGGGGTATGATTAAGGAGTTTGCAGATGACACTAAAATAGTCTGTGTGATTGATAATGAAGAAGAAAGCTACAGATTGCAGGAAGATATCAATGTACTGGTCAGGTGGGCAGAAGAGTGGCAAATGGAATTGACTCCGCATAAGTGTGAGGTAATGCATTTGGGGAGGTCTAACAATGCAAGGGAATACACATTAAATGGTACAACACTGAGAAGTGTAGTGGAACAAAGGGACCTTGGAGTGCAGATCCACAGATCCCTAAATGTAGTAGTCCAGGTAGATAAGTTGGTTAAGAAGGCATATGGAATAGTTGCCTTTATTAGTCGAAGCATGGAATATAAGAACAAGGACATTATGCTTGAACTGTATAAAACACTGGTTAGGCAGTACCGTATGCCGTTCTGGTCACCACATAGAAACATAGAAACATAGAAAATAGGTGCACGAGTAGGCCATTCGGCCCTTTGAGCCTGCACCACCATTCAATATGATCATGGCTGATCATACAACTTCAGTACCCCATTCCTGCTTTCTCTCCACATCCCTTGATCCCTTTAGCCATAAGGGTCACATCTAACTCCCTTTTGAATATTTCGAGCGAACTGGCCTCAACAACTTTCTGTGGTAGAGAATTCCACAGGTTCACAATTCTCTGAGTGAAGAAGTTTCTCCTCATCTTGGTCCTAAACATTCTTCCTGCATCTAACCTGTCCAATTCTGTCAGAATTTTATATGTTTCTATCAGATCCCATCTCATTCTTCTAAATTCCAGTGACTGTAAGCCTAGTCGATCCAGTCTTTCTTCCTATGTCAGTCCTGCCTTCCTGGGAATTAGTCTGGTGAACCTTCGCTGCACTCCCTCAATAGCAAGAATGTCCTTCCTCAAGTTAGGAGACCAAAACTATACACAATACTCCAGGTGTGGCCTCACCAAGGTCCTGTACAACTGTAGTCACACCTTCCTGCCCCTGTACTCAAATCCCCTCGCTATGAAGACCAACATGCCATTTGCTTTCTTAACCGCCTGCTGTACCTGCATGCCAACCTTCAATGACTGATGTACCATGACACCCAGGTCTCGTTGCATCTCCCCTTTTCCTAATCTGTCACCATTCAGATAATAGTCTGTCTCTCTGTTTTTACCACCAAAGTGGATAACCTCACATTTATCCACATTATACTTCATCTGCCATGCATTTGCCCACTCACCTAACCTATCCAAGTCACTCTGCAGCCTCATAGCGTCCTCATCACACTTCCACCCAACTTCGTGTCATCCGCAAATTTGGAGATACTACATTTAATCTCCAGTCTAAATCATTAATGTACAATGTAAACAGCTGGGGCCCCAGCACCGAACCTTGCGGTACCCCACTAGTCACTGCCTGCCATTCTGAAAAGTACCCATTTACTCCTACTCTTTGCTTCCTGTCTGCCAACCAGTTCTCAATCAATGTCAGCACACTACCCCCAATCCCATGTGCTTTAACTTTGCACATTAATCTCTTGTGTGGGACCTTGTCGAAAGCCTTCTGAAAGTTCAAATACACCACATCAACTGGTTCTCCCTTGTCCACTCGACTGGAAACATCCTCAAAAAATTCCAGAAGATTTGTCAAGCATGATTTCTCTTTCACAAATCCATGCTGACTTGGACCTATCATGTCACCTCTTTCTAAATGCGCTGCTATGACATCCTTAATAATTGATTCCATCATTTTACCCATTACTGAGGTCGGGCTGACCAGTCTCTAATTCCCTGTTTTCTCTCTCCCTCCTTTTTTAAAAAGTGGGGTTACATTGACTACCCTCCACTCCATAGGAACTGACCCAGAGTCTATGGAATGTTGGAAAATGACTGTCAGTGCATCCGCTATTCCCAAGGCCACCTCCTTAAGTACTCTGGGATGCAGTCCATCAGACCCTGGGGATTTATCGGCCTTCAATCCCATCAATTTCTCCAACACAATTTCCCGACTAATAAGGATTTCCCTCAGTTCCTCCTTCTTACCACTTTGACCCCTTTTATATACGGAAGGTTGTTTGTGTCCTCCTTAGTGAATACCGAACCAAAGTACTTGTTCAATTGGTCTGCCATTTCTTTGTTCCCCGTTATGACTTCCCTTGATTCTGACTGCAGGGGACCTATGCTTGTCTTTACTATCCTTTTTCTCTTTACAAATCTATAGAAACTTTTGCAGTCCGTCTTAATGTTCCCTGCAAGCTTCCTCTCGTACTCTATTTTCCCTGCTCTAATCAAACCCTTTGTCCTCCTCTGCTGAGTTCTAAATTTCTCCCAGTCCCCGGGTTCACTTCCTTGGCTTTAATACTATCCCTGATTTCCCTTGATAGCCACGGTTGAGCCACCTTCCCTTTTTTATTTTTAGGCCAGACAGGGATGTACAATTGTTGTAGTTCATCCATGCGGTCTCTAAATGTCTGCCATTGCCCATCCACAGTCAACCCCTTAAGTATCATTCGCCAATCTATCCTAGCCAATTCACGCCTCATACCTTCAAAGTTACCCTTCTTTAAGTTCTGGACCATGGTCTCTGAATTAACTGTTTCATTCTCCATTCTAATGCAGAATTCCACCATATTATGGTCACTCTTACCCAAGGGGCCTCGCACAACGAGATTGCTAATTAATCCTCTCCCATTACACAACACCCAGTCTAAGATGGCCTCCGCCCTAGTTGGTTCCTCGACATATTGGTCTCGAAAACTATCCCTTATGCACTCCAGGAAATCCTCCTCCACCATATTGCTTCCAGTTTGGTTAGCCCAATCTATATGCATATTAAAGTCACCCATGATAACTGCTGCACCTTTATTGCAGGCACCCCTAATTTCCTGTTTGATGCCCTCCCCAACATCACTACTACCGTTTGGAGGTCTGTACACAACTCCCATTAACGTTTTTTGCCCTTTGGTGTTCTGCAGCTCTACCCATCTAGATTCCACATCATCCAAGCTAATGTCCTTCTGAACTATTGCATTAATCTCCTCTTTAACCAGCAATGCTACCCCACCTCCTTTTCCTTTTATTCTATCCTTCCTGAATGTTGAATACCCATGGATGTTGAGTTCCCAGCCCTGATCATCCTGGAGCCACGTCTCTGTAATCCCAATCACATCATATTTGTTAACATCTATTTGCACAGTTAATTCATCCACCTTATTACGGATACTCCTTGCATTAAGACACAAAGCCTACAGGCTTGTTTTTTTAACACCCTTTGTCCTTTTAGAATTATGATGTAGTGTGGCCCTTTTTGTTTCTTGCCTTTGTTTACTCAGCCTTCCACTATTGCTTTTTACCTTTCTACCATCTGTTTCTGACTACATATTACTTTGCCCTATCTCGCTGCATAGGTTCCCATCCCCCTGCCATATTAGTTTAAACACTCCAGAACTGCATTAGCAAATGTTACCCCCAGGACCTCAGTTCCAGTCCTGCCCAAGTGCAGACCGTCCCTTTTGTACAGGTCCCACTTCCCCCAGAATTGGTTCCAATGTCCCAGGAATTTGAATCCCTCCCTCTTGTACCACTGCTCAAGCCACATATTTATTCTAACTATCCTGCTCCCTCTACTCTGATTAGCACGTGGCACTGGTAGCAATCCAGAGATTACTACCTTTGAGGTCCTACTTTTTAATTTAACTCCTAGCTCCCTAAATTCAGCTTGTAGGACCTCTTCCCGCTTCTTACCTATATCATTGGTACCTACATGTACCACGGCAACTGGCTGTTCACCCTCCCTCTCCAAAATACTCTGCAGCCGCTCCGCGACATCCTTGATCCTTGCACCAGGGAGTCTCGGTTGCGGCCGCAGAAACTCCTATCTATTCCCCTTACAATAGAGTCCCCTATCACTATAGCTCTCCCACTCTTTTTCCCACCCTTCTGTGCAGCAGAGCCACCCATGGTGCCATGAACCTGGCTGCTGGTTCCTTCCCCTGGTAAATCATCTCCCCTATTCAGATAATATTCTGCCTCCCTGCTTTTGCCACCAAAGTGGATAACCTCACATTTATCTGCATTATACTGCATCTTCCATGCATTTGCCCACTCACCAGCCTGTCCAAGTCATCCTGCAGCCTCTTAGCATCCTCCTCATAGCTCACACTGCCACCCAGCTTAGTGTCATTTGCAAACTTGGATATATTACAGGAAAGATGTGATTGCACTGGAAAGGGTGCAGAGGAGATTTACAAGAATGTTGCCTGGATTGGAGAATTTTGGCTATGAGGAAAGATTGGAGATGCTGGGTCTGTTTTCCTTGGAACAGAGGAGACTGAATGGAGACTTGATTGATGAGTATACAATTATGAGAGGCGTGGATAGAGTGCATAGGAAGGACCTGTTTTCCTTGGCAGAGGCGTCAACAACCAGGGGACATAGATTTAAAATAATTGGGGGGATGTTTAGAGGAGCTATGAGGGGAAATGTCTTCACCCAGAGGGTAGTGGGGGTCTGGAACTCATTGCCTGAAAGGGTGGTAGAGGCACAAACCCTGACCACATTTAAAAAATACTTGGATATGCACTTAAACTGCTGTAACCTACAGGGCTATGGACCAAGAGCTGGAAAGTGGGATTAGGCTGGATAGCTCTTGGTTGGCCGGCGCGGACACAATGGGCCAAAATGGCCTCCTTCCATGCTGTAAATTTCTATGATTCTATGATAAGTTACCTGTCTGTTTTTAACTGCCCACCAGCCTGGTTTCTGCATGGTGGTGAGGATTAAAATCGTCCTGAAGAAATCAATGCCTTCATGTGAAGATCCCTTCTTTGCTATATTTCCCAATGATGTTAACCTGTTTAAAATAAATGGGTCATGTCGGCTGTGGTAGAGTCGTAGCACGCTATACATCTGAGTCAGAAGGCTGTGGGATTAAGCCTCACTTCAATACTTCAGCACATAATCCAGGCGGACACTTCAGTGCAGTACTGGGAATGCTGCATTGTCGGAGGTGCCATGTTTTGGATTACATAGGACATACTGCACAGAAACAGGCCAATCGGCCCAACCAGTCCATGCCTCCTTCAGCTTCTTCCCGTCATTCCTCATCTAACTATATCTGCATAACCCTCTATTTCCTTCTTCCTCATATGTTTATCTAGCTTCTGTTTAAATGCATCTGTACTATTTGCTTCAACCACTCCCTATGGTAACAAGTTCCACATTCTCACCACTCTTTGGGTAAAGATATTTCTTCTGAATTCCCTATTTGATTTCTTGGTGACTACCTTATATTGATGGCCTCTAGTTTTGCTCATCCCCACAAGTGGAAACACTCTCGCTGTGTCTACTCTATCAAAACTTTTCATACTTTTAAAGACCTCTTTTAGGTACTAATTGAGGAAAAGCTGGGGGGTGAGGGTATCCTCGCCAACATTTATCCCTCAACCAACACCATTATCTTGTTATTGTCTATAGAACTTTGGTCTATGCAAATTGCCTGTTGTGGTTCCCTAAGTTACAACAGTGACCAAACTACTAAAAAATTATTCATTGGCTGTGGTGCTTTGGGACATCCTGAGGTAGAGCTGTATAAAGGCAAGTTCTTTCTTTTTATTGACATAATGAGGACAAGAATGTCAAACACAAGTGTTTGTATACTGATACTACAGTATTAATTCGGGGCCTTGTTTTGCATAGTCTGTGTAGAAGGGGTAAAATATTTTGTCAATAAGTATATCTGTAAATATTAATTGGTACAAGGTTTGTCATTAGTGTCATTAATTAACTCTAGTGCTGCATTTTTCTTTTTCTTTTTAATTGGCACGCATGATATTTCAGTCGATGGAAAATCCCAGTAGAGCTAACTGAAAGGTTAGCAGTTTCACACTGCATTTTAGATGAATGTTAGGATATGCTAAACATGAATGAACCTTTCAGCAAATAATGGATGTCTCTCTGAAATAGTGGGCAAGTGAACAAACTTGTCACTTTGCACAAATCATAGTGCTTGTACATGGATCTCAAGTTAATATGTCATTAGCTAATAATGCATCAATTATGCATGTTCTGAAAGAAAAACTAACAAATGTATTGATTTTTTTTTGGTTTAACCTCATGCTTCCTGCAAAGGTTTCTAAATCTGGATAATTACCAAAGAGAAGCAAACTGAATATCTCATTCTGTGCCCTCTCACTCCTTCAGTTTCATTTCTCTGTCTCTCTCATTCGCTGTCTCCATCTCACATTTGACTATCGCTCATTTCTTCATTTCCCTCTCGTTTTACTCCTTGCTCTTTTGTTCTTTTGCTCTCTTATTCTCACCATCTATGTATCTCTTTTGTCTTTCCCTCTTATTCCCTCTATCATTGGTGCTCTTTCATTCCCTATCTCCTTTGCTTTACTTTCAGTCCCTCTCGCTTTCCTTTTTTCTCTCCTTGTCTCTCATTTGCTCACTCCTCTTTTACATAAGAACATATGAAATAGGATCAGGAGTAGGCCCCTTGAGCCTGCTCTGCCCTTTAATACGATCATGGCTGATCCGATCATGGACTCAGGTCCACTTCCCTGCCCGCTCCCCATAACCCCTTATCGGTTAAGAAACTGTCGATCTCTGTCTTAAATCTACTCAATGACCCAGCTTCCACAGCTCTTTGAGGCAGTGAATTCCATAGATTCACAACCCTCTGAGAGAAGAAATTTCTTCTCATCTCTGTTTTAAATGGACGGCCCCTTATTCTAAGATTATGTCCTCTAGTTCTAGTTTCCCCTATCAGTGGAAACATCCTCTCTGCATCCACCTTGTCAACCCCCCTCATAATCTTATACGTTTCGATAAGATCACCTCTCATTCTTCTGAATTCCAATGAGTAGAGGCCCAACCTACTCAACCTTTCCTCATAAGTCAATCCCCTCATCTCCGGAATCAACCTAGTGAACCTTCTCTGAACTGCCTCCAAAGCAAGTATATTCTTTCGTAAATATGGAAACCAAAACTGTTCGCAGTATTCCAGGTGTGGCTTCACCACTACCTCTTCTATCTCTTATTCCTTTTCTTCTTGCCTCTCTTTTGTACCACCTTTAGCGATCTCACGTATCCTTCATTTCCTTTCCCCCTCCCCCCAATGCCCCTTTGTTTCATTCCTTCTCTCACAAGCAGTTACCAGCAACAGCTTTGTCTCATAGACCTGAGTGGACTGAGCTAAGGCTTAACAAAAGTAATCTACTGAGCCCACCCTTTGAAAAGAGGCATTAGAGGGCCTTCCCCCACTGATGGTCTTTGGGGGAAGTAGTGGAACAGACAGAAGACTTGCTGGGCCCTGCCTCCTTATCGTCATTTACTTGCAGTGGTTAGGAAAGAGTGACCGGCAGTTGTTCCAGTGGTGGCGGGGAGGAACATTAATGTTGGGAAGTGAGCAGTGGTAGTTATTGGCCCAGAAATCGTGGCCTCCTTGGATCCGTACGGAGTTTCTACGGACCCGGGAAGACATCGGAAAAACGGGTTTTCGCCGCACAATGCGCATTCGCTGAAAACCGGCTTTTCCGATCTGTCAAGTTTCTGGCTTGACAGATCTCCCACATATTGGAACGAGAACATTTCCACAGCAGTGATTGAGCTATTTGTCCATCTCTTGTCCTGCAAATATCCTTAAAACTCTTGCGTCTGGTAAAAGCAGGTGCATAGCCTACTTTTACCAGCGCAAGAGTTTAAAAACATATCAAAAACATATTAAAATAAAATTTAAAAATACATACTTATGTTAAAAACCCTGCCCACTCAGGTAATTTTATTTTAAATCATAATTAAAACGTTTTTTAAAAATCGGCAAATATTTTTTTCAAAAATATTTCTATCAACTTTAATTTCAATAGTGTATTTATGTGATGTGTTTTTTAAAGGTTTTATGTAGTGTTTGGGTATTTGGGGGTGTTTCTCATTCATAGTAATAGGAGTTTCAGACTGCCCAGAGCCATGTGACTCCAGCTACAGGCCTGCGCATGTCCCAATGTGCACGCGCTGTGACGCGCAGTCAGGAGAGGCCTCCGAACCAGGATCTCGGGTGGGCGCAGCAGCTTCAGGTAGGTGCTCTTCTTTTTTTGAGAATCCAGTCGAACGCCCACAGGAAGGAGAAACCGGGATTTCTGGGCCATTATATTACCAACCCATTTTCCTGCTGTTCATGCTAATTTGAAATGGAATAGTGAAGGAAAATCCAGGTCACAATCTCTATATTTATGTTGATTTTATATTACCTTTTTAAGTATTAAAATCTCACCTATTTCCTGTCTCACTTCCTTAAGTGTGCTAGGAAGCATCACAACTAGCTCAGTTACACTGGAGACAATTTTAGGGTGAAAATCTGACTTTTGCTCGATAGAATCCTGTTGATAACTGGCTACAGTTATCACTCAAGTGGAAAGGTTGTAATTCTCACATATCAGAATCCTGCATTTAAATGAGAACTTTTTGATTTTCTCAGTAGATTTGTAGCTGTTTCTTAAAATGCTCAGTTCATTTTGCCACTCTTTTGTCCTTTCGGATCCTGATTATGTTACAGCATTCACATGAAGGATTTCCTGCCTGCTGCCTGTTGTGAAAACGCAGTGATATCTCTCACGTCCATGTTGTACACATTTAAAATGTATTCAGTATATTTGCAATCACAGTAATGCATAACTTTAATTCAGTGTCTACTGGGTTCTATAGCACATAAAACGATTATTCAGCAATGTATTCATTGTATTTCAGCTTTTATTCATGATGGCCCTGCAAGCATCAATATTCTATGATTACTCAATTTCAGTACATAGAATTGTAGAATTTACAGCACAGTAGGTGGCCATTCAGCTTATTGAGCATGTGCTAGTGCTAGCTCTTCAAGTGGTGCTTTCTTCTCTAATCCCATGTCCTTGCTCTATGCAATAATAGAAATTGACTTTCACCACACAGAGTTGTGATTTAAAATTCCAAATAAGTCTGTTACTTAATAATTCAGGAAGTGCAGACTAGCAAATATTAACTGGAACTGTAATTTTTCCTCCACTCACCCAACTATTGTTTAAACCAGGATTTTTAATCCACTGGCTTTAAAACTTAAGCAACATATCAAACCCATAATCATGAAATAAGTTGCCACCAAACTGCTATTTTATGCTTAATGAACTTTATTCACCTGGCAGAAAGTGAGTGTTCAAATCCCTATAAGCCACGTGCACGCTCGAGGAGGTATTTTAACAGGCATCCAGAGGCAGCTCACCAACTTTAGGTCTATGAAGATCGGATAGTCCAGAGTTTACTGGGCAGTCAGTCAAGTTAATTGTGGGAGGGAGGTTTGGAAGGGTTTCACTCCTGCTGCTCCAGGCCACACAAAGATAAGTTTTATGCCTACTTTACAGGGTCTCCACTCAGTGTACACCAGGTTTTACTGAGTGTAACGTCTGCAGCAAGCGTCCCGCTCAGTAGGCAGTTAAAATTGTAGAAGGGCCTTGTGTATCTGTAACTAGGGAACGCATCCCCTGTAGTCCCAAGGGATCTCAGCATCCCTTGGGAGCACTGTATATAATCCAAGCCCTAAGGTCTGTTCCTCACTCTGGAGTGTCTTAATAAGGACTGAGGTCACTGTTACTTTAACCTCCCTGTGTGCAGTCTCATCTGTGTTAGGAACACAATAACTGGCGACGAGTATACAAATCCAACGCAAAGATGCAGCAAACTGTGGGCATCCTGGAGAAGTTCTTGGAGGGTGAGGACTGGGAAGCCTATGTCGAACGGCTAGACCAGTACTTTGTAGCCAACGAGTTGGAAAGAGAAGGAAGCGCTGCAAAAAGGAGAGCGGTCCTCCTCACGGTCTGCGGGGCACCGACCTACAGCCTCATGAAGAATCTTCTGGCTCCGGTGAAACCCACAGATAAGTGTATTGAGGAGCTGTGTACACTGGTTCGGAAGCATCTTAACCCGAGGGAGATCATGCTGATGGTGAGGTATCGGTTCTACACGTGCCAGCGATCTGAAGGTCAGGAAGTGGCGAGCTACGTTGGCGAGCTAAGGCGACTTGAAGGACAATGTGAGTTTGATGGCTACCAGGAGCAGATGCTCAGAGACTTTTTTGTACTGAACATTGGTCACGAGACCATCCTACGAAAACTTTTGACTGTAGAGACACCGACCCTCAGTAAGGCCATTGCGATAGCATAGGCATTTATGTCCACCAGTGATAACACCAAACAAATCTCTTAGCACACAAGTGCTAGCAATGTTCATAAATTAACTGGAACTGTGTTTGCGAGCAGAAATGTACAGAGCAGAAACCATGAGTCTGCAACTGCCAGCAGGCCTCAGGTGACCCAGAAGACTCAGAGTCCGCAACAAAGGATGAATGCAAGGCAATTCACACCTTGTTGGCATTGTGGAGGCTTCCATTCAGCCTATTCATGCCGCTTCAAAGGGTATGTTTGCAAGAGCTGTGGAACAATGGGGCACCTCCAACGAGCTTGCAGATGAGCTGCAAGCTCTGAAAAACCCTGCTAACCACCATGTGGCAGAGGAAGATCGGTCCATGGTGGATCAAAGCAATTTCGAGCCTCAGGGAGAGGAGACAGATGCTGTACATGGGGTGCACACATTTTCGACGAAATGTCCACCTATAATGCTAAATTTAAAATTGAATGGCTTACCCATAGTCATGGAACTGGACGCTGGTGCTAGCCAATCCATCATGAGTAAAAAGATGTTTGAGAGACTGTGCTGCAACAAGGCACTCAGACTAGCCCTGTGCCCCATCCACACGAAACTGAGAATGTACACCAAAGAGCTTATCACTGTCCTGGGCAGTGCCATGGTCAAGGTCACCTACGAGGGCACGGTGCACGAACTACCACTCTGGATTGTCGCGGGCGATGGCCCCACACTGCTTGGAAGGAGCTGGCTGGGCAAAATCCGCTGGAACTGGGATGACATCCGAGCGCTAGCACATGTCGATGAGGCCTCATTTTACCCAGGTTCTTAACAAATTTCCTTCCTGTTTTGAGCCAGTCATTGGAAACTTTTCCGGGGCGAAGGTGCGGATCCACTTGGTCCCAGAGGCACGACCCATTCACCACAAGGCGCGAGCAGTACCTCACATGATGAGGGAGAGAGTGGAGATCGAGCTGGGCAGGCTGCAACGCGAGGGCATCATCTCCCCAGTAGAATTCAGCGAATGGGCCAGCCCGATTGTTCCAGTACTCAAAAGTGATGGCACGGTCAGGATTTGCGACGATTATAAAGTAACTATTAATCGTTTCTCGCTACAGAACCAATACCCGCTACCTAAGGCAGATGACCTATTTGCGATGCTGGCAGGAGGCAAGACGTTCACCACGCTTGACCTGACTTCGGCCTACATGATGCAGAAGCTGGAGGAGTCTTCGAAGGGCCTCAACTGCATCAACAAGCACAAGGGACTGTTCATCTATAACAGATGCCCGTTTGGAATTTGGTCGGCTGCAGCGATCTTCCAGAGAAACATGGAGAGCCTACTCAAGTCGATACCACGCACGGTAGTTTTTCAGGATGACATATTGGTCACGGGTCGGGACACCATCGAGCACCTACAAAACCTGGAGGAGGTCCTCCAGCGACTGGATTGCGTAGGGCTGCGGCTGAAGAAGTCGAAATGCATCTTCATGGCAACAGAAGTGGAGTTTTTGGCAAGAAGATCGCGGCGGACAGCATTCGGCCCACAGACGCCAAGACAGAGGCTATCAGGAACGCGTCCAGGCCACAGAACGTCACGGAGCTGCGGTCGTTCCTGGGACACCTCAACTATTTTGGTAACTTCCTACTGGGGTTAAGCACCCTCTTAGAGCTCCTCCATGTGTTATTGCGTAAAGGTGAGAATTGGTAAAAGGGAAAAAAAACAAGTAATTCCTTTTGAGAAAGCCAGAAACATTTTATGCTCCAACAAGCTGCTTGTATTGTATAACTCATGTAAAAGACTTGTGCTAGCATGTGATGCATCGTCGTACGGAGTCTGGTGTGTATTACAACAAGCTAACGTTGCGGGGAAGTTGCAACATGTCACCTATCCGTCCAGGAACTTATCTAAGGCCGAGAGGGCCTACAGCATGATTGAGAAAGAGGCATTAGCATGTGTGTTCGGGGTAAAGAAAATGCATCAGTACCTGTTTGGCCTCAAATTTGAGCTGGAAACCAATCACAAGCCCCTCATATCCCTGCTCGCTGAAAACAAGGGGATAAATACTAATGCCTTAGCCCGCATACAAAGGTGGGCACTCGCGCTATCAGCATATAACTATACCATCCGCCACAGGCCAGGCACCGAGAACTGTGCGGATGCTCTCAATCGACTACCATTTCCCACCAAGGGGGTAGAAATGGCGCACCCTGCAAACTTGTTGATGGTGGCACAGCCCGCAGACTTGTTGATGGCCATGGAAGCATTTGAAAATGATAAATCACCTGTCATGGCTTGCTAGATTAGGACTTGGACCAGCTAAGATCCCCTGCTGTCCCTAGTAAAAAAAACTGTGCACTGCATGGGAGCTGGGCAAGAGCTAATCAAGCCGTTCCAGTGTCGAAAGGATGATCTGTCCATTCAGGCAGACTGCCTGTTGTGGGGTAACCGCGTAGTGCTACCCAAAAAGGGCAGGGAGACGTTCATCTCAGATCTCCACAGCACACACCCGGGTATAGTAATGATGAAAGCGATAGCCAGATCCCAAGTGTGGTGGCCTGGTATCGACTCTGACTTAGAGTCCTGTTTACGGCAATGCAGCGTATGTGCTCAGTTGAGCAACGCGCCCAGAGAGGCACCACTAAGTTTGTGCTCCTGGCCCTCCAGACCATGGTCGAGGATCTATGTCGACTATGCGGGCCCATTTCTCGGTAAAATGTTCCTGGTGGTGGTGGATGCTTTTTCAAAATGGATTGAATGTGAAATAATGTCGGGAAGCACCGCCACCGCCACCATTGAAAGTCTGATGGCCATGTTTGCCACCCACGGCCTGCCTGACATACTGGTCAGTGACAACGGGCCATGTTTCACCAGTGCCGAATTCAAAGAATTCATGACCCGCAATGGGATCAAACATGTCACCTCGGCCCTGTTTAAACCAGCCTCCAATGGGCAGGCAGAGCGGGCAGTACAAGCAATCAAACAGAGCCTTAAACGAGTCACAGAAGGCTCACTCCAAACCCGCCTGTCCCGAGTACTGCTCAGCTACCACAAGAGACCCCACTCACTCACAGGGGTGCCCCCAGCTGAGCTACACATGAAAAGGACACTTAAAACCAGACTCTCACTGGTTCACCCCAACCTGCATGATCAGGCAGAGAGCAGGCGGCAGCAACAAAATGTAAACGATGGTCGTGCCACTGAGTCACGGGAAATTGATCTGAATGACCCTGTGTATGTGCTAAACTATGGACATGGTCCCAAGTGGATCGCGGCACGCTAAAGAAGGGAGTAGGGTGTTTGCAGTCAAACTAGACAATGGACAAATTTTCAGAAAGTACCTGGACCAAGCGAGGCTGCGGTTCACAGACTGCCCTGAACAATCCACAGCAGACAGCACCTTTTTCGAGCCCACAACACACACCCAAAGGATCAATGACACCATCCTGGACCAGGAAATCAAACTCATCACGCCCAACAGCCCAGCAAGCGAGGCTCACTTCGCAGCCCTGCAGGGCCAACAACACGCCAGCCCAGCGAGGGCACAGCGAACATACCAGAACAGACATTTGTACCGAGGCGGTCCACCAGAGAAAGAAAGACTCCCGACCGCCTCACCTTGTAAATAGTTTTCACTTTGACTTTTGCGGGGAGTGATGTTGAGTATCTGTAAAGCATGCACTCCCATGTCCCGCCACCAGGGAACTCATCCCCTGAAGTCCCAAGGGATCCCAGCATCCCTTGAGAGCACTGTATATAAGCCGGTCCCTAAGGCCTGTTCCTCACTCTGGAATGTCTTAATAAAGACTGAGGTCACTGTTACTTTAACCTCCCTGTGTGCAGTCTCATCTGTGTTAGGAACACAATTGGTCTTATCTAAGTGAGGACACTGAGTGAGTCTCAGCTATCCAAGAAATCAGCAGCATTGGATCTCTTGGATTTTAACTCCTGTTCTAACCATTGGAGGGAGTTAAAATTGCCCCTTCTGTTTATTCTTTGAGTTTCTTCATATCACTGACCTCGACCTACATTTGACTGGATGTAGGATATGTCTTCTTTAAATCCCCTTATCATCAACCCATATTGTGTGCATGCTCCTTACCACCATGGTTCGCCTTGATGCCAATATGTGATGTGTGAAATCTTAATCTTAATCTAGTACTATTCTGAACTACTACCTGAGCGACAGGACTGCAAAGGACGGCTAAATGGTGTGCCTCAATATGATCCTCTCAGGATTAAGGTAGCCCTCTTCTCACACCAGTTAAATTCTGAGATTGAGCTGCTGCATGGGGGAGTCTGACCCTGTCAAGTGCAAGTATTGTTGTGGGCTAACATGAGGGCATGCATCATTTGCTATCCTGAGAGACAGCACCATTATCTAAGCACATTCCTGTCATGCCACTAGTGCTTGGCGCTGGCTCTACATGCCCACTAATTGGGAGGAAAGAAAACCTAATTTTGCCAATGAGATCAGTGAAGCCCTTCCTCTAATATCTGCAACCAGTTACCAAGCCTGCTGAAGCCTGAAAAAACACTCTCTCAAATCTGAGCATCTATAGAGGAAGCACAAACTGCCCAGAGGACCTTTGTCATGGGAGCCTTCCTTGAACATGTCCTTGGAACAGCCATATGCTCCCATGGTAGCCTGCAGTGTTGTTAAAATGCTCTCCATTGTGCCGAGCTTACTACTCCACCTGAGAGATTTTTACAGCACATTTTCTGATATGGCCCCCAATACCTGTATCAACGCTTGATCCTCTGCCAAGACTGTTTGCTCAAATGCAAGTCTTGTGAGCTGTAGGTACCCAGGCTCTTCAGCTAAGAAGCAATGCCTCCTGACCCTCTATCCAGCAAAATGTTCCTGCTCATGTGCCATCATTAACTGCATTGCGTGTGTGTCAACCACTTTGCTTCTTTCTATCTCATTCTAATTTCCAAGGGATGGATGTCTCTGAGCTGGCTCTTGGAAGGGGTGGACAGAGCAATAGTGTGTGCTGCAAAGTATTGGTATTGTCAGATGCAGAAGAACCTGCTTTTTTTCATTTGCTATAACACACCGAGAGGAAAAAAGGAAGCGAATATTTTTTCAGGAACAGTGCTTAGCAGAATGGGAAGGTTTCATTGTCAATTAATGCAAGGTACATTAATACAATTAATAAAGGTGCTACATAAATGAGAGTTGTTGTTGTATTGTAATTTAATATGGACATTTTTTACAAGCCTTTTCTGTCTAATTTGATTCTCAAATCTCAGGGCAATAACTCAGCTGTTATGGTTTCCAAAAATTATCTTGCAGTTTGTCAAGTGATTAATTGGTTAAATCATATTAATTAAAAAATTATACTGGTGCTCAAATATAATTAATATTAATAATGGTTTACATGATCAGAGGATGAGCAATGAATATTCAAAATCAAATATTCTATGAATTATCCATGTCAATGTTTGCATCTTCTTAGAGAGGTTTGCCCCTGTTCCTTTTCATCTGCACACTCATTATATTGTGTTGCAAAGCACATAGAAATTGGAGCACTTTGTACTTCCTTCTTTTTCAGCATATCCCAGTGGAATTATGTGATTGGAATACATTTCTGTATTTAAGATTGAGATTTCTCCCATGTCAGATTAACAGCAAATTTGGAATTATTTTCAGGTGTGATCTATTCTTCACAATACTTTCCACTGATTTCACATACTTCAGTTATTTTTCTAACACATATTTGTTGTGTATGGAGAACGAGCCAGACTGAACACTGTGAGCTCAAAGTAAAGTGTGACCTTAGTCTTTTCTTACAGGAATCCAGAGTGCCTCTCCAACCTGTGAAGCGTCCTTAAATACCTCTGCTCTGAAGGGATTATGGGATTCCTTGGGACTCCAGGGGATGATCCCTCTGGTGGCTCTACAGAGTAAATACAAGTATACATATATAACAACACTCCCCGCCCCCCACCCCTGCCAAAGTCAATAGTGTAACTATTTACAATGTGAGTCGATCTGGCGCCATTCTTGCCCTGGTTGATTGTCTCGGTGTGAAAGCTGGTATTGTTGAATCATTTGTTGGGCCCTCACTGGGCTATTGTTCAACTGGCCTTGCTTGGCTGCCTGGTGGGTTGGCCCTGCTGGGCTGCTGTGGATGATGGGTTCTGCTTTGTGGTCAAACGTGATGCCGGTAGCCACTGGTGTGTATGTTGGGGGATCAAAAAAGGTAGGGTCCAAGATGGGTTGCTCAGGATAGTCCGTGAACCTGAGTTTGATTTGGTCCAAGTGTTTCCGGTGAATGAGTCCCTTTGAAAGTTTGACCCAAAACACCCTGCTCCCCTCTTTGGCCACGACAGTGCCGGGAAGCCACTTGGGACCTTGTCCATAATTTAATACAAATATAGGATCATTGATTTCATTCTTGCATGACACATTGCACTATCATGGTATGCACTTTGTTGAAGCTGCCTGCTCTCTACCTGTTCATGTAGATCAGGGTGCACTAATGAGATCCTTGTCTTAAGTTCTCTCTTCATGAGCAGTTCAGCAGGTGGGATCCCAGTGACTGAGTGGGGTCTCATGCGGTAGCTAAGCAGAATTCGGGATAGGCGAGTCTGCAGTGAGCCTTCAGTTACCCTCTTCAAACCTTGCTTGATGGTTTGCACTGCTCTCTCTGCCTGACCATTGGACGCTGGTTTAAATGGGGCAGATGTGACATGTTTGATCCCGTTATGGGTCATGAATTCTAAGAACTCAGCACTGGTAAAACATGGCCCGTTGTTGCTCACCAGGACATCGGGTAGGCCGTCTGTGGCAAACATGGCCCGCAGGCTTTCAGTAGTGGCAGCGGACGTGCTAGCCAACATTATCTCACGTTAAATCCACTTGGAATATGCGTCTACAACCACAAGGAACATTTTACCCAAGAACGGGCCTGCATAGTCGACGTGTACCCAAGACCACGGTTTGGAGGGCCACGACCATAAACTTAGCGGCATCTCCCTGGGTACATTGCGAGCACGTATTACATCTGTGAACACAGGACTCTAAGTCCGCATCGATACTGGGCCACCACACGTGGGATCTGGCTATTGCTTTCATCATTACGATGCCTCGGTGGGTACTGTGGAGGTCATTGATGAAGGTGTCTTTGCCCTTTTTGGGGATCACTACTCGATTGCCCCACAGAATGCAGTCTGCCTGTATAGACATTTCATCTTTGAGCCGCTGGAACGGCTTTATCTCTTACTGCATTTCCACTGGGACACTGGACCAGCTCCCTTGAAGCGCACAGCTTTTGACTAGAGATAATAAGGAGTCCTGGCTTGTCCAGGTTTTGATCTGCCGGGCAGTGACAGGTGATTCCTGTCAAATGCTTCCATAACCATGGTTAGATCTGCGGGCTGTGCCATTTCCACCACAGTGGTGGGCAATGGCAGCCTGCTGAGAGCATTGGCGTAGTTTTCTGTGCCTGGCCTGTGGTGGATGGTGTAGTTGTATGCGGACAACATGAGTGCCCTTCTCTGGATGCAGGCCAATGCGTTGGTATTTATACCTTTACTCTCGGAAAACAGTGATATAAGTGGCTTGTGGTCAGTTTCCAATTCAAATCTTAGCCCAAAAAGGTATTGATACATTTTCTTTACCCCATAGACTCACGCTAATGCTTCTTTTTAAATCATGCTGTAGGCTCTCTCAGCCTTGGACAGACTCCTGGATACATAAGCAACCGATTACAGTTTCCCAAAATCATTGGCTGGTTGCAATACATACCAGATTCCATATGATGACGCATCACATGCTAGTACTAAACATTTACATGGATCGTACAACACAAGCAATTTGTTTGGGCACAACAATTTTCTCGCTTTTACAAAGGCATTTTCTTGGCTTTTGCCCCAAACCCATTCGCCCCCTTTTCGTAGAAGACATGTAGTGGTTCTAGCAGTGTGCCGAGACCCGGTAAGAAGTTACCAAAGTAGTTCAAGAGTCCCAGAAATGACCGCAGCTCCGTTATGTTCTGTGGCCTCGGTGCGTTCTCGATTGCCTCCGTCTTCGCATTGGTGGGCCTGAGCCTGTCCACCGCAATCCTCTTTCCCAGGAACTCCACTTCAGGCACCAGGAAAACACACTTCGAATGTTTTAACCTGAGCCCCACGTGGTTGAGTCGACTAAGAACCTCCTCCAGGTTCTGTAGATGCTCGGCTGTGTTCCGACATGTGACCAAGATCTCGTCCTGGAAGACCACAGTGTGCGGGACTGACTTCAGTAAACTTTCCATGTTTCTCTGGAATATCGCTGCCACTGATCGGATTCCAAACGGGCACCTGTTATAAACAAAAAGACCTTTGTGCGTGTTGATGCAGGTGACGGCCTTCGACGATTCCTCCAGTTCCTGTGTCATGTAGGCTAAAGTCAGATCCAGCTTCGTGAACGTCTTTCCTCCCGCCAGCATTGCAAAGAGGTCGTCGGTTTTTGGTAGTGGATATTGGTCCTGCAGGGAGAAACGATTGATAGTTACTTTGTAATCGCCACAGATTCTGATGGTGCCGTCTCCCTTGAGGACTGGGACAATAGGACTGGCCCACTCGCTGAACTCGATTGGTGAAATGATGCCCTTTCGTTGCAGCCGGTCTTGCTCGATCTGTACCCTTTCTCTCATCATGTACGGTACTGCTCTCGTCTTGTGCTGGTTGGGTCACACCCCCGGAGTTAGGTGGATCTGCACTTTTGCTCCTTGGAATTTTCCGATGCCTGGTTCGAACAGCGAAATAAATTTGTTTAAGACCTGGACACACGAAGTGTCGTCAGTGGGCGATAGCGCTCGGACGTCGTCCCAGTTCCAACGTATCTTTCCCAGACAGCTCCTGCCGAGCAGCATGGGACCATTGCCCAGTACCACCCAGAGTGATAGTTTATGCACCGCTCCATCGTAGGAGACCTTTACGGTAGCACTGCCGATTACAGGAATCAGTTCTTTAGTGTAAGTTCTTAGTCTCGTGCGAACTGGAGTTAAGACTGCCAATGAGGCCTTGTTGCACCACAACCTTTCGAAAGTCTTTTTGCCCATGATGGACTGGCTTGCACCCGTGTCCAGTTCCGTTGACACCGGGAGTCCCTTTAGTTCAACATTCAGCATTATAAGAACATAAGAACATAAGAATTAGGAACAGGAGTAGGCCATATAGCCCCTTGAGCCTGCTCCGCCATTCAATAAGATCATGGCTGATCTGGCCGTAGACTCAGCTCCACTTACCCGCCAGTGATAATACTAAGCAAATCTCTCAGCACACAAGTGCTGCTGCAAGTACTGTGAACAAAGTGATGCTGTTTTTGAATCATAACGTACAGGGCAGGTCACACATACCTGCAGCTACACATCTGCAGATGTCTCAGAGACCTTATCGGGGGACAATTCGTGGTGTGCACCCCATGTACCTTTGCCTCCTCTGTCTGAGGCTCTGGTTCGTAGTGATCCTCCATGGATCTGTTCTCCTCTGCAATGTGGTGGTTTGCAGATTTAACAGGCTTGGCAGCTTGCCTGCACACTCGTTAGAGGTGTCTCATTGTTCCATAGCCCTTGCAAATGTATCCTTTGAATCAGCATGAATGGAAACAATGATCACCCCCGCAGCGCCAGCAAGGTGTTAATGGCCTTGTATTCATCACCCTTGATGGTGGAGTCTGAGACATCTGCGGATGTGTAGCTGCAGGTATGTGTGATCTGCCCTGTACATTATGATTCAAAAACAACATCACTTTGTTCACAGTACTTGCAGCAACTGAGAGATTTGCTTAGTATTGTCACTGGTGGCAATGAACGCCTGGGCTATCACTGTGGCCTTACTCAGGGTTGGGGTTTCTACAGTCAAAAGCTTGTGAAGTCTGGTTTCGTGGCCAATGCCAAGTACGAAAAAGTCTCTGAGCATGTGCCTCAAATGTCCTTCAAATTCGCAATGTCCTGCAAGGCGTCTTAGCTCGGCGACATAACTCGCCACTTCCTGGCCTTCAGACCTTTTGCAGGTGTAGAACTGATACCTCGCCATCAGAATGCTTTACTTCGGGTTCAAATGCTCTTGGACCAATGTGCACAAATCATCGTACGATTTCTCCGTGGGTTTTGCTGGAGTGAGCAGATTCTTCATGAGGCCATAAGTCGGTGCCCCACAGACAGTGAGGAGGATCGCTCCACCTTTGGCAGTGCTCTCTTCCCCATCTAGCTAGTTGGCCACGAAGTATTGGTCGAGTTGCTCCACAAAGGTTTCCCAATCATCTCCCTCTGAAAATTTCTCCAGGATGCCCACAGTTCTCTGCATCTTTGTGTTCACTATCTGTATCTCGTCACCAGTTGTAGTTTATGGAGAAAGAGTCAGACTGAACACTGTGAGCTCAAAGTAAAGTGTGACCTTGGTCTTTTATTGCAGGTCTCCAGAGTGCCTCTCCAACCTGTGAAGCCTCTTTATATACCTGTGCTCCCAAGGGATTATAGGATCCCTTGGGACTCCAGGGGATGAGTCCTCTGGTGGCTCTACAGAGTAAATGAAAGTATACATATATAACAGCCGCCATCTTGATTTTTTTTTGTCGGCTGACTACCAGGTCGGGCCGGCAATTATGCCCGCGGGTTCGGCTGGGCCGCCAATAGGCAGCCTGGCACCAGCTGAAACGCTCCCTAGTGGCCCAGTGTGCTTAACTAAATGAATCGCAGAGCTCGCAGCAGTTCTCCCTTTCAAATGAAGGGGAGAGACATGGTGACGTGCCAGTGTGATGGCGTCATCAGCGCTATGCTGATGACTGACAGCGGCGGATGCTCCGCTCGCCCCCAACTTCCGCCCCTCCAGTACGCGAACTTCCGCTCTCCGCCACACTTCTGCTTCCATTATGACCAACATCTAGCCCACTTGAAAAAAAAAACCAAAGAGCGAAATTTCACGCAAGAGGCTACCATATCCACCGCGGTGCTGAAAACAGCTCAGACACAGTAAGTGTGCCGCAGTTCTGGTGGGGGGACAATTTTGGCCCTGTAATCTCCAATAACTGCACATGATTTGCAGAACAAAATTACTTCTGTGGCATAATAACCGGGGACGTAGGTGTAGTCAGTAGAAAAATATACATAAATTTAACGAAAAATTGCTTGCAGGCTTAGAGATCTTGGGGCTGAATCGGCGGCCCTACGAGCATGTACAAGGTGCGCATGGGCCTGTAGGGGCTCTGCAAGTTCCAGGTTTTGGCATGCATTCCGCATGCGCTGAAACCTGGAACTTGTGATCTGTCAGGAGTCCACTTGACAGATCGTACGAATTCGAAAGAAAAGGACTTTTGCGGGAGGAGAGTTGGGAGCTATGCCCCAACTTCTGCCCAGCGAATGTTACGTCTGGTAAAAGCAAGCGTAAGGCCAAGAGTTTTAAAAAATAGAAAAATAAAATGTTATCACTCAATTATACATTAAAAACCTTGTCCAATAGAGTAAGTTTATTTTTAGTTCCGTTAAAACATATAGGGGGAGAATTTGGGCTGCTTTGCGCCTCCCGTTAGCGCCCCCAGGCTGGGCGAGAACAGCGCCTGCCGCTAAATTAGGCGGGGATTTTGCAGTGGCAGCAACACATAGTGCCCCACTCTGCTGCGCCCAGTGATGCTGGCGTCATCACCATGCACAGCGCCCCGGTCATGCCCCAGAACAAAAATGGTCCGCTGGTTTTGTGCATGGCAATGACAACGACAGCTTCAGCATTCGGATTTCAGTCGGATGTCGGCTGGAGGAGTGCTAGTTAAACGCACCAGCATCCGGTGAACATTTAGTCAGCCAATAATGTTTCCTTCTTAGTTTCAAATAGGCATTCAGGCATTTTGAGCAATTTGAGCAATTTGCAATTGAAAGAATGTTTTGGCTCATAAAGATTTGTGACTTTCATTGAGGGCAGATTTGAAACTCCAACAGTTATATTGTTTCATTGGGGCTGTGCTGGCACTGGATCTTGTGCTCCAGCGACACCGTCGGAGGCAACTGAGGCACAGAGAAAGACAGCAAAATGTTGCCAGAGGGAGGAGGGCCAACAGGGCTCTCAACAGGAAGCCTTAACCTCCCAGGGTATTCCGGCAGCAGTTCTCCTACATCAATTTCATTGAGAGCAGTGTGTTCGAAGGCTGCGCTTCAGCAAGGACATGGTCACAGAGCTCTGTCATCTCCTGCAACTAAACCTCGAGCCTCAGACCAGGGTGAGGACGGCTCTCTCAGTGGCAGTCAAGGTCACCATCGCGCTCAATTTCTACGCTAGTGAATCCTTCCAGTGTGCAACAGGAGACATCGCCAACATATCCTAGTTTGCCATCCATTGCTGAGTCTGCGAGGTCACAGATGCTTTGTACAGAACAAGGAGGGAATACATTACCCTCCCAATTACCAGACAGAAGCAGCACTAGCGTACATATGGCTTTGCCAGGATAGCGGGCTTCCCCATGGTGCAGGGCATAATAATCCAGAGGTATTCCGTAACCGCAAAAGCTACCACTCACTGTGCAGTTGGTGTGCGATCACACACACCAAATCCTCACCGTCAATGCCCACTATCCTGGCAGCAGCCACGATGCCTTCATCCCATGCCAGACACCGGGTGTGCCAGCTATCTTCCAGCCACCACATCAAGCTCGTGGCTGGCTGCTTGGAGGCAAGGGCTATCTGTTTCCCACCTAGCTCATAACTCCCCTCCATAACCCCAACACTCCTGCCCAGAACTCATACAATGAGAGCCTTGCTGCAACCAGGAACATCATTGAACAGACCATCGAGGTGTTCAAACAATGGTTCCGCTGCCTTCACTGCTTGGAAGGAGTCCTCCAGTACTCAACTGAGTAGGTGTCCCCTTTCGTTGTCATCTGCTGCATGCTACACAACTTGACCATTATGAGGGTGAAGCCATTGCCACCAGGCTTAGCTCCACCATCTCAGGAGGAGGAGGAGGAGCAGGAGGAGTGATATGTCCTTACTATACAGCACAAATGCACATGAGGCCCATACTAGAGAGAAGGTCACTCTGTGACTAGTAACCTTTATTAGCCAGCACTGAAGTGGAGAAGATGGGTGGAGCTTCCCCTTTTATACCTGAAAGTCCAGGTTAGGAGTGTCTCCCACAAGTTCACCACCTAGTGTTCAGTGTTCTCACGGTGTACAACTTAGGTCAGTTTATACATGAATTACAATGACAGTAGAATACATGACATCACCTCCCCCGCAAGGTCTTATTGGGATCACAGGTTAAGTCTCTCTGGTGGTTTACGCTCCCTTGTAGAGCGCCTGAGTTGGGGCTCCGGTTGTTGGGCGCTGGCCTGAGTGTCTGCTATTTGCAGTGCCTCAGGCCTGTCTGGACTGCCCACAGTGACTGGGCTCTCCTCCACTTGGTCCCGGTGTTCGCTCACCTGTGGTGGAGTGAACTCTACATATTGTTCTTCCTCTGCTTCTTCTAAGAAGTTGCGGAACCTCCTTTTAGTTTGATCCAAGTGTTTACGGCAGATTTGTCCATTGGTAAGTTTAACTACCAGAATCCTATTCCCCTCTTTGGCAATCACAGTGCCTGCGAGCCATTTGGGCCCTGCAGTGTAGTTGAGCACAAAGACAGTGTCATTGACATCAATACATCGCACCCTCGCATTCCTGTCATGGTCGTCACATTGTGACCTGCGCCTGCTCTCAACAATTTCTTTCATGGTGGAGTGTACAAGAGATAACCTGGTTTTGAGTATCCTTTTTATTAGCAGTTCTGTGGGTGGAACTCCTGTGAGTGAGTGTGGTCCGGGTCTATTGGCCAACAGGAGGCGTGATAAGCGGCTTTGTAGGGAACCCCCTTGGATTCTGAGCATCCCCTGTTTGATTATCTGCATTGCTCGTTCCGCCTGGCCGTTTGATGCCGGCTTGAACGATGCCGTTCTGACATGGTTGATACCATTTCCTGCCATGAAGTCCTGGAATTCAATGCTTGTAAAGCACGGGTCATTGTCGCTGACTAAGACATCCGGTAGACCATGGGCGGCGAACATAGCCCGTAGACTTTCTACCATGGCAGAGGATGTGCTTGAATTGAGAATGTCACACTCGATCCATTTGGAGTAGGCGTCTACTACAACCAAAAACATTTTTCCCATGAAAGGACCTGCGTAGTCCACATGGATGCGTGACCATGGCTTGGTGAGCCAGGACCAGGGGCTAAGGGGGGCTTCCCTGGGCGCATTGCACCTGCGTTTTGCGAACACACAGTTCCAGGTCTGCATCTATCCCTGGCCACCAAACGTGTGACCTGTCAATTGCCTTCATCATGACAATGCAATGCTGCTCATTGTGGAGTTCTTAGATGAATGCCTCCCTGCCCATCTGGGGCATGACTACTCGGTTTCCCCACAGTAGGCAATCGGCCTGAATCGAGAGTTCATCCTTGCGCCTGTGAAATGGTTTAAATTTCTCAGGGCATGCCCTGTACGAGGCTGCCCAGTCCCCATTCAGGACACATTTCTTGACTAAAGACAGTAGCGGGTCTCTATTTGTCCAGACTTTGATCTGACGGGCTGTCACGAGTGAACCTTTGCTTCCGAAAGCTTCAACAGCCATGACCATCTCAGCAGCATGATTGGTTGCCTCCTCAGTGGTGGCTAGTGGGAGTCTGCTGAATGCATCGGCGCATTTTTCAGTGCTCGGTCTGTGCCGAATTGTATAGTCATAGGCGGCTAACGTGAGTGCCCACCTCAGTATGCGGGCCGACGCATTTGCAATTATGGCCTTGTTGTCGGCCAAAAGGGATGTTCTGGTTTTGTGATCTGTCTCCAGCTCAAATTTCCTGCCAAACAGATACGGGTGCATTTTTTTTACTGCATATACACATGCAAGCGCTTCCTTTTCTACCATCCGTAGCCCCTTTCTGCCTGAGACAGACTTCTGGAGGCATAAGCTACCGGCTGTAACTGACCCTTGGCATTAACATGCTGCAACACACACCCGACCGCATAGGACGATGCATCGCACGTTAAAACAAGTTTTTTGCATGGGTCATATAGCGTTAACAGATTGTCGGAGCATAACAAATTGCGTGCTCTGTCAAAAGCCCTTTCCTGGCTGTCCCCCCAGACCCATTCACGACCTTTGCGAAGGAGCACGTGTAGCGGCTCTAACAGCGTGCTCAATTTGGGAAGAAAGTTACCAAAATAGTTCAGGAGCACCAGGAACGAACGCAGCTCCATCGTGTTACAGGGTCTGGGTGCTCTCTGGATCGCTTCCGTTTTGGACGCAGTAAGTCTGATCCCGTCTGCTGCTACCCTCATCCCCAGGAATTCTACTTCTGGAGCTAGGAAGACGCACTTCGCCTTTTTCAGTCGCAGATCTACCCGGTCCAATCTGCGTAGCACCTCCTCCAGGTTGTGGAGGTGTTCTTCAGTATCGCAGCCCGTGATGAGGGTGTCGTCTTGAAAAGCCACCGTCCTTGGAATCGACTTGAGGAGAATTTCCATGTTTCGTTGAAAGATCGCAGCGGCCGAGCGAATCCCGAACGGACATCTGTTGTACTCAAACAACCCCTTGTGTGTCGTGATGGTGGTCAGCTTCTTCGACTCACTCACCAGATCCTAGGTCATGTAAGCTGAGGTCAGGTCCAATATTGAAAAAAGTTTGCCACCGGATAGCATCGCAAAGAGGTCCTCTGCTCTCGGTAGCGGGTACTGGTCTTGGAGTGACACTCGATTGATGGTGGCCTTGTAATCACCACATATCCTGACCGACCCATCCGCCTTGAGCACCGGCGCAATCGGGCTCGCCCAGTGACTGAATTCGACTGGCGAGATGATGCCTTTCCTCAGCAGGCGGTCCAATTTGCCTTCTATCTTTTCCCACATCACGTACGGCCCGCTCTGGCCTTGTGGTGTACTGGCCTGGCGTCCGGGTTTATGTGAATCACTACCTTGGTCCCCATGAAAGTGCCAATGCCGGGTTAGAATAGTGAGTCAAATTTGTCCAGGACCTGTGAGCATGATATTCACTCCACAGAAGAAATTGCATTGACATCGCCCCATTTCCAGTTCATGACAGCAAGCCAACATCTCTCCAACAGTGCGGGACCATCCCCTGGGACAATCCAGAGTGGCAACCTGTTCTCCGAATCTTTGTGGGTCACGACTACCGTGGCCCTGCCGAGCAACAGAATGGTCTCCTTTGTATATGTCCGTAGCTGTGCATCAATCGGCAATAATTTTGGCCTCCTGGCCTTGGATGCCTACAACTTGTCGAACTGTTTGATACTCATCAGGGACTGGCTGGCCCCCGTGTCTAGCTCCATTGATATTGGGATGCCATTGAGGAGCACTTTCATCATTATCGGTGGCGTTCCGGTGTGTGAACTGTATATGTGCTCCATATGAACTCACTGAACTTCAGCTTCCAGCGATTTCCCCCAGTGTCCATTTGGCCTCGTAGGGCTTACTTCGGGCCCGTCCTCCTCGTACTTCAACCTGGCTGCAGGCTTCCTGCACCTACACGCCAAGTGACCGCTGACGTTGCAATTTCTGCAGGTATATTGCTGATACCTTCAAGCTCTGGCTGTGTGTTTGCCTCCACACCTCCAACATGAGCCGTTGTTGGAAACAAAAGGCCCATTACCAGTCGATCGTCTCTGACTGTCTCTGTAAGTGTCCTTAAACGCACCATTGACAGGTGTTGATGGCCCCATTACTGGCCGCATTGTCCCTTGCGATGGCATGAATCGCCGTTCAGCTAGCCATTGTCTCTGTTGAATTCCCCCTTTGGGTTCGACTACATGCTCGGGCATGTCTGCCTGGAGAACTGTGTGCCGTGTTAACAATGTTGACTCCCTGTCCATTTGCTGCATTTAAACCAAGATTTTTGTCAAACATCATTCTGGTCTCTTCCTCCCCTGAGATAAATGTCTGGGCCATCAAAGCCGCCGTTTCCAGGGTCAAGTCTTTGGTCTCAATCAGTTTCCTGAAAACCCCAGCATGCCCGATGCCCTCAATAAAAAAGTCTTGCAGCATCTCCGCTCTGCATGCATCTGAGAATTTACATAGGCTCGCCAGTCGCCGGAGGTCTGCCACGAAGTCTGGAACGCTTTGCCCTTCTTGCCGCCGGTGCATGTAAAACCGATGTCTCGCCATGTGCATGCTGCTCGCCAGTTTAAAGTGTTCCCTGATCAACTTACTGAGCTCTTCAAAAGTCTTGTCTGCCGGCTTCTCTGGCGTTAGAAGGTCCTTCATTAGGGAGTACGTCCTGGATCCACAAACCATCAGGAGATGAGCCCTGTGTTTGTCGGCCGAATCCTGTCCGAGCCATTCCTTAGTGATGAAACTTTACTGTAGTCTCTCAATAAAATCGTTCCAATCATCATCAACACAGTACCTCTCATCTGTGCTGGTAGTGGCCATGCTCGCGTGGTTTAAATCCCAGATTCTCGTCGCCAATGATATGTCCTTACTATACAGTACAAATGCACACGAGGTTCATACTAGAGAGAAGGTCACTCTGTGACCAGTAATCTTTATTAGCCAGCACTGAAGTGGAGAAGATGGGTGGAGCTTCCCCTTTTATACCTGAAAGTCCAGGTTAGGAGTGTCTCCCACAAGTTCACCACCTAGTGTTCAGTGTTCTCACGGTGTACAACTTAGGTCAGTTTATACATGGATTACAATGACAGTAGAATACATGACAAGGAGGAGGAGGAGCAGGAGGAGGAGAACGAGGAGGAGGAGGAAGAGAAGGAGCAGCAGCAACAGCGGCGGAGGAGGCAGGCACTCAATCAGCCTTCTGCAAGGGTGGTCCGCGACTGCCTCAGCAAATTTTGTTTCCAATGAATTCCAGGACAATTCCTGGTTGCTCTGCACGTCCCCATCATTACATCAATTTCTCATTCCATACAACAGCCCCAAAACAGAAATGTGAGACAGCACCAAATATGCAACATTCCAATTAAACTTATATCGGAAAACATTAACAACATATGTATGCAACAATTACATTTACTGTTCACCTTGTGCAAAACCTTATATCCCCTATTAACACTGCCTTTACCTATTCTACTGTTCGTACGTAGTATCTCCCCAGTGGCTGCAGCATGGCTGGTGGAAGGCTGCTGAGTGTCAGGGTCAATGACTACAGATGGCCTTGCAGGATGCCCTCGACCAGCTCTGGGCCTGGAAGACACGGCTGTAGACTGCACCACCTCAGGCTGGTCGGCGGCAGTCTGTGCTCACTGGATGACAGGCAGCGACAAGTACAATGGTGTAGTGGCTGTGGTGGGACCAGGAATGCTGTCATCCTGAGAGAGGGCAGCAGGTTCCTAATCCACTGACCCACAGCCACTCCCCCTGGGCAGCACCTCAGCCTCCCCACCAATCAGCTGGAGCAGAAATTGGTGGCCTGCTGCGACACCATGAGATCCCTGGTTGACTGTGGTGGACCCAATGATTGTGTGGCATCCAGCTGAGACCGCATGAGAGCAGTCTGCGCTTCGATGCCAGCAACCATTCTTTGCATTACAGCACTAAGACATTGCGTTGCCTCTGCCTGTGCTGTAATGGAAGTCGCCACATCGCACATGACATGCATCATGAGGTCTGGGTCCCCACAGTCTCTCTGGGAGTCCACCATCCTCTGCAGACTGGAAATGATGGGCTCCATGGTGTGCGTAGAGCTCTGTGCAATACAGGAAGCAGACTCCTCCCCCCTCCTTACCACTGCCAAAAGGTTCTAGGGCGCCCTTGCCACTGCACCTATCATATCGGAGTGCATGGCCATCACCCTTGTTGTGAACATTTCCCCATCGAGGTCCAGTGCTGCAGAACTCGTGCGCGAACTCTCCCCCCCACAATTTTTTATTGCAAAAAATTATATTTTTGTTTAAGATATTTAATTAAATGGCATTTTAATTAATTTTAATATGTAATGTTTAAAAATATATATCATGTGTTCATGTATTTTTTAAGTGATTCCCATTCATACTTATGGGGTCCCATTTGTACGGCGAGGGAATCCCTTTTTTGATTGGTTGGGCAAGCCCACGTGATCTCGCTGCGCCCCTGGGATATGTGGGCCTCTACCCACAGCTACCCGGACAGGCCCAGAAGCATGAATCTACGAACCTCCTGGACCACCAGGTACATTCGTAGATTTTGTTCCTGTCGGAGGCAACCGCCCGCGGGAAACCTCCGACCGCAATTTTTACCCCGATGAAACATAGAAACATAGAAACATAGAAAATAGGTGCAGGAGTAGGCCATTCGGCCCTTCGAGCCTGCACCACCATTCAATAAGATCATGGCTGATCATTCCCTCAGTACCCCTTACCTGCTTTCTCTCCATACCCCTTGATCCCTTTAGCTGTAAGGGTCATATCTAACTCCCTCTTGAATATATCCAACAACAACATAAAACGGACAATATGCAAGCAATTCATTTTAACTTTACAATCATAAATCCAAAACAATATTTGTGGTTTGTATCATTGCAAAAGGAAGTCCCATTGACCTTCCAATGAAGTTTCTCAGTTACTAGCTTCGTTTTCTTTTTACTTAAAAGCTCAAAAGTTTTGGCCGAGAATTTGTTTTTTACAGCGAGAACCTGCATGAAGTGGGAAGCATGACTGGAGCCCCTGAGACTGAGGTTCGATGCTTGCTCCAAAATTGGCCTTCGGACCTCAAATTCATAAAACTGGCCAGTTGCAGACACCAATTGATGTTGCTCGCTAATCGTAGTCTTCTCAAGATCGGCTGGCTCAGATGCTGAGCAGGTCTGCAGTTAAGTCCTGGAGAAGAGAGGGAAACGGGTGGGAGTTGAGTGTAAGCCGGCAGTGGCCCATAGTTTCCTGCTCCTCTCGCCTCCTCATTGAGGTAGGTAAAAACTAAAAAACTAGAAAACTTAACCTGCTCTTTGGCAGCCTCAAGCTGCCAATTTAAGCAGCGTTGAACCGCTGTACAACTGAATAACTGAGCTGAGAACCCACATCACACGTGTTAAGTGCGGGACCGACTTCAGTAAGCTTTCCATGTTTCTCTGGAATATCGCCACCGCTGATCAAATTCCAAATGGGCATCTGTTATGAATAAAAAGACCTTTGTGCATGTTGATGCATTGTGATGTTGAGGCCCTTTGATGATTCTTCCAGTTCCTGCGTCATGTAGGCTGAAGTCAGATCCAGCTTTGTGAACATCTTTCCTCCCGCCAGCATTGCAAAGAGGTCGTCGGCCTTTGGTAGTGAGTATTGGTCCTGCAGGGAGAAACGATTGATAGTTGATAGATTGATTGTAATCGCCACAGATTCTGACAGTGCTGTCTCACTTGATGACAGGAACAATCGGGCTGGCCCACTCGTTGAACTCGATCGGTGAAATGATGCCCTCTCGTTGCAGCCAGTCTAGCTCGATCTCTACCCTTTCTCTCATCATCTACGGTACTGCTCTCACCTTGTGATGGATGGGTCGCGCCCCCGGAATTAGGTGGATCTTCACTATTGCTCCTTGGAATTTCCCAATGCCTGGCTTGAACAGCAAAGGGAACTTGTTTAAGACCTGGGCACATGAAGTGTTGTCAGCGGGCGATAGCGCTCGGACGTCTTCCCACTTCCAGCGTATCTTTCCCAGCCAGCTCCTGCCGAACAGCGTGGGACCATCGACCGGTACCACAGTGAGTGGTAGCTTGTGCACCGCTCCATCATAAGAAACCTTTACGGTAGCACTGCCAATTATGGAAATCAATTCTTTCGTGTAAGTTCTTAGTTTCGTACGAATTGGAGTTAAGACCGGCCTTGAGGCCTTGTTGCACCACATGTCCAGTTCCATTGACACCAGGAGTCCATTTCGTTCAACATTCAGCATTATCGGGGGACAATTCATGGTGAATGTGTGCACCTCATGTACCTCTACCTCCTCGGTCTGAGGCTCTGGTTCGTCCTCTGTGGTACTGTGCTCCTCTGCAACATGTTGGTTTTCAGGTTTAACAGGATTAGCAGCTCTTCTGCACATACGTTGGAGGTGTCCCATTGTTCCACAGCCCTTGCAAATGTACCCTTTGAATCGGCATGAATGGAAGCGATGATCACCCCCGCAGCGCCAACAAGGTGTTAATGGCCTTGCATTCATCATCCTTGATGGTGGACTCTGAGACATCTGCGGTCGTGCAGCTGCAGACATGTGTGACCTGCCCTGTACGTTGTATTCGAAAATAACATCACTTTGTTCACAGTACTTGTCGCAGCACTTGTGTGCTGAGAGATGTGCTTCGTATTGTCACTGGTGGCATTGAATGCCTAGGCTATCGCTATGGCCTTACTCAAGGTTGGGGTCTCTACAGTCAAAAGTTTACCAAGTATGGGTTCTTGGCCAATGCCAAGTACAAAAAAGTCTCTGAGCATGTGCTCCAAATGTCCTTCAAATTCGCAGTGTCCTGCAAGGCGTCTTAGCTCGGCAAAATAACTCGCCACTTCCTGGCCTTCAGACCTTTTGTAGGCGTAGAACCGATACCTCGCCATCCGAACGCTTTCCTTTGGGTTCACTGCTCTTGGAAAAGTGTGCACAAATCCTCGTACGATTTCTCCGTGGGTTTCGTTGGAGTGAGCAGATTCTTCATGAAGCCATATGTTGGTGCCCCACAGACGGTGAGGAGGATCGCCCTTTGTTTGGCAGCGCTCTCTTCCCCATCTAGCTTGTTGGCCACGACATTGGTCAAGTCGCTCCACAAAAGTTTCCCAATCATCTCCCTCCGAGAATTTCTCCAAGATGCCCATTGTTCTCTGCATCTTTGCGTTCGCTATCTGTATCTCGTCGCCAGTTGTTATGTATGAAGAAAGAGTCAGACTGAACACTGTGAGCTCAAAGTAAAGTGTGCCCGTAGTCTTTGCTTGCAGGTCTCCAGAATGCCTCTCCAACCTGTGAGGCCTCCTTAAATAGCTGTGCTCGAAAGTGATTATGGGATCCCTTGGAATTCTAGGGGATAAGCCCTCTGGTGGCTGTACAATGTAAATGCAGGTTTACATATATAACAGAAATGATTGATAGTTACTTTGTAATTTCCATAGATTCTGATGGTGCCGTCTCCCTTGAGGACTGGGACAATAGGACTGGCCCACTCATTGAACTCGATCGGTGAAATGATGCCTTCTCTTTGCAGCCGGTCTAGCTCGATCTCTACCCTTTCTCTCATCATGTATGGTACTGCTCTCGCCTTGTGATGGATGGGTCATGCCCACGGAATTAGGTGGATCTGCACTTTTGATCCTTGGAATTTCCCGATGCCTGGTTCGAACAGTGAAGGGGAACATGTTTAAGACCTGGGCACACGAAGTGTCGTCAGTGGACGATAGCGCTCGAATGTCGTCCCAGTTCCAGCGTATCTTTCCCAGCCAGCTCCTGCTGAGCAGCGTAGGACCATCGCCCGGTACCACCCAAAGTGGTAGCTTGTGCACCGCTCCATCGTAGGAGACCTTTACGGTAGCACTGCCGATTATGGGAATCAGTTCTTTTGTGTAAGCTCTTAGTTTTGTACGAACTGGAGTTAAGACTGACCTTGAGGCCTTGCTGCATTACAATCTTTCGAAAGTCTTTTTGCCCATGATGGACTGGCTCGCGCCCGTGTCCAGCTCCATTGACACCGGGAGTCCATTTTGTTCAACATTCAGCATTATTGGGGTCAATTTGTGGTGAATGTGTGCACCCCATGTACCCTGCCTCCTTGGTCTGAGGTTCTGGTTTGTTGTGATCCTCTGTGGATCTGTCCTCCTCTGCAACATGGTGGTTTGCAGGTTTAACAGGATTTGCAGCTCGCCTGCGCATACATTGGAGGAGTCCCATTGTTCCACAGCCCTTGCAAGCATACCCTTTGAAGCGGCATGAATGGAAATGATGATCACCCCCGCAGCGCCAACAAGGTGTTAATGGCCTTGCATTCATCGTCCTTGATGGTGGACTCTGAGACATCTGCGGACGTGTAGCTGCAGGCATGTGGAACCTGCTGTGTACGTTGCGATTTGAAAACAACATCACTTTGTTCACAGTACTGGTAGTAGCACTTGAGTGCTGAGAGATTTGCTTAGTATTGTCACTGGTGGCAATGAACGCTAGGGCTATCGCTATGGCCTTACTCAAGTTTGGGTTCTCTACAGTCAAAAGTTTGCGAAGTATGATTTCGTGGCCGAAGCCAAGTATGAAAAAGTCTCTGAGCATATGCTCCAAATGTCCTTCAAATTTGCAATGTCCTGCAAGGCGTCTTAGCTCGGCGACATAACTCACCACTTCCTGGCCTTCAGACCTTTTGTAGGTGTAGAACTGATACCTCGTCATCAGAACGCTTTCCTTCGGGTTCAAATGCTTCCGGAGCAGTGTGCACAAATCATCGTACGATTTCTCCGTGGGTTTCGCTGGAGTAAGCAGATTTTTCATGAGGCCATACGTTGGTGCCCCACAGACGATGAGGAGGATCGCCCTTCTTTTGTCAGCGTTCACTTCCCCATCTAGCTCGCTGGCTACGAAGTATTGATCGTGTCACTCCACAAAAGTTTCCCAATCATTTCCCTCCGAGAATTTCTCCAGGATGCCCACTGTTCTCTTTGGGTTTGCTCTATGTATCTTGTCGCCAGTTGTTAAGTATGGAGAAAGAGTCAGACTGAACACTGTGAGCTCAAAGTAAAGTGTGACCTTAATCTTTTATTGCAGGTCTCCAGAGTGCCTCTTCAACCTGAGAGGCCTCCTTAAATACCTGTGTTCCCAAGGGATTATGGGATCCCTTGGGACTCCAGGGGATGAGCCTCTGGTGACTGTACAGAGTATATACAAGTTTACATATATAACAACATGCTTCTCCCAATTTCTGCTGAGTTTGGGAATGTGGCCCTAAAACAAGCGTGAGGCCTTTTATTAGCATATTCAAAGGACCAAACAACCGGTTTTAGGTTGGCACCCCAAGCACTCGGAACTCACCGGCTATCAAGAGAGACAAATCGAGCGTTGGGAAATCGCTCGGAATTTGGTCCCCCAATGTAAATTTTGTGTCCAAGAAATGGGTGAGACGGGGACCAATCTCTCCCCCCTGTCTTTCTTGATCACGGGCATTCAAAACATATGAAAATACAGAATTGACGGGGAACATACAAAAAGCTGGTCCATCAAGACTGCCCCACATCATACTGGCAGGAGCATCATGACTAGGTTTCTCCCCTCCATCTCCCACCACCCCTAAAACCTGTAGAAACAGAGAAAGAACCCAAGTGTGTAGAATGCCTCTGTTTCAGTCGAATTTGCTTCTGCACATTCCTCGTCAACCATAATAGTTTTGTTTTGCCATCTGCCCTTCTTTTAAACATTGGGACATGCATGGCTTCATTCTGCTTGAGAATGGTCTTAAATAGAACCCATTTGTCCTAAGTACTTGATTGTCCATATAATAGGGTTGCCCGGTCAATTTGTGCCAGACCGTAAGCTATTTTTTAAAAGTTAGCCCTCTTGAAGCCTTTGTGTTGCAATCTGAGTTTATTTGTTATTGTTAGCCATAAGTTGGGCAGCATAGCTTTGTCCACTTCTTGTCTATTTAATAGGTATTTAAAATTATAATCATAGACACTGTTTAGCTAACTAAAATTAAAACAAAGGATTTATACTTATATATATTCAGATATAACATGTTGCCTTGACAATCAAATCCCCGAATGAAATAGGCTTCTCTATATCCTTCTCTATAGTCTTGAGTAGTCACCTGTCATTGGCACTATGGGGAGGATATTTTATTCAGCGTACATGTTAATTTGGCATAATCATGTTGCAGTCCATTACCCTGCATGCAAAAGCAATGGTAATATATTACACTAGGAAAAAAGTAGATAGTAGAAATGGGAAACATAAGGTACTAATGATAATTAAGCCTTGGAATAAATTTGTATGTGAAAGAACAGAATTACATTATATTATATTACTATCCTTTACTTTAAAATCTAGTCAGAACCAAGTTGAATAAAACCAAGCTGATTTCAAGGATAACTATTAGGTTGTGAAAGGATTGCAATAAACCTTTATTTGATTGTTCTAATTTGGAACTGGGTTGCGTTTATCAACATAAACCAAGCTCATGCTAGTTATACAGAACTTATACTGATAAGTTGCATTAAAATGGATTGAGTGAGCTATGTTTGGACAGATTATCTATTCTAGTGAACACTACAGTTAATAATCAATCAACAATGTGTATTCATATATATATTTCACATCCTACACAATTTTAGTTTAAAATATTCTGAACCACCAGAGCTGAGCAGCCCCAGATTGCAACCTCTCAGCCGTCCCAGATCACTGGCACCCAGATGTCACTAGATAAAGTGAATCTTGAACTATTAACCAACATGGGACAACTGGATAAGGCATTCACTCATTCTCTTACCGTAACTCAAATCCTGGATCAACATTACTGCCATCATGTCTTCTTGGCCACTAAGCTGGCCACTAAGCTAGCCCCCCTTTTTTTGATCTTCTGTTCCCCAACCAAGTTCTGGACTTCTGTCTTGCTTATCACGTGGACTCCAGACTGTTTCCTTTGGCCAGCAGGGAATCTGACATGTAGGGCTAGACTTTCCACTTCACATTGCCCATATATCGCCCATATATCGTCCAAAACGTCGTTTTATCGTCCATTTTGACTAAAAAGTGGAAATTCAGGCTGGAACATCAGCGAAAAATTATCCCCCTCACTTTCAGCTCACATCGTCGAGCTAATGGCTGATGTGATCGCCCGCACATCGTCCAGTCTAATTTGACACATCGCCGGCACATCGCTGGGCTGATCGCTTGCTGACAACATTGCTGGGGAATAGTTGCTTTTCCCAGCATTTCCTCACAGAACTGGGTACTATGGACGCCATTTTGATGCCATTTTGAATATCGCAGGAAGGGAGGAAGACTGCTAAAATAAGAGTGCTTATTAATTTGTGAGTTATTACGTTTATTTTACAGATATGTCCAGTCAAATTTAAACTTATATTTACTATTATAATTATATTTTCATTTATTTTCGTAGAAAGGTCAGTTTAGTAGTAGAAAGGGCATTTATATAAACAGTGAAAGAATGGGGGTTGCATCTTTTCTGCCATTACTTGTAAGTGCAGAACTGCTGGCATCTGAGCTTGAGTTAAGTGAAAGGTTCAGTGAAGGGGTCAATCATAGAGGTCGCAGACTAATGCGTGGATGTAGGAGGAGACCTTACAGCCAAAGAACTTACAAGCAAAAGCAATCTTACCTCAACTGTCTGATAATGCGTGCCTTCGGAGGTTGCGCTTCTGAAAGGAGGTCATCGATGAGATTCGTCGGCTCATCAAGGGGGATCTGCAGCCTACCAGCACAATCGACCATACTGTCCATTGAGGTAAAGGTTACTGCGGCACTATCCTTCTAGGCATCAGGCTCCTTTCAGGCTTCAGCTGGCGACATCTGTGGTATCTCTCAACACGCCACACACTGCTCCATTCGACAGGTGACTCAAGCCCTTTACGTTCGCAGGATGGACTTTATGTTTCTATTAAAGGGATCAAGGGGTATGGAGAGAAAGCAGGAAAGGGCTACTGAGGTGAATGATCAGCCATGATCTTATTGAATGGTGGTGCAGGCTCGAAGGGCTGAATGGCCTACTCCTGCACCTATTTTCTATGTTTCTATGTTTCTATAAGGAGAGGATAACATTTGCCAGATGGGGCTGCCGGTCCACCTCAAGAAGGATTGGAGGCAGAAGAGGTAGATGATGAGGAGCAGCAGGAGGAGGAGGAGCAGGAGGAGGCCGATGAGCTCCTCGTGGAGGACATTCAACCTGGCGATGAACCCTGCCCCCATGCTCACCCGCAAGACTGGAAAAACCCTGTGGGAGTTATGCGGCTGCAAAACTGTTGCGTGAGCAGCTCATATATGAATGCTTTGCATGAACTTTCATTGTGGACAGTCAGAGTTACAGTTATGGTTATCACAAAACGATGGTTGCGTTTGCGTTAGTGTTGAGTTACATTACATCATTGCACGGTCTGGTCGGCCATTGTTTACATTAATATGTTATTACGTTATTATAAGAAAATGCACAACAATTGTTAATTGTAAAATGTATTAAAAATGTTCGATTCAAAAAAAATTTCAATTTCAGCTACAACAGGAGCAACCCAAACAACACAACAACCCACCCACCCACTCATCCTCCCACCCAATCTCCCCAAACAACACCCCAACAGTAAACCATTAACAGAAAGAACAAACATTATTCATACATCACCTGCGGCCACGTTTCCCTCCCCGTTCCCTAGCCACACCCACCCAATTTGGTCCCCGGGTAGCACCGAGACATTGTGGGCATGCAACTGCCAATGGTAAGACTTCCTGCCGTGGTGGGGGAACTGCTGGTGCAATCGCCTGTTGGCGGGGGCGGGGGGGGGGGTGTAGGAGAGTGTTGTAGGCATTAGGCACCTGCTAAATATATCTAAACTCATATAGGTTTAAAGTGGCCACATATAAAATGGCTGCCCAAGCATGATGGGAACTCAGTTAATCAAGCAATGAACTGTTGACTGAGGCTGACCGAGCAATGACCTAGTGAGGCCCACTACCGGGAATGCCTTGGATCATCCGCTTGAGACAAGATAACTATAACGAACCATTATAGTAGCTGGTATGGAATGTCCTTAATCAAGGACTTCGCACAGCAGAGCCCCGAGGAACAGAGAAAGGGGGGCCTACCTCACATAACGAGGTCATTAATCAGCACGAGCTGACAAGAACCGAAAATACAGCCCTGAGGTATCTGGGAAATTCTATTGGGTTAAAGAAACCTATATGTAATCTATAATCGTTATGATTGGATTGTGTCCAGCCGAAGTGGGCTGAGTAACTGTAATGAATTATTGTAAAACATATAAATATCAATGAATTTCTTTGTTCGGTGGAGAGAGGTGCCTGGATCTAGGCTTCCTCCCCGCCGGCGTAATAAAAGGCCGCTTTGGCATTGGAACCGACTCTGAGTGTTGAGTGATTCTTCCGAGAAAACATTCACGCTAACAGTGGCATCATGAACAGGATTTCGAAGTCGCTAAACGTCCTTGGAGAAACCGGGTGAGTATACCTTAAACAAAAATTTTATAAAGGGTGCCGAAGGTGGATACTGGTTGATCGACACGAGGAGACGGTCCAATATCTCAAACCCTAGCCTGAGCCTGAATTAAGAGGACTTTAGTCCCACGTGATAGCCAGGAACTAAGTAGGTGCTGGGAACACACTTGGAACGTGGGATCGTGATACCGAAAGACATCTTCTGGACCCAGTAGTGTAATATGAAATATACCCCGGGGTAGAACCAGGCGGTGTACAGCGACTAATGGAATCTAAACCTGTGAACAGGGTCAGACCAACAAGCAGAGCGGTGGTAGGTAGTCGTTAAGGATACGTAGAGCGCTGTCAGGAATTGCTTAACCGCATTGTAAGAATTGTATAAGTTTGTGTAAAAACAGACCTGTGACCTGACAGCAGCCCAGAGACGGTCTACTACAAGTTGTGCAAGGTAAAAGGCAAACCTTTGAGAGTAGATTCCTAACGGTTCTAGTCCTACCCAGGAATGGCCAATAAAGCAGATAAACTCGAGTGGGGGCTGGAAGGCTCCCTTACCCGCCACCTGGCGGAAAAACAAAAGAAACTAATCGAGAGAATGATTAAAGCAGGATGGGATCCTCAGGACCAGCCAGCAGACCAGCGGGAATGGTGGGAGAAGGAAAAGAAAGATAAAAATGAAAAGGCTGTGGTCTTGATACTGCAAGCCCACATAAAATTAACAGAGGAAGTAAATCAATATGTAAGAAATTAAAAAAACCTGATAGTGATTATCTTAAGTGAAGTATGGATCCAAGAATGGAGCCAGCTAAACAATAAACTTTGTTGAATGAAAAGAGACTTTTGTGAATGTCTGTCTGGGAATAAGATAAAGAAAAGAGAAGGGAAACTGTAATGCCTTTAAAAAAAAAGAAGCCTGTGTGGGTGTGTTGAGGCTGCAGGCTGGGGAAGTAAGGTCCCATTTTTCCTTTGTGTAAAACCTTGATGCGAAAGCTTCGAGCTCAGTAAAGAGATTTTTACATATGCTGCGTCAGAAGCTAAAGCTTAAAAAAAATGTAATTTATGAGATACTGTATCACAAAATTGAAGTTACAGAGAAAAAGATTAAAGTTTTTGATCAGCTTCTGAAACAGAAGTTAGGCAAAAAAAACCAGTATTACCATATTTGACATTTTGTAATTCAACAATAAATATAAATTCTACAAAAGGGGAGCAGAAATTAGGATGGGAACAGTGAAGAATTAATTTTGTTGTGAAGGTTTCAAGTACCACTGGTTAAGAAAAGGCACAACAAAATGCGATACATTTAAAACAAAAAGTTAAATCTGATCCCTTTAAAAAAAAAAGAAATAAAACTAAAAGATTTGAAAAAAGATGTAACGTACTAAATAAGTGCTGAAAAATAATGTGTTTGCGATGGAAAAAGACATAACTTACTAAATACTAGTTGATGTTTGCTGTGAAAAAGATATTGGTTTAATTGGGAAAAGGAAAAAAAAAATTGGAAGAGGTAAAAGACACTCTACAGTGATAATGATTTTAAATTACGAGAAAGTTTCACTGCAGTTTGAAAAGATTTCCAGAATAGACGGTGTTTATCAAGAAAAGTCCCGAACAGTCTAAACAAGCAGGAGGGTTTTGAAAATAGCCGAGGAGAAAAGATCTAAGCTATGCGAACTCAGCAGAGAGAAATAAAACACAAGATTTGCCCAGTGAACGGAACTGTTAAAAAAAAACCGAAATGTTGGAATGTATACAGCCTGTATGAAAATTGGATTTCAGTCTCTCATTTAAAAAAATAATCTTTGGCAAGTACTTGAATTAGAAGTTTAGAAAATTTGGAGTTTAATCTAAAATGCTGTCTTTCCCGATGAGAAGATTTTTATGACCACTTTACTAATGATTTCTGCTGTTTTAACGGATTCCTAATTTCTAAGCAAGTTTTGAAGGCACAAAGATTTGGATGATTACGCGAACTCACGTAATGACATCAGGCCTTCTTACAAACCTGTAAAGGAGTTAACCCTTTCCATTGACAGCTGTTTTACACTGGACCTTACTAATTTGAATTTCTTTCTAAAATAAAGAAGACTCACCTGACAGACAGGAAATGGTGGGATAGTCAGAATAAAAATAAAACAGAACTAGCTGGTCAAGAATTAAAAGTTAAGATAAACAGGCTGGAAGAGATTTTTAAAAACGGGACCAGACGGATAGTGCAGTGTGCAGCCATAGCACCATCACCTATGGCAATCGAGCTAATGTACCCCACAGAGGGTAGGTGTAGGCCACAAACCCAACCTAGTGGTAAAGCAGACTGGGATGTTTGGAGGAATAGTAGTGGCATTGGTGTTGATTGGAGTTTGGATAATATTTAGATGGGTCATCGTGCAGGCTCGAGCACAGCAGGCTCAAATACAAAACCGACGGCAGCCCAGACAGGGACATGAAGTGATAGAGATGGTACGACTATAAAGAATATGGATAACCTAATCCTTACCTCCGATTCCACAGAGTGATCGCGACACAAGTAGACCAGAACCTAACACCTGGTGACGACCAGGCTGTCTGTTTAAAATTGCAGATAAAACTCACCGAGATGGGACCGCGACGACTGATTCAACCCATAATATTGGGAACCTTAAGACCCACGCAAACACTGGATGATACCAACGGATTGCAGCGCACTCAGGAAATAAACAACTACATGAACTATGGAGTCTTGTTTAATTTAACGGATGGAATGTGCATCCCAGCAGCCAAGGACTGGAGCAAGGACAGGACTTATTTTAATGCATGGTTACAAGTGAATCCTAATAAGAACCGGGTATGTGTACAGTGCTCCACGGGTATAAGGAGCAGCTGCATTAAATGGAGGGATGCCAAAGGGCCCGATGAATGTACCTTCAGCATAATTTGCGCGCCTCCGGGGCAGTCCGAGCAATCAGTCATCCACAAAAAGGGAGTGGGGCTGTGTGGGTACTACGAGGAGGTGGGAGTGGCTGCAATATCACTCTATGTGTGCTTCTCACCTTCGCTGACGTCACGCCCCATATGAACCACTACATTGCCCGAGGAACTGTCTTGTCCAATAAATACCAAGGAGCCAGAAACAGGGATCGTAATGTACAATGAATTATTGTATGATAATGTTAAACATGAAATTGTGCCTGTCCTGATCAATATTTCAGGCATCGAGATGCCGGAATACTGTACAGAACAGTCAAGGAAAACGTACAATGCATTAAGTAGAGTTGTAATGCAGCAGGCTGCTGATGCAATGGGTGCCAGTAGATTCCGAGGACAGGGAGTCAGCCCCCAGGATAAAGAGGGAAATAGTTAATGATGTTGCTACCGACTTCAATACAGAGACCTCCGTAGTAAACTCGATAGACATACAAGGGTTAAACGAGAGGGTGGAACAGCTTAGAGAGGTGATGAAGGGGTTATTAGAAAGGGTGGAGCAAAACCAGGAAGACCAAGCCAACCTAGGTAAGGAGGATGCTGAAATCCAGTTCGATGGCATCTCAATCCTGGAAACTCACGCCAAAACCATCAATCACCTCATTGATAGAGAAAAAAAAGATACCGGAAAGCAAAGACAGGGGCAACTCTGTCACGCTTATGGTCTGTGGATGGTGGGACAGATCCACCACAATCTCGATCAGATCCAACGTGGGGAGGTACCCGATTGGATAGACAGTTCACATTTAGCTCAGTTGGCTAACCAGAGGGGGACACTGGATAATTGTACTCTGAAGGGACTGACCTGAGTATACCCAGCGATTCCAGATTACCAGATAGGTAGGACTACTGGGATAGGGATAGTCCTGATGATCCCTATAGTCACGCCGGACTCAGGGCCGTTCCCCCTATACCAACTAGAGAATATCAGAGTAATGCGGGAAAATATCTCCGTACGTTACTATCTGACCACCACCTCCGCCGTTCGTCGAAACGACATACTTACCAGGATTTCCCGAACAGGTGGGCCAAGGTGAGCTAGACGAGTGCGAGTTTAACCGAACCGACGGATGTGTACTAGAAATAGTGCCTGCACATAGGCACTTCGCGAGGGCAGACTACGGAGGGAAGGGAAGGTACTGCGTTTCTACTACCAAGCGTTCATACCAGTATAATGACCTGCAGTGCCCAATACCGCAGCCGAACTTTTGCTTTGCGCCGCTACGACCTGTCACGATCGGGCAAGCGCATATCACCCAGGTTAGGCGCCGGAAGCCCGAAGTTATTAATGTAACCTATCAGCTCCATGATCATTTGCAGGATTATGACGAGCCAGATCAGGTCCCTATCCCACATCTAACTGAAGTATTACGGGAATTGAGGCTCAGGGTGGGTCAATCCGTAAAGCTCTACCACCAACTGCAAACTAAAATCAAAGTACTGGAAGAAGATATCGATGTAGACTTACAAAGTCAGAGTTGGCGGAAAAAGGTCTGGGACTGAGGAATGTGAACATCCATCCTTGGATTCGAATAATTTCACACATACTGGTTGGGATACAATTGATCTGAGCAATAACATGGGGCATAATGGCCTGCCAGGCATGCAGGCACCACACGCAATGAAGAGGGACCCATGACCGGTCCCCGGATATTAAACAAGCCTGTCTAATAAAGGGGCATGAGGATTTGACCTTTGTCAATTTGATCTAAGCAACCGGGACTCCTGAAACCGCGTGACTGGCCAGCACGTTGAGGCAGGGAGTACCGGGCTGTGCACAATATCTAATAAAGGTAGGGCGGTCGGTTAAAGGGAGACTAGGATTAGTCCCTTTACCGAAAGGGGGGAATTGTTGTAGGCATTAGGCACCTGCTAAATATATCTAAACTCATATAGGTTTAAAGTGGCCATGTATAAAATGGCTGCCCAAGCATGATGGGAACTCAGTTAGTCAAGCAATGAACTGTTGACTGAGGCTGACCGAGCAATGACCTAGTGAGGCCCACTACCGGGAATGCCTTGGATCATCCGCTTGAGACAAAGATAATTACAACGAACCATTATAGTACCTGGTATGGAATGTCCTTAATCAAGGACTTCGCACATCAGAGCCCCAAGGAACAGAGATAAGGGGGGGCCCACCTCACATAACAAGGTCATTAATCCGCCCGAGCTGACAAGAACCGAACATACAGCCCCTGAGGTATCAGGGAATTCTATTGGGTTAAAGAAACCGAGATGTAATCTATAATTGTTATGATTGGATTGTGTCCAGCCGAAGTGGGCTGAGTAACTGTAATGAACTATTGTAAAACATATAAATATCGATGAATTTCTTTGTACGGTGGAGAGAGGTGCCTGGATCTAGACCAGAGGCTTCCTCCCTGCCGGCGTAATAAAAGGCCGCTTTGGCATTGGAACCGACTCTGAGTGTTGAGTGATTCTTCCGAGAAAACATTCACGCTAACAGAGGGGAAGGCGAAGTATGGGGGTCGCTTTGCGAATCAGAAGGAATTGCTTCCTATTGACCGGCTTGTGTGCTGGCGTTTGCGGTCCGCGGCATCACATCATGTTCAGGTGCAGCGCCGTGTCCCACCAACAAGCATGCCGCAAGGCATTGGTGATGATGTTTGCTGACGCATCTCCTTGAATGTCTGTTGTGACACCGGGGAGAAGGCCTCTGTGAAGGTCACAAATGCCTGGAGATGGTCGCGACGTATCGCAACGGTCTCCTTGCACAGTTGAGCCATACGATCGGCCAGGGTAGGCGTATTTTCTACTCACCGACTCAATGTCTGTGGAGTCTGTGAGGGCACTAATGCTTGCCTTGACATCGACAGTTGCACGCCGCTTGGTCCCGCTGCTTTTTCCATCGAAGATGCCGACATAATGGCCACAGGTCCCACAGGTGATTCTACCATAGGCAGATGTATGCTAGGGGCATTAGTTCCTCCTCCTCCACCTCCTCAGGCTTGGTGGTATCTTCCTCCTCCTCCTCCCCACCCGTGGTGAGAACCAACTGTAAAGCTGCCTGTTGCGTTTCTGGTCTGCGCATTGGTGTTGTGGGTGTTGTGGGCCCTGCAAAACACAAAATTCTAAAGAAGCAAAGTGTGTTAGAAAGACAAGCCTGAAGGTTCTGTGCCTCAATGCGAGGAGTATTCGGAATAAGGTGGACGAATTAACTGCGTAGATAGCAGTTAACGGGATGTAATTGGCATCATGGAGACATGGCTCCAGGGTGATCAAGGCTGGGAACTCAACATCCGGGGTATTCAACATTTAGGAAGGATAGACAGAAAGGAAAAGGAGGCGGGGTGACATTGCTGGTTAAAGAGGAAATTGATGCAATAGTAAGAAAGGACATTAGCTTGGATGATGTGGAATCGGTATGGGTGGAGCTACGGAATACCAAAGGGTGGAAAACGCTAGTCAGAGTTGTGTACAGACCACCAAACAGTAGTAGTAAGGTTGGGGACAGCATCAAACAAGAAATTAGGGATACATGCAATAAAGGTACAGCAGTTATCATGGGTGACTTTAATCGACATATTGATTGGGCTAACCAAACTGGTAGCAATGCGGTGGAGGAGGATTTCCTGGAGTGTATTAGGGTGGTTTTCTCGACCAATATGTCGAGGAACCAACCATGGAGCTGGCCATCTTAGACTGGGTGATGTGTAATGAGAAAGGACTAATTAGCAACCTTGTTGTGCGAGGCCCCTTGGGGAAGAGTGACCATAACATGGTCGAATTTTTTATTAGGATGGAGAGTGACACAGTTAATTCAGAAATTAGGGTCCTGAACTTAAGGAAAGATAACTTTGATGGTTTGAGGCCTGAATTGACTAGAATAGACTGGCAAATGATTCTTAAAGGGTTGATGGTGGATAGGCAATGGCAAACATTTAAAGATCACATGGATGAACTTCAGCAATTGTGCATCCCTGTCTGGAGTAAAAATAAAACGGGGAAGGTGGCTCAACCGTGGCTGACAAGGGAAATTAAGGATAGTGTTAAATCTAAGGAAAAGGCATATAAATTGGCCAGAAAAAGCAGCAAACCTGAGGACTGGGAGAAATTTAGAATTCAGCAGAGGAGGACAAAGGGTTTAATTAAGAGGGGGAAAATAGAGTACGAGAAGAAGCTTGCCGGGAACAGAAAAACTGACTACAAAAGCTTCTATAAATATGTGAAGAGAAAAAGATTAGTGAAGACAAATGTAGGTCCCTTGCAGTCGGATTCAGGTGAATTTATAATGGGGAACAAAGAAATGGCAGACCAATTGAACAAATACTTTGGTTCTGTCTTCACAAAAGAAGACACAAATAACCTTCCGGAAGTACAAGGGGACCAAGGGTCTAGTGAGAAGGAGGAACTGAAGGATATCCTGATTAGGCGGGAAATTGCGTTAGGGAAATTGATGGGATTGAAGGCCGATAAATCCCCGGGGCCTGATAGTCTGCATCCCAAAGTACTAAAGGAAGTGGCCCTAGAAATAGTGGATGCATTGGTGATCATTTTCCAACAGTCTATTGAATCTGTATCAGTTCCTATGGATTGGAGGGTAGCTAATGTAATACCACTTTTTAAAAAGGGAGGGAGAGAGAAAGCAGGTAATTATAGACCAGTTAGCCTGACATCAGTGATGGGGAAAATGTTGGAATCAATCATTAAGGATGAAATAGCAGCGCATTTGGAAAGCAGTGACAGGATCGGTCCAAGTCAGCATGGATTTATGAAGGGGAAATTATGCTTGACAAATCTTCTGGAATTTTTTGAAGATGTAACTAGTAGAGTGGACAAGGGAGAACCAGTGGATGTTGTGTATTTGGACTTTCAAAAGACTTTTGACAAGGTCCCACACAAGAGATTAGTGTGCAAAATCAAAGCACATGGTATTGGGGGTAATGTACTTATGTGGATATAGAACTGGTTGGCAGACAGGAAGCAGAGAGTCGGGATAAACGGGTCCTTTTCAGAATGGCAGGCAGATACTAGTGGAGTGCCGTAGGGCTCAGTGCTGGGACCCCAGCTCTTTACAATATACATCACTGATTTGGATGAAGGAATTGAGTGTAATATCTTCAAGTTTGCAGATGATACTAAACTGGGTGGCGGTGTGAGCTGTGAGAGGGACACTAAAAGGCTGCAGGATGACTTGGACAGGTTAGGTGAGTGGGCAAATGCATAGCAGATGCAGTATAATGTGGATAAATGTGGTGTTATCCATTTTGGGGGCAAAAACACAAAGACAGAATATTAACTGAATGGTGGCAGATTAGGAAAAGGGAAGTTCAACGAGACCTGGGTGTCATGGTTCATCAGTCATTGAAAGTTGGCATATAGGTACAGCAGGCGGTGAAGAAGGCAAATGGTATGTTGGCCTTCATAGCTAGGGGGTTTGACTATAGGAGCAGGGTGGTCTTACTGCAGTTGTACAGGGGCTTGGTAAGGCCTCACCTGGAATATTGTGTTCAGTTTTGGTCTCCTAATCTGAGGAAGGACGTTCTTGCTATTGAGGGAGTGCAGCGAAGGTTCACCAGACTGATTCCCAGGATGGCCGGACTGACATATGAGGAGAGACTGGATCAACTGGGCCTTTATACATTGGAGTTTAAAAGGATGAGAGGGGATCTCATAGAAACATACAAGATTCTGACGGGACAGGACAGGTTAGATGTGGGTAGATTGTTCCCGATGTTGGGGAAGTCCAGAACCAGGGAGACACAGTCTTAGGATAAGGGGTGGGCCATTTAGGACTGCGATGAGGAGAAACTTCTTTACTCAAAGAGTTGTTAACCTGTGGAATTCCCTACCACAGAGAGTTGTTGATGCCAGTTCATTGGATATATTCAAGAGGGAGTTAGATATGGCCCTTACGGCTAAAGGGATCAAGGGGTATGGAGAGAAAGCAGGAAAGGGGTACTGAGGGAATGATCAGCCATGATCTTATTGAATGGTAGTGCAGGCTCGAAGGGCCGAATGGCCTACTCCTGCACCTATTTTCTATGTTTCTATGTTTCTATGTTATTGAGTTTATTAGAGCAGAAGGATAGACATTCTTGCGCTGGAGGAGCATCATATTGTCATGAAATGATGTTACATTACTTTAACACTGCTTGACACATTACTCACGTGACACATCAGAGGGCTCGGCAGATCCACAGGAGGTGGCTGTTCGACTGTGGCTCCTCACCAGAGTCACAGTATGCTCCTCAATGTCAGTCACTTGTAAGGCAGCTATGCCCCTTCCTGTGCGCCTCTGCTGGGCCTGGTTGTTCGATATCTTCCTCTACAAAAGTGGCAAAGTGCATGGCATAAGCTGTATGATATGTGTACTATCATGCAAAGACATTTTCATAGTTATAACACATATCGGGGATATGAGGTAATGATTGACACAGACACATCTCTCTCGAATATAATCTCCAAGTGAGGTCTGCAATGTGAGGAGCTAATGTACAAAAGTATCCTGCTGTGTACAAAATATATTTAAATGCAGGAGATTTAATATTAAAATTACAATTACAATGTTCATCAATATAATGTAAAATCTGTACTTGCTCTTGCTGACGCGACCAGGCTGTTCTAATGCTTGTGGCAGTGGTCAGACCCCCTCGCCTCATTACACGCCACTGAGACAACGTCGTAAATCTCGGCCCATATATTTATGTACTGCCACCCCGGGTAAACTCGCCCCACCTTGTGTAAACCTTCTGAACGAGGGCCTCGTTTGATTCATCTGAGAAGGGCTTGGCCCTTTTGCAGCCTCCTCCACACTCTCACACGATGATGCTGACATATTGATGAATATTTATCTTTTCTATAAGTTTTTATATTTTGAATTTACGTTTTTCAATTATATCTCCTTTTGCTCCAAGTTAACTTCTCACAATATTATCCTTTTTAATTTGATTTAAATTTGCTTTTCTCACTTTTTCCTAAATCTCTCACTCCAATGCTAGCTCTCTCCTCCTTCTCGCTCTCTATCTCTCACCCGCCCACCACAAACGGCCTTCTGTGCATGTGTGGATGACTCCTGACCTCCCGAAATGCGCAAAATGCTGTCAACCGGGAAAAAAATTGTATGCGCAGAAGGCCGTTGCGAGGGAAACTTTTGCCTTCCACATCGCTGGCCATTTATTGGGCACACATCACATCGCTGACCTTTCGCATCACCCATTTCACATCGCTGGCCTATCGCCGAGTGGAAAATCGCCATACAAAAATGGGCGATGAGCTAGCGATCGCTAAGGCTGGGACATCAAACATCGCTGGAACATTGCACATTTTTTGGCCGATAGACAGCAAAGTGGAAAGTCTAACCCTTAGTTTTGAATGAACCAAAATGTTTTCCATCTCAACACTGTCCATACTAAAGCCATACTGTTCAGTCACACCAGAAATTGCGCAATCTCACCTTCTATTTAATGCCCACTCAAGCTCAATCCACTGGTGCACAAGCTTGGTGTCCTGCTGGTCCCTGAGCTGAGCTTCAAACCCCACATCCTATCCATTATACAAAGTCAGAAGCAGTTGTGCCGTCAAGGGGAGGTGCCAAGTAGGATCTTAGAAAGAAGGATAGGAAATCAGAGGGCAAGACACCTTGGACTGCCTCCTCGTGGCCAACAGATAAGTGGTATCAGTAGAAGCTTGGTAACTGGTCATTTTCTCACCTGGGAAACAGTGTTTGGTGATCTGAGAGAATGAAAGGACAAAAATACTAAATAATTCCCATTCCCCCACCAAAATAAATGCATCCACAGAGTATTAGAATATTATTCATAGCCAAGTAAAATCAAAACAACAACTAAAATTGGAGCATTCAGTGGAAGCCACGCCTCCCTTGGGGTGCAATTTGTGTTATCAGGTTTATTTCAGTATTGAAGTGTTGCTATGGAAATCAGGCCTGGTTTAGGATTGCCAGCTGCTGTGGGATCTAATGTCCCTGCAACTCAATGCCATTTGCTTGTTATGTTTATTATGTGATGATTAAATTGAATTTTGAATTGACTAATGTATTTTGTTTTCCATTTACAGCTGAAAGATAATTTCTAAATTTGTATATGCTATAAATCACAGTTATTACACTTTTGTGCAACTCTTCTAAATGCTGTCATATATTTGTTACAAAAATATTTAGGTTCTCTTTTTATTATTAGCAGAGATATGCAGCTATTGTTTTGATTTCAGCTATGCAGATTGATAGAAACATATAGTAACATAGAAAATAGGTGCAGGAGTAGGCCATTCGGCCCTTCGAGCCTGCACCGCCATTCAATAAGATCATGGCTGATCATTCCCTCAGTACCTCTTTACTGCTTTCTCTCCATACCCCTTGATCTCTTTAGCCATAAGGGCCATATCTAACTCCCTCTTGAATATATCCAATGATGTGTTGAGGTTGGAGTTGGTGGTGAGAGCAATCAATGGCCATGTCACCACAGGGTACTTCTGGGTACCTAGTGCCTGGTTACAGACTAGTGCAATGTGGAGTTTTGGGGATGAAGAGAGCATGCAGCAATAATAAAAGAAGTAAAAATTGCAAAGCAATCAAAAATAATAAAAGTGGCATATTTCTCTCAGTTTCATTGGTATATCATTTTAATTGCAGTAAAATTAGTAATATACTCTAACAGTTAAAGCTGGGTATGAACAGAACTACATACATTGTGGTAGTGTTATTTTTACAAAATATTTCTTATTGTTTCTTTGTCTGCTAGAAATATTGGACCTGAAATTCAGACAATGCCATTGGCCCACACAAAGTGAGGTGGGGCAGGACCTCTAGCCCTTGTGATGTCACAGCACAGACCCCGTTTTATGTTGTGGTGTCAGAGAGCTTCAATGCTGAGAGGTGAGCAGGCTGTGAAAATACAGCTTGTAATTCCTCAGATACACTGGGGTGGAATGGCAGATTTAAGGAGGTGGGATCTAAGACAGAAAGTGCACTCTGAATGGCTGGCAGATGATGGGTAGGGGCTGTGTGGTAAAGAGTTGTGGGAGAAGCAGAGACTTGGTGCAGCGGCAGAATATAATACCTGCTGTTGCATGTCTGTGGCTATGAACCCAAAAATGGACCATAACTAATTTTCACTTCATCAGGTCTAATTCAAGACTTTTTATCGAGAACACTCCTTCTTGCACCCGTCCATGATGGTACAGTTCTTCCATCATATCCATTCTTTAAGTTAACTCCTTCACTGATGTACTTTGTGTTTTCTTGCATATATTTGCAGATACTTATAACTAAAAGACATTCAACTGCCTCCCCCAACCACTATGGGCTAGACCCTCCACTTTTTTTGCATGCTTAACGCTCACTTAATGCCCATTTTATCGCTGAAATGACATATAACACCCATATATCACCCATTTGACACAAAATGGAAACTGACAGGCATTTTTCAGAAACTTATCGCCAAGCATTACTTTCCCCATGTGTTTAACGGCGGGAAAAAATACTACCGCCCACCCACTTTTTTTGGGCGGAATCATCAGAATGGGCGAAATCAATGCCCATAATATCGCCCAGCATTACTTTCCGCACTGATTTAACGCTGAGATTCAATATTAACGTCCGCCCACTGTTTTTTGTCGTAAAGAGCATATTTACCAAAACTAGCGGCCATGAGATCGCCCAGCGTCAATTTCACCACCTCGCACACATATCTCCCACAATATCGCTCGCCCAAAAAGACGCCCAGAAAAAGTGAACAAACCGGAACTAATCACAGCATTATGGACACCATGTTCGAGATCATATGTCGCATCCTTTAAAAGGCTGTTGTGTTTCAACCTCGGCGGAGTTCAGATGTACTCTGCAGGTTGTTGGAGTTGATGTGAACATCTCTACGAACATCTTGACCATACAGTGACCGATTAGAATTGAATAGGTGTCTTCGTCGGGACATTCCTTGTTTGTGACCAATTGGTGGAAAACAGAGAGCTACTGCAATGGGGCCTGTCCTTTCTCACCCTCTCTTGGTGACCAATTACAATCAGCAGACTCGACATTGCCGAAGGAACGCTCCACTGCATTAGGTGCCCAACGTAAGACATGACAGACTGATGAGGAGGACAGATGTTACACCCCCCGCAAGTACAAGGAGAAGCATTCTTACCTCGACTTTCCCAACACCACCTGCCTTCAGAGACTGCGCATCCACAAAGAGGTTATCACTGAGATATGCCAGCTGATAAGGGTAGATCTGCAGCCTGCCAGCACCATTAGTACTGCATTATCCGTCGAGGTCAATGTCACAGCGGCACTGTCGTTCTACGCCTCGGGTTCTTTTCAGGCCACAGCTGGAGACATTTGCGAACTTTCTCAGCATGCCACACATTGCTGCATTAAACAGGTCACTGAAGCCCTGTACACATGCAGGAGAGACTTGATCAACTTCCTTATGACCAGGGAGGCACAGAGTCAGAGAGCTCTAGGATTCTCCAGAATTGCAAACTTCCCCAAGGTGCAGGGAGCAATAGACTGTATGCACATCGTGATGCGGGCACCTTTTCAGGATGCAGAGTTTTTCAGAAACTGCAAGGGATTCCACTCCCTGAATGTCCAGCTGGTTGTTGACCACCAGCAAATTATACTGGCAGTGAATACTCAATTTCCGGGCAGCATCCATGATGCTCAGACCCTGCGTAAGAGCACTGTATCTGACTTGTTTAACAATCAGACCCAAGGTCAATGCTGGATGCTTGGTGACAAAGGATATGGCCTCGCCACCTGGCTGATGACCACTCTGTGTGACACCCACATCGAAGCCAAGAGGCGATACAATGTGAGCCACAGAGCAACTCGCAATATCATGGAGAAAACCATTGGAGTGCTGAAGCAATGCTTTAGATGCCTGGACCACTCAGGAGGCGAGCTCCAATACCACCCTGAGCAGGTAGCTCAATTCATAGTGATGTGCTCCATGCTGCACAACTTGGCTATCAGGCGGGGACAAGAATTGCCTGATGAGTCTGACAGTCCACCTCACTAGAGAGAGGAACATGAGGACGAGGATACGGATGCTGACATCGGCCCAGGCTGATGCTGAAGCCATGCACCCGCCCCACTGTAAACCACATGAAAGGGCCCACGGTGGCATGATAGCTACAAGAGCCTTACGTCAGGAGCTCATGAATGATCGCTTTGCCTGAAAGAACATTGATCTTATTTACAAGGTTAACATATTCTGGATGTGCAGGTCATACATCAATGGTGGGCATCACCTTGGTGACAGTTAAAGTTTAAGTTGATTGAAGTTATGTGTAATTATACCCTTTAATATTAAGGATTCACCAGCGTGTAACATAGAAACATAGAAAATAGGTGAAGGAGTAGGCCATTCGGCCCTTCGAGCCTGCACCGCCATTGAATAAGATCATGGCTGATCATTCCTTCAGTACTCTTTACCTGCTTTCTCTCAATACCACTTGATCCCCTGAACCGTAAGGGCCATATCTAACTCCCTCTTGAATATATCCAATGAACTGACATCAACAACTCTCTGCGGCAGGGAATTCCACAGGTCAACAACTCTCTGAGTGAAGAAGTTTCTCCTCATCTCAGTCCTAAATGGCCTACCCCTTATCCTAAGGCTATGTCCCCTGGTTCTGGACTTCCCCAACATCGAGAACATTCTTCCCGCATCTAACCTGTCCCGTCCCGTCAGAATCTTATATGTTTCTATGAGATCCGCTCTCATCCTTCTAAACGCCAGTGAATAAAGACCCAGTTGATCCAGTCTCTCCGCATATGACAGTCCAGCCATCCCTGGAATCAGTCTGGTGAACCTTCGCTGCACTCCCTCAATAGCAAGAACGTCCTTCCTCAGACTAGGAGACCAAAACTGAACACAATATTCCAGGTGAGACCTCACTAAGGCCCTGTACAACTGCAGTAAGACCTCCCTGCTCCTATATTCAAATCCCCTAGCTATGAAGGCCAACATACCATTTGCCTTCTTTACCGCCTGCTGTACCTGCGTGCCCACTTTCAGTGACTGATGAACCATGACACCCAGGTCTCGTTGCACCTCCCCTTTTTCTAGTCTGCTGCCATTCAGATAATATTCTGCCTTCGAGTTTATGCCCCTAAAATGGATAACCTCACATTTATCCACATTATACTGCATCTGCCATGTATTTGCCCACTCACCTAATCTGTCCAAGTCACACTGCAACCTCTTGGCGTCCTCCTCACAGCTCACACCGCCATCCAGTTTAGTGTCATCCAATAACTTGGAGATATTACACTCTATTCCTTCATCCAAATCGTTAATGTATATTGTAAAGAGCGGGGCGTCCCAGCACTTAGCCCTGCGGCACCCCACTAGTAACTGCCTGCCATTCTGAAAAATACCTATTTATCCCGACTCTCTGCTTCCTGTCTGCCAACCATTCTCTATCCACGTCAGTACATTACCCCCAATACCATGCGCTTTGATTTTGTACACCAATCTCTTGCGCGGGACGTGTCAAAAGCCTTTTGAAAGTCCAAATACACCACATCCACTGGTTCTCCCCTGTCCACTCTACCAGTTACATCCTCAAAAAATTCCAGAAGATTCGTCAAGCATGATTTCCCTTTCATAAATCCATGCTGACTCAGTCCGATCCTGTCACTGCTTTCCAAATGGGCTGCTATTTCATCCTTAATGATTGATTCCAACATTTGCCCCACTACTGATGTCAGGCTAACCGGTCTATAATTATTCGCTTTCTCTCTCCCTCCTTTTTTAAAAAGTGGCGTTACATTAGCTACCCTCCAGTCCATAGGAACTGATCCAGAGTCGCTAGATTGTTGGAAAATGATCACCAATGCATCCAATATTTCTAGAGCCACTTCCTTAAGTACTCTGGGATGCAGACTATCAGGACCTGGGGATTTATCGGCCTTTAATCCCATCAATTTCCCGAACACAATTTCCCGCCGAATAAGCATATCTTTCAGTTCCTCATTCTCACTAGACCCACTGTCCCTTAGTACATTCGGAAGATTATTTGTATCTTCCTTTGTGAAGACAGGACCAAAGTATTGGTTCAATTTGTCTGCCATTTCTTTGTTCCCCATTATAAATTCACCTGAATCTAACTGCAAGGGTCCTATGTTTGTCTTTACTAATCTTTTTCTCTTCGCATATTTATAGAAGCTTTTGCAGTCAGTTTTTATGTTCCCTGCAAGCTTCCTCTCGTAGTCTATTTTCCCCTTCTTAATTAAACCCTTAGTCCTCCTCTGTTCAATTCTAAATTTCTCCCAGTCCTCAGGTTTGTTGCTTTTTCTAGCCAATTTATATGCCTCTTCCTTGGTTTTAACACTATCCTTAATTTCCCTTGTTAGCCATGGTTGAGCCACCTTCCCAGTTTTATTTTTACTCCAGACAGGGATGTACAATTGCTGAAGTTCATCCATGTGATGTTTAAATGTTTGCCATTGCTTATCCACCGTCAACCCTTTAAGGATCCTCTGCCAGTCTATTCTAGCCAATTCACGATTCATACCATCAAAGTTGCCTTTCCTTAAGTTCAGGACCCTAGTTTCCGAATTAACTTTCTCACTCTCCATCTAAATAAGGAATTCTACCATTTTATTGTCACTTTTTCCCAAACGGCCTCGCACAACAAGATTGCTAACTAGTCCCTTCTCATTACGCATCACCCAGTCTAGGATGGCCAGCTCCCGGGTTGGTTCCTCGACATATTGGTCCAGAAAACCATCCCTAATACACTCCAGGAAATCCTCCTCCACCAAATTGCTACCAGTTTGGTTAGCCCAATCTATATGTAGATTAAAGTTGCCCATGATTACTGCTGTACCTTTATTGCACATATCCCTTATTCCTTGTTTGATGCTGTCTCCAACCTCACTACTACTATTTGGTGGTCTATACACAACGCCCACTAGCATTTTCTGCCCTTTGGAATTCTGCAGCTCCACCCATACTGATTCCACATCATCCAGACTAATGTCCTTCCTTACAATTGCATTGGATTTCTTCTTTAACCAGCAACGCCACCCCGCCTCCTTTTTCTTTGTGTCTATCCTTCCTAAATGCTGAATACCCTGGAGTTTCCAGCCTTGGTCACCCTGGAGCCTTGTCTCCGTGATGCCAATCACATCGTATCCATTAACTGCTATCTGCGCAGTTAATTCATCCACCTTATTCCGAATACTCCTCGCATTGAGGCACAGAGCCTTCAGGCTTGTCTTTTTAACACACTTTGCCCCTTTTGAATCTTGCTGTAATGTGGCCCTTTTTGCTTTTTGCCTTGGGTTTCTCTTCCCTCCACTTTTACTATTCTCCTTTCTATCTTTTGCTTCTGCCCCCCCTTCTATTTCCCTCTGTCTCCCTGCATAGGTTCCCATCCCCCTGCCATATTAGTTTAACACCTCCCCAACAGCACTAGCAAACACTCCCCTTAGGATATTGGTTCCAATCCTGCCCAGGTGCAGACTGTCCGGTTTGTACTGGTCCCACCTTGCCCAGAACCGGTTCCAATGTCCCAGGAAATTGAACCCCTCCCTTCTGCACCACTCCTCAAGCCACGTATTCATCTGAGCTATCCTGTGATTCCTACTCTGACTAGCACGTGGCACTGGTAGCAATCCCGAGATTACTACTTTTGAGGTCCTACTTTTTAATTTAATTCCTAGCTCCCTAAATTCGTCTCGTAAGACCTCATCCTGTTTTTTACCTATATCCTTGGTACCTATATGTATCATGACAACTGGCTGTTCACCCTCCCTTTTCAGAATGTCCTGCACCCGCTCCGAGACATCCTTGACCCTTGCACCAGGGAGGCAACATATCAACCTGGAGTCTTGGTTGCGGCCGCAGAAACGCCTATCTATTCCCCTTACAATTGAATCCCCTATCACTAAAGCTCTCCCACTCTTTTTCCTGCCCTCCTGTGTAGCAGAGCCAGCCACGGTGCCATGAACTTGGCTGCTGCTGCTCCCACCTGATGAGTCATCCCCCTCAACAATACCCAAAGCGGTATATCTGTTTTGCAGGGGGATGACCACAGGGGACCCCTGCCCTACTTTCCTTGCACTGCTCTTCCTGTTGATCTTCCATTCTCTATCTGGCTGTGGACCCTTTACCTGCAGTGAGACCAACTCGCTTAACATGCTATTCACGTCATTCTCAGCATTGGTAATGGTGCAGCGATCTGAGCCAATGCGCTACAAGGTTTTGATAAATAAAAAACATTTAAACCGAACATTAGTCTGAAATCATTAGTATTTCTGTACAAACCAACCCTTCCCCGCCCCCCGCTTTTCCTCCCCACCTCTACCCTTTCCCTTTCCCCTCCTGACTCCAAGCCTCCTGTCCGAGGAGCTCCTCAGGTAATACTTAATTGGCGGCGGGGCGGTGGCGGGGGTCGTTGGCGGCCGAAATGCTGCTTGGACGGATACGGGAGAGGGCGGTCCTGAGGTGGGAACATGCTCCGAACCAGAAGCAAGATGTTGCTCATGGCTCTCATGTGTGCTTGGCAATGGGGGTGCGGCACCTCGGGGTACAGTGCCATGCTCCGGGACCACTAGGAGCCCTCTGCCACCAGTGTTTCTGGCTGCCAGCTCCAGGGCCTCCTCCATCCCTTCCATGTTCTATCTTATTTGTTGGACAAAAACTCGGTGCCACTATGTTCTTGGTAGGCTTTTTGCTACTAGTGAATCTCCGTAGTTCCTCCCACAACAGCCAGACAAGCACACACCACAGCCACACACGCTTTCAGTGCCTCTCAGCTCCCTCTCTCTGTGTCTCCTCTTCTGCGCATGTCATGATGACCCTTGACCTCCTGAATCGCGTGAATCGAGTGTTGCCATGCCGTTGCTAATGACGGCCACACTTTACAGCAGAAGGTCAAAAGAAATCTAACAGTACTGCCCATTTTATATCGCTCGCCCATTTTCAAAATTGGAGATTATGTGCTTTGAGAATGGGTGAGAAGCCGCCAATCTGAAAACACTTTTTTACTGCCCATGCCTGAAATAACGCCCAGTTTTGGGTGGTAAGCACAAAAGTGGAGGTTCTAGCCCTATGTCTTTGTAGAGATTTTCTCCTGCTTGTGTTGGGTTGTGCTCTTCATAGAATGGCTCCATGTAGAAACCTTACTGCTGGGCAAAATTATGTAGCATGCAGCACACCAGAATGATGCACAAGACTTTCACAGGACTTGATTGCAGAATATCCCTTGACCAGTCAGAGCATCTGAAGCATTACTTTAAAATTTCTACGGTGAGCTCAATTATGATTCTGTTGTTTGTACATGCCTGGTTAGATGTAAGGCTCAGCTGGAATCCACAATGCCTGAATGCAAAAGTAACCTTGGCTGACCTTGTAATCAATCTTCTTTGTGACTCAAATAATGAGTGATACCATTGGTTGCCTGAGGATGAAGACATTGTTTTTGCTGCTAGGTTAGTGGACATTGACAGACATAGTTCTATGCCCATGGCCGCACACAAGGTATATATTGAGGTAATTCCCATACAATGCGTCCGCAGGGTGCTATTCTCCCCAACCTCCTTCCAGTCTTGCTCACCCCATCCACCCCTACCTCCTCAGACTCTGCCAACAATCACTGCCCCTCTGTATTTCCCTGTAGATTGTCCATTCACTTGCAAAAGAAAGCATTTACCCTCTATGACCTCAGTGTGGATGATTGCATTGGCATCCTGGCTTTGACTGAAACTTGATTTATTGTTGGGTGACACCCTGCCCCTTACTGAAGCCTCTCTGCCTGGCTATACTTTCCACCACTTGCCCAACCCAAACTGCCAGTGTGGTAGTGTGGTCCATAGGCTCAGCCCTACTCCTCTGGTGCCTTCTACTCCTTTGAGCCTCTCATCTTGTTCCAGCCTTCTCACCTCTTCTTTATAATGCTTGCTTTCCATCACCCACCCAACTTCCACCCTGCATTTCTCACCGAGCTATCCTTCCTGCTTTAACCTCTGCATTGAGCAGTTCCTCATCTTTGGTGATTTTAATGTCAATTCAATTCATCTTGCCCTCTCAATTCTGATTTCACTGTTGTCTTGCCTTCCCTTAACCTTTGTCTCCATATAAACTCTCCTACCCATATTATGGCTTCCCCCTCGACCTTGCCATCTCATGTGGACTCTCTATTTCCATGGTGTTTACCACAGACAAGGTCACTCTGACCATTTTCTTGTATCTTTTACCATCCATATGCTGCTATTGGTTTCCAAACCCCATCCTTCTGTGTCCACCCTGGTAAATTCCAATTTAATATCCTTTGGCTCTCTAATTGCCACAATACTTGTTGCAGTTGTCAATCTGCTCAACCATTCCTTCTCTGCCACCTTTGCTGGATTTTTCCCAGCAAAACTTTTACCCTCTCCAATTCCGGTCAATTCCTCCAGTATGGACCCTATCTTCATTCCATCAAGTGCAAGGGGTACAGACTTGGGCATCGCCATCCATCACCAGATCTGCCAGGACTACATTGTATCTCACACTCCTCTGCCAAAAACCACTCACTACCTCAGGATTATCCTGGCTTCTTTTCTCCAATAACAACCCTCCTAAAGCACTTTCCCCTGTCTCCTGCACCCTCATGGACTTCTAAGTCACGAAGTTTGAGACCATCTTTTCTGACCTTGCAGACCTACTTTGGTTCCTGGTCCCCCAATGCTTCCAATTTCAACGTCTAATCCTTGTATTTAAATCCTTTCAAGACCTCATCCCTCCAGAACACTAGAACATAAGAACATAAGAAATAGGAGCAGGAGTAGGCCATTTGGCCCCTCGAGCCTGCTCCGCCATTCAATAAGATCATGGCTAATCTGATCATGGACTCAGCTCCACTTCCATGCCCGCTCCCCATAACCCTTTACTCCCTTATCACTCAAAAATGTCTATCTCCACCTTAAATATATTCAATGACCCAGCCTCCACAGCTCTCTGGGGCAGAGAATTCCATAGATTTACAACCCTCTGAGAGAAGAAATTTCTCCTCATTTCAGTTCTAAATGGGCGACCCCTTATTCTAAGACTATGGGCTAGAGCCTCCACTTTTTTTACATGCTTAATGCCCACTTAACGCCCATTTTACCGCTGAAATGATGTATAATGCCCATATATTGCCCATTTTGGCACAAAATGGAAACTGACGGGAATTTTTAGGAAACTTATTGCTGAGCGTTACTTTCCCCATGTGCTTATCACTGGGAAAAAATATTACCGCCCACCCATTTTTTGGGGCAGAATCATCAGAATGGGTGAAATCAACACCCATAATATCGGCAGCATTACTTTCTGCACGGAATGAACGCCAAGATTCAATAATACCGCCCGCCCATTTTTTTTTGTCATAAAGAGCACATTTGGCGAAACTAATGTCTATGAGACCACCCACCGTCACTTTCACCACCTTGTGCACACATCGCCCATAATATCGCTCGCCCAATAAACTGTCCAGAAAAAGTGGAATTGTTCTGAACTAACACCAGCGGTGTGGCTGCTATTTTTAAAATCGCAGGTCACTTCATTCAAAAGGCTGCTTCAACTTCGGGGGAGTTTGCATTGATTGTGGAGTTCTTCTCAGGTGAAGTGACCATCTCAACAGACATATTTTCAGACTCTGGTCTATTGGGGGTTTACTCTAGGTGTATTTTAGTGAGAAAATCATTGCTTCTGATCAATTGCTATTATACTTCCAATACAATGGGCCCAGCCATTTCTCAGCCTGCATTGATTAATATGCAGATGCTGCAGTGTGCAGATGGGTCAATGTATGATGCACATCATTATGTGCCCAATTTAATACATGCAAGAAGGAGGAGGAGGGCCAAACCATACACACCCCGCACGTACAAGGAAAAAAGTTCTTACCTCAACGTCTCTGACCACAGCTGCCTTTGGAGACTGCGCTTCCACAAGGTGGCGATCAATGAAATATGTGAGCTCATCAGGCCACATAAGCAACCTGCCATCAGGACATCAGTGTTGGTCAAGGTCAAGGTCATCGAGGCACTGTCTTTCTACACGTCCGGTTCCTTTTGGGCCTCCGCGGATGAAATTTGCCCTCTGTCTCATCTTGCAACCCATTGTTGCATTAGACAGGTCCTGAAGGCCCTGGACGCGAGAAGGGTGGACTTTATCAGCTTCCCCATGACCACAGAGGCTTAGACTGACAGGGCTGGAGCATTCTATCGCATTGCTAAGTTCCCCAGTGTGCAGGGAGCTATACAGTGCACACACATCGCCATGTGGCCACCTTCTCAGGATCCGGAGTGTTTTCGTAACACAAAAGGATTTCATTCCCTGAAGGTCCAACTAGTTGTCGACTATTATGTACAGAAGAACTCCATGAGGCTGTGTACTGTGAGCTAAAACTCGTGTGACCTTAGTCTTCGTTAATACAACTCCAGAGTGCCTAAACAACATGGCAGCCAACCTTTTATACCGGCCCTGCACGAGGGGGCAGGTGACCATTAGGACTCCAACAGTTGCGCCCTCTGGTGGCAAGTATTATACAGTTACATACATAACATTACTCCCTCCCAAAGTCTTTGGTACAAGTTATTTACATGTTATTTAGTTGAGGTGATCCGGGACCTTTCGCTCCCTGGTTGATCGTCTAAGTTCAAACCCTGGTGTGGGTGAGTTGGTTGGACTGTTGCTGCACTGCAGTGCGTCTGGTCTGACATGACTGTCAGGAATGGTGGATTCATCCTCATGGTTGATAGCGAGGTCGATTGCTGGTTGGGTGTGTGTTGTTGGATCGTCGATGGTGATGTCCTCTTCAAATTGTTCCTGGTTGTCAGTAAATCGCAATTTGGTCTGATCTATATGCTTTCTGCAGTTTTGGCCATTCAACAGTTTGACTATAAACACCTTATTCCCCTCCTTGGCCAAAACAGTGCCAGCAACCCACTTAGGACCATGACCGTAATTCAGGACAAACACAGGGTCGTTGACATCAATGTCATGTGATACCGCCGTGCGATCGTGGTATATGTTCTGCAGGTGTCGCCGGGTTTCCGTGTGATCATTTAGATCTGGGTGGACTAGGGAAAGGCTGGTTTTGAGGCCTCTCTTCATTAGCAATTTTGCCAGGGGAACCTCGGTGAGTGAGTGGAGTCGCATTCGGTAACCAAGCAGAATGCAAGACAAGCGGGTCTGTAGGGAGTCGTCCGTCATGTGTTTCAGACTCTGCTTGATGGTTTGGACTGCCCGCTCCACTTGACCGTTGGACGCGGGCTTGAACGGAGCAGACCTGACATGCTTGATGCCATTGCAGGTCATAAACTCGTTGAATTGCGAGCTGGTGAAACACGGTCCATTGTCACTGACAAGGACAACAGGCAGGCCATGGGTGGCGAACATGGTCCGGAGGCTTTCAATGGTGGCTGTGGACCTGCTGGATGACATGATTACGCATTCAATTCATTTGAATAAGCGTCCATTACTACAAAGGCATCTTTCTGAGAAAGGGGCCGGCAAAATCTACATGGATCCTGGACCACGGTTTGGAGGGCCATGACCACAGACTCAGTGGAGCCTCCCTTGGTGCATTGCTCAGTTGCGAGCAAGTGTTGCACTGATAAACGCATGACTCCAAGTCTGAGTGAATGCCCGGCCACCAAACATGCGACCTGGCAATTGCCTTCATCATGGCAATGCCTGGGTGGGTACTGTGTAGGTCGCATATAAACGATTCCCTGCCTTTTTTTGTCAAAACCACGTGATTCCCCCATAAGAGACAATCCAACTGGATGGACATTTCATCTTTGCATCGGTGAAATGGCCTAATTTCATCTTGCATTTCCCTGGGAACAACCGACCAGTTCCCGTTTAGGACGCAACGTTTTACTAGTGATAGCCCAGGGGATTCTGGCTGGTCCAGGTCCTGATCTGGCGAGCCGTGACGGGTGACCCCTCACTCTCAAAAGCATCCATGATCAGTAGCGAGTCTGCGAACTGCGCCATTTCAACCCCGGTATAGGGTAATGGTAGCCAGCTTAGAGCATTGGCACAGTTTTCAGTGCCTAGTCTGAGGTGGATAACATAGTTATAAGCGGATAATTTTAGTGCCCATCTTTGGATGAGGGACGAAGCATTGGTGTTTATACCTTTGCTATCAGAAAACAGCGAAATGAGCAGCTTGTGGTCAGTTTCAAGCTCAAACCGCAGTCCAAATAGGTATTGGTGCATTTTCATCACCTCATATACACATGCCATTGCTTCTTTCTCGACCATACTACAGGCTCTTTCAGCCTTAGACAGCCTTCTAGAAGTATGTGCAACCGATTGGAGTTTGCCCAGTACATTGGCTTGCTGTAACACACAGCCGACCCCGTACGATGAGGTGTCACAAGCTAGCACTAAACGTTTACATGGGTCATAATGTACAAGCAACTTATTTGAATATAGCAGGTTCCTGGCCTTCTCAAAGGCTGTATCTTGAGTTTGACTCAAACCCAGTCGTCACCCCTGCATGCCAACATGTGCAAAGGCTCTAGCAAAGTGCTCAACCCAGGTAAAAAGTTACCGAAATAGTTGAGGTGTCCCAGGAATGAACGCAGCTCTGTCACATTCTAGGGTCTAGGCGCATTCTTGATAGAATGTGTCTTTGAGTCCCAAGGTCTTATGCCATCTGCTGCAATCTTTCTCCCCAAAAATTCGACTTCTGGCGCCAGGAAAACACACTTGGAGTGTTTCAGCCTGAGTCCTACTCTGTCTAGGCGACTTACATAGAAACATAGAAACATGGAAAATAGGTGCAGTAGTAGGCCATTCGGCCCTTCGAGCCTGCACCACCATTCAATAAGATCATGGCTGATTATTCTAATCAGTCCCCTTTCCTGCTTTCTCCCCATACCCCCTGATCCCTTTCATCGTAAGGGCCATATTTAACTCCCTCTTGAATATATCCAATGAATTGGCATCAACAACTCTCTGAGATAGGGAATTCCATAGGTTAACAACTCTCTGAGTGAAGAAGTTTCTCCTCATCTCAGTCCTAAATGGCTTACCCCTTATCCTTAGACCGTGTCCCCTGGTACTGGACTTCCCCAACATCGGAAACATTCTTCCTGCATCTAACCTGTGCAGTCCCATCAGTATTTTATATGTTTCTATGACATCTCCTCTCATCCTTCTAAACTCCAGTGAATACAGGCACAATCGATCGAGTCTCTCCTCATATGTCAGTCCTGCCATCCCGGGAATCAGTCTGGTGAACCTTCGCTGCACTCCCTCAATAACAAGAACGTCCTTCCTCAAGTTAGGAGACCAAAACTGAACACAATATTCCAGGTGAGGCCTCATCAAGACCCTGTACAATTTCAGTAAGATCTCCTGCTGCTATACTCAAATCCCCTATCTATGAAGGCTAACATGCCATTGGCCTTCTTTACCGCCTGCTATACCTGCATGCCAACTTTCAATGACTGATGTACCATGACACCCAGGTCTCGCTGCACCTCCCTTTTTCCTAACCTGCTGCCATTCAGATAATATTCCACCTTCGTGTTTTTGCCCCCAAAGTGAATAACCTCACATTTATCCACATTACACTGCATCTGCCATGCATTTGCCCACTCACCTAACCTGTCCAAGTCACCCTGCAGCCTCTTAGCTTTCTCTTCACAGCTCACACCGCCACTCAGCTTAGTGTCATCTGCAAACTTGGAAATATTACACTCAATTCCTTTATCTAAATCATTAAATAGCTGGGGTCCCAGCACTGAGCCCTGCAGCACCTCACTAGTCACTGCCTGCCATTCTGAAAAGGACCTGTTTATCCCGACTCTCTGCTTCCTGTCTGCCAACCAATTCTCTAATCACGTCAGTACATTACCCCCAATAACATGTGCTTTAATTTTTCACATCAATCTCTTGTGTGGGACCTTGTCAAAAGCCTTTTGAAAGTCCAAATACACCACATCCACTGCTTCTCCCTTGTCCACTCTACTAGTTACATCCTCAAAAAATTCCAGAAGATTTGTCAAGCATGATTTCCCCTTCATAAATCCATGCTGACTTGGACCGATCCTGTCACTGCTTTCCAAATGCGCTGCTATTTCATCTTTAATAATTGATTCCAACATTTTCCCCACTACTGATGCCAGGCTAACCAGTCTATATTTACCCGTTTTCTCTCTCCCTCCTTTTTTAAAAAGTGATGTTACATTAGCTACCCTCCAGTCCATAGGAACTGATCCAGAGTTGATAGACTGTTGGAAAATGATCACCAATGCATCCACTATTTCTACGGCCACTTCCTTAAGTACTCTGGGTGCAGACTATCAGGCCCCAGGGATATATTGGCCTTCAATCCCATCAATTTCCCTAACACAATTTCCCACCTAATAAGGATATCCTTCAGTTCCTCCTTCTCACTCGACCCTCGGTCCCATAGTATTTCCGGAAGGTTATTTGTGTCCTCCTTCGTGAAGACAGAACCAAATTATTTGTTCAACTGGTCTGCCATTTCTTTATTCCCCATTATAAATTCACCTGAATCTGACTGCAAGGGACCTACGTTTGTCTTCACTAATCTTTTTCTTTTCACATATCTATAAAAGCTTTTGCAGTCAGTTTCTATGTTGGCAAGCTTCCTCCCATGCTCTATTTTCCCCCTCCTAATTAAACCCTTTGTCCTCCGCTGCTGAATTCTAAATTTCTCCCAGTCCTCAGGTTTGCTGCTTTTTCTGGCCAGTTTATATGCCTCTTCCTTGGATTTAAGACTATCCTTAATTTCCTTTGTTAGCCACGGTTGAGCCACCTTCCCCGTTTTATTTTTACTCCAGCTGGGATGTACAATTGTTGAAGTTCATCCATGTGATCTTTAAATGTTTGCCATTGCCTATCCACCATCAACCCTTTAAATATCATTTGCCAGTCTATTCTAGCCAATTCACATCGCATACCATCGCAGTTACCTTTCCTTAAGTTCAGGACCCTAGTTTCTGAATTAACTGTGTCACTGTCCATCCTGATAAAGAAATCTACCATATTATGGTCACTCTTCCCCAAGGGGCCTCACACAACAAGATTGCTAATTAGTCCTTTCTCATTACACATTAGAACCTCTTCCAGGTTTTGCAGTTGTTCGATGGTGTCACGACCGGTGATCAGGATGTCGTCTTGAAACATGACGGTGCATGGAACAGATTTCAGCAAGCTCTCCATGTTTCCCTGGAAAATTGCTGAATCCCAAAAGGGCATCTGTGGTATATGAACAGTCCTTTGTGCATGTTGATGCACGTCAGTCTTTTCGAAGATTCAGCCAGCTCCTGTGTCATGTCGGCGGAGGTTAAGTCCAACTTGGTGAATGATTTCCCCCCTGCTAGCATTGCAAACAGATCATCCGCCTTGGGTAGGGGGTACTGCTCCAGTAACGAGACTCGGTTGATCGTTACCTTGTAGTCTCAGCAGATTCTGACCGTGCCATCGCTTTTCAACACTGGAACAATTGGACTGGCCCATTCATTGAACTCAACTGGCAATATGATTTCTTCGTGTTGGAGTCTGTCCAGTTCGATTTCGACTTTCTCTCTCATCATGTACGGAACCGCCCGAGTCTTGTGGACAGCCCATGCATCGGTGCCGAAATGGATCTGTACCTTGGCACCTGTGACGTTGCCAATGCCTGGTTAAAATAGCGAGGGAAACTTGCTCAGCACTTGAGCACACAAGGCATCATCCACTGAAGATAGTGCTCTGATGTCGTTCCCGTTCCATCTAATCTTTTCTAGCCAGCTTCGGCCAAACAGCGTTGGGCCATTGCCTGGAACAATCCACAATGATAAGTCTTGCACAGCTCCATTGTACAATACCTTAACTGCCGCACTCCCAATGACTGGTATGATCTCTTTGCTGTAGGTACACAGCTTTGCATTAATCGGGCTCAGTTTGGGCCTTTGTGCCTTATTACCCCACGGTTCTCCAAAGCCTTCAGGCTCATTATTGACTGACTCACATCCATGTCCAACTTGATGGATACTGGAACTCCATTTAATTTGACTTTCAGCATTATAGGATGGCTTTTGGTGGTGAAGGTGTGTACCCCATACACTTCTTCCTTGTGTTGAGTTGCCTGTGCTGCGTGTTCCGTGCCGGATCGATCACCCTCTGCCCCATTGTTGTGCAGCCTTTGCACATGTAGTGCTTGAATCGACATTGATGGGCCCGATGATTACCCCCGCAGCACCAACAAGTTGCAAATGGATTTACATTCACCCCCGATGGCGGACTCTGAGTCATCACAGGTCTTGCAGCCACAGACATATAGGCCCTGCCGTATGCAGTTCTGCCTGCTCGCGATGTTGCTTTATGCACAGTACTTGCCGGTGAGCTTGTATGCTGAGAAGATATCTGTTTAATGTTATCGTCTGTGGACATGCATGCCTGGGTGATTGTGATGGTCCTGCTCAGGTCTAGGGTTTCGGCAGCCAGCAGCTTTCGAAGAATGATCTCGTGGCTGATGCCAAGCACAATAAAGTCCAGCAGCATTTTCCCCAACACAGCTCTGAAATTGCAAGGTCCCATGAGGCGTCTCAAGTCGGCGACATAATCCGCCACGTCCTGGCCTTCTGAGCGATGGTGCATATAGAAACGATACCTGGCCATGAGGATACTCTCCTTCGGATTGAGGTGGTCCCTGATCAGCATACATAACTCTGTGTATTCCTTCTCCATTGCTTTTGTTGGTGCGAGCTGATTCTTGATGAGGCCGTATATTTTCGACCCACAAGCGGTGAGGAGGATCGCCCTGCGCTTGACTGCGTTAGTGACTCCGTCCAGCTCGTTGACCATGAAGTACTGGTCGAGACGCCCGACGAAGGCTTCCCAATCTTCACCCTCGATGACTCTCTCTAATATTCCGATGGCAGCCATGGTTGAATGAAGGTTTGTATTCTGTTACTCGTCGCCAGTTATTATGTATAGAAGAACCCCACGAGGCTCTGTACTGTGAGCTAAAACTAGGGTGACCTTAGTCTTCTTTATTGCAACTCCAGAGTGCCTAAACAACATGGCAGCCAACCTTTTATACTGGCCCTGCACGAGGGTGCAGGTGACCATTAGGACTTCAACAGTCGCACCTCTGGTGGCAAGTATTACACAGTTACATACATAACATCGACCACAACCAGATCATACTGGCAGTGAAAGCCAAATGTCCGGGCACCTTCGATGAGCCTCATATCCTGTGTGAGAGTGCTGTCTCTGACATCTTTAAGAGTCAGCCACAAGGACAATGCTGGATGCTTGGTGATAACCGATATGGCCTAGCCACCTGGCTGATGATCCCCCGCTGCGTGACACCCACAACAAGGCTGAGAAGCGATATAAATGGAGCCACAGAGACACAATCAATGTTGTCCAGAAAATAATAACTGTGCTTAAGCAGCGCTTCAGATGTCTTGACCACTCAAGAGGGGAGCTACAATACAACCCTGAGCAAGTTGGTAAATTCGTGGTCATATGCTCAATGCTGCACAACCTGACTATCAGTAGGGGACAAGAATTGCCAGAAGGCACTGATGCTCCACCTCAGGAGAGAGAGGAAGAGGATGACAAGGGCTGGATGCTTAGCTAGGGCCAGACAATCAGGCTGGCTATGCAACCATGCCCACGAACCCCTCCAGACCACAGGAAAGGGCCCGTGGTGGCTACATAGCTGTGACTCTTACGTGAGGAGTTGATATCTGAACAATTTGCCTGAAAGAACGTTGATGTGAGTGATGATGCTGACACACTGCTGTGTGTGTGCAGCTCAGACATCAATGGTGCCCATCACCTTGGTGCCAGCTAAAGTTGATGTTGATTGAAGTTAACTTGTATTTAAACCTTTCATGTTAAGGAATCACCAGTGTGTAATAGTCCAGCTTTCTGAGACAATGCGCAACAAGGTTATGTTCAATAAAAAAAATTATACCAACATTGGTCTGAAATTATAAGTATCACAGGCAATAACACCCAACCCCCACTCAGACCACACTTTTTCCACCATTGACATCAATCAAATGTTCAACATGTTCAGCAACACAGAATACAAAGGCAAAGCAGGAGGGTGGTCCCCAGCCCCCATACATTACAACAAATTGCATGGAGATACAACACAGCCATCACCTGCGGACATGCACCTCACTTTCCTTCCCCCCTTTCCTTCTTCTCCCCACCTTTACCCCTTTCCCTCCTTGCTCCACGGCGTCTGACCGAGGAGCTCCTCAGGTGGTGCCTCATTGGGGGGGCTAAAGACAGAAGTGGTGGTTGCACGGGTATGGGAGCGGGGGTTGCCAAGGGGGCAGAAGCAGGATCTTGGTCCTTGCTCTCATCTGTTGTTCGCAGTGGTAGTGCAGAACCTAGGCGTGGAGTACCGCACTCTGGGACCACTGGGACGCCTGTGGCAGCAGTGTTCCTCACTATCGCATCCAGGGCCTCCGCCATCCACATAATGTACTCAGTCATGGTGGCCAGCTGTCGGGATATGCCCCCCCAATGCTTCGATGAGGTGGTCACCAATGTCTACGGTCTTCCTGAACAACTGTACCATCTCTCCGCTCTCATGTGGCACTCGTGGAACAGACCTGCTGTGTCCACGAGGCCTCCGCAGGGTCGGCACCGTTCTGGGGACAAATGAGGTGCCCTGTGGCAAAGTGCTTGGGCTGGTATCTCCAGAGTGGAGGCGGGAATGACCGGAGGACCACTAGATGGCCTTGGGGTGGAATGGCTTCTGGAACGTGGCGATGCAGGTTCCTCGAAGTCCGCGCTCTCATCTGTGGAGAACAGACCCAGCGCATTGATGGTTAAAAATTGGAGCTCCTCAGCACCAGATGAAGGATCGTCCGAAGAGTCGGGCTCCATGCCCCCACCTTCTGGCCTTTGTGGTCTTGCCTTGGGACGTGCTGCTGGCTGAGCTGAAAAACACAAATGAGGTTATTAGAGGAGAAGGAGGTGCTAGGGTCACAAGGTGAGTCACAAGGCAACACAGCATATGCACAACAAAAGCACTACCACTCTCAAAATCATCACAGACATCACATTTCATGACAATCAACACATTTGCATTGCAATGATTTCCATTAGGCCAGCATTATTTCTATGACAACTTTAGAAAACATCTATTATTTATGATTGTTCGGATATGAGTGGGTGTGGCATCTATTGACTTTACATTACGCAATGGTGTAAGTTTTACTCACGTGGCATCACTTCAGGGTCTGCAGATGTGTCTGTGGCAGTCCGGGTGTGCTTCCCCACGAGTGTGAGCACCTGCTCCCCCATCTCAGTGATGTGACTGGGGACTGGTGGGCTCATCGTCGACAGCTTCTTCTGTAAAAGGTGACAGGACGACATGGCATGAGATCATTGTGTGATACCATTGCTAGGTGCTGTCACAGAGACTGATACAATACATAACCGACAGATGTAATCATGATTATTATGAAAATCATCTTCTTTACTGAAAGATGTGCACCATAGGCTTTGAAAAAAACATTCCTGGTAAAAGTGAAAGACCTCACATCTGCTGATAGTCACTCATGACTGTTATAGATCAAATTATATAAATACATAAGTACATGTAAATCAATGTAATAATTATTCTTGCGGATCCCACAAGGTCGTTCCATCGTTTGCAGCATTGGTTGCCCTCATGAATCTCATTGGTTGCTGACAAGACCACCTCTGCTACCTCTGTCCATATCTTCTGGCAGGCCTTTGGGATGGGCTTCCTATGCCCAACTGTGTCAAATCACCCCAGCGTAACTCGACCTCCTGCAGGAGGGAGGCATTTGCCTCGGCCAAGAACCCCCTGGCTCTTTTGCATCCTCCAGTGTGCTCCTCTCCCACCTCACTGCTCTCTCCAGCGTCAGTCTCCATAGCGTGCTATGATTCCTCCTCCTCTCCCTCCATTATAGGCCAAATTCGGGCAAATATGTGGCTGGTAACGGCTAATTTTTGTTTCAATATTTGCTGTGAAGCTCTAAAGTCTCCCTCCTTCCTCGCAAAGCAGCCACACCACACCCAGACACACCGTCAGTCCCTCTGAGCTCCCTCCCTCTCCTCTTCTGCACATGTCATGATGACCCTTGATCTCCTTAATTGCAGGAATCAAGCGTTGCCATGCCATTGCTAAGGCCAGCGACGCTTTATGGCAGAAGGTCAGCGAGATTTAACATAGAAACATAGAAAAAATAGGTGCAGGAGTAGGCCATTCGGCCCTTCGAGCCTGCACCACCATTCAATAAGATCATGGCTGATCATTCCCTCAGTACCCCTTTCCTGCTTTCTCTCCATGCCCTTAATCCCCTTAGCCATAAGGGCCATATCTAACCCCCTCTTGAATATATCCAATGAACTGGCATCAACAACTCTCTGCGGCAGGGAATTCCACAGGTTAGCAACTCTCTGAGTGAAGAAGTTTCTCCTCAACTCAGTCCTAAATGGCCTACCCCTTATCCTAAGACTGTGTGTGTCCCCTGGTTCTGTACTTCCCCAACATTGGGAACATTCTACCCGCATCTAACCTGTCCCGTCCCGTCAGAATCTTATATGTTTCTATGAGATCCCCTTTCATCCTTCTAAACTCCAATGTATAAAGGCCCAGTTTATCCAGTCCATTTCATATCGCTTGCGGTAACGCCCATTTTAAAAAATGGAGATGAATTGCTTTGAGAATGGGCGAGAAACTGGTGATCCGAAAACCCATTTTTACCGCCCACGCCAGAAATAACGCCCATTTTTGGGCGATAAGCACAAAAGTGTAAAATCTAGCTCTATGTCCCCTAGTTTTAGTTTCTGCTATGAGTGGAAATATCCTCTCTGCATCCACCTTGTCGAGCCCCCTCGTTAGCTTATGTTACAATAAGATCATCTCTCATTCTTCTGAACTTCAATATACATAGGCCCAACCTACTCAACCTATCCTCATAAGTCAACCCCCTCATCTCCGGAATCAACCCAATGAACCTTCTCTGAACAGCATCCAATGCAAATATATCCTTCCTTAAATAAGGAGACCAAAACTGGAGTACACAGCACTCCAGGTGTGGCCTCACCAATACCCTGCACAGTTGCAGCAGGACTTCTCTTCTTTTATACTCTAACCCCTTTGCAATAAAGGCCAACATTCTATTTCCCTTTCGGATTACTTGCTGTACCTGCATACTAACCTTTTGTGTTTCATCCACAAGGACCCCCAGGTCCCTCTGTACTGCAGCACTTTGCAATTTTTCTCCATTTAAATTATAATTTGCTTTTCTATTATTTCTGCCAAAGTGAATAACCTCACATTTTCCCACATTATATTCCATCTGCCAATTTTTTGCCCACTCACTTAGCCTGTCTACATCCCTTTGCAGATTTGTTATGTCCTCCTCACAATTTGCTTTCCCATCCATCTTTGTATCATTAGCAAACTTGGCTACATTACACTCGGTCCCTTCATCCAAGACATTAATATAGATTGTAAATAGTTGTGGCACCCCACTAGACACTGTTGGCCAACCAGAAAATGACCCATTTATCCCGACTCTCTGTTTTCTGTTAATTAACCAATCCTCTATCCATGCTATTATATTGCCCCAACCTCATGAGCTTTTATCATGCAGTAACCTTTTATATGGCACCTTATCGAATGCCTTCTGGAAATCCAAATACACCACATCCACTGGTTCCCCCTTATCCACCCTGCTCATTTCATCCTCAAAGAACTCCAGCAAATTTGTCAAACATGATTTCCTTTTCATAAACCATGCTGACTCTGCTTGATTGAATCATGCTCTACCAAATGTCCCACTACTGCTTCCTTAATAATAGACTCCAGCATTTTCCCAATGACAGATGTTAGGCTCACTGGTCTATAATCTCTTCCGGCCCTACAATTGCCACAGAGCTCGGAGTTCCTCCAACTCTGGCCACTTGGTAACCCCATCTGGAATTTATTTTCTAAGACTCTGGCACTTTGTCTTTCTCTCCTCCTTTAAGACCCTCTTTAAAACCTACCACTTTCACCAAGTTTTTGTCATGCCCCTTATATCTCCTTCTTTGACTCTGCACTTATTGGTCCCCTTCTGCCTTTGTGAAGTGCATTGGGATGTTTTTTTACATTAAATACTCGAGATAAATGCAAGTTGTTGTTGTTGAATTATATCTGTTATAGTTCATTTAGCATAGGAATTAGAGACTGGCACTCAAACTTACGTGTTCCTTAACATTGAGGATATCCATGCAAAATTTTTTCTCAGCACAGCCATGCTGCAATTGATTGTCCATGGGAATGGAAGCCATTTAGCTGCCTTTTACAAACTGTGCATCAGTCACCCAGCGGTGATTCACCTGAAAATAGATCACTGATCTTGCCAAATAAAGCAAAGTGAGTGTATTTGCATAATTTTCTGCTGTTCAGGGCATGTCTCTCATGATGCACTTGAGCAGTGGAGTTCCATTGTCAGCTCCAGAAGGGCGGCTGAATGCTTGTTGTATGCCATGCATTTTCCTGGCAAGGAGGATTGAAACTAAGCATAGGGCAGGGACAATGGTCAAGGAGGCATTGGGCCATGGGGGCCTTGGTGCCAGAGGTATCATAGGTAACACTGGGCATTAGTAGGTGGCAATGTCTTTATTTTTTGTATGCAATATAGTCTCATATTGAGCACCTGTTCTCCCTGCACTATGCAGCTGGTGCACTGATCAGGCACTCCATGCACTTATGTGTTGGCTGCCTCATTTACTTTAAAGTTAGGAGCAAACGGTCTATGCACAACCTTCCTGTCCCCTTTATGCTCATTAGCCACTTTGGGCTTTTTGTTGGCAACTGCTGCCAGTGCTTGATTTTTAGGGGAACCAAAGCCTAATGTTAGATGCTTGATACTATATTACCAGCCCACTGGTATATGCCTCTATAGATCGTAGGCTGGCACATGTGGATATTGCCCTCTGTGGGTGTCTGGAATTCTCCTGATGTGTAGAAATTAATGCCTGTGTTCATTTTCGCTGTCATTGGCAGTGCTGTACTATGAGGACAGGTCTGGTTCAAGCATAGAGCATATCCACGTGATTATCTTTCTAACAACTCCCTTCTTCCTCCAGGAACATAAACACATTCCATTTCCCATGAGAACTCAATATATGCTCTCTTAAAGTAAGAGCAAATAAATCAATGTAATCTGTACAGCAGAATCTCGCAGCGTTTCTGCAGGGAAAACAAATAGAAAACAATTTGCACAAAAACACTTCAAAAGTAGGATGTTCAGCTCTGTCTCGCACTGGACTGTAATGTTCAGGAAAGTCTGCACTCTCTCTATATTTTCCATTTTCAATGGCCACTACTTACACTGAGTGTGCTCCCAGTCTAATTGGCATTTTATCCTCAGTAATTCGTTGTGCTGTTCATTATAATATTCGAATCAGCATCTTGCTGGCCATGAGCTCTGATTTCATATCCAAATGCAACTAGTCAAACAGCACAAAATGGGTTGAAAGTAGGGTTCCCAACCCTTTCCCGGGAGTTTCCTAGATTCGGGGATTCCTCCCACGAGCACTGCCTCTAACAGCCCATGTGATCAGCAATTTATATTTCCTCCTTCCCGCTCCGTGAAGTTTCCAGTTCATGCTGAAAGAAGCCTCCGGAAACTCGGTGACGCCACCAGACTACCGCCGCAGAACTCCGCGACAGGCTGGAGTGCTGGAAACAGTCGGGAGGGAACTGCTGGAGAGTCGGGAATCATGGGGGCTCGGGAATTGGGCGAGCTTGAGAATGGGGAGAGGGGAAGACAGGGAGACTCGGCACACTTGAGGATTGAATGGCCCGGATTTTGCATTAAAAATTCAGCGCTTCCCATTATACCGGAGCAAATCGGATAGCAACTTCTGGCGTCCACACATGCGCAGTTAAACACAGAAATCTGAAAGTTACTGTCAGAGATACCCTGCTCCTCCACAGGGTGTGCTGTAATAGTTCTTGTCGATAGACTCGGCACTGAAATCAATGCAATGTTGTGAAGTTGAGGTAATTAAGAATGAAAGAAAGAAAGACTTGCATTCATATAGTGCCTTTCACAACCACCGGACATCTCAAAGCGCTTTACAGCCAATGAAGTAATTCCTCAATAATGATGACAGAAAGAGTTAGGGCTGGTGCATTCAGGAGTAAGTGAATTTTTAACAGCATGATAAATGATAATTACTGCCAAACAACTTTGCTGGCCCTGACAATTTAATTTTACAAGTGTGGAGTCTCATTCCTTCAGAAATTAATTAGTGTAGGAGATATGTTTTTATAAAATAATATCGGGGTTAACGTTTAATCTCGATGACCTTTTATCATCAGTGTGAAAAGAAACTCTGTTTCTCTCTCCACAGATGCTGCCTGACCTGCTGAGTATTTTCAGCATTTTCGTTTTTTATTTCAGATTTCCAGTTCCGCAGTATTTTGTTTTTGTTTTAGTGGTTTAGGAATGTTGGTGCTGAGCTGAGTTCAGGATGATGTGCCCTGTGAGATGTGCCCCTATCACAAAGCCCACTGAGCTTGTACAATCTCTTGGTTTGATATGTGGTCCAATTAGAGATCAGCTCTGACTGAGGTTCCCAGTTCAGCGTTGCTACCTTTACCCTGGAGTCCTAACCAGAGTCCATGGAGATAGGGAGCGAGATAGGGCCCCACAATTGACAAGCTCCCCACTGGAGTGGAACTAAACTGCAGAACCAATGGGAACCTGTTCAACCTTCGCCGTCTCCAGGCCAGGTCCAAGACCACCAAACCTCTGTTGTCGAGCTACAGTAGGCGGACGACGTCTGCGACTGTGCAAACACAGAGGCTGAACTCCAGGATATAGTAGACGTATTTATTGAGGCATACGAAAGCATGGGGCTTACGCTAAACATCAGTAAGACAAAGGTCCTCCACCAGCCTGTCCTCACCGCACAGCACTGCCCCCAGTCATCAAGATCCATGGCGTGGCCCTGAACAACATGGACCACTTCCCTTATCTTGGGAGCCTCCTATCAACAAGAGCAGGCATTGACGACGAGATCCAACACCGCTCCAGTGCGCCAGTGCAGCCTTCAGCCACCTGAGGAAAAGAGTGTTTGAAGACCAGGCCCTCAAAACTGTTACCAAGCTCATGGTCTACAGGGCCGTAGTAATACCCGCCCTCTTGTATGGCATCAGTAGACACCTCAAGTCGCTGGAGAAATACCACCAACGATGTCTCAGCAAGATCCTACAAATCCCCTGGGAGGATAGACGCATCAACATTAGCGTCCTCATCCAGGCCAACATCCCCAGCATCGAAACACTGACCACACTTGATCAGTTCCGCTGAGCAGGCCACATAGTTCGCATGCCAAACACGAGACTCTCAAAGCAAGCGCTCTACTCGGAACTCGTCCACGGCAAATGAGCCAAAGGTGGAAACATTACAAGGACATCCTCAAGGCCTCCCTAATTAAGTGCGATATACCCACTGACACCTGGGAATTCCTGGCCAAAGATCACCCTAAGTAGAGGAAGTGCATCCGGGAGGGCGCTGAGCTCCTTAAGTCTCGTCGCCAAGAGCATACAGAAATCAAGCGCAGGCAGCGGAAGGAGCTTGCGGCAAACCAGACTTCCCGCCCACCCTTTCCTTCAACCACTGTCTGGCCCACCTGTGACAGAGATTGTGCTTCTCATATCGGACTGTACAGCCACCTGAGAACTCATGCTAAGAGTGGAAGCAAGTCTTCCTTGATTCCGAGGGACTGCCTATGATGAAGATGATGATTGAAAGTGGCATCAACTGGGGAGCTTGACCACACTTTCTGCAGTGCAGGAGATTTCTGGCTATGGTTTCAGGCTATTGGAGGAGGTTTGTGAAGGCCTGTTCTTTTTGCGAAAATGATTCACGGGGAACAAACGCCAGACAACATCATTTTGAATAAAAATGGCGCCTGCAAAATCATGGGTTCTGACTTTTGCATCACTTCATCTAATCCCTCGGAGCAGGAGGTAGGGACAATTCAGTTATTCAGCAGACTGCTTCATTAATATTTATAATTCTGACATGATATTACTAAAAAGAGAGGCTGTTTTCCCCCTTACTCACTGGATTTAAATAAAGAAGTTCAGAAGGTGAGCCCTCTACATAAAGTATGAACATCAAAGTCCTGATTGGCTCTGAAGATCATAAATTGAATAGATTTTTTTTCTGTCTAATGCTCTGTTCATATTAAGGATGTGTTATTTCTTTTAGGATTTGTGGCATGCCTTTGAGAGAGAGAGAGAGAGAGAGAGAAATACTAGCAGGTCATGGTAAAGCCATTTTTATAAATGTTCTTTTTTGGTTCTCAAGATGTGGGCGACACTGGAAATGCCGCATTTATTACCCCACCGCTGAGAAGGTGGTGGGAGCACAACTACAGTGGGCATTTTGGAGTCAATCTCATAGTGTGGAGCCGGAGTCACATGTACGCCAGACCAGCAAACATTGGCAGCTTCCCATCCCTGAAAGACATTGGTGAATCAGCTGGATTTTTATGACAATCTAATCATTCGTCTGGTCCTAGCTCATAAATTGCTAGACGTTTTCACAATTTGCCTTTGTGATGTTTGAACTCATGATCTCTGGGTTGCTAGACGAGTGGTATGGCAGCTAGGCTGCCATACTTTGACCAGCTGTGGCTCAGTTGATAGCACCCTCGCCTCTGAGTCAGAAGGTTGTGGGTTAACGTTCCACTTCAGGGACTTGAGCACATAAATCTAGGCTGATACTCCAGTGCAGTATTGAGGTAGTGCTGCACTGTTGGAGGTGCTGCCTTTCGGATGAGACGTTAAACCAAGGCACCGTCTGTCATGTATGTAACCTTTATGCAACAACACTGCAATACTGTATATACGTAAGAAATGCACACCTTGACCACAGGGGGTGAACTTGTGGGAGACACTCCTCACCTGGTCATCCAGGTATATAAAGGGAGGTCCCACGCAGGGTCATCACTTCTTGGTCCTGTGAATAAAGGTTCAGATCATGGAGTGACCTTGTCCATAGAACATGCCCCATGTGGATTTGTGATATTGTGTAAGGACTTTACATTGACGACGAGAAACGGGAATCAACGACCAATGAGAATGGCCACTGGCAGCACAGATGAATGGTACTGTGTTGGTGAGGACTGGGTCGATTTCATTGAGAGGCTCCAGCAGAGTTTTGTCACGAAGGACTGGCTGGGAGACGCAGCGGCCGACAAGCGAAGGGCTCATCTGTTGACCAGCTGTGAACCAAAGACTTACGCGCTCATTAAAGACCTGCTAGCACCAGAAAAGCTGGCGGACAAAACCTTTGAAGACTCAGCAAACTAATCGGTGAGCACCTCAAACCGGCGAGCAGCGTACACATGCCCCGACACATATTCTATACCCACCAACGTCGGGAAGGACAGAGCATACCGGATTTCGTTGCGGACCTCCGGCGCTTGGGCAGCCCCTGTAAGTTCACAGGCGCCTGCAGGGGGGAGATGCGAAGGGATTTCTTTATTGAGGGCATCGGTCATGCTGGGATTTTCAGAAAGCTAAGTGAGACCAAGGACTTGACCTTGGAAGCGGCGGCGTTGATGGCTCAGACTTTATGGCGGGGGAGGAGGAAACCAAAATAATATACGCGCGCAATTCTGCCTCCAATGTGGCGATGGAGCAGAGAGTCAATATCATAAACGCGACACAGAGCCCCGCAGGCAGCCAAGGGCAGTTCGACACACCCCAGGCAGCAATAGACCCAAGAGTAAGTCTCCAACAGAGACAATGGCAGATTGAACGGACATTTACGCCCCCCCAGTGGACAATGCGGCCCGGTTTGGGGCTATTGACACCCACTAACAGGGTGCTCAAGAGCAGTCAAAGGGACAATCAGCGAGGAATGCCTTGTAACAGCTCTTTTGTTCACAACAATGGGAATCTCAGTTCATGCTGGAGCTGTGGGGGCAGACATGCTGCAAGGACTTGCAGGTTTCAACAGTTCGTTTGCAGAAATTGTAACCCCAGTGGCCATATAGCTAGAATATAGCTGTAACCAGGCTAATATACGAGGCGGATGAACCAGATGAGGGGTCTGCGAGGCAGGATGATGCTTGGGCAAATCAATGGATGCTGATGTTCAGCGGGTTCATGTGGCAAACATTCACAGCTCATATACCAAAACGCCACCTATGATGATGAAAGTCCTATTAAACGGCATCCCTGTATGCATGGAGCTGGACACGGGGGCCAGCCAGTCACTCATGAGTGTGCAACAATTCAAAAAGCTGTGGCCACTCAAAGCCAACAGACCCAAACTAGAACGCATTGAGACGCAATTACGGATGTACACCAAAGAAATCATTCCAGTGCTAGGCAGTGCAATGTTGGCGGTCACACACAATGGATCAGTGAACTGGCTGCCACTCTGGATTGTCCCGGGTAATGGTCCCGCACTGTTGGGGAGGAGCTGGTTAGCTGAGATGAACTGGAAATGGGGAGTAACAAGGATGTCTGGCAAGCCGTGGGTCGCAAAGATCGCGCGCAGACTCTCCACGGTGGTGGATGTCGTGCTAGAATTCAAAATGATGCACTCGATCCATTTCAAGTACGCATCAACCAGAATGAGAAACATTTTCCCATGAACGGGCCCGCGTAGTCTACATGAATACGTGACCATGGCCTGGTGGGCCAGGGCCACGGGCTGAGCGGGGCCTCCCTGGGGGCATTACCTAGCTGGGCACATGTTGTGCACCTGCGAACACAGTGTTCCAGGTCTGAATCAATTCCCGGCCACCACACATGTGACCGGGCAATGGCCTTCATCAGCACGATGCCTGGGTGCTCACTGTGGAGTTCCCTGATGAATGCTTCCCTGCCTTTCTGGGGCATGACTACCCGGCTGCCCCATAGTAGGCAGTCAGCTTGGATGGAGAGCTGATCCATCCGGCTGTGAAACGGTCTGACCTCCTCAGGGCATGCTCCGTGTGCGGGCGCCCAATCCCCAGTCAGGACACATTTCTTAATCAAGGATAGGAGGGGATCTCTCTTGGTCCAGATTTTGATCTGGCGGGCTGTGATGGCGGAGCCTGCGCTGTCAAAGCCATTGACAGCCATGACCATCTCAGCGCTTTGCTCCACTGCCCCCTCAGTGGTGGCCAGTGGAAGCCTGCTGAGCGCGTCAGCGCAGTTTTCGGTGCCTGGCCAGTGCCGGATGGTGTAGTCATACGCAGCAAGCGTGAGAGCCCATCGCTGTATGCGAGCTGACGCATTGGCATTGACAGCCTTGCTGTCTGACAGCAGGGATGTTAACGACTTGTGGTCTATTTCTAATTCGAACCTCCTGCCAAAAAGGTACTGATGCATCTTTTTCACCCCATAGACACATGCGAGTGCTTCCTTCTCAACCACCCCATCCTCGTCGCCAATGTAAAGTCCTTACACAATACCACAAATCCACATGAGGCACATTCTATGGACTAGGTCACTCTGTGACCTGAACCTTTATTCACAGGACCAAGAAGTGATGACCCTGCGTGGGACCTCCCTTAAAATACCTGGATGACCAGGTGAGGAGTGTCTCCCACAAGTTCACAAACATGTCAGGACAGCACCGTTCAAGCCGGCCTCCAATGGCCAGGCGGAACGTGCAGACCAAATCATAAAACAAGGCATGCTCCGGATTCAAGGACCCTCTCTTCAATGCCGCCTATCGTGCCTCCTGCTGGCCTATAGGTCCCGACCGCACTCGCTCACGGGGGTCCCGCCTGCGGAGCTACTCATGAAACGAACACTCAAAACTCAGCTGTCCCTCATTCATCCAGTCCTGTCCGACATTGTTGAGGGCAAGCACCAGTCCCAAAATGAGTACCATGACCAAAATTCAAGGGGAAGATGTACAGAAATTGATGACCCCGTATTTGTTCTCAATCACGCTTTGGGGCCCAAATGGCTTGAGGGTACTGTAATAGACAAAGAGGGGAATAGGATCATAGTGGTTAAACTTAACAATGGGCAGATATGCCGCAAGCATCTGGACTAAGTAAAGAAAAGGTTCAGCATGGACACTGAACAACCTGAGGAAGATCATGAGATGGTATTCACACCACTGCCAGTGAACAAGCAACAAGAACATTCAGCAGCATGCACAGTCTCTGCGGTCAGCCCGGACAGGCCGGAATCACCACAGGTGACAGACACGTATACCAAGGTTCAACAACCAGAGCCCCAACTGCGGCGCTCCACGAGAGAGCGCAGACCACCCGAGAGACTTAACCTATGATCCCAATGAGATGTTGAGGGGGAGGTGATGTCATGTATGTAACCTTTATGTAACAACACTGCAATACTGAATATACATAAGAAATGCACACCTTGACCACAGGGGGCGAACTTGTGGGAGACACTCCTCACCTGGTCAACCAGGTATATAAAGGGAGGTCCCACGCTGGCTCATCACTTCTTGGTCCTGTGAATAAAGATTCAGGTCATGGAGCGACCTTGTCCATAGAATGTGCCTCGTGTGGATTTGTGGTATTGTGTAAGGTTTTTACACTGTCTGCCCTCTCAGGTGGACGTAAAAGATCCTATGGCACTATTGTAAAGAAGAGCAGATACCCCGGTATCCTCGCCAATATTTTTCGCTCAATCAACACCCCAAAAAAAAATGATGTGGTCATTATCGCATTGCTGTACGTGGGAGTTTGTTGTAAGCAAATTAGATACCATGTTTCCTACATTACAACAGCGGCTACACTTCAAAAAGTACTTCATTGGCTGTAAAGCACTTTGGGACATCTGGCGGTCATGAAAGGTGGTATATAAACGCAAGTTTTTTTAATATTAGTTGGTTATAGGATTACTGCTAGTTACTACTTGGGGCATTACACTTAATACCAGTTACATATGGACTATTCAGTGAGTTATTGTATTACTATTGGTAATGAGGGGAATCTGAGTGTTACCCATATTACTATTAGATATGAGTGCGATTTCAGTGAATTACAATTCGTTGCTGGTGGAATCAAAGTTCCTCCCATCTCTGGTTTCTCCAAGCAAATCACTCCCCCACCTTTGCTTTCTCCTTTCTCCCGCCATCGGTTTCCCAAGGTCAGCATCACATGGTCAAATGTCATGTGATGAGAACATCACGTGATCAAACCTCTAGGAATGCCTCCAACCAGACTTGGCAAACATACTAGGAGCTGCCAATCCATGCATATATTTCTGGTCCCAAAACTGACTTTATTTTGCTCCTGCTGATGCAAAGCAGTGAAAGAATTGCCTTATTATGGTGGTCAAATAGAGTTGTACAGATACTTAAAACATAATGACAGGAGAATGTGTCAAAGTGTACAGAAAATTGATTGTGCTTTTTCCCACCTGGTCTTTTTGAGGTTTGATTTTATAAAAATTGTCTTATATCAATCAAAATTGACTTCCCTCATCCAAAGACTCTCAATCTAGCAAAATAGGTCAATCTGTATATTAAGTCCTATTCTTTTGGGATACATCAAAAAGATATGCAGCACAGCTACAAGACCAAGGGAATCTACCATGAGATGCACCATCAGCACTTAAGTAACTGTTCCAAAAATCTCTGCAAAACCAGTAGTGGGTTTGACAGCCACCTGGGGAGATCCACTCAGAAAAAATGCAGGTGGCAATCTTTTGATAAATTTCACCCATTATAAAAGATATAACAAGACATTCTTAAACTGCAGACTGCTGGCTACAGACTGTATTATATCCTCAGCGAGCTGCTATTATCAAGCTGTGCAGAAAATTCTGCAGGATAACATTTCTCTGTACCTTGTATAGTGTCATGGTGTAGCAATTTTATGCGGTAGCATTACTGGAATATTCTCAAATTGTTGTCAATGCTTTTAAAATTGTGCCTAGGCGTAATACATGTTAATTCATAGATGCAGTGGCTGCAAGTTTTTTTGCCTATCAAACAGTAGTTAACAAGGAATTTGCAAGTTCACTCATGCTTGCCTTCAAACACGTCACTCACATAAAAGGTGATATTAATGACTGGGGTAAGCTGGCAAAGTCAAACATTGGGCAGAGCAGGAGAGATCGAAATGAGTAAATCAACTGCTTCAGACTACACAATGACATAGGAGCATCAGCAAGTCTCATTTTGTTTGAGTTGTTTGAGAAAGAAGATCAGCAGAGGAGAGCCAGTGAAGGGGCAATTACAGAGTTAAACGCACTTTATGCTAGCCAGGCAAAAAAATAAGATGATGTAGCAAAATTATCAGGTGCAACCCAGAACAATGGTGTAAGTTCCTGTTATTCAGAACTAGGGTCTTGGGCCTGGGGGGTGGGTTCCTGTTGTTGGCAGGATGCAGGATGCATCTGTTCATACTGGAACAATCAGCAAAGTTAAAATTAAACAATCTGTAACAAAGCGAAGATAGTCACGCGGTAGAAAGACTGACCAATGATAATGCAAATGATGATTTTGCAAGAATCTGTATAAAGGAGCAACTCCTAAAAGTTTGCCGAGAACGGTTGATGATGCACCCAGTGGAGGAACTGATGTAGCCGTGTCTCCCTTGATCAAACAATTAAACAATTTTTTTCTCCAAAACAGGCCTGTGTTGAGTGTCTTTGTCATACTCCACATCAAATGGCATAGTCAGCAGGATGCACCCAGGCGAAAGACAGACGGACCTTTGCAGACCATCACGAGTGAGTATATTTTAAATACCACTCATAAATCCGATGTAATCTGCCGCGAAACGTGCCGGTCGCCTGAGGTGTTCAAACTTGTGAGAAAGGTCTGTAATGGTGTAAAAGACTTGAGGGTCGTTAAGAGGTCACAACAGTAATTATCAAAGTAGGATCAGCTTCGTAGGTTTGCAATTGCAGACCCTAGGTTCGAGAAAACCTGGTTCAAGGGGACAACAAACTGATAGAAGGGTAGACGTACCAAACATTGATGGCGTGCAATGATATGCTAGATCAGGGGCCAGAAGGTTCGCTGAGTAGATATTTTGCTGACGACCATGGAAAATTGATAGTTACTATGTTAAGTGACGGATGGGATCCCAGAGATGAGCCCCGCAAAACAAAAATTATGGTGGGAGAAACGAAAATAAAAAGACGGCCAAAGCAGGTTTGATGGTGGTCAGTCAATGTTTGCAATATAAGGCCATGGCCAGGTCTCAATTAGAGGAATTGCGTAAATTAAGAGTAGGAGATAGAGTGGGTAGATCTAAGTAGAATATAACACTGACACAGAAGCTTCAGCTTTTGTGCCGAGGAAGAGAAAGATAAGCTTTGTTGAATGAAAGTCTTGCGTGGAAGTCTTCTTGACTGTAGAATATTTGAGGTGGGAGTTAATGAATTTTTCATTTGTCTGAAAGCAGTCTTTTAAAAGAGAAATGGTGTATCTGTATGTTTGTTTTAGCTCCACCCACCTTTTTCGGAAAAAGAGCTGAAAGGTTTTAACCCTTTGTAGTGTTGTCCTATATATGGGAAGTTTAAGAAATGTGAAGAAGTTGAATTGTGTACCTAGAAATGAATGACACTTTAAGTTAGAAACAGAGATGTGGATTTATTTTGATGATAAGTTACGGAGCTAGGAAATGCACAAAGGATGGATTTGTTTAACAAAAGATAAAACTTAAATTAAAAATGTGTGGTCTCATTTTAAATCAATTAGAATCGTAATAAAGTGCTGTCTTTTCAATTTGGTTATTGCAAGCCGAGATGCCCAATTACTTGTGCCCAAAAACACGTAATCATTGATTACATTGGGTTGAAAGATAATAAATTTAGTCTATGAATGAGATAAAGAAAGGAGAAGAGAGAGTGTAATGCCTTTTTAAAAAAAACGCCTGCGTGCGTTTCTCGAGGCTACAGGCTGGGGAAAGCTCCGCCCTCATTTTCCTTTGTGTAGAATCTTACTTTAAATGACGTGAAAGCTTCAAGTTCAGTAAAAGAGATGTAAATAAAAAGATTGGCAGTACAGTATTTGAATTGGGATTTTGAGATATTCCCCTTGATAAACATTGTGGTTGTACGGGAAAATCTTGGGTTTGGAAAGCTTTTTAAAAGAAATAATACTAAACAGTTGAGGGGAAAAAAATACTAAAAAGTTTGGAAACAATCTAAAAATGCCATTTTCTCTGATGAGAGACAAAAATGCATGGGGACAGAATGAGACCCATAGCTTACTATTCAACCCAACAATCATCAGTAGCCGCGGGCTTGTCCAGATGCGTGGCTGCACTAGACTGCGCCACATGGGCAGTCAAGGTCAGTGAACCTGTCATGATGACAGGCGAAATTGTCCTACACACCAAACACACTCTGGTAGAAATGTTGAATACTAGAAAGCTCCAGGCCGTCTCCAATGTTCACCGAGCAAAGTGGGAAGCCATTTTACTGCCCCACGATGAATCAGTAAAGATAGTCAGAGACACCGGAGAAAACCCGGCAGAAGGCATCCTCACTGGGGGGCATCCCCACAAGTGTAACGCATTAGAATGGGAAGATTCCCCAGGGAATGTGAGTGAGATAGCTCTCGAAAACCCAGACCTCACGTTGTATGTGGAGGGATCCCGGCGGTACGTCGACGGCCACCCACGTACGGGATGGGCAGTATTAAACCAGCATCTCGAGGTAGTGAGGCAGGATGCGCCCCTTATGAACTAATGACTGGACTCACCCCTTATGAACTAATGACTGGACTAGCAATGAAACTCTCTGAGGGAATAGTTACAGGAAGAGTAGAGTTAGAACATTTACTCGATACAATTAGGAAGTATGTGATGGAAATGAGTCGGCAGTTAAAAGGTCTGCGTCAGGAAGTAAGAGATAGAAAAAGGGACGAGGTTGAAGATAAAGGGACAAAAACCCCCGCCGGTAGTACCAGAGGTGGAGGCAAGGGTAATGGTTAAGGTGTTACCAGAAAAAGTCTGGATTCGTCCCTCGATGGAGCGGACCCTATGAGGTACTGATTAGCGGAGACACGTGTGCATGTGTAAATATGAAAGGTTAGGGCCGATGGAAACATTGGTCCCAGCTGAAAGAATATAAGGAGTGGAGGAATGCATTGATAGATGGACTTTTCTGGGGACTAGAATTAATATTTGAAATACTAGGGGTACTTGCCATAATAAAATGGATCTGGGAAGGTCACATGCCCAGAGAAATGGTACAAACAATCCGGTAGAAGTAGAAATAGTAAGAATCTAACTAAAAACCTGGAATATCCAGGATGTGTTTTATCAACAGAATGTATATCAACATGATCACCACTGCCCTTATGATTCTACAAGGACAAGGAAGAAACTAGTAGCCCATCACCCACCCCAGAGGGAAGTACAAGTTGTGACAATCATACAGGAGGGGGAACAATGTTCCTGTGTAAGAGGAGAATTCCAAGGTGCCCTCACATAACAAAGGGGGCCAAAGGAGGGTTAGTAATGAAATACACAAAGGAAAAAATATACTTTGGAGTATGCCAGAAGATAATCACGATATTTCTAAACCTGACCGATCTAACAATCCCAGTTTCTGCAGGTCAAAAACAATAAGCATGTATAAAAATCTGACACTATGGGCCTTAGGTGGACCCGAGTCTAAAACCCTGAGGTTTATCACATGATAGGCATGGGTTATGCGGCGGGAGTAGCAATGGTAAACACTATAGATCTCAGATAGAAGAGCAGGTTGACACACTCACCCAAATCCTAAGAGGATAGCTGGAGAGGGGAGATGATAATGAGAAGATGCAGGCCCAATTGGGAGATGGGCCAAATGAGAATTGTTACAAGTGGCCCACACACTAAGGGATCATGCCACGACAATGAACTTAATAAACGTGAACCAAAAGTACAATAGCGAAAGCGGACGAAACGTCACGGTATGCGCCGGGTATGGAGCATGGATGATAAGTACAGTAGAACATAACTTGAGAACAGCTACAAAATGGGGAGGTCCCAGATTGGATAACCAATGATGTATTCAGGGAATGGACCTTGAGGAAAAGGGAAACAGATGCCTGTAAAATCAGGCGAAACAGTCATGAATGGGTTCCTAAAACTAAATGTGTAACTGGCCATCAGAATATAATCGGATTTGTACTGTCAACACCACAATATGATGTGACCAAAGGAAACCTCCTGTATAAAATTGATAATATAGGAGAAATAAGAAACCAAACATGGGTCAGATACCACAAACTGCACCAATACGTTATTAAGAAGGGAGATGATACCAAGGGTTTGTGCATTAAAGATTGTTATAAGAATAACTTGGTTGTTTTTTGCCGAGAACATCCCAAATTTGATCAAGATGACTATGGATACAGCCGCACTGAAAGATGCGTCCTGAGCATAACCTCGCTGATGCTGGATTTCGAGACAACAGCAGCACCACGAAGTAACGGACAATGGTGTGTCAGCACCACAGCCACTAACCTGACTGTGGGAGGAGTAACCCACTGCCCCATCACTACCACCGACTTTTGCTTCATGACCGGAGAAGAGGTTAATATTCAGGGACATATTATATACCCAGAATTAAAAGAAGAAACTACGAGTGGAACGGTGGTAGACATTATAAAGTTGGGGTACGAGGGCTTCGAAGAGCCTCATGGAAAACCCTTTCCCAAACTAAGTGAGGAACAGACAGCGTTGGAGAAGAGTGTCCGTGAGCAATGACAAAATACATCATCCTGATGAAAAAGATTGTTAAGCTGAAAAAGGACACAAAGAAAGTGTTGGCCAATGGAATTTTGGACTTAATATTCATGTATAATCTTGAATAAGAACTATATCACATGTATTAGTGATAGTGCAGATGTGTACTTACGTTACTGTTTGAATAGTGCTTTAGATGTAGGAGGAGAAGGATGAAAATGCTGGTAAAATCCACTCAGAAATACGAAAGAAAGCCTTTGCTGAAAGTAACAGGGAAGATGAACCAAATCAACATGAATACCTGATGTGAGATGTGAGTGTCCCAATCGTATCGCCTGATCAACAAAATCGGGGCGGGAGACACACGAGTCTAGTAAGGTAACAAAAAAAAGATTGGTCACGGTGGGTTAATAGAATAACCATATGACCAAAGGTGGATTGAAGGGGTTATTAAAGGGTTAAACGCGCTTTATGCTGGCCAGGCAAAAAAATAAGATGATGTAACAAAATTATCAGGTGCAACCCAGAACAATGGTGTCAGTTCCTGTTATTCAGGACAAGGGTTTGGGGCCTGTGGAGTGGGTTCTTGTTGTTGTCAGGATGCAGGATGCATCTGTTTCATACTAGAACAATCAGCAAAGTTAAAATTAAACAATCTGTAGCAAAGCGAAGATTGTCATGCGGTAGAAAGACTGACCAATGATATTGTAAATGATGACTTTGCAAAGAATTCTGTACAAAAGAGCAACTCCTAAAGTGTTCGACGAGAACGGTTGGTGATGCGCCCAGTTGAGGAACTGGTGTAGCCGTGTCTCCCCTGATCAAGCAATTAAACAATTATTTTCTCCACAACAGACCTGTGCTGAGTGTCTTTGTCATACTCGACATCAGCCAGGCACATCAGATATCATGGAGGAGAACCACCAGGGCTTGTATTAATCCAGGCAATTTGTCTACCACAGGCGCTACAGCTATACCTTTCTGAAGAGTGCTGTGTGAGGAGGTTGCACCTCAGCAAGGAAGCCTTAGTTGAAATATGCTCTCTTCTAGATCATGATCTGCAGCCAAGGAGGAACTTCAGCAATATGGTATAAGCATTGGTAAGAAATGACAGTGACACAGTGATGATAATTTTAACTTAACTCGCCCAATAAGGAACTGAGAATGTTGGATCGGGCGCATGTTTTACACTCTGCCCTGATCTAATCCTGCAGTGTCCCACTGGGCATGTAAGGTTAAAATTACCCTCAATACCCACCATTTTTACTTGCCTGAATTCAGGCATGGGAAGGCCGTCTCATTAGAAATGTTCAAAAGCATATCACATTGTATAAAGTTACAAACACACTACTTTTCATGTTATAATGCAATCATACAACTTGCGAAGCCAACTGGACAAAACATACTTGCAACCTTTTTGCTTATGTCATAGGGTTTCATTAATTGTTGAGGTGCCATATTGCACTAGAACTAAACATCTGTATGCTGCTGCAATTTTACTTAAGGAAAAGTTGGGAAACATGCAATTTAAGTAAAGGTATTATTTCTTGACATGTCATTGAAACAAAATTCGGATACGCTTCTTACGAGACTGTTTATAGAAGCTCTTGAGTGCCCCACACTGTTAAGCCAAATGAAGTGACAGTTACAAAACATAAAATGCTAGAAATACACAGCAGGTCCATCACTGTTTACTAGAGTGAGAAACGGGCTTAATATTTTCTTTGTAGCATCTTCATCAACTGGACTCCATTCTGATGAAAGGTCTGGCCTCCGAATTTTGCCTTGTCTCTGTTCTTTATAGATGCTGATAGACCTGCTGCATATTTTCAGCATTTTCTACTTCTATTTCAGCAATTGCAGTTTTTTTCCAGTTATCTGGAGTTACTGGTTTGCTGCTTTCAAAGGAATCCAGTTCTTGATTCATTATTCATTTCCCAAGGAATGTCAGATAAATTATCCTGTTCCTCTCCTTTGAATACTGACACAAAGGGGGGATGGGGGGGAGGGGGAATTTTAACCCCTCAAAATGACAGGGGACTCTTCGCCACTGGAATGGATAGCTGACCACTGGGCACAGGGAAAGCAGGCATCACGGAGAAGCTATAGCGGCGATATGTCCAAGGGGGAGCAGGTGGGCAATTGAAATGAAATTTGTTCCCATTAATGCTAGATGATGGACACTGTTGTTTAGCTGCCTTGGCTTTTCCTTAACCTTTCGGGTGGTCCAGCTGACCTCCCCTTTAGGCGCTAGGATGCCGGTTTCCTAGCACCAGAACTTCAGCAGTGCTCTCGCGATAGCCCCCCAGGAATCAGGGTTAGTGTCCTAAGAGGGCTCTAGAACGCTTCCCTTTGCACTCCACTCCCCTCTTGGGATGCTAAAAGTGAATATCCCAGTTGAAGGTGGTAAACATCGCCCGCCGCTAAAATTGGCACCCAGGCGGTGTCACCGCCTCAAACCAGGTTATACTAAATTTATAGTTCTTAGATAAATTTGGGCTGATTGGAAAGCCAACATGGATTTGTAAAGGGTAGGTCATGTGTTACAAACCTACTTGATTTTTTTCCGGAGGTAACTAAAGTAGTAGACAGGGAAATGTCTATGGATGTACTTTGTATGGATTTCCAGAAGGCATTCAATAAGGTTTCACATAAGAGACTGTTAGCAAAAATTAAAGCTCATGGAATTGCAGGCAAATTATTGACCTGGTTAGGAGATTGGTTAGACAGTAGAAGACAGAGAGTAGGGATAATAGATATGTCCTCGAAATGTAAGGAAGTGACTAGTTGTGTCCCAACAAGGATCAGTGATGGGGCCTCAACTATTCACTATATTTATTAATTTCTTAGACAACACAATAGAAAGCCATATATCCAAGTTTACTGATGAAATGGTGAAAAGCTAGGAACAGTGGAGGTCCGAAGACATTTAGGGGTCCATGTACACAGATCACAAAAATGCCCAGGTACAACAAATAATCAAAAAGGCTAATGGAATGTTAGCATTTATAACTAAAGGGCTAGAATATAAAGGGTAGGGGGATTTTGCTGCAGTTGTGAAAAGCCCTCATTTGACCTCATCTAGGGTACTGTGTACAGCTCTGGGCATCGCACCTTAGAAAGGATATATTGGCCTTAGGAGTGCAGAGCAGATTCACCAGAGTGTTACCAGGACCCCAAGGGTTAGATTATGTGGAAAGATTACATAAACTAGGCTTGCATTTCCTGGAATTCAAAAGGTTTTTAGGACTTTGAAAGATATTGTCAGGGTAGATAGAGATCAACTTTTTTTGCTGGTGGGAAAGTTTAGAAGAAGGGGACATAACCTTAAAATCAGAGCCAGCCCATTCAGCAGAGAAGTTAGGAAACACTTGTAAGCACAAAAGGTGATAGAAGTGTGAAACTCTCTCCCACAAAAAGCAGTAGCTGTTAGCTCGATTAATAATTTTAAATCTGAGCACGATAGATTTTTGCTAGCCAAGGGTAGTAAGTGATATGGAGCCAAGATGGAGTTAGGATACGGATGAGCCGTGATCTCTTTGAATGGCGGAACCAGCTCAAGGGGCTGAATAGTCCACTCCTTTCCTATGTTTCTATTTTCCTTGTAGATGTTTTGGTATATGTTTTCCTCTGGCTATTTTCTAAAAGCTAGTGACCTGGAACCTTTTGTTTCCCACCATTTCAGTCTTTTACCTTGTATTTCCAAACACAAATAATTATTTCACATGCTGCAAGGAAGGTTGGTGGCAGCATCGCACCTTGCTCCACCATTTCTTGATTTTAAAGAATGGAAGGCAGAAAGAAAAGCATACATTTTCATATCTTTTACTTAATCTTTTTGTGACAACCCCCTGAAATACAAGGGTTTCTTTACTGAGTATTTACACTTTGAGTCATAGAAAGGATTATCATTCCTCTTGCCAATGCATCTAGCAGGAACAAATAGTACTACCTCTCACACGGTGGAGCCTGCCGAACATATGCTATAACTTATTCAAGATTTTGAGTTACAGAAAGCATAAATAATACATTGATACAGTTTCATACATATGTACCCATGGGCTATAATCTATTGCAATGTTGATGTCTGACTCCCCATCATCTCAGAACTTGAGACTGAGATTATGGGCTCAATTTTCCCCAAGCCCGTTTTCTGACATATTGCCAGAGATACGCCAGGTTTTCTAGGCCAGAAATGCACCAGAAATATTTTGCCAAACTTTCCCCGATGTATAATTTGAATTTGACGCTGCGCAGTGTGTCCAGTCACCTCGGGGGGTGGAGCCTGCTGTCTGCTCCAAAAAACAATACTGCACCTTCTGCGCATGCGCGCAAAATTTTTTTAAGTTTTTGACATCGTTCCAATGGATGCGCATGCTCAGTACAGCTTGGATTTGGCAATCGGACATTTTTCAAGAGCCAGTTGTATGTGTGTGAGAAGGAGTGCTGTGTGAGAACATTGGAAAAATCACAGCTGGAGCAATACAAAATGCAACACAGACCAAGGACCAAGAATTTCTTGCTGGAAGAATTGGAGGCACTAGTTACTGTGATTGAGAACAGATGGCAGGAGCTGGACACCGGCAGAGGTCACATAAAAGTTCCACCAAAAGAAATGAAGAAACGCTGGAACCAAGTTGCAGAACATTACTCACAATGGTGAATACCACGAGATCTGGGATAGAACTCGAACAGAAGGAGGCCCGGCAAATCTACACCCACTGACACCCTTGGAAGAGAAGGTCGTGTCTTTGATAGGTCCTGCCTGGAGAAAAACAATCAATACTGCACAAGCTGGGCCTACACTCAAGGGAGAGGGTAAGTCCTGCAAATTCACCGTGGCCCTTCAAATCAACCCACTGCCTGGCCTGCGATGTGTGAGCCTACTCATGCCACCCATCCTGCCCCCTCCTCTGCTGCTAACCATTTGTCTGTTCTGTTAGATTTTGCAGAACTGGAGGCTAACCCTGATGATGCAGAAGAAGATTCAGACGAGGATGAGCCTGAAGAGGAGAACATCTTACAATCTAATGCGGAGAGCATTGACCTTACCCGATCACTCCTGGACACCATCAGTGGGGTGAGTGATGAGGTAGCAGGACTGTCGTGAGAAGTAACAACACTCGCCGGGACCATCAGTGAGGGAATAGTGGCCATGAGGGAGGGAATGTCAGAGATAGTGCAAACCACGTCACTGGCCATGAGGGAGGGAATGTCAGAGATGGTGCAAATCACGACACTGGCATTGAGTGAGGGAATGACAGAGGTAGTACTGGCCATTAGGGAGGGATTGTTGTAGTCCGCTGAGACATTGTCAGGGTGCATGAGGGGCGGCATGTGTGAGTTAGCTGCTGCAATAATGGAACACGCCCAGACCCCGCGCCCATTGACAGAATCAACTACCACTCCCATTGCAATCCCCACACCAGCCTCTGAAGAGCCCCAAGCCCGGCCCTCCAAATTGCGGCCTGACGTTGATGCCCCCTACCCTCAAGAGGTGTGCAGTACCTGGGATGTTAGAAGAAATAAGCTTGGTACCAAGCCCAAAAACACTGCACTGCCGCCTGTGGGCAGGGGTGGTGGAGAGTCCAAGACCAAGCGCAGCGGGCGGTGTTAGGCTAATGGGATGAGAGATGGATGCAGCCTTTCTTTGCTGCTGGTGTTGTTGTTGTTGTTGTTATTATTGTTACTGTTGTAACCGTTCTCAAATTAAATGTTTTTTGTAAGTTATGTAAATTTACAAGTTTATAAGTGATCTTAAAGTTTTTAAGTGATCTTAAAGAGTGATATTAAAATAAAGTTTGATATAAGAATGATTTTATTAAAGTTAAGTAGATTGTAAACTTTTGAATAAAAAATATTTTACATTAAAACTGAATCATGTTCCATTACTACAACACAACATTACAGAACAACTCCACACAATAAACATGTCCATGCGGAATAGTTGTCGCTGAGCCCTCAGGCATCAGTAAAGCATTCATGGATGAGCTGCTGGCATAAGGCTCGAGCAATCGTTGAAGGGGCACAATGGCCTGCCCTCCTCCGCCGTTTTGCTCTGGCCTCAGGCACTTGCATGGCTTCCTCATCCTCATCATCATCCTCCTCCTCCTCCTCCCCCTGCTCGTCACCTGCATCTTCCACATCATTATCATCAGCCACTCTCATCGCAGTTGGGTCTTCCACTACCAGGTGCTGCTGCCTCATGATGGCTAAGTTATGCAGCATGCAGCACACAACAATGAACTGACTGACAGTCTCAGGAGAGTACAGGAAGTAGCCTCCAGAATGATCCAGGCATCGGAAATGATGTTTCAATATGCCAATCATCCTCTCAATGATGCTGCGTGTCGCAATGTGTGACATGTTGTAGTGACAGTCAGTTTCCATCCGGGTTACACATAAGGGTGTCATGAGACAGGTGGTGAGGCCGTACCCTTTGTCTCCCAGTAGCCAGTTTTGCCCTTCTGGCTGCTGCTCAAACATGCCAGATATAATGCTGTCATGTAGGATGAACGCATCATGGGTGATGCCAGGATATCTTGCATCGACTGACATGATGCGATGCATGTCGTCACACACGAACTGCACATTAATGGAGTGGAAGCCTTTTCTATTCCTCTACATCTCGAAATCCTGCAAAGATGCTCGCAAGGCAATGTTGGTACAATCAATGCAGCCGTGTACCTTTGGGAAGCCAGCAATCCTTGAGAAGCCCACAGCCCTGTTATGGATTGCTTGGGCGGTCATTGGAAACTTGACAAAGTCATTCCTCCGCGCATACAATACAGCCATGACCAGGAGAATGGAGACATGTGTTGCATGCTGAGAGATGGCGCACATCCCCACTTGTAGCTTGAAATGATCCAGAGGCATCGAATGAAACTGCAGCTGTAACCTTCACTTCAACTGACAAAGCAGTCCTCCTGACGCTTCTCGGCTGCAGTTCTGGTTTCACCAACTCACGATCTCACGGACAACTTCTTTGCAGAAACACAGCCTTCTGACACAGTCTGCATCACACAGGTGCAGATACGAATGCCTGTCTCAATATACCCGAGGTGGGTAAGGCCTCCTGCCCAGCACCCTACGGGCTCTGATGTTCCTGATGCGATGAGCTCTAATCAATTATCTTCTACGTAGCACCATGATGTAGAAGGCTCGCACAAGGTATGTCATTGTCAGTATTGCCCCCATACTTAAAGTTAAACTTTCAAAGAAGCTCAAAATGGCAGGAAAGCAGGTAGCACAGGTTCGCAGTTCTCTCTCTCCCTAAAGTCTGTATGGATGGACCACACATAAAGGTCTCATGACCACTCCTCTTCTCCACCCCCCTTGAGCCTTGTGAACTCTCTCTCCTTCCCCCTCCCTGGGCTACAAGCCGTAAGATCGGCTATCTATCTCCCTCCCCGGGCTACAGGCCGTAAGATCGGCTATCTCTCTCCCTCCCGGACTACAAACCATAAGATCGGCTATAGAAACATAGAAACATAGAAACACAGAAAATAAGTGCAGGAGTAGGCCATTCGGCCCTTCGAACCTGCACCACCATTCAACAAGATCCCTGGGCTACAAGCCGTAAGATTGGCTATCTATCTCCCTCCCCGGGCTACAGGCCGTAAGATTGGCTATCTCTCTCCCTCCCGGACTACAAACCATAAGATCGGCTATAGAAACATAGAAACATAGAAACATAGAAATCACCTCAGTACCCCTTTCCTGCTTTCTCTCCATACCCCTTGATCCTTTTAGCCGTAAGGGCCATATCTAACTCCCTCTTGACTTTATCCAATGAACTGACATCAACAACTCTCTGTGGTAGGGAATTCCACAGGTTAACAACTCTCTGAGTGAAGAAGTTTCTCCTCCTCTATGCCTTACCCCTTATCCTTAGACTATGTCCCCTGGTTCTGGACTTCCCCAACATCGGGAACATTCTTCCTGCAACTAACCTGTCCAATCCCGTCAGAATTTTATATGGTTCTATGAGACCCCTCTCATCTTTCTAAACTCCAGTGAATACAGGCCCAGTCGATCCAGTCTCTCCTCATATGTCAGTTCTGCCATCCCGGGAGTCAGTCTGGTGAACTTTCGCTGCACTCCCTCAATAGCAAGAACGTCCTTCCTCAGATTAGGAGACCAAAACTCAAAACAATATTCCCAGGTGAGGTCTCACTAAGGCCCTGTAAAACTGCAGTAAGACCTCTCTGCTCCTATGCTCAAATCCCCTAACTATGAAGGCCAACATACCATTTGCCTTCTTCACCGCCTGCTGTACCTGCATGCCAACTTTCAATGACTGATGTACCATGACACCCAGGTCTTGTTGCACTTCCCCTTTTCCTAATCAGCCGCCATTCAGATAATATTCTGCCTTCGCGTTTTTGCCCCTAAAGTGGATAACCTCACATTTATCCACATTATACTGCATCTGCCACTCGTTTGCCCACTCACCTAACCTGTCCAAGTCACCCTGCAGCCTTTTAGCATCCTCCTCACAGCTCACACCGCCACCCAGCTTAGTGTCATCTGTAAATAGCTGGGGTCTCAGCACTGAGCCCTGCGGCACCCCACTAGTCACGGCCTGCCATTCTGAAAAGGACCTGTTTATCCCGACTCTCTGCTTCCTGTCTGCCAACCAGTTCTCTATCTACGTCAGTACATTACCCCCATACCATGTGCTTTAATTTTGCACACCAATCTCTTGTGTGGGACCTTGTCAAAAGCCTTTTGAAAGTCCAAATACACCACATCCACTGGTTCTCCCTTGTCCACTCCACCAGTTACATCCTCAAAAAATTCTCGAAGATTTGTCAAACAGGATTTCCCTTTCATAAATCCATGCTGACTTGGACCGATGCCATCACTGCTTTCCAAATGTGCTGCTCCCTCCACGGGCTACAAGGCGTTAGATCGGCTATCTCTCCCTCCTCTCCTCTCTTTCCGCCCCACCCCGCCCCCGCCCCCACAGCTTGTTTTGTAGCCAAACCCCGAGCTGCTGTGTCCGGACACGAGGCTGATTCTGCCGGCTAAACCTCCAACCCTCCAGACCTTCTTCAAGACGTTCGGTGGTGGCGTGTGAGTGTGTTAAAAAATGAGAAAACTTGTGAAATCCAACAAATTTACACTTCTACGTTGACAGGTTAAAAAAAAGTTGAACTTTATTATTGATTTTGACAGTGTTCTTGACTCTCTCCAAAATCTTCAATTTAAGAACAATGGCGTCTTTTCAGTGCGGATTTGTGAATGTGCACTGGTTTCTTAACTCACGAGAAGATTTTTTGGGAGTGGCCAAATACGCCAATGTAATGGAGAAAAATGTTGGTCAAACTGCGAACAATTGAAAAAAACGGCACAGACATGAGGTGAAAAATTACTGGCCAAGAAAAATCTTAACTAGTGCGTTATGCCGGCGCAGATCGCAGGGGGAAAGTTGAAAAATAAATACGCCAAAAATTTAACTCAATACGCCAAAAAAAGCAGCCTACACAAAAAAAAACACCGCAAATCACTGGGGAAAATTGAGCCCTATGTTCCTTCATGTAAAAGCAGATGATTTCCTTTTTTTTCACAAAAAAGGTATGCAGCATTTATCTATGCTGTGGATGATTTAAAAAATAAAAATAATCAAAAGTAGCAGGTGTTGGAAATTTGAAACAAGATCAAATATAGCTGGAAACATTCCACTGCACAGTCAGTGGAGAGAAAAAGATAGGTTTATATTTTGGACAGTATCCTTCTTCAGAACTGAAAAATAAAAGAGGAACAAATATTTTAATAACATCAGAAAGGGAGTAAAAATAAACACAAGCAACCAATAAATCCTACAATCACAGAAGGGATGTTAATGAATAAATTGCCTGCAGATTGCAAATCATTGAACAGATTGTGGAAAATAATTGAAGATTTACCAAAGATTTTGCCAAAAAAGAAATTTGGATAACTACTCCAAAAAGAAACCTTCGAACATTGAAGTACTTAACCACGTGATGTTGCAATTAATTTGATCAAATGCTAGGTTTCATTTTAAAGGGTGGAAACCATATGGGTCATTGAGATAATTCTTGAAATCCGGCATGGGTTCAATAGGCTCAATGGCTTCCTTCTGTGCTGTAACCATTCTATGATTCTATGATTCTATGGGGTCGAAATTGCCCATTTCCTTAAGGCCTGTTTCCACCGGAAATTGGCGGCCATGCTGCGGAGTGGAATGGTCGCCGACTTTCCGTCCAATGGCCGCCCATAGCCCAATTGCCCTCCCGAGGATTTCCGGCGGTTACCATCACCGCCCCGCTTCCCCTCCCCCCGCCCTCCCCGCCCCCCGAGTCCTGCGGTGGTGCTGGACAGCAGTCCTAAGTTCATCATCATTGCGCGAACTGCTGAGGTCCCGGGCTGGAAGCCACGTTGCCCTATAAAAGTCCTCCCACCGCTCAGTGGTGCCAAGAGTTGTTGTTTTCAGGTGGTGCATAGTTCCACATGCACACTGCCAGAGTGTTGTTGCTTTGGTTTGATTTTATGTCGGCGACTTTTGCCTATTGTTTCACTAGCAGTGCAAGGATACAATGCGCGCTGCTTTGCGTGTGCTGAAGGCACCTTCCACCAGAACAGGGAGGCTATTTGGAGGAGGTTGAACTAGTGGAGGCCTTTGAAATGGGGGCAGTGCTGGCAGGCCAATGTCTCCTGTACATTGCGCATGCCACTGAGGCATGGAGGAGAAGGCAGCGCCAGGGGCAACGGCTGCAGAGGCAGCAGGCAAGGGCCACAGGTTTCATTGTGGCCCAGCATGGAGAGGGCCAGGGAGATGACGACAGAGGGGAGACAAGAAAGGTGCCACACAAAGGCCCTCAGCAAGGGCGTCCCCAAAGGAGGAGAGTGAGGTATGCGAAACCCCACACCAGATACTGGGTCAGCAGGAGAGGAGGCAGTCTACAGAGGAGCCAGATTCTGGGCAGCAGCAGCCTGCAGAGGTGGAAGAGGCAACACAACAGCCAATAAGCCACATCACAGAGAAAGACAGCCACACAAACATGGGACCACCAAGCCATATTGAGAAAGGGTGCTCCGGCAGCAATTCCCATACAGTGATATGAATGACGATCTGTGCCTCCGGAAGGACGTCGTGACGGAGATTTGCATTCTCCTGCAGGCAGAATTGGAGCCACAAACAAGGGTCAGGACAACCCTGAGCATGGCATCCAAGGTCACTATCGCCCTGAACTTTTATACAACTGGATCCTTCCAAGTTGCCACTGCGGACATGTGCAACATCTCGCAGTTTGCGGCCTACACATCGATACGGGAGGTCACAGATGCTCTGTAGGGGAGGAGGACCGATTGCATCTCAATCCCCGTGACCAGGGACAAGCAATTGGAGTGCCAGACCACATTCCTGCGCATTACGGGCTTCCCCAGAGTCAAGGGGGTAATTGACTGCACCCATGTAGCTCTCAGGACAGCCCAACCCCGAGCAATTCAGAAACCGCAAGGGAATCCTCTCCCTCAATGTCCAACTCATTTGCGACCACAAATGCAAGATGATAGAAGTGGATGCCCGGTTTGTTGGCAGCAGCCATGACTCTTTTATACTGCGGCAGAGCGGTGTGCCACGCTTCTTCACTGGTCCTAATGAAGATTGTGAGATTGTGGCTGGCTCCTTGGTGACAAAGGGTACACACTGAGCACTTGGCTCATGACTCCTTTGCACAACCCTAGAACTGCTGGCCAGCTCGCGCACAATGAGAGTCTGACAGCCATCAGAACCATCATCGAGTATACAATTAGCATTCTCAAGCAGAGGTTCTGTTGCTTAGACCACTCAGGAGGTGTGCTGCAGTACTCGCCTGAGCATTTCTCCACATTCATGGTGGTGTGCTGCAAGCTCCACAACTTGGCCATCATGAGTGTGCAGCCATTGGAGGACGAGGCAGCAATGGCACCTGTGGAGGAGGAGGAGGAGGACGAGGCGCATTTGGAGGAGGAGGAGCAGGATGCGAGTGGCCAGCCATGCAGGAGGCGGTGTTGCCATCATGACCCTGCAAAGGAAGCACAAAGCCATCTCATAGCTGCGCAATTCACATAACTCAATGCCCAGTTGAGCCTGCATCTGGCCATGTCCATGAGTAAACCTATGAGCCCTCTCACACATCATTCCCGCACATTGAAATGAGACAGTGCATCAGAAATTTCAAACACAAAATAAAGGTTTATTAGAACCTAAACAATGGGCAGAGAGGGAGCAGCATCGCGAGAGGAGGTCAGCGGCAGAGCGGGACTACAAAGGGCAGCGGCTGAGAGCGAGCAGTGGCAGAGAGTGAGCAGCTAGCTGCAGCTGCAGCAGAGGCAGGAAGTAAATAAAGAAGTAAAAAGTAATCGAAGTGTGATGTCACAGCCAAGAGGGTTGGTGATTGGCTGGCTGATTGGTGAATAGTTTTTCTTTTTTCTTTATCTTTTTTCTTTTTTTTATCAGTAGGAAACCTTTGTCATTGTTGCCAAATTAAGTAAATTAAGTAATTTAAGGGTTAAGTCATGCCACTTGAGCACAGTGCCATGCCATGCTCCTCCTGTGCTATGTGGGAAATCAGGGACACTTCCAGTGTCCCTGACTACTATGTGTGCGGGAAGTGTGTCCAGCTGCAGCTTCTAACAAAGCGCATTGCGGAACTGGAGCTGCGGGTGAATTCACTCTGGAGCATCCACGATGCTGAAGATGTTGTGTATAGCAGGTTTAGAGAGTTGGTCACACCGCAGGCAAAGGGTACAAAGGCAGATAAGGAATGGGTGAGCATCAGGCAGAGCAGTAGTATGAGGGTAATGCAGGAGCCCCCTGCGGTCTCTCCCTCCAAAACAGATATACCGCTTTGGATACTGTTGGGGGAGATGGCTCATCAGGGAAAGGCAGCAGCAGCCAAGTTCATGGAACCATGGGTGGCTCTGCTGCACAGGAGGGCAGGAAAAAGAGTGGGAGAGCTATAGTGGAAGGGGACTCTATTGTAACGGGAATAGATAGGTGTTTCTGTAGCCGCAAACGAGACACCAGGATGATATGTTGCCTCCCTGATGCAAGGGTCAAGGAGGTCTCGGAGCAGCTGCAGGGCATTCTGGAGGGGGAGGGCGAACAGCCAGTTGTCCTGGTGCAATTAGGTACCAACGATATAGGTAAAAAGCGGGATGAGGTCCTACAAGCTGAATTTAGGGAGCTAGGAGTTAAATTAAAAAGTAGGACCTCAAAGGTTGTTATCTCAGGATTGTTACCAGTGACATGTGCTAATCAGAATAGAAATAGCAGGTTAGCTAAGATGAATGCGTGGCTTGAGGAATGGTAAAGAGGGAGGGATTCAAATTCCTGGGACATTGGAACCGGTTCTGGAGGAGGTGGGATTAGTACAAACTGGACAGTTTGCACCTTGGCAGGACCGGAACCAATGTCCGAGGGGGAGTGTTTGCTAGTGCTGTTGGGGAGGATTTAAACGAATAGGACAGGGGGATGGGAACCTATGCAGGGAGACAGAGGGAATAAAAATGAGGTCAGAAGCAAAAGGTAGAAAGGAGAAAAGAAAAAGTGGAGGGCAGAAAAATCAAAGAAAAAGATCAAAAAGGGCCACATTACAGTATAATTCTAAAAGGTCAATGAGTGTTAAAAAAACAAGCCTGACGGCTCGGTGTCTCAATGCGAGGAGCATTCATAATAAGGTGGATGAATTAACTGTGCAGATAGTAGTAAACTGATATGATGTAATTGGGATTACGGAGATATGGCTCCAGGGTGACCAAGGCTGGGAACTCAACATCCAAGGGTATTCAATATTCAGGAAAGATAGACAGAAAGGAAAAGGAGGTGGGCTAGCGATGCTGGCTGAAGAAGTGATTAATGCAATATTAAGGAAGGACATTGGTGTGGATGAAGTGGAATTTGTATGGGTAGAGCTGCGGAACACCAAAGGGCAGAAAAATCTAGTGGGAATTGTGTACAGACCACCAAACAGTCATAGTGAGGTTGGAGATGGCATCAAACAGGAAATTAGGGATGCGTGCAATAAAGGTAAAGCAGTTGTCATGGGTGATTTTAATCTACATATAGATTGGGCTAACCAAACTGGTAGCAATACAGTGGAGGAGGATTTCCTGGAGTGTATAAGGGATGGTTTTCGAGACCAATATGTTGAGGAACCAACTCGAGAGCTGGTCATCCTAGACTAGGTGTTGTGTAATGAGAGAGGATTAATTAGCAATCTTGTTGTGCGAGACCCCTTGGGGAAGAGTGACCACAGTATGGTAGAATTCTTCATTAAGGTGGAGAATGACACAGTTAATACAGAGAATAGAGTCCTGAACTTAAAGAAAGGTAACTTCGACGCTATGAGACATGAATTGGCGAGAATAGACTGGCAAATGATAATTAAAAGGTTGAAGGTAGATAGGCAATGGCAGACATTTAAAGATCACATGGATGAACTTCAACAATTGTAAATCCCTGTCTGGCACAAAAATAAAACGGGGAATGTGGCTCAATCGTGGCTTACAAGGAAAATTAGGGATAGTGCTAAATCCAAGGAAGAGGCATATAAATTGACCAAAAAAAGTAGCAAACCCGAGGACTGGGAGAAATTTAGAATTCAGCAGAGGAGGACAAAGGGTTTAATTAGGAGGGGGAAAATAGAGTATGAGAGGAAGCTTGCAGGGAACATAAAAACTGACTGCAAAAGCTTGTACAGATACGTGAAGAGAAAAAGATTAGTGAAGACAAACATAGGTCCCTTACAGTCAGAATCAGGTGAATTGATAATGGGGAACAAAGAAATGGCAGACCAATTGAACAAATACTTTGGTTCTGCCCTCACTAAGGAAGACACAAATAACCTTCCAGAAATACTAGGGGACCGAGGGTCTAGCGAGAAGGAGGAACTAAAGGAAATCCTTATTAGTCAGGAAATGGTATTATGGAAATTCATAGGATTGAAGGCTGATAAATCCCCAGAGCCTGATAGTCTGCATCCCAGAGTACTTAAGGAATTGGCCCTAGAAATAGTGAATGCATTGGTGGTCATTTTCCAACATTCCATAGATTCTGGATCAGTTCCTATGGATTGGAGGGTAGCTAATGTAACCCCACTTTTAGGAGCAGGGTGGTCTTACTACAGTTGTACAGGGCCTTGTTAAGGCCACACCTTGAATATTGTGTACAGTTTTGGTCTCCTAATCTGAGGAAGGACATTCTTGCTATTGAGGGAGTGCAGTGAAGGTTCACCAGACTGATTCCCACGATGACAGGACTGACATATGAAGAAAGACTGAATCGACTAGGCTTATATTCATTGGAATTTAGAAGAATGAGAGCGGATCTCATAGAAACATATAAAATTCTAACGGGATTGGACAGCTTACATGCACGAAGAATGTGCCCGATGTTGTGAAAGTCCAGAACCAGGGGACACAGTCTAAGGATAAGGGGTAGGCCATTTAGGACCGAGATGAGGAGAAACTTCTTCACTCAGAGAGTTGTGGGCATGTGGAATTCTCTACCACAGAAAGTTGTTCGGGCCAGATCGTTAGATATATTCAAACGGGAGTTAGATGTCGCCCTCACGGCTAAAGGGATCAAGGGGTATGGAGAGAAAGCAGGAATGGGGTACTGAAGTGCATGATCAGCTATGATCATATTGAATGGTGGTGCAAGCTCGAATGGCCGAATGGCCTACTTCTGCAACTATTTTCTATGTTTCTATGTTTCTATGTTACTAACCATTAACATTGTTAATTTTCACCATTGTGCAACTCCTTATTGCCCCTGTTACATATCCCTATCTGTACACTATGCCGCAGTGTCTCCCCTGTGGCTGCATCATGGCTTTGGGAAGGCTGCTGTGTGTTTTTTTAAAAATTCGTTCCAGGGATGTGAGCACCGCTGGAAAGGCCAGCATTCATTGCCCACCCCTAATTGCCTTTGAGAAGATGGTGGTGAGCCGCCTTCTTCAACGGCTGCAATCCTTGTGGTGAAGGTACTCCCACAGTACTGTTAGGAAGGGAGTTCCAGGATTTCGAAGCAGCGACGATGAAGGAATGCCGATATATTTCCAAGTCAGGATGGTGTGTGACTTGGAGGGGGACTTGGAGGTGATGTTGTTCCCATGCGCCTGCTTTCCTTGTCCTTCTAGGTGGTATAGATAGCGGGTTTGGGAAGTGCTGCCGGAGAAGGCTTGACGAGTTGCTGCAGTGCATCTGGCAGATGGTACACACTGCAGCCACGGTACGTCGGTGATGGAGGGAGTGAATGTTTAAGGTGGTGAATGGGCTGCCAATCAAGCAGGTTGCTTTGTCCTGGATGGTGCCGAGCTTCTTGAGTGTTGTTGGAGATGTACTCAGCCAGAGAAGTGGAGAATATTCCATCACACTCCTGACTTGTACCTTGTAGATGGTGAAAAGGCTTTGGGGAGTCAGGAGGTGAGACACTCACTGCAGAATACCCAGCCTCTGACCTGCTCTTGTTGCCACAGTGTTTCTGTGGATGCTCCAGTTAAGTTTCTGGGCAATGGTGACCCCCCAGGATGTTGATGGTGGGGGATTCAGTGATGGTAATGTCATTGAATGTCAAGGGGCGGTGTTTAGACTCTCGCTTGTTGGAGATAGTCATTGCCTGTGTGGCGTGGATGTTACTTGCCACTTATCAGCCCAAGCCTGAATATCGTCCAGGTCTTGTTGCATGTGGGCATGGACTGTTCCATTATCTGAGGAGTGAGGAGTGTCTGTAGAGGAAGCTACAAATGTCTTTCTCAGATGCCCACGGCCAGCTCTGGCTCTGGAAGGACTGGCTGCAGATTGCACCACATCCTCCTGTGCGCCCTTGGTTTGTAATGGCTGGGGCAATGCCATGCTTGACAGCAATTGCGGCATGGCAGGTCTCGGCTCAGGGCTGCTGTGAACTGGAGACCCCACATGAGTCTCCTGCTCCGAGGAGGAGCCATGACCACCCGCCCCCCCCCTCCCCCCCGCCGGGGCAGCAGGCTGCTGGAGCACAGGTCGGCGGGGTGTGGTGGCACCATTAGGCCCCCAGGGCACCCAGCTGCAGTGGCAGCAGTCTGATCTCGTGTAGCCTTCAGCTGAGACTGCATGAGAGCAGTCACACTCTGGAAGCCATCAGAGACGACAGCAGTAAGTCGCTCCGTGGCCTGTTACTCAGAGTGCAGGAGAGCATTCTGAGCTTCCAGGCCAACAGCCATCCTCTCCCAAGAAGCACAGCGATGCTCGCTCCCTTGTGCCTGTGCTATAATGGCAGCTGTCACCTCCGTCAAGAGACATGTCATCGTAGCTGGATCCACACGGTCACTTTGGGATTCCAGCGACAAATACACACTGTCAATGAAGATCCCGATGATGTGCGCAGAGCTGTCCACAATGCGGGAGACAGACTCCTCCACGCTCCTCATCACTTGTGACAGGCTCTCGGGCACCCCTTGCATTGCCACCAACAGTTCCGCTCGCATAGCCTCCACCCTTTATTCATATGCCCCAGGATCGAGGGGCTCGTCTGAGTCCTCCTCAGCAGGACTTGGCTGCGCACTCGCCCCCCGCTGGAGAGATGGCACCAGAGCTTCCCTTGGCTCTGCACCATGCTGCATCCCACTAGGCCCCGGTGCTTCACCCAGTGCAGACCCCCCTCCTAAATCTATGTTACCCAATCGTGGACTCCCAGTATCTGAACTGGTGTGTGGGACTTTAGGAAGCAGTGATGCACTGTTGCTTGCAGAGCTCTCCCTCTCTCCATCTCCCTCATCCGAGATACTGCCAAGATCATCGAGGGTCTCAAGTGTCTACTCCTCACTGTGGCTGCCAGTCGCCTCAAGGGTGGCTGTGTCACTCATGATGACACTTGGAGTCTCATCTGTAATCATAAATGAGAGAAGGCATGCTGTGAGGGTGAGGAGCTGCATTGCATCATGCAGCAAGCAGCATGCACAGAACCATAAGCAGTAGACAGATAGGCCCATTGCAGTGTGAGGGAGAGATAACATTGTACAAAGGCTTTCACTTACCCATACTGCCTCCAGCAACATCGGAGACACCAGCAGCCACCTGGCTCCCACTTGGGGTCTCATCTGCAATCATAAAAGGGAAAAGGGGGGCTGTAAGGGTCAGGTGCTGCATCAAACCATCCAGCAAGCAGCTTGCACAGAAGCATAAGCAATAGCCAGGTAGGCCATTGCACTTTAAGGGAGAGATGGCATTACACAAAGGCCTTCACTTACCCATGCTGCCCCGAGCGACGTTGGAGGAACCAGCAGCCACAGGGACACCAATGTGTGTGCCCACTAGCCGCTGCACCCTCTGCTCAAGAATGATGAGCTGCACATTCTGCAATTCCCCACCACCAGCGGCTTGCTGATCGGCAAGGTTGTACGCCACCTTGGCCTGCAAAGCAACGGAGGGTTGGTAAGTGGCAGTTTCACGAGGCCCCGGCAATGAGTGCAAGTCGGGGTCAGTTACATGCAGCTGTGAATCTGAGATGCAAGGCATCCTCCATTGTGAGTGTGCGCACATACAGACCTAGCAATGAACAGGCACCCAGGCTATTATGTAGAGTTGGTGATAAAGAAATGAAGGTGCAGGACAGTCTGGCAGATGTCATGTGAGGAGTTCGGGGAAGATGTACTCACTTTCATTAGGCGAATAAGGCCTTTTAGCCTTTTCCTGCATTGGTTGGGGTTCTACTGGTGAATTGAGGCCCCCGAAACCTCCTCAGCGATTTCCCTCCAGGCCTCGTTGAAGACTGCCCGCCTTGGTCTTGCACTACTTTCAGGGAACAGTACCCGCCTTCTTCCCTCCACACCTTCCAGTACAGTCTCCAGCTCCACGTCACTGAAGCGGCTGGCCCTCCACAAACCTCCCCTTGCAGCCATCTACTCAGATACAACTCTTTTAGAAAAAATTCAGCTTCTATCAAGATTTGAACTCGGATCGTGGGATCCAGAGTGCAGAGTGCTCACCATTACACCCAAAATTCAGCTTTTACCAAGATACAATTCTTTTGGGGAAATTCAGCTTTTACCAAGATTTGAACTCATATCGCTAGATTCAAAGTCTAGAGTGCTCACCATTAGACCATTGAACCAAGTCAGAATGCCAGGGAGCAGCTGCATCATTAGCATGATCGTTTTGCATCCAATGGTTCAGAGGGCAATGTCACGGTCCAAACACCACTCCGCTGACAAACTGCTGAACGCAGCCCTTACCATCAGTCATTACCACCCCGCATCGTTTTCGGGCTGAAAAAGCCGAATTGCACTCTTAACACCACCCCATCCATATCGGTGGTAAGGGATGTTCAACTGCGGTGCCTCTGCCATTTTGGGTGGAGGGCAATTTCTACCTCTATATGTGCTCCTGTTTTATGAAGCTCTGTGCTGGGAGTGTTAAATCATATCACGTACCCCATTATGTGGGAAAAATTGAATATGAATCAGGCTCCCAATATTTCAACTCTTATGGCCACCGGTGGGGCCTCATAAAATCAGCCCAATAATGTTCACTATAACATAAATACCGAGTTATTTAGAAGCACACTGTTTTATGTTTACAATTACAACACAGTAGATAAGCAAATAATTAAGAGATTCCATAATTTATCATCTTGAAAATGGAGACATGGCCACCAAATTATACATGGATTTCAAAGTTATTCTGATTGTTATACGCTTAACAGAGTGAATGATCATTTCAATAAATGATATTCACTATGTACGCTTTGCATAAAATGATGAAAAATGTCCTTCAAGCACAGACCTTTCAAATAGCCAATATATTAGCAATCATCACCATCATAGGAAGGGTGTAATGGCAGGAAAAAGAGTGGGAGACCGATAGTGATAGGGGATTCAATTGTAAGGGGAATAGATAGGCGTTTCTGCGGCCGCAACCGAGACTTCAGGATGGTATGTTGCCTTCCTGGTGCAAGGGTCAAGGATGTCTCGGAGCGGGTGCAGGACATTCTAAAAAGGGAGGGAAAACAGCCAGTTGTCGTGGTGTACATTGGTACCAACGACATAGGTAAAAAAAAGGGATGAGGTCCTACGAGACGAATTTAAGGAGCTAGGAGCTAAATTAAAAAGTAGGACCTCAAAAGTAGTAATCTCGGGATTGCTACCAGTGCCACATGCTAGTCAGAGTAGGAATTGCAGGATAGCGCAGATGAATATGTGGCTTGAGCAGTGGTGCAGCAGGGAGGGATTCAAATTCCTGGGGCATTGGAACCGGTTCTGGGGGAGGTGGGACCAGTACAAACCGGACGGTCTGCACCTGGTCAGGACCGGAACCAATGTCCTAGGGGGAGTGTTTGCTAGTGCTGTTGGGGAGGAGTTAAACTAGTATGGCAGGGGGATGGGAACCAATGCAGGGAGACAGAGGGAAACAAAATGGAGACAGAAGCAAAGGACAGAAAGGAGATGAGTAAAAGTGGAGGGCAGAGAAAACCATGGCAAAAAAGAGAAAGGGCCAATGTACAGCAAAATTCTAAAGGGTCAAAGTGTAATAAAAAGGCAAGCCTGAAAGCTCGGTGCCTCAATGCGAGGAGTATTCGGAACCCAGGAGAGGGCTCTGAGCTAGTTAGAGTGGGTGAGAGCGCAGATGAACAGGACCCTAAGAAAGAATGCAAAAGGCATGAGGCAACAGAGCAGAGTAGCACTGGGGTAAGTGTAAACCACAAGGTGATAGGAAGGGACAATATGTATGAAGATAAAGGGGCTGCAGGAGGGATCAAAACTAAAAATTATGGTTTAAAAGCTAGTATTAAAACACTCTACCTAAACGCACGCAGCATTCAAAATAAAGTAAATGAGTTGATGGCACAAATCATTACAAATGAGTATGATTTGGTGGTCATTGCAGAAACGTGGTTGCAGGGTGACCAAGACTGGGAATTAAACATACAGGGGTATCTGACAATTCGGAAGGATAGACAAGAAGGGAAAGGAGGTGGCATAGCTCTGTTAATAAAGGACGCTATCAGGGCAGGTGTGAGAGATGATATTGGCTCTAATGAACAAAATGTTGAATCATTGTGGGTGGAGATTAGAGATAGTAAGGGGAAAAAGTCACTGGTGGGCGTAGTTTATAGGCCCCCAAATAATAACTTCACGGTGGGGCGGACAATAATCAAGGGAATAATAGAGGCATGTGAAACAGGAATGGCAGTAATCATGGGGGATCTTAACCTACATATCGATTGGTCAAATCAAATCGCACGGGGTAGCCTGGAGGAGGAATTCATAGAATGCATACGGGATTGTTTCTTAGAACAGTATGTTACAGAACCTACAAGGGAGCAAGCTATCTTAGATCTGGTCCTGTGTAATGAGACAGGAATAATAAACAATCTCCTAGTAAAAGATCCTCTCAGAATGAGTGATCACAGTATGGTTGAATTTGTAATACAGATTGAGGGTGAGGAAGTAGTGTCTCAAACGAGCATACTATGCTTAAACAAAGGGGACTACAGTGGGATGAGGGCAGAGTTAGCTAAAGTAGACTGGGAACATAGACTAAGTGATGGCACAATTGAGGAACAGTGGAGGACTTTTAAGGAGCTCTTTCACAGTGCTCAACAAAAATATATTCCAGTGAAAAAGAAGGGTGGTAAGAGAAGGGATAACCAGCCGTGGATAACCAAAGAAATAAAGGAGAGTATCAAATTAAAAACTAATGCGTATAAGGTGGCTAAGGTTAGTGCGAAACTAGAAGATTGGGAAAATTTTAAACGACAGCAAAGAATGACTAAGAAAGCAATAAAGAAAGGAAAGATAGATTATGAAAGTAAACTTGCACAAAACATAAAAACAGATAGGAAAAGCTTTTACCAATATATTAAATGGAAAAGAGGTCCTTTCGAAGATGAGAAGGGGGATTTAGTAATGGGAAATGTGGAAATGACTGAGACCTTAAACAATTATTTTGCTTCGGTTTTCACAGTGGAAGACACAAAAACCATGCCAAAAATTGCTGGTCACGGGAATGTGGGAAGGGAGGACCTTGAGACAATCACTATCACTATGGAGGTAGTGCTGGACAGGCTAATGGGACTCAAGGTAGACAAGTCACCTGGTCCTGATGGAATGCATCCCAGGGTATTAAAAGAGATGGCAGAAGTTATAGCAGATGCATTGGTTATAATCTACCAAAATTCTCTGGACTCTGGGGAGGTACCAGTGGATTGGAAAGCAGCCAATGTAACGCCTCTGTTTAAAAAAGGGGGCAGACAAAAGGCAGGTAACTATAGGCCGGTTAGTTTAACATCTGTAGTGGGGAAAATGCTTGAAGCTATCATTAAGAAGAAATAACGGGACATCTAGATAGGAATAGTGCAATCAAGCAGACGCAACATGGATTCATGAAGGGGAAATCATGTTTAACTAATTTACTGGAATTCTTTGAGGATATAACGAACATGGTAGATAGAGGTGCACCGATGGATGTGGTGTATTTAGATTTTCAAAAGGCATTTGATAAGGTGCCACACAAAAGGTTACTGCAGAAGATAGAGGTACGCGGAGTCAGCGGAAATGTATTAGCATGGATAGAGAATTGGCTGGCTAACAGAAAGCAGAGAGTTGGGATAAATGGGTCCTTTTTGGGTTGGAAATCGGTGGTTAGTGGTGTGCCACAGGGATCGGTGCTGGGACCACAACTGTTTACAATATACATAGATGACCTGGAGGAGGGGACAGAGTGTAGTGTAACAAAATTTGCAGATGACACAAAGATTAGTGGGGAAGCGGGTTGTGTCGAGGACACAGAGAGGCTGCAAAGAGATTTGGATAGGTTAAGCGAATGGGCTAAGGTTTGGCAGATGGAATACAATGTCGGAAAATGTGAGGTCATCCACCTTGGAAAAAAAAACAGTATAAGGGAATATTATTTGAATGGGGAGAAATTACAACATGCTGCGGTGCAGAGGGACCTGGGGGTCCTTGTGCATGAATCCCAAAAAGTTAGTTTGCAGGTGCAGCAGGTAATCAGGAAGGCGAATGGAATATTGGCCTTCATTGCAAGAGGGATGGAGTACAAAAGCAGGGAGGTCCTGCTGCAACTGTACAGGGTATTGGTGAGGCCGCACCTGGAGTACTGCGTGCAGTTTTGGTCACCTTACTTAAGGAAGGATATACTAGCTTTGGAGGGGGTACAGAGACGATTCACTAGGCTGATTCCGGAGATGAGGGGGTTACCTTATGATGATAGATTGAGTAGACTGGGTCTTTACTTGTTGGAGTTCAGAAGGATGAGGGGTGATCTTATAGAAACATTTAAAATAATGAAAGGAATAGACAAGATAGAGGCAGAGAGGTTGTTTCCACTAGTTGGGGAGACTGGAACTAGGGGGCACAGCCTCAAAATACGGGGGAGCCAATTTAAAACTGAGTTGAGAAGGAATTTCTTCTCCCAGAGGGTTGTGAATCTGTGGAATTCTCTGCCCAGGGAAGCAGTTGAGGCTAGCTCATTGAATGTATTCAAATCACAGATCGATAGATTTTTAACCAATAAGGGAATTAAGGGGTATGGGGAGCGGGCGGGTAGGTGGAGCTGAGTCCACAGCCAGATCAGCCATGATCTTGTTGAATGGCGGAGCAGGCTTGAGGGGCTAGATGGCCTTCTCCTGTTCCTAATTCTTATGTTCTTATAGGCAGTTCCTCGAAACGAGGATGACTTGCTTCCACGCCAAAAAAGGATGAGTTCACAGGTGTTTCAATGAAGGACCTAATATTCCAGGTCCTGAACTAAATCGTGAAGGGTGGAGATGCCTGTGCGTGGATTTTTTTAACATGGGGTGGCCGTTGCACACCAGCCACCACATGGGCTTGACAGAGCTGGTTCTGCGTCCAGTGGCAAGACGATTGGAGACCTGCTCTGCTAAATGGACCTGGTGCGCATACATATCGCAATGTGCGTTGGTCCGTGCTGCCCCTGGGCCCTCGCCTCTTCTGACCCCAAACTCATGCCTCTCAATGCACTTATCCTGCGAAGCACAATGATCCATCCCCAATATTCTGCAAACGTAGTACAGCAACGACATTTTGAAATTCATGAGAATAAACATAAAAGACAGAAAAGTCGTATATATGAAAATATTAAATAAAATAGAAAGACAAGAAAAAAGACACTTGGGAAGCAGAAAGCATTCCATTCTAAAAAAAAAATGTTGGTGGAGTGCCTTTGAATCAATAGATATGGTGGCTCTAATCACAGATACTGTTACATTGAAAGAAATGATTAAACTATTCCTCTCACAAAAGATGTGCTTTGTATTAGTTTTTAATATAAAAATGTGTTTTCCTGAGCTGCAGGCAGCTATAAATTATTTCCAAATAAATAGATGATTGCATTCTAGTGAACGTTATGGAATTGAATGTGATTCCTCTTATGTGTGAGCTGTGAGTAGGATGCTAAGAGGCTGCAGGGTGACTTGGACAGGTTAGGTGAGTGGGCAAATGCATGGCAGATGCAGTATGATGTAGATAAATGTGAGGTTATCCACTTTGGTGGCAAAAACAGGAAGGCAGAATATTATCTGAATGGTGACAAATTAGGAAAATGGGAGATGCAACGAGACTTGGGTGTCATGGTACATCAGTCATTGAAAGTTAGCATGCAGGTATGGCAGGCAGTGAAGAAGGTGATAGAGAATTCAAACAGGCTCATTTAGACAGGCTGTGAAAATTCACAGACAACAAGTCAGAGATGCTATGTGCATTTCAGCCACATTGCATGAAGTCATCAATCAACTTGACATTTTCGGACCTTGGGTAGCGAGCCAATAAAACATTAAAAGACTTTCAATTGAGCCAATAAGGTCAAAGAAGGCGAGTTCTTCTGTAAATTGATCCAGGCATAAATACAGCCATTTTGACCATGTGTCTCAGTAAGACAAAGAAACTGGCAATCAGCCAGCAGTTTGTTGCTCTCTGCTGAGATTAAAAAGTTAAAACTATCATCGGAGTTCGTATTTCATTGGAAATGAAGAGATCTAACAATTTTGGTGCTGCGAACAGGATCGCTGAGGAAAGAAACTGAATTTTGGACATCGGACCTATATACTGAGGTAAGGACTCCTCTTTTTAAAAAAAAGTCCTCGGTCAAAAATCTAAATTCGCCTCTCCTTCTACGCGATTCCGAAAGCCTCCGGTTTGCGAACCCTCCGGTTGGTAGTCGGCTCGAGGTCCCATAGACGTCTAAACTTCGGCGGTGTGTTAGTTAATTAGTCACCGACCTATTGATCGGCTAGCAGGCCTACGACTCGAGACCCCAGTAAAGAACTCAGTAAAGAAATGGCAGCAGGAGAAAAGGGCAAAGAATTGCCTACAACTGTTAAAGGTGGGCAGGCACCATCTCAAGTTTCGCTAGATTTAATTCTCGAACAGTTGAAAGAATACATAGAGCAACAATTCAACTTATCTAAAACCTGTATTAAAATCGAACAAAAGTACGGAACCTCCAAAGGACAATGGTCCTTGGACGAGATTAAAAGCATCTGGGGAAAAACGACCCGTATGAAAAATAAAGAGCGAACTAGATGGTCCCTCGCGGTTATGGGCCAGATTCGAAGCCGGAATGAAATTATAATGCGTTCCCAACATGATCGAGAACTGACCAGTACAAAGGATCAATTGCAAGCTGTTTGTGCACAGCTGCGACAGAAAAAGCTTGAACTTGAAAAGCTGGAAGTGGAAGTTAAAGATCTTAAAGGTGAAATTAAAGAATGGAAAAAATCATTAGGTCAAGAGACAGTAATAGGAAAAGGAAAATGTATTCATCAATTCCCAGGGTACCCATGTTTGGATAAATTAAAAGCGCAAACCCAAAGACACGACCGAGGAATAGATACGGTTTCTGAATCCTCCGACAATACAGTGTCGGAGGATGATGAAGAATTTGGGGTGCGCTTTGCCCCATTTAAAAAAAGACGAGTTGTAGTCAAATCAGAAGAGACTGCGGATGAGGGCGGAACCAAAAAAACAAAGAGAAGGGTGTATGCAGAATACTTAGTTCATGCTCCGGCAGACCCAGAGAAAATTGATAAATGGTCCAAGGAATTGCCCAATCCAAAGAAAGGGGGAGTAAAAACGTGGGACCAATTGGACCGCTTAAGAAATATATATCAACTTCATCCCTGGGACGGAGTGCAAATTTTGACCATAATGGTGCCAAAAACACAGGGAAGAAAATTGCACGACAAGGTAGATGAAGCTTTGGGGCAGAATGAGCAAGAATTAGACGCAGGATGGGAGGCGATTAAACACTGGCTGCAAGCCTTCAGTCCAGCTTAGACAGACTGGGGAAAAATTGCAGCCTGCCAACAGAAAGGAACAGAGGAGGTCCTGGAGTATGACGAGCGGTTTAGATGCACGTGGCTCAAACATTCGGGCATGAATAATACAGATGAGGAAATGGATGAACAAATGTTTGGACCCCTGAAAGCAGCTTTCGTGGCAGGTCTAAAGCCAGAACTGTCCAAAATGCTTAAGATAGTGTTACCGGACTGGGAAGGTAGAGGAACTACCTTTGCAGCATTGGTGGATCGATGTAACCAATTAGATCGGGATATGGGAGCTAAAGTCCGAGCTGTACAGGCTATGGGATGGAAATCCCAGGATTCCGATAAACAGTCATTCGGAAAATTAGCCGGAAAATGTCATTATTGTGGGAAAGAAGGTCACTGGGCCAAGACGTGCAGGGCAAAACAGAAAGGTCGTGGCTGGGGAAGAGGACGCCGCCAGGGATACAATTCAGCCAACAAGCCAGGCTTGTCACAAGATAACGACCTCATAGAAGCATTTAAGCGACTGACAATACAACAACAGAAGGAGTTACTTGGGATAGCAAAAAACGATTAGAGCCCACCCTGGCCCCCCTCCTCGCACTAATACAACAAAGGGGAGATGGGCTATATATAACTGTGAGGGTGGGCGATAAGGATGTGGACTGTCTTTTAGACACAGGGGCGGAATTAACATGCTTACCCCTACAATATGGAGACTTTTTGCCGTTGGATGGTAGGGCACGTACAGCCTATGGAGTTGGGGGCCATAAAATGGAAATTAAAAGGATAACACCGGTACTTATAGGGCTGGGTCCACATGAACTAACCATGCCGGTCTGGATAGGCCCAGTAGATCAACCCCTTTTGGGAATGGACGTTCTAATCCAAGTAGATTCATCGTTGCATTTCGAGGATGGTCGGGTGACATGGTCAATTAGAACTTTGAAGAAAGAAGAATTGAAGGAACACCCGATATGGGCTAAAGATAAGAACGATTGTGGCCTACTCCAGATGGAGCCTGCGTCATTGACAGGGACCAAGCCTCCATGCACTAAACAGTATCCCATCAGTCCAACTGCCATCGCGGGAATCTTACCGGTTATTCAGCAATTGGAGAAACAAGGGGTGCTTATTAAAACGCATAGCTCCTCCAATAGCCCCGTGTGGCCGGTACAGAAATCTAATGAGACTTGGCGTTTGACTGTCGATTATAGGAAAGCTAACCAGTGTATTGATCAAAAAGCTCCTTTGGTCGCAGATCCCTCCACCATTTTTAATGCCCTCAAACCGGAACATAAATATTTCTCGGTTATAGATATGGCCAACGGATTTTGGTCGGTGCCTCTGGCACCGGAGGTTCGACAGTGGTTTGCTTTCACTGTCCAAGGACAACAGTATACTTGGACCCAGTTACCGCAGGGTTTCCACAACAGCCCTACGGTATTCCACATGGCTTTACAAAGCCATTTGCGAGAATTACCTCCCCTGTCATCCACAGTCATCCAATATGTAGACGATATCCTGCTAGCTTCAAACACGGAAGAATAGCATGAACATGATTTACGAGCTTTGCTGGATCACCTTCGGCTGAAAGGACATAAAGCCAGCATCGACAAAGCACAAATATCCCAAGAAGAGGTTGTATACCTGGGACAAAAGATTTCACAAGGAAAGAGAGAACTTACCCAGGATAGAACTGCAGCCATTCGGGCTGTTAAAAAACCCACCACTATTCAGGAACTAAGGCCTTTTTTGGGATTGTGTAACTTTAACAGAAATTGAATTGACTCCTTCACTCAGCTTGCTCAGCCACTGAATGATATTTTAAAGGGGAAATGTGCCTCTAAAGAAGCCATCACCCTCACTAAAGAACAGCAAGAGGCCTTCCTGAGTTTGAAAAAGGCTTTGTATTCGGCACCGGCTCTGGGAATCCCCGACAGTGGTAAGCCATTTACCCTGTTTGTCCATGAGAAAGAAGAATATATGACAGCTATACTGACACAAGAACATGGGGATCGGCAAAGACCTGTTGGCTATTATTCGGCAAAACTGGATGCGGTAGCCCTCGGATGGGGAAGTTGCCTAAGGGCCATGGAAGCTACATGTCGAGCGGTAATGATCACTACAGTCTAGTCCTCGACCAAAAGCTGATTGTCCAGTGTCCCCACACCGTACACGCTTTGCTGTCTATGAATAGAATGTCTCAGGTGACAGCAGCAAGATAGACCCGCTGGACAGCAGTTTTGGAAGCTCCTAATCTCCATATCGTCCGGGCCAGCCCGGTTAATCCTGCAACTATGCTCCCGATGTCAGAATCGAGGGAGCAAGAGGGGGGAGAATGTGAAGAGCATGGCTGCGTGGAGATTTTAAAAGAAACAGAAGAAGCAGTCTTAGCAGCAGAGGAGCCTCTGCACAACCCAGACCTCATCCTGTTTACAGATGGTTCCTCCTTTGTTGACAATGGTACCAGAAAAGCAGGATGGGCAGTTACAACCTTATATGAGGTAGTGGCAAAAGGACGTTTACCCTCAGGAACGTCAGCACAACAGGCCGAGTTACGGGCCCTGTCAGAAGCATGTCAAATAGCAGAAGGACAGACAGCTAATGTCTACACAGATTCGCGTTATGCTTTTGGAGTCGCTCACGACTTTGGTATGTTATGGCGGAAAAGAGGATTCCTCACTGCTGCTGGTACACCTATCCGAAATGGAAAAGAAGTCCGAGACTTACTGGAGGCCATACAATTACCTCAGGAAGTGTCCATCCTGAAGTGTAAGGCCCATACCAAGGAAAATACCACAGAAGCACAGGGAAATGCCCTAGCCGACCAGGCAGCTAAAGATGCCGCCTCACAGGGCGTTCCTCCAGAAGAACCAACACAGATGTGCAGATTGAAAGCACTCAGGACTCTGACACGAGACCTTCAAACAATGCAAGGCGAGTGCTCCCGAGAGGAAAAATGGACATGGATTGAGGCAGGAATTAAGCTATGCGAAGATGGTGTCTGGAGACAAAGAGTTACCGACAAGCCAGTCGCGCCACAAGCGCTTATGCCTTTTTTAGCCCAACAGATCCACTCGTGGGGACACTTGGCCTCACAACAGATGACGGCATGGTTCCAGAAAAGCTGGTGGGGTCGGGGATTTAAAAAACATGCCCAGCTGGTAACAGACCGCTGTGTGGTCTGCCAGAAAAATAATTCTGGACCCATCACTGTAATGCCCCAACTGAGGCCCCCTGCCCCTGTCGGACCATTCCAGCATCTGCAGGTTGATTACCGTATATACTCGCGTATCCTACGATCTCACGTATCATGCGACCCCTAAATTTTCGTCCCCAAAACATGATTTTATCATATATCTCATGTATCATGCGAGTCACTTTTTTGAGATACCAGATGCCACTAGGCTAGGCTTTCAAACAAGTTTAACAAGTACCCAACACATAACAAGTACCCTAACACATAACAACGATCGAATACAGACCTTAACAACCGAATCATGAAACATCGAGTGGATTCTGTTGTGAAAGCTGTTCGCGAATCGAACACCGATATAGCAATCATTCCAGCTGGCTTGACTAGCGTCGTTCAGCCACTTGATGTATCCATTAATAAGCCATTTAAAGACAATATAAGAAAGAAATAGAATGACTGGATGATGGAAGGAGAGAAATCATTTACGAAGGGAGGGAATATGAAGGCTCCGGATTTGCCTCTACTGTGTTTGCGGGTAAAAGAAGCATGGGCTGAGATAGATGGAGATTTGATTGTTAAAGCCTCTAATAATGCAGCAAACTTCAGAGGGAGTTGTGGGTGGCGATCTCTAGACCACAGCAAAGATACAGTACACGTGACAATAGAGGCTGCAATCCAGCCCAGGAGATACCTGCCGAGATTCAGCGTGGATACGGTCTGCTTAACAGCCTAACAGCCTAATCTTGGCCAGCACTTCACACCCGCAAATTTTGTATCTCGCGTATCATGCTACCCCCCAAATTTAGGTTACAATTTAGGTCTTCAAAAGTCGCATGATACGCGAGTATATACGGTATATATCTCTTCCTTCATGCCAAGGATACACAAACATTCTTGTCATGGTCGACAGATTCTCTAGATGGGTAGAAGCTGTCCCAACTAAAAGAGCCACAGCCAATCACACTGCAAAGGTCTTGTGTAAGGATTACATTCCCCAATGGGGAGTCCCGAGTAGCATTGACTCAGATCAGGGAACACACTTCACAGGTGCTGTCTGCCAAGAAGTCTGTAGGTTACTGAACATTACATGGGATTTACACTGTCCTTTTCATCCACAATCATCAGGACAAGTAGAGCGAATGAATCGAACTCTGAAACAACGGCTTGCCAAATATCACCAAGAAGGAACACCATGGCCACCAATAGTGCTATGTAGCATTAGGGCAACCCCGAACAGAACTACAGGTCTAAGCCCATTTGAAATTATAACAGGAAGACCCATGTCGCTGCCAGGAACTATCGATTTACGGAAAGCTGATGTTCACTTAATGAGTGACACTTTGTTATCATACTGTCAGAACTTAACCAATGCTATTAGTTCTGTTTCCCGACAGGTATCGGCAGCTTGGGGTAATCCACCCGAAGGAGGACATGACATCATCCCGGGAATCTGGGTCTATGTGAAAAAGTTGCATAAAGAACCTTTGGGTGCCAAGTGGGAGGGACCTTATCAAGTGTTGTTGACCACCCAGGCAGCTGTTAAAGTCCAAGGAAAGAAAGCCTGGATCCACGCTTCACACGTTAAACGAGCACCCGTAACTGAAGCTGAAATCTAATAAGGACAATTACATTTTGCGAAAATGTATAAATTTACTGTAGTATTGATTGTAGGTATTCTAGGCATAGGCCTACTTCTTACTAGCCGACCCTCTGCACCAAAGGGAAATAGTAGGGTAGCAAGGGAATTACATGTAAATACCTTTTACTTTTATATTGTTTGTTTATGTTGATTACATGTTGTTGCGACCAGGCAGCTGTAGCTGCTGTCCCGCAGGTGAGACACCTTGCAGGTCCCAGCAGACCGTCTGTACGTGGCATATGAGTATGTTATGCTTAAGGAAAGGTTGTTTATTGATTTGGATTAAATTGGAATAAGGTTAATTAACCTACTAAAACCAGACTTCCATTGTGACCACGATGGAACTCGGGTTGGTGTAAATTTGTGTGGAAGCTACTAGTCCGGACATGTGGCGAAACACATCAACAAATTTTAGAAGGAAACTCTATTAACATGTATGAAATTATTTTGTAGAATGTTTAACCAGTGATACCTGAAGTTTTATGATTCAGTTTGTGAAAGAACCAAAGGGGGGATTGATAGAGAATTCAAACAGGCTCATTTAGACAGGCTGTGAAAATTCACAGACAACAAGTCAGAGATGCTACATGCATTTCAGCCACATTGCATTAAGTCATCAATCAACTTGACATTTTCGGACCTTGGGTAACGAGCCAATGAAACATTAAAAGACTTTCAATTGAGCCAATAAGGTCAAAAAAGGCGAGTTCTTTTCTGTAAATTGATCCAGGCATAAATACAGCCATTTTGACCATGTGTCTCAGTAAGACAAAGAAACTGGCAATCAGCCAGCAGTTTGTTGCTCTCTGCCGAGATTAAAAAGTTAAACCGATACCGGAGTTCGTATTTCATTGGAAATTAAGAGATCTAACAGAAGGCAAATGGCATGTTGGTCTTCATAGCGAGAGGATTTGTGTATAGGACCAGGGAGATCTTACTCCAGTTGTACAGAGCCTTGGTGAGGCCACACCTTGAATATTGTGTACAGTTTTGGTCTCCTAATCTGAGGAAGGACATTCTTGCTATTGAGGGAGTGCAGCGAAGGTTCATCAGACTGATTCCCGGGATGACATATGAACAAAGATTGGATCGCCTAGGCTTATATTCACTGGAATTTAGAAGAATGAGAGGGAATCTCATAGAAACATATAAAATTCTGACGGGATTGGACAGGTTAGATGCAGGAAGAATGTTCCCGATGTTGGGAAGTCCAGAACCAGGAGTCACAGTCTAAGGATAAGATGAGGACCGAGATAAGGAGAAACTTCTTCACTCAGAGAATTGTGAACCTGTGAAATTCTCTACCATAGAAAGTTGTTGAGGCCAGTTCGTTAGATATATTCAAGAGGGATTTAGATGTGGCCCTTACGGCTAAAGGGATCAAGGGGAATGGAGAGAAAGCATGAATGGGGTACTGAAGTTGCATGATCAGCCATGATCATTTTGAATGGTGGTGCAGGCTCGAAGGGCCGAAAGGTCTACTCCTACACCTATATTCTATGTTTCTATGTTTCTATTGTAGCTCTATCTAGTAGCCTGGCTGAGAACTGATAAAACTCATCCCATATTAGAAGTCAGAAGCTGAGCCTTCAGTTATAGGGCAATCATTTTCAAAGTACACACTGCTAGTGTGTGAGGCTCCTCACCGCCAACATGTACGCACAAAATTAGCTCCCATTCACTGCTATACTGCAAAGCAGCTAGAATTTCCTGAGCAGGTTAAAACATTTTTTTCATCAAGGACCATGAAGTGTCCTCTAAAACCTGATACTGCAATAAAACTTTAGAATGCAGTTAACATGCTTAACAATTCAGATAAGGTGAAATAAATGAGGAACTACTCCAAGTGTTTACTAAGATTGTAACTTGACCTATTGGTGCAGTAAGAACATAATGATTAGCCAGCACTTTTCTCATTTACATCTCATGATTTGAAAAGATAATCAGAAAGTTGAGCAGGAAAAAGCATCTTTTCTTCTCATAATCCTTAGATTACATTTTACTAGCTCTTGTTGCTGTTTCATTGTATTAAATTATCTATTTGTTTGGCGATTTCAGTTGAACCAATGAAGACTAAAAACAACTTGAAATTTTATGTAGAATTCTTGAGGCTGAAAATCCACAGCTCTTCCAGTGCACTCCCACTGGAGTTATGGGTGGGAGTGCACTGGAACAGCCGTGGAACAGTGATGGAAGGCCTGGAAATAGACTGGGGCCAGATATGCTAGGTACCAGTCTTACACTGGGAATCATGGCCTCGATCCACAGAAAAAATGAACGGGCTGTAATATGCGGCCCTTACTGGCGGATGCGAGGTGTGCACGCGCCCTTCAGGACCGCGCAAGTTTCAGGTTTAGTCATGCGCTGCACGCGTAAGCTCTGCTTTTACCAGCATAAGAGTTTTAAATAGAAAAAGAACATTTTATCAATAATTTATACATTTTATTTTAGCCCCTTTAAAACATGTTATTTTTCCAAAAATGTAATTTTTGTTTTATATATTTAATTAAATGCCATTTTAATTGATTTTAAATATGTGATTTTAATTTTGTTTATTTGAAGTCTAGCGGTATTTTTGGAATATTCCCATTCATACTAATGGGGTTTCTGTCTATACCAAATCCCCATAAGTATGAATGGGGATCCCTTTCTTTTATTAGTTGGGCCAGCCCACGTGATCCATGGGGCGCTTGCGAACTGCGTGCGCCCCTGAGATACGTGGGCCTCTACCGCAATACACCGTACCTCCCGGATCATCAGATATGTGGACATTTTATTTGCGGATTGGTAGCATTGCCACACAGGAAGTCACATTTTCTTAAATAATTTTAAAGCAGCCTCCTTGGAATGGGGAGAGTTTGGGGCACATTTCAGCTCTCTCCAGGGGAGGAGTAACTGGCACCCATCTCCCCCATATCCAGCAAGTTGCCTCAGACTTTCTTCATGTTCAGACTTGTGGGCACCCAAGATGTGCCTTAGTGACATGGGTGCCCACCACTCTTATACAAACAGGAGAGGACCTCCCCTAATCCTGCAAAAATATTTTTGTCAGCCAAGTATCTGACACATGTGAAAACCGATGCCATGCTTAAGCATTTAATAACCAAGACACTGAGAAATCAACATTAATAGATTTTCTATTTGTCTGATGTGGATTGCATAATTTTTTGCCATAAAGACACTGCCCACTTAACTTAAGTACAAAGAGCTCAGGTGCAGGATAGAAAGAGTCAAGATTTTGAGACCCTAAAATGCACAGGAATTTAAGCAGCTGCAACCACTCAACTTATCAACAAGGAGCACTGGTAAACTTCCCTCTGTCTATCCAGATAGGACCACCCGTTATCTGGAGCTAAATAACGAGACTCCCAACTCCATTCTCCAGGTCCCATTAATAACTGGCAAGCATGGGTTTGAACCCTCATGTGGTAGACAGCAGATATCAGGACCTCCTTGTCCCAATATTTATGGGCAGGTGGGGAGGGAGTGGAGGAGTGCTGCAGCAGGAGGAATACCCAGAAATTCTGGGGAAGCGGAGGTCCTGCTGCACTTAATGACAATACCTCATTTTCTTATTCTGTTTCCCATCTGGCAGCTGGCCAGATTGACAGGATGGCCAGCTGCTGGGTGGGAAAGCCAAGCAGCAGCAGGGGACCATTGGGGATGCTCCCTGGCTATAGGGAAAGATTGGCGGATGGAGTCTGACAATTGGAAGGGAAAGATCGGGTATTAGTGGGGTGACTGGTTGGAAGATCGTGAGCCAGGAGGTTCTGGATCGGGGGTTGGACAAGGGAGGGGGTTGAGGCGCTGATCGTGACAGCGAAGAGCTCTTACCTTCTGCAGCCAGCTGCTCTTGTCTCCATTTGTCTGCTGGGTTTCCCAAGTCCCGGAAAATCCAGCCAGCAGCTGTTAAATTTAAATTCCCACAGTGCAGCTGGGAGCCTGTTGTTGGCGGGCGGAGAGGGGCATGTAGGGGTAAATATTGACCCACTTATTTCTGGCCTAGCGAATAGCACAATTTATTATGAAATGTGAGTGCATTTCCATTATCCCCTTGACCACAGCATGGACATACAGAATACTTTATTAAATGGTTGAATGGTGTGGACTTTTAACAGAAGCTTCTTTCTGTAATGCAGTCATGGTAGGCACAGAACCTTGAATATCTTAGTGTATGGCTTCATACCTTGCCTCTAGGTATTGCATTCCAGCAGCTGCTGTACCAGCCTTCAGAGTTTCTTCAATAATTACATGATAGACGTCTGCCTTCAGCATGCTATAAGAGCATACCCAGGACTGCTTGCAATGCATTGGCCAACTTGATGCTCTTGAAATCTTAATTCCAATGCCATGTACCTGGCATACTTAGCAATAACTAATTAATACAGACTCTTATGTGAGCAGCTTTGGCGCAGACATTGTGAGGTTGACTTCCCTTTCAGGGTACAGAGCAATAGCCTTCCCTCCCTGCAAATGTTCCCCTTATATTTCACCAACCTACCTCCCAATTTAGTCCTGGACCTTGCACATAGGCTGAAGGAAATACTTCTGTTGCATTCGAAAGACTACTAAATCATGAGAGAGACCTGTTTGTATGTGTATCTTATATGCTTAACTTGTATCGAGACTTTCCTGTTACTGAATAAAGACGAGAAAGCCCAAGTACCCTTCACCCCTTCTCAGTATGATCTGGATGAAATATATTCAACCTAACAGTCATCAGGTACCAATATGAATCAGCATACAGAGGCTTCATTGGCTCTATCGGGGTCACATCTGACAGGATTTCTTGAGTAGTGTGGGAACGCCTACAGTCATTACCCCAAATTGCTGCCACGGCATAAGTGATCTCTCTGCCCTCGGTGAAGACTCTGCTCAATACAACCTGGAAGGCAAGAAGGAAGGCTAGAAGGTTAAGTGATAAAATTATTTGTTTGAGGCCAGCCGAAGCAGGAATGCTTCTCTGGGTTCTACAAGAATAATGTGGAGTGCTCTGGCTCTTCACCCGCCACCTTCCTGCTGGCCAGGGCTGTTGTGTATGCATGCCTGTTTACTGTGTGATGTCTGTAACACTGTATGCAACATTGACTGTACCCTTGTACACACCTTACCGGTACACTAGAGGGTGCTGTTGCTGGAGACCAAGGGGTTGCCTGCACACGGCAGGTAACCCAGTATAAAAAGGAACACACAGCTTGTTGTTGGCACTCAGGAGTGGAATAAAGGACTGCAAGTTTGCAGAGTTTAAGCACCATACCCTGCCTCGTGGAGTCATTACTAAAGGTGCCTGCATACACCATAAGGACAATCTTCCTGCCTCCCCAACTTGTGCCTCCCCAACTTAGTGAGCTGCAGCAGGACATCCGATAGGGATGCGCAGTTTGTCGGATGTTCATGTGGCCTGGCCCTCAAAATAGACCGAGATTCAGTTGCAGGTATCGGGTTGTCCAGCCTAAACATTCCATGGGCTGGCCTCCCAGAGTTAAATTTCCCCCCAATAAATTACCCTTTTACAGCTGAGTAGTACCAAATTTATTTGGGGAGAAATAAATCACCTGTTTCTGATATTAAAAAATCTCACCAATATCAAAGCAAAAACTACTTTTATTAAGGAATTTATTGAATCAAGCTTTGTCCGTTATGACAATAGAGTTTCATTGTATATTGTAACTACCCTGGAAGAGCATTTTAAAATGACTTTTGAATACATTGCATGAACTTCCTTTCAGGAAAATATCAATCACGTTCCATTTCCTAAATAAAGCAAAACCACGAGTTTCAGTGTTTCACAACGTCAGGAGCATAAATCCTTGATAGTAAGTCAGATTAGTGAAGCTGTGTGACAAAGAGCAAAACAAATGGAACTGTCCAAATTTATTTAGTAAGCTTAAACATTCCTTGCGCAACAATTAATTCCTGTATGTTGCCAGGTTAATTCAATATGGGATTATTAACTTTCTGTGTTTTTTATGTATCACTGAGTTTTTAAAAGCAAATTTTAAAAATACCTTAATATATAGATAATACAGAATGAAATGTTGGCATTAATTTTAGTAATTTACATTTATTTCAGAAAAACAAACTTATAACTAATGTAAACTAATACTGTATTTGCAGTGTCAGCAGCAACACTGTACAGAATAACAGCAAAGAAGAAGTCCATTCGACCAATCGTGCCCATGCTGGCTCTTTGGTACAGCTGTCCAATTAATGCCACTCCCTTGCTCTTTCTCCATAGCCCTGTATTTGTTTTGCCTTGAAGTATTTATCCAATTCTCTTTTGAATGTTACTTAATCTGCTTACACCGCCATTTCATGCAGTGCATTCCAGATCACAACTCATTGTGTAAAGAAATGTTTCCTCATAGCCTCATATTTACTGATGTAAGGTCTGTAGATCATGGGTGTGGAGTTTAAAAAATGGAGAAGAGACAATGGAGCAAAACAAAGCAAGTGAATTAACTTTCAACTTTGGTTAAGATCAGAATGAGGGAGCTAAATTTTCCTTTCTATTTTAAATAAGGGATCAGCACCGGAGTTAATATACACCAATCTGAAACTCTAGCCTGTTAAGCTGGAAGACAGAAGGTAGAATTATAGGTGGATTTTCCTCTGCTGCATTTCATAGTTTACTAGTGCAACTGAAGAGGAAATTCAGCCCCGGTGAGATTAAAGCTGTAAAATGGATAAAGTTATAACCATGTGAATAGGAAATATAGATCTAAAATGGGAAAGGTAAAAAGTTGTAAATTATAGGCTAGCAAGGGATGCTGGAGATTGGGGCTGTAGGGTGGGGGGGGGGGGGGCGGGGGGCAGGGGAGGCTGAAAATTGTGACGGGGAGGCTGGAGATTGGGGCAGAGATCAGAGCTGGTGGGGTGGGGGTGCCCCTTCTGCACTTCCTTCAGCAGAACCTCCATGTTTTTTTCTGTGGATGGAGTAATTCTGATAGTTCCAGCTGACATCTTTCCAAGCACAACAATCAGCCTCCAGGCAAAAAGAGATGGAAGCCTTTTAATTGCGGCAACCCTTTAAGAGCTGCTGCACTCCCTATTACCTGCCCACTAGCTGCAAGAAGACACTGTACACATCAGTTAAACATGCAATGATCTCATTTAAATTATGTAAATTAAGTGATACCACTGAATCTGGCAGGGTTGCGAGGCCAATCTGCTTGCACTGGAGCACAGTGATTGGGGCTCGCTTTTGCTCAAAATCAAGGAATCAGCCCATATCAAAAACAAAACTAAATGAGATTTTAAAAATGTTTTAAAAAAATGAATACCAACTTATACATGTATTAAATTAGATATCATAGTTAACTTAAAACCAGCAGTTGTGCAAGTTTTACTATGCAGTATAATCGGGATCAAAGAACAGTAACTTTTGACGATAATTAGTTAATAAATCATGATCAGTAATAGAATTATATAGAGCTCAGTGTTGTGCTTTTAAAGATGTGAGGAATCTTTATATAAAACTTTAAAAAGTCTAAAAAACCTAAAAGCAAGCAATCCCAGCGTCGTGATTATGTGAACAGTCAATGGGCTCCCATCTCAGTGATTCACATTCAGTAATAGTTTTCTCATGTCCAATGCATGACAAATTTTTCAACCAAATTCTTCCCCTTCCTGTTGGTAAACACAAGGAAAAAAGTCAGTCAAAACCAAATACACTGAAATCTAAGAAAGACGAAGAAGGCAACTTAGAATTATACATGATCTGGGTACAGCACACACTGCATGCGCCTAACAAGGCCCACCAGTCTCTTTTGTTTATTACCAGCAAGCTGCAAGTGTGAGTTATGGCCCCAGATACTGGTCATGGGAGAGGGGCAGCAAGATCGGACGACGTCCCAACCATCGTGTGTGTGTGGGGGGGCGGCGGTGAAGGCAATCAGAAAGCGTGGGGGACGCCAGAAATAGATGGCAGAGGTCCGTGGTTTTAATGTGAAACTGCGGGTTAGGTCGCATGTAGATCTGGCAATCTTGAATGCAGCATTTTGCAACATATTGCTGCGTTCAATCTAAACAAATTTCTGGTTTGGGTCCTAAAACAAGTGTTTGGTCCCTTAATAGCGTATTCAGGGCCGAACACACGTTTTAGGCACCGGCCAGGGAATCTATTACAATGCCCGTTCAAATCTGATGTTGGATGTATTTCCCTTGCTATTTGGACACGGGAGGTTGGTTCCCTAAATTGGGCTTTTTTATAGCTGTTTTCTGCACGGAAAACAGGTGCAGCATGGTCCAGTTTCTATGTCATTTTTGAAGCCAAAGTACTATTCAATAAAACATGAATGAAAATATTTGCCTGGAATTTCCTCCATGCCGGCAATGTGACATTTGTTTGTCCATTCCTGCACCCATTCTGCTGATGTCAAATTATATCCAAATTCCTGTGAATTTATTAGCATATATCCAAACATAAAGTGTGTCTAAATCAGTGGAAACAATCGGGGCCCAAGGAAAGTGCCAAACTCACGCCATATATTTTTTCTTTAAGTATGAAAATTAACATTTTCACTTTGCACAGCATGTTTAAGAAGTTTTTTGATTGTTAATATGATTTATACTGATGCCATAAAAATTAATTCAAGGATCAGTACTGTGCAGGTCTCAGTGATGATAAAAAAAGAATTAAAATGCTAAAGAAAATTGCAATAACACACCAGAAAAATTACTTTGTGTTTTGCTGCGCCTGAAAATCTGGTCATAATTTGAAGAGAGCCCCTGAGAAACACAACTGCAGGAAACCCACGCATGAGGTGTTGTAACTCGGGGGCGGGGCCATTATTATGAGCGGAGATACTATCAGGCGAAGGGATTGAGGGGTGATCATCAAAGACCGAAGAGATTTGGGCTTATTGTACATATACAGGTAACTCACTCATACTCAAAATTCTGCAAACGTTTAATAACTTATTTATTTGAATAACGGCCCGATTGCACGTGCATCTGGGCACAAATACGCAGCAAATTCCAGGCCATACCATCTGAACTGTCCAAAGCTCCTCGATCTATTACAATCATATTTGGGCACTTGAGCAAACAAGTTTCAGGTAATAAATAGTACTCTATAAGGCGGAAGCTAGCCAATAAAAAAAAGAGTAAGCACCCTCTACACCTCTTAAAGATTTGTTTCACCCGCCTCTCCCTCCCTCGGTTCTATCTTTTGTTTCTCCTGTTTCTGATATTAACCCAGTGTGTCCTTCATCTAGCTCTTATCATACGATCTGTCACCTTCACAAATCCACCATTAACTTGAAGAGGAGGTGAAGGGATGGAAAACAGACCTTTGCATTTGTATATTGCTTTATCGTATCTCAAAGGTATCTCACGTAGAATGAATTACTTTGAAGTGCAGTGCCGTTGATCTTTGGACATTACAGGGCTTTTGAGACCATATCACACTATAATTAACCAATGAGGCATAATTACAGATTGCAAAATGCTAAAATTTAAGATTTTTCGCTGGTGACAAATTAGTGCAGCCACAAGTGTCAGTTGTGACTGGGATGGCTCTACATTCCTGGCTTTTTTTCTGAACTGAGACCAAATGTGGCTAAAAGTCTTTTTCAATCAACGTACCTTTGAATAATAATTGTTGCAAGAATACAATGTTGTTCTTACCTCCTCCAATAGTAAAGCTTTGGGTTGCCTGTTGAAAATTCATCATGTGGCAGATTACATGTGCATCATTCAGATCCCATCCTTCATTGCATAATGTCCCCCATTCTCCTTTATGAAAAATTTCCACACGTCCTTGCCTTCCACCACCAACTATTCTAACAAATAAATCAGAACCTGCCACAAAATACAACATACATGTAGATAATTGTCACAGCATTATATTTAAATCTTTAGGGAAAAAAGTACATTTTCTTTACATTTTACTTTCGCACCACAGGTGGATTAGATAACTGTAGATTATGTCTTCGATAAAACAAATATGATTCTAGAAATTACTTTTGGTAATGAAAATGGATAAACACTTAATGCATTTTTTGACAGTTCTCTGTCCACTATTTGAACACAGATGCAACCCATTTAATCTAAATGGGTTAATGCCTTCACTAAAATATCCTCAGCATTGACTTCAAACCCTATGAAGTTTCATGGCTTCGGGTGAAACAAAGGGAGAGAAATTTCCTGCTGAATTCCACCTACAAATCTAGCAGGCCAAGATTGAGTACTCAAGAGGCACGATAGGCTAACTGACGCAGTAGAATTGTGTAGCATGATCACCTGTAACCCCATGGCTCAGCAAATCCCTCATTCTTCAATTACCATTAAGCCAGGAGGCAAACCCTAGTTCAATGGGAAATGCAGAAAAGCATACCAGGAGCAGAACCAGGACCAGGCGTACTTATTGAAGCCACATCACAGGGCTATCGTCCTGCTAATCACTAAAAGCAATAAGGCGGAGACAGAGTTAAGTGGTCCCACATACAACATATCAGAGGAAAGCTCGCTAGTCCTACTACATCCATTCAAGAATGGTGATGGATAGTCAAGCATCTAACTGGAAGAGAAGGCCCCATGAATATCCTCATCCTTAGTCATGATAGAGTTCAATATGTAAACGCAAGAGACAAGGTTGAAGTGTTTGCCATCACCTTCAGCCAAAGTTCCCCATCATAATACATACCAGTGTCCAGTTCACTGCACATCACATTACAAAGCAGTCAAGTGCATTGGAAAGCTATGGACCCTGACAGCATCCTTGCTGTCGTGCTACAGTCCTATGTACCAGATCTAGTCCCCCTGACAAAGCTGCTCCACTGCAACTACAAAACTTCCATCTACCCGACAATGTGGAAAGATGCCTAGGTACACCATCAACATCTTAAGAGTCAACTCTGACCAGGAACTTAACTGCACCAGCCATGTCATAAAAATAGCAGGGCAGAGGCTGGGGTACTCTTTGACACGTAGCTCACCAGCTAACCTCTCAAGGCCTCGTCACCATTTTTGAGGCTAAAATCAGGAATGTGATGGGATACTCACCACTCACCTGGAAGGGTACAACTGAAACAACACTCAAGAAGCTCAACAGCATCCAGGACAGAGTGGTCCACCTGATTGGAACCTTGCCACTGGATTGAATATCCACCCCTCCACCACTGGTGCATTGTTGCTGCAGTATATACTATCTACAGGATGCATTGCAGCAACTCACCAAAATACTTCAATTGTAACTCCCAGCCCCACAACCTTTTCCACTGAGAAAGACAAAAGCAAAACTTTTATGGGGGCATCATCACCTGAAAGGTCCCCACCAAGTCACGCACCACCAGATGTCCCAGTACCTGTGCACCCAATTTACACCAGTGGGAATGATCACAGCAGCTGATAAATTTTCCATTATGTTTATCAGGAATTATTCCAATCTTCCTTGACCATCATTTTGTTGGTGGTTGTCAGTCACTTTATCGGCATGATTTACAAGATGTACTTTATTACTTTTCATGGTGGATTTGTATTTTTTGCTGAAGTTGTCCTTTGTCGAGCACTGCTTAAGAATTTTTTCCCCACTGTCTATTGCCATTCATCATAGTCCAGACCTGACTGTCTGATTGACTGCGGTTACAATGTCCAATATAAGCACCAAAAAGTCGTATAAGTATTATTTGCACAAATTGGCTGCTGTGTACCCCTACATTTCTAAAGTGACTGCAACTCAAAAGTACTTTGTTGGCTGTGAATTGTTTTTGGACATCCTAAGGTATTATGGGCTTAATGTTCGCCACCACTCCGTCGTTTTTTTGGCCCACACTGTTTCTTTTGGAGCAGACTAAAATCTGCAAGTTTTGCCAAAGTTTCTGAGCCATTCTAAAGTAGGTATGTTCGATTTTTTTAGTTCCTGATTTTTTTTACGTCACTGGGGGTGGAACCTGTCGGGTGCGCCATTTCTGGCCATTTAAGCGAGTTTGGCCAGGCACTGCACCCTTCTGAAAAACTTTCCCTACACTTAAGGGAATCGACGCAGAGAAGAGAAAATTGGCGGAGAAAAGACACCATTGTTTCAGCAGAGCTGAAGACACAGGGGTGGAGGGCGGTGGTGCGATGCGGGGTCCTTTCGGCCCGGGATAGGTGTGGACCAGTGCGGGGTTCTTTCGGCCCGGGATAGGTGTGGGCCGGTGCGGGGTCCTTTCGGCCCGGGATAAGTGTGGGCCAGTGAGGAGTCCTTTCGGCCCGGGATAGGTGTGGGCCGGTGGGGAGTCCTTTCTGCCCGGGATAGGTGCGGGCCGGTGAGGAATCGTTTTGGCCCGGGATAGGTGCGGGCCAGTGCGGTGGGGGGGGGGGGGCCTTTCGGCCCGGGATTGCAGTGCCACTGGCACTAGAATTGGAAAAAAATCTATAAATGCTAAAAAGCCATAAAGGAATTTCATATTGTTTCATATATTGAGATTTCAGTCTGTTGTCCCAAGTCTCACTTAGTGATTTATTTTACAAAGGGGAAATGCTTTATTTGTGCCTCAGCCCTTCAGGGCATCCCTCGTTACCCTGACAATCTCAGTTTTTCATCGCAAACCTTAAGCTGCACCCACAGAGCTTAAGGAATCTGCACCACTCCAAAATGAAAGGTTCTGCCGACGAAACTTGGAACTTTGTTTTGGCGCAGTTGGGCCACTAAAAAAATCAGACGTATCTCTAAAACAATGCCAAAAAATGTCCATGTGGAATTTTGGGCCCATAATATATACAGCATGTTCTTTCTTTCGTTTTTCCCCCACACAAATCAGGTTCCCTCAGGTGATACAATAAAAAAAAACTCATCCCAAACAATGCCATTTGTTCAAAAATGTTATTTTATGACTTAAAGTGCTGGCAAAATTACATTTGTTTATTTTCACTATTTTTTTGTTGCTATTTACGCGTCACAGTTGTTATTTGAAAATGTTGTGCTTGGTTGCCATAACATATGCTGGGTAATGTAGTTCCACAGAATCAGGGTGAAAAACAATTCCCATAATGCGACACTCCCACACATACACACAATTTGCCTGCACCCACTAGAAATACCAATAAGCCGGTCAGATGTATATGGAGAAAACCTCTTGTAGGATTTGCAACATTAAGTGACCAATTTCCACGCCCCAGTAGGTGCACTTTTCACCCGGGGAGCAACTTGGCTGCCCAGGTGTCTGAGAATTCCAATGGTAGTCTGGGAGTGCTGAGATCCTCTTGGAAAGAAGCTTTAAACTGCTCATCACCCTCCTTATAAAAGGTTTAATTCACAGGCCTTCCACTGTACTCCTGCCAGTTATAACAGGTGTGCACCAAAAGAGCTGTGAATTTTCAGCCCAGTTATTTTTAGCTGCATACATTGACCTGAAAGAAAAATGGAAACTAACAATAGTGGGAAGAAACTATTTGAGTGATTTGATTGTTCAGTTTGGTGGTACTTGCTGCTTTGCGAGGGTGACTTTGAAAAATTGATTGCTCAATTTTGTGCTGGTTAATTATTCCCCATTAATATTTTCCTACTTTTAATTTGTTCACATTTGCTTAGATATTTGATCAGTAACTTAACAGTTCAGTTGTTATTTGAGCCAATCATGATTTTCTGCCCTATGCATTACTAGATTAATTTCACTCTTGAGAAAAGTCACTATAAAGTCACTCCTAGACATTAACACTGCAAAATAAAACAAACTGGGTTGTGACAGTCTGTTCATCTAGCACCTGTCACAAATGTTACCTGACATGCCATAACTCCGCTTCAGGATGCCAGAGCACCTGTCAATGTCATAACACCTGACATGACATGCCTCTTACATGTCACAATTTTGACATGTCACTTACCCTGACATACCACAATACTAACATATCACTACGATATAAGAATTATATGAGCTTGTCATATTATATATCACGGTCATTTATCAATGTAAAACTGTTTCCAGATAAAGTTCTGGCTTTTCCTCATAATACTGCTCATTTTTAACCTCTGATCTCCCTGGATATTTCCTTGTCTCCATTCACAACTGGAGCACATTTTTCTCTTCTATTTCTTCTCTTCTCCCTTGGCTGCTCTTTCTTGCTGGCTTTCTGCTTTTGTTTTTTAGACTTAGATTTTCCTCCAGGAATCTACTTTTTTTGGTGTAAGTTCAAAAATTCCTCAATAAATGTGTGCCAGCATAACTCAGTTAGTTACGATTTTTTTAGGTTAGTTTTTTTTTGCGTCGTATGGGGCATAACCTGATGTCTGCGCCAATTTGTCTCAATTATGTATGTTTGCCCCAAAAAAATGTCTCCTAGGTTGGCGTATGTGATCGTTCCCGAAAAACCTACTGGTGAGTTAAGAAAAAGCAGCGCATACTGAAAAATCGGCGCATAAAGTCACCATTGTTTTTCAGCAAAGTTTTGGAGGGAGCAAAAGAACACTTAAATATGCATAATAAAGATAAAAAACATTTTTACCTTAAAATGCAGTAAATAGAAGTCTGATGGAATTCTGTAAGTTTTCATTTTTTAAACTGACATACCACCACCGAACGTCTGCAAACAGGGCTCAAGGGTCGGAGCATCGGTCGGCAGAATCTGATAGTCGCCCAGACACAGGGGTTCGGGGCTCGGCTTTAAAAGAAGCCTGAGGGGAGGTGGGGGGGCTGTGGAAGGCATATGGAAGGCATCAGAAGCCTGCACTACCCATTAAATCAAGCCCAGGTGGATGCGGGGAGGGCTGTGGAAGGCATCAGAAGCCTGCGCTACCCATCAAATCAAGCCCAGGTGAGTGGGGAGCTGTGGAAGGCATATGGAAGGAAACAAAAGCCTATACTATGCATCAAATGTAGCCCAGGGGGTTGTGGCAGCGGGGGTGGGTTCCCAATCACTGTGCCTGCTCAGACCTGGGTATGGTCCATACAGACCTTGTGGGGAGAGAGAAGAAAGAACCTTATCCTGCCTGCCTCCGCTTTGAGCTTCCTGCAAAGGTAAAATTTAATCATGGGGGCACTACTGACAATACCATACCTTGTGCAAGCCTTCTGCATGATGGTGCTGCGGAGGAGACATTTGATTCAATGTCATCGCATGAGGAACCTCAGAGCACGTAGGGTGATTGGCAGGAGGCCTTACCCATATCGGATATATCGAGACAGGCATTCGTACCTGCACCTGAGTGATGCAGACTGTGTCAGAAGGCTGCGTTTCCGCAAAAAAGTTGTAACTGAGATCTGTGAGTTAGTAAAATCAGACCAGCAACCTAGAAGTCTTAGGAGGACTGCTTTGTCAGTTGAAGTGAAGGTTACAGCTGCACTTTCATTCTATGTATCTGGATCGTTCCAAGCTACAACTGGGGATGTATGTGCCATTTCTCAACATGCAACACATATCCGCATTCGGCAGGTGACTGCTGCACTATATGCCCACAGGAATGACAACATAAAGTTCCCCGTGACTGCCCAGGCAATGCGTGTCAGGGCTATGGGTTTCTCCAGGATTGCTGGCTTCCCCAAAGTAAAGAGCTGCATTGATTGTAGCTTTGGAGGATTCCAAGATGTACAGGAACAGAAAAGATTTCCACTCCATTAATGTGTAGCACGTGTGTGATGACATGCATCGCATCATGTCAGTTGATGCAACATAACCTGGGAGCACCCATGTTGCATTCATCCTACATGAGAGCGCTATATCTGCCATGTTTCAGCAGCAGCCAGAAGGGCCGAGCTGGCTACTGGGAGACAAAGGGTACGGCCTCGCCACCTGGCTCATAACACTCCTACGTGTAACGTGGACGGAAGCTGATCGGGAATACAACATGTCGTACATTGCGAAGTGCAGCAGAATAGAGAGGACCAGTGGCATCTTGAAACAGTGTTTCCGATGCCTGGACCATTCCGGAGGCTACTTGTAATATTCCCCTGAGATTGTCAGTCAGTTCACTGTTGTGTGCTGCATACTGCATAATTTAGCCATCATGAGGCAGCAGCACTGGTAGTAGAAGACCCACCTGAGGGGAGAGTGGCTGATGATAATGATGAGGAAGATGCAGATGACGAGGAGGAGGAGGAGGATGAGGATGAGGAAGCCATGCAACTACCTGAACCCGGAGCTCGACGGCACAGGAGGGCGGACTGTCATGCCCCTGTAACGATTGCTGGAGCCTTGCACTAGCGGCTCATCTGTGAATATGTGGCTGCCTAAAGGATCAGCAGCAACTATTCCACATGTACCATGTTTACTGTTTGGACCTGTTCCGTGGTGTTGTGTTGTGTTAATGGAACAAATGATGGAAATGATTCTTGTTCACTTCAAAAAGTTGTGTTGGTAATGGAACAAATAATGTAAATGATTCAGCTATAATTTAAAATTGATTTTATTCAAAAATGTAACAAACATTTATTTGGACTTAACTTAACTTTAATAAAAATATTCTTGTATCAAACTGCAGCGCATTTTGGAGGGGGAAGGTGAACAGCCAGTTGTCGTGGTGCATACAGGTACCAATGATATAGGTAAAAACCGGGATGAGGTCCTACAAGCTGAATTTAGGGAGCTAGGAGTTAAATTAAAAAGCAGGACCTCAAAGATAGTAATCTCAGGATTGCTACCAGTGCCACGTGCTAGTCAGAGTAGAAATAGCAGAACAGTTAAGATGAATACGTGGATTGAGGAATGGTGCAAGAGGGAGGGATTCAAATTCCTGGGACATTGAAACCGGTTCTGGGGGAGGTGGGACCAGTACAAACCGGACGGTCTGCACCTTGGCAGGACCAGAACCAATGTCCGATGGGGAGTGTTTGCTAGTGCTGTTGGAGAGGGTTTAAACAAATATGGCAGGTGGATGGCAACCTATGCAGGGAGACAGAGGGAAGTAAAATGGGGGCAGAAGCTAAAGGTAAAAAGGAGAAAAGGAAAGGTGGAAAGCAGAGAAATCAAAAGCAAAAATCAAAAAGGGCCACATTACAACATAATTCTAAAAGGACAAAGAGTGTTAAAAAAACAAGTCTAAAGGCTCTGTGTCTCAATGCAAGGAGCATTCATAATAAGGTGGATGAATTAACTGTGCAGATAGCTGTTAACGGATATGATGTAATTGGGATTACGGAGACATGGCTCCAAGGTGACCAAGGCTGGGAATTCAACATCCAGGGGTATTCAATATTCAGGAAGGATAGACAGAAAGGAAAAGAAGGTGGGATAGCGTTGCTGGTTAAAGAGCAGATTAACACAATAGTAAGGAAGGACATTAGCTTGGATGATGTGGAATCTGTATGGGTAGAGCTGCGGAACACCAAAGGGCAGAAAACGCTACTGGGAGTTGTGTACAGACCACCAAACAGTAGTAGTGAGGTTGAGGATGGCATCAAACAGAAAATTAGGAATGCATGCAATAAAGGTACAGCAGTTATCATGGGTGACTTTAATCTACATAGCGATTGAGCTAACCAAACTGGTAGCAATACGGTGGAGGAGGATTTCGTGGAGTGTATAAGGGATAGTTTTCTAGACCAATATGTCGAGGAACCAACTAGAGAGCAGGCCATCCTAGACTGGGTCCTGTGTAATGAGAGAAGATTAATTGGCAATCTTGTTGTGCGAGGCCTCTTGGGGAAGAGTGACCATAATATGGTAGAATTCTTCATTAAGATGGAGAGTGACACAGTTAATTCAGAGACTAGGGTCCTAAACTTAAAGAAAGGTAACATTGATGGTATGAGACGTGAATTGGCTCGGATAGACTGGCAAATGATACTAAAAGGGTTGACGGTGGATAGGCAATGGCAGACCTCGAAATAATGAATGCATTGGTGGTCATTTTCCAACATTCTATAGACTCTGGATCAGTTCCTATGGATTGGAGGGTAGCTAGTGTAACCCCACTTTTTAAAAAAGGAGGGGGAGAGAAAACAGTGAATTATAGACCGGTTAGCCTGACATCAGTCGTGGGGAAAATGTTGGAATCAATTATTAAAGACATAATAGCAGCGCATTGACGTGGATACAGAACTGGTTGGCAGACAGGAATCAAAGAGTAGGAATAAACGGGTCATATTCTGAATGGCAGGCAGTGATTAGTGGGGTACCGCAAGGTTCAGTGCTGGGCCCCCAGCTATTTACAATATACATTAATGATTTGGACGAAGGAATTGAATGTGATATCTCCAAGTTTGCTGATGACACAAAACTGGGTGGCAGTGTGAGCTGTGAGGAGGATGATAAGAGGCTGCAGGGTGACTTGGACAGGTTCGGTGAGTGGGCAAATGCATGGCAGATGCAGTATAATGTAGATAAATGTGAGATTATCCACTTTGGTGGTAAAACAGGGAGACAGACTATTATCTGAATGGTGACAGATTAGGAAAAGGGGAGGTGCAACGAGACCTGGGTGTCATGGTACATCAGTCAGTGAAAGTTGGCATCCAGGTACAGCAGGCGGTGAAGAAGGCAAATGGCATGTTGGCCTTCATAGCAAAAGGATTTGAGTATAGGAGCAGGGAGGTCTTACTGCAGTTGTACAGAGCCTTGGTGAGGCCACACCTTAAATATTGTGTAGAGTTTTGGGCTCCTAATCTGAGGAAGGACGCTCTTGCTATTGAGGGAGTGCAGCAAAGGTTCACCAGACTGATTCCCGGGATGGCAGGACTGACATATGAAGAAAGGCTAGATCGACTAGGCTTATATTCACTGGAATTTAGAAGAATGAGATGGGATCTCATAGAAACATATAAAATTCTGAAGGGATTGGACAGGTTAGATGTAGGAAGAATGTTACCATTGTTGGGGAAGTCCAGAACCAGGGGTCATAGTCTAAGGATAAGGGGTAAGCCATTTAGGATCGAGATGAGGAGAATCTTCTTCACTCAGAGAATTGTGAACCTGTGGAATTCTCTACCACAGAAAGTTGTTGAGGCCGATTTGTTTGATATATTCAAAAGGGAGTTAGATGTGGCCCTTACGGCTAAAGGGATCAAAGGGTATGACGAGAAAGCAGCCATGATCATATTGAATGGTGGTGCAGGCCCGAAGGGGCGAATGGCCTACTCCTGCACCTATTTTCCATGTTTCTATGTTAAAGTTTTCACTTACGATCACTTACAAACTTTAAATTTACATAACTTACAAAAAACTTTTAAACTGAGAACAAGTACAACAGTAACAACAATAATAATAACAACAACAACAACAGCAGCAGCGCAAAGAAAGTCTGCACCCATCTCTCCTCCACCTTATTCTAAGACCGCCTGCGATGCTTGGTCTTGTTGACTCCATCCCTGCCCGCAGATAGTGGGGCAGCGTTTCTCAGTTTGGTACCAAGCTTATTCTTTTGAACATCTCGGGTAATGTGCATTTCTTGATGGGGTGAGGGCAGGCAGTAATGTGAATTCCCGACTTGGGCTTCTTCAGTGGCTGGTCTGGGGGTTGGAGTGGGAGTGGTAGTTGATTCTGTCAATGGGCATGGGGTCTGGGCGTAATCCCTTATTGCAGCAGCTAACTTCAACATTCCCTCTCTCATGTGGCCTGACAGTATCTCAACTACCTCCAACATTCCCTTCCTCATGTTCACTGACATTGTTTCTGCTGACTGAGATTTTCCGTCCCTCATGTTCCCGGACAGCATTCCCATTTCTCGTGAGAGTGTTGTTACTTCTCCCAACAGTCCCAATACCTCATCACCCACCCCACTGATGGTGCCCAGGAGTGATCGGGTAAGGTCAATGCTCTCCGCACTCATTGCTATCATGTGAACCACATCTGTTAGATCCTGCATCTCAGGAGAGCGCAGTCGAGCTCTCCTTCCCCTCCTCACCCTGGGTGTGGCTCAGAACATCCCACTGGGACCCGCAACCTTGACGGTGGGGCCCTGGGTATGCCTCGCTGCACTCCACTGAAATCCCCAGCCTCGGATGGTGGGAAACCATGGAATGTCCCACCAACACTCAAACCACTACTCAAGGAAGGGGCTAGCACCTCAATGGGCAGCACCTACACCTCATCAAAAGTGAGTACAACAACGGGGGCTTCATCCATCCCCTCCTCCTCATCCTCCTCCTCCCACCCATGCTCTTGGTCTGGAAGATGTACTCCTCTTCAGGCCCGTCCTCGTCTGAATCTTCTTCTGCATCGTCAGGCTTGGCCTCAGTTCTGCAAAATATAACAGAACAGACAAATGGTTAGCAGCAGAGGAGGGGGCAGGGTGTGTGGCATGAGTAGGCTCACACAGTGCAGGCAACAGGCTGACTTGAAGGATAGCTGAGGGCGATATCCCCATGAACGAAGCATGGCTAGCCCACGCAGTATTTAAAATTTAGGAAAGCCAGACTGTGGAATTTGCAGGACTTACTCTCTCCCTGACATCTGGGCCCTATTTGTGCAGTAGTGGTTGCTTTTCTCCAGGCAGGACCCATCAAAGCAGCAAACCTCTCTTCCAAGGGTGTCAGTAGGTGCAGATTTGCCGGGCCTCCTCCTGTTCGAGTTCTTTCTCTTTTGTTGTGTGCCACTTTCCTCTGCAAAGATGAAAATATAACTTTTTAGAGATGGTGTCTTTCTGCTGGGTGGGACATATACAGACTGTCACATTTACAATTTCAATTCCATTGAAAATATTACTTACACTAGCTACTTGACCAAGGTCCTGCCACTTCTTTTTGCTCTGGCCTCTCGACCTCGGAGTGGTCACCATTGCACAGTAATCTTCTGCAAGTTGGTTCCAGCTTTTCTTCATTTCTTTGGGTGGAACTTTTATGTGACCTCTGCTGGTGTCCAGATCCTGCCATCTGACCTCAATCACAGTAACTAGTGCCTCCACTTCATCCTGTAAGAAATTCTTGGTCGTTGAGCTGCATTGCATCTTGTATTGCAGCTCTGATTTTTCCAGTGATAATTAAAGTTCTCACAAAGCACTCAAAGTTGTCACACACAGAACTGGCTCTTTAAAAATGGCTGATTGCAGACCGGGAGCTGGACTGCGCATGCGCGCCCATAGGAATCACATCAAAAACATCCTTTTTTTTCGCGCATGTGCATAAGGGGTGGCATCGTTTTTTCGACGCAGACATTAGGCTCCACCCTCAATGCTTCAGGACGGGATGCGTGGCGCCAATTTCAAAAAATAGAACGGGGAAAGATGGCACATATATTTTTGGAGCAGTTGTGGCCTCGAAAAATGGGCGTAACTCTGGCAATACGCAACAAAAACGGCTTTGGGGAAAATTGAGCCCTGTGTGTGCTGATTTTGACACTCTACCCCTATATACAATTATATTCATCACCCAGTGACTCTCCATCTGCACTACTGCTGCTCAAATAGCAGCTAAAATTCTCAGCAAAATGCTCAAAATTTGAATCTGTTGTTATTTAAATATTTTAAATGGTATAACAAATGATGCAACCTGAGACAACAGTCAGAACAAATGTCTTACAACATTGACCCTGGCATTAACTGTGAACACAGAAAAATGTAAACAAAATGTACAAGAAACCCCCATGGTCATCAGAGATTTCCAACCACTTAATGCTTAGTACAGTACAAATATTTGAGCAAATGTCTCTGCTTTTGAACTTCTGACTACAAAGCACAAATCGTAAGATGATGATCCCACTGGGAGATTGTTGGATAGATACCAATGATATATCTAAAGCTTTGTCTTTGATGTTCTGGACAGGTATCTTGGATTTATATACAATGTTGAGGTGTAGCTGCAGCTTTTGGTGTCTTGTTAAAAATATCAAAATCTGGTACACTTCCAGCACCTTTTGTAGCAATGCTAAAGTGTTAACATGTAATCCTTTGGAAGATCCAACCACATCTTTCTGCTGTTGGGGAAGATGGACTCAGGCAGTGATAGATTATTATCACCTCCAATGACTCGTGATTTTAGATTGGGCTGATCCTCGCAGCAACAGATGTGTTTTCTCTGCTCTCTGCCAAATGGGACTACAATTTTCCATTATTGGGCCGATAGATTCTGAAGTTACAGATTGTGACAGGTAGAATTGAACTTTCTTGAGGCTTTTCTCTTTTGCCATATTTCTAGCCATCTTTACCAGTACATATCTGATGAAATTACCAAATTACATCTTCTTGTGAACACCGCTCTGCACTGGGAACATCAGATCGTGGAATCACCCTTACTCTGGCTCCATACACTTTTAAATTCTGCAAATATCTGACAACAATGATGAAGTTGCTGCTTGTATTTAAGATGGCAACATTAGCTTCTCAGAAGAGGGCACTGTTGTCCACAATGTAGCTTCTAATGACATGCAACCCCCACCCCCTCAATCATCATAGGCAGTCCCTTGGAATCGGAGGAGGACTTGCTTCCACTCTAAAAATGAGTCCTCAGGTGGCTGAACAGTCCAATATGAAATCCACAGCCTCTGTCACAGGTGGGACAGATAGTCGTTGAGGGAAAGGGTAGGTGGGACTGGTTTGCCACATGCTCTTTCCGCTGCCTGCGCTTGGATTCTGCATGCTCTTGTCGATGAGACTCGAGGTACTCAGCGCCCTCCCACTTAGGGCGGTCTTTGGTCAGGGACTCCCAGGTGTCAGTGGGGATGTTGCACTTTTTCAGGGAGGCTTTGAGGGTGTCCCTGTAATGTTTCCTCTGCCCACCTGAGGCTCGTTTGCCGTGAAAGAGTTCCGAGTATAGCGCTTGCTTTGGGAGTCTCATGTCTGGCATGTGAACAATGTGGCCTGCCCAGCGGAGCTGATGAAGTGTGGTCAGTGCTTCAATGCTGGGGAGGTTGGCCTGGTCGAGGACACTAAGGTTGATGCATCTGTCCTCCCAGGGGATTTGTAGGATCTTGCGGAGACATCATTAGTGGTATTTCTCCAGCGACTTGAGGTGTCTACTGTACATGGTCCATGCCTCTGAGCCATACAGGAGAGTGGATATTACTACAGCCATGTAGACCATGAGCTTGGTGGCAGATTTGAGGGTCTGGCCGTCGAACACGCTTTTCCTCAGGTGGCCGAAGGCTGCACTGGCGCACTGGAGGCGGTGTTTAATCTCGTTGTCAATGTCTGCTCATGCTGTGGGATTGAGTCGAGAATACTCGAGTCAAAGGCAGTGTCTCGATTGAGAAGATCTTCGAAGTGCTCCTTCCAGCAGGCCCTGACAGCCTCGGTGTCCTTGATGAGTGTTTCCCCGTTCTTGACTATCAGTGGGGTGGGGCTTTGGGTGTTTGGACCATATGTGGCCTTGACAGCAATGAAGAATCCTCGCACATCATGGCTGTTGGTCAGCTGCTGTATCGCCTGTGCTTTCTCCATCCATCACCTGTTCTTTAGGTCCCAGGTTTTTTGTTGGACCTCAGCCATATGTAATGCTGCCTTGCTGCTCCCGAGTTGAGTTGTTATTTAAGGCTCAGAAATGCCCTGTGCTTGCGATCTATTAGCTCTTGGATCTCCTGATCATTCTCATCAAACCAATCTTGGTGTTTCCTGGTTGAGTGACCGAGCATCTCTTCACAGGCACTGGTTATGGAGGCCTGGAGGGCAGACCAAGTGTCTCAGGGCCATCAAGGCATGCCAGGTTAGCTGTGAGGCGCTGACTGTATAGGGCTCTCTTAGCTGGGTCTTTAAGTGCCTCGGCATTGACTTTTTTGCGGCACTGCTTCTGCTGCCCCCTCCGCTTTGGGTCACTGACAAGGCGTGAAGCAATGTGGAGCCAAGTGGGGAACCTGAGGGACATCTATGTATTTATTGGAATAGGAAGATAACCATCCATTTATTATGGTCTGCTGTTAGCATCTTTGAGTAGGTCACATATGTAGTTTAGCAGACTATTGGTTATGGCACAAATGGACAGCTTGTGAAAGGGACTGGATTCCATACCCAGTCAGAGAATCTGGAAATGCTGAGGGGTGCTGTTATTCTAACCTTGCGATGAATATCCAGAGATTGATTCCATTTGTGGACCATAAGAATGACAGCATCAACATTCAATCTATCTGGTCTGAAGCCAAATTGCTGACCAGGGCAGGTTAATTTGGTTTGAGATGTTGAACATATAGGAAAGCTTTTCTTGACTACAGTCTAACATTAAGCATGTGGCATCTCACTGCAGTGGACTGCCTTGTATCACAGGTTCTAAGTAAATAGAGATAATCTCTTGTGACTGCTCCCACTGCTACTGTAGAGGCACTGGGCTCAAATCAACAACTGACCTTCTAAACTAGCTTCACTGTGCTGGAAGATCAGATTGGAGAAACTTAAGCCAAGACTTCACAGATCTCAATGTTGTCATACAGATCAATGGTCTTGTTGAGGGAATTCTCAACGACAGGGACATAGCTGGAGTAGACACGGATGGGGTATTTATCTCTTTCAAGGAGATGCCACATCCATCCCAGATGGTGTATGTGTCAAACAATGGGCAGTTCCAGACATTCACCAAGGAGATATGACACTGATGTACTCATAATACAATCTAAAGGCTTACTTAGTTGTTTCAGTTGGCTCAGACCTTTTTAAAAAATCTTACCTTTTTTCCCTGATGCACCTTTTTGACCTTGCTTACCTTGTTCCCCTTTCCTTCCTTTTTGACCGTCTTGTCCTGAAAAATTAGATTGCATTTTAACTTGAAAAGACATTAGCAACCTACAAACATTCAGTTAAGAAACAGCAAATCAACAAATGTTAGTTGTTACCTTGGATACCTTTTAGTCCTCTTGATCTTTTTAAACCTGACATTCCTAAATGTGAAGAAAAATATCAATTGTATAAACATTACACAATTTATTACAAAAGACAAGGCAGTTCTAAAGACAAAATACGTGCTGCAAATAGTTTTATTTGGTCAGGTATTACATAGAATCATAGAAAAATTACTACACAGAAGGAGGCCATTTGGCCCATTGTGTCCGTGTCAGTCAAAAAAGAGCTACCCAGTCTAATCCCACCTTCCAGCTCGAGGTCTGTAGCCCTGCAGATTACGGCTCTTTAAGTGCACATCCAAGTACTTTTTAAATGTGATGAGGGTTTCTGCCTCTACCACCCTTTCAGGCAGTGAGTTCCAGACTCCCACTATCTTCTGGGTGAGGAAATGTTTCCTCATCTCCCCTCTAATCCTTCTACCAACTACTTTAAATCTATGCCCCCTGGTTATTGACTTCTTTGCTAAGGGAAATAGGTCCTTCCTATCCATTCTATTTAGGCCCCTCATAATTTTATACACCTTAATGAAATCTCTCCTCAGCCTCCTCTGTTCCAAGGAAAACAAACCCAGTCTATCCAATCTTTCCTCATAGCTAAAGTTTTCCAGTCCCGGCAACATCCTCGTAAATCTCCTCTGTACCCTTTTTAGTGCAATCAAATCTTCCTGCAATGTGGTGACCAGAACTGCACGTAGTACTCAAGCTGTGGCCTAACTAATGTTTTATACAGTCCTAGCATAACTTCCCTGCTCTTGTATTCTATGCCTCGTCTAATAAAGGAAAGCATTCCGTATGCCTTATTAACTACCTTATCAACCTGTCCTGCTACCTTTAAGGATCTGTGGACGTTGAGGCCAGTTCATTAGATATATTCAAAAGGGAGTTAGATGTGGCCCTTATGGCTAAAGGGACCAAGGGGTATGGAGTGAAAGCAGGAATGGGGTACTGAAGTTGCATGATCAGCTATGATCATATTGAATGGTGGTGCAGGCTTGAAGGGCCAAATGGCCTACTCCTGCACCTATTTTCTATGTTTCTATGTTTACTCCAAGGTCCCTCTGTTTCTCCACACCGCTCATTTATCCTCCCATTCATTATGTATTCCCTTGCCATGTAGCCCCTCCCCATCACTTCACACTTGTCCGGATTGAATTCCACATAATGTAATATTTTACAACAGGAAATGGCAGAATCATATAGTAACAATTGCTTTTTGAGGGGGAAATTGTCCTCTGCACCATTTGGGGATGATAATTTGAAATAAATGGAGAAGTGCCACCTGGATAGATGGCGCGGAGAATGGAGTGAAATTCGACGTTAATGAACGGGGCGGTGTTGGCGTGGAACTGGCCTCCGCAAGGCACTGGAGGGGAGCAACGACTGAGGACCCAATTTCACCTGACTCTCAATCAGTCAGAATGAGGAACCTGGTCCCTGGCCTTCTTAAAGGCAGGTCTTTCAGGTAGGCGCTACTCATTCTCATCAGTTGCATCGTTGCATTTGTTGTGTGTTTTGTCCAAAAATGGTAAGTCCGAGAGGCAGCACGAGGGCAACCAATTCAACTATGCCCAAATTGAGACGCTGGTGTAAGCTGTGAAGGACAGGAGGCGCCTCCTATTTCCAGAGTCTGGCAGGCCCTCTCGGCAGGTCTTCTGCAATGCTTGGGCAGAGGTGGATGTAGAGGTGTTGGGCACCTCAATGGTGGACTGGACGGCGAGTCAGTGTCAATAGAGGTTCAACGACATCACTGGAGTGGTGTATGTGAGTACATGTTCCCCCTACTATTGACCCGCAGCCTCTGAGCCTCTCCTTCCCCAACTCTTACTTACCTGTGTCTATTTGTAGTCAGCAAACCACCATTTCACTGATGAGTCAACCGTATGTCCTGTATGCATACTCACAGTTGATGGACCCTTTCATTTGTTGCTTGGAGTTGCAGCACATGAAGCTGTACATCCATTAGTTCCACATACTGAACTGGACTGCTATTCACCAATCTTTCTTTGCTTTGTAGGCCAAGATGGCACATAACCATCAGGAGCGACAGAGATTGGGAGGTGGAGAGACGCAACTGCGGCAGCTCAGCAATGTAGAGGAAAGGGTACTGCGGCTAATGGGGCTGCAGGTTGGCTGCCCAGTGGTCATCAGCACCGTCGATCCCATTGGGGGCAGCATTGGTAAGTGAAGCTCTTTCTTTGATGACATCTAGCCAGAATTCAACAAACGCCTATCAGTAACGTGGTCAACAATGTGTGCACCTCGATTGCTGCACGATGGACATCCCTCCCTCACCTTTACACCATTTTTGTCCCATTTGTGCTTCCAGATGATGCCCCGGAGACAGACCAATCTGTGCCTGAGCCCCCAGAGCAAATTGAGGCAAGCTTGCAAATGTGGGAGAAGGAGGATGCTGAGGAAGAGACAGATCCAAGCATCGCGTTACTGCTTCTCACCCTCGCACACACCAGCTCAGCTATGCGTTCTTTACAGCTTAGCTTAGGAGAGTGGTCTGCACTGGATGATGCATTGTGGCCTAGTGGGCTGCTGCATGGTCAAAGGCAAAGAGAAGCTCAGGAGCCACCTCACCGGAGGGCAAGTTTGCATATGAGTTCTACTACACAGGACTAAGATGAGGACCTCAATGTGGAGGCATGCGCATAAAGTGTGCTGGCCATGCAGTCGGATATGCTAGGAGCAATGGCAAGGGTGCCCGAGAGCCTGTCGCAAGTGATAAGGAGCGTGGAGGAGTCCGCCAACCGCATTGTACAAGCTCTACGTACACCATGGAGTCCATCATTGCCAGTGAACAGGCAATGGTGGACATCCAGAGAGACCGTGCGGATCCAGACCTTATGATGAGTGTCATGGGCAATGTGCCATTGTAGCACAGGTGGAAGTGACTCAACATCTTAGTGTTGTAATGGAGAGGATGGCTGGTGGCATGGAAGCTCAGACTGCTCTCACGCAGTCTCAGCAAGATGCCACGCAACGTCTTATTGCCAATCCAGACTGCTGGCGCCAAGGCTGAGGTGGCCCAGTCTGCAGTTGGCCCTTCCAGGGCTAGAGCTGGTCGAGGGCGACCTTGAAGGACATCTGTAGTGTTTGGAGGTGAAACAGAGCAGCCTTCCAGCAGCCATGCTGCAGCCACAGGGGAGACACTGCGGTATGGTTCTAGAGTAGGTCAACATAAAAGGGTCTATGAGGAAATGCACAAGGGTGAATGAAAACGTTTATGTTGTTGATGCACATTTTTGTTCTATAAATGTTGATTTGAAATTTTAATATCTGTTGCTGTGTCTCATTTTAGTGCAGGGAATGATGTGTGGAAAGGCTCATTGGTGTGGGCATGGGGATGCACAAAGGAAGCTGGTAGTGGCAACCAACTTATTGGAAACGAGCTGCAATGAGACGGTCCTGGATGTCCCTTGCAGGATCAGGATGGTGAGGCTGCCTCCTGCATGGCACCTGAACCTCCTCCTGCACCTTCTCCATCTCCTGCTGCATGTCCTCCTCCTCCTCCTGCTGCTCCTCGTCCTCAGGTGTTACAGCTATGTCATCAGCCAATGGCTGTGTCCTCATGATTGGCAGGTTGTGAAGCATGCAACAGACAATGACAAATAGGGACACCCGGTCAGGCGAGTACTGCAGGACTCCTGCTGAGCGACCAAGGCAACGGAACCACTGTTTCACGATTCTGATGGTCTTCTCATTCATGCTTCTGGTGGTCAATGACACTCATTGTAGGATTGCTGCACGGGAGTGGTGGGGTTGCGAAGGGGAATCAGGAGCCATGTGCATAGCGGGTACCCCTTGTCTCCGAGGAGCCAGCCGGGACCTTCAATTGGCGGCTGAAACAGACCTGCCACACTGGTCTGCCACAGGATGAAGGCATTGTGGCTGCTGCCAGGATAGTGGGCATAAACGGCCATGATTTTCCATTTGTGGTCACACACCAACTGCACATTGAGTGAGTGGTATCCCTTCTGGTTTCGGAAGGTCTCCGGATTGTTCAGCAGTACGATGTGGCGCCCTGAACCCTGGGGAAGTCCGCTATCCTGAGGAAGTCAGTTGACCGCTCCAACTGCTTCTCTGTGGTCATTGGAAATTAGATGTAGTCCCTCCTCCTCTTGTACAGAGCGTCTGTGACCTGACGGATGGAGCAATGTGCGGCAAACTAGGATATGTTGGAGATGTCTGCTGTGGCTCCTTGGAAAGATACAGTGGCGTAGAAATTCAGGATGATGGTGACCTTGGATGCCACTGAGAGCCGTCCTCACCCTTGTTTGAGGCTCCAGGTCTGGCTGCAGGAGATGACAGAGCTCCGTGACCAAGTCCTTCCTGAATCGCAGTCTCCGGAGACACTGGTCATCATTGAGGTCGACGTGGGAAAACTGTTGTCGGAAGATCCTTGCAACATGGGGCCTTCCACCACCACGTCTGTGACTGCATATTGCTCTGCCACCTTCCTCATCCCCTTCTGCCTCCTGCTCATGCTGCTTCTGATCCTCTGCATCCTGCTGCTGCTGCTTCTTCTGCTATTGCCTTCTCCTCTCCATGCCCCTCTTTCTCGGGCTCTGAGTGTCCACATTCCTGCTCCTCCTCATTGCTAAATGCCCTTCATCACGCCCTTCATATAGCTGGACATAGAGAAGGAAGTGGAGAAGGGCATCCTTCATGGCCATGGCCATCTCCATCTGGGTATGCTATCCTATCTGTGTCCCTCTCCTACTGCCTCTGCATCTGTATTTGGTGGCACACTCTCTTCTGCAAATCATCCTGCAGTACAGAATGTGGAGGAGGCGGTCCACTACCAGGACTGAGGCCATTACTCGCAAGCAGTGGGCTACTCTGTAAATGCTAGCTATTGGAGCAAGGTTAGGTATTGCAGGCTGCGCAAACTGAGGCCCAGTAATCGGTGAAGGTGGAAGCAGATGCAAAAAGTAGAAGGTCTCAACCCGGAAGCAAATTCTGGCTGACAATAATAGTGGCAGCCACAGCACGCCGCCAAATACTGCTGGCAGTTCAGATTGCCGATTTGACCGTGACAGAAAAAGCTGTCACTGGCACCGACAAGCATTCGGGAGATGATTTCAGGGCAATGGCTCTTTCGGGGCAGTGACCAGGCGGTGCGCACGGTGGTGACGTCTTTATCACGTGCGCGGACGAGCGGGGCTGATGTCGGCAGAGTCTGCAGAAATTAGCAGGCACATCCTGATCATCGTTGAAGCCGCCCCAATTGGGCGGTACCTCATTTCCACCCTGTTACACGGACTTAAATAAAAGAGGCAATTTTGGCCCCTTTACCTTTTAGGAACAAAAATATCACTAATATAAACAATCAAACAAATTGAGATTGCATAGTTTATAAAGAATGAATTTGGTGACAGTTAGTAAGAATACAAAACTGAGAAAACATTGGGCTGGAGCTTGCTGAAAAAGTAACTGCATTTGAATGACCCACGATATTATTAATGCGAAAATCTACCAGCAACTTGTGGCGAGGTAGACCTACACCGTGAATTGCAAATTGCCACAAGTTGCTGGCCGATTTGTGTCACTCTGCCATTAGCTTCATGAAAACAGTATCTTGCCCTTAATCTCCCCATAAGATTCATCGTTGCTGCATTTGCACATTAATTGCCTATTAAACTTCCCACTGAAGGTTAAGTATAGTAATTAATAGTGCAAGATCTCTTTTAAAAGCATGATAATTGTTAGTGATTGCCAATCAACCTCTCTGGCCCAGAAGTGAACTATTAAAATTATGGAGTCTCATTTCTTCAGGTAGTGAATTGTTGTTGGAGATTTTAAAAGTGACAAATTTAAAACATTTTAATTTTAATTCTTACTTTTCTTTTCTGTACTTTTCTCTCTCTCTATTAATCCAATCTTTATTTCCATCTTTTTATTTCTCTTTCTGCATCTAATTTGACACTCTAATTCACCCTCCTTCCTTTATTTATTTCGCAATTCTTAAATTGCATTGGTTCAGGGGATACACAGTTAGTCCCGTTGTTCACCAAAGTTCCAAATGCCCTATTGCCTACAATGTACTATCAGTTCACACTTCCAGCAACTTACAGGTCAAAAATATTTTGAGCTGAATGTGGCAGGAAAATGACTACATAACGGGCACGTCACGAGATGCCTGCTTCAGCAATTCCGGTTCAATATTCATGTATTCATTCTAAATTGCTGTATACAAATTGTGTTTTGGAAATGTCCACATACTGTACCTAGATCACCCTTATTTCCTTTTGGACCTGATAAACCTGGGCTCCCTTTTGGTCCTGAGAGGAAACAGATACAAATGTACATTTTAAAAATTGCATTATAATTTTTAATTGGTAATTTTAAATGGCTGTCTTCTAACTATTCACCTGCCACTCCAGGTATACCAAGGTCTCCTTTCAAACCTTCAGCTCCTTTGATTCCTTGCTGACCTTGCAATCCTTTCGGGCCCACATTCCCTTTTTCTCCAGGACTACCTGAAAAATAAAGACATTTTGTTTATCTAATTTTGTTTTGATTGAATGACAAGAGAATCCGCCACCACACACACAAATTTCACCTCATTTCATGCAAGTGATGAAGTGCTGGGCTTGATCCCATGGGTATCAGCAGTGCTCCAGTACTTCACCAAATAGCCACTCTTCATCTGTGAGCCTAAACAGCAGCCTAGAGTTTCCACTATTGGTTGTAAATTAGACCTGGATAGGTGAGTTATAGACAATGGGCTGGAACCTCCATCTTTTTTTGTCTGAATAACGCCCACTTAACACCCATTTTACTGCTGAAATGACGTATAATACCCATATATCGCCCATTTTGGCACAAAATGGAAACTGGCGGGCATTTTTCGTAAACTTATCACTGACTGTTACTTTCCCCATGTGCTTAACGCTGAGAGAAAATACTACCACACGCCCACTGTTTTGGGGCGGAATCAGCAGAATGGGCGAATTCAACGGCCATAATATCGCCCAGGGTTACTTTCCGCACGGAATTAACGCTGAGATTCAATAATAATGCCCGGCGACTGATTTTTGTTGTAAAGAGCAAATTTACCCAAACTAGCGGCCATGGAGATCGCCCATCGTAAATTTCACCACCTCGCACACATTTCGCCCACAATATCGCTTGCTCAAAAAACCACCCACAAAAAGTGGAACTAACCGGAACGAATCACAGCATTATGGACGCCATGTTGTAGATCACATGTCGCGTCCTTTAAAAGGCTGATGTGCTTCAACCTCAGTGGACTTTGGATGTACTCTGCAGGTCATTGGAGTTGATGTGAACGTCTCTTAAAAACATCTTGACCAAACTGTGACAGATTGGAACTGAAGATGTATAAACGTCAGGACATTCCTTGTTTGTGAGCAATCGGTGGAAAACAGAGAGCTACTGCAATGGGGCCTGTCCTTTTTCACCCTCTCTTGGTGACCAAATACATGCAGCAGACTCGACAATACCGAAGAAATGCTGCACTGCATTATGTGCCCAATGTACGAAGTGACAGACAGATGAGGAGGACCAGACGTTACCCCCCTCCACAAGTACAAGGAGAAGTATTCTTACCTCGACTTGCCCGACACCACCTGCCTTCAGAGACTGCGCTTCCACAAAGAGGTTATCACTGAAGTATGCCAGCTGATAAGGGCAGATCTGCAGCCTGCCAGCATCATCAGAACTGCACTGTCCGTTGAGGTCAAAGTCACTGCGGCACTGTCGTTCCACGCTTCGGGTTCTTTTCAGGCCACAGCTGGTGACATTTGCAGACTGTCTCAGCATGCCATACATTGCTGCATTAGACAGGTCACTGAAGCCCTGTACGCACGCAGGAGGGACTTGATCAGCTTCCCTATGACCAGGGAGGCACAGTGTGAGAGGGCTCTAGGATTCTCCAGAATTACAAACTTCCCCAAGGTGCAGGGAGCAATAGACTGTAAGCACACCACAACATGGGATGCTGAAGTTTTTAGGAAGCACAAGCAATTCCACTCCCTGAACGTCCAGCTGGTTGTCGACCACCAGAAAATTATACTGGCAGTGAATGCTCAATTTCCGGGCAGCATCCATGATGTGCACATACTGCGTGAGAGCACTGTATCTGACTTAACAATGAGCCACAAGGTCAATGCTGGATGCTTGGGGACAAAGGATATGGCCTCGCCACCTACCTGATGACCTCCCTGCGTGAAACCCACACCAAGGCCGAGAGGCCATACAACAAGAGCCACAGAGCAACTCGCAATATCGTGGAGAAAACCATTGGAGTGCTGAATCAGTGCTTTAGATGCCTGGACAACTCAGGAGGTGCGCTTCAATACCACCCTGAGCAGGTAGCTCAATTCGTGATGGTGTGCTCAATGCTACACAACTTGGCTATCAGGAGGGGTCAAGAATTGCCTGATGAGTCTGACAGTCCACCTCACCAGAGAGAGGAAGAGGAGGACGAGGAAGTGGGTGCTGACATCAGGCCAGACAATCAGGCTGATGCTGAAGCCATGCACCCGCCCCCCTGTAGACCGCATGAAAGGGCCCATGGTGGCATGATAGCTACAAGAGCCTTACATCAGGAGCTCATCAATGATCACTTTCCTGAAAGAACATTGGTGTTATTTACAAGGCTGACACACTGCTGGGTGTGCAGGTCATACATCAATGGTGGACATCACCTTGGTGACAATTAAAGTTTAAGTTGATTGAATCTAAGTGTGATTATACCCTTTCATGTTAAGGAATCACCAGCGTGTAATGGTGCAGCTATCTGAGCCAATGTGCTGCAAGGTTTTGTTAAATAAAAAACATTTAAACTAAACATTAGTCTGAAATCATCAGTAATTCTGTACAAACCAACCTATTCCCGCCCCCCCCCCTCCCCCGGCTTCTCCTCCCCACCTCTACCCCCTTTCCTCACCCTCCTGACTCCAAGCCACCTGGCCGAGGAGGTCCTCAGGTGATGCTTCATTGGGGGGGGGGGGATGACGGCCGAACTGCTGCTTGGACGGATACGGGAGAGGACAATCCCGAGGTGGGAGCTTGCTCCGAGCCATAAGCAAGATGTTGCTGCTGGCTCTCATGTGTGGTTGGCAATGGGGGTGCATCACCTTGGGGTGCAGTGTGGCGCTACGGGACCACTGGGAGTCCTCTGCCACCAATGTTCCTGCCTACCAGCTCCAAGGTTTCCTCCATCTCTTCCATTTTATATTTTATATGTTATTTGTTGGACGCCAATTATGTTCTTGGTGCTTAGTGGGCTTTTTGCTGCTGGTGAATCTCCGTAGTTCCTCCCACAACAGCCAAACAAACACACACCACAGCCACACATGCTTTCAGTGCCTCTGAGCTCCCTCGCTCTCTGTCTCCTCTTCTGCACATGTCATGATGACCCTTGACCTCCTGAATCACTCGAATCGAGTGTTGCCATGCTGTTGATAAGGACGGCCGCACTTTACGGCAGAAGGTCAGAAAAATTTAATGATACCGCCCATCTGGTATCACTCATGGTAACACTCATTTTCAAAAATGCAAACTCGGTGTTTTGAGAATGGGTGAGAAACCGGCGATCTGATAACCCTTTTTTAATGCTCACGCCGGAAAAAACGCCCAATATTTCAAAGAAGTCTGTTTTTTACACCCAATTTCAGAGAACAGCTGATTAGCATGGAATCAGCTGTAGATTAGAATGGGTGTAAGAAGCACAACTAGGGGGCAGAGAATTGCATGGACATAAAGGGAAGTATCACAAAAGAGAGACACAACTTCTGCGAGTATTGAGAGTTTTCTAAGATCCAAGGAGAAGTACTAAGGAGAAAATGCCAAAAATAAAAGGAAAGCAGAGAAGATCCAAGTTGCAGGCATTTGTCTACAGTTATATGATGGAGCAGGTCAGCACCTGACTTGCTGTTTGAAGGCTGTTGAAGTGGAGGTGATGCAGCTTTACAAAGGATATTTAAATTAAATGGTTAAAAGCTTGAGTTAAAAGGAGGGTCTTAACGGGAAGGGGAGGAAGTGGAGAACCGTGGGGTTTTGGGAGGGAATACCAGAGAGTGGGACCTAGGAGGCTGAAAGCACAGACTGCCAATAATTCTCAAACAGAATGATAAAAGTTATTTGTGAACTCAAAGGGTAGGAATAAATAAAATACAAAATAAAGACAACTTTATCATATTAATTCCCATGTGGTAATTTGGATATAACTATTTAGTCTGCTGATAATTTTTTTTAAAGATTTGGATAGACTAGAAAAAAAGTGAGAATTTTAATTTTATTAATCTAAATACTCTTAGGCCTCGATATTAACAGTGTCATGTATCTTACATTATTATATATAACTGTATCCTAACGTGCTATACATGACTGTAATAAGATATGACCTGTAACCACCAGCACACCTTACCACCAGGGGTGCACTTGCAAGAGACAGGTATATAAGGACAGGTCTCAGGCAAGTGCAGCATTCCAGAGCTGTGAAATAAAGGTGCAGGTCCAGAGGGACCTTGACTTCACGACATGCCTCATGTGAATCTGTACTGAGGGGCAGGACTTTACAGTGGCGACGAGTTACGGGATTACAGAATCCACAGAATGGCGAACAACGGATCAGATGAAAAGTGCAATGCGGGAGACAATTGGGAGGACTTTGTAGAAAGGCTCCAGCAAAGCTTTGTAACCAAAGATTGGTTAGGCGACGATAAGGCAGACAAGAGAACAGCCCATCTCTTGACCAGCTGTGGCTCGAAAACATACACTTTAATGAAGGATCTGTTGGCACCCGAGAAACCAGCAAGCAAGTCGTTTGAAGAATTGAACACACTGGTAAGAGACCACCTGAAGCCAGCGAGCAGCCTACACATGGCCAGACACAGGTTCGACAACTACAGATGCTGTGTGGGCCAGAGCATACCCGACTTCGTAGCGGAACTTCGGAGGTTGGCTAGTTTATGTGAGTTCTCCGATGAACTGAGGAGAGAAATGCTGAGAGACTTTTTCATTGAAGGAATAGGCCATGCAGGCATATTCCAAAAGCTCATAGAGACCAAGAACCTGACCTTAGGGGCAGCAGCACTGGTTGCACAGACATTTTTGGTAGGGGAAGAAGAAATGAGGTTGATTTACAATGCAGGTACGACAACTAACGAAATATCGGAACAAGAAGTTCACAGCACTAAACAAGCTGCTACCCCCACACACAGACAAAACCAGAGAACAGGCTCTCGATAGCAGGCAGAAGCCATCAAGGGCCACAGGAACGGCCGTTCACACCTCATCAACCCACAATGCGAGCAATCAACTACAAACTGAGAGAAGCTCAAGATAGATCAGCCAGACGCAGCTCATTCTTTGGGAACACTTTGAACAATGGAACAGGTCTGTGCTGGAGGTGTGGGGGTGGGCACTCATCATGGGGATGTCGATTTCAGCAGGTTGTTTGCAGAAATTGTGAATATACAGGGCCTTTGGCCCGCATGTGCAAAAAAATGGCAGCTCGGCTGGTATACGAATCGGATGGGTCGGAAAGCGGACCAGAAGATGGTGGGGACAGTACCTGGGACACCGATGTACAGCGGGTCAACATGATCAATGGCTGCTGCTCCAACAACAGGATGCCTCCTATAATGATGAGGGTCCTACTCAACGGGATATATGTCAACATGGAGCTGGATACAGGAGCGAGTCAATCTCTCATGGGCGCTCAACAATTTGAACAACTGTGGCCGCATAAAAGAGACAGACCAAAACTCACAAGGGTCGACACCAAACTAAGGACCTATACCAAAGAAATCATACCAGTCCTCAGCAGCGCCATGCTCTCTGTCACACACAAAGGGACAGTGAACCGACTTCCCCTGTGGATTGTCCCCGGGGACTCCCCAGCATTGCTGGGGAGAAGCTGGCTGGCAAAACTAAACTGGAAATGGGATGATGTCCATGCCATGTCATTAGAGGAACGGACCTCCTGCTCAACAGTTATAAAGCGATTTGAACATCTCTTTCAGCCAGGTGTGGATACTTTCAAAGGGGCCAAAGTCAAAATCTACATCACACAGGATGCTAGATTGGTCCATCACAAGGCCAGAGCTGTACCCTATGTGATGAGGGAAAAGATTGAACACGAACTAGACAGGTTTCTGTGGGAAGGCATTATATCACCTGTGGAATTTAGCGACTGGGCAAGTCCCATCGTCCCAGTCATGAAGCCTGATGGATCCGTACGAATCTGTGGGGATTACAAATCTACCATAAACAGAGTCTCCCTACAGGACCAATACCCGCTGCCCAGAGCGGAGGACTTATTTGCCACATTGGCTGGAGGTAAACTTTTCTCAAAATTAGACCTCACATCTGCGTATATGATGCAAGAATTGACCGAGGAATCCAAGCTACACACCACCATCAACACACATCAGGCCTTTTCATGTACAATCGATGCCCATTCGGCATCAGGTCGGCAGCTGCCATATTCCAGCACAACATGGAGAGTCTGCTCAAGTCCATCCCGGGGATGGTTGTAATTGAAGACGACATACTTATCACGGGCAGGGACACCGACTCCCATCTCCGTAATTTGGAGGAAGTACTAAAGCGGTTGGATCGGGTAGGCCTACGAGTCAAGAAATCCAAGTGACTGTTTCTCGCACCCGAGGTTGAATTTTTGGGCAGAAGGATTGCCGCTGATGGAATCCATCCAACAGAGTCCAAAACAGAAGCAATTCGCCTGGCACCCAGGCCCCGGAATGTCTCAGAACTGCGCGCCTTTCTCGGGCTACTCAATTACTTTGGGAACTTTGTGCAGAACTTAAGCACGCTGCTGGAGCCTCTCCACGTGCTACTCAGGAAGGGGTGCGATTGGTTTTGGGGGGACGCCCAAGAACGCGCCTTCAATAAGGCATGCAACCTTCTGCGTTCCAACAGTGTTTTGACTTTCTTTGACACAGGTAAAAAGCTAGTTCTCACATGCGATGCGTCAGCATATGGGGTCAGGTGTGTTTTACAACATGTCAATAGTGCGGGCAAATTACAACCCAGAGCTTATGCCTCCAGGTCACTTTCGCGGGCGGAGCGCGGGTACGGAATGGTAGAGAAGGAGGCGCTCGCATGCGTGTACGGTGTCAAAAAGATGCACCAATACCTTTTTGGGGCCATGTTCGCGTTAGAAACCGACCACAAGCCCCTCACGTCCCTCCTATCCGAGAGCAAGGCAATAAACGGAAACACCTCGGTGCGAATTCAACAGTGGGCACTCATGCTGGCGTCCTACGACTATACTATAAGGCACAGACCAGGCACAGACAACTGTGCCGACGCGCTCAGCAGGCTACCCCTGTCGACCACGGAAGGGTCTGATGAACAGGAGTGTGAGATAGTCATGGCAATCAATGCCTTTGAGTCCACAGGTTCGCCCATGACGGCTCGCCAAATCAGAGCCTGGACGGCCAGCGACCCCACGTTATCCTTAGTAAAAAGATGTGTCCTAACCGGTGACTGTGCAGAGGCTCGCAATGCCTGCCCCGAGGAATTAATACCCTTTCACAGGCGCATGCATGAGCTATCACTACAAGCAGACTGCCTGATGTGGGGCAGCCGAGTAGTCATGCCTCTGCGAGGCAGAGAGGCATTTGTCTGGGAGCTCCACCGCGAGCACCCGGGAATCGTTCTCATGAAGGCCATACTCAGATCCCACGTCTGGTGGCCTGGTATTGACGTGGACTTGGAGCTCTGCGTCCGAAGGTGAACCATTTGTGCCCAACTCAGCAATGCCCCCAGGGAGGCTCCACTGAGCCCCTGGCCCTGGCCTACCAAACCGTGGTCACCCATTCATGGGCAAAATGTTCCTCGTAGTTGTAGATGCATTTTCAAAGTGGATCGAATGCACCATTTTAAACTCGAGCACAACCTCCACCACTGTGGAGAGCTTCGCAACCATGTTTGCAACGCACAGAATCCCTGACATATTGGTCAGTGACAATGGTCCATGCTTCACCAGCGCAGAATTCCAAGACTTTTTAATTAACCACGGCATAAATCATGTCAAGACAGCACCGTTCAAGCCGGCCTCCAACGGCCAGGCGGAGAGAGCAGTGCAAATCATTGAACAAGGCATGCTTAAAATCCAAGGTCCCACACTGCAGGGTCGCCTGTCGTGACTGCTGCTGGCATACAGATCTCGTCCGTACTCACTAACTGGGATCCCCCCCGTGCAACTGTTGATGAAAAGGACTTTAAAAACAAGGCTCTCATTAATCCTGCCAGACATGCATGAAATCGTTGAGGCAAAGCGCCATATGCTGACTGAGTACCATGGCAGAAATTCGAGGGGGAGATGGAATGAGATAGGGGACAAAGTGTTTGTACTAAACTATGGCAGGGGTCCCAAATGGCTTGCAGGGACAGTAATGGGCAAGGAAGGAAACAGGCTACTGGTAGTACAAATGGACAAAGCAAAACCTGCCGGAGGCATGTAGACCAAGTCAAAAGCAGATTTACCAACAACACTGCTGAACCAGAGGCAGACTACAATGTGGAACTCGCAACATACCTGGTGGACAGACAGAGGGAATCACCTGAGGAAAGGGCAATCGCAACAGACAGCCCGGGCGAGTCAACAACAATCACACCAATCGAAACAGACAGCCCAGGCGAGATACCAGCAACCACACCCAAAGAAAAAAAGACACCAAGGCAAACAACTGAACCACAACTCAGACGCTCCACGCGAGAGCGTAGACCACCTGATAGACTGAACCTATAAAGACAATAAGACCTTGGGGGAGGGTGATGTCATGTATCTTACATTATTATATATAACTGTATCCTAACATGTAATAAGATATGACCTGTAAACATCAGCATACCTTACCACCGGGGGTGCACTTGCGAGAGACAGGTATATAAGGACAGGTCTCAGGCAAGTGCAGCATTCCAGAGCTGTGAAATAAAGGTGCAGGTCCAGAGTGACCTTGACTTCACTACATGCCTCGTGTGAATCTGTACTGAGGGGACAGGACTTTACAGTAAAAAGTGAGAATTTTTATTTTATTAATCTTAATACTCTTTGTCCTCGATATTAACAGGGATGTGGGAAAGATGTGTGGGAGCCTGGTAGGGGACATAGAGACCCTGTTGGAAAAGTCCCCGGCATTCAGTATGCGTGGGTGGGGGAGGTGAGTCTGAATGTCTGGATGTGATCGGGGGAGGGGGAAGTTTCTGGCTGCAATCGGGGGATATGGGTCTGGCTGCAATCAGATTGGGGTAGCCTGGTGCAAGGGAGACCCAAGGTTTCCTGGTGAAGCCCGGAGGAGCACTTCTGCCCAGAAGGAAACCTAAACTAAAATTGCAGATTGGGTCCATATGTAAAGTAGGACCCCCCCCCCCCCGCCCCCTTCCTCCCTGTGGGTGTCCCGCTCTTTAAATATTAAAATCCAGGTCCTGTGGCTGCTGTAGGATTGGAACATAGCGGGAAAGCAGCAGGATCGGAGGGTGTAAGTGACTCACCTCAATTTAACCGAATCCCTGCCCGGTTTCCCCCAAGTAAGGACAGTTAAAATTGGGGCCTTGGTTTCACTACATTACAACAGTGACTACACTTCAACAAATTACATTGGATATAAAATGCTTTGGGATGTCCTCAGGTCACAAAAGGCGCCATCTAAATGCAATTCCTTTCCTTCTTGTTAGAGGTGCAGAGACATGCATTTCAAGGCTACTCAATTTGTGTAATTAACTGAAGATAATTTACTTCATAGCAGTAAAAGAAGAGCTATTAAGTTACAGAAACTTCTCGTCATGAATAGCCCTTTAAAAGAGACAGATTGATGGGCTACCCCACGATTAGTGAATGAATGTTTAATGTGTTTCCATGACATTCTTCCATTAGGTTTTTAGCTGTGTTGCTCATCCATTTAAAGTGAAATGAGTTAAAGCTTTTCTTAAATCGAGTGACTCCTGCCAATGAACCGGAAGCTACCGGAAGCTGTGCAGAAGCATTCTGTACATAACTATCAGGTCCCAAATTTTAAAGATAACATTCATCACAACAGATGGAGGTCTGATCTGAGAAGTGCTGAAGCACATCACAAATAAAGTTTCATTAATGTTACTAGGTTGGGCTAATGTTACTAGGTTGGGTTAATGTTACAAGGTTAAATTAATGTTACTGGTGATTTTTCCAGTTTAAGAACCGCTGTCTCGTAGGACAAGCAACAACTTTTAAAAATAAACTCAGTTCGAATTTTATTTAAAATTAACAGTTTAAATGGAAGGGCTTTGGGAAGTCAGGAGGTGAGACACTTTCCGTAGAATACCCAGCCTCTGACCTGCTCTTGTAGCCACAGTATTTATGTGGTTGGTCCCGTTAATTTTCTGGTCAATGGTGACCCCCAGGATGTTGATGGTGGCATAATCGGCAATGGTAATGCCGTTGAATGTCAAGGAATGGTAATTAGACCCTCGCTTGCTGGAGATAGTCATTGCCTGGTACTTGTGTGGCGTAAGTATTGCTTGCTACTTATCAACCCAAGCCTGAATGTCGTCCAGGAAGATCATATTGATAACCAATGTATTTAGTGTGGTTTTTGCCAGAATTTCCATTTGTAACAGGACTAGGTAAGGCAGAGCCTTGGTCATTCCTCCCATCAATGCTTGCCAAGTTTAGAAATAAATCAAAAGTAAGCGGATCTTCCTTAACTATCCCTAAGTTAGAATATTTTTAATGCTGTCAGTAGGAACCAGTTTCTCTACCATTTCAAGTACTTATCCTATGTGGATAAGTATAAGCAGTTCCCCAGTGTCAGATACAAACTGCATTAGGTAAAAAGCAAAATAGTGCAGATGCTGGAAATCTAAAACAGAAAGAGAAAATGCAGGAAATGCACAGCAGGTCAGTCAACGTCTCAGGCAAGAACAGATCAAGTTTACATTTTGGGTGCAGACCCTCCTTCAGAACTGGAAACTACAAGGCGGACAAGCACATTAATACCATCAGAAAAAGAGGGAATATATGTATTTTTTAAAACACAGAGAGAAAGCATCAGTGGAATTATGTCATAGGTGTTATAGGTTGTCTATCAGCTCATGTTCAGGACTGGAACATCGGGTCCTTCATTGAACACCTGTGAACTCGTAGAAGCAAGTCATCCTCATTCGAGGGACTGCCTATGATAATGATGATGATGATCAGCTCATGGTCCCACCTATCTGAATATACCAACCTAGGCATTATTCTTTTTAGTTGTCTGCCCAGTGATTAATCCCAAAATTGGTGTTTAGTTTAAAGGAATAGGAGAATCTGTTTTCCTTTTTGTACATCAAGAAGCTTCTGGCACTCTTCAAGGACCTGTCCATTCTGGAATATATCTCTGTAAACATCAATCGATAGCCCATATAACCGTAAACACTTTTTACTGGAATACAGTATGGACAGGTAGGCCCTCCAGCTTGACTGAGAAATTATTACCCTACTTACTTCCAGTGTATATGAGTCTGGTCTTTAATGAGAGTAAAGACTAATTTACACATATCAAAATTGACCGTGACTCTAGGACAAGGTTCAAACTAGCAAAGGCAAATTTAAGGCTGAGCTCAGAAAGTTCTTTACACAAGAAGTGACCGATATAATTTCATTTCATAAAGTTACCCTTTTCTCCACGTTGACCATTGAATCCAGAATGACCCATAGATCCTAAAATAAAGAAATTAAAACATTTTATTTCAATTTAATAAATATTCACATCTAATTTATAGAAGTAAGTCATTCATGTGCTCAAAGCTTACCATCTTTTCCTGGGTTACCCTTCTCGCCCTTGCGTCCAATTAAGCCACCAGCCCTCCTTGGTCCAGTGTCTCCTTGTCTGCCTTTCTCACCTTTTAATCCATTTACACCTAAATATGTTTATGGGCCCAAAATAAGACCAGAAATTTGTATCAGCATAGTGAAGGAAGGAAAGATCTAAGAGGAAGATTCCTTCTGTGAGATGTGTAGCAAAACCTGCTTATACATATTGGATTAACAATTTCACTACACCTACTGCATAGAACAAATCTGTGCCCCTATTTTCTAAAATATGGACCACAAATCCATGCAACTTAATAGTATGTTTAGGAAGAATTATTTTTACCATTACTGAGACTGTCTTCCATTCTCTTTTATAATGTCAAATTCCTGTGAAGGAGATACAAATTCTTAAAAATATTTTTATTTCTGCTCAGTTCACCAGTTACAGTATGCTGAGTCAGGCTCAATGGTGAGCTAAGTATTCTTTATCGAATTCCCCCAAGTGCACTTTCCAGGAATGCTGGATCCGTGCCGATTGATTCCAGCAAACAGCGGGTCCCAAATGGGTGCTGCACTGCCACTCACAGTGGAGGAAAATTGGTTGGCTGTAGCATGCAATCGGCTGGTAGGGAAGACCTGTTGGGGGTGGGAAGTGGATGCTTGGGGGATGAGAACAGGTCAGCAGCAGGTCGGCAGTATTTTTGGGGGGCCGAGAGGGGCTTATCCTGTTCCTCTTGGCCCCATGTAAATCTTTAAAAAAGCAAAAGACTTTGCTTTTCCAAAAGACCTCTAGCAGTTCCTTCAAGGACCGACGGTTATGCTTCTCAATGGCTGGAGAAAGTGGGACTAGCATATGCCACGCATGCTCCGCCTATTTCTTCATGAAAATTGCAATTGAGGTCCTACAGCAGCCACAGGACTTGGATTTTAATATTTAAATAGCTTCCTGCCTGTTTTGGCCCATTTAATGGTCTGCCTGAAATTGAAAATAGGGTGCACAAGATCCTCACCTAATTCTCCTCTGGTTTCCCATTTTCAGGTGAAAAATGCATGGCCGGCTGTTGAAAATACCCTTCCCCGCTTTTATTGGACTAATCAGTAAAAGCGCAAAGGTAAATTCTTGAGCATAACAATTTTGAGTTAAAATAAGTCTTATGCTGGAAGTCTTGTGTCTTATCTACCTGCACTTCGCTCTTAAAAGATTGATGTATCTGCAATCCTAGATTTCTATGTTGATCCACTTTGTTATGAATCTTATAAAAACATAAGAACATAAGAATTAGGAACAGGAGTAGGCCATCTAGCCCCTCGAGCCTGCTCCGCCATTCAACAAGATCATGGCTGATCTGGCCGTGGACTCAGCTCCACTTACCCGCCCGCTCCCCGTAACCCTTAATTCCCTTATTGGTTAAAAATCTATCTATCTGTGATTTGAATACATTCAATGAGCTCGCCTCAACTGCTTCCTTGGGCAGAGAATTCCACAGATTCACAACCCTCTGGGAGAAGAAATTCCTTCTCAACTCGGTTTTAAATTGGCTCCCCCGTATTTTGAGGCTGTGCCCCCTAGTTCTAGTCTCCCCGACCAGTGGAAACAACCTCTCTGCCTCTATCTTGTCTATCCCTTTCATTATTTTAAATGTTTCTATAAGATCACTCCTCATCCTTCTGAACTCCAACGAGTAAAGACCCAGTCTGCTCAATCTATCATCATAAGATAACCCTCTCATCTCCGGAATCAGCCTAGTGAATCGTCTCTGTACCCCCTCCAAAGCTAGTATATCCTTCCTTAAGTAAGGTGACCAAAACTGTACGCAGTACTCCAGGTGCAGCCTCACTTATACCTTATACAGTTGCAGCAGAACCTCCCTGCTTTTTACTCCATCCCTCTCGCAATGAAGGCCAACATTTCATTCGCCTTCCTGATTACCTGCTGCACCTGCAAACTAACTTTTTGGGATTCATGCACAAGCACCGCAGCATGTTGTAATTTCTCCCCATTCAAATAATATTCCCTTTTACTGTATTTTTTTCCAAGGTAGATGACCTCACATTTTCCTACATTGTATTGCATCTGCCAAACCTTAGCCCATTCGCTTAACCTATCTAAATCTCTTTGCAGCCTCTCTGTGTCCTCTACACAACCTGCTTTCCCACTAATCTTTGTGTCATCTGCAAATGTTGTTACACTACACTCTGTCCCCTCTTCCAGGTCATCTATGTATATTGTAAACAGTTGTGGTCCCAGCACCGATCCCTGTGGCACACCACTAACCACCGATTTCCAACCCGAAAAGGACCCATTTATCCCGACTCTCTGCTTTCTGTTAGCCAGCCAATTCTCGATCCATGCTAATACATTTCCTCTGATTCCGCGTACCTTTATCTTCTGCAGTAACCTTTTGTGTGGCACCTTGTCGAATGCCTTTTGGAAATCCAAATACACCACATCCATCGGTACACCTCTATCCACCATGCTTGTTATATCCTCAAAGAATTCCAGTAAATTAGTTAAACATGATTTCCCCTTCATGAATCCATGTTGCGTCTGCTTGATTGCACTATTCCTATCTAGATGTCCCGCTATTTCTTCCTTAGTGATAGCTTCAAGCATTTTCCCCACTACAGATGTTAAACTAAACTAATGTTATAACTTAAATCATATTCCTTCTCATTGTTTTTGTTCTTTGTTCATTGTTCTTTTATCCAATATGAATAATTTCATAATTCTCTGCATTGAAATGCATTTACCTATTTGCCCACACCATTACCCTATCCATGTCCTCCTGTAATCTCGAGCATTCTTCCTTACCATGCTCCCTAATTTGTTTTCATCATCAATCTTTGATATCATTCCGCTTGTCCCTATGTCGAAATCAACTGTATAAATAGAAATTAAAGAGATCCAATCACTGATCACTGCTTTATTGAGCATCTGGTGTCCCGCCATCCATTCCAGAGTTGGGTTCCGTAACATTAGAAATGGCTTGGCTGAAAACTGTCTCTAAAAGTTTGAATTTCAGCCTTTCAAGACTAAGAACATGAAAGATTTGTGTGATCATTTCATAGACATGCTCAGGACATCCATTAGAGTTTTGTGTCAAGAGGAAACTGAAATATCTGTTTGGTGAAATCACATCTCTTCTTCAGTGACACTCTGTGGATTCATATTTCTATTTGAAATAAAAACAAAATGTTGGAAGTACTCAGCAAGGTCAGGCAGCATTGTGGAGAGGGAAATAAAGTTAACAGGAAGAATTTTAATTCCTCAAAAATGGGTAGGTTTGGGTTGGGTGGGATGTTAAAATGTAAAAAAATCTCAAACCTGAATGCAAGCCGCCTTGAACCCGCCCACTTCCAGTTTTAATGGAGGAGGACAAGGGGTGGGTGACCAACCTGCTCCCAGGAGGCTGGTGACTCATTTTTATATTTTAATGTGACTGCGTGCCTCACATTTTTTCTCCATTTTACCTGTTAACCATTCCGGCGATCGGCCTCCCCCTCACCACTAATCCCCCCCCCCCCCACCCCTTTTGTTCACTTTCAAGTGGCAGGTTAATAATTACCTATCAGCTAGATTCCTAACAATGACTATGTTGGCAGATGAAAGTGCCAAGCAGAAGCTATGTATTTTCACAGAAGGGAAATGGATAATAAACACCATTGAAATCCCGAGCTGATCTTCTGCACCTCGCAATCCCAGTTTAAGAAGGCTAATGGCAGTTGGTTAAGAACTGATGCACAACCAAAGGATAACCTAAAGAGAGAAGGAATTAATGCATGAAAAGAAGAAAAGTAGAAATGTTTTGTTACTTACCCTGACTTCCTTTTTCACCCATCCTTCCTTGATTTCCTTGCAGCCCTCTATCTCCTTTGGAACCAAGAATTCCATTGTTGCCATGGTCTCCTTAATAAATATTGAATATAAATACGAAGTAAAATTATTTGGGATTAATTTAATAACTTCCTGTTAGATCTCTTAATTTTCAATGAGATGCGAACTCCGGTTGTACATTTAAAATAATTTTATTCCAGCAGCAGCAACAAAACCTTGGCAATGTTCCAGCTCTTTGTTCTTCTAAAACACATGGCAAAACATGGCTGTACTTATCCTGGATCAATTTACAGAAATGAACTCGCCTCCTTTGACCTTATTGGCTCAATTGATATGTTGTTGTCCCCTAATTGGCTTGCTGCCAAAAGTCCTGAAATGTCAAGTTGATTGATGACTTAATGCAATGTGCTCATTCTCACGTAGACATGCGTCTGTGTTTTCTCAACTTTGCAGCCTGTTTGAATTCTCTATCACTTCCATTGTAGTGTCTATAAAACATTATGAAACTTTATTTTTTTTAAATTCTGACATTCTTCTCCCTTTCTTCCCTTGGTGTCAGCCATTGCACAATGACAGCAATCTTGCCTCTGAGTCAAAAGGTTGTGGGTTCAAGTACCACTCCCGAGACCTCAGCACAAAAACTAGTCTGACACTTCAGTGCAGTACTGAGGAAGAGCTGCACTGTCGGAGGTACCAACTTTCAGATGATACGTTAAACCAAGAGTCTTCCCTCTCAGCTGGACATAAATGATCTATTTTGAAGAAGTGTCCTCTTGGTATCACATTGCTGTTTGTGAGACATTGCTGTGCGCAAAATTGGCTTCCACGTTTCCTATGTTACAACGTGACAACACTTCAAAAGTACTGCATTGGCTGTAAAGGGCTTTTGGAGTGTCCTGAGGTCATAAAAGGTGCTATATAAATGTAAGTCTTTCTTTTTGTACTCTTCTACAAATACTGGCTGCTGTTTGAGTGCAGATTAAGGTGCTAGCGTCAAGTGACCATTTTTTAAGTGAGTCTAGATATCAATATCTACATTTTCTACTGCTGGCTGCTTGTTGTAAGGGCATAAATCAGGTGACTGGCAGAGGTAAATGGGCAGGACTACTGTCCTAAGAGAATGCCATTCATTTCATGCCAAGGACTTGTTTCTGGGAGTTGTGCCAGCGACATACAAAATATACTCCTTAAATAGGGGAGCGCTTTATAAAATATTCATTTTGATGGGAGGTATGTTCTGCACATCATTTCCCAACATTCTATTGTGCAAGACATTAATCCCGATTTTAACTCGGACATTCTTTGTTGTCATATGTAATGTCTTCAGAGCCTGATCTACATATTTAAAGAAGGACCTGACCGGTTGCTTAAGGATGTCAGAAGAGCAGGTTAAAATTGAAATCTGTGATAAGACAGCAGGATCTCAGTGGGTAAGGACTCCAGGTAATTTTAACTCCAGCTCCTCTTGACCCACAAGGAGTAATGAAAGAGTCATTTACCTTGGGGAGTCGGCAGCACCCAGCTCCCTTGCAAACCGAGCAGCACCAGTTAATTTTAAATTTGGCTCCCAGTTGCCTGATTTAAATATCTTAATAAGTGTCCTGCCTCTCCATGGCAGGACTCTCAGACAGCTCACACCACTGGGCGGGCAGGGTTAAAATTACCCTTAATATTTCTAAAGAACAACCATGGGTGTCCAATATTGTTAAAAATCAACTATGGCAGCAACTAATTTAAAGAACACTGGTACCTATATTCAACCTTTAATAATCCATAATTTCTTGACAACATTTGCTATTTTTTTCTGCTGATAACTAGGTTATAATGAGCCTTTGTGACAATTGCACAAATTGTTTGTTTTTGGTCCCAAGCCCCATTATTGCCAACCATAGTTTTTCAATGGGAATTCTCCTACTGTTTGGAAGCAGCACAGGAGCTACAGCATGATCCCAGACTGATCAGGCTGCACAGGAAATGCTCTGGCCTGGAAATTAAGCCCTCAATGACAGGTGGGAGAGGAACTTCCTTACTAGAGCCTACCTCCTCCCAGCCCTGCTGAATGTCGAACTCCACTCTACCTCCCGATTGTTAATCGGAGCTTCCTCCCACCTCATGATTGCCAATCGTCCCCCCGATTGCCTGAAACTGTTCCCAAGGGTCTCCAGCTGTGGCCTCTTGCTCCTCGCATTTCCTTCCATCTCCCAGTCAGCCAGGCTGTCCAATTGGCTAGCTGCAGGAGGCAGAGCTACAAGATGCAAATAAGGCCCTGCCATTAAGGTCAGCAGGATCACCATGTCCCCTGAAAGGGTGCAAAATTCACAAGAGCCCCCCTCTGTTTGGGCTCATTCGAAAGGAAATTTAGTTTAGGACTATCTACCGAAAAGTTTGGAACCCTAAAGTGCTTATGGAAGAAACTACGAATTTTAATATAATTTTGAACTTTTACAAGACAAATTCAAGGATGTGGCAGACCTAAAGAACTAATAGGAGACAACTTGATTATTGGAATTGTCTGGGTGTTGGGACTAAGTTAACTTGTCTGGAGAAATGGGTATTCGAGAATCCTTCCCCACAAAAGACATTAACATTACAACAAATAGCCCAGAGTTAGCTAACCATCAACATGAATCTGGAAAACCATTTCAGTATATACATCACAAAGAGGCCCAAGCCAGCCTGTATGCGAAAAACTAAGCACAAAAGGACATTGCAATTACCAAGCTAATATTTCCATCAGGAAACAGTTTTCGAACATCAACCCACCTGAAACATATCAACTTTTAACAAGCCCGCAGAAATATTACAAAGAGTCAAGCCTGCCAAATTTAAACAAAGAATTCTGAGCTGCTTTGGCGCCAAGATTAGAACCACTCAAACCGTATAACTGGCCCCCTGTTTTAACAGAGGGTATGCCACATTGCTCATGCTATACTACGACTATGTCATCAAGACAAGGAGAGAAACCAATGCGACAGTTGTAAACTAATTTCTCCAGCCTCAAAGTCCTGAAGTCCTGAAGGAAGGAACATCACCATTGCGGCAGCAACCGATCTCAACCAACGTGGTATCAATGAAAAACCACCGCAATCGACCAAACTCGAAACAAAACTCCAATGGAGAAAAACTGAAGAATCAAAAAGTTTCCACTCTACAATCTAATCCTGACCTACCAACGGGTAAAACATTACCTAAACGACTGTAGAAACCTATTTCTAACCAAAGAAAACGGGTACATACCCCACAGATCCAAATCACATCTTACCGCATCAGCGGACTCAACACAACTTAAGATTGCGCAGCAAGATGTCTTCTCCGACGTTCGGGGTACGGCAAGCAGACCCTACCACATCCAGTGAACCCCAAAACTGCGCTCTACCGTTAACTGTCAAAAGGATTGGTAAGCATAGTTCCTGCCTGCCCTGGAGTCTAACCCAGCTAGAATTAGGTATTGGGAGGTGGGAGGTGTAATTCGACTGTAACCCCCTTTGAATATGTGATGTATTGTTCTCTATTAGATTCATTATAAGCTATTGTAACCCCCTCTGAGTGTGTAAGGTATTGTTCTTTAATAAGTTTGAATAAGTTTTGACATTGTACTTTCTTATTAGAGTAATTCTAAGTTTGTATTTTCTTGACTCTAATAAAAATCAAAGTTCTTTTGCATCAAACCAGTGTCCTTTGCACTTTGTCAGATCCCCCAAATAAATCCAGAGTCTAGAACCCAAGGGAGTGGGAGCGATTTGAACCGCTCAAATTGGACCCCCACATAGAGACCACCCCCTTACAAAATGGCGATTGCGGCCAGACACTGGCACAAGGGGTGTGATGTGGAGAGTGCTGGTTTGGGGCCAAGAACCAAAATGGAAGAGAGGATTTTCTCCTATGTGTATAAGAAAGTGAATGCCACTCAGGAATGAGTGCTTAGTCTATTGCATGCTGAGCATCCAGCGGACGCTGCAGCCCAATGGACAGCAAGCAAAGATCACAAAGAAGCAGTAGTGAAGGCAATTTGGTTGGCCTGTCTACAGCGACAGGTCCAACTCCTAGATAAAACCAATGAGACACTACAGGCAGATTTATGGGAATGCGCAGAGAACTACCAGGAAAGGGTTATGTCAGAAGAAATATTAACGGGAGAACTCCATACGCTAAAACAGGAAAGGGCCCAGATAATGGAAAGGTTCAGAAACAGTCAGGACTATTTTCAATGTCAGGTTACCAAGGCCAAAAGTAATGAAAAGTCACTGAGGGAGGAAAGCACTTACCTCAGCCTACAAGTAAAAGAGCTCCAGGAAAGAGTAAAAGATGTGTAATCAACGTATAAAGTAGCTAGCACTAATGGGTTTGAATCGGGAGACCACGGTCCCTGCCAGCAACAAATTAAAAGTTTAAACCTTGCTCTATCCAAGGAAAAAGGCATGGTATGCCTGGTAAGCCAGGTACGCCCAGGTAAACCTGGAAGAGAAGGAGGAAACCGGTGCAGCAGCAGGAGGGGCAAATCAGTTGCGGGGCAGACAGGGATAGTGAACCACCACCACCTGTGGCACCGAGTTTCAGCTCGGTTTGTCCACAGGGAGGAGAGGGAGGCGAGCCAGAACAGGGAGAGCCAGAACCAGGGCCAATGTGCTCGGTCCGGCAACAGAAGTTTGGCCCACCCACCCTTGCCGGGGGTCCAGGGCCCCTGGGCCCCTGGAAAGTCAGTTTGTGGTCCCCCACACTTCCCACCAGCTTAGGGCTATGATAAGCCATCAGGGAAAGCTAACTCCAAAGGGAGACCCCTCGGTTTACTTTGTGGAGGTGGAACAGACAGAGAATATTAGTGGGTGCAATGATGCAGAAATGGTAAAGATGCTTCTCCTATCCCTTGACAGCAAACTGTACCAGCCCCTCTCTACTGAGAGCAAAAGAGGACGGAAAACATTTGCTGCCATCCAGAAAGCCATTTTAGAAGCTATGGGCTGCAATGACAAAAGTCACAAATACAAATACAGGGGCTGGAGAATTCTTTCCTGCGCTATTCTTCCATTCCTTTTTCCAGTGCCCACTCTTTCTGCACCCGAAGCAGGTACGTTTTGTATTGGAGGGGTTGCCTCCCTCGTGGCGCCATTCCCTCTTATCTTGGCTAGGTTGGATTTCGTGAACCCTTCCTTTTTGTGAGTGCTCTTCTGTCCCTCTGCCGTTTCGATAAGCTACGGTCAGCTAGGGTCCGATACAAAACGTGCCTGCTTCGGGTACAGAAAGAGTGAGCACTGGAGAAAGGAATGGAAGAATAGCGCAGGAAAGAATTCTCCAGCCCCTGCCCAAAAGACCGAGACAGATAAGCCAGTCCCTCCCCACTCATTTGAGACCATTTTAACTACTCTCCGAGCCATGTGAGATGGCCCTAGGAAGGTAGCCACCGCCACCAGTACTGAAATCCCATCTGCCCCCTCCCAACCAAAACCATGACTAGGACAGGCGCAGCATGTCCACCTGTGTTCCCTCGAGTATGATGCGTGGGACAGACCGACCGTCCAGATGGAAGTGGAAAAGGTGAAAGGGACTAACCTGTTGGACGCCTCAAGCACCCTTGTCTATGCAGCTAACCCCGCCGCCTCACCTCTGTCGAACGGGATCCCCTACAGCTTGGTGGGTTTCACAGGCACCGAACAGACTGGCTCATTCTCCATTGTGGCCAGTTAAAAACCGGACAACTCCTGGAGAGTCACAGTGGACTATCGAGTACTCAACCGTAACATCCCACCTGTGCACCCACCGTTGCTGCTGTCGCCGACCTCATTGGAAGTATCCCAGCCTCCGCAACCACCTTCATGGTGCTGGATATTTCCAACGGGTTCTGGTCCATACCTTTAAGAAGGGAAACATATAAACATAGAAAATAGGTGCAGGAGTAGGCCATTCAGCCCTTCGAGCCTGCACCACCATTCAACGAGTTCATGGCTGAACATGCAACTTCAGTACCCCATTCCTGCTTTCTCACCATACCCCTTGATGCCCCTAGTAGTAAGGACTACATCTACCTCCTTTATGAATAGATTTAGTGAATTGGTCTCAACAACTTCCTGTCGTAGAGAATTCCACAGGTTCCACAGTGATTTTCCAACATTCCATAGACTCTGGATCAGTTCCTATGGAGTGGAGGGTAGCCAATGTAACCCCACTTTTTAAGAAAGGAGGAAGAGAGAAAACAGGGAATTATAGACCGGTCAGCCTGACATCGGTAGTGGGTAAAATGATGGAATCAATTATTAAGGATGTCATAGCAGCGCATTTGGAAAGAGGTGACATTATAGGACCAAGTCAGCATGGATTTGTGAAAGGGAAATCATGCTTGATAAATCTTCTGGAATTTTTTGAGGATGTTTCCAGTAGAGTGGACAAGGGAGAACCAGTTGATGTGGTGTATTTGGACTTTCAGAAGGCTTTCGACAAGGTTCCACACAAGAGATTAATGTGCAAAGTTAAAGCACATGGGATTGGGGGTAGTGTGCTGACGTGGATTGAGAACTGATTGGCAGACAGGAAGCAAAGAGTAGGAGTAAATGGGTAATTTTCAGAATGGCAGGCAGTGACTAGTGGGGTACGGCAAGGTTCTGTGCTGGGGCCACAGCTGTTTACATTGTACATTAATGATTTACACGAGGGGATTAAATGTAGTATCTCCAAATTTGCGGATGACACTAAGTTGGGTGGCAGTGTGAGCTGCGAGGAGGATGCTATGAGGCTGCAGAGCGACTTGGATAGGTTAGGTGAGTGGGCAAATGCATGGCAGATGAAGTATAATGTGGATAAATGTGAGGTTATCCACTTTGGTGTTAAAAACAGAGAGACAGACTATTATCTGAATGGTGACAGATTAGGAAAAGGGGAGGTGCAATGAGACCTGGGTGTCATGGTACATCAGTCATTTGAAGGTTGGCATTCAGTTACAGCAGGCGGTTAAGAAAGCAAATGGCATGTTGGCCTTCATAGCGAGGGGATTTGAGTACAGGGGCAGGAGGTGTTACTACAGTTGTACAGGGCCTTGGTGAGGCCACACCTGGAGTATTGTGTACAGTTTTGGTCTCCTAATCTGAGGAAGGACATTCTTGCTATTGAGGGAGTGCAGCGAAGGTTCACCAGACTGATTCCCGGGATGGTGGGACTGACGTATCAAGAAAGACTGGATCAACTGGGCTTGTATTCACTGGAGTTCAGAAGAATGAGAGGGGATCTCATAGAAACGTTTAAAATTCTGACGGGTTTAGACAGGTTCGATGCAGGAAGAATGTCCCCAATGTTGGGGAAGTCCAGAACCAGGGGTCACAGTCTAAGGATAAGGGGTAAGCCATTTAGGACCGAGATGAAGAGAAACTTCTTCACCCAGAGAGTGGTGAACCTGTGGAATTCTCTACAACAGAAAGTTGTTGAGGCCAATTCACTAAATATATTCAAAAAGGAGTTCAATGTAGTCCTTACTACTAGGGGGATCAAGGGGTATGGCAAAAAAGCAGGAATGGGGTACTGAAGTTGCATGTTCAGCCCTGAACTCATTGAATGGCGATTCCAGTCTCTCCTCATAGATCAGTTCTGCAATCCCGGGAATCAATTTGGTGAATTTCACTGCACTCCCTCAATAGCAAAAAAGTCCTTCCTCCGATTAGGAGACCAAAACTGAACACAATATTCCAGGTGAGGCCTCAGCAAGACTCTGTACAACTGTAGTAACACCTCCCTGCCCCTGTACTCAAATCCCCTCGCTATGAAGGCCAACATGCCATTTGCTTTCTTAACCGCCTGCTGTACCTGCATGCCGACCTTCAATGACTGATGTACCTTGACACCCAGGTCTTGTTGCAACTCCCCTTTTCCTAATCTGCCACCATTCAGATAATTGTCTGTCTCTCGGTTTTTATCACCAAAGTGGATAACCTCACATTTATCCACATTATACTTCATCTGCCATGCATTTGCCCACTCACCTAATCTATCCAAGTCACTCTGCAGCCTCATAGCATCCTCCTCGCAGCTCACACTGCCACCGAACTTAGTGTCATCCGCAAATTTGGAGATACTACATTTAACCCCCTCGTCTAAATCATTATCGTCGAAAGATTAGTACAAGTTTGCTTTTACTTTTAAAGAACAGCAATACACTTGGAACTCTCTCCCTCAGGGCTTCCACAACAGCCCCAATATTTTCCACCAGTGTATGGCCAACTGTTTAAAGAACTTCAGCAGACCCCAGCAGCTTGTACAGTATGTGGATGACCTGCTCCTGTTCACCGATGAGGTGGAGGAACATAAGAACATAAGAACATGGCCCACTGCTGGCTGAACTGCTGGAGCTGCTGAAAGAGGGATTTAAAGTAAACCCCAAGAAGGCAAGATCGGCCTGAAGGAAGTAAAATTCCTGGGACTGGCTGTGCGCGCTGGGGAAAGAGCCATTGATAAAGCTAGAAGGGAAGCAGTGCAGTAGTTACCCGCCCCCAACACAATAACACGAGTAAGATCTTTTCTAGAGCTAACCGGGTACTGCAGAGATTTCATTGAGGATTATGCAGCCACCGCAGCCGCTCTGCTCCGATTCCTACACAAGTGGAGTGGGAATGGGACAAAGGTTGCGAGGCAGCATTTATCCAATTCAAGCAAGACCTACAGGCTGCGCCAGCTCTAGGGGCAGGGTGGTGGCCAGGACTCAGGGAAGACATCCGCAGGTTCTGTGCTAGCTGTTTGGTGTGCGCAGCCAACAAACCCGACCCCCAGAAAAGAAAGGTGTCTATGGGAGATATCAGGAGGGTAGAGGGACCCTGGCAGTCGATCCTAATCGATTACATCGCGCCCCTACTCACTGCCCAGGGAGGCTACAAGTACTGCCTAGTATTGGTGGATGTATTCACTAAATGGGTGGAAGCCTTCCCATGCCGAACAGCCACTGCCCTGGGAACAGCCAGGATCCTGGTCAGAGAAGTGTTCTCCCATTGGGGACTACCACAATACCTGGAGTCCAACCAAGGGAGTCACTTCACCGGGCAGGTGATGCAGGAGACCGGTAAGGTGCTCAGCATCAAAGGAAAATGGCATGTCGCCCACAACCCGCAGTCATCCGGGCCTGTGGAGCGTTTAAACTGCACTATCAAAGAAAAGCTGCACAACGAGACAGGGGGCTCACCCAAAGGGAGGGTAGTGGTCCTATGGGGATCTGGGCCAGCCAGTCAAAGAGCACGGGGTTCTCCTCGTACGAGCTCATGACCGGCAGAGCCTGCGAACCCCCACCATGTGTTAACCCCGGTGCTCACGGAAGGTCAGCTTAGGGAAGCGAGCCGGGATAGCTTTGTCAGGTATCTGTTTGAACACCTTAAACAGATTCACTGGCAGGCTGCTAACAACATGAGATAGGGGATTCAATTGTAAGGGGAATAGATAGGCGTTTCTGTGGCCGCAACCGAGACTCTAGGATGGTATGTTGCCTCCCTGGTGCAAGGGTCAAGGATATCTCAGAGCGGGTGCAGGACATTCTGAAAAGGGAGGGTGAACAGCCAGTTGTCGTGGTACATATAGGTACCAACGATATAGGTAAAAAACGGGATGAGGTCCTACGAGAAGAATTTAGGGAGCTTGGAGCCAAATTAACAAGTAGGACCTCAAAAGTAGTAATTTCAGGATTGCTACAAGTGCCACGTGTGAGTCAGAGTAGGAATCGCAGGATAGCTCAGATGAATGCATGGCTTGAGGAGTGGTGCAGAAGGGAGGGATTCAATTTCCTGGGACATTGGAACCGGTTCTGGGGATGGTGGGACCAGCACAAACTGGACGGTCTGCACCTGGGCAGGACCGGAACCAACGTCCTCGGGGGAGTGTTTGCTAGTGCTGTTGGGGAGGAGTTAAACTAATATGGCAGGGGGATGGGAACCTATGCAGGGAGGCAGAGGGAAATAAATGGGAGACAGAGGCAGAAGATAGAAAGGAGAATAGTAAAAGTATAGGGCAAAGAAACCCGGCAAAAAATAAAAAGGGCCACATTACAGCAAAATTCTAAAGGGGCAAAGTGTGTTAAAAAGACAAGCCTGAATACTCTGTGCCTCAATACGAGGAGTATTCGGAATAAGGTGGACGAATTAACTGCACAGATAGCAGTTAATGGATATGATGTAATTGGCATCACAGAGATATGGCTCCAGGATGACCAAGGCTGGCAACTCAACATCCAGGCATTTTAACATTTAGGAGGGATAGACAGAAAGGAAAAGTAGGCGGGGTGGCATACTGGTTAAAGAGGAAATTAATGCAATAGTAAGGAAGGACATTGGCTTGGATGATGTGGAATCGGTATGGGTGGAGCTATGGAATACCAAAAGGCAGAAAACGCTGGTGGGAGTTGTGTACAGACCACCAAACAGTAGTAGTGAGGTTGGGGACAGCATCAAACAAGAAATAAGGGATGTGTGCAATAAAGGTACAGCAGTTATCATGGGCGACTTTAATTTACATATAGATTGGGCTAACCAAACTGGTAGCAATGCGGTGGAGGAGGATTTCCTGGAGTGTACTCGGGATGGTTTTCTTGACCAATATGTCGAGGAACCAACTAGAGAGCTGGCCATTCTAGACTGGGTGATGTGTAATGAGAAGGAACTAATTAGCAATCTTGTTGTGCAAAGCCTCTTGGGGAAGAGTGACCATAATATGGTAGAATTCTTTATTAAGATGGAGAGTGACACAGTTAATTCAGAAACTAGGGTCCTGAACTTAAGGAAAGCTAACTTTGACGGCATGAGGCGTAATTTGTCTAGAATAGACTGGCAAATGATACTTAAAAGGTTAATGGTGGATAGGCAATGGCAAACATTTATAGATCACATGGATGAACTTCAACAATTGTACATCCCTGTCTGGAGTAAAAATAGAACAGGGAAGGTGGTTCAACCGTGGATAACAAGGGAAATTAAGGATAGTGTTAGATCCAAGGAAGAGGCATATAAATTGGCCAAAAAAAGCAGCAAACCTGATGACTGGGAGAAATTTAGAATTCAGCAGAGGAGGGCAAAGGGTTTGATTTGGAGGGGGAAAATAGAGTACGAGAGGAAGCTTGACAGGAACATAAAAACTGACTGCAAAAGCTTCTATAGATATGTGAAGAGAAAAAGATTAGTGAAGACAAATGTAGGTCCCTTGCAGTCGGACTCAGGTGAATTTATAATGGAACAAAGAAATGGCAGACCAATTGAACAAATACTTTGGTTCTGTCTTCACGAAGGAAGACATCAATAACCTTTCGGATGTACTCGGGGACTGAGGGTCTAGAGAGAAGGAGGAACTGAAGGATATCCTTATTAGGTGGGAAGTTGTGTTGGGGAAATTGATGGGATTGAATGCCGATAAATCCCCGGGGCCTGATTGTCTGCATCCCAGAGTACTTAAGGAAGTGGCCCAAGAAAGAGTGGATGCATTGGTGATCATTTTTCAACAGTCTATCAACTTGAGATCAATTCCTATGGACTGGAGGTTGGCTAAAGTAACACCACTTTTTAAAAAAGGAGGGAGAGAGAAAACGGGTAATTATAGACCGGTTAGCCTGACATCAGTAGTGGGGAAAATGTTGGAATCAATTATTAAGGATGAAATAGCAGCGCATTTGGAAAGCTGTGACAGGATCGATCCAAGTCAGCATGGATTTATGACAGGGGAAATCATGCTTGACAAATCTTCTGGAATTTTTTGAGGATGTAGCTAGTAGAGTGGGCAAGGGAGAACCAGTGGATGTGGTGTATTTGGACTTTAAAAAGGCTTTTGACAAGGTCCCACATAAGAGATTGGTGTGCAAAATCAAAGCACATTGTATTGGGGATAATATACTGGTGTGGATAGAGAATTGGTTGGCAGACAGGAAGCTGAGAGTCGGGATAAACGGGTCCTTTTCGGAATGGGAAGCAGTGACGAGTGGAGTGCCACAGGGCTCAGTGCTGGGACCCCGGCTCTTTACAATATATATTAATGATTTGGATGAAGAAATTGAATGTAATATCTCCCAAGTTTGCAGATGACACTAAACTGGGTGGTGGTGTGAGCTGTGAGGAGGATGCTAAGAGGATGCAGGGTGATTTGGACAGTTTAGCTGAGTGGGCAAATGCATGGCAGATGCAGTATAATGTGGATAAATGTGAGGTTATCCACTTTGGAGGCAATGACACGAAGGCAGAATATTATCTGAATGGCGGCAGATTAGGAAAAGGGGAGGTGCAACGAGACCTGGGTGTCATGGTTCATCAGTCATTGAAAGTTGACATGCAGGTACAGCAGGCGGTGAAGAAGGCAAATGGCATGTTGGCCTTCATAGCAAGGGGATTTGAGTTTAGGAGCAGGTAGGTCTTACTACAATTGTACAGAGCCTTAGTGAGGTCTCACCTGGAATATTGTATTCAGTTTTGGTCTCCTAATCTGAAGAAGGACATTCTTGCTATTGAGGGAGTGCAGCGAATGTTCACCAGACTGAGTCCAGGGATGGCTGGACTGACATATGAGGAGAGACTGGATCAACTGGGCCTTTATACACTGGAGTTTAGAAGGATGAGAGGGGATCTCATAGAAACATATAAGATTCTGACGGGATGGGACAGGTTAGATGCGGGAAGAATGTTCCTGATGTTGGGGAAGTCCAGAACCGGGGGACACAATCTTAGGATAAGTGGTCGGCCATTTAGGACTGAGATGAGTAGAAACTTCTTCACTCAGAGAGTTGTTAACCTGTGGAATTCCCTGCCGCAGAGAGTTGTTGATGCCAGTTCATTGGATATATACAAGAGGGAGTTACATATGGCCCTTACGGCTAAATGGATCAACGGGTATGAAGAGAAAGCAGGAAAGGGGTGCTGAGGTTAATGATCAACCATGATATTATTGAATGGTGGTGCAGGCTCGAGGGGCTGAATGGCCTACTCCTGCACCTATTTTCTATGTTTCTATGTTTCTATGTTTCTCACATGGGAAAACAGCATCGGAGCAACCGACTGTTGCTAGATCCCCGCAAACACCATGAGTGAGAGAAAGGGGACCAGGTTAAGATGAGAAACTACGCTAGAGTAGGGGTCTTTGAGGCACTGTACATGGGACCGTACCACATTGTTGACAGGGCAAGCCCCATGGTCTATGCCATAAAATTGTCCTGCCGTACAAAGTGGTTCCACAGAAACCAGTACAAACTTTTCAACCCAGGGGCTGCAGCAAAACGTAAGGGACAGCCAAAACCTGTAAACCATACTAAAGACAGGGCACCCCAGCCAACAGCCCCCGACTGTGGTAATCCCACAGGGGACATGGCAGACCCAGAGACTGTACCTAGAGGGGCGGTGGACTGTGTTACTGGAGGAGCTGTCCCCCCAATCATTTGGGACTCGGACGCAATCCCAGCAGCTGGAGCCTTAAGAAGGTCTCCCCGCACACCACGGCCAAAGACACCGTGGTCACCAGCACCCCAATTTAACTGGTTCAGCCCCGGGAAAGTGAACAGCTGCAAAAGGGCCGAAGGTCAGAGACCAGCCCACGAGCAGGGACACCCAGCTGGTAGCCTCGGGCAACGAGGGACCCCCAGAAGAGATAGTGGTGGATCAGCCACCAAGTGGGAGTCCCCAGCCCGTAGCCCTCGGCCAGGCAGAATCACTCCCAGGGGAAGAGACGGACCAGGCAGCCACCCCCAAAGGAACGGTGTGCTGCAGCACCAGAGGGGACGTTCCCCCGATAGTGTACGACTCAAACCCACCTCCGGTCAGGACACTCCGGGTCCGGCGGTACAGGCCGACCTATTACCGACCTCGCTGGACACCCAGCGGAAGAAGAAGAAAGAAAGAAGGCAGGAATTAACCTGGCCAGCCAGAGACGGGTGGCAGATGTACATATATAGTACGATATGAATTTAAGAATGTTTAGTGAGTAATTTAGAGTAGTGTAAGGTTCTGTGTAATGATAAGTATATATATATTAGTCACTGGGGTAAGGAAAGGAATCTGCCTGTGCAGCTATTAAAAGAGGCACAGGCCGGGTAATACCCGGGAGTAAGAAGAATCTACCGATATGGCTATTAAGGGAAGCACCAGTGAGATAACAAGCAAAACGGCTGTGAGATAAAAAATAAGAAGCAGACATCAGTCCACAAGGAACTGAATGAGACAGCCAGTCATTTAAAGACTATGAGCCCAAATTAGAACTCGGTCACCTTTATCAAGCCAGAGAGCTTTCTCAGGGCTAGACAATCTGTTTTATGTGCCACTACAGGAAAGAAAACAGCATGAGAAGGATCCTGTTCCTGCTCGCCCTGATAAGGATGAGCAGCGGCAACCGAGGAGATGTGGAAGAATCCCTTATTTACGGGTGTTCAGGAGAAAGAGCACCGATCGTAACCGCCGGGGGTGGCACCCCAGGCGTGGAAAAACTCGCCATTTACGCCTACGAGGGAAGATGGCCAGGGTGGCTGGGATCTAATTCTACCCGCTACTCCAGCCAGGAAAGTTTTACCTACGGGGAGGCCTCACTTCCATGCTCCCGGATACAGATCATCGCTGCCCGAGTCAGTGTTACAGAGGGAAAACGTGTCTGTTTGACTTGCAAAGAAAATATTCCCCTGGGAAGATCGTGGTGGCTCAGAAAACTCAGCAAGGATTCATGGGACCAGGAATCAGACTGGGAAAGACTCGGTAATGATACGTACTGCACCATCATGGGGACATGGGGAGGAGTAAAAGTGTGTTGGGACAAATGGTGGGAATCCGAACAAGGAATTTATGTTTGCATGTGGGGATCACAGAATATCTGTCCCGCAGGCATATCAATCGCCTTCGCCATACAATGGCAAGATGAAGGGGAAGGGATGGGGTGGAATTCTAGCCTACACGGGTGCGCGGTCCCACACTCCCCACTCCCAATTAACGCCACCGAACTAAGAGCACACATTGAGAAACCCCTGCCCACAACCCCGCCAATATGCACAGTAATAGAAAGGTGTCCTACCACCACCGAGGGACCTGGAAATGGATTAGTATTGGTACCGACCGAAAAGGTGTTATACCAGGGGCTACATTATGCAGTAGCTTCAGTAATTTTAAACCTTACTGAGGTACACCTACCTGAATAGTGCCCGAAGGAAACAGAGCTGCTATACCAGGCCCTACTTAGAGACATGTTCAAGAAATTTTATGAGTTAGACTTTGGAAATGTAGACAAAGCAGACCTATACACCCTAAATGCTAGGGACACCATGGGCTCAGGGAGACCTCGAAGGGGAATCATAAACAACGTTTTCATCACCTACAATAAATAACCTAGATGTCATAGAACTGCAAACACAGATAAACGGTTGAAAGAACCAATTGAGGAAAATCCTGAAAGAAGAGAACACAATAGTAGGTTCAGAACTACACGAGGACCAAGCTATGACTGTCCATTTAAAGGAAATAGTGGCTGAGCTGGAAAAACTTACACAGACAGTGAATGCACTCATACGGGAAGACAGAAACGCTTCTGACCAGGCTGCACAGAACGAGGTGTACGTACCATATGGGGCATGGTTGTTGGGTGAGGGCCGCAACAACCTGGAGGATTTAAAACAAGGTGTAGTCCCCTCTTGGATCAGGAACAAGCACCTCGCAGCCCTCCACCCATACAGCAATTCACTAAGCCCATGCCAGCTCCGCCTAGACTTTGAAGCCTACCCTGTCCCAGTCGACTGTGGGAAATCTAACCACACCATTATGGGAATCGTACTAAGGATGCCGGTCATGGGTGGGACAGCCCAACCCGCACCGGTATGCCGGGTGGAGAACATTTGAGTTATTCAGGGAGGTGCACACATTCGTTTCGCAACGGCCCCACCCTATGTCATAAAGTGGGAACACACTTTAACGGGTACTGACCTCTCTGGGTGCCGGAGCCGGGGTGCAGTACTTGAGTGCCCATTCAAAGTCACAGTGTGGGTTTAAAGCTGCTGGCGCACAGCCTATTAACTGCACCATGGAGGTAATGGCACAAGACCATGTCCCTCCACAGGTAACATACATAGGGGGTGGGACATATTGTGTCACCACCAGTGCGCCCCACTACCAACATGGACACTTCTGGTGTCCGGTGAGTGACAGCAGTTTTTGCTTCAAATCTGAGGCATCAGTTCAAGTGGCCCAGGAACGGATTGTCCCCATTCCTGAACCCTCCACTGTCCACCTCATTGTGAAGGAAAACATGACAAACCTGCAGGATTATGTTGTACACTTTGGCTATGAAATTCCCCCTCTACCTGAACATCTTACTGCTCTGCTAAAAGCTGTAATTATCTCACAAAAACACTTCTACACTGTAGACCAGAAAACAATTGAGATCGGGAAAAAGATTCTCGAGATCACTATTCCGCCTTGGTGGGATATTTTCAGAAATACAGAAGTCCCAGTCTAGATCTGAATCGCTTCCCACACTTTAGTTATTTGTCAACTCGCGATTATACTTTACTTATGGTGTCTCACTTGCCGAGTGAAACGCAGAGGCCGTCAGGTCAGGCACCAAAGGGTGCTATATGCTCCTTGGCCGAACTTGGGAATCGTGCAGGGAGGGGTGACACCAGACTACCATGTTTAATTTGTGTTTGATTTTATCTGCTGTTAACCGCAACATCGCAAGTGTTGTAAGAGTGTTACTTAAAATATTTTGACTATGTACCTTTATTTTACTGAACTTAAAATGTGTTTGACTATGGACCTTTATGTTGCTTGAGAATGCGTTACTATGTGCTTTCATTTTATTTTACTTAAAGTTGCGTTTGACCGCATACCGTTACTTTACTGAAAAAAACGAGTAAAGGAGGGGCACCCCCTCTATGCTATAACTGAATTGTAACAACTGTATTCACCTGTAAATGGCATTGCATTTCAATGGGGGTAGCAGGGTAATGTTTAGCTAGTGTAAATACAAGGAAGGTTGACTCCAGCGAGCAGGAATTTTGCTTACGTTGATTGACATTCAAGAGTGTGGAGTGTCAACAGGGGGTACTGAAAGGGTGCAAAATTCACAAGAACCCCCCGCCTGTGTTTGGGCTCTTTCGAAAGGAAATTTAATTTGGGACTCTCTACCGAAAAGTTTGGAACCTTAAAGTGCTAATGGAAGAAACTACAAACGTTAATATAATTTTGAACTTTTACAAGACAAATTCAAGGATGTGGGCGGGCCTAAAGAACTAACAAGAGGCAACTTGATTATTGGAATTGTCTGGGTGTTGGGACTAAGTTAACTTGTCTGGAGAAATGGATATTCGAGAATTCTTCTCCACAAGAGGCGTTAACATTTCAACAAAGTCAGCATGGATTTATGAAAGGGAAATCATGCTTGACGAATCTTTTGGAATTTTTTGAGGATGTAACTAGCAGAGTGGACAAGGGAGAACCAGTGATGTGGTGTATTTGGACTTTCAAAAGGCTTTGACAAGGTCCCGCACAAGAGATTGGTGTGCAAAATCAAAGCGCATGGTATTGGGGGTAATGGACTAACGTGGATAGAGAACTGGTTGGCAGACAGGAAGCAGAGAGTCGGGAAAAATGGATCCTTTTCAGAATGGCAGGCAGTGACTCGTGGAGTGCTGTAAGGCTCAGTGCTGGGACCCCAGCTCTTTACAATATACATTAACGATTTAGATGAAGGAATTTGAGTATAATATCTCCAAGTTTGCGGATGACACTAAACTGGGTGATGGTGTGAGCTGTGAGGAGGACGCTAAGAGGCTGCAGGGTGACTTGGACAGGTTAGGTGAGTGGGCAAATGCATGGCAGAGGCAGTATAATGTGGATAAATGTGAGGTTATCCATTTTGGGGGCAAAAACACAAAGGCAGAATATTATTATCTGAATGATGGCAGATTAGAAAAAGGGAGGTGCAATGAGACTAGAGTGTCATGGTTCATCGGTCACTGAAAGTGGGCACGCAGGTACAGCAGGTGGTAAAGAAGGCAAATGGTATGTTGGCCTTCATAGCTAGGGGATTTGAGTATAGGAGCAGGGAGGTCTTAATGCAGTTGTACAGGGCCTTAGTGAGGCCTCACCTGGAATATTATGTTCAGTTTTGGTCTCCTAATCTGAGGAAGGACGTTCTTGCTATTGATTGAGTGCAGCGAAGGTTCACCAGACTGATTCCAGGGATGGCTGGGCTGTCATATGAGAAGAGACTGGATCAACTGGGCCTTTATTCACTGGCGTTTAAAATGAGAGGGGATCTCATAGAAACATATAAGATTCTGATGGGACTGGACAGGTTAGATGCAGGAAGAATGTTCCCGATGTTGGGGAAGTCCAGGCCAGGGAACATAGTCTTAGGATAAGGGGTAGGCCATTTAGGACTGAGATGAGGAGAAACTTCTTCGCTCAGAGAGTTGCTAACCTATGGAATTCCCTGCCGCAGAGAGTTGTGGATGCCAGTTCATTGGATATATTCCAGAGGGAGTTAGATATGGCCCTTATGGTTCAGGGGATCAAGAGGTATGAAGAGAAAGCAGGAAAGGGGTACTGAAGGAATGATCAGCCATGATCTTATTGAATGGTGGTGCAGGCTCGAAGGACCGAATGGCCTACTCCTGCACCTACTTTCTATGTTTCTATGTTTCTAAATAGCCCAGAGATAGCTAATCATTAACATGAATCTGGAAGACCATTTCAGTATATACATCACAAAGAGGCGAAAAAGTAAGCACAAAAGGACATTACAATTGCCAAGCTAATATTTCGATCAGGAAACAGTTTTCGAACATCAACCCACCTGAAACATATCAACTTTTAACAAGCCCGCCAAAATATTACAAAGAAGAGTCAAGCCCGCCAAATTTAAACAAAGAATTCTGAGCTGATTTGGCGCCAAGATTAGATCCACTCAAATCGTATAACTGGCCCCCTGTTTCAACAGAGGATATGCCATATTGCTCATGCTATACTACGACTATGTCATCAAGACAAGGAGGGAAACCAATGCGACAGTTGTAAACTAACTTCTCCAGCCTCGAAGTCCTCAAGTCCTGAAGGAAGAAAGAACATCACCATCGCGGCAGCAACCGACCTCAACCAACGTGGTATCAACAAAAAACCACCGTAATCGACCAAACTCGAAACAAAACTCCAATGGGGAAAAACCGAAGAATCAAAAAGTTTCCACTCCACAATCTAATCCTGACCTACCAATGGGTAAAACATTACCTAAAAGACTGTAGAAACCTATTTCTAACCAAAGAAAACGGCTACTTACCCTACAGATCCAAAACGCGCCTTACCGCATCAGCGGACTCAACACAACTGAAGATTGCGCAGCAAGAAGTCTTCTCCGATGTTCGGGGTACGGCAAGCAGACCCTACCGCATCCAGCGAACCCCAAAACTGCAATCTACCGTTAACTGTCAAAAGAATTGGTAAGCATAGTTCCTGCCTGCCCTTGAGTGTAACCTAGCTGGAATTAGGTATTGGAAGATGGGAGGTGTAATTCTACTGTAACTCCCTTTGAATATGTGATGTATTGTTCTCTATTAGAGTCATTATAAGCTATTGTCATCCCCTCTGAGTGTGTAAGGTACTGTTTTTTAATAAGTTTGAGTAAGTTTTGACATTATACTTTCTTATTCGAGTAATTCTAAGTTTGTATTTTCTTGACTCTAATAAAAATCAAAGTTCTTTTGCATCAAACCAGTGTCCTTTGCACTTTGTCATATCCCCCAAATAAATCCAGAGTCTAGAACCCAAGGGAGTGGGAGCGATTCGAATCGCTCAAGTTGGTCAGAGGAGAACCTGACCCCCTCATAGAAATCACCTCCTTACACCCCGGCCTTGCCGGTTTCTTCGACCATTTTCAACCTCAGCCACATCCTCCATGCCCACCCGTAAATATCGAGGCCTCCGTGCCTACCTCACATATCTTCAGACTGTGGTCAGACCTTGCTTTGGCAAGATAATTACTGCACTAAGTAACTTAGTGTATTGTTGTAAATATGTTAAAAATGAGAGAAAAAAATGGTCTCTCTGAGCACCATGAGGAATTTTCACCTGCTATATTATCTAAATTCAGTAAACTAGACTGTGACATAAATGTGAATACCCATCCAAATCTATTCTAAAGCAATTTGTTGCAAATTTTTCATGTGTAATACTGAAAATATTTAACAAATAGAATCCCCAAAAATGGAGTAAGTAAAGTCAGATTTCTTTTCAATCATTACCTACCTTTTGTTCCTGGTTCTCCTTTGCTGCCTTTAGAACCTGGTGGGCCTAATATATGTAACACAAAAGTTTTTATTAAATGTAGAATGACTCCCATCAATTTATCAAAGCATGAAACAGAAAACAAAAATATATGTAATGTTTCTTTTAAAGTATATAGAAAGTAGGAATGTTTATAGGAATCTATTCAAATGCTGTACCTCTTGTAGACGAGTGATTGTGTATTTGCAGTGTTAGTTTATTGTTGTTCATGTTGATTTTCCATAAGTCTTCTTCCATTTTATTTATTTTTGGCCCATAGTCTTCTTTATCCTTAATGGATGAATTAATGATCTTTAACTGTTGCCATATGTTTTTGACGCCTTGGATGAAAATCAAGCTTTCTGTAGACGGATTCCCACTTGAAAATTCATTTAATTCACTGGAAGTATTTGTACCTTCGTCATGCATGAAACTTGGGTTTGTTTTTTCCAGAAACAATTTTAATGCAGAAAGTCTTTCTTCTGCATCGTTCAGTTCATCTGTGTCTTTCTGTAGAGTGTGAACTAGAGGAGAAGCAAATTAGAGATACATATAAAAAGTATGGTTAAAATATCATACTGGAGTAATATCCTAGGGGTGATACATTCTGTCAGCATGTATAAAGGCAGATAAATAAAACTGAAATAGTAACTAAATCTCATGTATTCCAATAAGAGTGATATAACTCTCAATTTTTTTCATTCTATTTATGTCGCTAACTATATATTTCAAGAAACTGAAATTTATTAAAAATGCAGATGTGTTAAATATAATCTTGCCGGTGAGTCAAAAGGTTGTGACCTGAGCACAAAAACTAGACTGACACTTCAGTGCAGTACTGAGGAAGAGCTGCACTGTCGGACGAAGAAGAGCAGGGGAGTTATCCCCGCTGTCCAGGCTAATATTTATCCCTCAACCAACATCATCAAAAAAACCAGATTATTTGATCATTATCACATTGTTGTTTGTGGGAGCTTGCTGTGTGCAAATTGGTTGCTGCGTTTCCTACATTACAACAGTGACAACATTTCTAAAGTACTTCATTGGCTGTAAAGAGTTTTGGGATGTCCTGAGGTCATGTAATGATGCCAGACTTTCTTTCTTTCCTTGGTAGTAATGTTCACCTGTGACCCAGAACTGCATCTATGCCTGTTCACAAAAATAACAGCTCATCCATTTAAAATAAATAGCACTCAAAACAGTTGACATAAATCCTTTTTTTTATATGATAATATTGCACAGCATAATTTACAGGTTGTTAAATTCTTCATTAGTTCCTGTAAATAAAAAATGTTGTCTTCACTATTTTGGTTTCAATCTTGTATCTGGTAAATGCCTCCCAGCACTTGGATATAATAGTAATCAGATATGCAAAGTGAATTTTGTATTGCTAGAGTATAATAAATTTTTTATCCAACGCCATTTATGCAAATACCTGTTCGAAATCAAAGTCTAAGCATATCACTGCACTATTCAAAACTTCTCTGTAATTTCATTTCTCTTATTGATTTAAAGTTAAAGTTAAATTAATTTATTAAAGATGGTGCTATTAAAAATGAGAAAAATAAATAAAATCATGAGTAGTTAATTGTGACACTTAATCAGACCTTATGAAATAAAATATTATTGTTATTCTTAACTTGTTCATGAGCAGAGTTTCAACATACAGATGTCACCAAAATATAATTTGGAAAATTGGAGATACACCTGTATCTCTTCTCTTATCACATGATCCAAAATCAAATCAAAATATTAGCTCAGTTCACAATTTGCACGCTTAACATTACAGATTAAATTAAAAATAATATCTCATGAGTTATTGTGGACATTATAATGTTGGATTTGGATAATTGAGTTAATTGTTTTTCAAAGGCTGCCCTATGGTGATGCCGTCATGAAATAAGCTATTTAATAAGCTCCATATTTCCCACTTATAAATTGTACTTTATATTTTATATGCTTTCCCTCTCACATTTGAAAATCTTAATATTTATTAGAAAGTTAATTTGTTATCAATATCTAGTTTAAATCTGATGCTTCAATTTATTAATGAAGGAAGCTACTACATCATGTCAATTTTACAACGTGAAACACAAGTGGCATTTCAATCCATAGTATTCACTTACATTTGTATCCCAAGAAAGCAACTGCTGCTGTTAACATAAGGAGATAGATAATGAATCCAACTTGATAGAAACCAGATCTTGTCCTTTCAGGTCTTCTGCCTGTCAAAGCAAATTAATATTAGAGAGTTGGATAAAATCAACAAGATGAAAACAAGCTAAAAGTATTTTGTGTCCATATAAAACACATACATACTGTATACATCAAGCATTTAATATATACATTTTATATGAATATACACTGTATACACACATATATAATGGAAACACATACAAACACATCTACATATATCTAAACATTACATGCTGTACTTTCATTTGCGCACACTCACAAACATAATTGCCTATTCTGAAAAGAGAAAAGTAATTCCTTATGTTCAATATCCCAATATTAGCAGATTGGTGATGTATGTTAAAGCTCAATAATACCACATCGCCCCAAACTAGACATAGCTTAACTTTTATGTTGATTTAAACAATGTATAGCATATCACAAGTAATTGATAAAATAAAAATATTCATTAATTCTTGGATCATCAGTTATTTTTAATCTTAAATCAATATTTTTACCATATTTTGAACACTCACCATAGTTACTCTAAAATTCAATTTGTTTCACAAATAAAACTAACTTTTTACAAATATCCGAAGGTTAGTCTTATAAAGTAAAATTAAGAAAATATACATATCCAAAAGAATTCCTTAATCCATAGTATTCTTGCCATAAATTTAATTATCACGCCCATGTTACATTCTTTTAAATTTGGTTGAACAAATAATCTTCAAATGATATCTGACAGCAGTGCTGTTGTTGCTCTATGATTTAATACTGAATTAGTGTCATAGTGTAAAATTGTGATAAAGAAAAGAGCACTCTCCCTCTAGTTCAACAGAGCTTCCTCTGCTGAAATCCTACTAGATTATGACAATGGAATAGTGCTCCAACTTACTGGCTCTTCCACAAAGAAAATTTACTGTTTAATAATCAGTTTTATAAATCATTTTGACAATCCACTTGGCTTTCACCTGTTCTAAAACACTTTATTGTGACACACAGTTATTTACAATTGTTTGCAGACAGTAGTGAATAGCTTCTCAAACATCACAAAATCTTGAAAAATTGAAAGGGATAAATATTACCATTATTGTCCTTGTCAAAATTGTTGGTGTCGATCCTGTCAAAATCATACAATGGGTTTATTTGTGTCTGTATCGTATCCTTATCCTCTCTTTCTTTATTTTCCATGCCGAATATGGTTTTCGCACTCCGAAACAATGCCCCTGATTGTATTCTGTCTAAACCGACTTTGCAATAAATATTTCCAAAGTGATTGGAAGTCTGAACTTTTGTAACTTTTGAGGTTATGAATTCAGTGTTTCTTCACTAAAGATTTCTATTTTGACCTCAGGTTAAGCTGAATCATACATTTAAAATACAGTTAAAAAAGAGGAACAAATCCATCAAACTGTGCATTCAGACAAGAAAAAAAATCTATTAGTTTCCAAGAATTCAGTTATGTATCAGCCCTTAGTGTAAATGCACCCAAAAACAAATGTATGTGGTGTGGAACTTGGCCACATTTATAAAATATGTCTCAAGCTTCCATGTTTTCTAAAACACTATCTTGTGGCATTTTGAAAGTATAGTGGCAGAATTCATATTATTTCAAAATTATCTTTAATGAAGCCATGATATTGTTTCACATCATCTAATCTAAAACTTCACCCAATGGTTTTTGCAAACTAATAGATTTTTATGCAGAATTTGCTGGATGGTCCTTTTTTTTGTCTGAATGAACAGTTTGATGGATTTGTTCCTCTTTTCTAACTTTGTATTTTAAATGTATGATTCAGCTTAACCTGAGGTCAAAATAGAAATCTTTAGTGAAGAAACACTGAATTCATAGCCTCAAAAGTTACAAAAGTTTAGACTTCCAATCACTTTGGAAATGTTTATTGCAAAGTCGGTTTAGACAGAATACAATCAGGGGCATTGTTTCAGAGTGAGAACACCGTAATAATTCGGCATGGAAAATAAAGAAAGAGGATAAGGATATGATAGAAACACAAATAAACCCATTGTATGATTTTGACAGGATAGACACCAATAATTTTGACAGGGCCAATGATGGTGATATTTATCAATTTTTTCAATTTTTCAAGCGCCTCGAATGGCTTACTGTCCGTTCGTGCAGGTTGTAGCGTCCACCGGGAAATTTGGTTCAGGTCTACCGGCGGCGTAAATTGCGACTGCTTCGCCGTGTCATTTCAGTCAGATCATGACGTCAGTACACGTGCAACGACCTGCTAGCATCCCGCTCACAAAGTGTCTCTGCCTCATTTAGCGTTCGCTGCTGAACACAGCGGAGAAAGCCGACTTCTTTAGGCTATACCTGGAGGCTATTTGAAGCGACAAGCAACCGGATTAATCGGAGGTCACATTGAGTGCAATGTTTCGACAGGGCATGGTGCGTGAACCTCTTACTTGGCAGCAGCAGATATATCTGACCTTATAGGTTCCAAGCAACTTGAGTTTGAGAGTTCCATGGGTGCATTACTAGCATGCCAGTGTTGCCTTCTATATGCTCTTGATAGGCGGTGTCAATATAGAAGGGCTGTTGGCCATGATGGCCCATGACTGAGGAGACCCTATTAACGTTGGGACAGGAGGCCTATACCCTCCATGGGTTTACCGGGAGCAACTTTCACATCTCGACATGTCGGAGGAGCAGTGTGTCAGAAGGCTGCGCTTCCGAAAGGAGGTCCTCACAGAGTTATGGCATCTCCTGTAGGCAGACCTGCAGCCTGACATCGGCACCAGGACTGTGCTGCCCATCGCAGTGAAGGTCACTGTGGCACTGAGCTTCTATGCCTCCGGCTCCTACAAGGCTGCATAAGGGGACATATCCAGTGTCTCTCAATTTGCTGCACATTGCTGCATCCGAGACATGACACACGCTCTGTACAAATGGTGTATGGACTTCATCACATTTCCAATGAGCAGGAATAAACAGGATGAGCAGACCTGTGGCTTTGCCAGGATAGCAGACTTCCCGACGGTTCAAGGAGCCATTGACTGCACGCACGTGGCCCTGCGAGCACCATTCCAAAATCCCGAGTTCTTCCGAAACAGAAAGGGATACCACGCCATGAATGTGCAGTTGCTGTGCGACCACACTCAATGCATCTTCACAGTGAATGCCCACTAACCTGGCAGTGCACATGATGCGTTCATCCTGCGTGAGAGCAATATGCCACGAATGATTCAGCCACCAAGGGAAGAACGCAGCTGGCTGCTTGGGGACAAAAGATATGGCCTAGCCACCTGGCTAATGACCCCCTCTGCAACCTCATCACACAAGCGGAGCATTGCTACAATGACAGCCATGTGGCCACCCGCAACATCATCGAGCAGACAATAGGGGAGCTGAAGCAGCGATTCCAATGCCTGGACCGCTCTGGCGGCAGCCTTCAATATTGCTCTCAACAAGTGTCGCTATTCATTGTGGTGTTCTGCATGCTGCAGAATTTGGCCATAAAGAGGACCCAAGCATTGCCAATGGGGATTGCAGTCCCACTTCAGAAGGAAGAGGAAGAGGAGCCTGCTAAGACCCCAAATGGCCAGCTACATGAGGAGAAGGAGCATCAGCAGGCACAGAGGGGGCACCGTAGCAATGCTGCCGGTTCAAGGGCCACATGTCAGTGGCTCAAAATGCATCGCTTCTCTTGAATGGAGGAAGCTGACGGATACAGCTGATATTGGCCGGGCTATGTGCTATGATAATGGCATATCTCGGTGAAATTACACATTAATACACAAGATGGGAATGCAAACGGTCAAAATAACATTTTCTTAACAGCAGCAAGTCTCGCCTCAAACATCACACCAACAGCCCCTCACCTGCAACAAATAAAAATTGTAACAAATGCCCTTTAAAACAGCATAACATACAATCAACTTCAGCAATATGTGTACAAATGCCCCTGCCACTTGTAATTCCACACCAGCTTCCGTGTGCCATATTAGGCCCAAACCTATACACCAATAGCAGACGTCAAACAACAACAATAAGATATTTACAATGATATTTACAAGATGAGGTCATCTGTCCATGGTGGGCAAAGCCTTTACAGAGACTTGCTCAGCAATTTTCCACCCCTTTCTGTAATCCCCCTCCCCCGCCTACTGCTCCTCCTTAATGGGGCCGCAGTGCCTGCAGCAAGGCTGCTTAAAGGCAGCTGTGCTTGTAAGGCAGACACTACAGATGGCCTAGCAGGATGCCCTGGACCAGCTGCGGACTGCACCACCTCAGCATCGACGGCAGCAGTCTTGGATGGCTGGGGTGTAGACCACAACAGGTGCAAAGGCGGAGTGGCAGAGGTGGGAGCCGGAATTCTGTCATCTTGAGCAAGGACAGCATCTTCCATTTCCAGCAGCCCACAGCCACTCCCCCGGGGCAGAGCCTCAGCATCCGAAGCAATCTGTGGGAGCACAGATTGCTGGTCTGCTTCGGCACCGTCACTTCCGCGTTGGACTGTGGGGAACACAGAGAGTGTAATGTCTGTAAGTTTGTAATGTTTGTAGCTCCACACTGTGGATGTGGATGTATTGTGTAGTGCAACAATAGAGTTAATAATAAACAGACCAGGCTGTTCGGGAGGCTTCCGACAGAGCTGCCTGCCATGTTAGGAAGCTGTGTGTGCTGTGCTCTGTGAATATAACACATTTGGCAATGAGATGGGATTTTTCGGACAATTTAAAGCTTAAATTTTGTTGGGGAAGGATTCAGCCAGCCAACAGAGAGACTTTGGAAGTTTCTGTCTTTGGAAAAAGCTACAAAAATCCAAGTTAAAATACAGCACATGGTGTGAACAGCTAGAGATTAAAATGGCAGGTATAATGGGACATTTGGGTAAATATAGACATGACCAGGAATGTTTTAAAGCATATGTGGATCAGCTAGAAATGTATTTCACTGCAAATAACATAATCGAAGTTCCAGACAATGCAGTCCAGAACCGGGCTGTGTTGGAATGTAAGAGAGCGATCTTCTTATCAGAGGCAGGTCCGGCATTGTATGAAACACATGTAAATCTGCTTGTGCCTGACGAGCCAAAGGATACAACGCTTAAAGAGATTTTAATGAAGCTGGAGCAGCACTATAACCCCAAACTGTTGGAAATTGCTGAAAGCTATCGTTTCGAGATTCGGAATCGAAAGACTGATGAATTATCAGTGATTACATCGTAGCATTAAAAAAGCTATCGATGCACTGTAATTTTGGAAATTTTCAAAATCGAGCATTATGGGATCGTTTTGTTTGTGGGCTGAAAAATGATGCGATCAGAAGTAAGTTATTGATGACGGATGACTTGACTTTTAAGATTGCTTGTCAGACAGCGAGGTTGATGGGTATGGCCGAACAATATTCCCGAGAATTAAATAATAATTATGGTCATCAGTCAACCGAGGTAAATCACCTGCAGGTTCAAAATAAAAGGCGGTGGGGGCCCAAAGTCTCAGAAATTGGAAATTCTAACAGAGCGGCGAAGTCGTGCTCTTGGTGCCTGGTGCCTTGTCCATACGTGAAGGCAGAGTGTTTCTTCTGCAAAAAGACTGGGCATCTTGCGAAGGCATGCTGACTGAAGGGTAAATCAGCGTTCAAACTATGAGTCCAACGTTCAAAGCTATGAATGTTCCCAATGTTGGGGACGTCCAGAACCAGGGGTCACAGTCTAAGGATAAGGGGTAAGCCATTTAGGACCGAGATGAGGAGAAACTTCTTCACCCAGAGAGTGGTGAACCTGTGGAATTCTCTACCACAGAAAGTTGTTGAGGCCAATTCACTAAATATATTCAAAAAGGAGTTAGATGTAGTCCTTACTACTCGGGGGATCAATGGGTATGGCGAGAAAGCAGGAATGGGGTACTGAAGTTGCATGTTCAGCCATGAACTCATTGAATGGCGGTGCAGGCTCGAAGGGCCGAATGGCCTACTCCTGCACCTATTTTCTATGTTTCTATGTTTTCTATGTTTCATCAATGTATGAAAAATAAAACACTTCTTCCCTATCGGGTGCAACTTGTGATGGTGAAGGCAATCTAGACATTGCATCAGCATTACTGTGATCAGCTGATTGTCTATATTCAATATCATATTTATATGCTGACAAAATCAAAGCCCATCTCTGCATTCGGGCTGCAGCTAATGTTGAAACTGGGGACTTTGGATGGAGAATTGCTGTTAGGGGCTTATGATCCATAACGATGGTAAACTTACGACCATACAAGTATTTGCGAAACTTCTTGACCCCAAAAATTAATGCCAAAGCTTCCCTTTCAATTTGCGCATACTTATTTTCACTGGCACTGAGAGGGCGTGAAGCAAAAGCAATTGGTCTCTACTCCCCAATACGTGATACATGAGAGATCGCTGCCCCAACTCAATACGGAGAAGCAGCACATGCTCTCCTTAGAAATGTCATAGTGAACTAACATGGTGCTCTCTACCAATTTGCTTTTACACTTCTTGAATGCTGAATCGTATTCTTTTGACCACTTCCAATGGACATGTTTTTTCAAAAGTTCATTCAGTGAATGTAATACTGTAGCCAAATTTGATAGGAACTTCCCATGATAGTTCAAAAGATCCAAGAATGAACGAAGTTCAGTGGCATTTCTGATTGCATCCAGTTTTTCCTTGGTCGGATGTAAACCATCTTTGTCCACTCTGTACTCTAAGTACGCCACTGAGTTTTTAAATAACACACTTACAAACAGACACTCGTACTCTGTGCTTCTCTAGCCGTTTGAGGACTTCATTCAATATGTTATTATGAATTTGCCTATTTGGTGCTGAAATTAGTATGTCATCCAAATAACATACTATCCCTTTAATACCTTGCAATATCTGGTTCATCACCCCTTGGAATATGGCAGGGGTGGAAGACACTCCAAACGGTAGCCTATTAAATTGATACAGGCCGAGATGAATATTTATAGTCAAACATGACTTGGAATCCTCACCTAGTTCAAGCTGTAAGTAGGCATTCGTAAGATTTAGTTTTGAGAAGATCTGACGACCTGTCAGTGTTGTGAACAAATCTTCTATATTTGGCAATGTATTGGGGACATTACCCTCTAGGCTGGTTTACGGTTACTTTATAATCACCACACAATCTTACCTTACCATCGGACTTAGATACAACAACAATGCGTGTAGCCCAATTACATCGATCTATCTTACAAACAATGTTCTCAGTCTCTAGTCTTTTGAGTTCTTGCTCAACTTTCTCCTTGATTGCATATGGTACAGAAGGGCTTGTAGTAAACCGATCTAGTGTCCTTCTGTGCCCTGACACTCGCCTTGAAGCCTTGGATCGGACTGTCCGTTTCGCAGAACACCTTCGGATACTTCTTGATAACCTCATCCGTTGATGAAAATCTCGCTTCCACACAGAAAATCCCACTCCAATCCAGCTTCAGTGAGTTCAACCAATTTCTTTCTTGTAAGGCAGGCTTGTCTTCTTTCACTATTATTCGAGGCAAGTTCTGAAATTGATTCTTATATTTCACCGGTACGGTGATACGACCTACCACAGGAATTTTCTCTCCCAAGTAGCCTCGCAGCTCTATCTTGGATTTCTCCAGTTGGAAATCACGCAATTTGTTGACGTACAGCGACTCCGGTACTACACTCACGGATGCACCAGTGTCGATTTCCATTGGTATCTTGAATCCCGCAATTTAGATTTTGATACTTTCCAAATCGCTGTCCGTTAACCTCGTGCTCCAGATGACGTGTAACTCTAACATCTCCTCGTCCTGTTGTTGTTCTTCCATGCTATGTAGTCTCTTGGGATTTCAATGACTGATGTACCATGACACCCAGGTCTCGCTGCACCTCCCCTTTTCCTAATCGGCCACCATTCAGATAATATTCTGCCTTCGTGTTTTTGCCCCCAAAGTGGATAACCTCACATTTATCCACATTTATCCACATTTACCTGGTTTGGCCATCCATTTGCAATATAAACGTACACCTTTGACATCACTGGGTCATGTTTGGTTGTTCTACCAATCTCTTCAGCTGTGACTGGTTAAGAAAGCAAATGGCATGTTAGCCTTCATAGCAAGTGGATTTGAGTACAGAGGCAGAGAGGTGTTACTACAGTTGTACAGAGCCTTGGTGAGGTCACACCTGGAGTATTGTGTACAGTTTTGGTCTCCTAACTTGAGGAAGGACATGCTTGCTATTGAGGGAGTGCAGCAAAGGTTCACCAGATTGATTCCCGGGATGGTGGGACTGACATATCAAGAAAGACTGGATCAACTGGGCCTTTATACACTGGAGTTTAGAAGGATGAGAGGGGATCTCATAGAAACTTATAAGATTCTGACGGGACTGGACAGGTTAGATGCGGAAAGAATATTCCCGATGATGGGGAAGTCCAGAACCAGGATACACAGTCTTAGGATACGGGGTAAGCCACTCAGAGAGCTGTTAACCTGTGGAATTCCCTACTGCAGAGAGTTGTTGATGCCAGTTGATTGGATATATTCCAGAGGGAGTTAGATATGGCCCTTACGGCTAAAGGGATCAAGGGGTATGGAGAGAAAGCAGGAAAGGGGTACTGAGGTGAATGATCAGCCATGATCTTATTGAATGGTGGTGCAGGCTCGAATGGCTTACTCCTGCACCTATTTTCTATGTTTCTATGTTTCTATGTAACAAAGATACATATCCATTCTTCATTCGTAGGAATGAATTATCAGTCGATAAAGATTGTATCATGTGGGGTGCAAGAGTGGTTCTACCAAATAAATTCAGGTCCAAATTATTAGGAGACCTCCATGATCAGCACCCAGGAATGTGTTTGACCAAGAGTTTTGCATGCAGTTATTTCTGGTGGCCAGGTCTTGATAAAGATATAGAGTACATCATGAGTCAGTGTAGGACATGTCAATCGGTAAGCAAGCAACCACCATCAGTACTATTACAACCATGGAAATGGCCTCCCAGGGTGTGGCAAAGGCTACATATTGATTTTGCTGAGTTAGAAGGACAACAATTGTTCATTGTGATTGATAGCCATTCGAAGTGGGTTGAGGTGTTCCCAATGTGGAAAATAACAACAAGTAAAACATTGAACATTTTACGAAGATTATTTTCTTTATTTGGCCTCCCTGAAGAAATTGTTTCGGATAATGGACAACAATTTCATTCAGGAGATTTTGCACAATTCACGAGCAAAAATGGTGTGAAATGTACCAAGGTTCCACCATACCATCCTGCTTCGAATGGTACAGCAGAGCCCTCATAAAACAAATGTTAGATCCAAATCCAAGGAAACGACAGTTGTCATTGGATCACAAATTGGCTAATTTTTTGATTACATATCGAAATACTCCTCATACAACTACTGGTAGAACACCAGCAGAGTTGTTTCTCAAACGACAGCAATGAACCAGATTCTCGTTGTTAAAAACAAATTTGGCACAGTCCGTAGAAGCGACACAATTAAGACAGAAAGAGAATCAGGATAGCAGTAGAGTAAAAGAGAGAAGTGTGAAATTAAACCAGAATGTGAGAGTGAAGAACCATCACCATAAATGGTTAAAATGGTTACTAGGAAGAGTGGTGAAGATATGTGGTCCTCGCACATATTTGATAAAGATTTTTGATAATGGACCAGTTAGGTTTGTTCATATTGATCATAGTTTACCTACAGACATGGAAGGAGTTGAAGTTGGGAATGATTCAATTATTTCTGACTCATCAGATCGTTTTGATACACCAATAGCAAATCCTAAATCCAATGTAATGGAAACAAATCCAGAAGAGAATCAGAATGAAAGTCTGAGTCCGAGTCAGGAAAACAAAGAGCCTGAAGTTAGAGTGAGTTCAAATGAAAATCAAGGAAATTCCGTGGAGGAAAACCTTCCTCAGGATGAGCCTCGAATGAGTTTAGATTCAAGACCATGTTTGGAAGGTTCTGTTCGAGAGCGAAGGTATCCTCTTCGAAACAGAAAACAAGTGGTAAAGTTAAATTTGTTACATGAAAGTTATGTATGATGTTTGTTCTATTAACTTCTTCATTAATGAGGGAGAAGTGTAATGTCTGTAAGTTTGTAATGTTTGTAGCTTCACACTGTGGATGTGGACGTATTGTGTACTGCAACTATAGTTAATAATAAACAGATCAGGCTGTTCCAGAGGCTTCTGACAGAGTTGTGTGTGCTGTGCTCTTTGAATATATCACAGAGAGGATGACAGCAGTCAATATTTGCATAGCATCAATCGGAGACTGACTCACAGCACACTGAGTCTGGAACGCAGCAGTTTGAGAGTTGATGGCAGCAACCAGTGACTGCATCACATCACAAAGGCCTTGGGTAACTTTGGCTTGTGATGTGATAGCTGTTGCCACTGGGACCAGGATTCTCAGGATCTTCAAACCACAGGAACGTCGCCTCTTCCACCAAGATGTGTCCACATTGGGTGCTGCTGATGGAGGGCCCTGCTCTGTGGTTACATTCCTCCTCGTCTCCGCCGTCATTCAAAATCGATGGCTCACGGGCAGGCTGCTGCACTTCTGGCTCATCATCTAAAAGCAAAAACAACACTACTGTGGTTATCAGCAGGGGAGGGGGCAGGAAGGGAAGAAGGAAGTGGCATTGGACATTTATATTGTAGTATATGTAGGCACCTTTAGTAATGACTCCACGAGGCAGGGTATGATACTTCAACTGTGTAGACCTGCAGTCCTTTATTTGCAGCTCCTGAGTGCAGACAACAAGCTGTGTGTTCCTTTTTATACTGGGTTACCTGCAGTTACCTGCAGTGTGCAGGTAACCCTTAGGTCTCCAGCAGCAGCACCCTCTGGTGTACAGGCAAGGTGTGTACAGTGTAAGGGTACATTCAGTGTTGCATAACAGTGTTACAGGCATCACACAGTAAACAGACATGCATACACAACAACATTTCCCTCCTAAGCATTTTTCATATCCTTATTGTCATGCCCAGGGGAGGTGATTAGTGGTGGGCTATGAGAGGTTGTGGTGAGGGTTGTGTTGTTGCCAGGTGTGACCCCTGTGCTTGAGGCTGGCTTCATACATTTCCCCTCCCTCACACACAGACTATGTGGGTGTTACTGTTGTGGGATCCCTCGGCGGGTAGCCACGGCAGCAGTGGGTGGTGTGTATACACTGTGATGTGGGTAGTTGTGGGCAGGGCCACAAGACTGGGTGGGCTCCTTGTCCACTGTTGTTTTGTGGGGTGGTGGGCAGGGCCACAAGACTGGGTGGGCTCCTTGTCCACCAATTGGGATGAGGGTCAGGTCATCCCAGGGTTTGCCAGGGAAGCTGGAGGGTATTGGCCTCGTACTCCTGGTGTTGGTCCTGGTGGCCAGGGGTTGTAGGGCTGATCTGCTGCAGGTTGCCGTTGGTGGTGACTGGGCTGCCCATTGACCATTGTCCCTGTAGTGGGTCTGCTCCCACTGCCTGTGTGTGTGTCCTGCAAGGAGCATTACATTCGTTCCAAAAGCCCAGGCTACATGGTCAGGTAGCCTGCTGGACCTGGGTGTCTCCCACAGGGGGATTCCATTGGCATCAGCATGGTCCCTGTAGGACCCAATGTCCTTTGGCAGTGTCCTACCGGTATACATGACACCTTGGCTCTGATCACACATAGTCGAGCCTGCATTATAAATTCTAGCATTTGCATCACTTTTGGGTGTCCTGGTTTCAACAGACATGGTTGCATTAGGCATTTCACATTTTTTATCATTATTGTTAAGCATAATAAACTTGTTCTTAACCTTACTGACACCTGCATTCATCTCATTAGTCACATTAATTAAACCAGCATTACAATTCATGGTTACATTGCATACATTTTCATACTTGCACCCTTTAATTGAATCTTTAGCTTTAAAGCCCATGTACTCAAATAGTTGAAACTTCTCCTTTAAATTTTTTTGGTTACCGATCTCCTTTAAGGGAGCCTTCAAATCTGATTGGTCGCTTGATGTCACATGATGCTCCTCCATGTTCACTCGTGGCATGGCGGAGGCCATTTTGATTACAGGTTCTGCTGCTTGTTGTTCGGCAGCCATTTTCTGGTCTTGCTGCAGGTAGGCTGCAGTGCTCTTTTCTTCCACAGGTTCGATCCTGGATGTTGGAAATCCATTTCTTTCATTGATGTTCACCTCTTGGAGTGCTGCCCCAGCCCGGAAAGTGGAGTTTGGATCCTCGGTCTCGGAGATTTCGCCGGGGTGCTGTGGGCTGGACAGTGGAACCTCCGGATGCTGTGATGGATCCATGTTCGAGGTCGATTGCCGGAGCCCGGAGGCCTGAGAGCAGCTTCGCTTGGACAGGCTGCCATTGTGGTCGATTGGCGAGATTCATCCAAAGTTCTTCAAAGGTCGCTTGGCTCATCACAGACTGGCTCGCCCCTGTGTCGCTCTCCAGAGAAAATGGGACCCCGTCAACATCTACTTTCATCGCCCACGGAGAACTTTCGGTGGAGCAGGTTTGAGTTCCATACTCTTCTTCCAGGGGTTGAGCAACTTCACCTTCCTCTGTGTTGGAGCCCCGGTGATCAGCCAACTCATCAGAGACACGGTGAGTAAAGCTTTTTCTGCACATCCTTTGAAGGTGCCTTTTCTCTTTGCATGCATAGTCTTTGTAGTGGCACTGGTGGGCCCTGTGGCTTCCTCCACAGTGCCAGCACAGGGCTAGCTGGTTTGCCCCATTTGGCGGACTCAGGGTTGTGGGACTCGGGGCAGCGTTTCTGCCTTTAGAAGTATCAATGCGGTGCACTGCTCTCGTCGGTTTAGAGTCCCTTAGTGCTTCATTTAGGTGGTCGCCAAAGTCGCATGGTGCAGCCAGTCTCCTTAAGTATTCCGATCTTTCTACAAAAGCGTCCCAATCTTCCCCATCGGTAAATTGCTGAAAGTTGCTGAGATTTGACATGCTGAGCGTGTGGTACGTGACCTCATATTCCCGTCGCCAGTTGTAGTGTATGTAGGCACCTTTAGTAATGACTCCACGAGGCAGGGCATGATATTTAAACTGTGTAGAGCTGTAGTCCTTTATTTGCAGCTCCTGAGTGCAGACAACAAGCTGTGTGTTCCTTTTTATACTACGTTACCTGCAGTGTGCCTGTAGGTCTCCAGCAGCAGCACCCTCTGGTGTACAGGCAAGGTGTGTACAGTGTAAGGGTACATTCAGTGTTGCATAACAGTGTTACAGACATCACACAGTAAACAGGCATGCATGCACAACATATATGTAAAGGGCATAAAGCATATGGTGTCAAGGATAAAGGGTCTCACATAAGATGCCAAGGGCATTAAAATACCATCACTGTCCCAGGGGCTCAGCTTTGCCATTACCACACCAACTGGTGTGCCCATGAGGGCGGACACTCACTCCTCCACCTCTGTGAGGTCCTGGATGTCAGGCTCCCTCCTCCGGTGCACCTCTGTTCACTCATGTTATGCACCAGTTTCGACTGCAATAACAAACACAAGAAGGTCTAAGTGACTGTGCAGCTCATTGTGTGCTACATGTGCTTTCCATAGTTGAATAGCTCCGACTGGGTGGAGGTGCACATTTGAATGTGCGTGGCTGTGCAGAGTGGCTATGTCAATGGTGGGATTAGGTGCGAACAACTAAGATGAGGCTGAAGTGGTGCTAACGCATAAAAAGAGTGAAATGTTAGTGCGAGGAGGGGTCAGGCTGAGTAGGGAAGAAGAAGCTAAGTGCCGCTTGAATGGCCAGGGCACGGCTGCTGGACTGTGCCTGCACTTTTATGGTGCCTTCACGAATGAAGATCATGGCCTGGTACACATAGAGAGGGAGCAGGTACTGCAAAGACTTGAGGACTGAGGCGCTTTGTACGCCTCCCTGGGATCACATGGACCGGCCCAACCAATCCAAGTAGGGGTGATTCCGGAACCACCCTAAGTATGATTGGGAAAAACCCCAAAAACACACAAACACTTACAATACATTTAAAAAAAAACATCGCATATTTAAAATGAGTCAAAATGGAATTTAATTAATTATTTAAAACAAAAATGTAATTATTTTCAAAAATAAAATTACATATTTTAAAGGGTCCAAAAATAAACATACCTTATTTAACAGGGTTTTAAATGTTAAATCAGTCATACGAATTTCAAGGGCAAATAGCCCAACTCTCCGCCCGTGGAGGCCCTTTCCTTCTGGATGTGTGTGATCTGTCAAGGGGAATCTTGACAGATCGCAAGTTCTGGGTTTAGGCGCATGTGCTTCACATACCTAAAGCCGGAACTTGCGGGGCCCCTATGGTACACACCTGTAGGGGCCGCGAATTCAGGGCCATTGTTTTACTATCCTGTTTAGAATAGAATGCTGTGTATGCCTAAATACACAAATGGCAGAAATCTCTCTCAACAGTGTTTATAGAGCAGGGATTTTCTCTTTCCCAATCCCTACCCATAAATATTTAATGGTGTATTTACACTGTGAGTTTAGTGTCATTGCAAAGTGATTTTGTTTCTTATTGACATTAAACTTGTTATATAAATTGAGAGTCAGGGCTTGATCTGACTTCAGAGAAAATGGAGTTACACTTAAGTGTTGACTAACTTGTCAAGTACTTACTCTAGAGGTTATGTAAATAATAAAGCAGTTTAAAATTCTCCAGTGAGGGCAACATAATATTCAATGCTACTTATTCCTTGATTTTATTTAAAGCAAGTTATCATAAAATGCAGGGTAGTGGCTTTAGAAAGATATGGACAATTACAAAAAGAGTCACCTCTATTTCAAAATGTCTGAAAAGGACATGTTACATTTTATGAATTAAATTATTATGCGAAAAAAATCCTTTGGTTATTTCACCATGCCTTAGTATGATTCATCAATGTTTAATTGCAAGTATGTCTTTCTGAGTCTGTTACAATGCTGATCCATTTATTTTTTCAAATGATTTCAAAACCACAGCTGGATAATAAATGTTACAAGCTACTTCAGGTAAACATTTTATATGAAAGCGTATCAGAGTATTATTTATTTTATAAAACGACAGTTTCCGAGACAAAAAGCTACAAATACACAGGCATACAATACTTGTATTTTGTTTATAATTACAATTCAACTACAATTATTGCTTATCCCATATTGGAATCCCTCCAATCTGGTTTCCGCGCCTGCCACTGTCTCAAAATGGCTCTCATCAAAGTCACAAATGACATCCTTTGTGACTGTGACAAAGGTAAACTATCCCTCCTCGTTCTTCTTGACTTGCCTGCAGCCTTTGACACGGTTGACCACTCTATCCTTCACCAACTCCTCTCCACTGTCGTCCAGCTGGGTGGGACTGCACTCGCCTGGTTCCATTCTTATCTATCTACCGTAGCCAGAGAATCACCTGCAATGGCTTCTCTTCCCACTTCCGCATCGTTACCTCTGGTGTCCCCCAAGGATCTATCCTTGCCCCCTCCTATTTCTCATCTACATGTTGCCCCTTGGCATCACATCCAAAATCACAGCGTCAGTTTCCACATGGACACTGATGACACCCAGCTCTACCTCACGATCACTCCTGTCGACCCCTCCTCGGACTCAAAATTGTCAGACTGCTTGTCCAACATCCAGTTCTGGAAGCGCAGAAATTTTCTCCAATTGATTATTGGGAAGATTGAATCCATTGCCCGCCACAAACTCCATTCCCTAGCCACTAATTCCATCCTTCTCCGCAACTTCTGTCTGAGGCTGAACCAGACTGTTCGCAAACTTGGTGTCATATTTGATCCTGAAATGAGCTTTTGACCACATATCTCAACATAACTAAGACTAGTTATTTCCACCTCCATAACATCGCCCATTCCGCCCTTGCCTCAGCTCATCTGCTGCTGAAGCCCTCATTCATATCTTTGTTACCTTCAGACTTGGCTATTCCAACACATTCCTGGCTGGCCTCCCACATTCTACTAAAGGTGATCCAAAACTCAGTTGCCCATGACTTAAGTCGCACCAAGTCCCGCTCACCCATCACTCCTGTGCTCGCCGACCTACATTGGCTCCCGGTTAAGTAACACCTCAATTTAAAAATTCTTATCCTTGTTTTCAAATCCATCCATGGCCTCGCTCCTCCCTATCTCTGTAATCTCCTTCAGCCCCACAACCCTTGAGATGTCAGCACTCCTCTAATTCTGGCCTTATGAGCATCCCTGATTATAATCGCTCAATGATTGGTGGCTGTGCGTTCTGTTGCCTAGGCCCTAAGGTCTGGAATTCCCTGCCTAAACCTCTCTGCCTCACTACCTCGCTTTTACCTTCAAGACACTCCTTAAAACCTACCTCTTTGACCAAGCTTTTAATCATCTGCCCTAATTTCTCCTATGCGGCTTAAGTGTCAAATTTTTTATCTCATAATACTCCTATGAAGCGCCTTGGGACGTTTCATTATGTTAAAGGTGCTATATAAATACAAGTTGTTGTTGTTATCAAAGATAATTAGAAATCAAAAAGACTGACTGTTTGAAGAAAATATATTAATTTTTCTAAGTGCCTACATCGTTCATAATGTTATAGCAGTATTTCTCAATTTCTGTGTTTTCCAAATGATTTGAAATGCACGACACCATGAATTTTATTGGTAGAGTACAGAGAGAGATGTTGCACCTCAAAAGGTATGATTCACAATACCTATTGTTATATATGTGGACTTGTATTTGCTCTGTACAGCCACCAGAGGGCTCTTACCCTGGAGTCTCAAGGGATCCCATAATCCCTTGGGAGCACAGGTATTCAAGGAGGCTTCACAGGTTGGAGAGGCACTCTGGAGACCTGCAATAAAAGACTGTCACACTTTACTTTGAGCTCACAGTGTTCAGTCTGACTCTTTCTCCATACGCAACAACTGGCAACGAGATACAGATAGCGAACCCAATGATGCAGAGTATAGTGAGCATCCTGGAAAAATTCTCGGAGGGAGATGATTGGGAAACTTTTGTGGAGCGACTCGACCAATACTTTGTGGCAAATGAGCTAGATGGGGAAGAGAGCACTGCGAAACGAAGGATGATCCTCCTCACCGTCTGTGGGGCACCAATGTATGATCTCATGAAGAATCTGCTCACTCCAGCAAAACCCACGGCGAAATCGTACAACGATTTGTGCACACAGGTCCGAGAGCATTTGAACTCGAAGGAAAGTGTTCTGATGGCGAGGTACCAGTTCTACACCTACAAAAGGTCTGAAGGCCAGAAAAATGGCGCATTTGGAAAATGGTGACATGATAGGTCCAAGTCAGCATGGATTTGTGAAAGGGAAATCATGCTTGACAAATCTTCTGGAACTTTTTGAGGATGTTTCCAGTAGAGTGGACAAGGGAGAACCAGTTGATGTGGTATATTTGGACTTTCAGAAGGCTTTCGACAAGGTCCCACAGAAGAGATTAATGTGCAAAGTTAAAGCACATGGAATTGGGGGTAGTGTGCTGACGTGGATTGAGAACTGGTTGTCAGACAGGAAGCAAAGAGTAGGAGTAAACGGGTACTTTTCAGAATGGCAGGCAGTGACTAGTGGGGTGCCGCAAGGTTCTGTGCTGGGGCCCCAGCTGTTTACATTGTACATTAATGATTGAGACAAGGGGATTAAATGCAGTATCTCCAAATTTGCGGATGACACTAAGTTGGGTGGCAGTGTGAGCTGCGAGGAGGATGCTATTAGGCTGCAGAGTGACTTGGATAGGTTAGGTGAGTGGGCAAATGCATGGCAGATGAAGTATAATGTGGATAAATGTGAGGTTATCCACTTTGGTGGTAAAACAGAGAGACAGACTATTATCTGAATGGTGACAGATTAGGAAAAGGGAAGGTGCAACGAGACCTGGGTGTCATGGTACATCAGTCATTGAAGGTTGGCATGCAGTTACAGCAGGCGGTTAAGAAAGCAAATGGCATGTTGGCCTTCATAGCGAGGGGATTTGAGTACAGGGGCAGGGAGGTGTTGCTACAGTTGTACAGGGCCTTGGTGAGGCCACACCTGGAGTATTGTGTACAGTTTTGGTCTCCTAACTTGAGGAAGGACATTCTTGCTATTGAGGGAGTGCAGCGAAGATTCACCAGACTGATTCCCGGGATGGTGGGACTGACCTATCAAGAAAGACTGGATCAACTGGGCTTGTATTCACTGGAGTTCAGAAGAATGAGAGGGGACCTCATGGAAACGTTTAAAATTCTGACGGGTTTAGACAGGTTAGATGCAGGAAGAATGTTCCCAGTGTTGGGGAAGTCCAGAACCAGGGGTCACAGTCTGAGGATAAGGGGTAAGCCATTTAGGACCGAGATGAGGAGAAACTTCTTCACCCAGAGAGTGGTGAACCTGTGGAATTCTCTACCACAGAAAGTAGTTGAGGCCAATTCACTAAATATATTCAAAAGGGAGTTAGATGAAGTCCTTACTACTCGGGGGATCAAGGGTTATGGCGAGAAAGCAGGAAGGGGGTACTGAAGTTTCATGTTCAGCCATGAACTCATTGAATGGCGGTGCAGGCTAGAAGGGCTGAATGGCCTGCTCCTGCACCTATTTTCTATGTTTCTATGTTTCTAAGTGGCAAGTTATGTCGCCGAGCTAAGACGCCTTGCAGGACATTGCGAATTTGAAGGACATTTGGAGAATATGCTCAGAGACTTTTTCGTACTTGGCATTGGCCATGAAACCATACTTCACAAACTTTTGACTGTAGAGACCCCAACCTTGAAAAAGGCCACAGCGATAGCCCAGGTGTTCATTGCCACCAGTGACAATACGAAGCAAATCTCTCAGCACACAAGTGCTGCTACAAGTACTGTGAACAAAATGATGTTTTTTTCAAATCATAGCATACAGGGCAGGTCACACACACCTGCAGCTGCACGTCTGCAGAGTCCACCATCAAGGGTGATGAATTCAAGGCCATTAACATCTTGTTGCCACTGCGGGGGTGATCATCGTTTCCATTCATGCTGATTCAAAGAATACTTTTACAAGGACTGTGGAACAATGGGACACCTCCAACGAGTGTGCAGGCGAGCTGCAAAGCCTGTTAAACTGCAAACCACCATGTTGCAGAGGAGGACAGATCCACAGAGGATCACGACGAACCAGAGCCTCGGATCGAGGAGGCAGAGGTACATGGGGTGCACACATTCACCACGAATTGTCCCCCGAGAATGCTGAATGTTAAACTAAATGGACTCCCAGTATCAATGGAGCTGGACACGGGTGCGAACCAGTCCATCATGGGCAAAAAGACTTTCGAAAGGTTGTGGTGCAACAAGGCCTCAAGGCCAGTCTTAACTCCAGTTCGCACGAAACTAAAAACTTACACGAAAGAACTGATTCCTGTAATCGGCAGTGCTACCGTAAAGGTCTTCTACGATGGAGCGGAGCACAAGCTACCACTCTGGGTGTTACCGGGCGATAGTCCCGCTCTGCTCGGCAGGAGCTGACTGGGAAAGATATGCTGGAACTGGGACGATGTCCGAGCGCTGTCGCCCGCTGATGACACTTCGTGTGCCCAGGTCTCAAGCAAATTTCCTTCACTGTTCGAACGAGGCATTGGGAAATTCCAAGGAGCAAAAGTGCAGATCCAGCTAATTCCGGGGGCGCGACTCATCCATCACAAGGCGAGAGCAGTATCGTACATGATGAGAGAAAGAGTAGAGATCGAGCTAGACTGGCTGCAAAGAGAGGGCATCATTTCACCAATCGAGTTCAGCGAGTGGGCCAGTCCTATTGTCCCAGTCCTCAAGGGAGATGGCACCATCAGAATCTGTGGCGATTACAAAGTAACTATCAATCGTTTCTCCCTGCAGGACCAATACCCACTACCAAAGGCGGACGACCTCTGGTGGGAGGAAAGACGTTCACGAAGCTGGATCTGACATCAGCCTACATGACGCAGGAACTGGAGGAATCATCGAAGACCCTCACCTGCATCAACACACACAAAGGTCTTTTTGTTTATAACAGATGCCCATTTGGAATCCGATCAGCGGCGGCGATATTCCAGAGAAACATGGAAAGTTTACTGAAGTTCGTCCCGCACACTGTGGTTTTACAGGACGTCATTTTTGTAACAGGTTGGAACACAGTCGAGCACCTGCAGAACCTGAAGGAGAGTCTTAGTCGACTCAATCGCGTGGGGCTCAAGTTAAAACGCTCAAAGTACGTTTTCCTGGCGCCTGAAGTGGAGTTCTTGGGAAGGAGGATTGCGGCATCAGGTCCACCAATGTGAAGACAGAGGCAATCGAGAATGCACCGAGGCCACAGAACGTGACGGAGCTGCGGTTGTTTCTGGGACTCCTGAACTACTTTGGTATCTTCTTACCAGGTCTCAGCACACTGCTAGAACCACTGCTTGTCTTACTACGTAAAGGGGCAAATGGGTTTGGGGCAAAAGCCAAGAAAATGCCTTTGTAAAAGCGAGAAAATTGTTATGCTCCAACAAATTACTTGTGTTGTATGATCCATGTAAGTGTTTGGTACCAGCATGTAATGCGTTTTCTTATGGTGTCAGGTATGTATTGCAACAAGCTAATGATTTTGGGAAACTGTAACCAGTTGCTTATGCATCCAGAAGTCTGTCTAAGGCTGAGAGAGCCTACATCATGATTGAAAAAAAAGTGTTAGCGTGTGTCTATGGGATAAAGAAAATGCATCAATACCTGTTTGGGCTAAAATTCAAATTGGAAACTAACCATAAGCCACTTATATCCCTGTCTTCCAAAAGTAAAGGGATAACTACCAACGCATCGGCCCTCATTCAGAGATGGGCGCTCATGTTGTCCGCAATCAACTACGCCATCCGCCATAGGCCAGGCACAGAAAACTGCGCCGATGCTCTCAGTAGGCTGTCATTGCCCACCACGGGGGTGGAAATGGCGCAGCCCGCAGATCTAGCCATGGTTATGGAAGCATTTGAAAGTGAGCAATCACCCGTCACTGCCCGGCAGATCAAAACCTGGACAAGCCAGGACCCCTTATTATTTCTAGTCAAAAGCTGTGAGCTTCATGGGAGCTGGTCCAGTGTCCCAGTGGAAATGCAGGAAGAGATAAAGCCATTCCAGCGGTGCAAAGATGAAATGTCTATCCAGGCAGACTGCCTTCTGTGGGTCAATCGAGGAGTGGTCCCCAAGAAGGGCAGAGACACCTTCATCAATGACCTCCACAGTCCCCACTCAGGAATCATAATGATGAAAGCGATAGCCAGATCCCATGTGTGGTGGCCCGGTATCGATGCAGACTTAGAGTCCTGTGTTCACAGATGTAATACATGCTCGCAGTTTAGCAATGTACCCAGGGAGGCGCCACTAAGTTTATGGTCTTGGTCCTCCAAACAGTGGTCTAGGGTACACGTCAACTATGCAGGCCCGTTCTTGGGTAAAATGTTCCTTGTGATTGTAGACGCGTACTCCAAGTGGATTGAATGTGAGATAATTTCAGCTAGCACGTCCGCTGCCAGAACTGAAAGCCTGCGGGCCATGTTTGCCCCTCATGGCTTACCCGATGTCCTGGTGAGCGACAATGGGCCATGTTTTACCAGTGCTGAATTCAAAGAATTCACGACTCGTAACGGGATCAAACATGTCACATCTGCCCCATTCAAACCAGCGTCCAATGGTCAGGCAGAGAGAGCAGTGCAAACCATCAAGAAAGGCTTGAAGAGAGTAACTGAAGACTCACTGCAGACTCGCCTATCCTGAGTCCTGCTTAGCTACTGCACGAGACCCTACTCACTCACTGGGATCCCACCTGCTGAACTGCTCATGAAAAGAGCACTTAAGACAAGGCTCTCGTTAGTTCACCCTGATCTACATGAACAGGTAGAGAGCAGGCAGCTTCAACAAAGTGCATACCATGAGAGCGCAAATGTGTCATGCAAGAATGAAATCAATGATCCTGTATTTGGATTAAATTATTGACAAGGTCCCAAGTGGCTTTCCGGCACTGTCATGGCCAAAGAGGGGAGCAGGGTGTTTCGGGTCAAACTTTCAAAAGGACTCATTCACTGGAAACATCTGGACCAAATCAAACTCAGATTCACGGACTACCCTGAGCAACCCACCTTGGACTCTACCTTTTTTGATCCCCCAACATACACACCAGCGGCAACCGGCACCATGGTTGACCACAAAGCAGAACCCATCATCCCACAGCAGCCCAGCAGGGCCCAACACACCAGGCAGCCCAGCAAGGCCAGCTGCACAACAGCCCAGCGAGGGCCCAACAAATGATTCGACAACACCAGCTTTTACACTGAGACGCTCAACCAGGGCAAGAAGGGCCCCAGATCAACTCACATTGTAAATAGTTACACTATTGACTTTGGGGGTGAGTGTTGTTATATATGTGAACTCTGTACAGCCACCAGAGGGCTCGTCCCCTGGAGTCCCAAGGGATCCCATAATCCCTCGGGAGCAGAGGTATTTAAGGAGGCTTCACAGGTTGGAGAAGCGCTCTGGAGACCTGCAATAAAAGACTAAGGTCACACTTTACTTTGAGCTCACAGTGTTCAGTCTGACTCTTTCTCTATACGCAACACCTATGTTTTGTTAATAGTTACAATTCCAAACAAGCATATTTTACAGAAAGTAATGATACAGCGGTGCTAGTTATTTATTGCACAAATATGTTTCATATTGAAATTAATTATTAACTGATTCCTACACCTCTCTCCAGTACTGCCGAAAGCAATAATCCCAACTCTCGCGAATTAATCGTAATAAAAAATGTTGCCCCAACTCACGATCTCGCGAGCCAACTGTAAAAAGTTATGAATTTCCTGTTATTGCCCACTCAAATCCACTCGGAAGAAAGCCTGAGGTACGCCCGGGAGGAATTCCAAGGTTCGGCATGACCATGTTTTCATTGTCACTTACCCCAAATCAGATGGCTGTGGGGTCAGGAGCGAGGGCACTCAGGGCATGGGGCTGACTCTCATCAATCTGTCAACGTGCTGCTCATCTCAAAGTAGACTGAAATGGTATTTCCAAAAGCAATCATAACGGCATAAGTGTGCCCTCTTTTTTTCTAATTATGGGTTTCGATACAAATTCTGAAGAGTAAATTCGAAGCAAAACCCTTTTGCAGTTGCGTTGTTGTCAAGTCCCTATAACCCGATAAAGTATTGTAGCTACACGTGTGCATGTGTGAGAAAAGGGGAAATAAGGTACACATTGAACGGATTATCTATGCTTTCCTTGTGTTTGAATATACCTGTGCTTTGGTCTGTGCAGCCTGGTTATTAATTATCGTATAATTAAGGCTTGAGTACTGCCATATATTGTTCTTTTGGGTTATTTCAACTTTCATTGTTTCCATTTCCCTGAAAGATCTTGCCGCTCTCGTGAGAAAATATCTGCTCTTTATAGCATAGTTGAGGCTTGAAATCAGGAACTAGAAATGGGAACATACATTCTACAGTTTAATCAAATGTTGAAATCCTGCCATGTTTTTAATTAGAATAATATGCCATATACTCATGGTATACTCAAACCAGATGGGTCTTGGGCTGCATGGGAGGGTGAAACAGCCCACCTCCAGCTAACTATCAGTAATCCTTATCTGTCATTAAAATCATGCATGGGGTGTTGCTGAAAACTTATGGAAGGAATTTTAGAATGATGCATTTGAAGGTCAGTATAATTCAGTAGGCGATGGGGGAGCGGGCTTGGATCTTGTACCAGTGGATTTTTATTCACTTTAAAATCCTCCGATCCCCTGCTCCTGCTCGTCCTGAAAGGCCCGGGTCACGTTGACACTGGTGGTGGCGGCCAAGCCCCCTCGAGGTGCTGCCGGTTTCCTGGCTGGGCCAGGGCCGGGACCAGGAGCCGGAGCCTGGACTGGCCTCCACCTCTTGTGTGCCGGCGATAATGATGAAAGGCGTTGGCTGACGGGGCTTGGGTTGAACTTCCCACTGCGAGTCGCCACCTGCTGTGCTCTGCCAGCACGCTGTTAGTCGGCACTGGGCTTGGATTTGGGGACCTGCCGAGCATCTTCACTTCGGAGCCCATCGGAGACCTCAATGAGAACATGAATGGTGAGTTGCAGCCAGACCTGGCGTCGAAGGTCAACTGATGGTTGGGTATCGGAGTAGGTTTGGGGGTGTGAAGTGGGTATCAGGGTAGGTTTGGGGTGTGGGTGATATTAGGGTGGATTGGGTGATGTAGGTGGGTATCAGGATGGGATTGGGAAGTGGGGTGGGTTTGCAGGTGTGGGGTGGGTATCGGGGTAGGTTTGTGGGTGTGGGTGGGTATCGGGGTAGGTGTGGGGTAGGTTTGGGGTGTGGGGTGTTGTTAGCGTTAGTGTTTTCTCTGAAGAATCACTCAACACTCAGGGTCGGTTCCAATGCTGAAGCAGCTTTATTACGCTCAGCGGGAAGGAAAAACTCAGGACCGTATCCAGGTTTCTCTTCACAGAACAAAGAGTTACATGTACCTTTATATGTTTTACAACAGTTACAAAAACAGCTTACTGCAGTTACACAGCTCATCACGGCTGGACACAAGCCAATCATAACGATTATAGATTACATATAGGTTTTTTAATCCAATAGAATTCTCCTAGTAACCAGGGAACCATTGTCAATTTGGGTTGATCGATGACTTTATATGTTCTCTCCCTAGTTCTTTCATCTGGGAGAAATAATTGGTTTGTAGCCTTGTTTACAGCAAATGGTTTCCCTCTTATCTTTCTTCCTGGGGAATTAATTGGTTTATGGCCTTGTTCACAGGAGATGGCTTCCTTCTTATCTCTGCCTTCCCAGGCATTCCTACAGTGGGCCTCACAGGGTTATTGCTCGGTCAGTGAACGTTCAACAGTTCACAGCTTGACTACCTGGTTTCCCATCATGCCTGGGCAGCCATTTTATGTGTGTGTCCATTTAAGCTTATGTGAGTTTTAAATATCCAGCAGGTGCCTAATGCCTAAGTCTATATATTATTTCTACTCTCTACAACAATTCCCCCCTTTCGGTAAAGGGACTAGTCCTAGTCCCCTTTTAACCGACCGTACTGCCTTTATCTGATATTTGTGCACTGCCCGGTACTCCTTGCCTCAACGTGCTGGCCAGTCACGCGGTTTCAGGAGTCCCGGTTGCTTAGATCAAATTAACAAAGGCTAGCTCCTCCCGTCCCCTTATCAAACAGGCTTGTTTAATATCCAGGGAACGGTGATTGGTCCGTTTCCGCCGTTTGTGGCGCCTGCATACCTGGCAGGCCATCACGCCCCATGTTATTGAATTCGAATCCATGGGTGGATGTTCACATTTATTCCCCAGTCCCAGACCTTTCTCCACCAACTCTGACTTTGTAAGTCTACCTCGGTATCTTCTTTGATTTTAGTTTGTAGCTGGTGATAGAGTTTTACAGATTGACCCACTCTGAGCCTCAACTCCCGTAATACTTCGGTTAGATGTGGGATAGGGACCTGCTCTGGCTCGTCATAATCCTGCAAATGATCATGGAGCTGATCAGTTACTTCAATAACTTTGGACTTCCGGCGCCTAACCTGGGTGATATGCGATTGCCCGATCGCGACAGGTCGTAGTGGTGTAAAGCAAAAGTTTGGCTGCGGTATAGGGCACTGCAGGTCATTATACTGGTATGAACGCTCAGTAGTAGAGACGCAGTATCTTCCCCTCCCTCCGTAGCCTGCCCTCGCGAAGTGCATGTGTGCGGGCACTATTTCTAGTACACACCCGTTGGTTCGGTTAAACCCGCACTCGTCTAGTTCCCCTCGGCCCACCGGGTGAGGGAATACTGTGATTTCCCCCCTTTGCTTGCAATCTGCTAGGGAAATCCCAGTAAGTATGTTGTTTCGACGAACGGCAGAGGTGGTGGTTAGGTAGTAGCGTATGGAGACATTTTCCCGTATTACTCCGATATTCTCTAGTTGGTATAAGGGGAACGGCCCTGAGTCCGGCGTTGCTATGGGGATCAACAGGACTATCCCTATCCCGGTAGTCCTACCCATCTGGCAATCTGGAATTGCGGGGTATACTCGGGTCAGTCCCTTCAGAGTACAATTATCCAGTGTCCCCCTTTGGTTCGCCAACTGAGCCAAATGTGAACTGTCTATCCAATCGGGTACTTCCCCGCGTTGGATCTGGTCGAGGTTGTGGCGGATCTGTCCCACCATCCAGACCATAAGCATGACAGAGTTGCCCCTGTCTTTGCTTTATTGTATCTTCTTGTTCTCTATCAATGAGGTGATTGATGGTTTTAGCGTGAGCTTCCAGGACTGAGATGCCATCCAACTGGATTTCGGCACCCTCCTTTCCTAGGTTGGCCTGGTCTTCCTGGTTTTGCTCCACCCTCTCCAATAACCCCTTCATCACCCCTTTTAAGCTGTTCTACCCTCTCATTTAGCCCTTGTATGTCTATCGAGTTCACTATGGAGGTTCCTGTATTGAAAACGGTAGCAACATCATTTACTATTTCCCTCTTCACCCTGGGTGCTAACCCCTGTCCCCGGAACTTACTGGCACCCATGGCATCGGCAGCCTGCTGCATTACGACTTTACTTAATACATTGTACATCTTCCTTGACTGTTCGGTACAATATTCCGGCATCTGGATGCCTGAAATATTGATCAGAACAGGCACAATTTCATGTTTAACATTATCATACAATAATTCCCCTTCGTTGTACATTGCAATCCCATTTTCTGGTCCCTTAGTAGTTATGGGACAAGGCAGTTCTTCGGGCAATGTAGTGATTCTTATGGGGCGCGGTGTCGGAGGGGGTGAGAAACATACATACAATTATATTGCAGCCGCCCCCGCCTCCTCGTAATACCCACACAGCCCCATTCCCTTCTTGCGGATGACTGATTGCTGGGATTGTCCCGGAGGCGCGCAAATTATGCCGAAAGTACATTCATCAGGCCCTTTGACATCCCTCCGTTTAATGCATCTGCTCCTTATACCCGTGGAGCACTGTACACATACTCTTATTCTTATTAGGATTCTTATTAAAATAAGTCCTGTCCTTGCTCCAGTCCTTGGCTGCTGGGATGCACATTCCGTCCGTTAAATTAAACAAGACTCCATAGTTCATATAGTTGTTTATTTCCAGCGTGCTCTGCTGTCCGTCGGTGTTGCCCAGGGTACGTGCCTGTCGCAGGGCTATCCATATTACGAGTAGCGCCGTTCGTATTCCCAATCCGGTAAGTATTATCTGTAATTTTAAACAGACGGCCTGGTCGTCACCAGGGGTTAAGTTTTTTTGCTCTACGAGTGTCCCTGTCACCCTGCAAAATCAGAAGCACAAGGTTATAATCGAACCATTTCGAGCTGAATCTGTAGGGCGTGCGCCTGTGTCTTTACCCACTTAAATATTACCCAAACTCCTATTATGACCAAGGCCAAAGCTATTCCTCCAAACATCGCTGTCTGCTTTACCGTTAGGTTGGATTTGTGGACTACACCTACCCACCGTGGGGTACATTGGCTCTATTGCCAGAGGTGATGGTGCTATGGCTGCGCACTGCACTATCCGTCTAGTCCCGTTATCTCTTCCAGCCTGTTTATCTTAGCTTTTAACTCTTCAATTTGTTTTATTGAATATCTATTTCTTTATTGTATCAGGCAAGTATTATTACATAAGCTAGTTCTGTTTTTATTTTTGTTTCCTCTGTTAGGTGAGTCTTTTTTTTTTTTCCCTATTAAGAAATCCAAATTAATAATGTTCAGTATAAAACGGCTGTCAATGGAAAGGGTTAACTCCTTTCCAGGTTTGTAAGAAGACCTGATGTCATTACGTGACTTCACGTAATCATCTGAAAAAAAAAAGTCTTTGTGCCTTCAAAACTGGCTTCGAAATTAGGAATCCGTTAAACAGCATAAATCATTAGAGTAAACTCCAATGTTTTCTTAACTTCTAATTCAAGTACTTGCCAAAGAATTTTTTTTTTAAATTGTTTTAAAACAAGACCACACATACAATAGCAATTTTGTTTACTGAAATTCAATTCTGTTTTTTTTTATTTCTCTCTTTCTCCTCGTTATCTTCAAAACCCTCCTGCTTGTTTAGACTGTTCGGGACATTTTGGAAATCTTTTCAAACTGCATTGAAACTTTTTCATAATTGAAAATTCGAATCCATGTAGAGTGTTTTTTACTTATTCCAATTATTTTTTTTTCTCTTCTAATTAAACCAATATCTTTTTCACAGCAAACATCAACTAGTATTTAGTAAGTTATGTCTTTTTCCATTTAGTCCGTTACATCTTTTTTTCTTTCTTCAAATTAGGTTTTGTATTTTACACGGAGGGTTCGTAACTCCATAAAGTTGTTAATTTGTTTACTTTCAAAGTGGCGTCTTTATCTTTTTCTTTTTCTCCATAACTGGAATGGAGACCAGCTTTGAGAGTTTGAGTGCTGCCTTTCGTTATCTCAAAATGCTCCAGTTTCAAAGCCGTTACTAAAGCTTGCTGTTTTTTAACATTTTCCAAAAGTTCCTTTTACACCTTCGCAGATAGCTCGCCACTTGCCCAGGAGTTTGACCTGATCAGATTTAATTTAATCTTTTTTTTAAAATCCACCTCAGTATTTCCTGTGCCTTCTCTGAATATCTCAAAATCCCAATTCAAACTTTGTAATTTCAATCTTTATTTAAAACTTTTTTTTTTAGAAGCTCTTTTTTTTTAAAGCATTCTTTATCTCATTCCGAGACTAAATTTATGTCTTTCAACCCAATCAATCATTGCATGTTTTCTTTCGGCAAGTAAGTGAGCATGTCAAATAAATATTTTGCTCAACAAACCTATTCTTTATTTGTTTATTCTCCTAGCTCCGTAACTTATCATCCGAATAAATCCACACCTGCGTTTCTAACTTAAATGTCTTAAAACTTCCCACATACAGGACAACATTACAAAGGGTTTAAAAAAAAAAAAGACTTTCACTCTGTTTCTAAAATAAACAGACACTTGCATTCCTCTTCCAACCAGGCTTTCGGAACATGAAAACATAAAACAAAAATTCATTCTGTAGTCAAAAATCACACAGACACTTCTCACTCAACGATCAGACATTTACAACAGTCTCTCTTCTTGTTTTGGCCGGCTCTATTTTTGGATCCATGACCTTTCAGGGAATTTTTTCAATTAGCTTCTTTTGTTTTTCCGCCAGGTGGCGGGTAAGCGACCCTTCTGGTCCCCACTCGAGTTTACTTGTTTTCATGGCCATTCCTGGGTAGGACTGGTATCGTTAGGAATCTACTCTCAGCGGTCCGCTTTCTTTCTAGCGCGACTTGTAGTAAACTGTCTCTTGGCTACTGTCAGGTCACAAGTTCTGCTGTTACACAAACTTATACAATTCTTAAAAACGCGTTTAAGCAATTCCCGCAGTGCTCTACATATCCTTAACGACTACCTACCACCGCTCAGCCTGTTGGTCCGACCCTGTTCACAGGTTTGGATTCCGTTAGCCGCTGTACACTGCTTGGTTCTATCCGGGGGTATTTCAAATTACACTACTGGGTCCGGAAGATGTCTCTCGGTATCACGATCCCACGGTCTAAGTGTGTTCCCTACGCCTACTTGGTTCCTGGCCGTCACGTGGGACAAAAGTCCTCTTAATTCAGGCTCAGGCTAGGCGTTTGAGATATTAGACCGTCTCCTCATGTCGATCAACCAGCTTCCACCTTCCGCACCCTTTATACTTAAAAATTGTTTTTTATACTCACCCGGGTTTTTTTCCAAGGGCGTCCAGCGACTCCGGGAAATCCCGTCGACTACGCCATTGTTAGCGTTAGTGTTTTCTCTGAAGAATCACTCAACACTCAGGGTCGGTTCCAATGCTGAAGCAGCTTTATTACGCTCAGCGGGAAGGAAAAACTCAGGACCGTATCCAGGTTTCTCTTCACAGAACAAAGAGTTACATGTACCTTTATATGTTTTACAACAGTTACAAAAACAGCTTACTGCAGTTACACAGCTCATCACGGCTGGACACAAGCCAATCATAACGATTATAGATTACATATAGGTTTTTTAATCCAATAGAATTCTCCTAGTAACCAGGGAACCATTGTCAATTTGGGTTGATCGATGACTTTATATGTTCTCTCCCTAGTTCTTTCATCTGGGAGAAATAATTGGTTTGTAGCCTTGTTTACAGCAAATGGTTTCCCTCTTATCTTTCTTCCTGGGGAATTAATTGGTTTATGGCCTTGTTCACAGGAGATGGCTTCCTTCTTATCTCTGCCTTCCCAGGCATTCCTACAGTGGGCCTCACAGGGTTATTGCTCGGTCAGTGAACGTTCAACAGTTCACAGCTTGACTACCTGGTTTCCCATCATGCCTGGGCAGCCATTTTATGTGTGTGTCCATTTAAGCTTATGTGAGTTTTAAATATCCAGCAGGTGCCTAATGCCTAAGTCTATATATTATTTCTACTCTCTACAACAGGTGTGTTATGTATGTAAACCTATAATTACCATGTCTAACCACCAGAGGCCTTATCCCCTGGAGTCCCAAGGGATCCCACAATATATAAGGAGGCCTCACAGGCTGGAGAGGCACTCTGAGATCTGCAACAAAGGACTATGGTCACACTTACTTTGAGCTCGCAGCATCCAGTCTGACTCTTTATCCAAGACATAACAACTGGCGACGAGGTGCAGATAATGAACCCCAACACAACAATGCAAAGGACAATGGGCATCCTGGAGAAATTTTCAGAGGGAGATGATTGGGAAACCTTCGTGGAGTGACCTGGCCAATACTTCGTGGCCAACGAGCTGGAAGGAGAAGCGAACGCTGCCAAATAAAGGGCGATCCTCCTCACCGTTTGCGGGGCATCAACATATGGCCTCATGAAAAACCTGCTCGCTCCAGCAAAACCCACAGACAAGTCGTATGATGAGATGTGCACACTGGTCTGGGAGCATCTAAACCCGAAGGAAAGCGTTCTGATGGCGAGGTATCGGTTCTACACATACAAGAGGTCTGAAGGCCAGGAAATGGCGAGCTATGTCGCCGAGCTAAGGCGCCTTGCAGGTCATTGCGAATTTGAAGGACAGCTGGAGCATATGCTCAGGGACTTCTTTGCACTTGGCATTGGCCATGAAGTAATACTTCGCAAACTTTTGACAGTAGAGACCCCAACCTTGAGTAAAGCCACAGCGATAGCCCAGGCGTTTATCTCCACCAGTGACAATACCAAACAAATTTCCCAGCACACTAGTGCTGCAGTAAGAATCGAAATGTACACGGCAGGACTTCCATGTCTGTAGCTGCACGTCCGCAGATGACTCAGAGTTCGCCATCAAAGGGTGGTGAATACAAGGCAATTAACACCTTGTTGGCGCTGCCGGGGTGATCAGCGATTCTATTCATGCCGCTTCAAAGGATACGTTTGCAAGGCGCTGTGCAAAAATGGGACACCTCCAACGTTTGTGCAGATGAGCTGCACACCCTGCTAATCCTGCAAATCACCATGTAGCAGAGGAGGACAGATCCACAGTGGATCATGACAAATCAAAGCCTCAGATCAAGGAGGCAGAGGTATATTGGGTGCACACATTTACCACAAAGTGTCCACCGATAATGCTGAAGGTTGAATTAAATGGAGCTGGACACGGGCGTAAGCCAGTCCGTAATGAGTAAAAAGACTTTCGATAAGTTGTGGTGCAACAAGGCTTCAAAGCCAGTCCTGACTCCCATTCGTACCAAACTCAGAATGTACAAAAGGAACTGATTCCCGTAATTGGCAGTGCTACCATAAAGGAATTCTATGATGGAGTGGTGCATGATTTACCTCTCTGGGTGGTTCCAGGCGATGGCTCCAAGCTGTTCGGCAGGAGCTGGCTGGGAAAGATATGCTGGAACTGGGACGACGTCCGAGCATTTTCGTCCGTCGACGACACCTCATGTGCCCAGTTCCTAAGCAAGTTCCCCTCGCTGTTCGAACCAGGCATCGAGAAGTTCCAAGGAGCAAAAGTGCAGATCCATTTGATTCCGGGGGCGTAGCCCATCTATCACAAGGCGAGAGCGGTACCTTACATGATGAGAGAGAGGGTGGAGATCGAGCTGGACAGGCTGCAACGAGAGGGCATCATTTCGCCGATCGAATTCAATGAATGGGCCAGTCTGATCGTTCCAGTCCTCAAGGGAGATGGCACCATCAGAATCTGTGGTGATTACAAAGTAACTCTCAATCGTTTCTAGCTGCAGGATCAATACCCGCTACCAAAAGCAGACAACCTATTTGCGATGCTGATGGGAGGGAAAACGTTCACAAAGCTGGACTTGACCTCGGCCTACATGACGGAGGAGCTGGACGAATCTTTGAAAGGCCTCACCTGCATCAACACGCACAAAGGTCTTTTCGTTTACAACAGATGCCCATTTGGGATTCGATCGGCCGCGGCGATATTCCAGAGGAACATGGAAAGCTTGCTGAAGTCGGTCCCACGCACCGTGGTCTTCTAGGACCACATCTTGGTTACAGGTCGGGACACCGTCGAGCACCTGCAGAACCTAGAGGAGGTTCTTAGTTGGCTTAATCGTGTGGGGCTCAGGCTAAAATGCTCGAAGTGCGTTTTCCTAGCACCTGAAGTGGAGTTCCTGGGGAGAAGATTCACGGTGGATGGCATCAGGCCCACCGATTCGAAGACGGAGGCAATCAAGAACACACCGAGACCACAGAACGTGACGGAGCTGCAGTCGTTTCTAGGACTTCTGAACTATTTTGGTAACTTCTTACCAGGTCTTAGCACATTGTTAGAACCCCTGCACTCTTTACTTGGTAAGGGAGATGAATGGGTATGGGGTAAAAGCCAAGAAAATGCCTTTGAGAAAGCTAGGAAGCTGTTATGGTCAAACAAATTGCTTGTATTGTACGATCCATGTAAACGTTTGGTACTAGCATGTGATGCGTCGTCGTACGGGGTCGGGTGTGTATTGGAACAAGCTAATGAATTTGGGAAATTGCAACCGGTTGCTTATGCATCCAGAAGTCTGTCTAATGCTGAGAGGGCCTACAGTATGATTAAAAAAGAATCGTAAGCGTGTGTTTACGGGGTAAAGAAAATGCATCAATATCTGTTCGGGCTGAAATTTGAATTGGAAACCGACCATAAGCCGCTTATATCCCTCTTTTCTGAAAATAAGGGGATGAATAGGAATGCATCGGCTCACATCCAGAGATGGGCGCTCATGTTGTCCACATACAACTACACCATCCGCCACAGGCCAGGCACAGAAAACTGTGCCGATGCTCTCACTAGGCTACCATTGCCCACCACCGGGGTGGAGGTGGCACAGCCTGCAGATTTAGTTATGGTAATGGAAGCATTCGAGAGTGAACAACCTGTTACCGTCCGACAGATTAGAACCTGGACGAGCCAGGATCCCTTCGTAAAAAAAACTGTGTGCTCCACGGGAGTTGATCTAGTGTCCCGTTAGAGATCCAGGAAGAAATAAAGCCATACCAGCGGCGCAAAGATGAAATGTCTTTACAGCCAGACTGCCTCCTATGGGGCAATCAGGTAGTTGAGCCAAAAAAGGGCAGGGAGACTTTAATTAGTGATCTCCACAGTACCCACCCAGGCATTGTAAGGATGAAAACTGTAGTGTCTCTGCACCTTGTTACAAACTCACACGAGGCATGTATATATCAGACACGGTCACTCTGTGACCTTCACTTTATTCCCAGGACCAAACAGTGCTGACTCTGGGTGGGACCTCCCCTTTTATACCTGGAAATCCAGGTGAGGAGTGTCTCCCGCAAGCTCAACCCCTGTGGTCAGGGTGTGCATTTCAAGGGTATAGGTACAGTGTGCATGAGTTACAGTTACATAACTATTGTCATTGCAAGATGGTGAAATACATGACATCACCTCCCCCCTTAAGTCTTTTAGTTTCAGAGGTTAAGTCTATCGGGTGGTCGGCGCTCTCTCGTCGAGTGCCGCAGCTGTGGCTCTGGTGGCTGAACCTCAGCACGCGTCTCTGTCACTTGAGGTGATTCTGGCCTGTCCGGGCTGGCCGCCGGGACTGTGCATGCTATGGACTGTCTTTGTTGCTCGTGCGCTGGCAGTGGTGTGAGTGCTATCTCATCATGCTCTTCTTCCGGTTTCTCCGTGTCTATGCTGAACCTTGTCTTTACTTGGTCCAAGTGTTTGCGGCATATCTGCCCATTGTTTAGTCTGACTACCATGATCCTGTTTCCTTCTTTGCCAATTACAGTGCCCTCAAGCCATTTGGGTCCCAAAGCATGGTTAAGAATAAATACCGGGTCATCTATTTCTACACACCTCCGCCTTGAGCCTCGATCATGGAGCTCGGCTTGGGACTGGCGCTTGCCCTCAACAATGTCTCCCAGGTCTGGGTGAATGAGGGACAGCTGCGTCTTCAGCGGCGTTTCATGAGGAGTTCCGCTGGCGGGACTCCCGTGAGCGAGTGCGGCCGGGACCTGTAGGCCAGCAGGAGGCACGATAGGCGGTACTGAAGGGAGGGTCCTTGGATGCGTAGCATGCCCTGCTTTATGACATAGACTGCCCGTTCCGCCTGGCCATTGGAAGCCGGCTTGAACGGCGCTGTCCGGACATGCTTGATCGCATTGCCCGACATAAACTCCTGGAATTCATGGCTGGTAAAACACAAGCCATTGTCGCTGATCAGGATGTCCGGCAAGCCGTGGGTCACGAAAACCATACGCAGACTCTCCACAGTGATGGATGTCGTGCACGAGTTCAATATGATACACTCGATCTACTTCGAGTATGCATCGACAACGATCAGGAACATTTTCCCCATGAACGGGCCCGCATAGTCTACGTGAATATGTGACCATGGCCTGGTGGGCCAGGGCCACGGACTGAGTGGCACCTCCCTGGGGGCATTGCCCAGCTGGGCACACGTCGTGCACCTGTGAACCCAGTGTTCCAGGTCTGAGTCAATCCCCGGCCACCATACATGTGACTGGGCAATGGCCTTCATTAACACAATGCCAGGGTGCTCGCTGTGGAGTTCCCTGATGAAAGCTTCCCTTCCTTTCTGGGGCATGACTGCCCGGCTGCCCCATAGTAGGCAGTCAGCTTGGATGGAGAGCTCATCCATTCATCTCTGAAACGGTCTGACTTCCTCGGGGCATGCCCCATGTGCGGGCGCCCAATCCCCAGTCAGGACACATTTCTTTATCATGGATAGGAGGGGGTCCCTGTTGGTCCAGAGTTTAATCTGTCGGGCTGCGATGGGGGAGACTGCAGTGTCAAAAGCCTCAACGGCCATGACCATCTCGGCGCTCTGCTCCGACGCCCCCTCGATGGTGGCCAGTAGGAGCCTGCTGAGTGCGTCAGTGCAATTTTCGGTGCCTGGCCGGTGCCGTATGGTGTAGTCATACGCAGCCAGTGTGAGGGCCCATAGCTGTATGCGAGCTGACGCGTTCGCATTGACAGCCTTGCTGTCGGACACCAGGGATGTTAACGGCTTGTGGTCCGTCTCTAGCTCGAACTGTCAACCGAAAAGTTACTGGTGTATCTTTTTCACACCATACACACGCGCAAGTGCCTCCTTCTCGACCATGCCGTATCCACGCTCTGGCTGGGAGAGCGACCTGGAGGCATAAGCCACCGGTTGGAGTCGACCGTCATCATTACCCTGCTGCAACACACACCCAACCCCGTAGGATGACGCATCGCATGTTAAAACCAGTTTTTTACAGGGGTCATACAAAATCAACAGTTTGTTGGAACACAGCAGGTTCCTCGCCTTATTGAAAGCCTGTTCTTGACAGTCCCCCCAAAGCCATTCACACCCTTTACGGAGGAGCATGTGTAATGGCTCCAACAATGTGCTTAAGTTCGGCAGAAAGTTCCCAAAATAGTTCAAAAGTCCCAGGAATGATCTCAACTCCGACGTGTTGCCGATGGCGCCCAGCGAATCACCTCAGTTTTCGATTCAGTGGGCCAGATCCCGTCTGCGGCAACCCTCCTGCCCAAAACCTCGACCTCTCGGGCCAAAAACACGCAGTTGGCGTTTTTCAGCCACAAGCCTACCCGATCCAATCGGCGTAGCACCTCCTCCAAGTTGAGGAGGTGTTCCTCGGTGTTTCGACCCATTATAAGGATGTCGTCTTGGAATACGGCCATTCCAGGGATGGGCTTGAGCAAGCTTTCCATGCTTCGCTGAAAGATAGCCGCTGCCGAACGAATGCCAAACGGGCACCTGTTGTAGACAAATAATCCTATGTGTGTCGTGATGGTGGTCAGAAGTTTGGAATCTTCCACCAGTTCCTGAGTCATGTAGGCCGAAGTGAGGTCCAGCTTCCTGAACAGCTTTCCACCTGCCAACGTGGCAAAGAGGTTCTCCGCTCTCGAAAGCGGGTATTGGTCCTGCAGTGACACTCGGTTGATGGTGGCTTTGTAGTCGCCACAAATCCTAACCGAGCCATCTGCTTTGAGGACAGGAACGATGGGACTTGCCCAGTCGCTGAATTCAACGGCCAAAATTATGCCCTCTCTGAGCAGCCTGTCCAGTTCACTTTCAATTTTCTCACGCATCACTTACGGCACCGCTCTGGCTTTGTGGTGCACTGGTCTGGCATTCGGAGTGATGTGTATCACTACTTTAGTGCCCTTGAACATTCCGACACTGGGTTGAAAGAGTAACTCCAATTTTTGCAATACCTGCGAGCATGAACTTCGCTCCACGGATGAAATGACGTGCACATCCCCCCATTTCCAATTCATCTCAGCTAGCCAACTCCTCCCCAAAAGCGCGGGGCCATTTCCCGGAACAATCCAGAATGGCAGCCGGTTCTGTAATCCATTGTGCGTTACCACCAAGTTTGCACTGCCCAGCACTGGGATGATCTGTTTGGTGTACGTACGTAGCTGCGTCTCAATGCGTTCCAGTTTGGACCTGCTAGCTCTGTGTGGCCATAGTCTCTCAAATTGTTGGGCGCTCATGAGTGACTGGCTAGCTCTCGTATCCAGCTCCATGTGCACCGGGATGCCATTCAATAAGACTTTCATCATCATGGGTGGCGTTTTAGTGTATGAGCTGTGGACATCAGCCACATGAACTCTCTGAACTTCAGCATCCATGGTTGTTCCCCAGGCCTCATCCTGCATTGCAGACCCCTCGTCTGGTTCCTCTGTCTCGCAGACTAGCCTCGCTATTGCCTTTTTGCACATCCTGGCCAAGTGTTCACTGACTTTACAAATCCTACAGGTATAAAGCTGGAACCTGCAGCTTTTGGCAGTGTGTCTACCCCCACATCTCCAGCATGAACTGAGATTGCTGTTAACAAAAGGACTATTCCCAGGCATTCCTCTCTGATGGCCCGTTTGGCTGTTTCTAAGCACTCTGATGGGGGATGTTAATGGTCCCATCACGGGATGCATTGTTGCTCATGATGGCTTGAACTGCCGATCCCCTTTCCATTGTCCCAGTTGCGGGCCCACCCTGGAGCTTGTTGCTGCCTGGGGCGGTGTCGAATTGCCCTTGCCTGCCTGCCTGGGCGGTGTCGAATTGCCCTTGCCTGCCTGCGGGGTTCTGTATCACTTTTACAACATTCTCTCCCTGGTTCATCGCAACCTTAAAACCAGGGCTGCGTGCGTAAATTAGTTTGGTCTCCTCTTCCCCTGCTATAATGGTCTGAGCTATCAACGCCGCCCCTCCTAAAGTCAAGCCCTTAGTCTTTATGAGCTTCCTGAAAATGCCAGCATGATTAATGCCCTCGATGAAAAGTCCTTTAACATCTCCCCCTGCAGGCATCGGAGAACTTACAGAGACTGGCCAAACGTTGCAGTTCCGCCACGAAGTCCGAGACGTTTTGACCCTCCCGACGCTGGTGTGTGTAGAACCGGTGCCGGGCCATGTGTACACTACTTGCCAGCTTGAGATGCTCACTGATCAGCTGGCTGAGCTCTTCGAAGGACTTTTCCACTGGCTTTTGGGGTGCAAGCAGGTCTTTCATCAGCGCATACGTCTGTGGACCACAGCTGGTCAGTAGATGCGCCCTCCGTTTGTCAGCCGCTGTCTCTTCCAGCCAGTCCTTTATGACAAAGCTCTGCTGGAGTCTTTCTACAAAGTCATCCCAGTCCTTACCCACGCAGTAGCGTTCCTCTGTGCCATCGGTGGCTATCCTCGTGGTTCGGTGATTCCCATTTCCCGTCACCAAATGTAGTGTCTCTGCACCTTGTTACAAACTCACACGAGGTATATAACAGACACGGTCACTCTGCACCAAGGAGTGCTGACCCTGAGTGGGACCTCCCCTTTTATACCTGGAAACCCAGGTGAGGAGTGTCTCCCGCAAGCTCAACCCTGTGGTCAGGGTGTGCATTTCAAGGGTACAAGTACAGTGTACATGAGTTACAGTTACATAACTATTGTCATTGCAAAATGGTGAAATACATGACAAAAGCGATAGCCAGATCCCATGTGTGGTGGCCTGGTATCGCTGCAGACTTAGAGTCCTGCGTGCACAAATGTAATACATGTTACCAGATAATCAGTGCACCCAGGGAGGCGCCATTAATTTTATGGTCTTGTCCTCCAAACCATGGTCTAGGGTTCATGTCGACTATGCAGGCCCATTCTTGGGAAAAATGTTTTTAGTGGTTGTGGATGCGTACTCCAAATGGATTGAATGTGTGATAATGTCGGCAAGCATGTCCGCTGCCACCATTGAAAGCCTACGGGCCATGTTTGCCACGCACGGCCTGCCTGATGTCCTTGTAAGTGACAATGGACTGTGCATTACCCTGCCGAATTCAAGGAATTCATGACCCGCAATGAAGTCAAACATGTCACGTCTGACCCGTTTAAGCCAGCGTTCAACGGTCAGACAGAACGAGTAGTTCAAACAATCAAGCAGAGCTTGAAAAGGGTAACTGAAGGCTCACTGCCAACTCGCTTATCCCGAGTCCTGCTTAGTTACTGCACAAGACCCGACTCGCTCACCGGGGTCCCTCCCGCTGAACTGCTCATGACAAGGCTCTCGTTAGTCCACCCTGATCTACACAAACAGGTAGAGAGCAGGCAGCTTCAACAGAATACATATGATTGCGCAAATGTGTCACGTGAAATTGAAGTAAATGATCATGTATTTGTGTTGAACTATGGACAAGGTCGCAAGTAGATTGCTGGCACTGTTTTGGCCAAAGAGGGGAGTAAGGTGTTTGTGGTCAAACTCTCAAATGGACTCACCTGCAGAAAACACTTGGACCAAACCAAACTCAGATTTACGGACTATCCAGAACAACCCACAATAGACTCTACCTTTTTTGACCCTCCAACACACACACAAGTGAGAACCGACCCAGCGGTTGACCACAAAGCAGAACTGATCACCCGAAGCAGCTCAGCAAGGCTCACCATCCCCAGCAGTCCAGCAAGGCCAGTTGTGCAGCAGCCCAGCGAAGGCCCAACAAACAACTCACCAACACCAGCATTTTCACCGGGACGATCAACCAAGGAAAGGAAGGCCCCAGATTGACTCACATTATAAATAGTTGCACTATTGACTTTGCGGGGAGTGTTGTTAACCTGTATGTAAACCTGTAATTACCATGTATAACCACCAGAGGGCTTATCCCCTGGAGTCCCAAGGGATCCCACAATCCCTTGAGAGCACCTATATATTAGGAGGCCTCACAGGCTGGAAAGGCACTCTGAGATCTGCAATAAAGGACTATGGCCACACTTTGAACTCACAGCATCTAGTCTGACTCTTTATCCAAGACATAACAGGATGAATATCGGGTAGGTTAGGGGTGTGGGGTACGTATCGGGGTAGGTTTGGGGTGTGGGGTGGATATCGGATAGGTTTGGGGTGTGGGATAGGTTTGGGGGTGTGGGTGGGTATCGGGGTAAGTTTGGGGTGTGGGATAGGTTTGGGGGTGTGGGTGCGTATTGGGGTAAGTTTGGGGTGTGGGGTGGATATCAGGTAGGTTTAGGGGTGTGTGGTAAGTGTGGGGTAAGTTTGGGGGTATGAGGTAGGTTTGGGGGTGGGGTGGGGTAGGTTTGGGGATGTGGGGTAGGTTTGGGAGTGTGAGTGGGTATCGGGTTAGGTCTGGGGGTGTGGGATAGGTTTGGGGGTGTAGGTGGGTATCGGGGTAGCTTTTGGGGGTGTGGGATAGGTTTGGGGGTGTGGGATAGGTTTGGGGGTGTAGGTGGGTATCGGGGTAGCTTTTGGGGGTGTGGGATAGGTTTGGGGGTGTGGGATAGGTTTGCGTGTGTAGGTGGGTATCGGGGTAGGTTTGGGGGTGTAGGTGGGTATCGGGGTAGGTTTGGGGGTGTAGGTGGGTATCGGGGTAGGTTTGGGGGTGTAGGTGGGTATCGGGGTAGGTTTGGGGTGTGGGATAGGTTTGGGGGTGTGGGGTGGGTATTGGGTAGGTTTGGGGTGTGGGGTGGGTATCGGGTAGGTTAGGGATGTGGGATAGGTTTGGGGATGTAGGTGGGTATTGGGGTAGGTTTGGGGGTGTAGGTGGGTATCAGGGTAGGTTTTGGGGTGTGGGATAGGTTTGGGGGTATGGGGTGGGTATTGGGTAGATTTGAGTCTGGGGTGGATATCGGTTAGGTTTGGGGTGTGGGATGGGTTCCAGGATAGGTTTGGGGAGTGGTGTAGGTTTTGGGGTGTGGGTGGGTACCGGGTAGATTTGGGGTGTGGGGTGGATATCGGGTAGGTTTGGGGTGTGGGGTGGGTACCAGGGTAGGTTTGTGGGGTGGGGTAGGTTTGGGGTGAGGGTGGGTATTCAGGTTGGTTTGGGGGGTGGGAGTGGGTATCGGGGTAGTTGTGGGAGGGTGGAGTAGGTTTGGGGATGTGGGATAGGTTTGGGGGCGTGGGGTAGGTTTGGGGTGTGAGTGGGTATCGGGGTGTGGGATAGGTTTGGGGGTGTAGGTGGGTATCGGGGTAGGTTTGGGGGTGTGGGATAGGTTTGGGGGTGTAGGTGGGTATCGGGGTAGGTTTGGGGGTGTGTGGTAGGTTTGGGTATGTGGGGTGGGTATTGGGTAGATTTGGGGTGTGGGGTGGATATCGGTTAGGTTTGGGGTGTGGGGTGGATATCGGGTAGGTTTAGGGGTGTGGGGTAGTTGTTGGTGTAGGTTTCGGGGTGTGGGTTGGGTATCGGGTAGGTTTGGGGTGTGGGGTGGGTACCAGGGTAGGTTTGTGGGGTGGGGTAGGTTTGGGGGTGTGGGTGGGTATCGGGGTAGTTTTGGGGGGGTGGGGTAGGTTTGGGGATGTGGGGTAGGTTTGGGATGTGAGTGGGTATTGGGATAGGTTTGGGGGTGTGGGATAGGTTTGGGGGTGTGGGATAGGTTTGGGGGTGTGGGTGGGTATCGGGATAGGTTTGGGGTGTGGGATAGGTTTGGGGGTGTAGTTGGGTATCGGGGTAAGTTTGGGGGTATGGGATAGGTTTGGGCTGTGAGTGGGTATCGGGGTAGGTTTGGGGGTGTGGGATAGGTTTGGGGTGTGAGTGGGTATCGGGATAGGTTTGGGGGTGTGGGATAGGTTTGGGGGTGTAGGTGGGTATCGGGGTAGGTTTGGGGGTGTGTGGTAGGTTTGGGTATGTGGGGTGGGTATTGGGTAGATTTGGGGTGTGGGGTGGATATCGGTTAGGTTTGGGGTGTGGGGTGGATATCGGGTAGGTTTAGGGGTGTGGTAGTTGTTGGGGTAGGTTTCGGGGTGTGGGTTGGGTATCGGGTAGGTTTGGGGTGTGGGGTGGGTACCAGGGTAGGTTTGTGGGGTGGGGTAGGTTTGGGGGTGTGGGTGGGTATCGGGGTAGTTTTTGGGGGGGTGGGGTAGGTTTGGGGATGTGGGGTAGGTTTGGGATGTGAGTGGGTATTGGGATAGGTTTGGGGGTGTGGGATAGGTTTGGGGGTGTGGGATAGGTTTGGGGGTGTGGGTGGGTATCGGGATAGGTTTGGGGTGTGGGATAGGTTTGGGGGTGTAGTTGGGTATCGGGGTAAGTTTGGGGGTATAGGATAGGTTTGGGCTGTGAGTGGGTATCGGGGTAGGTTTGGGGGTGTGGGATAGGTTTGGGGTGTGAGTGGGTATCGGGATAGGTTTGGGGGTGTGGGATAGGTTTGGGGGTGTGGGTGGGTATCGGGATAGGTTTGGGGTGTGGGATAGGTTTGGGGGTGTAGTTGGGTATCGGGGTAAGTTTGGGGGTGTGGGATAGGTTTGGGGGTGTAGGTGGGTATCGGTGTAGGTTTGGGGGTGTGGGATAGGTTTGGGGATGTGGGTGGGTATTCAGGTTGTTTTGGGGGCTGTATGTGGGTATCAGGGTAGTTTTGGGGGGTGGGGTAGATTTCGGGATGTGGGGTAGGTTTGGGGTATGAGTGGGTATCGGGGTAGGTTTGGGGGTGTGGGATAGGTTTGGGGGTGTGAGTGGGTATCGGGGTAGGTTTGGGGGTGTGGGATAGGTTTGGGGGTGTGAGTGGGTATCGGGATAGGTTTGGGAGTGTGGGATAGATTTGGGGGTGTGGGTGGGTATTGGGATAGGTTTGGGGGTGTGGGATAGATTTGGGGGTGTGGGTGGGTATTGGTATAGGTTTGGGGGTGTGGGATAGATTTGGGGGTGTGGGTGGAAATTGGGATAGGTTTGGGGGTGTGGGATAGATTTGGTGGTGTAGGTGTGTATTGCGATAGGTTTGGGGGTGTGTGGTAGGTTTGCGGGTGTGGATGGGTATTCAGGTTGTTTTGGCGGCTGTAAGTGGGTATCGGGGTAGTTTTGGGGGGGTGGGGTAGGTTTCGGGATGTGGGGTAGGTTTGGGGGTGTGGGGTAGGTTTGGGATGTGAGTGGGTATCGGGATAGGTTTGGGGGTGTGGGATAGGTTTGGGGGTGTGGGATAGGTTTGGGGGTGTGGGATAGGTTTGGGGGTGTGGGTGGGTATCGGGATAGGTTTGGGGGTGTGGGATAGGTTTGGGGTGTTAGTGGGTATCGGGATAGGTTTGGGGGTGTAGGTGGGTATCGGAGTAGGTTTGGGGTTGTGGGTGGGTATGTGGGTGTGGGTGGGTATCGGGGTAGGTTTGGGGATGTGGGATAGGTTTGGGGGTGTAGGTGGGTATCGGGATAGGTTTGGGGGTGTGGGATAGGTCTGGGGGTGTAGTTGGGTATCGGGGTAGGTTTGGGGGTGCGGGATAGGTTTGGGGGTGTAGGTGGGTATCGGAGTAGGTTTGGGGTTGTGGGTGGGTATGGGGGTGTGGGTGGGTATCGGGGTAGGTTTGGGGATGTGGGATAGATTTGGGGGTGTGGGTGGGTATTGGGATTGGTTTGGGGGTGTGGGATAGATTTGGGGGTGTCGGTGGGTATTGGGATAGGTTTGGGGGTGTGGGATAGATTTGGTGGTGTAGGTGTGTATTGCGATAGGTTTGGGGGTGTGTGGTAGGTTTGCGGGTGTGGATGGGTATTCAGGTTGTTTTGGGGGCTGTAAGTGGGTATCGGGGTAGTTTTGGGGGGGTGGGGTAGGTTTCTGGATGTGGGGTAGGTTTGGGGGTGTGGGGTAGGTTTGGGATGTGAGTGGGTATCGGGATAGGTTTGGGGGTGTGGGATAGGTTTGGGGGTGTGGGATAGGTTTGAGGGTGTGGGATAGGTTTGGGGGTGTGGGCGGGTATCGGGATAGGTTTGGGGGTGTGGGATAGGTTTGGGGTGTGAGTGGGTATCGGGGTAGGTTTGGGGGTGTGGGATAGGTTTGGGGGTGTGGGATAGGTTTGAGAGTGTGGGATAGGTTTGGGGGTGTAGGTGGGTATCGGAGTAGGTTTGGGGTTGTGGGTGGATATGGGGGTGTGGTTGGGTATCGGGGTAGGTTTGGGGATGTGGGATAGGTTTGGGGGTGTAGGTGGGTATCGGGGTAGGTTTGGGGGTGTAGGTGGGTATCGGGGTAGGTTTGGGGGTGTAGGTGGGTATCGGGGTAGGTTTGGGGGTGTAGGTGGGTATCGGGGTAGGTTTGGGGGTGTGTGGTAGGTTTGGGTATGTGGGGTGGGTATCGGGTAGATTTGGGGTGTGGGGTGGATATCGGTTAGGTTTGGGGTGTGGGGTGGATATCGGGTAGGTTTAGGGGTGTGGGGTAGTTGTTGGGGTAGGTTTCGGGGTGTGGGTTGGGTAGCGGGTAGGTTTGGGGTGTGGGGTGGGTACCAGGGTAGGTTTGTGGGGTGGGGTAGGTTTGGGGGTGTGGGTGGGTATCGGGGTAGTTTTGGGGGGGTGGGGTAGGTTTGGGGATGTGGGGTAGGTTTGGAGTGTGAGTGGGTATCGGGATAGGTTTGGGGGTGTGGGATAGGTTTGGGGGGGTGGGATAGGTTTGGGGGTGTGGGATAGGTTTGGGGGTGTGGGTGGGTATCGGGATAGGTTTGGGGTGTGGGATAGGTTTGGGGGTGCAGTTGGGTATCGGGGTAAGTTTGGGGGTGTGGGGTAGGTTTGGGGTGTGAGTGGGTATCGGGGTAGGTTTGGGGGGGTGGGGTAGGTTTCTGGATGTGGGGTAGGTTTGGGGTGTGAGTGGGTATCGGGGTAGGTTTGGGGGTGTGGGATAGGTTTGGGGGTGTGAGTGGGTATCGGGGTAGGTTTGGGGGTGTGGAATAGGTTTGGGGGTGTGAGTGGGTATCGGGGTAGGTTTGCGGGTGTGTGATAGGTTTGGGGGTGTGAGTGGGTATCGGGATAGGTTTGGGGGTGTGGGATAGATTGGGGGTGTGATGGGTATTGGGATAGGTTTGGGGGTGTGGGATAGATTTGGGGGTGTGGGTGGGTATTGGGATAGGTTTGGGGATGTGGGATAGATTTGGTGGTGTAGGTGTGTATTGGGATAGGTTTGGGGGTGTGTGATACGTTTGCGGGTGTGATGGGTATTCAGGTTGTTTTGTGGGATGTAAGTGGTATCGGGGTAGTTTTGGGGGGGTGGGTTAGGTTTCGGGATGTGGGGTAGGTTTGGGGGTGTGGGGTAGGTTTGGGGTGTGAGTGGGTATCGGGGTAGGTTTGGGGGTATCGGGATAGGTTTGGGGGTGTAGGTGGGTATCGGAGTAGGTTTGGGGGTGTGGGTGTGTATGGGGGTGTGGGTGGGTATCGGGGTAGGTTTGGGGGTGTGGGATAGGTTTGGGCGTGTAGGTGGGTATCGGGATAGGTTTGGGGGTGTGGATAGGTTTGGGGGTGTAGGTGGGTATCGGGATAGGTTTGGGGTGTGCGATAGGTTTGGGGGTGTAGGTGGGTATCGGTGTAGGTTTGAGGGTGCGGGATAGGTTTGGGGGTGTAGTTGGGTATCGGGGTAGGTTTGGGGGTGTAGGTGGGTATCGGGGTAGGTTTGGGGGTGTAGGTGGGTATCGGGGTAGGTTTGGGGGTGTAGGTGGGTATCGGGGTAGGTTTGGGGGTGTGTGGTAGGTTTGGGTATGTGGGGTGGGTATCGGGTAGATTTGGGGTGTGGGGTGGATATCGGTTAGGTTTGGGGTGTGGGGTGGATATCGGGTAGGTTTAGGCGTGTGGGGTAGTTGTTGGGGTAGGTTTCGGGGTGTGGGTTGGGTAGCGGGTAGGTTTGGGGTGTGGGGTGGGTACCAGGGTAGGTTTGTGGGGTCGGGTAGGTTTGGGGGTGTGGGTGGGTATCGGGGTAGTTTTGGGGGGGTGGGGTAGGTTTGGGGATGTGGGGTAGGTTTGGAGTGTGAGTGGGTATCGGGATAGGTTTGGGGGTGTGGGATAGGTTTGGGGGGGTGGGATAGGTTTGGGGGTGTGGGATAGGTTTGGGGGTGTGGGTGGGTATCGGGATAGGTTTGGGGTGTGGGATAGGTTTGGGGGTGCAGTTGGGTATCGGGGTAAGTTTGGGGGTGTGGGGTAGGTTTGGGGTGTGAGTGGGTATCGGGGTAGGTTTGGGGGGGTGGGGTAGGTTTCTGGATGTGGGGTAGGTTTGGGGTGTGAGTGGGTATCGGGGTAGGTTTGGGGGTGTGGGATAGGTTTGGGGGTGTGAGTGGGTATCGGGGTAGGTTTGGGGGTGTGGGATAGGTTTGGGGGTGTGAGTGGGTATCGGGGTAGGTTTGCGGGTGTGTGATAGGTTTGGGGGTGTGAGTGGGTATCGGGATAGGTTTGGGGGTGTGGGATAGATTGGGGGTGTGATGGGTATTGGGATAGGTTTGGGGGTGTGGGATAGATTTGGGGGTGTGGGTGGGTATTGGGATAGGTTTGGGGATGTGGGATAGATTTGGTGGTGTAGGTGTGTATTGGGATAGGTTTGGGGGTGTGTGATACGTTTGCGGGTGTGGATGGGTATTCAGGTTGTTTTGTGGGATGTAAGTGGTATCGGGGTAGTTTTGGGGGGGTGGGTTAGGTTTCGGGATGTGGGGTAGGTTTGGGGGTGTGGGGTAGGTTTGGGGTGTGAGTGGGTATCGGGGTAGGTTTGGGGGTATCGGGATAGGTTTGGGGGTGTAGGTGGGTATCGGAGTAGGTTTGGGGGTGTGGGTGTGTATGGGGGTGTGGGTGGGTATCGGGGTAGGTTTGGGGGTGTGGGATAGGTTTGGGCGTGTAGGTGGGTATCGGGATAGGTTTGGGGGTGTGGATAGGTTTGGGGGTGTAGGTGGGTATCGGGATAGGTTTGGGGTGTGCGATAGGTTTGGGGGTGTAGGTGGGTATCGGTGTAGGTTTGAGGGTGCGGGATAGGTTTGGGGGTGTAGTTGGGTATCGGGGTAGGTTTGGGTGTGTGTGGTAGGTTTGGGTATGTGGCGTGGGTATCGGGTAGATTTGGGGTGTGAGGTGGATATCGGTTAGGTTTGGGGTGTGGGGTGGATATCGGGTAGGTTTGGGGTGTGGGGTGGGTACCAGGGTAGGTTTGTGGGGTGGGGTAGGTTTGGGGATGTGAGTGGGTATTGGGGTAGTTTTGGGGGGGTGGGGTAGGTTTGGGGATGTGGGGTAGGTTTGGGATGTGAGTGGGTATCGGCATAGGTTTGGGGGTGTGGGATAGGTTTGAGGGTGTGGGATAGGTTTGGAGGTGTGGGTGGGTATCGGGATAGGTTTGGGGTGTGGGACAGGTTTGGGGGTGTAGTTGGGTATCGGGGATGTTTGGTGTTGTGGGATAGGTTTGGGGTGTGAGTGGGTATCGGGGTAGGTTTGGGGGTGTGGGATAGGTTTGGGGGTGTGAGTGGGTATCGGGATAGGTTTGGGGGTGTGGGATAGGTTTGGGAGTGTGGGTGGGTATCGGGATAGGTTTGGGGTGTGGGATAGGTTTGGGGGTGTAGTTGGGTATCGGGGTAAGTTTGGGGGTGTGGGATAGGTTTGGGGGTGTAGGTGGGTATCGGTGTAGGTTTGGGGGTGTGGGATAGGTTTGGGGATGTGGGTGGATATTCAGGTTGTTTTGGGGGCTGTAAGTGGGTATCAGGGTAGTTTTGGGGGGGTGGGGTAGGTTTCGGGATGTGGGGTAGGTTTGGGGGTGTGGGGTAGGTTTGGGGTGTGAGTGGGTATCGGGGTAGGTTTGGGGGGGTGGGATAGGTTTCGGGATGTGGGGTAGGTTTGGGGTGTGATGGGTATTGGGATAGGTTTGGGGGTGTGGGATAGATTTGGGGGTGTGGGTGGGTATTGGGATAGGTTTGGGGATGTGGGATAGATTTGGTGGTGTAGGTGTGTATTGGGATAGGTTTGGGGGTGTGTGATACGTTTGCGGGTGTGGATGGGTATTCAGGTTGTTTTGGGGGCTGTAAGTGGGTATCGGGGTAGTTTTGGGGTGGTGGGGGAGGTTTCGGGATCTGGGGTAGGTTTGGGGGTGTGGGGTAGGTTTGGGGTGTGAGTGGGTATCGGGGTAGGTTTGGGGGTATTGGGATAGGTTTGGGGGTGTAGGTGGGTATCGGAGTAGGTTTGGGGGTGTGAGATAGGTTTGGGGGTGTAGGTGGGTATCGGGATAGGTTTGGGGGTGTGGGATAGGTTTGGGGGTGTAGGTGGGTATCGGGGTAGGTTTGGGGGTGTGGGTGGGTATCGGGGTAGGTTTGGGGGTGTGGGATACGTTTGGGGGTGTAGGTGGGTATCGGGGTAGGTTTGGGGGTGTGGGTGGGTATGGGGGTGTAGGTGGGTATCGGGGTAGGTTTCGGGGTGTGGGATAGGTTTGGGAGTGTAGGTGGGTATCGGGATAGGTTTGGGGGTGTGGGTGGGTATCGGGGTAGGTTTGGGGCTGTGGTTGGGTATGGGGGTGTGGGTGCGTATCGGGGTAGGTTTGGGGGTGTGGGATAGGTTTGGGGGTGTGGGTGGGTATCGGGATAGGTTTGGGGTTTGGGATAGGTTTGGGGGTGTAGGTGGGTATCGGGATAGGTTTGGGGGTGTGGGTGGGTATGGGGGTGTAGGTGGGTATCGGGGTAGGTTTGGGGGTGTGGGTGGGTATGGGGGTGTAGGTGGGTATCGGGGTAGGTTTCGGGGTGTGGGATAGGTTTGGGAGTGTAGGTGGGTATTGGGATAGGTTTGGGGGTGTGTGTGGGTATCGGGGTAGGTTTGGGGCTGTGGTTGGGTATGGGGGTGTGGGTGCGTATCGGGGTAGGTTTGGGGGTGTGGGATAGGTTTGGGGGTGTGGGTGGGTATCGGGATAGGTTTGGGGGTGTGGGATAGGTTTGGGGGTGTAGGTGGGTATCGGGATAGGTTTGGGGGTGTGGGTGGGTATGGGGGTGTAGGTGGGTATCGGGGTGGGTTTGGGGGTGTGGGTGGGTATGGGGGTGTGGATGCATATCGGGGTAGGTTTGGGGGTGTGGGATAGGTTTGGGGATGTAAACATAGAAACATAGAAACATAGAAAATAGGTGCAGGAGCAGGCCATTCAGCCCTTCTAGCCTGCACCGCCATTCAATGAGTTCATGGCTGAACATGAAACTTCAGTACCCCCTTCCTGCTTTCTCGCCATAACCCTTGATCCCCCGAGTAGTAAGGACTTCATCTAACTCCCTTTTGAATATATTTAGTGAATTGGCCTCAACTACTTTCTGTGGTAGAGAATTCCACAGGTTCACCACTCTCTGGGTGAAGAAGTTTCTCCTCATCTCGGTCCTAAATGGCTTACCCCTTATCCTCAGACTGTGACCCCTGGTTCTGGACTTCCCCAACATTGGGAACATTCTTTCTGCATCTAACCTGTCTAAACCCGTCAGAATTTTAAACGTTTCTATGAGGTCCCCTCTCATTCTTCTGAACTCCAGTGAATACAAGCCCAATTGATCCAATCTTTCTTGATAGGTCAGTCCCGCCATCCCGGGAATCAGTCTGGTGAACCTTCGCTGCACTCCCTCAATAGCAAGAATGTCCTTCCTCAAGTTAGGAGACCAAAACTGTACACAATACTCCAGGTGTGGCCTCACCAAGGCCCTGTACAACTGTAGCAACACCTCCCTGCCCCTGTATTCAAATCCCCTCGCTATGAAGGCCAACATGCCATTTGCTTTCTTAACCGCCTGCTGTACCTGCATGCCAACCTTCAATGACTGATGTACCATGACACCCAGGTCTCGTTGCACCTTCCCTTTTCCTAATCTGTCACCATTCAGATAATAGTCTGTCTCTCTGTTTTTACCACCAAAGTGGATAACCTCACATTTATCCACATTATACTTCATCTGCCATGCATTTGCCCACTCACCTAACCTATCCAAGTCACTCTGCAGCCTAATAGCATCCTCCTCGCAGCTCACACTGCCACCCAACTTAGTATCATCCGCAAATTTGGAGATACTGCATTTAATCCCCTCGTCTAAATCATTAATGTACAATGTAAACAGCTGGGGCCCCAGCACAGAACCTTGCGGCACTCCACTAGTCACTGCCTGCCATTCTGAAAAGTACCCGTTTACTCCTACTCTTTGCTTCCTGTCTGACAACCAGTTCTCAATCCACGTCAGCACACTACCCCCAATCCCATGTGCTTTAACTTTGCACATTAATCTCTTGTGTGGGACCTTGTCGAAAGCCTTCTGAAAGTCCAAATATACCACATCAACTGGTTCTCCTTTGTCCACTTTACTGGAAACATCCTCAAAAAATTCCAGAAGATTTGTCAAGCATGATTTCCCTTTCACAAATCCATGCTGACTTCGACCTATCATGTCGTAGCTGGGTATCGGGATATGTTTGGGGGTGTGGGATAGGTTTGGGGGTGTAGGTGGGTATCGGGGTAGGTTTGGGGGTGTGGGTGGGTATCGGGGTAGGTTTGGGGGTGTGGGATAGGTTTGGGGGTGTAGGTGGGTATCGGGGTAGGTTTGGGGGTGTGGGTGGGTATGGGGGTGTAGGTGGGTATCGGGGTAGGTTTTGGGGTGTGGGATAGGTTTGGGAGTGTAGGTGGGTATCGGGATAGGTTTGGGGGTGTGGGTGGGTATGGGTGTGTAGGTGGGTATCGGGGTAGGTTTGGTGGTGTGGGTGGGTATGGGGGTGTGGGTGTGTATCGGGGTAGGTTTTGGGGTGTGGGATAGGTTTGGGGGTGTAGGTGGGTATCGGGATAGGTTTGGGGGTGTAGGTGGGTATGGGTGTGTAGGTGGGTATCGGGATAGGTTTGGGGGTGTGGGTGGGTATGGGTGTGTAGGTGGGTATCGGGGTAGGTTTGGTGGTGTGGGTGGGTATGGGGGTGTGGGTGCGTATCAGGGTAGGTTTGGGGGTGTGGGATAGGTTTGGGGGTGTAGGTGGGTATCGGGATAGGTTTGGGGGTGTAGGTGGGTATCGGGGTAGGTTTGGGGGTGTGGGTGGGTATCGGGGTAGGTTTGGGGGTGTGGGTGGGTATGTGGGTGTGGGTGTGTATCGGGATAGGTTTGGGGGTGTGGGTGGATATGGAGTCACTCTGGAGCAAAGGGAGGATTTGAATCCAACTGACCGACATCTGAAATGAAGGGGTTGTCTTATGAAGAAAGGTTGAGCAGGTTGGGCCTGTACTCATTGGAGTTTAGAAAACTGAGAGGTGATCTTATTGAAATGTGTAAGATTCTGAAGAGCTTGACAGGGCAGATGCAGAGAGAATGTTTCCCCCTGCGGGGTAATCTAGAACTAGGGGGCATAGTTTCAGAATAAGGGGCCGCTCATTTAAAATGGAATATGAGGAGGAATTTCTTCTCTCAGAGGGTTGTGAATCTTTGGAATTCTCTACCCCTGAGAGTTATGGAGGCTGGGTCTTTTAATATAGTTAAGGTGGAGATAGACAGATTTTTGAACGATAAGGGACTCAAGGGTTATTGGGGAGCGGGCAGGGATGTGGAGTTGAAGCCAAAATCAGATCAGCCATGATCCTATTGAATAGCGGAGCAGGCTCGAGGGGCCAAATGGCTTACTCCTGCTCCTATCTCTCCTGTTCTTAGGTTATGTTCTCTTTGTCTCTCTCTGGCTGGAATTTTCCCATTTCAGAGCGTGCAGTTTTGTGGGGGGCACCTCGCCTGTGATGGGAAGGCGGAAATTCAGTGACTATTGTGCTACTTCATTAAGTGACAGCTGGGAAAAACACACAAATACTCACACCTTACACCTGCTTCCTTGCCTAATGGAAAGGCTCTTGCTGACTCCATTTTGTGCAGAGATTTAGCTTTCATGAGTTTGCAGGTCATTTCTGCAACTTCGGAAGCCACTCTCACCACATTGCTAGTCACTATCACTACATTGAACGATTGGGCCTGTGATCTCCACTTTACCTTTCATTTATTAGATCAGCATGGGTGTCACTTATGCTGTCTCATCTTGGACTTCTGAATTGGACCCAGCACCAACAACACCAGCCACACCAACAGCAGGATCAGCAGCAGCAACCACACCAGCAGCCTTCTCCTTATCGACCTGATGCTGCACGGGAGAGAGGGGGTCAGCACAGGGTGGCACCGTGCTGGAGGCAATCCCCCCCAACACAGGGTATACAGGCAGAGGATGAGCCTCCTGGACATGACTGAGCAGCAGTGCTTCAGGAGGCTCAGGCTATCACGCCAGGCCAGCACAAACAGTTGTAACTTGCTGGAAAAAGACCAGCTGCCCGGGAGGACCTGGTGGCCATACTTTACCAATGGTTGTCAAAGTCACCACCGCTCTCCAAGCCTTTGTCTCAGGCTCCTTCCAGGGATCTGAAACAGACATATGTGGCATCACGCAGTTGGCCACCCACAGATACATCACCCAGGTGGCCGATGCCATGTTTGACAAATTAGCCTTGCCACTGATGAAGCCAGTGTTACTGAGCGGGCGCTCGACTTTGCGGCTCTGGCTAGCTTCCTACAGGTGCAGGGCATCATTGACTGCTCACATGTGGGCATCAGGACATCCCACATCACCCAGGAGTGTTTGTGAATCGTAAGGGCTTCCACTCCTTCAATGTGCAACTCGTCTGCAACAATACAATGGTCATCATGCATGTGAGCACCAAATTCCCTGGCAGCTGCCATGATTCTTTCATGCTGTGCCAGTCCACCCTCCCTCAGCTCTTCTCACCTCCAAACAGACTTACCGGCCGGCTGATTGGAGACAAGGGCTATCCACTGAAGACGTGGTTGCTAATACCCTTGAGGAGGCCAAGCAATGAGGCTGAGGAGTGTTATAATGACAGCCACATGTCCACCAAATGTGTCATAGAGAAAGCAATCGACATGATGAAGATGCACTTCAATGCCTTGACAGATCTGGAGGAATCCTTCATTACGCACCAGCCAGCATTTCCAGAATCATCATTGTATACTACACAACATAGTGCAGCAGTGAGGATTGGAGCTGAAGGAGGAGCAAGGTGCAGACCACACAGACTGTTCAGAGGAGGAACCTGAGGTGGAGATGGTGCCAGCAGCGGCTCACATTGCAGCCCAGGAGGCCCAGGATGGCCTCATAATGTTCTGATTTCCTTAACTTGTACCAATGCACCCATATGGCTACCAGATGCTGTACTAATTTCCCCCGCACCCACTCCCCCCCCCAAAAGAAACACCACAAAGCAGTCCTACAATGACCAAGCCATTCCTGCTATCCAAACCACCCTTGCTCGAGGTTAAATAATGTCTCACCTTTCACTCCAAGTGACAAAGTCACTTCACAAGGAGCAGGCAAACTTGGACAAGATGGGAAAGTAGTGAAAATAAATAAATTTATGTGCCTCATAAATAGAACTGAAACTTAACATTAACATTTTATCATCTACCCATGAGCATACCTTTGTGCATCTACGATTGGGTCTTTTTTTCCTTTACGCGTGCTTCAATGCGGTGCAATCCTGGCTTTAGCAGAGGTAGAGGTAGGCTGCTCACTTCACTGCTGTGACTGCTTTAACACTTTTGGAAAATCCTCTGGGTTTTGGAGCCTGTGAGGGCCTCACCAAAGATTGCTCCTCCTGCGACTGTGCAGGGGCAGACTCAGCCATCGGGATCCGAGGCAGCGTGTGGAGCTCTGAATGAGTGGGGTGGCAACGGGGGAGAAGTGTGAGCACTTTGAGACGAGCCCCCACTTCATGTCCCCTCTCACTATCATCCTTCTCATGGCCCACCCACACTTCCCTAATAGCAATGAGCTGGAGAGCACCTTGCTGCACAGCAGTGGGATGATGAATGCCCAAGTATACATTAGTATCCGTCCTCGAGATGAGGTCAATGAGTGACTGCAATCTGTTGACCACATCAAGCCTGTTATGGTTGGATTGGCTCATTTGCTGCTCCATGCAGGTGGCCATCCTTGTCATGGAACAGCACATCGTCGCCATCGCCTGCGAGATGGTGTGCTCATGCTGGAGATGTACTCCTCCATTCTCTGTACAGTCGCACACATCATGGCTGCAAAAGCTGCCAGAGCCTCGCGCATTTGTTGCTGCTCCTCCAAGATCACCCCCTTTCTCGACAGCCCCCGATGTTCAGCATCTGCATCTAGCTGAGCAAAGCTGGGAGCATCCTGCACCCTCCAGTGAGGACTCGCTATTGCTGTCCCTGTCTCCACCATCTGCTCTTGGTCATTTATGATGTGTGAGACACCAGGTGACAATACTACTCTATCTCACGCAGGACGTACCGAGGTGTGTATGATCTGCGCTGGTGCTGGGTGCACATGGGTCTGCTGACAGTGCACCCTCAAAGACTGGAGCTTCCTCTGAGGAGTCATCTTCCTCCTCCGGCTGGACTGTTGAGGGGTGGGGAGCACTTGATGGACCTGTGGGAGAGTAAAGAGATGAATTAGAAATCTTATGTTAAAAATATGCAACGTCACCATTATACACGTGATGACATTTCACTGGCTGCTGACATCTGTATTTCAGCTGTATGAGATGTAATTCTGTCACCGGGTTGTTAGGATGTCCCTCCTCTCTCCATCTCCCACTGCCAGCAGCTCTGCAACTCCAGAGATCTCCAGCGCCTCCTCCTCTGCTGGAGTCAAATGACTCAAGACGAGAGGGCCACCTCCGGTTCTCTGCCTCTCCCTGTTGTTTTGGGTTCTCTTCTCCTGCAAAGAGGGAAAGAAGCGAACTTTGAGTAAGAGTATGAATGGGCTACACCTGTAGAGGGTGACTATGAGGGGCTGGTCTGAGATTGCCAAACGGTCTCATTCTGTGGTGTTACTTGCTATGATTGCATTAGGATGAGGGCGAGTGTCAGCGGTGGTTAGTCAGATGGGGATGAGAGTAGGTCCATAGACAGAGAGGGATGGATGCACGTGCAAGGTTAGTTGGTGAGAGGAGTGTTGTGCAGGAGTAAGCTTGGGAAGGCAGAATGATGGGGTTGGGGTGACATGCACATGAGGATGTAGGTGAATGTGGCATTTTACTCACCTTTCCTAATCTCGTGATTATTAAATCTTTTGCGGCGCTGGATCCATGTCCGCCTCACTACATCCCAGGTGCTGACCACCTCTGGATCTCCGGTGTCTTTGGCTGGTCTATTGCAGCCATCCACAGGGAAGGGGACCTCCCAGCATGCTCTGACTCCCTGGACCAGCACTTCCAGGGAGGCATCAGTGAATCTTGGCACAGCCGTCTGTCTGTGTGTCTCCATGACCCACAAAATTCTCAATATCATGCAGGAATTTGTAGCTCTCACTGACACCTTGATCTCTCCTATAACTCCCTTCAATTGAGATGTGTGCAAGGCTGCTTTAAATATCCGCAGTGAAAATGAGTTATTGGTGACATCATCAGACCCACTCCATTTAATTATACCGGGAAAGCCGCATGACTGTTTCAATTGATGCAACTGAGTTAAATGCGCAGTGCAGAACATGCTGTTGAAAAATTCGGGATGGCACACTCACGTAAAGATTTCGGCGTCTGTCTCTCCCTCTGTCTCTTTCTCTGTCTCCCTCTCTCTCTGTATCCCTTCCTCTCTGTCTCCCCTTCTCTCTCTGTCTCTCTGACTGTCTCTCTTTCTCTGAATCTTTCTCTCTATCTGTCACTCTCTGCCTCTCTTTCAGTCTTTCTCTGTTGATCTGTCTTTCTCTCTGTCTCGGTTTCTCTCTCCATCCAGTACCTGCCCTATGGGTAAGATTGGGAACCTGTTGCCTGGGGTTCATTGCCATGGACTTGTGCCAAAACAATTCAGTGACACCTCCATACACCAGTGCAAACGGGACATGGTGCCATTCTCCACGTTCCATTTTATAACGCTTCACAAGTAATGCCAACTCTCATGAATTAATCACCAGGGACGCGATTTTTAATGAAAACTTACCCCAACTTGTGAAGGATGGTGATAACAGGTAGAATTTTTAACAAGATTTTTGTAAAGCATTTTCAGATGCCGTAATATAGTTTTTGGAAAGAGCTGTGACCTGTTACAAATTAAATAAAGCTACTAACGAGGCTTATAAACCAAAAAATACCAACTCTTGATTTCTTATCAAAACTCATGACTTTTAAGAGTTTGTCTCATGATATATGACACAGTGGGGTTGGCATTATTGCAAACACTGGACCCTCTCTCTCCAATGATGCCTTGATTCCTCACTGAAAGAAACCTGTTCTCCCACACCCCAGGTTCCCTTTGAAGTTCTGCAAACACAGGACCTTCCCCTCCAGTAATCCCAAACATTGCCTCATCAAAGCACTGCCAGACTCCAGGAATCTTCCCCATGGTGTCAAAGCCCAGGATATATAAAACGGAAAAGAGTGACGAAAGTAAATGTTGGTCCCTTAGAAGATGAGAAGGGGTATTTAATAATGGGAAATGTGGAAATGGCTGAGACCTTAAACAATTATTTTGCTTCGGTCTTCACAGTGGAAGACACAAAAACCATGCCAAAAATTGCTGGTTACAGGAATGTGGGAAGGGAGGACCTTGAGACAATCACTATCACTAGGGGGGTAGTGCTGGACAGGCTAATGGGACTCAAGGTAGACAAGTCCCCTGCTCCTGATGAAATGCATCCCAGGATATTAAAAGAGATGGCAGAAGTTATGGCAGATGCATTCGTTATAATCTACCAAAATTCTCTGGACTCTGGGGAGGTACCAGCAAATTGGAAAGCAGCTAATGTAACGCCTCTGTTTAAAAAGGTGGGCCAACAAAAGGCAGGTAACTATAGGCTGGTTAGTTCAACATCTGTAGTGGGGAAAATGCTTGAAGCTATCATTAAGGAAGAAATAGCGGGACATCTAGATAGGAATAGTGCAATCAAGCAGACGCAACATGGATTCATGATGGGGAAATCATGTTTAACTAATTTACTGGAATTCTTTGAGGATATAACAAGCATGGTGGATAGAGGTGTACCGATGGATGTGGTGTATTTGGATTTCCAAAAGGCATTTGATAAGGTGCCACACAAAAGGTTACTGCAGAAGATAAAGGTACGCGGAGTCAGAGGAAGTGTATTAGCATGGATAGAGAATTGGCTAAGTAACAGAAAGCAGAGAGTCGGGATAAATGGGTCCTTTTCGGGTTGGAAATCGGTGGTTAGTGGTGAGCCACAGGGATCGGTGCTGGGACCACAACTGTTTACAATATACATAGATGACCTGGAAGAGGGGACAGAGTATCGTGTAACAAAATTTGCAGATGACACAAAGATTAGTGGGAAAGCGGGTTGTGTAGAGGACACAGAGAGGCTGCAAAGAGATTTGGATAGGTTAAGCGAATGGGCTAAGGTGTGGCAGATGGAATACAATGTCGAAAAATGTGAGGTCATCCACCTTGGAAAAAAAAACAGTAAAAGGGAATATTATTTGAATGGGGAGAAATTACAACATGCTGCGGTGCAGAGGGACCTGGGGGTCCTTCTGCATGCATCCCAAAAAGTTAGTTTGCAGGTGCAGCAGGTAATCAGGAAGGCGAATGGACTGTTGGCCTTCATTGCAAGAGGGATGGAGGACAAAAGCAGGGAGGTCCTGCTGCAACTGTACGGGGTATTGGTGAGGCCGCACCTGGAGTACTGCGTGCAGTTTTGGTCACTTTACTTAAGGAAGGATATACTAGCTTTGGAGGGGGTACAGAGACGATTCACTAGGCTGATTCCAGAGATATGGGGATTACCTTATTGATGATAGATTGAGTAGACTGAACATAAGAACATAAGATTTATGAACAGGAGTAGGCCATCTAGCCCCTTGAGCCTGCTCCGCCATTCAACAAGATCATGGCTGATCTGGCCGTGGACTCAGCTCCACTTACCCGCCCGCTCCCCGTAACCCTTAATTCCCTTATTGGTTAAAAATCTATCTATCTGTGACTTGAATACATTCAATGAGCTAGCCTCAACTGCTTCCTTGGGCAGAGAATTCCACAGATTCATAACCCTCTGGGAGAAGAAATTCCTTCTCAACTCGGTTTTAAATTGGCTCCACCGTATTTTGAGGCTGTGCCCCCTAGTTCTAGTCTCTCCTACCAGTGGAAACAACCTCTCTGCCTCTATCTTGTCTATCCCTTTCATTATTTTAAATGTTTCTATAAAATCACTACTCATCCTTCTGAACTCCAACGAGTAAAGACCCAGTCTACTCAATCTATCATCATAAGGTAACCCCCTCATCTCTGGAATCAGCCTAGTGAATTGTCTCTGTACCCCCTCCAAAGCCAGTATATCCTTCCTTAAGTAAGGTGACCAAAACTGCACGCAGTACTCCAGGTGCGGCCTCACCAATACCCTCTACAGTTGCAGCAGGACCTCCCTGCTTTTGTACTCCATCCCTCTCGCAATGAAGGCCAACATTCCATTCGCCTTCCTGATTACCTGCTGCACCTGCAAACTAACTTTTTGGGATTCACGCACAAGGACCCTCAGGACCCTCTGCACCTCAGCATATTGTAATTTCTCCCCATTCAAATAATATTCCCTTTTACTGTTTTTTTTCGCAAAGTGGATGAACTCACACTTTCCGACATTGTATTCCATCTGCCAAACCTTAGCCCATTCGATTAAGCTATCCAAATCTCTTTGCAGCCTCTCTGTGGCCTCTACACAACCCGCTTTCCCACTAATCTTTGTGTCATCTGCAAATTTTGTTACACTACACTCTGTCCCCTCTTCCAGGTGATCTATGTATATTGTAAACAGTTGTGGTCCCAGCACCGATCCCTGTGGCACACCACTAACCATCAATTTCCAACCCAAAAAGGACCCATTTATCCCGACTCTCTGCTTTCTGTTAGCCAGCCAATTCTCTATCCATGCTAATACATTTCCGCTGACTCCGCGTACCTCTATCTTCTACAGTAACCTTTTGTGTGGCACCTTATCGAATGCCTTTTGGACTCTAAATACACCACATCCATCGATACACCTCTATCCACCATGCTCGTTATATCCTCAAAGAATTCCAGTAAATTAGTTAAACATGATTTCCTCTTCATGAATCCACGCTGCGTCTGCTTGATTGCACTATTCCTATCTGGATGTCCCGCTATTTCTTCCTTTATGATAGTTTCAAGCATTTTCCCCACTACAGATGTTAAACTAACCAGCCTATAGTTACCTGCCTTTTGTCTGCCCCCTTTTTTAAACAGAGGCGTTACATTAGCTGCTTTCTAATCCGCTGGTACCTCCCCAGAGTCCAGAGAATTTTGGTAGATTATAACGAATGCATCTGCTGTAACTTCCGCCATCTCTTTTAATACCCTGGGATGCATTTCATCAGGACCAGGGGACTTTTCTACCTTGAGTCCTATTAGCCTGTCCAGCACCATCCCCCTAGTGATAGTGATTGTCTCCAGGTCCTCCCTTCCCACATTCTTGTAACCAGCAATTTTTGGCATGGTTTTTGTGTCTTCCACTATGAAGATCGAAGCAAAATAATTGTTTAAGGTCTCAGCCATTTCCACATTTCCCATTATTAAATCCCTCTTCTCATCTTCTAAGGGACCAACATTTACTTTCGTCACTCTTTTCCGTTTTATATATCTGTAAAAGCTTTTACTATCTGTTTTTATGTTTTGCGCAATTTTACCTTCGTAATCTGTCTTTCCTTTCTTTATTGCTTTTTTAGTCATTCTTGGCTGTTGTTTAAAATTTTCCCAATCCTCTAGTTTCCCACTAACCTTGGCCACCTTATACGCATTGGTCTTTAATTTGATACTCTCCTTTATTTCCTTGGTTATCCATGACTGGTTATCCCTTCTCTTACTGCCCTTCTTTTTCACTGGAATATATTTTTGTTGCGCACTATGAAAGAGCTCCTTAAAAGTCCTCCACTGTTCCTCAATTGTGCCACCGTTTAGTCTGTGTTTCCAGTCTACTTTAGCCAACTCTGCCCTCATCCTACTGTAGTCCCCTTTGTTTAAGCATAGTACGCTCGTTTCTGACACAACTTCCTCACCCTCAATCTGTATTACAAATTCAACCATACTGTGATCTCTCATTCCGAGAGGATCTTTTACTCGGAGATCGTTCATTTTTCCTGTCTCATTACACAGGACCAGATCTAAGATAGCTTGCTCCCTTGTAGGTTCTGTAACATACTGTTCTAAGAAACAATCCCGTATGCATTCTATGAATTCCTCCTCCAGGCTACCCCGTGCGATTTGATTTGACCAATCGATATGTAGGTTAAAATCCCCCATGACTACTGCCATTCCTTTTTCATATGTCTCCATTATGCCCTTGATTATTGCCCGCCCCACCGTGAAGTTATTATTTGGGGGCCTATAAACTACGCCCACCAGACTGGGTCTTTACTCATTGGAGTTCAGAAGGATGAGGGGTGATCTTGTAGAAACATTTAAAATAATGAAAGGGATCGACAAGATAGAGGCAGAGAGGTTGTTTCCACTGGTTGGGGAGACTAGAACTAGGGGGCACAGCCTCAAAATACAGGGGAGCCAATTTAAAACCGAGTTGAGATGGAATTTCTTCTCCCAGAGGGTTGTGAATCTGTGGAATTCTCTGCCCAAGGAAGCAGTTGAGGCTAGCTCATCGAATGTATTCAAATCACAGATCGATGAATTTTTAACCAATAAGGGAATTAAGGGTTATGGGGAATGGGTGGGTAAGTGGAGCTGAGTCCACGGCCAGATCAGCCGTGATCTTTTTGAATGGCGGAGCAGGCTCGAGGGGCTAGATGGCCTACTGCTGTTCCTAATTCTTATGTTCTTATGTTATGTTCTTATTATACCTCAGTGCTACCAAATTTCATGATCCCATTGTGCTTTTACTCCTGAATACCTCTAACTAGTGTGGTTCACCCCCAGGATCACTGCCTTAGTGCCTCCAAACTCTTGGACCCCCTTCATTGCCGCTTCACTGCTTTGCCCAGTTCTACTAAATTTTAAAATGCCTCCCCCATTGTAAACAAGTGGCCTTGATTACAATATATTGTGTATTATATCACCAATATCCCTTTCTCATCTATATGCTGTCCCTTGGCGGCATCATCCAAAAACAGAGTGTCAGTTTCCACATGTATGCTGGTGACAGCAAGCTCTCCCTCACTACCACTTCTCGCGACCCCTCCACAGTCACTAAATTGTCAGACAGTTTGTCCGACATCCAGTTCTGAATGAGCATAAATTTTCTGCAATGAAATATTGGGAAGACCAAAGCCATTGTTTTCGTTCCACGCAACAAACTCCGTTCCCTAGCCATTGATTCCATCCCTCTCCCTAACAGCTGTCTGAGGCCAAACCAGACTGTTTGCAACCTTGGTGTTACGTTTGACCTGAAATGAGCTTCCGACCACATATCCGTGGCATAACTAAGACCGCCTATTTCCACCTCTGTAACATCGCCCGTCTCCGCCCTTGCCTCAGCTCATTTGCTCCTGAAGCCCTTATCTATGCCTTTGTTACCTCGAGACTTGACTATTCCAATGCACTCCTGGATAGCCTCCCACGTTCTACCCTACGTAAACTTGAGGCCATCCAAAACTCGGCTGCTTATGTCCTAACTCGCACCAAGCCCCGTTCACCCATCACCCCTGTGTTCACTGACCTACATTGGCTCCCGGTTAAGCAACGCCTTGATTTCAAAATTCTCATCCTTGTATTTAAATCCCTACATGGCCTCGCCCCTCCATATCTCTCTAATCTTCTTCAGCCCCACCACCCCCACGAGATGTCCGCGCTCCTCTAATTCTGCCCTTTAGAGCATCCCCGATTATAATCGCTCAACCATTGGTGGCCGTGCCTTCTGTTGGCTCGGCCCTAAGCTCTGGAATTCTCTCCCTATAACTTGCTGCCTCTCTACCTCTCTTTCCTCTTTTAATACACTCCTTAAAACCTAATTCTCTGAGCAAACTTTTGGTCACCTGGCCTAATTTCTCCTTATGTGGCTCAGTGTCAAATTTTTTGTCTTGTAATATTCCTGTGAAGCGCCTTGGGAAGTTTCACTATGTTAAAGGCGGTTTATAAATACAAGTTGTTGTTGTTATAAAATGATGCATTTTCTGACTCACCATGAGTAATACTACATGAGGTGTTCCAGTATATAAGTATATGTAGCTATGCATGTGGGCTGTTGTTATGTAGATAAAATGTTTTTACCTACATTTCTGAAAGTAATTCAGAGTGTGAAGTGGCTTGAAATGGTTTGATATGATAAGGCCCCAAACAAATGCAAATACTGTTACACCACTAATTTGTATAATTCATTCAAATTGAAAATTACAGTACAATGTGATTAACCATTTGTCCAATTTATGATTGGTTTTATCAACAGAACTTACGGAGAACCTATTGATGCATTATCCTCACTTTAACTTAATAGGGTAAAGTTGTAAATTGATGCAAAATGGCTTTGCGTACACATTCACGTGAAAGTAACAGTGTAACTCAACTATTAGGTCATTGAGCTGACTGTTGACCTCACGCAAATGAGAAATATGAGACCACCTCTAGTAAATAGGTTCATACTGGTTTCAGTTCACATCAGATGCGATTTAAGTCCAGCCCCACATGCAGCTTTTAAAAAATGCCTAGGCATATATATAAAATCTTATTTCTCAATCTCTTTAATATTATGGGAGAAGCATCCCTCCTGCCCGCACTCTCATCATATTAAAATTAGTCATTCATGCAGCTGACCACCATGCGTTCATTTAAGGATTTCGCTGAGCTCAGTGTGAAGTACAATGAACAGTAAAAGTTATGCTTGTCAGCTGAGCATTGCACTCTATAGATATTAGTCTCAGACAATTATTCGCAGCATAACCATAACCATGCATAGTACGCATGCCAGATATGAGACTCCTGAAGCAAATGCTTTATGCAGAGCTCTTTCATGGTAAACGAGCCAAAGGAGGACAGCGGAAATGTTATAAGGACACCCTCAAAGCCTTCCAGGTAAAGTGCGACATCGCCACTGACACCTGAGAGACCCTGGCCGCAGACGCCTGAGGTGGAGAAAGTGCATCCGGGAGGGCGTCGAGCTCTTTGCGTCCTAATGCAAAGAGCATGAAGAGGCCATGCGCAGGCAGCGGAAGGAGCACGCAGCAAACCAGCCCCACCAACCTCTTCCCTCGACGAATGTCTGTCCCACCTGTAACAGGGTCTGTGGCTCTCGTATCGGACTATTCAGCCATCAACGTACTCACTTTGGGAGTGGAAGCAAGTCCTTCTCGATTCCGAGGGACTGTCTATGATGGGAGATGAACCATACCCTATAGCTTGTAGCCCTACATTTCTGGTGAATGTGCATTTGTTAAACTTACAAGTATATTTTAAAGCATTGGAATTATCAACCCACAAAAATACATTTACCCTCTTTTGTTATACTTTATATGCAAGTCCTTAAAAAAACAGAAGATGCATGAATAAATTATCACAGGAGTATATTGTATTGGACAAGATGAGTTTGATGGTAACAACAAGTGAAAGTTTAACCGCCGCCCCATGACATTCAACGGCATAATCATTGCCGACTCTCCTATTATCAACATCCTGGGGTCACCATTGACCAGAAACTTAACTGGACCAGCCACATAAATAAGTCTGGCTATTCTGCAGCGAGTGTCTCACTTCCTGACTCCCCAAAGCCTTTGCACCATCTAAAAGGACAAGTCAGGAATATGATGGAATACTCTCTATTTGCCTGGATGAGTGCAGTTCCCTCAAGAAGCTCAACACCATCCAGGACAAAGCAGCCCGCTTGATTGGCACCCCATCCACCACCTTAAACATTCACTCACTCCACCATCGGCATACCGTGGCTGCAGTATGTACCATCTACAAGATGCACTACAGCAACTCACCAAGGCTTCTTTGACAGCACTTCTCAAACCTGCGACATCTACCACCTAGAAGGACAAGTGCAGCAGACGCATGGGAACACCATCACCTCCAAGTTCCCCTCCAAGTTATACACCATCCTGATTTGGAAATATATCACTGTTCCTTCAGGTTAGTCTGACATCAGTAGTGGGGAAAATGTTGGAATCAATTATTAAAGATGAAATAGCAGCGCATTTGGGAAGCAGTGACAGGATCGGTCCAAGTCAGCATAGATTTATGAAAGCGAAATCATGCTTGACAAATCTTCTAGAATTTTTTGAGGATGTAACTAGTAGAGTGGACAAGGGAGAACCAGTGGATGTGGTGTACTTAGACTTTCAAAAGGCTTTTGACAAGGTCCCACACGAGAGATTAGTGTGCAAAATTAAAGCACATGGTATTGAGGGTAATGTATTGACGTGGATAGAGAACTGGTTGGCAGACAGGAAGCAGAGATTTGGGAGAAACTGGTCCTTTTCAGAATGGCAGACAGTGACTAGTGGGGTGGCGCAGGGTTCAGTGCTGGGACCCAGCTCTGTACAATATACATCAATGATTTAGTTGAAGGAATTGAAAGTTATATCTCCAAGTTTGCGGATGACACTAAGCTGGGTGGCGGTGTGAAGCTGTGAGGAGGATGCTAAACTTGGACAGGTTAGGTGAGTGGGCAAATGCATGGCAGATGAAGTATAATGTGGATAAATGTGAGGTTATCCACTTTGGTGGCAAAAACATGAAGGCAGAATATTATCTGAATGGCGGCAGATTAGGAAAAGGGGAGGTGCAACAAGACCTGGGTGTCATGGTACATCAGTCATTGAAGGTTGGCATGTAGGTGCAGCAGGCGGTGAAGAAGGTAAATGGCATGTTGGCTTCATAGCTGGGGGATTTGAGTAGGAGCTGGGAGGTCTTGCTGCAGCTATACAGGGCCTTGGTGAGGCCGCACCTGGAATATTGTGTTCAGTTTTGGTCTCCTAATCTGAAGAAGGACGTTCTTGCTATTGAGAGAGTGCAGCGAAGGTTCACCAGACTGATTCCCGGGATGGTAGGACTGACATATGAGGAGAGACTGGATCGACTGGCCCTGTATTCACTGGAGTTTAGAAGAATGAGAGGAGATCTCATAGAAACATATCAAATTCTGACGTGACTAGATAGGTTAGATGCAGGGAGAATGTTCCCGATGTTGGGGATGTCCAGAACCAGGGAACACAGTCTTAGGATAAGGGGTAGGCCATTTAGGACTAAGATGAGGAGAAACTTCTTCACTCAGAGAGTTGTTAACCTGTGGAACTCCCTGCCGCAGAGAATTGTTGATGCCAGTTCATTGGATATATTCAAGAGGGAGTTGAATATGGCCCTTACGGCTAAAAGGATCAAGGGGTATGGAGAGAAAGCAGGAAAGGGGTACTGAGGTGAATGATCAGCCATGATCTTATTGAATGGTGGTGCAGGCTCAAGGGGCCGAATGGCCTGCACCTATTTTCTATGTTTCCATGTTTCTATGTTGTCAATGGGCCAAAATCCTAGAATGCCCTCCCTAATGGCACTGTGGGAATACCTTCACCGCACAGACTGCAACTGTTCAAGAAGGCATTTCACCATCACCTTCTCAAGGGCAGTTACGGATGGAAAATAAATGCTGGCCTTGCCAGTGATACCCACATTCCAGGAACAAATAAAAAAAATCAACACAGAAGTAAAATAAAAGGTAATTTAATCGAATTTATGCTTGATTTATATTTTTATAGAAACCACTTGCAATGATGATAAAATGTTGCTGATAAACAATGATGGGAGGAAATGTATAAACCGTTTGCCTTTACCACAGACAGACTTGAAAAGACAACAGTATTTTGTCGCCACCTTCAGGAGAGACCTGTAGTTCACATTACTGCTGCCATCATTTTTTTAAACGCAGTGCACAAACACATTCCAGAACTTCCGAATTATGTTAAAAATAGTATTTTAAATTTTATGACAGTCTATATGGTAAAAAATATTGTTGTGTTTTTATCTTGCAAGCAGTTTTTATTCTTGAAATTTGGTAGTGGTGTATAGCAAGTAACGGTCACCGTTGATTATTTTAGTTTAGAACTTGAATGGAATAAGTCTGAATTTAGCCTTCAGAATTATAGGTAAATTTTAGGTGAAAAACTCATTTACAACTAAATGAGATAGAAACATAGAAAATAAGTGCAGGAGCAGGCCATTCAGCCCGTCGAGCCTGCACCACCATTCAATATGATCAACTTCAGTACTCCATTCCTGCTTTCTCTCCATACCCCTTGATCCCTTTAAGTGTAAGGGCCACATCTAACTTCCTTTTGAATATATATATATCGAACTGGCCTCAACAACTTTCTGTGGTAGAGAATTCCACAGGTTCACAATTCTCTGAGTGAAGAGGTTTCTCCCCATCTCGGTCCTAAATGGCTTACCCCTTATCCTTAGACTGTGACCCCTGGTTCTGGACTTCCCCAACATTGGGAACATTCTTCCTGCATCTAACCTGTCCAGTCACGTCAGAATTTTAAACGTTTCTATGAGATCCCCTCTCATTCTTCTAAATTCCAGTGAATATAAGCGTAGTCGATCCAGTCTTTCTTCATATGTCAGTCCTGTCATCACGGGAATCAGTCTGGTGAACCTTCGCTGCACTCTCAATAGCAAGAATGTCCTTCCTCAGATTAGGAGACCAAAACTGTACACAATATTCAAGGTATGGCCTCACCAAGTCCCTGTACAACTGCAGTAAGACCTCCCTGTTCCTAGACTCAAATCCTCTCGCTATGAAGGCTAACATGCCATTTGCCTTTTTCACCGCCTGCTGTATCTGCATGCCAATGACTGATGTACCATGACACCCAGGTCTCGTTGCACCCTCCCCTTTTCCTAATCTGTCACCATTCAGATAATATTCTGCCTTCCTGTTTTTGCCACCAAAGTGGATAACCTCACACATTATACTGCCGTGCATTTGCCCACTCGCCTAACCTGTCCAAGTCACCCTGCAGCCTCTTAGCATCCTTCTCACAGCTCACACTGCCACCCACCTTAGTGTCCTCTGGAAACTTGGAGATATTACATTCAATTCCTTCTCCAAATCATTGATGTATATTGTAAATAGCTGGGGTCCCAGCGCTGAACCTTGCGGTACCCCACTAGTCACTGCCTGCCATTCTGAAAAGGACCCGTTTATTTCTACTCTTTGCTTCCTGTCTGCCAACCAGTTCTCTATCCACGTCACTACATTGCCCCCAATACCATGTGTCTTAATTTTACACACTAATCTCTTGTGTCGGACCTTGTCAAAAGCCTTTTGAAAGTCCAAATACACCACATCCACTGGTTCTCCCTCGTCCACTCTACTAGTTACATCCTCAAAAAATTCTCGAAGATTTGTCAAGCATGATTTCCCTTTCATAAATCCATGCTGACTTGGACCGATCCTGTCACTGCTTTCCAAATCCGCTGCTATTACTTCTTTAATAATTGATTCCAACATTTTCCCCACTACCAGTGTCAGGCTAATTGGTCTATAATTTCCTGTTTTCTCTCTCCCTTCTTTTTTTAAAAAGTGGGGTTATATTAGCTACCCTCCAATCCATAAGAACTGATCCAGAGTCTATAGAAGGTTAGAAAATGATCGCCAATGCATCCACTATTTTTAGGGCCACTTCCTTACGTACTCTGGGATGCAGACTATCAGGCCTTGGGGAGTTATCGGCCTTCAATCCCATCAATTTTCCTAACACAATTTCCTGACTAATAAAGATTTCCTTCAGTTCCTCCTTCTCGCTAGACCCTCGGTCCCCTAATATTTGTCGATTGGCTCTTGGAAGAGCAGGAGTTGAAACTTGTGTATTATGAAAATATTTCTATCTAAACATGTTGTAATGATTGTGCAACATAGAACAGGTTCTGAAATGCCTAACAGTCTTCTGCATTCGTAGTGCATGTATAAGTGAATCATAGAAACACATTTTCTAATTCCACAAAGTAGAGTAGGCCTAATTGAAAACTATTGGAAAGTATGGCAAAACATTCATCATATTAATGAAAAAAAATTAACATTTAGAAACTAAGGAAGGAGAATATTAACGTCCCGCTGAGCAGGAACAAGGCAGGAGGGGGTCTTTTAAAATGGAGTGGCTCCATTTCCCACAACATTCCTGTGATTTCAGATTTTAACGCCACTGGTGGTGGATGAGGCAACACAGGAAGTCAGGTGGGAGCCGCTTGAATTAATGCATACCAGGGTCCCGTAACACCAGTGGAGCATCAGTTGCATTTTCATAGAAGTCATAGAAGTTTACAGCACGGAAGGAAGCCATTTCGGCCCATCGTGTCCGCGCCACCCAACAAGAGGCTATCCAGTCTAATCCCCCTTTCCAACTCTGGGTCCATAACCCTGCAGGTCACGGCACTTTAAGTGCTTCTACAAGTACTTTTTAAATGTGGTGACATTTTCTGCCTCTACAACGCTTTCAGGCAGTGAGTTCAAGACCCCACAACCCTCTGCATGAAGACATTTCCCCTCAAATCCCCTCTAAACTTTCTACCAATTACTTTAAATTTATGCCCCCTGATTGTTGACCCCTCTGCTAACAGAAATAGGCTCTTTCTGTCCACTATATTGTTATGTATGCAATAAAGGTTAAAATTGAGTACTGTTTAACTAAGCAAGGTACAACCTTGCTTCTGCTTTATTCAGTCCCAAAGTGTCTGACTCTCACAATGGCTGGCCTTTTATATCAAAGCAGCACCTTGTGCGTGCTGCTCAGTGTCCTCCAACAATGACACCATCTTGTGGCTACAAACAGCATGTACATACATGACAATACCCTCCTCTGAGATCTTATCACAGCCTTTCAAAGGTTGTGACAGTCTGGTGCTTTACGCTCCCGGGTTGACCGTCTCAGCTCGATTCCGGCCTTGGGTGAATATGCTGAGTCTGTTGTGGCTGGTGGCTGGATGGCTGACTTGTTCGGAGTGCCAGTGATCATGTCAGAAATTGCAAGTCCATTTTTATTGAACAAGCATGTGATGGAAATTCAGGGTTCACTGATGACCCTTGAGTCCACTGAAGGCTGCTGGTCGTCGACGGTTTCTTCGTCCGACTGCTCTGGCTCGTCTGTGTGCCTCAGCTTTGTTTGATCCATGTGTTTCCTGCAAGTTTGCCCATTCTGGAGCTTAATAACAAATACTCTGTTGCCCTCTTTGGCCATGACCATACCAGCGATCCATTTTGGACCAAAATTCAACACATATACAGGATCATTAACAGAAATCTCGCGTGACACAGTTGTGCAATCATGGTACCCTTGTTGACTCTGTCCTCTGCATTCAACATGATTACTTAAATCCGGGTGTACAAGAGATAACTTGGTCTTAAAACCCCTTTTCATCATGAGTTCAGCAGGCAAGACACCTGTGAGTGTGTGGGGTCTTGTCCTGTAACTCAGTAATATGCAAGACAAGCGGGTCTGCAGTGACCCTTGGCTTACTCTCCTCATGCTTTACTTGATAATTTGTACTGCACGTTCTGCTTGCCCGTTGGACACAGGCTTGATCGGTGCTGACCGTACATGTTTTATGCCGTTACGTTTTACAAACACCTGAAACTCCTGACTGGTGAAGCATGACCCATTGTCGCTCACCACTATGTCAGGCAGACCATGTGTCACGAAAATGACATTGAGATTCTCTATGATTGCCGTGGACGTACTGGATGACATGATTATGCATTCTATCTGTTATGTCCAGAATGAAGTAATGTGATTGAGTACTGTAGACGTGAGTAAGTTTGACCTTAGTCTCTTTACTCTAACTCCAGAGTGTTTGTACAAAATCGGGGGCCTGCTTATATACAGTGCTCCCAAGGGGTGCTGGGATATACAGGGTGAGACGATCTGGGGCTTTTCACTCCCTAGTTGATCGTCTCAGTACAAATGCAGGTGTAAGTGGGTTGGTTAGTTCTTCACTGGGCTGCTGCGCAGCTTGCCTTGCTGGGCCGCTGGGGATGATGAGTTCAGCTTCGTGGTCAACCGTGATGTCGGTTGCCACTTGTGTGTGTGTCAGAGGGTCAAAGTTGATGGTGTCCTCTTTAGGTTGCTCGTAGCTGTCTGTGAATCGCAGTTTGGTTTCGTCCAAATGCATTCTGCAAGTTAGTCCATTTGCGAGTTCGACCTGAAACACCCTACTCCCTTCTTTGGCTATGACAGTGCCAGCAAGCCATTTGGGACCATGTCCATGGTTGAGTGCAAATACAGGGTCATTGACTTCAATATCGCGTGACAAATTTGTGCGATCATGGTACATGCTTTGTTGATGCCGCCTGCCCTCGACGTGACCATGGAGATCAGGGTGGATGAGAGAGAGCCTTGTTTTAAGCGTCCTTTTCATGAGCAGCTCGGCTGGGAGAATCCCGGTGAGCGAGTGGGGTCTGGTGCGGTAGCTGAGCAGGACTCGGGACAGGCGGGTCTGCAGGGAGCCTTCCGACATGCGTTTCAAGCTTTGCTTGATGGTTTGGACCGCCTGTTCTGCCTGGCCATTGGATGCAGGCTTGAACGCGGCAGATGTGACTTGCTTGATCCTATTGTGGGTCATGCATTCCTTGAATTCAGCGCTCGTGAAACATGGCCCATTGTCGCTGACAAGGACACCAGGCAGGCCGTACGTGGCAAACATGGCTCGTAGGTTTTGGATGGTGGCAGTGGACGTGCTTACAGACATTATTACACACGCAATCCACTTAGAGTAAGCATCCACAACAACCAAGAACATTTTGCCTAGAAATGGGCCAGCGAAGTCAACATGCATCCTAGACCACGGTTTGGAGGGCCATGACCACAAACTTAGCGGTGCCGTGATTCTTCTCCCCAAGAACTCGTACCAGGAAAACACACTTCAAGCATTTCAACCTCAGTCCCACATGATCTAGCCGACTTAGAACCTCTTCCAGGTTCTGCAAGTGTTCGATGGTGTCCCGACCTGTGACCATCCTGGAAAACCGCGATGCGCGGAACCGACTTTAGCAAGCTCTCCGTGTTCCTTTGAAAAATAGCCATGGCCGATCGAATCCCAAACGGGCATCTATTGTAGATGAAGAGACCTTTGTGCGTTTGATGCAGGTGAGGCCTTTCGAAGATCCCGTCAGCTCCTGCGTCATGTAGGCCGAGGTCAGGTCCAACTTTGTGAACGTCTTTCCTCCTGCCAGCATCGCAAATAGATCATCTGCCTTGGGTAGCAGGTACTGGTCCTGCAGCGAAAAACGGTTAATCGTTACTTTATAGTCCCCACAAATTCTGACAGTGCCATTGCCCTTGTGAACCGGAACAATCGGACTGGCCCACTCATTGAACTCCACCGGCACGATGATGCCCTCTAGTTGCAGCCTGTCTAGCTCAATCTCCACTTTCTCTCGCATCATATATGGCACTGCCCATGCCTTGTAATGGATGGGTCGTGTACCGGGAATCAAGTGGATTTGCATCTGATTCAAACAACGATGGAAAATTGCTCAGAACCTGGGCACATGAGGCGTCGTCGACGGACAAAAGCGCATGGATGTCGTCCCAATTCTAGCGGATTTTTCCCAGCCAGCTTCTGCCGATCAGTATGGGGCCATCTCCTGGTACTATCCATAGTGGTAGTTCGTGCACTGCTCCATCATAGGAGACTTTTACTGCTGCGCTGCCAATTACAGGGATCAGCTCTTTAGTGTAAGTTCTCAGCTTGGTGTGAATGGGGCTCAGCTTGGGCCTGTGTGCCTTGTAGCACCACAGCCTGTCGAAGGCCTTTTTGCTCATGATGGACTGACTCGCATCCGTGTCCAGTTCCATGGATACTGGAATTCCTTTCAGTTCAACATTTAACATGATCGGTGGACATTTCGTGGTGAAGGTGTGTACCACGTACACTTCTGCCTCCTCGGTTTGAGTCTCTAGTTTAGTTTGATCCGCCATGGATCGGTCTTCCTCTGCAATGTGGTGGTTTGCAGGGTTTGGAGCTCGTCTGTTGTTCCACAGCCTTTTCACGCATAGTGCTTAAAGCAACATTGATGGGCTCGATGATCACCTCTGCAGCGCCAACAAGATGTTAACTGCCTCGCATTAATGCTTGATGCCGGACTCTGAGTCATCTGAGGTCGTGCAGCTGCAGGCATATAAGTTCTGCCATATGCAGTCCTGCCTGAACACGATGTTACTTTGTGTACAGTACTTGCCGAAACATCTTTATGCAACGAAATTTGTTTGGTGTTATCGCTGGTGGACATAAATGCCTGGGCTATCGTTATGGCTTTGCTTAGGTTTGGTGTTTCAACAGTCAATAGTTTGCGAAGGATAACCTCATGGCCAATGCCAAGCACAAAAAAGTCTCTTAGCATTTGCTCCAGGAATCCATCAAATTTGCAATGTCCTGCAAGGCGCCTTAGTTCGGCGACATAGCTCGCCACTTCCTGGCCTTCAGACTGTTGACATGTGTCAAATCGATACCTTGCCAACAAAACGCTCTCCTTTAGATTTAGGTGCTCCCGGACCAGCGTACACAGTTCTTCGTACGATTTGGTTGTTGGTTTCACCGGAGCAAGAAGATTCTTCATGAGGCCATAGGTTTTACCCTGCAGATGGTGAGGAGGATCGCCCTTCATTTGGCAGCGTTCACACTCCCTTCCAGCTCGTGGCCACGAAGTATTGGTCAAGTCGCTCCACAAAGGCCTCCCAATTGTCCCCTTCTGAGAATTTCTCCAAGATACCAACAGTTCTCTGCATTTTCACGTGATGGTTCGTTATCCTGTCGCCAGTTGTTATGTCCAGAATGATGTAATGTGATTGAGTACTGTAGACATGAGTAAGTCTGACCTTAGTCTCTTTATTCTAACTCCAGAGTGTTTGTACAGCATGCGAGGCCTGCTTATATATAGTGCTCCCAAGGGATGCTGGGATCCCTTGGGACTCCAACAGATACACCCTCTGGTGGTGGTAGGATGCTGGTTACAAAATGTTGCATACATAACACTATCCACTTCGACTAAGCATCCACCACCACTAAAAACATCTTGCCCAAGAAGGGACCTGCAAAATATGCATGGATCCTGGACCAAGGTTTGGATGGCCATGACCATAGACTCAGTGGCGATTCTGCTGGTGCTTTGCTGAGCTGCGTGCAGGTGTTGCACTGATGCACGCATGCTTCCAGTTCAGAATCAATTCCTGGTCATCATACGTGAGACCTGACGATGGCCTTCATCATCACTATACCAGGATGTGTGCTGTATAACTCACGCACAAACTTCTCTCTTCCTTTCTTACAACTTACAACTCGATTGCCCCACATTATGCAATCTGCTTGAATAGACAGTTCATCCTTGCGACGAATGTATGGTTTGGCCTCCTCGCACATTTACTTAGGTATGGCAGACCAATCCCCTTTGAGGATGCAACCCTTTTCCACCTATAATATTGGATCCTGGTTGGTCCAGGTCTTAACTTGTTGAGCCGTGACAGGGGTACCTTCACTCTCAAAAGCATCCATGATTAACATTTAAATCTGCCGGTTGTGGCATTTCCACCTCCGATGTGGGCAACAGCAACCGGCTCAAGGCATTGGCACAATTCTCTGTGCCAGGTCTGTGGCGAATGACATAATCATAGACAGTTAATGTCAGCGTCCACCTTTGGATGCGGGATGAAGCATTGGTATTGATACCTTTGCTCTCTGAAAACAACGAAATGAGCGGCTTGTGATCGGTCTTTAATTCGAACCTCAGACCGAACAGGTATTGATGCATGTTTTTAACACTGTACACATACGCTAAAGCTTCTTTTTCTACCATACTGTAGGCTCTGCTTTAGACAAACTTTTGGATGCATACGTGACAGGTTGAAGTTTCCCCAACTCATTGGCTTGTTGTAACATGCAACCAATTCCATATGACGATGTGACACAGGCCAAAACTAAACGTTACATGGGTCAGCTTGTCCGAGCAAAGCAAATTGGAGGCTTTCTCGAAAGCTCTATCTTGCAATGCGCCCCACACCCAGTTGTTGCCTTTTCTCAAGGGCATGTGTAGTGGTTCAAGTAAGGTGCTCAATTTAGGTAGGAAGTTACCAAAGTAGTTGAGTGGACCCAGGAACGAACGCAGCTCTGTCACGTTCTGTGGCTTGGGTGCATTCTTGATGGCCTTGGTTTTCACGTCAGTAGTCTGATGCCATCAGCGGCGATTTTCCTCCCGAGGAATTCGACCTCCGGTGCCATGAATATGCACTTCTGTCCCACTCTGTCCAAACGCAGTTGAACCTCTTCCAGGTTGTTCAGATATTCCTTGGAGTCACGACCGGTGATCAGGATGTCATCTTGGAACACAACGGTTCTGGGAACGGACTTCAGTAGACTTTCCATGTTCCTCTGGAATATTGCTGCAGCCGAGCGAATTCCAAATGGACATCTGTGGTAAATAAACAGTCCTTTGCGCGTGTTAATGCACGTAAGTCTCTTCCACATCTCGACCAATTCCTGCATTATTCAGGCCGACGTCAAGTCCAGTTTTGTGAACGACTTCTCTCCAGCTAGCATCGCAAACAAGTCATCAGTCTTCGGTAACGGGTACTGATCTTGTTTTGAAATCCTGTTGATCGTAGCCTTGTCGTCTCCACAGATTCTGATTGTGCCATCAGTTTTTAGCACAGGAACAATGGGGCTGGCCCATTCATTAAATTCGACCGGTGATATGATCCCTTCATGCTGGAGTCTGTCCAGTTCAATTTTGACCTTCTCCCTCATCATATACGGCACTACCCGAGCTTTATGATGGACGGGTCTTGCATCTGAGTCCACATGGATCTTCACCTTGGCTCCTGTGAAGTTGCCGATACCCAGTTCAAACAGCGAGGGGAACTTGCTCAATACTTGGACGCATGTATCTTCCTCTGACGACAATGCCTTTATGTCATTTCAATCGCATTTGATTTTCTCCAATCAGCTCCTGCCGAGCAGCATTGGGCCATTGCCTGGAACAATCCGTAGCGGTAACTCATGAACTGCACCGTTATACGCCACGTTAATTTGTGCACTGCCAATCACCTTTATCAGTTCTTTGGTGTACGTGTGCAGCTTGGCATTAACAGAGCTCAGCCTGGGCCTCACAGTCTTAGTATCCCATAGCTTATTAAATGCCCTCTCGTTCATGATCGATTGACTTGCCCCTGTGTCCAGTTCCATCAATACCGGTATCCCGGTAAACTTCACGTTAATCAAAATTGGTTTACTCTTGGTTTATGAAGGAGTACAGTCCATATACTTTCTCCTCTGGCATCTCGGATTGTGTATCCGTGCTAGTCTGACTCTCATCCTCCACGTGGTGTGTCGCAGCTCGCTTGCTCATCTGCGGACACTTGCGCTGGAGATGCCCCACTCCCAGACAGCCTTTGCGACTATATTGCTTAAATCGGCACTGCTGGTGCCGATGATTTTCCCCACAACGCCAACACGGAGAAGTCGGATACATTCCCTTTGGCGGACTTTGGGCAGCCATAGGTTTCGCGAACGCAGCCGGATAGGTCCTGCCATGTGCCGCTCTGCCAAACGGTGAATCATTCGCGAACGCAGCTGGATAGGCCCTGCCATGTGCTGCTCTGCCGAACGCCGAATCAATCACATTTACAGTACTTGCCGAGGTTCGGTTCTTCACCGATATTTGCTTTAAACTCCTGTCTGTCGTCATACATGATTAAGCGATCTGGATGGCCCTTTTTAAATCCAACTCCTCCACCGGCAGAAGTTTACGCAGGATCACCCCGTGGTTGATGCCGATAACAAAGAAGTCCCACAGCATGTCTGCCAACACCGTCCCGAATTTGCACGGTCCCGCTAGACGTCTCAGGTCAGCAACGACTTCCGCCGCGTTCTGCCCCTCCGAGAGAACCTGTATCTCGAGATGATGGTGCCGTCGTCTGGCTTGCAGTGCTCCCGTACCAATGTACACAACTCCTCGTAAGTTTTCTCTGTTGGATCACTAGGCATGAGTAGATTCTTTATCAGACCGTAGATCTTTGAACCGCACACAGTGAGGAACACGGCCCGGCGCCGATCTGTATCGTCGACCCCCTTCATTTTGTGGCCATGAATTACTGGTTCAAATGGCTCACAAAGTCTGTCCAATCTTCTCCCTCCACGAATCGCTCTAAAAATTCAATCATGCTCATTTTGTAAACAAAGGGTCTTGTATTCTCGTCGCCAAATGTTATGTATGCAATAAAGGTTCAAACTGAGTACTGTTTAACTAAGCAAGATACAACCTTGCTTCTGTTTTATTCAGAACCAAAGTGTCTGACTCACAAAATGGCTGGCCTTTTATACCAGAGCAGCACCATGTGCGTGCTGCTCAGTGGACTCCAACAATGACGCCATCTAGTGGCTACAAACAGCATGTACATACATGACATACATCTAGGCCCCTCATAATTTTATGCACTTCAACGAGGTCTCCTCTCAGCCTCTTCTGTTCCAAGGAAAACAAACCCAGTCTATCCAATCTGTACTCATAGTTAAATTCTCCACTCCACTCCTCGTAAATCTCTTCTGTATCCTCTCCAGTGCAATCACGTCAGTCCTGTAAGGCGGTGACCAGAACTACATGCAGCTGTGGCCTAACCAATGTTTTATACAGTTCAAGGATAACCCATCTGTTCTTATATTCTATGCCTTGGCTAATAAAGGCAAGCTCTCCGTATGCCTTCTTAATCACTTTATCCACCTGGCCTGCTAGCTTCAGAGATCTGTGGACATGCACTCCCAGGTCCCTTTTTCCTCTACACTTCTCAATGTCTTACCATTGAATGTGTATTCCCTTTCCTTGTTAGCCCTCCCCAAATTCATTACCTCACACTTCTCTGGATTAAATTCCATTTGCCACTGTTCTGCCCACCTGACCAGTTGATTGTTATCTTCCTGCAGTCCGCAGCTTTCTTCTTCATTATCTACCACACAGCCAATTTTTGTATCAGCTGCAAACTTCTTAATCATATTCAAGTCTAGATCATTGATGTATACCACAAAAAGTAAGGGACCTATTACTGAACCTGAGTGGGAAAGCCACCTCAAAGGTGCAGCCTCACCACCCCAGACTCCTCTCCCTCGAGACCCTCTAAAAACCTGCTTCTTGTGACTTACCTGCTTACCAGCAAGCCTTCCTTTGATGCTGGCCAGTAATCTCTGGCTGCCAGCACTTCCACTCCTGCCTGCGAGTCAGCTGTTGCTTGCTGCTTGTTTCGAGTGGGCAATCGAGTGGCAAAATAAAGGTGAGGCCTGGGATTTAAATCATTCTGGACATCAAACTTAGGCCTTGCTTTGCACTCGCCCTGTTCAATGCCTGCCCAAAACCCACTGGGGTTAAAATCTGCCCCGTTCCACAAGCAGAAAGTGTGCATGGAAATTCTCAGATCATTAAAATGATCTCTTTGTATATAATAATCTATAAAACTCACAATATAGTCTTTTTTGCTAATATAAAATATTAAAATATTACTGTTTAGATTTCATAATTTAATTTGTTTCCAGTCTTTTACTTGGATAAAAGATTTGTCTGTGGCACTATAGCGTAGACAGGGTTGAAGAAATTAACAAAAGAGAATGGATGTAAGCTAAGTCATTAAATCCTCCCCACTTAAAAATCAGTGGGGCATTTTTGACTGGTAGCTGACCACCCGTGCCACTCACCCAAAGCCGATGTCAGAAGGCCCCAACCATTTTCAGGGTGGAATCTCATTAAAAGTAGCTGGTGAACTGCACGCACCAAACAGGGACTTCACTGCAGCTCGCTGGTTGTGAGAGAGTAGGAAATTGGCCGGCTTGCATGCTGAGGTCACCGATAGTTTGGGCCTGGGGAAAGAAGGGAGCTGATCCCGCAGAGGGCCGTGCAAAGGCCAGCAGTGGGTCACGGTATTTTGGGGGATCCGGGAGAAACATTCCAGTTCCTCCTGGCTCGACAAAATGTTCCTCCGAAAAGACTTTTGATTGACCATTTCTAAGCAGCCACTAATGGTCCCTTTATGGTTCATGCTGGTCACTGCCTGGTACAAATGGGTGAAGTGTACTGCTCACCCATTTATGGGCCCACCCAAAAGTTGCATCATCTGGGCCTTGGGCAGCCTGGGGTGGCAGAAGTGCCCCCAATCTTTAACTGACAGACACCTGTTTTTTAGACCAGTAAAGCAGTGGCTGGTACTTGAACATCACCCCCAGTGATTCCAGATCAATCTAATTAACTCTTTTTGCTTCTGATTGAATTTTCTAAAATCTATATTGTAACAGTTGAGAACTTTTTGCTCTCTGATTAGTCTTTTCGTTTTGCCAAGACATGTCCACCAAGACATTAATCTAGATGGTGGGGGGCTTAGCCACTTAGAAGTTACCATGCGATTTGTCAGCATCCCTGCAATCATTACTGACTGTCTTGAATGATTTTGGTGCTTTCACCAATTTAATTAGTGCATGGAAACTTGCAAAGGGACCTTGGTGTAATAGCAGGCTCCTAAATTACACCTTCTGTTTGTAGCAAAGCAATTATATAAACTAGCAGTGCTGAGTTATATAGCTAGAAAAATAGAGCACACATCTAGAGAAAGAAATCATCATCATCATAAGCAGTCCCTTGGAATCGAGAAAGACTTGCTTCCACTCTTAAAATGAGTGGCTGAACAGTCCAATAGGAGAACCACAGTCCCTGTCACAGGTGGGACAGATAGTCATTGAGGAAAAGGGTGGGTGGGACTGGTTTGCCGCACGCTCTTTCCACTGCCTGCGCTTGATTTCTGCATGCTCTCGGCGATGAGACTTGAAGCACTCAGCACCCTCCCGGATGCACTTTCTCCAATTAGGGCGGTCTTTGGCCATGGACTCCCAGATGTCAGTGGGGATGCTGCACTTTATCAGGGAGGCTTTGAGGGTGTCCTTGTAACGTTTCCTCTGCCCACCTTTGGCTCGTTTGTCGTGAAGGAGTTCCGAATAAAGCGCTTGCTTTGGGAGTCTCGTGTCTGGCATGTGAACAATGTGGCCTGTCCAGCGGAGCTGAATAAGTGTGGTCAGTGCTTCAATGCTGGGGATGTTGGCCTGGTCGAGGACGCTAAAGTTGGTGCGTCTGTCCTGCCAAGGGATTTGTAGGATCTTGTGGAGACATCGTTGGTGGTATTTCTCCAGCAACTTGAGGTGTCTACTGTACATGGTCCATGTGTCTTAGCCATACAGGAGGGTGGGTGTTACTACAGCCCTGTAGACCATGAGCTTGGTAGCCTGGTCTTCAAGCACTTCCTTAGGCAGCCGAAGGCTGCACTGGCACACTGGAGGCAGTGTTGAATCTCGTCATCAATGTCTGCTCTTGTTGATAAGAGGCTCCCGAGGTATGGGAAATGGTCTACGTTGTCCAGGGCCGCGCCGTGGATCTTGATGACTGGGGGGAAAATGTTGTTCGGCGAGGACAGGCTGGTGGAGGACCTTTGTCTTACGGATGTTTAGCGTAAGGCCCATGCTTTTGTACGCCTCAGTAAATACGTTGACAATGACTTGGAGTTCAGCCTCTGTGTGTGCGCAGATGCATGCGTTGTCCGCGTACTGTAGCTCGACAACAGAGGTTGGACCTGGCCTAGAGACGATGAAGGTTGAACAGGTTCCCACTGGTTCTGTAATTTAGTTCTACTCCAGCGGGGAGCTTGTTGGCTGTGAGGTGGAGCATGGCAGCGAGGAAGATTGAGAAGAGGGCTGGGGCGATGACGCAGCCCTGTTTGACTGCAGTCCGGACGTGGATTGGGTCTGTAATGGATCTGTTGGTACGGATCATGGCCTGCATATTATCGTGGATCAGGTGGAGGATGGTGACGAACTTTTGAGGGCATCCGAAACGGAGGAGGACGCTCCATCGACCCTCGAGGTTGACAGTGTCAAAGGCCTTTGTAAGGTCGAAGAAGGCCATGTATAAGGGCTGGTGCTGTTCCCTGCATTTTTCCTGTGGCTGTCGCGCTGCAAAATCATGTCCATTGTGCCCCGTAGGGGACAAAATCCGCACTGTTACTCCGGGAGGAGCTCCTCAGCCATAGGGAGAAGATGGTTGAGGAGGACTCTAGCAATGACTTTCCCAGTGGCTGATAACAGGGAGATTCCTCTGTAGTTGCCACAGTCGGACTTGTCCCCTTTTTTAAAGATGGTCACGATCACTGCATCTGTGAGATCTCCCGGCATGCTCTCCTCCCTCCAGATGAGAGAAATGAGGTCATGTATTCGCGCCAACAGTGCCTCTCTGCCATACTTCAGTGCCTTACCAGGGAATCCATCTGCTCCCGTAGCCTTGTTTTTCTTGAGCTTTTTATGGCTTTTTCTACCTCGTGCAATATTGGGGTTTTACAGAGGTGGTGGCAGGTAGCATCTGCAGGATGGAGAAAGAAATAACTTGCACTTATATAGCACCTATCACGTCCTCAGGACATCCTAACATAGCAATATAGAAACATAGAAAATAGGTGCAGGCTAGGCCATTCGGCCCTTCGAGCCTGCACCACCATTCAATATGATCATGGCTGATCATTCACCTCAGTACGCCTTTCCTGCTTTCTCTCCGTACCCCTTGATCCCTTTAGCTGTAAGGCCCACATCTAACTCCCTCTTGAATATATCCAATGAACTGGCATCAACGACTCTCTGCGGCAGGGAATTCCACAGGTTAACAACTCTCTGAGTGAAGAAATTTCTCCTCATCTCAGTCCTAAATGGCCTACCCCTTATCCTAAGACTGTGTCCCCTGGTTCTGGACTTCCCCAACATCGGGAACATTCTTCCTGCATTTAACCTGTCAATTCCCGTCAGAACCTTATATGTTTCTATGAGATACCCTCTCATCCTTCTGAACTCCAGTGTATAAAGGCCCAGTTGATCCAGTCTCTCCTCATATGGCAGTCCAGCCATCTCTGGAATCGCTGCACTCCCTCAATAGCAAGAACATCCTTCCTCAGATTAGGAGACCAAAACTGAACACAATATTCCAGTTGAGGCCTCACCTGTACAATTGCAGTAATACCTCCCTGCTCCTATACTCAAATCCCCTAGCTATGAAGGCCAACATGCCTTCTTCACCGGCTGCTGTACCTGCATGCCAACTTTCAATGACTGATGAACCATGACACCCAGGTCTCGTTGCACCTCCACTTTTCCTAATCTGTCGCCATTCAGTTAATATTCTGCCTTCATGTTTTTGCCACCAAAGTCGATAACCTCACATTTATCCACATTATACTGCATCTACCATGCATTTGTCCACTCTCCTAACCTGTCCAAATCACTCTGCAGCCTCTTAACATCCTCCTCACAGCTCACACCGCCACCCAGTTTAGTGTCATCTGCAAACTTGGAGATATTACCCTCAATTCCATCATCCAAATCATTAATGTCTATTGTGAAGAGCTGGGGTCCCAGCACTGAGCCCTGCGGTACTCCACTAGTTACTGCCTCCCATTCCGAAAAGGACCCGTTTATCCCTACTCTCTGCTTCCTGTCTGCCAACCAATTCTCTATCCACGCCAGTACATTACCCCCAATACTATGTGCCTTGATCTTGTACACCAATCTCTTATGTGGTACCTTGTCAAAGGCCTTTTGAAAGTCCAAATACACCACATCCACTGGTTCTCCCTTGTCCACCCTACTAGTTACATCATCAAAGAATTCCAGAAGATTGGTCAAGCATGATTTCCCTTTCATAAATCCATGATGACTTGGACCGATCCTGTCACCGCTTTCCAAATGCGCTGCTATTTCATCCTTAATAATAGATTCCAACATTTTCCCCACTACTGATGTCAGGCTAACCGGTCTATAATTACCCATTTTCTCTCTCCCTCCTTTTTTAAAAAGTGGTGTTACATTAGCTACCCTCCAGTACATAGGAACTGATCCAGCATCGATAGACTCTTGGAAAATGATTACCAATGCATCCACTATTTCTAGGGCCACCTCCTTAAGTGCTCTGGGATGCAGACAATCAGGCCCTGGGGATTTATCAGCCTTCAATCCCATCAATTTCCCCAACACAATTTCCCACCTAATAAGGATATCCTTCAGATCTTCCTTCTCACTGGACTCTCGGTCCCCTAGTACATCCGGAAGGTCATTTGTGTCTTCCTTCGTGAAGACAGAATCAAAGTATTTGTTCAATTGGTCTGCCATTTCTTTGTTCCCTATTATTACTTCACCTGAGTCCGACTGCAAGGGACCTACGTTTGTTCTCACCAATTTTTTTCTCTTCACTTATCTATAGAAGCTTTTGCAGTCAGTTTTTATGCTCCCGGCAAGCTTCCTCTCATACTCTATTTTCCCCTTCCTAATTAAACCCTTTGTCCTCCTCTGCTGAATTCTAAATTTCTCCCAGTCCTCAGGTTTGCTACTTTTTCTGGCTAATTTATATGCCTCTTCCTTGTATCTAACACTATCCTTAATTTCCCTTGTTAGCCACGGCTGAGCCACCTTCCCTATTTTATTTTTACTCCAGATAGGGATGTACAACTGTTGAAGTTCATCCATATGATTTATAAATGTTTGCCATTGCCTATCCACCATCAACCCTTTAAGTATCACTTGCCAGTCTATTCTAGCCAATTCACACCTCATGCCATCGAAGTTAGCTTTCCTTAAGTTTAGGACCCTAGTTTCTGAATTAACTGTGTCACTCTCAATCTTAATAAAGAATTCTACCATATTATGGTCACTCTTCCCCAAGGGGCCTCGCACAACAAGATTGCTAATTAGTCCCTTCTCATTACACATCACCCAGTTTAGGATGGACAGCTCTCTAGTCGGTTCCTCCACATAACGTGTTTCACAGCCCATGAGTTACTTTTGAAGTGTGGTCGCTGTTATGTATGAAAATATGGTAGCTAATTTGCACAGAGAGGTTACATTAAGAGTTTGCACTACATTGGATTACATTGCTTAATTCTAGTCTCACCTAAAAAACAGATGTGCAGGTATTGGAAAGAAGAGCAGATGGACTAATCGTGAGGCTAAAGAAAATGAGATATGATGAAAGGTTAGAGAAGCTCAAACTCTACACTCTAGAAAGAGGGCATGTTTTAATGTGGAGTTGGGAGGAACTTTCCTGCTCCCACAAGTGTGCTTCTATCAATATTGTAAGTTCACATTGCTTTAAAGCAGGTACTAATGTCCTTTAGTGATGAAATAAAACATCTCCCTCTTAATTTGTAAATCAGCGAAATGCATAATTTTAATGAGCCAGAATTTACTGTAACAATGAAGCCAACAGCATGCATCATTATTTATGTGCAAATTGCACAACTACCTTAGATGAGGGGAGATTTGAGATTAAACATGAAAATTCAGGAGTTGCTGTGCAAGATATACTGCTCTGACATTAGCTTCCTGAAAATGGCATCTCGCCATTCAATGATAGCATGAGGTTCCTCTATTTGCATGATAGATGCAAACTAAATCTGCCACAGAAGGTATGGGGTGAATTTTAACCTGGAAGTGCATGTGGATTTGGGTGCAGGTGGGGGATTAAGAGCAACAAAAATGTCAGCATGTCGGAAAGCCGGCTCCAACCCACCGACTTCCACATTTCACTGGAGCGCTTTCTGCTGCGTGCGTGCAATCCCCTCAGAAAAGGCAGGTTGCTAATCAACATATGTAAATCTCTCAATTAGAGTGATATTGACCTATATTTTTGTACTTACCGTTGGGTCCAGGGGTTTCCTGTGCTTTCTGGTACTCACCAGTGAAAGCAAGACACACACACAATGGCAATTGAGGGGGCTGAATCAATATTGGGAAAATAGGCCAATAAATGTTCAGTACTCACAGCTGGGTTTTTACCTGATGGTGGAAAAGGATTTGTTCACAAGACTTTTACTGAGAGGTTTCTTTCTACACTTTGCAGGTCTGATCTATACTTTGGAGGTCTGACCTTTTTTTTGTTCATTCATAGGATGTGGGCATCACTGACAAGGCCAGCATTTATTCCCATTCCTGATTGCCCTTGAGATGGTGGTGGTGAGTTGCCTTCCTGAACCATTGCAGCCACGGTGTTGGAGGGAGTGAATGTTTAAGCTGGTGGATGGGGTGCCAATCAAGTGGGCCGCTTTGTCCTGGATGGTGTCAAGCTTCTTGAGTGTTGTTGGAGCTGCACTCATCCAGGCAAGTGGATAATATTCAATCACACTCCTGACTTGTGCCTTGTCGATGGTAGAAAGCTTTGGGGAGTCAGACGTTGAGATACTCGCTGCAGAACACCCTGTCACTGACCTCTTGTAGCCATAGTATTTATGTGGCTGGTAAAATTAAGTTTCTGAGCAATGTTGACCCCCAGGATGTTGATGTTGGGGGATTCGGCGATGGTAATGCCGTTGAATGTCAAGGGGCGGTGGTTCGACTCTCTTGTTGGAGATGGTCATTGCCTGATACTTGTGTGGTACAAATGTTACTTGCCACTTATCAGCTCAAACCTTAATGTCATCCAGGTCTTGCTGCTTGCGGGCATGAACTGCTTCATTATCTAAATTTTAAAAAGGAGGGAGAGAGAAATCAGGGAACTGCAGACGGGTTAGCCTAACATCAGTAGTAGGGAAAATGTTAGAGTCTATTATAAAGGATGTGATAACAGCACACTTAGATAATATCAACAGGATTAAACAAAGTCAACATGGATTTATGAAAGGAAAATCATGTTTGACAAACCTACTGGAGTTTTTTGAGGATGTAACTTATAGAATAGATAAGGGAGAACCAGTGGATGTAGTGTATTTGGATTTTCAGAAGGCCTTTGATAAAGTCCCACATAAGAGGTTAGTGTGCAAAATTAAAGCACATAGGATTGAAGGTAATGTATTAGCATGGATTGAAAATTGGTTAACCGACAGGAAACAGAGAGTAGGAATAAATGGATCTTTTTCGGGGTGGTGGGCAGTGAATAGTGGGGTACCACAGGGATCAGTGTTTGGACCTCAGCTATTCACAATATATATAAGTGATTTGGATCAGGGAACCAAATGTAATATTTCCAAGTTTGCTGATGACACAAAACTAGGTGGGATTGTGAGTTGTGAGGAGGCAAAGACGCTGCAAGGCAATTTAGATAGGTTGAGTGAGTGGGCAAACACATGGCAGTTGCAGTATAACAAGGATAAATGTGAAGTTATCCACTTTGGTAGGAAAAACATAAGGACAAAGTATTATTTAAATGGTGATGGCTTGGGAGGTGTACAGAGGGACCTGGGTGTCATTGAAAGCAAACATGCAGGTGCCAAGCAGTTAGGAAGGCAAATGGTATATTGACCTTCATTGCAAGAGGATTTTAAGTATAGGAGCAAGGATGTCTTACTACAGTTATACAGGGTCTTGGTGAGACCACACCTGGAGTATTGTGTGCAGTTTTGGTCGTCTTACCTAAGAAGGGATATATTTGCCATAGAGGGAGTGCAGCGAAGGTTCACCAGATTGATTCCTGGGATGGCAGGACTGTCGTATGAGGAGAAATTGGGTCGACTAGGCCTGTATTCACTAGAGTTTAGAAGAATGAAAGGGGATCTCATTGAAACGTATAAAATTCTGACTGGGTTGGATAGACTGGATGTGGGGAGGATGTATCCCCTGGCTGGGAAGTCTAGAACAAGGGGTCACAGTCTCAGGATACGGGGTAGGAAATTTAGGACCGAGATGAGGAGAAATGTTTTCACTTGAGGGTGGTGAAGCTGTGGGATTCTCTACCACAGAAGGCTGTGGAGGCCAAGTCACTGAATATATTTAAGAGGGAGATAGATAGATTTCTAGAAACAAAAGACAGTAAGGAGTATGGTGAAAAAACATGAATATGGTGCTGAGATAGAGGATCAGCCATGATCATATTAAATGGCGGTGCATACTCGAAGGGCCGATTGGCCTAATAGTGCTCCTATTTTCTATGTTTCTATGAGGAGTTACGAATGCAACTGAACACTGTGCAATCATCAGCAAACATTCATACTTCCGAACTTATGATGGAGGGAAGGTCATTAATGAAGCAGCTGAAGCTGGTTGGGCCCAGAACACTGCGCTGAGGAAATCTTGTAGTGATGTCCTTGGACTGAGATAATTGCCCTCCAACAATCACAACCATCTTCCTTTGTGCTAGGTATGAATCCAGCCAGTGGAGAGTTTTGCCCCGATTCCCATTGATTTCAATTTTACTTGGGTGCTTTGATGCCACACTCAATCAAATGCTGCTTTGATGTCACTCTCATCTCATCTCTGGAATTTAGCTCTTTTGTCCATGTTTGGACCGAGGCTATAATGAGGTCTGGGGCTGAGTGGTCCTGGCGGAACCCAAACTGAACATCAGTGAGCAGGTTATTGGTGAGAAAGTGTCACTTGATAGCACTGTCGACGACACCTTCCATCACTTTGCTGATGATTGAGAGTAGACTGATGGGGCGGTAATTGACCTGATTGGATTTGTCCTGCTTTTTGTGGACAAAACATACCTGGACAGTTTTCCACATTGTCAGGATGAAGCCAGTGTTATAGCTGCACTGGAACAGCTTGGCTAGAGGCATTCTAGTTCTGGAGCACATGTCTTCAGTACTACAGCCGTGATGTTGTCAGGGCCCATAGCCCCTGCTGTATCCAGTGTGCTCAGTTGTTTCTTTGATATCACGTTGAGTGAAACAAATTGGCTGAAGACTGACTTCTGTGATGGTGGGGAACTCAGGAGGAGGCCCAGATGGATCATTCACTCGGCACTTCTGTCTGAAGATGGTTGTGAATGCTTCATCCTTGTCTCTGCCCTCATTTGCTGGGCTCCGCCATCATTAATGATGAAGGTAATATATTAGCATGGATAGAGGATTGGATAGCTAAACAGAGAGTCGGGATAAATGGGTCAATTTTTCAGGGGATCATTTTCAGGTTAGCAAACTGTAACAAGTGGGGTGCCACAGGGATCAGTGCTGGGGTCACAATTATACACAATATATATTAATAACTTGGATGAAGGGACTGAGTGTATTGTGGCCAAATTTGCTGATGATACAAAGATAGATGTGAAAGCAAGTTGTGAGGAGGCTTGACAGGGTAGATGCTGAGAGGATGTTTCCCCTCATGGGGAATATAGAACTAGGGAGCATAGTTTCAGAATAAGGGGTTGCCCATTTAAGACAGAGATGAGGAGGAATTTCTTCTTCAGAGGATTGTGTATCTTTGGAATTCTCTACCCTAGAGAGCTATGGAAGCTGAGACATTGAATATATTGAAGATTGAGATAAACAGATTATTGAACTGTTGGGGAGTCAAGGTTTATGGGGAACAGACAGGGAAGTGGAGTTGAAGCCAATATCAGATCAGCCATGAACTTACCGAATGGAGGAGTAAGCTCGAGGTGCAGTATGGCCTATGCTCTTATGCTTTTACGTTCTTATTAAGGATGGGGATGTTCATGGAGCCGCCTCCTCCCATTAATTGTTTAATTGTCCATCACCATTCATGACTGGATTTTGTTAGAAATAGCCAAGCTAAGGTATCTCTGGTCACTTTAATAATCAGGATTGACTGTGAACCAATCTGGTGGGTATATTGTGTTTAATCAGAGTTTAAGACGGACTATAACACATTAGTTTTACAGTAAAATCATACGACCATGACAAGTAGCTGATACCGATCCGATCAGACAAATGGCTAGCATTTGTGAGCAATTCTGTGGCTTGCAGCCTCTTTCTCTTTGTCTAGAACTTCCTTTGGTAAAGCATGGAATCACTCGAAGAGTGTTCCACCAGCCCAACTTGTATTTTGCTCCCACGTCGCACCATTTGTGAGGACAACCTTGAGCAGGCTACTTTTATTCTCTTTTTAGGGATGAGTCTGACATGGGATATTGACAAGACCTTTTGACTTATAGAGGTTTCCCTAAAAACTCGACATGTCGAGCTCTTTGTTTCGATTTTGAATCAAGAACACTCACTAAAAAAGTCTCATGATTATGGCCACATGTCTTTTCTGTGTAAACTTTCTCAGGGTTTCTTCCTTTGAAATTTGTTTCATAATACAATCACTGTCACTAAAGAAGCAGTACTCGGTAAAATAATGGGACTAAAGGCGGACAAGTCCCCTGGGACTTGATGGCTTGCATCCCAGGGTCTTAAAAGAAATGGCTGCAGAGATAGCGGATGCATTGGTTGTAATCTACCAAAATTCCCTGGATTCTGGGGAGGTCCCAGCAGATTGGAACACCGCAAATGTAACGCCCCTATTTAAAAAGGAGGCAGAGAGAAAGCAGGAAACTATAGACCAGTTAGCCGAACATCTGTCATTGGGAAGTTGCTGGAGTCCATTATTACGGAAGCAGTAGCAGGACATTTGGAAAAGCATGATTCAATCAAGCAGAGTCAATATGGTTTTATGAAAGGGAAATCATGTTTGACAAATTTGCTGGAGTTCTTTGAGGATGAAATGATGGATCAGTGGATGTGGTGTATTTTGGATTTCCAGAAGGCTTTCGATAAGGTGCCACCTAAAAGGTTACTGCACAAGATAAAAGTTCACTGGGTTTGGGGTAATATAATAGCACGGATAGAGGATTGGCTAACTAACAGAAAACTGAGAGTCAGGATAAATGGGTCATTTTCCGGTTAGCAAACTAACTAGTGGGCTGTCGCAGGGATCGGTGCTGGGGCCTTAACTATTTACAATCGATATTAATGACTGGAATGAAGGGACTGAGTGTAATGTAGCCAAGTTTGCTGATGATACAAAGATGGGTGGAAGGGCAAATTGTGAGGAGGACACAAGAAATCTTCAAAGGGATATAGACAGGCTAAGTGAGTGGGCAAAAATTTGGCAGATGGAGTATAATGTGGGAAAATGTGAGATCCACGTCAGCAAAAAAATAGAAAAGCAAATTATAATTTCAATGGAGAAAAATTGCAAAGGGTCCTTGTGCATGAAACGCAAAAAGTTAGTATGCAGGTACAGCTAGTAATCAAGAAGGCAATGGAATATTGGCCTTTATTACAAGGAGAATGGAGTATAAAAGCAGAGAAATCCTGCTACAACTGTACAGGGTATTGGTGAGGCCACACCTAGAGTACTGCATGCAGTTTTGGTATCCGTATTTAAGGAAGGGCATACTTGCATTGGATGCTGTTCAGAGAAGGTTCACTAGGTTGATTCCGGAGATGAGGGGGTTGACTTATGAACATAGGTTGAGTAGGTTAGGTTGGGCCTATACTCATTGGAGTTCAGAAGAATGAGAGGTGATCTTATCGAAATATATCAGATACTGAGGGGGCTTGACAAGGTGGATGCAGAGAGGATATTTCTACTCATAGGGGAAACTTAAACTCGGGGGCATAGTCTCAGAATAAGGGGCCACCCATTTAAAACTGAGATGAGGAGGAATTTCTTCTCTCAGAGGGTTGTAAATCTGTGGAATTCTCTGCCCCAGAGAACTATAGAGGCTAGGTCGTTAAATATATTTAAGGCGGAGATAGACTGATTTTTGAGTGTAAAGGGTTATGGGGAGTGGGCAGGGAAGTGGAGCTGAGTCAATGATTAGATCAGCCATGATCTTATTAAATGGCGGAGCAGGCTCAAGCAGCCAAATGGCCTATTCTTGTTCCTATTTCTTATGTTCTATGTTCTTATCTCTCTCATCCCAATCCTCTCCTCGCTTTGATCTCATGAGGCCCAACCAAGAAAACTGTTTGCTTCAGAGTTGTTATCTCCCTTACGACATGGCAAATTGTTTACTTTAACTTCCCTTCATTCTAAGTCTTTCTATAACACATTGTCTTGAAGATACATAAACAAAGTTGAAATCTTTACTTGAAAACAACAGATAATGGTTGCCGTAGTGCAAAATGCTATAACATCTCAGCATGGAACAAAAGCATTAGCATTTCTAAGCATCGAATCCCAGTCTGAGGAGACACTTTGTCTCCAGTTCAACAAACCATTTAAACACAGGATTGTTTGCGTCACAGTTTTAATCACATAACCATGTACATTTTATACAGCCCTGATTTCTAACAATGTGGCAGGATTACAGAGCTTTGATCTGATCTGATCACTTTGGAGTTTCCATCTACACTTTGGAGGTCTGATCTATCAGATCAGGACGGGTTCCACTTATTCTGCCTTAGATTGGACCTCAGATAAGAACCAAGGTGACCAACAGGAGCTCCAGCTACAGCACCCACAGCCTGCTGCTTCGAGACCTGTAGCACCACAGGAGAGAGGGGAGCAACAGAGCAATGCAGATTGCAGGAAGCCATACCCAGCACACAATGGTCTACAGGCAGAGGATAAGTTTCCTCGACATGTCTGAACAGCAGTGTCAAGTGGCTCAGTATGTTGCATTAGGTGGTCGTAGACATTTTCAGCCTGTTGGAACAAGATCTGCTGCCAACATGACCTGGTGGGCATGCTTTACCAGTAGCTGTGAATGTCACCACTGCCTTCAACTTTTTGCTTCTGACTCCTTCCAGGGCTTCGCCAGAGATATTTGCACAATCTCGCAGTCGGCACCTCACAAACGCATAAGACAGGTAGTGGATGGGTTGTTCGGCAGGGCACCAATTATGTCAACTTTGCCTGAGATGACGTCTATCAGAATGAGCGGGCACTTGGGTTTGCAACTCTGGCTGACTTCCGACAGGTGCAGGGCATCATCGACGGCACACACATGGCAATTAAGGCATCTACATGTCACCCAGGAGTGTTTGGCAAGCACAAGGGCTTCCGCCCCATCAATGTTCAGCTGGTGTGCAACCACAGAAAGATCTTTATTCAGATGTTCACAGGATTCCCGGGCAGCTGCCATGATGCTTTTTTCCTGTCCAAGGCAGTCCAACCTCCTTGATATCTGCACACCTGGAAGTAGAGTTACCAGCTGGCTGCTAGGATATAAGAGATATACACTTAAAACAGGGCTGATGATACTTCTCAGGAACCTGAGGAATGATGCCATCTCACCATCAGATGTGTCATCAAACAAGCCAAAAGCATGCTGAAGGTGCGCTTCAGGTGTCTGGACAGATCTGAAGGCACCTTAACTATGCACCAGCCAGGGTCTCCAAAATGGTCATGGTGTACAGGTTAGAATCTGCAGGAGAACTAAGGTGCAGAATGCAGATCCTCTTCGGAGGATCCCGAGGAGGAGAATGAGGAAGTGATGAAGCCAATGCACTACCAACTGTGTACATTGCTGTCCAGGGTGCCTTGATTATTGTAAGATTCACTTAGATTCCACTAGTGCACCCATCTAACAACCACGTGCAAGTGCCACTTTTCGAATCCTCCCCACCTTGCCTCATGATACTAACACAAAGCCATCCTGCAAACAACCAAGCATCCCTTTTGTTATATATGTGGACTTGTATTTACTCTGTACAGCCACCAGAGGGCTCATCCCCTGGCGTCCCAAGGGATCCCATAATCCCTTGGGAGCGCAGGTATTTAAGGAGGCTTCACAGGTTGGAGAGGCACTCTGGAGACCTGCAATAAAAGACTAAGGTCACACTTTACTTTGAGTTCACAGTGTTCAGTCTGACTCTTTCTCCATACATAACACCTTTCACATCCCCCCATTGGTTATCATCAATTCATGTCTTTCCATTCATCAAACAACTGAATAGTTGGCCACTTGTCCGCCAACCATCAATGAAGAAAGGGCAAGGCAGGAAAGTGGTGCAAAAATAACATTTACATTCTTCAAATAAAGAACATAAACTTAACACACGTCTAACACACCCATGTGCATACCCTTGTGTAGCTCTTTACTTTTCCTAGTGCTTCTATGTGGTGCAACCCCTGTAGCTTTAACAGAGGCAAAAGCAGGCTTCTCAGATCTCTGCTCTGAATGTTGAGATGCTCTTGGTCGATGTCCTCTACGTGTTGGAGCCTGTGAGGGCCGTACCAAAGACTGGTCCACCTGAGCCTTTGCGGGCCAACTTGGCTATCAAGACACGAGGCAGCATGTTGGGTACTGATTGAGTGGGGGTGGAGGAGGGCCTTGGGGCAACAGGTAAGAAGTGGAAGCGCTTTTAGTGGAGTCCCCACTTCCATGTTGCCTTTCGCCATTACCCCTCTCATGGCCTAAATGCACTTCCCTGCTACCACTGGAGAACACTTTGCTACAGATAAGTTGGAAGGTTGCAAGGCCCAAGCTAAGTATTGGTTATTCAATTTATTGTGGCAACCAGAGTCTGCAATCCTTTCCTCAAGGCCGGCATGCACTCGTTTGATTGCCGTACTTGATGCTCCATGCAGGTGGCCATTCTATCCATGGAAGAAGACATCATTGCACTGGCCTGCAACAGGGACCCACTTGAGGCAGACTCCTCCAATCTCTCTGGAATCATGTGTGCTTGGAATGCCTGTCAGTACAGCACACATTCTCTACTGCTGCTCAATGATTATTCACTTCATCGATGGCCCCTGGGATACAACATCTGTGTCCAGCTGAGCAGAGCTTGGAGAAGCCTGTGCCCTCCAACACACACTCTCCACTGCTGTCCCTGACTCTTGGAACAATCTGCTCTTGTTCACTTGAGAATTGTGAGTCACCAGGTGAAAACCCAACTATCTCTCCCAAATGGTCCCACCAATGTGTGATTAGCTGAGGTGGTGCATGGTTTGCATAAGTGCTGTGATGGTGCAACCTCCTAGGAATTGGGCTCCTTTGTGGAATCATCAGCAGTGACCTCCACCGATCCACCGATCCTTGCTGCATGTGTGATGGCTCTGTGGGAGATAAAACATATGAATGAGTACTGTCAAGGTAAGAATGTTGGAAGTTATCATTACGAGCATGATCATATTTCACTCGTTGACATCGAGTCAACATGACTGAGTGTTGTATGTCATGTAGCTATCTAATATTTAATTCTGTCACAAAAAAAAAATATCCAACAGCCAGACACGCCGAGACTCTGCTGATCTACAGCACCTCCTGCTCTGCACTTGTGAGTTGTGAGATCTGGGGAGGGTCACCTCCAGTTCTCTGCCTCTTCCTGGTGTTCTGTGATCTCGTCTCCTCCAAGGAGAGAAAGAAGAGACCTATAAATGGAATGCAATTGTTGAGGTTGACTATGAGGCAGTGACAATCAATTTTATAAGGATGAAGATGAGTGGTAGTGAACATAAGAACATAAGAACTAGGAGCAGGAGAAGGACATACGGCTCCTCGAGCCTGCTCCGCCATTCAATACAATCGTGGCTGAAACGATCATGGACTTAGGTCCACTTCCCTGCCCGCTCCGCTCCCCATAACCCCTTATTCCCTCATCGATTAAGAAACTGTCTATCTCTATCTTAAATTTATTCAATGTCCCAGCTTCCACAGCTCTCTGAGGCAGCAAAGTCCACACATTCACAACCCTCTGAGAGAAGAAGTTCCTCCTCATCTCAGTTTTAAATGGGCGGCCCCTTATTATAAGATTATGCCCCCTAGTTCTAGTCTCCCCCATCAGTGGAAACATCCTCTCTGCATCCACCTTGTCATCCCCTCATTATCTTATACGTTTCGATAAGATCACCTTTGATTGTTCTGATTTCCAATGAATAGAGGCCCAACCTACTCACCTTTCCTCATTAGTCAATCCTCTCATCTCCGGAATCAACCTAGTGAACCTTCTCTGAACTGCCTCCAAAGCAAGTATATCCTTTCGTAAATATGGAAACCAAAACTGCACGCTGTATTCCAGGTGTGGCCCACTAATACCCTGTATAACTGTAGCAAGACTTCCCTGCTGTTATACTCCATCCCTGTTATGTATTTAACCCTTGGCAACCTGTTTCACACCATCACCAGAGGGTCTACCTGTTGGAGTTCCAAGGGAACCCGGCATCCCTTGGGAGCACTGTATATAAGCAGGCCTCCCACGCGGTACCTGCACTCTGGAGTCCAATCAAAGGAGCTAAGGTCACATTTACTCATTGCTTACAGTACTCAGTTTCATTCTTTTATTATGAGCGTAATAATTGGTGACGAGGTAACGAACAACCACGCGAAAATGCAAAGAACAGTTGGTTTCCTGGAGAAGTTCTCAGAAGGGGATGATTGGGAGGCCTTCCTGGAGCGACTCAACCAATACTTCGTGGCCAATGAGCTGGAAGGGGATGAGAACGCTGCCAAATGAAGGGCGATCCTCCTTACTGTCTGTGGGGCAACAACCTATGGCCTCAAGAAAAATCTTCTAGCTCTGGTAAAACCAACAACCAATTCCTATGAAGAATTGTGTACGCTGGTCCAGGAGCACCTAAATCCTAAGGAAAGCGTTTTGATGGTGAGGTATCGGTTCTACACATGTCAACGGTCGGAGGACCAGAAAGTGGCGAGCTACGTCGCCGAACTAAGGCCCCTTGCAGGACATTGCGAATTTGATGGATTCCTTGAACAAATGCTGAGAGACATTTTTGTGCTTGGCTGTTGAAACTATTGACTGTTAAAACACTGAATCTGAGCAAAGCCACAACGATAACCCAGGCATTTATGTCCGCCAGCGATAACACCAAACAAATTTTGCAGCATAAAGAGGTTTCGGCCAGTACTCTTCACAAAGTAACGTCGTTTTCAAGCAGGAATATACATGGCAGAACATACATGCCGGCTGCTGCACGACTTCAGATGATCCAGAGGCCGCCATCAATCGTTAATGCGAGGCAGTTAACACCTTGTTGGCGTTGTGGAGGTGATCATCGAGCCCATCGATGCTGCTTCAAGCACTATGCGTGCAATGGCTGCAGAACAATGGGACACCTCCAGCAAATGTGCAGGCGGCTGAAAACCCTGAAAACCACCACGTTGCAGAGGAAGATCGATCCATGATGGATCAGGCTGAACTAGAGACTCGATCCGAGGAGGCAGAACTGTACGGGGTACATACCTTCACCACGAAATGTCCACCAATAATGTTAAAAGTTGAACTGAATGGATTTCCAGTATCCATGGAACTGGACACGGGTGCGAGTCGGTCCATAATGAGCAAAAAGGCCTTCGACAGGCTGTGATGCAACAAGGCACACAGGGCCAAGCTCAGTCCCATTTATACCAAGCTCAGAACTTGCACCAAAGAACTGAACCCTGTAATTGGCAGTGCAGAAGTCAAAGTCTCCTCTGATGGAGCAGTGGACGAATTCCCACTATGGATCGTGCCAGGGGATGGCCCCACACTGTTCGGCAGAAGCTGGCTGGGAAAAATCCGCTGGAACTGGGACGACAACCAAGCGCTTTCATCCGTCAATGCCGCCTCATCTGCCCAGGTTCTGAGCAGATTTCCATTGTTGTTCGAGCCAGGCATTGGAAGCTTCTCGGAGGCAAAAGTGCAGATCCATTGGTTCCCGGTACATGACCCATCCACCACAAGGCATGGGCGGTACCGTATATGATGCGTGAGAAAGTGGAAATTGAGCTGGACAGGCTGCAGCGAGAAGGCATCATCGCGCTGGTGGAATTCAACAAGTGGGCCAGTCCGATTGTCCCAGTACTTAAAGAGGATGGTACGGTCAGAATTTGTGGGGACTATAAAGTAATGATTAACTGTTTTTAGCTACAGGACCAGTACCCACTATCCAAGGCAGATGACCTATTTGCGACCCTGGCGGGAGGAAAGACATTCACCAAGTTGGACCTGACCTAGGCCTACATGACACAGGAGCTGGAAGAAGCTTCGAAAGGCCTCACCTGCATCAACACTCACAAAGATCTGTACATCTATAACAGATGCCTGTTCGGGATTCGTTCGGCCGCAACAATTTTCCAACAGAACATGGAGAGCCTGCTAAAGTCGGTTCTACGCTCCGTGGTTTCCAGGACGACATACTGGTCACAGGTCGGGACACCATCGAACACTTGAAGAACCTGGAAGAGGTTCTAAGTTGGCTAGATCGCATGGGACTCAAGATGACACGCTCGAAGTGTGTTTTCCTGGCATCAGAGGTCGAGTTCTTGGGAAGAAGAATCACAACAGACGGCATCAGACCCACTGACGCCAAGGCGGAGGCCATCAAGAATGCGCCGAGACCACAGAACATGACGGAGTTGCGGTCGTTCCAGGGACTCCTCAACTATTTTGGTAATTTCCTATCTGGGTTAAGCACCTTGCTAGAACCCTTGCTAGAATGCTACTGCGCAAGGGAGACGACTGGGTATGGGGGAATTCACAAGAGGCTGCCTTTGAGAAAGCCAGAAATCTGTTATGTTCTAACAAACTGCTTGTCCTGTATAACCCATGTAAATGATTAGTGCTAGCTTGAGATGCATCGTAATAGGGGGCCGGATGTGTGTTACAACAGGCAAACGAATTGGGGATTTTGCAACCAGTCGCTTATGCGTCCAGGAGTCTGTCCAAGGCCGAAAGGGCCTACAGCATGAAGAAAAAGAAGATCTGGCGTGCGTTTGCGGGATGAAAAAAATGCACTTGTTTGGTTTCAAGTTTGAGCTTGAAACTAACCATAAGCTGCTCATATTGCTATTCTCAGAGAGCAAAGGGATTAACACCAATGCCTCTGCCCGCATCCAAAGATGGGCATTCACGCTGTCGGCATACAACTATGTAATCCGCCACAGACCGGGCACAGAGAACTGCGCTGATGCTCTCAGTCGGCTACCATTGCTCACCACCGGGGTGGAAATGGCACAGCCTGCAGACTTGCTCATGGCGATGGATGCATTTGAAAATTACGGCCCGCCAGACCAGCCAGGATCCTTTCTCCATGGGAGCTGGTCCAGCGTCCCAGTGGAGATAGAGGAAGAAATTAAGCCGTTCCACAGGCGCAAAGACGAAATGTCCTTTGAGGCGCACTGTCTTTTATGGGGTAATCGTGTGGTCTTGCCCAAGAAAGGCAGAGAAACGTTCATACATGACCTACACAGCACCCACCCAGGCATTATAATGATGAAAGTCACAGCCAGATCCTCTGTGTGGTGGCCCGGTATCGACTCAGATTTCTGTAAGCACGTCCACTGCCACCATCGAAAGCATACAAGCCATGTTTGCCACACAAGGCCTGCCCGATGTCCTAGTCAGCGACAATGGGCCATGTTTCACCAGTGATGAATTCAAGGAATTTATGACCCGCAATGGGATCAAGCACATCTACTCCAGTTCAAACCATCAAGCAAAGCTTGAAACACGTTTTTGGAGGCTCCCTGCAGATCCGACTGTCCCGAGTTCTGCTCAGCAACTGCACCAAGCCCCACTCACTCACCGGTATTCCCCCAGCTGAGCTGCTCATCAAAAGGGCCCTCAACACAAGGCTCTCTCTTCTCCATGATCATGTCGAGGGCAGGCGGCATCACCAAAGCATGTACCATGATCGCGCGAACTTGTCACGCGATATTGAGGTCAATGACCCTGTGTTTGTACTCAATTATGGACATGGACTCAAATGGCACACTGGCACAGTTATAGCCAAAGAAGGGAGTAGGATGTTTCAGGTCAAATTGGCCAATGGACTAACGTGCAGAAAGCATTTGGACCAAAACAAATTACGGTTCGCGAACAGCTATGAGCAACCCGAAGAGGACACCACCAACTTCAACCCTTCAACACACACACAAGTGGCAACCGACATCACGGTTGACCACCAAGCCGAACTCACCCAGCAGCCCAGCAAGGCCAGTTGCCCATCATAGAAACATAGAAAATAGGTGCAGGAGTAGGCCATTCGGCCATTCGAGCCTGCTCCAACATTCAATAAGATCATGGCTGATAATTCATCTCAGTAACCCTTTCCTGCTTTCTCTCCATACCCCTTGATCCTTTTAGCCGTAAGGGCCATATCTAACTCCCTCTTGAATATATCCAATGAACTGGCATCTATAATTCTCTGCAGTAGGGAATTCTACAGGTTGACAACTCTCTGAGTGAAGAAGTTTCTCCTCATCTCAGTCCTAAATGGCTTACCCCTTATCCCTAGACTATATCCCCTGGTTTTGGACTTCCCCAACATCGGGAACATTCTTCTTGCATCTAACCTGTCCAGTCCTATCAGAATTGTATGTGTTTCTATGAGATCCCCTCTCATCCTTCTAAACTCCAGTGAATACAGGCCCAGTCGATCCAGTCTCTCCTCATATGTCAGTCCTGCCATCCCGGGAATCAGTCTGGTGAACCTATGCTGCACTCCCTCAATAGCAAGAATGTCCTTCTTCAGATTATGAGACCAAAACTGAACACAATATTCCAGGTGAGGCTTCACTAAGGCCCTGTACAACTGCAGTAAGATCTCCCTGCTCCAATACTCAAATCCCCTAGCTATGAAGGCCAACATATCATTTGCCTTCTTCACCACCTGCTGAACCTGCATGCCAGCTTTCAATGACTGATGTACCATGACACCCAGGTCTCGCTGCACCTCCCCTTTTCCTAATCTGCCACCATTCAGATAATATTCTGCCTTTGTGTTTTTGCCACCAAAGTGGATAACCTCACATTTATCCACATTATACTGCATCTGCCACGTGTTTGCCCACTCACGTAACCTGTCCAAGTCACCCATCAGCCCAGTGAAGAACCAACCAACTCACCCACACCTGCATTTGTACCGAGACGATCGGCAAGGGAGCGGAAAGCCCCAGATTGTCTCACCCTGTACATAAGTGTACTATTGACTTTAAGAGGGAGTGATGTTATGTATTTAACCCTTCGCAATCTGTATCGCACCACCACCAGAGGGCCAACTTGTTGGAGTCCAAAGGGATCCCAGCATCACTTGGGAGCACTGTATATAAACAGGCCTCCCACGTGGTACCTGCACTCTGGAGTCCAATTAAAGGAGCTAAGGTCACACTTACTCATTGCTTACAGTACTCAGTTTCATCCTTTATTATGAACGTAATAATCCCTTTGCAATAAAGGCCAAGATTCCATTGGCCTTCCTATTCACTTGCTGTACCTGCATACAAACCTTTTGTGTTTCATGCACAAGTACCCCCCCAGGTCCCGCTGTACTGCAGCACTTTGCAATTTTTCTCATTTAAATAATAACTTGTTCCTTGATTTTTTCTGCCAAAGTGCAAGACCTCACACTTTCCAACATTATACCCAGCTGCCAAATTTTTGCCCACTCACTTAGCCTGTCTATTTCACTTGGCAGGTTTTTTGTGTCCTCCTCACACATTGCTTTTCCTCCCATCTTTGTATCATCAGCAAACTTGGCTACGTTACACTTGGTCCTTTTTTCCAAGTCGTTAATACAGATTATAAATAGTTAGGGTCCCAGCACTGATCCCTGTGGCACGCCACTAGTTACTGATTGCCTACCCGAGATTGAACCATTTCTCCCGATTCTCTGTTTTCTGTTAGTTAGCCAATCCTCTATCCATGCTAATATATTACCCCCATCCCCATGAACTTTTATCTTGTGCAGTAACCTTTTATGAGGCACCTTGTCAAATGTTTTCTGGAAGTCCAAATACACCACGTCGACTGGTTCCCCTTTATCCACCCTGTTTGTTACATCCTCAAAGAATTCCAGCAAATTTGTCAAATATGACTTCCCCTTCATAAATCCATGCTGACTCTGCCTGACCAATTTTGCTTTTCCAAATGTCCTGCTACTGCTTCTTTAATAATGGACTCCAACATTTTCCCAACCACAGATGTTAGGCTAACTGGTCTATAGTTTCCTGCTTTTTGTTTGCCTCCTTTTTTAAACAGGGGAATTATATTTGCAGTTTTCCAATCTGCTGGAACCTCCCCAGAATCCAGGGAATTTTGGTAAATTACAACCAATGCATCCACTATCCTTGTGCTCCTTCTCTTAAGACCCGAGGATGCAAGCCATCAGGTCCAGGGGATTTATCCACCTTTACTGCCATTATCTTACTGAGTACCACCTCCTTAGTGATTGTGATTGTGTTAAGTTCCTCTCCACCATAGTCCCTTGACTATCCGCTGTTGGGATATTGTTAGTGTCCTCTACCGTAAAGACTGATACAAAATGTTTGTTCAGCATTTCTGCCATCTCCATGTTCCCCATTACTAATTTCCCGGACTCGTCCTCTAAGGGACCAACATTTAATTTAGCCACTCTTTTCCTTTTTATATACCTATCGAAACTCTTGCCATCTGTTTTTATATTTCGTGCTAGTTTACTTTCATAGTCTATCTTCCCTTTCTTAATAATTTTTTTAGTCATTCTTTTGTGGCTTTTAAAAGCTTCTCAATCTTCTGTCCTCCCACTAGTTTTGGCCACTTTGTATGCCCTTATTTTTAATTGGATACCATCCTTTATTTCTTTAGGTCGCCACGGATTGCTAGCCTTTCTTTTACACCCTTTCCTCCTCACTGGAATATATTTTTCTTGAGAGTTGTGAAATATCTCCTTAAATGGACGCCACTGTTCATCAACTTTCCTACATTTTAATCTATTTTCCCAGTCCTCTTTAACCAACTTTGCCCTCATACCTTCATAGTCTCCTTCATTTAAGCTTAGTACGCTGGTTTGAGATCCAACTTTCTCACCCTCCATCTGAATTTGAAATTCAACCATGCTATGATCACTCATTCCAAGGGGTTCCTTTAATGGAGATTGTTTATTAATCCTGTCCCATTATACAGGATCAGATCCAAGATAGCCTGCCCCTGGTTGGTTCCGTTACATACTGCTCAAGTAACCCGTCCCTTCTGCACTCCTATGAATTCTTCCTCAAAGCTACCCTGACCAATTTGATTTGTCTAATCAATATGAAGGTTTAAATCACCCATGGTTATTGCTGTTCCCTTTTTACAAGCCCCCGCTATTTTCTGGTTTATACTCCGACCAACAGAGTTACTACTGTTAGGGGACCTAGAGACTGCACCCACCGATGACTTTTTCCCCTTATTATTCCTTATCTCCACCAAAACTGTTTCAACATCCTAATCTTTTGAGCCAATATAATTACTCACTACTGCAGTGATTCTATCCTTTATCAATAGAGCTACCCCAACTCCTTTTCCTTTCTGTCTGTCCTTCCGGATTGTCAAATACCCCTGAATATTTAATTCCCAGTCCTGGTCACCTTGCAACCACGTCTCTGTAATGGCTATCAGATCATACTCATTTGTATCTATTTGTGCCATCAACTCATCTATTTCGTTATGAATGCTACCTGCATTTAGATAAAGTGCCTTTAAATTAGTTTTTTTACCTTTTTTTCCTGCTTGTTTCCTCTCTCCTTCAAACTCACTTTCTTTGTTTTTGCTTTCTAATTCCAGCTTTACTCCCCTCCCTTACTAAATCTATTTTCAGATTCCCATCCCCCTGCTAAGCTAGTTTAAACCCTCCCCAACAGCACTAGCAAACCCCCCCCCTACTCCACCCCCATGATGACATTGGTCATGTCTCTGTTGAGGTGCAACCCATCCGGCTTGTACAGGTCCCACCTTCCCCAGAAGCAATCCCAATGCCTCAGGAAACTAAAGCCCTCCCGCCTGCACCATCTCTCCAGCCACATATTCATCTGTTCTATCCTCTTAGTTCTCCACTCACTAGTTCGTGGCACTGGGAGTAATCTGGAGATTACTACCTTTGAGATCCTGCTTTTCAATCTCTCTCCTAGTTCCCTAAACTCTGCGTGCCGGGTCTCATCCCTCTTTCTACATATGTCATTGGTCTCGATATGGACCACGACCTCTGGCTGTTCACCCCCTCCCCCCAGAATGCCCTGCACCCACTCAGTGACATCCTTGACCCTGGCACCAGTGAGGCAACATACCATCCTGGAGTCACGTCTGCAGCCGCAGAAACACCTGTCTGCTCCACTGACTATTGAATCCCCTACCACTATAGCTCTTCCATTCTTCTTGCTCCCCCCCCCCCCACCCCGTGCAGCTGAGCCATTCGTGGTGCCATGGATTTGGCTCTGTCTGCACTCACCTGAGTCCATCACCCTCACTGGTACTCAGAACAGTGTACTGGTTGGAGAGCGAGATGGACTCAGGGGACTCCTGCATTACCTGTCTAGTCCTCCTCTTCTGTCTGGTGATCACCCAATCCCTATCTGCCTGCACACTCTTAAGCTGCAGGGTGACCTCCTCTAGAAACATGCTATCACATAGCTCTCAGTCTCACAGATGCACTGTAGTGACTCCAGTCGCCGCTCAAGCTCTAAAACGCGGAGCTCAAGTTGGTGCAGCTGGTGGTTGGATCGATGGGGATGTGAGGAAATGCATCAACAGAGAGGGATGGTTGCACCTGCAAGGTAAGTGGGTGTGAGGAGTAAGGTGCTGAAATAGGCTTGAGAAGGCAGAGTGAGAGGGTTGGAATGAAGCGCATATCTGGATGTAATGAATGTGCAATGGTACTCACCTTTCCTGACCTGCTTAGGTCATTAAACTGCTTCCTGCACTGCATGCAGGAGTGTGGCACTACGCTTTCACTTTCTGTACCTGATTCAATACTAAATTCAGTATTCTAACTTACACTTTCTGGTTAAGACTCGGTGCTGTTCATTAATATTTCTTCAATCTGATTGGTTAAGGAGATTCATAGTTGCTTGCTCTGTTCACACAGGTCTCAGATGCCCTGCAGAGGGCGCCATGCCGGTTCCATCTCCCACTTCCAGTAACTTGCCGTGCAAATCTTTATTAAATGGTCAAAGACAAGCCTAATATACAGCAGGTGCCGTTTATTTACTGGCTACAGTAAATTCTGGCCCAATATTTATTTTACAGATTAGTTCAAACAGTAATGGAATACTTTGCAAAATAATAAGATTAAATATGAAACTAAGTGTACTGGATTATTCAGTTTGGTCTTACATAATTTCCAATAAAAGATTTTCAAAAATAAAACTCTTCAGATCATTTATCCAGCTGCACTCTCAGCCAAACCACATCACAATATCTAACAATAAAAGCCAAGTTACATAGAAGAGGATATAGAAGGCTTAATTAACCCCATCATCTATGATTCTATATAGTTTCAATAATGAGGTATCGTGTATTTCCGTAAAAAAATTCTAAAACTAAACATCTGGGGCTAGAAATTGCGAAGCACTCCATTTAGGACGCTAAATTTTGCAGGAGTGCAAAAGTATCGCCGGGCGCCACGCAAGTGAAGCTGACGCAAACTTCTGGTCTGGCGCTCCAGGAGGAAGTGAGCTGTTAAATCAAGCGCCTGTGCTTCCCTTGGAGCGCTAAAGCTGACAAGAGTGGTAGCAGCGGTACAGCACTGCACCATGTCTATTGCAGCACTGCAATGATCGGAGGCTCCTTCCCTCCCTTAAAGGGAAGGGTCATTACTGCAGGCTGTGCATTAAATCGATATCCTCCTCACTGACGGCAGCCGCGATCTGCGATGGTCAGCCCGAAGCACTCTAATAGCGTGCAGGGCTGAGAAATCGCATCTGAAGCAAAGGTGATAAAAATGCACAGAGGGCTCTAGAAAAATCTTGCACTTACTTCTCCAGCGATCCCCTTAAATACTGCTCCCCATACAGCCGGCCTCCCTTACAATGCCTCCTGCAGCTGTCGGTTTTGATGCCCGCGATGCTGCAGGTGGCGGAACCGAAGTTCGCATTCGGGTTGGTACCAGGGCGCTGTGCACTGGATGACGTCACAATCTCTGGGGCGCAGGAGATCGTGGCGTTAAGGGTTACCGGCACACAAACCTCCAAGGCAAGTTCGTGGGCATCGGTACACTCGCCGTGCTCGGTTGCAGAGCCGGTAGTGTCCCGTTATTGCCCCATGGAGGCACTAATGGGAGGAGCAAAGGAGGCCAATTTCTCACCCCCAATTTTTATAAAAAAGAAACAAGGGGTAAATTCATTTTAATTTCATCCACACATGTCACAAAACAACTAAAACAGACTCCCTTTTATGATCTACTCTCAATTTTGACAACAAAGTGTAATATTTTCTCTCATTATATGAATTAATGAAGTATATTTAATGAGTATATATGAAGCATTCATAGGTATGCAATCAAAGGCACAACTATGCAGCAATGAATAATGAGTTAAGTGGTTCCATGACTGTCTTCCCAAATTCATTCAATTTACAATTTACATGGTAAACTAGGAATATTTTTCTTTTAAATGAAAATGTGGTGAAGGAATCTCTTTAGATCTGACAATAATAATGACACACCATTTGCTTAGAGACTTACTTTATGTCTAAGGTCTCCAACAGAAGTAGCCAGGATGTGAAGGTTTGATCTTGTAACTAATGGTTCCAGCAACTTTATAATAACAAATGCAAAGAAGCTGCAACCTCTGTCTCTTCTGAGCCGGAAGGAGGAATGTACTTGAGGCTTGTTTTACAGCTCCTATGCCCACTTATTCAAACGGGCTTTGACATCAGACCTTTCAATTACATCTAGGATGAAAACACACTGTGGAATATTAGCATATGAATGGATTAACATTTTCATATGAAATGCCTTTGCCCATTACTTTAATGAGGACATTCGCTCACTTCTGTTAAAATAGCAGAGAGAAGAATTTCATATGAGCTAATAGCACACAGCACAATTTTGCTCAGTAAACCAGATTAAATAATGTTATTTGGTGAAAAAAAACTTCTTCTATTATAGGAGGATAAATAATATCTGACAAAATGTTCTTGATAAACCATGAATTACTGACAACAAACATTTCCCCTTAGCTCACTGAGTGTGTTTGAAAAAAAGTTAATTTTTCTTTCATATTTTTAGCATGTTCACAAAAACATGTGACTTTACTCAGTGCACCTTCCTGGAGACCAGCTGCTTTTCAACTACTGCACAAACTGAATCACTCATTAATGATCCAAATAGGCATGTAACCAGCAAAAATAATACACTGTGTTTGGTGTCCAAATCTGTCCAAAATAGAAGCAGTAAGATGATCCCATTAAGCCACTGTACTAAAGTACTAGAACTGACTAGTAAATGTAGACAAGCAAAATTACAGTTGATAAAGATTGATGTTTAATGTTATGCATATGTGGAACTGACAAAGCTTAGATATCATTATACTCTTCAAACTGTAGCTATCAAGGTATTTCACATTATATTCTACTAAGTCTAGTGATATTCGCTGTGCTGCATCCTTTCCTTCGCTACAAAATTACCTCATGCAATGCAAAATATCCTGTTATTTGACGAAGGAGATGACCTTCAATAGATACCAGTGTATAGAAATGGTGGTGAAACTCAGCAATAAAAACTGACTATGAAGAGACTATCATGGAGATTAATAGATTTGAATACAGAGACTGGGGATGCTAGAGTTTGTGGAGAGGACATTGTTCCTGGTCTGTGCAATGATAATTACATATGTTCACTGTGGCAATGACTTTCATATTCATCAAGGTTAAATAAAATGTTTGTGCTTCACTATGAAATATAATGCACTACTATTGTAACAATATGCATACTAATGCCTATCTGCTCATCATGTGTCACAGAAATGCCACATCCCAAGACGGAGGAAGCTGCAGTGCTCACCTCAGCCCTCTGCATCACTCACATCATTTGAAGCAGGCACACTGGCTGTCCATTCCTGTGCTGCCATTATTACCATATGTGTTAGTTTAGTTAAGTTATAATTAAGTTTCTTTAAATTTCAAGAAACTATTTGTTATGTATTTAACCTCTTGCAACCTGTATCACACTACCACCAGAATTCCTACCTGTTGGAGTCCCAAGGGATCCCAGCATCCCTTGGGAGCACGGTATATAAGCAGGCCACCCACGAGGTACCTGCACTCTGGAGTCTTATTAAAGGAGCTAAGGTCACACTTGCTCATTGTTCACAGTACTCAGTTTCACCCTTTATTAGGAGTGTATCATTACTCGACTCTCCTTCCTCTCTGCTCCTAAATCTCACAAGCCAAATTCCCGCTATTCACCCTCCTTACCCTCTAAAAACATTTCATAATTTTAAAAATCTTCATTAGATTGCTTCTTAATCTACTTGGTTCCAATGAAAAGTGGCCCAATTTAAGTGCCTTTCTTCAGATCTATAACCTCTCAATCTTGGTATTATTCTCATGAATTTTCACTACGCCTTTTTTATTGCTCTAATATCGTTCCTATAATGGTAACCATTAGTTTCCTCTATGTCTTTTTTAAAGTCATGTTCTTTGATTTGCAAATTCTGCTTATTCAGAAAGTATGTTATTTAGAGCAGGTTTTCCTTTCATGGAAACTTTTTGTCCTTGTTTCCAATATTTGACTAATAATTGAAACTGAGTTTTTGAGTGTTCTTAGATTTTCTCTATGCTCATGTGTAACAGTACCCTTAATGTGCTTTTAAAGGCTTTCAATAAAGGAACCAATTAATCTATCGTTCCATTACTATCTTTCATAAACCCACTATTGCTGTCTTAATTATGATCAAACTTTTACAGTCTAATACAAAAAAGTTCAGAAAAGTTAATAATCCTCGAAATGATTGACTGAGGTATTGAATAATTAAAGAAGCCCCGAAGAGTTTCTCATAAATACGCAACATTAAAACAATACCTAATTGGAAATGTGACTCATGACAGGAAGAATGAATTCAGATTCCAGATAAAGATTTCAGATTATTTCAGATTCTGGAATCCGTATTATTTTGCTGTCGAATAAAAAGTTCCTAGATTAGAAATATACCACAGGACCGAAATTGCCCCCCGCAAAAGCCTCTGGCCACCTGAAAGCAGCGACACAGAATGGCCGCCGAATATCCGTGGAGTGGACGTAATTTTGTAAATTGCCCTACCTCAGGTTTGGAGCGGTGCCCGGGACTGCTCCACCCGTTTTCCCGCCGTAGCGTGCACACACCAACCCCTTTCCGAATGGCGAGCACCCTCTCATGAAATTGCCCCTCGGGAAATTGCCCCTTTCCAAAATTGCTCCGTGGGGGCGGCTCATCGCAGGTCGGTGCCCCCGAAAACTTTTGCTATGGGTACACACTCTGTAGCATGACGGCCCGGCTGCCCTTAAAGGGGTAGGCGCACTGCCACGGCCACTATGTTAATTTATTTTGTCGACTGCGAGGTCGACCCGACAATTATGCCCTCGGGTTCGGCTGGGGCATGATCAGAAACATAGAAACATAGAAAATAGGTGCAGGATTAGGCCATTCGGCCCTTCAAGCCTGCACCCCCACCATTCAATATGATCATGGCTGATCATGCAACTTCAGTACCCTATTCCTGCTTTCTCTCCATGATCCTTGATCCCTTTAGCTGTAAGGGCCACATCTAAATCCTTTTGAATATATCTAATGAACTGGCCTCAACAACTGGTGGAGAATTCCACAGGTTCACAATTCTCTGAGTGAAGAAGTTTCTCCTCATCTCAGTCCTAAATGGCTTAACCCTTATCCTTAGACTGTGTCCCCTGGTTCTGGACCTCCCCAACATCGGGAACATTCTTCCTGCATCTAACCTGTCCAATCCCATCAGAATTTTATGTTTCTTTGAGATCCCCTCTCATTCTTCTAAATTCCAGTGAATATAAGCCTAGACAATCCAGTTTTTCTTCATATGTCAGTCCTGCCATCCCAGGAATCAGTCTGGTGAACCTTTGCTGCACTCCCTCAATAGCAAGAATGTCCTTCCTCAGATTAGGAGACCAAAACTGAACACAATATTTAAGGTGTGGCCTCACCAAGGCTCTGTACAACTGCAGTAAGACCTCCTTGCTGTACTCAAACCTTCTTGCTATGAAGGCCAACATGCCATTTGCCTTCTTCACTGCCTGCTGTACCTGTATGCCAACTTTCAATGAGAGATGTACCATGACACTCAGGTCTCGTTGCATCTCCCCTGTTCCTAATCTGTCACCATTCAGATAATTTTCTGCCTTCCTGTTTTTGCCACCAAGGTGATTGACCTCACATTTATCTACATTATACTTTATCTGCCATGCATTTGCCCACTCACCTAACCTATCCAAGTCACCCTGCAGCCTCTTAGTATCCTCCTCGCAACTCACACTGCTAACCAGCTTAGCGTCATCTGCAAACTTGGAGATATTACATTCAATTCCTTCGTCTAAATCATTGATATATATTGCAATAGCTGGGGCCCCAGCACTGAATCTTGTGGTACCCCACTAGTCACTGCCTGCCATTCTGAAAAGGACCCATTTATTCCTATTCTTTGCTTCCTGTCTGTCAACCAGTTCTCTGTCCACGTCAATACATTACCCTCAATACCATGTGCTTTAATTTTGCACACCAATCTCTTGTGTGGGACCTTGTCAAAAGGCTTTTGAAAGTCCAAATACACCACATCCACTGGTTCTCCCTTGTCCACTCTACTAGTTACATCCTCAAAAAATTCGAGAAGATTTGTCAAGCATGATTTCCCTTTCGTAAATCCATGCTGACTTGGATCTATCCTGTCACTGCTTTCCAAATGCGCTGCTACTACATCTTTAATAATTGATTCCAACATTTTCCCCACTACTGATGTCAGGCTAACCGGTCTATAATTCCCTGTTTTCTCTCTCCCTCCTTTTTAAAAAAGTGGTGTTACATTAGCTACCCTCCAATCCATAGGAACTGATCCAGAGTCAATAGAATGTTGGAAAATGATCACCAATGCATCTACTATTTCTAGGGCCACTTCCTGGAATGCAGACTATCAGGTCCTGGCGACTTATCGGCCTTCAATCCCATCAATTTCCCCAACGCAATTTCCTGATTAATAAGGATTTCCTTCAGTTCCTCCTTCTCACTAGACCTTCGGTCCCCTAGTATTTCCAGAAGGTTATTTGTGTCTTCCTTAGTGAAGACAGAACCAAAGTATTTGTTCAATTGGTCTGCCATTTCGTTGTTCCCCTTTATAAATTCACCTGAATCTGACTGCAAGGGACCTACATTTGTCTTCACTAATCTTTTTCTCTTCACATATCTATTGAAGCTTTAGCAATCAGCTTTTATGTTCCCTGAAAGCTTACTCTCATACTCTATTTTCCCCCTCCTAATTAAACCCTTTGTCCTCCTCTGCTGAATTCTAAATTTCTTCCAGTCCTCAGGTTTGCTGCCAATTTATTTGCCTCTTCCTTGAATTTAACACTATCCCTAACTTCCCTTGTTAGCCACGGTTGAGCCACCTTCCCCATTTTATTTTTACGCCAGAGAGGGATGTACAATTGTTGAAGATCATCCGTGTGATCTTTAAATGTCTGCCGTTGCCTATTCACCGTCAACCCTTTAAGTATCATTCGCCAGTCTCTCTTAGCCAATTCACGACAGGCAGCCTGACACCCCTCTTGACCCGCCCAAAACATAGAAACATAGAAAGTAGGTGCAAGAGTAGGCCATTCGGCCCTTCGAGCCTGCACCGCCATTCAATGAGTTCATGGCTGAACATGCAACTTCAGTACCCCATTCCTGCTTTCTCAATATACCCCTTGATTCCCCCTAGCAGTAAGGATTACATCTAACTCCTTTTTGAATATATTTAGTGAATTGGCCTCAACAACTTCCTATGGTAGAGAATTCCACAGGTTCACAACTTTTTGGGTGCTAAATGGCTTACCCCTTATCCTTAGACTGTGACCCCTGGTTCTGGACTTCCCCAACATTGGGAACATTCTTCCTGCATCTAACCTGTCTGAACCCATCAGAATTTTAAACGTTTCTATGAGATCCCCTCTCATTCTCCTGAACTCCAGTGAATACAAGCCCAGTTGATCAAGTCTCTCTTGATATGTCAGTCCCGCCATCCAGGGAATCAGTCTGGTGAACCTTCGCTGCACTCCCTCAATAGCAAGAATGTCCTTCCTACAGTTAGGAGACCAAAACTGTACACAATACTCCAGGTGTGGCCTCACCAAGGCCCTGTACAACTGTAGCAACACCTCCCTGCCCCTGTACTCAAATCCCCTTGCTATGAAGGCCAACATGCCATTTGCTTTCTTAACCGCCTGCTGTACCTGCATGCCAACCTTCAATGACTGATGTACCATGACACCCATGTCTCGTTGCCCCTCCCCATTTCCTAATCTGTCACCATTCAGATAATAGTCTGTCTCTCTGTTTTTACCACACATTTATCCACATTATACTTCATCTGCCATGCATTTGCCTACTCACCGAACCTATCCAAGTCACTCTGCAGCCTCATAGCATCCTCCTCGCAGCTCACACTGCCACCCAACTTAGTGTCATCCGCAAATTTGGAGATACTACATTTAATCCCCTCGTCTAAATCATTAATGTACAATGTAAACAGCTGGGGCCCTAGCACAGAACTTTGCGGTACTGCACTAGTCACTGTCTGCCATTCTGAAAAGTACCCATTTACTCCTACTCTTTGCTTCCTGTCTGCCAACCAGTTCTCAATCCACGTTAGCACACTACCCTGAATCCCATGTGCTTTAACTTTGCACATTAATCTCTTGTGTGGGACCTTGTCGAAAGCCTTCTAAAAGTCCAAATACACCACATCCACTGGTTCTCCCTTGTCCACTCTACTGGAAATTCCAGAAGATTTGTCAAGCATGATTTCCCTTTCACAAATCCATGCTGACTTGGACCTATCATGTCACTTCTTTCCAAATGCGCTGCTATGACATCCTTAATAATTGATTCCATCATTTTTCCCACTACCGATGTCAGGCTTACCAGTCTATAATTCCCTGTTTTCTCTCTCCCTCCTTTTTTACATTGGCTACCCTCCACTCCATAGGGACTGATCCAGAGTCTATGGAATGTTGGAAAATGACTGTCAATGCATCCGCTATTTCCAAGGCCACCTCCTTAAGTACTCTGGGATGCAGTCCATCAGGCCCTGGGGATTTATCGGCCTTCAATCCCATCAATTTCCCCAACACAATTTCCCGACTAATAAGAATTTCGCTCAGTTCCTCCTTCTAACTCGACCCTCTGACCCCTTTTATATCCGGAAGGTTGTTTGTATCCTCCTTAGTGAATACCGAACCAAACCCTCCCTGCTGGCCCAGTGCACCTAACTTAAAAGTATGCAGAGCCCGCAGCGCCTGTCCCCTTTAACTGAAGGGGAGAGACATTGAGCTGCGTCAGCGCAGCGCTGATGAATGGTCCGGGCGAGGGACCCGCTGCAAGGACGCTTCCGCTCCGCAGCCGCCACAACATCCGCCCCGAGCAAAAAAGAACTTCCAAGTCCCAAATATCGACTGAATTTCCGCTGCATGAATTGCAGTGGAGAAAAGCTTTTAAAAACGGACGGTGTGCGCCATTTCAGGAGGAGGTCTATTTCTATCGCCAGATATCCAGCAAAATCCTGCACTGTTAACGTCTACTGAAGAGGGACCCTGATCTCTATTTTCTGATTGAATCTTGCTCTATTTGAATCAATGTCTACTACTGCATGGTTCCATTCAAATTGCTATCATAAATTTCTGGGGTGTTAGTGAATAATTTGTTTGAAATGTTACTAAATTCTAAGATATCATTTACTTCATATATCACAATAAACAATTTAAGAAATGATGAGCCATATGTGTTGAATTTAATTTGTATAGTCAAGGTTGTAGTGTATTTAATTCCTTCAACTTGTATAATATTGGATTGAAAATACAAAGATCTAGAAATCAGTTTTCATTAGCTCTGCTTAAAGATCTCTGCCACAGGAATGGGTAAGCCTCAGGCCACCCAATATCGGGCCTCGGGCCTCATTTAAATGAGACTGGCAAGCTGCACACACATGCTGTGTGTACCCAGGCTGCTTCCCGATGAATCAACATTAGATTTACTCCACTGCGTTGTCGGCTGCAGCTATCAGGTAGATCCTGAAAGAGTAGGTTGTGGGGGTGAAAGTAATGGGGAGAGGGGAAGTAATTGGGAGGGAAAGAGTTGATCAGGAGAGGGGGACGATCAGGAGATGGGGGATGTGATTGGGAGAGAAGGGGTTGACCAGGAGGGATGGGGATAATTGAAAGAAGGGGAGAAGTGATTGAGAGGGGGTGAAGCAATCAGGAGCAGAGGAGCCAATCAGGAGTGGGGCAAGGCGATCAGGTGAGCAGGTGCTGGCAACAGCTATTGGCACTGCAATAGAGCCAGGAGGAGCGCTTCTACTCCTTCCAGCACCATATTCAGGTAAATATTTGTTAGTAAACTTACCTTTTTGGTGGTGGCCTGCAGAAGTCACTTAAAGGACCACTGGTTAGGCCGCATGGAGACCACATTTTCCCGAATTCAGCTGACCCTGGTCTTGGAGTTAATGCTGTTATTCATTTGGTGTGCTCCCAAGAATTGACAAGTTAGAAATAGTTAGCTAAATAAAGACACCGAACCTGTAAAATAAATGATTTAAGAACATAAGAATATAAGAAATAGGAGCAGGAGTAGGAGTAGGCCATACGGCCCCTCGAGCCTGCTCCGCCATTTAATACGATCATGGCTGATCCGATCATGGGCTTCGGTCCACTTCCTTGCCCGCTCCCCATAACCCCTTATTCTCTTATCGGTAAAGAAATTGTCTCTCTCTGTCTTAAATTTATTCAATGTCCCAGCTTCCACAGCTTTCTGAGGCAGTGAATTCTACAGATTTACAAGCCTCTGAGAGAAGAAATTCTTCCTCATCTCATTCTCGGTCCCTGATTCTAAGATTATGCCCTCTAGTTCTAGTCTCCCCTTGTCTTCAATTTAATTTCAACCCAGTTTCAGATGCACAACATTGGCTCCAATAGGTGAGGAAAAAAACAAGACTATCAGTTTGGGATACAAAAGAACGTTTCAGAAAAATAAAATCTCACCTGGAATTTCTGCAGGGGTTCTCCCAATCGTCTGCTGTCACATTGGTGAAAGATTGACAGAAACCTTGGAGGAACTGCATAAACAACTGCTTTCACCACCCCTTCAGAGCTCCTGCTGATCTTCTGCTGAAGATACAGTAGACGATTGGGGAACCTCCACTGATATTGCACCCCTCTGTTTCGATATTTACTTGTACACAGAATCTGCTATCAGAATGCCTTCATCAATCCTGAGCAATCGGGAGCAGCATGGAGGCATACCGCTGCAAGGTACAGCGCGAGCTGGTGCAGGAGGGCGACGGCAACAAAGAGTGACGTCATCAAGATCCAGGTCGGTGATTGGAGCATGGGAAGATACTGTGGAGGGATGTAATTGGCGCTCAGGAGAGGCGTGAGTTCGAAACCAGGGGCCTAGGGGCAGCACGGGCCAGCCCACACTGTGATATGTGTGCGCACTAGGTCCGTGCAGCAGAGCAGGTCTCCAGTCGCCTTGCCACTGGACCAAGACCTAGCTCTGTCAAGTCTGTGTGGTGGCTGGTGTGCAACGGTCACCACACGTTAAAATAATCCACGCACAGACATCTTCCACCCTTCAGGATGTAGTTCAGGACCTGGAATATTAGGTCCTTCGTTGAAACACCTGTGAACTCATCCTTTTTTGGCGTGGAAGCTGTTATGCTCAGAATAATTCCACAAGTCTGTATTGTAAACTCAAACTGTTGTGACCTTGGTCTCTTTATTCAGACTCCAGAGTGGGGAAGCAGCATGGTGGATCACCTTTTATACCTGCTTGCCCCAGGGTGCACAGGTGACCCTTAGGTCTCCCACAGGTGTGCCCCCTCGTGGCAAATCTTGCATATTGGTGAGGTTTACATGCATAAACATCACTCCCCCCCAAAGTCATATGTACAAGTTATTTGCAAGTTGAGGCGATCTGGCGCTCCGCGTTCCTGGGTCGATCGTCTGAGCTGAAGTCCTGGCATGGGTGAGTTGGTTGGATCGGACTGTCGAGCATGGTGGGTTCATCCTCGTGGTTGATAGCGAGGTCGATTGTGTTAGTGGGTCGCTGGGGGTCAGGTCCTTTCACAGTGGCTCCTGGTTATCTGTAGTTCGCAGTTTGGTCTGGTCCAAATGCTTTCTGCGTTTGCCCAGTACATGGTTTCACAACAAACGCTCCATTTTCATCACAAACATTCCATTCCTATCTTTGGCTAATACAGTGCTAGCAGCCCATCTGAACATGGTCTGCATCATTTATTCTGATGTCACATGGTACATTCTCTGGTACATTCTCTGCTGATAGCATATGGAAGACTTGGTTCTGATTGATTCTGTCCAGTGACTCGGAAGCACCCGGGATAGCCGGCTCTGTATGGAGTCGACCGTGACACATGTGGTGCTTGGCTTTATGATTTGGGCGGCCCGCTCCGGATTATTGTCGCTGACCCTAAGGTCTGGCAAGCCAGGATGGCCTATATGGGCCTTGAGACTTTCAGTAGTGACAGGAGGCCGCATGGTCCCCGTGGATCCTGGGCCATGGTATGGAGGCCCCGGACCACCGACTGTGTGTAGCCTCCCTGCCTTTCTTTGCAACATTGCAGGGTTGCCCCATAGGAGGCAATCTGATGGGATGAGCCTTTCGTCTTTGCGACGGATAAGCTGCAACATTCTGTCTAGCGGTTCGCCGTTGGCAGGTGGTAACATGGGATCCTGGGTGGTCCAAGTCCAAAACTGGGGAGCCGTTATGGTTGACCCCTTGCTTTCTAGCACTTCCACGACAACGAGTAGGTCTGCAGGCTGCGCCGTTTCCAGTGCTGTTTTCAGTGCCTGGCCTGTGGCGGATCATGTTACAGTGCACAGACAGTGTTAGATATTCTCGAAACAAAGCATTGATAATGTTGCCTCTGCTCTCCCAAACTGTGAGATTGGCAGCTTGTCTGACTCGAGTAAATATTGGGACACTCTTTGGTACGTCTCTTTTGTCCTGTGAACACAGGCTATTGCCTTGATTAACTTATTGGATACATGTACAACCGGTTGGGGTTCGCCCGCTACTTTGGCTTGCTGTGCAATACGCCCGGCCCCATGTGAGAACACATCAGTTGTTGCAAGCACTTTGTCAGATACATACAACCGGTTGGTGTTTGCCCGTTACTTTGGCTTGTTGTAAGGTACCCCCGACCCCATATGATAGTACATCATTGGCCTCGAAAGAATGCTCACATGGGTTACACAGTGCAAACAACTTATTGGAATGTAGTGGGCTCCTGGCCTTCTCAGTGGCCGTCCCTTTACCTTTGCCCCAAACCCAGTCATCTTCCTTGCTGGACAACACATGCCTCTGTTTCATTGCGGCGACATCCCGCGGCCTGGACACTCTCTCGTTCCGTGGTCTGGACGTTCTCTCGTTCCATGGTCTGGATGCACTTTTGTTCCGTGGTCTGGGCGCACTTTCATCCCGTAGTCTGGACGCACTCTCGTCCGTGTCCATGACGCCGACTGCCGCGACCTTCCTCCCCGCGAATTTTGCCTCTGGCATCAGGAAGACACATTCGGATTGTTTCGGCCAGAGTCCCACTCTGCTTGGTCGACCTGGAGCCTCTTGCATCGTCGCGAAGAAGTCGTCGGCTTTGAGCGCCTGTACCACTGCTCGGTTGATTTTCACCTCCTCGTGGTTGTGATGAGCGGCCTGTGCCTTGGGGATCTGCAAATGGATCTGCACTTCGATGCCTGGTTCAGCTGAAAGTGGAGCTTTGCTCAGCCTTTGAGCAAGGGAGACATCATTCGCCGGAGAAGGTACGCAGTGGTCTTCCCAGTTCCATCGAATCTTCCCCATCCACCTTCTACCAAGCAGCGTTGGCCCATTACCTGAAATAATCCACAGTGGTAAATCATGCACCGCTCCCTCATGGGATACTCTTCTGTCCGCACTATAATAACTGGTATCAGTTCCTTGGTGTAGGTGCGCAGCTTTGCCTGAATTGAGATCAGCATGGGTCATTGTGCTCTGTCGCCCCACAGCCTCTCAAATGCCTTTTGGCTCATTATTAATTGATTGACTCACCCCCATGTCCAATTCCATGGAGACTGGAGTGCCATTGAGTTTAACTTTTAACATTATCGGAGGGCTTTTGGTGATGAAGGTGTGTATCCCATATACTTCCTCTTCATCCTCAGGTTGAGTTGCCTCTCCTGCTCGTTCAGTGTGGTCCTCGCTGGATCAGTCCTCCTCTCCTGACTCTGCCATGTGGTGAGTTACAGGTCGTTTGCACATTCACTGGAGGTGCCCCATTGTTCCACAGCCCTTGCACAAATAGGGCTTGAATCGAAATTGATGAGCTCTATGACTGCCCCCGCAGCGCCAACATGGTACTAATGGATATGCATTAACGCCCCACGGCGGACTCTGAGTCACTCTAGGCCTAGGTCTGGCCTCTGCAGTTGTGTGGGTTCTGCCTGCTGAAAACATTATTTTATGCACAGTACTTGCCAGTGAGCTTCGATTCTGTGAAGATATCTGTTTCGTGTTATCGCTCATGGATATGAAGGCTTGGGCTGTCGTGATGGCCTTGCTCAGATCTAGGGATTCGGCAGACAGCAGTTTGCGAAGAATGACCTCGTGGCCAATTCCAAGCAAGAAAATGTCCCGCAATATTTCCCCCAAAGATCCTGCAAATTTGCACTATCCCGCAAGGCGTCTTAGGTTGGCGACAAAACTCGCCATGTTCTGGCCCTCGGAGCGATGTTGTGTGTAAAACGATACCTGCCCATTAAGATGCTCTCCTCCGGCTTGAGATGTTCCTGAATCAGCGTACACAGCTCTATGTAAGTCTTATCTGTTGGTTTGACCGGTGCCAGTAAATTTTTGAGGAGGCCATATATCGAAGACCCACATACAGTGAGGAGAATCACCCTGCGTTTGATCGCCATCTCAGCCTTGTCCAGTTCATTGGCCACAAAGTACTGGTCGAGGCGCTCAATGAAGGCTTCCCAATCATCACCCTCAACAAATCTCTCAAGAATACCAATGGCAGCCATTACCGCGTGAAAGTTCATGATCCGTTACTCGTCGCCAATTTGTTATGTTTAGAACAAATCCACAGGACTGTATTGTAAGCTCAAACTGTTGTGACCTTGGTCTCTTTATTCAGACTCCAGAGTGGGGAAGCAGCATGGTGGATCACCTTTTATACCTGCTTGCCCGAGGGTGCACAGGTGACCCTTAGGTCTCCCACAGGTGTGCCCCCGAGTGGCAGGTCTTACATATTGGTGAGGTTTACATACATACATAACAGAAGCCAGACATCCTCGTTTCGAGGGACTGCCTATGATGATAATGAGCATATCGATAGTTGAGATTTACAGGCCAAAGTGGCTAGAGAGGTTTATTAGGACAATGATAAGATGTGAGAAGAGCTCTATTTGTGCATTACATTGATGAGGTGTTCCAGGGCAGCTCTGCCACTCCAATTCATAGAAGGGGAATTGAGTGCCAAAGCAGCACTTAAGAATCATTTTACACTCAAGAAGTATAATGCATATGAGAAAATGATTACCATGCTCTGCAAAACATAGTGAGGCAGTGGTTCAGTTTTGTTCATCATCATTATAGGCAGTCCCTCAGAATCGAGGAAGACTTGCTTCCACTCCTGAAGTGAGTTCTTTGGTGGCTGAACAGTCCAATACGAGAGCTACAGACTCGGTCACAGGTGGGACAGATAGTCATTGAGGGAAGGGGTGGGTGGGACTGGTTTGCCGCAAGCTTTTTCCGCTGTCTGCGCTTGTTTTCTGCATGCTCTCGGCGTTGAGACTCGAGATGCTCAGCGCCCTCTCGGATGCACTTCTTCCACTTAGGGCGGTCTTTGGCCAGGGACTCCCAGGTGTCAGTGGGGATGTTGCACTTTATCACGGAGGCTTTGAGGGTGTCCTTGTAACGTTTCCGCTGCCCACCTTTGACTCGTTTGCCATGAAGGAGCTCACAGCAAACGAGCCAAAGGTGGGCAGCGGAAACGCTATAAGGACACCCTCAAAGCCTCCCTGATAAAGTGCAACATCCCCACTGATACCTGGGAGTCCCTAGCCTAAAGCAATTATCATTGAAGTGTGAGCTCCAGGATGCAGATTATGAGCTCCAAAAAGATAACTAACTGTTGCACTTCAAAGCAATTGTGTTAATCTTGATTACAGAAGGTCTGAGTGACGCTAGTATGGCCAATTGAGCTAACCAAAAGCAGAGCAAATGATGTGGAGGTGGAATATGAGCCCAAAGTCACAGTCAGGGAGTTTAATTATTAAACACTGGACGCCAGAACAAAAAAAACACAAAAACGGCGCTCAAGGAATATATTTCTGAGGTGGCACATATCTACATGAGCCTGAATGTCCAGCAAAGGAAAATCATGCTGACCCAGTGGGAAAATAAATTATTTTTCACACTGGTGTCATTCACAAGAATAAGTAGAATTTTTTTGTAAAGGACTGAGAGGAAATCACAGAGGTTAAGCAGTGAACATGAGAGAAAAGTTTCCTTACTCGAACCATGTCAAAGTACATCAATAATACTAGTTCAGGCAGAGGGAATTAACTGTAAAAGAGAAAGCTGGAGAAAAGACATTGCCTTGTATCAAGTAAAGGTTTCATAACTACTTCAATTTGAAGGTGAACTAGTGAAAATAATGGGTGATTCTAAAGGTTCGAGTGCAGCTTGAAAGGAATTGACGGGAATGCTGGTTCAAAACTCAGATTATTAAAAAGAAGCTCAGTAAAGCTATTTCCCTATGGTCCAGAAACACTTCTGTTACTGTTTGGTAAGTGCATCGAAAAAGGGTAACAACTAATGAAGTATACATTCTGTTTCTTTTAAGTATACAGACATCACAAGAGTTGAAGTTGCTGAACATGAGTGATGGAATAAATAAAGTGAGGGAAAGCAGAATTATTAATGACATATGCAAAGAATTGCGAAGAGTCTCTTACAGCACTAATATGTTAAGCGGTGTGCAAATAAAAATCTATTCAGCCTGTCACGTAACATAATAAATCCTTGTTCTCAATCAGAAATAAAACTGAAAATAAGTTAAATGAGCCAATGTAGCCATAATAGAAGGTGCAGAAACTCCTGCTCCTTGAAATCATTAATAATGGCTGCGTCAAAACCGAAACATCCTGATGATGTCTAATTATGTATGAACATACGGCTACAAACAAATCAATCACACAAGGCTCTTGTGTCAACATAGATGAAATTGTTACAGTGATTATTTGTTAGATTTGAAATCAGGTTAGCACAATATGTACATTAGGCATGAAAGTGTAGCAAAGCATTCTCCACTCATAATGGGCCCAAATTTGCCCAGGAGTTGCTCCGTCTTTTTTGGAGCAACTTGATTTTTCTGGAGTATCTTAAAAATCCCCATTCTGCACATTCAATTTGCACCAGTGTATGTGAGCTAGTTAAGATTTTTTTTAGTTAAGCTTTTTTTTTCCAGCCACCTACGCCTGCTTTGGTCATTTAAGCCAGTTTGCACAGCTAATAGTTGCTCCAAACTGACTTAGGTCAGCGTATGTGGCCACTTGTAGCCGCACAGAAAACCTTTGCAGAGAGTTAAGAAATCTGCGCAGGTAGGTACTTAATGACTTGACGAAGGAATGTGAATAGGATCAAACAGCTATACAGGACATATGACAAACTTCGCAAAGTTAATTTACTAAATGACAGAAGCATTCATGGAAGCTTAAACTACAAAAATAAAAGAAGTAGAGACAAAATATATTTACATAATTTTTTCAAAATATCCAAATAAAAACAGTTATCATCCCCCCTCCCCCATCAAAACTCCCCCCCAACCCCCGTTCAAAACACTCTCATCCCCCCCCCCCCCCGCCCCGGATCAAAACTCTTCCTCTCCCCCTCCATCAAAACTCTCCTTCCCCCCATATCAAAACTCCCCCCCCATCAAAACTCCCCCCCCTCCCATCAAACCCCACCCCCGCTCAAAACACCCTCTCCCCCCCCATCCCGATCAAAACTCTTCCCCCGCCCCCCCATCAAAACTCTCCTTCTTCCCCCCCCTAATCAAAACTCTCCTCACTAAACAAAGTATCACCATCAATAAATAAAAAATAAAACACAAGTCCTACCTCGGCCTGGGAAGTCAGCAGGCCAGCCGGCCGGTGTGGGAGGCCACTCGTCCGGGGATAGGTGCGGGACTCCCTATGGCGTGCAGCAGTCCGGTGCGCATCGTGATGCCACTCGGCCTGGGATAGGGGCGGGACATTGGGTTCCACGCTGCAGAGGAGCTATTGTGCATGCACGAAACCTCTAGTGTGCATGTGTTGAGCTGCCAGCACTCTTTTGAGCACAGGGGCCTAGCTCCATTCCCTAACTGAATTGCCACGCCGCGCCAAGTCATGGGCGAGGCCACAGAGCGGCCAGAATGCGGGGACAACTTTTTGGTGCCGTTTTTCTCCTAGGTAGCCGGCGCACCTTGGGTGAGTGCACCAAAAATTGGCAGGGGCAAAATTTGAGCCCAATGTTCTCAAATTATGCAAGAAATGTAACCTTCGGATCTCATCTACACCCAAGGCACTCTAGATTTTTTTTAAATTCATTCTTGGGATATGGGCATCGCTAACAAGGCCAGCATTTATTGCCCTCCTCTTGAACTGCTGCAGCCGTGTTGTGAAAGTACTCACACAATGCTGATAGGTAGGGAGTTCCAGAATTTTTATCTTACGATGATGAAGGAACGGCAATATATGTCCAAGTCAGGATGGTATGTGACTTGAAAGGGAACTTGGAGGTGATGGTGTTCCCATACACCTGTTACTCTTGTCCTTGGTGATGGAGGTTGTAGGCTTGAGAGCTGCTGTTGAAGAAGCCTTGGAAAGTTGCTGCAGTGTATCCTGCAGATATACACACTGCAGCCTTGGTGCTCCGATGGTGGAGAAGGAGACACCTAGCCACCTAAGTAACGTAATGCTTGATGAAAAGACTGGAAGAAAAAAGAATTCATGCTTAGTTATGAAAAAAGTGAATTCAGTAAAAGATAAATATTTTTTTTAATTTGGTATTTGGAGAATATGGTTTATCACCAGGCTTAAAGAAAGAAACAAAGAAAGTACATTCATTTATAGAGGGCTAGACTTTCCACTTCACATCGCTGGGCTAGTGCCCATATATCACCCAAAAAGGAAAGATATCACCCAAAAATGGAAAGTTGGGACACATTGCCGAGCTTATCGCCGACACATCGCCAGGCTCAACGTTCAGCACATCGCCGGCACATCGCCGGGCTGATCACTCGCCGAGAACATCGCTGGAGAATAGTTGCTATTGCCTGGCCTTCCTCACAGAAGTGGGCACTACGGACGCCATTTTGAACATCGGAGGAGACAGAGGCCTCTTAAACATGGGCTTAGATAGTTTGTGAATTATTTAAGGGCCTTTTAAAGATAGATACACTCACAATTAGACATTTTCTTATATTATATAAATAAGTGACCTTTCATACTTACTTGGCCTGGCCTGGACATTGTTTAACAACAGTTGCACTAATGTTCCATTTTAACTTACGTTATTAGAAGACACTGCACAACAATTGTAAAGTGAAATAAAATGGTTTTAATAAAATGACAACTTTCAAATGTCATTTTTCAATTACAAACACCAAAACACCCTCCCACCCCACCGCCCCAACACCCCTCCTCCACCCCACACCCCAACAGTGAAACGACAACACCAACAATAAATGTGAAACAATAGGAACAATATTAAAAAGAGTGCACTCTCCTCCCTACCTGCAGCCATGTTTCCCTCCAGATCCTGCAACCCCCCCCCCCCCCGTGTCGTTGCCTCACCCACCCGTTTTGGTCCCCAGGTACTGCTGCGAAGCAGGCGTGCAGTGGGCGATGGCAAGACTTCCTGCCTTGGTGGGGGACATGCTGGAATGATCGCCTGTTGGGGGTCTGTTGGCGGGAGATAAAACAGAGGGATCACCTTCCGAGTCAGGAGGCGGTGCATCCTCCTGACCCGCCTGTATGGCGGTGCTTGTGGTCACGGGAGCTTGGGGTGCAGCGCGTGTACCGCCAAGAACACATGCTGCATGGCATGGTTGGAGGAGGAGATTCCATGCAACTCCAGGATCATCTGCTGCGTTGCCTCCGCTTGGCTAGCAGACACCCGGGAGAATTCCTGCGTGAACCCCACAAACACCTGGAGCTGGTCGCGCTGACAGATTCCTCGCACAGTCGTGCCAGGTGCTCCACACGGTCGTCCAGGGTAGCCCTTTGCTCAAGCCGCTGACCCGGCCTACGTGGGGTCTGCGACAGCACCAATGTGTCACCAACTGCATGCCGCTTGGTGCCGCTACCTCCTAAATTGGGACCCCATCATGGCCGCAGGTTCCCCAGACAGAAGGATGCAAGAGGCACCCTCCTCTGTCTTCAGGTATTTCTCCTCCTCCTCGGGCTCGGTGCTCTCCTTCTCTTCACCACCCACGGTGAAAGACATATGCAGTGGGTCAGGTCCATGTCAGCATCTGACCTCCCATTGCGCCTCTGGAGCTGGTAAAGCTGCAAGACACAATTGAGATTATTCGAGCAGAAAGCATTGTTGCACCGCGCTGGCATACGTAGGAGGAACAGCGCTAATCCCATAAATGTGACAGAGAAACATTACATATTTATGCATCATATGGTGCTATCTATGACAGTACACCTATGTGGAAATCACTGCGCCAGAGAGCTGTGGAGGCTGGATCAGTCACAGATAGACCGAATGATAAGGGAGCGAGGGTTTATGGAGTGCAGACAGAGAAGGGGACAGATGGCCAGTTGGACTGCTCTTATGTTCTTATGTTGTCGACCTGAGCTTGGCAGAGAGTCGCACAGAGGCTGCATGCATAACATGACATCATTCGTCTATGATATGAGAATGAAATGATGTCACATAGCTCTTACACTGCTTGACTATGTCCTCGAGTTCAGCCTCTGTGTGTGCACAGACGCAGACATCGTCCGCATACTGTAGCTAGACGACAGAAGTTGGAGTGGTCTTGGACCTGGCCTGGAAATGGTGAAGGTTGAACAGCTTCCCACTGGTTCTGTAGTTTAGCTCCACTCCAGCGGGGAGCTTATCAACTGTGAGGTGGAGCATGGCAGCGAGGAAGATTGAGAAGAGGGTAGAGGTGATGACGCAGCCCTGCTTGACCCCGGTCCGGACATGAATTGGGTCTGTGATGGATCCGATGGTAAGGATCACGGCTTGCATGTCGTCGTGGAGCAGGTGGAGTATGGTGATGTACTTTTGGGGGCATCCGAAACGAAGGAGGATGATGTAGTGTGTGGAGAAAGAGTCAGACTGAACATTGTGAGCTCAAAGTAAAGTGTGACCTTAGTCTTTTATTGCAGGTCTCCAGAGTGCCTCTCCAACCTGTGAGGCCTCCTTAAATACCTGTGCTACTAAGGGATTATGGGATCCCTTGGAACTCCGGGGAATGAGCCCTCTGGTGACTGTACAGAGTAAATACAAGTCCACATATATAACAGCATTACCCCCCCAAAGTCAATGGTGCAACTATTTACAATGTGAGTCAATCTGGGGCCCTTCTTGCCACAAGACGATGACACAGTTAGGTGCAGGGTGGTTTTCCTCACGGTTTGTGGTCCAAAAATCTATAGTCTCATAAAGAATCTGCTCTCACCTGCACGTCCAACGGAAAAGACCTATTAGGAATTGTGTGCTCTGATTCGGGACCATCTCAAACCTAAAGAAGGCATCATTATCTCGAGGTATCGCTTTTATAAGCATGTTTGTTCTGAGGGCCAGGACGTGGCGGAATTTGTTGCCGACCCGAGACATCTCTCTGGGCCGTGTAAGTTTAGAACCACGTTGGAAGACATGCTGCGTGATGTCTTTGTAATAGGCATAAACCACGAGATGATCCTGTGGAAGCTGCTGGCTGCGTTGACACTGGATCTGAGCAGGGCCATCATGATCGCCCAGGCTTGCCTGACCACGGTCGATAGTACAAAGCAGTTATCCTCGCAGAGTCGGAACTCCACGGCAAGTACTGTGCACCAGATTGTGTCGTCGGTTTGCAGAGCTGCACCTGGCAGGGCCTATCCGACTGTGTTTGCGAAACCTGTAGCTGCTCGAAGTCCGCCATTGGGCACGAATCCGATTTCATCCTGTTGGCGTTGTGGGGGCAATCATCGGCCTCATCAGTGCCGTTTCAGACAGTATATTTGTAAAGGCTGTGCAAAAATGGGGCACCTTCAACGGATGTGTCCACAGCTCAGCAAGCGTGCTGCAACACACCACATGGATGATGATGACCGATCCGGAGTGGATCCGGCAATGCAACCCGAGATATCCGAGGAGGAAGTATATAGTGTACATTCGTTCCTGACAAAGAGCCAACCGATAATGATTGAAGTAAAATTGAATGGCGTGCCGGTATCTATGGAATTAGACACGGGTGCAAGTCAGTCAATTATAAGCCAGAGGACTTTTGAAAAGCTGTGGGACACCAAGGCCGTGAAACCCAAGTTGAGTCCAGTAAATGCAAAATTGCATACCTACACCAAAGAGCTCATACCAGTGATTGGTGGTGCAGCAGTCAAGGTGTTGTACGATGGCGCGGTTCATGATCTATCGCTGTGGATCGTTCCAGGCAATGGTTCAACGCTGTTCAGCAGGAGTTGGCTCGAAAAAATAAAATGGAACTGGAATGATATTACAGCTTTGTCATCAGTGGATGACGCTTCGTGTGCTCAAGTGCTGAGCAAATTTCCCTCGCTGTTTGAACTGGGCATCGGCAACTTAACGGGAGCCAAGGTGTAGATCCATCTGGACTCGGATGCAAGACCCATCCATCGCAAAGTCCGGGCAGTCCCGTACATGATGAGGGAGAAGGTCGAAATCGAACTGGACAGACTTCAACATGAAGGGATCATTTCACCGGTCGAATTTAACGAATGGGCTAGTCCCATTGTTCGTGTGATAAAGCATGATGGCACTGTCAGGATTTGTGGAGACTACAAGGTTACGATCAACCGAGTTTCAAAACAGGATCATTACCCGTTACCAAAAGCTGATGACCTGTTTGCAGCCTAGCCGAGGGAAAGTTGTTCACCAAATTGGATCTGACATCGGCCTATATGACACAGGAGCTTGTCGAATCATCGAAGAAACTTACGTGCATCAATATGCATAAAGGGCTGTTCATTTACAACAGGTATCCTTTCGGAATTCACTCGGCTGCAGCCATATTTCAGAGAAACATGGAAAGATTACTGAAGTCCGTCCCTAGAACCGTGGTGTTCCAAGACGATATTCTGGTCACAGATCGTGATACTGCCAAACACCTGCACAACCTGGAAGAGGTTCTACATCATCTGGACATAGTGAGGCTCAGGCTGAAACATTCAAAGTGCGTCTTTATGGCACTAGAAGTCGAATTCCTGGGAAGGAAGATTACTGCAGATGGTATCAGGCCTACGGACTCAAAAACAGAGGCCATCAAAAATGCACCCAGACCACAGAATGTGACAGCGCTGCGTTCGTTCCTGGGTCTTCTCAACTACTTCGGTAATTTCTTACCTAAATTGAGCACATTATTAGAGCCACTGCACATGCTGCTCAGAAAAGGCGACAACTGGGTTTGGGGTGTATCTCAAGACAGGGCCTTCGAGAAGGCTAGAAATCTGCTTTGTTCCAACAAATTGCTGGTACATTATGACCCATGCCAGTGTTTAGTATTGGCTTGTGATGCTTCATCACATGGGGTTGGTTGCGTGCTCCAACAATCCAATGAGTTGGGTAAACTGCAACCTGTTGCATACGCGTCGAGAAGCATGTCTAAAGCGGAAAGAGCCTATGACATGTTAGAGAAAGAAGCTTTAGCCTGCATTTATGGGGTTAAAAAGATGCGCAAGTATCTGTTTGGGCTTTGTTTTGAGCTTGAAACCGATTAGAAGCTGCTCATATCTTTGTTTTCAGAGCATAGAGGTATCAATAGCAAAGCGTCTTCCCGCATCCAGACGTGGGCGCTGACATTATCTGCCTATGCTTATATCATTCGCCATAGACCTGGCGCTGAGAATTGTGCTAATGCATTGAGCATTTAACATTTAAAAATCACATGGATGAACTTCAACAATTGTATATCCCTGTCTGGAGTAAAAATAAAATGGGGAAGGTGGCTCAACCGTGACAAACAAGGGAAATTGAGGATAGTGTTAAATCCAAGGAAAATGCATATACATTGGCCAGAAAAAGCAACAAACCTGAGGACTGGGAGAAATTTAGAATTCAGCAGAGGAGGACTAAGGGTTTAATTAAGAGGGGAAAAATAGAGTACGAGAGGAAGCTTGCCGGGTACCTAAAAACTGACTGCAAAAGCTTCTGTAGATATGTGAAGAAAAAAAGATTAGTGAAGACAAACATAGGTCCCTTGCAACTGGATTCAGGTGAATTTATAATGGGGAACAAATAAATGGCAGACCAATTGAACAAATACTTTGGTTCTGTTTTCACGAAGGAAAACACAAAAAACCTTCCGGATGTACGAGGGAACCGAGGGTTTAGAGAGAAGGAGGAACTGAAGGATATCCTTATTAGGCGGGAAATTGTGTTAAGGAAATTGATGGGATTGAAGGCTGATAAATCCCCGGGGCCTGATAGTCTGCATCCCAGAGTACTTAAGGAAGTGGCCCTAGAAATAGTGGATGCATTGGTGATCATTTTCCAACAGTCTATCGACTCGGGATCAGTTCCTATGGACTGGAGGGTAGCTAATGTAACACCACTTTTTTAAAAAGGAGGGAGAGTGAAAATGGGTAATTATAGACTGGTTAGCCTGACTTCAGGAGTGGGGAAAATGTTGGAATCAATTATTAAGGATGAAATAGCAGTGCATTTGGAAAGCAGTGACAGGATCAGTCCAAGTCAGCATGGATTTATGAAGGGGAAATCATGCTTGACCAATCTTCTGGAATTTTTTGAGGATGTAACTAGTAGAGTGGACAAGGGAGAACCAGTGGATGTGGTGTATTTGGACTTTCAAAAGGCTTTTGACAAGGTCCCACACAAGAGATTGGTGTGAAAAATCAAAGCACATGGTATTGGGGGTAATGTATTGACGTGGATAGAGAACTGGTTGGCAGACAGGAAGCAGAGAGTCGGGATAAACGGGTCCTTTTCTGAATGGCAGGCAGTGACTACTGGAGTGCTGCAAGGCTCAAGCTGGGACCCCAGCTCTTTACAATATACATCAATGATTTGGATGAAGGAATTAAGTGTAATATCTCCAAGTTTGCAGATGACACTAAACTGGGTGGCGGTGTGAGCTGTGAGGAGGACGCTCAGGGACTGCAGGGTGACTTGGACAAGTTACTTGAGTGGGCAACTGCATGGCAGATGCAGTATAATGTGAATACTTGTGAGGTTATCCACTTTGGGGGCAAAAACACGAAGGCAGAATATTATCTGAATGGTGGTAGATTAGGAAAAGGGGAGGTGCAATGAGACCTGGGTGTCATGGTTCATCAGTCATTGAAAGTTGGCATGCAGTTACAGCAGGCGGTGAAGAAGGCAAATGGTATGTTGGCCTTCATAGCTAGGGGATTTGAGTATAGGAGCAGGGAGGTCTTACTGCAGTTGTACAGGGCCTTGGTGAGGCCTCACCTGGAATATTGTGTTCATTTTTGTCTCGTAATCTGAGGAAGGACGTTCTTGCTATTGATTGAGTGCAGCGATGATTCACCAGACTGATTCCTGGGATGGCCGGTCTGACATATGAGGAGAGACTGGATCAACTGGGCCTTTATACATTGGAGTTTAGAAGGATGAGAGGGGATCCCATAGAAACATATAAGATTCTGACGGGACTGGGCAGGTTAGATGCAGGAAGAATGTTCCAGATGTTGGGGAAGTCCAGAACCAGAGGACAATCTTAGGATAAGGGGTAGTCCATTTAGGATTGAGATGAGGAGAAACTTCTTCACTCAGAGAGTTGTTAACCTGTGGAATTCCCTGCCACAGAGAGTTGTTGATGCCAGTTCATTGGATATATTCAAGAGGGAGTTAGATATGGCCCTTACGGCTAAAGGGATCAATGGCTATGGAGAGAAAGCAGGAAAGGGGTACTGAGAGAATGATCAGCCATGATCTTATTGAATGGTGGTGCAGGCTCGAAGGGCCGAATGGCCTACCTCTGCACCTATTTTCTATGTTTCTATGTTTCTGTTTCTATGTTTCTATGAGCCTTTTACTGTTGCCCATGCCGGAGGTGGAAACGCCACAGCCTGCAGACCTACTGTTGGTCATGGATGCCTTTGAGAGTGAAGGGTCGCCTGTCACTGCTCAACAAGTTAGGACCTGGACCAGTTAGGATCCGATCTTATCTGTTGTAAAACGTTACGTCCTTAGTGGTGATTGGCTGGCCATTCCCAGGGAAGTGTGTGATGAGACAAAACCTTACAACTGTCGCAAAAACGAACTATCCATTCAATCTGATTGTTTGCTATGGGATAATCATGTTCTTGTGCCCAAGAAAGGCAGGGAGAGATTTGTACCGGATTTACACAGTACCCATCCAAGTATTGTGATGATGAAGGCCATTGCCAGGTCTGGCCTGGCATTGACTCTGATTTGCATCAGTACAACACTTGCATGCAGTTAAGCAATGCACCAGTGGAATCTCCGCTAAGTCTGTGGTTGTGGCCATCCAAACAATGGTCGAGGATCCACATCGACTTAGCGGGTCCTTTCCTGGGCAAAATGTTTTTGGTGGTGGTGGATGCACATTCCAAATGGATAGAATGTGTAATCATGTCATCCAGCACATCCACAGCCACCATTGAGAGCCTTCTTGCCATGTTCGCCACTCATAGTCTGCCCGACATCGTTGTGAGCGACAACGGATCGTGCTTCACGAGTTTGGAGTTTCAAGAGTCTATAAGACGCAATGTTATCAAGCACGTAAGGTCAGCACCATTCAAACCAGTGTCCAATGGTCAAGCGGAGCGGTCAGTCCAAACCATCAAGCAGAGCCTGAAACGTGTAATTCACGGTTCTTTGCAGACTCGCTTGTCACGCATACTGCTTAGTTACAGGATGAGACCCCACTCACTTCCCGGGGTCCCTCCTGCTGAATTGTTGATGAAGAGAGGTCTCAAGACCAATCTCCTGCTTATCCACCCTGATCTTAATGATCATGTTGAAAACAGACGTCAACATCAGCAGTGGTATCATGATCGCACTGCGTGTCACGTGATATCTCTGTTAAAGATCCTGTGTATGTGCTAAATTATGGTCAAGGCCCCAAGTGGGTCACTGGCACTGTTACAGCCAAGGAGGGTAACAGGATGCTTATTGTCAGGCTCACTAATGGGAAAACATGCAGGAGGCACATTGATCAGATGAAATTGCGGCACACAGACGAACCGGAACAGCTTGAAGAAGACATCATCAATCACCAACCGATTCATATTCAGCCATCAGAAGACCCTGCTGTTGTCAATGAATCTGGACCTTCAATCCCCGACATGGACACTGCCACACCCATTAGAGTGACCATCAGAGGTCATTGGGCCACAGACACACACGTGCAGCCCTTCTATATAAAGAAAGCCTCCATGTTTAATCCTCACTTTGAGAGCTAATAAAGTAGTCAGGTCGCACCTGATTGAGTTCACGGTACTAACCCTATTGAGTTATTGCATACGCAACACTGTGTGAGTGAGAGCAGCCAGAGAGACTTAAAACGGGCACAGGTTCATGGCCCTGTCCAATTCTTAGCAGGGATGATATAAGTTATATAAGTTAGAATAACAACCTTACATTCAATGCAGGAGAATCACCATTATACTGATTATTATACTTAGGACGTGCATCATTAAAATATAAAGTCGTACTTACTCTTGCTGAAGCAATAAGGCTGTTTCAAAATTTGCGGCACTGGTTGGAGCCCCTGGGCTCGTGGGACGCAGATGAGACGACCTCAGCTATCTCGTCCCATAACCTGCGGTACGTCCGTGGTGCTGGTTTCCCATCACACTCCACCCCGGTCAATTGGGCCCAGCGGAGGTGCACCTCTGCCACGAGGGCCACGTTGGCCTCCTCAGAGAAGTGTTTGGCCCTCTTCTTCCCCATCTCTACATCTCTCCCACTTTCGTCGCTGTCAGACATATTTCTCTGTCTTTCTTTCTCTCTCTCTCTTTTCTCTCACCTCTCTGTCTCTGCCTTTCTCCTCTCTCTCTTTCTCTCGCTCTCTCTCTCTCTCCTCTCTCGATCTCCTTCTGTGCATGTGTGGATGACCCTGACTGCCTGAAACGCGGGAAAACATGACCACCAAAAAAAAATTGCTTATGCGCAGAAGGCCGTTGCTAGGGAAGCTTTTGCGTTCGCCATAGCTGGGCTATCGCTGGGCGATGTGACATCACTGGGCTATCGGCGAGCTGAAAATCGCGATCCAAAAAAGGGCCGATGTTCCAGCGATCATGAAGGCTGCAACATCGCTAAGGCTGGCACAGCACCCATTTCTTGGGCCCTAGCGAACAAAGTGGAAAGTCTAGCCCATAGTGCCTTGCATGCCATCAGGACGTTCCAAAGTGCTTCACAGCCAATAAAGTACTTTTGAAATGTAGTCACTGTTGCAATGTAGGGAAACAGTAGAAGAATAAGGTGGCAGCTATCCAGAAACATATTCAATACAAAACACCACAGAGATAAGAAGCCTGTAGTGATGGTCATGCACAGTTTTATCCCTAGCCTTGCTACAATCAGAACGCTAATAGTGAAGGCTTTAAACTTTCAGTGAGAAGTTAAACATTGCAACAGGGGGTTCTAGGGCTGAATAAGGTTATATGAAGAGACCATGAAAGGATTTAAACATGAGGATGAGAATGTGAAATTGGAGGTGTGTGTGTGGGGGGGTGGTTGTGGGGGGCAGGGTGCAGGGGTGATGGATAGGTTGCAGGAAGCAGAGTTTTGTATGAGCTGAAGTTTACGGAGGGTGGAGGATGGGAGGCTGGCCAGGAGAGCATTGCAATGCACTCAAAATTACCAGAAATTGAATTTCTGAAATCAACATCTGCTCTTGCTATAGTACATTTGCTGGATAAGATCTTTGCAGTTCATGGAATTCCAAAAGCTGTCAGGATTGATAAAACTGCAAGTGTGCAGAATCCCAGCAATTCTTAGACTATTCTAAATCTCACCACAGAAGATAATCCCACATTGCTAGAAGTCAATGGAGAAGTAGAAAGATTCATGGAAATGCTAAAAAGGCAGTCCTCACAGCTGAAGTTAAAGGGAAATCAAAAATTGTCAAGTCATTCCACACATGAGTATACGTGAAGCATCAACTGCAAGTTTATTCAATCAAAAAATGAGAATTATTTTCCCATTATTGATCAAAACAAACTATAATGAGGCAATTTTCAAGGACAAGAAACAGTTGAAGAGCGACATGAAGGAATATGAAGGCAGAGATCAAAGAAGGATACAAAGGAACAGAATTTCCTGGAAAGTTTCAGTGTAACTACAGTGTAAATGTGGAGTTGTGCCGATTTGTTCCAAGGTAATTTCCGTGTAACTGACTTAAGCTAGTTTTATGCCGAAACCTCACTACTCATGAATTTCTTCAATCATTTGAGTCACTCCCGAGTTACGTCCACCGAAACCCCACTTATTTAATTAACATAAAAAGACCTGCAAATGTAAGTTTCCTGCACTTGCATAGGTCTGTCTGCAGGAGAGGGTGAGGTTGGAGGTGAGTGGGCAAGAAAAGGTTTATAAAGAGGGGGCAATGGTCATCATATGTAGTTTCAGCTTCATGTGCTTTCTCAAAGTATTGCAATGCCCTTACACTCAGCCATTATTTCTTCAAGCATCAATGTCCACAGATTCACAAGCTCTGCTGTTTTTCACAAGCATTGCAGGAAGAGACCGGCCACTCCGTTGACCCCACTTCAAGATCCACAGCTTCCGCCACATCCTCACCAATACTATCCTGGCATCTTACCTGCACAAACACCAGCGCAGAGACATCCATTCTCAAGAAACTAGACATTCAGAAGGTTTGTCACCAGATGAATCATTGAGCACTCGTGTGAGTGAGGACTTGAGGGTGGAAGAAAGAGTGTTGTTAATTCAAGGAGTGGAGAGAAATGATTGCCCTTAGCTGATTAATAAAGGGGCCCAGTCTTCATAAGTACAATGATCCAGGAGTATTGATTTAATGTGGAAGCAGTCGAAACATTTTCCATGCAAATGTGGAGCAGCGTGTGGAGGTGCGTCGCTGAGTCGTGAGCAGCATCGAGGAGGTGCGTGGAGAGGCGTGAGTTCCGGGGTCGGCGAGAGGCGAGCCGGTGCAGCGACAGGGAGAAGGCAAAAAAGAAGGAGGAAGAAACAGAAAGGTGACGTCACAGCCAAGGGGGTAAGTGATTGGCTGGTGATTGGTGAGAAGTTTTTCTTTTTTCTCTTCTGTCACAGTGAGTAAACTTTAGCATTGTTGTTGCTTATCTAAGGGTTAAGTCATGGCAGGACAGCTCGGTCACGTGTTATGCTCCTCCTGTACCATGTGGGAACTCAGGGACGACTCCAGTGCTCCTGACGACTACGTGTGTGGGAAGTGTATCCGCCTCCAGCTCCTGACGGACCGCGTTGCGGAGTTAGAGCTGAGGGTGGATTCACTCTGGAGCATCCACGATGCTGAGAATGACGTGAGTAGCACGTGTAGCGAGTTGGTCGTACCGCAGGTAAAGGATCCACAGCCAGATAGGGAATGGAAGACCAGCAGGAAGAGCAGTGCAAGGAAGGTAGTGCAGGGGTCCCCTGTGGTCATCCCCCTGCAAAACAGATACACTGCTTTGAGTACTGTTGGGGTGGATGACTCATCAGGGGAGGGCAGCAGCAGCTAATTTCATGGCACCATGGCTGGCTCTGTTGCACAGGAGGGCAGGAAAAAGAGTGGGAGAGCAATAGTGATAGGGGATTCAATGGTAAGGGGAATAGATAGGCGTTTCTGCGGTCGCAACCGAGACTCCAGGATGGTATGTTGCCTCCCTGGTGCAAGGGTCAAGGATGTCTCGGAGCAGGTGCAGGACATTCTAAAAATGGAGGGAGAACAGCCAGTTGTTGTGGTGCACATTGGTACCAACGACATAGGTAAAAAAAGGAATGAGGTCCTACGAAACGAATTTAAGGAGCTAGGAGCTTAATTAAAAAGTAGGACCTCAAAAGTAGTAATCTCGGGATTGCTACCAGTGCCACATGCTAGTCAGAGTAGGAATCGCAGGATAGCGCAGATGAATACGTGGCTTGAGCAGTGGTGCAGCAGGGAGGGATTCAAATTCCTAGGGCATTGGAACCGGTTCTGGGGGAGGTGGGACCAGTACAAACCGGATGGTCTGCACCTGGGCAGGACCAGAACCAATATCCGAGGGGGAGTGTTTGCAAGTGCTGTTGGGGAGGAGTTAAACTAATATGGCAGGGGGATGGGAACCAATGCAGGGAGACAGAGGGAAACAAAAAGGAGACAAAAGCAAAAGACAGAAAGGAGATGAGGAAAAGTGGAGGGCAGAGAAACCCAAGGCAAAGAACAAAAAGGGCCACTGTACAGCAAAATTCTAAAAGGACAAAGGGTGTTAAAAAAACAAGCCTGAAGGCTTTGTGTCTTAATGCAAGGAGTATCCATAATAAGGTGGATGAATTAACTGTGCAAATAGATGTTAACAAATATGATGTGATTGGGATTACAGAGACGTGGCTCCAGGATGATCAGGGCTGGGAACTCAACATCCAGGGGTATTCAACATTCAGGAAGGATAGAATAAAAGGAAAAGGAGGTGGGGTAGCATTGCTGTTTAAGGAGGAGATTAATGCAATAGTTAGGAAGGACATTAGCTTGGATGATGTGGCATCGATATGGGTAGAGCTGCAGAACACCAAAGGGCAAAAAACGTTAGTGGGAGTTGTGTACAGACCTCCAAACAGTAGTAGTGATGTTGGGGAGGGCATCAAACAGGAAATTAGGGGTGCATGTAATAAAGGTGCAGCAGTTATAATGGGTGACTTTAATATGCACATAGATTGGGCTAACCAAACTGGAAGCAATATGGTGGAGGAGGATTTCCTGGAGTGCATAAGGGATGGTTTTCTAGACCAATATGTCGAGGAACCAACTAGGGGGGAGGCCATCTTATACTGGGTGTTGTGTAATGAGAGAGGATTAATAAGCAATCTCGTTGTGCGAGGCCCCTTGGGGAAGAGTGACCATAATATGGTGGAATTCTGCATTAGGATCGAGAATGAAACAGTTAATTCAGACACCATGGTCCAGAACTTAAAGAAGGGTAACTTTGAAGGTATGAGGCGTGAATTAGCAAGGATAGATTGGCGAATGATACTGAAGGGGTTGACTGTGGATGGGCAATGGCAGACATTTAGAGACCGCATGGATGAACTACAACAATTGTACATTCCTGTCTGGCGTAAAAATAAAAAAGGGAAGGTGGCTCAACCGTGGCTATCAAGGGAAATCAGGGATAGTATTAAAGCCAAGGAAGTGGCATACAAATTGGCCAGAAAAAGCAGCGAACCCGGGGACTGGGAGAAATTTAGAACTCAGCAGAGGAGGACAAAGGGTTTGATTAGGGCAGGGAAAATGGAGTAAGAGAAGAAGCTTGCAGGGAACATTAAGACGGATTGCTAAAGTTTCTATCGATATGTAAAGAGAAAAAGGTTAGTAAAGACAAACATAGGACCCCTGCAGTCAGATTCAGGGGAAGTCATAACGGGGAACAAAGAAATGGCGGACCAATTGAACAAGTACTTTGGTTCGGTATTCACTAAGGAGCACACAAACAACCTTCCGGATATAAAAGGGGTCAGAGGGTCTAGTAAGGAGGAGGAACTGAGGGAAATCCTTACGAGTTGGGAAATTGTGTTGGGGAAATTGACGGGATTGAAGGCCGATAAATCCCCAGGGCCTGATGGACTGTATCACAGAGTACTTAAGAAGTGGCCTTGGAAATAGCGGATGAATTGATAGTCATTTTCCAACATTCCATTGACTCTGGATCAGTTCCTATCGAGTGGAGGGTAGCCAATGTAACCCCACTTTTTAAAAAAGGAGGGAGAGAGAAAACAGGGAATTATAGACCGGTCAGCCTGACATCGGTAGTGGGTAAAATGATGGAATCAATTATTAAGGATGTCATAGCAGCGCATTTGGAAAGAGGTGACATGACAGGTCCAAGTCAGCGTGGATTTGTGAAAGGGAAATCATGCTTGACAAATCTTCTGGAATTTTTTGAGGATATTTCCAATAGAGTGGACAAGGGAGAACCAGTTGACGTGGTATATTTGGACTTTCAGAAGGCTTTCGACAAGATCCCACACAAGAGATTAATGTGCAAAGTTAAAGCACATGGGATTGGGGGTAGTGTGCTGACATGGATTGAGAACTGGTTGGCAGACAGGAAGCAAAGAGTAGGAGTAAATGGGTACTTTTCAGAATGGCAGGCGGTGACTAGTGGGGTACCGCAAGGTTCTGTGCTGGGGCCCCAGCTGTTTACACTGTACATTAATGATTTTAGACGAGGGGATTAAATGTAGTATCTCCAAATTTACGGATGACACTAAGTTGGGTGGCAGTGTGAGCTGCGAGTAGGATGCTATGAGGCTGCAGAGCGACTTGGATAGGTTAGGTGAGTGGGCAAATGCATGGCAGATGAAGTATAATGTGGATAAATGTGAGGTTATCCACTTTGGTGGTAAAAACAGAGAGACAGACTATTATCTGAATGGTGACAGATTAGGAAAAGGGGAGGTGCAACGAGACCTGGGTGTCATGGTACATCAGTCATTGAAGGTTGGCATGTAGGTACAGCAGGCGGTTAAGAAAGCAAATGGCATGTTGGCCTTCATAACAAGGGGATTTGAGTACAGGGGCAGGGAGGTGTTGCTACAGTTGTACAGGGCCTTGGTGAGGCCACACCTGGAGTATTGTGTACAGTTTTGGTCTCCTAACCTGAGGAAGGACATTCTTGCTATTGAGGGAGTGCAGCGAAGGTTCACCAGACTGATTCCCGGGATGGCGGGACTGACCTATCAAGAAAGACTGGATCAACTGGGCTTGTATTCACTGGAGTTCAGAAGAATGAGAGGGGACCTCATAGAAACGTTTAAAATTCTGATGGGTGCAGACAGGTTAGATGCAGGAAGAATGTTCCCAATGTTGGGGAAGTCCAGAACCAGGGGTCACAGTCTAAGGATAAGGGGTAAGCCATTTAGGACCGAGATGAGGAGAAACTTCTTCACCCAGAGAATGGTGAACCTGTGGAATTCTCTACTCCAGAAATTTGTTGAGGCCAATTCACTAAATATATTCAAAAAGGAGTTAGATGAAGTCCTTACTACTAGGGGGATCAAGGGGTATGGTAAGAAAGCAGGAATGGGGTACTGAAGTTGCATGTTCAGCCATGAACTCATTGAATGGCGGTGCAGGCTAGAAGGGCCGAATGGCCTACTCCTGCACCTATTTTCTATGTTTCTATGTTTCTAAATGGCTGAGACAATGGACAAATTTCAGGAACTTTATCATGACCCACAGACCACCATGGAGACTGTGACAGCCCAGGAAATTTCAACAGCATCAAGGTTCCAGGAAGAGCTTTTAAGGATATTGATGGGATCTGGAGTGATACCTAATAGTGTTGCAATTGCTACTTTGAACAGAACACTTTCACAGGGCTGGCACATAATCTTTGGGGAAACTTAGATTTTTTAATTTCGTCCAAAAAAAGCAGTGCATGCCGAAAAAATGGCGCAAATCACTGGGGAAACTTGAACCCCTAGTTCCTAATCTACTACTTCTACAAAATGCTCCCTGAGTGAGATGAGGTTGAGTGGTGAGTGGCTGTGATGATTTTTCTGGAGTCTTAGAGACCTGAGGTGACTGAGGATAGCTACTGTCCTCGAGAGAACAGCTTCAAACAACTTGATGCTTGTCATTGTGATAGGTGCCAGGCCCATATCTGAAGCCCCCTCATGTGAAGGCATTGGAAATGATGTTAAAGAAGTGGGTTCATTGCAAATCTGTGGAGAGACAGTGACATCTGCATTCATTCTTTGAAGTCCACTGGGGTTAAGCATAGTTTTTGAGGGCTGCATTGATTGTACCCACATTGCCTTGCGAGCACCGCTGGAAGATTCCGAGATGCACAGGAACAGAAAAGCCTTTCACTCCGTTAATGTGCAACTCGTGTGTGACGACATGCATCGCATATTTTCACTTAATGTAAGATGCCCTGGAAGTACCCATGATGCATTCATCCTATATGAGAGCGCTATATCTGCCATGTTTTAGCAGCAGCCAGAAGAGCAGAGCTGGTTCCTGGGAAATAGAGGGTACGGCCTCACCATCTGGCTCATGATGCTCCTACGCGTAATCTGGATGGAAGCTGACCGGGAATACAACATGTCGCACATTGCGACGCACAGCATAATAGAGAGGATATTGACATCTTGAAACAGCGTTTCCATTATCTGGACCATTCTGGAGGCTACTTGCAATACTCCGCTGAGATTGTCGATCAGTTCACTGTTGTGTGCTGCATGCTGCATAACTTAGCCATTATGAGGCAACAGCAGCTGGTAGTAGAAGACCCACCTGAGGTGAGAGTGGCTGATAATGAGGAGGAAGATGTAAATAATGAGGAGGAGGAGGCGGGCGGGGATGAGGAAGCAACTACCTGAACCCGGAGCACAAAGGCTTGGAGGGTGGGCTGTCGTGCCCCTTTAACGATTGCTTGAGCCTTGCGCCAGCAGGTCATCCATGAACGTTTGGCTGCCTGAAGGCTCAGCGGCAATTATTCCAAATGGGCCATGTTTACTGTTTGGACCTGTTCCATAATGTTGTGTTCTGTTAATGGAACAAATACTGGAAATGATTCTTCTTTACTTCAAAAAGTTGTGTTAATAATAGAACAAATAATGGAAATGATTCTACTTTAGTTCAAAACGTTGTGTTAATAATGGAACAAATAATGTAAATGATTCAGTTATAATTTAAAATAATTTTATTCAAAAGTTTAACAAACACTTGTTTGTACTTAACTTTAATAAAAATATTCTTGTTTCAAAATTTAAAGTTTTCAGTTAAGATTACTTACAAACTTTAATATCACTTAAAAACTCTAAGCTCACTTAAAAACTCTAAGATCACTTACAAACTATTGAACTTGTAAATTTACATAACTTACAAAAAACTTTTAATTTGAGAACAGTTACAACAATAACAACAATAATAACAACGACAACAACAGCAGCAAAGAATGGCTGCACCCATCTCTCCTCCACCTTATTCTAAGACCGCCCGCTATGCTTGGTCGTGATGACTCCCCATCACTGCCCGCAGCGGTGACGCAGCGCTTCTTGGGTTGGTACCAAGCTTATTCTTTTGAACATCTCGGTAATGCACACTTTTTGATGGGAGGGCAGGCGGTAATGTGGAAGGCCTGGCTTGGGCGTCTTCAGAGACTAGTCTGGGGATTGGAGTGGGAGTGGCAGTTGATTCTGTCAATGGGCGCGGGATCTGGGTGCCTTCCCTTATTACAGCAGCTAACTCCAACATTCACTGCCTCATGTGCCCTGACAGTGTCTCAACTATCTCCAACATTAAATTAATTAGTGGAGGGGTGGATTCAGATGAGCGAAAATGTAAAAAGTCGAAGAATAAGGAGAAGGCAATAGAACAGGATAGCACTGGGAGAAATGAAAACCAAAGTGTGCCAGAAAGGGACAGAATGTATAAACATAAAGGTAAATCAGAAAGTAGGGTCAAAGAAGGAAAAAATGGTAAAAAAAACAAATTTAAAAGCTCCTTATCTGAATGCACGTAGCATTCATAATAAAATAGATGAATTGACAGCATAAATAGATATAAATGGGTATGATCTGATAGCCATTACAGAGATGCGGTTGCAAGGTGACCATGACTGGGAACTAAATATTCAGGGGTATTTGACAATTCAGAAGGACAGACAGAAAGGAAAAGGAGGTGAGGTAACTCTGTTAATGAAGGGTGAGATCAGTGCATTAGTGAGAAATGATATTGACTCAGAAGATCAAGATGTTGAACCAGTTTGGGTGGAGATAAGGAATAATAAGGGGATAAAGTCGCTGGTGGGCGTAGTCTATAGACCACCTAACATTAGCTACACTGCTGGACAGAGTATAGATCAAGAAATAATGGAGGCTTATAATAAAGGAACGGCAATAATCATGGGCGATTTCAACCTTTATATTGATTGGACAAAGCAAATTGGCCAGGGTAGCCTTGAGGAAGAGTTTATAGAGTGTATCCGGGATAGTTTTCTTGAACAGTACATTGCGGGACCAACCAGGGAGCAGGCTATCTTAGATCTGGTATTGTGTAATGAGACAGGATTAATAAATAATCTCGTAGCAAAGGATCCTCCAGGAATGAGTGATCATAGCATGGTCGAATTTCAAATTCAGTTGGAGGGTGAGAAAGTTGGTTCTCAAACCAGTGTCCTAAGCTTAAATCATCATCGGCAGTCCCTCGCATCGAGGATGACCCACTTCCACGCCATAAAATTCACAGGTGTTTCAATGAGGGACTTAATATTCCAGGTCGGGAACTACATGTTGAAGTGTGGAAGATGCCTATGTGTGGATTTTTTTTTAACATTGAGCTTAAATAAAGGAGGTACGAGAGCAGAGTTGGCTAAAGTGGACTGGGAAAATAGATTAGAGTATGGGACAGTTGATGAGCAGTGGCAGACATTTAAGGAGATATTTCATAACTCGCAACAAAAATATATCCCAATGAGAAGGAAAGACTGTAAGAGAAGAGTTAACCATCCGTGGCTAACTAAGGAAATAAGGAATGGTATCAAATTGAAAACAAGGGCATACAATGTAGCCAAGACCAGTGGGAGGCCTGAGGATTGGGAATGTTTTAAAAGCTAGCAAAGAACAACTAAAAAAATGATAAAGAGAGAGGAGATCGATATTGAAAGTAAACTAGCATGAAATATAAAAACAGATAGCAAGAGTTTCTATAGGTACATAAAAAGGAAAAGAGTGGCTAAAGTAAATGCTGGTCCTCTAGAGGATGAGAGTGGGGAATTAATAATGGAGAAAAGGGAAATGGCAAAGACGTTGAACAAATATTTTGTATCGGTCTTAACAGTAGAAGACACTAAAAACATCCCACTAGTGGATAATCAAGGGGCTATAGGGAGGGAGGCACTTAATACAATCACAATCACTAATGAAGTAGTACTTGGTAAAATAATGGGACTAAAGGCAGACAAGTCCCTTGGACCTGATGGCTTACATCCTGGGGTCTTAAAAGAAGTGGCTGCAGAGATAGTGGATGCATTGATTATAATCTACCAAAATTCACTGGATTCTGGGGCGGTCCCAGTGGATTGGAAAACTGCATATGTAACGCAACTATTTTTTTTAAAAAGGGAAGAAACTATGGACCAGATAGTCTAACATCTGTCATTGGGAAAATGCGGGTGTCCATTATTAAGGAAGCAGTAACGGGAGATTTGAAAAAGCATAATTCAAGCAAGCAGATTCAGCATGGCCTTTTGAAAAGGAAATCATGTTTGACAAATTTGCTGGAGTTCTTTGAGGATGTAATTAGCAGGGTGGATAAGGGGCAACCAGTGGATGTGATGTATTTGGATTTCAAGAAAGCATTTGATAAGGTGCCACATAAAAGGTTACTGCACAAGATAAAGGTTTACGAGGTTGGGAGTAATATATTAGCATGGATAGAGGATTGACTAACGAGCAGAAAACAGAGAGTCGGGATAAATGGGTCATTTTCCGGTTGGCAAACAGTGACTAGTGGGATGGCGCAGGGATCGGTACTGGGGCCTCAACTATTTATAATCGATATTAATAACTTGGATGAAGGGATTAAGTGTAATGTAGCCAAGTGTGCTGATGATACAAAGATGGGTGGGAAAGCAAATTGTGAGGAGGACACAAAAACATCTGCAGAGGGATATAGACAGGCTAAGTGAGTAGGCAACAATTTGGCAGATGGAGTATAATATGGGAAAATGTGAGGTTATCCACTTTGGCAGAAAAGATAGAAAGGCAAATTAAAATGTAAATGCAGAAAAATTGCAAAGTGCTGCAGTACAGAGGGACCTGGGGCTCCTTGTACATGAAACATAAAAAGTTAATATGCAGGGAAAGCAAGTAATCAGGAAGGCAAATGGAATATTGTCCTTTACTGCAAGGGGGCTAGAGTATAAAAGCAGAGAAATCCTGCAACAACTCTACAGGGTATTCATAAGGCCACACCTAGAGTACTGCGTATAGTTTTGGTCTCCGTATTTAAGGAAGAATATACTTGTTTTGGAGGCTCTTCAGAGAAAGTTCACTAGGTTGATTCCAGAGATGAGGGGGTTGACTTATAAAGATAGGTTGAGTAGGTTGGGCCTATACACATTAGAGTTCAGAAGAATGAGGAATGATCTTATCGAAACATATGTTAATGAGGGGACTCGACAAGGTTGTTGCAGAGAAGATATTTCCACATGGGGAAATTAAAACGTTAGGGTCATCGTCTCAGAATAAGGGGCTGCCCATTTAAAACTGAGATGAGGAGGAATTTCTTCTCCACACGGTTGTAAATCTATGGAATTCTCTGCCCAAGAGACCTGTGGAGCCTGGGTCATTGAATATATTTAAGGCAGAGATAGACATATTTTTGAGCACTAAGGGAATAAAGGGTTATGGGGAGTGGGCAGGGAAGTGGAGCTGAGTCCATGATCAGGTCAGACATCATCTTATTAAATGGTAGAGCAGGCTCGAAGGAGCAGGTGGCCTACTCCTGCTCCTATTTCTTATGTTCTTATGTTCTTATTCCCTCCCTCATGTTTGTCAACAGTGTCTCAGCTATTAGTGACATGCATCCCTCATGTTGAGCAACAGTGTTTCAACTACCTGCAACATTCTATCCCTCATGTTCACTGACAGCGCATCAGCTACCTGCGACATTCCCTCCCTCACGTGCACTGACATTGTATCCGCTGCCTGAGACATTCCCTCCCTCATGTTCCCAGGCAGTGTTCCCATTTCTCGAGAGAGTGTTGTTACTTCTCCTGATAGTCCCACCTCAACCACCTCACTGATGGTGTCCAGGAGTGATCACGTAAGGTCAATGCTCTCCACACTCATTGCCATCATCTGAACCACACCTGTTAGATCCTAAACCTCAGGAGAGCACTGGGTGTGCCTCGTTGCATTCCACTGGGACCCGCAGCCTCAGACGGTGGGGCCCTGAGTGTGCCTTGCTGCATCCCACTGGGACCCACAGCCTTGGACAGTGGGGCCCTGGGTGTGCCTCGCTTCATCCCACTGGAACCCACAGCCTCGGACGGTGGGGCCCTGGGTGTGCCTCGCTGCACCCCACTGGAATCCCCAGCCTTGGACTGTGGGAAACCATGAAAAGTCCCAGCAACACTCGTACCACTCAGGAAAGGGGCTGGCACCTTAATGGGTGGCACCTGCACCTTCAGGAAAGGGGTACTGAGGTGAATGATCAGCCATGATCTTATTGAATGATGGTGCAGGCTCGAAGGGCCGAATGGCCTACTCCTACACCTATTTTCTATGTTTCTATGTTTCTCCTCCAGAGTGAGTACAACAGTGGGGGCTTCATCCATCCCCTCCCCCTCCCCCTCACCCCCATGCTCTTGGTCTGGAAGGTGGGATTGGAAGTTGTTCTCCTCTTCAGGCTCGTCCGCGTCTGAATCTTCTTCTGCATCGTCAGGGTTACGCTCAAGTTCTGCAAAATATAACAGAATCGACAAATCATTAGCAGCAGAGGAGGGGGCAGGGTGTGTGGCATGAGTAGGCTCACACAGCGTAGGTAGCAGGCTGGTTTGAAGGACCATGATGAATGATAGCACATTGCACCAACCGAAGCGTAGCTGAGGGAAATATCCCCATGAACTGAAGCATGGCTAGCCCGCGCAGTACTTAACTTTTTTGCAAAGCCTGAATGTGGAATTTGCAGGACTTACCCCCTCCCTTGAGTGTGGGCCCAGCTTGTGCAGTGGTGGTTGCTTTTCTCCAGGCAGGACCCATCAAAGCAATGACCCTGCCTTCCAAGGGTGTCACTGGATGCAGATTTGCTGAGCCTCCTCCTGTTCGAGTTTTCTCTCTTTTGTTGTGTGCCACCTTCCTCTGCAAAGATGAAAATATAACTTTTTAGAGAGGTGTCTTTTTGCTGGGTGGGACATACAGATGGTCACATTTACAATTGAAATTCCAGTGAATAAATGAAAATATTACTTATACTAACTATTTGACCAAGGTCCTGCAACTTCTTTTTACACTGGCCTCCAGACCTCGAGGTGGTCACCATTGCACAGTAATTTTCTGCAACTTGGTTCCAGCGTTTCTTCATTTCATTTGGTGAAACCTTTATGTGAGCTCTGCTGGTGTCCAGCTCGTGCCATGTGGCCGCAATCATAGTAACTAGTGCCTCCAATTCATCCAGTAAGAAATTCTTGGTCCTTGCACCGCGTTGTATCTTGTATTGCAACTCCGATTTTTCCAATGACATGAAACGAGGATGACTTGCTTCCTCGCCAAATGAAGGACCTAATTTTCAGCCAAAGGTGGGTAGCAGAAATGTTACAAGGCACCCTCAAAGCCTCCCTGATAAAGTGCAACATCCCCACTGACACCTGGGAATCCCTGGCCAAAGACTGCCCTAAGTGGAGGAAGTGCATCCGGGAGGGCGCTGAGTATCTCGAGTCTCATCGCTGAGACCATGCAGAAATCAAGCTCTGGCAGCGGAAAACCAATCCCACCCACCCCTTCCCTCAACAACTACTTGTCCCACCTGTGACAGAGACTGTGGTTCCTGTATTGGACTGTACAGCCACCTAAGAACTCATGTTAAGAATGGAAGCAATTCTTCCTTGATTCCGAGGGACCGATGATAATATTCCAGATCCCAAACAACATCTTGAAGGGTAAAAGATGCCTGTGCGTGGATTTTTTTAACGTGTAGTGGCCATTACACACCAGCCACCACACGGGCTTGACCGAGCAAAGTCTTGACCCAGTGGCAAGGATTACCCAAGATGACTGGAGACCTACTCTGCTGCATGGACCTATTGCGCACACATATCACAGTGTGGACTGGCCCATGCTGCCCCTGGGCCCTCGCCTCTTCTGGCCCCGAATTCACGCCTCTCCCAGGTCCCGATCACATCCCTCTACATTCTCTCGCCTCTCCTTCGCCCCGACCTCGCCGCTCCTACTGTAGCTGCCCACACTCCAATCACCGACCTGGACCTTGATGACATCCCTCTTCGCTGCCGTCACCCTCCTGCAGCTCATGCTGCACCTTGAAGTTGTATGCTGCCATGCCGTCCAGGGGCCGCCACTCGCCACTCCTTTTATGGTCCTGACCTGCCGCTGATGGTCTCTCGCAGGTCAGGGCCACAACGCTGAAGAGTAGGGGGATAATGACATGGAAGAGATTAGGTTGGAGTGTCTTAGAGTCATGCAGTGCAAAACAGTACTTTGAGGAAAGTTGAGTAAAAGTAGCAGCAACATTTCTGACTCGACCTCCCCAAAGTAAAAAAGATTACTATGCAGGCAAAGAAGCATCAACCTTGAGTAACAATAAACAAAATGGTATCCTCAATGTGGTGCCCACTGCAGGGATACTTTGCAGCAGGTCTCAGTGCCACATATATAGTGGGAGTAAAACATTGGGATAGGTTTGTAGCAGATAGGGTGGGGGATGGAGGGAAGGGAATACCCACAATACCCCATTTAAATGTGGCAGAACCGGCTTCTGATGGGCTTTAAAAAGAACTGGAGGATCTTTGGAGGCAGAATAGCAGAATACAAGATTCCAAAGAGAATTAAAGTTCTCACACACAACAGGCTCTTTGAAAATGGCCAAATGCAAAGCTGGACTGGGCATGTGCGCCCATAGCAATCGCGTCAAAAACATTTTTTTTCTTTTGCACATGCGCTGAAGGGGGACATAATTTTTTCAGTGCAGACATTAGGCTCCACACACCGCCCCCCCTCCCCCACCACCTGCCAAAGCTAAAGGATCGGCTGCAAGTCACCAATTTCAAAAAATAGAACTGGGAAACTCGCTACTTATTTTTTTGGAGTAGTCGGGGCCAATTGAGCTATAGCAGGTAAATTACCTGGCAGAAATCTATTAAGAAGTAGTCTGTAGAAAGAAAGAAAAGATTTTGTTGGCACTTTCTGATGAATATTGTTGTTTAAAGTAAACTCTACTTCTGATTCTGTAGCTAGGACTTATTCAGTATTTGGCTTTCACTCACTTTACTTCAGGTACCTATGAAATATTGTACATTTTTTAATGCTGTAATAAGTACAGTTGGCATGTGTAGTACTCAGTCTGTACCTCTTGATCACATAGAGCTGGGAGTTTATGTCTGAGTCTGCTTTCAACATATTTGAGAGTGAAGATGATGGCAGCGGACATGTAGACTTCTTTCTTATGTATGAAATTGACAGAAGTATTGGAAAGTGAGGATTTTGTGAGGATGTTGGAAGGGAACAAATAGGCAGGTGTGAAATGACTTTATTTGCTGAATCAACCTTTATTTATTGAAAGGTCTGAGCTATCAGTTGCTATTAGGTAAGATCTACTTTTGGTAATGGATGGCTCTAAGACACTCCAATCTAACCTCTCCCATTTCTTTATTCCCCTACTCCTCATAATATGATGTAATGAAGAGTCATAATCTCATAGGCAGTCCCTCAAAACGAGGATGACTTGCTTCCATTCTACAAAAGGGATGAGTTCACAGGTGTTGCAATGAAGGACCTAATATTCCAGATCCTGAACTACATCTTGAAGGGCGGAAGATGCCTGTGCATGGATATTTTTACCATGTGGTGGCCATTGCACACCAGCCACCATATGGGCTTGACAGAGCTAGGTCTTGGTCCAGTGGCAAGGATTACCCAAGATGACTGGAGACCTGTTCTGCTGCACGGATCTAGTGCACACACATATCGCAGTGTGGACTGGCCCGTGCTGCCCCTGGGCCCGCGCCTCTTCTGGCCCCGAACTCATGCCTCTACCGGGTCCCAATCATATCCCTCTACATTCTCTCGCCGCTCCTTCGCCCTGACCTCACCGCTCCTGCTGTATCTGCCCACACTCCAATCACCCACCTTGTCATGTTTGTAACTGTAACACATAACTGTAACCAGTATGTAACAACACTGTACACTGTATACACCTGAGTAATGCACACCTTAACCACAGGGGGTAAACTTGTGGGAGACACTCCTCACCTGGTCATCCAGGTATATAAAGGGAGGTCCCACACAGGGTCAGCACTTCTTGGTCCTGGGAATAAAGGTTCAGGTCACGTAGTGACTTTGTCTGCAGTATATGCCTCGTGTGATTCTATAGTAAGGTATAAGGACACCACATTTGATGACGTGAAACGGGAATCAACGACCCACAAGGATGGCTACCGGTAGCACAGATAAACGGTACTGTGCTGGTGAGGACTGGGATGATTTTGTTTAGAGGCTCCAGCAGAGCTTTGTCACGAAGGACTGGCTGGGAGAGGAAGCGGCTGGCAAGCGGAGAGCGCGTCTACTGACCAGTTGTGGATCCAAGACGTATGCACTGATGAAAGACCTGCTCGCACCCGAGAAGCCGGTGGACAAGTCTTTTGAAGAGCTCAGCAGTCTGATCGGTGAGCACCTCAAACCGGCGAGCAGTATACACATGGCCAGGCACCGGTTCTACACACACCGGCGTTGGGAGCGATAAAGCATATCGGACTTTGTTGCGGACCTTTGGCATTTGGCCAGCCTCTGTAAGTTCACAGATGCCTGCAGGGGGGAGATGTTAAGGGATTTCTTCATTGAGGGCATTGGTCATGCTGGGATTTTCAGGAAGCTTATTGAGATCAAGGACTTGACTTTGGAAAGGGCAACATTGATAGCTCAGACCTTCATGGCAGGGGAAGAGGAGACCAAGATAATTTACACGCGCAGCCCTGGTTCCAACGTGGTGATGGACCAGGGAATTAACATTGTAAACGAGATTCAGAACCCCGCAGGCAGGCAAGGGCAATTCGACACCACCCAGGCAGCAACAGGCTCTAGGGTGGGCCAGCAACAGAGACAATGGCAGGGGGATCGGCAATTCACGCCATCACAAGGGACCATGCGTCCCGGGATGGGACCATTGACACTCATCAACAGAGTGCTCAGGAGTAATCAAAGAGAAAATCAGAGAGAAATGCCCGTTAACAGTTCCTTTGTTCACAACAATCTCAGCTCATGCTGGAGGTGCGGTGGCAGATATGCTGCGAAAACCTGTAGGTTTCAGCAATTTATCTGCAGAAACTGTAACTTCAGTGGACATTTGGCCAGAATGTGCAGAAAGCCCGTAGCAAGGCTAATTTAAGAGGCAGAGGAGCCAGACGAGGGGTCTGCAAGGCAGGGTGATGCTTGGGGCAAAGCTGTGGACGCTGAAGTCCAGCGGGTTCATGAGGCAGACGTCCACAGCTCGTATACCAAAACGCCATCTATGATGATGAAGGTTCGATTAAATGGCATCCTGGTACGCATGGAGCTGGACACAGGAGCCAGCCAGTCACTTATGAGTGCCCAACAATTTGAAAAACTATGGCCACTCAAAGCTAACAGGCCCAAACTGGAATGCATTGACACGCAGTTACGGACATACACAAGAGAGATCATCCCAGTATTAGGCAGTGCAAACTTGGTGGTCACACACAATGGATCGGAGAACCGGCTGCCACTCTGGATTGTCCCGGGGAATGGTCCCGCGCTCTTGGGGAGGAGCTGGTTAGCCGAGATGAATTGGAAATGGGGGGATGTGCACGCCATTTCATCTGTGGAGCGAAGTTCATGCTCACAGGTCCTACAGAAATTCGAGCCAATTTTTCAACCAGGTGTCGGAAATTTAAGGGCACCAAAGTAGTGATACGCATCACCCCAGATGCCAGACCAGTGCACCACAAAGCCAGAGCGTGAGAGAATTGAGAGTGAGTTGGACAGGCTGCTAAGAGAGGGCATAATTTCGCTTGTTGAATTCAGTGAAGGGGCAAGCCCCATCGTCCCTGTCCTTAAAGCGGATGGCTTGGTCAGGATTTGTGGCGACTACAAGGCCACCATCAACCGAGTGTCACTACAGGACCAATACCCGCTTCAAAGAGCGGAGGATCTTTTTGCCACGCTGGCAGGTGGCAAGCTGTTCACCAAGTTGGACCTCACTTCAGCCTACATGACTCAGGAACTGGCTGAAGAATCCAAGCTTCTGACCACCATCACTACGCACAAGGGGCTATTCGTTTACAACAGGTGTCCGTTTGGCATTCGTTCAGCGGCCGCTATAAGAACATAAGAACATAAGAATTAGGAACAGGAGTAGGCCATCTAGCCCCTCGAGGCTGCTCCGCCATTCAATAAGATCATGGCTGATCTGGTCGTGGACTCAGCTCCACTGACCCGCCCTCTCCCTGTAACCTTTAATTCCCTTATTGCTTAAAAATCTATCTATCTTTGACTTGAAAACATTCAATGAGCCAGCCTCAACTGCTTCCTTGGGCAGAGAATTCCACAGATTCACAACCCTCTGGGAGAAGAAATTCTTTCTCAACTCAGTTTTAAATTGGCTCCTCCGTATTTTGAGGCTGTGCACCCTAGTTCTAGTCTCCCCCACCAATGGAAACAACCTCTCTGCCTCTATCTTGTCTATCCCTTTCATGATTTTAAATGTTTCTATAAGATCACCCCTCATCCTTCTGAACTCCAAGGAGTAAAGACCCAGTCTACTCAATCTATCATCATAAGGTAACCCCCTCATTTCTCGAATTAGCCTAGTGAATCGTCTCTGTACCCCTTCCAAAGCTAGTATATCCTTCCTTAAGTAAGGTGACCAAAACTGCACGCAGTACTCCAGGTGCGGCCTTACCAATACCTTATACAGTTGCAGCAACACCTCCCTGCTTTTGTACTCCATCCCTTTCGCAATGAAGGCCAACATTCCATTTGCCTTCCTGATTACCTGCTGCACCTGCAAACTAACCTTTTGGGTTTCATGCACAAGGACCCCCAGGTCCCTCTGCACCACAGCATGTTGTAATTTCTCCCCATTCAAATAATATTCCCTTTTACTGTTTTTTTTCCCAAGGTGGATGACCTCACACTTTCCGACATTGTATTCCATCTGCCAAACCTTAGCCCATTCGTTTAACCTATCCAAATCTCCTTGCAGCCTCTCTGAGTCCTCTACACAACCCGCTTTCCCACTAATCTTAGTGTCATCTGCAAATTTTGTTGCACTACACTCTATCCCCTCTTCCAGGTCATCTATGTATATTGTAAACAGTTGTGGTCCCAGTACTGATCCCTGTGGTACACCCTCTAACCACCGATTTCCAACCGGAAAAGGACCCATTTATCCCGACTCGCTGCTTTCTGTTCGCCAGCCAATTCTCTATCCATACTAATACATTTCCTCTGACTCTGCGTACCTTTATCTTCTGCAGTAACCTTTTGTGTGGCACCTTATCGAATGCCTTGGAAATCTAAATACACCACATCCATCGGTACACCTCTATCCACCATGCTCGTTATATCCTCAAAGAATTCCAGTAAGTTAGTTAAACATGATTTCCCTTTCATGAATCCATGCTGCGTCTGCTTGATTGCACTATTCCTATCCAGATGTCCCGCTATTTCTTCCTTAATGATAGTTTCAAGCATTTTCCCCACTACAGATGTTAAACTAACCGGCCTATAGTTACCTGCCTTTTGTCTGCCCCCTTTTTTAAACAGAGGCGTTAGATTAGCTGCTCTCCAATCCGCTGGTACCTCCCCAGAGTCCAGAGAATTTTGGTAGATTATAACATATGCATCTGCTATAACTTCCGCCATCTCTTTTAATACCCTGGGATGCATTTCATCAGGACCAGGGGACTTGTCTACCTTCAATCCCATTAGTCTGTCCAGCACTACCTCCCTAGTGATAGTGATCATCTCAAGTCCTCCCTTCCCACGTTCCTATGACCAGCAATTTTTGGCATGGTTTTTGTGTCTTCCACTGTGAAGACGGAAGCAAAATAATTGTTTAAGGTCTCAGCCATTTCCACATTTCCCATTATTAAATACCCCTTCTCATCTTCTAAGGGACCAACATTTACTTTAGTTACTCTTTTCCGTTTTATAAATCTGTAAAAGCTTTTACTATCTGTTTTTATGCTTTGCGCAAGTTTACCTTCGTAATCTATCTTCCAATTCTTTATTGCTTTTTTAGTCATTCTTTGCTGTTGCTTAAAATTTTCCCAATCCTCTAGTTTCCCACTAACCTTGGCCACCTTATACGCATTTGTCTTTGATTTGATACTTTCCTTTATTTCCTTGGTTATCCACGGCTGGTTATCTCTTCTCTTGCCGCCCTTCTTTTTCACTGGAATATATTTTTGTTGCGCATTATGAAAGAGCTCCTTAAAAGTCCTCCACTGTTCCTCAATTGTGCCACCGTTTAGTCATTGTTTCCAGTCTACTTTAGCCAACTCTGCCCTCATCCCACTGTCGTCCCCTTTGTTTAAGCATAGTATGCTCGTTTCTGACACAACTTCCTCATCCTCAATCTGTATTACAAATTCAACCATATTGTGATCACTCATTCCGAGAGGATCTTTTACGAGGAGATCGTTTATTTTTCCTGTCTCGTTACACAGGACCAGATCCAAAATGGCTTGCTCCCTTGTAGGCTCTGTTACATACTGTTCTAAGAAACAATCCCGTATGCATTCTATGAATTCCTCCTCCAGGCTACCCCCTGCGATTTGATTTGACCAATTGATATGTAGGTTAAAATCCCCCATAACTACTGCCGTTCCTTTTTCACATGCCTCCATTATTCCCTTGATTATTGCCCGCCCCACTATGAAGTTATTATTTGGGGGCCTATAAACTACGCCTACCAGTGACTTTTTCCCCTTACTATCTCTAATCTCCACCCACAATGATTCAACATTTTGTTCATTGGAGCCAATATCATCCCTCACAACTGCCCTGATATCATCCTTTATTAACAGAGCTACCCCACCTCCTTTCCCTTCTTGCCTATCTTTCTGAATCATCAGATACCCCTGTATGTTTAATTCCCAGTCTTGGCCACCTTGCAACCATGTTTCTGTAATGGCCACCAAATCATACCCATTTGTAATGATTTGTGCCGTCAACTCATTTACTTTATTTCTAATGCTGCGTGCATTTAGGTAGAGTGTTTTCATCCTAGTTTTTAAACCATGATTTTTAGTTTTTATCCCTCCTGCAGCCCTTTTATATTCAGTGGCTCTTTTTGTTTCTTGCCTTTGGTTTCTCTGCCCTCCACTTTTACTCATCTCTTTTCTGTCTTTTGTTTTTATCTCCTTTTTGTTTCCCTCTGTCTCCCTGTATTGGTTCCCATCCCCCTGCCATATTAGTTTAACTCCTCACCAACAGCACTATCTTCCAGAGGAACATGGAAAGCTTGCTCAAATCCATCACTCGAACAATCGTATTACAAGATGACATCCTAATCATGGGTCGAGACACCGAGGAACACCTCCACAACCTGGAGGAGGTGCTACACCAACTGGACCGGGTAGGCTTGCGACTAAAGAAGTCCAAGTGTGTGTTTTTGGCCCCAGAGGTCGAGTTTTTGGGCAGGAGGTTTGCCGCAGATGGGATCCGGTCTAGCGAATCCAAAACGGAGGCGATCCGTTGTGCGCCCAGGCCCGGAAACACATCAGAGTTGCGGTCATTTCTGGGACTATTGAACTACTTTGGGAACTTTCTGCCGAACTTAAGCACATTGTTGGAGCTGCTGCACGTGCTCCTGTGTAAGGGTTGTGAATGGTTTTGGGGGGACTGTTAGGAACAGGCTTTCAATGGGGCACAGAATCTGCTTTGTTCTAACAAGCTGTTGACCTTGTACAACCCCTGTAAGAAACTGGTTTTAACGTGTGATGCATCATCCTAGGGGTTGGGTGCATGTTGCAGCAGAGTAATGATGAGGGCCAACTCCAACCTGTGGCTTATGCCTCCAGGTCGCTCTCCCAGGCAGAACGGGGATATGGGATGGTTGAAAAGGAAGCACTCGCATGTGTCTACGGGGTGAAAAAGATGCACCCGTACCTTTTCGGCAGAAGGTTCGAGTTAGAAACGGACCACAAACCGTTAACATCCCTGTTGTCCGACAGCAAGGCTGTCAATGTCAATGCGTCAGCTCGCATACAGCGGTGAGCCCTCATGCTGGCTGCGTATGACTACACCATATGGCACCGACCAGGCACCGAAAATTGCGCTGACGTGCTCAGCAGGCTCCCACTGGCGACCACCGAGGGGGCGTTGGTGCAAAGCGCAGAGATGGTCATGGCCGTTGAGGCTTTCGACACCGTAGGCTCCCCCATCACAGCCCGTCAGATCAAAATGTGGACCAACAGAGATCCCCTCCTATCTCTGATAAAGAAATGTGTCCTAACCGGGGATTGGGCACCAGCACACAGGGCATGCCCCGAGGAGGTCAAGCCATTTCACAGACGGATGGATGAGCTCTCCATCCAAGCCGACTGCCTGCTATGGGGAAGCCGGGTAGTCATGCCCCAGAAAGGAAGGGAAGCATTCATCAAGGAACTCCACAGCAAGCACCCAGGCATCGTGCTAATGAAGGCCATTGCCTAGTCACATGTATGGCGGCCGGGAATTGACTCAGACCTGGAACACTGGATTCACAGGTGCACGACGTGTGCTCAGCTGGGAAATGCCCCCAGGGAGGCCCCACTCAGCCCGTGGCCCTGGCCCACAAGGCCATGGGCATGTATTCACATAGACTACGTGGGCCCGTTCATGGGAAAAATGTTCCTGATTGTTGTCGATGCATACTCGAAATGTATCGAGTGCACCATATTGAATTCGTGCACGATATCCACCACCGTGGAGAGTCTGCGTACGGTCTTCGCTACCCACGGCTTGCCAGACACCCTGGTTAGCGACAACGGCCCGTGTTTCACTAGCTATGAATTCCAGGAGTTTATGTCGGGTAATGGTATCAAACATGTCAGGACAGCACCGTTCAAGCCGGCTTCCAATGGCCAGGCAGAACATGCGGTTCAAATCATAAAACAGGGCATGCTCCGGATTCAAGGACCCTCCCTTTAGTACCACCTATCGCGCCTCCTGCTGGCCTATAGGTCCCGGCCGCATTCGCGCATGGGAGTCCTGCCCGCGGAACTACTCATGAAACGCACGCTTAAAATGCGACTGTCCCTCATTCATCCAGCCCTGTCAGACATTGTTGAGGCCAAGTGCCAGTCCCAAATCGAGTGCCATGATTGCAACTCAGTTGGGAGATGCATAGAAATCGATGACCCTGTATTCGTTCTCAATTGTTCCAAAAAGTTAGTTTGCAGGTACAGCAGGTAATCAGGAAGGCGAATGGAATGTTGGCCTTCATTGCGAGAGGGATGGAGTACAAAAGCAGGGAGGTCCTGCTGCAAATGTATAGGGTATTGGTGAGGCCACACCTGCAGTACTGCGTGCAGTTTTGGTCACCTTACTTAAAGAAGGATATACTAGCTTTGGAGGGGGTACTGAGACGATTCACTAGGCTGATTCCGGAGATGAGGGGGTTACCTTATGATGATAGATTGAATAGACTGGGTCTTTACTCGTTGGAGTTGAGAAGGATGAGGGGTGATCTTACAGAAACATTTAAAATAATGAAAGGGATAGACAAGATAGAGGCAGAGAGGTTGTTTCCACTGGTCGGGGAGACTAGAACTAGGGGGCACAGCCTCAAAATACGGGGGAGCCAATTTAAAACTGAGTTGAGAAGGAATTTCTTCTCCCAGGGGGTTGTGAATCTGTGGAATTCTCTGCCCAGGGAAGCAGTTGAGGCTAGCTCATTGAATGTATTCAAATCACAGATAGATAGATTTTTAACCAATAAGGGAATTAAGGGTTACGGGGAGAGGGCGGGTAAGTGGAGCTGAGTCCACGGCCAGATCAGCCATGATCTTGTTGAATGGTGGAGCAGGCTCGAGGGGCTAGATGGCCTACTCCTGTTCCTAATTCTTATGTTCTTATGTTCTTATGTTATCATGCTTTGGGACCCAAGTGGCTTGAGGGTACTGTAATTGGCAAAGAGGGGAATAGGGTCATAGTGGTCAGACTTAACAATGGGCAGATATGCCGCAAACATCTGGACCAAGTAAAGAAAAGGTTCAGCGTGAACACTGAGGAACCTGAGGAAGATCATGAGATGTCACCCACACCACTGCCAGAGAATGAGTAACAAGGACATTCACCAGCATGCACAGTCCCTGCGGCCAGCCCGGACAGGTCGGAATCACCTCAGACAACAGTGACGCATGCCAAGGCCCAACCACCAGAGCCCCAACTGCGGCGCTCCATGAGAGAGCGTCGACCGCCTGAAAGACTCAATCTTTGACTCAAAGACACTGGGGGGAGGTGATGTCATGTTTGTAACCTTCACATAACTGTAACCTTTATGTAACAACACTGTACACTGTATACACCTGAGTAATGCACACCTTGACCACAGGGGGTGAACTTGTGGGAGACACTCCTCATCTGGTCATCCAGGTATTTTAAGGGAGGTCCCACGCAGGGTCAGCACTTCTTGGTCCTGGGAATAAAGGTTCAGGTCACGTCGTGACTTTGTCTGCAGTACATGCCTCGTGCGATTCTATAGTAAGGTGTAAGGACACCACAGACATGGACCTTGATTATGTCCCTCTTCACTGCCGTCATCCTCCTGCACCAGCTCGTGCTGTACCTTGAAGTTGTATGCTGCCACGCTGCCAATGGCCGCTGCTCGCCGCTCCTTTTATGGCCCAGACCTGCCGCTGATGGTCTCTTGCAGATCGGGGCCGCCATGCTGAAGAGTAGGGGGATAATGACATGGAAGAGGTTAGGTTGGAGTGTCTTAGGGTCATGCAGTGCAAGACTATACTTTGAGGAAAGTTGAGTAAAAGTAGCAGCAAGATTTCTGACTCAACCCCCTGCAAGGTAAAAAAAGATTGCTCTGCAGGCAAAGAAGCATCAACATTGAGTAACAATAAACAAAATGGTATCCTCAATGTGGTACCCACCACAGGGATACTTTGCAGCACGTGTTAGTGCCACTGATGTAGTGGGAGTAAAACATTGGGGTAGGTTTGGAGCAAATAGGGTGGGGGATAGAGGGAAGGGAATACCCACAATACCCCATTTAAATGTGGCAGAACCGGCTTCTGATGGGCTTTAAAAAGATCTTTGGAGGCAGAATACTGGTACAATTTAATGTTGCTGTTGTAACAGTCTCCATTTGTAATCAGGCCCACTAAATTCTGTACCTTATACAACTCAGATGGGGTATTTTGAGTACTAACTATCTCCCCTCCCCAATTAATGCAGTGTTCCCTGAAAAAAACACCAATTTTATCCTTCACTCACCAGTGTTCAGTGGTTCAACCTGTGCTTACTCATCCTTGTCACTTACTATTTCTTCTTCCTATAGTGTGTGCAATTGTTTCAGTGCCTATTTCAATGTGCTTATTGATGTTGGTGCTCATGTGTGGATTTATTATCAAGAGTAAACTTGAGGATTATCTGTACAACAACAACCTACTAAACAACAGTCGACATGGCTTTAGGCAAGGAATCCCCTACTTGTCTAATTGCTTTGACCTATTTGAGGAAGTGGCAACCTAACGCAACTGGTGAGTACTTAGGCATCAAAATTTTTCTCGGGCAATAACGCACAATAGGTGGTATTGGATCGGCTGCTCATTATATACAACTCCTGATATTCAGTTCCACTGCAATCAATGGAATTAAATGGAAGGGGTACTGAGGTGGATGATCAGCCTTGATCTTATTGAATGGTTGTGTAGGCTCGAAGGGCCGAATGGCCTACTCCTGTACCTATTTTCTATGTTTCTATGTTTCTACATCCGATCCAATACCGCCCATTTTGTGTCACCACCTGAGACAAATTTCTACCCCTTAGTCTTCCAAAAGGCAATTCATAAATTTTGACGTGAAAGATTACTAATCAAGCACAAAGCTGTGGGTAATTAGGGTAAAACCTGGGTATGGATAAAAACAACTTACTGAAGGGTAAAAAACAATGGGTACTAGTTCGAGTGGTAATGTCAGGGTGAGGGGAAATACAGGCCCCAAGTTTCCACACGCGGCGAAAAAGGCGCACTTCAGAGCTGGGCGCCTGTTTTTCGCGCCAAAAACGGCGCCGGAAAAAAAGTGTGGTATTCTCGAGCTCCTTGGAGCTTGATGTCTGCTTGGCGTGGCGCACAGGGGGCAGAGCCTACCACTCGCGCCGATTTTGTAAGTAGGAGGGGGCGGGTACAATTGAAATGAGGCTTCTTGGTGCCGGCAACCCTGCGCGTGCGCGTTGGAGCGTCTGAGCACGCGCAGTCTGAAGTAAACATTGGCACTCGGCCATTTTTAAAAGTGCTGCAGAAAAAGTGAAGATTTGTTTCTTGGACCCCTGCAAAGGCTTGTATTTTAATTTTCTTGATATTTCTGTGTGTGAGGGAGTGCTTTTAGCAGCACTGCTGAATAAATCACCTGCTGAAATCAGTGAGTCTAAGCTTGCAGAACCGGTGCCTGCAAATTAAGGACTGTGTGTTTTTTAGAAATAAGAGTGCCAATTCAACTTGGCAATGGATCAACGTCCACCAAGAACAAAGAATTTCCTGCATGAGGAAGTGGAGATATTAGTCAACGTAATTGAGCAGAGATGGCAGGAGCTAGATACCAGGAACAGAGGTCGCATAAAAGTGCCACCAAAAGAAATGAAGAAACGCTGGAACCAAGTTGCAGAAGATTACTGTGCAGTGGTGCATACCAAGAGATCTGGAAGTCAGTGTAAAAAGAAATGGCACGACCTTGGTCAAGTAGTTAGTGTAAGTAATATTTCCCATTTTTAATTTAATCGTAATTGTAACCTGGCTATCTGTATGTCCCACCTTGCAGACTGACACACTCTGTAAAAAGTTATATTTTACTCTTTGCAGAAGAAATTGGCCCACAACAAAAGGGTGGCAACTCGGACAGGAGGAGGCGTGCCCAATCTGCATCCACTGACACCCTTGGAACAAAGGGTAGCTGCTATGATGAGTCGGACATGGAGAAAAGCAATTGGTACAGCACAAGCTGGGCCCGCACGCGAGGAAGAGGGTAAGTCCTGAAAATGCATCATGGCCCTTTAAATCAACCTGCTGCCTGGCCTGCTATGTGTGAGAGTACTCATGCCACCCATCCGGCCACCTCCCTTGCTGTTAAGCATTTGACTGTTCTGATGTATTTTGAAGAACATGCTGATGATGATGATGATGATGATGATGATGATGATGATGCTGCTGCTGCCAACCCTGAGGATCCTGAGGGTACAGAACAAGAACCAGTACAACCAGCTGTGGACGATCCAGACTGGATGATGGCAGCGATGACTGAAATGTCTGCAGGGGAGAGCTTCCAATTTAATGTTTATGAGCCCCCATCAAGGGGCATCAGAGTTTCAACCCCTAGCATAGGTCTTGGTTCCACCTTCCATGGTTTCGCTTCCGCTGTTGCGGGTCCCAGTGGTGCTGCTGGTATAATGCAGCATTCTACAGTCAGTGCACTACCGTCCCAGCCTGCGCCTCCCTCTCGCATAGGTTCTGGTTCCACCTACTATGGTTTTGATTCCGACGCTTCGGGTCCCAGTGTTGCTGCTGATATCATGGAGCAGTTTACACCCATTCGTCCAACATCCCAGCCCATGGCTCGCACTCGAGTGCTGCCATCTGCAACACAGAGCATCCCACCATTCCAGCCCGAGCCTCTCCCTCCAGTTCAGCTGTCTGGAACACAGAGCGTCCCACAGTCCCAACCTGCGCCTCCCTGTGTAGTGGTGCCGCTTGCAACACCGAGCATCCCACCGTCCGTGCCCGCGCCTCCCAGTGTAGTGGTGCCACGAGGCAGACCCAGGCAGAGGAGAAGGAGATTGGAGAAACACTCTCCTGAGATGCAGCGTGCAACAGATGCGGCTCAGGTTGTGGCATTGGGTATGGAGACCAATGAGCTTACCCGATCACTCATCGGTGGCATCAATGCAGTAGGTGAAGAGTTGATGGTCCTGACGGGAGAAATAGCAGTAATGACACGGGAACTTAGGGAGGGAATGTCCGAGGGAGTGCAATCGACGGCTCAGGCCGTCAGGGAGGGCATGCAAATTACGGCACAGGCCATCAGGCAGGGCATGCAAGTGTCGGCAAGGCCGTCAGGGAGGGCCTGGTTGAGGTAGCTGCTGCAATAAGGGCACACAGCCCAGCCAATCAAATGACACCCCCATGTTCTTGATGTAGCTGTAGTAGTGTTTTTCAAATTGAAATTGTTTTGTAAGTTTTGTAACTTTACAACTTATAAGGGATCTTATGGTTTTTAAATGATCTTATAGTGTAAATGCTCTCACATTTTTTTGTATCTTATTTAATTTTGCACCTAAAAAGTGATCCTGAAGTTTAAGTGTTCTTCAGAGTGTAAGATTTTTCACAATGAAACTGTTTTGTAAGTTTTGTAACTTTACAACATATAAGTGATCTCAGGGTTTTCAAGTGATCTTATAGTGTAAATGCTCTCACATTCTGTAAATTATTTAATTTTGCATCTAAAAAGTGATCTTGAAGTGTAAGTGATCTTAGAGTGTAAAATTTTTCACATGGAAAGTGTTTTGTAACTTTTGTAACTTTACAAGTTTATAAGTGATCTTAAAGTTTTTAAGTGATCTTCAAGAGTCATATTAAAAAGTATAGTTTGATACAACAAATATTTTATTCGAGTGACGTTAACTTTTCAATAAAATATTTTTTCATTAAAACTGTTTCATGTTCCATTAACACAACACAACGTAGGAACAACTGCAAAGAATAAACATGTCCATATGCAAAAGTGGTCGCAGAGCCCTCAGGCATCAGTAGTTGAAGCATTCACGGGTGAGCTGCTGGCGCAAGTCTCAAGCAATCGTTAAAGGGGCACGATGGACGGCCCTCCTCCGACCTCGTGCTCCGGCATCAGGCACTTGCATGCTTTCCTGATTGTCGTTATCATCCACATCCTGGTCTTCCGTAATACTATCATCATGCACTGGACCCTCACGTCAGTCTTCGGGTTCCACTGCCAGCTCCTGCTGCCTCATGATGGCTAAGTTATGAAGCATGAAGCACAAACAGTTAAGTGACCGACAATCTGAGGAGAGTATTGCAACTGTCCTCCGGAATGGTCCAGGCATCGGAATCGCTGTTTCAATATGCCAATGGTCCTCTCAATGATGCTGCGCGTCGCAATGTGCGTCATGTTGTATTGACGGTCAGCTTCTGTCCGTGTCACGCGTATGGGCGTCATCAGTCAGGTGGTCAAGCCGTAACCTTTGTCTCCCAGTAGCCAGCTCTGCCCTTCTGGCTGCTGCTCAAACATGTCAGATAGAACGCTGTCGCGTAGGATGAACGAATCGTGGGTGCTGCCAGGGTATCTCGCATCGACTGACATGATGCGCTGCTTGTCGTCACACACGAGCTGCACATTGATAGAGTGGAAACCTTTCCTATTTCGGTACTGCTCAGATTCCTCCACGGGTGCTTGCAAGGCTATGTGGGTACAATCAATGCAGCCCTGTACCTTTGGGAAGCCAGCAATCCTGAAGAAGCCCACAGCCCTCTCATGGATCGCTTGTGCGGTCATTGGGAAATTGATGAAGTCATTCCTTCGCGCATAAAGTGCAGCCGTGACCTGGTAAACGCAGACATGTATTGCACGTTGAGAGATGGCACACACATCTCCAGTTGTAGCCTGAAATGATCCCGAGGCATAGAAAGAAAGTGCAGCTGTTACCTTCACTTCAACAGACAAGGCAGTTATCCTTCTGCTTCTGGGCTGCAAATCTGCTCTCACCATATCACAGATCTCAGTGACAACTTCTCTGCGAAAACGCAGCCTTTTCACACAATCAGCCTCGCTCATGTCCAGGTACGAGTGCCTGGTTCGATATTGTCGACGTGGGTAAGGTCTCCTGCCCATCAACCTACGGACTACGATGTTCCTGGTGCGGTGAGCTCTAATCAATTCTCTCCTATGCAGTGAATTGATGGCAAACCATTACATAATATGTGGTGTTGACAATGCAGCACCCATTCTGCAAATTTAAACATAAAACTGTCTATGTGGCTGCTTCTCCCTGTCCAAATGGCCTCAGTCCCCCTCACAGCTCGAAGGCTGCTGCTGTATCTTTGGCTGCCGGCCAGCCATTGACACCGCCCCTAATGCGTGGCCGAATGGCCTCAAGAACCTTAATGAGCTGCGTGTGTCCTGCATTGATTCTTTGGCTGCCGGCCAGCCACTGACGCTGCTGCAATCCCATGGCCGAATGGCCTCAAGTCCATTTTTATCTTTATTAGTCGGGAAATTGTGTTGGGGAAATTGATGGGATTGAAGGCCGATAAATCCCCAGGGCCTGATGGACTGCATCCGAGAGTACTTAAGGAGGTGGCCTTGGAAATAGCGGATGCATTGACAGTCATTTTCCAACATTCCATTGACTCTGGATCAGTTCCTATCGAGTGGAGGGTAGCCAATGCAACCCCACTTTTTAAAAAAGGATGGAGAGAGAAAACAGGGAATTATAGACCGGTCAGCCTGACCTCAGTAGTGGGTAAAATGATGGAATCAATTATTAAGGATGTTATAGCAGCACATTTGGAAAGAGGTGACATGATAGGTCCAAGTCAGCATGGATTTGTGAAAGGGAAATCATGCTTGACAAATTTCTGGAATTTTTTGAGGATGTTTCCAGTAAAGTGGACAAAGGAGAACCAGTTGATGTGGTATATTTGGACTTTCAGAAGGCTTTCGACAAGGTCCCACACAAGAGATTAATGTGCAAAGTTAAAGCACATGGGATTGGGGGTAGTGTGCTGACGTGGATTGAGAACTGGTTGTCAGACAGGAAGCAAAGATTGGGGTTAATGGGTACTTTTCAGAATGGCAGGCAGTGACTAGTGGGGTACCGCAAGGTTCTGTGCTGGGGCCCCAGCTGTTTACATTGTACATTAATGATTTAGACGAGGGGATTAAATGTAGCATCTCGAAATTTGCAGATGACACTAAGTTGGGTGGCAGTGTGAGCTGCGAGGAGGATGCTATGAGGCTGCAGAGTGACTTGGATAGGTTAGGTGAGTGGGCAAATGCATGGCAGATGAAGTATAATGTGGATAAATGTGAGGTTATCCACTTTGGTGGTAAAAACAGAGAGACAGACTATTATCTGAATGGTGACATTCAGGAAGGATAGAATAAAAGGAAAAGGAGGTGGGGTAGCATTGCTGGTTAAAGAGGAGATTAATGCAATAGTTAGGAAAGACATTAGCTTGGATGATGTGGAATCTATATGGGTAGAGCTGCAGAACACCAAAGGGCAAAAAACGTTAGTAGGAGTTGTGTACAGACCTCCAAACAGTAATAGGGATGTTGGGGAGGGCATCAAACAGGAAATTAGGGGTGCATGCAATAAAGGTGTAGCAGTTATAATGGGTGACTTTAATATGCACATAGATTGGGCTAGCCAAACTGGAAGCAATACGGTGGAGGAGGATTTCCTGGAGTGCATAAGGGATGGTTTTCTAGACCAATATGTTGAGGAACCAACTAGGGGGGAGGCCATCTTAGACTGGGTGTTGTGTAATGAGAGAGGATTAATTAGCAATCTCATTGTGCGAGGCCCCTTGGGGAAGAGTGACCATAATATGGTGGAATTCTGCATTAGGATGGAGAATGAAACAGTAATTTCAGAGACCATGGTCCAGAACTTAAAGAAGGGTAACTTTGAAGGTATGAGGCGTGAATTGGCTAGGATAGATTGGCGAATGATACTTAGGGGGTTGACTGTGGATGGGCAATGGCAGACATTTAGAGACCGCATGGATGAATTACAACAATTGTACATTCCTGTCTGGCGTAAAAATAAAAAAGGGAAGGTGGCTCAACCGTGGCTATCTAGGGAAATCAGGGATAGTATTAAAGCCAAGGAAGTGGCATACAAATTGGCCAGAAATAGCAGCGAACCTGGGGACTGGGAGAAATTTAGAACTCAGCAGAGGAGGACAAAGGGTTTGATTAGGGCAGGGAAAATGGAGTACGAGAAGAAGCTTGCAGGGAACATTAAGGCGGATTGCAAAAGTTTCTATAGGTATGTAAAGAGAAAAAGGTTGATGAAGACAAACGTAGGTCCCCTGCAGTCAGAATCAGGGGAAGTCATAACGGGGAACAAAGAAATGGCAGACCAATTGAACAAGTACTTTGGTTCGGTATTCACTAAGGAGGATACAAACAACCTTCCGGATATAAAAGGGGTCAGAGGGTCTAGTAAGGAGGGGGAACTGAGGGAAATCTTTATTAGTCGGGAAATTGTGTTGGGGAAATTGATGGGATTGAAGGCCGATAAATCCCCAGGGCCTGATGGACTGCATCCGAGAGTACTTAAGGAGGTGGCCTTGGAAATAGCGGATGCATTGACAGTCATTTTCCAACATTCCATTGACTCTGGATCAGTTCCTATGGAGTGGAGGGTAGCCAATGTAACCCCACTTTTTAAAAAAGGAGGGAGAGAGAAAACAGGGAATTATAGACCGGTCAGCCTGACCTCAGTCGTGGGTAAAATGATGGAATCAATTATTAAGGATGTCATAGCAGTGCATCTGGAAAATGGTGACATGATAGGTCCAAGTCAGCATGGATTTGTGAAAGGGAAATCATGCTTGACAAATCTTCTGGAATTTTTTGAGGATGTTTCCAGTAAAGTGGACAAAGGAGAACCAGTTGATGTGGTATATTTGGACTTTCAGAAGGCTTTCGACAAGGTCCCACACAAGAGATTAATGTGCAAAGTTAAAGCACATGGGATTGGGGGTAGTGTGCTGACGTGGATTGAGAACTGGTTGTCAGACAGGAAGCAAAGAGTAGGAGTAAACGGGTACTTTTCAGAATGGCAGGCAGTGACTAGTGGAGTGCCGCAAGGTTCTGTGCTGGGGCCCCAGCTGTTTACATTGTACATTAATGATTTAGACGAGGGGATTAAATGCAGTATCTCCAAATTTGCGGATGATACTAAGTTGGGTGGCAGTGTGAGCTGCGAGGAGGATGCTATTAGGCTGCAGAGTGACTTGGATAGGTTAGGTGAGTGGGCAAATGCATGGCAGATGAAGTATAATGTGGATAAATGTGAGGTTATCCACTTTGGTGGTAAAAACAGAGAGACAGACTATTATATGAATGGTGACAGATTAGGAAAAGGGAAGGTGCAACGAGACCTGGGTGTCATGGTACATCAGTCATTGAAGGTTAGCATGCAGGTACAGCAGGCGGTTAAGAAAGCAAATGGCATGTTGGCCTTCATAGCGAGGGGATTTGAATACAGGGGCAGGGAGGTGTTGCTACAGTTGTACAGGGCCTTGGTGAGGCCACACCTGGAGTGTTGTGTACAGTTTTGGTCTCCTAACTTGAGGAAGGACATTCTTGCTATTGAGGGAGTGCAGCGAAGGTTCACCAGACTGATTCCCGGGATGGCGGGACTGACCTATCTAGAAAGATTGGATCAACTGGGCTTGTATTCACTGGAGTTCAGAAGAATGAGAGGGGACCTCATAGAAACGTTTAAAATTCTGACGGGTTTAGACAGGTTAGATGCAGAAAGAATGTTCCCAATGTTGGGGAAGTCCAGAACCAGGGGTCACAGTCTGAGGATAAGGGGTAAGCCATTTAGGACCGAGATGAGGAGAAACTTCTTCACCCAGAGAGTGGTGAACCTGTGGAATTCTCTACCACAGAAAGTTGTTGAGGCCAATTCACTAAATATATTCAAAAGGGAGTTAGATGAAGTCCTTACTACTCGGGGGATCAAGGGTTATGGCGAGAAAGCAGGAAGGGGGTACTGAAGTTTCATGTTCAGCCATGAACTCATTGAATGGCGGTGCAGGCTAGAAGGGCTGAATGGCCTGCTCCTGCACCTATTTTCTATGTTTCTCTGTTTCTATGTGACAGATTAGGAAAAGGGAAGGTGCAACGAGACCTGGGTGTCATGGTACATCAGTCATTGAAGGTTGGCATGCAGGTACAGAAGGCGGTTAAGAAAGCAAATGGCATGTTGGCCTTCATAGCGAGGGGATTTGAGTACAAGGGCAGGGAGGTGTTGCTACAGTTGTACAGGGCCTTGGTGAGGCTACACCTGGAGTATTGTGTACAGTTTTGGTCTCCTAACTTGAGGAAGGACATTCTTGCTATTGAGGGAGTGCAGTGAAGATTCACCAGACTGATTCCCGGGATGGTGGGACTGACCTATCAAGAAAGACTGGATCAACAGGACTTGTATTCACTGGAGTTCAGAAGAATGAGATGGGACCTCATAGAAACGTTTAAAATTCTGACGGGTTTAGACAGGTTAGATGCAGGAAGAATGTTCCCAATGTTGGGGAAGTCCAGAACCAGGGGTCACAGTCTGAGGATAAGGGGTAAGCCATTTAGGACCGAGATGAGGAGAAACCTCTTCACCCAGAGAGTGGTGAACCTGTGGAATTCTCTACCACAGAAAGTATTTGAGGCCAATTCACTAAATATATTCAAAAGGGAGTTAGATGAAGTCCTTACCACTCGGGGGATCAAGGGGTATGGCGAGAAAGCAGGAAGGGGGTACTGAAGTATCATGTTCAGCCATGAACTCATTGAATAGTGGTGCAGGCTAGAAGGGCTGAATGGCCTGCTCCTGCACCTATTTTCTATGTTTCTATGTTTCTAGATTGAGCACTTCATTAGAGCCACTGCACATGCTACTAAGAAAAGGTGACAACTGGGTTTGGGGTGTGTCTCAAGATAGAGCTTTTGAGAAAGCTACTAATCTGTTTAACTCTAACAAGCTGCTGATACATTATGATCCGTGTAAGCACCTAGTATTGGTGTGTGATGCTTCATCATATAGAGTTGGTTGCGTGCTCCAACAAGCTAATGAGACGGGTAAACTACAATCTGTTGCGTATGCTTCTAAAAGTTTGTCAAAGGCGGAAAGAGCCAATAGCATGGTAGAAAAAGAAGCATTATCCTGTGTGTATGGGGTTAAAAAGACGTATCCGTACCTGTTTGGTCTTTGGTTTGAACTGGAAACAGATCACAAGCCACTCATTTCATTGTTTTCGGAAAACAAATGTATCAATACCAATGCATCGTCCCGCATCCAGAGGCGGGCGCTGACATTATCTGCCTATGATTATGTAATTCACTATCGACCTGGCACCGAGAATTGTGCTGATGCACTGAGCCATCTGCCGTTGCCCACACCGGAGGTGGAGACGCCACAACCTGCAGACCTACTATTAGTTAAAGAAGCTTTTGAAAGTGAAGGAACCCCTGTCACGGCTCAACAAATTAAGACATGGACCAACCAGGATCCGATATTATCGGTTGTGAAATGTTGTGTCCTTAGTGGTGATAGGTCTGCCATACCCAAGCAAATGGGTGATGAGACCAAATCTTACAATTGTTGCAAAGACAAACTATCCATTCAGTCAGATTGTTTACTGTGGGGTAATCGTGTTGTTATGCCGAAGAAAGGCAGAGAGAAATTTGTACATGATCTACATAGCACTCATCCCGGTATTGTCATGATGAAAGCCATTGCCAGGTCTCATGTATGGTGGCCTGGAATTGACTCTGATCTGGAATCATGTGTGCATCAGTGCAACACCTGCATGCAGCTAAATAAAGCACCAGAAGAATCGCCGCTGAGTCTGTGGTCGTGGCCATCTAAACCATGGTCAAGGATCCACATCGACTTTGCAGGTCTTTTCCTGGGAAAGATGTTTTTAGCTGTGGTGGATGCATATTCCAAGTGGGTAGAGTGTATAATAATGTCATCCAGTATATCCACAGCTACCATTGAGAGTCTTTGTGTCATGTTTGCCACTCATGGTCTGCCCGTCATCGTTGTAAGCGACAACGGACCTTGCTTCAATAGTCTGGAGTTTCAAGAGTTCATGAAACTCAATGGTATCAAACATGTGAGGTCAGCACCATTCAAACCCGCATCTAACGGTCATGCAAAGTGTGCTGTCCAAACCATCAAGCAGAGTATGAAACGTGTAACTCAAGGTTCACTGCAGACTCGCTTGTCATGCATATTGCTTAGTTACAGGACAAGACCCCACACGCTTACCGGGGTCCCCCCTACTGAACTATTGATGAAGAGAGGTTTCAAGACCAAGCTCTCTCTTGTCCACCCTGACTTGAACGATCATGTTGAATACAGACGTCAAAGTCAGCAGTGGTATCATGATCGTGCTGCCGTGTCATGCAACATTTCTGTTAACGATCCTGTGTATGTAATAAATTATGGTCAAGGTTCCAAGTGGATCGCCGGTACTGTTATGGACAAGGAGGGTAACAGAGTGTTCATCGTCAAGCTCAAGAATGGGCAAACATGCAGGAAACATGTTGATCAGATAAAGCTGCTGCACACGGATGAACCGGAACAGTCTGATGAAGACACAATCAATGACCAACCAACCCACCCTCAGTCATCAGAGGACTCTGCTGTCATCAATGAGTTTGGACTTTCAATCCCTGACATAGTCATTGCTACTCCCATCAGATCGGCTACCCAGCCCCCAGTCATAACAGACTCAGAACGCTCGCCCAAGGCTGGAGTTGAACTGAGATGATCAACTAGGGAGCGGAAAGCCCCAGACTGTCTCAATTTGTTAAAAGACTGTTGCTAATATCTTAAAGGGGGATATTGTCATGTATGTATGCTTGCGGTTACTAGCCACCAGGTGGCGTCACTGTCGGAGGTCATTGGGCTGTACGCACGTGTGTGCGGCCCGGTTATAAAAGGCATGCCATCATGTAATGTAATCACTTTGGGCCCTAATACAGCAGAGCCAGGTTTGTACCTGTGTTAGTTTACAGTATCAGTCTATCGAGTTATTACATCCACAACACAGCACTTAACATGTCAACCAATGTAGAGCAGCAATCAACAAAGCCAATAGAATGTTGAACTATATAGTTAAAACTATGTGGAATACAAGTCAGAGGAAGTCAAACTATTTGCAGCCAATGAAAAAGGTAATTAAGCAAAGCAAAGTATTAAAGACAGTCATATTCATTTTCATGTTTTCAGACTGACACATTATAGGGCAAAGCATTTTAACCCTTTTTGGTGCCTGATTCTGGTTGTACAAATAGCTCTTTAGTCAGCACTGAGTCCTCTTTTATTGACTTTTTATGAATTGTAATTTTTATAAATTGGGTAGTCTTGTTGAATCTTATCTACCTTATTCACAGAGTACAAGACAGATTTAAAATGTGCAGTCCACACCTTGATACTGCATCCAGTTCTACCCACCGAGAAATGAAGAAGGCATTCAAGCACTGGAGATAATGTAGAGAAGAGCTATGAAGCTAATCTCAAATGTCAGGGCTCTGAGTTGTGAGAGAAAACTGAGGATATTTGGACTTTTCTGACTGGAAAGAAGGCGCCTGAGAGGCAACCTTATTGAAGTATATGGGATGGAAAATGCTGCAAGAAGGTTAATCCAAAATACTACTTTAAATTAAATGATGGAAATCGAACATGGGTTCCAACTAGTAAAAGGCAATCTTTGGACTAATGTCAGTTGGTACTTCTTTACACACAGAGTGATCACTGTCTTGGAATGGACTTCTGGGCACACTGATGGAAGCAAAAACTTTGTGGGAGATTTTCGGTAAAGCCCTGTTTGGGGCGTTAATTTTTTACTTTTTGAAAAGTTAGTGTCTGGCGAAATGGCTTGCAAAATTGTGGGAAATTGGACATTTTCGCCCCAGGAGTGAGGGGGGTGGTAACTGAGGCGTGAATGACCTCAGTGGGGCACTGCAGGGGTGCTATTGCCAGAGCACTATCTAATTTCAGCTGACTTGCATTCAGCAAACAGCCTTCAATCCTTGACTCATTCTAGCAATTAAAGGGAGGTAATTTCAAGCTGTAGCTGCTCATTTTCAGCATTGCTGCACTTGCGTGAGACCTCTCAGCAACTGAGGCATCTTTGTGCAATTGCTGGCGTGAATCCTGCTGCAAGGGAGAGGGCCACGTGCTTTAATAATGTAGCATTGGAGATATTTGTGGGTGTAGTAGATAGGAGAAGGGAATCGATTTTCCTTTCATTGGAAGGAGGCCATCACCACAGGTGTTCAGGGCCATGTGATAAGAAGTGGCCGAGGAAGTGTCGGCCAGCACGGTGGTAGACATAACCATGCCATGATACTGCAAGAAATTCAACAACCTCAGTACAAGCTTCCACACCTCCTACATACCAGCCTCTGAACCTTTGTTTGTGCAAAATGTGCAAACCACTACTTCCCCACCACTCAACCACCAAGCATCTGCAGCTACTCACACTCACATCCTCATTTCATGCCTTGCCTAAATTCACAGCTATTCAACCACGGCAGGCATATCTTCCACATACACAAGTTCCTTTATTTTGCAGGCCAAGGTGGCATATAATAGGAGGGAGCAGCAGTGGACTGGAGGGGGGATCCTCAACTGCGCGAGCTCACTGACCTCGAGGAGCAAGTGCTGCGGCTCATTGGCCCGCAGGTGGTGGGTACCATGGCCAGCGGAGTGGTTGACCCGCTTGGCGGCAACAACGGTATCTTTATCCTCTCTCCTTTTCTCATCCCACTTCCCCGTCAAACCAGAAGGCTTTATCAGTATCCAGCTCCTGATACTGTCTACCTTCCTTGCTCCATTCCTGCCCCCCTGCCCTCACCTTAACAAGAGTCTTGTGCCATTTATGCTTTCAGATAAGCAGCCAGCAGATGTGCAGCCTGGAACTGAACTCTGATGAGACGGTCGTAGACCGCCCTTGCAGAATCGCGATTGAGTGGCTGCTTCTTCCATCGCTGGTGTTGCTATTCCTGCTCCTCCTCATCCTCCTCCTCATCCGCCTCCTTCTCTTGCTTCTCCTCCTGCTCTTCTTCCTACTCCTCCTCCTCCTCCTTCTGAGGTAGTGCAGTTATACCTGGTGACAATGGCTGTGCCTTCATGATGGCCAGGTTGATCAGCCTGCAGCAGATGATGATGAATAGAGACACCAGCTCAGGCGAGTACTGGAGGACACCTCCCGAGCAGTCAAGGCAGCAGAACCATTGTTTGAGCACTCCGATGGTCTGCTCAATGATGTTCCTGGTGGCAGTATGGCTCTCACTGTATGAGTGCTGGGCAGGAGTGTTGGGGTTGTGGAGGGAAGTCATGAGCCACGTGGAGAGCGGATAGCTCTTGTCTCCCAGCAGCCAGCTGCCAGCTTGATGTGGTGGCTGGAAGAGAGCTGTACACCGGTCTAGCGCAGGATGAAGGCTTTGCAGCTGCTGCCAGGAGAGTAAGCATCGACGTTGAGGATTTGGCGTGTGTTGTCGCAGACGAACTGCACATTCAGTGAGTGGTAGCCTTTGCGGTTACGGAATACCTCAGGATTGTTATGCGGTGCCCGCAAAGCGACATGGGTGCAGTCAATGGTGCCCTGCACCATGGGGAAGCCCGCTATTCTGAGAAAGCCACATGCATGCTCATGTTGCTTCTCGCTGGCCATGGGGAAGGAAATGTAGTCCTTCCTCCTTCTGTACAGAGCAACTGTGACCTCATGGATGGAGCGATAAACAGCAAATTGGGAGATGTTGGAGATGTACCTGTTGGATACTGGAAGGATCCATTGATGTATAAATTGAGTGCGATGGTGATCTTGACTGTCACTGAGAGAGCCGTCCTCCCCTTGGTATAAGGCTCGAGGTCTGGTTGTAGGAGATGGCAGAGCTTCAAGACAACGTTCTTGCTGAAGCACAGCTTTTGAACACACTGTTCATCAGTGAAATTAATGTGGGAGAACTGCTGCCAGAATACCCTGGGAGAGTAAGGTCTCCTTTTGCCAGCCCTGTTGGGCCTTATCCCTCTGGCATATTTTTCTCCCTGTCTTGCTCCCTGTCTTGTTCCCTGTCTTGTTCCCTGTGCTGCTCCCTGTCTTGTTCCCTGTGCTGCTCCCTGTGCTGCTCTCTGTCTTGCTCCCTGTGCTGCTCCCTGTCTTGCTCCCTGTGCTGCTCCCTGTGCTGCTCCCTGTCTTGCTCCCTGTGCTGCTCCCTGTCCTGCTCCCTATGCTGCTCCCTGTCTTGCTCCCTGTGCTGCTCCCTGTCTTGCTCCCTGTGCTGCTCCCTGTGCTGCTCCCTGTCTTGCTCCCTGTCTTGCTCCCTGTGCTGTTCCCTGTGCTGCTCCCTGTCTTGCTCCCTGTGCTGCTCCCTGTCTTGATCCCTGTGCTGCTCCCTGTCTTGCTCCCTGTGCTGCTCCCTGTGCTGCTCCCTGTCTTGCTCCCTGTGCTGCTCCCTGTGCTGCTCCCTGTCTTGCTCCCTGTGCTGCTCCCTGTCTTGCTCCCTGTGCTGCTCCCTGTGCTGCTCCCTGTCTTGCTCCCTATGCTGCTCCCTGTGCTGCTCCCTGTCTTGCTCCCTGACTTGCTCCCTGTGCTGCTCCCTGTGCTGAACCCTGTCTTGCTCCCTGTCTTGCTCCCTGTCTTGCTCCCTGTCTTGCCCCCTGTGCTGCTCCCTGTGCTGCTCCCTGTCTTGCTCCCTGTGCTGCTCCCTGTGCTGCTCCCTGTCTTGCTCCCTGTCTTGATCCCTATCTTGCTCCCTGTGCTGCTCCCTGTGCTGAACCCTGTCTTGCTCCCTGTCTTGCTCCCTGTGCTGCTATCTGTGCTGCTCCCTGTCTTGCTCCCTATCTTGCTCCCTGTGCTGCTCCCTGTGCTGCTCCCTGTCTTGCTCCCTGTGCTGCTCCCTGTGCTGCTCCCTGTCCTGCTCCCTGTGCTGTTCCCTGTGCTGCTCCCTGTGCTGTTCCCTGTGCTGCTCCCTGTCTTGCTCCCTGTGCTGCTCCCTGTGCTGCTCCCTGTCTTGCTCCCTGTGCTGCTCCCTGTCTTGCTCCCTGTGCTGCTCCCTGTCTTGCTCCCTGTGCTGCTCCCTGTGCTGCTCCCTGTCTTGCTCCCTGTGCTGTTCCCTGTGCTGCTCCCTGCCTTGCTCCCTGTGCTGTTCCCTGTGCTGCTCCCTGTCTTGCTCCCTGTGCTGCTCCCTGTGCTGCTCTCTGTCTTGCTCCCTGTGCTGTTCCCTGTGCTGCTCCCTGTCTTGCTCCCTGCCTTTCTCTCTTCCTTTTTCTCCCTGTATTTCTCTCTGCCTTTCTCTCTGCATTTGTCTCTGTCTTTGTCTGTACCTAAGTAACCTCCAACGGTGATGTCAGAGCAGGCGGTCAAGTGCCAACACAGCCCCCATGAAATTATATAAATGTGTAAAAACCCATTTGCGCCCCGTTAACGTCCCTCAGAGGTGCTAACTGCAGGAGCACAGGAGCCCAATTTTGCCCTCTGGATTTTAAGGAAACAACCAAATGCAGTAATGGAAGGGGGCAGGGAGAAGTGTAGGGTTGTGCTGGGTGGATGAATTGGCCTTCCTCATCTGTAAGTATCTTCTGATCTTGTAATCGGGATGTGATTGGTGCTCCTGTGGGGTCTCCTTCCTCTGTGAAGAAAGCAGATGACACGCTATGAGTACATAACTTTAATAATTCATTTAAAAAAAGGTGTAGCACCAGAGGACTGGCAGTAAGCTAATGTAATACTGATATTTAAGAACAGAAGAATTAAGAGCAGAAGTAGGCCATTCGGCCCCTCGAGCCTGCTCCACCACTCAATAAGATCATGGCTGATCTTCTACCTAAACTCCACTTTCCTGCATTGTCCCCATAACCCTTGATTCCCTTAATATTTAGAAATCTATAAATCTTGAATATACTCAAAGACTGAGCCTCCACAGCACTCTGGGATTGATAATTCCAAAGATTCACCACCCTCTGAGTGAAGAAGTTTCTCCTCATTTCAGTCCTAAATAGCTGACCCCTTAATTCTGAGACTGTGACCCCTGGTTCTAGATTCCCCAGGCATAGGAAACATTCTCCCTGCATCTTCCCTGTCAAGCCCTGTAAGAATTGTATATGTTTCAATGAGATTAGCTCTCATTCTTCTAAACTCTAGAGAATATAGGCCTAGTCTACTCAATCTCTCCTCATTTTTTTTTTAATTATTCGTTGCCAATCTTTCCAATTCTTTGTCAAATCACAAATGCCAGAGGTCACCTTGCACACATCAAGAATCACTCTGCGCCAATGCTCTTAACCAAAAGGCCTAGAGCCACTGCACCGTTCCTGGAAGTACTGCAATACCAGGTTCGTGCCATGGAGGTGGATGGGTCAGCACCCCCATACACCTCCTATTTCAATCTCTCCTCATTGGACAACCACCCCCCCCCCCCCCCATCCCAGGAATCAGTCTGGTGAACCTTTGTTGCAACCTCTCGATGGCAAGTATATCCTTTCTTAGGTAAGGAGACCAAGACTGTACACAACACTCCAGCTGTGGTCTCACCAGGGCCCTATATAATTGCAGTAAAATGTCTTCACTCTTATACTCAAATCCTGCTGTAATAAAGGCCAACATGCCATTTGCTTTCTTGATTGCTTGCTGTACCTGCATGTTAACTTTCAGTGATTTGTGTACAAGGACACCCCGGTCCATCTGAAAACCAACATTCCCCAAACTCACACAAAAAAAAATACTCCACTTTTCTATTTTTCCTATCAAAGTGGATAAATTAGAAGGGAGCTAGAACATGTCCAGGGAACTATAGACCAGTCAGCTTAACCTCGATGGTAGGAAAAATAATGGAATCCCTACTACAGGAGAAAATAGAAGAACATCTAGAAGCTAAAAATATTATATTGAATAGTCAACATGGATTTCAAAAGGGAAAGTCTTGTTTGACCAACCTCACTGAATTTTTTGAAGAGGTAACAAAGAGAGGAGACAAGGGCAATGCAATAGATGTAATTTATCTAGATTTTCAAAAGGCCTTCAATAAGGTACCACATAATAGACTAATGAATAAGGTCAGATAATGTGGAGTCAGGGGGCAAGTAACAGAATGGATAGCTAGCTGGCTTCAAGACAGAAAGCAGAGAGTAGGGGTAAAGTGTAGCTATTCACAGTGGCAAAATTGGGTAATGGCGTTCCACAAGGATCAGTGCTGGGACCACTGTTGTTCACAATTTATATTAACGATTTAGACTTTGAAATCAAAAACACAATTTCAAAATTTGCAGGTGACACCAAATTTAGGGGGGATAGTCAATACTGAGGAGGACTGCAACAAATTACAGTAGGTGGTGAGAATGTGGAACTTGCTCCTGTAGGGAGTGATTGACACGAATAGTATAGATGCATTGAAGAGGACACTAGATAAGCATTTGAGGGAGAAAGGAATCGAGGGCTATGCTGATAGAGTTAGATGAGGAAAAATGGGAGGAGGCTCGAGTGGAGCACAAACGCCAGCCTGAGTTGGTTGGTCTGAATGGAATCCTATTACGTAATTGTACACAATTAGTAATTATGGACATCTTAATGTAACATATTTTGCAAATCATAGATAATATTCTCCACCCCTTTGTACACCCCTCAGATCTTCACAGTCCCAATCCCTTCTGAACTCTCCGGTGGCTAATTTTAACTTTTGGAGATGGTGTAAAACAGGCAATATCGGATCAGACACCCATTATACATCCCACATTAAAAAGGAACATTGGGTGGGGTGTATAATGCTGGTTAACCTGAGATCGCCCATTTTACATCATCACCAAAAGTTAAAAACCCAACTCCCTTCCACAAAAATCAACAATAGTTTCCTCAGATGGTAAGTTTAATGTCATGGAGTCTAACACCTGATCCATACTATGCCATTCCTGTCATATGTACATTTTACCTTCAAAGTAGTTTTTATCAAATGCTTTTTGCATGGAGATCTTTTATAAATATTAATACATTAGTGGGACTGCTGTAAATATTGATACATTCCTGGAATCTTGTGGCTCTAACAATACCAACTAACCAAATTGGAGCAAAGAGTCATTGAAAAGCACAGCACAGAATGAGGCCATTCAGCTCATCGAGTATGCACCGGCTCTTTTGAAGTGCAATCCAGTTAATCCCATGCTCCTGCTCTTTCCCCTTATCTTTGCATTTTTTTTCTCTTTCAAGTATTTATCCAATTCTCTTTGAAGGCTACTATTTAATCTGTATCCATCATCCTATCTGGCAGTGCATTCCAAATCCAAATCACTCATTGCATAAAAAGGTATTTCCTCATGTCGCCGGTTCTTTTGCCAATCACCTTAAATCTGTGTCCTCTGTTTATCCACCCTTCAGCTATTGGAAACAGTGTCTCTTTATTTACTCTAGCAAAAGCCTTCATGATTTTAAACACCTCTACCAAATCCCGTCTTAGTCTTCTCTGCTCTAAGGAGAACAATCTCTTGTTCTCCAGTCTTTCCACATAACTGTAATCTCTCATCCCTGGAACCATTCTGGTAAATCTCTTCTCTATCCTCTCCAAAGCCCTTACGTCCTTCTTAAATTGTGGTGCCCAGAATTGGATACAATACTCCAGCTGGAGCCGAACTAATGTTTTATACAGATTTAGCATAACTTCCTGGCTGTTGTACTCTATGGAGGAGAAATTGGGGTTATTTGTGCCTCCCATTAGTGCCCCCAGGAGCGAGAAATTCAGCGAGAGTTTAGCGGTCCGCCTCGATCTCCTGCGACTGGAGATCATGACATCATCACTGTGTGCAGCACCCTGTTAGTGCCCCAGACCCTAAGTTGGGTATCACGCCTGGAAGCTGCGCTGGGCAATGAGCAGACAGGAGTTTGAGGTGTTGGTGAGGCCTATAAAGGCCCAGCGGCAGTGGAGAGGCGGCGGCAGTCGGAGATGTAAAGTCCTTACTCTACAGCATGAAACCACACGAGGCACATTCTGGGGACAAGGTCACTCCGTGACCTTAACTCTTTATTTCAAGACTCCAGAAGTGATGACCCTGCATGGGACCTCCCTTTATATACCTGAGTGATCAGGTGAGGAGTGTCTCCCACAAATTCACCCCTTGTGGTCAAGGTGTGCATCTAGATTGAGTGTATACAGTAATACAGTGGTGTTACATTATGGTTATAAACATGACATCACCTTCCCCCCCCAAAGTCTTGTTGGGATCATACGTTTAGTCTTTCAGGTGCCCTGCGCTCCTTTGTGGAGCGCCGCAGTTGGGGCTCTGGTTGTTGGACACTGACGTGAGTCTGTCACCTGTGCTGATTCCGGCCTGTCTGGGCTGACCGCAGGGACTGTGCATTCTTCTGATTGCTCTTGTTGCTCGTTCACTGGCGGTGTTGTGAGCTCCATCTCATGGTCTACTTCAGGTTCCTCCGTGTCAATGCTGAACCTTTTTTTTACTTGGTCCAGATGCTTGCGGCATATCTGACCATTGTTGAGTTTTACCACAATGACCCTATTACCCTCTTTGTCAATTACAGTGTCCTCAAGCCATTTGGCCCCATGGCGTGATTGAGGACGAATACAGGATTATTTATTTCTATACATCTCTCCCTCGAATTACGGTCATGGTACTCGTTTTGTGACTTGCGCTTGCCCTCAACTATGTCGGTCAGGACTGGGTGAGTGAGGGACAACCAAGTTTTGAGTATCCGTTTCATTAGGAGCTCTGTGGGCGGGACCCCCGTGAGCGAGTGCGGCCGGGATCTATAGGCCAGTAGGAGGCGCGATAGGCGGTATTGTAGGGAGGGTCCCTGAATCCTGAGCATACCTTGCTTAATGATTTGGACCACACGTTCCGCCTGGCCATTGGAAGCCGGCTTGAACGGTGCAGTCCTGACATGGTTGATGCCATTTCCCAACATGAACTCCCGGAATTCATAGCTTGTGAAACATGGGCCATTGTCACTAACCAGGATGTCCGGCAAGCCATGGGTTGCGAAGATCTCACGTAGGCTTTCCACGGTGGTGGATGTCGTGCATGAATTCAGAATGATGCACTCAATCCATTTCGAGTATGCATCTACTACAATGAGGAACATCATTCCCATGAATGGGCCCACGTAGTCAACATGAATGCATGACCACGGCTTGGTGGGCCAGGGCCACGGGCTGAGCAGGGCCTCTCTGGGGGCATTGCCCAGCTGGGCACACGTCGTGCACCTTCGAACACAGTGTTCCAGGCCTGAATCAATACCAGGCCACCAAATGTGTGACCGGGCAATGGCCTTCATCAGCACGATGCCTGTGTGCTCGCTGTGGAGTTCCCTAATGAATGCCTCCCTGCCCTTCTGGTGCATGACTACCCGGTTGCCTCATAGTAGGCAGTTGGCGTTGGATGGAGAGCTCATCCATCCGCCTGTGGAACGGTCTGACCTCCTCAGGGTATGCTCCGTGTGCGGGCGCCCAATCTCCAGTCAGGACACATTTCTTAATCAAGGATAGGAGGGAATCTCTGTTTGTCCAGATTTTGATCTGGCGAGCTGTGATGGGGGAGCCTGCACTGTCAAAGGCATCGACAGCCATGACCATCTCAGCGCTTTGCTCAGCTGCCCCCTTGGTGGTGACCAGTGGGAGCCTGCTGAGCGCGTCAGCACAGTTTTTAGTGCCAGGCCGGTGCCGGATGGAGTAGTCATAAGCAGCCAGCGTAAGAGCCCATCGCTGTATGTATGCGAGCTGATGCATTGGCATTGACAGCTTTGCTGTCTGACAACAGGGATGTTACTGGCTTGTGGTCCATCTCTAATTCAAACTTCCTACCAAAGAGTTACTGATGCATTTTTTTTACACCATAGACACATGCGAGCGCTTCGTTCTCGACCATCCCATATCCCCGTTCTGCTTGAGAGAGTGACCTGGAGGCATAAGCCACAGGTTGCAGTTGACCCTCAGCATAGCCCTGCTGCAACATGCACCCAACCCCATAGGACGATGCATCACATGTCAGAACCAATTTTTTACAGGGGTCATACAGGGTCAACAACTTGTTTGAACAGGGTAGGTTTCGCGCCCGATCAAAATCCCGTTCCTGACAGTCCCCCCAAAACCAATCGCAACCCTTACGCAGGAGCACATGTAGCGGCTGCAACAGCGTACTCAGCTTCGGCAGAAAGTTCCCGAAATAGTTCAACAGTACCAGGAATGAACGCAATTCCGATATGTTGCAGGGCCTGGGTGCTCGTCGAATCGCCTCTGTTTTGGATTCAGTGGGCCGAATCCCATCTGCAGCAACCCTCCTGCCCAGAAACTCAACCTCGGGAGCTAAAAACACACATTTAAACTTCTTGAGTCGCAGGCCTATCCGGTCCAGTCGGCGTAGCACCTCCTCCAGGTTGTGGAGGTGTTCCTCGGTGTCTCAACCCGTGATGAGGATGTCGTCCTGGAATACAATCGTTCCAGGAATGGATTTAAGCAGGCTTTCCATGTTACGTTGAAAAATTGCGGCCGCTGATCGAATGCCAAACGGGCACCTGTTATAAGCGAACAATCCTTTGTGCGTGGTGATGGTGGTCAGTAGTTTGGATTCTTTGGTCAGTTCCTGGGTCATGTAGACTGAAGTGAGGTCCAACTTGGTGAACAGCTTGCCGCCGGCCAGCGTGGCGAAGAGGTCCTCCGCTCTTTGGACGGGTATTGGTCTTGTAGGGACACCCGATTGATGGTGGCCTTGTAGTCGCCACAAATCCTGACAGAGCCATCCACTTTTAGAATGGGAATGATGGTGCTAGCTCAGTCGCTGAATTCAACAGGCGAGATGATGCCCTCTCTCAACAGCCGGTGTAATTCACTCTCGATTTTTTCTCGCATCACATACGGCACCGCTCTGGTTTTGTGGTGCACTGGTCTGGCGTCCGATGTGATGTGTATCACTACTTTAGTGCCTTTGAAAGTCCCGACGCCCAGTTGGAATAGTGAGTCGAATTGTTGTAGAAATTGTGAGCACGTACTTGGCTCCACCGATGACATTGCGTGAACATCCCCCCATTTCCAGTTCATCTCGGCTAACCAGCTCCTCCCCAACAGTGCGGGACCATTGCCCGAGACAATCCAGAGCAGCAGCTGATTTACTAACCCATTGTGTGTGTCAGCCAACATTGCACTGCCTAGCACCAGAATGATTTCTTTGGTGTAAGTCCGTAATTGTGTCTCAATACATGCTAATTTGGGTCTACTGGCTTTAATTGGCCATAGCTTCTCAAATTGCTGAACACCCATGAGTGACTGGCTGGCCCTAGTGTCCAGCTCCATGCGTACTGGGTTACCATTTAGTAAGATCCTCATCATCATTGGTGGCGTTTTGGTGTATGAACTGTGAATATTCACCACATGGACCCACTGAACCTCGGCGTCCATCGGTTTGCCCCAAAAGTCATCCTGCCTCAAAGAACCCACTTCTGGTCCATCTGCCTCATGTATTAGTCTGGTTGCAGGCTTCCTGCACATTCGAGCTAAATGGCCACTGAGATTGCAGTTTCTGCAGACAAACTGTTGGAATCTTCATGATTTAGCTGAGTGTTTTCCCCCACACCTCCAGCATGAGTTAAAGTTTCCATTGTTGGGGACAAAGGGACTATGGCCAGGAATTCCGCGCTGACTGTCCCTTTGACTGCTCTTAAGTACCCTATTAGTGGGTGTCAATGGCCCCATCCCAGGCCGCATTGTCCACTGTGATGGCGTGAATGTCCGTTCAGCCTGCCATTGTCTCTGATGAGGCCCTGCTCTGGGGTCTATTGCTGCCTGGGGAATGTTGAACTGCCCCTGCCTGCGGGGCTCTGAGTCGTGTTGATGATGTTGACTCCCTGATCCATCGCTGCGTTGGAGGCAGAATTGCGCGTGTATATTATTTTCATCTCTTCCTCCCCCGCCATGAAAGTTTGAGCTAACAACGCCGCCGCTTCCAAGGTCAAATCCTTGGTCTCAAATTAATTTGCGGAAGATTCCCGCATGACCGATGCCCTCGATAAAGAAGTCCCTTAGCATCTCCCCCCTGCAGGCATCTGTGAACTTACAGAGGCTGGTCAAACGCCGGAGGTCCGCTATGAAGTCCGGTATGCTCTGTCCTTCATGACGTCGGTGGGTGTAGAATCTGTGTCGGGCCATGTGTACGCTGCTCGCCGGTTTGAGGTGCTCTCCGATCAATTTGCTAAGTTCTTCAAAGGTTTTGTCCGACGGCTTTTCGGGTGCTAGTAAGTCCTTCGTGAGCGCGTAAGTCTTTGGTCCGCAGCTGATCAAAAGATGAGCCCTTCGCTTGTCGGCCGCTGCATCTCCCAGCCATTCTTTGGTAACGAACCTTTGCTGAAGCCTCACGACAAAATCGTCCCAGTCTTCCCCAACACAGTACCGTTCCTCTGTGCTACCGGTGGCCATTCTCGTGGGTGGTGAATTCCAGTTTCTCGTCGCCAATGTAAAGTCCTTACTCTACGGCATAAAACCACATGAGACACATTCTGGGAACAAGGTCACTCCGTGACCTTAACTCTTTATTTCAGGACTCCAGAAGTGATGACCCTGCATGGGACCTCCTTTTATATACCTGAGTGATCAGGTAAGGCGTGTCTCCTATAATTTTACCCCTTGTGGTGAAGGTGTGCATCTAGATTGAGTGTATACAGTAATACAGTGGTGTTACATTGTGGTTAAAACATGACATGGGAGGCGGGAGTTCGGGGCGTTGGTGAGGCTATAAAGGCCCAACGGCAGAAGGGAGGCAGCGGCAGTCAGAGAGGAGGGAGTTCGGGGCGTTGGTGAGGCTATAAAGGCCAAGAGGCAGAGGAGAGGTGGCGGCAGTCAGAGAGGCGGGAGTTCGGGGCGTTGGTATGGCCGATAAAGGCCCAGCAGCAGAGGAAAGGCGGTGGCAGTCAGAGAGGCAGGAGTTCGGGGCGTTGGTGTGGCCGATAAAGGCCCAGAGGCAGAGGAGAGACGGCGGCAGTCAGAGAGGCGGGAGTTCGGGGCGTTGGTGAGGCCTATAAAGGCCCAGCGGCAGAGGAGAGACGGCGGCAGTCAGAGAGGCCAGCCAGTGGAGCTGGAGCGGGGAGAGAAGGCAAAAAAGAAATAGAAAGAAATCGATAGGTGACGTCACAGCCAAGGGAGTAAGTGATTGGTAAGTAGCTTTTTTTTTATCTGTAAGTAACCTTTAGCATTGTTGTTGCCAAATTAAGTTTATCTAAGGGTTAAGTCATGGCAGGACAGCTCGGACATGTGTTATGCTCCTCCTGTACTATGTGGGAAGTCAGGGACGCTTCCGGTGTCCTTGACGACTACGTGTGTGGGAAGTGCATCTGCCTCCAGCTCCTGACGGACTGTATTGCGGCACTGGAGCTGCGGGTGCATGAAGTCTGGTGCATCCATGAGAATGACGTGAATAGCACGTTTAGCGAGTTGATCTTAGCGCAGTTAAAGGGTACACAACCAGATCGTAAATGGGTGACCAACAGGATGAGCAGTGCAAAGAAGGAAGTGCAGGGGTCCCCTGCGGTCATCCCCCTGCAAAACGGATACACCGCTTTGGGTACTGTTGAGGGGGATGACTCATCATGGGGGAGCAGCAGCAGCCACGTTCATGGCACTGTGGGTGGCTCTGCTGCACAGGAGGGCAGGAAGAAGAGCGGGAGAGCTATAGTGATAGGGGATTCAATTGTAAGGGTGTTTCCGATGGTTTCTTGCCTCCCTGGTGCAAGGGTCAAGGATGTCTCCGAGCGAGTGCAGGACATTCTGAAAAGGGAGGTGAACAGCCAGTTGTCGTGGTGCATATAGGTACCAAAGATGTAGGTAAAAAACGGGATGAGGTCCTACAAGACGAATTTAGGGAGCTCGGAGCTAAATTAAAAAGTAGGATCTCAAAAGTAGTAATCTCAGGATTGCTACCAGTGCCACGTGCTTGTCAAAGTAGGATTCGCAGGATAGCTCGGATGAATACGTGGCTTGAGGAGTGGTGCAAAAAGGAGGGATTCAAAATCCTGGGACATTAGAACCGGTTCTCGGGGGGGGGGGGTGGGACCAGTACAAACCGGACGGTCTGCAGCTGGGCAGGACCGGAACCAATGTTCTAGGGGGAGTGTTTGCTAGTGCTGTTGGGGAGGAGTTAAACTAACATGGCAGGGGGGTGGGAACCTATGCAGGGAGACAGAGGGAAATAAAATGGAGGCAGAAGCAAAAGATAGAAAGGAGAATAGTAAAATGGAGGGCAGAGAAAACCAAGGCAAAAAACAAAAAGGGCCACATTACAGCAAAATTCCAAAGGGGCAAAGTGTGTTAAAAAGACAAGCCTGAAGGCTCTGTGTCTCAATGCAAGGAGTATTCGGAATAAAATTAACTGCGCAAATAGCAGTTAACGCATCTGATGTAATTGGTATCACGGAGACATGGCTCCAAGGTGACCAAGGCTGGGAAATCAACATCCAGCGGTATTCAACATTTAGGAAGGATAGACAGAGAGGAAAAGAAGGCGAGGTGGCATTACTGGTTAAAGAGGAAATTAATGCAATAATAAGGAGGGACATTAGTCTGGATGATGTGGAATCGGTATGGGTGGAGCTGTGGAATACCAAAAGGCAGAAAACGCTAGTGGGAGTTGTGTACAGACCACCAAACAGTAGTAGTGAGGTTGGGGACAGCATCAAACAAGAAATAAGGGATGTGTGCATTAAAGGTACAGCAGTTATCATGGGCGACTTTAATCTACATATTGATTGGGCTAACCAAACTGGTAGCAATACGGTGAGAGGATTTCCTGGAATGTATTAGGGATGATTTTCTAGACCAATGTGTCGAGGAAACAACTAGAGAGTTGGCCATCCTAGACTGGGTGATGTGTAATGAGAAGGGACTAATTAGCAATCTTATTGTGCGAAGCTCCTTGGGGAACAGTGACCATAATATGGTAGAATTCTTTATTAAGATGGAGAGTGACACAGTTAATTCGGAAACTAGGGTCCTGAACTTAAGGGAAGGTAACTTCGATGGTATGAGGGATGAATTGGCTAGAATAGGCTGGCAAAGGATACTTAAAGGGTTGACGGTGGATAAGCAATGGCAAACATTTAAAGATCACATGGATGAACTTCAGCAATTGTACATCCCTGTCTCGAGTGAAATTAAAACGGGGAAGGTGGTTCAACCGGGGCTAACAAGGGAAATTAAGGATAGTGTTAAAACCAAGGAAGAGGCATATAAATTGGCTAGAAAAAGTAACAAACCTGAGGACTGGGAGAAATTTAGAATTCAACAGAAGAGGACTAAGGGATTAATTAAGAGGGAGAAAATAGAGTACGAGAGGAAGCTTGCAGGGAACATAAAAACTGACTGCAAAAGCTTCTATAAATATGTGAAGAGAAAAAGATTAGTGAAGACAAACATAAGTCCCTTGCAGTCGGATTCAGGTGAATTTATAATGGGGAATAAAGAAATGGCAGACAAATTGAACAAATACTTTGGTTCTGTCTTCACGAAGGAAGACACAAATAACCTTTCGAATGTACGAGGGGACAGTGGATCTAGTGAGAAGGAGGAACTGAAGGATATCCTTACAAAGCAGGAAATTGTGTTCGGGAAATTGATGGGATTGAAGGCCGATAAATCCCCGGGGCCTGATAGTCTGCATCTCAGAATACTTAAGGAAGAGGCCCTAGAAATAGTGGATGCATTGGTGATCATTTTCCAACAGTCTATCGACTCTGGATCAGTTCCTATGGTCTGGAGGGTAGCTAATGTAACACCACTTTTTAAAAAAGGAGGGAGAGAGAAAACGGTAATTATAGACTGGTTAGCCTGACATCAGTAGTGGGGAAAATGTTGGAATCAATCATTAAGGATGAAATAGCAGCGCATTTGGAAAGCAGTGACAGGATCGGACCAAGTCAGCATGGATTTATGAAAGGGAAATCATGCTTGACGAATCTTCTGGAATTTTTTGGGGATGTAACTGGTAGAGTGGACAAAGAACAACCAGTGGATGTGGTGTATTTGGACCTTCAAAAGACTTTTGACAAGGTCCCGCACAAGAGGTTGGTGTGCAAAATCAAAGCGCGTGGTATTGGGGGTATTGTACTGACGTGGATAGAGAACTGGTTAGCAGACAGGAAGTAGAGAGTCGGGATAAATGGGTCATTTTCTGAATGGCAGGCAGTGACTCGTGGAGTGCCGCAGGACTCAGTGCTGGGACCCCAGCTCTTTACAATATACAATACGATTATGATGAAGGAATTGAGTGTAATATTCCAAGTTTACAGAAGACACTAAACTGGGTGGCAGTGTGAGCTGTGAGGAGGACGTTAAGAGGCTGCAGGGTGACTTGGACAGGTTAGGTGAGTGGGCAAATGCATGGCAGATGCAATATAATGTGCATAAATGTGAGGTTATCCATTTTGGGGGCAAAAATACGAAGGCAGAATATTATCTGAATGGCGGCAGATTTGGAAAAGGAGGGGTACAACGAGACCTGGATGTCATGGTTCATCAGTCATTGAAAGTTGGCATGCAGGTACAGCAGGCAGTGAAGAAGGCAAATGGTATGTTGGCCTTCATAGCTAGGGGATTTGAGTATTGGAGCAGGGAGGTCTTACTGCAGTTGTACAGGGCCTTAGTGAGGCCTCACCTGGAATATTGTGTTCCGTTTTGGTCTCCTAATCAGAGGAAGGACGTTCTTGGTATTGAGGGAATGCAGCGCAGGTTCACCAGATTGATTCCAGGGATGGCTGGACTGTCATATGAGGAGAGATTGGATCAACTAGGCCTTTATTCCCTGGAGTTTAGAAGGATGAGAGGAGATCTCATAGAAACGTATAAAATTCTGATGGGACTGGATAGGTTGGAGGCGGGAAGAATGTTCCCGATGTTGGGGAAGTCCAGAACCAGGGGACATAGTCTTAGAAACATAGAAACATAGAAAATAGGTGTAGGAGTAGGCCATTCGGTCCTTCGAGCCTGCACCACCATTCAATATGATCATGGCTGATCATGCAACTTCAGTACCCCATTCCTGCTTTCTCTCCATACCCCTTGATCCCTTTAGCCGTAAGGGCCATATCTAACTCCCTTTTGAATATATCGAACAAACTGACCTCAACAACTTTCTGTGGTAGAGAATTCCACAGGTTCACAATTCTCTGAATGAAGTTTCTCCTCATCTCGGTCCTAAATGGCCTACCCCTTATCCTTGACCACTGGTTCTGGACTTCCCCAATATCGGGAACATTCTTAGCCACTAAATTCCTGTTTTAGTTACAATTATTTAATTTTAAATGATGGGATAATTAGGATAAGAGGTCAACCTTTTAGGACTGAAATGAGGAGAAACTTCCACTCAGAGAGTTGTTAAGCTGCGGAATTCCCTGCCACAGAGAGTTGTTGATGCCAGTTCATTGGATATATTCAAGAGGGAGTTAGATATGGCCCTTACGGCTAAGGGGATCAAGGGATATGGAGAGAAAGCAGGAAAGGGCTGGGGGAATGATCAGCCATGATCTTATTGAATGGCGGTGCAGGCTTGAAGGGCCAAATGTCCTACTCCTGCACCTATTTTCTATGTTTCTATGTTGCCTTATTATACCCCTTAACGCCATTGTATCTCAGAAAGTCTCAGGATTGGGTCTTGGTTCCAGGGTAGTTCCTGATTGGCTTCTCCTCAAACATGTGTCTGTCTGGAGGCCTGGTGCCATTCTTTGATTATGTTAATGGCTTTCCAATTAACATCCTTTCTAGTTTGGTGAGTTTTAAAGCCATGCTTTCTTTGATCCTTGAGCTCTGCCCAGCCAGAGTAGACATGAACTTGGGGAAGTCATCCATTTTGTTTCTATCAACACTGCAGCCTTTCCGTATAATCTACACTTTCAACATTTACATATCTACATATATATATATATATATACAGAGCCAATTTTATCATTACTAAACATTTTTATTCTTACAGACACCCCACCTTGAGTGGAAAATATCCTCATTGACTCCTCATATGATTCATCTCCTCAGGATTCACATATCATAAACATTGAGAGGGTTCTGATAGCTCTGCTCTTTATGTTTCTGTGAGATGGATGACCGCTGTATAATGAGTTTAAACTTAGAGAGAGAAAAGTCGATGGCCTAACTCGATCCCCAACTCGTAAGGTGTTTGCCACATGGAAGGGATTTACTATCATTATCATCATAGGCAGTCCCTCGAAATCGAGGAAGACTTGCTTCCACTCTAACAGTGAGTTACTACACCCAAAGATGTCACTATAATATAATAACATCTCCAGCGGAGACTCTCCCCTTCCTGTATTTTCAGTGCACCATCGCTTCTCGAAGCACATTGATGATGTTCGTGAGTCATGCTGCAGCTCCCGCTTCTCCATCCTCCCTCGGCTTCGGTCGTGGCCAGTATCATCCCAACAATCATAAGGATCTGTATCATGGTCTGTGGGCAACAAGATCAGTATAGTATTTACTCTTTGGCAGTTTTTAACTGATTACTGTGAAACCATTACTTGTACTTAACACCCTTTTCCCCCGGGAACTGAATCAAATAAACCGCAGAGTTCAATCGTTCTATAATCGTATGCGGTCCCCACCACCTGGGCTTTTTCCCATAATTTGGAATCATTTCTGAGTCTCCCACGTGATATTCAAAGGGACATACTTTCTTGTCAAAGTACCTTTTAATTTGTCTTTTTGACTTCCCCAATTTGGTGGCCACAAATCAATTCATCTGATCGGTGTGATCTACCACTTGTTCCAGCCACTTGAAACTACAGAGTTTAATTATCAGGGGATTCATCCCTGTTAGGGTTAGCTGGCCTGGCGTTCTCATGAGCCTCCCCGTCATGACCTGATGTGAGGAGATTCCTGTTGTTTGTGAGGTGAGCTATTAAGCACATTGGCAGCATGTTAACCCATTGAATGGGGTGGTCCACGCACAATTATTTTAACATTAACTTGAGGGTCCTGTTCCCCCTTTCGACCCCTCCAAGCAACTAGAGGTGGTGAGCAATATGTAATTTGTGTTTTATCCCCAACATTTCCTGCAGGTGGGTAAAACTTTTACCGGTGAAGTGTGAACCTTGATCGCTGTCCACTTGTACTGGTATTTCCCATCAACAAAACACATGCTTAAATAGTATTTTTGCTGCCATGATTGTGGTGTTGGAGCGGCAGGGGAATGCTTTGATCCATTTAGTGAATTCATCCACTACTACTATGGCATGCTGAAAATTGCCTTGCGTCTGTGGAAGTGGCCCAATGAAGTCTATCTGGAAGTGAGTCCATGGCCCTTGAGGTGGGAGCGCGCTTTGAAGCAAGACTCGGTTAGTGCATGTGGGAGGATTGTGTTGCCGGCACGGTAGGCATCGTGCCACTTATTGATTGATTGTTTCCCTCATGGGAGGCCACCAAGCTGTGGATGCTACTTTATAGAATGTTACCAGGGCAGAATAGTGCCCTGCTGTGGGGTGGGAGTGAAAGTGGGAGAGCAGTTCCTGACCCATCTCTGGTGGAACACACATCACCGGGCAGGCGTTTGGCTTTCTTTTGAACATCAGCAACTGCTCATCTGAGTCGGGGCAGTGGCTAGTATGGTATTGGGAGCCCAGGCTGTTGGTTGAGGAAGAGGTTTGCCTTCCTCATGCCAGGCCCTTACAAAAGCTGCTGCAGGGATTTTAAATCTCGGTGATCTTTTGGGGAGGCCTTGCTAACAACATTGTAGGGTTCAACAACTATATCCTCTATCTCCGAATCAATCTCAGCATCCTTGGCTGCTCTGTCTGCTCTGGAATTTCCCTCACTATGTGAACCCCCTTTTCTATGGGCTGTTACCTTTCCTATGAAGCAGGGCTGGGATCGCTGTTTAAGGTATGATCAGAGCAGGCATAACCAGGGCCCATGGACCAGGGCCTATAGATTGTACGATAGTCATTTTTGTGATATAGGGGCAAGAAAAGCATGGTGTTTATAGCATAGGCACTATCAGACCAAATATTCACGGGTCTATCTGAGATTTCTTTCACAGCGGTTAGAAGTGTGACAATTTCTGCATATTGTGAAGATTGTCTGTTGCATCTTCACTGGATGGTTCTTTCTGGCAATACCACATAATACCCAGTGTGAGGGGATCCCTCAATGTGATATGACAACCCATCGATGTAGACATCTGGGACACCTTGTATGGGCTCTTTCTGCACAGGATGGGTCTCAAAGTTAATCAGGGGTAACGGACACTCATGTCGGTCCCCCTCATATATCAGAAATTGTGGCAGCAATGTGGTGGGTTTGGAACTGGTATCAACAGATAGATAGATTTTTAACCAATAAGGGAATTAAGGGTGACGGGGAGTGGGCGGGTAAGTGGAGCTGAGTCCACGGCCAGATCAGCCATGATCTTGTTGAATGGCGGAGCAGGCTCGAGGGGCTAGATGGCCTACTCCTGTTCCTAATTCTTATATTCAATGTCTCTTTCCATAAATTCCAATGTCCATTTGCTGAGGCGCTGCGAGGAAACTAGCGAAACTCCAGATGGTAGGGCATCTGTCCGTGTCAGTTGGTTCGGTCGGGGCTGTGGGCAGGGGCTGTCTGGGGTGTGTGCTTAACTCGGTGGCGTGGATGGAGCTGGGGTGGCTTACTATGCATGCGACCATGCTCCGGTCCCATCCCATCCCATCCCCTTCATCCCGCCACTGTCGGGAGAATGCTATGGAGATGCCTGCCGGACATACCTTCTCTGATCCCCACATGCACACACACACTCCTAACTTCGCCTCCCACCATTTATCCCAACACACACACCCTCTACCCCTGGTGTCCCTTCTCCTGTGGTGACATTCGGTGCCTGCACCCCCTGAGCATCCAAAAATAATGACTTCTTCAGTCTCTCCCCGGTAGCCGATGCACATTCTGTTGTAGGTGCACAGGAGCAGGATTTTCCTCACCTCTGGTTCCTCATCTGAAAGACAAAACTTCATTTGGTTCAAAAACCCTGAGCCCCCTCCCCCATTTTCCACTCTGTCTACACTTCACAGCACCCCTGCACGGGTTTAAACTGTGTGTGCCTATTTTACTGTGGAAGTCAAGCGGTTTCAACTAATAAACACTTGAAACAAGGAACAAACCTTACACAAAAGAGGAAGTGAGAGAAAAAAAGAAGCCCAGACTCCCTATCCTATTGGCTCAAAAGCCTCACTGTTGTACTCCCTATATTGCAGAGGCCACCTGAGCCCCACTACACAAGAGAAAACTTTATATATATCTGTACACACCTACTGCTCTCCTTTTTAACCTGCTTGCCACCCTTCCCAGGTGGCTGTGCTAATCCCTGGGACGCTCCTTGGTTTTCCTTTTATGCGGGGGAATGTAGGGGGGAGACCACCTCTCCTTTGGCCTCTTGGGCCGGACCGACCTCCGCGGCCCCACTGTCTCCCCTGCCAAGGTGTCCCCTGAGCTTCGCGTGGTGCTTACTGGGCTGGTACAGCCCCTCACCCCCTCCAGGGATGGCTCACTGCCCTCGGAAGCAACGAAAATTCCCCCGGCAGGCTCCTCACTGCCGGGGACTCCCATATCCTCTGGGGGTTTTGGGTTGTACAAGGGTTCCACCCGAAACCACTCGCAGCTCACTCTCACAGCATTTCCTCTGTTCTTCCAGGGACCACTCACTACTGGGACCCGCCGCCACCCTCTCTCCTATAGGCTCTGGGCTGTCTGCACAAAAAGCTAGGCTATCCCCGACAGGCTCCTCACTGTCGGTGGCCCCTTCCTCCGGTACAACCCTTTCCCTGTCAGGAGACTCTCGCTCTTCCAGGGACCACTCACTGCTGGGACCCACCGCCACTATCTCGCTTGCAGGCTCTGGGCTGTCCGCACCGAAGGCTAGGCTAGCCCCGACAGGCTCCTCACTGTCGGCCGCCCCTGTCTCTGGTACAACCCCTTCCCCGTCAGGAGATCTTGGCTGTGGGGTCACGTCCAGCGACTGGCTGCCTGCCCTGTGCGGCCCTTTTCCCCTAGTACCTCTCGGGAAAGTAAAACAGGCTGCTAAGGACGGTGGCACCCTTGGCTGCGGAGACCGAGCGGATCTCCTAACGGATGGAGGTGAGTCCTCGTTCCATATGTAAGGTGGGAATCCCCCTTCCTGTGGGTCCCAAATCTGTGGGTAGTTTGTACCTGTGAAGCAACTCACTGTTCATTGTGGTGGGATCGGTGGGGCTGCAGTGGTGGGCTGGGGGCCTGGGCTTCCCGTCGGGATTATCCCTCCGAGCTGCCCTTTCCCACGAGGTTTTGCCTTGTTGGGGTTAAAAAGTTTACATTGGTTAATGTGAAACCATTTAACCCGGCGGGGCATCTTGACCGCGTATACCATGGGGCTTGCCTTGTTGACAATGCTGTAAGGCCCCATGTATAGTGGCTCAAAGGCTCCCACCCTGGCAAAGTTGCGGACCATGACCTGGCTCCCCACCTGCCACTCGTGTTGTTTGCTCGGTTCCAGCAGCAATCGGTTGGTCTGATGCTACTTCCCCATGTTAGTGGCCGCCTGCCAGTGAATCTGCTTGAGGTGCTCCAACAGACTCTTGGTAAAGCGGTCCCTATTCACCTCGATTACCTGAGCTTCCATCAGGACCGGGGCAAGTACATGGGTGGGGGTTCGCATGGCTCTTCCAGTCATGAGCTCGTATGGGGCATACCCCGTGCTTTTCGATTGGCTGGCCCGGATCCCCATCAAAACCAGGGGCAACCTCTCCACCCACCTCTGCGGGGAGTCCCCAGTCTCCTTCCTGAGTTTTTCTTTCAAGGTCCTATTCATACGCTCCACTAGCCCCAAGGACTGGGGGTTGTAGGCGACGTGCCACTTCCCCTCAATCCCCAGCACCTTAAGGGTTGCCTGCATGACCTGTCCCATGAAGTGGCTCCCCCGGTCGGACTCCACGTATTGTGGAAGTCCCCACCTGGAGAACACCTTCCTAACCAATATCCTGGCGGTCCCCGTTGCTGTGGCTGTTCGGCAAGGGAAGGCTTCAACCCACTTTGTGAAAGTGTCCACCAAAATCAGGCAGTACCGGTACCCTCCCTTAGCCACAGCTAGGGGCCCTATGTAATAGATTTGTATCGATTGCCATGGGTCCTCTACCCTCCTTGCGTGTCCTAGAGACACCTTACTTTTCTGGGGATCTGGATTATTGGTTGCACAGACAAGACAGTTCGCGCAAATTTCACGAGTGTCTTCCCGGAGCTGTGGAACAGCCCGACCTGTTCCACCCATTGCCATGTGACCTCCGGTCCAGGGTGTCCAGCTCCAGGGCCTGTGTGGGCCAGCTGAAGGAACTCCCTCTGATGCTGCTGGGGCACTATCCACTGCTCTCATTTAAACAACATCTTCTCCCTAACATGGATGCCTGTGCCTCCGTACGGTCCTTCGACCTTTTCTCCCACAGTCAGTTTGTCCATGACAGACTTGAGAGTGGGATCTCGTGCCTGTACCTGCTGGAGGTCCGGGGCCAAAGCCACCCCTGCGCTCCCTTGTGTCCCCTGTCCGCCCCGGATAGCTGCTATGGGCCCTGCCTCGAGCGGGTTCCATTTGGTTCCCGTTCAGGCTCCCTCTTTGGCCAGTTGATCTGCCTTTTGGTTCCCTGCAGCCCTGGGCTCATGTTTGTTATGGGCTTTTACTTTGTGAATGCAAATGATGCCCCGGTCCCTACTGCCTGCATGATGTGCTGCAGTAGGGGTTTTATGGCCAGGGGCTTACCGTCTGCAGATGCATACCCGCGACGGGACCAGATGGCTAGGTACTCCGTGCAGGCATTGCAGGTGAACATACTATCTGAACAGATAGTATAGGGCCGTGGAAATTCGTCGGGATGGGTGACTACATATATGACTGCCGACAGTTCAGCATGCTGGGCGCTCATGATGGTTGGGAGCTTTATAACCCTGGCAATGTCTGCCCGGGGATCATAAATCCGGCACCCTGTGAGCCTTTCTCCCGCCACTACCGTGCTGGAGCCGTCAACATAGATCTTCCGGCCGTGGGGATGGAACCCCGCCCGGAGCCCTATGTCCACATCCCAGACCCCCTCAAAGGAGCATGTTGGCTGCCAGTCATGGCTCACACATCCCTTTTACTCTCAAATCCATCTGTGAGAGCAGGAGGGTCCAGCGAGCAATGCGTACGCTGCTCACTGTCCCATCCTTAATTCTCCCATCCAGCAGCATCTGAATGGGGGTGTGATGAGTGAGGAGGGTGATTGGGGACACTCCTGTAAACACCTGCGACCGCTTCACAGCCCAGTGGGTGGCCAGCAGATGCCTTTCACAGTTTGAGTAACCCCTCCCAACCTCAGTGAGGACCTTGGAGGAGTAGTCCACTGGCCTCAGCTGGCCATGCCGCTGTTGCATCAGCACAGCACTTAAGCTATCCCCGCTAGCTGCTATCTCCAGGAAAAATTCCTCGCCCTCATCTACCGCTCCCAGGGCCGGAGCTTTCAGCAGGTCTCCCTTGAGGCGGGTAAACGCTGCAACACAGTCCTTATCCCACTCCCACTCCATGCCTTTGCACAGGAGCTGGAGTAGGGGGGCTGCAATGGCTGCGTAATCCTCAATGAAGTCCCTGCAGTAACCGGTCAGACCCAGGAACGACCTCATCCCTGTAGCTGTAGTCGGGGCCAGTAATTCCTGAACTGCCCTCCTCTTAGCCTCATCAATGGATCTCTCCCCTCCCTGCACAGTCAGCCCCAGGAATTTTACCTCTGTCTGGCCGATTTGTGCTTTCTTAGGGTTTACTTTAAAACCCTCCTCGTGCAGCAGTCCCAACAGCTCTGCCAGCAGCGGACCGTGCTCTTCCTCCGAATCGGAGAATAGCAGCAGGTCGTCCACGTACTGGACTAGCTGTCTGGGTCTGCTCAACTCTTTCAGGCAGTTGGCTATACACTGATGAAAAATGCTCGGACTGTTGTGGAAGCCCTGGGGACGACAGTTCCAGGTATACTGCTGTCCTTTGAATGTAAAGGCGAATTTGTACTGGTCCTCCCGCCGCAGCGGGATGGACCAGTACCCATTCGAGATGTCCAGCACCGTAAAGACGGCTGCGGACGCGGGGGTGGCTGCGACTAGGTCGGCTACGGCTGCCACTGTGGGCGCACAGGCAAGGTTATTTTTATTGAGGGCTCGGTAGTCCACTGTGGCCCTCCAAGAATTGTCCGTTTTCCTAACCGGCCAAAGTGGAGAGTTCACATGTGTGGCTATTGGTCTCAACACTCCCTGTCTGACTAGAGATCCCAATGCGACCTCTAGGTCTGCCTCAGCCTCCGAAAATTATTCTGCTTCTGGGGCTTAGACATGGGGTCCCCATCTACACTGACCTCGACCCCATTTACCCGTCCACAGTCATGCTTATGCCTGGCAAATGTCGCCAGGTTGGCCCGCACAAAAGCCTGATAGATCATCGGGGTGCCGTCTACCAGAGCGTTCAGGTCATATCTCTCCTTACAGTGCAGAGGGAACCCTTCCCCTGCTTCCCCTGGATGACTGTTGTACCTTCCCCCTCCCCGGTGTCAGCTGTGCCCCACAGACAGTGGTTCCTCAGGTCGACCAGAATTTTCTGGCCGCTGAGGAAATCTGCCCCTAGAATGCCTTTACCCACTCCCTCCCACGGCAGAAGGACACACTTCCACATGGTGTGGAGGGTGCCTATGTGTATCTGCAGTGGTTTAGAGAAGAAGCCCTCGCATTCTTCTCCAGTGAAGCTGGTTAGGCAGTAGGGGATCCCACTGGATAGGAGTGAGGTGGTCGGGTCGTCTACATGAACCAGGGTGCACGAGGCCCCTGTGTCCAGCAGATACACCCCCCGGGTCCCCTCAATCCCCATCATGACATGTGGTCTGCTCCACGCATCATAGGTGACCGGGCAGAAGTACACGGGTTCCTCGGGGTCTAGTCATTGTGGGGTGTTGGTCTGGGCCTGAGGGACTTCTCCCCCGGTCACGGCTGCGACCTTCCCAGTCTGGATAATGAGTGTCTGCAGAGCCGCGAGGAAACCCTCGAGTGGGGTGGCAGGACTGGGCACAGCTGGTTTGGGAGGGCTTGCGGCCGCGGTGACTGGGGCTGAGGTTGGGGCCTGTGGACCTCTCTTTTCCTGCCTCGGAGCCCGGCATTCCCTCCTCATGTGCCCTGTTTCCCCGCACCCATAGCAAACCACCTCTCTGCCTGCCTGCCAATTCCCTTCTTGCCTCCACTCTCTCTTATCAGAGCCGGGGCGGATCTCACACACCTACCCCTTGGTGGGTTTCTCCCCCCCCCCCGATTCTGCCATTGTGAAAAGAGAGGGTCAGCTGCCTCAGCACCATCTCCTCTGTGGCTTGGGGGTCTCTGAAATTGAACCACAGGTTGGCCTGGGCGCGCAACTCAGGTAGGCTTTTTGCCACCAGTGCACGCAGCCAGCGACCACGTCGGTGTGCATCTAGCTGGGTTCGGTCCAAATTCCCCCCACTGGCTTCCTCATACACTGGCCACAGTCCATCAGCCAACGCCTGGGGGGGTCTCCCTGGGTCTCTGGACAGTGGTCTGTACCCGGTCGAACGGACAGCCATCATTCAACCCCATGGCCTCCAGGATATCCTCCTGGAGAGCGGCCACTGTTCGCTGACCCCTAATGCTCTCAGCAGAGAGAGCCTGACACAGGGCTGGGTCCAGTGAGAACAGGAGCAGTTTGCTCCGTTCGGCCTCATCGCAGTCATTTATATCTCCTACCTGCTCTACTTCCATAAAGTGGACAGAGGGGTCTCCTTTTCGGGTTAGTTTATTCACATGGGTCACCATCTGCCGCAGCTGGGTCGCACTGTGGGGAGGCACGTATTGGTTCTGTAGGGGACCCTCAGCCTGACCCACTGCGGGTGGTCCGAATCTACTCTGCCTGATGGGGCACATTGGGGCTGGTCCCGAAGGTTTAGATTCCAGCATTTCACCCTGCCTCTCCTCTGGGATCCCCAATGGGACTGTGGGAGAGGGCCTGTGGGATTCTTCCTCCCTATCCTCCTCCCCACAGCCTGTTTCACTATGCTCCCCCTTCCATACCTCGGCTGGGCTGATAAGGCACACCACTCCTTTACTGGGTGCCTTGCTTTCAGCCCAGCCAAGGGCTTTTGCTTCAGCTAGGGCCAGAGTTTTGGTGTCGGGCCAGGTGGGGATTCGAGTCTCGGGCACTTCCAGAGCTTTTGCTCTGGCTAGAACAAGGGCTGCTTTGGCTTCAGCCAGAGCCAGGGTGAGCTGATAAATTTGTTCCTGAAAGCAACGATGATCCGCCTCTGCCCTGCTGTGGCACGCCTGAAGCGCAGCCTGTAGCTTGAGACTCTTACCCTCTCCCAACCTTCCCTGGTTCTGAGCCTGGGCAAGTTCCTCCTGCAGTCCCCTGATGTAACCTTTTCCCTCAGTTACCTGGGACTGAAGGTACTCCCTGTGGTTGCGATAGCTTTCTCCATCTCTCTCTCATTCCTGCCTCTCCCACTTTAAATCCTGATCCAGCTTTTCCCTTTCTTTGCTGGTCTTTACTAGCTCCTCTCTTTGCTCAGCTAATTCTGTCTGTAGGACGTCTACCTGCCTGTCCAAGACCTGTATTTGCTTCTGAAAGCAAATCAGCCACACTGCCTTTTCCACTGATCTTTTATAATCTTTACTCTGGGTCCACCTGGCTGCTGCGTCCTCAGACCGTTCAGCCCTCAGCAGCGCCTGCACCCACTTCCTTGAGCAGTTTATCCTTGCTGTTACATACCTAGCAATTCTACCCTCCTCTACCCTAGCAATTCTACCCTAGCAATTTTATACTCCTCTCCACTAAGACAGACTGTCTCTTCACCCTCACTCAACGCACGTCCCTTCTTCATGGTCGCCATTGTAAGGGGAGCTTGGGGTGTGGGTTTGAATCCACACTCCCCTAGGGTTCTGCACATGTGATTTATGAGGATGGGTGAGTAATGAGGCACCAGACACAGTGGGTAAGACTACAAAATGGCTAATGTTGTTTATTTAGAATAGTAAACACCAAGATAGAGGGCATAGGAAGAGGTCATAAATAGCAGTAATGGCACAATCTCACTCAACAACACGAAAAATCTCGCAACAGGGAAGGAGAAAATAAGAGGTTAAAACATTCCACTCACACACAACCACACCTCCCACTCCCACCCTTCTTACCAATTCCTATCCTAAATTGAGTCTGTGAGGGGGTTTGGGCTCTACTCACAATCCTATCAACTCTGGAGTTCTGGGGGCACTTATTTCAGCTCGGGGTCCCTCTGGGGTGGGTTCTACGTTGTTGGTCAGTACGGTTTTCCTCCTCGATGTTGCGTTGGTTTCTTCTCTGTGCCTTTCGGTTGGCTCCTAAGCAAAAAGCTGCTGGAGTTAAGCACACCTTCCCCAGAGTGAGGGCCCTGTGAAAAACTGACTCAACTCCCAAAAGCTGACTCCAACCTCCAACCTCTGGTTGCTTTCCTTGCTCAGCTCAGCTGTGGGAAGTCACTGCCACTGCCTGCTGGTTTTCAGTCTCGGTGGCTTCTTCTGCGGAACTGCTGCTTCTTCCTCTAGTGGAGCGAGAGCGGGAGGGAGAGAGGGCTCTCTCTAGATACAAGCTGCAAGCTGCCAGCTCCAAGCTCCAAGCTCTCCAACTTCCAAAACCTCCCCCACCTTCCAAAATCTCTCCCACCTTCTAAAACCTCCAACCTCTCCAACTTCCTTGTGTGTTTATGCAGCTTTTCTTATAGTCCATTCATGGGGTGTGAATGGCAGTTCGATGTGTATCCATCTGTCTGAAATGAAGATGATTGTTCACTATCTCGACAAAGGTGCCACTCTGGGCTGGCCAAACTGATTGCATCAGACCTGTGGGCCTTTGTTTAATTATTCAAACTGATACCCTTTGTGCTGCCTTGTGTATTACCGGGGAGATTTTTGCCTGTACAGGGTGGCCAGAGTTCCATCATCCTCCACGGTTTACAGGCTGTTGGCTGCAGTTGATCATTTTAAACATGGCATCTTCCCATTCTCCCTGCCACATGTCTCCGTGGTTGGTTTTGCAGAACCTTACACTGCGTGGGATTGGGAGGGATCAGACATGTGGCCTGCTGTCTTTAATTTAGCCATGGACTGGGTATGAGCATCAGTCCATGCCGGGTGTATGTCATCACCCTGCAGTTTTAACAAATCATACAGGGGCTTTGCACACTCTGCAAAGCCTGGGATAAAATTCCTTTGGTTCCCCACCAAACCCAAGAATGATCATAGGGCTGTTTTAGAAGTGGGAAATGGCAGTCGCTGTATTATCTCCACCTTGTGAGAGTCTGGGAACGATCCCTCTGCAGATATGGACACTCCTAGAAAGGTGACCCATTGTTTTACTAATTGAGCTTTACGGGGATTTACCTTTAGTCCCGCCTGAGCCAACAATGTCAAAAGTTCGTGCAAGAGGGACAGATGCTCCTCCATGTTGTCGGTTGCCAGCAGTAGGTCATGTACATACTGCAGCAAGCAAGTAGAGCGGGAAAAGTCTTTTAAAATTGCAGCCATTCTTTTGTGAAAGATCGTTGGGGCATTGTGAAACCCCTGAGGCAAGCATGTCCAGGTGTAGCTCTGGTCCTCAAATTTGTACTGGTCTTTAACTTGTGCAGGGATAGTCCATAATCCACTGGCAATGTCAAGGGTCGAGAAGTACTTGGAATCAGCAGGAATTTGAGATAATATTATGGGAATTTCTCTTTCCTCCCGGTGAGCAGGCTGGTGTTGCAGAATTTAACTTTCTGTAATCAATAGTCAGTCGCCAGCTGCTATCAGGCTTTTTAACTGGCCATGTGGGTGAATTGGTCGTGAAAGTGCCTATCCTAAGAACATCCTGCTTGACTAGGGATTTTATGGTGTCTCAGATGTAAGGGTGACTCTCCCTTGGGATGGGCTACTGTTTAATGGGGTTTCAATAGACTCTTCGCCTGCCATTTTTCCACAGTCATGTGGCAAACACCGCTAGGTGTTCCTGAATTAGTTTTGCCACAGCTTCATTTTTGCTCCCCGCTGGGTCATACTCAGATGGCTTTTTAATAGCAAAAACTGAGTGAGCATCTGAAAGTTCTATCACTCTCGCATTATCTCTCAATCCCATCCAATCACAGTCCCGATTGTAATTTATCACCACACCATACTAATCCAACACATCAGTGCCTGCGATTCCCCTTCCATCGGGGGTGGTCATCAGCCTCGGTGCTGGGACCTTGCAGGTGAGGCCTCCCAACTGAAGTTCAGTGGCCTTCTCTGTATACACAGTGGTTGTATCACCATTAAACCATTTAAGGGTCATACAACCTTTGCCCGCCACTGCATGGCATTCAGTGTATGGGTGTGGATGATGCTAACAGCTGAGCCAGTATCAATAAGCATAATCTGTTGCCGGTCCCCTTGTAAGACAACAAGGACTACTGGTCTCCCACTACCATCACATCGGAACTCCACTTCAGACCAATCTTTGGGGGCCGGACCTCGTCATTGGGTGGATCCTTGAAGGGGTCACTCTAATGAGTGTGCATTGGCAATTGCGCGCATCAGTAATTGGTTTTGCCTCCCCTCCCTTGACAATTTGGGCTTTCATGAGTGTTATCAACTGGTCCAATCGTTGATCCATCCCAAAGGCCTTGGATTTGTCCCTCGGGAGGTATCTATGCGTTGCATCATGGTTCGGCGCCTGTCTAGGTCTGCTGCAGTCTTTTGCTCGGTGGTCTACTTTCTTACAATTAAAGCACTGTCCCTTAAAGGGGTAACACCTAGATCCCTTCACTGCTGACACTGATTTATTTGCAGTGGGTGGTGACTTCATCTTTAACTGGTCTTTTACCACCTTCCAGGCTATTTGAGCACTGGTCTCTATATCTGTCCACTGATTGGTGGGCCTCATGGCTATACCAAGGGAGGTTTTAACTAAAGGGTGGAGTTGGGTCAGGAACATCGATTTAAATTGTTCCAGATTCTTTCCTACTGTAGCATTTGTTGGTGCCTGGTTCTGGGTATGTTCATAGATAGCGTACATACGATTACTGAAAGCTCTAGGGGTCTTTTCTGAGCGCTGCTTGGCCTGATTAGCAAAAGTTTAAGTTTTGGATCCCTAAATGATTTAGGATCTCGGTCATGACTGCATCGACCACTGTGCCAAGCTGGAGGACTGCGTCTGGCAGATTATCTTTTAGGGAAGTGGAACAGGCCAAGAGGAGGACTCATGTTAAGTCTCTCTCTTCTAACTCGGGGTGACTTCTCCTGAAATTTGCCCACCTCCTGTTAACTCCCGGTGAGTCATCCCATCGTTAATGGGCCCCAACTAGTGGCTACCCACCATGGCGTCAGCACCAGATATGGGTCGTGTGTTGGTATGGTTACTGCTGATATGACCATGCACATTACGTCATAAATAAATGGTTACTACTGCTATGGTTGGCCTTTGTGTCTCCAAGATATCCCATCCTTCATTATCCTCCTGGGGATTATACTGACTTCCTTCCTCTTCCCAATCTGTGTCCCACTTGTCCCCTTCTGTTGCCTCTGTTACTGCAGATACCAGGGCCTGCTGCTCCCCTAACTTACTTTTTAGCCTCGCTATTTCTAGTTAGCACTGGGAGTGGTCTGCCTCCCTATGTGGCTTCTTAATTACTTCCCTTAATGCCCCCATAGCATCTTCTACCTCTTGCCGGAGCCCCGGGTTTTCCAATTTATATATATGCTGTGGCATTTAAATTTGAAAGGTTTTGTTGCTGTAGCAACGAAGCTGCCTGTTCAGCCCCTCTTTCTAATTGCCGAATACTGTGGTTTAATCGATCATTTTCTTGTCTCAAATGCTGTATTTTTCCCTCCTTTAACTGCTAAATAAGCTGATGGCTTTCTTCCTTTTGATCTTTTATATTTTGAATCTCTTTTTCGTTTAGTCTAACCTCTTTTACTTGCGATTCTTTTAAGTCTTGTATCTCTTTTGCCCATTGGTCTTTTAAATCTTGTATCACTTCCCTTAAATTTTGATGCACTTTTGCATCCTGCCTCATTAATTCCTCATATCTCTGAGCGAAGTAATGTGTGCAGAATGCCAAAAGACCGTTTGCCCGTTTTGGCCTTAGCTCTCCTTGATTTACTTTCTTCTGGATAAATGCCACGAGCTCCCCAAAGGACGCATGTTGTCTGTGCCTGTAACTCTTGTATGTCCTTTATGGATACCTTTTTGTAAACTTTCTCCTCTTAGACTACCTGTATATCTTTTGCTGTTTTTTTGTACATGACCGACCCCTTCATCCTATGTCTTTTGAGTCCCCACTTAAATAGTTCCAACTATCGAGAAGACTGCTCCTTAAGATGCAACTTCTCCTGATCCATTTAAAAGTTTATAGTTTACACTTCGCAACACAGGTTAGAATCGCAACTCCCGAGATTTCCAATTGTTTAAAAGAATGATCAAAAGCTGACTCGCCAGATCCCAGCCGAGTCCCCAGTTTTGTTAGATTTCTAAATCTCTGGCATTAAATTGACAGCAAGACCGATTCTTTTAAAACAAGCTAGAATAGTTTATTAAACACACACACATGCACATCTATGAGCAGTCGTCAGCTATCCTATTGATCTATTTAGTTACAACATTATCATCATAGGCAGTCCCTCGAAATCGAGGAAGACTTGCCTCCACTCCTAAAGTGAGTTCTTTGGTGGCTGAACAGTCCAACACGAGAGCCACAGACCCTGTCACAAGTTGGACAGATATTCGTCAGGGGAAGGGGGGGGTGACACTGATTTACTACACGCTCCTTCCGCTGCCTGCGCCTGACCTCTTCACACTCTTGGTGTTGAGATTCGAAGAGCTCAACGCCCTCCCGGTTGCACTTTCTCCACCTCGGGCGATCTTCAGCCAGGGTCTCCCAGGCGTCAGTGGTGATGTCACACTTCACCAGGGAGACTTTGAGGGTGTCCTTGTACCGTTTCCGCTGCCTACCTTTGGCACGTTTGCCATGAAGAAGCTCCGCATATAGCAGTTGTTTAGGGAATTACAACAGTCACAATGATGTTACAATAATGATTTATAAAAAGGTATAAAAGGGTATACGTCACTTCCCTCTGGCAAAGCACACGGCCTGCTTCTTGGTCTGTAGAGGAAGGTCCTGCTTTTGCCATGTGCTTAAGGAAAGAGAGAAGAGACCCAGCAATCTTTGGCTTGACTTATTATACCCCTTAAGGCCATTGTACCTCAGAAAGCCTTGGGATTGGGTCTTGGTTCCAGGGCCTTTCCTGCTTGGCTTCTCCTCAAACATGTGTCTGTCTGGATGGCCAGTGCCATTCCTTGATTAGGTTAATGGCTTTCCAATTAACATATTTTCTAGTTTGGTGACTTTCAAATCCAAGCTTTCTTTGTTCGTTGAGTTCTGCCCAACCAGAGGAGACACTGCAACCTTTCCATATAATCTAAACTTTTAACATTTATATACAGAATCAATTTTATCATTACTAAATACTTTTATTTTTACCATCCTCAAGTCCAAGTCATTAATACATATCAAAAACAACAGTGGTCCTTGTACTGAAAATAAGCAGAAAATGCTGGAAATACTCAGCAAGTCAGGCAGCATCTGTGGAGAGAGAAACAGAGTTAACGTTTCAGGTCGATGCTCTTTCATCAGAATGGTTCTGACAAAAGCTCATCGACCTGAAATGTTAATTCTTTTTCCCTCTCCTCAGATGTTGCCTGACCTGCTGAGTATTTCCAGCATTTCCTGCTTTTATTATAGATTTCCAGCATTCACAGTATTTTGCTTTTGTCCTAGTGGGGAGGTGGCTGGCTGGGGAAGAACAATCCAGAACATCACTGGGGAGTATCACTGTATAGAAACATAGAAACATAGAAAATATGTGCAGGAGCAGGCCATTCGGTCCTTCGAGCCTGCACCACCATTCAATATGATCATGGCTGATCATTCAACCTCAGTACCCCACCCCAGCCTTCTCTCCATAACCCCTGATCACCTTAGTCATAAGGGTCACATCTAACTCCCTTTTGAATATGTCCAATGAACTAGACTCAACAACTTTCTGTGGCAGAGAATTCCACAGGTTCACAACTCTCTGGGTGAAAAAGTTTCTCCTCATCTCGGTCCTATATGGCTTACCCCTTATCCTTAGACTGTGTCCCCTGGTTCTGGACTTCACCAACATCGGGAACATTCTTCCTGCATCTAACCTGTCCAGTCCCATCAGAATTTTATATGTTGCTATGAGATCCCCTTCTAAATTTCAGTGAGTATAAGCCTAGCCGATCCAGTCTTTCCTCATATGTCAGTCCTGCCATCCCGGGAATCAGTCTGGTGAACCTTCGCTGCACTCCCTCAATAGTAAGCATGTCCTTCCTCAGGTTTGGAGACCAAAACTGCACATAATACTCAAGGTGTGGTCTCACCAAGTCCCTGTACAACTGCAGCAAGACCTCTCTGCTCCTATACTCAAATCCCCTCACTATGAAGGCCAGCATGCTATTTGCTTCCTTTACTGCCTGCAGTACCTGCATGCCTACCTTCAATGATCCATGTACCATGACACTCAGGTCTCGTTGCACCACCCCTTTTATTAATCTGTCACCATTCAGATAATAATCCGCCTTCCTGTTTTTGCAACCAAAGTGGATAACCTCACATTTATTCACATTATACTGCATCTGCCATGCATTTGCCCATTCACCTAACCTGTCCAAGTCCCCCTGCAGCCTCTTAGCATCCTCCTCGCAGCTCGCACTACCACCCAGCATAGTGTCATCCGCAAACTTGGAGATATTACATTCAATTCCTTTGTCTAAATCATTAATGTATATTGTAAATAGCTGAGGTCCCAGCACTGAATCCTGCGGCACCCCACTAGTCACTTCCTGCCATTCTGAAAAGGACCAGTTTATTCTCACTCTTTGCTTCCTGTCTGCCAACCATTTCTCTATCCATGTCAATACATTACTCCCAATAACATATGCCTTAATTTGGAACACTAATCTCCTGTGTGGGACCTTGTCAAAAGCCTTTTGAAAGTCCAAATAAACCACATCTATTGGTTCTCCCTTATCCACTCTAATAGTTACATCCTCAAAAAACTCTAGAAGATTTGTCAAGCATGATTTCCCTTTCATAAATCCATGCTGACTTGGACTGATCCTGTCACTGCTTTCCAAATGCGATGCTATTACATCTTTAAAAATTGACACTGGTATTTTCCCCACCACCGATGTCAAGCTAACCGGTCTATAATTCCCTGTTTTCTCTCTCCCTCCTTTTTAAAAAAGTGGTGTTACATTAGCTACCCTCCAATCCAAAGGAACTGATCCAGAGTCCATGGAATATTGGAAAATGATCACCAATGCATCTACTGTTTTGAGGGCCACTTCCTTAAGTACTCTGGGATACAGACTATCAGGCCCTGGGGATTTATCAGCCTTCAGTCCCTTCACTTTCCCTCACACCATTTCTTGACTAATAAGGATTTCCCCCAGCTCCTCCTTCTCACTAGACCCTCAGTCCCCTAGTATTTTCAGGAGGTTATTTGTGTCTTCATTAATGAATTGTTCAATTGGTCTGCCATTTCCTTGTTCCCCATTATGAATTCAGTTGATTCTGACTACAAGGGACCTACAATAGTCTTCACTAATCTTTTTCTCTTCACATATCTATAGAAGCTTTTGCAGTCAGTTTTTATGTTCCCCTTAAAGCTAACTCTCATATTCTATTTTTCCCCCTCCTAATTAAACCCTTAGTCCTCCTCTGCTGAATTCTAAATTTCTCCCAGTCCTCAGGTTTGCTGCTTCTTCTGGCCAATTTATTTGCCTCTTCCTTGGATTTAACACTTTCACTAATTTCCCTTGTTAGCCATAGTTGAGCACCTTCCTTTTTTTACTTTTATATCATACAGGGATGTACAATTGTTGTAGTTCATCCATGTGATCTTTAAATGTCTGCCATTGCCGATCCACCATCAACCCTTTAAGTATCATTCTCCAGTCTATCCTAGCCAGTTCACGTCTCATACCGTCGAAATTTCCTTTCTTTAAGTTCAGGACCCTAGTCTCTGAATTAACTGTGTCACTCTCCATCTTAATGAAGAATATTATGGTCACTCTTCCCCCAAGGGGCCTTGCACAACCAGATTGCTAATTAATCCTCTCTTGTTACACAAGACCCAGTCTAGGATGGCCTGTTCTCTCGTTGGTTCCTCGACATATTGGTCTGGAAAACCATTCCTTATACACTCCAGGAACTCCTCCTACACAGTATTGCTACCAGTTTAGTTAGCCCAATCAATATGTTGAGTAAAGTCACCCATGATAACTCCTGTACCCTTATTGCATGCATCCCTAATTTCCTGTTTGATGCCATCCCTAACCTCCCTACTACTGTTTGGTGGTCTGTACACAACTACTAACATTTTCTGCCCTTTGGTGTTTCACAGCTCTACCCATATAAATTCCACATCATCCACGCTAATGTCCTTCCTTACTATTATGTTAATCTCCTCTTTAACCAGTAATGCTACCCCACCTCCTTTTCCTTCCTGGCTATCCTTCCTGAGTATTGAATACCGTTGGATGTTGAGTTCCCAGCCTTGTTTACCCTGCAGCCATGTCTCCGTAATCTCAATTACGTCATATCCATTAACAGCTATCAACGCAGTTAATTCATCCACCTTATTACGAATGCTCCTCGCATTGAGACTCAGAGCATCAGGCTTGTTTTTTTAACACTCTTTGTCCTTTTAGAATTATGTTGTAATGTGGCCCTTTTTAATTTTTGCCCTTGATTTCTTTGCTCTTCGCTCTTGTTTTTCTCCTTCCTACCTTTTGCTTCTGCCACCTTTTTACTTCCCTCTGCCTCCCTGCATTGATTCCCATCCCCCCACCATTTTTGTTTAAATCCTCCCCAACAGCACTAGCAAACACTCTGCCTTGGGCATCGGTTCCGGTCCTGCCCAGGTGCAGACCATCCGGTTTGCACTGGTCCCACCTCCCCCAGAACCAGTTCCAATGTCCCAGGAATTTGAATCTCTTCCCCTTGAACCATTCCTCAAACCATGTATTCATCTGAGCTATCCTGCAATTCCTGCTCTGACTAGCACGTGGCACTGGTAGCAATCCTGAAATTACTACCTTTGAGGTCCTACTTTTTAATATAACTCCTACCTCCCTAAATTCAGCTTGTAGGACCACATCCCATTTTTTACCTATATCGTTGGCACCTACATGCACCACGACAGCTGGCTGTTCACCTTCCCCCTCCAGAATGCACTGCAGCCACTCCAAGACATCCTTCACCCTTGCACCAGGGAGGCAACATACCATCCTGGAGTCTTGTTTGTGGCTGCAGAAATGCCTATCTATACCCCTTACAATAGAATCCCCTATCACTATAGCTCTCCCAGTCTTTTTCCTGCCCTCCTGTGCAGCAGAGCCATCCCTGGTGCCATGGACTTGGCTCCTGCTGCCTTCCCCTGATGAGTCACCTCCCTCAACATTACCCAAAACAGTGTATCTGTTTTGGAGGGAGGATACCTCACTTCGGCCTGAAAAACAGTGCTAGCAGTACATAAATCATATATTAATTAACGACAACATAATTAATATACTAGTAAGCAAACAAACACAGAAATCAGATGATGACTGACAGATATCCGATAATTTTACAGGTTCCTAGCAATCCCTGTTGACATCTCAGGTCCAGGGACCTGAATTTGAAAACTTGTGCTTTAAATCTAAGAGTAGTGAATATGGAGGCACAGTCATCTAGACCATGCAATTTCCTTTCTATAATATATTGTCTTTTTCATGATGGCATGTATTATGTATTTTGCATAACCCTCTTATTTTTACATTTAATAATATACTTGCTATATCTATGCTATAATTTATCTGTGTCAGTACAGCAGTTTTGTAGACATCTTTAATTATTCATTCTATCCATGTTCTTATATCTTATATCTTATATTTACATTAGAATTGATGCCTTACTTTTGTGCTCTTCTTCAATTTAAGCAGCTTTTTCTGGACCTCCTGCTAGATCCTCTGAGTGTAGACAGAATTCATCCTTTCAGAAACATAATGTCCTGCTTGGTACCTCCTATGTATATTTCTGGATTGTCCTCCACCCACCAAAAATGTGCTTGTATCAGAACTTGCCATGACTTGCAGGGCCCTGCCATTAACTTGGGATTTTCTCACCTGTCATTAGGTCATTCTGACAAAACTGGATTAATGAACTTTTCAACATTTCTACTGGCTCATTAGCTTCTTGAGAAGGATTAAAGGATCAATGTTGCAGATATGCACTGATTAGCAGCTAATTTTTCATGGCCACGAGCTAAGAAAGGACTTATATTCATAGAGGAGAAACTTCTTCACTCAGAGAGTTGTTAACCTGTGAAATTCCCTGCCGCAGAGATTTGTTGATGCCTGTTCATTGGATATATTCAAGAGGGAGTTAGATATGGCCCTTGTGGCTAAGGGGATCAAGGGGTATGGAGAGAAAGCAGGAAAGGGGTACTGAGGGAATGATCAGCCATGATCTTATTGAATGATGATGCAGGCTCGAAGGGCCGAAGGGCCTACTCCTGCACCTATTTTCTATGATTCTATGTAGAATACCTTTCCTGACCTCAATGTCTCCCAAAGCACTTCACAGTCAATGAAGTCCTTTGAAGTGCAGTCTATGCTGTAATGTAGAAAAACGCAGTCGCCAATCTGTACAGAGCCACATCTCACAAACAGCAATCAATGAGATTGGGTGTTCTATTGATGTTGTCTGAGAAATGTTAGCCAGGGCACCTCCACTGCTTTCCTTCAGATATTACCATAGGATCTTTTATATGCACCTGCGAGAGCAGGCAGAACTTCAGTTTAACCTCTGACAGTGTAGCACTCCTTCAGTATTGCACTATTCCAAGTTTCTGAAGCAGAGCTTGAGCCAGAACATTTTGAATCAGAGGCAATACTGCTGAGCCAAGAAGGGCACTAAATTGCATTGCCAGATAATGCACCTTTTAAAGCTGCATATTCTGCTATGCCTTCAGTGTCCCTCAATTATGCTTTTTTTATTATGCATGTGTCATTCATTTTTTTCGAAAGAGACATACAAATGTGAAACATATTAAGTGGTTGTTGACGGAAATCCTAGAAGGATTGGCGATGAAGCTATAGACAGAATACAAACAGTATTTCGGCAATGCAAACCCAGCTACAAGTATATCTTTGAAAAGCGGCTAACAGAAGTGAGTACAGACTAACCCGAAAAGAACGTCACTGCTTAGTGTCATTACTTCAAAATGATGGCGTAGTTACTGAAAGGGGGCGCTTGTGGGTTGCATAATTGATTCACACCATCGCATTAATGGAGATCTGATACCCGGCGAGTAGTTAGTCGAATTATACTTGTAATAAATCAGAACATTTGCTACACGTGTTACACTTTCAAACGGAACGATTTAACACACAATCACAAAATGAATCATTAGCAGGAGTGCAGCTTTTTCTGTGTGCACTGATCTACTATCCCTGGAAGCAACCCGCCAGCAAACAGTTTACAAACAGCCACTCCAAAACGTTTCCTAAATCCCAGCGATTTCAGTAGCTACTCATTCTTAATATGCTGATACAAGAATAGAAGATTGAACAAGAGCGTGTTTACATTTGATATCTTGATCGCATTCTATAACGCAGTCCATCTGTGTTAACCGAAAAGGAGAACGCGACCTAACTTTATTTTCCACCATAAATTTCTCATGAAAAGCCAAGGGATGGTAGATTGAATGTATTTAGATATTTACAGTATCCAGGTAAAGACCTGCAGGCAAGATAAAGTAAATAATTTCCGCACTTTGACTTAACTGTCACTTTGACCATTGTAAGTATTAGCTGAAATATAACAAAATAATAAACAAGGCGCAACTTTGCGTTTACATGTAGTTGTTGCGGCGAAAGCATCATTATTACTCGACTTCTGGTGATTCACTGTGCGCTGAGACCCTAAGTTTCCAAATAGCATTCTGAATGCGATTGCCTTTGGTGAGTGGCACAGACGTCATCTGTATTGTGCAGAAATGAAAACTTCAGTCAGTTGCTTCAAGCAATAAGAATGGTGAAATGAAGCGACCATTACGGGGCATTTTATTCCAAGGCGAGCTGATCGTGGCACCTACGGCCAGAAAAGAATGAACTAATTAATCAGTATCATACGGAGGAAACCCCTTTCAACTCTCCACATTTCCTGCAGTCCTTAGTGTCAGACACTTTGTAATTCAGTCCAGAAATGGATTACTCAATAATCTACACTTTATATATATGTATAATCAGTTAAATGTTTGGAGGACAGCCCTTATTGTGGATTCGAATGATGTAGAAAATAAGCTAATACTATGTCTTCTGACTTTAAATTAACTCATAAGACTGCGTAAGAAAACCGAGACACAACAAGCAACACTGGCAAATCCGTTTCTGTGAACTGTAGAGCTAACACCATGTGGTAATAATAAGCTAACTCTTGGGGGGCGGAGGAAAGGTATGAGAAACAGGTCTGCAGAACATATAAAAAATTAGATCGAACTGACTTTCAAAGGTCAATCTTCGACCGATCTCGGCGTGGGACTCCAGTTTAAATATAAAACCGATCTAAGTATTTAAATACAGAATCAGTTACTATGTTCTGTTACTTCAAACAATTACTAAGAATAGTAACTAGTTTGTTTAATAATGCATCAAATTAGATTTGTATGCATATAGTTCAGACCTTATGAATCGCCATTAAAATAATGCAGTCTTGTAGAAATTCGAATACCACTGAATATATTCAACTTATTGCTGAACCCATATATTTGACCCTGCACAACATTACTTTCCATTCTTAGGAAATAATTGCAGAAGAGAATGAGCTCCTGTTGAAAGTTATTAATGCGAGAAAAGCAAGTTCTCCTGTGAATATTGATTAGTTTGGTTACCACTGGCAGCTGGGTATCTAATCACCAAGTGCATTGTTCGGAAAGAATGCACGCCCCCTTAGGGTTTCGTTCCGGTACTACATCATATCTTGGTCAATCCAAGATGCATTGCTGATTAATGCATTATTATTGTGGATTAAACATGCTCACATATTATCGTTATAGCATGAGGTTTCATTCTGCTCCAAACCTTTATACACACTTTACCCCATACGAATGTGCTTTAAATATTTAATTGCAAATTTTGTTATTACAACTAAAGAAAAGGGGCTGGCAAACATTCTGCATTGGTGATAGATGTGTCATTAATTTAATCCTCATATATATTTTAATTGGGGAAAGTATTAGTTTACTATTATACACAATCGGTAAAACGAATTCATCACATCACATAACTATGAAAGTATTGATATAACAATGTATGTGTTTTATCTTTCGAAAAGGTTGAGTATATAAGCAATTATTTTATTTCTGTCGTTACTTTTTGCACAAAAGAGCGCTAAGCACTATTTAAGATGAATCGGATATAATTTGATTACGAACTGCATTAAAAAAAAACATTTGTTTAGCAGCCCCGCCATGAAATTTACATTATTGTAATTGTGGACAAATTTCATTGAATAAAAATCGCCAATGAAATTGAAAATGCAGTTTCTGCAACATTTAATTATTCGTATTAATTTGTTACGACAACCACGTGGGGAAGTTTACATGGTCTCCAGAACTGTTCGCAAAGCTCTCGAAGTACAACGAGAGCATAGTTGCCACAGTGGGATTTGTTCTGTTAAAATTGGCGATAATCTTTCACATTTTCCAGCGAAAACGTTAACTATTCGTGTCAACAATTTGAGTCCTTTGCAGTACTTCACCACAAAGTATAATTTCATTTTACTTTGTTACTACATTGGTCCAGATAAACAATGGCGAAATATTTAATTACAATAGCGTCAACAGAAAGATTTGATTTATTCCTAATTAAAGCGATATGACGTTTTGCTTTTGACAGAATAATTGAATTTTTCAAGATATTAACTGTTAAAATAAATTAAACTTTAAATATATAGCTAGATTCTGGCCGAACACGTCTGTATTTAAAATGGAAAGCGATCCGAACAAAATTATGACTCCAAAACTGCAATAATGTCGATTCTACTCAAGCACAAATAACCTAACAGTGCAAGCAATGTGAATGGATCATTACCTCACACTGCTAAAATTGCTGTTACATATTATATGTACTTTATAACTTCTGTCAAATAATCGTATTAAATTATTTGAATGGATTGGATTAACGCAGACCAGATCAATTGCGCTAGGTGGCGCTTCCGGTCTTTAATCTGCACAAGTATGTGAGATACACCGGCTGAACTTGCCTCGTCTAAATCAAAATATACACTTTTGTCAGGACCCGTCCTGGAAGACAGTCGAATGCGGAACTGTTGTAGAAGATAGTGCACCACTTGATAAATTGCTACTTTTGTTGTTGTTAAGACACAAAACTAATAAAACTATATCGTTGACAGGATACTTTACGCCGCATATTTGTCAATTAAAACGATGTACACAGACGACAGTTAACGAAATCGTTCTTTAATATACTTACTATGCAATCATCGTCATTTAACCTCTGAAAAATTATAACTACTGCATACGGAAGTGGTACAATAACTTATCTTTCACTAGCAAATTCAGAAACATTTCGGAGGTTCCTCCGTAAGATTTCTTTTGTGTTCAAATAAATCTGCCTTGTCTTTCACTGAATAAAAAGCATTGTCACAAATTGCCTCGGGGTAGCATGAAAGATAAGGTGAAGAATGCCATTTTTCTGAACCTACGGTTGGAATTCCGTGTGCTCTCTAAATACACAGGAAAGACATGTTTTGATGAAAAAGCCCTATTATTAAGCATCAAAGTCTTACGCGATTGAAGAAAATACTTTGCGATTGTAAATTATCGTGCAGAATAAATTGGATCTGATGCCTTGTCTTTTTGTTATTTCCCTTTGCCACCAAGTCGGTTGTTTCGCTTGATTAGTGCACTCACCTTTGAAGCGCAATCCACTTTCCGTGACTTCCCACCCATAGATCTCGAATACTTGTGTGTTGTTTGTTATATAAAGAGAAAGTGAGAATGTTGGCCTGCAGCTATTTGCGAATTGTTCTTCATGTACCAATAACTGGGATGATTAATTCCCTGAGCTACCACTGGGCCGCAGCAGAATTACATCATGAAAAAGTCTGCTCTGACACAGACTTTTGCATTGAACGTCGGTGCACTTTTTGTTTCTAAGAAGTATATTTTCACCAATTTACAGAAGTTTTACTGTTTGGTACCAGTTATTGAAAGTGTGTCTAATAATGTGTACGAAAATCGTCATTTGTTAAAAAAAATATAGCAGTTTAAAATACTATGAGCTACGCGTCATATCCTTCCCTTCTTTATACTTGGTACTAATTTTGGTTAAGCGCTTTAATAGGGCAACTAATTCAAAACAACCTGAAGTGTGTAGCGCACGATTAGTGGATACAATTAAAACTCTCAACGCGAAATACACATCTTGTAGTCATTGTAGAGCGGTCCGGCTTAAACTTAATTTTAAGAGAGTTACCATAATAGAACTATTTCCAAATAATTGATGTTGTATTTATTGATTTGATATCGGAAGGCCAGCACACATTTGACATGTGTTCAGTGTAATCTAAGATCAAAACGCATGGTCAAAACAAAGCGATTGTGGTAATCGAGACATTCTGATCGACTTACATTCCACAGTTTGATTGCTGGGTTACACAAACATAAGTGTTATTTAGCGATTTTTTCGTGAAATTGTGTATTTGTTTTGTGTTACACTGCATGTTTATTTTCCACTCACGTTTATGCATATTAACACCACGATGGGGCGGATATCCGAACTTGAAATAGCATGCGAGATCATCGTCTACTACAAAAAACTACAATATTGCTTAATAACCTTTGAAATGTTCCGTCTTAAACATTGCATCTTTCTATTTCCTTGTCTTCCAGTGTATTATTCTGTATTGAAAATGCGGTGCGTGTATTGAGTCTATATTTGAATGCTCAAAGTAATGGTTTCCCGGGGTTTGCGGTTCGTCTGCTTTGTGCCCAGAGATGCAGCTGAGCGTTAAATGATTCGTTAGCTGCAGATTTTATTCAGATGTGGAGCCAGAGTCCACAGCCAACACATTCACAAACCGCGGCACGTGACACTTGTATGTCCAGAGCGATGTGAGTGGACTTTCCGCTGAAAGCTGTCCGGCCTCGGCTTATGGCAGAGGTTCAAAACACAATTAGTTACACGGAGGTTGTTTCCAGTCCTAATAAAGGCCTTGCCGCTCTCTGTGGGTTGAAATGTAAAGTGATAGAAATCAATCGGTCAACATAATTATTCTAAATATTACCGAACTTGAAAAAAAAATCAGTTTAAATACTGCAAAGAAATTGCAGGCTCGAAAGTAAAAATGGCGACTTGATTGGTGTGATCCTAATATATTCAAAATGTGCAAATTTAGTGGTACATCTTGAGTAAGTAACGGTGATATGACAATAATTTGCTGGCGTTAACAAACATTTATAGGTTCTGCAAAAGGATATTGCTACTTTATTAAACCGTACAGTTCACAATGGCATTTAAAGATAACACGATTATTCAGAAAATGTATTTCTATTTTCTCGAATGTGCTATGTAATTAGATTGCATGAACGCGTTATTATACTTTCTTAAACTAATGGGGTCTCTAAGGTTCCTTTACAAATTGGTACTAAATCATTTGATCAGAGTTGAATTAGTACAATGAAAGGATCGGCAGGTAATGACTTGCTGCCCCACACATTTCCGATGTCTAGCGTTAGGGACATAGAATGTGTACAGCTTGACCTTACAGCTCCTAATTAGAATGGTGCATTTGTGGAAGAAATCTATTCGCATTCAATTCAAACAAAACCCCTGGTCACCGATTCGCTGTAGGAGCGATGAAATCCATTGTATGGGAACAACTCATTTACGTCCTTCAAGGAGTAGCCGAAAGTGATTTGATCACGACCTTTAGATATGTTGGGCACAGAAGTTGTATATTTCAGTGTCATAACAGACTGTTTAATAAGAGGAAAACACCGGTGAGAAATCAAGTTAGAAAAATGATAAAAATGTTTGCACTATTTTAGGGTTACTGGTTTTAACAGTGATTTACTTTACGTGTCTTGCATAATCTATAGTTTTTATTACAATGTATGTTCTACTTTATCATGCAGACAAACGAACACACTCACTTGGAACCTATAATTTACATTTTGTGTTTTTCGTATTTAAAAGTAAATCACCTGACACCTCTCCCAGGCTTTATGTTGTGATACAAAACTCGAGGTTTTTCTTCTTAGGCGCCACTGTGTATACATTTCCTCAGCTCGTTTTGTTTCTTCCTTAGCTCGAGGATGTATATACAGGATTTGCACTGGGTGTGTGTATTATATTCAATAATAAAAGCTATACGCCACCAGTGCATTTATCATCCCATTACTGTAACAAATCAAAGCTCCAATACATGAAAGGTAAAATGAATTACCGACGTTAAGCCGTCAATAAAGTCATTTCTGTAAATGGTGTCTCAAAAGGCTGGAGCATTATTCAACCAGCTTTATCAGCAGCTTCTAAATTACGTTTAGGATCTCTCAGCGTGTAATATCGCCCTGCTTACTTTGATTAAGCGTCTTGCCAGGGAATACTGACAGTGCTTTTGACCAGATTTTATTCACTCACATGTGATGAACGCCAAGCTGATCAGGCGGAATGAAGAGTAATTAAAACCTATAAATTATCTTTTGCAGTGCTTCTCAAGGCGTCTCTTGCAGTCGAGATAAGCCAGCGATACTCCATTTACTGCATGAAAGGGACTGAATCCAACAATGGCTACGTGGCTAAATGGGATATTGATAGTGTCGTAATTAGAATTTAATTAAGTACCCAGGCTCGCTTTTGGGATAAAGATTTCAATTTTGCTAACTTAAATATAAATAAACCTTTGGTTCCAAAGGAAGCTTGGCTTTTTGTTAAAACAGCACCATATTTAATTGCTGTTTACTGTTCGCCTTCTTCGAAACAACAGTTTCGTTATTTCCTACTTCTTAAAGAATGGTGCTCGTTTTCAGCGGTTATTTTGTACTATAACTTTTTTTTGAAAAGAAACTTTCAAACAGCAGAAATGAATATTTTGCCAGTTCGCGTTTTTCAAATTGTTCTTTTTGCTTAGAGTGACTGGCTTTCTGGAATATTTCTTAAAACTTCTGGGGTTTTATAAGTAACACATATACGAAAGAATACTTGCAACATGATACGCGTGATTTAGCATTGTTCCACTGTTCTTTGGTTTCAATATACAAACGATTTAGTCTGCATTTTTGTTTAAAAAAATGGAAAACTGCAATGTGACACCACCTTTTTTTATTTAATGAAAATATAACTTATAGCAATGAATATATTTGCAGCACTTTCATTGGTAACTGATATTTATTAGAATTGGGTTCACAGGCTATCATTTACAGACTGTTATCAGTTTTAATTTCATACAAACGTGCGTAACGTTAATCGCTTATAATTGCTTGTATGTTCAATGACAAAAACCGTGAATTTTTTTCATTTGCATCATTCTTTCTCCACTTATTTACACACATTTTAAAATAGCTGACATTACTCTGTCGCTGAGATTACATTCCTTGTTGCAATCACACTGGGGATAACTATTGGACCATTGTTTAGGTACAGGTATTTTCCTCGATCCAAAACAAACACGTTAATGTATTTATTCTTTGTGAAGGATCATTGTTTTATTGAAGAGTTTTGTTTACTTTTTAAAAATCAAAACTAAGACCCGTACCGATTTAATTGCATCTAGACCTCTACGTAAAGACAATTTATATCTTTATTGGACAAAAATGCTTAACATACTCAGTGCCAATGTTTAAATTATTTTGTGAAAATTTGCAGAACTTTACCCTATAATTAACTGCAACTTTGGAAATATTAACTCATTCTATAATTCTCCCCTGCCACAATAAAATGGGGAGAGTTTTTCTACCTCATCTTATATCATCCCTATCTTGTGTGAGTTTATTTATTTCTATGTATAAAAGAAGCATCATACATTGTCTTATTTCTCACGATTCTGGGACAGTGTTTCGAAGGGAGGAACTTCAACTTTTGGGTTCATAGCTCATCTCAATCCAAAACTTAACGGAATCTTATTAGTCTACAGCTACTAATACAGCAAGCAGTGTGTATTAATAATCCATTAGAAGCTGCTACCTTCATCAATAAGAGGAAAGGGAAGAGAGAGGCGAATATATAAGGATAAGCTGCACAGATTCAACATCTATAAAAGCAAAATGCAATTATGTGTGCTTTGAGCGGCACAATTGTATACGTAGAAATATATACATACATAGTATAGTTGCAAAATACAACTATCACTGCATCACAAACGTAGGTACTTTTTAATCTTACTAAACTATGAATTCTGGCAGTACTTTCGCGATGAAGTTCACAGCAATTTTGTACTCACTGTTTTTTTTAACAATAAAGAATGCTGCTTCTGTTGTGTAACACAAGTTAATGTATTAACTATATTCCAGTTATTGAAACCTACGAAACTATTTAGTTTTTAAAATAATATGGTTTCACAATTAACTTTGTTTTAAAATGCAATAAACAATCATTAGGACGTTCAGAAAAGTTTGGCCTTCGTTAATGTACATTTGGGTGTAAATTTTCGTGGTATTTTTCACGTTTGCTTATTGGAAAGACACAGGGAAGTGGATCTGCAGACGCAGCGGTGAATCCCTCATCACGTTGGAGCTGGGTTTTATTTATTTGGGAAAGCTGCGGCTACGATTGGCCAGCGTCAGTGTCGTCACTGGGGGGCCACCCCGGGGGCCTGACGCAGCGCCCGCTGATTGGTGGATCGCACGTGCCTGCCATTCACGTGCTTCCGGCCGCTGAAAAAGTGCCTGAGAGACGCGGCGATTTAGGAGTTTGCAAAGCTCGCACTGTCAGAGAATCGCCACGGACTGCAAACAAAGATCAGTGCAGTGCCAGCTTTGCATGGCACAGTAAGTATGAAAAGTGGAGGTGAAACTACCAAAACACCCACCATGCCAAGTACATAGAGCAGCTGTCGTTGAAAAGTGAGATAGAACAAGTCCTGTCAAAAGTGAGCGAATAAGGTGTTGGGCTCCCCTGGCTTGTGGATACGTCGCCGATCAAGTGGGGAAACGAGCAAGTCGGCGAAACTGACAGTCCCCTCGAAACATGGAAGAGCAAAAGGAGCAAAACAATCGGGTGGAGAGTCGAGAATCGAGCGAGGCGGAAAGCGTTTCTCTCTCTCCACCTTTTCAATCTCCCCAAATACAGCCCCATCCAGCGGCGCAGCCGCCGCACAGAAACACGAACTTTTTTATTGATAATATTTTGAGGCCGGACTTTGGGTGCAAGAAGGATCGAGATCGGGCGCAGACGTCCGGCAGAGAAAACGTGAATCCACTTAGCAGGCCATCGAACGCATCGAGTCTCAGTGCGGATTCGGACTGCAGTGACAGCTCGTCGCAGTCCTCCAAGCAATCACAACCAAAGCAGAACGAAGGCAATGGAACTAATTCGGCAAAGTATGCAGAAAACACGGGCTCGGCGCTTATGATTGTGGGTGCCAATGCAGAACCTATCTCTAACAGTGATGGAATCAAAACAGCAGCAGCAGCAGCGGCGGCTCTAATGTGGCCGGCCTGGGTTTATTGCACTAGATATTCAGACAGACCCTCTTCTGGTAAGACATTATAGTTCTTATAACACGAGCAAGAAAATAGTACACTTGAACAACAAAAATACAACTAATTGCCTCCGTTTTTTGTTCGAAACGGTAAAATTGTAAATCTATAACAGACGAATGGCTGCTTCGATTTTTTAAAATCCATAGAAACTGAAAGCTAGAGCTGTTTTCAAATCGTCAACTGCTTGTGTGAGATATATCTGTATCGCTTTTTGGTTTATTTTTCTATCTAAAATGTGGCATCGAAAAGGCACGGCTAGTCCCGGCCATAAGCTGCCTAGAGAAGATTGTGTCAAAAATTAAACTTTGAGATGTTTCAGATCAATAGTAATGAAGTTATACGGTTTAAACAGTTGGCAAACACAACCGGTGAAACAGCGACACGAAGCAAGACTTGAAGTTTTGGGCCTTGATGTTGATCAAAGTATTGCAGGCCTCGCGGCCAGGGATTGAAGGTATACAAGACTGTGCGCTCAGCTACAGTTTAAGTGCGTTCTTAATTATGAAACTAAAGGGTCGAGATCTAGATAAGTGTGATCATTTTTACAAACCACAAGACTCATATTACTCGACTCTTCGAGTGTCTAAACGCCCGAGCAGATAGTTTGGTAATACGGATAGAATTAATTCAGTTCAGCAGCTTGCTAGTGTCCGATGAAAAAATTAAATTCTAACTTGAAATAAGAGTCCACTATATTCAATAATCCAGTCTAGCAATATATTTGCCTCTGTGTTTCTGGCGTATATTGTTAGTGAACATCACGAATGTTTGTTTTGATGGTGTTTGGACCCATCCAGTTCAGTAAAGATAAGTCGAACATGCAATTCGACCTGGCCTCATAAAATGATTTAAAATCATTGTTTGAGTTCATTAATTCTTATTCATTGATATATGCCCAATATTGGTCTACTCGGGGTTCTTGCAACGCAAATAAAAGCCGCTTTTTACTCGAAAATAACAGACTGATCAATTTTACATAGTCGATGTAATACTAAAAGTAGCAAGGAATCACTTCCGGATATAAATAGCACAACTGGACATAAATAACATTCCTATGAGGCGCAAGAATCGGAAAGCATCGATTAAGGAAGTATTTAGTGTCTGCTTTCGTGTAGTAGTTTACTAAAGATCTGACCAGATGGTTTGTGCATTGGTTTATGTGTACCGCGGCCTGGCCGGGTTGGTTACACTCGTGTTTCGCCGAGACCGAAGATCAATCCCTTCTCCAATGAAAGCGATCCTGTAAACTTCTCCGTCCAAGCCGTGTAGTTCGAGCTCTTCATGGCACCGAGCTCTTCAAACTAAGAAAAGCCAGCTTGATTGACTAGTTGATTGATTGATTGAGCTGTCAGGCTAAACATTTAGCAAAACGTCACTTTTTAGCTTTTCAATTAAGTAGTAAAAAGATTTTATTAACATTTTCAATCACTGTTTAGACGCATTTTTCGATAGATGCGGCTTCTTTTTGGGGGGAATTCTTCAAAGTTTATTTCAGAGTAGTATTAAATAACAACGAGGGGAATTTTGACTACCAGTTATCGCATTAAATCTAATCACAACATTTAGGGCAGCGTCAGATTGTTGCTATTTTGCTAGTGTACTTCTGTTTGTCTGCTTTCTGCCCCCTCTGTTTTACTCACATGTCGCTGACTTGTCTAATTTTATACATAATGATACGTAATACAGGAGTTGTTGGGATAGGATTATGCAAGATAAATTTGCTATAAATCAGCAGTGCAACTGAAATCTGGGTTTTATCTGGAGCTTAAAGGAAACAATCATACACAAAGCAACATATTTCCCATTTTATATATGCACGGTGCTATTTTCTGTGAAATTAATACAAAGTGAGATTTTTTTGCTGCATGTTGCTTTGGGGTTTTATATTCTTTGCTGAGAATCCACAGTCTGAAGGCACTGGCTTAAATTTACATGATTAATTTATCATCAGCTTTTGCTACAATATTAAGCGGAAGTCGGCACGCCGAACAGACATTCAAAACATTGAATGGAAACTGCAACACGATCAGCTTAGAAGTTGAACTGGCTCACGCTTCAAGCCAAGCCTATTACAATTCATAAATTGTAGTTTGTTGCTTTTAAAAATGCGGTACATTTTATCCTTGTAGGTGTGGGGATATTAACATAGATTATGGACTCGGCCAATAGACCTGTTGTCCATTGGCCGAGTCCATAACTCCACGAGTGTTTGAAAGCAGAAAAAAAATCATATTTAATTTTTACTCAAAGATAATAAGGCATTATTTTTACTCAAAGATAAAAAGGCATCCCGTCCTTGTTGTGATTATTGGACCTTTCCATTTTTACCATTGAAAAGTAATACTCTGCATGCGGGTCTTTTCGCTATCTTTCTGAAGAAAATATGCAGTATTATCGTCTTATTTGCATTCAGTTTTACAGCAAGTAACAACTGACCAGCTAATCAGACAGAAATGTGCAAACCTTTATAATGTTAATGAACTTTTATATACTGAAAGACCTTTCGAAATAATAATGTACCGTACAATTCCAGCAGGGTAAAGCAACATACGCTGCAATATGGGATAACGTACAGGATTCAACATAAAATAAAATGCTCCTTCCTTGTGGCAGTATTGTTCTGTTGTGGGAAATGAACTTTGCGCCATTTTGTTAATTTTAATACTTTAAATATGGCCGCCTATTTAAAGGGGACTGTGCATTTTGTTATGTATATTTAGCTTTATGGGCTTCTGAAGGGTTTGTACGCTTTTCGTTTAAAGGAGGAATATGAAAACGTGACCATTTGTTATTGTTTCCCTCTCTGTTGCGGTTTCCACAGGTCCCCGCACTAGAAAACTGAAGAAGAAGAAAAGTGAGAAGGAAGACAAGCGGCCGCGGACAGCGTTCACAGCCGAGCAGCTGCAGAGACTCAAAGCCGAGTTCCAGACCAATCGCTATATCACCGAGCAGCGACGGCAAACTTTAGCACAAGAACTCAATCTGAACGAGTCCCAGATCAAAATCTGGTTCCAGAACAAGAGGGCCAAGATCAAGAAAGCCAGTGGCCTGAAGAACGGCTTGGCTCTCCATCTAATGGCCCAGGGACTTTACAATCATTCCACCACAACAGTTCAAGACGAAAAGGAGGACAGTGATTGAAGTTGTTCCGTTTTATTCTATTGAAATAAAGGACTGTGACAGGTGCTATTTAAATTCGATCTGCGTGTATCTATATGGACTGAATTATAATACAAGCATTTTAAAATTATATATAACCAAACACATTATGACGTTGTATATATTTAATTTCAGGTAAGGAGATGTCTAGCGATCCCTACTTGACGGAGATTTTATCATTTTCGTTTTCAATGTTGTCGCTAATTGTTTTAGTCGATGTCAGGTCTAGAGATTTTATGTGAACCAGGTCTTTTCTGAAGACAAACTACGTAATGAATCGCCGCTACATGCCAAAGATTTTACTATGTTCAGAAATGATGTAGCTTCAAATAAAGTGGAGACTGTGCTCGGTGCACATTCTGACTAATAGTTTGGTATCGCACTTTTTATTTTCCTTCTGAAAGCCACATGAGTTAGCATCAAGCAATGTAAAATAAATGATGGGGATAATAATTACATACATCAGCTAGACTTCTTGGCTCTCGTTAATGTCGCCAGTGCAAACATGCCCGTTTTTTTAATAGGAGCGAGCGCTACTTTGTAAAATGCACCAAAATTGTAAAATAAGCAATTATCGACAGAGTTATTAAATGAGGGAGGAGGGCTTATAAATTAAAGTCTGTAAGTACAATGTAGCACTTTTATCTGAAAATTGTTATATCGCTTCCCCAAAATAGGTTTGGGATTTACCGTGAAGCGCCTTTAGACACTATTGCAAAACAAAATCCAAATAACATTGCAACAGCTTTCAACCGACTTTTGAGTATTTGGCATGGCATTGATTTCACATATTTAATATCCTGATTTTGGAGGCGCGGTTTTCATTTGTTTTTTCTAACGTTTCAGTAAATGCATGCATTAGGAAGGTCAGTTATAAAGCTGAGGTTGAAGAAATTGCTTTGCTTTTTTATGTATATGTATTTAGAAATCTACAGAAAGGTGCAAAGTTATTCCACTTCTTTGTATTTTAGCCGCAAATTTTTCATGAATTATAATTTAATTCCTGAAACAAAATGGTGAACAGTTAAGGTCAGACCTTTGTTTTCTCTTCCACTTTATTTTCGTTTACATTTGCTTTACAAAAGAGGGCCACAGATTTTATTTTTGAAATACTCCACGATTATTGGAAATGTATTTCAAACAGAAAATGACAAGCTTTTAAACTTTTGGAAATGCTCCTGTTTAGTTGATATAATCTGTACTATTATTGCCCATATCTGGAGCCAAATGGTTGTCCATACGGGGCCTACAATTCATGAGATTCTGTATGTTTGTAAATAACACTTTTGAGATAAATGACGATTGTTCTTTCAATCTTTGAGAGCTAACCCTCAGTATTAAAAAAACAAGAAAACTTAGTAGAGACTTTTCGACTATCCTTGCCAGAAAAGACTCTTGTTGGCGATTTGTTCTTTGGACTATTGTCTGATACCTATTCCTTTCCCCATAATCTTGTGATGCCCAAATCATGAGCCACTAGATTAACAGCATGTGGAATTTCTTTCCTCCCGGTCGTGACATGTTAGAACACTGTAAAGATAGAGGGTTCCCTATGTTCATTACTTGTAGTCAAGGACTAAAAGCAAAATGCACTTAACATTTCGCTAAAAAAAATAGCGATCAGAGGAAATATTGCAGCTCCTTCAACCACCTACAGGAAATAGAGGAAATCTTGGCTATAATTGTCTTATCCTAACTTTTCTAAAGTAAAAACAAAAGCAATGGCCTTGCCAGTTAGCGTCAGGATAGTAATGAAATACTCCTTTAGACAAAACATACTGTACAGTGGATTAAAGGTTACTTGCCAAGATAATTGTGAAAATACACTTGTAACTGTTGAAAAGTCCTAGTTAGTAATATCTGTGATAAATGGCATTGGCTTTATACATTTTTAAACTATTCATTGCCCAAAGGTATGCCTAAATGGTGAGATGAAACCCAATAGTTCTCATGGTATATCATTAGTGTCAGAAAAATTATGTTATGAGGCAATACAATCTAGAATAAAAATGCAAGGAGGAATACAAAAATTAAATTTCCTAATACGCATCTACAATCTTTGTTAGTTGTAAGAAAATAACCGCTGCTAAAAGATGCGTTCTATTATAAGATTAAAGCGCAATACATTTTCTGTTAAAGCCGTGTAATGATAAATCGTTGCTTTTTATTTTCTTCATCCGACCATCTTAAAAGTTGGTACAAATAGTTAAAGTTTATTATCAGTTTAAAATACAATTCAATTAACCAGAAGGAAGTTTATACGATCATACTTTTTTAACAATAGATTTCTAAGGTGGCTACCTATAGTTGTAGAATTTCTTCCATGCACGGAACAGAAGGGTTTGCTTTTTCTCAATATAAAGTACGGAAACAATTGCACGTGTTTGACCCAAATATATTTTGAAAATATCCCTTTATATTTTATTTATGTTTGGTGGAAAGTGAAAGCCGAATTGCTATCAAAAGTCAAAATCTTCCCAGAACATAACTATGTACATCAGGGTGTGCGCGTGGATTTGCAATGTACCTGTGGCAAAGTAGTGCGATGTTCTGCAGAGTCGTAAGATCATGAAACGAGGAGATTATATTAAGCAGTCAGGTATAGCCCGACACCTGTGGAGTAGGGGTGGACTCTCTCGGAGTTGCACTTTGTTGTCTGGTTGAGAAGAGTACCTGTGTTATCCAATATTTGCGACTAACAGTGAAAAGTAACAGCGGCAAATCAATTTCATTAGATTTTTTGAAGCTCTTTTTTTTGCTCTCAGCGTTTTTGTAATACCAAGAAAGCATTTCTATTTTTGACTAGACTCTGAGTCTGTTTCCTGGAGGTTAATAAAATAAAACCTTTCGTCACATTCCGTGCATCTAGTCAGATTTGGAGACTTGCTCCTTTGAAGCACTTCCAACGGGCCTGTGCTGCATTTCTAAACGCGAAACCTGTGCTGCTTCAGCACAACCCTTTAAAATTGTTGTGAGAAATTGCCAAATGTAGCTAACAAGCAGTTTAGTTCTAATTTAGAACTAGTAGATTACCTGAGCCTTTTAACTCACATGCTGTGTGAATATTGGCCTAAAGATGAGGGATCATTTGCACGAATTCATACGTTGAGAGACACGCGAGAAAATTCAAATCAGCGCCCTCTAGCTTTGGTGCAGATCAAATTCCGTGTAAGCGTGTCTCATTCCCCCATCCCTACTTCATTATATACACCGCCTGAATGTTGTTAATTTGTTGAAAAGAAAACGAAAATATTTAGTTGGTCGACAAATTAATACAAAATTTAAAATACCCTTAAAATATGCTGCGGATTATCCTGTTTTCGTGAAGTTAAGTATTGTTTATTCATCAGTGGAACTTTGTTTGCAAATTAAAATTTGAACTGCACGTTGTAAATATTTTCTAAAGCTAAGAGGGTCTATCTTCAGTTTTTTTTGGGGGGGAGGGGTGGATTTTAGCCTGTTTTTCCTGGGTTCTAACTAGAACAGCTCATAATATCCAAGGCATAAAATGTTTAAATGACATGCGTGTCTTTTTGCAAGACCTTCAGCTACATAATGCTCAATATTGCATTAAACGTAATACATTAAAATATATTTGTATACACATCATGGTGATAGATATGTTAATTCGTGGACTATAAGCTTTATTGTTCAGCCAACTTACAACAAAATAATATTTGCGGCAAAATAAGACCCTACTCGGGATGTCCTGATCAAATAATCTGACAAAGAAGCTCGTGTGAGTTATGCCGACCAACATTTCTGTACCATGTCTAAACATAACGAAATTAGTTCAATTCTATATATGTGCCATAAGCCTATACTTTGATGCTTTAATATTTAATATGTACCATAATGTTTGACAGAGCATCACATTATCTTAAAGTATTCGTGAAAAATAGAAAATAGGTATAAAATAAACTTTCCAAAGTTTCCAGTTCAAAAGCGCTACATTTCTTGTTATATAACGGGTTGTTAAAAGGAACAATTTCTAATTAGTTCTAACTCAAATATACTAAATGACAAAGTGGATCTTAGACGTTTGCTGATTAAATAATGTTGTTTTGTAGAAAGTAAAATAAGCCGGGCCAATGTGGTATAATGCAGACAGTGACTGCTTAACTTGGGTCGTTAATGGGGTAAAATCTGCATATTTACGTGCAAATTTGACAATAACATGTTTAGAGTAGATGACATCAAATTTAATTAAAAGGTTATTTTAGCACAAATATTCAGTATCAATTTTGAAGGAATAACTATTGGCTAAATGGTAGTAGCCACGTCACCATGTGGCTTGTTCTGCAAACTCTGATTGCAAAGCGTAGAGAAAGTGTAACTATCCTGTTGGGTGGCATTTTATTCTGGAACATCCTAGTGGTATTAAAAAGAAATGTGATATCGCTGATGTTGTTATATGATGTTATATTGAGTGAAACTCAACTTTCAGCTGTAAGCATACTCTGAATAACACAAACCGCGTGCCACTTATATGGCATAGGCATCCTTTGAGGAGGTCACGGGGAAAATAAAGTTACTTGGGCTATGAAGTGTTTCTGCAGCATTCACAGTCATAATAGTTGTAACAATTTAATAAGACAGAAGTGCGCGATTTGATCTTAATAATGACATGGATCGTAAGAATATTAATGTGCATTTAGAATACACAACTATGCGTCACACATTTAAAAATTGGAGCTATGGATGTGAGAATGTATTTATGTATGAAGGCCTATGCCAAATCTGCGCATTATACACATCTGAAGCACAACTGTAGATTCATATACTGCTATGAGAAAAATCTATTCATATTGCTATATCTGGTTAGCACACTCCAACATATTCCATTCAAATACTTTGTCAAGATGATGTTCATTATTTACTATACTGCAATCATGTCCTATTAAATTATATTTAAACGTTTTCTTCCATAATGGTTGATATTAATGTGAATGAACACACCACATTGCAAAGATTGAATATAAAACGGACAGTGTGGGTATTTATTCTCCGCCGATTGGCATGCATCTGCGCCACTTCCATTCTTATAAGCCGCCCTGGAGGGTCCCATCTTCTGTCTTCTGTCAGTCACCTTGTCGTTTGTGTCCCTGTTCCGGAATAACATCAGACGCGAGGAGGAGGCGGGAGAGGCAACTTGCCCTTTGGGGTCAAAGAGCAAATTCTGGACAGCCAGGATGCATTAAAAGAACATACGATATCTGATTTTATTAGCCGAATAAATACATTATATATTTGGACCGATAATGTTTTCATTAAAAAAAACAGAATGAGTTATATGTAAAATCTTCAGTGGAAAGATGATTACTTTGCTAATTATTGTTTTATTTTTCGATTTACAAGAGGAATGATAAACGTTTTGCACAGATCTTGAGAATAGTGTGTGAAACTATAGACATGTTAGCGTGAATAGCAACCGAATTTATTTGATTCGTTTATTAATAATTGTTCTTTAATGTTTCTACTGAAATGATTGAATAGAAGTCGCCTATCTCTAAAATTAGAGTATTTAATTCCAATACAGGTCTAGAACAACACCTAATTATTCGTGGTTTCATTGCGCTTTATTGCACAAGCCACGATTTACGGCTGGCTTTCGAGCTATGTGAAAGGTTCAGTACAAGTCAAAGTTACCAATTTGACATCTGTTGTGCCGTGGAAATGGAACATATGTAATCACTACCTCGCAGTTTTGTCCCGGGCAATACAACAATTTAGCTGTTGCAGTTAGAAGGGAAGAGCCCCTCCCTAAATTGAATTTAAATCATGTTACAGATTCTATACGTTGCATAATTCTTACCCAATAGGCAAAGTGAACAAACATCCTGTTACGTATTTATTTAGTATCACAATATACAGAAATGCTACGCAGTAAACTACACTTTTATTGGAAGTCTCCTTGCTCCGACCCGCTCGTTCAAGTATTGTATCACTTCTCCGAAAATCCTAATATTGTATTCTGGAGCTGTAGAAAAGCAGTGCAGAACCTTAACTCACAGGTCTCGTCCTTGTATCTAAATACATTTAAATAGTGCTTGTTATTTTCCGAGTTTCCCCAAAAGCCTACTTCCTGTACTCCCGTTATAGGATCATCGCAGCTGCACCGAACTGTATGTATACTTGGTATCGATTTATTTTGCCAAGTTACCATTTCGAGTACAGCGTCAGGGACACTAATAACTACATGTGCTCTTCAGATGAACAGTTCGTCATATAAACCAAGTTTCCTTCAACTCTTGTAGTCCTTCTGGTGCGGTATTACATATTTTTTAGTATTGCTATGGCACCATGAAATGTGGTATGTTACCAAGGAGCAAGGGTCTAGCCCTCGTTTAGCTTCATCTAATATCTCATTTAACCAATTTTGATTCGTGGTGAATGATCGACGTGATAGTAACAAGAAAGCAACATTGCAGGCATTTTTGAACTTTTCCCAAGATAGATTTAAATAGTAGCATAGCGAAATAACTATTGTGCCTCCACATTCCCTCAAATACAGTAACTAAATAAAAGCACTCTATATTTACGACATTTCTGAGAGAGACCTCGGGGCGGGGGTGTAGCTTAAAAGCCATACGTATGCACACGCTCATCCTGCTACAACTTTTGAATGCCCGTCTTTAAAGTTCAGCTGTTTGCAGATCATTTTTAGGAAAGTTTCACTGACAACATTTCAAGTGATGCAAAAAGTTAGCCAGGGTTGTTGCTGGAACTAAAGGGTTCGGCAATTGATTGAATCACAAGTAGTTTGTTTTCGGTTCCGTTCATATTTGCTCCTTTTGCCCAGTGAGCCAGATAAAGGCCATTCTGTTCGGAATCGTGCTCTAACAATTTCCCACAGGCTCGGCAGCCGCGCTCAAGTTTATCTGGTATCTTCAGCTTTTAAAATCACTAAATAATGGTTCACGTTACTCAGAATTCCCAAGTCATCATAAATTAGCAAAACAAAATGGAACAGATGTAAACGATCACTACAAACGACAGACTTTTTACCTTCATTAAAGTATTTCTAAAATCATAATTCATCTTAAAGATCACATGGACCGGTTTTAGAAGCGGGTATTTAGTCGTCATTTAATAGATTCACAATCGTTTCAGTATATCATTATTTGATGGTATTTTTGCAATTCGGAGGAAATAGAATATGCAAAGTGTACTGTATTTGTTTTTCAATTTTTTCAACAAATCGTTATTATTCAAATGCAATATCTATGTGTAAAATATAGAGAGCCAAACCAAAAAGTCGTGTGTTTTAATTTATAGCTATATCAAAAAATAAATGCTTAAGGTAACTTCAGTGAATGTCACTAATTGAATAATTTGCTGTTACAGAAATACTCGAATATGACAACCAACCGACAAACAACTCTTTTATCTGCTTATAATATGAGTTAAAGAATTCAATTCCATTGTATTAAGCGTTTCCTTTGGCATTCAGTCATCGCTCTTTCAGTTCATAAACGTGTTGTGAAATTTTCCAAGTTTACATCAAATCCTGATTATTTTAACATTAAGCCACTTACCTAACATGAAATAAGTCATGCACGCCTTCCAAAACCTGGGATTACCTCGTTTGTGAAAGGAGAACTGTAAACAGATACTGGAGCTTTGTTTCAGAAAGACACGATAAATATTTTACTTTGCACTGGCAACAGTTTCGTCATTATTTTAAAACTATTTATTTCTCAACGACAAAGGAAATAAATATAAGGTCTTGATGAGTATTACTAGGAGATATAATATTAATCAATATTTTCTACAGCGCGTGTGTAGGCAGTTACAGAAGACAGAATCAGAGCAGCTAACCCAATAAAACGTAAGTATTAGCAGTGCGGTTACCAATTGTATATGTATGATTTTATAAGTTTAAAGAAGCATGTTAAGACAAAAAGCCCAAAGTTACAATCCGACAACAAATCGTGAACCTGCAAAACTTAAAAAAAATACCAACTGCAAAATTAAGACGAAAAACTTCCCCGTGGCAAAAATAAATGGAAACAGGTCATAGATCACTATTCCATCGGAACATGTTCGGCCAAGCAAGCGAAGAAGCGAGAGGACATGGCTGAAATCCATCCCACCAATGCAGTCTGGAGAAGAGTAATTACTGACCACGACAAAGTGGCCTATGAATATACATGTGATTCTGCACAAAGGGAGAAAAAGTATTACTAATAATTTTCCACGACAGTTGTATATGTTGACATGCCCTGAGGTGACCCTTTGCTTGCCACGTGAAATTTGCTATACAAATTAAGAACATTTAAAAGTCAGATTTCAGAAACAAATACTTCAATACATGTCATTATTATGATACAGAATGCACCCTTATGCAATAAATTACTAGGATTATAATAAGTACGGAAAGTAAGGGTACCAAGAGAAATTAAATAATGCACAGTTTGAAATCTAAGTCGGAAGGTCTGGGAGAAAAAAACATCTGCAGAACAAATATCCTCCGCATTTCTGTCAGTATTATGCTTCCTTCAAAGAGAAAATATGGGACAGTTGATCTTAACGAAAATCAGTTTGATACCAATCTTTTATAAAGTGCAATTTAAAGCAAGGGAAAGTCGCTTTTCTAACGCGAGTTGCATTTCAAACTTTTCAAAATTCTATATTTGGGAGGAGGCTCAGATCAGCACATTTATATGTGAATAAGAGCTTTAACTTTGTGGCTGACTTATTGGGTTCAAGTCATGCAACAGAATCGATACAATTTCCCGTAAACATTCCCATAGGTTACAATTATTAAGCTGTAAACAACTAACAAAATGGCCTTTTATTTGTTTAAACACAAAACCTGCGTACGTTATAGAATAAGTGCGATAAGGTTTTCCTCATTTTGTGACTTTATCTTTGGTCCAATGTATGTACTTAGTGTTCGTAGACTAGATGAAAAGTGTTCATAATTGTTTGGTCATCAATTGACTTTCTAAACACACTGTCCAGAACGCTGCAATTGACACGGTTGAATGCTATATTAATATTAGTCTTTGTAATGAGAAACAGACGGAGTAGGTATGAATAAATCCTTTACCTGATAACCAGATACTTTAGTATTCTAAACATTTATTGCCTTTCTTAAATATTTAATACCTTAATATCATAAATACGGGTTCAACTTTATTGGTCTACAAATAGAACAAGTTGGATCATGCACCTAAAACACGGCACGTTCCGGAAATAAATACAATAAAAAGTTTATTTCACAGAACAAAATAAACCATTTGGTGTTAAAGATTCACTCATATTGAAACAACACATTCAAATCAAAATACATCTTTCCACTAGTTATAATTGTGTGAATTCTTCTAAATCTATAACCAATTATTGCAATATAATTTCATCGCCCTATAACATTTTGTAAAATATGAGACTTTAAACAAATTTACACGTACCCTTATCAATATAGGTTTAGTGCATGTTTTGTGTATCAGAAAATACTGTTCTTGAAATTAAAACTCGTTATTTATTTTCATTATGAATTCAGCAATATGTGGGACTAGACATTTCGAAAACTTAGAACAGGCAGGATTATGCAGAAAAATCCTCAAATAACATGACAGGAAGAATTATAATAAAGCAAACACAATATTAAACACTAACAAAACAATTATTGAATTCAACTGACCCTTCAAGCATTTCATTACAGACTAGACAATTCGAGATGAATCAAGTTGCCAATGTACTTTGTATGGTTAGTTGTGGTTTCAGTGTTTAAGCCGGCGCTGCTTTTTCCAGGTCTTTTTATGAACTGGTTGATAAGTTTGATCATTGCTTGCAGCTTATTATAGTGAGTTACGCACATACGAGTACATGTGCATATAGATACTGTACATCAATCTATGTACACGGTCAAGGTAAATGATTAATTTTACTGATCTTGAAACTAGTATTTATGTTATATGTGATTCAAATGGCCCGCAAAGTAACACAAACTTGCAAACTATTTTTATTCTTGCATGCCTTTTTTAAAATTATTCTTTATAATGTGTCATTGTACTGGTTGCCATTGCTAAATCATATGCATACACAACAATTATCTTTCACTTATAGAGAGTATCTTGAGTTAAACAACACATTCACTCGATCTTACATTCTGTTTTATCTGCTCAAGTGTTTACCGGTTTTCAGCAAGGTAGCTGGAATTGCCCAGAGTAAACAACTGAATCTGGTGGATGTATGCAGATTCCCATGTATTAAATGAGACCAATGAACTTTAGGCTCCCAGGGAAATTTAGTGAGATTCTTGGGATGGTTTGTCAGCTTTCAAGTCATTACTAGCACCTTGCCAGTAACCTCGTGTCCCAATGTTAATTTTACGTGGTCTTTTGAGGTAAAAGAAAACTGCAAAATAATTTCATATTATTTACACTTTTGAAATTCCAGGGTTTAAGCAGAATTTTATCTAAAGGGTTTTTTCTTTACTTTTATTGTTGTCATAATCAATTGCAGTTTTGTTATTCATCAACGATAATTCTATTAAGTGAGGCCCCGTGGTAACACTCCTGGACTATCTTTGTGTGTAACAGCCAAATTAAAAACAAAACTATACACAGGGACGCATTTTAGAAAACAATCAGATGAATCCAATATAGAACTCACGGAATAACGATCATAGGTAGATTCAGAACAATAACGATAAGTGTGTAAGGAAGGTTTAATCAGGATGGGGATCTTCTTCGTTATCTTTTCTAACCAGATTATTGGGCATTTATGTTGCTGTCGGAGCAGCTCAGCCTATTTCTAACAGCAATGCATCTTTTGGATGCCATGTGCAGTGCACATGTTCACATACTTCTGATGTGATTTCAATTCTCAGTCTTCCCCAGACATTTGTTTGTTAGATGCAAGGAAATAGACATAATATATGGATCAAACAATTATAATACATATGTTCACCAATAACAGTGAAAAACAAATCCTCACAATTTGATCTCTTCACTAATCACTAATATTAAAAAAAAACTTCAGGGAACAAAATATTACAGCATATTTACATCATTCCTCCATCGCATTTTGCTAACTATCAAAATGTTCACAAGAACGTAGTTTGCAATCAGATTGAGGGGAAGGGAGTCAAATTTCCTGCACTGTTTAAAATATTCTGCAAGCATAATTCACAACAAAATATTTAAAATCAAATTGACCAAGCTGGTTCCAATGGCACAGCACATTGCTCTACTAATGGGTTGCTGATTGCCTGATTTCCCACACAGTGACCACAGGAATATCTGGGGAGACACCAAGTGGAAATCAAGCATTTCCCTTCATGAGGGAAGAGAACAAGAAAGCAAATCAATCCAGGACTCTCACCCATTCCATGGGCTAGTTGTAGAGCTGCAATAGTACATGACTTGGGGTGCAGACTGGTTTGTCTTCTTCGCCCAAGAATGGCACCTAACTTGGATGAAGCTGAATAAAGTGGGTAAAAAAGTATCAATGAATAGGATATTTTTAAGAAATATGTCATTGACTGTGTCTTTCAAAATGTTTCTTTTTTAAGCTTTAAAAGAAAGAATTCAAACAATTGTTTTCTTATGATCTTTACTTCCCATTACCTTCTCTTCTAACTATTTGAATGCCAAAACATTAATCCAATCAAAAGTACAGGAGGCAACTCTTTGATTCTACAATCTTCTCGATGGTGCAACAGCAGCATTGATTGGGAGACTTTTTCCTTCTGAATATCAATAGTTCTGAAAATAGTTAGCTGAGTGTTCCCATAATAATGTTGAATCCACTGACACCACCGAGAGGATGAAGCATATTTTTCATGTCGCAGCCAGTTAGGAGAATCAGATTCATAGACAACATGCTGCAATGGCTACCAGCCTTGGAAAAAGCAACAAGAGGACACATGCCACCTCTATACTCCCCACAAAATCTACTAAATAGGTTGTACGTGGACAAAGGGAATAGTAAATATTCTTAAACTCTGACTACATTGTGCTGACTATTCAAATCTCGCTTAAAAAAAAATCACACATGCTTGACGCTACATGATAAGCCTAGTAATAGACATGGAGTCATATTTCTAAATGGGTATAACTTGTAACTAGGAATTATAGTTAATATATTATGCTATGTAGTTTATGTCGCCACACGTAAATTTATTCATATCATTGTTTAACAAGGGAATATGCAAGAAGCTGCTGTGTAGTGAGGTAGGCAAAGATGAGTGGGCCATTTGCTGCTTTATATCTAAACTGCGATGCTTTAGTTGCATCAGCATTAATATCTATTACCCCTTTCTTCATCAATTCTACAAATTCTCTGATCATTCTGTTTTTCATGATTTTGCAGCACTTTCTGTAGTTAAGTTTTACATTTATCCTGTTTTCCTTTTAAATTTATGTTTGGATTCTTTCTTGATGTTTCATGGCCTTTCTTCACTTTCTGAACAATATAGTACTGAATCTCTGTTGGTCTCTGTACTATGGTACTTGGAAGAAACGTGTTTCTTTGAACTTCTTTGTCTCTTTGATGGTACTTTGACTTTTCCACCGCTCATATTTTTTTAACTTTTACCTGTGGCCCTAAAATGAACAGAAACGGGAAAAAATGGAAAAATAATAGAATAAAGAGAAGCAAGGATATAAATAAAGAATAAGCAGGGAACAATTAAAGCAAAATACAATAGCCAGAAAGATAAAGAGGTAGAACAGAAGGAAGAAAGTGTTAAAAACTGCATTGAATAGAATAGAATAGTGAAAGGTAAAGACAAATATAAGAATTGAAGTGCACAATGAGTTGACTGAGAAGGGCCACACATCTTAGTGGCTGAATATAAACTAATATTGGTAGATGATGGGAGCAGATGACCTTTCAGTCATGGAATGGTACAGTGCACACTGTGGTGGATCCAAGTAGAGGAGAGAAATTGAACTTTTACGGGGTATTAAAAATTTTTTTAAAAAACCAAGCAAAATAAAAAAAAAAATGAAGGAACAGGAAAGAAACATGAACAAAGGAAAATAAAAACACATAGAAAGACAAAAATACAGAATCTTGAGATTGGAAGATAAAAAAAGAAAAAAAGACAACAAATAAACAGTCACTCTCAAGCTATCTTGGTAATATTCTGACTTGGACTCTTTGCAACCTGAAGTGTTTTGTTGTAGACATGCACTTGATTTTATTTTCTTTCGCTCTGACATTAATTCTACAATACATTCATTAATATTACAGGGACAGCCCAAAATATTATACTTTAATTCTCATGTTCAGGGAAAAGAAATCCATAGAAGATAACACTCATGTCCTGGTAAGATACCACATTTAAGCAATGAAGTGATTGCTGTGTTTGGTCTAAATGTTGCTTAAATGTGGTTCCATACTGGCACTGATACATATGATGGTCTTTTTATACAATGTAATTTTAGCGATTTTTGTTTTTAGTTGTCCTAATTGTCTTTGCTCCTTTCTTGAAGGTGCCGACTTTACTTAGGTATTTCACCCAAGTGGCCATTTTTCATGTGCGAGCTAAATAGTGCTTGTCAGCAGGCTATTCAATTGTGGAGGTTAGTGCAGCAGAGATCATGCCTGCTTCACCCAGCATCCACACATGCACACTTTCCAGCAGGAAATCACTGGATGGTGATCAGGAGTGGAGACCCTGGCAGATTTTGTTCCCTCCTTCAGCTGTGCCTCTGAAGCCAAATGTAGCTCTGCAAATACTGTCGATACGTGAGCAACTAATTCAGATCGTGAATCAACTTCAGACTTCCTAAATGTTTTTTTTAAACATTGGTTTGAAAAAAGAAGAACAAAAGTAGATAACTTAGGAAAGATTGGGGCATATCATTGGAGAAGGAATACAGCTTGTGATAATTATGCAGTTTATGGTAATTTCTTACATTCGAGCTTGAATGCATCTAGTGAAGTGATCCTTTTCAATTCACTTTGCTCATTTTTGAGGGTTCTTACAAAGGTTTTCATATGTTTACGTTTACTCAAGCATTTAATTGCTAGTATATCTTTTTACATTTTTTAAAGAATGACAGCAGCATTGTGATACCTGGTCACTTTGGTATACTTTATGATGGTTAAAATATTCCCATGGCTCAGTACATTGTCTTTCTACCTTTGGGCCATGGATTTGATTGCAGATGGGATGAAAATCTCCTCTCAATACTGGCTATAAGATTCATATATAAAATGAATTCCCATCGACTATGAATCCACAGCACAAATCTACCCACCATCTTTACACAAATTAACAATCTCACAGGAATGGCAAGGATTACAACAGGAAATGAAAAAAAAACACTCATTGGGGGATGGGGTGCTCTTGTAAGGTTGGGGGTAAGACAGATTATTGTAGCAGAGGAGAGGAAGCTTTATTCTATAGTAATAAATGCTTTGTCTGATGTGGGAGCTTTGAATGCTGATACTGAGTACTAAAAATGGAAAGAGTTAAATTTGTAACACTGAATTAGCACCGTAATTAGCCCAACATTCAGACATTCAGCATCCCACTCCCTCCCCCAACCCCTACCACCCTCACCCACAAAGTTCCTCTGTTTAGCAAGAATTACGTTTCTGTGCCATACTGCTATGGATGGGATGTGGTAAGTGAAATGTATTATTTTTTACAGAGGCACACAGGTATTATGGTGATATAATTGCACCACCATTCAAAGAAACATAAGAAACAAAATATACAAAATTGATTCCAGGTGTGGAAGACATTTTAAATGACTTATGTGTCAATTTCGGCTATTAATTATGATTTTTGGGACTCCAAAATATACAGTACTGCTGAAAATCATTCCTTTTCAGCACTTCAGTACAGTATTGGGACTGTTCCAAACACATGAAAATGTTTAAATTAGAATTTAGATATTGACTTAATAGAACTAAAATCAACCTATCATACATACAAATAAAATAAGTTTTATGCCATGGCATTTAAAACACAAGGGAGCTGAACTTAGGCTGACAAATTATGAAAATAAAATCCACCTATTTAGAATTACTTTTGCCATTCTATTACTTTTGATACAATTTCCTGCTCCATATAATTAATTATCTCTTATTATGTTCAGCTAAAATTATAACCTTATTAGGGGACTTGCATATTTCATTTTATATTTGATATATTTTATTGTCTGAAGTTTTTCTAAGCAACACAATTGTATTATGTTAATAACAATTCGCTAACTAGTTCTTTCCACTATTGTGTGAAGCCATTTATTTAAAATAGGGTAACACCTATATTAAAGTAGCAGACACAGGAATTTCATATGATTGTTAGCACTTTTGTTATTGATATTACATATCAACATTTTGATGCAAATCTTTTGATCGACTATTTGACTTTCTACATTTAAAGTAAGATAATGTTGCATATAACTAAGATCAATCTAGTGTACCTCAACCTGCATACATTTGAAATAGAATTCCATATAATTTTAATTTGAGTAATGCAACATACTTTTCTGATCACTGTAAAGTGATTAATGTTTGTCATGTTGCCTTCTTTGACTGTGATTTTTAAATGTATAAAACTGTGCCAATGTACAAAACAAGGCGACTTCTCTTCCAAATACAAGTAAGCAATAGAGAAGATTGTATCTTCAACAGAGAAAACCAGAGCTTTTGTCTCTTCTCAGAAATATGTCAATGAATAATGCTCAACACATTTATTTTGAACAACAATTTTAGCACAGATATAATACTTTTAATATTATTTGCAACGGCTGTTATTGGAAGGGCTTTATTGTTTGTTCAATTGAATGATAAACCTATAAAATTAATCATTTAATTTTAATATGTCAGAAGTATTTCAATACCTTGCATGACATGAAGTATAATCTTTCTGTTGGGAAACACAAATGAATATTGCAATGTTAAATATTGCTCTGAATTTATTTATGGATATCTATTTTAACCTAAATGAACGAAAAGTAAAAGGATGCTCTCAAATGTAATATTTCTATCCAAATAAAATTACATAATAATACACAATAATGGAAAACTGCACATGGGGGATGAAAATGCTTTGTGTATTATTTTTGAAATAAACTGGATAACAGCTTTGTTAAAATAATATAAATCTGACTTTGATACAAATGCACTAACCAGTGGCACTAAAATTAGCACACAGAGAAATGTTAGCTCCCCACTCCAACACGAGCTAGTCCAAACACTTTAGGATTCAGAATTCCTCTTTAACAAAGCCAAACAGCATCCTTTTACTTTTCGTTCATTTAGGTTAAAATAGATATCCATAAATAAATTCAGAGCAATATTTAACATTGCAATATTCATTTGTGTTTCCCAACAGAAAGATTATACTTCATGTCATGCAAGGTATTGAAATACTTCTGACATATTAAAATTAAATGATTAATTTTATAGGTTTATCATTCAAATGACCAAGACATTTCTGGATTATGTGGCAGTAAAGTGTGTGATTTCTGAAAATTAGTTTTTATTAGCAAATTATTAATTATGGTGAAAGCAGGATTTTGTTTTTAGTTAAGAGACAGATGAGAGAGTATAGAAGAGTAATGAAATAGCTTTTAACTTAGACAGCCCAAAGAGGCTGGCAATAATATAAAATATTCAAGATAATAATTTTTAAACTTATATAACCATTATGATTGTAAAATTTAATAGTTGACCCAATTAAAATTAATTTGTGCATTCCTTGTTCCATTAAAAAATGGTCAGGTGAAATAATGCAATTTATCCATATTTAATTTATTTTACTGAAGCTTTTTAAAAATGGATAAATACCATATTAAATGGAGCTAGCTAGATTAAGGATACTTTTTTAGACTATCACTTGGGAATTGAACCATCTCAAAAACTATCTATAAACCAATGGCTAACAATATATAATCATAATTATTTAACTATTGATGTAATGCAAATTTTATTTTTCACATAGCACAATAGATTCTTGAAATTATATGATTTATGATAACAATAATTTTAATAACCTGTACTAGATCAATTGAATTTTAAACTTCAGTCAAATTCAATACGTAAAGATGTTAAAAATATTCCTTTTGTGTTAACTCTAAGCAGTTAGACTAAAATCAAGGAAGCATGTCAGCTAAACAGTAACTAGATTCTTAAACTATACCGTCTTAGTGATTTGCAAAATTTAAAAAGTTCCATAATGTAGATGTGTATATACATCTGAATAACTATTTAATGTATGGTTTTCTCAGTACGTGTAAATGGAAAATAATTGAACACTGCTGTATTTTTAGCTATTCATGCATGTATGCATAAAAAATAAAACTCCATGTTATTTTCTGGCTAACAGTGGCGACATGTTTTAAAATAAGGATATTAAAAGGATAGTTGGAAAACAAACAAGCAATTAAATCAGTACAAATTAACTCTGGTTTCTCCACGCTGCCATTTAACTACTGCACGTTGAAGTAAAACAAAGAAATCTGGTATAGTCAATGTTTTTGTGCACAACTGCCTTGAAGCAACAATGCTAGTTTAATTTATATGCAAATGAATACATAAATGGGAGAATAAGCTCTAGAAATAGCATGACAAGATGATAAAAAAATGAAATACATTTCAAAATTCCCTTTCTTAAAATAAGTACTGCCTGACTGGCAACTGGCCATTTTCTGTTGAGATCAGAAGTTACTTTCATAGAACGTGATGTGGAATGTAATGGTGTCCTCTGGAAGTGGATGAAAGCTCCAACAAACATTTCTTGTGAGATCCAACATCATGATAATTTCACAGTCTCACTTCTGACTGCTTCGTCCTGAGTTGACCAGCACCATGCAAGGCTGATCAAAGGCTATCGGAAACATCAAGTAAGAGTGAATAGGGTTAAAGTATGCTAATACAGGAGCTAAATTTACTTTAATCCTGTTATAATACAAGTTAATGCAGAGGAGGTGGAGGGGCTTTTTGCCTTTCCCCACTGATTCAGAAGGACCCCTGCAAATCATGAATAGAACCAGCTTCCTATTCTTTCTGCTGTTGGGCTTATGCTTTTGCAGATGCACACACAAGTCCCTCCTTCTCCGTTTACTAAGTGTCAACAGTCGGGTGAGCAAGACTTCACAGTTCCTTAGATCAGTACTCTGTGACCTTCCACATTTAAGTACAGGACATTAGACTAAGCTTTCCAGCTGTTGCTTGAATTTTGATTGTTTTTGGGGGAGGGTGATTCCAGATTGGAAAAAAAACTTACCAACAGTTTTGTAATACACAGGACCATTTTGCATTTAATTCTTGTTAGTTGCCTTTGCTAATTTCTTCATTTTTGCTTAATATAAGACAGTTCTAATACTTTCCTACAGAATTGCATTTGTAGTTTTTATCTCAAATTTATGTAGATTATATTTACAATATTTTCAGGATAAACAAAGGCAGAAATTGTATCCTGTTTTGCCTGTTTTTCAGGAATAAAATGGGTCAAAAATGACCACTTTTTGGGAGCTATGTTCTACGTCACAATGGTGCCTGAAATATGTTCAACGCCATATTGACAGGCAATATTCAGGTATTCCTCGTGACCACCTTAAACAAGCAATAAGAGCCTTGCATATGCGAATAAAGATACCTCGCTGCAATTGGTCAAAGACTAGGAGTCGCTCACAATGCGCAATCTCCAACTAGTTTTTCAGGTTCTACAGCGGCCTAACCAGCGGTCCTTAAATGAGCCGCTGGAGACCGCCGAAGACAAGGTAAGTAAACTTTATTTTCACTTACATTAATATGGAGCCAGGAGGAGCAGGAGTGCTCCACAGCAGTACTGCAGGCCGCTGCTGGCCTATCTGCCCGCCCAGAGCATACCTGAGGGTCATTGTGAGCTGACTGATCTTGCTCTGAGCTTACTCAATGAGCTACATCACGATGCCTGAATGGAGCCTGCAGCTTACCGGTTTTATGGCAATGAAGCCTAACGGCCAATTTTGGGCGATTTTCAGGCTGATCTCTCTGGGCATGTATTGCAGTAATAGGGAGCTAACCAATTTCTCGCCCACAGTATTTTAACATAATTTCAGTTGTATTTACATTGATACAATCAAATTACAATACTGGAAGTTTAGTTTTATCCATGCCTTTATGAATACTGTGCTTTAAAAATAGAAATAATGAGTTAAAATAAAAACCTGTCAATATATCTGAAATTGTTGTAACTACAAATTAATGATATATTATTACAATGATATTAACATAAACATGTATATATTCTGAACTGTTGCTTTGTGTAAAAAGAACAGATCATAAGTTCAAGTCATTCCATGGTACCTTTGCATTGTAATGAAAAAAACGTATCTAAAACTAAAAATAACAGAGCCCTTTAGAACTTCATGCATTTATAAGGTTCCTAACCTAGGTATAAATAAGAAATTAGTCGTGAAAATACTTGTCATTATCAAAGAGATAATTTTTAAAAATACTTGATTAAGTTATAACGTTTATAGTCTGATGTATGTTGTACCATATAGTTTACCGATAGTCATATGACATCACAGTAATCTGTTTAAAATGCATTTTATATGTAATAAACACTTGTTTCCATGTGACTCTTTCATTGGATATACTAACAGCTACTTTAATTATATATATAGGCAAAAACTTGCATCATTGTGACAAAAATATATAAAAGAGAATGTAGTATTTCACTGAGTTTTTTTTAACAAATAACATTTTGTTACGAAAAGCTTACCAGTTAGTAGCTCATATTCATATCTTATATTATAATTCTGAATTATGAATACATCAAACAAAAAGATCTGTCATATTTTGGACTTTGGATTGAGCTTTTCACTACAAGATATTTAAATAAACTCTACAATTGGCAGTTTGTTATGCCATTTTCATTCTAATTTTCAACAAGTATTTTACTTGTGTTTTTGGACTGTATGTGAATTTTGACAATAGCAGAAGGTATTATTAACTAAGATTTTCACATATCCATTTTGAACAATATAATAGTATCCTAAGAAAATCAGTACAATTATCGTTCCACAAAAAGTATTGCAGATATTATCAAGCAGAAAATGTGAAACACGCTGCATCTTACAACAGCACTGAGAGCTGAAACATTCTTCTGTTGCTAATACTTGGGTGTGCCTCAATTACATTATTGATGACCTTCTTATTGATGAGCCTGAAGACCTTCTACGCTGCCTTCAACGCTACTTCTGCCAACAATTTAACAAAATATACAGATTGGATATTATTGATCACAACTTGATGAGGTTTTCAATTAGGGGCAATTGGATCCATGCTTTGCAGTCTCACATACAGGAGTTTGTTGAGATGTAAATGATACAGTATTTAAAAGACATTTTATATTGTAATTTTTTTAAATTCAAGATTTAATTTTACTATTAAATACAACACAGTAGTGTCCTATTATAACTTACTCAAATAACAACAAACTAAGTAAGTTTCAAGTCTAACCTCAATTAAATTGCATTAAACAAAGATAAATAGTTTTTGATAAATTATTCTTTTTGATTTCAACATAAGGACTAAATAAGAACATGGTTAGAATAACATGTCAGCATTGATTATTTACATGACTTATTTATTTCAAATGAGCAGTCTCAGTTATGAAGCCACAAGTGGAATATGATACATAATGCAGCATAATGCAGCATATTTATAGTTCCAGTATATTCTCAGTTAATTTAAATCAATTTAGTTTCACACATAATAACTAAGTTATATACAGAACAACAGCTGGGTTGGAGTATGTTGAATTCCGATTATGTCACAATTCCTACTATTGGCTTTCAGCTTTTGACTTACAGCAACCTTTATGAAATATATATGGGATGTATGGCTTGTTAACTTATAAATGACCCTTGAGATTATGGGTCATATCTAATGACAGGAAACAATGGTATAATACTGTTTAAAGCATAAATCTTCAGCTGTATAATATTGTGTAATAGGAAGAAAGGGAAAAGTTTCATTGTCCATTCCATATACCATCAAGATTTCACTATCTAGTTCAAGGTCAAATAATCATTCAGATCGTGAAACATAACATAATTGTAAATAATGAACATTGAATTAAAATAATGGAAAATGAAAAACTATGTAAATTGTGCTTTTTGAAACACTAATATATTCAATCTCCTCACTATTACCGCTCATATTTTTTTTCTTCCTTTAATGCTTATCAAGATAAAGAGTGCTATCTTTCATAAATGGCACCTACTGTTAGCATCAAATAATCTTAAATTACATATAATACACCAGGCACATGCAGAACAGGTCTCTCAATTCTAAAAAATTATACATAAATAGTAATTGATTTATTTCATGCCTTATCACATTGAAACACAGCAAAGCTGTTCATATAATGAAATATGGCCAATAATTCATCGCACTAATGAGTCCTAACACCAACTTCAGAAGCGCACCCCTGCTGTAGCAGTGCGAATTTTTCCATTTCCTGCATTAGCCATTCTAATGATTCTGAACGTGAGTGCCAATTTAATGCCAATTTATGTCTATGCTCACAAGAAACTGGATTAAGAATGCCCAAATGCATTTCATGTAGAACCCATACCGCTAGCAAGGAAAATAAAATTTTCATCCCATCTGTCTGGGCTGGACTCGAATTGAGGTCCCAGAAGTAAAAGGTCAGTGTGCGAACCCCATGCGCCAAACACTGCCCCGTTTTACTCAGTTTTAACAGTTCCAACAGCTTGATAAGTTTGAGCTTCTACTGTTTATCAATACTAGTTGTTCAGAAATTCTGTATTTAATGAAATGCTACTTCAGGCATTGTAACGTAGCATTTTAAACAGTTAAACGAGCACAATGCTTTTCATAGATATTGATAAATGGAATATGTAGGATTTATCTAAAAGTTGAAAGGTGACAAGAAATATTACACAAAGAGCCTATAATCTTTTGGTGCACAGGTGTTATATTATAATTTAGCCAATGGCATTACAGGAAGTGGAAAGGCTAGAGTCTGTAATTAACAAATGCTAATATGGAATAACTCCCATGGTACATGATGCTGGAGCACAAACCCAAATTCCACAAAAGATACACATCTGTAAAGCAGAGTGGCACATATGACCATTATCCTAGGTCAGATGGAGAAATGCATTGGCAATTGTTTTTTGATTGGAAATCACAGTATTTATTTCATCTACAGTAGGTGTACTGTGAACTTAGTTACAGCCATTTTATAAATATGTTTTTATTTTACATGTCTGTGATAGTACCAAAATCTTTTATAGATAATTGGTCAGCTTACTGATAAGAAAGACCATGGAGATCTTAAAAATAAACTCATTATTTTTGTATAAATATACTTTAGAATAAAATAACTGAAATATTGTGATAAATCATTGGGATTAATTGCATTATAATGATCAATTCCAAGACACATGTCTAGAATCTCATCTCTATTAATAATTGTAACTAACATACAATTGGTTTATTTAATTAATTTATTTTAAAACACAAAAAAAATCACAAAGTCATCATGTAAAATGTGACACTTGTTCATGTTAAGGCTTAAATAGTAGCAAGCACCTACTGATTGTCGGGTTTAACGGATATTAGGTAGCGTTCTTCCATCCAAAACTTTATTTTCCAGAGCTCAGGCCATAATTTGCTTGGTGTCGGATTGAGGGATTTAGAATTTTTTTTCAGTAAAGATAAGCAGGCCGAATTTGGTCAAGGCCTCCACCCGCCCAAGTGCCACCCAAAGTGCCGTCGATGGCTGCCAAGGTACCGAACGGTACTTTCAGCAAGGTTTTCATCGCCAAGGTCCCTTGAAGGTCAGCGGGCGGCAAATCAACGATGTATGCCACCAATCTGGGCGGCAGCTGGCAAGAGCTCTCATTCTTTGCCGCAGAGGTGTTTACTGCCCAAGTGCCACCGAGGATAGAGTTGGGCCCTTGAAGGGTCGAAGAGGTAAAAATAAAAACCATCAACAAAAAAATGAAACATCTGATGACCTTCAAGAGACCCCATCCAGGTAAGTACCTGTAAAGAAATAATATAAAAATATTCCACTTACCTTTTTTACAGGATCTTGACACTCACCATTCAGGACAGAGCAGTCTCCACGCAGCGGTCTACCGCCATCCTGCCACCGACTCCAGCCGACTCCCGCCCACACCAATCTGGCATCTCGGCGGACGGGAGTCTACTTGCGTACATCGGCCATCCGCTGACGTTGGCGGGCGCTTCCCATCGGCTCTCCCCTTCCGCCCGCTCCAGGCCACGTCGAAAGTGGCAATGGACAGTTCGAGCAGAAGAATGTTGGCAGCAGTGAGCGGCAGACGGTGGCAGTAAGTTCATCAATTTCGGCCCCAAGGAAACTTCGGAATAAGTACAGTTTACATGTTGATATGAATGAGGCCAGAAGAGAAAATGGCACGGGCACAGAAATGTTGAAAGAGTAACTTATCAGGAAAGGTAGAAAAGGCTGGGGGTCTTTTCAAAAGAAAAGAGAAGGCTGAAGAGTGAAGGAGTCTTTAAGATTCATCATCATGATCATCATAGGAAGTCCCTTGGAATCGAGGAAGACTTGCTTCCACTGCTAACATGAGTTCTTAGGTGGCTGAACAGTCCAATACGAGAGCCACAGTCTCTGTCACAGGTGGGGCAGATAGTCGTTGCGGGAAGGGGTGGATGGGACTGGTTTGTCGCACTCTCTTTCCGCTGCTTTCGCTTGATTTCTGCATGGTCTCGGCAACGAAGCTGGAGATGCTCAGTGCCCTCCCGGATGCACTTCCTCCAGTTAGGGCAGTCTTTGGCCAGGGACTCCCAGGTGTCAGTGGGGATGTTGCACTTTATCAGGGAGGCTTTGAGGGTGTCCTTGTAACGTTTCCACTGCCCACCTTTGGCTTGTTTGCCATGAAGGAGTTCCGACTAGAGTGCTTGCTTTGGGAGTCTCGTGTCTGGCATGCGAACCATGTGGCCTGCCCAGCGGAGCTGATCAAGTGTGGTCAGTGCTTCAATGCTGGGGATGTTGGGGATGTTAAGATTATGAAAGTGTTTGATAGGGTAGAAATAGAGAAAATGTTTCCATTTGTGGGGGAGTACAAAACTAGAGGTCATCAATATCAGATAGTCACTAATAAATCTAAATGGGATTTCAGGAGAACATTCTTCACCCAAAGAATGATAATGTGGAACATGCTACCACAAGGAGTAGTTGACACAAATATGCATTTAAGGGAAAGCTAGATAAGCACATGAAGGAGAAAGGAATAGAAGGATATGTTGATAAGGTCAGATGAAGTGGGGTGGGAGGAGACTTGTGTGGAGCATAAATGTTGGCATAGAGAAATTGGGCCGAATGGCCTGTTTCTGTTCTGTAGATTCAGTGGCCGGCATTTTCCCAGTACCAAGCATGCGGGTTTGGGGACGGATCAGCAGTAAGAATTGTGGAACCCGCCATCATCCCGCATTTAACTCGGGGGTGTTTCCCTGCGTGTCATGGACCCGCTCGCGAGAGGCGGGCAACCTCATTGAAGTACTTAAATGCTTGTCGAAAGACCTTAAGAGGATTTTTAACAGCAGATTTTGGCTTTAACTTCTTGAGTATGGGATTTATGCACCTCGAAAACCTTGCCTGTGAAAGGGAGGGGAAGCTCAGTAGCCATTAATTGACAGCTGAGAAAAACACACAAATGCTCCCACATTACACCTGCTTCCTTGGCTAATGGAAAGGCTCTTGCTAACTCCATTTTGTGCAGAGATTTAGCTGTCAGCAGTTTGCAGGTCATTTCTGCAACCTCGGAAGCCACTCTCACCACATTGCTAGTCACTATCAGGATTGGGCCTCTGATCTCCACTTTACCTGCCATCTATTACATCAGCATTGGTGCTACTTATGCTGTCTCACCTTGGACCTCAAAAACAGTCCAAAATGAGCCCCAGCACCAACAACACCAGCCACACCAGCAACAGCAGCCACAACACCAGCAGCCTTTTCACCAACCTGATGCTGCACAGGAGGGAGTGGATCACCACAGGGCTGCACCGTGCTGGAGGCGATACCCACAACACAGGGTATACAGGCAGAGGATGAGCTTCCTGGACATGACTGAGCAGCGGTGCTTCAGGAGGCTCAGGCTAACGTGCCAGGTCATCGCAGATATTCGTGATTTGCAGGAACAAGACCGGCTGCCCAGAGATCCTGATGGAAACTCCTTACCAGTGGCTGTCAAAGGCATCAGTGCCCTCAAATTCTTCGACTCAGGCTCAGTCCAGGGAACTGCAGCAGACAGTTGCAGGCTGTCCACAGATGTATCACCCAGGTGAACAATGCCATGTTTGACAAGTCAGCCAATTATGTAAACTTTGCTACTGGTGAAGCCAGTGTTACTGAGCGGGCACTTGGCTTTGTGGCTCTGGCTAGCTTTCCACAGATGCAGGGCATCATCGATTGCTCACATGTGGCATCAAGGCAACCGCACATCACTCAGGAATGTTTGTGAACTGCAGGGGCTTCCACTTCCTCAATGTGCAGCTCGTCTGCAACCATAAAAAGATCATTGTGTGTGTGTGTGTGTGTGTGTGTGCATGTGTGCGCCAGATTCCCTGGCAGCTATCATGACTCTTTTGTGCTGTGCCAATCACCCCTCCCTCAGCTCTTCGCACCTCCAAACAGACTGCTTGGAGACAAGAGCAAGCCACTGAAGACATGGCTCATCAGACCTTGAGGAGGCGAAGTACTGAGGCCGAGGAGTGTTATAATAAGAACATAAGAAATACGAACAGGAGTAGGCCATTTAGCCACACAAGCCTGCTCCGCCATTCAATAAGATCACGGCTAATCTGATCATGGACTCAGCTCCACTTCCCTGCCCACTCCCCATAACCCTTTACTTCCTTATCGCTCACAAATCTGCCTCTCTCTGCCTTAAATATATTCAATGACCCAGCCTCCACAGCTCTCTGGGGCAGAGAATTCCATAGGTTTACAACCCTCTGAGAGAAGAAATTCCTTCTCATCTCAGTTTTAAATGGGCAGCCCCGAATTCTGAGACTACGTCCCCTAGTTTTAGTTTCCCCTATGAGTGGAAATATCCTCTCTGCACCCACCTTGTCGAGCCCCCTCATTATCGTATATGTTTCAATAAGATCACCTCTCATTCTTCTGAACTCCAATGTGTATAGGCCCAACCTACTCAACCTATCTTCATAAATCAACCCCCTCAGCTCCGGAATCAACTGAGTGAACCTTCTCTGAACAGCCTCCAATGCAAGTATATCCTTCTTTAAATACGGAAACCAAAACTGTACGCAGTACTCCAGGTGTGGCCTCACCAAAACCCTGTACATTTGTAGCAGGACTTCTCTGCTTTTATACTCTATCCCCCTTGCAATAAAGGCCAACATTCCATTGGCCTTTCTGATTACTTGCTGTACCTGCATACTATCTTTTTGTGTTTCATGCACAAGGACCCCCACGTCCCTCTGTACTGCAGCACTTTGCAATTTTCTTCATTTAAATTATAATTTGCTTTTCTATTATTTCTGCCAAAGTGGATAACCTAACATTTCCCACATTATACCCCATCTGCCAAGTTTTTGCCCACTCACTTAGTCTGTCAATATCGCTTTGTAGATTTTTTGTGTCCTCCTCACAATTTGCTTTCCCACCCATCTTTGTATCATCAGCAAACTTGACTACATTACACTCGGTGCCTTCATCCAAGTCATTAATATAGATTGTAAATAGTTGAGGCCCCAGCACCAATCCCTGCGGCACCCACTAGTCACTGTTTGCCAAACTGAAAATGACCCATTTATACCGACTCTCTTTTTTCTGTTAGTTAGCCAAACCTCTCTCCATGCTAACATATTACCCCCAACCCCGTGAACTTTTATCGTGCAGTAACCTCTTATGTGGCACCTTATCAAATGCCTTCTGGAAATCCAAATACACCACAACCATTGATCCACCCTGCTCGTTACATTCTCAAAGAACTCCAGCAAATTTGTCAAACCCGATTTCCCTTTCATAAAACCATGTTGACTCTGCTTGATTGAATCATTCTTTTCAAAATGTCTCGCTACTGCTTCCTTAATAACGGACTCCAGAATTTTCCCAATGACAGATGTTAGGCTAACTGGTCTATAGTTTCCTGCTTTTTGTCTGTCTTCGTTATTAAATAGAGGCGTTACATTTGCGGTTTTTCAATCCGCTGGGACCGCCCCAGAATCCAGGGAAATTTGGTAGATTACAACCAATGCATCCACTATCTCTGCAGCCACTTCTCTTAAGACTCTAGGAGGTAAGCCATCAGGTCCAGGGGACTTGTCCGCCTTTAGTCCCATTATTTTGCCAAGTACTACTTCATTCATGATTGTATTAAAATCCTCCCTCCCTATAATCCCTTGATTATCCACTATTGGGATGTTTTTAGTGTCTTTTACCATGAAGAAATACAAAATATGTGTTCAATGTCTCTGCCATTTCACTGTTCTCCATTATTAATTCCCCAGTCTCATTCTCTAGGGGGCCACAATTACTTTAGCCACTCTTTTCCTTGTTATGTACCTCTAGAAACTCTTACTATCTGTTTTTATATTTTGTGCTAATTTACTTTCATAATCTATCTTCTCTCTCTTTATCATTTTTTTAGTCGTTCTTTGCTGGCATTTAAACATTTCCCAATTCTCTGGCCTCCCACTAGTTTTGGCCACATAATGACAGCCACCTGTCCACCAGAAGTGTCATGGAACAAGCAATAGGCATGCTGAAGAAGCACTTCAGATGCCTTGACAGATCTGGAGGAGCCTTGCAATACGTCTCCAGAATTATCGTTGTATGCTGCGCACTGCACAATAAAGCACAGCAGCGGGGACTGGAGCTGCAGTCGGAGCAAGGCACAGAGCGCACAGCCTCTTCAGAGGAAGAGGAGCAGGTGGCAGGTGAGGAGGAGGAGGAACCTGAGGTGGAGATGGCACCAGCAGCGGTGCACATACAGCCCGGAAGGCCTGGGATGGCCATATCATGGACAGATTTACTTAACTTGCTTCAGTGCATCCATATGGTTGCCACATGCTCTACTAAGTCCCTCCCATCCCAAGCAACAACATCATCAAGCATCCCTACAATGACCAAGCCATTCCTGTCACCCAAGCCCCAATTGCTCGAGGTTAAGCAATGTCTCACCATTCACTGCAAGTGACAATGCCATTTCCCAGGTAGCAGGTCAAATAGACAAGGCCGGAAAGTGGTGCAAAGAAATAAATTTATCTGCGTCATAAATGGAACTGAAACATATCACTAATATCTTGGCATACCCTTGTGCATCTACGATTGTGTTTTTTTTCTTTTTGGTATGCTTCTACGAAATGCAACCCTTGTGGCTTCAGTAGAGGTAGAGGCAGGCTGCTTGCTTCACTGCTGTGACAGCTTTGACACTTTTGATGGACGTCCTCTGAGTTTTGGAGCCTGTGAGCGTCCCGCCAAAGACTGAACCTCCTGCAGGAAGACTTAGCCTTCTGGATCCAAAGCAACATGTGGGGCTCTTACTTAGGGGAAGGCAATAGGGGAGAAGTGTGAGAAGAGCCCCACTTCCATGTCCCCTCTCCACATCATCACTCTCATGGGCCACCCGCATTTCCCTGCTAGCAATGAGCTGCACATCAGCGGGGTGATGAACGCCCAAGTCTATGTTTATATCCCTCCTCAAGATGAGAACAATGAGTGTTTGCTGCTCCATGCAGGTGGCCATTCTTTCCATGGAACAGCACATCATCGCCATTGTCTGTGAGATGGTAGTGCTCATGTTGGAGATGGACTCCTCCATTCTCTGTACATTTGAACACATCACGGCTGCAAAAGCTGCCAGAGCCTCATGCAATTGTTGCTACCCCTCCAAGATCACCCTGGTTTTCGAGGTTCAGCCTCTGCATGCAGCTCAGCAGAGCTGGGAGCGTCCTGTGCGCTCGGCAAGGAGTCTCCACTGCTGTCCCTGTCAGCACCATCTTGCTCACTTGTGATGTGAGAGATGCCACGAGACAACACTGCTCTCTCTTGCAGAGGAACCACCGAGGTGTGCGTATATGCACTGGTGCTGGGTGTGCATGGGTCTGCTGACATTGCACTCTCAGAGGATTCGTCTTCCTTCTGTGGCTAGACAGTGGGGGGTGGAACTTGCTGGACGTATTGGAGAGTAAAGAGATGAATTAGAAGTGTTATAATAAGAATGGTAACATTACCATTATGCACATGATGACATTTTGCTGGATGCTAATTGAGTGACTGTTATACGTCATGTGGCTGTATGAGCTTTAATTCTTTCACCCAGTTGCTGGGAGGTCCCCCTCTCTCTGTCTCCTACCACCAGAAGCTCTGCAATTCTAGAGATCTCTATGGCCTCCTCCTCTCCTGGAGTGGAATGACTGAAGACTGGAGGGCCACCTTAATTTCTCTGTCTGTCCCTATTGTTGTGGGCTCTCCTCCCTTGCAAGGAGACAATGAAGAGAAATCTGAGTGAGAGTGTAATGAATGGATGGGCTACATCTGTAGAGGGTGACTATGAGGGAGTGATGTGACGTTGCCAAATGGCCTCTTTTTGTGGTGATGATTGCATTAAGATGAGGGTGCATGTCAGTGGAGATCAGTCAGATGGGGATGAGAGTAAGTACATCGACAGAGAGGGATGGTGGACCTTCAAGGTAGGTTGGTGTGAGGAATGATGTGCAGGAGTACGCTTGTGAAGGCAGAATGATGAGGTTGGAGTGACAGGCACATCAGGATGTAGGTGACATGCACATCAGGCTGTAGTTGATTGTGACATTGCACTCACCTTTCCTGATCTAATGAAATCATTAAATCTTTTCCGGCACTGGATCCACGTTCACCTGACAACATCCCTGCTACTCCAGCCATGCCCACTTTGTGTCTTTGAATGGTCGTTTTCGTTGATGGCCAGGGAAGTTGATGCACGCCTATATCAACCTTCAAATGAGATGTGTGCAATGCTGCTTTAAATATCCATGCTGAAAATGAGTCATTGATGACGTCATCAGACCCGCTCCATTTAATTGGGCCGGGAAACACGCTTGACTGTTTTAATTGGGGCCATTGAGTTAAACGCGCAGTGCAGAATGTGCTTTTCAAATCTTCGGGTTCCCGACCCGCTATGCGGCCCGCACACACGCAGCTGACTCCAAGGTAACGATTCATGCCCATGTAACTCTATGTAATCTTTTTACTGAGTTTAGGTTATTTGCATTTGGTGGGCTTGGCTGAATTATAATTACACTCAACTCAATTACTAATCCCAATCAGATCACTTATCTCTATTCAATATACAGGGTATTACTTCCTATATCACACAGCATAGATCTGAAACTGGTAAAAATGATTAAAAATTAATATTATAAAAAAGACAAATATTGAATTAAGTTTTAGTTTTAATTGGTTGCATGGCTGACTATAGAGTTCATTTGCAGTCAATATTTGAGTATTGGTCCCACTACTCATTTTGTTTACTACAACCTCAGTGAATCTCTCTGGGACAATGGTTGCAATCAATTAAAACCTAGCCATAACAGGTTGGGACAAAATAATTATTGTGGTATATCTTTTATTGTATCCATGCAAGCTTTCAAGATCGCATAGATAAAAAATGGCATGTAAATTAGGTTAAATATTTATCAGTTAAATAATTTCAAGCAAATTATAACCAAAAGTTGAGGGGTACTGTAGCATAGTGGTTATGTTACTGGACTAGTAATCCCGAGGTCTGGAGTTATGAGTTCAAATCAGCCATGGCACAAAATTTAAATTCAGTTAATTAAATAAATCTGGAATAAAAATCTAGTATCAGTAATGGTGACTATGGGCCTAAATTTGCCCAGGAGTTGTTCCTTTTTTTTTGGAGCAACTTGATTTTTCTGGAGTATCTTAAAAATCCCCATTCTGCACATTTAATTTGGGCCGGTGTAAGTGAGTTAGTTAGGATTTTTTTAGTTTAGTTTTGCTTTGTTCAAAGGGGGCGTTGCCAGCCACCTACACCTGTTTTAGCCATTGAAGCCAGTTTGGACAGCTAAAAGTTGCTCCAATCTAACTTGGGCCAGCGTATGTGGTCACTTGTGGCCGCACAGAAAACCTACGTGGAGAGTTAAAAAATCAGCGCAGGTATCCAGAGATGGGGGGGAAGGGAAGCACAGAGGACCTTGCAAAGCACTAAACACCTTCTCAACAACAGTCATGAAGCATAAAAAGCATCAATAATAAATAAAAAATAAATAAATAAAAAATAAAAAATAAAACTTTAGTCCTACCTTCATACTCGGCCCGGGAAGTCAGCTGGCCGGCTGGTGCGAAAGGCCACTCGGCCAGGGATAGGTGCGGTGGGTGAGAGGCCCGAGCGGGAGAGCAGTGAACTGGCCACACACGCAAGAAGCAGCAGGCTGGGCTCGCAGAAGAAGGCTGCAGGAGGGAACTTAAAGGGGGGCTGGCAGGAGGGAATTTAAAGGGGGGTGCTGGGCTCAGCAGAACACACAGGCTGCAGGAATGAAGCAGGCTGCAACAGGCTGGGGGTTGTGGGGGGGGTGGCGGTTGTGGGTGGATGGTGTGTCATGTGTGTAACCTCTATGTAATACCACTGCAATACTGTATAGACTTAAGCAATGCACACCTTGACCACAGGGGGTGAATTTGTGGGAGACACTCCTTACCTGGGCATCCAGGTGTATAAAGGGAGGTTTACCACGCAGGGTAATCACTTCTTGGTCCAGTGAATAAAGGTTCAGGTCACAGAGTGATCTTGTCCAGAGAATGTGCCTCATGTGGATTTTGTGCCATTGAGTAAGGACATTACATTGGCGACGAGAAATGGGAATCAATGACCCACAAAATGGCCACTGTTAGCACAGAGGAACAGTACTGTGTTGGTGAGGACTGGGACGATTTCATTGAGAGGCTCCAGCAAAGCTTTGTCACGAAAGAATGGCTGGGAGATGCAGCGGCCGACAAGCGAAGGGCCCATCAGCTGACCAGCTGCGGACCTAAGACTTATGAAGGACCTACTACCATCTGAAAAGCCGACGGATAAAACCTTTGAAGAGCTCAGCAAACTAATCGATGAGCACTTCAAACCGGCGAGCAGCATAAACATGGCCCGACAGAGATTATATATCCACCGACATCATGAGGGACAGAGCATACTGGACTTCGTTGCAGACCTCCGGCGTTTGGCCAGCCTCTGCAAGTTCACAGATGCCTGCAGCGGGGAGATGTTAAGGGACTTCTTTATTGAGGACATCGGTCTTGCAGGGATTTTCCGAAAGTTAATTGAGACCAAGGACTTGACTTTTGAAGCGGCGCCGTTGATGGCTCAGACTTTCATGGCGGGGGAGGAGGAAACCAAAATAATATACGCGCGCAATTCTGCCTCCAACGCGGCGGGGGATCAGGGAGTCAATATCATAAACGCGACTCAGAGTCCCGCAGGCAGGCAAGGGCAGTTCAACACACCCCAGGAAGCAATAGACCCCAGAGTAGGTTTTCAACAGAGACAATAGCAGGCTGAACGGACATTTACGCCACCACAGTGGACAATGCGGTCCGGGGTGGGGCCATTGACACCCACTAACAGGGTACTCAAGGGCAGTCAAAGGGACAATCAGCGAGGAATGCCGGGTCATAGCTCCTTTGTTCACAACAATGGGAATCTCAGCTCATGCTGGAGGTGTGGGGGCAAACACTGCCAGGACTTGCAGGTTTCAACAATTTGTCTGCAGAAATTGCAACCTCAGTGGCCATTTAGCTTGAATGTGCAGGAAGCCTGTAACCAGGCTAATTTACGAGGCGGATGGACCAGAAGAGGGGTCTGTGAGGCAGGATGACCCTTGGGGCAAATCAATGGACGCCGAAGTTCAGCAGGTTCATGTGGCAAACATTCACAGCTCATATATCAAAATGCCACCAATGATGATGAAGGTTTTATTAAACGACATCCCCATAAACATGGAGATGGACACAGGGGCCAGCCAGTCACTCATGAGCATTCAACAATTTGAAAAGCTATGGCCACTCAAAGCCAGTAGACCCAAACTAGAATGCATTGAGACACAACTATGGACGTATATCAAAAAAATCATTCCAGTATTAGACAGTGCAATGTTGGCAGTCACACACAATGGATCAGTGAACCGGCTGCTGCTCTGGATTGTCCCGGACAATGGTCCCGCACTGTTGGGGAGGAGCTGGTTAGCTGAGATGAACTGGAAATGGGAGGATGTGCACGCAATGTCATCTGTGGAGCAAAGTTTGTGCTCACAAGTCCTACAACAATTTGAGTCACTATTCCAACCTGGCGTCGGGACGTTCAAAGGTACCAAAGTAGTGATACGCATCACCCCGGACTCCAGACCAGTGCACCACAAAGACAGAGCGTTGCCATATGTGATACGGGAGAAAATTGAGAGTGAATTGGACCGTTTGCTGAGAGAGGGCATCATCTCACCCGTTGAATTCAGCTACTGGGCGAGCCCCATCATTCCCGTCCTAAAAGGGAATGGTTCTGTCAGGATCTGTGGCGACTACAAGGCCACTATCAATCGGGTGTCCCTACAAGACCAATACCCGCTCCCGAGAGCGGAGGATCTTTTCGCCACACTGGCAGGAGGCAAGCTGTTTACCAAGTCGGATCTCACTTCAGCCTACATGACCCAAGAACTGGCCGACGAATCTAAACTACTGACCACCATCATTACGCACAAGCGACTGTGCATCACTACGCACAAGGGGCTGTTCGTTTACAACAGGTGCCCGTTTGGCATTCGATCAGCGGCCGCGATTTTTCAAAGAAATATGGAAAGCCTGCTCAAATCCATTCCTGGAACAATCGTATTTCAGGACGACATCCTCATCACGGGTCGTGACACCGAAGAACACCTCCACAACCTGGAGGGGATGCTACGCCGACTGGACCGGGTAGGCCTGCGACGCAAGAAGTCTAAATGTGAGTTTTTGGCTCCTGAGGTTGAGTTCCTGGGCAGGAGGATTGCTGCAGATGGGATTCGGCCCACCGAATTCAAAACAGAGGCGATTCGACGAGCGCCCAGGCCCGGCAACACATCGAAGTTGCGTTCATTTCTGGGACTCTTGAACTATTTCGGGAACTTTCTGCCGAACTGAAGCACGTTGTTGGAGCCACTTCACAATCTCCTGCATAAGGGTTGTGATTGATTTTGGGGGGACTGTCAAGAACGGGCTTTCAATCGGGTATAGAACCTACTTTGTTCAAATAAGTTATTGACCCTGTACGACCCCTGTAAGAAATTGGTTCTGACATGTGATGGGGTTGGGTGCGTGTTGCAGCAGAGTAATGCTGAGGGCCAACTACAACCTGTGGCTTATTCTTCCAGGTCACTCTCTCAAGCAGAATGGGGATATGGGATGGTTGAGAAGGAGGCACTCGCATGTGTCTATGGTGTTAAAAAAAAATGCACCGTAGACATTTTTGGCAGGAGGTTCAAATTAGAAACGGACCAAACCGTTAACGGCCCTGTTGTCAGACAACAAGGCTGTCAATGCCAACGCGTCAGCCCGCATACAGCGATGGGCTCTCACTCTGGCTGCTTACGACTACTCCATCCGGCACCGGCCTGGCACTGAAAATTCCGCTGACGTGCTCAGCCGGCTTCTACTGGCCACCACCGAGGGGGTAGCAGAACAAAGCGCTGAGATGGTCATGGCCGTTGATGCCTTTGACAGCGCAGGCTCCCCCATCACAGCCCACCAGATCAAAACCTGGACAAACAGAGATCCCCTCCTATCTTTGATTAAAAAATGTGTCCTGACTGGGGATTGGGCGCCCGCACACGGAGCATGCCCTGAGGAGGTCAGACCATTTCACAGGCGGATGGATGAGCTCTCCATCCAAGTTGACTGCCTACTATGGGGCAGCTGGGTAGTCATGCCCCAGAGGGGCAGGGAGGCATTCATCAGGGAACTCCACAGCGAGCATCCTGGCATCGTGCTGATGAAGGCCATTGCCCGGTCACATGTTTGGTGGCCGGGAATTGATTCAGACCTGGAACACTGTGTTTGCAGGTGCACGACGTGTGCCCAGCTGGGTAAAGCGCCCAGGGAGGCCCCGCTCAGCCCGTGGCCCTGGCCCACCAGGCCATGGTCACGTATTCATGTAAACTACGCCAGCCCGTTCATGGGAAAAATGTTTCTCATTGTGGTAGATGCGTACTCGAAATGGATCGAGTGCATCATTTTGAATTCGTGCACGACATTCACCACTGTGGAGAGTCTGCGTGCGGTCTTTGCAACCCATGGCTTGCCGGACATGCTGGTTAGCGATAATGGCCCATGTTTCACGAGCTACGAATTCCGGGAGTTCAGGTCGGGCAATGGCATCAACCATGTCAGGACAGCACCGTTCAAGCCGGCCTCCAATGGCCTGGCGGAACGTGCGGTCCAAATCATTAAACAAGGCATGCTCAGGATTCAAGCCACCTATCGCGCCTCCTGCTGGCCTATAGGTCCCGACCGCACTCACTCACGGGGGTCCCGCCCGTGGAACTACTTATGAAACGAACACTCAAAACTCGGTTTTCCCTCATTCACCCAGTGCTGACCGACACAGTTGAGGGCAAGCGCCAGTCCCAAAACGAGTAGCATGACCAAAATTCAAGGGGGAGATGTATAGAAATAAATGACCTCGTATTTGTCTTCAATCACGCCGTGGGGCCCAAATGGCTTGAGGGTACTGTAATAGACAAAGAGGGGAACAAGGTCATCATGGTTAAACTTAACAATGGGCAGATATGCCGTAAGCATTTGGACCAAGTCAAAAAAAGGCTCAGCATGGACACTGAGGAACTCGAGGGAGATCATGAGATGGTGCTCACACCACCGCCAGTGAACGAGCAACAAGAACATTCAGCAGCATGCACAGTCCCTGCGGTCAGCCCCGACAGTCCGGAATCACCACAGGCGACAGACACTCACGCCAAGGCTCAACAACCAGAACCCCAACTGCGGTGCTCCACGAGGGAGCGTAGACCACCTGAAAGACTTAACCTATGATCCCAATAAGACTTTGAGGCGGAGGGCAGGTGATGGCATGTATGTAACCTCTATGTAATACCACTGCAATTTTGTATATACTTAAGCAATGCACACCTTGACCACAGCGGGTGAACTTGTGGGAGACACTCCTTACCTGGTCATCCAGGTATATAAAGGGAGGTCCCATGCAGGGTCATCACTTCTTGGTCCTATGAATAAAGGTTCAGGTCATAGAGTGACCTTGTCCATTTAATGTGCCTTGTGTGGGTTTTGTGCCATTGAGTAAGGACATTACATGGTGGGTGACGAGGAGGGAGAGATAAGTCACATGACTGAAGGGGGGAGGGGAGGAAACAAAAGACCTTTGGGTGTAGCCCATATAAATACCTTGGGTGGAGAGGGAGAAGTGCAAAACTCTGCTGTGCTGCCATTTTTCACCTTTTTTGACCTTTGAAAGTTTAACTTTTACTTTACGTATGGGTGCAGCAATATCAATGCCACGGATTTTGCAATGGTTCGGCATCATTGTGCTACGTAGGAGAGAATTGATTAGAGCTCATCACATCAGGAACATCAGAGCCCATAGGCTGCTGGGCAGGAGGCCTTACCCACCTCAGCAATTTCGAGTCAGGCATTCGTACCTGGACCTGAGTGAGGCAGATTGTGTCAGAAGGCTGCGTTTCCACAGAGAAGCTGTCCGTGAGATCTGTGAGTTGCTGAGACCAGATTTACAGCCGAGAAGCAGCAGGTGGACTGCCTTGTCTGTTGAAGTGAAGGTTACAGCTGCACTTTCTTTCTATGCCTCGGGATCATTTCAAGCTACAACTGGAGATGTGTGCACCATCTCTCAAAGTACAATACATGCCTCCATTCACCAGGTCATGGCTGCACTGTATTCGCAGAGGAATGACTTCATCAAGATCCTGATGACCGCCCAAGCAATCCATGACAGGGCTGTGGGGTTCTCAAGGATTGCTGGCTTCCCAAAGGTACAGGGCTGCTCTGATTGTACCCACATCGCCTTGCGAGCACCTGTGGAGGATGCCGAGCAGTTCAGGAATAGAAAAGGCTTCCACACCATTAATGTGCAGCTCGTGTGTGACGACATGCATCGCATCATGTCAGTCGATGCAAGATACCCTGGCAGCACCCATGATGCGTTCATCCTACGCGACAGCATTATATTTGACATGTTTGAGCAGCAGCCAGAAGGGCAGAGCTGGCTATTGGGAGACAAAGGATACTGCCTGGCCACCTGGCTCATGACGCCCCTAAGCGTAACCCGGACGGAAGCTGGTCATCAATACAACATGTCGCACATTACGACACGCAGCATCATAGAGAGGACCATTGGCATAGAGAGGTGGCAGCACAATGGTATATAGTCGGGAGAAAGTGGCCCAAGGAATCCTCAACATTTATTCGGGATGTATCAATGCCCATTACCAAGAATGTTTTGATAGCACGACTACTGACCGAGCTCGCCAAGTCATGAAAACATAACTGCAAGACTGGGACTAGGTGGTGAGAGAACCAACACGATGGAAAAATCCATTTGATCGCTTCCTCACCAATCTACCTGTTGCAGATGCATCTGTCCATGGCAGTATTGGTAGCAGTGACCATCGCATAGTCATTGTGGAAACAAAGTTCTGACTTCACACTGAGGACACCATCCATTGTCTTGTGAGTAACTATCACGGTGCTAAATTGGATAGATTCAGAAAAGATCGAGCAGCTCAAAATTGGGCTACCATGCTGTGGGCCATCAGCAGCAGCAGAATGGTATTCCACCACAATCTGGAACCTCATGACCTGGCATATCCCTCACTCTACCATTACCATCAAGACAGGGGACCAACCCTGGTTCAATAGGAGTGTAGAAGAGCATGTCAGGAGCAGCACCATGCAGATCTAAAACTGAAGTCAACCTGGTGAAGCTAACACAGGACTGCATGCATCCTAAACAGCAGAAGCAGCTTGCTATAGACAGAGTTAAGTGATCCCACAACCAATGGATCAGATCAAAGCTCTGCAGTCCTGCCACCCTCAGTCATGAAAAATGACAGACAATTGAACAACTAATGGGAGAAGCGCTCTCCATTAACATTTCCATCTTCAATGATGGCAGAGTCCACAGCATGTAGAAACATAGAAACAGAAATTTACAGTGCAGAAGGAGGCCATTTCAGACCATCGTGTCCGCGTCGGCCGACAAAGAGCCACACGGCCCTCAGTCAGCAGCACTGAAGGTTACATATAAACCTATGAACAATGAACAATGGCAGAAAAGCAAAGAGCAGCCAGCCCAATGACATTACTTATACTGAAACATTCTACACTCCACCCCAACCGCAGCCATGTGATCTCCTGGGAGAGGCAAAAAACAGATAAAAACCCAGGCCAATTTAGGGAGAAAAATCGAGGAAAATTCCTCTCCGACCCATCCAGGCGACTGAAACTAGTCCAGGAGATCACCCTGGCTCTATTCGATTCCCTGCAGTACTTACCATTATATCTGTGCCGTCCATGACCAGTCTACCATGTGGGACCTTATCAAAAGCTTTGCGAAAGTCCATATACACATTAAGTGGTTATCCAATCTCATCCCAATTACCAGCTCTCGATCTGTAACCTTGCAGGCTACGGCACTTTAATTGCCCATTGAACCATTTCTTAAAAGTGGTGAGGGTTTCTGCATCCAGCACTCTTCCAGGCAGTGAGTTCCAGAACCGACCACAACCCTCTGCGTAAAGAAACCCCCCCCCTCAAATCCCCTCTAAACCTTCCACCAACCACCTTAAAACTATGCCCCCTTGTAATAAACCCCTCCTCCAATGGAAATAGGCCTTTACTATCCACTATACCCAGTCCCTCAATATTTTGTATACCTCAATGAGGGCCCCTCTCAACCTTCTCTGTTCCAATGAGAACAAACCCAGCCTATCCAATCTGTCCTCATAACTATGATTCTCCATTCCAGGCAGCATCCAAGTAAATCTCCTCTGCACCCTCTCTAGTGCAATCACGTCCTTCCTATAATACGGCGACCAGAACTGCATGCAGTACTCCAGCTGCGGGCTAACCAGAGTGTTATACAATTTAGGCATAACCTCCCTGCTCTTAAATTCTATGCTTCGGCCAATAAAGGCAAGCATTCTGTATGCCTTCTTAACCACCTTATCCACCTGGCCTGCTACTTTCAGGGATCTGTGGACAATCACTCCAAGGTCCCTTTTTTCATCAACACTATTAAGTGGCCGACCGCTTAATGAGTATATCCTTTCCTTATTAGCCCTCCCAAAGTGCATTACCTCATACTTCTCGGAATTAAATTCCATTTGCCACTGCTCTGCCCACCTGACCAGTAGATTGATATCCTCCTGCAGCCCATGACTTTCCTCTTCATTATCAACCACACAGCCAATTTTAGTGTCATCTGCAAACTTCTTAATCATACTCCCTATATTCAAATCAAAATCATTGATATATACCACAAAAAACCCAGCACTGAGTCCTGTGGGACCCCATTGGAAACATCCGTCCAGTCACAAAAACATCCATCAACCATTACCCTTTGCTTCCTACCTCCAAGCCAATTTTCGATCCAACTTGCCGCTTTGCCCTGGATCTCATGGGCTTTAACCTTCATGACCAGTCTACCATGTGGGACCTTATCAAAAGCCTCGCTAAAGTCCATATACACATTAAGTGGTATGCACTACCCTCATCGACCCTCATGGTTACCTCCTCAAACAATTCAATCAGGTTAGTCAAACACGATCTTCCCTTAACAAATCCGTGCTGACTGTCCCGAATTAATCCTTGCCTTTCCAAATGTAGATTTATCCTGTCTTTCAGCATTTTTTCCAATAATTTTCCCACCACTGAAGTTAGGCTGACAGGCCTGTAATTACTCGGCCTATCCCTTTCTTCCTTCTAAAATAAGGGTACTACATTAGCAGTCCTTCAATCCTCCGACACCATGCCCAAAGCCAAAGACTGGAAAATGATGGTCAAGACCTCTTTTACTTCGCTCAACAGCCTGGGATGCATTTCATCTGGGCTTGGGGACTTATCTACTTTCAAGGCTGCTAAACCTCTTAATACCTCCTCTGTCACGATAGTTATTTCATCCAGAATATCACACTCCTCCTTGATAGCAGTATCTGCATTGCCCCTTTCCTTTGTGAGTACAGAGAGAAATTCTTATTAGTCAGAAAATGGTGTTAGGAAAATTGAAGGGACTGAAGGCCGATAAATCCCCAGGGCCAGATAGTCTGCATCCCAGAGTACTTAAGGAAGTGTACCGAGAAATAGTAGATGCATTGGTGGTCATTTTCCAACATTCCATGGACTCCGGATCAGTTCCTATGGACTGGAGGGTAGCTAATGTAACCCCACTTTTTAAAAAAGGAGGGAGAGCGAAAGCAGGGAATTAGACCGGTTAGACTGACATCGGTGGTGGGGAAAATACTGGAGTCAATTATTAAAGATGTAATTGCAGCGCATTTGGAAAGCAGTGACAGAATCGGTCCAATTCAGCATGGATTTATGAAAGGGAAATCATGCTTGACAAATCTTCTAGAATTTTTTGAGGATGTAACTAGTAGAGTGGATAAGGGAGAACCAGTAGATGTGGTGTATTTGGACTTTCAAAACATAGAAACATAGAAACATAGAAACATAGAAAATAGGTGCAGGAGCAGGCCATTCAGCCCTTCTAGCCTGCACCGCCATTCAATGAGTTCATGGCTGAACATGAAACTTCAGTACCCCCTTCCTGCTTTCTCTCCATACCCCTTGATCCCCCGAGTAGTAAGGACTTCATCTAACTCCCTTTTGAATATATTTAGTGAATTGGCCCCAACCACTTTCTGTGGCAGAGAATTCACAGGTTCACCACTCTCTGGGTGAAGAAGTCTCTCCTCATCTCGGTCCTAAATGGCTTACCCCTTATCCTTAGACTGTGACCCCTGGTTCTGGACTTCCCCAACATTGGGAACATTCTTCCTGCATCTAACCTGTCTAAACCCGTCAGAATTTTAAATGTTTCTATGAGGTCCCCTCTCATTCTTCTGAACTCCAGTGAATACAAGCCCAGTTGATTCAGTCTTTCTTGATAGGTCAGTCCCACCATCCCGGGAATCAGTCTGGTGAATCTTCGCTGCACTCCCTCAATAGCAAGAATGTCCTTCCTCAAGTTAGGAGACCAAAATTGTACACAATACTCCAGGTGTGGCCTCACCAAGGCCCTGTACAACTGTAGCAACACCTCCCTGCCCCTGTACTCAAATCCCCTCGCTATGAAGGTCAACATGCCATTTGCTTTCTTAACCGCCTGCTGTACCTGCATGCCAACCTTCAATGACTGATGTACCATGACACCCAGGTCTCGTTGCACCTTCCCTTTTCCTAATCTGTCACCATTCAGATAATAGTCTGTCTCTCTGTTTTTACCACCAAAGTGGATAACCTCACATTTATCCACATTATACTTCATCTGCCATGCATTTGCCCACTCACCTAACCTATCCAAGACACTCTGCAGCCTCATAGCATCCTCCTCGCAGCTCACACTGCCACCCAACTTAGTGTCATCCGCAAATTTGGAGATACTACATTTAATCCCCTCGTCTAAATCATTAATGTACAATGTAAACAGCTGGAGCCCCAGCACAGAACCTTGCGGCACTCCACTAGTCACTGCCTGCCATTCTGAAAAGTACCTATTTACTCCTACTCTTTGCTTCCTGTCTGACAACCAGTTCTCAATCCACGTCAGCACACTACCCCCAATCCCATGTGCTTTAACTTTGCGTGGGACCTTTTGACAAGGTCCCACGCAAGAGATTATTGTGCAAAATTAAGGCACATGGTACTGGGGGTAATGTATTGATGTGGATAGAGAAATGGTTGGCAGACAGGAAGCAAAGAGTGGGAATAAACGGGTCCTTTCCAGAATGGCAGGCAGTGACTAATGGGGTTCCGCAGGGTTCAGTGCTGGGACCCCAGCTATTTACAATATACATTAATGATTTGATGAAGGAATTGAATGTAATATCTCCAAGTTTGCAGATGACACTAAGCTGGGTGGCAGTGCAAGCTGCGAGGAGGATACTAAGAGGCTGCAGGGGGATTAGGCAGGTTAGGTGAGTGAGCAAATGCATGGCAGATGAAGTATAATGTGGATAAATGTGAGGTTATCCACTTTGGTGGCAAAAACAGGAAGGCAGATTATCTGAATGGTGACAGATTAGTAAAAGTGGAGGTGCAACGAGACCTGGGTGTCATGGTACATCAGTCATTGAAGGTAGGCATGCAGGTACAGCAGGCAGTAAAGAAAGCAAATGGATGCTGGCCTTGATAGCGAGGGAATTTGAGTATAGGAGCAGGGAGATCTTGCAGCAGTAGTACAGGGCCTTGGTGAGACCACACCTTGAGTGTTGTGTGCAGTTTTGGTCTCCTAATCGGAGGAAGGACATGCTTGCTGTTGAGGGAGTGCAGCAAAGATTCACCAGACTGATTTCCGGGATGGCAGGACTGACATACGAGGAAAGACTGGATCGGCTAGGCTTATACTTACTGGAATTTAGAAGAATGAGGTGCTCTCTCAGAAACGTATAAAATTCTGACGGGACTGGACAGGTTAGATGCAGGAAGAATGTTCCCGATATTGGGGAAGTCCAGAAGCAGGGTACACAATCTAAGGATGAGGGTAAGTCATATAGGACCGAGATGAGGAGAAACTTTTTCACCCAGAGAGTTATGAGCCTGTGGAATTCTCTGCCACAGAAAGTTGTGGAGTCCAGTTCATTGGACATATTCAAAAGGGAGTTAGATTTGGCTCTTATGGCTAAAGGAATCAGGGGTTATGGAGAGAAGGCAGGAGTGGGGTACTGAGGCTGAATGATGAGCCATGATCATATTGAATGGCGGTGCAAGCTCGAATGGCCGACTGGCATGCTCCTGCACCTATTTTCTATGTTTCTATGTTAAAAGACAAGGTTGAAGCGTTTGCAACCATCTTCAGCTAGAAGTGCCTAGTGGATGCTCTATCTCGGCCTCTGCCTGAGCTACCCACCATTTCAGAAGCCAGTCTTCAGCCAATTCAATTACCTCCATATGATATCAATAATCGACTGAGCGCACTGGATAAAGCAAAGGCATTGGCCCTGACCACAACCCAGCTATGTTGCTGGAGACTTGTGCTTCAGAAATAGCAGTACCTCTAGCTAAGCTTTTTCAGTACAGCTATAAGAGTGGCATCTACCCGACAATGTGGAAATTGCTCAGTTATGTCCTGTAAACTAAAAGCAGGATAAATCCAATCCATCCAATTAACGCCCCATCCCGGAAGCCTCCGATCAACAAGAGCAGGCATTGACGACGAGATCCAACACTGCCTCCAGTGCGCCATTGCAGCCCTCGGCCGCCTGAGGAAAAGAGTGTTTGAAGACCAGGCCCTCAAAACTGCCATCAAGCTCATGGTCTTCAGGGCTGTAGTATTTCACAAGAAACCCCCCCTGTGTTTGGGTTCATTCGAAAGGAAATTTAATTTGGTACTGTCTACCGAAAAGTTTGGAACTCTAAAGTGCTTATGGAAGAAATTACGAACTTTAATATAATTTTGGATTTTAAAAGACAAACTCAAGGCTGTGGGCAGACCTATGGAGCTAGCAAGAGACAGTCTAATTAAGTAAAGCTACCTGGGTGTGAGGACTGAGTTAACCTGTCTGGAAGAATGAGTATTTGAAAATCCTTCCCCCACAAGAGACATTAATATCACAAAATCACCCAGAGGTAGATACCCATCAACATGGAACTGGACAACCATTTCAGCATATACATCACAAAGAGACCCAATCCAGCCTGTATGCGAAAGACTAAGCACAAAAGGACATTGCAATTACCAAACTACTATTTCCATCAGGAAGCAGTTTTCGAACATCAACCCACCCAAGACATATCAACTTTTAACGAGCCTGACAAAATATTACAAAGAACCAAGCTCGCCAACATAATACAAAGGACTTTGAACAGATTTGGTGGCAAGATTAGAACACTGAAATCGTATAACTGACCCCTGTTTTCAAGCTACAAGGCTGCTACCACCTCAGATGACACTTTGACTGACAGACTAGTACCACACTACACTGTGTCATCAAGACAAGGAGAGAAACCAAAGCGACAGTTGTAAACTAACTTCTCCAGCCTCGAAGTCCTGAAGTGCTGAAGGAAGGAAGAACATCACCATCGCAGCAGCGACTGACCACAGTCAATGTGGTATTAAGGGAAAACACAACCGCAATCTTCCATTAACTATCAAAAGGATTGGTAAGCATAAGTCCCTGCTTGCCCTGGAGTCTAACCTAGCTAGAATTAGGTACTGGGAGGTGGGAGGTATAATTTACTGTAACCCCCTTTGAATTTGTAGTGTACTGTTCTTTATTAGAGTGATTATAAGTTTGACCTTGTACCTTCCCTTGTATTGTCCTTTATTAGAGTGATTGTAACTTTGGCTTTGTATTTTCTTATTAGAGTGATAAGCCTCTATTACTTTGGCTGTAATAAAACCAAGTTCTTTGCATCAAACCAGTGTCCTTTGCACTTTTGTCACACCCCCAATAAATCCAGAGTACAGAACCCAAGGGAGTGGGAGCGATTCGAACCGCTCAAGTTGGTCAGAAGAGACCCTGACCCCCTCACAGAGAGCACAAATTTCCCTTACACTGGACAGGTTAGATGCAGGAAGAATGTTCCCGATATTGGGGCAGTCCAGAACCAGGGGACACAGTCGAAGGATGAGGGTAAGTCATATAGGACCGAGATGAGGAGAAACTTTTTCACCCAGAGAGTTGTGAACCTGTGGCATTCTCTGCCACAGAAAGTTGTTAAGTCCAGTTCATTGGACATATTCAAAAGGGAGTTAGATGTGGCCCTTACGGCTAAAGGGATCAGGGGGTATGGAGAGAAGGCAGGAGTGGGGTACTGAGGCTGAATGATGAGCCATGATCATATTGAATGGCGATGCAGGCTCGAATGGCCGACTGGCCTGCTCCTGCACCTATTTTCTATGTTTCTATGTTAAAAGACAAGGTAAAAGCATTTGCAACCATCTTCAGCTAGAAGTGCCCAGTCGATGCTTTATCTTGGCCTCTGCCTGAGCTACCCACCATTACAGAAGCCAGTCTTCAGCCAATTCAATTACCTCCATATGATATCAATAATCGACTGAGCGCACTGGATAAAGTAAAGGCATTGGCCCTGACTACAACCCAGCTATGTTGCTGGAGACTTGTGCTTCAGAAATAGCAGTACCTCTAGCCAAGCTTTTTCAGTACAGCTACAAGAGTGGCATCTACCCGACAAGGTGGAAATTGCCCAGTTATGACCTGTAAATAAAAAGCAGGATAAATCCAATCCATCCAATTAACGCCCCATCCCGGGAGCCTCCTATCAACAAGAGCAGGCATTGAAGATGAGATCCAACACCGCCTCCAGTGCGCCATTGCAGCCCTTGGCCGCCTGAGGAAAAGACTGTTTGAAGACCAGGCCCTCAAAACTGCCACCAAGCTAATGGGTCTACAGTACCGTAGTAATACCCGCCCTCCTGTATGGCTCAGAAAAATGGACCATATACAGTAGACACCTCAAGTCGCTGGAGAAATACCATCAAAGATGTCTCCGCAAGATCCTACAAATCCCCTAGGAGGACAGACGCACGAACATTAGCGTCCTCGACCAGGCCAACATCCACAGCATCGAAGCACTGTCCACACTTGATCAGCTCCATTGTGTAGGCCACATAGTTCGCATGCCAGACACGAGACTCCCAAAGCAAGTGCTCTACTCGGAACTCCTTCACAGCAAATGAGCCAAAGGTGGACAGCGGATACATTAAAAGGACACCCTCAAAGCCTCCCTGATAAAGTGCAATATCCCCACTGACACCTGGGAGACCCTGGCTAAAGACCACCCTAAGTGGAGGAAGCGCATCCGGAAGTGCACTGAGCACCTTGAGTCTCGTCGCCAAAAGCGTGCAGAAATCAAGCGCAGACAACAGAAAGAGCGTGTGGCAAACCAGTCCCACCCACCCCTTCCCTCAACGACTATCTGCCCCACCTGTGACAGAGACTGTGGTTCTCGTATTGGATTGTACAACCACCGAAGAACTCATGTTAAGAGTGGAAGCAAGTCTTCCTCGATTCCGAGGGACTGCCTAAGATGATGATGATGAGTCTACTCTCAATCATCAGCAAAGTGATGAAAGGTGTTGTTGACAGTGCTATCAAGTGGCACTTACTCACCAATAACTTGCTCACTGATGCTCAGTTTGTGTTTCGCCAGAACCACTTGGCTCCAGACCTCATTACAGCATTGGTCCAAACATGGACAAAAAAGCTGAATTCCAGAGGTGAGGTAAGAGTGACCACCCTTGACATCAAGGCAGCTTTTGACCAAGTGTGGCATTAAGAATCTCTAGTAAAATTCAAGTCAATGGAAATCAGGGGAAACCTTTCAGCTGGCTGGAGTCATACTTAGCACAAAGGAAGATGGTTGTGGTTGTTGGAGGGTTATCATCTCAGCCCCAGGACATCGCTGCAGGAGTTCCTCATGGTCGTGAACTTGGCCCAACCATCTTCAGCTGCTTCATCAAAAGATCAGAAGTGGGTTGTTCACTGATGACTGCAGAGTGTACAGTTCCATTCACAACTTTCAAGATAATGAAGCAGTCCGTGCCCACATGCAGCAAGAACTGGACGACATTCAGGCTTGGGCTGATAAGTGGCAAATAACATTCGCACCACACTAGTGCCAGGCAACACGAGAAAGTCTAATCACCTCCCCTTGACATTCAATGACATTACCATTGTCGAATCCCCTACCATCCACAGGATCTGGACAACATTCAGGCTTGGGCTGTCAAGTAGTAAATAACATTCGTACTAAACTCATAACCACTGCCCCTTGTCATACAACAACATTAACATTGCCAAATCCCCCACCATCAACATCCTGGGGGGGTCACCACTAACCAGAAATTTAACTGGACATAAATAGTGTGGTGACAGCAGCAGATTAGAGGCTGGGTATTCTGCGGCAAGTGATTCTGCACCTCCTGATTCTCTAAAGCATTTCCATCATCTACAAGGCACAAGTCAGGAGTGTGATAGAATACTCTCCACCTGCCTGGAGGAGTGCAGCTCCAACAACACTTGACACCATCAAGGCAAAAGCATCCCGCTTGATTGGTACCCCATCCACCACCTTAAACATTCACTCTCTCCACCATCGGTGCACCGTATCAGCAGTGTCTACAAGATACACTGCAGCAACTCACTAAGGCATCTTTGACAGCACCTTCCAAATCCGCGACCTCTACCACCTAAAATGGCAATGGCAGCAGGTGCATCAAAACACTACCACCTCCAAGTTTCCCTCCAATTCACACACCATCCTGACTTGGAAATATATTACCATTCCTTTATTGTTGCTGGGTCAAATTCCTGGAACTCCCTACCCAACAGCATTGTGGGAGTACCTTCACTACACAGACTGTAGCTGTTCAAGAAGGTGACTCACCACCACTTTCTCAAGGGCAATTAGTGATGGGCAACAAATCCCAAATCCAATAAACAAATAAAAAAAAGCCAGGGCCTGACTCTTTTTACATGAACTGAATGAATTAATAATGCAATTAATACTGAAAATATCCAACAGCAGGATAGAATATGACTATTAATAATCATAATTCAGTTTTTGTGAAACTCTTCTTAAGCCTGGCCTAAAATGTATGAAATACATATTGATTTTCACAGAAGCACATGCTAGAGATTATTAATGTTAGACTACCCAGGATTTAGTTTTTCGTTGTAAGACAACTTGAAACTGGAACCATAAGACTTTAACATTCAAGCATATTTCATAACATCATTGTAAAAGACAACTATTAAGATGAAGCCTTTTGTTCAGACTTGTTTCAGATAGGAACCATCAAATGCCACTTTGGATGTTTATATTAAACAGCATTACACAAAAGAAAAGATGTAACTATATATATACAATTATCTCTATATAAATGCATATGTCTGACATTTTAATGCTTATATTTGTTGACTAATTTGACTCAAACACATATGTATTAAATATATTTGAAAACATGTCACATAAAAGACTCCGCAATGGAAGAGTTTAACACACTGCATGAAATTATTAGTTGCTCCGCTGCTGAAAGTGTAATTGAGCTCAAAATGAAATAAAGGAACTTGACAATAAATGAAATGCTTTACTGAAGGAAGGAAATATATAATGCACAACATTTACTTTCTAAATCAGTAGCTTAATTATAAATGATTGGAAAATTATTTTAAATGGCTTAATGATGCCTTTATCTAATTGAATGGTGGAACAGGCTTGAGGGGCTGAATGGCCTATTCCTGTTCCTATGTCTTTATGTTCTATGTACTAACTGGCTGCTCCTGTGAAACTCTTTGCCTGGCATTGTTGGAGGGCATTTCTTTAGAATGCCTACTGATTTGTGAGCACAGAACAGTGGTCATCTATAAATCTTGGAAAGTCTCCCTTACGGTTAACTGTAACCTTTCTGCAAGTAGAGTGAAGCAAGCCATGAATGAATCTTGTGTCCCAAATGTGCAGTAGAAGTACTCATAACAGATGCTTCCAGTGTATTTATGACCTACGTCACAAGATCTCCATTGCAGTTATCACTGATGTTGCTACATGCCTAATGGTAGACAACTATTGCTTCAGAACTTTACTTATATGAAAAATGTCAGCATCTATCTGGGCATTGGATTCCTCTACAAGCCCAGATTATCATCCATTGTCATGGTATTCCTCAATACTATATTTTTTTCTGTACCAGCCCACAGGTGAAGGCTGGCCTACTGATGTCTAAATCCCTACAAAACTTGGTGGAACCAGTCAACATGCTGTTTCTTCCTTATACCAGTTAGCAACCCCCAAACCACCGCCACCCCCATTAACCAATACAAACCTTACCTTTCCTTCACCAGTGCTCAGGTTACCAACATGCTTGCGTCTTAATGATTACCATTTCCACAGGCTTCCTTTTCTCTGTGAAAAGAGCAGATAGGACATTATTTGTACATAACACACTTAACCTTTTAGTTACTATTTTACCATAATATGCATTTATGTACAATCAATGCGGGCACATATTGCGCAACTTATAGAACATTTGACTTAAATGATACATATTAGTAAACAACAATTTGTATCTATATAGTACCTTTAATGGAGTAAAACGTCTGAAGGCACTTCACAGGAGTTATATAAGACAAAAAATTGACACCAAAATTGGCCAAAAGCTTGTCCTTTAAAGCTACCGTGCAGGAGCTGGCAACGGTCATTGGAGGTGCAGTGCAGTTAGCAGTCCTATTCATTTCAACTCCACATTCAGATAAGTATATGTTACAAAACTTTCCATTTTGGTGGCGGCCGACAGCAATCCCTTTAAGGATAATGGATAGGCCACATATATAACACGATTTCATGAACGCTGCTAGCCTGGCACAACTGCGTTCAGAGCAAACCAATTTGGTAAAGGGGGCATGAAACAGGGGCCAATAAAATGGCTACAGCATCATCGAATTTCCAGGCCATACTATCTGTTATGATAATTTCTTGTAGTATGCCCTTGCAAGAAATGAGGATTAATAATTACCCTACTTACAATAATCTGCTCACTGGATTTGATGCAGTTTTATGTTATACCACATGCAGTTTTGTGTGATGGATATTGAACACAGGTTAGCGTGTTTGCTGAATAATTATTTATTTACAATTAAATAGAAATATGGCACACAAAAGATCTGAAAATTGTAATAAGTGCAATATAAAACATAAATATAATGAGAAAGCTCATAATGGGTCAATTACCCTTTGAAAGAAAATCTTTGGATTTAAAATACGTTTCTGATAAATTCTGGAGAAACTTTTATCTCTGAATGGGGATTTCCAACTGTTTTCATCTTATACTAATTTTGGTATTGACAGAACATTTTGAATTGCGATGTGGTGTTTGTTGGTGTATGGTGAGAAAACAGGAATGGGGTACTGAAGTTGCATGTTCAGCCATGAACTCATTGAATGGCGGTGCAGGCTCGAAGGGCCGAATGGCCTACTCCTGCACCTATTTTCTATGTTTCTATGTTTCTATGTAACATAACCTATACACACAAAATGGAATGGAATACTCTTGAACATATGCCTGAATTTTGGAAGAACTCCAATACTGTTTCCAGTAATGCATAGAGTTCTATTTTAACCATTCAATTCTTTTGAAGTCAGACCAATTTCATAAATTCAATTAATAAATACCACATGCACAAATCGATGAATATGTACACATGGAAGCAGGGAAGAAAACTCAAGTATGGATGTGTCACAACTTCCTTCAAGTGAATATCAGGAAAGCCAATCTCCCTCTCTGGCCATTTGGTAAGGCTGAGTTACACTGTGCAAATCCTGGGTGTCATGTTTCATTCGAAGCTGAGCTTCAAACAACCCGCAACCTGCTTATCACCATAACTGCTTATTTTCAGTTCTATACCATCTCCTGGCTCTGCCCCAATCTCAGTTGTAACTTCCGCTGAAACCCTTGTCCACACTTTTGTCAGCTTTAGGCCCTATTATTTTATTGCTCTCTGTCAACTTCTCAAATGCCATAAACTCCAATTTGTCCAACTACAGCAGCCTGTATTTTATCCTATGCTGAGTCCTGCTTGCCATTATCCCATCCTTGCTGACCTATACTGTCTCCCTGTCCTCAAAATCATTATATTTAATATCACTATCCTTCACAAACTTGATTTGCTTTATGTCTGCAACATCTTTATATCACTTTCCATAGCAATAGTTTCTCCAACCCCATTCTTTTCAGCATTCCCCTCTCCCTTTGTTCTACCATTGATGTCAAAACGTTTAGTTGCCTTGGTCTTAGGTCTCTGAAATTCCTACGCTAAATATAGGAACATAGGAACAGGAGTAGGACATTCAGCCCCTCAAGCATGTGCTGCCATTCAATGAGGTCATGGCTGATCTGTATCCTAACTCCATCTACCCACCTTGGCTCCATATCCCTTAATACTAGGATAGCTAAAATCTACTGATCTCCGATTTAAAATTATTAATTGAGGCAGCATCTATTGCTTTATATGGGAGACAGTTCCACATTTCTACCTCCCGAACGTCCTGGATCTGATTTTAGATCCCCTTGTCGTAGACACCCTAGCCAGCAGAAAAAGTTTCTCTCTATCTACCCATTCAATTCCTTTCAAAATATTAAAAATCTAAATCAATTCATCCTTTAACCTTCTATATTCCAGGAAATCCAAGCCTAGTTTATGTAACTTCACCTCATAATTTAACCCTTTGAGCCCTGGTAACATTCTGGGTGAGTGCGCTGCACTCCTTCCAAGACCAATATATCTTTTCTAAGGTACAATGCCCAGAACTGTACACAGTACTACAGATGTGGTCTAACCATGGCTTTGTATAGCTGTAGCAAAAATTCAACCCCTTTATATTCTAGTCCTCTAGATTATAAAGGCTAACATTCCATTAGACATTTTGATTATTTTTGTACCTGACTGCTACATTTTAGTGTAAATGGACCCCTAAATCTCTTTGGACCTCCACTGTTCCTAGCTTTTCACCATTTAAATAATAATTGGATCTGTCCTTTTTTGGTCCAAAATGGATGATCTCACACTTAACTGCTTTGAAATCCATCTGCCACAGATTCACCCACTCACTTAATCTATCAATGTCTTTGTAATTTTATGCTCCAATTTACACTACTTACTATGCCACATATCTTGGTGTCATTGGCAAACTTGAATATATGGCTCTCTATTGCGTTATCTGAGTCATTAATAAATATAGTAAGAGTTAAGGCCCTTGTGGGACACCACTAGTTACGTCCTTCCAATACCCATTATCCCTACTCTCTTCTATCGCCTAACCAATCTCCTAACTAGATCAATAATGTGCCTTCAATTCCATGAGCTTTAATTTTAGCTAAAAATCTCTTATGTGGAACCTTATCAGACCTCCATCTCCCCAAGCTTTATCTTTGCAACTAATTATTTGATGGCCCTTCTTATTGTTTCCATGACCCAGCATCCATTGGCCTATCTATCTCCATTGTGATCCACCTTGAACACATTTCACAACAATGCAAGCTGTTATTTTCAGTGAAGATCAAGCCCATGGCCATCTGACTTCTCGGCAAGAGTAATACTAACTAAGCCAAGCTGATGCTTATGATTGCAAGTCCATAATACTCAAAGAGTATAACAATAAAAAACAGATCAAAGCAAGGTTTTGGGCAGAACATATTGCCACAAGAATGTTGCTTTTATTTGCAGTAGAAAGTTGCAGGAGTGAGTCAGTAAAGACAAATATAGATGTATTGACTCAGATAAATAAATAGCATTCCATCTGGATGATACTAATTAATCACAATAATAAAAACCTGTGGAAAATATCCAAAAGGAATAACTCAGGTGGTGGCAAATAACACCAGTTTTGGGAATTGAAGCCCCTTTGAAATAGTTAAAAAATATATATATTGTCACATATCTTACATTATAATATATAACTGTATCCTAACATGCTATACATGACTGTAATAAGATATGACCTGTAACCACCAGCATACCTTACCACCAGGGGTGCACTTGCAAGAGACAGGTATATAAGGACAGGTCTCAGGCAAGTGCAGCGTTCCAGAGCTGTGAAATAAAGGTGCAGGTCCAGAGTGACCTTGACTTCACTACATGCCTCGTGTGAATCTGTACTGAGGGAACAGGACTTTACAGTGGCGACGAGTTACGGGATTACAGAATCCACAGAATGGCGAACAACGGATCAGATGAAAAGTGCAATGCGGGAGACAATTGGGAGGACTTTATAGAAAGGCTCCAGCAAAGCTTTGTAACCAAAGACTGGTTAGGCGATGATAAGGCAGACGAGAGAAGAGACCATCTCTTGACCAGCTGTGGCTCGAAAACATACGCTTTAATGAAGGATCTGTTGGCACCCGAGAAACCAGCAAGCAAGTCGTTTGAAGAATTGTGCACACTGGTAAGAAACCACCTGAAGCCAGCGAGCAGCCTACACATGGCCAGACACAAGTTCTACAACTACAGACGCTATGTGGGCCAGAACATACCCGACTTCGTGGCGGAACTTCGGAGGTTGGCTAGTTTATGTGGTGCTCCGATGAACTGAGGAGAGAAATGCTGAAAGACTTTTTCATTGAAGGAATAGGCCACGCAGGCATATTCTGAAAGCTCATAGAGACCAAAAACCTGACCTTAGAGGCAGCAGCACTGGTTGCATAGACATTCTTGGTAGGGGAAGAAGAAACGAGGTTGATTTACAATGCAGGTACGACAACTAATGAAATATCAGAACAAGAAGTTCACAGCACTAAACAAGCTGCTACCCCCACACACAGACAAAACCGGCAGAACAGGCTCTCGACAGCAGGCAGAAGCCATCAAGGGCCACAGGAATGGTCGTTCACACCTCATCAACCCACAATGCGAGCAATCAACTACAAACTGAGAGAAGCTCAAGAGAGATCAGCCAGACGCAGCTCATTCTTTGGGAACACTTTGAACAATGGAACAGGTCTGTGCTGGAGGTGTGGGGGTGGTCACTCGTCAAGGGGATGTCGATTTCAGCAGGCTGTTCGCAGAAATTGTGAATATACAGGGCATTTGGCCCGCATGTGCAAAAAAACGGCAGCTCGGCTGGTATACGAATCGGATGGGTCGGAAAGCGGACCAGAAGACGGTGGGGACAGTACCCGGGACACCGATGTACAGCGGGTCAACACGATCAATGGCCGCTGCTCCGACAACAGGATGCCTCCTATAATGATGAGGGTCCTACTCAACAGGATATCTGTCAACATGGAGCTGGATACGGGAGTGAGTCAATCTCTCATGGGCACTCAACAATTTGAACAACTGTGGCTGCATAAAAGAGACAGACTAAAACTCAAAAGGGTCGACACCAAACTAAGGACCTATACCAAAAAAATCGTACCAATCCTCAGCAGCGCCATGCTCTTTGTCACACACAAAGGGACAGTGAACTGACTTCCCCTGTGGATTGTCCCCGGAGACCCCCGAGCACTGCTGGGGAGAAGCTGGCTGGCAAAACTAAACTGGAAATGGGATGATGTCCATGCCATGTCATTAGAGGAACGGACCTCCTGCTCAACAGTTAGAAAGCGATTTGAACATCTCTTTCAGCCAGGTGTGGGCACTTTCAAAGGGGCCAAAGTCAAAATCTACATCACATAGGATGCTAGACCGGTCCATCACAAGGCCAGAGCTGTACCCTATGTGATGAGGGAAAAGATTGAACACGAACTAGACAGGCTTCTGCGGGAAGGCATTATATCACCTGTGGAATTTAGCGACTGGGCAAGTTCCATCGTCGCAGTCATGAAGCCTGATGGATCTGTACGAATCTGTGGGGACCACAAATCTACCATAAACAGAGTCTCCCTACAGGACCAGTACCCGCTGCCCAGAGCGGAGGACTTATTTGCCACATTGGTTGGAGGTAAACTTTTCTCAAAATTAGACCTCACATCTGTGTATATGATGCAAGAATTGACCGAGGAATCCAAGCTACTCACCACCATCAATACACATCGAGGCCTTTTCATGTACAATCGATGCCCATTCGGCATCAGGTCGGCAGCTGCCATATTCCAGCGCAACATGGAGAGTCTGCTGAAATCCTTCCTGGGGACGGTTGTATGTCACGACGACATACTTATCATGGGAAGGGACACCGACTCCCATCTCCATAATTTGGAGGAAGTACTAAAGCGGTTGGATCGGGTAGGCCTACGAGTCAAGAAATCCAAGTGCCTGTTTCTCACACCTGAGGTTGAATTTTTGGGCAGAAGGATTGCTGCTGATGGAATCCGCCCAACAGAGTCCAAAACAGAAGCAATTCGCCTGGCACCAGGCCCCGAAATGTCTCAGAACTGCGCGCCTTTCTCGGGCTACACAATTACTTTGGGAACTTTATGCAGAACTTAAGTACGCTGCTGGAGCCTCTCCCCGTGCTACTCAGGAAGGGGTGCGATTGGTTTTGGGGGGACGCCCAGGAACACGCCTTCAATAAGGCACGCAACCTTCTGTGTTCCAATAGTGTTATGACTTTCTTTGACCCAGGTAAAAAGCTAGTTCTCACATGCGATGCGTCAGCGTATGGGGTCGGGTGCGTTTTGTAACATGTCAATGGTGCGGCAAATTACAACCCATAGCTTATGTCTCCAGGTCACTTTCACGGGCGGACCGTGGGTACGGAATGGTAGAGAAGGAGGCCCTCGCGTGCGTGTACGGTGTCAAAAAGATGCACCAATAACCTTTCGGGGCCAAGTTCACGTTAGAAACCGACCACAAGCCCCTCACGTTCCTCCTATTCGAGAGCAAGGCAATAAACGCCAACGCCTTGGTGCGAATTCAACGGTGGGCACTCATGCTGGCGTCCTACGACTATACCATAAGGCACAGACCAGGCACAGACAACTGTGCCGATGCGCTCAGCAGGCTACCCCTGGCAACCACGGAAGGGTCTGATGAACAGGACTGAGATAGTCATGGCAATCAATGCCTTTGAGTCCACAGGTTCGCCCATGGCGGCTTGCCAAATCAGAGCCTGGACGGCCAGCGACCCTACGTTATCCTTAGTAAAAAGATGTATCCTAACCGGTGACTGGGCAGAGGCTCGCGATGCCTGCCCCGAGGAATTAAAACCCTTTCACAGGCGCATGCATGAGCTATCACTACAAGCAGACTGCCTGATGTGGGGCAGCCGAGTAGTCATGCCTCTGTGAGGCAGAGAGGCATTTGTCCGGGAGCTCCACCGCGAGCATCCGGGGATCGTTCTCATGAAGGCCATAGCCAGATCCCACGTCTGGTGGTGGTATTGACGCGGACTTGGAGCTCAGCGTCCGAAGGTGCGCCATTTGTGCTCAACTCAGCAATGCCCCCAGGGAGGCTCCACTGAGCCCCTGGCCCTGGCCTACCAAACCGTGGTCGCGGGTGCACATCGACTATGCGGGCCCATTCATGGGCAAAATATTCCTCATAGTTGTAGATGCATTTTCAAAGTGAATCGAATGTGATAGGGGATTCAATTGTGAGGGGAATAGATAGGCGTTTCTGCGGCCGCAACCGAGACTCCAGGATGGTATGTTGCCTCCCTGGTGCAAGGGTCAAGGATGTCTCGGAGCGGGTGCAGGACATTCTGAAATGGGAGGGAGAACAGCCAGTTGTCGTGGTGCACATTGGTACCAACGACATAGGCAAAAAAGGGATGAGGTCCTACGAAACGAATTTAAGGAGCTAGGAGCTAAATTAAAAAGTAGGACCTCAAAAGTAGTAATCTCGGGATTGCTACCAGTGCCACGTGATAGTCAGAGTAGGAATCGCAGGATAGCGCAGATGAATACGTGGCTTGAGCAGTGGTGCAGCAGGGAGGGATTCAAATTCCTGGGGCATTGGGACCGGTTCTGGGGGAGGTGGGACCAGTACAAACCGGACGGTCTGCACCTGGGCAGGACTGGAACCAATGTCCTAGGGGGAGTGTTTGCTAGTGCTGTTGGGGAGGATTTAAACTAATATGGCAGGGGGATGGGAACCAATGCAGGGAGACAGAGGGAAACAAAAAGGAGACAAAAGCAAAAGACAGAAAGGAGATGAGGAAAAGTGGAGGGCAGAGAAACCCAAGGCAAAAAACAAAAAGGGCCACTGTACAGCAAAATTCTAAAAGGACAAAGGGTGTTAATAAAACAAGCCTGAAGGCTTTGTGTCTTAATGCAAGGAGTATCCGCAATAAAGTGGATGAATTAATTGTGCAAATAGATGTTAACAAATATGATGTGATTGGGATTACGGAGACGTGGCTCCAGGATGATCAGGGCTGGGAACTCAACATTCAGGGGTATTCAACATTCAGGAAGGATAGAATAAAAGGAAAAGGAGGTGGGGTAGCATTGCTGGTTAAAGAGGAGATTAATGCAATAGTTAGGAAAGACATTAGCTTGGATGATGTGGAATCTATATGGGTAGAGCTGCAGAACACCAAAGGGCAAAAAACGTTAGTAGGAGTTGTGTACAGACCTCCAAACAGTAATAGGGATGTTGGGGAGGGCATTAAACAGGAAATTAGGGGTGCATGCTATAAAGGTGTAGCAGTTATAATGGTTGACTTTAATATGCACATAGATTGGGCTGGCCAAACTGGAAGCAATACGGTGGAGGAGGATTTCCTGGAGTGCATAAGGGATGGTTTTCTAGACCAATATGTTGAGGAACCAACTAGGGGGGAGGCCATCTTAGACTGGGTGTTGTGTAATGAGAGAGGATTAATTAGCAATCTCATTGTGCGAGGCCCCTTGGGGAAGAGTGACCATAATATGGTGGAATTCTGCATTAGGATGGAGAATGAAACAGTAATTTCAGAGACCATGGTCCAGAACTTAAAGAAGGGTAACTTTGAAGGTATGAGGCGTGAATTGGCTAGGATAGATTGGCGAATGATACTTAGGGGGTTGACTGTGGATGGGCAATGGCAGACATTTAGAGACCGCATGGATGAAGTACAACAATTGTACATTCCTGTCTGGCGTAAAAATAAAAAGGGGAAGGTGGCTCAACCGTGGCTATCTAGGGAAATCAGGGATAGTATTAAAGCCAAGGAAATGGCATACAAATTGGCCAGAAATAGCAGCGAACCTGGGGACTGGGAGAAATTTAGAACTCAGCAGAGGAGGACAAAGGGTTTGATTAGGACAGGGAAAATGGAGTACGAGAAGAAGCTTGCAGGGAACATTAAGGCGGATTGCAAAAGTTTCTATAGGTATGTAAAGAGAAAAAGGTTGGTGAAGACAAACGTAGGTCCACTGCAGTCAGAATCAGGGGAAGTCATAACGGGGAACAAAGAAATGGCGGACCAATTGAACAAGTACTTTGGTTCGGTATTCACTAAGGAGGATACAAACAACCTTCCGGATATAAAAGGGGTCAGAGGGTCTAGTAAGGAGGGGGAACTGAGGGAAATCTTTATTAGTCGGGAAATTGTGTTGGGGAAATTGATGGGATTGAAGGCCGATAAATCCCCAGGGCCTGATGGATTGCATCCGAGAGTACTTAAGGAGGTGGCCTTGGAAATAGCGGATGCATTGACAGTCATTTTCCAACATTCCATTGACTCTGGATCAGTTCCTATGGAGTGGAGGGTAGCCAATGTAACCCCACTTTTTAAAAAAGGAGGGAGAGAGAAAACAGGGAATTATAGACCGGTCAGCCTGACCTCAGTAGTGGGTAAAATGATGGAATCAATTATTAAGGATGTCATAGCAGTGCATCTGGAAAATGGTGACATGATAGGTCCAAGTCAGCATGGATTTGTGAAAGGGAAATCATGCTTGACAAATCTTCTGGAATTTTTTGAGGATATTTCCAGTAAAGTGGACAAAGGAGAACCAGTTGATGTGGTATATTTGGACTTTCAGAAGGCTTTCGACAAGGTCCCACACAAGAGATTAATGTGCAAAGTTAAAGCACATGGGATTGGGGGTAGTGTGCTGATGTGGATTGAGAACTGGTTGTCAGACAGGAAGCAAAGAGTAGGAGTAAATGGGTACTTTTCAGAATGGCAGGCAGTGACTAGTGGAGTGCCGCAAGGTTCTGTGCTGGGGCCCCAGCTGTTTACATTGTACATTAATGATTTAGACGAGGGGATTAAATGCAGTATCTCCAAATTTGCAGATGATACTAAGTTGGGTGGCAGTGTGAGCTGCGAGGAGGATGCTATTAGGCTGCAGAGTGACTTGGATAGGTTAGGTGAGTGGGCAAATGCATGGCAGATGAAGTATAATGTGGATAAATGTGAGGTTATCCACTTTGGTGGTAAAAACAGAGAGACAGACTATTATCTGAATGGTGACAGATTAGGAAAAGGGAAGGTGCAACGAGACCTGGGTGTCATGGTACATCAGTCATTGAAGGTTGGCATGCAGGTACAGCAGGCGGTTAAGAAAGCAAATGGCATGTTGGCCTTCATAGCGATGGGATTTGAATACAGGGGCAGGGAGGTGTTGCTACAGTTGTACAGGGCCTTGGTGAGGCCACACCTGGAGTATTGTGTACAGTTTTGGTCTCCTAACTTGAGGAAGGACATTCTTGCTATTGAGGGAGTGCAGCGAAGGTTCACCAGACTGATTCCCGGGATGGCGGGACTGACCTATCAAGAAAGATTGGATCAACTGGGCTTGTATTCACTGGAGTTCAGAAGAATGAGAGGGGATCTCATAGAAACGTTTAAAATTCTGACGGGTTTAGACAGGTTAGATGCAGGAAGAATGTTCCCAATGTTGGGAAAGTCCAGAACCAGGGGTCACAGTCTGAGGATAAGGGGTAAGCAATTTAGGACCGAGATGAGGAGAAACTTCTTCACCCAGAGAGTGGTGAACCTGTGGAATTCTCTACCACAGAAAGTAGTTGAGGCCAATTCACTAAATATATTCAAAAGGGAGTTAGATGAAGTCCTTACTACTCGGGGGATCAAGGGTTATGGCGAGAAAGCAGGAAGGGGGTACTGAAGTTTCATGTTCAGCCATGAACTCATTGAATGGCGGTGCAGGCTAGAAGGGCTGAATGGCCTACTCCTGCACCTATTTTCTATGTTTCTATGTTTCTATGAATGCACCATTTTAAACTCGAGCACAACCTCCACCACTGTGGAGAGCCTTGCAACCATGTTTGCAACGCACGGAATCCCTGACATATTGGTCAGTGACAATGGTCCGTGCTTCACCAGCGCAGAATTCCAAGACTTTATAATTGACCACGGCATAAATCACGTCAAGACGGCACCGTTCAAGCCGGCCTCCAACGGCCAGGCGGAGAGAGCAGTGCAAATCATTGAACAAGGCATGCTTAAAACCCAAGGTCCCACGCTGCAGGGTCACCTGTCACGACTGCTGCTGGCATACAGATCTCGTCCGCACTCATTGACTGAGATCCCCCCCGGCAACTGTTGATGAAAAGGACTTTACAAACAAGGCTCTCATTAATCCTCCCAGACATGCACGAAATCGTTGAGGCAAAGCGCCGTAAGCTGACTGAGTACCATGACAGAAATTCGAGGGGGAGATGGAATGAGATAGGGGACAAAGTGTTTGTACTAAACTATGGCAGGGGTCCCAACTGGCTTGCAGGGACAGTAACAGGCAAGGAAGGAAACAGGCTACTGGTAGTACAAATGGACAATGGCAAAACCTGCCGGAGGCATGTAGACCAAGTCAAAAGCAGATTCACCAACAACACTGCGGAACCAGAGGCAGACTACAATGTGGAATTCGCACCACACCTGGTGGACAGATAGAGGGAATAACCTGAGGAAAGGGCAATCCCAACAGACAGCCCAGGCGAGTCAACAACAATCACACCAATCGAAACAGACAGCCCAGGCGAGATACCAGCAACCACATGCAAAGAAAAACAGACACCAAGGCAAATAACTGAACCACAACTCAGATGCTCCACGCGAGAGCGTAGACCACCTGAGAGACTGAACCTATAAAGACAATAAGACCTTGGGGGAGGGTGATGTCATGTATCTTACATTATTATATATAACTGTATCCTAACATGCTATACATGACTGTAATAAGATATGACCTGTAACCACCAGCATACCTTACCACCAGGGGTGCACTTGCAAGAGACAGGTATATTAGGACAGGTCTCAGGCAAGTGCAGCATTCCAGAGCTGTGAAATAAAGGTGCAGGTCCAGAGTGACCTTGACTTCACTACATGCCTTGTGTGAATCTGTACTGAGGGGACAGGACTTTACGTATATATATTGTAATTATTTTGCAAGGAGAATACTTTTCTGTGCATTATTTATAATGAAATTGTTAAATGTATGTTTTATACTTGCGTAATCATATATATATTTAGAAAAAATGATTTTTCCCCAGATTGGTAGCATAGTGCTACTATTATAGCATCTCTCAGGAGTTCTATCAATGTGTTTGGGCAAGGCCCATGCACCATCAAAGCAGTTCACATGATCCCACTGCCGATGCTTACTGTATGCGTAATCCTCTATTTCCATATCCATACAGTGAGCCTATGGCTTTGTGGTATTATTCCCGCGGCTGAGTCAGAACAATTGGGTTTGAGATCCACTCCACATAACTCCAGTGAGCAGAGACCAGAGAGCCTGCTCTGAATACTGGGTTGATATCCAACAGCGGTACTTGTGTCTGACTTCTGTGGGCACGAGGGGATTTTTAGCCTTCATTGCAGCCCCAGTCTTGGAGAAGGTACTTCAAAGGTAAAAACCATGAGGCAATGGAAAACAACCTCAGCTACACTTCCCTTGTCTGTGGCTTAAGATTCTCATGTGAGCTATGTAGATGGAAACTCTGCGCTGACACTAATCATGGGATAAAAATACTGCACTATTTTTGGATAATGCTATTGAACAACAGTGCTAGTGGAATAGAACTTAGATGAACCAAAGCCAGTTCCAAACATCATTATAACAGATTTCTTGATATTACTATTTTATCAGGAATTCATCTATAACTATTACTTTATGCAACTGTAAACAGTTTATTGTGTTCATCCTTTGGTATACATTTTTGTTGTTAATATCAATAAAAGCTACGTGTGTAATAAACATAAGCTGGAACATTCAACTTCAGCAGGGGAGTAAAACAGGTGCCATATTAATCAGCCACCATCATGCATCTGCCTGATTTTCCTTACTATTGAAGTCAATAAAATGGATTTAAAATTTAAATTATTAATTTAGCCTCCACTAAAGTTGAAAGCTCCACCCATAGTCTTTGCTTGGTCCAGCAAAAATTGAAATTCAATGAATAATCATGCAATGGCAGATATCTCCCATGTCAAGGAATCATTACGGCCTTGTACATTTTCTTGAGTCCTGTTGTAATGATTCACAACATAATGGTATGTTCTGCAACAAGATGATTCACTGGTCTTTACCAGTTTTCCATACTTCAAACCACCCAATTAAAAGACAAGCTTGGATAATATATGATTGGTAAATAGAGACCATCCTCTAATGGATAGTGTTTAGGGAACTGCAGATAAAATATACAGTTTCAATGATCATTTTTGTCTTCTTGTCAGTGCATGTGAGTACTCCCAATGGATCATTGATTCAGTTCCTTTAAATCTTGAGAGACCTATATTTAGTGTTTAAAATAGAACATAAATGTAGCAAACACTATTGGATTTAATCAAACGTTTATTTTAAGGAGGTCCTATGGCAGTGGCACATCTACAGTTGCAGGAAATAATTAAAAGCATGAGCAATAATTAAGGGCATAACAATTATACTGCATATCAAAGAGACTGTAATCTACACTGAATCATAGCACACAAGTTATATATGCTTTATATTGCAACAGCAAATGTTAAAGGCCAAATATTCCAAGTTTCACAGCACAATTCTGCATGCACCCTCCTCATAGTTGGTCACTGGCAAACTGATGCTTTCACATGTCAGACCCTAACCATCAGCCTAGCCTTAGTCTGTACTCTTCTTCCAGTCCGTTGTGCCCCCAGCAACCCAAGATATTTTTTACCGTAGTTCTTAGTCTGAAACCTTCTCCTCTACTCACTGTCCTCACACTATTTAGAAAAATATTTATTTATGACCAACACTATAGCAATGTTTATTTTTTTATGTTAGAAACTTATAGATAGAGGCAGTATATTTATTTTTTTAACTAAGGGAGTATTGAAATCATAGTTAATATGGCAATGCAAAGTTCAGATTTATTGCTGGATTTAGTAGAGTAGGTGCTGGAAGAAAGGTGAGAATTTTGACAATAGAGAAGGAGGACTGTAAGGAGAAGGGCAACAACTAATTGAAAAATGACAGAAATAAAATCATAGAATAGTAGACCACAGAAGAAGGCCATTAGGCCCATCGAGTCTGCACCGGCTCTGTAGAAGTGCAATCCAGTTAGTCCCACTGCCCCACTCTTTCCCTATATCCCTGCAATCTTTTCTCTTTCAACTGCTTATCAAATTCCCTTTTGAAGACAAATATTGAATCAGCTTCCACCACCCTATCAGGCAGTGTATTCCAAATCCTAACCACTCGTTGCATAGAAAAGTTTTCCCTTATGTCGCCTCCGGTTCTTTTACCAATTATCTTAAATATGTGCCCACTCTTTATCCCCACCCATCAGCCATTGGAAACAGTTTCTCTTTATTTACTCTATCTAAACCCTCCATGATTTTAAACACCTCTATTAAATCTACTCTTAGCCTTCTTTGCTCTCAGGAGAACAACCCCAGCTTCTCCAGTCTACCCATGTAACTGTAATCCATCACACCTGGAACCAGCCTAATAAATCTCTTCTGTACCCTCTCCAAAGCCTTCACATCATTCCTAAAGTGTGGTGCCCAGAATTGGACACAATGCTCCAGCTGGGGCTGAACTAGATATTTAGAGTTTTATATAGATATTTGAAATATTGTCATTTGAATTCTAAATGTTGCCTAAAGTTGACATATTGACCTGTTTCATTGTTTCTTGTATCATTTTCCTTCCTTTTGTTTCCATTTGTAACTACCCTTTGTTTTCCCTCCATGTACCATTTTCTCCATTTACGCTTTGTTGCCTCCCTCAGTTTCCTCTCAGACCAATTCATTTGCTCCCTTGTCTTGTCTCTCTCTGTTTTCTTCTCTTCATTTTTGCACCCCTCTCTGCATTTTTGATTACCCATTTAAGTCGCTCCTTTCATTTCTGTCTGCTCTTGCACTGACAAGCTGTGATTATGCAATATTAAAATTAATAAGTCTCTTAACTTGCCAACAACCCAGTTTTCAGATCCAGTCACTGCTGAGAGCTGCCATCACCTGCCGACATTCACCACTCGGCTTTGAAGCACGCTACAATAACTTTTACACCTTTGCACATATGGCATATTATTCAAGATGTTCACTGGCTGCATGACCATATTTGCAATTTAAAAAAATGGTGGAACTAATAAAATTCTGAATAGGTATGAATAGTTCATACTTCGATGATATTTTGTAATAAGATTGTGAAAAGCTTATTCTCGACATTGAAAGGTGTGAGTACCTGTGCAAATTTTGTATCTGCTTCCTATGGACATCCAATCTAATATTCTAATTGTGCAGCCTCACTGTACAAATAGCGTGTAAAGCAGTTTCTGCTTTGCAGTGATGAAGGAATTGGAGTAGAATTGCAGCCAAATAGGATTTAAATTTTAAAGTTTAAAAAGATCCTAGTCTGTCTGCCAGTAAACGTTTAAGTTTCTATTGCTGGAAAAAAAACAGCCATTCAGTCAATTATTTTTCAACTTTAGAAGTGTCATTGCTAGTTAAAGACTGACAAACCACTGAGCACATAACCAGACTGAAGACACACATAAAGCTCTATTTTTGCAATGACTTTAACTGTAGAATAAAGATTGTATCTTTTTAACTGCTCTACTTTGGAGAGCCTGTAATTTTTCAAGAAAGTTTTTAGCACAAGTACAATGTCAGCACAATCAATATTGAGAGTATATGTTTGTTTCATACAGTAGGCTGCTCCATTTTATAGTTGTTGGGAATGCATTGCCTGAATGCTGTTAGATGCACCAAGCATTGCCTTTGGTCTGCAATTCACTTGATTCAATACTGATATCAGATAATAAAAATCTCACAAAAAATAATTACTTAAATGCATCAAAACTAAGGGAACTTGTTATTTTGCTCCATCCATGTATGCCTTTGACACTGCGTGTATACGGCAGAAAAACATTGCATATATTTTATGAATGTTACCATGAGCACCAAGGATAATGATTGGTTTCTCTGACAATCAACAACTGCCATGACCTCTGAACTCATCTGTGAATGCACAGCAACATTTCAAAATAAGGAAATATAATTGTGCCTATTTTTTGATTATTGGGATTGCACTAATAATGAATTTTGAAAAGTGGGAATTTCTATATCACAATATTTTTAAGAACATTTGTTTCTGGTACATTTTTGGAGCACTATTAAATGCTACAAAATCTCAATTTGATTTTGACACAACGTACCATTACAGATTTAAACTGGCTGATAATTTTGTAGGAATTTCACATTTGTTTTTAATTTCTTGTTTGCACGTTACTGTTTTTTGACACTCATAGTGGCTGTATGTGCTTTGAAAATGTAAAATGAATGTGAGAAACAGATAAAACATTTTCAAAATAATTTAAAAATATATTTTCTCAAAGTATTTAAAAAAATTGATATAGGTTATTTGAAGCTTGAAATGATGTGTATTGATAATAGACATATTTATGTTCAAATCATATATTTATATTTTGCATTTAATTATTTTGTGATACAGCAATATTAAAGAGGAAATTAACAAAAGCAACATTCACCATGATTATAATATACCAACAACTCATGACATTGCCTTTGATGTGTTTGGAAGTTTTGGAGCAGCAAGTGAATTTATTTTAAGTGACCTTGCCCAAAACAATCTGACCACTTAAAATACTTCAGTGGCTACAAAGTGGACAAAATATATTTAACACTTTAAACATAAACCTTATATAGTAAAAGTGTTATTTCAAAATATACAGACGATATACAATAAGATCCCCCCAAAAAATCAAGGTTTCTGGATGGAGAGTTGTTTGACCAGAATTAAATGTACAACTTTCAGGCACCAAATGTTCATTCTAGAACCTGAGTTCACTGGAGTGTTCATCGTGATGTTTTGTCTGATTTATAACCCAGCACATTCTCCAACACAAGTGATACAGAGTATGACGAGAAACACATTTAGGAAAATGCACATCTCCTACCACCCTGTGGCACTTAGAAGCTATTACATACACCAAATGTCATTAAAACTCATTTACATGGAAATTATTACCAACACAGCCTAAAATTTTCAAAGATTTGTCTAAAACATTCTGCAGAGATAGTTTCATTAAGAAAGCTACATGAACTCTAGCGCCTACTCTTATACACATATGTGTGTATGACCACCAGATGAGACAGAAACAGATGGAAATGTTATTTTTCATGGTGGTTTTTTATAGATTTTCAAAATATGGTGGCAAAAACGAAAACTATTTCAACAATAAGAATATTTTCATGCACCAGATCATAATCTACATTTGTTGTCTAACATCAATACTCGTTTATAAAGATTATTTCAACCTCTTACCAGTGGTAGTTAAACATTGCCTGCTACTAAAATCATGACTGACAAAGTTAAATGTCTGCTAGTTAAAACAAGCAGGAGGCTAATACGATTTGCTGGTGCACATTTTACAAATAGTCTGAATTTTATTTGCGGCAGATGGCTCTTAACTGCGATGAGCAACAGCAGCTAGAACAGAGAGAGAGAGATGGATGGAAAAAAAACATCTATTTCCTTTAAACAAGTAAGATGACCTGCAGATGTTGGTGCAGAGGAGGTGCTGACGCAGACAAGTGAAGCAACAGCTTCAAGACTCCATTGATGTCTAACAGTGGACATCCACGGTAGCTGTCTCTACTGATAGGCAAGATTTATGGAGGTTATTTTCCAGATTACACACTGTCAGGGAAACTGCAGTTAAAATAAGGAAAATGCACCATTTCTTCTGCCTACCAGGAAAAGTGATACTTACAAGAAAAACTTTAAACCATCTCACTTTCATACTTCAGGTAGTCTTTTAACAGCTCCAGGCTTTTCTCAAACCATGACATTTTTACATCAATCTCGCTCTGGGTTTTGGACCAACTTGCTTGGCATAATTTGCTAGTTTCCTGCACATGGTTTTCACTAGGCCAACTAAATGACCGCCTTATCCAACACCTGAAGTCAAATTAATCCAGAATGATGCATATACATTATTACTTAACAAGTTGTAAGGAAATCCCTTCTGGTCAGATTTATTATTTTCTGGGCCAAGAAAGAATTCAAGAAATGGCTGGAAAGGTATAAGTATACTTTGTGACATCTTAATTATTGGTTTATAAATCAATATTAATTAAAAGTCATGGTCTGCAATGCCTCAGTTTGTTCCTCAACAATTAGGCTGCAGAGCTTCTGCCAGTTGTTATGTAATTTGGTGCATTTAAATGCATTGACTATTCACTATTTATTGTATTTATTTAAATACTATCAAATTATACTTCAGCTTCTTGTCACAATTATGATAATTTTTTATTCAGTTTTCCTAAAATGTTAAGTCATATGATAGAGCCTTATCCTAATGTATGTGTCATATAAGCAGAATGCTGATAATTTGTACGTTGTTACCATTCTAAGTAGCACTTTTCAGCAAGAACATGGGGGTGATGAATAGATTCTGTAGATACTGTACTGAGAGCTATTAACAGGGTGACTAAATGCTTGTCATTCACATTTTCCACCACAGCACCTTTATCTGGTAAACAGAAAAGAACATGCAATTACAGATTACATCTTATCAGAATTATTTTTGAATAGCGCCATAGGAATATTTTGTTTCAATATTTTTAATGTGATTCTTAATGTGATTTTTTTCCCTTAATAATAAAGCCTCATGACAAGAATTTATGTGCAGATATTAAATAGATATTTCTCTTTAGCTTCTTCCAGTCCATTTATGTCAGATTTTTTACTATAATGCTGAGCAAAACCCTGATGCTAATTTTATTTATCAATTACCTCACTCTGTTTCCATTGCAAATCTTATGCCAATCTCTTAAACTGGGCTATTATTTTTTGTGTAAACAACACAGGTTATAAAATATTCTGCAGACATTACAATTGATTATTTATTTAATTTCTTGTTTGCATTTGTTTTAAAGTTGCGATCCTTTTATAATTGTTCATTTGGAAACTATTGACTAGTAAATTGTAAACATTAATATCACATTTTTGTGATTCATTAATTTCAAAATTTTATTGAACCCGAGATAGACTATACAAAAACCAAAACTATAAAACTGTTCAATTAGGTTACGAGGTATACAGTAATACGCCTAAGCTTGTACTGATCTGGTATGTACCTCCCACCAGAAGGAGAGTCTGGGGAAGCTACATAAATTTATACTTTCCTGGCATGTCAATCTCCCATAAGCTATTTCTTTTTTATCTACCACTCTGTTTTCTGTTTTCCCCAATCTCCCCTCTACAACATCACTATTCTCTTCTTGTCCTGTCCGCAAAGCACTCATCTCTCCACCCTGTAGTCAGCTCTAGATGCAAGTCCTTATGGATGAAACGCAGTGCAGCCTTTTTGCAAAGAGCTATTATGTCACAATCAAAACCAGGATAACATAATCCTTGAAGATTGTGATAAATGTGTGTGTGCGTCTTGTAGTAGAAATAGAGTTCACCTGAAAATGTGAACACAGGCAATGTTTAAATGGTATCCATTTAATATCAACTCCAAACAGGTATAAACTTGTTAGATCAGCATTGTTTAAATGTTCACATTTTAATGTTTTTTTTTGTTCTGAACCTTGATCTCAATCTACCTGTGCATTTTGTGGAAAAGTTGCAAGACTATTTACTACATTTGAACATGAACTTAGTCACTACTTATTTGATAAATAGCTAAGTGCTATATTTTCCTCTTCTGCTCAGAAGTAATTCATTACTCTATTTTTGGTTAAATTTAATGGTCACCAATCAAAATGTTTGGTGTTTTTCCAAAACAAATTTGAAATGTAATAATAAAAAATTGAGTGAAAAAAAGCTCACTTCACACATTTCATAAGCAGCTAAATCAGTATATAACCAGTCAAAAATGGTGAATATTTTACATATTAAAATATGGAGTAAACAAATCTTCATCAAAATGGGCAATAGAGAATTAACTAAAGCCCATTTTACAGACCTGAATATGGAGGACCTGTTAGATAGCTTGATTGAAATGAATGGGGCCCTGACCCAGCTCTTGGTGGCAGCCCTGACCTGACCTGATTCCTGCTGATAGGCCTGACCTGATCCGACTCCTGCCGGCAGCTCACACATTCAAATGGATGAACTTGCAACTAACTAGACTTGCCACAAATTCATTTATTTGAGTCCATCAGCTGGTTGCAGCTGACAAGTCAGCCACTTTCAATATGGTGAGGATATGTGGAGAAATGCATAGCATTCAACCGAACAAGCCCAGTCCATTCAGAATCCCTGTATGATTATTCTATCATGGACTTCAGTCCACACCATCATCTGTTGAACTGTTAAGGAGTATTCTGTTTATTTTTCCTCCTTGCCTCCTCTGAAATAAAATCAAGTAGTTAGTATCTCTACAACCTTCAACACTTCTTCTCAAAGGATATCGATCCAGCTCACTTTTAAAGTTGTCAATTGGTCTCAAATTGTCAGTTTGGTTCAGTCGGTAGCACTCTCACCTCTAATTCAGAAGAGACTTGGACTCAAACCACACTCATAGTTGACAATTCATTGCAAAAGTACTATACTTGCCAGGTGAGATATCAAACCAAGGTGGATGTAAAATATTCCATTAAATTCTTTTAAGAAATTCAGGTAAATTATCCAGGTTTCCAAACCAAAATGTATCCCTCAAGGGATACTGCCAAAATAGATTAATTGGTCATTCATCTCATTGGGACCTTGCTATGTGGAAATTGCTTACAATATTTTCATATAAAATAATAGCAGCTACATTTCACAATAAAGGGTTATGGGGGGGCGGGCAAGGAAGTGGAGCTGAGTTCATGATCAGATCAGCCATGATATTAAATAGTGGAGCAGGCTCGAGGGGCCAAATGGCCTATTCCTGCTCCTATTTCTAATGTTCTTATGTTCTTATGTTGGTTGTGAAGCACATGCCAACACCCTGAAGTCATTAAAGGTGCTATATTAATTCAAAATGCAAGTTCTTTCTCTTTTTAAAACCTAACCTTTCCAGACATCTGCTATTTTTGGGAGGGGGGAGTGGATTTTAATTTTTAACTTTACTTCAGGCTTGTGAGTTTTTTTTTACTGTTTTCTCTAGTTATATGTTCAATGTTCAGGTTAAATAATTGGCTTATATCCACCTTATCTATACCTATTATTATTTTAAAGACTAGTATTATGTCCTTCCTCAATCTTATTTGTCTGGCAAAAATAAATGTAATCCTTTATTCATGAAATAGTTCCCTACCGTTTTGAATCATCCTGGTCACTCTTTGTTGAACCCTTTTGAATGCACCTATGTCTTTTTGAGGCATGATGGCCAAAACTGCATAGCATACAGAACTAGCCTCACCAGTGACCTGTACAATGTCAGTATAAGTTATCTGATGTGTAATCCTATGCTCGCCAGACGTATCCCAGTATGTGCTTCACATTAACCAGATTCTTTCAAATCATCTTTTTCATCTTTTTCATCTTTTGCCAATGGATGTATTATATCTGTGGCTCACTGGATGCCTCCTGCCACTAGTGGGCACCACAAGGTGGTTTTATTTTTATTTCCCCTGATTTTACCCTTCTAAGTTAATGTTGTTGTTTTTGTTACTTTTTTAAAGTATTGTTTTGTTTAAAACCAACAATTTCCATCGACCTATTTAAAATAGGACCCATATGTTTACTATTATCTGTTCCTGTATGCATTAATCTGTACTTATCCAACTTAATATCCAATTGCAATATCTGGGACAATCTAATTGGTCTAATTCTATGAAGATACTACATTTCCTTTCTATTCATAACTCACCAAAGTAGCTTTGTGCAATCAACAAATTTAATAGTACTACTACAGACATGTTGTCCAATATAGTGTAAACAATAGGGCTCCTAGAACAGATCCCTGTGGAACACCTCTGATTACTTTTCCTAGGCAGAGCACTTTTCAAATATTTAACAGTGAGCCTGTAGACATTATGGCCTAGACCTTCTGCACCTCCCAACCTGCTCTGATTTATTGGCAAAACCAGGGGTGGAGATGGAAAAGTGCAGATCCACTCAAACATATACCTCAATTTACCAGTGCCTGTATCTGGCAGCAGAAGGAGTGGATATATGTAAATGAAATACAAATGGGGGAATTACATCTTCTGAAGTATTTCCCCCTTATTGTGTTTTTTGAACATAAGAACATAAGAATTAGGAGCAGGAGTAGACCATTCGGCCCCCTCGAGCCTGCTCCACCAGTCAATAAGATCATGGCTGATCTTCTACCTCAACTCCACTTTCCTGCACTTTCCCCTTATCCCTTGATTCATTTAATATTCAAAAATTTATCAATCTTTGCTTGAATATACTCAAAGACTGATCCTCCACAGTCCCCTGGGGTAGAGAATTCCAAAGATTTACCACCCTCTGAGTGAAGAAGTTTCTCCTCATCTCAGTCCTAAATGACCAACCCCTTATTCTGAGACTGGGACCCATCATCATATAGGCAGTCCCTCGAAATCACAGAAGACTTGCTTCCACTCTAAAAGTGAGTTCTTAGGTGACTGAACAGTCCAATATGGGAATTACAGTCTCTGTCACAGGTGGGACAGACAGTCGTTGAAGGAAAGGATGGGTGGGACTGCAGGGGCTGCTTGTTTGACACAAGGCTCCCAGCATTCTTCTGATATTGATAGGGGCTCAAATAGTCATTTGCATCTGGGCCTGTGCAAGTGCTGACAAATCATGGCCTTGCACAGGCCAAAGAAGAGGCCCTATATTTGTTTTATAATTAGTTGGTTGATTTCTGCATTCTGGACCCAGAGTCCAGAAGGTCAGCTAGGTTAAAGGGCATATGTCTGTGGCAGTCGTCCCAACTTCCCCTCCCTTTTCTCCCCTCAGGAGATGTCTCCCAATGGGGTGGGATGGTAAGTTTAGGCCTACATATCTTTTCTTGTTAAGCCACTTATGAACCCACCTGGATAATTTGTCATTTGTCCAATCAACTATAAGCTTCACAATTAGTTTCACTTGTGGAACATTGTCAAACACTTTTTGAAAGTTAAAATAAGCAACGTTTACTCAATCACCTTTGTTCACTCGATTAATTACATCCAAAGAAAGTCAGGAGGTTTGTACCATATGTCCCAAAAACAAAAAGAAAAGGGCCTTGCTCTTTTGGAGTGTCCCCCAGATCGGGGGGCACTTGATCTAATGTTTATTTGTTTACTCTAAAAGAGTTGTAACATATGACCCATCAGCCAGTCCAGGCAACGGGCGGTCGAGGGGGTCGTTCAGCCTGACTGCCTGCCTCTCTTCTGTGCTTACATCTGAGCCAGGATGTCCCTGGAGATGGAGAATGCAGTGTCCACCGGTACGCTCACGGCCTTCCGCGAGAGGTGGGCGCCGGAGGGACTGGAGTGCATCAAATTTTAATTTGATTTTATATGTTTTAAGGTTTCATTTCTTTTTATTGTCTGTTTTAGTGTACCCCTCCCCTTTTAGAGGAGGCACTTGTAAAATTTATGTTTTAGTGCCCAAAAGTAAACACAAAAAAAACAGTAAAAAAGCAACAAAAAAACCCCCAAAAAGGGCCTTGAAAAGTGTTTGGAGTGTCCCCCAGATCAGGGGGCATTTGATTTAACTGTTTAATTTTGTTTCCAACCAAAAGAGTTGCAACATATGACTATGCTGACTACTTGTTGTGATACCTGAGATCTTTAAATATTCATTTGCAGCAATCTTTTGGTATGCCCTCAAGCATTTTGCCGACTAAACATGTTAAGCCTGTAATTACCAGGCAAGATTCTTATTCCTGTTTTGAATCTATTGGAACTGTATTTGCTACTTTTCAGTCCAATACCCCAGTATTTATGGAGCTCTGAAACATATCAAAGTGTCACTAATTTTCTCCTGTAATTACTCATGAATTTTATCTGCCTCAGGAACCTTATACGAACATAAGAACATAAGAATTAGGAACAGGAGAAGGTCATTTGGCCCCTCGAGCCTGTTCTGCCATTCAGTAAGATCATGGCTGAACTTCAACCACAACCCCACTTTCCTGCACTGTCCCCATATCCCTTGATTCCCTTAATATCCAAAAATCTATTAATCTCTGTCTTGAATATACTCAACGACTGAGGGGCCAAAATTGGTTCTAGCCATTTTTGAAGTGATGTCACCGCCTGAATGCTGATTTTGAGTGCTGGGAGTTAGGTGCAGCCTGAAATTGCTAAATTCAGTTTTAACTCCCAAAGAAGAGAGAGCAGCGCTAAAAAGTGGCGTTGCACACACATCCTCGGTGCCAACGGGGCGTAAACTCAGGAGGCCTGCTCAATTTCGCAACGGGAGGATGCTGCCATGAAAAAAACATGAAGAATAGGGAAGAAAAAACCTTAAATCTTCTCCAATCCACACACACACTTGCTCACTCTTAAAACAATGAAAACATGCAGAAATAAATAAAGAGAAAAACTTACCTACTTTCTAGGCGATTCCACCCAAGAACTGCTCTTTAACCAACACTTTTTTAAGGCTGTACGGCCGCCTGCTGATACGGCAGCTGTACAAAACAAATATCGCGACAGAGAAGTCAAAGAGACGTTGTATGCTGGATGACATCACCACGCGGGTGGCATTAGCTGGTGCAGCATTACCTCTTGGCACCTCTGCTAAAGAGCCCACTCAATTTCAGCTGGGACATGGATGAGAGTTAAAGATGATGGGAAGCGTTTGACACCCATTTGCCCCCTGCCACTGATGGTAACTGGCAGCATCCACAACCCAATTTCAGCCCCTGAGTGTCCACAGCCCTCTGGGGTGGAGAATTCCAAAGCTTCACCAACTCTGAGTGAAGAAGTTCCTCCTCATCTCAGTCCTAACTGGCCGACCCCTTATTCTGAGACTGTGACCCCTGGTTCTAGACTCCCCAGCCAGGGGAAACATCCTCCCTGCATCTAACCTGTCAAGTCCTGTAAGAATTTTGTATGTTTCAATTAGATCACCTCTCATTCTTCTAAACTCTAAAGAATATAGAATTAGTCGATTCAATCTCTCCTCATTGGACAATCCCCCCATCCCAGGAATCAGTCTGTTGAACCTTCGTTGCAATCCCTCTATGGCAAGTATATCCTTCCTTAGGTAAGGAGACCAAAACTGTACAAAATACTCCAGGTGCAGTCTTATAATTGCAGTAAAGGGGCCGAAATCCAGGGTCCAGATAAGGCCCGTTACCACTTTTTTGTGGCGGTCATGTGGCGGAATCTATTGGCTGCCACGATCCAAATTCAGCTCGGGGATTTTTCGGACAGTCCCCACTTCTGTCCCGCTGCTGCCGACTGTAAAGTCCTAACTCTACAGTATGAAACCACACGAGGCACATTCTGGGGACAAGGTCACTCTGTGACCTTACTTCTTTATTCACAGGACTCCAAAGACGATGACCCTGCATGGGACCTCCCTTTTTATACCTGTGTGATCAGGTAAGGAGTGTCTCCCACAAGGTGTGTATCCAGGTTGAGTGTATACAATAATACAGTGGTGTTACATTGTGGTTACATACATGACATCACCTTCCCCCCCCACCCCGCCTAAAGTCTTATTGGGATCATAGGTTTAGTCTTTCAGGTGGTCTAGGTTCTCTCGTGGAGCGCCGCAGTTGGGGCTCTGGTTGTTGGACACTGACGTGAGTGTCTGTCACCTGTGGTGATTCCGGCCTGTCCGGGCTGACCGCAGGGACTGTGCATTCTTCTGATTGCTCTTGTTGCTCGTTCACTGGTGGTGGTGTGAGCTCCATCTCATGGTCTTCTTCAGGTTCCTCCTTGTCGATGCTGAACCTTTTTTTTACTTGGTCCAGTTGCTTTTGGCATATCTGACTATTGTTGAGTTTTACCACGATGATCTATTCCCCTCTTTGTCAATTACAGTGCCCTCAAGCCATTTGGGCCCCATGGCGTGATTGAGGATGAATGTAGGATAATTTATTTCGATACATCTCCCCCTCACATTACGGTCATGGTACTCGTTTTGTGACTTGCGCTTGTCCTCAACTATGTCGGTCAGGACTGGGTGAATGAGTTTTGAGTGTCCATTTCCTTAGTAGCTCTGCGGGTGGGACTCCCGTGAGCGAGTGCAGTCGGGATCTATAGGCCAGCTGGAGACGCGATAGTCGTCATTGTAGGGAGGGTCCTTGAATCCTGAGCATACCTTGCTTAATGATTTGGACCGCACATTCCGCCTGGCCATTGGAGGCCAGCTTGAACAGCGCAGTCCTGACGTGGTTGATGCCATGACCTGACATAAACTCTCGGAATTCGTAGCTTGTGAAAGAAACATGGGCCATTATTACTAACCAGGATGTCCGGCAAGCCATGGGTTGCAAAGATCGCACGGAGGCTTTCCACGGTGGTGGATGACGTGCATGAATTCAGAATGATGCACTCGATCCATTTCGAGTACGCATCTACCAAAAAAAAGGAACATCTTACCCATGAACGGGCCCACGTAGTCAACATGAATGCGTGACCATGGCCTGGTGGGCCAGGGCCACGGGTTGAGCGGGGCCTCCCTGGGGGCATTACCCAGCAGGGCACACATCGTGCAGCTGCGAACACAGTGTTCCAGGTCTGAATCGATTCCAGGCCACCAAACGTGTGACTGGGCAATGGCCTTCATCAGCACAATGCCTGGGTGCTTGCTGTGGAGTTCCCTGATGAATGCCTCCCTGCCCTTCTGGGACATAACTACCCGGCTGCCCCATAGTAGGCAGTCGGCTTGGATGGAGAGCTCATCCATCCGTCTGTGGAACGGTCTGACCTCCTCAGGGCATGCTCCGTGTGCGGACGCCCAATCCCCAGTCAGTACACATTTATTAATTAGAGATAGGAGGGGATTTCTGTTTGTCCAGATTTTGATCTGGCGGGCTGTGATGGGGGAGCCTGCGCTGTCAAAGGTATTAACAGCCACGACCATCTCAGCGCTTTGCTCCGCTGCCCCCTCAGTGGTGGCCAGTGGAAGCCTGCTGAGCGCATCAGCGCAATTTTCAGTGCCGGGCCGGTGCCAGATGGAATAGTCATAAGCAGCCAGTGTGAGAGCCCATCGCTGTATGCGAGCTGATGCGTTGGCATTGATAGCCTTGCTGTCTGACAACAGAGATGTTAATGGCTTGTGGTCCGTCTCTAATTCAAACTTCCTACCAAAGAAGTACTGATGCATTTTTTTTACACCATAGACACATGCAAGCGTTTCCTTCTCGACCATCCCATATCCCTGTTCTGCTTGAGAGAGCGACCTGGAGGCATAAGCCACAGGTTGTAGTTGACCCTTAGTATTGCCCTGCTGCAAAACGCACCCAATACCCTAGGACAATGCATCACATGTCAGAACCAATATTTTTACAGGGGTCGTACAGGGTCAAGAACTTGTTTGAACAAAGTAGGTTTCGTGCCCGATTGAAAGCCCGTTCCTGACAGTCCCCCCAAAACCGATCGCAACCCTTACGCAGGAGCACATGCAGTGGCTCCAACAACGTGCTCAAGTTCAACAGAAAGTTCCTGAAACAGTTCAACAGTCCCAGGAAATAACGCAACTCTGATGTGTTGCAGGGCCTGGGTGCTCATCGAATCACCTCTGTTTTGGATTCGGTGGGCCGAATCCCATCTGTAGCAATCCTCCTGCCCAGAAACTCAACCTCAGGAGCTAAGAACACATATTTAGACTTCTTGAGTTGCAGGCCTACCCAGTCCAATCGGCGTAGCACCTCCTCCAGGTTGTGGAGGTGTTCCTCGGTGTCTCGACCCGTGATGAGGATGTCGTCCTGGAATACGATCATTCCAGGAATGGATTTAAGCAGGCTTTCCATGTTTCGTTGAAAAATCGCGGCCGCTGATCGAATGCCAAACGGGCACCTGTTATAAACGAACAGTCCCTTGTGCGTGGTGATGGTGGTCAGTAGTTTAGATTCGTCGGCCAGTTCCTGGGTCATACAGGCTGAAGTGAGGTCCAACTTGGTGAACAGCTTGCATCCTGCCAGCGTGGCGAAGAGGTCCTCCGCTCTCGGGAGCGGGCATTGGTCTTGTAGGGACACCCGATTGATGGTGGTTTTGTCGTCGCCACAGATCCTGACAGAGCCATCCGCTTTTAGGATGGGAACGATGGCGCTCGCCCAGTCGCTGAATTCAATAGATGAGATGATGCCCTCTCTCAACAGCCGGTTCAATTCGCTCTCAATCTTTTCCCGCATCACATATGGCACCGCTCTGGCTTTGTGGTGCACTGGCCTGGCGTCCGGGGTGTGGTGTACCACTACATTAGTGCCTTTGAAAGTCCCGACGCCAGGTTGGAATAATGAATCGAATTGTTGTAGGACTTGTGAGCACGAACTTCGCTCCACAGATGACATTGCGTAAATATCCCCCCATTTCCAGTTCATCTCGGCTAACCAGCTCCTCCCCAACAGTGCGGGACTATTGCCCGGGACAATCCAGAATGGCAGCCCATTGTGTGTGACAGCCAACATTGCACTGCCTAGCACCGGAATGATTTCTTTAGTGTAAGTCTGTAATTGTGTCTCAATACGTGCTAATTTGGGTCTGCTGGCTTTAAATGGCCATAGCTTCTAAAATTGCTGAACGCCCATGAGTGACTGGCTGGTCCCAGTGTCCAGCTCCATGCGCACAGGGATACCGTTTAATAAAACCCTCATCATCATTGGTGGCGTTCTGGTGTATGAACTGTGAATATTCGCCACATGGACTCGCTGAACCTCGGCGTCCATCGATTTGCCCCAAAAGTCATCCTGCCTCAAAGAACCCTCTTCTGGTCCATCCGCCTCATATATTAGTCTGGTTGCAGACTTCCTGCACATTCGAGTTAAGTGGCCACTGAGATTGCATTTCCTGGAGTCAAACTGTTGAAATCTGCAAGATCTAGCTGAGTGTTTTCTCCCACACCTCCAGCATGAGTTAAAGTTTCCATTGTTGGGAACAAAGGGACTGTGGCCAGGCATTCCACGCTGACTGTCCCTTTGACTGCTCTTAAGTACCCTATTAGTGGGTGTCAATGGCCCCATCCCGGACCGCATTGTCCACTGTGATGGCGTGAATATCCGTTCAGCCTGCCATTGTCTCTGTTGAAGTCCTACTCTGGGGCCTATTGCTGACTGGGGAGTGTCGGACTGCCCCTGCCTGCCTGCGGGGCTCTGAGTCGTATTGATGATGTTGACTCCCTGATCCATCACCGCGTTAGAGGTGGAATTGCGCGCGTATATTATTTTCGTCTCTTCCTACCCTGCCATGAAAGTTTGAGCTATCAACGACTTGGGTCAAATCCTTGGTTTCAATTAATTTGCGGAAAATTCCCACATGACCGATGCCCTCGATAAAGGAGTCCCTTAGCATCTCCCCCCTACAGGCGTCTGTGAACTTACAGAGGCTGGCCAAATGCCAGAAGTCCGCTATGAAGTCCAGTATGCTCTGTCTTTCATGACGTCGGTGGGTGTAGAATCTGTGTCGGGCCATATGTATGCTACTCGCCGGTTTGAGGTGCTCCCCGATCAATTTGCTAAGTTCTTCAAAGGTTTTGTCCGCCAGCTTTTCGGGTGCTAGTAAGTCCTTCATGAGCGCGTAAGTCTTTGGTCCGCAGCTGGTCAAAAGATGAGCCCTTCGCTTGTCGGCCGCTGCATCCCCCAGCCATTCTTTCGTAACGAAGCTTTACTGAAGCCTCTCGACAAAATCGTCCCAGTCTTCCCCAACACAGTACCGTTCCTCTGTGCTACCGGTGGCCATTCTCGTGGGTCGTGAATTCCCGTTTCTCGTCGCTAATGTAAAGTCCTTACTCTACAGTATGAAACCACACGAGGCACATTCTGGTGACAAGGTCACTCTGTGACCTTACTTCTTTATTCACAGAACTCCAAAGACAATGACCCTGCGTGGGACCTCCCTTTTTATACCTGTGTGATCAGGTAAAGAGTGTCTCCCACAAGTTCACCCCTTGTGGTCAAGATGTGCATCTAGGTTGAGTGTATACAGTAATACAGTGGTGTTACATTGTGGTTACATACATGACACCGACCACCCCAAGTGCATCATCAAAGTGCACACCACCGCTCTTCTGCACCTCCATTCCACTCCACGTGAAATTTACCTGAACAAATCCACGATCTGTCACGCGGTGCCCCCAACAGCCTTTTCTGTCGGTGCACCTTGTTTTTTGTGTGTGAGCTACAACAGAGCACGGCCCTTCAAGGGGAGGACGCACTGCCGCGGCTGCCATTTTTTTCTTGTGGCCGACTTCCCGATCGGCCGTACATTTATGGCCCCTAGTTCGGCCGGCCTGCCAACAGACAGCCTGGCACCCCTTCTTGGGTGCCAAGCCACTGGCCCAGCCAAAACCCTCCCTGGTGGCCCAATGGCTGAACCTAGAAAATAGCTGCTTCTCTCCCCCTTAAATGAACGTGGTGACACACACGCGCACTGACCTCACCACCGCTCTGCTGCTGACTGACAGTGGCGGAGACTCCGTCCCGCCCCAACTTCCACCCCTCTAGAGTATTACCACCGTACTTCCGCCCCCATTATAACCGACTTCCAGTCCGCTCCAAAGAAATTGCCAAACAGGTGAAAATGGATCAAGAGTCCGCCTTGTTGGACCCAATGTTAAAAACATCTGAAAAAGGGTAGGTGCGCCAGTTTTCTGGCGGGACTGAATTTCGGCCCTAAATACTGTTGTAATAAAGGCCAACATACCATTTGCTTTCTTAATTGCTTGCTGTACCTGCATGTTAACTTTCAGTGATTCGTGTACAAGGACACCTAGGTCTCTCTGAACAACAACATTTCTCAATCCCTCACCATTTAAAAAAAACTCTGCTTTTCTATTTTTCCTACCAAACTGGATAACTTCACATTTCTCCACATTATATTCCAAGTTCTCATCCATTCTCTCTCTCTCTTTAGCAGTTCCTCAGAGTCGAGGATGACTTGCTTCCACATCAAAATTAGTTCTCAGGTGACTGATGAGTTCAATGCAGGATCTACAGTCTCTGTCACAGGTGGGGCAGACGGTGGTTGAAGGGACAGGTGGGGGGGGATGCTTGGGTTGTCATGAGCTCCTTCCGCTGTTTGCACTTGGCTTCCACTTGCTCCCGGCGAAGAGACTCGAGGTGTTCGGCACCTTCCCGGATGCATCTCCTCCACTTTGAGCAATCTCAGGCCAGGGATTCCCAGGTGGCAGTGGGGATATTGCACTTTATCAGGGAGGCTTTGAGGGTGTCCTTGAAGCGTTTCCTCTGCCTACCTGGGGCCCACTTGCCACATCAGAGCTCCGAGTAGAGCGCTTGTTTTGGGAATCTTGTCTCGGGCATGTGGACAATGTGGTCCATCCATCGGAGCTGATCGAGCACGGTCAATGCTTCGATACTGGGGACGTTGGCTTGAGCGAGAATGCTGATGTTGATGCGCCTATCCTGCCAATGGATTTGCAGGACATAAAAGCAAAACATTGTGGATGCTGGAATCTGGAATAAAAACAGAAAATGCTGGAAATCTCAACGGGTCAGGCAGCATCTGTGGAGACGAAGCAGAGTTAATGTTTCGGGTCTTCCCTTTCGACCTTCCCTTTTGTTCTTTCTTCCCCTCCCCCTTTCAGTGCTTGTTAATAATCTGTTCTTTCTGAACACTCTCCAGTTCTGATGAAGGGTTGTTGACCCAAAACATTAACTCTGCTTCCTCTCCACAGAAGCTGCCTGACCTGCTGAGATTTCCAGAATTTTCTGTGTATAATGGATTTGCAGAGGCAGCATTGATAGTACTTCTCCAGTGCTTTGAGGTGGCTGTTGGACATAGCCCATGTCTCTGAAGCATATAGGAGGGTGGGCATCGCTATTGCTATTGATACCCACCCTTATCTATTCACTTAGCCTGTCTATATCCCCTTGAACCCTTTTTGCATCTTCCTCACAACTTACATTACTACCTAGCTATGTATCATCAGCAAACTTGGATATATTACATTGAGTCCACTCATCCAAATCATTGATATAGATTGTGAATAGCTGGGGCCCAAGCACCGATCCTTGCGGCACTCCACTCGTTACAGCCTGCCAACCCGAAAAAGACCTGTTTATTCCTACTTTCGGTTTTCTGCCCATTAACCAATCCTCAAACTATGTTAGTATATGACCCCCAATCCCATGAGCCCTAATTTTGTTTAATAACCTCGTGTGTGGTAACTTAATGAATGCCTTCTGAAAATCCACTGGTTCCCCCATATCTATTCTATTAGTTACAAACTCAAAAAACCCGAACAGATTAGAAACATAGAAACATAGAAAATAGGTGCAGGAGTAGGCCATTCGGCCCTTCTAGCCTACACCAACATTCAATAAGATCATGGCTGATCATTCGCCTCAGTACCCCTTTCCTGCTTTCTCTCCATACCTCTTGATCCCTTTAGCCGTAAGGGCCAAATCTAACTCCCTCTTGAATATATCTAATGAACTGGCATCAACAACTCTCTGCAGTAGGGAATTCCACAGGTTAACAAGTCTCTGAGTGAAGAAGTTTCTCCTCATCTCAGTCCTAAATGGCTTACGCCTTATCCTTAGACTGCGTCTTCTGGTTCTGGACTTCCCCAACATCGGGAACATTCTTCCTGCATCTAACAAGTCCAGTCCCATCAGAATTTTATATGTTTCTATGAGATCCCCTCTCATCCTTCTAAACTCCAGTGAATATAGGCCCAGTCGATCCAGTGTCTACTCATATGTCAGACCTGCCATCCCAGGAATCAGTCTGGTGAACCTTCGCTGCACTCCCTCAATAGCAAGAACGTCCTTCCTCAGATTGGAGACCAAAACTGAACACAATATTCCAGATGAGGCCTCACGAAGGCCCTGTACAACTGCAATAAGACCTCCCTGCTCTTATACTCAAATCCCCTAGCTATGAAGGCCAACATACCATTTGCCTTCTTCACCGCCTGCTGTACCTGCATGTCAACTTTCAATGACTGATGGACCATGACACCCAGGTCTCATTGCACCTCCCCTTTCCCTAATCTGCCGCCATTCAGATCATATTCTGCCTGAGTGTTTTTGCCCCCAAAGTGGATAACCTCAAATTATCCACATTATATTGCATCTGCAGTGCATTTTCCCACTCACCTAGCCTGTCCAAGTCACCCTGCAGCCTCCTAGCATCCCCCTCACAGCTCACACCGTCACCCATCTTAGTGTCATCTGCAAACTTGGAGATATTACACTCAATCCCTTCATCTAAATCATTAATGTATATTGTAAATAGCTGGGGTCCCAGCACTGAGCCCTGCGGCAGCCCACTAGTCACTGCTTGCCAACCAGTTCTTTATCCACGTCAATACATTACCCACAATACCACGTGCTTTGATTTTGCACACCAATCTCTTGTGTGGGACCTTGTCAAAAGCCTTTTGCAAGTCCAAATACACCACATCCACTGGTTCTCCCTTGTCCACTCTACTAGTTACATCCTCAAAAAATTCTAGAAGATTTGTCAAGCATGATTTCCCTTTCATAAATCTATGCTGACTTGGACCGATCCTGTCACTGCTTCACAAATGCACTGCTATTTAATCTTTAATAATTGATTCCAACATTTTCCCCACTACTGATGTCATGCTAACTGATCTATAATTATCTGTTTTCTCTCTCCCTCCTTTTTTAAACAGTGGTGTTACATTAGCTACCCTCCAGTCCATAGGAACTGATCCAGAGAAGATAGACTATTGGAAAATGATCACCAATGCATCCACTATTTCTAGGGCCACTTCCTTAATACTCTGGGATGCAGACAATCAGGCCCCGGGGATTTATCGGCCTTCAATCCCATCAATTTTCCGAACAGAATTGCCCACCTAAATGTATTTCCTTCAGTTCCTCCTTCTCATGAGACCCTCGGTCCCCTAGTATTTCCGGAAGGTTATTTGTGTCTTCCTTCGTGAAGACAGAACCAAAGTATTTGTTCAATTGGTCTGCCATTTCTTTGTTCCTCATTATAAATTCACCTGAATCTGACTGCAAGGGACCTACATTTGTTTTCTCTAATCTTTTTCTCTTCACATATTTATAGAAGTTTTTAGTCAATTTTTATGTTCCCAGCAAGCTTCCTCTCATACTCTATTTCCCCCCACCCCCACCTAATTAAACCCTCTGTCCTCCTCTGCTGATTTCTAAATTTCTCCCAGTCCTCAGGTTTGCTGCTTTTTCTGGCCAATTTATATACCTCTTCCTTGGATTTAACACTATCATTAATTTTCCTTGTTCGCCACGGTTGAGCCAGCTACCCTGTTTTATTTTTACTCCAGACAGGGATGTACAATTGTTGAAGTTCATCCATGTGATCTTTTAATGTTTGCCATTGCCGATCCACCATCAACTCTTTAACCTACATATCGATTGGTCAAATCAAATCGCACGGGGTAGCCTGGAGGAGGAATTCATAGAATGCATACGGGATTGTTTCTTAGAACAGTATGTTACAGAACCTACAAGGGAGCTAGCTATCTTAGATCTGGTCCTGTGAAATGAGACAGGAATAATAAACGATCTCCTTGGAAAAGATCCTCTCGGAATGAGTGATCACAGTATGGTTGAATTTGTAATACAGATTGAGGGTGAGGAAGTAGTGTCTCAAACGAGCATACTATGCTTAAACAAAGGGGACTATAGTGGGATGAGGGCAGAGTTGGCTAAAGTAGACTGGAAACACAGACTAAACGGTGGCACAATTGAGGAACAGTGGAGGACTTTTAAGAAGCTTTTTCAGAGTGCTCAACAAAAATATATTCCAATGAAAAAGAAGGGTGGTAAGAGAAGGGATAACCAGCCGTGGATAACCAGGGAAATTAAGGAGAGTAACAAATTAAAAACCAATGCGTATAAGGTGGCCAAGGTTAGTGGGAAAATAGAAGATTGGGAAAATATTAAGCGACAGCAAAGAATGACTAAGAAAGCAATAAAGAAAGGAAAGATAGATTACGAAGGTAAACTTGCGCAAAACATAAAAACGGATAGTAAAAGCTTTTACAGATATATAAAACAGAAAGGAGTGACTAAAGTAAATGTTGGTCCCTTAGAAGATGAGAAGGGGGATTTAATAATGGAAAATGTGGAAATGGCTGAGGCCTTAAACAATTATTTTGCTTCGGTCTTCACAGTGGAAGACACAGAAACCATGCCAGAAATTGCTGGTCACAGGAATGTGGGAAGGGAAGACCTGGAGACAATCACTATCACTGGGTGGGTAGTGCTGGACAGGCTAATGGGACTCAAGGTAGACAAGTCCCCTGGTCTTGATGAAATGCATCCCAGGGTATTAAAAGAGATTGCAGAAGTTATAGCAGATGCATTGGTTATAATCTACCAAAATTCTCTGGACTCTGGGGAGGTACCAGCAGATTGGAAAGCAGCTAATGTAATGTCTCTGTTTGAAAAAGTGGGCAGACAAAAGGCAGGTAACCACAGACTAATTTATAGTTTAACATCTGTAGTGGGGAAAATGCTTGAAACTATCATTAAGGAAGAAATAGCGGGACATCGAGATAGAAATAGTGCAATCAAGCAGACGCAGCATGGATTCATGAAGGGGAAATCATGTTCAACTAATTTACTGGAATTCTTTGAGGATATAACGAGCATGGTGGATAGAGGTGTACCGATGGATGTGGTGTATTTAGATTTTCAAAAGGCATTCGATAAGGTGCCACACAAAAGGTTACTGCAGAAGATAAAGGTACGCTGGGTCAGAGGAAATGTATTAGCATGGATAGAGCATTGGCTGGCGAACAGAAAGCAGAGAGTCGGGATAAATGGGTCCTTTTCGGGTTGGAAATTGGTGGTTAGTGGTGTGCCATAGGGATCGGTGCTGGGACCATAACTGTTTACAATATACATAGATGACCTGGAAGAGGGGACAGAGTGTAGTGTAACAAAATTTGCCGATGACACAAAGTTTAGTGGGAAAGCGGGTTGTGTAGAGGACACAGAGAAGCTGCAAAGAGATTTGGATAGGTTAAGCAAATGGGCTAAGGTTTGGCAGATGGAATACAATGTCGGAAAGTGTGAGGTCATCCACCTTGGGAAAAAAAAAGGGAATACTATTTGAATGGGGAGAAATTACAACATGCTGCAGTGCAGAGGGACCTGGGGGTCCTTGTGCATGAAACTCTTTTGGAGTTTACCTGAAAAAACATAAACATTAAACCATGCCACCCGCCCTGGATGACACACCAGACATTTACAAGGCTCTTTTTTTTCTTTTTTGTGTTTTTTTTTTTGTGTTTTTCTTTTCTTTTCTTTTTTTTTTTTGGGCACTAAAATCAAATTTTTTCCTCCAGTGCCCGCTATAAAAGGGGAGGGGGACACTAAAAGCACTGGTAATTAAAACAAATTAAACTTTAAAACATAAAATCAAATTAAAATTTGGTTGCCGGGTGTGACGATGCACTCCAGTCCCTCCGGTGCCCACCTCTCGCGGAAGGCCGCGAGCGTACCGGTGGACACCGCGTGCTCCATCTCCAAGGACACCCTGGCGCGGATGTACGCGCGGAAGAGAGGCAGGCAGTCAGGTTGAACGACCCCCTCGACCGCCCGCTGCCTGGACCGGCTGATGGCCCCCTTGGCCGTGCCCAGGAGCAGTCCTACGAGGAGGCCTTCGGACCTACCCGCTCCCCTCCGCACAGGGTGCCCAAAGATCAGGAGAGTGGGACTGAAGTGCAGCCAGAATTTCAGGAGCAGCCCCTTTAAATAATAAAACAGGGGCTGCAACCTTGTGCATTCCATAAAAACATGGAACACGGACTCTTCCAGACCGCAGAAATTGCAGGCGGCCTGGGAGTCCGTGAACCGGCTTAAAAATTTATTGCACGGCACTGCTCCGTGCACCACCCTCCAGGCCAAGTCCCCGATGAATAGTGGGAGGACTCCCGCATAGAGTGCCCTCCATCGGGGACCCCCGCCTCCTCCGGACGGCAAGATGGTATGCCATGGCGTGTCCGGATGGCCGGCGAGGATGGCAAAGTTGAGTGTGTGCAGGAGCAGCCCGTACAGGAAACCCCTCCGCGTGGAACTGAAAGGCACGGAGGGGATTTCCTCGAGGCGGCTCAAGTTGTGAGGCGCCGGCTCCCGAGGGAGGCTCCGGGGTTTGGCGCCGATGAGTAATTCCGTCCGGACGGGGTCAGTTCGTACGGGATCTCCCCACGTGCTTGAGCCTCCTCGATGCACCTAACAGAGTCAGGGCCCAAAGCTGTTTTAAGTGACTCGATGGCTTCGGCCGCGCGGCAGACGTTGGCTGAATTTAGGCGCCGCGCCAGCATGCCTGGCGCCATCCAGCCCGCTCCTCCGCCATCGAGCAGGTCCCTGACCCTGGTCACCTCACCAGCCACAGCCCTCTCTTCCGACCGCCACATCAAACCTCGGTCGTGGAGGTACGGATTCTCGAGCAGCGGCTCCTGCAGGACAGCCGCCACTCCAGCCGGCGGAGAGCTGCGCTTGGTGGAGACTTTGTTCCAGACCCCGATGAGTTCCTTGTAAAAGACAGGCAGCTCCTGGAGGGCGGTCCTGACACCCCCCAAGTTCACAAACAGGAGCTGCGTGTCGTAATTGAGGTCGCGCTGCTGGCGGAAGAAATACGTCGCCAGAGCACACCACCTAGGAGGGGGCTCGACGTAAAGGTATCTCTGCAGGGTCTGAAGATGGAAAGTCGCGAGCTGGGCGCTGACGCACACCAACGACTGACCGCCTTCCTCAAGCGGGAGACTCAAGACCGCGGCAGAGACCCAGTGCTTCCTGTTGTTCCAGAAGAAGTCCACCAGCTTCTTCTGTATCTTGGCGACAAACGCAGGGGGAGGGGTTAAAGTGACCAGCCGGTACCACAACATTGCGGCCACCAGCTGGTTTATGACTAGCGCTCGACCCCTGTAGGACAGCACTCGGAGCAGTCCTGTCCAGCGCCCTAGGCGAGCGGCGACCTTGGCCTCCAGCTCCTGCCAGTTCGCCGGCCAGGTTCCTCGTCGGGGCTAAGGTAGACTCCCAGATAGAGGAGATGGGTCGTGCTCCAGGCAAAAGGCCTGAGCTCCTCCGGCAGGGAGTCCACCCGCCACTGACCCACCAGAAGTCCAGAACATTTTTCCCAGTTGATTCTGGCGGAGGATGCGGCCGAGTAAATCTCCTGGCACTCACGCATCCTCCGCAGGTCAGCGGGATCCTCTACCGCGAGGAGCACGTTATCGGCGTAAGCCGAGAGGACGACCTCCACGCCCGGCCCTTGCAGAGCCAGTCCCGTCAACCTCGTCCGCAAGAGGCGCAGGAAAGGCTCCACGCAGATGGCATATAACTGGCCGGACATGGGGCATCCCTGGCGCACCCTCTCCTAAAGCGAAGGGGCGCCGTCAAGGACCCGTTAACCTTAATCAGACACTCCGCGGCGGCGTACAAAAGTCGGATCCGGGCGACGAAATGCGTCCCGAACCCGAAAGCGCGCAGAGTTCCGAGCAGATAGTCGTGATCCACCCTGTTGAACGCCTTCTCTTGGTTGAGAGATAGGAAGGCGACCAACAGACCAGCCTCCTGGGAATGATGGATGGATTGTCCGGCCCGGGACCGTGTAGGACTGGTCGGGGTGGATCATGTGGTCCAGCACGGTGCCAAGGCGAACAGACATCGCCCTGGCGAAGATTTTGTATTCCGTGCTGAGGAGGGAGACCGGGCGCCAGTTCTTAAGGAGGCGGAGATCGCCCTTCTTAGGCAGCAGGACGATGACTGCCCTGCGCAAGAGAGGGGCATCTCCCCGGTCGCCAGACTTTCCCCCAGGTCCCGCGCGTAGTCGCTCCCCAGGACGTCCCAGAACGCCCTGTGGAACTCCACGGTCAGCCCGTCCAGCCCCGGGGATTTTCCCCTCGAGAGCCGGTCGAGGGCACCGGTCTTAGCGGAGCTTCCAAATTTTCACCGCCCTCCGGGCTGACTTTCGGCAGGTCCTCCCACAAAACTCTACGCGCTTCCTCACTGGACGGATCCGGAGAGAACAGAGCCCCGTAATATTCACGGGCCCTGTTGTTGACGCCCACCGGATCCGAGACGAGAGAGCCGTCGTCGGCCAGCAGCGTCAAGAGCTGCTTACGGACACTCTGCCTTTTTCCCAGCGAGTAGAAGAAGGGGGAGCCGCGGTCCAGATCCCGCAGGAACCGGATCCGCGACCTCACGAATGCGCCTCGGGACCCGACGAGCTGCAGGTCCTTCAGCGCGGCCTTCTTCGCTTCGTACACCGTCCGCAGGGCCGGGTCCTCGACGACTTGACCGAGACGGGATTCCAGGTCGAGCACCTCTTTTTCTAGGCGCCCGACTCCGGCCGCCCGCCTCTTGGTCGACCCCCTCGCATACTCTTGACAGAAGACGCGGATGTGAGCCTTGCCCACGTCCCACCATAGCCTCAAGGAGGGGAAGCCCCCCTGCTTCCTTCTCCAGTCGGACCAGAATCGACGGAACGAGTCCTGGAACCGCTCGTCCTCCAGCAGCCGGTTGTTAAAGTGCCAGTACCCGGACCCCGTCCTCGCGCGGAGCGAAGCGAGCTCCGCCCACACCAGGTGGTGGTCCGAACACGGCACCGGCCGCATGGAGGCCGCCGGGACGCAGGAAACGTACGCCCGAGACACGTAAAGGCGGTCGACTCTGGACCATCCTACTCCAGGCCTCACTCAAGTAAAGGCGCTGGAGTCGGGGTGGAGATTTCGCCAGACGTCCACCAAGTCGAAGGACCCGACCAGGTCCCTCAACTTGTCCATCGCCGTCATGCTCTGCGGGGCACCGGAGCGGTCCCTCGCCTCGAGGGTGCAGTTAAAATCCCCCCCGAGGATAATGCAGTCGCCGACGTCGACGGAGCCAAAAAGAGCGGACACTTCTTCGAAGAAGCGCGCCTGCTGCGGGCCGGGCTGAGGGACGTACACGTTCACGAGATGGAGCGGCACATCTCCCAGCCGAACCGTTACATGCAGCAAGCGGCCTGGCACGGGCTCCTCGACCCCCAAGATCTCCGGCTGAAAATGCGGGCCCAGCAAGATGGCCACCTCACTAGAAGTGGCGGTGAGGTGGCTCATGCGGACCTCTCCTTGCCATTCCAGGAGCCACGTGGCTTCGTCTCCCGGAACGGTGTGGGTTTCTTGCAGGAAGCACACCGCATATTTCCCCTCCCGCAGGAGCGAAAAATTGTCAAATCTACGGCGTGCCCCTCTGCCGCCGTTGATGTTGAGGCTGGCTATGGTTATCTTCATGGCAAAAGCATAGTGCAACCTCTACCTTAACCTATTGCGGGGGAGGGAGCGGAGTCTTTTGTTGACCTCCACTCCTTCAGCAGCCCAGCGAGGAACTTTTTGAGCCGGCGCAGCTTAAGGTCTTGCGCCCTTGATAAGGGCCCGCCCGCGGCCATGGTTTTAGCGGCGACGTGGACGGAAGCGATGAGCAGCCCCGGCTCGGACCATCTTTCCCGGGCCAGATGGGCTCGGTTGCGGCGACCCTGGCTCTCGACCAAAAAGTCCCGGAGATCCTCTACGGGAATGAGGGGGGACTCAGCGGTGGGCACGAGGAGATCCACCGCCTCACTGGCGATGGACTCGAGATCTTCACCCGCGTCCTCCACCGAGTCCCCGTCCTCCTCCGGGAGGTCGTCGCTAGCAGCCGGCCCGTCGACCGCACGAGGTACGGCAAACGGCCCGGCCGCTCCATCCGGCCCTGGCTCTGCCCCAATCCCACCCCCAGGATCGTCGGCAGAGGAGTCCCCACTGGGCTCTTTTAGAATTGGTGCTGGGTCGGGAAGCGACAGCGGTAGGGGTTCCTCCTCCGCACCAGGAACCGGGGAACAAGGAGAGACCCGGCCATAGAAAATCCCCAGGCCCTCCAAGCGCTCCAGCTCCAAAGTAGGGGGCGAGGGTGGGTGTTCCTCCCCCTCCCCGCCGCCACCCCCCGGCCCAGCATTTACAGATTCATTAAAAGTGTTAATACTTTGTATTTCTGCCGAGTCGAGCAAATCCCGGGGGAAGTTGGATATTGGCTGGGCGGGCTCAGGTTCGGCCTTTTCGGCCCCGCCCGTCTCAGTCCACGGGACGCTCGACCCGGCGGCTACGCATTCTTCCGCTGGCCCCACGCCCCCCACGACAGGCAGATCTTTCACGCCATCCCCGGGAGGCAGCGGCTGGGCAGCCTCGACTGCCTCACCCTCCCCGGGGACAGATTTCTCGTGCCTATGGCGCAGTTTGGGGGCGCCGGTGGGGGACGCGGGACACACGGCGGGCACCGACTCCTCCGCGGAGGGATGTTGTTCCCCCCCCGCCTCATTGGAGCGGCGCCTCCTTTTTTTCCTGGGGGGGCATGGAGACAGGGAGACACCCGTGTCTGCCGAGGCCTCCCGCTCCACTCCCCCCTTTTTCCTATCTTGCCCGCGCCCGAACCCCTCTGCGGTATTAGTCAAGGGCTCGGGCACGGGCTCAGGGCACCCCGCGCTCGCCGGTGACGGGGTTGGGCCGAGCGCGGTGAACAGCTTGTCTGGCGCACTAAGGGGACCCGCCTCTAGGTGTTTCGCCTTCTTCCGCGCCTTCTTTCCGGCCGGACGCTCTCCCTCCCCCCCCGCCGGAGGCCGTGAAAACAAAGGCCCCCGACGATGCCCGAGCACCCACAGCTCCCGGCACGCGGACGCTACTAGGGGGAGGGGTGGCGGCAGCGCCAGCCTTGTCCGCCCTCAGTGGTTTGGCGGCTTTGGGGGCGGGACAGTTCTTGCGAACGTGCCCCACCTCCCTGCAGGCATGGCACCGCACGCCGTCTGACGTCCAAAAGACGCGGTAGGCAGTCCCCTCGTGCACCACATTAAAATTGCCCTCTGTCGTCTCTTCCCGCGCCAGCCGGACAAAGAGCTGGCGGCGGAAGGAGAACACATGGCGCAGGCTGTTCTCCCTGAGGCCAAGCGGTATGGGGTTGATCCCCGACCTTACCTCCCCCAGTTGGTGTAGGTGAGGGAGGAGGTGCTCAGCGGGAACAAAGGGCGGGACGTTTGATAGAATGACCCTCTGCGCGGTGGCCTCGAGAGTGTCCACCGGCAGGAACGCCCCGCCCACCGTGAGCCCCTTTTCAATGGCCAGGGACACCGCCCGCTCCGACCCCAGGAAGAACGCGGCCTTCCCAGACATCTTGGAGGCTGCGACAATGGCCGAGGGGCCGACTACCCCAGCCATCGCCCGCACGCACTCCTCAATGCTCATTGTGGGGTGAGTGTAGCTCTTGACCCCGTGTTTCGTAGTTATAAGTCTGAATGGTGGCAGGGCAGCGGGTGGCGCAGGAGGTGCCGTGGATGTGGATGCCGCCTGCGCATAAGTCCTAGCTGGCCCTGCCACCGGCGTAGATGGGGTCGCCATCACGGGGTCCCTTTAAGGGCTACACCCACCCCAAATTCACAGGCCTTAATGGTCTTTAAATGGCCTCGTTTAATAGACTGAGCAGAGGAGCTCTTAACGAGGCACACCTCTCCCCTAGTTGATAATTGGGGAGGGGCCTTGCTCCCTCTGCTCAGTTGTCTTAATTGTTTTATATTTTTCCAATCAATTTGGGAGGAAAAGGGCTCTCAGAGAGAGAGGGGAGAGACAGAGAGTAACAGAGAAAGAGAGAGGGGGGTGGGAAGGGGGGAAACTGCGAGGGCAGGTCTCCCCTCGCAGCTGTGGGTTGGTGCAATCCCCAGATGGCAAACAAAAATAGTCTTTGGGGTGGTCTTCGGGTGAGGGGAGAAGATGTCTTCACCTGGTGCAGCTGGAGCCACACAGGCACACACTCCCAACGATGTTAATTAGGGTGGATTAATTGTTTCTTCAGCCTGGTAGCTCCAGCTATCCCAGGCTAGGCAATGGGGGAGGGGTGCTTCAAAGGTGTGTGGGGCCTAGTTGTAAGCAAGGCCCCCACACACACTTCCACACACACACACCCCCCGCGATGTTCCGGCCCCCGACTGGTCTTCTTTCCTCCCCCCACCGATACAGCAAAGTCTTTTAGGGACTGCACCAATACACCCACCTGTAGAATGGTAGAGTCTCCATCCTTCCACACTGGATGTTGTTGTTGGTCTTTCCCCCTCTCTCCAACTCTTTGTAGAAATGGTGAAGTTGTTCAAGTTTTCTGCTTTTTCCTCCTCTCCCTCTGGGTGAAAGTTGGTGGTGAAGCCTCTTCCTTCCTTCCTTCTCTTCCTGGGCTGATTCACCGGCCCAGCCAGGAGCAAAAGTAGCAGCTCCTTCTCTCACTGCTCACAGCTCCATTTGTTTAGGCCACGCCTCCACTGCTCCACAATTGGCCCAGGTGCAACAGGTAATCAGGAAGGCAAATGGAATGTTGGCCTTCATTGCGAGAGGGATGGAATACAAAAGCAGGGAGGTCATTCTGCAACTGTATAGGGTATTGGTGAGGCCGCACCTGGAGTACTGTATGCAGTTTTGGTCGCCTTACTTATGGAAGGATATACTGGCTTTGGACGGGGTACAGAGATGATTCACTAGGCTGATTCCGGAGATGAGGGGATTACCTTATGATGATAGTTTGAGTAGACTGGGTCTTTACTCGTTGGAGTTCAGAAGGATGAGGGGTGATCTTATAGAAACATTTAAAATAATGAAAGGGATAGACAAGATAGAGGCAGAGAGGTTGTTTCCACTGGTCGGGGAGACTAGAACTAGCGGGCACAGCCTCAAAATATGGGGGAGCCAATTTAAAACCGAGTTGAGAAGGAATTTCTTCTCCCAGAGGGTTGTGAATCTGTGGAATTCTCTGCCCAAGGAAGCAGTTGAGGCTAGCTCATTGAATGTATTCAAGTCATAGATAGATAGATTTTTAACCAATAAGGGAATTAAGGGTTATGGGGAGCGGGCGCATAAGTGGAGCTGAGTCCATGGCCGGTCAGCCATGATCTTGTTGAATGGCGGAGCAGGCTCGAGGGGCTAGATGGCCTACTCCTGTTCCTAATTCTTATGTTCTTATGTATCATTCGCCAGTCTATTCTAGCCAGTTCACATCTCATACCATCGAAGTTACCTTTACTTAAGTTGAGGACCCTAGTCTCTGAATTAACTGTGTCACTCTCCATCCTAAAAAAGAGTTCTACCATATTATGGTCACTCTTCCTCAAGGGACCTCACACAACAAGATTGCTAATTAGTCCTTTCTTATTACACATCACCCAGTCTAGGATGGCCAGCTCTCCAGTTGGTTCCTCGACATGTTGGTCCAGAAAACCATCCCTAATACACGCAAGGAAATCCTCCTCCACTGTACTGCTACCTGTTTGGTTTGCCCAATCTATATGTAGATTAAAGTCACCCTTGATAACTGCTGTACCTTTATTTCATGCATCCCTAATTTCTTGTTTGATGCTGTCCACAACCTCACTACTAGTGTTTGGTGGTCTGTACACAACTCCCACAAACGTTTTCTGCCCTTTGGTATTCCACAACTCCACCCATACAGATTCCACATCATCCAAGCTAATATCTTTCCTTACTATTGTGTTAATTTCCTCTTTAACCAGCAACGCTACCCCACCTCCTTTGCCTTTCTGTCTATCCTTCCTGAATGTTGAATACTCCTGGATGTTGAGTTCTCAGCCTTGGTCACCTTGGAGCCATGTCTCCATGATGCCAATTATATTATATTCATTAATTGCTGCTTGTGCAGTTAATTCATCCACCTTATTACGAATACTCCTCGCATTGAGGCACAGAGCCTTCAGGCTTTTCTTTTTAACACACTTTGCCCCTTTAGAATTTTGCTGTAATGTGGCCCTTTTTGCTTTCTGCCTTGGGTTTCTCTGCGCTCCACTTTTACTTTTCTTCTTTCTATCTTTTGCTTCTGCCTCCCTGCATAGGTTCCCATCCCCCTGCCATATTAGTTGAACTCCGCCCCAACAGCACTGGCAAACACTCCCCCTAGGCCATTGGTTCCGTTCCTGCCCAGGTGCAGACCGTCCGGTTTGTACTGGTCCCATCTCCCCTAGAACAGGTTCCAATGTCCCAGGGATTTGAATCCCTCCCTTCTGCACCACTCCTCAAGCCACGTATTCATCTGAGCTATCCTGCGATTCCTACTCTGACTAGCACGTGGCACTGGTAGCAATCCTAAGATTAAAAAACCTTTGAGGTCTTACTTTTTAATTTAACTCCTAGCTCCCTAAATTCACCTTGTAGGACCTCATCCCATTTTTTACCTATATCATTGGTACCTATATGCACCACCACAACTGGCTGGTCACCCTCATCCCTCCAAAATGTCCTGCAACCGCTCCGAGACATCCTTGACCCTTGCACCAGCGAGGCAACATACCATCCTGAGTCTCGATTGCGGTCGCAGAAATGTCTATCTATTCCCCTTACAATAGAATCTCCCACCACTATAGCTCTCCCACTCTTTTTCCTGCCTTTCTGTGCAGCAGAGCCACCCATGGTGCCATGGACTTGGCTGCTGCTGCCCTCCCCTGATGAGCCATCCCCCCCAGCAGTACCCAAAATGGTGTATCTGTTTTGGAGTGGGATTACCGCAGGGGACCCCCGCACTACCTTCCTTCCACTGCTCTTCCTGTTGGTCTCCCATTCCCTATCTGTTTGTGTAAGCTTTACCTGTAGTAAGACCAACTCACTAAATGTGCTATTCATGGCATCCTCAGCATCGCGGATGCTGCAGAGTGAGGCCACCTGCAGTTCCAGTGCTACAATGCGGTCTGTCAGGAACTGTAGCAGGATACAGTTCCTGCACATGTAGTCGTCAGGGACACTGGAAGTGTCCCTGAGTTCCCACATAGAACAGGAGGAGCATGACAGGTGTCCGAGCTCTCCTGCCATGACTTAACCCCTAGATTAACTTAATTTGGCAACAACAATGATGAACGTTACTTACTGATAAAGAAAAAGAAAAAGAAAAACTACTCACCCGCCAATCACTTAACCCCTTGGTTGTGACATCACCTTTCAATTTCTTTCTACTTCTTTGTTTACCTTCTGCCCTTGCACCTGCACTAGCTAGTGTTGTGTCCTTACACTCTACTGTAAATCAACACGAGGCACATACTGGAGACAAGGTCACTCTGTGACCTGTACCTTTGTTCACAGGACCAAGAAGTGATTACCCTGCCTGGGACCTCCCTTTATATACCTGGATGGCCAGGTGAGGAGTGTCTTTCACAAATTCAGCCCTTGTGGTCAAGGTGTGCATTTCTTAGGTGTATACAGTGTACAGTGTTGTTACATGAAGGTTACAGTTACATGAAGGTTACATACATGACATCACCTTCCCCCCAACGTCTTTGTGTCAAAGATTGAGTCTTTCAGGTGGTCGATGCTCTCTCGTGCAGCACCGTAGTTGGGGCTCTGGTTGTTGAGCCTTAGCATGCGTCTTTGTCACCTGTGGTGATTCCGGCTCGTCCACAGGGACTGTGCATGCTGCTGAAGGTTCTTGTTGTTCGTGGCAGTGGTGTGGGCAGCATCTCATGATTTTCCTCAGGTTCTTCAGTGTCCATGCTGAACCTTTTGTTTACTTGGTCCAGATGCTTGCGGCATATCTGTCCATTGTTAAGTCTGATCACTATGACCCTATTCCCCTCTTTACCAATTACAGTACCTCAAGCCACTGGGGTCCCAAAGCGTGATTAAGAACAAACATAGGGTCATCGATTTCTATACATCTCCCCTTTGAGTTACGGCCATGGCACTCATTTTGGGACTGGCGTTTGGCCTCAACAATGTCTGACAGGACTGGGTGAATGAGGGACAGCCGAGTTTTAAGTGTGCGTTTCATGAGTAGTTCTGCTGGCGGGACTCCCGTGAGCGAATGCGGTCGGGACTGTAGGCCAGCAGGAGGCGGGATAGGTGGCATTGAAGGGAGGGTCCTTGAATCCGGAGCATGCCTTGTTTTATGATTTGGATCGTACGTTCTGCCTGGCCATTGGAAGCCGGCTTGAATGGTGCTGTCCTGACATGTTTGATGCCATTACCTGACATGAACTCCCGGAATTCATAGCTAGTGAAGCACGGGCCGTTGTCACTAACCAGGATGTCCGGCAAGCCGTGGCTCGCAAAGACTGCACGCAAACTCTCCACGGTGGTGGATGTCGTGCACGAATTCATATGATGTACTCGATCCATTTCGAGTACGCATCAACAACAATGAGGAACATTTTCCCCATGAATGGGCCCGTATAGTCTATGTGAATACATGACCATGGCTTGGTGGGCCAGGGCCACGGGCTGAGTGGGGCCTCCCTGGGGGTATTGCCCAGCTGGGCACACGTTGTGCACCTGCGAACACAGTGTTCCAGGTCTGAGTCAATTCCCGGCCACCATACATGTGACCGGGCAATGGCCTTCATTAGTACAATGCCTGAGTGCTCGCTGTGGAGTTTCCTGATGAATGCTTCCCTTCCCTTCTGGGGCATGACTACCCGGCTGCCCCATAGTAGGCAGTCGGCTTGGATGGAGAGTTCATCTATCCGTCTGTGAAACAGTCTGACCTCTTTAAGGCATGCTCCGTGTGCGGGCGCCAAATCCCCAGTCAGGACACATTTCTTCATCAAGGATAGGAGGGGATCTCTGTTGGTCCATGTTTTGATCTGGTGGGCTGTGATGGGGGAACCTGCACTGTCAAAAGCATCGACAGCCATGACCATCTCAGCGCTTTGCTCCGCTGCTCCCTCAGTGGTGGCCAGTCAGCGCAATTTTCGGTGCCTGGCTGGTGCCGTACAGTGTAGTCATACGCAGCCAGCGTGAGAGCCCATTGCTGTATGCGAGCTGACGCATTGGCATTGACAGCTTTGCTGTCGGACAGCAGGGATGTTAACGGCTTGTGGTCCGTTTCTAACTCGAACCTTCTGCCAAAAAGGTACTGGTGCATCTTTTTCACCCCATAGACACATGCGAGTGCTTCCTTTTCAAACATCCCATATCCCCTTTCTGCTTTGGAGAGCGACCTGGAAGCATAAGCCACAGGTTGTAGTTGGCCCTCATCATTACTCTGCTGCAACATGCACCCAACCCCATAGGATGATGCATTGCATGTCAAAACCAATTTCTTACAGGGGTTGTACAGGGTCAACAGCTTATTAGAACAAAGCAGGTTCCGCGCCCGATTGAAAGCCCATTCCTGACAGTCCCCCCAAAACCAATCACAACCCTTACGCAGGAGCACGTGTAGCAGCTCCAACAATGTGCTTAAGTTCGGCAGAAAGTTCACAAAATAGTTCAATAGTCCCAGAAATGAACGCAACTCCGACGTGTTGCCGGGCCTAGGTGCACGACAGATCGCCTCCGTTTTGGATTTGGTAGGCCGGATCCCGTCTGCGGCAACTCTCCTGCCCCAAAACTCGACCTCTGGGGCCAAAAGCACACACTTGGACTTCTTTAGTCGCAGGCCTACCCGGTCCAGTCGGTGTAGCACCTCCTCCAGGTTGTGGAGGTGTTCCTCGGTGCCTTGACCCGTGATAAGGAATTCGTCCTGAAATATGATTGTTCTGGGGATGGATTTGAGCAGGCTTTCCATGTTCCTTTGAAAGATAGCGGCTGCTTAATGAATGCCAAACAGCCCCTTGTGCGTGGTGATGGTGGTCAGTAGTTTGGATTCTTCGGCCAGTTCTTGGGTCATGTAGGCCGAAGTAAGGTCCAACAGCTTGCTGCCTGCCAGCGTGGCAAAAAGATCCTCCGCTCTCGGAAGCGGGTATTGGTCTTGTCGTGACACTCGGTTGATGGTGGCCTTGTAGTCGTCACACATCCTGACCGAGCCATCCGTTTTTTGGACAGGGATGATGGGGCTTGCCCAGTCGCTGAATTCAACAGGCGAAATTATGCTGTCTTTTAGCAACCTGTCCAACTCACTCTCAATTTTCTCCCGCATCACATACGGCACAGCTCTGGCTTTATGTTGCACTGGTGTGGCGTCCGGAGTGATGCGTATCACTACTTTGGTACCTTTGAAAGTCCCGACACCAGGTTGAAACAGTGACTCAAACTTTTGTAGGACCTGTGAGTATGAACTTCGCTCCACAGTTGAAATGGTGTGCACATCCCCCCATTTCCAGTTCATCTCGGCTAGCCAGCTCCTCCCCAAAAGCGCAGGACCATTTCCTGGGACAATCCAGCGTGGCAGCCGGTTCTCTGATCCATTATGTGTGACCACCAACATAGCATTGCCTAGCACTGGGATGATCTCTTTGGTGTACGTCCGTAATTGCATGTCAATGACTTCTAATTTGGGTCTACTAGCTCTGAGTGGCCATAGTTTCTCGAATTGTTGGACATTCATAAGTGACTGGCTGACTCCTGTATCCAGCTCCATGCGTACCAGGATGCCGTTTAACAGTACCCTCATCATCGTAGGTGGCGTCTTTGTGTATGAGCTGTGGATGTTTGCCACCTGAAGCCGCTGAACTTCAGCATCCATTGCTGTGTCCCAAGCATAACCCTGCCTTGCAGACCCCTCTTGTGGTTCAGCCGCTTCGTAAACCAGCCTCGCTGTGGGCTTCCTGCACATTCTGGCTAAATGTCCACTGAAGTTACAATTTCTGCAGATAAATTGTTGAAACCTGCAGGTTTTCGCAGCATGTCTGCCCCCGCACCTCCAGCAGGAGCTGAGATTGTTGTAAACAAAAGAGCTGTTACCAGGCATTCCTCTCTGATTGTCTCTTTGATTACTCTTGAGCACTCTGTTAGTGGGTGTCAATGGCCCCATCCCAGGACGTATTGTCCCTTGTGATGGTGTAAATGTCCGTTCAACCTGCCATTGTCTGTGTTGAGGACCCACCCCAGCGTCTGTTACTGCCTGGTTGGTGTTGAATTGCCCTTGCCTGCCTGCGGGGTTCTGAGTCGTGTTTACCATGTTAACTCCCTGCTCTATCACCACGTTGGGAGCAAAGTTGCGCGCGTATATGATCTTGGTTTCCTCCTCCCCCGCCATGAAGGTTTGAGCCATCAACGCCGCTGCTTCCAAGGTCAAGTCCGTGGTCTCAATTAGTTTCCTAAAAATCCCCACATGACCAATGCCCTCAATGAAGAAATCCTGTAACATCTCCCCTCTGCAGGTGTCTGTGAACTTACAGAAGCCGGTATGCTCTGCCCTTCCCGACGTCGGTGCGTATAGAATCGGTGTCGGGTCACGTGTATACTGTTCGCTGGTTTGAGGTGCTCACTGATCAGAGCTCTTCAAAGGTCTTGTCCGCCGGCTTCCCGGGCGCGAGCAGGTCTTTCATCAGCGCGTACGTCTTAGGTCCACAGCTGGTCAGTAGATGCACCCTTCGCTTGTCAGCCGCTGCCGCTCCCAGCCAGTCCTTCATGACAAAGCTCTGCTGGAGCCGTTCAATGAAATCGTCCCAGTCCTCACCAACACAGTACCGTTCCTCTGTGCTACCGGTGGCCATTCTCGTGAGTCGTTGATTCCCGTTTCTCGTCGCCAAATGTTGTGTCCTTACACTCTACTGTAAATCAACACGAGGCACATACTGGAGACAAGGTCACTCTGTGACCTGTACCTTTATTCAGAGGACCAAGAAGTGATGACCCTGTGTGGGACTTCCCTTTATATACCTGGATGGCCAGATGAGGAGTATCTCCCACAAGTTCACCCCCTGTGGTCAAGGTATGCATTTCTTAGGTGTATACAGTGTACAGTGTTGTTACATGAAGGTTATAGTTACATGAAGGTTACATACATGACAGCTAGCCTCCCGACTCCCCGGATTCGCACTGCTCCAAACTCCCGCCTCCCGATGACTTTGGGCCTTTTATAGGCCTCCCGACTCCCCGGACTCGCGCTGCTCAAACATGATTTCCCTTTCATAAATCCGTGTTGACTCTGCCCAAACCTATTATTATTTTCTAAGTGCCCTGTTACCACGTCTTTAATAATAGATTCTAGCATTTTCCCTAACTTGTCTGTAGATCCCCGTTTTCTCTCTCCCTACTTTCTTAAATAATGGGGTTATTAGCTATCTTCCAATCTGCAGGAACTGTTCTAGAATCTATGGAATTTTGGAAGATGACAACCAATGCATCCACTATTTCTATAGCCACATCTTTCAAAACCCTAGGATGTAGCCCATCAGGTCCAGGGGATTTATCGGCTTTCAGTCCCTTTAATTCCTCCAGTACTATTGTTTTACTAATACTGATTTTGTTCAGTTCCTCATTCTCGCTTGACCCTTGGTTCTCCATTATTTTTGGGAGTTTTTTTGTGTCTTCTTCCGTGAAGACAGACACAAAATATTTGTTAAATTTCTTTACCATTTCCTTACTCGCCATTATAATTTCTCCTATCTCAGCCTTTAAGGGACGCACCTTTACTTTCACTAATCTTTTCCTTTTTCCATATCTATCGAAGCTTTTACCATCTGTTTTTATGTCTTTCGCTAGTTTAGTCTCATATTCTATTTTCTCTTTCTTGATCAATTTCTTGGTCCTCCTTTGCTGAATTCTAAAATCCTCCCAATCCTCAGGTTTACTACACTTATTGGTAACATTATAGACCTCTTCCTTTGATCTAAAACTATCTTTAACTTCTCTTGTTAGCCACGGTTGGACCACTTTTCCTGTGGGTTTTTTGTGCCTTAAAAGGAATGTATGTTTGTTGTAAATTATGTATTCATTCATTAAATGCTAGCCATTGCTTATCTATCGTCATAACTTTTAAAGTAGTTTCCCAATCGACCTCAGCCAACTCGCCCCTCATACCTAGGTTTAGTTCTTCCAGTTTCTGCAAAACATATTCTTTACTAATTTTGACTGCTATTGATTGATTAGCCCCATTTACCTTGACTGGAAGAATATATATCAGAGATGAAGTTAGGAGTATTAGATTTTTGAAGATATCAATGAAATAAAATACTCACACAAATGAATAAACTGAAACATCAAGCCATTCTCAATCGGAAAGGAAGAATGGAAAGGAGATGAAGTCAGATAAGAATTTTTTAAACTTACAAATGGAAAAAATAAAGTATTTACACACTGAATTGTCTTAACTTGTTGCCCATTTGTCAACTGGAATGCTATTCATTTCAGTGTTTGAGTGTTTCATTAAGTGAATAAATATGAATTTTTCCATTTAAAATAGAATTTTGGAAAAATAGGGAGTTCTGGATCATGGTCTTTTTATATGCCTGTAGATAACCAGGGTAAATGTGTTTTAAATATTGTCAAATTTAAAATAAACTCTGCGTTTCCTGACCAAATTTCAAAATAGTGACAAGAGCCCAATTCTCTTCAAGACACACGCCAAGTTGTTTGATTATACATTCATCAGAATACAGAGGATTTGTCTTAAATGCTAATTAAGTTGTAATTGGTTGAAACATTAACCAGTCCTTTGTAAACAGGCAATATGAAACACCTGTTCATCAATCATTCTATGTATAGTATGCTTGAATGAGTCTTTGATTTGGTTAATTGATGGCTTGTCCCCAGACAACTTTGGACTAACTATATACTGCAGCCTTTCTTCAATATTTTTTAGTTTAGTTCAATTCAGTTCTGAAAAGATCATCTAGGGTCCTTGGATAGACATAGGAATCATGACATTCACATATATATCTCATTATGAAATCTATGAAAAGCTGTTTCATCTAATAAGCTGTGTAAGAAATATGCTCTAAAAGGGTATTTAAGACTCTTGCAGACTGACTCCATCTTTATTATTTAAATTACTTTACTTTAAATGTTGTATCTTGGTTCGTTTGTGTGCCAGCTTACTTGCAAATAAATCTATTTATGTAAATAAATAAACCAAACTGGCAGGCCCAAGGGCAGTCCAAAATTGGGCCTTGGGCCTCATTAACATTTCACGCATGAGCTGTGGCACCCTTGGCGTCTTCACAGGCAGCAGCAGGAAGGTTGTCTCCGGAGGGGGGCGTGTAGGGGGTTTGAAGCGAGCAATGACGCAGGGGGAGCAGGAGCCATGATGACTGTGGAGTCGAGGGAGCAATCTTGCTCCTTCTGGCTCCACATGAAGGTTTTAAAAGAAAATTAAATGTAAAAACAACTTACCTTTCATAGGTGGCTACTGAGAAAATTTCCCATCGAGATCTTTGAACTGGTGTTAGGCCCCTAATTAACCTATACAAGAAGCCCGTTTCAGGTGGACACACGGAATGCTTAAAAAATGGGCCCGATGAAATTATCAGTTGCCAAAACACTCAAGCGAGCTGTCCCACTGCTCAACTTGTCACCATTGCACCTGTTTTACACCCAAAACATAGGTGTAACACATACCAATTTCTGCCACTTAAAAATTGGAGTCGATGATTGATTCTTTGTAACTGACAGACAATAGATCGCAACCAAAAAACATTCAGCAACCTTCCTGTAGGATTTTCAGATTAAATATTAATCATGTGCTGTTCTGTTGAAGAAACAATTTTGCCTTGGGCTGCTTGTTTTTATTTCAACAATATTCCTCACGGGTAGGAATTGGTATGCGCAGTGCTGAGTCTGACCACAAAAATAGGCTCAGACGAATGTCTACCCGTTACTGTAGAGGTGGTCAGAATTGGTGAAAAAGCAGGGATTGAAATGCTTTTTGTGCTGGAACGCTGTTCATATAATTCCTCAGGGTGTTTATGCCTCTCTCACTGTCACTTTCATTTCAGCAGCTTTCTTCCAACTGTATATTTATTAACAGTGCTACCATCCTCCATGGTTTATGTGACAAACATGAAGCATCTATTGGTTTCTTCATTGCTGGCCAACACAGATGTCAGTCAGGGAGCTTAAAGCCAGCAAAGACACTGAACTCGACCTGTAGCATTTCATCATCTAAGAAGTGAGAAACTGTTTCAAGGAGCAATTTTTGGTTAAGAGATAGCACAGTTTGAGGAGGATAGTACAGTTTGTAAACTACTGTAAATATATTATTTTATATTGAATAATGATTAAAAACAACATCAACTTTCATTTACATATTGTCTTTAACATAGAAAAACATCCTGAAGTGTTTAACAGAGACATAAAAACATAAGAATTAGGCCATACGACCCCTCGCGTTTGCTCCACCATTCAATACGATCATGGCTGATCTTCAACCTCAACTTCACTTTCCTGCCCGATCCCCATATCCCTTGATTCTCCCAGAGTCCAAAAAGCTATCTATCTATCTCAGCCTTGAATATACTCAGTTACTCATTATCCACAGCCCCTTGGGGTAGAGAATTCCAAAGATTCACAACCCTCTAAGTGAAGAATTTCCTCCTCAATTCAGTCTAAAATAGCCAATCCCTTATCCTGAGACTATGCCCCTAGTTCTAGCCTCTTCAGTCAGGGGAACAACCTTTCAGCATCTACCCTCTCAAATCCCCCCAGAATCTTATATGTTTCAATGAGATCATCTCTCATTCTTCTAAACTCCAGAAAGTATAGACCCAATCTACTTAATCTACTGGTCTCCTAACTTGAGGAAGGACATTCTTGCTATTGAGGGAGTGCAGCGAAGGTTCACCAGACTGATTCCCGGGATGGCGGGACTGACATATCAAGAAAGACTGAATCAACTGGGCTTGTATTCGCTGGAGTTCAGAAGAATGAGAGGGGATCTCATAGAAACATATAAAATTCTGACGGGTTTAGACAGGTTTGATGCAGGAAGAATGTTCCCAATGTTGGGGAAGTCCAGAACCAGGGGTCACAGTCTAAGAATAAGGGGTAAGCCATTTAGGACCGAGATGAGGAGAAACTTCTTCACCCAGAGAGTGGTGAACCTGTAGAATTTTCTACCACAGAAAGTTGTTGAGGCCAATTCACTAAATATATTCAAAAAGGAGTTAGATGTAGTCCTTACCACTAGGAGGATCAAGTGGTATGGCGAGAAAGCAGGAATGGGGTACTGAAGTTGCATGTTCAGCCATGAACTCATTGAATGGCAGTGCAGTCTCGAAGGGCCGAATGGCCTATTCCTGCACCTATTTTTTATGTTTCTATGTTTCTAATCTCTCCTCATAGGACAACCCTCTCATCCCAGGGATCAATCGAGTGAACTCTTGTTGCACTGCCGTTAAGGCATGTATGTCCTTCCTCAGATAAGGAGACCAAAACTGTGCACAGTACTCCAGGTGCGGTCTCATCAAAGCCGTGTACAATTGTAGTAAGACTTCCTTACTCTTATACTCCAACCCCCTTGCAATAAAAGCCAACATGCCATTCATCTTCCTATTTGTTTGCTGTACCTGCAAGCTAACTTTGTGTTTCCTGTACGAGGGCACCAAATCACTCTGAACACCAACATTTAATAGTTTCTCACCATTTGAAAAATATTCTGTTTTTCTATTCTTCCTACCACAGTTAATAACATTATACTCCATCTGCCAGCTTCTTGCCCACTCACTTAACATGTCTATATCCCTTTGCAGGCTCTTTGTGTTTTCCTCACAGCTTACTTTCCCACCTAGCTCTGCATCATCAGCAAACTTAAATGCATTGCACTCAGTCCTTTCATCGAAGTCATTAATATAGATTGGGCCAAGCCGAAGCATTAATGGCACTAGCTAAAGCCTACCAATTGGAAAATGACCTGTTTATCCCTACTCTCTGTTTTCTGTCCATTAACCAATCCTATATCTATGCTAATATATAACCCCAACCACGAGACTCCCAAAGCAAGCGCTCTACTAGGAACTCATCCACGGCAAATGAGCCAAAGGTTTGCAGCCGAAACATCACAAGGACACCCTCAAAACCTCCCTGATAAAGTGCGACATCCCCACTGACACCTGGGAGTCCCTGGCCAAAGACCGGCGTAAGTGGAGGAAGTGCATCTGGGAGGGTGCTGAGCTCCTCGAGTCTCGTCACCGAGAAATCAAGCGCAGGCAGGGAAGGAGTGTGCGGCAAACCAGACTCCCTGCCCACCCTTTCCTTCAACCACTGTCTGTTCCACCTGTGACAGAAACTGTGGTTCTCTTATTGGACTGTTCAGCCACCCAAGAACTCATGCTAAGAGTGGGAGCAAGTCTTCCTCGATTCCGAGGGACTGCCCATGATGATGATCTATGCTAATATATTACCCCCAACCCCATTAGCCCTTATCTTGGGTAGCACACTTTTTTGTGCCAACTTATCGAATGTCTTTTAGAAATCCAAATGTACTACATCCACTGGCTCCCCTTTATCTAACTTGCTAGTTACATCCTCAAAAAACTAATACATTTGTTAAACACGATTTCCCTTTCATAAAACCATGTTGACTCTGCCTAATCATATGATTTTCCAAGTGCCCTATTCCTACTTTGTTAATAATAGATTTAAACATTTTCACAAATAATCAGAAATAAATGGATAGCAAGCCAAAGAGAAGATATTATGGTGGTGAAAGAGGTTGGTTTTAAAGAGGAACGTAAAAGGAGGAGAGGAAGTTGAAGAGTCAGACTGGCTTATGCAGGGAACTCAGATTATGGGTCCTAAGTGGCTGAGGCACAGGCACCAATTATAAGGCGAAGGGAGGGAAGATGCACAAAAGGCCACAGTTGGAGGAACAGAGAGCTCAGGGGTGGAGTTTTAAATGTTCTCATAGGTCAGAAAAATTCACTATATTGGTTGATACAAGAATTTCAGTTCAGTGCTTTGTACTACTTTATTCCAGTTGTGGCTTAGTAGGACTCTGGCCTCTGGTTGAAGCCCCACTCCAGACACTGGATCACATGATCTAGGCTGCCACTTCAGTGCAGTACTGAGGGAGTTCTACATTGCTGTAGGTGCCGTCTTTTGGGTGACTGCAAGTCCTTTTTTCCTCGTTTCATTTTTGTGTACTTATTTTTTTATGTTGTCTGAGTTTGATTAGCAGTGAATCAAACTCACTGGTTACTTTACTCGTGATTAATGTGTGTTACATAGAAACATAGAAAATAGTTGCAGCAGTAGGCCATTCGGCCCTTCGAGTCTGCACCACCATTCAATATGATCATAGTTGATCATGCAACTTCAATACCCCATTCCTGCTTTCTCTTCATACCCCTTGATCCCTTTAACCATAAGGGCTCAAGGGGTATGGAGAGAAAAAAAGAATGGGGTACTGAAGTTGCATGATCAGCCATGATCATATTGAATGGTGGTGCAGGCTCGAAGGGCCGAATGGCCTATTGCTGCATCTATTTTCTATGTTTCTATGTAACACACATTAATCACGAGTAAAGTAACCAGTGCGTTTGATTCACTGCTAATCAAACTCAGACAACACAAAAAGAAATAAGTACACAATTGGAAGCATTTATCTAATTTATAACAGAGTATGATGCTCCTTGCCACATTATTTAATCTGTAATTAAACCTTTTCCTGCACTTTGCATTGCTTTCATCCTTTTGTGTAGGCTCATAATATCCAAGCAAACCTGGATATTATGCAGTTCAATCCACTCACTATAATACTGGGAGGATATATTTCTCTCTAATTTAAGCGAAGGTGCCATCAATATGCCATATTTTCCAGGATAATGGAAAAATAGGAATGCATATCCAAAATATCTACACTCAGTAACAATAGTTTATTTATTTACATGTTCATGTACATGTTTACTTATATGTTCAATGTGAGCCTTATGAAAAGTGATGCATGATAGCTTCATCGATGCCTCACACAGTCAAGTGGTCTGCTCTGGGCCTTCCCTGAGTCCTTCCCTTAACATCTGTTACTGTTTCCCGCAATTACAATTACATAAGTGGTTACTAAGATTTGCATCGATCACAAAGAACTGAAAGTCCTTCTCAGAATTATACTGAGTACCCCATTGAAATATAGAGTTTGAAAATACAACTTTAATGGCTTAGACATATATCTACAATCAAGGATATTTACTTCATCTAATTGCCCTTGTGTTTGAATATTAGGATTTAACACAGGGCTTCAAGCTGTAACCTTTGTCACCTGTGAATATGGAAATGGCTTTAGGCACACGCAGCAGACACAGCGCATATGTGGTACACAGTGATGGTTAACAAGCAACCATTCAGCAAACAGTTCTCCATTTTCAAACATCCTGCATACTCCTGAATGTACATGAATAAAACAATCAGACTGGACTTGAAGAATTTGGCACATAAGTTGGTAATGATTTTCTAGATATTATATATCACCTGTACATTCTCAAAGTGGTAACATTTTCTCTTTCAAGAACAGGTGCCAGTGGAATTAGCTAGAGTATGAAAAGATTGTTGAATAGACGATGGATGTTGTGGTGACCTTCACTCGTACAAACACAATTCATTGGAATATCATACTCCAAATGGTTTTTAAATTCTTCCCTCAGGATACACAACCTCAGCTTATTATACCGGACGGTGTGTCAGATCAGTCAAACAAATTAGTCAATAGCCTGCAGATTTTAGGGGCAGAATCTCCTTTCTATACCTCCTTATTGTCAAGTAGTTTATAAGCACTTGGCATTTTGGAATGACTTTTGTGACAGCTGAGTTTTACATGCAATACCATTGATTAATGCAGCAAGAAATGTAGACAGTGTGAAACATGATGACAATCATTGCACAGCAGAGGAACTGTTAGCACCTCTTAAAATACAAGTGAAACATAACTGTGGTGTTAAGTGCACTGGAGGGTTTCATTAACATAACTTAAAAAGATGATCACAGGCTGATGTGTATGTAGCTAGTGCAGTGCATACCATATTTACATGACATAATGCACCACTAACAATGGTATAGCACTAACTAATATAGTGCCCATTACATGGTACATGACAGGCTTAATGCTCATACTAAAGGGAATAGCCCGGAATTTGTGGTCAGCGACGAAGCGAATGTGATCGCCGCTGGTCCCGAAGTATAGAAACATAGGGCTAAATTTTACACTTTTTGTGCATGCATAATGCCCAATTAATGTCCATTTTACCGCTGAAATGACGTGTAACACCCAGATATCGCTCATTTAGCCACAAAATGAAAACTGACGCCCAATTTTCGGACACTCATCGCCAAGCGTTACTTTACCCATGTGCGTAAGGCTGGGAAAAAAATAATACCACCCGTCCACTTTTTTGGGGCGGAATCATCAGAATGGGCAAAACCAACATCCTTAATATCGGCCAGCGTTATTTTCCGCACGTAATTCATGCCGAGATTCAATAATACCGACCGCCCACTTTTTTTTGTCGTAAAGATCACATTTGCCGAAACTAACGGCCATGAGATCGCCCAGTGTGACTTTCACCACCTCCCACACATCTCGTGGAACTGTTCTGAACTAATCACAGCGGTGTGACGCCATTTTTCAAATCGCAGGTCGTGTCATAGAAAAGGCTGCTTCAACTTCGGGGGAGTTTCGATTGACTCTGGCGTTCTTCTCAGGTGTAGTGACCATCTCAACAGACATATTTTCAGACTCTGGACGACTGGGGTTTACTGTAGGTGTATTTTAATGAGGAAATTATTGCTTCTGATCAATCGCTATTATACTTTCATTGCAATGGGGCCAGCCATTTTTCAACCTGCATCGATTAATACGCAGATACTGCAGAGTGCAAATGGCTCAATGTCTAATGCACATCATTATGTGCCCAATTTAAGACATGCCAGAATGAGGAGGAGGTCCAGACCATACACACCCCACACTTACAGGGAGAAGAGGTCTTACCTCGGCGTGTCCGAGCACACTTGCCTTCAGAGACTGCTATCCACAAGGTGGTGATCAATGAAATATGCGAGCTCATCAGGCCACATATGCAGCCTGCCAACAGGACATCACTGTCGAGCGAGGTCAAGGTCACCGTGGCACTGTCTTTCTACGCGTCCAGTTCCTTTCGGGCCTCGGGGTCGAGATTACTCCTCTGTCTCACCATGCCACACATCGCTGCATTAGACAGGTCACGGAGGCCCTGTACGCATGGAGGCTCAGACTGACAGGGCTGGAGCATTCTACTGCTAAGTTAAGTTCCCCAGGGTGCAGGGAGCAACACAGTGCACTCACATCGCCATGCGGGCACCTTCTCAGGACCCAGAGCTTTTTCGTAACCGAAAAGGATTTCACTCCCTGAAGGTCCTACTAGTTGTCAACCACAACCAGATCATAATGGCACGAATGCCAAATGTCCGGGCAGCTTCAATAATTCTCACATCCTGCGTGAGAGCACTGTCTCTGACATGTTTAATAGTCAGCCACAAGGACAACGCTGGCTGCTTGGTGACAACCGATATGGCCTAACCACCTGGCTGATGACCCCCCCGTGTGTGACACCCACACTGAGGCCGAGAAGAGATACAACCAGAGCCACAGAGACACACACAATGTGGTCCAGAAAACAATAACTGCACTTAAGCAACGCTTTAGATGCCTGGAGCACTCAGGAAGGGAGCTACAATTATACCCCGAGCAAGTAGCTAAATTTGTGCTCATGTGCTCCATGCTGCACAACCTGGCTATCAGGAGGGGACAAGAATTGCCAGCAGGGACTGATGCTCCACCTCAGGAGAGAGAGGAAGAGGACAACGAGGGGCTGGATGCTGACCTCGGGCCAGACAATCAGGTTGACTATGCAACTATGCCCACGACCCTCTCCAGACCGCAGGAAAGTGCCCGTGGTGGCTATATAGCTGCAAGACTTTTACATCAGGAGCTCATAACTGAATGATATGCCTGAAGGAATGTTGCTTTGAGTGACAACGCTGACACACTGCTGTGTGTGTGCAGCTCAGACATCAATGGGGTGTATCACCTTGGTGCCAGTTAAAGTTTAAGTCGATTGAAGTTAAGTTTTATTTAAGTCTTTCATGTTAAGGAATCACCAGTATGTAATGGTCCAGCTATCTGAGACAGTGCGCAACAAGGTTATGTTGAATAAAACATTTTTTATACAACCATTGGTCTGAAATCATAAGTATCATGGGCAAAAACACCCCACCCCTGCCCACACCCCACTTTTTCCACCATTGACATCAATCAAATGGTCAACATGTCCAGCAACACAGAATACAAAGGCAAAGCAGGAGGGTGGTCCCCTCCCCGAATACATTACAACAAATTGCATACACCAGATGGAGATATATCACCTGCGGACATGCACCTCACCTTCCTTCCCCCTTCCCCTTCTTCTCCCCTTGTCTACCCCTTCCCCTCCTCGCTCCACGCCGCCTGGCCGAGGAGCTCCTCAGGTGGTGCCTCATTGAGGGGGGGATGGAGGCAGAGGCGGTGGTTGCACGGGTATGGGAGTGGGGATGCCGATGGGGGAACATTTTCGGATCCAGAAGCGTGATCTTGGTCCTGCCTCTCCTCTGTCTTTTGCAGTGGTGCTGCGGAACCTAGTGGTGGAGTGCCGCGCTCGGGGACCACTGGGAGGCCTGTGCCAGTAGTGTTCCAGGCTATCGCCTCCAGGGCCTCCGCCATCCCTGGAACGTACTCAGTCATGGTGGCCAGCTGTCGGGATATGCCTCCCCAATGCATCGAGGATCTGTTCACCAATGCTTACATTCCTCCGGGACAACTGTACTATCTCTCCGCTCTCATGTGGCGTTCAAGGACCAGACCTGCTGCATCCACGAAACCTGCGCGGGGTCGGCGCCATCCGGGGACAAATGGGGTGCCCTGTGGTGAGGTGCTTGGGCCCGGTACCTCCAGAGTGGAGGCGAGAATGGCCGGAGGAGCACTAGATGGTCTTGGGGTGAAATGGCTTCAGGAGCGTGGTGATGCAAGTTCCTCGAAGTCTGCGCTCTCATCCGTAGAGAACAGACCCAGCGGATTGATGGGCGAGAATCGGTGCTTCTCAGCACTAGATCTAGGGATAGTCTGGCAAGTCGACCTCCGTGCCCCCACCTTCTGGCATCTGTGGTCTTGCCTGGGGCCGCGCTGCTGGCTGAGCTGCAAAACACAAATGAGGTTAGTAGAGGAGAAGGGGGTGCTAGGGTCACAAGTGCTACACACAGCATGTGCATGACAAAAGCACCATCACTATCAAAATCATCACAGACATCACATTTCTTGACCCACAACATATTCTGCATTGCAATAATTTTCATTAGGCCAGCAAAATTTATAGGACTATTTTAGAAATCATCTATCATATATGATTGTTCGGATATGAGTGGGTGTGGCATCTATTGACTTTACATCACACAATGGTGTAAAATTACTCACATGGCATCACTTCAGGTTCTGCAGATGCTTGCATGGCCATCTGCGGGTGCTTCTCCACAAGTGTGAGCACCCGCTCCTCCATCTCAGTGATATCATTCGAAACTGGTGGCCCCGCACCCGTTTGCCTCTGCATGGACCTCATCATCAGTAGCTTCTTCTGTAAAAGGTAACAGGACAACATGGCATGAAATCATTGTGTGATATCATTGCTAGGTACTGTCACAGAGACTGATACAGCACATAACCGACAGATGTAATCAGGATTATTATGATAATTATCATTCCTTACCTGAAGACGTACACCGTGACCACAGGCTTTGACTACAATACTCCCGGTAAAAGTGAAAGACCTCACATCTGCTGATAGTCACTCATGACTCTTACAAATCAAATTATATAAATACACAAGTACATGTAAATAAATGTAATACTTTTGCGGACCCGACAAGGTGGTTCCATCGTTTGCAGCATTGGTTGCCCTCACGCACCTCATTGATCGCCGACAAGACTGCCTCTGCTATCTTGGCCCATATCTTCTGGTAGGCCTTTGGGGTGGGCTTCCCATGCCCTCTCTGTGTCAAATCACCCCAGCGTAACTCAACCTCCTCGCTCTTTTGTGCCCTCCAATGTGCTCCTCTCCCAGCTGACTGCTCTCGCCAGCGTCAGTCTCCACAGCGTGCTGTGTTGCCTCCTCCTCTCCCTCCATTATAGGCACCAAATTCAGGCAAATATGTGGCTGGTAACAGCTCATTTTTTTTTCCCAATTTGCTTAATGCTCGAAACTCTCCCTCCTTCCTCCCAAAGCAGCCACACCACACCAACACACGCCTTCACTCCCTTTCATCTCCCTCTCTATCTGTCTCCTCTTCTGTGCAAGTCCTCCTGAATTGAGGGAATCGAGCGTTGCCATGCCGTTGCTAAGATGGCGACACTTTACGGCGGAAGGTCAGAGAGATTTATTGATAACGCCTATTTCAAATCGCTCGCGGTAATGCCCAATTTCAAAAGTGGAAACGAGGGGCTTTGAGAATCCATTTTTACCGACCATGGTGGAAATATCGCCCATTTTTGGGGCGATCTGCACAAAAGTGTAAAATCTAGCCCATTGAAACATAGAAAATAGGAGCAGACCCTTCGAACCTTCACCGCCATTCAATATGATCTTGGCTGATCCTGTATCTCAACAGCATATTCCTGCTTTTTCCCACACCCTTTGATGCCTATGCACAAGGATCTCGCGGTCTCTGTGTTGAGAACTTCGGGTTTTCCGACATTCAATTCAAATTAACGGAGGTTAATGGAGATCCCCTAGTGTGAACTGTTGTGACATCAACAAACTGTCCAAGCAGCCAATGAAAATTCTCACAGATAGCGAACAAGGAAATGAGTAAGCTTTTAAACTTTTTTTAAATGTTAGAAAGAGCAAAACAAAGATTGGGGCTCTCACATGGGGAATGGCAAACCTGAAATAAAGATGGACAAACTTAAAATGTTTTAAAAACTTTAAAAAGTTTCTTAATTTTAATTTGAATTAAAATGGATAAATTTCACACTGCACAAAATAAAAATTCATTTTTCAGTCCCTTTATAGTTGTTAAGCAATAAATAAACTGTTAAAACCCCAGTTACACCTAATCCGTTTAGGTCTAACTTTTAGCAGGGAAATTAACAGCGTACCCACTGCAGAAGAGCAAACGTTTTTGTCTCTTTCCTTGATTTGAGTGATACACTGTTTGCCTCTGTGGGAGGATACAGCGCAGTCTGTGTTGGACTGTGAACGACAGACCACAACTTCAGGATTTCCACATGCGCCCGGGCATACGTAAAATCCCGAAGTTGCGGGCATTTTTAAACGTGGAATGATGGCGAATGCAGCAAGAGCCTCCACATTTTGAATAGCCTCACAGCTGTGTACCTTGGTGAGTTTTATGGGCACCACTCACAATGGGGCTTTAAGTAGAAATGATGCAGCTGGTGAGCAATTTACAGATTGGGCCTCATTCACAGATGTCCACCTGCTTTTTGACCCGAAACAACCAGGGGCTTTCCCTCTGCTTTCTGACAGAAAATAATAATGGGTGCTTGAAAACTTCCCCATGAAAACCTGACACCATCGCATTATTCTGCACGTCAGCTTTCGATCTCAGGTGATTGAATCAGCAACAAAACTGCGCTGGAATTTGTACCGCCAAAGTTGAAAATGAGATACACCATATGGAGCCGATCCCAAAGAACTGTGCGATATTCTTGTTATGTATGGAGAAAGAGTCAGACTGAACATTGTGAGCTCAAAATAAAATGTGACCTTAGACTTTTATTGCAGGTGTCCAGAGTGCCTCTCCAACACGTGAGGCCTCCTTAAATACCTGTGCTCCCAAGGGCTTATGGGATCCCTTGGGACTCCAAGGGATGAGCCCTCTGGTGGCTGTGCAGAGTAAATACAAGTATACATATATAACAACACTCCCCCCACCCCCCAAAGTCAGTAGTATAACTATTTACAATGTGAGTCGATCTGGGGCCCTTCTTGCCCTGGTTGATCGTCTCGGTGTGAAAGCTGGTATTGTTGGAACATTTGTTGGGCTCTTGCTGGGCTACTGTGCAGCTGGGCTTGCTTGGCTGTCTGGTGTGTTGGGTCCTGTTGGGCTGCTGTGGATGATGGGTTCTGCTTCGTGGTCAATCGTGGTGCCACTTGCCACTGGTGTGTGTGTTGGGGGATCAAAAAAGGTAGGGTCCAAGGTGGGCTGCTCAGGATAGTCCGTGAATCTGAGTTTGATTTGTTCCAAGTATTTCCGATGAATGAATCCATTTGAAAGTTTGACCTGAAACACCCTGCTCCCCTCTTTGGCCACGAAAGTGCCGGGAAGCCACTTGGGACCTTGTCCATAATTAAATACAAATACAGGATCATTGATTTCAATCTCGCATGACACATTTGTGCTCTCATGGTATGCACTTTGTTGAAGCCACTTGCTCTCTACCTGTTCATGTAGATCAGGGTGAACTAACGAGAGCCTTGTCTTCAGTGCTCTTTTCATAAGCAGTTCAGCAGGTGGGATCCCAGTGAGCGAGTGGGGTCTCGTGCGGTAGCTAAGCAGGAATGGGGATAGATGAGTCTGTGGTGAGCCTTCAGATACCCTCTTCAAGCCTTGCTTGGTGGTTTGCACTGCTCTCTCTGCCTGACCATTGGATGCTGGTTTAAACGGGGCAAATGTGACATGTTTGATCCCGTTACGGGTCATGAATTCTTTGAATTCAGCACTGGTAAAACATGGCCCGTTGTTGCTCACCAGGACTTTGGGTAGGCCGTGTGTGGCAAACACAGCCCGCAGGCTTTCTGTAGTGGCAGTGGACATGCTAGCCGACATTATCTCACATTCAATTCACTTGGAGTACATATCTACCACCATAAGCAACATTTTACTCAAGAATGGGCCTCAGTCGACATGTACCCTAGACCACGGTTTGGAGGGCCAAGACCATAAACTTAGCGGCGCCTCCCTGGGCACATTGCTTAACTGTGAGCATGTATTACATCTGTGAACGCAGGACTCTAAGTCCGCATCGATAGCGGGCCACCACACGTGGGATCTGGCTATCGCTTTCATCATTACGATGCCTGGGTGGGTACTGTGGAAGTCATTGATGAAGGTGTCTCTGCCCGTCTTGGGAACCACTAAACGATTGCCCCACAGAAGGCAGTCTGCCTGTATAGACATTTCATCTTTGCGCCACTGTAACGGCTTTATCCCTTCCTGCATTTCCACTGGGACACTGGACCAGCTCCCATGAAGCACAAAGCTTTTGATTCGGGATAATAAGGCATCCTGGCTCATCCAGGTTTTGATCTGCCGGGCAGTGACGGGTGATTGCTCACTCTCAAATGCTTCCGTAACCATGGCTAAATCTGCGGACTGCGCCATTTCCACCCCCGTAGTGGGCAATGGCAGCCTGCTGAGAGCATCGGCGCAGTTTTCTGTGCCTGGCCTGTGGCAGATGGCATAGTTGTATGTGGACAACGTGAGCGCCCATCTCTGGATGCGGGCTGATGCGTTGGTATTTAGCCCTTCACTCTCGGAAAACAGTGATGTAAGTGGCTTATGATCAGTTTCCAATTCGAATTTTAGCCCAAACAGTTATTGATGCATTTTCTTTACCCCATAGACACAAACTAACGCTTCTTTCTCAATCATGCTGTAGGCTCTCTCAGCCTTAGACAGATTCCTGGATGCATAAGCAACCGGTTGCAATTTCCCGAAATCATTAGCTGTTGCAATACACACCCGACGCCATATGACAACGCATCACATGCTAGTACCAAATGCTTACATGGATCATACAACACAAGCAATTTGTTTGAGCATAACAATATTCTTGATTTTACAAAGGTATTTTCTTGGATTTTGCCCCAAACCCATTCGTCCCTTTTGTCATCGTAAGATGTGCAGTGGTTCTAACAGTGTGCTGAGACCCGGTAAGAAGTTACCGAAGTAGTTCAGGAACCCCAGAAACGTCCGCAGCTCCGTCACATTCTGTGGCCTCGGTGCGTTCTTGATTGCCTCCATTTTCGCGTTGGTGGGCCTGATGCCAACCGCCGCAATCCTCCTTCCCAAGAACTCCACTTCAGGCACCAGGAAAACGCACTTTGAGCATTTTAACCTGAGCCCCACGTGGTTGAGTCAACTAAAAACCTCCTCCAGGTTCTGCAGATGCTCGACTGTGTTCCGACCTGTGACCAAGATGTCGTCCTGGAAGACCACGGTGTGCGGGACCAACTTCAGTAAGCTTTCCATGTTTCTCCGGAATATCGCTGCAGCTGATCGAATTCCAAACGGGTATCTGTTATTAAAAAAAAGACCTTTGTGTATGTTGAAGCAGGTGAGGCCCTTCGATGATTTCTCCAGTTCCTGTGTCATGTAGGCTGAAGTCAGATCCAGCTTCCTGAATGTCTTTCCTCCCGCCAGCATTGCAAAGAGGTCGTAGGCCTTTGGTAGTTGGCATTGGTCCTACAGGGAGAAACGATTGATAGTTACTTTATAATCACCACAGATTTTGACATGCCACCACCCTTGAGGACTGGGACAATAGGACTCACTCATTGAACTCGATCGGTGAAATGATGCCCTCTCTTTGCAGCGGTCTAGCTTAATCTCTACCCTTTCTTTCATCAAGTACGGAACTGCTCTTGCCTTGTGATGGACCTTGTCAAGTCCCTCATAACTTTATACATTTCGATAAGATCACATCTCATTCTTCTGAATTCCAGTGAGTAGAGGCCCAACCGACTCAACCTTTCTCAATAAGTCAACCCCCTCATCCCCGGAATCAACTTAGTGAACCTTCTCTGAGCAGCCTCCAAAGCAAGTATATCCTTTTGTAAATATGGAAAACAAAACTGCACGCAGTATTCCAGGTGTGGCCTCACCAATATCTTATATAGCTGTAGTAAGGCTTCACTGCTTTATATAAACATAGAAACAAAAACAAATAGGTGCATGAGTCGGCCATTCGGCCCTTTGAGCCTGCACAGCCATTCAATAAGATCATGGCTGATCATTCCCTCATTACCCCTTTCCTGCTTTCTCTCCATACCCCTTAATCCCCTTAGCCGTAAGGGCCATATCTAACTCCCTCTTGAATATATCCAATGAACTGGCATCAACAACTCTCTGCAGCAGGGAATTCCATAGGTTAACAACTCTCTGAGTGAAGAGGTTTCTCCTCATCTCAGTCCTAAATAGCCTACCCCTTCTCCTAAGACTATGTCCCCTCGTTCTGGACTTCCCCAACATCGGGAACATTCTTTCCGCATCTAACTTGTCCAGTCCCGTCAGAATCTTGTACGTTTCTATGAGATCCCCTCTCATCCTTCTACACTCCAGTGAATAAAGACCCAGTTGATCCAGTCTCTCCTCATATGACAGCCCAGCCATCCCTGGAATCAGTCTGGTGAACCTTCGCTCCACTCCCTCAATAGCAAGAACGTCCTTCCTCAGATTAGGAGATCAAAACTGAACACAATATTCCAGGTGAGGCCTCACTAAGGCCCTGTACAACTGCAGTAAGACCTCCCTGCTCCTATACTCAAATCCCCTAGCTATGAAGGCCAACATACCATTTTACTTCTTCACCGCCTGCTGTAACTGCATGCCAACTTTCAATGACTGATGAACCATGACATCCAGGTCTTGTTGCACTTCCCCTTTTCCTAATCTGTCGCCATTCAGATAATATTCTGTCTTCCTGTTTTTTGCCACCAAAGTGGATAACCTCACATTTAGCCACGTTATACTGCACCTGCCAGGCATTTGCCCACTCACCTAACCTGTCCATGTTACCCTGCAGCCTCTTAGCGTCCTCCTCACAGCGCACACCGCCATCCAGTTTAGTGTCATTCGCAAACTTGGAGATATTACACTCAATTCCTTCATCTAAATCGTTAATGTATATTGTAAAGAGCTGGGGTCCCAGCACTGAGCCCTGCGGCACTCCACTAGTCACTGCCTGCCATTCTGAAAAGGACCCGTTTATCCCGACTCTCTGCTTCCTGTCTGCCAACCAGTTCTCTCGCCACGTCAGTACATTACCCTCAATACCATGCGCTTTGATTTTGAACACCAATCTCTTGTGTGGGACCTTGTCAAATGCCTTCTGGAAGTCGAAATACACCACATCCACTGGTTCTCCCTTGTCCACTCTACTAGTTACATCCTCAAAGAACTCCAGCAAATTTGTCAAACATGACTTCCCCTTCATAAATCCATGCTGACTCTGCCTGACCGAATTTTGCTTTTCCAAATGTCCTGCTACTGCTTCTTTAATAATGGACTCCAACATTTTCCCAACCACAGATGTTAGGCTAACTGGTCTATAGTTTCCTGCTTTTTGTCTGCCTCCTTTTTTAAATATGCAGTTTTCCAATTTGCTGGGACCGCCCCAGAATCCAAGGAATTTTGGTAAATTACAACCAATGCATCCACAATCCCTGCCGCTACTTCTCTTAAGAAGCGAGAATGTAAGCCATCAGGTCCAGGGGATTTATCTGCCTTTAGTCCCATTATCTTACTGAGTACCACCTCCTTAGTGATTGTGATTGTGTTAAGTTCCTCCCCCACTATAGCCCCTTGACTATCCACTGTCGGAATATTGTTAGTGTCCTCTACCGTAAAGACTGATACAAAATATTTGTTCAGAGTTTCTGCCATCTCCATGTTCCCCATTACTAATTCCCCGGTCTCGTCCGTTAAGGGATCAACATTTACTTTTGCCATTCTTTTCTGTTTTATGTACCTACAGAAACTCTTGCTATCTGTTTTTATATTTTGTGCTAGTTTACTTTCATAGTCTATCTTCCCTTTCTTAATCATTTTTTTAGTCATTCTTTGCTGGCTTTTAAAAGCTTCCCAGTCTTCTGTCCTCCCACTAGTTTTGGCCACTTTTTACATCCTTGTTTTTAATTGGATATCATCTTTTATTTCTTTAGTTAGCCACGGATGGCTATCTTTTCTCTTACACCCTTGCCTCCTCACTGCATTATATTTTTCTTGAGAGGTGTGAAATATCTCCTTAAATGTATACCACTGTTCATCACTGTCCTACACTTTAATCTATTTTCCCAGTCCACTTTACCCAACTCTGCCCTCATACCTTCATAGAAAATAGGTGCAGGAGTAGGCCATTCGGCCCTTTAGGCTTAGTATGCTGGTTAGAGATCCAACTTTCTCACCCTCCCACTGAAATTGAAATTCTATCATGCCATGATCACTCATTCCAAGGGGATCCTTTACTAGGAGATTGTTTATTAATCCTGTCTCATTACACAGGACTAGATTGAAGATAGCTTGCCCCCGGTTGGTTCCATTACATACTGCTCAAGGAACCGTTCCTTACGCATTCTATAAACTCCTCCTCAAGGCTACCCTGACCAATTTGATTTCTCCAATCAATATGGAGGTTTAAATCACCCATGATTATTCCTGTTCCCTTTTTACAAGCCCCCACTAGTTCCTGGTTTATGTTCCGACCGACAGAGTTGCTACTGTTAGGGGGCCTATAGAGTACTTTTTCCCCTTATTGTTCCTTATCTCCACCCAAACTGTTTCAACACCCTTATCATCTGAGCCAATATCATTTCTTACTATTGCAGTGATTCCATTCTTTACCAATAGAGCTACCCCACCTCCTTTTCCTTTCTGTCTGTCCTTCCAGATTGTCAAGTACCCCTGAATATTTAATTCCCAGTCCTGGTCACCTTGCAACCACGTCTCTGTAATGGCTATCAGATTATTACCATTTGTCTCAATTTGTGCCATCAACTCACCTATTTTGTTCCAAATACTACGTGCATTTAGACAAAGTGCCTTTAAGTTTGTTTTATGACCCTTTTCTCCTGCTTATATCCTCTCTCCTTCAAACTCACTATCTTTATTTTTGCTTTCTAATTCCAGCTTTACTCCCCTCCCTACTGAATCTATTTTCAGGTTCCCATCCCCCTGCCAAGCTAGTTTAAACCCTCCCCAACAGCACTAGCAAACCCCCCGCGAGGATGTTGGTCCTGGCTCTGTTGAGGTGCAACCCGCCCGGCTTTTATGTTAACCACCATTCTATTCTCATATTCTCTCTTTGCCAATCTTATTTTCCTCTTCACTTCACCCCCCAACTAATTGTATTTGGCTTGGTTCTCACTTGAAGAATTCACCTGACATGCATCATACACCCTGATTTTTTGTTTCATCATATTCTCTATCTCCCTCGTCATCCAATGAGCCCTGGCTTTGGCTCCCTTACCTTTCCCTCTTGTTGGAATGTACCTTGCCTGTACCTGAAACATCTCCTCCTTGAAGATCGCCCTTTGTTTCATTACAAATTTTCCTGTCAGTCTTTGGTTCTATTTTACCCTGGCTAGATCCCCTCTCATCCCATTGAAGTTAACCCTCTTCCAATTTAGAAGTTCCACTTTTGATTGTTCCTTGCTCTTCTCTATTACAAATCTAAACCTTATGATACGATGATCACTCTTACCCAAGTGTTCTCTCACAGACACTTGGTCCACTTGACCTAGCTCATTCCCCAGCACCAGATCCAGCAATGCCTGTTTTCTCGTTGGGCTGAGAACATACTTGTTACATTCATAATAAATGGTCAGACTGAGTACTGTGTGTAATGAGCAAGTGTGACCTTAGCTTCTTTATTAAGGTTCCAGAGTGCAGGTACCTCGTGGGTGGCTTGCTTATATGCTGTGCTCCCAAGTGATGCTGTCATCCCTTGGGACTCCAACAGGTAGGCCCTCTGGTGGACAGGTGTGATGCAGATTACAAGGGGTTAAATACATAACATGACTCCCCCGTGAAGTCAACAGTACACTTATTTACAAGGTGAGATGATCTGGGGCTTTGCGCTCCCTTGTCGGTCGTCTCGCTACAAATGCTGGTGTGGGTGGGTTGGTCAGTTCTTCACTGGGCTGTTGGGCAACCGGCCTTGCCAGGCTGCTGGGGATGATCAGTTCGGTTTCATGGTCAACTGTGATGTCAGTTGCCACTTGTGTCTGTGTTGGAAGGTCAAAGTTGGTGGTGTCCACTTCAGGTTGTTCATAGCTGTTGGTGAACCGCAATTTGATTTGGTCAAAGTGTTTTCTGTGCGTTTGTCCATTGGTCAGTTTGACCTGAAATACCCTACTCCCCTCTTTGGCTATGACCATGTCAGTGAACCATTTGGGACCATGCCCATAATCAAGCACAAACATAGGATCATTGATTTCAATATCACGTGACAAATTTGCGCGGTCATGATACACACTTTGTTGATGCCGCTTGTCCTCCACGTGATCATGGCAATCAGGACAAGAGAGAGCCTTGTTTTAAGCGCCCTTTTCATGAGCAGCTCAGCTGGAGGAATCCCGGTGAGTGAGTGGGGTCTGGTGCGGTAGCTGAGCAGTACTTGGGACAACCGGGTCTGCAGGGAGCCTTCTGACACGCGTTTCAAGCTTTGCTTGATGGTCTGAACTGACCGTTCTGTCTGGCCATTGGATGCGGGCTTGAACGGGGCAGATGTGACATGTTTGATCCCGTTGCGGGTCATGAATTTTTTGAATTCAGCATTGGTGAAGCACAGCCCATTGTCGCTGACTAGGACATCAGGCAAGCCGTGCGTGGCAAACATGGCTCGTATGCTTTCAATGGTGGCCGTGGATGTGCTTACAGACATTATTGCACATTCAATCCACTTTGAGTAAGCATCCACGACAAGCAAAAACATTTTGCCTAGGAATGGGCCCGCATAGTCGACATGGATCCTCGACCACGGTTTGGATGGCCATGACCACAAACTTAGCGATGCCTCTCTGGGTGCATTACTCAACTGAGAGCAAGTGTTGCACTGGCGCATACCTGACTCTAAATCTGAGTCGATGCCAGGCCACCACATATGGGATCTGGCTATGGCTTTCATCATTACGATGCCTGGATGGGTGTTGTGCAGTTCTCAAATAAATGTGTCTCTGCCTTTCTTGGGCAAGACTACGCGATTGCTCCACAAAAGACATTCCGCCTGCAGGGACAGCTCATCTTTGCATCTGTGGAATGGCTTCATCGCTTCCTGCGTCTCCACTGGGACACGGGACCAGCTCCCATGGAGGACACAGTTTTTTTACCAAGGACAATAAAGGATCCTGGCTGGTCCAGGTCCTGATCTGGCGAGCCGTAATGGGAGATTTCTCATTCTCAATTGCCTCCATGACCATGAGCAAGTCCGCTGGCTGTGCCATTTCAACCCCAGTGGTGGGCAATGATAACCGACTGAAAGCATCTGCACAGTTCTCTGTGCCCGGTCTGTGGCGAATTACATAGTTGTATGCCAACATTGTGAGCACCCATCTTTAGATGTGGACAGAGGCTTTGGTATTAATCCCTTTGCTCTCCAAGAATAGCGATATGAACGGCTTGTGGTCAGTTTCAAGCTCGAACTTGAGGCCAAATAAGTACTGGTGCATTTTATTTTACCCCATAAACGCACTCCAGAGCATCTTTTTGAACCATGCTGTAGGCCCTTTCGGCCTTGGACAAATTCCTGGATGCATACGCAACTGGTTGCAAAATTCCCGATTCATTAGCCTGTTGTAACACACACCCGAACCCGTATGACGACGCATCACAAACTAACACCAATCGTTTACATGGGTTATACAGGACAAGCAGTTTGTTAGAACACAATAAGTTTCTGGCTTTCTTAAAGGCAGCCTCTTGTGAATTTCCCCATACCCAGTCGTCTCCTTTGTGCAGTAGCGCATGTAGGGGTTCTAGCAAGATGCTTAACCCAGGTAGGAAATTACCAAAGTAGTTAAGGAGCCCCAGGAACGACCGCAGCTCCGTCATGTTCTGTGGTCGCGGAGCGTTCTTGATGGCCGCCGTCTTGGCATCGGTGGGTCTGATGCCATCTGCTGCGATTCTCCTTCCTCAGAATTCAACGTCCTGTGCTAGGAAAACACACTTTGAGCATTTCAACCTGAGTCCCACGCGATCCAACCGACTCAGAATCTCTTCCAGATTCTTCAAGTGCTCCAAGGTGTCCCGACCTATAACCAATATGTCGTCCTGGAAGACCACTGTGCAAGGAACTGACTTTAGCAGGCTCTCTATGTTCCGCTGGAAGATCGTTGCAGCCCACCGAATCCCAAAAGGGCACCAGTTATAGATAAACAGACCTTTGTGCGTGTTGATGCAGATGAGGCCTTTCGAAGACTCCTCCAGCTCCTGCATCATGTAGGCCAAGGTCAGGTCCAGTTTGGTGAACGTGTTCCCTCCAGCCAGGGTCGCGAATAGGTTGTCTTCCTTGGGTAGCGGATACTGGTCCTGCAGCGAAAAACGGTTAATCGTTACTTTATAGTCCCCGCAAATTCTAACCGTATCATTCTCGTTGAGTATCGGAACAATTGGTCTGGCCCAGTCGTTGAATTCCACCGGCGTGATGATGCCTTCACATTGCAGCCTGTCCAGCTCGATTTCCACTTTTTCAGGCATCATGTACGGTACCGCCCAAGCCGTGTGGTGGATGGGTCGTGTACCGGGAACCAGATGGATCTGCACTTTCGCCCCCGAAAAGCTTCCAATGCCTGGCTCGAATAACGAAGGGAACTTGCTTAGAACCTGGGTACATGCGGTGTCGTTGATGGACGAAAGCTTTCGGATGTTGTCCCAATTCCAGCGGATTTTCCCCAGCCAGCTTCTGCCAAACAACGTGGGCCATCCCCGGCACAATCCACAGCGGGAGTTCATGTACTGCTCCATCATAGGAGACTTTGACTTCAGCACTGCCAACTACAGGGATTAGTTCCTTGGTGTAAGTCCTTAGTTTGGTATGAATGGGGCTGAGCTTGGGCCTGTGTGCCTTCTTCCCCCACAGCCTGTCGAAGGCCGTTTTACTTATTATGGACTGACTCGCACCCGTGTCCAGCTCTATAGACACTAGAATACCGTTCAGTTCAACTTTCAACAGTATTGGTGGGTATTTTGTCATGAACGTGTGTACCCCGTACACCTCTGCCTCCTTTGTACGAGTTTCCAATTCCGTCTGATCCACTGTGGATTGATCTTCCTCTGCAACGTGGTGGTTTGCAGGGTTTGCAAGGTTTGCAGCTCACCTGCACATACGTTGGAGGTGTCCCATTGTTCTGCAGCCATTGCATGCATAGTGCTTAAAGCGGCATTGATGGGGCCAATGATCACCCCCGCAGCGCTAACAGGGTGTTAACTGCCTAGCATTAACAGATGATGGCGGACTCTGGGTAAATTGCGGTCGGGCCACAGCTGCCGGCGTGTACGTTCTGCCCTGTACATTTCTGCTCAAAACCGACGTTACTGTATGCACAGTACTGGCCGAAACATCTTTGTTCTGCGAAATCTGCTTGGTATTGTCGCTGGTGGACATAAATGCCTGGGCTATCGTTATGGCTTTACTCAGATTCGGAGATTCTACAGTCAACAGTTTGCGTTGGATTGTCTCATGTCTGATGCCCATTACAAAATAATCTCTGAGCATTTGTTCAAGGAATCCCTCAAACTCACAATGTCCTGCAAGGCGCCTTAGTTCAGCGATGTAGGTCGCCTCTTCCTGGCCCTACAATTGTTGACACGTGTAGAACCGATATCTTGCCATCAAAATGCTTTCCGTAGGATTTGGGTGCTCCCGGACCAGCGAACACAGTTCTTCATAGGATTTCTCTGTTGGTTTTGCCGGGGCCAGGAGATTCTTCATGAGGCGATAGGTTGTTGCCCCACAGACAGTTAGGAGGATCACCTTTTGTTTGGTCACGTTCTCACAGCTCGTTGGCCACAAAGTATTGGTCGAGTCTCTCCGCGAACGCCTCCCAATCGTCCCCCTCTGAGAACTTCTCTAGGATGCTGACTGTTCTTTGCATTTTCGCACAGTTGTTCGTTACCTTGTTGCCAATTATTACACTCATAATAAATGGTCAGACTGACTACTGTGTGTAATGAGCAAGTGTGACCTTAGCTACTTTATTAAGGTTCCAGAGTGCAGGTACCTCGTGGGTAGCCTGCTTATATACTGTGCTCCCAAGGGAAGTTGGGATCCCTTGGGACTTCAACAGGTAGGCCCTTTCATAGACAGGTGTGATGCAGGTTACAAGGGGTTAAATACATAACAATACTGGTCAAGGAAGTTCTCCTGAACACATTTCAGAGCTTCCTCACCCTCCTTTCCCTTTGGTCTAACATTATCCCAATCGATATTTGGTTAGTTAAAGTCCCCCAATATCACCACTCTATAGTTCTTGCACATCTCTGTGATTTCCCTGCTGATTTGCTCCTCTATCTCTCTCTCACTATTTGGAGGCCTATAGAATATCCCCAATAGCGTGATCATACCCTTTTGCTTCTCAACGCTAACCAAATGAATTCTGTCCTTGCCCCCTCAAGGATATGCTCTCTTTCCAACACTACAATATCTTCCCTAATTAGTACTGCCATCCCACCTCCCTTGTATCCTTCCTCATATTTCCTCCATTTTGTGTCTCAGTTTGCGCTCCAGAGGGACGATAAATGGTGTTTCTGTGCATAACGCCGGGCATCCAGGTTTTAGTGTCCGGCCGGTAAATTAGTCTCCCCCAGCCTCCAGTTTGATTGAGATCATGAGCTGCACTGGCGCCCCGGATGGAAAATTCGGCCTTTTATGCCTCATTTAACGACTACTCCAGGAAACATCTGAAAAAAATGGCATTTTCAGGATGTAGCAGGCAGTATTGGTGACGTATTTAAATGGAGGGAGAAGGATCTTGCATCACAGGTCACATTGACTGTAACGGTTGTGCACAGCATGCTGCATCAAGCAGCAGTTTTATCTGCAAATTTGCAAATGACAGTTTTATCTGCAATTACAGTGTCTGTACAAGGTCAGTGAGAGAATTAATGGGGGCATTACTAGTTCACCAGCCTATTATGCTGGTTGCTATTAGCAAGCGGCTTCAAGCTAGAAGAAGGACTGCTGGCGATCTTGCGCCAACACGACAGCGCTGCCCGTCACAATGAAGGTGACTGGTGATGGCCTTCGATGCCTCCGGCTCCTTCCAGGCAGAAGCTGGGGATATATGCAGCATCTCTCAGTATGCTACACATTCGCAAGTCACAAAGGCTCTGTACGCCCGCAGTATGGACTTCATAAAGTTCCCAATGAGCAGGAACAGCCAGAATGAGTGAGCATTGAAGGCTTCCCAAGGGTTTAAGGAGCCATTGACTGTACACTCGTGGCCATTCATAGGCAAGAAAAATGCAGGGAACAGCACCAACCCTTGTACATGGCCTTCTTTGATGTTACAAAGGCCTTTGACACTGTTAACCTCGAGGGACTATGGAGCGTGCTCCTCCATTTCAGCTGCCCCCAAAAGTTTGTCGCCATCCTCCGCCTGCTCCACAACAACATGCAAGCCATGATCTTGACCAATGGATCCACCACAGACCCAATGCAGGTCTGGACCGGGGTCAAGCAGAGCTGCGTCATCGCGCCAACCCTCTTCTCGATCTTCCTCGATGAAATGCTCCACCTTACACTCAACAAGCTCCCCGCTGGAGTGGAACTAAACTATAGAACCAGTGGGAACCTGTTCAACCTTTGTCACCTCCAGGCCAGATCCAACACTGTCCCATCCTCTGACGTCGAGTTACAGTACACGGACGACCCTTGCATCTGCGCACATTCAGAGGCTGAACTCCAAGTCATTGTCAACATTTTCACCGAGGCGTACGAAAGCATGGGCCTTACACTAAACATCCGTAAGACAAAGGTCCTCCACCAACCTGATCCCACCACATAGCACTGCCCCCCCATCATCAAGATCCACAGCGCAGCCCTGACAAAGTGGACCACTTTCCATACCTCGGGAGACTATTATCAACAAGGGCAGACATCGATGACGAGGTTCAACACCACCTCCAGTGCGCCAGTGCAGCCTTCGACCGCCTGAGGAAGAGAGTGTTCGAAGATCAGGCCCTCAAATCTGGCACCAAGCTCATGGTCTACAGGACTGTAGTGATACCCGCCCTCCTGTATGGCTCAGAGATGTGGACCACATACAGTAGGCACCTAAAATCGCTGGAGAAATACCATCAACAATGTCTCCGCAAAATCCTGCAAATCCCCTGGGAGGACAGACACACCAACGTCAATGTTCTCGCTCAAGCCAACATCCCCAGCATTGAAACATTGACCACACTCGACCAGCTCCGTCGGGTGGACTATATTGTCCGCATGCTGGACACAAGACTCCCAAAGCAAGTGCTCTACTCGGAACTCCTGCACGGCAAGCGAGCCCCAAGTGGGAAGAGGAAATGTTTCAAGGACACCCTCAAAGCCTCCTTGATAAAGTGCAACATCCCCACCGACACCTGGGAGCCCCTGTCCCAAAGACTGCCCTAAGTGGAGGAACAGCATCTGGGAGGGCACTGAGCACCTCGAATCTCATCGCAGAGAGTATGCAGAAAACAAGCGCAGGCAGTGGAAGGAGTGTGAGGCAAACCAGACTCCCCAGCCACCCTTTCCTCCAACGTCTGTCTGTCCCACCTGCGACGGAGACTGTAATTCCCATATTGGACTATTCAGTCACCTGAGAACTAACTTTTGGAGTGGAAGCAAGTCTACCTCGATTTCGAGGGACTGCCTATGATGACTGCATACAGTTTTGGTCTCCTTATTTTGAGGAAGGATATATTTGTATTGGAGACAGTTCAGAGAACATAAGAACATAAGAAATATGAGCAGGAGTAGGCCATACGGCCCCTCGAGCCTGCTCCGCCATTTAATATGATCATAGAAACATAGAAAATAGGTGCAGGAGTAGGCCATTCGGCCCTTCGAGCCTGCACCGCCATTCAATGAGTTCATGGCTGAACATGCAACTTCAGCACCCCATTCCTGCTTTTTCGCCATACCCCTTGATCCCCCTAGTAGTAAGGACTACATCTAACTCCTTTAATCATGGCTGATCCAATCATGGACTCAGATCCACTTCCCTGCCCGCTTTCCATAAACCCTATTCCCTTATCAGTTAAGAAACTGTCTATCTCTGTCTTAAATCCATTCAATGTCCCAGCTTCCACAGCACCCTGAGGCAGCGAATTCCACAGATTTACAACCCTCTGAGAGAAGAAATTTCTTCTCATCACAGTTTTAAATGGGTGGCCCCTTATTCTAAGATTATGCCCCCTAGTTCTTGTCTCCCCCCATCAGTGAAAACATCCTCTCTGCATCCACCTTGTCAAGCCCCCTAATAATCTTATACGTTTCGATAAGATCACCTCTCACTCTTCTGAATTCCAATGAGTAGAGGCCCAATCTACTCATCCTTTCCTCATAAGTCAACCCCCTCATCTCCGGAATCAACCTAGTGAACCTTCTCTGAACTGCCTCCAAAGCAAGTATATCCTTTGGCGTGTGGCCTCACCAATACCCTGGAGTGTGTACGAGATGTTTTTTTAGACCAGTATGTTGAGGAGCCTACTAGGGAACAGGCTATCTTAGATTTGGTATTGTGTAATGAGAAGGAGTTAATTATCTTCAGGTTGAATCTGTCAAATTTTGACGTAATGTTTCGTTTGAGTCTTTTTGTGCAGTGTCCTTTGGGGAAGATTGACCATAACATGATTGAATTCTTTATTAAGATGGAAATTGAAGTAGTCTAATCTGAAACTAGGGTCCTGAATCTAAACAAAGGAAACTATGAAGGTATGAGGAATGAATTGACTATGATAGATTGGGAAGATTCATTAAAAGGCATGATGGTGGATAGGCAATGGCTAACATTTAAGGAACGAATGCAGGAATTGCAACAGTTATACATTCGTTTCTGGCGTAAAACCACAAAAGGAATAGTGGCCTAATCATGGCTAACAAAAGAAATTAAGGATAGTATTAGATTCAAAGAGGAGTTATACAAAGTTGCCAGAAAAAATAGCAAGCCTGAGGATTGGGAGCAGTTTAGAATTCAGCAAAAAAGGACCAAGAGATTGATTAAGAGGGGAAAAATAGAATATGAGAGTAAACTTGCAAGGAACATAAAAACCGACTGCAAAATTTTCTACAAGTACATAAAAAGAAAAAGATTAGTGAAGACAAATGTAGGTCATTTACAGACAGAAATGGGAGAATTTATAATGGGGAACAACAAAATGGCAGAACAATTAAATAAATACTTTGGTTCTGTCTTCACATAAGAGGACACAAATAACGTCTCAGAAATGCTAGGGAACCAAGGGTCCAGTGAGCAAGAGGAATTAACGGAAATAATTATTACTAAGAAAATAGTGCTGGAGAAACTAATGGGATTGAAGACCGATAAATCCCAGGGCCTGATAATCTGCATCCCAGAGTATTAAAGAGGTAGCTGTCATGTATCCAGACATATTTACTACTTGTACTATTACATATGATGTGCCACCAGAAGGCACTACTATGGGAAACTTGTGCACCAGCTGTATGGTCACTAAGGTGTGCCACCAGAGGGCACTGCAGTGGGAGACTTGTAGGTTACCTGTACAGGTATGCCAGGCCTAGTATAAAAGGCAGGCCACCATGTGTGATCATTACTCTGGAGTTATATTAAATCGACTCAGGTCACTACAGTTCAAGTGCAATACTTTGCCTCGTGGAGTCATTACCAGAGCATCGAAAGATATAACAATTGGCGACGAGATTACGGACTTTCACGCGAAAATGGCTAACTTTAGTACGCTGCAGCAGTTCACTGATGGGGATGATTGGGACACCTTTGTGGAGAGGCTCAACCATTTCTTCACAGCAAACGACCTGGCAGGCGATGATCTGACCATGCTGACTTATAAGCGCAAAGCTATCCTGCTCACCAGTTGTGGGCCCACCTTCTATGGCCTCGTCAGGGACTTGCTGGCACCAGCGAAGATAACGACCAAGACGTACGAGGAGCTTGTAACGCTGATCCAAGAACAACTCAAGCCCAAAGAGAGCATCCTCATAACCAGACACCGGTTTTACACCCACCGACGGCCTGAAGGCTAGGAAATTTCAAAATATGCTGCAGACCTCAGGAGGCTGGCGGCACCATGTGATTTCGGCGAACATCTCACTGAAGCACTGCAGGATATCTTTGTCATCGGAATCGGCCACGAGGGCCTTCTTCACAGGCTACTGTCTGCGGATACGACAGTCACACTGCAGAAGGCCATCATCATGAGCCAGCATTCATGGCCTCGACCTGCGGCTCTAGGCGGATGACTCAGCCTCAGGACTCAAACCCGGCAAGTACCGTACACAGACTGGCGCCTTTTAAAGACTGGACTTTAGAACGTGAATCTCCTCAGGGGGAGAGAACAGGTCACCGAGTTCCTTAAATCTGAGTCCGCTGAGGGGGGCTAATCGGTTAGCACCATGCTGGCGTTGCGGAGGGAATCACAGGGCTCATCAATGCCGTTTTAAGGACTACGTGTGTAAAGGGTGCAGCACAAAGGGCCACCTCCAGTAAATATGTAAAAGAAATATGACTCACTGTGTTGATGAAGAGGCTGCAGAGGGCTATGAATCCAGCACGGATTATGAAGAAGTTGTCAAAGAGGCTGCTCAGCCCCACAATGAGGTGTACGGAATGTTTACCTGCACCACAGAATGTTCCCCATTGAGAATGGAAGTTGAAATAAATGGCGCTCCAGTCTACATGGAGGTGGACACAGGGGCAAGCCAGTCAGTAATGAATCAAAAGGCCTTTGAGAGGCTATTTGACAATCAAGCTGAACGACCCAAGTGGTCCCGGCTCAGGCAAAGCTGCGCACCTACACCAATGAACTTATCCCAGTCGTTGGTAGTGAGAATGTAAAGGTACTCCATGATGACGTGGTGCACAAGTTACCACTGTGGATTGTTGGAGGTGATGGACCAATGCTATTCAGAAGAAGGTGGATGGAGAAGATCCATTGGAGCTGGGAAGATTTCATTCCTGCGCTCAGAGGCAAAGCAAGCCCCCACCTGAGGTTGGATCTGGCACCAGAGAGCAGATCAGCACAGCACCCGAGGTGATCCAGCTGAGACAACCCGAACGCACCTTCCAGGCCCCAGTGGCAGGACTCCGGAGGAAGAAAATTGGATCCAAAGGTGACTTCCCAACTTTGGTGGCAGAACCCGGGGAGAAGAGGATCACAGCAGTCGACATCGTGGATGGAAGAAAGATGTTGCCAAACCACAAGGTGCAGCGCTGATGGAGCAACACGTGGTACCAAGCGAAAAATATGGTTGGGGTAAAGATAGCAAGGCTGTCTTAAAGGAGGTCAGCAACCCACCACACTTAAAGGGACAGTTCTACATTCTCAATCAATGTAACATTAACTGTGAGTTAAATGTAAAGCTTGTAATTGATGATCAGAGTTTTATACATGTAATAAGCAAAGAAAACTCGTGCGATTGCGATGGGAGCTACAGTTTATCTACAATGAGTAATGAAACATTGTGCGATGCAGGATTTCAACTGTATTCAGATAATGCAGCGGGCAAACATCCATCGGGAGCACACAGGTCCAGCGGGCTACCCAATGCTGTAGCCTGCGTCCCTGGGACCAGAGTGATGCACCATGGAGTGTGGCCACAAGCAGCTAATATAGACAAGATGCAGAGCAAGCGATCTCAGGAGGGCAACGGCACCGGTATCGATACCCTGCCCCTGATTGGCTCCATCTCTCAGGCACCCGATGGCACCAACTGCCATGTGCCTGAAAGAGCAAACCGCACTCAAGCACAGCTCCCAGACCCTATCGCCACCAAGGCTACACCCGGGAATGAAGGGTCACCCGCAACGGTTCTCCCAAATGGGACTGGGACCAGCCAGGATCCCAAACCAAATAACGCCCAGGCAAGCGAGACAGCAGTTCCCTGCGCATTGCTAGACGACTGCTCCTCAGGGAGCAGCAGCGACCTGGGGCATAAGGAAAGGACAGGGAGGTCACAGGCATCTGTGAACCTTCCTGATGCTAGGAGCAACGGCAAAAGCCCCGAGAGCAGGCAACTTGAGCCAACCGGGTTCCCACTGCCAGCACTGGGCACCGCACTGCCACCAGACTACCTGGACACCATCCAGCAGTTCTGGAACTAGTTTGTCCCCACGCACCGGTGCTGACACCAGTACTGATTCCAAGTATGTATCAAGAATGTACCTCACCAATCAAATGTACTTCACAACTGTACCACAAATGTAATGATGTAAATGCAAATGTTTTTTTCTGGGCTTGAATGTACATGAATGTAATGAGCCACCGGCATAATCGAAATGTGGGGGCAGGGAATGGAGTGGTCATGGACTCACAAACAGAAACCGACAGCAACTCTACTGCCAACGAAATATCACCTATTCCCCCAAGATGGAAACGACCCTCCAAGGGTCAACGAGATAGAGCTAAGCCCAGAGCATAGTCAATGTATGAAGGCAATTTGCACTAAGGACTTGGGGGAGAGTGGTGTCATGTATCCAGATATGCTTATTGCTTGCACTATTACATATGATGTACCACCAGAGGGCACTACTATGGGAAACTTGTACACCAGCTATATGGTCACGAAGGTGTGCCACCAGAGGGCACTGCAGTGGGAGACTTGTAGGTTACCTTACAGGTGTGCCAGGCCCAGTATAAAAGGCAGGTCACCATGTGTGATGCTCATTCTGGAGTAATATTAAATGGATTAAGGTCACTACAGTTCAAGTGCAGTATTTTGCCTCGTGGAATCATTATCAGAGCATCTAAAGACATAACAGTAGCCATGGAAATAGTAGATGCATTGGTTGTCATCTTCCAAAATTCTATAGATTATGGAACAGTTCCTGCAGATTGGAGGGTGGCAAGTGTAACCCCACTATTTAAAAAAGGAGGGAGAGAAAAAACATGGAACTACAGACCAGTTAGCCTAACATCAATAGTAGGGAAAATGCTAAAGTCTATTATAAAGGATGTGATAATGACACACTTAGATAATATCAATGGAATTAGACAAAGTCAACATGGATTTATGAAAGGAAAATCACGTTTGACAAACCTACTGGAGTTTTTTGAGGAGGTAACTGATAAATAGATAAGGGAGAACCAGTGGATGTAGTGTATTTGGATTTTCAGAAGGCCTTTGATAAAGTCCCACATAAGATTAAAGCACATAGGATTGGGGGTAATGTATCGGCATGGATTGAAAATTGGTTAACTGATAGGAAACAGAGCGTAGGAATAAGCGGGTCTTTTTCAGGGTGGTGGGCAGTGACTAGTGGGGCACCACAGGGATCAGTGCTTGGGCCCCAGCTATTGACAGTATATATAAATGATTTGGATGAGGGAACCAAATGTAATATTTCCAAGTTTGCTGACGACACAAAACTAGGTGGAATTGTGAGTTGTGAGGAGGATGCAAAGAAGCTGCAAGGTGATTTAGATAGGTTGAGTGAATGGGCAAACACATGGCAGATTCAGTATAACGTAGATAAATGTGAAGTTATCCACTTTGGTAGGAAAAACATAAGGACAAAGTATTATTTAAATGGTGATGGCTTGGGAAGTATCGATGTACAGAGGGTACATGGGTGACCTTGTACAACAGTCATTGAAAGCAAACATGCAGGTGCAGCAAGCAGTTAGGAAGGCAAATGGTATGTTGGCCTTCATTGCAAGAGGATTTGTGTACAGGAGCAAGGATGTCTTACTACAGTTATACAGGGCCTTGGTGAGAACGCACCTGGAGTATTGTGTGCAGTTTTGGTCTCCTTACCTGAGAAAGGATATACTTGCCATAGAGGGAGTGCAGCGAAGGGTGACCAGACTGATTGCTGGGATGGCAGGAGAGATTGGATCGACTAGGCCTGTATTCACTAGAGTTTAGAAGAATGAGAGGGGATCTCATTGAAATGTATAAAATTCTGACTGGGTTGGATAGACTGGATGCGGGGAGGATGTTTCTACTGGCTGTGAAGTCTAGAACAAGGGTGCACAGTCTCAGGATACGGGGTAGGAAATTTAGGACTGAGATGAGGAAAAATGTTTTCACTCAGAGAGTGGTGAACCTCTGGAACTCTCTACTGTAGAAGGCTGTGGAGGCCAAGTCACTGAATATAGTTAAGAGTGAGATAGACAGATTTCTAGACAAAAAAGGCGTCAAGGGGTATGGGGAAAAAGCGGGAATATGGTGTTGAGATAGAGGATCAGCCATGATCATATTGAATGGCAGTGCAGACTCGAAGGGCTAAATGACCCACTACTGCTCCTATTTTCTATGTTTCTACGTTTTTATGTATAACTGTAGCAAGACTGCCTTGTTTTTATACTCCATCCCCTTTGCAATAAAGGCCAAGATTCCATTGGCTTTACTGATCACTTGCTGTAGCTGCATACTAACCTTTTGAGTTTCATGCACAAGTACCCCCAGGTCCTGCTGTATTGCAGCACTTTGCAATTTTTCTCCATTTAAATAATAACTTGCTCTTTGATTTTTTTTCTGCCAAAGTGCATAACCTCACACTTTACAACATTATACTCCATTTTCCAAATTTTTGCTCACTCACTTAGCCTGTCTATGTCCTTTTGCAGATTTTTTGTGTCCTCCTCACACATTGCTTTTCCTCCCATCTTTGTATCGTCAGCAAATATGGCTACGTTATACTCAGTCCCTTCTTCCAAGTCATTAATATAGATTGTAAATAGTTGGGGTACCAGCACTGATCCCTGTGGCACCCCACTAGTTACTGATTGCCAACCCGAGAATGAACCATTTATCCCGACTGGCTGTGAGAATGTTCACAAAGTTGATTCCAGAAATGAGGGGGTTGACTTATGAAGATATGTTTAGTAGTTTGGGAAAATACTCGTTGGAGTTCAGAGGAATGAGAGGTGATCTTATTGAAACATATAAGATAATGTGGGTGCTCGACAAGTTGAATGCAGAGAGGATATTTCCACTCATAGGAAAAACTAAAACTAAGGGACATAGGATTAGATTTTCCACTTTTTTTGCATGCTTAACGCCCACCTAACATGCATTTTACTGCTGAAATGACATATAACGCCCATATATCGCCCATTTATCCACAAAATGGAAACTGCTGGGAATTTTTTGGGAAATTATCACCGAGCGTTACTTTCCCCATGTGCTTAATGGTAAGAAAAAAATAATACTGCCTGCCCACATTTTTTGGGCAGAACCATCAGAATGGACGAAATCAACGCCCATAATATCGCCCATCGTTAATTTCCGCACTGATTTAACGCCGAGATTCAATAATACCGCCCACCCACTTTTTTTTGTCGTAAAGAGCATATTTACCGAAACTAGTGGTTATGAGATCGCCCAGTGTCATTTTCACCACCTTGCACACATATCGCCCACAATATCGCTCACCCAAAAAAACGCCCAGAAAAAGTGGAACTAACTGGAACTAATCACAGCATTATGGATGCCATATTCTACATCACATGTCACATCCTTTAAAAGGCTGCTGTATTTCAACCTCGGGGGAGTTCGGATGTATTCTGGAGGTCGTTGGAGTTGATGTGAACATCTGTACAAACATCTTGACCATACTGTGACTGATTGGAATTTGATAGGTGTCTTCGTCGGGACATTCATTGTTTGTGACCCTTTCTTGATGACCAATTACATGCTGCAGACTCAAATGGCCCAATGTAAGACATGCCAAACTGATGAGGAGGACCAGACGTTACACCCCCCGCAAATATAGGGAGAAACAGTCTTAGCTCGACTTGCCTGACACGACCTATCTTTGGAGACTGCGCTTCCACAAAGAGGTTATCATTGAGGTATGCCAGCTCATAAAGGGAGATCTGCAGCCTGCCAGCACCATCAGTACTGCACTGTCCGTCGAGGTCACCGCGGCACTGTCGTTCTACGCATCGGTTTATTTTCAGGCCACAGCTGGCGACATTTGCGGACTGTCTCAGCATGCCACACATTGCTGCATTAGATAGGTCACTGAAGCCCTGTACGCATGCAGGAGGGACTTGATCAGCTTCCCTATGACCAGGGAGGCACAGAGTGAGAGGGCTCGATGATTCTCCAGAATTGCAAACTTCCCCAAGGTGCAGGGAGCAATAGACTGTATGCACATCGTGATGCGGGCAACTTTTCAGGATGCGGAGGTTTTCAGGAACTGCAAGGGATTCCACTCCCTGAGTGTTCAACTCATTGTCGGCCACCAGCAAATTATAATGGCAATGAATACTCAATTTCCGGACAGCATCCATGATGCTCACATCCTGCGTGAGAGCAGTTTATCCGACTTATTTAACAATCAGCCACAAGGTCAATGCTGGATGCTTGGTGACAAAGGATATGGCCTCGCCACCTGGCTGATGACCCCTCTGCATGACACCCACATCAAAGCCGAGAAGCGATACAACAAGAGCCACAGAGTCACTCGCAATATCGTGGCGAAAACCATTGGAGTGCTTAAGCAGCACTTTAGATGCTTCGATTACTCAGAAGGTGAGCTCCAATACCACCCTGAGCAGGTAGCTCAATTCGTGGAGATGTGCTCCATGCTGCACAACTTGGCTATCAGGAGGGGACAAGAATTGCCTGATGAGTCTGACAGTCCACCTCACCAGAGAGAGGAAGAGGAGGATGAGGAGGTGGATGCTGACATCGGCCCAGACAATCAGGCTGATGCTGAAGCCATGCCCCTGCCCCCCTGTAGACTGCACAAAAGGGCCCGTGGTGGCATAAGAGCTGCAAGAGCCTTACGTCAGGAGCTCATCAATGAGCGCTTTGCCTGAAAGAATATTGGTGTTATTTACAAGGCTGACACACTGCTGGGTGTGCAGGTCATGCATCAATGGTGGGCATCATCTTGGTAACAGTTAAAGTTTAAGCTGATTGAAGTTAAGTGTAATTATACCCTTTGATGTTAAGGAATCACCGGCGTGTAATGGTGCAGCTATCTGAGTCAATGCGCAACAAGGTTTTGTTAAATAAAAAAGATTTAAACTGAACAGTTGTCGGAAATCATCAGTATTTCTGTAAAAAACAACCCTTCCCTTCCCCCCTCTCCGCTTCTCCTCCCCACCTCTACCCCTTCCCCTTCCCCTGCTAACTCCAAGCTGTGTGGCCGAGGAGCTTCTCAGGCGATGCATCATTGGCGGGGGGGGATGACGGCCGAACCGCTGCTTGGACGGATACGGAAGAGGATGGTCCCAAGGTGGGAAAGTGCTCCGTGCCAGAAGCAAGATGTTGCTCCTGGCTCTCATTTGTGGTTGGCAATGGAGGTGCGGCACCTTGGGGTGCAGTGCCGCGCTCCGGGGCCACTGGGAGCCCTCTGCCACCACTGTTCCTGGCTACCAGTTCCAGGGCGTCCACCATCCCTGCCATGTTATATCTTATTTGTCGGTCAAAAACTCGGTGCCAACTATGTTCTTGGTGCTTAGTAGGCTTTTTGCTGCTGGTGAATCTCCCTCGTGCCTCCCACAACAACCAAACAAGCACACACCACAGCCACACACGCTTGCAGTCCCTCTCAGCTCCCTCTCTCTGTCTCCTCTTCTGCGCATGTCATGATGACCCCTGACCTCCTAAATCGCATAAACGAGCATTGCCATGCCGTTGCTAAGGACGGCGACACTTTACGGCAGAAGGTCAGTGAGATTTAATGCTACCGCCTATTTCATATCGCTCGCGGTAATGCCCAATTTCAAAAATGGAGACTAGGTGCTTTGAGAATGGGTGAGAAGCTGGCCATCTCAAAATCCAATTTGACCATCCACGCCGCAAATAATGCTCCTTTTTGGGCGATAAGTGCAAAAGTGGAAAATCTAGCCCCTAGTTTTAGAATAAGGAGTCGCCCATTTAAGACAGAAATGAGGAGAAAGCAGGAATGGGGTACTGAAGTTGCATGTTCAGCCATGAGCTCATTGAATGGCGGTGCAGGTTAGAAGGGCCGAATGGCCTACTCCTGCACCTATTTTCTATGTTTCTATGTTTCTATGTTTCTCTCAGAGGGTTGTAAATCTATGGAATTCTCTGCCCCAGAGAGCTGTGGAGGCTGGGTCATTGAATATATTTAAGGTGGGGATCAACAGATTTTTGAGCGCGAAGGGAATAAAGGGTTATCATGAGTGGGCAGGAAAGTGGAGCTGAGTGCATGATCAGATCAGCCATGAGCTTATTAAATGGTGGAGCAGGCGCGAGGGGCCAAATGGCCTGCTCCTGCTGCTATTTCTTATGTTCTTATGTTTATGAAATCCATATAAGCAGTGGGAGTGTATTGCGAGGAACGTTCTCAATGATTAGGGAACAAGAGGTTATATGCACATTCGGAAGCAATGGCTGGAGAAGTCAGCCTTCTGGTTTGTGATGCATTTAGGAAACCACACCAAAGGCTGCAAGACTTTGAGAATAGGCAGATGCATGAAATACTGCACATAGTCACCTCCTGGGCAATTTCACGCCATAATTGTTTGAAAATAGTTGGGATAATCTATACAAATGTTCTATTGCTTTAGCCTATATTTGATGCCTGAAGTAACTGTTCCAAAATACTGGCTTTCTTATCTCTTCCTCAGAGACTTCGAATCAAAATTGTAATTGCTGACTTCTGCTGTCTTGTTATGTGTTACTAAGGTTAAGGATGAATTAACCACACAGTTTTAATTGATTATAAGTGTGCTATACCTATATAAGCAAGTGTTACATACAATAGGCAATTATAATTCATACCATCACCGATTCCTCAGACCCCCCTAATACTGATTAGTTCACTACCTTCAGCATTGTGTTGTGACCACCTATCTGTCTGCTCTTTGCCTGCTACAACTCTATATACCTTACAATTCCCCCCTTATGGCCCTTGGCTATATGCCCAAGATAGGCCATGTCCCAATTAATTCCTCATGGGTGAGCTTCCAGGGTTGTCCTGTCGCTTGGGTAGCGCTACTTCCCGAGCTGCAGGACCTACCTGTTGGCTTTCCCATCAAGGTTATACTAAATAAGTCCTTTCTGCCAGACTGTATAATTTCCCTTTATTTAATGTTTTAATTATAGTGCTGGCTAGGGCCTGCCTCTTAGTTAAGTCACACTTTTTACAGGATAATAATAGTAGGATGAACAGGATGATCCCTTGCACTACAACCAGTATATGTGACACTACCTGTATCCACGGATGCACTTGTACATTGAGTCCAGCATTCCAAAGTCTCTTATACCACGGCTGAATAGCCAACATTTTCTCTACCCTTCGCGGATAGAGTCTATCATTGTCCCATTGATGGTTTTTTCCTTCAGTTCAGAGTTTATAACGTATCCATTTATGTGTGTCTCGTCATGTAGGGTAAAACAGAAGTCAGTATTCATAACGGCACATGAGGTATCTCCACCTTTATTTGTGACCATCATCTCAGTCACCGTGGTGCTCACACACCATTCCCCATTTCCTCGTGTAGCAATGGTCATTTCATAGTCCCGGGCTAGTGGGATGATACTCAAGGTGCACCCGTCCACTTGGTCATATCCACAGTTATCTCTGAGCATTCGTAGTGGATCTCGACATAAAACAACTTGGTTATTTTTATAGCAATCATCTACGCTGAGACTCTTAGTACTGTTGTTCTCTTTAATTACATATCTGGATAGGTCATGGTAACGCACGTGAGTTTGATTGCTTATTTCTCCTACATTGTTTGTTTGGTATAGGGCATCTCTCTTTGTCACATCATACTGCCGTGTAGATAATACAAAACTTATTATATTTAAATGTCGGGATACACATCTGGCCTTTGGGACTCAAGCATGCCTGTTTCTCTGCACCTCACAAGCACAAGTCATGTTTTTGTCCAGGGTCCAGTTGGTAAATACATCAAGTGTTATCCAAACCGGCACCTTTCCATTCTGAAGTTGCTCTAGGTTATGTTGTATTCCACTGAGCAATTATGCTCCGTATCCTGTACATACTAGTTCTGTCTGTATGGTTTTACTCAAGTTTCATTCTGCTCTATTTATCGAATTTATAGTTCGGGTGTGGTCTTGCAATGTGTGGGCCACTTGTAATAATTCCCTTTCTGCGCCATTACCCAGTTGTGCCTGTACCTTTTCATTATCCTCATCCCTTTCCAGCAATCCCTGCAAGGTTCGTGTTAGGGCGTTAACTCGATCATCTATCGTGTGCAGGTCTATAGTGTTTACCGTCGCAACTCCCGGCACGTACCCCGTGCCTACCATTTCCAGTATTCCCTTTTTCCCGATTACATCTTTTACCTGACACTCTTCCCACATTAAACTTCATGGTTTTTGATTCAGGGCCTTTAAGTGCCCGCAGGGTCAGGTTTTTATACAGGCTTATAGTGCTTAACGCGCAGAAGTTGGGGATGGTTAAGTCTGTTAAATTTAGGAATACCGTAATTATTCACTGGCATACCCCAAAGTATATCTTATTCTTGGTCTGCCTTATTACCAATCCCCCTCTTACCCCAGCATTTATGTGCCCAAGTGTCCACCCTCAGTAAAAACGGCGCACCTCCATAAGGTGTGCCGACTTTCTGGAATAAAAAGGATGCCGAAAAATTATCTTGTGATTCTGCAAACTCCTCAGGACGTCTTCGTGCTCGGCGTGGTGCAGCACAAGAGGTCGGGGGCAGAACCAGGTTCCGGCGCTGAAAACAGTGCCAGGACCTCTACACATGTGCGCTACAGTGTGCGTGCATATGCAATAGCTCCTCGCCATCGAGACTGCGTGGGTGGGGCCCGAAGCACGCCGGCCCTAGGGCTGGCCAAATGGGTTTCCCAGGCGAAGATCGGAACTCAGACCTCCCTCCCGTTCAGCTCCCCACTCCCTCTACGCCTCTCTCCTCCCCTCCTTTTTTATTATTTTTTAAATTTTTTATTTTTTTATTTATTTGATTGATTTATTGGTTGAATTATTGATTTATTTATCATTTATTATTGATGATGGCTCTTTATTTGTAAAAGTGAAGTGTTTAATGTTTGTAAACTTCCCTCCAACCGCAATCTCTTGTTCCCTACACCTGATTTATAAGTTAGGCAAGGTTTTTCTGAGTGTACAAAAATCTACACTTACTCCATTCTAAAATCAGTTTGGAGTAAGTTTTCGCTGCCTATACTTGCAAAACAGGCGTAAGTAGCTGGATACGCTCCCTTTTGAAAAAAAAAATCTGTTCTAAAATGAAACTATTCTAACTCACTAGAACTGGAGCAAACTAAATGCCGAGAATTGCAATTTCTAAGATGCTTCATTCTAAACTAGTTGCTCCAAAAAAATAGGAGCAACTCAGGCCGAAACTTGAGCCCTATAATTGGACATGTTGGTGGCACTGGGGGTGTGTCTCGGGGAATAATTCTCCAACACCATTTATAGGCATCGGCATCTTGAGAGGCCGGGCATAATTTCCAATCATCCTTCCCTTGCTGGGGTAATCTGGAGAATTGAATGTAATATGGTGTGCACCTTATCTGCATCTCCCCCTTCTCCTGGGTGCAGTATCTTTGCCCCCCCGCCCTCCTGAGTGCAAAACACACCGTGATTTTATTCACCCAAATTATTAGTCCCGCTATATTTGCCCATCCCCATTATCGCTCCGACCCCTCGCCATGTTGTCTTATGCCTGTTAGTCCAACACTGCAATTTAAGTCCACTGTTGCTCCGACTGTCACCGTCAGCGTTCCTGATTCTTTATCACAACCAATATCGCCTGAGTCCCTGTAATACAGGCCTTGCTGTTCTTCAGCCGGTTGTCCTTGGTATGGGTTACCCCATGATGTTTCCACAAGCACCAGAATCCTGTAAAAAATAACATTTCCCGGTCATCAGCGGTTAATTTAGTGATTATACTTTTTCAACTGTATCCAGTGTTTCCACCTGCCGATACCCTTTATAACTACCAAGCACACATGTCCCTTACCATTCTCACCATCACCTGATTGGTCCCTTTGGGGTATTTGGATTTTCTGTTCCTTAGTGTTGTTCTCTAATTCCTTGATTACTTTCTGATCTCTAGCCTGTGCTTTTAAGTCATGTAACTGCTTACAGAGTTCCTTCACAACCTCTGTATCCTGTCTTTATAAGGTCCTTCGTCCTCGCTTCCTGTAACCAAGACTTCTGGCAGTCTCATAGCCCTTTCGGTCATTAGTTCAAAGGGTGTCAGTCCTGTCGTCTGACTCGAGGTTGCCCTGAGCTTCATCAGTACTCGGGGTAACCTGTCTACCCACCCTTTTCCAGTTTCCTCGATTGCTTTAGCGAGGGTTGTTTTTAAGGTCTTATTCGTTCGTTCCACTAATCCGGAGGATTCCAGATGGTATGGTATATGGAACCTTTGCCTAATCCCTAATAAAGCGCAGGCCTGTTTCATCACCTTCCGTGAAGTGTGTACCCTGATCTGAGTCCAGCTGTAGTGGCATTCCCCATCGGGGTATTATTTCCTCTGCTAGGATCCTGGCCACGGCTTCTGATGAACAATTTCTGGTGGCGAAAGCTTCTACCCACTTCGTAAATTGGTTTATTATCACTAGGCAGTATGTCTTCCCCTTGTTGCTGGGTAACGGTCCAGTAAAATCTATTTGCAAGTTTTCCCAGGGTCCTTTCGGTTGGGGCTGATGTCACATCCTGACATTTACTTTCCCCCCTGAGTTGTATTTTGCGCATATCACGCACCTTCTACAGTGGTCCTCTATATCTCTACCCATTCCCTTCCACCACCACCATCTGGACAAAGATGGTTGGGGTAATCCTCAGTTTTAGGCTTGCGCCAAACAAAACCCTTTTCCCACTGACTACTTTCACAACCCTCATTAGGTTTGTGGATGTTAAACTCAGCCTTTGCCCATTCTTTATCTTGCACAGCTTTCCACTCATCCAGGGTAATTTCCTGTGGGCCTTGTTCTTTGACCTCTTCTACTTTGTTTTCTTCGTTCTCAGAGTCAACTACTTGTTGCACTTCTCGCTCAGGTGCCTCTTCAGTAACAGCCAATTGATCAACTCACCAAGTTCATCCTTCACGGTTCCCCAGTTATGTGATCCACTGCCACCCCATTTGTCCTCTGGTTTCAGGCTACTGGAAGAGAAAGATCGGTCACTTCCACTATGCCTGTCAAATTCACGTTTTCCACGGGAGTCCAAACCATCACTCCGTCCGAGACCACGACCACACCCACTCCCTATTCCACCTCCACGTTCATGCAGTGGTCTGTCACGGTCAAGAGGCCTATTTTGAGATGAGAATGTTTTAGTTAAAACTAATGAAAGCTTTACTAATAGTTTCTGCTGTTTTAACAGATTCCTAATCTCTAAGCAAGTTTTGAAGGCACAAAGACTTTGGAAAAAAAATTCTTATATCGGGAAAGGTTTAAAAAAATTACGCAAAGTCACGTAATGATGTCAGGCCTTCTTACAAACCTGCAAAGGAGTTAACGCTTTCCATTGACAGCTGTTTTATACTGAACATTATTAATTTGGGTTTCTTAATAAGAGAAATGAAAAAGCAAGGATGGCAGCCAGAAGACTCACCTGACAGATAGAGGAAATGATGGGATAGTCAGAATAAGAATAAAATGGAGAAAGCCTATGTACTAATACTCACCTACTACAGAGGACAGATAAAAGAAATAGATACTCAAACAAAACAAATTCAAGAGTTAGAAGCTAAGATAAGTAAGCTGGAAGAGATAAAAGATGGGACCGGATAGATAGTGCAGTGCACAGACGTAGCAAAAAATGCAAAAATTTCTCAAGCACGGGATGTTTAAAGGCAGGCTAGGAGAAGCCCATCAAAAGATAATTAAGTTGGGATTTAAAGTGGGGCATGATTACGATGAAAATTTGGAGTGGGCAGAACACAGAGAAGTTAAAGTCAGAACAACGGGAGAAGATAGCTAAAATAACAGCAGGTATGTTAACAGCAGAGGCGAAAGGGGAGGAGACACACCCACGCGCAGCCCCTCTGATATGTTTTAACTGCAATCAAGAAGGTCCCTGCAGTAAAGAATGCCTGCAGCAAAAGAAAGGATACGGAAAATTTAGAGGGAAATCAAAATTCCCGGACCTGAACACAAAGCTCACTGACAGTACCCATTAAGACTCGACGCTGAGGCAGCGGTCTGTCAGATAGTGCAGGAATTCACCTGTTTGACCATCCATCAGTGTCTCCAGCTCCATATCAGTGAACCTGTTGGCTCCCCTTGCAGCTCTTACACCAGCCATCCTTCCAAACCCCTTCTGACCTCCTTCCAAACTCCTTCCCCCCTCTGGGCTTTGCTGCAAACCCTGGCCATTTAAAAGGCCAGGGAGCAGCTGGCTCATTAGAAATGCTTACCTGCATGCTGAATTTCTCAGTGGTGATAGTGCTTAAATTAAGACAGCCACACCACTGAAAAATCCACTTTGTAAGAGTTCATTAGCGCTGGAACCCATTTTTTCACTTTTGGAACTGAATATGGGGTGGCCTAGTCAGGAAAAAATGTCGATGTTAATGGCCCCAAAAAGGTGGGGGGAGCACCAGTTTTCCAGCAGTGCTGAATTTTGGACCCTTGAACTTTAACCTAACCAGCACAATTTCGAGCACATTTTGGCCAAAGTTTCTCGATTGAGCCCTATGATATATTCACAGAGCACAGCACACATAGCTTCCTAACATGGCATGCAGCTCTCTCGGAAGTCTATGGAAATCTGCCTAGTTCTGTTTATTATTAACCCTGCACTTACAGTACACAATACATCCACATCCACAGTGTGGAGCTACAGACATTACAAGCTTACAGACATTACACTTCTCCCTCCTTAATGAAGAAGCCATCATAACAAACATCATACATAACTTCCATGTTTATACATAACACAGGATATAAACTTATTTTTTTTCCATATTTACAAATTTAACTTTACCACTTGTTTTCTGTTTCGAAGAGGATACCTTCGCTCTTGAACAGAACCTTCCAAACATGGTGTCGATCTAAACTCATTCGAGGCTCATCCTGAGGAACACTTTCCTCCACGGAATTTCCTTGATTTTCATTTGAATTCACTTTAACTTCAGGCTCTTTGTTTCCCTGACTCGGACTCAGACTTTCATTCTGATTCTCTCCTGGATTTGTTTCCAGTACATTGGATTTAGGATTTGCTACTGGTGTATCAAAACTATCTGATGAGTCAGAAATAATTGAATCATTCCCACCTTCAACTCCTTCCATGTCTGTAGGTAAACTATGATCAATATGAACAAACCTAACCTGTCCATTATCAAACATCTTTATCAAATATGTGCGAGGACCACATATCTTCACCACTTTTCCTGGGAACCACTTTAACCATTTATGGTGATGGTTCTTCACTCTCACCTTCTGGTTTCATTGCACACTTCTCTCTTTTACTCTACCTCTATCCTGATTCTCTTTCTGTCTTAATTGTGTCTCTTCTACGGACTGTGCCAAATTTGGCTTTAACAACGAGAATCTGGTTCGTGGCTGTTGTTTGAGAAACAACTCTGCTGGTGTTCTACCAGTAGTTGTATGAGGAGTATTTCAATATGTAATCAAAAAATTAGCCAATTTGTGATCCAATGACAATTGTCGTTTCCTTGGATTTGGATCTAACATTTGTTTTATGAGGGCACGTTTTACAATTTGTACAGTGCGCTCTGCTGCACCATTTGAAGCAGGATAGTATGGTGGAACCTTGGTATGTTTCACACCATTTTTGCTCGTGAATTGTGCAAATTCTCCTAAATGAAATTGTGGTCCATAATCCGAAACAATTTCTTCAGGGAGGCCAAATGAAGAAAATAATTTTCGTAAAATGTCCAATGTTTTACTTGTTGTTATTTTCCACATTGGAAACACCTCAACCCACTTCGAATGGCTATCAATCACAATGAACAATTGTTGTCCTTATAACTCAGCAAAATCAATATGTAGCCTTTGCCACACCCTGGGAGGCCATTTCCATGGTTGTAATGCTACTGATGGTGGTTGCTTGCTTACCGATTGACATGTCATACACTGACTCACGATGTACTCTATATCTTTATCAAGACCTGGCCACCATAAATAACTGCGGACAAAGCTCTTGGTCAAGCACATTCCCAGGTGCTGGTCATGGCGGTCTCCTAATAATTTGGCCCTGAATTTATTTGGTATAACCACTCTTGCACCCCACATGATATAATCTTTATCGACTGATAATTCATTCCTATGAATGAAGAATGGATGTGTATCTTTGTCTGTTACCTGGTTTGGCCATCCATTTGCAATATACTCATACACCTTTGACATCACTAAGTCACGTTTGGTTGCTCTACCAATCTCTTCAGCTGTGACTGGCAGTTCATCAATGTATGAAAAATAAAACACTTCTTCCCTATTAGGTGTAACTCGTGATGGGGAAGGCAATCTAGACATTGGATCAGCATTATTGTGATCAGCTGATCATCTGTATTCAATATCATATGTATATGCTGACAAAATCAAAGCCCATCTCTGCATTCGGGCTGCAGCTAATGTTGGAACTGGGGACTTTGGATGGAGGATCGCTGTTTGGGGCTTATGGTCCGTAACGGTAGTAAACTTACGACCATACAAGTATTTGTGAAACTTCTTGACCCCAAAAATGAATGCCAAAGCTTCTCTTTCAATTTACGCATAATTACTCACACTGCCACTGAGATTGCGTGAAGCAAAAGCAATTGGTCTCTCCTCCCCACTACTTAATACATGAGAGATTGCTGCTCCAACTCCATATGGAGAGGCATTACATGCTAGCTTAATCTCCTTAGATATTTCATAGTGAACTAATATGGTGCTCTCTACCAATTTGCTTTTACACTCCTTGAATGCTGTATCGCATTCTTTCGATCACTTTCAATGGACCTGTTTTTTCAAAAGTTCATTCAGTGGATGTAATACTGTAGCCAAACTTCCCATAATAGTTCAAAAGACCCAAGAATGAACGAAGTTCAGTGACATTCCTGGGAGTGGGTGCATTTCTAATTGCATCCAATTTTTCCATGGTTGGATGTAAACCATCTTTGTCTACTCTGTACCCGAAGTACTCCACTGAATTTTGAAATAACTCACACTTACGAGCAGACACTCGTACTCTGCTTCTCTAGCCGTTTTGAGGACTTTATTCAATATGTTATTATGAATTTGCCTATTTGGTGCTGAAATTATTATGTCATCCAAATAACATACTATCCCTTCAATACCTTGCAAAATCTGATTCATCACCCCTTGGAATATGGCAGGGGCAGAAGACACTCCAAACGGTAGCCTATTAAATTGATATAGGCCTAGATGAGTATTTATAGTCAAACATAACTTGGACTCCTCATCTAGTTCAAGCTGTAAGTAGACATTCGTAAGATCCAGTTTTGAGAAGATCTGACTACCTGTCAGTGTTGTGAACAAATCTTCTATATTCGGCAATGTATTGGGGACATTACCCTCCAGAACCTGGTTTGCGGTTACTTTATAATCACCACACAATCTTACCTTACCATCAGACTTAGGTACAACAATGGGTGTAGCCCAATTACATCGATCTATCTTACAAATAATGTTCTCAGTCTCTAGTCTTTTGAGTTCTTGCTCAACTTTCTTCTTGAGTGTATATGATACGGAATGTAGCTTGCAGTAAACTGATCTAGCATCCTGCTGTACCCTGACACTCACCTTGAAGCTTGGATCGGACTGCCCGATTCGCAGAACACCTTCGGATACTGTTTGATAACCTCATCTGTTGATGAAAATCTCGCTTCCACACAGAAAATTTTACTCCAATCCAGCTTCAGTGAACTCAACCAATTTCTTCCTCGTAAGGCAGGCTTGTCTCCTTTCACTACTATTAGAGGCAAGCTCTGAAATTGATCTTTATATTTTACCGGTACGATGATACGACCTACCACAGGAATTTTCTCTCCCGAGTAGCCTCGCAGCTCTATCTTGGATTTCTCCAGTTGGAAATCATGCAATTTGTCGCGGTATAGTGACTCCAGTACTACACTCACGGAGGCACCCGTGTCAATTTCCATTGGTATCTTGAATCCCGCAAGATCTATGTGGATTTTGATGCTTTCCGAATCGCTGTCCGTTAACCTCATGCTCCTGATGATGTATAACTCTAACATCTCCTCATCCTGTTGTTGTTCTTCCATGCTATGTAGTCTCTTGGGATTTCTACTCATAGCTTTGAATGCTGGACTCATAGCTTTGTTAGCTGGTTTACCCTTCAGTCGGCATGCCTTCGCAAGATGCCCCGTCTTTCTGCAGAAGAAACACTCTGCCTTCACATATGGACAACTTTGAGCAATGTGTTGTCCTAGACACCTATAGAATGACTTCGACGCTCTGGTAGAATTTCCAGTTTCTGAGACTTTCGGCCATGCCCGTCTTTTACCTTGAACCTGCAGGTGATTTACCTCGGTTGGCTGACGACCGTAATTATTATTTAATTCTCGGAAATATTGTTCGGCCATGCCCATCGACCTTGCTGTCTGACAAGCAATCTCAACAGTCAAGTCATCCGTCGTCAATAACTTCCTTCTGATCACATCATTGTTCACCCCACAAACAAAATGATCCCATAATGCTTGGTTTTGAAAGTTTCCAAAATTACAGTGCATCGATAGCTTTTTTAATGCTACGATGTAATCATTGAAACTTTAATCAGTCTTTTGATTCCGAATCCCAAAATGATAGCTTTCAGCAATTTCTAACGGTTTGGGGTTATAGTGCTGCTCCAGCTTCGTTAAAATCTCTTTAAGCGTTGTGTCCTTTGGCTCGTCAGGCACAAGCAGATTAACAAGAATGTCATATAATGCCGGACCTGCCTCCGATAAGAAGATCGCTTTCTTACGTTCCAACACAGCCCGGTTCTGGATTGCATTGTCTGGAACTTTGATTATGTTATTTGCAATGAAATACAATTCTAGCCGATCCACATACACTTTAAAACATTCCCGGTCGCGTCTATATTCACCCAAATGTCCCAGTACACCTGTCATTTTAATCTCTAGCTGTTCACACCGTGTGCTATATTTTACCTTGGATTTTTGTAACTTTTTTCCAAAGACAGAAACTTCCAAAGTCTCTCTGTCGGCTGGCTGAATCCTTTACCAACAAAAATTAAGCTTTAAATCATCCGAAAAATCCCATCTTCTGTCGCCAAATGTGATATATTCATAGAGCACAGCACACACAGCTTCCTAACATGGCAGTCAGCTCTCTCGGAAGTCTCCGGAAATCTGCCGAGTTCTGTTTATTATTAACCCTGCACTTGCAGTACACAATACGTCCACATCCACAGTGTGGAGCTACAAACATTACAAGCTTACCGACATTACAAGCCCAAAGCAGAAACTCCAAGATTTAAGGATGCTTTTAAAGGCAGGGAGAGAATTAGCAACATCAAGCAGTTAAAGAAGAGGTTACAGAGAGTAAAGCCAAAGGTGGCTGAAGGTCCACCCACCAATGGTAGACTATTGGGGTGGGGGGGGGAAAGGTTAGGAGGCAAGAATGCCAGGACTGAAAGGCATGAGCTGGGTTTGGGCCTGGGAAAGAGATAGGATGGGATGAGGCCATTTAACAATTTGTAAATTCCATTTCCTTTAGTACTTTCTCCACCCTTCTCCCCCTTCCCCAGAAATGTTACATTTATGCTGGCAAGGCAGCGCATGAACACAGAAAAAGAGAATTCATTTTGTATATTTGCTAACCTTGCTCACTTGATATCATGTCACCTTTAGGATCTTGCAATGGTCCCACCATTTCCTTTTTTACCTACTTGCTGCAAATATATTGATAGACATGCTTAACATTTCCTTTAATATTTTATTTTGACCCCATTTTCTATCTAACATCACCTGGTCAGTTCCTTAATCGCCTTGATCTTACTTTTGTATTTGTCTCAGTCCACTGTAACATTATAGGCTGGATTTTCGAGGGGTTTGCGACCAGGTTTTCGCTGCGTTTTGACCCTCTGCGGCGAAAACCCGGTCGCAATGACCAGGCGAGATCCGCGGCTCCTTGTTTGCAGCAGCAATGGGACGTACCGGACGTGTAACGACCCGGATTGCGTTACTGTCCGAGTTTCGGCACTCTCCCGACCCGTACGCCACACCCAGAATAGCAACAGGTAAAACCTGTCGGTGTAGCCCTGCCAGCAGCGGTAAGTTAGAAAACCTGCAAAAAAGGTAAGTTAAAGTTTTTATTTTTTAATTTATTTGCAGTGATTAATTAGTTAAGGGCCTTTGGAATGTAAATTGTTTGATTTTTTTTCCCCTTCCCAAGGCCTCTCTCTCAGCGCAAATGACCCCCAGCCTAAAGTTGCCGAAACTTGCATTTTGCGCCGCAAATAATTATGGAACGCCTCACTGACGCAGACTCCAAAGGCCGAAAGTTCAGGCTAAAATCAATTGCACAGCAAAAACGGTAATTTTCATGTATTGCTATCGTTTTTGTCAAGTATCCTACATGGCTACTATTGGTACTATCACAAGGTGTGCCTCCAGAGGGCACAGCAGTGGGAGACTCGTAGGTTACCTGTACAGGTGTGCCTGGCCTAGTATAAAAGGCAAGCCACCGGTGTGATCCTCACTCTGGAGTTAAGTAATAAAGGACTAAGGTCACTACATTTCAAATACAACACACTGCCTCGTGGAGTCATTACTAGAGCATCTAAGGACACTACAATTGGCGATGAGATTATGAAATTTCACGCGGAAATGGCTACCCTTGGTACGTTGCAGCAGTTCGCCGATGGTGATGATTGGGATGCGTTTGTGGAGAGGCTAGAACATTTTTTCACAGCAAACGACCTGGCAGGAGATGACCCGGCCACACTGGCTGATAAGCACTGCGCTATCTTGCTAACCAGTTGTGGGTCCAACGTCTATGGCCTCGTCAGGGACTTGCTGTCACCAGCGAAGACATCGATCAAGTCGTACAAGGAGCTTGTAACCCTGATCCAGAAGAAACTCAAGCCCAAGGAGAGCATCCTCACAACCAGACATCGATTCCACACCCACTGACGGCCAAAGGCCAGGAAATCGCGAAGTACGCCGCAGACCTCAGGAGGCTGGCGACACCGTGCAAGTTCGGCACCCACCTCAACAAAGCGCTGCGGGACATTTTTGTCATTAGAATTGGCCATGAGGGCCTTCTTCACAAGCTACTGTTGGCGGGTATCACTGCAGAAGGTGATCTCTGTGAGCCAGTCATTCATGACCTCGACCTGCGGCTCTAGGCAGATGTCTCACCCTCAGGACTCAAACCCGGCAGGTACTGTGCTCAGAGTGGCGCCATTTAGAGGCTGGACTGTAGAGCGTGAACCCTCTCAGGGATGAGAGAACAGGCCCCTGAGTCCCCTAACTTAGAGTCCGCCGAGGGGGGCTAATCGAGTAGCACCATGCTGGCGTTGCGGAGGGAATCACAGGGCTCACCAGTGCCGTTTTAAAGACTATGTTTGCAAAGGCTGTAGCACAAAGGGCCACCTCCAGCGAATGTGTAAGAGAAATATGACTCACTGTGTCGATGAAGAGTCTGCAGATGGGCATGAATCCAGCGTGGATTATGAATCGATAGATAGAAAGGCAGCCCAGTCCCACGGGGAGATACATAACATGTTTACCTGCACCACCGAGTGTTCCCCGCTGAAGATGGAAGTTGAGATAGAGGGAAATCTTCATGGAAGTGGACATGGGGGCGAGCCAGTCAGTGATGAATCAAGGAGCCTTTGAGAGGCTATGGGACAATCAGGCTGAACGACCCAAGTTAGTCCCGGTTCAGGCAAAGCTGCGCACCTACACCCATGAAATTGTCCCAGTCGTTGGTAGTGCGAATGTAAAACTACTCCATGATGGCGCGGTGCATAAATTACCTCTGTGGATTGTTGCAGGTGATGGACCAACGCTGCTTGGCAGAAGGTGAATGGAGAAGATCCATTGGAAATGGAAAGACTTCATCCCTCCAGCCATCGAAGCCCTCTGCGTGCAGAAGCAAAGCAAGCCCTCACCTGGGAGTGACCCAGCACCAGTGAGCTGACCAGCACAGCACCCGAAACACAGACCGCTCAGCACGACTGCGTGGAGATGATCCAGCTGAGTCGACCCGAACGCACTTTCCAGGCTCCAGTGGCAGGACTCCGGAGGAAGAAAATCGGATCCAGAAGCGACTTCCCAACTTCGGAAGCAGAACCCGGGGAGAAGAGGATCACCGCAGTCGACATCGTGGACGAAGGAAAGATGGCGCCTGAACCACGAGGTGATGTGCTGATGGAGCAACACGTGGCACCAAATGGAGAAGCGGATTGGGGTAAAGCAAGCAAGACTCTCTTAAAGTAGGCCTGCAACCCACTATAATTGAAGGGACAGTTCCACACACTCAAACAATGTAATAAGAACTGTAACTCAGAGACAAAATGTGCAAATGATCATGTAAAATGTGTAACTGATAATCTGAATTGTTTACATGCAACCAGCGAGGAAAAGTCGCACGATTATGTAAAATGTGTACTTGATGATGTGAACTGTGCACATGCAACCAGCGAGGAAAAGTCGCACAATCGCGATTGGACCCATAGAGTGTCCATCATAAGTAAGGAAAAGTTGTGCGATGCAGGATTTCTACTGCATGCAGCCAATGCAGCGGGCAGACACCCATCGAGTGCACAGAGGTCCAGTGAGCTACCCAATGCTGTAGTCTGCGTCCCGGGGACCAGAAACATGCACCATGAAGTGTGGCCACAAGCAGCCAACACACACGAGCTGCAAAGCAAGTGACCTCAGCAGGGCAACAGCACCGGTATCGATACCATGCCCAGGGTCGGCTCCACCTCTCAGGCAATCGATGACACCAACTGCCACGAGCCTGAACGAGCAGATTGTACTAAGCTGCAGTCCCCAGACCCCAGCGCCATCAAGGCCATACTCCGAGATGTAGGGTCACCTGCCACTGTTCCCCCAAAGGAAACAGGCACCAGCCAGGATCCCAAACCAAACAATGCTCAGACCAGTGAGTCAGCAGTGACCTGTGCACTGCTAGACGACAGCCCCTCAGGGAGCAGCAGCCACCCGGGGTGCAAAGAAAGAACAGGGAGGTCACAGGCATTTGTGAAATGTCCTGACGCTAGGGACCACGGCAACAGCCCGAGAGCATGTCACGCGAGTTAACAGGGCTCCCCCTGCCAGCACCGGGCACTGAGCCGCCACCAGATTGCAGGGACACAACCCAGCAACTCTGGAACTAGCTTGTCCTCACTGCATTGATAAGGCATCTAACGTACTTGTTGCACAACGATACCACAAAAAAAAATGCAAAACCCACTTACCTGAACTTGAATGTACATGAATGTCAGGAGCCCCCGCCATAATCGATGTGGGAGGGGAGGGAGAATGAAGTGGTCAGGGACACACACGCACAAACAGCAACCACCAGCACGCTACTGCACCAATTACTCACCCAATGTTGAAGTGACCCGGCAAGCGTCAAGCAGACACAGCCCACATAGAGCTAAGCCCAGAGCACAGTCAATGCAGAGGCGATTTGCACTGAGGGCTCAGGGGGGAATGATGTCATGTATCCTACATGGCTACTGTTGGTACTATCACAAGGTGTGTCACCAGAGGGCACAGCAGTGGGAGACTCGTAGGTTACCTGTACATAGAAACATAGAAACATAGAAAATAGGTGCAGGAGTAGGCCATTCAGCCCTTCGAGCCTGCACCACCATTTAATAAGATCATTCACCTCAGTACCCCTTTCCTGCTCTCTCTCCCTACCCCTTGATCCCTTGAGCTGTCAGGGCCATATCTAACTCCCTCTTGAATATATCTAATGAACTGGCATCAACAACTCTCTGCGGTAGAGAATTCCAGAGGTTAACAACTCTCTGAGTGAAGAAGTTTCTCCTCATCTCGGTCCTAAATGGCTTACTCCTTATCTTTAGACTGTGACCCCTGGTTCTGGACTTTCCCAACATCGGGAACATTCTTCCTGCATCTAACCTGTCCAGTCTCATCAGAATTTTATATGTTTCTATGAGATCCCCTCTCATTCTTCTAAACTCCAGTGAATACAGGCCTAGTCGATCCATCCCTCCTCATATGTCAGTCCCGCCATCCCGGGAATCAGTCTGGTGAACCTTCGCTGCATTCCCTCAATAGCAAGAACGTCCTTCCTCAGATTAGGAGACCAAAACTGAACACAATATTCCAGGTGAGGCCTCACCAAGGCCCTGTACAACTGCATTAAGACCTCCCTGCTCCTATACTCAAATCCCCTAGCTATGAAGGCCAACATACCATTTGCCTTCTTCACCGCCTACTGTACCTGCATGCCAACTTTCAATGACTGATGTACCATGACACCCAGGTCTCCTTGCACTTCCCCTTTTCCTAATCTGCCGCCATTCAGATAATATTCTGCCTTCATGTTTTTGCCACCAAAGTGGATAACCTCACATTTATCCACATTATTCTCCATCTGCCATGCATTTGCCCACCCACCTAACCTGTCCAAGTCACCCTGCAGCCTCTTAGCATCCTCCTCACAGCTCACACCGCCACCCAGCTTAGTGTCATCTGCAAACTTGGAGATATTACATTCAATTCACTACAGTTCAAATGCAACACACTGCCTCATGGAGTTTTTACTAGAGCATCTAAGGACACTACAGTTTTCACCCCAAAACCCCAAAACCTGAAAATCCAGCCCATATATCTTTTTATTTTGTCCATATTCCCCATATTAATTCCTCACATTGGTCTGTTCCCTCTGTTATCCTTCATCTCTAAATATCAATTATCTACTCTATGTACAGTAACACAGCATCCCTTAAAAATCTGCTTTTCTAAAATTGAATGTATCTGCTTCATTCTCCTTTCCATTATAAGCTTAACCTTAAATTTATTATATTGTGGTCACTGTTCCCAAATTTGTTACTTATTATCAAGTCCAATGGTGTCCCTATAACAAAAGTTAACAGCTTTGTTTCTGAGACCATCAATTACCAAAATGATTGGTTTAATTTGCTATAGAAAATTCATTGTGTTTGAGTACTTTTGAGTTACAAAAGATTATATTGCAGTTAAACTCATTTACATATGTTAAATGCCTGGTCTCTTTGCAATACAAATGTTCCTTATGTTATATGAAAAATCTCTTGACATTTAAATATTGCACTTGCTTTTCAAGATATTAAAAATGGTTTAATTGCAATTTAACTCCCCTCCAAATTAAAATTATACGGCTGGTCTCATTAACAATCCATGAGCTGCAAAGCCGTAGCATGAAATTTTCTGATTTTAATAACAATGAACTCTTTGGAGTTATCATGGAAATGATCAATAGTTAATAATTAAAATACCAATGACTAAATATCACCAGTGTCAGCTTTTTCATTATGGTCTATCTTGGAGAGGTATAGCTCTAATATCAATGCATGACAATTTTTGGAACTCACCCACAGCATTATACAAGACTGCAGCATTGGCATGAAGAAACCCAACCAAGAAAAGTATATAGTATTAAAAAAAGAATCATTTTGAGTAAGAAAAGCTATTAAGAAAAGTTTCCTTTCTTTCTGGCAGATTTTTTTTGCTATAATTTATCTCCTCAAAAGCCTGTTTTTGCAGTTGTTGGAGACCTGTCGCTAGATTGGCAGCAGAGGTGTTGATTTTGAATGACTGGATAGCTCTGCTAGTGAATTAATGTGAAAAATGTTCTTTTCAAGATAATAATGTCAATCTCTTCCTCTATTTGCTGCCTTTCCCTCACTCTTAGGCTGACTTCCAAAATAGTAGCAGCAGCATGTGATATCATATACAACAAACACACCAATCACAAACTAAAAATAATTTTCTATCTGGTTGTTGACCAATTTTCCCTGATCATCAAATCACATTGGGGCCAAACTTCACCGTCCCCAAAGGAAGAGACGGTACCGCGGAGTTTGGGCGGTCGACCAAAAAAATCAATTGGCCGCCGCGGTCGGGTACTTTTCCCTCCCTGAGCTGGGGGGGGGGCGGTCAGGATTTGAGCAGTCTTCACTTCCGCTTGAAATGGAGCGGTGAATCCTCTTAAAGAAATGTTTCCAGTGGTGAGCTCTGCAGCGTGTGGGCCGCTGGAAGGGACTTCCACAGCGCAATTCACCGAGGAAAAGGTAGGAGTTTTCCTGGCAGTGCCCCTCCGAGGTTTTCGCTGCAGTGCTCGAAACATAGAAACATAGGGCCCAAGTTTCCACACGATAAAAAACGGGCGCCCCTCCGAGCTGGGCGCCCGTTTTTCGCACCTAAAACGGCGCCTAAACAAAAACTCGCGATTCTGAAGCGTTCTGCAGCTCCTTGTCTGCCTGGCACGGCGCCCAGGGGGGCGGAGCCTACACTCGCACCGATTTTGTAAGTGGGACGGGGCGGGTACTATTTAAATTAGTTTTTTTCCTGCTGGCAATGCTGCGGGTGTGCGTTGGAGCATTCGCGCACGTGCAGTGTGAAAAAAACATTGGCACTCGGCCATTTTTGCAGTTCTTTGTAGCTGTTTCATTTTTGAATATTTTTTAATAAAAGCACATTGCCATCAGCACATCAGCACTTGCAGCCTTCTCACTGACTCCATCCCCCCCACCCCTGCGGGAAGAACGGGCGCCTCCTCCCCCCCCCCCGCGGGAAAGAACGGGCGCCTCCCCCCCACTACGGGAAGAACGGGCGCCTCCTCCCCCCGCGGGAAGAACGGGCGCCTCCTCCCCCCGCGGGAAGAACGGGCGCCTCCTCCCCCCGCGGGAAGAACGGGCGCCTCCTCCCCCCGCGGGAAGAACGGGCGCCTCCTCCCCCCGCGGGAAGAACGGGCGCCTCCTCCCCCCCCCGCGGGAAGAACGGGCGCCTCCTTCCCCCCCCCGCGGGAAGAACGGGCGCCTCCTCCCCCCGCGGGAAGAACGGGCGCCTCCTTCCCCCCCCCGCGGGAAGAACGGGCGCCTCCTCCCCCCCCCGCGGGAAGAACGGGCGCCTCCTCCCCCCCACGCGGGAAGAACGGGCGCCTCCTTCCCCCCCCCGCGGGAAGAACGGGCGCCTCCTCCCCCCCCCGCGAGAAGAACGGGCGCCTCCTCCCCCCCCCGGCGGGAAGAACGGGCGCCTCCTCCCCCCCCCGCGAGAAGAACGGGCGCCTCCTCCCCCCCCCCGGCGGGAAGAACGGGCGCCTCCCCCCCACGGGAAAGAACGGGCGCCTCCTACCACCCCCCCGCGAGAAGAACGGGCGCCTCCTCCCCCCCCCCGGCGGGAAGAACGGGCGCCTCCCCCCCACGGGAAAGAACGGGCGCCTCCTACCACCCCCCCGCGGGAAGAACGGGCGCCTCCTCCCCCCCCGCGGGAAAGAACGGGCGCCTCAGGCTGACTGCAGCATTCTCCGTGCCTTCACACAGGTAGGAAGATGGTTTATTTAATCTTTTCTTTGCTTATAAATGTTTATTCAGGTTGGATTTATTTGTATAATATTTGTAGAAGTATAAATAAGGATTTATTGTCGAATTTAATTACTTCCCTTCCCCCCCTCCCCCCCACCTCGTTCTGGACGCCTAATTTGTAAACTGCGCCTGATTTTTTAATGTGTAGAACAGGTTTTTTCAGTTCTACAAAAATCTTCACTTGCTCCATTCTAAGTAAGTTTGGAGTACGTTTTCACTGTGGAAACTTTGAAATCAGGCGTCAGTGGCCGGACACGCCCCCTTTTGAAGAAAAAATTCTGTTCGAAAGTAGAATTGTTCTACCTGACTAGAACTGCAGAAAAAAAAATGTGGAGAATTGCGATTTCTAAGATAGTCCGTTCTCCACCAGTTGCTCCTAAAAATCAGGCACAAATCATGTGGAAACTTGGGCCCATAGAAACAGTGAAAGTAGGTGCAGGAGTAGGCCATTCGGCCCTTCGAGCCTGCACCACCATTCAATCTGATCATGGCTGATCATGCAACTTCAGTACCCCAATCCTGCTTTCTCTCCATACCCCTTGATCCCTTTAGCCGTAAGGGCCACATCTAACTCCCTTTTGAATATATCCAACTAATTAGCTTCAACATCTTTCTGTGGTAGAGAATTCCACAGGTTCAAAATTCTCTGAGTGAAGAAGTTTCTCCTCATCACGGTCCTAAATGGCTTACCCTTTACTCTGGTTCTGGACTTCCCCAACATGGGAAACATTCTTCCCGCATCTAACCTGTCCAATCCCGTCAGAATTTTATATATTTCTATGAGATTCCCTCTCATTCTTCTAAATTGCAGTGAATATAAGCATAGTCGATCCAGTCTTTCTTCATATGTCAGTCCTGCCATCCCGGGAATCAGTTTGGTGAACCTTTGCTGAACTCCCTCAATAGCAAGAATGTCCTTCCTCAGATTAGGAGACCAAAATTGCACACAATACTCAAGAAGTGGACTCACCAAGGCCCTGTACAACTGCAGTAAGACCTTCCTGTTCCTATACTCAAATCATCTCACTATGAAGGCCAGCATGCCATTTGCTTTCTTTACTGCCTGCTGTACCTTCAAGCCTATCTTCAATGACTGATGTACCATGACACTCAGGTCTCGTTGCACTTCCCCTTTTACTAATCTGTCACCATTCAGATAATAATCTGCCTTCCTGTTTTTGCAACCAAAATGGATAACCTCACACTTATCCACATTATACTGCATCTGCCATGCATTTGCCCATTCACCTAACCTGTCCAAGTCCCCATGCGGCCTCCTAGCATCCTCCTCGCAGCTCGCACTGCCACCCAGCTTAGTGTCATCTGCAAACTTGGACATATTACATTCAATTCCTTCATCTAAATCATTAATGTATATTGTAAATAGCTGGGGTACCAGCACTGAACGCTGCAGCACCCCACTAGTCACTACCTGCCATTCTGAAAAGGACCCGTTTTTTTCCCACTCTTTGCTTCCTGTCTGCCAACCAATTCTCTATCCACGTCAATACATTAACTCCAATACCATGTGCCTTAATTCTCCACACTAATCTCTTGTGTGGGACCTTGTCAAAAGCTTTTTGAAAGTCCAAATACACCACATCCACTGGTTCTCCCTTATCCACTCTACTAGTTACAGCCTCAAAAAATTCGAGAAGATTTGTCAAGCATGATTTCCCTTTCATAAATCCATGCTGACTTGGACCGATCTTGTCACTGCTTTCCAAATGCACTGTTATTACATCTTTAATAATTGATTTCAACATTTTCCCCACTACCGATGTCAGGCTAACCGGTCTATATTTCCCTGTTTTCTCTCTACCTCCTTTTTTAAAAAATGGGGTTACATTAGCTACCCTCCAATCCATAGGATCTGAACCAAAATCTATAGAATGTTGGAAAATGACTACCAATGCATCCACTATTTCCAGGGCCACTTCCTTAAGTACTCTGGGATGCAGACTATCAGGCCCTGGGGATTTATTGGCCTTCAGTCCCTTCAATTTCCCTAACATAATTTCCTGACTAATAAGAATTTTCTTCAGGTCCTTCTCCTCGCTAGACCCTCGGTCCCCTAGTATTTTCGGGAGGTTATTCGTGTCTTCCTTAGTGAAGACAGAACCAAAGTATTTGTTCAATTGGTCTGCCATTTCCTTGTTCCCCATTAATGAATTACCATGATTCTGACTGCAAGGGACCTACATTAGTCTTCACTAATCTTTTTCTCTTCACATATCTATAGAAGCTTTTGCAGTCAGTTTTATGTTCTCTCCAAGCTTACTCTCATAATCTATTTTCCCCCTCCTAATTAAACCTTTAGTCCTCCTCTGCTGAATTCTAAATTTCTCCCAGTCCTCAGGTTTGCTGCTTTTTCTGGCCCATTTATATGCCTCTTCCTTGGATTTAACACTTTCCCTAATTTCCCTTGTTAGCCACAGTTGAGCCACCTTCCCTTTTTTATTCTTGCACCACACAGGGACGTACAATTGTTGTAGTTCATCCATGTGATCTTTAAATGTCTGCCATTGCCTATCCACCGTCAACCCTTTAAGTATCATTCTCCAGTCTATCCGAGCTAATTCACGTCTCATACCGTCAAAGTTTCCTTTCTTTAAGTTCAGGACCCTTGTCTCTGAATTAACTGTGTCACTCTCCATCTTAATGAAGAATTCTACTATATTATGGTCACTCTTCCCCAAGGGGCCCCGCACGACCAGATTGCTAATTAATCCTCTCTCGTTACACAAGACCCAGTCTAGGATGGCCTGCTCTCGATTTGGTTCCTCGACATATTGGTCTAGAAAACCATCCCTTATACACTCCAGGAAATCCTCCTCCATAGTATTGCTACCAGTTTGATTTGCCCTATCAATACGCAGATTAAAGTCACCCATGATAACTGCTGTACCCTTATTGCACGCGTCCCTAATTTCCTGTTGGTGCCATCCCCAAGCTCACTACTACTGTTTGTTGGTCTGTATGCAGCTCCTACTAATGTTTTCTCCCCTTTGGTGTTTTGCAGCTCTACCCATATAGATTCCACATCATCCACGCTAATGTCCTTCCTTACTGTTGCATTAATCTCCTCTTTGACCAGTAACGCTACCCCATCTCCTTTTCCTTTCTGTCTACCTTCCTGAATATTGAATACCCCTGGATGTTGAGTTCCCAGCCTTGGTTACCTTGGAGCCATGTCTGCATAATCCCAATTACATCATATCCGTTTACAGCTATCTGCGCTGTCAATTCATCCACTTTATTTACGAATGCTCCTCACATTGAGACTCAGAGCCTTTAGGCTTGTTTTTTTAACACTCTTTAACCTTTTTAAATTATGTTGTAATGTGACCCTTTTTAATTTTTGTGACACCGCTGGGGTCTTTTGGTAGGTAAAAAGTTTTATTACTTATTACTGTTGTTATTTCATTTTCCAGCATGTGATATAATTTTATTAATTGTTTTGGCTCCAATAAACCTGCTGAGTGTTGCTCAGAGGTTTGCACATATCCCGATACTTTTGTACAACTTTCAGGTCTAACACTTTAGTGGAGTCCTGTGGGCTGTGGAGACCTGCTTGGCAGGGTTCGCCTTGAGGATGTGAGGAGCCTTGGGAAGGCGACACCTGGTATACCTGCTCAGAAGCAGGGCGGCACGCAAGATAAGGTGTCGCCGTTAGCACCGTGCAGAGAGGCAGCTGGTAAGGGAGGCAGCAGCCATGATTCGTTCATTCTGCGCCAGACCAGTGTGCCCGCCATCTTCACCGGCCCGAATCAGGATCGCGGTTGACTGCTTGAGGTCAAGCCATATCTCCTGTCCATCTGGCTGCTCACTCCACTTTGGAATCCCAGGACCACGCCAGGGCATGCATACAATGGCGCCACCATTGTGCCACCAGGTGCATCATCGAGCAGTGCATAGGCATCCTGAGGCAGAGGTTCCAGTGCCTGGACTGCTCTGGTGGCACCTTGCAGTACTCTCCTCAATAGGTCTCCATAGTCGTCGTGGTCTGCTGCATGCTGCACAACCTGGCCATCATGAGGGGATAGCCGCTGAAGTTTGAGCCAGCAGTACCACCTGAGGATGAGGAGAAAGAGGAGGAGGAAGAGGTGCAGGATGAGGCGCAGGAGGAGGAGGAGGCACAGGAGGAGGAGGAGGATCCCCGTCACCCCAGAGCTAGGAGGTGTCGACCCATCACCATCCTGGAAGGGCCAGGTGCAGACTGGCCAGCACCCACCTATATGGAGGTGCCTGACATCTCCTCTGCAATCTCCCTCCATGCGTTATGTACTGGCGGTCTGCCAGGTCTCCCCATGTCAGGAAACAGTATTCTTCATCTGTCCTCCACACCATCCATCAGTGGCTCCAGCTCCATATCAGTGAACCTGTTGGCTCTCCTTGCACCTCTTACACCAGCCATCCTTCCAAACTCCTTCCCCCCTCAGGGCCTTGCTGCAAACTCTGGCTTTGAAAAGGTCAGTGAGCAGCTGGCTCATTAGAAACCCTTATCTGCATGTGGAATTTATCAGTGGTGATAATGCTCACACCGCTGAAAAATCCACTTTAGCACTGGAACCCATTTGTTCACTTTTGGAGCTGAATATGGGGTGGTCCAGAGTCGTAAAAATTTCAGCGCTAATGGCCAGAGACTAGAACGAGAGGGCATGATCTTAGAATAAGGGGTCGCCCATTTAAAACTGAGATGAGGAGAAATTTCTTCTCTCAGAGGGTTGTATATTTGTAGAATTCGTTGCCTCAGAGAACTGTGGAAGCTGGGACATTGAATAAATTTAAGACAGAAATAGATAGTTTCTTAAACGATAAGAGGATAAAAGGTTATGGGGAGTGGGCAGGAAAGTGGAGCTGAGTCCATGATCAGATCAGCCATGATCTTATTGAATAGCAGAGCAGGCTCAAGGGACCGTATGGCCTACTCCTGTTCCTATTTCTTATTGTCTTATGTTCTTATGTAAAAGGTGGGAGGAGCACCAGCTTTCCAGCGGTACTGAATTTCGGGGCCAGGGTATCTACTATTTTTGAGAAAACTTTGGAGAAGTCGCACGATGAAGTCAGCCTGTTACAGTTAAATAAATCTTCTCCCTAAGTATCTCGAAATCTACAAAGGTTACATATTCATTGTAAAGTACACCTGTCAGAAACATGGGTGTAGAAATTGATATGCATTGTGCTTGTTTTTCACTTGGATCACTGAACTGCTACAGTTTGCTGTGTCACAGATCAGTAGGACTGCTGAGCTGCAGCCTAGTAGTAGGGGGAGTCATGCAATAGGAATAGAACATGATGTTATCTCTCTGTATCTTTGTGATTCCTCAACCAATGTCCACCCTGATGCCAGAAGTCATTCTTGATCAGACAGTCCCAGCTGATGCCAAGTTGTGGCAGTCTGCAGCTTGGTGCTCTCACGCCCCAGCTTCTAGTAGTCGAGAGCACAAACATGTCCTGAGCCCCTGAATAAGTGACAGCAGCCTCCTTCCTTCCATGTGCAGCCATTGCAAGAGCACCTTGTAGAAAGAAAGAGATTGCATTTATATAGTGCCTTTTGCAGAGTTACTGGAATAGGTGAAAGAGCACTTCAGAGAATCACTAGGGGCTTACGCCAGAGTGAAGAAATAGTTTGTAAATCTTATTGTAAGCCAATAGGCCTTTCTGTAATCTAGTAAAAGCACAATACGATTTAAAATATTTGTGCAGAGAGTAACTGATGATCTTGCAATTTTAGGTGACATGAATATCAATTTTGTATTTGGCAAGATATTATTGACTATAGGATGGAATGTCTGGACACGACTGTAATGCAGGGGAGCATGAATTGTTCAGCTGAAGTTCTTTTCAATTAGATGCCGCCTTAAAACCTTGGCTGCAGATAATTGTTGGGCCACTCCCACTCATCATCGTCGATGTCATCAGTGTCCTCCCTGAATGGAAATCTTCCAATGGTGACTGGGCCGAAATTTTCCTCTAAAAAATGGGTGTGTTTGGAGCGTGGGGAAAGTGAAATTGTTAAAAATGGGATGAACAACCTGATCCTGCCTCCAACCCACCCACTTCCGGTATAAACGGAGGCTGGGCAGGAGGGCGGGCAGCCAACTAGCTCCTAGGTGAGTGGTACCTTTAAATATACTTACGAGAATTTTAGCTACGAGGAAAGATTGGATAGGCTGGGTTGGTTTTCTTCGGAACAGAGGAGACTGAGGGGAGATCTGATTGAGGTTGTAATGTCCTTACTCAATGGCACAAAACCCACACGAGACATATCCTATGGACAAGGTCACTCTATAACCTGAACCTTTATTCACAGGACCAAGAAGTGATGACCCTGCGTGGGACTTCACTTTATCTACCTGGATGACCAAGTAAGGAGTGTCTCCCACAAGTTCACCCCCTGTGGTCAAGATGTGCATTGCTTAAGTATATACAGTATTGCAGTGGTGTTACATAGAGGTTACATACATGGCATCACCTCCCTTCCGCCCCCCCCCCAAAGTCTTATTGGGATCATATGTTAAGCCTTTCAGGTGGTCTACGCTCCCTCGTGGAGTGCCGCAGTTGGGGCTCTGGTTGTTGAGCCTTGGCATGAGTGTCTGTCACCTGTGGTGATTCCGGCCTGTCCGGGCTGACCGCCGGGATTGTGCCTGCTGCTGAATGTTCTTGTTGCTCGTTCACTGGCGATGGTGTGAATACCATCTCATGATCTTCCTTGGGTTCCTCAGTGTCCATGCTGAACCTTTTTTTTACTTGGTCCAGATGCCTACGGCATATCTACCCATTGTTAAGTTTAACCACGATGACCCTGTTCCCCTCTTTCTCTATTACTGTAGCCTCAAGCCATTTGGGCCCCACGGCGTGATTGAGGACAAATACGGGGTCATTTATTTCCATACATCTCCCCCTTGAATTTCGGTCATGCTACTCATTTTGGGACTGGCGCTTGCCCTCAACTATGTCGGTCAGCACTGGGTGAATGAGGGACAACCGAGTTTTGAGTGTTCGTTTCATAAGTAACTCAGCGGGCGGGACCCACGTGAGTGAGTGCAGTCAGGACCTATAGGCCAGCAGGAGGCGCGATAGGTAGCATTGAACGGAGGGTCCTTGAATCCTGAGCATGCCTTGTTTAATGATTTGGACTGCACGTTCCGCCTGGCCATTGGAGGCCGGCTTGAACGGTGCTGTCCTGACATGGTTGATGCCATTGCCCGACATGAACTCCCGCAATTCGTAGTTCGAGAAACATGGGCCATTATCGCTAACAATAATGTCCAGCAAGCCGTGGGTTGCAAAGACCGCACGTAGACTCTCCACAGTTGTGGATGTCGTGCACAAATTCAAAATGATGCACTCGATCCATTTCGAGTACGCATCTACCACAATGAGAAACATTTTTCCCATGAACGGGCCCGCGTCGTCTATATGAATATGTGACCATGGCCTAGTGGACCAGGGCCACGGGCTGAGTGAGGCCTCCCTGGGGGCATTACCCAGCTGGGCACACATCATGCACCTGCGAACACAGTGTTCCAGGTCTGAATCAATTCCCGGCAACCAAACATGTGACCGGGCAATGGCCTTCATCAGCACGATGCCTGGATACTCGCTGTGGAGGTCCCTGATGAATGTCTCCCTGCCCCTCTGGGTCATGACTACCCGGCTGCCCCATAGTAGGCAGTCAGCTTGGATGGAGAGCTCATCCATCCGTCTGTGGAACTGTCTGACCTCCTCAGGGCATGCTCCGTATGCGGGCGCCCAATCCCCAGTGAGGACACATTTCTTAATCAGAGATAGGAAGGGATCTCTGTTTGTCCAGATTTTGATCTGGTGGGCTGTGATGGGGGAGCCTGCGCTGTCAAATGCATCAACGGCTATGACTATCTCAGCGCTTTGTTCCGCTGCCCTCTCTGTCGTAACCAGTGGAAGCCTGCTGAGCGCGTCAGCGCAATTTTCGGTGCCAGGCCGGTGCCGGATAGAGTAGTCATAAGCAGCCAACGTGAGAGCTCATTGCTGTATGCGGGCTGACGCGTTGACATTGACAGCCTTGCTGCCTGACAATAGGGATGTTAACGGCTTGTGGTTCATTTCTAATTCAAACGTCCTGCCAAAAAGGTACTGATGCATTTTTTTTACACCATAGACACATGCGAGTGCCTCCTTCTCAAACATCCCATATCCCCGTTCTGCTTGAGCGAACGACCTGGAAGCATAAGTCACAGGTTGTAGTTGACCCTCAGCATTACTCTGCTGCAACACGCACCCAACCCCATAGGACGATGCATCACATGTCAGAACCAATTTCTTACAGGGGTCATACAGGATCAATAACTTATTTGAACAAAGTAGGTTCCGCGTCCGATTGCAAGCCCATTCTTGAACGTCCCCCCAAAACCAATCACAACCCTTACGCAGGAGCACGTGAAGCGGCTCCAACAACGTGCTTAAGTTCAGCAGAAAGTTCCCGAAATAGTTCAAAAGTCCCAGAAATGAACACAACTCTGATGTGTTGCCGGGCCTGGTGGCTCGTCGAATCGCCTCTGTTTTGGATTCGGTGGGCCGAATCCCATCTGCAGCAACCCTCCTGCCCAGGAACTCAACCTCAGGAGCCAAAAACTCACATTTAGACTTCTTGAGTCACAGGCCTACCCGGTCCAGTCGGCGTAGCACCTCCTCCAGGTCGTGGACGTGTTCCTCGGTGTCACGACCCGTGATGAGGATGTCGTCCTGAAATACGATTGTTCCAGGAATGGATTTGAGCAGGCTTTGCATGTTTCTTTGAAAAATCGCGGCCACTGATCGAATGCCAAATGGGCATCTGTTGTAAACGAACAGTCCCTTGTGCGTAGTGATGGTGGTCAATAGTTTAGATTCGTCGGCCAGTTCTTGGCTCATGCAGGCTGAAGTGAGATCCAACTTGGTAAACAGCTTGCCGCCTGCCAGCGTGGTGAAAAGATCATCCGCTCTCAGGAGCGGGTATTGGTCTTGTAGGGACACCCGATTGATAGTGGCCTTGTAGTCGCCACAGATCCTGACAGAACCATCCGCTTTTAGGACGGGAACGATGGGGCTCGTCCAGTCGCTGAATTCAACGGGCCAGATGATGCCCTCTCTCAGCAAATGGTCCAAATCGCTCTCAATTTTCTCCCGCATCAAATACGGCACCACTCTGGCTTTGTGGTGCACTGGTCTGGCTTCCGGGGTGATGTGTATCACTACTTTGGTACCTTTGAACGTCCCAACGCCAGGTTGAAATAGTGATTCAAATTGTTGTAGGACTTGTGAGCATGAACTTCGCTCCACAGATGACATTGCATGCACATCCCCCCATTTCCAGTTCATCTCAGCGAACCAGCTCCTTCCCAACAGTGCGGGACCATTGCCCGGGACATTCCAGAGTGGCAGCCGGTTCACTGATCCATTGTGTGTGACCGCCAGCATTGCACTGCCTAGTACTGGAATGATTTCTTTGGTTTACGTGCGTAGTTGTGTCTCAATGCGTTCTAGTTTGGGTCTACTGGCTTTGAGTGGCCATAGCTTTTCGAATTGTTGAACGCTTATGAGTGACTGGCTGGCCCCTGTGTCCAGCTCCATGCATACAGGGATGCCGTTTAATAAAACCTTCAATATCATTGGTGGCATTTTGATACATGAGCTGTGAATGTTTGCCACATGAACCCGCTGAACCTCAGTATCCATTGATTTGCCCCAAAAGTCATCCTGCCTCACAGACCCCTCTTCTGGTCCATCCGCCTCATAAATTAGCCTGGTTACAGGCTTCCTGCACATTCGAGCTAAATGGCCACTGAGGTTGCAATTTCTGCAGACAAATTGTTGAAACTTGCAAGTCCTGGCAGAGTGTTTGCTCCCACAACTCCAGTATGAGCTGAGATTCCCATTGTTGTGAACAAAGGAGCTATGACCCGGAATTCCTCGCTGATTGTCCCTTTGACTGCCCTTGAGAACCCTGTTCGTGGGGGTCAATGGCCCCATCCCGGACCGCATTGTCCACTGTGATGGCGTAAATGTCCGTTCAGCCTGCCATTGTCTCTATTGAAAACCTACACCGGGGTCTATTGCTGCCTGGGGTGTGTCGAACTGCCCCTGCCTGCCTGCGGAGCTCTGAGTTGCATTTATGATATTGACTCCCTGATCCCCTGCTGCGTTGGAGGCAGAATTGCACGCGTATATTATTTTGGTTTCCTCCTCCCGCGCCATGAAAGTCTGAGCCATCAACGCCGCCGCTTCCAAAGTCAAGTCCTTGGTCTCAATTAACTTTTGGAAAATCCTCTCATGACCGATGCCCTCAATAAAGAAGTCCCTTAACATCTCTCCGCTGTAGGCGTCTGTGAACTTACAGAAGCTGGCCAAATGCCGGAGGTCCGCACTGAAGTCCGGTATGCTCTGTCCTTCATGACGTCGGTGGGTATAGAATCTGTGTTGGGCCATGTGTATGCTGCTTTCCGGTTTGAGGTGCTCACTGATTAGTTTGCTGAGCTCTTCAAAGGTTTTGTCTGCTGGCTTTTCGGCGCGTAAATCTTCGGTCCGCAGCTGGTCAGCAGATGGGGCCTTCGCTTGTTGGCCGCTGCATCTCCCAGCCATTCTTTCGTGACAAAGCTTTGCTGGAGCCTCTCAATGCAATCGTCGCCGTCCTCACCAACACAGTACCGTTCCTCTGTGCTACCGGTTCCATTCTCGTGGATCGTTGATTTCCGTCTCTCGTCGCCAATGTAATGTCCTTACTCAATGGCACAAAACCCATTCTATGGACAAGGTCACTCTATGACCTGAACCTTTATTCACAGGACCAAGAAGTGATTACCCTGCGTGGGACCTCCCTTTATATACCTGGATGACCAGATAAGGAGAGTCTCCCACAAGTTCACCCCCTGTGGTCAAGGTGTGCATTGCTTAAGTATATACAGTATTGCAGTGATGTTACATAGAGGTTACATACATGACAGAGGTGTATAAAATTATGAGGGGCCGAGATAGAGTGGATAGGAAGGATCTATTTCTTTTAGGGGCCAACAAGCAGGGAGCACAGAATTAAAATAATTGGTAGGAGATTTAGATGGGATTTGAGGGGAATTCTTTTCACCCAGAGGGTGGTGGGGGCCTGAAAGGGTGGTAGAGGCAGAAACCCTCATCACATTTAAAAAGTACTTGGGTGTGCACTTGAAGTGCCATAACCTACAAGGCTACGGACTAAGAGCTGGAAAGTCGAATTAGATTGAATACCTCTTTGTCGGCAGGCGCAGACATGATGGGCCGAAATGGCCTCCTTCCGTGCTGCAAATTTCTATGACTCTTTGATTGTAATGAGGCTCGAAGCCTCTTTTATTTTCCCTCCATTTTGAATTTAACTGCCTGTGACCGGATTTCACAGCATTTGTGAATCCGGCAGATAAATCGAGGCAGGTAAACTGCATCTAAGAGGTAAGTGGCCTGGATCCAGGGACCCTCCTTAACCCACCCGCCCCACGCCTCCCCCCTCATGAGGCCTCTTATCACCTTCTCAGGCCTCCGATCCCCACCATGAGGCCGCCCCCCACAACCACCTCCACTCCACTGATGATGATGAGGCCGGCCATCATCATCTGGTGGCCAGCCCGGATCTTCTCTTTTTCTGCTCCCCCTCCTCCCGCTGACATCTTCCCCCCCCCCACCCCCCAGTGACCCCCCACCATCCTTGACCCCTCCCTACTGATCCTCGACCGAGCCCATGCCAATCCCCAAACCCCCTCTCCCTCCGACCTCCTGCCGATCCTCTGGCCTCCCCCCACTCCCCCCCATGCCGAACCCCATTGCCGCCCCCCCCCCACCACGATTTGCCAACTATGCCGACTTTACCCCCAGACCGACCCCTCACATTTGAGGCCTATCCACCTGCAGCCTGCCTGCCTTGCAGTCTGGCTGGCTGTCGACGGGAATCCGAGTCCTCACCTTCAAATCAGGCCCTGAATTCGGCGGGGCCTGCGGAAACCCGGCCTCCTAGGCTTCCCACCCGCCTCGGAGGCCCCCAGCCCCAACCCGCCTCCCTTGAGAAAATTCCAACCCATGAGTTGACCCCATTTCAGAGCAAAGTTGTGCAGAATACAGCAAACCATAATCATGTAGAACATTCCTTCTCGGCTGTAATGCAGCAAGGCATCAAATCTGTCCAAGCACCTGAATCGTTGTTTGAGGACTCTGGTGGTTGGCACATGGATGGGATTACAGCAAAGATCCGCAGCCAAGCATGGGTCCCTAAAGGGAGTCATAAACCAAGTGTTCAGGTGATAGGAGAGCGGGGTGGGATGACTAGATGACCAATGAGATTTAAGCGTCCACATATATGTCACTGAAAGCTATTATGCAACAACAACAACAGCAACAACAACAACTTGTATTTATATAGTGTCTTTAATGTAGTAAAACGTCGCAGGGTTCTTCACAGAAGTGTGAGAAGACAAAAATTTGGCACCGAGGTGCAGGTGCAAAGTGAAATGAAAAAGACGAATACGATTATTGATTTCATCACAAAGTTTAGAAGATAAAAGGAAGTACGTATTACTGTAACTAGATAGAGTACTGGTCATTCCTTCATTTGTGAATATTGTGCTTGGCTTTATGCACCCCATCTTGGGATAGATGTCCTGGCCTTGGAGAGAGTCCAGGATAATACTAAGGATGATGGGGCTGTGTTACAATGAGAGATTAGATTCTCTGGAGATGAGGAGGTTAGAATGATCTCAGTGTGGCGTCTAAAATGATGAAGGCAATGATGGGGAATGACTCTTAATCCAGAATAAGGATATATAAAACAAATACAGGAGAGTCTTCTTCACACAGAACTTTGGGAGAATGTGGAACACACTACCTGGAAGGCTCCAGATACAAAGCCAATTGAAATATTTGAGAAGTAAGGGCATTAAGCAATACAAGTAGAAGGCAGGAGATTGGGATTTCCTTAAAAGACAAAGCTGCCACAGCGAACAAAAATGGTATAGAGTACCTATTCTTGTTCCTATGTCTGCTGTGGCAGAGAACTGAAGCCATATAGATACACGGAGATGAAATCTCAACTGTCTAAACAAGACATGTAGCAAGCCAGTTACTTGTAAATTTCAATTTATTGTTTAAATTAACGATTAATATTGGCCCAGAATGTGCAGTGGGTAATAACAGCAAGTGAGCAGCATTCATAGAAACAAAGAAAATAGGTGCAGGAGTAGGCCATTCGGCTCTTCGAGCCTGCACCACCAGTCGATAAGATCATGGCTGATCATTCCCTCAGTAACCCTTTCCTGCTTTCTCTCCATACCCCTTGATCCCCTGAGCCGCAAGGGTCATATCTAAATCCCTCTTGAATATATCCAATGAACTGGCATCAACAACTCACTGCGGTAGGGAATTCCACAGGTTAACAACTCTCTGAGTTAAAGCACATGGGATTGGGGGTAGTGTGCTGATGTGGATTGAGAACTGGTTGGCAGACAGGAAGCCAAGAATTGGAGTAAATGGGTACTTTTCAGAATGGCAGGCAGTGACTAGTGGGGTACCGCAAGGTTCTGTGCTGAGGCCCCAGGTGTTTACATTGTACATTAATGATTTAGACGAGGGGATTAAATGCAATATCTCCAAATTTGCGGGTGACACTAAGTTGGGTGGCAGTGTGAGCTGCGAGGAGGATGCTATGAGGCTGCAGAGTGACTTGGATAGGTTAGGTGAGTGGGCAAATGCATGGCAGATGAAGTATAATGTGGATAAATGTGAGGTTATCCACTTTGGTTGTAAAAGCAGAGAGTCAGACTATTTGAATGGTGACAGATTAGGAAAAGGGGAGGTGCAACGAGACCTGGGTGTCATGGTACATCAGTCATTGAAGGTTGGCATGCAGGTACAGCAGGCGGTTAAGAAAGCAAATGGCATTTTGGCCTTCATAGTGAGGGGATTTGAGTACAGTTGTACAGGGCCTTGGTGAGGCCACATCTGGAGTATTGTGTACAGTTTTAGTCTCCTAACTTGAGGAAGAACATTCTTGCTATTGAGGGAGTGCAGCGAAGGTTCACTAGACTGATTCCTGGGATGGCGGGACTGACGTATCAAGAAAGACTGGATCAACTGGGCTTGTATTCTCTGGAGTTCAGAAGAATGAGAGGGGATCTCATAGAAATGTTTAAAATTCTGACGGGTTTAGACAGGTTAGATGCAGGAAGAATGTTCCCAATGTTGGGGAAGTCCAGAACCAGGGGTCACAGTCTAAAGATAAGGGGTAAGCCATTTAGGACCGAGATGAGGAGAAACTTCTTCACCCAGAGAGTGGTGAACCTGTGGAATTCTCTACCACAGAAAGTTGTTGAGGCCAATTCACTAAATATATTCAAAAAGGAGTTAGATGTAGTCGTTACTACTTGGGGGATCAAGGGCTATGGTGAGAAAGCAGGAATGGGGTACTGAAGTTGCATGTTCAGCCATGAACTCATTGAATGGTGGTGCAGGCTTGAAGGGCCGAATGGCCTACACCTGCACCTATTTTCAATGTTTCTATGTTTCTATGAGTGAAGAAGTTTCTCCTCATCTCAGTCCTAAATGGCCTACCCCTTATCCTAAGACTGTGTCCCCTGGTTCTGGATTTCCCCAACTTCGGGAACAATCTACCCACATCTAACTGTCCCGTCAGCATAGAGTGGCATTTGTGAGTTTGGTAAGTAGGTGAGTTTTAAGGGTCATTCTCTTGAAACCATTTGGAGGCTGGAGTAAATTGTTAGTGGCAATTGCCAGTATCTTCTAAGTAAGTAGCAATTTAATTTAAAGGGGAAAGGTTAAATAGTTGGGAATCTTTCAGGTTTCGGCAGAGAAAAACAAGGTAACCTATTTTCTATGTTTCTATGTTTCTATGTCCCGTCAGAATCTTGTATGTTTCAATGAGATCCCCTCTCATCCTTCTAAACTCCAATGTATAAAGGCCCAGTTGATCCAGTCTCTCCTCATATGTCAGTCCAGCCATCCCGGGAATCAGTCTGGTGAACCTTCGCTGCACTCCCTCAATAGCAAGAACGTCCTTCCTCAGATTAGGAGACCAAAACTGGAACACAATATTCCAGGTGAGGCCTCACCAAGGCCCTGTACAATTTCAGTAGGACCTCCCTGCTCCTATACTCAAATACCCTAGCTATGAAGGCCAACATACCATTTGCCTTCTTCACAGCCTGTTGTACCTGTATGCCAACTTTCCATGACTGACGTGCCATAACACCCAGGTCTCGTTGCACCTCCCCTTTTCCTAACCTGGCGCCATTCAGATAATATTCTGCCTTCGTGTTTTTGCCCCCAAAGTGGATAACCTCACATTTATCCACATTATACTGCATCTGCCATGCATTTGCCCACTCACTTAACCTATCTAAGTCACCCTGCAGCCTCTTAGCGTCCTCCTCACAGCTCACACCGCCACCCAGTTTAGTGTCGTCTGCAAACTTGGAGATACTACACTCAATTCCTTCATCTAAATCATAAATGTAGATAGTAAAGAGTTGAATCCCAGCACTGAGCCCTGCGGCACTCCACTAGTCACTGCCTGCCATTCTGAAAAGGACCCGTTTATCCTGATTCTCTGCTTCCTGTCTGCCAACCAGTTCTCTATCCACAATACCCCCAATTACCCCCAATATCATGTGCTTTGATTTTGCACACCAATCTTTTGTGTGGGACCGAGTCAAAAGCCTTTTGAAAGTCCAAATACACTACATCCACTCCTTCTCCCTTGTCCACTCTACTAGTTACATCCTCAAAAAATTCCAGAAGATTTGTCAAGCATGATTTCCCCTTAATAAATCCATGCTGACTTGGACCAATCCTGTCATTGCTTTCCAAATGTGCTGCTATTTCATCCTTAATAATTGATTTCAACATTTTTCCCACCACTGATGTCAGGCTAACCGGTCTATAATTACCCGCTTTCTCTCTCCCTCCCTTTTTAAAAAGTGGTGTTACATTAGCTACCCTCCAGTATTCAACATTCAGGAAAGATAGAATAAAAGGAAAAGGAGGTGGGGTAGCATTGTTGGTTAAGGAGCAAATTAAGGCAATAGTTCGGAAGGACATTAGCTTGGATGATGTGGAATCTATATGGGTAGAGCTGCAGAATACCAAAGGGCAAAAAACGTTAGTGGGAGTTGTGTACAGACCTCCAAACAGTAGTAGTGATGTTGGGGAGGGCATCAAACATGAAATTAGGGGTGCATGCAATAAAGGTGCAGCAGTTATAATGGGTGACTTTAATATGCACATAGATTGGGTTAACCAAACTGGAAGCAATACGGTGGAGGAGGATTTCCTGGAGTGCATAAGGGATGGTTTTTTAGACCAATATGTCGAGGAACCAACTAGGGGGGAGGCCATCTTAGACTGGGTGTTGTGTAATGAGAGAGGATTTATTAGCAATCTCGTTGTGCGAGGCCCTTGGGGAAGAGTGACCATAATATGGTGGAATTCTGCATTAGGATGGAGAATGAAACAGTTAATTCAGAGACCATGGTCCAGAACTTAAAGAAGGGTAACTTTGAAGGTATGAGGAGTGAATTGGCTAGGATAGATTGGCGAATGATACTGAAGGGGTTGACTGTGGATGGGCAATGGCAGACATTTAGAGACCGCATGGATGAACTACAACAATTGTACATTCCTGTCTGGCGTAAAAATAAAAAAGGGAAGGTGGCTCAACCGTGGCTATCAAGCGAAATCAGGGATAGCATTAAAGCCAAGGAAGTGGCATACAAATTGGCCAGAAATAGCAGCGAACCCGGGGACTGGGAGAAATTTAGAACTCAGCAGAGGAGGACAAAGGGTTTGATTAGGGCAGGGAAAATGGAGTACGAGAAGAAGCTTGCAGGGAACATTAAGACGGATTGCAAATGTTTCTATAGATATGTAAAGAGAAAAAGGTTAGTAAAGACAAACGTAGGTCCCCTGCAGTCAGAATCAGGGGAAGTCATAACGGGGAACAAAGAAATGGCGGACCAATTGAACAAGTACTTTGGTTCGGTATTCACTGAGGAGGACACAAACAACCTTCCGGATATAAAAGGGTTCGGAGGGTCTAGTAAGGAGGAGGAACTGAGGGAAATCCTTATTAGTCGGGAAATTGTGTTGGGGAAATTGATGGGATTGAAGGCCGATAAATCCCCAGGACCTGATGGACTGCATCCCAGAGTACTTAAGGAGGTGGCCTTGGAAATAGTGGATGCATTGACAGTCATTTTCCAACATTCCATTGACTCTGGATCAGTTCCTATGGAGTGGAGGGTAGCCAATGTAACCCCACTTTTTAAAAAAGGAGGGAGAGAGAAAACAGGGAATTATAGACCGGTCAGCCTGACATCGGTAGTGGGTAAAATGATGGAATCAATTATTAAGGATGTCATAGCAGTGCATTTGGAAAGAGGTAATATGATAGGTCCAAGTCAGCATGGATTTGTGAAAGGGAAATCATGCTTGACAAATCTTCTGGAATTTTTTGAGGATGTTTCCAGTAGAGTGGACAAGGGAGAACCAGTTGATGTGGTATATTTGGACTTTCAGAAGGCTTTCGACAAGGTCCCACACAAGAGATTAATGTGCAAAGTTAAAGCACATGGGATTGGGGGTAGTGTGCTGACATGGATTGAGAACTGGTTGTCAGACAGGAAGCAAAGAGTAGGAGTAAATGGGGACTTTTCAGAATGGCAGGCAGTGACTAGTGGGGTACCGCAAGGTTCTGTGCTGGGGCCCCAGCTGTTTACACTGTACATTAATGATTTAGACGAGGGGATTAAATGTAGTATCTCCAAATTTGCGGATGACACTAAGTTGGGTGGCAGTGTGAGCTGCGAGGAGGATGCTATGAGGCTGCAGAGCGACTTGGATAGGTTAGGTGAGTGGGCAAATGCATGGCAGATGAAGTATAATGTGGATAAATGTGAGGTTATCCACTTTGGTGGTAAAAACAGAGAGACAGACTATTATCTGAATGGTGACAGATTAGGAAAAGGGGAGGTGCAAAGAGACCTGGGTGTCACGGTACATCAGTCATTGAAGGTTGGCATGCAGGTACAGCAGGCGGTTAAGAAAGCAAATGGCATGTTGGCCTTCATAGCGAGGGGATTTGAGTACAGGGGCAGGGAGGTGTTGCTACAATTGTACAGGGCCTTGGTGAGGCCACACCTGGAGTATTGTGTACAGTTTTGGTCTCCTAACCTGAGGAAGGACATTCTTGCTATTGAGGGAGTGCAGCGAAGGTTCACCAGACTGATTCCCGGGATGGCGGGACTGACCTATCAAGAAAGACTGGATCAACTGGGCTTGTATTCACTGGAGTTCAGAAGAATGAGAGGGGACCTCATAGAAACGTTTAAAATTCTGACAGGGTTAGACAGGTTAGATGCAGGAAGAATGTTCCCAATGTTGGGGAAGTCCAGAACCAGGGGACACAGTCTAAGGATAAGGGGGAAGCCATTTAGGACCGAGATGAGGAGGAATTTCTTCACCCAGAGAGTGGTGAACCTGTGGAATTCTCTACCACAGAAAGTTGTTGAGACCAATTCACTAAATATATTCAAAAAGGAGTTAGATGAAGTCCTTACTACTAGGGGAATCAAGGGGTATGGTGAGAAAGCAGGAATGGGGTACTGAAGTTGCATGTTCAGCCATGAACTCATTGAATGGCGGTGCAGGCTAGAAGGGCCGAATGGCCTACTCCTGCACCTATTTTCTATGTTTCTATGTTTCTATGTCCATAGGAAATGATCCCAAGTCGATAGACTGTTGCAAAATGATCACCAATGCATCAATTATTTCTAGGGCCACTTCCTTAAGTACTCTAGGATGCAGACTATCAGGCTCTGGGGATTTATTGGCCTTCAATCCTATCAATTTCCTTAACACCATTTCCCACCTAATAAGGATATCCTTAAGTTCCTCCTTCTCACTAGACCCTCGGTCCTCTAGCACTTCCGGAAATTTATTGATGTCTTCCTTTGTGAAGACAGAACCAAAGTATTTGTTCAATTGGTCTGCCATTTCTTTGTTCCCCATTATAAAGTCACCTGAATCCGACTGCAAGGGACCTACGTTTGTCTTCACTAATCTTTTTCTCGTCACATATCTATAGAAGCTTTTGCAGTCAGTTTTTATGCAAGCTTCTTCTCGTACTCTGTTTTCCCCCTCTTAATTAAATCCTTTGTCCTCCTCTGCTGAATTCTAAATTTCTCCCAGTCCTTAGCTCTGCTGCTTTTTCTGGCCAATTTATATGCTTCTTCCTTAGATTTAACACTGTCCTTAATTTCCCTTGTTAGCCACGGTTGAGCCACCTTCCCCATTTTATTTTTACTCCAGACAGGGATGTACAATTGCTAAAGTTCATCCATGTGATCTTTAAATGTTTGCCATTGCCTATACACCGTCAACCCTTTAAGTATCATTTGCCAGTCTATTCTAGCTAATTCACACCTCAATCCATCGAAGTTACCTTTCCTTAAGTTCAGGACCCTAGTTTCTGAATTAATTGTGGCACTCTCCCTCTTAATAAAGAGTTCTATCATATTATGGTCACTCTTCCCAAAGGGGTCTCGCACAATAAGATTGCTAATTAGTCCTTTCACGTTACACATCACCCAATCTAGAATGGCCAGCTCCCTGGTTGGTTACTCGACATATTGGTCTAGAAAACCATCCCTAATACACTCCAGGAAATCCTCCTCCACCGCATTGCTACCAGTTTGGTTAGCCCAATCAATATGTAGATTAAAGTCGCCCATGATAACTGCTGTACCTTTATTGCACACATCCCTTATTTTTTGTTTGATGCTGTCCCCAACCTCACTCCTACTGTTTGGTGGTCTGTACACAACTCCCACTAGCGTTTTCTGCCCTTTGGTATTCCGTAGCTCCACCCATACCGATTCCACATCATCCAAGCTAATGTCCTTCCTTACTATTGCATTAATTTCCTCTTTAACCAGCATTGCCACCCTGCCTCCTTTTCCTTTCTGTCTATCCTTCCTAAATGTTGAATACCCCTGGATGTTAAGTTCCCAGCCTTGGTCACCCTGGAGCCATGTCTCCGTGATGCCAATTACATCATAACCGTTAACTGCTATCTGCGCAGTTAATTCGTCCACCTTATTCCGAATACTCCTTGCATTGAGGCACAGAGCCTTCAGGCTTGTCTTTCTAACACACTTTGCCCATTTAGAATGTTGCTGTAATGTGGCTCTTTTTGCTTTTTGCCTTAGATTTCTCTGCCCTCCACTTTTACTTTTCTTCTTTCTATCTTTTGCTTCTACCCCATTCTACTTCTCTCTGCCTCCCTGCATAGGTTCCCATCCCCCTGCCATATTAGTTTAACTCCTCCCCAACAGCACTAGCAAACACTCCCCCTCGGACATTGATTCCAGTCCTGCCCAGGTGCAGACCGTCTGGTTTGTACTGGTCCCACCTCCCCCAGAACCGGTTCCAATGTCCCAGGAATTTGAATCCCTCCCTTCTGCACCACTCCTCAAGCCACGTATTCTTCTGAGCTATCCTGCGATTCCTACTCTGACTAGCACGTGGCACTGGTAGCAATCCTGAGATTACTACTTTTGAGGTCCTACTTTTTAATTTAGCTCCTAGCTCCCTAAATTTGTCTCATAGGACCTCATCACGTTTTTTAACTATATAGTTGGCACCTTTATGCACCACAACAACGGACTGTTCACCCTGCCTTCTCAAAATGTCCTGCACCCACTCCGAGACTTCCTTGCACCAGGTCGGTAACATATCAACCTGGAGTCTCAGTTGCGGCCGCAGAAATGTCTATCTGTTCCCCTTACAATAGAATCCCCTCCCACTATAGCTCTCCCACTCTTTTTCCTGCCCTTCTGTGTAGCAGAGCCACCCATGGTGCCATGAACTTGGCTGCTGCTGCTCTCCCCTGATAATTCATCCCCCCCAACAGTTCCCAAAGAGGTGTATCTGTTTTGTAGGGGGATGACCGCAAGGGATCCCTGCACTACCTTCCTTGCACTGCTCTTCCTGTTGGTCACCCATTGCCTATCTGGTTGTGTACCCTTTACCTGCGGTGAGACCAACTCACTAAACGTGCTATTCACGTCATTCTCAGCTCGTGCTGTGGAATTCCCATTCCCATTACACTACACTGATCTCAATTGCATGAGGAAAAAGCCAAACTTCTCGCCACTGAGAAGGCAAGATCTTTGTGGACAGCGTTCTTCAGGGCCAATGGCAAACACCTTTGCTTCGCCACTGACTGCAAATACCGGTCAACTAATTCTTACTTTAAATTCAATTGCTTCATATCTTTAAAATGTAATTTGCATTAACGTTACAGTCTTTTTACAATTCCTTTGATTGCAATCCAGAGCTGGATACTCAACACAAGTTTGCTCTTCCACGCAATATTTGAAGATGCTATATAGGAACAAATAAATAAATGGCTGTGACAATGTGATTGGCAGATTCATAATCCCTCTTGTCAATAAAATGAAGGGCAGCTAAAGCTTTCTTAAGAGGACAAATTTCCTATGCAGAGCCTTCACAAAGGAATGTAAGCTAATCAGAGCAAGACTTAAAAAGCCTGGTATGGCTTCCAAAAGCAGAAAATATATATTTTTTAATTAACACAGTAAGAACCATTTCAGAAAAGTATTTCAAACAGGATAATGAAATGAGAAGATTTTGAGCATATTAACTGAATTAAAAATACTACTAAAGTGTGAGTACTACTTCAGCTATTTGTACCAAGGACTGCCAACTGAAATATAACTGTAATATGATTAATGAGACTTTTCAGAGGTATCAATCAGGGTCTGACTTTTGCAAGAATTCAAGACCAGCTTTCTTGATTCAACTGACACCCTGTGGGCAATTTAAGTGGATCCAAAGCCTTTAATTCTTCAATTACATTTGAAGTAAGTGCAGCTATACAGATAGAGTGAGAAAGCCCAAGGACTGAGAGATTTATCATTGAGTTTTATTAAAAATTTCTAACTACAGCTAGCTAAGCCATTAAAGGAAAATATGATGACTTTCAAACTGACTCATTCTCAACTGCAGATGTGTATATATTTTTGTCGTCTATTTAAAAAAAAGGATTCTTGAAATTGTCCTTGCAGACAAATTTCATTATTGAATATCAAGGTTTTGATGGAAGTAGTTTCAAAACAGCTGGATAACATCCTCTTCCTAAACAGATCTGTCTCAAACCGACTGGATTTATCCATTATAGGCAGATGTTGCACATATGTCGTTTTTTTAACATAATACATTTAAGTATTGTAGCTTTGGCCATCTCCAAGTTGCTAGAAATGTGCTGAGGAGTAGGAATTATTTTTTTACAGTGCTTAACAAATCCAGACTAGAAGACAATTGCTGTATGCATACCCCATGGTTCAAGAGTTAACCAATGACTTCAGAATATCTTAAGTAAGGGCCAGAAGCCTAGTGTATTCCCTTTCGTCTCCTTATTAATGGAACAGCTAGTATATAAAAAGTAGGTAAGTATTGTAACATTTCACTTTATGCTGGCAATATTAAAACAAATACACAGTATTCTATTATCAATCATGCAATCTGACTACAACAATGTTTGCTGATATGAATAATTTGATATATCATTTTAGCCCTTTTTCACAGCAGAGTTGTAAGGGTTTCAGATACCTTTTTATTTATTCAAATCATAACACATAGCAAATTAAATCGTTAAATACAACAAAGATGCAACTTTAGAAATACATACAGAATGCAAGTAATCAATAAATATTAATTAATCTTTTAAAATAATGAAAAGAAGTGTTCTATGCAGATATAATAGCTTCAACAAGAAAAGATGAATTATAGGTGGTTATTTTGCACTCTTGCGGCACACCTTCAGGTGAAGGATAGTCACTGCTTGTTCAGTAATTAACAGGGCGTGCTCAGTATTAAAGTATGTGTTGACAGTCTTCCACCATGTAATGCCTGACACAGCTTAGGTGCAGAACACAGTTGGTCCAGTGTAGAAATCCCAAAACAGATATCATACACCTTCATGCCATTAGTTACATTGGCTATCTATACAAAACTGTATTTGCACTGATGTTAATTATATGCAGAAAATGCTTTGTGAATTCTGGAGAACTATAGCAGCTGTTGTTTCAAAACAATAAACAAAACACTTGTATTTATAAAGTGCCTTCTCGCATCCCAATGCACTTCACAAAATAAATAGCTTTTGGAGTGCAGAAAGCACTCAGGTAAATGTACACACTCCAGCTTACTACTGATAAGGATTATAGGGTGAATAAGCTTCTCATATGCATATGGGGTGATGTATTGAAATTCCTTTGTCCTTGAGTTTTTCAAGCCCAACCATACAAAACTAACAGAGATTAATTTCAACACAGAACATTGGGAAATCCTCCTTTAATCAATGAAAATAAAAATTGTTAATTCATTGCTGACCACTTGTTTTCTACTGAAGCCTCATCCATGCCCCCAGCTGCATGGGAATAATTATATTCTGTAGAAAACTTGATTATCAATGTCTTTCCTCATAACCTTCAATCCAATTCTTGCCTTTTTCTAAAAGAAGCTAATCAACATAATATTAACTGCTATTGTGACGTGTCTAGTCCACATATCCATTGCTCTATGAGGGGGGAGAAAACTTTCTAATTTCTAGTCTCATTAGAGGCTGGTTAATTTTCTACTTACAATGGGTAATTTTCCACTTTAATGTTCCCTTGGATGCCTCCCTCCACTCACCACCCCTCAACCAAACAACTCTTTTAAGGAGACAAAATTAAACATTTAAGTCAAGTGCCCCCCGATCTGGGGGACACGCTAAACACTTTTCACATGCCCTTTTTTTTGTGATCTTTGTGTTTTTTTTTGTTTTTTTGTTGGGCAGTAAAACAAGAGATATATATACAAGTGCCCCCTATAAAAGGAGAGGGGGACACTAAAACCGGCAATTAAAACAAATTAAACTTTAAAACATATAAAATCAAATTAAAATTTGGTTGCCGGGGTAATAATGCACTCCAGTCCCTCCGGCACCCTCTGGCCAGGGCGGAAGGCCACGAGCGTACTGGTGGACACCGCGTGCTCCATCTCCAAGGACACCCTGGCCCGGATGAAGGCACAGAAGAGAGGCAGGCAGTCAGGCTGTACGACCCCCTCGACCGCCCGCTGCCTGGACCGGCTGATGGCACCCTTGGCCGTGCCCAGGAGCAGTCCTACAAGGAGGCCTTCGGACCTACCCGCTCCCCTCTGCACAGGGTGCCCAAAGATCAGGAGTGTGGGACTGAAGTGCAGCCAGAAATTGAGGAGCAGCCCCTTTAAATAATGGAACAGGGGCTACAACCTCGCGCATTCAATAAAAACATGGAACACGGACTCTTCCAGACCCCTCAACCCAACATGTCCCCCACCCTGTTCCCCAGCTGCACACATCAGAAATTGGGGCTTGCACTGCATATGGTTTTCATATCATTTAACTTAGCGTTGACAAATTGTGTGCAGCCCATATGCAAATTTCTGTTCTGTGCCTCTGGTGGAAGAGGCACCCAGCTGGGTGTGCAAAGTTGGAAAATTACCATATCGTCAGATTCTACATTTATATTATTCATGCCATGAATGGAAATGACCCAGACTTTTATAATCACGAAACATTTGGGCCGTGAAATTCGGCCCCTTAGCGCCAGCTGATAAGGCCAGTTTTGTTGAAAAAATGACGGTCGCCTCATTTCCATTCACTTCCGGCGGGTCCCGCAGCAGCTGCCATTTTGGGCAGATTGGCTGCGCAGCATTTGCCTGTGTTCGCTGGAGAAACGGTAATGAGGCAGATCGTGACGTCAATCAGCATGCAAAGCTGATTTGATGCAAGATCTGCCATTTTTGACGTTGCCGCTCCATTTAAAGCCCCCTCCAAATCACGAGCAGAAAGGACCCCCCACTAGCACTATTTAAAGGGATCAGCAACAACTTGCAGCTGACTTGTTTTTTGATTTATACTGGCTCTGTGTAAATTTGTGCAAGAGTTTGGAACTTTCTACAGTTCTTTCGGGGCCAAAATTAATGGTCTTACCGCCGACTGCCGCCGAGATTCGCCAACATTCCTCTTCGGGTATCGCCCTGTACTAGTTTGCACTTGGGCTGGAGCAGGCGAGAGGGGAGAACCACTGGGAACTGCCCGCTGATGTCAGCGGATGGCCAAGTGGCGCAACTGACCTTCTGCCCGCCGAAAAGCCAGATTGGTGCGGGCGGGAGTTGTCGGGAGTCGGCGCCAGAATGGGGAAGGACCGCTGCGTGGAGGCTGATCTATTCCCGACGGTAGGTATGAAGACCTGCACAAAAAGTTTAGTGAACATTTTTGTTTATAATTTCTTATAGCAACTTACCTGCATGGGATCCCCTGAAACTGTTCTGGTTTTTTTTGCATTAATTTTTCTTTTCAGCTCTCCCACCCGCCATGGGCCCCACTCCATCCTCGGCGGCACTTGGGTGGCAAGAGTCTCTGCCGCTGAGATTGGGAGCTCCTGCCCACTGCCACCCAGATTGACGGTGTAAGTCCCGCTTTTGCCACCGGGTGCACTTTCAAGGACTTTTTTGCCGAAACTCCTGCCCAAAGTACCGTCAGGTATCTCGGTGGCCATCGGCGGTCCTTTGGGCGGCACTTGGTCGGCCCTTGGCCTTCACCAATTTCGGCCCCTTAAAGTTGGTGAGGTGACAGGGAATGTTGCTGCAAGTGGAGAACGCCTTGTTTCTGATTTAAAGGGTTCTACTCACACCACTTGCTCCCAGTCAAGGGGTCTCTACTTGCAGTCCCCCTCCCACTCGAGTATGACAGGGAGATGGAGCAACAAAGAGGAGAAGGTGCTTGCAGAGGGAGGAGGAGGAGGGACCAGGAGAGCTCTCAGCAGGAGGCCTTACCCACCTAGGATCTACAGGGAGCGCTTCTCCTACCTGCACTTATGTCAGGAGCAGTGTATTAGCAGGCTCCACTTCGCCAAGGTGGTGGTCACAGAACTCTGCCACCTCCTGGAACCAGTCCTGCAGCCTCAGAGCAGGGTGATGATGGCACTGCCAGTGGCCCTCAATCTTTTCGCCAGCGGATCCTTCCAATCTGGAGCAGGAGACACAGTTAACATCTCCCAGTTCACTAAGGGGGTCAGAGAGGCTCTGTACTCAAGGGGAAGGACTTCATTGACCTAGAAATTGGAAATGGCCCGATAACACGTGATGTCATGGCCCATCGCTACTTACCTGTGCTGGTTCAAAGTGGTACAGGTAGCACACAAAATTCGAACTGAGTATTCATTATAGTCAGCACTAAACGCACTACTGACTGGCTTTCCACTCAACAGGTGGGCCAATGTCGGGTGCAGTCTAATTGCAAGTAATGTTTGGCCTAAGCTTCCTCCACTACTTAAAGGGGAGGTGCTTTGATCGAGAAGTGCGTTGGTGCATTGGTGCGATGACGCAGCCCTGCTTGGCCCCGGTCCGTCTGTGGATTGGGTCTATGGTGGATCCGTTGGTCAGGATCACGGCTTGCATATCATCATGGAGCAGGCAGAGAATGATGACAAACTTTTCGGGGCAGCCGAAACAGAGGAGGACTCTCACGGTTGACAGTGCCAAAGGTCTTTGTGAGGTCAAAGAAGACCATGTACAAGGGTTAGTGCTGTTCCCTGCATTTCTCTAGTAGTTGTCGCATGGTGAAGATCATGTCCATTGTACCCCTTAGTGGACGGAATCTGCATTGTGACTCTGGTGGGAGCTCTTCAGCCACAGGGAGCAGCTTTCGGTTGCCTGAGGAAGAGAGTGTTTGAAGACCAGGACCTCAAATCTGGCACCAAGCTTATGGTCTACAGGGCCTCCTACCTGGCTCAGAGATGTGGACTATATACAGCAGACAACTCAAAGCGCTGGAGAAGAACCACCAACGCTGCCTCCGCAAGATCCTGCAAATCCACTGGGAGGATAGACGCACCAACATTAGTGTTCTCGCTCAGGCCAACCTCCCCAGCATCGAAGCACTGACCACACTTGAGCAGGCCACATCGTCCGCATGCCCGACACGAGACTTCCTAAGCAAGTGCTCTACTTGGAACTCCTACACGGTAAGCGAGCCCCAGGTGGGCAGAGGAAACCCTCAAAGCCTCCTTGATAAAGTGTAACTTTCCCACAGGCACCTGGGAATCCCTGGCCAAAGACTGCCCAAAGTGGAGGAAGAGCATCCGGGAGGATGCTGAGCACCTCAAGTCTCATTGCCGAGGGCATGCAGAAATCAAGCACAGACAGCGGAAGGAGTGTGCGGCAAACCAGGCTCCTCACCCACCCTTTCCTTCAACCACTATCTGCCCCAGCTCTTACAAAGACTGTAATTCCCACATTGGACTGTACAGCCACCTGAGAGCTCATTATTAGAGTGGAATCAAATCTTCCTCGATTTCGATGGTGTTATGTATCTGGACTTGTACATATTCTGTATAGCCACCAGAGGGCACATTCCCTGGAGTCTCAATGGATCTCATAATCCTTTGGGAGCAAAGGCATTTAAGAGTGCTTCACAGGTTGGAGAGGCACTCTGGAGACCTGCAATAAAAGACTAAGGTCACACGTTACTTTGAGCTCACAGTGTTCAGTCTGATTCTTTCTCCATACACTACAACTGGCGATAAGACAGATAGCGAACCCAAAGATGCAGAGAACAGTGGGCAGTCTGGAGAAATTCTCGGAGGGATATGATTGGGAAACCTTTGTTCGGTGAGTTCGGCGAGAGGCGGGAGATCCAGGGATCGGAGAGGCCTACAAAAGGCCAGTGAGACCAGGAGCAGCGCGAGTTCGGCGAGAGGCGGGAGTTCCGGGGATCGGAGAGGCCTACAAAAGGCCTGTGAGACCAGGAGCAGCGCAAGTTCGGCGAGAGACGGGCTTATGCAGCTACAGGGGGAAAGCAAAGAAGAAGTAGAAAGAAATAGAAAGGTGACGTCACAGCCAAGGGGGTAAGTGATTGGCTTGTGATTGGTGAGTAGTTTTTCTTTTTTCCCTTCTATATCAGTGAGTAACTTGTAGCATTGTTGCCAATATGTGTATCTAAGGGTTAAGTCATGACAGGAGAGCTCGGTCACGTGATATGCTCCTTCTGTACCACGTGGGAACTCAGGGACACTTCCGGTGTCCCTGACGACTACGTGTGCGGGAAGTGTATCCGCCTCCAGCTCCTGACCGTCCGCGTTGTGGAATTGCAGCTGAGGGTGGATTCACTCTGGAGCATCCACGATGCTGAGAATGATGTGAGTAGCACGTATAGCGAGATGGTCTTACCGCAGGTAAAGGGTCCACAGCCAGCTAGGGAATGGAAGGCCAGCAGGAAGAGCAGTGTAAGGAAGGTAGTGCAGGGGTCCCCTGCGGTCATCCCCCTGCAAAACAGATACACCGCTTTGGGTACTGTTTGAGGGGGATGACTCATCAGGGGATGGCAGCAGCAGCCAAGTTCATGGCACTGTGGCTGGCTCTGCTGCACAGGAGGGCGGGAAAAAGAGTGGGAGAGCGATAGGGATAGGGGATTCAATTGTAAGGGGAATAGATAGACGTTTCTGCGGCCGCAACCGAGACTCCAGGATGGTATGTTGCCTCCCTGGTGCAAGGGTCAAGGATGTCTCGGAGCGGGTGCAGGACATTCTGAAAAGGGAGGGTGAACAGCCAGTTGTCATGGTGCACATTGGTACCAACGAAAAAGGTAAAAAAAGGGATGAGGTCCGACGAGACGAATTTAAGGAGCTAGGAGCTAAATTAAAACGTAGGACCTCAAAAGTAGTAATCTCGGGATTGCTACCAGTGCCACGTGCTAGTCAGAGTAGGAATCACAGGATAGCTCAGATGAATATGTGGCTTGACCAGTGGTGATTCGGAAAGATAGACAAGAAGGGAAAGGAGGTGGGGTAGCTCTGTTAATAAAGGATGATATCAGGGCAGTTGTGAGAGACGATATTGGCTCGAATGAACAAAATGTTGAATCATTGTGGGTGGCGATTGGAGATAGTAAGGGGAAAAAGTCACTGGTGGGCGTAGTTTATAGGCCCCCAAATAATAACTTCACGGTGGGGCGGGCAATAATCAAGGGAATAATGGAGGCATGTGAAAAAGGAATGGCAGTAACCATAGGGGATTTTAACCTACATATCGAGTGGTCAAATCAAATTGCACAGGGTAGCCTGGAGGAGGAATTCATAGAATGCATACGGGATTGTTTCTTAGAACACTATGTTACAGAACCTAGAAGGGAGCAAGCTATCTTAGATCTGGTCCTGTGTATTGAGACAGGAATAATAAACGATCTCCGAGTAAAAGATCCTCTCGGAATGAGTGATCACAGTATGGTTGAATTTGTAATGCAGATTGAGGGTGAGGAAGTAATGTCTCAAACGAGCATACTATGCTTAAACAAAGGGGACTACAGTGGGATGAGGGCAGAGTTGGCAAAAGTAGACTGGAAGCACAGACTAAACGGTGGCACAATTGAGGAACAGTGGAGGACGTTTAAGGAGCTCTTTCATAGTGCTCAACAGAAATATATTCCAGTGAAAAAGAAGGGCGGTAAGAGAAGGGATAACCAGCCGTGGATAATCAAGGAAATAAAGGAGAGTATCAAATTAAAAACCAATGCGTACAAGGTTAGTAGGAAACTAGCAGATTGGGAAAATTTTAAATGACAGCAAAGAATGACTAAGAAAGCAATAAAGAAAGTAAAGATAGATTACGAAGGTAAACTTGCGCAAAACATAAAAACGGATAGTAAAAGCTTTTACAGATATATAAAACGGAAAAGAGTGACTAAAGTAAATGTTGGTCCATTAGAAGATGAGAAGGGGGATTTAATAATGGGAAATGTGGAAATGGCTGAGATCTTAAACAATTATTTTGCTTCGGTCTTCACAGTGGAAGACACAAAAACCATGCCAAAAATTGCTGGTCACAGGAATGTGGGAAGCGAGAACCTTGAGACAATCACTATCACTAGGGTGGTAATGCTGGACAGGCTAATGGACTCAAGGTAGACAAGTCCCCTGGTCCTGATGAAATGCATCCCAGGGTATTAAAAGAGATGGCGGAAGTTATAGCAGATGCATTTGTTATAATCGACCAAAATTCTCTGGACTCTGGGGAGATTCCCAACGGATTGGAAAGCAGCTAATGTAATGCCTCTGTTTAAAAAAGGGGGCAGACAAAAGGCAGGTAACTATAGGCCGGTTAGTTTAACATCTGTAGTGGGGAAAATGCTTGAAACTATCATTTAGGAAGAAATAGCGGGACATATACATAGGAATAGTGCAATCAAGCAGACGCAGCATGGATTCATGAAGGGGAAATCATGTTTAACTAATTTACTGGAATTCTTTGAGGATATAACGAGCATGGTGGATAGAGGTGTACCGATGGATGCGGTGTATTTAGATTTTCAAAAGTCATTCGATAAGGTGCCACACAAAAGGTTACTGCAGAAGATAAAGGTACGCGGAATCAGCGGAAATGTATTAGCATGGTATTGAGAAGTGGCTGGCTAACAGAAAGCAGAGAGTCGGGATAAATGGGTCCTTTTCGGGTTGGAAATCGGTGGTTAGTGGTGTGCCACAGGGATCGGTGCTGGGACCACAACTGTTTACAATATACATAGATGACCTGGAAGAGGGGACAGAGTGTAGTGCAACAAAATTTGCAGATGACACAAAGATTAGTGGGAAAGCGGGTTGTGGAGAGGACACAGAGAGGCTGCAAAGAGATTTGGATAGGTTAAGCGAATGGGCTAAGGTTTGGCAGATGGAATACAATGTCGGAAAGTGTGAGGTCATCCACCTTTGGAAAAAAAACAGCAAAAGGGAATATTATTTGAATGGGGAGAAATTACAACATGCTGCAGTGCAGAGGGACCTGGGGTCCTTGTGCATGAAACTCTTTTAGAGTCTACCTGCAAAACATAAACATTAAACCATGCCACCCGACCTGGGTGACACACCAGACATTTACAAGGCCCTTTTTTTCCTTTTTTTGGTTTTTTTTTTGCGTTTTTCTTTATTTTGTTTTTTTTTGGGCACTAAAATCACAATTTTTCCCCTGTGCCCCCTATAAAAGGGAAGGGGACACTAAAAGCACCGGCAATTAAAACAAATGAAACTTTAAAACGTAAAATCAAATTAAAATTTGGTTGCCGGGCGTGATGATGCACTCCAGTCCCACCGGTGCCCACCTCTCGCGGAAGGCCGCGAGCGTACCGGTGGACACCGCGTGCTCCATCTCCAAGGACACCCTGGACCGGATGTAAGAGCGGAAGAGAGGCAGGCAGTCAGGTTGAACGACCCCCTCGACCGCCCGCTGCCTGGACCGGCTGATGGCACCCTTGGCCGTGCCCAGGAGCAGTCCTACGAGGAGGCCTTCGGACCTACCCGCTCCCCTCCGCACAGGGTGCCCAAAGATCAGGAGAGTGGGACTGAAGTGCAGCCAGAATTTCAGGAGCAGCCCCTTCAAATAATAAAACAGGGGCTGCAACCTTGTGCATTCCATAAAAACATGGAACATGGACTCTTCCAGACCGCAGAAATTGCAGGCGGCCTGGGAGTCCGTGAACCGGCTTAAAAATTTGTTGCACGGCACTGCTCCGTGCACCACCCTCCAGGCCAAGTCCCCGATGAATAGTGGGAGGACCCCTGCGTAGAATGCCCTCCATCGGGGACCCCCGCCTCCTCCGGACGGCAAGATGGTACGCCATGGCGTGTCCGGACGGCAGGCGAGGATGGCAAAGTTGAGAGTGTGCAGGAGCAGCCCGTACAAGAAACCCCTCCGCGCGGAACTGAAAGGCACGGAGGGGATTTCCCCGAGGTGGCTCAAGTTGTGAGGCGCCGGCCCCCGAGGGAGGTTCCGGGGTTTGGCGCCGATGAGGAATTCCGTCCGGACGGGGGTCAGTTCGGACGGGATCTCCCCACGTGCTTGAGCCTCCTCGATGCACCTAACGGGGTCAGGGCCCAGAGCTGTTTTTAGCGACTCGATGGCATCGGCCGCGAGGCGGACGTTGGCAGAATTTAGGCGCCTCGCCAGCGTGTCTGGCGCCATCCAGCCCGTTCCTCCGCCATCGAGCAGGTCCCTGACCCTGGTCACCTCACCAGCCACAGCCCTCTCTTCCGACCGCCACATAAAACCTCGGTCGTGGAGGTACGGATTCCAGAGCAGCGGCTCCTGCAGGACGGCCGCCACTCCAGCCGGCGGAGAGCTGCGCTTGGTGGAGACTTTGTTCCAGACCCTGATGAGTTCCCTGTAAAAGACAGGCAGCTCCCGGAGGGCGGTCCTGACACCCCACAAGTTCACAAACAGGAGCTGCGTGTCATAATTGAGGTCGCGCTGCTGGCGGAAGAAATACGTCGCCAGAGCACACCACCTAGGAGGGGGCTCGACGTAAAGGTATCTCTGCAGGGTCTGAAGACGGAAAGTCGCGAGCTGGGCGCTGACGCACACCAACGACTGACCGCCCTCCTCAAGCGGGAGACTCAAGACCGCAGCAGAGACCCAGTGCTTCCTGTTGTTCCAGAAGAAGTCCACCAGCTTCTTCTGTATCTTGGCGACAAACGCAGGGGGAGGGGTCAAAGTGACCAGCCGGTACCACAACATTGCGGCCACCAGCTGGTTTATGACTAGCGCTCGACCACTGTAGGACAGCACTCGGAGCAGACCTGTCCAGCGCCCTAGGCGAGCGGCGACCTTGGCCTCCAGCTCCTGCCAGTTCGCCGGCCAGGCTCCCTCGTCGGGGCTAAGGTAGACTCCCAGATAGAGGAGATGGGTCGTGCTCCAGGCAAAAGGCCTGAGCTCCTCCGGCAGGGAGTCCACCCGCCACTGACCCACCAGGAGTCCGGAACATTTCTCCCAGTTGATCCTGGCGGAGGACGCGGCCGAGTAAATCTCTTGGCACTCACGCATCCTCCGCAGGTCAGCGGGATCCTCTACCGCGAGGAGCACGTCATCGGCGTAAGCCGAGAGGACGACCTCCACGCCCGGCCCTTGCAGAGCCAGTCCCGTCAACCTCGTCCGCAAGAGGCGCAGGAAAGGCTCCACGCAAACGGCGTATAACTGGCCGGACATGGGGCATCCCTGGCGCACCCCTCTCCTAAAGCGAAGGGGCGCCGTCAAGGACCCGTTAACCTTAATCAGACACTCCGCGGCGGCGTACAAAAGTCGGATCCGGGCGACGAAATGCGTCCCGAACCCGAAAGCGCGCAGAGTTCCGAGCAGATAGTCGTGATCCACCCTGTCGAACGCCTTCTCTTGGTCGAGGGATAGGAAGGCGACCGACAGACCAGCCTCCTGGGAACAATGGATGAGGTCCCGGACCAGGTGGATGTTATCGTGGATTGTCCGGCCCGGGACCGTGTATGACTGGTCGGGGTGGATCATGTGGTCCAGCACGGCACCAAGGTGAGCAGACATCGCCCTGGCGAAGATTTTGTAGTCCGTGCTGAGGAGGGAGACCGGGCGCCAGTTCTTAAGGAGGCGGAGATCGCCCTTCTTAGGCAGCAGGACGATGACTGCCCTGCGCCAAGAGAGGGGCATCTCCCCGGTCGCCAGACTTTCCCCCAGGACCCGCGCGTAGTCGCTCCCCAGGACGTCCCAGAACGCCCTGTGGAACTCCACGGTCAGCCCGTCCAGCCCCGGGGATTTTCCCCTCGAGAGCCGGGCGAGGGCACCGGTCAGCTCCGCCAGGCTTAGCGGAGCTTCCAGATTTTCGGCGCCCTCCGGGCTGACCTTCGGCAGGTCCTCCCACAAAACTCTACGCGCTTCCCCGCTGGACGGATCCGGAGAGAACAGAGCCCCGTAATATTCACGGGCCCTGTTGTTGACGCCCTCCGGATCCGAGACGAGAGAGCTGTCGTCGGCCAGCAGCGTCAAGAGCTGCTTACGGACACTCTGCCTTTTTTCCAGCGAGTAGAAGAAGGGGGAGCCGCGGTCCAGATCCCGCAGGAACCGGATCCGCGACCTCACGAACGCGCCTCGGGACCCGACGAGCTGCAGGTCCTTCAGCGCGGCCTTCTTCGCTTCGTACACCGTCCGCAGGGCCGGGTCCTGGACGACTTGACCGAGACGGGCTTCCAGGTCGAGCACCTCTTTTTCTAGGCGCCCGACTCTGGCCGCCCGCCTCTTGGTCGACCCCCTCGCGTACTCTTGACAGAAGACGCGGACGTGAGCCTTGCCCACGTCCCACCATAGCCTCAAGGAGGGGAAGCCCCCCTGCTTCCTTCTCCAGTCGGACCAGAATCGACGGAACGAGTCCTGGAACCGCACGTCCTCCAGCAGCCGGTTGTTAAAGTGCCAGTACGCGGACCCCGTCCCCGCGCGGAGCGAAGCGAGCTCCGCCCACACCAGGTGGTGGTCCGAACACGGCACCGGCCGCATGGAGGCCGCCGGGGCGCAGGAAACGTACGTCCGAGACACGTAAAGGCGGTCGACTTTAGACCATCCTACTCCAGGCCTCACCCAAGTAAAGGCGCTGGAGTCGGGGTGGAGATTTCGCCAGACGTCCACCAAGTCGAAGGACCCGACCAGGTCCCTCAACTTCTCCATCACCGTCATGCACTGCGGGGCACCGGAGCGGTCCCTCGCCTCGAGGGTGCAGTTAAAATCCCCCCCGAGGACAATGCGGTCGCCGACGTCGACGGAGCCAAGAAGAGCGGACACCTCTTCAAAGAAGCGCGTTTGCTGCGGGCCGGGCTGAGGGGCGTACACGTTCACGAGATGGAGCGGCACGTCCCCCAGGCGAACCGTTACGTGCAGCAAGCGGCCTGGCACTGGCTCCTCGACCCCCAAGATCTCCGGCTGAAAATGCGGGCCCAGCAAGATGGCCACCCCACTAGAAATGGCGGTCAGGTGGCTCATGCGGACCTCTCCTTGCCATTCCAGGAGCCACGTGGCTTCGTCTCCCGGAACGGTGTGGGTTTCTTGCAGGAAGCACACCGCATATTTCCCCTCCCGCAGGAGCGAAAAATTGTCAAATCTACGGCGTGCCCCTCTGCCGCCGTTGATGTTGAGGCTGGCTATGGTTATCTTCATGGCAAAAGCATAGTGCAACCTCTACCTTAACCTATTGTGGGGGAGGGAGCGGAGTCTTTTGTTGAACTCCGCTCCCTCCGCAGCCCAGCGAGCAGTCCCTCGAGCTCGCGCAGCTCAAGGTGTTGCGCCTTTGTCAAGGGCCCGCCCGCGGCCAAGGTTTTAACGGCGGCGCGGACGGACCCCTTGATCAGCTCTGGCTCGGACCATTTTTCCAGGGCCAGTCGGGCTTGGTTGCAGTGACCCCGGCTCTGGGCCAAAAAGTCCCGGAGTTCCTTTGCAGGAATGAGGATGGTCTCGGCGGCGGCCGCGAGCAGATCCACCGCCTCGCTGGCGGTGGTCTCTAGGTCTTCACCCGCGTCCCCCACCGAGTCCCCGTCCTCCTCCGGGAGGTGGCCGCCAGCAGCCGGCCCATCGACCGCACAAGGTACGGCAAATGAACCGGCCGCTCCAACCGGCCCTGGCTCTGCCCTGATCCCACCCCCAGGATCGTCGGCAGAGGAGTCCCCACTGGGCTCTTTTAAAAATGGTGCTAGGTCGGGAAATGACAGCGGAAGGGGTTCCCCCTTCGCCCCAGGAACCGGGGAACAAGGAGAGACCCGGCCATAGGAAATCCCCAGGCTCTCCAAGTGCTCCAGCTCCACAGCAAGAGGCGAGGGTGGGTGTTCCTCCCCCTCCCCGCTGCCACTCCCCGGCCCAGCATCGACAGTGTCATTATAAACATTTGTTTCGGTTTCTGCCGGGTCGAGCGACTCCCGGGGGAAGTTGGGTATTGGCTGGGCGGGCTCAGGTTCGGCCTTTTCGGCCCCGCCCGCCTCAGTCCCCGGGGCGCCCGGCCCGGCGGCAATGCATTCCTCCGCGGTCCCCACGCCCCCCACGACAGGCAGATCTTCCACGCCATCCCCGGGAGGCAGAGGCTGGGCAGCCTTGACTGTCTCACCCTCCCCGGGGACAGACTCCTCCCGCCTACGGCGCTGCTTGGGGGCGCTGGTGGGGGACGCGGGACACGCGGTGGGCACCGACTCCTCCGCGGAGGGATGTTGTTCCCCCTCCGCCTCAACGGAGCGGCGCCTCCTTTTGTTGCTGGAGGTGCGCCGAGGCAGGGAGACCTCCATGTCTGCCGAGGCCTCCCGCTCCGTCCCCCCCTTTTTCTTTTCTTGCCCGCGCCCGGGCCCCTCTGCGGTGTTGTTCAAGGGCTCGGGCACGGGCTCAGGGCACCCTGCGCTCGCCGGTGACTGGGTTGGGCCGAGCGCGGTAAACAAATTGTCTGGCGCACCGAGGGGACCTGCCTTTGGATGTTTTGCCTTGTCCCGCGCCTTCCTTCCGTTCGGACGCTCTCCCTCCCCCCCGCCGGAGGCCCCGAAAACAAAGGCCTCCGACGATGCCCACGCACCTATGGCTCCCGGCACGCGGACGCAACTAGGGGGAGGGGTGGCGGCGGCGCCAGCCTTGGCCGCCTTCGGTGGTTTGGCGGCCTTGGAGGCGGGGCAGTTCTTGCGAATGTGCCCCACCTCTCTGCAGGCATGGCACCGCACGCCGTCCGACATCCAGAAGACGCGGTAGGCAGTCCCCTCGTGCACCACATTAAAAGACCCCTCCGTCGTCTCCTCCCGCGCCAGCCGGACAAAGAGCTGGCGGCGGAAGGAGAACACGTGGCGCAGGCTGCTCTCCCTGAGGCCGAGCGGTATGGGGTTGATCCCCGACCTTACCTCCCCCAGTTGGTGTAGGTGAGGGAGGAGGAGCTCAGCGGGAACAAAGGGCGGGACGTTTGATATGATTACCCTCTGCGCGGTGGCCTCGAGAGGGTCCACCGGCAGGAACGTCCCGCCCACCGTGAGCCCCTTTTCGAGGGCCAGGGACACCGCCCGCTCCGACCCCAGGAAGAACACGGCCTTCCCAGACATCTTGGAGGCTGCGACAATGGCCGAGGGGCCGACCACCCCAGCCATCGCCTGCACGCACTCCTCAATGCTCATTGTGGGGTGAGTGTAGCTCTTGACCCCGTGTTTTCTGGTCATTAATCTGAATGGTGGCAGGGCAGCGGGTGGCGCAGGAGGTGCCGTGGAAGCGGTTGCCACCTGCGCATACGTCTTCGCTGGCCCTCCCACCGGCGTGGATGGGGTCGCCATCACGGGGTCCCTTTAAGGGCTACACCCACCCCAAAGTCACAGGCCTTAATGGTCTTGATTGGCCTCGTTTGATTTGACTGAGCAGAGGAGCTCTTAATGAGGCACCTCTGGCCTAGTTGGCAATTGGGGAGGGGCCTTGCTCCCTCTGCTCAGTTGTCTTAATTGTTTTTTTTTTTAATTAATTTGGGAGAAAGGGGCCTCAGAGAGAGAGGGGAGAAACAGAGTAACAGAGAAAGAGAGAGGGGGGTAGGAAGGGGGGGGGGGAACTGCGAGGGCAGGTCTCCCCTCGCAGCTGTGGGTGGGTGCAATCCCAGATGGCAAAACACAAAGTCTTTGGGGTGGTCTTCAGGTGAGGGGAGAAGATGTCTTCACCTGGGGCAGCTAGAGCCACCAGGCACACACTCCCAATGATGTTTAATAAGGTGATTAAGAAAAATCTTCAGCCTGGTAGCTCCAGCTATCCCAGGCTAGGCAATTGGGCGGGGGGGGGGTTCCAATTGTGGGGGGGGCCTAGTTGTAAGCAAGGCCCCCACACACACTTCCACACACACACACACCCCCCGCGATGTTCCGGCCCTCAGTGGTCTTCTTTCCTCCCCCCACCGATACAAAAAAGTCTGTTTGGGAAATGCACCCACACCCACCTGTAGAATTGTAGAGTCTCCCTCCTTCCACACTGGATGTTGTTTTGGTCTTTTCCCCCTCTCTCCAACTCTTAGTAGAAATGGTAAGATGTTAAAAGTTTTCTGTTCTCCTCCTCTCCCTCTGGGTGAAAGTTGGTGGTGAAGCCCCTTCCTTCCTTCTCTTCCTGGGCTGGTCTCAGGGCTCTCCAGGCAGGAGCTCAAGTTGATAGCTGCTCTCCTCACTGCAGCTCAGCTCCAACTGTGCAGGACACGCCTCCACTGCTCCACAATTGGTCCTTGTGCATGAAACTCTTTTAGAGTCTACCTGCAAAACATAAACATTAAACTGTGCCACCCGACCTGGGTGACACACCAGACATTTACAAGGCCCTTTTTTCCGGTTTTTTTTTTTTTTTTTTTTTGGCACTAAAATCACAATTTCTCCGGTGCCCCCTATAAAAGGGAAGGGGACACTAAAAGCACCGGCAATTAAAACAAATTAAACTTAAAAACGTAAAATCAAATTAAAATTTGGTTGCCGGGTGTGATGATGCACTCCAGTCCCTCCGGTGCCCACCTCTCGCGGAAGGCCGCGAGCGTACCGGTGGACACCGCGTGCTCCATCTCCAAGGACACCCTGGACCGGATGTAAGAGCGGAAGAGAGGCAGGCAGTCAGGTTGAACGACCCCCTCGACCGCCCGCTGCCTGGACCGGCTGATGGCACCCTTGGCCGTGCCCAGGAGCAGTCCTACGAGGAGGCCCTCGGACCTACCCGCTCCCCTCCGCACAGGGTGCCCAAAGATCAGGAGAGTGGGACTGAAGTGCAGCCAGAATTTCAGGAGCAGCCCCTTCAAATAGTGGAACAGAGGCTGCAACCTCGTGCATTCAATAAAAACATGGAACACGGACTCCTCCAGACCGCAGAAATTGCAGGCGGCCTGGGAGTCCGTGAACCGGCTTAAAAATTTGTTGCACGGCACTGCTCCGTGCACCACCCTCCAGGCCAAGTCCCCGATGAATAGTGGGAGGACCCCTGCGTAGAGTGCCCTCCATCGGGGACCCCCGCCTCCTCCGGACGGCAAGATGGTACGCCATGGCGTGTCCGGACGGCCGGCGAGGATGGCAAAGTTGAGGGTGTGCAGGAGCAGCCCGTACAGGAAACCCCTCCGCGCGGAACTGAAAGGCACGGAGGGGATTTCCCCGAGGCGGCTCAAGTTGTGAGGCGCCGGCCCCCGAGGGAGGTTCCGGAGTTTGGCGCCGATGAGGAATTCCGTCCGGACGGGGGTCAGTTCGGACGGGATCTCCCCACGTGCTTGAGCCTCCTCGATGCACCTAACGGAGTCAGGGCCCAGAGCTGTTTTTAGCGACTCGATGGCATCGGCCGCGTGGCGGACGTTGGCAGAGTTTAGGCGCCGCGCCAGCGTGTCTGGCGCCATCCAGCCCGCTCCTCCGCCATCGAGCAGGTCCCTGACCCTGGTCACCTCACCAGCCACAGCCCTCTCTTCCGACCGCCACATGAAGCCTCGGCCGTGGAGGTACGGATTCCCGAGCAGCGGCTCCTGCAGGACGGCCGCCACTCCAGCCGGCGGAGAGCTGCGCTTGGTGGAGACTTTGTTCCAGACCCTGATGAGTTCCCTGTAAAAGACAGGCAGCTCCCGGAGGGCGGTCCTGGCACCCCCCAAGTTCACAAACAGGAGCTGCGTGTCATAATTGAGGTCGAGCTGCTGGCGGAAGAAATACCTCGCCAGAGCGCACCACCTAGGAGGGGGCTCGACGTAAAGGTATCTCTGCAGGGTCTGAAGACGGAAAGTCGCGAGCTGGGCGCTGACGCACACCAACGACTGACCGCCCTCCTCAAGCGGGAGACTCAAGACCGCGGCAGAGACCCAGTGCTTCCTGTTGTTCCAGAAGAAGTCCACCAGCTTCTTCTGTATCTTGGCGACAAACGCAGGGGGAGGGGTCAAAGTGACCAGCCGGTACCACAGCATTGCGGCCACCAGCTGGTTTATGACTAGCGCTCGACCCCTGTAGGACAACACTCGGAGCAGTCCTGTCCAGCGCCCTAGGCGAGCGGCGACCTTGGCCTCCAGCTCCTGCCAGTTCGCCGGCCAGGCTCCCTCGTCGGGGCTAAGGTAGACTCCCAGATAGAGGAGATGGGTCGTGCTCCAGGCAAAAGGCCTGAGCTCCTCCGGCAGGGAGTCCACCCGCCACTGACCCACCAGGAGTCCGGAACATTTCTCCCAGTTGATCCTGGCGGAGGACGCGGCCGAGTAAATCTCCTGGCACTCACGCATCCTCCGCAGGTCAGCGGGATCCTCTATCGCGAGGAGCACGTCATCGGCGTAAGCCGAGAGGACGAGCTCCACGCCCGGCCCTTGCAGAGCCAGTCCCGTCAACCTCGTCCGCAAGAGGCGCAGGAAAGGCTCCACGCAAACGGCGTATAACTGGCCGGACATGGGGCATCCCTGGCGCACCCCTCTCCTAAAGCGAAGGGGCGCCGTCAAGGACCCGTTAACCTTAATCAGACACTCCGCGGCGGCGTACAAAAGTCGGATCCGGGCGACGAAATGCGTCCCGAACCCGAAAGCGCGCAGAGTTCCGAGCAGATAGTCGTGATCCACCCTGTCGAACGCCTTCTCTTGGTCGAGGGATAGGAAGGCGACCGACAGACCAGCCTCCTGGGAACAATGGATGAGGTCCCGGACCAGATGGATGTTATCGTGGATTGTCCGGCCCGGGACCGTGTATGACTGGTCGGGGTGGATCATGTGGTCCAGCACGGCACCAAGGCGAGCAGACATCGCCCTGGCGAAGATTTTGTAGTCCGTGCTGAGGAGGGAGACCGGGCGCCAGTTCTTAAGGAGGCGGAGATCGCCCTTCTTAGGCAGCAGGACGATGACTGCCCTGCGCCAAGAGAGGGGCATCTCCCCGGTCGCCAGACTTTCCCCCAGGACCCGCGCGTAGTCGCTCCCCAGGACGTCCCAGAACGCCCTGTGGAACTCCACGGTCAGCCCGTCCAGCCCCGGGGATTTTCCCCTCGAGAGCCGGGCGAGGGCACCGGTCAGCTCCGCCAGGCTTAGCGGAGCTTCCAGATTTTCGGCGCCCTCCGGGCCGACCTTCGGCAGGTCCTCCCACAAAACTCTACGCGCTTCCTCGCTGGACGGATCCGGAGAGAACAGAGCCCCGTAATATTCACGGACCCTGTTGTTGACGCCCTCCGGATCCGAGACGAGAGAGCCGTCGTCGGCCAGCAGCGTCAAGAGCTGCTTACGGACACTCTGCCTTTTTTCCAGCGAGTAGAAGAAGGGGGAGCCGCGGTCCAGATCCCGCAGGAACCGGATCCGCGACCTCACGAACGCGCCTCGGGACCCGACGAGCTGCAGGTCCTTCAGCGCGGCCTTCTTCGCTTCGTACACCGTCCGCAGGGCCGGGTCCTGGACGACTTGACCGAGACGGGCTTCCAGGTCGAGCACCTCTTTTTCTAGGCGCGCGACTCTGGCCGCCCGCCTCTTGGTCGACCCCCTCGCGTACTCTTGACAGAAGACGCGGACGTGAGCCTTGCCCACGTCCCACCATAGCCTCAAGGAGGGGAAGCCCCCCTGCTTCCTTCTCCAGTCGGACCAGAATCGACGGAACGAGTCCCGGAACCGCACGTCCTCCAGCAGCCGGTTGTTAAAGTGCCAGTACGCGGACCCCGTCCTCGCGCGGAGCGAAGTGAGCTCCGCCCACACCAGGTGGTGGTCCGAACACGGCACCGGCCGCATGGAGGCCGCCGGGACGCAGGAAACGTACGCCCGAGACACGTAAAGGCGGTCGACTCTAGACCATCCAACTCCAGGCCTCACCCAAGTAAAGGCGCTGGAGTCGGGGTGGAGATTTCGCCAGACGTCCACCAAGTCGAAGGACCCGACCAGGTCCCTCAACTTCTCCATCGCCGTCATGCACTGCGGGGCACCGGAGCGGTCCCTCGCCTCGAGGGTGCAGTTAAAATCCCCCCCCGAGGACAATGCAGTCGCCGACGTCGACGGAGCCAAGAAGAGCGGACACCTCTTCAAAGAAGCGCGTTTGCTGCGGGCCGGGATGAGGGGCGTACACGTTCACGAGATGGAGCGGCACGTCCCCCAGGCGAACCGTTACGTGCAGCAAGCGGCCTGGCACGGGCTCCTCGACCCCCAAGATCTCCGGCTGAAAATGCGGGCCCAGCAAGATGGCCACCCCACTAGAAATGGCGGTGAGGTGGCTCATGCGGACCTCTCCTTGCCATTCCAGGAGCCACGTGGCTTCGTCTCCCGGAACGGTGTGGGTTTCTTGCAGGAAGCACACCGCATATTTCCCCTCCCGCAGGAGCGAAAAATTGTCAAATCTACGGCGTGCCCCTCTGCCGCCGTTGATGTTGAGGCTGGCTATGGTTATCTTCATGGCAAAAGCATAGTGCAACCTCTACCTTAACCTATTGTGGGGGAGGGAGCGGAGTCTTTTGTTGAACTCCGCTCCCTCCGCAGCCCAGCGAGGAGTCCGTCGAGCTCGCGCAGCTCAAGGTGCTGCTCCTTTGTCAAGGGCCCGCCCGCGGCCAAGGTTTTAACGGCGGCGCGGACGGACCCCTTGATCAGCTCCGGCTCGGACCATTTTTCCAGGGCCAGTCGGGCTTGGTCGCGGCGACCCCGGCTCTGGGCCAAAAAGTCCCGGAGTTCTTTTGCAGGAATGAGGAGGGCCTCAGCGGCGGCCGCGAGCAGATCCACCGCCTCACTGGCGGTGGTCTCTAGGTCTTCACCCGCGTCCCCCACCGAGTCCCCGTCCTCCTCCGGGAGGTGGCCGCCAGCAGCCAGCCCATCGACCGCACAAGGTACGGCAAATGAACCGGCCGCTCCAACCGGCCCTGGCACTGCCCCGATCCCACCCCCAGGATCGTCGGCAGAGGAGTCCCCACTGGGCTCTTTTAAAAATGGTGCTGGGTCGGGAAATGACAGCGGGAGGGGTTCCCCCTCGGCCCCAGGAACCGGAGAAGAAGGAGAGACCCGGCCATAGGAGATCCCCAGGCTCCCCAAGTGCTCCAGCTCCAAAGTAAGAGGCGAGGGTGGGTGTTCCTCCCCCTCCCCGCTGCCACCCCCCGGCCCAGCATCTACAGTTTCATTAAAATCAATATATTGTGTTTCTGCCGGGTCGAGCAACTCCCGGGGGAAGTTGGGTAATAGCTGGGCGGGCTCAGGTTCGGCCTTTTCGGCCTCGCCCGCCTCAGTCCCCGGGAAGCCCGGCCCGGCGGCTACGCATTCCTCCGTGGTCCCCACGCCCCCCACGACAGGCAGATCTTCCACTCCATCCCCGGGAGGCAGAGGCTGGGCAGCCTCAACTGTCTCACCCTCCCCGGGGAAAGACTCCTCGCGCCTGCAGCGCAATTTGGGGGCGCTGGTGGGGGACGCGGGACACGCGGCGGGCACCGACTCCTCCGCGGAGGGATGTTGTTCCCCCTCCGCGTCATTGGGGCGGTGCCTCTTTTTGTTCCTGGGGGCGCGCGGAGTCAGGGAGACCTCCATGTCTGCCGAGGCCTCCCGCTCCGCCCCCCCCTTTTCCTTTTCTTGCCCGCGCCCGGGCCCCTCTGTGGTGTTGTTCAAGGGCTCGGGCACGGGCTCGGGGCACCCCGCGCTCGCCGGTGACGGGGTTGGGCTGAGCGCGGTGGTCAAATTATCCGGCGCACTGAGGGGACCCGCCTCTTGATGTTTTGTCTTCTTCCGCGCCTTCTTTCCGGTCGGACGCTCTCCCTCCCCCCCGCCGGAGGCCCTGAAAACAAAGGCCTCCGACGATGCCCGCGCACCCATGGCTCCCGGCACGCGGACGCAACTAGGGGGAGGGGTGGCGGCGGCGCCAGCCTTGGCCGCCTTCGGTGGTTTGGCGGCCTTGGAGGCGGGGCAGTTCTTGCGAACGTGCCCCACCTCCCTGCAGGCATGGCACCGCACGCCGTCCGACGTCCAGAAGACGCGGTAGGCAGTCCCCTCGTGCACCACATTAAAAGATCCCTCCGTCGTCTCCTCCCGCGCCAGCCGGACAAAGAGCTGGCGGCGGAAGGAGAACACGTGGCGCAGGCTGTTCTCCCTGAGGCCGAGCGGTATGGGGTTGATCCCTGACCTTACCTCCCCCAGTTGTTGTAGGTGAGGGAGGAGGAGCTCAGCGGAAACAAAGGGCGGGACGTTTGAAATGATGACCCTCTGCGCGGTGGCCTCGAGAGGGTCCACCGGCAGGAACGTCCCGCCCACCGTGAGCCCCTTTTCAAGGGCCAGGGACACCGCCCGCTCCGACCCCAGGAAGAACACGGCCTTCCCAGACATCTTGGAGGCTGCGACAATGGCCGAGGGGCCGACTACCCCAGCCATCGCCCGCACGCACTCCTCAATGCTCATTGTGGGGTGAGTGTAGCTCTTGACCCCGTGTTTCCTGGTTATAAGTCTGAACGGTGGCAGGGCAGCGGGTGGCGCAGGAGGTGCCGTGGATGTGGAAACCGCCTGCGCATACGTCCTTGCTGGCCCTGCCACCGGCGTGGATGGGGTCGCCATCACGGGGTCCCTTTAAGGGCTACACCCACCCCAGAGTCACAGGCCTTAATGGTCTTTAATGGCCTCGTATGTTAACTGAGCAGAGGAGCACTTAACGAGGCACCTCTCCCCTCGTTGACAATTGGGGAGAGGCCTTGCTCCCTCTGCTCAGTTGTCTTAATTGTTTTTTTTTTTGTAAATTTGGAAGGAAGAGGCCTCAGAGAGAGAGGGGAGAAACAGAGTAGCAGAGAAAGAGAGAGGTGGGTGGGAAGGGGGGGGGGGGACTGCGAGGGCAGGTCTCCCCTCGTAGCTGTGGGTGGGTGCACTCCCCAGATGGCAAAACACAAAAGTCTTTGGGGTGGTCTTCAGGTGGGGGGAGAAGATGTTTTCACCTGGGGTAGCTGGAGCCACCAGGCACTCCTAACGATCTTTAATTGGGTGATTGAGAAAAACAACAATCTTCAGCCTGGTAGCTCCAGCTATCCCAGGCTAGGCAAATGTGGGGGGTGGGGGGGGTTCCAATTGTGGGGTGGGGTTCCAATTGTGGGGGGGGGCCCAGTTGTAAGCAAGGCCCCCACGCACACTACCACACACACACACACACCCCCCGCGATGTTCCGGCCCTCAGTGGTCTTCTTTCCTCCCCCCACCGATACAACAAAGTCTGTTTGGGGAAATGCACCCACACCCACCTGTAGAATTGTAGAGTCTCCCTCCTTCCACACTGGATGTTGTTGGTCTTTTCCCCCTCTCTCCAACTCCTTGCAGAATGGTAAAGTTGTTTAAAGTTTTCTGCTTCCTCCTCCTCTCCCTCTGGATAGAAGTTGGTGTTGAAGCCCCTTCCTTCCTTCTCTTCCTGGGCTGGTCTCAGGGCTCTCCAGGCAGGAGCTCAAGTTGATAGCTGCTCTCCTCACTGCAGCTCAGCTCCAACTGTGCAGGACACGCCTCCACTGCTCCACAATTGGTCCTTGTGCATGAAACTCTTTTGAGTTTATCTGTGAAAACATAAAACATTAAACGGTGCCACCCGACCTGGGTGACACTCCAGACATTTACAAGGCCCATTTTTTTTTTTCCCCTTTTTTGTGTTTTTTTTTGTGTTTTTTTCTTTTTTTTTTTGTTTTTTTTTTTTGGGCACTAAAATCACAATTTTTCCCCAGTGCCCCCTATAAAAGGGAAGGGGACACTAAAAGCACCGGCAATTAAAACAAATTAACTTTAAAACGTAAAATCAAATTAAAATTTGGTTGCCGGGCGTGATGATGCACTCCAGTCCCTCCGGTGCCCACCTCTCGCGGAAGGCCGCGAGCGTACCGGTGGACACCGCGTGCTCCATCTCCAAGGACACCCTGGACCGGATGTAAGAGCGGAAGAGAGGCAGGCAGTCAGGTTGAACGACCCCCTCGACCGCCCGCTGCCTGGACCGGCTGATGGCACCCTTGGCCGTGCCCAGGAGCAGTCCTACGAGGAGGCCTTCGGACCTACCCGCTCCCCTCCGCACAGGGTGCCCAAAGATCAGGAGAGTGGGACTGAAGTGCAGCCAGAATTTCAGGAGCAGCCCCTTCAAATAATGGAACAGGGGCTGCAACCTTGTGCACTCAATAAAAACATGGAACACGGACTCCTCCAGACCGCAGAAATTGCAGGCGGCCTGGGAGTCCGTGAACCGGCTTAAAAATTTGTTGCACGGCACTGCTCCGTGCACCACCCTCCAGGCCAAGTCCCCGATGAATAGTGGGAGGACCCCCGCGTAGAGTGCCCTCCATCGGGGACCCCCGCCTCCTCCGGACGGCAAGATGGTACGCCATGGCGTGTCCGGACGGCCGGCGAGGATGGCAAAGTTGAGGGTGTGCATGAGCAGCCCGTACAGGAAACCCCTCCGCGCGGAACTGAAAGGCACGGAGGGGATTTCCCCGAGGCGGCTCAAGTTGTGAGGCGCCGGCCCCCGAGGGAGGTTCCGGGGTTTGGCGCCGATGAGGAATTCCGTCCGGACGGGGGTCAGTTCGGACGGGATCTCCCCACGTGCTTGAGCCTCCTCGATGCACCTAACGGAGTCAGGGCCCAGAGCTGTTTTTAGCGACTCGATGGCATCGGCCGCGTGGCGGACGTTGGCAGAGTTTAGGCGCCGCGCCAGCGTGTCTGGCGCCATCCAGCCCGCTCCTCCGCCATCGAGCAGGTCCCTGACCCTGGTCACCTCACCAGCCACAGCCCTCTCTTCCGACCGCCACATGAAGCCTCGGCCGTGGAGGTACGGATTCCCGAGCAGCGGCTCCTGCAGGACGGCCGCCACTCCAGCCGGCGGAGAGCTGCGCTTGGTGGAGACTTTGTTCCAGACCCTGATGAGTTCCCTGTAAAAGACAGGCAGCTCCCGGAGGGCGGTCCTGGCACCCCCCAAGTTCACAAACAGGAGCTGCGTGTCATAATTGAGGTCGAGCTGCTGGCGGAAGAAATACCTCGCCAGAGCGCACCACCTAGGAGGGGGCTCGACGTAAAGGTATCTCTGCAGGGTCTGAAGACGGAAAGTCGCGAGCTGGGCGCTGACGCACACCAACGACTGACCGCCCTCCTCAAGCGGGAGACTCAAGACCGCGGCAGAGACCCAGTGCTTCCTGTTGTTCCAGAAGAAGTCCACCAGCTTCTTCTGTATCTTGGCGACAAACGCAGGGGGAGGGGTCAAAGTGACCAGCCGGTACCACAGCATTGCGGCCACCAGCTGGTTTATGACTAGCGCTCGACCCCTGTAGGACAGCACTCGGAGCAGTCCTGTCCAGCGCCCTAGGCGAGCGGCGACCTTGGCCTCCAGCTCCTGCCAGTTCGCCGGCCAGGCTCCCTCGTCGGGGCTAAGGTAGACTCCCAGATAGAGGAGATGGGTCGTGCTCCAGGCAAAAGGCCTGAGCTCCTCCGGCAGGGAGTCCACCCGCCACCGACCCACCAGGAGTCCGGAACATTTCTCCCAGTTGATCCTGGCGGAGGACGCGGCCGAGTAAATCTCCTGGCACTCACGCATCCTCCGCAGGTCAGCGGGATCCTCTATCGCGAGGAGCACGTCATCGGCGTAAGCAGAGCCAGTCCCGTCAACCTCGTCCGCAAGAGGCGCAGGAAAGGCTCCACGCAAACGGCGTATAACTGGCCGGACATGGGGCATCCCTGGCGCACCCCTCTCCTAAAGCGAAGGGGCGCCGTCAAGGACCCGTTAACCTTAATCAGACACACCGCGGCGGCGTACAAAAGTCGGATCCGCGCGACGAAATGCGTCCCGAACCCGAAAGCGCGCAGAGTTCCGAGCAGATAGTCGTGATCCACCCTGTCGAACGCCTTCTCTTGGTCGAGGGATAGGAAGGCGACCGACAGACCAGCCTCCTGGGAGCAATGGATGAGGTCCCGGACCAGATGGATGTTGTCGTGGATCGTCCGGCCCGGGACCGTGTATGACTGGTCGGGGTGGATCATGTGGTCCAGCACGGCACCAAGGCGAGCAGACATCGCCCTGGCGAAGATTTTGTAGTCCGTGCTGAGGAGGGAGACCGGGCGCCAGTTCTTAAGGAGGCGGAGATCGCCCTTCTTAGGCAGCAGGACGATGACTGCCCTGCGCCAAGAGAGGGGCATCTCCCCGGTCGCCAGACTTTCCCCCAGGACCCGCGCGTAGTCGCTCCCCAGGACGTCCCAGAACGCCCTGTGGAACTCCACGGTCAGCCCGTCCAGCCCCGGGGATTTTCCCCTCGAGAGCCGGGCGAGGGCACCGGTCAGCTCCGCCAGGCTTAGCGGAGCTTCCAGATTTTCGGCGCCCTCCGGGCTGACCTTCGGCAGGTCCTCCCACAAAACTCTACGCGCTTCCTCGCTGGACGGATCCGGAGAGAACAGAGCCCCGTAATATTCACGGACCCTGTTGTTGACGCCCTCCGGATCCGAGACGAGAGAGCCGTCGTCGGCCAGCAGCGTCAAGAGCTGCTTACGGACACTCTGCCTTTTTTCCAGCGAGTAGAAGAAGGGGGAGCCGCGGTCCAGATCCCGCAGGAACCGGATCCGCGACCTCACGAACGCGCCTCGGGACCCGACGAGCTGCAGGTCCTTCAGCGCGGCCTTCTTCGCTTCGTACACCGTCCGCAGGGCCGGGTCCTGGACGACTTGACCGAGACGGGCTTCCAGGTCGAGCACCTCTTTTTCTAGGCGCCCGACTCTGGCCGCCCGCCTCTTGGTCGACCCCCTCGCGTACTCTTGACAGAAGACGCGGACGTGAGCCTTGCCCACGTCCCACCATAGCCTCAAGGAGGGGAAGCCCCCCTGCTTCCTTCTCCAGTCGGACCAGAATCGACGGAACGAGTCCTGGAACCGCACGTCCTCCAGCAGCCGGTTGTTAAAGTGCCAGTACGCGGACCCCGTCCTCGCGCGGAGCGAAGCGAGCTCCGCCCACACCAGGTGGTGGTCCGAACACGGCACCGGCCGCATGGAGGCCGCCGGGACGCAGGAAACGTACGCCCGAGACACGTAAAGGCGGTCGACTCTAGACCATCCAACTCCAGGCCTCACCCAAGTAAAGGCGCTGGAGTCGGGGTGGAGATTTCGCCAGACGTCCACCAAGTCGAAGGACCCGACCAGGTCCCTCAACTTCTCCATCGCCGTCATGCACTGCGGGGCACCGGAGCGGTCCCTCGCCTCGAGGGTGCAGTTAAAATCCCCCCCGAGGACAATGCAGTCGCCGACGTCGACGGAGCCAAGAAGAGCGGACACCTCTTCAAAGAAGCGCGTTTGCTGCGGGCCGGGATGAGGGGCGTACACGTTCACGAGATGGAGCGGCACGTCCCCCAGGCGAACCGTTACGTGCAGCAAGCGGCCTGGCACGGGCTCCTCGACCCCCAAGATCTCCGGCTGAAAATGCGGGCCCAGCAAGATGGCCACCCCACTAGAAATGGCGGTGAGGTGGCTCATGCGGACCTCTCCTTGCCATTCCAGGAGCCACGTGGCTTCGTCTCCCGGAACGGTGTGGGTTTCTTACAGGAAGCACACCGCATATTTCCCCTCCCGCAGGAGCGAAAAATTGTCAAATCTACGGCGTGCCCCTCTGCCGCCGTTGATGTTGAGGCTGGCTATGGTTATCTTCATGGCAAAAGCATAGTGCAACCTCTACCTTAATCTATTGTGGGGGAGGGAGCGGAGTCTTTTGTTGAACTCCGCTCCCTCCGCAGCCCAGCGAGGAGTCCCTCGAGCTCGCGCAGCTCAAGGTGCTGCTCCTTTGTCAAGGGCCCGCCCGCGGCCAAGGTTTTAACGGCGGCGCGGACGGACCCCTTGATCAGCTCCGGCTCGGACCATTTTTCCAGGGCCAGTCGGGCTTGGTCGCGGCGACCCCGGCTCTGGGCCAAAAAGTCCCGGAGTTCCTTTGCAGGAATGAGGAGGGCCTCGGCGGCGGCCGCGAGCAGATCCACCGCCTCACTGGCGGTGGTCTCTAGGTCTTCACCCGCGTCCCCCACCGAGTCCCCGTCCTCCTCCGGGAGGTGGCCGCCAGCAGCCAGCCCATCGACCGCACAAGGTACGGCAAATGAACCGGCCGCTCCAACCGGCCCTGGCACTGCCCCGATCCCACCCCCAGGATCGTCGGCAGAGGAGTCCCCACTGGGCTCTTTTAAAAATGGTGCTGGGTCGGGAAATGACAGCGGAAGGGGTTCCCCCTCCGCCCCAGGAACCGGAGAACAAGGAGAGACCCGGCCACAGGAAATCCCCAGGCCCTCCAAGTGCTCCAGCTCCAAAGTAAGGGGCGAGGGTGGGTGTTCCTCCCCCTCCCCGCTGCCACCCCCCGGCCCAGCATCTACAGTGTCATAATTATTTGTTTGTATTTCTGCCGGGTCGAGCGACTCCCGGGGGAAGTTGGATAATAGCTGGGCGGGCTCAGGTTCGGCCTTTTCGGCCCCGCCCGCCTCGGTCCCCGGGACGCTCGACCCGGCGGCTACGCATTCTTCCACTGGCCCCACGCCCCCCACGACAGGCAGATCTTCCACGCCCTCCCCAGGAGGCAGTGGCTGGGCAGCCTCGACTGCCTCACCCTCCCCGGGGAAAGACTCCTCGCGCCTGCAGCGCAATTTGGGGGCGCTGGTGGGGGACGCGGGACACGCGGCGGGCACCGACTCCTCCGCGGAGGGATGTTGTTCCCCCTCCGCGTCATTGGGGCGGTGCCTCTTTTTGTTCCTGGGGGCGCGCGGAGTCAGGGAGACCTCCATGTCTGCCGAGGCCTCCCGCTCCGCCCCCCCCTTTTCCTTTTCTTGCCCGCGCCCGGGCCCCTCTGTGGTGTTGTTCAAGGGCTCGGGCACGGGCTCGGGGCACCCCGCGCTCGCCGGTGACGGGGTTGGGCTGAGCGCGGTGGTCAAATTATCCGGCGCACTGAGGGGACCCGCCTCTAGATGTTTCTCCTTCTTCCGCGCCTTCTTTCCGCTCGGACGCTCTCCCTCCCCCCCGCCGGAGGCCCTGAAAACAAAGGCCTCCGACGATGCCCGCGCACCCATGGCTCCCGGCACGCGGACGCAACTAGGGGGAGGGGTGGCGGCGGCGCCAGCTATGGCCGCCTTCGGTGGTTTGGCGGCCTTGGAGGCGGGGCAGTTCTTACGAACGTGCCCCACCTCCCTGCAGGCATGGCACCGCACGCCGTCCGACGTCCAGAAGACGCGGTAGGCAGTCCCCTCGTGCACCACATTAAAGTGCCCTTCTGTCATGTCCTCCCGCGCCAGCCGGACAAAGAGCTGGCGGCGGAAGGAGAACACGTGGCGCAGGCTGTTCTCCCTGAGGCCGAGCGGTATGGGGTTGATCCCTGACCTTACCTCCCCCAGTTGTTGTAGGTGAGGGAGGAGGAGCTCAGCGGAAACAAAGGGCGGGACGTTTGAAATGATGACCCTCTGCGCGGTGGCCTCGAGAGGGTCCACCGGCAGGAACGTCCCGCCCACCGTGAGCCCCTTTTCAAGGGCCAGGGACACCGCCCGCTCCGACCCCAGGAAGAACACGGCCTTCCCAGACATCTTGGAGGCTGCGACAATGGCCGAGGGGCCGACTACCCCAGCCATCGCCCGCACGCACTCCTCAATGCTCATTGTGGGGTGAGTGTAGCTCTTGACCCCGTGTTTCCTGGTTATAAGTCTGAACGGTGGCAGGGCAGCGGGTGGCGCAGGAGGTGCCGTGGATGTGGACACCGCCTGCGCATACGTCCTTGCTGGCCCTGCCACCGGCGTGGATGGGGTCGCCATCACGGGGTCCCTTTAAGGGCTACACCCACCCCAAAGTCACAGGCCTTAATGGTCTTTAATGGCCTCGTATGTTAACTGAGCAGAGGAGCCCTTAACGAGGCACCTCTCCCCTCGTTGACAATTGGGGAGAGGCCTTGCTCCCTCTGCTCAGTTGTCTTAATTGGGTTTTTTTTTAAAATTCGGAAGAAAAGGGCTCTCAGAGAGAGAGGGGAGAAACAGAGAGTAACGGAGAAAGAGAGAGGGGGGTGGGAAGGGGGGGGGGCTGCGAGGGCAGGTCTCCCCTCGCAGCTGTGGGTGGGTGCACTCCCCAGATGGCAAAACACACAAAAAACACAGTCTTTGGGTTGGTCTTCAGGTGGGGGGAGAAGACGTCTTCACCTGGGGTAGCTAGAGCCACCAGGCACACAATCCCAAACGATCCTTAATAGGGTGATTTAAAGAATCTTCAGCCTGGTAGCTCCAGCTATCCCAGGCTAGGCAAATGTGGGGGGTGGGGGGGGTTCCAATTGTGGGGGGGGCCTAGTTGTAAGCAAGGCCCCCACACACACTACCACACACACACACACCCCCCGCGATGTTCCGGCCCTCAGTGGTCTTCTTTCCTCCCCCCACCGATACAACAAAGTCTGTTTGGGGAAATGCACCCACACCCACCTGTAGAATGTTGGGTCTCCCTCCTTCCACACTGGATGTTGTTTGTCTTTTCCCCCTCTCTCCAACTCTTTGCAGAATGGTGAAAAAGATGTTGAATGTTTTCTGCTTCCTCCTCCTCTCCCTCTGGATAGAAGTTGGTGTTGAAGCCCCTTCCTTCCTTCTATTCCTGGGCTGGTCTCAGGGCTCTCCAGGCAGGAGCTCAAGTTGCTTGCTGCTCTCAGCACTGCTCACAGCTCCAACTGTGCAGGACACGCCTCCACTGCTCCACAATTGGTCCTTGTGCATGAAACTCTTTTAGAGTCAACCTGCAAAACATAAACATTAAACTGTGCCACCCGACCTGGGTGACACACCAGACATTTACAAGGCCCTTTTTTTCCCCCCCTTTTTTTTTTTTTTTTTTTTTGTGTTTTTCTTTTTTTGGTTTTTTTTTTGGGCACTAAAATCACAATTTTTCCCCAGTGCCCCCTATAAAAGGGAAGGGGACACTAAAAGCACCGGCAATTAAAACAAATTAACTTTAAAACGTAAAATCAAATTAAAATTTGGTTGCCGGGCGTGATGATGCACTCCAGTCCCTCCGGTGCCCACCTCTCGCGGAAGGCCGCGAGCGTACCGGTGGACACCGCGTGCTCCATCTCCAAGGACACCCTGGACCGGATGTAAGAGCGGAAGAGAGGCAGGCAGTCAGGTTGAACGACCCCCTCGACCGCCCGCTGCCTGGACCGGCTGATGGCACCCTTGGCCGTGCCCAGGAGCAGTCCTACGAGGAGGCCTTCGGACCTACCCGCTCCCCTCCGCACAGGGTGCCCAAAGATCAGGAGAGTGGGACTGAAGTGCAGCCAGAATTTCAGGAGCAGCCCCTTCAAATAATGGAACAGGGGCTGCAACCTTGTGCATTCCATAAAAACATGGAACACGGACTCCTCCAGACCGCAGAAATTGCAGGCGGCCTGGGAGTCCGTGAACCGGCTTAAAAATTTGTTGCACGGCACTGCTCCGTGCACCACCCTCCAGGCCAAGTCCCCGATGAATAGTGGGAGGACCCCTGCGTAGAGTGCCCTCCATCGGGGACCCCCGCCTCCTCCGGACGGCAAGATGGTACGCCATGGCGTGTCCGGACGGCCGGCGAGGATGGCAAAGTTGAGGGTGTGCAGGAGCAGCCCGTACAGGAAACCCCTCCGTGCGGAACTGAAAGGCACGGAGGGGATTTCCCCGAGGCGGCTCAAGTTGTGAGGCGCCGGCCCCCGAGGGAGGTTCCGGAGTTTGGCGCCGATGAGGAATTCCGTCCGGACGGGGGTCAGTTCGGACGGGATCTCCCCACGTGCTTGAGCCTCCTCGATGCACCTAACGGAGTCAGGGCCCAGAGCTGTTTTTAGCGACTCGATGGCATCGGCCGCGTGGCGGACGTTGGCAGAGTTTAGGCGCCGCGCCAACGTGTCTGGCGCCATCCAGCCCGCTCCTCCGCCATCGAGCAGGTCCCTGACCCTGGTCACCTCACCAGCCACAGCCCTCTCTTCCGACCGCCACATGAAGCCTCGGCCGTGGAGGTACGGATTCCCGAGCAGCGGCTCCTGCAGGACGGCCGCCACTCCAGCCGGCGGAGAGCTGCGCTTGGTGGAGACTTTGTTCCAGACCCTGATAAGTTCCCTGTAAAAGACAGGCAGCTCCCGGAGGGCGGTCCTGGCACCCCCCAAGTTCACAAACAGGAGCTGCGTGTCATAATTGAGGTCGAGCTGCTGGCGGAAGAAATACCTCGCCAGAGCGCACCACCTAGGAGGGGGCTCGACGTAAAGGTATCTCTGCAGGGTCTGAAGACGGAAAGTCGCGAGCTGGGCGCTGACGCACACCAACGACTGACCGCCCTCCTCAAGCGGGAGACTCAAGACCGCGGCAGAGACCCAGTGCTTCCTGTTGTTCCAGAAGAAGTCCACCAGCTTCTTCTGTATCTTGGCGACAAACGCAGGGGGAGGGGTCAAAGTGACCAGCCGGTACCACAGCATTGCGGCCACCAGCTGGTTTATGACTAGCGCTCGACCCCTGTAGGACAGCACTCGGAGCAGTCCTGTCCAGCGCCCTAGGCGAGCGGCGACCTTGGCCTCCAGCTCCTGCCAGTTCGCCGGCCAGGCTCCCTCGTCGGGGCTAAGGTAGACTCCCAGATAGAGGAGATGGGTCGTGCTCCAGGCAAAAGGCCTGAGCTCCTCCGGCAGGGAGTCCACCCGCCACTGACCCACCAGGAGTCCGGAACATTTCTCCCAGTTGATCCTGGCGGAGGACGCGGCCGAGTAAATCTCCTGGCACTCACGCATCCTCCGCAGGTCAGCGGGATCCTCTATCGCGAGGAGCACGTCATCGGCGTAAGCCGAGAGGACGACCTCCACGCCCGGCCCTTGCAGAGCCAGTCCCGTCAACCTCGTCCGCAAGAGGCGCAGGAAAGGCTCCACGCAAACGGCGTATAACTGGCCGGACATGGGGCATCCCTGGCGCACCCCTCTCCTAAAGCGAAGGGGCGCCGTCAAGGACCCGTTAACCTTAATCAGACACTCCGCGGCGGCGTACAAAAGTCGGATCCGGGCGACGAAATGCGTCCCGAACCCGAAAGCGCGCAGAGTTCCGAGCAGATAGTCGTGATCCACCCTGTCGAACGCCTTCTCTTGGTCGAGGGATAGGAAGGCGACCGATAGACCAGCCTCCTGGGAACAATGGATGAGGTCCCGGACCAGGTGGATGTTATCGTGGATCGTCCGGCCCGGGACCGTGTAGGACTGGTCGGGGTGGATCATGTGGTCCAGCACGGCACCAAGGCGAGCAGACATCGCCCTGGCGAAGATTTTGTAGTCCGTGCTGAGGAGGGAGACCGGGCGCCAGTTCTTAAGGAGGCGGAGATCGCCCTTCTTAGGCAGCAGGACGATGACTGCCCTGCGCCAAGAGAGGGGCATCTCCCCGGTCGCCAGACTTTCCCCCAGGACCCGCGCGTAGTCGCCCCCCAGGACGTCCCAGAACGCCCTGTGGAACTCCACGGTCAGCCCGTCCAGCCCCGGGGATTTTCCCCTCGAGAGCCGGGCGAGGGCACCGGTCAGCTCCGCCAGGCTTAGCGGAGCTTCCAGATTTTCGGCGCCCTCCGGGCCGACCTTCGGCAGGTCCTCCCACAAAACTCTACGCGCTTCCTCGCTGGACGGATCCGGAGAGAACAGAGCCCCGTAATATTCACGGACCCTGTTGTTGACGCCCTCCGGATCCGAGACGAGAGAGCCGTCGTCGGCCAGCAGCGTCAAGAGCTGCTTACGGACACTCCGCCTTTTTTCCAGCGAGTAGAAGAAGGGGGAGCCGCGGTCCAGATCCCGCAGGAACCGGATCCGCGACCTCACGAACGCGCCTCGGGACCCGACGAGCTGCAGGTCCTTCAGCGCGGCCTTCTTCGCTTCGTACACCGTCCGCAGGGCCGGGTCCTGGACGACTTGACCGAGACGGCCTTCCAGGTCGAGCACCTCTTTTTCTAGGCGCCCGACTCTGGCCGCCCGCCTCTTGGTCGACCCCCTCGCGTACTCTTGACAGAAGACGCGGACGTGAGCCTTGCCCACGTCCCACCATAGCCTCAAGGAGGGGAAGCCCCCCTGCTTCCTTCTCCAGTCGGACCAGAATCGACGGAACGAGTCCTGGAACCGCACGTCCTCCAGCAGCCGGTTGTTAAAGTGCCAGTACGCGGACCCCGTCCTCGCGCGGAGCGAAGCGAGCTCCGCCCACACCAGGTGGTGGTCCGAACACGGCACCGGCCGCATGGAGGCCGCCGGGACGCAGGAAACGTACGCCCGAGACACGTAAAGGCGGTCGACTCTAGACCATCCAACTCCAGGCCTCACCCAAGTAAAGGCGCTGGAGTCGGGGTGGAGATTTCGCCAGACGTCCGCCAAGTCGAAGGACCCGACCAGGTCCCTCAACTTCTCCATCGCCGTCATGCACTGCGGGGCACCGGAGCGGTCCCTCGCCTCGAGGGTGCAGTTAAAATCCCCCCCGAGGACAATGCAGTCGCCGACGTCGACGGAGCCAAGAAGAGCGGACACCTCTTCAAAGAAGCGCGTTTGCTGCGGGCCGGGATGAGGGGCGTACACGTTCACGAGATGGAGCGGCACGTCCCCCAGGCGAACCGTTACGTGCAGCAAGCGGCCTGGCACGGGCTCCTCGACCCCCAAGATCTCCGGCTGAAAATGCGGGCCCAGCAAGATGGCCACCCCACTAGAAATGGCGGTGAGGTGGCTCATGCGGACCTCTCCTTGCCATTCCAGGAGCCACGTGGCTTCGTCTCCCGGAACGGTGTGGGTTTCTTGCAGGAAGCACACCGCATATTTCCCCTCCCGCAGGAGCGAAAAATTGTCAAATCTACGGCGTGCCCCTCTGCCGCCGTTGATGTTGAGGCTGGCTATCGTTATCTTCATGGCAAAAGCATAGTGCAACCTCTACCTTAACCTATTGTGGGGGAGGGAGCGGAGTCTTTTGTTGAACTCCGCTCCCTCCGCAGCCCAGCGAGGAGTCCCTCGAGCTCGCGCAGCTCAAGGTGCTGCTCCTTTGTCAAGGGCCCGCCCGCGGCCAAGGTTTTAACGGCGGCGCGGACGGACCCCTTGATCAGCTCCGGCTCGGACCATTTTTCCAGGGCCAGTCGGGCTTGGTCGCGGCGACCCCGGCTCTGGGCCAAAAAGTCCCGGAGTTCCTTTGCAGGAACGAGGAGGGCCTCAGCGGCGGCCGCGAGCAGATCCACCGCCTCATTGGCGGTGGTCTCTAGGTCTTCACCCGCGTCCCCCACCGAGTCCCCGTCCTCCTCCGGGAGGTGGCCGCCAGCAGCCGGCCCATCGACCGCACAAGGTACGGCAAATGAACCGGCCGCTCCAACCGGCCCTGGCACTGCCCCGATCCCACCCCCAGGATCGTCGGCAGAGGAGTCCCCACTGGGCTCTTTTAAAAATGGTGCCGGGTCGGGAAATGACAGCGGAAGGGGTTCCCCCTCCACCCCAGGAACCGGAGAACAAGGAGAGACCCGGCCATAGGAAATCCCCAGGCCCTCCAAGTGCTCCAGCTCCAAAGTAAGGGGCGAGGGTGGGTGTTCCTCCCCCTCCCCGCTGCCACCCCCCGGCCCAGCATCTACAGTATCATTAAAATCAATTGTTTCATTCTCTGCCGGGTCGAGCAAATCCCGGGGTAAGTTGTGTATTGGCTGGGCGGGCTCAGGTTCGGCCTTTTCGGCCTCGCCCGCCTCGGTCCCCGGGACGCTCGACCCGGCGGCTACGCATTCCTCCGCGGTCCCCACGCCCCCCACGACAGGCAGATCTTCCACTCCATCCCCGGGAGGCAGAGGCTGGGCAGCCTCAACTGTCTCACCCTCCCCGGGGAAAGACTCCTCGCGCCTGCAGCGCAATTTGGGGGCGCTGGTGGGGGACGCGGGACACGCGGCGGGCACCTCCTCCTCCGCGGAGGGATGTTGTTCCCCCTCCGCCTCATTGGGGCGGTGCCTCTTTTTGTTCCTGGGGGCGCGCGGAGTCAGGGAGACCTCCATGTCTGCCGAGGCCTCCCGCTCCGCCCCCCCCTTTTCCTTTTCTTGCCCGCGCCTGGGCCCCTCTGTGGTGGTATTCAAGGGCCCGGGCACGGGCTCGGGGCACCCCGCGCTCGCCGGTGACTGGGTTGGGCTGAGCGCGGTGGTCAGACTTTCCGGCGCACCGAGGGGACCCGCCTCTAGATGTTTCTCCTTCTTCCGCGCCTTCTTTCCGCTCGGACGCTCTCCCTCCCCCCCGCCGGAGGCCCTGAAAACAAAGGCCTCCGACGATGCCCGCGCACCCATGGCTCCCGGCACGCGGACGCAACTAGGGGGAGGGGTGGCGGCAGCGCCAGCCTTGGCCGCCTTCGGTGGTTTGGTGGCCTTGGAGGCGGGGCAGTTCTTACGAACATGCCCCACCTCCCTGCAGGCATGGCACCGCACGCCGTCCGACGTCCAGAAGACGCGGTAGGCAGTCCCCTCGTGCACCACATTAAAGTGCCCTTCTGTCACGTCCTCCCGCGCCAGCCGGACAAAGAGCTGGCGGCGGAAGGAGAACACGTGGCGCAGGCTGTTCTCCCTGAGGCCGAGCGGTATGGGGTTGATCCCTGACCTTACCTCCCCCAGTTGTTGTAGGTGAGGGAGGAGGAGCTCAGCGGGAACAAAGGGCGGGACGTTCGACACGATGACCCTCTGCGCGGTGGCCTCGAGAGGATCCACCGGCAGGAACGTCCCGCCCACCGTGAGCCCCTTTTCGAGGGCCAGGGACACCGCCCGCTCCGACCCCAGGAAGAAAACAGCCTTCCCAGACATCTTGGAGGCTGCGACAATGGCCGAGGGGCCGACTACCCCAGCCATCGCCCGCACGCACTCCTCAATGCTCATTGTGGGGTGAGTGTAGCCCTTGACCCCGTGTTTTCTAGTAATTAATCTAAATGGTGGCAGGGCAGCGGGTGGCGCAGGAGGTGCTGTGGAAGCGGTTGCCACCTGCGCATACGTCCTTGCTGGCCCTGCCACCGGCGTGGATGGGGTCGCCATCACGGGGTCCCTTTAAGGGCTGCACCCACCCCAAAGTCACAGGCCTTAATGGTCTTTAATGGCCTCTTATGTTCACTGAGCAGAGGAGCCCTTAACGAGGCACCTCTCCCCTCGTTGACAATTGGGGAGAGGCCTTGCTCCCTCTGCTCAGTTGTCTTAATTGGTTTTTTTTTTTGCAAATTTGGAAGGAAAGGGTTCTCAGAGAGAGAGGGGAGAAACAGAGTAGCAGAGAAAGAGAGAGGGGGGTGGGAAGGGGGGGGGGCTGCGAGGGCAGGTCTCTCCTCGCAGCTGTGGGTGGGTGCACTCCCCAGATGGCAAAACACAAAAGTCTTTGAGGTGGTCTTCAGGTGGGGGGAGAAGATGTCTTCACCTGGGGTAGCTGGAGCCACCAGGCACTCCTAACGATCTTTAATTGGGTGATTAATAACAATCTTCAGCCTGGTAGCTCCAGCTATCCCAGGCTAGGCAAATGTGGGGGGTGGGGGGGGTTCCAATTGTGGGGGGGGGCCTAGTTGTAAGCACGGCCCCCACGCACACTACCACACACACACACACCCCCCGCGATGTTCCGGCCCTCAGTGGTCTTCTTTCCTCCCCCCACCGATACAACAAAGTCTGTTTGGGGAAATGCACCCACACCCACCTGTAGAATGTTGAGTCTCCCTCCTTCCACACTGGATGGTTGTTGTGGTTTCCCCCTCTCTCCAACTCCTTGCAGAATGGTAAAAGATGTTCAAAGAGTTTTCTGCTTTTTCCTCCTCTCCCTCTGGGTGAAGTTGTAGTGAAGCCCCTTCCTTCCTTCTCTTCCTGGGCTGGTCTCAGGGCTCTCCAGACAGGAGCTCAAGTTGCTAGCTGCTTCCCTCACTGCTCACAGCTCCAACTGAGCAGGACACGCCTCCACAGCTCCACGATTGGTCCTTGTGCATGAAACTCTTTTAGAGTCTACCTGCGAAAACATAAACATTAAACTGTGCCACCCGACCTGGGTGACACTCCAGACATTTACAAGGCCCATTTTTTTTTCCCCCCTTTTTTGTGTTTTTTTTTTTTGTTTTTTTTTTTTGGGCACTAAAATCACAATTTTTCCCCAGTGCCCCCTATAAAAGGGAAGGGGACACTAAAAGCACCGGCAATTAAAACAAATTAACTTTAAAACGTAAAATCAAATTAAAATTTGGTTGCCGGGCGTGATGATGCACTCCAGTCCCTCCGGTGCCCACCTCTCGCGGAAGGCCGCGAGCGTACCGGTGGACACCGCGTGCTCCATCTCCAAGGACACCCTGGACCGGATGTAAGAGCGGAAGAGAGGCAGGCAGTCAGGTTGAACGAACCCCTCGACCGCCCGCTGCCTGGACCGGCTGATGGCACCCTTGGCCGTGCCCAGGAGCAGTCCTACGAGGAGGCCTTCGGACCTACCCGCTCCCCTCCGCACAGGGTGCCCAAAGATCAGGAGAGTGGGACTGAAGTGCAGCCAGAATTTCAGGAGCAGCCCCTTCAAATAATGGAACAGGGGCTGCAACCTTGTGCACTCAATAAAAACATGGAACACGGACTCCTCCAGACCGCAGAAATTGCAGGCGGCCTGGGAGTCCGTGAACCGGCTTAAAAATTTGTTGCACGGCACTGCTCCGTGCACCACCCTCCAGGCCAAGTCCCCGATGAATAGTGGGAGGACCCCTGCGTAGAGTGCCCTCCATCGGGGACCCCCGCCTCCTCCGGACGGCAAGATGGTACGCCATGGCGTGTCCGGACGGCCGGCGAGGATGGCAAAGTTGAGGGTGTGCAGGAGCAGCCCGTACAGGAAACCCCTCCGCGCGGAACTGAAAGGCACGGAGGGGATTTCCCGGAGGCGGCTCAAGTTGTGAGGCACCGGCCCCCGAGGGAGGTTCCGGGGTTTGGCGCCGATGAGGAATTCCGTCCGGACGGGGGTCAGTTCGGACGGGATCTCCCCACGTGCTTGAGCCTCCTCGATGCACCTAACGGAGTCAGGGCCCAGAGCTGTTTTTAGCGACTCGATGGCATCGGCCGCGTGGCGGACATTGGCAGAATTTAGGCGCCGCGCCAGCGTGTCTGGCGCCATCCAGCCCGCTCCTCCGCCATCGAGCAGGTCCCTGACCCTGGTCACCTCACCAGCCACAGCCCTCTCTTCCGACCGCCACATAAAGCCTCGGCCGTGGAGGTACGGATTCCCGAGCAGCGGTTCCTGCAGGACGGCCGCCACTCCAGCCGGCGGAGAGCTGCGCTTGGTGGAGACTTTGTTCCAGACCCTGATGAGTTCCCTGTAAAAGACAGGCAGCTCCCGGAGGGCGGTCCTGGCACCCCCCAAGTTCACAAACAGGAGCTGCGTGTCATAATTGAGGTCGAGCTGCTGGCGGAAGAAATACCTCGCCAGAGCACACCACCTAGGAGGGGGCTCGACGTAAAGGTATCTCTGCAGGGTCTGAAGACGGAAAGTCGCGAGCTGGGCGCTGACGCACACCAACGACTGACCGCCCTCCTCAAGCGGGAGACTCAAGACCGCGGCAGAGACCCAGTGCTTCCTGTTGTTCCAGAAGAAGTCCACCAGCTTCTTCTGTATCTTGGCGACAAACGCAGGGGGAGGGGTCAAAGTGACCAGCCGGTACCACAGCATTGCGGCCACCAGCTGGTTTATGACTAGCGCTCGACCCCTGTAGGACAGCACTCGGAGCAGTCCTGTCCAGCGCCCTAGGCGAGCGGCGACCTTGGCCTCCAGCTCCTGCCAGTTCGCCGGCCAGGCTCCCTCGTCGGGGCTAAGGTAGACTCCCAGATAGAGGAGATGGGTCGTGCTCCAGGCAAAAGGCCTGAGCTCCTCCGGCAGGGAGTCCACCCGCCACTGACCCACCAGGAGTCCGGAACATTTCTCCCAGTTGATCCTGGCGGAGGACGCGGCCGAGTAAATCTCCTGGCACTCACGCATCCTCCGCAGGTCAGCGGGATCCTCTACCGCGAGGAGCACGTCATCGGCGTAAGCCGAGAGGACGACCTCCACGCCCGGCCCTTGCAGAGCCAGTCCCGTCAACCTCGTCCGCAAGAGGCGCAGGAAAGGCTCCACGCAAACAGCATATAACTGGCCGGACATGGGGCATCCCTGGCGCACCCCTCTCCTAAAGCGAAGGGGCGCCGTCAAGGACCCGTTAACCTTAATCAGACACTCCGCGGCGGCGTACAAAAGTCGGATCCGGGCGACGAAATGCGTCCCGAACCCGAAAGCGCGCAGAGTTCCGAGCAGATAGTCGTGATCCACCCTGTCGAACGCCTTCTCTTGGTCGAGGGATAGGAAGGCGACCGACAGACCAGCCTCCTGGGAACAATGGATGAGGTCCCGGACCAGATGGATGTTGTCGTGGATTGTCCGGCCCGGGACCGTGTATGACTGGTCGGGGTGGATCATGTGGTCCAGCACGGCACCAAGGCGAGCAGACATCGCCCTGGCGAAAATTTTGTAGTCCGTGCTGAGGAGGGAGACCGGGCGCCAGTTCCTAAGGAGGCGGAGATCGCCCTTCTTAGGCAGCAGGACGATGACTGCCCTGCGCCAAGAGAGGGGCATCTCCCCGGTCGCCAGACTTTCCCCCAGGACCCGCGCGTAGTCGCTCCCCAGGACGTCCCAGAACGCCCTGTGGAACTCCACGGTCAGCCCGTCCAGCCCCGGGGATTTTCCCCTCGAGAGCCGGGCGAGGGCACCGGTCAGCTCCGCCAGGCTTAGCGGAGCTTCCAGATTTTCGGCGCCCTCCGGGCCGACCTTCGGCAGGTCCTCCCACAAAACTCTACGCGCTTCCTCGCTGGACGGATCCGGAGAGAACAGAGCCCCGTAATATTCACGGACCCTGTTGTTGACGCCCTCCGGATCCGAGACGAGAGAGCCGTCGTCGGCCAGCAGCGTCAAGAGCTGCTTACGGACACTCTGCCTTTTTTCCAGCGAGTAGAAGAAGGGGGAGCCGCGGTCCAGATCCCGCAGGAACCGGATCCGCGACCTCACGAACGCGCCTCGGGACCCGACGAGCTGCAGGTCCTTCAGCGCGGCCTTCTTCGCTTCGTACACCGTCCGCAGGGCCGGGTCCTGGACGACTTGACCGAGACGGGCTTCCAGGTCGAGCACCTCTTTTTCTAGGCGCCCGACTCTGGCCGCCCGCCTCTTGGTCGACCCCCTCGCGTACTCTTGACAGAAGACGCGGACGTGAGCCTTGCCCACGTCCCACCATAGCCTCAAGGAGGGGAAGCCCCCCTGCTTCCTTCTCCAGTCGGACCAGAATCGACGGAACGAGTCCTGGAACCGCACGTCCTCCAGCAGCCGGTTGTTAAAGTGCCAGTACGCGGACCCCGTCCTCGCGCGGAGCGAAGCGAGCTCCGCCCACACCAGGTGGTGGTCCGAACACGGCACCGGCCGCATGGAGGCCGCCGGGACGCAGGAAACGTACGCCCGAGACACGTAAAGGCGGTCGACTCTAGACCATCCAACTCCAGGCCTCACCCAAGTAAAGGCGCTGGAGTCGGGGTGGAGATTTCGCCAGACGTCCACCAAGTCGAAGGACCCGACCAGGTCCCTCAACTTCTCCATCGCCGTCATGCACTGCGGGGCACCGGAGCGGTCCCTCGCCTCGAGGGTGCAGTTAAAATCCCCCCCGAGGACAATGCAGTCGCCGACGTCGACGGAGCCAAGAAGAGCGGACACCTCTTCAAAGAAGCGCGTCTGCTGCGGGCCGGGATGAGGGGCGTACACGTTCACGAGATGGAGCGGCACGTCCCCCAGGCGAACCGTTACGTGCAGCAAGCGGCCTGGCACGGGCTCCTCGACCCCCAAGATCTCCGGCTGAAAATGCGGGCCCAGCAAGATGGCCACCCCACTAGAAATGGCGGTGAGGTGGCTCATGCGGACCTCTCCTTGCCATTCCAGGAGCCACGTGGCTTCGTCTCCCGGAACGGTGTGGGTTTCTTGCAGGAAGCACACCGCATATTTCCCCTCCCGCAGGAGCGAAAAATTGTCAAATCTACGGCGTGCCCCTCTGCCGCCGTTGATGTTGAGGCTGGCTATGGTTATCTTCATGGCAAAAGCATAGTGCAACCTCTACCTTAACCTATTGTGGGGGAGGGAGCGGAGTCTTTTGTTGAACTCCGCTCCCTCCGCAGCCCAGCGAGGAGTCCCTCGAGCTCGCGCAGCTCAAGGTGCTGCTCCTTTGTCAAGGGCCCGCCCGCGGCCAAGGTTTTAACGGCGGCGCGGACGGACCCCTTGATCAGCTCCGGCTCGGACCATTTTTCCAGGGCCAGTCGGGCTTGGTCGCGGCGACCCCGGCTCTGGGCCAAAAAGTCCCGGAGTTCCTTTGCAGGAATGAGGAGGGCCTCAGCGGCGGCCGCGAGCAGATCCACCGCCTCACTGGCGGTGGTCTCTAGGTCTTCACCCGCGTCCCCCACCGAGTCCCCGTCCTCCTCCGGGAGGTGGCCGCCAGCAGCCAGCCCATCGACCGCACAAGGTACGGCAAATGAACCGGCCGCTCCAACCGGCCCTGGCACTGCCCCGATCCCACCCCCAGGATCGTCGGCAGAGGAGTCCCCACTGGGCTCTTTTAAAAATGGTGCTGGGTCGGGAAATGACAGCGGAAGGGGTTCCCCCTCCGCCCCAGGAACCGGAGAACAAGGAGAGACCCGGCCATAGGAAATCCCCAGGCCCTCCAAGTGCTCCAGCTCCAAAGTAAGGGGCGAGGGTGGGTGTTCCTCCCCCTCCCCGCTGCCACCCCCCGGCCCAGCATCTACAGTGTCATAATTATTTATTTGTATTTCTGCCGGGTCGAGCAAATCCCGGGGTAAGTTGTGTATTGGCTGGGCGGGCTCAGGTTCGGCCTTTTCGGCCTCGCCCGCCTCAGTCCCCGGGACGCCCGGCCCGGCGGCTACGCATTCCTCCACTGGCCCCACGCCCCCCACGACAGGCAGATCTTCCACGCCCTCCCCAGGAGGCAGCGGCTGGGCAGCCTCGACTGCCTCACCCTCCCCGGGGAAAGACTCCTCGCGCCTGCAGCGCAATTTGGGGGCGCTGGTGGGGGACGCGGGACACGCGGCGGGCACCGCCTCCTCCGCGGAGGGATGTTGTTCCCCCTCCGCCTCATTGGGGCGGTGCCTCTTTTTGTTCCTGGGGGCGCGCGGAGTCAGGGAGACCTCCATGTCTGCCGAGGCCTCCCGCTCCGCCCCCCCCTTTTCCTTTTCTTGCCCGCGCCTGGGCCCCTCTGTGGTGTTATTCAAGGGTCCGGGCACGGGCTCGGGGCACCCCGCGCTCGCCGGTGACTGGGTTGGGCTGAGCGCGGTGGTCAATCTTTCCGGCGCACCGAGGGGACCCGCCTCTAGATGTTTCTCCTTCTTCCGCGCCTTCTTTCCGCTCGGACGCTCTCCCTCCCCCCCGCCGGAGGCCCTGAAAACAAAGGCCTCCGACGATGCCCGCGCACCCATGGCTCCCGGCACGCGGACGCAACTAGGGGGAGGGGTGGCGGCGGCGCCAGCTATGGCCGCCTTCGGTGGTTTGGCGGCCTTGGAGGCGGGGCAGTTCTTACGAACGTGCCCCACCTCCCTGCAGGCATGGCACCGCACGCCGTCCGACGTCCAGAAGACGCGGTAGGCAGTCCCCTCGTGCACCACATTAAAGTGCCCTTCTGTCATGTCCTCCCGCGCCAGCCGGACAAAGAGCTGGCGGCGGAAGGAGAACACGTGGCGCAGGCTGTTCTCCCTGAGGCCGAGCGGTATGGGGTTGATCCCCGACCTTACCTCCCCCAGTTGGTGTAGGTGAGGGAGGAGGAGCTCAGCGGAAACAAAGGGCGGGACGTTTGACACGATGACCCTCTGCGCGGTGGCCTCGAGAGGGTCCACCGGCAGGAACGTCCCGCCCACCGTGAGCCCCTTTTCAAGGGCCAGGGACACCGCCCGCTCCGACCCCAGGAAGAACACGGCCTTCCCAGACATCTTGGAGGCTGCGACAATGGCCGAGGGGCCGACTACCCCAGCCATCGCCCGCACGCACTCCTCAATGCTCATTGTGGGGTGAGTGTAGCTCTTGACCCCGTGTTTCCTGGTTATAAGTCTGAACGGTGGCAGGGCAGCGGGTGGCGCAGGAGGTGCCGTGGATGTGGACACCGCCTGCGCATACGTCCTTGCTGGCCCTGCCACCGGCGTGGATGGGGTCGCCATCACGGGGTCCCTTTAAGGGCTACACCCACCCCAAAGTCACAGGCCTTAATGGTCTTTAATGGCCTCTTATGTTAACTGAGCAGAGGAGCCCTTAACGAGGCACCTCTCCCCTCGTTGACAATTGGGGAGAGGCCTTGCTCCCTCTGCTCAGTTGTCTTAATTGGGTTTTTTTTATTAATTTGGAAGGAAAGGGTTCTCAGAGAGAGAGGGGAGAAACAGAGGGTAACGGAGAAAGAGAGAGGGGGGTGGGAAGGGGGGGGGGCTGCGAGGGCAGGTCTCCCCTCGCAGCTGTGGGTGGGTGCACTCCCCAGATGGCAAAACACAAAAGTCTTTGGGGTGGTCTTCAGGTGGGGGGAGAAGATGTCTTCACCTGGGGTAGCTGGAGCCACCAGGCACTCCCAACGATCTTTAATTGGGTGATTGAGAAAAAACAACAATCTTCAGCCTGGTAGCTCCAGCTATCCCAGGCTAGGCAAATGTGGGGGGTGGGGGGGGTTCCAATTGTGGGGGGGGCCTAGTTGTAAGCACGGCCCCCACGCACACTACCACACACACACACACACCCCCCGCGATGTTCCGGCCCTCAGTGGTCTTCTTTCCTCCCCCCACCGATACAACAAAGTCTGTTTGGGGAAATGCACCCACACCCACCTGTAGAGATAGTAGAGTCTCCCTCCTTCCACACTGGATGTTGTTGTCTTTTCCCCCTCTCTCCAACTCCTTGCAGAATGGTAAAAGATGTTCAAAGAGTTTTCTGCTTTTTCCTCCTCTCCCTCTGGGTGAAGTTGTAGTGAAGCCCCTTCCTTCCTTCTCTTCCTGGGCTGGTCTCAGGGCTCTCCAGACAGGAGCTCAAGTTGCTAGCTGCTTCCCTCACTGCTCACAGCTCCAACTGAGCAGGACACGCCTCCACAGCTCCACGATTGGTCCTTGTGCATGAAACTCTTTTGAGTTTATCTGTGAAAACATAAAACATTAAACGGTGCCACCCGACCTGGGTGACACTCCAGACATTTACAAGGCCCATTTTTTTTTTTTTCCCCCTTTTTTGTGTTTTTTTTGTGTTTTTTCTTTTTTTTTTTGTTTTTTTTTTTTGGGCACTAAAATCACAATTTTTCCCCAGTGCCCCCTATAAAAGAGAAGGGGACACTAAAAGCACCGGCAATTAAAACAAATTAACTTTAAAACGTAAAATCAAATTAAAATTTGGTTGCTGGGCGTGATGATGCACTCCAGTCCCTCCGGTGCCCACCTCTCGCGGAAGGCCGCGAGCGTACCGGTGGACACCGCGTGCTCCATCTCCAAGGACACCCTGGACCGGATGTAAGAGCGGAAGAGAGGCAGGCAGTCAGGTTGAACGACCCCCTCGACCGCCCGCTGCCTGGACCGGCTGATGGCACCCTTGGCCGTGCCCAGGAGCAGTCCTACGAGGAGGCCTTCGGACCTACCCGCTCCCCTCCGCACAGGGTGCCCAAAGATCAGGAGAGTGGGACTGAAGTGCAGCCAGAATTTCAGGAGCAGCCCCTTCAAATAATGGAACAGGGGCTGCAACCTTGTGCACTCAATAAAAACATGGAACACGGACTCCTCCAGACCGCAGAAATTGCAGGCGGCCTGGGAGTCCGTGAACCGGCTTAAAAATTTGTTGCACGGCACTGCTCCGTGCACCACCCTCCAGGCCAAGTCCCCGATGAATAGTGGGAGGACCCCTGCGTAGAGTGCCCTCCATCGGGGACCCCCGCCTCCTCCGGACGGCAAGATGGTACGCCATGGCGTGTCCGGACGGCCGGCGAGGATGGCAAAGTTGAGGGTGTGCAGGAGCAGCCCGTACAGGAAACCCCTCCGCGCGGAACTGAAAGGCACGGAGGGGATTTCCCCGAGGCGGCTCAAGTTGTGAGGCGCCGGTCCCCGAGGGAGGTTCCGGGGTTTGGCGCCGATGAGGAATTCCGTCCGGACGGGGGTCAGTTCGGACGGGATCTCCCCACGTGCTTGAGCCTCCTCGATACACCTAACGGAGTCAGGGCCCAGAGCTGTTTTTAGCGACTCGATGGCATCGGCCGCGCGGCGGACGTTGGCAGAATTTAGGCGCCGCGCCAGCGTGACTGGCGCCATCCAGCCCGCTCCTCCGCCATCGAGCAGGTCCCTGACCCTGGTCACCTCACCAGCCACAGCCCTCTCTTCCGACCGCCACATGAAGCCTCGGCCGTGGAGGTACGGATTCCCGAGCAGCGGTTCCTGCAGGACGGCCGCCACTCCAGCCGGCGGAGAGCTGCGCTTGGTGGAGACTTTGTTCCAGACCCTGATGAGTTCCCTGTAAAAGACAGGCAGCTCCCGGAGGGCGGTCCTGGCACCCCCCAAGTTCACAAACAGGAGCTGCGTGTCATAATTGAGGTCGAGCTGCTGGCGGAAGAAATACCTCGCCAGAGCACACCACCTAGGAGGGGGCTCGACGTAAAGGTATCTCTGCAGGGTCTGAAGACGGAAAGTCGCGAGCTGGGCGCTGACGCACACCAACGACTGACCGCCCTCCTCAAGCGGGAGACTCAAGACCGCGACAGAGACCCAGTGCTTCCTGTTGTTCCAGAAGAAGTCCACCAGCTTCTTCTGTATCTTGGCGACAAACGCAGGGGGAGGGGTCAAAGTGACCAGCCGGTACCACAGCATTGCGGCCACCAGCTGGTTTATGACTAGCGCTCGACCCCTGTAGGACAGCACTCGGAGCAGTCCGGTCCAGCGCCCTAGGCGAGCGGCGACCTTGGCCTCCAGCTCCTGCCAGTTCGCCGGCCAGGCTTCCTCGTCGGGGCTAAGGTAGACTCCCAGATAGAGGAGATGGGTCGTGCTCCAGGCAAAGGGCCTGAGCTCCTCCGGCAGGGAGTCCACCCGCCACTGACCCACCAGGAGTCCGGAACATTTCTCCCAGTTGATCCTGGCGGAGGACGCGGCCGAGTAAATCTCCTGGCACTCACGCATCCTCCGCAGGTCAGCGGGATCCTCTACCGCGAGGAGCACGTCATCGGCGTAAGCCGAGAGGACGACCTCCACGCCCGGCCCTTGCAGAGCCAGTCCCGTCAACCTCGTCCGCAAGAGGCGCAGGAAAGGCTCCACGCAAACGGCGTATAACTGGCCGGACATGGGGCATCCCTGGCGCACCCCTCTCCTAAAGCGAAGGGGCGCCGTCAAGGACCCGTTAACCTTAATCAGACACTCCGCGGCGGCGTACAAAAGTCGGATCCGGGCGACGAAATGCGTCCCGAACCCGAAAGCGCGCAGAGTTCCGAGCAGATAGTCGTGATCCACCCTGTCGAACGCCTTCTCTTGGTCGAGGGATAGGAAGGCGACCGACAGACCAGCCTCCTGGGAGCAATGGATGAGGTCCCGGACCAGATGGATGTTGTCGTGGATCGTCCGGCCCGGGACCGTGTATGACTGGTCGGGGTGAATCATGTGGTCCAGCACGGCACCAAGGCGAGCAGACATCGCCCTGGCGAAGATTTTGTAGTCCGTGCTGAGGAGGGAGACCGGGCGCCAGTTCTTAAGGAGGCGGAGATCGCCCTTCTTAGGCAGCAGGACGATGACTGCCCTGCGCCAAGAGAGGGGCATCTCCCCGGTCGCCAGACTTTCCCCCAGGACCCGCGCGTAGTCGCTCCCCAGGACGTCCCAGAACGCCCTGTGGAACTCCACGGTCAGCCCGTCCAGCCCCGGGGATTTTCCCCTCGAGAGCCGGGCGAGGGCACCGGTCAGCTCCGCCAGGCTTAGCGGAGCTTCCAGATTTTCGGCGCCCTCCGGGCTGACCTTCGGCAGGTCCTCCCACAAAACTCTACGCGCTTCCTCGCTGGACGGATCCGGAGAGAACAGAGCCCCGTAATATTCACGGACCCTGTTGTTGACGCCCTCCGGATCCGAGACGAGAGAGCCGTCGTCGGCCAGCAGCGTCAAGAGCTGCTTACGGACACTCTGCCTTTTTTCCAGCGAGTAGAAGAAGGGGGAGCCGCGGTCCAGATCCCGCAGGAACCGGATCCGCGACCTCACGAACGCGCCTCGGGACCCGACGAGCTGCAGGTCCTTCAGCGCGGCCTTCTTCGCTTCGTACACCGTCCGCAGGGCCGGGTCCTGGACGACTTGACCGAGACGGGCTTCCAGGTCGAGCACCTCTTTTTCTAGGCGCCCGACTCTGGCCGCCCGCCTCTTGGTCGACCCCCTCGCGTACTCTTGACAGAAGACGCGGACGTGAGCCTTGCCCACGTCCCACCATAGCCTCAAGGAGGGGAAGCCCCCCTGCTTCCTTCTCCAGTCGGACCAGAATCGACGGAACGAGTCCTGGAACCGCACGTCCTCCAGCAGCCGGTTGTTAAAGTGCCAGTACGCGGACCCCGTCCTCGCGCGGAGCGAAGCGAGCTCCGCCCACACCAGGTGGTGGTCCGAACACGGCACCGGCCGCATGGAGGCCGCCGGGACGCAGGAAACGTACGCCCGAGACACGTAAAGGCGGTCGACTCTAGACCATCCAACTCCAGGCCTCACCCAAGTAAAGGCGCTGGAGTCGGGGTGGAGATTTCGCCAGACGTCCACCAAGTCGAAGGACCCGACCAGGTCCCTCAACTTCTCCATCGCCGTCATGCACTGCGGGGCACCGGAGCGGTCCCTCGCCTCGAGGGTGCAGTTAAAATCCCCCCCGAGGACAATGCAGTCGCCGACGTCGACGGAGCCAAGAAGAGCGGACACCTCTTCAAAGAAGCGCGTTTGCTGCGGGCCGGGATGAGGGGCGTACACGTTCACGAGATGGAGCGGCACGTCCCCCAGGCGAACCGTTACGTGCAGCAAGCGGCCTGGCACGGGCTCCTCGACCCCCAAGATCTCCGGCTGAAAATGCGGGCCCAGCAAGATGGCCACCCCACTAGAAATGGCGGTGAGGTGGCTCATGCGGACCTCTCCTTGCCATTCCAGGAGCCACGTGGCTTCGTCTCCCGGAACGGTGTGGGTTTCTTGCAGGAAGCACACCGCATATTTCCCCTCCCGCAGGAGCGAAAAATTGTCAAATCTACGGCGTGCCCCTCTGCCGCCGTTGATGTTGAGGCTGGCTATGGTTATCTTCATGACAAAAGCATAGTGCAACCTCTACCTTAACCTATTGTGGGGGAGGGAGCGGAGTCTTTTGTTGAACTCCGCTCCCTCCGCAGCCCAGCGAGGAGTCCCTCGAGCTCGCGCAGCTCAAGGTGCTGCTCCTTTGTCAAGGGCCCGCCCGCGGCCAAGGTTTTAACGGCGGCGCGGACGGACCCCTTGATCAGCTCCGGCTCGGACCATTTTTCCAGGGCCAGTCGGGCTTGGTCGCGGCGACCCCGGCTCTGGGCCAAAAAGTCCCGGAGTTCCTTTGCAGGAACGAGGAGGGCCTCAGCGGCGGCCGCGAGCAGATCCACCGCCTCCCTGGCGGTGGTCTCTAGGTCTTCACCCGCGTCCCCCACCGAGTCCCCGTCCTCCTCCGGGAGGTGGCCGCCAGCAGCCGGCCCATCGACCGCACAAGGTACGGCAAATGAACCGGCCGCTCCAACCGGCCCTGGCACTGCCCCGATCCCACCCCCAGGATCGTCGGCAGAGGAGTCCCCACTGGGCTCTTTTAAAAATGGTGCTGGGTCGGGAAATGACAGCGGAAGGGGTTCCCCCTCCGCCCCAGGAACCGGAGAACAAGGAGAGACCCGGCCATAGGAAATCCCCAGGCCCTCCAAGTGCTCCAGCTCCAAAGTAAGGGGCGAGGGTGGGTGTTCCTCCCCCTCCCCGCTGCCACCCCCCGGCCCAGCATCTACAGTATCATTAAAATCAATTGTTTCATTCTCTGCCGGGTCGAGCAAATCCCGGGGGAAGTTGGGTAATAGCTGGGCGGGCTCAGGTTCGGCCTTTTCGGCCTCGCCCGCCTCAGTCCCCGGGACGCCCGGCCCGGCGGCTACGCATTCCTCCGCGGTCCCCACGCCCCCCACGACAGGCAGATCTTCCACTCCATCCCCGGGAGGCAGAGGCTGGGCAGCCTCAACTGTCTCACCCTCCCCGGGGAAAGACTCCTCGCGCCTGCAGCGCAATTTGGGGGCGCTGGTGGGGGACGCGGGACACGCGGCGGGCACCGACTCCTCCGCGGAGGGATGTTGTTCCCCCTCCGCCTCATTGGGGCGGTGCCTCTTTTTGTTCCTGGGGGCGCGCGGAGTCAGGGAGACCTCCATGTCTGCCGAGGCCTCCCGCTCCGCCCCCCCCTTTTCCTTTTCTTGCCCGCGCCTGGGCCCCTCTGTGGTGGTATTCAAGGGCCCGGGCACGGGCTCGGGGCACCCCGCGCTCGCCGGTGACTGGGTTGGGCTGAGCGCGGTGGTCAGACTTTCCGGCGCACCGAGGGGACCCGCCTCTAGATGTTTCTCCTTCTTCCGCGCCTTCTTTCCGCTCGGACGCTCTCCCTCCCCCCCGCCGGAGGCCCTGAAAACAAAGGCCTCCGACGATGCCCGCGCACCCATGGCTCCCGGCACGCGGACGCAACTAGGGGGAGGGGTGGCGGCAGCGCCAGCCTTGGCCGCCTTCGGTGGTTTGGCGGCCTTGGAGGCGGGGCAGTTCTTACGAACATGCCCCACCTCCCTGCAGGCATGGCACCGCACGCCGTCCGACGTCCAGAAGACGCGGTAGGCAGTCCCCTCGTGCACCACATTAAAGTGCCCTTCTGTCACGTCCTCCCGCGCCAGCCGGACAAAGAGCTGGCGGCGGAAGGAGAACACGTGGCGCAGGCTGTTCTCCCTGAGGCCGAGCGGTATGGGGTTGATCCCTGACCTTACCTCCCCCAGTTGTTGTAGGTGAGGGAGGAGGAGCTCAGCGGGAACAAAGGGCGGGACGTTCGACACGATGACCCTCTGCGCGGTGGCCTCGAGAGGATCCACCGGCAGGAACGTCCCGCCCACCGTGAGCCCCTTTTCGAGGGCCAGGGACACCGCCCGCTCCGACCCCAGGAAGAAAACAGCCTTCCCAGACATCTTGGAGGCTGCGACAATGGCCGAGGGGCCGACTACCCCAGCCATCGCCCGCACGCACTCCTCAATGCTCATTGTGGGGTGAGTGTAGCTCTTGACCCCGTGTTTTCTAGTAATTAATCTAAATGGTGGCAGGGCAGCGGGTGGCGCAGGAGGTGCTGTGGAAGCGGTTGCCACCTGCGCATACGTCCTTGCTGGCCCTGCCACCGGCGTGGATGGGGTCGCCATCACGGGGTCCCTTTAAGGGCTACACCCACCCCAAAGTCACAGGCCTTAATGGTCTTTAATGGCCTCTTATGTTCACTGAGCAGAGGAGCCCTTAACGAGGCACCTCTCCCCTCGTTGACAATTGGGGAGAGGCCTTGCTCCCTCTGCTCAGTTGTCTTAATTGGTTTTTTTTTTAAATTTGGAAGGAAAGGGTTCTCAGAGAGAGAGGGGAGAAACAGAGTAGCAGAGAAAAGAGAGAGGGGGGTGGGAAGGGGGGGGGGCTGCGAGGGCAGGTCTCTCCTCGCAGCTGTGGGTGGGTGCACTCCCCAGATGGCAAAACACAAAAGTCTTTGAGGTGGTCTTCAGGTGGGGGGAGAAGATGTCTTCACCTGGGGTAGCTGGAGCCACCAGGCACTCCTAACGATCTTTAATTGGGTGATTAATAACAATCTTCAGCCTGGTAGCTCCAGCTATCCCAGGCTAGGCAAATGTGGGGGGTGGGGGGGGTTCCAATTGTGGGGGGGGGCCCTAGTTGTAAGCACGGCCCCCACGCACACTACCACACACACACACACCCCCCGCGATGTTCCGGCCCTCAGTGGTCTTCTTTCCTCCCCCCACCGATACAACAAAGTCTGTTTGGGGAAATGCACCCACACCCACCTGTAGAGATAGTTGAGTCTCCCTCCTTCCACACTGGATGTTGTTTGTCTTTTCCCCCTCTCTCCAACTCCTTGCAGAATGATAAAGTTGATGAAAACGTTTTCTGTTCTCCTCCTCTCCCTCTGGATAAAAGTTGGTGTTGAAGCCCCTTCCTTCCTTCTCCTCCTGGGCTGGTCTCAGGGCTCTCCAGGCAGGAGCTCAAGTTGCTAGCTGCTTCCCTCACTGCTCACAGTTCCTACTGTGCAGGACACGCCTCCACTGCTGCACAATTGGTCCTTGTGCATGAATGACAGAAGGATAGTTTGCAGGTGCAGCAGGTAATCAGGAAGGTGAATGGAATGTTGGCCGTCATTGCGAGAGGGATGGAGTACAAAAGCAGGGAGGTCCTGCTGCAACTGTATAAGGTATAGTGAGGCCGCACCTGGAGTACTGCGTGCAGTTTTGGTCACCTTACTTAAGGAAGGATATACTAGCTTTGGAGGGGGTACAGAGACGATTCACTAGGCTGATTCCAGAGATGAGGGGGTTACCTTATGATGATAGATTGAGTAGACTGTGTCTTTACTCGTTGGAGTTCAGAAGGATGAGGGGTGATCTTATAGAAACATTTAAAATAATGAAAGGGATAGACAAGATAGAGGCAGAGAGGTTGTTTCCACTGGTTGGGGAGACTAGAACTAGGGGGCACAGCCTCAAAATACGGGAGAACCAATTTAAAACCGAGTTGAGAAGGAATTTCTTCTCCCAGAGGGTTGTGAATCTGTGGAATTCTCTGCCCAAGGAAGCAGTTGACGCTAGCTCATTGAATGTATTCAAATCACAGGTAGATAGATTTTTAACCAATAAGGGAATTAAGGGTTACGGGGAGCGGGCGGGTAACTGGAGCTGAGTCCACGGCCAGATCAGCCATGATCTTGTTGAATGGCGGAGCATGCTCGAAGGGCTAGATGGCCTACTCCTGTTCCTAATTCTTATGTTCTTATGTAATGGCAACCCTGCCAGAGAACCTTTTGGCAATGTCAAGAAGCTTGGAAGGGTCCGGCTTCAACACTGGACTGGGCTTTGTGCAGAGTTTGGAGCTCAGGATTTCCAGGCTGAAATGATGGACATCTCCAGGAGAGACTGTCGACCAGACATGATGCTGCATGTGATGGGCGATGTTACAGCTGCCATTGCAGCACAAGCGGAACCGACCCAATGTCTCAGTGCTGCACTGGAAGTGCAGACCACTGTCCTGCAGTCTCAGCTTGCTGCCACACAAGCACAGACTGCTGCCATCACGGCTGGGTTTACCAGTGTTGAAATGGGCTTGCAGGGTTTTGCAGCAGACCATCAATCTGTATTTCATAAGATTACTATGAGTGCTGAGTTTCTGCCCCGGGGGAGTGGCAGTATGTCTGTGCAGCAAGAACCTGCGTCCTCTGTCACGATGACAGCATTCCTATTCCCACCACTGCCGCTCCGCCATTGTCCGAGCACTGCCTGTCAACAAGCCAGCCCAGACTGTAGCCGCTTGTCGAGATGGTACAGTTTACAGCTGGTTCTTTGGGTCCAGAGCTGATGGAGGTCATCCTACAAGGCCATCTGAAGTGCCCCCATGCAAACTCAGCAGCCTTCCATCAACCATATGGGATGTGAGAAGAAGGATTAGGTGTGAGCGTACCATCATCATTAGCAATGCTTTCAACTTTGCCAGTCACTATGGGCTCAGTGATGGCCCCTCCAATTTTCTCCAGCAATGTGTCCTCCAGCTCCATGAGGTTGTGAAGTCAGACTTGCCCCTCTGCTCATCTTCTACTGCTCATGGCAGCTATGAAACACCATTGCCTGCAATGGAAAGGGAAGTGTGTCAGTTCGTGTGTTGCAATGTGTTTGGGTGACGTGCCTTTTTTTATTTGTTTATGGTATATGTGCATCACTGGCAAGGCCAGCATTTATTGCCCATCCCCAATTGCCCTTGAGTAGCTTTCTAGGCCATTTCAGAGGGCAGTTAAGAGTCAACCACGTTGCTGTGGGTTTAGAGTCACATTTTGGCCAGATCGGGTAAAGACTGCAGATTTCCTTTCCTAAAGGACAATAGTGAACCAGATGGGTTTTTACGACAATCTGGTAGTTTCATGCAGCTAGATATTATACTTTTGTGCAGATCACCCAAAAATGGGCGGTATTTCCGGCGTGGACATTAAAAATGGGTTTTCAAATCGCCGGCTTGTCGCCCATTTTCAAAGCCCCTTGTGTCCATTTCTAAAATGGGGTGTTACCACAAGCGATCTGAAATGGGCGTTAGCGTTAAATCTCTCTGACCTTCTACCGTAAAATGTAGCCGTCCTTAGCAACGGCATGGCAACGCTCGTTTCCCATGATTCAGGAGGTCAGGGGTCAGCAATACATGCGCAGAAGAGGAGACAGAGAGAGGGAGCACAGAGGGACTGAAAGCGTGTGTGGGTGTGATGTGTTATGTTTGGCTGTTGTGGGAGGCACGAGGGAGATTCACCAGCAGCAAAATGCCTACTAAGCACCAAGAACATAGTTGGCACCAAGTTTTTGTCCAACAAATAATATATAACATGGAAGTGATGGAGGAGGCCTTGCAGCTGTTAGCCAGGAACACTGATGGCAGAGGGCTCCCAGTGATCCCGGAGCATGGCACTGCACCCCAAGGTGCCGCACCCTAATTGCCAATGACACATGAGAGCCAGGAGCAACATCTTGCTTCTGGCTCTGAGCACGTTCCCACCTTGGGACCGTCCTCTCCCGTATCCATCCAAGCAGCGGTTCGGCCGTCATCCCCCCCCCCTCCCCCCAATGAAGCAGCGCCTGAGGAACTCCTCGGCCAGGCGGCTTGGAATCAGGAGGGGAAGGGGTAGAGGTGGGGAGGAGAAGTAGGGGGCGGGGTGTGGGGGGAAGGATTGGTTTTTAGAGATATACTTATGATTTCAGACAAAAGTTCGGTTTGAATGTTTTTTATTTAACAAAACCTTGTTGCGCATTGGCTCAGATAGCTGCTGGTGATTCCTTAACCTCAAAGGGCATAATTACATTTAACTTCAATCAACTTAAACTTTAACTGTCACCAAGGTGATGCCCACCATTGATGTATGACCTGCACACCCAGCAGTGTGTCAGCCTTGTAAATATCACCAACGTTCTTTCAGGCAAAGCACTCATTTATGAGCTCCGAATGTAAGAGTCTTGCAGCTATGATGCCACCACGGGCCCTTTCCTGCGGTCTACAAGGGGGCAGGGGCATGGCTTCAGTGTCAGCCTGATTGTCTGGGCTGATGTCAGTGTCCACCTCCTCGTCCTCCTCTTCCTCTCTCAGGTGAGGTGGATCGTCACACCCTTCTGGCAATTCTTGTCCCCTCCTGATAGCCAAGTTGCGCAGCATGGAGCACACCACCACGAATTGAGTTACTTGCTCAGGGTGGTATTGGAGCTTGCCTCCTAAGTGGTCCAGGCATCTAAAGCACTGCTTAAGCACACCAATGGTTTTCTCCACGATATTGCGAGTGGCTCTGTGGCTCTCGTTGTATCGCTTCTCAGCTTCGGTGTGGGTGCAACACAGGGAGGGTCATCAGCCAGGTGGCGGGGCCATATCCTTTGTCACCAAGCATCCAGCATTGACCTTGTGGCTGATAGTTAAACAAGTCAGATACAGTGATCTCATGCAGGATATAAGCATCATAGATGCTGCCCAGAAATTTAGCGTTCACTGCCATAATAATTTGCTGGTGATCGACAACAAGTTGCACATTCAGGGAGTGGAATCCCTTGTGGTTCCTGAAAACCTTTGCATCCCGAAAAATTGCTCGCATGGCAATGTACATACAGTGTATTGCTCCCTGCACCTTGGGGAAGTTAGCAATTCTGTAGATTCCTAAAGCCCTCTCAGTGTCATAGGGAAGCTGATAAAATCCATCCTGCGTGCGTACAGAGCTTCAGTGACCTGCCTAATGCAGCAATGTGTGGCATGCTGAGATATATCGCAAATGTCGCCAGCTGAGGCCTGAAAAGAACCCGACACGTAGAACAACAGTGCCGCGGTGACTTGACCTCGACGGACATTGCAGTCCTGATGATGCTGGCAGGCTGCAGATCTCCCCTGATGAGCTGGCATATCTCACTAATAACCTCTTTGTGGAAGCTCAGACAAGTTGAGTTAAGACTGCTTCTCACTGTTCTTGCGGGGGGTGTAACGCTGGTCCTCCTCATCAGTCTGTCACGTCTTACATTGGGCACATGATGCTGTTGAGCGTACCTTCTGCCATTTCGAGTCTACAGCTTGTAAGTGGTCAGCAAGAGAGGGTGAGAAAGGGCAGGCCCCATTCCAATGGCTATCTGTTTTCCACCGACTGGTCACAAAGAATGAATGTCCCCACTAAGACACCTATTAAATTGCAAGCGTCCACAGTATGATAAGATATTTGTTCAGATGCTCACATCAACTCCAAAGACCTCCGGAGTACATCCAAACTCCCCCGAGATTGAAGCAGAGAAGCCATTTAAATGAGCAGGACCAGAATCAGTGTCCTCGGGGGAGTGCTTGGTAGTGCTGTTGGGCAGAGGTTAAACTAATATGGCAGGGGGATGGTTCCTATGCAGGGAGACAGAGGGAAGTAAAATGGGGCAGAAGCAAAAGATAGAAAGAAGAAAAGTAAAAGTGAAGGGCATAGAAACCCAAGGCAAAAATCAAAAAGGGCCACATTACAGCAAAATTCTAAAGGGACAAAGTGTGTTAAAAAGACAAGCCTGAAGGCTCTGTGCCTCATTGCGAGGAGTATTTGTAATAAAGTGGACGAATTAACTGTACAGGCAGCTATTAACGAATATGATATAATTGGGATTACGGAGACATGGCTCCAGGGTGACCAAGGCTGGGAACTCAACATCCAGGGGTATTCAACATTCAGGAAGGATAGACAGAAAGGAAAAGGAGGTGGGGTAGCGTTGCTGGTTAAAGAGGAAATTAACGCAATAGTAAGGAAGGACATTAGCTTGGATGTAGAATCTATATGGGTAGAGCTGTTGAATACCAAAGGGCAGAAAACACTAGTGGGAGTTGTGTACAGACCACCAAACAGTAGTAGTGAGGTTGGGGATAGCATCAAACAAGAAATTAGGGATGCAAGCATTAAAGGTACAGCAGTTATCATGGGCGACTTTAATCTACATATAGATTGGGCTAACCAAACTGATAGCAATACGGTGGAGGAGGATTTCCTGGAGTATATTAGGGATGATTTTCTCGACCAATATGTTGAGGACCCAACTAGAGGGCTATCCATCCTCGACTGGGTGATGTGTAATGAGGAAGGACTAATTAGCAATCTTGTTGTGCGAGGCCCCTTGGGGAAGAGTGACCATAACATGGTAGAATTCTTTATTAAGATGGAGAGTGACACAGTTAATTCAGAGACTAGGATCCTGAACTTCAGGAAAGATAACTTTGATGGTATGAGATGTGAATTGGCTAGAATAGACTGGCAAATGATACTTAAAGGGTTGACGGTGGATAGGCAATGCAAAATATTTAAATATCACATGGATGAACTTCAACAATTGTACATCCCTGTCTGGTGTAAAAGTAAAACGGGGAAGGTGGCTCAATCGTGGCTAACAAGGCAAATTAGGGATAGTGTTAAATCCAAGGAAGAGGCATATAAATTGGCCAGAAAAAGCAGCAAACCTGAAGACTGGGAGAAATTTAGAATTCAGCAGAGGAGGACAAAGGGTTTAATTAGGAGGGGGAAAATAGATTGTGAGAGGAAGGTGTTGGGCACATATAAACTGACTGCAAAAGCTTCGATAGATATGTGAAGAGAAAAAGATTAGTGAAGACAAATGTAGGTCCCTTGCAGTCAGAATCAGGTGAATTTATAATGGGGAACAAAGAAATGGCAGACCAGTTGAACAAATACTTTGGTTCTGTCTTCACGAAGGAAGACACATATAACCTGCCAGAAATACTAGGGGACCGAGGGTCTAGCGAAAAGGAGGAACTGAAGGAAATCCGTAACAGTCAGGAAATTGTGTTAGGGAAATTGATGGGATTGAAGGCCGATAAATCTCCAGGGCCTGATCGACTGCATCCCAGAGTACTTAAGGACGTGGTCCTAGAAATAGTGGATGCATTGGTGATCATTTTCCAACAGTCTATCGACTTGGAATCAGTTCCTATGGACTGGAGGGTAGCTAATGTAACACCACTTTTTAAAAAAGGAGCGAGAGAGAAAACAGGGAATTATAGACCGGTTAGCCTGACATCAGTAGTGGGGAAAATGTTGGAATCAATTATTTAGGATGAAATAGCAGCGCATTTGGAAAGCAGTGACAGGATCGGTCCAAGTCAGCATGGATTTATGAAAGGGAAATCATGCTTGACAAATCTTCTAGAATCTTTTGAGGATGTAACTAGTAGAGTGGACGAGGGAGAATCAGTGGATGTGATGTATTTGGACTTTCAGAAGGCTTTTGACAAGGTCCCACACAAGAGATTGGTGTGCAAAATTATAGCACATGGTATTGGGGGTAATGTATTGACATGGATAGAGAACTGGTTGGCAGACAGGATGCAGAGAGTCGGGATAAACGGGTCCTTCTCAGAATGGTAGGCAGTGACTAGTGGAGTGTCGCAGGGCTCAGTGCTGGGACCCCAGCTGTTTATAATATACATCAATGATTTAGATGAAGGAATTGAGTGTAATATCTACAAGTTTGCAGACAACACTAAACTGGGTGGTGGTGTGAGCTGTGAGTAGGATGCTAAAAGACTGCAGGGTGACTTGGACATGTTAGGTGTGTGGGAAAATGCATGGCAGATGCAGTATAATGTGGATAAATGTGAGGTTATCCACTTTGGTGGCAAAAACATGAAGGCAGAATATTATCTGAATGGCGGCAGATTGGGAAAAGGGGAGGTGCAACGAGACCTGGGTGTCATGGTACATCAGTCATTGAAAGTTGGCATGCAGGTACATCAGGCGGTGAAGAAGCCAAATGGCATGTTGACCTTCATAGCTAGGGGATTTGAGTATAGGAGCAGGGAGGTCTTACTGCAGTTGTACAGGGCCTTGGTGAGGCCTCACCTGAAATATTGTGTTCAGTTTTGGTCTCCTAATCTGAGGAAGGACATTCTTGCTATTGAGGGAGTGCAGCGAAGGTTCACCAGACTGATTCCCGGGATGGCGGGACTGACATATGAGGAGAGACTGGATCAACTGGGCCTATATTCACTGGAGTTTAGAAGAATGAGAGGGGATTTCATAGAAACATATAAAATTCTGACGGGACTGGACAGGTTAGATGCAGGAAGAATGTTCCCGATGTTGGGGAAGTCCAGAACAGCTGTCACAGTCTAAGGGTAAGGGGTAAGCCAATTCGAACCAAGATGAGGAGAAACTTCTTCACTCAGAGAGTTGTTAACCTGTGGAATTCTCTTCCGCAGAGAGTTGTTGATGCCAGTTCATTAGATATATTCAAGAGGGAGTTAGATATGACCCTTACGGCTAAGGGGATCAAAGGGTATGGAGAGAAAGCAGGAAAGGGGTACTGAGGGAATGATCAACCATGATCTTATTGAATGGTGGTGCAGGCTCGAAGGGCCGAATGACCTACTCCTGCACCTATTTTCTATTTTTCTATGTTTCTATGATGCAACATGTAATTTAGAACATGGCGTCCATATCGCTGTGAGTAGTTTCGGTTCGTTCCACTTTTTCCCGGCGTTTTTTTCTGCGAGCGACATTGTGGGCAAGATGTGTGTGAGGTGCCAAAAGTTAGGATGGGTGATCTCCTGGGCATTAGTTTCGGCAAATTTGATCTTTACGACACAAAACAGTGGCTGGGTGGTATTATTAAATCCCGCCATGAATTACGTGTCGAAAGTAACGCTGGGCGATATTATGGACTTTGGGATCGTCCATTTTGATGATTCCACCCAAAAAAAGTGGGCGGGCAGTATTATTTTTTCTCGACGTTACGCACACGCAGAAAGTAACGCTCGGCGATAAGTGACCGAGAAATGGGCGTCAGTTTCCATTTTGTGGCTAAATGGGTGATATCTGGGCGTTACACGTCATTTCAGCATTAAAATGGATGTTAAGTGGGCGTTATGCATGCAAAAATAATGGAAAATCTAGCCCATGGTCACATTACTAATATTAGCTTTTTATTTCAGATTTATTTCATTAACTGAATTTAAATTCCACAGCTGCAGTGGTGCAATTTGAACTCTTGTCTCCGGATTATTAGTCCAGGCCTCTAGATTACTAGTCCAGTAAAAAATAAATATTTGTTCATGCGATATGGTGTCGTTGGCAAGGCCAGCATTTATTGCCCATCCCTAATTGCACTTGAGCACATGGTGGTGAGCGGTTCGTGTGGTGAAGGTAATCCCACAGTGTTGTTAGGGAGCGAATTCCAGGATTTTGACCCAGCGACGATGAAGGAATGACAATATATTTCCAAGTCAGGATGGTTTTTGGCTTGGAGAGGAACGTGGAGGTGGTGGTGTTCCCATGCGGCTGCTGCCCTTGTTCTTCTAGGTAGTCGAGGTTGCGGGTTTGGGAGGTGCTGTCGAAGAAGCCTTGGCGAGTTGTTCTCGGTAAACTCGGCAAATACTCGGCACTTCTGGCTGAAGATGGTTGCAAATGCTTCAGCCTTGGCTTTTGCACTCACTGAGGATGGGGATATTCATGGAGCCTCCTCCTCCAGTTATTTGTTTAATGGTCCACCACCACATAACCACTATGCTACCATTCCCTTGATGCCTTTCATGGTTAAATAGCTGGAAGTGTGTGGAGGGTGTGAGATGTGGTGTGTGCATGGTGTGAGATATGGGTGTGAGTCTTGCAGCAGTGGTAAGTGTGTGGGAGTGAGGTAAAGCTGTGATTTTGAGGTATGAGTGTGATTGCTCGAGATTGTTGGTAGGTGAGTAGTGGGGGTGTGGTGCGTTGAGCAATGTGTGACGATAATATTGCAGTTGTTGGGAAATGGCACTTGAAGATGCATTCACTCATGTCAGGTCATTACACTTCTTGCAGCACTGGATCCAGGTCCTGGGGACAACAGTCGTGGCACTGATAGCTTGTGCTATTTCCTCCTACAGTCTTCTGGTGTGTGACCTGGAAGGCCTACTCCTTCCCCCTCCCTCCCCATGTGTAGAAGACCTCATGTTGTTTGTGAACTCCCAGGACCAAGGCCTCCGGTGCCGTATCAGAAAATCTCCTTGGCAGTAGACCGCACTCGATATTAGACCCCTGTTGGATGCTAAGCCAAGCAGCAGCGCGTTTAGTCCTGAGATTATCGCTGCGATCATTATAAAGAACAGGCAGTATAAATTTTGTGTGCTTGAACGGATTGTTCTGTGCGCTCCCTGTGCCCGTTTTTAGGCTTTATCCAATTTCACCACCTTGGTTCTTGGAGTTTCTTTTCACAAAAAAAATGATGAACCCTATTTTAACATCCAGCATTTAAAATTGGCTGAACAGAATAAAAACAGCTGATCACAATGTACCTGTAATAATACTCATGAGGATGTCAAGGCCTTGGAGAGGGTGCAGAGGAGATTTACTAGAATGGTACCAGGGATGAGGGACCTCAGTTAAGTGGAGAGACGAGAGAAGCTGGGTTTGTTCTCTTTAGAGCAGGGAAGGTTAAGGGGCGATTAACAGGGTGATCAAAATTTTGAGGGGTTTTGACTGAGTACATAAGGAGAAATGGTTTCCACTGGCAGGAGGGTTGGTAACCAGAGGACACAGATTTAAGATAATTGGAATAAGCCAGGGCGAGATGAGGAGAATTTTGTTAATGCAGTGAGTTGCTATGATTTGGAATGCATTGCTTGAAAGGGTGCTTAAAGCAGATTCAAATGTAACTTTCTGAAGGAAATTGGATAAATACTTCAAAAGGAGAAATTTGCAGGGCTATGGAGAAAGGTCAGAGCAGTGGGACGAATTGGATCGTTCTTTCAAAGAGCCGGCACAGACACGATGGACCAAATGGCGTCCTGTGCTGCAAGAATCTGATTCTCTAACACACTCTGAAGCAGTTAGCAAGCCACTTAACTGATATAAAAGATGGATATTTGTTAATACAGAAACGGCACTTGCAGCAATTTGCATAAGTTTGGACTGAACTTTATCAATACCTTAACAAGAGTAAGGTCAAATTTAATTTCAATTGCCTGACATGAACGAGGCAGTAACAGTCTCAAAATGGGGTTGATGGCCTTATCACCTCGTTAACATCGACGTAGAGGCCTGTGACATTTTGAAAAATGCCTTTTGCTGGGTGTCCAAATCACTCGCCTGTCTTAGGCAGTAGAGCCTATTAAATATGCAAATATGAATCTAACCAGTGATCCTTAAATAGACAGCTGAAGGCCATTCAAAAAAAAATCTCAAGACATTTTCAGTTTTTAATCTTGTGCTCGTTCTAGGCCCACCAAAAACTCCAGCCAACTGCCAGGATTTTCAGAATCCTCCCCATCCCACAACTGACCAACCAGTGAGATGGATGATTTCCTGCCCTCCCCAATCGGAGCGCATGTAAATGAGATCCGAAGCCAAATTTGGCAGTTTTCAAAATGTCACAGGCCTCTACGTCAATGTTAATGAGGTGATAAGGCCATTGACCTCATTTTGAGACTGTAACTGCCCCGTTCATGTCAGGCAATTGAAATTAAATTTGACTTCACTCTTGTTAACCGCCCCCCCCCATAAAAAGTAAAGAAAATCGTGCAGAAATGGTCTGAAAATTGTTCACTGAGTCTTCTTACTCAGGCCTTTACATTTTCTCCTGTATTCAGCTCACCATCTGGCAACCATTATATGTGGGCAAGATTAGCATTGTGGGGGTTGTGATATCTTGAGACACAGCTTATACACACAACTGCACACATGGCTCTCAGGTACAACTATGCAGAGCTCATGACTTTATTATTATTACATCAGTAGTCTACTAGGTGGCTCTACAACACTTCTCCCTCCTTGTTGAAGAAGTTAATCATAACAAATAATCACTGTACATGACATACAACTCTTGAAATACATTTTTAAAATGGAACTCATTTTATGTTTCCAAATTCTACTATAGAATTCTGTAATACAAACAAAAGATACAAACCTATTTTCCGTACTTACAGAATAGAATTAACCATTGGTTTTCTATTTCGAAAAGGATACCTTCTTTCTTGAACAGAACTTTCTAATCTTGTTGTCGAACTTTGACTCATTCTAGGCTGAGCCTGAGGAGAGTTTTTTCTCCAAGGGCTGACTTTGATCTACATTTGGTCTCTCTACACTTTCAGACTGTTTGTCTGCCTGACTCGGACTCAGACTTAAATTCTGACTTTCTCTTGGATTTGTTTCTGGTACATCTGATGTAGGATTTGCTATTGGTACTCTACTTATAACAAGGCTATCTGACTCATCAGAATAAATTGAATCATCCCAACTTTTAACTCCTTCCATATCTGTAGGTAAGATATGATCAATGTGAACAAACCTAACCTTTCCATGATCAAACATCTTGACCAAATATGTGTACCCCTCCCCCCACCCACTACCCACTACTCTTCCTGATAACCACTTAAACCATTTATGATGATGGTTCTTCATTCTAATCGTTTGGTTTAACTTCATACTTCTCTCTCTATCTCTACCTTTATCATGACTCTCTTTCTGCCTTGATTGTTTCTCTTCTACTGACTGCCAAGTTTGGCTTTACCAATGAGAACTTTGTTCGTGGCTGATTGGGGAGGGCAGGAAATCATCCATCTCAATGGTTTTCTACAAGTAATGGTATGAGGAGTATTCTAATTGGTAATCAGAAAATTTGATAGTTTGTGGTCCAACGACAACTGTCGTTTCTTTGGACATGGATCCAACATTTGCTTGATGAGGGCATGTTTTATAAGTTGTTCTGTGTGCTCTGCTGCACCACTTGAAGCATGGTGTTGCAGTGGAACTTTGATATGTTTCACACCATTTCTGCTCATGAACTGTGGTAACGCTTCATAATAAAGTTGCGGCCAATTATCAGACACAATTTCTTCTGGGAATGCATATGAAGAAAATAATCTTTGCAAATTGCCTAGTGTTTTGCTTGTTGTTATGATCTGCACCGGAAACACCTCTACCCACTTCGAATTATTATCTATCACTATGATCAATTGCTGTCCTTCTAGCTCAGCAAAATCTATATGTAACCTTTGCCACACCTTGGGAGGCTATTTCCATGGCTGTAATGGTGCTGATGGTGGTTTCTTGCTCACCGATTGACATATTGTACACTGATTGACGATGTACTCCATATCTAAACCTGGCCACCATAAGTAACTGCATGCAAAACATTCCCAGCTGCTGGTCATGAAGACCTTTGTTAAAATTCTAACAATTTAGACCTGAACCTGTTTGGGATAACCACTCTTGCTCCCCACATGATACAGTATTTATCCACTGACAATTCATTCATACGAACGAAGTATGGATGAATATCTTCATCAGATACTTGGTTTTGCCATCCATTTGCTATGTAATCATAAACCTTTAACATAACTGAGTCACGTTTGGTTACCCTCCCAATCTCTTTAGCTGTGACTGGCAGTTCATCAATGTAAGAGAAATAGAACACTTTTTCCCTATTGAGTGTAACTTGTATTCGGGATGGCAACCTGGACATAGCATCAGCATTACTGTGATCAGCTGATCACCGGTACTCAATGTCATATGTATACGATGACAAAATCAAAGCCCATCTCTGCATTCAGACTGCAGCTAATGTTGGAACTGGAGACTTTGGATGGAGGATTGCTGTCGGGGGCTTATGGTCCATAACAATGGTAATCTTACGACCATGCAAGTATTTATGAAACTTCTTGACCCCAAAAATTAATGGCAAAGCTTCCCTTTCTATCTGCGCATAATTACGTTCACTGGCACTGAGCGTGCGTGAAGCAAAAGCAATTGTCTTTCCTTCCCGCTAACTAGTACATGAGAGTTTGCTGCCCCAACTCCATACGGAGAGGCGTCACATGCTAGCTTGATTGCTTTAGATACACAATAGTGAACTAACATGGTACTCTGTACTAACTGGCTTTTTCACTCTTTGACTGCTGTGTTGCATTCTTCTGACCACTTCCAATGGACCTGTTTCCTCAACAGCTGATTCAGTGGATGTAACACTGTAGTCAAATTTGGAAGGAACTTTCCGCAATAATTCAAAAGACCGAAAAATGATTGACGTTCAGATACATTCTTGGGAGTGGGTGTATTTCTGATTGCATCTAGCTTTTCCTTGGTTGGATGTAAACCATCTTTATCTACTCTTTGCCCCAAGTACTCCACTGAGCTTTGAAACATCTCACACTTGTGAGCAATCACTCGTACTCTGTGCTTCGCTAGCCATTTGAGGACTTCATTCAACACCTTATCATGAATTTGCCTGCTTGGTGCTGAAATGAGTATGTCATCTAAATAACATACTACCCCTTCAATGCCTTGCAAAATCTGGTTCATTACTTCTTGGAATATGGTGGGGGCAGAAGACACTCCAAATGGTAGCCTATTGAACTGATATAGGCCCAGGTGTGCATTTATAGTCAAGCATGACTTGGACTTTCATCCAACTCAAATTGTAGGTAGGGGTTTGTTAGATTTAACTTTGAAAAGATCTGGCCCCCTGTCAGCATTGTGAACAAATCTTCCACGTTTGGCAACTTATTGGGTGGATTATATTCTAGAACCTGGGGTGTGGTTTCCTTATAATCAACACACAACCGAAACCACCCATCTAACAATGGGTGTAGCCCAATTACTCAGAGCTACCTTAGAGATAATGTTCCCAGTTTCTAGTCTTTTGAGTTCTTACTCAATTTTCTCCTTGAGTGCGTAGGATATGGGACATGGCTTGCAGTAATCTAGCCTTGTATCCTTCTGCACTCTGACACTCGCCTTAAAGTCTTTGATCAGACTGCCTGTTTCACACAACACCTTCGGATACTGCTTGATGACATCATCTTTCGATGAAAATTTTGCTTCCACACGAAAAATCTCATTCCAAACCAGCTTCAGTGATCCCAACCAATTTCTACCTATTAAGGCAGGATAGTCTCCTGCCACTACTCTGAGAGGCAAGCTCTGATACTCATCCTTGTATTTCACCGTACGGTGACACCTCCTACTATAGGAATTTGCTCTCCTGAGTAGCCTCGCAGCTCTGTCTTCAATTTCTCTAGTCGATAATCAAGCAACTTGTCATGATATAGTGATTCTGGTACTACTCTCACAGATGGACCAGTGTCAATTTCCATGGGTATCCTGGTTCCTGCGATGTCTACTTGGATGACAATACTTTGCGAATCGCTATTAGATACCTTTGTGCTCCTGATGACATGAATCTCTAGAAACTCCTCATCCTGCTGTTTCTCTTCAATGCTATGTAGTGCCTGCCGATTTCTACTTCTCGCATTGCCAGTCGGTTTACTCTTCTGTTGGTACACCTTCGCAAGATGCCCAGTTTTCTTGCAGTAGAAACACTCTGCCTTCACATATGGCCAGCTTTGAGCAAGGTGTTGTTCCAGGCACTGATAGCATGTCTTCAATGCGCTGTTAGCTTGGCCAGTTGCTGAGGCCTTGGGGCCCAACTGCCTTTTGCTTTTAGCCTGCAGCCGATTCACTTCGGTTGTCTGATGACAGTAAATGACACAAAATTCTCGGGAATATTGGTCGGCCATATCCATCGACATAGCAGTCTGACAAGCTAAATCAAATGTCAAGTTAAGGTTGTCAACAATTTACTTCTGATACGTTCATTTTTCAATCCACAAACAATGCGGTCATGCAAAGCTCAGTCCTGAAAATTTCCAAAATGAGAATGAAAGGATAGCTTTTTAAAGCTAGAATGTACTCAGTGATACTCTCGTCATTTAATTGATTGCGTGTTCCAAAAAGATAACTTTCAGCAATTTCCAGTGGCTCGGGACTGTAGTGCTGTTCTAACATGGTTACAATCTCCTTCAGTGGAGAGTCCTTCGGCTTGGTGGGAACAAGCAACTATTTCAGCGTTTCATACACCTCGAGGCTTGCTTCAATAAAGAAACTAGCCCATTTCCTTTCTATAATCGCCTGGTTACAGGTTACATCATCGGGGACTTCGACAACACTATTCGCGGTCAAGAACATTTCTAGCCACTCCACATACATGCCAAAAGTCTCTCGGTCACGAAGGAACTCACTCAAGCGCCCTATTATTCCCAAAAGTGCGACTATGTGGATTCTGGCAACGTCGACAGTTCAGCCACGTGTGCTCAAAATTTATCTCGGAATTTTAAGCTTTTCTGCAAAACGAATAACCTCTTACAGTCTCTCCATCGGTTGGCAGATTTATTCTCCAAAAATAATTTCAGCTAAGAAATCCGAAAATCACATCCTCATCACCAATCTTTGATATCTTGAGACACTGCTTATTATCACAACTGCACAACATGGCTCCCAGGTAGAACTGTGCAGAGCACATTTCTTTATTGTTATGACATCAGTAGTCCACTAAGTGGCTCTACAACAGGGGTAGATCTTGACGGTACGATAGTGTAAAACGAGTGATAGCGAGTTGGCAGCTCGTTTTAAATCTCTCCCGATTTTTATTTGCATTGACTGGTTGCCGACTCGCTATCACCTGTTTTACACGATCACACAAAATCAAGATCTATATCAGGAAATTGGATGCATATCAAAGTAATGCCACCAAACCCTTAATTTTAAACTTAGCTTCTTGCCCCTGTTTTTTGAACACTGGAAATGCATGCGATGCACAAAGTCAATGTTAATGATCTCCGCTTAACTTCCTGCTCCGTTATGCTCTGTATTCAACATTTATGGTGCATAACAGAGACAAGAACTGGCCTCATAAACTGTATCAGCTTACAACTTGACCGACATGTGACTTACAGAGCAGCTGGTGTATAAATACTTAGTGATTTCGGAAAATGGTACCTTGACTATTTGGAGCTGCTAGCTAACACTTGGCTCTATTGTTTATTTCACTATGTGAATGTTTACCATCTGAGAAAGTGTCAATTGAACTTAATGCTGCCGAAAAAGAACATTAACATTGAGTTTTCTATTTTTCAAATTGGCACTAAGTTGCTGTAAAAATTACTGACACTGAAAATAGCCCTATTAATTCCTTCAGAATCTTCATAACATATGCTTTACTGATCTCTACACATGTTATGAATTCCTGATCTGGAATTTGTACAGTCTTCACTGTGAAGACTGATGTGAAGAATTCATTTAGCGCATCTGCCACTTCCTGATCCTCCATAACACTTTAACCGAATTTATCCCCTAAATTCTCTTTGAGACTTAATTTTATTCTTGCGTAGCTAAACATTTATTTCAATCTGTCTTGCAGTTGTCTGTACTACACCTTTCAATTAATGTCTTCCCTCTCCTTATACTCATTTTGGTAATCTCTATTGCTTTTACTGTGCAGCGAAAATGAATTGCATTATGTATTGACTATTACAACCATCTAAAAGCTCTTAATTCGTTTTGGAAGAACCATGATCTGCTTCAATACTGCCAATTCATCTGTTGTGTCATCCAAGGAAATCTTTCCACAACATTTTTCTAATTCTCATTGTAGCACATACATTGCACTGTTGAAAGATATCAGAATTCACTGTGCAGTTATTTGAATCCACATTTTTCAAGTCGTTTTATATTTTATAAATGGCATGCAGATATTCAAATTTTGACAAAAAATGATCCTCCAGCAAATAGAGGAGGAATTTGAAATAAAAACCATACGTTTTGGCAAAGAATTTCTTCTAAGGGTCTGTTGCTGTACCTCTGGCGGGAGTGTGGCACAACCCCCGCAGAAACGGGGGGAGACTCTGTTATGTTGGGTCTCCACCATTTCTGGGAGTTTTCACATTCAGATAATGGATGGAAATTCCACATGCCCTTTAAAAAAGGAGGCAGACAAAAAGCAGGAAACTATAGACCAGTTAGCCTAACATCTGTGGTTGGGAAAATGTTGGAGTCCATTATTAAAGAAGCAGTAGCAGGATATTTGGAAAAGCAAAATTCGGTCAGGCAGAGTCAGCATGGATTTATGAAGGGGAAGTCGTGTTTGACAAATTTGCTGGAATTCTTTGAGGATGTAACAAACAGGGTGGAATAAGGGGAACCAGTGGATATGGTGTATTTGGGCTTCCAGAAGGCATTTGACCAGGTGCCAAGATAAAAGTTCATGGGATTGGGGGTAATACATTAGCATGGATAGAGGATTGGCTAACGAACAGAAAACAGAGAGTTGGGATAAATGGTTCATTCTCTGATTGGCAACCAGTAACTAGTGGGGTGCCGCAGGGATCGGTGCTGGGTCCCCAACTATTTACTATCTATATTAACGACTTGGAAGAAGGGACTGAGTGTAACGTAGCCAAGTTTGCGGACGATACAAAGATGGGAGGAAAAGCAATGTGTGAGGAGGACACAAAAAATCTGCAAAAGAGCATAGACAGGCTAAGTGAGTGGGCAAAAATTTGACAGATGCAGTATAATGTTGAAAAGTGTGAGGTCTTGCATTTTGGCAGAAAAAAAATCAAAGAGCCAGTTATTATTTAAAAGGAGAACGATTGCAAAGTGCTGCAGTATAGCAGGACCTGGGGTACTTGTACATGAAACACAAAAGGATATTATGCAGGTACAGCAAGTGATCAGGAAAGCCAATGGAATCTTGGCCTTTATTTCAAAGGGGATGGAGTATAAAAGCAGTGAAGTCTTGCTACAACTATACAGGGTATTGGTGAGGCCACACCTGGAATACTGCGTGCAGTTTTGGTTTCCATTTTTAGGAAATGATATACTTGCTTTGGAGGCAGTTCAGAGAAGGTTCACTAGGTTGATTCCGGAGATGAGGCGGTTGACTTATGAGGAAAGGTTGAGTAGGTTGGGCCTCTACTCATTGGAATTCAGAAGAATGAGAGGTGATCTTATTGAAATGATTATGAGGGGTCTTGACAAGGTGGATGCAGAGAGGATGTTTCCACCGATGGGGGAGATTAGAACTAGAGGGTATGATCTTAGAATAAGGGCCACCCATTTAAAACTGAGATGAGGAGAAATTTCTTCTCTCAGAGTGTTGTAAATCTGCGGAATTTGCTGCCTAAGAAAGCTGTGGAAGCTAGGACATTGAATAAATTTAAGACAGAAATAGACAGTTTCTTAAATGATAAGGGGATAAGGGGTTATGTGGTGCGGGCGGGGAAGTGGAGCTGAGTCCATGATCAGATCAGCCATGATCTTATTGAATGGCGGAGCAGGCTCGAGGGGCCGTATGGCCTACTCCTGTTCCTGTTTCTTATGTTCTTATGTTCTTATTCCCTAAGGCACTATCTTGCCAAATCTGGCCATGAACGTGGTCCTGGCAAGATAGTGTCAGTCAGTACGCTGAATGAGATGAATTATACTGGCCTCCACAAGCGTCGGTGTGGGCTTCACCAGTTGGGTACAGGCCTGGCGTGTGGCTTGGACCCTTCCCCCACTGGATTAGCTCCTGACTCAGGGCCTATCAGAGTGATGGCTGAGTCGAGGTGGAGGGTGCGGTGGTGGTGCAACCCCCTTCCCTCATGGTTAGCTGCCCAAGTTTCCAGGTGCATGAGGTAAGTAGGTGCCAAAAATGTGCCCAAAGATGTCACTTGTGCCCACCTACCCCATGTAAATGAGGTCCTTTCCCACTGACCACACAAACTCCAGGAAGGGGGTCAATGTTGAAAGGCAATAGTGGGTGCAATCCCAGCACAACTGCCAGGATTGCAAACCATGGAATTTTGTGCCTTTATTAATATTTCTAGCTAATGTTATATTCATCAAAACTTAATAAACTCATCTCCCCTTCATTAAACTCCACTTAATCAGTTTATTTGAAATAAATACATAACCTGTAAGTTGGTGTCTATAGTGTTCAGTTTGCTGTTAAATATTTCCAGAGCAAAGGTCAATTCCTTAAGGATCTGAGATGGCCTACTGATAAGGTGGTTTCTGGCCTTGGAGAGTAGTTTTTGAGGTGTCAGCGATGTGTCACAGGCCTGGAGTTTCTGCTGGGTTGCGCTGTTTTTTCCAGCGCAATTCACCCAAAATCAGCCAAGCCAGCACAAAAGATTGAGGAATTTCAGCCGCAAAATTTGCACTCGTTCAAAAAACATTGTGCTCAACGTTGGCCCCGCATATACAAAACTGGCCACGTTCCCCAAGTCAAATTGATCACCATTGCGAGTTTCTGTTTGTTGTGCCCAATTTTGGGTCTTCGAGGAGGCTCTTAAAATTAGACTGTTTTTTTAGTTGCAAGAGCACTAATAAGCAAGTTTTAAAAGCTTTTAAATATTATATAAAATGCACTTTATTAAGAAATTGACGACTGTACACCAATGAAACTAATAAATGATTCAGTATGGTTTTTAAACATCATTTTCAATTATTTAAAATCAAGTTACTCACAGGTGGTGGACTAGACATTAAAATACTTAATTTTTGTGATAAACCCATTTGCAGCTTTATTAATACAACCGCACCAGATTACCACTTTTAAATATGTCAAGGAACATTTTCTAATGCCAAAAAAAAGTTGTGTTTTTAAATAATTGCACTGGTTTACAACAGATTTTACATTAGGTGATATGCAAATGAGTTTCAGCAGAAACTTGATCAACAAAAAAAAAATCAGTCTGAAAACTAGTGCAATTTTCAGTGCAATTTGCCCGGATTGCCAATTGAACTCAAAGCAGAAACTCTACCCAATAAACTCATTAACCTGTTCTATCTGAGCTACTGAAAAACCTATACAAGTTGAATTATGTTTGCCCAATATAGCTAGCTCAGGTTAACTGTCAGACATGGAAGGGCTGACTTTTCCAATCTACCATCAGCAATCATGTCATCTTCGAGCCAACTCAACCTTGCAAATATCCTACTTACCACCTCCCCCAAACAATATAGTCCCAAATTGGTTGTTAGATAACTGATGAGCACGGGTTTCATCCTTTGCTAAATCACAGCAGCTACAACAAACTCCTTACCAGTGGCATTTTGAGCAACACAGCTTACAACAACATGTGACTATCTACCTTAAATAAATGAAGAAAATTCCAGTTTCATCGAATCAGTGGGGCCGAAATTGGGCGCAAATGGTTTTTTGCCTGGCATGGCAAGAACAGCACCCCTCGCAAAATTGGATGGAGGGTTTGCAGAGGTGTTAAGCAGTAGCGCCTCGCTCCTGCCATTAGCGCCACGCTCGGCTGCGCCCGGTGATGAAGACATCATGCCGTGCGCAGTGCCCCATTACCGCCCCGGAAGAGAAATTCGGCCATGACCCCTCACTTATCGCCTGGCGCTGACAACGACAGCGGTAGCTGTCGAGTTGCATTCGGGAGTCAGCTGGTGGAGCACTGTTTAAAGGCGCCATCTTTACAAACAATTTTTGTCGGCCTTTATTCTTTGCAGTTTGCTAACACATAGGCAGAGTGGCTGTTGGTTACATTTGAGCACTTTTCACTTCAAGGACTGACCTGTCTCTTAACTATTCCTTTGTTTCATTGAGGGCAGATTTGAAATGACAACATTTATATCACATCATGGGGGCTGTATTGGCTCTTGACCTCCTGCTCCGACGTCACGTTAGGCTCAGACAAAGACAGAAACAAATGCAGAGAGAAAGGCAGAGAGAAATACAGAGAGAAAAAGGCAGGAAAAACGACAGGGAGCAAGACATGAAGCAAGATAGGGAGAAAGACAGGGAGAAAGACAGGGAGCAGCTTGGGGAGAAAGACAGGGAGAAAGGCAGCAAAATATTGCCAGATGAAGAAGGCCCAACAGGCCTGGCAACAGGAGACGTTACCCTCCCAAGGGATTCTGGCAGCAGTTCTCCGACACCAATTTCACTGAGGAACAGTGTGTACAAAAGCTGCGCTTCAGCAAAGATGTGTTCATAGAGCTTTGCCATCTCCTGTAACCAGACCTCGAGCGTCAGACCAGGTTGAGGACGGCTCCGTCAGTGGCAGTCAAGGTCACTATTACACTCAATTTCTTTGCTAATGGATCCATCCATGTGTGCAACAGGAGACATCTCCAACATCTCCCAGTTTGCCGTCCATTGCTGCATCCTCGAGGTCACAGATGCTCTGAACAGAAGGAGAAGGGATTACATTTCCTTCCCCATGACCAGAGAAAAGCAACACGAGTGTGCTTGTGGCTTCATCAGGATAGCGGGCTTCCCCTTCGTACAGGGTGCCATTGAATGCACCCACATCGCTTTGCGGGCACGGCATAACAATCCTGACGTATTTCATAACCGCAAATGCTACCACTCACTGAATGTGCAGTTCGTGTGAGACTCTGTCAATCCTCACTGTCAATGCCTGCTAACCTGGCAGCAGCCACGATGCCTTCATCCTACTCCAGCTCTCTTCCAGCCACCACATCAAGCTCACGGCTGGCTGCTGGGAGACAAGTGCTATCCACTCTCCAAGTGGCTCATGACTCCCCTCTGCAACTCCAACATTCCTGCCCATCTCTCATACAATGAGAGACATGCCACCACCAGGAACACAATTGAGCAGACCATCGGAGTGCAAAAGCAATGGATCTGCTACCTTGACCTCCATTAGTCGCCTGAGTGGGCATTCCTATTCGTCGTCTGCTGCATACTGTACAACCTGGCCATCATGAGGGCACAGCCATTGCCACCAAGCATGGCCACACCACCTCAGGAGGAGGGAAAGGACAAGGAATAGGAGGAGCAGAAGGAGGAGCAGGAGGAAGAGCATGAGGAGGATGAGGAGGATGAGAAGGAGGACGAGGAGAAGGATGAGGAAGAGCAGGAACACCAACAACGAAGGAGGCAGCCACTCAATCGCAATTCTGCAAGGGCAGTCCATGACGGTCTCATCAGACTTCGGTTCCAATGAATTTCATCCAAATTCCCGGTACCTCTGGATGTTCCCATCACCTTATCAATTTCACCTTCCATATCAAAGCCCCAAAACTGAAATCATAGAATCATAGAAATTTACATCACAGAAGGAGGCCATTTCGGCCTATCGTGTCCGCACCAGCCGACCAAGAACTATCCAGCCTAATCCCACTTTCCAGCTCCTGGTCCGTAACCCTGTAGGTTATGGCACTTTAAGTGCACATCCAAGTTTTTTTTACATGTGATGAGGGTTTCTCCCTCTACCACCCTTTCAGGTAGTGAGTTCCAGACCCCCACTACCCTCTGGGTGAAGAAATGTCCCCTCATATCTCCGCTAAACGTCCCCCCAATTACTTTAAATCTATGTTCCCTGGTTGTTGACCCCTATACCAAGGGAAACAGGTCCTTCTTATTCACTATCCAGGCCCTTCATAATTTTATATGCCTCAATCAGGTCTCCCCTCAACCTCCACTGTTCCAAAGAAAACAGACCAAGCATCTCCAATCTTTCCTCATAGCCAAAATTCTCCAGTCCAGGCAACATTCTTGTAAATCTCCTCTGCATCCTTTCCAGTGCAATCACATCTTTCCTGTAATATGGTGACCAGAACTGCACACAGTATTCCCCTGTGGCCTAATCAGTATTTTATAAAGTTCAAGCATAACCTCCTTGCTCTTGTATTCCATGCCTTGACTAATAAAGGCAAGTATTCCATATGCTTTCTTAACCACCTTATCTACCTGGTCTGCTACCTTTAGGGATCTGTGGACCTGCACTCCAAGATCCCTTTGTTCCTCTGCACTTTTCAGTGTCGTACCATTTAATGTGTATTCCCTTGTGTTACGTATGTAATAATTCAATAGATTGAATACTGTAAACTAACACAGGTACAAACCTGGTCTACTTTATTAGGGTCCAAAGTGATTACATTACATGATGGCTTGTCTTTTATGTGGCTGTACCCACATGCATACAGCCCAATGACCTCCGACAGTGCCACCACCTTGTGGCTAGTAACCCCAAGCATGCATATATAACAATATTCCCCTTTAAGATATTAGTAATAATCTTTTTACAAATTGAGATGGTCTGGGGCTTTCCGCTCCCGAGTTTATCGTCTCAGTTCAACTCCAGCCTTGGGCGAGCGTTCTGAGTCTGTTGTGACTGGGGGCTGGATAGCCGATCTGATGGGAGTCAGAGATTGAAAGTCCAGATGCATTGATGACAGTGGAGTCCTCTGCTGACTGAGGGTAGGTTGGTTGGCCGTAACAGTACTAGCGATCCACTTGGGACCTTGACCATAATTTATTACATACACAGGATCGTTAACAGAAATGCCACGTGACACAGCAGTGCAATCATGATACCACTGCTGACTTTGACGTCTGTATTCAACATGATTGTTCAAGTCAGGGTGGACAAGAGAGAGCTTGGTCTTGAGACCTCACTTCATCAACAGTTCAGCAGGGGGGACCCCGATAAGTGTGTGGGGTTTTGTCCTGTGACTAAGCAATATGCATGACAAGTGAGTCTGCAGTGAACCTTGAGTTACACGTTTCATACTCAGTTTGATGGTTTGGACAGCACGCTCTGCTTGACCATTAGATGTGGTTTTGAATGGTGCTGACCTCACATGTTTGATACCATTGAGTTTCATGAACTCTTGAAACTCCAGACTAGTGAAGCAAGGTCCGTTGTCGCTTACAACGATATCAGGCAGATCATTAGTGGCAAACATGACACGAAGGCTCTCATGGTAGTTGTGGATGTACTCGATGACATGATTATACACTCTATCCACTTGGAATATGCATCCACCACAACTAAAAACATCTTTCCCAGGAAGGGATCCTGGACCATGGTTTAGATGGCCACGACCACAAACTCAGCGACGATTCCGCTGGTGCTTTACTTAGCTGCATGCAGGTGTTGCACTGATGCACACATGATTCCAGATCAGAGTCAATTCCAGGCCACCATACATGAGACCTGGCAATGGCTTTCATCATGTCAATGCCGGGATGAGTGCTATGTAGATGTGGAAGTGGTGTATTTGGACTTTCAAAAGGCTTTTGACAAGGTCCCACACAAGAGATTGGTGTACAAAATTAAAGCACATGGTATTGGGGGTAATGCACTGACGTGGATAGAGAACTAGTTGGCAGACAGGGAAGCAGAGAGTCGGGATAAGCGGATCCTTTTCAGAATGCCAGGTAGTGTCGAATGGAGTGCCGCAGGGCTCAGTGCTGGGAACCCCAGCTATTTACAATATACATCAATGATTTAGATGAAGGAATTGAGTGTAATATCTCCAAGTTTGCAGATGACACTAAGCTGGGTGGTGGTGTGAGCTGTGAGGAGGATGCTAAGAGGTTACAGGATAGGTGAGTGGGCAAATGCACAGCAGATGCAGTATAATGTGGATAAACGTGAGGTTGATGACTTTGGTGGCAAAAACATGAAGGCAGAATATTATCTGAATGGCAGCAGATTGGGAAAAGGAGAGTTTCAACAAGGCCTGGGTGTCATGGTACATCAGTCATTGAAAGTTGGCATGCAGGTACAGCAGGCGGTGAAGAAGGCAAATGGTATGTTGGCCTTCATAGCTAGGGGATTTGAGTATAGGAGCAGGGAGGTCTTACTGCAGTTGTACAGGGCCTTGGTGAGGCCTCACCTGGAATATTGTGTTCAGTTTTGGTCTCCTAATCTGAGGAAGGATGTTCTTGCTATTGAGGGAGTGCAGCGAAGGTTCACCAGACTGATTCCCGGGATGGCATGACTGACATATGAGGAGAGACTGGATCGACTGTGCCTGTATTCACTGACGTTTAGAAGGATGAGAGGTGATCTCATAGAAACATATAAAATTTTGACGGGTCTGGACAGGTTAGATGCGGGAATAATGTTCCCGATGTTGGGGAAGTCCAGAACCAGGGGACACAGTCTAAGGATAAGGGGTAAACCATTTAGGACCGAGATGAGGAGAAACTTCTTCACTCAGAGAGTTGTTAACCTGTGGAATTCTCTACCGCAGAGAGTTGTTGATGCCAGTTCATTGGATATATTCAAGAGGGAGTTAGATTTGGCCCTTATGGCTAAAGGGATCAAGGGGTATGGAGAGAAAGCAGGAAAGGGGTACTGAGGGAATGATCAGCCCTGATCTTATTGAATGGTGGTGCAGGCTCGAAGGGCCTGCGCCTATTTTCTATGTTTCTATGTTTCTAGATCATGTACAAATTTCTCTCTGCCTTTCTTAGGCATAACAACATGATTATCCCACAGTGAACAATCTGACTGAATGGATAGTTCGTCTTTGCGACAGTTGTAAAGTTTGGTCTCATCACCCATTTGCTTGGGGATGGCAGACACATCATCACTAAGGATACAATGTTTCACAACCGATAATATCGGATCTTGGCTGGTCCAGCTCTTTACTTGTTGAGCTGTGACAGGGGTTCCTTCCCTTTCAAAAGCATCCATAACGAACAATAGGTCTGCAGGTTGTGGCGTCTCCATCTCCGGTGTGGGCAACGGCAGACGGCTCAGTGCATCGGCACAATTCTCGATGCCAGGTCTATGGCAAGTGACATAATCATAGGCAGATAATGTCAGTGCCCACCTCTGGATGCGGGACCATGCATTGATATTGATACCTTTGTTTTCCGAAAACAATGAAATGAGTATTTTATGATCTGTTTCCAGTTCAAACCGAAGACCAAACAGGTACTGATCCATCTTTTTAACCCCATACCCCAGGCTAATGCTTCTTTTTCTATCATGCTGTAGGCTCTTTCCGCCTTTGACAAACTTTTAGAAGCATACACAACAGGTTGTAGTTTACCCGACTCATTTGCTTGTTGGAGCATGCAACCAGCTCCATATGACGAAGCATCACAGGCCAATACTAGATGCTTACATGGATCATAATATGCCAGCAGCTTGTTAGAACAAAGCAGATTAGTCGCTTTCTCAAAAGTTCTATCTTGAGACATACCCCAAAACCAGTTGTCGCCTTTTCTTAGCAGCATGTGCAGTGGCTTTAATAAAGTGCTCAATCTAGGTAGGAAATTACTGAAGTAGTTGAGTAGACCAAAGAACGAACGCAGCTCCGTCACATTCTGAGACTTGGGTGCATTTTTGATGGTCTTGGTTTTCAAGTCCGTGGGCCTGATGCCGTCAGCAGCAATTTTCCTCCCCAGGAATTTGACTTCCGGTGCCATGAAGACGCACTTCGACCATTTCAGTCTGAGTCCCACTTTGTCCAGACGATGTAGAACTTCTTCTAGGTTGTTCAGATGTTCAGCGGTGTCACGACCTGTAATCAGGATGTCATCTTGGAACACGACGGTTCTAGGGACGGACTTCAGTAGACCCTCAATGTTCCTCTTAAACATGGCTGCAGCCGAGCGAATTCTGAAAGGACACCTGTTGTAGATAAACAGTCCTTAATGTGTGTTAATGCACGTAAGTTTCTTTGACGTCTCGAGCAGCTCCTGTGTCATGTAGGCTGACGCCAAATCCAGTTTAATGAATGACTTCCCCCCGGTTAGCGTTGCAAACTGGTCATCATCCTCCACGTGGTGTGTCGCAGCACGCTTGCTTAGTTGCGAACACATGCACTGGAGATGCCCCAGTCTCGAACAGCCTTTAGAAATGTACTGGTTAAACCGACACTGATGAGGCCGATGATTGCCCCCACAACACCAACACGGTGAAATCGGATTCATTCCCGTTGGCGGACTTTGGGCAGCCACATGTTTTGCATATGCAGTCGAGTAGGCCCAACCATATGCAGCTCTGCCAAAAGATGATACAATATTGTTTACAGTACTTGTCGAGTTCCGATTTTGCGATGATATCTGCTTTAAGTTTTTGTCTGTCGTCATGCATGCCTGGGCAATCGTGATGGCGTTGCTCAAATCCAGTGTCTTCCCCGCCAATAGCTTACGCAGGATCACCTTGTGATTGATGCCAATTACAAAGAAGTCCCGCAGTATGTCTCCCAACGCGTTTTCAAACTTACACGGTCCAGCTAGACATCTTAGGTCGGCAACGAATTCCGACACATCCTGGCCCTCAGAACGAATGTGCTTGTAGAATCGATATTATGAGATGATGTTGCCTTCTTCTGGTTTGAGATGGTCACGTAACAGAGCACACAATTCCTCATAGTCCTTGTCCATTGGACTTGCAGGTGAGAGAAGATTCTTTATGAGTCCATAGATTTTCTGACCGCAAACAATGAGGAAGACCGCCCTGCACCTAACTGCGTCAGTGGGTTCCTCTATTTTGTTGGCCACGAAGTACTGGTCCAGGCGAGCTACAAAATCTGCCCAGTCCTCTCCCTCCACGAATCTCTCCAGAATTCCAATTTTGCTCAGTTTTGCATGCGAAGGTTCTTAACTTATCTTGTCGCCAAATGTTATGTATGTAATAACTCAATAGACTGTACTGTAAACTAACACAGGTACAAACCTGGCTCTGCTTTATTAGGGCCCAAAGTGATTACATTACATAATGGCTTGCCTTTTATACCTGGGCCGCATACACATGCGTACAGCCCAATGACCTCCGACATTGGCGCTATCTGGTGGCTAGTAACCCCAAGCATACATACATGACACCTTGCCTTGTTAGAACTCCCCATATGCATTATCTCACACTGATCCAGATTGAATTCCATTTGCCACTGTTCCACCCACCTGACCAGTACATTGATATCTTCCTGCAAACGCAGCTTTCTTCTTCATTATCAACCACACAGCCTATTTTAGTGCTATCTGCAAACTTCTTAATCGCACTCCCAACATGAGAAACAACAACAAAGATGAAACATTCCAATAAAAATGTATTTAATAAAAATTAACTGCATTATAATATTTTTAAGAATGGGCAGTGGCAGTCTGGGCTGGCTGGGTGGCAGGCAATGACAAGTGCAATGACAGAGTGGCAGTGGTGTGATCAGGAACGCTGTTATCGTGAAAGAGGACAGCAGATTCCTACTCCACTGACCCAGTGCCACTCCTCCGGGGCAGCACCTCCATATCGTCACCAATCTGCTGCAGCGCAGATTGATGGGCTGCTAATACTGTGAGATCCCCAATGAACTGGAACCAGTGATGATGACTGCAGTCAAAGCACGCGTGTCATCCAACTTAGTCTGCGTGAGAGCAGTCTGAGACTGGTGCATGACAGCACCAAGACATTGCATGGCATCCAGCTGAGACTGCATGAGAGTAATCTGAGCTTTCATGCCATCAACCATTGTCTGCATTACAGCACCAAGACGTTGCGTTGCTTCAGCCTGTGCTGCAATGGAAGCTGCCACATTGCCCATCACAAGCATCATGAGGTCTGGATCCGCACGATGTCTCTGGGAGTCCACCATCGTCTGCAGACTGGCAATGATGGGCTCCATGGTGCGCGAAGAGCTCTATGCAATGCTGGAGGCGGACTCCTCCATGCTCCTTACCACTGCCGACAGGCTCTCGGGCACCTTTGCCATCGCACTTATCATGTCAGAGTGCATGGCCATCACCCTTTTTGTGAGTGTCTCACCATCGAGTTCCTCATCTGAGTCCTGTGCAGCAGGACTCGCACGCGAACTCACTCTCCGGGGAGATGGCTCCTGAGGTTCCCTTTCCCCTTGGTCACCCAGTGCAGACCCCTCTACTAACTTAATCTCTAATGTATGCATAATGCCAGTATCTGAGCTGGTGCCTGCAGGTGAGAGATGCAATGACGCAGTGTTTGACTCTTCCTCCTCCTCTTCCTTTCTCTCCTGACTGTGCTGCGGAGGTTCAGGTACAGGCTGCACATCTGCTGGCTGGTTATCTGAAAGCATAAATGGCACAAGACCCGCGTTAAGATGAGGGCAGAGGGCAGGAATGGAGCAAGGACGGCAGACAGTATCAAGAGTTGGAAAGTGATAAAGCCTTCTGGTTTTACGGGGAAGTCGGATGAGAAAAGGAGAGAGGATAAAGATACCATTGTTGCCACCAGCAGGTCGACCTCTCCGCTGGCCATGGTGCCCACGACTTGTGGGCCAATGAGCTGCAGCACTGACTCCTCCAGGTCAGTGAGCTTGCGCAGTTGAGGTTCCCCCCTCCAATCCGCTGCTGCGGAGGGTCCTGTTATGTGTCATCTTAGCCTGCAAAAGAAAGGAACTTGTGTGAGTAAGAGACCAGCTATGCATGTGCAAGGTATGCCTGCCGTGAATGTAGGCAAGGTGTGAGATGAGGATGTGAGTGTGAGTACCTGCAGATGCTTGGTGGCTGAGTGGTGTGGGAAGTGATGGTTTGCAGTGTGCACAAACAGAGGTTCAGAGGCTGGTATGTTGGAGGTGTGGAAACATATACTCACCTTTACCGCCCGACTGAGGTTGTTGAATTTCTTTCGGCACTGTGTAAGGGTTCTGTTTACCACCGTGCTGGCTGACACCTCTTCGGCCACTTCTCATCACATGGCCCTGAACACCTGTGGCGATGGCCTCCTTCCAGATGCAGGAAACAGCGACTCCCTCCTTCTCTCCACTGCCCCCACCAATGTCTCCAATGGCACATCATTAAAATGCATGGCCCTTTCCCTTGCAGCAGGATTCGCACCAGCCATCGCACAAATATGTCTCAGTTGCTGAGACATCTGACTCAAGTGCAGCAATGCTGAAAATGAACAGCAGCAGTTTGAAATTACCTCGCCTTTAAGAGCTGGAATGAGCTAGAGGCAAGGAATGAAGGCTGATTGCTGAATGTAAGTCAGCTGAAACTGGTAACTTTCTGGCAATAGCGCCCCTGCAGCACCCCACTGAGGCCATTAGCGCCTCAGTTACTGTCCCCCTTCACTCCCGGGACAAAAATGGCCAATTTCCCACAATTTTGCAAGCCATTTTGCCGGGTGCTAACTTTTCAAAAAGTTAAAAGCTAACTCCCTAAATGGGGAACTACCAAATTTGGCCCCCAGAATTTTTTACACCTTAGAAGAAAGCCATTTGACCTAGAATGCTTGTGCCAGTTCACTGAAAAGCTATCCAATTAGTTTGAATTCATTAAGAGTGGAAAGGTCAAAGCAGACAAGTGATCCCCGTCATCCCCTTTTTCAACACAAGCCAGCAACTAAGAGGCTCAAGTCCAGGAGCAGTTTCTTACATGCTGACCAGTCCTTGGAATATAATCCCCACAGCTGTAGAGTAGATGCTTGGTCAAAGGATCTGTAGACAAAGCTGCACAAGCTATCTTTTGATCCAGAGGAAACTCTTTCAACAAGAGCCAGTGAGACTTCGCCTACTTGGCTGTGTCTCAAATGCCTCAGGACTGGTGTTGGCTGCTACAGAACCCTCATGCAGAATTGGGGTTACAGCCAAACTGATAGACTGTGACTGCAGAGAGGCATCTCAAACAATGGAACATCTCCTAGAATGCCCTCTACTACCAAAGCCATGAAAATCTAAAGATCTGAGGGACTTCAACTCTCAAGCCAGAGCCTGCATGGAACAGTGGCGAGGGAAGGTGTAACGACGATAGGTTAGGTGAGTGGGCAAATGCATGGCAGATGAAGTATAATGTGGATAAATGTGAGGTTATCCACTTTGGTGGTTGAAAACAGAGAGACAGACTATTATCTGAATGGTGACAGATTAGGAAAAGGGGAGGTGCAATGAGACCTGGGTGTCATGGTACATCAGTCATTGAAGGTTGGCATGCAGGTACAGCAGGCGGTTAAGAAAGCAAATGGCATGTTGGCCTTCATAGCGAGGGGATTTGAGTACAGGGGCAGGGAGGTGTTGCTACAGTTGTACAGGGCCTTGGTGAGGCCACACCTGGACTATTGTGCACAGTTTTGGTCTCCTAACTTGAGAAAGGACATTCTTGCTATTGAGGGAGTGCAGCGAAGGTTCACCAGACTGATCCCCGGATGGCGGGACTGACATATCAAGAAAGACTGGATCAACTGGGCTTGTATTCACTGGAGTTTAGAAGAATGAGAGGGGATCTCATAGAACCGTTTACAATTCTGACGGGTTTAGACAGGTTAGATGCAGGAAGAATGTTCCCAATGTTGGGGAAGTCTAGAACCAGGGGTCACAGTCTAAGGATAAGGGGTAAGCCATTTAGGACCGAGATGAGGAGAAACTTCACCCAGAGAGTAGTGAACCTGTGGAATTCTCTCCCACAGAAAGTTGTTGAGGCCAATTCACTAAATATATTCAAAAAGGAGTTAGATGTAGTCGTTACTACTAGGGGGATCAAGGGGTATGGCGAGAAAGCAGGAATGGGGTACTGAAGTTGCATGTTCAGCCATGAACTCATTGAATGGCGGTGCAGGCTCGAAGGGCCGAATGGCCTACACCTGCACCTATTTTCTATGTTTCTATGTTTCTATGACACGACGACAAGTTTAAATTTACATACTGAAGTGATCCTACCCCTTTAAGGCTTAGTAGCAACAATTTTCCAACTTCACTGTCCCCCACTGAGACTGCATAATTGGAAATCTGAGTAACTGTTGTGCATGATTTTCCACCAATATTTTCAATCATTGGAAAATTGTGTGCAGCATGTGCCTGAATTTCCAATATGCACTTTTGGCAAGAGCAGAGTTGGAACATTTCACATATTGTATAGGTTATAATCTCTTCCTCCAGTTCATTTAAAGGGACAATGCACTTGCAGCTCTCATTTTCATGGGTTGTGTTTCACATATGGGGAAAAAGAAGTGTCAATGTAACTTGCATTCCATTACCATTGTTTTCCCTCTCTGCAAAAGAAAAGGTTGCTCATAACCAAAGACAGAGAACGGCAGTGGTGGATAAAACACCAATACTGAAAGCCCTGAGTCAGCACATAGAGGAAGCTCTAAAGATAATTGGCAGACAGACAGGAGAGACTGTGGGAGACAGCGAGTTATGAGGCAAGCTGGCAAGAGCTTGGCCCAGGCTGGGCAAGGATCATCATGTGTTTTCTAAAAGTGTTACCATGCCTTTACACTCAGCCACTATTTCAAGGGCAAATGTCACTGTGTAAACAGCTAAACAAGCTTTTCTGTTTTTTACATCAGAGGGACAGCCTTGGAGAAAGAATCCAGTTACCCTGAGGTTTACCTGGGCAGTTTTAGATCCACAATTCCTGCCACAACCAGATCCAATCCAGGGGTGGAAGAAATGGAGAGTGACATTTTTCCCAGAAGAGGGGAGAAAAGGTCACCCTCAGCTAAGGAGAAGAGGAACCCGGATCTTAGGGGGGCAATCTGCAAAAGAACAATGATTCAGGAACAGCAATCTCATGTGCTGGCATAATAGATGGTTTCTGTTATATATGTAAACCTGTATATACCTTGTGTAGCCATCAGAGGGCTCATCCCCTGGAGTCCCAAGGGATCCCACAATCCCTTGGGAGCACCTGTACTTAATGAATCCTCACAGGCTGGAGAGGCACTCTGGAGACCTGCAATAAAAGACTAAGGTCATAATTTACTTTGAGCTCACAGTATCCAGTCAGACTCTTTATTCATACATAATAACTGGCGACGAGATACAGATGACGAACCCAACAATGCAGAGCACAGTGGGCATCCTGGAGAAATTTTCAGAGGGAATTGATTAGGAAACCTTTGTGGAGCGACTTGACCAATACTTCATGGCCAACAAGCTTGAAGAAGAAGCGAACGCTGCCAAATGAAAGGCGATTCTCCTCACCGTCTGCGGGGCACCAACATATGGCCTCCTGAAAAATCTGCTTGCTCCAGCGAAACCCAGAGAGAAATCATCTGATGATTTGTGCACACTGGTCCGGGAGCATCTGAACCCGAAGGAAAGCGTTCTGATGGCGAGGTACCGGTTCTACACCTACAAAAGGTCTGAAGGCCAGGAAGTGGCGAACTATGTCGCTGAGCTGAAACGCCTTGCAGGACATTGCGAATTTGAAGGACATTTGGAGCACATGCTCAGAGACTTCTTCATAATTGGCATTGGCCATGAAGTGATACTTCGCAAACGTTTGACTGTAGAGAGCCCAATCTTGAGTAAAGCCATAGCGATAGCACACTTCTAAGCAAACCTCTCAGCATATGAGTGCTGCTACTAGTACTGCGAACAAAGTGATGTTGTTTTCAAATCGCTACATAGAGGGCAGGCCCCACATGCCTGCAGCTGCATATCCGCAGATGTTTCAGAGTTCACCATCAAGGATGATGAATGCTAGGCCATTATCACCTTGTTGGCCCTGCGGGGGTGATCATTGTTTCCATTCATGCTGCTTCAAAGGGTATATTTGCAAGGGCTGTGGAACAATGGGACACCTCCAACGTATGTGCAGGCGAGCTGGAAACCCTGCTAATCCTGAAAACCAACATGTTGCAGAGGAGAACAGATCCACGGCGGATCACGATGAACCAGAGCCTCAGACAGAAGAGGCAGAGGTATATGGGATGCACACATTTACCACAAAGTGTCCCCTGATAATGCTGAAGGCTGAATTAAATGGACACCCAGTGTCAATGGAGCTGGACACAGGCGCGAGCCAGTCCATTATGAGCAAAAAGACTTTCGATAAATTGTGGTGCAGCAAGATATCAAGACCATCCCTAACTTCCATTTGCACGAAACTGAGAACTTACACAAAGAACTAATTTGCGTAATCGGCAGTGCTATTGTAAAGGTCTCCTACGATGGAGTGGTGCACAAGCTACCACTCTCGGTGGTACCGGGCGATGGTCCCACGCTGCTCGGCAGGAGCTGGCTGGGAAAGATACGCTGGAACTGGGAAGACTTCCGAGCGCTCTCGTCCGCTGACGACACTTTGTGTGCCCAGGTCTTAAACACGTTCCCCTCGCTGTTCGAACCAGGCATCGGGAAGTTCCAAGGAGCAAAAGTGCAGATCCACCTAATTCCGGGGGTGCAACCCATCCATCACAAGCCGAGAGCAGCATTGTACATGATGAGAGGGTGGAGATCGAGCTAGACCGGCTGCAACGAGAGGGCATCATTTCGCCGATCGAATTCAACGCATGGGCCAGTCCGATTGTCCCAGTCCTCAAGGGAAATGGCACCGTTAGAATCTGTGGTGATTACAAAGTAACTGTCAATCGTTTCTCCCTGCAGGATCAATACCCACTACCAAAGGCTGCCTTGCGACACTGGTGAGAGGAAAGACTTTCACGAAGCTGGACTTGACCTCGGCCTACATGACGCAGGAGCTGGAGGAATCATCGAAGGGCCTCACCTGCATCAACATGCACAAAGGTCTCTTCATTTACAACAGATACCTGTTTGGGATTCGATCAGCCGCGGCGATATTCCAGAGAAACATGGAAAGCTTACTAAAGTCGGTCCTGTGCACGGTGGTCTTCCAGGACGATATTTTGGTGATAGATCGGGACTCAGTCAAGCATCTGCAGAACCTGGAGGTGTTTCTTAGTCGACTCAACCACATGGGACTCAGGATAAAATGCTCAAAGTGCATTTTCTTGGCACCTGAAGTGGAGTTCCTGGGGAGAAGAATCACGGTGGACGACATCAGGCCCAGCGATTCGAATACGGAGGCAAACGACAACGCACCGAGGCCACAGAATGTGATGGAGGTGCGGTCGTTTCTAGGAATCCTGAACTACTTTGGTAACTTCTTACCGGGTCTCAGCACACTGTTAAAACCACTGCACGCCTTACTGTGTAAAGGAGACGAATGGGTATGGGGCAAAAGCCAAGAAAATGCCTTTGTAAAAGCTAGAAAATTGTTATGCTCAAACAAATTGCTTATGTTGTATGATCTATGTAAGCGTTTGGTACGAGCATGTGATGCGTCATCGTACGGGGTCGGGTGTGTATTGCAACAAGCTAATGAATCTGGGAAATTGCAACCGGTTGCTTATGCATCCAGAAGTCTGTCTAAGGCTGAGAGAGCCTACAGCATGATTGAAAAAGAAGCGTTAGCGTGTGTTTATGGGGTAAAGAAAATGCATCAATATCTGTTTGAGCTCAAATTTGAATTGGAAACTGACCATAAGGCACTGATAACCCTTTTTTCCGAAAGTAAGGGGATAAATACGAATCCATCGGCCCGCATCCAGAGATGGGCGCTCAGAAAACTGTGCCGATGCTCTCAGTAGGCTGCCATTGCCCATCACGGGGGTGTAAATGGCACAGCCCGCAGATTTAGTCATGGTAATGGAAGCATTCGAGAGTGAACAATCACCCGTCACAGCCTGACAGATTAGAACCTGGATGAGCCAGGACCCCTTCCTGTCCCTAGTAAAAAATTGTGTGCTTCACGGGAGCTGGTCCAGTGATCCAGTGGACATGCAGGAAGGGATAAGGATGTACCAACGGCGCAAAAATGAAATGTCTACACAGGCAGATGGCCTTCTGTGGGGTAATCGGGTAGTGGTCCCCAAGAAGGGCAGGGACACTTTTATCAGTGATCGCCACAGTACTCACCCAGGCATTGTAATGATGAAAGCGATAACCAGATCCCACGTGTGATGGCCCAGTATCGATGCGGACTTATAGAGTCCTGCATGCACAAATGTAACACATGCTCACAGTTAAGCAATGTACCCAGGGAGGCACCACTAAGTTTATGGTCTTGGCCCTCCAAACCATGGTCCAGGGTCCATGTTGACTATGCAGGCCCATTTTTGGTTAAAATGTTCTTAGTGGTTGTAGATGCGTACTCCAAATGGACTGAAAGCCTGCTGGCCATGTTTGCCACGCACGGCCTGCCTGATGGCTTTGTGAGCAACAACGGGCCATGTTTCACCAGTGCCGAGTTCAAAGAGTTCATGACCCGTAATGGGATCAAATATGTTACATCTGCCCCGTTCAAACCAGCATCCAATGGACAGGCAGAGAGAGCAGTGCAGACCATCAAGCAGAGCTTGAAGAGGGTAACTGAAGGCTCACTGCAGACTCGCCTATCCCGAGTCCTGCTTAGCTACCGCACGAAACCCCACTCACTCACAGGGATTCCACCCGCTGAACTGCTCATGAAAAGGGTACTTAAGACAAGGCTCTCGTTAATCCACCCTGATATACATGAACAGGTAGAGAGCAGGCGGCTTCAACAAAGTACATATCATGATAGTGCAAATGTGTCACGTGAAATTGAAATCAATGATTCTGTATTTGTGTTAGAAATATAGAAACATAGAAAATAGGTGCAGGAGTAGGCCATTCAGCCCTTCGAGCCTGCACCGCCATTCAATAAGATCATGACTGATCATTCCTTCAATACCTGTTTCCTGCTTTCTCTCCATATCCCTTGATCCCCTTAACCGTAAGAGCCATATCTAACTCCCTCTTGAATATATCCAGTGAACTGGCATCAACAACTCTCTGCGGCAGGGAATTCCACAGATTAACAACTCTCTGAGTGAAGAAGTTTCTCCCCATCTCAGTCCTAAATGGCCTACCCCTTATCCTAAGACTATGTCCCCTGGTTCTGGACTTCCCCAACATCGGGAACATTCTTCCCGCATCTAACCTGTCCAGTCCCGTCAGAATCTTATATCTTTCTATGAGATCCCCTCTCATCCTTCTAAACTCCAGTAAATAAATGCCCAGTTGATCCAGTCTCTCCTCATATGACAACCCAGACATCCCTGGAATCAGTCTGGTGAACCTTCGCTGCACTCCCTCAATAGCAAGAATGTCCTTCCTCAGACTAGGAGACCAAAACTGAACACAATATTCCAGGTGAGGCCTCACTAAGGCTCTGTACAACTGCTGTAAGACCTCCCTGCTTCTATATTCAAATCCCCTAGCTATGAAGGCAAACATACCATTTGCCTTCTTTACCGCCTGCTGTACCTGCGTGCCCACTTTCAGTGACTGATGAACCATGACACCCAGATCTCGTTGCACCTCCCCTTTTCCTAGTCTGCCGCCTATCAGATAATATTCTGCCTTCGTGTTTTTGCCACCAAAATGGATAACCTCACATTTATCCACATTATACTGCATCTGCCATGCATTTGCTCACTCACCTAACCTGTCCAAGTCACCCTGCAGCCTCTTAGTGTCACCCAGTTTAGTGTCATCTGCAAACTTGGAAACTATGGACAAGGTACCAAGTGGCTTCCCGGCACTATTGTGGGCAAAGAGGGGAGCAGGTTGTTTCGGGTCAAACTTTAAAATGGACTCATTCACTGGAAACACTGGACCAAATCAAACTCAGATTCATGGACTATCCAGAGCAACCCACATTAGACCCTACCTTCTTTGACCCCCCAATATAAACACTAGTGGCAACCAACACCGGGGTTGGCCATGAAGCAGAACCCATCACCCGCAGCAGCCCAGCAGGATTCACCACACCAGACAGCCCAGCAAGGCCAGCTGCACAGCAGCCCAGCGAGGGCCCAACAAATGATTCATCAAAACCAGCATTTGTACTGAGTCGATCAACCAGGGAAAGAAAGGCCCCAGATTGACTCACCTTGTAAATAGTTGCACTATTGACTTTGGCGGGGGGGGGGATGGGGGTGTTGTTATATATGTAAACCTGTATATACCTTATGTAGCTACCGGAGGGCTCATCCCCTGAAGTCCCAAGGGATCCCACAATCACTTGGGAGCACCTATACTTAAGGAGGCCTTACAGGCTGGAGAGGCACTCTGGAAACCTGTAATAAAAGACTAAGGTCACACTTTACTTTGAGTATCCAGTCAGACTCTTTATTCATCCATAACAGTTTCCAAATGTATGGTTGAGATGATGGACAAGTGAGAGGATTCCATTACATACATCTGCCACTGCAGCACAGTGCAGAACGTTCATTGTGAAATACAGAACACCATGGAGAATGTGACAGTCCAGGTTATTTCTGCAACAACAATGCGTCAGGAGTAGGTAGTAAGGACAGTGGTGAAATCTAGGGTGCCAACTACAACTGAATCAATAAATAGATTGAGTGGTTTGAATGTCACATGTGCACAGGGCTTATGACATCTGGTTTTATCTATACTGAAACCATTATGCCTATGCCCTGCATCATTAGGCTCTATGGAGTGGTCACGTATGTTGCTATCTTTCTAGAGAATGATAATGACCCTGCTTCTTTAACAGTGAATCCCCCCCACCTCACCCCCACCTAACTGCCTGCCCATGAGGGAATGTCAGACATAAATGGAGCATAGAGTACAAGACTAAAGAAGTAATAATGAATTTATACAAAACACTGTTTATGCCACAGTTCAAGTGCCGTGTGTCGTTTTGGGTGCCTCTTTATGGAAAGAACATTAATGCCATTGAGAGCATTCAGCATAGATTCATACAAACCTATGAACTGGAATAAGAAATTCAGCCCTTCAAGACTGTTCCCCCATTCAATTAGAGCATGGCTGATTTGTACCTCAACTCCATTTGCCTGCCTTTGTTCCATATCCCTTGATACCTTTACACAACAAAAATCCATCTGTCTTTGTCTTGAAAATTTAAATTGACCCAGCATCCACAGCCTTTTGGGGGAGAGAGTTCCAGATTTCCACTAGCCTTTGTGCAAAAAAATGCTTCCTGATTTCACTCCCATGAGTGGCACAGCAGGATGAGGTTGAGTGTGGCTTTGCAGTAAAGTTTTGTGATCCATTGAAAGGTTTGCGCCACTGCAGCCAGGTACTCCCAACAACAGCCCTGCTTGTACCCTCCTGTACAACGTGGAACCAAGCTGCACTGATGTCTTGGGGCGATCTCTTCCACCCATTGGAACAGAAGAGAACCTCCCTGCGTGCTGTGACTCCCTCCATAAGCATCTGGGTGCAGCCCTGCATTTTTGTGCAGTGAGTGTCAGTGTTTGCAGCATCTCAATGCTGTAGAACATTGGCAGCACAACTGTCAAAATGTATGTGGGCATGGTCCCTTTAAGGAAACCGGCTAATGACGTGTCATCAGATGGCGTCATCAGACCTGCTTCTTTTTAATTGGCCAGGAACCTCGCAGGGCAGACTTAACAAGCCCAATCAATGTAAAATCAAGTCGGAGGCCTGGATCAACACAGCTGCAGGGTTGGGACTCGCCAAGAACATCACCCGCCCCGAACCCGCTGAGGTTGGTAAAATCCTTCCCAAAGATTCCAGAACTTAATTCTGTAATGTATTGCATTAATCTCAGTGGGAAGACAAAAGTCTTTGCAATGTAGTTTTGTACTGATTGGTGAAAAATAAACATCGAAATAGATATTTTAAATAGCTACTTGAAATCATAAAGTGAATATTTATTAAATATAATCTTTAAGAATACACTGCTGAATATACATGCATGACATCAAAATCAAATAAAATAACTTCAACCATATATTTTGTTCAAGTATATTACCTCTATTAATTCCTTGGGTCAAATTAAACATCCTAATGTAAACCATGATTCACAAAGATTCTACACAAATATTGAAATGTTAGACTTCAGTACCTGATATTGTACCAAGCAAACAATAAGGATGTTCAAATCAAAATCTGCAAGTAGTTGGAAATAAATATTTGATAAGTACAAACATTAGATGAGAAAAAACACAGAATGGCATATCTCAAGTACAGGTCCTGTTTTAAAAACAATAGTAAAGCATGAATTCAAAATTCCTTATTTCCCCATATCCTCATGTAGTCCGCACACATATTTTGCTTTCTCAGTTGAGGGCAACAATTGTAGAAGTCAGCTTAATACTTGAATTATATTGGGACGAGATTATTACCAGTAGGGTTATTAAAAGAAAAGGGGGAAAAAAAACAATTCAGAAAATCAAATCCTAGTTTAACACATCTAGGAGGGAAATATATACATCAATTTAAAACTAGATGAAAGGTTTGTGATTCCAGAAGGAGGAACAGTTAAGCTCTTTTATAGAATCATAGAACCATAGAATGGTTACAGCCCGTCGAGCCCATGCCAGGTCTCTGCAAGAGCACTTCAACTCATCCCACTCCCCCGCCCTTACCCGTAGCCTTGCAAATTTCTTCCTTCAGATACTTAATCCAATTCCTTTTTGAAAGCCATGATTGAATCTGTCTCCACCACTCTTTCAGGCAGTGCATTCCAGATCCTAACCACTCGCTGCCTAAAAACATTTTTCCTCATGCCGTCTTTGGTTCTTCTGCCAATCATCTTAAATCTGTGTCTTCTGGTTCTTGAACCTTGCTTCAATGGGAACAGTTTCTCTCTATCTACTCTGTCTAAACCACTCATGATTTTTGAACACCTCTACCAAATCTCCTCTCAACATTCTCTGCTCTAAGGAGAATAACCCGAGCTTCTCCAGTCTATCCATGTAACTGAAGTCCCTCATCCCTGGAACCATTCTTGTAAATCTATTCGTTCACATTCTTTACTGATTAAAAATATTTTGAAAAGTACTATTAAAGCATTTCATCAGCTTGTCGTACCTTAGTTCACAGTTGCAACTTAAAAATAATTAGCCAAATGATTCCTGTCTGTGACTAATTTTTAGGCTTCTCATCTACACAAATCTTTTGTAACAATGTTCTCCTTTAGATAGATCATTGCTTCAATTACTTCAATAAATGTAAGGACATCCTGCTGAGATCTGTAATGCTAAAGCAGACTGTATGAGATCTTCTGGTAAAACACGAATAACTGCAATTCAGCAATACAAGCTCAATCCACTGGAATGATGGGACAAGGTAACAAATTTGGAACAAGCAGCCTTGATACTGTTCATCTGAAATGAATGTAAACGTTTTGATATAAAGAATAGATAAAGGGCTCGATTTTCATCCTTGGTCGGTTTATTGCCAGAACTGTGTCAAGACTGAGGGGTCGAAATTGGTGAAGGGCAAGGGCCTCCCAAGTGCCACCCAAAAGGACCGCCGATGGCCACCAAGATACCTGACAGTACTCTGGGCGGGGTTTTAGGCAAAAAGGTCCTTGAAAGGGCGGCCGGCGGCAAAAGAGGGACTTACGCTGTCAATCTGGGCGGCAGCGAGTGGGAGCTCTCATTCTCGGTGGCAAAGGCACTTGCCTCCCAAGTGCCACTGAGGATGGAGTTGGGCATATGGAAGGTTGAAGAGCTGCAAATATAAAGCATTAAAAAAAAAACATCGGAAGACCTTCAGGGAACCCCATCAAGTTAAGTCGCTGGAAAGGGAATGTTTTAACATTGTTTACTAACCTTCTTTTTCAGCTCTTCATACCTACCGTCGGGGAAAGACCAGCCTCCTCGTTGGGAGCCGCCTGCACCAATGTGGCATCTCGGCGGGCGGGAGGTCAGTTGCGCCACTCGGCAGTCCACTGACTTCAGCGGGCGGCTCCCGGCGGTTCTCCCATCCCGCCTGCTCCAGCCCAAATCGAAACTGGCATTAGGCACAAGTTGAGGAGGAATGTCGGCGGCAGCGGGCAGCAGTCGGCGAGAGTGGGCAGTAAGGCCATCCATTTTGGTCCCTGAACTTCTAACCGCCAATGTTACATCATCAGATCTTGGTTACATTTTCCTAGGCGGCTCTTCATTAAATAATCATAGAGGACTCAGCACTATTAGCGCCTTATATAGGGAACGTGACTGAAGGGTTGGGTGGAGGGGGAGAGGAGGGGCCGATAGGGGTTGGGGGGAAGCAGGGGAGGGAAGGGAGAGGAAACTGACATTCTTCTTTTCTTAGGCAGTCCCCTGGAGTCGAGGATGACTTGCTTCCACATTAATATGAGTTCTAAGGTGAATGATGAGTCTGATGCGGGATCCACAGACTCTGTCACAGGTGGTGGTTGAAGGGACGAATGGGTGGGGTGCTTGGTTTGTCGTACGCTCCTTCCGTTGTTTGTACTTGACTTCCGCGTGCTCCCGGGGAGACTCAAAGTGTTCGCCGCACTCGGATGCTTTTCCTCCACTTTCAGTGGTCTTGAACCAGGGATTCCCAAGAATTTTTTCAAGGAGGCTTTGAGGGTGTCTTTGAAGCATTTTCTCTACCCTCCTGGGGCTCGCTTGCCATGGCGGAGCTCGGAGTAGAGCGCTTGCTTCGGGAGTCTTGCATCAGGCAATGTGGCCCGTCCATCGGAGCTGGTTGAGCGTTATCAATCCTTGATGCTGGGGATTTTGGCCTATAATTACCGCAATTGGACTTAACACCTCTCTTGAAGATGGTCACGATTACGGCATCGCTGAAAACCCTAGCATGCTCTCCTCCTTCCAGATAGGAGAAATGAGGTCATGGATTCATGCCAAGAGTACTTCTCTGCCATGCTTTAGTATTTCGGCAGGGATTCCATCTGCTCCTGAAGCATTGTTGTTTTTCAATTGGCGGATGGCCTTTTCAATTTCATGCCAGATCGTATTGTACTGGTGGCGAGTAGCACGCTGTGGGATGGAGTCGAGGACATTCACGTCAAAGACAGAGTCTTGGTTAAAGAAATCTTCGAAGTGCTCATTCCAGTGGGGGCTGACTGCTTCTCTGTCCTTGATGAGCACCTCGCCATTCAGAGTTCTCAGTGGAATTGGACATTGAGTGCTTGGGCCATAGGTGGTCTGCGCTAAAAAAAACACACACGTCATGCTTGTCGGCTAGTTGTTGGATCTCCTGTGCTCTTTCCACTCACCATCTGTTCTTTAGGTCACAAGTTTTTTGTTGGACCTCAGCCTTCAATTGTCTGTAGATGTGTTTTCTTTCTCTTGAGTTGTGATGATGTTTCCAATTCAAGAATGTCTTTATGGTTTATTAGCTCCTGGATCTCCTGGTCATTCTCATCGAATCTTTCTTGATGTTTTCCGGTAGAGTAACAGGTACTAATTATGGTGCACTTGAGGGCAGACCAGGCATTATGGACACTCTGCAGCTTTGGTTCATTGGGAGTCGTCAGGTTGATTGTGAGGCGTTGACTGAATAAGGCTTTCTTTGTAGGGTCTTTGAGTGCTTCAGCATTGATTTTTCTGCGGCAGCGTTTCCGTTGCCACCGTCATTTTGAGGTTATGTTGATGAAAATAACAGCCGATTAGGCGGTGGTCAGTCCAGCAGTCATCAGCTTCTGTCATGGCACGGGTGATGTGGACGTCCTTGTGGTCCCTCGCTCGGACGATGACGTTGTCCAACAGATGCCAGTGTCTGGAACGAGGGTGCTGCCATGAGGCCTTGTACTTGTCTCTCTGACGAAGCAAGGTGTTGGTTATGACAAGACCATGTTCTAAGCAATTCGTCAGGAGGAGGGTACCATTGGAGTTGGTTTTCCCTACCCCTTCCCTGATAATCTCACCTCTCCAGAGGTCTATGTTCTTTCCAACTCTGGCATTAAAGTCACCAAGGAGAATCAACTTGTCGCCCGTTGGAACTCGGGACAGAGTTTGTTCAAGGCTGGAGTAGAATTCCTCTTTGGCCTCGTCTGTAGCTTCCAGGGTTGGGGTATACACACTGATGACTGTAGAGTATGAGTTCCGGGTTAGAGTGAGCCAAAGGGTCAAGAGGCGTTCGTTCATCCCGCAAGGGGAGTCTCTAAGATGCCAAATTAGCTCATTTTTGATGGCAAAACCTATCCCATGGAGAATAAATTACTTCTCATCTCAGTTTTAAATGGGCGGCCCCTTATTCTAAGATTATGCCCCCTAGTTATAGTCTCCCCTATCAGTGGAAATATCCTATCTGCATTCACCTTGCCAAGCCCCCTCATAATCTTACACATTTCGATAAGATCACCTCTCATTCTTCAGAATTCCAATGTGTAGAAGAGGCCCAACCTACTCAACCCTTCCTCATAAGTCAACCCCCTAATCAACCTAGTGAATCTTCTCTGAACTGCCTCCAAAGCAAGTATATCCTTTCGTAAATATGGAAACCAAAACTGTACGCAGTATTCCAGGTGTGGCCTCACCAATACTCTGTATAACTGTAGCAAGACTTCCCTACTTTTATATTCCATCCCCTTTGCAATAAAGGCCAAGATTCCATTGGCCTTTCTGATCACTTGCTGTATCTGCATACTAACCTTTTGTGCTTCATGCACGAGTACCCCCCGGTCCCACTGTACTGCAGCACTTTGCAATTTTTCTCCATTTAAATAATAACTTGCTCTTTGATTTTTTTCTGCCAAAGTGCATAACCTCACACTTTCCAATATTATACTCCATCTCCCAAATTTTTGCTCACTCACTTAGCCTGTCTATGTCCTTTTGCAGGTTTTTTGTGTCCACCTCACACATTGCTTTTCCTCCCATCTTTGTATCATCAGCAAACTTGGCTACGTTACACTCGGTCCCTTCTTCCAAGTCGTTAATATAGATTGTAAATAGCTGGGGTCCCAGCACTGATCCTTGCGCCACCCCATTAAATAGTAAGGTATTAGGTGGGGTCAGACTAAGAGAACACAGGATGGTCTAAGATAGGTTTACTGTGTATGTATGTGAATGCACGAGGCATAGTAAACAAAGTTGGTGAGCTGCAGGTGCAAATAGCCACATCTGAATATGAGGTAATGGCAATAAAGGAGACCGGGCTCAAAAAAGGGCACAATTGCATATTAAATCTTCCTGGTTATAAGATGTTCAGGAAGGATAGGGAAGGAAAAATAGGAGGTGGTGTAGCAGCATTGGTTAAGAAAAATGTTACAATGCTGGAGAGAGGATGCCTTGGAGGGGTCAAGGATACACTCTATTTGGTTAGAGCTAAGCAATAATAGAGGTACCATTACACTACTAGGTGTCTTCTATAGGCCACCATCTAGTGGCAAAATATCGAGGAGCAAATTTGCAGAGAAATTACAGAGAAATACAAGAACTATATAGTGTCGTGATAATGGGGGACTTCAACTATCCTAATGTAGACTTGGATAATAGTAGTGTAAAGGGCAGAGAGGGAGAAGAATTTCTGAAGTGTGTTCAGGAGAACTTTCTTGATCAGTAAGTTTCCAGCCCAACGAGGAAGGCGGCTCTGGGGAAGGATCTGGTTCTGGGGAATGAGGTGAGTCAAGTGGAGCAAGTGTCATTAGGTGAACATTTGGAGAACAGTAATCATAGTATCATAAGGTTTAAATTAGCAATGGAAAAGGACAGGGCAAAATCTAGAGTAAAAATACTTAATTGGAGGAAGGCAAATTTCAGTGGGATGAGAACAGATTTGACTCCGGTAAATTGGAACAAAGACTGGCAGGCAAAATTGTAGTGGAACAATGTGCTGCCTTTAAAGAGGAAATAGTTCAGATACAGTCAAGATACATTCCCACTAGGGGAAAAGGTAGGGCAACTAAAGTCATGGCTCCCTGGATGATGAAAGGGAGCAAGAGTAAGATGAAGCAGAAAAATAGCACGTATGACAGATGCCAGGTCGAGAACACATCTGAGAATCAGGATGAATATAGAAAATTCAGAGGAGAAATGAAAAAGAAAATAAGAGGGGCAAAGAGAGGGTATGAGAGTAGAATGGCAGCCAACATAAAAGGTAATCCAAAAGTCTCCTAAAGACATAGAAATAGTAAATGGGTAGTAAGAGGAGGGGTGAGGCTGATTAGAGACCAAAAAGGACAGCTATGCATGGAGACAGAGGTTATGGCTGAGGTACTAAATGAATACTTTGCATCTGTCTTCTCCAAGGAAGAAGATGCTGCCATAGATGTAGTAAAGCAGGAGGGAGAGGAGATACTGGATGGGACAAGAATTGATAAAGATGATGTACTACAAAGGCTGGCTGTACTGAAAGTAGATAAGTCACCAGGATCACATGAGAAGCTTCCTAGCATGCTGAGGGAAGTGAAGGAGAAAATCATAGAAACATAGAAACATAGAAAATAGGTGCAGGAGTAGGCCATTCGGCCCTTTGAGTCTGCACCGCCATTCAATAAGATCATGGCTGATCATTCCCTCAGTACCCCTTTCCTGCTTTCTCTCCATACCCCTTGATCCCTTTAGCCGTAAGGGCCATATCTAACTCCCTCTTGAATATATCCAATGAACTGGCATCAACAACTCTCTGCGGCAGGGAATTCCATAGGTTAACAACTCTCTGCGTGAAGAAGTTTCTCCTCATCTCAGTCCTAAATGGCCTACCCCTTATCCTAAGATTGTGTCCCCTGGTTCTGGACTTCCCCAACATCGGGAACATTTTTCGCGCACCTAACCTGTCCCGCCCTGTCAGAATCTTATACGTTTCTATGAGATCTCCTCGCATCCTTCTAAACTCCAGTGTTTAAAGGCCCAGTTGATCCAGTCTCTCCTCATATGACAGTCCAGCCATCCTTGGAATCAGTCTGGTGAACCTTCGCTGCACTCCCTCTATAGCAAGAATGTCCTTCCTCAGATTAGGAGACCAAAACTGAACACAATATTCCAGGTGAGGCCTCACCAAGGCCCTGTACAATTGCAGTAAGACCTCCCTGCTCCTATACTCAAATCCCCTAGCTATGAAGGCCAACATGCCATTTGCCTTCTTCACCACCAACTTTACCATGACACCCAGGTCTCGTTGCACCTCCCCTTTTCCTAATCTGCCGCCATTCAGATAATATTCTGCCTTCGTGTTTTTGCCACCAAAGTCGATAACCTCACATTTATCCACATTATACTGCATCTGCCATGCATTTGCCCACTCACCTAACCTGTCCAAATCACCCTGCAGCCTCTTAGCATCCTCCTCGCAGCTCACACCGCCAACCAGTTTAGTGTCATCTGCAAACTTGGAGATATTACACTCAATTTCTTCATCCAAATCATTAATATATATTGTAAAGAGCTGGGGTCCCAGCACTGATCCATGCAGCACTCCACTAGTCACTGCCTCCCATTCTGAAAAGGACCCGTTTATCCTGACTCTTTGCTTTCTGTCTGCCAACCAATTCTCTATCCACACCAGTACATTACCCCCAATACCATGTGCTTTGATTTTGCACACCAATCTCTTGTGTGGGACCTTGTCAAAGGTCTTTTGAAAGTCCAAATACACCACATCCACTGGTTCTCCCTTGTCCACTCTACTAGTTACATCCTCAAATAATTCCAGAAGATTTGTCAAGCATGATTTCCCTTTCATAAATCCATGCTGACTTGGACCGATCCTGTCACTGCTCTGCAAATGCGCTGCTATTTCATCCTTAATAATTGATTCCAACATTTTCCCCACTACTGATGTCAGGCCAACCAGTCTATAATTACCTGTTTTCTCTCTCCCTCCTTTTTTAAAAAGTGGTGTTACATTAGCTACCCTCCAGTCCATAGGAACTGCTCCAGAGTTGATAGACTGTTGAAAAATGATCACCAATACATCCACTATTTCTAGGGCCACTTCCCTATGTACTCTGGGATACAGACAATCAGGCCCCAGGGATTTATCAGTCTTCAATCCCATCAATTTCCCCAACACAATTTCCTGCCAAATAAGGATATCCTTCAGTTCCTCTTTCTCACTAGACTCTCGGTCCCCTAGTACCTCCAGAAGATTATTTGTGTCTTCCTTCGTGAAGACAGAACCAAAGTATTTGTTCAATTGGTCTGCCATTTCTTTGCTCCCCATTATAATTTCACCTCAGTCCGACTGCAAGGGACCTACGTTTGTCTTCACTAATCTTTTTCTCTTCACATATCTATAGAAGCTTTTGCCGTCGTTTTTTATGTTCCCAGCAAGCTTCCTCTCGTACTCTATTTTCTCCCTCCTAATTAAACCCTTTGTCCTCATCTGTTGAATTCTAAATTTCTCCCAGTCCTCAGGTTTGCTGCATTTTCTGGCCAATTTATGTGCCTCTTGCTTGATACTGGCCATAATCCTCCTTCGACATGGGGGTCATGTCAGAGGACTGGAGAATTGCAAATTACACCCTTGTTCAAAAAAGGGTGTAACGATAAACCCAGCAATTATAGGCCGGTCAGTTTAACATCGGTAGTGGGGAAGCTTTTAGAAACAATAATCAGGGAAATAATTAAGTCACTTGGACAAGTGTGGATTAATTAAGAAAAACCAGCATGGATTTGTTAAAGGCAAATCGTGTTTAACCAACTTGATTGAACTTTTTGATTGAGGTAACATAGAGGGTTGATGAAGGCAATGCAGTTGATGTGGTGTGCATGGATATCCAAAAAGCATTTGATAATGTGCCACATGATAGGCTTGCCAGAAAATTTGGAGCCCATGGAATAAAAGGGACAGTGGCAGCATGGATAAGGAATTGGCTAAGTGACATGAAACAGAGAATAGTGGTGAATGGTTGCTTTTCGGACTGGAGGAAGGTATAAAGTGGTGTTCCTCAAGGATCAGTACTAGGACCACTGCTTTTCTTGATATATATTAATGACTTGGGTGTGGGTGTTCAGGGCACAATTTTAAAATTTGAGATTACACGAAACTTGGAAGTATAGTGAACAATGAGGAGGATAGTGATAGACTTCAAGGTAACATAGACAGGCTGGTAGATGAGATTTAATGCAGAAAAGTGTGAAGTGATACATTTTGGTAGAAAGAATGAGGAGAGGCAATATAAACTAAAGGGTACAATCCAAAAGGGGGTGCATGAACAGAGAAACCTGGGGATATATGTGCACAAATCTTTGAAGCTGGCAGGGCAGGTTGAGAATGCAGTGAAAAAAGCTTACGGGATCCTGGGCTTCATGAATAGAGGGATAGAGTACAAAAGCGTGGATATTATGATGAACCTGTGTAAAACACTGGTTCGGCCTCAACTGGAGTATTGTATCCAATTCTGGGCACCGCACTTTAGGAAGGATGTGAAGCCATGAGAGAGGGTGCAGAAAAGATTTACGAGAATGATTCCAGAGATGAGGGACTTCAGTTACGTGGATAGACTGGAGAAGCTAGGTTTGTTCTCTTTAGAGCAGAGAAGATTGAGAGGAGATTTGATAGAGGAATTCAAAATCATGAGTGATCTGGATAGAGTAGATAGAGAGAAACTGTGCCCATTGGTAGAAGGGTCAAAAACCAGCAGACACAGATTTAAGGTGATTGGCAAAAGAACCAAAGGCAACATAAGAAAACATTTTGTTACACAGTGAGTGGTTAGGATCTGGAATGCACGGGTTGAAAGCATGGCAGAGGCAGACTCAATCATTGCATTCAAAAGGGAGTTGGATAAGCACCTGAAAGAAAAACATTTGCAGAGCTAAGGGAAAAGAGTGGGGAAGTGGGACTAGCTGGAGCACTCTTCCAAAGAGCCGATATGGGTTCTATGGGCTGAATGGCTTTCTTTCATGCTGTAACAATTCTAAGATTCTATGGAGTTGGTAGCTCGGGAACGGGATTTGTTATGGGGACTGAAGACAATGGAACTTTGGTCGTAGTGGAGGAGAGGTACATGTCAGTAACATAATCAATTGACCAAGATGCCAAAGGGAATTCTTGATGGCAGGATTGATTTTACAGTGGGCTCGGATCTTATTTAACTGAAGGTATCTGTTATTAGCTCTGCATGCCACTGTTTGCAGCTGGTAAAGGGTCCCTTGAGACTCCAGGGGAAAAGCCCTCTGGTGGCTGTACAGAGTAAATACAAGTTTACATAGATAACATTGCCCCTTTCAAGAATGTAAGGCGGTTTAACTGAGAAAGAACTTATGTATGAGGACCCTTCTTTGAACCCAAAGGAAAGCGTTCTGATGGCGAGGTACCAGTTCTACACCAACAAAAGGTCTGAAGGCCAGGAAGTGGCGAGTTATGTCACCGAGCTAAGACGCCTTGCAGGACATTGCAAATTTGAAGGACATTTGGAGCACTTGGCATTGGCCACAAAACCATACTTCGCCAACTTTTGACTGTAGAGACCCCACACTTGAGTAAAGCCATAGCGATAGCTCAGGCGTTCATTGCCACTAGTGACAATACGAAGCAAATCTCTCAGTACACAAGTGCTGCTACAAGTACTGTGAACAAAGCGATGTTGTTTTCGAATCGTAATGTACAGGGCAGGTCAAACATACCTGCAGATGTACGACTGCAGGTATCTCTGAATCCACCATCAAGGGTGATAAATGCAAGGCCATTAACACCTTGTTGGCGCTGAGGGGGTGATCATCGTTTCCATTCATGCTGATTCAAAGGGTATGTTTGCAAGGGCTGTGGAACAATGGGACACCTCCAACGAGTGTGCAGGCGAGCTGCAAATCCTGCTAAACCTGCAAACCACCATGTTGTAGAGGCGGACAGATCCACGGAGGATCACGACAAACAAAGCCTCAGTGTGAGGAGGCAGAGATACATGGGGTACACACATTCACCATGAATTGTTCCCCGATAATGCTGAATGTTGAACTAAATGGACTCCCGGTGTCAATGGAGCTGGACACGGCGCGAGCCAGTCCATCATGGGCAAAAAGACTTTCGAAAGACTGTGGCGCAACAAGGCCTCAAGGCCACTCTTAACTCTAGTTCGCACGAAACTAAGAACTTACACAAAACAACTGATTCCTGCAATTGGCAGTGCTACTGTAAAGGGACCCTACGATGGAGCGGTGCACAAACTACCACTCTGGGTGGTACCGGGCGATGATCCCACGGTCCTCAGCTGGAGCTGCTGGGAAAGATACGCTGGAACTGGGATGACGTCTGAGCACTATCACCCGCTGATGGCACTTCGTGTGCCCAGGTCATAAACAAATTTCCTTCGCTGTTCGAACCAGGCGTCGGGAAATACCAAGGAGTAAAAGTACAGATCCACCTAATTCCGGGGGCGCGACCCATCCATCACAAGGTGAGAGCAGTACCGCACATGATGAGAGAAAGGGTAGAGATCGAGCTAGACCGGCTGCAAAGAGAGGGCATCATTTCACCGATCGAGTTCAACGAGTGGGCCAGTCCTATCGTCCCAGTCCTCAAGTGAGATGGCACCGTCAGAATCTGTGGCGATTACAAAGTAATTATCAGTCGTTTCTCCCTGCAGGACCAATACCCACTATCAAAGGCCGACGACCTCTTTGCAACGCTGGCAGGAGGAAAGACGTTCACGAAGCTGGATCTGACTTCAGCCTACTAGACACAGGAACTGGAGGAATAATCGAAGGCCCTCACCTGCATCAACATGCATAAAGGTCTTTTTGTTTATAACAGATGCCCATTTGAAATCTGATCAGCGGCGGCGATATTCCAGAGAAACATGGAAAGCTTACTGAAGTCGGTCCAGCACACCGTGGTCTTCCAGGACGAAATCTTGGTCACAGGTCGGAACACAGTCGAGCATCTACAGCACCTAGAGGAGGTTCTTAGTCGACTCAACTTGGGCTCAGGTTAAAACGATCGAAGTGCATTTTCCTGGCAGCTGAAGTGGAGTTCTTGGGAAGGAGGATTGTGGCGGACGGCATCAGGCCCACCAACGCGAAGACGGAGGCAATCGAGAACGCACCGAGGCCACAGAACGTGATGGAGTTGCGGTCGTTTCTGGGGTTCCTGAACTACTTTGGTAACTTCTTACCGGGTCTTAGCACACTGTTAGAACCACTGCATGTCTGACTATGGAAAGGGGACGAATGGGTTTGGGGCAAAAGCCGAGAAAATGCCTTTGTAAATGCGAAAAAATTGTTATGCCCAAACAAATTGCTTGTGTTGTATGATCCATGTAAGCATTTGGTACTAGCATGTGATGCGTCGTCATATGGCGTCGGGTGTGTATTGCAACAAGCCAATAATTTTGAGAAACTGCAACCGGTTGTTAATGCATCCAGGAGTCTGTCTAAGGCTGAGAGAGCTGACAGCATGATTAAGAAAGAAGCATTAGCGTGTCTCTATGGGGTAAAGAAAATGCATCAATACCTGTTTGGGCTAAAATTTGAATTGGAAACCGACCATAAGCCACTTATATCCCTGTTTTCCGAGAGGAAAGAGATAAATACCAACACATCGGCCTGCATCCAGTGATGGGCGCGCACGTTGTCCGCATACAACTACGCCATCTGCCACAGGCCAGGCACAGAAAACTGCACCGATGCTCTCAGTAGGCTGCCATTGCCCACCACGGGGATGGAAATGGCGCAGCCTTCAGATATAGCCATGGTTATGGAAGTATTTGAGAGTGAGCAATCACCTGTCACTGCCCGGCAGATCAAAATCTGGACAAGCCAGGACCCCTTATTATCTTTAGTCAAAAGTTGTGTGCTTCACGAGAGCTGGTCCAGTGTCCCAGTGGAAATGCAGGAAGCGATAAAGCTTTTCCAGCAGCGCAAAGATGAAATGTCTACACAGGCAGACTGCCTTCTGTGGGGCAATTGAGTAGTGGTCCCCAAGAAGGGCAGAGACACCTTCATCAATGACCTCCACAGTACCCACCCAGGCATCGTGATGATGAAAGCGATAGCCAGATCCCATGTGTGGTGGCCCAGTATCGATGCGGATTTAGAGTCCTCAGTTCACAGATGTAATACATGCTCGCAGCTAAGCAATGTACCCAGGAAGGCGTCGCTAAGTTTATGGTCTTGGCCCTCCAAACCATGGTCTAGGGTACACGTCGACTATGCAGGCCTGTTCTTGGGAAAAATTTTCCTTGTGGTTGTAGACGCGCATTCCAAGTGAATTGAATGTGAGATAATGTCAACTAGCACGTCCGCTGCCACTACTGAAAACCTGCGGGCCATGTTTGCCACTCATGGCTTACCCGATGTCCTGGTGAGCGACAACGGGCCATGTTTTACCAGTGCTGAGCTCAAAGAATTCATGACCCGCAATGAGATCAAACATGTCACATCTGCCCCGTTTAAATCAGCGTCCAATGGTTAGGCAGAGGGAGCAATGCAAACCATCAAGCAAGGCTTGAAGAGAGTAACTGAAGGCTCACTGCAGACTCGCCTATCCCGAGTCTGCTTAGTTACCGCACGAGACCCCACTCGCTCACTGGGATCCCACCTGTTGAATTGCTCATGAAAAGAGCACGTAAGACAAGGTTAGTTCACCCTGATCTACATGAACAGGTAGAGAGCAGGCGGCTTCAACAAAGTGCATACCATGATAGCGCAAATGTGTCACACGAGATTGTATTTGTATTGAATTATGGACAAGGTCCCAAGTGGCTTCCCAGCACTGTTGTGGCTAAAGCGGGGAGCAGGGTGTTATGGGTCAAACTTTCAAATGGACTCATTCAGCGGAAACACTTGGACCAAACCAAACTCAGATTTACGGACTATCCTGTGCAACCCACCTTGGACCCTACCTTTTTTGATCCCCCAACATGCACACCAGTGATAATCGGCACCACGGTTGACCACGAAGCAGAACCCATCATCCACAGCAGCCCAGCAGGACCCAACATACCAGGCAGCCCAGCAAGGCCAACTGCACAGCAGCCCAGCGAGGGCCCAACAAATGATTCAAAAATACCAGCTTTCACACCGAGATGATCAACCAGGGCAAGAAGGGCCCCAGATCGACTCACATTGTAAATAGTTACTCTATTGACTTTGGGGGGGGGAAGTGTTGTTATATATGTAAACTTGTATTTACTCTGTACAGCCACCAGAGGCCTCATCACCTGGAGTCCCAAGGGATCCCATAATCCCTTGGGAGCACAGGTATTTAAGGAGGCCTCACAGGTTGGAGATGCACTCTGGAGACCTGCAATAAAAAACTAAGGTCACATTTTACTTTGAGCTCACAGTGTTCAGTCTGACTTTTTCTCCATACATTGCAGGCAAGTGTGCAGAAATCATTCCTGTCAAATGTTACCCGAAGCATGGATGAAACCAGCCAGTGTAAAAACAGACAGCCCTTTCCAGTTGACGTGCAAGATCCATAGGAAAGGAAATTGTTATGTATGTAAACATTACCAATGTGTAAGACTTGCCACCAGGGGGCGCACCTGTGGGAGACCCAAGGGTCACCTGCACATCCTGGGCAAGCAGGTATAAAAGGCAGTCTATCATGCTGCTTCCTCACTCTGGAGTTACATTAAAGAGACCAAGGTCACAACAGTTTGAGCTTACAATATGCAGTTTTGTGGAGTTATTCTGAACATGACAATTGATGATGAGTAACAGATCACGGACTTTCACGCGGTTATGGCTGCCATTGGTATTCTTGAGAGATTTGTTGAGAGTGATGATTGGGAAGCCTTTGTTCAGTGTCTTGACCGGTACTTCGTGGCCAACGAGCTGGAAAAGGAAGAAACCGAGGTCAAGCGCAGATCGATTCTCCTCACCGTTTGCAGCTCCACGATATATAGCATCATCAAAACTCTGCTAGTACTGCCGAAATCAACGAAGAAGTCATATGAAGAGTTGTGCACACTGGTTCAGGAACACCTCAAGCCGAAGGAGAGCATCTTGATGGCCAGGTATTGCTTTTATACGCACCTTCGCTCCGAGGGCCAGGTCGTAGCGAGCTATGTCGCCGACCTAAGACACCTTGCAGGACTGTATGTATTTGCTGGATTTTTGGGGGGAGTGTTGTGGGACTTTTTCATGCTTGGAATCGGCCACGAGGTAACAGTGACCTCTGTCTTTAATAAGACACTCCAGAGTGAGGAACAGGCCTTAAGACTTCAGGGGATGCGCTTCCTGGTGGCAGAATATGGGAGTGCATGCTTTACAGATACACAACATCACTCCACCCCAAAGTCAAAGTGAAAACTATTTACAAAGTGAGGCGTTCGGGAGCCTTTCCTTCACTGGTGGACCGCCTCGGTACAAATGTCTGTTCTGGTGTGTTGGCTGTGCCCTCGCTGGGCTGGCATGTTGTTGGCCCTGCAGGGCTGTTGGGTGAACCTGACCTTGCTGGGCTGTTGGGTGTGATGGGTTCAATTTGCTGGTCCGAGGTGGTGTCGTTGATCCTTTGGGTATGTGCTGTGAGCTCGAAAAAGGTGGTGTCTGCTGTGGGTTGTTCAGGGCAGTCTGTGAAACACAGCCTCATTTGGTCCAGGTGCTTTATACAAATTTGTCCATTGTCTAGTTTGACTACAAGCTCCCTACTCCCTTCTTTAGCTATCACCGTGCCCGCGATCCACTTGGGACCATGTCCATAGTTTAGCACATACACAGGGTCATTCAAATCAATTTCCCGTGACACAGTGGCACAACCACCATTGACATTTTATTGCTGCTACCTGCTCTCTACCTGATCATGCAGGTTGCGGTGGACCAGCAAGAGTCTGGTTTTAAGTATCTTTTTCATCAGTAGCTTAGCCGGGGGCACCCCTGTGAGCGAGTTGGGTCTCGTGCGGTAGCTGAGCAGTACTCGGGACAGGCAGGTTTGGACTGAGCCTTCTGTGACTCGTTTGAGGCTCTGTTTGATTGTTTGTACTGCCCAATCTGCCTGCCCATTGGAGGCTGGTTTAAATGGGGCCGAGGTGACATGTTTGATCCCATTACGGGTCATGAATTCTTTAAATTCAGCACTGGTGAGACATGGCCGGTTGTCACTGACCAGTATGTCAGGCAGGCCACGCTGGCCCCCGAATTGCTTTGCCTTTAATAGGCCGCTGCCGCTCTGACCCCCGCCTCTCCGACTCACCACACTGGTCCCAAACTGCTGTGCCTTTTATAGACCACTGCCGCTCCGACTCCCGCCTTTCTGACTCCTGCCAGCGTCGCAAATAGGTCGTCTGCCTTAGGTAGCGGGTATTGGTCCTGTAGCGAGAAACGATTAATAGTTACTTCATAATCGCCGCAAATCCTGACCGTGCTATCACTTTTAAGTACTGGAATAATCGGGCTGAATTCCACTGGGGAGATGATGCCCTCGCGTTGCAGCCTGTCCAGCTCGATTTCCACTCTCTCCCTCATCATGTGAGGTACCGCTCGCGCCTTGTGGTGAATGGGTTGTGCCTCTGGGACAAAGTGGATCCGCATCTTCGTCCCAGAAAATTTCCAATGACTGGCTCAAGAAGGGAAGGAAATTTGTTAAGAACCTGGGTACATGAGGCCTCATCGACATGTGATAGCACTCGGATGTCATCCCAGTTCCAGCGGATTTTGCCCAGTCAGCTCCTTCCAAGCAGTATGGGGCCATCGCCTGGGACATTCCAGAGTGGCAGTTCGTGCACCGTACCCTCGTAGGTGACCTTGACCATGGCGCTGCCCTGGACAGTGATGAGTTCTTTGGTGTACATTCTCAACTTCATGTGGATGGGGCTCAGGGCTGGTCTGAATGCCTTGTTGCACCACAGTCTCTCAAACATCTTTTTACTCATGATGGATTGGCTAGTGCCAGTGTCCAGTTCCATTGCTACGGGTAAGCCATTCAATTTTACATTTAGCATTATAGGTGGACATTTCATCGAAAATGTGTGCACCTCGTGTACTTCAGCATCTGCCTCCTCTCTCTGAGGTTCGAAATTGCTTTGATCCACCATGGATTGATCTTCCTCTGCCATGTGGTGGTTACCAGGTTTTCCAGAGTTTGCAGCTCATCTACAAGCTCGTTGGAGGTGCCCCATTGTTCCACAGCTCTTGCAAACATACCCTTTGAAGCGACATGAATAGATTGAATGGAAGCCTCCACAACACCAACAAGGTGTGAATTGCCTTGCATTCATCCTTTGTTGGGGACTCTGAGTCATCTGGGTCACCTGAGGCTTGCTGGTAGTTGCAGACTCATGGTTTCTGCCCTGTACATTTTTGCTCACAAACACAGTTCCAGTTAATTTATGAACATTGCTAGCACTTGTGTGCTGAGAGATTTGTTTGGTGTTATCACTGGTGGACATAAACGCCTGTGCTATCGCAATGGCCTTACTGAGGGTCGGTGTCTCTTCAGTCAAAAGTTTTCGTCGGATGGTCTCGTGGCCAATGCTCAGTACAATAAAGTCTCTGAGCATCTGCTCCAGGTAGCCATCAAACTTACATTGTCCTGCAAGTCGCCTTAGCTTGGTGACGTAGCTCGCCACTTCCTGACCTTCAGATCGCTGGCACGTGTCGAACCGATACCTCGCCTTCAGCATGCTCTCCCTCCGGTTAAGGTGTTCCCGAACCAGTGTACACAGCTCCTCATATGACTTATCTGTGGGTTTCATGGGAGCCAGAAGGTTCTTCATGAGGCTGTAGGTCAGTGCCCCGCAGACCATGAGGAGGATCGCTCTCCTTTTTGCAGCACTTCCTTCTCCATCCAGCTCATTGGCTACAAAGTACTGGTCTAGCCATTCGACATAGGCTTCCAAGTCCTCACCCTCAGAGAACTTCTCCAGGATGCCCATAGTTTGTTACATCTTTGCATTGGATTCGTATACTTGTCGCCAGTTATTGTATTGCTAACACAGATGAGGCTGCACACAGGGAGTTTAAAGTAACAGTGACCTCTGTCTTTAATAAGACACTCCAGAGTGAGGAACAGGCCTTAGGAGCCGGCTTATATACAGTGCTCCCAAGGGATGCTGGGATCCCTTGGGATTTCAGGGGATGCGCTTCCTGGTGGCGGCATATGGAAGTGCATGCTTTACAGATACACAACAATTACCATCAATGATCCACCCACTCACACACCCAACCAGCAATCGACATCGCGGTCAACCATGAAGATGAACCCATCATGCCCGACAGTCTGTTCAGACCAGTCACCCCGCAGTGCAGCAATGATCCAACCGACTCACCCATGTCAGGACTTCAACTCAGGCGATCAACCCGGGAACGCAGAGCCCCGGATCGCCTCAACTTGTAAATAACTTGTATCTAAGATTTTGCGGGGAATGATGTTATGTATGTAAACATTTCCAATGTGTAAGACTTGCCACCAGGGGGCGCACCTGTGGGAGACTCAAGGTCACCTGCATACCTCGGCAAGCAGGTATAAAAGGCAGTCTACCATGCTGCTTCCTCACTCTGGAGTTACATTAAAGAGACCAAGGTCACAACAGTTTGAACTTACAATAGAAGAACATAACAGAAATGAAATGGGTTTCTGACAGGAACAAATACATCAGTTATCTCTGCATGTAATGATGAACAGTCTATTGGGCGACACTGACTGGTTTTTGCCAGGCTGGGGGTGGCAGCTGAAATGGAGTAGTGGACTTATCCACTGCTTTTCCTTCTCGATCTTGCCGACTGTAATTTTAAACTGCAGGTGGCAAGGAAACCTGGCCCAAGTCGGTAGGGCCCTCTTTATAAAAGCAGAGCTGATTCCAATAATGTTATCAGCTTATCTAGCCTGAGACCTGAACGGTGGAGCAGCGATATATCCCTCGCCAGGTCAAACCTGCCAGGAATAGGAGCCAGGGCCAAAAGAGGCCCAGTAAGGCAAGTTTTATTTTTTGGTTCCTTATGGGTCAGGAGGATGGGTCCTCCTCTGCACCTCACAAGTAATCCTTGGGCCTTCCCTGCCCTGAGCTCCCCCCCATCTCCTATTTCCTGGAGCACTTACCTAGTGCCGGTAGACCATTCCGCTGATCCCCAGCAGTGGTCATCGGCCAGCCAAATTTGACGGCCGGGCAGCTACTTCCCAGTGACACCCCGTTTTAGTCGGGAAGTTGACAAGCAGCATACTAATGAGGCTCAGCCGTTAAAATCGGCTGAAACTCCCTGCTAGCACTCCTGAACATCCCGGACACTAGCTTTGCCAAGTTCCTGCCCGGAAATTAAAATCGAATCCTAGGTCTGTTAGTGTGATATTTTCATCATTTCAGAATTACTTCCTGTATTATTTTCTGCTAATGTTACAGCATCAGTGAAGCTTGAAGGATTTTGAACACTCTCAGGATAGATACACTTACAATGAGAACTGGTCAACCACATCTCCTTGTAGCTTTTGGGCTGAGCTTTCCAACTGTCTTGAGAAGTGTTACATTGCCCTTCCATATGACTTTCAACTGTACACGAAGATATCAAAGGCTCCAGAGAGAGAGATATCATGTTGCTTCTAAATTTGTGCTACATGAAATTGCAAAAAATAAATTAAAAGCAGCACCTTGTGAGTAGATTCTAAATATTGAACAAAGTCACCAATAAGACTGTGACTGTAAATAGTAAAAATGTTGTGAAAAATAGTCTTCAGTGGCAAAGAAAAATAAATGTTTGTTTCCCTAATATCCAAACTAAAATAGCTGTACTTGGCTTTTTGAAGTTGTTGAAGCAATGTTCTATTTGAATGTTCATTTCAATAGTATTGTATGTTTTTTACCTGAAGAATGCCAAGAGGGACTAAAAATAGACCTGAAACAAATAAAGTGGATGAAATCGAAGTTAAATGAGAGAGAAATTACATAAAAAACTGTAAATATAAAGAATCTATACTCTGCATCTGAGCAATAAGTGGAACATCTAGGAAATTCTCAGCCTGATCAGTGACATTTGAAGAAAGACTGCATCTGTTGGAGACGCATTTAGGTTAATGGTTTTGGCTGAAGAATGTCTGTGACTAGACTTCCTATGCCAGTTGCTACAGCTGAATCTCATCCCATGGTCTGTGTTCACTCAGCTACAGCAGATTATATTGATACTCTGGTTACTTCAACAGATAGCCAACAAATGACACAGTAATCAGATGAGATAAAATAGAATTAAACCCACTAAATTGAAGTTTACTTTAGCAATCAGCTAAGATGGAGCAGCAGTGAACAGAATTATCTGAAAGATTGAACTATGAATGTATAATTAGAAACTAAGCCAGTATCACTAATCAGTGGATTAACATTGGATTGGAGTATATTACAATGTTACAACTGAAGAGTTCTGATAATAACATTATAAACTAAAAGAACGAAGTGGTTTAAATAACTATCAGAGCCCAGAAATTGTTTTTGAATGGTAACACAATTAGTATTTGCTATAGAATATATTGCAGAGTTATAGATTTGTTTCAACAGAGCTTCAAAGGAGAAACTAGGTCTTATACCATAAAGCTTTAATAACAGAAGGACTGTATTGGAGAGTCACCAGCTCACAGCCACAGTAACTAATGCTTAAAAACTTCCAGTGACATTCTTGATTACTCTCCTATTCTAAACAGACTTTAAGTAATCTCAAATGGGACTGTCGAGTATTCAGGCACAATTACAAATTACATAATAAATCAGAAAAGGTTGGAAATACTCAGCAGGTCAGGCAGGATCTGTGGAGAGGGAAACAGAGTTAGCATTTCAGGTCGATGACCCTTTGTCAGAATGGGAAGAAGTTAGAGATATAACAGATTGTAAGCAAGTACACAGGCAGTGAAAGGGGGAAGGGAAGGAAAATAAATCAAATGCATTCCATAAACAATTAGATCAATTAAAGCCATAGGGCCTGAAATTCAGTACTGCTGGAAAGCTGGTGTCCTTTTTGTGGACATTCGTGACAAAATTTTTTCATGGCTGGGCTACCCCATATTCAGCTCCATAGTCAGAGGAGGACAAAAGGTTTGATTAGGGCAGGGAAAATGGAGTACGAGAAGAAGCTTGCAGGGAACATTAAGGCTGATTGCAAAAGTTTCTATAGATCTGTAAAGAGAAAAAGGTTAGTAAAGACAAACGTAGGTTCCCTGCAGTCAGAATCAGGGGAAGTCATAACAGGGAACAAAGAAATGGCAGACCAATTGAACAAGTACTTTGGTTCGGTATTCACTAAGGAGGACACAAACAACCTTCCGGATATAAAAGGGGTCAGAGGGTCTAGTAATGAGGAGGAACTGAGGGAAATCTTTATTAGTCTGGAAATTGTGTTGGGGAAATTGATGGGATTGAAGGCCGATAAATCCCCAGGGCCTGATGGACTGCATCGCAGAGAACTTAAGGAGGTGGCCTTGGAAATAGCGGATGCATTGACAGTCATTTTCCAACATTCCATTGACTCTGGATCAGTTCCTATCGAGTGGAGGGTAGCCAATGTAACCCCACTTTTTAAAAAAGGAGGGAGAGAGAAAACAGGGAATTATAGACCGGTCAGCCTGACCTCAGTAGTGGGTAAAATGATGGAATCAATTATTAAGGATGTCATAGCAGCGCATTTGGAAAGAGGTGACATGATAGGTCCAAGTCAGCATGGATTTGTGAAAGGAAAATCATGCTTGACAAATCTTCTGGAATTTTTTGAGGATGTTTCCAATAGAGTGGACAAGGGAGAACCAGTTGATGTGGTATATTTGGACTTTCAGAAGGCTTTTGACAAGGTCCCACACAAGAGATTAATGTGCAAAGTTAAAGCTCATGGGATTGGGGGTAGTGTGCTGACGTGGATTGAGAACTGGTTGTCAGACAGGAAGCAAAGAGTAGGAGTAAATGGGTACTTTTCAGAATGGCAGGCAGTGACTAGTGGGGTACCGCAAGGTTCTGTGCTGGGGCCCCAGCTGTTTACATTGTACATTAATGATTTAGACGAGGGGATTAAATGTAGTATCTCCAAATTTGCGGATGACACTAAGTTGGGTGGCAGTGTGAGCTGCGAGGAGGATGCTATGAGGCTGCAAAATGACTTGGATAAGTTAGGTGAGTGGGCAAATGCATGGCAGATGAAGTATAATGTGGATAAATGTGAGGTTATCCACTTTGGTGGTAAAAACAGAGAGACAAACTATTATCTGAATGGTGACAGATTAGGAAAAGGGGAAAACGAGACCTGGGTGTCATGGTACATCAGTCATTGAAGGTTGGCATGCAGGTACAACAGGCGGTTAAGAAAGCAAATGGCATGTTGGCCTTCATAGCGAGGGGATTTGAGTACAGGGGCAGGGAAGTGTTGCTACAGTTGTACAGGGCCTTGGTGAGGCCACACCTGGAGTATTGTGTACAGTTTTGGTCTCCTAACTTGAGGAAGGACATTCTTGTTATTGAGGGAGTGCAGCGAAGATTCACCAGACTGATTCCCGGGATGGTGGGACTGACCTATCAAGAAAGACTGGATCAACTGGGCTTGTATTCACTGGAGTTCAGAAGAATGAGAGGGGACCTCATAGAAACGTTTTAAATTCTGATGCGTTTAGACAGGTTAGATGCAGGAAGAATGTTCCCAATGTTGGGGAAGTCCAGAACCAGGGGTCACAGTCTAAGGATAAGGGGTAAGCCATTTAGGACCGAGATGAGGAGAAACTTCTTCACCCAGAGAGTGGTGAACCTGTGGAATTCTCTACCACAGAAAGTAGTTGAGGCCAATTCACCAAATATATTCAAAAGGGAGTTAGATGAAGACCTTACTACTCGGGGGATCAAGGGGTATGGCGAAAAAGCCGGAAGGGGGTACTGAAGTTGCATGTTCAGCCATGAACTCATTGAATGGCGGTGCAGGCTAGAAGGGCTGAATGGCCTACTCCTGCACTTATTTTCTATGTTTCTATGTTTCTAAAAGTGAACAAATGAGTTCCAGCGCTAATGAATCCTTCCAAAGTGGATTTTTCAGCAGTGTGTCTGCCTTAATTTGAGCGTTATCACCACTGAGAAATTCAGCATGCAGGTAAAGATTTCTAATGAGCCAGCTGCTCACTGGCCTTTTTAAAGGCCGGGTTTGCAGCAAAGCCCTGAGGTGGGAAGGAGTCTGGAAGGTTGACTGGTGTAAGAGGTGCAAAGAGAGCCAACAAGTTCACTGATATGGACCTGGAGACACTGATGGATGGTGCGGAGGACAGAAGAAGAATACTGTTTTCTGACGTCGGGAGACCTGGCAGACCGCCAGTACATAATGCATGAAGGGAGATTGCAGGGGAGGTGTCAGGCACCTCCACATAGGTGGGTGCCGGCCAGTCTGCACCTGGCCCTTCCAGGATGGTGATGGGTTGACACCTCCTAGCTATGGGGCGACGGGGATCCTCCTCTCTTTCTGTATCTCCTCCTCCTCCTCAGGTGGTACTGCTGGCTTGACTTCCAGCAGCTGTCCCCTCATGATGGCCAAGTTGTGAAGCATACAGCAGACCATGATGATTATGGAGACCCGTTGAGGAGAGTACTGCAATGTGCAACCAGAGCAATCCAGGCACCGGAATCTCTGCTGAATGATGTCTATGCACTGCTCGATGATGGACCTGGTGGCACAATGAGCATCATTGTATGCATGCTCTGGCGCTGTCCTGGAGTGGCAGAGGAGTGGGCAGCCACAGGGGATATCCCTTGTCCCCAAGCAGCCAACCACAATCCTGAGTCGGGCCAGTGAAGACGGCAGGCACACTGGTCTGGCACAGAATGAATTAATCATGGCTGCTGCCTCCCTTGCTCGCTACCTGTCTGCATGGTGCTGATGGCAACGCCTTCTCTTGCGTGCCGCCCTGCTTCTGAGCAGGTGCTTCTGAGAGGTGTCGCCCTCCCAACACTCCTCCCAACCTCAGGGTGAACCCTGCCAAGCAGGTCTCTGCAGCCCACTAAAGTGTCAGACCTGAAAGTTGTACAAATGTACAGGGGTATGTGCAAACCTCTGAGCAGCACTCAGCAGGTTTAATGGAGCCAAAACAATTAATAAAACTATATCCAGAGATAAATACTGTGGACCATGGAAAATGAAATAAAAACACTAATAATTAATAAAACTATATTAAGAGATAAATACTGCGGAAGCAGGCTGAAAAATGAAATAAAAACAATAATAAGTACTGAAATTTTTTAACTACCAAAAGACCCCAGCGGTGTCGTGTTCGAGCATTGAATCAAAAGTCCTACCTTTCCCTCGGTGAATTTTGCTGTGGTCGTGCCTTTCAGTGGCCCGCACGCTGCAGAGCTCACTGCTGGAATGTCACCTTTACAGCAGCTTCACTGCGCCACTTGTGGCGGAAGTGAGCACTGCTGAAATCTTCCGCGAGCTGAATATGGCTCGGGGAGGGAAAAATAGCCGATCGCGGCGGCCAATTGATTTTTTCGGTCGACCGTCCAAACTCCGCGGTCGCTGTCCCTTCGGGGACGGTGAATTTCGGGCCCATAATAACAGCAATAAAGCAGAGCACAATGCATTCCATTACATAAAGAATTGTGCAATAAATTTGAATAGCTTTGTTACATGCAGCAATTATACTTTCAAATTAAATATAACAATTCACCCTTTCTCCCTCATTTGCTTTCTGGATAAGTCTATTGCGTGGTATGGTACTGAACCACATTATCTGGAAATGTTCAATGCTTGATATGTTGTTCACACTGTACATCAATGAAGTCCAGCGTGATCAGGCATGCAAATTGCAGGCAGGGACATCACCGTCCAAGCACCAACTTCTGAAAATCTATCCCATTGACTCTTACTGATATACTGCTTGCAGGTGCACAGAATTTGCAGGCATGATTCCCTCCCCCCCTAATTTTATAGGTTTCTGGCACTTGAAAAGCTGCCTAGAGGGGTTGGCCTCTAGCACACTTGGCTGCAGAGTGAAAATTCTGGTGAGACAGGAGGTTAAAAATTGCTATGTGGCTCGCACATTTTCCAGGTCCAAAATGGGCGGTATGAAGTTAAATTTTGCTCACAGCGGAAGTCCGCATTCGTCATGTTGGTTTGGCCACTTAAAAGGCCCAGTCGTCACCTGCAACAAAGGCAAGATCATTTAAATATGCTAATAAGAGTCTTGTGTCTAAATCAGGGCCCTTTTGTTAAATTGATGTCCAGGTGTTGCTGAAACATCATTTCCTTAACCCACACAGCAACTAATGGCAGGAACAATTGTCAAGCAGCTTTCACAAGTGGTATTTAAAGGTATTTAAGTCTCTGGTTACTCACTTTTAGATGGCTCGGGTGCTATTGGTCCAAGTTTTTTGCTGTTTTGGCAAGTGTTTGTGATACTGTGAGTTTGTGGAGGGCATTTTCGTGTTTTCAGTTGCTGAACATGGGAATGCCACTGGGCTTACCATTGAGGCTCCCAAATCAGCAGAAGGAGCAGCAGCAAGGAAGGCAGCAAAGACTTGCATAAGCTGAAAGACGAACATCATACCTGGATGTCACAGAGGAGCAGTATGTTAGGTGGTAGCATTTCAACAGGGAGACAGTCACTTACTGTGCCACCTGTTGGAACAAATTTCGAGGCCAACACCAGGACATGCACTGCATTGCTTGTGTCAGTGAAGGTCACCGTGGCTTTAATCTTTTATATCTCAGGCACCTTCCAACCAGCTTCTGGTGACATCAGCAACATCAGTTTCCTGTGCACAAAGCGATCCAGCAGGTCACTGATGCACTCTTAATAAGGTATGAACAATTCATTAATTTCTCTAAGGAGGCTGAAAAGCAGGAAGAAAGAACGTTGACATTTCCCACGTTGCTGGATTCTCGCAGGTGCAGGGCACCATAGACTGCACAGGTAGCCCGGCGTGCTCCGCCTCATCAACCAGCTCGGTTTCTCAAAAGGAAGTGCTTCCATTCGCAGGTCTGTGGGTGGTTTCCTGGCAGCAGTAGTGACTTTTTCATACTGTGTTAGGGCTCAATTGAGCCCATGTTCCACCCAGACTAGGCTGGCTGCTGGGGCTAATCCCTCACCAACTAACTCATCACTCCTGCATTACAACAATGACTGTAATATATTTGCTTTATGGGTTCTTTGCTTAAGAATTCATAACAACACATTGCTATTAAGAACTAATTGGTTTATTAGCAAAAGGTTGAACAATCACAACAGCAACAACAACTTGTATTTATATAGCGCCTTCAACATAATGAAACATCCGAAGGCGCTTCACAGGAGTATTATGTGAAAAAAATTTGACACCGAGCCGCAAAAGTAAAAATTAGCGCAGGTAACCAAAAGCTTGTTCAAAGAAGTATGTTTTAAGGAGCGTTTTGAAGGAGGAGAGAGAGGCAGAGAGGTTTAGGCAGGGAGTTCCAGAGCTTGGGGCCTAGGCAAAAGAAGGTACAGCCACCAATGGTTGAGCGATTACAATCAGGAATGCTCAAGAGGGCAGAATTAGAGGAGCGCAGACATCTCAGAAGTTGTGGGGCTGGAAGAGATTACAGAGATATGGAGGGGCGAGGCCATGGAGGGATTTTAAACTAAGGATGAGAATTTTGAAATAGAGGCATTGCTTAACAGGAAGCCAATGTAGGTCAGCGAGCACGGGGGTGATGGGTGAGTGGGACTTAGTGTGACTTAGGACATGGGCAGCTGAGTTTTGGATCACCTCTAGTTTACGTAGGGTAGAATGTGGGAGGCCAGCCATGAGTGCGTTGGAATAGTCAAGTCTAGAGGTAAAAAAGTATGGATGAGGGCTTCAGCAAGGGATGAGCTGAGAGAGCGGCAGAGACTGGCGATGTTGTTACGGAAATGAAAATAGGTGGTCTTAGTTATGCTGCGGATTTGTGGTTGAAAGCTCATTTCAGGGTCAAGTATGACACCAAGGTTGTGAACAGTGTGGTTCAGCCTCAGACAGGGGTCGGGGAGAGGGATGGAACCAGTATCTCGAAAACGGAATTTGTGGCAGGGACCGAAAACAATGGCTTCGGTCTTTCTAATATTCAATTGGAGAAAATTTCTGCTCATCCAGAACTGGATATTGGAAAAGCAATCTGACAATTTAGAGACCGTGGAGGGGTCAAGAGAAGTGGTAGTGAGGTAGAGCTGGGTATCATCAGCGTACATGTGGAAACTGACCCTGTTTCCAGATGATGTCATCAAGGGGCAACGTGAGAAATAGGAGGGAGGCAAGGACAGATCGTTCGGGGACGCCAAAGGTAACGATACAGAGGTAGGAAGAGAAACCGTTGCAGGTGATTCTCTGGCTACGATTAGATAGATAAGAATGGAACCAGACAAGTGCAGTCCCACCCAGCTGAACGACAGTGGAGAGGCATTGGAGAAGGCTAGAGTGGTCAACTGTGTCAAAGGCTGCAGACAAGTCAAGAAGGACAAGAAGGGATAGTTTGCCTTTGTCACAGTCACAAAGGATGTCATTTGTGACTTTGATGAGAGCTATTTCGGTACTGTGGCAGGTGCAGAAACCGTATTGGAGGGATTCAAACATCGAATTGCGGGAAAGATAGAACGATTGCGGGAAAGATCACAGTACACATTACCAGTTCATCTACCAGGCTCACAACCAATTGCCTTATCATTGTTCCCCTGAACCCAACTGGCTGGTGTTTTATTGAATCTTGTGAACATCTCATGATTGGCTAAGCCACTCCCAAGTCAACAGCTCTACAACTATTTTAGTTGCATCCATAAATCAAATGCCCCCTTATTACAGGGGTAAATTAGATGGCAAACTTTAATACAAGTGCCCCCTGGCTAAAAGAGAGGGGGGGGGGGAATGGGGCACTGAAACCGACAAACTTAAACAAATTAAACTTTAGACATGGTTCAAATTAAAATTTGGTTGCCGGGGGTGATGATGCACTCCAGTCCCTCTGGTGCCCACCTCTCACGGAAGGCCGCGAGCGTACCGATGGACACCACATGCTCCATCTCCAGGGTACACCCTCAACAGCTCTACAACTATTTTTGGTTGTAAACAAAATTAACATTAAGTCAAGTGCCCCCTGATTAAAAGAGGGGGACACTCCAAACACTTTTCAAGTGCCCTTTTTTTTAAGGGCACTAAGAACACAAATTTTACAAGTGCCCCCTGGCTAAAAGGGGAGGGGCACTAAACCCGACAAATTAGACAAATTACACTTTAAACAATAGTATTCAAATTAAAATTTGGCTGCCGGGGGTGATGATGCCCTCCAGTCCCTCCAGCACCTACCTCTCGCGGAAGGCCGCGAGCATATCGGTGGACACCACATGCTCCATCTCCAGGGACACCCTCAACAGCTCTGCAACTCTTTTGTTGCAAAACAAAAAGAAACATTAAATCAAGTGCCCTCTTATTAAAGGGGGGCCGGGGTGGGGGGGGTGGGGGGGTGACACTCCAAACACTTTTCAGGTGCCCTTTTTTTTGGATTTTTTTTTTTGTGTTTTTTTTTAGGGCACCAAGAGGCAAATTATACAAGTGCCCCCTGATTGGGGGGACACTAAAACCAGCAATAAAAACAAATTAAACTTTAAAACATATAAAATCAAATTAAAATTTGGTTGCCGGGGGTGATGATGCACTCCAGTCCCTCCGGCGCCCACCTCTCACAGAAGGCCACGAGCGTACCGGTGGACACCACATGCTCCAGCTCCAGGAACACCCTCAACAGCTCTACAAACCTGTGCGCATACTCACAGGTGCATACATTACACTGACTATATTTTAAAAGTACAGATGTAGTGCCTAAAATCCAGAACCCTCGGAACCGAGGTCATTCCGGATTCTGTGCTTTTCCGGACTTTCGATTTGTTTCTGACGTCACGAATCCAGAAACACCTGAGCCCAGGTTCAGGCAGGAATTGAAGAGTGCAGAGGGTACTATGTACATTCTCTGCACCACCCAGTTCCTCATCCCAGCTATCATCTTCCTCCTGCGCTTCTTCCTCCTCAGGCACGCCAAGGCAACTTTCCTTTGCAAAGCAAGATTGTGCAGCATGCAGCAACCAATTATGAATCTTGATATTTTAAGATAGAACTTCAGGGAGCTTGTGCCATTCACTCACAAATCAGATTTACTGACAATACCGCTGAGAAGGCCACAACAAATTAAGTTTTAAATTATTTTTCAGCGATCAGGAGGAGCAGGTCACCCAAAATAATCTGGGCTGCTGCTGCCCTGGGCTCCCCCCCCCCCCCCCGCCTCTGTGATTGCAACCCACCCCCTGGAGTTAACTTGCTGCTGGTTGGACAGCCTCCGGATATTTAACCGACCCACATCTGGTGAGCTGCACCATGATGCCTGTTTGGGTCGGGCAGCTCGCCTGTTCTATTTAATGAGGCCCAGGCCTCAAAATGGCTCTGGCCTCTTCACTATCAGAATGGCGGTATGGGGTGCTAGCATGCTCCACCAGTCTGCCGCCTGAAAGTTACAATTATCCCCTTGTTTCTTCTTTTCAAGTAACATAGGCACCATGAACTGCGGTAAAATGAAGGCAGCTTCCTGGAAAACAACCACTGACGTGCATTATGATGTTTCTGTGAACGGATACCGCTTGAAGATTAATTGAGTGCAAACGTTCATGTAGGCCATGGACTTGATATGATGAGCTCCAAATGCTCACACGGGTGCTTTCTACAATGCTCTGCACTTCAGATAAGACTGCCATTCAATGAATGCTGTGTGCCCTGTTAAGCTGGTACCTCCTCGCCACAGGAAATGTGATGAAGGTGTTGCCCCTTGCAAACACAGCGTTCATCACTTGCTTTATATAGGTGTGGACTGCAGACCAACTGATGTACCATATGGTGAATTGGAACATTGCAGCGGCATGAAAGCTTCATGCTATGATAGATTTCCCTCCTATGGGGAAAGCTGTTCCTGTAGTCTGCTGGTTATCCTGCAGCAGATGGTATGTTTAACAACTGTCTTTTAAAACTTGAAGCCAATATTATACTGGGGATGCAACATAATTAATAGAACTGGCCTGTGCATTTGCTATTCCTTGAAAGAGAGCAGTTTGCTGAATTTGAAAAAAAACAGAGCAAAGTAAAATCTTTACGAAACACAAAAGAAAAGCCACCAGTAAGGCTTACTGTTGAGTGCTTCAGATGATTTCAAGGTCAGCCCAATTTACCATTGATTTGGATGGCTTGAAAGCCTTAAGATATTAACAATAAAATATCCAAGATATGGTTCAGTGTTTTACACTGGATTGCACAGTGAGATTTAGCTAAAGGTACGGTCCTTAAATGCACTGAGATTTAGTAACAAGTTCTGTCTTTTTGCTGATGAACTGTCTGAATGAATTCAATGAGAAAATCATTCAGAGCAAAAGTATATGATATTTTTTCTTTTTTGTGCTCATCAAGGTGAGGGATGTTACCATTCAGTGTCAGCAGCAAGCCACTCCGATGTCACATAATACATAGAATTCGGCCCAATTGGTCTACGCGGGTGTTTATGCTTCACACGAGCCTCCTCCCACCCTACTTCATCTAAGCCTATCTGCATACCCTTCTATAGAAACATTAAAACATAGAAAATAGGTGCAGGAGAAGGCCATTCGGCCCTTCGAGCCTGCACCGCCATTCAATGAGTTCATGGCTGAACATGCAACTTCAGTATCCCATTCCTGCTTTCTCGCCATACCCCTTGATCCCCCTAGTAGTAAGGACTACATCTAACTCCTTTTTGAATATATTTAGTGAGTTGGCCTCAACAACTTTCTGTGGTAGAGAATTCCACAGGTTCACCACTCTCTGGGTGAAGAAGTTTCTCCTCATCTCGGTCCTAAATGGCTTACCCCTTATCCTTAGACTGTGATTCCTGGTTCTGGACTTCCCCAACATTGGGAACATTCCTCCTGCATCTAACCTATCCAAACCCATCAGAATCCCAAACGCTTCCATGAGATCCCCTCGCACTCCTCCGAACTCCAGTGAATACAAGCCCAATCGATCCAGTCCCTCCCGACATGTCAGTCCCGCCATCCCGGGAATCAGTCCGGTGAACCACCGCCGCACTCCCCTAACAGCAAGAACGTCCTTCCTCAAGCCAGGAGACCAAAACTGCACACAATACCCCAGTTGTGGCTTCACCAAGGCCCTGCATAACCGCAGCAACAACTCCCCGCCCCCGTACCCAAATCCCCTGCCATGAAGGCCAACATGCCACCCGCCCCCTCAACCGCCCGCTGCACCCGCATGCCAACCTTCAATGACCGATGCACCACGACACCCAGGTCTCGCCGCACCCCCCCCCTCCAAATCCGTCACCATTCAGACAATAGTCCGCCTCCCTGCTTCTACCACCAAAGTGGACAACCTCACATCCATCCACACAACACTTCATCTGCCATGCCTTTACCCACACACCCAATCTATCCAAGTTACTCTGCAGCCCTACAGCATCCTCCCCGCAGCTCACACCGCCACCCAACCCAGCGTCATCTGCAAATTTGGAGATACCACACTCAATCCCCTCATCCAAATCATCAATGTACAATGTAAACAAGCTGGGACCCCAGCACAGAACCCTGCGGTACCCCACCAGTCACCGTCCGTCACCCTGAAAAGTACCCACCTACTCCCACTCTTCGCTTCCTGTCTGCCAACTAGCTCCCAATCCACGTCAGCACACCACCCCCAACCCCATGTGCCTTAACCCTGAACACCAATCTCCCGTGTGGTACCCCGTCGAAAGCCCTCCGAAAGTCCAAACATACCACATCAACTGGTTCTCCCCTGTCCACCCTACCGGAAACATCCCCAAAAAACTCCAGAAGACCTTTCTCCCTCATGTACTTACCTAGCTTCTTCTTAAATTCATATGTGCTATTTGCCTTAACTACTCCATGTAGCAGCAAGTTCCACATTCTAACCACTCTCTCGGTAAAGAAACTTAGTTTCTCTTGAATTCCTTATTGGAATTATTCATGACTATCTTATATTTATGACCCGTAGTTTTGGACTCCTCTACAAGTGGAAACATCTTCTCCTTGTCTACCCTATCAAACCCATTCATAATTTTAAACATCTCTATTAGGTCACCTCTCAGTTTTCACATTTCTATGGAAAAGAACCCCAGCCTGTTCCATCTTTCCTGATTCTGGTATACTTGTAAATTTTTTTTGCACCTTTTCCAGTGTCTCTATATCATTTTTGCAATATGGAGAACAGTACTCCAAGTGTAGTCTAACCAACGTTCATTACAGCTCTACAAGATGCAGAGTAATGCTCTCTCTACTCCATCTCAATCTGCTTCTGCTCTAATTTGACATTTTGTAACTTCCCATATCAGCCTTCTGTGGGTTCTTTGATCCTCAATTTAAGGGCAGTTTTGTTTTATGTTCAAAAGTATTTGAATTGAGGCAGTCTAAAAACATTTCACTTCCCGACAGTTAACAGCCAGAGAAAACTTTTAACCTATCAATAGATTCTAATCCAGTCGTCAAGATGAAAGGCCATTGTAATGTTTCACTGCAATATTCAATCTCTCATTTTTCTTTTAATTTCAAACCTGGTGCATGCAGTGAGATGCCAACAGGTAAATGTCTGAAATGATGAAGGGCATTTAGATTATGAGGCTATTACAAATCAGGTGTTCGTTCGTTGCTATTGTATAATTAAAGCATAAATATGAATAAGTAGAACACATCATCAATAGAGCTGTGAATATATACAGGCTTTCAGTCAAATATGTCCTTGTAACTTCAAAATATTCAGCTATCAAACACTTATCCATTGAAATATTATTAACACCGTTTCAACTTGAGTATGATGTCACTGGAAACAAGTGAATACCCCGACTGACTTGTTAAGTAACATGGGAAATTCAAACTTTGCATAGGAATATAATATTCACTAACAGATTTTTGATGGCATGTCTCAGTGAATTATAGCATCCGCTGTTTTAAAATAGCATGGATGCTAAATATGCCTCTATATATATTCCTTTACTTATTTATTTAATTATATGCTGGGCAAGATGGTTTGCAAAATGTACCAGATGGAATTAGATAACTGAGGATAGAAACTGCATTTTTCTATTGTGCAAACGCAGCAGAATTCAGCAGTGGTCAGAATATAAGGCGGAGCTCAGTCATACTGGAGTCTTGAACCCTTTGCACTGGATTACAAAATCTGCTGGGCGAATCCAGGCAGCTCGCCAGTAAAGAGGATTTCAAATTCGGGCCACTGAGACCCTGGCAGCGGCCCTCAGGTAGGTCCTGGGAGAAGGGGAAGCGATCAGGAGGAAAGGAGGAGGGGGAAGTGATCAGGGAGGGAAGGGGCAACCAGGAGGGAAGGGATCGAGAGGGAGGGAGGTGGCTGGCAACGGTCCTCAGTACTGTAGTGGCGTCTGTGGGAGAACTCCTGCACCAGTCAGGAAACAAAAGTTTACTTCTTTCATGGCAGCTGGCAGCAGTCCCTTTAAGGATTGCTTGTTCGGCCACATGTAGACCAGATTTTCCTGAATGCAGACGGCCCGGCACTGGCTGCGCCAGGGCAGACCAATTTTGTATAGGCAGTACAAATGCAAAGGACCTAACGCCTGTTTCAGGCACAGGCCCTGGTTGCTTCTTTTCTTGCTATCACCAATATGGCGGGCGGTGCACATCCAGCACAAAATGAGTGTGTATGCTCCAGGTGACATGCTAGATGCTTTGGTGCCTGTTTTTGCACCTGAAAAACAGGCGAATTGCCATTGAATTTCTATCCCACTGTAACTTTTTGGTTTCCTCTTAATTAGTTCAGTAGAATAGGTTAGATTCTTGCAACTCTGTAATAACACTAGCATACTCCTAGCACAGAGCATTAATCACTATTGCACCCAGTTTCTGAGCATTTTTTGTAATCCTAAACTATTTCTTTAAGAACCCAAACACATAGATCAAAAGCAGGTGTTTCAAGACCACATATTTTAGAGGTGTTTATTGGAAGGAGTTATGGCATAATAAAATAATCAAATATCTGTATTTTAACGAAGAGTCTAAAGCTGAGGCTGAGTGATGCAATTAAAATGAATTAGAAGTAAAAAATGTGTTTCTGATGTCCAGTTTGGTAAGGAATTATTTTTACCTTAAAAAAAATCTTACTGATGGGCATGTAGGCAGATGCTTATACTCACTCCACTGGGAACAGGATGCACAGCAGGTATCTCCCTAACATTAGACAAGTCTACAAATCATTCCGACAACTGGAACCATGAGATTTAACCAGGCTAAAAAAGGGCAACCCCAGAAAACCTTGCATGCCCTCCAAGGCCATTTCTGCAGACCACTCAAGTTTTCACATTTGTTTTGTCACTGAGGAATGGCAAAAATCTGTTTGTCATAAGGATAAACGTCTTTCAGGTGCTTTGAGATAGCAATGTTATTCGCAATGTGTCTGAAGTGAATTGCATCCTTATTGTACCCAAAACCTTTTTCTTAGAAGTTACAATACCTTGAATTTTTTGAGCAAAAGTTATGACAGTTGGAATTGCTTGATCAGCTACAAGTAGCATCGAACAATTCTATCAGGTTTTCTGTGCTGCCAGTATGCTAATGTAAGACAGGTGCTGCTTTGTGCTAACTAAGTCCTCAAGAGGAAAATTGGGTGCAAAGTCAAACCACATGTCGAGTGCAAGGGAAAGTGTGATGTGATGAAGCAGGCACTTTCTGAAATGTCAACTGTACTGGATGCTTGCAGATTATGTTGTACTCTGTGGGCTGAGCTGAGCACTTTGCCAGGTGGACAGAAAGTCACAAGAGGTTAGAGGGTCAGGCTTAGCTCACTGCTGTGGATGGCATGTTAAATTGAAGTGTTGACGTAGACGTTCTGCAAAACTGCAGGTGTTTTGCTTCACAATGAGATTTCTTGGAAAGTTTTTTTGAAACTATATTTCAGTGTATATGTATATATATAGATATATATAGTTTCTCCAGGGAAAAAAAAACAAAATACAGCTTTTCTTATTGTGTTTAGAATCATGTTGTTTTGTTGTAAAAACACAGCTATTTGTTATTTGCCAAATATTTTCCAATACAAATTATGCCTGGATTTGATTATGTTTATTATACAATGCATTACATTCATAAAAAAATAACTTTACATTCAACCTCAGCCATGATCATATTGAATGGTGGTGCAGGCTCGAAGGACCGAATGGCCTACTGCTGCACCTATGTTCTATGTTTCTATGTTTCTATTGTCTTGAAAAAAGTAAGATGCTACAACAATTAGGAGAATATACATGAAGTTAGAAAATCACAATATGAACTATATTCAGTAGTAATAATTACAACATCTCAATGATATACCTATATTTATTGTCATTTTAATGGAGTAAATATGCCAAAGTTGTAAATTGTATATTTCTTTGATCACCTACATAATCCTGTTTCAACAACAGCAACAACAACTTGTATTTAAATAGCACCTTTAACATAGTAAAATGGCAAAACACATAGGAGGCGAAATTATCCCTTTTTAAAACCCCGTTCGCGTCTCTGGAGGGGGTGGAGGAGACTTTTCGGCCAGGGGAGGGAAGCGCTATCACCACCCGGGCAATTGCCCGGGAGTTTGCGGAGGCGCTGCCATGGTTAGCGCCACAGACCGCTGCATAATCGGCAATGACACAATCGCCATGCATGGCGACCCCGCACTGCCCCGCACTGACCCCTTAATGCCCCGTGAGGGAAATTGCCCCCGGGCCGTGAGGATGCCATGAGCAGATGTCAATGCCAGTTTCATGGGTCACAAAGCTGGCCGACATCCACTCTCCTTAAAGGGGAGGGCACCACGCCCCATGCTGCCATCTTTTTTTGATTGCCGATTCTCGGGTCGGCTCTATGATGGTGGCCCTAGTGTGGTCCGGGCTGCTATCGTGTAGTCCGGCACACTCCGTCTTGGTGTTCAGCAACCCTCTCCTTTAAGCAGAGGGGCATTGAAGCGCATCAGAGCTACATGGAGCATCCGCATAGCGCTTCCCTCACCTCCCCAGTACTGCCCCAGTGATACCGCCTCCCCCCCCGTCCCCCCCTCCCCTCCACTGAAACAAAGTCAACCATGCCAGGTTTCCCTCCACTTCTGTTGAGGGTCGGTAAGCCAAATTCAGCGGTGGGGGGCGGGACTTCTGCACCAGCCCCAGATGGTTACTGCCGCCAATACTTGCTATGGACAGAAGTTAACATTTAAATACAGAGATAATCAAGGTGTTTCACTGCTTGACACAAATGTGAGAAATATTCTGGTTAAATTATTCACTATTTAGAAAGAATAGTTTTAGAATTAAAAATATTCATTCAGACATGTCTTGTTTAAGTTATTTGAAATATGCACTATTATAAACAAGAATGTAAAATTATATTAGAAAATGCAGGAACTTCTCTTTAAAGTAATAATCTTACAGTTACAAAAATGTAGAAACTCCATATTATTATGTTCATAATGAGGGTTTACTCATAGAATGAGGAACTACTTTATTAGATTGTGCACTTCTTATAATATCAATCTAGTAATATAAAATGTTCCCTGAATTTTAATATGACAGCAGTTTCAAATCTAAAACAAAACTTTGTGAACACAATTTTTAATTATTAGTATTTTTAAAATTATTACGACAATGTGAAAAACTAAATTAGGAAAGTTTGTTGATATTCCCAGTCATGTCTTAAATGAGTTTACTCAGCTTCTCCATAAAAGAGGCTGGACAAGGTGATCTGTTGTGCAGTCAACTGCCGCAAGGTGGACAAGAGTAATTTAAGTTATTCTCCTTCAGGTTGTCCCTCTGGGGAAATGTGTTTGTTAGACTTGGTATTTTCCTCAATGGCTTGGTGAGAGATATAGGCCCCAAGTTTCCACATGATTTGCTCCTGATTTTTAGAAATTCTTAGAAATCGGAATTCTCGGCATTTAGTTTGCTCCAGTTCTAGTCAGTTAGAACAGTTTCACTTTGGAACAGAATTTTTCTTTCAAAAGGGGGCGTGTCCGGCCACTTACACCTGTTTTCAAAGTTTCGTCAGTGAAAACTTACTCCAAACTAACTTAGAATGGAGTAAGTGAAGATTTTTGTACGCTCGAAAAAACCTTGTCTACATTTTAGAAAATCAGGCGTAGGTTACAAATCAGGCGTAGGGAATGGTGGGGGGGGGGGGTTAAAGGGAAGTTTACAAACATTAAACACTTCAGTTTTACAAATAAAGAGCCATCATCAATAATAAATGATAAATACATCAATAAATCAACCACTAAATCAATCAAAAACAATTAATAAGAAATAATTTTTTTTTCAAAAAATCAATCAATAAAACATTTTCTACTTACCGACTGCAGCACCGGGAGCCCTCCAACAGCATGCTGGGATCCCCCCCCCCATTGTATCTCTGTCAGTGTCTCTATCTCTCTGTCTGTCTGTGTGTGTCTCTCATTCTCTGTCTGTCAGTGTCTGTGTTTCTGTCAGCGAGGGGAGAGGGAGGAGGGGGGTAGAGGGAGAGAGGGGGGGAGCAGAGGGAGGGAAGGGGGAGGGATCGGGGAGAAGGGGGAGGAATGGGGGAGGGATGGGGGAGAAGGGGGGAGGGGGGAGAAGGGGATAAAGGGGAGAAGGGGGAGAAAGGAGATGGGGGGGAAAGGAGATGGGGGGAGGAGATGGGGGGGAAGGAGATGGGGGGGAGAAGAAGATGGGGGAAGGAGATGGGGGGAAAGGAGATGGGGGAGAAGAAGTTGGGGGGGAAGGAGATGGGGAGGGGGGAGAAGAAGATGGGGGGAAGGGGAAAGGAGATGGGGGGAGAAGAAGTTGGGGGGGAAGGAGATGGGGAGGGGGGAGAAGGAGATGGGAGGGAAGGAGATGGGGGTGGGAAGGAGATGGGGGAAGGAGATGGGGGGGAGGAAGGAGTGGTGGGGGGGGAAGGAGATTGGGGGGGGGAAGGGGGAGGGAGGCTGAACAGGCCGGGCCCGAGACTTCGGGCAGGGCCCGTCCCCAGCACCAGATTTACAGGTAGGTGGCGTTGGGTCGGGTCGGGGGGGTGGTGGGAGGGAGGTCGGCTCGGTTCGGGTCGGGGGGAGGGAGGGAGGGAGAGGGAGGTCACGGCGAGGAGAGGGAGGTCAGGTCGGGGAGAGGGAGGTCAGGTCGGATCCAGTCCGGGGGCGGGGGCAGGTGGGAGTGGGAGTCGGGTCGGGTCCAGTCGGGGGGGGACCGGGAGTCGGGTCGGGTCCGGGGGGCGGGGGGGGGAGCGGGAGTCGGGTCGAGTCCGGTCCGGGGGGGGTGTGGGGTAGAGCGGGAGTCGGGTCGGGACTAGTCAGGGGGGGGGGGGGGGAGCGGGAGCGGGAGTCAGGTCCGATCCGGTCCGGAAGCGGGAAGCGGGAGTCGAGTCGAGTCGGGAGGAAGCAGGAGCTGGCCATGGGAGGAGCCTTATTCACGCAGCCTCAGTGAGGCCATTGGGCCAGGGCTCGGGGCTGCGTGCTTCGGCCCCTCCCACACAGTTTCGGGCGCCTGAAGCTACTGCACATGCGCGCCCACTGTAGCGCGCATATGCAGAGGTCCCGGCACTGTTTTCAGCGCAGGGATCTGGCTCCGCCCCCTACAGCTCCTGCTGTGCTGCGTCGAGGGCCAGAGGACCTGCAGGGAGGTGGAGAATACGGAGGTTTTTTTTAGGCGCACTTTGTGGCGCGAGAAACGGGCGTCCAGGTCGGGACTGCGCTGTTCTAGGCGCGGCTCGAAACTTGGGCCCATTATTTGGAGCATAATCTCTCATCCTCCCGTCAATGCTGGCTATCGATGTTGAAAAATAGCATGCGTGTGATGTTACTGTAATGTTGAATCTGTTCTCATTTTAAAATAAATGAAGAATCTTCATTCGGGTTAAATTATTCCTATCAAATTTTGTCATTTTTAAAAGAAAGAAAATAAAGCCAAAATTACCACATCTATAAACTATTTATTATCATACAAAGAATTCAGTAAATCCCCACTTTATTCCATCTCATATAGCACTGTACATCATATATATTGCCATATAAAGGATAATATATAAGCTGAAGCATATTTTGAGGAGTGCTTTGAGATGTCATCAGAAAGAAACAAGGATATATATATAAAATATATGAGATCACTTTCTTTAATGAAACTGTCACACTTACCAGGGATCAAATTTTAAAATAATAGCTGAGACACATTATTAAGTTGATATGGATTTTAGGGAGGCCCACAGTACAAATCAAATAATATAGATGGTTGATACACAGAAAAGTCCAGTCAAATTCAAATCTGGCTTACGAATAACCATAAACAAAACCATTCCAGTTTACCAGCAATGCAGTTTTAATACAAAGAATCAGGACCATAAGATCAAATAATATGTACAGAAAAGTGACTATCATGATAATAATATATTACATAGAAACATAGAAACATAGAAAATAGGTGCAGGAGCAGGCCATTCGGCCCTGCGAGCCTGCACCACCATTCAATATGATCATGGCTGATCATGCAACTTCAGTACCCCACTCCTGCCTTCTCTCCATACCCCCTGATCCCTTTAGCCATAAGGGCCACATCTAACTCCCTTTTGAATAAATCCAATGAAATGGACTCAACAACTTTTTGTGGTAGAGAATTCCACAGGTTCACAATTCTCTGGGTGAAAAAGTTTCTCCTCATCTCAGTCCCAGATGTCTTACCCCTTATCCTTAGACTGTAACCCCTGGTTCTGGACTTCCCCAACATCGGGAACATTCTTCCTGCATCTAACCTGTCCAATCCCGTCAGAATTTTATATGCTTCTATGAGATCCCCTCTCATGCTTCTAAATTCCATTGAATATAAGCTTAGTCGATCCAGTCTTTCTTCATATGTCAGTCCTGTCATCCCGGGAATCAGTCTGGTCAAACTTTGCTACATAGCAAGAATGTCCTTCCTCAGATTAGGAGACCAAAACTTCACACAATACTCAAGGTGTGGTCTCACCAAGACCTTGTACAACTGCAGTAAGACCTCCCTGCTCCTATATTCAAATCCTCTCGCTATGAAGGCTGGCATGTCATTTCCTTTCTTCACCGCCTGATGTACCTGCATGCCAACTTTAAATGACTGATGTACCATGACACCCAGGTCTGTTTGCACCTCTCCTTTTCCTAATCTGTCACCATTCAGATAATAATCTGCCTTCCTGTTTCTGCCACCAAAGTGGATAACCTCACATTTATCCACATTATACTGCATCTGCCATGCATTTGCCCACTCACCTAACCTGTCCAAGTAACCCTGCAGCCTCTTAGCATCCTTCTCACAGCTCACACTGCCACCCAGATTAGTGTCATCTGCAAACTTTGTGATATTACATTCAATTTCTTTGTCTAAATCATTAATGTATATTGTAAATAGCTGGGGGCCCAGCACTGAACCTTGCGATACCCCACTAGTCACTGCCTGCCATTCTGAAAAGGACCCGTTTATTCCCACTCTTTGCTTCTTGTCTGCCAGCCAGTTCTCTATCCATATCAATACATTACCCCCAATCCCATGTGCCTTAATTTTGCACACTAATCTCTTGTGGGGAACCTTGTCAAAAGCCTTTTGAAAGTCCAAATACACCACATCCACTGGTTCTACCTTATCCACTCTACTAGTTACATCCTCAAAAAATTCTAGAAGATTTGTCAAGCATGATTTCCCTTTCATAAATCCATGCTGACTTGGACGGATCCTGTCACTGCTTTGCAAATGCGCTGCTATTACATCTTTAATAATTGCTTCTAGCAATTTCTCCACTACCGATATCAGGCTAACCGGTCTACAATTCCCTGTTTTCTCTCTCCCTCCTTTTTTAAAAATGGGGTTACATTAGCTACCCTCAAATCCATAGGAACTGATCCAAAATCCATGGAATGTTGGAAAATAAACACCAATGCATCTACTATTGCGAGGGCCACTTCGTTAAGTACTCTGGGATGCAGACTATCAGACCCTGGGGATTTATCGGCCTTCAATCCCATCAATTTCCCTAACACCATTTCCTGACTAATAAGGATTTCCCTCAGTTCCCTCAGTTCCACCTTCTCGCCAGACCCTCGGTCCCCTAGTATTTTCGGGAGGTTATTCGTGCCTTCCTTAGTGAAGACAGAACCAAAGTATTTGTTCAATTGGTCTGCTGTTTCCTTGTTCCTCATTACGAATTCACCTGATTCTGACTGCAAGGGACCTACATTTGTCTTCACTAATCTTTTTCTCTTCACATATCTTTAGAAGCTTTTGCAGTCAGTTTTTATGTTCACTGCAAGCTTACTCTCATACTCTATTTTCCCCCTCCTAATTAAACCCTTAGCCCTCTGCTGAATTCTACATTTCTATCCCTAATTTCCCTTGTTTACCACGGTTGAACCACCTTCCCCGTTTTATTTTTACGCCACACAGGGATGTACAATTGTTGTAGTTCATCCATGGGATCTTTAAATGTCTGCCATTGTCTATCTACCATCAACCCTTTAAATATCATTCGCCAGTCCATCCTAGCCAATTCATGTTTCATACAATCGAAGGTACCTTTCTTTAAGTTTGGGACCCGAGTCTCTGAAATAATGGATCACTCTCCATCTTAATAAAGAATTCTACCATATTATGGTCATTCTTCCCAAAGGGCCTCGCACAACAAGATTGCTAATTAATCCTCTCTCATTACACAAGACCCAATCTAGGATGGCCTGCTCTCGAGTTGGTTCCTCGACATCTTGGTCTAGAAAAGCATCCCTTATACACTACGGGAAATTCTCCTCCACCGTATTACTACCAGTTTGGTTAGTCCAATCTATATGATACTTAAGGTGTTGACAGTGGATGGGGTTGACAGTGGATGGGCAATAGCAGATATTTAGAGACCGCATGGATGAACTACAACAATTGTACATCACTGTCTGGCGTAAAAATAAAAAAGAGAAGGTGGCTCAACCGTGGCTATCAAGGGAAATCAGGGATAGTATTAAAGCCAAGGAAGTGGCATACAAATTGGCCAGAAATAGCAGTGAACCCAGGGACTGGGAGAACTTTAGAACTCAGCAGAGGAGGACAAAGGGTTTGATTAGGGCAGGGAAAATGGAGTACGAGAGGAAGCTTGCAGGGAACATTAAAATGGACTGCAAAAGCTTCTATAGATATGTAAAGAGAAAAAGGTTAGTAAAGACAAATGTAGGTTCCTGCAGTCAGAATCAGGGGAAGTCATAACGGGGAACAAAGAAATGGCAGACCAATTGAACAAGTACTTTGGTTCGATATTCACGAAGGAGGACACAAACAACCTTCCGGATATAAAAGGGGTCAGAGTGTCTAGTAAGGAGGAGGAACTGAGGGAAATCCTTATTAGTTGGGGAATTGTGTTAGGGAAATTGATGGGATTAAAGGCCGATAAATCCCCAGGGCCTGATGGTCTGCATCCCAGAGTACTTAAGGAGGTGGCCTTGGAAATAGCGGATGCATTGACAGTCATTTTTCAACATTCCATACACTCTGGATCAGTTCCTATGGAGTGGAGGGTAGCCAATGTAACCCCACTTTTTAAAAAAGGAGGGAGAGAGAAAACAGGGAATTATAGACCGGTCAGCCTGACATCGATAGTGGGTAAAATGATAGAATCAATTATTAAGGATGTCATAGCAGCGCATTTGAAAAGAGGTGACATGATAGGTGCAAGTCAGCATGGATTTGTGAAAGGGAAATCATGCTTGACAAATCTTTTGGAATTTTTTGAGGATGCTTCCAGTAGAGTGGACAAGGGAGAACCAGTTGATGTGGTGTATTTGGACTTTCAGAAGGCATTCGACAAGGTCCAACACAAGAGATTAATGTGCAAAGTTAAAGCACATGGGATTGGGGGTAGTGTGCTGACATTGATTGAGAACTGGTTGGCAGACAGGAAGCAAAGAGTAGGAGTAAATGGGTACTTTTCAAATGGCAGGTAGTGACTAGTGGGGTACCGCAAGGTTCTGTGCTGGGGCCCCAGCTGTTTACATTGTACATTAATGATTTAGACGAGGGGATTAAATGTAGTATCTCCAAGTTTGCAGATGACACTAAGTTGGGTGGCAGTGTGAGCTGCGAGGAGGATGCTATGAGGCTGCAGAGTGACTTGGATAGGTTAGGTGAGTGGGCAAATGCATGGCAGATGAAGTACAATGTGGATAAATGTGAGGTTATCCACTTTGGTTGTAAAAACAGAGAGATAGACTATTATCTGAATGGTGACAGATTAGGAAAAGGGGAGCTGCAACGAGACCTGGGTGTCATGGTACATCAGTCACTGAAGGTTGGCATGCAGGTACAGCATGCGGTTAAGAAAGCAAATGGCATGTTGACCTTCATAGCGAGGGGATTTGAGTACAGGGACAGGGAGGTGTTGCTACAGTTGTACAGGGCCTTGGTGAGGCCACACCTGGAGTATTGTGTACAGTTTTGGTCTCCTAACTTGAGGAAGGACATTCTTGCTATTGAGGGAGTGCAGCAAAGGTCCACCAGACTGATTCCCGGGATGGCGGGACTGACACAGCAAGAAAGACTGGATCAACTGGGCTTGTATTCACTGAAATTCAGAAGAATGAAAGGGGATCTCATAGAAACGTTTAAAATTTTGACGAGTTTAGACAGGTTAGATGCAGGAAGAATGTTCCCAATGTTGGGAAAGTCCAGAACCAGGGGTCACAGTCTGAGGATAAGGGGTAAGCCATTTAGGACCTAGATGAGGAGAAACTTCTTCACCCAGAGAGTGGTGAACCTGTGGAATTCTCTACCACAGAAAGTTGTTGATGCCAATTGACTAAATATATTAAAAAAGGAGTTACGACTAGGGGGATCAAGGGTTATGGCAAGAAAGCAGGAATGGGATATTGAAGTTGCATGTTCAGCCATGAACTCATTGAATGGCGGTGCAGGCTCGAAGGGCCGAATGGCCTACTCCTGCACCTATTTTCTATGTTTCTATGTTTCTATGTTTCTAAAGTCACCCATGATAACTGCTGTACCTTTATTGCACACATCCCTAATTTCCTGTTTGATGCCATCCCCAACCTCACTACTACTGTTTGGTGGTCTGTATACAAATCCCACTAATGTTTTCTGCCCTTTGATGTTTCGCAACTCTATCCATATAGATTCCACATCATCCAAGCTAATTTCCTTCCTTACTATTGCGTTAATCTCCTCTTTAACCAGTATCGCTACCCCACCTCTTTTTCCTTTCTGTCCATCCTTCCTGAATATTGAATATCCCTGGATGTTGAGTTCCCAGCCTTGGTTCCCCTGGAGCCGTGTCTCCGTAATCCCAATTACATCATATCCATTAACAGCTATCTGCGCAGTTAATTCATTCACCTTATTACGAATGCTCTTTGCATTGAGACTCAGAGCCTTCAGGCTTGTTTTTTTTAACATCCTTTGTCCTTTTAGAATTATGTTGTAATTTGTCCCTTTTCAGCAAGATATATCTTCTCTGACGTAAAATAAACATGCATATTATTGTCTCACAAAACTTCCTCATTTGTCACATGGTGTGAAGCTACATGGCAAACTACAAGCTGTGATAATAGCAATAATAATGCACTAAATAAACTAATGGCATGATTTGAATGGAAAATGTCAATAAAAGCTGCACCATTTATTAAATGACTAATATTATTTGTAATACAAAATAAAAAGAGAAAAGAATGGCATTTTTATTACACTGTTATTGTGAATTTTTCCGTGCTTCATTAATTTAGCCAATCGCCAATATTAGGGAAAGAAAATGGATGTGAGAAGTTGCAGAGAAAATTCAATACATTTGTTTTGATAATACCTTGAAGTACAGCAAAAACTATAAGTGAGAAGGAATAGTCCAGTAATCACATCTCTTCAGTTATGCTGTAATACATCATACCACTTGGTTTGCATCTGGAATCCTTGGGCTGGACTTTCTACTTTGTTCACTTGGGCCCAAAAAATGGGCGATGTTCCAGCCATAGCGATGCTGCAACCTAACCAAGGCTGGGAACGCAACATCCAGGGGCACATTAGCCTGGATGATGCGGAATCTATATGAGGAGAGCTGCGAAATACCAAAGGGCAGAAAACGTTAGTGGGAGTTGTGTACAGACCATTAAACAGTAGTCGGGAGGTTGGGGACGGCATCAAACCGGAAATTAGGGACGTATGCAATAAGGGTACAGCAGTTATCATGGGTGACTTTAATTTACATATAGATTGGGCTAACCAAACTGGTAGCAATACTGTGGAGGAGGATTTCATCGAGTGTATAAAGGATGGTTTCGAGACCAATATGTCAAGGAACCAACTAGAGAGCAGGCCATCCAAGACTGGTCTTGTGTAATGAGAGAGGATTGATTAGCAATCTGGTCATGCGAGGCACCTTGGGGAAGAGTGACCATAATATGGTAGAATTCTTCATTAAGGTGGAGAGTGACACAGTTAATTCGGAGACTAGGGTCCTGAACTTAAAGAAAGGAAACTTCGACGGTATGAGATGTGAATTGGCTAGGATAGACTGGTGAATGATTCTTAAAGGGTTGACGGTGGATAGGCAATGGCAGACATTTAAAGATCACATGGATGAACTACAACAATTGTACATCCCTGTGTGGCGTAAAAATGAAAAAGGGAAGGTGGCTCAACCGTGGCTAACAAGGGAAATTAGGGAAAGTGTTAAGTCCAAGGAAGAGGCATGTAAATTGGCCAGAAAAAGTAGCAAACCTGAGGACTGGGAGAAATTTAGAATTCAGCAGAGGAGGACTAAGGGTTTAATTAGAAGGGGAAAATAGAGTATGAGAGTAAGCTTGCAGGGAACATAAAAACTGACTGCAAAAGCTTCTAAAGATATGTGAAGAGAAAAAGATTCGTGAAGACAAATGTAGGTCCCTTGCAGTCAGAATCAGGTGAATTCATAATGGGGAACAAGGAAATGGCAAACCAATTGAACAAATACTTTGGTCCTGTCTTCACTAAGGAAGACATGAATAACCTCCTGAAAATACTAGGGGACCGAGGGTCGAGAAAGAAGGAGGAACTGAGGGAAATCCTTATTAGTCAGGAAATAGTGTTATGGAAATTGAAGGGACTGAAGGCCAATAAAGCCCCAGGGCCTGATAGTCTGCAGCCCAGAGTACTTAAGAAGTGGCCCTAGAAATAGTAGATGCATTGGTGGTCATTTTTCAACACATGTGCAGAAGGGGAGAGAGATCGAGAGAGGAGAGAGAGAGAGAGAGAGAGATAGAGAGAGAAAGGAGGAAGGCAGAGACAAAGAGGTAGGAGAAAAGAGAGAGAGAAAGAAAGACAGAGAAATATGTTTGACAGCGATGAAAGTGGGAGAGATGTGGAGATGGGGAGGAAGAGGAGGCCAACGAGGCCCTCGTGGTGCACTCCCGCTGGGCCCAATTGACTGGGGTGGTGTGTGGTGAGAAACCAGCACCATGGGCGTACCGCAGGTTATGGGGCAAGATAGCCGAGGTCGTCTCGTCTGCATCCCTCATATCCAGGGGCTCCGACCAGTGCCGCAATCGCTGGAACAGCCTCGTTGCTTCAGCAAGAGTATGACTTTAAGTATGACTTAAAATTTTAATGACGCACATTCTAAGTATAATAATCATTATAATGGTAATTCTCCTGGATTGAATGTAAGCTTTTTATTCTAACATATAACATATATCATCCCCGCTAAGAACTGGACAGGGCCATGAACCAGTGCCCGTTTTAAGTCTCTCTGTCTGCTGTCACTTACACAGGGACCCAGCATGGACAGGGGGAGAGCTGCCTTTGCTCACTGTCTGGCCTGGGACACTTTTGGACATCAGCTACTGTCATTGAATTGTGAACACAACCCCTATTAGCATATAATGTTTGAAACTCTTGTGTATAAATGACATAACCTAGTCAAGTAGCTTATGCCATGCTCTATTCACGTATGCAGAGGAAGATATCTCATAATCGGGCTCAGCAGAGGTACACCGGGGGAGGCCCTGCTGTAATACGGACCCTCACCGACCTGGAGGAACGTGTTGCAGCACTAGTGGGGGCCCACAGTCGAGCGGTCACCACCCGTGGTGTTGCCGGACCATCCCATGTGCCACGTGAGTAATGTGTCAAGCAGTGTAAGAACTATGTGACATCATTTCATTCTCATATCATAGACAAATGATGTCATGTTATGAATGCAGCCTCTGTGCGACTCTCTGCCAAGCTCAGGTCGCCAACATAAGAACATAAGAACAGTCCATCTGGCCATCTGTCCCCTTCTCTGTCTGCACTCCATAAACCCTCGCTCCCTTATCATTCGGTCTATCTGTGACTGATGCAGCCTCCACACTCTCTGGCGCAGTGATTTCCACATAGATGTACTGCCATCGATACTACCATATGATGCATTAATATGTAACGTTTCTCTGTCACATTTATGGGATTAGCGCTGTTCCTCCTACGTATGCCAGCTCGGTGCAACAATGCTTTCTGCTTGAATAATCTCAATTGTGTCTTGCAGCTTTACCAGCTCCAGAGGCGCAATGGGAGGACAGACGCTGACATGGACCTGACCCACTGCATGTGTCATTCACCACGGGTGGTGAAGAGGAGGAGACAACCGAGCCCAAGGAGGAGGAGGAGGAATACCTGGACACAGAGGAGGATGCCCCTTGCATCCCTCTGTCTGGGGAACCTGCGGCCACGATGGGGATCTCAACGCAGGAGGTACCGGAACCAAGCAGCATGCAGTTGGCGACACCAGGGCGCACATTAGTGCAGTTGCAGACCCCACGGAGGCCGGGTCAGCGGCTTGCGCAAAGGCTTACCCTGGACCACTGCATGGAGCGCCTGGCACGACTGTGCGAGGAGTCTGTCGCGATCCAGCGTGAGCAGCTCCAGGTGTTTGTGGAGTTCACGCAGGAATTCTCCCGGGTGTCTGCTAGCCAAGCGGAGGCAACGCAGCAGATGATCCTGGAGTTGCATGGAATCTCCTCCTCCAACCATGCCATGCAGCATGTGTTCTTGGTGGTACACGCGTTGCACCCTGAGCTCCCGTGACCACAAGCACCGCCATACAGGTGGGTCAGGAGGATGCACCACCTCCTGACTCGGAAGACGATCCCCCTGTTTTGTCTTCCCCACCAACAGACCCCCAACAGGCGATCATTCCAGCATGTCCCCCACCACGGCAGGAAGTCTTGCCATCGCCCACTGCACGCTGGGTTTGCAGCAGTACCCGGGGACCAAAATGGGTGGGTGAGGCAACAACACGGGGGGGGGGGGTGCAGGATCTGGAGGGAAACGTGGCCGCAGGTAGGGAGGTGGGTGCACTCTTTTTAATATTGTTCCTATTGTTCACATTTATTGTTGGTGTTGTCATTTCACTGTTGGGGTGTGGGTGGGTGGGGGGTGGTTGGGTGGTGGGTAGGGGTGGGAGGGTGTTTTGATGTTTGTAATTGAAAAATTACGTTCAAAAGTTGTCATTTTGTTAAAACCATTTTATTTCACTTTACAATTGTTGTGCAGTGTCTTCTAATAACGTAAGTTAAAATAGAACATTAGTGCAACTGTTGTTAAACAATGTCCAGGCCAGACCAAGTAAGTATGAAATGTCACTTATATATATAAATAAAAGAAAACATCTAATTGTGAGTGTATCTCTCTTTAAAAGGCATTTAAATAATTCACAAACTATCTAAGCCTTGGTTTAAGAGGCCTCCTGTCTTCCTCCGACGTTCAAAATGGCATTCATAGTGCCCAGTTGTGTGAGGAAGGCCAGGCAATAGCAACTATTCTCCAGCGATGTCCTCGGCGAGTGATCAGCCCGGCGATGTGCTGGCAATGTGCCGAAAGTTGGACTGGGCAATGTGTGGGCGATCACCTCAGCGATGTGAGCCAAAAGTTGAGCCGGGCGATGTGTCGGCGATAAACACGGCGATGTGTCCCAACTTTCCATTTTTGGGCGATATCAGCCCTTTTTGGGCGATATATGGGCACTAGCCCAGCGATGTGAAGTGGAAAGTCTAGCCCCTTATGTTTGTAGCTGAAGTGGACCCCGCAATTGGAGATTGGTACAAGTGGACTTAATGAGCTATCTAAATCTGTTGCAAATTACATTCATGGTCCATAGTGTACAAAAGGTTAACACTTGTCTTTTAGTTGCTCTGAACAATCTTACAAATTAATCTTTCGAAGATGTTGTTTTGGAAGATATAATAATTACTTTTGTTGATGAATCACATGGTCAGTATTCCGCTACTGATGACTGAAATCAAAATTGAGAAACAATCACAGTATCTGACATTTGTCTTCACGAATCTTTTTCTCTTCACATATCTATAGAAGCTTTTGCAGTCAGTTTTTATGATCCCAGCAAGCTTACTCTCATACTCTATTTTCCCCCTCCTAATTAAACCCTTTGTCCTCCTCTGCTGAATTCTAAATTTCTCCCAGTCCTCAGGTTTGTTGCTTTTTCTGGCCAATTTATATGCCTCTTCCTTGGATTTAACACTATCCTTAATTTCCCTTGTTAGCCACGGTTGAGCTACCTTCCCCGTTTTATTTTTACTCCAGACAGGGATGTACAATTGTTGAAGTTCATCCATGTGATATTTAATTGTCTGCCATTACTTATCCACCGTCAACCCTTTTAGCATCATTTGCCAGTTTCACGTCTCATACCATTGAAGTTACCTTTTTTTAAATTCAGGACCTCAGTCTCTGAATTAACTGTGTCACTCTCCATCTTAATGAAGAATTCTACCATATTATGGTCACTCTTCCCCAAGGGGCCTCGCTCAACACGATTGCCAATTAATCCTCTCTCATTACACAAGACCTAGTCGAGGATGGCCTGCTCTCTAGTTGGTTCCTCGACATATTCTACTTCCCCTCTTGAATTTTCTCTTGCTTCATGCTGCCTTGGTTAACATTCTGGCCATCATCCCCACAGCCTTCCTCCTTAAGCACGCAAGAGAAAGTATATCATGTCTGTTCCTCCTTTCCTATTTCCCCTGCTGCCGGGGAGGGGTAGCGCAAGGTGAGGTGCTCAAAGGACGTGAACGTATCAGAGGAGTAGGTGGAGAGAACATGGTGTGATTTGATGAAAATGGTCACACCACCATCATGGCAGTGTGCATGTGGCAGGTGAACCAAATGAACAACCTAGAGTCATGTTAGTTCATAGTGAGGCCTGCCCCTACAGGTCCTATTTGAACTGTCTCACAGTCACTATGTCGATCTCTTTGTAATCACATAATAATATAGCTTTCTTCTCTTTTTTTATATGTGCAACTTGAATTATGCCCATGTACAGACCACAGATTAATAACTTATTAGACAAACAAAACTATCAATTAGATGAATTCACATTAATTTAATCATCTTTTTAATTACAATTTCACATTACTAATTGTCGCTGCTCTCCTTTTTGTTGCTGCAGTGTTATCGGGATTGATTAAAACAGGTTGGATATGACAGAGGACTAAGATGTCAATTGTAAAACCAAAATTGACAACCAAATAAAAAATATTTCAACATATTTAGTATGTAAATTTGTAAACCTTTTTATTGGAAATTTGCACTTTCGCTATCATTTGTTAAGGTTTGATTTAGTAAATTGTTTCCTACATCTTTTACCTGTTGACATATAAAGATCAATTTTCCTGATCCTTGTGGCCAGTTCCTCAGAGCTAATATCTGGAAATATGGGGTAGCGTCTCAGATTGCCAGCTCTCCACGAGGTTTTCCTGGGGGTATGGAGGTTGGCCTTTTTTAATTCATTCCGGGATGTGAGCATCGCCGGCACGTTTAGCATTTATTGCCCGTCCCTAATAGCCCTTGAGAAGGTGGTGGCAAGCCACCTTCTTGAACCGCTGTAGTCCTTGTGGTGAAGGTACTCCCCCAGTGCTGTTCAGGAGTTCCAAGATTTTGACCCAGCGATGATGAAGGAACGGCGGTATACTTCCAAGTCAGGATGGTGTATAACTTGGAGGGAAACTTGCAGGAGATGGTGCTCCCATGCACCTACTGCCCTTGTACTTCTAGGTGGTAGATGTTGCGGGTTTGAGAGGTGCTGCCAAAGAAGCCGTTTCGAGTTGCTGCAGTGCATCTTATAGATGGTTCACACTGCAGCCACATTGTGCCAGTGGTGAAGAGAGTGAATGTGGAAGGTGGTGGATGGGGTGCCAATCAAACATAGAAACATAGAAACATAGAAACATAGAAAATAGGTGCAGGAGTAGGCCATTCAGCCCTTCTAGCCTGCACCGCCATTCAATGAGTTCATGGCTGAACATGAAACTTCAGTACCCCCTTCCTGCTTTCTCGCCATAACCCTTGATCCCCCGAGTAGTAAGGACTTCATCTAACTCCCTTTTGAATATATTTAGTGAATTGGCCTCAACTACTTTCTGTGGTAGAGAATTCCACAGGTTCACCACTCTCTGGGTGAAGAAGTTTCTCCTCATCTCGGTCCTAAATGGCTTACCCCTTATCCTCAGACTGTGACCCCTGGTTCTGGACTTCCCCAACATTGGGAACATTCTTTCTGCATCTAACCTGTCTAAACCCGTCAGAATTTTAAACGTTTCTATGAGATCCCCTCTCATTCTTCTGAACTCCAGTGAATACAAGCCCAGTTGATCCAATCTTTCTTGATAGGTCAGTCCCGCCATCCCGGGAATCAGTCTGGTGAACCTTCGCTGCACTCCCTCAATAGCAAGAATGTCCTTCCTCAAGTTAGGAGACCAAAACTGTACACAATACTCCAGGTGTGGCCTCACCAAGGCCCTGTACAACTGTAGCAACACCTCCCTGCCCCTGTATTCAAATCCCCTCGCTATGAAGGCCAACATGCCATTTGCTTTCTTAACCGCCTGCTGTACCTGCATGCCAACCTTCAATGACTGATGTACCATGACACCCAGGTCTCGTTGCACCTTCCCTTTTCCTAATCTGTCACCATTCAGATAATAGTCTGTCTCTCTGTTTTTACCACCAAAGTGGATAACCTCACATTTATCCACATTATACTTCATCTGCCATGCATTTGCCCACTCACCTAACCTATCCAAGTCACTCTGCAGCCTAATAGCATCCTCCTCGCAGCTCACACTGCCACCCAACTTAGTATCATCTGCAATTTGGAGATACTGCATTTAATCCCCTCGTCTAAATCATTAATGTACAATGTAAACAGCTGGGGCCCCAGCACAGAACCTTGCGGCACTCCACTAGTCACTGCCTGCCATTCTGAAAAGTACCCGTTTACTCCTACTCTTTGCTTCCTGTCTGACAACCAGTTCTCAATCCACATCAGCACACTACCCCCAATCCCATGTGCTTTAACTTTGCACATTAATCTCTTGTGTGGGACCTTGTCGAAAGCCTTCTGAAAGTCCAAATATACCACATCAACTGGTTCTCCTTTGTCCACTTTACTGGAAACATCCTCAAAAAATTCCAGAAGATTTGTCAAGCATGATTTCCCTTTCACAAATCCATGCTGACTTGGACCTATCATGTCACCATTTTCCAGATGCACTGCTATGACATCCTTAATAATTGATTCCATCATTTTACCCACTACTGAGGTCAGGCTGACCAGTCTATAATTCCCTGTTTTCTCTCTCCCTCCTTTTTTAAAAAGTGGGGTTACATTGGCTACCCTCCACTCCATAGGAACTGATCCAGAGTCAATGGAATGTTGGAAAATGACTGTCAATGCATCCGCTATTTCCAAGGCCACCTCCTTAAGTACTCTAGGATGCAATCCATCAGGCCCTGGGGATTTATCGGCCTTCAATCCCATCAATTTCCCCAAAACAATTTCCCGACTAATAAAGATTTCCCTCAGTTCCCCCTCCTTACTAGACCCTCTGACCCCTTTTATATCCGGAAGGTTGTTTGTATCCTCCTTAGTGAATACCGAACCAAAGTACTTGTTCAATTGGTCCGCCATTTCTTTGTTCCCCGTTATGACTTCCCCTGATTCTGACTGCAGTGGACCTACGTTTGTCTTCACCAACCTTTTTCTCTTTACATACCTATAGAAACTTTTGCAATCCGCCTTAATGTTCCCTGCAAGCTTCTTCTCGTACTCCATTTTCCCTGTCCTAATCAAACCCTTTGTCCTCCTCTGCTGAGTTCTAAATTTCGCCCAGTCCCCAGGTTCGCTGCTATTTCTGGCCAATTTGTATGCCACTTCCTTGGCTTTAATACTATCCCTGATTTCCCTAGATAGCCACGGTTGAGCCACCTTCCCCTTTTTATTTTTACGCCAGACAGGAATGTACAATTGTTGTACTTCATCCATGCGGTCTCTAAATGTCTGCCATTGCCCATCCACAGTCAACCCCCTAAGTATCATTCGCCAATCTATCCTAGCCAATTCTCGCCTCATACCTTCAAAGTTACCCTTCTTTAAGTTCTGGACCATGGTCTCTGAAATTACTGTTTCATTCTCCATCCTAATGCAGAATTCCACCATATTATGGTCACTCTTCCCCAAGGGGCCTCGCACAATGAGATTGCTAATTAATCCTCTCTCATTACACAACACCCAGTCTAAGATGGCCTCCCCCCTAGTTGGTTCCTCAACATATTGGTCTAGAAAACCATCCCTTATGCACTCCAGGAAATCCTCCTCCACCGTATTGCTTCCAGTTTGGCTAGCCCAATCTATGTGCATATTAAAGTCACCCATTATAACTGCTACACCTTTATTGCATGCACCCCTAATTTCCTGTTTGATGCCCTCCCCAACATCCCTATTACTGTTTGGAGGTCTGTACACAACTCCTACTAACGTTTTTTGCCCTTTGGTGTTCTGCAGCTCTACCCATATAGATTCCACATCATCCAAGCTAATGTCTTTCCTAACTATTGCATTAATCTCCTCTTTAACCAGCAATGCTACCCCACCTCCTTTTCCTTTTATTCTATCCTTCCTGAATGTTGAATACCCCTGAATGTTGAGTTCCCAGCCCTGATCATCCTGGAGCCACGTCTCCGTAATCCCAATCACATCATATTTGTTAACATCTATTTGCACAATTAATTCATCCACCTTATTGCGGATACTCCTTGCATTAAGACACAAAGCCTTCAGGCTTGTTTTATTAACACCCTTTGTCCTTTTAGAATTTTGCTGTACAGTGGCCCTTTTTGTTTTTTGCCTTGGGTTTCTCTGCCCTCCACCTTTCCTCATCTCCTTTCTGTCTTTTGCTTTTGTCTCCTTTTTGTTTCCCTCTGTCTCCCTGCATTAGTTCCCATCCCCCTGCCATATTAGTTTAAATCCTCCCCAACAGCACTAGCAAACACTCCCCCTAGGACATTGGTTCCAGTCCTGCCCAGGTGCAGACCGTCCGGTTTGTACTGGTCCCACCTCCCCCAGAACCGGTCCCAATGCCCCAGGAATTTGAATCCCTCCCTGCTGCACCACTGCTCAAGCCACGTATTCATCTGCGCTATCCTGCGATTCCTACTCTGACTATCACGTGGCACTGGTAGCAATCCCGAGATTACTACTTTTGAGGTCCTACTTTTTAATTTAGCTCCTAGCTCCTTAAATTCGTTTCGTAGGACCTCATCCCTTTTTTTGCCTATGTCGTTGGTACCAATGTGCACCACGACAACTGGCTGTTCTCCCTCCCATTTCAGAATGTCCTGCACCCGCTCCGAGACATCCTTGACCCTTGCACCAGGGAGGCAACATACCATCCTGGAGTCTCGGTTGCGGCCGCAGAAACGCCTATCTATTCCCCTCACAGGCTACTTTGTCCTGGATGGTGTCAATCATCTTGAGTGTTGTTGGAGCTGCACTTATTCAGGCAAGTAGAGAGTATTCTATCACACTCCTGACTTGTGCCTTATAGATGGTGGAAAGGCTTTGAGGAGTTAGGAGGTGAGGCACTCGCCACAGAATACCCAGCCTCTGACCTGCTTTTGTAGCCACAGTATTTATATGGCTGGTCCAGTTAAGTTTCTCGTCAATGGCGACCCCAGGATGTTGATAGTGGGGGACTTGGCGATGGTAATGCTGTTGAATATCAAGAGGAGGTGGTTATACTCTCGCTCGTTGGAGATGATCATTGTCTGGCACTTGTGTAGCACGAATGTTACTTGCCACTTATCAGACCAAGCCTGAATGTTGTACAGGTCTTGCTGCATGCAGGCATAGACTGCTTTATTTTCTGAGGAGTTGCGAATGGAACTGAACACTGTGCAATCATCAGCGAACATCCCCACTTCTGACCTGATGATGGAGGGAAGTTTATTGATGAAGCAGCTGAAGATGGTTGGGCTCAGGACACTGCCCTGAGTAACATCTGCAGTGATGTTCTGGGATTGGGATGATTGACCTCTAAAACCCACTTGCTTGATGGTTTGGACTGCCCGTTCTGCCTGGCTGTTGGATGCGGGCTTGAATGGGGCAGATGTGACGTGCTTGATCCCATTATGGGTCATGAATTCCTTGAATTCAGCGCTGGTGAAGCATAGCCTGTTGTCGCTGACAAGGACATCAGGCAGGCCGTGCGTGGCAAACATGGCTCGTAGGTTTTCGATGGTGGCAGTGGACATGCCTACAGACATTATTACACACTCAATCCACTTTGAATAACCATCCACAACAACCAAGAACATTTTGCCTAGAAACAGGCCAGCGAAGTCAACATGGATCCTAGCCCACGATTTGGAGGGCCATGACCACAAATGTAGTGGTGCCTCCCTGGGTGCATTGCTCAGTTGAGAGCAAGTGTTGCATTGGCGCACGCAAGACTCCAAATCTGAGTCGATGCCGGGCCACCACACATGGGATCTGGCTATAGCTTTCATCATTACTATGCCTGGGTGGGTACTGTGCAGGTTGGGTATGAACATTTCCCTGGCTTCCTTGGGAAAAACTACACAATTACCCCACAAAAGACAGTCTGTCTCTCTGGACATTTCGTCTTTGCCCGCTGGAACGGCTTGATCTCTTCATGCATCCCCGCTGGGACACTGGATCAGCTCCCATGGAGGACACGGTTTTTTACAAGGGACAGTAAAGGATCTTGGCTGGTCCAGGTCCTGATCTGGCGGGCCGTAATGGGTGACTTTTCGTTTTCAAATGCATCCATCACCAAGAGCAAGTCTGCAGGCTGTGCCATTTCCACCCCGGTGGTGGGCAATGGTAGCCAACTGAGGGCGTCAGCGCAGTTCTCTGTGCCTGGCCTGTGGCGAATTACATAGTTATATGCAGACAGTGTGAGCGCCCATCTTTGGGTGCGAGCAGAGGCATGGTATTGATACCTTTGCTCTCTGAGAATAGCGATATGAGCGGCTTATGGTCATTTTCTTTACCCCGTAAACGCATGCCAGAGCTTCTTTTTTAATCATGCTGTACGCCCTTTCGGCCTTGGACAAGCTCCTGGATGCATAAGCGACCGGTTGCAATGTTCCCGATTCGTTTGCTTGTTGTAACACACACCCGACCCCGTACGAAGATGCATCGCAAGCTAGCACTAAACGTTTACAAGGATCATACAGGACAAGCAGTTTGTTGGAAATAATAGATTTCAGGCTTTCTCAAAAGCTGTCTCTTATGATTTTCCCCATAGCCAGTCATTTCCCTTGCAGAGCAACACTTGTAGAGGTTCTAGCAAGGTGCTTAACCCGGGTAGGAAATTACCAAAATAATTGAGGAGTCCCAGGAACGACCGCAGCTTCGTCTCGTTCTGTGGTCTCGGTGCGTTCTTGATGGCCTCCGTTTGGCGTCGATGAGTCTGATGCCGCCTGCCGTGATTTTCTTCTCCCTAAGAACTTAACCTCTGGCGCCAGGAAAACACACTTGGAGCATTTCAACCTGAGTCCCACACGATCTAGCTGACTTTTAACATGATCGGTGGACATTACGTGGTGAAGGTGTGTATCCCGTACACTTCTGCCTCCTCAGTTTGACTCTGTAGTTCAGTTTGATCCGTCATGGATCAGTCTTCCTCTGCAACATGGTGGTTTGCAGGGTTTGCAGCTCGTCTGCGTTATATTTGTGAACTTGTATTTATTCTGTACAGCCACCAGAGGGCTCATTGCCTGGAGTCCCAAGTGATCCCATAAACACTTGGGAGCGCAGGTACTTAAGGAGGCCTCACAGGTTGGAGAGACACTCTGGAGACCTGCAATAAAAGACTAAGGTCACAGTTCACTTTGAGCTCACAGTGCTCAGTCTGACTCTTTTTCCATACATAACAACTGCTGATGAGATACAGATAGCTAAATTCCGTTCTGCGCACCGTGGTTTTCCAGGGCGACATATTGATCACAGGTCACGACACTATCGAAAACTTGCAGAACCTGGAAGAGGTTCCTTTGGAAAGTAGCCGTGGCCCATCGAGTCCCAAACGGGCATCCAATATAGATGAACAGACCTCTGTGCGTGTTGATGCAGGTGAGGCCTTTCGAAGATTCCGCCAGCTCCTGCGTCATGTAGGCCGGGGTCAGGTCCAACTTGGTGAATGTCTTTCCTCCTGCCAGTGTCGCAAACAGGTCGTCTGCCTTGGGTAGCGAGTACAGGTCCTGCAGTGAAAAATAGTTGATCGTTATTTTATAGTCCCCGTAAACTCTGACCCTGCCATCGCCCTTGAGAACCGGAACAATCGAACTGGCCCACTCGTTGAACTCCACCGGCGTGATGATGCCCTCTTGTTGCAGCCTGTCTAGCTCGATCTCCACTTTCTCTCGCATTGTATATGGCACCGCCCGTGCCTTGTGGTGGATGGGTCGTGTACCGGGAATCAAGTGGATCTACACCTTCACCCCCGAGAAACTTCCGATGCCAGGCTCAAACAACGACGGAAACTTGCTCAGAACCTGGGCACATGAGGTGTCATCGACGGACGAAAGCGCTCGGATGTTGTCCCAGTTCCAACGGATTTTTCCCAGCCAGCTTCTGCCGAACAGTGTGGGGCCATCTCCTGGTACTATCCATAGTGGTAGTTCGTGCACTGCTCCATCATAGAAGACTTTTACTGCTGCACTGCCAATTACAGGGATCAGCTCTTTAGTGTAAGTTCTCAGCGTGGTGTGAATGGGGCTCAGCTTAGGCCTGTGTGCCTTGTTGCACCACAGCCTGTCGAAGGCCCTTTTGCTCATGATAGACCTACTCTCACCCATGTCCAGTTCCATGGATACTGGAATTCCATTCAGTTCAACTTTTAACATGATCGGTGGACATTACGTGGTGAAGGTGTGTACCCCGTACACTTCTGCCTCCTCAGTTTGACTCTGTAGTTCAGTTTGATCCGTCATGGATCAGTCTTCCTCTGCAACATGGTGGTTTGCAGGGTTTGCAGCTCGTCTGCGTTATATTTGTGAACTTGTATTTATTCTGTACAGCCACCAGAGGGCTCATTGCCTGGAGTCCCAAGTGATCCCATAAACACTTGGGAGCGCAGGTACTTAAGGAGGCCTCACAAGTTGGAGAGACACTCTGGAGACCTGCAATAAAAGACTAAGGTCACAGTTCACTTTGAGCTCACAGTGTTCAGTCTGACTCTTTCGCCATACATAACAACTGCCGATGAGATACAGATAGCGAACACAAAGATGCAGAGAACAGTGTGCATCCTGGAGAAATTCTCAGAGGAAGATAATTGGGAAACTTTTGTGGAGTGACTCGACCAATACTTTGTAACCAACGAGCTAGATGGGGAAGAGAGCGCTGCCAAATGAAGGGTGATTCCCCTCACCGTCTGTGGGGCACCAATGTATGGCCTCATGAAGAATCTGCTCACTCCAGCGAAATCCACGGAGAAATCATATGACAATTTGTGCACACTGGTCCAAGAGCATTTGAACCCGAAGGAAAGCGTTCTGATGGCGAGGTACCGGTTCTACACCTACAAAAGGTCTGAAGGCCAGGAAGTGGTGATTTATGTCGCCGAGTTAAGATGCCTTGCAAGACATTGCGAATTTGAAGGACATTTGGAGCACATGCTCAAAGACTTTTTCGTACTTGGCATTGGACACGAAACCATACTTCGCAAACTTTTGATTGTAGCGACCCCAACCTTGAGTAAAGCCACAGCGATAGCCCAGGCGTTCATTGCCACCAGTGACAATACGAAGCAAATCTCTCAGCACTCAAGTGCTGCTACAAGTATGGTGAACAAAGTGATGTTGTTTTCTATTGTGTATCTGTAAAGCATGCACCCCCATGTTCTGCCACCAGGGAGCTCATTCCCTGAAGTCCCAAAGGATCCCAGCATCTCTTGGGAGCACTGTATATAAGCCGGCCCCTAAGGCCTGTTCCTCACTCTGGAGTGTCTTATTAAAGACTGAAGTCACTGTTACTTTAACCTCCCTGTGTGCAGCCTCATCTGCGTTAGGAACACAATAACTGGCGACGAGAATACGAATCTAACGCAAAGATGCAGCAAACTGTGGGCATCCTCGAGAAGTTCTCGGAGGGTGAGGACTGGGAAGCCTATGTTGAACGGCTAGACCAGTACTTTGTAGCCAACGAGCTGGACGGAGAAGGAAGCGCTGCAAAAAGGAGAGCAGTCCTCCTCATGGTCTGCGGTGCACCGACCTACAGCCTCATGAAGAATCTTCTGGCTCTGGTGAAACCCACAGATAAGTCATATGAGGAGCTGTTTACACTGGTTCGGAAGTATCTTAACCCAAGTGAGAGTGTGCTGATGGGAAGGTATCGGTTCTACACGTGCCAGCGATCTGAAGGTCAGGAAGTGGTGAGCTACGTCGCCGAGCTAAGGCGACTTGCAGGACAATGTGAGTTTGATGGCTACCTGGAGCAAATGCTCAGAGACTTTATTGTACTGAGCATTGGCCACGAGACCATCCGACGAAAACTTTTGAGTGTAGAGACACCGACCCTCAGTCAGGCCATTGCGATAGCACAGGCGTTTATGTCCACCAGTGATAACACCAAACAAATCTCTCAGCATACAAGTGCTAGCAATGCTCATAAATTAACTGGAACTGTGTTTGCAAGCAGAAATGTACAGGGCAGAAACCACGAGTCTGCAACTGCCAGCAAGTCTCAGGTGACCCAGATGACTCAGAGTCCCCAACAAAGGATGAATGCAAGGCAATTCACACCTTGTTGGCGTTGTGGAGGCTTCCATTCAGCCTATTCATGCCGCTTCAAAGGGTATGTTTGCAAGAGCTGTGGAACAATAGGGCACCTCCAACAAGCTTGCAAACAAGCTGCAAGCTCTGGAAAACCTGCTAACCACCATGTGGCAGAGGAAGATCGGTCCATGGTGGATCAAAGCAACTTTGAGCCTCAGAGAGAGGTGGCAGATGCTGAAGTACACGGGGTGCACACATTTTCGACGAAATGTCCACCTATAATGCTAAGCGCAAAATTGAATGGCTTACCCGTAGCCATGGAACTGGACACTGGCGCTAGCCAATCCATCATGAGTAAAAAGATGTTTGAGAGACTGTGGTGCAATAAGGCATTCAGACCAGCCCTGAGCCCCATCCACACGAAACTGAGAACGTACACCAAAGAGCTTATCACTGTCCTGGGCAGCGCCATGGTGAAGGTCACCTACAAGGGCACAGTGTACGAACTGCCACTCTGGATGGCACCACACTGCTTGGAAACATAGAAACATAGAAACATAGAAAATAGGTGCAGGAGCAGGCCATTCAGCCCTTCTAGCCTGCACCGCCATTCAATGAGTTCATGGCTGAACATGAAACTTCAGTACCCCCTTCCTGCTTTCTCGCCATAACCCTTGATCCCCCGAGTAGTAAGGACTTCATCTAACTCCCTTTTGAATATATTTAGTGAATTGGCCTCAACTACTTTCTGTGGTAGAGAATTCCACAGGTTCACCACTCTCTGGGTGAAGAAGTTTCTCCTCATCTCGGTCCTAAATGGCTTACCCCTTATCCTCAGACTGTGACCCCTGGTTCTGGACTTCCCCAACATTGGGAACATTCTTTCTGCATCTAACCTGTCTAAACCCGTCAGAATTTTAAACGTTTCTATGAGGTCCCCTCTCATTCTTCTGAACTCCAGTGAATACAATCCCAATTGATCCAATCTTTCTTGATAGGTCAGTCCCGCCATCCCGGGAATCAGTCTGGTGAACCTTCGCTGCACTCCCTCAATAGCAAGAATGTCCTTCCTCAAGTTAGGAGACCAAAACTGTACACAATACTCCAGGTGTGGCCTCACCAAGGCCCTGTACAACTGTAGCAACACCTCCCTGCCCCTGTATTCAAATCCCCTCGCTATGAAGGCCAACATGCCATTTGCTTTCTTAACCGCCTGCTGTACCTGCATGCCAACCTTCAATGACTGATGTACCATGACACCCAGGTCTCGTTGCACCTTCCCTTTTCCTAATCTGTCACCATTCAGATAATAGTCTGTCTCTCTGTTTTTACCACCAAAGTGGATAACCTCACATTTATCCACATTATACTTCATCTGCCATGCATTTGCCCACTCACCTAACCTATCCAAGTCACTCTGCAGCCTAATAGCATCCTCCTCGCAGCTCACACTGCCACCCAACTTAGTATCATCCGCAAATTTGGAGATACTGCATTTAATCCCCTCGTCTAAATCATTAATGTACAATGTAAACAGCTGGGGCCCCAGCACAGAACCTTGCGGCACTCCACTAGTCACTGCCTGCCATTCTGAAAAGTACCCGTTTACTCCTACTCTTTGCTTCCTGTCTGACAACCAGTTCTCAATCCACGTCAGCACACTACCCCCAATCCCATGTGCTTTAACTTTGCACATTAATCTCTTGTGTGGGACCTTGTCGAAAGCCTTCTGAAAGTCCAAATATACCACATCAACTGGTTCTCCCTTGTCCACTTTACTGGAAACATCCTCAAAAAATTCCAGAAGATTTGTCAAGCATGATTTCCCTTTCACAAATCCATGCTGACTTGGACCTATCATGTCACCATTTTCCAGATGCACTGCTATGACATCCTTAATAATTGATTCCATCACTTTACCCACTACTGAGGTCAGGCTGACCGGTCTATAATTCCCTGTTTTCTCTCTCCCTCCTTTTTTAAAAAGTGGGGTTACATTGGCTACCCTCCACTCCATAGGAACTGATCCAGAGTCAATGGAATGTTGGAAAATGACTGTCAATGCATCCGCTATTTCCAAGGCCACCTCCTTAAGTACTCTAGGATGCAGTCCATCAGGCCCTGGGGATTTATCGGCCTTCAATCCCATCAATTTCCCCAACACAATTTCCCGACTAATAAAGATTTCCCTCAGTTCCTCTTCCTTACTAGACCCTCTGACCCCTTTTATATCCGGAAGGTTGTTTGTATCCTCCTTAGTGAATACCGAACCAAAGTACTTGTTCAATTGATCCGCCATTTCTTTGCTCCCCGTTATGACTTCCCCTGATTCTGACTGCAGGGGACCTACGTTTGTCTTCACCAACCTTTTTCTCTTTACATACCTATAGAAACTTTTGCAATCCGCCTTAATGTTCCCTGCAAGCTTCTTCTCGTACTCCATTTTCCCTGTCCTAATCAAACCCTTTGTCCTCCTCTGCTGAGTTCTAAATTTCTCCCAGTCCCCAGGTTCGCTGCTATTTCTGGCCAATTTGTATGCCACTTCCTTGGCTTTAATACTATCCCTGATTTCCCTAGATAGCCACGGTTGAGCCACCTTCCCCTTTTTATTTTTACGCCAGACAGGAATGTACAATTGTTGTACTTCATCCATGCGGTCTCTAAATGTCTGCCATTGCCCATCCACAGTCAACCCCCTAAGTATCATTCGCCAATCTATCCTAGCCAATTCTCGCCTCATACCTTCAAAGTTACCCTTCTTTAAGTTCTGGACCATGGTCTCTGAAATTACTGTTTCATTCTCCATCCTAATGCAGAATTCCACCATATTATGGTCACTCTTCCCCAAGGGGCCTCGCACAATGAGATTGCTAATTAATCCTCTCTCATTACACAACACCCAGTCTAAGATGGCCTCCCCCCTAGTTGGTTCCTCAACATATTGGTCTAGAAAACCATCCCTTATGCACTCCAGGAAATCCTCCTCCACCGTATTGCTTCCAGTTTGGCTAGCCCAATCTATGTGCATATTAAAGTCACCCATTATAACTGCTGCACCTTTATTGCATGCACCCCTAATTTCCTGTTTGATGCCCTCCCCAACATCCCTATTACTGTTTGGAGGTCTGTACACAACTCCTACTAACGTTTTTTGCCCTTTGGTGTTCTGCAGCTCTACCCATATAGATTCCACATCATCCAAGCTAATGTCTTTCCTAACTATTGCATTAATCTCCTCTTTAACCAGCAATGCTACCCCACCTCCTTTTCCTTTTATTCTATCCTTCCTGAATGTTGAATACCCCTGAATGTTGAGTTCCCAGCCCTGATCATCCTGGAGCCACGTCTCCGTAATCCCAATCACATCATATTTGTTAACATCTATTTGCACAATTAATTCATCCACCTTATTGCGGATACTCCTTGCATTAAGACACAAAGCCTTCAGGCTTGTTTTATTAACACCCTTTGTCCTTTTAGAATTTTGCTGTACAGTGGCCCTTTTTGTTCTTTGCCTTGGGTTTCTCTGCCCTCCACTTTTCCTCATCTCCTTTCTGTCTTTTGCTTTTGGCTCCTTTTTGTTTCCCTCTGTCTCCCTGCATTGGTTCCCATCCCCCTGCCATATTAGTTTAAATCCTCCCCAACAGCACTAGCAAACACTCCCCCTAGGACATTGGTTCCAGTCCTGCCCAGGTGCAGACCGTCCGGTTTTTACTGGTCCCACCTCCCCCAGAACCGGTCCCAATGCCCCAGGAATTTGAATCCCTCCCTGCTGCACCACTGCTCAAGCCACGTATTCATCTGCGCTATCCTGCGATTCCTACTCTGACTATCACGTGGCACTGGTAGCAATCCCGAGATTACTACTTTTGAGGTCCTACTTTTTAATTTAGCTCCTAGCTCCTTAAATTCGTTTCGTAGGACCTCATCCCTTTTTTTGCCTATGTCGTTGGTACCAATGTGCACCACGACAACTGGCTGTTCTCCCTCCCATTTCAGAATGTCCTGCACCCGCTCCGAGACATCCTTGACCCTTGCACCAGGGAGGCAACATACCATCCTGGAGTCTCGGTTGCGGCCGCAGAAACGCCTATCTATTCCCCTCACAATTGAATCCCCTATCACTATCGCTCTCCCACTCTTTTTCTTGCCCTCCTGTGCAGCAGAGCCAGCCACGGTGCCATGAACTTGGCTGCTGCTGCCCTCCCCTGATGAGTCATTCCCCTCAACAGTACCCAAAGCGGTGTATCTGTTTTGCAGGGGGATGACCGCAGGGGACCCCTGCACTACCTTCCTTGCTCTACTCTTCCTGCTGGTCTTCCATTCCCTATCTGGCTGTGGACCCTTTCCCTGCGGTAAGACCAACTCACTACACGTGATACTCACGTCATTCTCAGCATCGTGGATGCTCCAGAGTAAATCCACCCTCAGCTCCAATTCCGTAACGCGGACCGTCAGGAGCTGGAGGCGGATACACTTCCCGCACACGTAGTCGTCAGGGACACCGGAAGTGTCCCCGAGTTCCCACATGGTACAGGAGGAGCATAACACCCGACCGAGCTCTCCTGCCATGTCTTAACCCTTAGATACACTTAAACTGGTAATAACAATGTTAAAAGTTACTGACCAATATAAGAAGAAAAAGAAAAACTACTCACCAATCACCAGCCAATCACTTACCCCCTAGGCTGTGACGTCACCTTTGTTTTTTTGCCTTCTCCCTGCAGCTGCACCGGTACGCCTCTCGCCGACCCCGGACTCGCGCTGCTCCGAGCTCCCGCCTCCTCGACTCCCGCTGGCCTTTATAGGCCTCTCGCCGACCCCGGACTCGCGCTGCTCCGAGCTCCCGCCTCCTCGACTGACTGCTCGAACTGGAAGGAGCTGGCTGGGCAAAATCCGCTGGAACTGGGATGACATCTGAGCGATGTCACATGTCGATGACACCTCATATACCCAGATTCTTAATAAATTTCGTTCCCTTTTTGAGCCAGGCATTGGAAAGTTTTCTGGGGCGAAGGTGTGGATCCACTTTGTCCCAGAGGCACGACCCATTCACCACAAGGCACGAGCGGTACCTCACATGACGAGGGAGAGAGTGGAAATCGAGCTGGACAGGCTGCAATGTGAGGGCATCATCTCCCCAGTGGAATTCAGCGAGTGGGCCAGTCTGATTGTTCCAATACTCAAAAGTGATGGCACGGTCAGGATTTGCGGCGATTATAAAGTAACTATTAATCATTTCTCGCTACAGGACCAATACCTGCTACCTAAGGCAGACGACCTATTTGCGACGCTGGCAGGAGGCAAGACGTTCATCAAGGCCGACCTGACTTTGGCTTACATGACGCAGGAGCTGGAGGAGTCTTCGAAGGGCCTCACCTGCATCAACACGCACAAGGGTCTGTTCATCTACAACAGATGCCCGTTTGGAATTCAGTCGGCTGCAGCGATCTTCCAGAGAAACATGGAGAGCCTACTCAAGTCGGTACCACACACAGTGGTCTTTCAGGACGACATATTGGTTACGGGTCGGGACACCGCTGAGCACCTTCAAAACCTGGAGGAGGTCCTCTAGCGACTGGATCGGGTAGGGCTGTGGCTGAAGAGTTTGAAATGCGTCTTCATGGCAACAGAAGTGGAGATTTTGGGGAGAAAGATCGCGGCGGACGGCATTTGGCCCACAGACGCCAAGACAGAGGCTATCAGGAATGCATCCAGGTCACAGAACGTCACGGAGCTGCGGTCGTTCCTGGGACTCCTCAACTATTTTGGTAACTTCCTACCGGGGTTAAGCACCCTTTTAGAGCCCCTACATGTGTTATTGCGCAAAGGTGAGAACTGGGTATGGGGAAAAAAACGAGTAATTGCTTTTGAGAAAGCCAGAAACATTTTATGCTCCAACAAGCTGCTTGTATTGTATAACCCGTGTAAAAGACTTGTGCTAGCATGTGACGTGTCATTGTACGGAGTCGCGTGTGTATTACAACAAGCTAACATTGCGGGAAAGTTGCAACCTGTCGCCTATGCTTCCAGGAACTTGTCTAAGGCCGAGAGGGCCTGCAGCATGATTGAGAAAGAGGCATTAGCGTGTGTGTTCGGGGTAAAGAAAATGCATCAGTACCTGTTTGGCCTCAAATTTGAGCTGGAAACCAATCACAAGCCCCTCACATCCCTATTTACTGAAAACAAGGGGATAAATACTAATGCCTCAGCCCGCATACAAAAGTGGAGATTTTGGGGAGAAAGATCGCGGCGGACGATACCATCCGCCACAGGCCAGGCAGCGAGAACTGTGCGGATGCTCTCAGTCGGCTACCATTGCCCACCACGGGGGTGGAAATGGCACAGCCTGCAAACTTGTTGATGGTGGCGCAGCCTGCAGACTTGTTGATGGTCATGGAAGCATTTGAAAATGAAAAATTACCTGTCACGGCTCACCAGATTAGGACTTGGACCAGCCAAGATCCTCTGCTGTCCCTAGTAAAAAACTGTGTACTGCATGGGAGCTGGGCCAGCATCCCCGTTAAAATGCAAGAGCTAATCAAGCCATTCCAGTGGTGAAAGGATGAGCTGTCTATTCAGGCAGACTGCCTGTTGTGGGGTAACCACGTAGTGCGACCAAAAAAGGGCAGGGAGACGTACATCTCGGATCTCCACAGCACACACGCGGGTATAGTAATGATGGAAGCGATAGCCAGATCCCACGTGTGGTGGTCCAGTATCGATTCTGACTTAGAGTCTTGTGTATGGCAATGCAGCGTATGTGCTCAGTTGAGCAACGCGCCCAGAGAGGCACCACTAAGTTTGTGGTCCTGGCCCTCCAGACCATGGTCGAGGATCCATGTCGACTATGCGGGACCGTTTCTCGGTAAAATGTTCCTGGTGGTGGTGGATGCCTTTTCAAAATGGATTGAATGTGAAATAATGTCGGGAAGCACCGCCACCGTCACCATTGAAAGCCTGAGGGCCACATTTGCCACCCACGGCCTGCCTGACATACTGGTCAGTGACAATGGGCCATGTTTCACCAGTGCCGAATTTAAAGAATTCATGACCTGCATTGGGATCAAATATGTCACCTCGGCCCCGTTTAAACCAGCCTCCAATGGGCAGACAGGGCAGGCAGTACAAACCATCAACAGAGCCTTAAACGAGTCACAGAAGGCTCACTCCAAACCCGCCTGTCCCGAGTACTGCTCAGCTACTGCATGAGACCCCACTCGCTCACAGGGGTGCACCCGGCTGAGCTACTCATGAAAAGGACACTTAAAACCAGACTCTCGCTGGTTCACCCCAACCTGCATGATCAGGTAGCGAGCAGGCGGCAGCAACAAAATGTAAACGATGTTTGTGCCACTGTGTCACGGGAAATTAATCTGAATGACCCTGTGTATGTGCTAAACTATGGGCATGGTCCCAAGTTGATCGCGGGCACGGTGATAACTAAAGAAGGGAATAGAGTGTTTGTAGTCAAATTCGACAATGGACAAATTTGCAGAAAGCAACTAGACCAATTGAGGCTGCAGTTCGCAGACTGTCCTGAACAACCCACAGCAGACACCACCTTTTTCGAGCCCACAACACACACCCAAAGGATCAACGACACCACGCCGGACCAGGAAATCGAACCCATCACGCCCAACAGCCCAGCAAGGTCCGGCTCACCTAGCAGCCCTGCAGGGCCAACAACATGCCAGCCCAGCGAGGGCACAGCCAACACACCAGAACAGACATTTGTACCGAGGCGGTCCACCAGGGAAAGAAAGGCTCCCGACCGCCTCATCTTGTAAATAGTTTTCACTTTAACTTTGGGCGGGGGAGTGATATGTACCCTGTAAAGCGTGGACTCCCATGTTCTGCCACCAGTGAGCTCATCCCCTGAAGTCCCAAGGGATCCCTTGGGAGCACTCTATATAAGCCAGCCCCTAAGCCTGTTCCTCACTCTGGAGTGTCTTATTAAAGACTGAGATCACTGTTACTTTAACCTCCCTGTGTGCAGCCTCATCTGTGTTAGGAACACAATATTTTCGAATCGTAACGTACAGGGCAGGTCACACATACCTGCAGCTGCACGTCTGCAGATGTCTCAGAGTCCACCATCAAGGGTGATGAATGCTAGGCCATTAACACCTTGTTGGCGCTGCGGGGGTGATCATCGTTTCCATTCATGTCGATTCAAAGGGTACGTTTGCAAGGGCTGTGGAACAATGGGCCACCTCCAACGAGTGTGCAGGTGAGCAGCAAATCCTGTTAAACGTGCAAACCACCATGTTACAGAGGAGGACAGATGCACGGAGGATTACGATGAACCAGAGCCTCAGACCGAAGAGGCAGAGGTACATAGGGTACACACATTCACCATGAATTGTCCCACAATAATGCTGAATGTTGAACTAAATGGACTCCCAGTGTCAATGGAGCTGGACACGGGCGCGAGTCAGTCCATCATGGGGAAAAAGACTTTCGAAAGATTGTGGTGCAACAAGGCCTCAAGGCCAGTCTTAACTCCAGTTTGCACGAAACTAAGAACTTACACAAAAGAACTTATTCCTGTAATCGGCAGTGCTGCTGTAAAGGTCTCCTACGATGGAGCGGTGCACAAGCTACCACTCTGGGTGATAACGGGCAATGGTCCCACGCTGCTCGGCAGGAGCTGGCTGGGAAAGATACGCTGGAACTGGGCCGACGTCCGAGTGCTGTCACCCGCTGACGAGACTTCATGTTCCCAGGTCTTAAACAAATTTCCTTCGCTGTTCGAACCAGGCATCGAGAAATTCCAAGGAGCAAAAGTGCAGATCCAGCTAATTCCGGGAGCGCGACCCATCCATCACAAGACGAGAGCAGTGCCATATACGATGAGAGAAAGGGTAGAGGTCGAGCTAGACCAGCTGCAAAGAGAGGGCATCATTTCACCGATCGAGTTCAATGAGTGGGCCTTCCGATCGTTCCTGTCCTTAAGGGAGATGGCACCGTCAGAATCTGTGGCAATTACAAAGTAACTATCAATCGTTTCTCCCTGCAGGACCAATACCCACTACCAAAGGCTGATGACCTCTTTGCAGCATTGGCAGGAGGAAAGACGTTCATGAAGCTGGATCTGACTTCAACCTACATGACGCAGGAACTGGAGGAATAATTGAAGGCCCTCACCTGCATCAACACGCGCAAAGGTCTTTTTGTTTATAATAGATGCCCATTTGGAATCTAATCAGTGGCAGCGATATTCCAGAGAAACATGGAAAGCTTACTGAAGTTGGTACCGCACACCATGGTCTTCCAGGACGACATCTTGGTCACAGGTCGTAACACAGTCGAGCATCTGTAGCACCTGGAGTAGATTTTTAGTCGACTCAAACGCGTGGGGCTCAGGTTAAAATGCTCGAAGTGCGTTTTCCTGGTGCTTGAAATGGAGTTCTTGGGAAGGAGGATTTCACAGCGAGACGATCAACCAGGGCAAGAAGGGCCCCAGATCGACACACATTGTAAATAGTTACACAATTGACTTTGCGGAGAGTGTTGTTATATATGTATACTTGTATTTACTCTGTACAGCCACCAGAGAGCTCATCGCCTGGAGTCCCAAGGGATCTCATAATCCCTTGGGAGCACAGGTATTTAAAGAAGCCTCACAGGTTGGAGAGGCACTCTGGAGATGTGCAATAAAAGACTAAGATCACACGTTACTTTGAGCTCACAGTGTTCAGTCTGACTCTTTCTCCATACATAACAGTCTGCACAATCGCTGGAGGTATCCCATTGTTCCACAGCCTTTGTACGCATAGTGTTTGAAGCGGCATTGATGATCACCTCTGCAGCGCCAACAAGGTATTAACTGCCTCACATTAATGCTTGATGGCGGACTCTGAGTCATCTGAGGTCATGCAGCTGTAGGCGTGTACATTCTGCCATATGCATTCCTGCTTGAAAATGATATTACTTTGTGTACAGTACTTGCCGAAACATCTTTATGCTGCGAAATTTGTTTGGTGTTATTGCTGATGGACATAAATACCTGGGCTATCATTATGGCTTTGCTCAGGTTCGGTGTTTCAACAGTCAATAGTTTGCGAAGGATAACCTCATGGCCAATGCCAAGCACAAAAAAGTTTCTTAGCATTTGCTCCAGCAATCCATCAAATTCGCAATGTCCTGCAAGGCGCCTTTGTTCAGCGACGTAGCTCACCACTTCCTAGCTTTCAGACCGTTGACATGTGTACAATCAATACCTTGCCATCAGAATGCTCTCCTTCGGATTTAGGTGCTCCCGGACCAGCGTACACAGTTCTTCATACGATTTTGTTCGTTTCACCGGAGCAAGAAGATTCTTCATGAGGCCATAGGTTTCGCCGCACAGATGGTGAGGAGGATCGGCCTTCATTTGGCAGCGTTCACACTCCCTTCCAGCTCGTTGGCCACAAAGTATTGGTCAAGTCATTCCACGAAGGCCTCCCAATCATCCCTTTCTGAGAATTTCTCCAGGATCCCAACAGTTCTTTGCATTTTCACATGAAGGTTCGTTATCTCGTCGCCAATTGTTACGTCCATAATAAAGTAATGTGTTTGAGTACTGTAGATGTGAGTAAGCGTGACCTTAGTCTCTTTATTCTAACTCCAGAGTGTTGGTCCAGTATAGGATGCCTGCTTACATACAGTGCTCCCAATGGATGCTGGGATCCCTTGGGACGCCAACAGATACGCCCTCTGGTGGCGGCAGAATGCTGGTTACATAGGGTTGCATACATAACACCTTTGAAGCCTCTTTGCATCCTCCTCACAACTTACATACCCACCTAGCTTTATATCAACAAACTTATGCCTATATTACATTTGGTCCCCTTATCCAAATCATAGATATAGATTGTGAATAGCTGGGACCCAAGCACTGATCCTTGCGGCACCCCACTAGTTACAGCCTGCCAACCCAAGAATGACCCGTTTATTCCTACTCTCTGTTTTCTGTCCATTAACCAATCCTCAATCCATGCTAGTATATTAACCCCAATCCCAGTAGCCCGAATTTTGTTCAGTAACCTCTTGTGTGGCACCTTATCGAATGCCTTCTGAAAATCCAAATACACCACATCCACTGGTCGCCCCATATCTATTCTACCTGTTACAACCTCAAAAAACTCTTCCAGATTTGTTAAACATGATTACCCTTTCATAAATCCGTGTTGACTCTGCCCAATCCTATTAACATTTTCTCAGTGCCCTGATACCACATCCTTAATAATAGATTCTACCATTTTCCCTACTACTGATGTCAGTCTAACTGATCTGTAGTTCCCCATTTTCTCTCTCCTTCCTTTCTTAAGTAGTGTAATTACATCTGCGGGAACCATTCTAGAATCTATGAAATTTTGGAAGATGACAACCAATGCATCCACTATCTCTATAGCCACCTCTTTCAAAACCCTAAGATGTAGGCCATCAGGTCCAGCGGATTTATTGGCTTTCAGTCCTGTTAATTTCTCCAGTGTTATTTTTTTACTAATGCTAATTTCTTTCAGTTCCTCATTCAAGCTAGACCCTTGGTGCTCCACTATTTCCAGGAGGATTTTTGTGTCTTCTTCCGTGAAGACAAACACAAAGTGTTTGTTTAATTTCTCTGCCATTTCCTTATTATAATTTCTCCTGTCTCAGCCTGTAGGGTGACCACATTTACTTTCGCTATTCTTTTTCTTTTAACATACCTGTAGAAGCTTTTACAGTCTGTTATTGACCCTGAAATTCCGATTTGGCCTTCCGACAGGCATTTTAGAGAAAAAATCCGCACTCACCTTAAGCTGCTGCCCATGTCCACACTTCCGAGCTTGTGGCCTGCCCTGACTGCCAGTCGCAGCGCGTGCACATGGGGACGTGCGCAGTGCTGGAGCTGGCGTCACATGGCTCTGGGCAGCCAATCAGGTAAGGTATCATTGTAATAGGAGTTCCACAGGGTCCTAAACTCCTATTACTATGATTGTGATAGACCCAAAACACCCAAAACACAGCCCCAAACACCCAAAACAGTAATAAAAAATAGAAAATAATTACATTACATTCATTTAAATTAAAGTTATTAATGTCTTAAAAAAAATAATTTCCCTATTTTTTAAAAAGTTTATTAAAATAAATTTTCTGTTGTGGGGAGGGTTTTTAATGATAATAAATGTTTTAATAACTTTATTTTTAGATATTTTTGTGTTTTTTAGAACACTTGCGCCTGTAAAAGTAGGTTATGCGCCTGCTTTTCAGGCATAAGATTGTTGAGGACATTTGTAAGCGTAAATATCGGAAATTTACATTTACAAGTGTCCTCGCTCCTGATCTGGCTACGATCTGTCAAGCCAGAAACTTGACAGATCGGAAATGCCGGTTTCCAGCACATGCGCATTGCGCATTGGAAATCGGTATTTCCAATGCCTTCCCAGGTCCGTTGGAACTCAGTATGGACCCGGGGAGGCCAGAATTTCAGGGCCATTATGTCTCTCGCTATTTTACTCTCATATTCTATTTTCCCTTTCTTGATCAATTTCTTGGTCCTCATTTGCTGAATTCTAAAATCCTCCCAATCCTCAGGCTAACAGCTCTTTTTGGCAACATTATAAACCTCTTCCTTTGATCTAATACTACCTTTAACTTCTCTTGTTAGCCACTTTTCCTGTGGGGTTTTGTGCCTTAAAGGAATGTATGTTTGTTGTAAATTATGTATTAATTCTTTAAATGCTAGCCATTGCTTGTCTACCATCATATCGTTTAATGTAGTTTCACAATCTACCTTAGCCAACTCTCCCCTCATACCAACATAGTTTGCTTCATTTAGATTTAAGACCCTAGTTTCGGATTTAACTAAATCACTTTTAAGTTCAATATAAAATTCTATCATATTATGGTCACTCTCCCTTAAAGGCCCTTTTACTACAAGGTTATTAATTAACCCTTTCTCATTGCACAATACTAGATTTAAAATAGCCTGCTCCCAAGTTGGCTCCTCAACATACTGATCGAAAAAACCATCTTGTATACATTACATAAATTCATCCTCCACACTATTACTGCAAATTTGGTTTGCCCCGTCTATATGTAGATTAAAGTTGCCCATGATTACTGTATTACCCTTATTACATGCACCTCTAATTTCCTGATTTATACTGTACCCTACATTACCACTACTGTTTGGGGGCCTATAAGCAACTCCCACCAATGTTTCCTGCCCCTTGCTGGTTCTTAAATCCAACCAAACTGATTCTACTTCTTGATTTTGTGAGCTAAGACCCTTTCTCTCTACTGTCTTTATCCCATTCGTTATTATCAGGGCTACCCCTCCTCATTTTCAATTTTGATTATCTCTTCTAAAAGTTAAGTATCCTGGAATATTTAGTTCCCAATCTTGCTCACTTTGCAACCACGTCTCCGTAATGGCTATTAGATCAAACCTCTAAATCTGCATTATTAATTCATCTATTTTGTTGCGAATGCTTCATGCAATCAGATACAGAGTTCGAAATTGATGGCCTTACCGCCCACTGACGCCAACTGCCATGCACTGCCGGCAACATTCCTCCCCAGTACCAGTTTCAATTTGGTCTGGAGCGGGCGGGAGGGAAGAGATGCCGGGAACCGCCTGCTGACGTCAGTGGAAGGCCAAGTGGCGCAACTGACCTCCCGCCACCGAGATGCCAGATTGGTGTGGGCAGGATTGGACAGGAGTCGACGCCAGAACAGGGCTGGACCGCTACGAGGAGGCTGGTCTATCCCCGACAGTGAGGATGAAGAGCTGAAAAAAAAAGGTTAGTAAACAATTTTTAAAAATTATCTTTACATTAACTTAACTTGATGGGGTCCCCTGAAGGTCTTCCGATGTGTTTTTTTTAATGCTTTTATTTGCAACTCTTCTTTGCCGCCGAGAATGAGAGCTCCGGCCCGCTGTCGCCCAGATTGACGACATAAGTCCCTCTTTTGCCGCCGGCTGCCCTTTCAAGGACCTTTTTGCCCAGAATACTCTCAGTTATCTCGGTGGCCATCGGCGGTCCTTTGGGCGGAACTTGGGTGGCCCTTGCCCTTCACCAATTTCGGCCTCATAGTGCCTTTAGCTTTGACTTTTTTCTATTTTTCTTTGATGTCACTTTAATCACTGATGCCCTATTTTACCTTTATTATTCTCTCTGTCCCTTCCGGACCCGCTCTGCTTATTTTTACCAAAAACTCTGCTATGCTCTAGAGCCTTGACATTTCTCTTGCTCCTTTTAAATTTACTCTTTCCTGAATCCTCCCACCCCAGCCCCTCATTAGTTTAAAGCCCTGTCCACTGCCCGAGACATTGGTTCCAGCCCAGTTCAAGTGGAGCCTGCCCAAAGGAACAGCTCCCTCTTTCCCCAGTACTGGTGCCAGTGCCCCATGAAGCAAAATCCCTGCCTCCCACACAACTCTGAGACACACATTTAATTTTCTAATCTGCTTATCCCTGTGCAAATTGGTGCATGGCTCAGGTAACAATCCAGAGATTATTACCTTTGAGGTTCTGCATTTTAATTTGGACCCCAACTTCTCCAACTCTTTCAGCAGAACCTCATTCCTAGTTTTACCTATATCATTGGTTCCTACATGGACCACCACAACTGGATCCTCCCCTTCCCACTCCAAGTTCTTCTCCAGTTGTGAGGAGATGTCTTTAATCCTGGCAGCGGGCAGGCAACACAACCTTCGGAGCTCCTGGTCACGGCTGCAGAGAACAGTATTTATCCCTCTGACTATACTGTCCCCTACCACAACTACATTCCCTTTCACTCCCTCCACTTGAATTGCCTCCTGCACCATGGTGCCATGGTCAGTTTTCTCATCCATCCTGCAGGCTTTTCCATCATCCACACAGGAGCAAAAACCTCATACCTGTTGGATAAGGATAAAGGCTGAGGCTCCTCCAGCTGGGGTCCCCTTATCTGTCTGAGTTGCAGCCGCACCCTCCTGTCCATGACCATTAACCAGACCTGCACCACTACCTAACCTAAGGGGTGAGAATTCCTCCTGGATCAAAGTGGTAACTCTGGTAACTCTCCCCCTCCCGCAATGTCTGCACCTCAGACTGCAGCTCAACAACTCTGAGCTGAACTTCTTCAAGATGCAGGCACTTACTGCAAACGTGGTTGTCCGGGATCACAATGCTCTCCAAAAACTCCCTCATGCTGCAGTTGTGGCACACCACCTGCACTGACATCCCTATATGACCTTGTTCGATTTAATTAAATTTAATTAAATTTGTTTTTAAGTAATTTAGTTTACAGTTTAGTTCCTTGATTTCTTAATTGATCTGGATAAGTAATGGATAATGAAATTAAATATCTACCTGTTACACAAAGCACTACAAATAGTGTGGGCAAATAGTTGCAATTCCTTCCCCTTCTCCGAATTTCCACTCTTTCCAAATTCCCAAATAAACTACTCTGTTTAAGTCCACCTCCGTTTAAGACCACTCTGTGCAGGCCACAGTGCAGGCTTCTGAACCGCAAGTAAAATTTGCACTTACCTTCTGCTTCCTGACCTATGAAGACTTGAGCTCCTGGACCTGCAGTCGTATGCCAGCGTAAAGACCCACGAATCCCAGGGGCGCATGCGGTTTGCAAGCATCCCTGGGACAATGTGGGCCGGCCCAACCAATCAAAAATTTACATACAGAATCCCCATTAGCATATTAGGAATCCCCTAAAAAATATATTTTCACACAACCTAAATAAAAATAAATCACATGTTTAAAATTAATTAAAATACAATTTAATTAAACATTTAAAAAAAAATTTAATTAAAATTTTTTTTTAACATTCTTCAAGTTGCCATAAATAACCTAAACTAATTTGAAAGGTTTTTGAATGCTTTAAAAAAATATATTTTAATATTTATTTAAACCCTTACGCTGGTAAAAGAAGGCCCAAGCTTTTACCAGCTGTAGGAGTTTTGTGGGCATTCACTGGGCAGTAGTTCGGCAAATAGCCCAACCCTGCACCAGCAAGTGTCCATTCCCTGCACATGTGGATGATCTGTCAAGCTGAAACTTGACAGATCTGAAGTTCTGGGTTTTCGCGCATGCGGAAACTGGGAACTTGTGGGGCACATACGACCATGTACGCTGTGCATAAATCCGAGCCAATACATTTGGTTTCCAAATTCTTTGCCTCCTAATGTTCAAAGTTTAAACTTCCATCAGTTCTGCTAATGTTGATATACAACATAGCATTATTTTTATTACATTTTATATGAGCTTCCCACCACTTTCTCTTCAAAGCTCTGTAATAGCTTTTGTTTGTAATGGCAACTATATTATAAAACTATGTATTCACCCATTTATAGTCCATGAGCAGATAATCGAATCCTATATTTTCATTGCCCTGCTTTTTGAAGATGTAAACAGCTGTTGTGTTCGGTCTTTTCAATTAATATTGCTGTACTACAATTACCTGTGGCAAGGTTTTATTTCAGAATGAACCTGGTGATAGTACTGGATAAAATGTTAGTGAATAGATTATAGAAGCAAATCATCATTTCAACCATCAGAGATAGCATTACACAACTATGTACACGTGCAACATTATAATGGGCATAACCATAAAAAGAAGCAATGATAGTGCTCAGCAGCTACATGAGGGGAAATTAAACTCCCTTCGCCGGCAGAAATGGCAGCAACAACTTGCATTTATATAGGGCGTTTAACATCGTAAAATGTCCCGAGGCACTTAAAACTGGGTGGAACAAGAATTTAAATCCAAGTGGTACATTTACCATTTGTTTCTTACCGCGCAGCTATTTGAGCGCCTCTGACTCAGACGGGAGCCTCAGAAAATATGCAACTTAAGGTCCTATCACGTAATAGGTCCCTAATGCAATTTTAACAGTCTACTGAGTGCCTGCTGTGGATGCCTTGCTCAGTAAAACCTGGTGGACACCCACATCACACATATAAAGATTGGGCAGCTGCAGAGATTCGGGCTGCGAGGAGCTACTGCACATGCGCGCACACTCTAGCGCGCATGTGCAGAGGTCCCGGCACTGTTTTTGGTGCCGGGACCTGGCTCTACCCTCCACGTGCTCTGCTGCATTGCGCCAAGGGCCTGGATCGATCGGACTTTGTGGAGAATATGAAGGTAAATAAAAGGCACCGTTTCTGTTCTAAAAAGTCGGTGCACCACATGGAGGTGTGGCGTTCTCCTGGGTGCAAACTTGGGTCCATTATCTTATATGTTTCGATAAGATCATCTCTCAATCTTCTGAACTCTAATGAGTATAGATCCAATCTACTTAACCTATCTTCATAAGTCAACCTCCTCATCTCCGGAATCAACCTAGTGAACCTTCTCTGAACAGCCTTCAAAACTGTACGCATTACTCTAGGTGTGGCCTCACCAGTACTCTGTACAGTTGTAGCAGAACTTCTGTGCTTTTGTACTCCATCCCCCTTGCAATAAAGGCCAACATTACATTTACCTTCCTGATTACTTGCTGTACCTACATACTAACTTTTTGTGGGTTTTATGCACAAGGACCCCCAGGTCCCTCTGTACTGAAGCACTTTGTAATTTTTCTTCATTTAAATTATAATCTGCTTTTCAATTTTTTCTGCCAAAGTGGATAACCTCACATTTTCTTACATTATACTCTATCTGCCAAATTTTTGCTCGTTCACTTAGCCTGTCTATATCCCTTTGCAGATTTTTTATGTCCTCCTCACAATTTGCTTTCCCATCAGGGTTAGGGTTAGGGTTAGGATTAGGGTTATTTGTGTCATCAGCAAACATTACACTTCGTCCCTTCATTCAAGTCATTAATATAGATTGTAAATAGTTGAGGCCCCAGCACCGATCCCTGCAGAACCCCACTAGTTACTGTTTGCCAACTGGAAAATGACCAGTTTATCCTGACTCTCTGTTTTGTGTTAGTTAGCTAATCCTCTATCCATGCTAATATATTACCCTCAACCCCATGAACTTTTATCTTATGCAGTAACCTTTTATGTGGCACCTTATCAAATGCCTTCTGGAAATGCAAAATACACCACATCCACTGGTTCCCCCTTATCACCTCCTCGAAGAATGCCAGCAAATTTGTCAAACATGATTTCCCTTTCATAAAACCGTGCTGACTCTGCTTGATTGAATTATGCTTTTCCAAATGTCCTGTTATGCTTCCTTAATAATGGACTCCAGCATTTTCCCAACGAAAGATGTTAGGCTAACATCGTATTAAATGGCGGAGCAGGCTTGAGGGTCCGTATGGCCTACTCCTGCTCCTATTTCTTATGTTCTTATGTTCTAACCAGTCTATAGTTTCCTGCTTTCTGTCTGCCTCCTTTTTTAAATAGGGGCGTTACCTTTGTGGTTTTCCAATCTGCTGGGAACTCCCCAGAATCCAGGAAATTTTAGTAGATTACAACCAATGCATCCAGTATCTCTGCAGCCACTTCTTTAAGGATTCTAGGATGCAAGCCACCAGGTCCAGAGGACTTGTCTGCTTTTAATCCCATTATTTTACCGAGTGCTACTTCTTTAGTGATAGTGATTGTATTAAGTTCCTCCCTCCCGATAATCCCTTGATTATCCCCTATTGGGATGTTTTTAGTATCTTCTACTGTGAAGACCGATACAAATTATCTGTTCAAAGTCTCTGCCATTTCCCTGATCTCCATTATTAATTCCCCAGTCTCATCTTCTAGGAAACCAACATTTACTTTAGCCACTCTTTTCTTTTTTATGTACCTGTAGAAACTCTGTTCTTATATTTCGTGTGAGCTTACTTTCAGAATCTATCTTCCCTCTCTTTATTATTTTTATTTTTTTAGTCGTTCTTTGCTGGCTTTTAAAAGTTTCCCAATCCTCTGGCCTCCCACTGGTCTTGGCCACATTGCATGCCCTTGTTTTCAATTTAATACTGTCATGTATGCATGCTTGGGGTTTCTAGTCACCAGGTGGCGTGACTGTCAGAGGTCATTGGGCTGTACGCACATGTGTGCGGCCCAGGTATAAAAGACAAGGCATCATGTAATGTATTCACTTTGGGCCCGAATAAAGCACAGCCAGGTTCATTACTGTGTTCATTTATGTATTTAGTCTATCGAGTTATTACATACATAACATTTGGCGACAAGGTAACTTAAGAACCTTTGCATGCAAACATGAGCACAATTGGAATTCTGGAGAGATTCATAGAAACATAGAAACATAGAAATTAGGTGCAGGAGTAGGCCATTCAGCCCTTCGAGCCTGCACCGCCATTCAATGAGTTCATGGCTGAACATGCAACTTCAGTACCCATTCCTGCTTTCTCGCCATACTCCTTGATCCTCCTAGTAATAAGGACTACATCTATCTCCTTTTTGAATATATTTAGTGAATTGGCCTCAACAACTTTCTATGGTAGAGAATTCCACAGATTCACCACTCCCTGGGTGAAGAAGTTTCTCCTCATCTCGGTCCTAAATGGCTTACCCCTTATCCTCAGACTTCGTGTAGGGAGAGGGCTGGGCAGAGTTTGTATCTTGCCTGGACCAGTACTTCATGGCCAACAAAATGGAGGAACCCACTGATGCAGTTAGGTGTAGGGCGGTCTTCCTCACAGTTTGTGTCACGAAAATCTATGGGCTCATAAAGAATCTTCTCTCAGCTGTAAGTCCAACGGACAAGGACTACGAGGAATTGTGTGGTCTGGTACGTGACCATCTCAAACCAGAAGAAGGCATCATCATCTCACGATATCGATTCTAAAGCACGTTCGTTCTGAGGGCCAGGAGGTGTCGGAATTCGTTGCCGAGCTAAGATGTCTAGCGGGACCGTGTAAATTCGAAAACGCGTTGGGAGACATGCTGCGGGACTTCTTTGTAATCGGCATCAACCGTGAGGTGATCCTGCGTAAGCTACTGGCGGCGAAGATGCTAGATTTGAGCAAGGCCATCACGATTGCGCAGGCATGCATAATGACGGACAAAAATTTAAAGCAGATATAATCGAAAAATCGGAACTCGGCAAGTACTGTAAACAAGATTGTATTGTCGTTTGGCAGAGCTACGTATGGCATGGCCTACTCGACTGCATATGCGAAACCTGTGGCTGCCCAAAGTCCACCAACGGGAATGAATCCGATTTCACCATGTTGGCATTGTGGGGGTAATCATCGGCCTCATCAGTGTCAGTTTAAACAGTACATTTGTAAAGGCTTTTCGAGACTGGGGATTCTCCAGCGCAGGTGTCCGCAACTGAGCAAGCATGCTGCGACACACCACGTAGAGGATGATGACCGGTATTGCGCGGATCCGGATATGCAATCCGAGATACCAGAGGAGTAAGTGTATGGACTGTATTCGTTCCTAACAACGAGCCAACCATTAATGATTAATGCGAAACTTAATGGTGTGCCGGTACCGATGGAATTGGACACGGGTGTGAGTCAATCAATAATGAGCCAGAGGACATTCGACAAGCTGTGGGACACTAAGACTGTGAGGCCTAAGCTGAGTCCAGCCAATACCAAGTTGCGTACGTACACAAAATAACTCATAACGGTGATTGGTAGTACAGTAGTCAAGGTGTCATATGTCGGTGCGGTCCATGATTTACTGTTATGGATTGTTCCAGGCAATGGTCCAGTGCTGTTCGGCAGGAATTGGATAGAAAAAAATCAAATGGAAATGGAACGACATCAAAGCGTTGTCGTCGGAGAATGATACTCCATGTGCTCAAGTACTGAGCAAGTTCCCTCACTGTTTGAACCAGACATCGGCAAATTCACGGGAGTCAAGGTACAGATCCACATGGACTCGGATGCTTGACCCGTCCATTATAAAGCTCAGGAGGTTCCGTAAATGCGGGGGGAGAAAGTCGAAATCAAACTGGACAGACTCCAGCGTGAAGGGGTCATATCACCGGTCGAGTTTAACGTGTAAGGGGTGGTTTGCAGGGGGTCAGCTTTCCCTTCTGACCTTATATGAGCGGTTCCGAATCGCTCCCACACCCTTGGTTCGAGACACTGCAATTATGAAGGGACTGTGACAGACTTGGACAGACAATCGGTTTCATGGTAGGAAGCAGGTATGGCTTTATTGTGTTTAAAAAGAAGTAAAAGGCACACCTTTAATAACACACACAGACCAATACACACTGAGGGATACAACACATTGAATAAAATGTCAAATTGCAGCCTGTGGGGAAAATAATACAGCTTAAACTCTAAATGGGGTAAAGAGGAGAATGCAGATACATTTACACAAGTTATTCCAGCCTCCCTCCCCCAATTCCCCTAACTAACTAAGTTATAGCTCTGTGGGTTCAGGGGCCATGCTCACCAATTCCCTTTTTGACAGTTGCCGGTGAATCACGGTTTCGGGGTTCGCTGCACTTGGCCTTCTAGGCAAGCCATACCCCGGACGGAGGAGAGGACTTCGGACTGCGTAGTCTTCGGTTGGGGTGCGTCCGTTGATGCGGTAAGTTGCGTTTTGGATGTATGGGGTAAGTACCCACTTTCTTAGGTTAGGAATAGTTTTAGTTAGTCCCTTTTGGTAATTTCTCACCCGTTGGTCGTTCCGAAGTAGATTGTAGAGTGGAAATAAAGGTCGATTCTTCAGTTTTTGCTGAGTTGGTTTCGGTTGGTCGTTTCGCTGGTTGTAGTAGCCCGGGTTTGTCAATTTGGTTGCTGACAACCTTCCATTTCGTGGGCCTCGTGCTCAGTCAGTTCTTGATGAGTTCTAGTAGTTTCCTTCACTGCTCCATTTCTTCACTCCCCAGCTCCGGCTGTTTGTGTCTGTGTCTGTGTTCCAGTCTGTGTGCTGCTCCTTGCTGGTCTTTCCTTGTAAAACTGGGGGATAGATATATTCCAAAAAAAGGCTCCATTATCTCCCATCAAATCTCTTGGGCTCTGTTTAAACTGTACTGTCCACTGATTTTCAAATGTCTCCTTTGTCAGCAGTAACTCGATTAGGGTGTGAGAATGTGCGATCACTGGTTTTGCATTGTTTTAGAATTGTCCAGTTTCTTGACCATGATTTCTATTGTGCTTGATTGGGTAATTCGATTATCTCTTAGAGGGTGAATAGTTCCCCCAGACAGTTTGGGGTCTTTAATACACAAATTTGGCCCTACCTCCTGTATTTGGTAACTCTTTTTTTTTTTGCAGCCAAAATGTTGTAGAATCTTAAAATTGATAAGCTCCTTCCCATCGATGTTTAGGGGATCTCAAGCTTCTGTAATTTAGGTCCATTTTGAATTCCCTTTCCTAATGAGTCCAAACACTGGGGGGGGGGGGGTCTCCATGAATGCATCCCCTTTTATCCCCCGCAGGCTTCATCTGCCCCTTTAAACTAATTTTAAAAGCCCAAAAAGGGATTCTTCTCCTCTGTAGGGGAAAGGTACCTGGAATCTTTGCGAGATATTGGTAAATTCTACATTCCCCCCTGTGATACTATATCACTTATGGTATCATTCTTCGAGGTGAGCAAAGTTCCTGACTCCCAAGAGATAACCTTCCCCATAAATTAGCTAAACTAATACCCAAAATGCATTACACTTATGCAACATATCTATAGATGCACACTTTTCCTTTTACAGGTACAAACTTTTTACATTTATACCCTCCCAGCTTGGAGGGGGTTCAATCACTACAATTGCATTTCAGCATAGTTACATTTCATTTCAGTTACATTATATTCACCAGCATATAAGCAATGTGCAACCACATTACAGAAGGAAAAAAAACCTAGATTAAAAATAAACAACATCAATTGGTCTCCTGGTAATGTTTGAATCCTGCCCTTGAGAACTGCTCTCAGGCTGGCTGACACACAAGACAAACTCAAAATAATCACCTAAACATTACTGCAATATTACCCTCAATTCTAAACTAAACCTTAAAATATCCTTAAACTAAAATTAGAGCTATGTACAACCGCCACCCGTCTCCGGGTGGCCTGGTTAGTCCCTGTCAGGCCCATGCCTTGTGCGGCCTGATAGCCGCCTGGATGCTAGGGTTTCCCCGCAGCCGGTGAGCTGGAGACCCTTGTATCTGGGACAGCTCGTGGCTACTGCTCCTGTGAGTCCCTCACCGCTGGAGGCGGCTGGCTGGTGGTCCCTACTCTGAGCGGCCTCTGACCTTCAGCCTTTCCTGTCGGGCTGCCCTTCTCCTAGGGTAGAATCGCTGAGGTTCAGATGCCGGTGACCACGGTATCTTTGGTCGTGGTGTACGGAGGGTCCTTCTCAGGGCTTGGGTTACTGGGGGTGCGTCCGAATCCCAAACGATGGGTGGGATAGCCCCTCCAGTATTGCAATTCACCGCCCCTATAGGCACGGTTTCTGAGCCTGCCACATTCCCTGTGGGCCCTCCACCGTTGGGGGCGGCCAACGGAGGGTCCCTGTTCTGAGGACGGTTCACCCCTGCCGGCTGCCCTCTGTGCTTGGCTGACCCTGGGTTGTATAGCTTGCACTGGTTGATGTGGACCCACTTAGTACGGTGGGGCAGCTTTATGGCATAGACCATCGGGCTTGCCTTGTCCACAATGCTGTATGGCCCCATATATAATGCTTCAAAAACCCCGACCCGAGCATAGTTCCTCACCATGACCTGGTCCCCTATCTCCCATTCGTGGTGTTTGCTGGGTTCTAGCAGCAATCGGTTACTTTGATGCTTTCTGCCTATGTTACTAGCAGCCTGCCAGTGAATCTGTTTGAGGTGTTCAAACAGGTTCCTGACAAACCGGTCCCGGTTCACCTCTCTGAGCTGACCTTCTGTTAGCACCGGGGCTAGGACATGGGTGGGGGTCCGCATGATCCGGCCAGTCATGAGCTCATGTGGGGAATACCCGGTGCTCTTTGACTGGCTAGCTCGGATCCCCATTAGGACCAACGGTAAGACCTCCACCCACTTTTGGGGTGAGTCTCCCGTTTCCTTCCGCAGCCTTTCTTTAATGGTGCGGTTTAAACGCTCCACAATACCCGATGACTGTGGATTGTGGGCAACGTGCCATTTCCCCTCAATGCCGAGCACCTTAAGGGTTGCCTGCATTACCTGCCCGGTGAAATGGCTCCCTGGTCCGATTCCACATACTGTGGGAGTCCCCACCGGGAGAACACTTCCCTCACTAGAATCTTAGGTGTCCCTAGAGCGGTGGCTGTTCGGCAGGGGAAGGCTTCAACCCATTTTGAGAACACGTCCACCAGGACTAGGCAGTATTTGTAGCCTCCCTGGGCGGTGGGTAGGGGCCCGATGGAGTCAATTTGGATTGACTGCCATGGTCCCTCTACACTCCTGACGTGTCCTAGGGACACCTTCCTTTTCTGGGGGTCAGGGTTGTTCGCAGCACACACCAGGCAGTTCGCACAGAACTCGCGGACGTCCTCCCTGAGTCCCGGCCACCATCCTGCCTGTTCCACCCGTTGCCAGGTGGTCTCAGGCCCGGGATGTCCCGCTCCTGGACCCTCATGGGCCAGTTTTAGGAATTCCCTCTGGTGCTGCTGCGGCACGACCCATTGTCCCTCTTTAAACAGCATGCCTTCCTTTACGGTAATGGCTGCTGTGCCGTACGGACCTTCTACTCTCTCTCCTCTAGCTAGCGTGTTCAGGTCAGCTTTCAGGACTGGATCCTGTAGCTGAACTGTATTTAAGTCCGGGGCCAAAGCTGTCCCTGTACTCTCTGCTGCCCTGTTCTTATTCTTGACCGCTGCTATGCGGCCGGTGTCATAGGGGTCCCAGAACTTTCCCATGCGGGCACCTTCTTTGGCCAGTTTGTCAGCCTGTTGGTTTCCCTCTGCACGGGGTTCAGTTTTTGAATGGGCCTTCACCTTATGTATGTAGACCTTTCCTTCTTCCCCCACTGCTGTCATGATTTTCTCCAGCAGGGGCTTGATTGCCAGGGGTCTCCCGTCAGCGGACGTGTATCCGCGATGGGACCAGATAGCCAGGTACTCCGTACATGAATTGCAGGTGAACATACTGTCCGAGCAAATCGTGTACGGGGTAGGGAATTCCTCGGGGTGGGTCACCACGTACATTATGGCGGACAGTTCAGCGTGCTGGGCGCTCATGGTGCTGGGGAGCTTGATTGCCAGGGCAATACCTGCCCTTGGGTCATAGACTCTGCAGCCAGTGAGTCGTTGGCCAGCAGATACCGTGCTGGACCCATCCACGTAGATGTCCCGGCCTGTAGGGTGTAACCCAGCCCAAAGGCCAATGTTCACCTCCCATACCCCTTCTATGGAGCACCTGTGGGCTTTCCCTGGATAGATTAGGTTGGCTGCGAGCCTTGGCTCCCGGGGGCCTTCTACTCTGTGGTCCATCTGGGAGAGGAGCAGGGTCCAGCGAGCAATGCGGGCACTGCTCACCGTCCCGTCCTTAATCCTCCCATCTAGGAGCATCTGAATAGGTGTGTGGTGGGTTAGGAGTGTTAGAGGAGACCCTCCCGTGAAGATCAAGGATCTTTTCACTGCCCAATGTGTGGCTAGGAGGTGTCTCTCACAGTTGGAGTACCCCTTCTCCACATCTGTGAGGATCCTGGAGGAGTAAACCACCGGTCTCAGCTGGCCGTGCCGCTCTTGAAGCAGCACTGAGCTCAAACTGTCCCCGCTGGCTGCCACCTCCAGGAAAAACTCCTTTCCTACATCTATCGCTCCTAAGGCTGGCGCGGTCTGCAAGTCCTTCTTGAGCTGATTAAATGCTGCCTCGCAACCCTCATCCCAGTCCCACTCTACACCCTTGTGTAGGAGCCTGAGCAGAGGGGCTGCGGTGGCTGCATAATCCTCAATGAAGTCTCTGCAGTACCCGGTGAATCCTAGAAAGGATCTTACCCCTGTCACTGTGTTGGGGGCTGGTAACTCCTGTACTGCCTCCCTTCTAGCCTTGTCTATGGCCCTTTCCCCAGCGCGCACAGTCAGCCCCAGGAATTTGACTTCCTTCTGGCCGATCTGTGCCTTCTTGGGGTTTACTTTAAACCCTTCTTCTTTTAGCAGCTCCAGCAGCTCAGCCAGCAGTGGGCCATGCTCCTCCCCCTGATCGGTAAACAGGAGCAGGTCATCCACATACTGCGCCAACTGCTGGGGTCTGCTAAAGCCCTTTAAACAGTTTGCCACGCATTGGTGAAAAATGCTGGGGCTATTGTGGAAGCCTTGGGGAACACAGTTCCACGTGTATTGTTGGCCCTTAAAGGTAAAGGCGAACTTGTACTGGTCCTCCCGTTTTAAAGGAATGGACCAGAACCTATTTGAAATATCCAGCACCGTGAAAGTGGTCGCAGATGCTGGAATACTCCCTATGAGATCCACTACGGCTGCTACAGTGGGTGCACAGGCAGGGATATTCTTATTTAGTACTCGATAGTCCACGGTGGCCCTCCATGAGTTGTCCGGTTTCTTAACCGGCCACAGTGGAGAGTTCACATGGGTTGCTATCGGTCTTAACACCCCTTGCTCTACCAGTGATCCCAGCGCCGTTGTCAGGTCTGCCTCTGCCTCCCTGGGGAAGTTATATTGCTTTTGTGGTCGGGTCATGGGGTCCCCTACTATACTAACTTCCACCCCCGTTACCCTGCCACAGTCATGTTTGTGGGTGGCAAATGCTGCAAGGTGTGCCCGTACATATGCCTGGTACTCCACTAGGGTGTTACTGACCAGTAATTACAAGTCATAACCCTCCTTTGGCTTCACGGTACACAATGTTCCCTTGACCCCTTTTTCTGGGATCGCCGCCACCTCACCTTCCCTGTCAGTCACAATGGTTCACCATAGGCAGTGGTTCCTGAGATCCACTAGGATCTGGTGGCCAATGATAAAATCAGCTCCCAGGATCCCTTTTCCCTTCTGCTCCCATTTCATCAGGACACACTTCCATTTGGTTTTGAGTGTCCCTAACTGAATGGTGAGCGGGATGGAAAATGAACCAGTTTGCTCATTGCCTGTGAACCCCACTAGACTGTACGGGACCCCGTTCGATAGAGGTGAGGTAGCTGGGTTATCTGCATATACAAGGGTGCTGGAAGCACTGGTATCTAGCAGGTAGGTCCCTTTCACTTTCTCCACCTCCATCGTAACACACGGTCTCTTCCAGGCATCGTACTCTAGGGAACACAGGTACACAGGCTGCGCTGGCTCTAGTCATGCATCTGGGTGGGTTGGAGCAGAGGGTTTTACCGTACCGGATACTGGACCGGTTGCGATAGCTACTGCTCCCTGTCCGTTTATGAGTGTCTGTAGGGCGGCTACGAGTGTCTCATATGTGTCGGGTGTTCCTGCCCCGGCCTTACGGGCTGGGGCTGGAGTGGCCTTTCCCTTAGTCTCTTTCCAGGGGTTCCTACAATCCTTCCTCCAGTGCCCACTTTTCCCACACCCAAAACACTCGCCCCCTTTGTGGGGAGGGTTCCCACCTTCCTGATGCCACTCTCTCTTGCCTTGGCTGGGTTTAATCTCATGGACCCTCCCTTTAGAGGAGGGTTCCTCTGTCCCTCTACCGTTCCGGTAAGCCAGGGTCAACTACCTGACCACTGTCTCCTCGGTGGTTCTGGGATCTCTTGGATCGAACCAGACCTCGACTTTTGCCTTTACTCCAGGTAGGCTGTTTGCCACCAGGCTGCGGAGCCAGTGAGCCAGCTCGTTAGGGTTCAGGTGGGCCCGGTCAAGAACCCCACTACAGGCCCTTTCGTAGACCGGCCACAACCTGTCGGCGAAAGCCTGTGGAGTCTCCCCATACAGCTGCACTGTTTTCTCCACTCGGGAGAAAGGACTCCCGTCGTTCATACCCATGGCCTCTAGAACCTCCTCCTTAACCGTAGCGTACGTGTTTCGCCCCTTTCTACTGTCTGCAGAGAGGGAATGGCACAGCTTAGCCTGCTCTGAATCATCGCACCCGTTAATATCCCCTGTGTGTTCCACTTCCAGGAAGTGTACCGAGGGATCCCCCTGTTGGGTGAGCTTACTTAGGTGCCCTACCATAGCCCTCAGTTTTTGGGTGTCATGGGGGACTATGAAGTTGCTTTCTAGGGGTCCTACTGCCCCATTGGCAACAGGCGGGCCAAACTTCTGCTGCCGGACCGGGTGCATTGGCCCTGGTTCCGGCCCTTCTTGTATTGGCTCGCCCTCTTCCCCCTGCTGCCAAGCCGAATTAAAACTCGGGGCTGCCGGTGTTGGTAGTTTGCAATCCTTGCCTGCCCCGCACTCTGGCTGACACCCCTGCTGCTCCGGGCCGTTCCCGGGAGCTACAGGCAGTGACTGAGGGGTTTCTCCTTGCCCAACCAGGTGTTCCTGGGCTAAACCCGGGTTTAACAGGCACACCATGCCTTTAGCCCGGGATAAAACAAGGTTCAAGCTTTGGAACTGCTGTTGGCAGGGGCCGTGGTCTCCTGCCTCAAATTCCCTGGTACTGACTACCTTATAGGCTACCTGAATGTCTCTCACCCTCTCCCCATACTCTTTAACTTGCTTGGCTAGGCAGGAATTCTCTTCCCGCAATGCCCGTTCGCTATTCTTGGCTTCAATAATCTGACACTGTAAAAGGTCCAGTTGGGTTTTGTACCTTTCTTTAGTGAGCTCTCTACTTTCTTTTAACTGTCCCACCTCTGTCCACAGCCTTTCCCCGACTGTGGCCCTTGCGCTGGACCTCTCTTCTGCCTGTCTCAATACTCCCTTTAATTTCTTATTCTCCTCATCTAGAAGCCGGATCTGTTGCTGAAGGCAAATTAGCCAAATGGCCTTCTCTATCGACTTTTTATGGTCCTTGCTCTCGGTCCATTGAGCTGCAGCATCTTCTGGACGCTCAGCATACAATAGATCGAGTACCCACTCCTTAGCCTCTTAAACACATACGAGGAAATCCCCTCTTCCATTTTGCTTTGTTTCCTGAAACCAGTCTCTCTCTTATCACGTCCCTTGTATCAGTGTCCCATCTGGGTCGCCATTATGTAAGGGGTGGTTTGCAGGGGGTCAGCTTTCCCTTCTGACCTTATATGAGCGGTTCCGAATCGCTCCCACACCCTTGGTTCTAGACACTGGAATTATGAAGGGACTGTGACAGACTTGGACAGACAATCGGTTTCAAGGTAGGAAGCAGGTATGGCTTTATTGTGTTTAAAAAGAAGTAAAAGGCACACCTTTAATAACACACACAGACCAATACACACTGAGGGGTACAACACATTGAATAAAATGTCAAATTGCAGCCTGTGGGGAAAAGAATACAGCTTAAGCTCTAAATGGGGTAAAGAGGAGAATGCAGATACATTTACACAAGTTATCCCAGCCTCCCTCCTCCAATTCCCCTAACTAACTAAGTTATAGCTCTGTGGGTTCAGGGGCCATGCTCACCAATCCCCTTTTTGACAGTTGCCGGTGAATCGCAGTTTCGGGGTTCGCTGCACTTGGCCTTCTAGGCAAGCCGTACCCCGGTCGGAGGAGAGGACTTCGGACTGCGTAGTCTTCGGTTGGGGTGCGTCCGTTGATGCGGTAAGTTGCGTTTTGGATGTATGGGGTAAGTACCCACTTTCTTTGGTTAGGAGTAGTTTTAGTTAGTCCCTTTTGGTAATTTCTCACCCGTTGGTCATTCTGAAGTAGATTGTAGAGTGGAAATAAAGGTCGATTCTTCAGTTTTTGCTGAGTTGGTTTCGGTTGGTCGTTTCGCTGGTTGTAGTAGCCCGGGTTTGTCAATTTGGTTGCTGACAACCTTCCATTTCGTGGGCCTCGTGCTCAGTCAGTTCTTGATGAGTTCTAGTAGTTTCCTTCACTGCTCCATTTTTTAACTCCCCAGCTCCGGCTGCTTGTGTCTGTGTCTGTGTTCCAGTCTGTGTGCTGCTCCTTGCTGGTCTTTCCTTGTAAAACTGGGGGATAGATATATTCCAAAAAAAGGCTCCATTATCTCCCATCAAATCTCTTGGGCTCTATTTAAACTGTACTATCCACTGATTTTCAAATATCTCCTTTGTCAGCAGTAATTCGATTAGGGTGTGAGAATGTGCTATCACTGCTTTTGCATTGTTTTAGAATTGTCCAGTTTCTTGACCATGATTTCCATTGTGCTTGATTGGGTAATTCGATTATCTCTTAGAGGGTGAATAGTTCCCCCAGACAGTCTGGGGTCTTTAATACACGAATTTGGCCCCACCTCCTGTATTTGGTAACTCTTTTTTTTTGCAGCCAAAATGTTGTAGAATCTTAAAATTGATAAGCTCCTTCCCATCGATGTTTAGGGGATCTCAAGCTTCTGTAATTTAGGTCCATTTTGAATTCTCTTTCCTATGAGTCCAAACACTGGGGGGAGGGGGGGTCTCCATGAATGCATCCCCTTTTATCCCCCGCAGGCTTCGTCTGCCCCTTTAAACTCATTTTAAAAGCCCAGAAAGGGATTCTTCTCCTCTGTAGGGGAAAGGTACCTGGAATCTTTGTGAGATATTGGTAAATTCTACAAACGAATGGGCCAGCCCCATTATTCCTGTGTTGAAGAATGATGGCACTGTTAGGATTTGTGGAGACTACAAGGTTATGGTCAACCGAGTTTCGAAACAGGATCAATAACCGTTACCGAAGGCTGATGACCTGTTTGCAACGCTAGCCGGGGGGATGTCATTCACTAAACTGGATCTGATGTCAGCCTACATGGCACAGGAGCTGGTCGAGATATCGATGAAACTTACATGCATCAACACTCATAAAGGACTGTTTATCTACAACAGGTGTCCTTTCGGAATTCGCTCGGCTGCAGCCATATTTCAGAGGAACATGGAAAGTCTACCGAAGTCCGTCCCGAGAACCCTAGAACCATCGTGTTCCAAGATGACAGCCTGGTCACAGGTCGGGACACTGCCGAAATTCTGAGGAATCTGGAAGAGGTTCTACATTGTCTGGACAAAGTGGGACTCAGACTGAAACGTTTAAAGTGCGTCTTCATGGCACCGGAAGTCGAATTTCTGGGGATGAAAATTGCTGCTGATGGCATCAGGCCAACGGACTCAAAAACCAAGGCCATCAAAAATGCACCCAAGCCTCAGAATGTGATGGAGCTGCATTCGTTCCTTGGTCTACTCGACTACTTCGGTAATTTCCTACCTAGATTGAGCATTTTATTAGAGCCAATGCACATGCTGCTAAGAAAAGGCGACAACTGGGTTTGGGGTGCATCTCAAGATAGAGCTTTTGAGAAAGCTACTAATCTGCTTTGCTCTAACAAGCTGCTGGTGCATTATGATCCGTGTAAGCATCTAGTATTGGCCTGTGATTGAAACATAAAAACATAGAAAATAGGTGCATGAGTAGGCCATTCGGCCCTTCGAGCCAGCACCACCTTTCAATAAGATCATGGCTGATCATTCACCTCAGTACCCCTTTCCTGCTTTCTCTCCATAACCCTTGATCCCTTTAGCCGTAAGGGCCATATCTAACTCCCTCTTGAATATATCTAACGAACTGGCATCAACAACTCTCTGCAGAAGAGAATTCCACAGGTTAACAACTCTCTGAGTGAAGACGTTTCATCTCATCTCATTCCTAAATGGCTTACCCCTTATCCTTAGACTGTGACCCTTGGTTCTGGACTTCCCCAACATCAGGAACATTCTTTCTGCATCTAACCTGTCCAGTCCCGTCAGAATTTTATATGTTTCTATGAGATCCCCTCTTATCCTTCTAGGCTCCAGTGAATACAGTCGATCCAATCTCTCCTCATATGTCAGTCCTGCCATCCCACGAATCAGTCTGGTGAACCTTTGCTGAACTCCCTCAATAGCAAAAATGTCCTTCCTCTGATTAGGAGATCAAAACTGAACACAATATTCCAGGTGAGGCCTCACCTGTACAACTGCAGTAAGACCTCCCTGCTCCTATACTCAAATCCCCTCACTATGAAGGCCAACATGCCATTTGCCTTCTTCACCGCCTGCTGTATCTGCATGTCAACTTTCAAAGACTGATGTACCATGACACCCAGTTCTCGTTGCACCTCCCCTTTTCCGAATCTGTCACCATTCAGATAATATTCTGCCTTCATGTTTTTGCCACAAAAGTAAATTACGTCCCATTTATCCACATTATACTGCATCTGCCATGCACTCACCTAACCTGTCCTAGTCGCCCTGCAGCCTCTGAGCATGCTCCTCACAGCTCACATCGCCACCCAGCTTAGTGTTATCTGCAAATTTGGAGATATTACACTCAATTCCTTCATCTAAATCATTGATGTATATTGTAAATAGCTGGGGTCACAGCACTGAGCCCTGTGGCACCCCACTAGTCACTGCCTGCCATTCTGAAAAGGACCCATTTATCCCTACTCTCTATATAAGAACATAAGAATTAGGAACAGGAGTAGGCCATCTAGCCCCTCGAGCCTGCTCCGCCATTCAACAAGATCATGGCTGATCTGGCCGTGGACTCAGCTCCACTTACCCACCCTCTCCCCATTATCCTTAATTCCCTTATTGATTAAAAATCTATCTAACTATAACTTGAATACATTCAATGAGCTAGCCTCAACTGTTTCCTTGGACAGAGAATTCCACAGATTCACAACCCTCTGGGAGAAGAAATTCCTTCTCAACTCAGTTTTAAATTGCCTCCCCCGTATTTTGAGGCTGTGCCCCCTAGTTCTAGTCTTCCCGATCAGTGGAAACAACCTCTCTGCCTCTATCTTGTCTATCCCTTTCATTATTTTAAATGTTTCTATAAGATCACCCCGCATCCTTCTGAACTCCAACGAGTAAAGACCCAATATACTCAATCAATCATCATAAGGTAACCCCCTCAGCTCCGGAATCAGCCTAGTGAATCGTCTCTCTACCCCCTCCAAAGCCAGTATATCCTTCCTTAAGTAAGGTGACCAAATACCCTATACAGTTGCAGAAGGACCTCCCTGCTTTTGTACTCCATCCCTCTCGCAATGAAGGCCGACATTCCATTCGCCTTCCTGATTACCTGCTGCACCTGCAAACTAACTTTTTGGGATTCAAGCACAAGGACCTCCAGGTCCCTCTACACCTCAGCATGTTGTAATTTCTCCCCATTCAAATAATATTCCCTTTTACTGTTTTTTTTCCCAAGGTGGATGACCTCACACTTTCTGACATTGTATTCCATCTGCCAAACCTTAGCCCATTCGCTTAACCTACCCAAATCTCTTTGCAGCCTCTCTGTGTCCTCGACACAACCCGCTTTCTCACTAATCTTTGTGTCATCTGCAAATTTTGTTGCACTACACTCTGTTCCCTCTTCCAGGTCATCTATGTATATTGTAAACAGTTGTGGTCCCAGCACCGATCCCTGTGGCACACCACTAACCACCGATTTCCAACCCGAAAAGGACCCATTTATCCCGACTCTCTGCTTTCTGTTAGCCAGTCAATTCTCCATCCATGCTAATACATTTCCTCTGACTCCGCGTACCTCTATCTTCTGCAGTAACCTTTTGTGTGGCACCTTATCGAATGCCTTTTGGAAATCTAAATACACCACATCCATCGGTACACCTCTATCCACCATGCTCGTTATATCCTCAAAGAATTCCAGTAAATTAGTTAAACATGATTTTCCCTTCATGAATCCATGCTGCGTCTGCTTGATTGCACTATTCCTATCTAGATGTCCCGCTATTTCTTTCTTCCTGTCTGTCAACCAGTTCTCTATTCACGTCAATACATTACCCCCAATACCATGTGCTTTAATCTTGCACACCAATCTCTTGTGTGGGACCTTGTTAAAAGCCTTTTGAAAGTCCAAATACACCACAGCCACTGGTTCTCCCTTGTCCACTCTACTCGTTACATCCTGAAAAAACTCTAGTAGATTTGTCAAGCATGATTTCCCTTCCATAAATCCATGCTGACTTGGACCGATACTGTCACTGCTTTCCAAATGCGCTGCTATTTCATCTTCGTCATATGGAGTTGATTGCATGCTCCAACAAGCTAATGAGTCGGGTAAACTACAACTTGTTGCATATGCTTCTAAAAGTTTGTCAAAGACGGAAAGAGCCTACAGCATGGTCGAAAAAGAAGCATTAGCCTTTGTGTATGGGGTTAAAAAGATGCATCAGTACCTGTTTGGTCTTCAGTTTGAATTGAAAACAGATTACAAGCCACTCATTTCATTGCTTTCGGAAAACAAAAGTATCAATACCAATGCATCGTCCCGCATCCAGAGGTGGGCGCTGACATTATCTGCCTATGATTATGTCATTCGCCATAGACCTGGCATCGAGAATTGTGCCGATGCACTGAGCCGTCTGTCGTTGCCCACACCGGAGTTGGAAACGCCTCAACCTGCAGACCTACTATTAGTCATGGATGCTTTTGAAAGTGAAGGAACCCTTGTCACGGCTCAGCAAGTTAAGACCGGGGCCAGCCAGGACCCGATATTATCAGTTGTGAAACATTGTGTCCTTAGTGGTGATTGGTCTGCCATACCGAAGCAAATGGGTGATGAGACCAAACCTTACAACCATCGCAAAGATGAACTATCCATTCAGTTAGATTGTTTACTGTGGGGTAATCGTGTTGTTATGTCTAAGAAAGGCAGAGAGAAATTTGCACATGATCTACATAGCACTCATCCTGGTATTGTCATGATGAAAGCCATTGCCAGGTCTCATGTATGGTGGCCTGGAATTGACTCTGATCTGGAATCATGTGTGCATCAGTGCAACACTTGCATGCAGCTAAATAAAGCACCAGTGGAATCTATGGTCGTGGCCATTTAAACCATGGTCCAGGATCCACATCGACTTTGCAGGTCCCTTCCTCATAAAGATGTTTTTAGTTGTGGCGGATGCATATTCCAAGTGGATAGAGTGTATAATCTTGTCATCCAGTATATCCACAGCTACCATTGAGAGCCTTCGTGTCACGTTTGTCATTCATGGTCTGCCCGACATCGTTGTAAGCGACAACGGACCTTGGTTCACTAGTCTGGAGTTTCAAGAGTTCATGAAACTCATTGGAATAAAACATGTGAGGTCAGCACCATTCAAACCCGCATCTAATGATCAAGTAGCGCTTGCTGGCCAAACCATCAAGCAGAGTATGTAACGTGTAACTCAAGGTTCACTGCAGACTCGCTTGTCACGCATATTGCTTAGTTACAGGACAAGAGCCCACACGCTTACCGGGTTCCCCCCTGCTGAACTATTGAGGAAGAGAGATCTCAAGACCAAGCTCTCTCTTGTCCACCCTGACTTGAATGATCATGTTGAATACAGACGTTAAAGACAGCAGTGGTATCATGATCATGTTGCTGTGTCACGCGACATTTCTGTTAACGATCCTGTGTATGTACTAAATTATGGTCAAGGTCCCAAGTGGATCTCCGGTACTGTTACAGCCAAGGAGGGTAACAGAGTGTTTATCGTCAAGGTCAAGAATGGACAAACATGCAGGAAACATGTTTATCAGATAAAGCTGCGGCACACGGATGAACCGGAACAGTCTGAGGAAGACTCAATCAATGACCAACCAACCTACCCTTAGTCATCAGAGGACTCCGCTGTCTTAAATGAATCTGGACTTTCAATCTCTGACATGGTCATTGCCACTCCCATCAAATCGGCTACCCAGCCCCCAGTCACAACAGACTCAAAACGCTCGCCCAAGGCTGCCGTTGAACTGAGACGATCAACTCAGGAGCGGAAAACCCTAGACCGTCTCAATTTGTAAAAAGACTGTTACTAATATCTTAAAGGGGAATATTGTCATGTATGTATGCTTGAGGTTCGTAGCCACCAGGTGGCGCAACTGTCGGAGGTCACTGGGCTGTACGCACATGTGTGTGGCCTAGGTATAAAAGGCAACCCATCGTGTAATGTATTCACTTTGGACCCGAATAAAGCAGAGCCAAGTTCGTACCTGTGTTAGTTTACAGTATTCAGTCTATCGAGTTATTACATACATAACAGATACCGTCCCTTATTTCCTTAGTTAGACACGGATGGTTATCCCTTCTCTTACAGCCTTTCCTTCTCATTGGGATATATTTTTGATGCGAGTTATGAAATATCTCCTTAAATGTCTGTCATTGCTTTTCAACCGTCCCATACTTTAATCTATTTTCCCAGTCCACGTTAGCCAGCTCTGCCTTCATACCTTTGTAGTCTCCTTTATTTAAGCTTAAGACACTGGTTAGAGATCCAACTTTCGCACCCTCCAACTGAATTTGAAATTCAACCATGTTATGGTCACTCATTACTAGAGGATCCTTTACTAGGAGATTGTTTATTACTCCTGTCTCATTACACAGTACCAGTATAAGATAGCCTGCTCCCTGGTTGATTCCACAATATACTGATCAAGGAAACTATCCCAGATACACTCTATGAACTCCTCCTCAAGGCTACCCTGATCAATTTGCTTTGTCCAATCAATGTGAAGGTTAAAATCTCCCATGATTATTGCCGTTCCTTTTTACAAGCCTCCATTATTTCTTGATTTATACTCCATCCAACAGTGTAGCTATTGCTAGGGGGCTTTTCGACTACACCCACGAGCGACTTTTTTCCCTTATTTTTCCTTATTTCCACCCAAACTGATTCAACATCTTGATCTTCTCAGCCAATATTGTTTCTTACTAACGCACTGATCTCATCCTTCATTAACAGAGTTATCCCACCTCCTTTTCCTTTCTGTCTGTCTGTATTTCCGAATTGTCAAATACCCCATAATATTTAGTTCTTAGCCTTGGTCGACTCGCAACCACGTCTCTGTAATGGCTATCAGATCATACCCATTTGTATCTATTTGTGCTGTCAACTCATGTATTTTGTTATGAATGCTGCATGCATTCAGATAAAGAGCTTTTAAATTTGTTTTTTTACCCTTTTTTCCTGCTTTGATGCCACTTTCTAATTCACTTTTATGTTTAAACAGTCTGTCCCTTCCTGTCACAGTCAGGCTTTCATTTCCCCCAGTGCTACCCTGCTCTATTGCCTTCATCTTATTCTTCGACATCTTAAATTTGCATTCACCTGAACCCTCCCCGCACCTCCACTAATAGTTTAAAGCCCTCTCTACAGCCCCAGTTATTTGATTCGCCAGCACCCTAGTCCCAGCACAGTCTAAGTGGAGCCCATACGAACGGAACAGCTCCCTCTTACCCCAGTACTGGTGCCAGTGTCCCACGAACCAAAACCCATTTCTCCCACACCAGTCTTTGAGCCACGTGTTTAACTCTCTGATCATATCTACCCTATGCAAATTTGCTCGTGTCTCAGGTAGTAATCCAGAGATTATTACCTTTGTGGTTCTACTTTTTAATTTGGCCCCAAGCTGCTCATACTCCCTCAGCAGAACCTCATTCTTTGTCCTATCTATGTCGCTGGTACCTATGTGGACCATGACAACTGGATCTTTCCCCTCCCACTCCAAGTTCCTCTCCAGCCCAGAGGAGATGTCCTTAACCCTGGCACTGGGTAGGCAACGCAGCCTTTGGGACTCACGCTCTCGGCTACAGAGAACAGTATCTTTATTATACTGTTCCCTATCACTACAACGCTTCTTTTTACTTCCCCCACTTGAATGGCCCCCTGTACCACAGTGCTGTGGTCAGTTTGCTCATCCTCTCTGCAGTCCCTGCTCTCATCCACACAGGGAGTAACAGCCTCAAACCTGTTGGACAAGAGCAAGGGCTGAGTCTCCTCCATCACTACCTCCTGAGTCCCCATACCTTCCTCACTCGCAGTCACACCCTCCCGTCCCTGGCCACAGATTAAATTTGAATAAATTAATTAAAGGGGTGTGACTGTCTCCTGGAATGCAGTGTCCAGGTAACTCTTCCCCTCCCTGATGTGTCGCAGTGTCTGTAGCTCGGACTCCAGCTCATCAACCCGGAGCCAAAATTCCTCGAGCTGCAGTCACTTGCTGCAGATGTGTTCACTATGGACCTCAATGGTGTCAACCAGCTCCCTCATGCAACAGCAGAAATACATTGCCTCTTCTGCCATCTCAAATGTATTTAGTTAATTAAGTTTTCAAGTTTTGTTTTTAATCCCAGATCTTAATTCAAACCAATGCCCCAGAAAAGAGAGAAAAAGAGAGAAAAACTCACCAACCAATCATTTCCCTTCTTTCCTGTGATGTCACCCTTTGATTTTGGTTCTTTCCACTTCTTGTCTTCAGGTCAGTTGGTGCTGGTTGGGCTGCTCCTCTCGCGCTCTCTTATCTCCCCTACGATTGGCTGCTGGTCTTGCAGTGACTTACTCTCGCTTACTGAGCGGGCGCTCTGCTTTGCCGCTCTGGTTGGTTTCCCACAGGCGTAGGACATCATCGACTGTGCACATGTGACCAACAAGGCATCCCATCATTACCAAAGAGTTTTTGTGCACCACAAGGGTTTCCACCCTCTCAATGTGCAGCTCGTCATCAACCATAGGAAGATCATCATGCATGTGTGCGTCAAATTCCCTGGCAGCTGTCCAGCGCCAGTTTGTCTTTCGTCCTGCGTCGATCCACCCTCTCTCAGCTCTTCGCACCTCCAAACAGACTTTCTAGCTGGCTGCTTGAAGACAAGGGCTATCCACTGAAGACGTGGCTCATGACACCCTTAAGGAGTGTTTTAATGAAAGCCACATTTCCATCAGATGTGTCTTTGAGCAGACAATAGGCATGCTGAAAATGCACTTCAGATGTCTTGACAGATCTGGAGGAGCCTTTCAGTATGCCCCAATCAGGGTCTCCAGCATCATCATGGTGCAGCAGCGAGGATTAGCACTGCATGAGGAGCAAGGCTCTGAAAACACAGCCTCTTCAGACAAGGAGGAGGAGGCACAAGAGGAACCTGCAGTCCAGATGCCTGCAGCACCCAAACATACTGCTGCCTGGGAGGCCAGAGGTGGCCTCATCATGACCAGATTTACTTAACTTCAGGCATTACACCCATATGGCTACAATATGCTGCGCTAGACTCCCAACATCCCACAGCAACACCATAAAGCATCCCTACAATGACCAGGCCATTCCTTTCACACTAACCACCATTGCTGAAGGTAACGTTAGGTTCCACCCTTCACTCCAACTCACTAAGCCATTTCCAAAGTTGCAGACATGATTGGCATGACCAGAAAGTGGTGAAAGTAAAACATTTTTATCTGTAACATCACATTAATGGAACCTAACACAAGCAGTTATTAAAAAACTCAAGTGCTTGCCCTGGTGCATCTATATTGTGTGTCATCTTTCTTATCGCATGTTTCTACGAGGTGCTACCCCTGTGGCTTCAGCAGAGGTAGAGGCAGCCTGCTCACTTCCCTGCTACACCTGCATAGACACTTTTGGGGGATGTCCTGGGACTTGGAACCTGTGAAGGCCCTGCCAAAGTCTGCTTCTCTTGCAACTGTGCAGGGGCAGACTTGGCCATCCTGATCCTGGGGCACTGACTGACGGGGAGGGAGTGGGGGAGAAGTGTGAGCACTTTGAGAGGAGCCTCCACTTCCATATCCCCTCTCACCATCATCCCTCTAATGGACCACCCACACTTCCTTGCTAGCAAGGAGCTGGAGAGAATCTTCTGCCATCTATTCTCCATAGATAGCCATCTATTCTCCATAGGGACTATGTGCTATTGTGAATGGCACATTAGCTGCTCCATGAAGGTGTTCATCCTTTTCATGGAAGAGTCTATAGTCGCCATTGCCTGCGACATGTTGTCGCTTATGTTGGAGATGGACTACTCCATTCTCTGCATAGTTGCATACATCACGATTGGAAAATCTGCCAAAGCCTCCTGCACTTCTTGCTGCACCTCCAGGATCGCCCTCTTTCTGGATGGTCCCTGAAGCCCAGCGTCTGCATGCAGTTGAGCCGAGCTTGGAACATCCTGCAGCCTTTGGCGAGGAGTCTCCACTGCTGTCCCTGTCTCCACCTTGTGAGACACCAGGTGACAACACTACTCTATCTCGTATGGAACCCATCAAGGTGTGCGTATCTGTGCTGGTGCTGGGTGCGTTTATATCTGGTGATGGCGCACTTTCAGAGGTTGGAGGCTCCTCTGAGGAGTTGTCTTCCTCATCCTCTTGGACAGTGGGGTGATGCTCTTGATGGACCTGTGGGACAGAAAAGAGATGATTTAGAAATGTCATATCAAAAATGGAGAACCATACTGTGATATATTCTTTACGACATCACAAACCCACACATACATGATGGCTCTATTGCACAGGTACTTGTCAGGTGACCTTGTCACCTGATGCTTTTATTGCATTTACAGCAGCAGTTGCATTACCACAGTAGTCCACCAGGTGGAGTAGTTGTCCACTGGGTGGACTTCTATATTACACTTCTCCCTTCTGAATGAAGAAGTAATCATTACAAAATAATCATCACACATAACTTGCATGGTTATACACAATGAAAGATATGGACTTATTTTACCATATTTATAAATCAAACTTAATCACTCATTTACTGTTTCAAAGAGGATACCCCAGGGCCTGATAGTCTGCATCTCAGAGTATTTAAGGAGGTGGCCCTAGAAATAGTAGACGCATTGGTGGTAATTTTCCAACATTCTATAGACTCTGGATCAGTTCCTAAGGATTGGAGAGTAGCTAATGTAACCCCACTTTTAAAAAAAGGAGAGAGAGAGAAAACAAGGAATTAAAGACTGGTTAGCCTGATATCGGTAGTGGGGAAAATGTTGGAATCAATTATTAAAGACAGAATAGCAGGGCATTTGGAAAGCAGTGACAGGATCGGTCCAAGTCAGCATGAATTTATGAAAGGGAAATCATGCTTGACAAATCTTCTAGAATTTTTTGAGGATGTAACTAGTAGAGTGGACAAGGGAGAACCAGTAGATATGGTGTATTTGGACTTTCAGAAGGCTTTTGACAAGGTCCCACACAAGAGATTGGTGTGCAAAATTAAAGCACATGGTATTGGGGGTAATGTATTGACGTGAATAGAGAACTGGTTGGCAGATAGGAAGCAAAGAGTAGGAACAAACGGTCCTTTTCAGAATGGTAGGCAGTGACTAGTGATGTACCAAAAGGTTCAGTGCTGGGCCCCCAGCTATTTACAATGTACATTAATGATTTGGACGAAGGGATTGAATGTAATATCTCCAAGTTTGCAGATGACACTAAGCTGGGTGGCAGTGTGAGCTGTGAGGAGGATGCTAAGAGGCTGCAGGGTGACTTGGACAGGTTAGGTGAGTGGGAAAATGCATGGCAAATGCAGTATAATGTGGATAAATGTGAGGTTATCCACTTTGGTGGCAAAAACAGGGAGGCAGAATATTATTTGAACTGTGACAGATTAGGAAAAGGGGAGGTGCAAACAGACCTGGGTGTCATGGTACATCAGTCATTAAAAGTTGGCATGCAGGTACAGCAGGCGGTGAAGAAGGCAAATGGCATGTTGGCCTTCATAGCGACAGGATTTGTGTATAGGAGCAGGGAGGTCCTGCTGCAGTTGTACAGGGTCTTGGTGAGGCCAAAGCTTGAATATTGTGTTCAGTTTTAGTCTCCTATTGTGATGAAGGACATTCTTGCTATTAAGGGAGTGCAGCGAAGGTTCACCAGACTGATTCTCGGGATAGCAGGACTGACATATGAAGAAAGACTGGATCGACTAGGCTTATATTCACTGGAATTTAGAAGAATGAGAGAAGATCTCATAGAAACATATACAATTCTGACAGGATTGGACAGGTTAGATGCAGGAAGAATATTCCCGATGTTGGGGAAGTCCAGAACCAGGGATCACAGTCTAAGGATAAGGGGTAAGCCATTTAGGACCGAGATGAGGAGAAACTTCTTCACTCAGAGAGTTGTGAACCTGTGGAATTCTCTACCACAGAAAGTTGTTGAGGCCAGTTCATTCGATACATTCAAAAGGGAGTTGGATGTGGCCCTTATGGCTAAAGTGATCAAGGGATATGGAGAGAAAGCAGGAATGGGGTACTGAAGTTGCATGATCAGCCATGATCATATTGAATGGTGGTGCAGGCTCGAAGGGCCGAATGGCGTACTCTTGCACCTATTTTCTATGTTTCTATGTCTCACTCTTGAACAGAACTTTCCAAACATGTTGTCGAACTTAGACTCATTCTAGGCTGAGCATGAGGAGAATTTTCCTCCAAGGGATACCCTTGATCTCCATTTGAACTCTCTGCAACTTCAAACTGTTTGTCTGCCTGACTCGGACTCAGACTTAAATTTTGACTTTTTCTTGGACTTGTACATCTGTTGTAGGCTTTGCGACTGGAATCTACTTGTAACAAGACTATCTGACTCATCAGAAATAATCGAATCATTCCAACTTTCAACTCCTTCTACATCTGTAGTTAAAATATGATCAATGTGAACAAAACTAACCTTTCCATGATCAAACATGTTGAAAAATATGTGCGAGGGCCACATATCTTCACGTTTCTTCCTGGTAACTACTTTAACCGCTTATGGTAATGGTTCTTCACTCTCACCTTCTGGTTCAATTTCACATTTCTCTCTCTTACTCTACTTCTATCATGATTCTCTTTCTGTATTAATTGTTTCTCTTCTACTGACTGTGCCAAGTTTGGCTTTAGCAATGAGAACCTGGTTCATGGCTGTCGTTTGAGAAACAACTCTGCTGCTGTTCATAGAATCATAGAAATTTACAGCACGGAAGGAGAATATTTCGGCCTATCGTGTCCACGCCGGCCGACCAAGAGCTATCCAGCCTAATCCCACTTTCCAGCTCTTGGTCCATAGCCCTTTAGGTTATACCACTTCAAGTGCACATCCAAGTATCTTTTAAATGTGGTGAGGGTTCCTGCCTCTGCCACCCTTTTTGCCAGTGAATTCCAGATCCCCACCACCCTCTGGGTGAAGAAATTTCCCCTCATATCTCCTCTAAATCTCCCCCCAATTACTATAAATCTTTGCCCCCTGGTTGTTCACCCCTCTGCCAAAAGAAACAGGTCCTTCCTATCCACTCTATCCAGGCCTCTCATAATTGTATATACATCATTCAGGTCTCCCCTTAGCCTCCACTGTTCCAAAGAAAACAGACTCAGCATCTCCAATTTTCCCTCATAGCCAAAATTCTCCAGTCCAGGCAACATTCTTGTATATCTTCTCTGCACCCTTTCCAATGCAATCACATCTTTCCTGTAATGTGGTGACCAGAACTGCACACTGTACTCCAGCTGCAGCCTAACCAGTGTTTTATATAGGTCAAGCATAACCTCCTTTTTCTTGTATTCCATGCCTCGACTAATAAAAGCAAGTATTCCATATGTCTTCTTAACCACCTTATCTACCTGGCCTGCTACCTTCAGGGATTTGTGGACCTGCACTCCAAGGTCCCTTTGTTCCTCCACACTTTTCAGTGTCATACCATTTAATGTCTATTCCCTTGTCTTGTTAGACCAGCCCAAATGCATTACCTCACAATTATCTGGATTGAATTCAATTTGCCATTGTTCTGCCCAATTAACCAGTACATTGATATCTTCCTGCAGTCCGCAGCTTTCTTCTTCATTATCAACCACACAGCTTATTTTAGTGTCATCTGCAAACTTCTTAATCATAACCCCTACATTTAAGTCCAAGTCATTGATATATACCACAAAAAGCAAGGGACCCAGCACTGAGCCCTGCAGAACCCCACTGGATACAGCCTTCCTGTCACAAAACACCCATCAACCATTACCCTTTGCATCCTGCCTCTGAGCCAATTTTGGATTCAACTTGCCACTTTGCCTTGGATCCCATGGGCTATTACTTCCTCTTACACCACGCGTGTAGCCAGAGAGGATTGGAAAATGATGGTCAGAGCCTTTGCTATTTGCTCTTTTGCTTCTCTTAACAGCCTGGGATAAATTTCATCTGGGCCTGGGGATTTATCCACTTTCAAAGCAGCTAAACCCCTTAATTACTTCTTCTTTCACTGTGTCTATCTTGTCTAATATTTCACACTCCTCCTCCCTCTTTGCAAAGTCTGCATCGCCCCTCTCTTTTGTGAAAACGGATGCAAAGTATTCATTAAGAATCCTACCCACGTCTTCCGCCTCCACACACAGATTTCCTTTATGGTCTCTAATAGGCTCCACTCTTTCTCTAGTTATCCTCTTGATCTTATGTATTTATAAAACATCTTTGGGTTTTCCCTGATTTTACTTGCCAACATTCTTTCACGCTCTCTCTTTGCTTTCCTGATATCTGTTTTAATTGAACCCCTGCAATTCTTAAACTCCTCTGGAGTTTCTGCAGTGTAGAGTTCTCGGTATCTGTCATAAGCTTCCCCTTTTTTCTTTATCTTACCCTGTATGTCCCTTTACATCCAGGGGACTCTAGATTTGTTTGCCCCACCTTTTTTTCTGAAGGGAACATACTTGCTCTGTGCCCTCAGGATCTCCTCCTTGAATGCCCTGACACTGATTTACCATCAAGTAGATGTTTCTAGTCCACTTTCCCATCTCAGCTCAGCAAAATTGGCTTTACCCCAATTGAGAACTTTCATTCCTGGTTCCCCTTTGTCCTTTTCCATACCCTAAATCATACTGAATTATGATCACGAGCATCAAAATGCTCTCCCACTGATATCCCTTCCACCTGCCACCTGCCCCTCTTCATTCCTCAAATCCAAGTCCAGAACCATCCCCTCCCTTGTTGGGCTTATTACATACTGGCTAAACAAGTTCTCCTGAATGCATTTTAGGAATTCCGCACCCTCTGTACCATTCACACGACCTTTTTCCCAGTTAATATTAGGGTAGTTGAAATCTCCCACTATTACAGCTCTATAGATTTTGTACTTCGCAGCAATTTGCCCACATATTTGTTCTTCTATCTCCCTCTGACTGCTTGGGGGTCTATAATACACTCCCAGTAGTGTGATTACCCCTTTTTTGTTCTTTAATTCAACCTATATGGCCTTGTGTGATGACCCCTCTAACATATCATCCCTTCTCAGAGCTGTAATTGTTTCTTTAATCAATACTGCAACCACCCCTCCTTTTTTACCCGCCTCTCTATCCCATCCAAAAATCCTGTAAACAGGAATGTTGAGCTGCTATACATTTGGATCCAACTTTTGCTTGATGAGGGCATATTTTACAATTTATACTGTGTGCTCTGCTGCACCATTTGAAGCCGGGTGGTACGGTGGAACTTTGCTATGTTTCACACCATTTCTGCTAATGAACTGTGTAAATTCTTCTGAATAAAATTGCGGCCCATTATCAAACATAATTTCTTCTGGGAGACCATATAAATAAAATAATCATCGCAAATTGTCTAGCGTTTAATTTGTTGTTATTTTCCGCATCGGAAACACCTTCAAATGGCCATCAATAATAATGAACAATTGTTGTCCTTCTAACTCAGCAAAATCTATATGTAACCTTTATCACATCCTGGGAGGCCATTTCCATGGCTGTAATGGTCGTGATGGTGGCTTCTTGCTTACCAATTGACATATTTTACACTGACTAACCATGTACTCTATATCTTTATCTAAACCTGGCCACCATAAGTAGCTGCATGCAAAACTCTTCGTCAAACACATTCTCAGGTGCTGGTCATGAAGATCTCCTAACAATTTGGATCTGAACTTATTTGGAATAACCACTCTTGCACCCCACATAATACAATCTTTATCCACGGACAATTCATTCCTATGAACGAAGTATGGATGAATATCTTTTTCTGATACCTGGTTTGGCCAACCATTAGCTGAGTAATCATACAGCTTTGACATAACTGGGTCACACCTGGTTGCTCTACAAATCTCTTCAGCTGTGAATGGCAGCTCATCAATGTATGAAAAATACAACACTTCTTCCATATTGGGTGTAACTTGTGATGGGGATGGTAACCTGGACATAGCATCAGAATTACATCTGACTTAGGTACAACAACAATGGGTGTAGCCTAAGTACTTAGATCTATCTTAGAGATTGATGTGCATGAAACACAAAAGGATAATATGCAGGTACAGCAAGTGATCAGGAAGGCCAATGGTATCTTGGCCTTTATTGTAAAGGGGATGGAGTATAAAAGCAGGGAAGTCTTGCTACATGGGGATGTGATAATGTGAACAGAGTGAGAGGGATGGGTGGACGTGCACGAGGGATTGGTGTGAGTAATGACGTGCAGGAGCAGGCTTGGGAAGGCAGAGTGATGAGAACATTATGAGAGGCACAGCACGATGAAGTTGAGTGTGTTTTGCACTCACTCTTCCTGATCTAATGTGATTATTTAAGCATTTGCAGCACTTCACCCACGTCCCTCTGACAACATCCCTGCTGTTGACTGCCTCTGCTATTTGGAGCCAGGCTCCTTTGGTCTGCTGGGGAGGTCTCTTGTGCCTATCCAAAGCGAAGAGGACTTCCCTGCGCACTCTCACTCCCACCACAAGCCGATTGAGGGAGTCATCTGAGAACCTGGGTGCAGTCCTCTGCCTTTATGCAGCCATGTGTGCAAGTGTTTGCAACACTGCAATGGTGCAATACGTGCCTGCACAATCCTAGATGAACCTTCAAATGCAATGTGGCCATGGCTCTTTTAAATATCCCGGCTGAAAATGCGTCATCGATAACATCATCAGACCCGCACCATTTAATAGGGCTGGGTAACTTGTAGGGCTACCTCAATAGGCGCCATTAACAGCAAGGTGATCTCCGGAGCAGAATTCAATGAGCAGCAGGGTTATGACCCATCATGGTGAACACCCACACCCGACCCGTCCAGGTACAGAAAATTATGGCCATAGATTCTGCACACCAGCTTTACGAGTACTGTTAAATCATTTAGTAAAGTTTCAGAATTTACTTTAAGGCACCAAAATAAAATGACTCTCATTAAGGGCCATCAATACAGTTATTTGGATCATCATTGAAAAATAATTAAATAAAATTTCTGAAGTAATTTGAACACTGATCACTGTCAACGGTGCATTGTGTCCTATGCTTTGCAATAATATTTATGCATATTTATCAAGCTATTTTAAATTACCTTAGATTCTAATCATTTACTTATGCATAACATCTACAGAATCATCTTTCAAAGTCTCGTTGTGATACAATCATTCAGTTTGTTTCGGGAATTCAGCAATTCCATTCCTGGGGACATATGTGCCAACTATGAGAAACCTGGTGTTGCTCAGGAATGTGTGAAAACAAAAGAGGTGCAACAAAGACCATGTGGGAAACAGACCCGAGAGTTTATGGCCAGGTGATAGTCGGCAATCTCTCATATGGAGGTATGCTCCATAGGGTCAACACGGGTAAGAAGGCACATCAGCCAGAGTTCACAGGTGCCGTCCCTTCATCTTCCCTACCATAACCACAGAAAGCACAGGAGGGATTTCTGAGTTCCATGCATGCAATGTGGATTTAGTTATGTGCACAGAGACATAAACCCTTAAATTACTGTGAGTGATGTTACTATAAAGATGCTTAATATGCTTGTAATAAATTCTTTTGTCTGCTATTTTAGCAGTGATTAATTCATGTAAAATACGTAGATTAAACGCTTTGTTAAAATAATGAAGGCAGGATATATTACAAGCGAACTAAATGTTTTTATTATAGCATTGCTCATGCAAATTTCCAATCTATAAGTGTATTACATAACATTTGTAATACAAGCATGTGGCTTGTATGGTATCATACTCAAAGATTATTTCTCTCTACCATGCATTTTGAGAAGCACATCTTTTATTAAATGCAATGATATAATACTGGCAAGAGTTATTATATTGTAACATTTTCAGGGCCAATTATATATACATTTATTGCTATAAATGCTTGTATTAGAAAAATGTTGCAAAATGCACTTTATTCTAGCAGTACATTTTGGTAAAAGAAATGTTACCTTCTGTCTACAGGCTAGTTTTAAATCTGGTCTGAGGAGTTTACATTTTGCCCACAGCAAAAGGCTAAAGTGATGACAGATAATCACACCAGTTTGAAGTTGATTGGATCTGCTGGCTACTAATTAGCTAATTTAATTAATTTCAACACTTTTCAGGAAAGATTTCCTGGCCAAATAAACATAGAGTAGACAATCTTAACGTATAAAATCAGCCAAATTATCAATTATTTTGCCACATTTTGAATTTGACAGCATGTTAGAGGAGACAATTGCAAAACTTTGAAAATAACCTCTACAAAATATGCAGTAGTAATTTCAGATTATGTTATCAATTAATCAGAACTAAGTTCCATTATATTATATATTTCATTATACATTTCTAAGAATGTAAAATATTATTAATTTTTTTTGCAATTCCTGGCTCATTATTTTATTACAATGCTATTGCTCTCATTCACCAAGTTTACCGATTGAAACAACAGTAGAACCGATTCATGATCTCGGATTATTTTACACTTTAGTACTCTGTACCTTTGCTGCTGGAATAGAAATCATTATTTGCAAAGTCTATTTTTTTTTTAGATGATGCCATTATTTGCAAAATCTAGTTCTGTTTAAATTAACGTAGACACTACAAATACTGTGGTCTGAAATAATTTTGATATCAGTGAACACTGCCTTCCTGGGTAGCTTTCATTCCAGATGAATCTGGAGGAGGTACACTTTAAACTGTCAGCAGCTTGCCTATTGAAGTAACCATCAAAAATATTGCACAGCTAAATATTGTTGTTTCAAATCTATGCATGTGGCATGCAATACAAATGAAAAATAGACATAGCAATGAGAATTAAAAAGTAGACATAACAATGACTATAATGAAACATCAGTTTGAGCATAAACATTGAGATGTTCCCTTATGTGTTAATGTTTCAGTTAAGCAACTGGTTAGATCTGAATTCATAAACCAGCAGTGAACTCTTTAATGTAAAGCTTGTTTCAATCATAATGGGACAGAATTAACTGTAGGCGGCGAACGAACAGCACCTACACTTTGTTAGATTTGACCTTGCCTGTTTAATTTCCATGAGTTGCTGGAAATGGGAGGTGGAAATGGCACGGCGCCCTCTACAGGGCAGCTGGGACCTGTGTGAACAGGCCAAACAACTGTGTATCTCCTTAACCAATCGGATTGAAGAATTGTTAATGACCAGCGCAATGTCTGAACCAGGAAGTATCAGTCAGTTGGAACAGTGAATTCAGTATCAATCAGGTGCAGAAAGCGAAGAGAGAAAGAAAGATTGGATGAAGAGATTAAAAAAAAGACAAAGAAAAAGTTTTTAAAAAATTAATTAAATTTTATTAAATCTCCAACAACAATTAAAAGCTGAAGGAATGAGACTCTACAATTGTAAAAGTTCATTTTCAGTGCCAGAAAGGTTGTTTTGCAGTAATTAAGACTTATCATACCATTAAAAAGGGTACTTCGGCTGAAATGGACAGGCCCTAACTTTCTGTGGTGAGTTTAGTTTGTATCTACCATACAAGTACTGGAGCTTCACACCTTTCAATACATTTGAATGGTGAGTCAGATGGTGAGATGCCATATTTGTACAGCTTATGGAGGCGCAGTGCATCTCGGTCAGCAACTCTGGACTTTTGCATTTAACTGCGCATCTGCTCTTGCCTGAAGTTGCTGTCCAATTTGTTCATAAATAACGGTTAGCGCTGTTAGCCTTACCGTTAATTTTACAGTAAATTTAGGCTCATTAAATTAAATTATTTTTCCTTTTATCATTCAACTTTGAATTATTAGAAAATGTAACAATATAGCATAAAAATAATCCAATAATAGTGCTATATTACAACAGTGTCAAAAAGTACTTAATTGGATGTAATGCACTTTGGGACATCCAGTGGTCATGAAAGGCGCTATATAAATGCAAGTGTGCCTGTTTCTTTCTTTCTCTCTTTTTCTCTTTTTCTCCCTTTCTTTCTTTTCCTCTGAACTCAGATACATTAAATGTACATTTAAACAAATGTGTTCTACAGTGAATGGAAGGTGCAGTTAGATATATTACATGAAATGCTAAACAGTCACACCAATTTTCTTTGGGGCCAAAATTGGTGAACTGCCCAATTCTTGGTGGTCAGTCAATCTTCACTGCCCGGTACCGCTGGGGCGGAGTGCTGGCAACATTGGTCCGGGTGGTCCTGAGCGGTGCAACGGATGGTCTGCTCCGGTGGTGCAGAGTAAGTTGTCTGGGACTCGGGACTCTTTGGGTCCCAAGTTCTGCGCACGCGTGCTTCTCCATTGACCTCCATTTCTCCCCGCCTCCCCGCCTCCCGAGAAGAGCAGTCTGGAGGCCAGAGACTGCCAACATCCGGTCGCAGGTAAGTGTCTCGCGATATATTTAGATTTTTAATTGTTTTGTGCAGTGCTTTTGATTTATTTATGATACTTATATTGTTATTTATTTATTTGTTTTCGCATTTTTCTGGGGGGGGGTGCGTAATAGATCTCTGGGAGGGGATTAGATCTCCAGGGGGGTTAGATCTCTGGGGAGAGGACGAGATCACTGGGGGGATTATATCTCTGGGTGGGGGATTAGATCTCTGGGGGGAGGACTAGATCTCTGGGGGGAGGACTAGATCTCTGAGGGTGGGATTAGATCTCTGGGGGGATTAGATCTCTGGTGGGGGAGGACTAGATCGCTGGGGGAGATTAGAATTCTGGGGGAGAGGAGTAGATCGCTGGGGGGGAGGACTATATCTCTGGTGGGTGGGGGGAGAGAAATAAATTGCTGGGGGGGAGGAATATATCTCTAGGGAGGGAGGAACATTGTAGTTTACATACCGCCGACATACCATCGGCATAAAGCATCCTTTTTTCAGACGGTGTGCAGCTCCGGTGGTATGTTGGCTGTATGCTACCAATGTCAGATTTTTGGCCAGTCTGTAGGGTGCTTCGTGTGGGCGGACAGTATGCATACCACCCTGCGCTATGTCGCTGATGAATTTCCCGCCAGCCGGTATGTGGGCATTTTTTGATCAATTTCGCGATTTTGGGCAGTATGTCGGCGGTCCACGGTGGTATGCGGCGGTATGTCCACCAATTTCGGCCCCATTGTCTTTAATTTTAATTTTCTATTGAGTCATAGAAAAGTATACAAAACAAGAATCTGTCAATCTTCCCACAGTGAATATTTTGCAAATTATTTGCACTAAAAAGAGCTAGTTCACCATTTTCATGAAAAATGCCAAAATTTCAAATGCAAGTTTCACTTACATAAGAAAATATTAAATACATTTGAATTTGTGTCAATATGGCTGAAGAAAATAAGATATCATGTCTGCTGTCTGCTTGATGTCAGCTGCACAGATCGAAACCCAAATGCCTCCTCTTATTCTATACTTACTGCAGTCTGCCAAACAGTTGGGTTCAGCCAAAGTTCACAAAGCTGCTGCAGAGCATCTTTATTTCTCATAGACTATCTTCTATATTTATTTTCTCTTTCATCACTTCTGTAAGTCATAGTTCCTTGTACATTTTTGATAAGTAATGTGGGTTGGTCCCTGAATAAATGCAGTGGCCTAAAAATTCAATGGCTACGCACCCATTGATCGCCTCACCCCAACCCTTCCCATTCTCTTCCCTCCCGATCACTTCCCCCCGCTTTCCCAATCTCCCTATCCTCCCAAATTGCAACCCACACCCACCCCACTTCCCGGTCATCACCGTCCCTCCCGATCACTTCCCCCCTCTCAAAGGACTTACCTGAGAGTCACTGCTGGTATCACAGCAGCCCAAATGTGAAATCCTTTTTGCTGACGAGCTATCTCTGATACCCAGGAGACATCTGCAGCTCACTGGTCTCATGTAAATGAGGGACAAGGCTCAAGATCAAGTGTGTCTCGGGCCTACCTGCATTGTTTCAATTTCTGGACCAGTATATTGATCATTTCTCTATCAAAAACTTTTCCAACAAACCCTGTAAGCATGAAATAAATGGTTTAGCATGTTACATTTTTCAACATTATGTGTTTTTTTTTTCTTGAATTACTGCCACAATTGTTCCAAATATAATTTTTAAAAGCACTCTTTGTTTATCCATTTTAGTAATCTGGTCTCAATTATCAGGATAGTTCTCCAATATTCAACATCTGTGCAGATGAATCCATTTAATAACTTGGATGGCTCACTTTTGGCATCTGTAGTGAACACTGACTGATCTCTGAGTTCAACAACCTAAAAAAAATCCCCAAATTCAGGTGCAGGCAAAATTAGAAACATCGAGTGTGTTCTGAAACTACTCTAGAGACAGTCTGTCTTTATTTATTGCTAGATACAGTCAATTGGTTAAAATCGTCATCGGTTCTCATTTTAGAAATGATCTCTGTCAATCACTGCTACAGATTTATCAATCCAGTTTTCATTACCCAGGAATGATAAGCATTTGTATTAGGCAAAGCTTAAAGAAAACATGAAGAATGAGTTTACTATCAATAAATGTATGAAAAAGGGTGATCTCATTTATGTACAGCTGTGGCTCAGTTGGTAGGACTCTTGTCGCTGAGTCAGAAGGTTGTGGGTTTAAGACCCACTCCAGAAACTTGAGCAGAAAAATCTAGGCTGACACTCCAGTGCAGTATTGAGGGAGTGCTGCACTGTTGAAGGTGCCATCTTTCGGATGAGATGTTAAGCCGAGACCCCGTCTACCCGCTCAGGTGGACGTAAAAGATCCCATGACACTATTTTGAAGAAGAACAGGCGAGTTATCCCCGGTGTCCTGGCCAATATTTATTCCTAAATCAACATAACAAAAACACGATTATCTGGTCAGTATCACATTGCTGTTTGTGAGAGTTTGCTGTGTATATCCTCTGTATGTGCACAGACGCAGGCATTGTCTGCGTATTGTAGCTCGACAACAGAGGTTGGGATGGTCTTGAACTGGCCTGGAAATGGCAAAGGTTGAACAGGTTCCCACTGGTTCTGTAGTTTAGTTCCACCAGCGGGGAGCTTGTCGGCTGTGAGGTGGAGCATGGCAGCAAAGAAGATTGAGAAGAGGGTTGGGACGATGACGCAGCCCTGCTTGACCCCAGTCCGGACGTGGATTGGATCTGTAGTGGATCCGTTGGTAAGGATCACGGCCTGCATGTTGTCGTGGAACAGGTGGAGGATGGTGACATACTTTTGGGGGCATCCGAAATGGAGGAAGACACTCCATAGACCCTCGCAGTTGACAGTGTCGAAGGCCTTTGTAAGGTCGAAGAAGGCCATGTATAAGGGTTGGCGCTGTTTCCTGCATTTTTCCTGCAGAAATCATGTCTGTTGTGCCCCGTACGGGACGTAATTCTCACTGCGACTCCGGGAGGAGCTCCTTGGCCACAGGGAGAAAAGGGTTGAGGAGGACTCTAGTGATGACTTTCCCAGTGACTGATAACAGGGAGATTCCTCTGTAATTGCCGCAGTCGGACTTGTCCCCCTTTTTAAAAATGGTCACGATCACTGTATCTCTGAGATCTCCCGGCATGTTCTCCTCCCTTCAGATGAGAGAGATGAGGTCATGTATTCATAGACATAGAAACATAGACATAGAAAATAGGTGCAGGAGTAGGCCATTCGGCCCTTCTAGCCTGCACCGCCATTCAATGAGTTCATGGCTGAACATGCAACTTCAGTACCCCATTCCTGCTTTCTCACCATACCCCTTGATTGCTCTAGTAGTAAGGACTTCATCTAACTCCTTTTTGAATATATTTAGGGAATTGGCCTCAACAACTTTCTGTGGGAGAGAATTCCACAGGTTCACCACTCTCTGGGTGAAGAAATTCCTCCTCATCTCGGTCCTAAATGGCTTCCCCCTTATCCTTAGACTGTGTCCCCTGGTTCTGGACTTCCCCAACATTGGGAACATTCTTCCTGCATCTAACCTGTCGAACCCCATCAGAATTTTAAACGTTTCTATGAGGTCCCCTCTCATTCTTCTGAACTCCAGTGAATACAAGCCCAGTTGATCCAGTCTTTCTTGATAGGTCAGTCCCGCCATCCCGGGAATCAGTCTGGTGAACCTTCGCTGCACTCCCTCAATAGCAAGAATGTCCTTCCTCAGGTTAGGAGACCAAAACTGTACACAATACTCCAGGTGTGGCCTCACCAAGGCCCTGTACAACTGTAGCAACACCTCCCTGCCCCTGTACTCAAATCCCCTCGCTATGAAGGCCAACATGCCATTTGCTTTCCTAACCGCCTGCTGTACCTGCATGCCAACCTTCAATGACTGATGTACCATGACACCCAGGTCTCTTTGCACCTCCCCTTTTCCTAATCTGTCACCATTTAGATAATAGTCTGTTTCTCTGTTTTTACCACCAAAGTGGATAACCTCACATTTATCCACATTATACTTCATCTGCCATGCATTTGCCCACTCACCTAACCTATCCAAGTCGCTCTGCAGCCTCATAGCATCCTCCTCGCAGCTCACACTGCCACCCAACTTAGTGTCATCCGCAAATTTGGAGATACTACATTTAATCCCCTCGTCTAAATCATTAACGTACAGTGTAAACAGCTGGGGCCCCAGCACAGAACCTTGCGGTACCCCACTAGTCACTGCCTGCCATTCTGAAAAGTCCCCATTTACTCCTACTCTTTGCTTCCTGTCTGACAACCAGTTCTCAATCCATGTCAGCACACTACCCCCAATCCCATGTGCTTTAACTTTACACATTAATCTCTGGTGTGGGACCTTGTCGAAAGCCTCCTGAAAGTCCAAATATACCACATCAACTGGTTCTCCCTTGTCCACTCTACTGGAAACATCCTCAAAAAATTCCAGAAGATTTGTCAAGCATGATTTCCCTTTCACAAATCCATGCTGACTTGGACCTATCATATCACCTCTTTCCAAATGCACTGCTATGGCATCCTTAATAATTGATTCCATCATTTTACCAACTACTGATGTCAGGCTGACCGGTCTATAATTCCCTGTTTGCTCTCTCCCTCCTTTTTTAAAAAGTGGGGTTACATTGGCTACCCTCCACTCCATAGGAACTGATCCAGAGTCAATGGAATGTTGAAAAATGACTGTTAATGCATCCACTATTTCCAAGGCCACTTCCTTAAGTACTCTGGGATGCAGTCCATCAGGCCCTGGGGATTTATCGGCCTTCAATCCCATCAATTTCCCCAACACAATTTCCCGACTAATAAGGATTTCCCTCAGTTCCTCCTCTTTACTAGACCCTCCGACCCCTTTTATATCCGGAAGTTTGTTTGTGTCCTCCTCAGTGAATACCGAACCAAAGTACTTGTTCAATTGGTCTGCCATTTCTTTGTTCCCCGTTATGACTTCCCCTGATTCTGACTGCAGGGGACCTACGTTTGTCTTTTTCTCTTTACATATCTATAGAAACTTTTGCAGTCCGTCTTAATGTTCCCTGCAAGCTTCTTCTCGTACTCCATTTTCCCTGCCCTAATCAAACCCTTTGTCCTCCTCTGCTGAGTTCTAAATTTCTCCCAGTCCCCGGGTTCGCTGCTATTTCTGGCCAACTTGTATGCCACTTCCTTGGCTTTAATACTATCCCTGATTTCCCTTGATAGCCACAGTTGAGCCACCTTCCCTTTTTTATTTTTACGCCAGACAGGAATGTACAATTGTTGTAGTTCATCCATGCCATCTTTAAATGTCTGCCATTGCCCATCCACAGTCAACCCCTTCAGTATCATTCGCCAATCTATCCTAGCCAATTCACGCCTCATACCTTCAAAGTTACCCTTCTTTAAGTTCTGGACCATGGTCTCTGAATTAACTGTTTCATTCTCCATCCTAATGCAGAATTCCACCATATTATGGTCACTCTTCCCCAAGGGGCCTCGCACAACGAGATTGCTTATTAATCCTCTCTCATTACACAACACCCAGTCTAAGATGGCCTCTCCCCTAGTTGGTTCCTCGACATATGCTCCTCCTGTACCATGTGGGAACTCAGGGACGCTTCCGGTGTCCCTGACGACTACGTGTGCGGGAAGTGTATCCGCCTCCAGCTCCTGACGGTCCGCGTTACGGAATTGGAGCTGAAGGTGGATTCACTCTGGAGCATCCACGATGCTGAGAATGACGTGAGTATCACGTGTAGTGAGTTGGTCTTACCGCAGGGAAAGGGTCCACAGCCAGATAGGGAATGGAAGACCAGCAGGAAGAGTAGAGCAAGGAAGGTAGTGCAGGGGTCCCCTGCGGTCATCCCCCTGCAAAACAGATACACCGCTTTGGGTACTGTTGAGGGGAATGACTCATCAGGGGAGGGCAGCAGCAGCCAAGTTCATGGCACCGTGGCTGGCTCTGCTGCACAGGAGGGCAAGAAAAAGAGTGGGAGAGCGATAGTGATAGGGGATTCAATTGTGAGGGGAATAGATAGGCGTTTCTGCGGCCGCAACCGAGACTCCAGGATGGTATGTTGCCTCCCTGGTGCAAGGGTCAAGGATGTCTCGGAGCGGGTGCAGGACATTCTGAAATGGGAGGGAGAACAGCCAGTTGTCGTGGTGCACATTGGTACCAACGACATAGGCAAAAAAAGGGATGAGGTCCTACGAAACGAATTTAAGGAGCTAGGAGCTAAATTAAAAAGTAGGACCTCAAGAGTAGTAATCTCGGGATTGCTACCAGTGCCACGTGATAGTCAGAGTAGGAATCGCAGGATAGCGCAGATGAATACGTGGCTTGAGCAGTGGTGCAGCAGGGAGGGATTCAAATTCCTGGGGCATTGGGACCGGTTCTGGGGGAGGTGGGACCAGTACAAACCGGACGGTCTGCACCTGGGCAGGACTGGAACCAATGTCCTCGGGGGAGTGTTTGCTAGTGCTGTTGGGGAGGATTTAAACTAATATGGCAGGGGGATGGGAACCAATGCAGGGAGACAGAGGGAAACAAAAAGGAGCCAAAAGCAAAAGACAGAAAGGAGATGAGGAAAAGTGTAGGGCAGAGAAACCCAAGGCAAAGAACAAAAAGGGCCACTGTACAGCAAAATTCTAAAAGGACAAAGGGTGTTAATAAAACAAGCCTGAAGGCTTTGTGTCTTAATGCAAGGAGTATCCGCAATAAGGTGGATGAATTAATTGTGCAAATAGATGTTAACAAATATGATGTGATTGGGATTACGGAGACGTGGCTCCAGGATGATCAGGGCTGGGAACTCAACATTCAGGGGTATTCAACATTCAGGAAGGATAGAATAAAAGGAAAAGGAGGTGGGGTAGCATTGCTGGTTAAAGAGGAGATTAATGCAATAGTTAGGAAAGACATTAGCTTGGATGATGTGGAATCTATATGGGTAGAGCTGCAGAACACCAAAGGGCAAAAAACGTTAGTAGGAGTTGTGTACAGACCTCCAAACAGTAATAGGGATGTTGGGGAGGGCATCAAACAGGAAATTAGGGGTGCATGCAATAAAGGTGTAGCAGTTATAATGGGTGACTTTAATATGCACATAGATTGGGCTAGCCAAACTGGAAGCAATACGGTGGAGGAGGATTTCCTGGAGTGCATAAGGGATGGTTTTCTAGACCAATATGTTGAGGAACCAACTAGGGGGGAGGCCATCTTAGACTGGGTGTTGTGTAATGAGAGAGGATTAATTAGCAATCTCATTGTGCGAGGCCCCTTGGGGAAGAGTGACCATAATATGGTGGAATTCTGCATTAGGATGGAGAATGAAACAGTAAATTCAGAGACCATGGTCCAGAACTTAAAGAAGGGTAACTTTGAAGGTATGAGGCGAGAATTGGCTAGGATAGATTGGCGAATGATACTTAGGGGGTTGACTGTGGATGGGCAATGGCAGACATTTAGAGACCGCATGGATGAAGTACAACAATTGTACATTCCTGTCTGGCGTAAAAATAAAAAGGGGAAGGTGGCTCAACCGTGGCTATCTAGGGAAATCAGGGATAGTATTAAAGCCAAGGAAGTGGCATACAAATTGGCCAGAAATAGCAGCGAACCTGGGGACTGGGAGAAATTTAGAACTCAGCAGAGGAGGACAAAGGGTTTGATTAGGACAGGGAAAATGGAGTACGAGAAGAAGCTTGCAGGGAACATTAAGGCGGATTGCAAAAGTTTCTATAGGTATGTAAAGAGAAAAAGGTTGGTGAAGACAAACGTAGGTCCCCTGCAGTCAGAATCAGGGGAAGTCATAACGGGGAACAAAGAAATGGCGGATCAATTGAACAAGTACTTTGGTTCGGTATTCACTAAGGAGGATACAAACAACCTTCCGGATATAAAAGGGGTCAGAGGGTCTAGTAAGGAAGAGGAACTGAGGGAAATCTTTATTAGTCGGGAAATTGTGTTGGGGAAATTGATGGGATTGAAGGCAGATAAATCCCCAGGGCCTGATGGCCTGCATCCTAGAGTACTTAAGGAGGTGGCCTTGGAAATAGCGGATGCATTGACAGTCATTTTCCAACATTCCATTGACTCTGGATCAGTTCCTATGGAGTGGAGGGTAGCCAATGTAACCCCACTTTTTAAAAAAGGAGGGAGAGAGAAAACAGGGAATTATAGACCGGTCAGCCTGACCTCAGTAGTGGGTAAAATGATGGAATCAATTATTAAGGATGTCATAGCAGTGCATCTGGAAAATGGTGACATGATAGGTCCAAGTCAGCATGGATTTGTGAAAGGGAAATCATGCTTGACAAATCTTCTGGAATTTTTTGAGGATGTTTCCAGTAAAGTGGACAAAGGAGAACCAGTTGATGTGGTATATTTGGACTTTCAGAAGGCTTTCGACAAGGTCCCACACAAGAGATTAATGTGCAAAGTTAAAGCACATGGGATTGGGGGTAGTGTGCTGACGTGGATTGAGAACTGGTTGTCAGACAGGAAGCAAAGAGTAGGAGTAAACGGGTACTTTTCAGAATGGCAGGCAGTGACTAGTGGAGTGCCGCAAGGTTCTGTGCTGGGGCCCCAGCTGTTTACATTGTACATTAATGATTTAGACGAGGGGATTAAATGCAGTATCTCCAAATTTGCGGATGATACTAAGTTGGGTGGCAGTGTGAGCTGCGAGGAGGATGCTATTAGGCTGCAGAGTGACTTGGATAGGTTAGGTGAGTGGGCAAATGCATGGCAGATGAAGTATAATGTGGATAAATGTGAGGTTATCCACTTTGGTGGTAAAAACAGAGAGACAGACTATTATCTGAATGGTGACAGATTAGGAAAAGGGAAGGTGCAACGAGACCTGGGTGTCATGGTACATCAGTCATTGAAGGTTGGCATGCAGGTACAGCAGGCGGTTAAGAAAGCAAATGGCATGTTGGCCTTCATAGCGAGGGGATTTGAATACAGGGGCAGGGAGGTGTTGCTACAGTTGTACAGGGCCTTGGTGAGGCCACACCTGGAGTATTGTGTACAGTTTTGGTCTCCTAACTTGAGGAAGGACATTCTTGCTATTGAGGGAGTGCAGCGAAGGTTCACCAGACTGATTCCCGGGATGGCGGGACTGACCTATCAAGAAAGATTGGATCAATTGGGCTTGTATTCACTGGAGTTCAGAAGAATGAGAGGGGACCTCATAGAGACGTTTAAAATTCTGACGGGTTTAGACAGGTTAGATGCAGAAAGAATGTTCCCAATGTTGGGGAAGTCCAGAACCAGGGGTCACAGTCTGAGGATAAGGGGTAAGCCATTTAGGACCGAGATGAGGAGAAACTTCTTCACCCAGAGAGTGGTGAACCTGTGGAATTCTCTACCACAGAAAGTAGTTGAGGCCAATTCACTAAATATATTCAAAAGGGAGTTAGATGAAGTCCTTACTACTCGGGGGATCAAGGGTTATGGCGAGAAAGCAGGAAGGGGGTACTGAAGTTTCATGTTCAGCCATGAACTCATTGAATGGCGGTGCAGGCTAGAAGGGCTGAATGGCCTGCTCCTGCACCTATTTTCTATGTTTCTATGTTTCTATATTGGTCTAAAAAACCATCCCTTATGCACTCCAGGAAATCCTCCTCCACCGTATTGCTTCCAGTTTGGTTAACCCAATCTATGTGCATATTAAAGTCACCCATTATAACTGCTGCACCTTTATTGCACGCACCATAATTTCATGTTTGATGCCCTCCCCAACACCACTACTACTGTTTGGAGGTCTGTACACAACTCCCACTAACGTTTTTTGCCCTTTGATATTCTGCAGCTCTACCCATACAGATTCCACATCGTCCAAGCTAATGTCCTTCCGAACTATTGCCTTAATTTCCTCCTTAATCAGCAATGCTACCCCACCTCCTTTTCCTTTTATTCGTGCCAACAGTGCCTCTCCGCCATACTTCAGTGCCTCAGCAGGGATTCCATCCACACTTGTAGCCTTGTTTTTAAGCTGCCATATGGCTTTTTCTACCTCGTGCAGTGTGGGGTCTTACTGAGGTGGTGGCGGGTCGCATGCTGCGGGATGGAGTCACGAACACTCGAGTCAAAGGCAGAGTCTCGATTGAGATCTTCGAAGTGCTCCTTCCAGCGGGCCCTGACTGCCTCAGTGTCCTTGATGAGTGTTTCCCCGTTCTTGGCCAGCAGTGGGGTTGGGTCTTGGGTGTTTGGACCATAGATGGCCTTGACTGCAATGAAGAATCCTCGCACATCATGGCTGTCAGCCAGCTGCTGTATCTCCTGTGCTTTCTCCATCCATCACCTGTTCTTTAAGTCCCGGGTTTTTTGTTGGACAGCCTTGAGCCGTCTGTAATGCTGCTTTGCTGCTCCCGGGTTGGGTTGTTGTTTAAGGCTCAGAAATGCCCTACACTTGCGATCTATTAGTTCTTGGATCTCCTAATCATTCTCATCAAACCAGTTCTGATGTTTCCTGGTTGAGCGACCATGCGTCTCTTTGCAGACACTGGTTATGGAGGCCTGGAGGGCAGACCAAGCACTGTGGGCATTCTGCATCTCGGGGTCAACAAGGCACGCCAGATTAGCTGTGAGGCGCTGATTGTATAGGGCTCTCTTAGCTGGGTCCTTAAGTGCATTGACTTTTTTGCGGCACTGCTTCTGCTGCCCCTTCGGCTTTGGGGCTATGTTGATGTCAATGATGGATTGGATTAGGCGGTGGTCCGTCCAGCAGTCGTCAGCTCCTGTCATGGCATGGGTGATGTGCACATCCTTGCGATCCCTGGCTCGGACGATGACATAGTCGAGCAGGTGCCAGTGTTTGGAGCGAGGGTGTTGCCACAATGCCTTGTATTTGTCCCTCTGGCGGAACAAGGTGTTGGTGATGATAAGTTCATGTTCTAGACATTTTGTCAGGAGTAGGGTACCGCTGGAGTTGGCTTTCCCGACCCCCTCTCTGCCAATCACACCTCTCCAGAGGTCTGTGTCCTTGCCGACCCTGACGTTGAAGTCACTGAGGAGGATCAGTTTGTCGCCCGCGGGGATGCAGGACAGGGGTTTTTCGAGGTTGAAGTAAAAACCCTCTTTGGACTCATCTATTACATGATGGGCCTTCTGTTCCAGGACATAGTCGACGTAATTACTGAGGCGTACGAAAGCATGGGCCTTACGCTAAACGGCAGTAAGACAAAGATCCTCCACCAGCGCATCCTTGCCGCACAGTACTGCCCCCCAGTCATCAAGATCCACAGCGCAGCCCTGGACAATATGAACCACTTCCCTTATCTCGGGAACCTCCTATCAACAAGAGCAGGCATTGACGACTAGATCCAACACCACCTCCAATGCGCCAGTGCAGCCACCTGAGGAAAAGAGTATTTGAAGACCAGGCCCTCAAAACTGCCACCAAGCTCATGGTGTACAGGGCTGTAGTAATACCCGCCCTCCTGTTTGGCTCAGAGACATGGACCATGTATAGTAGACACCTCACGTCACTGGAGAAATACCACCAACGATGTCTCCGCAAGATCCTACAAATCCCCTGGGAGGACAGACGCACCAACATTAGCGTCCTCGACCAGGCCAACATCCCCAGCATTGAAGCACTGACTACACTTGATCAGCTCCGCTGGACAGGCCACATTGTCCGCATGCCAGACACGAGACTCCCAAAGCAAGCGCTCTTCTCGGAACTCCTTCATGGCAAACGTGCGAACGTGGGCAGTGGAAACGTTACAAGGACACCCTCAAAGCCTTCCTGATAAAGTGCAACATCCCCACTGACATCTGGGAGTCCCTGGCCAAAAATCACCCTAAGTGCATCCGGGAGGGTGCTGAGCATCTCATGTCTCATCATTGAGAGCATGCAGAAATTAAGCGCAGGCAGCTGAAAGAGCATGCGGCAAACCTGTCCCACCCACCCCTTCCCTCAACGACTATCTGTCTCACCTGTGACAGGGACTGTCGTTCTTGTATTGGCCTGTTCAGTCACCTAAGAAGTCATGTTAAGAGTGGAAGCAAGTCTTCCTCGATTCCGAGGGACTGCCTATGATGATGATACTGTTTGTGAGAGTTTGCTGTGTGCAAGTTGGCTGCCACGTTTCCCACATTACAACAGTGACTGGACTCCAAAAGTACTCCATTGGCTGTAAAGCGCTTTGAGACTTCCAGTGGTCGTGAAAGGCACTATATAAATGCAAGTCTTTATTTCTTTCTTACGGACATTAATTCACTGCAGAATTTCATTTGGGTTTACTTTTGTGGATTTTGTCACAAAAATTAAACCATAACAAATGTTCACAGCCATGCAATAAATGTAATTAAAGGTGATCAGTTACACATTAAAACCATTCAAATTTGTTGTTGGTTCTCACAGAAATGACCCTGTTTTCAATATCTGAGTTCATTACTTATCCCTCTATCAAACTTGAATTTTTTTATCAAATTTTTTTGCTGGTTTAAACATAGATACAGTTATATATTTTGCTAACACAGCTTCTGCTGGAGCAATTTTCAAAAAAATGAGTCTGTTGCTATGTTGTAAATCTTGTCGTGTTACACACTTCTGGATTAGGGTGTTTTGTTGACATTGGCACTTGTAAACTTTTAATGCCAAGCAATTTGGAAATTAGCTCAATTCAGGTTTCCTATTGCATTAAAACTATTCATAAAAATATATTCTAGGCACGCTTGAAGAAATATTTTTCTTGATTTAGACAAAATGTTAGTATAGCAAATTACAGAATGCTAGAATTAACCATAGTAAAAGTGAAATATCTAGAGCAATTTCAGTTAGTATCCTCCAGGAAGTGAGGAGCAGCGGAGAACAGTGGAGAAGAGAGAAAGAGGAAGAGAAGCAAAGGAAGAGAGAGAGAAATGTAGGAGAGGGATGGGAGAGGGGAGAAGATAAACGGGAGAGGAGAAGGGACAGGTGGGAAGAGGTGCGAGGAGGGGGAGATTGGGAAGAGGTGAGAGGAGAACAAATTGTGGGAAGCAGGAGAGAGAGGAAGAGGCGAGAAGGTGTGAGGGAGCAGGGAGAGGAGTAAGCAATGGCCAGGAGGAGAGTAGGGAGGGGGAGAGGAAAGGACGGAAGATGAAAGGGAGAGGGAGAAAATAGAGAGAAAGGGGGAGAATGGGAAAGGAAAAAAAGCAGAGAAAGGGAGAGAAGGAAGGTGGAGAGGAAAAGCAGGGAAGAATAGAGAGGATGGAGAGGGAGGACACCAAGGAGAGAGGGGAATAGTAGAGGGGAAGATGAATTAAGGGGATGAGGGAGATGTAGAGAAAGGAGGGTGATACGTCCTTACTATAGAGTATAAATGCACACGAGGCCCATGCTTGAGAGGTCAGTCTGTGACCTGTCCTTTATTCCTTAGCACTCAAGTGATGAAGGTGGGTGGAGCTTCCCCTTTCATACCTGAAGGTCCAGGTTAGGAGTGTCTCCCACCTAGTGGTCAGTGTTCTCACGGTGTACAACTTAGGTCAGTTTATACATGGGTTACAATGCTGGTTGAATACATGACATCACCTCCCCCCGCAAAGTCTTATTGGGATCACAGGTTGAGTCTCTCTGGTGGTTTACGCTCCCTTGTAGAACGCCTGAGTTGGGGCTCCGGTTGTTGGGCGCTGGCCTGAGTGTCTGCTGTTTGCGGTGCCTCAGGCCTATCCGGACTGCCCACAGTGACTGGGCTCTCCTCCCTGTGGTTCTGGTGTTCGGTCACCTGTGGTGGAGTGAACTCTATATCGTGTTCTTCCTCTGCTTCTTCTATGGGGTTGCTGAACCTCCTTTTTGTTCGATCCACATGTTTGCGGCAGATTTGTCCATTGGTAAGTTTAACAACCAGAATCCTATTTGCCTCTTTGGCAACCACAGTGCCTGTGAGCCATTGGGGCCCTGCAGCGTATTTGAGGACAAAAACAGGATCATTTACATCAATACATCGCGCCCTCGCATTCCTGTCATGGTAGTCATATTGTGACTGGCGCCTGCTCTCGACAATTTCTTTCATGGTGGGGTGTATAAGGGATAACCGGGTTTCGAGCGTCCTTTTCATTAGTAGCTCTGCGGGTGGAACCCCTGTGAGCGAGTGTGGTCAGGATCTTTAGGCCAACAGGAGGCGTGATAAACGGGTTTGTAGGGAACCCCCTTGGATTCTGAGCATCTCCTGTTTGATTATCTGCACTGCTCGTTCTGCCTGGCCATTTGAGGCCGGCTTGAACGGTGCCGTTCTAACATGGTTAATTCCATTGCCTGCCATGAAGTCCTGGAATTCAGTACTTGTGAAGCACGGGCCATTGTCGCTGACCAAGATATCCTGTAGACCGTGGGTGGCGAACATTGCCCGTAGACTTTCTACCGTGGCAGAGGATGTGCTTGAATTTAAAATGTCACACTCGATCCATTTGGAGTAGGTGTCTACTACAACCAAAAACATGTTCCCCATGAAAGGACCTGCGTAGTCCACATGGATGCGTGACCAAGGCTTGGCGGGCCATGGCCAGGGGCTAAGGGGGGCTTCCCTAGGCGCATTGCCCAGCTGGGCACACGTGTTGCACCTGCGAATACAAAGTTCCAGATCTGCGTCTATCCCTGGCCACCAAACGTGTGACCTGGCAATTGCCTTCATCGTGACAATGCCCGGGTGCCCATTGTGGAGTTCTCTGATGAACACCTCTCTGCCCATCTGGGGCATGACTACGCTGTTTCCCCACAGTAGGCAATCGGCATGAATCGAGAGTTCATCCCTGCGCCTGTGAAATGGTTTAAATTTCTCAGGGCATGCCCTGTACGTGGCTGCCCAGTCCCCATTGAGGACACATTTCTTGACGAGAGACAATAGCCGGTCTCTATTTGTCCAGACTTTAATCTGACGGGCTGTCACGGGTGAGCCTTCGCTTCCGAAAGCTTCAACAGTCATGACCATCTCAGCAGCATGCTCGGTAGCCCCCTCAGTGGTGGCTAGTGGGAGCCTGCTGAGTGCATCGGCGCAGTTTTCAGTGCCCGGTCTGTGCCGAATTGTGTAGTCATAGGCGGCTAACGTGAGTGCCCACCTCTGTATGCGGGCCGATGTGTTTGCATTTATGGCCTTGTTGTCGGCCAAAAGGAACGTTAGGGGTTTGTGATCTGTCTCCAGCTCAAATTTCCTGCCAAACAGGTACTGGTGCATTTTCTTTACTGCAAATACACATGCGAGCGCCTCCTTTTCTACCATCTCGTAGCCCCTTTCTGCCTGGGACAGACTTCTGGAGGCATAAGCTACCGGCTGTAACTGACCCTTGGCATTGACATGCTGCAACACACACCCGACACCATAGGACGACGCATCGCACGTTAACACAAGTTTCTTACATGGGTAATATAGCGTTAACAGATTGTTGGCACATAACAAATTGCGTGCTCTATTAAAAGCCCTTTCCTGGCTGTCCCCCCAGACCCATTCGTGACCTTTGCGTAGGAGCACGTGTAGCGGCTCTAGCAGCATGCTCAATTTGGGAAGAAAGTTACCAAAATAGTTCAGGAGCCCCAGGAACAAACGCAGCTCCGTTGTGTTACAGGGTCTGGGTGCTCTCTGGATCGCTTCCGTCTTGGACGCAGTAGAGCTGATCCCGTCTGCTGCTACCCTCATCCCCAGGAATTCTACCTCTGGAGCTAGGAAGACGCACTTCGCCTTTTTCAGTCGCAGACCCAGTCTGCGTAGCACCTCCTCCAGGTTGTGGAGGTGTTCTTCAGTATCATAACCTGTAATGAGGATGTTGTCCTGAAAAACCACCGTCCCTGGAATCGACTTGAGGAGGCTTTCCATATTTCGTTGGAAGATCGCAGCGGCCGAGCGAATCCCGAATGGACATCTGTTGTACTCAAACAACCCCTTGTGTATCGTGATGGTGGTCAGCTTCTTCGACTCACTCGCCAGCTCCTGGGTCATGTAAGCTGAGGTCAGGTCCAATTTTGAAAAAAGTTTGCCACCGGATAGTGTCGCAAATAGGTCCTCCGCTCTCGGTAGCGGGTACTGGTCTTGGAGTGACACCCGATTGATGGTGACCTTGTAATCGCCACATATCCTGACCAACCCATCCGCCTTGAGCACCGGCACAATCGGGCTCGCCCAGTCACTGAATTCGACTGGCAAGATGAGGCCTTCCCTCAGCAGGCGGTCCAATTCGCCTTCTATCTTTTCCCGCATCACGTACGCCACCGCTCTGGCCTTGTGGTGTACTGGCCTGGCGTCTGGGTTTATGTGAATCACTACCTTGGCCCCCATTAAAGTGCCAATGCCGGGTTGAAATAATGAGTCAAATTTGTCCAGGATCTGTGAGCATGATACTCGCTCCACAGAGGAAATTGCATTGACATCGCTCCATTTCCAGTTCATGACAGCAAGCCAACTCCTCCCCAGTAGTGCGGGACCGTCCCCTGGGACAATCCAGAGTGGCAGTCTGTTCTCCGAATCTTTGTGGGTCACGACTACCGTGGCGCTGCCAAGCACCGGAATTATCTGCTTTGTGTAAGTCCGTAGCTGTGCGTCAATCGACGATAATTTTGGCCTCCTGGCCTTGGATGCCCACAACTTTTCGAACTGTTTGATACCCATCAGGGACTGGCTGGCACCCGTGTCTAACTCCATTGATACTGGGATGCCATTGAGGAGCACTTTCATCATTATCGGTGGCGTCCTGGTGTATGAACTGTATACGTGCTCCACACGAACTCGCTGAACTTCAGCTTCCAGCGATTTCCCCCAGTGTCCATTTCTGCAATTTCTGCAGGTATTTTGCTCATCTCTGCAAAATCCGGCTGAGTGTGTGCCTCCACGCCTCCAGCATGAGTTGCGGTTTGAAACAAAAGGTCCCTTGCCAGTCGATCGTCCCTGACTGCCCCTGTTATTGTCCTTGAGTGCACCATTAACAGGTGTTGATGGCCCCATTATTGGCAGCATTGTCCCTTGCAATGGCGTGAATCACTGTTCAGCTTGCTATTGTCTCTGTCGAACTCCCCCTCTGGGTTCGACTACATGTTGGGGCATGCCCGACTGCCCTTGTCTGCCTGGAGAACTGTGTGCTGCTTTAACAATGTTGAATCTCTGTCCCAACCATTCCTTAACACAGTACCTCTCGTCTGTTCTGCTAGTGGCCATGCTCACGTGGTTTAAATCCCAGTTTCTTGTCGCCATTGATACGTCCTTACTATACAGTATAAATGCACATGAGGCCCATGCTTGAGAGGTCAGTCTGTGACCTGTCCTTTATTCCTTAGCACTCAAGTGATGAAGGTGGGTGGAGCTTCCCCTTTTATACCTGAAGGTCCAGGTTAGGAGTGTCTCCCACCTAGTGGTCAGTGTTCTCACGGTATACAACTTAGGTCAGTTTATACATGGGTTACAATGCTGGTTGAATACATGACAGAGGGAGTGTGGGAGCAGGGAGCAGTAGAAAGCAGGAACTAGTGAAGAAGAGAGAAAAAGAGGAGGGAGAATGCAAGAGGGATGAGACAGGGAGAGAAAGAGGGAACAAGGTAGGAGGGAGGTAGGGACGGGAGAAAGGGTGGAGAGGAAGGGGTGGGGAAAGGGAGAAGGAATAGGGAGGGGATAGAGAGGGGGTGGGAAGGAGAGGAAGGAAGTGGGAATGGAGGAAGAGAGGATGAAGGGATTGGAGAGGAGAAAAATCACTGTGAGGCAAGAGAGAGGGGTAGAAGGGAAGGGAGCGATTGAGAGGAAGGCGGACAAAAGAGGGTGAGGGAAAGGTGCAGGGAGCTGTGTCTTTGCCTGGGAAATCCTCTTAGTGCAAATGTTGGGAAGTAAGAAACTGAGGAAAGGGAATTCAGATCAGTGTGGGTAAGGGGATTGAGGCGTTGGATAGCCAGCCAGCAGGTGGGTTGGCAAAGGAAATGCCGCCAGAAAAGGGGGGCGGAGAATTGGCAGGTGACAGGGGAGTTGCAGTCAATGGTGATGATTAGAAATCTGATTTAAAATTAAGGATGTTCGAACATATACACCAAGTTGAGCAGACAATTGTCTCCATAATCATGGCAGTTCAAAAGATGGACAAATAGTCTACCATTATGTAGGAAGCAGCACCTGTGACAAATATAGTGGTGGCAGCAGTTATACAGGCCGTAGATACAGCAGTGGAAGATATTCTCATTAATACACCCAGTGCTACTATGAGCGATGGGATCTAAGAAGTAACTTTGTACTAATCAGACTCAGCTTGGGTCTCTGCCTTGGTCTCCCACAGCTTTTCGAAAGTCCTCGATTGACTCACACCCGTGTCTAATTCCATGGATACCGGCACGCCGTTTAATTTTACCTCCATCATTATTGGTTGGCTCTTTGTTAGGAATGCATGTACGCTATACACTTCCTCCTCGGAGCTCTCAAATGCCTCGGGCTGCATCGCCAGATCCATGCTGGATTGATCATCATCCACGTGATGTGTCGCAGCTCGCTTTCTCTGCTGTGGGCACGTCCGCTGAAGATGTCCCGTCTTCGCACACCCTCTGCATACATACTGCCTGAAGCGGCACTGATGGGGTCGGTGATTGCCCCCGCATACCAACACGTTGAGCACGGATTTGTGCCCGATGGCGAACTTTGAGCGGCTCCTATTCTCGCATACGCAGTCGAGTAGGCTCTCGATTGCGAACTTTGAGCGACTCCTGTTCTCGCATACGCAGTGGAGTAGGCTCTCGATTGTGAACTTTGAGTGGCTCCCGTTCTCGCATACACAATCGAGTAGGCCCTCGATGGCGAACTTTGAGCGGCTCCCATCCTTGCAGATGCAGTTGAGTAGGCCCTGCCATGTGCAGCTCTGCCGGCCATCGATACAATTTTGTACACAGTACTTGCCGTGGAGTTCTTGTTTTGTCGCGCTATCTGCTTCGTGCTTTTCTGCGTGGACATGCAAGTCTGGCCGATGGTGATGACCTTGCTGAGGTCCAGCATATCCGCAACCAGCAGCTTACTTAAGATCACCTCGTGGTTGACCCCGATCACAAAAAAGTCACACAGCATGTCTTCCAACGCAGGCCCAAATTTGAAAGGCCCTCCAAGACATCTCAGGTCGGCAACAAATACCGCTACGTCCTGGCCTTCTGGACGAACATTCGTATAGAAGCGATATCTGGATATGAAGATTTCTTCCATGGGTTTAAAGTGTTCCCAAACAGAGCACACAGTTCTTTGTAATTCTTTTCTGTAGGAAGAGTGGGTGAGAGCAGATTCTTGATGAGTGCATAGGTCGTGGGGCCACAGACGGTGAGAAGAACTGTCCTGCGCTTCTCTGCATCCTCGTCTTTGTTTAGGTCTTTTGCCATGAAATACTGGTCAAGACGATCCGTGAAATCTCCCCAATCCTTTTTTCTCATTGAATCGCTCGAGAATTCCAACAGTACTCAATCGTGCTGTGCTTGCCATACTTTTATGTGGGTTTGTATTTGCCTCGGTGCCAGTTATGGTGTATGAAATGATACAATGAACTCTGTACTGTGACCTAGTGACTAGGTGTAACCTGGTCAGTCTTTAATGGCTTTCAGAAGTGAAGATACAAAGGTGAAGTTCAGGTTACATACCAGGCCCAGCACGAGTGTGCCTATGACCATAGGCCCTCCGACAGTAGTGCCCTCTAGTGATGGGCAGACCTTATGTACATACATTACAGTAATGTCAGTGGCATTTCTGGGCCACCAGGCAGCTCTGCACAAGTAAAGCTGAGCGCCTCCAATGACTGCAGCACAGGGCATCCTTGGCACTGATGCAGATACATTAGAAGTAACCAGCATTCTGAATCCCAGGCAGCTTGCCTGTTGGCTGAGCAGTTAACCCCACTGCTACTTGCTCAGCTAAATAAACACTTAGAATTAGGCACATAAACAAACAATACATAGAAGTATGATGCCGTAGAAAAATATCTTCAAGATTGATCTCATGGGACCAATAATGAGCTGGTGTGTTAGTGGACAACCAGTATGCCTAAATGCTGAGGGCTGCGGGCAACCTGTCATCCATTAGCCTCATTAAAGCTCCAGAAATTATGTTAATGTTCCAGTGGCTCCAAAATTAATTCTCGGTATGTAAGCAATGTTGCATTCAAATCAATGCAATTTCAAAAAGGGCACTGGAGGGTAGGCCCTGAAGTCAGTCATGTTGGCTCCTCTTTCTTGAAACTGAGTCCGAATGGTATTTGTGCCGAGCTGCTGTATTTTAACCCAACCATTGCTCTGCCTCTTTGCAGCTTATTTTTTCCTTTCAATACTAAACCTATACAGATATTTGGCAAATTAACTGCATTTGGACAATGCTTATATAGCAACTATGGGCATCCCTTGAGGCAACCCTTTCCATCAGCAGATTCAGAGGAGGGAGGGGAGGGAGTATCAATGGAGATATTCAAAGCAGGTTTCTTTACATCTTATGCTTAAGACTGAGGCACTCTTACACCATCACCACTGTACATAGGCAAAGATACTTACACCTCCACATGCAAGAATTTCTGTACATGGAGTTATCAAGGATCAAACACTTTTCCATGGTCTGTCTCCATGTATATGTGTCCAAAATAACAAGGGGTGGGGGCGAAAACCTCGGTCAAACACCCTAACATCATGCCACTTGCACCGTACAGTGAATGGGGTGAGTATTGATGGACCTAGCTGTCTTCTTTTGTCCATTTTGTCCCAAGCTTTTATATGGGTGGCCCAGTTGCCCGCCTGAATCAGGTGACTGCCTCGTTAAATTATGCCAAATTGGATTCTATGATGTACATAGGATCCCGATTGTAATTTCGAGGAACAAATGGACAGAGCATGTGTCAAGCCTTGAGCAATCGAACCAGCTGTCCTAAAGCAACTGCTGGAGGCCGGTCACATAACAGCCCAGGAAATAGCTTTTCTTTTGGTGAGGCAAAATGAGCTACTGCCGACCCCTCCAAGGAGACCCCCTCAGAACGACCAGCTGCCAGAACCAGCAAGCTGCAGTAGGGCACCAATTTGGCACCATAGTTCACACTTTGCTGGCAAGAATAGGTGGATGTGCTCTGTCCGTCATCTGTCTGTCCCCCAACGGTTGTTAAAATTAGTCAAAGGATGTTTATTACCTTGTATAATCAGCAAAACCACAGTTTTCTTTTTCAGATGTTATACACTTATCTCTGTTACAAAGTGCACAGAACTGTCAAGTCTCACTCATTGAGAGTGACAGTCACGTATTTTGGTGTAAAAATGATATCTAGGAAAGAAAATTGGGAAAAATAAAAAATAAACACTTTGATGTATGTCACTCATAAAAATAAATACAGCTCCATGTGTTTAAATGGGGCTGCAAGCTGTCTCACTCTTCTTGATCATAAATCTCACACTCAATATCTCTCTGATGTTGACAGGTCTGAAAGTAGACAATCTGTACATTTTCTTCAGGTGGATTTCATCTCTAGCATTGATAGGCTGACATAGTCTTCATGTATTGACGGACATTGTTTATTCTATCATCATTCTAGCTAGAAGCATGAAAGTCAGGAAAATGTTATGAATACATGCAGACAGACTAGGGAGAAGAGAATAACGAAGAGAAAATTATAATCCTGGAGTTGAATAGGTTAACAGACTGACTACTTAAAATCCAAAATCTCTGTTTGGAAGCTGGAAACCATGCAGTAAGGAATGCAGTGAGATTCGTATCCAGATGTGTGGTAGCAGTTAGAATTAGCCTTCTTTCACATATGGTTGTTGTTTATGTTCAATAAACTAACAGGCTGTATCAATCTATTTTAATCCATTTTACTTTTCTTACTGCTGAATAAGCCTTAGCTGTGGTTTCAACTTAGTGCCTCAGTGCCTTTTAGGAATTGCTATTTATGGTGAAGTATCATAGCCTTAGTATTGGGGGAGGGGCAGGGGATGGCCCTAAGATGGTATTGTGGCAATAGAATGACTTATTCAAATTTGAAAATAGACATTATAAATGGTTCATTTGCTCGAATTGTGCCACTCTACTTCTCCTCTCCTGAAACTAGCAACTCATACTGAGGTACAGTTCCATACACGCCAGCAGTCCTCTAGTACCTGATCCAAGATTTAATTCTTCACCTTATCAGAATTCTGCCAGATAGGATAAAAATGAAAAAGGAGTTTATCGCTCACATTCAGACGTGAGTTTATTCTAGGAAGAAAAGTGTTGACCAAAAATGAGAAATATATTTGAGTTTTGAGATCATTTGCAAAGGTGGAGAGAGAAGCGAAGAATCAGAGGAGTTTAGAGAAGGAATTGTAAAGAATAGGGCCAAGGCATTGCCACCAATAGTGGAGTGAAGGGGAAGGATACACAAAAGGCTAGAGTCAGAGGAGTGAAGGATGCAGGTAGGGATATAAAGCTGGAGGTTGTTGCAGGGATGGGGTGCAGTGAGGCCTTAGAGAGATTTGAAGTAAAGATTCAGATTTTAAAGTTAATGCATTGTGGCAGGCTGCTAATGTAGGCTTTTTATGATGGGAAGATTGGATCTGCCCTCTCAGGTGGATATAAAATTTCCCATGGCACTATTTTGAAAAAGACCAGGTTAGTTCTCCACCGTGTCCTGGGCAATATTTATCCTTCAACTAACATCAGAAAGAAAAATCTGGTTATTATCTCATGTTATTTGTTGGAGCTTGCTGTGCACAAATTGGCTGCCACGTTTCCTACATTACACCAGTGATTATACTTCTATAGTACTTCATTAGCTGTAAAGCATTTTTGGATGTCCTGTGGTCAAACATATGATGTATAACTGCAGGCCGTTAAAATCATTCATTTCAGTTCATGAGAAATGCTCATGCCTCTGGCTCTATGGTTATTATCACTACAGTCACTAGTGTGATTGCAAATAATATTGCTCCCTATTTAATATCAAATTGTGGACAACCGTTTGCCCATTCCCTGTGTTGTTCTGAGTATGGAGCCAACTAATTGCTCAACATTGTAAAAGGGTTGTAACATCCTCCAATGTAAACTAGGCCTACTAAGGCCTGCATATTGTGCCAATACTTGCGGAACATTCAGCATGTTATATCTCTGCACTGTTCCTGCTACAACTCACCAGCCATCATCTCTGGCATATTTTCAGCACGAGTGACCTATGCTTTTCCCGGTTTTACTTCATTCTCCTCATTAAATAATGGATGCAAAGTGTCCATAACTGGACTGCTGCATAATCATACTATAATAGAAACTAACAGCACTGAAGGAGACCATTTGGTCCATCGTGCCTGTGCTAGCTCTTTGAAAGAGCAAAGTGTGCTTAGTCCCACAACACCACCTTTTGTCCGGAACCCTGTAATTTCCTTATCCTCAAGTACCTGTCCAACTCCCTTTTAAAATTAATTATGGAATCTGTGATTTTGAATCTGTGACCTCCAGTTATTGATGCTTACCAGAGGGAATCATTTTTCTCTATCTACTTTAGCAATATCTTCCATCATCTTGAAAACATGCTTACAAATGGTGCAATGAAGGTTCACTAGATTGATCACTGGGATGAGAGGCTTATCCTATGAGAAGAGATTGGATAGATTATGCCTGTACTCTCTGGAGTTTACAAGAATGAAAGGTGATCTCATTGAAACATATAAGATTTTGAGGGGGATTGACAAGGAATTCTCGACCCGAAAGGGTTGTGGATGCTGAGTCATTGAATATATTCAAGGATGAGGTAGATAGATGTTTGGACTCTAGGAGAATCAAGGAATATGGGGATCAGGCAGGAAAGTGGAGGTCAAAGATTAACCATGATCTTATTGAATGGCAGAGCAGGCTTGAGGGGCTGTATGGCCTACTCCTCCTAATTCTTATGTTCTTAAAACCTCAATTATGTTACCTAATGTAATAATAATGCAAGTATAAGTGATAATGCCTGTAGTGAATGTTTCTGTGTTATTGTACCGTGAAGAACATTGGATTCTCTATGATCCAAACTAGGGAACAACAACAACTTGCATTTATATAGCGCCTTTAACATAGTAAAACATCCCATGGTGCTTCAGAAGTATTTTATTAGACAAAATTTGACACCAAGCCACATAAATAGATATTAGGTAATTAGCCCGCATGATTGTCACCCCATTCACCACCTCAAACATTCACTCGCTCCACCACCGGCGCACTGTGGCTGCAGCGTGTACCATCTACAAGATGCACTTCGGCAACTCAACAAGGCTTCCTTGGCAGCACCTCCAAAACCCACGAGCTCTACCACCTAGAATGAAGAGGGCAGCAGGTGCATGGGATCACCATCACTATCATCATAAATGGGTACTAAGAGGAGGTGTGGGGCCGATGAGGGACCAAAAATGAGCTCTATGCATGGAGGCAGAGGGCATGGCTGAGGTACTAAATGATACTTTGTATCTGTCTTCACCAAGGAAGAAGATACTGCCAAAGTCATAATGAAAGAGGAGGTTGTGGAGATACTGGATGGGATAAATATTGATAGAGAGGAGGTAAGAAAAACTGTTGTAATGTAGGAACTGCGGCAGTCAACTTACGCTCAACAAGCTCCCACAAATAGCAATATGATAATGATCAGATAATGGCCCAGAAATTGCAGTCAGAGGCTTCCCGAGGGCAGATGCCTCCAACCGCAAAAATATTAAGAAAATACCTGGTGGTCCCAGAAGAATGAACACTTCGGCTTCAAGACATAGATGCGCAGAACAGTGCAGAGGCTCACACATCCCAGAGCTTAAGCGCATCCTGGGATGGTGTGGGCCGGACCACCAATCGAAATGAAGTATTTTCCCATTACTATGAATGGGAATACCCCCATAAAGAAAGAAAACAAAATACATTAATCAAATTAATTTGTTTAAAATTAATAGAAATTGGATTAAATTAAAAGTTTTAGAAAAAATATATATTTTTTAATTTGTTTTTTAATGTTCTAATAGTGTTAAAAATAAAACTTGCCTTAATAGACAGAGGCCGAATTTGGTCAAGGCCTCCGCCTGCCGAAGTGCTGCCCAAAGTGCCACCGATGGCTGCCGAGGTACCGGATGGTACTTTCGGCAGGATATTCATGAAGAAGGTGCCTCAAAGGTTGGCAGGCGGCAAATAAGGGACTACGCCATCAATCTGGGCAACAGCCAACGGGAGCTCCCATTCTCGGCAGAGGCGCTTGCCTCCCAGGTGCAGCCGAGGATGGAGTTGGGCCCACGGAGGGTTGAAGAGCTGCAAATAAACATCAACAACAAAAAATGTAAAAACTTTCGTAAGACCTTCAGGGGACACCATCAAGTTAAGTCGCTGTGGAAAAACCAATTAAAAAATGTTCACTCGCCTTTTTTCAATGATCTTCATACTTACCGTCGGGGACAGACCAGCCTCCTCGCAGCGGTCCACCGCCGTTCTGGTGCCGACTCCTAGCCGCATCAATATGGGAGCTCGGTGGGCGGGAGGTCAGTTGTGCCACTCGGCCATCCGCTGACATCAATGGGCAGTTCCCGGCGGCTTTCCCCTCCCATCCGCTCCAGGCCACCTCGAAAGTAGCATTGGGCAGATCTGCAAGAGCAATGTTGGCGGCAGTGGGCGACAGCAGACGGTGAGTTGTTGAATTTCGGCCCCAAGGTTTTTAACATAAAAATTAATCATAACAGTTATTTTTTCTATCTTTTAAAACTCTTATGTTGGCAAAAGCAGGCCTTATACCTGCTTTTACCAGACATAAGAGTTTTAAGAACATTCGCTGCACAGGAGTTGGGCAAATAGCCTCCGCCCGCGGAGACCCTCTACTTTTGCATTCGTAAGATCTGTCAAAATAAATTTTGACAGATTGGAAGTGCTGGATTTAGGCCATGACACCGGGGATAACACCCCTGCACTTCTTAAAAGTAGTGCCATGGGATATTTTACATCCACCTGAGGGAACAGAAGTGGCCTTGTTTTAACATCTGAAAGGCAGCGCCTCTGACAGTGCAGCACTCCCTCAGTACTACACTGGAGCATCAGCCTAGATTTGTCTTTGGAGTGGGATTTGAACCCACAACCTTCTGACTTATATGTGAGGGTGCTACCAACTGAGCCACAGCTGACACTGTAGCTAGCTACTGGAAAGGCTGTCTGTACTGGATGGGGTGCCTCCGACAACGCTGAAGGAGGGTAAGGAGGAAATTACAGAGATACTGGCCAGAATCTTCCATTCCTCCTTAGATACGGGGGTGGTGCCAGCGGACTGGAGAATTGCAAATGTTACACCCTTGTTCAAAAAAGGGTGTAAGGATAAACCCAGCAACTACAGGCCAGTCAGTTTAACCTCGGTAGTAGGGAAGCTTTTGGAAATGATAATCAGGGACAAAATTAACAGTCACTTGGACAAGTGTGGATTAATTAAGGAAAGCCAGCGCAGATTTGTTAAAGGCAAATCGTATTTAATTAACTTTATCGAACTTTTGATGAGGTAACAGAGAGGGTTGATGAGCGAAATGCGGTTGCCGTGGTGTCTATGGATTTCCAAAAGGCGTTGAGATAAAGTGTTGCAGTACAGATGGACCTGGGGCTCCTTGTGCATGAAACACAAAAAAGTTAGTGTGCAGGTACAGCAAGTAATCAAGAAGGCAAATGGTATGTTGGCCTTTATTGCAAGGGGGATAGAGTATAAAAGCAGGGAAGTCCTGCTACAATTGTATAGGGTATTGGTAAGGCCACACCTAGAGTACTGCGTACAGTTTTGGTCTCCGTATTTAAGGAAGGATATACTTGTTTTGGAGGCTCTTCAGAGAAGGTTCACTTGGTTGATTCCAGAGATGAGGGGGTTGACTTATGAATAAAGGTTGAGTAGGTTGGGCCTATACACATTGGAGTTCAGAAGAATGAGAGGTGATCTTTTCGAAACATATAAGATAATGAGGGGACTCGACAAGGTGGATGCAGAAAGGATATTTCCACTTATAGGGGAAACTAAAACGAGGGGACATAGTCTCAGAATAAGAGGCCGTCCATTTAAAACTGAGATGAGGAGGAATTTCTTCTCTCAGAGGATTGTAAATCTATGGAATTCTCTGTCCCAGAGAGCTGTGGAGGTTGGGTCATTGAATATATTTAAGGTGGAGATAGACAGATTTTTGAGCAATAAGGCAATAAAGGGTTATGGGGAGCGGGCAGGGAAGTGAAACTGAGTCCATGATCAGATCAGCCATGATCTTATTGAATGGCGGAGCAAGCTCGATGGGCCCAATGTCCTACTCCTGCTCTTATTTCTTATGTTCTTATGTTCTTATGTTCTTTAAGTACCACATAATAGGCTGGCCAGCAAAGTTGAAGCCCACAGAATAAAAGGGACAGTAGCAGCATGGATACAAAATTGGAAAGTGACAGGAAACAGAGAGTAGTGGTGAACGGTTGTTTTTTGGACTGGAGGAAGGTATACTGTTGTACTCCCCAGGAGTCGGTACTAGGACCACTGCTTTATATTAATGAATTGGGGCCCAAACTTGGTGGAAGCCAAGGGCCGCCCAAGTGCTGCCCAAACGACAGCCGATCGCCGCCGAGAGACCGGCAATACTTTGCCAGGAAGATTCCTCAAAAAGAGGCAGTACTGCCCAGCGGCCAAATAACCGCTTATGCCGTCAATCTGGGCAGCAACGGGCAGGAGCTCCCAATCTCGATGGCAAATGCATTCCTCGCCAAAGTGCCGCTGAGGATTAAGTCGGGCCCAGGGAGGGGGGGCCACTGAAAAATAAAAATATTCACAATAAAAAAAAACACCATAACACCTTCAGGGGACCCCATACAGATACAACCCTAAAAGAAATAAAATTAAAAAATGTTCACTAACCTTTTTTTGCAGATCTTCTTACTTACCGTCGGGGTTAGACCTGCCTCCACGCAACGGTCCGACTCTCGCCGACTCCCGCCCACACCAATATGCCAGCTTGGCAGGTGGGAGGTCACTTACGTGACTTGGCCGCTAGAGGCCATCAGCGGGCGGTTCCCAGCGGTACTCCTCTCCCGCTGGATGCAGACCTGGAGGAATCTATCACCGAAGGGAGAGCGGCTAAAAAACTCAGCAGCAGTTTCGGGCCCTGGGACTTGGGCGTACTAAGGGCACAATTTCAAAATTTGCAGATGGCACAAAACTTGAAAGCATAGTGAACAGTGAGGAGGCTAGTGATAGACTTCAAGAAGACGTAGACAGGCTGGTGAAATGGGCAGACACATGGCAGATTAAATTTAACGCAGAAAAGTGCAAAGTGATACATTTTGGTAGAAAGAATGAAGAAAGACAATATAAACTATAGGGTACAATCTTAAAGGGGGTGCATGAACAGAGAAACCTGGGGGTATATGTGCATGAATCTTTGAAGGTGGCAGGGCAGGTTGAGAAAGCAGTTAAAAAAGCTTATGGGATACTGGACTTCATAAATAGAGACAAAGAAGATATGATGGACTTTTATAAAACACTAGTTCGGCCTCAACTGCAGTATTATGTCCAATTCTGGATGCCACACTTTAGGAAGGATCTGAAGGCCTTAGAGAGGGTGCAGAAAATATTCATGAGAATGATTCCAGGGATGAGGGACTTCAGTTACGTGGATAGACTGGAGAAGTTGGGGTTGTTCTCTTTAGAGCAGAGAAGGTTGAGAGGAGACTTGATAGAGGAATTCAAAATCATGAGGGGTCTGGACAGAGTAGATAGAGAGAAACTGTTCCCATTGGCAGAAGGGTTGAGAACCAAAGGACACAGATTTAAGGTGATTGGCCAAAGAACCAAAGGCGACGTGAGGGGAAACTATTTTATGCAGCGAGTGGTTAGGATCTGGAATGCACTGCCTGAAAGGGTGGAAGAAACAGCCTCAATCATGGCTTTCAAAAGGGAATTGGATAAGTACCTGAAAGAAAAGAAATGTGCAGGGCTATGGGGAAAGGATGGGGGAGTGAGACTAACTGAAGTGCTCTTGCAGAGAGCTAGCATGGGCTCAAAGGGCTGAATGGTCTACTTCTGTGCTGTAACCATTTTATGATTCTACTTCGAAGTTCCTCTCCAAGTCACACACCATCCTGACTTGGAAATATATCGCTTTTCCTTCACCGTCGCTGGGTCAAAATCCTGGAACTCTCTCCCCAACAGCACTTTCACCTCAAAGACTGCAGCGGTTGAAGAAGGCAGCTCACCACTACCTTCTCTATGGCAACTAAGGATAGGTAATAAATGCTGGCCTTGCCAGTGATGGCCACATCCCATGAGGGGCAAGGTGCAGCCAGTTTTGGAGCTCTCATTCACAGACCCCAACTTTGGGATTTCCACATGTGCAAGAGCATGTGCCTAATCCCGAAGTTGCAGTAAGCTTCAAAGGCAGTTTGACGGTATACTCTGAGATTATGCTGTCATGCTGTCTGCAAATTCAGGGCCATGCTTCAGATGGTGACTATCAAATGATCCTATATACAGGCCCTTCATCTCCATATTATAATTGTCTTTTTGGCAATTGTACGCCATTAATTTCCTTGGTATTTCAGTTATCTGATGTTGTTAAAAAATGCAATTAAACTCTTTCCATTTTGTTCAGTTCAAGACAAATTTTTGAGAGATTCTTTTTCTTTGAAATAATTATTGATTTCATTTTCCCATTATTTGTTTTCAATCTTTATTTCAAATGTGTCTTATCTACCTTCTCAAGTATCTCATGTAATCTTTCTTTTCTATCTGCAGTCAATACGTATTGTTGGCATACTTTAGGTTGCTTAACAATTTTCTATGGAAAATTCATCCACTAACGAATTTTAACTAGTGCATTAACTTTTGTATTATGCATTCAACTGATAGTTTATAGTGAAAAGGTGCTTCACACTGTAAGATAAGTCATTTAGTATTAATGATCCCTCAGAGTTGACGAAGAAATATGGTGAGAAATACTTTAATCATGCACATTTTCTGTTTGCATTATTATATTTAATAAAGGTGTGTATAGTAATGCTGTTTGGGTTCATTCTTATGTAAATTTGAGTTTAGTCCCTGACTACTAATTTGGTCCATAAAAATAATCAGAGAAAAAGGTGACCTTTTCATTAATCTTGTCGAAGAAAGTTACACAAGGCATGTACGAGCATATTTCATAGCAAGAACAGCCTCTATACTTAAAATCCGGCTTACAGCACACAAACAAAGTGCTGAAAAGATGGCTTTTGGTCTATTGCTTTTCAGTTTTGTGAAGATTTAGGACATTCTAGAAACCACAGATAGATTAAAACATTCTCAGTTTTAACTTTAGATCCAATGATAATAGATACAACAAGAATATTCTGATGAAAGACACACCTGAAACATTAACCTGTCTATTCTCCTTATCGATGTTGACTGACCTGCTGTGTATTACTGTACTGAATAATTAGAACAATATGATGCTGCACAATCCAGAAAGGAAGTAGAAAAATGTTTACCTTCCTGGTGAATTCAGAACTTATTGCTGTCTCAATTTGGATTGAGGCTGTCATGTATGCAACCTCTATGTAACACCACTGCAATACTGTATATACTTAAGCAATACACACCTTGACCACAGGGGATGAACTTGTGGGAGACACTCCTTATCTGGTCATCCAGGTATATAAAGGGAGGTCCCACACAGGGTCATCACTTCTTGGTCCTGTGAATAAAGGTTCAGGTCATAGAGTGACCTTGTCCATAGAATGTGCCTCGTGTGGATTTTGTGTCATTGAGTAAGGACTTTACATTGGCGACGAGAAATGGGAATCAACGACCCACGAGAATGGCCACCGGCAGCACAGAGGAACGGTACTGTGTTGGTGAGGACTGGGACAATTTCATTGAGAGGCTCCAGCAAAGGTTAGTCACGAAAGAATGGCTGGGAGATGCAGCGGCCGACAAGCGAAGGGCACATCTGCTGACCAGCTGCAGACCTAAGACTTATGCGCTCATGAAGGACCAACTGGCACCCGAAAAGCCGGCGGACAAAACCTTTGAAGAGCTCAGCAAACTAATCGGTGAGCACCTCAAACCGGCGAGCAACATACACATGGCCCTATAGAGATTCTATACCCACCGACGTCGTGAAGGACAGAGCATACCGGACTTTGTTGCGGACCTCCGGCATTTGGCCAGCCTCTGTAAGTTCACAGACGCCTGCAGGAGGGAGATGTTAAGAGATTTCTTTATTGAGGGCATCGGTCATGCGGGGATTTTCCAAAAGTTAATTGAGACCAAGGACTTGACTTTGGAAGTGGCGGCTTTGATGGCTCAGACTTTCATGGCGGGGGAGGAGGAAATCAAAATAATATACCCGCGCAATTCTGCCTCCAACGCGGTGGGGGATCAGGGAGTCAATATCCTAAACACAACTCCGAGCCCCGCAGGCAGGCAAGGGCAGTTCAACACACCCAGGCAGCAACAGACCCCAGAGCAGGTTTTCAATAGAGACAATGGCAGGCTGAACGGACATTTACGTCATCACATTGGACAATGCGGTCCGGGCTGGAGCCATTGACACCCACTAACAGGGCAGTCAAAAGGACAATCAGCGAGGAATGCCGGGTCATAGCGCCTTTGTTCACAACAATGGGAATCTCAGCTCATGCTGGAGATGTGGGGGCAAACACTCTGCCAGGACTTGCAGGTTTCAACAATTTGTCTGCAGAAATTGCAACCTCAGTGGCCATTTAGCTCGAATGTGCAGGAAGCCTGTAACCAGGCTAATTTATGAGGCGGATGGACCAGAAGACGGGTCTGTGATGCAGGATGACTTTTGGGGTAAATCAATGGAAGCTGAAGTTCAGCGGGTTCATGTGGCAAACATTCACAGTTCATATACCAAAATGCCACCAATGATGATGAAAGTTTTATTAAACTGCATCCCTGTACACATAGAGCTGGACACGGGGGCCAGCCAGTCATTCATGACCGTTCAACAATTCGAAAAGCTATGGCCACGCAAAGCCAGTAGACCCAAACTAGAACGCATTGAGACACAACTACGGACGTATACCAAAGAAATCATTCCAGTACTAGGCAGTGCAATGTTGGCGGTCACACACAATGGATCAGTGAACCGGCTGCCGCTCTGGATTGTCCTGGGCAATGATCCCGCACTGTTGGCAAGGAGCTGGTTAGCTGAGATGAACGGGAAATGGGGGGATGTGCACACAATGTCATTGTGGAGCGAAGCTCGTGCTCACAAGTCCTACAACAATTTGAGTCACTATTCCAACCTGGCATCGGGACGTTCAAAGGTACCAAAGTAGTGATACGCATCACCCCAGACGCCAGACCAGTGCACCACAAAGCCAGAGCAGTGCCGTATGTGATGCGGGAAAAAATGGAGAGCGAATTGGACCGTTTGCTGAGAAAGGGCATCATCTCGCCCGTTGAATTCAGCGACTGGGCGAGCCCCATTCTTCCCGTCCTAAAAGTGGATGGTTCTGTCAGGATCTGTGGCGACTACAAGGCCACTATCAATCGGGTGTCCCTACAAGACCAATACCCGCTCCCGAGAGCGGAGGATCTTTTCGCCACGCTGGCAGGAGGCAAGCTGTTTACCAAGTTGGATCTCACTTCAGCCTACATGACCCAAGAACTGGCCGACGAATCTAAACTACTGACCACCATCACTACGCACAAGGGACTGTTCGTTTACAACAGGTGCCCATTTGGCATTTGATCAGCGGTTGTGATTTTTCAAAGAAACATGGAAAGCTGCTTAAATCCATTCCTGGATGATCGTATTCCAGGACGACATCCTCATCACGGGTCGTGACACCGAGGAACATCTCCACAACCTGGAGGAGCTGCTACGCCGACTGGGCCGGGTAGGCCTGCGACTCAAGAAGTCTAAATGTGTGTTTTTGGCTCCTGAGGTTGAGTTCCTGGGCAGGAGGGTTGCTGCAGATGGGATTCGGCCCACCGAATCCAAAACAGAGGCGATTCGATGAGTGCCCAGGCCCGGCAACACGTCGGAGTTGCGTTCATTTCTGGGACTTTTGAACTATTTCGGGAACTTTCTGTCGAACTTAAGCACGTTGTTGGAGCCGCTTCAACTGCTCCTGCATAAGGGTTGTGATTGGTTTTGGGGGGACTGTCAAGAACAGGCTTTCAATTGGGCGCGGAACCTACTTTGTTCAATAAGTTATTGACCCTGTACGACCCCTGTAAGAAATTGGTTCTGACATGTGATGCATCGTCCTATGGGGTCGGGTGCGTGTTGCAGCAGAGTAATGCTGAGGGCCAACTACAACCTGTGGCTTATGCTTCCAGGTTGCTCTCTCAAGCAGAACGGGGATATGGGATGGTTGAGAAGGAGGCACTCGCATTTGTCTATAGTGTAAAAAAAATGCATCAGTACCTTTTTGGCAGGAGGTTCGAATTAGAAACGGACCACAAGCCGTTAACATACCTGTTGTTAGACAGCAAGGCTGTCAATGCCAACACGTCAGCCCGCATACAGCGATGGGCTCTCACGCTGGCTGCTTATGACTACTCCATCCAGCACCGGCCTGGCACCGAAAATTGCGCTGACGCACTCAGCAGGCTTCCACTGGCCACCACCGAGGGGGCAGCGGAACAAAGCGCTGAGATGGTCATGGCCGTTGAAGACTTTGACAGCGCAGCCTCCTCCATCACAGCCCGCCAGATCAAAATCTGGACAAACAGAGATCCTCTCCTATCTCTGATTAAGAAATGTGTCCTGACTGGGGATTGGGCGCCCTCACACGGAGCATGCCCTGAGGAGGTCAGACTGTTTCACAGGCGGATGGATGAGCTCTCCATCCAAGCTGAGTGCCTACTGCGGGGCAGCCGGGTAGTCATGCTCCAGAGGGGCAGGGAGATATTCATCAGGGAACTCCACAGTGAGCATCCAGGCATCGTTCTGATGAAGGCCATTGCCCGATCACATGTTTGGTGGCCGGGAATTGATTCAGACCTGGAACACTGTGTTCGCAGGTGCACGACATGTGCCCAGCTGGGTAATGCCCCCAGCGAGGCCCCGCTCAGCCTGTGGCCCTGGCCCACCAGGCCATGGTCACGTATTCATGTAGACTACACTGGCCCATTCATCGGAAAAATGTTTCTCATTGTGGTAGATGCGTACTCGAAATGGATCGAGTGCATCATTTTGAATTCATGCACGACATCCACAACTATGGAGCGTCTACGTGCGGTCTTTGCAACCCATGGCTTGCTGGACATCCTTGTTAGCGATAATGGCCCATGTTTCACGAGCTACGAATTCTGGAGTTCATGTCAGGTAATGGCATCAACCATGTCAGGACAGCACCCTTCAAGCCAGCCTCCAATGGCCAGGCAGAACGTGCGGTCCAAATCATTAAACAAGGCATGCTCAAGATTCAAGGACCCTCCCTTCAATGCTGCCTATTGCGCCTCCTGCTGGCCTATAGGTCCCGACCGCATTCGCTCACGCGGGTCCCGCCCGCTGAGCTACTTATGAAACGAACACTCAAAACTCGGTTGTCCCTCATTCACCCAGTCCTGACCGACATAGTTGAGGTCAAGCGCCAGTCCCAAAATGAGTACCATGACCGAAACTCAAGGGGGAGATGTATAGAAATAAATGACCCCACATTTGTCATCAATCACACCATGGGGCCCAAATGGCTTGAGGGTACTGTAATAGACAAAGAGGGGAACAGGGTCATCGGAGTTAAACTTAACAATGGGCAGATATGCCGTAAGCATCTGGACCAAGTAAAAAAAAGGTTCAGCATAGGCACTGAGGAACCCGAGGAAGATCATGAGATGGTGCTCACACTACCGCCAGTGAACGAGCAACAAGAACATTCAGCAGCATGCACAGTCCCGGCGGTCAGCCCGGACAGGCCAGAATCACCACAGGTGACAGACACTCACGCCAAGGCTCAACAACCAGAACCCCAACTGTGACGCTCCACGAGGGAGCGTAGACCACCTGAAAGACTTAACCTATGATCCCAATTAGACTTTGGGGGGGAGGTGATGTCATGTATGTAACCTCTATGTAACACCACTGCAATACTGTAGATACTTAAGCAATGCACACCTTGACCATAGAGGGTGAACTTGTGGGAGACACTCCTCCCTGGTCATCTAGGTATATAAAGGGAGGTCCCATGCAGGGTCATCACTTCTTGGTCCTGTGAATAAAGGTTCAGGTCATAGAGTGACCTTGTCCATAGAATGTGCCTCGTGTGGGTTTTGTGCCATTGAGTAAGGACTTTACAGAAGCTTTTGAGATTTTTCTACATACTAATGCCAACATGACTTCAGAAAACAGAGCCTCTAAGTCCAAGGTTTTTAAGATAAATGTACTTAAAGCATCAACAAAACAATTGTGGGAGGAAATTAAGTGTGTCTGTTATAGGAAAAAAGTCTTCAGTGGTTGCTTTTACTGCAAGTTGAGACATAATCAGCTATATAGTCTGGACTTTATTTTCTTTATCATAAGTAATTAAAAAATTATATGCATAAATCTGAAGTTCTTTTGAAGATGAGGTACTCTATAGGGCTATAGGTGAGCTCTGAATGACATGGGTCTACCTGGCACGGTTGAGAAATGTTACCATCTGTTTTGAGTACTGAGGCAATTATCACCAAATTCCACTGCAATACAATTTACAAATCAATTTTTCTCTTTTCCAAGGTAGTGTTTAAAATCCATCAGCCTTTTTTCTCAAAATAAAATGTTCGAGGTCATATGCTAGTTTATGTAGCGAGACTTTCCGAAGGTTTTTCTTCCTCATTCAGGTCAATATCTCAAATCTATTGTTAAAATCAATTCACATGAAGATGAAAAGATATCAAAATAAGTAGCATTGAGTGATAGAGCACAGGTTTGTGGCCAAAATAGACTACATGTTGAATTTCTGATTTCATCTGTGGGAAAATGCTGAGCTAAAGCCAGCTGCATGCTGAAGGAAATAATCTGCAAAGCTGTTGTCACATACCTGGTAGTGTTTACTTTGAAAGTGGCATTGGTAGATACCTGAGAGAGGTTCAATTATCCATCCTCTTAGTCAGGAATGATGCTTGGTGTAGACTCAAAAAATTGAAAGGAGAAACTGCTTTATAAGAACATAAGAACATAAGAATTAGGAACAGGAGTAGCCCCTCGAGCCTGCTCTATCATTCAACAAGATCATGGCTGATCTGGCCGTGGACTCAGCTCCACTTACCCGCCCGCTCCCCGTAACCCTTAATTCCCTTATTGGTTAAAAATCTATCTAGCTGTGATTTGAATACATTCAATGAGCTAGCCTCAACTGCTTCTTTGGGCAGAGAATTCCACAGATTCACAACCCTCTGGGAGAAGAAATTCCTTCTCAACTCGGTTTTAAATTGGCTCCCCCGTATTTTGAGGCTGTGCCCCCTAGTTCTAGTCTCCCCGACCAGTGGAAACAACCTCTCTGCCTTGATCTTGTCTATCCCTTTCATTATTTTAAATGTTTCCATAAGATCACCCCTCATCCTTCTGAACTCCAATGAGTAAAGACCCAGTCTGCTCAATCTATCATCATAAGGTAACCCTCTCATCTCCGGAATCAGCCTAGTGAATCGTTTCTATACCCCCTCCAAAGCTAGTATATCCTTCCTTAAGTAAGGTGACCAAAACTGCACGCAGTACTCCAGATACGGCCTCACCAATACCCTGTACAGTTGCAGCAGGACCTCCCTGCTTTTGTACTCCATCCCTCTCGCAATGAAGGCTAACATTCCATTCGCCTTCCTGATTACCTGCTGCACCTGCAAACTAACTTTTTGGGATTCATGCACAAGGACCCCCAACATTAAGATGTTGCACCCTCAAAAAAGTAATAATGTGATGTACTTAACAACCTGAAACGTACAAAAATCACAAACTGCTGATACAGCAACACCTTGCAAGTTAACCAGTGGCTGAGAAGTCACTATTCACTGAAACTTTTGTCAAAGTTCTGAGAAAGGGTCTTAACACCCAAAACATTAACCTGACCATTTTTTTACTGATCTTCTATGTATTTCCAGCATTGATCTTTTAGTAAGCCTAAGCAATTAAAAGGTTGAATCTGAAGGACATTTGATTGAAACTCCAAAGAAATTGGCCTTGAATTTACTGTCAGCGACGAAGCAACGATACTCGCCACTGACCTCAAAGAAAGCTGCCCACAAAGATCTAGCGATCTCTGTGGTGTGAATTTCAGCTCTCCCAACCTTAATTTGAATCTGGTGCCAAATCATGTGAAGTCCAGCAACAGTGATGCCATCAAGCAGGCTAAGCAGCCAATCACATTGAAGAATTCTCACAGACACACACCAGGAAGTAAATTTCACAGATTATAATTAACATTTTATAAATTTTACAGATGTGAAATAGAGGGCTGGATTTTGCAGGGCGCGATCAGTGGCGGATCAGATGGGAAAGTGTTTATTTTCCCCAGCGGGTCGGGTCCCCGCTGTGAACCTGCCACCTCGCACTGAGCAAATCCAACACGTATTGATAGGTTCACAGTGGGGGAACCAAATCAGGTAGTTAGTGGCTTGTTTAGAGTTACTTAACAATTAATTTAAGCTCACCTTCTACATTTGACAGCTCGCCCACGGGGTCCACGTTGGTGGTGGGAGTTCAGTGGCCATTGAATCAGCAGTTGAGTTGACAGCTTCAAATGTACATTAAAAGCTCCCATCTTACAGTGTTATCTTTCCTCAGCCACAAACCTTTCCTCACTGCATTTCCATAACAGATTCACCACGTGGCAAATCTCACACAAGTCTCCATCCAGTCTGAACTCATCACCTCTCACCAGTGACAGATCACTTCTGTCATCTGTACTTCACCTGCCATTTATTCCATCAGCTTGCATACACTTCATACAAGTTGTGAGGAGTACGCAAAGAATCTACAAAGGGATATAGATAGGCTCAGTGAGTAGGCAAACATTTGGCAGATGGAGAATAATGTGGGAAAATGTGAGGTTATCCACTTTGGTAGGCAAAATAAAAAAGCAAATTACTTTTTAAATGGGGAAAGATTACAAAATGCTGCACTACAGAGGGATGTGTAGGGGTTCTTGTACATGAAACACAAAAAGTTAGTATGCAGGTACAGCAAATAATCAAGAAGGCAAATGGAATGTTGGCCTTTATTGCGAGGGGTATAGAATATAAAAGCAGGAGAGTCCTGCTCCAACTGTACAGGGCATTGGTAAGACCACATCTGGAGTACTGCATACAGTTTTGGTCTCCTTATTTTAGGAAGGATATACTTGCAATGGAGGCAGTTCAGAGAAGGTTCACTAGGTTGATTCCTGAGATGAAGGGGTTGTCATATGAAGAAAGGTTGAGCAGGTTGGGCCTATACTCATCGGAGTTTAGAAGAATAAGAGGTGATCTTATTGAAACATATAAGATTCTGAGTGGTCTTGACAGGGTAGATGCAGAGAGGATGTTTCCCCTCATGAGGGAATCTAGAACTAGGGGGCAAAGTTTCAGAATAAGGGGTCGCCCATTTAAGACAGGAATGAGGAGGAATTTCTTCTCTCAGGGTCATAAATCTTTTGAATTCTCTACCCCAGGGAGCTGTGGAGGGAGGCTGGATCTTCGAATATATTTAAGGTGGAGATAGACAGATTTTTGAATGATAATGAAGTCAAGGGTTATGGGGAGCAGGCGGGTAAGTGGACTTGAGTCCATGATCAGATCAGCCATGATCTTATTGATTGGCGGAGCAGGCTCGAGGGGCCAAATGGTCTACTCCTGCTCCTATTTCTTATGTTCTTATGTTTTTATATTCTCCCGCCTTGATCCTCAGAATGGCACCACAATCAGTCACAACACCAGCAGCACCAGACACAGCAGCAGCACCAACAACAATACCACCAAACTTCTCTGCAATCACCTGATGCTGCACAGGACAGAGGGCATCAGCGCCCAACCACATTGCTGCCCAGGAGGTCACCATAGTCAGATTTACTTCAATTGATGTTATGCACCCTGGCTGCCACATGATGCGGCATGTTGGCACCAGCCCACGCCAACACCATGACGCATTCCTAGAATGATCAAGCCGTTTCTTTCACGCTCATTGCAGTGGATACCATTATATTTCACTATTCACTGTAACTCACTAAGCCACTTTCAAACATGCACACAAATCTGTCCAAGAATGCAAAGTGTTGAAAATAAAAGTTTCAATGTTTGGCACCACATTAACAGAAACTTTACATGAACATTGCATCAAACACCCAAGTGCCTATTCTTGTGTGTTGTTAATTGGTATGATTGGACTAAAATTAGGGTGAGTGTGAGGGATGGTTAGTGAGATGGGGATGTGAGAATGTACATAGAGAGGGATAGGTGAAGTTACAAGGTAAGTTAGTGTGAGTAAGGATGTGCAGGAGTAGGATAGGGAAGGCAGACTAATGGAGATGTAATGAGAGGCACAGCAGGATGAGGTTGAGTGTGGCTTTGTACTAACGTTTCATGATCTACTGAGATTATTGAAACATTTGCAACACTGCACCCAGATCCTCCTGACCATATCTCTGCTTGTGCCTTCCTGTGCAATGTGCAATCAAGCTGTGTTGATCTCCTGGAGAGGACTCTTCCACCCATGGGAAGGGAAGAGAACCTCCCTGCATGCCTTAACTGTCTCCACAAGCATATGAAGGGAGTCATGGGAGAGCTTGGGTGCAGCCTTGCACCTCTGTGCAGTGCTTGTCAGTGTTTGCAGCACCTCAGTGCTGTAAAATACTGACAGCGCAAATGTAAATAAAACTGGCCATGGTTCCTTTAAGGAAACTGGCTGATGCGTGTCATGAATCGCATTTCCTCTAATTGGCTGGGAAACACACTGGGCAGGCTTAACAAGCCCAATCAGGGTAAATTAATTTTAGAGGCCGGGATAGAGACAGCAGCAGGGTTAGGACCAACCACCGACCTCGCCCGCTATGGACCCACTTAGCTTTGTGAAATTGCAGCCATTGACTGGGACAGACACAGGATTAATGTAGAAACTGCACTATCATAAACAAACTTAAATCAAATCAAGAAAACAACAATGATGTCTATTGAACCAATTATCACTCTTTTGTCAGCAAGGAGTCTTCAACTGGCATAGGGTAGAATAAGGCAAATATACCTGTCAGAGAAAGTTGGCACTAGGCGTATAAGCGAAATAAGGTTTAAAGTGCCTGCTTCTACATTGGCTCAGCAAAAGGGGCAGAAGGTCTGTGGCTGACCTCACATTCTAACATATTCTAGCACCAAGGATCCAGAGGTCTCTGATTCAACATTGATGTACCAAAACACCAGATAACATTAAGGTACGTCCTGTCAGACAAGGTAAGAGTCTGTGAAAAGACTCCTAACAGACTTTTAGGTGCTACATATGATCAGCAAATTCTAACTCAATGAGGTCATCCCAGTTAAGGTCTAAAGGTTGCCTTGAGGTCCTGGTCTGTCAATCCAAAATATTACTAATAAGGTAACCCAATTAGAGATCGAGGGAGGTCATATCTGGGGGGCGAAGGGATCTATGAAATGTATAAATGATGTACAATTTTGCTATTCAGGGAACATCTCCACTCACAGGCGGCTGTGATGAGAAGTGTTCCGTAATTAAAGATCGTTATACCTTGCCATCCGTCTCTGTCTAATACTTAGAGGGCTGCTCCGCGGGTTGGGATGAGCGCCGACCCTTTATATCAAAGGGCCCGCTCGTGGAAAGAGAAGCCTTCCCATTTTCCCCTTCAATACCCATGTATTATATAGAAATGTTTGCCTTCAGAATCTAAAAGGCCTTCAACATCCACAGCAGTCAATGGGCAATCACTCAGCATGATATACTCTCCTCATGCAGACCTCATCACCAACTAGATTACAGACTTCTTCTGTAGACTGTCAACTATATTTTTGAATACTTTTCCTGCATATTTAACCATTAATGGGTATTCAACTGGTATAGGGTAGAATTAGCTGAATATAGAACAAACATAAGAACATAAGAAATAGGAGCTAGAGAAGACCATTTGGCTCCTCGAGCCTGCTCTGCCATTCAATAATATCATGGCTGATCTGATCAAGGCCTCAACTCCACTTCCCTGCCCACTTATAGGTTTCAATGAGATCACCTCTCATTCTTCTAAACTCCAATGAGTATAGAAACATAGAAACATAGAAACATAGAAACATAGAAAATAGGTGCAGGATTAGGCCATTCGGCCCTTCTAGCCTGCACCGCCATTCAATGAGTTCATGGCTGAACATGCAACTTCAGTATCCATTCCTGCTTTCTCGCCATACCCCTTGATCCCCCTAGTAGTAAGGTCTACATCTAACTCCTTTTTGAATATATTTAGTGAATTGGCCTCAACAACTTTCTGTGGTAGAGAATTCCACAGGTTCACCACTCTCTGGGTGAAGAGGTTTCTCCTTATCTCGGTCCTAAATGGCTTACCCCTTATCCTTAGACTGTGACCCCTGGTTCTGGACTTCCCCAACATTGGGAACATTCTTCCTGCATCTAACCTGTCTAAACCCATCAGAATTTTAAACATTTCTATGAGGTCCCCTCTCATTCTTCTGAACTCCAGTGAATACAAGCCCAGTTGACCCAGTCTTTCTTGATAGGTCAGTCCCGCCATCCCGGGAATCAGTCTGGTGAACCTTCGCTGCACTCCCTCAATAGCAAGAATGTCCTTCCTCAAGTTAGGAGACCAAAACTGTACACAATACTCCAGGTGTGGCCTCACCAAGGCTCTGTACAACTGTAGCAACACTTCCCTGCCCCTGTACTCAAATCCCCTCGCTATGAAGGCCAACATGCCATTTGCTTTCTTAACCGCCTGCTGTACCTGCATACCAATGACTGATGTACCATGACACCCAGGTCTCGTTGCACCTCCCCTTTTCCTAATCTGTCACCATTCAGATAATAGTGTGTCTCTCTGTTTTTACCACCAAAGTGGATAACCTCACATTTATCCACATTATACTTCATCTGCCATGCATTTGCCCACTCACCTAACCTATCCAAGTTACTCTGCAGCCTCATAGCATCCTCCTCGCAGCTCACACTGCCACCCAACATAGTGTTATCCGCAAATTTGGAGATACTACATTTAATCCCCTCGTCTAAATCATTAACGTACAGTGTAAACAGCTGGGGCCCCAGCACAGAACCTTACGGTACCCCACTAGTCACTGCCTGCCATTCTGAAAAGTACCCATTTACTCTTACTCTTTGTTTCCTGTCTGACAACCAGTTCTCAATCCATGTCAGCACACTACCCCCAATCCCATATGCTTTAACTTTGCACATTAATCTCTTGTGTGGGACCTTGTCGAAAGCTTTCTGAAAATCCAAATATACCACATCAACTGGTTCTCCCTTGTCCTCTCTACTGGAAACATCCTCAAAAAATTCCAGAAGATTTGTCAAGCATGATTTCCCTTTCACAAATCCATGCTGACTTGGACCTATCATGTCACCTCTTTCCAAATGCGCTGCCATGACATCCTTAATAATTGATTCCATCATCTTACCCACTACCGATGTCAGGCTGACCGGTCTATAATTCCCTGTTTTCTCTCTCCCTCCTTTTTTAAAAAGTGGGGTTACATTGACTACCCTCCACTCGATAGGAACTGATCCAGAGTCAATGGAATGTTGGAAAATGACTGTCAATGCATCCGCTATTTCCAAGGCCACCTCCTTAAGTACTCTGTGATGCAGTCCATCAGGCCCTGGGGATTTATCGGCCTTCAATCCCATCAATTTCCCCAACACAATTTCCCGACTAATAAGGATTTCCCTCTGTTCCTCCTCCTTACTCGACCCTCTGACCCCTTTTATATCCGGAAGTTTGTTAGTGTCCTCCTTAGTGAATACCGAACCAAAGTACTTGTTCAATTGGTCCGCCATTTCTTTGTTCCCCGTTATGACTTCCCCTGATTCTGACTGCAGGGGACCTACATTTGTCTTTACTAACCTTTTTCCCTTTACATATCTATAGAAACTTTTGCAATCCGTCTTAATCTTCCCTGCAAGCTTCTTCTCGTACTCCATTTTCCCTGCCCTAATCAAACCTTTTGTCCTCCTCTGCTGAGTTCTAAATTTCTCCCAGTCTCCGGGTTCACTGCTATTTCTGGCCAATTTGTATGCCACTTCCTTGGCTTTAATACTATCCCTGATTTCCCTTGATAGCCACGGTTGAGCCACCTTCCCTTTTTTATTTTTACGCCAGACAGGAATGTACAATTGTTGTAGTTCATCCATGCGGTCTCTAAATGTCTGCCATTGCCCATCCACAGTCAACCCCTTAAGTATCATTCGCCAATCTATCCTAGCCAATTCACGCCTCATACCTTCAAAGTTACCCCTTCTTTAAGTTCTGGACCATGGTCTCTGAATTAACTGTTTCATTATCCATCCTAATGCAGAATTCCACCATATTATGGTCACTCTTCCCGAAGGGGCCTCGCACAACGAGATTGCTAATTAATCCTCTCTCATTACACAGCACCCAGTCTAAGATGGCCTCCCCCCTAGTTGGTTCCTCGACATATTGGTCTAAAAACCATCCCTTATGCACTTCAACATGCTCAACCTTTCTTCATAAGACAAACCCTTCACCTCAGGAATCAACCTCATGAACCTTCTCTGAACTGCCTCCAATGCAAGTATATCCCTCCTTAAATAAGGAGACCAAAACTGTACGCACTACTCCAGGTGTGGTCTCACTAATGCCCTGTACAGTTTTAGCAGGACTTCCCTATTTTTATACTCCATCCCCTTTACAATAAAGGCCAACATTCCATTTGTCTTCCTAATTACTTGCTGTACCTGCATGCTAACTTTTTGTATTTCATGTGCAAGGACCCCCCAGATTCCGCTGTACAGCAGCCTTTTGCAATTTATCTCCTTTTAAATAATAATTTGCTTTTTTATTTTTCCTAACAAAGTGGATAACCTCACATTTTCCCACATTATACTCCATCTGCCAAATTTTTGCCCACTCACTTAGCCTGTCTATATCCCATTGCAGATTCTTTGCATCTTCCTCACAACTTGCATTCACACCTATCTTTGTATCATCAGCAAATGTGGCTGCATTACATTCGGTCCTTTCATCCAAGTCATTAATATAGATTGTAAATCGTTGAGGCCCCAGCACTCTTCCCAGTGACACCCCACTAGTTACAGTTTGCCAACCTGAAATTGACAAATTTATCCCGACTCACTGTTTTCTGTTAGTTACCCAATCCTCTATCCATGCTAATATATTACTCTCAATCTAGTGAGCTCTTATCTTGTGCAGTAATCTTTTATTTGGCACCTTATTGAATGACTTCTGGAAATCCAAATACACAACAGCTACTGGTTCCCCTTTATCTATCCTGCTTGTTACAGCCTCAAAGAATTCCAGCAAATTTGTCAAACATGATTTCCCTTTCACAAAACCATGCTGACTGTATTATGATTTTCTAAATGTCCTGCTATTACTTCCATAATAATGGACTCCAGCATTTTCCCAATGACAGAAGTTAGGCTAACTGGTCAATCGTTTCCTGCTTTCTGTCTCCCTCCTTTCTTAAAGAGAGGCATTACATTTGCAGTTTTATAATCTGCTGAGACCTCTCCAGAATCCAGGGAATTTTCGTGGATTACAACCAATGCATCCACTATCTCTGCAGAAACTTGTTTTAAGACCCTAGGATGCAAGCCATCAGGTCCAGGGGTTTGTCCACCTTAAGTCCCATTAGTTTGCCTAGTACTTTTTCTCTAGTGATAGATTGTTTTAAGATCCCCTCTCCCAATAGCCGTTGATTATCAATTATTGGGATGCATTTAGTGCCTTCTACCATGAAGACCGATACAAAATATTTGTTCAAAGTCTCTGCCATTTCCCTGCTTCCCATTCTGAATTCCCCAGTCTCATCCTCTAAGGGACCAATGTTTACTTTAGCTGTTCTCTTCCTTTTTATATACCTGTTGAAACTGCACCTTTGCATAACCAGATTTATAATCACTGAAAATGACTTAAAAAAACTATACTGGGCCATTTAATAGTTTCATTTGTGTACACTAGTCAATTTCTTAGTAAACCAATTATTTTTTGATAAGAAAATTTTTTTCAAACATGCGTACTGGTGTGTGTGTGCCTAAGAAAATGAGTGCAATTTGAAGAGCCTTCCCGAACCAGTGCAATCGACAGATTCTCGCAATTTCTACCTGGAGCCGTGGCCAACTTTGTGGGCGGTTCCTCAACCTGGAGAATTGAATCTTGAGCCAGCCTAAAAGATTGCAGAAACTCTACCCCCTGATCTGGATGGCAGTGATGGGATGCAGGCTCCATTTTCTCACTCTGCTGGGTTTCTGATTTCAGTCAGATTACTGTAGGAAGGCTACACTCTACTCCTTATTATAAGAGGCAGTCATCTCTTGGTCAATGGTCTGGAGGCCATTTCGGAGCACCAATGCCAGAAGCATGTGAGCAGATATCTCATCAATGATCATCTCAGCCACATTTGCTTTCTGGCCTGGAGAGATTATGGGCTCAAAATTGGCCCACCCCTTTTTTCGGCGCACTCACCAGAAATGCAGCACTTTTCTGCGTTGAAAAGTGTTCCGAAAAAATCGTTCCCCACTTTGGACGCTGTCCAGCCTCTCCCGGGTCTTCGCGCAGCATGGCCAGTCGGGTCGGGGGCGGAACCAGTGTCCCGCGCTGAAAACAGTGCTAGGACGTCTGCACATGCGCGTTGGAGTGTGCGCGCATGCGTAGTAGCTCCTGCCCCCAGCCCCTCAGTGTGCGTGCTGCAGCGTGGGACCCGATCATCATCATCATCAACATACCAGCTGCTGGTGCATCCCGCCCCATCCCAGGCCGAGTGGCCTACTGCACAGGCAGGCCCGCTGCCTTCCCGGGCTGAAGATGAAGGTAGGGTAGGACTTACTTACTTCTGTTTTTTATTTGGATATTTTGAAAAAATTATGTAAATATGTTTTGTCTCTTGTGAATAGTGGTGACCATTTGTCAAGCCTATTTACCTGGTGCTATTGTGAAAGAAGAACATAAGTGATGGAGGAACACTGAGAGAGCATCTTATTTATTGAAATAGACTTTATTTAGATAATATGGACTCAATTTTGGCCCAGTATAATCATTGCAAACAAATTGTTGTTTAAATTCGTTGTGAGATGAGGGCAATTTAATTCAATTATCTTTTACTTCTTTTATTTTTGTAGTTTAAGCTTCCATGAAAGCTTCTGTTGTATAGTAAATTAACTTTGCGAAGTTTGTCATATGATGTCCTATATAGCTGTTTGATCCTATTCACATTCTTTAGTCAAGTCATTAAGTTCTGCTGGCCTCTGATATACCTACCTGTGCTGATTTCTTAACTCTCCGCTAATTTCTTAACTCTCCGCAAGGGTTATCTGTGCAGCCACAAGTGGCCATATACGCTGGCCTAAGTTAGTTTGGAATAACTATTAGCTGACCAAAATGGCCAAAACGGGCATAGGTGGCTGGTAACACCCCCTTTTGAAAAAAAAAACGAAACTAAAAAAATCCTAACTAATTCACTTACACTGGCGCAAATTGAATGTGCAAAATGTGGATTTTTAAGATACTCCAGAAAAATCAAGTTGCTCCAAAAAAAACGGAGCAACTCCTGGTCAATTTTGAGCCCAAGGGAAGGAAAGATCAGCCATGATCTTATTGAATGGTGGTGCAGGCTCGAAGGGCCGAATGGCCTACTCCTGCACCTATTTTCTATGTTTCTATATAAATAGAATCCTATCCTTAGAGAAAACAAATACTGTAATGTATAAAATAACTGAGATGAAACGAGTTATTGTCGACTCTTCCCTTGGTGAATCGTGTGAAGTTGTGGAAGGATTTGCTGGTCGATTAATCGTCTGACAGGACACAATGAAACAGTCCTTCCATGGCCGCAACCATTATTATACGAGCCAATATGTTGGTTAGTCCTATACTGCAGCAGGGTATTATGGGCTCCGACAACCCATATAAAGAGAGGGCAACCACAGCCAACAGATACAAATACTTTCAATCCAGAATTCAAAGTCAGAGCTCGGGTCTTCAATCACTGGGACTGCCTGGAGAACTTTGTGACTCAGAGCTGGGAATATTATCACGAAAGCAAACGCTGAGTCCAGATAAAATGAGTTATAGGTTGTAACACAACTACTGGGTTCAAATATCATTCACACAGCATTCAAGCTGTGCTCTTGATTCTTCTAGCATCGTTGGAACTCTTAGAGTGTATTACAAAAATATGCATAAACTCAAGTAATATATATTTAAAATGCAATTATACATTAAAAATGTTAGTGATGGCAAATGAGAAAATGAGGTGATATTATTCTGAAGTCATTCTAACCAGAAAATTATAATAGCTTGTTTATAAATGTAATGTTTGCAATTGTAATTATTAATTATTTTATTACAGATTAGTTCAAATATAAATTAAATAGGCTTCTTAAAACCTCTGTAATTAGTTGGCAGCAAGCTTATTATCTGAATCACGAAGTTAATTAAACAAATGAAAGAAAATAATATTTGGAGAAACTTTAATCTGGATATTACATTTAACAATAAAGTATGATTTAAAAAAAAAACATTAATTATATGGAACTTTAAGATCAGCAGTGCCTATGCTCCAGTTAAGCATCTCAGTTAGGTAGCAAACAAGCAGTGCAGATGCTTCTGTTTAAGACTGCTAATGTTTTCAGGATATAAGCTCATATGCAACTGTGAAGCTGCTATTTGTAAGTATTTGTTATATTTAATGAACATAGAATATCATTGATTCATCCCAATGGAGTACAAACTGGACAACCATCATTTATATCAGACACATCTCAATAAAATAACAGCAGATTACAAGCACTACCGGGACAGAAATAACATAGCCAGTAGGTGGAAATCAGGCATCATTGTTTAATTTTTTGTTTTCACTTTGGTGCGTGCTATGCTGTTATAACAGGCGCATTATTCAGACAGCAGTGTACTAATACCACAATGACTTCATCCCATTGTTTTGGAGTAGACTATATTCTATTGTTTCAGCCTCAAAATTGTTTTGGAGATGGTTTGCTCATTGTGAAAAGTTAGCAACTGCTGCAGCATTGTACATCAAATAGTCACAATCTGGAAAACATTGCAGAAGTCATAACAAAGTCTCCTATCTGTTATCTATTAGAAACACATTTTGAAGAACCCTTGAATATAGTTAATAAAAATTAGGTCAGGATCACATTATTTATTGTACCAGTACACTTTTTGAAGAATATATTGATCTGACTTACCAGTGTGTCTGACCCTAAAAAAGGTGTAGGGAATTGTCAAATGTCATTCTTCTCGGCAGAGAACAGTTAGATTTAGTGAGCAGAAAAATTTTTCTGCCACATTTCTGGAATTCTCAAGCTGCATGTTTCACTTTTTATTAAACTGAGAAACAAAAGACAGTTGAAAAGAATGAAGAGACGGGGCAAATTAGGAAGCAGTGATTGGATGATGATCAGCTTGGTTTCAAAAACTTGACGATTGTAGAAAGATGTAAAGACTGAGAAAGGGAAGGAATTCCACAAATTTGAGGTCCAGGGAAAGAATGAGTTTGAATAAGAGATGGGATTTCAACACATTGGGAGTGTGGGAGGAAGAAAACCATACACTACAGCAGGTTGGAGCTTAGAAGGAATAAGAAGGAAAGTTCATCGACGCACTCAACATAGTAATACAGATAAAATAAAGATAAAAATGAGCAAATGGAGAGGTATTGCAGCCTAGAAATGAGAGTGGGATTTCCTATCAGACGATGGCCCAGAATTTGCAGGCACCTGACAGTCATTGACAGCTCCGAAACAGACTGCGATGTCGTTCCCCCCCCGCCAACCCCCCCCCCCACCACCCCGCCTCCCCCACGGAGTCGGCAATCGGTGTAATCAGCCATATAATTGAAACTGATGAAAACTTCAATTGTTCCGCAGTAAGTACGCTGTTAAATTCCCCATTAAAAGTTAGACCCAAAGAGATTAAGTGATATTGGGATTCTGACAGCATTATTACTGCTAAACAAATGTGAAGGGCCTGGAAAACTAATTTTAATTTTGTGCAGTATGAAATCTGTCCATTGTAATAAAAATTTTAACTTTTAAGAAACTTTCCAAAAAATGTTTTTTAATTTTTTTTCTATGTTTGTCCATCTTTATTTCAGGCTTGCCTTTTTCCCCATGTGAGAGCCCCAATATTTGTTTTGTTCTCCAGGTTTCCCGTGGTCTACCAGGCCAGAAACTTCAAAATTCCGGCCATAAGGTTAGAATGCAAGATAACTCACTGCTGTGGAGAAACAAAGTGTGTTCATTATTTTATATTATTGCACAAAGATAAGTTGTACTGATTGATCTAAGTACGCTTGATCATAATTATTATTCTGTATGTTCATCTGCTGTGAAATAAAGCAGCTTAACAATTCGTATCTAGCTTTGCCTTACAAAGGGATTTCTAAGTCCGCCTTCAGAAAGATTGAAGAGGCATATGGAGCAGATGTGAAAGACATGAACATCCAGTTTGGATCACAAGGGGGGTACTATTGTGTAGCAGGCTTACATTTATTACAGCATCTCCCACAAATTAGATAACTTGCTTAATTAAAATGTTAGATTATTCTTCCACTTCTTCTTATGCAAGCGTTTGATGTAGGAAAAGTGCTGGCCTAGTTGTTCTTCATCCTAAAGATTACATTTCCAAAACAAAGCAAATGCATCGGCATAAATGTCACAGAAGGAATTTTTAAATATCATGACAAAGTTAAAAGTAAACCATTAAAATAGTGTCCAGAAATCAGATTTTTTCGTATAGAAACTATTTGTGCATTTATCTGGGTTAATAAGGATCATTACACAGCATGCAAGAGTTATTATTTACTACAAGAACAAAAACAATTGTATTTATATAGCGCCTTTAATAGAGTAAAATATCCCATGACACTTCACAGGGGCATTATCAAACAAAATTTGACACCAAGCTACATTAGGAGAGATTAGGACAGATTGGTCAAAGAGGCAGGTTTTAAGAAGCATCTTAAATGAGGAAGGAGAGGCAATGAGGCAGACAAGTTTAGGGAGGGAATTCCAGATCTTATGGCCTTGGCAGTTGAAGGCACGGCCGCCAATGGTGGAGCAATTAAAATTGGGGATGCTCAAGAGGCCAGAATTGGAGGAGCGCAGATATCTCAGAGGGGTGTAGGGCTGGAGGAGATTAGAGCTAGGGAGGGGTGAGACCACTGAGGGATTTAAAAACAAGAATGAGTATTTTAAAATTGAGGCATTGCTTAACCAGGAGCTAATGTAAATCAGCGAGCACAGGGTTCATGGGTGAATGGGACTTGATGCAAGTTATGACATGGATAGCAGAGTATTGAATTACCTCAAATTTACAGAGGGTAGAAAATAGGAGGCCTGCCAGGAGTGTGTTGGAATAGTCAAGTTTAGAGGTAACAAAAGCATGGATGAAGGCTTAGCAGCAGGTGAGCAGAGGCAGGTCCAGAGTTGGGTGATGTTATGGAGGTGGAAATAGGCAGCTCTAGTGATGGCACATATATGTGGTTGGACCTGGCCTGAAGACGACGAAGATTGAACAGGTTCCCACTGGTTCTGTAGTTTAGTTCCACTCCAGCGGGGAGGTTGTTGAGTGTGAGGTGGAGCAATGCAGTGAGGAAGATCGAGAAGAGGGTTGGCGTGATCACGCAGTCCTGCTTGATCTCGGTCCAGACGTGGATTGGGTCTGTGGTGGATCCGTTGGTCCAGATCACGGCTTGCATGTCATTGTAGAGCAGGCGGAGGATGGCTACAAACTTTTGGGGACAGATGAAATGGGGGAGGTCGCTCCATAGTCCTTCGCGGTTAACAGTGTCGAAAGCCTTTGTAAGGTGCAAGAAGGCCATATACAAGGGTTGGTGTTATTCCCTGCATTTCTCTTGCAGTTGTCGTGTCGAAAAGAACATGTCCATTGTGCTCCGTAGTGGACAGAATCTGCACTGTGACTCTGGGAGGAGCTCCTCAGCCACAGGGGGAAGACGGTTGAGGAGGAGTCTAGTGATGACCTTCCCAGTGGCTGATAACGGGAGATTCCTCTATTCCACTGTAGTTACCGCAGTCGGACTTGTCCACTTTTTTAAAGATGGTCACGATTACTGCATCTCTGAGATCTTCCAGCATGCTCACTTCCTTCCAGATGAGAGAGATGAGGTCATGCATTCGTGCCAATAGTGTCTCTCCACCATACTTTAGTGCCTCAGCGGGGATTCCGTCATCTCCCATTGCCTTGAGCTGACGCTTGCGTCTGCGCACATTCAGACACTGAACGCCAAGTCATAGTCAACATTTTCACTGAGGCGTACGAAAGCATGGGCCCTACATCGGTGAGACAAAGGTCCTCCACCAATCTGACCCTGCCACACAGCACCATCCCCCAGTCATCAAGATCCACGTCATGGCCCTGGACAACATGGACCACTTTCCATACCTTGGGAGCCTATTATCAGCAAGGGCAGACATCGATGACAAGGTTCAACACCACCTCCAGTGCAACTGCGCAGCCTTTGGCCACCTGAGGAAGAGAGTTTTTGAAGATCAAGCCCTCAAATCTGGCAAAAAGCTCATGGTCTACAGGGCTGTAGTGATACCCACCCTGCAGTATGGCTCAGAGACGTGCGCCATATACAGTAGACACCTCAAATCACTGGAGAAATACCACCAACGATGTCTCCGCAAAATCCTGCAAATCCCCTGGGAGGACAGATGCGCCAACGTTAGTGTCCTTGATCAGGCCAACGTCCCCAGGATCGAAGTACTGACCACACTTGAACAGTTCCATTGGGCGGGCTACATTGTTCACATGCCTGACACAAGACTCCCAAAGCAAGTGCTCTACTCGGAATCCCTACATGGCAAGCGAGCCTCAGATGGGCAGAGGAAACATTTCAAGGGCACGCTCAAAGCCACCTTGATAAAATGCAACATCCCCACCAACATCTGGGAGTCCCTGGCCAAAGACCACCCCAAGTGGAGGAAGAGCATCTGGGAGGGCGCTGAGCACCTCGAGTCTCGTCGCCGAGAGCATGCAGAAAACAAGCGCAGGCAGCGGAAGAAGCGTGCGGCAAACCAGACTCCCCACCCACCCTTTCCTTCAACGACTGTCTGTCCCACCTGTGACAGAGACTGTAATTCCCGTATTGGACTGTTCAGTCACCTAAGAACTCACTTTTAGAGTGGAAGCAAGTCTTCCTCGATTTCGAGGGACTGCCTATGATGATGATGATGTGGTTGAAAGCTCAACTTGGGGTCAAATATGACACCAGGTTTGCAAACAGTCTGGTTCAGCCTCAGAAATTTGCCAGGGAGAAGGATGAAGTGGGTGGCTAGGGAATGGAGTTTATGGCGGGGACCAAAGACAATGGCTTCGGTCTTCCTAATATTTAGTTGGATGACATTTCTGTTCATCCAGTACTGGATGTTAGACAAGCAATAGGACTATTTTGAGACAGTGGCAGAGTCGAGAGAGGTGATAGTGAGGTAGAGCTGGGTGGCACCAGCATACATTTGGAAACTGATGCTGTGTTTTTGGATGATGTTGCCGAGGAGCAACATGTAGTTGAGAAATAGGAGGTGGACAAGGATAGATCATTAAGGGATACCAGAGGTAACAGTGCAGGAGTGGGAAGAGTAGCCATTACAGATGATTCTCTAGCTACAACTGAATAGATAAGAATGGAATGAGATGAGTGCAGTCCCATAGCTGGACTATGATGGAGAGGCATTGGATGAGGATGGTGTGGTCAACCATGTCAAAGGTAGCAGACAAGTCAAGAAAGACCAGGAGAGATAGCTTACCTTAGTAACAGTCACATTGGATGTTATTTGTGACTTTGATAAGAGTCCTTTTAGTATTGTGGCAGGAGTGGAAAACTGATTGGAGAGAATCCAACATGGAGTTCTGAAACAGATGGGCATGGATTTGGGAGGCAACAGCACATTCAAGGACTTTGGAGAGAAAAAGGAGATTGTAGATAAGAACACAAGAAGACAAGAAATAGGAGCAGGAGTAGGCCATTTGGCCCCTCGAGCCTGATCCACCATTCAATACGATCATGGCTGATCTGATCATGGACTCAGCTCCACTTCCCTGCCTGCTCCCCATAACCGTTTACTCCTTTATCACTCAAAAGTCTGTCTACCTCTGCCTTAAATATATTCAATGACCCAGTCTCCATAGCTCTTTGGGCCAGAGAATTCCATAGATTTACAACCCTCTGAGAGAAGAAATTCCTCCTCATCTCAGTTTTAAATGGGTGACCCCTTATTCTAAGACTATATCCCCTAGTTTTAGTTTCCCCTATGAGTGGAAATATCCTCTCTGCATCCACCTTGTCGAGCCCTCTCAATATCTTATGCGTTTCAATAAGATCACCTCTCATTCTTCTGAACTCCAATGTGTATAGGCCCAACCTATTCAACCTATCCTCATAAGTCAACCCCCTCATCTCCAGAATCAACCTATTGAACCTTCTTTGAACAGCCTCCAATGCAACTATATCCTTCCTTAAATACGGAGGCCAAAACTGCACGCAGTACTCTAGGTGTGTCCTCACCAATACCCTGTACAGTTGCAGCAGAACTTTTCTGCTTTTATACTCTATCCCCCTTGCAATAAAGGACAACATTCCATTTGCCTTCCTGATTAATTGCTGTACCTGCATATTAACATTTTGTGTTTCATGCACAATGATCCGCAGGTCCCTCTGTACTGCTGCACTTTGCAATTTTTCTCCATTTAAATTATAATTTGCTTTTCTATTATTCTGCCAAAGTGGATAACCTCACATTTTCCCACATTATAGTCCATCTGCCAAATTTGTGCCCACTCACTTAGCCTGTCTATATCCCTTTGCAGAATTTTTGTGTCCTCCTCACAATTTGCTTTCCCACCCATCTTTGTATCATCAGCAAACTTAGCTACATTACATTCAGTTCCTTCATCCAAGTCATTAATATAGATTGTAAATAGTTGAGGACCCTGCATTGATCCCTTTGGCACCCCACATGTCACTGTTTGCCAACCAGAAAATGACCCATTTATCCTCTATCCATGCTAATAAATCACCCACAACCCTGTGAGCTTTTATCATGTGCAGTAACCCCTTATGTGGCACCTTATCGAATTCCTTCAGGAAATCCAACTACACCACATCCACTGGTTCCCCCTTATCCACCCTGCTCATTACATCCTCAAAGATTTCCAGCAAATTTGTCAAACATGATTTCCCTTTCATAAATCCATGCTGACTCTGCTTGATTGAATCATGCTTTTCCAAATGTCCCACGACTGCTTCTTTAATAATGGACTCCAGCATTTTCCCAATGACAGATGTTAGGCTAACTGGTCTATAGTTTCCTGCTTTTTGTCTGCCTCCTTTTTTAAGGGCAGCAGTTTGCAAGTGTGGAAGGATATATACCAATTGTATGCAACAAGTTTGCTAGTATACATCTAAGTTTAGCATCCATATGGTAGCATAAAAGTTACAAAACTAGGCTGACACTTCAGTCCAGTACTGGAAGCTAAAAGTGCAGAAGGAGAGTGAGGCTCCCAGCCTTGTAGCTCTTGGAGGAGGGTATGGAGGTTTCAATCAGAAAAGCTTCTCTCTGCCTGCTGACCTGACTTTGTGCCTAATAGGCACAGTTGGCATCTAACTGGGTATGATGGTGCCAATATGGACTGATGCTGTCAGGTGATTCGCTTCTGACCATTCTTTTGGACAGTGTTCTGTTGTATCAGGGCATCTGGAGAGTGTATTTAAAGAGTTATTGCATGAAGTCTCTTTTTCATTTGTTCCTGAGAAGTGGGTATTGCTGGCATGGCCAGCATTTATTACCCATCCTTAATTGCTCTTGAGAAAGTGGTGGTGAACTGCCTCCTTAAACCACTGCAGTCTGTGTGGTGAAGTATCCTGAAGAGTGTGTGTGTGTGGGGCAGGGGGTGGGGGGGGAGTGGAGGTGTGGGAGTGGTGGTGGAGGGGGGGGGGTGCGGGGGGGGGGGGTGTTGGTGTACGCGCCAGCAATTTACTCAGTTTCTACACTCAAGTTACACCAGAGCCGCACCAAAAATATTTAAACTAACTTACCCCAGGAAACTTGCATGTAACTCCCTCTGGTGCTGAATGACACAACTGACATTGAGAAAGTTCAAGGCCAAAGACTAACAGTCAAACCAAATTCCACTTAATTAGTTCAATCTTATTTCTCTTCTTGAACACAGGAAAAAAATAATAAACCACATGTTGTCCCTTTCATGGGCTGACTTGATGGTTTTCATGTCATCTTGCTTTCAGACAACTTCTAACTACACAAACTCTCTTTCTGCATTTTTGGCTTTCAGCGCTAGGTTAAGAATTGTGTTTCAAAGCCTTCTGTTCAAAATCTAACTGCCTGCTCCTGAATCTGTTTTCTCTCTGTTCTCTGTCAGGGGGACGACAATGGTGCTGACTTCCTACCCACTAGTGATTTGCCAACAGGGTAGTCAATAAACCGGCTACCTCTTTTCCTTCTTTAGAGTGTGGGTTGGAGGAAAACATCTCCTGCTGCTCTCAAAATAAAGAGGAGCCATCTGGCTATTGGTCCTGGAATGAGACAACTGAACTTCATTGAATCAGTTTGAAGCAGACTGAGAATCATGACATTTCTCAAATTGGCCCATCTGGTTTTAATACACATCTTGAATGTTTGCAGCTTAAAAAAAAAACATGTTTGAATTCACTTTGTATTAAAACATAACACTTAATCCTAACTCATTTTGAATGATCAAAAAATCCAAAATGCCACATTTGCTGTTCATCCTCCAGTTGCACTTCTTTGACTCTGGTTACATGCCATCTTTTCCTTTACAACAAGATAACAAAGCTGACGGAATATGATGAGAAAGACACAATCTTCTCCACATGCATACCATTCTTAACAGACTTGCAGGTGTAGGGTCCTTTTAAACACCACTCTTTCAATACTAGCAAAAGCCATTGTAGCTGGCAACACGAGTTCTCACAATGGTTTTGAGCTAACATGGTGCATTATTGTTTTCAGAGATTCCCTTCACTTACCTTGGCCAACATTGTATTCGATTGCATAGCGCCCGTTGTTTGGGTGCTATGGCTGCCGTTTCAGGTTAAAAAGTCACGTGCGCACAATTATTATGTGGGCCGTGCTGGATGCTATCTTGCTAAGGGCGTTAGCGTTGGTGCTGAGCATGTGCACCAGAAGTATGTAGAGCAGGCAGATTGTGACATCATTCAGCATCCAATGCTGATTTGATGCCAGCGTGCCATTTATTTCCTCAACATTGGGAGTAATGCCCTGTGATAAACTCTCACAGCTGAACACCTCTTATTTTCAAAGTGCTTTTATTTACGATAGAACACTTTGAACTCTTATGGGGCTTCTGGCAATGCACCTTTTTCTTTATGGGTGAGCAGGGGGAAGAATTAATCAGAGCTGTAGATGGAGGGAAAGATAATAGAAAGAGGTGTGCTCACAATAATCCTTACCCTCCCAACAGAGATTACATGCCCAAGACAACATTTGAACATGTGATCATACAAAATACAAGCAGGAAAAGACCAACTGGTCTATCAAATCTCACCTACTTGCACTGAACAGAATGTAGCCAAACCAGCATATCTTAAAGAGATTTCAGATGGTTGCTCAGACAAGGCCAAGAAACAGATTCATTGTTGTTATGTATGTAAACCTGTAAATATCATGTCTAACCAGCAGAGGGCTTATCCCCTGGAGTCCAAAAGGATCCCACAATCCCATATAAGGAGGCCTCACAGGCTGGAGAGGCACTCTGAGATCTGTAATAAAGGATTACGGTCACACTTACTTTGAGTTTGAAGTATCTAGTCTGACTCTTTGTTCAAGACATAACAACTGGTGATGAGATACAGATGACAAACCCCAACGCAACAATGCTGAGAACTGTGGGCATCCTGGAGAAATTTTCGGAGGAAGATGATTGAGAAACCTTCGTGGAGCGACTTGACCAATACTTCGTGGCCAACGAGCTGGAAGAAGAAGCGAATGCTGCTAAACGAAGGGCGATCCTCCTCACCGTTTGCGGGGCATCAATGTATGGCCTCATGAAAAACCTGCTCACTCCAGCGAAACCCACAGACAAGTCATACGATGAGTTGTGCACATTGATCCGGGAGAATCTAAACCCGAAGGAAAGCGTTCTGATGGCGAGGTATCGGTTCTACATGTACAAGAGGTCTGAAGGTCAGGAAATGGCAAGCAACGTCGCCGAGCTAAGGCGCCTTGCAGGACATTGCGAATTTGAAGGACACTTGGAGCATATGCTCAGGGACTTCTTTGTACTTGGCATTGGCCATGAAGTAATATTTCGCAAACTTTTGACTGTAGAGACCCCAACCTTGAGTAAAGCCATAGCAATAGCCCAGGCGTTTATCTCCACCAGTGACAATACTAAACCAATTTCACAGCACACTAGTGCTGCTGAAAGTACTGTGAACAAAGTAACATTGTTTTTGAATCAAAATGTACATGGCAGGACTTACACACCTGTAGCTGCATGTCCGCAGATGACTCTTTACTGCGTAAGGGAGATGAATGGGTATCGGGTAAAAGCCAAGAAAATGCCTTTGAAAAAGTTAGGAAGCTGTTATGTTCAAACAAATTACTTGTGTTGTACAATCCATGTAAACGCTTGGTACTAGCATGCGATGCGTCGTCGTATGGGGTCGGGTGTGTATTGCAACGAGCTAATGAATTTGGGAAATTGCAACCGGTTGCTCATGCATCCAGAAGTCTGTCTAAGGATGAGAGGGCCTACAGTATGATTGAAAAAGAAGTGTTAGCGTGTGTTTACGGGGTAAAGAAAATGCATCAGTATCTGTTTGGGCTCAAATTTGAATTGGAAACCGACCATAAGCCGCTTATATCCCACTTTTCCGAAAATAAAGGGATAACTACGAATGCATCGGCCCGCATCCAGAGATGGACGCTCACGTTGTCCGCATACAACTACGCCATCCGTCACAGGCTAGGCACAGAAAACTGTGCCGATGCTCTCAGTAGGCTGCCATTGTCTACCACCGGGGTGGAAATGGCACAGCCTGCAGATTTAGTTATGGTAATGGTAGCATTCGAGAGTGAGCAATCACCTGTTACCGCCCGACAAATAAGAACCTGGATGATCCTTAGTAAAAAAACTGTGTGCTCCACGGGAGTTGGTCTAGTGTCCCGTTAGAGATGCAGGAAGAAATAAAGCCGTAGCAGCGGTGCAAAGATGAAATGTCCATACAGGCAGACTGCCTCTTCTGGGGTAATCGGGTAGTTGTGCCAAAAAAGGGCAGGGACACTTTCATTAGTGATCTCCACAGTACCCACCCAGGCATTGTAATGATGAAAGCGATAGCCAGATCCCACATGTGGTGGCCCGGTTTCGATGCAGACTTAGAGTCCTGTGTGCACAAATGTAATACATGTTCCCGATTAAGCAATGCACTCAGGGAGGCGCCACTACGTTTATGGTCCTGACCCTCCAAATCGTACTCTAGGGTTCATGCTGACTATGCAGGCCCATTCTTGGGAAAAATGTTTTTAGTGATTGTAGATGCGTAGTCCAAATGGATTGTGTCATGTATTCAACTGTCATTGTAGTCCATGTATAAACTGACCTAAGTTGTACACTGTGAGAACACTGACCACTAGGTGGTGAACTTGTGGGAGACATTCCTAACCTGGACTTCCAGGTACAAACGGGGAAGCTCCACCCAGCTTCTCCACTTCAGTGCTGAAATAAAGGTTGCTGGTCACAGAGTGACCTTCTCTCTAGTATGGGTCTCGTGTGCATTTGTACTTTATAGTAAGGACATATTATTGACGACGAGAAACTGGGATTTAAAGCACATGAGCATGGCCACTAGCAGCACAGACGAGAGGTACTGTGTTGGTGATGATTGGGAGCATTTTTTTGAGAGACTACAGCAAAGTTTCGTCACTAAGGAATGGCTGGGACAGGATTCGGCCGACAAACACAGGACTCATCTCCTGACGGTTTGTGGATCCAGGACGTACTCCCTGATGAAGGACCTTCTAGCGCCAGAGAAGCCGGTGGACAAGACTTTTGAAGAGCTCAGTATGTTGATCGGGGAACACTTTGAACCGACAAGCAGCATGCACATGGCGAGACACCGGTTTTACACGCACCGGCGGCGAGAAGGGCAAAGCATTCCAGACTTCGTGGCAGACCTCCGGTGACTGGCGAGTCTATGTAAGTTCCCAGATGCATGCAGAGCGGAGATGCTGTGAGACTTTTTTATTGAGGGCATCGGGCATGCTGGGGTTTTCAGGAAAATGATTGAGACCAAAGACTTGACCCTGGAAACGGCGACTTTGATGGCTCAGACATTTATCTCAGGGGAGGAAGAGACCAGAATGATATTTGACAAAAATCTTGGTTTAAATGCAGCAAATGGACAGGGAGTCAACATTGTTAACGCGGCACACAGTTCTCCTGGCAGACAGGGATAATCGGACATGCCCCAGCATGTAGTCGAACCCGAAGGGGGAATTCAACAGACACAATGGCTAGCTGAAAGGTGATTCATGCCATCGCAAGGGACAATGCGGCCAGTAATGGGGCCATCAACACCTGTCAATGGTGCATTTAAGGACAGTTACAGAGACAGTCAGAGCCGATTGACTGGTAATGGACCTTTTGTTTCCAACAACGGTTCATGTTGGAGGTGTGGAGGCAAACACACAGCCAGCGCTTGCAGGTATCAGCAATATACCTGCAGAAATTGCAACGTCAGCGGTCACTTGGCGCGTATGTGCAGGAAACTTGCAGTCAGGTTGATGTACGAGGAGGACGAGCCCGATGTAAGCCCTACGAGGCCAAATGGACACTGGGGGGAATCGCTGGAAGCTGAAGTTCAGCGAGTTCATGTGGAGCACATATACAGTTCATACACCAGGACGCCACCGATTATGATGAAAGTGCTCCTCAATGGCATCCCAGTATCAATGGAGCTAGACACGGGGGCCAGCCAGTCCCTGATGAGTATCAAACAGTTCAACAAGTTGTGGGCGTCCAAGGCCAGGAGGCAAAAATTATTGCCGATTGACGCACAGCTACAGACAAATACAAAGGAGATCGTTCCAGTGCTAGGCAGCGCCACGGTAGTCATGACCCACAAAGATTCGGCGAACAGATTGCCACTCTGGATTGTCCCAGGGGACAGTCGCGCACTGCTGGGGAGGAGTTGGCTTGCTGTCATGAACTGGAAATGGGGCGATGCAATTTCTTCTGTGGAGTGAATATCATGCTCACAGGTCCTGGACAAATTTGACTCACTATTCCAACCAGGCATTAGCACTTTCATGGGGACCAAGGTAGTGATTCATATAAACTCGGACGCCAGGACAGTACACCACAAGGCCAGAGTGGTGCCGTACGTGATGCGGGAAAAGACAGAATGCGAATTGGATTGCATCATCTCGCCAGTCGAATTCAGTGACTTGGCGAGCCCGATTGTGCCGGTGCTCAAGGCGAATGGGTCGGTCAGGATATGTGGTGATTACAAGGCCACCATCAATCGGGTGTCACTCCAAGACCAGTACCCGCTACCGAGACTGGAGGACCTCTTTGCGACGCTATCCAGTGGCAAACTTTTTTCAAAATTGGACCTGACCTCAGCTTACATGACCCAGTGAGTCGAAGAAGCTGACCACCATCACGACACTAAAGGGGTTGTTTGAGTACAACACATGTCCGTTCGGGATTCGCTCGGCCGCCGCGATCTTTCAACGAAACATGGAAAGTCTCCTCAAGTCGATTCCAAGGATGGTGGTTTTTCAAGACGACACCCTCATCACGGGTTGCGATACTGAAGAACACCTCCACAACCTGGAGGAGGTGCTACGCAGACTGGATCGGGTAGGTCTGCGACTGAAAAAGGCGAAGTGCGTTTTCCTAGCTCCAGAGGTAGAATTCCTGGGGATGAGGGTAGCAGCAGACGGGATCAGACCTACTGCGTCCAAAATGGAAGCGATCCAGAGAGCACCCATACCCCGTAACACGACGGAGCTGCATTCGTTCCTGGGGCTCCTGATCTATTTTGGTAACTTTCTTCCAAAATTTAGCACGCTGTTCGAGCCGCTACACGTGCTCCGATGCAAAGGTCATGAATGGGTCTGGGGGGACAGCCAGGAAAGGGCTTTTGATAGAGCACGCAATTTGTTATGCTCCAACAATCTGTTAACGCTATATGGCCCATGTAAGAAACTTGTTTTAACATGCAATGCGTCGTTCTATGAGGTCGGGTGTGTGTTGCAGCATATTAATGCCAAGGGTCAGTTACAGCTGGTAGCTTATGCCTTCAGAAGTCTGTCCCAGGCAGAAAGGGACTATGGAATGGTAGAAAAGGAAGTGCTTGCATGTGTATATGCAGTAAAAATAATACACCGGTACCTGTTTGGCAGGAAATTTGAGCTGGAGACAGAAACCCCTAACGTCCCTTTTGGCCGACAACAAGGCCATAAATGCAACTGCATTGGCCCGCATACAGAGGTGGGCACTCACATTAGCCACCTATGACTATATAATTCAGCACAGACCAGGCACTGAAAACTGCGCCGATGCACTCAGCAGGCTCCCACTAGCCACCACCGAGGGGGCAACTGAGCATGCTGCTGAGATGGTCATGGCTGTTGAAGCTTTCGAAAGCGAAGGCTCACCCATGACAGCCCATCAGATCAAAGTCTGGACAAATAGAGACCCGCTACTGTCTTTAGTCAAGAAATGTGACCTGAATGGGGACTGGGCAGCCATGTATGGGGCATGTCCTGAGGAATTTAAACCATTTCACAGGCGCGAGGATGAACTTTTGATTCAGACCGATTGCCTACTATGGGGAAACCGAGTAGTCATGCCCCAAATGGGCAGAGAGGCATTCATCCGAGAACTCCACAATGAGCACCCGGGCATTGTCATGATGAAGGCAATTGCCAGGTCACATGTTTGGTGGCCAGGGATAGATGCAGACCTGGAACTTTGTGTTCGCAGGTGCAACACGTGCGCCCAGCTGGGCAATGCGCCCAGGGAAGCCCCCCTTAGCCCCTCGTCCTGGCCCACCAAGCCATAGTCTTGCATCCATGGGGACTACGCAGGTCCTTTCATGGGAAAAATGTTTTTGGTTGTCGTAGACACCTATTCCAAATGGATCGAGTGTGACATTCTCAATTCAAGCACATCCTCTGCCACGGTAGAAAGTCTATGGGCAATGTTTGCCGCCCATGGTCTACCAGACGTCTTGGTCAGTGACAATGGCCTGTGCTTTACAAGCATTGAATTACAGGACTGCATGGCAGGAAATGGTATCAACCATGTCAGAACGGCACCGTTCAAGCCAGCCTCAAACGGCCAAGCGGAACAAGCAGTGCAGATAATCAAACAGGGGATGCTCAGAATCCAAGGTGGTTCCCTACAAAACCGCTTATCACGCCTCCTGTTGACCAATAGATCCCGACCACACTCACTTACAGGGGTTCCACCCGCAGAGCTACTAATGAAAAGGATGCTCAAAACCAAGTTATCGCTTATACAACCCACCATGAAAGAAATTGTTGAGAGCAGGCGCTGGACACAATGTGACTACCATGACGGGAATGCGAGGGCACGATGTATTGATGTCAATGACCCTGTCTTTGTCTTCAACTATGCTGCAGGGCCCAAATGGCTTGCAGGCGCTGTGATTGCCAAAGAGGGGAATAGGATTCTGGTAGTTAAACTTACCAATGGACAAATCTGCTGCAAACACGTGGATCAAACAAAAAGGAGGTTCAGCAACCCCATAGAAGAAGCAGAGGAAGAACACGATGTAGAGTTCACTCCACCACAGGTGACCGGAACCAAGTGAAGGAGAGCCCAGTCACTGTGGGCAGTCTGGACAGGCCTGAGGCACCGCAAACAGCAGACACTCAGGCCAATGCCCAATGACCGGAGCCCCAACTCAGGCGCTCTACAAGGGAGCGTAAACCACCAGAGAGACTAAACCTGTGATCCCAATAAGACTTTGGGGGGGAGGTGATGTCATGAATTCAACTGTCATTGTACTCCATGTATAAACTGACCTAAGTTGTACACCGTGAGAACACTGACCACTAGGTGGCAAACTTGTGGGAGACACTCCTAACCTGGACTTTCAGCATAAAAGGGGAAGTTCCATCCATCTTCTCCACTTCAGTGCTGGAATAAAGGTTGCTGGTCACAGAGTGACCTTCTCTCTAGTATGGGCCTCGTGTGCATTTGTATTGTATAATAAGGACATATTAGATTGGATGTGTGATAATGTCAGCAAGCACATCCGCTGCCACCATTGAAAGCCTACGGGCCATGTTTGCCATGCACGGCCTGCCTGATGTCCTTGTAAGTGACAATGGGCCGTGCTTTACCAGTGTCGAATTCAAGGAGTTCATGACCCGCAATGGGGTCAAACATGTCACGTCTGCCCCGTTTAAGCCAGTGTCCAATGGTCAGGCAGAATGAGTAGTTCAAACAATCAAGCAGAGCTTGAAAAGGGTAACTGAAGGCTCACTGCAGACTCGTTACCGCACAAGACCACACTCGCTCACCGGGGTCCCTCCCGCTGAACTGCTCATGAAAAGGGCACTTAAGATAAAGCACTCATTAGTCCACCCTGATCTACAGGAACAGGTAGAGAGCAGGCGGCTTCAACAGAATACATATAATGATCACGCAACTGTGTCGCGCGAAATTGAAGTAAATGATCCTGTATTTGTGTTGAACAATGGACAAGGTGCCAAGTGGATCGCTGGCACTGTTTTGGCCAAAGAGGGGAGTAGGGTATTTGAGGTCAAACTCGTAAATAGACTCATTGCAGAAACACTTGGACCAAACCAAACTCAGATTTACGGACTATCCAGAACAACCCACAATCGACTCTACCTTTTTCGACCCTCCAACACACACACAAGTGGCAACCGACCCAGAGGTTGACCATGAAACAGAACCCACCACCCCCAGCAGCCAGCAAGACCCACCACCCCCAGCAGTCCAGCAAGACCCACCACTCCCAGCAGTCCAGCAAGACCCACCACTCCCAGCAGCCAGCAAGACCCACCACTCCCAGCAGTCCAGCAAGACCCACCACTCCCAGCAGTCCAGCAAGGCCCACCACTCCCAGCAGTCCAGCAAGGCCCACCACTCCCAGCAGTCCAGCAAGGCCCACCACTCCCAGCAGTCCAGCAACACCCACCACTCCCAGCAGCCAGCAAGACCCACCACTCCCAGCAGTCCAGCAAGACCCACTACTCCCAGCAGCCAGCAAGACCCACCACTCCCAGCAGTCCAGCAAGGCCCACCACTCCCAGCAGTCCAGCAAGGCCCACCACTCCCAGCAGTCCAGCAAGGCCCACCACTCCCAGCAGTCCAGCAAGACCCACCATTCCCAGCAGTCCAGCAAGACCCACCACTCCCAGCAGTCCAGCAAGGCCCACCACTCCCAGCAGTCCAGCAAGGCCCACCACCCCCAGCAGTCCAGCAAGACCCACCACTCCCAGCAGTCCAGCAAGACCCACCACTCCCAGCAGTCCAGCAAGACCCACCACTCCCAGCAGCCAGCAAGACCCACCACTCCCAGCAGCCAGCAAGACCCACCACTCCCAGCAGTCCAGCAAGACCCACCACTCCCAGCAGTCCAGCAAGGCCCACCACTCCCAGCAGCCAGCAAGACCCACCACTCCCAGCAGTCCAGCAAGGCCCACCACTCCCAGCAGTCCAGCAAGACCCACCACTCCCAGCAGTCCAGCAAGACCCACCACTCCCAGCAGTCCAGCAAGACCCACCACTCCCAGCAGTCCAGCAAGGCCCACCACTCCCAGCAGCCAGCAAGACCCACCACTCCCAGCAGTCCAGCAAGACCCACCACTCCCAGCAGTCCAGCAAGACCCACCACTCCCAGCAGTCCAGCAAGCTCCACCACTCCCAGCAGTCCAGCAAGACCCACCACTCCCAGCAGTCCAGCAAGGCCCACCACTCCCAGCAGCCAGCAAGACCCACCACTCCCAGCAGTCCAGCAAGACCCACCACTCCCAGCAGTCCAGCAAGACCCACCACTCCCAGCAGTTCAGCAAGACCCATCACCCCCAGCAGCCAGCAAGACCCACCACCCCCAGCAGTCCAGCAAGACCCACCACTCCCAGCAGTCCAGCAAGACCCACCACTCCCAGCAGCCAGCAAGACCCACCACTCCCAGCAGTCCAGCAAGACCCACCACTCCCAGCAGCCAGCAAGACCCATCACTCCCAGCAGTCCAGCAAGGCCCACCACTCCCAGCAGTCCAGCAAGGCCCACCACTCCCAGCAGTCCAGCAAGGCCCACCACTCCCAGCAGTCCAGCAAGATCCACCACTCCCAGCAGCCAGCAAGACCCACCACTCCCAGCAGTCCAGCAAGACCCACCACTCCCAGCAGCCAGCAAGACCCACCACTCCCAGCAGTCCAGCAAGGCCCACCACTCCCAGCAGTCCAGCAAGGCCCACCACTCCCAGCAGTCCAGCAAGACTCACCACTCCCAGCAGTCCAGCAAGGCCCACCACTCCCAGCAGTCCAGCAAGGCCCACCACTCCCAGCAGTCCAGCAAGACTCACCACTCCCAGCAGTCCAGCAAGGCCCACCACTCCCAGCAGCCAGCAAGACCCACCACTCCCAGCAGTCCAGCAAGGCCCACCACTCCCAGCAGTCCAGCAAGACCCACCACTCCCAGCAGTCCAGCAAGACTCACCACTCCCAGCAGTCCAGCAAGGCCCACCACTCCCAGCAGCCAGCAAGACCCACCACTCCCAGCAGTCCAGCAAGGCCCACCACTCCCAGCAGTCCAGCAAGACCCACCACTCCCAGCAGTCCAGCAAGACCCACCACTCCCAGCAGTCCAGCAAGACCCACCACTCCCAGCAGTCCAGCAAGGCCCACCACTCCCAGCAGTCCAGCAAGGCCCACCACTCCCAGCAGTCCAGCAAGACCCACCACTCCCAGCAGTCCAGCAAGACCCATCACCCGCAGCAGCCAGCAAGACCCACCACTCCCAGCAGTCCAGCAAGACCCACCACTCCCAGCAGTCCAGCAAGACCCATCACCCGCAGCAGCCAGCAAGGCCCACCACTCCCAGCAGTCCAGCAAGGCCCACCACTCCCAGCAGTCCAGCAAGGCCCACCACTCCCAGCAGTCCAGCAAGACCCACCACTCCCAGCAGTCCAGCAAGACCCACCACTCCCAGCAGTCCAGCAAGACCCACCACTCCCAGCAGTCCAGCAAGACCCATCACCCGCAGCAGCCAGCAAGGCCCACCACTCCCAGCAGTCCAGCAAGGCCCACCACTCCAAGCAGTCCAGCAAGGCCCACCACTCCCAGCAGTCCAGCAAGGCCCACCACTCCCAGCAGTCCAGCAAGACTCACCACTCCCAGCAGTCCAGCAAGGCCCACCACTCCCAGCAGCCAGCAAGACCCACCACTCCCAGCAGTCCAGCAAGGCCCACCACTCCCAGCAGTCCAGCAAGACCCACCACTCCCAGCAGTCCAGCAAGACTCACCACTCCCAGCAGTCCAGCAAGGCCCACCACTCCCAGCAGCCAGCAAGACCCACCACTCCCAGCAGTCCAGCAAGGCTCACCACTCCCAGCAGTCCAGCAAGACCCACCACTCCCAGCAGTCCAGCAAGACCCACCACTCCCAGCAGTCCAGCAAGACCCACCACTCCCAGCAGTCCAGCAAGGCCCACCACTCCCAGCAGCCAGCAAGACCCACCACTCCCAGCAGTCCAGCAAGACCCACCACTCCCAGCAGTCCAGCAAGACCCACCACTCCCAGCAGTCCAGCAAGACCCATCACCCGCAGCAGCCAGCAAGGCCCACCACTCCCAGCAGTCCAGCAAGGCCCACCACTCCCAGCAGTCCAGCAAGGCCCACCACTCCCAGCAGTCCAGCAAGACCCACCACTCCCAGCAGTCCAGCAAGACCCATCACCCGCAGCAGCCAGCAAGGCCCACCACTCCCAGCAGTCCAGCAAGACCCACCACTCCCAGCAGTCCAGCAAGACCCACCACTCCCAGCAGTCCAGCAAGACCCACCACTCCCAGCAGTCCAGCAAGACCCATCACCCGCAGCAGCCAGCAAGGCCCACCACTCCCAGCAGTCCAGCAAGGCCCACCACTCCCAGCAGTCCAGCAAGGCCCACCACTCCCAGCAGTCCAGCAAGGCCAGCTGCACAGCATCCCGGCGAAGGCTCAACAAATGACTTACCAACGCCAGCATTGGCACCGAGATGATCAACCAGGGAAAGGATTGTTCCAGATCGACTCACATTGTAAATAGTTACACTATTGACTTTGGGGGGAAGTGTTGTTATGTATGTAAACCTGTAAATACCATGTCTAACCACCAGACAGCTTATCCCCTGGAGTCCCAAAGGATCCCACAATCCCTTGGGAGCACCTGTATATAAGGAGGCCTCACAGGCTGGAGAGGAACTCTGAGATCTATAATAAATGACTATGTCACACTTACTTTGAGCTTGCAGTATCTAGTCTGACTCTTTATTCAAGACATAACAATTATGATTTTTTTGTCAATGAGAAACCACAAAAACCTTACCAGTCATTGGAGGTTTCGAAAGGACCCTCAAGATAATGTTAAAAATTTTTTTCGCAAACCTCCCCACTCAATGGGCTAACATGCTGCCAATGTACTTCATGGATTAATTGCTTAAGAATTCATAACAATCATAGACAGTCCCTCAAAATTGAGGAAGACTTGCTTCCACTCCAAAAGTGAGTTCTCAGGTGACTGAACAGTCCAATACGGGAATTACAGTCTCTGTCGCAGGTGGAACAGACAGTGCTTGAAGGAAAGGATGGGTGGGGAGTCTGGTTTGCCGTTTGCTCCTTCCGCTGCCTGTGCTTGTTTTCTGCATGCTCTCGGCGAAGAGACTCGAGGCTCAGTGCCCTCCTGGATGCTCTTCCACCACGTAGGGCGATCTTTGGCCAGGGACTTCCAGGTGCCAGTGGGGATGTTGCATTTTTATCAAAGAGGCTTTTAGGGTATCCTTGAAATGTTTTTTCTGCCCACCTGGGGCTCGCTTGCCATATAGGAGTTCCGAATAGAGCTTGCTTTGGGAGCCCTGTGTCGGGCATGCGAACAATGTGGCCCACCCAATGGAGCTGGTCGAGTGTGGTCAGTGCTTCGATGCTGAGGATGTTGGCCTGATCGCGAACACTGACATTGATGCGTCTGTCCTCCCAGGGGATTTGCAGAATCTTACGGAGGCATAGCTGGTGGTATTTTTCCAGTGGTTTGAGGTATATGGTCCACATCTCTGAGCCATATCGGAGGGCAGGTATCACTACAACCCTGTAGACCATAAGCTTGATGCCAGATTGTTGCTATTAAGAACTAGTTGGTTTATTAGTAAAGGTTTAACAATCACACTATACATTACCAGTTTCTCCTTCAGGCTTACAACCACATGCCTCATTGTGGATCCCCTAAACTAGCTGGGGTTTTATTGAGTCTTGTGAGCATCACTTGACTGGCTAAGCCACTCACAATTCAACAGCTCTGTAAACCTGTGAGCATACTCACAGGTGCGTACATTACAATTGTCAAACTTTCTTGATCTTCCCCTTTAAGGATGAAATGTCAGCTCAGCTCCATGGTTCATCTGTCAGATTTCCAGGCCCCTCCCAATTGACGAGCTGCCTATCAGTGCTCATTTAGCTTGGGTAGCTTGCCAACTTTATTCAAGTGAGACCTGACTATGAAAGCAGTTCAGACAGGCCTCTAGCGAACTTCATCAGGCAGATCGTGGACTTGCACCACCTACTGCCCAACCAATGAGTGTCCTGAAAATTGCCTTCAATGTGTTGTTACTCCAACAAGGCAGGAAGTCCTACTTTATCTGGATCTGGGTAATGAGACAGGGCAACTAGATAGTATAAAGGTAAGAGAATATTTAGGAAGCTGTAACCATTGTAAGAATAAAAGTGTTTATTCATGATAAAGTTGATTCTGTGTATGTATACATGTTGATTATATGGAAAGGCTGCAGCTTGAAGAGACAAAATGGATACCTTCTCCAAGTCCATGTGTTCTCTGGCTGGGCAGCATGGCTTTGAAACTCACCAAATTAGAAAAGATGTTAATTGGAAAGCCATTAACCCAATCAAGAAATGGCACATATATGAGGAGAAGCCAATAAGGAACTGCCCTGGAACCAAGACCCAATCCTGGGATTTTCTGAGAAACAATGGATTTAAGGATTATAAAAACCCAAGCACAAAGATTGCTGGGTCTCTATTCTCCTTAGCACATGGCAAAGCAGGAACCTCCCTCCACAGCAGAAGCAAGGACAAACGCCATGTGCTCGTGCTTTGCCAGAAACAAGTAAAGTATACCTTTTAATAAATCATTATTGTAACATCATTGTATCTGTTGTAACTAAATAGGTCCATAGGATAGCTGATAATTGCTATTTCTCTGATAGAAGCGCAGGTGTGTGTTTAATAAACTATTCCAAATTATTTTACAAGAATCAGTCTCGTTGTCAATTTAATGCCAGAGATTTAGAAACCTTACAAATTGGGGGCTTGTTCAGGATCTGGCGAGACAGCTTTTGATTATTCTTTTTGAACAATTGGAAATCTTGGGAGTTGTGATTCTAACCTGTGTTACGAAGTTTAACCTATAAACTGTTAAATGGATCGGGAGAAGTTGTGTTTTAAGGAACAGTCATCCTGGTAGTTGGAACTGTTTAAGTGAGGACCCACCAATAGTTAAATTCAAAAGACACAGGGTGAAGGGATCAGTCATGTATAGAAAGCCAACAAAAGATGTCAAGGTAGTCTATCAGAAGAAAGTATCCGAAAGGGTGTCCATAAAGCTCATACAAGATTTATACGCACAGGCACTGTGCTTCCGTAAGGGCCAACATGTGTCCTTTGCGGAGCTCATGGCATTTATCCAGGAGAAAGTAGATCAAGGAGAGCTAAGGCCAAAACGGGAAAATGGTCTCTTTGCATTCAGCATACATTATTGCACTCGGAGAGATGAGGAATTAATGAGGCAGGATGCAAAAGAGATTCAAAATTTAATGGAAGTGATACAAGATTGAAAAGAACAACATGCAAAATAGTGTCAAAATTTAAGGGAAGAGATACAAGATTTAAAAGAATTGCAAGTAAAAGAGGTTTGACTAAAAAAAAATAGTATCAAAGTATAAAAGAACAAAAAGAAGAAGGTGTCCAACTTGTTTGGCATTTGAGACAAAAAATTGATCGATTAAACCACAGTATTAGGTAATTAGAAAGAGGGGCCGAACAGGCATCGTCATTGCTACAGCAACAAAGTCTCTCAAATTTAAATGGCACAGCAGCCGCCGTTGAAGCAAATGAAAAAAATTAGAGTTAAAAAGATATAAATTTGAAAACTTGGGGCTCCGGCAAGAGGTAGAAGATGCTCGGGAGTATTAAGGGAAGTAATTAAGAAGCCACATAGGGAGGTAGACCACTCCTGGTGCCAACTAGAAATAGCGAGGCTAAAAAGTAAGTTAGGGGAGCAGCAGGCCGTGATATCTGCAGTAACACGGGAACAATAACAGAGGCAACAGAAGGGGACAAGGGGGAGACAGATTGGGAAGAGGAAGGCAGTCAGTATAATCCCCAGGAGGGTGGTGAAGGATGGGATACCTTGGAGACACAAGGGTCAATTGTAGCAGTAGTAACCACTTCTTTATGATGTAATACACATGGGCACATCAGCAGTAACCATACCGACTCACGGCCCATATCTGGTGCTGATGCCATGATGGGTAGCCACGAGTTGGGGCCCATTAACGATGGGGACGACCCACTGGGAGGTAATAGGAGGTGGGCAAATTTCAGGAGGAGTCACCCCGAGTTAGAAAAGGGAAGACTTAACATGAGACCTCCTCTTGGCCTGTTCCACTTCCCTAAAAGATAATCTGCCACACGCAGTCCTCCAGCATAGCACAGCATCTAATGCAGTCATGACCGAGATCTGAAAGCATTTAGGGATCCAAAACTTAAACTTAGTGGCTCTGCTTAATTAGACCAAGCCGTACCCAGGAATGACCCCTAGAGTCTTCAGAAATCGCCTGTACGATATCCATGAACATACCCAGAACCAGGCACCCGCAAATGCTGCAATAGGAAAGAATCAGGAATAATTTAAATCGATGTTCCTGACCCAACTCACTCTTTAGTTAAAACCACCCTGGGCATAGCCGCGAGGTCCACTGATCAGTGGACAGATATAGAGACCAGCACTCAAAAGCCTGGGAGATGGGAAAAGACCAGTGAAAGGTGAACACCACCCACTGCAAATAAACCAGTATCAACGGTGGAGGGAACTTGGTGACAAGCCCTTTAAGGGACAGTGCTTTAATTGTAAGAAGTTGGCCATCTAGCAAAAGACTGCAGCAGACCAAGACAGACACCGGACCATGATGCAATGCACAGATACCTCCGAGAGATGAACCCAAACCCTCTGGGATGGAACAACAATTGGCTCAGTTAGTAATCTTTCTAAAGAAGGACGAATCCAAGCCCTCTGGGATGGATCAATGATTGGACCAGTTGATAAGCCTCATAAAAGCCAAAATTGTCATGGGAGGATGCAAAATAATTTATCGGTGCACGCAATTTCCGATGCACACTCATTAGAGACCCCTTCAATGATCCACCCAATGACATGGTCCAGCCCCCAAAGATTGGTTGGAAGCGGGGTTCCGGCGTGATGGTAGCAGGAGACCAGTGGTCCTTATTGTCTTAAAAGGGGGCCGGCAGCAGATTATGCTTATCGATACTGGCTCAGCCATTACAATCATCCACATTCCATACCCTGAACGCCATAAAGGATTTAATGGTGATACAACCACCATGTATACAGGGAAGACCACTGAACTTCAGTTGGGAGGCCTCACCTGTAAGGCCCCAGTGCCGATGCTGATGACCACCCCCGATGGAAGGGGAATCGTAGGGACTGATGTGTTGGATCAGTATGGCGCAGTGATAGATTATAATCAGGACAGTGCTTGGATGGGATTGAGAGATAAGGCAGGAGTGATAGAAATTTCAGATGCTCACTCGGTTTTTGCTATTAAAAAACCATTTGAGTATGACCTTCTGGGGAGCGAAAATGAAGCTGTGGCAAAACTAATTCAGGAACACCTAACAGTGTTCGCCACCTGCAAGCATGACTGTGGAAAAATAGTAGGCGAAGAGGCTATTGAGGGAACCCCCCCCCCCACTCATTCACTATGCAGTACCCATCCTAAGGGAGAGTCACCCTAACCAGTTCTGGGGGAGGTGGGACCAGTACAAACCGGACGGTCTGCACCTGGGCAGGACCGGAACGAATGTCCTAGGGGGAGTATTTGCTAGTGCTGTTTGGGAGGATTTAAATTAATATAGCAGGGGGATGGGAACCTATGCAGGGAGACAGAGGGAAGTAAAATGGGAGCAGAAGCAAAAGGTAGAAAGGGGACAAGGAAAAGAGGAGGGCAGAGAAATCAAAGGCAAAATCAAAAAGGGCCACATTACAACATAATTCTAAAAGGACAAAGAGTGCTAAAAAAAACAAGCCTGAAGACTCTGTGTCTCAATGCGAGGAGCATTCGTAATAAGGTGGACGAATTAGCTGCGCAGATAGCTGTTAACGGATATGATGTAATTGGGATTACGGAGACATGGCTCCAGGGTGACCAAGGCTGGGAACTCAACATCCAGGGGTATTCAATATTCAGGAAGTATAGACAGAAAGTAAAAGGAGGTGGGGTAGCGTTGCTGGTTAAAGAGGAGATTAACGCAATATTAAGGAAGGATATTAGCTTGGATGATGTGGAATCTGTGGGCCCAAGTTTCCGATGCTGATGAAAACGGCGCACTTCCGTGATTTAAATAACCTGTCTGGGGAAAAAAAGTGTGTCGAAATCTTACCAGGGAATTCTCCGGTCGTCCTGGAGCAGGCCGTGGTGCAGCGGAGTCTCCCTGGGGCAGAACAAGTCGATCGCAGCCAGCAGGGGGGCGAGGCTAGGGATCAGCGTTCTTCTGAGTGCCGGCAGCATTTTGCATGTGCGTTGGAGCATGTGTGCACGTGCAATAGGCTCAGCAGGGCGTTTTTCCATGTGAGTGTTTTCCTTTTGAAAATGATGGCTACTCCTTTTGTGGAAGCATCCTTTCACTGGTGAATGTATTTTCACTGGTTTCTGTGCATACAGTTTAGTATTGAGTTCTAGTAATCAGTTTTGCAGTATTGTTTTTTCCCCCAGTCTGTCTTTGAATGGTGTGGGGACCGAGAAAGTGATCGGTGGGGGAAAAGCATGGGAAGGGATGGAGGAGCGTGGGTTGGGGGGCACTCGAATTGATCGGAGGGCCGGAGGAGAGAGCAGGGGTGCCTATACCAATTGGGGGTCTGGAGGAGCGAGGGTCCGGGGTTAAAAATGATCAGAGAACTGGAGGAGAGAGCAGGGGTGCCTATACCAATTGGGGGGCCGGAGGAGCGAGGGTCCGGGGTTACTGCATATTACAGTAATCATTTGTTCAGCCTCTGTCCAGCCTCCCCGCGCCACCACCCCCCCTCCCCCCACGTTCAGCCTCCGTTCAGCCTCTCCCCCTTCCCGTTCAGTCCCTCCCCTCTCCACTTCCTCCCTCCTCCCCCCACCCCCTCTCCCCACCGCCGCCACCCCTCACTGTCAAAAACAGAGAGACACTGACAGAGACACGGTGAGAGGCTGACGGAAACACCTTCCCTTCACATAAAGGTAGGACTTCTATTTTTTATTTGTTATTGATTGGTTGCTTATTACTTTGGTCTTGGTGCTTTAGGTGCAGGGTTCCTTCTAATTTTTATTCATTAATTGCTTATTACTTTTTGTGCTTTGTTTAGTACTTAGTGCTTTAAATGTACTTTGCTTCTTTAATGTTGTTGTGAAGGTGTTTAGTGCTTCCCCCCTGCCCCTGTTGTGATGTTAATGTGTCCTTTGTGTTTAATGCTTCCCACCAGTCCCCGCGCCCCACACCACGCCAACGCCCCCCCCCCTCCCGCCTCCCCACCATCCCGCCCCCGGTCTCTGGCTGTGCCTGCACTAAACTTAACTCTAGGTAAGGTTTTTCAGAACTTACAAAAGTGGACACTTACTACATTCTAAGTTAGTTTGGAGTAAGTTTTTGCTGCCGAAACTTGCAAAAAAGGCCTAAGTGGCTGGACACACCCCCTTTTGAAAAAAAGTACCTGAACTAAAATGAACCTAAACTAACTCACGAGAACTGGAGCAAACTAAGTGCCAAGAATTGCGATTTCTAAGATACTCCAAACTAAACTAGTTGCTCCAAGAAAATTGGAGCAATTACACCCGAAACTTAGGCCCATTATGGGTAGAGCTGTGGAACACCAAAGGGCAGAAAACGCTAGTCGGAGTTGTGTACAGACCACCATACAGTAGTAGTGAGGTTAGGAATGGCATCAAACAGGAAATTAGGGATGCGTGCAATAAAGGTACAGCAGTTATCATGGGTGACTTTAATCTACATATAAATTGGACTAACCAAACTGGTAGCAATACGGTGGAGGAGGATTTCCTGGAGTGGAAAAGGGATGGTATTCTAGACCAATTATGTCAAGGAACCAACGAGAGAGCTGGCCATCCTAGACTGGGTGTTGTGTAATGAGAGAGGATTAATTAGCGATCTTGTTGTGCGAGGCCCCTTGGGGAAGAGTGATCATAATATGGTAGAATTCTTCATTAAGATGGAGAGTTACATGGTTAATTCAGAGACTAGGCTCCTGAATTAAAGAAAGGTAACTTTGATGGTATGAGACGTGAATTGGCAAGGACAGACCGGTGAATGATACTTAAAGGGTTGACGGTGGATAGCCAATGGCAGATATTTAAAGATCACATGGATGACCTTCAACAATTGTATATCCCTGTCTGGTGTAAAAATAAAACGGGGAAGGTGGCTCAACCGTGGCTAACAAGGGAAATTAAGGATAGTGTTAAATCCAAGGAAGAGACATATAAATTGGCTAGAAAAAGCAGCAAACCTGAGGACTGGGAGAAATTTAGAATTCAGCAAAGGAGGACAAAGGGTTTAATTAGGAGGGGAAAATAGAGTATGAGAGTAAGCTTGTAGGGAACAGAAAAACTGACTGTAAAAGCTTCCTTAGGTATGTGAAGAGAAAAAGATTAGTGAAGAAAAACGTAGGTCCCTTGCAGTTAGAATCAGGTGAATTTATAATGGGGAATAAAGAAATGGCAGACCAATTGAACAAATACGTTGTTTCAGTCTTCACTAAGGAAGGCACAAATAATCTTCCGGAAATACTAGGGGACCGAGGGTCTCGCGAGAAAGAGGAACTGAAGGAAATCCTTATTAGTCAGGAAATTGTGTTTAGGAAATTGATGGGATTGAAGGCCAATAAATCCCCAAGGCCTGATAGTCTACATTCCAGAGTACTTAAGGAAGTGGCCCAGAAATAGTGGATGCATTGATGATCATTTTCCAACATTCCATGCGCTCTGGATCAGTTCCTATGTATTGGAGGGTAGCTAATGTTACACCACTTTATAAAAAAGGAGGGAGAGCGAAAACAGGGAACTATAGAAACATAGAAACATAGAAAATAGGTGCAGGAGTAGGCCACTCGGCCCTTTGAGCCTGCACCACCATTCAATAATATCATGGCTGATAATTCCTTCAGTACCCCTTTCCTGCTTACTCTCCATACCCCTTGATCCCCTTAGCCGTAAGGGCCATATCTAACTCCTCCTTGAATATATCCAATGAACTGGCATCAACGACTCTCTGCGGCAGGGAATTCCACAGGTTAACAACTCTCTGAGTGAAGAAGTTTCACCTCATCTCAGTCCTAAATGGCCTACCCCTTATCCTAAGACTATGTCCCCTGGTTCTGGACTTCCCCAACATCGGGAACATTCTTCCCGCATCTAACCTGTCCAGTCCCGTCAGAATCTTATACGTTTCTATGAGATCCCCTCTCATCCTTCTAAACTCCAGTGAATAAAGGCCAAGTTGATCAAGTCTCTCCTCATATGATAGTCCAGCCATCCCTGGAATTAGTCTGGTGAACCTTCGCTGCACTCCCTCAATAGCAAGAACGTCCTTCCTCAGATTAGGAGACCAAAACTGAACACAATATTCCAGGTGAGGTCTCACTAAGGCCCTGTACAACGGCAGTAAGACCTCCCTGCTCCTATACTCAAATCCCCTAGCTATGAAGGCCAACATACCATTTGCCTTCTTCACTGCCTGCTGTACCTGCCTGCCCACTTTCAATGAGTCATGAACCATGACACCCAGGTCTCGTTGCACCTCCCTTTTTCCTAATCTGCCACCATTCAGATAATATTCTGCCTTTGTGTTTTTGCCACCAAAGTGGATAACCTCACATTTATCCACATTATACTGCATCTGCCATGCATTTGCCCACTCACCTAACCTGTCCAAATCACCCTGCAGCCTCTTAGCATGCTCCTCACAGCTCACACCACCACCCAGTTTAGTGTCATCTGCAAACTTGGAGATATTACATTCAATTCCTTTATCAAAATCATTAATGTATATTGTAAAGAGCTGAGGTCCCAGCACTGAGCCCTGCGGCACTCCACTCGTCACTGCCACCCATTCCGAAAAGGACCCGTTTATCCCGATCTCTGCTTCCTGTCTGCCAACCAATTCTCTATCCACGCCAGTATATTACCCCCAATACCATGTGCTTTGATTTTGCACACAAATCTCTTATGTGTCAAAGGCCATTTGAAAGTCGAAATACACCATATCCACTGGTTCTCCCTTGTACACTCTACTAGTTACATCCTCTAAAAATTCCAGAAGATTTGTCAAGCATGATTTCCCTTTCACAAATCCATGCTGACTTGGACCGATCCTGTCAGTGCTTTCCAAATGCGCTGCTATTTCATCTTTAATAAATGATTCCAAAATTTTCCCCACGACTGATGTCAGGCTAACCGATCTATAATTTCCTGTTTTCTCTCTCGCTCCTTTTTTAAAAAGTGGTGTTACGTTAGATACCCTCCAGTCCAGAGAGACTGATCCAGAGTCGATAGACTGTTGGAAATGATCACCTATGCATTCACTATTTCTAGGGCCACCTCCTTAAGTACTCTGGGATGTAGACTATCACGCCCCGGGGATTTGTCGGCCTTCAACACCATCAATTTCCCCAACACAATTTCCCGCCTAATAAGGATATCCTTCAGTTCCTCCTTCTCACTAGACATTCGGTGATGCTCACATCCTGCGTGAGAGCACTGTATATGACTTGTTTAACATTCAGCCACAAGGTCAATGCTCGATGCTTAGTGACAAAGGATATGGCCTCGCCACCTGGCTGATGACTCCCCTGCGTGACACCCACATTGAAGCCGAGAGGCGACACAACGAGAGCCACAGAGCCACTCGCAATATCGTGGCGAAAACAATTGGAATGCTGAAGCAGCGCTTTAGATGCTTGGACCACTCAGGAGGCGAGCTGCAATACCATCCTGAGCAGATAGCTCAATTCGTGGTTATTGTGTTCCTAACACAGGGAGGCTGCACACAGGGAGATTAAAGTAACAGTGACCTCAGTCTTTAATAAGACACTCCAGAGTGAGGCCTTAGGGGCTGGCTTATATGCAGTGCTCCCAAGAGATGCTGGAATCCCTTGGGACTTCAGGGGATGAGCTCCCTGGTGGCGGAACATGGGAGTGCATGCTTTACAGATACAGAACATCATTCCCCCTCCAAAGTCAAAGTGAAAACTATTTTCCCTGGTGGACCGCCTCGGTGCAAATGTCTGTTCCGGTGTGTTGGCTGTGCCCTCGCTGGGCTGGCGTGTTGTTGGCCCCGCAGGGCTGCAAGGTGAGCCTGGCCTTGCTGGGCTGTTGGGCGTGATGGGTTCGATTTCCTGGTCCGGCATGGTGTCATTGATCCTTTGGGTGTCTGCTGTGGGTTGTTCAGGGCTGTCTGTGAACTGCAGCCTCGTTTGGTCAAGGTGCTTTCTGCAAATTTGTCCATTGTCTAGTTTGACTACAAACACCCTATTCCATTCTTTAGCTATCGCCGTGCCCACGATCCATTTGGGACCATGTCCATAGTTTAGCACATTCACAGGATCATTCAGATCAATTTCCCGTGACACAGTGGTGCGACCATCATTTATATTTTGTTGGTGCCTGCTCTCTACCTGATCATGCAGGTTGGGGTGAACCAGCGAGAGTCTGGTTTTAAATGACCTTTTCATGAATAGCTCAGCCGGGGGCAGCCCTGTGAGCAAGTGGGGTCTTGTGCGGTAGCTGAGCAGTACTCGGGACAGGCGGGTTTGGAGTGAGCCTTCTGTGACTCGTTTAAGGCTCTGTTTGATGGTTTATACTGCCCGCTCTGCCTGCCCACTGGAGGCTGGTTTAAACGGGGCGAGGTGACATGTGATTGGGATTACGGAGACGTGGCTCCAGGATGATCAGGGCTGGGAACTCAACATCCAGGGGTATTCAACATTCAGGAAAGATAGAATAAAAGGAAAAGGAGGTGGGTTGGAATTGCTGGTTAAGGAGGAAATTAAGGCAAAAGTTCAGCAGGACATTAGCTTGGACGATGTGGAATCTATATGGGTAGAGCTGCAGAATACCAAAAGGCAAAAAACGTTAGTGGGAGTTGTGTACAGACCTCCAAACAGTAGTAGTGATGTTGGGGAGGGCATCAAACATGAAATTAGGGGTGCGTGCAATAAAGGTGCAGCAGTTATATTGGGTGACTTTAATATGCACATCAATTGGGCTAACTAAACTGGAAGCAATACGGTGGAGGAGGATTTCCTGGAGTGCATAAGAGATGGTTTTTTAGACCAATATGTTGAGGAACCAACTAGGGGGGAGGCCATCTTAGACTGGGTGTTGTGTAATGAGAGAGGATTAATTAGCAATCTCGTTGTGCGAGGCCCCTTGGGGAAGAGTGACCATAATATGGTGGAATTCTGCATTAGGATGGAGAATGAAACAGTTAATTCAGAGACCATGGTCCAGAACTTAAAGAAGGGTAACTTTGAAGGTATGAGGCGTGAATTGGCTCGGATAGATTGGCGAATGATACTGAAGGGGTTGACTGTGGATGGGCAATGGCAGACATTTAGAGACCGCATGGATGAACTACAACAATTGTACATTCCTGTCTGGCGTAAAAATAAAAAAGGGAAGGTGGCTCAACCGTGGCTATCAAGGGAAATCAGGGATAGCATTAAAGCCAAGGAAATTGGCCAGAAATAGCAGCGAACCCAGGGAATGGGAGAAATTTAGAACTCAGCAGAGGAGGACAAAGGGTTTGATTAGGGCAGGGAAAATGGAGTACGAGAAGAAGCTTGCAGGGAAGATTAAGACGGATTGCAAAAGTTTCTATAGATATGTAAAGAGAAAAAGGTTAGTAAAGACAAACGTAGGTCCCCTGCAGTCAGAATCAGGGGAAGTCATAACGGGGAACAAAGAAATGGCGGACCAATTGAACAAGTACTTTGGTTCGGTATTCACTGAGGAGGACACAAACAACCTTCCGGATATAAAAGGGGTCGGAGGGTCTAGTAAGGAGGAGGAACTGAGGGAAATCCTTATTAGTCGGGAATTGTATTGGGGAAACTGATGGGATTGAAGGCCGATAAATCCCCAGGGCCTGATGGACTGCATCCCAGAGTACTTAAGGAAGTGGCCTTGGAAATAGTGGATGCATTGCTAGTCATTTTCCAACATTCCATTGACTCTGGATCAGTTCCTATCGAGTGGAGGGTAGCCAATGTAACCCCACTTTTTAAAAAAGGAGGGAGAGAGAAAACAGGGAATTATAGACCGGTCAGCCTGACATCGGTAGTGGGTAAAATGATGGAATCAATTATTAAGGATGTCATAGCAGTGCATTTGGAAAGAGGTGATATGATAGGTCCAAGTCAGCATGGATTTGTGAAAGGGAAATCATGCTTGACAAATCTTCTGGAATTTTTTGAGGATGTTTCCAGTAGAGTGGACAAGGGAGAACCAGTTGATGTGGTATATTTGGACTTTCAGAAGGCTTTCGACAAGGTCCCACACAAGAGATTAATGTGCAAAGTTAAAGCACATGGAATTGGGGGTAGTGTGCTGACGTGGATTGAGAACTGGTTGTCAGACAGGAAGCAAAGAGTAGGAGTAAATGGGGACTTTTCAGAATGGCAGGCAGTGACTAGTGGGGTACCGCAAGGTTCTGTGCTGGGGCCCCAGCTGTTTACACTGTACATTAATGATTTAGACGAGGGGATTAAATGTAATATCTCCAAATTTGCGGATGACACTAAGTTGGGTGGCAGTGTGAGCTGCGAGGAGGATGCTATGAGGCTGCAGAGCGACTTGGATAGGTTAGGTGAGTGGGCAAATGCATGGCAGATGAAGTATAATGTGGATAAATGTGAGGTTATCCACTTTGGTGGTAAAAACAGAGAAACAGACTATTATCTGAATGGTGACAGATTAGGAAAAGGGGAGGTGCAAAGAGACCTGGGTGTCATGGTACATCAGTCATTGAAGGTTGGCATGCAGGTACAGCAGGCGGTTAAGAAAGCAAATGGCATGTTGGCCTTCATAGCGAGGGGATTTGAGTACAGGGGCAGGGAGGTGTTGCTACAGTTGTACAGGGCCTTGGTGAGGCCACACCTGGAGTATTGTGTACAGTTTTGGTCTCCTAACCTGAGGAAGGACATTCTTGCTATTGAGGGAGTGCAGCGAAGGTTCACCAGACTGATTCCCGGGATGGCGGGACTGACCTATCAAGAAAGACTGGATCAACTGGGCTTGTATTCACTGGAGTTCAGAAGAATGAGAGGGGACCTCATAGAAACGTTTAAAATTCTGATGGGGTTAGACAGGTTAGATGCAGGAAGAATGTTCCCAATGTTGGGGAAGTCCAGAACCAGGGGACACAGTCTAAGGATAAGGGGTAAGCCATTTAGGACCGAGATGAGGAGGAATTTCTTCACCCAGAGAGTGGTGAACCTGTGGAATTCTCTCCCACAGAAAGCTGTTGAGGCCAGTTCACTGAATATATTCAAAAAGGAGTTTGATGAAGTCCTTACTACTAGAGGAATCAAGGAGTATAGTGAGAAAGCAGGAATGGGGTACTGAAGTTGCATGTTCAGCCATGAACTCATTGAATGGCAGTGCAGGCTAGAAGGGCCGAATGGCCTACTCCTGCACCTATTTTCTATGTTTCTATGTTTCTATGTTTGATCCCATTGCGGGTCATGAATTCTTTAAATTCGGCACTGGTGAAACATGACCCGTTGTCACTGACCAGTACGTCAGGCAGGCCGTGGGTGGCAAACATGGCCCTCAGGCTTTCAATGGTGGCGGTGGCGGTGCTTCCCGACATTATTTCACATCCAATCCATTTTGAAAAGGCATCCACCACCACCAGGAACATTTTACCGAGAAACGGGCCCGCATAGTCGACATAGATCCTCGACCATGGTCTGGACGGCCAGGACCACAAACTTAGTGGTGCCTCTCTGGGCGCGTTGCTCAACTGAGCACATACTCTGCATTGCTGTACACAGGACTCGAAGTCAGAGTTGATAACCGGCCACCACACGTGGGATCTGGCTATCGTTTTCAGCATTACTATACCCGGGTGTGTGCTGTGGAGATCCGAGATGAACGTCTCCCTGCCCTTTTTTGGTCGCACTACGCGGTTACCCCACAACAGGCAGTGTGCCTGAATGGACAGATCGTCTTTTTGCCACTGGAACGGCTTGATTGGCTCTTGCATTTCAACGGGTTGCTGCCCCAGCTCCCATGCAGTGCACAGTTTTTTACTAGTGACAGCAGAGGATCTTTGCTGGTCCAAGTCCTAATCTGGCGGGCCGTGACAGGTGATTTTTTATTTTCAAATGCTTCCATGACCATCAACAAGTCTGCGGGCTGTGCCATCATCAAAAAGTTTGCAGGCTGTGCCATTTCCACCCCCGTGGTGGGCAATGGTAGCCGACTGAGAGCATCCGCACAGTTCTCGCTGCCTGGCCTGTGGCGGATGATATCGTTATACGCTGATAGCGCGAGTGCTCACCTTTGTATGCGGGCTGAGGAATTAGTATTTATCCTCTTGTTTTCAGCGAACAGGGGTGTGAGGGGCTTGTTATCAGTTTCCAGCTCAAATTTAAGGCCAAACAGGTACTGATGCATTTTCTTTACCCCGAAAACACACACTAATGTCTCTTTCTCAATCATGCTGTAGGCCCTCTCAGCCTTAGACAAGCTCCTGGAAGCATAGGCGACAGGTTGCAACTTCCCCGCAACTTTAGCTTGTTGTAATACACACCCGACTCCGTCCGACGACACGTCATATGCTAGCACAAGTCTTTCACACGGTTTATTCAATACAAGCAGCTTGTTGGAGCATAAAATGTTTCTGGCTTTCTCAAAAGCAATTACTTGCATTTTTTCCCATACCAGTTCTCACCTTCACATGTCGGGGCTTTAAAAGGGTGCTTAACCCTGGTAGAAAGTTACCAAAATAGTTAAGGAGTCCGCAGCTCCGTGATGTTCTGTGGCCTGAGCGCGTTCCTGATAGCCTCTGCCTTGGCGTCTGTGGGCCGAATGTCGTCCGCCGCGATCTTTCTCCCCAAAAACTCCACTTCTGTTGCCATGAAGACGCATTTCAACCTCTTCAGCCACAGCCCTACGCGATCCAGTCGCTGGAGGACCTCCTCCAGGTTTTGTAGGTGCTCGGCGGTGTCCTGACCCGTGACCAATATGTCGTCCTGAAAGAACACCGTGTGTGGTACCGACTTGAGTAGACGCTTCATGTTTCTCTGGAAGATCGCTGCAGCTGACCGAATTCCAAACGGGCATCTGTTGTAGATGACCAGTCCCTTGTGCGTGTTGATGCAGGTGAGGCCCTTCGAAGACTCCTCCAGCTCCTGCGTCATGAAGGCTGATGTCAGGTCGAGCTTGGTGAACGTCTTGCCTCCTGCCAGCGTCGCAAATAGGTTGTCTGCCTTAGGTAGCGGTCCTGTAGTGAGAAACGATTAATAGTTACTTTATAACGCCGCAAATCTTGACCGTGCCATCACTTTTGAGTACTGGAACAATCGGGCTGGCCTACTCGCTGAATTCCACTGCGGAATCTGTCCCCTCAGTACAGATTCACACGAGGCATGTAGTGAAGTCAAGGTCACTCTGGACTTGCACCTTTATTTCACAGCTCTGGAATGCTGCACTTGCCTGAGACCTGTCCTTATATACCTGTCTCTTGCAAGTGCACCCCTGGTGGTAAGTTATGCTGGTGGTTACAGGTCATATCTTATTACAGTCATTTATAGCATGTTAGGATACAGTTATATATAATAATGTAAGATATATGATATCACCCTCCCTCAAGGTCTTATTGTCTTTATAGGTTCAGTCTCTCAGGTGGCCTACGCTCTCGCATGGAGCGTCTGAGTTGTGGTTCAGTTGTTTGCTTTGGTGTCTGTTTTTCTTTGGGTGTGGTTGTTGGTATCTCACCTGGGCTGTCTGTTTCGATTGGTGTGATTGTTGTTGACTCGCCTGGGCTGTCTGTTGGGATTGCCCTTTCCTCAGGTTATTCCCTCTGTCTGTCCACCAGGTGTGGTGCAAGTTCCACGTTGTAGTCTGCCTCTGGTTCCGCAGTGTTGTTGGTGAATCTGCTTTTGACTTGGTCTACATGCCTCCGGCAGGTTTTGCCATTGTCCATTTGTACTACCAGTAGCCTGTTTCCTTCCTTGCCTGTTACTGTCCCTGCAAGCCATTTGGGACCCCTGCCATAGTTTAGTACACTTTGTCCCCTATCTCATTCCATCTCCCCCTCGAATTTCTGTCATGGTACTCAGTCAGCTTACGGCGCTTTGTCTCAACGATTTCGTGCATGTCTGGGAGGTTTAATGAGAGCCTTGTTTTTAAAGTCCTTTTCATCAACAGTTGTGCGGGGGGGGAATCCCAGTCAGTGAGTATGCCAGCAGCAGTCGCGACAGACGATCCTGCAGCGTGGGACCTTGGATTTTAAGCATGCCTTGTTTAATGATGTCTGCCTGGCCGTTGGAGGCCGGCTTGAACGGTGCCGTCTTGACGTGATTTATGCCGTGGTCAATTATAAAGTCTTGGAATTCTGCGTTGGTGAAGCACGGACCATTGTCACTGACCAATATGTCAGGGATTCCGTGTGTTGCAAACATGGTTGCAAGGCTCTCCACAGTGGTGGAGGTTGTGCTCGAGTTTAAAATGGTGCATTCGATCCACTTTGAAAATGCATCTACAACTACGAGGAACATTTTGCCCATGAATGGGCCCGCATAGTCTACATGCACCCGCGACCACGGTTTGGTAGGCCAGGGCCAGGGGCTCAGTGGAGCCTCCCTGGGGACATTGCTGAGTTGGGCACAAATGGTGCACCTTTGGGCGCAGAGCTCCAAGTCCGCGTCAATACCAGGCCACCAGACGTGGGATCGGGCTTTGGCCTTCATGAGAACGATCCCCGGGTGCTCGCGGTGGAGCTCCCGGACAAATGCCTCTCTGCCTCGCAGAGGCAAGACTACTCGGCTGCCCCACATCAGGCAGTCTGCTTGTAGTGATAGCTCATGCATGCGCCTGTGAAAGGGTTTTAATTCCTTGGGGCAGGCATCACGAGCCTCTGCCCAGTCACCGGTTAGGACACATCTTTTTACTAAGGATAACGTGGGGTCGCTGGCCGTCCAGGCTCTGATTTGGCGAGCCGTCATGGGCGAACCTGTGGACTCAAAGGCATTGATTGCCATGACTATCTCACAGTCCTGTTCTTCAGACCCTTCCGTAGTCGCCAGGGGTAGCCTGCTGAGCGCGTCGGCATAGTTGTCCGTGCCTGGTCTGTGCCTTATGGTATAGTCGTAGAACGCCAGCATGAGTGCCCACCGTTGAATTCGCGGCGAGGTGTTGGCGTTTATTGCCTTGCTCTAGGATAGGAGGGACGTGAGGGGCTTGTGGTTGGTTTCTAATGTGAACTTGGCCCCGAAAAGGTATTAGTGCATCTTTTTGACACCGTACACGCACGCGAGTGCCTCCTTCTCTACCATTCCGTACCCGCGCTCCGCCCGCGAAAGTGACCTGGAGGCATAAGCTCTGGGTTGTAATTTGACCGCACTATTGACATGTTGCAAAATGCACCTGACCCCATACGCTGATGCATCATATGTGAGAACTAGCTTTTTACCTGGGTCAAAGAAAGTCAAAACACTGTTGGAACACAGAAGGTTGCATGCCTTATTGAAGGCGCGTTCCTGGGCGTCCCCCCAAAACCAATCGCACCCCTTCCTGAGTAGCATGTGGAGAGGCTCCAGCAGTGTGCTTAAGTTCTGCATAAAGTTCCCAAAGTAATTGAGTAGCCCGAGAAAGGCGCGCAGTTCTGAGACATTCCGGGGCCTGGGTGCCAGGGGAATTGCTTCTGTTTTGGACTCTGTTGGGCGGATTCCATCAGCGGCAATCCTACTACCCAAAAATTCAACCTCGGGTGCGAGAAACAGGCACTTAGATTTCTTGACTCATAGGCCTACCCGATCCAACCGCTTTAGTACTTCCTCCAAATTACGGAGATGGGAGTCGGTGTCCCTGCCCGTGATAAGTATGTCGTCTTGAAATACAACCGTACCTGGGATGGACTTAAGCAGACTCTCCATGTTGCGCTGGAATATGGCAGCTGCCGACCTGATGCCGAATGGGCATCGATTGTACATGAAAAGGCCTCGATGTGTGTTGATGGTGGTGAGTAGCTTGGATTCCTCGGTCAATTCTTGCATCATATATGCAGATGTGAGGTCTAGTTTTGAGAAAAGTTTACCTCCTGCCAATGTGGCAAATAAGCCCTCCGCTCTGGGCAGCGGGTACTGGTCCTGTCGGGAGACTCTGTTTATGGTAGATTTGTAGTCCCCACAGATTCGTACGGATCCATCAGGTTTCATGACTGGGACGATGGGACTTGCCCAGTCGCTAAATTCCACAGGTGATATAATGCCTTCCTGCAGAAGCCTGTATAGTTCGTGTTCAATCTTTTCCCTTATCACATAGCGTACAGCTCTGGCCTTGTGATGGACCGGTCTAGCATCCTGTGTGATGTAGATTTTGACTTTGGCCCCTTTGAAAGTGCCCACATCTGGCTGAAGGAGATGTTCAAATCGCTTTATAACTGTTGAGCAGGAGGTCCGTTCCTCTAATGACATGGCATGGACATCATCCCATTTCCAGTTTAGTTTTGCCAGCCAGCTTCTCCCCAGCAGTGCTGGGGGGTCTCCGGGGACAATCCACGGGGAAGTCGGTTCACCGTCCCTTTGTGTGTGACAGAGAGCATGGCGCTGCCAAGGACTGGTACGATTTCTTTGGTATAGGTCCTTAGTGTGGTGTCGACCCTTGTAAGTTTTGTTCTGTCTCTGTTATGCGGCCACAGTTGTTCAAATTTTCGAGCACCCATGAGAGATTGACTCTCTCCCGTATCCAGCTCCATGTTGACAGATATCCCGTTGAGTAGGACCCTCATCATTATTGGAGGCATCCTGTTGTCGGAGCAGCGGCCATTGATCGTGTTGACCCGCTGTACATCGGTGTCCCGGGTACTCTCCCCACCATCTTCTGGTTTGCTTTCCGACCCATCCGATTCGTATACCAGCCGAGCTGCTGTTTTTTTGCACATGCGGGCCAAATGCCCTGTATATTCACAATTTCTGCAAACAGCCTGCTGAAATCGACATCCCCTGACGAGTGACCACCCCCACACCTCCAGCACAGACCTGTTCCATTGTTCAAAGTGTTCCCAAAGAATGAGCTGCGTCTGGCTGATCTCTCTTGAGCTTCTCTCAGTTTGTAGTTGATTGCTCGCATTGTGGGTTGATGAGGTGTGAACGACCATTCCTGTGGCCCTTGATGGCTTCTGCCTGCTGTCGAGAGCCTGTTCTCCCAGTTTTGTCTGTGTGTGGGGGTAGCAGTTTGTTTAGTGCTGTGAACTTCTTGTTCCGATATTTCGTTAGTTGTTGTACCGGCATTGTAAATCAACCTCGTTTCTTCTTCCCCTACCAAGACTGTCTGTGCAACCAGTGCTGCTGCCTCTAAGGTCAGGTTCTTGTTCTCTTTGAGCTTTCAGAATATGCCTGCATGGCCTATTCCTTCAATGAAAAAGTCTCTCAGCATTTCTCTCCTCAGTTCATCGGAGAACTCACATGAACTAGCCAACCTCCAAAGTTCCACCACGAAGTTGGGTATGCTCTGGCCCGCACAGCGTCTGTAGTTGTAGAACCTGTGTCTGGCCATGTGTAGGCTGCTCGCTGGCTTCAGGTGGTCAATTCTTCAAACGACTTGCTTGCAGGTTTCTCGGGTGTCAACAGATCCTTCATTAAAGCGTATGTTTTTGAGCCACAGCTGGTCAAGAGATGGGCTCTTCTCTTGTCTGCCTTATCATCGCCTAACCAGTCTTTGGTTACAAAGCTTTGCTGGCGCCTTTCTATAAAGTCCTCCCAATTATCTCCCGCATTGTACTTTTCATCTGATCCGTTGTTCGCCATTCTGTGGATTCTGTAATCCCATAACCCATCGCCACTGTAAAGTCCTGTCCCCTCAGTACAGATTCACACGAGGCATGTAGTGAAGTCAAGGTCACTCTGGACCTGCACCTTTATTTCACAGCTCTGGAATGCTTCACTTGCCTGAGACCTGTCCTTATATATCTGTCTCTTGCAAGTACACCCCTGGTGGTAAGTTATGCTGGTGCTTACAGGTCATATCTTATTACAGTAATGTATAGCATGTTAGCATACAGTTATATATAATAATGTAAGATAAATGACACTTGCATTGCAGCCTGTCCAGCTCGATTTCCACTCTCTTCCTCATCATGTGAGGTACCACTTGTGCCTTGTGGTTAATGGGTCGTGCCTCTGGATCGAAGTGGATCCATACCTTTGCTCTGGAAAAGTTTCCAATGCCTGGCTCAAAAAGGAAGGAAATTTGTTAAGAACCTGGGTACATGAGGCCTCATCGACATGTCGCTCTGATGTCATCCCATTTCCAGTGGATTTTGCCCAGCCAACTCCTTCCAAGCAGTTTGGGGCTATCGCCCAGGACAATCCAGAGTGGCAGTTCGTGCACCGTGCCCTCGTAGGTGACCTTGACCATGGCGCTGCCTTTGACAATATTAAGCTCTTTGGTGTACGTTCTCAGTTTCGTGTGGATGGGGTTCAGGGCTGATCTGAATGCCTTGTTGCACCACAGTCTCTCAAGCATCTTTTTACTCATAATGGATTGGCTAGCGCCAGTGTCTAGTTCCATGGCTACGGGTAAGCCATTCAGTTTTACGTTTAGCATTGTAGGTGGACATTTCGTCGAAACTGTGTGCACCCCGTGAACTGCAGCATCTGCCTCCTCTCTCTGAGGCTCGAAATTGCTTTGATCCACCATGGGCCAATCTTCCTCTGCCACGTGGTGGTTAGCAGGTTTTGCAGGCTTGCAGCTCATTTGCAAGCTCTTTGGAGGTGCCCCATTGTTCCACAGCTCTTGCAAACATATCCTTTGAAGCGGCATGAATAGGCTGAATGGAAGCCTCCACAATGCCAACAAGGTGTGAATTGCCTTGCATTCATCCTTTGTTGGGGACTCTGAGTCATCTGGGTCACCTGAGGCCTGCTGGAAGTTGCAGATTCGTGGTTTCTGCCCTGTACATTTCTGCTCGCAAACACAGTTCCAGTTAATTTATGACCATTGCTAGCACTTGTGTGCTGAGAGATTTGTTTGGTGTTATCACTGGTGGACACAAATGCCTCTGCTATCGCAATGGCCTTACTGAGGGTCGGTGTCTCCACAGTCGAAAGTTTTCATAGGATGGTCTCTTGGCCAATGCCCAGTACAAAAAAGTCTCTGAGCATTTGCTCCAGATTTGCAAAGGAAGGCCAAGTTACAATTTTATTATCTTTGCTTATAAGTTTTAATGCATCAAACTCACATTGTCCTGCAAGTCGCCTTAGCTCGGCGATGTAGCTCGCTGTCATGTATGTAACCTTCATGTAACTGTAAACTTCATAACAACACTGCATACTGTATACACCTAAGAAATGCACACCTTGACCACAGGAGACACTCCTCACCTGGTCATCCAGGTATATAAAGGGAGGTCCCATGCAGGGTCATCACTTTTTGGTCCTGTGAATAAAGGTTCAGGTCACAGTGACTTGTCTGCAGAATGTGCCTCATGTGAATTTATAACAGTGTGTAAGTACATTACATTTAGCGATGAGAAACGGGAATCAACGACTCATGAGAATGTCCACCGGTAGCACAGAGGAACGGTACTGTGTTGGTGAGGACTGGGACAATTTTGTTGAGTTCCAGCAGAGCTTTGTCATGAAGGACTGGCTGGGAGATGCAGCGGATGACAAGCGAAGGGCTCATCTACTGACCAGCTGTGGACCTAAGACATACGCACTGATTAAAGACCTGCTCACACCTGGGAAGCTGCCGGACAAAACCTTTGAATAGCTCAGCAAACTGATCAGCGAGCACCTCAAACTGGCGAGCAGTATACATATGGCCCGACACCGATTCTATACACACCGACGTCAGGAAGGACAGAGCATACCGGACTTCGTTGCGGACCTTCGGCGCTTGGCCAGCCTCTGTAAGTTCACAGATGCCTGCAGCGGGGAGATGTTAAGGGATTTCTTTATTGAGGGCATTGGTCATGCTGGGTTTTTCTGAAAGCTAATTGAGACCAAGGACTTGACCTTGGAAGCGGCGGCATTGATGGCTCAGATCTTCATGGCGGGGGAGGAGGAAACCAAGATAATATATGCGCGCAACTCCGGTTCCAACGTGGCGATGGATCAGGGAGTTAACATTGTAAACGCGACTCAGAACCCCGCAGGCAGGCAAGGGCAATTCGACACCACCCAGGCAGCAACAGACTCTAGAGTGGGTCCTCTTCAGAGACAATGGCAGGTTGAATGGACATTTACGCCATCACGGTGGACAATGCGTCCCAGGATGGGACCAATGACACCCATTAACAGAGTGCTCAAGAGTAATCAAAGAGGCAATCAGAGAAGAATGTCTGGTAACAGTCCTTTTGTTCACAACGATCTCAGCTCATGCTAGAGGTGCGGGGGCAGACATGCTGCAAAAACCTGTAAGTTTCAACAATTTATCTGTAGAAATTGTAACTTCAGTAGACATTTAGCCAGAATGTGCAGGCAACCCGCAGCGAGGTTAATTTATGAGGCAGATGAACCAGAAGAGGGGTCTGCAAGGCAGGTTGATGCTTGGGACAAAGCAATGGATGCTGAAATTCAGCGGGTTCATGTGGCAAACATCCACAGCTCATATACCAAAACGCCACCTATGATGATGAAAGTCCTATTAAATGGCATCCCGGTATGCCCAGTACGCCAATCACTTATGAGTGTCCAACAATTCGAGAATCTATGGCCACTCAGACGTACGGACGTACACCAAAGAGATCATCCCAGTACTAGGCAGTGCTATGTTGGTGGTCACACATAATGGATCAGAGAATCGGCTGACACTCTGGATTGTCCCGGGAAATGGTTCTGCGCTTTTGGGGAGGAGTTGGCTACCCGAGATGAACTGGAAATGGGGGGATGTGCACGCCATTTCAGCTGTGGAGCGAAGTTCATGCTCACAGGTCCTACAGAAATTTGAGTCACTATTTCAAACTGGTGTCGGGACTTTCAAAGGTACCAAAGTAGTGATACGCATCACTCGACGCCAGACCAGTGCACCACAAAGCTGTGCCGTATGTGATGGTGGAGAAAATTGAGAGTGAGTTGGACAGGTTGCTAAGAGAGGGCATAATTTCGTCCGTTGAATTCAGCGATTGGGCAAGCCCCATCGTCCTTGTCCTAAAAACGGATGGCTCGGTCAGGATCTGTGGCGACTACAAGGCCACTATCAACCGAGTGTCACCACAAGACCAATACCCGTTTCCAAGAGCGGAGGATTTTTTTGGCACGCTGGCAGGCGGCAAGCTGTTCACCAAGTTGGACCTCACTTCAGCCTACATGACCCATGAACTGGCCGAAGAATCCAAGCTACTGACCACCATCACCACGCACAAGGGGCTGTTTGCCTATAACAGGTGTCCATTTGGCATTCGATCAGCAGCCGCTATCTTTCAAAGGAACATGGAAAACCTGCTCAAATCCATCCCTGGAACAATCGTATTTCAGGACGACATCCTTATCACGGGTCGAGACACCGAGGAACACCTCCACAACCTGGAGAGGGTGCAATGCCGACTGGACCGGGTAGGCCTGCGACTAAAGAAGTCCAAGTGTGTCTTTTTGGCCCCAGAGGTTGAGTTTTTGGGCAGGAGGGTTGCCGCAGACGGGATCCGGCCTACCGAATCCAAAACGGAGGCGATTCGTCGTGCGCCCAGGCCCGGCAACACGTTGGAGTTGCGTTCATTTCTGGGACTCTTGAACTATTTCGGGAACTTTCTGCTGAACTTGGAGCCGCTACACGTGCTCCTGCATAAGGGTTGCGATTGGTTTTGGGGGGACTGTCAGGAATGGGCTTTCAATCGGGCGCGGAACCTGCTTTGTTCTACTAAGCTGTTGACTCTGTACAACCCCTGTAAGAAATTGGTTTTGACATGCGAGGCATCATCCTATGGGGTTGGGTGTGTGTTGCAGCAGAGTAATGATGAGGGCCAACTCCAACCTGTGGCTCCAGGTCGCTCTCCCAAGCAGAACGGGGATATGAGATGTTTGAAAAGGAAGCACTCGCATGTGTCTACAGGGTGAAAAAGATGCACCAGTATCTTTTTGGCAGAAGGTTCGAGTTAGAAATGGACCACAAGCCGTTAACATCCCTGTTGTCAGACAGCAAAGCTGTAAATGCCAATGCGTCAGCTCGCATACAGCAATTGGCTCTCACGCTGGCTGCGTATGACTACACCATACAGCACCGGCCAGGCACCGAAAATTGCGCTGACCCGCTCAGCAAGCTTCCACTGGCCACCACTGAGGGGGCAGCGGAGCAAAGCGCTGAGATTGTCATGGCCGTTGAAGCCTTTGACAGTGCAGGCTCCCCCATCACAGCCCGCTGGATCAAAATTTGGACCAACAAAGATCCCCTCCTATCCTTCATAAGAAATGTGTCCTGACTGGGGATTGGGCGCCCGCACACGAAGCATGCCCCGAGGAGGTCAGACCGTTTCACAGACGGATGGATGAGCTCTCCATCCAAGCCGACTGCCTACTATGGGGCAGCCGGGTAGTCATGCCCCAGAATGGAAAGGAAGCATTCATCAACAAACTCCACAGCGAGCACCCAGGCATCATGCTCATGAAGGCCATTGCCCGGTCACATGTATGGTGGCCGTGAATTGACTCAGACCTGGAACACTGTGTTCGCAGGTGCACGATGTGTGCCCAGCTGGGAAATGCCCCCAGGGAGGCTCCACTCAGCCCGTGGCCCTGGCCCACCAGGCCATGGTCACGTATTCACATAGACTACGCGGGCCCGTTCATGGGAAAAATAATCCTCGTTGTTGTTGATGCGTACTCGAAATGGATCAAGTGCATCATTTTGAATTCGTGCACGATATCCACCACTGTGGAGAGTCTGGTGCGGTCTTTGCGACCAACGGCTTGCCAGACATCTTGGTTAGCGACAACGGTACTGAGGAACCTGAGGAAGATCATGAGATGTTGCCCACATCACCGCCAGTGAACGAGCAACAAGAACATTCAGCAGCATGCACAGTCCCTGCAGCCAGCTCAGACAAACCGGAATCACCACAGGTGACAGAGACGCATGCCAAGGCTCAACAACCAGAGCCCCAACTGCGGCGCTCTATGAGATAGCATCGACCGCCTGAAAGACTTAATCTTTGACCCCATAAGACGTTGTGGCGGGGGGGGGGGAGGTGATGTCATGTATTTAACCTTCATGTAACTGTAACTTTCATAACAACACTGCAATATTGTATATACTTAAGCAATGCACACCTTGACCACAGGGGGTGAACTTGTGGGAGACACTCCTCACCTGGTCATCCAGGTATATAAAGAGAGGTCCCACGCAGGGTCCTCACTTCTTGGTCCTGTGAGTGACCTTGTCTGCAGAATGTGCCTTGTGTGAATTTATAGTAGTGTGTAAGGACATTACACTCGCCAATTCCTGACCTTCAGATCGCTGGCACGTGTCGAGCCAATACCTCGCCATCAGCCCACTCTCCCTCAGGTTAAGATGCTCCCGAACCAGTGTACACAGCTCTTCATACGACTTATCTGTGGGTTTCAAAGGAGCCAGAAGATTCTTCATGAGGCTGTAGGTCGGTGCCCCGCAGACCGTGAGGAGGACCGCTCTCCTTTTTGCAGCGCTTCCTTCTCCGTCCAGCTCGTTGGCTACAAAGTTCTGGTCTAGCCGTTCGACATAGGCTTCCCAGTCCTCACCCTCCGAGAACTTCTCCAGGATGTCCACAGTTTGCTGCATCTTTGCGTTGGTTTCGTATTCTCGTTGCCAGTTATTGTGTTTCTAACACAGATGAGGCTGCACACCGGGAGGCTAAAGTAACAGTGACCTCAGTCTTTAATAAGACACTCCAGAGTGAGGAACAGGCCTTAGGGGCCAGCTTATACACAGTGCTCCCAAGGGATGCTGGGATCCCTTGGGACTTCAGTGGATGAGCTCCCTGGTGGCGGAACATGGGAGTGCATGCTTTACAGATACACAACAGTGGTGGTGTGCTCCATGCTGCACAACTTGGCTATCAGAAAGGGAAAAGAATTGCCTGATGAGTCTGACAGTCCACCTCACGAGAGAGAGGAAGAGAAGGACGAGGAGGCGGATGCTGACATCGGCCCAGACAATGAGCCTGAAGCTGAAGCCATGCCCCCGCCCCCCTGTAGACCACATGAAAGGGCCCGTGGTGGCATGATAGCTGCAATGGCCTTATGTCATAGCTCATCAATGAGCATTTTGCCTGAAAGAACGATGGTGGTATTTACAAGGCTGACACGCTGCTGGGTGTTCAGGTCATACATCAATGGTGGGCATCTCCTTGGTGACAGTTAAAGTTTAATTTGATTAAAGTTAAGTGTAATTATACCATTTGATGTTAAGGAATCATCAACATGTAACGGTGCAGCTATCTGAGCCAATGCGCAACAAGATTTTGTAAAATAAAAAACATTTAAACTGAACATTAGTCTGAAATCATCAGTATTTCTGCTAAAACCAACTCTTACCTGCCCACCCCCCGCCCCTGCCCACAACTCCCCGCTTCTCCTCCCCACCTCTAACCCTTCCCCCTCACCTCTAACCCTTCCAAGCCACTTGGCCAAGAAGCTCCTCAGGCGATGCTTCATTGGCAGGGGGTGGGGGATGATGGCTGAACCGCTGCTTAGACGGATACGGGAGAGGATGGTCCCGAGGTGGGAACGTGCTCCGAGCCAGAAGCAAGATGTTGCTCCTGGCTCTCATGTGTGGTTGGTAATGGGGATGCGGCACCTTGAGGTGCAGTGCTGCGCTCGTGGGCCACTGGGAGCCCTCTGACACCAGTATTCCTGGCTACCAGCTCCAGGGCCTCCACCATCCCATCCATGTTATATCTTATTTGTTGGACAAAAACTCAGTGCCAGCTAAGTTCTTGGTGCTTAGTAGGCTTTTTGCTGCTGGTGAATCTCCCTCGTGCCTCCCACAACAACCAAACAAGCACACACCACAGCTACACACACTCAGTCCCTCTCAGCTCCCTCTCTCGCTGTCTCCTCTTCTGCGCAGGTCATGATGACCCTTGACCTCCTGAATCACGGGAATCGAGCATTGCCATGCCATTGCTAAGGATGGTGACACTTTACGGCAGAAGGTCAGAGAGATTTAACGCTACCGCCCATTTCATATAGCTCGTGGTAATTTCAAAAATGGAGACTAGGCGCTTTGAGAATGAGCGAGAAGCTGGCGATCTGACAACCCATCTTTATCACCCACGCCGGAAATAACGCCCATTTTTGGGCGATATGCACAAAAGTGTAAAATCTGGCCCTTTATCCCAGGCTTTTCAGTGTGCGCAAAGTTCCTATATGATTTGATAAAACCGCTGGATGATGACATACTGATGCTCACACCCAGTCTGTGGCTAAATTAAAGACTGCAGGCCAAATGTCTGATCCCTCCTGATCCCATGCAGCCCTTCCATTTGGAGGTTGGTGCCACATAACAAAGCCTCACTGCAGTTCTGTGCTAAACGTGAGCTGATCGATGACAGCCAATCGCATATACGTTTTGAATCCTGCAGGGGGCAGCAAAGACGCATACCACATGCAAGCGCCACCTACTGGCCATCTTCTTGTCGGTACATCACTTTACCTTTATTACTGGGTTACAGGCTACAATCCTGCACAGCGGTCACACACCTCTGAAACTACTGATGAAACCTGGAGATTCGCTAGTTTCCTCACAGCGCCTCAGCAAATGGACATTGGAATTTATGGAAAGAGACATTGATACCATTTTCAAACCCACCACATTGCTGCCACAATTTCTGATCTATGAGGGGAACCCGGATGAATGTCCGTTATCCCTGATTAACTTTGAGACGCATTATGTACAGAAAAACCACATACAGGGTGCCCCAGATGACTACATCGATGGGTCCTCACATCATAATGAGGGATCCCCCACACTGGGTATGATGTGGTCTTGCCAGAAAGAACCATCCAAGATGCAACAGACGGTCTTCACAATATACAGAAATTGTCACAATTCTGACCGCTGCGAAGGAAACCTCAGATAGACCCATGAATATTTGGTCTGATAGTGCCTATAAACACCATGCTCTCCTTGCCCCTGTACCACAAAAATGACTATCGTGCAATAGACAGTAAGGCCCTGGTCCATGGGCCCTGGTTACGCCTGCTTTGGTCATCGCTTAAACAGCGATCCCAGCCCTGCTTCATTGGAAAGGTAGCAGCCCATAGAAAAGGGGGTCCACATAGCAAAGGAAATCCCAGAGCAGACAGAGCAGCTAAGGATGCTGCGATTGATGAGGAGATAGAAGATATAGTTGTTGAGTCCTGCAATGCTGTTAGCAAGGTCTCCCCAACAGATCACCTAGATTTAAAATCCCTGCTGCAGCAATACTGGTCATATGCTGTTGTAAGCGCCTGGTACGAGGAAGTAAGACCCCTTCCTCAACCGACAGCCTGGGCTCCCAATACCATACTAGCCACTGCCCCTGACTCAGATGAGCAGTTGCTGATGTTCAAAAGAAAGCCAAATGCCTGCCCAGTGGTGTGTGTTCCAGAGGTGGATCAGGAACTGCTCTCCCTCTTTCACTCCCACCCCACAGCAGGGCACTATTCGGCTCTGGTAACTTTCTATAAGGTAGCATCCACAGCTTGGTGGCCTTCCATGAGGGAAACAATTAACCAATACGGGGCACGATTCCCACCATGCCTGCAGCACAATCCTCCTGCATGAACTAACTGAGCCTTACTTCAAAGCGCACCCCACCTCAGGGCCATGGACTCACCTCCAGATAGACTTCATTGGGCCACTTCCACAGGCGCAAGGAAATTTTCAGCATGCCCTAGTGGCAGTGGATCAATTCACTAAATGGATCGAAGCATTCTCCTGCCACTCCAACACCGCAATCACGGCAACCAAAACATTATTAAATCATGTGTTTTGTAGGTGGGGAGTACCAGTACAAGTGGACAGCGATCAAGGTTCACACTTCACCAGTAAAATTTTTACCCACCTGCAGGAAATATTGGGGATAAAACACAAATTACATATTGCTCACCACCCCCAGTCGACTGGAGGGTTCGAAAGGGGGAATAGGACCCTCAAGGTAAAGTTAAAAAAATTGTGAGCAAACCACTCAATGGGCTAACATGCGGCCAATGTACTTAATGGCAATGGAGTCCACATCTCATAAAACAACAGGGGTCTCCCCATATCAGGCCATGATGGGTAGGCTCATAAAAATGCCAGGCCAGCTAACAGGGATGAGTCCCCTGACAACTAAACAATGTAGTTACAAATAGATGGAACAAGTGGTAGATCACACTGATCAGATGAATCGATTTGTGGCCACCAAATTGGGAAAGTCAAAAAGACAAATTAAAAGATACTTTGACAAGAAAGTACATCCCTTTGAATATCAGGTGTGAGACTCAGTAATGATTCCAAATTATGGGAAAAAGAAGCATGCCTTTGAGCCCAGGTGGTGAGGACTGCATACAATTATAGACCGATTGAATCCTGTGGTTTATTTGATTCAGTTACCTGGGAAAAAGGACGTTAAGTACAAGAAATGGTTTCACATTAATCAGTTAAAAACTGCCAAAGAGTAAATACTACACTGATCTTGTTTCCCACAGACCATGAAGGGGAAACTCATGATACGGATCCTTATGATTGTCGTGATCATAAGGATCGGTATCATGATCGCGGACTGGCTACGACCAAAGCTGAGGGAAGATGGAGAAGCGGGAGCTACAGCATGACTTACAAACATCATCAATGTGCTTTGAGAAGCGATGGTACACTGAAAATATGGGAAGGGGAGAGTCTACGCTGGAGATGTTATTGTACTATAGTGAATCCCCTACGTGTGGCATAAACCTTATGAGGTGGGGACTGCATCAGGCCATCCACTTTTCTCTCTCTCTCTCTCTAAGTTTAAAACCCACTATACAGTGGTCATCCACCTCACAGAAACATAAACAGCAGAGCTATCAGAACCCTCTCAATGTTTATGATATGTGAGCCCTGAGGAGATAAACCATATGAGGAGTCAATAAGGATATTGCCCTTTCAAGGTGGGGAGTTTGTAAGAATAAAAGTGTTTATTAATGATAAAATTGATTTTGTGTATGTATAAATATTGATTATACGAAAATGCTGCAGCTTGAAGAGACAAAATGTATACCTTCCCCAAGTTCTTGTGTTCTCTGGCTGGGCAGAGCCCAAGGAACAAAGGAAGCATGGCTTTGAAACTCACAAAACTAGAAAAGATGTTAATTGGACAGCCATTAACCTAATCAAGGAATGGCACCGGTCCTCCAGACAGACACATATATGTGGAGAAGCCAATAAGGAACTGCCCTGGAACCAAGACCCAATCCTGGGACTTTCTGAGAAACAATGGACTTAAGGGATATAAAAACCCAAGCACAAAGATTGCTCGATCTCTCTTCTTAGCACATGGCAAAGCAGGAACCTCCCTCCACAGCAGAAGCAAGGACAAACGCCATGTGCTCGTGCTTTGCCAGAGGGAAGTAAAGTATACATTTTTATAAATCATTATTGTAACATCAATGTATCTGTTGTAACTAAGTAGATCTATAGGATAGCTGATGACTGCTGGTTCTCTGATAGACGTGCATGTGTGTGTGTTTAATAAAGTTATTTAAAAATATTTTGAAAGAATTAGTCTGGCTGTCAATTTAATACCAGAGATTTAGAAATGTTACACCACGTTCAATGTCAGAATAGAAAAAGAAAAAAGAAAAGTTGAGTACAGCGTACTTGGCTGGAAAAAAGAGATCCTGCTCAGAATAAATGGATTTTTATTAAATGAAAATAATATAGGAAAGTTACAAAAATGAATATAAAGGCTAAATGAGAGCATGGGAACAAATAACCAAAAAAAGGGCAATAAAAAGACTTATTTAGGTAAGGTAATAGTAAGAGGATAGTCAATGTAGGGGTATGGCTACTAAGAGATAAAGGAGGTAAGCTGGTTGTAAATAGTAAAGGAATGACAGAATGACTAAATAAGTACTTTGCCTTAATTTTCATAGAGGAAGTGGATATTGAATGTTTAGAACCACCAGAAGTAGGTGTAGAATAATTATTAGATGTCATTGTTTAAAGAGGGATGATATTGAAGAAGTAATGGCATTAAAGGCAGATAATTCACTGGAACTTGATGTTTATTTTCTTATGTTCCTGAGAAACAGGAAGCAGGATTAACAGGAAGTGGATCTGATGATGTCATTCGATGACACATCATCAGCTAGTTTCCTTAAAGGGACCATAGCCAACTTTTTTTTGAAAGTTGTTCTGTCAGTGTTTTGCAATACTAAGGTGCTAAAAACACTGACAAGCACTATACAAAGATACATGGCTGAACCCAGGCTCCCCTATGATTCCCTCCAGATGCTTATAGAGGGAGTCACAGCACACAGGGACTTTCTCTTCCCTTCCAATGGGCAGAAGAGACCCCCCCTCCCCCACCCTAGGCTACCACTGTAGCCTGGTTGAACATTGCACAGGAGGGCACAAGCAGGGATGTCATCAGGAGGAATTGGCTGCAATGGCGCAACCATTTCAATTGTCTCAGTAGAACACAAAATGTTACTGCAAAGCCACACTCAACCACATGCTGCTGTGCCATTCATCACATCCCTATCACTCTGCTTTCCTTACTCTACCCCTGCACATCCTTACTCACACCAACTTACCTTGCACCTCCACCCATCCCTCGCTCTCTACATTATCACATCCCCATCTCACTAGCCACCCCTCACACTCACCATCATTCGAGTGCAGGTATACCAACTAACAAAACACAAGGGTATGATCTTGAGTGTTTTAGCCAATGTTCATGTAGAGTTTCTGTAAGTGTGTTGTCAAACATTGAAATCCTTATTTTCAACACGTTGTATTCTTGGACAGATTTGTGTGCACCTTTGGGAGTGGCTTGATGAGTTGTAGTGAATGGTCAGACGTAAAGGTACCCCACAATCGTGATGAGTGTGAAAGGAATGGCTTGGGCATTGCATGGCTGCTTTATTGTGCTGGTGTGATGTGGTGCTAACCTGGTGCATCATGTGGCAGCCAGGATGTAAAGCATCAAGGAATTGTGGTCATGGGGAGGCCATTCCTGACATCACTGGCAGAAATGTGGTCGGGTGCTGATGCCGGTGTCCTGTGCAGCATCAGGTGATTGCGGATAAGGTTGGTGTTGTTGTTGGTGATACTGGCATGTTTAGTGATGTTGGTGCTGGGGCTGATCATGGTGGGATTCTGAGGGCCAAAGTGGGATATTTTTCTAGGGCATTGATGCTGCTGGAGTAGATGGCAGCTGAAGTTGAGATGACAGAAGTGGTCTGTCAATAGTGAGAGAGGAGGCGAACTCTTTCAAACTGCATACAGCTCAAAAGTGTCTTCCAAATCCAGCTTCTGAGATTGAATAGTGAAAAGCTGTGAAATGTTAGCTTTTATACCTCTTCTGCAACTGTCAATTAGTCAAAGCAATGGAGAGTCACTGAGAACCCGACACACTTACCTGACGTGAAACCCAAGGGATGGCAAACTCGTTAACAACTTGGTAAAATGGTAAATGCCTGGTAAAATTCATTTAAATTACCTTTGAAGTGCCTCTTAATGATCTTAATTGGCTGGCCTACCATTTGGTGTTGGGTCTGCGATCGGCAGGCAGACCCAATATTTGAGAAACTGATAAGGAGGCGGGTTCAGAGCGGACTTCCGACCCGCTGTCAATCATGGCCATTTTGACAGCAGGCCCGCCTCCTAACCTGCACTCGCATGGCTGGGAAGATTCCGGCCCCAGTATCTGTGGAGCCTCGGGCCTCACCATTGCAGGGACTGGACCTTGTGCAAACCCCACCCCCCCCGCCCACCCTCCCACCTACACTCCCGCAACAATGGGCATGGTCAAATTTCTGGGCCTCTGGATTTTGCACAGGGCATTAACTATTGAAACAAGGAAATTATACAATATTTGTACAAGATAATAGTTTGGCCGCAATTAGAGTATTGTGTTCAGTTCTGGGCACCCCTTTATTAGAAGCATGGAAAGGCCACAATAAAAAATCACCAGAATCATACCAGGAATGAGACACTATAGTTTTAAAGGGGGACCCAAAAATAGGGGTGATTTTCACTGAAACGGAAGGTTAAAGGGGATTTAATAGTAAATTTCAAAACCAAGAATGATTTTGAAAGGGTAAATAGCTACTGATTGGCAAATTGTTTACAAGAGAGAATAGACTCAGGATTATTACTTGAATGATGAAGAGGAAAGTCAGACGATTTTTTTTCACACAGTATTAGAACATGCATTACCATAGTGGTTGTTGAGGCAAAGACTATTAGATCATTTAAAAAGGGAATTGGATAAGTATTCTAAAGGGAAGAATGTAAATAGATCAGGACAAGAGCAGAGAAATAGGGTTAAAATAGATAACTTCAGTTAAGAAGCAACTATTAGAGTGGGCTAAATGGTTTCCTTCTGTACTATAATTTTGATGATTCTACATACAAGTTTACTTCTTAGAGATTATTTTTGTTTGCCAGTCTTGATTTCTTTTTCTGTAAAGTAATATCCTAGCAGCGCATTTCTAATGTGACCTGCTATTCCTAGGCCTCTACCACTATTGTGGCTGCTATTGTAAAGCTCCACTCCTATTTTCTTTTTCTTTTTATCTGTGAAATGAAGTGTTTGGCCTTTTCTTAGTTCGTCCTCTAACAGCACAGCCACATGGGCAACCATAAGAATGAAGTTCCATCCTACCACCTCCCATCAGTGATGGAATACCAGTGAAATATGTCAACTTATGATTTCCATTCTTAGATTATCTCCATTCCCTATGGTATAATATATTCAATCATATATTTCTCCTTTAAAGGTATGAAGGGATTGACATAGGCTTAAATATTCTTGTATTTCTACTGATAATTCAATCTCCATAAATCCTATCATTATAGAACTTTTAGGTATGATCATCAAGCTATTAGGGATAACACACCAGCAAATTATTCCAATTGTCTTGATTTACGTGTCCAAATTATGTTAATTAGGACAAAGACTTCCCAAATAATTCAAATATTGCTTATCGTTATAAAAAATACGAAATATAATTGAAGTATTGTGGAATGTATATTAATTATGATCATTAGACATAATTACACAAGTTAAATAAATTACAAATCACAGTTTTTGTATAAAATTCTAAATCTGAATCCCTGCCGTGCGAACTGAGTGTCAAAGGTATGGCCAAATAGTGCGTTGTAATTATTTTGAAAAACAAGATTTTTTCAGTCTTGTGTGGACTGTAGGTGGTTAATTTAAACATATCCTTTCCCTATTACTCTTGTCAAACAGAAGAATTTTGTTTAAGTGCTTGGTACATAGGCAATGTACCATGGAATTGGTGTTTTGAAAATGTTCAATATAATTACATTATTATAACAATTTAAAAAATTTCCTTTGCAATTTACTGACACATTAGGGAATTATATTGGTCATTGAGATCACATGTAATTATCCCCGAGAAGTAACAGGCCAGTGCATTACCACAATGTAGAGCTAGTGGTGGAAAGTGCCATAAGAGAGACTAGTACTTTGATGGATTATGACACTAAATTGATCTTGATCATACCTTGTGCTTTGGCAGAGTTCCAGGTTTTTTCCTTTTACAGTCTTGCCTTTTGTTTAAATCTATTCTTCACTTTAATCACACTCACTATATTGCTCATGTTTTATGTCATTATCTACCTGGTGTGAACTGTAAATCTGCTGCATATTATGTGTCTATTCCCAGTAAGAGTACCAAAAACAATAAATGTCTGTTTTATTGAACATCTTATTTGAAATTATTGTGGCATGTATTCCGTTCCCACAGATCCAGTTAGCATTTCAAAGGCAGAAATTACAGTCTATCTCTTCAAGACACCATTGTTGACATTATTCTAACCTTAAATCTTGCTGCAGCCCTCCTTAAACATTTATGTGTTGCTACCATGTGAGATCTTACACAGATCTTATTTTGCTTGATGTGGAAAAATCTCCACAAATTATGTGCAGATCATAATAAATTGTGATGCAACCCTACAACAATACTGACTATGCATTTCACAAATGAGAATTACTGCATGCTATGTTTCTAACAGGAAAGATTGCAGAGATCATCTATTTCCACATTAAATCATTAGTACAGTATACTTTACTAACAAAATATTTTTTTTTGGCTCAGCCCAGTTCAGAAAATGTTGAAAGTTGACAAACAATTTTGTGGAACATAGAAGATTTTTAAAAATCCCCCATAATCCAATGCATTGTATCTTACAATAGAGTATTCAAAATATTCAATTTAATATCTTTTATAAATATTAAAATTTTGGCTTAAATCTACAGCTTGTGAAAATGCATACAGCAAATAATACATGGTGGGGTTGTGAAATTATTTTTATATTATATGTGGAACTCAAACTGATAAATCACATGTGATGATGTTGCATTTAATAGTGGTTCTCAAGCAGAGTCTGCCTGTATTGAGTTAAGGAATCATAATAACTCCGGTACCACACTAGAAATGCAATATTTTTTTTTAATTTCAAAATATACTTTATTCATATAAAAATTTGCACAATACATTCGAAAACAGTTCAGTACATTTGGATGCGGTCAGCAATTCCATACATTACATTTGGATGCTGTCCGCAGTTCCGTTCAATACATTTCTTTACTTTACATTTCAAGGTACGATTCATACAATCCAGGATTCATTGTGGTACGTTCATCAAGTTACATTACATGTGTCACCATGCGATACACAGTGAGGGTACAGTTACATTTCTTTCCATCATGCATTACGTAACAGAACTTGCATTATACATGGCACTACATCGGTGTTTGCAGATCATGGTGCTCTATGTATACAAAAGGTTTAACATTGCAGCCCGAGGGGAGTTTTATACTGATACCAGCCCCCGGGTTTACCGTGGCGGAAGGGCTTTAAACTGTGGCTCTTCCCCACCGTGCCTTTGCGGCGGTTGCACCAATTTTTAGTGCGTCCCTCAGCACGTAGTCCTGGATCTTGGATTGCGCCAGTCTGAAACACGCAGACGTGAACATCTCCTTGCTCTGGAGGACCAGGAAGTTTTGGCAAGTCCAAAGTGTGTCTTTCACCGAGTTGATGGCCCTCCAGCAGCAGGTGATGTCTGTCTCAGTGTGTGTCCCTGGGAACAGCCCGTAGAGCACAGAGTCCTGTGTTACGGAGCTGCTCGGGATGAACCTCGACAGCAACCACTGCATCTCTTTCCAGACCTGCCTTGCAAAGGCGCAATCTTGAAGGAGGTGGGTGACAGTCTCGTCCTCCCCGCAGCCGACTCGGGGGCACCATGCCGTGCTGCTGAGACGCCGGCTGTGCATGAACGCTCTGACGGGTAGGGCCCTCCTCACCGCCAACCAACACTAGAAATACAATATAGAAAGGGTTTCAGGAATAAAAGATTTGTAATGATTTGAGAACTGTAACTATCCTTAGATAGATTGGGATAAGACATAAGCTTTTAAGTCAAAATGGGAAAGGTTTTAAAATGCACCCAGACTGTTTCTGTAATCATTATGAGTAAGGATGTAGAGATAGATTTAGCTCGGCATAATGAAGCAGACAAAAAGTAACCTTAAGGTAGGAGAAAACTTGGGTTAAAGTGACCATAACCTAATTAGAAATATATTGAAAATATAAAAATACAAAAGGAGTCAAAGGTAACAGTGTTAGACTAGAAATTAGCTAATATTAGTTGGATATAATAGGACCTAGACCAGATTAATTGGTTGGAAAAAATGGCAGATCATACAGAAAACTAGCAATGGATGATATGAGCAGAATAAGGTACAGGTTAAATACAACTGGGACTAGAAATAAAAGGGGTGGATCAAAGGCTGATCAGGAAGGCCAAGGAATCTTGGCCTTTATTGCAAAGGGGATGGAGTATAAAAGCAGGGAAGTCTTGCTACAACTGTTCAGGATATTGGTGAGGCTGCACCTGGAGTATAAAAGCAGGGAAGTCTTGCTACAGCTATACAAGTTATTGGTGAAGCCACACCTGGAATACTGCGTGCAGTTTTGGTTTCCATATTTATGAAAGGATATACTTGCTTTGGAGGCAGTTCAGAGAAGGTTCACTAGGTTGATTCCGGAGATGAGTGAGTTGTCTCATGAAGAAAGGTTAAGCAGGTTGGGCTTCTACTCATTGGAATTCAGAAGAATAAGAGGTGATCTTTTCGAAACATATAAGATTATGAGGGGGCTTGACAAGGTGAATGCAGAGAGGATGTTTCCACTGATGGGGAAGACTAGAACTAGAGGGCATGATCTTAGAATAAGGGGCCGCCCATTTAAAACAGAGATGAGGAGAAATTTCTTCTCTCAGAGGGAATTCGCTACCTCAGAGAGTTGTGGAAGCTGGGACATTGAATAAATTTAAGACAGAAATAGACAGTTTCTTAAATGATAAGGGGTTATGGGGAACAAGCAGGGAAGTGGAGCTAAGTCCATGATCAGATCAACCATGATCTTATTGAACGGCGGAGCAGGCTCGAGGGGTCGTATGGCCTACTCCTGCTCCTATTTCTTATGTTCTTATGTTCTTAGTCTATGGATAGAGAGATTGCAGAAAAAGGAGACATATGCTAAATACAGGGGAAAATATAGAAGAAAACAATGAGAAAGATGAAAAGCATAGAAGGGAAGCAGAAAGTAGGATTAAAGAACTGTGAAAGAAGATTGGCATGAAGGGAAGTAACAACGTACATAATCAAAGAAAGGGTGGAGCACTTAGAGAGAAAGGGCACCATCTTGTACTTGAGAATGAGGAAATGGTGAATTACTTCACCTGAGTAAAGAGAAAATGGGACTGTAGAAACACTTAAGGAGAATGTGACAGAGCCACCACAAGAGATAAATATACAAAAGGAAACTGTAAGAAAATAAAAGTTAATGGGACTGAAAGAAAAAAAAGTCACCAGCCCGAGAAGGTATGCATTCCAGAATACTGAAGGAGTTGGGAAGGGGATTGAAAAGACAATAAACATCATTTTCCAATACTTTATAGGAATAGGCATGGAGTCAAAGGACTGGTAATTGGGAAACGTTACATAATTTTTCAATAGAAATGGTGAGAAACCAGGAAGTTATAGACCAGTTAGTCTTATCTTATGGGTAAACTTCAAAGCCCCAATATTCCTGGCAGACCACTAGAGGTGCAATGTGGTGAGACTTCCACTTATCTTCCACTTACCAGTTGATCCTAGAGTTTGCCTGCTTCAAGTCTTGGAGATCGGGCTTTTAACACAAGAGGGACAGGGATGGGCGCCCGCCTGGGCTAGCGGCCCGTGGGGAGCGGGTGCTGAAGAGCTCTGAGATTGATTACCTTTGTGAGACAGCATATGTGGACCTCTTTTCTGCTTCTGTATCATACAAGAATACTATGGCCCAGAAATCCCGGCTGGCTGCTTACCGCGGGCGATTGAGGGAAAATCTTTAAAAAGATGCACACTTACCTAAAGCTGCTGCGCCCACGCGAGTTCCTGGTCCTGAGGCCTCCACTGGCTGAGCGTCACAGCAAGTGAACATCAGATGTGCACAGGGCTGGAGCTGCCGTCACATGGCTCTGGGCAGCCAATCAGGTAAAGTATATTTCTCATGAGAAACCCCTCAAACACCTAAAACATTAATAAAAAATCAAAAAAATACACCACATATTTTTATTAATTTAAATTAAAGTTATTTATATATTTATTTTTCTGATTTAAAAAAAAAAGTTTTTTTAATTATGGTTTAAAATAAACTTAGCATAGTGGGGAGGGTTTTAATAGTAAAATGTGTTTTTATAATTTTATTTTAAAATGTTTTTGTGTACGTTAAAACTCTTACACCTGTAAAAGTAGGCTATGCGCCTGCTTTTATCAGGCGCAAGAGTTTTCAGGACATTTGCTGGGCAAGATATGGGTAAATATCACAATCTTACCCATGCAAATGTCCTGGCTGCTGAGATATGGAAGATCTGTCAAGCTCCAGCTTGACAAATCGGAAAAGCCGGTTTTCAGCGCATGCGCATTGTGCACTCAGTACGGACCCAGGAGGTCGGAATTTCTGCCCCTATATGTTGGCTGCAGGATAGATGGAACTGGTGGGCTTTCTGATGGGAACCATCATCCCACCAGCCGTGCCTCTTGCAAAGACACTGTGGTGGAGGGGATAGGTACAAGAGACACCTGTAGCTCTCCAAGCAGCATTTTGTATCATAGCCAAAAAGAAGCAGAGAGCTTGTGGACCTGTGGCCCACCTCAAACTTCTGATATGGTGGTAAAAGGAATGTAATTTCTTGGATAAACTGAAAGTATATAAAAAGGAAAAATGGATGCTATTTGGGGACCGAAAGGAGACAATAGGGGAAAATGTATGTTTCAGGTTGGTGAACTCTTTGTGATGGTATGCCCTACAGAATGGTGCTGGGATGTACTTTGTTTTTAATTTACATAAATAGTTTAGACATAGGCACGAGAGTAAGTATACCAAAGTTTGCCGAAGAGGAAGTCATAGATTGCAGGAAGACATAGCTAAGTTAGTGGAATGAGCAAATAGGTGGCCAATGCTGCTGAATACCCGACCATGTGAAATATTACATTTTTGCGAAAGGCAGTATACCATAAACAACAAGATTCTTAACAGAATGGAGGAACAAATAGTTCAAGATGTTTAGACACAGAGATCCACCATCTTAAACATTCACTTCCTCTACCACCAGTGCACTGTGGCTGCAGTGTGTACCACCTACAATAAAGGAGACTACGAGGTATGAGGGAAGAGTTGGGTAAAGTGAACTGGGAAAATAGATTAAAGTGCAGGATGGTTGATGAACAGTGGTGTACATTTAAGGAGATATTTCACAACTCTCAAGAAAAATATATTCCAGTGAGGAGGAAAGGGTGTAAGAGAAAAGATAGCCATCCGTGGCTAACTAAAGAAATAAAGGACGGTATCCAATTTAAAAACAAGGGCATGCAAAGTGGCCAAAACTAGTGGGAGGACAGAAGACTGGGAAGCTTTTAAAAGCCAGCAAAGAACGACTAAAAAAATGATTAAGAAAGGGAAGATAAGACTATGAAAGTAAACTAGCACAAAATATAAAAACAGATAGCAAGAGTTTCTATAGGTATATAAAAAGGAAAAGGGTGGCTAAAGTAAATGTTGGTCCCTTAGAGGATGATACTGGGAAATTAGTAATGGGGAACATGGAGATGGCAGAAACTCTGAACAAATATTTTGTATCAGTCTTTACGGTAGAGGCCACTAACAAAATTCTGACAGTGGATAGTCAAGGGGCTATGGGGGGAGGAACTTAACACAATCACAATCACTAAGGAGGTGGTACTCAGTAAGATAATGGGAATAAAGGCGGATAAATCCCCTGAACCTGATGGCTTGCATTCTAGGGTCTTAAGAGAAGTAGTGGCAGGGATTGTGGATGCATTGGTTATAATTTACCAAAATTCCCTGGATTCTGGGGAGATCCCAACAGATTGGAAAACTGCAAATGTAACACCCCTATTTAAAAAAGGAGGCAGAAAAAAAGCAGGAAACTATAGACCAGTTATCCTAACATCTGTGGTTGGGAAAATGTTGGAATCCATTATTAAAAAAGCAGTAGCAGGACATTTAGAAAAGCAAAATTCGGTCAGGCAGAGTCAACATGGATTTATGAAGGTGAAGTCATGTTTGACAAATTTGCTGGAGTTCTTTGAAGATATAACGAACACGGTGGATGAAGGGGAACCAGTGGATGTGGTGTATTTGGACTTCCAGAAGGCGTAAAAGGTTACTGCACAAGATAAAAGCTCACAGGGTTTGGGGGTAATATATTAGAAGATTGACTAACTAACAGAAAACAGAGAGTTGGGGTAAATGGTTCATTCTCTGGTTAGCAACCAGTAACTAGTGGGGTGCTGCAGGGATCAATGCTGGGACCCCAACTATTTACAATCTATATAAACGACTTGGAAGAAGGGACTGAGTGTAAGGTAGCCAAGTTTGCTGACGATCTAAAGATGGGAGGAAAAGCAATGTGTGAGGACACAAAAAATCTGCAAAAGGACATAGACAGGCTAAGTGAGTGGGCAAAAATTTGGCAGATGGAGTATAATGTTGGAAAGTGTGAGGTCATGCACTTTGGCAGAAAGAATCAAAGAGCAAGTTATTATTTAACTGGAGAAAGATTGCAAAGTGCCGCAGTACAGCGGGACCTGGGGGCACTTGTGCATGAAACACAAAAGGATAGTATGCAGGTACAGCAAATGATCAGGAAAGCCAATAGTATCTTGGCCTTTATTGCAAAGGGGATGGAGTATAAAAGCAGGGGAGTCTTACTACAGCTATATAAGGTATCGGTGAGGCCACACCTGGAATACTGCGTGCAGTTTTGGTTTCCATATTTACGAAAGGATACACTTGCTTTGGAGGCAGTTCAGAAAAGGTTCACTAGGTTGATTCTGAGGCTGGGGTGGTTGACTTATGAGGAAAGGTTGAGTAGGTTGGGTCTCTACTCATTGGCATTCAGAAGAATGAGAGGTGATCTTTTTGAAATGTATAAGACTATGAGGGGGCTTGCCAAGATGGAAGCAGAGAGGATGTTTCAACTGATGGGGGAGACTAGAACTAGAGGGCATGATCTTAGAATACGGGGCCGTCCATTTAAAACAGAGATGAGGAGAAATTTATTCTCTCAGAGGGTTGTTAATCTGTGGAATTGGCTGCCTCAGAGAGCTGTGGAAACTGGGACATTGAATAAATTTAAGACAGAAATAGACAGTTTCTTAAATGATAAGGGGTTATGGGAAACGGGTGGGGAAGTGGAGCTGAGTCCACGATCAGATCAGCCATGATCGTATTAAATGGCGGAGCAGGCTCCTGCTCCTATTTCTTATGTTCTTTTGTTCTTATGCATGACAGCAACTCGCCAAGGCTTCTTCAACAGCACCTCCCAAACCTCTGAACTCTACCACCTAAGAGAACAAGGGCAGCAAGCACATGGAACACCATCACTTCCAAGTTCCCTTTCAAGTCACACATCATCCTTACTTGGAAATATATCACTGCTCCTTCATCGTCGCTGGGTCAAAATCCTGGAACTCCCTCCCTAACAGCACTATGGGAGCACCTTCACCAGGCGGACTGTCGCAGTTTAAAAAGTCAGCTTACCACCACCTTCTCAAGGGCAATTAGGGATGGGCAATAAATGCTGGCCTTGCCAGCGAATCCCACATTCCATGAACAAATAAAAAAAATATATATTTAGAAGTAGACGTGCAGATAGAAAAATCCATTAAAAAGTCAAAAGGGATTTGAAGTTTTATCAGGCAGTGATCCGTTGATATCGATCTCTGCTGGATGTCCTGGCCCTGCCTGACTGTTTTGCACTGGAGCTGCCGAAATATGAGAACCCACTTAGAGACTCATTTTTTTGTGCTATTTTGAGAAGGAAGAAGAGGGTTGCAAGGCAGGTTTGATTGCATAGACATTTTCCAATGTAGGTTCCAAAGTCTGGATAGAACTCAAAACAGCTGTCTGAAGAGAGGAAGCTAAGAGAAATCATTAGAATTTTAATTAATATATGTGTTGTACCTGTTTCTCCTCAGGACAAAAGCGGAATATGACTTCAGCCCACAACCTATTGTCAACCCCCTAACATAGCTACACTGTGGGACGGAGTTTAAATCAATAAATAATGGAGGATGTAATAAAGGAATGGCATAATCATAGGCGATTCTAGCCTTCATATTGATTAGACCAAGCAAAATGGCGAGGGCAGCCTTGAGGAAGAGTTCATAGAGTGTATCCGGGATAGTTTCCTTGAACAATACGTTGCGGAACTATCTTAGATCTGGTACCGTGTAATAAGACAGGATTAATAAATGATCTAGTAGTAAAGGATCCTCGAGGAATGAGTGGCCATAACATGGTTGAATTTCAAATTCAGTTGGAGGATGAGAAATTTGGTTCTCAAACCAGTTCTCAAATCCAAAGCTTAAATAAAGGAGATTACAAAGGAAAGAGAGCAGAGATGGCTGAAGTGGACTGGGAAAATAGATTAAAGCAGGGGACGGTTGATGAGCAGTGACAGACATTTAAGGAGATCATCATCATCATAGGCAGTCCTTCGAAATCGAGTAAGACTTGCTGCCACTCTCAAAATGAGATCTTAGGTGACTGAACAGTCCAATACAGGAATTATAGCCTCTGCCACAGGTGGGACAGACAGTCATTGAAGGAAAGGGTGGGTGGGGAGTCTGGTATGGCGCACGCTCCTTCCGCTGGCAGCGCTTGTTTTCTGCAGACACTCGGCGACGAGACTCGAGGTGCTCAGTGCCCTCCCAGATGCACTTCCTGCACTTAGGGCGGTCTTTAGCCAGGGACTCCCAGGTATTGGTGGGGATGTTGCATTTTATCAAAGAGACTTTGAGGGTGTCATTGAAATGTTTCCTCCACCCACCTGGGGCTCACCTGTCGTGTAGGAGTTCCGAGTAGAGCACTTTCTTTGGGAGTCTTGTGTCAGGCATGCAAAAAATGTGGCCCGCTCAACAGAGCTGGTCGAATGTGGTCAGTGCTTCGATGCTGGGGATGTTGGCCTGATCGAGAAAACTAACGTTGGTGCGTCTGTCCTCTCAGAGGATTTGCAGGATCTTGCGGAGACATCGTTGGTGGTATTTCTCCAGCAATTTGAGATGCCTACAGTATATGGTCCATGTCTCTGAGCCATACAGGAGGGCGGGTATCACTATAGCCCTGTTGACCATAAGCTTGGTGCCAGATTTGAGGGCCTGATCTTCGAACACTCTCGTCCTCAGGCAGCCAAAGGCTGCACTGGTGCACTGGAGGTGGTGTTGAACCTCGTCATCGATGTCTGCCCTTGCTGATAATAGGCTCCCAAGGTATGGAAAGTGGTCCGCGTTGTCCAGGGCTGCGCTGTGGATCTTGATGACTGGGGGGGTAGTGCTGAGTGGTGGGTTCAGGTTGGTGAAGGACCTTTGTCTTACCGATATTTAGGGTAAGGGCCATGCTTTCATATGCCTCAGTGAAGATGTTGATGAAGACTTGGCATTCAGCCTCTGAATATGCGTAGACGCAAGTGTCGTCCGCGTACTGTAGCTTGACAACAGAGGATAGGATGGTCTTGGATCTGGCCTGGAGGTGATGAAGGTTGAACAGGCTCCCACTGGTTCTATAGTTTAGTTCCACTCCAGCGGGGAGCTTATTGAGTGTGAGGTGGAGCATTGCAGCGAGGAAGATCGAGAAGAGGGTTGGGCGTGATGACGCAGGCCTGCTTGACCCCTGTCCGGACGTGAATGGCATCTGTGGTGGATCCGTTGGTCAGGATCATGGCTTGCATGTCGTCGTGGAGCAGGCGGATGGCCTTTTCTACCTCATGCAGGGCTGGGGTTTTGCTGCGATGGTGGCGGGTAGCATGCTGCGGGATGGAGTCGAGAACACTCATCTCAAAGGCAGAGTCTCAGTTAAGGAGATCTTCCAAGTGCTCCTTCCAGTGGGTCCTGACTGCCTTGATGTCCTTGATGAGTGTCTCCCCATTCTTGGCCAGCAATGGGGTGGTGCCTGGTTGTTTGGACAGTCGGTGGACTTGACTGAGTGGACTGAGATATTTCATAACACGCCACAAAGATATATCCCAATGAGAAGGAAAGACTGCAAGAGAAGGGATAACTATCTGTGGCTAACTAAGGAAATAAGGGTAGTGGCAATAAATTGAAAACAAGGGCGTACAATGTGGCCAAGACTAGTGGAAGGCCAGAGGAGTGGTAAACTTTTAAAAACTAGCAAAGAACAACTAAAAAAATGATAAAAAGAGGGAAGATAGATTATGAAAGTAAACTAGCACAAAATATAAAACAAATAGTAAGAGTTTCTACAGGAACATAAAAAGGAAAAGAGTGGCTAAAGTAAATGTTAGTCCCCTAGAGGATGAGACTGGGGAATTAATAATGGAGAACAGAGAAATGGCAGAGACATTGGACAAATATTTTTTATCGGTCTACATGGTAGAAGACACTAAAAACATCCCAATAGTGGATAATCAAGGGACTATATGGAGGGAGGAACTTAATACAATCACTATCACTAATGATGTAGTACTCGGTAAAATCCCCTGGACCTGATGGCTTACATCCTAAGGTCTTAAAAAAGGTGGCTGCAGAGATAGTGGATGCATTGGTTTTAATCTACCAAAATTTCCTGGATTCTGGGGAAGTCCCAGCGGAATGGAAAACTGCAAAAGTAACACCCCTATTTAAAAATGAAGGCAGATAAAAAGCAGGAAACTATAGACCAATTAGCCTAACATCTGTCATTGGGAAAATGCTGGAGTCCATTATTAAGGAAGCAATAGCGGGACATTTGGAAAAGCATGATTCAATCAAACGGAGTCAGCATGGTTTTATGAAAGGGAAAACAAGTTTGACAAATTTGCTGGAGTTCTTTGAGGATGTAACGAGGAGGGTGGATAAGGGGGAACCAGTGGTTGTGGTGTATTTGGATTTCCAGAAGGCATTCGATAAAAGGTTACTGCACAACATAAAAGTTCACGGGGTTAGGGGTAATATATTAGCATGGATAGAGGATTGGCTATCTAACAGAAAACAGAGAGTCGGGATAAATGGGTCACTTGGCAAACAATAACTAGTGGGGTGCCGCAGGGATCGGTGCTGAGGCCTCAAATATTTACAATCTATATTAAAGATTGGATGACGGGACCGAATGTAATGTAGCCAAGTTTGCCGATGATACAAAGATGGGTGGGAAAGCAAATTGTGAGGAGGACACAAAAAATCCGTAAAGGGATATATACAGGCTAAGTGAGTGAGCAAAAATTTGGCAGATGGAGTATAATGTGGGAAAATGTGAGGCTACCCATTTTGGCAGAAAAAATAGAAAAGCAAATTACAATTTAAATGGAGAAAAATTGCAAAGTGCTGCAGTACAAAGGGACGTGGTGGTCCTTGTGCATGAAACACAAAACGTTAGTACGCAGGCACAGCAAGTAATCAGGAAGGCAAATGGAATGTTGGCCTTTATTGCAAGGGGGATAGAGTATAAAAGCAGAGAAGTCCTGCTACAACTGTACAGGGTATTGGTTAGGCCACACCTAGAGTACTGCGTGCAGTTTTGTTCTCCGTGGCTGTTCAGCGAAGGTTCACTAAGTTGATTCCGAAGATGAGGGGGTTGACGTATAAAGATAGGTTGAGTAGCTTGGGCCTATACACATTGGAGTTCAGAAGAATGAGACGTGATCTTATCGAAACATATAAGATAATGAGGGGGCTCGACAAGGTGGATGCAGAGAGGATATTTCTACTCATAGGAGAAACTGAAACTAGGGGACATAGTCTTAAAATAAGGGGCCGCTCATTTAAAACTGAGATGAGAAATTTCTTCTCTCAGAGGGTTGTAAATCAATGGAATTCTCTGCCCCAGAGAGCTGTGGAGGCTGGGTCATTGAATATATTTAAGGCGGAGATAGACAGATTTTTGAGCAATAAGGGAGTAAAGAGTTATGGGGAGCGGGCAAGGAAGTAGAACTGAGTCCATGATCAGATCAGCCATGATCTTATTGAAGGGCGGAGCAGGCTCGATGGGCCAAATGGCCTAATCCTGCTCCTATTTCTTATGTTCTTATGTTATGTTCTATTCTTGCACCCAACCATACAAAAAATTAGCCCACTTTTAAAACAACTTGCTTTAACCCTCAAGTTTATAGATTTATCTATAGTGTTGAGTAGATTCATTTTTTATTGTTTACTTCATTGCTATTGCACAAAATCATCTGTATTGAATTCCCCACATGGTTATGCTTTCATGTAGCTAAAATGCATGAAATGTACCAATTTGTGTTTATCATTTTTCCCATCTTAAATAAGTTTAAGATTGTTTTTGTCAACCTGATGTATTGAAGCATTAATTTTATTGCGAGCAATAAAAGTGTTTGACCAAGTTATAAACAAAATAAAAATGTTAAAGGGACCCTGAAATTATCATAACTTTTTTTTTACAACTTGACCATCATGATTTGATTAATGTAAACAATGATCTGTTCAACATGTAAACTATGACCGGTACAGCTCAGTGTTGCGTGCTTTCCATATTATGTGTTATGAATTAATGCGTTAGGTTTTGAATACTCATTATCTTAAAAGTTTAGAATTATTTTTCATTGGACAAAATCTCTAAATTAAAATTAGATCAAATTATCCTGTTTTACATGGTTTAATTGAAAATCTGAGCAGAATATTTTGTCTCTCCAAGTACTTATATTGCAAACCATATGCAGTATCTTTGTCAGAACTGGTGTCTTGGTATATATGACACATTGAACATTTTTTTTAAATCACACATATTATATTGTCACTTCTTTTTCCCACTGGATAGTTTCCAACAATATACTGATCTACATCTGGGTCTACTTGAAAAAATATTATACTTTGCAAAATTGCTACATGATTTTCTCAGGAGCTTTATACTGTAACTCAAAAAAATGCAGTAGCCCACAATACTCCCTTTGTGTCATATTTTATTTGCGTGCACTCGCATACTCACATCAAACTGGCACATCTTTTACTCTTATTTTTCTCAGAATCTTAGAACTGTGAAACTCCTTACCTCCCGCATTCTTCCCTCCCTCTTATAGTCTTCAGAAAAGGTGTCTCATCTTAGTGGGTGACTTAGCTGCTTACCACAGAGCTCCACAGCCCACATGTAAACAACAACCAGCCATCTGTGCTGAAATAAAAACTAATGTTGCCGAACTAAATGCACATTAAAGCAATCCAAATTAAAAATTAATTTTGCCTCAGTAAACTCATATAAAAGCACTGACACATTTGGGGATTTTTGACTTACCGACTGTCAGGATTTTAAAGCGGACAATCTTTCATCAGACTGATAAGGTTAGAATGCAAGAGGGCAGTTAGAAGTTATTTTGTTTAAGTCAAGCAAGATAACGCACTGATATGGAGATGCAAAGTATGTTAATTTTTTTATATTATTGGACAAAATCAAGTTGTACTGATTGAACGAAATACGTCTGATCATAACTGTTGCTCTGTATGTTCAACTGCTGTGAAATAAAGCAGCTTAACAATTCATATCTAGCTTTGCCATCCAAAGGGATTTCTCAGTCCGCCTTCATGCACATACACTAAATCCTGAAGTTGCAGTCAGTTTTAAAGGTGAAATAAGGCGAACCCTGCCAGTTTGCCGTCATCAGGACCATAAGTTCTGGGCCATTTTATTTACAACAAATTGTATTTATAAAACGCCTTTAATGTAATGAAATGTTCTAAGGCGCTTCACAGGAGCATTATCAAACAAAATTTGACACCAAGCCAGATTAGGAAAAATTAGGGCAGATGACCAAAAGCTTGGTCAAAGGGGTAGATTTTAAGGAGCGTCTTAAAGGAGGAAGGAGAGGAAGGAGAGGCGGAATTCTAGAGCTTGCGGCCTTGGCAGCTTCCAATGGTGGAGCGATTAAAATCAGGGATGCTCAAGAGGCCCGAATTGGATGAGCATGGATATCTCGGAGGGTTGTAGGGCTGGAGGAGATTACAGAGATAGGGAAGGGTGAGGCCATGGAAGGATTTGCTAACACAATAGGAATATTAAAATCAATGTGTTGCTTTACTGGAGGCCGATGTAGGTCCGCGAGCACCGGGTGATAGGTGAATGGGACTTGGTGCGAGTTAGGAAACAGGAATCAGAGTTTTGGATGACCTCAACTTTACAAAGGGTGGAAAATGGAAGGCCAACCAGGAGTGCTTTGGAATAGTCAAGTCGAGAGGTAACAATGGGGGTTTCAGGAGCAGATAATTTGGATGAGGGGACCAAATGTAATATATTCAAGTTTGTTGATGATACAAAGCTCGGTGGGAATGTAAGTTGTGATGAGGATGCAATGAGGCTTCATGGGGATGCAGACAGGTTAAGGGAGTGGGCAAGAACATGGCAAATGGAATATAATGTGGAGAAATGTGAAGTTATCCACTTTGGTAGGAAAAATAGAAAAGCAGAGTATTTTGTAAATGGCGAGAGATTGGAAAATGTTAGTGTTCCGAGAGATCTGGGTGTCCTTGTACCCGGCTGCCCAGCCCGGAAATCGGCGTGAACCCGACCTGTAAGACCATCAACAGGCCAGGGCCATTGGAGGGAACAGCATGTGCTGCTGCAGGAGGCCAGCAGCTACGAAACCAGGTTGCTGATTGCAGTGCGGGCAGGCACAGCAGGAGGGGCAAGGAGTGGCAAGAGTCCATAGAGGGAAGTGACCGGGGCCCAGGAGAGGCATTAATCTGGGGCCCAGAAGAGGCGAGGGCCCAGGGGCAGCACTGGCTAGCCCACACTGTGATATGTGCGCGCGCTTGGTCTGTGCAGCAGAGCTGGTCTCCAGTTAGTCTCGGGTAATCCTTGCCACTGGACCAAGCACAGGCATCTGCCACCCTTCACAATGTAGTTTGGGATCTGGAATATTAGGTCCTTTATTGAAACACCTGTGAAATCATCTCTTTTTGGCATGGAAGCAAGTCATCCTAGCTTCGAGGGACTGCCTATGATGATGATGATGTACATGAATCACTGAAAGTTAACATGCAAGTACAACAAGCAATTAGGAAAGCAAATTTTATGTTGGCCTTTATTACAAGAGGATTTGAGTGTGAGTAAAGACATCTTACTACAATTATATAGGGCCCTGGTGAGACCACACCTGGGGCCTGAAATTTATCGACATAAGAACATAAGAAATAGGAGCAGGAGTAGGCCATTTGGCCCCTCGAGCCTGCTCCGCCATTCAATAAGATCATGGCTGATCTGATCAGGACACAGCTCCACTCTCCATAATCCTTTACTCCCTTATCGCTCAAAAATCTATTTATCACCGCTTTAAATATAGTCAATGACCCAGCCTCCAGAGCTCTCTGGGACAGAGAATTCCATAGATTTACATCCTTACAACCCTCTGAGAGAAGAAATTTTTCCTCATCTCAGTTTTAAATGGGAGGGCCCCTTATTCTAAGACGATGGGCTAGACTTTCCATTTTTGTGCAGATCGGCCAAAAATGGGCGTTATCTCCAGCGTGGGTAGTAAAAATGGGTTTTAAGATCGCCGGATTATCGCCCAATTTCAAAACCCTAACTTTCCATTTTTGAAAATGGGTGTTACAGCGAGCGATCTGAAATGGACATTAGCGTAAAAACTTTTTGAGCTTCTGCCGTAAAGTGTCGCCGACCATAGCAACGGCATGGCAATGCTCATTTCCTGTGTTTCAGGAGGTCAGGGGTCATCATTACATGTGCATAAGAGGAGACAGAGAGAGAGGGAGCAGAGAGGGACTGAACGCTTGTGTGGGTGTGGTGTGTGCTTCTTTGGCTGTTGTGGGAGGCACAAGGGAGATGCACCAGCAGCCAGCAGCAAAAAGCCTACTAAGCACAAAGAAGCTTGTTACACTCATAATAAATGGTCAGACTGAGTACTGTGTGTAATGAGCAAGTGTGACCTTATCTTCTTTATTAAGGTTCCAGAGTGCAGGTACCTCATGGGTGGCCTGCTTATATACTGTGTTCCTAAGGGATGCTGGGATCCCTTGGGACTTCAACAGGTAGCTCTCTGATGGTCAGGTGTGATGCAGGTTACAAGGGGTTAAATACATAACATCACTCCCCCGTGAAGTCAACAGTACACTTACTTACAAGGTGAGACGATCTGGGGCTTTGCACCTCCTTGTCGATTGTCTCGGTACAAATGCTGGTGTGGGTGGGTTGGTCAGTTCTTCACTGGGCTGTTGGGCAACGGCCTTGCCGGGCTGCTGGGGATGATGAGTTTGGTTTTGTGGTCAACTGTGATGTCAGTTGCCACTTGTGTGTGTGTTGGAGAGTCAAAGTTGGTGGTGTCCTCTTCAGGTTGTTCGTAGCTGTTGGTGAACCGCAATTTGATTTTGTCCAAGTGTTTTCTGTGCGTTTGTCCATTGGTCAGTTTGACCTGAAACACCCTACTCCCCTCTTTGGCTGTGACCATGTTAGCAAACCATTTGGGACCAGGTCCGTAATTGAGCACAAACACATGATCATTGATCTCAATATCGCATGACAAATTTGCACGGTCATGGTACATACTTTGTTGAAGCTGCTTGTCCTCCACGTGATCATGTGGATCAGGGTGAACAAGAGAGAGCCTTGTTTTAAGTGTCTTTTCATGAGCAGCTCAGCTGGGGGAATCCCGGTGAGTGAGTGGGGTCTGGTGCAGTAGCTGAGCAGTACTTGGGACAACCAGGTCTGCAGGGAGCCTTCTGACATGCATTTCAAGCTTTGCTTGATGGTCTGAACTGCCCGTTCTGCCTGGCCTTTGGATGCAGGCTTGAATGGGGCAGATGTGACATGTTTGATCCCATTGCGGGTCATGAATTCCTTGAATTCAGCACTGGTGAAGCACGGCCCATTGTCGCTGACTAGGACATCAGGCAAGCCGTGCGTGGCAAACATGGCTTGTAGGCTTTCAATGGTGGCCATGGATATGCTTACAGACATTATTGCACATTAAATCCATTTTGAGTAAGCGTCCATGACAACCAAAAACATTTTGCCTAGGAATGGGCCCAGATAGTCTACATGGATCCTCGACCATGGTTTGGATGGCCATGACCACAAACTTAGCGGTGCCTCTCTGGGTGCATTGCTCAACTGAGAGCAAGTGTTGCACTGGCGCACGCATGACTCTAAATCTGAGTCGATGCCAGGCCACCACACGTGGGATATGGCTATGGCTTTCATCATTACGATGCCTGGGTGGGTGTTGTGCAGTTCTCACATAAATGTGTCTCTGCCTTTCTTGGGCAAGACTACGCGATTGCCCACGAAAGACATTCCGCCTGCAGGGACAGCTCATCTTTGTGTCTATGGAATGGCTTAATTGCTTCTTGCATCTCCACTGGGACAACGGACCAGCTCCCATGAAGAACACAGTTTTTTACCAAGGACAGTAAAGGATCCTGGCTGTTCCAGGTCCTGATCTGGCGGGCCGTAACGAGGGATTTCTCGTTCTCAAATGACTCCATGACCATGAGAGAGTCCGCTGGCTGTGCCATTTCCACCCCGGTGGCGGGCAATGGTAGCCGACTGAGAGCATCTGTGCAGTTCTCTGTGCCCGGTCTGTGGTGGATTACATAGTTGTATGCCAACAGCGTGAGCGCCCATCTTTGGATGTGGGCAGAGGCATTGGTATTAATCCCTTTGCTTTCCGAGAATAGCGATATGAGCAGCTTGTGGTCAGTTTCAAGCTCGAACTTGAGGCCAAATAAGTACTGGAGCATTTTTTTTACCCCGCAAACGCACGCCAGAGCCTCTTTTTCAACCATGCTGTAGGTCCTTTCGGCCTTGGACAAACTCCTGGATGCATACGCAACTGGTTGCAAAATTCCCGATTCATTAGCCTGTTGTAACACACACCCGAACCCGTGTGACGACACATCGCAAGCTAACACCAATCGTTTACATGGGTTATACAGGACATTTGTTAGAACATAGTAAGTTTCTGGCTTTCTTAAAGGCAGCCTCTTGTGAATTCCCCCATATCCTGTTGTCTCCCTTGCGCAGTAGCGTATGTAGGGACTCTAGCAGGATGCTTAACCCAGGTAGGAAATTACCAAAATAGTTAAGGAGCCCCAGGAACGATCATAGCTCCATCACGCTCTGTGGTCTCGACGCGTTCTTGATGGCCTCCATCTTGGCGTCAGTGGGTCTGATGCTGTCTGCTGTGATTCTTCTTCCTAAGAATTCGATGTCCTATGCCAGGAAAACACACTTCGAGCATTTCAACCTGAGCCCCACACGATTCAACCAACTAAGAACCTCCTCCAGATTCTTCAAGTGCTCTATGATGTCCCAACCTGTAACCAATATGTCGTCCTGGAAGACCACTGTGCAAGGAACCGACTTTAGCAGGCTCTCCATGTTCCGCTGGAAGATCGCTGCGGACGACCGAATTCCGAACGGGCACCGGTTGTAGATAAACAGATCTTTGTGCGTGTTGATGCAGGTAAGGCCTTTCGAAGATTCCTCCAGCTCCTGCGTCATGTAGGCCAAGGTCAGGCCCAGCTTGGTGAACATCTTCCCTCCAACCAGGGTCACGAATAGGTCGTCTGCCTTGGGTAGCGGGTACTGGTCCTGCAGCAAAAAACGGTTAATGGTTACTTTATAGTCCCCGCAAATTCTAACCTATTCATGACCCTAGCTAGAGGGAAGATGTTCACCAAGCTGGACCTGACCTCGGCCTACATGATGCAGGAGCTGGAGGAGTCTTTGAAAGGCCTCACCTGCATCAACATGCACAAAGGTCTGTTTATCTACAACCAGTGCCCGTTTGGGATTCGGTCGGCCGTAGCGATCAGTCCTCCTGGTGTACCAGAACAATCGGACTGGCCCAGTCGTTGAATTCCACCGGCGCGATGATGCCTTCACATTGCAGCCTGTCCAGCTCGATTTCCACTTTTTCACGCATCATGTACAGTACTGCCCGAGCCTTGTGGTGGATGGGTAGAGTACCGGGAACCAAATGGATCTGCACTTTCGCCCCCAAAAGCTTCTAATGCTTGGCTCGAAGAACGAAGGGAGCTTGCTTAGAACCTGTGTACATGCGGTGTCATCGAAGGCTAAAAGCGTTCAGATGTCGTCCCAGTTCCAGGGGATTTTCCCCAGCCAGCTTCTGCCAAACAATGTGGGGCCATCCCCTGGCACAATCCACAGCAGGAGTTCGTGTATTGCTCCATCATAGGAGACCTTGACTTCAGCACTGCCAATTACAGGGAGTAGTTCCTTGTGTAAGTCCTTAGTTTGGTGTGAATGGGGCTGAGCTTGAGCTTTCTTTCCTCACAGCCCGTCGAAGGCCGTTTTACTTATTATGGACCGACTTGCCCCCGTGTCCAGCTCCATAAACACTGGATTACCGCTCAGTTCAACTTTCAACATTATTGGTGGGCATTTCGTCGTGAACGTGTGTACCCCGTACACCTCTGCGTCCTCAATATGAGTTTCCAATTCCGTCTGATCCACTGTGGATTGATCTACCTCTGCAACGTGGTGGGTTTTCAGGGTTTGCAGGGTTTGCAGCTCGCCTGCACATTCGTTGGAGATGTCCCATTGTTCTGCAGCCATTGCACGCATAGTGCTTAAAGTGGCATTGATGGGTTCGATGATCACCTCCACAGCGCCAACAGAGTGTTAACTACTTCGCATTAACAGATGATGGCAGACCCTGGGTCAATTGAGGTCGGCTACAGCAGTTGGCGTGTACGTTCTGCCCTGTACATTTCTGCTCAAAACCGACATTACTTTATGCACAGTATTGGCTGAAACTTCTTTGTTCTGCAAAATTTGTTTGACGTTGTCACTGGTGGACCTAAATGCCTAGGCTATCATTATGGCTTTACTCAGATTCGGACTTTCTACAGTCAACAGTTTGCGAAGGATTATCTCAGGGTACTGAAGTTGAATGTTCAGCCATGAACTCATTGAATGGCGGTGCAGGCTAGAAGGGCCGAATGGCCTACTCCTGCACCTATTTTCTATGTTTCTATGTTTCTATGTTTCTATGTTTCTATGTTTCATGTCCGATGCCCAGCACAAAAAAGTCTCTGAGCATTTGTTGTAGGAATCCCTCAAACTCACAATGTCCTGCAAGGCGCCTTAGATCAGCAACATAGCTTGCCACTTCCTGGCTCTCTGATCATTGACATGTGTAGAACTGATATCTCGCCATCAAAACGCTTTCCTTAAGATTTAGGTGCTTCTGGACCAGCGTACACAGTTCTTCGTAGGATTTCTCTGTTGGTTTTACTGGGGCCAGGAGGTTCTTCATGAGGCAATAGGTTGTTGCCCCACAGACAGTTAAGAGGATCGACCTTCGTTTGGTCGCGTTCTCGTCCCCTTCCAGCTCATTGGCCACGAATTATTGGTTGAGTCTCCCCACGAAGGCCTCCCAATTGTCACCTTCTGAGGACTTCTCCAGGATGCCGACTATTGTTTTCATTTTCGTACGGTTGTTCGTTACCTCGTCGCCAATTGTTACACTCATAATAAATGATCATACTGAGTACTGTGTATAATGAGCAAGTGTGACCTTAGCTCCTTTATTAAGGTTCCAGAGTGCAGGTACCTCGTAGGTGGCCTACTTATATACTGTGCTCCCAAGGGATGCTGGGATACCTTGGGACTCCAACAGGTAGACCCTCTGGTGGTCAGGTGTGATGCAGGTTACAAGGGGTTAAATACATAACAAAGGTTGTTGGCACTGAGTTTTTGTGGAAAAAATAAAATTTAACATGGAAGGGACGGAGGAGGCGACCCTGCACGTTGTGGAGACTGAGGACGCTGGCGAAAGCAATGAGCTGGGAGAGGAACAATTGGGAGGATGCAAAAGAGCAAGGAGGTTCTCGGATGAGGCAAATGCCTCCCTCATGCAGGAGGTCGAGCCACGCTGGGGCCAATTGACCCAGGGATGGCGTGGGAAGCCCACCCCAAAGGCCTACCAAAAGATATGGGTCAAGATAGCCAAGGTGGTCTTGTAGACGATCAATGAGGTGCGTGAGGGCAACCAATGCCGCAAGCGATGGAACAAACTTGTCAGATCCGCCACAGTAAGTATTACATTTATTTACATGTACTTACATATTTATATAATTGAAATTGTAAGTGTAATGAGTGATTAAAATCAGATGAGATGTCTTGCACTTATACCGGGAATGTTTTACTCAAAGCCTGCAGTCACAGTGTACGTCTTTAGGTAAAGAATGATCATTTTCATTATAATCATGATTACATCTGTCGGTTATGTGTTGTATCAGTCTCTGTGACAGTACCTAGCAATGATATCATGCAATGATCTCATGCCATGTCGTGCTGTTGTTACCTTTTGCAGAAGAAGCTTTCGAGGAATAGGGCCGAGCAGAGGCGAGTGGGTGGCGGGCCACCAGTCATCATCGACCTCACCGATATCAAGGAGCGGGTGCTGGTACTAGTGGGGACCCACCACCAGTCAGCCACGCAAGCAGCAGCAGAGCCTGATGTGATGCCACGTGAGTAAAGTATACACCATTGCGTGATGTAAAGTCAATAGATGCCACACCCGCTCATATCCAACCAATATTATATGATAGATGAATCACAAAATTCTTCTCCAAATAATGATATCCTCATGAGAATCATTGCAATGCAGAATTTGGTGGTCGTCATGAAATGTGATATCTGTAATGATCTTGATAGTGATGTTGCTTTTGTCGTGCATATGCTGTGTGCAGCGCTGGACTTACCTTGTGACCCTAGCACCTCCTTCTCCTCTAATAACCTCATTTATGTTTTGTAGCTCAGCCAGCAGCACGGCCCCATGCAAAAACACCGAGCCCAGAAGGTGGGGGCATGGGGATGGACTCGCCGGACTCTCCTCCATCTGGTGCTGAGGAGCACTGATTCTCGCCCGTGGATCTGCTGGGTTTGTTCTCAACGGATGACAGTGCCGACTTCGAGGAGCCTGCATCCCCAACCTCCATAATCCATTCGACACCGATGACATCTAGTGCTCCTGCGGCCATTCCCACATCCACCGTGGAAGTACCGGGCCTAAGCACCTTGCTGCAGGGAACCCCAGGTGTCTCCAGGATGCACCGACCAAGCGGAGGTTGGTTCGACGCGGCAGGTCTGCTCCACGAGCAGCAGATCTGAGCGGGAAAATGGTACGCTTGTCCAGAAGGGGTGTTGACATAGGTCAGCAGATCCAACAGACAATGTGGGGCATATGCCTCCACCTGGCCAGCATGTCCATCACCATGACGGAGTACGTGTCGCGGATGGTGGAGGCCCTGGAGGTGATAGCCAGGAACACTGGTGGCAGAGGCCTTCCAGTGGTCCCGGAGCGCGGCACTGCACCCCAAGGTGCCGCACCCCCATTGCCAATGACACATGAGAGCCAGGAGGAAGATCTTGCTTCTGGCCCGGGAGACATTCCCACCTCGGGGCTGTCATCCCCCCCAATGAAGCAGCGCCTGAGGAGCTCTTCGGCCAGGCGGCTTGGGGTCAGGAGGGGAAGGGTAAGGGGTAGAGGTGGGGAAGAGAAGCGGGGAGAAAGGAAGGTGAGGTGCATGGCCACAGGTGTTGTCTTGGGCTTATTTTTATGTTGTTGGTGCAATTTTGGTGGGAGGGTCGGGGGAAGGGACGAGAGGGCTACCTTGCTGGTTTACATTTTTCTTCTGTGTTTCTGGAAATGGTGACCAATCGAAAGAGGTAAATGTGATAAATTTGTTGTGGGGTGGGGCAGGGGTGGAGTGGGGTGTTTTTTACAGTTATAATTATGATTTCACACAAATGGTCGGGTTAAATGTTTTTTATTTAACATAACCTTGTTGCGCATTGTCTCAGATAGCTACACCATTGTACACTGGTGATTCCTTAACATGAAAGGGTATAATTACACTTAAATCGAATCAACTTAAACTTTAACTGTCAACAAGGTGATGCACACCATTGATGTATGACTTGCACACGCAGCAGTGTTGAAGCTTTGTAAATAACAATAACGTTCTTTCAAACAAAATGCTCATTTATGAGCTGCTGACCTAAGAGTCTTGCAGCTATGTAGCCACCACAGGCCCTTTCCTGCGGTCTAGAGGGGGGCAGGGACATGGTTTCTGTGGTGTCTTTGCACCTTTCTACTGAATCACATGAGGCATGTACTGCAGACACGGTCACTGCGTGACCTTTCTTTATTCCCCAGGACCAAGAAGTGATGACCCTGCGTGGGACCTCCCTTTAAATACCTGAGTGCCCAGGTGAGGAGTGTCTCCCACAAGTTCACTCCCTGTGGTCAAAGTGTGCATTTCCAGGACAAATATACTGTGTACAGTATGGTTGCATGAAGGTTACAGTTACATGAAGGTTACAGTTGTATGAAGGTTGCATACATGACATCACCTCCCCCTCTCATCTTTTTGTGTCAAAGGTTCAATCTTTCAGGTGGCCGACGCTCTCTCGTGGAGCGCCGCAGTTGGAGCTCTGGTGGCTGAGTCTTGGCATGCATCTCTGTCACCTGAGGTGATTCCAGCCTGTCCGGGCTGGCCGCGGGGACTGTGCATTTTGGTGAATGTCCTTGTTGCTCGTCCACTGGCAGTGGTGTGGTTGACATCTCATGCTCTTCCTCAGGTTCATCAGTGTCTATGCTGAACCTTTTCTTTACTTGGTCCAAGTGTTTGCGGCATATCTGCCCATTGTTGAGTCTGACCACTCAGACCCTATTCGACTCTTTGCCAATTATGGTGCCCTCAAGCCACTTGGGTCCCAAAGCATGGTTAAGAACAAACACCGGGTCATCAATTTCTATTTACCTCCCCCTTGCATTTCGATCATGGCACTCGGTTTGGGACTGGCGCTTGCCCTCAACAATATCTGCCAGGGCTGGATGAATGAGGGACAGCCGCATTTTAAGCGCGCGTTTCATGAGTAGTTCCTCTGGCGGGACTCTTGTGAGCGAATGCGGGCGGGAGCTGTAGGCCAGCAGGAGGCGCGATACGCGATACTGAAGGGAGTGTCCCTGGATACGCAGCATGCCCTGTTTTATGAGTTGGACCACACGTTCCACCTGGCCATTGGAAACTGGCTTGAACGGCGCTCTCCGGACATGTTTGATGCCATTACCCGACATAAACTCCTAGAATTCAAGGCTGGTGAAGTACAGGCCATTGTCGCTGACCAGAATGTCTGGCAAGCCTTGGGTCGCGAAAACCGTACACAGACTCTCCACTGTGATGGATGTCGTGCACGAGTTTAATATGATGCACTTGATCTATTTCGAGTACGCATCAACAACGATCAGGAACATTTTTCCCATGAACGGGCCCGTGTAGTCTACGCAGACTCGTGACCATGGCCTGATGAGCCAGGGCCACGGACTGAGGGGGGCCTCCCTGGGTACATTGCCCAGCTGGGCACATGTCGTGCACCTGTGAACCCAGTGTTCCAGGTCTGAGTCAATTCCCAGCCACCATACATGTGACCAGGCAATGGCTTTCATTCGCACAATGCCAGGGTGCTCGCTGTGGAGTTCCCTGATGAATGCTTCCCTTCCTTTCTGGGACATGACTACCTGGCTGCTCCATAGCAGGCAGTCGGCTTGGATGGAGAGCTCATCCATCCGACTGTGAAACGGTCTGACCTCCTCGGGCCACGCCCCGTGTGCGGGCGCCCAATCCCCAGTCAGAACATATTTCTTTATCATGGACAGGAGGGGGTCTCTGTTGGTCCAGATTTTGATCTGACAGGCTGTGATGGGGGAGCCTGCGGTGTCAAAAGCCTCAACCGCCATGACCATCTCAGCGCTTTGCTCCGACGCCCCCTCAGTGGTGGCCAGTGGGAGCCTGCTGAGCATGTCAGTGCAATTCTCGGTGCCTGGCCGGTGCCATATGGCGTAGTCATACGCAGCCAGCGTGAGAGCCCATCGCTGTATGCGAGCTGACGCATTGGCATTCATAGCCTTGCTGTCCGACAACAGGGATGTTAACGGCTTGTGGTCCGTTACTAGCTCGAACCGCCTACCGAAAAGGTACTGGTGCATCTTTTTCACCCCGTAAACACAAGCGAGTGCTTCCTTTTCGACCATGCCGTATCCATGCTCTGCCTGGGAGAGCGACCTGGAGGCATAAGCCACCGGTTGGAGTTGGCCATCATCATTACCCTGCTGCAACATGCACCCAACCCCATAGGATGATGCATCACATGTTAAAACCAGTTTTTTACAGGGGTCATACAAGGTCAATAGCTTGTCAGAACAAAGCAGGTTCCACGCCCTATTGAAAGCCCGTTCTTGACCGTCCCCTCAAAACCATTCACAACCTTTACGCAAGAGCACATGTAACGGCTCCAACAATGTGCTTAAGTTCGGCAGAAAGTTCCCAAAATAGTTCAAAAGTCCCAGCAATGTTCGCAACTCCGAAGTGTTGCCGGGCCTGGGCGACTGGCGGATCTCCTCCGTTTTAGCTTTGGTGGGCCAGATCCCGTCTGCGGCATCCCTCCTGCCCAAAAGCTCAACCTCTTGGGCCAAAAACACATGCTTGGGCTTTTTCAACGGCAAGCCTACCCGCTCCAGTCAGCGTAGCACCTCCCCTAGGTTTTGGAGGTGTTCCTCTGTGTCTCGATCCGTTATTAGGATGTCGTCTTGGAATATGATCGTTCCAGGAATGGATTTAAGCAAGCTTTCCATGTTCCTCTGAAAGATGGCGGCCGCCGAATGAATGCCAAATGGGCACCTGTTGTAGATAAATAGCCCCTTCTGCATCGTGATGGTGGTCAGAAGCTTGGATTCTTCAGCCAGTTCCTGAGTCGTGTAGGCTGAAGTGAGGTCCAACTTGGTGAACAGCTTGCCACCTGCCAGCATGGCAAAAACGTCCTCCACTCTTGGAAGCGGATATTGGTCTTGCAGTGTCACTCGGTTGATGGTGGCCTTGTAGTCGCCACAAATCCTGACCGAGCCATCCGTTTTGAGAACAGGAATGATGGGGCTTGCCCAGTCACTGAATTTAATAGCCGAAATTATGCCCTCTCTGAGCAGCCTGTCCAATTCACTTTCAATTTTCTCACGCATCACATACGGCACAGCTCTGGCTTTGTGGTGCACTGGTCTGGCGTCCGGGGTGATGCGTATCACTACTTTGGTGCTCTTGAAAGTCCCGACACTGGGTTGAAACAGTGCCTCAAATTTCTGTAGGACCTGTGAGCAGGAGCTTCGCTCCACAGAAGAAATAGCGTGCACATCCCCCCATTTCCAGTTCATCTCGGCTAGCCAACTCCTCCCCAAAAGTGCGGAGCCATTTCCCGGGACAATCCAGAGTGGCAGCCGGTTCTCTGATCTATTATGTGTTACCACCAAGTTTGCACTGCCTAGCACTGGGATGATCTCTTTGGTGTACGTCCGTAGCTGCGTGTCAATGCGTTCTAGTTTGGGTCTGCTAGCTCTGAGTGGCCATAGTTTCTCGAATTGTTGGACACTCATAAGGAACTGGCTAGCTCCTGTGTCCAGCTCCATGCGCACCGGGATGCTGTTCAATAAAACTTTCATCATCATGGGTGGCGTTTTGGTATATGAGCTATGGACATCAGGCACATGAACCTGCTGAACTTCAGCATCCATGGCTTTGCCCCAAGCATCATCCTGCATTGCAGACCCCTTGTCTGGTTGCTCTGTCTCGTAGATTAGCGTCGCTACAGTCTTTCTGCACATTCTGGCCAAGTGTCCACTGATATTGCAATTCCTATAGATAAATTGCTGGAAACTGCAGCTTTTCGCAGTATGTCTACCCCCACACCTCCAGCATGAGCTGAGGGTGTTGTTAACAAAAGGACTGTTATCAGGCATTTCTCTCTGATTGTCCCTTTGGTTATTTCTAAGCGATCTAATGGTGGCTATCAATGGTCCCAGCACGGGATGCATTTTTCCTCGAGATGGCGTGAATTGCCGATCCCCTTTCCATTGTCCCTGTTGCGGGCCCACCCAAGAGTCTATTGCTGCCTGGCCGGTTTCAAAATGCCTTTGCCTGCCTGTGGGGTCCTGAGCCGTGTTCACAATGTTAACTCCCTGGTCCATCGCCACGTTGAAACCAGAGCTGCGCGCGTAAATTAGCTTGGTCTTCTTTTCCCCGCCATGAAGGTCTGAGCTATCAATGCTGCCCTTTCTAAAGTCAGGTCCTTGGTCTCTATGAGCTTCCTGAAAATCCCGGCATGACTAATGCCCTCAATGAAGAAATCCCTTAACATCACCCCCCTGCAGGCATCTGTGAACTTACAGAAACGAAGTCCGAGATGTTTTGTCCCTCCCGACGCCGGTGTGTGTAGAACTGGTGCCGGGCCATGTGTACGCTACTCGCCGGTTTGAGATGCTCACTGATCAGCTGGCTGAGCTCTTTGAAGGACTTGTCCGCCGGCTTCTCGGGTGCGAGCAAGTCTTTCATCAGCGCATATGTCTTTGGTCCGCAGCTGGTCAGTAGATGCGCCCTCCGCTTGTCAGCCACTGCCGCTCCCAGCCAGTGCTTCGTGACGAAACTCTGCTGGAGACTCTCAACGAAGTCATCCCAGTCTTCACCCACACAGTAACATTCCTCTGTGCTACCTGTGGCCATCCTCGTGGTTCGGTGATTCCCGTTTCTCGTTGCCAAAATGTGGTGTCCCTGCACCTTGCTACTGAATCACACGAGGCATGTACTGCAGACACAGTCACTGCGTGAGCTTTCTTTATTCCCCAGGACCAAGAAGTGATTACCCTGAGTGGGACCCAGGTGAGGAGTGCCCAGGTGAGGAGTGTCTCCCACAAGTTCACCCCCTGTAGTCAAGGTGTGCATTTTCAGGATATATATACAGTGTACAGTGTGGTTGCATGAAGGTTACAGTTACATGATGGTTACAGTTGTATGAAGACTGCTTGCATGACAGTTTCAGCGTCAGCCTGATTGTCTGGCCCGAGTTCAGCATCCACCTCCTTGTTCTCCTCTTCCTCTCTCTCCTGAGGTGGACCAGCAGTCCCTTCTGGCAATTCTTGTCCCCTCCTGATAGCCAAGTTGTGCAGCATTGAGCATACCACCATAAATTGAGCTACATAATCAAGGTGGTATTGAAGCTCTCCTCCTGAGTGGTCCAGGCATCTAAACACTGCTTACGCACTCCAATGGTTTTCTCGATGATATTGCAATTGGCTCTGTGGCTCTCATTTAATCGCTTCTCGGCTTCAGTGTGGGTGTCACTCAGTGGGGTCATCAGCCAGGCGGCAAGGCCATATCCTTTGTCACCAAGCATCCAGCATTGACCATGTGGCTGATTGGTAAACATGTCAGATACAGCGTTCTCACACAGGATGTGAGCATCATGGATGCTGCCCGGAAATTTGGCATTCACTGCCATAATTATTTGCTGGTGGTCGACAATGAGTTGCACATTCAGGGAGTGGAATCCCTTGCGGTTCCTAAAAACCTCTGCATCCTGAAAAGGTGCCCACATCGCGGTGTGCATACAGGCTATTGATCCCTTCACTTTGGGGAAGGTAGCAATTCAGTAGAATCCTAAAGCCCTCTCAGTCTGAGCCTCCCAGGTCATAGGGAAGCTGAGAAAGTCCATCCTGCATGCGTAAAAGGTTTCAGTGACCTGTCTAATGCATGCTGAGATATAGCGCAAATGTCGCCAGCTGAGGCCTGAAATGAACCCGACGCATAGAACGAAAGTGCCGCGGTGACCATGACCTCAACGGACAGTGCAATCCTGATGGAGCTGGCAGGCTGCAGAACTCCGCTGATGAGCTGGCATATATCACTGATAACCTCCTTGTGGAAGCGCAGTCTCCAAAGGCAGGTGTTATTGGACACGTTGAGATAAGACTGCTTCTCCCTGTAAGTGCGGGGAGTGGGTGTAAGGTCTGGTCCTCCTCATCAGTCTGGCACGTCTTAGATTGGGCACATAATGCTGTCGAATATATCTTCTGCCATCTCTAGTCTACAGTATTTGCGTACTCATCAAGACAAGCTGCGAAATGACAGGCCCCATTCCAATAACTATCGGTATTACACCAATTGTTCACAAACAATAAATGTCCCCAACAGGACACCTAAATTAAATTCCAATCATCCACAGTATGATAAGATGCTTGTTCAGATGTTCACATCAACTTAAAAGATCTCCCGAGTACATCCAAACCCCCCCGACGTTGAATCAGAGCAGCGTTTTAAATGAAGTGACCTGTGATTTCGAAAATGGCGTCCATACCGCTGTGATTAGTTCAGGTGAGAGCAACTTTCTCACAGCGGTTTTTTCGGCGAGCGATATTGTCGGCGAGATGTGTGCGTGGTGCCGAAAGTAATGCTGGCCGATTTTCTGGGCATTAGTTTCGGCAAATGTGATCATTACGACAAAAAACAGTGGCCGGGCGGTGATATTAAATCTCAGTGTTAATTATGTGCAAAAATTAACGCTGGCCGATATTATGGGCATTGGTTTCGCCCAATCTGAGCTTTCCGCCAAAAAAAAGTGGGCAGGCAGTATTATTTTTTATCGGCGTTACATACATGCCGAAAGTAACGCTCGGCATTAAGTGACCTAGAAATGGCCGTTAGTTTCCATTTTATGGCTAAATGGGTGATATGAGGGCATTATACCTCATTTCAGCGTTAAAATGGATGTTAAGTGGATGGTATGCATGCAAAAATAATGGAAATCTAGCTCCATGTCCCCTAGTTTTAGTTTCCCCTATGAGTGGAAATATCCTCACTGCATCCACCTTGTCGAGCCCCCTCATTATCATAAGTTTTAATAAGATCACCTCTCATTCTTCTGAACTCCAATGTGTATAGGCCCAACCTACTCAACCTATCCTCATAACTCAACCCCCTCATCTCCAGAATCAACCTAGTGAACCCTCTCTGAACAGCCTCCAATGCAAATATATCCTTCCTTAAATACGGAGACCAAAACTGAATGCACATCTCTAGGTGTGGCCTCACCAATATCCTGTACAGCTGTAACAGGACATCTCTGCTTTTATACTCTATCCCCCTTGCAATAAAGGCCAACATTCCATTTGCCTTCCTGATTAATTGCTGTATCTGCATGCTAACTCTTTGTGTTTCATGCACAAGGGTCCCCAGGTCTCTGTACTGCAGCACTTTGCAATTTTTCTCCATTTAAATTATAATTTGCTTTTCTATCATTTCTGCCAAAGTGGATAACCTCACATTTTCCCACATTATACTCCATCTGCCAAATGTTTGCCCACTCACTTAACCTGTCTATATCCCTTTGCAGATTTTTTGTGTCCTCCTCACAATTTGCTTTCCCACCCATCTTTGACTCATCAGCAAATTTGCCTACATTCGGTCCCTTCATTCAAGTCATTAATATAGATTGTAAATAGTTGAGGACCCAACACCGATCTCTGCGGCACCCCACTAGTCACTGTTTGCCAACCGGAAAATGACCCATTTATCCTGACTCTCTGTTTTCTGTTAGTTAACCAATCCTCTCTGCATGCTAATATATTACCCCCAATCCCGTGAGCTTTTATCTTGTGCAGTAACCTCTTATGTGGCACCTTATCGAATGCCTTCTTGAAATCCAAATACACCACATCCACTGGTTCTCCCTTATCCACCCTGGTCGTTACATCCTCAAAGGCATATCGCCCACTACTGCCCACTTACCGCCCAAAAGTACAAACTTCTTCAAAAAACACCCACCTACCTCTGACATACCACTCGGTGAAAGATTCATCATTGACATACCGTCGAGCGGTTTGCACACCGTCAGCGATGTAGAATGCCCGCATATTTCCCAAAAAGTGCAAGTTTCGTGACATACTGCCGAGATACCACCGGATCTGCATACCTTCCTGGAGAAGGTGGTTTTACTCGAACGTAAGTGGGCAGGAATGGGCAGTAGTGCTCGGTTGTGACATTTTGAAATTAGGAACTGTCAGCATAAGCAGCACCTCAGTATTTCAGAGGTGAACAGTAACTTTACAGTGCAATTCACAGTGGGAAAGGTATTTTTATTGGTACTGAGTACATTATTAAGATAGAAGGCATCTGAGTTAATAGTTTTCTCATTGAAAGATCATTTGAGTTTATCTCAGTGATTTGAGGAGATTCTGGAGATTTAAAAAAAAAGTACTATCTCAGCCTGTCTTGCTGACTACTTGTTTAATGCAGGATCCAGATGGGAGAAGGTTTATTGAGCAGAGTTATCAGGGTAATAGGGGAGATTGCAGACTGATGAGGAGGAGGAGGAGGCCTTACCCTCCAAAGGATTTTCAGGGAGAAGCGTTCATACTTGGACCTGACCGATCGACAGTGCGTTCGAAGGCTGCGCTTCCAAAAAGAGGTGATCAATGAGATTTGCCAGCTCATTAAGGCAGACCTGCAGCCCAGTACCACCAACATTACTGCACGCTCTGTCGAGATGAAGGTGACTGTGGCACTTTCCTTTTATGCATGTGGCTCTTTTCAGGCATCAGCTGGGGACATATGCTGCATTTCTCAGCACACTACTCATCGCTGCATTCGACAGGTAACCGAAGCACTGTATGCACACCTGATGGAATTTATAAACTTCCCAATGTCCAGGGAGGCACAGAGTGAGAGGGCTTTGGGATTTGCACACATTGCCAGCTTCCCCAAGGTGCAGGGTGCTGTTCATTGTACCCATATTGCCCTGCGAGCACCATTACAGGAGGCGGAGTGGTACCGAAACCGTAAGGGATTCCACTCCATCAACTTGCAACTTGTCTACGAGCATACACAGCGCATAATGGCAATGAATGCCTACTTTCCAGGGATCATCCATGATGCGCACAGCTTGTGTGGCTGACCTGTTGAAGTCTGAGCCACAAGGTAAATGCTGGATGCTGGGGGACAAAGGGTACGGCCTCGCCACCTGGCTTTTGATCCCCCTGCGCCCTCAGACAGAAGCCGAGCAACGATTTAATAGGAGCCATATAGCCACACGTAATATTATCGAAAAGACAATTGAAACAGCACTTTCGATGCTTGGACCACTCGGGAGGCAGGTTGCAATACCACACTGAGCAGGTTGCTCAGTTCACAGTGGTGTGCTGTATGTTGCATAATTTAGCAATCATGTGGGGACAGGAATTACCACAGGGGACTGCGGGACCACCTGAGGAGAGACTGCAGAGATGGAGGAGGAAGAAGAGAAAAATGAGGGGTAGCAGGATGAGGAGGAGCTTCCAGAGCAACTCATGACGCCCCCCGCCCCCCCGCCCCCCCGCTAACACCACAGCAGAGGGCACGCAGAGTATATGCCACTGCAAAATTGTTACGTCAGCAGCTCATAAATAAACGCTTTGCTTGAATGTGGGAGCTGCGTTTTGGGACCCTGGTGATTGTTACCCCAAAAGTTTGACACTGTACAAGAGTGCTTAAATTCAATTCAAACATTTATATAAAAATGTAAAACATATAGGACAATTGTAAAACTTTGTAAAACTTATAAATATAACTTTGAACAACTGCAACAACTTTAACAACTTGAAATAAACTTTTAAGAATCAAACTTCAACTATTTTAAATTAACAATCAACACTTGACTACAACAAAGCACCCTTTACTGTCCTCGACCTCGAACTACCCCACCCTTTGGACTCACCCCCCCTTTCTTACTCCCGCCTTTCCTTTTCCCACTGCCCCTGAGCCCAGACCTCCCCGTGGTGGTACCAAGCCGGCATGCAGCAGTGCACCCCAAGTGCTGTTGCTGTCGTTGGGGGTCAGATATTGCAGGTGCAATGAATGGGGCCTCAGGAGAAGCTCGTGATCTGGAAGTCATGGCTTCAGGGCTGGAAGCTGCTGGCAGCTCCCCACCCTCAGGTGCTGTCGACCCGACTACTCTGGCACGGGGGGATTCCACGCCATGTCCCGATCCCGTCGATTGCCACATAGCATCGATGGAGTCAGAGGTTTGCTCCATTGCGGTGATCAGACGCAATATATCCTTCGACTGTCGTTCTGATAGCGCCGCGATGTTTCCTGCTACCATAGCCATGGCCTTGAGCAACTTTTGACTTATGTCGATGTTGGCCTGTGACAGACGCACCAAGCCCTGGTACACGCCTAACTGCCTTGCAGCAACGGACTTTTGCTGCACCAACATCCGTCGCTGCGGCAAAGGAGCTGCAATGCTGGGCATGCCTTGCTGCAGACCTCTTGGTCCTGCAATATCCGAGGAGGCATGGGGGTATCCCCTGAATATAGAGTCAATGGTGGAGGATGTTCCAGTTGGCCCAGATGGAACTGTTATATCCTTCTCCGTCTCCACCCGCACCTCCACCTCCACTGGCTTCAGGATGAGCTGTTCTTCCTCTTCCTCTTCATCATCTCTGGCAGGGGTGAAGTCGGGAGAGGGCTGGGTGATGCCAGAGATGGAGGCAGTGGGTCTGTCATCGGTTTTTCTGCAGAGGTCTGGTCTGAATCCTCAGAGTCTGGAAGTACAAAACAAGATTTAAAAGTGCTTGGCACCAGGGCAGGGGTCAGGGTTACTTGAGTACATGAGTACAGTAACGTAGCGCAGTCTTACATAAATGTCCACCACTGCTGCATTACTGCATTACATATCGTAGACAGACAAGACATGTATACATATACATGGCATTACATGCCCCCAACATTGCAGTACTTAACATGAGCCCAACATTATAGTGCAATGAACTTACATTACATTATATGAGGGAAGGATGCAAAATTCATAAAAACGCCCCCCCGCCCCCACCCCCCTCAGTGTTTGGGCTCATTCAAAAGGAAATTTAATTTGGGACTATCTACCGGAAAGTTTGAAATCCTAAAGTGCTTTTGGAAGAAACTACGAACATTAATCAAATTTTGGATTTTAAAAGACAAATCCGAGCCTGTGGACGGGCCTAAAGAACTAAGGAAGCCCACTTGATTATTGGAACTGTCTATGTGTTGAGACTAAATTAACTTGTCTGGAGGAATGAACATTCTAAAACCCTTCTCCACAAGAGACATTTACATTACAACAATAACTCAGAGATGGCCAGCCATCAAACCAAACTGAGAAAAGCCATCTTCAACATGAATAAGAACAAAGGGCCCACTACAGCCTGTATGCGAAAAACCAAGTACAAAAGAACATTGCGATTACCAAGCTAATTTTTCCATCAGGAAATAGATTTAGAAATGCAACCCACCCAAGACATATTAACTTTTAACAAGCCCGCCAAAATATTACAAAGAAAAGTCAAGCTTGCCAAATTTAAACAAAGAACTCTGAACTGATTCGGCGGGAAGATTAGAACAACTCAAATCGTATAACTGGCCCCCTGTTTTAAAAGAGGAAATGCCATATTGCTCGTGCTAGACCACGCTGATGTCAACAAGACAGGGAGAGAAACCAACGCGACAGTTGTAAACTAACTTCTCCAGCCTCGAAATCCTGAAGTTCTGAAGGAAGTAAGAACATCACCATCGTGGCAGCACCCAACCACAGCCAACGTGGTACCAACAAAAACCCACTGCGATTGACCAAACTCAAAACAAAACTTCAACAGGAAGAAACCGAAGAATCGAAAGTTTCCACTCTACAATCTAAGACCTGACTACCAACAGATGAAAACATTACCTAAAGAGACTTTGAACCTATTTCTAACGAAGAAAACCAGGTACTTACCCCATAGATCCAAAACGCGCCTTACCGCATCAGCGGACTCAACCCAACTGAAGATTGCGCAGTAAGAAGTCTTCTCCAATGTTCGGGGTATGGCAAGCAGAACCTACAGAATTCAATGAACCCCGAAATCATGAACCACCACTAAATGACCAGAAAGGATTGGTAAGCATAGTCCCTGTCTGCCCTGGAGTCTAACCTAGCTAGAATTAGGTATTGGGAGGTGGGAGGTGTAATTTTTATTGTAATCCCCTTTGAATGTGTAATGTATTATTTTTTATTAGAATGATTATAAGTTTGACATTGTATTTTCTTGTCTGTAATAAAATCAAAATTCTTTTGCACCAAACCAGTTGTCCTTTGGATTTTATCACATCCCCCAAATAAACCCAGAGTTTAGAACCCAAAAGAGTGGGAGTGATTAAAACTGCTCAAGTAGGTCAGAGGTGAACCTAATCCCTGGGACCACCCCTTACAAAATGGCGACCGCTACAGGACTCTTGTACAAGGGGTGTGATGCAGAGAGTGCTAGTTTGGGGCAAAGAACCAAGATGGAAGAGAGGATTTCCTCCTATGTGTATAAGAAGGTCAATGTCACTAAAGAATGGGTGCTTAGTCTATTGCATGCTGAGCGTCCAGCTGATTCTGTAGCCCAGTGAACAGCAAGCAAGGATCACAAAGAAGCAGTAGAGAAGGCAATTTGGTTGGTCTGTCTACAGCGACAGGTCCAACTCCGAGACAAAACCAATGAGACACTACAGGTAGAGTTATGGGAATGCGCAGAGAACTATCAGGAAAGGGTTGTGGCAGAAGAAAGGTTATGGGGAGAACTCCGTAAGCTAAAACAGGAAAGGACCCAGATAATGGAAAGGTTTAAAAACAGTCAGGTCTATTTTCAATGTCAGGTTACCGAGACCAAAAATAATGAAAGGTCACTGAGGGAGGAAAGCACTTACCTCACCCTACAAGTAAAAGAGCTTCAGGAAAGATTAAAAGATGTGCAGGCAGTGTATAAAGTAGCTAGCACTAATGGGTTTGAATCAGGAGACTACGGTCCCTGCCAGCAACAAATCAAAAGTTTAAACCTTGCTCTGTCCATGGCATGGTATGTCTAATAAGCCTGGGTAAGCTCCAGATAAGCCTGGAAGAGAAGGAAGAAACTGTTCAGCCACCACCTGTGGCACCGGTGACTACACTGGTGCAGCAGCAGGAGAGGCGAATGAGCTGTGAGGCAGACAGGGATAGTGAACCACCACCACCTGTGGCACCGAGTTTCAGCTCGGTCTGGCAGCAGGGAGGAGGGGTTGGCGAGCCAGGGCAGGGAGAGCCAGAACCAGGACCAATGTGCCCGGTCCGGCAACAGAATTTTGGCCTGCCCACCGTTGCCAGGGGTCCAGGGCCCCTGGAAAGTCAGTTTGTGGTCCCCCATACTCCCCACCAGCCTAGGGCTATGATAAGCCACTTGGGAAAGCTAACTCCAAAGGGAGACCCCTCCGTTCACTTTATGGAGATGGAACAGGCAGGGGATATTAATGGGTGCGATGATGCAGAAATGGCAAAGATGCTCCTACTATCCCTGGACAGCAAGCTGTACCAGTCCCTCTCTACTGAGAGCAAAAGGGGACGGAGAACACTTTCTGCCATCCAGAAAGACATTTTAGAAGCCTTAATGGAAGTCCCTTCTCCAGAGTAGAGAAAACGGTGCAGCTCGCAGGGGAAACCCCACAGGCATTCGCAGACTGACTGTGGCCTGTGTCCCAGAGCGCCTGTAGTGGGGACATAGACAGAGATCACTTAAGCCCGGACAAGTTAGCACACTAGCTTCGAAGCCTAGTAGATAACAGTTTACCCCGAATAAGAACCAAGGCTGAGGCCTGATTCGACCCAAGAGATCCCCAAGCCACTGAATAGGGAGTGCTTAGGCAACTGACCCTAGCTTACCAGAACGGCAGAGGGACGGAAGAGTTCCCACAAAAGGGAAGGGTTCACGAAATCCGACCTAGCCAAGATAAGAGGGAATGGCGCCATGAGGGGGGCAACCCCTCCGATACAAAACGTACCTGCTTCGGTTGCGAAAAAAGTGGGCACTGGAGAAAGGATTGTAGAAATCCCTGGAAGAGTAGCGCAGGGAAGAGTTCTCCAGCCCCGGCCAAAAGGGCCGAGACAGATAAGCCAGTCCCTTCCCACTCATTCGATACCTTCCTAACCGCACTCCGAACCATGTTAGATGGCCCTAGGATGGTAGCCATCGCCAGCGGTACCGAAATCCCATCTGCCCCCTCCCAACCAAAACTGTGGCTAGGACAGGCACAGCCTGTCCACCTGTGTTCCCTTGAGTTTGATGCGTGGGGGAGACCGACCGTCCAGATGGAGGTGGAAAAGGTGAAAGGGACTTACCTGCTGGACACCGGTGCCTCAAGCACCCTTGTCTATGCAGCTAACCCCGCCACCTCACCTCTGTCTAACAGGGTCCCCTACAGCTTGGTGGGTTTCACAAGCACTGAACAGACTGGCTCATTCTCCGTTCCGCTCTCCATTCATTTAGGTACACTCCACACTAAGTGGACTTGTGTCCTGATGAAATGGGAGCAGGAAGGGAGAGGGATCCTGAGGGCTGACTTCATCCTAGGCCGCGGGATCCAAATGGATTTAAGAAACCACTGTCTTTGGGGGTCAGTCTGTAAGGGACAGGAGAATGAGGTCATGGTTATCCCGGGAAAACAGGGAAAAGGGACGGTGTGCACCATGAAACCAAAGGAGGGTTACGACCTTGAATCACTGATCAGTAACACTCCAATAGAATATCAAGAATATGTGAGGAAAAACCTTGCAGCTTTTTCCACTCACAAACACAACTGTGAGAGAATAAATGGGGTCAAGGTTAGCATAGATGGGGAACCCATGACCCGACCACAAAAACGTACAACTTCCCCAGGGAGGCGGAGGCAGACATGGAAACAGCCTTGGGTTCTCTGGTTAAACAGCGGGTATTGAGACCAATAGCTACCCATGTGAACTCTCCATTGTGGCCGGTTAAGAAACCGGACAACTCCTGGGGAGCCACGGTGGACTATTGAGTACTCAAACGTAACATCCCTGCCTGTGCACCCATCGTTGCTGCTGTCGCCGACCTCATTGGAAGTATCCCAGCCTCCGCGACCACCTTCACGGTGCTGGATATTTCCAACTGGTTCTGGTCCATACCTTTAAGAAGGAAAGATCAGTACAAGTTTACTTTTACCTTTAAAGGACAGCAATACACTTGGAACTGTCTCCCTCAGGGCTTCCACAACAGCCCCAGTATTTTCCATCAGTGTATGGCCAACTGTTTAAAGAGCTTCAGCAGACCCCAGCAGCTCATACAGTATGTGGATGACCTGCTCCTGTTCACCGATGATGCTGAGGAGCATGGCCCACTGCTGGCTGAACTGCTGGAGCTGCTGAAAGAAGAAGAGTTTAAAGTAAACCCCAAGAAGGCACAGATCGGCCTGAAGGAAGTAAAATTCCTGGGACTGGCTGTGCGCTCTGGGGAAAGAGCCATTGACAAAGCTAGAAGGGAAGCAGTGCAGAAGTTACCTGCCCCCAACACATTAACAGGAGTAAGATCTTTTCTAGGGCTAACCGGGTACTGCAGAGATTTCATTTAGGATTATGCAGCCACAGCAGCCCCTCTGCTCCGACTCCTACACAAGGGAGTGGAGTGGGAATGGGACAAAAGTTGCAAGACAGCATTTATCCAACTCAAGAAAGACCTGCAGACCACGTCAGCTCCAGGGGCCATCGATGAGGGTGAAGAGTTTTCCTGGAGGTAGCAGACAGTAGAGAAAGCCTGAGTGCAGTACTGCTCCAAGAGCAGCACGGCCAGCTGAGGCCAGTGGTCTACTCCTCCAGCATTCTCACCGACGTGGAGAAGGGATACTCCAACTGTGAGAAGTATTTCCTAGCCACTCACTGGGCTGTGATAAGATCATTGATCTTCACAGGGGGGTCCCCTATCACATTCCTTACCCACCATACAGCCACCCAAATGCTCCTGGATGGGAGAATCAAGGACAGGACAATGAGCAGTGCCTGCATTGCTCGCTGGACCCTGCTCCTCTCTCAAATGGACCTAAGGGTAAAGGGTCTCTGCGAGCCAAGACTTGCAGCCAACATGATTTATCCAGTGACAGCCCACTGATGTTCTGTAGAAGGGGTATGGGAAATTAAAATAGGTTTTCGGGCTGGGTAACACCCCACAGGCCAAAAGATCTATGTGGACGGTTCAAGCACAGTATCTGCGGGTGTACGACTCACAGGCTGCGGAGTTTATGACCCCGGCAGGCATTGGCCTGGCGATTAAACTCCTCAGTACTATGAGCGCCCAGCATGCTGAACTGTCTGTGGTGGTGTACGTAGTCACACACCCTGAAGAATTCCCTACCCCATTACCCCATACACGGTTTGTTCGGACAGTATGTTCACATGCAATTCATGTACGGAGTCCCTGGCTATCTGGTCCCGCCATGGATACACATCCGCAGACGGGAGACCCCTGACAATTAAGCCCCTACTGGAAAAGATCATGAAAGCCATAGGGGAGGAAGGGAATATCTATATACATAAGGTGAAGGCACATTCCGCCACCGAACCCCGTAGTGAGGGAAACCAGCAAGTTGACATGTTGGCCAAGCAAGGTGCCCGCACAGACAAATTCTGGGATCCGTACAACCCAGGACCCATTGCAGCGGTTAGGGGCAGGGTGGGGATGGCAGGGAAGGCAGGGGTAGACGGTTTAGACCCAAGACCCCGTCCTCAAAACTGTCCTGAACATGCTAGCTAAAGGGAAGAGGATAGATGGCCCGTATCGCACCACAGCAATCGCCGTTAAAGAAGGCATGCTGTTCAGGGGAGAGCAATGGGTAGTACCGCAACAACACCGGAGAGAATTCCTCCAGCTGGCCCACAAGGGTCCAGGAGCAGGACACTCTCACCTGAGACCACTTGGCAACGAGTGGAACAGGCAGGGTGGTGGCCAGGACTCAGGGAAGACGTCCGCGAGTTCTGTGCTAGCTGTGTGGTGTGCACTGCCAACAACACCGACCACCAGAAAAGAAAGGTGTCTGTGGGATAAATCAGGAGGGTAGAGGGACCCTGGCAGTCGGTCCAAATCGATTACATCTGGCCCCTACCCACTGCCCAGGGAGGCTACAAGTACTGCCTAGTCTTTGTGGATGTATTCACCAAATGGGTGGAAGCTTTCCCATGCCGAACAGCAACTGCCCTGGGAACAGCCAGGATCCAGGTCAGAGAAGTGTTCTCCCGATAGGGACTACCACAATATGTGGAGTCCGACGGGGAGCCACTTCACCGGGCAGGTAATGCAGAAGACCCTTAAGGTACTTGGCATCAAAAGAAAATAGCACGTCGCCCACAACCCGCAGTCATCCCCGGGCCTGTGGAGCGTTTAAACTGCACTATCAAAGAAAGGCTGCGCAAAGAGACAGGGGACTCACCCAAAGGGTGGGTAGAGGTCCTACCATTGGTCCTCATGGGGATCCAGGCCAACCAGTCAAAGAGCACGGGGTACTCCCCGTACGAGCTCATGACCGGCAGAGCCATGCGAACCCCCACCCATGTGTTAGCCCCGGTACTTACGGAAGGTCAGCTTAGGGAAGTGAACCAGGACAGCTTTGTCAGGAATTTGTTTGAACACCTTAAACAGATTCACTGGCAGGCTGCTAACAACATGGGAAAACAGCATCGGAACAACCGACTGTTGCTAGAGCCACGCAAACACCATGAGTGGGAGATAGGGGACCAGGTTATGGTAAGGAACTATGCTAGAGTAGGGGTCTTTGAGGCACTGTACATGGGACCATACCACATTGTCGACAAGGTCTATGCCATAAAATTGCCCCGCCATACAAAGTGGTTCCACATAAACCAGTACAAACTTTTCAACCCAGGGGCAGCAGCTAAACGTCAGGGACAGATAAAAACTGTAAACCGTACTAAAGACAGGGACCTCCAGCCAGCAGCCCCCAACTGTGGAATTCCCACAGGGGATGTGGTAGACCCAGAAACTGTACCTAGAGGGGCGGTGGACTGTGTTACTGGAGGAGCTGTCCCCCCAATCACTTGGGACTCGGACGCAGCCCCAGTAGCCAGAGCCTTAAGAAGGACTCCCCGCACACCACGGCCAAAGACACCGTGGTCACCAGCGCCCCAATTTGAATGGTTTAGCCCCGGGAAAGGGACCAGCCGCAAAAGGGCACCTAAGGTCAGAGACCAGCCCACGAGCAGGGACACCCAGCCAGTAGCCTCGGACAACGAGGGACCCTCAGAAGAGATAGCGGTGGACCAGTCACCAAGTGAGAGTCCCCAGCCCATAGCCCTCGACCAGGCAGAACAACCCAAAGAAGCGATGTGCTGCAGCACCAGGGGGGATGTTTCCCCCGATAGTGTGGGACTCAAACCCACCTCCGGTCAGGACACTTTGGTCCGGCGGTACAGGCCGACCTATTACCGGCCTCGCTGGACACCCAGCGGAAAAAGAAGAAAGAAAGAAGGCAGGAATTAACCTGGCCACCCGGAGACGGGTGGCAGATGTACATATATAGTAAAATATGAATTTAAGAATGTTTAGTGAATAATTTAGAGTAGTGTAAGATTATCTGTGTAATGATAAATATATATATGTATTAGTAACAGGGGTAAGGAAAAGAATCTACCTGTGCAACAGGCCGGGTAATACCCGGGAGTAAGAAGAATCTATCGGTATAGCTAGTAAGGAAGCACCGGTGAGATAACAAACCAAATGGCTGTGAGATAAAAGTTAGAAGCAGACATCAATCCACAAGGAACTGAATTCGACAGCCAGTCGATTAAAGACTATACTATGTCTGAAAGGAAGAGAGCCCAATTTGGAACCCGGTCTTTTTTGTCAAGCCAGAGAGTTTTCTCAGGGCTGGACAATCTGTTTTGTATGCCCCTACAGAAAAGAGAACAGTGTGAAAAGGATCCTGTTCCTGCTCGCCCTGATAAGGATGAGCAACGGCAACCGAGGAGACGTGGAAGAATCCCTCATTTACGGGTGTTCAGGAGAAAGAGCACCGATCGTAACCGCCAGGAGTGACACCCCAGGCGTGGAAGAAATTGCCGTTTGCGCCCACAAGGGAAGATGGCCAGGATGGCTGGGATCTAATTCTACCTGCTACACCAGCCAGGAAAGTTTTACCTACGGGGAGTCCTCAGTTCCATACCCCCGGATACGGATCATCGCTGCCTGAATCAATGTTACAGAGGGAAAACGTGTATGTTTGACTTGCAAAGGAAACGTTCCCCTGGGAAGATGGTGGTGGCTCAGAAAACTCAGCAAGAATACATGGGACCAGGAATCGGACTGGAAAAGACTCGGTAATGATACGTACCGCATCATCACGGGGACACGGGGAGGAGTAAAAGTGTGTTGGGACAAATAGTGGGAATCCGAACAAATAGCGGGAATTTATGCTTGCATGTGGGGATCAGAGGATATTTGTCCCACAGGCATATCGATCGCCTTCGCCAGGCAATGGCAAGATGAAGGGGAAGGGATGGGGTGGGATTCTAGCCTACACGGGTGCATGGTCCCACACTCCCCACTCCCAATTAACGCCACTGAACTAAGAGCACACATTAAGAAACCCCTGCCCACAACCCCGCCAGTACACACAGTAATAGAAAGGTGTCCTCCCACCACCAAGGGACCTGGGAACGGAGTAGTATTGGTACCGACCGAAAAGGTGTACCAGGGGGGACATTATGCAGTAGCTTCAGTAATTTTAAACCTTACCAAGGTACACCTACCTGCATGGTGCCCGAAGGACACAGAGCTGCTATACCAGGCCCTACTGAGAGACATGTTCAAAACATTTTATGAGTTAGACTTTGGAAATGTAGACAAAGCAGAACTATACACCCTAAACGCTAGGGGCACCAGGGGTTCGGGGAGACCTAAAAGGGGAATCATAAATGAAATTTTTACTGCCTACAATACAGGGTCCTCTGTAATAAATAGCCGAGATGATGTAGCACTACAAACATAGATAAACGGTTTAAAGAACCAATTGAGGAAAATCCTGAAACAAGAGAACACAGTAGTTGGTTCAGAACTACACGAGGACCAGGTTATGACTGTCCAGTTAAAGGAAATTGTGGCCGAGCTGGAAAAACATGCACAGACAGTGAATGCACTCATACGGGACCATAGAAACACTTTGGACCAGGCTGTACAGAACGAGGTGTACGTACCATATGGGGCATGGTTGTTGGGCGAGGGCCGCAACAACCTGGAGGATTTAAAACAAGATTTAGTCCCCTCTTGGATCAGGAACAAGCACCTCGCAGCCCTCCACCCATACAGCAATTCACTAAGCCCGTGCCAGCTCCGCCTAGCCTCTGAAGCCTACCCTGTCCCAGTAGACTGTGGGAAATCTAACCACACCATTATGGGAATCGTACTAAGGATGCCGGTCATGAGTGGGACAGCCCAACCCGCACCGGTATACCGGGTGGAGAACATTGGAGTTATTCAGGGAGGTGCACACATTCATTTCGCAGCAGTCCCACCCTATGTCATAAAGTGGGAACACACTTTAACGGGTACTGACCTCTCTGGGTGCCAGAGCCGGGGTACACACGTAATACTGTGTCCCCAGTACTTGAGTGCCCATTTAAAGTCACAGTGTGGGTTTAAAGCTACTGGCGCACAGTCTATTAACTGCACCATGGAGGTAATGGCACAAGACCATGTCCCTCCACAGGTAGCATACATAGGGGGTGGGACATATTGTGTCACCACCAGTGTGCCCCACTACCAACATGGACACTTCTGGTGTCCGGTGAGTGACAGCAGTTTTTGCTTCAAATCTGAGGCATCAGTTCAAGTGGCCCAGGAACGGATTGTCCCCATTCCTGAACTCTCCACTGTCCACCTTGCTGTGAAGGAAAACATGACAAACCTGCAGGATTATGTTGTACATTTTGGCTATGCAATTCCCCCTCTATCCGAACATCTTACCGCTCTGCTAAAAGCTGTAATTATCTCACAAAAACACTTCTACACTGTAGAACAGAAAACAACTGAGATAGGGAAAAAGATTCTCGAGATCACCATTCCGCCTTGGTGGGACCTTTTCAGAAATATAGAAGTCCCAGTCTGGATCCGAATCGCTTCCCACACTTTAGTTATCTGTCAACTTGCAATTATTCTTCACTTATGGTGTCTCACTTGCCGAGTGAAACGCAGAGGCCATCAGGTCAGGCACCAAAGGATACTGTATGCTCCTTGGCCGAACTTGGGAATCGTGCAGGGAGGGGTGACACCATACTACCATGTTTAATTTGTGTTTGAATTTACCTGCTGTAAACCGTAAAATGTCGAGTGTTGTAAGAATATTACTCAAAATGTGTTTGCCTATTGACCTTTTATTTTTACTGGACTCAAAATGTATTTGACTATGTACCTTTATACTTACTGAACATAAAGTTGTGTTTGACTCTATACCGTTATTTTACTGTGAAAACCGAGTAAAAGAGGGGCATCGTACCCGCTCTATGCTGTAACCGAATTTAGTGATTGTATTCGCCTGTGAATTGCATTGCATTTTAAAGGGGGATGCACGTCAATGTTTAGCTAGTATAAATGAAGGGAAGGTTGACTCTCGGCATCAGGAATTTTGCTTACCTTGTTTGACACTCAAGAGTGTGGAGTGTCAACAGGGGGGACTGAAGGATGCAAAATTCACGAGACCGCACCCCCCCCCCCTCAGTGTTTGGGCTCATTCAAAAGGAAATTTAATTTGGGACTATCTACTGGAAAGTTTGAAATCCTAAAGTGCTTATGGAAGAAACTACGAACTTTGATCGAATTTTGGATTTTAAAAGACAAATTCGAGCCTGTGGGCGGGCCTAAAGAACTAAGGAAGCCCACTTGATTATTGGAACTGTCTAGGTGTTGAGACTAAGTTAACTTGTCTGGAGGAATGGACATTCGAAAATCCTTCTCCATAAGAGACATTTCCATTACAACAATAAATCAGAGATGGCCAGCCATCAAGCCAAACTGAGAAAAGCCATCTTCAACATGAATAAGAACAGAGGGCCCACTACAGCCTGTATGCGAAAAACCAAGTACAAAAGAACATTGCGATTACCAAGATAATATTTCCATCAGGAAATAGATTTAGAAATGCAACCCACCCAAGACATATTAACTTTTAACAAGCCCACCAAAATATTACAAAGAAAAGTCAAGCCCGCCAAATTTAAACAAAGAACTCTGAACTGATTTGGCGCAAGATTAGAACAACTCAAGCCGTATAACTGTCCCTGTTTAACAGAGGAAATGCCATATTGCTCGTGTTAGACCATGCTGATGTCATCAAGACAGGGAGAGAAACCATGCGACAGTTGTAAAATAACATCTTCAACCTCAAAGTCCTGAAGTCCTGAAGGAAGGAAGAACATCACCATCGTGGCAGCAACTGACCACAACCAACGTTGTACCAATAGAAAACCACCGTGATTGACCAAACTCGAAACAAAACTTCAACAGGAAGAAACCGAAGAATCGAAAGTTTCCACTCTACAATCTAAGACCTGACTACCAACAGTTGAAAATTTACCTAAAGAGACTTTGAACCTATTTCTAACGAAGAAAACCGGGTACTTACCCCATAGATCCAAAACGTGCCTTACCGCATCAGCGGACTCAACCCAACTGAAGATTGCGCAGTAAGAAGTCTTTTCCGACATTCGGGGTATCGCAAGATAATCTACAGAATTCATTGAACCCTGAAATTGCGAACCACCGCTAACTGACCAGAAAGGATTGGGAAGCATAGTCCCTGCCTGCCCTGGAGTCTAACCTAGCTAGAATTAGGTATTGGGAGGTGCGAGGTGTAATTTTTACTGTGACCCCCTTTGAATGGGTAATGTATTGTTCTTTATTAGAGTGATTATAAGTTTGACATTGTATTTTCTTGTCTGTAATAAAATCAAAGTTCTTTTGCACCTAACCAGTTGTCCTTTGCACTTTATCACATCCCCCAAATAAACCCAGAGTCTAGAACCCAAGGGAGTGGAAGCGAGTAGAACCGCTCAAATAGGTCAGAGGTGAACCTGGCTCCCAGGACCACCCCCTTACAAGAGGCCAACATTACAGTTACAGTTACATTACATGACACTACACAGACCGGGGATTGTATTGAACTGACCATCCTAATTAGCAATCTTGTTATGCGAGGCCCCTTGGGGAAGAGTGACTATAATATGGTAGAATTCTTTATTAAGATGGAGAGTGATATTGTTAATTCAGAGACAGGGTCCTGAACTTAAAGAAAGGTAACTTTGATGGTATGAGATGTGAATTGGCTAGAATAGACTGGCGAATGATACTTAAAGGGTTGACGGTGGATAGGCAATGGCAAATTAGGGATAGTGTTAAATCCAAGGAAGAGGCATATAAATTGGTCAGGAAAGGCAGCAAACCAGAGGACTGTGAGAAATTTAGTATTCAGCAGAGGAGGACAAAGGGTTTAATTAAGAGGGGCAAAATAGAGTATGAGAGGAAGCTTGCTGGAAACATAAAAGCTGACTATGTGAAGAGAAAAAGATTAGTGAAGACAAACGTAGGTCCCTTGCAGTCAGAATCAGGTGAATTTATAATGGCAACAAAGAAATGGCAGACCAATTGAACAAATACCTTGGTTCTGTCTTCATGAAGGAAGACATAAATAACATTCCGGAAATACTAGGGGACCGAGGGTCTAGCGAGAAGGAGGAACTGAAGAAAATCCTTATTATTCAGGAAATTGTGTTAGGGAAATTGATTGGATTGAAGGCCGATAAATTCTCAGGGCCTGATAGTCTGCATCCCAGAGTACTTAAGGAAGTGGCCCTAGAAATAGTGGATGCATTGGTGATCATTTTCCAAGAGTCTATCGACTCTGGATCAGTTCCTATGGACTGGAGGGTAGCTAAAATAACACCACTATTTAAAAAAGGAGGGAGAGAGAAAATGGGTAATTATAGACCAGTTAGCCAGACATCAGTAGTGGGGAAAATGTTGGAATCAATTATTAAGGATGAAATAGCAGCGCATTTGGAAAGCAGTGACAGGATCGGTCCAAGTCAGCATGGATTTCTGAAAGGGAAATCATGCTTGACAAGCCTTCTAGAATTTTTTGAGGATGTAACTAGTAGAGTGGACAAGGGAGAACCAGTGGATCTGGTGTATTTGAACTTTCAAAAGACTTTTGACTAGGTCCCACACAAGAGATTGGTGTGCAAGATTAAAGCACATGGTATTGGGGGTAATATACTGACGTGGATGGAGAACTGGTTGGCAGACAGGAAGCAGAGAGTCGGGATAAACGGGTCCTTTTCAGAATGGCAGGCAGTGACTAGTGGGGTGCCGCAGGGCTCAGTGCTGGGACCCCAGCTCTTTACAATATACATTAATGATTTAGACGAAGGAATTGAGAGTAATATCTCCAAGTTTGCAGATGAAACTAAGCTGGATGGTGGTGTGAGCTGTGAGGAGGATGCTAAGAGGCTGCAGGGTGACTTGGACAGGTTAGGTGAGTGGGCAAATGCACAGCAGATGCAGTATAATGTGGATAAATGTGAGGTTATCCACTTTGGTGGCAAAAACACGAAGGCAGAATATAGAAACATAGAAACATAGAAAATAGGTGCAGGAGCAGGCCATTCAGCCCTTCTAGCATGCACCGCCATTCAATGAGTTCATGGCTGAACATGAAACTTCAGTACCCCCTTCCTGCTTTCTCGCCATAACCCTTGATCCCCCGAGTAATAGAAACATTATCTGAATGCCGGTAGATTAGGAAAAAGGGAGGTGCAACGAGACCTGGATGTCATGGTACAGCAGCCATTGAAGGTTAGCATGCAGGTGCAGCAAGCGGTGAAGAAGGCAAATGGCATGTTGGCCTTCATAGCTCGGGGATTTGAGTATAAGAGCAGGGAAGTCTTGCTGCAGCTGTACAGTGCCTTGTTGAGGCCTCATCTGGAATATTGTGTTCAGTTTTGGTCTCCTAATCTGAGGAAGGACATTTTTGCTATTGAGGGAGTGCAGCTAAGGTTCACCAGACTGATTCCCGGGATGGCAGGACTGACATATGAGGAGAGACTGGATCGGCTGGGCCTATATTCATTGGAATTTAGAAGAATGAGAGGGGATCTCACAGAAACATGTAAAATTCTGACGGGACTGAACAGGTTAGATGCAGGAAGAATGTTCCCGATGTTGGGGGAGTCCAGAACCAGGGGTCACAGTCTAAGGATAAGGGGTAAGCCATTTAGGATCGAGATGAGGAGAAACTTCTTCACTCAGAGAGTTGTTAACCTGTGGAATTCCCTGCCGCAGAGAGTTGTTGATGCCAGTTCGTTAGATATAGACAAGAGAGAGTTGGATATGGTCCTTACGGCTAAAGGAATCAAGGGGCATTTAGAGAAAGCAGGAAAGGGATACTGAGGTGAATGATCAGCCATGATCTTATTGAATGGTGGTGCAAGCTCGAAGGGCCGAATGGCCTACTCCTGCACCTATTTTCTATCTTTCTATGTTTCTATCCTGTGTGGGTGGGTCAGCTCCTCCGTCGGTGGTGGCACGGTTGCTATCCCCAACCAACGACAGGGCACGGATCTCAATCTCCATCAAAGGTTCTTGCGTCAGGGGTCCTCCCCCCGTACACCGCTGATCGACTGCTATTGCAAATGTTTTCTTCTGCAGAAAGTAAAGTAATTGAAAGTAAAAATGTTCAATCCATTTAACATCACAGCCACACAGGTTCACACACACACACACATGCAGCCACACACACATACACACGCACATTAAAACACTGGGTTGATCCTCTAGTCATTGCCTGAAACGCACAAATACTTCGCCGTAACCTTGGGATAAATAACATAATCCGTGTGACACTGAACCTCCATTTATATGGTACTTGGCACATGGGGGGTGCATAAATAAAATCATGACTTACTCTTGCCACCCTCACCAGGTCGTTCCACCTCTTACAACACCTTTCTCCACTGTGTACCATTATACTTGTGGAGGAGACAGCCTCCCTGATCTTGTCCCATATTTTGTTGTACTCCTTTGGGGGTGGGGCTTTCCGCGACCACCTTGCGTTAATTCGGAGTATCGCTCCGTGATATTCTCCAGTAAGGCTGGTAGCTCCATCTCGTCGAAGGCAGGTGCCCTCAACCTCCTGTCCTTCTCAATATTCCTGCACTTCGACTTCTTTTTCAGCATTTCCATTATATTTATATTTATTTCTTCATTATATGATTTTTTATTTATAAAATATGTATTATTATTATTATTGATATTGTATTGTTATTATTTGTTATTAATATTATTTGACTCTGGAATCTCTGATGAAAACAACTGACCCTAGAATACTTTGCTACTCCTTCTCACTCTCTTTCCCTTGACTTCAACTTTCTGCGCATGCGCAGGTGACCCCTGACGCCTGAAATCGCAGGGGAAAAGCATCTGTGAAAAAAAGCAGAGAAATAAATTTGCGCATGCGCAGTGCAGTGCCACACCGTCTATCGACAAGAAAATCGATTTTGATTGACTATAATGCTGCCTAGCGCCCGCTGTACACCGCTCACATACCGTTCGCATACCACCCAGAAATGTTCACCAAACTAGCGGTCTTCGGTTTCGGCAGTATTCCGGCGGTTTTAAATGACGCACCGCCAGAATACCGCCGAGAAATGGGCGGACCTTACTTCCTGATGAATTTCAGGCCCCTGGCGTATTGTGTACAGTTTTGGTCTCCTGACCTCAGCAAGGATATACTTGTCATAGAGGGAGTGCAACAAAGGTTCATCAGACTAATTCCTGGGATGGGGGGATTGTCAAATGAGGAGAGATTGAGTAAATGAAGCTTATTTTTCCTCAAGTTTAGAAGATTGTGAGAGGTGATCTCATTGCAACATACAATATTTTTACAGGACTTGACCGGGTAGATGCAGGGAGGGTGTTTCCCCTGGCTGGGGAGACAAGAACCAAATGTCAGTCTCAGAATAAGGGATCGTCCCTTTGGGGCTGAGATGAGGAAAAATTTCTTCACTCAGAGGGTGGTGAATCTTTGGAAATCTCTAAATGGGAGGGCTCAGTATATTTAAGACAGAGAGAAATAGATTATTGGATATTAAGGGAATCAAGGAATATGGGAATAGTGCAGGAAATTCGAGTTGAGAACATAAGTACATAAGAAATAGGACCAGGAGTAGGCCATTTGATCCCTCGAGCCTGCTCCTCCATTTAGTAAGATCATGGCTGATCTGATCATGGACTCAGCTCCACTTCCCTGCCCGCTCCCCTAGACCCTTTATTCCTCTATCGTTCAAAAATCTGTCTATCTTCGCCTTAATTATATTCAATGACCCAGCCTCCACAGCTCTCTGGGGCAGAGAATTCCACAGATTTACAACTCTCTGAGAGAAGAAATTCCACCTCATTTCAGTTTTAAATGGGCGGCCTCTTATTCTGAGACTATGGGCTAGAACCTCCACTTTGGTGCTAATCGCCCAAAAATGGGCGCTATTTCCGGTGTGGGCATTTAAAAGGTTTCCAGATAGCCGGCTTCTCACCCATTCTCAAAACACCTAGTGTCCATTTTTTATGCCATTATTCTGAGACTCTGTCCCCCAGTTTTAGTTTCCCCTATGAGTGGAAATATCCTCTCTGCATCCATCGTATCGAGACCCCTCATTATCTTATATGTCTCAATAAGATCACCTCTCATTCTTCTGAACTCCAATGAGTATAGGCCCAACCTACCTTCATAAGTCAACCCCCTCATTTCCGGAATCAACCTTGTGAACCTTCTCTGAACAACCTACAATGCGTGTATATCCTTTCTTAAATATGGAGACCAAAACTGTACACAGTACTCTAGGTGTGCCCTCATCAAGGAGGCTGGAGTAAATTATTAGTGGCAATTGCCAGTAGCTTCTAAGTAAGTAGCAGTTTAATTTAAAGGGGAAAAGTTAAATAGTTGGGAATCTTTCAGGTTTAGGCAGAGAAAAACAAGGTAACGCTCCAGTAGGAGGCAATTAGCAGCGAGTTAAAACCAGTTCTGTAAACGACTGACCAGTAGTGAGTCATCTGACCTAGATACAGTTTAAAAAGAGGCAGCTCGTGCAGAGCACAGAGTGCAGCAGCATAGAGTGGCATTCGTGAGTTTGGTAAGTGGGTGAGTTCGGGCAAGTGGGGGTGACAGGTGCTGTTTTGTCTTGTTTTTCTTACCAGTGCTGACACGCGAGCAGCTGATAAGGAGTGCGAGAGTAGGAGATGGAGGCCCAGAGACAAGCCCAACCAGCTGCAGACAAAGATAGAGGGGTGCGAAATCGAGAGGTGACGTCACAGCCAAGCTGGTAAGTGGTTGGCTGTTTGACTGGTAAGTATAACTCTCTTTTAGACTGACTTTTAGATTGGTTTAATTGGCAGCGAACTACTAAGTAGCTGTTTGGTGTTTAAGCAAATATTAGTAAGTAAATTAATTTAAGGGTTAAGTCATGGCAGGAGAGCTTGGACCCATGGCATGCTCCTCCTGTGCTATGTAGGAAATCAGGGACACTTCCAGTGTCCCTGACTACTATGTGTGTGGGAAGTGTGTCCAGCTGCAGCTCCAGACAGACCGCATGATGGCAGTGGAGCTGTGGATGGACTCACTCTGGAGCATGCGCGATGCTGAGAATGTTGTGGACAGCACATTTAGTGAGTTGGTCACACCGCAGGTAAGGGTTAGGACAGATAGTGAATGGGTGACCAAGAGACAAGGCAAGAGCAGGAAGGTAGTGCAGGAGTCCCCTGTGGTCATCTCCCTCCAAAACAGATATACCGTTTTGGATACTGTTGGGGGAGATGATTTACCAGGGGAAGGCACCAGCAGCAGGTTCATGGCACCATGGGTGGCTCTGCTGCACAGAAGGACAGGAAAAAGAGTGGGAGAGCGATAGTGATAGGGGACTCTATTGTAAGGAGAATAGAAAGCAGTTTCTGCGGCCGCAACCGAGACTTCAGGATGGTATGTTGCCTCCCTGGTGCAAGTGTCAAGGATGTCTCAGAATGGCCGCAGAGCATTCTGGATAGGGAGGGTGAACAGCCAGTTGTCGTGGTACATGTAGGTACCAACGATATAGGTAAGAAGCGGGAAGAGGTCCGACAAGCTGAATTTAGGGAGCTAGGAGTTAAATTAAAAAGTAGGAACTCAAAGGTAATAATCTCTGGATTGCTACCAGTGCCATGTGCTAATCAGAGTAGAGCGAGCAGGATAGTTAGAATAAATATGTGGCTTGAGCAGTGGTGCAAGAGGGAGGGATTCAAATTCCTGGGACATTGGAACCAGTTCTGGGGGAAATGGGACCTGTACAAAAGGGACGGTTTGCACTTGGGCAGGACTGGAACTGATGTCCTGGGGGTAACATTTGCTAATGCAGTTCGGGAGTGTTTAAACTAATATGGCAGGGTGAATGGGAACCTATGCAGCGAGACAGGGCAAAGTAATATGGAGTCAGAAACAGATAGTAGAAAGGTAAAAAGCAATAGTGGAAGGCCGAGTAAACAAAGGCAAGAAACAAAAAGGGCCACACTACATCATAATTCTAAAAGGACGAAGGGTGTTAAAAAAACAAGCCTGAAGGCTTTGTGTCTTAATGCAAGGAGTATCCGTAATAAGGTGGATGAATTAACTGTGCAAATAGATGTTAACAGATATGATGTGATTGGGATTACAGAGACGTGGCTCCAGGATGATCAGGGCTGGGAACTCAACATCCAAGGGTATTCAACATTGAGCAAGGATAGAATAAAAGGAAAAGGAGGTGGGGTAGCATTGCTGGTTAAAGAGGAGATTAATGCAATAGTTAGGAAGGACATTAGCTTGGGTGATGTGGAATCTATATGGGTAGAGCTGCAGAACACCAAAGGGCAAAAAATGTTTGTGGGAGTTGTGTATAGACCTCCAAACAGTAGTAGTGATGTTGGGGAGGGCATCAAACAGGAAATTAGGGGTGCATGCAATAAAGGTGCAGCAGTTATCATGGGTGACTTTAATATGCATATAGATTGGGCTAATCAAACTGGAAGCAATACAGTGAAGGAGGATTTCCTGGAGTGCATAAGGGATGGTTTTCTAGACCAGTATGTCGAGGAACCAACTAGGGGGGAGGCCATCTTAGACTGGGTGTTGTGTAATGAGAGAGGATTAATTAGCAATCTCGTTGTGCGAGGCCCCTTGGGGAAGAGTGACCATAATATGGTGGAATTCTATATTAGGATGGAGAATGAAACAGTTAATTCAGAGACCATAGTCCAGAACTTAAAGAAGGGTAACTTTGAAGGTATGAGGCGTGAATTGGCTAGGATAGATTGGCGAATGACACTTAAGGGGTTGACAGTGGATGGGCAATGGCAGACATTTAGAGACCGCATGGATGAACTACAACAATTGTACATCCCTGTCTAGTGTAAAAATAAAAAAGGGAAGGTGGCTCAACCGTGGCTATCAAGGGAAATCAGGGATAGTATTAAAGCCAAGGAAGTGGCATACAAATTGGCCAGAAATAGCAGCAAACCCGGGGACTGGGAGAAATTTAGAACTCAGCAGAGGAGGACAAAGGGTTTGATTAGGGCAGGGAAAATAGAGTACGAGAGGAAGCTTGCAGGGAACATTAAGACGGACTGCAAAAGCTTCTATATATATGTAAAGAGAAAAAGGTTAGTAAAGACAAACGTAGGTCCCCTGCAGTCAGAATCAGGGGCAGTCATAACGGGGAACAAAGAAATGGCAGACCAATTGAACAAGTACTTTAGTTCGGTATTCACTAAAGAGGACACAAACAACCTTCCGGATATAAAAGGGGCCAGAGGGTCCAGCAAGAAGGAGGAACTGAGGGAAATCCTTATTCATCAGTAAATTGTGTTGGGGAAATTGATGGGATTGAAGGCCGATAAATCCCCAGGGCCTGATGGACTGCACACTACCCCCATCGCAGGGTACTTAAGGAGGTGGCCTTGGAAATAGCGGATGCATTGACAGTCATTTTCCAACATTCCATAGACTCTGGATCAGTTTCTATGGAGTGGAGGGTAGCCAATGTAACCCCACTTTTTAAAAAAGGAGGGAGAGAGAAAAAAGGGAATTATAGACCGGTCAGCCTGACATCGGTAATGGGTAAAATGATGGAATCAATTATTAAAGATGTCATAGCAGCGCATTTGGAAAGAGGCGACATGATAGATCCAAGTCAGCATGGATTTGTGAAAGGGAAATCATGCTTGACAAATCTTCTGGAATTTTTTGAGGATGTTTCCAGGAGAGTGGACAAGGGAGAACCAGTTGATGTGGTGTATTTGGACTTTCAGAAGGCTTTCGACAAGGTCCCACACAAGAGATTAATGTGCAAAGTTAAAGCACATGGGATTGGGGGTAGTGTGCTGACGTGGATTGAGAACTGGTTGGCAGACAGGAAGCAAAGAGTAGGAGTAAATGGATACTTTTCAGAATGGCAGGCAGTGACTAGTGGGGTACCGCAAGGTTCTGTGCTGGGGCCCCAGCTGTTTACATTGTACATTAATGATTTAGACGAGGGGATTAAATGTAGTATCTCCAAATTTGCGGATGACACTAAGTTGGGTGGCAGTGTGAGCTGTGAGGAGGATGCTATGAGGCTGCAGAGTGACTTGGATAGATTAGGTGAGTGAGAAAATGCATGGCAGATGAAGTATAATGTGGATAAATGTGAGGTTATCCACTTTGGTGGTAAAAACAGAGAGACAGACTATTATCTGAATAGTGACAGATTAGGAAAAGGGGAGGTGCAACGAGACCTGGGTGTCATGGTACATCAGTCATTGAAGGTTGGCATGCAGGTACAGCAGGCGGTTAAGAAAGCAAATGGCATGTTGGCCTTCATAGCGAGGGGATTTGAGTACAGTGACAGGGAGGTGTTACTACAGTTGTACAGGTCCTTGGTGAGGCCACACCTGGAGCATTGTGCACAGTTTTGGCCTCCTAACTTGAGGAAGGACATTCTTGCTATTGAGGGAGGGCAGCGAAGGTTCACAGACTGTTTCTCGGGATGGCAGGACTGACCTATCAAGAAAGACTGGATCAACTGGGCTTGTATTCACTGGAGTTCAGAAGAATAAGAGGGGATCTCATAGAAACGTTTAAAATTCTGACAGGTTTAGACAGGTTAGATGCAGGAAGAATGTTTCCATTGTTGGGGAAGTCCAGAAACAGGGATCACAGTCTAAGGATAAGGGGTAAGCCATTTAGGACCGATATGAGGAGAAACTTCTTCACCCAGAGAGTGGTTAACCTGTGGAATTCTCTATCACAGAAAGTTGTTGAGGCCAATTCCCTAAATATATTCAAAAAGGAGTTAGATGTCGTCCTTACTACTAGGGGGATCAAGGGGTATGGCGAGAAAGTAGGAATGGGGTACTGAAGTTGCATGTTCAGCCATGAACTCATTGAATGGCGGTGCAGGCTCAAAGGGTTGAATAGCCTATTCCTGCATCTATTTTCTATGTTTCTATGAATATCCTGTACAGTTGTAGCAGGACTTCTCTGCTGTTATACTCTATCCCCCTTGCAATAAGGGCCAACATTCCATTTGCCTTCCTGATTACTTGCTGTACCTGCATACTAACTTTTTGTATTTCATCCACAAATCCCCCAGGTCCCTCTGTACTGCAGCACTTTGCAATTTTTCACCATTTATAATTTGCTTTTCTATTTTTTCTGCCAAAGTGGATAATCTCACATTATACTCCATCTGCCATTTTTTTGCCCACTCACTTAGCCTGTCTAGATCCCTTTGCAGATTTCTTGCGTCCTCCTCACAATTTGCTCTGCCACCCATCTTTGTACCATCAGCAAACTCAGTCCCTTCATCCAAGTCATTAATGTAGATTGTAAATAGTTGAGGCCTCAGTACCGATCCCTGCGGCACCCCACGAGTTATTGTTTGCCAACCGGAAATTTATCCCAACTCTCTGTTTTCTGTTAGTTCGTCAATCCTCTATCCATGCTAATATATTACCACCAGCCCCATGAACTTTTATCTTGTGCAGTAACCTTTTATGTGGCACCTTATCGAATGCCTTCTGGAAATCCAAATACACCACATCCACTGGTTCCCCTTTACCCATGATGCTCATTATATCGAGGTAGAAGATCAGCCCTGATCTTATTGAATGGCTGAGCAGGCTCGAGTGGCTGAATGGCCTACTACAGCTCCTATTTCTTATGTTCTTATGTATGTTCTTATGAGTTGAGTCAGGGGCGGAGTTGGGCAATGTTATGGAGGTGGAACTAGACGGTCTTAGTTATGGCACGTATATGTAGTCTCTGGGTCAAATATGACAGCAAGGTTGCAAACAGACTGGTTCAGTCTCAGACAGTTGCCAGCGGAAGGGATGAAGTCGATGACTTGGGAACCAAGTTTGTGGTGAAGACCACAGACAATGGCTTTGTTCTTCCCAATATTTATCCTCTTATCTAGCCAGATGAAGTTGACTTGCTGGTTAATGAACTTGCACATTGTATCATTGGTAGAAGGTCAATATTTTTTTGACTTATCATATTATACCAAAGATATCAGTGTAGCTCATTTAAAGTACAATAAATCTGAATGATTCCTAAGCAGGTAAGTGGTGTGGATATTTCAGGGGACATTTACCTGGGCCTGAGCTCAAGTGCACTGGATTGCCTGGGCTCAGAGAATGGTGGAAAATAGGGTGAGGGAGAGCGCATATGCACTCTGGTAACCCAGGAAAAACCTTTGCAGAACCCATCTTTGTGACCAAGTCCAATCTTTTATCCATTAATTGTTTTCTCCTCCTTTATAAAGTGCCTTGGGACATTTTCTATATGATAGACACTATATAAATGCAAGTTGCTTTATAAATACAGACTTTAAAATTCAGGACATGTTCAGATGAGCCTTTTTGTGGAATTTGCACCTGCTTTTTTATCACCAAATTTACATTATAGACTCCCAGAATATTGCAGCAAAGAAGCAGGCCATTTATTCGAGCAATTGTGGAACGGTGTTCTTCTCTGCAAAAGCCATCTATTCTAATATATAATGCCATAAATCTCAGCATGTCAGGCAGCATCTGTGGAGAGAAAGCAGAGTTAAAGTTTCAGGTCAATGACCCTTCGTCGGGGGTCATCAACCCGAAACAGGAGCGTGGGGGCAGAAATTCCAAGGAGGACTTCCCACGGGCAAATCAATAAAGAATAGAAATAAAATGCACACTGACCTGAAGCTGCTGCGCCCGCTGGAACTCCCGATCCACAGGCCTCCTCTCCCTGCTACATGCAACGCGTGCACGTCGGGACGTCCGCAGGAATCACGTGTGCCTGGACACCCAATCACAGGTAAGTCTTTTCTCATTCATTGTAATAGAAGTTTCGTAAGTTACAAAACTCCTATTACAATGAACGAGAAAAACCCCAAAACTCACCAAAAATACATAAAACATTTAAAAAAACACCTCACACAATAAACTAATAGAAATTAAAAATGTTACACATGTTTTTGAAAGAAAAAAAGTTCCCGATTTTTAAAAAAAGTTAGGGTTAGGGTTTAAAATAACATTATCTGAGTGGGCAGGATTTTAACATAAATGTGTTTTTTAAATTTTTATTTTAATCATGTTTTTTCTATGTTTTTAAATTCTTATGCCTGTAAAAGTAGGCTATGCACCTGCTTTTTCAGGTGCAAGAGTTTTAAGGACATTTGCCGTGCAAGATATGGGTAAATAGCCCAACCTTCCACGTCCAAATGTCCTCGTTCCCGTTCTGCGGACAGATCAGAAAAGCCGGTTTTCAATGCTGAAAACCGGCTTTCTGATGCCTTTCTGAGTCCGTAGAAACTTTGTACGGGCCCGGGACGTCAGAAAATTCTGCCCCGATAACTCTACTTCCTCTCCACAGATGCTGCCTGACCTGCTGAGATTTCCAGCATTTTCTGTTTTTATTCCAGATTCCAGCATCCGCAGTATTTCGCTTTTGTCATCTATTCTAACCCTGCTCATTAGCAATATATAAGGCAAGCAGAATACAGAAATGTCCGTAAGGCTGGAGAGGGAGACCTCTGTGTGTGCAACAGGTTTTATGAAGTGACATGTTGCGAATGACTTTAACATGCGCCATGCATGCTACAGTGTTTTCTTCCAGTGCTTATCAGCTAAACCTCAAAGAGACCACTGGAGGCTGCCACCTGAAAGGCAAGTTTTAACTTTTTGATTTACCTTATTGAGCAGCTGGAGGCTCCTTCTGTCTCCACATCAAATCCGTAGCCGACCACAGCTTGCCCCCTCCCGACTGTGTCCCTTCCCCTCTGCTGAGGATCTCACCGGATATCTGAACCAGTCAAACTCACTCCCCCTCCGTGAATAGCGAGCTGCTTCTGCGGTTGCAACTCACACCCGCACCTCACCAGTAATAAACACATGAGGTCAGAGGACCAATTTGCTGTGGTCCTGCTGCCAATATAATTAGGTGCGTGCAGCGTGTTCAGCACCGAGATTGAACTCCAAATCGGACGCAATCCCATTTCTGAGCCATAATTGCTTGTAACATGCAGGCCTCCCCGTGGTCTGGCATGAGTTTCTTTGCTTGGTCAACATCGTACATTCTTGAAAGAAAATTCACTAGAACTTCTTTAGTAGCATTAGAAAGAAAAGTGGTCTAACCAGTACAGATTCAGTCTGGTAATAAAATTAAGTAATGTGTAAAGTTAACAATTACACTTCAAAAACATTAAACTCAATATGACACTTTCATATTCAACTGGAGCTGTGTATCCATAGAATAAACACATTTTCTCACCCATGACATTTGACTATGACATTCACTCATGAGAAACCATCCCAATGCTCATGAATTGAAGGTGTTTCACACACAGAGAAACCACCATAATTCACTGGTGTGTCTTATATTTACTCATTATGACATGAAGTCATTCCAGAAGATTTAGTCTATGCTTTAAAGCGTATCATTGTCGCATCATCTTAGATTGAAGGCTATGGTCTCGGATTCATCAAATGAATCCAAGAACCATTTTGATACTAAATGAGGCATTATAGCCCTACATACGCCACTTGAACATGTTAGGCAATAAACTGCAGAATAAATGTCAAAATCCTTCTGCATAGATGATATTATGCTGTTGTATGAAATTGTATGATCACATCAGGCAAATTCACACGTCTTGACAATCCTATTAAACTGATATGGCAATCCTATTAAATTGTTAAACTTTTAACCTTGTGAAAATTATCACAGTAATCATATTATGCCACTAAAAAATGTTTGTTATATTAAACACACCCATTGAAATTAATCATTCTACTATCTGTCTCCACAGAGTCATTGACCCCAATATGTATGGGGATACGGGGATGGAGTGGGGGTGCCTGTCATCAGCGGGGAAACCTGGAAATACCAGGAAGTCAGAGGTCCTGCCGAATTATTTTACTCCGTTTCCCGCCCAGTAGCCGGCCAGATTGAAGACTAACTGGCTGCCGGGTGGGAAAGTCAGCGCCAGAAGGCAGCAGTCAGGCACCGCTGGGGACAGTAAAAATGACTCCCATTGAATATAATAGATTACCATTTTACTGTTAATACATGGTCATATGGATATTAAAGAGTACTGTTCATAAACTGAAATCTTGTCCTAAATGTCTCCGACAGAATTGTGACAACAAAATAAGCCAAACGTGGTTTTAGTTTTTACTGCTGTTCATTAACTGAACAACTACCACAGGTACAGCCCGAAAAAAACAATCAAAGAGAACCTTACCTGAATGGCGCCCCCACTCCATCCCCGTATCCCCATACATATTGGGGTCAATGACTCTGTGGAGACAGATGGTAGAATGATTAATTTCAATGGGTGTGTTTAATATAACAAACATTCTTTAGTGGCATAATATGACTACTGTGATAATTTTCACAAGGTTAAAAGTTTAACAATTTAATAGGATTGCCATATCAATTTAATAGGATTGTCAATACGTGTGAATTTGCCTAATGTGATCATACAATTTCATACAACAGTCCGAGAGGCGGGAGTTCGTGGCGTTGGTGAGGCCTATAAAGGCCCAGCGGCAGCGAGAGGCGGTGGCAGTCCAAGAGGCGGGAGTTCGTGGCATTGGTGAGGCCTATAAAGGCCCGGCGGCAGTCCGAGAGGTGGGAGTTCGTGGCGTTGGTGAGGCCTATAAAGGCCCGGTGGCAGTCCAAGAGGCGGGAGTTCGTGGCGTTGGTGAGGCCTATAAAGGCCCGGCTGCTGCAGCAGGGAGAGAAGGCAAAAAAGAAGTAGAAAGAAATCAAAAGGTGATGTCACAGCCAAGGGGGTAAGTGATTACTGGTGATTGGTGAGTAGCTTTTCTTTTTATTTTTTATATCAGTAAGTAACCGTTTAACATTGTTATTGCCAATTTAAGGGTATTTAAGGGTTAAGTCATGGTAGGAGAGCTCGGTCACGTGATATGCTCCTCCTGTACCATGTGGGAACTCAGGGACACTTCCGGTGTCCCTGACGACTACATCTGCGGGAAGTGTATCCGCCTCCAGCTCCTGACGGACCGCATTGCGGATTTGGAGCTAAAGGTGGATTCACTCTGGAGCATCCACGATGCTGAGAATGATGTGAGTAGCACGTGTAGCGAGTTGGTCTTACCGCAGGTGAAGGGTCCACAGCCAGCTAGGGAATGGAACACCAGCAGGAAGAGCAGTGCAAGGAAGGTAGTGCAGGGGTCCCCTGCGGTCATCCCCCTGCAAAACAGATACACTGCTTTGAGTACTGTTGAGGGGGATGACTCATCAGAGGAGGGCAGCAGCAGCCAAGTTCATGGCACGTGGCTGGCTCTGTTGCACAGGAGGGCAGGAAAAAGAGTGGGAGAGCGATAGTGATAGGGGATTCAATTTTAATGGGAATAGATAGGCGTTTCTGCGGTTCCAACTGAGACTCCAGGATGGTATGTTGCCTCCCTGGTGCAAGGGTCAAGGATGTCTCGGAGCGGGTGCAGGACATTCTAAAAAGGGAGGGAGAACAGCCAGTTGTCGTGGTGCACATTGGTACCAACGACATAGGTAAAAAAAGGGATGAGGTCCTACGAGACGAATTTAAGGAGCTAGGAGCTAAATTAAAAAGTAGGACCTCAAAAGTAGTAATCTCGGGATTGCTACCAGTGCCACGTGTTAGTCAGAGTAGGAATCGCAGGATAGCACAGATGAATACGTGGCTTGAGCAGTGGTGCAGCAATGGGATTCAAATTCCTGGGGCATTGGAACCGGTTCTGGGGGAGGTGGGACCAGTACAAACTGGACGGTCTGCACCTGGGCAAGACCGGAACCAATGTCCGAGGGGGAGTGTTTGCTAGTGCTGTTGGGGAGGAGTTAAACTAATATGGCAGGGGGATGGGAACTAATGCAGGGAGACAGAGGGAAACAAAAAGGAGACAAAAGCAAATGACAGAAAGGAGATGAGTAAAAGTGGAGGGCAGAGAAACCCAAGGCAAAAAACAAAAAGGGCCACTGAATATAAAGGGGCTGCAGGAGGGGTCAAAACTAAAAATCATGGTTTAAAAACGAGGATTAAAACACTCTACCTAAATGCACACAGCATTCGAAATAAAGTAAATGAGTTGACGGCACAAATCATTACAAATGGGTATGATTTGGTGGCCATTACAGAAACATGGTTGCAGGGTGGCCAAGACTGGGAATTAAACATACAGGGGTATCTGATGATTTGGAAAGATAGACAAGAAGGGAAAGGAGGTGGGGTAGCTCTGTTAATAAAGGATGATATCAGGGCAGTTGTGAGAGAAGATATTGGCTCTAATGAACAAAATGTTGAATCATTGTGGGTGGAGATTAGAGATAGTAAGGGGAAAAAGTCACTGGTGGGCGTAGTTTATAGGCCCCCAAATAATAACTTCATGGTGGGGCGGGCAATAATCAAGGCAATAATGGAGGCATGTGAAAAAGGAACGGCAGTAGTCATGGGGGATTTTAACCTACATATCGATTGGTCAACTCAAATCGCACGGGGTAACCTGGAGGAGGAATTCATAGAATGCATACGGGATTGTTTCTTAGAACAGTATGTAACAGAACCCATAAGGGAGCAAGCTATCTTCGATCTGGTCCTGTGTAATGAGACAGGAATAATAAACGATCTCCTCATAAAAGATCCTCTCAGAATGAGCGATCACAATATGGTTGAATTTGTAATACAGATTGAGGGTGAGGAAGTTGTGTCAGAAATGAGCGTACTATGCTTAAACAAAGGGGACTACAGTGGGATGAGGGCAGAGTTGCCTAAAGTAGACTGGAAACACAGACTAAATGGTGGCACAATTGAGGAACAGTGGAGGACTTTTAAGGAGCTCTTTCATAGTGCGCAACAAAAATATATTCCAGTGAAAAAGAAGGGCGGTAAGAGAAGGGATAACCAGCCATGGATAACCAAGGAAATAAAGGAGAGTATCAAATCAAAGACCAAAGCGTATAAGGTGGCCAAGGTTAGTGGGAAACTAGAGGATTGGGAAAATTTTAAACAACAGCAAAGAATGACTATAAAAGCAATAAAGAAAGGAAAGATAGATTACGAAGGTAAACTTGCGCAAAACATAAAAACAGATAGTAAAAGCTTTTACAGATATATAATACGCAAAAGAGTGACTAAAGTAAATGTTGGTCCCTTAGAAGATGAGAAGGGGGATTTAATAATGGGAAATGTGGAAATGGCTGAGACCTTAAACAATTATTTTGCTTCCGTCTTCACAGTGGAAGACACAAAAACCATGCCAAAATTTGCTGGTCACAGGAATGTGGGAAGGGAGGACCTTGAGACAATCACTATCACTAGGGGGGTAGTGCTGGACAGGCTAATGGGACTCAAGGTAGACTAGTCCCCTGGTCCTGATGAAATGCATCCCAGGGTATTAAAAGAGATGGTGGAAGTCATAGCAGATGTATTCGTTATAATCTACCAAAATTCTCTGGACTTTGGGGAGGTACCAGCGGATTGGAAAGTAGCTAATGTAACGCCTCTGTTTAAAAAAGGGGGCAGACAAAAGGCAGGTAACTATAGGCCAGTTAGTTTAACATCTGTAGTGGGAAAAATTCTTGAAACTATCATTAAGGAAGAAATAGCGGGACATCTAGATAGGAATAGTGCAATCAAGCAGACGCAGCATGGATTCATGAAGGGGAAATCATGTTTAACTAATTTACTGGAATTCTTTGAGGATATAGCGAGCATGGTGGATAGAGGTATACCGATGGATGTGGCGTATTTAGATTTCCAAAAGGCATTCGATAAGGTGCCACACAAAAGGTTACTGCAGAAGATAGAGGTACACGGAGTCAGAGGAAATGTATTAGCATGGATAGAGAATTGGCTGGCAAACAGAAAGCAGAGAGTCGGGATAAATGGGTCCTTTTCGGGTTGGAAATCGGTGGTTAGTGATGTGCCACAGGGATCGGTGCTGGGACCACAACTGTTTACAATATACATAGATGACCTGGAAGAGGGGACAGAGTGTAGTGTAACAAAATTTGCAGATGACACAAAGATTAGTGGGAAAGCGGGTTGTGTCGAGGACACAGAGAGGCTGCAAAGAGATTTGGATAGGTTAAGCGAATGGGCTAAGGTTTGGCAGATGGAATACAATGTCGTAAAGTGTGAGGTCATTCACCTTGGGAAAAAGAGCAGTAAAAGGGAATATTATTTAAATGGGGAGAAATTACAACATGCTGAGGTGCAGAGGGACCTGGGGGTCCTTGTGCATGAATCCCAAAAAGTTAGTTTGCAGGTGCAGCAGGTAATCAGGAAGGAGAATAGAATGTTGGCCTTCATTGCGAGAGGGATGGAGTACAAAAGCAGGGAGGTCCTGCTGCAACTGTACAGGGTATTGGTAAGGCCACACCTGGAGTACTGCGTGCAGTTTTGGTCACCTTACTTAAGGAAGGATATACTGGCTTTGGAGAGGGTACAGAGACGATTCACTCAGCTGATTCCGGAGATGAGGGGGTTACCTTATGATGATAGATTGAGTAGACTGGGTCTTTACTCGTTGGAGTTCAGAAGAATGAGGGGTGATCTTATAGAAACATTTAAAATCATGAAAGGGATAGACAAGATAGAGGCAGAAAGGTTGTTTTCACTGGTAGGGGAGACTCGAACTAGGGGGCACAGCCTCAAAATACGGGGGAGCCAATTTAAAACCGAGTTGAGAAGGAATTTCTTCTCCCAGAGGGTTGTGAATCTGTGGAATTCTCTGCCCAAGGAAGCAGTTGAGGCTAGCTCATTGAATGTATTCAAATCACAGATAGATAGATTTTTAACCAATAAGGGAATTGAGGGTTACGGGGAGCGGGTGGGTAAGTGGAGCTGAGTCCACGGCCAGATTAGCCATGATCTTGTTGAATGGCGGAGCAGGCTCGAGGGGCTAGATGGCCTACTCCTGTTCCTAATTCTTATGTTCTTATGTTCTATGTAATATATTCGTGTGGATGTTCAGAAACACTTCCATTGGAAGCACAGCCATGTCTTGCAATGAAGATAGAAATGGCCCTTGAATTTTAGCGTACTGAATTATTTTGATTTCAACCTCCATAAAAAAATTTAATTCTCTCATTGCCTTTTACAGGCAGCTTTTGTCGGAATCTTTGAAATTTGCACCACAGAGGTTTATTAATGTGTGCTCACAGCATTTCACTTTTTATGTTATTTTGGTGGAATTTTTTACCTCAAATTTTAGTCAATTTTTGTCTTCGCTCTCGATCGCATCTGCACTGTACATAATTCTGTAGTCATGGTGAAAATAAATTACATGCATTCAGCCCCTGGCCTTCTGCTACTTTATCGTATGCAACCAGCCAGTAGGAGGTGAATGAGTGTGGCTACTGGTCTGGTCACCGGAATACAAGAACATAAGAAATAGGAGCAGCAGAAGGCCATTTGGACCCTTGAGCCTGTTCCGCCATTTAATAAGATCATGGTTGATCTGATCATGAGCTCAGCTCCACTTCCCTGCCCGCTCCCCGTAACCCTTTATTTCTCTTGTTATATATGTGAACTTGTATTTACTCTGTACAGCCACCAGAGGACTCATCCCCTGGAGTCCCAAGGTATCCCATAATCCCTTGGGAGCACAGGTATTTAAGCAGGCCTCACATGTTGGAGAGGCACTCTGGAGAGCTGCAATAAAAGACTACGGTCACACTTTATTTTGAGCTCACAGTGTTCAATCTGACTCTTTCACCATACATAACAACTGGCGACGAGACACAGATAGCGAACACAAAGATGCAAAGAACAGTGGGCATCCTGGAGAAATTCTCAGAGGGAGATGATTGGGAAACTTTTGTGGAGCGACTCGACCAATACTTTGTAGCCAACGAGCTAGATGGGGAAGAGAACACTGCCAAACGAAGGGCAATCTTCCTCACCATCTGTGGGGCACCAACATATGGCCTCATGAAGAATCTGCTCAATCCAGTGAAACCCACGGAGAAATCAGACGATGATTAGCGCACACTGGTCTGAGAGCATTTGAACCCGAAGGAAAGCATTCTGATGGCGAGGTACCAGTTTTACACCTACAAAAGGTCTGAAGGCTATGAAGTGGCGAGTTATGTCGCTGAGTTAAGAAGCCTTGCAGGACATTGCGAATTTGAAGGACATTTGGAGCACATGCTCAAAGACATTTTCGTACTTGGCATTGGCCACGAAACCATATTTCGCAAACTTTTGACTGTAGAGACCCCGACCTTGAGTAAGGCCATAGCGATAGCCCAGGCGTTCATTGCCACCAGTGACAATATGAAACAAATCTCTCAGCACACAAGTGCTGCTACAAGTACTGTGAACAAAGTGATGTTGTTTTCGAATCATAACGTACAGGGCAGGTCACTCATACCTGCAGCTGCACATCCTCAGATGTCTCAAAGTCCACCATCAAGGGTGATGAAGGCAAGGCCATTAACACTTTGTTGGCGTTGCGAGGGTGATCATCATTTCCATCGTATAACAAGGCCTCAAGGTCAGTCTTAACATCAGTTCGCACGAAACTAAAAACTTACACAAAAGAACAGATTCTTGTAATCAGCAGTGCTACCATAAAGGTCTCCTACGATGGAGCGATGAACATGCTACCACTCTGGGTGGTACCATGCTACTTGGCAGGAGCTGGCTGGGAAAGATACGCTGGAACTGGGACGACGTTCGAGCGCTATCACCCACTGACGACACTTCGTGTGCCCAGGTCTTAAACAAATTTCCTTCGCTGTACGAACCAGGCATCGGGAAATTCCAAAGAGCAAAAGTGCAGATCCACCTAATTCCGGGGGCTGATCCATCCATCACAAGGTGAGAGCAGTGCCGTACATGATGAAAGAAAGCGTAGAGATCGAGCTAGACCGGCTGCAAAGAGAGGGCATCATTTCCCCGATCAAGTTCAATGAATGGGCCAGTCTTATCGTCCCAGTCCTCAAGGGAGATAGCACTGTCAGAATCTGTGGCGATTACAAAGTAACTATCAATCGTTTCTCCCTGCAAGACCAATACCCACTACCAAAGGCCGACAATCTCTTTGCAACGCTGGTTGGGGGAAAAATGTTCATGAAGCTGGATCTGACTTCAGCCTATATTACACAGGAACTGGAGGAATCATCGAAGTCCCTCATCTGCATCGACACGCACAAAGGTCTTTTTGTTTTGTCCATTTGGAATCAGATCAGCGGCGGCGATATTGCAGAGAAACATGGAAAGCTTACTGAAGTCAGTGCCACACACCGTGGCATTCCAGGACGACATCTTGGTCACAGGTCGGAACACAGTGGAACATTTGCAGCACCTGGAGGAAGTTCTGAGTCGACTCAACTGCGTGGGGCTCAGGTTAAAATGCTCGAAGTGTGTTTTCCTGAAGTGAAGTTATTGGGAAAGAGGATCGCGGCAGATGGCATCAGGCCCACCAACACGAAGACGGAGGCAATCGAGTACGCACCGAGGCCACAGAACATGATGGAGCTGCGATCGTTTCTGGGACTCTTGAACTACTTTGGTAACTTCTTACCGGGTCTTAGCACACTGTTAGAACCATTACATGTCTTACTATGAAAAGGGGATAAATGGGTTTGGGGCAAAAGCCAAGAAAATGCCTTTGTAAAAGTGAGAAAATTGATATGCTCAAATAAATTGCTTGTGTTGTATGATCCATGTAAATGTTTGGTACTAGCATGTGATGCGTCGTCATATGGCGTCAGGTGTGTATTGCAACAAGGTAATGATTCTGGGAAACTGTAATTGGTTGCTTATGCATCCAGGAGTCTGTCCAAGGCTGAGAGCGCCTACAGCATGATTGAGAAAGAAGCGTTAGCGTGTCTCTATGGGGTAAAGTAAATGTATCAATACCTGTTTGGGCTAAAATTCGAATTGGAAACTGACCATAAGCCACTCATATCCCTGTTTTCTGAGAGTAAAGGGATAAATACCAACGAATCGGCCCGCATCCAGAGATGGGCGCTCACGTTGTCCGCATAAAACTACGCCATCTGCCACAGGCCAGGCACAGAAAACTGCACCGATGCTCTCAGTCGGCTGCCATTGCCCACCATGGGGGTAGAAATGGTGCAGCCCGCAGATCTAGCCATGGTTATGGAAGCATTTGAGAGTGAGCAATCACCTGTCACTGCCCAGCAGGTCAAAACTTGGACAAGCCAGGACCCCTTATTATCTCTAGTCAAAAGCTGTGTGCTTCACGGGAGCTGGTCCAGTGTCCCAGTTGAAATGCAGGAAGAGATTAAGCCGTTCCAGTGGCGCAAAGATGAAATGTCTATACAAGCAGGCTACCTTCTGTGGAGCAATTTAGTAGTGGTCCCCAAGAAGGGTAGAGACACCTCCATCAATGACCTCCACAGTACACACCCAGGCATCGTAATGATGAAAGCGATAGCCAGATCCCACATGTGGTGGCTCGGTATCGATGCGGACTTAGAGTCCTGCAGTCACAGATGTAATACATGTTCTCAGTTAAGCAATGTACCCAGGGAGGCGCCATTAAGTTTATGGTCTTGGTCCTCCAAACCGTGGTCTAGGGTACACGTTGACTATGCAGGCCCGTTCTTAGGTAAAATGTTCCTTGTGGTTGTAGAAGCATATTCCAAGTGGATTGAATGTGAGATAATGTCGGCTAGCACGTCTGCTGCCACTACTGAAAGCCTGAGGACCATGTTTGCCACTCACGGCTTACCCAATGTCCTGGTGAGTGACAACGGGCCATGTTTTACCAGTGCTGAGTTCAAAGAATTCATGACCTGTAACAGGGTCAAACATGTCACATCTGCCCCGTTTGAACCAGAGTCCAATGGTCAGGCAGAGAGAATAGTGCAACCCATCAAGAAAGGCTTGAAGAGGGTAACTGAAGGCTAGCTGCAGACTCGCCTATCCTGAGTCCTGCTTAGCTACCGCACGAGACCCTACTCGCTCACTGGGATCCCACCTGTTGAACTGCTCATGAAAAGAGCACTTAAGACAAGGCTCTCATTAGTTCACTCTGATCTACATGAACAGGTAGAGAGCAGGCAGCTTCAACAAAGTACATATCATGAGGGCACAAATGTGTCATGCGAGATTGAAATCAATGATCCTGTATTTGTATTGAATTATGGATAAGGTCCCAAGTGGCTTCCCGGCACTGTCATGGCCAAAGAGGGGAGCAGGGTGTTTCAGGTCAAACTTTCAACGAAATCACTTGGACCAAATCAAACTCAGATTTACGGACTATCCTGAGCACCCCACCTTGGACCCTACCTTTTTTGATCCCCCAACATACACACCAGTGGCAACTGGCACCACAGTTGACCGCAAAGCAGAACTCATCATCCACAGCAGCCCAGCGGGACCCATCACACCAGGCAGCCCAGCAAGGCCAGCTGCACAGCAGCCTAGCGAGGGCCCAACAAATGATTCAACAATACCAACTTTCACACCGAGACGATCAACCAGGGCAAGAAGAGCCCCAGATCGACTCACATTGTAAATAGTTACACTATTGACTTTGGCGGGGGAGTATTGTTATATATGTGAACTTGTATTCGCCCTGTACAGCCACCTGAGGGCTCATCCCCTGGAGTCCCAAGGGATCCCATAATCCCTTGAAAGCACAGGTATTTAAGGAGGCCTCACAGTTTGGAGAGGCACTCTGGAGACCTGCAATAAAAGACTAAGGTCACACTTTACTTTGAGCTCACAGTGCTCAGTCTGACTCTTTCTCCATAGATAACACCTTTATCACTCAAAAATCTGTCTATCTCTGCCTTAAATATTGTTATGTCTTTAGATGCTCTGATACTGACTCAACGAGGCAATGTGTTGTACTTGAACTGTAGTGACCTTAGTCCTTTATTGATAACTCCAGAGTGAGGATCCCACATGGTGGCCTGCTTTTTATACTAGGCCTGGCACACCTGTACAGGTAACCTACAAATCTCCCACTGAGGTGCCCCCTGATGGCACACCTTGTCATAGTACAAGCAGTAACCATGTAGGATACATGACATCACACTCCCCCAAGCCTTTAGTGCAAATCGCCTTCATGCATTGACTGTGCTCTGGGCTTAGTTCTATCTGGTTGACCCTTGGAGGGTCATTTTCATCTTGGGTGAGTAGGTGGTGTTTCGTTGGCAGTGGAGGTGCTGGTGGTTTCTGTTTGTGCGTCCATGACCACTCCATTATCTCCCCCCCACATATAGATTATGCCAGTGGCTCATTACATTCATATACATTCAAATCCAGAAAAAAAAAATTGCATTTACATCATTACATTTGTGGTACAGTTGTGAGGCAAGTTCATTTGACTGGTGAGGTTCATAGTTGATATGTATTTGGAATCAGTACAGGTGTGTGAGGACAAACTAGTACCAGAACTGTTACATGGTGTCCAGGTAGTCTGATGGCTGCGCGGTGCCCAGTGCTGGCAGTAGGAACCCGGTTGGCTCAAGTTGACTGCTCTCGGGGCCTTTGCTGTTCTTCCGAGCATCGGGCAAGTTCACAGATGCCTGTGATCTCCCTGTCCTTTCCTTGCACCCCGTGTCGCTGCTGCTCCCTGAGAAGCAGTCATCTGGCAGTACACAGGGAACTACTGACTTGCTTGCATGGGCATTATTTGGTTTGGGATCTTGGCTGGTCCCGGTCCCATTTGGGAGAACTGTTGCAGGTGAACCTTCATTCCCGGGTGTAGCCTTGGTGGCGATCGGATCTGGGTGCTGTGCCTCAGCGCAGTTTGCTCTTTCAGGCTCATGGCGGTTGGTGGCATCTGGTGCCTGAGAGGTGGAGCCGATCAGGGGCAGGGTATCGATATCAGTGCTGTTGTCCTCCTGCGATCGCTTGCTTTGTGGCTTGTATGTATTGGCTGCTTGTGGCCACACTCCATGGTGCATAACTCTGGTCCCAGGGACGCAGCTACTACATTGGGTAGCTCACTGGACCTGTATGCTCCTGATGGGTGTCTGCCCGCTGCATTGACTGTATGCAGTTGAAATCCTACAATGCACAACGTTTCATTATTCATAGTAAATAGCCTGTAGCTCCGATCGCGATCGCGCGACTTTTCTTTGCTTATTGCATGTACACAGCACTGATCATCAATTACACATTTTACATCCAGCTCACAGTTGCTATTACATTGATTGAGAGTGTGGAATTGTCCCTTTAAATGTGGTGGGTTGCAGGCCTCCTTTAAGAGAGCCTTGCTATCTTTACCCCAATCCTCGTCTCCGTTTGGTGCCACGTGTTGCTCCATCAGTGCTGCACTTAATGGTCAGGCCGCCGCCATCTTTTTCTTCAGCACTTCACCTCGTGCTTTGGGCGCCATCTTTCCTCCATCCACGATGTCGACTGCGGTGATCCTTTTCTCCCCGGGTTCTGCCACCGAAGCTGGGAAGTCGCCTTTGGATCCGATTTTCTTCCTCCGGAGTCCTGCCACTGGAGCCTGGAAGGTGCGTTCGGGTCGTCTCAGCTGGATCATCTCCACACAGTTGTGCCGAGCGGTCTGTGCCTCGGGTGCTGTGCTGGTCTGCTCTCTGGTGCCGGGTCCACCCTCAGGTGGTGGTTTGCTTTGCCTCTGAGCGCAGGGGACGTCGATCACTGAAGGATGAAATCTTCCCAACTCCAATGGATCTTCTTCCGAGTAGCGTTGGTCCATCACCTGCCATAATCCACAGAGGTAACCTGTGCACTGCTTCAGCATTAAGTACCTTTACCTCCGCACTACCAACGACTGGGATAAGTTCATCGGTGTAGGTGCGCAGCTTTGCCTGAACCGGGACCAACTTGGGTCATTAAGCTTGATTGTTCCATAGCTTCTCAAAGGCTTCTTGATTCATTACTGACTGGCTCGCCCCCGTGTCCACTTCCATGAAGACTGGAACTCCATCTATCCCGACTTCCATCCTCAACGGGGAATGCTTAGTGGTGCAGATAAACATGCTATATACCTCATCGTGGGGCTGAGCTGCCTCTCTGACAATTGTTTCATAGTCCGCGCTGGATTCATGGCCATCTGCAGAATCTTCATCAACACAGTGAGTCATATTTCTTTTACACATTCGCTGGAGGTGGCCCTTTGTGCTGCAGTCTTTACACACATAATCTTGAAAGCGGCACTGGTGAGCCCTGTGATTCCCTCCGCAGCGACTCGGTTAGGCCCCCCCCCCTCGGCGGACTCTGAGTTAAGGGACTCGGGGCCTATTCTCTCTTCCCTGAGAAGGTTCACATTCCACAGTCCAGCCTCTAAAAATCGCCATTCTGTGCACAGTACTTGCCGTGTTTAAGTCCTGAGGATGAGTCATCTGCCTAGAGCCGCAGGTCGAGGTCATGAAATCCTGGCTCACGGTGATGGCCTTCTGCAGTGTGACTGTGCTGTCTGCAGACAGTAACTTATGAAGAAGGCCCTCATGGCCAATTCCAATGACAAAGATATCCCGCAGCGCTTCGGTGAGGTGGTTGCTATTGTGTTCCTAACACAGATGAGGCTGCACACAGAGAGGTTAAAGTAACAGTAACCTCAGTCTTTATTAAGACACTCCAGAGTGAGGAACAGGCCTTAGGGGCCAGCTTATATACAGTGCTCCCAAGGGATGCTGCGATCCCTTGGGACTTCAGGGGATGAGCTCCCTGGTGGCAGAGCATGGGAGTGCATGCTTTACAGATGCATAACATCACTCCCCCCCCAAAAGTCAAAGTGAAAACTATTTACAAGGTGAGGCGGTCGGGAGCCTTTCTTTCCCTGGTGGACCGCCTAGGTACAAATGTCTGTTCTGGTGTGTTGGCTGTGCCCTCGCTGGGCTGGCGTGTTGTCGTTGATCCTTTGGGTGTGTGTTGCGGCTCGAAAAAGGTGGTGTCTGCTGTGGGTTGTTCAGGGCAGTCTGTGAACCGCCCTGGTGGGTCCAGGTGCTTTCTGCAAATTTGTCTATTGTCTAGTTTAACTACAAGCACCCTATTCCCTTCTTTAGCTATCACCGTGCTCACAATCCACTTGGGACCATGTCCATAGTTTAGCACATACACAGGGTCATTCAGATCAATTTCCCGTGACGCAGTGGCGCGACCATCGTTTACATTTTGTTGCTACCGCCTGCTCTCTACCTGATCATGCAGGTTGGGGTGAACCAGCGAGACTCTGGTTTTAAATGTCCTTTTCATGAGTAGCTCAGCCGGGGGCACCCCTGTGAGCGAGTGGGGTCTCGTGCGGTAGCTGAGCAGTACTCGGGACAGGCGGGTTTGGAGTGAGCCTTCTGTGACTCGTTTAAGGCTCTGTTTGATTGTTTGTACTGCCCGCTCTGCCTGCTCATTGGAGGCTGGTTTAAACGGGGCCGAGGTGACATGTTTGATCCCATTGCGGGTCATGAATTCTTTAAATTCGGCACTGGTGAAACATGGCCCGTTGTCACTGACCAGTATGTCAGGCAGGCCATGGGTGGCAAACATAGCCCTCAGGCTTTCAATGGTGGCGGTGGTAGTGCTTCCCGACATTATTTCACATTCAATCCATTTTGAAAAAGCATCCACCACCACCAGGAACATTTTACCGAGAAACGGGCCCGCATAGTCAACATGGATCCTCGACCATGGTCTGGAGGGCCAGGACCACAAACTTAGTGGTGCCTCTCTGGGCGCGTTGCTCAACTGAGCACACACGCTGCATTGCCGTACACAGGACTCTAAGTCAGAGTCGATACCGGGCCACCACACGTGGGATCTGGCTATCGCTTTCATCATTACTCTCCCGGGTATGTGCTGTGGAGATCCGAGATGTACGTCTCCCTGCCCTTTTTTGGTAGCACTACATGGTTACCCCACAATAGGCAGTCTGCCTGAATGGACAGCTCGTCCTTTTACCGCTGGAACGGCTTGATTGGCTGTTGCATTTCAACGGGGATGCTGGCCCAGCTCCTTTGCAGTACAGAGTTTTTTACTGGGGACAGCAGAGGATCTTGGCTGATCCAAGTCCTAAACTGGCGGGCCGTGACAGGTGATTTATCATTTTCAAATGCTTCCATGATCATCAACAAGTCTGCGGGCTGCACCACCATCAACAAATTTGCAGACTGCGCCATTTCCACTCCCATGGTGGGCAATGATAGCTGACTGAGAGCATCCGCACAGTTCTCAGCACCTGACCTGTGGCGGATGGTATAGTAATACGCTGATAGCACGAGTGCCCACCTTTGTATGCGGGCTGAGGCATTAGTATTTATCCCCTTGTTTTCAGCGAACAAGGATGTGAGGGGCTTGTGATCGGTTTCCAGCTCAAACTTGAGGCCAAACAGGTACTGATGCATATTCTTTACCCCGAACACACACGCTTATGCCTCTTTCTCAATCATGCTGTAGGCCCTCTCGGCCTTAGACAAGTTCCTGGAGGCATAGGCGACAGGTTGCAGCTTCCCGCAACGTTAGCTTGTTGTAATACACACCCGACTCCGTATGACGACACGTCATATGCTACCACAAGTCTTTTACACGGGTTATACAATACAAGCAGCTTGTTGGAGCATAAAATGTTTCTGGCTTTCTTAAAAGCAATTACTTGTTTTTTTTCCCCATACCCAGTTCTCACCTTTGCGCAATAATACATGTAGGGGCTCTAAAAGGGTGCTTAACCCCGGTAGGAAGTTACCAAAATAGTTGAGGAGTCCCAGGAACGATCGCAGCTCCGAGACATTCTGTAGCCTGGGCACATTCCTGATAGCCTCTGTCTTGGCGTCTGTGGGCCGAATGCCGTCCGCCGCGATCCTTCTCCCCAAAAACTCCACTTCTGTTGCCATGAAGACGTATTTCGACCTCTTCAGCCGCAGCCCTACGCGATCCAGTCGCTGGAGGACCTCCTCCAGGTTTTGTAGGTGCTCGGCAGTATCCCGACCCATGACCAAAATGTCGTCCTGAAAGACCACCGTGTGTGGTACCGACTTGAGTAGGCTCTCCATGTTTCTCTGGAAGGTCGCTGCAGCCTATAGTATATGTAGGCACCTTTAGTGATGACTCCACGAGGCAGGGTATGATACTTAAACTGTGCAGACCTGTAGTCCTTTATTTGCAGCTCCTGATTGATGACAACAAGCTGTGAGTTCCCTTTTATACTGGGTTACCTGCCGTGTGCAGGCAACCCTTAGGTCTCCCGCAGCAGCATCCTCTGATGTAAAGGAAAGGTGTGTACAGTTTAAGGGTACATTCAGTGTTGCATAACAGTGTTACAGACATCACACAGTAAACAGGCATGCATACCCAACAACACTTCCGCGCCCTAAGCATTTTTCATATCCTTATTGTCATGCCCAGGGGAGGTGATCAGTGGTGGGCTATGGGAGGTTGTGATGAGGGTTGTGTGGTTGCCAGGTGTGACCTCTGTGCTTGAGGCTGGCCTCGTATGGTTCCCCTCCCTCACACACAGACTATGTGGGTGTTACTGTTGTGGGATCCCTCAGCGGGTAGCCACGGCAGCAGTGGGTGGTGTGTATACACTGTGATGTGGGTAGTTGTGGGCAGGGCCACAAGACTTGTCCACCAATTGGGATGAGAGTTAGGTCATCCCAGGGTTTGCCAGGGAAGCTGGAGGGTATTGGCCTCATGCTCCTGGTGTTGGCCTGGTGGCCAGGGGCTGTAGGGCTGGTCTGGTGCAGGTTGCCATTGGTGGTGGCTGGGCTGCCCATTGACCACTGTCCCTGTAGTGGGTCTGCTCCCACTGCCTGTGTGTGTGGCCTGCAAGGGGCATCACATTCATTCCAAAGGTCCAGGCTACATGGTCAGGTAGCCTGCTGGACCTGGGGGTCTCCCACAGGGGGATTCCATTGGCATCAGCATGGTCCTTGTAGGACCCAATGTCCTTTGGCAGTGTCCTCCCGGTATACATGACACCTTGGCTCTGATCACACATAGTCGAGCCTGCATTATACATTCTAGCATTTGCATCACTTTTGGTTGTCCTGGTTTCAACAGACATGGTTACATTAGGCATTTCACAATCTCTATCATTACTGTTAAGCATAATAAATTTGTTCTTAACCTTACTGACACCTGCATTCATCTCATTAGTCACATTAGTTAAACCAGCATCACAATTCATGGTTACATTGCATACATTTTCATACTTGCACCCTTTAATTGCATCTTTAGCTTTAAAGTCCGTGTACTCAAATAGTTGAAACCGCCCCTTTAAATTTTTTTGGTTACCGGTCTCCTTTAAAGGAGTCTTCAAATCCGATTGGCCGCTCGATGTCACATGATGCTCCTCCATGTTCACTTGTGGCATGGCGGAGGCCATTTTGATTACAGGTTCTGCTGCTTGTGGTGCTGTAGCCATTTTCTGGTCTTGCTGCAGGCAGGCTGTGGTGCTCTTTTCTTTCACAGGTTCGACCCTGGACATCGGGAATCCATTTCTTTCGATGCCGTTCACCTCTTGGAGTGCTGCCCCAGCCCGGAAAGTGGAGTGTGGATCCCCGGGGTGCTGTGGGCAGTCGAGCTGGACAGTGGAATCTCCGGATGCTGCGATGGATCCATGTTTGAGGTCGATTGCTGGAGCTCGGAGGCCTGGGAGCAGCTTCACTTAGACAGGCTGCCATTGTGGTCGATTGGCGGGATTCATCCAAAGTTCTTCAAAGGTCACTTGGCTCATCACAGACTGGCTCGCCCCTGTGTCGCTCTCCATAGAAACTGGGACCCCGTCGATGTCTACTTTCATCGCCCACGGAGAACTTTCGGTGGAGCAGGTATGAGTTCTATACTCTTCTTCCAGGGGTTGAGCAGCTTCACCTTCCTCGGTGTCGGAGCCCCGGTGATCAGCCAATTCATCAGAGGTGTGGTGAGTAAAGCCTTTTCTGCACATTCTCTGAAGGTGCCCTTTCTCTTTGCAGCTTTTGCATGCATAGTCTTTGTAGCGGCACTGGTAGGCCCTGTGGTTTCCTCCACAGCGCCAGCACGGGACCATCTGGTTTGCCCCATGTGGCAGACTCAGGGTTGCGGGACTTGGGGCAGCATTTCTGCCTTTAGAAGTATCCATGCGGTGCACTGTGCTCGCCGGCTTATAGTCCTGGGTCAGTATTCGCCTGGAGTCGCTGGCCAAAACCATGTAGGCCTGGCTCACTTGAATTGCTTTCTGCAGGGTGACCGTGATGTCAGCCGAGAGCAATTTGTGTAGGAGGCCTTCGTGGCCGAAGTTGCTCATAGCTCTTGGTGGTTGTCTTTTCCGGGGCTAGTAAGTCCCTGACCAGACCGTAGACGGTGGGCCCACAACTGCTAAGCAGGATGGCCCTGCGTTTGTTCAGTAGTGTAGCCGGTGTGTCCCTGTCCAGGTCGTTGGCTATAAAGAAGTGTTCCAATCTTTCCACAAAAGTGTCCCAATCTTCCCCCTCTGTAAATTGCAGAGAGTTGCTGAGGTTAGACATGTTGAGCGTGTAGTTTGTGACCTCGTATTCCCGTCGCCAGTTATAGTATATGTAGGCACCTTTATAATGACTCCATGAGGCAGGGTATGATACTTAAACTGTGCAAACCTGTAGTCCTTTATTTGCAGCTCCTGAGTGACGTCAACAAACTGTGAGTTCCCTTTTATACTGGGTTACCTGCCATGTGCAGGCAACCCTTAGGTCTCCCGCAGCAGCACCCTCTGGTGTACAGGCAAGGTGTGTACAGTGTAAGGGTACATTCAGTGTTGCATAACAGTGTTACAGACATCACACAGTAAACAGGCATGCATACACAACACAGCCGACCGAATTCCAGACGGGCATCTATTGTAGATGAACAGTCCCTTATGCGTGTTGATGCAGGTGAGGCCCTTCAAAGACTCCTCCAGCTCCTGCGTCATGTTGGCCGAAGTCAGGTCGAGCTTGGTGAACGTCTTGCCTCCTGCCAGCGTCGCAAATAGGTAATCTGCCTTAGGTAGCGAGTATTGGTCCTGTAGCAAGAAACGATCAATAGTTACTTTATAATCACCGCAAATCCTGGCCGTGCCATCACTTTTGAGTACTGGAACAATCGGGCTGGCCCACTCGCTGAATTCCACTGGGGAGATGATGCCCTCGAGTTGCAACCTGTCCAGCTCGATTTCCACTCTCTCCCTCATCATGTGAGGTACCGCTCGTGCCTTGTGGTGGATGAGTCATGCCTCTGGGACCAAGTGGATCCGTACCTTTTGCCCCGGAAAAGTTTCCAATGCCTGGCTCAAAAAGGGAAGGAAATTTGTTAAGAATCTGGGTACATGAGGCCTCATCGACATGTGATAGCGCTCGGATGTCATCCCAGTTCCAGCGGATTTTGCCCAGCCAGCTCCTCCAAGCAGTGTGGGACCATCGCCCGGGACAATCCAGAGTGGCAGTTCGTGCACTGTGCGCTTGTAGGTGACCTTGACCATGGTGCTGCCCAGGACTGTGATAAGCTCTTTGGTGTACATTCTCAGTTTCGTGTGGATGGGGCTCAGGGCTGGTCTGAATGCCTTGTTGCACCACAGTCTCTCAAACATATTTTTACTCATGATGGATTGGCTAGCGCCAGTGTCCAGTTCCATGGCTAAGGGTAAGCCATTCAATTTTACATTTAGCATTATAGGTGGACATTTTGTCGAAAATGTGTGCATCCCGTGTACTTCAGCATCTGCCTCCTCTCTCTGAGGCTCGAAATTGCTTTGATCCACCATGGACCGATCTTCCTCTGCCACGTGGTGGTTAGTAAGTTTTGCAGAGCTTGTAGCTCATTTGCAAGGTCGTTGACGATACCCCATTGTTCCACAGCTCTTGCAAACATACCCTTTGAAGCAGCATGAATAGGCTGAATGGAAGCCTCCACAACGCCAACAAGGTGTGAATTGCCTTGCATTCATCTTTTGTTGGGGACTCTGAGTCATCTTGGTCGCCTGAGACCTGCTGGCAGTTGCAGACTCGTGGTTTCTGCCCTGTACATTTTTGCTCGCAAACACGGTTCCAGTTAATTTATGAACATTGCTCGCACTTGTGTGCTGAGAGATTTGTTTGGTGTTATCACTGGTGGACATAAACGCCTGTGCTATTGTCATGGCCTTACTGAGGGTCGGTGTCTCTACAGTCAAAAGTTTTCGTAGGATGGTCTCGTGGCCAATGCCCAGTACAAAAAAGTCTCTGAGCATCTGCTCCAAGTAGCCATCAAACTCACATTGTCCTGCAAGTCACCTTAGCTCAGCGATGTAGCTTGCCACTTCCTGACCTTCAGATCGCTGGCATGTGTAGAACCGATACCTCGCCATCAGCACGCTCTCCCTCAGGTTAAGATGCTCCCGAACCAATGTACACAGCTTCTCATACGACTTATCTGTGGCTTTCACCGGAGCCAGAAGATTCTTAATGAGGCTGTAGGTCGGTGCTCCACAGACTGTGAGGAGGACCGCTCTCCTTTTTGCAGCGCTTCTTTCTCCGTCCAGCTCGTTGGCTACAAAGTACTGGTCTAGCCGTTCGACATAGGCTTCCCAGTCCTCACCCTCCAAGAACTTCTCCATGATGCCCACAGTTTGCTGCATCTTTGCATTGGATTCGTATTTTCATTGCCAGTTATTGTGTTCCTAACACAGATGAGGCTGCACACAGGGAGGTTAAAGTAACAGTGACCTCAGTCTTTAATAAGACACTCCAGAGTGAGGAACAGGCCTTGGGGCCGGCTTATATACAGTGCTCCCAAGGGATGCTGGGATCCCTTGGGACTTCAGGGGATGAGCTCCCTGGTGGCGGAACATGGGAGTGCATGCTTTACAGATCCACAACATTTGCCAAAATCACACGTTGCCACCAACCTCCTGAGGTCTGCAGCATATTTTGCGATTTCCTGACCTTCAGCCCGTCAGTGGGTATAAAACCGGTGTCTGGCTGTGAGGATGCTCTCTTTGGGCTTGAGTTGTTCTTGGATCAGCGTTACAAGCTCCTCGTACATCTTGGTCGTTGTCTTCGCTGGTGTCAGCAAGTCCCTAACAAGGCCATACACAGTGGTCCCACAACTGATTAGCAGGCTAGCTCTGTGCTTATCAGCCAGTGTGGCCGGGTTGTCGCCTGCCAGGTCGTTTGCTGTGAAGAAATGGTCGAGCCTCTCCACAAAGGCGTCCCAATCATCACCATCGGCATACTGCTGCAACTTACCAAGGGTAGCCATTTTCACGTGAAGGTCAGTAATCTCGTCACCAATTGCGCTGATAATGACTCCACGAGGCAATGTGTTGTACTTGAACTGTCGTGACCTTAGTGCTTTATTGATAACTCCAGATTGAGGATCACACCTGCTGGCCTGCCTTTTATACTCGGCCTGGTACACCTGTACAGGTAACCTACAAGTCTCCCACTGAGGTGTCCCCTGATAGCACACCTTGTAATAGTACAAGCAGTAACCATGTAGGATACATGACAAATATATTCAATGACCCAGCCTCCACAGCTCACTGGGGCAGAGAATTCCATAGATTTACAACCCGCTGAGGGAAGAAATTCCTCCTCATCTCAGTTTTAAATGGGCGTTCCCTTATTCTGAGACTATGTCCCCTAATTTTAGTTTCCCCTATGAGTGGAAATATCCTCTCTACATCCACGTTGTCGAGCCCCCTCATTATCTTATATTTTTCGAGCGAGGTCGGGACCCAGGAGCGAGGTCGGGAGGAGCAGCGAGGTCAGGACCCAGGATTGGGACAACCTGGACCAGCAGCAGGGTCGGGACCCAGGGAAGGCGCAGCATGGGCCAACAGCGAAGTTGGGAGGCCTACACTGCATCCTATGAAACCCAGGGAGAGAGGACCTATGGGAAGGAGAAAGGAGGACAGCAGGAATGTGTGTGTGTACTTGGCCCATGCAGCAGAGCCTGGTCTCCAATCATCTTGGATCCATTTGCCATTGGACCAAAACCTTGCTCTGCCAAGCCCGTGTGGTAGCTGGTGTGCAACGGCCACCCCACGTTAAAAGAAGTCACGCACAGGCATCTTCCACCCTTAAGTCATCCTCGACTCCGAGGGACTGCCTATGAAGAAGACGGGTCTGGGTTGACTCAAGTCAACATTTTTCATTCTGTGCTTGTGCAGAAATACTTCCCTCAAGTGGATTTTTTAATCTGTGGTTCTGTGTATTAGTACATCAATGCCATATGTCATGGCTCCTTCTGAATGTAACTTTTAATGTCTTCTGTATTTTCTAATTTGCCTTTTACTTGTAGTGCCATTAGCTCATGTGTGATAATTATATGCGGTATGTCTTCTCTACGACACAACAGAGCATAGAATCATACAGGTTTGCAGCACACAGGAGGCATTCAGCCCATTGTGTCAGTGCTGGCTCTTTGCTAGAACAATCCAAGCTAATACCAGTGCCCTGCTCTCTCCACATAGCCCTGTTTCTTCCTTTGCTTCAAATATTTATCTACTTTTCTCAATAACACTCTTCAACAAATTCACAAGTGCTTGTTGAATACACATTTTGCATAATATCCAAGCCGTCAAACTGTAGCATATTAAGAATACAATAATCAGTCCAATCCTATTAGAAATCTTAGGTATGCATTAAAATTAATGTGCTGTATATAATAGCCAAACTAGAATGCTTTAGGTATATCATTTGGCAAGGATCAAAATAGCTACCTGCCTGTCGTGGGAATTGAAAAATGTCGAGACAAGCAGAGATTGTTTGTTGTCTGCTCCTGTCACATGTACATTGCACAGGCTTTATTCAACATCACAGGATAGTCCACAAAAATGGGGAATACAGCAATTGCAGTGAGATATGGCTCAATTATGATTTTAGCAAAGACAATTTTGTTGTGCAATTTTCTTTCTTGCCTTTCAGTTGCAACAGAGACAGGCATAGTTTAAATGGGACAATTGATTGTTCGCTAGCATTTGTGCCAGAGGCAGGTGCTACTTTCCAAACATATTTCTGTCCCTTGAAGTACCTGAGCACTCATTTTAAAAACTGACAATCTTTGTTTAGTCTTTCCTTTCTTGCACAGCAAGAATTCAGTTCCTTTAAAATTCTGGTCTTCAACAGCACTTTTTATAGAAATGAAATGAAAATGTAAAGATTTTTAATGAAGATTCACATTTATTACAATTGTGTGGCTAAGTATTGGTTAAATTTGTTGAAGATGCATGTTATAGTTGTCTCAATATGGTGATTGCCTCAGGAGGGAGAGCTGGATATTGTTACAGCCTGTTAATTGGTGCTGTACCTGCCATAGGTTCATATGTTCTTAGCCACAGGGATTTGAGTCTTGAAAATTGAGATAGTATCTTTGAGCAAAATAGAGGTGACTGTCAAATCGCGAGGATAAATTTAGACCAACTTGAATGCTGATGTACAATTTATATTCGAGAAATTTCAAGTCTAGACTTCCTGGCTGCATTCTGACAGTATCTACGGTGTGGCTGATTTTTTAAAATTAGTCAGGACAAAAATAATTATTATAATTTGTGCTACTAGCACAAAATTAAGGTTCTTAAAACAGGACCAAACGAATAGAAGTTTTCAACTTCAAGTTTTGCAAAAACACAAATAATGCAATTCCCATATTCTCATACAATTCAAAGCCTACTGGTCTGTCTCAATCATCAGTGATAGATTATGCAAGATATACAAGAGCACCATTGGATTTTAGTCTTGCTACGTGAACTTGAACTCCCATAAAATAGTATTGTAGTAGCATTGGGAGCAGAAAAGACAGTTGCTTGTGATATCTCAGCAGCAATATCAAAGTGCACATGTCTGTCTTGGTGAGGTAACCCAAAGACAGATCGTGGTGATAGAGTTGAAACATTGAGAAAGACAGTGCCTGGATATTGTGAAGATAAAGCTAAATGATAAAAGACAGAGCCTGGAGACATTTACATTCTTTGAAATCACTGCAGTGAGAAACTACTATAGACACTGGACTAACTAATTTGTTGTCACCATGTATTATAGTGACTGTAATAATGGGGGGAATTTTAACAGGTAAGAATGGGTGGGTTGGAAATGGGTGGGTAGTTAAAATCAGCGGGATAAAAATACACTACCAAAGCCTGGCTGCAACCCGCCAATTTCCATCTTTCAATTTGGCTGCGTGCAAGCAAGCTGCTCACTGGAGTTGGCGAACTCATTAGTGCAGGCGGGTGGGCAATGAAGACATAATTTAAGGTGATAATTGGATGCAAATGAGTGTCTTTTCACAGGCACTTAACTTTGCTTCGGATTTAATGCCTTCAGCATGGGTTTCCCGGGGCATGCGAAACTGACCAGTAAAGAGGAGGCGAGTTGAAGATGTACTTCATGGGGGTCTGTCAACTTTAGATAGCCCGCACTTTATAATTGCTCAGTTCCTGCAGTTGCTTTGTCAGTTCTCTTTGGCAAATGTTTAGCAGAATGTTCTTGTCACTAGATAGGCATTGAGGAACATTGGAGGCTTTCAAACAGACACGAGCAGGATGGAGGGTACCTTGGATGTTTTTGATAGAACATCAGAAGAGGAAAACCATTACCTTCCATGGCAGCAGTGATGCGCTGTATCAGCAAGAGCACAGGAGGGAGGTGCACAGGAGGGAGATACACAGAAGAGAGGTGCACAGGAGAGAGGCCAAGGTTACAGAAGGCATGACCCATGTAACAGGGTTTACAGACAGAGGCTCAGCTCCCCTGGCCTCTCAGAAGAGCAGTGCTTCCACAGGCTGAGGTTGTAACGTCAGGTGGTGGCAGATATCTGCAGCATCCTAGAAAAAGACTGGCTACCTGCTAGATCTGGGGCCACGCATTAGCAATGGCTGCAAAGATCACTATCACCCTCAATTTTTTTGCCTTTGCTTCATTTCAGGGCTCTATCAGAGCTATAGCAAGGGTATTTCAGCCTACTGCACATAAATGCATATGGCAGGTGACAGATGGATTGTTTGCCAGGGCTGGGAGTTACGTAAACTTCTCCTGTGATGACAATAGCCAGAATGAGCGGGCACTCGCCTTCACCTCTCTGGTTGGCTTACCACAGGTGCGGGTGCCATCGATTGCACACACATGACAATCCAATCACCACCACAGCAACCAGGAGTTTTCATCAACCGCAAGGAATATTATTCCATCAATGTGTATCTGGTGTGCAACCGCAAGAAGAGGTTCATGCAGGTGTGCAGTAGATTCTCTGGGAGCTGTCATAGTGCTTACATACTGCAACAATCCAACATTCAAGACCTTTTAGTTCCAGGAAGCAAACTTAAGGGCTGACTTGCAGGAGGCAAGGGATACCCCCTTCAAATTTGACTCATGACACCTGTGAGGAACCACACCAATGAGGTGCAGGAGTGCTACAGCAAGAGCCACATGATAATCAAGTATGTCATCGATCAAGCCATCAGAATGTTGAAGATGCACTTCAGGTGTTTAGATAGGTCTGGCGCCTTTCAGTACTCATCAGCGAGGGTGTCCAGAATAATAGTGGGGTGTAGTGTCCTACACAACATTGCACAGCAGAGAGGCTTGCAGGTGGAGGTGGATAAAGGTGCTCATCTCTCATTTTCGGAGAACATTGAAGAGGAAGAGGTGGATGGGGAGAAAGCATATGAATATGGGGCACTCATCGCTAGATCAACTGCGTAGATTGCTGTCCGGGATACCAGGGATGCTTTTATAGCTCGAAGGTTCAGCTAATGGTGATTCACACAGGCAAACATCACAAACAAAATCATCCAGCCCACTCCCACCACCAGCACCAATGTTCCCCCACCCCACCCTACCCCACCTCCCTTTGCACTAAACAGTCCTTCAACCACTCATCCATCGATTGCACATGCACGCAATAGTTGCATTGTACTAACATTCAACTTGAAACAAATGAATGGGTGAAATGGCACTTGGGGCGCAATAATGGACAAGGCATGGAAGTGGTACTAATCAATAAATTTGATGTGTCATTATAAGAAAAGTAACTTAATTTAATTTAGAAAGACATGGATTAATCAAGGACAGTCAGCATGGATTTGTTATGGAAAGGTTGTGTCTGACTAACTTGATTGAATTTTTTGAGGCGGTAACAAAGAGGGTCGATGTGGATAGAGCATTTGATGTAATGTATATGGATTTTAGCAAGGCTTTTGATAAGGTCTCACATGGCAGACTGGTCACAAATGTAAAAGCACATGGGATCCAAGGCAAAGTGGCAAGTTGGATCGAAAATTGGCTCAGAGGCAGGAAGCAAAGGGTAATGGTTGATGGGTATTTTTGTGACTGGAAGGCTGTTTCCAGTGGGGTTCTGCAGGGCTCAGTACTGGGTCTCTTGCTTTTTGTGGTATATGTCAATGATTTAGACTTGAATATAGGGGATATGGTTAAGAAGTTTGCAGATGATACAAAAATTGGCTGTGTGGTTGATAATGAAGAAGAAAGCTGTAGACTGCAGGAAGATATCACTAAACTGATCAAGTGGGCAGAACAGTGGCAAGTGGAATTCAATCCAGAGAAGTGTGAGGTAATGCATTTGAGAAGGGCTAAAAAGGCAAGGGAATACACATTAAATGGTAGGACACTGAGAGTGTAGAGGAACCTTGGAGTGCATGAACACAGATCCCTGAAGGTAGCAGGCCAGGTGTATACGGTGGTTAAGAAGGCATGTGGAATACTTGCCTTTATTAGGCATGGCATAGAATACAAGAGCAAGGAGGTTATGCTTGAATAGTATAAAACACAAGTTAGGCCACAGCGAGAGTACTGTCTGCAGTTCTGGTCACCACATTACAGGAAAGATGGGTGCAGAGGAGATTTATGAGGATGTTGCACTGGAGAATTTTAGCTATGAGGAAAGATTGGATAGACTGTTTTCTTTTGAACAGAGGAGGCTGAGGGGAGACCTTATTGAGGTATTTAAAGTTATGAGGGGCGTAGATAGAGTGGATAGGAAGGATCTATTTCCCTTAGCAGAGGGGTCAACAACCAGGGGGCATAGATTTAAAGTAATTCGTAGGAGGTTTAGAGGGGATTTGAGGGGAACATTTTTCACCTAGAGGGTGGTGTGGTTCTGGAACTCACTGCCTGAATGGATGGTAGAGGCAGAAACTCTCACCACATTTTAAAAGTACTTGGATGTGCACTTGAAGTGCCGTAACCTACAAGGCTATGGATCAAGAGCTAGAAAGTAGGATTAGGCTGGAGAGCTCTTTTTTGGCCAGTGTGGACATGGTGGGCCGACATGACCTCCTTCTCTGCAGTAAATTTCTATGATTCTATGATTCTTAACACCGTAACATTTTTTTCCAACACCCATGTGCATATCCTTAGTGAATTACAATAGGTTCCTCACACTTCCTATCACTTCTACATGGTGCATCCCCTGTGGCTTCACCAGAGGTAGAAGCAGGCTGCTCACGTCTCTGTCCTGACTGATGAGATACCTTTAGCCGACACACTCTGGATTTTGCAGCTCCCGAGGGCCCCACCAAAAACTGCTCCACCTGCATCTGTGTAGGGGAAGACGTGACCTTTGGGAGGTGAGGCAGCAATGGGTGAGAAGTGCCAACGCTTTGAGTGGAGTTCCCACTTCTATGTGCTCTTTTGCCGTCATCCCTCTCCTGGGCCAGCACCACATCATTCCTACCACTCTGCTCCAGGCTAGATGAAGATTAGTGATGCCACGGATAAGGCATTTGTCACCCTGTTTAAGGCGGCAGACATATTGGTATTCAAAGTCTGCATGGCCATGCTAATGGCCTGCATGGAATTGTTTGGAAGCTTTGCTTGAAGCTCCATGGAGGCGGACTCTCTCTCCATGGAGGACATTCTCGCGATTCCCTGTGCCACCAATCCACTAGCGATTGAGTTAGACTTTTCCATCATCTCCACTATTGTGGAGTGTGTGCGTGGCACATCTGTCAGTACCTGGCTAAGTTGCTGATGCACTCTAGCAATCTCCATCGCAACAATAGCCCCAGGGGGTTCAGTATCTGTGTCCAGCTGAGCAGAGCTGAGAGAGAATTGCACCCCCTGAATTGGACTCTCCACAGCTGTCCCCGCCACCAGTGCCTGTTCATGCACACTTGTGAGGTGTAAATCACCAGGTAAAAACCCAACTAACTCTTTAACTGGACCTACCGAAGTGTGAGTATTTGTGCTGGTGGATCGCTGTACGTCCTCAGAAGAAATCATCCTCATGCATGTCCAGCAACACTTGCTGTATATGTGAAGGCCCTGGAAGGCAAAAGAATGGGATATGAATTAGTCATGGCAAAGTAATGATCTTGACAATCACAATACTCAGCCTTCTCATAGTTCAGTCACTGATCAATTAAAGTTAGCAAATGCATGTCAGAGATAATTGAAATTCTGCCACCAGCTATCAATGAGTTCCCTGTCTCTCCATCTCCATAGCATCCTCCTCTGCAACTGTGAGCTGGTCTATTTGTGGTAGCCCACCTCCAGTCCTCTCCCTTGCATTTTGCACTCTCTTCTCCTACAAAGAGCAAAAAAACCAGATTAAGTGAAGGTGCGGTATTCATCCGATGGATGCAGTGCATTCAGTGAGTTTGACTATGAGATGGATGCATCACATTGCATAAGGCTTGGGGTGAGTGGCGATGGTGGATAGACAAATGAAGTGTAGAAATGAAGGCCGGGTGCTGCTGAAAGTTGAGTGGGTGTGAGGAGTGATGGGATGGAGTATGCTTGGCAAGATAGAGTGAAAGGGGGAGGGGCTTAAACCACAGGATGTAGATGAATTAGCAAACATACTCATTTGTCCTGTCCTGGTTAGGTCATTAAATCACTTTCTGCACTGCATCCAAGATTGGGGCACGATGCTCCTGCTGCTCACTTGCTTAACTACCTTCAATCACGCCTCCTCGGTGAGAGCCGCTGGTTTTGTCCTCCCATTGCTTGGGAAAAGTATGTACCTCCTGCTCCTGATTGCACCCAGCAGTAATTCAAGGAACACATCATTAAATCTGGGTGCTGCCTTTGATCTCTGTGCATCCATCCTAAACACCCCATGGCTCCTTCAAATGTAATTTCTACATTGTCCCTCAAAGTAGAGCTGAAATCGGAGAATCCAACACGCCAACTTGACTTCTGGGTTTCGCCCACGTAACTCTACCTCCACACCCGCTCAGAGCCACTTTCACATTGATGTTGGGGCCGTGGGTTCAGATTAGTCATGCACCGCCTCAAGATAAATAATATTTCTCTTTTAGAAGTCCTATTAATTGACTTTGATTATGTTAATTTGAACTGCAGTACTAATTGAGCACAAAATCAAATAGTTACTGTTTAAATATGGCAACATTAATATGCATCTGAGATCTTAATCCAAAATAATCTACTAATTTTAATGGTACATTTCTTTACATGAAACTTCATTTTGAAAAATTTGTGTATCTTTTACCAGAGTTGAACTTTTCAACTAAAATAAATCTATTCCATTCCTTCACAAACGAAAGGCTGAATTTTCGCCACTATTCTGTGCCATTTTTTTGGTCTACGCTGTTTTTTTTGGAGCAGACTAAAATCTGCAAGTTTCGCCAAGGTTTCTGTGCCATCCTAAACTACTTATGGCCGATTTTTTTTAGTTCCCGATTTTTTGACGTTACTTGGGGTGCCGGCTGCACCATTTCTGGCCATTGAAGCGAGTTTGGCCAAGTGGGATATTTTCAAAAACAGTGCAGTGCACCGTTCTGAAAAACCTTACCTGCACTTAAAAAAATCAGCACAGAGAAGAGAATATCGGTGTAGAGAAGTCACCCCCCTGTCTCTGGTGCCATGTGTTCAGCTTCGCCCGAGATAGCAGCGGCCAGTACCGGGGCCAGGGGGCCTTTTGGCCCGGGTTAGCAGCGGCTCTGGGGACGGGGGTCCATCATGGGGTCATGGTTGAGTCGGCGGCAGTCGGGAGCAGCGTCGAGGAGGTGCGTGGAGAGGCCTATAAAAGGCACAGCAGGGAGTCCGGGGCCCAGAGTTGGCGGCAGTCGGGAGCAGCATCGAGGAGGTGCGTGGAGAGGCCTATAAAAGGCACAGCAGGGAGTCCGGGGCCCAGCGTCGGCGGCAGTCGGGAGCAACGTCGAGGAGGTCCGTTGGTGAGGCCTATAAAAGGCACAGCAGGGAGTCCGGGGCCCAGCGTCGGCGGCAGTCGGGAGCAGCGTCGAGGAGGTCCGTTGGTGAGGCCTATAAAAGGCACAGCAGGGAGTCCAGGGCCCAGAGTCGGCGGCAGTCGGGAGCAGCATCGAGGAGGTGCGTGGAGAGGCCTATAAAAGGCACAGCAGGGAGTCCGGGGCCCAGCGTCGGCGGCAGTCGGGAGCAACGTCGAGGAGGTCCGTTGGTGAGGCCTATAAAAGGCACAGCAGGGAGTCCGGGGCCCAGCGTCGGCGGCAGTCGGGAGCAGCGTCGAGGAGGTCCGTTGGTGAGGCCTATAAAAGGCGTGACTTGTGCAGCTACAGGGAGAAGGCAAAAAGAAGTAGAAAGAAATCAAAAGGTGACGTCACAGCCAAGAGGGTAAGTGATTGGCTGGTGATTGGTGAGTAGTTTTTCTTTTTTCTCTTCTATATCAGTGAGTAACTTTTAACATTGTTGTTGCCAATTTAAGTGTATCTAAGGGTTAAGTCATGGCAGGAGAGCTCGGTCGGGTGTTATGCTCCTCCTGTACCATGTGGGAACTCAGGGACGACACCAGTGTCCCTGACGACTATATCTGCAGGAAGTGTATCCACCTCAAGCTCCTGACGGTCCGCATTGCGGAGTTGGAGCTGAGGGTGGATTCACTCTGGAGCATCCACGATGCTGAGAATGACGTGAGTATCACGTGTAGCGAGTTGGTCGTACCGCAGGGAAAGGGTCCACAGCCAGATAGGGAATGGAAGACCAACAGGAAGAGCAGTGCAAGGAAGGTAGTGCAGGAGTCCCATGTGTTCATCCCCTGCAAAACAGATACACTGCATTGGGTACTGTTGAGGGGGATGACTCATCAGGGGAGGGCAGCAGCAGCCAAGTTCATGGCACCATGGCTGGCTCTGCTGCACAGTAGGGCAGGAAAAAGAGTGAGAGAGCAATAGTGATTGGGGATTCAATGGTGAGGGGAATAGATAGGCGTTTCTGCAGCCGCAACCGAGACTCCAGGATGGTATGTTGCCTCCCTGGTGCAAGGGTCAAGGATGTCTCGGAGCGGGTGCAGGACATTCTAAAAAGGGAGGGAGAACAGCCAGTTGTCGTGGTGCACATTGGTACCAACGACATAGGTAAAAAAAGGGATGAGGTCATAGGAAACGAATTTAAGGAGCTAGGAGCTAAATTAAAAAGTAGGACCTCAAAAGTAGTAATCGCGGGATTGCTACCAGTGCCACGTGATAGTCAGAGTAGGAATCGCAGGATAGCGCAGATGAATACGTGGCTTGAGCAGTGGTGCAGCAGGGAGAGATTCAAATTCCTGGGGCATTGGAACCGGTTCTGGGGGAGGTGGGACCAGTACAAACCGGACGGTCTGCACCTGGGCAGGACCGGAACCAATGTCCTAGGGGGAGTGTTTTCTAGTGCTGTTGGGGAGGATTTAAACTAATATGGCAGGGGGATGGGAACCAATGCAGGGAGACAGAGGGAAACAAAAAGGAGGCAAAAGCAAAAGACAGAAAGGAGATGAGGAAAAGTGGAGGGCAGAGAAACCCAAGGCAAAGAACAAAAAGGCTCACTGTACAGCAAAATTCTAAAAGGACAAAGGGTGTTAAAAAAACAAGCCTGAAGGCTTTGTGTCTTAATGCAAGGAGTATCCGCAATAAAGTGGATGAATTAACTGTGCAAATAGATGTTAACAAATATGATGTGATTAGGATTACGGAGACGTGGCTCCAGGATGATCAGGGCTGGGAACTCAACATCCAGGGGTATTCAACATTCAGGAAAGATAGAATAAAAGGAAAAGGAGGTGGGGTAGCATTGCTGGTTAAGGAGCAAATTAAGGCAATAGTTCGGAAGGACATTAGCTTGGATGATGTGGAATCTATATGGGTAGAGCTGCAGAATACCAAAGGGCAAAAAACGTTAGTGGGAGTTGTGTACAGACCTCCAAACAGTAGTAGAGATGTTGGGGAGGGCATCAAATATGAAATTAGGGGTGCGTGCAATAAAGGTGCAGCAGTTATAATGAGTGACTTTAATATGCACATAGATTGGGTTAACCAAACTGGAAGCAATACGGTGGAGGAGGATTTCCTGGAGTGCATAAGGGATGGTTTTTTAGACCAATATGTCGAGGAACCAACTAGGGGGGAGGCCATCTTAGACTGGGTGTTGTGTAATGAGAGAGGACTAATTAGCAATCTCGTTGTGCGTGGCCCCTTGGGGAAGAGTGACCATAATATGGTGGAATTCTGCATTAGGATGGAGAATGAAACAGTTAATTCAGAGACCATGGTCCAGAACTTAAAGAAGAGTAACTTTGAAGGTATGAGGCGTGAATTGGCTAGGATAGATTGGCGAATGATACTGAAGGGGTTGACTGTGGATGGGCAATGGCAGACATTTAGAGACCGCATGGAACAATTGTACATTCCTGTCTGGCGTAAAAATAAAAAAGGGAAGGTGGCTCAACCGTGGCTATCAAGGGAAATCAGGGATAGCATTAAAGCCAAGGAAGTGGCATACAAATTGGCCAGAAACAGCAGCGAACCCAGGGACTGGGAGAAATTTAGAACTCAGCAGAGGAGGACAAAGGGTTTGATTAGGGCAGGGAAAATGGAGTACGAGAAGAAGCTTGCAGGGAACATTAAGATGGATTGCAAAAGTTTCTATAGCTATGTAAAGAGAAAAAGGTTAGTAAAGACAAACGTAGGTCCCCTGCAGTCAGAATCAGGGGAAGTCATAACGGGGAACAAAGAAATGGCGGACCAATTGAACAAGTACTTTGGTTCGGTATTCACTGAGGAGGACACAAACAACCTTCTGGATATAAAAGGGGTCGGAGGGTCTAGTAAGGAGGAGGAACTGAGGGAAATCCTTATTAGTCGGGAAATTGTGTTGGGGAAATTGATGGGATTGAAGGCCGATAAATCCCCAGGGCCTGATGGACTGCATTCCAGAGTACTTAAGGAGGTGGCCTTGGAAATAGTGGATGCATTGACAGTCATTTTCCAACATTCCATTGACTCTGGATCAGTTCCTATGGAGTGGAGGGTAGCCAATGTAACCCCACTTTTAAAAAAATGAGGGAGAGAGAAAATAGGGAATTATAGACCGGTCAGCCTGACATCGGTAGTGGGTAAAATGATGGAATCAATTATTAAGGATGTCATAGCAGTGCATTTGGAAAGAGGTAATATGATAGGTCCAAGTCAGCATGGATTTGTGAAAGGGAAATCATGCTTGACAAATCTTCTGGAATTTTTTGAGGATGTTTCCAGTAGAGTGGACAAGGGAGAACCAGTTGATGTGGTATATTTGGACTTTCAGAAGGCTTTCGACAAGGTCCCACACAAGAGATTAATGTGCAAAGTTAAAGCACATGAGATTGGGGGTAGTGTGCTGACATGGATTGAGAACTGGTTGTCAGACAGGAAGCAAAGAGTAGGAGTAAATGGGGACTTTTCAGAATGGCAGGCAGTGATTAGTGTGGTACCGCAAGGTTCTGTGCTGGGGCCCCAACTGTTTACATTGTACATTAATGATTTAGACGAGGGGATTAAATGTAGTATCTCCAAATTTGCGGATGACACTAAGTTGGGTGGCAGTGTGAGCTGCGAGGAGGATGCTATGAGGCTGCAGAGCGACTTGGATAGGTTAGGTGAGTGGGCAAATGCATGGCAGATGAAGTATAATGTGGATAAATGTGAGGTTATCCACTTTGATGGTAAAAACAGAGAGACAGACTATTATCTGAATGGTGACAGATTAGGAAAAGGGGAGGTGCAAAGAGACCTGGGTGTCATGGTACATCAGTCATTGAAGGTTGGCATGCAGGTACAGCAGGCGGTTAAGAAAGCAAATGGCATGGTGGCCTTCATAGCGAGGGGATTTGAGTACAGGGGCAGGGAGGTGTTGCTACAATTGTACAGGACCTTGGTGAGGCCACACCTGGAGTATTGTGTACAGTTTTGGTCTCCTAACCTGAGGAAGGACATTCTTGCTATTGAGGAAGTGCAGCGAAGGTTCACCAGACTGATTCCCGGGATGGTGGGACTGACCTATCAAGAAAGACTGGATCAACTGGGCTTGTATTCACTGGAGTTCAGAAGAATGAGAGGGGACCTCATAGAAACGTTTAAAATTCTGACGGGGTTAGACAGGTTAGATGCAGGAAGAATGTTCCCAATGTTGGGGAAGTCCAGAACCAGGGGACACAGTCTAAGGATAAGGGGGAAGCCATTTAGGACCGAGATGAGGAGGAATTTCTTCACCCAGAGAGTGGTGAACCTGTGGAATTCTCTACCACAGAAAGTTGTTGAGGCCAATTCCCTAAATATATTCAAAAAGGACTTAGATGAAGTCCTTACTACTAGGGGAATCAAGGGGTATGGTGAGAAAGCAGGAATGGGGTACTGAAGTTGCATGTTCAGCCATGAACTCATTGAATGGCGGTGCAGGCTAGAACGGCTGAATGGCCTACTCCTGCACCTATTTTCTATGTTTCTATGTTTACAAAGAGACACATCAAAATTTTAAAAAATTAGGTTCTTGGAATGCTTACACCTGCTATAAAAATAGAAGTTCTTGGGGAGTGCAAAATCAGCAATGAAACTGCAGGATAAATTCAGTCTCCCTCGTTACCATGGCAACTTCAGTTTTTCGGCACAGAGCTTAAGCTCCACCCATAGAGCTCAAGGACAATCTGTGCCACTCCAAAATGAAAGTTTATTCCAGCGACACTTGCAACTTATTTTTTGCCGCAGTCAGCCACTAAAAAATCAATGTACCTCTACAACTGCGCCAAAAATCGGCCATGTGGAAAATTGGCCCCTATGATTTGTAATTTTTATTGACATTTAAGAATATTTATTATTTTTAAAGCTTTATATAGTGCAATGTACTATATATTATTTTGTTGCTAAGGTGCATCTATGGTTATTTTGACTATCCCTTTCAGGCCACGAATTCTAATTGGAGTAAGTAGGGTATCCTGATGTCAATTGCTCTTAGTGAGCTAACTTCAGATTAGGAGATGCTTGTAACTTCCTGGTTTGAGATTAGAAGAAACCAATATTTCTTTTGTTTTGTATGCATTTATGATATTTTGAAGTGTGATCTCTAAAAGAATATACATATACTTTATATATAAAATTATCCCATTGCATTTTGCACACTGTATCATATTTGTTGTTTTATAACAATGGGGATGTTTCTACCTCCTCGAGTTGCGCCCAGTGCCAGTTTCGATTTGGTCTGGAACGGGCGGGATGGGAAAACAGCTGGGAACCACCCGCTGACGTCAGCGAACGGCACAACTGACCATCGTCCAACAAGATGCCAGATTCGTGCAGGTGGGAGTTGGTGCCAGAACGGGGGTGGACTGCTGCGAGGAGGCTCGTCTACCCCGGACGGTGAGTGCGAAGAGCTGAAAAAAAAAGTTAGTCAACAATGTTAACATTTTTTCTTTACAGTAATTTACCTTGATGGGGTCCTCTGAAGGTCTTGCGATGTTTTTTTTTAAGCTTTTTATTTGCAGCTCTTCGACCCTCCATGGGCCTGACTCCCTCCTCGGCGGCACTTGGGCGGCAAGCGCCTTTACCACCGAGAATGAGAGCTCCCGCCCGCCGCCACCCAGATTGACGATGTAAGTCCTTCTTTTGCCACCGGCCGTCCTTTCAAGGACCTTTTTGGCGAAAACCCCGCCCAGAGTACCGTCAGGTGTCTCAGCGACCATCGGCGGTCCTTTTGGCGGCCCTTGTCCTTCACCAATTTCGGCCCCTGAGATTTTCATTGGTTATTTGGGGATTCAAGTTCACAATTCTGTCTATTATTCTGTGAAAACCATAAACAAATGGCTGTTATTTTACATATAATTTTTTAACTTCATACTGATTTTTTTTTACCTGTTTTAAAGCTGTAACAGTTTAAGGTAGAATTCTGAGTGCAGAAATTGTAAGAGTGGGGGTGCAATTCTAGACATGTAAATTGAGGTGGCGGCCGGGGGGGGGGGGCGCATGGGGGTGGAGAGGGACTGTAATTTGAGGCTGAATCTGAATCTACCAGCTTTGCACTTCTTTAATAACTAATCCAGAAATTGTGATGGGAAGCAGGAACAGCAGCAAAATTGTATCCTTCACTCCTCCTCCATCATCATCAAACAGGACGCCAAACCTGGATCAATGGTGCAGAAGAGCATGTCGGGAGCAGCACCAGGCATACCTGAAAATAAGGTACCAACCTGGTGAAGCTACAACACAGGAGTATAGACATAATAAACAGCAAAAGCAGCATGTTATCGGCAGAGCTAAGCAATCTAACAGCCAACAAATCAGGGCAAAGCTCTGTAGTCGTGCCACCTGACTCAACTGGAAACCTCACTGAGTGGACCATTGGAGTCCTCAAGCAATGATTCTACTGCCTGGGCAGGTCTAGTCGCTTCCTGTAGTACAGCCCACAAAGAGTGTCCACTTGTAAGATTAGGATATCAGGTTACACACAGATACCCAAAGGGTCTTGGGTTTATAAGGCATTTTATTAAGGAATGGTAGTTCAAATATAGTCAAACACAACACACAATCATAGTACACATATGACCATGCCAAGTAGCTGATATTCATCCCGATCGGACAGGTGGCAGATGGCATGAACAGTTATTCTCTGCACCGTTTCCCCTGAAAAGCCGCCTAGGGGCTAGATTTTACATTTTTGTGCTTATCACCCAAAAATGGGCATTATTTCCGGCGTGGATGATAAAAATGGGTTTTCAGATCGTCGGCTTCTTGCCCATTCTCAAAGCACGTAGTTTCCATTTTTGAAAATGGGCATTACCACAAGTGAAATGAAATGGGCGGTAGTGTTAAATCTCGCTGACCTTCTGCCGTAAAGTGTCGCCATCCTTAGAAAAGGTATGGCAACGCTCGATTCCCATGATTCAGGAGGTCAAGTATCATCATGACATGCGCAAAAGAGGAGACAGAGAGAGAGAGGGAGCTCAGAGGGACTGAAGGCATGTCTGGTTGCGGTGTGGCTGCTTTGGGAGGAAGGAGGAAGAATTTAGAGCTTCACAGCAAATAGTGAAAAAAAATGTAGCTGTTACCAGCCACATATTTGCCCAAACTTGGCCTATAATGGAGGGAGAGGAAGAGGCATCACAGCACGCTGTGGAGACTGACGCTGGAGAGAGCAGTGAGGAGGGAGAGGAGCACATTGGAGGGTGCAAAAGAGCCAGAAGGTTCTTGGATGAGGCAAATGCCTCCCTCCTGCAGGAGGTCGAGTTACGTTGGGATGATTTGACACAGGGAGGGTGTGGGAAGCCCACCCCAAATGCCTACCAGAGGATATGGACCGAGATAGCAGAGGTGGTCTCGTCGGTGACCAACGAAGTGCGTGAGGGCAACCAATGCTGCAAACAATGGAACGCCCTTGTGGGATCCGCAAGAGTAAGTATTACATTGATTTACATATACTTATGTATTTATATAATTTGATCTGCAACAGTCATGAGTGACTCTCAGCAGATGTGAGGTCTTTCACTTTTACCGGGAATGTTTTACTCAAAGCCTGCGGCCACGGTGTACGTCTTTAGGTAAAGAAGATAATTTTCATAATAATCATGATTACATCTGTCGGTTATGTATCGGTCTCTGTGACGGAGCTAGCAATGATATCACGCAATGATCTCATGCCATGTCATCCTGTCACCTTTTACAGAAGAAGCTATCGACGATGAGGTCATTGCAGAGGCGACCAGGTGGGGGGCCACCAGTACCCAGCGACATCACTGACATGGAGGAGCAGGTGCTCGCACTCATGGGGAAGCACCCCTGGACAGCCACGGACACATCTGCAGACCCTGAAGTGATGCCACATGAGTAAAACTTACACCATTGCCTGATGTAAAGTCAATAGATGCCACACCCACTCATATCCGAACAATGATAGATGATAGATAATTTCTAAAATTGTCATAGAAATAATGTTGGCCCAATAAAAATTATTGTAATGCAAATGTGTTGATGGTCATGAAAGGTGACGTCTGTGATGATTTTGAGAGCGGTGGTGCTTTTGTCGTGCATATGCTGTGTGTAGCGCTGGACTCACCTTGTGACCCTAGCACCCCCTTCTCCTCTAATAATCTCATTTGTGGTTTTCAGCTCAGCCAGCAGCATGGCCCAAGGCAAGACCACAGAGGCCAGAAAGTGGGGGCGCGGGGCCCGACTTTCTGGACGATCCTACATCTGGTGCTGAGGAGCTCCAATTCTCGCCCGTCAATTCTGTGGGTCTGTTCTCCACAGAAGAGAGCGCAGACTTCGAGGAACCTGCATCACCATGCTCCAGAAGCCATTCCACCCCAAGGCCATCTAGTGGTCCTCCAGTTATTTCCGCCTCCACTCTGGAGGTACCTGCCCCAAGCACCTCGCTTCAGGGCACACCATTTGTCCCCAGGACGGCGCCGACCCCGCAGAGGGTCTGTTCCACGAGCACCACATGAGAGCGGAGAGATGGCACAATTGTCCAGGAGGACTGTAGACATTGATGACCAGCTCATCAAAGAATTGGGGGGCATATCCCGACAGGTGGCCACCATGACCTCAGTGGATGGCGGAGGTCCTGGATGCAATAGTGAGGAACACTGCTGCCACAGGCCTCCCAGTGGTCCCAGAGCGCGGTAATCCACCCCTAGGTTCCGCACCATCACTGCGAACGACAGATGAGAGCAAGGACCAAAATCCTGTTTCTGCATCAGAGAATGTTGCCCCCTCGGCACCCACCTCCCGCTCCCCTATCTGTGCAACCAATGCATCTGCCTTCATCCCGCCGCCCCCACCCCCCCCATTGAGGCACCGCCTGAGGAGCTCCTCAACCAGGTCCATAGAGCGAGGAGGGAAAGGCGTGGAGGTAGGGAGAAGAAAGGGAGGGGGGGAAGGTAAGTGAGGTGCATGTGTGTAGGTGATGGCTGTGTTATATCTCCATCTGGGTGTATGCAATTTGTTGTAATGTATGGGGGCAGATGACCACCCTCCTGCTTTGCCTTTGTATTCTGTGTTGTTGGACATGTCGAACATTTAATTGATGTCAATGGTGGAAAAGTGGGGTGTGGGCAGGGGTTGGGTGTTATTGCCTGTGATACTTATAATTTCAGACCAATGTTGGTATAAAAATTTTTTTATTGAACATAACCTTGTTGCGCATTGTCTCAGATAGCTGGACTGTTACACACTGGTGATTCCTTAACATGAAAGAGTTAAATACAACATAACTTCAATCAACATAAACTTTAACCGGTACCAACGTGATGGGCACCTTTGATATCTGAGCTGCACACACAAAGCAGTGTGTCAGCATTTTCACTCACATCAACATTCTTTCAGGCAAATCATTCAGATATCAGCTCCTCACGTAAGAGTCTTGCAGCTATGTAGCCACCAAGAGACTTTTCCTGCGGTCTGGAGGGGGCCGTGGGCATGGTTGCATAGCCAGCCTGATTGTCTGGCCCTAGATCAGCATCCAGCCCCTCGTTGTCCTTTTCCTCTCTCTCCTGAGGTGGAGCATCAGTGCCTTCTGTCAATTCTTGTCCCCTCCTGATAGTCAGGTTGTGCAGCATCAAGCACACGACCACGAATTTACCATGGTCAGGGTTGTATTATAGCTCCCCTCCTGAGTGGTGAAGACATCTGAAGCGTTGCTTAAGCATAGTTATTGTTTTCTGGACCACATTGCATGTGTCTCTGTGGCTCCGGTTGTATCGCTTCTCGGCCTCGGTGTGGGTGTCACGCAGGGGGGTCATCAGCCAGGTGGCTCAGCCATATCGGTTATCACCAAGCATCCACCATTGTCCTTGTGGCTGACTCTTAAAGATGTCAGAGACAGCGCTCTCACGCAGGATGTGAGGCTCATCAAAGTTGCCCGGACATTTGTCATTCACTGCCAGTATGATCTGGTTGTGGTCGACAACTAGTTGGACCTTCAGGGAGTGAAATCCTTTTGTGTTACGAGAAAGCTCCGGGTCCTGAGAAGGTGGCCACATGGCGATGTGAGTGCACTGTATTGTTCCCTCCACCCTGATGAACTTAGCAATGTGGTAGAATGCTCCAGCCCTGTCAGCCTGAGCCTCCGTGGTCAGGGGGAAGCTGATAAAGTCCATCCTTCTCCCGTACAGGGCCTCCGTAGGGTTGCATGGTGAGACAGAGGGCAAATCTCGACCGCGGAGGCCCGAAAGGAACCAGACGCGTAGAAAAACAGTGCCGCAGTTACCTTGACCTCAACCCACGTTGATGTCCTGATGGCAGGCTATATATGTGGCCTGATGAGTTCACATATTTCATTGATCACCACCTTGTGGAAGCATAGTCTCCGAAGGCAGGTGTGCTCGGACTCGTCGAGGTAAGACCTCTTTTCCCTGTACGTGCGGGGGTGTGTATGGTCTGGCCCTCCTCCTCATTCTTGCACATCTTAAATTGGGGACATAATGATGTGCATCACACATTGAGTCATCTGCACTCTGCAGCATCTGCGTATTAATCGATACAGGCTGAGAAATGGCTGGCCCCATTGCATTGGAAGTATAATAGCGATTGATCAGAAGCAATGATTTCCTCACTAAAATACACCTACAGTAAACCCCCAATAGTCCAGATTCTGAAAATATGTCTGTTGAGATGTTCACTTCACCTGAGAAGAATTCCAGAGTCAATGCAAACTCCCCCGAAGTTGAAGTAACCTTTTGAATGAAGCAACTTGCGATTTTAAAAATGGCAGCCACACTGCTGCCGTTAGTTCAGAACAGTTCCACTTTTTCTGTGCGTATTTTGGGCGAGCGATATTGTGGGAGATTTGTGTGCGAGGTGGTGAAAGTAACGGTGGGCGATCTCCTGGGCGTTCGTTTCACCAAATGTGCTCTTTACGAAAAAAAATGGGCGGGCAGTATTATTGAATCTCAGTGTTAATTCCGTGCGGCAAGTAACGTTGGCGATATTATGGGTGTTGATTTCGCCCATTCTGATGATTCAGCCCAAAAAAGTGGGCGGGCAGTAATATTTTTACCCGCCGTTAAGCACATGGGGAAAGTAACGCTCGGTGATAAGTTTCCTAAAAATGCCCATCAGTTTCCATTTTGTGCCAAAATGGGCGATATATGGTCATTATACGTAATTTCAGCAGTAAAATGGGCGCTAAGTGGGCATTAAGCATGCAAAAAAGTGGAGGTTCTAGCCCTATGTCTTTCCTTTATTCTCTTTTTAGGGCTGGGCCTGGTGTACGATATGCACAGGACCATTTAACCTATGATATGTCGTGTTCTTTGTCTCAACTTTTAGGTGATAAACCATCCTATGAGATCACACCTTCTCTTGGACAGTATTTTTTATCTGCAGGGTCTTTGCTAGACCTCTGAACAAGGCCTGTTTTTGCCCTTGTAACTCAGTTGTCTGTACAATTCCTTATCTGATGTAGTTGGAATCCTTCAGTGTCATCAAGTTGAGCAAACTGCTGAGCTAGGGAATCTGTATAAGACTATTTCTTACAATCCATAATTTGTTACACACTGTAGGGGTTTGCTGTATCTTGCACAGCATTTCTCTGCCACAGGGACACATAGAGTTACTATTGAACAAGCACCTACAACATGATAAGGGAAATTACACTGAAATGATAGAGGATGCAGAGAAAGCAGGAAGGCATCAGATTTCTTCAGCAGCAGATCACTGAATAGCACTTCAGCTAAACTATTCCTGCTGTCTGCATTAACAATCATGTTCGACTCAGCCCTACCGTCCTAGAATACGTTGTATTCACCCCAAAGACCAACATTGCTGTTCATGTCAACTAACATTGCATCATCACCAGCTGCTGCAAGAACACTCTTTGCACACAAAGATTTCAAAAAGGTTTGTAATTTTACTTACTTACACACGTGCCTACATACTAAATATTACCTTGTAGTGAGACTCGAGTGCCGGCCTTAATTGCTCCAACGATGTGTTCCCCCAGTGGCTTTAGCATGGTAGGTGGAAGATTGCTGTGGGTGATATGTTCCATTCCCATGGCATAACTGACTCTGCTATCAGGCTGTGGATCAGCAACCCCACCAATATACAGGAGAGCAGACTGTAGGACATCTTTGATGTGATTGAAGCCCCCAATCAATTCATTCTCCCAGCCTGTCCAAAGTGGTGGAGATGGTGAAATCCAGAGCCTTCCTGGCCTCAGTATAAGTATCCCTGAGAGATGCTATTACTGGTGTCTTAGACCTGCAACTAGGGCCCAGCAACAGCATCCATTGAGGTGACCACATGCTCCATGGTTAACAGAAGAATGTCAATGCTACATGCAATAACCCCAGTTGATCCCTCTACACTCTCTGACATTATGTGGAGGTTTTCTGGCAGGCAGTCTAATGCATTGAACAATTGCAGGTGCACAAAAAAGTGGGAATTCTAACCCCCTCATCCTGGCAGAAAGCAGGCAGAACAGGAGTTAAATTCTAAGTGGTAGACTTACTGCTCGTTTCCCTCCCCTGTTTTATGCCGCTGTTTCCTTGAGTGGTTGGGGCAGCTGCCTGACACTATAACCAAGTCCTGGGAACAATGCTTATGGCAATTACTTGCTCTGCCACCTCTCTCCATTATTGCTGAAAATTGTTTTCTAGGCACCTGTCGTCCATCGGAGGGGAAGAGGAAGACCTCCTTTCTGCTGTTGATTTGCTCCATGAGCACCACCAGCATTGCATCAGACGATCTCAGGATTATAACAGAAGTCATGATTTCAGCTGCTCCAGAAAATCACTGTCCACTATCAACCATCAAAAAGTGCACTCCCCTTTAAGGGACTTCAGGCTGTCTTTAAGTAATGGCTGGGCTGCTGGATTTCCCAACCTCTCAATTGACAAGTATCTATAGAGAGCACGATTGGAATCATCAGTTCACTAACTTGATTTAAATTAGCCCCGGCCATGAAAAAGGCAGATACCCTCCCGTGGACTGGACAGTCTGCCCAATTGGCAGCAGCTACGAAAATCAATCTCATCGTGCGGTGATTTGACTGGTTAACCTGACACAAGTGCTTTATTGTTTATTTCTTAAGTTTTAATTTTGAAACCTTCGCCGTATTTTATTTCACATCACTAAATGCTATTATAAACATCAAAGAAAATTGGATGAATGTGGAACAATCCACTATTTTCTTCATTTTATATGTGTTAAAATGTCTTTTTGACATCTTGTCATTTTGCTATTTATCTAGTTTTTTTTACATAAATATACAAATATCTGGATGTTTGCTCAAATAAAACATTTTCTGTGATACTAGTTCATTCGGTCAACGTTTGTTAAAGGAATTCATCATTTTTACAATAATACAACTTTAAAACAAAGCACCTGCAAAAACAACAACATCTGTTCCCTTCCATCAAAGATTTTGTTGAAGAATCAGCTTAGTGTGCCGCTATGAAGGTCTTCCTTCATGAGCCGTTGCCAAATTGTGATCCCTTTCAGGTGTCAAATTTGTAGTGGTGTTGTCTGTTCAGGAGGTAATTCTGTTGGAACTATTGGGGCCTGAATAGAACAGCTGCTGTAACTCATATCCTGTCTTTGATCATTTTCGGCATTACCACTTTTTACTCACGCCTATAATTTCACTAAAATTAGTAAAGTCAGGAGTTTCAGCCCCAAATTTGAATTACAGTAGTGACCCTATTTTGATTTTGTTAACCATCATTCTTTGATTGAACTAAAATGATTTAAGGCCCTATTTTAACAGGGGGCCAGCAGTGAACATGAGACTGGTATGAGGCCGAGGTCATTTTAACTCCCGGACCTCGTTTAGTAGGGCAGGCTGACTCCCGCTGATCCCGGTGCCAATGACATCAGTCCAGCTGGCAGGAGGTGACAGTCTGGGGCCCACAAGGAAGTTGGGGGGAGGGTGGGGGGGTTGCGGTCCCAGGCAATTGTCTGGGTGGAGGCTGAAGGATTCTTTGTGATCCTGCTTCTCCTGCCCCCCAAGGAAACCTTTAAAAACTAAAATAATGTGACCGTCAAGCCCTTTGTGCCATTTTCCCCTGTTGCGGTCAGCAGCAACCTCACAGTTAAAATAGGGTCGGACTCCAAATTTTGATTATCTTTGAGGCCCTCACTTGCCTTGAGTGAGTCTTATTTGTTAAAATGGCGTGTGTCATGTGGTTTCAGTGAGTACCACACTGCTGATTTTTTTAGCACACGCTTTTGTTGGGTATGTGGTGGACGGGCAGGGCTGTTAAAATTAGGGCTATAGAGCAAGTGAAGCCACTTATTAATTTGTAACCTCACCAAATTGCTCATTAGCACAGAAATTACCCATAGCTTGATATTTGTTATCCTGGATGTACTACCGCAATCCAAAAGGTTTATATGCCTCACTGCTTTGTAAGTTAGAATGGAGTACTGTTCTGAAAAAAGCGTCTTAGTGCTGTATTATTATTATATTTAAATCTTTACAGTAAACCCTCTTTTTATAACATTGTCATAGAATGATATAGAATTTTACAGCACAGCAACAGTCCATTCAGCCCAAGAGGTCTGTGCCGGAGTTTATGCTCCGCACAAGCCTCTTCCCAGCTTACTGCATCTCACCCTATCAACATATCCTTCTAATCCTTTCTCCCTCATAAGGCATAATTGCCTATCTCAAATTTCAGAAATAAATATTCATTTTGTCTTTCCGCTGCTTGTATAACCTATATAACTCCTAGAAATGAACACATCAATATATTTTCAGCTTCTCTTGGAGCTTTGTGGAATCACTTTTAGCTTCAGGCCAACACCAACACCATGGGCACAAAATGAGCAGTAGCGACTCAACCATTCATTATACACTCCACCCAATTTTCCCTTCCATTATATAATGGGATATTTAATAGATTTAGGGCTGAATTTTTGGTTGGAGATTTCTTAGGGCGCTAATGGTGGTGGGGCAGTAAATTGAACGCCCTATAAAAGTTAGCACTTCGGTCCGGTAAATTCACCCAAAACTCAGCGACAATGATCAGGGGAGCTAAATCAAGCATTACACACAGGTGCTTGGCCGCCCCAACCGAAAACCGCAGCACAAGAAAAGCTCTGTTCCTTGTGAATGTGCAGAGGTGCCCAATAGTTGCCAAAGCCAGCCGAAAGTTTAGGGCATGGCAATACAAGTTTGCACATGCGCAGATCCACCTGTGGACCTTGAACAGAGCGGGAGAAATGGCGCAGCAGAAAGGGCACCAGAGTGCACGCCGCTTCTCTGCCATGGCCGCTGAGGCACTAATATCGGTCATTGAGAGGAGGTGGCCTGCCTTACATCTCGCTGGAGGAAGAAAGCCTCTGCCAAGAGAGTTTAGGAGAATTTGGAGGGAGATTGCGCAGGAGGTGTCAACGACAGACACGGTGCCTCGAACTGCCATCCAATATCGCAAGAAGTTGAACAATCTCACGAGGGTCGTCAGGGTGAGTACCTTTTACATTTATGCACCTCTGCCATGGTTGCAACATCACTGTCTCACACAATGTAAAGTCTTTGACAGAGCTGCCCCTTCTCTATGTGTTCCAGTCCATGGTGTGGTTTGTGAAGCCACCTGAAAGCTGGAGGCTCAATTCACCAGCCATGCCCTCCACATTCAGGCATCACGAACCCTCTTGTCCCTTATTCATTCTCACCCCTCCTCGCACTACCCTTTCACTCTTGATATGCGTTGGGCAAATGTCACTCTGAGCCGCAATCCTAGCTGACTCTCACCTCCTCCCAGCCTTCCCACCTGCTCAGTGCGCAGATTATAATGCACATCTTTACACTTCCAGACAGTAGCAGCTAATTTACTATGGGCGGCACATGTGCCACATGATGAGCTGCACACTTACTCACACCTTCAATTTGTTCTTTTTGCTGGTGAAATTGGCACAATCGGCGGGAACAGCAGCGGACCAGAGGTGGAGAGCCTGATCTGCAGGATCTCACTGAGATGGTGCAGCGAGTGTTGCTCCTCATGGGCACCCCAATTCGTGCAGTGGCACCCAGCGAGGCAGAGCCCCCTATGGATAATGATGGCTTTTGCGATTTATGTGAGTTCCTTGACCTCTGATGCCAAGTGGCTACCCCCCTTTACATATAGATGTCCAATTCCACCCTCCTCTTAGCTCCGTGCCCCCTCTCCTGCTGCTACCACACGTGTGTTGGTTTTTCCTCCAGATGACATCCCAGAAGCGCAGCAACCTGTCTCTGATTCGTCAACATCTGGGGACAGGGGAGAAAACGAGGGAGGGCATCCCGACAGTGCTCCCTGAGTAGGAGATCCCATCAGTCCCATCGAGTGGAGAGTCCACATCAGTCCCACCGAGTGGCCACACAACATCGGTGGGGAGATTTCTTTTGACGGGTTTGATGACTCTGAGGCTCCTGGCCCCAGTGGCCTACAGCAACACCCGGTGGGAGGGGAAGCTCGGAGACCAACTCCCAGAGGGCGAGTCTGTCCAGGAGTCCCGCTGAGATACAGGCAGAAGTGGACCTGGACTTGGTGGCTCTGTCCAGGGATACCGTGCAAATTCACCGCGACCTCATGGGTGCATTGGAAGGTTCCGCAGAGCATCGACGAACTTGCTGTGAGTGTGACGGAGGCCGCCTCAAGCATTGCCCATGCCTCTCAGGAGTCCAACGAGCCAAAGGGAGATGGGCTCGATGAGTGATAGTGGAGTCCCAGAGAAGATGGCGTGTGTCATGGTTGACGTGGCAGCAGCAATCACATGCCCAACCCATGCAAGAACTCCGTGATGCGATGCTGTCAGTGATTGCTGTTACGAACTCGCAGACTGCTGCGTTTCAGTTTCATTGTGCTCTGAGTCAGTCTCAGTGTAATGCCATGCAATCACTCACTGCTACCATCCTCTCTGTGTGCCCACATACGGACGGAGAACTGACGGTGCCGAAGCAGGCCAGCAAGTTGTGCTCACACATCATGCTCCGAATGTTGACCCTTCACCCCGTGTGAGTGACTGTGGGCCCCTGGAAATGGAAGGTGCTGTCTGTTATATATGTAAACCTGTAAATACCTTGTGTAACTCCCAGAGGGCTCATCCCCTGGAGTCCTAAGGAATCTCACAATCCCATCTGTACTTAAGGAGGCCTCACAGGCTGGAGAGGCACTCTGGAGACCTGCAATAAAAGACGAAGGTCACACTTTACTTTGAGCTCACAGTATCTAGTCAGACTCTTTAATCATACTTAACAACAGGCAACGAGATACAGATGATGAACCCAACGATGTAGGGAACAGTGCGCATCCTGGAGAAATTTTCGGAGGGAGGTGATTGGGAAACCTTCGTGGAGCGACTCAACCAATACTTCGTGGCCAACGAGCTGGAAGGAGAAGCGAACACTGCCAAACGAAGGGTGATTCTCCTCACCGTCTGCGGGGTACCAACGTATGGCCTCATGAAAATCTGCTTACTCCAGCGAATCCCACAGAGAAATCGTACGATGATTTGTGCACACTGGTCTGGGAGCATCTGAACCTGAAGGAAAGCATTCTGATGGCGAGGTACCGGTTCTACACCTACAAAAGGTCTGAAGGCCAGGAAGTGGCGAGCTATGTCGCCGAGCTGAGACGCCAATTTGCGAATTTGAAGGACATTTGGAGCACGTGCTCACGGATTTCTTCGTACTTGGCATTGGCCATGAAGTGATACTTCGCAAACTTTTGACTGTAGAGACCCCAACCTTGAGTAAAGCCATAGCGATAGCCCAGGCGTTCATTGCCACCAGTGACAATACTAAGCAAATCTCTCAGCACACGAGTGCTGCTACACGTACTGTGAACAAAGTGATGTTGTTTTCAAATCGCAATGTACAGGGCAGGCCCCACATGCCTGCAGCTGCACATCCGCAGATGTTTCAGAGTCCACCATCAAGGGTGATGAATGCAAGGCCATTAACACCTTGTTGGTGCTGCGGGGTTGATCATTATGCCGCTTCAAAGGGTACGTTTGCAAGGGCTGTGGAACAATGAGACACCTCCAACGTATGTGCCGGCAAGCTGCAAATCCTGCTAATCCTGCGAACCACCATGTTACAGAGGAGAACAGATCCACGGTGGATCACAACGAACCAGAGTCTCAGACCGAGGAGGCAGATGTATATGGGGTGCACACAGTTACCACAAAGTGTCCCCCGATAATGCTGAAAGTTGAATTAAATAGACTCCCAGTGTCAATGGAGCTGGACATGGGCGCGAACCAGTCCATTATGAGCAAAAAGACTTTTGATAAATTGTGGTGCAGCAAGGCCTCAAGACCAGTCCTGACTCCCATTCGCACTAAACTGAGAACTTACACAAAGGAACTGATTCCCGTAATCGGTAGTGCTACTGTAAAGGTCTCCTACGATGGAGCGGTGCACAAGCTACCACTCTGGGTGGTACCGGGCGATGTTCCCACGCTGCTTGACAGGAACTGGTTGGGAAAGATATGCTGGAACTGGGACGAAGTGTGTTTTCCAGGCGCCTGAAGGCTGAGAGAGCCTACGGTAAGATTAAAAAAGAAGCGTTCACTTGTGTTTATGGGGTAAAGAAAATGCATCAATATCTGTTTGGGCTCAAATTTGAATTGGAAACTGACCATAAGCCACTGATATCCCTTTTTTCCGAAAGTAAGGGATAAATACAAATTCATTGGCCAGCATCCAGAGATGGGTGCTCACGTTGTCCGCATACAACTACGCCATCCGCCACAGGCCAGGCACAGAAAACGGTGCTGATGCTCTCAGTAGGCTGCCATTGCCCACCACCGGGGGTGGAAATAGCACAACCCGCAGATTTAGTCATGGTAATGGAAGCATTTAAGAGTGAGCAATCACCCGTCACAGCCTGACAGATTAGAACCTGAACAAGCCAGGACCCCTTACTGTCCCTAGTAAAAAATTGCATGCTTCACGGGAGCTAGTCCAATGTCCCATTGGAAATACAGGAAGAGATAAAGCCATACTAGTGGTGCAAAGATGAAATGTCTATACAGGCAGACTGCCTTCTGTGGGGTAATCGGGTAGTGGTCCCCAAGAGGGCAGGGACACCTTCATTGTGATCTCCACAGTACTCACCCAGGCATTGTAATGATGAAAGCAATAGCCAAATCCCACATGTGGTGGCCCGGTATCGATGTGGGCTTAGAGTCCTGCATGCACAAATGTAACACATGCTCGCAGTTAAGCAATGCACCCAGGGAGGCGCCACTAAGTTTATGATCTTGGCCCTCCAAACCGTGATCCAGGGTCCATGTCGACTATGCGGGCCCGTTTTTGGGTAAAATGTTCCTTGTGGTTGTAGATGCATACTCCAAATGGATTGCATGTGAGATAATGTCGGCAAGCACATCCACTGCCACCATTGAAAGCCTGCGGGCCATGTTTGCCACGCGCGGCCTGCATGATGTGTGGTCTTGTGAGTGACAACGGGCCATGTTTCACCAGTGCCGAGTCAAAGGGTTCATGACTCGTAATGGGATCAAACATGTTACATCTGCCCCATTCAAACCATCATCCAATGGTCAGGCAGAGGGAGCAGTGCAAACCATCAAGCAGAGTTCAAAGAGGGTAACTGAAGACTCACTGCAGACTCGCCTATCCCAAGTCCTGCTTAGCTACCGCATGAGACCCCACTCGCTCACTGGGATTCCACCCTCTGAACTGCTCATGAAAAGGACACTTAAGACAAGGCTCTCGTTAGTCTACCCGTATCAACATGAACAGGTAGAGAGCAGGCGGCTTCAACAAAGTACATATCATGATAGCGCAAATATGTCACGCGAAATTGAAATCAATGATCCTGTTGAACTATGGACAAGGTCCCAAGCGGCTTCCCGACACTGTTGTGGCCAAAGAGGGGAGTAGGGTGTTTTGGGTCAAACTTTCAAATGGACTCATCCACCGGAAACACTTGGACCAAATCAAACTCAGATTCATGGACTATCCAGAGCAACCCACATTGGACCCTAACTTCTTTGACCCCCCAACATACACACCAGTGGCAACCGACACCGCGGTTGACCACGAATCAAAATCCATCACCTGCAGCAGCCCAGCAGAACTCATCACACCAGGCAGCCCAGCATGGCCAGCTGCACAGCAGCCCAGCGAGGGCCCAACAAACGATTCACCAAAATCAGGTGAATCAACCAGGGAAAGAAAGGCCCCAGATCACCTTGTAAATAGTTACACTATTGACTTTGGGGGGGGGGAAGTGTTGCTATATATGTAAACCTGTATATATCTTGTGTAGCCACCAGAGGGCTCATCCCTTGGAGTCCCAAGGGATCCCACAATCCCTTGGGAGCACCTGTACTTAAGGAGGCCTCACAATCTGGAGAGGTACTCTGGAGACCTACAATAAAAGACTACGGTCACACTTTACTTTGAGCTCACAGTATTTAGTCAGACTCTTTATTCATACTTAACAGTGTCTTTCCTCAAGGTGACAGCATTCTGGCTCCCACTATTGCCCTTCCACCTTTGCACCCACCGCGGTCTACCCCCGGGCCATCACAGACCACGGTGGTGTCCGCAGCTGGGCCTTCTAGGGCTTCCTTGTAGGCTGTCTCGATTGTCTGCCCAACATACACAGCAGCCGTCGAGCAGCCTTGCTGTAGGGACTGAGACCATGTTGAGCAGGAGCAGTAGGCGTGAGAGGGGGGATAAAAGTGAGGAGGGGAAATGTCAAGCGAAATATGATCGGTGAATTTGACCATAATGGTAACATATACTCCCAATGTAAATAATATCTGTAAATATATTGTTACATTGTTGCACTTCATTGTACTTGTTGTGTTTTGTTTTATTACTTGCTGGGGGAGGGGGGTTTGGTTCTGTTGATTGACGTCGGCGTCATTAGTAAAATGTTATTTTGACCGTTTTACATTGGGGTCTTGTGTATGATTGTACAATTTAACGGAGATGTGCCATTATCGTGGCACATAGCGCGGTCAGTATGAGCAGCATCCCTCACCATCTTCCATTCAGGAGAACCGATCCATTATGAGCTGCTGACATGCGACTCTTGGTCCGGCAGCATCACGACATTGTCTCCTCTGTGGATGGTGCTCCTCCTGGTGTGGATGGTGATCCGCGGCCTCACCAGACTCCTATTCATCATCCTCCTCTTCTTGAGGTGGGGTTGCAATCCCCACTGGCAATGCCTGGCCCCTCATGATAGCTAGGTTAAGTAGAACGCAGCACACCACAATGAATTCCGAGACCTGTTGAGAGAAGTATTGAAGGCTGCCTCTGGAGTGGTCCAGGCATCGGAAACGTTGCTTGAGCAACCCTGTGGTCTGTTTGATGATGTTGCGGGTGGCCGCATAGCTCTCATTGTAGCGATGCTCTGCTGGTGTGGTGGGTTGCGGAAGGGGATCATTAGCCAGGTGGCAAGGCCGTATATTTTGTCCCTGACCAGCCAGCCATGCCCTTCCCATGGTGGCCGAAACAATCGTGGAACAGTGCTCTCAAGTACGTGACAGAATCATGTGCGCTCCCTGGATAGCGGGAATTCACTGTGAGGATGTACTGAGTGTTATCCTTTTCGGTTTCTGAATACCTCTGCATTGTGGAATGGTGCTCGCAAAGCCACGTCAATGGCTCCTTAAATCCTCAGGAAGCCTGGAATCCAGCCAAAGCCGCATGCCCGCTCATTCTGACTCCCCTTGCTCATTCTGCGGGCATAGAGAGCCTTTGTGATGTGATGAATGCAGCGATGTGCAACATATTGAGAGACGCTGCATATGTCCCCTGCTGCAGCCTGGAAGGAGTTGGAGGCATAGAAGGCCAGTGCCATAGTGACTTTCACTGCGACGGGCAGCGCATTCCTGGTGCTGATATGAGGCTACAGGTCTGTCTGTAGGAGATGTCATATCTCTGTCAACACTTCCTTTCAGAAACCAGCCTTCTCACACACTGCTCCTCAGAAAGCTGGAGGTATGAGCGTTGCTGCCTGTAAACCCATGGGTGGTAAGGCCTCCAGACTACTGTGGTAATGCAACCACTGCTGTTTACACAATGAAGGAAGTTCCAGATTGGAGCCACCTTGAGTGTGTGTGATTCAGTGATGTCATAAAGAATATATCACATTGGCAACGTAGGAGAGAATAATCGGATTCCTTAGCTGAAATTTCTATTGGTGGATGATTCAGCCAACTGACAGAGAGACTTTGAGATTTTCTTTTTTTTTGCAGATCAGCTAAAAGTCCCATTTCAAGCACACTTAGCTAAACTGAAGAGTCCAGATGGGTGCGCCTATATGAATAATAGGCCTCTTGGTTGAGTTCTATCGCGACCGAGAGACTTTTGGAGTGTATATGGAGTGGCTAGAAATGTTTTTCTCTGCAAATAATATCGTTCAAGTCCCCGATGACTAAAACTGTAACCAGGTGGTGTTAGAAAGAAAACAAACTAATTTCTTGACTAAAGCAGGTCCCGAGGTGTATGAAACCCTAAAAAATTTGCTTGTTCCTGTCAAGCCAAATGACATACCACTGATGGAGATTCTTACCAAATTAGAACAGCACTACAGTCCTGAGCCTTGGAAATTGCGGAAATACAAGATCAATTAACTGATGAGAGTATCAATGAGTACATTGTAGCATTAAAAAAGCTATCCATTCACTGTCATTTCGGAAACTTTCAGGACCAAGCATTGCATGACCGTTTTTTTTTGTGGAAAAAAAATGAAGCAATCAGAAGAAAGTTATTGACAACCCCTAACTTGGTTTTTGAGTTAGCTTGTCGGACAGCCATGTTGATGGATATGGCCGGCCAATACTCCTGAGAATTGTGTGCCAATTCCAGACATCAGACAACCGAGGAGAATCGTCTGCAGGTTAAAAGTACATTGAAGTCGTGCTATCAGCGCCTGGGACAACACATTGCTCAAAATTGTCCATTTGTGAAGGCAGAGTGTTTCTTCTGCAAGAAAACTGGGCATCTTGTGAAGGCATGCCGACTTGAAGAGTAAACTGACTTTCAAGGCTATCAGTAGAAAGACTACCAGAGGCTACATAGTATTGAAGAGAAGCAACAGAACGAGGAGGTTCTGGAGATACATGTCGTCAGGATCACAAGGGTACCTAACAGTGATTCGCGAAGTATCAGCATCCAAGTAGACATTGCAAGTACCAGGATACCTATGGAAATCGATACTGGTGCATCTGCGAGCATTGTACTGCAATCGCTATATCTCGACAAGTTGAGTGATTTTCCACTGGAGAAGTCAAAGATAGAGCTGCAAGGCTACTCAAGAGAGCTAATCCCTGTGGTAGGACGTATTACCATACAAAGATCAGTTTCAGAGCTTGCTTCTCTTAGTGGTGGCAGGAGACAAGCCTGCCCTAATAGGTAGAAATTGGCTGGAATCACTGAAGTTGGATTGGAATGAGATTTTTCATGTTGAAATGAAATTTTCAATGAAGGATGATATCATCAAACAGTATCCGAAGGTGTTCCATGAAACAGGCAGTCCAATCTAAGGTTTCAAGGCAAGTGTCAGGATGCAGAAGGGCGCAAGACCAGTTTACTACAAATCACGTCCTGTACCATATGCACTCAAGGACAAATTTGAGCAAGAACTCAAAAGACTAGAAACTGAGAACATTATCTCTAAAATAGATCTAAGTAATTATGCTACATATATTGTTGTTGTACCTAAGTCAAATGGTAATGCTAACACTATGTCCAGGTTGCCATCCCCATCACAAGTTATACCCAATCGGGAAGAATTGTTCTATTTTTCATACACTGATGAACTGCCAGTCACAGCTGAAGAAATTTGTAGAGCAACCAAGTGTGACCCAGTTATGTCAAAGCTGTATGATTACATAGCAAATTGATGGCCAACTCAGGTATCAGAGAAAGATATTCAACCATTCTTCGTTCATAGGAATGAATTATCAGTGGATAAAGATTGTATTATATGGGGTGCATGAGTAGTAATCCCAAATAAATTCAGGTCTAAATTGTTAGGAGATCTTCATGACCAGCACTGGGAATGTGCTTGACCAAGTGTTTTGCACACAGTTACTTATGGTGGCCAGGTCTAGATAAAGATATCAAGTACATCATTCGTCAGTGTACAACATGTCAATTGGTAAGCAAGAAACCACCATCAGTATCAGTACAGACATGGAAATGGCCACCCAGGGTGTGGAAAGGTTACATGTAGATTTTGCTGAGCTAGAAGGACAACAATTGTTCATTGTGATTGATAGCCATTCGAAGTAGGCAGAGGTGTTTCTGATGCAGAAAATAACAAGTAATACACTAGACAATTTGCGAAGATTGTTTTATTCATATGGCCTCCTAGGAGAACTTATGTCTGATAATGGGCCACAATTTTGTTCAGAAGAATTTGCACAGTTCATGAGCAGAAACAGTGTGAAACATACCAAGGTTCCAAGGTCCAAGTCAGCATGGATTTGTGAAAGGGAAATCATGCTTGACAAATCTTCTGGAATTTTTTGAGGATGTTTCCAGTAGAGTGGACAAGGGAGAACCAGTTGATGTGGTATATTTGGACTTTCAGAAGGCGTTCGACAAGGTCCCACACAAGAGATTGATGTGCAAAGTTAAAGCACATGGGATTGGGGGTAGTGTGCTGACATGGATTGAGAACTGGTTGTCAGACAGGAAGCAAAAAGTAGGAGTAAATGGATACTTTTCAGATGGCAGGCAGTGACTAGTGGGGTACCGCAAGGTTCTGTGCTGGGGCCCCAGCTGTTTACACTGTACATTAATGATTTAGATGAGGGGATTAAATGTAGTATCTCCAAATTTGCGGATGACACTAAGTTGGGTGGCAGTGTGAGCTGCGAGGAGGATGCTGTGAGGCTGCAGAGCGACTTGGATAGGTTAGGTGAGTGGGCAAATGCATGGCAGATGAAGTATAATGTGGATAAATGTGAGGTTATCCACTTTGGTGGTAAAAACAGAGAGACAGACTATTATCTGAATGGTGACAGATTAGGAAAAGGGGAGGTGCAAAGAGACCTGGGTGTCGTGGTACATCAGTCATTGAAGGTTGGCATGCAGGTGCAGCAGGCGGTTAAGAAAGCAAATGGCATGTTGGCCTTCATAGCGAGGGGATTTGAGTACAGGGGCAGGGAGGTGTTGCTACAGTTGTACAGGGCCTTGGTGAGGCCACACCTGGAGTATTGTGTACAGTTTTGGTCTCCTAACCTGAGGAAGGACATTCTTGCTATTGAGAGAGTGCAGCGAAGGTTCACCAGACTGATTCCCGGGATGGCGGGACTGACCTATCAAGAAAGACTGGATCAACTGGGCTTGTATTCACTGGTGTTCAGAAGAATGAGAGGGGACCTCATAGAAACATTTAAAATTCTGACGGGGTTAGACAGGTTAGATGCAGGAAGAATGTTCCCAATGTTGGGGAAGTCCAGAACCAGAGGTCACAGTCTAAGGATAAGGGGTAAGCCATTTAGGACCGAGATGCGGAGGAATTTCTTCACCCAGAGAGTGGTGAACCTGTGGAATTCTCTACCACAGAAAGTTGTTGAGGCCAATTCACTAAATATATTCAAAAAGGAGTTAGATGAGGTCCTTACTACTAGGGGGATCAAGGGGTATGGCGAGAAAGCAGGAATGTGGTACTGAAGTTGAATGTTCAGCCATGAACTCATTGAATGGCGGTGCAGGCTAGAAGGGCCGAATGGCCTACTCCTGCACCTATTTTCTATGTTTCTATGTTTTCTATGTTTCCACCGTACCACCCTGCTTCAAATGATGCAGCAGAGTGCACAGTACAAATTGTAAAATGTGCTCTCATCAAATAAATGTTGGATCCAAATCCAAAGAAATGGCAATTGGCATTGGATCACAAATTAGCAAATTTTCTAATTACTTAGCGTAATACTCCTCATAAAACTATTGGTAGAACAGCCACGAACCAGGTTCTTGTTGTTAAAGCCCAACTTGGCACAGTCAGTGGTAGAGAAGCAATTAAGACTGAAAGAGAATCATGATAGAGGTAGAGTAAGGGAGAGAAGTGTGAAATAGAATCAGAAGTTTAGAGTGAAGAACCATTACCATAAATGGTTAAAGTGGTTACCAGGAAGAGCAGTGAAGATATGTGGCTTTCGCACATATTTGGTCAAGATGTTTGATCATGGAAAGGTTAGATTTGTTCACATTGATCTTATTTTACCTACAGATGTGCATGATGGAATGATTCGATTATTTCTGATGAGTCAGATAGTCTTGTTACAAGTTACATACCAGTAGCAAATCCTGCATCAGATGTTCTAGTAACAAATCCAAGAAAATGTCAGAATTTAAGTCTGAGTCCGAGTCAGGCAGACAAACGGTCTGAAGTTGTAAAGAGTTCAAATGTAGATCAAGGGTTACCCTTGGATAAAACTCTCCTTAGGCTCAGCCTAGAATGAGTCTAATTTGACACTAAGTTGGGGAAGTTTTGTTCAAGACTGAAGATCTCCTCTTCGAAGCAGAAAACCAGTGGTTAAGTTTGATTTATAAATATGGCAAATAAGTCCATATCCTTTGTTATGTATAACCATGCCAGTTATGTATCTTGATTATTTGTTGTGATTACTTTTTCAGTAAGGAGGGAGAAGTGTAATATAGAGCTCCACCTAGTGGACCACTGCTGTGGTAATGCAACCACTGCTGTTTAAATAATAAAGGAAGATCCAGATTGGAGCCACCCAATCCCAATGATGTCGTAAAGAATATACCACACTCATCTGTGGCCCGACGTGGCCAACTTCTATCTTGATGCCGCCTAACAAGAGCATGGTGTAATGCCCCCATTAAATTATTTCACTATGTTGTAAGGAACCTGTATTGTCAGAAAAAGTCTGTAGTTCATGCAGCGTGCTGTGTGCAAATGTTGCAGTCAATGTGATCTCCGATTTAGGATCCTCCTCCTTCACTTTAAATATGCTGCAGAAAGCATCTACTCCACCGTGGCACCACCTGGTTTTTCAGGCATAACTTGGGGTGGATGTTAAATACAGTGTTATCACCTAATTTAGCGACTGGGATACTAACGGGGATGTTGCATGACAACTGACGTCATGATCTGCATGAAACTACAAAGCGAGATGATAGTGCTTTGCCCCACTGCAAAACCAGCAGCAAATTTCCCGGTGGGACGCTCGAAGTTGGCCGCCCGGATGGTAAGAATTTAGTCACCCTTTACCGGCCCTCCAGGGCACAAACAGAGGTGCAATCCAACTGAAAATCCAGCCCTTAATGTTTAATATGTTAAATGGTTAGCTACCGCCCATTTTGTACCCTTGCCAGAAATGAATTTCACTCCCCATAGTTAAGAGTGAAGTGAAGGACTGTCCTTGTTGTTTTTTTTTCAGTCATGCAGTGTGCAGTCATGATTCTGGTAAGTTTCAATCTACGAGATGTAGCACAGATTCACATCAGTTTGGGTGCCATGGTAGAACAATATGATGTACTCTGACACCATTACGGGAACACCATCACCACAAGGACAGTGGCAGTTCAAGGAGAAGTTCCATCACAACCTACTCAGGGTAACTAGGGGTGGACATTAAACACAACCTTGCCAAAGTAGCCCACATCCTGAGAACAAATAAAAAATGTGCTGTTTAATGAAGCAGCAGGATGTATGTTCACATCTATGGTACATTACATAACAGGTTTCCAGCTCAAAAATGATGAAGAAAGAACATAAGAACATAAGAACATAAGAATTAGGAACAGGAGTAGGCCATCTAGCCCCTCGAGCCTGCTCTGCCATTCAACAAGATCATGGCTGATCTGGCCGTGGACTCAGCTCCACTTACCCACCCGCTCTCCATAACCCTTAATTCCCTTATTGGTTAAAAATCTATCTATCTGTGATTTGAATGCATTCAATGAGCTAGCCTCAACTGCTTCCTTGGGCAGAGAATGCCACAGATTCACAACCCTCTGGGAGAAGAAATTCCTTCTCAACTCGGTTTTAAATTGGCTCCCCCGTATTTTGAGGCTGTGCCCCCTAGTTCTAGTCTCCCCGACCAGTGGAAACAACCTCTCTGCCTCTATCTTGTCTATCCCTTTCATTATTTTAAATGTTTCTATAAAATCATCCCTCATCCTTCTGAACTCCAACGAGTAAAGACCTAGTCTACTCAATATATCATCATAAGGTAACCCCCTCATCTCCGGAATCAGCCTAGGGAATTGTCTCTGTACCCCCTTTGTACCCCCTCCAAAGCTAGTATATCCTTCCTTTAGTAAGGTGACCAAAACTGCACGCAGTACTCCAGGTGCGGCCTCACCAATACCCTATACAGTTGCAGCAGGACAAAAGAAAAACAGTGATCAGCTGGGAGGGAGAGCAAATCTGAGTCACTATAGGCCTTCTTTACATACTTCATAGTGGGCAAATCAACAATTGCAGAGCCTTGCAGCAGTTTGCATTCCCATTTCTCACTTGAGAAGTTATGTATAACACAGAAAGAACAACACAATGTACAATTTAAGGAAGTGGAGGGACAGGGAACTAATACAGGTAAGTGAGGATCAAGTTTGAATAAGTTGAAGTTTAAGGAAGTTGGAAGATGGCGGTCTGAAAGGATAGTGCTGGGTGTGCTAAAAATAAATCGCTAACATAAAAGATAAAGCTCTGGTAATGACTCAACTGGTAAAGGTAGCGAATAACTGAGTTTTTACAGATTAGGAAGGACAAAGGTTCAATCACAGGTCTATGCTCTCTTACCTTCTGTTTTTATTTTTTTTATGCCTGTCCTTTAGATTTTTTTCTACTTTCTTTACAGTCATAAGAACACAAGAACAGGAGTAGGCCATTCAGCCTCTCAAGCCTGCTCTGCCATTCAATAAGATCATGGCTGATCTTCTACCTCAACTCCACTTTCCTGCACTATCCCCGTATTCCTTGGTTCCCTTAATATTCAAAAATATCATCTTGGTTGCTGATCTGAATGCTGCTGTTGTACTTTTTCTTTCTAAAGAGGCCATAATTTTAATAGAGCGCTTTCACTGTCACTAATTAGGCTAAAATAACCATCCCTCCCCTTCTTTTGTCTTCTCATCCTCCAGCAAGACAAAAGAAAAGACAATGTGAAGCTGGGATTTATCTGCACAGCGGAGGCATAGATCAAAATCCTCAAGCAGGAAGGTAGGAAACTTGCTAGGCCTGTATATCACAATAGTTTATATCTGAGCCTGAAAGTTGCTGTCAGTGTGCTAGTGATCGGTTAACTGAGGGTTACTTTGGATTTTCAAGGGTTATAAAGAAAATCACTTCTTGTTTTCTTGTATCTCTGCTAAAATGTGTTCTTTAACTCCGGCATAGTAGACTGACCAATGAAACAGAAGAAGCAATAATCCTCAAACAGCTGTGACCTAGAATTAGGAGATATTTAAGCAGCTGAAATAGCACTGGTTAGGCCAGGGCAGGTGTTATCTGAGCAGATTTACTGAAGAAAGGCAAGTTTCATGCTCGGCACTAGAAGCCCTACTCTAAGGGACTGATGGCTACCCCTACCTAAGAAGCATCTGGTGCAACAGATATAGAAGGTGGCGACAGAAAACAGGCAGCAGCAGCCAGACATACCAGTACCGGACATGGTTGATTCATATACAGAGTCCTCATAATGTATGGCCAGGGAAGTCTAGGGCCACTAGAATCCCAGCAGGCTGTCAGTGAACTTTTGCAGCTAGTTTGCACACTTGTTGCTGAAGAGAATCACTTTGAAGAAATGGTAGGTTAGATATCATGTCAAACAAAGCACAATTCCAAAGAGGCAACACTGTGCCAAATCAAACTAACAACCATAGAATCACAGATATTTACGGCCATTTGGACTATGATGTCTGTGCCAACTCTTTGCTGAAACAATCCATAACTAATCTCACGGCCTTGCTCTCTCCCCATGGTTCTCTATCTTCCCCTGCTTCAAATATTTATCCCTTTTCCCTTAAAAGATGCAATGGTCTCTGCCTCAGTGACTCCCTGTGGCAAAGCATTCCCTGCTCCACTAACCCACTGAGTAAAGAAATGTCTCCTAACCTCTTTCCTAACTTTCTTATTAATGATTTTAAGTTGGTGATCTCTCGTCACTGATCCCCAAATGGAGGAAATAATCTTTCTCTATTCATCCTATAAAAACCCTGCATGATTTTAAAAACATAAGCACAAAAGAAATAGGAGCAGGAGTAGGCCATATGGCCCCTCAAGCCTGCTCCGCCATTCAATACGATCATGGCTGATCCGACCATTGATTCAGCTCCACTTCCCTGCCCGCTCCCCATAACCCCTTATTCCCTTATCATTTAAGAAACTGTCTATTTCTGTCTTAAATTTATTCAATGTCCCAGCTTCCACAGCTCTCAAAGGCAGCAAGTTCCACAGATTAACAACCTTCTGAGAGAAGAAATTTCTCCTCATCTCAGTTTAAATGGGCGACCCCTTATTCTAAGATTTTGCCCTGTAATTCTAGTCTCCCCTATCAGTGGAAACATCCTCTCTGCATCCTCCCCCTCATAATCTTCTATGTTTCGATAAGATCACCTCTCATTCTTCTATCTTCCAATGAATAGAGGCCCAACCTACTCAACCTTTCCTCATAAGACAACCCCCTCATCTCCGGAATCAACCTAGTGAACCTTTTCTGAACTGACTCCAAAGCAAGTACATCCTTTCGTAAATATGGAAACCAAAACTGCACACAGTATTCCAGGTGTGGCCTCGCCAATACCCTGTACAACTGTAGCAAGACTTCCCTGCTTTTATACTCCATCCCCTTTGTGATAAAGGCCAAAATTCCTTTGGCCTTCCTGATCACTTGCTGTACCTGCACACTAACCTTTTGTGTTTCTTGCACAAGTACCCCCAGGTCCCACTGTACTGCTGCACTTTGCAAACTCTCTCCATTTAAATAATAACCTGCTCTTTGATTTTTGCTGCCAAAGAGCATGACCTCACATTTTCCCATATTATACTCCATCTGCCAAATTTTTGCCCACTCACTTAGCCTGCCTATGTCCTTTTATTAAATATCCTCTTGGACTTCTCTGCTCTGATGGATATAGTATCTCAAGTGTACTCAAAATTATAGTTTTTAATTGCTGGCGTCTTTCTGATGAACAATTTTGCACATCAACAGTGAATAACATAAATGCACTACAATTGATTTGAACATTTATTTGTTATTTATTGCAAAAAAGCAAAAGCCAACATAAGATGGCAATAGTTGGCATTTGAAGAACTGAGTGTGAAAGTATAGATTTTGGTGTTTTGGGCATGGTTACTTGCAGATATGGTTCGAAGCTTTAAGAAATAATTGTAACTTATTGAAAGACATCTTGAGTGAATGTGTCTTTCTTTCATAGCTTGCTGTTGCCATAGATCGTTTGTCAGTTCACATAACAGTTTGCAAGATACAGTCACAGGTTGTCTTGTTAAATAGTAACCAGAACCGTTGCTTTCCTTTTGTTCGCCATAGTTTTATAGATTCACAATATTATTGTGCAGAAGCTTTTCCCTTATATGAGTATAATGAACATTTTCTTAATTTTGATGATCCAATAAGTTTTGATCTCCTCTGAAAGAATCGCAATACAGGTACTTAATTTAGTTCAAATTTCACATTTGCTTTAGTGACAGTGTTCTTTCTCTATATGGATAATATAATGAAATATTACCTTCGGTATTTTTGACCCTATGCTGCTCAAACACATGGAATACTAATAATGACATCAGATGCAGCACTTCCCTTTTGTTTTCAGTTCATCAGATGTCCATTCAAATAATTGAATTAAAATCACACTATTATGGTACTCTCTTGCTCTTGACTTCCTCTGCTGGTTGAAAATAAAGCTATTGTCCAATCATCAATTCAGCAATTACTATTGAACAGAACAACCTGTGACGGTGTCTTGCAAACTGGTGTGTGACCTCCTAAATTATCAATGGCAAAACCAAGCTGTGAAAGAAAGAAATGCTACCAGAAATAAAGGGTTGAAAATTGATTCTGATTGAAATGCACTTTGAAGATTTTCCTTAGCTGAAGAACGGACTTTCAAAGCTGAAATGGGTAATCTACTTGCATAGGAATTCTATATCGTCTGCTAACTCCTGTGAACTATCTTGGTGAATACCTTGCTTTTTGTCAACATAAGGCATAATGCCATTTTGTGAACATTGTTGTGCACCAGGAACATGGGTGGAAAAAGCTGGTGTATACTTTAATGAGATGGAAATACATTATTTTATCCCGCATAACATATAAAACATCAGTGCTACTAATTAACAGTAATTGAATAAGTTAAATTGTGTTTTTAACACACAGTATTGTAGGAGTGTTGCTGAATGTTCAGGTTTGAATTCTATGGAGAATAAATGAGTGGCCTTGGTTATTATTAAAAGTTAATTTCATTATGGAGTTATCAGCTTTCTCAGCTGCAGGTCAGCAATGGAGGAAAGGTATGGGTACTCTAACTGAGGAGGGGGAAAAGGGATGTGCAATAGTAATCATAACATTATCAGATTTAAGTTGATTTAAGTTACTGCTACTGATATTATACGTGGTACAATATTCTTCTCCTTATAAAACAATGGGGTTGATTTCAACTTGGCGTTGCAAATCAGCTGCCCATTTTTGAGACTGCTCAATTTCCATTTCTATTGATTTAGATGAAAATGCAAATTGGGTAGTTTCAATAATGGGCAGCCAATCAGTTTTAAGTCCAGGCAGCAAGTTGAAAATCTACCATTTTTGTATCCTCTAACTCATTATGAATTTGTTGGATGGACAGACAGACAAGTCTTTACTTGGTCTGCCTTTGAAAAAATTGGAGAAAACACATGAGGGCATATAGAAAACACAGTGCACCTAGTTCATAAGGGTTGCATTGGTACACCCCCTCGGTAACACTATTGTATAAGTAGATATTGAGCAATGTGAGTTAATTCTGGCAATTATGTGGGATGTGGGATCTGTTTATAAACACTGAACCCGAGAATGTATCTATGGCAGATCTGAATTCGTAACACTGTCACCTGATCATCAAAGTTGAATTCATTGTGGTGATACTATAGGCCGAAGACTGTTGCATTAATCTTTTTAATTTCTTATTCTCCCTAGAGGACTACAGCTGGTAGGAGGAAATATTATTGTTTTTACCAGTGACCAGCTAAAAATGATTAACAAACATACAAGTGCACAAGCACATTGAATGCTTTATGGAATCTATATAAATAAGATTTTAGTTGACCATCATTAGATCATTGTCTTCATCTTCTGCACACCTTTCTCTTCAACTCGTTGTTTCACTCAGTGAGCTCTTGACTTATTCGCCTTTACTATTTTTTTGTAGCTGTATATTTCCTTCCATGTTAAAACCGATTGTTTTGAATTTAGATGATCTGGTTTGGTTATATTATTGTACATATAACAGTTTTGCTGTATTTGGCTATGACAGTATTTTATGTTTTCTCATATTAATATAAATAGTTCACGCAAACAAAATAAATGGTAAAACCTCAGGATGTCAAACCATTCCCATTTGTCTTTACACTGGAAATGTAAAATATTTTGTGCATCCAAGCAGTCAGTATATTTTCCAATTAATTAGCTTATTCTCCTTGTTCTATTTATATGGCTGATATTTTGTGCCATTTAAATTTATGTTAGCAAATTCAAATTAATAAGTAAATTAGTACCATTTCAGATTGACCCTTTTCAAACCCAAGTCCTATTTTAGCATTCATAGACCACAGTAAGTTAATTTTTCAACATCATCCTTTTGAGTATGGTTACAAAGCACTGAGTGGCTGTCCATAATTATATCATGCAAATGACATTTGCTTTTGTTCCAGCTTTTTCCCTCAGATGGTACGTTCTTTTATCACACTCCCCACACATCTGTGTCTCTGAAACAGCACTGAAAACTCCACCCCTTTTAGTCCCAGAGTTCCTTTTATTATCTATTCTGACTGTCACATAGACGCAGTTAGGATTTTGAACTCACATTGCAATGACATATCCTTGTGACATGGGTTATGTTGCCAGCTGGTATGAACAGGTGTACAGTGAATTTCCCATCAAATGGCAACATGCATTTGGCCATGCACCAAACCTAAAAATGAAAAACCTGTTCATTAAAGTCACACACAGAAAGTGATTGGATGTTAGCAAACAGAACATACAATGGTATGTATGCTGTATGGCACGAGTGCCTGTTTTAGTTCCCCAGTGAGTACTTGTCTTTTCTTTATAGCACAGAGGTCATAAAGCCATATAAAACAGAATACAATGCAATATAATGATACCTTCTTTAATGTCGAAAGCAATGAGAAGTAAAACAATTATTAGAATAATCTCAAAAGACTGATATTGTAAAACATGCTTTGGTAACAGTTGAACAAGAACATCAAATAACAACATACGAACTGAGGGTTAAGGAAATAATTGGTTTGTGTTTTGGAATAATTTAATCCTTTGACACGATTAAAATCTTAAATCTAAAGAACACTAAGTATATGCCCTCAATTTCAAAGTTACGCTGGATTAGGTGCCAATGCTTCATTATTGAGTTTGAAAGAATATTTTGTTTCTTTTAATAATCTTAATTATTTGAGGACGAAGGAGCTATTATGCAAGAACAGTTATTAATAGCTATTAGAAAACATCTAAAAATGATATGTGTGAACAGATAGCAGCCCACCCTTCTAATATAAAACCAACAAAGTGATACTTAAGTTCTGCAGAAAGTTATCTTGTAAAATGACAACGCTTTTTAGTACTGTAGACTGACAAGAAGATGCTACAAGTGTATTCAGTATTTTGGATTATGTGTATACTTTGGATTATGTGTATACTGGCAACAGGTGCAATTCATAAAGTCAAAAATGTAAAAGACCATTCAGTCCATGAAGCTCACCATCTAACACCTTAACTATCCCATTTTAACATCCAACTGCATTTTGAACAGTCCAAATGTTTTTGTTTCTGTTGCTCTGCCTTTTAGATTAGTTCAAATAATAATTTTTGAGTAACATAAATTTACACAAATATATGTTTTAAATTTACTTGCACAAATATAAATTTCTATCCTCTGGTCCTACTTTGAAATGGCATTTTGTGTTAACTTCCTGTTTACCATTTAACAATTAGTACAGCCTTAACCACCTTTCTTCTAGAGCATAGAGTTATTTGTTGAATGTGAGATGTGTCAATACCAGAAATGCAAAATGGTCTGATAGAGAACCTGTTTTACACTGTGCCTGATTTTATTTTCCTTTATTTTCAATCAAAAAGAAAATTAGGCGTGGTGTAAAACAGGCAGCCGATTCAGGTCGGCCCATTTTGCACTACTGGTGTTGACCAATTTCAGCCCTATCTTTTCTCATTCTTCATCCCTTTTCCATGGAATCAGTCCTGTCAGTCTTATCTCGATTCTCTTCAATGCTTGTATAGATTCTCTCTGTGTTGTGGTGACTCGAATTGAATACTGTACGACAATGTTTTCTGACCAGTGCATTCTAAACACTTAGCATAACCTCTGTTGTACTTTGCGGTTCTGGTTATATATCATAACATTATATCAGCCCTGAATTTGCGGTCGGAGGCTTCCAGTGGGGAAATGCCTCCGATCCACAAACAAAATGTCTGCGTATCTGGCAGTCTGGGAGGTACAGAGGTAAAATAAAAAAAACATTATATATTTTAAATTAATTAAAATTGCATTTAATTAAATATTTAAAACAAAAATTTAATTTTTTGAAAAATATATGTACATGTTTAAAAGAGGCTAAAAATAAACGTACCTTATTGTACAGGTTTTTTAATGCATAAATGATTGATAAAATGTTATTTTTATGTTTTTTTAACCTCTTGCACTGGTAATACCAAGTGTGAGAATTTTACAGGCATTCGCTGGGCAAATAGCTTTTGACAGATCGCAAGTTCCAGGTTTTCACACATGCGCTTCGCGCAAGAAAAGCCAGAACTTGCACGGCCCTTACTGGCGAATGCACACCTCATGCGCACCAGCGGGGGCCGCAAATTATGGCACATTAACTTTTTAATTGCTTAACCATGGTAAGCCTGCGGACCATTGCAGTGCATTCAGTTGCAAGGAAATTGGGAATTAATAACAAAATATACTAGCCAAGAGCATAGGGGGTGACCTCAGGCATCAGACTCTCTGTTGTTTATATACCCAAAATCCCCGAGGCCTTCTCCTCACAGGAGAAGAGTCACAGCTTTGGTGACCCCATTCCTGTCTACATGTACTGAATCTTATGAGCAGCCTCCTCTTGCAAATATAAAATGGACATCTGTTGGAAAAAATTAATGGAGGTGATGTATGCCATTCCAGTGCCTAGGCCATTGTGCAACTTCTGTAAATGTGTGAAAATACAGCATTCAGGTTCTTTGTGCTGGTGGCATAATTCTTGTTTGTTGCTCGGCATTATTAATGGGCCCCGTGGTTAACACATTGGTTTTGAGTATTACACAGTTCAAAGAACAACATGAGCAAAAGTGAAGATAAGGCGAAGTGTATTGAATTATCCTTCTGTGATAACTGCACTTTATAGTAATCTTGGTGCACTAAGATGAATTACCAACATTGCCAGAAGATTTACCATGCATAGCCCAGCAATTTTCTTCTGTGCCTGTTCTCATATTCAGCCCTCGGGTGAGACAACAGTCACTTCCCTCAGTCACCTCCTCCATGCTGCTCTGGTGTTACTCTTTATGGATGGCCCTCTCCTCCAAAAGGATCCATCCATTTCTGCAGGACTTCCAAAGCAGTATCACTGAATGGTGCCATCTGCCTCCAATCAATTTCCCTTGACCCAAGTTTAAGGATTCCTACCAGTCCTTTAAAAGCTGTTGCTTCTGATATTCCATCTCTGGCCTCATGGGTGCTCCAATTCATGCTGAATATTACAAGAAGCTGATCTTACATTATAGCACAAGGTCAGCAGGAAGCATCCGTCTGCTCTCTCAGGTGGACATCACAGATCCCATGGCACTATTTTGAAGAAGAGCCGGGGTGTTATCCCCAGTGTCTTGGCCAACATTTATCCCTCAAACAACATCACTAAAACAGATTATCTGGTCATTATCACATTGCTGTCTGTAGGAGATTGCTGTGCACAAATTGGCTGCCACACTTCCTTCATTACACAGTGACTACACTTCAAAAAGTATTTCATTGGCTATAAAGTGCTTTGGGACATCCGGTGGTTGCGAAAGACACTATATGAATGTAAGGCTTATTTTTATTTCTCACACATACACACAGCACTCAAAAAGCACCTGTACTCGGACTGCATTTTCCGCCCCTGTATTTCAGCTCTTAGGACACGGATCAGATTGTAACTCTTGAATTACATTTCTGTAAATAAGAAGAATAGAGAAATTCTTTGCATTTTAAGTGCAATTTGTTATATATCTCAATAACATTGCTCCTTAAATTCACACATCCAAGTCAAGTGAAAACAATTATGATCTTACTTTGTTCATCAATTCATGGGTTATCAGATACAAAATAACTGTAAAGACTGACCCTTCTACAGCAGTTATTCATGTCAAAGATTTGTGAGACAGGTACATAGCTTTCAACCCCTTTCCCTCCCAGCTATTCCACAATGCAGCATTTCTCTCAGTGATGGAGTAGCTACTTCTCACTACCATTATGATTAAGCTCTCGGTAGTGCTGGAATGACAGATGTAAGATTACCTTTAATAAGTGTCCACTCATGCATGCAAATTGAATTAAATAATGGGAGTAGAGATTTGTTCCATAATTAAGATAAAAATCCATGTCAGTCTAAACCCTGGTGTATATTAGTAATGTAGAAAAAGCTTCTTTATCTGGTAATAAATTCTCAATTTTAGCCACCCAGCATTCATAAAATAAGAAATAACCTGTCTGGTGCATGTTTTTTTTCTTTTTATACTGACACTATTTATTTGACAATCTTCCTGATTCTTATTGTATTTTGTTTTTTACAGTCAAACAATAATCACTACATAGGAATATATGAATGAAAACCTGTTATTATTCAAAAATTTGGAAAACAATGCAAGAACTTTAAATCGTTCATAACATTTGGTTTTACACATTGAGCCATATTGGATTTTTTTTAATTAATTCTCTAATTCTAGAATCCATAGAGGGATTATATTTTCCATGTATTGAAATAATGACTTTGGAACTTAGCTGGTTGAATGAAACCACATTTGTAATTATCACTTTTTGACAGTTATCTTGAATCTATAGGAGTCAGCCATGGCTCAGTGGTATCACTCTCACCTCTAAGTCAGAAGTCTGGAGCCCCACTCCAGAGACTTGAGCACATAATCGAGACAGACATATCCATGCAGTACTAAAGCTAATGCTACAGTGTTGGAGGTGCTGTCTCTCAGATGAGATGTTAAACTAAGATGTCTGGCATCTCAGGGGGAGTAACAGATCCCACAACACTATTCAAAGAAGAGCAGGGGAGTTTTCCTGGTGTTCTGTCGATTATTTATTCCTCGACTAACACCACCAAAACATACAATCTGGACATTTATCTCATTACTGTTTGTGGTACCTTGTTATGTGCAAATTGTCTATCACGTTTCCCTACATTATTATTCATCTTCTTAGGCAGTTCCCCGGAGTCAAGGATGACATGCTTCCACACCAAAATGACTTCTAAGAATGCAGGACCGACAATCTCTGTCACAGATGGGGCAGATGGTGGTCAGAGGGATGGAGTGGTGGGGTGTTTGATTTGTCGTATGAGCCTTCCGCTGTTTGCATTTGGCTTCCGCGTGCTCCCGACGAAGAGACTCGAAGTGTTCGGCGCCTTCTCGGATGCTTCTACTCCACTTTGAGCGGTCTTGGGCCAGGGGTTACCAAGGTGAGGATGTTACATTTTTTCAAGGAGGCTTTGAGGGTGTTGTTGTGTATGGAGAAAGAGTCAGACTGAACACTATGAGCTCAAAGTAAACTGTGACCTTAGTCTTTTATTGCATGTCTCCAGAGTGCCTCTCCAACCTTTGAAGCCTCCTTAAATATCTGTGATCCCAAGGGATTATGGGATCCCTTGGGACTCCAGGGGATGAGCCCTCTGGTGGCTGTACAGAGTAAATACAAGAATACATATATAACAACACTCCCCCCCCAAAGTCAATAGTGTAACTATTTACAATGTGAGTCGATCTGGGTCCCTTCTTGCCCTGGTTGAGCGTCTCAGTGTGAAAGTTGGTGTTGTCGAATCATTTGTTGGGCCCTCGCTGGGCTGCTGTGCAGCTGGCCTTGCTGGGCTGCCTGGTGTGTTGGGCCCTGCTGGGCTGCTGTGGATGATGGGTTCTGCTTCGTGGTCAACCGTGGTACCGGTTGCCACTGGTGTGTATGTAGGGGGATCAAAAAAGGTAGGGTCCAAGGTGGGTTGCTCAGAATAGTCCGTGAATCTGAGTTTGATTTGGTCCAAGTGTTTGTGGTAAATGAGTCCATTTGAAAGTTTGACCCAAAACACCATGCTCCCCTCTTTGGCCACGACAGTGCCAGAAAGCCACTTGGGACCTTGTCCATAATTTAATACAAATACAGGATCATTGATTTCAATCTCATGTGACACATTTGCGCTATCATGGTATGCACTTTGTTGAAGCCACTTGCTCTCTACCTGTTCATGTAGGTCAGGGTGAACTAACGAGAACCTTGTCATAAATGCTCTTTTCATGAGCAGTTCAGCAGGTGGGATCCCAGTGAGTGAGTGGGTTCTTGTGTGGTAGCTAAGCAGGACTCGGGATAGGCATCTGCAGTGAGCCTTCAGTTACCCTCTTCAAGCCTTGCTTGATGGTTTGCACTGCTCTCTCTGCCTGACCATTGGACGCTGGTTTAAACGGGGAAGATGTGACATGTTTGATCCCGTTACAGGTCATGAATTCTTTGAACTCAGCACTGGTAAAACATGGCCCGTTGTCGCTCACCAGGACATCGGGTAGGCCATGTGTGGCAAACATGGCCCGCAAGATTTCAGTAGTGGCAGCGGATGTGCTAGCCGACATTATCTCACATTCAATCCACTTGGACTATGCGTCTATAACCACAAGGAAATTTTACCCAAGAACGGGCCTGCATAGTCGATGTGTACCCTAGACCACGGTTTGGAGGGCCAAGACCATAAACTTAGCGGCGCCTCCCTGGGTACATTGCTTAACTGCGAGCATGTATTACATCTGTGAATGCAGAACTCTAAGTCCGCATTGATACCGGGCCACCACACGTGGGATCTGGCTATCGCTTTTATCATTATGATGCCTGGGTGGATACTGTGGAGGTCATTGATGAAGGTATCTCTGCCCTTCTTGGGGACCACTACTCGATTGCCCCACAGAAGGCAGTCTGCCTGTATAGACATTTCATCTTTCTGCCACTGGAATGGCTTTATCTCTTCCTGCATTGGACACTGGGACACTGGACCAGCTCCCGTGAAGCACACCGCTTTTGACTAGAGATAATAAGGGGGTCTGGCTTGTCCAGGTTTTGATCTGCCGGGCAGCGACAGGTGATTGCTCACTCTCCAATGCTTCCATAACCATGGCTAGATCTGCGGGCTGTGCCATTTCCAACCCCCGTGGTGGGCAATGGCAGCCTACTGAATTTTCTGTGCCTGGCCTGTAGCGGATGGCGTAGTTGTATACGGACAACGTGAGCGTCCATCTCTGGATATGGGGCCGATGCGTTGGCATTTATCCCTTTACTCTCGGAGAACAAGGATATAAGTGGCTTATGGTCGGTTTCCAATTCGAATTTTAGCCCAAACAGGTATTGATGCATTTTCTTTACCCCATAGACACACGCTAGCGCTTCTTTCTCAATCGTGCTGTCGGCTCTCTCAGCCTTAGACAGACTCCTGGATGCATAAGCAACCGGTTGCAGTTTCCCGAAATCATTAGCTTGTTGCAATACACACCCGACAGCATATGATGACACATCACATGCTAGTACAAAACGCTTACATGGATCATACAAGACAAGCAATTTGTTTGAGCACAACAATTTTACAAAGGCATTTCCTTGGCTTTTGTCCCAAACCCATTCGTCCACTTTTCGTAATAAGACATGCAGTGGTTCTAGCAGCGTGCTGAGATCCGGTAAAAAGTTACCAAAGTAGTGGTCATCCCCCTGCAAAACAGATACACTGCTTTGGGTACTGTTGAGGGGGATGACTCATCAGGGGAGGGCAGCAGCAGCCAAGTTCATGGCACCGTGGCTGGCTCTGCTGCACAGGAGGGCAGGAAAAAGAGTGGGAGAGCAATAGTGATTGGGGATTCAATGGTGAGGGGAATAGATAGGCGTTTCTGCGGCCGCAACTGAGACTCCAGGATGGTATGTTGCCTCCCTGGTGCAAGGGTCAAGGATGTCTCGGAGCGGGTGCAGGACATTCTAAAAAGGGAGGGAGAACAGCCAGTTGTCGTGGTGCACATTGGTACCAACGACATAGGTAAAAAGAGGGATGAGGTCCTACGAAACGAATTTAAGGAGCTAGGAGCTAAATTAAAAAGTAGGACCTCAAAAGTAGTAATCTCGGGATTGCTACCAGTGCCACGTGATAGTCAGAGTAGGAATCGCAGGATAGCGCAGATGAATACGTGGCTTGAGCAGTGGTGCAACAGGGAGGGATTCAAATTCCTGGGGCATTGGAACCGGTTCTGGGGGAGGTGGGACCAGTACAAACCGGACGGTCTGCACCTGGGCAGGACCGGAACCAATGTCCTAGGGGGAGTGTTTGCTAGTGCTGTTGGGGAGGATTTAAACTGATATGGCAGGGGGATGGGAACCAATGCAGGGAGACAGAGGGAAACAAAAAGGAGGCAAAAGCAAAAGACAGAAAGGAGATGAGGAAAAGTGGAGGGCAGAGAAACCCAAGGCAAAGAACAAAAAGGGCCACTGTACAGCAAAATTCTAAAAGGACAAAGTGTGTTAAAAGAACAAGCCTGAAGGCTTTGTGTCTTAATGCAAGGAGTATCCGCAATAAAGTGGATGAATTAACTGTGCAAATAGATGTTAACAAATATGATGTGATTGGGATTACGGAGACGTGGCTCCAGGATGATCAGGGCTGGGAACTCAACATCCAGGGGTATTCAACATTCAGGAAAGATAGAATAAAAGGAAAAGGAGGTGGGGTAGCATTGCTGGTTAAGGAGCAAATTAAGGCAATAGTTCGGAAGGACATTAGCTTGGATGATGTGGAATCTATATGGGTAGAGCTGCAGAATACCAAAGGACAAAAAACGTTAGTGGGAGTTGTGTACAGACCTCCAAACAGTAGTAGTGATGTTGGGGAGGGCATCAAACATGAAATTAGGGGTGCGTGCAATAAAGGTGCAGCAGTTATAATGGGTGACTTTAATATGCACATAGATTGGGTTAACCAAACTGGAAGCAATACGGTAGAGGAGGATTTCCTGGAGTGCATAAGGGATGGTTTTTTAGACCAATATGTCGAGGAACCAACTAGGGGGGAGGCCATCTTAGACTGGGTGTTGTGTAATGAGAGAGGATTAATTAGCAATCTCATTGTGCGAGGCCCCTTGGGGAAGAGTGACCATAATATGGTGGAATTCTGCATTAGGATGGAGAATGAAACAGTTAATTCAGAGACCATGGTCCAGAACTTAAAGAAGGCTAACTTTGAAGGTATGAGGCATGAATTGGCTAGGATAGATTGGTGAATGATACTGAAGGGGTTGACTGTGGATGGGCAATGGCAGACATTTAGAGACCGCATGGATGAACTACAACAATTGTACATTCCTGTCTGTCGTAAAAATAAAAAAGGGAAGGTGGCTCAACCGTGGCTATCAAGGGAAATCAGGGATAGCATTAAAGCCAAGGAAGTGGCATACAAATTGGCCAGAAATAGCAGAGAACCCGGGGACTGGGAGAAATTTAGAACTCAGCAGAGGAGGACAAAGGGTTTGATTAGGGCAGGGAAAATGGAGTACGAGAAGAAGCTTGCAGGGAACATTAAGACGGATTGCAAAAGTTTCTATAGATATGTAAAGAGAAAAAGGTTAGAAAAGACAAACATAGGTCCCCTGCTGTCAGAATCAGGGGAAGCCATAACGGGGAACAAAGAAATGGCGGACCAATTGAACAAGTACTTTGGTTCGGTATTCACTGAGGAGGACACAAACAACATTCCGGATATAAAAGGGGTCGGAGGGTCTAGTAAGGAGGAGGAACTGAGGGAAATCCTTATTAGTCGGGAAATTGTGTTGGGGAAATTGATGGGATTGAAGGCCGATAAATCCCCAGGGCCTGATGGACTGCATCCCAGGGTACTTAAGGAGGTGGCCTTGGAAATAGTGGATGCATTGACAGTCATTTTCCAACATTCCATTGACTCTGGATCAGTTCCTATGGAGTGGAGGGTAGCCAATGTAACCCCACTTTTTAAAAAAGGAGGGAGAGAGAAAACAGGGAATTACAGACCGGTCAGCCTGACATCGGTAGTGGGTAAAATGATGGAATCAATTATTAAGGATGTCATCGCAGTGCATTTGGAAAGAGATAATATGATAGGTCCAAGTCAGCATGGATTTGTGAAAGGGAAATCATGCTTGACAAATCTTCTGGAATTTTTTGAGGATGTTTCCAGTAGAGTGGACAAGGGAGAACCAGTTGATGTGGTATATTTGGACTTTCAGAAGGCTTTCGACAAGGTCCCACACAAGAGATTAATGTGCAAAGTTAAAGCAAATGGGATTGGGGGTAGTGTGCTGACATGGATTGAGAACTGGTTGTCAGACAGGAAGCAAAGAGTAGGAGTAAATGGGGACTTTTCAGAATGGCAGGCAGTGACTAGTGGGGTACCGCAAGGTTCTGTGCTGGGGCCCCAGCTGTTTACACTGTACATTAATGATTTAGACGAGGGGATTAAATGTAGTATCTCCAAATTTGCGGATGACACTAAGTTGGGTGGCAGTGTGAGCTGCAAGGAGGATTCTATGAGGCTGCAGAGCGACTTGGATAGGTTAGGTGAGTGGGCAAATGCATGGCAGATGAAGTATAATGTGGATAAATGTGAGGTTATCCACTTTGGTGGTAAAAACAGAGAGACAGACTATTATCTGAATGGTGACAGATTAGGAAAAGGGCAGGTGCAAAGAGACCTGGGTGTCATGGTACATCAGTCATTGAAGGTTGGCATGCAGGTACAGCAGGCGGTTAAGAAAACAAATGGCATGTTGGCCTTCATAGCGAGGGGATTTGAGTACAAGGGCAGGGAGGTGTTGCTACAATTGTACAGGGCCTTGGTGAGGCCACACCTGGAGTATTGTGTACAGTTTTGGTCTCCTAACCTGAGGAAGGACATTCTTGCTATTGAGGGAGTGCAGCGAAAGTTCACCAGACTGATTCCCGGGATGGCGGGACTGACCTATCAAGAAAGACTGGATCAACTGGGCTTGTATTCACTGGAGTTCAGAAGAATGAGAGGGGACCTCATAGAAACGTTTAAAATTCTGACGGGTTTAGACAGGTTAGATGCAGGAAGAATGTTCCCAATGTTGGGGAAGTCCAGAACCAGGGGACACAGTCTAAGGATAAGGGGGAAGCCATTTAGGACCGAGATGAGGAGGAATTTCTTCACCCAGAGAGTGGTGAACCTGTGGAATTCTCTACCACAAAAAGTTGTTGAGGCCAATTCACTAAATATATTCAAAAAGGAGTTAGATGAAGTCCTTACTACTAGGGGAATCAAGGGGTATGGTGAGAAAGCAGGAATGGGGTACTGAAGTTGCATGTTCAGCCATGAACTCATTGAATGGCGGTGCAGGCTAGAAGGGCCGAATGGCCTACTCCTGCACCTATTTTCTATGTTTCTATGTTTCTATGTTTCAGGAGTCCCAGAAACGACCGCAGCTCTGTCACGTTCTTTGGCCTCAGTGCGTTCTCGATTGCCTGCACCTTCACACTGGTGGGCCTTCTGCCATCCGTCGCAATCTTTCTTCCCAGGAACTCCACTTCAGGCGCCAGGAAAATGCATTTTGAGCAATTTAACCTGAACCCCATGCGGTTGAGTCGACTAAGAATGTCCTCCACGTTCTGCAGATGCTCGACTGTGTTCCAACCTGTGACCAAGATGTTGTCCTGGACGACCAAGGCGTGCGGGACCGACTTCAGTAAGCTTTACATGTTTCTCTGGAATATCGCCGCCGCCGATCAGATTCCAAACGGGCATCTGTTATAAACAAAAAGACCTTTGTGCGTGTTGATGCAGGTGAGGGCCTTCGATAATTCCTCCAGTTCCTGCGTCATGTAGGCTGAAGTCAGATCTAGCTTCATGAACGTCTTTCGTCCCGCCAGCGTTGCAAAGAGGTCGTCGGCCTTTGGTAGTGGTTATTGGTCCTGCAGGGGGAAACAATTAATAGTTACTTTGTAATTGCCGCAGATTCTGACGGTGCATTCTTCCTTGAGGCCCGGGATGATAGGACTGGCCCACTCATTGATCTCGATCGGGGAAATGATGCCCTCTCTTTGCAGCTGGTCTAGCTTGATCTCTACCCTTTCTCTTATCATTTACGGTACTGCTCTTGCCTTGTGATGGATGGGTCGCGCCCCCGGAATTAGGTGGATCTGTACTTTTGCTCCTTGGAATTTCCTGATGCCTGGTTTGAACAGCGAAGGAAATTTGTTTAAGACCTGGGCACACGAAGTGTCGTCAATGGGCGATAGCACTCGGACGTCATCCCAGTTCCAGCGTATCTTTCCCAGCCAGCTCCTGCCGAGCAGCATGGGACCATCGCCCAGTACCATCCAGAGTGGTAGCTTGTGCACTGCTCCATCATAGGAAACCTTTACGGTAGCACTGCCGATTACAGGAATCAGTTCTTTCGTGTAAGTTCTTAGTTTCGTGCGAACTGGAGTTAAGACTGGCCTTGAGGCCTTGTTGCACCACAACCTTTCGAAAGTCTTTTTGCCCATGATGGACTGGTTCGTACCCGTGTCCAGCTCCATTGACACTGGCAGTTCATTTAGTTCAACACTCAGCATTATTGGGGGACAATTCGTGGTGAATGTGTGCCATGTACCTCTGCCTCCTCGATCTGAGGCTCTGGTTCATCGTGATCATCCGTGGATCTGTCCTCCTCTGCAACATGATGGTTTGCATGTTTAACAGGCTTTGCTGCTCGCCTGCACACTCGTTGGAGGTGCCCCATTGTTCCACTGCCCTTGCAAACGTACTCTTTGAATCGGCATGAATGTGTGCTGTGAGATTTGCTTCATATTGTCACTGGTGGCAATGAATGCCTGGGCTATCGCTATGGCCTTACTCAAGGTTGGGGTCTTACAGTCAAAGTTTTGCGAAGTATGGTTTTTTAGCCAATGCCAATTACAAAAAAGTCTCTGAGCATGTGCTCCAAATGTCCTTCAAATTTGAAATATCCTGCAAGGCGTCTTAGCTCGGCGACATAACTCGCCACTTCCTGGCCTTCAGACATTTTGTAGGTGTCGAACCGGTACCTCGCTATCAGAACGCTTTTCTTTGGTTTCAAATGCTCTCGAACCAGTGTGCACAAATCGTCGTACGATTTCTTCGTGGGTTTCGCTGGAGTGAGCAGATTCTTCATGAGGCCATATGTTGGTGCCCCACAGACGGTGAGGAGGATCGCCCTTCGTTTGGCAGCGCTCTCTTCCCCATCTAGCTCGTTGGCCACGAAGTATTGGTCGAGTCACTCCACAAAAGTTTCGCAATCATCTCTCTCCGAGAATTTCTCCAGGATGCCCACTGTTCTCTGCATCTTTGTGTTCGCTATTTGTATCTCGTCACCAGTTGTTGTGTGGAGAAAGAGTCAGACTGAACACTGTGAGCTCAAAGTAAAGTGTAACCTTAGTCTTTTATTGCAGGTCTGCAGAGTGCCTCTCCAACCTGTGAAGCCTTCTTACATACCTGTGCTCCCAAGGGATTATGAGATCCCTTGGGACTCCAGGGGATGAGCCCTCTGGTGGCTGTAGAGAGTAAATATAAGTATACATATATAACAGGTGTCCTTGAAGCATTTTCTCTGTCCTCCTGGTACTCGCCTGCCGTGAAGTAGCTCAGAGTAGAGTGTTTGTTTCGGGAGTCTAGTATCGGGCATGCAGATAAAGTGGCCCGTCCATCGGAGCTGATTGAGTGTGGTCAATGCCTCAATGCTGGGGATGTTGGCCTGAGAGAGAACGCTGACGTTCTTGCGCCTATCTTGCCAATGAATTTGCAGGATTTTGCGGAGGCAGTGTTGGTGGTACACGGACCTCCCTTATCCGGGACTCCCTTATCCGGCACCACCCCTCGCCTGGCATGATTCCAGCGGCTGGGGACGCATGCGCAGAATGTGGCCGACCTCCACCCCGACTTTGAGCCCGCTCTGACATTTGGCCCACTGGGGCCACTCCGACACTCGGGCCGCTCAGATACTCGACCCACGCCGACACCCGCTGGGGCCACTCTGACACTCGGCCCGTGCCAACACCCGGCCCACTGAGGCCGCTCCAACACTCAGCCCGCGGGCTTGCCGACACTTACTTCGGGCCTGCCGACCTCCTCCTCCCCGACCTCAGGCCGCCTCCCCTCCCCCTTGAGCCACTGACCTCCCCTCATCCGGCAAAATCCCTTATCTGGCACAGGCCTGGTCCCGAGGGTGCCGGATAAGGGACGTTCGACTTGTACTTCTCCAGTGCTTTGAGATGCCTACTGTACATAGTGCATGTCTCTGAAGCATATAGGAGGGTGGGGTATCACTACAGCTCTGTAGACCATGAGCTTGGTGCCCTGCATTACGACATTGATGACACTTCAAAAGTAGTTCATTGGCTGTGAAGTACTTTAGAATGACAATATAGAAAAATAACTGCGCTTTATTTTCGAATGCTGCTCACTGCCATTAGTTTTCTTCGTGCTAGAAGTAATTCACAAAACCAGTCTCTCTTTTACTGGGTCCTTTGCAGCATAATATTCTCTCCTTCAGATTCTTCTGAATTCTGCTTAGTTCACATCTGTTGTTTTCCTTGGTCTTTGAGGGAACTTTTGAGTGGACTAGTTCCATGAGATAGGAAAACATTTGTGGGTGAGTTATCCAGGCAGACTTTCATGCATGCACTAGACACATTTTACTTAGTAACAAAATCCTGGATATATATGTTTATTTTTCATAGTTTTGGCTGAGGAAGTAATGCTTGGTTTTGCACGGGGTGGGGGCATGGCAATGGTGAGGAGGGAAGATGAGAAAGGAAGAAAATATCTAATTAATCCTTATCCTTATTCGCTCTTGGGATGTGGATGGCAGAGCCAAGGTTTCGTTTTATTACCTATTCCTTGTTGCCTTGAGAAAGTGATGGTGTTGGGCTTTCTCCTTGAACTGCTGCAGTCCTTGTGATAATAGTGCTCCCACTCTGCTGTTAGGTAGGGAATTCCAGGATTTTGTTCCAGCAATGATTAAGGAACAGAAATTTATGTCCAATTCAGCGACGGTGTGTGACTTGCAGACGCTGGCGTTCCCACAACATTGCTGTTCTTGTTCCTCTTGGTGGTAGAGGTTGGACGAGGAGGAAGTGCTGTCGAAGTAACTTGGTGAGTTGCTGCTTGTATCTTGCAGCCACTTGTGCCGGTGGTGGAGGGGTGGTTATTGAGCTCAGTGGCAGGAGCACCAATTTAGCAAACTGCTCTGTCCTGAATAGTATTGAACTTCTTGAGTGCTGTTGCAGCTGCATCTATCCAGGCAACTAGGGAGTATTTCATCACACTGCTGACTTGAGCCTTGTAGCTGGTAGAAATCTAAAGTTTCAATGATAGTTCTGCGTCTGTTTAAGTAGGAATAGCAAACATGAATTATTACAAGTCCATGATGTTTTCCTGTGAGCTGTGCCCAGGCCAGAGTCCAGTTGACATTTGGTCCAATTGTAATACAGTTGAATGAATGCACTGATCGAATGCACATTGCTTTTTGGCGAGTTGTGAGGGATTGCCACAATTATAACTACAGAAATTTTATCAGGCATCTTTTTAAATTTCCAGCGTAAGCCTTAGTTTTAGGAAGAAGCTGACTATCATGTCAGTTCTTTGTAAACATTAACAATTCAATGAAAATGTGATTATTCAGATGTGTATAAACATACATATGCAGAGTTCTGCTATATCTGACCAGAGAATCATCATATCATCATAGGCAGTCCGTCGGAATCGAGGAAGACTTGCTTCCACTCTTAGCATGACTTCTTAGGTGGCTGTACAGTTCAATACGAGAACCACAGTCTCTGTCACAGGTGGGACAGATAGTCGTTGAGGGAAAGGGTGGGCAGGGAGCCTGGTTTGCCGCACGCTCCTTCCGCTGCCTGCGCTTGATTTCTGCATGCTCTCAGCGACGATACTAGAGGAGCTCAGCGTCCTCCCGAATGCACTTCCTCCACTTAGGGCGGTCTATGGCCAGGGACTCCCAGGTGTCAGTGGGGATGTTGCACTTTATTAGGGAGGCTTTGAGGGTGTTCTTGTGACTTTTCCTCTGCCCGCCTTTGGCTTGTTTGCTGTGGACGAGTTCAGAGTAGAGCGCTTGCTTTGGGTGTCTCGTGTCTGGCATGCGAACTACATGGCCTGCCCAGCGGAGTTGATCAAGTGTGGTCAGTGCTTCAATGCTAAGGGTGTTGGCCTGGACGAGGACACTAAAGTATGTGTGTCTGTCCTCCCAGGGAATTTGCAGGATCTTGCGGAGACATTGCTGCTGGTATTTCTCCAGTGATTTGAGGTACATGGTCCATGTTTCTGAGCCATACAGGAGGGCGGGTATTACTACGACCCTGTAGACCATGAGCTTGGTGACAGTTTTTGAGGGACTGGTCTTTCTAGACATTTTGTCAGGAGTAGGATACCGCTGGAGTTGGCTTTCCCTACCCCCTCTCTGCCAATCACACCTCCCCAGAGGTCTGTGTCCCAGCCGACCCTGGCGTTAAAGTCGTCAAGGAGGATCAGTTTGTCACCCGTGGGGATGCAGGTCAGGGATTTTTCGAGGTTGGAGTAAAAACCCTCTTTGGCCTCATCTGTTACATCGAGTGTTGGGGCATAAGCACTGATGACCGTGGCGCACTGGTTCCGGGATAGGGTGAGTCGAAACATCATGAGGCGTTCGTTAGTCCCGCAGGGGGAGTCTTTGAGGCGGTCGACCTGCTTGTTTTTGATGGCGAATTGACTCTGTGGAGGCGGCGTTCTGCCTCAGGTTTCCCTTTCCAGAAGAAGGTGTAACCTCAACCTTGTTCCTTGAGCTGGCCTTCCCCTGCCTGCCGGGTCTCGCTTAGGGCTGCGATATTAATATCAAAGTGTCTAAGTTCCGGGGCAACTATGGCGGTGCGGCATTCCGGTCTGTTGCTGTTGGGGTTGTCCATGAGGGTCCTGACGTTCCAGGTCCTGAACTTCTTGTTAGAGGAATGGAAGATGCATGTGCGTGATTTCTTTTAACGTGGAGTGATCGTTGCACGCTGGCTACCACACGGGCTTAGCTGAGCGCGATCTTGGTCCAGTGGCAAGGGGGTCCAGGATGACTGGAGACCAAGCATGGCTATATGGGCCTAATTGCCTACGGCAAGGTGTTGGCTGCAGGCTTGGCGCTGGATAGCACCCTTGGTGGTAGGTGGTCCAAGGCTTGGTTGGGGACAGGCATTGGTGGGGCCAGCAGTGCACTGGGGTTCAGAATGGGGGGGCAGGGGGGGTCACAGCCATTGTACTCACCACGTGCTAGAGGATGAGAGGAGACCAGGCCATCAGTGGGGAAGGAGAGGTCCAGATGGGGGGCGGGGGGAAGGAGGTGGAGGCCCGATAGCCAGGTCCAGCCGCCCAGTCGCTGCAGGAGGTCCAGCCGGGAGATCCGGGTCGCGCCAAGTCATCCAGCTGCTGCAGGAGGTCCAGCTGGGAGGCCCAAGTCGCGTCGAGTCGCCGCAGGAGGACCAGCCAGGAGACGCCAATGTGCGGTGTGGCGGGGGGCCTGAGGTAGACCCGAACTTTTGGGATTCGCGGGGTTGGGGTTAGAGTGGGGATTTAATTCTTTAAGACCCCCTATTGGGGTCTACTAGGGCTAGGGCTGGGGCTTAGAGAGGTTTAGACAGTGGGAGGGACTGGGGGTTGAGGGCCGAGGAGCTGTTTAGTAGGGGAGCTCCCGAGGAAGCTACTACCCCTATGGAGGTGATGCCAGCTGTATAATTCTATGCTGCCAGCTTGCACTTCTAGGTATTGATGAAAAATTAGTATATTAATAATGGCCATTATTTACAATGTATAATCTTTCCAATCTATTGTGCTATTGCTTCTTTTTATATTAATATTGCACTGTTCAACTTCTGTATGTTGTTACACTGAATTTAATAAACACTGCAATTATTGTACTTAAATTCAAAATGGAAAAAAATAAACTTCTTGGACATGGTTAGAAAAATATGAAACTATTTAACATGGTGGTGGTGGGGGGGGGGGGGGACATGGAAATATTGCATCATTACTGGTGTCAAAATTCCTAATATTGGAATTGGAAATCTAGCAGTGTATGTAATAACTGGATTGTATGAGGAAGTCATACAAATTTAGCACTGGTTTAAGATCAGTAAAGGATATAATAATGGTAATGTAGAACTTACTACTATCTGTTCACAAACCACTTGCAGACATATTTTAGTAAATGTCTGAGTAATGTACCATTAAATATTGGATGCTTAACAATGATCAGTTCAGTGTACATCTGAAATTCTCCTTTGGGAAATGATACAAAATGAACCTATTACTCACATTTCGCTGTTAATTTCCATTCTGTCCTTTAACCATAAATGACTCCAGTGCAGCAGATACATCCTCCAAAGTGGCAGATGCTCAGAGATGTTGCACAATATGTCACAAACTGGAAACAATAAACCCAATCATATGACTAGTTTCAACGTCTCTTAGCCAATGTGCATAACACAAGGCAGAATTTGTAATGAGACTATCTGGAGTAAGTGCATCACAGAATGTAATCAGACAAAAAATAATACTTTCATCTCTGTTTTTGAGGGTTTTTTGCACTTACTTTATATAAATAAAACTGTTGCTGTAAATCTAACTTTGAAACTCATACACAGATACAAATGAATTGTAATTATAATGTATGAGAATATATAGTAATATGTTAGAAATCTCAATATCCATTGAATAAAGTATATTTAAAATTCATTTGACTATTAACAAATAAATGAATGACAAATAAACCTATAGAATTTCAGTGTAGCAATCACTTTCCATTATACTAAATTCCTGTTCCAAGCAGAATACTTAAATACAAAATCCTAATATATTACTAGCTGCCCATTTTATAATGCTCAGCACAGCATAAATAAATCAATCCACTGCCAAATATCCACTAGAATTGAAAATACATCTAATCACTTTTGTAGAACAAGTTTTTATGTAATCATAAGTAAGTTTTTTGTTGCATTTTCTATTTGTTGTTTGCTTAATTGGATAATTAAATTGTCTGTGGTACAAAGAATTGCCAATTGGCTATTTATATCTGCATTTTACAGAAATCGTAATCCAAACATAATCCCAATTCAAGCAACAACATTTTCTAGCAAAACCGTTCTGCATTTATACTTGTATTTGTGGGGAAAGCTGGATTATGCGCCTGCAGCATGACACAGCTGGTGCCTATGTGCAGCAGGCCAAAGGCTAACCAAAGTCATTCATTTATCAGTGATGATTTCAGACCATAGCTGCTAATAGGGCACTCTTGCTTGTTCAGGTCCTGTGACAAATGATTTATACCAAATGTGATGACATTGGTTCTAATCGGCCTGATAAAAGAACACTTATATTGGACAATACAGAATGATGAATGAGGTACATGTCCATTTACACATCTCGTTACTTACTTTCTGTTCATCACTTCACTAAGGCTGAGTCATATGTACTCAGCTTGGGAGTTTGCTGCTGGTTGTGGCCTGTGTCATATTTTATGCTTGCCAAAACATTTTAAGGATGTTGGCTATAATTAAAAGAGAAAAGTTGAAATAGTTCAGCAACCTAGTTTATGGTTAAACGGACTAACTCCCATGATTGTGAGTCAGTATCCCATTGTTGACATTTAATGCTTTTTAATATGAAGTGCCTTGATCATTCCCATTCAAGCTTTATAAAATGCACAACTAATTCCATATAATCAGTATAATTTTCAAAATTGACACATACCACGATTTTCTGCGCATATAGTTAGGTTTCAATGTATTCGATTAAAGTTTTCAGTATTAAGTTTGATTCTAAAGAGAAGGATGACCATTGATATGGCACATGTCTTTTGTGGTAAAACAGAGACTTATATTTTCCAGAACAACAGTTAAGACAACATACAACTTTCAGTTTTATTTAATAAAATTAATTATACTTACAATTTATTATTTTTCCACAGAAAGGATTTACAAAAAGAATTACATTAAATGTTGTGTTTAAAGTATAGTATATACTACAGGCTAAAAATAGAGGTCTATGAAAATAGTTAATGTGCTAATAAGTTAGCTTTGATGTTGTTTCCTCATAGTAAATAACAAGGATTTGTCTTGGTAATCCATAACCTCCTTACACGCAATATTTTGGAAAACATTTCATCCCTTTTTTGGCTGTGAACAGAGGAAGATAAGGCACAGCGACAGGGCACAAGCTGGCAAAGAGCCTTTTGAAACAGGATTCTGTGCATGCAGTCAGATTTATAAAGAGAAAGCTGTGACAGCTTTCGCAGAGACTAAGGGGTCAGAAATGCTGTACGAGCAGTTAGAAGTCATCCACTTTAAGTCAACTAAGACAACCCACTGAAGTGGTGAAGCATAGCATGTTCTTGATTTTGTGTCATTACATGAAGATTAGCTGCAGTGTTTGAATTAGGTAATTTTAATCCTAACTGCTTTTCTGTTGATTCACCTTATTATGAAATAAAGCAGCTTATTGATTCATCTCATATTTTATCTTGGAGGTGGGTAGGGAGTGGGTGGGGGGTTGGGCTACAATCCAGTCAGGAAACTTGGGAGAATGCGTTTCCCTCAAACCCTACCAAATTTAACGGGTAGAGCCTGATTAACATTTTGCTTGTCAGTTTCCTGTCCGCAGCCAGCCAGATGGAGAGGTAGGCTAGCTGTAGGGTAGGTAAGCCTGCAGGAACAGGCCACAGAGTAGAGGAAGCAGGGATTGGGATGGGGGGTTTCAAATGATTGAGACCATGGAGGGCTTGGAAATTGGAGATCGTGGAGAGTTCGAATGATGGAGATCATAGAGGAGTCGGAAGGTGCAAATTGTGAAGGGTACGAAGGATGAGGATGGTGGCGGTGTCAGAAGGTGGAAATCATGGAGGGTTCATATGGTGGAGATTGTGGAGGAGTCAAAGGATGGAGGTCATGGAGGGGTCGAAGGATGGAGATCATGGAGGGGTCAAAAGATGAAGATCGTGGAGGGGTCGAAGGATGGAGATTGTGGAGGGTTCAAAGGATGGAGGTCATGGAGGGGTCGAAGGATGAAGATCGTGGAGGGGTCGAAGGATGGAGATTGTGGAGGGTTCAAAGGATGGAGGTCATGCAGGGGTCGAAGGATGAAGATCGTGGAGGGGTCGAAGGATGGAGATTGTGGAGGGTTCAAAGGATGGAGGTCATGGAGGAGTCGAAGGATGAAGATCGTGGAGGGGTCAAAAGGATGGAGATCATGGAGGGGTCGAAGGATGAAGATCGTGGAGGAGTCAAAGGATGGAGATCATGGAGGGGTCGAAGGATGAAGTTCATGGAGGGGTCGAAGGATGAAGGTTGTTGAAGGGTCGAAGGATGGAGATCGTGGAGGGCTCGGAAGGCTGGAGGTTGGAAGGGAGGCCAGAGATCGAAGGCCAGAAGGGAGGTCGTGGGCTGGGGATTGAAGGTTCGAGGGGATCAGAGGCTGGAGGCTTTGGGGGCGGGGGGCAAAGGGAGGTTAGGCACCTCGTTGTGGGAGGAGGGTTAGAGGTCGCATTGTGAGGGGAGGGTTAGAGGCCTCGTTGTGGGGTGTGGAGGGGGGGGAGATCATGGGGTGATCGGTCGGATCAAGGTGATTTTGATTACAGAGGAATATTGGATCCAACCCATTAAGTGGAAAGGCATTTACCTCCTGAATCTAGCAGTCCTGACCTTCCTTTAGCTGGCAGGTTCCTCGAGTCCAGGGAAACCTGCCCGCCCACAGTTAAATTCAAAATGGAGCTTCAAAATGAGGCTTGCTCCCTCATTATAATATTTAAAATGCCAACCTGCCTCCTGCAAGTGGATTTGCTGCCCTGTCCCGTTCCGCCTCCGTTAAAACCAAAAGTGGGTGGGTTGGGGTCGAGATTCAGGTTTTTAACACTTTATCCTCCCACCCGACCCAACTCACCTGTTTTTTGGGGTTAAAATCCCCTCCCTCCACCGTCAATTTCCCACTACGGCAATGGCCACCTCCCACTCCATGCTGTCTCCAGCTGCTGCCACAGAGAAGCCATTTGGCTTGGTTACATCACCGTCCCCACCACAGCAGAGAACCAGCCTCCGGTTAGGGGTGTCCAGAAAAGGGACCATTTGGTTGCCGGGTGTCTGGAGAGAGTGAGATTAAGAGAGATGGAGCAGAAAGAGGTGCAAGGCTGGGGTGAATAGGGACTAAGGGGGCAAGGGATTGGGTCTTGGGAAGGGCTATGCTGGATGACCGGGGACTGTTGCGTCAGGGTGGGGTAAGAGACTGAGGCCGCGATCTTGCCAACTGTGGTAAGACTGGGTTCGTGGCGAGTGGTGAAGCCGTTCCTTGTTCCAGGCCCATTGTATGAAGAATCTGCTGCTAATGGGGCTTGTTAAGCCTGCACTGCGACGTACCCGTCCAATTAAAAGGAAGCGCATCTGATGACGTCATTTGATGATGCATCATCAGCTGATTTCCTTAAAGGGACCATGGCTGTATACATTTTGACAGTTGTTCTGTCAGTGTTCTACAGCATTGAGGTGCTGCAAACACTGACGAGCACTGCACATAGGTGCAAGGGTCAAGGATGTCTCAGAGCGGGTGCAGGACATTCTGAAAAGGGAGGGTGAACAGCCAGTTGTCGTGGTGCACATTGGTACCTACGATATAGGTAAAAGACGGGATGAGGTCCTATGAGACGAATTTAAGGAGCTAGGAGCTAAATTAAAAAGTAGGACCTCAAAAGTAGTAATCTCGGGATTGCTACCAGTGCCACGTGCTAGTCAGAGTAGGATTCACAGGATAGCTCAGATGAATACGTGGCTTGAGCAGTGATGCAGCAGGGAGGGATTCAAATTCCTGGGGCATTGGAAACGGTTCTGGGGGAGGTGCGACCAGTATAAACCGGACGGTCTTCACCTAGGCAGGACCGGAACCAATGTCCTGGGAGGAGTGTTTGCTAGTGCTATTGGGGAGGAGTTAAACTAATATGGCAGGGGGATGGGAACCAATGCAGGGAGACAGAGGGAAACAAAATTAGACAGAAGCAAAAGAGAGAAAGGAGATGAGTAAAAATGGAGGGCAGAGAAACCCAAGGCAAAAAACAAAAAGGACCACTTTGCAGCAAAATTCTAAAGGGTCTAAATGCGTTAAAAAGGCATGCCTGAAGGCTCTGTGCCTCAATGCGAGGAGTATTCGGAACAAGGTGGAAGAATTAACTGTGCAGATAGCAGTTAACGGATACGATGTGGTTGGCATTACGGAGACATGGCTCCAGGGTGACCAAGGCTGGGAACTCAACATCCAAGGGTATTCAACATTTAGGAAGGATAGACAGAAAGGAAAAGGAGGCTGGGTGGCGTTGCTGGTTAAAGAGGAAATTAATGCAATTGTAAGGAAAGACATTGGCTCGGATGATGTGGAATCGGTATGGGTGGAGCTGCGGAATACCAAGGGGCAGAAAACGCTAGTGGGAGTTCTGTACAGACCTCCAAACAGTAGTAGTGATGTTGGGGAGGACATCAAACAGGAAATTAGAGGTGCATGCAATAAAGGTGCAGCAGTTATCATGGGTGACGTTAATATGCATATAGATTGGGCGAACCAAACTGGAAACAATATGGTGGAGGAGGATTTCCTGGAGTGCATAAGGGATGGTTTTCTAGACCAATATGTCGGGGAACCAACTAGCGGGGAGGCCATTTTAGGCTGGGTGTTGTGTAATGAGAGAGGATTAATTAGCAATCTCGTTGTGCGAGGCCCCTTGGGGAAGAGTGAACATAATATGGTGGAATTCTACATTAGGATGGAGAATGAAACAGTTAATTCAGAGACCATGGTCCAGGACTTAAAGAAGGGTAACTTTGAAGGAATGAGGCGTGAATTGGCTAGGATAGATTGGTGAATGATACTTAAGGGGTTGACTGTGGATGGGCAATGGCAGACATTTAGAGACCGCATGAATGAACTACAACAATTGTACATCCCTGTCTGGCGTAAAAATAAAAAAGGGAAGGTGGCTCAACCGTGGCTATCAAGGGAAATCAGGGACAGTATTAAAGCCAAGGAAGTGGCATACAAATTGGCCAGAAATAGCAGCGAACCCAGGGACTGGGAGAAATTTAGAACTCAGCAGAGGAGGACAAAGGGTTTGATTAGGGCAGGGAAAAGAGAGTACGAGAGGAAGCTTGCAGGAAATATTAAGACGGACTGCAAAAGCTTCTATAAATATGTAGAGAGAAAAAGGTTAGTAAAGACAAATGTCGGTCCCCTGCAGTCAGAATCTGGGGAAGTCATAACTAGGAACAAAGAAATGGCAGACCAATTGAACAAGTACTTTGCTTCGTTATTCACTAAGGCGGACACAAATAACCTTCCGGATATAAAAGGGGTCAGAGGGTCTCGTAAGAAGGACGAACTGAGGGAAATCCTTATTAGTCGGGAAATTGTGTTGGGGAAATTGATGGGATTGAAGGCCGATAAATCCCCAGGGCCTGATGGACTGCATCCCAGAGTACTTAAGGAGGTGGCCTTGGAAATAGCGGATGCATTGACAGTCATTTTCCAACATTCCATTGACTCTGGATCAGTTCCTATGGAGTGGAGGGTAGCCAATGTAACCCCACTTTTTAAAAAAGGAGGGAGAGAGAAAACAGGGAATTATAGACCTGTCAGCCTGACATCGGTAGTGGATAAAATGATGGAATCAATTGTTAAGATGCCATAGCAGCGCATTTGGAAAGAGGTGACATGATAGGTCCAAGTCAGCATGGATTTGTGAAAGGGAAATCATGCTTGACAAATCTTCTGGAATTTTTTGAGGATGTTTCCAGTAGAGTGGACAAGGGGGAACCAGTTGATGTGGTGTATTTGGCCTTTCATAAGGCTTTCGACAAGGTCCCACACAAGAGATTAATGTGCAAAGTTAAAGCACATGGGATTGGGGGTAATGTGCTGACGTGGATTGAGAACTGGTTGGCAGACAGGAAGCAAAGAGTAGGAGTAAATGGGTACTTTTCAGAATGACAGCCTAGTGACTAGTGGGGTACCGCAAGATTCTGTGCTGGGACCCCAGCTGTTTACATTGTACATTAATGATTTGGACGAGGGAATTAAATGTAGTATCTCCAAATTTGCGGATGACACTAAGTTGGGTGGCAGTGTGAGCTGCGAGGAGGATGCTATGAGGCTGCAGAGTAACTTGGATAGGTTAGGTGAGTGGGCAAATGCATGGCAAATGAAGTATAATGTGGATAAATGTGAGGTTATCCACTTTGGTGGTAAAAACAGAGAGACAGACTATTATCTGAATGGTGACAGATTAGGATAAGGGGAGGTGCAACGAGACCTGGGTGTCATGGTACATCAGTCATTGAAGGTTGGCATGCAGGTACAGCAGGTGGTTAAGAAAGCAAATGGCATGTTGGCCTTCATAGTGAGGGGATTTGAGTACAGGGGCAGGGAGGTGTTGCTACAGTTGTTTCGGGCCTTGGTGAGTCCACACCTGGAGTATTGTGTACAGTTTTGGTCTCCTAACTTGAGGAAGGACATTCTTGCTATTGAGGGAGTGCAGTGAAGTTTCATCAGACTGATTCCCGGGATGGCAGCACTGACATATCAAGAAAGATTGGATCAATTGGGCTTGTATTCACTGGAGTTCAGAAGAATGAGAGAGGATGTCATAGAAACGTTTAAAATTCTGACGGGTTTAGACAGGTTAGATGCAGGAAGAATATTCCCAATGTTGGGGAAGTCCAGAACCAGGGGTTAGTCTAAGGATAAGGGGTAAGCCATTTAGGACCGAGATGAGGAGAAACTTCTTCACCCAGAGAGTGGTGAACCTGTGGAATTCTCTACCACAGAAAGATGTTGAGGCCAATTCACTAAATATATTCAAAAAGGAGTTAGATGTCGTCCTTACTACTCGGGGGATCAAGGGGTATGGCAAGAAAGCAGGAATGGGGTACTGAAGTTGCATGTTCAGCCATGAACTCATTGAACGGAGGTGCAGGCTCGAAGGGCCGAATGGCCTACTCCTGCACCTATTTTCTATGTTTCTATGATCGCAGTAGATCACAAAATGGTACTCTAAAGCCACACTCATCTTGCTATGCCACTCATCAAATTCCCATCACTCTTCCCTCCCCTACTCTTGCACATCCTTACTCACATCAACTTACCTTGCACCTCCACCCATCCCCTTCTCTCAATCTACTTTATCACATCCCCATCTCACAAGCCACACCTCATACTCACCCTCATCCTCGTCCAATCATACCAACGAGCAATACACAAGAGCAGGCACTGGGGTTTTTAGCCAATATTCATGTCGCGTTTCTGCTAATGTATTGTCAAACATTGAAGTCTTTATTTTGAACACTTTGCATTCTAGGACAGATTTATGCGAACATTTGGAAGTGGCTTAGTGAGTTGTAGTGAATGGTGAGACATATGCATACCCACGCAATAGTGATGAGTGTGAAAGGAATGGGTTGGACATTGCAGAGATGCTTTATGGTTTTGGCAGCCAGGGTGTACAGCGTCATGTGAAGTAAATGTGTCCATAGTGAGGCCATCCCTGGCATCCCAGGCAGCAATGTGGTCGAGTGCTGATGCCCTTTGTCCTGTGCAGCATCAGGTGATTGTGGAGAAGTTTGGTGTTGTTGGTGCTGCTGCTGGTGTGCATGGTGATGTTGGTGTTGGGACTGATTGTAGTGGGATTCTGAGGACCAAGGTGAGATTCTCTTAAGTACACCGATGCTGCTGGATTAGATGGCAGCTGAAGCTGAGATGACAGAAGTGATCTGTCAATGGTGAGAGAGATTGCTCCAAGGAGGTGACAGTGGATAGAGAGTTCACTGCACACATTTCCAAACTGCATACAGCTCAAAAGTCTCTTCCAAATCCTGAAGGCTTCAGCTTCTGAAATTTGAAAATAAACAGCTGTGAAATGGTTGCATTTATATCACTTCTGCAGCTGTCAACTCGTCAAAGTAAAGGAGAGTCACTGAGAAAGCGACACACTTACCTGACTTGAAGGCCGAGTGATGGGAAACTGCTGAAAAACTGGTAAAATTATTTTTAAATATCTCTAAACTACTTCTTAATTATCTTAATTGGCTGGCCCACCACTTGGTGTCGGGTATGTTAACCGCAGCCAGCTCCAACACTTGGAAACTGACAAGGTGGAGGTTTCAGAGCAGGATCCCGCCCTGCTGTCAATTTCAGCCATTTTAACAATAGGCACATCTTTAAACCAGCATTCACAGGGCTGATAAAATTCTGGCCTGAAAGTGGACTGGGGTTTGGGAGGGAGAGACAGGGGACTGGTGAACAGGGGTGAGAGAAGACTCGGGAACGGGGCACTTACTCACCAATAAGTTGCTCAATGACGCTCAGTTTAGGTTCCATCAGGATGACTCGGCTCCAGATCTTATTACTGCCTTGGCGCAAATATGGTCAAAAGAGATGCTAAGAGTGATTGTCCTTGACATCAAAGTTCCATTTGACCAAATGTAGCACCAAGGAGCCTGAGTAAAACTGAGGTCAACAAGAATAGGAGGGAACATGCTCAAGTGGCAGGAGTCATACCCAACACCAAGATGTGGTTGCTGGCGGCCAATCATCTCAGCCCTGGATCATCGCTGCAGGAGTTCCTCAGGCTAGTGTCCTAGGCCCAACTATTTTCAACTGCTTCATCAATGACCTTCCCGCCATCATATGGTCAGAAATGGAGCAGTTCATTGATGATTGCATAATGTTCTGTTACATTTGCAATTCCTCAGATAATGAAGAATTCTATGCCTTCATGCTGCAAGACCTGGACAACATGCAGGCTTGGGCTGATAAGCGGTAAGTAACATTCGCGCACACAAGTGCCAGGCAATGACCATCTCCAACTGCAGTCTAAAGATTTCCCCTTGGAGATCAATGGCATTACCATCACCAAATCCCCCACCATTGACATCCAGGGGACCACCATAGACCAAATATTCAACTGGACCAGCCACATAAATGCTTTGGCTACAAGAGAACATCAGAGACTAGGTATTCTGCAGTGAGTGGCTCACCTCTTGACTCCCCAAATCCTTTCCACCAGCTACAAGACACAAGTTAGAATATGATGGTATACTCTCCATTTGCCTGGATGAGTGTAACTGCAGCAACACTCAAGAAGCCTCGATACCATCCAGGACAAAGCAGTCCGCTTGATCGACAGCCCATCCACCACCTTAAGCATTCACTCCCTCCCTCACCAGTGCACCGTGGGCTACAGTGTTTACTAGCTGCAGGATGCACTGCAGCACATAGAAAATAGGTGCAGGAGTAGGCCATTCGGCCCTTCGAGCCTGCACCACCATTCAAGAAGATCATGGAAGATCCTTCACCTCAGTATCCCTTTCCCGCTTTCTCTCCATACCCCTTGATCCCTTTAGCCGTAAGGGCCATATCTAACTCCCTCTTGAATACATCCAATGAACTGGCATCAACAACTCTCTGCGGTAGGTAATTCCACAGGTTAGCAACTCTCTGAGTGAAGAAGTTTCTCCTCATCTCAGTCCTAAATGGCCTACCACTTATCCTAAGACTGTGTCCCCTGGTTCTGGACTTCTCCAACATCGGGAACATTCTTCCCGCATCGAACCAGTCCCGTCCCATCAGAATCTTATACATTTCTATTAGATCCCCTCTCATCCTTCTAAACTCCAGTGTATAAAGGCCCAGTTGATCCAGTCTCTCTTCATATGTCAGTTCAGCCATCCCTGGAATCGGTCTGGTGAACCTTCGCTGCACTCCCTCAATAGCAAGAACGTTCTTCCTCAGATTAGGAGACCAAAACTGAACACAATATTCCAAGTGAGGCCTCACCAAGGCCCTGTACAATTGCAGTAAGACCTCCCTGCTCCTATACTCAAATCCCCTAGCTATGAAGGCCAACATACCATTTGCCTTCTTCACCGCCTGCTGTACCTGCATGCCAACTTTCAGTGACTGATGAACCATGACACCCAGGTCTTGTTGCGCCTCCTCTTTTCCTAATCTGCTGCCATTCAGATAATATTCTGCCTTCGTGTTTTTGCCACGAAAGTGGATAACCTCACATTTATCCACATTATACTGCATCTGCCATGCATTTGCCCACTCACCTAACCTGCCCAAGTCACCCTGCAGCCTCTTAACATCCCCCTCACAGCTTACACTGCCACCCAGCTTAGTGTCATCTGAAAACTTGGAGATAGTACACTGAATTCCTTCATCCAAATCATTAATGTATATTGTAAAGAGCTAGGGTCCCAGCACTGAGCCGTGCGGCACTCCACTGGTCACTGCCTCTCATTCAGAAAAGGACCCGTTTATCCCGAATCTCTGCTTCCTGTCTGCCAACCAATTCTCTATCCACACCAGTATATTACACCCAATACCATGTGCTTTGATTTTGCACACCCATCTCTTACGTGGGACCTTGCCAAAGATCTTTTGAAAGTCCAAATACATCACATCCACTGGTTCTGCCTTGTCCACTCTACTAGTTATATCCTCAAAAAATTCCAGAAGATTTGCCAGGCATGATTTCCCTTTCAGAAATCCATGCTAACTTGGACCGATCCTGTCACTGCTTTCCAAATGCGCTGCTATTTCTTCCTTAATAATTGATTCCAACATTTTCCCCACTACTGATGTCAGTCTAACTGGTCTATAATTACCCGTTTTCTCTCTCCCTCTGTTTTTTGAATAGTGGTGTTACATTAGCTACTCTCCAGTCCATAGGAACTGATCCAGAATCGATAGACTGTTGGAAAATGATCACCAATTCATCCACTATTTCTAGGTAGACAATCAGGCCCCGGGGATTTATCGGCCTTCAATCCCATCAATTTCCCCAACACAATTTCCCACCTAATGAGGATATCCTTCAGTTCTTCCTTCTCACTAGACCCTCGGTCCCCTAGTACATCCGGAAGGTTATTTGTGTCTTCCTTCGTGAAGACAGAACCAAAGTATTTGTTCAATTGATCTGCCATTTCTTTGTTCCCCATTATAAATTCACATGAGTCCAACTGCAAGGGACCTACGTTTGTCTTCACTAATCTTTTTCTCTTCACATATCTATAGAAGCTTTTGCAGTCAGTTTTTATGTTCCTGGCAAGTTTTCTCTCATACTCTATTCCCCCCCTCCCTAATTAAACCCTTTGTCCTCCTCTACTGAATTCTAAATTTCTCCCAGTCCTCTGGTTTGCTACTTTTTCTGGCCAATTTATATGCCTCTTCCTTGGATCTAACACTATCCTTAATTTTCCTTGTTAGCCACGGTTGAGCCACCTTCCCTGCTTTATTTTTATTCCAGACAGGGATGTACAATTGTTGAAGTTCATCCATGTGATCTATAAATGTTTGCCATTGCCTAACCACCGTCAATCCTTTAAGTATCATTTGCCAGTCTATTCGAGCCAATTCACACCTCATGAAGTCGAAGTTACCTTTCCTTAAGTTCAGGACCCTAGTTTCTGATTTAACTGTGCCACCCTCCATCTTAATAAAGAATTCTACCATATTATGGTCACTCTTCCCCAAGGGGCCTCGCACAACAAGATTGCTAATTAGTCCCTTCTCATTACACATCACCCAGTCTAAGATGGCCAGTTCTCGAGTTGGTTCCTCGACATATTGGTCAAGAAAACCATCCCTAATACACTCCAGGAAATCCTCCTCCACCGCATTGCTACCAGTTTGGTTAGCCCAACGTATATATAAATTAAAGTCACCCATGATAACTGCTGTACCTTTATTACACACATCCTTTATTTCTTGCTTGATGCTGTCCCCAACCTCACTACTACTGTTTGATGGCCTGTACACAACTCCCACCAGCGTTTTCTGCCCTTTGGTATTCTGCAGCTCCACCCATATCGATTCCACATCATCCAAACCAATGTCCTTCCTTATTATTGCGTTAATTTCCTCTTTAACGAGCAACGCCACCCCGCCTCCTTTACCTTTCTGTCTATCATTCCTAAATGTTGAATACCCTTGGATGTTGAGTTCCCAGCTTTGGTCACCCTGGAGCCATGTCTCCGTGATGCCAACTACATCATATCCATTAACTGCTATCTGCGCAGTTAATTCGTCCACCTTATTCCGAATACTCCTCGCATTGAGGCACAGAGCCTTCAGGCTTACCTTTTTAACACACTTTGCCCCTTTAGAATTTTGCTGTAATATGGCCCTTTTTGTTGTTTGCCTTGGGTTTCTCTGCCTTTCACTTTTACTATTCTCCTTTCTATCTTTTGCCTCTGTCTCCCTTTTATTTCCCTCTTCCTCCCTGCATAGGTTCCCATCCCCCTGCCATATTAGTTTAACTCCTCCCCAACAACACTAGCAATCACTCCCCCTAGGACATTGGTTCCGGTTCTGCCCAGATGCATACCATCCCACCTCCCCCAGAACCGGTTCCAATGTCCCAGGAATTTGAATCCCTTCCTTCTGCACCACTCCTCAAGTCACATATTCATCTGAGCTATCCTGCAATTCCTACTCTGACTAGCACGTGGCACTGGTATTACTACTTTTGAGGTCCTTCTTTTTAATTTAGCTCCTAGCTCCCTAAATTCGTCTCGTAGGACCTCATCCCATTTTTTATCTATATTGTTGATACCTATATGCACCACGACAACTGGCTGTTCACCCTCCCTTTTCAGAATGTCCTGCACCGGCTCCGAAACATCCTTGACCCTTGCATCAGGGAGGCAACATACCATCCTGGAGTCTCGGTTGCAGCCGCAGAAACGCCTATCTATTCCCCTTACAATTGAATCCCCTATCACTATCGCTCTCCCACTCTTTTTCCTGCCCTCCTGTGCAGCAGAGCCACCCATGGTGCCATGAACTTGGCTGCTGCATCCTTCCTCTGATGAGTCATTGCCCTCAACAGTACCCAAAGCAGTGTATCTGTTTTGCAGGGGGATGACCGCAGGGGACCCCTGCACTACTTTCCTTGCACTGCTCTTCTTGTTGGTCACCCATTCCCTATCTGGCTGAGTACCCTTTACTTGCGGTGTGACCAACTCGCTAAACGTGCTATTCACGTTATTCTCAGCATCGTGGATGCTCCAGAGTGAATCCACCCACAGCTCCAGTGCCGCAATGCAGTCTGTCAGGATCTGCAGGCAGATGCACTTCCCACACACATTGTCGTCAGGGACACCAGAAGCGTCCCTGAGTTCCCACATAGTACAGGAGGAGGAGCATCACACGTGTCCGAGCTCTCTTGCCATGAATTAACCCTTGGATTAACTTAATTAGGCAACAACAATGTTAAAATGTTACTTACTGATAAAGAAAGAAAAAGAAAAACTACTTACCAATCGCCAACCAATCACTTACCCCCTTGGCTGTGATGTCGCCTTTCGATTTCTTTCTACTTCTTTTTTGCCTTCTTCCTGTTGCTGCACAAGCACGCCTCAGCAACGCACCTCGCGAGCCTCACCACGCACCTGGAACTCCTGAGCCTCTCCGACGCGTTGGGACTTTTTATAGGCCTCAGCGACACACCACGCGAGCCTCTCCACGCACCTGGAACTCCTGAGCCTCTCCGATGCGTTGGGCCTTTTTATAGGCCTCAGCGACACACCTTGCAAGCCTCTCCACGCACCTGGAACTCCCGAGCCTCTCCGATGCGTTGGGCCTTTTTATAGGCCTCAGCGACACACCTCTCCATGCACCTGGAACTCCCGAGCCTCTCCGATGCGTTGGACCTTTTTATAGGCCTCAGCAACACACCTCCTGAGCCTCTCCATGCACCTGGAACTCCCGAGCCTCTCCGACGCATTGGGCCTTTTTATAGGCCTCAGCGACGCATCTCCCGAGCCTCTCCAAAACCTGCAACAGCCATCATCTAGAACGACAAGGGCAGCAGGCACATAGAAATATTATCAACTGCACGTTCCCCTCCAAGTTCTGACTTGGACATATATTGCTGTTCCTTCATCGTCGCTGGGTCAAAATACTGGAACTCCCTAACAGCACTGTGGGGGTTCCTTCACCATATGAACTGCAGCAGTTCACGAATGTGGCTCACAATCACCTGCTTGAAGACAGTTAGGAATGGGCAATAAATGATGGCTTTGCTAAAGACATCCATTTCGTAAAAATATATAATTTTTCAATCTCTCGGTTTAGTTCAGGTAAGTCTATGCCGGTCAGTGTGAAGTGTAAGTATAGATTAGCTCTGATCAGTTCAGAGTTGTCACATTTACATAGAATCTGAGTAGAACAAGGAGATAGGGAGGGAAATGGCATCTGTTAAAATTGGCATTAACTGGGGAGGGTGAATGCACGTGTGTAGTGCAGGGGAATTTTAGTTAGAGTTACAGGATGACAGATACACCGCTTTGGATACTGATGGGGGAGATGGCTCATCAGGGGAAGGCAGCAGCAGCCAAGTTCATGACACCATGGGTGGCTCTGCTGCACAGGAGGGCAGGAAAAAGAGTGGGAGAGCTATAGTGATAGGGGATTCTATTGTAAGGGGAATAGATAGGCTCTTCTGCGGCAGCAATCAAGACTCCAGGATGGTATGTTGCCTCCCTGGTGCAAGATCAAGGATGTCTCAGAGCGGCTGTAGGGAATTCTGAAGCGGGAGGGTGAACAGCCAGTTGTCGTGGTGCATATAGGTACCAATGGTATAGGTAAAAAATGGGATGAGGTCCTACAGTCTTAATTTAGGGATCTAGGAGTTAAATTAAAAAGTAGGACCTCAAAGGTAGTAATCTCAGGATTGCTACCAGTGCCACGTGCTAGTCAGAGTAGCAAAAGCAGGATAGTTAAGATGAATACGTGGCTTGAGCAGTGGTGCAAGAGGGAGGGATTCAAATTCCTGGGACATTGGAGCTGGTTCTGGGGTAGGTGGGACCAGTACAGACCGGATGGTCTGCACCTGGGCAGGACAAGAACCGATGTCCTAGGGGAAGTGTTTGTTAGTGCTGATGGGGAGGGTTTATGGCAGGGGGATGGGAATCTATGCAGGGAGACAGAAGGAAGTAAAATAAGGGCAGAAGCAAAAGTTAGAAAGAAGATAAGTAAAAGTGGAGGGCAGAGAAATCAAAGGCAAAAGTCAAAAAGGACCACATTACAACAGAATTCTAAAAGAACAAAGAGTGTTAAAAAAAACAAGCCTAAAGGCTCTGTGTCTCAATGCGAGGAGCATTCGTAATAAGGTGGATGAATTGACTGCGCAGACAGCTGTTAACGGATATGATGTAATTGGCATCACGGAGACATGGCTCCAGGGTGAACAAGGCTGGGAACTCAACATCCAGGGGTATTCAATATTCAGGAAGGTTAGATAGAAAGGAAAAGGAGGTGGGGTAGCATTACTGGTTAAAGAGGAGATTAACGCAATAATAAGGAAGGACATTAGCTTGGATGATGTGGAATCTGTATGGGTAGAGCTGCGGAACACCAAAGGGCAGAAAATGCTAGTGGGAGTTGTGCACAGACCACCAAACAGTATCACTGAGGTTGGTGATGGCACCAAACAGGAAATTAGGGATGCGTACAATAAAGGTACAGCAATTATCATGGGTGACTTTAATCTACATATAGATTGGGCTAACCAAACTGGTAGCAATACGGTGGAGGAGGATTTCCTGGAGTGTATAAGGGATGGTTTTCTAGACCAATATGCTGAGGAACCAACTGGAGTGCTGGGGCCATCCTAGACTGGGTGTTGTGCAATGAGAAAGGATTAATTAGCAATCTTGTTGTGTGAGGTCCCTTGGGGAGGAGTGACCATAACATGGTAGAATTCTTCATTAAGATAGAGAGTGGCACAGTTAAGTCAAAGACTAGGGTCCTGAACTTAAAGAAAGGTAACTTCGATGGTATGAGACGTGAATTGGCTAGGATAGACTGGCGAATGATACTTAAAACATTGACGGTGGATAGGCAACGGCAGATATTTAAAGATCACATGGATGAACTTCAACAATTATACATCCTTGTCTAGAGTAAAAATAAAATGGGGAAGGTGGCTCAACCGTGGCTAACAAGGGAAATTAGAGATAGTGTTAAATCCAAGGAAGAGGCATATAAATTGGCCAGAAAAAGCAGCAAACCTGAGGACTGAGAGAAATTTAGAATTAAGCTGAGGAAGACAAAGGGTTTAATTAGGAGGAGAAAATAGAGTATGAGAGTAAGCTTGCAGGGAACATAAAAACTGACTGCAAAAGGTTCTATAGATATGTGAAGAGAAAAAGATTAGTGAAGACAAATGTAGGTCCCTTGCAGTCGGAATCAGGTGAATTTATAATGGGGAGCAAAGAAATGTCAGATCAATTGAACAAATACTTTGATCCTGTTTTCACTAAGGAAGACACGAATAACCTTCCAGAAATACTAGGGGACCAAGGATCTAGCGAGAAGGAGGAACTGAATGAAATCCTTATTAATCAGCAAATTATGTTAGAGAAATTGATGGGATTGAAGGTCAATAAATCTCCAGGGCCTGATAGTCTGCATCCCAGAGTACTTAAGGAAGTGGCCCTGGAAATAGTGGATGCATTGGTGGTCATTTTCCAACATTCTATCGACTCTGGATCAGTTGTTATGGATTGGAGGGTAGCTAATGTAACCCCACTTTTTAAAAAAGGAGCGAGAGAGAAAACGGGGAATTATATACCAGTTAGCCTGACATCGGTAGTGGGGAAAATGTTGGAATCAATTATTAAAGATATAATAGCAGCGCATTTGGAAAGTAATGACAGGATCGGTCCAAGTCAGCATGGATTTATGAAAGGGAAATCATGCTTGACAAATCTTTTAGAATTTTTTGAGGATATAACTAGTAGAGTGGACAAGGGAGAACCAGTGGATGTGGTGTATTTTGACTTTCAAAATGCTTTTGACAAGGTCCCACACAAGAGATTAGTGTGCAAAATTAAAACACATGGTATTGGGGGTAATGTATTGACGTGGATAGAGAACTGGTTGGCAGACAGGAAGCAAAGAGTAGGAATAAACGGTTCCCTTTCAGAATGGTAGGCAGTGACTAGTGGGGTACTGCAAGGTTCAGTGCTGGGATCCCAGCTCTTTACAATATACATTAATGCTTTAGACGAAGGAATTGAATGTAATATCTCCAAGTTTGCAGATGACACTAAATTGGTGGCAGTGTGAGCTGTGAGGAGGATGCTAAGAAGCTACAGGGTGACTTGGACAGGTTAGGTGAGAGGGCAAATGCATGGCAGATGCAGTATAATGTAGATAACTGTGAGATTATCCACTTTGTTGGCAAAAACACAACGGCAGAATATTATCTGAATGATGACAGATTAGGAAAAGGGGAGGTGCAACAAGACCTGGGTGTCATTGAATGTTGGCATGCAGGTACAGCAGGCGGTGAAAAAGGCAAAAGGCATGTTGGCCTTCATAGCGAGAGAAATTGAGTAGAGGAGCAGGGAGGTCTTACTGCAGTTGTATCGGGTCTTGGTGAGGCCACACCTTGAATATTATGTACAATTTTGGTCTCCTAATCTGAGGAAGGACATTCTTTCTATTGAGGGAGTGCAGCGAAGATTCACCAGATTGATTCCCGGGATGGCAGGACTGACATATAAGGAAAGACTGGATCGACTCGGCTTATATTCACTGGAATTTAGAAGAATGAGAGGGGATCTCATAGAAACACATAAAATTCTGACAGGATTGGACAGGTCAGATGCAGGAAAAATGTTCCCGATGTTGGGGAAGTCCCGAACCAGGGGTCAGAGTCTAAGGATAAGAGGTAAGCCATTTAGGACCGAGTTTAGGAAAAACTTCTACACTCAGAGAATTGTGAACCTGTGGAATTCTCTACCATACAAAGTTGTTGAGGCCAGTTCGTTAGATATATGCAAAAGGGAGTTAGATGTGGCCCTTACGGCTAAAGGGTTCAAGGGGTATGGAGAGAAAGCAGGAATGGGGTACTGAAGTTGCATGATCAGCCATGATTATATTGAATGGTGGTGCAGGCTCGAATGGCCTACTCCTGCACCTATTTTCTATGTTTCTATGTATATCAGCGGAATATAGGATTATTTGTAGTGACAGGTAAGATATCAGGGCATCTCTACCATTTACGCATAGAATTGTATTACTGTTGGTTATGAAGAGAATCGAAGAGTTACTATTAGATTTCGGTACAATTTCAGTGAGTTACTATAAGTTAGTGGTGGAATCTTATCCCCCCCACCTCTGGTTTCCGCTCTGCGAATTGCTTCCCCCACCTTCGGTTGCCCCTCTCTCGTGGCCTTCTTCTCCACTTTGCAGTGGCCTCCTGGTTTGGGGAACTGCCCGCACCAACGTTGCTGGTGCAAAACTACAGGGGATCCCAACCTTGAATAGGTAAATGCAATAACATTTGCAGATGTCACCTAACTAGATGTTACCTGGTAAGCCATCACATGGTCAAACCTCCAGGAATACCTCCAACCCTAATCAAACATTGTAATTTTTGCATATGTCACTTTTGCAATTCAAGTAACAATATCAATGGCAATAGTAGCAAATCATAGAGATATTTTAAATGAATAAAATCAGAAGGAAAAACAATGTAAATTGTACATTCAGTGAGCTGCTTAAAGATTTCAAATATGGTTTTAGGTACATTTATGAGTGAAAATCTTGACAAAGTGCTTTGGTGTGGCGGTAACATTGTAGATGAATAAAAATTTCACAAGAAAGTAGGTAACTGGTTGCATTTTGTTAAATATTAAGCAACTTTTCAATGTTATACAATTATGGCTACAAATTAGTATTGTTTCTAATCACTTCCAAATACTTTAATTAAAAACAAGTATGTGAATTCTGTACAAACACCATGGGCATTAATATTGAATATGTAATTTTCCTAACTTGGATATATGACTTAATTTTCATTACAACAGCTTGCATTTATATAGTATCTTTAACATAGTGAAAAGTACCCAAGGTACTTCACAGGAGTGTTATCAGACAATTTTTTTGTGTGCTAAAGATATCCCAACAAATATGTGAAAAGAATGCCACCATACACTGTATACTGTGATAATGTTTTTCAAACGTGCCACAAGTAGCTAAATATTAATTAAAATTGGAGCCTTGCTTTAAAAGAGACCATTGGGACTGCAGCAGAGTTTATGTCCCTACCAGTCATTAAGCATAAGTGACTGCTGTTGGGTGGTGGTGATGGTGGAGGGGGGAGGGTAAGGTAGCAGCAGAAGCAATTTTATTACTTTGACCAGCTGTACTTTCTTCTCTATAAAAGGTAATTACATCCAGTAGTAACAAGCTAATTGATTGCTAATTAGATCAATCAGCACCCTAACCACTGTCATCAACTGACAGATTAGTGGTCACATGATCTCTATTGGAAATGAAAAGTGGACAAGGCCTGAATGTGATTGACATGCTGAGTGAAATGTGATTTGGGATCTCCTCGGTGGTCATGGAAGGGGTAAGTAAACATGATTGATTCGATGGTAATTGTCTGAGAGAAAATGAGAAATGAGTGGGTCTCAGTGTCTGCTCTGGATCTTTACTTCAAGATACTCAAGGGTTTTCACATGTAAATAACTCAGACAGTGCCTCTTACAAATGAGAAATAAAGTGACAAGGAGGAGAGAGGGAAAGAGGAGAAAAGAATAAGTGAGCTACAGATTTAGCTTAATATTTGTTATCAGTATGCAAACTGACTGCATATTTTGCAACACTAATAAAAAGTAATTTTCAATTAATGTGGATAATCCAGAAGTTGAATCTATTAAGGATTAATTGCACCTTAATTAAAAATAAATTGAAACACAGATGGATTCCAATGATAGGGGTTTCCAGCAGTGTATTTTCTCAGACTGAAGGAGCTTTCTTGTGTTTTATCTTACAATGACCAGTCAGATGCACAACATTACAGCATCGTTTCAAAGATAATCATAACACAAAAAATTAAGTGTCAGCCTGTTTTAAATGTTTGAAATTTATAGTTAAAAGTTAAAAGGCTGTCACATTTAATCACTCGCTAAATATAGAAACCAATTAAATGATGTGCCCTTAAAATGGTTGCACATAAGTGAAGTAAAATTACACCAATTGTAAAAAAACACTGTATTTAGAAATAGAAAAAAAGACTTGTAATAATATAGCGCCTTTCATGACCACCAGAAGTAAGTGTAGTCACTATTGGAAATATATCGCCGTTACTTCATCGTCCCAAATTCTGGAACTCACACCCTAACCGCACTGAGGGACTTCCTTCACCACAAGTTCAAGAAGGTGGCTCACCACCACCTTCTCAAGGGTAATTAGGGATGGACAATAATTGCTGGAGAGGGAGGAAATCAAAAACAGGCGGCCCATTTCGCTGCTCAATGTGGACTACAAGATCCTGTCAAAGGTCATCACCAACAGAGTCAAGTCTGCTCTTGAGCTGGTGATTCATCCGGACCAGACCTGCGCTGTCCCCGGCAGAAAGATCTCTGATAGCCTCACACTACTCAGGGATATGATCACCTACGTGCGGGACAGGGGGGTGGACATCTGCTTAATCAGCTTAGACCAGGAGAAGGCCTTTGACAGGATATCGCACACGTACCTGATGGACGTGCTCTCCAAAATGGGGTTTGGGGAGGGTATCCGCAATTGGATCCAACTGCTCTACAGAGACATCAGTAGCGCTGTTCCAATCAACGGGTGGGAAACTGAAAGCTTTCCAATCAGATCTGGAGTCAGGTAAGGCTGTCCTCTCTCGTCTGTCTTGTTTGTGTGTTGCATTGAGCCCTTTGCCAGGTCCATCAGGAAGGATGCGGGCATTAGAGGGGTGACAATCCCAGGCAGCAGAGACGCTCAGGTCAAGACCTCCCTGTACATGGAAGATGTCGCCATCTTTTGCTCGGGTCCGCAGTCGGTTCGCAGATTGTGTTTGAACTGGCTGCGGGAGCGAAGGTCAATCGCAGCAAAATCGAGGCCATGTTCTTTGGCAACTGGGCGGTCCGATCCTTTATTCCCTTCACCGTTAAGCCAGATTATCTGAAGGTGTTGGGAATATGGTTTGGAGCAGACGGGGCGTGCGAAAACTGGGAAGAGCGTATCGCCAAAGTGAAGCAAAAACTGGGATAGTGGAAGCTGCGCTTCCTTTCCATGGCAGGAAAGAACCTGGTCATCAGGAGTGAGGTGCTCTCGGTTTTGCTGTACATGGCCCAGGTCTGGTCCATCTCTCGCTCCTGTGCCGCGGCAGTCACCCAGGCCATCTTCCACTTTGTCTGGAGGTCCAAAATGGACTATGTCCGCAGAGACACAATGTACAAATCTCTGGACAGTGGAGGAAAGGATGTTCCAAATGTGGCCCTCATCCTGATGGCCACCTTTGTGTGCGGCTGCATCAAGCTGTGCACAGACCCCCGGTACGCAAACACCAAGTGTCACTACGTGCTGAGGTTCTACCTGTCCCCGGTGTTGCGAAGGATGGGCCTGGCTATGCTGCCGCGAAACGCCCCCACCAGCTGGACCATGCCTGTCCACCTGTCCTTCGTGGAAAAGTTTTTCACAAAAAACTCCTTTGACCACAAAGCCATAAAACAGTGGTCAGCATGTAAGGTCCTGGACGGCCTACGAAAGAAGGAGAGGGCGGGCCCTGTCGGGTGGTTCCCTGAGCAGACTGTCGAACTCGTTTGGCAGAACGTCTCATCGCCAAAGCTTTCACACAAGCACCAAGATGTAGCTTGGTTGGCGGTGAGATGCAGTGGTTGCTGCCGAGGTTCATCCCGAGCAGCTCCGTAACACAGGACTTTGCTCTACAGGCTGTTCCTAGGGACACACATCGAGACAAGCATCACCTGCTGGAGGGCCATCAACTCGGTGAAAGACGCACTTTGGTCTTGCTGAAACTTGCTGCTCCTCCAGAGCAAGATGTACACATCTGCATGTTGCAGACTGGCGCAATCCAAGATCCAGGACTACGTGCTGAGGGACACACTAAAAATTGGTGTAGCCGCCGCAAAGGCACAGTGGGGAAGAGCCACAGTTTAAAGCCCTTCTGCCACGGTAAACCCAGGGGCTGGTATCAGTATAAAACTCCCCTTGGACTGCAATGGTAAACCTTCTGTATACATTGAGCACCATGATCTGCAAACACCTATGTAGTGCCATGTATAATGCAAGTTCTGTTGCGTAATGCATGTTGGAAAGAAATGTAACTATACCCTCACTGTGTACCGTATGGTGACACATGTAATGTAACTTGATGAACGTACCACAATGAATCCTGGATTGTATGAATCGTACCTTGAAATGTAAAGGAAAGAAATGTATTGAACGGAACTGCGATCAGCATCCAAATGTAATGTATGAATTGCTGACTGCATCCAAATGTACTGAACTGCTTTCGAATGTATTGTGCAAATTTTTATATGAATAAAGTATATGTTGAAATTAAAAAAAAAATGCTGGCCTTGCCGGAGACGCCCACATCCCGGAACGAATAAAAAACAATTATTGTAACGTGGGAAACACGGCAGCCAATTTGCGCACAGCAAGCTCCCACAAATAGCAATGTGGTAATGACCAATAACCAGTTTTTGTTGTGTTGATTGAGGGATAAATATTGGCCAGGAGACTGGGGATAACTCCTTTGCTCTTAGAATCATAGAAAAATTATGACACAGAAGGAGGCCATCCAGCCTATTGTGTCTGTGCCAGTCGAAAAAGAGCTACCCAGCCTAATCCCACCTTCCAGCGCGAGGTCTATAGCCCTGTAGGTCACAGGTCTTCAAGTGCACATCCAAGTACTTTTAAATGTGATGAGGGTTTCTGCCTCTACCACCCTTTCAGGCAGTGAGTTCCAGACCCCCACCACCCTCTGGGTGAAAAAATGTTTCCTCATCTCTCCTCTAATCCTTCTACCAACTACTTTAAATCTATGCCCACTGGTTATCGACTCCTCTGCTAAAGGAAATAGGTCCTTCCTGCCCATTCTATCTAGGCCCCTCATAATTTTATACAATTCAATTAAATCTCTCCTCAGCCTGCTCTGTTCCAAAGAATACAATTCCAGCCTATCCAATCTTTCTTCAGAAGCTAAAAATTTCCAGTCCTGGCAACATCCTCATAAATCTCCTCTGTACCCTCTCTAGTGCAATCACATCTTTCCTGTAATGTGGTGACCAGAACTGTATGCAGTACTCAAGCTGTGGCCTAACTAGTGTTGTATACAATTCTTGCATAACATCCATAGCTCTTCTACGAAATAGTGTCATGGGATCTTTTTACATCCACCTGAGAGAGCAAACGGGACCTTGGTTTAACATTTCATCCAAAAGACAGCACCCACAACAGTGCAGCACTGCACTGGAGTGTCAACCTAGATTTATGTGGTCAAGTTCCTGGAGTGGGCATTGAACCCACAACCTTCTGACTCAGAGGCGAGTGTGCTGCGCACTGAGCCACAGCTGGCACTAACATTAGTTAGTTATACAATAATAAAGAAACACAAGAATACACTGGTCCTTTTCTACATAACATATATTTTTTCCATTCAATTTTGAAACAGTAAATCTGTACAATGGAATTTCCTTGTTGTAGTTAACATGTGGTGCTTTCCTTGGTAATAACTTTTCTTTTTTTGCAACTAAAAGATTTTTATACTAAAAGATTTTTGTATTTTATACATTCAATTCCTTTGAAAACTGATTGACCAGTCCTGATCAAATAAAAAGCACAAATTCTCCTAATAAATCACAATTGCAGAGATAATGCTGCTATTAGAAGAGAAATGCACAATAGCCCAGAAGATGTGAGGGCCCAGGGGCAGCACGGGCTAGCCCACACTGCAATATGTATGTGCACTAGCTCCGTGCAGCAGAGCTGGTCTCCAGTCGTCTTGGTTCATCCTTGTCACTGGACCAAGACCGAGCTCTGTCAAGCCTGTGTGGTGGCTGGTGTGCAACGGCCACCCCACATTAAAAAATCCACACACAGGCATCTTCCATCCTTCAATGTGTAGTTCGGGACCTGGAATATTAGGTCCTTCATTGAAACACCTGTGAACTCGTCCCTTTTTGGCGTGGAAGCAAGTCATCCTTGATACAAAGGACCGCCTATGATGATGAATAACTTTTGAAACCTAGGTAACATATACTTCCATTTACAAATAATATAGAAAATATTGTGATCATTTAATTACTTTAAGCAGTTATACATTGTTATAGACAAGAGTTTACTTATCTGTTTTATAACTATAGCATCCGCTATAATGTGGCTCCACAAATCAAGGGAAATACGGAATTCAAGAGGATGGGCGAGAAACTGACAAACTATGATCCAGAGGGAGAGAAAGGAAGAAGTAAATCCAGGTACAAAGAGACAAAGTAATGGAAACTTGTCAAGGACACTCGCTGCGGGAGAAATTATAGAAGGTGATGAAAATTGTAGGATATGAAGGAAAGATGGGGGAATGAGCAAGAGTCTATAAGATATAAGGGAGTCAGAGACGATCAAGTGGGCCACAGGGAAGTCTAAACAGATTAAAAGGGCACAAGGGATCTGAGAGGATCACGGGAACATGAAAATCACAGAGGATTGACGGATATGGTTGAAAACAGAAAATCAAAGATAGGAAAATAGTTAAAGAGAAACAATATAGCAATAACCCTACTGAATTCAAAAGATAAATGAATAGTCACTTATTTTAACAATAGTGGTAAGCTACAAAATGGGACACCATTTGTATACTGTGAGGTCGAAATTCTGGGATGCTCACCATATAATTCTGAAGTGCATATAACAGTGACTGTTGTTTCTTCTTTATTATCTAATAAATAACTCTGATGACTGCACATTGCTTCTAAATTTCTGGTGCAACTTTCCATAGGTTTTTGCCTCAAAAGGAAATAAAGTAATAAAATAAAATATATACAGTTTTCACTAAAGGCCAAAATTAATTTTCTTTTTAATTAGACGAATGAGTGCATCTCGGTCGCTAACCAGTTTTCAGTTCTGGATACTGGTGAGGGCGATGGTTCCTCTGGTGAGCACAGCCGGAGCCAAATCCACGGCACCACGGGTGGCTCAGCTGCACAGTAGGGGAGGAAGAAGAGTGGAAGAGCAATAGTGGTAGGGGATTCAATAGTTTGGGGAACAGATAGGCGTTTCTGCGGCCTCCCTGGTGCTAGGGTCAAGGATGTAACTGAACGGCTGCAGGACATTCTGAGGGGGAAGGGTGAACAGCCAGAGATCGTGGTCCATATCGGTACAAATGATATAAGTAGAAAGAGGGATGAGGTCCTGCAGGCAGATTTTAGAGAACAAGGAAAGAGATTAAAAAGCAGGACCTCAAAGGTAGTAATCTCCGGATTACTCCCGGTGCCATGAGCTCGTGAGTACAGGGATAGAAGGATAGAGCAGATGAATGTGTGGCTGGAGAGATGGTGCAGGAGGGAGGGCTTCAGATTCCTGAGACATTGGGACCATTTCTGGGGGAAGTGGGACCTGTACAAGCCGGACGGGTTGCACCTCAACAAGGCCGGGACCAATATCCTTGTGAGGGAGTTTGCTGATGCTGTTAGTGAGGATTTAAACAAGCTTGGCAGGAAAATGGGAACCTGAGAGTAGATTCAGAAGGGAGAGAAGCAAAGCTGGAAATTGAAAGCAGAAAATTAGTAAGCAAGTTTGGAAGGCAGAGGAAACAAAGGCTAAAAAATAGACAACAAGGGAGTTTGGCAATAGTATATACTTCAATGCAAGGAGACTGGGGAATAAGGTAGATGAACTCAGAGCACAGATAGACATTTGGGAGTGTACTATAGACCCCCAAAGAGTCAAAGGGAGTTAGAAGTGACAATATGTAGGCAAATATAGAAGTGCAAAAACTATAGGGCAGTAATAGTAGGGGATTTCAACTCACCTAATATTAACTGGGACAGTGTGAAGAGTATAGATGCTGCAGAATTCCTAAAATGTATTCAGGAGAACTTTTTTTAGCTAGTACGTAGCAAGCCCAAGAAGGGAGGGGGCAATTCTGGAATTAGTTTTAAGGAATGAAGCTGGGCAGGTGGAAGGGGTATCATTGGGAGAGCATTTTGATGCTAATGATTATTATTCAGTTAGATTTAGGATAGTTATGGAAAAGGACAAAGATAGACCAGAAATAAAAGTTCTCAATTGAGGAAAGGTCAATTTTACAAAGCTGAGATGTGATTTAGCCAAAGTGGACTGGAAACAGCTACTTGAAGGTAAATCAGTGTCAGAGCAGTGGGAGGCTTTCAAGGAAGAAATCGTGAGGGTTCAGAGTAAGCATGTTCCCTTAATGAAAAAGCGTGGGACTAACAAATCTAGAACCCCCTGCATGTCAAGAGGCAGACAGGGTTAGATAAAGAAAAAAAGGGAGGCTTAATACAGATACCCAGACCTCAATACTGTAGAGACCCTAGAGGAGTATAGAAAGTGCAGGGATGAAATTAAAAAGGAAATTAGGAAAGCAAGGAGAGAGAGCATGAAAAAATATTGTCAAGTAAAATCAAGGAAAATCCAAAGATGTTTTATAAATTCATTGAGAAAGAGAATAACTAAAGAAAGAGTCGGGCCTATTAGAGACCATAAAGGTAATTTGTGTGTGGAGGCGGAAGATGTGCGTATGGTTCTTAATGAATAGTTTGCGTCTGTTTTCACAAAAGAGAGGGGCGATGCAGACATTGCAATCAGGGAGGAGGAGTATGAAATATTAGATGAAATAAATATAGTTAGAGAGGAAGTATTAAGGAGTTTAGGATCTTTGAAATGGGATTACTCCACAGGGCTGGATGAAATGCATCCCAGGCTGTTAAGAGAAGCAAGAAAGGAAATAGCAGAGGCTCTGACCATCATTTTCCAATCCACAAAAGCAAAATGCTGTGGATGCTGGAATCTGAAATTATAACAGAACCTGTTGAAGGGTCATCAAACTGAAACGTTAACTCTCCACAGATGCTGCTGACCTGCTGAGATTTCCATCATTTTCTGTTTTTATTTTGCAATCCTCTCTGGCTACAAATGTGGTGCCAGAGGACTGGAGCACTGCTAATGTTGTACCATTGTTTAAAAAGGGAGAAAGGGATAGACCGAGTAAATACAAGTCAGTCAGCCTAACCTCGGTGGAGGGAAAATTAATGGAAAAAATTCTGAGGGACACGATAAATCTTCATTTAGAAAGACACGGATTAATCAAGGACATTCAGCAAGGATTTGTTAAGGGAAGGTCGTGTTTGACTAACTTGATTGAATTTTTTGAGGAGGTAACAAGGAGGGTCGATGGGGGAAATGCATTTGATGTAATGTATGTGGATTTTAGCAAGGTTTTTGATAAGGTCCCACGTGGCAGACTGGCCATGAAAGTAAAAGCCCATGGGATCAAAGAAAAGTGGCAAGTTGGATGCAAAATTGGCTCAGAGGCAGGAAGCAAAGGGTAATGGTCGATTGGTGTTTTTGTGCCTGGAAGACTGATTCCAGTGTGATTCTGCAGGACTCAGTGCTGGGTCGTTTGCCTTTTGTGATATATATCAATGATTTAGACTTGAATGTAGGGGGTATAATTAAGAAGTTTGCAGATGATGCTAAAATTGGCTGTAATGTTGATAATGAAGAAGAAAGCTGTAGACTGCAGGAAGAGATCAATAGACTGGTCAGGTGGGTAGAACAGTGGCAAATGGAATTCAATCCAGAGAAGTGTGAGGTAATGCATTTGGGGAAGGCTAACAAGGCAAGGGAATCATCATAGGCTGTCCCTTGAAATTGAGGAAGACTTGCTTCCACTCTAAAATTGAGTTCTCAGTCCAATATGGGAATTACAGTCTCTGTCACAGGTGGGACAGACAGTCATTGAAGGAAAGGGTGGGTGGGAAGTCTGGTTTGCCGCACGCTCCTACCGCTACCTGTGTTTGGTTTCTGCATGCTCTCGGTGACAAGACTCGAGGTGCTCAGCGCCCTCCCGGATGCTGTTCCTCCAATTAGGGTGGTCTTTGGCCAGGGATTCCCAGGTGTCGGTGGGGATTTGCAGGATCTTGCGGGGATATCATGGGTGCTATTTTTCCAGTGATTTGAGGTGTCTACTGTACATGGTCCACGTCTCTGAGCCATACAAGAGGGCGGTTATCCCTATAGACCATAAACTTGGTGCCATATTTGAGGACCTGATCTTCGAACACTCTCTTCCTCAGGCGACCAAAGACTACGCTGGCACACTGGAGGCAGTGTTAGAGCTCGTCATCGATGTCTGCCCTTGCTGATAGTGAGCTCCAGAGCTATGAAAAGTAGTCCACATTGTCCAAGGCCGCACCGTGGATTTTGATGACCGGGGGGCACTGCTGTTTGGCCGTGTCAGGTTGGTGGAGGACCTTTGTCTTACGGATGTTTAGTATAGGACCCATGCTTTCGTACGCCTCTGTGAAGATGTTGATGAATGCACAATAAATGGTAGGACACTGAGATGTGTAGAGGAACAGAGGCGTGCATGTCCACAGATCTCTGAAAGTAGCAGGACAAGTAGATAAGGTGTTTCAGAAAGTAAATGGGATACTTGCCTTTATTAGCCGAGGCATAGAATATAAGAGCAGGGAGGTTATGCTTGAACTGTATAAAACATTAGTTAGGCCACAGATAGAGTGTTGCATGCAGTTCTGGTCACCACATTACAGAAAAGATGTGATTGCTCTTGAGAGGAGATTTACGAGGATGTTGCCTGGACAGGAGAATTTTAGCTTTGAGGAAAGATTGGATAGGCTGGGGTTGTATTCTTTGGAACAGAGGAGGCTGAGGCGAGATCTAATTGGCATGAATAAAATTATGAGAGGCCTAGATAGAATGGATAGGAAGGACCTATTTCCCTTAGCAGATGAGTCAACAAACAGAGGGCATAGATTTAAAGTAATTGGTAGGAGGTTTAGAGGGGATTTGAGAGGAATTTCTTTCACCCAGATGGTGATGGGGGTCTGGAACTCATTGCCTGAAAGAGTGGCAGAGGCAGAAACCTTCATAACATTTAAGAAGTACTCACATATGCACTTAAAGTGCTGTAAGGCTACAGGCCAAGAGCTGGAAAGTGGGATTAGGCTGGATAGCTCTTTATCGGCTGGCACGAACACGATAGGCCGAATGGCCTCCTTCCATGCTGTAATTTTCTATGATTCTATGATTCAAGTTGCTGTCCATTATTTCAAGTACTTGGGTCACCTCTACACAAACAGTATTGAATTTTATTGACCCCTGTTGACCTGGGAAATTTCTCCCCAAGAAATTCATTTTAATATATCAATTCCCAATTTCAAGTAGCATTATCTGAGGATGATTTAGTTTCACCCGATTGCATATGGTGATTTTTAATATTCCATCTGTGCTTTCTGAGCTGAGTATCTGACCCCATATCCTCTCCATCACTAAGACTACTTACTTCTACCTCCATAACATCACCTGTCTCTACCTATCCCTTACCCCATCTCCTTCTGAAACCCTCATTCATGTCACCTGCAGACTCAGTGGTCTCCTTGCCCACCTCCCATCCTCCAACCTCCATATAGTGTCTTTCAAGCTCCCTGAAAAATTATTTTTGAAGTAAGTCACTTAAAGTAAGTCACTGTTGGAGTACAGCCAATTTGCACACAGCAAGGTCCCACAAACAGCAATTAGATAAATGAAGAGACAACTTGCTTTTGGTGGTGTTGGTGAGGGATAAATGTGGGCCAGGACACTGCTCTCATTTAAATAGTGCCATGAGATCTTAAAGTCCACCTGAAGTTTGTTTGATTTTTTTCTCTCCCCTGATAGTTCGGCCTATTGGAAACAACAGCCCAGTGATTTTAAGGGGTAAATGAAGCACCCTGTAAGTGAAAGTGCTATTGAATAAAATTAAACCTGTTTTTAAAAGTATAGTTTTCTAAGCAATGGAGACACATTATGACCTGTTGCACCATATTATAGCGTTCACACAGGTGCCGGTCACGCAGGAAAGCTGCAGCTGTTTCACAGCTTGCCTTCGAACACATGTGGTCAGTTTCAAAGTACGTTGTCCACATTGTACTGAAACATTCCCCGTAATACAAGATGCAATTCAAAAGTAGGATATTAACAATTATGTCATCATGGGCCAATTTCCTAACAGTTTTTTGTTTGCTTAGCACTATTTTTCTCTGTAATACCTATGGTGGCATGTATGTTGTCACAAAGAATCATGTTGTCTATTTCTTATACCTGTACTTCATCAAACTTGTGCTAAATTAATAAAAGCTTGTTTTAGATGCTTTTACCCAAATTTCCCTGTTAATTTCCTTTAACTGTCGAAAAGTAAGACCTGAGGGTTAATATGTAGAGTAATTAATTACCAACATGATAATTCATTGCAATTCACTAAACTGATTCAGTCAACACTCCATATTGAAAGCTTTGGAAAATTAAAATGTCACACTTCATACAGAAATTCCAAGATGGAGATTCCTCCCTCTGTCAGCTTTAAATTTGGGAATTCTTAATCCAGTTCCTGGCAGTGCTGGGATGATTTAAGTGGATCTCCAGGGAGCGTGTCCATGTCTTTACATTACTGTCAATCTTGAGAAAATATTTACTATTTTAGCAAATGCTCAAGCGCTGTTGAAAAGTAAGTATGCAACAGATCTGCCACATGCCATTTGGAATATATCTCACTCCATCTAAATCATTTTTATTGGTCACAATGTGATGCCATTTTATGTGAAAACTCTAGAGGAATCTCCATCTTGGAATTTCTGTATGAAGTGTGACATTTTAATTTTCCAAAGCTTTCAATATGGAGTGTTGACTGAATCAAAAAATAATTCATGAATACTTGTTTCCTATTTCTGAAAAAACTTTCATTGCTGAAACCACAAATAAGGTGCATGAAGGAGTTTTAAAATCATCTCAGCAGCTCTTGCTGTCTGTTTAGTATACAGAACAGAAAGAAAGCAAGCCTTGCATTTATATAGTGCCTTTCATAACCACTGGACATCTCAAAATACTTTACAGCCAATGAAGTACAGTCACTGTTGTAATATGGGAAATGCTGCAAGCCAAGTTGCACAGCAAGCTCCCACAAACAACAATGTGATAATGACCAGATAATCTATTTTTGTTATGTTGATTGAGGCATAAATATTGGCTAGGACAGCAGGGATAACTCCCCTGCTCTTCTTCAAAATAGTGCCATGGGATATTTTACATCCACCTGAGAGAGCAGACAGGGCCTCAGTTTAACATCTCACCTGAAAGACAGCATTCCCTCAGCACTGTACTGGAGTGTCAGCCTAAATTTGTTATGCTTAAGCCCTGGGATTGGGACTTGAACCTATAACCTTCTGATTTAGAGGTAAGTGTGCTACCCACTGAGCCACAGCAGAACAGATACTAAGTGTTCCTAACAGGACTTCTACTTCTCTCTCTCATGCACTTTACCTACAAGATGGATATGGACGAGAATGTATTTTAGCTCATCCATCCAGAACAAACCTACAGGAAATTTAGTTCAGATCAGTGTAGTATAATCTAATGGTCATAGTATAGGAATTAATAATCGAGATGTTGTGAGTTCAAATCCCACAATGATAAATTATTAAATTGAATTCAACAAATCTAGTAATTTATAGAGTAGCCCTGGAAAATGACCATGAAAGCATTTGCATTGTTATAAAAATCCAACTAGTTCACAAATGTCCTCCCGGAAAGGGAATCTGCCACCCATACCCAGTCTGGCCTACCCATGACTGCATTATGCGGTAGACTCTTAATCGAACAATGAATGAGCAATAAATACTTCCTTACCAGAAAAAATCTAAAAAATAATTACTATTTAAGATATTTGTTATGTGAGTTTTCTCAGGAATATTTTGCTGCATTGTTTTCCACCATCAATCCCATGTTAATTTCTTCAAATCTCAATTTTTTAGCAGTAGTTTTCACGACCAACATCCTTTTGCCACAATGATCACTGAAGGTCTTGCTTTCATTCTGAAATTTACTACTAATGCTGTCTTGCTCGTTGTTCTTATCCAGTGCTTTTACGGCCATATTAATCACCACTCTTCCTTGGTTTCTTATTACTGGTGTCTTGTTATTCAGACTCAACCTGTGGCTCAAGGAACTATGTAAGAGGGAGAGACTTACTTTTATAGATGACTGGGAATTTTTCAATGGCAAGCTGAGCTTTTTAGGAGGGATGGCCTCCTGGGTGTGCAGATGTTGGCTGAGAATTTTGAGGTTGATTTTGGGGAGCATTTAAACCAGTTGAGTCAACAGTTAAAATAGACAAATCAGCTAATAATTTTACTGAGCGAGGTAGCAATAAAGATATTCTAAAGGTAAGGCATAGAAAAGGAATGATTCCCATTGGCAGCTAAGTGATTCTATGATAATGCAAGAACAACAATCTTATGCAGCATTGGAAAACCCAGATGTTATAGGTGTTATTGAGACATACCCAGATTTAACTGATTGTGCCGATTGCCATATAAGAACATAAGAACATAAGAAATAGGAACAGGAGTAGACCATACGGCCCCTTGAACCCGCTCCGCCATTCAATAAGATCATGGCTGATCTGATCATGGACTCAGCTCCACTTTCCCACCCGCTCCCAATAACCCCTTATCCCCTTATCGTTTAAGAAACTGTCTATTTCTGTCTTGAATTTATTCAATGTCCCAGCTTCCACAGCTCTCTGAGGCAGCAAATTCCATAGATTTACAACCCTCTGAGAGAAGAAATTCCTCCTCATCTCTGTTTTAAATGAGCGGCTCCTAGTTCTAGTCTCCTCCATCAGTGGAAACATCCTCTCTGCATCCACCTTGTCAAGCCCCCTCATAATCTTATACATTTCGATAAGATCACCTCTCATTCTTCTGAATTCCAATGAGTAGGTAGAGGCCCAATCTACTCAACCTTTCTTCACAAGTCAACCCCCTCATCCCCGGAATCAACCTGGTGGACCTTCTCTGAACTGCCTCCAAAGCAAGTATATCCTTTCGTAAATATGGAAACCAAAACTGCATGCAGTATTCCAGGTGTGACCTCACCAATACCTTATATAGCTGTAGCAAGACTTCCCTGTATCACACTGTTTAATTGTTTTAGGAAAGATAGACTAGGACTAGGTTGAGATGTAACCTTATTTGTTAGAGACAATCTGCCTGCTGTGGCAAGTGCTGTTAGCACATCGGTAGCTGAAGCAGTTTTAATTAGTCCAAGCTAATGGCTCTAAGTTTATATTGGCAGCTATTATAGACCACCAGAACAGGCATCCCAAGCTGATGAGGAACTTTGTTCACAGATTGCCTGAGTCTTTTCTGATAGATCAATAAGGGTGATACTGGGTTTCCCCAAGGTAACCAAACAAGATCATCACAACAAGTGTCCCTTTTAAGGCACCATTAATATAGGGAACATATAGTCCAATCAAACAAAAGTAACCAAAATCTCAACAAAACCAAAGGGAACCTTCCCAACTAACTCATAATGTTGTTATCAATGTCTATAAGTCACACTGTACCCTGCGGTTCCCACCATTCGCAAAAGACATCACCGTACCAATGAACACCGCATTCTTCTTGTCCAGGGCCACCTGGGCACGGACAAGGCAGCAAAAGAGAGGCAGAAAGCCAGAGCAACACCCTCCCCAATGGGCCCTGCCCATCGTGGACATAGAAATTTCTGTTTTAATCAGATGCAAGAGAAAGTCCAGTCCATGAGAAGATCCTTCAACTTACCCACCCCCTCTCTGCGGTTAAGGGACACCAAAGGTTAGGAGGCCGAAATCGCCCCCTGCTGAAAACACGGCGCACTTACCCTGTTTCAATTGTTTTCTCCACCACGGTAGATGTGGTGACCTCTTGTATGAAATTCCACTCTTTGGCTTTTTTTTCCGAGCAGCCCGGAAGTCGGTCATAATGGGGGAGGAAGTGTGGCAGTGAGTGGAAGTTCGGTAAGTAGAGGGGCGGAAGTGGGGGGCGGGCGGAGTGTCCACCTCTGTCACTCATTAGCATAGCGCTGATGAAATCATCACGCTGGCGTGTCACCACGTCTCTCCCCTTCACTTGAAGAGGAGAGCCTCTGCGATTCTTTAAGTAGGTCCACTGGGCCACCAGGGAGTGTTTTGGCCATGCCAACAGCCTGGCACCCAATATATAATTGTCGGCCCGACATGGCAGTCGGCTGACAAAAAGAATAAGATGGCGGCCGTGGTAGTAGGTCCTCCCCTTTAATGGCAGCCGCACCGCCATTTTAGAAGCACTCCAAACACAGAAAAATCTGATGGTGGCACCGAGCGGCGGCAGCAAGATTTTCTTGGAGGAATTTCGCATTCGGGAAGGGAATATTGACAGTGCGCGCACTGATGACACACTTATGATGGATCGGCAGCAGCAGAGTGGTAATGAAGGGAGCCGGTCACTGCCAGGATAACGCTGGAATGGAATTTTCAAAATGGCGGCCATTCAACTAAAAATCGGTGGCCATTCCACTCTGCAGCTTGGCTGCCGATTTCCAGTGGTAACATGCCTTAAGGGAAGGGGCAATTTCGGCCACTAGGAGCGTGGGGATGAAATATAACCAAAACCCGAGGAGCAACCTGTTGTGTATGTGTAAAGCATGCACTCCCATGTTCCGCCACCAGGGAGCACATCCCCTGAAGTCCCAAGGGATCCCAGCATCCCTTGGGAGCACTGTATATAAGCCAGCCCCGAAGGCCTGTTCCTCACTCTGGAGTGTCTTATAAAAGACTGAGGTCACTTTTACTTTAACCTCCCTGTGTGCAGCCTCATCTGTGTTAAGAATACAATAACTGGCGACAAGAATACGAATCCAACGCAAAGATGCAGCAAACTGTGGGCATCCTGGAGTAGTTCTTGGAGGATGAAGACTGGGAAGCCTACGTCGAATGGCTAGACCAGTACTTTGTAGCTGACGAGCTGGATGGAGAAGGAAGCGCTGCAAAAAGGAAAGCGGTCCTCCTCACAATCTGCGTGGCACCGACCTACAGCCTCATGAAGAATCTTCTGGCTCTGGTGAAACCCACAGAGAAGTCATATGAGGAGCTGTGTACACTGGTTCAGGAGCATCTTAACCCGAGGGAGAGCGTGCTGATGGCGAGGTATCGGTTCTACCAGTGATCTGTAGGTCAGGAAGTGGCGAGCTACATCGCCGAGCTAAGGTGACTTGCAGGACAATGTGAGTTTGATGGCTACCTGGAGCAAATGATCAGAGACTTTTTTGTACTGGGCATTGGCCATGAGACCATCCTATGAAAACTTTTGACTGTAGAGACACCGACTCTCAGTAAGGCCATTGGGATAGCACAGGCGTTTATGTCCACCAGTGATAACACCAAACAAATCTCTCAGCACACAAGTGGTAGCAATGTTCATAAATTAACTGGAACTGTGTTTGCGAGCAGAAATGTACAGAGCAGAAACCACGAGTCTGCAACTACCAGCAGGCCTCAGGTGACCCAGATGACTCAGAATCCCCAACAAAGGATGAATGCAAGGCAATTCACATCTTGTTGGTGTTGTGGAGGCTTCCATTCAGCCTATTCATGCCGCTTCAAAGGATATGTTTGCAAGAGCTGTGGAACAATGTGACACCTCCAACGAGCTTGCAAACGAGCTGCAAGCTCTGCAAAACCTGCTAACCACCACGTGGCAGAGGAAGGTCGGTCAATGGTGGATCAAAACAATTTCGAGCCTCAGAGAGAGGAGGCAGATGCTGAAGTGCACGGGGTGCACACATTTTCGACGAAATGTCCACCTATAATGCTAAACGTAAAATTGAATGGCTTACCCATAGCCATGGAACTGGACACTGGCGCTAGCCAATCCATCATGAGCAAACAGATGTTTGAGAGACTGTGGTGCAACGAGGCATTCAGACCAGCCCTGAGCCCCATCCACACGAAACTGAGAACGTACACCAAAGAGCTCATCACTGTCCTGGGCAGCACCATGGTCAAGATCACCTATGAGGGCACGGTGCACGAGCTGCCACTCTGGATTGTCCCGGGCAATGGCCCCACACTGCTTGGAAGGAGCTGGCTGGGCAAAATCCGCTGGAACTGGGATGACATCCGAGCGCTATCACATGTCGATGAAGCCTCATGTACCCAGGTTCTTAACAAATTCCCTTCCCTTTTTGAGCCAGGCATTGGAAACTTTTACGGGGCGAAGGTGCGGATCCACTTGGTCCCAGAGGCACGACCCATTCACCACAAGGTGCGACCGGTACCTCACATGATGAGGGAGAGAGTGAAATCGAGCTGGACAGGCTGCAACGTGAGGGCATCATTCTAAATTCTCGATCTGTTTTTAACAGTGACCTTAGTGCTGTATCAAACCTCCATGTGGGGAACCCCTGGCCAGCTCTAATCATAATATAATTAAGTTTAATGTTATTAGCCAATCCAAGGCTGCAGCCAATCTAATGCTGGTCCCAGATTTTAAGAGGGCTAACTTTACAAAAATGGCTGAGCATCTGGTAAAAGTTCACTGAGTAACCCTACTAGATAGGCAATCAAGTACTGAGGACAAATAGGTTCTATTTAAAACCATTCGCAAACAGAATGAAGCCATGTATGTCCCAATGGTTCAAAGAAGGGTACACAGTAAAACAAAACCATTATGGCTGATGAGCATTGTTCAGAGACAAATTTGATTGAAACTGTTATGTCTATAATGTACTTATGAATGACTCCACAAGGCAATGTTATACTCAAACTGTCGTGACCTTGGTCCTTTATTCCAAACTTCTGAGTGCTGTGCAAGCATGGTGTGCAGCCTTTTATACAAGGCCCTGCCCCCAGGACAGAAAACCTCTGATCTCCACCAGTTGCACTCTCTAGTGGTGCTAGCATGAATGTACATGGTGTGAAACTTATTGATTGTACATCAGGTAAACAAGTCTCCATCTTATACAATCTCACAGGGCTAGATTTTCCACTTCACATCGCCCATTTATGGCCCATATATGGCCCAAAACGGACCTCTGTCGCCCATTTTGAGCAAAAAGTGGAAATAGGCCCAAAATATCGCACGAAAAACAGGTGCCTAAGTTTCCACTTTGATCGCCGAAAGTATAGCCTGCACAAGGCCCTTCCCAAGTTTCAGCATCTAGTATGCCCTTTGCTGGGCTGATGCACAGCCCAAAAGAGTGCTGAAAAATAGTTGCTTTTTCTGGACCTAAGAGAAGAAAAATGGGCACTATGGACGCCATTTTGACTTCAGAGGAAAGGTGGAGGACCAGAATATTGGGAGAGGGAATATAAATAGGTATTATTGTTATTTTTAGTAAATAGGTTTTATATAGTAGAATTTACTGAATGCTGTAATTTTTCATGTAGGTATTATTACGTTATTCTTAGTAAATGGGTTTTATATAATAGAATGTAATGAGAGCTGTAATTTTTCATATCGGTATTATTATGTTGTTTTTAGTGAATAGGTTAGAATTTATTAGAAGGTTTTATATATATTTTATATATTGAATTTATTAAGAAGTTTTTACATAGTGAATTTATTTACTGATATTGCTGGAGAGTGCAGAGTACAGTGATTAGATATTGTTGAGAGATTACAATCACACATCAGCATGCTACACAGCTGCATTTGCCAGGTGACTGAAGCTCTTTACGCTCGTGAAGGGACCGCGAGGCTCAGACCGTGAGTACTTTTCGGAAAGGGGTTCCACTCACTAAATGTGGATACTTCAGATGTTGGTTAATCAATATTTTCAATTGCTTGGGGTGTCCTTTAGGTCTTGCCTGCAATGGCCTATCATCAGAACTTATGCTTATTTTAGTGTTACTGAAGTGTTACTAAAGTACTCGTATATTAAAAGAATGAACAGATATGGAATAACATCTGTATAGTTGATAACTAATGTAAATAAGAGAGAAGACACACACATTGAATTAAAGAAAAAAAATTTTATTAACAAAAAGGCAAATAAAAATTGAAAAACAATCCCTCCAACCCCCCGTCCCCCACATCAACCCACACTTTTCTCAAATATACAAAAATCTTAAACATTTAACAATTAATAATTTACAACTAACCTTTAACAACTAACAAAAGTAACAAAACAGGAACAAGAATAATTGAACAAGTGAACAAACTGAAAAAACGCTCCCCTCCCTACCTGCGGCCACATTTCCCTCCAGGTACAGCCCCACCCCGTGTTTGCACCCCACCCGCCCGTTTTGGTCTACGCAGACCGACACCAAGACGTCGTGCAGCATGGGACGGCAAAACTTCCTGCCGTGGTGGAGGTGAAAGAGCGGAAGCGGAAGCCTGAAGCTCCAGTTCCGAGTCAGGAGGAACTGTGTCCTCCGTACTCGCTTGCGTGCTCCCGGTCTCACTGCGAGCAGACACGACACGTGGGGGTGCAGCGCCTTGTCCAGCCAGCAACCATACCGTAGGGCATTGGTTGCGGCTGTCTGCTGCCTCCAAGGTCTCCCTTGCAGTCTGTGACTGCTCAGAAGACCAGTTGGAAAAGTTTGCGCAGGACTCGCTCCAGGATGCTGGAAACTGGCTCCAGTTCGCAGAGAACTAGCTCCAGTTCGCAGAGAATCCTGCGAACCCCTGGATAAGGTCGCGACCAATCGTGACCGTCTCCCTGCACAGAGAAATCAAGCTCTATGTCTGGCCTTCCATGGTAGGCGATTGCTCGTCATGCTGACCGGACCTCCGTGGGGTCGGCATTTGCAATATGACGCGCCTTGGTGTCGCCACCTGCACACCGCTTGGTCCCGGTGCTTCTTCCATCTCAACCGAGATGGCTGCAGGTTGTTCCCCACCCCCCTACAAAAATAAATCTTATCATCCTCCTCCTCCTCCTGCTCTTCCTCCTCCTCCTGTCTCACCCTCCCGTGAGTTGTTGGAAGAGGGATCTGTGAGTGGCACCGAGCAGCGCTCAACAGACACTTCACCTTAGAAAGGTGAATGAAATTTCTAAACAACTCATAACAATACATATCAATATATTTCAATATTTCAATATCAATACTTTCAATATAATGCAAAACATTGCAATACTTTGCAAAACCACATATGCACAAGGGTTCATCAGCATTCACACGGCCTCACTCGTAGATCAGACTACATCTAAATTAATGAATTATAATTGCATAACAAATGCTTAACTACGATATTTCTCATATGTTATAAGTAATGTTTGATACATTGCCCATTTCGCATTGCTCACCAGGCTCAAGGGTGGGCTCGACCATGCCACGAGTCATGACCGCATGGCTTTCAGGACCCACCAAAGCCACCGCAAGCTCCTCGTATGGATTCAGTACGTGCACTTGAGCGGGGCCACCACCTGTCCTCCTTTGCTCCGCCCGGTTTAAGCTGATCTTTTTCTGTAAATGATAATTTAACATTGCATGGCATAAGCTACCTTACTTGACTGATTTAAATGTTCAATTATTGCATAACATCGTAGTGCATATGAATAATTTTTTATATTATTCTAATTATACACAGTAAGCATACAATACATATGTATGCTTTTAAATATCTTTTAAATATTAAAATGCTACTTACTCTGGTGGCTGCATATGAATAATTTTTAATACTATAACATGCAACTTAATATTAGGGTGAATAAATGTAATTGGTAATGTAATTTTTTTTCATTTAATATAGTTTTTAAACTTCACATTATAAATAATTAACATTGAGGGATTTGTTTGCAATTTATAAACATCAAGTAAATAATACATAATAATAATTTATAAACATGAAGTAAATAATACATATGTGTGTTTTCAAAAATGACTTTTAAGTATGATTTAACGACATATCAAACTTACTCTGGCAGCTGCCAGGAGGCTGTTCCATCTCTTAGGCACTGGTCAGCCTTCCACACCTCATGGGATGCCGATGTGACAACATCAGTAATCTCCTGTCAGATCCGTCTGTAAGCACGGGGTGGAGGTTTCCCAAGGCCACCCCGTGTCAAGTCCTCTCTCCTTGTTGACACCACATTTACAAGTGCCTCATTGGCCTCTTCACTGAAGGCTTTGGCCCTTCTCCTTTCCATTTCCCTTTCATTTCAATTTTGAATGTGCATGGACATTGCTGAAACGTCTTTCAGGATACCAGATAATAATCAACCGACCAAGTCCGCTCTCCTCTCTCTCCCGCTCTCTCCGACCATCCCTTTCCTTCTGAGCATGTGAGATGACCCATGAATTCTCCAAGCGCGGCAAAAAAAATCGAACCAAAAAAAACATCCCACACATGCGCACAATATCGTTGCCAGGGATGCTTTTCTTTTTGGACTTCTGTTTAATTTCCTCATTTTTTTGGGCGATGGTGAGATCACTGAGAAATCAGATCACCAATTTGACATCGCTGAGGTAAGGCAGAGTGGAAAAGCGCTAAAAAAACAATGGACCTTATGCCGGCGATCAGCATGGGCGATACATCACACATCACTGGAATAAGGCCCATTTTTTGGGGCCTCAGCCACCAAGTGGAAAGTCTAGCCCACAGTGACGACACATAGAGTACATTCATAGTCAGCATATACAACATCACTCTCCCCCAAGTCCTTTCTGCCAATTACCTTTGCACACAGAAACATAGAAACATAGAAAATAGGTGCAGGAGTAGGCCATTCAGCCCTTTGAGCCTGCACCACCATTCAATAAGATCATGGCTGATCATTCCCTCAGTACCCTTTTCCTGCTTTCTCTCCATACCCCTTGATACCTTTCGCCGTAAGGGCCATATCTAACTCCCTCTTGAATATATCCACTGAACTGGCATCAACAACTGTCTGCGGCAGGGAATTCCACAGGTTAACAACTCTCTGAGTGAAGAAGTTTCTCTTCATCTCAGTCCTAAATGGCCTACCCCTTATCCTAAGGCTGTGTCCCCTGGTTCTGGACTTCCCCAACATCGGGAAAATTCTACGCGCATCTAACCTGTCCCCTCCCGTCAGAATCTTTAATATTTCTATGAGATCCCCTATCATCCTTCTAAACTCCAATGTATAAAGGCTCAGTTGATCCAGTCTCTCCTCATATGTCAGTCCTGCCATCCCGGGAATCAGTCTTGTGGACCTTCGCTGCACTCCCTCAATAGCAAGAATGTCCTTCCTCAGATTAGGGACCAAAACTGGACACAATATTCCAGGTGAGGCCTCACCAAGGCCCTGTACAACTGCAGTAAGACCTCCCTGCTCCTATACTCAAAACCCGAGCTATGAAGGCCAACATACCATTTGCCTTCTTCACCGCCTGCTGTACCTGTATGCCAACTTTCAATGACTGATGAACCATGACACCCAGGTCTCATTGCATCTCCCCTTTTCCTAATCTGCCGCCATTCAGATAATATTCCGTCATCGCGTTTTTGCCCCCAAAGTGGATAACCTCACATTTATCCACCTTATACTGCATCTGCCATGCATTTGCCCACTCACCTAACCTGTCCAAGTCACCCTCCAGCCTCTTAGCATCCCCCTCACAGCTCACATCGCCACCCAGTTTAGTGTCATCTGCAAACGGAGATATTACACTCAATTCCTTCATCCAAATCATCGATGTATATTGTAAAGAACTGGGGTCCCAGCACTGAGCCCTGCGGCACTCCAGTAGTCACTGCCTGCCATTCTGAAAAAGACTTGTTTATCCCGACTCTCTGCTTCCTGTCTGCCAACCAGTTCGCTATCCACGTCAGTATATTACCCCCAATACCATGTGCTTTGATTTTGCACACCAATCTCTTGTGTGGGATCTTGTCAAAAGCCTTTTGAAAATCTAAATACACCACATCCACTCATTATCCCTTGTCCACTCTACTCGTTACATCCTCAAAAAATTCCAGAAGATTTGTCAAGCATGATTTCTCCTTCATAAATCCATGCTGACTTGGACTGATCCTGTCACTGCTTTCCAAATGCGTTGCTATTTCATCCTTAATAATTGATTCCAAAATTTTACTCACTACTGATGTCAGGCTAATCGATCTATAATTACTCGCTTTCTCTCTCGCTCCCTTTGTAAAAAGTGGTGTTACATTAGCTACCCTCCAGCCCATAGGAACTGATCCAGAGTCGAAAGACTATTGGAAAATGATCACCAATACATCCACTATTTCTAGGGCTACTTCCTTAAGTACTCTGGGATGCAGACTTTGAGGCCCCGGGGATTTATCGGCCTTCAATCCAATCAATTTTCCTAACACAATTTCCTGCCTAATAAGGATATCCTTCAGTTCCTCCTTCTCACTAGATCCTCAGTCCCCTAGTACTTCTGGAAGGTTAGTCATGTCTTCCTTCATGAAGACAGAACCAAAGTATTTGTTCAATTGGTCTGCCATTTCTTTGCTCCCCATTATGAATTCATCTGAATCCGACTGGAAGGGACCTACATTTGTCTTCACTAATCTTTTTCTCTTCACATATCTATAGAAGCTTTTGCAGTCAGTTTTTATGTTCCCGGCAAGCTTCTTCTTGTATTCTATTTTCCCCCTCTTAATTAAACCCTTTGTGCTCCTCTGCTGAATTCTAAATTTCTCCCAGTCCTCAAGTTTTCTGCTTTTTCTGGCCAATTTATATGCCTCCTCCTTGGATTTACCACTATCCTTAATTTCCCTTGTTAGCCACGGTTGAGCCACCTTCCCCGTTACTCCTGACAGGGATGTACAATTGCTGAAGTTCATCCATGTGACCATTCAATGTTTCCCATTGCCTATCCACCATCAACTCTTTAAGTATCATTTCCCAGTCTATTCTAGCCAATTCACGCCTCATACCGTCGAAGTTACCTTTCTTTAAGTTCAGGACCCTAGTTTCTGAATTAACTGTGTCACTCTCCAACTTAATAAAGAATTATACCATGTTATGCTCACTCTTTTCCAAGGGGCCTCGCACAACAAAATTGCTAATTAGTTCTTTCTCATTACACATCACCCAGTCTAGAATGGCCAGCACCCTAGTTGGTTCCTCGACATATTGGTGTAGAAAACCATCCCTAATACACTCCAGGAAATCCTCCTTCACCGTATTGCTACCAGTTTGCTTAGCCCAATCACTATGTCAATTAAAGTCACCCATGATAACTGCTGTATCTTTATTGCATGCATCCCTAATTTTTTGTTTGATGCTGTCCCCAACCTCACTACTACTGTTTGGTGGTCTGTACACAATTCCCACTAGCGTTTTCTGCCCCTTGGTTTTCTGTAACTCCAGCCATACCGATTCCACATCTTCCAAGCTAATGTCCTTTCTTACTATTGCATTAATTTCCTCTTTAACCAGCAATGCCACCCCGCCTCCTTTTCCTTTCTGTCTATCCTTCCTAAATGTTGAATACCCCTGGATGTTGCATTCCCAGCCTTGGTCACCCTGGAGCCATGTCTCCGTGATGCCAATTACATCATACCCATTAACTGCTATCTGCGCAGTTAATTTATCCACCTTATTCCGAATACTCCTCGCATTGAGGCACAGAGTCTTCAGGCTTGTCTTTCTAACATACTTTGCCCCTTTAGAATTTTGCTGTAATGTGGCCCTTTTTGCTTTTTGCCTTAGGGTTCTCTGCCCTCCAATTTTACTTTTCTTCTTTCTATCTTTTGCTTCTGCCCCCATTCTACTTCCCTCTGTCCCCCTGCATAGGTTCCCGTCCCCCTGCATAGGTTCCCATCCCCCTGTCATATTAGTTGAACTTCTCCCCAACAGCACTAGCAAACAGTCCCCCTAGGACATTGGTTCTGGTCCTGCCCAGATGCAGACCGTCTGGTTTGTACTGGTTCCACCTCCCCCAGAACCAGTTCCAATATCCCAGAATTTGAATCCCTTCCTTCTGCACCACTCCTTAAGTCACATATTCATCTGAGCTATCCTGCGATTCCTACTCTGACTAGCACGTGGCACTGGTAGCAATCCTAAGATTACTACTTTTGAGGTCCTACTTTTTAATTTAGCTCCTAGCTCCCTAAATTTGCCTTGTAGGACCTCATCCCATTTTTTACCTATATCATTGGTACCTATATGCACCACGACAACTGGCTCTTCACCCTCCCTTTTCAGAATGCCCTGCACCCGCTCCAAGACATCCTTGACCCTTGCACCAGGGAGGCAACATACCATCCTGGAGTCTTGGTTGCAGCCGCAGAAATGTCTATCTATTCCCCTTTCAATTGAATCCCCTATCACTATAGCTCTCCCACTCTTTTTCCTGCCCTCCTGTTCAGCAGAGCCACCCACTGTGCCATGAACTTGGCTGCAGTTGCCCTCCCCGATGAGTCATCCCCCCCAACAGTACCCACAGTGGTGTATCTGTTTTTCAGGGGGATGACCACAGGGGACCTCTGCACTACCTTCCTTGCACTGCTCTTCCTGTTGGTTACCCATTGTCTATCTGGCTGTGTACCCTTTATCTGCGGTAAGACCAACTCACTAAATGTGCTATTCACGTCATTCTCAGCATCGTGCATACTCCAGAGTGAATCCACCCGCAGCTCCAGTGCCACAATGTGGTCCGTCAGGAGCTGCAGGCAGATGCACTTCCCGCACATGTAGTCGGCAGGGACACCGGAAGCGTCCCTGACTTCCCAAATAGTACAGGAGGAGCATAACATGTGTCTGAGCTGCCTGCCATGATTTAACCCTTTGATAAACTTAATTTGGCAACAACAATGCTAAAAGGTTACTTACTGATAAAGGAAAAGAACAACTACTTACCAATCACCAACCAATCACTTACCCTCTTGGCTGTGATGTCACCTTTCGATTTCTTTCTACTTCTTTGCACTATGTGCTCTGGCTTAGCTCTCCCCAGACTTAAGTGCCAATAGCCCTTGTACCTTGGCTGTGTTTTGGCTTGGCCCTCTCCGTGTTAACCCCCAAGTCCTTTTGCCACAATATTGGGTAGTGGTTATCAGATTGGATGGTCGATGATGCGGTGGAGGTTCCAGTGGGTTCTGGGTGTGATCCACGTGTGAGTCCATGGCTACATACATCCATTTCCCACCCCCTACCCCCCACTCCCCCGCTCTCCCGCCACAGCAAGATCATGCAGCTGGCCCATTACATTAACATACAGGATCAGACACAGTGCAAGTATAAAGAAAGGAAGAAAAAAAAAACATTTTCAGTTTGTATTGTGGCACCTAGGTTACATAGAAACATAGAAACATAGAAAATATGTGCAGGAGTAGGCCATTCGGCCCTTCTTGCCTGCACCGCCATTCAATGAGTTCATGGCTGAACATGCAACTTCAGTACCCCATTCCTGCTTTCTCACCATACCCCTTGATTCCCCTAGTAGTAAGGACTTCATCTAACTCCTTTTTGAATTTCCGTGACTTACATTCGTTACGTTTTATGGTCATGCGCCAGGATTGTGTAGATTGCATTCATGGTTTAGTCATGGTCAGTACTGAGGTAGCAGTATAGGTATGCGAGGACGCTAGTTCCAGAACAACCGGATGGGGTCCTAGTCGTTTGATGGCGGCGCTGCATCTCCTGCTAGCAGTGCGGGCTTGGTTCGCTCACCGAGCTAGGACTCAGGGCCTTTGCCGTTGCCTAGTGTTAGGCAGAGCCACAGATGTGTGCGGCCTCCCTGTCATCCTTTGAGGGCTGCAGAGTCTTGGGAACTTGACTGTTCCAGATCCCGTTTAGGGAACTCGTTGGTTCTGACCTTTCGCTCACAGACATGGCCGAGGAGCGACTGGGTCTGGGGGCTGCACCGTCTCCACCTGGGTGGTGGGCACCGGTGGCCAACTGCGCGTATTGGCGCCATTTTCATTTACAGGTCTGTGGTGAATGGTGCCATCGGATGCCTGCAGCGTGGGATAGACCTGGGGCAGGGTATTATGCTCCGCGCCTTTACCCTCTCGAATTCGCTCAATTGCTGCTCTAGGGGATACTCTATTCCCAACATCTTGCAACAACATTTGGTTCTTTGCATTAGGACTGGTACCGACATCTCACAACAACATTCTGCTCATAATCTCAATCGGTTCGTTACATTGATTGCCATGCATACAATGTCTCTTTAAGTTCAGTTGGTTGCAGGTCTCCTTTAAGAGAACCCTGTTGGCTTTACCCCAATCAGATCCTTTGTTGGACCCCATGTGTTGGTCCCTCAGCATTGCACCTCGTGATGTTGTCGCGGCTATCTTTTTTTTCAGCCACGCTGCTCCTCGCTGCAGCAGGAGTGCCACCTTGCCTTGGTCCTCGAGGTCAACTGCCTTGATCCTTCTCTCCCACAATTCTGCGACAAACGCTGGAAGGGTACCTGTGAATTCTATCTTCCTCCCCAGGAGTCCTGCCATTGGAGCCGGGAAGGTATTTTTAGATCGTTCCGGTCGGATCATTGCCACGCAGTCGTGATAGACGGTCTGTGCCTCAGTTGCTGTGCTGATCTGTTCTCTGGTGCCTGGCCCAAGCGAAGGTGAGGTTTTGCTCTGCCTCTGAGCACAGGGGACATTGATTGCTGGAGTGAAGAGGTCTTCCCATTTCCACTGGATCTTCCCCATTCACCTTCTTCCAAGTAGCATTGGGCCATCACCTGCAACAATCCACAGAGGTAACTTATGCACCACGCCATTATGGATTACACTTATATCCGCACTACCAAGGACTGGGATCGGCTCCTTGGTGTAGGTGCGCAACTTTTCCTGTACTGGAACCAGCGCGGGTTGTTTTTCATTCCATAGCCTCACGAGGCATCCTGGCTCATCACTGACTGGCACGCTCCCGTGTCCACTTCCATGAAGACTGGAATGCCGTTTATCTCGATTTCCATCTTCACTGGAGGACAATTGGTGGTGCAGGTATACACTCCATACACTTCTTCTTGGGGCTGAGCTGCCTCTCTGGCCAAATCATCATACTCTCCGCTGGATTCAAAGTCATCTACCGACGCCTCTGCTAGACGGTGAGTTGTATTTCTTTTACACATACGCTGGAGGTGGCCCTTCATGTTACAGGCTTTGCATACGTACTCTGCAAACCGACAATAGTGAGCCCTATGGTTTCCTCCACAACGCCAGTATGGTGCTACTCGATTAGCACCCCTCGGCGAACTCTGAGTTCTGGAACCCTGAGGTCTATGCTCTCTGCCCTGAGCAAAGCCACGTTCTACAGTCTTGCCTGTGAAAGGCACCATTCTGTGTACAGTACTTGCCAGGTTTCAGTCCACAGGCTGAATAATTTGCTTGGTGCTGCAGGTTGAGGTCATGAATGCCTGACTGATGCCGATGGCTTTCTGCAGGTTGACTGTGGTGTCAGCAGCTTGTGAAGGAGGCCCTCGTGGCCAATTCCTATAACTATGTCTTGCAATACTTTGTTGAGGTGCGTGCCAAAATCATACGGTGCCGCAAGTCTCCTGAGGTCGACAGCATATTTTGCAATCTCCTGGCCCTCAGGTCTGCGGTCCATATAGAATCTGTGCCTGGCCGTGAGGATGCTCTATTTTGGTTTAAGTTGGTTGCGAATTAGTTCAATCAGCTCATTGTATGTCTTATCCTTGGCCTTCGTGGGTGCCAGCAAGTCCCTGATGAGGTGGTAGACCTCGGGCCCACAACTGGTCAGCAGTATAGCCTTGCGCTTCTCCGCCAATGTGTCCGTCTCCACTGCCAGATCGTTTGCCACGAAATATTGCTCAAGCCTTTCCGTGAAGGCATCCCAATCATCACCGTCTGAAAAGTCTTTTAGTGTGCCAAAGGTAGCCATGATCGCGTGAAAGTTCTTATTGTCATCACCAGTTGTTATGTCTATAATGTACTTATGAATGACTCCACGAGGCAATGTGTTGTACTCAAACTGTAGTGACCTTGGTCCTTTATTCCAAACTCCAGAGTGCTGTGCAAGCATGGTGTGCAGCCTTTTATACAGAGTCCTGCCACCAGGGCAAGAAATCCCCGGTCTCCACCAGTTGCATCCTCTAATGGTGCCAGCATGTATGTACACGGTGTGACCCTTATTGATAGTACATCAGGTAAACAAGTCTCCATCTTATACAATCTCACAGTGACTACACATAGAGTACAACTATAGTCAGCATATACAACAGAAACATTCTGCACACTTAAGGCATTTAACTCGCAGGAGAACAGGAATAGGTATTGCATGCAGTTAAGGGAGACCAAAACAGTCATAAGATTAGCCAAGCGATCTCTGGGAAAAAAGATGGTGCATACTTGTGGCAGTAATAGCTAAAGCTTTTTCAGCCATGTCAGAAGTCAGAAAACCATTAAGGACTCTATAGGGCTACTAACTGTGACTAGTGGTATCCTGCAGGGATCTGTGTTGAGGCCACAACTATTCATAATATTTATTAATGACTTAGATGATGGGATAGAAGTCAAACATCCAAATTTGCCGATGACACAAATATAAGTGGCATTGTAGGTAGTGTAGATGAAAGCATAAAATTACAAAGGGATATGGATAGATTAAGTGAGTGGGCAACACTGCAAATGGATTTCAATGTAAGCAAATGCGAGGTCATCCACTTTGGACCTAAAAAAGGATAGAACGGGGTACTTTCCAATGGTGAAAAGACAAAAACAGTGGATATCTCAAGAGACTTGGGGGGTCCAGATACATAAATCATTAAAATGTCATGAACAGGTACAGAAAATAATCAAAAAGGCTAATGCAATGTTGGCTTTTATATCTAGAGGAGTAGAATACAAGGAGGTAGATGTTATGCTGCAGCTATACAAAGACCTGGTTAGACCACACCTGGAGCATTGTGAGCAGTTCTGGGCACCACACCTTAGGAAGGATATAGTGGCCTTGGAGAGAGTGCAGTGTGTGTTTACCTGGACTCCAAGGGTTAAGTTACAGGGAGAGATTACACAAATTAAGGTTGTATTCCCTCGAAGTTAGAAGATTTAGTAGTGATCTGATTGAAGTGTTCAAGGTATTAAGGGAAACAGATGGGATAGATAGAGATAAACTATTTCCACTGGTTGGGGAGTCTAGGACTCGGGGGGGGGGGGCTGTGGGGGGGCATTGTGTGGGTGTGTGGAGGGGGGGTGGTGTGGGAAATGTGGGTATGGTGGGTGGTGGTGGGGAGAAGGTTGGGGGGTCAGGAGGGGGTTGGGAGGGTGTGGAGGTTGTGGGGGTGTGTGGGGGGTGTGGGGGGGGCTGTGGGGTGTGTGTGGAGGGGGGGTGGTGTAGGGGTGTGTGGGTGCAGTGGGGTAGTGTAGGGGTGTGTGGAGGGGGGGCTGTGGGGTGTGTGGGAAGTGTGGGGGGGGGGCTGTGGGGTGTGTGTGGAGGGGGGGTGGTGTAGGGGTGGGGGCATAGTCTAAAAATTAGAGTCAGACCTTTCAAGAATGAAATTAGGAAACTCTTCAACATACAAACGGTGGTAGAAGTTTGAAAAACTCTTCCGCAAATGGCAATTGATGCTAGATCAGTTGTTAATTTTAAATCAGAGATTGATAGATTTTTGTTAACCAAGGTATTAAGGGATATGGGTTAAAAGGCGAATATATGGAGTTAAGTTGCAGATTAGCCATAATCTCATTGATTGGCGGAACAGGCTTGGGCTGAATGGCCTTCTCCTGTTCCTATGTTCCTATAAAGGATAGTTTAAGGCAAATATAAACTGATTCTCGGGTTATAGCAGAGCAGCTAAATGACTATTTTGCATCAGTTTATACTCCTGTAGATGGTGCATATGTTCCAGTATTGAATAGCATTAGAAATATTAAAATAGATAATAATGTCATATTAGATAGATTCGGAAAGCTCAAAATTGATAAAGCTCCAGGTCCAGATAATATCCATTCAAGGGCGTTTAAAGAGATGGGCTAGGTGCTCTGTGAGACCCTCTTTAATAGCTCAGTAGAGTCAGGGATAGTTCCCTTAGACTGAAAACTAGCTCATGTTTTTGTATTTGCAAAATAGGAGACAAATTAGAGCCAGGGAACTACAAGCCGGGCATAAACTATTGGGAAGATGTTAGAAGGGATCATACGGGATGCCCTTAATGATCACTGGGAAAGGGAAGGAACCATGAGAAATTTAAAACACAGCTTCCAAAAAATAAGTCGCACCTCACATATTTGAATCTTTTGAGGAAGACACTCGGGTATTGGATGAGAGAAATCATAAGATCATAAGATCATAAGATCATAAGAAATAGGAGCAGGAGTAGGCCATTTGGCCCCTTGAGCTTGCTTCATCATTCAATAAGATCATGGCTGATCTGATCATGGACTCAGTTCCACTTCCCTGCCCGCTCCCCATAACCCTTTGCTTCCTTATCGCTCAAAAATCTGCCTATCTTTGCCTTAAATATATTCAATGACCCAGCCTCCACAACTCTCTGGGGCAGAGAATTCCACGGATTTACAAACCTCTGAGAGAAGAAATTCCTCCTCATCTCAGTTTTAAATGGGCGGTCCCTTATTCTGAGACTTTGTCCCCTAGCTTTAGTTTCCCCTATGTGTGGAAATATCCTCTCTGCATCCACCTTGTCGAGCCCCTTCATTATTTTATATGGTTCAATAAGATCACCTCTCATTCTTCTGAACTCCAATGTGTATAGGCCCAACCTACTCAACCTTTCTTCATAAGTCAACCCCCTCATCTCCGGAATCAACCAAGTGAACCTTCTCTGAACAATCTCAAATGCAAGTATATCCTTCCTTAAATACGGAGACCAAAACTGTACGTAGTATTCCAGGTGTGGCCTCACCAATACCCTGTACAGTTGCAGCAGGACTTCTCTGCTTTTCTATTCTATATCCCTTTCAATAAAGGCCAACATTCCATTTGCCTTCCTGATTATTTACTGTACCTGCATAGTCACTTTTTGTGTTTCATGCACAAGGACCCCCAGGTCCCTCTGTACTGCAGCACTTTGCAATTTTTCTCCATTTAAATTATAATTTGCTTTTCTATTATTTCTGCTAAAGTGGATAACCTTACATATTCCCACATTATACTACATCTGCCAAATTTTTGCCCACTCACTTAGCCTGTCTATATCCCTTTCCAGATTTATTGTGTCCTCCTCACAATATGCTTTCCCACCCATCTTTGTATCATCAGCAAACTTGGCTACATTACACTCGGTCCCTTCATCCAAGTCATTAATATAGATTGTAAATAGTTGAGGACCCAGCAATGATCGCTGCGGCACTCCACTAGTCACTGTTTGCCAACCAGAAAATTACCCATTTATCCTGACTCTCTGTTTTCTGTTAGTTAACAATTCCTCTATCCATGCTAATATATTACCCCCAACCCCATGAACTTTTATCTTGTGCAGTCAACTCTTATGTGGCACCTTATTGAATGCCTTCTGGAAATCCAAATACACCACATCCACTGGTTCCCCCTTATCCACCCTGCTCGTTACATCCTCAAAGATCTCCAACAATTTGTCAAATATGATTGCCCTTTCATAAAACCATGCTGACTCTGCTTGATTGAATCATGCTTTTCCAAATGCCCTGCTGCTGCTTCCTTAATAATGGACTCCAGCATTTTCCCAATGACAGATGTTAGGCTAACTGGTCTATGGTTTCGGCTTTTTGTCTGCCTCCTTTTTTAATGTAAGTGGCCTTACATTTGCGGTTTTCCAATCCGCTGGGACTGCCCCAGAATCCAGGGAATTTTGGTCGATTACAATCTGGTAGACATTGTCTAATTGCACTTTCAGAATGCCTTTCATAAGATATGTCACACTAAGTTATTTCACAAGTTAGAATCTTGTGGTATTAGTCGAAATTTGAAATGCTGGATTAGGAATTGGCTCCAATCCCACAGCCAAAAAGTTGTAGTTAACAGATGTGGTTCAGCTCGGAGACATGTTACTAGTGGTGTCCCCCAGGATACAGTCCTAGGCCCACTACTCTTCATGGTCTTTATTAACGACTTGGACAGTGGTGTTGAAAGTATGGTAAGTAGGTTTGCAGGTGACATCAATATCTGTGTAAGGGTTAAGACAGTAGCAGATTACAATCAAATTCAAAAAGATTTAGCTGTTCTAGGGGAGTGGGCCACACAATGTCAAATGGCATTTAATTGAGATAAGTGTCAGTGGGCGGGATCGGTGGCGGGGGTTGGGGGGGGTGGGAAATTTGAATTTTGACTGTGGGTCGGGAACCCGTTGTCACCCCGCTGCAGTGCATCTTTCCCATGGCACATCTGTGATCTTGGATCGGATCTGACCCGCAGAGGACCGCGACCCAATTAAAGCAATTATTGGCTTGTTAACAGACCCTTAATAATGCTTTAAATCTTACCTTTTAAATTTAACTGCTCGCCCATGGGGTCTACGCTTCTCATGGACCATGGCAGTTAACCTGAGGCAGAAGTTGAATAGCCATTGAATTAGTTGACAGCTTGAAATGTACTCTAAAAGCTCCCACCTCACAGCTGTTCACTTTACAAGCACAGACACTGTTGCTTACTCCATTTGGAACACAGATTGAGCATGCTGCGAGCGTTTGGAGGAAACTCTCCATCCAGTATCACCACATTGGATCAACCACCCTCACCATTGACAGATTGCTTTTGTCATCTCAACTTCACCTACCATCTATTCGATCAACATGAGTACCATTTATACTGTCCTCAGAATCTGACCACGATCAGCACCAACACCAGCAGCACCAGGCACACCAGCAGCACCAAAAATAACAACACCAACCTTCTCCGCAATCGCCTGATGCTGCACAGGACAGAGGTCATCAGCACCCGAGCACATTGCTGCCCAGGAGGCAAGGGATGGCCGCACCATGGCTAGATTTACTTCACTTGACGCTGTATACCCTGGCTGCCACATGATGCGCCAGGTTGGCACCACCCCATACCAACAACGTAAGGCATTCCTGCAATGTCCAAGCCATTCCTATCACATATCACCATTGTGGGGAGTACCGTTATGTCTCACCATTCACTGCAACTCACTAAGCCACTTCCATATATGCACACAAATCTGTCCAAGAACGCAAAGTGTTGAAAACAAAGTTTTCAATGTTTGTTAGCACAATAACAGAAACTTTACAGGAATATTGGATAAAACACCCAAGTGGCTACCCTTGTGTGTTGGTCGTTGGTATGATTGGACAATGATGAGGGTGAGTGTGAGGGCTAGTGAGATGGGGAAGTGATAATGTAGATAGAGAGAGAGGGATGGGTGGAGGTGCTAGGTAAATTGGTGTGAGTAAGGATGTGCAGCAGTAAGGTAGGGAAGGCAGAGTGATGGGTATGTGATGAGAGGCACAGCAGGGTGACGGTGAGTGTGGCTTTGGACTCATGTTTCCTAATTTCATGAGGTCATTGAAAGGTTTGCAGCACTGCACCCAGGTTCTCCTGGCAATATCCCTTCTTGTGTCCTCCTTGCAATGTGCAACAAGGCTGTCTTGATCTCATGAGGAGTTCTTTTCCGCTCAGCAGAAGGGAAGGGGACCTCACTGCGTGCTCTGACTCCCTCCATAAGCATATGAGGGGAGTCATGTGAGAACCTGGGTGCAGCCCTGCACCTCTGTGCTGTTCTTGTCAGTGTTTGCAGAACTTCAATGCTGTAGAACACTGACAGCACAAATGTCAAAAGTAAGGTGGCCATGGTCCCTTTAAGGATATCGACTCAAGACACGTCATAAATGATGTTACCAGAACTGCTGCATTTAATTGGGCTGGGAAACACGCTGAATGGGCTTAATAAACCCCATTGAGGTAAGTTCATTTTAGGCGGCGGGATGGAGCCAGCAGCAGGGCTGCGACCCACCAGTGCTGTGCCCAGTTTTGGTCAGGTATATAATGGCCTTGGAAAAGCTCCAGAGGAGAGCTACAAGAATGATTTCGAACTTATAGAACTTCAGCCACTCAGGCAGGTTCAAGGATCTTAGTCTACTTAGCAGTGACTTGAGAGAGGTCTATACAATTATTCAAGGGCTGGATAGCATCCCTATTGATAGATTATTCCAGTTTAATTTTTATTATTGGTTCATGGGATGTGGGGGTCGCTGGCAAGGCCAGCATTTATTGCCCATTAACTGACTGGGAGGAACAGGGAACATGAGTTTAAACTTGATAAGGGTAGGAATAGACTGGATGTTAGGTGGTTCTTTTCCAGAGAATTGTGAGCCTCTGAAATGCATTGGGAGCAGCTGTGGTGGATGCTAACTCTCTACCTGCCTTCAAGAGGGAGCTGGACTGCTTCCTGACTGGGGCAGACTTTGCATCAAATGGAAGGTATGTGTCTACGGATAAGACTGGTTCCATGTGATCTCCTGGACTAGTTTTGATTACCAGAGGGGTCGGAGAGTAATTTTCCAGAGTATTTTTTCACTTATTGCCCTGTTTTTTTCCAGTTCTTTTGTCTCTCCTCGGAGATTACATCGTTGCAGGAATGGATGGGAGGCAAGTATTGGGAAGAAATATTAGCCCTGAAATCCCGGTCCTCTGCTTCCCACAGGTGCTCGACGGAAAATGGTAAAAAAGATGCGCCCACCAGTGATCCCGGTCCTGAGGCCTCCTCTCCCTGCGCAATGGAGTGCGTGCTCGTCTGGACGTCCGTATGCTGGAGCTGGAGTCACATGGCACTTGGCAGCCAATCCAGGTACAGTATTTTCTGATTCATAATAATGGGAACTCCGTAAGTAGGAGTTCTCACTATTATGATTGAGAAATACCCCACCAAACACCTAAACACAAATAAAAAATAGAAAAAATACATCAGATATTTAAGATTAATTTAAATTAAAATTAATAAATGTCTTTGAAAAAAAAATGTTCTGATTTTTTAAAAAAGTTTTTTAATTATGGTTTAAAATAAACTTACCTTAGTGGTCAGGGTTTTTAACACTAAAATGTGCTTAAAAATTTTTATTTGACTATGTTTTTGTATGTTTTAAAACTCTTATGCTGGTAAAAAGGTGCAAGACTTTTCAGGACATTTGCTGGGCAAGTGATGGGAAAATAGCTCAATCTTTCCCATGTGAATGTCCTGGCTGTGGGAATATGGAGGATCTGTCAAGCCAGAGCTTGACAGATTGGAAAAGCCGGCTTTCGGCGCATGCACATTGCCTTCCCGGATCCATACACACTCCATACGGACCTGGGGAGGCTGGGATTTCTGCCCCATTAGCTTGATGGACCAGCTGTGTCTTTTCCTTCCATCAATTTTTGAATGTTTGTATGTTCATGTTCTTATTGCACAGCTTGATGTTGATCTTGTCCCTCACTTCTTTGCTGATGGTTCTGTGATGCTTGTTTTCATTCCATAGTTTCTCACTTAATAATGACTAGTTGATAGCTAACTATATGGTTTGTTACTAATGGTGACTTGCTGATAGTTTCAATCATGCAATGTTTTAGCTTAATATTATATTGAAATAAGGAAAGACCATCTAGCCTGTTGCGGACCTGAATATTTTAAATCTTTTTCCCAAACTAAGCTATCTTTCTACAATTTACTATTTGGGAATTGATCCAATTACCCTTTTGAGTGCTTTTATTAAGTCAATATTCACTGCACTAGATGGCAGTCTATTCCATAAGTTTATTATTGTAACTGTTAAAAAGTTATTCATTATTTCATAACGTTATAGTTCTTTGCTTGCCTTATCCTGGTTCTGTACAAAATATTTTCATAAGTCTACATTTTCAATTTTTTCCCATAATTTAAGAACTTAGGTTAATTTCCACTCAGTCTTTTGTTTTCTAATTCCAATAGATTTTGATTCTTTGATCCCATTTCACAATTCACTGATTTAAAGTGTAAGATAATCTTTGCTGTTCTTCTCTGAATCATTTCCACTGGATCTACATTATTTTGTACATACAGTAGCCAAAAGTATACTACTTTGTTGTGTTTGGCCTCTAGTGTTTATATAATATAAATATCAATCATACTTGGACTTGTACCACCACCCCAGGCTACACCCCACGCACATCATTTTATTTGTCTTTGTAACAACAACCTTTTATTGTGGTGTTGTTTTCAAAGTCTGATCAACTATGACAATTAGATCTTTTTTTCTCACCTTATTTAACAACATACCCTTCATTTTATAATCCCATTTTCTATTTTCTTTTACCTTGCATTTCCAGTGCAAAATCCCACTTGATCTACCCAGTTATATGATTCTTCAAAATGTTTCTTTACATTTTATTCCTGTCCTCTAAACTTCCTAATTTCTCACAAAATGTGGCATCACCTGGGGAGTTAAATGTTCTACATCAATATCACTTATAAATAATGTGACAAGTAAAGATCTGAGAACTGATCTCAGATATTCTGTTGGTCATAACTGCCAATTAGAATTATAGAAAAAAGAACTTGCATTAATATCATAGCTTTCATGACCTCAGGATGACTCAAAGTACCTTACGGCTAATGAAGTACTTTTGGTGGAGTTACTGTTGTAATGTAGGGAAATGAGGCAGGCAATTTTCTACATGGTAAAGTCACAAAACAGCAGTGGGACGAATGACCAGATCATTGTTTTAGTGATGTTGGTTGGGGGATAAATATTGCTCAGGACACCAGGAGAACCCCCTAGCTCTTCTTTGAAGAGGGTGGACAGGGGCTTGGTTTAATATCTTATCCGAAAGACAGCACCTCCAACAGTGTAGCAGTTCGTTAGCACTGCTCTGAAGTGTCAACCTGGATTATGTGCCCAACTCCATGACCTTCTGACGGAGAAGCAAGAGTGCTCCCAATGAGCTAAGGCTGAGACCCGAACTGAATTCTGAAGTATGAACTTTAATTTTCCAATTAATGGTGCAATTGTTTTAACACAATTTCCTCCTTTATTTCACTGTCATTCACTTTAGCTGCAAGTCTTTTTTGAGAAATCTCACCAAATGTCTTCTGAAAGTTAAGATTTATTTTCACTGTGTTATAATCTTCCATGAATTATATTATGTTCTCAAGGTGTTATCATTGGTTTGCTATATATACACTGGATACATACTCAAAGTTGTGCCAATAGTGCCTCTCCCCCTTACTTCATGCCTCTGCGGGGATTCCATCCGCTCCCAATGCAAGATCCTGCAAATCCCCTGGGAGGACAGACAGAGTGTTCTGGATCAGGCCGACATCCCCAGCATCGAAGCACTGACCACGCGTGACAAGCTCCATTGGGTGGGCTACATCGTTCACATGCCCAACACAAGACTCCCAAAGCAAATGCTCTACTCGGAACTCCTACCCGGCAAGCGAGCCCCCAGGTGGGCAGAGAAAACATTTCAAGGACATCCTCAAGCCTCCTTGATAAAGTGCAACATCCCCACTGACACCTGGGAGTCCCTGGCCAAAGACCGCCCTAAGTGGGGGTGGGCACTGAGCACCTCGAGTCTTGTCGCCAAGAGCAAGCAGAAAACAAGCGCAGGCAGCAGAAGGAGCGTGCGACAAACCAGACTCCCACCCACCTTTTCCTCCAACGACTGTCTGTCCCACCTGTGACAGACACTGTAATTCCTGTATTGGACTGTTCAGTCACCTGAGAACTCACTTTTAGAGTGGAAGCAAGACTTCCTTGATTTCGAGCGACTGCCTATGATGATGATGATGATGACTCAAATTTGGCTTAGAAATATTGTTTTATTTTTGGGCTTGGGCTGACAAGTGGCAAATGCCATACAAGTACTAGTCAATGATCATCTCCAACAAGAGAGAGCCTAATCACCTCCCCATAACATTCAATGGCAATACCATCACCGAATCCCCCATCATCAATATCCTGGGGATCATCATTGCCAGAATCTCAACTCGACCAGCTATGTAAATGCTGTGGCTACTAAAGCAGATCAGTGGCTGGGTGTTCTGCGGTGAGTGGCTCACTTTCTCTGACTTCTAAAAGCCTCTCCACCATCTACAAGGCACAAAGAATGTGATAGATTACTCTTCACTTGCCTGGATGGATGCAGCTGCAATAATACTAGTGCACCCCGTCCACCAGCTTAAATATCTACTCCCTCCACCATTATTGTGGCTGCAGTGTGTGTTATCTACAGAACGCACTGTAAGAAGTCACCAAGGCTTTTTGGCAGCACCTCGCAAACCTCCATGCTCCACCACCTGGAAGGACATAGTTGTGACCTTCTGGGTGGTGGATGTTGGGTGGTGATCCTCCACCAACCTGAGCCCACCACACAGCACTGCCCCCAGTCATCAAGATTCACGGCGCGGCCCTGGACAATGTGGACCACTTTCTATACTTTGGGAGCCTATTATCAGCAAGGGCAGACATCGACGACGAGGTTCAACACCGCCTCCAGTGCGCCAGCGCAGCCTTCGGCCACTTGAGGAAAAGAGTGTTCGAAGATCAGGCCCTCAACTCTGCCACCAAGCTCATGGTCTACAGGGCTGTAGTGATACCCGCCCTCCTGTATGGCTCAGAGACATGGACCATATACAGTAGACACCTCAAATCGCTGGTGAAATACCATCAACAATGTCTCCGCAAGATCCTGCAAATCCCCTGGGAGGACAGATGCACCAATGTTAGCGTCCTCAATCAGGCCAACATCCCCAACATCGAAGCACTGACCACACTCGACAAGCTCTGTTGGGCGGGCCACATTGTTTGCATGCCCGACACAAGACTCCCAAAGCAAATGCTCTATTCGGAACTCCTACACGGCAAGTGAGCCCAAGGTGGGCAGAGGAAATGTTTCAAGGACATCCTCAAAGTCTCCTTGATAAAATGCAACATCCCCACTGACACCTGGGAATCCCTGGCCAAAGACTGCCCTATGTGGAGGAGGGCGCTGAGCACCTCGAGTCTCGTCGCCGAGAGCATGCAGAAAACAGGTGTAGGCAGCGGAAGGAACGTGCGGCAAACCAGTCCCACCCACCCTTTCCTTCAACGACTGTCTGTCCTCCCTGTGACAAAGACTGTGGTTCCCGTATTGGACTGTTCAGTCACCTAAGAACTCACTTATAGAGTGGAAGAAAGTCTTCCTCGATTTCAAGGGACTGCCTATGATGATGATGATGATGGTGGTGGATGTTACAATCCTTTCATTGACTTCAATGGAAAATAAAATCGGGTAAGGTGTAAAACTGGCATCCTGTAATTTTCTTGCCATGGGGGAGGTTAATTACCCCCTTAGTTTATATTCCCACTGTTTATTTCCCTTCCCTTGTCTCATTACCCTGCATTAAATGCCATTTGCCACTTATCACACACCTTCTATCCTATGCAGATTCCTTTGAATTTGATATGCCTGTTCCCTATTATTTGAACCACTTCATCCCCTCCCCCAAATTGGTGTATTTTGCAAACCCAGACAGCACTGTTTCTGTCACCAGCTCCAAATCATTTATAGACATTGTAAGCAGCAATGGCACAAGCACTAATCCTTGTGGCAGCCAGTTAGTGAACCCTTTACAAGTTGGTACAGCATTCACAATCATTCACATTGTTTATTTTAGTTAAACCAATTTTCAGGTTAGTTCAGTTCCTTGTCATCCTAATTTGTGGACTAATCACCTGTGTGGCATGGTATCAAAAGCTTTGCTGAAATCTTAATATATTGCACCTATATTGCTTCTGTTATCAATAAGGTCCATCGTTTCCTTGAAGAAATCCAGTAAATCTGTTAAGTGAGACCTTCCTTCCATAAATCCATCCTGTCTCCTTTTTCATTGTTCCCTCGTTCAAGATACTTTCTAATACATACTCACTATGGGCTAGATTTTCCATTATTTTTGCATGCATACCGTCCACTTAACGTCCATTTTAACGCTAAAATGAGGTTTAACACCTATATATCGCCCATTTAGCCACAAAATGGAAAGTAACGCCCATTTCTCGGTTACTTACTTTTGGCATGTACTAACACCAATGAAAAATAATACCGCCCGCCCACTTTTTTAGGACGGAAAGATCAGAATGGGCAACACCAACGCCCATAATATTGCCCAGCATTACTTTCGGCACGTAATTAATGCCGAGATTTAATAATACCCCCCCACCCACTTTTTTTTGTCGTGAAGATCACTTTTGCTGAAACTAACAACTAACGCCCAGAAAATCGGCCATCCTTACTTTCGGCACCTCGCACACATCTCGCCGACAATATCGCTCGCCGAAAAAAACGCTGTGAAAAAGTTAAACTGACCGGAACTACTTACAACGGTATGGACGCCATTTTCTCCAGTCGCATCATTTAAAAGGCTGCTCTGCTTCAACTTCGGGGGAGTTTGAATGTACTTTGGGGGTGTTTTGAGTTGATGGGAACATCTGAACAAACATCTTATCATAGTGTAGACGATTGGAATTTACTTTAGGTGTCTTAGTGGGGACATTCATTGTTTGTGAACAATCAGTGTAATACAGATAGCTATTGGAATGGAGCCTGTCATTTCTCAGTCTCTCTTGATGACTACACACATGCTGCAGACTCGAGATGGCAGACAGCATCATGTGCCCAATGTAAGACGTGCCAGACAGATGAGGAGGACCAGATATTACAACCCCGCACTTACAGGGAGAAGCAGTCTTACCTCAACTTGTTTGACACTACCTATCTTCAGAGACTACGCTTCCACAAACAGGTTATCAGTGAGATATGCCAGCTCATCAGGGGAGATCTGCAGCCTGCCAGCACCATCAGGACTGCACTGTCCGTCAAGGTCAAGATCACCACGGCACTTTTGTTCTACACGTCGGATTCCTTTCAGGCCTCAGCGAGCAACATTTGCCCTATATCTCAGTATGCCACACATTGCTGCACTGAAGCCCTTTACGCATGCAGGATGGACTTTATCAGCTTCCCTATGACCAGGGAGGCTCAGACTGAGAGGGCGTTAGAATTCTACCGAATTGCTAATTTCCCCAAGGGAGCAATAGACTGTACACACATCACGCTATGGGCACCTTTTCAGGATGCAGAGGTTTTTAGAAACTGCAAGGGATTCCACTCCCTGAATGTGCAATTCGTTATCGACCACCAGCAAATTATTATGGCAATGAACGCTAAATTTCAGGGCAGCATCCATGTTTATCTGACATGTTTACCAGTCAGCCACAAGGTCAATGCTGTATGCTTGGTGACAAAGGATATGGCCTCGCCACCTGGTTGATGAACCTCCTGCGTGACTTCCACACCGAAGCCGAGAAACGATACAACGAGAGCCACAGAGCCACTCGCAATGTGGTTCAGAAAGCCATTGGAGTGCTTAAGCAGCGCTTTAGATGCTTGGACCACTCAGGAGGCGAGCTCCAATACCACCCTGAGCAGGTAGCCCAATTCGTGGTGGTGTGCTCCATGCTGCACAACTTGGCTATCGGGAGGGGACAAGAATTGACAGAAGGGTCTGACGGTCCACCTCAGGAGAGAGAAGAAGAGGAGGACGAGGAGGACGAGGCTGACCTCAGGCCAGACAATCAGGCTGACCCTGAAACCATGCCCCCGCCCCCCTCAAGACCACAGGAAAGAACCCTTGGTGGCTAGATAGCTGCAAGAGTCTTACATCAGCAGCTCATAAATGAGCGCTTTGTTTGAAAGAATGTTGGTGGTATTTACAAAGCTGCAACACTGATGGGTGTGCATGTCATACATCAATGGTGTGCATCATCTTGGTGACAGTTAAAGTTTAAGTTGATTCAGGTTAAGTATAATTATACCCTTTCTCATTAAGGAATCACCAGTGTGTAATGGTGCAGCTATCTAAGACAATGCGTAACAAGGTTATGTTAAATAAAAAAAATTTAATCTGACCACTTGTATGAAATCCTCAGTATATCGGTAAAAAACACCACACAACAAATTTATCACATTTACTATCATCATCATAGGCAGTCCCTCGGAATCGAGGAAGAATTGCTTCCACTCGTAACATGAGTCTATAGGTGGCTGAACAGTCCAATACGAGAGCCACAGTCCCTGTCACAGGTGGGACAGATAGAAACATAGAAAATAGGTGCAGGAGTAGGCCATTCGGCCCTTCGAGCCTGCACCGCCATTCAATGAGTTAATGGCTGAACATGCAACTTCAGTACCACATTCCTGCTTTCTCGCCATACCCCTTGATCCCCCTAGTAGTAAGGACTTCATCTAACTCCTTTTTGAATATATTTAGTGAATTGGCCTCAACAACTTTCTGTGGTAGAGAATTCCACAGGTTCACCACTCTCTGGGTGAAGAAGTTTCTCCTCATCTCGGTCCTAAATGGCTTACCCCTTATCCTTAGACTGTGTCCCCTGGTTCTGGACTTCCCCAACATTGGGTACATTCTTCCTGCATCTAACCTGTCGAAACCCGTCAGAATTTTAAACGTTTCTATGACATCCCCTCTCATTCTTCTGAACTCCAGTGAATACAAGCCCAGTTGATCCAGTCTTTCTTGATATGTCAGTGCTGCCATCCCGGGGATCAATCTGGTGAACCTTCGCTGCACTCCCTCAATAGCAAGAATGTCCTTCCTCAAGTTAGGAGACCAAAACTGTACACAATACTCCAGGTGTGGCCTCACCAAGGACCTGCACAACTGTAGTAACACCTCCCTGCCCCTGTACTCAAATCCCCTCGCTATGAAGGCCAACATGCCATTTGCTTTCTTAACCGCCTGCTGTACCTGCATGCCAACCTTCAATGACTGATGTACCATGACACCCAGGTCTCGTTGCACCTCCCCTTTTCCGAATCTGTCACCATTCAGAAAATAGTCTGTCTCTCTGTTTTTATCACCAAAGTGGATAACCTCACATTTATCCACATTATACTTCATCTGCCATGCATTTGCCCACTCACCTAACCTATCCAAGTCACTCTGCAGCCTCCTAGCATCCTCCTCGCAGCTCACACTACCCCCAACTTAGTATCATCCGCAAATTTGGAGATACTACATTTGATCCCCTCGTCTAAATCATTAATGTACAATGTAAACAGCTGGGGCCCCAGCACAGAACCTTGCGGTACCCCACTAGTCACTGCCTGCCATTCTGAAAAGTACCCATTTACTCCTTCCTTTGCTTCCTTTGCTTCCTGTCTGCCAACCAGTTCTCAATCCATGTCAGCACACTACCCCCAATCCCATGTGCTTTAACTTCGCACATTAATCTCTTGTGTGGGACTTGTCGAAAGCCTTCTGAAAGTCCAAATACACCATATCAACTGGTTCTCCCTTGTCCACTCGACTGGAAACAGCCTCAAAAAATTCCAGAAGATTTGTCAAGCATGATTTCCCTTTCACAAATCCATGCTGACTTGGACCTATCATGTCACCTCTTTCCAAATGCGCTGCAATGACATCCTTAGTAATTGATTCCATCATTTTACCCACTACCGATGTCAGGCTGACCGGTCTATAATTCCCTGTTTTCTCTCTCCCTCCTTTTTTAAAAAGTGGGGTTACATTGGCTATCCTCCACTCCATAGTCGTTGAGGGTAAGGGAGGGTGGGACAGATTTTCCGCATACTCTTTTTGCTGCCTGCGCTTGATTTCTGCATGCTCCCGGGATGAGACTCGAGGTGCTCAACACCCTCCCGGATACACTTCCTCCACTTAAGGCGGTCTTTGGCCAGGGACTCCCAGGTGTCAGTGGGGATATTGCACTTTATCAGGGAGGCTTTGAGGGTGTCCTTGTAACGTTTCCTCTGCTCACCTTTGGCTCGTTTGCCTTGAAGGAGTTCCGAGTAGAGTGTCTGGTATGTGGACAATGTGGCCTGCCCATTGGAGCTGATCAAGTGTGGTCAGTGCTTCAATGCTGGGGATGTTGGCCGGGTCGAGGACACTAATGTTGGTGCGCCTGTCCTCTCAGGGGATTTGTAGGTTCTTGTGACGTCATCATTGGTGGTATTTCTCCACCGATTTGAGGTGTCTACTGTACATGGTCCATGTTTCTGAGCCACACAGGAGGGCGGGTATTACTACAGCCCTGTAGACCATGAGCTTGGTGGTAGATTTGAGGGCCTGGTCTTCGAACACTCTTTTCCTCAGGCGGCCGAAGGCTGCACTGGCGCACTGGAAGCGGTGTTGAATCTTGTCATCAATGTCTGTTCTTGTTGATAAGAGACTCCCGTGGTATGGCAAATGGTCCACGTTGTCCAGGGCCACGCCGTGGATCTTGATGACTGGGGGGCAGTGCTGTGCGGCGAGGACAGGCTGGTGGAGGACCTTTGTTTTATGGATGTTTAGCGTAAGGCCCATGCTTTCATATGCCTCAGTAAATACGTCGACTATTGTCCTGGAGTTCAGCCTCTGTATGTGCGCAGACGTAGGCGTCATCCACATACTGTAGTCAACGACAGAGGTTGGGTTGGTCTTGGACCTAGCATGGAGATGGCGAAGGTTGAACAGGTTCCGACTGGTTCTGTAGCTTAGTTCCACTCCAGCGAGGAGCTTGTTGACTGAAGTAGAGCATGGCAGCGAGGAAGATTGAGAAGAGGGTTGGGGCAATGATGCAGCCCTGTTTGACCCTGGTCCGGACGTGGATTGGGTCTGTAATGGATCCATTGGTAAGGATCTTGGCCTGCATGTTATCGTGGAGCAGGCAGAGGATGTTGACGAACATTTGGGGGCATCCGAAATGGAGGAGGATGCTCCATAGACCCTCGCGGTTGACAGTGTCAAAGGCCTTTGATAGGTCAAAGTAGGCCATGTGTATGAGCCTTCATTTCCCTGCATTTTTCCTGCAGCTGGTGCGCTGCAAAAATCATGTCCGTTGTGCCCTGTAGGGGATGAAAAATGCACTGTGACTCTGGGAGAAGCTCTTTGGCCACAGGAAGAAGATAGTTGCGGAGGACTCTAGAGACAGCTTTCCCAGTGCCTGATAGCAGAGAGATTCCTCTGTAGTTGCCGCAGTTGGACTTGTTCCCTTTTTTAAAAATTATCACGATCACTGCATCTCTGAGATCTCCCGGCATGCTCTCCTCCCTCCAGATGAGAGAGATGAGGTCATGTATTCGTGCCAACAGTGCCTCTCATCTATGTTGTGTCCTTACACACTACAGCAAATCAACACGTGGCTCATACTGGAGACAAGGTCACTCTGTGACCTATACCTTTATTCACAGGACCAAAAAGTGATGACCCTGTGTGGGACCACCATTTACATACCTGGATGACCAGGTGAGGAGTGTCTCCCACAAGTTCACCCCCTGTGGTCAAGGTGTGCATTTCTCAGGTGTATACAGTGCACAGTGTTGTTACATAAAGGTTACAGTTATGTGAGGTTACAAGCATGACATCACCTCCCCCCAACGCTTTTGGGTCAAAGATTGAGTCTTTCAGGCAGTCGACGCTCTCTCGTGGAGCGCCGCAGTTGGGGCTCTGGTTGTTGAGCCTTGGCATGCGTCTCTGTCACCTGTGGTGATTCCGGCTTGTCCGGGCTGACCGCAGGGACTGTGTATGCTGCTGACGGTGCTTGTTGCTCGTTCACTGGCAGTGATGTGGGCAGCATCTCATGATCTTCCTCAGGTTCCTCAGTGTCCATGCTGAACCTTTTTTTTACTTGGTCCAGATGCTTGCGGCATATCTGCCCATTGTTGAGTCTGATCACTATGACCCTATTCCCCTCTTTACCAATTACAGTACCCTCGAGCCACTTGGGCCCCACATCGTTTAAGAAGAAATACAGGGTCATCGATTTCTATCCATCTCCCCTTTGAGTTACGGTCGTGGCACTCATTTTGGGACTGGCGCTTGCCCTCAACAATGCCTGACAGGACAGGATGAATGAGGGACAGCCGAGTTTTTAGTGTACATTTCATGCGTAGTTCCGCTGGCGGGACTCCCATGAGCGAGTGCGGTCGGGACCTGTAGGCCAGCAGGAGGCGCGATAGACGGTATTGAATAGAGGGTCCTTGAATCCGGAGCATGCCTTGCTTTATGATTTGGACCGCACGCTCCACCTGGCCATTGGAAGCCGGCTTGAACGGCGCTGTCCTGACATGTTTGATGCCATTACCCGGCATGAACTCCCGGAATTCATAGCTAGTGAAACATGGGCCGTTGTCGCTAACTAGGATGTCCGACAAGCTGTGGGTCGCAAAGACCGCACGCAAACTCTCCACTGTGGTGGATGTTGTGCACGAATTCAATATGATGCACTCGATCCATTTCGAGTACGCATCAACAACAATGAGGAACATTTTTCCCATGAGCGGGCCTGCGTAGTCTACGTGAATGCGTGACCATGGCTTGGTGGGCCAGGGACAAGGGCTGAGTGGGGCCTCCCTGGAGGCATTGCCCAGCTGGGCACACGTCGTGCACCTGCGAACAGTATTCCAGGTCTGCATCAATTCCCGGCCACCATACATGTGACCGGGCAATGGCCTTCATAAGCACGATGCCTGGGTGCTTGCTGTGGAGTTCCCTGATGAATGCTTCCCTACCCCTCTGGGGCATGGCTACCCGGCTGCCCCATAGCAGGCAGTCGGCTTGGATGGAGAGTTCATCCAACCGTCTGTGAAACGGTCTGAACGCTTCAGGGCATGCTCCGTGTGTGGGCACCCAATTCCCAGTCAGGACACATTTCTTAATCAGAGATAGGAGGGGATCTCTGTTTGTCCAGGTTTTGATTTGGTGGGCTGTGATAGGGGAGCCTGCGCAGTCAAAGGCATCGACAGCCATGACCATCTCTGCGCTTTACTCCGCTGCCCCCTCAGTGGTGGCCAGTGGAAGCCCGCTGAGCGCGTCAGCGCAAATTTCGGTGCCTGGCCGGTGCTGTATGGTGTAGTCATATGCAGCCAGTGTGAGAGCCCATCGCTGTATGTGAGCTGACACATTGACATTGACAGCTTTGCTGTCGGACAGCAGGGATGTTAACGGCTTGTGGTCCGTTTCTAACTCGAACCTTCTGCCGAAAAGGTACTGGTCCATCTTTTTCACCCTGTAGACACATGCGAGTGCTTCCTTTTCAACCATCCCATAACCCTTTCTGCTTGGAAGAGCGATCTGGAGGCATAAGCCACAGGGTGGAGTTGGCCCTCATCATTACTCTGCTGCAGCACACACCCAACCCCATAGGTTGACGCATCGCATGTCAAGACCAATTTCTTACAGGGGTCGTATAGGGTCAATAACTTATTGGAACAAAGCAGGTTCCGCACCCGATTGAAAGCTCGTTCCTGACAGTCTACCCCAAAACCAATCGCAACCCTTACACAGGAGCACATGTCGTGGCTCCAGCAATGTACTTAAGTTCGGTAGAAAGTTCCTGAAATAGTTCAATAGTCTCAGAAATGAACGCAACTCTGATGTGTTGCCAGGCCTGGGCGCGCGACGGATCGCCTCAGTTTTGGATTTGGTATGCCGGATCCCGTCTGCGGCAACTCTCCTGCCCAAAAACTCGACTTCTAGGGCCAAAAACACACACTTGGCCTGCTTTAGTCGCAGGGCTACCCGGTCCAGTCAGCGAAGCACCTCCTCCAGGTTGTGGAGGTGTTACATAGAAACATAGAAAATAGGTGCAGGAGTAGGCCATTCGGCCCTTCTAGCCTGCACCGCCATTCAATGAGTTCATGGCTGAACATACAACTTCAGTACCCCATTCCTGCTTTCTCGCCATACCCCTTGTTCCCCCTAGTAGTAAGGACTTCATCTAACTCCTTCTTGAATATATTTAGTGAATTGTGTTCCTCGGTGTCTCGACCCGTGATAATGATGTTGTCCTGAAATACGATTGTTCCGGGGATGGATTTGAGCAGGCTTTCCATGTTCCTCTGAAAGATAGCGGCTGCTGAACGAATGCCAAATGGACACCTGTTGTAGACAAGCAGCCCCTTGTGCGTGGTGATGGTGGTCAGTAGCTTGGATTCTTCTGCCAGTTCCTGGGTCATGTAGGCCGAAGTGAGGTCCGACTTGGTGAACAGCTTGCCGCCTGCCAGCGTGGCAAAAGGATCCTCCACTCTCGGAATTGGTCCTGAAGGGACACTCGGTTGATGGTGGCCTTGTAGCCGCCACAGATCCTGACCGAGCCATCCATTTTTAGAACAGGGACGATGGGGCTTGCCCAGTCACTGAATTCAACAGGCGAAATTATGCCCTCTCTTAGCAACCTGTCCAACTCACTCTCAATTTTCTCCCGCCTCACATATGGCACAGCTCTGGCTTTGTGGTGCACTGGTGTGGCGTCCGGGGTGATGCGTATCCTTACTTTGGTGCCTGTGAATGTCCCGACACCAGGTTGAAATAATGACTCGAACTTTTGTAGGACCTGTGAGCATGAACTTCGCTCCAAAGATGAAACGGCGTGCACATCCCCCCCATTTCCAGTTCATCTCGGCTAGCCAGCTCCTCCCCAAAAGCGCAGGACCATTTCCTGGGACAATCCAGAGTGGCAGCCGGTTCTGAGATCCAATATGTGTGACCACCAACATTGCACTGCCTAGCACTGGGACGATCTCTTTGGTGTACATCCGTAATTGCGTGTCAATGCGTTCTAGTTTGGATCTGCTAGATCTGAGTAGCCACAGTTTCTTGATTTGTTGGACACTCATAAGTGACTGGCTGGCTCCTGTGTCCAGCTCCATGCGTACTGGGATGCTGTTTAACAGTACCCTCATCATCATAGGTGCCGTTTTTGTGTATGAGCTGTGGATGTTTGCCATCTGGACCCGCTGAACTTCAGCATCTATTGCTGTGTCCCAGGTATACCTCTGCCTTGCAGACCCCTCTTGTGGTTCATCCACTTTGTAAATCAGCCTCGCTGCAGGCTTCCTGCATATCCTGGATAAATGTCCACTCAAGTTACAATTTCTGCAGATGAATTGTTGAAACCAGCAGGTCTTTGCAGCGTGTTTGACCCCGCACCTGCAGCATGAGCTGAGATTGTTGTGAACAAAAGAGCAGTTATCAGGCATTCCTCTCTGATTGGCTCTTTGATTACTCTTGAGCACTCTGTTTGTGGGTGTCTTGGGACATATTGTCCCTTGTGATAGTGTAAATGTCCGTTCAACCTGCCATTGTCTCTGTTGCGGACCCACCCTAGAGTCTGTTACTGCCTGGTTGGTGTCGAATTGCCCTTGCTTGCCTGCGGGGTTCTGAGTCACATTCACCATGTTAACTCCCTGCTCCATCACCACGTTGGGAGCAGAGTTGTGCGCGTATATGATCTTGGTTTTCTCCTCCCCAGCCATGAAGGTTTGAGCCATCAATGCTGCTGCTTCCAAGGTCAAGTCCTTGGTCTCAATTAGCTTCCTAAAAATCCCGGCATGACCAATGCCCTCAATGAAGAAATCCCGTAACATCTCCCCCCTGCAGGCATCTGTGAACTTACAGAGGCTGGCCAAGCGCCGAAGGTCCGCAACAAAGTCCGATATGCTCTGCCCTTCCCAACGTCGGTGCGTATAGAATCGGTGTCTGGCCATGTGTATACTACTTGCCGGTTTGAGGTGTTCACCGATCAGTTTGCTGAGCTCCTCGAAGGTCTTGTCTGCTGGCTTCTCGGGTGGGGGCAGATCTTTCATCAGCGTGTACGTCTTAGGTCCACAGCTGGTCAGTAGATGCGCCCTTCGCTTGTCAGCCGCTGCCGCTCCCAGCCAGTCCTTCGTGACAAAGCTCTGCTGGAGCCTCTCAATGAAATCGTCCCAGTCCTCACCAACACAGTACCATTCCTCCATTCCCTTGAGTCGTTGATTCCTGTTTCTCGTCTCCAAATGTTGTGTCCTTACACACTACAGCAAATCAACACGAGGCACATACTGGAGACAAGGTCACTCTGTGACCTGAACCTTTATTCACAGGACCAAGAACTGATGACCCTGCGTGGGACCTCCCTTTATATACCTGGATGACCAGGTGAAGAGTGTCTCCCACAAGTTCACCCCCTGTGGTCAAGGTGTGCATTTCTCAGGTGTATACAGTGTACGTTGTTGTTACAAAAAAGTTACAGTTATGTGAGGTTACAAACATGACACGCTATACTTTAGTGCCTCAGCAGGGATTGCATCTGCTCCCGTAGCCTTGTTGTTCTTAAGCTGGCTTATGGTTTTTTTTCTACTTCCTGCAGTGTTGGGGTTTTACTGAGGTGGTGGTGGGTAGCATGCTGCGGGATGGAGTCAAGAACACAGAAAAGGCAGAGTCTCGATTGAGGAGATCTTCGAAGTGTTCCTTCCAGCAGGCCCTGACTGCTCGGTGACCTGACTGATGAGCATCATGTCTGTATCTTCCACTCGGAACTCCAGTGGGCCACTGACACTCAAAATGACTGCCTCCAACCAAGCCTCGGACCACCTATCATCAAGGGCGCTACTCAGCGCTGAGCTTGCGGCCAACATCTTGCCATAGGCAACTAGGCTCATACAGCCGTACCTGATCTCCAGTTGTCTTGGACCCCCTTGTCACTCGACCAAGACATTGCTCAGCTAATCCCGTGTGATAGCTGGTGTGCAACTGCCACCCCACCTTAAAAGAACTCACGCACAGACATCTTCCACTCTGTTAACATGAAGTTCGGGACCTGGAACTTCAGGACCCACATGGAAAACTCCAACAGCGACAGGCCAGAACGCCGCACTACCATAGTTGCCCGGGAACTTAGACGCTTTGATATCGACATCACCACCCTAAGCGAGACCCAGTGAGCAGGGGAAGGGAAGCTCAAGGAACAAGGTGGAGGTTAAACCTGCTTCTGGAAAGGAAAACCACAGGAAGAATGCCGCCTCCACGGAATCGGCTTTGCCATCAAAAACGAGCTGGTCGACCGCCTCAAAAACTCCCCCTTCAGGGTTAATGAATGTCTCATGACTCTTCGACTCACCTATCCTGGAATCAATGCGCCACAGTCATCAGTGCGTACACGGCAACCGATGAGACCAAAGAGGATTTTTACTCCAGCCTCAAAAAATCCCTGTCCCATGCCCCCGCGGACGACAAACTGATCCCCCTTTGTGACTTCAACGCCAGGGTCAGCAAAGACACAGCCTTCTGGGGAGGCGTGATTGGCAGAGAGTGGGTAGGGAAAGCCAACTCCAACGGCACCCTACTCCTGACAAAATGTCTAGAACATGAACTTTGTTTAATTACAATGGTCCCCATTTCCTGCAAATCAGAACACAAATACAAACCAACAACGTAGTCCCCTTGTCCCTTGCCCCTCGCCCCTTCGCCACTCGCCCCGACCCTCCCACCAAATAGCAGCAGCAACCTAAAAATATGCCCCAGACAACACCTGCGACCATGCACCTCACGTTCCTTCCCCTCCCCCGGCTTCTCCTCCCAACCTCTACCCCTTCCCCTTCCCCTCCTCACTCCAAGCCACCTGGCCGAGGAGCTCCTCAGACGATGCTTCATTGGTGGGGATGATGGCAGAATCGCAGCTTGGAAGGATATGGGAGAGGATGGTCCCGAGATGGGAACGTGCTCCAAGCCAGAAGCAAGATCTTCCTCCTGGCTCTCATGTGCCATTGGCAATGGGGGTGCGGCACCTTGGGGAGCTGTGCTGCGCCCTGGGACCATTGGGAGTCCTCTGCCACTAGTGTTCCTGGCTAACAGCTCCAGGGCCTCCTCCATCCCTTCCATGTTATATATTATTTGTTGGACAAAAACTCGATGCCAATTACGTTCTTGGTGCTTAGGCTTTTTGCTGCTGGTGAATCTCCCTTCTGCCTCCCACGACAGCCAAACAAGCACACACCACACCCATACACGCTTTCAGTCCCTCTCTGCTCCCTCTCGCTCTGTCTCCTCTTCTGCACATGTAATGATGACCCCTGAATCGCGGGAAACGAGCATTGCCATGCCATTGCTAAGGACGGCGACACTTTACGGCAGAAGGTCAGGGAGATTTAACGTTAATGCCCATTTCAGATCGCTCACGGTAATGCCCATTTTTAAAAATGAAAACTAGGGGGTTTGAAAATGGGCGATAATCTGGCGATCTGAAAACCCATATTTGCTGCCCACGCCGGAAATAACGCCCATTTTTGGGCGATCTGCACAAAAGTGGAAAATCTATCCCGATGGATGTTAGATACACTGGCTTGTGGTCAGAGTTGTCCTTACACCCGATTTAAAGAATAGTGTTACGTTAACTATTTTCCAATCCTGGGACACGAATATTTTCCGAAAAATAGTGGCCAGGACGTAGCTGATTTTCTTAGCCACGTTAACAGTGTCTATACTTCAAAAAGTACTTGAATGGTTGTAAGAACCTATAAGAATTTAGGTTTTTCTTTTTTCTTTATTAAGTACTCTTGTATGTGCTCCATCTTTCAATTACCACGCTATCTGAAATGTCTATTTATTTCATTACTCTCCTTACGACTCAGGAAATTCACCTTTCATGCTGGTCTCCTTCATGAGTACAGAAAAGAAGAATTGATTTAATGGAGGGAAAATTCTGGTCGGAGGCTTCCTTCGGACGAACGCCTCCGACCTGAAAAGATTTTACGAAAATACCTGGTGGTCCCGGAGGGACGTAGGATTGAGGCCTATTTTCACAATCCAGCATACAAGAACATGTCTTCCAGGTACTTATTCATATCCTGGGATCAGATGGGCCTGGACCACCAATGAACATCTAGTATTCTCATTGATGATACTGGAAACTCCATTTGTATGAGCTCCCATTACTTTCAATGAGAATGTATTTATTGTGTTGTGTTTCTTGTTTTTAAAACAAGAAACACAACACAATAAATAAAAAAATGACCTCACAGACTTAAAATTAATTGAAATTGAATGTAATTAAATGTTTTAGAAAAAAAATATTTTTTTGAATTTTTTTTTAACGTGTTTTAATAGAGTTAAAGATACATTTACTTTAATGAATGGGGTTTTTAATGGAAACATTATTCATTAAATTTAATTTTTCTATGTTTTAAAACTCTTGCATTGGTAAAAGTAAGCTATACGCTTGCTTTTACCAGGCGTAAGTGTTTGAATGACTTCGTTGGGCAAGAGTTGGGCAAATAACCCAATCTCTGCCGCATGGATGTCCTTCCTGCGGGGAGATTTTAACAGATTGCAAGAGCCGGTCCTCTGCGTATGCGCATTGCACGCTGAGAACCGGCATTTGCGAAGCCTCTTCGGGTGCATGCGCACATCGTACGCACTCGGAGAGGCTGCAATTTGTAGCCCGGTATATTTGGTGTCCCTTGATTTCATGCCACCTTTAGAGTCTTATGTTGGTACCACAACTTTCTTTTTTATTTGCCTACTAAGAATATATTTGTAGAAATGTTTGACATTTCTTTTACTGGTCCATGCTTTCCAAACCACATTTTCTATTTAGCTGTCCTGACTAGCTTCTTGAGCACCTTGAGGTAAAGATTCCGCTTTAGGCGCAATTGGCGATTCCAGCGTAAATTGCACCCAAAATTACACCTGTTTTGAAAAGTGTTTTTTTCCCCCCGAGCGGGGGCGGTGTTGGGGGCAGGGGAGGAACTGACCATTTCAGCAACAATCAAATTTAAAAAAATTAACTGGCAGTTCTTTCTGGCTGCTTTCCTAATTGAAATTAATTACATGGCAAGAAAACTGGCATGTGGCCCCCACTTCCTCAATTCTGTCTCCAGTGAATCAGGCAGACATACTATCTGTGGAGTAGATGAGGAGGCAGTGCTAGATTGTTGGTGGGACAGAAGGCGCAGGTGCCGCCCCTGCTTCTGTTGGAATTTTTCCTCACTGGTGCAAAGAGGTGGAGACCCAGCTGAAGTGAGTCCTGCTCAAGTTCCACCTCCCTCTCCACATGCTGCTTGGCATATGCCACTGTCCTGCCATCCCAGCCGTATGGTTTTTGGGCCCCTTATGTTTAGCATCTGTTGAACTGACAATATCACACTTTCAAAGTATTTGTCACACCTCAAAGTGTCACGCTGCATCATATTTATAAACTGTCCATTATACATTCCATGGGCTAGAAAATCCTGATTGTCTGAAATAAATAAAGCAACAAATCCCAACAAATCCATGCTTGCTGTGGAAGGCTGGTTGCCTGTAGTGTGACTAAACTACCAATGAACAATTGCTAAGCAGCAAGTGGTTCACAACAAATGAATCCTCCAACATTCTCACTCCCAACTCATGTTCCTTCATCGCTTCCAGACCTCAGATCAGCCTTGATTGTTTCGACATTATTGCTTCTAAACATCGGCCCATTACCATTAAGAGCCCACACTCCACCCTTCAACTACTTCCATGCCCAAAGAAGGCAAGAAGGAAAGAAAAATAAATAAGAAAATCAAAATATTTAAACAAATCGGGATCTGGAACGCTCTATCTGAAAAGGTGGTGGAATCTGATTCCATAAGTAATTTTAAAAGGGAGTTGGAAAGGTCCTTGAGGATGAGGAACTTACAGGGTTACGGACCATAAGCCAGGGTGTGGCACGAAGCACAAGTTCTCTTTCAAAGATCCAGCACAGGTACGATGGGGTGAATGGCCTCTTTCAGTGCTTTAGATGAAGGAATTGAGTGTAATATCTCCAAGTTTGCAGATGACACTAAGCTGAGTGGTGGTGTGAGCTGTGAGGAGGATGCTAAGAGGCTGCAGGGCGATTTGGGCAGGTTAGGTGAGTGGGCAAATGCATGGCAGATGCAGCATAATGGAGATAAATGTGAGGTTATCCACTTTGGTGGCAAAAACAGGAAGGCAGAATATTATCTTAATGGTGACAGATTAGGAAAAGGGGAGGTGCAACGAGACCTAGGTGTCATTGAAAGTTGGCATGCAGGTACAGAAGTTGGTGAAGAAGGCAAATGGTATGTTGGCCTTCATAGCTAGGGGATTTGAGTAAAGGAGCAAGGAGGTCTTACTGCAGTTGTACAGGGCCTTGGTGAGGCCTCACCTGGAATATTGTGTTCAGTTTTGTTCTCCTAATCTGAGGAAGGACGTTTTTACTATTGAGGGAGTGCAGCGAAGGTTCACCAGACTGATTCCTGGGATGGCAGGACTAACATATGAGCAGAGACTGGATCGACTGGGCCTGTATTCACTGGAGTTTAGAAGAATGAGAGGGGATCTCATAGAAACATAAAATTCTGACGGGATTGGACAGGTTAGAGGCAAGAAGAATGTTCCCAATACTGGGGAAGTCCAGAACCAGGGGTCACAGTCCAAGGATAAGGGATAAGCCATTTAGTTCTGAGATGAGGAGTAACTTCTTCACTCAGAGAATTGTTAACCTGTGGAAATCTCTTCTGCAGAAAGTTGTTGGGGCCAGTTTGTTAGATATATTCAAGAGGGAGTTAGATATGGCCCTTACAGCTAAAGGGATCAAGGGGTATGAGAGAAAGCAGGAAAGGGGTACTGAGGGGAATGATTAGCCTTGATCATATTGAATGATGGTGCAGGCTCAAAGAGCCGAATGGCCTATCCTGCAGCTATTTGCTATGTTTCTATGTTTCTTTGTTAAGTTTCTACAATTTTGCGGGGTCAAAATTTGGTTGCTACCGCCAGCTGATAGCACCTGAGTGAGGCGGCAATGGGCCGTGAATGGCTGGGCGGCGGAGTTAGGCGTGGGTGCCACCTGATGGGAAATTCAGTTGTCCTTTTTCAATGGCGTAGAGATTTACCACCCTACTGACGACTACCATGGAAATCCTGATGTCTGTACGTGTGCAATGTCTTCTTAGTGGTAGTCTCGCCAAATTCACTTTTGCCGTCTCATTTACTGGCTGGCGGGGAACACGCCACAAAAAGTTGCCATTTACAAGTCATAGTAAAGATTCTGGGGCAGTATTTAAAGGGAGTTGCAGCTGGGCTACAGAGGTCGTGGTCTGAGCTGCGTTCTCTCCTCACAGAGTAGTGTCTCAAACGAGCGTGCTATGCTTAAACAAAGGGGACTACAGTTGGCGAAAGGAGACTGGGAACACAGACTAAATGGCGGTACAATTGAGGAACAGTGGAGGACTTTTAAGGAGCTCTTTCATAGTGCTCAACAAAAATATATTCCAGTGAAAAAGAAGGGCGGTAAGAGAAGGGATAACCAGCCGTGGATAACCAAGGAAATAAAGGAGAGTATCAAATTAAAAATCAATGCGTATAAGGTGGCCAAGGTTAGTGGGAAACGAGAAGATTGGGAAAATTTTAAACAACAGCAAAGAATGACTAAGAAAGCAATAAAGAAAGGAAAGATAGATTATGAAAGTCAACTTGATCAAAACATAAAAACAGATAGTAAAAGCTTTTACCGATATATAAAACGGAAAAGTGTGACGAAAGTAAATTTTGGTCCCTTAGAAGATGAGAAGGGGGATTTAATAATGGGAACTGTGGAAATGGCTAGACCTTAAACAATTATTTTGCTTCGGTCTTCACAGTGGAAGACACAAACACCATGCCAAAAATTGCTGGTCACGGGAATGTGGGAAGGGAGGGCCTTGAGACAATCACTATCACTAGGTGGGCAGTGCTGGACAGGCTAATGGGATTCAAGGTAGACAAGTCCCCTGGTCCTGATGAAATGCATCCCAGGGTATTATAAGAGATGGCGGAAGTTATAGCAGATGCATTCGTTATAATCTACCAAGATTCTCTGGACTTTGGGGAGGTACCATCGGATTGGAAAGCAGCTAATATAACGCCTCTGTTTAAAAAAGGGGGCAGACAAAAGGCAGGTAACTATAAGCCGGTTAGTTTAATATCTGTAGTGGGGAAAATGCTTGAAGCTATCATTAAGGAAGAAATAGTGCGACATCTAGATAGGAATAGTGCAGCCATAATCTTTTTGAATGGCGATGCAGGCTTGAGGGGCTAGATGGCCTACTCCTGTTCCTAATTCTTATGTTCTTATGTTCTTATGTTCTTATGTTCAATCAAGCAGACGCAACATGGATTCATGAAGGGGAAATCATGTTTAACTAATTTACTGGAATTCTTTGAGGAAATAACGAGCATGGTGGATAGAGGTGTACCGATGGATGTGGTGTATTTGGATTTCCAAAAGGCATTCGATAAGGTGCCACACAAAAGGTTACTGCAGAAGATAAAGGTACACGGAGTCAGAGGAAATGTATTAGCACGGATAGAGAATTGGCTAAATAACAGAAAGCGGAGAGTCGGGATAAATGGGCCCTTTTCAGGTTGGCATTGGTGGTTAGTGGTGTGCCACAGGGATTGGTGCTGGGACCACAACTGTTTTCAAAGTACATAGATGACCTGGAAGAGGGGACAGAGTGTAGTGTAACACAATTTGCAGATGACACAAAGATTAGTGGGAAAGCGGGTTGTGTAGAGGACACAGAGAGGCTGCAAAGAGATTTAGATAGGTTAAGCGAATGGGCTAAGGTTTGGCAGATGGAATACAATGTCAGAAAATGTGAGGTCATCCACCTTGGAAAAAAAAACAGTAAAAGAGAATATTATTGGAATGGGGAGAAATTACAACATGCTACGGTGCAGAGGGACCCGGGGGTCCTTGTGCATGAAACTCTTTTGGAGTTTACCTGTAAAACATAAACATTAATCGGTGCCACCCGACCTGGATGACACACCAGACATTTCCAAGGCCCCTTTTTTTTTCTTTTGTGGGTTTTTTTGTGTTTTTCTTCTTTTTTTTTTTGGGCACTAAAATCAAATTTTTTTTTTCCTCCAGTGCCCCCTATAAAAGGGGAGGGGGACACTAAAAGCACCGGCAATTAAAACAAATTAAACTTTAAAACGTAAAATCAAATAAAAATATGGTTGCCGGGCGTGATGATGCACTCCAGTCCCTCTGGTGCCCACCTCTCGCGGAAGGCCGCGAGCGTACCGGTGGACACCGCGTGCTCCATCTCCAAGGACACCCTGGACCGGATGTAAGAGCGGAAGAGAGGCAGGCAGTCAGGTTGAACGACCCCCTCGACCGCCCACTGCCTGGACCGGCTGATGGCACCCTTGGCCGTGCCCAGGAGCAGTCCTACGAGGAGGCCCTCGGACCTACCCGCTCCCCTCCGCACAGGGTGCCCAAAGATCAGGAGAGTGGGACTGAAGTGCAGCCAGAATTTCAGGAACAGCCCCTTTAAATAATGAAACAGGGGCTGCAACCTCGTGCACTCAATAAAAACATGGAACACGGACTCCTCCAGACCGCAGAAATTGCAGGCGGCCTGGGAGTCCGTGAACCGGCTTAAAAATTTGTTTCACGGCACTGCTCCGTGCACTACCCTCCAGGCCAAGTCCCCGATGAATAGTGGGAGGACTCCCGCATAGAGTGCCCTCCATCTGGGACCCCCGCCTCCTCCGGACGGCAAGATGGTACGCCATGGTGTGTCCGGACGGCCGGCGAGGATGGCAAAGTTGAGAGTGTGCAGGAGCAGCCCTTACAGGAAACCCCTCCGCGCGGAACTGAAAGGCACGGAGGGGATTTCCTCGAGGTGGCTCAAGTTGTGAGGCGCCGGCCCCCGAGGGAGGTTCCGGGGTTTGGCGCCGATGAGGAATTCCGTCCGGACGGGGGTCAGTTCGGACGGGATCTCCCCACGTGCTTGAGCCTCCTCGATGCACCTAACGGAGTCAGGGCCCAGAGCTGTTTTTAGCGACTCGATGGCATCGGCCGCGCGGCGGACGTCTGCTGAATTTTGGCGCCGCGCCAGCGTGCCTGGCGCCATCCAGCCCGCTCCTCTGCCATCGAGCAGGTCCCTGACCCTGGTCACCTCACCAGCCACAGCCCTCTCTTCCGACCGCCACATAAAACCTCGGTCGTGGAGGTACGGATTCCCGAGCAGCGGCTCCTGCAGGACGGCCGCCACTCCAGCCAGCGGAGAGCTGCGCTTGGTGGAGACTTTGTTCCAGACCCTGATGAGTTCCTTGTAAAAGACAGGCAGCTCCCGGAGGGCGGTCCTGACACCCCCCAAGTTCACAAACAGGAGCTGCGTGTCATAATTGAGGTTGCGCTGCTGGCGGAAGAAATACGTCGCCAGAGCGCACCACCTAGGAGGGGGCTCGACGTAAAGGTATCTCTGCAGGGTCTGAAGACGGAAAGTAGCGAGCTGGGCGCTGATGCACACCAACGACTGACCGCCCTCCTCAAGCAGGAGACTCAAGACCGCGGCAGAGACCCAGTGCTTCCTGTTGTTCCAGAAGAAGTCCACCAGCTTCTTCTGTATCTTGGCGACAAACGCAGGGGGAGGGGTCAAAGTGACCAGCCGGTACCACAACATTGCGGCCACCAGCTGGTTTATGACTAGCGCTCGACCCCTGTAGGACAGCACTCGGAGCAGTCCTGTCCAGCGCCCTAGGCGAGCGGCGACCTTGGCCTCCAGCTCCTGCCAGTTCGCCGGCCACACTTCCTCGTCGGGGCTAATGTAGACTCCCAGATAGAGGAGATGGGTCGTGCTCCAGGCAAAAGGCCTGAGCTCCTCCGGCAGGGAGTCCACCCGCCACTGACCCACCAGGAGTCCGGAACATTTCTCCCAGTTGATTCTGGCGGAGGATGCGGCCGAGTAAATCTCCTGGCACTCACGCATCCTCCGCAGGTCAGCGGGATCCTCTACCGCGAGGAGCACGTCATCGGCGTAAGCCGAGAGTACGACCTCAATGCCCGGCCCTTGCAGAACCAGTCCCGTCAACCTCGTCCGCAGGAGGCGCAGGAAAGGCTCCACGCAGATGGCATATAACTGGCCGGACATGGGGCATCCCTGGCGCACCCCTCTCCTAAAGCGAAGGGGCGCCGTCAAGGACCTGTTAACCTTAATCAGACACTCCGCGGCGGCGTACAAAAGTCGGATCCGGGCGACGAAATGCGTCCCGAACCCGAAAGCGCGCAGAGTTCCAAGCAGATAATCGTGATCCACCCTGTCGAACGCCTTCTCTTGGTCGAGAGATAGGAAGGCGACCGACAGACCAGCCTCCTGGGAATGATGGATGAGGTCCCGGACAAGATGGATGTTGTCGTGGATTGTCCGGCCGGGACCGTGTAGGACTGGTCGGGGTGGATCATGTGGTCCAGCACGGCACCAAGGCGAGCAGACATCGCCCTGGCGAAGATTTTGTAGTTCGTGCTGAGGAGAGAGACCGGGCGCCAGTTCTTAAGGAGGCGGAGATCGCCCTTCTTAGGCAGCAGGACGATGACTGCCCTGCGCCAAGAGAGGGGCATCTTCCCGGTCGCCAGACTTTCCCCCAGGACCCGCACGTAGTCGCTCCCCAGGACGTCCCAGAACACCCTGTGGAACTCCACGGTCAGCCCGTCCAGCCCCGGGATTTTTCCCCTCGAGAGCCGGTCGAGGGCACCGGTCAGCTCCGCCAGGCTTAGCGGAGCTTCCAAATTTTCACCGCCCTCCGGGCTGACTTTCGGCAGGTCCTCCCACAAAACTCTATGCGCTTCCTCGCTGGACGGATCCGGAGAGAACAGAGCCCCGTAATATTCACGGGCCCTGTTGTTGACGCCCTCCGGATCCGAGACGAGAGAACCGTCGTCGGCCAGCAGCGTCAAGAGCTGCTTACGGACACTCTGTCTTTTTTCCAGCGAGTAGAAGAAGGGGGAGCCGCGGTCCAGATCCCGCAGGAACCGGATCCGCGACCTCACGAACGCGCCTCGGGACCCGACGAGCTGCAGGTCCTTCAGCGCGGCCTTCTTCACTTCGTACACCGTCCGCAGGGTCCCCAACGACTTGACCGAGACGGGACTCCAGGTCGAGCACCTCTTTTTCTAGGCGCCCGACCCTGGCCGCCCGCCTCTTGGTCTACCCCCTCGCGTACTCTTGACAGAAGACGCAGACGTGAGCCTTGCCCACGTCCCACCATAGCCTCAAGGAGGGGAAGCCCCCCTGCTTCCTTCTCCAGTCGGCCCAGAAACGACGGAACGAGTCCTGCAACCGCATATCCTCCAGCAGCTGTTTGTTAAAATGCCAGTACGCGGACCCCGTCCCCGCGCGGAGCGAAGCGAGCTCCACCCACACGAGGTGGTGGTCCGAACACGGCACCGGCCGCATGGAGGCCGCCGGGACGCAGGAAACGTACGCCCGAGACACGTAAAGGCGGTCGACTCTGGACCATCCTACTCCAGGCCTCACCCAAGTAAAGGCGCTGGAGTCGGGGTGGAGATTTCGCCAGACGTCCACCAAGTCGAAGGACCCGACCAGGTCCCTCAACTTCTCCATCGCCGTCATGCACTGCGGGGCACTGGAGCGGTCCCTCGCCTCGAGGGTGCAGTTAAAATCCCCCCCGAGGACAATGCAGTCGCCGACGTCGACGGAGCCAAGAAGAGCGGACACCTCTTCGAAGAAACGCGTTTGCTGCGGGCCGGGCTGAGGGGCGTACACGTTCACGAGATGGAGCGGCACGTCCCCCAGGCGAACCGTTACGTGCAGCAAGCGGCCTGACACGGGCTCCTCGACCCCCAAGATCTCCGGCTGAAAATGCGGGCCCAGCAAGATGGCCACCCCACTAGAAGTGGCGGTGAGGTGGCTCATGCGGACCTCTCCTTGCCATTCCAGGAGCCACGTGGCTTCATCTCCCGGAACGGTGTGGGTTTCTTGCAGGAAGCACACCGCATGTTTCCCCTCCCGCAGGAGCGAAAAATTGTCAAATCTACGGCGTGCCCCTCTGCCGCCGTTGATGTTGAGGCTGGCTATGGTTATCTTCATGGCAAAAGCATAGTGCAACCTCTACCTTAACCTATTGTGGGGGAGGGAGCAGAGTCTTTTGTTGAACTCCACTCCCTCCGCAGCCCAGCGAGGAGTCCTTCGAGCTCGCGCTGCTCAAGGTGTTGCGCCTTTGTCAAGGGCCCGCCCGCGGCCAAGGTTTTAGCGGCGGCGCGGACGGACTCCTTGATCAGCTCTGGCTCGGACCATTTTTCCAGGGCCAGTCGGGCTTGGTTGCAGCGACCCCGGCTCTGGGCCAAAAAGTCCCGGAGTTCCTTTGCAGGAATGATGAGGGTCTCAGCGGCGGCCGCGAGCAGATCCACCGCCTCGCTGGCAGTGGTCTCTAGTTCTTCTCCCGCGTCCCCCACCGAGTCCCTGTCCTCCTCCAGGAGGTGGCCGCCAGCAGCCGGCCCATCGACCGCACAATGTACGGCAAATGACCCGGCCGCTCCAACCGGCCCTGGCTCTGCCCCGATCCCACCCCCAGGATCGTCGGCAGAGGAGTCCCCATTGGGCTCTTTTAAAAATGGTGCTGGGTCGGGAAATGACAGCAGAAGGGGTTCCCCCTCCGCCCCCGGAACCGGGGAACAAGGAGAGACCCGGCCATAGGAAATCCCCAGGCCCTCCAAGTGCTCCAGCTCCAAAGTAGGGGGCGAGGGTGGGTGTTCCTCCCCCTCCCCGCTGCCACCCCCCGGCCCAGCATGTACAGTGTCATTAAAATTCTGAATTTCAGTTTCTGCCGGGTCGAGCGGAAGTTGATTAATAGCTGGGCGGGCTCAGGTTCGGCCTTTTCGGCCCCGCCCGCCTCAGTGCCCGGGACGCCCGGCCCGACGGCAATGCATTCCTCTGCTGGCCCCACGCCCCCCACGACAGGCAGATCCTCCACGCCATCCCCGGGAGGCAGAGGCTGGGCAGCCTCGACTGTCTCACCCTCCCCGGGGACAGACTCCTCTCGCCTACAGCGCAGCTTGGGGGCGCTGGTGGGGGACGCGGGACACGCGGCGGGCACCGACTCCTCCGCGGAGGGATGTTGTTCCCCCTCCGCCTCATCGGAGCGGCGCCTTCTTTTGTTCCTGGGGGCGCGCGGAGGCAGGAAGACCTCCATGTCTGCCGAGGCCTCCCGCTCCACCCCCCCCTTTTTCTTTTCTTGCCCACGCCCGAGCCCCTCTGTGGTATTGGTCAAGCTGTCTGGCGCACCGAGGGTCCCGCCTCGAGATGTTTCGCCTTCCCCCGCGCCTTCTTTCCGATCGGACTCTCTCCCTCCCCCCCGCCAGAGGCCGTGAAAGCAAAGGTCCCCGACGATGCCCGCGCACCCACAGCTCCCGGCACGCGGACGCTACTAGGGGGAGGGGTGGCGGCGGCGCCAGCCTTGGCCGCCCTCGGTGGTTTAGCGGCTTTGGAGGCGGGGCAGTTCTTGCGAACGTGCCCCACCTCACATTTTGCCTGTTGTAAACACTTCCTTTGTATTCTCATTTCAGATGAAGCCTGGGAAATTGCACCTCCAGAAGAAAAACTGTGTGTCACAAACAAGTCTAAATTGAAGCCTTTAGGATTAAAGGGGCAGTGGTTGTATGGATACAAAATTGGATATGGGACAGAAAGCAGAGAGTAATGGTGAATGGTTGTTTTTCAGACTTGGCGGAAATATACAGTGGTGTCCCCAGGGGTTGGTGTTGGGACCACTGCTCTTTTTGATATATATTAATGGCCTGAACGTAGATATACAGGGCATAATTTCAAAGTTTGCAGATGACATAAAACTCGGAAATGTAATAAACAGTGAGGAGGATAGTAACAGTCTTCAGGAGAACATAGACGGACTGGTGAAATGGGCAGATACATGGCAGGTAAAATTTAACACAGAGAAGTGTGAAATGATTCATTGTAGTAGGAAGAATGAGGAAAAGCAAAATAAATTAAATGGTACAATTTTAAAGGAGGTGCAGAAACAGAGAGACTTGGGGTATACATACACAAATCTTTGTCGGTGGCAGGACAAGTTGAGAAGGCTATTAAAAAAGCATATTGGATCCTTATGAAATATATGATTTCTGCAGTTCTCGCTGCACTGGACCAACTCACACAACTTTACTCTCTTGCAAATTCTTAACATGGTGTCTGGTGCAAACACTCCCTTTGTATTCTAAAGCCAGATGAAGCCTGGGAAATTGCATCTCCAGGTGAACATTAGTGTATTAAGAACAAGTCTAAATTGTTCTTAATAAAGTCTAAAAAAGATACATGGCAGATGGAATCTAACACAGAGAAGTATGAAATGATTCATTTTGATAGTGTAAGATTTCTCAAAATTCACAGATCCCCCAATGCTTGAAAAATAATAACTTTGGACTCTTTTAAGCAAGCTTTGGGATGGTAAAATACATGTTGGGCCTAAGAGAGGGAGATTGAAGGTCGAAAACCAAGGTTTGGAACTTTAAAAGTGCATGTTGGGCCTGTAAAGGGAAAAAGGCTGCAAACCAGGGGATGGGATCGACCTCTGTAAAGCCAGTTTGGATATTGGAGTTAATCAAATTGTTTGGGGGAATTGTTTAACCTCAGTTAGCCCCCTAGAAAATATTAACATTTCCAACAATCGACCCACGGAAGAGCAGGCCCCACCCTAATCACAGGACCCATTCAACACATGCACCTTTCCAATCTGCATAGAAATCTGGGACCCAGACAGGCAACTCAAAACCAGAATATAACTTTAACAATAGCTGGGAGCTCATCAGCTCATGAATAGTGAGTACAGCAGTCCCGAAACATTTTTCGCAACATTGACACATTTTAATCAGGTTACCGTTGACGAGCCTGCCAAAAATTAAACAAAGAATGGGGGTCGATTTGGAATGCAGATGAGAAAGCCTCTCAAAGTATAATTGAGGGCCTGTCTTACAGTCAAGTCAAGTCAAGATGGGGCAGTTAAGAGTCGAGGTGGTGCAGTCAAGAGTTCTACAGTGCACCCAAGTTCAGTGACATCTTCAAAGAGCTTCAGTGGCCCAGAACATCATCGGACACATCGCGGCAACAAGAGCCTTACGAAACTACCAACAAAGCATTACCATCAACCAATTTGGTAATACAGAGCCACCGCGACCGACAAATTTCGGCAAAAACCAACTCGGGAGAAAATTGGAGATTGGAAAGTTTTCCACTCTACAATCTGTTCCTGACCTGCCAATGGGTAAAACCTTATCTAAAGGAACTCAAAACCCTATCTCTGCAAGAAGAAAAGTGGGTACTTACCCCATACATCCAACACACGCCCTACCGCATCAGCGGACACACCCCAACTGAAGGAGAACGCAGTAAGAGGTCTTCTACCACGTTCGGGGTACGGCAGGCAGAACCTATGGAATCCAGCGAACCCCGAAATCGCAAACTACCATCAACTGTCCAAAGGAAGGATTGGTGAGCATTATCCCTGGTACCCTCGAGTTCAACTTAGCTAGTGAGAGGAATTGGGAGGTGGGAGGTATTTTCTGCTGTATTTTCCTTGTGTATATTAAAGTGTTCCCCATTGTAGAGAGTGTAAGACTTCGACAGTGCATTATAATATTATATTTATTTCTTGAATAAAACCAAAAGTTTCTTGCACCAAAACCAGTTGTCTGCTGCACTTTTGTCACATCCCCAAATAAAACAAGGTCTAGAATCGAGAGAATGGGAGTGAGTCGAACCGCTCAGAAAGTCAGAGGTGAAGCTGACCCACACACCACCCTCTACAGTAGGAAGAATGAGGAGAGACAATGGGATGAAAATTCCGGCCTTGCCAGTGCCGTACAAAGTGCGCACAGACCTGGCGAGGCCTCACAAAAGCCGGTTTTTGGGGCGCAATGCACAAGCGCCGAAAACTGGCTTTTACGATCTGTCTCCGTACAGATCATCCATATCCCTGGGAGAAGGACATTCGCGCGGGAGAGATTGGGCTATTTGTCCAACTCTGCCCAACGAATATCCTTCAAACTTTTACGCCTGGTAAAAGCAGGCACATAGCTTACTTTTACCAGCATAAGAGTTTTAAAACATATAAAAATTAAATTGAAACATTCATTTTTATATTAAAAACCCTGTCCATTATAGTAAGTTTATTTTTAACACTAAAACATATTTAAAAAATTCTGAAAAATACATATTTTTTCTAAAACATTTAATTACATTAAATTTCAATTAATTTTAAATATGTGAGGTGTTTTATTTATTTATTGTGCTGTGTTTCAGTGTTTTAGGGGTTTTTCTCATTAATAGTAATGGGAACTCAGAAACGGAGTTCTTATTTTTATCAATGAGAATACTGCATAGTGATTGGTGGTCCAGGCTCACGTGACTCCAGCATGCACGTATGTACCAGAAAGGCATCTTCCCATGCGCTGCGCAGCGAATCTAGGCCTCTGACCAGGATCCCATGTTTCTCTGGGACGACCGGGTACTTTCGTAGACTTTTTTCGAGTCGGAGGCATTCGTACGAAGGAAGCCTCTGATCGCAATTTTCCCCCAATGATCACGTGCATAATGATAACTTCAACAATTCTTACCTTAACAGTACTCATTCATGTCTGTTATCTCCCAGATGGCCATCGCACTTTGATCAAGAGGTGGTCGCGGTCACCCACGATGACGCGAGTCCTCAGAGGAGCTCACTCCCTCTGAGGGTGCACCATCACAGACCACCCACCAGCTCAAATACTCACACTTCACAAGTGAACAAACGCAGATGGCGGAGTCAGGGACAGCAATGGAGAGTTTGCATCAGAGGACACAAAACTCTCTAATCTCTGTTCAGCTGGACGCAGGTGCTGTACCCCAGGGGGCCGTTGATGAACAGGATACTTATTGAGCAGCAGCAAAGAATGTGCGAGGAACTAACAGGCATTCCAAGCACACTGTGCATGACTTCAGAGGGATTGGAGGATTCTGCCTCAAGCATGAGTGGCATGCTGTCGCAGGCCATTGCAATAATGTCTTCTTCCATGGATAGAGTGGCCAACTGTATGGAGCATTAAACATGGCAATTGAACGAGTGCATGCAGGCATTCAACTATAGCTTGCATAGTTAGATGACACCTTAAATAGGATAAACGATCCCCAAGCCTTGGCCTTTCAGCACCCCACTTGTAATGTATGGAGAAAGACTCAGACTGAACACTGTGAGCACAAAGTAAAATGTGACCTTAGTTTTTTATTTAGGGTCTCCAGAGTGCCTCTCCAACCTGTGAAGCCTTCTTAAATATCTGTGCTCCCAAGGGATAATGGGATCCCTTGGGACTATGGGGAATGAGCCCTCAGGTGGCTGTACAGAGTAAATACAAGTCCACATATATAACAACATTCCCACCCAAAGTCAATAGGGTAACTATTTACAATGTGAGTTGATCTGGGGCCCTTCTTTCCTCGGTGTGAAAGCTGGTGTTGTTGAATCATTTGTTGGGCCTTTACTGGGCTGCTATGCAGCTGGCCTTGCTGGGCTGCCTGGTGTGTTCGGCCCTGCAGCACTGCTGTGGATGATGGATTCTGCTTCGTGGTCAACCGTGGTGTTGGTTGCCACTGGCGTACATGTTGGTGGATCAAAAAAGGTAGGGTCCAAGGTAGGTTGCTCAGGATAGTCTGTGAATCTGAGTTTGATTTGGTCCAAGTGTTTCCGGTGAATTAGTCCATTTGAAAGTTTGACCCGAAACACCCTGCTCTCCCCTTTGGCCATGACAGTGCCGGGAAGCCACTTGGGACCTTGTCCATAATTTAATACAAATACAGGATCATTGACTTCAATCTCGCGTGACACATTTGCGCTATCATGGTATGTACTTTGTTGAAGCCGCCTGCTCTCTACCTGTTCATGTCGATCAGGGTGAACTAACGAGAGCCTTGTCTTAAGTGCTCTTTTCATGAGCAGTTCAGCAGGTGGGATCCCAGTGAGTGAGTGTGGTGTCGTGCGATAGCTAAGCAGGACTCGGGATAGGCGAGTCTGCAGTGAGCCTTCAGTTACCCTCTCCAAGCCTTGCTTGATGGTTTGTACTGCTCTCTCTGCCTGACCATTGGACGCTGGTGTAAACAGGGCAGATGTGACATGTTTGATCACGTTACGGGTCATGAATTCTTTGAACTCAGCACTGGTAAAACATGGCCCGTTGTCGCTCACCAGAACATCGGGTAAGCCGTGAGTGGCAAACATGGCCCACAGACTTTCAGTAGTGGCAGCGGACATGCTAGCTGACTCTATCTCACATTCAATCCACTTGTAGTATGCGTCTACAACCACAAGGAACATTTTACCCAAGAACGGGCCTGCATAGTCAATGTGTACCCTAGACCACGATTTGGAGGGCCAAGACCTTAAACTTAGCGGCGCCTCCCTGGGTACATTGCTTAACTGTGAGCATGTATTACATCTGTGAATGCAGGACTCTAAGTCCGCATCGATACCAGGCCACCACACGTGGGATCTAGCTATCGCTTTCATCATTACGATGCCGGGGTGAATACTGTGGAGGTCATTGATGAAGGTGTCTCAGCCCTTCTCAATTGCCCCACAGAAGTCAGTCTGCCTGTACAGACATTTTATCTTTGTGCCGCTGGAATGGCTTTATCTCTTCCCGCATTTCCACTAGGACACTGGACCAGCTCCCGTGAAGCACACAGCTTTTGTCTAGAGATAATAAGGGGTCCTGGCTTGTCAATCTTTTGTCCAGGTTTTGATCTGCCGGGCAGTGACGGGTGATTGCTCACTCTCAAATGATTCCACAACCATGGCTAGGTCTGCGGGCTGCGCCATTTCCACCGCGGTGGTGGGCAATGGCAGCCTACTGAAAGCATCAGCGCAGTTTTCTGTGCCTGGCCTGTGGTGGATGGCGTAGTTGTATGCGGACAACGTGAGCGCCAATCTCTGGATGCGGGCCGATGCATTGGTATTTATCCCTTTACTCTCAGAAAACAGGGATATAAGTGGCTTATGGTCAGTTTCCAATTTGAATTTTAGCCCAAACAGGTATTGATGCATTTTCTTAACCCCATAGACACACGCTAACGCTTCTTTTTCAATCATGCTGTCAGCTCTCTCGGCCTTAGACAGACTCCTGGATGCATAAGTAACCGGTTGCAGTTTCCCGAAATCATTAGCTTGTTGCAATACATACCCGATGCCAAATGACGACGCATCACATGCTAGTACCAAATGCTTACATGGATCATACAACACAAGCAATTTGCTGGAGCATAAAAATTTTCTTGCTTTTACAAAGGCATTGTCTTGGCTTTTGCCCCAAACCCATTCGCCCCTTTTTCATAGTAATACATGTTGTGGTTCGAGCAGGGTGCTGAGACCTGGTAAGAAGTTACCAAAGTAGTTCAAGAGTCCCAGAAACGACCACAGCTCCGTCACATTCTGTGGCCTCAGTGTGTTCTCGATTCATCTTCGCGTTGGTGAGCCTGATGCCGTCCACCACAATCCTCCTTCCGGGAACTCCACTTCAGGCACCAGGAAAACGCACTTCGAGCGTTTTAACCTGAGCCCCATGCATTTGAGTTGACTAAGAACATCCTCCAGGTTCTGCAGGTGCTTGACTGTGTTCCGACCTGTGACCAAGGATGTCGTCCTGGAAGACCATGGTGTGCGGGACCGACTTCAGTAAACTTTCCATGTTTCTCTGGAATATCGCCGCCACTGATCGGATTCCAAACGGACATCTGTTTTAAACAAAAAGACCTTCATGCGTGTTGATGCAGGTGAGGGCCTTCGATGATTCCTCCAGTTCCTGCATCATGTAGGTTGAAGTCAGATCCAGCTTCGTGAACATCTTTCATCCCGCCAGCGTTGCAAAGAGGTCGTCGGCTTTTGGTAGTGGGGATTGGTCCTGCAGGGAGAAACGATTGATAGTTACTTTGTAATCGCCACAGATTCTGATGGTGCCATCTCCCTTGAGGACTGGGACAATAAGACTAGCCTACTCGCTGAAATCGATTGGTGAGATGATGCCCTCTCTTTGTAGCCGGTCTAGCTCGATCTCTACCCTTTCTCTCATCATGTACGGTACTGTTCTCGCCTTGTGATGGATGGGTCGTGCCCCTGGAATTAGGTGGATCTGTACTTTTGCTCCTTGAAATTTCCAGATGCCTGGTTCGAACAGCGAAGGAAATTTGTTTAAGACCTGGGCACATGATAGCGCTCGGTTGTCGTCCCAGTATCAGCATATCTTTCCCAGCCAGCACCTGCCGAGCAGCATGGGACCATCGCCCGGTACCACCCATAGTGGTAGCTTGTGCTCCGCTCCATCATAGGAGACCTTTACAGTAGCACTGCCGATTACAGGAATCAATTATTTTGCGTAAGTTCTTAGTTTCGTGCGAATTGGAGTTAAGACTGGCCATGAGGCCTTGTTGCACCACAAAGTTTCGAAAGTCTTTTTGCTCATGATGGACTAGTTTGCACCCGTGTCCAGCTCCATTGACACCGGGAGTCGATTTAGTTCAACATTCAGCATTATCGGGGGACAATTCGTGCTGAATGTTTGTAGCCCATGTACCTCTGCCTCCGATATCTCAGGCTCTGTTTCGTCGTGATCCTCCTCTGCAACCTGGTGGTTTGCAGGTTTAACAGGCTTAGCAGCTCACCTGCACATTCATTGGAGGTGTCCCATTGTTCCACAGCCCTTGCAAACAAAATCTTTGAATCAGCATGAATGGAAACGATGATCACCCCCGCTGCACCAACAAGGTGTTAATGGCCTTGCATTCATCACCCTTGATGGTGGACTCTGAGACATCTGTGGACGTGTAGCTGCAGGTATGTGTGACCTGCCCTGTACGTTACGATTCGACAACATCACAGTACTTGTAGCAGCACTTGTGTGCTGAGAGATTTGCTTAGTATTGTCACTGGTGGCAATAAACACCTGGGCTATCGCTATGGCCTTGCTCAAGGTTGGGGTCTCTACAGTCAAAAGTTTGTGAAGTATGGTTTCGTGGCCAATGCCAAGTACGAAAAAGTCTCTTCGCATGTGCTCCAAATGTCCTTCAAATTCGCAATGTCCTGCAAGGCATCTTAGTTCAGCAACATAACTCACCACTTCCTGGCCTTTAGATCTTTTGTAGGTGTAGAACCGGTACCTCGCCATCAGAACGTTTACCTTCGGGTTCAAATGCTCTTCGACCAGTATGCACAAATCGTCGTATGATTTCTCCGTTGGTTTTGCTGGAATGAGCAGATTCTTCATGAGGCCATAAGTTGGTGCCCCACAGACGGTGAGGAGGATCGCTCTACGTTTGGCAGTGTTTGAAAATTGTTGTGCTCAAACAAATTGCTTGTGTTGCATGATCCATGTAAGCGTTCGGTACCAGCATGTGATGCATCGTCATATGGCGTCGGGTGTGTATTGCACCAAGCTAATGATTTTGGGTTATGGGGAGTGGGCAGGGAAGTGGAGCCAAGCACAAGATCGGATCAGCCATGATCTTATTAAATGGCAGAGCAGGCTCGAGGGGCCAAATGGCCTACTTCTGCTCCTAATTCTTATGTTCTTATGTAAATACGGATGTGTTAGTGGCCAGAGATGGTGACCTTGCTTGACTATAAACTCATGACAATAGTTTCACTTGCCATTAACAAATTGTATGCTAGTGGCAAGAGATGGTTACCTTGTTCGATTATGAACTAATGTGAAAAGTTGCACGTGGATGTGGATGATAATATTTCAAGGGGTCTGGTTTCAGTTATTGTTTGCTGTGGATGATGGATGATGGATGATGGCATCCTTTAGTGCTTCTTTACAGCACACTGTCGCTTTTGATGTAAATAAAAATTATTTTAATTTGTTACAATCTTGTCTTGCCATTTGTGGACACGAAGGCTTGGAGGGTGGGGCGCGATGTCATCAGCAGATCTCCAAGTGAATAGGCTGGCCATTCTGCACATCTTGCATTATTCACTGGAATTGATGTGTGATGAGCCTCTGATGAGCAGCCCTTGCAGCCCCAACAGTGTCAGGCTGCCTCCTCCTTGGCTGAAGTTCCTCACCTTCCTCCTGATCGTTGTCATCCTCCTGAGGTGGATCATCCATCCCTGCTGGTAATGGCTGCCCCCTCATGATGGCCAGATTGTGCAGCATGCAGCACATAACAGTGACAATTGACACTCTATCAGGTGAGTACTGAAATGGCCCTCCAGAGCGGTCAAGGCAGCGGAAAAGCTGCTTCAGAACCCGATGGTTTGCTCTATAATGGTCCTGGTTGCGATATGGTTGCTGTTGTAGTGCTTTTCGGCAGGGATGGTAGGATTGCAGAAGGGTGTCATCAGCCAGGTGGCGAGACCATATTCTTTGTCGCCGATGAGCCAGCCACAAGCTTCATGCGGTGGTTGGAACAGTCGGGGCACATTGCTCTCCCACAGCATGAAGGCATCATGGCAGCTGCCAGGATAGAAATATAGAAACATAGAAAATAGGTGCAGGAGCAGGCCATTCAGCCCTTCTAGCCTGCACCGCCATTCAATGAGTTCATGGCTGAACATGAAACTTCAGTACCCCCTTCCTGCTTTCTCACCATACCCCTTGATCCCCCGAGTAGTAAGGACTTCATCTAACTCCCTTTTGAATATATTTAGTGAATTGGCCCCAACCACTTTCTGTGGCAAAGAATTCCACAGGTTCACCACTCTCTGGGTGAAGAAGTCTCTCCTCATCTCGGTCCTAAATGGCTTACCCCTTATCCTTAGACTGTGACCCCTGGTTCTGGACTTCCCCAACATTGGGAACATTCTTCCTGCATCTAACCTGTCTAACCCCGTCAGGATTTTAAACGTTTCTATGAGGTCCCCTCTCATTCTTCTGAACTCCAGTGAATACAAGCCCAGTTGATCCAGTCTTTCTTGATAGGTCAGTCCCACCATCCCAGGAATCAGTCTGATGAATCTTCGCTGCACTCCCTCAATAGCAAGAATGCCCTTCCTCAAGTTAGGAGACCAAAACTGTACACAATACTATAGTGACAGATTAGGAAAAGGGGAGGTGCAAAGAGACCTGGGTGTCATGGTACATCAGTCATTGAAGGTTGGCATGCAGGTGCAGCAGGCGGTTAAGAAAGCAAATGGCATGTTGGCCTTCATAGCAAGGGGATTTGAGTACAGGGGCAGGGAGGTGTTGCTACAGTTGTACAGGGCATTGGTGAGGCCACACCTGGAGTATTGTGTACAGTTTTGGTCTCCTAACCTGAGGAAGGACATTCTTGCTATTGAGGGAGTGCAGCGAAGGTTCACCAGACTGATTCCCGGGATGGCGGGACTGACCTATCAAGAAAGACTGGATCAACTGGGCTTGTATTCACTGGAGTTCAGAAGAATGAGAGGGGACCTCATAGAAACATATAAAATTCTGACGGGGTTAGACAGGTTAGATGCAGGAAGAATGTTCCCAATGTTGGGGAAGTCCAGAACCAGGGGTCACAGTCTAAGGATAAGGGGTAAGCCATTTAGGACCGAGATGCGGAGGAACTTCTTCACCCAGAGAGTGGTGAACCTGTGGAATTCTCTACCACAGAAAGTTGTTGAGGCCAATTCACTAAATATATTCAAAAAGGAGTTAGATGAGGTCCTTACTGCTAGGGGGATCAAGGGGTATGGCGAGAAAGCAGGAATGGGGTACTGAAGTTGAATGTTCAGCCATGAACTCATTGAATGGCGGTGCAGGCTAGAAGGGCCGAATGGCCTACTCCTGCACCTATTTTCTATGTTTCTATGTTTCTATGTACCATGACACCCAGGTCTCGTTGCACCTTCCCTTTTCCTAATCTGTCACCATTCAGATAATAGTCTGTCTCTCTGTTTTTACCACCAAAGTGGATAACCTCACATTTATCCACATTATACTTCATCTGCCATGCATTTGCCCACTCACCTAACCTATCCAAGTCACTCTGCAGCCTCATAGCATCCTCCTCGCAGCTCACACTGCCACCCAACTTAGTGTCATCCGCAAATTTGGAGATACTACATTTAATCCCCTCGTCTAAATCATTAATGTACAATGTAAACAGCTGGGGCCCCAGCACAGAACCTTGCGGTACCCCACTAGTCACTGCCTGCCACTCTGAAAAGTACCCATTTACTCCTACTCTTTGCTTCCTGTCTGACAACCAGTTCTCAATCCACGTCAGCACACTACCCCCAATCGCATGTGCTTTAACTTTGCACATTAATCTCTTGTATGGGACCTTGTCGAAAGCCTTCTGAAAGTCCAAATATACCACATCAACTGGTTCTCCTTTGTCCACTTTACTGGAAACATCCTCAAAAAATTCCAGAAGATTTGTCAAACATGATTTTCCCTTCACAAATCCATGCTGACTTGGACCTATCATGTCACCTTTTTCCAAATGCGCTGCTATGACATCCTTAATAATTGATTCCATCATTTTACCCACTACTGAGGTCAGGCTGACCGGTCTATAATTCCCTGTTTTCTCTCTCCCTCCTTTTTTAAAAAGTGGGGTTACATTGGCTACCCTCCACTCCATAGGAACTGATCCAGAGTCAATGGAATGTTGGAAAATGACTGTCAATGCTTTCGCTATTTCCAAGGCCACCTCCTTAAGTACTCTGGGATGCAGTCCATCAGGCCCTGGGGATTTATCGGCCTTCAATCCCATCAATTTCCCCAACACAATTTCCCGAATAATAAAGATTTCCCTCAGTTCCTCCTCCCTACTAGACCCTCTGACCCCTTTTATATCCGGAAGGTTGTTTGTGTCCTCCTTAGTGAATACTGAACCAAAGTACTTGTTCAATTGGTCCGCCATTTCTTTGTTCCCCGTTATGACTTCCCCTGATTCTGACTGCAGGGGACCTACGTTTGTCTTTACTAACCTTTTTCTCTTTACATACCTATAGAAACTTTTGCAATCCGCCTTAATGTTCCCTGCAAGCTTCTTCTCGTACTCCATTTTCCCTGCCCTAATCAAACCCTTTGTCCTCCTCTGCTGAGTTCTAAATTTCTCCCTGTCCCCAGGTTCGCTGCTATTTCTGGCCAATTTGTATGCCACTTCCTTGGCTTTAATACTATCCCTGATTTCCCTAGATAGCCACGGTTGAGCCACCTTCCCTTTTTTATTTTTACGCCAGACAGGAATGTACAATTGTTGTAATTCATCCATGCGGTCTCTAAATGTCTGCCATTGCCCATCCACAGTCAACCCCTTAAGTATCATTCGCCAATCTATCCTAGCCAATTCACACCTCATACCTTCAAAGTTACCCTTCTTTAAGTTCTGGACCATGGTCTCTGAATTAACTGTATCATTCTCCATCCTAATGCAGAATTCCACCATATTATGGTCACTTTTCCCCAAGGGGCCTCGCACAATGAGATTGCTAATTAGTCCTCTCTCATTACACAACACCCAGTCGAAAATGGCCTCCCCCCTAGTTGGTTCTTCGACATATTGGTCTAGAAAACCATCCCTTATGCACTCCAGGAAATCCTCCTCCACCGTATTGCTTCCAGTTTGGCTAGCCCAATCTATGTGCATATTAAAGTCACCCATTATAACTGCTGCACCTTTATTGCATGCACCCCTAATTTCCTGTTTGATGCCCTCCCCAACATCACTACTACTGTTTGGAGGTCTGTACACAACTCCCACTAACGTTTTTTGCCCTTTGGTGTTCTGCAGCTCTACCCATATAGATTCCACATCATCCAAGCTAATGTCTTTCCTAACTATTGCATTAATCTCCTCTTTAACCAGAAATGCTACCCCACCTCCTTTTCCTTTTATTCTATCATTCCTGAGTGTTGAATACCCCTGAATGTTGAGTTCCCAGCCCTGATCATCCTGGAGCCATGTCTCCGTAATCCCAATCACATCATATTTGTTAACATCTATTTGCACAGTTAATTCATCCACCTTATTGCGGGTACTCCTTGCATTAAGACACAAAGCCTTCAGGCTTGTTATTTTAACACCCTTTGTCCTTTTAGAATTCTGCCGCACAGTGGCCCTTCCTGTTCCCCGCCCTGGGCCTCTCCGCCCCCCACCACCCCCATCTCCCCTCCGTATCCTGCCTCTGCCTCCCTTTTGTCTCCCTCTGTCTCCCTGCATTGGTTCCCATCCCCCTGCCATATTAGTTTAACTCCTCCCCAACAGCACTAGCAAACACTCCCCCTAGGACATTGATTCCGGTCCTGCCCAGGTGCAGACCGTCCGGTTTGTACTGGTCCCACCTCCCCCAGAACCGGTTCCAATGCCCCAGGAATTTGAATCCCTCCCTGCTGCACCACTGCTCAAGCCATGTATTCATCTGCGCTATCCTGCGATTCCTACTCTGACTAGCACGTGGCACTGATAGCAATCCCGAGATTACTACTTTTGAGGTCCTACTTTTTAATTTAGCTCCTAGCTCCTTAAATTCGTTTCGGAGGACCGCATCCCTTTTTTTACCTATGTCGTTGGTACCAATGTGCACCACGACAACTGGCTGTTCTCCCTCCCATTTCAGAATGTCCTGCACCCGCTCCGAGACATCCTTGACCCTTGCACCAGGGAGGCAACATACCATCCTGGAGTCTCATGCATTGACAACGAGGATCATCTGCCTGTGATCGCAGACTAGCTGAATGTTGAGGGAGTGGTAGCCATTCGATTGCAAAATACTTCTCCATTGTGAGGCGGGGCCCGCAATGCGACATGCGTACAATCAATGACCCCCTGGTCCATGGGGGAGGCCGCTATCCTTGTGAAGCCACGGGGGCACTTGTCCTGGCTCTGCCTGGACATTCTGATCTTTATGTAGTCCCTGTGTCAGCTGTAGAGAGCGTCAGTCACCTGGCGAATGCAGCAATGTACTGCGAGATGTTGCAAATATTGCCTACAGGAGATTTAAAGAACCCGGTAGAAGTTGAGGGCAGCTGTCACTTTCATTGCCACTGACAGTGAGGTCCTGGTGCCGACGTCCTCCTGCCCCGCCCTCTGGGGCTTCTCCTCTGGCGTGGACCCAAATTGGCCTGAAGCCATCTCTGAAGATGGCACCTTTCAAGTCCTCGCCGCAGGACAATGTGGCGTCCCATCACTGCCCACATTGAGTTGCAGAAAGTGGTCGTGATGTGCTAATTGCCAATGTATCGGACTTTTCAAGTCCTTGCTGCAGGACAACGTGGTGTCCCATCACTGCCCACGTTAAATCGCAGAAGGTAGCCGCAATGCGCCAGTCGTCAATGTATCTAACCTGAAAGCCACCAATATTTGTGAAATGCTAGATGTGAAACTGAGTAGTCGCAATACGCCAACACCCACATAAGAACATAAGAACATAAGAATTAGGAACAGGAGTAGGCCATCTAGTCCCTCGAGCCTGCTCCGCCATTCAACAAGATCATGGCTGATCTGGCCGTGGACTCAGCTCCACTTACCCGCCCGCTCCCCATAACCCTTAATTCTCTTATTGGTTAAAAATCTATCGATCTGTGATTTGAATACATTCAATGAGCTAGTCTCAACTGCTTCCTTGGGCAGAGAATTCCACAGATTCACAACCTTCTGGGAGAAGAAATTCCTTCTCAAATCGGTTTTAAATTAGCTCCCCCATATTTTGAGGCTGTGCCCCCTAGTTCTAGTCTCCCCGACCAGTGGAAACAACCTCTCTGCCTCTATCTTGTCTATCCCTTTCATGATTTTAAATGTTTCTATAAAATCACCCCTCATCCTTCTGAACTCCAACGAGTAAAGACCCAGTCTACTCAATCTATCATCATAAGGTAACCCCCTCATCTCCAGAATCAGCCTAGTGAATCGTCTCTGTACCCCCTCCAAAGCTGGTATATCCTTCCTTAAGTAAGGTGACCAAAATTGCACGCAGTACTCCAGGTGTGCCCTCACCAATACCCTGTACAGTTGCAGCAGGACCTCCCTGCTTTTGTACTCCATCCCTCTCGCAATGAAGGCAACATCCCATTCGCCTTCCTGATTACCTGCTGCACCTGCAAACTAACTTTTTGGGATTCATGCACAAGGACGGTGCCCTCGACCGGCTCTCGAGGGGAAAATCCCCGGGGCTGGACGGGCTGACCGTGGAGTTCCACAGGGCGTTCTGGGTAGAGGATCCCGCTGACCTGCGGAGGATGCGTGAGTGCCAGGAGATTTACTCGGCCGCGTCCTCCGCCAGGATCAACTGGGAGAAATGTTCCGGACTCCTGGTGGGTCAGTGGCGGGTGGACTCCCTGCCGGAGGAGCTCAGGCCTTTTGCCTGGAGCACGACCCATCTCCTCTATCTGGGAGTCTACCTTAGCCCCGACGAGGGAGCCTGGCCGGCGAACTGGCAGGAGCTGGAGGCCAAGGTCGCCGCTCGCCTAGGGCACTGGACAGGACTCCTCCGAGTGCTGTCCTACAGGGGTCGAGCGCTAGTCATAAACCAGCTGGTGGCCGCAATGCTGTGGTACCGGCTGGTCACTTTGACCCCTCCCCCTGCGTTTGTCGCCAAGATACAGAAGAAGCTGGTGGACTTCTTCTGGAACAACAGGAAGCACTGGGTCTCTGCTGCGGTCTTGAGTCTCCTGCTTGAGGAGGGCAGTCAGTCGTTGGTGTGCGTCAGCGCCCAGCTCGCGACTTTCCGTCTTCAGACCCTGCAGAGATACCTTTACGTCGAGCCCCCTCCTAGGTGGTGTGCTCTGGCGAGGTATTTCTTCCGCCAGCAGCGCAACCTTAATTATGACACGCAGCTCCTGTTTGTGAACTTGGGGGGTGTCAGGACCGCCCTCCGGGAGCTGCCTGTCTTTTACAGGGAACTCATCAGGGTCTGGAACAAAGTCTCCACCAAGCGCAGCTCTCCGCCGGCTGGAGTGGAGGCCGTCCTGCAGGAGCCGCTGCTCGGGAATCCGTACCTCCACGACCGAGGTTTTATGTGGCGGTCGGAAGAGAGGGCTGTGGCTGGTGAGGTGACCAGGGTCAGGGACCTGCTCGATGCCGGAAGAGCGGGTTGGATGGCGCCAGACACGCTGGCGCGGCGCCTAAATTCTGCCAACGTCCGCCACGCGGCCGATGCCATCGAGTCGCTAAAAACAGCTCTGGGCCCTGACTCCGTTAGGTGCATCGAGGAGGCTCAAGCACGTGGGGAGATCCCGTCCGAACTGACCCCAGTCCGGACGGAATTCCTCATCGGCGCCAAACCCCGGAACCTCCCTCGGGGGCCGGCGCCTCACAACTTGAGCCGCCTCGGGGAAATCCCCTCCGTGCCTTTCAGTTCCGCGCGGAGGGGTTTCCTGTACGGGCTGCTCCTGCACACTCTCAACTTTGCCATCCTCGCCGGCCGTCCTGACATGCCATGGCGACCATCTTGCCGTCCGGAGGAGGCGGGGGTCCCCGATGGAGGGCACTCTACGCGGGGGTCCTCCCAGTATTCATCGGGGACTTGGCCTGGAGGGTGGTGCACGGAGCAGTGCCGTGCAACAAATTTTTAAGCCAGTTCACGGACTCCCAGGCCGCCTGCAATTTCTGCGGTCTGGAGAAGTCCGTGTTCCATGTTTTTATTGAGTGCACAAGGTTGCAGCCCCTGTTCCATTATTTGAAGGGGCTGCTCCTGAAATTCTGGCTGCACTTCAGTCCCACTCTCCTGATCTTTGGGCACCCTGTGCGGAGGGGAGCGGGTAGGTCCGAGGGCCTCCTCGTAGGACTGCTCCTGGGCACGGCCAAGGGTGCCATCAGCCGGTCCAGGCAGCGGGCGGTCGAGGGGGTCGTTCAACCTGACTGCCTGCCTCTCTTCCGCTCTTACATCCGGTCCAGGGTGTCCTTGGAGATGGAGCACGCGTTGTCCACCGGTACGCTCGCGGCCTTCCGTGAGAGGTGGGCACCGGAGGGACTGGAGTGCATCATCACGCCCGGCAACCAAATTTTAATTTGATTTTACGTTTTAAAGTTTAATTTGTTTTAATTGCCGGTGCTTTTAGTGTCCCCTTCCCTTTTATAGGGGGCATTGGAAAAATGTGATTTTAGCGCCCAAAAAAAAACAAAATGAAAAACACAAAAAAAAAACCCAAAAAAAGGAAAAAAGGGCCTTGTAAATGTCTGGTGTGTCACCCAGGTCGGGTGGCATGGTTTAATGTTTTATGTTTTTGCAGGTGAACTCCAAAAAGAGTTTCATGCACAAGGACCCCCAGGTCCCTCTGCACCGCAGCATGTTGTAATTTCTCCCCATTCAAATAATATTCTCTTTTACTGTTTTTTTTTCCAAGGTGGATGACCTCACATTTTCCAACATTGTATTCCATCTGCCAAACCTTAGCCCATTCGCTTAACCTATCTAAATCTCTTTGCAGCCTCTCTGTGTCCTCTACACAACCCGCTTTGCCACTAATCTTTGTGTCATCTGCAAATTGTGTTACACTACACTCTGTCCCCTCTTCCAGGTCATCTATGAACTTTGTAAACAGTTGTGGTCCTAGCACCGATCCCTGTGGCACACCACTAACCACCAATGCCAACCTGAAAAGGGCCCATTTATCCCGACTCTCTGTCAATTCTCTATCCATGCTAATACATTTCCTCTGACTCCGTGTACCTTTATCTTCTGCAGTAACCTTTTGTGTGGCACCTTATCGAATGCCTTTTGGAAATCCAAATACACCACATCCATCAGTACACCTCTATCCACCATGCTCGTTATATCCTCAAAGAATTCCAGTAAATTAGTTAAACATGATTTCCCCTTCATGAATCCATGTTGCGTCTGCTTGATTGAACATAAGAACATAAGAACATAAGAATTAGGAACAGGAGTAGGCCATCAAGCCCCTCGAGCCTGCTCCGCCATTCAAAAAGATCATGGCTGCACTATTCCTATCTAGATGTCGCACTATTTTTTCCTTAATGATAGCTTCAAGCATTTTCCCCACTACAGATATTAAACTAACCGGCCTACAGTTACCTGCCTTTTGTCTGCCTCCTTTTTTAAACAGAGGCGTTACATTAGCTGCTTTCCAATCCGATGGTACCTCCCCAGAGTCCAGAGAATTTTGGTAGATTATAACGAATGCATCTGCTACAACTTCTGCCATCTCTTATAATACCCTGGGATGCATTTCATCAGGACCAGTGGACTTGTCTACCTTGAGTCCCATTAGCCTGTCCAGCACTACCTAATGATAGTGATTGTCTCAAGGTCCTCCCTTCCCACATTCCTGTGACCAGCAATTTTTCGCATGGTGTTTGTGTCTTCCACTGTGAAGACCGAAGCAAAATAATTGTTTAAGGTCTCAGCCATTTCCACAGTTCCCATAATTAAATCCCGCTTCTCAACTTCTAAGGGACCAAAATTTACTTTAGTCACTCTTTTTCGTTTTATATATCGGTAAAAGCTTTTACTATCTGTTTTTATGTTTTGATCAAGTTTACTTTCATAATCTATCTTTCCTTTCTTTATTGCTTTCTTAGTCATTCTTTGCTGTTGTTTAAAATTTTCCCAATCTTCTAGTTTCCCACTAACCTTGGCCACCTTATACATATTGATTTTTAATTTGATACTCTCCTTTATTTCCTTGGTTATCCACGGCTGGTTATCCCTTCTCTTACCACTCTTCTTTTTCACTGGAATATATTTTTGTTGAGCACTATGAAAGAGCTCCTTAAAAGTCCTCCACTGTTCCTCAATTGTACCGCCATTTAGTCTGTGTTCCCAGTCTCCTTTCGCCAACTGTAGTCCCCTTTGTTTAAGCATAGCACGCTCATTTGAGACGCTACTCTGTGAGGAGAGAACGCAGCTCAGACAACGACCTCTGTGGCCCAGCTGCAACTTCCTTTAAATACTGCCCCAGAATCTTTACTATGACTTGTAAATGGCAACTTTTTGTGGCGTGTTCCCCGCCAGCCAGTAAATGAGACGGCAAAAGTGAATTTGGCGAGAGTACCGCTAAGAAGACATTGCACATGTACGGACATCAGGATTTCCATGGTAGTAGTCAGTAGGGTGGTAAATCTCTACGCCATTGAAAAAGGACAACTGAATTTCCCATCAGGTGGCACCCATGCCTAACTCCGCCGCCCAGCCATTCACGGCCCATTGACGCCTCACTCAGGTGCTATCAGCTGGCGGTAGCAACCAAATTTTGACCCCGCAAAATTGTAGAAACTTAACATAGAAACATAGAAACATAGCAAATAGGTGCAGGATAGGCCATTCGGCTCTTTGAGCCTGCACCATCATTCAATATGATCATGGCTAATCATTTCCCTCAGTACCCCTTTCCTGCTTTCTCTCATACCCCTTGATCCCTTTCGCTGTAAGGGCCATATCTAACTCCCTCTTGAATATATCTAACAAACTGGCCCCAACAACTTTCTGCAGAAGAGATTTCCACAGGTTAACAATTCTCTGAGTGAAGAAGTTACTCCTCATCTCAGAACTAAATGGCTTACCCCTTATCCTTAGACTGTGACCCCTGGTTCTGGACTTCCCCAGTATCGGGAACATTCTTCTTGCCTCTAACCTGTCCAATCCCGTCAGAATTTTATGTTTCAATGAGATCCCCTCTCTTTCTTCTAAACTCCAGTGAATACAGGCCCAGTCGATCCAGTCGCTCCTCATATGTTACTCCTGCCATCCCAGGAAACAGTCTGGTGAACCTTCACTGCACTTCCTCAATAGTAAAAACGTCCTTCCTCAGATTAGGAGAACAAAACTGAACACAATATTCCAGGTGAGGCCTCACCAAGGCTCTGTACAACTGCAGTAAGACCTCCTTACTCCTTTACTCAAATCCCCTAGCTATGAAGGCCAACATGCCATTTGCCTTCTTCACCAACTGCTGTACCTGCATGCCAACTTTCAATGACACCTAGGTCTCGTTGCACCTCCCCTTTTCCTAATCTGTCACCATTAAGATAATATTCTGCCTTCCTGTTTTTGCCACCAAAGTGGATAACCTCACATTTATCTCCATTATGCTGCATCTGCCATGCATTTGCCCACTCACCTAACCTGCCCAAATCGCCCTGCAGCCTCTTAGCATCCTCCTCACAGCTCACACCACCACTCAGCTTAGTGTCATCTGCAAACTTGGAGATATTACACTCAATTCCTTCATCTAAAGCACTGAAAGAGGCCATTCACCCCATCGTACCTGTGCTGGATCTTTGAAAGAGAACTTGTGCTTCGTGCCACACCCTGGCTTATGGTCCGTAACCCTGTAAGTTCCTCATCCTCAAGGACCTTTCCAACTCCCTTTTAAAATTACTTATGGAATCAGATTCCACCACCTTTTCAGATAGAGCGTTCCAGATCCCGATTTGTTTAAATATTTTGATTTTCTTATTTATTTTTCTTTCCTTCTTGCCTTCTTTGGGCATGGAAGTCATTGAAGGGTGGAGTGTGGGCTCTTGATGGTAATGGGCCGTTGTTTAGAAGCAATAATGTCGAAACAATCAAGGCTGATCTGAGGTCTGGAAGCGATGAAGGAACATGAGTTGGGAGTGAGAATGTTGGAGGATTCATTTGTTGTGAACCGCTTGCTGCTTAGCAATTGTTCATTGGTAGTTTAGTCACACTACAGGCAACCAGCCTTCCACAGCAAGCATGGATTTGTTGGGATTTGTTGCTTTATTTATTTCAGACAATCAGGATTTTCTAGCCCATGGAATGTATAATGGACAGTTTATAAATATGATGCAGCGTGACTCTTTGAGGTGTGACAAATACTTTGAAAGTGTGATATTGTCAGTTCAACAGATGCTAAACATAAGGGGCCCAAAAACCATACGGCTGGGATGGCAGGACAGTGGCATATGCCAAGCAGCATGTGGAGAGGGAGGTGGAACTTGAGCAGGACTCACTTCAGCTGGGTCTCCACCTCTTTGCACCAGTGAGGAAAAATTCCAACAGAAGCAGGGGCGACACCTGCGCCTTCTGTCCCACCAACAATCTAGCACTGCCTCCTCATCTACTCCACAGATAGTATGTCTGCCTGATTCACTGGAGACAGAATTGAGGAAGTGGGGGCCACATGCCAGTTTTCTTGCCATGTAATTAATTTCAATTAGGAAAGCAGCCAGAAAGAACTGCCAGTTAATTTTAAAAAATTCGATTGTTGCTGGAATGGTCAGTTCCTCCCCTGCCCCCAACACCGCCCCCGCTCGGGGGGAAAAAAACACTTTTCAAAACAGGTGTAATTTTGGGTGCAATTTACGCTGGAATCGCCAATTGCACCTAAAGCGGAATCTTTACCTCAAGGTGCTCAAGAAGCTAGTCAGGACAGCTAAATAGAAAATGTGGTTTGGAAAGCATGGACCAGTAAAAGAAATGTCAAACATTTCTACAAATATATTCTTAGTAGGCAAATAAAAAAGAAAGTTGTGGTACCAACATAAGACTCTAAAGGTGGCATGAAATCAAGGGACACCAAATATACCGGGCTACAAATTGCAGCCTCTCCGAGTGCGTACGATGTGCGCATGCACCCGAAGAGGCTTCGCAAATGCCGGTTCTCAGCGTGCAATGCGCATACGCAGAGGACCGGCTCTTGCAATCTGTTAAAATCTCCCCGCAGGAAGGACATCCATGCGGCAGAGATTGGGTTATTTGCCCAACTCTTGCCCAACGAAGTCATTCAAACACTTACGCCTGGTAAAAGCAAGCGTATAGCTTACTTTTACCAGTGTAAGAGTTTTAAAACATAGAAAAATTAAATTTAATGAATAATGTTTAAATTAAAAACCCCGTTCATTAAAGTAAATGTATCTTTAACTCTATTAAAACACATTAAAAAAAAATTTAAAAAAAATATTTTTTTTCTAAAACATTTAATTACATTCAATTTCAATTAATTTTAAGTTTGTGAGGTCATTTTTTTATTTATTGTGTTGTGTTTCTTGTTTTAAAAACAAGAAACTCAACACAATAAATACATTCTCATTGAAAGTAATGGGAGCTCGTACAAACGGAGTTTCCAGTATCATCAATGAGAATACTAGATGTTCATTGGTGGTCCAGGCCCATCTGATCCCAGGATACGAATAAGTACCTGGAAGACATGTTCTCGTATGCTGAACTGTGAAAATAGGCCTCAATCCTACGTCCCTCCGGGACCACCAGGTATTTTCGTAAAATCTTTTCAGGTCGGAGGCGTTCGTCCGAAGGAAGCCTCCGACCAGAATTTTCCCTCCATTAAATCAATTCTTCCTTTCTGTACTCATGAAGGAGACCAGCATGAAAGGTGAATTTCCTGAGTCGTAAGGAGAGTAATGAAGTAAATAGACATTTCAGATAACGTGGTAATTGAAAGATGGAGCACATACAAGAGTACTTAATAAAGAAAAAAGAAAAACCTAAATTCTTATAGGTTCTTACAACCATTCAAGTACTTTTTGAAGTGTAGACACTGTTAACGTGGCTAAGAAAATCAGCTGCGTCCTGGCCACTATTTTTCGGAAAATATTAGTGTCCCAGGATTGGAAAATAGTTAATGTAACACTATTCTTTAAAACGGGTGTAAGGACAACTCTGACCACAAGCCAGTGTATCTAACATCCATAGGGCTAGATTTTCCACTTTTGTGCAAATCGCCCAAAAATGGGCGTTATTTCCGGCGTGGGCAGCAAATATGGGTTTTCAGATCGCCAGATTATCGCCCATTTTCAAACTCCCTAGTTTTCATTTTTAAAAATGGGCATTACCGTGAGCAATCTGAAATGGGCATTAACGTTAAATCTCCCTGACCTTCTGCCGTAAAGTGTCGCCGTCCTTAGCAATGGCATGGCAATGCTCGTTTCCCGCGATTCAGGGGTCATCATTACATGTGCAGAAGAGGAGACAGAGCGAGAGGGAGCAGAGAGGGACTGAAAGCGTGTATGGGTGTGGTGTGTGCTTGTTTGGCTGTCGTGGGAGGTAGAAAGGAGATTCACCAGCAGCAAAAAGCCGAAGCACCAAGAACGTAATTGGCATCGAGTTTTTGTCCAACAAATAATATATAACATGGAAGGGATGGAGGAGGCCCTGGAGCTGTTAGCCAGGAACACTAGTGGCAGAGGACTCCCAATGGTCCCAGGGCGCAGCACAGCTCCCCAAGGTGCCGCACCCCCATTGCCAATGGCACATGAGAGCCAGGAGGAAGATCTTGCTTCTGGCTTGGAGCACGTTCCCATCTCGGGACCATCCTCTCCCATATCCTTCCAAGCTGCGGTTCTGCCATCATCCCCACCAATGAAGCATCGTCTGAGGAGCTCCTCGGCCAGGTGGCTTGGAGTCAGGAGGGGAAGGGGAAGGGGTAGAGGTGGGGAGGAGAAGCCGGGGGCGGGGGAGGAACATGAGGTGCATGGCCGCAGGTGTTGTCTGGGGCATATTTTTAGGTTGCTGCTGCTATTTGGTGGGAGGGTCGGGGCGAGGGGCGAGGGGCGAGGGGCAAGGGGCAAGGGGACTACCTTGTTGGTTTGCATTTGTGTTCTGATTTGCAGGAAATGAGGACCATTGTAATTAAACAAAGTTCATGTTCTAGACATTTTGTCAGGAGTAGGGTGCCGTTAGAGTTGGCTTTCCCTACCCACTCTCTGCCAATCACGCCTCCCCAGAGGGCTGTGTCTTTGCTGACCCTGGCGTTGAAGTCACCAAGGGGGATCAGTTTATCGTTCGCGGGGGCACGGGACAGGGATTTCTTGAGGTTGGAGTAAAAATCCTCTTTGGTCTCATCGGTTGCCATGTACGCACTGATAACTGTGGCGCATTGATTCCAGGATAGGTGAGTCGAAGAGTCATGAGGCATTCATTAACCGTGAAGGGGGAGTTTTTGAGGCGGTCGACCAGCTCGTTTTTGATGGCAAAGCCGATTCCGTGGAGGCGGCATTCTTCCTATTGTTTCCCTTTCCAGAAGAAGGTATAACCTCCACCTTGTTCCTTGAGCTTCCCTTCCCCTGCTCGCTGGGTCTCGCTTAGGGTGGTGATGTCGATATCAAAGCGTCTAAGTTCCCGGGCAACTATGGTAGTGCGGCGTTCTGGCCTGTCGCCGTTGGAGTTGTCCATGTGGGTCCTGAAGTTCCAGGTCCCGAACTTCATGTTAACAGAGTGGAAGATGTCTGTGCGTGAGTTCTTTTAAGGTGGGGTGGCAGTTGCACACCAGCTACCACACGGGCTTAGCTGAGCAATGTCTTGGTCGAGTGACAAGGGGGTCCAAGACAACTGGAGATCAGGTACGGCTGTATGAGCCTAGTTGCCTACGGCAAGATGTTGGCCGCAAGCTCAGCGCTGAGTAGCGCCCTTGATGATAGGTGGTCCGAGGCTTGGTTGGAGGCAGTCATTTTGAGTGTCAGTGGCCCACTGGAGTTCCGAGTGGAAGATACAGACATGATGCTCATCAGTCAGGTCACCGAGCAGTCAGGGCCCGCTGGAAGGAACACTTCGAAGATCTCCTCAATCGAGACTCTGCCTTTTCTGTGTTCTTGACTCCATCCCGCAGCATGCTACCCACCACCACCTCAGTAAAGCCCCAACACTGCAGGAAGTAGAAAAAAACCAGAAGCCAGCTGAAGAACAACAAGGCTACGGGAGCAGATGCAATCCCTGCTGAGGCACTAAAGTGTAGCGTGTCATGTTTGCAACCTCACATAACTGTAACTTTTTTGTAACAACAATGTACACTGTATACACCTGAGAAATGCACACCTTGACCACAGGAGGTGAACTTGTGGGAGACACTCTTCACCTGGTCATCCAGGTAAAAAAAGGGAGGTCCCACGCAGGGTCATCAGTTCTTGGTCCTGTGAATAAAGGTTCAGGTCACAGAGTGACCTTGTCTCCAGTATGTGCCTCGTGTTGATTTGCTGTAGTGTGTAAGGACACAGCATTTGGAGACGAGAAACAGGAATCAACGACTCAAGGGAATGGCCACTGGTAGCACGGAGGAATGGTACTGTGTTGGTGAGGACTGGGACGATTTCATTGAGAGGCTCCTGCAGAGCTTTGTCACGAAGGACTGGCTGGGAGCGGCAGTAGCTGACAAGCGAAGGGCTCATCTACTGACCAGCTGTGGACCTAAGACGTACACGCTGATGAAAGATCTGCTCCCACCCGAGAAGCCAGCAGACAAGACCTTCGAGGAGCTCAGCAAACTGATCGGTGAGCACCTCAAACCGGCAAGTAGTATACACATGGCCAGACACCGATTCTATACGCACCGACGTTGGGAAGGGCAGAGCATATCGGACTTTGTTGCGGACCTTCGGCGCTTGGCCAGCCTCTGTAAGTTGACAGACGCCTGCAGGGGGGAGATGTTATGGGATTTCTTCATTGAGGGCATTGGTCATGCTGGGATTTTTAGGAAGCTAATTGAGACCAAGGACTTGACCTTGGAAGCAGCGGCATTGATGGCTCAAACCTTCATGGCGGGGGAGGAGAAAACCAAGATCATATACGCGCACAACTCTGCTCCCAACGTGGCGATGGAGCAGGGAGTTAACATGGTGAACGTGGCTCAGAACCCCACAGGTAAGCAAGGGCAATTCGACACCAACAGTAACAGACTCTAGGGTGGGTCCGCAACAGAGACAATGGCAGGTTGAACGGACATTTTCACCATCACAAGGGACAATATGTCCCGGGATGGGACCATTGGTGCAGGGGCAAACACGCTGCAAAGACCTGCTGGTTTCAACAATTCATCTGCAGAAATTGTAACTTGAGTGGACATTTAGCCAGGATATGCAGGAAGCCTGCAGCGAGGCTGATTTATGAAGTGGATGAACCACAAGAGGGGTCTGCAAGGCAGGGGTATACCTGGGACACAGCAATAGATGCTGAAGTTCAGCGGGTCCAGATGGCAAACATCCACAGCTCATACACAAAAACGGCACCTATGATGATGAGGGTACTGTTAAACAGCATCCCGGTACACATGGAGCTGGACACAGGAGCCAGCCAGTCACTTATGAGTGTCCAACAATTCAAGAAACTGTGGCCACTCAGAGCTAGCAGACCCAAACTAGAATGCATTGACACACAATTACGGACGTACACCAAAGAGATCATCCCAGTGCTAGGCAGTGCAATGTTGGTGGTCACACATATTGGATCTCAGAACCGGCTGCCACTCTGGATTGTCCCAGGAAATGGTCCTGCATTTTTGGGGAGGAGCTGGCTAGCCGAGATGAACTGGAAATGGGGGGATGTGCACGCCGTTTCATCTTTGGAGCGAAGTTCATGCTCACAGGTCCTACAAAAGTTCGAGTCATTATTTCTACCTGGTGTCGGGACATTCACAGGCACCAAAGTAAGGATACGCATCACCCCGGACGCCACACCAGTGCACCACAAAGCCAGAGCTGTGCCATATGTGAGGCGATAGAAAATTGAGAGTGAGTTGGACAGGTTGTTAAGAGAGGGCATAATTTCGCCCATTGAATTCAATGACTGGGCAAGCCCCATCGTCCCTGTTCTAAAAACGGATGGCTCGGTCAGGATCTGTGGCGGCTACAAGGCCACCATCAACCGAGTGTCCCTTCAGGACCAATACCCGCTTCCGAGAGTGGAGGATCCTTTTGCCACGCTGGCAGGCGGCAAGCTGTTCACCAAGTCGGACCTCACTTCGGCCTACATGACCCAGGAACTGGCAGAAGAATCCAAGCTACTGACCACCATCACCACGCACAAGGGGCTGTTTGTCTACAACAGGTGTCCATTTGGCATTCGTTCAGCAGCCGCTATCTTTCAGAGGAACATGGAAAGCCTGCTCAAATCCATCCCCGGAACAATCGTATTTCAGGACAACATTCTTATCATGGGTCGAGACACCGAGGAACACAATTCACTAAATATATTCAAAAAGGAGTTAGATGAAGTCCTTATTACTAGGGGGATCAAGGGGTATGGCGAGAAAGCAGGAATGGGGTACTGAAGTTGCATGTTCAGCCATGAACTCATTGAATGGCGGTGCAGGCTAGAAGGGCCGAATGGCCTACTCCTGCACCTATTTTCTATGTTTCTATGTAACACCTCCACAACCTGGAGGAGGTGCTTTGCTGACTGGACCATGTAGGCCTGCGACTAAAGCAGGCCAAGTGTGTGTTTTTGGCCCTAGAAGTCGAGTTTTTGGGCAGGAGGGTTGCCGCAGACGGGATCCGGCATACCAAATCCAAAATTGAGGCGATGCTTCGCGCGCCCAGGCCCGGCAACACATCAGAGTTGCGTTCATTTCTGAGACTATTGAACTATTTCAGGAACTTACTACCGAACTTAAGTACATTGCTGGAGCCACTACATGTGCTCCTGCGTAAGGGTTGCGATTGGTTTTGGGGTGGACTGTCAGGAACGAGCTTTCAATCGGGTGCGGAACCTGCTTTGTTCCAATAAGTTATTGACCCTGTACGACCCCTGTAAGAAATTGGTCTTGACATGCGATGCGTCAACCTATGGGGTTGGGTGTGTGCTGCAGCAGAGTAATGATGAGGGCCAACTCCACCCTGTGGCTTATGCCTCCAGATCGCTCTTCCAAGCAGAAAGGGTTATGGGATGGTTGAAAAGGAAGCACTCGCATGTGTCTACAGGGTGAAAAAGATGGACCAGTACCTTTTTGGCAGAAGGTTCGAGTTCGAAACGGAACACAAGCCGGTAACATCCCTGTTGGCCAACAGCAAAGCTGTCAATGTCAAGATCACATACAGTGATGGGCTCTCACACTGACTGCGTATAACTACACCATACGGCACCGGCCAGGCACCGAAAATTGCGCTGACGCGCTCAGCGGACTTCCACTGGCCACCACTGAGGGGACAGTGGAGCAAAGCATGGAGATGGTCATGGCTGTCGATGCCTTTGACAGCGCAGGCTTCCCCATCACAGCCCACCAGATCAAAACCTGGAAAAACAGAGATCCCTCCTATCTCTGATTAAGAAATGTGTCCTGACTGGGGATTGGGTGCCCACACACGGAGCATGCCCTGAAGAGGTCAGACCGTTTCACAGATGGTTGGATGAACTCTCCATCCAAGCCGATTGCCTACTATGGGGCAGTCGGGTAGTCATGCCCCAGAGGGGTAGGGAAGCATTCATCAGGGAACTCCACAGCGAGCACCCAGGCATCGTGCTTACGAAGGCCATTGCCCGGTCACATGTATGGTGGCCGGGAATTGATGCAGACCTGGAACACTGTTCGCAGGTGCACGACGTGTGCCCAGCTGGGCAATGCCCCCAGGGAGGCCCCACTCAGCCCTTGGCCCTGGCCCACCAAGCCATGGTCACGCATTCACGTAGACTACGCAGGCCCGCTCATGGGAAAAATGTTCCTCATTGTTGTTGATGCGTACTCGAAATGGATCGAGTGCATCATATTGAATTCGTGCACAACATCCACCACAGTGGAAAGTTTGCGTGCGGTCTTTGCGACCCACGGCTTGCCGGATATCCTCGTTAGCGACAACGGCCCGTGTTTCACTAGCTATTAATTCCGGGAGTTCATGTCGGGTAATGGCATCAAACATGTCAGGACAGCGCCGTTCAAGCCGGCTTCCAATGGCCAGGCGGAACGTGCGGTCCAAATCATAAAGCAAGGCATGCTCCGGATTCAAGGACCCTCCCTTCAATACCGTCTATCGCGCCTCCTGCTGGCCTACAGGTCCCGACCGCACTCGCTCATGGGAGTCCCGCCAGCGGAACTACGCATGAAATGTACACTAAAAACTTGGCTGTCCCTCATTCATCCTGTCCTGTCAGACATTGTTGAGGGCAAGCGCCAGTCCCAAAATGAGTGCCACGACCGTAACTCAAAGGGGAGATGGATATAAATCGATGACCCTGTATTTGTTCTTAAACGATGTGGGGCCCAAGTGGCTCGAGGGTACTGTAATTGGTAAAGAGGGGAATAGGGTCATAGTGGTCAGACTCAACAATGGGCAGATATGCCGCAAGCATCTGGACCAAGTCAAAAAAAGGTTCAGCATGGACACTGAGGAACCTGAGGAAAATCATGAGATGCTGCCCACATCACTGCCAGTGAACGAGCAAAAAGCACCGTCAGCAGCATACACAGTCCCTGCGGTCAGCCCGGACAAGCCGGAATCACCACAGGTGACAGAGACGCATGCCAAAGCTCAACAACCAGAGCCCCAACTGCGGCGCTCCACGAGAGAGCATCGACTGCCTGAAAGACTCAATCTTTGACCCAAAGGCGTTGGGGGGAGGTGATGTCATGCTTGTAACCTCACATAACTGTAACCTTTATGTAACAACACTGTGCACTGTATACACCTGAGAAATGCACACCTTGACCACAGGGGGTGAACTTGTGGGAGACACTCCTCACCTGGTCATCCAGGTATGTAAATGGTGGTCCCACACAGGGTCATCACTTTTTGGTCCTGTAAATAAAGGTACAGGTCACAGAGTGACCTTGTCTCAAGTATGAGCCTCGTGTTGATTTGCTGTAGTGTGTAAGGACACAACATAGATGAGAGGCACTGTTGGCACGAATACATGACCTCATCTCTCTCATCTGGAGGGAGGAGAGCATGCCAGGAGATCTCAGAGATGCAGTGATCGTGATCATTTTTAAAAAAGGGAACAAGTCCAACTGCGGCAACTACAGAGGAATCTCCCTGGTATCAGCCACTGGGAAAGCTGTCTCTAGAGTCCTCCGCAACTGTCTTCTTCCTGTGGCCGAAGAGCTCCTCCCAGAGTCACAGTGCATTTTTCATCCCCTACAGGGCACAACGGACATGATTTTTGCAGCACACCAGCTGCAGGAAAAATGCAGGGAAATGAAGGCTCATGTACATGGCCTACTTTGACCGATCAAAGGCCTTTAACACTGTCAACCGCGAGGGTCTATGGAGCATCCTCCTCCATTTCGTATGCCCCCAAATGTTCGTCAACATCCTCTGCCTGCTCCACGATAACATGCAGGCCAAGATCCTTACCAATGGATCCATTACAGACCCAATCCACGTCCGGACCAGGTTCAAACAGGGCTGCATCATTGCCCCAACCCTCTTCTCAATCTTCCTCGCTGCCATGCTCTACTTCAGTCAACACGCTCCTCGCTGGAGTGGAACTAAACTACAGAACCAGTCGGAACCTGTTCAACCTTCGCCATCTCCATGCCAGGTCCAAGACCAACCCAACCTCTGTCGTTGAGCTACAGTATGTGGATGACGCCTGCGTCTGCGCACATACAGAGGCTAAACTCCAGGACAATAGTCGACGTATTTACTGAGGCATACGAAAGCATGGGCCTTACGCTAAACATCCATAAAACAAAGGTCCTCCACCAGCCTGTCCTTGCCGCACAGCACTGCCCCCCAGTCATCAAGATCCATGGCGTGGCCCTGGACAACGTGGACCATTTGCAATACCACGGGAGCCTCTTATCAACAAGAGCAGACATTGATGACAAGATTCAACACCACCTCCGGTGCGCCAGTGCAGCCTTCGGCCGCCTGAGGAAAAGAGTGTCCGAAGACCAGGCCCTCAAATCTACCACCAAGCTCATGGTCTACAGGACTGTAGTAATACCCGCCCTCCTGTATGGCTCAGAAACATGGACCATGTACAGTAGACAACTCAAATCGGTGGAGAAATACAACTATGATGTCGTCACAAGATCCTACAAATCCCCTGGGAGGACAGAAGCACCAAAATTAGCGTCCTCGACCAGGCCAACATCCCCAGCATTGAAGCACTGACCACACTTGATCAGCTCCAATGGGCAGGCCACATTGTCCGCATACCAGACACTCTACTCGGAACTCCTTCAAGGCAAACGAGCCAAAGGTGGGCAGAGGAAACGTTACAAGGACACCCTCAAAGCCTCCCTGAAAAAGTGCAATATCCCCACCGACACCTGGGGGTCCCTGGCCAAAGACCACCTTAAGTGGAGGAAGTGTATCCGGGAGGGTGTTGAGCACCTCGAGTCTCATCCCGGGAGCATGCAGAAATCAAGCGCAGGTAGCGGAAAGAGTATGCGGAAAATCTTACCCTTACCCTCAACGACTATGGAGTGGAGGGTAGCCAATGTAACCCCACTTTTTAAAAAAGGAGGGAGAGAGAAAACAGGGAATTATCGACCAGTCAGCCTGAAATCGGTAGTGGGTAAAATGATGGAATCAATTATTAAGGATGTCATTGCAGCGCATTTGGAAAGAGGTGACATGATAGGTCCAAGTCGGCATGGATTTGTGAAAGGGAAATCATGCTTGACAAATCTTCTGGAATTTTTTGAGGATGTTTCCAGTAGAGTGGACAAGGGAGAACCAGTTGATATGGTGTATTTGGACTTTCAGAAGGCTTTCGACAAGTCCCACACAAGAGATTAATGTGCGAAGTTAAAGCAGATGGGATTGGGGGTAGTGTGCTGACATGGATTGAGAACTGGTTGACAGACAGGAAGCAAAGGAAGTAAAGGAAGGAGTAAATGGGTACTTTTCAGAGTGGCAGGCAGTGACTAGTGGGGTACCGCAAGGTTCTATGCTGGGGCCCCAGCTGTTTACATTGTACATTAATGATTTAGACGAGGGGATCAAATGTAGTATCTCCAAATTTGCGGATGATACTAAGTTGGGTGGCAGTGTGAGCTGCGAGGAGGATGCTAGGAGGCTGCAGAGTAACTTGGATAGGTTAGGTGAGTGGGCAAATGCATGGCAGATGAAGTATAATGTGGATAAATGTGAGGTTATCCACTTTGGTGGTAAAAACAGAGAGACAGACTATTATCTGAATGGTGACAGATTCGGAAAAGGGGAGGTGCAACGAGACCTGGGTGTCATGGTACATCAGTCATTGAAGGTTGGCATGCAGGTACAGCAGGCGGTTAAGAAATGGCATTTTGGCCTTCATAGCGAGGGGATTTGAGTACAGGGGCAGGGAGGTGTTACTACAGTTGTACAGGGCCTTGGTGAGGCCACACTTGGAGTATTGTGTACAGTTTTGGTCTCCTAACCTGAGGAAGGACATTCTTGCTATTGAGGGAGTGCAGCGAAGGTTCACCAGACTGATTCCCGGGATGGCGGGACTGACCTATCAAGAAAGACTGGATCAACTGGGCTTGTATTCACTGGAGTTCAGAAGAATGAGAGGGGACCTCATAGAAATGTTTAAAATTCTGATGGGTTTAGACATGTTAGATGCAGGAAGAATGTTCCCAATGTTGGGGAAGTCCAGAACCAGGGAACACAGTCTAAGGATAAGGGGTAAGCCATTTAGGACCAAGATGAGGAGAAACTTCTTCACCCAGAGAGTGGTGAACCTGTGGAATTCTCTACCACAGAAAGTTGTTGAGGCCAATTCACTAAATATATTCAAAAAGGAGTTAGATGAAGTCCTTACTACTAGGGGGATCAAGGGGTATGGCGAGAAAGCAGGAATGGGGTACTGAAGTTGCAAATTCAGCCATGAACTCATTGAATGGCGGTGCAGGCTAGAAGGGCCGAATGGCCTACTCCTGCACCTATTTTCTGTGTTTCTAGGTTTCTATGGTGGGCCAGGGCCAAGGGCTGAGTGGGGCCTCCCTGGGGGCATTTCCCAGTTGAGCACACGTCGTGCACCTGCGAACACAGTGTTCCAGATCTGAATCAATTCCCGGCCACCAAATGTGTGACCGGGCAATGGCCTTCATCAGCACGATGCCTGAATACTCGCTGTGGAGTTCCCTGATGAAAGCTTCCCTGCCCCTCTGGGGCATGACTACCCGGCTGCCCAATAGTAGGCAGTTGGCTTGGATGGCGAGCTCATCCATCCGCCTGTGAAACGGTCTGACCTCCTCAGGGCATGCTCCGTGTGCGGGCGCCCAATCCCCAGTCAGGACACATTTCTTAATCAAAGAAAGGAGGGGATCTCTGTTGGTCCAGATTTTGATCTGGCGGGCTGTGATGGGGGAGCCTGCGCTGTCAAATGCATCAACGGTCATGATCATCTCAGTGCTTTGCTCCTCTACCCCCTCAGTGGTGGCCAGTGGAAGCCTGCTGAGCGCGTCAGCGCAATTTTCGGTGCCGGGCCGGTGCTGGATGGTGTAGTCATACGCAGCGAGCGTGAGAACCCATCGCTGTATGCGGGCTGATGCATTGGCATTGACAGCCTTGCTATCTGACAACAGGGATGTTAACGGCTTGTGGTCCGTTTCTAATTCGAATCTCCTGCCAAAAAGGTACGAGTGCATCTTTTTCACCCCATAGACACATGCGAGTGCTTCCTTCTCAACCATCCCATATCCACGTTCTGCTTGAGAGAGCGACCTGGAGGCATAAGCCACAGGTTGGAGTTGCCCCTCAGCATTGCACTGCTGCAACACGCACCCAACCCCATAGGACGATGCATCACATGTCAGAACCAATTTCTTACAGGTGTTGTACAGGGTCAACAACTTATTTGAACAAAGCAGGTTACGCACATGATTGAAAGCCCGTTCCTGACAGTCCCTCCAAAACCAATCACAACCCTTATGCAGGAGCACGTGTAGCGGCTCCAACAATGTGCTTAAGTTCGGCAGAAAGTTCCCGAAATAGTTCAAGAGTCCCAGAAATGAACAGAACTCCGATGTGTTGCAGGGCCTGGCTGCTCGTCGAACCGCCTCTGTTTTGGATTCGGTGGACCGAATCCCGTCTGCAGCAACCCTCCTGCCCAGAAACTCGACTTCTGGAGCCAAAAACACAAACTTAGGCTTCTTAAGTCGCAGGCCTACCCTGTCCAGTCGGCATAGCATCTCTTCCAGGTTGTGGAGGTGTTCCTCGGTGTCCCGACCCGTGATGAGGATATTGTCCTGGAATACAATCATTCCATGAATGGATTTGAGCAGGCTTTCCATGTTTCTTTGAAAGATCGCGGCCGCTGATCGAATGCCAAACAGGCACCTGTTGTAAACAAACAGTCCCTTGTGCGTGGTGATGGTAGTCATTAGTTTGGATTCGTCAGCCAGTTCTTGGGTCATGTAGGCTGAAGTAAGGTCCAACTTGGTGAACAGCTTGCCGACTGCCAGCGTGGCAAAAAGATCCTCTGCTCTCGGAAGCGGATATTGGTCTCGTAGGGACACTCGGTTGATAGTGGCCTTGTAGTTGCCACATATCCTGACCGAGCCATCCGCTTTTAGGAAGGGAACAATGGGGCTCGCCCAGTTGCTGAATTCAAAGGGCGAGATGATGCCCTCTCTCAGCAAATGGTCCAATTTGCTTTCAATTTTCTTCCGCATCACATACGGCACCGCTCTGGCTTTGTGGTTCACTGGTCTGGTGTCCGGGGTGATGCGAATCACTGCTTTGGTACCTTTGAACGTCCCGGCGCCAGGTTGGAATAGCGACACAAATTGCTGTAGGACCTGTGAGCATGAACTTCGCTCCACAGATGACACTGCATGTACATCCCCCCATTTCCAGTTCAACTCAGCTAACCAGCTCCTTCCCAACAGTGCGGGACCATTGCCCGGGACAATCCAATGCGTCAGCTGGTTCACTAACCCATTGTGTGTGACCACCAACATTGCACTGCCTAGCACTGGAATGATTTCTTTGGTGTATGTCCGTTATTGAGTCTCAATGCATTCTAATTTGGGTCTGCTGGCTTTGAGTGGCCATAGCTTTTCGAATTGTTGAACGCTCATGAATGACTGGCTGGGCCCCCATGTCCAGCTCCATGCATACGGGGATGCCATTTAATAGGACCTTCATCATCATAGGTGACATTTTGGTATATGAGCTGTGAATGTTTGCCACATGAACCCGCTGAACTTCAGCATCCATTGATTTGCTCCACGCATCATCCTGCCTTGCAGACCCCTCTTCTGGTCTATCCGCCTCATAAATTAGCCTGGTTGCAGGCCTCCTGCACATTCTAGCTAAATGGCCAGTGATGTTACAATTTCTACAGGTGAACTGTTGAAACCTGCAAGTCCGAGCGGCATGTCTGCTCTCACATCTCCAGCATGAGCTGAGATTCCCATTGTTGTGAACAAAAGAGCTGTTACCAGGCATTCCTCGCTGATTGTCCCTTTGAAATTGATGGGATTGAAGGCCGATAAATCCCCAGGTTCTGATGGACTGCATCCCAGAGTACTTAAGGAGGTGGCCTTGGAAATAGCGGATGCATTGACAGTCATTTTCCAACATTCCATTGACTCTGGATCAGTTCCTATCGAGTGGAGGGGAGCCAATGGAACCCCACTTTTTAAAAAAGGAGGGAGAGAGAAAACAGGGAATTATAGACTGGTCAGCCTGACCTCAGTAGTGGGTAAGATGATGGAATCAATTATTAAGGATGTCATAGCAGCGTATTTGGAAAGAGGTGACATGATAGGTCCAAGTCAGCATGGATTTGTGAAAGGGAAATCATGCTTGACAAATCTTCTGGAATTTTTTGAGGATGTTTCCAGTAGAGTGGACAAGGGAGAACCATTTGATGTGGTATATTTGGACTTTCAGAAGGCTTTCGACAAGGTTCCACACAAGAGATTAATGTGCAAAGTTAAAGCACATGGGATTGGGGGTAGTGTGCTGACATGGATTGAGAAATGGTTGTCAGACAGGAAGCAAAGAGTAGGAGTAAATTGGTACTTTTCAGAATGGCAGGCGGTGACTAGTGGAGTACCGCAAGGTTCTGTGCTGGGGCTTCAGCTGTTTACACTGTATATTAATGATTTAAACGAGGGGATTAAATGTAGTATCTCCAAATTTGCAGATGACACTAAGTTAGGTGACAGTGTGAGCTGCGAGGAGGATGCTATGAGGCTGCAGAGCGACTTGGATAGGTTAGGTGAGTGGGCAGATGCATGGTAGATGAAATATAATGTGGATAAATGTGAGATTATCCACTTTGGTGATAAAAACAGAGAGACAGACTATTATCTGAATGGTGACAGATTAGGAAAAGGGGAGGTGCAACGAGACCTGGGTGTCATGGTACATCAGTCATTGAAGGATGGCATGCAGGTACAGCAGGCGGTTAAGAAAGCAAATGGCATGTTGGCCTTCATAGCGAGGGGATTTGAGTACAGGGGCAGGGAGGTGTTGCTACAGTTGTACAGGGCCTTGGTGAGGCCACACCTGGAGTATTGTGTACAGTTTTGGTCTCCTAACCTGAGGAAGGACATTCTTCTTATTGAGAGAGTGAAGCGAAGGTTCACCAGACTGATTCCCGGGATGGCGGGACTGACCTATCAAGAAAAACTGAATCAACTGGGCTTGTATTCACTGGAGTTCAGAAGAATGAAAGGGGACCTTATAGAAACGTTTAAAATTCTGATGGGTTTAGACAGGTTAGATGCAGGAAGAATGTTCACAATGTTGGGGAAGTCCAGAACCAGGGGTCACAGTCTAAGTATAAGGGGTAAGCAATTTAGGACCGAGATGAGGAGAAACTTCTTCACCCAGAGAGTGGTGAATCTGTGGAATTCTCTACCACAGAAAGTTGTTGAGGCCAATTCACTAAATATATTCAAAAAGGAGTTAGATGTAGTCTTTACTACTGAGGGGATCAAGGGGTATGGCAAGAAAGCAGGAATGGGGTACTGAAGTTACATGTTCAGCCATGAACTCATTGAATGGCGGTGCAGGCTAGAAGGGCCGAATGGCCTACTCCTGCACCTATTTTCTATGTTTCTATGTTTCTATGACTGCTCTTGAGCACCCTGTTAGTGGGTGTCAATGGCCCCATCCCAGAACGCATTGTCCACTGGGATGGGGTAAATGTCCGTTCAGCCTGCCATTGTCTGTGTTGAAAACCTGTTGTGGAGTCTGTTGCTACCTGGGGCGTGTCGAACTGCCCTTGCCTGCCTGCTGGACTCTGAGTCGCATTTATGATATTGACCCTCTGATCCATCAGAGTTGGAGTCAGAGTTGCGCGCGTATATTATCTTGGTTGCCTCCTACCCCATATTAAAAATCTGAGCCAACAACGCCACCGCTTCCAAGGTCAAGTCCTTGGTCTCGATTAACTCTCTGAAAATCCCAGCATGACCGATGCCCTCAATAAAGAAATCCCTTAGCATCTCCCCCCTGCAGGCGTCTGTGAACTTACAGAGGCTGGCCAAGTGCTGGAGGTCCGCAACGAAGTCCGGTATGTTCTGTCCTTCCCGACGTCGGTGGGTATAAAATCTGTGTCGAGCCATGTGTATGCTGCTCGCCGGTTTGAGGTGCTCACCGATTAGCTTGCTGAGCTCTTCAAAGGTTTTGTCCGCCGGCTTCTCGGGTGCTAGCAGGCCTTTCATGAGCGCGTAAGTCTTAGATCCACAGCTGGTCAGTAGATGAGCCCTTCGCTTGTCGACTGCTGCATCTCCCAGCCAGTCCTTCGTGACAAAACTCTGCTGAAGCCTCTCAATGAAATCGTCCCAGTCCTCACCAACACAGTACCGTTCCTCTGTGCTACCGGTGGCCATTCTCGTGGGTCGTTGATTCCCGTTTCTCTTCGCCACTGTAAAGTCCTTACACAATACCACAAATCCACACGAGGCACATTCTATGGACAAGGTCACTCTGTGACCTGCACCTTTATTCACAGGACCAAGAAGTGATGACCCTGCGTGGGACCTCCGTTTATATACCTGGATGACCAGGTGAGGAGTGTCTCCCACAAGTTCACCCCCTGTGGTCAATGTGTGCATTTCTCAAGTAAATACAGTATTGCAGTGTTGTTGCATGAAGGTTACATACATGACACACACGACCAATTTTTGTTGGATTGTTCCCTGACATGGCTTCAGCCATCTCAATTGCCGCTGTGTTCTCGCCTTGCTTTTGCTGATGAAGTGCGGGAAACCCATGGACCCAAAGTTAAAGTTGAAAACCCATGTCACTATTGCTGTAATTGAGCGATTAACATATGTTAAGTGACAACCAGACTCCCCCGAGAAGGTTACCCACTCGCCTAATGCGCTGCAGTGAAATGCAGAAGTCGGCGGGTTGGAGCCAGCTTCCCGACACACTGGCAATTTCACCAGTTTTAACCATCCACCTGCTCCCAAACCCAAGCACTCCTGTTCATTAAAATCCAGGCCATTATATCTGTGAGGCCTGGATCTTAAATATCATTAAATTATGCAATATTGTTACCTTGTTTTATTCATATGATATTTTTTCTCTGGTAAATTTGCTACATTACATAACTGTTACAGTAACGCTGTTGTGGGATTACAGCAAGCATCAGAAATTAGCATTATCATTAGCTTGGCCGCAGGAGATTTACAAGTATTATAATAATATATTCTGTGTTACATGTCGGAACACCCATGCTGTTATAGAACAGTGTACGGCTTTAAAACATTCTAATGCCTCTATTTTCAGGACTGCACTTACTTCACGTTTCGAACAATCCTTGTTTTCATTTCTGACCTCTTGCATTTTCTTTATTGCCCCTCTTCTACCAACACACCTTTTTCTTATTTTTTTCTTGTATGGATTTTTCCCATGCCTTTCACCATCTTAACTGTTTACAATTTCAGATTTACGTTCTTTTTTTCAAGAATCTGCCCACCTGTTTTAAGTTCATCTGTGCAGCTCATTATTCCCCAGCTGAATGGGTGAGCAGGTGGCCTCTGGTCCTCATCAAGTTTATTTTTCAACCTGGTCAGTAGGATGTGAATGAAAGGTTAACCACATCAACATAACTCATCCTCTAATTTTCCCTTATGGCTGAGATCAGGAACTCACCATATGGCAAATGAAGGCACAAATTAACATTGTGACTTGTATTGGGGTATCATTATATGGCCAGCAGGCCAACAGTGGCCCTTAATAGCCACTGCAGCAGCTCGTGAACTGGATGTAATGGAATTTCATTATTCTGCCCACCAATAGTTAAAATGCCAGAACTATATGCTGATGGTTAAAGCGATGGGAACTTCATGCCTTCCCACCTGAGAATCATGATCGCCTATCTTCACTCTAGCAGTAAATTCTGGCTTCATAGTTTTCTTTTGCTTTCACATGTTACACAGCAAGGCTTATGGAAATGCAGCTCTCCCAGAATTTATAGCACCAGTGACAGTCTTCTATTAAAACTGTGGGTCAATGTAATAGAGGATCTCTACCAGCACAAGATTCTGGATAAGTCCTGCTTCCGTAGCAATTCTAGATCTTCCGTGAAAGAAAGCAAAAGAAAATAATGTTGATAGTAGCACTCTCACACACGGCTAAGGGGGCTACTGAAGAAAGAAATAGAAAAGAAGAAAGAAACAATGCAGAGAAAACAAAAATTAAGAGAAAAAAAAGAGATAGAAAAGAGACAATGGGGTAGAATTTCTGCAGAGCTCTACCCGCTGTAACTTCAGTAGAAAACCAGGAGAAATCTTGAAGAAAAAGCCATTTACGTTGTGTCGGTAGGTTTTCCGTGGATCTCTTGATGAAGTTATGGCAGGCGATTGGGAGAATCTCCATTGAAATTTCTGGTGAATGTGAGTTCAAAAGAATTAGGGCCCGAACTTGGTCAATGCGAAGGCCCACCCAAATGCTGTCTAAAGAGACCTGGCAGTACTTTGCCAGGAAGATTCCTCTAAAAGATATGCCAGTACCGCCCAGCGGCAAAGAAACGACTTACGCCATGAATCTGGGCGGCAGCAGGCGGGAGCTCCCAATCTCGGCGGCAAATGCAATCTTCGCCAAAGTGCCGCCGAGGATTGAGTCAGGCCCAGGGATGGGAGAACACATAAAAATAAAAATTTGCAAAAAAACAAAATCCACTGGAAAACCTTCAGGGGACCCCATCCACCTAAATCACTGAAAAATAAATAAATAAAATAAATTTACTAACCTTTTTTTTGCAGGTCGTTTTACTTACCATTGAGGTTAGACCTGCATTCACACAACGGTCCTTCCCCCTGCTGCAGCCGACTCCCGCCCGGAGCAATCTGACATTTACGCGCCTTGTGCGTCAGAGGGCGGTTCCCAGCGGTCCTCCCTTCCTGCCGGCGGGAGGTCTAGAGTAAACTGTCACCGAGGGGAGACCGCCCAAAAAACTCGGCAGCAGCCAGCGGCAGTAAGGCCACTAAGTTCGGGCCCTAAGAATTGAACTTCTGCTGCACCAAAGCACTTCACATGCAAAGAATTACAGTGGCTGGTTGTTATGTAGGAAAATAGAGTGAATGATGACAGAATGGGATATGAGGGAAAGGGTGAGACAAGTATAAACCAAAGTTGCTTTTATAGTGCACTAAAATAGAGTTTCCCCAACTGAGTGGCACTACCAGGTTATCAGGAGGGGCACGATGTGTTGGGGCTTGCTCCTACTGTCATTGAGAGGAAGCACACTGGGGACGTGCTGCTGGACAAAACAGAGTGGATGCACATTGACGCTTTGCCCTTATCATAGAGGAAAGAGCAAAAATATAATGGGAGAATGCAGCAATTATATGAAGAGTACAGGAAAAGTCTGATAATGTTGCAGGAGCGTCGGGAGTGTGACCTTTACAGTTGCTGATGTGTCTTTTGTTCGATGAATGCTCACAGCCCACACCATGCACCAGTGAAGGTAACTCAATCCTGGAGATCAAAGCCCACCAGTAATAAAGGCCACACAGCAATAGCCCCTGAAATCAAACTCTGCACACAACTTTCCACTATGATCGCTATCTCCCAAAAATGGGCAATATTTCTGGCCTTTGTTTATTTTTCAGGATCGCTGGAATATCGCCTATTTTAAAGACCGCTAGTTTTGACTTTTTAATTTGGGCGATAGCCTTAGCGATATGAAATGGGCCTTAACGATGTGAAATGGGCCTTAGCGATGTATTCAGTCATGCAAGGTTGGCATCCATAGCAACAGGTGTTCTGCACATGCGCGTTTCTTTTAGCAAAGAAATTTGCCCGCGATTCAGGAATTATGGGGTCATCTGCACATGCTCAGAAGAGTCAAAGAGCGTGAGCGAGAGAAGGAGTGAGAAAGAAGCAGTCATCTGAGTTGATCATTGATTTAGTTGTAATTTGAGCATTGTCTCTGTTCTCTAAACTTGAGTCTTAAATCTTGGAGGTGTTTATATTATTTTTACTCAAAAATATCGAGCGATACATGTGTGCAGAAGGAGGAGCTGTCAGGGAGAAGGAGGGCAAAAGCCTTTTCCGATGAAGCAAATGAGGCCCTCGTCCATGAGATGGAACGTTGGTGGGGACAATTAACCCGGGGTGAGTGTGGGAAACCTCCCGCCCGCACCTATCAAAAACTATGGGGCAATATCGCCGATACTGTTTCCTCAGTGTCCCACGATAGACATGCAAGAGGTGGAACAGCCTGGTTGCTTCGGCAAGAGTAAGTATTAACTTATGAGATTTTAATTTGTAATGATCCACTGAATTAATTAGAATGTAAATCTGCCGGATTATAATTAAGATGGGTAATCTTGCGTGGCTTCCCTGCTCAGATTTGGACTGGGGTCGGAACCTGCGCTCTTTAACTCTAACTTTGCTTAGATGCCTTACATTTAATGAACAGTATTAAATATTATTATTGAAAGGAATGACTGGAAACAGACAGACCGCAAACATTTGGCATTTTTACCACTTTAGTTTAGAAGAAAAATTTTTGTGTGCTGTGAGAAAGTCTTTAACTTGGGCACCGTCTCCTTTTTGGTTAAGTTGGTGGGCGGGGCATGACTGAGCACTGAGGGGTCTGGTCACCTTTACCCAGACTGTGTGAGTCTCTCTGGCTGCTGTCATTCATACAGTGACCCAGCCTGGACTGGGGGAGAGCTGCCTTGGCTCACTGTCTGCTCTGGGACACTTTGGGACATTAGCTCCAGCCACACGGAGGTCTCCGAGCACAGCCCATGGACACAGTGCTCCCTCCCATTAGACATAGAAACATAGAAACATAGAAAATAGGTGCAGGAGTAGGCCATTTGGCCCTTCGAGCCTGCACCACCATTCAATGAGTTCATGGCTGAACATGCAACTTCAGTACCCCATTCCTGCTTTCTCGCCATACCCCTTGATTCCCCCTAGTAGTAAGGACTACATCTAACTCCTTTTTGAATATATTTAGTGAATTGGCCTCAACAACTTTCTGTGGTAGAGAATTCCACAGGTTCACCACTCTCTGGGTGAAGAAGTTTCTCCTCATCTCGGTCCTAAATGGCTTACCCCTTATCCTTAGACTGTGACCCCTGGTTCTGGACTTGCCCAACATTACACTCCTGTCATTGCCGAACTCACCAGCGGCCCTGATTCTAACCCCTGGGGGACGTCCATCGATTCAAATAAACCACCTAATACCTCCCCTCAGGCACCGAATGGCATCACCCGTGGATGGGGTGCTTCCTGGAGATTGTACGCGAGATGTTTGGTGTCAAGCATTAGTTCCTAAACACGATCTTATTAAATATTTTCTCTGAACGTAGATGTTATAACCATGCATCCATTGTGGATACAAACCGTATTAGCGTATAATATTAGACTCTGTTGTCTTTCCGTAATAGTACCTAGTCAATTAGCTTATGCCATGCTCTTGTCATGTTTGCAGAGGAAGATATCTAAGGATGGGACAGAGCAGAGGCGTACCGGAGGAGGCACTACTGAACTGCAGCCGCTCACCGACTTGGAGGAATGTGCTGCAGCACTATTGGGCAGCCGCACTCGTTCTGCTACCCATGGTGGTGCAGATCCTGTTGTTGCACCACCTAAGTAATGTGTAAAGCAGTGGTAAACCAGTGGGAATTTAATGTAATTTAATGGCATTTGATTATAATATATGAATGATGTCATGTTATACATGCAGCTTCTGTACTTCTCTCAGGTCAAGAACATAAGAACATAAGAAATAGGACCAGGAGTAGGCCATTTAGCCCCTCGAGCCTGCTCTGCCATTCAATAAGATCAGGGCTCATCTGATCATGGACTCAGCTCCACTTCCCTGCCCACTCCCCATAACCCTTTACTCCCTTATCGCTCAAAAATCTGTCTATTTCTGCCTTAAATATATTAAATGACCCAGCCGCCACAGCTCTCTGGGGCAGAGAATTTCATAGATTTGCAATCATATGATTTAATCGTGTGTAACGTCTCCAGTTCACATTTATTACAATAGTGTTGCTTCTCGTACATATGCCAACGCAGCGCAAGCATTCTCATGTCAACCCTTCTCTTCTAATAACCTCAGTTATGTTTTGCAGCTGCCCAGATTCCTAAGGCGCAAAGGGAGGCCCCTCCAAGAACGCCTTTGCCGTTGCAGATGGTCATCACCATGGATGCAGAAGACAAAACAACCAAGGAGACAAAAGATGAACACCTGTCATCTGTGGTACCTGTGGCCAGGTCTTCATCCACAGATGAAGTAGTGGGGTCAAGCGGCTTGCAGCAGGCCACTACAAGGCGTCCAGTGCCCACGCCGACCCCACGGAGGTTGAGTCGGCGAGGTAGGCACGTGCTGCGACGGGCAGATCCAAATGAGGACATGGTCTCACTGTCAAGGGCAAGCGTGGACATAGGCCAAGAGCTCCTCCAGGCGCTTGGTGGGTTGACCAAAAACATTGCCACAATGTCCGCATGACTAACGGAGGGCATGGATCGGATAGTTGTGGCAATGGGGCAAACGACCGACGCTGCCATTCATTATATCTCAAGTGTAAACCAAAGAGCACAAATGTTTATTTTTCCCATAAGAACCTTTCGTAAAGTACAGATAGTACTGTACATTTGGAAAACATGCTTTATATCATCGACTGCACTGCTAATGTCTTTTGTAAATGATTGTTGCAGAGCATGGTTTGTTCCCTGTGTTGGTATCCCAGAATGTGGTGATTTCAACTGTAACAAGCCTGAAATTGGATTGTCATTGCAAAAAAAATTGTATTGCTAAGTTATTACAGGAGATATATCTACCTTTTATACTTTCATAAAAATATTATGGCAACACTGGCAAGAGCTTTATTCACCTTATATAAAGTTTTTAAAGTGTGAAACATAATTTCTTTATTTGACAAACTGGAACATTGTTTTTATTTGATAAGCCAGTACCTGCTCCTGGAGGCTATTTATAGCCAGAGTTTCCACTCCCTGCTCTCTGTAATTCTGTCATTTCCCCATCTCCATTCTAACTGGTGTGGCAGCCAATCATACAATCGTAGAATGGTTACAGCACGGAAGATGGCCATTCGACCGATCAAGGCTGTGCCGACTCTCAGCTAGTCCCACTCCCGTGCCCTTTCCCCATAGCCCTACAAAATGTTTCCTTCAGATACTTATCCAACTCCCTTTGAAAGATAAGATAAGATTGAGTTTGTCTCCACCACCCTTTCAGGTAGTGCATTCCAGAATCCAACCACACGCTGCATAAAAAAGTTTTACCGTACATCGTCTTTGGTTCTTTTGCCAATCACCTTAGATCTGTATCCTCTGGTTCTCGACCCTTAGAATCATAGAAATTTACAGCACGGAAGGAGGTCATTTCGGCCCATCGTGTCCGCGCCAGCTGACCAAGAGCTATCCAGCCTAATCCCACTTTCCAGCTCTTGGTCTGTAGCCCTGTAGGTTACATCACTTTGGGTGGGGCTCAAAACAATTTTTGGTACGTGAAACGAGGTGCACAAGGTTCCTGCATTGGTGACCCTTCCTTGTCGTCTTGCAATGGCCTGATGACAGGACCCATTATACACTGCAGTCAGATGTGGATGGGAAGATATTCCTGATGAAGCAGATGACCTGAGGGACAGATGTGTGTTTCTCGCAACACACTACACATGGCATTAAAATGACACACGCACCAACAGATGGTCAGCAATGTGAGTGTATTTACAAGTGCACAATAACAAAGATTATTACATTTACATAAATTAACAGAAGCAACACTCACCCCTCTACCCGGCACCACAACCTTCCTTTCCTCCCCCTTGCAGCGATGCCCAATGTCCTCTTCCTCCCCATGCCTATACGATGGCATGGTGCTCCCCTGCCCATCACTGCCTCTGGTTGAAGAGGTTGTGCAGGAGGGCAGCAGGATGTCTGCAGACGTATGCGTCTTGGTGAAAAGGTAGGATGGGGGGCCTATAAAAAGGCTGCGAGTTCAGCAGTCGGGAGTTCCTGAGTCGGAGAGGTGGGGGTCTGGGATCGGAGGCCTATAAAAAGGCCGCGAGTTCAGCAGTCGGGAGTTCATGAGTCGGAGAGGTGGGAGTCTGGGGTCGGAGGTCAATAAAAAAACCACAAGTTCAGCAGTTGGGAATTCGTGAGTCGGAGAGGCGGGATTCCGGGGTCGGAGGCCTATAAAAAGGCCGCGAGTTCAGCAGTCGGGAGTTCGTTGAGGTGAGGCGAGAGTCTGGAGTCGGAGGCCTATAAAAAGGCCGCGAGTTCAGCAGTCGGGAGTTCGTTGAGGTGAGGCGGGATTCCGGGGTCGGAGGCCTATAAAAAGGCCGCGAGTTCAGCAGTCGGGAGTTCGTGGTCGCTGAAGCGGGAGTCTGGGGCGGAGGGCTATAAAAAGGCCGTGAGTTCAGTAGTCAGGAGTTCGTTGAGGTGAGGTGGGAGTCCGGGATCGGAGACCTATAAAAAGGCCGCGAGTTCAGCAGTCGGGAGTTCGTGATCGAGGAGGCGGGAGTCCGGGATCGGAGGCCTATAAAAAGACCGCGAGTTCAGCCGTCGGGAGTTCGTTGAGGTGAGGCGGGAGTCTGGGGTCAGAGGCCTATAAAAAGGCCGTGAGTTCAGCAGTCGGGAGTTCGTGAGTCAGAGAGGTGGGATTCCGGGATCGGAGGCCTATAAAAAGGCCGCGAGTTCAGCAGTTGGGAGTTCGTGGTCGCTGAAGCAGGAGTCTGGGGTCGGAGGTCAATAAAAAGGCCGCGAGTTCAGCAGTCGGGAGTTCGTGGTCGCTGAAGCGGGAGTCTGGGGCGGAGGCCTATAAAAAGGCCGCGAGTTCAGTAGTCAGGAGTTCGTTGAGGTGAGGTGGGAGTCCGGGGTCGGAGGCCTATAAAAAGGCCGCGAGTTCAGCAGTCGGGAGTTCGTTGAGGTGAGGCGGGAGTCTGGGGTCAGAGGCCTATAAAAAGGCCATGAGTTCAGCAGTCGGGAGTTCGTGAGTCGGAGAGGCGGGTTTCCGGGATCGGAGGCCTATAAAAAGGCCGCGAGTTCAGCAGTCGGGAGTTCCTGAGTCGGAGAGGCGGGATTCCGGGATCGGAGGCCTATAAAAAGGCCGCGAGTTCAGCAGTCGGGAGTTCGTGGTCGCTGAAGCGGGAGTCAAGGGTCGGAGGACTATAAAAAGGTCGCGAGTTCAGCAGTCAGGAGTTCGTGAGTCAGAGAGGCAGGAGTCCGGGGTCGGAGTCCGGGGTCGGAGGCCTATAAAAAGGCCGCAAATGCAGCAGTTGGGAGTTCATGAGTTGGAGAGGTGAGAGTCCGGGGTCGTAGGCCTATAAAAAGGCCGCGAGCTCAGCAGTTGGGAGTTCATGATTGAGGAGAACAGTTGGTGCAGCTGCAGGGAGAAGGCAAAAAAGAAGTAGAAAGAAATCGAAAGGTGAAGTCACAGCCAAAGGGGTAAGTGATTGGCTGGTAATTGGTGAGTAGTTTTTCTTTTTCTTTTCTTTATCAGTAAGTAACATTTAGCATTGTTGTTGCCAAATTAAGTTAATCTAAGGGTTAAGTCATGGCAGGAGAGCTCGGACACGTGTTATGCTCCTCCTGCACCATGTGGGAAGTCAGGGACGCTTCCGGTGTCCCTGACGACTACGTGTGCGGGAAGTGCATCCGCCTCCAGCTCCTGACGGACCACATTGCGTCACTGGAGCTGCGGGTGGATTCACTCTGGAGCATGCACGATGCTGAGAATGATGTGAATAGCACATTTAGCAAGTTCGTCTCACCGCAGGTAAAGGTTACACAGCCAGATAGAAAATGGGTGATTAACAGGAAGAGCTGTGCAAGGAAAGTAGTGCAGGGGTCCCTTGCGGTCATCCCCCTGTAAAACAGATACACCGCTTTGGGTACTGTTGAGGGGGTGACTCATCAGGGGAGGGCAGCAGTAGCCAAGTTCATGGCACCGTGGCTGGCTCTGCTGCACAGGAGCGCAGGAAAAAGAGTGCGAGAGCTATAGTGATAGGAGATTCGATTGTAAGGGGAATAGATAGGCGTTTCTGTGGCTGCAACCGAGACCCCAGGATGGTATGTTGGCTCCCTTGTGAAAGGTTCAAGGATGTCTCGTAGTGGGTGCAGGATATTCTAAAAAGGGAGGGTGAACAGCCAGTTGTCGTGGTGCACATAGGTACCAAAGACATAGGAAAAAATGGAATGAGGTGATACGAGATGAATTTAGGGAGCTAGGAGCTAAATTAAAAAGTAGGACCTCAAAAGTAGTAATCTCAGGATTGCTACCAGTGCCACGTGCTAGTCAGAGTAGGAATCGCAGGATAGCCCAGATGAATACGTGGCTTGCAGAGTGGTGCAAAAGGGAGGGAATCAAATTCCAGGGACATTGGAACCGGTTCTGGGGGAGGTAGGACCAATACAAACCGGACAGTCTGCATCTGGGCAAACCCGAACCAATGTCCTAGGGGGAGTGTTTGCTAGTGCTGTTAGGAAGGAGTTAAACTAACATGGCAGGGGGATGGGAACCTATGCAGGGAGACAGAGGGAAATAAAACGGAGACAGAAGCAAAAGATAGAAAGGAGAATAGTAAAAGTGGAGGGCAGAGAAACCCAAGGCAAAAAACAAAAAGGGCCACATTACAGCAAAATTCTAAAGGGGCAAAGTGTGTAAAAACACAAGCCTGAAGGCTCTGTGCCTCAATGCGACAAGTATTCAGAATAAGGTGGACGAATGAACTGCGCAGACAGTAGTTAACGGATATGATGTAATTGGCATCACGGAGACATGGCTCCAGGGTGACCAAGGCTGGGAACTCAATATCCAGGGGTATTCAACATTTAGGAAGGATAGGCAGAGAGGAAAAGGAGGCAGGGTGGCGTTGCTGGCTAAAGAGGAAATTAATGCAATAGTAAGAAGTGACATTAGCTTGGATGATGTGGAATCTGTATGGGTGGAGCTGAGGAATACCAAAGGGCAACAAACGCTAGTGGGAGTTGTGTACAGACCACCAAACAGTAGTAGTGAGGTTGGGGACTGCATCAAACAAGAAATAAGGAATGTGTGCAATAAAGGTACAGCAGTTATCATGGGTGACTTTAATCTACACGTTGATTTGGCTAACCAAACTGGTAGTAATGTGGTGGAGGAGGATTTCCTGGAGTGTATTAGACATGGTTTACTAGACCAATATGTCGAGGAACCAACTAGAGAGCTGGCCATCTTAGGCTAGGTGATGTGTAATGAGAAGGGACTAATTAGCAATCTTGTTGTGCGAGGCCCCTTGGGGAAGAGTGACCATAATATGGTAGAATTCTTTATTAAGTTGGAGAGAGACACAATTAATTTGGAAACTAATTTGGAAACTTAAGGAAAGGTAACTTCGATGGTATGAGGCATGAATTGGCTAGAATAGACTGGCAAATGATACTTAAAGGGTTGACGGTGGATAAGCAATGGCAAACATTTAAAGATCACATGGATGAACTTCAGCAACTGTACATCCCTGTCTGGAGTAAAAATAAAACAGGGAAGGTGGCTCAACCGTGGCAAACAAGGGAAATGAAGGATCGTGTTAAAACCAAGGAAGAGGCATATAAATTGGTTAGAAAAAGTAACAAACCTGAGGACTGGGAGAAATTTAGAATTCAACAGAGGAGGACTAAGGTTTTAATTTAGAGGGGGAAAATAGAGTACGAGAGGAAGCTTGCAGGGAACATAAAAACTGACTGCAAAAGCTTCTTTCAATATGTGAAGAGAAAAAGATTAGTGATGACAAATGTAGGTCGCTTGTAGTCGGATTCAAGTGAATTTATAATGGGGAACAAAGAAATGGCAGATCAACTGAACAAATACTTTGGTTCTGTCTTCACTAAGGAAGACACAAATAACCTTCCAAATGTACCAAGGGACAGTGGGTCTAGTGAGAAGGAGGAACTGAAGGATATCCTCATTATGTGGGAAATTGTGTTAGGGAAATTGATGGGATTGAAGGCCGATAGATCCCCGGGGCCTGATAGTCTGCAGTCCAGAGTACTTAAGGAAGTGGCCCTCGAAATAGTGGATACATTGGTGATCATTTTCCAACAGTCTATCGACTCTGGATCAGTTCCTATGGACTGGAGGGTAGCTAATGTAACACCACTTTTTAAAAAAGGAGGGAGAGAGAAAACGGGTAATTATAGACTGGTGAGCCTGACATCAGTAGTTGGGAAAATGTTGGAATCAATTATTTAGGATGAAATAGCAGCGCATTTGGAAAGCAGTGACAGGATCGGTCCAAGTTAGCATGGATTTATGAAAGGGAAATCATGCTTGACGAATCTTCTGGAATTTTTTGAAGATGTAACTAGCAGAGTGGACAAAGGAGAACCAGTGGATGTGGTGTATTTGAACTTTCAAAAGGCTATTGACAAGGTCCCGCACAAGAGATTGGTGTGCAAAATCAAAGCGCATGGTATTGGGGGTAATGTACTGATGTGGATAGAGAACTGGTTGGCAGACAGGAAGCAGAGTCGGGATAAACGGGTCCTTTTCAGAATGGCAGGCAGTGACTAGTGGAGTGCCTCAGTGCTGGAACCCCAGCTCTTTACAATATACATTAACGATTTGGATAAAGGAATTGAGTGTAATATCTCCAAGTTTGTAGATGACACTAAACTGGGTGGCGGTGTGAGCTGTGAGGGGGACGCTAAGAGCTGCATGGTGACTTGGACAGGTTAGGTGAGTGGGCAAATGCATGGCAGATGCAGTATAATGTGGATAAATGTGAGGTTATCCATTTTAGGGGCAAAAACACGAAGACAGAATATTATCTGAATGGCGGAAGATTAGGAAAAGGGGAGGTGCAACGAGACCTGGGTGTCATGGTTCGTCAGTCATTGAAAGTTGGCATGCAGGTACAGCAGGCGGTGAAGAAGGCAAATGGTATGTTGGCCTTCATAGCTAGGGGATTTGAGTATAGGAGCAGAGAGGTCTTAATGCAGTTGTACAGGGCCTTAGTGAGGCCTCACCTGGAATATTGTTTTCAGTTTTGGTCTCCTAATCTGAGGAAGGACGTTCTTGCTCTTGAGGAAGTGCAGCGAAGGTTCACCAGACTGATTCCAGGGATGGCTGGGCTGTCATATGAGGAGAGACTGGATCAATTGGGCCTTTATTCACTGGAGTTTAGAAGGATGAGAGGGGATCTCATAGAAACATATAAGATTCTGACGGGACTGGACAGGCTAGATGTGGGAAGAATGTTCCCGATGTTGGGGAAGTCCAGAACCAAGGGACATAGTCTTAGGATAAGGGGTAGGCCATTTATGACTGAGATGAGGAGAAACTTCTTCACTCAGAGAGTTGTTAACCTGTGGCATTCCATGCCGCAGAGAGTTGTTGATGCCAGTTCATTGGATATATTCAAGAGGGAGTTAGATATGGCCCTTACGGCTAAGGTGATCAAGGGGTATGGACAGAAAGCAGGAAAGGGGTACTGAGGGAATGATCAGCCATGATCTTATTGAATGGTGGTGCAGGCTTGAATGGCCGAATGGCCTACTCCTGCACCTATTTTCTATGGTTCTATGTTTCTAAGGCGCAGGGATCTCCTGCTCCTCCGGATCTGTCTGCCTTGAGGTTGTGGGGTCTGGGGCTTTCACTAAGCATGCAGAAGCCATTTCTTGCCTCATGGCTTCAACGCTTTCCATTTGTGCTCTAAGACAGTAATGAGCCGGTCCATCCTCTGATCACACTGCTGGGTGAAGGAGGCGATGCTGCCAGCTATCCCAGCCATGGTCTGCAGCATGTCGCGACCTATCTCCACGCCCCTGCTTAATAGCTGCATCATCTGGTTGAGTACAGAGAGCCGTGATGCATCCGCAGGTGGTTGCTCGCTGCTGTTGGGTGCTGGTGCCTTGCTTCCCTTCGAGTCACGGCCTCTGCGCTTGGTTGAGCTTGCATCTGTGGAGTCTGTTGGAAAGCCCAGGAAATCGGAGTCCAACGCCGAGGTTCTGCGGACACTTGGCTCACATGGCAGGAGGCTGATGTCAGCCGCTTCCGGCTCCTCTAGTTCAAGGGGCAGAAAGATGGGCCCTTCTCCGTCATCTCTCTCCTGTTCTTCCTGGCCCTGGGTGGTGGAGGTGGCAGCGGTGGAAATGATTGATTTGGTGGTGGCGGGGGGTGTTGCAGGAAGGATCTGGTGTCTTCAGGTGTGGAGAACGCCGGGGTGGGAGATGCTGGGGTCTGACGACTTCTGTGAAGGCCAGAGGTCAATGGTCTCTCTAGATCCGTGCTGTCCGACTCAGGATCTGCAAGTAGAGGACAACATTTCAGTCTGTGGGGGGGACGGGGGGGCGGGGGGAGGCGTGGAGGTGGTGGTCAAGCTGAGATGTGAGCCATTCCATCCCACATTATGCCATCAAGGAGTTCCATCTGTACATGTCCATAGCAACAATGGGCGACAAAGTGTGTGTTCAACTGTGAGTGCCTTAACATTGCATGAGCATTGCTGACACCAGAGATGGGTATAACCTCACCACACGGCAGCAGCGGATCTGCATCAATGTCTGTGGTTGCACGGCGGCGGTCACCCACCAATGCCACGCACGCTCCTCCAGCCTGGTCAATTCGACCACCTCTTCTGGGCCCCCTCCGGTTGCACTCAGGCTTGCTTGGTTGGCTGCTTGCTTTTTCTGCTCAAAGAAGCGTTGCAGCCTTTAGCCCCTTTGCTGATGCCTCCCACACACACTCCCACACACACACACACATCTGGCGCACGACGTTTTTGGCCTTGGAGAGGAGGGGGGAGAATAAATTTGTACTCACTTTAGCTAACGCCAGCAAATCGTTCTAATGTTTGTGGCATTGGTCCCCATCCTGCTCAATGTTGCCCATTGCAGTCAGCATCTCAGCGATGTCCATCCAAAGACGTCGGTATTGGGCTGGTGGAGGCTTGCCACGCCTGTCCCGGGTGAGTTCGTTGTCCCTGCGCTCCACCTCTGTCACAAGCTCCTCCAATTCCTGTTCATTGAACCATGGAGCTCTGAGCCTGGTTTTGGCCGTCTTCATTGAATGATGAGAGGAATGGCTGCTGAAGAGTTTGTGGGTTTAACTTTTACACACTGCCCCCTCTGCAACTCAGACTGCCCCCTCTCCAATGCCACCTCTCTGCTCTCTAACCTCGAACTCTCTCCTCTCTCCTCTCACACTCACAGGTGAAATAAAGTGCTCTCCTTTATGCATAGTTCCCCAATCAGCCTCTCAGGGCCAGGAAAGGACTACACATCGGATCAAGAAAACTACCAAAAAAACAAAGCCCTCCGAAGATCCCGGAGTGGAGAGGCCTCCAACTGACACAAAGTAGTAATGTCGGCCGCCGAGTCCCGCTCCTGCCCATTCCTGGCCGCTGACTGCTGCCGACTGTCGCTCCCACTGCCACCCACACAACGGTGGCAACAAGGTGGCAAAATTGGACCTTCCACCCGGGGGCTGCCGAGAAATGGGCGGACCGCAGCTGGGACCAAATTCGGGCCCTATATCTCTATTTATGAAGCCCAGGATCCCATATGCCTTTTTAACTACTTTCTCAACCTGCCCTGCCACCTTCAACAATTTGTGCATACATACCCCCAGGTCTCTCTGTTCGTGCATCCCCTTTAGGATTGTACCATTTAGTTTATATGTCTTCTCCTCATTCTTTCTACCAAAATGTGTCACTTCACATCTTTTTGCTTGACACTTTTCAATAAGTGACATTTATCCAGAGATAGAGAGAGAAAAACAAAAGGGAGAGACACAGAGAAAACAAAATGGTCACCGTTCAAATATTTTTCTCATTACTTAGAGATGACACACGTGGCAAATTTTATGAATATGTGCTCCATTAACCTAATGGATGGAAAGGCTTAGGAGGGGGCTGGGGTGGTTGCAAATTTCCAATATGTATCCTCATTGGTTGAGCTTCCTCACAAAGAGCATTAATTTGTAAAATGTAAGCTGTTTCTTCAAAAGGGTGCACACATGGGAAATGTATCTCTAAAGGAGGGCTCAGCAAAACAAAATTTGGGAACCTCTGCACTAAATGATTCAGTATTTGCTGTTTCCCAGCAGAATTATTGGGACTACATTTTTACTGCTTATTCTCATTGCTGTGAAGCTGGAGAAAGAAGAAAGAAAGACTTGGATTTTTATAGTGCCTTTCACGACCACCAGGCGTTTCAAAGCACTTTACAACCAATTAAGTTGTTTTGGAGTGTAGTCACTGTCGTAATGTAGGAAACACTCCACTCATACTCAAGAGCTTGAAAGGAACAATCTTCATAAACCTTCCACTGCCAGCATGGCTTTCAGTACTCAAAAATTTGTCATAGGTATTTTAATCATCAAAATGTGCCTGGTGGTAAAACAGGGTGCCAGAGTTTGTTTCAATTTCAAAAATAAACCTTTTTGGTCGGCTTTTTACCTGCTATTTTATTCTACTGCCAATGAGACCAGCTCTTGAGGAAGTCACTGTGCAAACTGTGGCCTCTAAAGAAGTAGTACTCGGTAAAATAATGGGACTAAAGGTTGACAAGTCCCCTGGACCTGATGGCTTACATCCTAGGGTCTTAAAAGATGTGGCTGCAGAGATAGCAGATGCATTGGTTGTAATTGACCAAAATTCCCTGGATTCTGGGGCGGTCCCAGTGGACTGGAAAACTGCAAATGTAATGCCCCTATTTAAAAAAGGAAGCAGACAAAAAGCGGGAAACTATAGACCAGTTAGCCTAACATCTGTGGTTGGGAAAATGCTGGAGTCCATTATTAAAGAAGCAGTAGAGGACATTTGGAAAAGCATAATACAGACAAGCAGAGTCAACATGGTTTTATGAAAGGGAAATCATGTTTGACAAATTTGCTGGGGTTCTTTGAGGTTGTAACAAATAGGGTGGATAAGAGGGAACCAGTGGATGTGCTCTATTTGGACTTCTAGAAGGCATTCAATAAGGGACCACATAAAAGGTTACGGCACAAGATAAGAGCTCATGGGGTTTGGGGTAGTATATTAGCATGAATAGAGGATTGGCTAACTAACAGAAAACAGAGAGTTGGGATAAATGGGTCATTTTCAGGTTGAAGGGACTGAGTATAATGTAGCCAAGTTTGCTGATGATACAAAGGTGGGTGGGAAAGCAAATTGTGAGGAGGACACAAAAAATCTGCAAAGTGATATAGACAGGCTAAGCGTGTGGGCAAAAATTTGGCAAATGGAGTATAATTTGGGAAAATGTGAGGTCATCCACTTTGGCAGACAAAATAGAAAAGAAAATTATAATTTAAATGGAGGAAAATTGCAAAGTGCTGCAGTACAGAACGACCTGGGGGTCCTTGTGCATGAGATGCAAAAAGTGAGTATGCAGGTACAGCAAGTAATCAGGAAGGCCTTTATTGCAAGGGGGATGGAGTATAAAGGCAATGAAGTCCTGCTACAACTGTATAGGGTATTGGTGAGGCCACACCTACACTACTGCATACAGTTTTGGTCTCTGTATTTACGGAAGGATATATTTGCATTGGAGGCTGTTCAGAGAAGTTTCACTAGCTTGTTTCAGGAGATGAGGGGATTGACTTATGAAGATAGGTTGAGTAGGTTTGGCCTATACTAATTGGAGTTCAGAAGAATGAGAGGTGATCTTATCAAAACATATAAGATAATGAGGGGGCTCAACAAGCTGGATGCAGAGAGGGTATTTCAACTCATAGGGGAAACTAAAACAAGGGGGCATTAGGCTAGACTTTCTCTAAAGCCCCTCTACACCCGATTGCCACCCAGAAAAACCATTAATGTTCTGCAACTAACGCTGGCGAAAATGTCCATAATTAAGGTAAAAAATATCGGCCGCCGAGAAAATGGACCTTGCACCTATATTCTCAGCGGTTAAAGGCAAAACTAGGTGAAACGGGCAGTTCTTACCGGAATGGACGGTAATTAGTAAAATTTAGTCCGAGGTTGCGGTTGGGCCTCGGGAGGGGGGATAACTCAAAAAATATTTTTTCGTTTAAACAGAAAATAAAACGTTATAAAACATTCTCAAGGCATTTTTTAACGAAATCGCCGTTTTAGAATCTTAAAAATAATTTTTAAAAACCTTTAACTTACCTTTGTTTGCAGGGTACTCACCGACCGCCCTGTTCTGGCAGCTTTTCGCAGCGGTTTCCTCGATGGTTTGTATGGGTCCTCCGCTGAGGCAAAACTTAGATCTTGGCGGTTTTCCCGGCAGTGCACGTGGGCGGTTGCTACCCGGCAGTCTTTTCAAAAGGTGGGCAGAAATATTTAAAAAATAAAGAGGAAACTTTCACGGCTTTTCATCAAAGAACAGCTGTCCCGCGAGAAAACTGCCGAAAATGAAGACGAAAGTCGAGCCCATGGTCTCAGAATAAAGGGCCGCCCATTTAATGATGAGGAGGAATTTTTTTCTCTCAGAGGGTTGTAAATCTATGGAATTCTCTGCCCCAGAGCTGTGGAGGCTGGGTCATTGAATATATTTAAGGCAGAGATAGACATATATTTGAGCGATAAGAGAATAAAGGGTTATGGGGAGTGGGCAGGGAAGTGAAGCTGAGTCCATGATCAGATCAGCCATGATCTTATTAAATGGCGGAGCAGGCTCGAGGGGTCAAATGGTCTACTCCTGCTCCTATTTCTTATGTTCTTATGTTCTCAACTAAAAGTTAGTGAGTACACCTGGCCTGTTGTTAACTGAATGGTTTGGTTTATTTGATTCTGTCTGTTGAAGCATCCAGTTCATTCAGGCCTCAGAATCCTACCTCAGGCATACCACCATAATGACCAGACAAAATTAGGATATTAAATCATATCCTCATTTTCTGATTTCATCTTTCTTACCTGTATTAAATGTCACAAAAGAGAGAAATGCTTTTAATAAAATAAATAGACATATACAGAATAATGACATCTAAAAGCTTGAAATGAACGCCTCCAATTCAAAGTTGGCCAGTTCCCATGTTTAATATAACCCATACAAAGCCGCTTTATTTCAAGAAATAATAAAATAAAATGATGATTCTATCATGATGTTATGCTATTTCTATATTTTGTGACTCACACCATGTTGATCTGCTTCAGTATTTTTACTGGGAGATGATCCAGGGTGTGTCCAGCTGTGACTGGTTATAGCTATTTCCTAACAAGAACTGATAGGATGTGATGTGCATCAGTCAGGAATTCTCTTTATGTATGCATGCAACAGTTTAAGAATGTAGCATGCAAAGACCTCCACTGGTGCAAATCGGTGAAACTGGAGAATAGGAAGAATTCCTTTTTTCCATGGATTATGGATACATCCAAGTGTCTCTAAATTGTAGGAAGCAGTTAATAATATTGTAAAATGTTTCTGTCAGGATTTCTTGCATCAAAAGTGACTACTTGAAAAGATGACCTGGAAATGAAAAGATACTGCGTAATATTTGAACATAGGATGTGAATGGAAACCCAAAGGTACATGGAACTGAGAGTCTGCCAAGGACCACAGTTGAAGGAGAGATGGGCTGCACATGACCTTGTGCCTTATTATGAGTATCATTGATATGTTCAAGGCTATGCATATTGACTGTGAAGGGATTCAGTGCTGTCTTCACTCCTTTTCTTGTTCTCCAGCAAAAGATTCCAAGAGTACACTAATTAAGAGGCAAAGTGATCCCAGCTTCCATATAACAAGAGAAAAGGCCCTGGTAAAACAACAACAACTCGCTTTTATATTACGGATTTAACATAGTAAAACCTCCCAAGGCACTTCACACTTAGAATAACACCAGTTTGAGTGTGTTCCATAATAGCAGCACACCTTGGCATGGAGATTAAGAAAGAAAGCAATCACCTTAATAAACTGCTTGGGCTTTGTCATGTATTTAACCATCTTGCAATGACATAGTCATGTAACTGTAACTCATGCACACTGTGCCTGTATCCTAGAAATGCACACCCTGACCACAGGGGGTGAACTTGCAGGAGACACTCCTCACCTGGGTTTCCAGGTATAAAAGGGGAGGTCCCACCCAGGGTCAGGACTCCTTGGTCCTGGCAATAAAGGTGAAAGTCACAGAGTGACCGTGTCTGATATCTATGCCTTGTGTGAGTTTGTAGTAAGGTGCAGGGACACTACAGGCTTTGCTTTTGTCATTCTGATGTCATCTCAGCTCCTTGATGTGTTACTGTCCTATAACACGTATGTTGTAGACCATTTTGTAGCTATGAGTATGCACTTGGCTCCCATGATGGCTCCATGAAATAGTGCACTGAGTAACTAAGTCATAAGAACTAGAAAAGACTCAGTTTCAAGCACCTGACTACATGGTCAGAAAATATTGCACAATGACAACCACATTTCCTGACTGGCAGCACAAAGTCAGAATATAGGTCAGTTCGAGCATAGAACAGTGTCAGCCAGGGTTCAGTTGGTAGCACGCTCACCTCTGAGTCAAAAGGTTATGTGTTCTAACTCCAGGGACTTGAGCACAAAAATCTAGGCTGATACTTCAGTGCAGGACTGAGGGAGTGCTGCACTGTCAGAAGTGCCGTCTTTTGAATGAGAGGTTAAACCGAGGCCCATCTGCTCTCTCAAGGGAGTTATCCCTCAATCAACAACACTAAAACAGATTATCTGATCATTAACACATTGCTGTTTGTGGGAACTAACTGCCATGTTTCCTACAGTACAACAGTGACTATACTTCAAAAATATTTCATTGACTGTAAAGCGCTTTGGGACATTTTATGACAATTACATTTGATGTATATGATAATATGTTGATTTATGCTAGTCTAAAATCTTTAATCCATTCAATGGTTTTCACAACATTTACATAATTTGCTTTGGAGATTTGACTTCTTAATTTATCAGTACTTGCTTTTGAAAAATGTGCCTACATTGTCAAGTGACAACTGCAATTGCCCATGTGTTACTTCTGCCAAGTTATACATGTACAAACATCTGTTGTTACTGAACGATGTATCAAAAAGGAATGTCTGCTGTAAAACAAGCACATCAGTTTCAGAAGTATGAATAAATATCTTTATTGTTTAGAATACAAAAAGTCACTTTATAAGCATGAAATTTCTATGAAGAATCTCTGGGTCACTGTCATTTATGATGTCTGAGGCAGCTCTCACTCCTGGTCAATTATTATTCTTAAAGCTTCTACGCTTTAATTATTCAAGTTTAATTATTTAAGACAGAAAATGTTAGAATGTTCTGCTGTGCAATAGTTCAGTGGGTAAATCCACCACATTTTATGATTCTGGGTCATAAAGATCAGAAAGGACCCACATTCTGTTCCTGGTGTGTGCTGAGCCAATTGGACTCAGCTAGTGGGCCTTAAAGGGTTAGGGTTAGGGTTATTATTTTACATCCTCATGTGAGGGAGGGGGGACATCAGCTCCTGATCACAATGCATGATCTAGTTATGTCTGAACATTGGATGGGAACAGGATTGGGCTTGACTGCAATGCCTCCCTCCATGATCAAGTAGCCCCAGTACACACCATTCAGACTTGCAATGAAGACCAGCTGCTTGGTTGATGTACTACTGCATTTCCAGGACCCATTGAGTCATAATCCAAATGAATCACAGCTATTAGAGGATAAAACTACAAGCAGAAAATCTGAAATAATAAAGAAAATGATGGAAATATGCAGCAGGTCCATGAACAACTGAAAAATAAATGATGGAACAACATTTTAGATCTAGACCCTTCATCTGAACTCCATTCATCAGAAATTATAAAAGATAACCTGGTGTGAAGGGGAGAAAAAGTTATACATTATACATTATACATTTTTTCCAAAGTAAGAGAAAATTTGATCATGTTGTAAATTAAAATTGAACGTTGTTATGTTAAAGCAGAAGCACAATAGATCTGCCTTTGGAAATGTTCATCTACTTACTCTAGATATATATATATATATATATATATATGATGTTACCAATTACAATAATGCAGCATTCATTCCTGTATGCATGCATTTTCCTTATTCAAATTAATCTAATCACTGCCATTAACACACAATTATTAAAACATCAATTAAACAAATTATTGGGAGAAAGTCCTAACTAAACTAAGCCAAACTGACATTTTCTGGGGAGGCGTTAACATATAAGCCTTAAGTCACATTTGAAGTAGAATTTGTCAATTTTAGTATGCTATCTGCACATGCACCATATATATTCTGCTAAATATAGATCTGTTGTAAGTCAATCAATTATAGGAAATAGGTAGCACAGACTGTTATGCAGTTCCTGATGCAGTTTAAATAATCTAAGGCTACATTTATATAATACAACTATTGCATTGGTGTGAAGAAATTTAATTTTGCACCAATGTTGCAGTTATAGTATAAATGCATCATGAATTTTGCACCAAGGCCCAAACTGGCTCTAGAACAAAGGGAATTGAGACTCTCGGAGGAAGAAATCTCACTTCATGTCATTTTGGAGTCAGTTTGTCCTTCATACCCATTTAACACTCTGCATCAGCACTAGTCAATCTAACAAATGTACTCAGCATAACTGCAGTAAAGCTAAGTTGTGAGCTATCTGGACTGTTCTTGTTTTCCATGGGGTCGAAATTGATCAAAGGCAAGTTCCGCCCATTTACCATCGAAAAGACTGCTAAGATCCTGAAGGTACTTTGGGCGGAATTTTGGTCAAAAAAGGAGGGAAAAAGCGCCCGGAGGCAAAAATGGGCATTACACGTCGATTCTGGGTGCTAGAGTGCAGTAGGGGGGGGATTCTGGGTGGCAAATGGAATCCTGGAGTAAGTTACACAGAGGCTGAAGTCGGGCCGAGGGACGGGGAAACGCACAAAAAAAAAGTCCAAAAAATAGCAAACAAAAAATCACCCTTTAACACAAAATCGCTGCAAAAGAAGTAAAAAAAACTCACTTACCTTTTCTTGCAGGTCTTCATTCCTACCATCCAACTAAGACCTGCTCCCATGCGGTGGTCTTTTCTGCTGCAGGGGCGGAGAACCGCTCGGATGAATCTCGGGCGGGAGCGGGCGAAAGGACTTTTTTCAGCATTGCACGCCGATGCACGCTGGCGGACGCTCCCCAGCGGTCCTTCCAAACCGCCAGCGTGAGGGCCTCATCAATCTCTCACGGAGGGGAGAGCGCCGAAAAAACAGGGAAACTGCCGAGAAAACTTGCCGGCAGCCGGCGGCAGGACTATCAGTTTCCGCCCCATATATTAAAATGTATTAGTTGGATGATTACTACACTGATCAACTGTAGTCAGTGCTTCAATGCCGGGGATGTTGGCTTGGTCGAGGACGCTAATGTTAATGCGTCTGTTCTGCCAGGGAATTTGTAGGATCTTGCGGAGGCATCGTTGGTGGTATTTCTCCAGTGACTTGAGGTGTCTACTATACATGGTCCATGTCTCACTGACTACACTTGATCAGCTCCATTGAGTGGGCCACATTGTCCGCATGCCAGACACGAGAATCCCGAAACAAGCGCTCTACTCGGAACTCCTTCATGGCAAATGAGCCAAAGGTGGACCGAGGAAACGTTACAAGGATACCCTCAAAGCCTCCCTGGTAAAGTGCAGCATCCCCACCGACTCCTGGGAGTCCCTGGACGAAGACCGCCTTGGGTAGAGGAGGTCAGGGAGGGTGCTAAGCACCTCGAGACTCCGGAAGGGTGCTAAGCACCTCGAGACTCATCGGTGAGTGCATGCGGAAGACAAGCGCAGGCTGCGGAAGGAACGTGCGGCAAACCTGTACCACCCTCTCTTACCCTCAATGACTGTCTGTCGCACCTGTGGCAGGGAGTGTGGTTCTTGCATTGGACTGTTCAGCCACCTAAGGACTCATTCTAAGAGTGGCAGCAAGTCTTCCTCAATTCCGAGGGACTGCCTATGATGATGATGACTACACTAATTGAGAGAGCTGCTTATAGTATTAGTGCTAGCAGAACTCAGCCATAATGATAACAAATAGAACATGACTATGCTTTAGATGGGTTTCCAAATATCCAGAGACTATTAACTAAATGTTTGTATACCTCTGAGCATCTTCAAAGAGAATAGTAGCCGTAACAGTAAAAATTTATACTTGAACACACAGCTGTTGGTCAGTCCTGAGGGCCTAATGATACTGATAGTTAATCTCTGTTCTGATAATGTCGTGCCCACACATACCAACTATTACTTCTCTACACACGATCTGTAACATATTGCCATGCTGCTAGTCAGTATCTCCTTGTGCCATGTTCAGGACTGGCAGTTCTGTGACTCTGTCCAACATTTTACTGGTCCACAATAACCCTGGTGCTGTCAAGCAATGCTTAATGTATTTGAGAAATGATCATCATGCCCTTTTTTTCCAGGAGGTTAGCTTTATCTTCCATTTGCTAAACAGTGCATCGGGATAATAAATAGTCTCCTCCACTAGAATATCAATTTCTTCCTCTGAAATAAAAACGGTTTTGCAGCATGCCCAAGATGTTTTTACAATTAAGTAACTGCATCACATTTTAAATTTGCCTATTTAATCTATTTGCATGTATCTATATTGTGCCTGTACTTGGGTTCCACTGCTCTGTATTTTCCACATCGTAGCCATAAGTCCTTTGAAAATAGCAGACTTATTGAAAAATGCACTATGGGTTGAAAAAAGTTGTGATCCTAAATTAGTTTTGAAAATCAATCATGGAATTCCTATTACATCTAAAGGCCATTCTTTTCAAATCAACATATTTTGAATTAAATTTTTCATAATGTTAAATGTCACCAGATGCATTGTGTAGTTATGTAATATAATGTGTGGGACTATAATGTGTAAATCAGTAATGAGGGTATTAGCTGTTAGTTTTTCATTTCTGGCTATTACAGGATTTATTTGAAGGAATTATAGGGAATAAAATGGGGAAATCCTATGGTAAAGGTTAAATTCCATTTTATTGTGTTTATTAGACTTAAAAGATAAATCAGGAAATGCTGATTTAACTTTAAGTGATTTAACTTAAAGTGTTGGATTAGCTTGCAGAACCAGACATGAAAGAAACCTTAATCCATGAAATCTCTAAAGGGTGAAAGGTCATGATGTAACACCAGATTGTGTGAACACTGAGGCTGGCAAGGTTTTCTGTCCTTCAGTTTCTCAGCTAATCCATTGAGGAAATGATCTGAAGTCTCGATGTGCAATTGACAAACTTGTTTAAAACTAAATGAACTTAGGAGTTCACAAACAGTAAAGTATTGGAGTAGATATATTTTTGAACATTGGCAGCACAGATTGAGTATTGGTGTCAGATATATTTCTTTAAATTATACTGCTTATAGAACCATAGAATCATAGAATAGTACAACACAGAAGGAGGCCATTTGGCCCATCGAGTCTGCACTGGCTCTTTGAACAGCAATTCAGTTATCCCACTCCCCCTCTCTTTCCCCATATCAATTTTTTTTTCTCCTTCAAGTATTTATCCAATTCTACAATACAGGGGTATGGTAGAATAGTGGTTATGTTACTGAACTAGCAATCCAGAGGCCTGGACTAATGATCTGGAGAAATGAGTTTAGAGTCCATCACAGCACCTGGAGAATTTAAATTCAATTAAATATATCTGGAATTTTAAAAAACTAGTATCAGTAATGGTGACAATGAAGCTCTAGGATTGTCGTAAAACCACATCTGGTTCACTAATGACCTTTAGAGAAGGAAATCTGCCATCCTTATCCAGCCTGGCCTATATGTGACTCCAGACACACAGAAATTTAGTTGACTCTTAACTGCCCTCTAAAAGTGGCCTAGCAAACCACTTAATCATGAAGGCAGCTTATCACCACCTTCTCAAGGGCAATTAGGGATGGGTAATAAATGCTGGCCTTGGCGGTGATGCAGACATCCCATGAATGAATAAAAAAATACTACTGAATCTGTATCTACCACCCCATCAGTATCAGGCAGTGCATTCCAAATCCTAACCACTCATTGCCTAAAAAGGTTTGTCTCCTCTGGTTCTTTTATCCACCTTTCAGCCATTGGAAACAGTTTCTCTTTATTTACTCTATCTAAATTCTTCATGATTTTAAACACTGTTAATTTTCCTCTTAGCCTTCTCTCCTTTAAGGAGAACAGCCACAGCTTCTCCAGTCTATCCACGTAACTGTAATCCCTCATCCTTGGAACCATTGTAGTAAATCTCTTCTGCACCCTCTCCAAACCCTTCACGTCCTTCCTAAAGTATGGTGCACAGAATTGGACACAATACTGCAGTTGGGGCTGAACAAGTGTCTTCTTTTGTAAATGTGAAACTTTAAAAAAAATCTCACATAATTCGTTCTATTTTCCATTAAGAACATGAGGGACACCAACTAAAACAATGGGCTGGATTTTAATGGGGAAGGTGGGTTGGGAGCAGGGAGGCTCGGAGGCGATTGGGAAACACGGGAAAACGGGTTTCCCACAGGCCCTGTTGAATTTACCGGCATGATTTGAATGGGAAGCCTCTGTTTCCCACCCGCAGCCAGCCAGATTGAGAGGCTGGCTGGCTCTGGGCCAGTAGGCCTGCGGCACCAGGTTGCACAGAGGAAGGAGGGAGGGATCATGTTGGGCCGGAACATCAGCGGAAGTCCGAAAAGATTGCGGGCCGGCCGAAGGAGTGGAGGTTGGGGTCTGAAAAGGTCATGATCGTGGGCTGCGACCAGCATGAGGGTGGGGGGGGGGTCCATAACATCTCTGGATAGCCAGAGGAGGACGACGAGGGGTGGGCGTAGGGGGTGGAGGGGGTGGTGTGGCGGGGTTCGTGACCGCAGGCTGACAGGGATCAGCACAGGGGCATCCAACATCGCTGGCCAGCCGGAGGAGCGGATGGTGGGGGCGGTGGGCAGGGGCGGCTCCAAACCATCGCAATTGCAGTTGATAATGGGACACTGCATATGGTGATGACATCGCCATCGCCTGCGCAGCCGAGCGGGGAGCTATAGGTTACCGCCACCGCGAAACTCCCACAAAATTTAGTAGGAGTCGTTAGCAGCGCCGTGTCCGGGTGAAAAACCTGGGGGCGCTAATGGGAGGCGCAAATGACCCCAATTTCTAGGCTTTAATGACATCATGATGTCAGGAAAGGTGAATACAATGCCACATTCAAATATATCCTGATGTATGCAGCACCCTAACCATCTCACTCTGCCTTCACAAGCCTACTCCGCACATCACTCCATACCAACCTACCTTGCAGGTGCACCCATCCCTCTCTGTCTATGCACCGACTCACATCCCCATCTGACCATCCACCACTGATACTCACCTTCCTCTTAATGCAATGTAACGCCTCTCCCTCATAATCATCCACTGCAGATGTTGTCCATCCACCCGTTCCACTCATTCTATGAGTCTTACACAAAGGTCTTGTAAAGTCCTTACACAATACCACAAATCCACACGAGGCACATTCTATGGACAAGATCACTTCATGACCTGAACCTTTATTCACAGGACCAAGAAGTGATGACTCTGCGTGGGACCTCCCTTTATACACCTGGATGACCAGGTGAGGAGTGTCTCCCACAAGTTCACCCCCTGTGGTCAAGGTGTGCATTTCTTACGTATATATAGTATTGCAGTGTTGTTACATAAAGGTTACATACATGACATCACCTCCCCCTCAACATCTTATTGGGATCATAGGTTAAGTCTCTCAGGTGGTCTACGCTCTCTTGTGGAGCGCCGCAGTTGGGGCTCTGGTTGTTGAGCCTTGGTATACGTGTCTGTCACCTGTGGTGATTCCGGCCTGTCCGGGCTGACCACAGGGACTGTGCATGCTGCTGAATGTTCTTGTTGCTCGTTCACTGGCGGTGGTGTGAGCACCATCACATGATCTTTCTCAGGTTCCTCAGTGTCCATGCTGAACCTTTTTTTACTTGGTCCAGATGCTTGCGGCATATCTGCCCATTGTTAAGTTTAACCACTATGACCCTATTCCCCTCTTTGTCTATTACAGTACCCTCAAGCCATTTAGGCCCCAAAGCGAGATTGAGAACAAATACGGGGTCATCAATTTCTATACATCTCCCCCTTGAATTTCGGTCATGGTACTCATTTTGGGACTGGCGCTTGCCCTCAACAATGTCAGACAGGACTGGATGAATGAGGGACAGCCAAGTTTTGAGTGTTCATTTCATGAGTAGCTCCGCGGGCGGGACCCCCGTGAGCAAGTGCGATCGGGACCTAAAGGCCAGCAGGAAGCGTGACAGGCGGCATTGAAGGGAGGGTCCTTGAATCCGGAGCATGCCTTGTTTTATGATTTGGTCTGCACGTTCCGCCTGGCCATTGGAGGCCGGCATGAACCGTGCTGTCCTGACATGGTTAATGCCATTACCCGACACGAACTCCCGGAATTCGAAGCTTGTGAAACATGGGCCATTATCGCTAACAAGGATGTCCGGCAAGCCGTGGGTCGCAAAGACCGCACGCAGACTCTCCGCAGTGGTGGATGTCGTGCACGAATTCAAAATGATGCACTCGATCCATTTCGAGTACGCATCAACCACAATGCGAAACATTTTTCCCATGAACGGGACCGCGTAGTCTATGTGAATACGTGACCATGGCCTGGTAGGCCAGGGCCACGGGCTGAGCGGGGCCTCCCTGGGGCATTATCTAGCTGGGCACACATCGTGCACCTGCGGACACAGTGTTCCAGGTCTGAATCAATTCCCGGCCACCACACATGTGACCGGGCAATGGCCTTCATCAGCACGATGCCTGGGTGCTCGCTGTGCTTCCCTGCCCCTCTGGGACATGACTACCTGGATGCCCCATAGTAGGCAGTCGGCTTGGATGGAGAGCCGTTTGTGAAATGGTTTGACCTGCTCGGGGCATGCTCCATGTGCGGGCGCCCAATCCCCAGTCAGGACACATTTCTTAATCAAGGATAGGAGGGGATCTCTGTTGGTCCAGATTTTGATCTGGCAGGCTGTGATGGGGGAGCCTGCACTGTCAAAGGCATCGACAGCCATGACCATCTCAACGCTTTGCTCCGCTGCCCCCTCAGTGGTGGCCAATGGAAGCCTGCTGAGCACGTCAGCGCAGTTTCTGATGTCGGGCCGGTGCCGGATGGTGTAGTCCTATGCAGCCAGCGTGAGAGCCCATCGCTGTATGCGAGCTGACGCATTGGCATTGACAGCCTTGCTGTCTGACAGCAGGGATGTTAACGGCTTGTGGTCCATTTCTAATTCGAACCTCCTGCCAAAAAGGTACTGATGCATCTTTATCACCCCATAGACACATGCGAATGCTTCCTTCTCAACCATCCCATATCCCTGTTCAGCTTGAGAGAGCGACCTGGAGGCATAAGCCACAGGTTGTACTTGGCCCTAAGCGTTATCCCGCTGCAACACACACCCAACCCCACAGGACGATACATCACACGTCAGAACCAATTTCTTACGGGGGTCGTACAGGGTCAACAACTTATTTGAACAAAGTAGGTTCTGTGCCCGATTGAAAGCCCGTTCCTGACAGTCCCCCCAAAACCAATCGCAACCCTTACACAGGAGCACCTGTAGTGGCTCCAACAATGTGCTTAAATTCGGCAGAAAGTTCCCGAAATAGTTCAAGAGTCCCAGAAATGAACGCAACTCCGATGTGTTGCAGGGCCTGGGCGCTCGTCGAATCGCCTCCGTTTTGGATTCGGTGGGCCGAATCCCATCTGCAGCAACCCTCCTGCCCAGGAACTCAACCTCAGGAGCCAAAAATACACATTTAGACTTCGTGAGTCGCAGGCCTACCCGATCCAATCGGCGTAGCACCTCCTCCAGGTTGTGGAGGTGTTCTTCGGTGTCACGACCGGTGATGAGGATGTCGTCCTGAAATACGATTGTTCCAGGAATGGATTTGAGCAGACTTTCCATGTTTCTTTGAAAAATGGCGGCCGCTGATCGAATGCCAAATGGACACCTGTTGTAAACTGTCATGTATTTCACCATATTGTAATGAGTATAAGTATGTAACTGTAACTCATGCATACTGTATCTGTACCCTTGTAATGCACACCCTGACCACAGGGAGTGAGCTCCTCACTTGGGCTTCCAGGTATAAAAGGGAGGTCCCACCCAGGATCAGCACTCTTTATTCTTGGGAATAAAGTGAAGGTCACAGAGTGACCGTGTCTGATATATACATGCCTCGTGTGAGTTTGTAACAAGGTGCAGGGACTCAACATCTGGCGACGAAAAACGGGAATCACCGAACCACGAGGATGGCCACCGGCAGCACAGAGGAACGCTACTGTGTGGGTGAAGACTGGGACGACTTTGTGGAAAGACTCCACAGAGCTTTGTCACAAAGGACTGGCTGGAAGAGGCAGCGGCTGACAAGCGGACCAGCTGACCAGCTGTGGTCCACAGACGTATGCGCTAATGAAAGACCTGCTCGCACCCCAAAAGCCAGCGGACAAGTCCTTTGAAAAGCTCAGCCAGCTGATCAGTGAGCATCTCAAGCTGGCAAGTAGCGTACACATGGCCTGGCACCGGTTCTACTCTCACCGGCGTCGGGAGGTTCAAAACATCTCGGACTTCGTGGCACAACTGCGGCGTTTGGCCAGTCTCTGTAAGTTCTCCGATGCCTGCAGGTGGAGATGTTAAGGGACTTTTTCATCGAGGGCATTAATCATGCCGGCATTTTCAGGAAGCTCATAAAGACTAAGGATTTGACTTTAGAAGGGACGGCGTTGATAGCTCAGACCTTTATGGAAGGAGAAGAGAAGACCAAGCTAATCTACGCACACAGCCCTGGTTTTAAAATTGCGGTGAACCAGGGAATCAATGTTATAAAAATGACACAGAACCCCACAGGCAGACAAGGGCAATTCGACACTATCCAGGCAGGCAGGCAAGGGCAATTCGACACCACCCAGGTAGCAACAAGCTCCTGGCAACAGGGACAATGGAAAGGGGATCGGCAATTCACGCCATCACGAGGAACAATACATCCTGTGATGGGACAATTAACAATCCCCCATCAGAGTGCTTAGAAACAGCCAAAAGGGCCATCAGAGGGGAATGCCTGGGACTAGTCCTTTTGTTAACAGCAATCTCAGCTCATGTTGGAGATGTGTGGGCAGACACACTGCAAATATCTGCAGGTTCCAACTTTATACCTGTAGGATTTGTAATGTCAAAGGACACCTGGCCAGGATGTGCAAAAAGGCAGTTGCGAGGCTAGTCTGTGAGACAAAGGAACCAGACGAGGGGTCTGCAATGCAGGATGAGGCCTGGGGAACAACCATGGATGCTGAAGTTCAGAGAGTTCATGTGGCTGACGTCCACAGCTCATACACCAAAACGCCACCCATGATGATGACAGTCTTACTGAATGGCATCCCGGTACACATGGAGCTGGATACCGGAGCTAGCCAGTCACTCATGAGCGCCCAACAATTTGAGAGACTATGGCCACACAGAGCTAGCAGGCCCAAATTGGAACGCATTGAGACGCAGCTATGTACGTACACCAAAGAGATCATCCCAGTGCTGGGCAGTGCAAACTTGGTGGTAACGCACAATGGATCACAGAAGCGGCTGTCACTCTGGATTGTTCCGGGAAATGGCCCCACGCTCTTGAGGAAGAGTTGGCTAGCTGAGATGAATTGGAAATGGGGAGATGTGCATGCCATTTCATCCGTGGAGCGAAGTTCATGCTCGCAGGTATTGCAAAAATTCGAGTCACTCTTTCAACCCGGTGTCGGAACGTTCAAGGGCACCAAAGTAGTGATACACATCACTCCGGACGCCAGACCAGTGCACCACAAAGCCAGAGCGGTACCACACGTGATGCATGAAAAAATTGAAAGTGAACTGGACAGGCTGCTCAGAGAGGGCATAATTTCGGCCGTTGAATTCAGCGACTGGGCAAGTCCCATTGTTCCCGTCCTCAAAGCAGATGGCTCGGTCAGGATTTGTGGCGACTACAAAGCCACCATCAACCAAGTGTCGCTGCAAGTCCAATACCCGCTCCCGAGAGTGGAGGACCTTTTAGCCACGCTGGCAGGTGGTAAGCTGCTCACGAAGCTGCACCTCACTTCGGCCGACATGACTCAGGAACTGGCTGAAGAATCCAAATTTCTGACCACCATCACGACACACAAAGGATTATTTGTTTACAATAGGTGCCCATTTGGCATTCGTTCGGCAGCGGCTATCTTTCAGCGAAACATGGAAAGCTTGCTCAAGTCCATCCCTGGAACGACCGTGTTCCAAGACGACATCCTTATAACGGATCGAGACACTGAGGAACACCTCGCAACCTGGAGGAGGTGCTACTCCGATTGGAATGGATAGGCCTGCGGCCGAAAAAGGCCAAGTGTGTGTTTTTGGCTCCCCGAGGTCGAGTTCCTAGGCAGGAGGGTTGCCACAGATGGGATCCGGCCCACTGAATCAAAAACTGAGGCGATTCGCCGGGTGCCCAGGCCCGGCAACAAGTCAGAGTTGCGATCATTCCTGGGACTCTTGAACTATTTTGGGAACTTTGTGCCGAACTTAAGCACATTGTTGGAGCCGTTACACATGCTCCTCCGTAAAGGTTGTGAATGGTCTTGGGGGAATTGTCAAGAACGGGCTTTCAATAAGGCGAGGAACCTGCTGTGTTCCAACAAACTGTTGACTTTGTATGATCCCTGTAAAAAACTGGTTTTAACATGCGATGCGTCATCCTACAGGGTTGGGTGTGTTTTGCAGCAGGGTAACGATGACAGCCGACTCCAACCGGTGGCTTACGCCTCCAGGTCGCTCTCCCAGGCAGAGCGTGGATACGGCATGGTCGAGAAGGAGGCACTCACGTGTGTGTACGGTGTGAAAAAGATGCACCAGTACCTTTTCGGTCGATGGTTCAAGTTAGAGACGGACCACAAGTCATTAACATCCCTGTTGTCCGACAGCAAGTCTGTCAACGCTAATGTGTCAGCTCTCAAACAGCGATGGGTCCTCACGCTGGCTGCGTATGACTACACCATACGGCACCGGCCAGGCACCGAAAATTGCGCTGACGCGCTCAGCAGGCTCCCACTGGCCACCAGCGAGGGGGCGTCGGAGCAGAGCACCGAGATGGTCATGGCCGTTGAGGCTTTTGACACTGCGGGCTCCCTCATCACAGCCTGCCAGATCAAACTCTGGACCAACAGGGGCCCCCTCCTATCCATGATAAAGAAATGTGTCCTGACTGGGGACTGGGCGCCCGCACACAAGGCGTGCCCCGAGGAAGTCAGGCCGTTTCAGAGACGGATGGATGAACTCTCCGTCCAAGCCGACTGCCTGTTACGGGGCAGCTGGATAGTCATGCCCCAGAAAGAAAGGGAAGCGTTCATCAGGGAACTCCACAGCGAGCACCCTGGCATCGTGTTAATGAAGGCCATTGCCCGGTCACATGTATGGTGGCCGGGGATTGACTCAGACCTGGAGCACTGGGTTCGCAGGTGCACGACGTGTGCCCAGCTGGGCAATGCCCCCAGGGAGGCCCCACTCAGCCCGTGGCCATGGCCCACCAGGCGTTGGTCACGTATTCATGTAGACTATGCGGGCCCGTTCATGGGACAAATGTTCCTGATCGTTGTCGATGCATACTCGAAGTGGATCGAGTGCATCATATTGAACTCGTGCATGACATCCATTACTGTGGAGAGTCTGCGTACGGTTTTCGTGACCCACGGCTTGCCGGACATCCTGGTCAGCGACAATGGCCCGTGTTTTACCAGCCATGAATTCCAGGAGTTTATGTCGGGTAATGGGATCAAGCACATCCAGACAGCGCTGTTCAAGCCGGCCTCCAATGGCCAGGCGGAACGGGCAGTCCAAGTCATAAAGCAGGGCATGCTACGCATCCAAGGACCTTCCCTTCAGTACCGCCTATCGCGCCTCCTGCTGGCCTACAGTCCCGGCCACACTCGCTCACGGGAGCCCCGCCAGCGGAACTCTTCATGAAACGCACACTCAAGACGCGGCTGTCCCTTATTCACCCATCCCTGGCAGACATTGTTGAGGGCAAGCGCCAGTCCCAAACCGAGCACCATGATCGAGGCTCAAGGGGGAGGTGTATAGAAATAGATGACCTGGTATTTGTTCTTAACCATGCTTTGGGACCCAAATGGCTTGAGGGCACCGTAATTGGCAAAGAAGGAAACAGGATCATGGTGGTCAGACTAAACAATGGGCAGATATGCCGCAAACACTTGGACCAAGTAAAGACAAGGTTCAGTGCAGACACGGAGGAACCAGAAGAAGAGCATGATGAGATAGCATCCACACCACTGCCAGCGCATGAGCAACAAAAACAGCCCTCAGCATGCACAGTCCCTGCAGCTAGCCCAGACAGGCCGGAATCACCTCAAGTGACAGAGACGCGTGCACAATACCACAAATCCACACGAGGCACATTCTATGGACCAGGTCACTCCATGACCTGAACCTTTATTCACAGGACCAAGAAGTGATGACCCTGCGTGGGACCTCCCTTTATATATCTGGATGACCAGGTGAGGTGTGTCTCCCACAAGTTCACCCCCTGTGGTCAAGGTGTGCATTTCTTACGTATATACAGTATTGCAGTGTTGTTGCATAAAGGTTACATACATGACAGGTCTCTTGTTTCCCTCCTTGCAGGAGTAGAGAGCACAAAACAGCTGGGAAAGGCAGAGAACTGGAGATGGCCCTCCAGTCATAGCCATGCTGACTGCTGAGGAAGAAGAGACACTTCCACTGGAGTATCCACATTGATGGCAGTGAGAGATGGAGAGATGGGGAGCTCCCAGCGTCCTGGTGAAATAATTCAATATCATACAGCCACATGGCATACAACAGTCACTCATGTTGATTTGATGTCAGCAGGCAGTGAAATATGATCATGTGCATAATGTTCACTTAAAACATTCTTATACTGACAGTTCTAATTCATATCTTTACTCTCCCACAGGCCCATCAAGTGTCCAACAGCCAGTGGAACCACAGGAGGAAGAAGACTCCACAGAGAAGGTTGCTAACTCTGAGGGTGCACCGTCACAGGATGCTTGCACACCAAGCAAAGTGCAGATACACACGTCAGTGGGACCATTAAGCCAGATAGTGTTGTCACCTGGTGTCTCACAGATCACATGTGAGCAAGAGCAGATGGTGCAAACAAGAATAGCAGTGGAGAGACCTCGCCAGAGGCCCACAGGACACCCCTAGCTCTGCTCAGCTGGACGAAGATGCTGTACCTCGGGGGCCGTCGGCAAAGAAGATGACTCTGGAAGGGCAGCAAAAAATGCGTGAGGCTCTGGCAGGATTTCCAGCTGCAATGTGTTCGCATGCAGGGAGAATGGCGGAGTCCATCTCCAGCATGAGTAGCACGATGTCGCAGACCATGGATATGATGTGTTTGTCCTTGGAAAGGGTGGCCACCTGCACGGAGCATCAAACGCGGCATTCAACTGAGTGCATGCTTGCTCTCACCAATAGCTTTCACACTCTGAATGCCACCTTAACAAGGATGGATAAAAACCTAGAGGGAGAAACTGGCCTCCTTTGCACCTCCCGCTACTGCCTCCAGGGCGGGGTGGGGGGTGGGGGGGTAAGGGCTTACCGATCGGGCAGGGCAAAATCACCGAGGCCCAATAACTTCCATGTTGGGTTATCACCTCGCTCTCTTGCGCCCCAGAGATCATGACATCATCCAGTGTGCAGCGCCCATTATGGCCCCGGATGTAAAATTCACTTCTACCCCCTGCAGCATTGCTGGCCGTCAACAACGGCAGTTGTAGGAGGCATTGTCACCTCGGCTGGCTACTTAGGGATCTCTAACTAAAGGCTGTGGTGGTCCGCTGTGTGTTGAATTTTTCTTTTTATGTGCCGCCACTGCAGCCCTGCACTCTCTTAGAGTGCTTGGGGCTGCTATGCATATATCGCAGGTGCCATCGCCCAACATCCACAGCCTTAGGTTTGAATGATTGCAGCATTGGCCCTTCCCTTTAAGGGGGGGGAGGAACCTGTGAAACCGGAAGCGCTGCACTGAACATTGTGCAGCGCTCTGCCGATACTGCCCCTCTCAATCCCTTTAGCCCTCGAATGGAAGTGGTAGTGCTTGATTTAGCATTCCACTTCCCTTTTGCCGCCTGTTGGAATCAATTGTGTAACGCCCGGCGATACCTTTGCACTCCCGCAAACGTTATCACCCCAAATAGGGCGCCACGTAATTTCTAGCCCCTAGTTTTAACCGTTCATCACCCCACTGATGTGCAACAAAGTGCTCTCCAGTTCATTGGTAGCAGAGACTTGCGAGTGAGCCATGAGAGGAACGACGGTGAAAGGGGACATAGAAGTGGGGACTCTGCTCAAAGTGCTTCCATTTCTCACCTATTGCCCATCCCACCACCCATCAGTATGTGCCCCACGTGCTAACCTGTCTCCCGATGGCTGAGTCTGCCCCTGCACAGATGCATGAAGAGCAGTCTTTGGCGTGGATCTAACTGCTCCAAAACCCAGATATCAGCCAAAAATATCTTAGCAGTCAGAGCAGGGAAGTGGACAGCCTGCTTTTACCTCTGATGAAACCACGGGAATTGTATGAATTAGAAGTGGTAGGAAGAGGAAGATGAAAGAATTCTAGATGCACAGGGGTATGTGTGTGTTAAACAATATTGCAATGTTATGGTTATGTTGATATTTGGAGGCACATAAACTTATTTTTTTGCACCACTTTCCCGTCTTTCCCATTTTTGCCTGCTGCCTGGCAAGTGGCCTTGTCACTTGTAATGACTTAACAATAAGCAATGGGTGTCTGTGAAAGGAATGGTTTGGTTATTGTAGGACTGCTTTACGATTGGCAGGGGGGGTGGGAGGGGGGGAGATGGTGATGGAGGAAAGTGGTTTCAGCATCTGGGTGCCAGATGGGTGCACTGGTGCAACCTAACTGAACTGTGCCATTATGAGGCATCCCCAGGCATCCCGAGCAGCAATGTGCGCTGCTGTTGGTGCCATGACCACATCAAGTTCCTCCTCCTTTTGTTCCTCCTCCTGTTCCACCTCCTCCTCCAAAGAGGCCCCATGCGCTGCGCCTTGCTCCTCCAGCAGTTCCAATCCTCACTACTGCACTATGTTGTGCAGAACACAGAATACTATGATCATTCTGGAGACCCTGGCTGGTGTGAATTGAATGGCTCCTCCATTTGAAAAGGCCTCTGAAGTGTATCTTCAGCATCTTGATTGCTTGCTCAATTACACATCCTGTCTTCATTTGGCTTTGATTACAGCACTCTTTGGCCTCATTGCTTGGTGTCATCAACCATGTCTTTAGCCCTTTGGTCTCCAAGCAGCCAGCCAGTAAGTCTGGTTGGAGGTGTGAAAGGCTGAGAGAGGGTGGATTGGTGCAGGATGAATGAATCATGACAAGTCCCTGGTAATCTGGCACACACCTATATGATGATCTTTTTGTGGTTGCAGATGAGCTGCAAATTAAGGGAGTGGAAACCCTTATGGTTCACCAACAGTCCTGGGTGATCTCGGGTGCCCTGATGGCCACATGTATGCAGTCAATGATGCACTGCACCTGTGGGAAGCCAGCCAGAGCTACAAAGCTGAGCACTCGCTCATTCTCACTGTCTTCATTAATGGCAAAGTATACATAACTATCTCCCCCTGGCACACATGGTATCGGTCACCTGGATGATGCATTTGTGGGCGGCCAACTGCGAAATCCTGCAAATATCTCCTGTAGATCTCTGGAAGGAACCTGAGGCAAAGAAGTTGAGGGTGGTGGTCACTTTGACATCCAAGTTAGGCGTGTCCACTTTGCAGCAGGTCATCATCCAGCAAGCTACAAATGTCTGCCATGACCTGACGCAATAGCCTGAACCTCCTGAGGCACTGGTCTTCATTAATGTCCAAGAAGCTGATGCCTGCATACCCTGTGCTGGGGGTATCACCTCCAGCAAGCTGCAACCCTGTGCTGACCCCCTCTCTCCTGTGGAGTGGCAGGTTGGTGAGGGGAAGGCTGCTGCTGCTCCTGCTGGTGCTGCTGGTATTGTTGTTGCTGATGCTCATCTTGGTCCTCATCTGAAGTCCAAGGTGAAACAGCATAAGTGGCACCCGTGCTGATCTGATATATGATAGATGTAAAGTGGAGATCAGATGCACAATCCTCCAGTGTAGTGAGAGTGATCTCCAATATAGTGGAAGTGACCTCCAGTGTACTGAAAGTGACCACCAAAGTTGTAGCAATCATCTGCAACCTGCTGAAAGCAGACTCCCAGAACAAGTGGTGTGAGCAAGCGCCTTTCTCTTAGGCAAGGAAGCAGGTGTGAGGTCTCAGCACTTATCAGATATTTTAACTGTCATTTGTTCTGCTGCCTCACTTGCTGCTGTGCTCTCGCCTTGCTTTCACTGGTGAGGTTCAGAAAGTCCGGGAATCCCATGCACACACAGTAAAACCTGAAAACCCAGGTAAAAAAAGCTCTTAATAACTTCTTAACTCGCTCTAAATTGCTTTAAATTGTTAACCCACCGTTCCCGAGGGGGTTTCTCGCTTGCAGCCGAAAGTGCTCAAGTTAAATGCGGAAGCCGGTGAGTTGAAGCTGACTTCCCGACATGCTGTCAATTTCAGCGCATTTAACTTCACACCCACTCCTAAAGTCACCCACTCTTCCCTGTTAAAATTCCGGCCATTGCTTTTTAAACAGAAAGCTGCTAGGCTAGGCCTTCACCCAGACTCAGAAGGTTAGATTGTAGAAGGGTAATAAGTTAGTTTGTTTAAGTCAATTGATGTGGAGAAGCATAGCATGTTCATTACTTTGTATTATTACATGAAGGCAAACTGTACTGATTGAATTAAATGATTCCAACGATAGCTGTTGCTTTGTATGTTTAGTTGCTCACTGAGAAATAAAACAACTTAATGATTCAATCTGGTCTTTTCTCACTGAAATGTAAATGGTTTGTCTCTGAATTTTGGAGAAGCACACGTGAATCCACATTGAAAAGACACAATATTCGGTCTTTATGTCAAAGGGAATGTACTATAAACCCTGGATTTTTCTATCGTATAAATAGATATTAGGTAGTGTGAGTCAACTCTGGCACATAAGGGACGTGCTACCTGCTTCTGAGAACAACTTATGGTTACTAAACCTAAAATGATATTTATGGCAGATTCTAAACCTGTAACATTTTTATATAACTATTTCTAATAGATATACTGAAAATGGAATTTTTCCAGTAATTAACTGCATATTATTTCTTCACAAATATATGATGAATTTATAATCATTAATTCTCTCATGAATGTTATCACCCATCAAGGACATGTACTAAAGTTGGTATCTGGATTACCCAAGTGCTAAAACTATTCCTTTCATTACTTCACTCACTGTTATCTCCATTTAGTTATTGAGACTGTTTCTCAGCTATTTCTTTTCTGATCAGAGTACACTATGCTCCAAATTTAGACCACATGGGATTCTAGGATTTGTCTTCCTTTAAAAACTAAGAAGAAATTATGTAATCCTGGACACTATTAAGTCCATATATACTCATCAGTTGAATTACTTAAATCAGAACAATGTCCCAGAAGTTTACATTGTTTTATCATGAGTTTACCATGGCACTTAAGTGGCCTGAGTCTATGAGCACAATATGCCATTGTGTTTTGTAACATACATACTTCATCAGCATTGAAAGAGTGTTGAACCTGTTTGCTATTAGTCAATTTATCTCAAAGAATTTGGCAAAACTAATGAATCAGAAATTTCTATAGTATGTAATTGAACGAAAAGAATATATTTGGTTTATAATATGTACAAACTGATATTTCCTTGTACTGTTCAGTTAAATAAATCCTGATGTAATTGTCAAATCAGACAATTCAGCCATCATATCTCACCAGCTGGCAAGAAACAGAAAATGGTGAGAAATCCTTTTAAATATTGATTTATGATGTTACTTCAACTCCTCGTTGCACTGCTGCCTTATAACACACTACAGACGATATGTTATCCTATCTATCTGGTTTAAATAGAACATTGAGCGAAGTATAACACAATATTTAGGCCCAGCAAAATTTATTTGCCTAGTTATGAATTAGATTTTGAGTTAGATATTGACTTTTCTAAAGTACCTTTTAAGATTTGAGACTGTAACCGCATTTGGTAATTTAATATTGGTGGTGTGCCTTCAGGTAGCAGTTAATTTAGAAAAAGCTCATTGTGATGGAGTGGTTTTGAAAAGGTACTTATGCTTGCACTATACTAGCACTTAATTTGTTTATAGTTCTAAAGCTATTATAGAAACATAGAAACATAGAAAATAGGTGCAGGAGTAGGCCATTCGGCCCTTTGAGCCTGCACCGCCATTCAATGAGTTCATGGCTGAACATGCAACTTCAATACCCCATTCCTGCTTTCTCGCCATACCCTTTGATCCCCCTAGTAGTAAGGACTACATCTAACTCCTTTTTGAATATATTTAGTGAATTGGCCTCAACAGCTTTCTGTGGTAGAGAATTCTACAGGTTCACCACTCTCTGGGTGAAGAAGTTTCTCCTCATCTCGGTCCTAAATGGCTTACCCCTTATCCTTAGACTGTGACCCCTGGTTCTGGACTTCCCCAACATTAATAAGAACATAAGAACATAAGAATTAGGAACAGGAGTAGGCCATCTAGCCCCTCGAGCCTGCTCCGCCATTCAACAAGATCATGGCTGATCTGGCCGTGGACTCAGCTCCACTTACCCACCCGCTCCCCGTAACCCTTAATTCCTTTATTGGTTCAAAATGGTTTTGCTCTATGGATGACACCATCTTATTTATACTATGAAGCAATTTTCACCAGAGGGTAGCTTGAACACATGCATCTTTTGCTGGGAAGTATTTTTTTTAAACTGTGCTATGACTTTTCATCACAACTAACATCAAACCACGTAGTAGTGAATGGAAAGGAGTGGGATGCCTTGGGGCAGCCAAGCAACAACACTATTTTTGGGGCAAACTTGCTTTCACAGCTAATAACAGCTAGAACAAGTTAAGTCACCTGGTATACAATTTAATATTCAAATACTCTGGTTTTACCTGGCATCTTCAACCTTTCAGCATTTAACCAGGATGCAGTGAAAGTGGCTTTTGTGAAGTGTTTTAACTCACTCTCAGAGCTATACCCACTCCTGTCTCGCAGTGTGTCCACACCATCCATCTGAATTATAGCTTATTTTGTGCTGAAGGCCCTTGATCATAAGCAGGTTTGAGACTGTCCAAACACATTTCACCAATATTGCCAACAGAGAGAGGAAACACCCAACCCTATTTTCCTTCACCACCCTCACTTAAAGTGCCAACTGTGGCTCAGTGGGTAGCACACTCGCTATGTGAATGAAATCACCTGAAGGATACACAACATGGGGCCTGTATTGCCAACTGAAGTGAAAATTGTATTGAACCTCTGGAAAGAGGGATAGCATTAAAGCCAAGGAAGTGGCATACAAATTGGCCAGAAATAGCAGCGAACCCGGGGACTGGGAGAAATTTAGAACTCAGCAGAGGAGGACAAAGGGTTTGATTAGGGCAGGGAAAATGGAGTACGAGAAGAAGCTTGCAGGGAACATTAAGACGGATTGCAAAAGTTTCTATAGATATGTAAAGAGAAAAAGGTTAGTAAAGACAAACATAGGTCCCCTGCAGTCAGAATCAGGGGAAGTCATAATGGGGAACAAAGAAATGGCGGACCAATTGAACAAGTACTTTGGTTCGGTATTCACTGAGGAGGACACAAACAACCTTCCGGATATAAAAGGGTTCGGAGGGTCTAGTAAGGAGGAGGAACTGAGGGAAATCCTTATTAGTCGGGAAATTGTGTTGGGGAAATTGATGGGATTGAAGGCCGATAAATCCCCAGGGCCTGATGGACTGCATCCCAGAGTACTTAAGGAGGTGGCCTTGGAAATAGTGGATGCATTGACAGTCATTTTCCAACATTCCATTGACTCTGGATCAGTTCCTATGGAGTGGAGGGTAGCCAATGTAACCCCACTTTTTAAAAAAGGAGGGAGAGAGAAAACAGGGAATTATAGACCGGTCAGCCTGACATCGGTAGTGGGTAAAATGATGGAATCAATTATTAAGGATGTCATAGCAGTGCATTTGGAAAGAGGTAATATGATAGGTCCAAGTCAGCATGGATTTGTGAAAGGGAAATCATGCTTGACAAATCTTCTGGAATATTTTGAGGATGTTTCCAGTAGAGTGGACAAGGGAGAACCAGTTGATGTGGTATATTTGGACTTTCAGAAGGCTTTCGACAAGGTCCCACACAAGAGATTAATGTGCAAAGTTAAAGCACATGGGATTGGGGGTAGTGTGCTGACGTGGATTGAGAACTGGTTGTCAGACAGGAAGCAAAGAGTAGGAGTAAATTGGTACTTTTCAGAATGGCAGGCAGTGACTAGTGGGGTACCGCAAGGTTCTGTGCTGGGGCCCCAGCTGTTTACACTGTACATTAATGATTTAGACGAGGGGATTAAATGTAGTATCTCCAAATTTGCAGATGACACTAAGTTGGGTGGCAGTGTGAGCTGCGAGGAGGATGCTATGAGGCTGCAGAGCGACTTGGATAGGTTAGGTGAGTGGGCAAATGCATGGCAGATGAAGTATAATGTGGATAAATGTGAGGTTATCCACTTTGGTGGTAAAAACAGAGAGACAGACTATTATCTGAATGGTGACAGATTAGGAAAAGGGCAGGTGCAAAGAGACCTGGGTGTCATGGTACATCAGTCATTGAAGGTTGGCATGCAGGTACAGCAGGCGGTTAGGAAAGCAAATGGCATGTTGGCCTTCATAGCGAGGGGATTTGAGTACAGGGGCAGGGAGGTGTTGCTACAATTGTACAGGGCCTTGGTGAGGCCACACCTGGAGTATTGTATACAGTTTTGGTCTCCTAACCTGAGGAAGGACATTCTTGCTATTGAGGGAGTGCAACGAAGGTTCACCAGACTGATTCCCGGGATGGCGGGACTGACCTATCAAGAAAGACTGGATCAACTGGGCTTGTATTCACTGGAGTTCAGAAGAATGAGAGGGGACCTCATAGAAACGTTTAAAATTCTGACGGGGTTAGACAGGTTAGATGCAGGAAGAATGTTCCCAATGTTGGGGAAGTCCAGAACCAGGGTTCACAGTCTAAGGATAAGGGGGAAGCCATTTAGGACCGAGATGAGGAGGAATTTCTTCACCCAGAGAGTGGTGAACCTGTGGAATTCTCTACCACAGAAAGTTGTTGAGGCCAATTCACTAAATATATTCAAAAAGGAGTTAGATGAAGTCCTTACTACTAGGGGAATCAAGGGGTATCGTGAGAAAGCAGGAATGGGGTACTGAAGTTGCATGTTCAGCCATGAACTCATTGAATGGCGGTGCAGGCTAGAAGGGCCGAATGGCCTACTCCTGCACCTATTTTCTATGTTTCTATGTTTCTAATACTTGTATTTCTTGTATACCTAAAAAAATCAGCGTGCTTTTCAAATCATTAATAGATTTTGTGTTGCTATAATCTTTTAAGTATTGAATTTAGTTGATATGGCAATTTTACTGTTTTGTGTTCCAGATGTTTTGCACCATCAAAAGAATTTCAAGGTATTTGGGTTACGCAAAATGCCAAAAAAAACTTCTGGCATTGTTTTCAAACTTCTGTGCCAGAAGGGAAGAATACACCCTGATATAGTATTGGATCTCTTTCACATTGATGTATGATCTTACTGTGAGAAGTTACTGCTGCTGTCTCACTTATTCTTTGAAATATTAACTGTGCATGAATAGATGATCTGAGCAATATGCATTTGATTGACCCAAGGATACAAAAGGGAATGCAAGGGGATCAAAATATATATATATTGGTCACAAAGTTTGACGGACTGTTGATGAGGCACTCAACAGTTCCAAAATGAAATATATAAATAAATTGAGAAATGTTAATTTATTTTACATCTTTTATAAATATTGAACCTTATTTCTTATATTAGCATATAACGTCAGATGTACTAGTAAGGAATAATAAATCCAAAATCATTTACTGAGCTAACAGCTTCAATAGAGTGAAAAGATATGTGGTTGTTGTTGATCACACTGTTAAGAAATGTCAAAAAGTGTTGCAAGCTGTTTCGGAGAGTTTATTTTTTCTAAATCAGGGTCATGTCTCTGTATTCCAAAATTATTTGATCTCTAAATAAAAAGATATGCTGTTTTTTTGTCAGATATCATGGTTTAGCTCACAGGATTAGAATTGGATGAGCTAAGTACTACCCATAGTTGAACCCATGTGGAAATCACACCTGGCTGTACACAAACAGCTGATTGTTTCAGTAAGAAATATATTATACAAGTCTAAAATCAGGTTAAAAGCACTAAGATCATGAAATTGTAAAAATCATGTCTGACACATTAGGAGTAACTGCACCTATAAGTTATTGTTTTGATGCCCTCTTTAATATATAAAAATATTTTTGTGACAAGTGTTAAAGAATAGGTTGTTTTTAATAAGTAGATTTAAATGTAACTTTTTCAAGCTTCATTGGAACACTGTAAGAGGCCGAGGACGGAGTGGGAGTGGAGCGGAGAATTAAAGTGACAGGCGATTTCATTGGAACAGTTTATGGAACATATTAAAAAGTCTTAATATGTATAGTCATCAGTTGAGACACTCGAAATGAATGAAGCAGTATATTCCATATATCAACTTGGTTAAGATATGTATTAATAAGCAAAGCACTGGATCATTGGTCGATAAATGTAAGCAATATATTCTCACAATTTATAATGTAAGTCCAGTTGAAACAAATTTTTACGATTCATTTTTCCATCTAAATATCATTTAATTTTAATGTTATTTTACATCATCAACTTAAAGAGTTAAATGTCATATTTTACTAATATGAAACTAAAAACGATATAATTTTATTTAATGGTCAAATAAAAATATTTTTGCACATAATTGAGACATTATATATATCAATATATTTTTCACATATTTTACAAGGGAAGTTGGTGCATAACTCACTTATTGTACAAATAAAATGCATAACCTAAAATTAAGGTTACTAGAATTAATAAAAGTGAAGATTTATATATTCTTTTTGAAACAATAATAACCAGTACTATGGTAATTAATTTGTTCCAATCAGAATATGCATTCTGTTTCGACTTTTTACATTTTAATGGGAAGCTTTCACTTAAATTTTGAATTGTTTGAAGAGTATTATATTTAATTATAAAATCATACACATTTAAAAACGTAAAGCATTTAGGATGCTTGATGATGTAATAATATAGTTTGAAACTAAAAGCTTCTACACTATCAGTCCTTTTCCTAAACTGGAGGATTTACAAAGACAAGTGTAACATCAAAATGATGAGTTGCCATGGTCTCACATGATGAAATAGTGAAAGAATATTTGCCTAACGTTATAAGAAGACCATTCTGAAGTTAATAGAAAACACTGAAAATGATAGATTTGAAACATAAGTTACTCTGTGTTAATAAATGGAGAGAAATGGAGAAAGTCAGAATCCAGTGTAATTCTGAAGCATGTTGATGATGTAGAAAATGTTCGGATGTGGGTCTAATCTGTAATTCCCACATACATTCCCAATCTGATCTGCATTGTCTGGTGGGTTACTGAGTGGAGGCTAGACATTTTGGAAGGGAAGGAAATTTAGAGTGTAAGTCAGCCCAAGTCTATGCCTTCCAACTTTTAAAAGATGTCATCAGGGAGTTAAGCTGACGGTTTCAGGGAGATTTGCCAACTCCTCACTGACAGTGCCCAGCATGATTTTATGACAAAATAGGTAACAGTGCTGTGTCAATTAATACATGAGCACCTGGTAATTATTGATAGTAAATTAATATAAAATTTGATATTAATTATAGAATATATTTTCTGTTCAGAATATAATACGTAAAAGAAAACATAATTTATCTGTATAATTTTCATTTATCTTCTAAATTCTAAAAACACCTGTGGTTATTCACAGGTTGATCAGATTTTTTTTGAATCAAACCTCAGTCCTGAATCCCAAATTTACAAGTGTGCCATAAAATAAACAATTTTGGAAATGATTTATTTAAGGCATTTTAATTTCACTTATGGTAATTCTAGATAATTTTGTAAGAAATTTTTGAGCTTCCCGAGTGTCCAGAGAACCATACAGCTTCTAATATAACTTAACAAATCACGGACAACGCGAGAATTTTTCAGCTTAAGGAGACTCAGGAAATTGAAGCTGGTTTGGAAAGTATACATGCCACTCCTGCATAATTCCTAGTGGAAATGGCAGAAGGCAGAGTGTAGGTTATCTTCCTATCAGGGAATAGCACATGGTAGGAGATAATTAAAGAGAAGGAGGAAACATGAAAGGGATGGACTAAATTATAAACTATCTAATGTAAGATAAAAATAAAGCTCAGATTTAATAAATCCAGTAAGTGCCTGTCCAACAGGAGTTCGGAATGGAGACACAATCAGATATTTTGAGAATATATCTGAAATGTATAGGACAAATAAGGTGCTCAATAAATCTCAGATTTCTGGGCAATGGAGCTGCACAGGACTTAGACCACAGAAGACCACAACACATAGGAAGGAATACTTTAATTAAAACACACGTCCTTGCACAGTTCATTAACACAGATGTCCTATTTGTTTTTCTGCAACTTAAAACAAACAAGTATTTTTGTCAATTTGATATATTATTTGGGTCGAATAGAGTTACTGTTCCACTGTGGGTGATTCTCATCAACAGATTTCTCAGGAACAACAGGAAGTGAGATCCTTTTGGCCATAATAAGAAATGAGAAAAGATCATTCGATCCATCAAAGCTGTTTCTTCTACAGACCTCGATGCAGACTCTGACATTATGTAGTACAGAATAAAATGACACTTATGCAGGCTACATCAGCCATGAATACAAATTCATTTAACACTGACTCAAAACCCTGGTATGAATTTTTCACTTTGTCTATTGATGTATGCTACAAATTAAAATACATGTTAAAGTTTACCATCAGCAAAGTAATTACATTCCATACAGCGAGTGTGGTATTGCAAGTAGCTATAAATCTTTCATGTCAGTATTTCTATTTCAGTATTTATAGTCAGTATTTCCAGTTTATATTATTATAGCATTATTTTTAGGTTCTCTTTATGGAATTGAAAATTTAAATAGAGTTTCTGGGGTCAGTTTTGATATACAACGTTAATCAGATGGCAATTGGTGGGTCGTATGCTGCACCCGCCCAAAGGACTTGGCATGAGTTCTGTGCATTTTCATGGCTAATACTAATATAAATTAAATAAGCAAGCTTATAAGCAAGTGTGAAACTCACTCTGTATATGCAGCTCGCGAATTAGGAGGATAGGGAATCCAGTTGAGTTAAAGACCACCTGAAACTCTTTAAAGGGGTGCTGCTTTTCTCAGTAGATGATAGTGGACATCGATATTGTGGAGCAGCAGGTAGGATAACTTCAAACAGGGCCTCCAGATTCTCGGATGCAGTGTTGAAACTGCTCAAAGATCAAGTGAGCAGCAGGAAGGAGCGCCTCTTCCCCACCAATGGGCAAGGAATGCCAAGACAAATTAGTCAGCAAGCAATAATAGAGGTGAAAATGCTACAAGCATTCAGCCCCAGCACTATCAATCCTACCCTTCCTCGCTTTCCATGCCTCTCCTCAGGCAAACACTTCACTGTACCTCTTGCTCTCAAATCCAGCTGCTACCCTTACCACTGCTGTTTTCTCTTCCTATCATGCACACGATGCTAAGCAGCCTCTGACATCGCAAACAAAGCACAGATTAACCCACTTTTCTTGCAGGAGAAGCTGGCACACAACAAAAGGGAGAGTATGAGAACAGGAGGAGGTCCTGCCTCTCTGCTAACACTGCCTCTTCCATTGGTGTCAGAGTGTTTGGGCATCCTTCCTTACATTTCTCTTTCTATTTAACTCTCTTACTCACGCAGTCACACACTGAGCATCATAACCCGGTGGTACATTGTGCTGCCACTCATCAGCTACAGCTTAGCCTTGCCAGTACGTGCTAGCTCGGGTCTCCCTTTCCTTTTTCTGGGTCTGCCAGATGACATGATAGAATGGAAATCTCTCTGCCTGCTGGCTGTAAGGGTGCTACATGAGGTGAATTTGGGCAGTCTCAATCCAGTTCCTATTGGGCCTGGGCCACAGACCAAAACAGTCTTTAATTTGGCACTAACTCTCATCAGTGTCCACTATGTGACTGGTGTAAGAAATGAAAGAAATCTCATGCTGGAATGCCCTTGAAGTCAGGGCATTGGACTTTGCTTAAGGCTAGGGCTGGATTTTTCCTATGTTGCCGCCCGGAGGGGCGGTAATGGCGGGGTTGGTTTCCAGGCAGGATGCCAGCTCCCAGCACCCCGCCTGGAAATTAGTTGCCGGTTTTGTGGGGGTACAGAGCAGTACCGCCTGGGAGCATCGAGCCGATGTGGAACGCCACCGGTTTCGACAGCGCATTGATTTTTGTTGGAAGCTGACCCTCTAGTGCCCCGTAGCAAGCTGTAGTGGGACCACCTGGAAAACTAGGCAGAGCTGTCCCGGCAGTGGTGAGTGAAGTAAGTAATGAATGAGATAAGTTTGATTGTTCTATTTATTTTTATCTTTGCGATTTATCCTAATGTGGGATGGGCAAGGTGTTGGGAATGTTTTTTTTGTGTGTTTATTGGGGTGTTTTTGTTTCCCACGGAAACCTCACTTAGGATGCTGCAAGGCCGGCTCTTTAGCAAGGGACTTTCAGTTGCTGGGCCGGCCTTGCGCCTGAAAAGAGGTGAACAATGCCTCCCTTGGCACTCCGCTCCAAACTCAGGGCCAAGATGACAAATTTTGTGGCTGCAGGCACAAACCATTTTATGGCGCAAACTTTATCGTCCCGCCGCCATTACCGCCCCGAAATGACCAGAACCGAAAATCCAGCCCCTAATATATTACTTCCCCCGGTGCTGTAAATTTAAAATCTTCTCTCTCATCTTTAAATTGCTCTGCAATCGCCTCCTGCTCTATTTTCCCTCCTGACTGTTGGTGTTACATTCCTTAATTCTGGCTTCTTGTGGATTCCCCTTTCCCTTCAGAGCACTACGACAGCACAGCCCTCAGCTGCCTTGGTCCTACTCTCTGGAACTTCTTCTTTAAACTTCTCTGCCTCTTCACCTGACTCTACACCTTTAAAAACTTTCTCAAAACCCAGCTCTTTGATCAACCTCTCAGACATCCCTCCTAATATCTCTGCTTCTAGGGCAGCTTCTGTTTCCTTGTGCCGTTTTGAGACTTTTTTGTGCTAAAAGTACTGTATAAATGCAAGTTGTTATTGTTTCTCCAGAAGGATATTAGATGGTCTGAAGGACCCTGTTCATCTGAACTAATTTGTAATCTTGAGACATTAGAAAGAACAGTGCCCATATATTAGGTAATGCCACTTTTGCCTCCACTCTCCTGAAGCCAACTTCTTTTTCACCTTCAGCATACCTCTGGCAAGGAACAACTGCTCCAACTATAGATGTGGGGAATGTGTTCAGTACCTACAACCATGGATCTCTGCAGCACCTTCAGGAGAGTTACTCTTCTTTCAGAATGCTCCTTAGAATTCAATGTAAGTGTTAAGAAAAGTCTTGCAGGAAGTAAGAACAAATACTATGATGAAATATTTATCAACACCTCAGTAGCTTATAACAAAAGCTACATAGCAAATACATAGAGAGACATCCCACATGCATGCATGCATAGCTGAACTCTAAAATTTCTACATAGTCAATAGATTGTAACAAAAACAAATGGTATAGGTTTGCTCTAATAATTGAATGATTATCACCCTTGAAACTGAAGTGGAGAACATTTCCTTTATTTAACCATTTATGAAACACATTTTTTGTGGAAGTTGACAACAGATATGAACTGATGTGCACTGCAAAGGCAGCATAAGTTTTTAATAAGCATAACATGGTTTGAAAGTATCTAAGCTTAAGTCAGCAAATAAAGGTCCATATGTACACAACCACTGTGCTGTCAACACTTATAGATTGCATGAATGCCAAGAACATGTCAGTAACACTTAAAGTAGAATTTGATGCTCTTGATTATAGATGCAGAGAAAGGTTTTGGAGGTAAAAGGGACATTGTTTCCACCAGTAAGTGGATTAATAGAGAAAATATGGTTGTTGTGGTTTGGCCACATATGCAGCAAGCAGGAGACACAGATTCTAAAACAAGCCTTGGTATGGGTTCCAGATGTTGGGAGAAAAGAAAGGCCAAATACTCTTCATTTGGCAACAGATTGTGGAAAGAGATCTTGAGGAAATGGATCTGACACAGAAGAAGGTAAAAAAACAGCTAATAAGCACGAGATGGAAAGACCTACTTGCTGACTTGTTTGCCTCAAGTGACGTGATAATTTAAATTAAAGTAAGATCCAAGCTTAAACCTATGAGTCTGTTTAGCAAGTTAATTCAAAGAACAACTGGTAAATATTCTTCCAGAAGTATCCATTCTTATTTTTGAATAGGAAGCATTAAGAGTAGTATCTTTGTGGATGCATAAATATGAACTTCAAAATAATTAAAAACCTGTTTTATCAGTGCAGGATAGTTCTGTGGAGAGACCATGGACTAACTCTTGGTTCAATGTGCCATAGACATGTAGGTAGAGATGAGCATGAGATATAAAGTACTAATCCAAACGTCAGTATTTGGCTTCTTGTGGAAATATGTGAAGTTAGCTTCATAAGAACATAAGAAATAGGAATAGGAGAGTAGGCCATACGGCCCCTCGAGCCTGTTCCACCATTCAATAAGATCATGGCTGATCTGATCATGGACTCAGCTCCACTTCCCTGCCCGCTCCCCATAACCCCTTATCCTCTTATTGATTAAGAAACCATCTATTTCTGTCTTAAATTTATTCAATGTCCCAGCTTCCACAGCTCTCTGAGGCAGCGAATTCCACAGATTCACAACCCTCTGAGAGAAGAAATTTCTCCTCATCTCTGTTTTAAATGGGCGGCCCCTTATTCTAAGATCGTGCCCTCTAGTTCGAGTCTACCCCATCAGTGGAAACATCCTCTCTGCATCCTGTCAAGCCTCCTCATAATCGTATATGTCGCGATAAGATCACCTCTCATTTTTCTGAATTCCAATGAGTAGAGGCCCAACCTACTCAACCTTTCCTCATAAGTCAACCCCCTCATCCCTGGAATCAACCTAGTGAACCTTCTTCAAAGCAAGTATAATCTTTCGTAAATATGGAAACCAAAACTGCACGCAGTATTCCAAGTGTGTCCTCACCAATACCTTATATAGCTGTAGTAAGACTTCCCTGCTTTTATACTCCATCCTCTTTGCAATAAAGGCCAAGATACCATTGGCCTTCCTGAGCACTTGCTATACCTGCATACTATCCTTTTGTGTTTCATGCACAAGTACCCCCAGGTCTCGCTGTACTGTGGCACTTTGCAATCTTTCTCCATTTAAATAATAACTTGCTCTTTGACTTTTTCTGCCAAAGTGCATGACCTCACACTTTATAACATTATACTCCATCTGTCAAATTTTTGCCCACTCACTTAGCCTGTCTATGTCCTTTTGCAGATTTTTTGTGTCCTCCTCACTCATTGCATTTCCTCCCATCTTTGTATCATCAGCAAACTTGGCTACGTTACACTCAGTCCCTTCTTTCAAGTCGTTAATATAGATTGTAAATAGTTGCCGTCCCAGCACTGATCCCTCCGGCACCCCACTAGTTACTGGTTGCCAAACAGAGAATGAACCATTTATCCCGACTGTCTGTTCTCTGTTAGTTAGCCAATCCTCTATCCATGCTAATATATTACCCCCAACCCCGTGAACTTCTATCTTGTGCAGTAACCTTTTATGTGGCACCTTGTCACATGCCTTCTGGAAGTCCAAATACACCACATCTACTGGTTCCCCTTTATCCACCCTGTTCATTACATCCTCAAAGAACTCCAGCAAATTTGTCAAACATGACTTCCCCTTCATAAATCCATGCTGACTTTGCCTGACCAATTTTGCTTTTCCAAATATCCTGCTACTACTTCTTTAATAATGGACTCCAATATTTTCCCAACCACAGATGTTAGGCTAACTGGTCTATAGTTTCCTGCTTTTTGTCTGCCTCCTTTTTTAAATAGGGACGTTACATTTGCAGTTTTCCAATCTGCTGAGACCCCCCACAATCCAGGGAATTTTGGTAAATTACAACCAATGCATCCACAATCCCTGCTGCTACTTCTCTTAAGACCCTAGGATACAAGCCATCAGGTCCAGGGGATTTATCTGCCTTTAGTCCCATTGTCATACTGAGTACCACCTCCTTCGTTTGGATTCATTTCATAATAATTAAAATGGTGGTGCATGTGCCAAAATTCTGCGATCAGCTAATATGTAGAGACCTCCCGCATGCATGCATAGCTGAACTCAGTTTCTACAGTCATCATCTGTGTCTGGAGCCATAAGTGCATTTATTTTTTAAGTAAAATTTTAATTTGTATTTATATCGGGTGCATTTGATTCCTGTTGTTGGGTGTTTCTACTGGACTAGGATATTTCTACCAATAGTCTTGTGTGTGGGGAGGCCTAGATGTGTCTGATTCTTTGCATGTCTCAGTGCACGTGGTAATCCGTCACCCTAGCTTTCTTGTATTGGTCTGGGTGAGTTGTATACTTCAAAATTCTATGCCAAAATGCATTTGAGTCTCTAATAACTTTTGCAGTTGTGTACCAGTTTAAGAGAGCTGAATCTTGGTCCCTTTAAGTTCATATCTGAAGCACATCGAAATGCACATGCAAACAACTGACTACTGTGGAAACAACATATTCGCGGAGCTTTAGAGTAAACTTATTATGGTAGGTAAAATAGATATTCCACAATTAATGTATTGCTCATTTTAGTTAAACTGAGTAATTATTAAGAATTTATGGCTTTGTTTTTGATTTGTTTTCTGCTGCAACACATGAATTCTCTTTTGTTTAAATGATGTAAAGTGTATGATTATGTTATATATAAAACAACATTTTATTCCACTTTACATGTCTAGAATCGAGAATAGTGAAATAAATTTAGAAACTGGTAGCTAATATCTGCTAAGGTAAGAGAAATGTTATTCAATTAATTGATACTCTGTAATAATAATCCAATTGTGCATTGCAAGAATTTGTAATCCATAGGCCCCTTATAATATGTAACAGATTGAAGAGATTTGTAAAGAGAAATGGAGTTGTATATGGGTTTTTGGCAGGTAGTTAGAAGAAAAGAAAAAAATGCCACTGGAGATATTCTTATCCTGTCATGAAAGGCAAACACTGCACACTGTCACTTCTGAAGAAATCCTTTCAAACAAGCCTTTATTGTATATCCAGTGGAACAAGTTTTTTTTTAAATGAATCACTGAAAATGGCAAAATTTCATAAAACAGCAAGCTTTGAGCTCCATGTTGAATTGAGTTGGACACATATGGTTTTTATAAATTTCTCACAAAGGAAAGGCTAACACCAAAAAACTTTTTATTATGATAAATTAACCAGTGGCAACAGTGTAAGTACGTCTTGATTATTCTGTCAGTGAACATTGGAGTAATTTTTAAAAATTATTATTGGCTTTTTGTGACTTTTTAATTTACTTGAATAGCTATTGTTTAAAATCATTTAGTATGGTATTTAATAAGCATTTTGATGAATAGCTCTAAATAGTATGAAAAATCCCAAATGGTCCTAATTAGGCCAGATTGTAGTATCTTCCAGCACAGTGCATCCATTCCTGTTCCCATACTGCATTTTCTTCTCCATGATGCTCTAAACTTATCTGCATAATGCACCAAAGTGAATGTTCTGAAAAATACAGAAGTCTATATTCAGTCCTAAAAGGCCAAAGAATATTGCTGGTACAGTCCACTTTTAATTCAGAGTAGCTTACTTTAAGTTATTTGATCATTCAAAAGCTTTTGGTGCAAAAACAATAAAATTATAAGGTGGTAGTTATACATGTAGGCTCATCCCTCTCTGTGTACTGGCCTCCAATAATATGCCAAGGCCCTCATCATCATTGGCAGTCCCTTGGAATCGAGGAAAACTTGCTTCCACTCTTAAAATGAGTCCTTAGGTGGCTGAACAGTCCAATACAAGAGCCACAGTCCCTGTCACAGGTGGGACAGATAGTCATTTGAGGGTAATGGAGGGTGGGACAGATTTGCCACATGCTCTTTCTGCTGCCTGAGCTTGATTTCTGCATGCTCTCGGCGATGAGACTCAAGGTGCTCAGCGCCCTCCCGGATGCAATTCTTCTACTTAGGGTGGTCTTTGGCCAGGGACTCCGAGGTGTCGGTGGGGATGTTGCACTTTATCAGGGAGGCTTTGAGGGTGTCCTTTAACGTTTCCTCTGCCCACCTTTGGCTCATTTGCCGTGAAGGAGTTCCGAGTAGAGCGCTTGCTTTGGGAGTCTCGTGTCTGCCATGCGGACAAAGCGGCCTGCCCAGCGGAACTGATCAAATGTGGTCAGTGCTTCAATGCTGGGGATGTTGGCCTGGTCAAGGACGCTAATGTTGGTGCGTCTGTCCTCCTAGGGGATTTGTCAGATCTTGCGGAGACATCGTAGGTGGTATTTCTCCAGCGACTTGAGGTGTCCACTGTACATGATCCATGTCTCTGAGCCATACAGGAGGGCGGGTATTACTACAGCACTGTAGACAATGAGCTGGTGGCAGATTTGAGGGCCTGGTCTTCGAACACTCTTTTCCTCAGGCGTCCGTGTAATCAGAGGAAATGGTAACTCCCAGCTTAAGGAAGTCTTGCTCCCCAGTTCCATCCCTGGGGCTGCCTCAGGATAGCATTTAAGGGTAGGTGGATTACCACCCCTTACAAGGCTGACCAGCAAATCTTGGAAACAACAAGGACCCTCCAAAGCCCTACCATTTTTCTTAAGTCAGCGGGAGACCAGTGAACACCCAAGAAAATTAAGTGCAATTATAGAAATTCATCTTGAGGTTGATCTTTGGTTGAGGGTGACTGATCTGCAAGTGTCTGTAAGTATGTCTGTCAGCTTGAACCCACCTGACAGCTGGCGTTTTACAGAAGCATGCATGTATTTTAATTTATGGATATACCTAAGTACAACCTTTACCTTAATTAAATAACTGAATATTTCTGCTGATGAGTGGATTGTTGGCTTCGCCTCACTTGTTCCACATTGTCATCGGTACAACTCAAAGATTGTTAGTTGTAACCCAGCCAGTATTTTAGAAACTAATTTCTGCTACTCTGATTGGTAATTAAGTGAATCATCTACTGGCCGACAGTCCTGTGTGCTTCCCATGGCAATTGTTAGTTCTTCGAAAACCACGGCTGACAAAATGAGGTTTGCCCTCTGTACACAAATATCAGACTGAGCTTGACAGGTGTGTCGTGATTAGAAAACTTTTACACGAAGCTCATTCTACTGGCCCCTCCACAGTAAACGGACTCATCAGCCCTTGCCAGTCCCATGAGGCAAAGCATGTTTGACATTATTAATTGGCTTTTCTGTATAAGGAGTCAAATAGATGAAAAGGTTTATCAAGCTGAAATAATTAATTTTGCCTGAAACCGCTGACAGTTCAGTTCTTCCACAAAAGGCCTCCTTTGGACCTTTTCTCCAGCTAATAAAGTGCAATATGCTCTGACTACACAAATAATATCTGGGTTTTTCCATAAATTATTTGAAAGGAATTTAATTAATTGAGATTTGTAAACTGAAAGGAACATATTTTCCTTATTTGGCCAACACAAAGTCCAAATGGACAGTATTCATTACTAATATTATTGTATTGTATAAATATTATTTTTAAATATTAATGTCATGCATAAATGTTGTGTTCTTTATACTGTAGACTACTATGTCACAGCCTGACTATGCTACAGTCACAGAAGCATCCACAGCCGAATTATTAACTTGAGTCCATCCCTTGTTTGAATAATTGCTTTGGGCTGTAGTCATCATTCAAATACACTCCATTTATATTCACACTTCATAGGAACATAGGAACAGGGGTAGGCCATTCATTCACTCTAGCCTGTTCTGCTATTCAATCAGATCATAGCTGATATGTAACTTAACTCTATTTACCCACCTTTGATCCATATCCCTTGATACCCACACTTAACAAAAATCTATCGATCTTAGTTTTGAAATTTTCAATTGAGCCAGCGTCCATAGCCTTTTGGGGAGAGAGTTCCAGATTTCCACTACCATTGTCTGAACAGTGCATCTTGATTTCATTCTTCAGTGGCCTAGCTCTAATCTAAGTTTGTTCTGGATTCCCCCACCAAAGGAAATAATTTCTCTGTATCTACCCTATCGGGTTCTTTTGTATTTTAAACACCTTGTCACCGCTTAACCTTCAATGCTCAATGGAATACAAGCCATTAGTTTATGCCACTTTTCCTCATAATTTAACACTTTAAGCCCCAATATCATTCTGGTGATTCTGTGCAGTATTGCCTCCAAAGGCCAATATATCCTTCCTGAGGTGTGGTGCCAGAACTGAATGCAGTACTCCAGATGGGGTCTGCCCAAGGCACTATACAAACGAAGCATAGTTTCCTTCTCTTTGTATTCCAGCCCCCTCTAGATAAAGGCCAACTTTCCATAAGCTTTTGAGATTATTTTTTGTAACAGTCCACCAGCTTGTAATGATTTATATACACGGAAACCTAAATCGCTTTGCCTCTCCATAGCTCCTAATTTCTCACCATTAAGAAAATATTCTGATCTGTCTTTCTTGGAATCAACTTGGATGACCTCACAATTTCCCAAATTGAACCCCATCCACTTTCTCGGATCCAAAGTGGATGATCTCACAATTTCCCAAATTGAATTCCATCTGTCATAGTTTTGCTCACTCACTTAGTCTATCTGTAATCTTTTAGAACGTCCTACTCCCATCTACACACCACTTGTCATATCCCACCAATTAGAATAAATTCCTTTATTCCCTGTCTCTTGCCTGCTAATCAAACCAATGTCGCAAGGTTGAAAGGATGAATAGGTTGCTTTTCTCTTGAAAAGAAAAGGCTGAGAGGTGAGCCAATAGAGGTCTTTAAAATTATGAAAGGTTTAATAGAGTAGGCACAGAGCAAGTGTTTCCATTTGTAGGGAAGAGCAAAACTAGAAGCCATCAATATAAGATAGTCACCAAGAAATCAAATAGGGAATTCAGAAGAAACTTCTTTACCAAGAGAGTAGTGAGAATCTGGAACTCTCTACCACAGGGAGTGGTTGAGGTAAATAGTATAGATGCATTTACAGGGAGGCTAGATAAGCATATGATGGAGAAGGGAATAGAGGGCTATGCTGACAGAGTTAGATAAGGAAAGATGGGAGGAGAGTTGAGCGGTACATAAACATCAGCATGGACTTGATGGGTTGATTGGCCTGTTTCTGTGTCGTATATCCGATGTAATTCTATGTAAGGTTGCCTGCAATTCCATGAACTTTCATTTTTGTATATAATCGCTTGTGTGGAGCCATATCAAATTCCTTGTGTTAGTTCATATAGATGTCCACCTGCACTCCCTTATCCACCATATCAGTGACCTGCAGTGACATCCTCAAAACATTCAACTAAATTAATCAGACATGATTTACCCTTCACAAATTCATGTTCACTCTCTTTGATCAACTGATACTTGTCCAAGTGCTCAGTCATTCTGTGTTTCTGATGATAGAAACCCATATCGAAGTAATTTCAGCTGTAGACTTGATCTATCCAATGTCCTCCTTGCCAGTTTCCCTTGCTCTTCCACCGCAAACTTAAATTCATTCAAAACTCTGCTGCACTTATCCTGTCTTTCTCTGTCCTGTTTAATCATCGCCCCCATCCTGCTGATTTACACTGGCTTCCTGTCCCCTCTGCATTGAATTTAAATGCCTCATCCTCATCTTCAAATTCTGCCAGAGCCTCACTCCATCCACATCCTTTGATTCTCTAAATCTAGTATTTTTTACATCTCCCAAATTGCCCACAGAGTGATCTGCACAGAGAGGTCTTAAACAGAGTGGAGTTAAACAGAGTGGTTTATTTGGGAATTTGGAAAGAGTGGGAATACGGAGAAGAGGGGGAAGATTAAAATCAATTATAAAAGTAAAAATAGGTAATTGATATTTCACTAGATGCTGGGTTAGTCAGTTTTTCTCTCTTTTCTTAGGCATTGGTTTAAATTAAGAGCTGGGAATATAAACTAAACATTCAAACTTCAAATCTTAACTAATTGAATACATTAGAGATGGCAGGGCAGGTGGTGTGTTTCTGCTGGTGCATGTGGGAACTGGTGGACAAAATTGAGGTCCACGGCAATCACATCTGCAGGAAGTGTCTACAGCTCGAGGAACTTTGGCTCCGTGTTGATGAGCTGAAATCCGAGCTGCAGACACTACGACACATCATGGAGGTGGAGAGTTACCTGGATGCCGCGATCTAAGAGCTAGTCACACCAATTAGATTAATTAATTCAAATTCGATCTGTGGTCAGGGACAGGAGGATGTGACTACAAGTGAAGAAGGTATGGGGACTCAGGATGTGGTGATGGAGGAGCCTTGGCCCTTGTTCTTGTCCAACAGCTTCGAGGCACTTACTCCCTGCATGGACGAGAGCAGGGACTGCAGGGAGGATGAGTAAACTGACCACAGCACCGTGGTACAGGGGGCCATTCAAGTGGGGAGAGTAAAAAGAAAAGTGGTAGTGCTAGGGGACCGTACCATTCGGGGGATAGATACTGTTCTCTGCAGCCGAGAGCGTGAGTCCCGAAGGCTGTATTGCCAGGCTTAAGGACATCTCCTCTGGGCTGGAGAGGAACCTGCAGTGGGAAGGAGAAGATCCAGTTGCCGTGGTCCATGTGGGTATCAACGACATAGGTAGGACAAACAAAGAGGTTCTGCTTCGGGATTATGAGCAGCTAGGAACCAAATTAGAAAGCAGAACCACAAAGGTAATAATCTCTGGATTACTACCTGAGCCACGAGCAAATTTGCATAGGTTAAATAAGATCAGAGAATTAAACACGTAGCTCAAAGACTGGTGTGGGTGAAATGGGCTTTGGTTCGTGGAACACTGGCACCAGTACTGGGATAAGAGGGAGCTGTTTTGTTGTGTTCATACTCTACGGGGCCGATTTTCAGCAAGGCCTCCGCCTGCCCAATAAAGAAAGGAAAGGTAGGAAAGATAGATTACGAAAGTAAAGTTGCGCAAAACATAAAAACATAAAAACAGATAGTAAAAGCTTTAACAGATATATAAAATGGAAAAGAGTGACTAAAGTAAATGTTGGTCCCTTAGAAGATGAGAAGGGGGATTTAATAATGGGAAATTTGGAAATGGCTGAGACCTTAAACAATTATTTTGCTTTGGTCTTCACAGTGGTAGACACAAAAACCATACTAAAAATTGCTGGTCACAGGAATGTGGGAAGGGAGGACCTTGAGACAATCACTATCACTAGGGGGGTAGTGCTGGACAGGCTAATGGGACTCAAGGTAGATAAGTCCCCTGGTCCTGATGAAATGCATCCCAGGGTATTAAAAGAGATGGCAGAAGTTATAGCAGATGCATTCGTTATAATCTACCAAAATTCTCTGGACTCTGGGGAGGTGCCAGCGGATTGGAAAGCAGCTAATGTAATGCCTCTGTTTAAGAAAGGGGGAAGACAAAAGGCAGGTAACTATAGGCCGGTTAGTTTAACATCTGTAGTGGGGAAAATGCTTGAAGCTATCATTAAGGAAGAAATAGCGGGACATCTAGATAGGAATAGTTCAATCAAGCAGACGCAACATGGATTCATGAGGGGGAAATCATGTTTAACTAATTTACTGGAATTCTTTGAGGATATAACGAGCATGGTGGATAGAGGTGTACCGATGGATGTGGTGTATTTAGATTTTCAAAAGGTATTCGATAAGGTTATTGCAGAGGATAAAGGTACGCGGAGTCAGAGGAAATGTATTAGCATGGATAGAGAATTGGCTGGCTAACAGAAAGCAGAGAGTCGGGATAAATGGGTCCTTTTCGGGTTGGAAATCGGTGGTTAGTGGTGTGCCACAGGGATCGGTGCTGGGACCACAACTGTTTACAATATACATAGGTGACCAGGAAGAGGGGACAGAGTGCAGAGTGTAGTGCAACAAAATTTGCAGATGACACAAAGATTAGTGGGAAAGCGGGTTGTGTAGAGGACACAGAGAGGCTGCAAAGAGATTTAGATAGGTTAAGCGAATGGGCTAAGGTTTGGCAGATGGAATACAATGTCGGAAAGTGTGAGGTCATCCACCTTGGGAAAAAAAACAGTAAAAGGGAATATTATTTGAATGGGGAGAAATTACAACATGCTGCGGTGCAGAGGGTCCTTGTGCATGAAACTCTTTTGAGTTTACCTGTGAAAACATAAAACATGTATCCGTGCCACCCGACCTGGATGACACACACAAGACATTTACAAGGCCCTTTTTTTTTTTTGTTTTTTTTTTGTGGTTTTTTTTTTTTTGGGCACTAAAATCAAATTTTTCCTTTTTTCCAGTGCCCCCTATAAAAGGAGAGGGGGACACTAAAAGCACCGGCAATTAAAACAAATTAAACTTTAAAACGTAAAATCAAATTAAAATTTGGTTGCCGGGCGTGATGATGCACTCCAGTCCCTCCGGTGCCCACCTCTCGCGGAAGGCCGCGAGCGTACCGGTGGACACCGCGTGCTCCATCTCCAAGGACACCCTGGACCGGATGTAAGAGCGGAAGAGAGGCAGGCAGTCAGGTTGAACGACCCCCTCGACCGCCCGCTGCCTGGACCGGCTGATGGCACCCTTGGCCGTGCCCAGGAGCAGTCCTACGAGGAGGCCTTCGGACCTACCCACTCCCCTCCGCACAGGGTGCCCAAAGATCAGGAGAGTGGGACTGAAGTGCAGCCAGAATTTCAGGAGCAGCCCCTTCAAATAGTGGAACAGGGGCTGCAACCTTGTGCATTCAATAAAAACATGGAACACGGACTCCTCCAGACCGCAGAAATTGCAGGCGGCCTGGGAGTCCGTGAACCGGCTTAAAAATTTATTGCACGGCACTGCTCCGTGCACCACCCTCCAGGCCAAGTCCCCGATGAATAGTGGGAGGACCCCTGCGTAGAGTGCCCTCCATCGGGGACCCCCGCCTCCTCCGGACGGCAAGATGGTACGCCATGGCGTGTCCGGACGGCCGGCGAGGATGGCAAAGTTGAGGGTGTGCAGGAGCAGCCCGTACAGGAAACCCCTCCGCGCGGAACTGAAAGGCACGGAGGGGATTTCCCCGAGGCGGCTCAAGTTGTGAGGCGCCGGCTCCTTGTGCATGAAACTCTTTTAGAGTCTACCTGCAAAACATAAACATTAAACTGTGCCACCCGACCTGGGTGACACACCAGACATTTACAAGGCCCTTTTTTCCTTTTTTTGGTTTTTTTTTTGTGTTTTTTTTTTTTTTTTTTTTTTTTTTTTTTTGGGCACTAAAATCACAATTTCTCCGGTGCCCCCTATAAAAGGGAAGGGGACACTAAAAGCACCGGCAATTAAAACAAATTAAACTTTAAAATGTAAAATCAAATTAAAATTTGTTTGCCGGGCGTGATGATGCACTCCAGTCCCTCCGGTGCCCACCTCTCGCGGAAGGCCGCGAGCGTACCGGTGGACACCGCGTGCTCCATCTCCAAGGATCCTTGTGCATGAATCCCAAAAAGTTAGTTTGCAGGTGCAGCAGGTAATCAGGAAGGCGAATGGAATGTTGGCCTTCATTGCGAGAGGGATGGAGGACAAAAGCAGCAACTGTATAGGGTATTGGTGAGGCTGCACCTGGAGTACTGCGTGCAGTTTTGGTCACCTTACTTAAGGAAGGATATACCAGCTTTGGAGGGGGTACAGAGACGATTCCCTTGGCTGATTCCGGAGATGAGGGGGTTACCTTATGATGATAGATTGAGTAGACTGGGTCTTTACTCCTTGGAGTTCAGAAGGATGAGGGGTGATCTTATGGAAACATTTAAAATAATGAAAGGGATAGACAAGATAGAGGCAGAGAGGTTGTCTCCACTGGTCGGGGAGACTGGAACTAGGGGGCACAGCCTCAAAATACTGGGGAGCCAATTTAAAACCGAGTTGAGAAGGAATTTCTTCCCTCAGAGGGTTGTGAATCTGTGGAATTCTCTGCCCAAGGAAGCAGTTGAGGCTAGCTCATTGAATGTATTCAAATCACAGATAGATAGATTTTTAACCAATAAGGGAATTAAGGGTTATGGGGAGCGGGCGGGTAAGTGGAGCTGATTCCATAGCCAGATCAGCCATGATCTTGTTGAATGGCGGAGCAGGCTCGAGGGGCTAGATGGCCTACTCCTGTTCATAAATCTTATGTTCTTATGTAAGTGCCGCCGAAAGTGCCGCCGAGGTACCAGATGCTACTTTGGGTGGGATATTCAGGAAGAAGGTCCCTCGAAGGTCGGCGGGCGGCAAATGGAAGACGTACACCACCAACCTGGGCGGCAGCAGGCAGGAGGTCGCTTGCCTCTGGTCAAAGACCTGAAAAAAAAACAGCAGCAAAAAATAAAAAAAGTATCCAAAGACCTTCAGGGTACCCATACAGGTAAGTCGCTGTTGAAAAAAAGTATAAAGATGTTCACTTACCTTTTTTTCAGGTTCTTCATCGTCAGGGACAGACTAGCCTCCAGCCAACGGTCCACCCCCATTCTGCCGCAGAGTCCCACCGACTCCCACCCACAGGAAACTGGGAGCTCGGCGGGCGGAAGCTCAGTTGCGCCACTCGGCCGCTCGCTGACGTCAGCGGGCAGTTCCCGATGGCTCTCCTCTCCCATCCGCTCCAGGCCACCCCGAAAGTGGCACTGGGTGGATCTTCAGTTGGAATGTCAGCGGGAGTGGGTGGCAGCCGGCGGCAGCGGGCAGGGAGGTGCTGAAAATCGGCCCCTATGTGTTTGTTATAGGACACTAGACAGGCATTAGGACCCTGCGGGAGCTATTCAGAGTTGCTGTAAACATTCTGGTTCATGCTGGTTTTGGGTCTCCATTTTGGGAGTTGCTATAAAGTACACAGTTAAGCTCCTGTTGCAGATAGTCTGTTTATTTATGTACACAACATAATTTGGCGACGAGGATGGGATGTGATTTTCTCCTTAAGTGTTGAATGCCTGAGCCTGGGAATCTGTCCATTCACAAGGGACGTCCTTGTGCAGCAACTTACGAAGTTCTTCGGCAATTTGTGCGTAGTGCGGGACGAACTTCAGATAGAAGTTGCAAGTGCCGAGGAATGATATAGTTCTTTGACGTTGGTAGACTCCTGTATTCGCTGAATCGCATCAATGTTGTCAAGCGTTCTTGTGCTGTTACTCTGTAGCCCAGAAAGTTTATTTCTCCAGAAGTGAATGTACAGTTATCAGCATTAAGTGTAATGTTATGTGTAGCAAGTCTAACCACAACTGCGTAAAGTCGCTGGTCATGTTTTTCCATTGTCTATGCATGGATGACGATATCATCAAGCAGATTGAGGGTTCCCTCTATGCCTGCTAGCATAGTAGTGACAATCTTCTGAAATGCACTTGGTGCAGAAGATAGTCCACAGGGCATGCGTCGATACTAATACAGACCATCATGCGTCGTGAATGCCGTGAGCGGTTTGCTGTCCTCCACTAGGGGTATTTGCAGGTGACTGCGGTGCATGTCGAGTTTTGTAAAAACTATTGAGCCGTGGAATTCTGAAGACAGTTCGTCGATGGTAGGAAGAGGGTACTTGTCAGGGATGATGGCCTTGTAGACCTCTTTCAGGTCGATGCATAGGCGGATCTCTCCATTTTTATGGCAAGCAATGACTAAGTTCGAGATCCAGGGTGAGGAGCCGATACTGTCAATCATCTCCTCCTATCCTCATGCACTTTGTTCCGAATGCCACTACATACGTCACCACCGATGCATCAGGCATCTCCATGGCTGCTGTGCTCTCGCAATGGATTGACGGCTTGGAACACCCAGTAGCCTTCGCCTCTCGCTCTCATCTGCAGAATGTAAATACTCTACAGGGGAGCACAAAGCACTCGCTTGCATCTATGCATGTGAACGCTGGCACATCTATCTCAATGGCAGGAAATTTACCCTCCGTACGGATCACCGAGAGCCATCTACACTACTCACTACAACTGGATCTGGGCACAGATCACTATGAATCAGCCGATGGTCAGATCGCCTTCATCAGTCTAACTTTGATGTACAGTACATCACTGGCAGTCGCAACCACGTAGCTGACATGCTCAGCCCCTCAACATCTGCTTCGGACTCTGGTGCTGACTTGTTCACAGATAACAACATATATGTCATGTCGATCATCACTCAGTCCATCAGAAACTTTGTCTCCTGCGACGAACTCAAAACCGAATCACAGCATGATGCCAGACTCCAGAACATGAGCCACTTCCTCCAGACTGAGTGACCTATGCAAATTCCGGAAGAGCTGAAAACCTTCCACAGACTTCGCAATGAATTTTCCATTTGGGACAATGGCTGCCTAGCATGTGGTGATAGAGCAGTAATTCTCAAGTCGCTTCAACAGCGCGTTCTCTCATTGGCACATGATGGACACCCTGGCATTGTCCGCATGAAGCAGAGATGTCGTGATTCAATATGGTGGCCTGGGATTGACACTCGCATCGAGGAGTTTGTCTCTCATTGCGAAACGTGCAGTCTGAGCAGAATGGCCAAAAACATCCGACCAGCGCCAATGAAGCCCATTCCATGGCCACAAAGACCATGGCAACAACTTCAGTTGGATATCTTCGGTCCTGTTGAAGCAGCTCCACAGCAGGGGCTTCCTTGTTGACCTGCATTCCAAATGGCCAGAAACTACAACAAGTTCAATGACCTCATTAACGATCGTCACTATTCTGCAGCATATGTTCATGGCGGGGCCTCCCAGAGGTCATAATCAATGACAGTTTGTGTCCGATTAGTTCGCGGATTTCCTCACTCATCATGCTATCAAGAATCGCCTTACTGGTTGCTACAATCCTCAAAGCAACAGAGGTGTTGAGCAATTTAACCGCGTCATTAAAGAGGGTTTGAAAGCCAACCTCGCAGCAGGCCAAACATTCGACGAAGCGGTTCAAACCATTCTTTGCACATACCATTTGACAAAGCACTCACTAACAGGGAAGACACCTGCTGAGCTCATGATTGGGTGGAATCTTCGCTGGCTACTGGACATTCTCAAACCCCCAGCCAAACCTAGCGTGAAGATAACCACACTCGCATCTCAGATTTCGGAACTCCAATGAAAAGTGAAGTTGTACACTGAGACAAAATGACGCGCTCAAAAGCTCCAACTGAAGAACGGAGATTGGGTCAGAGTTAAGCACCCAAACCATAGTCATAAGCTCGCATCTTCAAAACAGATCGGGCAAAAGTTCAGCCCTCACACCTATGACCTCAATGATCGAACTCGATGGAATGCTCGAAGACTGATCCCAACTCACAGGCCAACAGACCAGAAGAATGGAACAGAGGCACCGTTCTGTTTCCCAACTGAAAACCTCGATCAAACACTGCAAGCTCCACGCCAGTTTCAACGTATCAGAAGATGACCTGGCTCTCTCACGGACTTTGATGTTCATAGATTTTATTTTCAGAAGGTGGGAAATATGTTGTGTTCATACTCTATGTGTTTGTAACAGGACATTAGACAGGCATTAGGACCCTGCGGGAGCTATTGATAGCTGCTGCAAACATTCTGGCTCATGCTGGTTTTGGGTCTCCATTTTGGGAGTTGCTATTAAGGACACAGTTAAGTTACTTTACTCCTGCTGCAGTTAATCTGTTTATTTATGTCCACAACAGTTCCGTTGCGACAGGCTCCACATACCATGCTGGGACTAGGGTCCTGGCAAATCGAATAACTAGGGCTGTAGGGAGGGCTTTAAGCTGATTAGTGGGGGGGAGGGTTCAGGTAAGCGGAAATTTAAAAAGTCAAAGAATAAGGAGAAGGCAATAGAGCAGGGTAGCACTGGGGGAAGAAAATGAAACCCAGAGCGTGAAAGGAAGGGACAAAATGTATAAACATAAAAGTGTATCAGAAAGTGGGGTCAAAGCAGGAAAAAATGGTAAAAAAACAAATTTAAAAGCTCTTTATCTGAATGCACGCAGCAAATACATGAGTTGACAGCACAAATACATACAAATGGGTATGATCTGATAGCCATTACAGAGACGTGGTTACAAGGTGATCAAGACAGGGAACTAAATATTCTGGAGTATTTGACAATTTGGAAGGACAGACAGAAAGGGAAAGGAGGTGGGGTAGCTCTGTTAATAAAGGATGAGATCAGTGCATTAGTGAGAAACAATATTGGCTCAGAAGATCAAGATGTTGAATCAGTTTGGGTGGAGATAAGGAATAATAAGGGGAAAAAGTCATTGGTGGGTGTAGTCTATAGGCCCCCTAACAGTAGCTACATGGTTGGACGGAGTATAAATCAAGAAATAATGGAGGCTTTTCAAAAAGGAACGGCAATAATTATGAGCGATTTTAACCTTCATATTGATTGGACAAAGCAAATTGGCCAGGGTAGCATTGAGGAAGAGTTCATAAAGTGTATCTGGGATAGTTTCCTTGAACAGTACATTGCGGAACCAACCAGTGAGCAGGCTATCTTAGATCTGGAATTGTGTAATGAGACAGGATTAATAAATGGTCTCCTAGTAAAGGATCCTTTAGGAATGAGTGACCATAACATGGTTGAATTTCAATTTCAGTTGGAGGGTGAGAAAGTTGGATCACAAACCAGTGTCCTAAGCTGAAACAAAGGAGACTACAAAGGTCTGAAGGCAGAGTTGGCTAAACTGGACTGGGAAAATGTGTGGGACGGTTGATGAGCAGTGGCAGATATTTAAGAAGATATTTCATAACTCTCAACAAAAATATATTCCAATGAGAAGGAAAGACTGTAAGAGAAGTGATAACCATCCGTGACTAACTAAGCAAATAAGGGATGGTATCAAATTGAAAACAAGGGCATACGAAATGGCTAAGACTAGTGGGAGGCCAGAGGATTGGGAAAATACTAAAAGCCGGCAAAGAACAACTGAAAAAATAATAAAGAGAGAGAAGATAGATTATGACAGCAAACTAGCAATAAATATAAAAACAGATAGTAAGAGTTTCTACAGGTACATAAAAACGGAAAGAGTGGCTAAAGTAAATGTGGTCCCTAAGAGGATCAGACTGAGGAGTTAATCATGGGGAACAGGGAAATGGCAGAGACTTTGAACAAATATTTTGTATCGGTCTTCATGGTAGAAGATACTAATAACATCCCAATAGTGGATAATCAAAGGGTTATAGGGAGGGAGGCACTTAATACAATCATTATCACAAAAGAAATAGTACTCAGTAAAATAATGGAACTAAAGGTAGACAAGTGCCCTGGACCTGATGGCTTGCATCCTAGGGTCTTAAAAGAAATGATAGCGGATGCTTTGGTTTTAATCTACCAAAATTCTCTGGATTCTGGGGAGGTCCCTGCGGATTGGAAAACCGCAAATGTAACGCCCCTATTTAAAAAAGGAGGCAGACAGGAAGCAACAAACTATACACCAGTTAGCCTAACAGCTGTCGTTGGAAAAATTATAACCCAGTATAAAAAAGAGCTCACCTCTTGGTGTCCTCACTGTAGGAGCTGCAATAAAGAACTACAGTTCAAGTGCCATACCCCTGCCTCGTGGAGTCATTAACAGAGCGCCTACGTATACAATAACTGGCGACGAAGTTACGAATTCCACGCACATGTCTAATCTCAGCAACTTCCAACAATTCACCGATGGGGACGCCTTCGTGGAAAGGTTAGAGCACTTCTTCATTGCGAACGACCTGGCTGGGGACTCACCGATCTCGCTGGCAACCAAGCGCAGGGCCATCCTGCTCAGCAATTGTAGGCCCACTATCCATGGCCTCATCAGGGACCTGCTAGCCCCAGCAAAGACAACAACCAAGAGCTATGTGGAGCTCGTAACTCTAATACAAGAGCAACTGAAACCCAAAGAGAGCATCCTCACAGCCAGGCACCGGTTTTACACTCACCAGCGGCCCGAAGGCCAAGAAATTGCTAGGTATGCTGCAGATCTAAGAAGGTTGGCTGCACCGTGCAATTTTGGCGACCACCTCACCAAAGCACTAAGGGACATTTTCGTTATTGGAATCGGCCACAAGGGCCTCCTCCATAAACTGTTCTCAGCGGACATTACGGTCATCCTGCAGAAGGCAATCAAAGTGAGCCAGGCCTTCATGATTTCGGTCTGCGACTCCAAATGAATGATGACCCACACCCAGAACTCTAAACTGACGAGCGCAGTGAACAGAATGCCGACTTTCAAAGGCAGAAATGCTGCGCCGAGTACTGCAACCCTGAGTCCGCCACATGGGGCCAACCAGCTAGCCCCGTGCTGGTGCTGTGGAGGAAACCACAGGGCCCACCAGTGCCGATACAAAGACTATACCTGCAAAGGCTGCAACATGAACGGTCACCTTCAGCGAATGTGAAGAAAAAGTTATATTCACCGCGTCGCTGAAGAGTTGGCCGATCACCTGGGCTCTGACACTGATGAAGATGAAGCTGCTCAACCCCTGGAAGAAGAGTACGGAATATATACCTGCTCCACCGAGAGTTCCCCGTGGAAGATGGAAGTAGACATCAACAGGGTTCCAGTTTCGATGGAGATCGACACAGGGGTGAGCAAGTCGTTGACGAGACAGATGGCCTTTAAAAAACTCTGGAACAATCCTGCTGAACAACCAAAACTGTCCCCAATCCAGGCAAAGCTGCTCACCTACACAAAAGGCACCATCCCAGTCATTGGCAGCATGGACTTCCAGGTATCCCAGGACAGCGTGATGTACAAACTTCCCTTGTGGATCCTTGCCAGTGATGGTCTAACGCTGCTGGGAAGAAGTTGGATGAAGCAGGTCCAAATCGGTCGGAGCGATGACGGCCTCTGGGCCCCAGCGATCGACATCCTATGCAGCCCCAAACTTGGATTGATCGCAGCACCTAGAAATCCTGCCGTCCAGCTCGACTGTGTGGCGATGACACAGACTGAACAACACTGTGGTGAGATGATCCAACCCGAATGTCCAAATCTCACCTTCCGTGCCCTGGTATGACTCCGAGGGAAGAAGATTGGTGAAAAAGGTGGATTCCCGATGTCCGTGGCCAAACCTGGGGAGAAAAGGATCACCATAGCCTACCTCAAGGAGAGCGAAAAGATGGCGGCCGCACCGCGAGGCGAATAACCTGGAATCAAAATGGCCACGACCAGACCACGAGGAGCAGCGTTGGAGGAGCAACACGTGGCACCAAGCGGTGAACCGGATTGGAAGGCCCTCTTAAAGGAGACCGACAACCTAAGACAATTAAAGGGACAGTTTCACTCTAGGCACAGCGATGCCAAGGACATTAAAATTAAGAGTGCAGTAAGTGAATGCAGGTATGCAAATGTAACGTTAAATTGTGATGCCGGATTAACTAATGGAAAAAATGTAATGAATGCTTTTAAAAGTGATGTAAGCAACAAGTTTGTACCATTAAATGATGATGCTAGAAATGCTAATATGACAAATGTAACCCTGTATGGAGACACCGATACACAAGAAAGTGTTGTAAGTGCTAAATGTGATAATGTGAAGCGAGATAACAGTGTAGAATCGACTATTTGTGATCGGAGCCAATGTATCATGCATGTAAAAAGTAGACTGTTAAAGGACACCGGGTTCTGCAGGTATAATGTCAATGCCAGAGGAAACCCCCCGTGGAAGACCCCAAGGTCCAGCAGGCTACCTGACCATGTAGCCTGGGCTTTTGGGACAAATGTGATGCCCCAAGAAAGGCTCACACACACCCAGTGGGAGCAGACCCACTGCAGGGACAGCGGTCAATGGGCAGCACAGCCATCTCCACTGGCAACCTGCCTCAGATCGGCCCTACACCCCCTGGCCACCAGGGCCAGCACCGTGAGCGAGAGGCCAGTACCCTCCAGCTTTCCCGGCAGACCCTGGGATGACCAGACTTCCACCACCAATGGAGGACAAGGAGCCCACACAGCCCTGTGGCCCTGCTCACCACTTACCCATTCTTCAATGTACCTTACCCATTGCACTGGCTCCACCACTGAGGAATCCTCCGACATGGTCTGTGTGCGAGGCGGGGGAATGGATGAGGGCAGCCTCAAGCACAGGGATCACACCTGGCACCTACACAACCCTCACCACAACCTCCCACAGCCCACTACTGATCACCTCCCCATGTCATGGCAATAATGACTTGGGAAAGGCTTAGGGGGGAGCGTTGTTATGTATGCATGCCATTGATGTATTGATGTACTGTAACACTCGACATGAATGTACCTTCACCCTGTATATACCTTACCTGTACACCAGAGGGTGCTGCTGCTTGAGACCTAAGGGTCACCTGTCCACTGCAGATAATCCAGTATAAAAGGGAGCTCACCTCTTGGTGTCCTCACTCTAGGAGCTGCAATAAAGGACTACCGTCTGTACAGTTTAAGTGCCATACCCCTGCCTCGTGGAGTCATTAACAGAGTGCCTACATACACAATAGAGTCCATTATTATGGAAGCAGTAGCAGGATGTTTGGAACAGCATGATTCAATCAAGCAGAGTCAATATGGTTTTAGGAAAGGGAAATCATGTTGGACAAATTTGCTGGCATTCTTTGAGGATATAACGAGCAGCGTGGATAAGGGGGAACCAGTGGATGTGGTGTATTGGGATTTCCAGAACGCATTCGATAAGGTGCCATATAAAAGGTTACTGCACAAGATAAAAGTTCACTGGGTTGGGAGTAATACATTAGCATGGATAGAGGATTGGCTAACTAACAGAAAACAGAGAGTCGGAATAAATGGGTCATTTTCAGTTTGGCAAACAGTGACTAGTGGGGTGCCGCAGGGATCGGGGCTGAGACCTCAACTATTTATAATCTATATTAATGACTTGGATGAAGGAACTGAGTGTAATGTAGCCAAGTTTGCTGATGATACAAAGATGGGTAAGAGAGAAAATTGTGAGGAGGACACAAGAAATCTGCAAAGGGATATAGATAGGCTAAGTGAGTGAGCTAAAATTTGGCAGATGGAGTATAATGTGGGAAAGTGTGAGGTTATCCACTTTGGCAGAAAAAAATAGGAAAGCAAATTATAATTTAAATGTAGAAAAATTGCAAAGTGCTGCAGTACAGAGAGACCTGGGGGTCCTTGTGCATGAAACACAATAAGTTAGTATGCAGGTACAGCAATGAATCAGGAAGACAAATCGAATGTTGACATTTATTGCAAGGGGGATGGAGTATAAAAGCAGAGAAGTCCTGCTATAACTGTACAAGGTATTGGTGAGGCCACAGCTAGCGTACAGTTTTGGTCTCCGTATTTAAGGAAGGATATACTTGCATTGGAGGCTGTTCAGAGAAGGTTCATTAAGTTGATTCCGGAGAAAAGTGGGTTGACTTATGAAGAAAGGTTGAGTAGGTTGGGCCTATACTCATTGGAATTCAGAAGAATGAGAAGTGATTTTATTGAAATATATAAGAGAATGAGGGGGCTCAACAAGGTGGATGCAGAGAGGATATTTCCACTCATCGGGTGACCTAAACTAGGGGGCATAGTCTCAGAATAAGGGGCTGGCCATTTAAAACTGAGATGAGGAGGAATTTCTTCTCTCAGAGGGTTGTAAATCTACGGAATTCTCTGCCCCATAGAGCTGTGGAGATTGGGTCATTGAATATATTTAAGGCGGAGATAGACAGATTTGTAAGCGATAAGGGAATAAAGGGTTATGGGGAGTGGCAGGGAAGTGAAGCTGAGTCCATGATCAGATCAGCCATGATCTTATTAAATGGCGGAGCAGCCTACTCCTGCTCCTATTTCTCATGTTCTTATGTTCCTCTCTGCCCTGCCATTTATGGTGATTGTTTTACTTCATCTTATTATACATTAAGTATTGTAACTAGAGCTACAATTTCACAGAATTTCTGAAGTATGTTGTAACTTGTGCAGCATAATTATTGCATATGAAATCACAGGGTTTTCCCCTCGATAATCTCAGCCATGATCTCATTGAATGGCAGAACAGGCTCGAGGGGCTGAATGGCCTACTCCATATGTTGTGCTTTGACTCAGAGTCCCCGATTTTAGTTCCAGCTGCCTGGCGGAAACCGGGTGGAGAGGGGGTGGGAGTTAAAATGAGGGCAGCGACTTACCCCATCTAATCCCACTTCCTTTCCACTGTGTCATAATGTTAACCTGCTTGTTTGAGCAGGCGAGCGGGAAACATGCAGGAAGGCAGGGGACCATTCTTTAAATATGCAGATCAAGTCCAATTATGTCATCAAGACCCTATCTGTAATTTTAGTTGAAGGCCTGAGCCTGGGAGCAGTGATGGCTTCCCCAGGCTATACCTGTCGGGAAAGGGATCGTGGGCCAGAAGAGGCCCAGCAAGGTAGGATTTTAAATTATATTTTAGGTTTCCTGTGGGCCAGGAGGGGCAGGAGTGCTCCTTGGGGACTCACAAGGAAGCCTTGGGTCTCCCTTATCCTGGGCTTCTCCACAACCCTGCCGGTCCCCCAACCCCCCACCCCGCCACGCCACCACCCTATCCCCCTGATCACATCCAGAGCCTCCCTCACCACTTAACTAATAGCCGCGACCATTCCCAGAGATCCCCAGCTGCGGCTTTTGGCTGCTGAATTCCAGCTCCTGCCCGTTGGCCAGGTTCGGGCAGGTCACCATGAAAATTAATGGAAATAGTGTGCAGCCGTTAAGATCGGCCAGACAGCCATGTTCCCAGACTCCCCAGGTGCGTTGCCCACTTTGGGGGCTCGCGCACACCATACTTCATTGTCTCCAGGCTAGATCCAAGACCGTCCCATCCTCTGTCATCGAACTACAGTACGTGGACGATGCTTGCTTCTGTGCACATTCAGATGCTGAACTCCAAGCCATCATCAACATCTTCACCGAGGCGTACGAAAGCATGGGCCTTATATTAAACATCCATAAGACAAAGGTCCTCCACCAACCTGACCCCGCCACACAGCACTGGCCCCAAAATCAAAATCCAGGCGCAACCTTGGACAACATAGACCATTTTCCATACCTCGGGAGCTTACTATCAGCAAGGGCAGACATCAACGACGAGGTCCAACACCGCCTCCAGTGCACCAGCATAGCTTTCAGTCGCCTGAGGAAGAGAGTGTTCAAAAACCAGGCCCTCAAATCTGGCACCAAGCTTATGGTCTACAGGGCTGTAGTGATACCCGCCCTCCTATATGGCTCAGAGATGTGGACCATATATAGTAGACGCCTCAAAGCGCTGGAGAAATACCACCAACAATGTCTCCGCAAGATCCTGCAAATCCCCTGGGAGGATAGACGCATCAACATCAGTGTTCTCGCCCAGGCCAACATCCCCAGCATCGAAGCACTGACCACACTCAACCAGTTCCGTTGGATGGGCCACATCGTCCGCATGCCCAACACAAGACTCCCAAAGCAAGTGCTCTACTCGGAACTCCTACATGGCAAGCGAGCCCCAGGTGGGCAGAGGAAATGTTTCAAGGACACCCTCAACGCTCCTTGATAAAGTGCAACATCCCCACCGACATTTTGGAATCACTGGCCAAAGACCACACTAAGTGGAGGAAGAGCATCCAGGAGGGCGCTGAGCACCTCGAATCTCATTGCCGAGAGCATGCAGAAAACAAGCGCAGACAGCGGAAGGAGCGTGCGGCAAACCAGACTCCCCAATCACCCTTTCCTTCAATGACTGTCTGTCCCACCTGTGACAGAGACTGTAATTCCCATATTGGACTGTACAGTCTCGTGAGAACTCACTTTTGGAGTGGAAGCAAGTTTTCCTCGATTTCAAGGGACTGCCTATGATGACCCACCCCTCCCTTTAAAATCGAGTCAGCGTATGCAAAAATAAAAAATTTTATCTTCTATACATTTTGCACTATTTATGAGTCAATTTTAATATTTAAATTACGACTATGTCTGATTTGAGCACAATGTAAGTTGCATGCATGATTAATGATGCCTCCAGTAGTTCCCTTGATTAATTGTTCATTTTTACAAATGAATCAGCAGGAGCGGCTGGGTTTCTGTTTTGACATATACAAAAGGCTATTTTTAGAACAGGCCTTTATTGAGTCATCCAGTGTGCATGATCTAGGTTAGAAGAACATGCACATAATGCCATAGTCAGAAAAAAAACGTTTGTTGGCAACATGGTCTCCTTTGCACAATTAAAATGTGTGTCTGCCATAACTATTTGTAAATATACAATGCAGGACTCAAGGCCAAGTTTTGCTTATGCATATACATACATATATACATACAAATTGGGGAAAAATTAAAACCGAGCAGAAATCTAGGAATTTACATTAGAAAATTTAGAGCTGGATTATATTGAATGTCTCTTTATTCCTAAAGACCATGTATAAATACATCAGGTTAAAATCTTCGCAGCAGCTTACTTTATGCCATTTTCTTCCTGATATTTTATATTCTTTGATCTTTCCTGTGGCTTTCCTTTTAATTATATAGGGCACAATCCTGGCCATGACTTGCATCAATTTTTTTGGAGTAAGTTGTTTTTTCTGGCGTAAGTTAAAAAATGCCATTTTCCCCCAAAAGTTTGCTCCAGAGTAAGTCAGATAGGTACGATTTTTTTTAGGTCAGTTTTTTTTTCAAAAGGGGGCGTTCCCAGACACTTACGCCAGTTTTGGCCATATATGCCACTTTGGCCAGCAAAAACATACTCCAAATCCACTTAGATCAGCGTATGTGGCCAGCTATGAAAAACCTTGCGGGCAGTGAAGAAAAAGCAGCGCACATTCGGCAGACATTAGGGCAGGAATAGGGGAGGGAAGGGAACTGGAGAGGACCTCAACAAACAAGCACCAAACATTGCAACGAAAAGCTCAAACAATTAAAATACCAATAAAAATGAAGTAAATCCTACCGCGATGTCACCGGGGGGTGGGGGGGGCGCTACGCAAAGCGACCGGAGAAATGCGAGCTGCTGGCCGCGATGTCACAGAGGGTGGGGTAGGTAGTCAGAGAGACACTCTTTCTCTCCCCCCACCCCCCATCAAAGCACTCTTTCTCTCCCCCCATAAAAACTCTCCTCCTTCCCTCCTTCCCCCCACAAAACTCTCCTCCTCTCCCCCCCCAAAAAACTCTCCTCCTCCACCCCCACCCCCCTGCCAATCAAAAGTCTCAAGCACAGCCACACTAGCATAGGCACTAATTAAAAAATAAAACAAAGCACTACCTGCCCGGGAACTCAGCGGGGCGGCCGGCCGGTGCGGGAGTCCACTCGGCTGGGATAGGGTGCGGCAAGATCGGGCATCCCTTCGGCCTGGGATAGGGGCTGCGAGCATCGGGTCCTGCTCACAGCCCACAGGACACGCTGGGAGGGCAGGATCTTGCGCGCAGCTCTCACTGAGCATGCCGCAGGTGCCGGCAGTGCTTTCTGCGCTGGCCTGTTGCTCCGCCACCGCCCCCCCACCCCCTTCAGTCTCCACGCCACGCCACGACTCTGGGGACTCCGAAGAGCGGCCAGGCTGGGGCCCCTTTTTTCTGGCACTCTTTCCAGTGCGCAAAGTCAGTGCGCTTCAGGTCAGTATGCCGACAAAAACGGCTTGGGCAATGTTGGGCCCATAGATAGCAATGAAGTAGCAGACCGATTTGTACTTGACATAAGATTATGTCATTGTGCCCCTTCAAGGGAAGATAGATGAGAAAATTGACAATCAAAGGAGGAAAGGAGAAGAGGACTACCATGAAGAAGAGTAGATAAGACTATATACACAAACACCAAGAGTGTGTGAGGACCAAAATATTGGGGTTGATTTTAACCCAACCCACTTGGTAGAAACCCAGTTGGTGGGTAGTTAAAACCGAGCAGGTCAGTTATCCACTCAGTAATCACCCCTTTCCCGTCACCTGTGATCTTAACTTGCAGGTGGTTCAGGCACCTACCTAAAGCAGGTGGAGTCCTCATGAATTTATGCAAAAAGAGTCCTATTATGTCAATAGGAGCCCGATTACATTTTAACCTAAGCCTGAGTAGGGAAGCCACCGCTGGTGTCTGGTTTGATTTAACTCATTCCCAAATACAATGATAATTCACAAGTTTTGATTGAGTTACATCCTTAATTAAGTAAGAGTACTCAATTTACATTTCCATATTTTATTCTTTTTTTGCTTAAGTGTAAATATATGCCTGCAAAATAATGGCGAAGGATATATTTTTTACTACACCTCTCATGAAAGCAATTACATCCTGGTGGGTTATTAATCCATGGTTACTGGTTGTCTTTGGTAACAGGCTAAATGGTTATATTTCATATGTGAGCAATTCCAGCATTTGTAAGCAGGCTATTTGACAACACTCAATTTGCCATGTGGGCACTTATAGATATGAAGACATTTTCAATCACTCTCAAGTGTCTCGTATTTTGAAGTGCCTCTCTTTGGACTGGATTTTCCTGATTCAGTTCCCGGAGGGTGTTGGCAGGACTTAGGCCTGTGGCCGCACCCCACATTACCCAACTTGGTTTCTCCCCTTACACCTTATTTACGGTACACGGGAGAGCTCCAGGTGGGATCTCCACTACCAAGAGGGTGCCCGTTGATGTAGGAGAAGGAAGATACAATGGTGCTGCAATGGGACCACTGAGATGAGACCTAGCATAGCTTTTGAGGCAAGACTGGGGTCTATCCCTCCAGAAGGGGATCAGAAGTGGGCCTTCCATCCCAGCTGCAGGGACTATCTGTCTTTTGCTAGTCCCTGGGGTTGGTGAAATCAATGGCAAAAAGCAGGAAATGGGGTGGCTTGCTTGGCTTTGTCTCACTGCCAGCAGAGCAGTGAAAGGGCCAGGGCAGGAACCACCTGATTTTCCTGCCACCTGCCACTTGCCACTATAGCACACATTTGGAAAATCCAGCCTAAATTTGTGTTTCAGATTTTTACCAGTTCGTATCATTGTTGATTCTCTCCTATTGTCAGTTTAACTTTATTTTAGCATGATTGCTTAAACGTTTAAATCCATTTTTAGGTTAGCTACTTATGGATGCAAGAGCAAATTCATGGTAATCGGGACTTATTCTTTGGAATGTCAACCCCAGTTCCACACAGTTTTAACTTTCCTTCAAAAATAAAATTGAAAGTAACCAACATAAGGATCAATCCATGCAGAAATTCTTCAGCACATTACTCCACTATACCACTCATCATTGAATCCAATTCCATACAGTGCTCCAAGGCACTGATTAAGTTATTCTGTTAGGCAGAGCAAAGAGGTACTGAATAAATATTAATGAGCTAATTTAAATAGACTTTTACATTGGCACACCGGAATTCCACAGGGGTGTCAGGGAGCAAACAAGCTTATGTGGCACAGAATAAAAGGTGTGCTGTTGCCTCTACAAAGTTAGAAATGTAAAAACATAAATATGCACTAGTTGATCTCACAGGGTAGTGCTCATGGGCAAAAAATAATTAAAAAGTCACTATTTCCCTGTAACTGTGTCTTTGCTTGTCTCGACTAATGCTTTCCATCTTATGCTTTTTGTGTTTCTGTTTGTCTTCCATTCTGTCTGTCTCTCAGTCTGTCACTCTCTGCAAGCCTCTCACATACCTTTTCTGGTTGTCATTGTATCTTTGGGCCAGATTTTCGGCAGGTTTGCGACCGGGTTTTCGCCGCGATTTGACCCTCCGTGGCGAAAACCCAGTTGCAAAGCCCAGGCGGGATCCTCGGGTACCTGTTTGCAGCGGCACTTGTAAATACCGCCGGGGAGAGGTGCGCCGACATGCAATGGCACGGATTGCATTTGCTTCAGACTTTCGGCTCCCTCCCGACCCGTGCGCCACACCCAGAAGAGTGACAGGTCAAAGCTGTCAGTGCAGCCCTGCCAGCAGCGGTAAGTATGAAAACCTGTAAAAAAGTGAAGTTAAAGTTTTTATCTTTTACTTTTTTCAGTGATTCGATAGATAATGGTCTTGTAAATGTTTTTGGAATGCTTTTTGGATTTCTTTTTCCTGTCCCAAGGCCTCTCTCGCAGCGCTCTCGGCCCAGGACAAAATTTGGCATTTGGTGAAACTCGTGTTTTTGCACCACAAATGCTTGTGCAATGTGCCCCTTAGCCAGACATAAAGGCCAAAAGTTTGGGCTAAAAACAGACGCGCAGTGCAAATGGTAAGTTTCACATATCACTACTGTTTTCGCCGAAAAACCCCGAAAGCTGAAAATCCAGCCCTTTATTTTTGTCTCATGCAATTTTTCTTACTTTCACTCTTTTGTATATTTCTATCCTTGTCACTGTTTCCCCCCTTCTGTACGTCTCTTACTCTCACACACTTTCTATCTTTCTCTCCGTGTGCATGTGTCTCACTCTTTTTATCTCTGTGTTTCTTTCGATATTAATGTATGTATATCTGACATTCGGCTTGCCTCTCAGACACTTGAGCCCTGATTGTAACTCGGGGTGAGAGGTCAGGGTGGGGTCAGCAGGACAAGTAGCAGGCTCAACCCGTCTTGCCAACGTGAGGCCCGAACCGTTTGAACTCTCAGGACTCAGTACCATTTTCCATTCACGATCGGGAGAGGGGAAGGGATACCTGGAGCAGAAGATGAACTCCTGCTCCTCCTGGCCCTCAAGGAAACCTTTAAAAAATATAGCTTGTCTACTCTCTCAGCCTCTTCTGCATCTGCTGCTCCTTGGTGTCTGGTGTTTCTGGCAAAGCTGGCACTGGGCGCCAAACCCGACAACTGCACGTGCATTGGAGCCTGACTTCCAGTAGTCTCCACACCCCAGCAGGGGACATCACAGGGTTTAGTCATTTTTCAGTCCACGGAGCCATAAAACACGTGACTGTTTGATCATGTCCAGTAGTACATGTGATTTGCCATTGGATAGCAAAACAAGACTTCTATAACTTATTCTATTCCCCAGGGTTCAGCAAATAATCATTTGCACCCTTGTGTCTTTCACTCACTTAATATTCAAATGCAAGTGCGACCCCTGACTTATGATGATGCAAATTGATGCCCACTTTCCCAGGAGTAACCATGATTCAAACATTTAATATCAATTTAGTGTTACTGAGCTTGATAATGAGAAGGCTTGATGGTTGGCTCTTGGGAAATTTAGCTGTGCATTATAGTCATGACTCTTAATGCCGCTGCATGTGCTATGCATAAGGTGCAATAAGGCCCATTGCTGAACCATAATGCTGATCGAGCAGGTCTTTGCAATGCTGAAACAGTATTCAAGTGTTTGGACTGCTCTGGTGGCTACTTCACAGATGCCCTGAGAAGATGGCCAAAACAGTGGCAGTATGCTGCACAACTCCCCACTAGTCGAGGCATCAGCACTCAGTTTACCTATGGTCACCCGTGCAAGAGGAGGACGAAGAGAGGAAACAACATCTGCCATCTAAAAAAGAACCATGGCAGCACAAGAATAGTGGCAGCAATTGATTGATGGCTTTTTCCCTTGAGATGTTGCACTGAAACATTTGTCTTGTGTTGACTGGAATGATGTCCATCCTATCTGTTTATACTTTTCAAGATAAGTCAGGATTGGCTAGAGTTCTGGTGTTAACACAAATGCCAAAGTGGTGAAGGATTGGTCCCAGTGGAAAACATGTGGGGCTTTACATGGCAGGATAATAATGTTAATAAACCCAGAAACTAGAGCTAATAATGCTCTGAGAACCGAAAGAGAAAAACATACATATTAACAGTTTGCTGTTTGGAAGGGTTTAAGGTTAGTGCTCACCAAATTCTTTTTCATTTCTAATAAATGGAATAAATAATACAGGAGTAAGATTCTAAACATAGAGATCTGTGAAAAACACTGTTAGGATCTCTTAGATTTAAATTGATCTGGCATTAAACAACATAGATTAATATAAGTCAACATTTTTATTTATTAAAGCAACTTAACTGTGCATTGCTGCTCAATGAAACACGTGGTTTGAATTTCAAGTTCTTTCGGAAATCTCTGTGTCACATTTGACCTTTACCTGCACAAGGAGAACTCAATCCTTGAGAGATACAGTAACGTATACTCTCAACTACATGCCATACATTTTAAACTATGCCAGCAACTGGAAGATTTGTATTATTGATGAGTATAAGAAAGTTTTCAAGCAGTTTTTCTGAAAAATTATGAAAGTCATTCAAAAGTAACTTCCAATGACAAAGAAGAATTGATACAAAGTTATTTTTGGATGTAATTAATCTTTTATTAGATTATTTATTCAGCTCCCTCTTGTGTGGTAGACTTACCTGGTTGATAACTCGGAGGTTTGGCATGAGAAAGATTGGCAAACTACTTTCAAAACAAAGAATAAAGACGTAATTCCAATCGTGCCATTGCGCTATGACATATATCAGAATTGAAATGATTACAGCCAATGAAGTACTTTTACATAAGAACATAAGAACATAAGAATTAGGAACAGGAGTAGGCCATCTAGCCCCTCAAGCCTGCTCCGCCATTCAACAAGATCATGGCTGATCTGGCCGTGGACTCAGCTCCACTTACCCGCCCGCTCCCCGTAACCCTTAATTCCCTTATTGGTTAAAATCTATCTATCTGTGACTTGAATACATTCAATGAGCTAGCTTCAACTGCTTCCTTGGGCAGAGAATTCCACAGATTCACAACCCTCTGGGAGAAGAAATTCCTTCTCAACTCGGTTTTAAATTGGCTCCCCCGTATTTTGAGGCTGTGCCCCCTAGTTCTAGTCTTACCCTACCAGTGGAAACAATCTCTCTGCCTCTATCTTGTCTATCCCTTTCATTATTTTAAATGTTTCTATAAGATCACCCCTCATTCTTCTGAACTCCAATGAGTAAAGACCCAGTCTACTCAATCTATCATCATAAGGTAACCCCCTCATCTCCGGAATCAGCCTAGTGAATCGTCTCTGTATCCCCTCCAGAGCCAGTATATCCTTCCTTAAGTAAGGTGATCAAAACTGCACGCAGTACTCCAGGTGCAGCCTCACCAATACCCTATACAGTTGCAGCAAGACCTCCCTGCTTTTGTACTCCATCCCTCTCGCAATGAAGGCCAACATTCCATTCGCCTTCCTGATTACCTGCTGCACCTGCAAACTAACTTTTTGGGATTCATGCACAAGGAACTCAAAAGAGTTTCATGCACAAGGACCCCCAGGTCCCTCTGCACCGTAGCATGTTGTAATTTCTCTCCATTCAAATAACATTCCCTTTGACTGTTTTTTTTCCCAAGGTGGATGACCTCACACTTTCCGACATTGTGTTCCATCTGCCAAACCTTAGCCCATTCGCTTAACCTATCCAAATCTCTTTGCAGCCTCTCTGTGTCCTCTACACAACCCGCTTTCCCACTAATCTTTGTGTCATCTGCAAATTTTGTTACACTACACTCTGTCCCCTCTTCCAGGTCATCTATGTATATTGTAAACAGTTGTGGTCCCAGCACCGATCCCTGTGGCACAACATTAACCACCGATTTCCAACCTAAGAAGGACCCATTTATCCCGACTCTCTGCTTTCTGTTTGCCAGCCAATTCTCTATCCATGCTAATACATTTCCTCTGACTCCACGTACCTCTATCTTCTGCAGTAACCTTTTGTGTGGCACCTTATCGAATGCCTTTTGGAAATCTAAATACACCACATCCATCAGTACACCTCTATCCACCATGCTCATTATATCCTCAAAGAATTGCAGTAAATTAGTTAAACATGATTTCCCCTTCATGAATCCATGCTGCGTCTGCTTGATTGCACTATTCCTGTCTAGATGGCCCGCTATTTCTTCCTTAATGATAGTTTCAAGCATGTTCCCCAATACAGATGTAAACTAACCGGCCTATAGTTACCTGCCTTTTGTCTGCCCCCTTTTTTAAACAGAGGCGTTACATTAGCTGCTTTCCAATCCGCTGGTACCACCCCAGAGTCCAGAGAATTTTGGTAGATTATAACGAATGCATCTGCTATAACTTCCGCCATTTCTTTTAATACCCTGGGATGCATTTCATCAGGACCAGGGGACTTGTCTACCTTGAGTCCCATTAGCCTGTCCAGCACTACCCCTCTAGTGATAGTAATTGTCTCAAGGTCCTCCCTTCCCACATTCCTGTGATCAGCAATTTTTGGCATGGTGTTTGTGTCTTCTACTGTGAAGACCGAAGCAAAATAATTGTTTAAGGTCTCAGCCATTTCCACATTTCCCATTATTAAATCCCCCTTCTCATCTTCTAAGGGACCAACATTTACATTAGTCCCTCTTTTCCGTTTTATATATCTGTAAAAGCTTTTACTATCTGTTTTTATGTTTTGCGCAAGTTTACCTTTGAAATCTATCCTCCCTTTCTTTATTGCTTTTTTAGTCATTCTTTGCTGTTGTTTAAAATTTTCCCAATCTTCTAGTTTCCCACTAACCTTGGCCACCTTATACGCATTGGTCTTTAATTTGATACTCTCCTTTATTTCCTTGGTTATCCACGGCTGGTTATCCCTTCTCTTACCGCCCTTCTTTTTCACTGGAATATATTTTTGTTGAGCACTATGAAAGAGCTCCTTAAAAGTCCTCCACTGTTCCTCAATTGTGCCACCGTTTAGTCTGTGTTTCCAATCTACTTTAGCCAACTCTGCCCTCATCCCACTGTAGTCCCCTTTGTTTAAACATGGTACGCTCGTTTCTGACACAACTTCCTCACCCTCAATCTGTATTACAAATTCAACCATACTGTGATCACTCATTCCGAGAGGATCTTTTACTAGGAGATCATTTATTATTCCCGTCTCATTACACATGACCAGATCTAAGATAGCTTGCTCCCTTGTAGGTTCTGTAACATACTGTTCTAAGAAACAATCCCGTATGCATTCTATGAATTCCTCCTCCAGGCTACCCCGTGCGATTTGATTTGACCAATCAATATATAGGTTAAAATCCCCCATGACTACTGCTGTTCCTTTTTCACATGCCTCCATTATTCCCTTGAATATTGCCCGCCCCACCGTGAAGTTATTATTTGGGGGCCTATAAACTACACCCACCAGCGACTTTTTCCCCTTATTATCTCTAATCTCCACCCACAATGATTTAACATTTTGTTCATTAGAGCCAATATCGTCTCTCACAACTGCCCTGATATCATCCTTTATTAACAGAGCTACCCCACCTCCTTTCCCTTCTTGTCTATCTTTCCGAATCGTCAGATACCCCTGTATGTTTAATTCCCAGTCTTGGCCACCCTGCAACCATGTTTTTGTAATGGCCACCAAATCATACCCATTTGTAATGATTTGTGCCGTCAACTCATTTACTTTATTTCGAATTTTGGAAGTGTAGTCACTGTTGTCATGTAGGAAACGTTCCATGTCCGATACTAGACTCCCAAAACAAGTGCTCTACTTAGAGCTCCGACACGGCAAGCGAGTCCCAGGTGGGTAGAGGAAACGCTTCAAGGACACCCTCAAAGCCTCCTTGAAAAAGTATAACATCACCACCGGCACCTGGGAATCCCTGGCCCAAGATCCTCAAAGTGGAGGAGAAGCATCCGGGAAGACGGCAAACACCTCGAGTCTCTTCAGCGGGAACACGTGGAAGCCAAGCGCAAACAGCAGAAGGAGCGCATGACAACCCAAGCACCCACTCATCCGTCCCTTCAACTACCATCTGTACCACCTGTGACAGAGACTGTAGGGCCCACATTGGACTCATCAGTCACCTGAGAACTCATTTTAGTGTGGAAGCAAGTCATCCTCGACTCTGAGAGAGAGAGAGAGTAGGAAACGCTGCAGCCAATTTGCTCACAGCGAGCTCCCCCAAACAGCAATGTAATAATAACCAGATAATCTGTTTTAATGATGTTGATTGAAGGATAAATATTGGCCAGGACACTGGGGAGAACTCCCCTGCTCTTCTTCGAAATACTGTCAGGGGATCTTTTATGTACACCTCGGTTTAACAGCTCATCCGAAGGACAGTCTTCTCCTTTGGTGTTGACTTACTCTGCCTACCTCTCGCATTTTCTCTTCCTCCTGCTCCTGTTCTGCCCACATTATAAGGATGTATATGTGAATGCCTACAGTAAAGCTGACAGAAATTAGGAATTATTGAGTTTGATGATTGCTGAAAGTTTGGATTTGAATTACTGCAGCTGGGAATTACTTTTTAGAGCAATTTTATTAGCATTCAGCCTACACATCCTTGAACTTGCTTCTGACTGCTTGTGGGAGTGGACCACAGGGCGATTTCTGTGCACCCCATCATCCAAAGGGAGGGTTTCTCAGGGACAGATATGGAATTCCCTATCTTTATATGCCATTATCATTATGGAGGAGAAGGATTCGCAGGAGAGGATGGAGAAAAGGAGAGTGAAGTAGTTTTTAAGGAGGACGAAACCCAACAGATATTATCTCCCCCCCACAGGCAATGCAGGACCTATGAGGACCTTAGTAAGGAGATGTAGATAAGAAAATTGTGCTTCATCAAAGAGGCAATGTGGAGCTCTGCCAACTATTGCATTAGGACTTGGACCAAAAGGCATTTGCCACAGTGCTCTACCTGTGGCTACAATAGTGATGACTAGTCACAAGTTTTATGGTTCCAGGTCATTGCAAACAGCCACAAGGAATTTATGTAACATCAACCAGAGTGCAGTACATGCATGTATTTGTCAAATGACCTGACTTTACAAGAGAGCTGAGGAATTAATTGGTTATTACGATCATAGCAAGGTAGCAGCAGCACAGGGTCATCCAATTTTACAAGGATGTTGATTTTCCTAAGGTTCACAGTACAATAAGTGGCACCCATAGCTCCTACAGTCAGCCCCATCAGCTTCCACTCCCCGAATGTATAGATTGTGCATGACAATGTGCAAAGGATTCTACATGTCAACTCGAGATTTGCTGCAAGTTTCCAGGATGCACTAATCCTTTGAAATTTAGCCCTCTTTGAGCCCTATCAGGAAGAAAAATATGTCAATGGATGGCTTGTGAATAACTAGGTATACCCCTGCTCCCATGGATAATTAATTGATTTTTACGGTCATAGCAAGGTAGAAGCAGCACAGGGTCATCCAGTTTTACAAGGATGTTGATTTTCAAGTCACAGATAGATAGATTCAAGTCACAGATAGATAGATTTTTAACCAATAAGGGAATTAAGGGTTACGGGGAGCGGGCGGGTAAGTGGAGCTGAGTCCACGGCCAGATCAGCCATGATCTTGTTGAATGGCGGAGCAGGCTCGAGGGGCTAGATGGCCTACTCCTGTTCCTAATTCTTATGTTCTTATGATACAATGTGGCACATGCCTCTATCAGAGTGTTCAACAGGATCATTGGAGTCTTAAAATGATGCTTTTGCTGCCTAGACAGGTTGGGAGGGGTTCTCCAGTATGCTCCAGTTGATATATCCTACACAGTTATAGCTTGCTATGCCCTGAACAGCATCACCATACAAAAAGGCCTGGATTTGGCATCCATGGGGAGGTGGCCCTAATTGCTTTAAGGACAGGAGTGCATGGTGGAGAACATCACAATGGTTGTCACTCAAAAAACTCCCCAATGATTACTGTAAGCAGCATCAGACCACAATTCATCACTGAAGGCTTCGCTTCTATTCAACACAGTCTATCTTTGTCATAACTGCCTTAACCATTTCTCTTCCCACCTTCAAATAAAAGACAAGTCTTTCAATCCATTGCACATCCTAAATCATTACAACACCTCAGATCTCTTTGCCCCTAAATGGTCATGCCAATAATAATCTGATTGAATAAGCATAAATAAGTGCACCCTTTCCAGTATGGCACTAAACTCCATGAATAACAGAGAATGACACAAGTGCATATTCTCCTTTAATACAACAAACTCCAAAATGAACAGAAACCAAGTTATTCTTTTCTGAAACCGTGCTTCCAATGGGTAGATAAACTTGCCTTTTTTCCCCACCTATTCTAGTGTTTCACCTAGGTGTAACCTGAGGTCCAATATCCTGGACTACAAAAGGTTCATGAACTGAGGTGGCCGTCCTCTTATGGCTACTTGTTCCTGGGAGGGAAATGCATGTGTCTGCATCGTTGACCATTGTGTCTGGGCAGCTTGGTGTTGCCTCCCGTGTGTCAGAGACATGTGTTCTGAGGGCGAAGACAAGATGCCTGGAATGTTGTTCTCAGAATCAGAAGCTTCATGCAAATTGGCTCCAGCCATCCTCATTCCACTTGGCCCTGGATCTGTGGCCCCACTGATCAGCAGGATGAATGGTCGAACAGCACTTATGAGATCCTGAAAGGCCTGAGATACATCCTAGCCACTTAGGTCTGGAAGCTAATGTGCAGGGTGCTGTCCATTCTCTTCTCTATTGGCACCAGAGACGAGGAGACACCAACAGGTGGGGTCTATTGCAAATTCCAATGAATTTGCCACACACTTTATTGATGTCTGAAATGAATAAAAAGCTTCTCTGATGATACTAACAGCTAGGGCTGTAGGCTCTACAGTAATACCTGTTGAGTCTACAGGACCATTTGCCCCACATCCTTGGAAACTAACCTCAGACCTACACCTAAGTATGATGTTACTTGATCATTCTTCTTTTCAGGTGAGTACACATGTCTTCTGGGTTCCATGAAACCAAAGCTTTGAGCAACCTACTCTACAGCCTCCACTGGAAAGGTGGCTTCCTCACACACACAATTCCTCTAAATCTCTCTTGCTCTGTGAATTACAGAGTGTTTCATTCTCCCTAATACTATGTAATTCCCCTGGATGAAAATATCTGAGCTGGTACTTTGGCAGATAAATGCAAATGATGCAGCTGGTGAGGTGAAGGGGGTTGTCAGAAGAATTTGGGGCAGGATGTTATGGCAGGAACCAATGGGGGACCTTCTGCTCAACTTTCTTTCCATCATCATTTTCCTTGCCTTCACCATCCTCATAACTGATGAGGAAGAATTCCTATCTCACTGCCTCATCATCATCTTTCTCCTCTTCCTCCATCGCTTCGGTGGATCTTCAGGAAAAGAAAGTACAAGCTAAAATGAATGAACATTACTGTAATGTATTTGCTTCATGGGTTCTTTGCTTAAGAATTCATAGCAACACATTGCTAGTAAAAACTAGTTGGTTTATTGACAAAGGTTTAACAATCATACTAACAGTTCATCCACTAGGCTCACAACTGCATACCACATCGTGGATGACCTAGACAAACTTAAACAAATTAAACTTTAGACATGGTTCAAATTAAAATTTGATTGCCGGGGGTGATGATGCTCTCCAGTCCCTCTGGTACCCACCTCTCGCGGAAAGCCGCGAGCGGACCGGTGGACACTGCGTGCTCCATCTCCAGGGACACCCTGGCTCAGATGTAACCGCGGAAGAGAGGCAGGCAGTTGGGCTGAATGACTCCCTCGACCGCCCGCTGCCTGGACCGGGTGATGGTCCCCTTCGCCATGCCCAGGAGCAGTCCTATGAAGAGGCCTTCCGACCTGCCCGCTCCCCACAGGGTGCCCAAAGATCAGGAGTGTGGGACTGAAGTGCAACCAGAATTTGAAGAGCAGCCCCTTCAGATATTGGAAGAGGGACTGCAATTTCACATATTCGACATATACGTGGAATATGGACTCCTCTAGACTCAACAGGTCTACAACTATTTTGTAGACAACATTAATCAAGTGCCCCCTGGTTAAAGGGAGACACACTCCAGACACTTTCAAACAAGTGCTCCCTTGTTTTTTTTTGAGGGCACTAAAACCACAAATTATATAAGTGCCCCTGGCTAAAAGAGGGGGGGCACTAAAGCTGACAAATATAGACAAATGAAGCTTTAAACATTAATGATCAAATTAAAATTCGGTTGTCGGGGGTGATGATGCTCTCCAGTCCCTCTGGTACCCAACTCTCGCGGAAAGCCGCGAGCGGACCGGTGGACACTGCGTGCTCCATGTCCAGGGATACCCTGGCTCAGATGTAACCGCGGAAGAGAGGCAGGCAGTTGGGCTGAATGACTCCCTCGACCGCCCGCTGCCTGGACCGGGTGATGGTCCCCTTCGCCATGCCCAGGAGCAGTCCTATGAAGAGGCCTTCCGACCTGCCCGCTCCCCACAGGGTGCCCAAAGATCAGGAGTGTGGGACTGAAGTGCAACCAGAATTTGAAGAGCAGCCCCTTCAGATATTGGAAGAGGGACTGCAATTTCACATATTCGACATATACGTGGAATATGGATTCCTCTAGACTCAACAGGTCTACAACTATTTTGTAGACAACATTAATCAAGTGCCCCCTGGTTAAAGGGAGACACACTCCAGACACTTTCAAACAAGTGCGCCCTTGTTTTTTTTTGAGAGCACTAAAACCACAAATTATATAAGTGCCCCTGGCTAAAAGAGGGGGGGCACTAAAACTGACAAATATAGACAAATGAAGCTTTAAACATTAATCATCAAATTAAAATTCGGTTGTCGGGGGTGATGATGCACTCCAGTCCCTCCGGCGCCCAACTCTCGCGGAAGGCCACGAGTGTACCGGTGGACACCGCGTGCTCCATGTCCAGGGATACCCTGGCTCAGATGTAACCACGGAAGAGAGGCGGGCAATCGAGCTGAATGACTCCCTCGACCACCCGATGCCTGGACTGGGTGATGGCCTCCTTGGCCTTGCCCAGGAGCAGTCCTACGAGGAGGCCTCCGACCTGCCCGCTCCCTTCCGCACAGGGTGCCCAAAGATCAGGAGTGTGGTGTTATATATGTGGACTTGTATTTACACTGTACAGCCACCAGAGGGCTCATTCCCCGGAGTCCCAAGGGATCCCATAATCCCTTTGGAGCACAGGTATTTAAGAAGGCTTCACAGGTTGAAGAGGCACTCTGGAGACCTGCAATAAAAGATTAAGGTCACAAGTTATTTTGAGCTCACAGTATTCAGTCTGACTCTCTCTCCATATACAACAACTGGCAACAAGATACAGATGGCAAACCCAAAGGTGCAGGGAACAGTGGGCAACCTGGAGAAATTTTTGGAGGGAGATGATTGGGAAACTTCTGTCGACCAATACTTCGTGGCCAACAAGGTTGATGGGGAAGAGAGCGCTGCCAAGCAAAGGACGATCCTCCTCACCGTCTGTGGGGCATCAACACATGGCCTCATGAAGAATTTGCTCTCTCCAGCGAAACCCACAGAGAAATCGTATGAAGATTTGTGCACACTGGTCAAAGAGCATTTGAACCCGAAGGAAAGCGTTCTGATGGCGAGGTACCGGTTCTACACCTACAAAAGGTCTGAAGGCCAGGAAGTGGCGAGTTATGTCGCCGAGCTAAGACGCCTTGCAGGACATTGCGAATTTGAAGAACATTTGAAGCACATGCTCAGAGACTTTTTCGTACTTGGCATTGGCCACAAAACCATACTTCACAAACTTTTGACTGTAGAGACCCCAACCTTCAGTAAGGCCATAGCGATAGCCCAGGCGTTCATTGCCACAAGTGAAAATATTAAGCAAATCTCTCAGCACACAAGTGCTGCTACAAGTACTGTGAACAAAGTGATGTTGTTTTCAAATCGTAACGTACAGGGCAGGTCACACATACCTGCAGCTACACATCCGCAGATGTCTCAGAGTCCACCATCAATGGTGATGAATGCAAGGCCATTAACATATTGTTGGCGCTGCGGGGGTGATCATCGTTTCCATTCATGCCGATACAAAGGATACGTTTGCAAGGGCTGTGGAACAATGGGACAACTCCAACGAGTGTGCAGGCGAGCTGCTAAGTCTGTTAAACCTGCAAACCACCATTTTGCAGAGGAGGACAAAACAGAGCCTCAGATAGAGGAGGAGAGGTACATGGGGTATACACATTCACCACGAATTGTCCCCCTATAATGCTGAATGTTGAACTAAATGGACTCCCGGTGTCAATGGAGCTGGACACGGGCGCAAGCCAGTCCATCATGGGCAAAAAGACTTTCGAAATGTTGTGGTGCAACAAGGCCTCAAGGCCAGTCTTAAATCCAGTTCACACGAAACTAAGAACTTACACAAAAGGACTGATTTCTGTAATCGGCATGGCTACGGTAAAGGTCTCCCACGATGGAGCGGTGCACAAGGTCGTACCAGGTGATGGTCCCACACTGCTCGGGAGGAACTGGGTGGGAAAAATACGCTGGAACTGGGACGACGTCCGAGTGCTAGCGCCCGCTGACGATACTTCGTGTGCCTAGGTCTTAAACAAATTTCCTTCGCTGTTCGAACCAGGCATCGGGAAATTTCAAAGAGCAAAAGTGCAGATCTACCTAATTTCAGGGGCGCGACCCATCCATCACAAGGCGAGAGCACTACCATACATGATGAGAGAAAGGGTAGAGATCGAGCTAGACAGGCTGCAAACAGAGGGCATCATTTAACCGATCGAGTTCAGCGAGTGGGCCAGTCCTATTGTCCCAGTCCTCAAGGGAGACGGCACCATCAGAATCTGTGGCAATTACAAAGTAACTATCAATCATTTCTCCCTGCAGGACCAATACCCACTACCAAAAGCCGATGACGTCTTTGCAATGCTAGCAGGAGGAAAGACGATCACAAAGCTGGATCTGATTTCAGCCTACATGACGCAGGAACTGGAGGAATCATCGATGGCCCTCACTTGCATCAACACGCACAAAAGTCTTTTTGTTTATAACAGGTGCCTGTTTGGAATCCGATCAGCGGCGGCGATATTCCAGAGAAACATAGAAAGTTTACTGAAGTCGGTCCTGCACACCGTTGTCTTCCAGGATGATATCTTGGTCACAGGTCGGAACACAGTCGAGCATCTGCAGAAACTGGAGGAGGTTCTTAGTCGTCTCAAACGAATGGGGCTCAGTTTAAAACGCTCGAAGTGCGCTTTCCTGGTGCCTGAAGTGGAGTTCCTGGGAAGGAGGATTGTGGCAGGCGGCATTAGGCTCACCAACTCGAAGACAGAGGCAATCGAGAACACACTGAGGCCACAGAACGTGACGGAGCTGCGGTCATTTCTGGGACTCTTGAACTACTTTGGTAACTTCTTACCGGGTCTCAGCACCCTGCTAGAACCACTACATGTCTTACTACGAAAAGGGGGCGAATGGGTTTGGGGCAAAAGCCAAGAAAATGCCTTTGTAAAAGCGAGAAAATTGTTATGCTCAAACAAATTGCTTGTTTTGTATGATCCATGTAAGCGTTTGGTACTAGCATGTGATGCGTCATCATATGGCGTCGGGTGTGTATTGCAACAAGCTAATGATTTTGGGAAACTGCAACTGGTTGCTTATGCATCCAGGAATCTGTCTAAGGCTGAGAGAGCCTACAGTATGATTAAAAAAGAAGCGTTAGCGTGTGTCTATGGGGTAAAGAAAATGTATCGATATGTGTTTGGGCTAAAATTAGAATTGGAAACTGATCATAAGCCACTTATATTCCTGTTTTCTGAGAGTAAAGGGATAAATACCAATGCATCGGCCCGCATCCAGAGATGGGCGCTCACGTTGTCCGCTTACAACTACGCCATCTGCCACAGGCCAGGCACAGAAAACTGCGCCGATGCTCTCAGTAGGCTGCCATTGCCCACCACGGGGGTGGAAATGGCGCAGCCCGCAGATCTCGCCATGGTTATGGAAGCATTTGAGAGTGAGCAATCACCAGTCACTGCCCGGCAGATCAAAAGCTGGACAAGCCAGGACTCCTTATTATCTCTAGTCAAAAGCTGTTTGCTTCACGGGAGCTGGTCCAGTGTCCCAGTGGAAATGCAGGAAGAGATAAGGCCATTCCAGCGGCGCAAAATGAAATGTCTATACAGGTAGACTGCCTTCTGTGGGGCAATCGAGGAGTGGTCCCCAAGAAGGGCAGAGACATCTTCATCAATGACCTCCATAGTACCCACCCAGGCATCATAATGATGAAAGCGATAGCCAGATCCCACGTGCGGTGGCCCGGTATCGATGCGGACTTAGAGTCCTGTGTTCACAGATGTAATACATGCTCGCAGTTAAACAATGTACCCAGGGAGGCGCCGCTAAGTTTATGGTCTTGGCCCTCCAAACCATGGTCTAGGGTACACGTCAACTATGCAGGCCCGTTCTTGGGTAAAATGTTCCTTGTGGTTGTAGACACGTAATCCAAGCCGATTGAATGTGAGATAATGTCGGCTAGCACGTCCGCTGCCACTACTGAAAGCCTGTGGGCGATGTTTGCCACACACGGCTTACCTGATGTCCTGGTGAGCGAGAACGGGCCATGTTTTACCAGTGCTAAGTTCAAAGAATTCATGATCCGTAACGGGTTCAAACATGTCACATCTGCCCCGTTTAAACCAGCGTCCAATGGTCAGGCAGAGAGAGCAGTGCAAACCATCAAGCAAGGCTTGAAGAGGGTAACTGAAGGCTCACTGCAGACTCGCCTATCCCGAGTCCTGCTTAACTACCGCACGAGACCCCACTCACTCAATAGGGTCCCACCTGCTGAACTGCTCATGAAAAGAGCACTCAAGACAAGGCTCTCGTTAGTTCACCCTGATCTACATGAACAGGTAGAGAGCAGGCGGCTTCAACAAAGTGCATACCATGATAGCACAAATGTGTCATGCGAGATTGAAATCAATGATCCTGTATTTGTTTTAAATTATGGACAAGGTCCCAAGTGGCTTCCCGGCACTGTCGTGGCCAAATAGGGGAGCAGGGTGTTTCAGGTCAAACTTTCAAATGGACTCATTCACTAACGTGCATAATACTTGGACCAAATCAAACTCAGATTCACGGACTACTCTGAGCAACCCACCTTGGACCCTACCTTTTTTGATCCCCCAACACACACACCAGTGGTAACCGACACCACGGTTGACCACGAAGCAGAACCCATCATCCACAGCAGAGCTGCAGGGCCCAACACACCAGACAGCCCAGCAGGGCCAGCTGCACAGCAGCCCAGCGGGGGCCCAACAAATGATACTGCAGGAGAAGGGTCCACAGCCAGCGAGGGAATGGAAGACCAGCAGGAAGAGTAGTGCAAGGAAGGTAGTGCAGGGGTCCCCTGTGGTCATCCCCCTGCAAAACAGATACACCGCTTTGAGTACTGTTGAGGGGGATGACTCATCAGGGGAGGGCAGCAGCAGCCAAGTTCATGGCACCGTGGCTGGCTCTGTTGCACAGGAGGGCAGGAAAAAGAGTGGAAGAGCGATAGTGATAGGGGATTCAATTGTAAGGGGAATAGATAGGCGTTTCTGCGGCCGCAACCGAGACTCCAGGATGGTATGTTGCCTCCCTGGTGCAAGGGTCAAGGATGTCTCGGAGCGGGTGGAGGACATTCTAAAAAGGGAGGGAGAACAGCCAGTTGTCGTGGTGCACGTTGGTACCAATGACATAGGTAAAAAAAGGGATGAGTTCCTACGAAATGAATTTAAGGAGCTAGGAGCTAAATTAAAAAGTAGGACCTCAAAAGTAGTAATCTCGGGATTGCTACCAGTGCCACGTGCTAGTCAGAGTAGGAATCGCAGGATAGCTCAGATGAATACGTGGCTTGAGCAATGGTGCAGCAGGGAGAGATTCAAATTCCTGGGGCATTGGAACCGGTTCTGGGGGAGGTGGGACCAGTACAATCCGGACGGTCTGCACCTGGGCAGAATCGGAACCAATGTCCTCGGGGGAGTGTTTGCTAGTGCTGTTGGGGAGGAGTTAAACTAATATGGCAGGGGGATGGGAACCAATGCAGGGAGATAGAGGGAAACAAAAAGGAGGCAAAAACAAAAGACAGAAAGGAGATGAGGAAAAGTGGAGGGCAGAGAAACCCAAGGCAAAGAACAAAAAGGGCCATTGTACAGCAAAATTCTAAAAGGACAGAGGGTGTTAAAAAAACAAGCCTAAAGGCTTTGTGTCTTAATGCAAGGAGTATCCGCAATAAGGTGGATGAATTAACTGTGCAAATAGATGTTAACAAATATGATGTGATTGGGATTACGGAGATGTGGCTCCAGGATGAGCAGGGCTGGGAACTCAACATCCAGGGGTATTCAACATTCAGGAAGGATAGAATAAAAGGAAAAGGAGGTGGGGTAGCATTGCTGGTTAAGGAGGAGATTAAGGCAATAGTTAGGAAGGACATTAGCTTGGATGATGTGGAATCTATATGGGTAGAGCTGCAGAACACCAAAGGGCAAAAAACGTTAGTGGGAGTTGTGTACAGACCTCCAAACAGTAGTAGTGATGTTGGGGAGGGCATCAAACAGGAAATTAGGGGTGCGTGCAATAAAGGTGCAGCAGTTATAATGGGTGACTTTAATATGCACATAGATTGGGTTAACCAAACTGGAAGCAATACGGTGGAGGAGGATTTTCTGGAGTGCATAAGGGATGGTTTTTTAGACCAATATGTCGAGGAACCAACTAGGGGGGAGGCCATCTTAGACTGGGTGTTATGTAATGAGAAAGGATTAATTAGCAATCTCGTTGTGCGAGGCCCCTTGGGGAAGAGTGACCATAATATGGTGGAATTCTGCATTAGGATGGAGAATGAAACAGTTAATTCAGAGACCATGGTCCAGAACTTAAAGAAGGCTAACTTTGAAGGTATGAGGCGTGAATTGGCTGAGATGGATTGGCGAATGATACTTAAGGGGTTGACTGTGGATGGGCAATGGCAGACATTTAGAGACCGCATGGATGAACTACAACAATTGTACATTCCTGTCTGGCATAGAAATAAAAAAGGGAAGGTGGCTCAACCGTGGCTATCAAGGGAAATCAGGGATAGTATTAAAGCCAAGGAAGTGGCATACAAATTGGCCAGAAATAGCAGCGAACCTGGGGACTGGGAGAAATTTAGAACTCAGCAGAGGAGGACAAAGGGTTTGATTAGGGCAGGGAAAATGGAGTATGAGAAGAAGCTTGCAGGGAACATTAAGACGGATTGCAAAAGTTTCTATAGATATGTAAAGAGAAAAAGGTTAGTAAAGACAAATGTAGGTCCCCTGCAGTCAGAATCAGGGGAAGTCATAACGGGGAACAAAGAAATGGCGGACCAATTGAACAAGTACTTTGGTTCGGTATTCACGAAGGAGGACACGAACAACCTTCCGGTTATAAAAGGGGTCGGGGGGTCTAGTAAGGAGGAGGAACTGAGGGAAATCCTTATTAGCCGGGAAATTGTGTTGGGGAAATTGATGGGATTGAAGGCCGATAAATCCCCAGGGCCTGATGGACTGCATCCCAGAGTACTTAAGGAGGTGGCCTTGGGAATAGTGGATGCGTTGACAGTCATTTTCCAACATTCCATTGACTCTGGATCAGTTCCTATGGAGTGGAGGGTAGCCAATGTAACCCCACTTTTTAAAAAAGGAGGGAGAGAGAAAACAGGGAATTATAGACCGGTCAGCCTGACATCGGTAGTGGGTAAAATGATGGAATCAATTATTAAGGATGTCATAGCAGTGCATTTGGAAAGAGGTGACATGATAGGTCCAAGTCAGCATGGATTTGTGAAAGGGAAATCATGCTTGACAAATCTTCTGGAATTTTTTGAGGATGTTTCCAGTAGAGTGGATAAGGGAGAACCAGTTGATGTGGTATATTTGGACTTTCAGAAGGCGTTCGACAAGGTCCCACACAAGAGATTGATGTGCAAAGTTAGAGCACATGGGATTGGGGGTAGTGTACTGACATGGATTGAGAACTGGTTGTCAGACAGGAAGCAAAGAGTAGGAGTAAATGGGTACTTTTCAGAATGGCAGGCAGTGACTAGTGGGGTACCGCAAGGTTCTGTGCTGGGGCCCCAGCTGTTTACACTGTACATTAATGATTTAGATGAGGGGATTAAATGTAGTATCTCCAAATTTGCGGATGACACTAAGTTGGGTGGCAGTGTGAGCTGCGAGGAGCATGCTGTGAGGCTGCAGAGCGACTTGGATAGGTTAGGTGAGTGGGCAAATGCATGGCAGATGAAGTATAATGTGGATAAATGTGAGGTTATCCACTTTGGTGGTAAAAACAGAGAGACAGACTATTATCTGAATGGTGACAGATTAGGAAAAGGGGAGGTGCAAAGAGACCTGGGTGTCATGGTACATCAGTCATTGAAGGTTGGCATGCAGGTGCAGCAGGCGGTTAAGAAAGCAAATGGCATGTTGGCCTTCATAGCAAGGGGATTTGAGTACAGGGGCAGGGAGGTGTTGCTACAGTTGTACAGGGCATTGGTGAGGCCACACCTGGAGTATTGTGTACAGTTTTGGTCTCCTAACCTGAGGAAGGACATTCTTGCTATTGAGGGAGTGCAGCGAAGGTTCACCAGACTGATTCCCGGGATGGCGGGACTGACCTATCAAGAAAGACTGGATCAACTGGGCTTGTATTCACTGGAGTTCAGAAGAATGAGAGGGGACCTCATAGAAACATATAAAATTCTGACGGGGTTAGACAGGTTAGATGCAGGAAGAATGTTCCCAATGTTGGGGAAGTCCAGAACCAGGGGTCACAGTCTAAGGATAAGGGGTAAGCCATTTAGGACCGAGATGCGGAGGAACTTCTTCACCCAGAGAGTGGTGAACCTGTGGAATTCTCTACCACAGAAAGTTGTTGAGGCCAATTCACTAAATATATTCAAAAAGGAGTTAGATGAGGTCCTTACTGCTAGGGGGATCAAGGGGTATGGCGAGAAAGCAGGAATGGGGTACTGAAGTTGAATGTTCAGCCATGAACTCATTGAATGGCGGTGCAGGCTAGAAGGGCCGAATGGCCTACTCCTGCACCTATTTTCTATGTTTCTATGTTTCTAACAACACCAGCTTTCACTCCGAGATGATCAACCAGGGCAAGAAGGGCCCCAGATCGACTCACATTGTAAATAGTTACTCTATTGACTTTGGGGGGGAATGTTGTTACATATGTGGTCTTGTATTTACTCTGTATAGCCACCAGAAGGCTCATTTCCCGAAGTCCCAAGTGATCCCATAATCCCTTGGGAGCACAGGTATTTAAGGCTTCGCAGGCTGGAGAGGCACTCTGGAGACCTGCAATAAAAGACGAAGGTCACATGTTACTTTGAGCTCACAATATTCAGTCTGACTCTCTCTCCATGCACAGCATGTGGGACTGAAGTGCAACCAGAATTTGAGGAGCAGCCCCTTCAGATATTAGAAGAGGGGCTGCAACCTCACACATTCGATATACGTGGAAGATGGACTCCTCTAGACTCAACAGCTCTACAACTATTTTAGTTGTGCACTTTAATCAAGTGCTTCCTGGCTAAAGGGGGGGCACACTTCACACACTTTCAAACAAGTGCCCGCTTGTTTTTCGTGAGGGCACTAAAACACAAATTATACAAGTACCCCTGGCTAAAAGCGGGGTCGGGGGGTGCGGCGATGGGGCACTAAAACTGACACACTTAGACAAATTACACTTATAGCATGTGATTTAAATTAAAATTTGGATGCCAGGGGTGATGATGCATTCCAGTCCCTCCGGCGCCCACCTCTCATGGAAGGCACGAACGTACCAGTGGACACCGCGTGCTCCATCTCCAGGGACACCCTGGCACGGATGTAACTGCGGAAGAAAGGCAGGCAATTGGGCTGAACGACCCCCTCGACCGCCCCTGCCTGGACCGGCTGATGGCCCCCTTGGCCATGCTCAGGAGTAGTCCTACGAGGAGGCCTTCCTACCTGCCCGCTCCCCTCCGCACAGGGTGCCCAAAGATCAGGAGTGTGAGACTGAAGTGCAACCAGAATTTGAGGAGCAGCCCCTTCAGATATTGGAAGAGGGACTGCAAGCCTCAGAAGTTCAACATATACGTGGAACATGGACTTCTCTAGACTCAACAGCTCTACAACTCTTTTTGTAGAAAACAAAAATAAACATTAAATCAAGTGTCCCTTATTAAATGGGGGCGGGGAACACTCCAAACAGTTTTCAAGTGCCCTTTGGGGGGGGGGGGGGGGGGTTGTGTTTTATTTGCGGGGTTTTTTGGGCACTAAAAACTCAAATTATACAATTGCCCCCTGGCTAAAAGGGGAGGGGGACACTAAAACCGGCAATTAAACAAATTAAACTTTAGACACAACATCAAATTAAAATTTGGTTGCCAGGGATGATGATGAACTCCAATCTCTCTAGTGCCCACCTCTCGCGGAAGACCGCGAGCGTACCGGTGGACACCGCGTGCTCCATCTCCAGGGACACCCTGGCTCGGATGCAAGCGCAGAAGAGAGGCAGGCAGTCGGGCTGAACGACCCCCTCGACCGCCCGCTACCTGGACCGACTGATGTCCCTCTTGGCCGTGCCCAGGAACAGTCCTATGAGGAGGCCCTCAAAACTATTTGCTCCCCTCCGCACAGGGTGCCCAAGGATCAGGAGTGTGGGACTGAAGTGCAGACAGAATTTGAGGAGCAGCCCCTTCAGATATTGGAAGAGGGGCTGCAACCTCACACATTCAACATATATGTGGAACAAGGACTCGTCTAGGCTCAAGAGCTCCACAACTCTTTTAGAAACATAGAAACGTAGAAACATAGAAAATAGGTATAGGAGTAGGCCATTTGGCCCTTCGAGCCTGCACCGCCATTCAATAAGATCATGGCTGATCATTCCCTCAGTTCCCCTTTCCTGCTTTCTCTCCATACCCCTTGATCCCCTTAGCCGCAAGGGCCATATCCAACTCCCTTTTGAATATGTCCAATGAACTGGCATCAACAACTCTCTGCGGCAGAGAATTCCATAGGTTAACAACTCTCTGAGTGAAGAAGTTTCTCCTCATCTCAGTCCTAAATGGCCTACCCCTTATCCTAAGACTATGTCCCCTGGTTCTGGACTTCCCCAACATCGGGAACATTCTTCCCGCATCTAACTTGTCCAGTCCCATCAGAATCTTATACGTTTCTATGAGATCCTCTCTCATCCTTCTAAACTCCAGTGAATAAAGGCCCAGTTGATCCAGTCTCACCTCATATGACAGTCCAGCCATCCCTGGAATCAGTCTGGTGAACCTTTGCTGCACTCCCTCTATACCAAGAACGTCCTTCCTCAGATTAGGAGACCAAAACTGAGCACAATATTCCAGGTGAGGCCTCACTAAGGCCTTGTACAACAGCAGTAAGATCTCCCTGCTCCTATACTCAAATCCCCTAGATATGAAGGCCACCATACCATTTGCCTTCTTCACCGCCTGCTGTATCTGCATGCCCACTTTTGGTGACTGATGAACCATGACTGATGAACCAAGTCTCGTTGCACCTCCCCTTTTCCTAATCTGCCGCCATTCAGATAATATTCTGCCTTCGTGTTTTTGCCCCCAAAATGGATAACCTCACATTTATGCACATTATACTGCATCTGCCATGCATTTGCCCGCTCACCTAACCTGTCCAAGTCACCCTGCAGCCTCTTAGCATCCTCCTCACAGCTCACACCGCCACCCAGCTTAGTGTCATCCGCAAACTTGGAGATATTACACTCAATTCTTTCATCTAAACCGTTAATGTATATTGTAAAGAGCTGGGGTTCCAGCACTGAGCCCTGCGACACTCCACTAGTCACTGCCTGCCATTCTGAAAAGGACCCGTTTATCCCGACTCTCTGATTCCTGTCTGCCAACCAGTTCTCTATTCACGTCAGTACATTACCCCCAATACCATGCGCTTTGATTTTGCACACCAATCTCTTGTGCGGGACCTTGTCAAAAGCCTTTTGACAGTCCAAATGCACCACATCCACTGGTTCTCCCTTGTCCACTCTGCTGGTTACATCCTCAAAAAATTCTAGAAGATTCGTCAAGCATGATTTCCCTTTCATAAATCCATGCTGACTTGGACCGATCCTGTCACTGCTTTCCAAATGCGTTGCTATTTCATCCTTAATAATTGATTCCAACATTTTCCCCACTACTGATGTCAGGCTAACCGGTCTATAATTACCCGTTTTCTCTCTCTCCCTCCTTTTTTAAAAAGTGGTGTTACATTAGCTACCCTCCAGTCCATAGGAACTGATCCAGAGTCGATAGACTGTTGGAAAATGATCACCAATGCATCCATTATTTCTCGGGCCACTTCCTTAAGTACTCTGGGATGCAGACTATCAGGCCCCGGGGATTTATCGGCCTTTAATCCCATCAATTTCCCTAACACAATTTCCCGCCTAATAAGGATATCCTTCAGTTCCTCCTTCTCACTAGACCTACTATCCCCTAGTACAATCGGAAGGTTATTTGTGTCTTCCTTCGTGAAGACAGAACCGAAGTATTTGTTCAATTGCTCTGCCATTTCTTTGTTCCCCATTATAAATTCACCTGAATCTGACTGCAAGGGACCTACATTTGTCTTCACTAATCTTTTTTTCTTCACATATTTATAGAAGCTTTTGCAGTCAGTTTTTATGTTCACTGCAAGCTTCCTCTCATACTCTATTTTCCCCCTCTTCATTAAACCCTTAGTCTTCCTCTGTTGAATTCTAAATTTCTCCCAGTCCTCAGGTTTGTTGCTTTTTCTAGCCAAATTATATGCCTCTTCCTTGGCTTTAACACTATTCTTAATTTCCCTTGTTAGCCATGGCTGAGCCACCTTCCCCGTTTTATTTTTACTCCAGACAGGGATGTACAATTGCTGAAGTTCATCCATGTGATTTTTAAATATTTGACATTGCTTATCCACCGTCAACCCTTTAATATCCTTTGCCAGTCTATTCTAGCCAATTCACGCCTCATACCATCGAAGTTACCTTTCCTTAAGTTCATGACCCTAGTTTCCGAATTAACTGCGTCACTCTCCATCTTAATAAAGAATTCTACCATATTATGGTCACTCTTCACCAAGGGGACTCGCACAACAAGATTGCTAATTAGTCCCGTCTCATTACACCTCACCCAGTCTCTGACCCAGGATGGCCAGCTCTCCAGTTGGTTCCTCGACATATTGGTTTAGAAAACTATTGTGTTCCTAACACAGATGATGCGGCACACAGGGAGGTTAAAGTAACAGTGACCTCAGTCTTTAATAACACACTCCAGAGTGAGGAACAGGCCTTAGGGGCCGGCTTATATACAGTGCTCCCAAGGGATGCTGGGATCTCTTGGGACTTCATGGGGTGAGCTCCCTGGTGGCGGAACATGCTTTACAGATACACAACAAAAACCATCTCTAATACATTCCAGGAAATCCTCCTCCACCGCATTGCTATCAGTTTGGTTAGCCCAATCAATATGTAGATTAAAGTCGCCCATGATAACTGCTGTACCTTTATTGCACACATCCCTTATTTCTTGTTTGATGCTGTCCCCAACCTTACTACTACTGTTTGGTGCTCTGTACACAACTCCCACTGGCGTTTTTTGCCTTTTGGAATTCCGCAGCTCCACCCATACCGATTCCACATCATCCAGGCTAATGTCCCTCCTTACTATTGCATTAATTTCCTCTTGAACCAGCAACGCCACTCCACCTCCTTTTCCTTTCTGTCTATCCTTCCAAAATGCTGAATACCCTTGGATGTTGAGTTCCCAGCCTTGGTCACCCTGGAGCCATGTCTCCATGATACCAATTACATCATACCCATTAACTGCTATCTGCACAGTTAATTCGTCCACCTTATTCCGAATACTCCTCGCATTGAGGTACAGAGCCTTCAGGTTTGTCTTTTTAACACACTTTGCCCCTTTAGAATTTTGCTGTAATGTGGCCCTTTTTGTTTTTTGCCTTGGGTATCTCTGCCCTCCACTTTTACTATTCTCCTTTCTATCTTTTGCTTCTGACTCCATTTTATTTCCCTCTGTCTCCCTGCATAGGTTCCCATCCCCCTGCCATATTAGTTTAACTCCTCCCCAACAGCACTAGCAAACACTCGCCCTAGGACATTGGTTCCGGTCCTGCCCAGGTGCAGACCGTCCGGTTTGTACTGGTCCCACCTGCCCCAGAACCGGTTCCAATGCCCCAGGAATTTGAATCCCTCCCTTTTGAGAGAGAACAATAAATAAACATTAAATCAAGTGACCCCTGATTAAAAGGTGGGGGGACACTCCAAACAGTTCTCAAGTGCCCTGTTTTTTTTTGTGTTATTTTGGGGGGGGGGTTTTGTGGGGTTTTTTGGGCACTAAAACCACAAATTATACAAGTGCCCCCTGGATAAAAGGGGAAGGGGACACTAAAACCCGGCAATAAAATAAATTAAACTTTAAAACATATAAAATCAAATTAAAATTTGGTTGCCGGGGGTGATGATGCACTCCAGTCCCTCCGGCGCCCACCTCTCGCGTAAGGCCGCGAGCGTACCGGTGGACACCGCGTGCTCCATCTCCAGGAACACTCTGGCTCAGATGTAAGCACGGAAGAGAGGCAGGCAGTCGGGCTGAATGACCCCCTCGACCGCCCACTGCCTGGACTGGCTGATGGCGCCCTTGGCCGTGCCCAGGAGCAGTCCTACGAGGAGGCCCTTGGACCAACCCGCTCCCCTCCGCACAGGGTGTCCAAAGATCAGGTGTGTGGGACTGAAGTGCAGCCAGAATTTCATGAGCAGCCCCTTTAAATAATGAAACAGGGGCTGCAACCTCGCACACTCCATAAAAACATGGAACACGGACTCCTCCAGACCACAGAAATTGCAGGCGGCCTGGGAGCCCGTGAACCGGCCTAAAAAAATTATTGCACGGGACTGTTCCGTGCACCACCCTCCAGGCCAAGTCCCCAATAAATAGTGGGAGGACTCCCGCGTCGAGTGCACTCCATCGGGGACCCCCGCCTCCTCCGGACGGCAAGATGGTACGCCATGGCGTGTCTGGATGGCAGACGAGGATGGCAAGCTAGAGAGTGTGCAGGACCAGCCCATACAGGAAACCCCTCCGCGCAGAACTGAAAGACATGGAGGGGATTTCCCGGAGGCGGCTCAAGTTGTGAGGCACCGGCTCCCGAGGGAGGTTTCAGGGCTTGGCGCCGATGAGGAATTCCGTCCGGACGGGGGTCAGTTCGGACGGGATCTCCCCACGTGCTTGAGCCTCCTCGACACACCTAACGGAGTCAGGGCCCAGCGCTGTTTTTAGCGACTCGATGGCATCGGCCGCGTGGCAAACGTCGGCCCAGTTTAGGCGTCGTGCCAGCACATCTGGCGCCACCCAGCCCACTCCTCCTCCATCGAGCAGGTCCCTGACCCTGGTCACCTCGCCAGCCACAGCCCTCTCGTCTGCCTGCCACCTAAAACCGTGGTCGTGGAGGTACGGATTCCTGAGCAGTGGCTCCTGCAGGACAACCGTCATTCCAGACGGTGGAGAGCTGCACTTTGTGGTGACTTTGTTCCAGACCCTGATGAGTTCCTGGTAAAAGACAGGCAGCCCCTGGACGGCAGTCCTGACGCCCCCAGGCTCACAAACAGGAGCTGCATGTCATAATTGAGGCTGTACTGCTGGTGGAAGAAATACATCGGGGGCTCGACATAAAGGTATCGCTGCAGGGTCAGAAGATGGAAAGTCGCTAGCTGGGCGCCGACGCACACCAACGACTGACCGTCCTCCCTAAGCGGGAGACTCAAGACCGTGGCAGAGACCCAGTGCTTCCTGTTGTTCCAGAAGAAGTCCACCAGCTTCTTCTGTATCTTGGCGATAAACGCAGGGGGAGGGGTCAAAGTGACGAGCCGGTACCACAGCATAGTGGCCACCAGCTGGTTTATGATGACCCCTGAAAGACAGCACTCAAAGCAGTCCTGTCCAGTGCCCTAGGCGAGCGCCGACCTTGGCCCCCAGCTCTTGCCAGTTCGCCGGCCAGGCTTCCTCGTCGGGGCTAAGGTAGACTCCCAGATAAAGGAGATGGGTCGTGCTCCAGGCAAAAGGCCTGAGCTCCTCTGGCTGGGAGTCCACCCACCAGGAATCCGGAACATTTCTCCCAGTTGAACCTAGCGGAGGATGCAGCCGAGTAAATCTCCTGGCACTCACGCATCCCTCCTCAGGTCAGCGGGATCCTCTACCGTGAGGAGCACGTCATCGACGTAAGCCGAGAGGACGACCTCCATGCCCGGCCCTTGCAGAGCCAGTCCCGTCAACCTCGTCCGCAGGAGCCGCAGGAAAGGCTCCATGCAGCTGCCGAATAAGTGGCCGGACATGGGCCTGGCTCACCCCTCTCCCAAAGTGAAAGGGCGCCGTCAAAGACCCGTTAACCTTAATCAGACACTCCGCGGCGGCGTACAAAAGTCGGATCCGGGCGACGAAATGCGTCCCGAACCTGAAAGCGCGCAGAGTTCCGAACAGATAGTCGTGATCCACCCTGTCAAACGCCTTCTCTTGGTCTAAGGATAGGAAGGCGACCGACAGACCAGCCTCCTGGGAATGATAGATCAGGTCCCGGATCAGATGGATGTTACCGTGGATTGTTCGGCCTGGGACCGTGTAGGACTGGTTGGGGTGGATCATGTGGTCCAGCACGGCGCCAAGGCGAGCTGAAATCACCCTGGTGAAGATTTTATAGTCCGTGCTGAGGAGCGAGACCGGGTGCCAGTTCTTATGTAGGCGGAGATCGCTCTTCTTAGGCAGCAGGACGATGACTGCCCTGCGCCACGAGAGGGGCATCTCCCCGGTCTCCAGACTTTCCCCCGGGACCCATGTGTAGTCGCCCCCCAAGACGTCCCAGAACGCCCTGTGGAACTCCACGGTCAGCCCATCCAGCCCCGGGGCTTTTCCCCTCGAGAGCTGGTCGAGGGCGCCGGTCAGCTCCGCCAAGCTTAGCGGAGCTTCCAGATTTTCGGCACCCTCCGGGCCAACCTTCGGCAGGTCCTCCCACAAAACTCTATGCACTTCCTCGCTGGACGGCTCTGGAGAGAACAGAGCCCTGTAATAGTCTCGGGCACAGCTCTACAAACCTGTGAGCATACTCACTTGTGCATATATTACAATTGCATGTTGAGGATTAAGGAGACAGAGAAGGCAATGGAAGCTTTTGGCTCGATGCTGTTTCACAGGAAAGCCATATTAAATATGCAGCCATTAACTTGGTGCTGGGCTATGCCCACAAATTTGTCACAAGCAAGAGCAGCGTGTCTCCCCATCAGCTCCTTGACTTGATCGGATAGTTTGACCTCTTTGATCTGGAATTTCTCTCTGGTGCCCTTCCTCTCACAGGTATTGTATGCAAGTTTTTCCTAAAACATTGTTTGAGTGAATTAGGTAAAGGGTAGCAATTGAGGACTGTCCCTTAGAAGGCATTCAGCAGCTGATGCAACAGATGTCATGGTATCACCCTGTTAAAGTGGAGGTAGGGATTTTAAGATTGTGCCTGCAAGTAAGTGCTGTTAAGGGGTGATGGCTGCACATACTGTACGATGACTATTCTATGCCCCCTTTATCCAGAGTGCTGTGTGAAGGATAGCTCCTACTTTTAGAGGGTGAAGAGTATACTGTCGCAAAGAAGAAGTGAGAGAGTAGCCAATCTCTTACTGTGCTTGTCCTTTGTCGGGTCATTGAACTTCTTGCGGAATTGGTCTGCAGTTCTGCGAGAGAGTAGGCACTCAATCCCAGTTCTACCTCCTTCCACAGGGCATTTTTTGGAGGTTTCGTTACATGCAGATCCAGTAGTCTATTTCTCTTCGGTTCTACCTCCTAGAGGATGGTTTGGAGATCCGTGTCAATAAAATTGTGTGCTCTACGTTCTTTCTATCTTTGACATGTCCTGTCCCTTTTTGGCTGTATGTACCAGATCATGCAGTGATAAACCTTTTTGAAAAGTGGGTCAAAAACACAGATTAGCCATGCAGTGCAGCTAAATGACAGTGAATTCAATGATCCAAACACTTGCCTGTTTACCTGCTGCTCCACCAGCCTACTACTGCAACCTTCATCCAGACCTGCTTTTGAAAGGCTGCACAGGTTGAACCTCCATTATCTGGAACTCCCTTATCTAGAACCACCCCTCGTCCAGAATCATTCCCGGCCACCGGGTGGGTGCATGCGCAGAACTCCGACATGAACAAATTCAACAAATTGAACAAATTGGAGTCCTTCCATGCTGCCGACTCCTGCAACGTTGGCCTGACCCCACGATCCAACCCACCCCCCCCCCCCCCCCCTCCATGATCTCTCTGCTGCACTCCCAGCCCCAAGCCAGCCAGCCCTGATATCTCCTTGCTTAGTACCTGTACCATCCAATTTAATGTGAACACCCCTCATCCGGAAAATCCCTTGTCCAGAACAGGCCAGATCCCGACGGTTCCGGATAAGGGAGGTTCAACCTGTACTCTAATTTCCAAGTAGTCCCAGCACAATACTCTCACTGGATATGCAAATGCCCTGAACCAGAAGATTTAGCTGAACAGAGCATTAGCGGGCACAACTCCTGACACATTAGTGCAAATCTTGGCACAACTCATCTTGTAAAAGGGCCATTAAACATGTACAATCTGTCATTGCAACGTTTAAGGACACTACTTTCTGCTTAATGTATCTTTCAGTCTGCCCATCCATCCTTATGCAAAATATAAAGCTTCTGTTGCCCAAAAGGCAAATTTTCTGGGCATTTAAGCAGTATAGCATCCAATTTGTTGATTAACATTTTTCCTCCAAACTGAGTACACACTGATATTATGGTCTTTGTCTAATTTTAAGTTTTGCTCCTTATATCCTTTGTCTTTTTTGCTGTTCTGCTATAAAATGTAATGAAAGGGTAAGCTTGCTTACCTTTTGTTCTGATGAAACCTGAAAAATGAACCCTACGTTCCTTTCTCCACAGATGCTGCCTGACCTGCTGATTGTCTCCAGCACTTTCTGTTTTTATTTCAAATTTCCAGTATTTGTGGTATTTTGCTTTTAAAGTTTGCTTACCACTTGGTCAACCTCGCGGAATTTCCCACAGTCTGCATTACTTATGCATAGCAATCTCTTGGCCCACATTGCACCTCATTTGGGAACCAACGGTGGAAAAATTGCATTGTCATCAACCCTTAAAAAGGTGGAATCAAATTTTATAGGAATGTGTAATTTAAACCTAAGTGGTTGTATGAAAAGGAATTGTTTCAGCATTTCCAAAGGTTGCAAATATTTTCTTTTCTTCAGCCTGTATCAGAGAAATAAAGCTGCTAAAAAGTAAGGAAATAAATGTGAATGCAGGATATAGTGTCCGTAGTCAAGTGATGAAGTGACAAGCCCTATTTGGTGGATATCTGCTGCATGAGGTGGGTGTGAGGAATGATGCACTTTTGCTAAAGAGCTTAGAATAAATAGTCTTGTATGAGGGGGCGAGAGTTCAAAAGTCAACTGGTTTAATACTAAATAATCTTCTGAACTCCACTTTCACAGCAGAGGTTACGAGCACCAAACATTGCAAAAGGTAACATTGTTTGACATATGGTTCACCTTAAGCTCAATTTTGGACTTTCGCCCCCTGAAACAACAATGATTTTTATTCTAAACTCCCTTTGAGACTACGATACTGCTTCAGCATGTAGCATTGACTCCATTGTGGGAGCAAAAGAATGGTAAGACCATTGTGGCTTCTTCCAAAAGGACATAAGCAAAATTACTGCGGATTCTGGAAATCTGAAATAAAAACAGAAAATGCTGGAAATACTCAGCAGGTCAGGCAGCATCTGTGGAGAGAGAAACAGAATTAACGTTCCAGATCGATGATCTTTCGTCAGAACTGGAAAAAGTTAGCAGTATTGCATAATAAAGATCTGAGTCATAGATGCTCAGCCTGCCATGTCAGGGGTTTCTTCCCAATAGACATATGCAACTGAGGATCTTGGGTGGACACTACTATGCCAAGTTATTAAAGTTTCCATTATGAAGCCATTTGAAGAAAATCTGGAGCTCCTTAAATAGCCCCAACAGAGGTCATTTTTTCATGACTGCTTGAAAATGGTCAATCTTGCTATTTAGAAGCAGGAATCACTGTCGCTATTAGGAAAACAAGTCTGATATCTCTAATAGGAATCGGAAAATAGGAACAATAGGTATTCAATGAGGTTTCTCTTTATATTTTGACTTTTGAAAAGGAATTAATAAATCATAATCGTTACTGCAATTCAAAATTTGATCAGGTCAGTTCCTCAATTCTTCTTCATGAGATCTACAAAATCTAAGCTTGGTCTGAAACTATAGCTTTTCATCTCCTTTTGATAAAACAATCAACAAATTTTATCTTGATTCATGAAACAGCTTGGAGGAGTAAACATGTACAAACCCCTTCCCCTCTAAATGTTAATGTGGATTATATTTTCTTAGATAGTAAACTGCTACTTAGGTAGCTTTGGTTTCAGCCAACAATTTACTTTAGCAACTTTACTTTATTTGGTGCGAAGTTAATTGGTATTCTGCAACTTCAGCCAATGTTCCTCCCTAAGAGATTCTCAAGTTTCACCTCGCTCAGTGAGTTGGAAATATATTATAGATTCCACTATGTGGATGCCAAAAGGGCTTTATTCTAATATGTAGACCGATCAAAGCTTTTCTGTAAGTTGAAACAACTATATGACTCAAGGAACATATATTGAATAATTCTATTTAAAAACAGAGATGAGCTAAATAGAACATATTTAACATTATCATTTAAAATGACATAAATTCTTGGTCGGGTTAAGAGCAATTTCTTTACTGTTTGGTATACAGTGTATCAACAAAAGGGGCTATGAAGTCTTAAAAGCAGGTACTTTGTCAGTTCAGAAGTCCCACATTTGTCTTAGTGCATCACTGGATCATAATCCTGAGGCATGTGAAGAATGAAAAATGAGGAGGAACACTTGTGGCTGCACAGAAAATCCTTACGGAGAGTTAAGAAATCAGCACAGGTAGCCTCCAAAATGACAGTGTTATGATAGGAATGCTAGTTTTTTTTTAAATCCCAAACAGCGAGACTGGACAGGGTGTAGGTGCATTCCCACCGTGATGTGACTTCTCCATTCTTTGCTTGAAGTTATCATCATTAAAAAAGACAGGTAACAGAAGGAAGGATATTCAGTATATGGAGGATATGTTGAACTGAAAAACACCCTACCAATAGGTCCAAATTTGCTCTGCTTCTTTTGGAGCAACTTGATTTTTCTGGAGTATTTTAAAAATTCCTATTCTGCACATTTAATTTGCGCCATTGTAAGTGAGTTAGTTAGGATTTTTTTTAGTTTCGCTTTTTTTTCCAAAAGGGGGCGTTAACAGCCACCTACGGCTGTTTTGGCCATTTAAGCCAGTTTAGACAGCTAATAGTTGCTCCAAACTAACTTAGCCCAGTGTATGTGGCCACTTGTGGCCGCACAAAACCCTTGTGGAGAGTTAAGAAATCAACGCAGGTAGCCTCCAAATGATAGTGTTATGATAGGAATGCTAGTTTTTTTTAAATCACAAGCAGTGAGACTGAAACATAGAAACAAAGAAACATAGAAAATAGGTGCAGGAGTAGGCCATTCGGCCCTTCTAGCCTGCACCGCCATTCAATGAGTTCATGGCTGAACATTCAACTTCAGTACCCCATTCCTGCTTTCTCGCCATACCCCTTGATCCCCCTAGCAGTAAGGACCTCATCTAACTCCTTTTTGAATATATTTAGTGAATTGGCCTCAACAACTTTCTGTGGTAGAGAATTCCACAGGTTCACCACTCTCTGGGTGAAGAAGTTCCTCCGCATCTCGGTCCTAAATGGCTTACCCCTTATCCTTAGACTGTGACCCCTGGTTCTGGACTTCCCCAACATTGGGAACATTCTTCCTGCATCTAACCTGTCTAACCCCGTCAGAATTTTAAATGTTTCTATGAGGTCCCCTCTCATTCTTCTGAACTCCAGTGAATACAAGCCCAGTTGATCCAGTCTTTCTTGATAGGTCAGTCCCGCCATCCCGGGAATCAGTCTGGTGAACCTTCGCTGCACTCCCTCAATAGCAAGAATGTCCTTCCTCAGGTTAGGAGACCAAAACTGTACACAATACTCCAGGTGTGGCCTCACCAATGCCCTGTACAACTGTAGCAACACCTCCCTGCCCCTGTACTCAAATCCCCTTGCTATGAAGGCCAACATGCCATTTGCTTTCTTAACCGCCTGCTGCACCTGCATGCCAACCTTCAATGACTGATGTACCATGACACCCAGGTCTCTTTGCACCTCCCCTTTTCCTAATCTGTCACCATTCAGATAATAGTCTGTCTCTCTGTTTTTACCACCAAAGTGGATAACCTCACATTTATCCACATTATACTTCATCTGCCATGCATTTGCCCACTCACCTAACCTATCCAAGTCGCTCTGCAGCCTCACAGCATGCTCCTCGCAGCTCACACTGCCACCCAACTTAGTGTCATCCGCAAATTTGGAGATACTACATTTAATCCCCTCATCTAAATCATTAATGTACAGTGTACTACTCTAAGTGCAGCCTGACCAGTGCCCAAGTTTAACATAAGTTCACTACTTTTGGTCTATCGGAATTTGCCAATTACTTAGAATTACATACAATATATATTGCACACATCTAAACCCCTAGAAATAAATATGATTCATCTATGTCATGACAGAAAGTACAACAGCTAATGACTGCTGCTTCTGATTTGTTGCTATGGTGTAGTCTTATTAAAAATGCAGGAAAATAGAGTAAGTCATCAATGACGAGATCAGTACACCAGAAGACAAAATTTATGGTCTAGGGCACCCATCTTGACATTGTAGGAAAGTCTGGGCTAATTCTGGAATACGGTGTTCAGTTTTGGTCTCCTAATCTGAGGAAGGACGTTCTGGCTATTGAGGGAGTGCAGCGAAGGTTCACCAGACTGATTCCAGGGATGGCTGGGCTGTCATTAGAGGAGAGACTGGATCAACTGAGCCTTTATTTACTGGAGTTTAGAAGGATGAGAGGGGATCAAATAGAAACATATAAGATTCTGACTGGACTGGACAGGTTAGATGCAGGAAGAATGTTCCCGATGTTGGGGAAGCCCAGAATCAGGGGACACAGTCTTAGGATAAGGGGCAGGCCGTTTAGGACTGAGATGAGGAGAAACTTCTTCACTCAGAGAGTTGTTAACCTATGGAATTCCCTGCCGCAGAGAGTTGTTGATGCCAGTTCATTGGATATATTCAAGAGGGAGTTAGATATGACCCTTACGGTTAAGGGGATCATGGGGTATGGAGATATAGCAGGAAAGGGGTACTGAAGGAATGATCAGCCATGATCTTATTGAATGGCAGTGCAGGCTCGAAGGGCCGAATGGCCTACTCCTGCACCTATTTTCTATGTTTCTATGTTTCTTTTCTCAGCAGCAATCTGCAATCATTCTCCACCTGCTGGGATCTTCCTCCCAGTATTATCGATCCTACCTACATTATGCCGATTGCTAGGGTGCAGAAAGAAATTGTGGAATGGGTTTCCCTGAATATCTAACTGATCACAGTGGTGGGAGATTATAAAGCTAAATTATCATTTTCAAATCTGTTTTAATTTCACATTTGAGAGTGAGACTTGGTGTCCATTTTTGTCTAATTACGCCCCTGTGAAACATCTTGGAACATTTTTCTATATCAAGGGCGCTGTATAAATGCAAGTTGTTGTTGCTGTAAGTTGTATGGGCTGCTTCATTATTGGAGAAATTGTGAATGGAGCTGAGCACTTTGGACTAATTAGCCAAAATGCCTACTCCTGACCTTATGATAGAGGGAAGGTTATTGATGAAGCAGCTGAAATAGATGAGTTGACAGCACAAATAGATATAAGTAGGTATGATCTGCTGGCCATTACAGAGACGAGATTGCAAGGTGACCAAGGCTGGGAACTAAACATTCAGGGGTATTTGACAATTTGTAAGGACAGGTAGAAAGGCAAAGTAGGTGGGGTAGCTCAGAAGATCAAGATGTAGAATCAATTTGGGTGGAGATAAGGAATAATAAGAGGAAGAAGTCTGGTGGGCATAGTATATAGGCCCCCGAACAATAGCTACACTGTTGGACGGAGTATAAATCAGGAAACAATGGAGGCTTGTAAAAAAGGAACGGCAATAATCATGGGTGATTTTAATTTTCATATTGATTAGACAAATCAAATTGGCCAAGGTAGCCTTGAGGAAGAGTTCATAGAGTGTATCCAGGATAGTTTCCTTGAACAGTACGTTGTAGAACCAACCAGGGAGCAGGCTATCTGGTAGATCTGGTATTGTGTAATGAGACAGGATTAATAAATGATCTCCTAGTAAAGGATCTTCTAGGAAAGAGTGATCATAGCATGGTTGAATTTCAAATTCAGTTGGAGAGTGAGAAAGTTGGATCTCCAACCAAGCTTAAATCAAGGAGACTACAAAAGTATGAAGGTAGAGTTGACTAAAGTTGAATGGGAAAATAGATTAAAATGTGGGACAGTTGATGAACAGTGGCAGACATTTAAGGAGATATTTCATAACTCTTAACAAAAATATATTCCAAAAAGAAGGAAAGACTTTAAGAGAAGGGCTAACCATCCGTGGCTAATTAAGGAAATAAAGGATGGTATCAAATTGAAACAAATGGCATACAAAGTGGCAAAGATAAATGGGAGGCCAGAGGATTGGGAAATTTTTAAAAACGAGCAAAGAACGACTAAAAAATTAATAAAGAGAGGGAAGATAGGTTACAAAAGTAAACGAGCAAGAAATATAAAAACGGATAGTAACAGTTTCTAAACATAGAAATATAGAAACATAGAAAATAGGTGCAGGAGTAACCCATTTGGCCCTTCGAGCCTGCACCGCCATTCAATAAGATCATGGCTGATCATGCCCACAGTACCCCTTTCCTGCTTTCTCTCCATACCCCTTGTTCCCTTTAGCCATAAGGCCCATATCTAACTCCCTCCTGAATATATCCAATGAACTGGCATCAACAACTCTCTGCGGCAGGGAATCCCACAGGTTAACAACTCTGAGTGAAGAAGTTTCTCCTCATCTCAGTCCTAAATGGCCTATCCCTAATCCTAAGACTGTGTCCCCTGGTTCTGGACTTCCCCAACATTGGGAACATTCTTCCCGCATCTAACCTGTCCCGTCCCGTCAGAATCTTATATGTTTCTATGAGATCCCCTCTCATCCTTCTAAACTCCAATGTATAAAGGCGTGGTTGATCTAGTCTCTCCTCATATGTCAGTCCGGCCATCCCGGGAATCAGTCTGGTGAACCTTCGCTGCACTCCCTCATTAGCAAGTACATCCTTCCTCAGATTAAGAGACCTAACTTGAACACAATATTCCAGGTGAGGCCTCACTAAGGCCCTGTACAACTGCAGTATGACCTCCCTGCTCCGATACTCAAATCCCTTAACAATGAAGGCCAACATACCATTTGTCTTCTTTACCACCTGCTGCACCTGTATACCAACTTTCAATGACTGATGAACCATGACACCCAGGTCTCGTTGCACATCCCCTTTTCCTAATCTGCCACCATTCAGATAATATTCTGTCTTCGCGCTTTTGCCCCCAAAGTGGATAACCTCACATTTATCCACATTATACTGCATCTGCCATATATTTGCCCACTCACCTAACCTGTCTAAGTCACCCTGCAGCCTCTTAATGTCCTCCTCACAGCTCACACCACCACCCAGTTTAGTGTCATCTGCAAACTTGGATATATTACATTCAATTCCTTCATCCAAATCATTGATGTATATTGTAAAGAGCTGGGGTCCCAGCACTGAACCCTGTGGCACTCCACTAGCCACTGCCTGCCATTCTGAAAAGGATTCGTTTATCCCGACTCTATCTGTCTGTCTGTCTGTCTGTCTCTCTCACTCTCTGTCTGTCAGTGTCTGTGTTTCTGACAGCGAGGGGAGGGGGAGGAGGGGCGGCAGGGGGAGGGGAGGGAGGGGGGCAGGGGGTGGGGAGGGAGGGGGGCAGGGGGAGGGGAGGGAGGGACGCAGAGGGGGAAGGAGAGAATGGGGAAGGAGAAGGGGAAGGGGGGGAGGAGAAGGGGAAGAGGGGAGAGGAGAAAAGGAAGGGGGGGAGAGGAGAAGGGGAAGGGGTGGAGGGAGAGAAGAAGAGGGGGGAGGGAAAGGAGAAGGGGGGGAATGAGAAGTGGGGGGGAGGCTGAACGGGCCGGGCCCGGCCGGGCCCAAGACTTCGGGCAGGGCCCGTCCCCAGCACCAGATTTACGGTAGGTGGCGTTGGGTCGGGTCGGGTCCAGGGACCGGGGTCGGGAGCGTGGGTCGGGTCGGGGGGAACGCGGGTCGGGGTCGGGAGCGTGGGTCGGGTCGGGTCAGGTCCGGGGGGGTGGGCAGTCGGGAGCCGGAGAATCTGTAAGTTTTTTTTAGGTGCGAAAAACGGGCGTCCAGGTCGGGGCTGCGCCGTTCTAGGCGCGGCCCGAAACTTGGGCCCAATGTGTTGTGCTTGAACTGTAGTGACCTTAATCCATTTAATGTAACTCCAGAGTGAGGATCACACATGGTTGCCTGCCTTTTATACTAGGCCTGGCACACCTGTACTGATAACCTACAAGTCCCCCACTGCATTGCCCTCTGGTGGCACACCTTGAAATAGTACAAGCAGTAACCATGTAGGATACATGACATCACTCTCCCCCAAGTCTTTAATACAAATCGCCTTTGCATTGACTGTGCTCTAGGCTTAGCTCTATCTGGTTGACCCTTGGAGGGTCGTTTCCATCTTGGTTGAGTAGGTGGTGTTTTGTTGGCAATAGAGTTGCTGGTGGTATCTGTTTGTGCACCCATGACCACTCCATTCTCTATCCCCATCCCCTCCTCCCCCGCCCCGCATACAAACTATGCCGTTGGCTCATTACATTCATATGCATTCAAGTCCCCAAAAAATTTGCATTTATAGTATTGCACTCGTGGTACCGTGGTGAGGTAAGTACATTTGAATGGTGACGTACATACTTGGAGTCAGCGTGAGGACAAACTAGTGGCAGAACTGCTGGATGGTGTCCAGGTAGTCTGGTGGCAGCGCGGTGCCCAGTGCTGGCAGTGGAAACCCGGTTGGCTCAAGTTGCCTGCTCTCGGGGCTTTTGCCGTTGCTTCTAGCATCGGGCAGGTTCACAGATGCCTGTGAACTCCCTGTCCTCTCCTTGCACCCTGGGTCACTGCTGCTCCCTGAGGAGCAGTCGTCTAGCAGTGCACAGGGAACTGCTGACTCGCTAGCCTGGGCGTTGTTTGGTTTGCGATCCAGGCTGGTCCCAGTCTCATTTGGGAGAACCATTGCAGGTGACCCATCATTCGCGGGTGTAGCCTTGGTGGTGATAGGGTCTGGGGGGCTGCACCTTAGCGCAGTTTGCTCTTTCAGGCTCCTGGCGGTTGATGCCATTGGGTGCCTGAGAGGTGGAGCCGATCGGGGGCAGGGTATCGATACCATTGCTGTTGCCCTCCTGAGATCGCTTGCTCTGCAGCTTGTGGCCACACTCCATGGTGCATCACTCTGGTCCCAGGGACGCAGGCTACAGCATTGGGTAGCTCGCTGGACCTGTGTGCTCCCAATGGGTGTTTGCCTGCCGCATTGACTGTATGCAGTTGAAATCCTACATCGCACAACATTTCATTACTTATTGTAAATAACCTGTAGCTCTGATCGCAATCGCATGACTTTTCCTTGTTTATTGCATGTACACAACTCTGATCATCAATTACACATTTTACATCTAACTCACAGTTGCTGTTACATTGATTGAGAGTGTGGAACTGTCCCTTCAAGTTTGGTGAGTTATGGGCCTCTTTTAAGAAGCCCTTGCTATCTTTACCCCAATCCTCTTATTCACTTGGTGCCACGTGTTGCTCCATCAGCGCTGCACCTCGTGGTCCAGCCGCCGCCATCTTTTTCTTCAGCGCCACACCTCGTGGTTTGGGCGCCATCTTTCTTCCATCCACGATGTCGACTGCTGTGATCCTCTTCTCCCCAGGTTCCGCCATCGAAGCTGGGAAGTCGCCTCTGGATCCAATTTTCTTCCTCCGGAGTCCTGCCACTGGAGCCTGGAAGGTGCGTTTGGGTCGTCTCAGCTGAATCATCTCCATGCAGTCGTGCTGTGATTGCTGTGCTGGCCTGCTCTCTGGTGCCGGATCCAACCTCAGGTGGGCGTTTGCTTTGCCTCTGAGCGCGGGGGACATCGATCGCTGGAGGGATGAAATCTTCCCAGCTCCAATGGATCTTCTCCATCCACATTCTTCCGAGTAGCGTTCCACAGGGGTAACCTGCAACAATCCACAGGGGTAACTTGTGCACGGCGCCGTCATGGAGTATCTTTACATCCGCACTACCAACGACTGGGATAAGTTAATTGGTGTAGGTGCGCAGCTTTGCCTAAACCGGGACCAACTTGGGCCGTTCAGCCTGATTGTCCCATAGCCTGCCAAAGACTTCTTGATTCATTATTGACTGGTTCACCCCCCCCCCCCCGTGTCCACTTTCATGAAGACTGGAACGCCATTTATCTCGACTTCCATCCTCAGCGGAGAACATTCGGTGGTGCAGGTAAACATGCTTTCTACCTCATCGTGGGGCTGAGCTGCCTCTCTGACTATTGCTTCATAATCTGCGCTGGATTCATGGTCATTTGCAGACTCTTCATCAACACAGTGAGTCATATTTCTTTTACACATTTGCTGGAGGTGGCCCTTTGTGTTGCAGCCTTTACATACACAGTCTTTAAAACGGCACTGGTGAGCCCTGTGATTCCCTCCGCAACGCCAGCATGGTGCTACTCGATTAGCCCCCCCTCGGCGGACTTTGAGTTAAGGGACTTAGGGGCCTGTTCTCTCTCCCCTGAGAAGATTCACGTTCGATAGTCCAGCCTCTAAAAGGCGCCACTCTGTGCACAGTACTTGCCGGGTTTGAGTCCTGAGGATGAGTCATCCGCCTAGAGCCACAGGTCAAGGTCATGACTGCTTGGCTCACGGAGATGGCCTTCTGCAGTGTGACTGTGGTATCCGCAGATAGTAGCTTATGAAGAAGGCCCACATGGCCAATTCTGATGACAAAGATATCCCGCAGCGCTTCGGTGGGGTGGTCGCCAAAATCACACGGTCTGCAGCATATTTCGCGATCTCCTGGCCACCGGGACGTCGGTGTGTATAAAACCGGTGTCTGGCTGTGAGGATGCTCTCTTTGGGCTTGAGTTGTTCTTGGATCAGCGTTACAAGCTCCTCGTACGTCTTGGTCATTGTCTTTGCTGGTGCCAGCAAGTCCCTGACGAGGCCATAGATGGTGGGCCCACAACTGGTTAGCAGGATAGCTCTGCGCTTATCAGCCAGTGTGGCCGGATTGTCGCCTGCCAGGTCATTTGCTGTGAAGAAATGGTCGAGCCTCTCCACAAAGGCGTCCCAATCATCACCATTGGCGAGCTGCTGCAATGTACCAAGGGTAGCCATTTTCGAGTGAAGGTCCGTAATCTTGTCACCAATTATTATGCCTTCAGATGCTCAAATAATGACTCCACGAGACAATATGTTGTGCTTGAACTGTAGTGACCTTAGTCCATTTAATGTAACTCCAGAGTGAAGATCACACCTGGTGGCCTGTCTTTTATACTAGATCTGGCACACCTGTATAGGTAATCTACAAGTCTCCCACTGTAGTGCTCTCTGATGGCACACCTTGTAATAGTACAAGCAGTAACCATGTAGAATACATGACACCCTCCGCTCAAAACTCTTCTCGCCCGCTCCCTGATCAAAACTCTTCCCCCCCCCAATCAAAACTCTTCCCCCCCCCTCGATCAAAACTCTTCCTCCCCCACCGATCAAAACTCTTCCCCTCACCAACCTGTTTCTTGCAGCCTTCAGCGCAGGAAGGCAGTGGCTGGCCTGTGCGGCAGGCCACTTGGCCCGGGATAGGGGCGGGATGCATTGGGTCCCATGCTGCAGGCATCATCATTACCATCATGGGAGGAGCTACTGCGCATGCGCGAATGCTCTACTGCGCAGGGCTGTAGCTCCGCCCCCACTCCATTCCATGAGAAACGCCACGCCAGGACCCAGAACACACAGGAGAGTGGCCAGAATTGTTAGTAAGTTGTTTGGCGCCATTTTGAGCTCACAAAGTCGGCGCATCTCTGGAGAGTGCGCAGAAAAAGGGGTTGGTGAAATTTGGGCCCAATATATCCATCTTCCTTAGTTGTTATCCTTCATTTACAAAATATTCCCTTTTCTGCCTATTTGTCTCTTTGACAAAACTTAAATTATTGTGCATGTTAAATATACATTTCAATTATTTTCTCCTAAGAGAATAATTATGTATTTAATGGGCACTTTCTTTGGATAAAACAGCTAAGTGGTAGCCCAGGAAAGTAGTAAATTACATCAACAGTATCAATAATCTTAATATTGTCTGTGTCCTCGTGATTGTCTCTCTTAATAACATGGAATAATCTGAAAATATGTGGGGGATAATTTGATTCATAATGGATAAAATATACTTTGAAGGATTTTTTGGAATGGCATGGGTCTAATTTTATGTCAAAGGGATTATCATCCGTTCTCTTAAAATAAAGTATGAGTCATTTGCTTAAAGTAATGCAGTGGAGCTCTTTTACAAATACGAATTTCAGAAACCTCCATGATTATCTTCAGATGCACAGCACAGCACCATACATACGCTCAAATATGAGAGGTTAGCAATAAAGAGGAAATAAGTGAAAGCTCCACAGCTCAATAATGTCACTTATCATTTCTGGGTGTGAACTTGGTAGAATTGCCTGCTAAAATACAAATTTTAGACCAATTATAAAGAATTGTAAATGGGGATTTACTCTGCATGAATTCAGTTGAGCTGGAATTGTACATACTTGCTCCATTACATACCAGATGTTGGATACCAGCAAATGTGTTCAAGAATAGTGCAGCTTGTAGAAATTAGGAACACCTGTTTATTAATGAGACCTGATAGAGCTCACAAATAATCTGCCTTGTTTGTGCATCTCTGTTCATACCATATATATAGTTTGGGAACTGTATCGATATGTTTAAAATTACTTTTGACATCATAAAAATTAATTATAATTACAATGATAAATTTTAAAACAGTATCTAAAATATGTGGTATATTTACTGTATGTGAGTAGTGAGATATGATAAATATCCCAACTGATAATTTACTTGTCATTTTGTTGCTCATGCGTTATGCTGAGTTTAGTGAGTAAATTTATCATATACTGAACATGACATGCCTTCGACATAAGTAATAAAAAAAAATTGGTTTAAAGTTGTTAAATTTGAAAATTGTTTTAGTGTATGTAGTTAGTACCAAATTGAAATCCAGGTTTTCACATTGGGAGTTGTAAAATGGACCTTTAGGGACTTATAAATAAAGACTTAGAAGTGAAAATCTATTTTAAGTAGTTAACACCATCAATTAACCTAGGGAGTCTAGCCTAATAACTAATGCATGTGAAATGTTAATTGTCTTGCTAGGAATCTATCTAAGTAGACTAAGCTATACTCCTGAAAAAAAAATCTATTTATGTGTCTGCTATTTTTCTACTATTGTAGGTTGTTTGAAACCACAGGTCATGTTCAGTGAGGAGAATGGAATGGTTCAGACTGTGACCATTATCAGTGGTGCTCAAACAAAGACCAGTAGGAAGTAGAATTTCAGAAGTGCAAGCTGTTAAGTTTTTTTCCCCACCTCTGCTGGGATGGAACATCTAATTTCCACATGTCACTCCATTCAACAAACTGACCAAGAACTGATGAAATTCACCCAACTGAGACAAACAAGTTTGAGCGACAGGCAGCTCTGGAACTCCAACCTGCACAATTCTGGTTGGGCATTAAGTGTTCGACTGCTTGAGTTACCCAAATGTTTAAATATTTGCAGAAAGCATTTCTGAAAGTATATTATGTAAATGTATGTTAAAGTTACTGTTTATTTTTCTTTTAAAATGTGAATTTTAATAGCTTGTTCAGTATTTTATCATGATTATGATTTTTCTTTTAGTAATTCAAAGAGCAGTATTGAATTGAAGTATAAAAACAACTTGCTTTGGAAATTATATCCTTTAATAGTTACACCTAGGGAAATTTGCTTAGTTGTTTATGTATTTCTTTCCATGCATCAGATTTGTTTCCAATAACATCCACAAAAAATATTTCAATTTTATTTATATGTTTCCAAGTTGGTAAATCAGGAGTCTTAGAGAAAAAGTCAAGAAGCTTAAGTTATAGATGAAGGAGAAAGTTCACACTTTTCGACATTCCATATGCAGTTGTAGTTTTTATGTGTTTATGTGGAAGAAGTACAAAAAGCCCTTTATAACAAGGCCAGGTTGATTATGAAGAGGATATTTTATTTGTTAGCGAGGGTTGTGCAGTGGCCCGGGGCGCTAACCGTGGGTGTAACACTGCCGTGCCAGCACCTCCACAACCTCTTGAGCAATTTTCCAGGTGAAAACTGTCTTGTGCCCCGTTGGCATCCCCAGAGATGCTAATGGGGCTATAAAAGGGGCAATTTTGCCCCCTTACTCTTCCAATGTTGGATGTACCCCCTGGTATGGCGCCATCTTCTCTCCCTCAAGTTCAAGAGGTGCAGACTTGAATGTATCTGGAGCACAACCGGTTTAGCCATCCACTACCAGATCTGGCTTAACCACGTTACCACTATCGGGCCTCACTCTCCTCTATCAAAGTCACCCACTTTTCCAGGATCATAGTGGAGATCAAAGGTAACCCATGGCTTCTTTTTTCCGCTAACAACCATCTCCTTATAATCCTGCCACTGTCACCGTTGATAACAAGTTTAAGGAACTTATGTATTAAGATTGAGGCCATTCATTCAGATGGCTTTGCCGCTTCACCCCACCCCCTTCTCATTGCCGAATAAGTCAAACTTCCCTCTAGGTTTCTCCCTGCCAAAGAACTGAACTTGCATCTCTCTAATTTCTTTCTCATCTCCCCCCATGCCCTTTCTGACCTCATTTTGGCCATAAGACACACCTTCTGCTTCCTTGATCCTATTCCCACTAAACTGCTGACCACCCACCCTTCCTGATGCCCAATCAGGCCATCAACAAGGCTACCTAATGGCAGGCTGGGGCCTATTCAACATGTAAAAGTCGCAGCCTGATGGCATCATCGGCGCCACAACGAAATAATAACTTCAAGCCAGGGGTATCCTACACTGTCTGCAGCTCAGCAGCAGAACCAGGGTGGGAGGAGCTGACTTGCCAGGAGAGACCAAGGTAAGTTTAAGAAGTTGGTTTCTGTTTGAATTCCTTGTGGGCCAGGAGGAATAGAAGGAGCACCGGGCCCTACAAGGAGTTCTTGGGCTACCCCAGTCCCAGCTTCCCCCCAACACGATAGAATCCCCCTCCCCCACCTTAGATCCCTGATCAACTCCAGGCCCGACTGATGGAGACTATACCCACGGTTCCTGATGCAAAATTACAATTCCTGGCCGGGTATTGGGCAGGACGGCAGGAACTTTTATTCAAATGAAGCCCTGCCATTAAGATCGGTTGGGCTTGACATCCCCAAATTGTCCAGGTGGGCCCCCCACTAACAGGCTCACGTGCACCATTCCCATTAACCATCCACCCCCCCCCCCCCCGCCACCCCCCATGATAATGAGGCCTCTCTCTGTCTATATATATATATTATATAGAAAGTGTTGAAAACTAAAGTAAAATACCAACCTGATTTCATTATTCTGAAAGTTATATATGTTCGGTATAATATCCAAAGTCAACCAACAGGAGTTAAATGCCCAAGTAAAACCATCAATAAAAATATTCTTTTAAATAATGTGGCCCAGAATCTGCCATGTGTAATAACAGCGAATGAACAGCATTGGCTATTATTACCCTTTTGAAAATGCTCTGATACTGACTGTGAAATCAGGGAAACTGAAGAAAATTTGGGCTTTTCTGCAGTAATATCGCTGTTAAATATCCTGTTAAAACCTACAGCCATTTGGATTAGGTGTAACTGGGGTTTTAACATCATCATAGGCAGTCCTTCGGAATTGAGGTAGACTTGCTTCCCCTCTAAAAATGAGTCCTTAGGTGGCTGAACAATCCAATACGAGAACCACAGTCCATGTCACAGGTGGTACAGATAGTCATTGAGGGAAAGGGTGGATGGGACAGGTTTGCTCCACGCTCTTTCCGCTGCCTGCGCTTGATTTCTGCATGCTCTCGGCAATGAGACTCGAGGTGCTCAGCGCCCTCTCGGATTCACTTCCTCCACTTAGGGCGATCTTTGACCAGGGACTCCCAGTTGTCAATAGGGATATTGTACCTTATCAGGGAGGCTTTGAGGGTGTCCTTGTAACGTTTCCTCTGCCCACCTTTGGCTCGTTTGCCATGAAGGAGTTCCGAGTATAGCACTTGCTTTGTGAGTCTCGTATCTGGCATGTGAACAATGTGGCCTGCCCACTGGAGCTGATCAAGTGTGGTCAGTGCTTCAATGCTGGGGATGTTGGCCTGGTCGAGGACGCTAACGTTGGTGCGTCTGTCCTCCCAGGGGATTTGTAGGATCTTGCGGAGACATCTTTGGTGGTATTTCTCCAGCGACTTGAAGTACATGGTCCATGTCTCTGAGCCATACAGGAGGTTAAAATTAGATCCTTTTGGATTAGGTGTAATTGGGGTTTTAACAGCGTATTGACTGCTAAACAAATGTTATGGCCCTGAAAAACTCATTTTAATTTTGTGGAGTGTCACATTTTTCCATTTTAATAAAAATAAAAGATAAATTTAAAAAGGAAAGAAAAAATCATTTTTTTAAATGGTTGTTTATCTCTATTTCAGCTTTACCTTTTCCTCATGTGAGAGACCCAATCTTTGTTTTGCTCTCTATAACATTTTTCAAAAGTTAGAATAAAAAGAGCTTATTCACTTCCTGGTTCCCGGTCTGAGAATTCTGCATTGCGATTGGCTGCTTAGACCAGCAGCTCGCATTCGGGATTCCTCATCTCAACTGAACATCAGAAAAACCAAACTTCTCGCCACAGAGATTGTGAGGGCTTTGTGGGAAGCTTACTTTGGGGCATACGACAAATGCCTTTGCTTCACTGCTGACAGCACATTCCGAGCCTATGGGGCCGAAATTGATGAAGGACAAGGCGCGCCCAAGTGCCACCCAAAGGGTAGCCGATGGCCGCTGAGGGATCGGGTGGTACTTTGCCAGGAAGCTTCTTCTAAAAGAGATGCCAGTACTGCCCGGCGGCCAAACAACGGCTTACGCCGTTAATAAGGACGACAGCGGACGGGAGCTCCCAATCTCGGCGACAAAGGCTCTTGCCGCCCAAGTGCCGCCAAGGATGGAGTCGGGACTCAGGGAGGGTGGAAGACCTGCAAATAAAAATCATAGGAAACAAAAACACCTTCAGGGGACCCCATCCAGGTAAGTCGCTGTAAAAAAAAAAGTTAAATATTTTCACTAACCTTTTTTTCCCTTTTTCATACCCACCATTGGGGTTAGAGCAGCCTCCTCGCGGAGGTCCTTCCCCCTGCTGGCGCCAACTCCCGCCCGCACCAATCTGGCAGCTCGGTGGGCGGGAGGCCACTTACGCAACTTGGCCACCAGAGGAAGTCAGCAGGCGGTTCCCGGCGGTACCCCCCTCCTGCCCGCTCCAGCCCTAGTGGAAAATGGCGAGGAGAGGAAAACGGCAGCAAAACTCGGTGGCAGTCGGCGGCAGCAGGCGGTAAGGCCACCAATATCGGGACCTAACTGTTTGATTTCACTTCCCTCTGACTGAAAGATGGACAAATACATTTGATTGAATAATAGCTTTTTCGCTTTTACTTACATTTCCAATCATTGCAATAATTATCCTTCTCATTATGAGCTGGTTGGGCTGCAGCTTTTTAACTTTTATTTTTGATAAATCAACAGTTAAAATAATCCTTTTTTTGGTAAAGTGTAGAAAATAATTGCATTTGTCTTAGTTTTTACTCTGTTACTTTTCAATGATTTTGAATTCAAGGATATATATCTAAAATTCTGACAAAACCATGGATTCTGCAGCTTCATTACAATGTGAGAGGGGCATTGCTGTATATATAATGGAACATTTGAAAAAGACTCATAAGATTATAGATTTTTTTTGTTTGAATGAACTGTTTGTATAATGAATGAATTCCATTTTTACTAATTTTGCATCAATTTTCTTTGAGTCACCTCACTTGCAGCTTTGTAGCCTCTCACTAAATCCACACTGACATGTCAGTCTAAAGGATGGTGAAAAACTAAATACAAATGAATTTAAACTCTTTAAAAAAGTATAAATCAAATGGATTGTACAAATCGCATTTGGCACTGGTGATTTATGCAATTGTAACGTGTCATGCCCACTATAATTCATTCACTCCTGTGACACTTTGTCGTTATATATTTGGTGCTATTGTATTTACTTTCCATAAACCACTGGCTTCTGAATTTGCTAACATCAGATTGCATATGCAGATCTGACTGTTATATTTTTAATGCTATATTTTGGCATATGAAATAACTTTCTTTAACAACTAGCCACTTTACTGTAAAAATAAGGTGTACAATATGTGAAGAGGCTGGTCATCTTCATTAAAATCTACATCTCCTAACACAAAGAACCATAAAGCAGAGGGGCTTCACAAATGATACTTTAAAACAAGGGTGATCAATAGGTTATAGATTCGTAAATGGAATTTGTTTTTCTTTGATTTCTAATCTGTCTATTTTACTTATGAACTTGGTATACATTACCAGTGGGTACAATGTTTTTCAAATAATTGGATCATACTTTGTATATATGACCCACCAAAAATGAGCTTCATTATCAAGAATCAAGTTTTATCTATATAAACGCATCTGATTCCAGAAGAAAAATATTTAAGTTGGCTTATTTTAATGGGGCTTGTTTAAAGAGTGTACATCTATTAAATTAGCAATTACAGATGCAATAATATTCATTTGTATTATGCTGATAGTCCTCCAACTGTGCTAGGAAATACAGTTAGAACAGGAATACTAGAACAATAATTGCATACATTGCGTTGTAAGAACATAAGAACATAAGAACATAAGAAATAGGAACAGGAGTAGGCCATACATCCCCTCGAGCCTGCTCCTCCATTCAATACGATCATGGCTGATCTGATCATGGACTCAGTTCCACTTCCCCGCTCGGTCCCCATAACCCCTTATCCCCTTATCGTTTAAAAAACTGTCTATTTCTGTCTTAAATTTATTCAATGTCCCAGCTTCCACAGCTCTCTGGGGCAGCAAATTTCACAGATTTACAACTCTCTGAGAGAAGAAATTTCTCCTCACTCTGTTTTAAATGGGTCGCCCCTTATTCTAAGATCATGCCCTCTAGTTCTAGTCTCCCCCATCAGTGGAAACATCCTCTCTGCATCCATCTTGTCAAGCCCCCTCATAATTTTATACGTTTCGATAAGATCACCTCTCATTCTTCTGAATTCCAATGAGTAGAGGCCCAACCTACTCAACCTTTCTTCATAAGTCAACCCCTCATCCCCGGAATCAACCTAGTGAACCTTCTCTGAACTGCCTCCAAAGCAATATATCCTTTCGTAAATATGAAAACCAAAACTGCACTCAGTATTCCAGGTGTGGCCACACCAATACCTTATATAGCTGTAGGGGTAGATTTCCCTGCTTTTATACTCCATTCCCTTTGCAATAAAGGCGAAGATACCATTGGCCTTCCTGATCACTGTAGCACCTATGCTGATTATATTTCCTAATACTTCAATGTATTGAGGTTAAATGCAATTTGATCACTAATGTGTGTATTGGAAGGTTGAACTAGTGTCTTGTAGAAATATTAGATTTATCATGTTAGGAATAAAATAAAATGATCCAGTATAAAGTCTGTGTTGCAGAAAATCCTCCTTTTTATTTCCATGACTTTTGAACAGAATCCCTGTGTCTTGGGAGTACGCTGCATGATCAAGCATTTACAAGAACAATCATCCCACAGGGACTCTGTGCCACGTTGGTCACTAGAATAGTGTCCTTTGGGGCATTGGATCTCAAGAGCTCTGCCTAGCACCTCCCTTTCATTCTTTAATTCACCAGGGGATAACACTAATTAGATCAGGCTGCTCATTTTAAGCTGATAATTGATTTAAATAGGTTGCTCATTTGAAATAGAATAAAGCCCTGCCAAACATTTGGTGCACTGATTTTTCTCATTACTAGGAACTTTGAATAGCTTGTGAAATGTAGCATAAATATGGTGAGGCAGTCTCATATTAGTCCATTGTAATGTGTAGCTACAGCACACTATTGGAAGGAACGTGAAAAAAGTGTGACTTAAAATAAAAAAAGACTTTCCTACCAAAATATCTTTTGGTAGTACAGTACTATAAATCACATTACTACACCTAAATGGAACCTATGTAGTTGTATTGTTCGGTTGTGGCCCTTTGTATAACTTTTAACTTGTGTTCACACTTTTAATGAGGATTACTGAATGTACATACTGGTATATGTGAACCAAATTTATTGTTAATTGCTGCTTTATTGGTGCCATTTTAAATATATTGGAAATATGTGCTATATGTGTTTATTCACATGGAAGCTGGAAGTCCAAAATAATTTGTGGTCAGCACTGACTTTTCTCTCATGAACTGATCAAGAGCACTTTCTAGTGGTTGAGTTCTGGCACTGCAGCCATATAATCATTACCACATTATGTTAGGTGACTTTTTTTAAAGCAATCTTATGGATATTCCTACTACTTGTGTAATAAATACAATTAATATTAATGGCCAGTGTTTAAACAAAAAGGGGTATGAATCTGAATTATTGTACTGTAAAGTACAATAGCTTCATAATTTCAGTTGTGGGTTTTGGTGCCAGGGCTGTTGAACATCCATATCTATCTGCCAAATTAGTGAAGAATTCCATTTGCTCGCCGAAGGAAAACTAGGTGGGTGCCTGTTGGTAGCAGCTCTTTGTCTCTTGCCTTGAAAGGCTGGCCTAATGTTTCTTAACCAGCAGCAAAGGTGATTCCTATTGGTTGGCCAAAGAGGACCATAGATATTGTTAATGCAATGTCATTCACTTTCCCAGGTAAAAGACTTTGACGGGTACAATCAAGGAAAAATATGAAAAGATAATAATCTGATTTTGATTGGTTTGAACAAATATTTCACGAGTAACTTTCTTTTCCTTTCGTACCTTGTAATGTAATTTATATTCTAGTTTGGATGCTGTCGACCGCATTTCATAGTGATACAAATAATGAACCTTTATGAAACACTGGTTCGGCCTCAACTGGAATATTGTGTCCAATTCTGGGCACCGCACTTTAGGAAGGATGTAAAGGCATTAAAGAGGGTGCAGAAAAGATCTACAAGAATGATTCCAGGGTTGAGAAACTTCAGTTACGTGGATAGACTGGAGAAGCTGGGGTTGTTTTCCTTAAAGCAGTGAAGATTGAGAGGAAATTTGATAGAGGTGTTCAAAATCATGAGGGACCTGGACAGAGTAGATTGAGAGAAACTGTTCCCATTGGCAGCAGGGTCGAGAACTAGAGGACACAGATTTAAGGTGTCCTTACATATACATAACTTACAAAAAATGTTTAATTTCAGAACAGTTACAACAGTAACAACAATAATAACAACAACAACAGCAAAGAAAGGCTGCACCCATCTCTCCTCCACCTTATTCTAAGACCGCCAGCTGCACTTGGTCTTGTTAACTCTACCCCTGCCCGCAGGCAGTAACGCAGCATTTCTCGGTTTGGTACCAACCTTGTTCTTTCGAACATCTCAGGTAATGCACACTTCTTGATGGGGGGCGTGGGCAGGCGGTAATGTGGAAGGCCCGGCTTGGGCCTCTTCAAAGGTTGGTCTGGGGTTTGGAGTGGGAGCGGCAGTTGATTCTGTCAATGGGCGTGGGATCTGGTCGTGTTCCCTTATTGCAGCAGCTAACTCCGACATTCCCTCCCTCATGTTCACCGACAGTGTCTCAACTACCTGCAACATTCCCTCCCTCATGCTCACTGACAGTGTCTCAACTACCTGCAACATTCCCTCTCTCATGCTCACTGACAGTGTATCAGCTCACTGAGACATTCCCTCCCTCATGTGCTCGACAGTGTTCCCATTCCTCGTGAGAGTGTTGTTACTTCTCTCGACAGTCCCGATACCTCATCACCCACCCCACTGATGGTGTCCAGGAGTGATCGTCTAAGGTCAATGCTCTCCGCACTCATTGCCATCATCTGAACCACATCTGTTAGATCCTGCACCTCAGCAGAGCACTGTCGAGCTCTCCATCCCCATCTCACCCTGGGTGTGGCTCGCTGCATCCCATTAGGACCGGCAGCCTCAGACGGTGGGGCCCTGGATGTGCCTTGCTGCACCCCACTGGAACCCGCAGCCTTAGACTGTGGGGCCCTGGGTGTGCCTCGCTGCACCCCACTGGAATCCCCAGCCTTGGAATGTGAGAAATCATGGAATGTCCCAATACTCGTACCACTCTGCAAAAGGCCTGGCACCTCAATGGGCGGCACCTGCACCTCCTTCAGAGTGAGTACAACAGTGGGGGCATCATCCATCCCCTCCCTCTGACCCCCATACTCTTGGTCTGGAAGGTGGGATTGCAAGATGTTCTCCTTTTCAGGCTCGACCGCATCTGAATCTTCTTCTGCATCGGCTTCAGCCTCGTCAGGGTTTGCCTCAAGTTCTGCAAAATATAACAGAACAGACAAATGGTTAGCAGCAGAGGAGGGGGCAGGGTAGGTGGCATGAGTAGGCTCACACAGTGCAGGCAGCAGGCTTATTTGAAGGACCACGATGAATGATAGCAAATTGCATCAACCAAAGCGTCGCTGAGGGAGATATCCCCATGAATTGAAGCATGGCTAGCCCACACTGTACTTAACATTTACCAAAGCCAGACTTTGGAATTTGCAGGACTTACCCTCTCCTTCAAGTGTGGGCCAAGCTTGTGCAGTGGTGGTTGCTTTTCTCCAGACAGGACCCATCAATGCAGCGACCCTGTCTTCCAAGGGTGTCAATGGGTGCAGATTTGCCGAGCTTCCTCCTGTTCGAGTTCTTTTCCTTTTGTTGTATGCCACCTTCCTCTGCAATGGTGAACATATATCTTTTTAGAGAGAGTGTCTTTCTGCTGGGTAGAGTATATACAGATGGTCACATTTACAATTGCAATTCCAGTGAATAAATGAAAATATTACTTACACTATCTACTTGACCAAGGTCCTTCCACTTCTTTTTGCACTGGCCTCCAGACCTCAGGGTGGTCACCATTGCACAGTTGGTTCCAGCGTTTCTTCATTTCTTTTGGTGAAACTTTTATGTGACCTCTGCTGGTGTCCAGCTCATCCCATCTGGCCTCAATTACAGTAACTAGTGTCTCCACTTCATCCTGTGAGAAATTCTTGGGGGCCGAACTTGATGGACTTACCACCTGCTGGCGCCCACTGCCTCCGAGTTTTCTGGGCAGTCTCCCCTCCAAGCAAGTTTGGTGGAGGCCTTCCGCCGGTGGAGAGGGATGACCGCTGGGGATCGCCCACTGACATCCGCTGGCGTGCAACGCACATAAGTGCCCTCCCGCCAAGCTGCCAGTTTGGTCCGGGCGAGAGTCCACTGCAGCAGCGGAAAAGACTGGCAGGTCTATCCTCAACGGTATGTATGAAGACCTGCAAAAAAAGGATAGTAAACTTATTTTCTGTATTTTATTTCCAGCAATTCAGATGAATGGAGGCCCCTTGAAGGTTTTCCAGTGTTTTTTTTTATTTTTTGGAACTTCTTGATTTTATCTGCTCCCCCCCCCACCCCCCTCCCTGGGCCCAATTCAATTCTCAGTGATACTGTGCTGAGGATTGCATTTATCGCTGAGATTGGGAGCTCCTACCCGCTGCCACCCAGATTCATAGTGTAAGTCCTTTTCTTGCCACCGGATGGTCTTTCTAGGACTTTTTCATGAAAGTTCCGCCCTAAAGTATCGTCAGGATCTCAGCGGTCGTTTAGATGGTACTTAGGTGGAACATAGCTTCCACCAAGTTCAGGGCCTAGGTCCTTGAGCTACGTTGCATATTGTATTACAGCTCCGATTTTTCCACTGAGTATTAAAGTTCTCACACACAACTGGCTCTTTAAAAATGGCCGAATGCAGATCGGGAGCTGTACTGGGCATGCGAGCCCATAGTAGTCACGTCAAAAACTTCATTATTTTTTTTGCGCATGTACAGAAGGGGGGGCATTGTTTTTTCAGTGCAGACATTAGGCTCCACCCACCAAAGCTGAAGGACAGGCTGCGCGGCACCAATTTCAAAAGATAGAACGGGGAAACTTGCAAGTTTTTTTGGAGTATTCGGGGCCAAAAAAAATGGGCATAACTCTGGCAATATAATAAAAAACAGCATTGTGGAAAATTGAGCATTTACCAAGTAAACTCAGCATTTATCTCAAACATTTAATTCAATTTGGTTAAGAAAATGATGAAGTACAAAATCCTCCTCTGTAAAACTGTTTGTTAAATAAATGTTTGTCTAGTCAGTTGTTTAGCTTTTATCTTGTTTTAAAATGAATTTACTTTCAGAATTAGCCCTAAAGACCATATTTTCCTCTGTTGTTGAAAAATGGAGTTAATGCCTCGTTCTATTATAATTTACGACCAAATAATAAAACCATGGAGACTTATGGTTTTGAAATTTGCACACGGTGATGAAAAATGAGTAGATAACCATGAGACACCTGTAACAATGATGCTTTAATTCTTCTCAAGCAGCTCACAATCCATCTAACTGGTATGAAGGTTGAAAACTTAGTTAATCCAAATGTAAATTACACAATTTTTGTGGTAAATGGATCAATAAAAATTAGGATAATACAGATTTACTGACAAGAGCCTATGTGTGATCAGACCTCCAAAGAATGTTTTTAAGTACAGTAAAGCTGTTGTTATAATGTGGTATTTGGGAGCCAGCCAAACATATGGGTACATTATGGCTAAGAATTATTTCTTTAATTCTGTGCCAATTTTGTGTTGTTCCTCCTGTCCCAGATTTGACCACCCTATTTAGTTCCGTTCGGTCTGCTCTTCAGTCTGTGTAGTTCTTTCTCTTTGCATTGCTAATGTTTTTTCCTGTCTTCTCATTACTGATTAGGTTAGGTTATGTTAGGCTAGGTTAGGTTTGCAATAATCATATTGACTTGAAGTACTTTTACTTCCTAAAGCAGGGCTTTAATTTTAAGCTTTAATTTTAAGATGGGAAAATTCGATGAGATGGTTCAAAACATTTAACAGAAAACAATGGGTAAAATCTTTAGTTTAAGAAAGAGAAAGTAAAATAAAATAAACACTATTCTCAAGATTGGGCTATCACCTTAAAAATTGGATTTAAATTTATTGTATATTAAAAAAATATTATTTTGCAGCAGAATAAACTAACAAAGCATACTAATAATAATTCAGTTGAATAAAACTGTGCTTAAAGAATAGCAGTCACAGTTTTGGTTCCAGTTTATTAATTCATATTTTACAGTACTGTGGAATCACTGCGCATATTTGTTCAAATAGAATATTAAAGGAGCTTTATAATCTAAGATGTTAAATTATTTTTATTTATCTCCATTTTCTTTTAATGAGTCCCCATACATTTCAGCCCCGCAATAAGTAGGTAACATAAGAAGATCAGTGCAAGAATATGTTTACTTGTGGACTTCAGATGCTTTAAGAAAACCATTAATCAGAGAGCCAAAAATTGCACAGCAATTATTTTATTTGAGAACATTTTTTTTCCTGAGGAATTCCACTCTTTGTAAATGTTCTTTTCTCAGTGTCCTTCTCATTCTATTCCATATTCAAAGCTCTGCTGGCATTCTAGATTCATGTCACATCTTCACTATCCCCCCCCCCCACCCCCCAACCATGGATAATAGAAATAACTTGTATTTATATATCATTTCATCACATCCTGCAATAACATTCCAAAATGCTTCACCCACAAATAATTACATTCTGCAATTATTGCTTTTATGTGAGTAAACAGAGCAGCCATTTTGCACAGAGTAAAGTCCCAGCTGAATAACCAGTTGACCTGCTTTTTTGGGGTGTTGTTGGTCAAGAGAGCAACATTAGCCAAGACAACTCCCTGTTCTCCTTTTGCGTAGTACCATAGGAATTTTACATCTCATTCCAAAGCACAGCACTGCTGACAATACAGCACTCCCTCCATGCGACGCTGAAGTGTCCGCTAGATTATATGGTCAAATTCTGGAGTACAGGTTAAACCCACAACCTTTTCACTAAAAGGTGAGAGTGCTGCCATATAAGCCAAATGGATCACAATGCCACAACTCCCTTTCTTTTCCCAAATATTCAGAGAGAAACAAAATAACAAGATCTTTTGGCCTAAATACAATAGGGGGGGATTTCCAACTTTCAGCCAAAGTGAGCACGGACTTGGTGGTTCATCTGTTGTACTCACCCGATAGATTCAGTGGGATGGCAGAACCATGATCAGGTTCAAGCCTCATTAGAGAACAGTCAGCAAAATGCCTAGTGCCCAGTGAGTGCTAGCTAGCATCTCGCTGAACCAGGTGGCTAAAAATCTGGTGTCTCTGTGAGCAAGAGTTTTTAAAAAAATGGGATTTGGGGATGTTGGCAAACCAGGGGGTTTAGTGGGCAGGGTTGGGGGGGGGGGGGGGGAGATGGGGGCTGGAGGCCGTTCGGCTACATAGCAGCCAGCAGCAGGCTGTAATATTTTTATGGAACCAGGAAGAATAATCCTGCTCTTCCTAGTCCCACAAAAATTCCTCCAAATCACAAACAGGATCCAACAACTGGCATAGGACCCCGATTATTTACATATGCAAGCAAGCTCCCACCTGACCATTTACAGGTTTGCCTGAAAATCACATCAGATAGGCCTTGGTTATCGAAGGGACAGCTACAGTTTCGCCGCCATTTTCAACTGCCAGGCACCTCTTTAAGAGGATGGCCGTCAGTTGAAAATCTCCCCCTTTGTCACAAAATTAATACATTTTATTTATCCTTGATTGCTTGTTTATCTATTTTGAATAAGATGTTGGGCTATACATTTTGAATACTGTGTTTAAATATTATTCGTTTATTCTTATAATACAAAGCAATTTTGAATGAGGAAAGCTGATCTTCATTTTTCCTTTTTTACTGTGGAGAATAGAAGTTGGTAAATATTAATTCTTATCTTTGCAGCTCATGCAATTTGGTTCAGAATAAATGATCAGCGAAGGAGTCAAATTAGTATAGAACCATAGAAGTTTGCAGCACAGAAGGAGGCAATATGGCCCATCGGGCTGGCTTCTGCCTGCTCCCACCTGCATGGTGTGGGGGACCCGGGAGATGCCAGGAAACTTGAAAGTTTGGGTTTCCCAGCCGCTCTGGAGTTTTATCTCCCTAGCGTGTGCATGAAGTCAGAGGTGGGTTCGCTGCCCGGAAGTCAGCATGATTGACAGGCTGGATTCCAGTTGTGTACAGAACTCACAGAAGGAGGCCGCTGGACCAGGTAGGTGCTGGACCCAGGATGGTGGGAGGGATCCAAGCCCAGGGGTAGGTCCAATCCCCTCGAGGTGGGATCCGACTCCCGGGGGACTGCAAGCCTGACGGGGGTGGGGGGAGGGGTGGGGATCCGATTGCAATCCCGGGGGGCCGATCCTGGGGGGTGGGGGAGGAGGGGGAGGGGGGGGGTTATGAACCTCGATCTCGGGAGGCCAGGCTGATAGTGGGCTAGCTTGGAGGGCCGGGAAGAAGCACTCCTGGCCCTACAAGGATTGCTCCCTGAGGCTGAGGCCGCCTCGGTGCAGCCACTGGGAATCCCAAGCCCTGGGATCCCCGGCCGCCTGCAGTAAAACCTGCAAAGCAGGTTAAAATAGAAGTTTCAGGCCTCATTACAATATGTAAATTGCCAACTCGCCTTTAGCAGCGGGTGCAGCCCGCCACACCCCTCCCCCGCCCATCACACCTGAGTTAAAGGTGAAAGTGGGCGGGTTGGGGTCAGGGTTCACATTTTTGCAACTTTCACTTGCCCCCATGCATCCAACCCACCCGTTCTTGCCTGAGAAAATTCCAGCCACTGTGTCTGTGCCAGCTCTTTGCTAGACAATCCAAATCTATTTCAACTGCCACACTCTCTTCCCATAGTCCTGTATCTTCTTTGCTTCAAATATTTATCCATTTCTCCCTGAAAAGATGCAATGGTCTCTAATTTGACTTTCTGCTATTTACCTTTGTCATTGCAGTGATGATACTTCAACACTTCCTTTTGCATTAAGTTCACTATAGCAAGTCTAAGCTGAAGTAAAATGCTCACCTTTTTGTCTGACAAAGCAGCTGAGAAAAAATTGCATGCGTTCCTACTTAACAACCTCAACAAGGAAAGATCTGCTGTTTTCTTTACTTTTTACTTGTGCCATTGATCCATTGAGTGAGGCAGTAGGAATGCTAAACTCAGTGCTAAACATGAATAGTGTTCCATCAGCGCTTTCGACTGACATTATATCTGCTTTTACTCACATCTACTTTATCACAAAGTATGGAACAGAGGGAAATATAATCACTTAGGTCGACATCAATAATCAATACAACCTTCTCGAATTTAAAGAATTATGATACAATTTTTTTAAGCCAAATAATTCGATCTAACTGAATTTGACTTTTGGGCAATCAATTCCAGATCACTCATGCTAAGGGGTGAGGCTGGTAATCATTTTTAATGAACTCTTGATTTTGATTTTAGCTCCTATTCCTGCTTTCAATTTTCTCAAGCTTACTTTTGTGATTCAACATTTGTGAATGGAATACGATTTTGTAAAGGCACTATGATTACAGGGTGCTTAGATGACAGTCCAGATTTCTGAAAAGATCTCAATTATCACCCCCTGTAGAGTTGTGGAACTACCAGAAAAATAATGACAAAAGGGACAAATCACTCCCATGTCAGTGTCCACTCAGTCCACCATGGCCCCTCCTCATCTATCATACTGTGTTGAGTGCTAGGTCCTGCTCCAGACACATAAGAGAACAAACCCCAGTTGATTTGGAATGCTGAGAATGTACCTCAGACTGACACAAAACTAGTTTGATGAGACAATTAGTGTTTTTGTTTTACATTATTCTGTCAGTGAATACTAGAGGCATGTGAAAACCCTTAAAACACTCTACGTTAAGACACCAAGGTAAATTCCATGATTCCATGCTCCCAGCAGCAAAGACACACTCACAGAGAGCACAAGTCAGAGAATTCGGGCTAGCATGTTGTCTCCCTATTTCTGACCCACAGTCCCTTCAAGCTCCCTTCTCCACTGGAACAAGGGATTGTCGCAGTTACACTACTATAGTTGCAATCCAATACTGCCTTATAGCTTATAATAAAGCTAAATGCCTTTTTTTGACTATATAGGAATGTATAAAGCATACACAGAGAGCTTATTTTAGTTAATCAAACTTATTAAAAGCTGTGAAGGCCTGTTCACATAACCATTGGTTTATAAAAGTCCAGAGGGAAAAAATGCTTTACCCTGAAATATGTAAGAAAAGCCCCTGCAGAATTTCAGCTTCAGGCCTGTCTAAGTCTGATTAAAAATGTACTGGAGAAGTTGCTAAAAAGTCATTCTGGGGCAAATGTTCACCTAAAAGCTTTTGGATTGCAAATGTGAATTAATTGCTGTTGGTATTTCTGAGGAATTTACCCGAATAGAAATTGAGAAGATCCTACTGGGTTAATAATATTGCTATGTGACCAGATCTTGAGAATACTAAACCTATTTACATTAAATATTTAACTGCAATGATGCTATTGACTGCTTGGGATGCTAAATATTATGTTAGCTTTATATTGCACCTTTGGCATCAGAACTGCCCATGATTCTCACCAATCAATTATTTTAGTGAGGACTAAATCAAAGAGAGCAAGGTCATCTCCTCCAGGAGTTACACTCGTCTTCAATTTAACTTTCTATCAGTTAGAAAAAGTTATTCTGTTAAGTCTTCTCAACTGGCAGAATCTGATCACAGTCAAAGATTGGTAACCAACACTCCTGTATTTGAATATATGTGTACAAAGTTCTATCTTCCCACTGGCTGTGAACAGCGTAATTGCTGCTCAATAATGTTGGTACTGTGCCAGAAGGTGCAGAGTCAACAACAACTATATTTATATGGCACCTTGATTGGAAGAAAAACAGACACTAAGCAATCATAGGGGAGTTAAGAGAGATGACCGAAAGCATGGTCAAATGTTATAGAAACATAGAAACATAGAAAATAGGTGCAGGAGTAGGCCATTCGGCCCTTCGAGCCTGCACCACCATTCAATAAGATCATGGCTGATCATTCACCTCAGTACCCCTTTCCTGCTTTCTCTTCATACCCTTTGATCCCTTTAGCCATAAGGGCCATATCTAACTCCCTCTTGAATATATCCAATGAACTGGCATCAACAACTCTCTGCAGCAGGGAATTCCAGAGAGTTTTGAAGAGGCTTTAAAAGGTGCAAAGAGAGTTAAGCAAGATGCATAGATTAAGGGAGGCATTTCAGAGGACGCGACAAAGGTTCTGCCACAAGTGATAGAGTGCAGAAAGAAGGAATGCACAGTTTATCAGAGTTGGAGAACTGAAAGTCATAAGCTGCAACCTATGGCTGGAACGAGGCCATGAAAAGATTTGTAAACAAAGATTATAAAGTGGGATTTTTAACTGCCGGCCATCCGCTTCTTGCCTTAAAAATGTGCGATCGGCAGAAGAAAATTGGATGGCAATCTCCTGCACCAATTTGGCCATCTGAAATCATTTTCAAGCAGGCTTTTAAATAGGCACCCAGTATTCCTGCTCAAAGCAGGAAGGAGTCTGTTTAAATATTTCTGCAGCAAGACCCCAATTGCAACTTTAAGGAATTGCTAGAAGCCGCTACCAAAAGGTAAATTTTTCGTGTTTTCTTTAGGTTTTTGTGGGGCCAGCATGAGCAAAAGATCTGCCTACAGAGTCCCACCTGACCTCATTTAACTATATGGTAATTAAGGCTAGTGGCGCTGCAGCTCCCAGTTTCTAGCTTTCACCCTCGCAATGCATGTAAGAGTACTACAGCTATTGCAAGGAGCAGCTGAGACAGGCCGAAGTGAGGAATGTCTGAGCGTGAAGAGTCTGGAGAGTTTGACTAGTGATTTCTGCAGCTGGGAGAAAGGGTTTGCAGTGATTTTGTGGGGGGTTTTCTCGCTATTTTGCCAATGCTCATCGGAACTTGATTCTAACTGCTTCTAAAAGTGTCAGGCCACTGGAAAATTTCCCCTCACCCCCCCAACCCCTACCCATCATGAGGTCTTGTTAGGAGCAGGAATGGCATTCCACGTAGGCTTTCACTTGTGTGCCATTGTCGTGGAGGACGAGAAGCAGGGGACACAGGCAACAATTAAGGAAGTTGCACCACACCAAATATTATCCTGCCCACCCCCTACTCCATTGAATATACAGGCAGCACAGGTTAGATGAGGATCTTACTGAGGAGATGCATATAAAAACAGTCTATACGCAAGTACGATGTTCCTTGAATGCCCTTTTTTTCTGGCGTGTGTCCATGTGTGCTGGGTCCCATGATTCTGAAGACATGGGTAGTCTTTTCCTCTGCCTCTGCTGGTAAGCTGGAAAATCCTCACCCACTTCCCACTCCAATGGCTCTCTCATGCTCTGTGAATCATCCAGTGCCACATCCCCACTAACACTGTCTAATTGCCTTCGGGTGAAGTTCTGATGCCTAGTAGGTTTGCTGGCACAGACACCCAGCAGTCTGTGTCTCTTTACCTCTATTTCCTCCTGGAGGTTTTGAAGCTTGGTGTCTGTAAAATGTTGTGCTCTTCTTCTGTGCCTGGGTGACATGCCCTGCCGCCTTGTTTGGCTGCTTGTTCCAATACTTTCTATTGTAGACATTCTTGAGAAGTATGAGAGAAAAGAGTGATGAGACAGGCAGCCTCAGGTATGAGAGTCTCACTTATCTAAGAGTCAAGTGAGTGAGGCAAGCACTACTCTTTCCTTTCCTCATTGATTCCAGTGTGCTGCTATGTTTTTCAGCCAGAACTACCATTTTAAAGGCTGCCATCTAGGACTAGAGATGAATGTAGTACTTGGGCAAAGCATTAAACTGCTCAAATTTGGCTGGTTTAATCAGGCCATACTGAAATTGGACTTTACAACATCATTAGGCTGAGGAAGGCATTTTGGCTCAACTTAATTTATCCATTCAGTGAGATCCTAACATCTTCCCATTGGAGCATTCAATTCTTTCTTATTTTGAGCTTTCGCTCCTCTACTCTATCTGGAAATCAATTCACATGTTGATCAATTTCTATGTGGAGAGGAATTTCCTGCTATCGCTCCTAAAATTACAATTTACTAGTTTGTCCCTTAGTTCTACTCCTTTAGTTTAATTGACAGTAATAATCCAGGTTAACTATAACTATACCCTTAACAATCTGATATACATCTTTACGATCACCTCTCAGATGTCTCCTTTCTAGAATGAAAAGCGCAGATTTCTACAGCCGTCCTCATAACTCAGAGTCCTGGCACGAAGAATCAGTCTCATGGCTTTTCTCTGCACTAACACAAGCGCTTAAATGACTCCCTTGTTTCTGGGTGACCAGAGCTGGTTACAGTATTCAAGGTGATGTCTGTCGAGGGCACTATCAAGTTTGATTACCATCTCTTTACCAATTTGTCTATCTTGTCCATCATCCAAATGTCTTTGATAATCAGTTTAATTCTAGTTGAGTTCATATTTTCGTATTTAAAAAGCAACTCTTATCATCAGAACTCCTTTTCGGAAAGTTAGATATAATTACGTTTAACATTACTTTGATGGTTGACTATAATTATTTGTCACTAGTTGATTTTCAAAAGGGGCCACTTCCTTTAAAAATGCTGGATTGCATATGTTTTTGGTGAGTAAGTGTTCCTGCCAAGTAAGTGAACAGCAACACATCAAAATGATTACATAGACAAGATGTGACCTTTGGATACCCATGTGATCATTATTTCAGTCATTTGGAGCACATTTGTTGCCAGGTGCAGATCTTGAATCACAAGTGTAGACCAGTGGTGTGGGAAATTTTTCACCCTTTTTTAAAAAAACAGTAGACATACATCAAAAATGTGTTGGTGACACACTCCACTGTTACAGCAGTGTATGTGAGGCGGTATAAGTTCATGGAACTAATTTTTTAGATAGGCAGTTTGATTCTGCAGCTTGTAGCATGACATTGAGGGTGGCCAGACCACCATAGTCTTTTGTTTTTTTAGAGTCTTAAAACCTTGATCTAAATTGTAACAGATTTTGCAGGTTAGTCACAGATGCTGACAGAGTCTAAATATTTTTTTACTTTAGTTTTGGTTACTAGCCATTTGTCCATGAAGTGTGCTGCACATGCATATACAGTTTGGTGCAAATTTACTGATTATAATGAATGTACTGATTTGCATACATAAAGTACCAGTTGATCTATTGTACATGATAAATTGGAGAATATGGTCACTCTCTTACCTGTTTCTGATGTCTTTGTGTTGATGTTTCTCTTCTCTTCTGCTACTCTTTCTCTTCACTGTCTCTTCTCTCTCCTTAACTCTTCTTTTTGAATCTCTCTGTCTTCTTTTCTTTCTCTTTTTTTTCTTTTCTTGCAGGTGTGAGCTGGTGAATGTCATGATATAAAAGTAGGGAAGTCCTGCTCCAACTATACAGGGTGTTGGTGAGGCCACACCTGGAGTACTACGTACAGTTGTGGTCTCTTTATAAGAGGAAGGATATACTTGCATTGCAGACAGTTCAGAGAAGGTTCATGAGGTTGAGTCCTGAGATGGAGGGGTTGTCATATGAAGAAAGGTTGAGCAGGTTGGGCCTATATTCCTTGGAATTTAGAAGAATGAGAGCTGATCTTATTGAAACATATAAGATTCTGAGGGGGCTTGACAAGGTAGATGCAGAGAGGATGTTTCCCCTCATGGGGGAATCTAGAACTAGGGGACATAGTTTCAGAATAAGGGGTCACCCATTTAAAACAGAAATGAGGAGGAATTTCTTCTCTCAGAGGATCGTAAATCTTTGGATTTCTCTACCCCAGAGAGCTATGGAGGCTGGATCTTTGAATATATTTAAGGTGGAGACAGACCGATTTTTGAATGATAAGGGAGTCAAGGGTTATGGGGAGTGGGCGGGAAAGTGGAGTTGAGGCCAGGATCAGATCAGCCATGATCTTATTGAATGGTGGAGCAGGCTCGAGGGGCCAAATGGTCTACTCCTGCTCCTATTTCTTATGTTCTTATGTTCTTATGGCATAGCATGGTTTGGTGAGGAAAGGTGAGTAAAGGATATTATATGTCATACAATGCATGACTTTTATCATTGACAATATCTGACACATTGCCACCTACAGGAATAACTTGTACAGCAAATTTACCACAGGTTTTCAATGGGAAAAGCACACCACATACCAAATTTAACATATAATAGATGTAGTTTATGAACATTAGTGCACAGTTACAAAGTAATAAAACTTGGTATTTTTTTTAACTCTCCATAATGACAGTCAGTGATTGTTGATTACTTACTGTAAATTATTTTCTTCCAAATAGGAATAATGTTTGACCTGAATTGTACATGTTCTTGCACGACTCATTAAGTAAGTATATTACTGTCTTTTAAATTCACTAATTTGCAATCTTTACCATAGTTAGCAACAGTTGTCATGTCATTTGTGCTCTGCTGAGGGCTATGCTTGACATTTTTACTTATATTTAAAAACTTCTACCTTTTAACATAATGTTATGTAACATCAATAACTCATTAACATAGTGTAGGCAATGCTGTACTTTTAATTATATCATTATATCATGTACACAGTGTAAGAATACATGAGTACACAATAAGCTTAAGCAATGGTTACACTAGTAATGATGAAGCTGGTAACAAGAATGTAATGTGGGCTGGCATTGTTTTTGGAGAAGTTGAACTGTCTTATTAATTCCTTTATGAAAGCTTCAATGTTAAATTGTACACATGCTGTTTCATCTATCTTGTAGCCTTCAATCTTTTACTTAAAAAAAAGTATACACCAACATTCACTATACTGTCACTCGCAACAGAGAAAACAGATCCTGCTATAATTGTAATATTGAAGGTTTGTATAATATTGTAATATTCTATGATAATAGTGAGGCTCTGACATTGCTGCTTGGTTCAGTGTGTTACATGGTTCACATGGACCATTCAGATCCCAACATTTGATCCATAATTACATTACAAACCAATTTTGCTCAAAGTCTTCTCTGCTCCCTCCCACATTTGTCTACAAGGAAAACAATAAACCTACTTAGTCTCCCACCTCCACATGTGTTGTTTTCATCTCTGTCACTGCTGGATCGCCGATCATTATGTTATTAACCTCTTCAGGAATGAAAAGGCTGCAATATAGAACAGACAAACAGCAATTGTGTTGAATCACTTATAGCATATCCTGATGATCTGAAAGTAATACACTTGTAATATGAAGCTACCACTACTGGAAGTCAATAGAAATACTATAGCAGACACAGTCAAGTATTATGTAGTGTATCACTATAACTGCACGAGAGTGGTGCTTTGCATAGTGAGACAGATCTCACTTCTTGCAAAAATATATTTTTCCATATACTTGAGTCAAGTTGTTGGATCCCTATGTTAAGGCTTCTCTCTACTACAGGTACTCTTGATTTGGTGAAGGATAATTTCATAAAACCACTGAAAAATCTTGTACACAACAGGTGCTAAAAAAGATCATTCTTTCCTATCTGAGCGTTTACATTGTCATTCATCATAGCTTAATCTCAAATACCATGACTACGAGGATGATGATGGATCGGTAAAATAAAAACATTAAGTATGGAAATATGTAATTGGCCGATTAAGCCAATGGTTTGATAATAATATATTCACTCAACTTTCTCCAACTGCAAGGCTGATGAATATTTCAAAACAATTATATCTGGCATTATTGCAAAAGCAAATCAGAATCAAAAATATTGGGCATAAACTTATTTTGTTGTTCTATTTCTATCTGGTCAAATGTCTTGAAAGTTATCTTTGAATACTCAGAGATAATAATGGTGTCATTAAAATGGAAAGTGTTAATTTCATACTTTGTTTGACATAGTTGTAAATGTATCCTTTGTTACCATTTAGTACTATTTTTGTAATTCATTGAAATATAATTATTCATATAATGTTTATCTAAGGGTCCAATAAATATTCTAGAATATTTAGTAAATATTTGGTTAATTATAAAACCTGAATGTAAGCAAAGATTGTAGACATTTTTAGATTGAGATTCTCTGTCAAGAGTCTTGACATGCATCTGGCTTGCTGCATTCCATTTTATTTTGTTCAATCTCCTCTGAACTTCTGTTTGAATGGAAAAATTCTAATGAATGTTGAAACTGCTGAAAATTAACTGAGATGCCTTCCTGAAAAAAGATTTCAATCAAAATTATATATTAGGATGATACATGGGATTACTCAAAAGTGAGTAGATAACATGCAGTCATTTTTATAATATTCCTCAAATTAAAATTTGAAATGTGAGCAAATTATTGTCCATATCTACCCTCAAATTCAGCAATCAAACCTTTAAAAAAAATTAAGTCAATTTATAGCTTAAAAAAATACTCTTGAATGCATGTCTCAGGCATGTCTCTTTTGCACAGCTACTTTTCAGAGATCAAACCATCAATAAATATATTTAATATAAGCTTGTGTGAAATTCTTGCCATAAATGGAATAATCCTATCCATGTTGTTGACAAATAATTCAGACATTCTCATGTATGGGATAACATGGTATTATATTTTATTTATTAAATATGTAATATGTATTGCTGATAGAGTATTCAATTTTACACCAGAATTGTACTAAATCAACAATTCTAACTTTTTCAGCTTTCACTTTCTGTTCATTTCAAAATTGAAATCTCTTACTTAGATTTTTGGTTTTTGCTATTTTGTGAATACTAAGTGATCACATCACATGTTTATTGAATTGACAAAATTTGTCTTCAGCATTGCCGATTTGAGTGATTACAAGGTTTCACACTGAACAGCATGAGATTCAATAACAAATCCTCCATTCTGACGAGCATATTGTAACTTGGAGTATAGCCTGACAGGTTTGGTCACAAAGAGAGTGCTTCTGCAACAAAGGACGAATGAATGCCATTTGGTAGCTTGTGGTCAGACCCAGCACTTTAACTGGCAGTTGCCACAAAAAGCTATGTTTCAGTAACTCTCGTACAATACCAAATCACAACCAGATTTATCATCTTGCCGACACATGGGTCGCTGCCCTGAAAACACTTAGCTGATGCAGAGAAAAAAAATCAGTAAACCTATTTCAGCATGGAGTACTGTTCTTTTCAAAATGCAAATTGCATGCCATTGTATTCACCCTATATAATAGCATTAATTAGGCATGCATACAACTATAGGAAATGTCCACAGCTCACACAGCAGACAGTAGGTCACTTTACATAAATATCTATGGCATGTGATATAATTTGTTCTGGTGTGAATCCTGAAGAATTGACCTCAACACTTAACATTATATTCACTGCATGTTTGCCAATGTAATCATGTTGCCACCAAATTTATTGTCCTTTATATTGAAAAAATAAATAGTGAAAACCATAAATTCATCACTTAACAAGCTCAGTCTTATCATCTAGCCTTTGTGATTAATATATAGACTTTTTTTTAAATTCAGCATGCATATATTTGTACTATTGTTCTGACATTTGCTTGTGGTCATTGAAAACAGGATATGTTTTTCCTGATCTTTTAAACATGTGGCAATTATATGTACTAGCAGTTTATGGTGGAATGCTGAGAATATGCAACTTATGTTCACTTAATTTGTCATCTACAAAAAGATATAGAGGCTGTTAACAACAGCCTGTTCCCTTAACTGCCATTTGCAGGCCCCATTAGCTATAACATTGTCAGGTGCTGCTATATGCAGTGACTGCTAGTTACATTAAAAACAGACTGACCTAACTCCCACCAGCTTGGTGTGTATCTGTCTAATAACTGTTCAAAATGCTTTATACTTTCTTCTATTTACTTAGAAACAGCTCAAAGCAATGACTAAAGGCCATTTTATATTGGTACTGTTTTAGTTTGGATTCTTGGAGACCAATGTCCGTGAGCCAGCTCCCAGCGTTTACAATTGCTAAATTGGTTCCCTTATCCCAGAGGTAGACTCGTAGTCACTATTTTATGTGGGTTTATGAGTCTGTTGCTGGGATAAGGGAGCCAGATTTAGCAGGGTAAACAGTGAAAGCTGGCTCACAGTGGTTAGTCCCTCAGAATCCCAAGTGAAACAGTGCCAGTATAAATGGCAACATTATTTGGCAGTCATCATCTTAGCATCGTTTTTTTTTAAAGGCAAACCTTTATTTTGCAGATTGTGCAGAGAGACTTGTATGTCTGTATGTATATAAGGTGCAATGTTTAGGCTGATAAAAGGAGAGCAGCTGCAGAAAGATGTGATGAATGAAGCAGAGGGAAATGTAGAAAGTTAGTGGCAGTATGCCAAGCTTTTCTCAGTCATTGACTTTCAAAGATGGTAAACCGTTATAAGGCAGAATTTACCACGACGTTATAGAATCAGGCTCTGTGTAATTTTTTGCAACTTTCATCCTGCAGTCTGACATTGTGAATAAAGGCACCCTCCATGTTGGAGACTTTGGTTTCAGAACTTTGCATATTTTTTCATCATTTGGTTAAACTGCTTTCTGAGCTTCCTTCCCCTTTCCTATCCCTTATACTTTTCATGATTTGATAATATAGAACACTACTCAAAATTAACCATTGATTCATTTACATACTTCTTTGCACATTGTTCTTGTACTTGCTTTTGCTGCCAAAATCTGAATTTAATAACGTTCAAACCTTGTCCACCATGCAGTGATTATTCTCATTATACAAATTTATACTGTAATTGTTATTCTAATTTCAGAGATCAAATGACAAAATACACTGTATTAGCATTTCATTATACCTACAATTCATCCAAAACTTCCAATATATCCAATTAAAAATCTAAAAGCCACATAAAATCTGTTTCTTCTACAATATGCATAAAGAAAGAAATAGGCATTACTGCTTCAATAATGTTATTCAAATCTAAGATCATAGAACCAATCCTGGATTTTGTGGATTGCTACTGGCTGAAACACATGGACTGTTTTGAAACTTCCAAATGATTAACTGAATGGGTTACATGTGTGTTGATCTTATTCATCTGCATTTCAGCAAGAATCAGGATACACACATTTCTTTTGTTGTTATACAAACTCCAGCCCACTTCTCAGGTGGGCTGATAATTCTTAGCAGTAGGTGAATTGATTTCAACCAGAAAGTTGTGACTTCCAGACCTCACCATTTTACTTACTTCGAATGGGTGAGTTGTGTCAGCCTTTAGCAGGAGCACCATACAAGTCAAGGCATTTCATTTCAGTGTTGTTGGTAGGGGTGGGGATGTTGACGCTCATGATTCACCTGCTTACTTGTACCTACTGTTGGTTGATCTTGGAATGACATTAATGCTACTTGTGGATAAATCTGTGAAAACCATTCCACTCTCCAGTATAGAGCTTATGGGATGGTTTGCAGCACAACAACACAACTTCCATTTATAGAATGCCTTTAATGTAGGAAAACATCCCAAGGTGTTTGTATCCTCGAGGATACAAACCTCAATGTAGTTTCCTTCAACAATTCTTCAATATAAACAGTACAAACATTTACAAATTGCAAAAATACAACCAAATTTCACAAATAAAATATAATGGCTAAAACATTGCTGTTGAAATAATGGCGAGGCTAATAGCACTCGCCATTATTCATGTGCAAATGCAACTTCAGGTGAGGGCAGATGTGTGATTAACTGTGGAAATAGAGAAATTGCTGTCTGAAATGCGCTGCTCAGTCGTTAGCTTCATGCAAACAGCATCTCGCTGTCTGGATCCCCGTCAAATGCATTGAGTGACGTGAAGGTCCTGTACTTGGACTGTAAATACAAAGTAAACTGGCTGCAGAAAGTTATTTCAAGTCTATGTACCATTTTAACAAGTGTTAATTACTGCCAATTAACCTCTTTGGCACTGAAAATTAACTATTACAACTTGTATTTATATAGCATCTTTAACGTAGTAAAATGTCCCAAGGCGCTTCACAGGAGTGCTTTAAGACAAAACACATAAATTTAACACCGAGCCACATAAGAAGAAATTATGGCAGATGACCAAAAGCTTGGTCAATGAGTAGGTTTTAAGGAGCGTCTTAAAGGAGGAAAGAGAGACGGAGAGGTTTAGGGAGGGAGTTCCAGAGCTTGGGGCCTAGGCAGCTGAAGGCACAGCCACCAATGGTTGAGTAGTTATAGAAACATAGAAACATAGAAAATACTTGCAGGAGTAGGCTATTCGGCCCTTCAAGCCTGCCTGTACCCCTTTCCTGCTTTCTCTCCATACCCCTTGATCCCTTTAGCCGTAATCAGGGATGCCCAAGAGGGCAGAATTTGAGGAGCACAGACTTGAGACTGAAGGGGGTTAAAGAGATAGGAAGAGGAGAGGCCATGGAGGGATTTGTAAACAAAATCGAAGCATTGGTTAACTGGGAGCCAATGTAGGTTGGCGAGCACTGTGGTGATGGGTGAGCGGGACTTGGTATGAGTTAGGACACGAGCTGCCATATGTACATGTGTGGAGTCTCATTCCTTCAGCTTTTAATTGTTGTTGGAGATTTTTATTAAATTACATTTCTTTTACTTTTTCTTTCCATCCTGTATTTCACTCTCAATCCAGTCTTTCTTTCTCTCTTTATTTCTCTTTCTGTACCTGATTTGACATTGAATTCACTATTCTAAATTACACTTCCTTCTCAGTCCTTGTGCTGTTAACTTCATAATCCTGGTTAAGGAGATAGAGTTGGTTGCCCTATTCACTCAGATCCCAGATGCGCTGTAGAGGGCACTGCACCATTTCCAACTCCCACTTACAGCAACTTGCAGGGCAAAATATTGTCAACATCATATTAGCAGGGGAAAGTCTAAATTACCGTGGGCTCTGTCCGTTGACCTGCCACAGTAATTTTTGGGCCAATGAAATACCAAGAAAATTTATTTTAAAAATCTATGTAAAAATAAAATTCTAGTTTTGATTTCTGAACGTTTTACTTTTTTGGAGGAATAGGTGCTGAATGTTGGTCGAATAAGTTGGTGAGGGTTAGCAATGACCTATCTATGTCTGATAATATTAATTGTAAGATACATTATATTTCTGTATAGTTCCATATTCCTTTAACAAAATTTTACACCAATACACAGTTCAATTATAAAGCACATGGATCACCATGGTACTGCAGTTAACATGGTAATGATCTGTAATACACAAAGAGAGGCAATTTCACAATAATAGGAGCCAGTTCTCAAAGGTTAATTAGGCATTGTAAAATAACACCATTAAAATTAATATGTCTTCAGTTGTAATGCATATATTCTATGTAAATTTTGCCAACATGTTAGTTTTTTGTTAATTTTTACAGTACATTTATTTCAAAAGCAATTCTGCTTGCTTCTATGAATGTCACATATTTCTCAGAAATAACATTTTCCCATGACTTGTTCTGTCTTCATGGTTTGATTGTATTTTAAAAATGGAGAATAATTCTATCTTATTTTTAAAAAAATCTGAGAATAGCAACTAGAAATCTGTATAAAAGTAATAAACTCAGTGATTTTTATTTCATTTTGATCATCCATTGAAAGGAGGTGTTTTGTTTAGCATGCTGAGTTGTTTTTTTACTGTCTACAAAATGGAATAATCTGTTGTGAGAGGATTTTAAGACGATGTAAAGCTTTGAAAGAGCAATATGAAAAAAATTCATTTCCTGTGGTATATAGTACAAATAGTATCAGTAAAATGGCCTAGCATGGAGATCCAAGATAACTCTGCTTTCACACTGATAACTGTTTGCTCATTTCCTGACAACAAAAACTATAAATCTCTACAGGAATTAAACACCCTGGCTTGTTGAAGCGGTTTGACATTCTGTGCTAGACTGGCTCCATTTCAGTTGAAATCTGTGGCTAGAATAATAATTGCAGGTTCAGTTATTATACTGGTATCAGTTTGGTGCGGCATGAGACTGATACAGTACTCTATATGGTCAAATTCTCTTACTTTTGTGTCACTTATTTTCTCTGTGGGGCAGATTTGCATTTTAATAGAACTAGTTTATAGACTTCTCTCCTTCCTTCAGAGCGCCACAAGTGGCATCATTAAGTGAGTTAAGCCGGATTAATGCTGATAGTAAAGTCAGATAATACAATAACAGAGACCCTCATTTCCATCTGGATTAGGTGAAGAGTGCAGGCCTGTCTGGTGCAAGGTGATAATTTGTAAGCGTGATCTGTTGTACTTGAGAGGATAAGATTAAATTTAGTGGGCTTAACTGTCATTCCTGTAAGTCAATTACTTCATCTTTTCAAGCTTAGAATTTCTTTATGAATAAAATAAATGGAATATTGAGCCGCTTCAGAGCCCCTCACAGGGACTCTCGGCTCCGTGGAGAATTACACACACTGGGGCAGAAAGGTTTCCGATTCAGCTCCATAAACAATAAATATACTCCATTCAGTTGCCAGCGTGGCAGTAACACTGTCAGATTGTCCATCACTAGCATCTCAACCATGACAGAGTACCACATACCTCTCCTTACCTCAAAAAAAAAGTTTTCCTTCTTTTCCTTCTCTCACTTCTCTCACTATAGTTTTAACATTTGTTCCTTACAGCATGCACATCGTTCAAGGAAAAATAAACATTTTAATTTCCTGTGAGACTTTCTCATTCTTTGGACAAATTCAACTTTGTAAAGATTAAATAAATCTGTTTGTGATGGTGAGCCTACCAACTGACTACCAACACCGAAATTGAAATCCTGAAAATCAAACCACAAACACGCAACAACAAAAAAACATCTGGAGTGTGAGAAGAAGAAAATGATCTGCCATCAGTGACCTATTTCTTTTAAAAGACCATACTTTAAAATATAGTCATCTTTGCATGTATCTTTTACAGTTACCAAACCATACATATAAATCTTTAGCAATTTCTCTTAGCCAAGAATTTTTACTTGGATTAAAGTTTTTTATGCATTTATTGTTGTTATTACTGTGGAATGATCAACAGACTAGAAATCGCAATAAATCTGGTGGATGTACATCTGTTTTGTATTTTAAAATGATGTTTTTGGATACAGCTGTATGAGCCAGTTTTAGCAGTTTATGTATCATCAGCAAAGCAATATAACCAGTACAGAGAAGCCATGTGACACTGTAGTGCAGCACATGCAAAATGGGTCGAGCAGACACCATAGGGCGATTGACGTGACCGGAACAGCCTCTTGTAATGGAGGTTTTCTCTGTAGCATGGGGCTGCTTAGGTTAACTTTCTATCGTGGCTGCACAAAGTGGAGTTTCAGTCGTGCTGTGATTCTGCTGATTGATTCTTATGGTGTAATCAGCAAATGCAGTATAAATTTAACAATCTGTAGGGAGTTAATCAAGATGTGACAACCCTAGACTGTACTCACTTGCGTTACTGCTTGTGGTGTCAATGCATATGAGTCAGTGTAGAAGTCCAGCAGAGAGGCTCAGCACCATGGCTATTGTTTAATATCCTCTAGCTTTGGGAGGTTTGAAATAGAGTTTCCTTTCACACAAACAACAATTGCGATGGTGATTATATTAAAGCCTGGTATTGCTCACAGTGAGTCAGAGGATGCAATGTTTTGCCATTCCATGACTACATAAGTGGCCTCTCCATGCTATATTTCATTATGGCATCCACACTGATGTGAAAGGCATTTTAAAGAAACTAAAAGCCTCTTTAATATTTTAATGAAGTAAAAAAAAAGGCTCTTGGTTTAGTAAGGCAATTAGCATTATTACGATATACTTTTACAGTATTATCACTTCAAGCGCAAGGCCTCCTCGAAGCAGATTTTATTGTACAGCTGGAGCCAGAGTGAAAGGCATGTTTAAAAATGGTAAAAGCTTCTTTAATATTTCAGCTGAAGCAAAGAAGCTTTGTTTGGTTATGCAATTAAATAGTTTATACTATATATTTGTATACTGTATAATTAGTTTAAGTTTTTGTAAAGAATTCTAGTTATCTAACAAGTCAGTGAAGGCTTATACTTCAAAGGCCAACCATTATGCTAACAAGGAAATAAAACAGGAGATGTGATGGCTATCTGGAGAACAGAAACAGGTTTGAGGCCAGCTACTATACAAGCAAAACAGGAAGGGGCAGGTAGACTGAAGCTTTGAAATTGGGTGGATGCCAATGGAATAGGCAGGGAACAGGAGGCCATCAAACAGTTAACAGGATCCTGGTGCCCTGCCCATTGGGTGAAAAACCCCAAACATGAGATAAACAGAAAATGATGTGAAAAACAAAATGCGAGGCAGATCTAGGTGATTTGCGCCACAACATGAGTTGTATTTGGCAATCCACAACTACACCATGACTGGTAGATAGGCTTTTCCCATTTAAAAATTTTGAACTAAAAAGCAACACAAACATGATGGCCAGAATCTTCCCCGACCTGAAAATGCGGGTTTTGAGGCAGGCCTGCTGTCGAAATGGCTGAGATTGACAGCAGGTCGGGATCCCGCTCTGAACCCGCCTCCATGTGAGTTTTAGACCTGTCAGATTTGCATTCGGAACGCAGACCTGACAGCAAGTGGTGGGACGGGAAATAACATCATTAAAAGGTACTTAAATGTTGGTTAAGAGGCTTAAAAGCAGGCACTTACAATTTTACCAAACTTTTGATGGGAACACGCCAGGTAAGTGTGTCGGATTCTCAGTGACTCTCCATTAATTTGGATAGTTGACAGCTGCAGAAGTGGTATAAAATCTACCATTTCACAGCTGTTCACTTTCCAATGTCAGAATGTGAAGCCTTCAGGATTTGGAAGAGACTTTTGAGCTGTATGTACTTTGGAAGGGTTTGCATTCACTGTCACCTCCTCGGAGCACCCTCTCTCACCATTGACAGAGCGCTTCTGTCATTTCAACCTAACCTGCCATATATTCCAGCAGCATCGGTGCCCTTGAAAAAAAAAACCACCTTAGTCCTTAGAATCCTACCATGATCAACCTCAACAGCAACATCACTAAACACACCAGCATCACCAACAACAACACCAACCTTTCTTGCAATCACCTGATGCTGTACAGTATGCAGGGCATCAGCACCCAACCACATTGCTGCCAAGGAGGCCAGTGATGGCCTCACCATGGCCACATTTACTTCACTTTACGCTGTATACCCTGACTACCTCATGATGCGCCAAGTTGATACCACCCCACATCAGCTTCATAAAAGTCCTTGCAATGTCCAACCCATTCCTTTCACATCCATCACCATTGTGGGGCGTTCCCTTATGTCTCACCATTCACTACAATTCACTAAGCCACTTCCAAAAGTGCCCACAAATCTGTCCAAGAATGCAAAGTGCTGAAAATAAAGGCTTCAATGTTTGACAACACATCAACATTAACTATACATGAACATTGGCTAAAGGACTCAAGTGACTACCTACCCTTGTGTGTTGTTAGTTGGTATGATTGGACAAGGATGAGGGTGAGTGTGAGGGATGGCTAGTGAAATGGACAATTGATAATTTAGATAGAGAGAGACAGGGATGGGTGGAGGTGCAAGGTAAGTTGGTGTGAGTAAGGATGTGCAGGGGTTGAATAGGGAAGACAGAGTGATGGGGATGTGATGAGTGGTACAGCAGGATAAGGTTGAGTGTGGTTTTGCAGTACCATTTTATAATCTACTGAGATCATTGAAAGGTTTGTGCCACTGCAGCCCTGCTTGTGCCCTCCTGTGCAACGTGCAACCAGGCTGCATTGGTGTCCTGGGGAGGACCCCTCCACTCATGGGAAGGGAAGAGGACCTCTCTACCTACTAAGCATATGGAGGGAGTCATAGGGGAGCCTGGGTCCAGCCGTGCACCTCTGTGCAGTGCAGTGCTGTCAATGTTTGCAGCACCTCAATGCTGCAGAACACTGACAGAAGAACTGTTAAAAACAATATGGGCAAGGAAACCGGCTGATGATGTGTCATCAAATGGCATCATCAGACCGGCTTCCTCTTAATTGGCCGAAGGCGTATCACAAGCTAGCACTAAACGTTTACATGGGTTATACAGAACAAGCGGTTTGTCGGAACATAAGAGATTTCTGGCATTCTCAAAGGCAGCCTCTTGTGATTTCCCCCATACCCAGTCAACTCCCTTGCGTAGCAACTCACGTAGGGGTTTTAGCAAGTTGCTTAACCTGGGTAGGAAATTACCAAAATAATTGAGGAGTCCCAGGAACGACCGCAGCTCCATTGCATTCTGTGGTCTCAGCGAGTTCTTGATGGCCTCTGTCTTGGCGTCGGTGAGTTCTCCCTAAGAACTCGACCTCTGGCGCCAGGAAAACACACTTCGAGCATTTCAACCTGAGTCCCACACGATCTAGCCGACTTAGAACCCCTTCCAGGTTCTTCAAGTGTTCGATGGTGTCCTGACCTGTGATCAATATGTCGTCCTGCAAAACCACGGTGCGCGGAACTGACTTTAGCAGGCTCTCCATATTCCTTTGAAAAATAGCCGCGGCCGATCGAATCCCAAACGGGCATCTATTGTAGATGAACATGCTGTAAAGTCCTGACCCTACACTACAGATTTATACGAGACACTTGCTGAAGTCAAGGTCACTCTGGACCTGCACCTTTATTTCACAGTTCTCGAGTGCCACACTTGCCTGAGACCTGCCTTTATATACCTGTGTGGAACAGGTATGCAGTGTCTCCTGAAAGTGCACCCCTGGTGGTAAAGTATGCTTGTGGTTACAGGTCATATCTAGTTACAGTCATGCATAGCATGGTAAGATACAGTTATATCCAGTAGTGTGAGATACATGACACAGACCTTTGTGCGTGTTGATGCAGGTGAGGCCTTTCGAAGATTCCGCCAGCACCTGCGTCATGTAGGCCGAGGTCAGGTCCAACTTGATTTCCTCCTGCCAGGGTCGCAACTAGGTCGTCTGCCTTGGGTAGTGGGTACTGGTCCTGCAGCGAAAAATGGTTAATCATTACTTTATAGTCCCCACAAAATTTGACCATGCTATCGCCCTTGAGAACCAAAACAATCGGACTAGCCCACTCATTTAACTCCACCAGTTCGATGATGCCCTCTCGTTGCAGCCTGTCCAGCTCAATCTCCACTTTCTCTCGCATCATATATGGCACCGCCTGTGCCTTGTAATGGATGGGTCGTGTACCAGGAACCAAGTGGATCTGCCCCCGAGAAACTTCCGATGCCTGGCTCAAACAATGACGGAAACTTGTTCAGAACCTGGGCAGATGAGGCATTGTCGACAGTCGAGAGCGCTCGGATGTCGTCCCAGTTCCAGCGGATTTTCCCCAGCCAGCTTCTGCCGAACAGTGTGGGGCCATCTCCTGGTGCAATCCATAGTGGGAGTTCGTGCTCCCAATCGTACCGTTCTGAGAATTTCTCCAGAATACCAACAGTTCTCTGCATTTTCGCGTGATGGTTCGTTATCTCGTCACCAGTTGTTATGTTCATACTAAAGTAGTGTAACTGAATACTGTAGACATAAGTGTGACCTTAGTTCCTTTATTCTAACACCAGAGTGCTGGTACAGCATGGGAGGCCTGCTTATATAAGTGCTCCCAAGGGATGCTGGGATCCCTTGGGACTCCAGCATGTACGCCCTCAGGTGGCGGTATAATACCGGTTACATAGGGTTGCATACATAACAAAGACATAGACCTCAATTGTAACCTGGGGTGGGTTTTGGCTGGGTTGTAAAGTGAATGCGAAAATCACCTGTTGCATCAAATTTGAGACTCGGCCTATTTTAACTCCCAGGCCTCATTGTAATTTGATGATGATGAAGGCAACATGCATTTATATTGTGCTTTTCATGTGGGAAATATCAATAGGCATTTCATTGAAGCATTATCAGACAAAAACTGACACTGAGCTACAGATGGAGACATTAGGAGGGATGACAAAAGCTTGGTCAAAGGTTCTTAAAGGAGAGGGAAGTGGAGTGGTGCAGATGGTTGAGGGAGGCCATTTCAGAGCATGGAGCCGAAACAGCTAAAGACACAGCCACCAATGTTAGGGCAAAGAAAGTGAGAGATGTCCAAGAGTTGGAGGAATGTAGATTTCTAGGAGGGTTGTAGGGCTGGAGGAGGTTGCACAGATAAGGAGGTGTAAGTTCATGGAGGGATTTGAACACGAGATAAGGATGAGAATTTAAAAATCATTGGCAGTGCTGGACCGGGAGCCAATATAGGTCAGCGAGCACATGGGTGATGAATGAATGGGACCTGGTGCAAGTTGGGATATGTGCAGCAGAGTTTTGGAAGCGCTTAAGTGTATGAAGGGTGGAAGTAGAAGGCCAGCCAGGTGAGCATTGGAATAGTCGAGTCTGAAGGTAAGAAAGCATGGATGAGGGTTTCAGCAGCAATGTGCTGAGGTAGGAGTGGTAACAGGTGATATTTCAGTAGGCAGTCTTTGTGATGGAGAAGCTAGGTTACAAAGATTTTGGACTCGCTCTTTTCTTATTTTGAAACAGCTTGTATATTGTGCAAATCTTGTTCCTCCTACCTCTGCAATTTCTACTTGTCCTATATACCTGTGGACACCCACCATTCTTCTGACACTGGTCTAATTATCATCCCCCTTCCTCTGGTCACCTATTAGTTGGCACACATTCAACCACTGTGCAAAACCCCTGGAGCTCCCTCAATATTTCCACTTTGTCTTTCCAAGTCATCAAAAAACACCTATAGATATTTATTTTTGACTATTCTTTTGCTCCCTTTCTGACCATTTTCTCTAAGGTAAATGTGTTGTTGTTGTCCAGTATTAACAACAGCAACTTGTATTTAACGTAGTAAAACATCCCAAGGCACCTCACAGGAGTGTTATAAGACAAACATTTGACACCGAGCCACATAAGAAGAAATTATGGCAAATAACCAAAAGGTTGGCCAAAGAGGGAGGTTTTAAGGAGCATCTTAAAGGAGGAAAGAGAGATAGAGAGGCAGCGAGGCTTAGGGAGGGAGTTCCAGAGCTTAGGGCCAAGACAGCTGAAGGCACGGCCACCGTGGTTGACACTGTGGTTGATCAATTATTATCAGGGATGCTCAGAGGACAGGATTTTGGGGGGTTGTGAGGCTGGAGGAGATTACAGAGATAGAGAGGGGTGAGGCCATGGAGTGATTTGTAAACAAGTATGATTAAGCTTTAAGTATTTTTCTGTGTCTTTAGGTTTCTATGTGGTGTCTTACTCGCAAACAAATTTATTAGTTTTAGCTCAAGTAAAGATCGGACAGTGTGCTAGTTATTGCTTTTTGGAGTAGACAGGATAAAATCGTGAGGATCCCATATAATCTCTGGTGCAATATACTACAGCTAGTTACATTATTCTACTCATAGCGTACAAAGGCATTCAGGAATTGGAAGAAAGCCCAAAACAACATAGACCATTAGGTCTGAATCAGAAGGCTGTGGGTTCAAGTCCCACTCAAGAGGCTTAAGCACAAAAAGCTAGGCTGACACTCCAGGGTGGTACTGAGGATGTGTCGGAGGTGCTGTCTTTGGGATGAGTCATTAAATCGAGGCCCCATGTGCTCTCTCAGGTGGATGTAAATGATCCCATGGCACTATTTTGAAGAAGAGCAGGGGAGTTATCCCCGGTGTCCTGGCCAATATTTATCCTCAACTAACATCACTAAAACAGATTATCTGGTCAGCATCACATTGCTGTTGGTGGGAGCTTGCCGTGCGTAATTAGCTGCCACGTTTCCTACATTACAACAGTGACCATACTTTAAAGGTACTTCATCGGCTGTAATGCGAAAGGTGTAAGTCTTTCTTTTTCTTTTTGGTTGCTGTCAATGGCAGCTTGGCTAGGGGAATGGCACGTTATAATGATCTGGAATGCATTGCCTGAGAAGGTGAATCAACAGTAACTTTCAAAAGGGAATTGGATATTACTTCAAAAAAAAAATAGGGCTTTGGGGAAAGAGCAGACTAGTGGAATTAATTAGATAGCTCTTTCAAAGAGCCAACACAGGCACAGTGGACTGAATGGCTTCGCACTGTGATATATCATTCTATGAGAGGAGCCATACAGACCAGGGTCAAATTATGCTCTGTGTTGTTAGTTTCTGTCATCCAGGGCAGCAGTAGACATGTTACAATTAGTCACTTTGCCTTGGGTTATCAGAACGGAATGTCAGCTAGGGTCCGTGTTCCATAATGCTACACAGCGATCCTATGTGTAAGTACAGAAGCCTTTAAAATTAATGGGCCAAAATGCTACTCCTAGTCGATGGCTTTAATACTGGGTGTTGGTCCAGTTGACTCCTGCCACTCACTCAATAACTGGCATTTCAACACTGCGAAGAAATTGTTCTACACAAATAAATATGAGATGGGCTGAGAAATCAACAAAAATTAGAAGTAGAAGAATTTGGAAAATATTGCACTGCACAGCAGTGGCATCCCTCACTTTAACAAAAAGGAAAAAGTAATAATTAGAAGAGAATTTACTGTTATCATATTAGCCCAGAATTTGCGATGGGTAATAACAGCGAACGAACAGCAAATCAACACCACTTTGGTTAATACCACTTTGAAACTGTCCGTAATTTCAGGATGTAGAGCATGCGCATTCTAACATGGCAATCCTAAAGTTGCGATCAGTCATTCACTGCTTCAACACTGGCTGCTCTGTGGGCCCACCACCCTGCTCACAGCCGGCAATCGGGGTAATCTGTGAAATCAGACAAATCGACGAACACTTTGGCTTTTCCCTGGTAATATCATTGTTAAATACCTCATTAAAAGTTAGACCCTTTTGAACAATGTGTTTTTGGGGTTTTAACAGCATGTTGACTGTTAAACAAATCTTATGGCCCTGAAAAACTAATTTTAATGTTGTGGAGTGTCAAATTTATCCATTTTAATAAAAATTTTATTATTTTAAGAAAATTTTTTTTTTAATTATTTTATATATTTTTTAAAGTTTGTTCATCTTTCTTTCAGCTTTATCTTTTCCCCATGTAAGAGCCCCAATCTTTGTTTTGCTCTCTATAACATTTTTAAAAGTTAGAATAAAAGAAGCTCCTTCACGTCGTGGTTCTCGGTGTGCAAGAATTCTGCATTGTGATTGGTTGGTTAGGCAGCTTGTTGACATCACAACAGCTCGCACTAGGGATTACCACTAAACTACGCTGATTTCAACTGCACGTCGGAAAAGTTGAACTTCTCACCACAGAGATGGCGAGATCACAGTAGGAAGCTTACTTCGGGATGAGCGCCGAATGTCTTTGCTTCACCACTGTATGCAAATTACGGGCCAATGTTATCATATGAACATTTGAATACATTCAAATCAAATTTCTCGCTCTGTTATTTTAATGTAGACATCAAGTCGTGTCAAAAAAGGGGTGTTAATACACTACACCAATGCAGTAATTGGCCGTGATAGAGGTCAAAGGAAAAATCTTTCAGTGGCCGGAGTCATAGCAGACACAGAGGAAGATGTACATGGTTGTCATCGGCCATTCATCGCAGCCCCAGGACATCACGACAGAAGTTCCTCAGGCAAATATCTTCAGCCCAACCATCTTAAGAACATAAAAACATAAAAATAGGAGCAGGAGTAGGAGTAGGCCATAAGGCCCCTCGAGCCTGCTCCGCCATTCTATAAGATTATGGCTGATCTATTCATGGACTCAGCTCCACTTCCCTGCCCATTCCCTATAACCCTTTGCTCCCTTATCGGTCAAAAATCTGTCTATCTCCGCATTAAATATATTCAATGACTCAGCCTCCACAACTCTCTGGGGCAGAGAATTCCACAGATTTACAACTCTCTGAGAGAAGAAATTCCTCCTCATCTCAGTTTTAAATGGGCTACCCCTTATTCTGAAACTATGCCCCCTAGTTCTAGATTCCCCCATGAGTGGAAACATCCTCTCTGCATCTATCTTATCGAGTCCGCTCATTATCTTATATGTTTCAATAAGATCACCTCTCATTCTTTTGAACTCCAATGACTATAAGCCCAACCTACTCAACATTTCTTCATAAGTCAAATCCTTCATCTCAGGAATCAATGTAGTGAACCTTTTCTGAACTGCCCCCAGTGCAATTATATCCCTCCTTAAATAAGGAGACCAAAACTGTATACCGTACTCGAGGTGTGGCCTCATCAATACCCTGTACAGTTGTAGCAGGACTTCTCTGCTTTTATGCTCCATCCACCTTGTAACAAAGGCCAACATTCCATTTGCCTTCCTGATTAATTGCTGTACCTGCATGCTAACTTTTAGTGTTTCATGCACAATGACCTCCAGGTCCCTCTGTACTGCAGCATTTTATAATTTTTCTCCATTTAAATAATAATTTGCATTTTTATTTCTCCTTCCAAAGTGGATAACCTCACATTTTCCCGCATTATACTCCATCTGCCAAATTTTTGCCCACTCACTTAACCTGCCCATATCCCTTTGCGATTTTTTGTGTCCTCCTCACAACTTGCTTTCCCACCCATCTTTGTATCATCAACAAACTTGGCTTCATTACACTCGGTCCCTTCATCCAAATCATTAACATAGATTGTAAATAGATGCAGTTCCAGCACCGATCCCTCTAGTTACAGTTTGCCAACCGGAAAATGTCCCATTTATCCCGACTATCTATTTTCTGTTAGTTAACTAATCCTCTATCCATGCTAATATATTACACCCAACCGGATGAACTTTTATCTTATGCAGTAACCTTTTATGTAGCACCTTATCGAATGATTGCCTTCTGGAAATCAAAGTACACCACATCCACTGGTTCCCCCTTATCCACCCTGCTTGTTACATCCTCAAAGAACTCCAGCAAATTTGTCAAACATGATTTCCCTTTCATAAAACCATGCTGACTCTGCTTGACTGAATTCAGCTTTTTCAAATGTCCTGCTACTGCTTCCTTAATAATGGACTCCAGCATTTTCCCAACGACAGATGTTAGGTTAACTAGTCTATAGTTTCCTCCTTTCTGTCTGCTTCCTTTTTTAAATAGGGGCGGTACATTTGCAGTTTTCCAATCTGCTGGGATCTCCCCAATCCAGGAAATTTTGGTCGATTACAACCAATGCATCCACTATCTCTGTAGCCATATCTTTTAAGACCCTAGGATGTAAGCTATCAGGCCCAGGGGACTTGTCCACCTTTAGTCCCATTATTTTATTGAGTACTTATTTTTTAGTGATAGTGATTGTTTCAAGTTCCTCCCTCCCTATAGCTCCTTGATTATCCATTATTGGGATGTTTTTAGTGTCTTCCACCGTGAAAACCAATACAAAATATTTGTTCAAAGTCTCTGCCATTTCCCTGTTCCCAATTCTTACTTCCCCAGTCTCATCCTCTAAGGAACAACATTTACTTGAGCCACTCTCTTCCTTTTTATATACTCGGAGCGGGTGCAGGGCATTCTGAAAAGGGAGGGTGAACACCCAGTTGTCGTGGTGCATATAGGTACCAACGATATAGGTAAAAAAAGGGATGAGGTCCTACAAGCTGAATTTAGGGAGCTAGGAACTAAATTAAAAAGTAGGACCTCAAAAGTAGTAATCTCAGGATTGCTACCAGTGCCACGTGCTAGTCAGAGTAGGAATCACAGGATAGCTCAGATGAATACGTGGCTTGAGGAGTGGTGTAGCAGGGAGGGATTCAAATTCCTGGGACATTGGAACCAGTTCTGGGGGTGGTGGGACCAGTACAAACCGGACGGTCTGCACCTGGGCAGGACCAGAACCAATGTCCTAGGTGGAGTGTTTGCTAGTGCTGTTGGGGAGGAGTTAAACTAATCCAGCAGGGGGGTGGGAATCTATGCAGGGAGACAGAGGGAAGTAGAATGGGGGTAGAAGCAAAAGATAGAAAGAAGAAAAGTAAAAGTGGAGGGCAGAGAAACCTCAGGCAAAAATCAAAAAGGGCCACATTACAGCAAAATTCTAAAGGGGCAAAGTGTTTATTAGAAAGACAAGCCTGAAGGCTATGTGCCTCAATGCGAGGCGTATACAGAATAAGGTGGACGAATTAACTTTGCAGATAGCAGTTAACGGGTATGATGTAATTGGCATCACGGAGACATGGCTCCAGGGTGACCAAGGCTGGGAACTCAACATCCAGGGGTATTCAACATTTAGGAAGGATAGACAGAAAGGAAAAGGAGGCAGGGTGGCATTGCTGGTTAAAGAGGAAATTAATGCAATAGTAAGATAGTAAGAAAGGACATTAGCTTGGATGATGTGGAATTGGTATGGGTGGAGCTGCGTAATATCAAGCAGCAGAAAACGCTAGTGGGAGTTGTGTACAGACCACCAAACTGTAGTAGTAAGGTTGGGGACAAGGAGGAGGATTTCCTGGAATGTATTAGGGATGGTTTTCTAGACCAATATGTCGAGGAACCAACCAGGGAGCTGGTCATCCTAGACTGGGTGATGTGTAATGAGAAAGGACTAATTAACAATCTTGTTGATTGAGATCCCTTGGGGAAGAGTGACCATAACATGGTAGAATTCTTTATTAGGATGGAGAGTTAATTCAGAAACTAGGGTCCTGAACTTAAGGAAAGGTAACTTCGATGGTTTGAGGCGTGAATTGGCTAAAATAGACTGGAAAATGATACTTAAAGGGTTGACGGTGGATAGGCAATGGCAAACATTTAAAGATCACATGGATGAACTTCAGCAATTGTACATCCCTGTCTGGAGTAAAAATAAAACGGGGAAGGTGGCTCAACCGTGGCTAACAAGGGAAATTAAGGATAGTGTTAAATCCAAGGAAGAGACATATAAATTGTCCAGAAAAAGCAGCAAACCTGGGGACTGGGAGAAATTAAAATTCAGCAGAGGAGGACAAAGGATTTAAGTAAGAGGGGAAAAATAGAGTACGAGAAGAAGCTTCCCGGGAACATAAAAACTGACTGCAAAAGCTTCTATAGATATGTGAAGAGAAAAAGATTAGTGAAGACAAACGTAGGTCCCTTGCAGTTGGACTCAGGTGAATTTATAATGGGGAACAAAGAAATGGCAGACCAATTGAACAAATACTTTGGTTCTGTCTTCACGAAGGAAGACACAAATAACCTTCCGAAAGTAATAGGGACCGAAGGTCTAGTGAGAAGGAGGACCGGAAGGATATCCTTATTAGGCGGGAAATTGTGTTAGGGAAATTGATGGGATTGAAGGGCGATAAATTCCCGGGGCCTGATAGTCTGCATCTCAGAGTACTTAAGGAAGTGGTCCTAGAAATAGTGGATGCATTGGTGATCATTTTCCAACAGTCTATCGACTCAGGATCAGTTACTATGGACTGGAGGGTAGCTAATGTAAGACCACTTTTTAAAAAGGGAGGGAGAGAGAAAACGGGTAATTATAGACCGGTTAGCCTGACAGCAGTGGCAGGAAAAATGTTGGAATCAATTATTTAGGATGAAATAGCAGCGCATTTGGAAAGCAGTGACAGGATCGGTCCAAGTCAGCATGGATTTATGAAGGGGAAATCATGCTTGACAAATCTTCTGGAATTTTTTGAGGATGTAACTAGTAGAGTGGACAAGGGAGAACCAGTGGATGTGGTGTATTTGGACTTTCAAAAGGCTTTTGACAAGGTCCCACACAAGAGATTGGTGTGCAAAATCAAAGCACATGGTATTGGGGGTAATATACTGACATGGATAGAGAACTGGTTGGCAGACAGGAAGCAGAGAGTCGGGATAAACGAATCCTTTTCAGAATGGCAGGCAGTGGCTAGTGGAGTGCCACAGGGTTCAGTGCTGGGACCCCAGCTCTTTACAATATACATCAATGATTTGGATGAAGGAATTGAATGTAATATATCCAAGTTTGCAGATGACACTAAACTGGGTGGTGGTGTGAGCTGTGAGGAGGACATTAAGAGGCTGCAGGGTGACTTAGACAGGTTAGGTGAGTGGGCAAATATATGGCAGATGCAGTATAATGTGGATAAATGTGAAGTTATCCACTTTGGGGGCAAAAGCGCGAAGACAGAATATTATCTGAATGGTGGCAGATTAGGAAAAGGGGATGTGCAACGAGACCTGGGTGTCATGGTTCATCAGTCATTGAAAGTTGGTATACAGGTGCAGCAGGTGGTAAAGAAGACAAATGGTATGTTGGCCTTCATTGTTAAGGGATTTGAGTATCGGAGCAGGGAGGTCATACTGCAGTTGTACAGGGCCTTAGTGAGGCCTCACCTGGAATATTGTGTTCAAGTTAGGTCTCTTAATCTGAGGAAGGATGTTCTTGCTAATGAGGGAGTGCAGCGAAGGTTCACCAGACTGATTCCCGGGATGGCCGGACTGACATATGAGGAGAGACTAGATCAACCACGCCTTTATACATTGGAGTTTAGAAGGATGAGAGGGGATCTCATAGAAACATATAAGATTCTGACGGGACGGGACAGGTTAGATGCGGGAAGAATGTTCCCAATGTTGGGGAAGTCCAGAACCAGGGGACACAGTCTTAGGATTAGGGATAGGCCATTTAGGACTGAGATGAGGAGAAACTTCTTCACTCAGAGTTGTTAACCTGTGGGATTCCCTGCCGCAGAGAGTTGTTGATGCCAGTTCATTGGATATATTCAGGAGGGAGTTAGATATGGGCCTTATGGCTAAAGGGAACAAGGGGTATGGAGAGAAAGCAGGAAAGGGGTACTGTGGGCATGATCAGCCATGATCTTATTGAATGGCGGTGCAGGCTCGAAGGGCCAAATGGGTTACTCCTGCACCTATTTTCTATGTTTCTATATTTCTATGTTTAGAAACTGTTACTATCCGTTTTTATATTTCTTGCTCGTTTACTTTTGTAACCTATCTTCCCTCTCTTTATTAATTTTTTAGTCGTTCTTTGCTCGTTTTTAAAAATCTCCCAATCCTCTGGCCTCCCATTTATCTTTGCCACTTTGTATGCCATTTGTTTCAATTTGATACCATCCTTTATTTCCTTAATTAGCCACGGATGGTTAGCCCTTCTCTTAAAGTCTTTCCTTCTTTTTGGAATATATTTTTGTTAAGAGTTATGAAATATCTCCTTAAATGTCTGCCACTGTTCATCAACTGTCCCACATTTTAATCTATTTTCCCATTCAACTTTAGTCAACTCTACCTTCATACTTTTGTAGTCTCCTTGATTTAAGCTTGGTTGGAGATCCAACTTTCTCACTCTCCAACTGAATTTGAAATTCAACCATGCTATGATCACTCTTTCCTAGAAGATCCTTTACTAGGAGATCATTTATTAATCCTGTCTCATTACACAATACCAGATCTACCAGATAGCCTGCTCCCTGGTTGGTTCTACAACGTACTGTTCAAGGAAACTATCCTGGATACACTCTATGAACTCTTCCTCAAGGCTACCTTGGCCAATTTGATTTGTCTAATCAATATGAAAATTAAAATCACCCATGATTATTGCCGTTCCTTTTTTACAAGCCTCCATTGTTTCCTGATTTATACTCCGTCCAACAGTGTAGCTATTGTTCGGGGGCCTATATACTATGCCCACCAGACTTCTTCCTCTTATTATTCCTTATCTCCACCCAAATTGATTCTACATCTTGATCTTCTGAGCTACCCCACCTACTTTGCCTTTCTACCTGTCCTTACAAATTGTCAAATACCCCTGAAACTCTTTTTGGAGTTCACCTGCAAAACATAAAACATTAAACGGTGCCACCCGACCTGGGTGACACTCCAGACATTTACAAGGCCCTTTTTTTCCCCCCCTTTTTTTTTTTTTTTGTGTTTTTTCTTTTTTTTTTTTTGTTTTTTTTTTGGGCACTAAAATCACAATTTTTCCCCAGTGCCCCCTATAAAAGGGAAGGGGACACTAAAAGCACCGGCAATTAAAACAAATTAACTTTAAAACGTAAAATCAAATTAAAATTTGGTTGCCGGGCGTGATGATGCACTCCAGTCCCTCCGGTGCCCACCTCTCGCGGAAGGCCGCGAGCGTACCGGTGGACACCGCGTGCTCCATCTCCAAGGACACCCTGGACCGGATGTAAGAGCGGAAGAGAGGCAGGCAGTCAGGTTGAACGACCCCCTCGACCGCCCGCTGCCTGGACCGGCTGATGGCACCCTTGGCCGTGCCCAGGAGCAGTCCTACGAGGAGGCCTTCGGACCTACCCGCTCCCCTCCGCACAGGGTGCCCAAAGATCAGGAGAGTGGGACTGAAGTGCAGCCAGAATTTCAGGAGCAGCCCCTTCAAATAATGGAACAGGGGCTGCAACCTTGTGCACTCAATAAAAACATGGAACACGGACTCCTCCAGACCGCAGAAATTGCAGGCGGCCTGGGAGTCCGTGAACCGGCTTAAAAATTTGTTCCACGGCACTGCTCCGTGCACCACCCTCCAGGCCAAGTCCCCGATGAATAGTGGGAGGACCCCTGCGTAGAGTGCCCTCCATCGGGGACCCCCGCCTCCTCCGGACGGCAAGATGGTACGCCATGGCGTGTCCGGACGGCCGGCGAGGATGGCAAAGTTGAGGGTGTGCAGGAGCAGCCCGTACAGGAAACCCCTCCGCGCGGAACTGAAAGGCACGGAGGGGATTTCCCCGAGGCGGCTCAAGTTGTGAGGCGCCGGCTCAAATACCCCTGAATGTTTAGTTCCCAGCCTTGGTCACCTTGCAATCTCGTCTCTGTAATGGCCAGCAGATCATACCTACTTATATCTATTTGTGCTGTCAACTCATCTATTTCAGCTGCTTCATCAATAACCTTCCCTCTATCATAAGGTCAGGAGTAGGCATTTTGGCTAATTAGTCCAAAGTGCTCAGCTCCATTCACAATTTCTCCAATAATGAAGCAGCCCATACAACTTACAGCAACAACAACTTGCATTTATACAGCGCCCTTGATATAGAAAAATGTTCCAAGATGTTTCACAGGGGCGTAATTAGACAAAAATGGACACCAAGTCTCACTCTCAAATGTGAAATTAAAACAGATTTGAAAATGATAATTTAGCTTTATAATCTCCCACCACTGTGATCAGTTAGATATTCAGGGAAACCCATTCCACAATTTCTTTCTGCACCCTAGCAATCGGCATAATGTAGGTAGGATCGATAATACTGGGAGGAAGATCCCAGCAGGTGGAGAATGATTGCAGATTGCTGCTGAGAAAAGAAACATAGAAACATAGAAAATAGGTGCAGGAGTAGGCCATTCGGCCCTTCGAGCCTGCACTGCCATTCAATAAGATCATGGCTGATCATTCCTTCAGTACCCCTTTCCTGCTATATCTCCATACCCCATGATCCCCTTAACCGTAAGGGTCATATCTAACTCCCTCTTGAATATATCCAATGAACTGGCATCAACAACTCTCTGCGGCAGGGAATTCCATAGGTTAACAACTCTCTGAGTGAAGAAGTTTCTCCTCATCTCAGTCCTAAACGGCCTGCCCCTTATCCTAAGACTGTGTCCCCTGATTCTGGGCTTCCCCAACATCGGGAACATTCTTCCTGCATCTAACCTGTCCAGTCCAGTCAGAATCTTATATGTTTCTATTTGATCCCCTCTCATCCTTCTAAACTCCAGTAAATAAAGGCTCAGTTGATCCAGTCTCTCCTCTAATGACAGCCCAGCCATCCCTGGAATCAGTCTGATGAACCTTCGCTGCACTCCCTCAATAGCCAGAACGTCCTTCCTCAGATTAGGAGACCAAAACTGAACACCGTATTCCAGAATTAGCCCAGACTTTCCTACAATGTCAAGATGGGTGCCCTAGACCATAAATTTTGTCTTCTGGTGTACTGATCTCGTCATTGATGACTTACTCTATTTTCCTGCATTTTTAATAAGACTACACCATAGCAACAAATCAGAAGCAGCAGTCATTAGCTGTTGTACTTTCTGTCATGACATAGATGAATCATATTTATTTCTAGGGGTTTAGATGTGTGCAATATATATTGTATGTAATTCTAAGTAATTGGCAAATTCCGATAGACCAAAAGTAGTGAACTTATGTTAAACTTGGGCACTGGTCAGGCTGCACTTAGAGTAGTACACTGTACATTAATGATTTAGATGAGGGGATTAAATGTAGTATCTCCAAATTTGCGGATGACACTAAGTTGGGTGGCAGTGTGAGCTGCGAGGAGCATGCTGTGAGGCTGCAGAGCGACTTGGATAGGTTAGGTGAGTGGGCAAATGCATGGCAGATGAAGTATAATGTGGATAAATGTGAGGTTATCCACTTTGGTGGTAAAAACAGAGAGACAGACTATTATCTGAATGGTGACAGATTAGGAAAAGGGGAGGTGCAAAGAGACCTGGGTGTCATGGTACATCAGTCATTGAAGGTTGGCATGCAGGTGCAGCAGGCGGTTAAGAAAGCAAATGGCATGTTGGCCTTCATAGCAAGGGGATTTGAGTACAGGGGCAGGGAGGTGTTGCTACAGTTGTACAGGGCATTGGTGAGGCCACACCTGGAGTATTGTGTACAGTTTTGGTCTCCTAACCTGAGGAAGGACATTCTTGCTATTGAGGGAGTGCAGCGAAGGTTCACCAGACTGATTCCCGGGATGGCGGGACTGACCTATCAAGAAAGACTGGATCAACTGGGCTTGTATTCACTGGAGTTCAGAAGAATGAGAGGGGACCTCATAGAAACATATAAAATTCTGACGGGGTTAGACAGGTTAGATGCAGGAAGAATGTTCCCAATGTTGGGGAAGTCCAGAACCAGGGGTCACAGTCTAAGGATAAGGGGTAAGCCATTTAGGACCGAGATGCGGAGGAACTTCTTCACCCAGAGAGTGGTGAACCTGTGGAATTCTCTACCACAGAAAGTTGTTGAGGCCAATTCACTAAATATATTCAAAAAGGAGTTAGATGAGGTCCTTACTGCTAGGGGGATCAAGGGGTATGGCGAGAAAGCAGGAATGGGGTACTGAAGTTGAATGTTCAGCCATGAACTCATTGAATGGCGGTGCAGGCTAGAAGGGCCGAATGGCCTACTCCTGCACCTATTTTCTATGTTTCTATGTTTCTATGTGCACAGATCTGGTCAGGATAAAGGGCGGCAGCAGCAGCTTGGAGCAGCGGCAGTTCGGGAGGCCAGCATCGCGAGAGCAGAGCGGTGTGGGAGGATAAAGGGCAGCGGCAGCAGCTTGGTCGCAGCGGCAGTTCGGGAGGAGCCAGCTGCAGCAGAGGCAGAAAGTAAACAAAGAAGTAAAAAGAAATTGAAGTGTGACGTCACAGCCAAGCGGGTAAGTGATTGGCTGGTGGATTGGTGAGTATTTTATATTTTTCTTTTCTTTCAGTAGGAAACATTTGGCACTGAAATAAGTAAGTAAGTAAGTAAGTAAGTAAGAACTGAAAGTAAATATATGTGATCCTTATTATCTAAAGAGAACCAGTTCATTAAATGAACTGTTTGCTGAGTAGTTTCTGGGCAAAGGTTTAGAGTTTAGTTCTACTTGATATTTGCGGGTTTAACTAGAGGGATGGCAGTGCAGCTCAGTCACGTGGATTGCACAACCTGTGACATATGGGAAATCCTGGATGCTTTGCGCAGCCAGGACAACCATGTGTGCAGGAGATGTCTCCGGCTGCACCAACTCGAGCTCCGTGTTCTGGAGCTTGAGTGGCGGCTGGAGTCACCACGGTGCATCCGCGAGACTGAGAGCAACGTGGATAGCACGTTTCTAGAGGCGGTCACCCAACATCTAAAAGTGTGCAGGCAAATAGGGATTGGGTGACTCCTGGAGAGAAGAGGAGGACCAGGCATGTAGTGCAGGAGTCCCTGAGTCCATCTCATTCTCCAACCGGCACTCTGTTCTGAGTGCCGGCGGGGGCGATGGTGGCTCTGGGGAGTGCAGCCAGAACCAAGTCCACATCACCACAGGTGGCTCAGCATACCGGTGGGGGGGGGAGGAAAAAGAATGGAAAAGCTACAGTGGTAGGGGATTCCATAGTCACGGGAGCAGACAGGCGTTTCTGCGGCTGCAGACGTGACTCCAGGTATGTTGCCTCCCTGGTGCCAGGGTCAAGGATGTCATTGAGCGGCTGCAGGGCATGCTGGGGGAGAGGGCGAACAGCCAGAGGTTGTGATCCACATCGGTACCAATGACATAGTTAGGAAGATGGATGAGGTCCTGCAGGCAGAGTTTAGGAAGCTAGAAGAGAGATTAAAAAGCAAGAACTCAAAGGTAGTAATCTCCGGATTACTCCCAGTGCCACGAGCTAGTGAGTACAGAAATAGGAAGATAGAGCAGATGAGTATGTGGCTGGAGAGATGGTGCAGGCGGGAGGGCTTTAAATTCCTGAGACATTGGGATCACTTCTGGGGGATGTGGGACCTGTACAAGCCGGACAGGTTGCACCTCAACGGAGCAGGGACCAATATCCTCACGGGGTGGGGGGGTGGGGGGAGGGTAACTCTATTGATAAAAGATGGAATCAATGCAATAGTGAGAAATGATATGTGCTCAAAGGATCAGGATGTTGAAATAGTTTGGGTGGAGATAAAGAATAATAAGGGGAAAAAGTCACTGGTGGGCGTAGTGCATAGGCCCCCTAATAGTTGTGACTCTCTTGGTCGGAGCATAAACCAGGAAATAGTGGGGGCTTGTAAAAAGGGAACAGCAATAATCATGGGTGATTTTAACCTCCATATTGATTGGACAAATCAAATTGGTCAGGGTAGCCTTGAGGAAGAGTTCATAGAGTGCATAAGGGACAGGTTCCTTGAGCTGTATGTAATGGAACCAACCAGGGGCAGTCTGTCCTAGATCTGGTCCTGTGTAATGAGACAGGATTAATAAACAATCTCTTAGTAAAGGTTCCCCTGGGAATGAGTGATCATAGCATGATTGAATTTCAAATTCAGATGGAGGGTGAGAAAGTTGGATCTCTAACCAGCGTACTAAGCTTAAATAAAGGAGACTATGAAGGTATGAGGGCAGAGTTGGCAGTTGGCTAGAGTGGACTGGGAAAACAGATTGAAGTGTGGGATGGTTGATGAACAGTGGTGTACATTTACAGAGATATTTCACAACTCTCAAGAAAATTATATTCCAGTGAGAAGGGAAGCGTGCAAGAGAAAAGAAAGCCATCCGTGGCTAACTAAAGAAATAAAGGATGGAATCCGATTAAAAACCAGGGCATACAAAGTGGGCAATACTAGTGGGAGGACTGAAGATTGGGAAGCTTTAAAAAGCCAGCAAAGAATGACGAAAGAAATGATTAAGAAAGGGAAGATAGACTATTAAAGTAAACTAGCACAAAATATAAAAACAGATAGTAAGAGTAAGAGTTTCTATAGGTATATAAAAAGAAAAAGAATGGCTAAAGTAAATGTTGGTCTCTTAGAGGACGACACCGGGGAATTAGTAATGGGGAACATGGAGATGACAGAAACTCTAACCAAGTATTTTGCAGCAGTTTTTACGGTAGAGGACACTAACAATATTCCAACAGTGGATAGTTAAGGGGCTATATGCGGGGAGGAACTTAACACAATCCCAATCACTAAGGAGGTGGTGCTCAGTAAGATAATGGGACTAAAGGCAGATAAATTCCCTGGACCTGACGGCTTGCATTCTAGGGTCTTAAGAGAAATAGCAGCAGGGATTGTGAATGCATTGGTTGTAATCTACCAAAATTCCCTGGATTCTGGGGAGGTCCCAGCAGATTGGAAAACGGCAAATATAACGCCCCTATTCCAAAAAGGAGGCAGACAAAAAGCAGGAAACTATAGACCAGTGAGCCGAACATCTGTGGTTGGGAAAATGTTGGAGTCCATTATTAAAGAAGCAGTAATAGGACATTTGGAAAAGCAAAATTTGGTCAGGCAAAGTCAGCATGGATTTATGAAGGGAAAGTCATGTTTGACAAATTTTCTGGAATTCTTTGAGGATGTAACGAACAAGGTGGATAAAGGGGAACCAGTGGATGTGGTGTATTTGGACTTCCAGAAGGCATTTGACAAGGTGCCACATAAAAGGTTATTGCACAAGATAAAAGTTCACGGGGTTGGGGGTAATATATTAGCATGGATAGAAGATTGGCTGACAAACAGAAACAGAGAGTCGAGATAAATCGTTTATTCTCTGGTTGGCAATTAGTAATGAGTGGGTGCCACAGGGATCAGTGCTGGGACCCCAGCTATTTACAATCTATATTAACAGCTTGGAAGAGGGGACTGAGTGTAACGTAGCCAAGTTTGCTGACGATACAAAGATGGGAGGAAGGGTAATGTGTGAGGAGGACATAAAGAGGTTGTAGGAGGACATAGACAGGCTAAGTGAGTGGGCAAGAATTTGGCAGAAGGAGTATAATGTTGGAAAATGTGAGGTCATGTACTTTGGCAGAAAAAAATCAAAGAGCAAGATATTATTTAAATGGAGAAAGATTGCAAAGTGCTGCAGTACAGCGGGACCTGGGGGTACTTGTACATGAAACACAAAAGGATAGTATGCAAGTACAGCAAGTGATCAGGAAGGCCAATAGAATCTTGGCCTTTATTGCAAAGGGGATGGAGTATAAAAGCAGGGAAGTCTTGTAACAGCTGTACAGGGTATTGGTGAGGCCACACCTGGAATACTGCGTGCAATTTTGGTCTCCATATTTATGAAAGGATATACTTGCTGTGGAGGCAGTTCAGAGAAGGTTCACTAGGTTGATCCTGGGGATGAGTATGTTGACTTATGAGGAAAGGTTGAGTAGTTTGGGCCTCTACTCATTGGAATTCAGAAGAATGAGAGGTGATCTTATAGAAACGTATAAGATTATGAGGGGCTTGACAAGGTGGATGCAGAGAGGATGTTTCCACTGGTGGGGGAGACTAGAACTAGAGGGCATGATTTTAGGTTCAGGAGCTGCCCATTTAGAACTGAGATGACGAGAAATTTATTCTCTTAGGGGGTTGTTAATCTGTGGATTTCGCTGCCTCAGAGAGCTGTGGAAGCTGGGACATTAAATAAATTTAAGACAGAAATAGACAGTTTCTTAAACAATAAGGGGATAAGGGGTTATGGGGACCGGGCAGGGAAGTGGAGATGAATCCATGATCAGATCAGCCATGATCTTATTAAATGGCGGAGCAGGCTCGAGCGGCCGTATGGCCTACTCCTGTTCCTATATCTTATATTCTTATGTTCTTATACTATAAAAAGGATATAGAAGTACTGCAGAAAGTGCAAACTAGATTTATAAGAATGGTATCAGAATTGCGACAGTACAGCTACTGGTAAAGATTGAGCAGGTTGGAGCATTTTTTCTTTCGAAAAGAGAAGACTTCGAGGTGATCTAAAAAAGATCTTTAAAATTATGAATGTGTTGGACAAGGTAGATGTGGAGAGAATGTTTCCGTTTGTGGGAGAATCGAAAACTAGGGGCCATAAATAGAGGAAAGTTATTAATAAATCCAATAAGGAAATATCTTTACCCAGAGAGTGGTTAGAACGTGAAACTCATTACCACAGGAAGTTGAGGCAAATAGTTTTGATGCTTTCAAAAGGAAACAAAATGAGTACATGAGAGAAAAAGGAATATAAAGATATGCTGAAAGACCGAGATGAGGTAAATGGAATGGGAGGAAACTCATGTAGAGTAAAAACACCAGCTCTGACTAGTTGGGCTGAATGGCCTGTTTCTGTACTATAGATCCTTTGTAATTCTGTGTAATTTTCAAATTCTGATAGACCAAATTTTTTTGTACACATGTAATTGAATCAAAGTTATTTCTAATTTTTTTAAGACAACTAAACCTTCAAAAGGAATATTGTTTGGATAACCCTGCCTGTAAGTAAAAGCTTGCTCTATCTGCTGACATATTTGTTTAGTTGTAAGGAGTTGTCGATTGTGCTGCTTTATAGTCGGGGTTAATTTGAACAGAATGCTAAAGTAGTGATTTTGTTTTAGTGAAATATTTCAGGCTTTCCACAAGTGTGTGCTGTTAGAACCTTTACGGGGAGTGATTGGCCGAGAATACCTGGCCCTTTCCAGCTGCGGAAGGCTCTTGTGGGTTAATCAGTTCATTTATTTATTTTGTTTCAGTGGCTGCGATACTCAGTCTATCACTTTCTTACACCCTGTCACCTCTGATGGATTAATGGAAGTGGCCGACATGGAAAAAAAATCTCCACCAGATGCTGAATCCTGCTGCCCACCGAAACAGTGATTCAGAGATTGTATTATTTGGATTCCCTGCTGCTTCTCCATGCTCGCACTCCTTTCTCAGGGCTTTTTACACAGTTTGAATTTTAAGTTCCCTGAAGTATGTTTTTCTGAGGCTCACATTGTCCAAAATTGGTCAAATCTTGTTCACTTTTACAAAAAGAAAAAAATAATGGATTTCTTATAACATTTTCTTTTACATTGAACATTTCAGCAATCAACATTACATGTGTCTATATCTCTAAACAGAATCTTTACTTTGGGGCTTGTAAATTTAAAAAGTTTTAGATTGATTTATTGTGTTCTTTGAATGTTCAAATGATACACATATCTTAACAATAAAAAGTAAGTTTCCAATGTATTACCCTTCTCATTTCCATCTCTCTTTCCTGTTTTTGTGACCCTCAGATTTGATTTAAGGTCTGTTTATTGATGCCAATAGTTGGCAACAATGAAATTAAAATGGCAAATTGAATAATAATTTGAGGCAATCGGGATTAATCAGACATTCTCGTTAAGGACCGTTGGTTAAGTCACATGTAGACATGATTATCCTGAATGCAGCCGGCCTGGTGCCACCTGCGTTCAGGGCAACCCAAGTTTGATAACGAGGCCTCAAACAGGCATTTGGGGGGGTGAAATTCAATACATTTATACCTCCCATTAATGCCCCCAGGGGGCGCTAAGGGGCAACAAATACATTACTGACTGGAGCAGCGCTGACAATGACTCCCGCCTTATTGAGTGGAAGTTTAGCGGCAGCACTACAGCTTTGCACCCCAATCTCCTGCGCCTGGAGATCATCGCCACGTGCATCGCCCCATTAGTGCACCGGTCCCAAAGCACACTTTAGTCCCATGCAGCAGAGCCATGTAAAAACATCGGCAGTCTCAATCGGGCAGCCGGCAGCTACCAGAGCGATGATGAAAGGCGAGGTGGCCGAAGTAATTAAAACAAAAAACTTACCTTGCTTTTCGCGGTGCTGCTCCATTTTCTTCACGGGGTTCTGGCCGCAATCACTCAGCCCGGCATTCTGCTTGAGCGCAGGGCTGATCGCGTGGCTCCCCTGCTCCTACGTGATCCAGGTAGGTCCTGTTTTCATTGCAGAGTCTGCAGTGGGGGCCCTTCCCTTTAAGGGAGAGAAAGGTCCTTTGGACGTGGCAGCGCTGCGCAGCCCAGTGTGAAGTGCTACTGAGGCGTCTGCCCAGTTAGCGTTCCAAGAAGGAAGTGGAGTGCTTGATTTAACACTCCACTTCCTTCCGGGAGTGCTAAACCTGGCACTAAGTTTCCCACTTCTCAAATGTTACCGCCCCAAACCGGGGGATAATGAATTTTTCCCCCTAAGCTCTCTAATGGAAATTGCAAAGGTGATTACTGCTGGAGGAGAACAATAATAAGAACATTAAATACATTAAATAGCACCTTTAACTTAGTAAAACATCCGAAGGACCTTCACAGGAGTGCAATCAGACAAAAATTGGCACTAAGCCAAAGAAGCAGATGATAGGGTGGGTCTTTATAGAAACATAGAAACATAAAAATTAGGTGCAGGAGTAGGCCATTCGGCCCTTCGAGCCTGCACCGCCATTCAATAAGACCATGGCTGATCATTCAACCTCAGTACCCCTTTCCTGCTTTCTCTCCATACCCCCTGATCCCTTTGGCTGTGAGGGCCATATCTAACTCCCTTTTAAATATATCTAATGAACTGGGCTCAACAATTTTCTGCGGTAGAGAATTCCACAGGTTAACCACTCTCTGAGTGAAGAAGTTTCTCCTCATCTCTGTCCTAAATGGCTTATCCCTTATTCTTAGACTGTGACCCCTGGTTCTGGAACTCCCCAACAATGGGAACATTCTTCCTGCCTCTAACCTGTCCAATCCCATCAGAATTTTATATGTTTCTATGAGATCCCCTCTCATCCTTCTAAACTCCAGTGGCTACAAGCCCAGTTGATCCGGTCTCTCCTCATATGTCAGTCCTGCCATCCCGGGAATCAGTCTGGTGAACCTTCGCTGAACTCCCTCAATTGCAAGAATGTTCTTCCTCAGATTAGGAGATGAAAACTGAACACAATATTCTAAGTGTGGCCTCACCAAGGCTCTGTAGAACTGCAATAAGACCTCCCTGTTCCTAGACTCAAATCCTCTAGTTATGAAGGCCAACATGCCATTTGCCTTCTTCACTGCCTGCTGTACCTGCGTGCCAAATTTCAATGACTGAAGTACCATGACACCAAGGTCTCGTTGCACCTCCCCTTTTCCTAATCTGTCACCATTCAGATAATAAGATAATATTCTTCCTGTTTTTGCCACCAAAGTGGATAACCTCACATTTATCCACATTATACTGCATCTGCCATGCATTTGCCCACTCAACTAACCTGTCCAAGTCATCCTGCAGCCTCTTAGCATCCTCCTCACAGCTCACACCGCCACCCAGCTTAATGTCATCTACAAACATGGAGATATAACACTCAATTCCTTCATCTAAATCATTGATGTATATTGTGAATAGCTGGGTTCCCAGCACTGAACCCTGCGGCACCCCACTGGTCACTGTCTGCCATTCTGAAAAGGACCCGTTTATTCCGACTCTCTGCTTCCTGTCTGCCAACCAGTGTTCTATCCATGTTAATACATTACCCCCAATACCATGTGCTTTAATTTTGTACACTAATCTCTTGTGTGGGATCTTGTCAAAAGCCTTTTGAAAGTCCAAATACACCACATCCACTGGTTCTCCCTTGTCCACTCTACTAGTTACATCCTCAAAAAATTCTAGAAGATTTGTCAAGCATGATTTCCCTTTCATAAATCCATGCTGACTTGGACCGATCCTGTCACTACTTTCCAAATGCGCTGCTATTTCATCTTTAATAATTGATTCCAACATTTTCCCCACCACCGATGTCAGGCTAACTGGTCTATAATTCCCTTTTTTCTCTTTCCCTCCTTTTTTAAAAAGTGGTGTTACATTAGCTATCCTCCAGTCCATGGGAACTGATTGAGAGTCAATGAAATGTTGGAAAAAGATGACCAATGCATCCACTATTTCTAGGGCCACTTCCTTAAGTACTCTGGGATGCAACCTATCAGGCCCTGGGGACCTATCAGCCTTCAATCCCACAATTTCCCTAACACAATTTCTTGACAAATAAGGATTTTCTTCAGTTCCTCTTTTCTCTAGACCCACGAACCCCTAGTATTTCCGGAAGGTTATTTGTGTCTTCCTTAATGAAGACAGATCCAAAGTATTTGTTCAATTGGTCTGCCATTTCTTTGTTCCCCATTATAAATTCACCTGATTCTGACTGCAAAGGACCTACGTTAGTCTTCACTAATCTTTTTCTCTTCACATATCTTTCAAAGCTTTTGCAGTCAGTTTTTATGTTCCCTGCAAGCTTCCTCTTTTTTTATTTGCCCCCTCGTAATTAGAGCCTTTGTCCTCCTCTGCTGAATTCTAAATTTCTCCCAGTCCTCAGGTTTGCTGCTTTTTCTGGCCAATTTATATGCCTCTCCCTTGGATTTAACACTATCCCTAATTTCCCTTGTTAGCCATGGTTGAGCTACCTTCCCCATTTTATTTTTACTCCAGACAGGGATGTACAATTGTTGAAGTTCATCCATGTGATCTATAAATGTTTGCCATTGCCTATCCACTGTCAACCCTTTAAGTATCATTTGCCAGTCTATTCTAGCCAATTCACGTCTCATATCATCGAAATTACCTTTCCTTAAGTTCAGGACCCTAGTTTCTGAATTAACTGTGTCACTCTCCATCTTAATAAATAATTCTACCATATTATGGTCACGCTTCCCCAGGAACTTTTTAGAGCAGAGGTGAGGTGGAGAGGGCTAGGGAAGAAATTACGAACTCCACACCATCCTTCGCTAATGCCTTTCCTCCATTGTCCAGCTGAGTGTGCCTTCCCTCACCGACTTCTACTCTTCTCTATCCACTCTACTTCCTGCAATGGCTTCCCTTCATGCCCCTCGAAACTTTTAGCCAGCAGCATGAGAGGAGCAGTACAGCGGCAGCCTTAAAACATCGCAAGACCCGATCCGAGCACCACCAAGCAGCGCGAGAGGGCGAGCCCAGCAGCCCAACCAGCACTAACTGACCTGAAGGCAAAAAGTAGAAAGAACCAAAATCAAAGTGTGACATCACAGGAAAGAAGGGAAATGATTGCTTGGTGAATTTTTCCCTCTTTCTGGGGCATTGGTTTGAATTAAGAGCTGGGATTAAAAGCAAAATTTGAAAACTTAATTAAACAAATACATTAAAGATGGCAAGACAGGCGATGTATTTTTGCTGCTGCATGTGGGAGCTGGTTGACCCCATTGAAGTCCATGGAGACCACATCTGCAGCAACTGTCTGCAGCTTGAGGAACTTCGACTCCATGTTGATAAGCTGGAGTCCGAGTTGCAGACACTGCGACACATCAGGGAGGGGGAGAGTTACCAGGAGGCAGTCACACCTCTCAGATTAATTAATTCAAATTTGGTCCATGGTCAGGGACAGGAGGGTGTGACTACAAGCGAGACAGGTATGGGGACCAAAGAGGTAGTTGATACATCATTAATATACAGTATAAATGCACACGAGGCCCATACTTGAGAGAAGGTCACTCTATGACCAGTTACCTTTATTACCAAGACCTCAAGTAATGAAGGTGGGTGGAGCTTCCCCTTTTATACCTGAAAGTCCAGGTTAGGAGTGTCTCCCACAAGTTCACCCACTTGTGGTCAATGTTCTCAAGGTGTACAACTTAGGTCAGCTTATATATGGGTTACAACGATAGTTGAATACATGACATCACCTCCCCCCACAAAGTCTTATTGGGATCACAAGTTAAGTCTCTCTGGTGGTTTACGCTCCCTTGTAGAGCGCCTGAGTTGGGGCTCCGGTTGTTGGGCGCTGGCCTGAGTGTCTGCTGTTTGCGGTGCCTCAGGCCTGTTCGGACTGCCCACAGTGCCTAGGCTCTCCTCCACTTGGCTCCGGTGTTCAGTCACCTGTGGTGGAGTAAACTCTACGTTGTGTTCTTCCTCTGCTTCTTCTATGGGGTTGCTGAACCTCCTTTTAGTTTGATCCACGTGTTTGCGGCAGATTTGTCCATTGTTAAGTTGAACTACCAAAAGCCTATTCCCCTCTTTGGCAATCACAGTGCCTGCAAGTCATTTGGGCCCTGCAGCGTAATTAAGGACAAAACAGGGTCATTGACATCAATATATCGTGCCCTCGCATTCCTGTCATGGTAGTCACATTGTGACTGATGCCTGCTCTCAACAATTTCTTTCATAGTAGGGTGTATAAGGCATAACCTGGTTTTGAGCATCCTTTTCATTAGCAGGTGGAACCCCTGTGAGCAAGTGTGGTCGGGATCTATTGGCCAACGGGAGGCATGATAAGCGGCTTTGTCGGGAACCCCCTTGGATTCTGAGCATCCCCTATTTGATTATCTGCACTGCTCGTTCCGCCTGGCAATTTGAGGCAGGCTTGAACGCTGCCGTTCTGACATGGTTGATTCCATTGTTTGCCATTAAGTCCAACAATTCAGTGCTTGTGAAGCATGAGCCATTGTCGCTGACCAAGACATCCGGTAGACCATGGGCGGCGGACATTGCCCGTAGACTTTCTACCGTGCAGAGGATGTGCTTGAATTTAAAATGGCACACTCAATCCATTTGGAGTAGGCGTCTACTACAACCAAAAATATTTTTCCCATGAAAGGACCTGCGTAGACCACATGGATACGTGACCATGGCTTGGCGGGCCAGGACCAGGGGCTAAGGGGGGCTTCCCTGGGTGCGTTGCCCAGCCGAGCACGTGTGTTTCACCTATGAACACAAAGTTCCAGGTTTGTATCTATCCCTGGCCACCAAACATGTGATTTGGCAATTGCCTTTATCATGGCAATGCCTGGGTGCTCATTGTGAAGTTCTCTCATAAACACCTCTCTGCTCATCTGGGGCATGATTACTCGGTTTCCCCACAGTTGGCAATCGGCCTGAATCGAGAGTTCATCCTTGCGCCTATGAAATGGTTTAAATTCCTCAGGGCATGCCCCATACGTGGCTGCCCAGTCCCCATTCAGGACACATTTCTTAACTAAAGACAGTAGCGGGTCTTTATTTGTCTGGACTTTAATCTGACGGGCTGTCACAGGTGAGCCTTCACTTCTGGAGGCATAAGCTACCGGCTGTAACTGACCATTGGCATTCACATGTTGCAACACACACCCGATCGCATAGAACGACGCATCGCACGTTAACACAAGTTTCTTACACGGGTCATTTAACGTTAACAGTTTGGTGGAGCATAACAAATTACGTGCTCTATCAAAAGCCCTTTCCTGGCTGTCCCCCCAGACCCAATCGCGACCTTTGCATAGGAGCACGTATAGTAGCCTAACAGCGTGCTCAATTTGGGAAGAAATTTACCAAAATAGTTCAGGAACCTCAGGAACGAACGCAGCTCCTTCGTGTTACGGGGTCTGGGTGCTCTCTGGATCGCTTCCGTTTTGGATGCAGTAGGTCTGATCCCGTCTGCTGCTACCCTCCTCCCCAGGAATTCTACCTCTGGAGCTACGAAGACGCACTTCGCCTTTTTCAGTCGCAGCCCTACCCGGCCCAGTCTGCGTAGCACCTCCTCCAGGTTGTGGAGGTGTTCTTCAGTATTGCGACCCGTGATGAGGATGTTGTCTTGAAAAACCACCGTCCTTGGAATCGACTTGAGGAGGCTTTCCATATTTCGCTGAAAGATCACGGCGACTGAACGAATCCCGAACGGACATCTGTTGTACTCAAACAACTCCTTGTGTGTCGTGATGGTGATCAGCTTCTTCAACTCACTCGCCAGCTCCTGGGTCATGTAAGCTGAGGTCAGATCCAATTTTGAAAAAAGTTTGCCACCGGACAACGTTGCAAAGAGGTCCTCCGCTCTCGGTAGCGGGTACTGGTCTTGGAGAGACACCCGATTGATGGTGGCCTTGTAATCGCCACATATCCTGACCGACCAATCCGTCTTGACCACCGGCACGATCGGGCTCGCCCAGTCACTGAATTCGACTGGCGAGATGATGCCTTCCCTCAGCAGGCGGTCCAATTTGCATTCTATCTTTTCCCGCATCACGTGCGGCACCGCTCTGGACTTGTGGTGTACTGGCCTGGCATCCGGGTTTATGTGGATCACTACCTTGGCTCCCATGAAAGTGCCAATGCCGGGTTGAAATAATGAGTCAAATTTGTCCAGGACCTGTGAGCATGATACTCGCTCCACAGAAGAAATTGCATTTACATCGCCCCATTTCCAACTCCTCCCCAGTAGTGCGGGACCATCCCCCGGGACAATCCAGAGTGGCAACATGTTCTCCGAATTTTTGTGGGTCACGACTATATGTCTGTAGCTGTGCATCAATCGGCAATAATTTTGGCCTCCTGGCCTTGGACACCCATAACCTTTCGAACTGTTTGATACTCATCAGGGACTGGCTGGCCCCTGTGTCTAGCTCCATTAATACTGGGATGCCATTGAGGAGCACATTCATCATTATCGGTGGCGTCCTGGTATATGATCTGTATATGTGCTCCACATGAACTCGCTGAACTTCAGCTTCCAGCGATTTCCTCCAGTATTCATTTGGCCTCGTAGGGCTTACATTGGGCCCGTTCTCCTCGTACATCAACCTGGCTGCAGGCTTCCTGCACATACACGCCAAGTGACCGCTGACGTTGTGGTTTCTGCAGGTATATTGCTGATACCTGCAAGCTCTGACTGGGTGTTTACCGCCACACCTCCAGCATGAGGTCCCAATGGAGGTCCCATTGTTGGAAACAAAAGGTCCATTACCAGTCGATCGTCTCTGACTGTCTCTGTGACTGTCCTTAAGCGCACAATTAACAGGTGTTGATGGACCCATTACTGGCCGCATTGTCCATTGCGATGGCATGAATCGCCGTTCAGCTAGCCATTGTCTCTGTTAAATTCCCCCTTTGGGTTCGACTACATGCTGGGGTAAGTCCGATTGCCCCTGTCTACCTAGAGAACTGTGTGCCTCGTTAACAATGTTGACTCCCTGGTCGTTTGCTGCATTTGAGCCAAGATTTTTGTCATACATCATTCTGGTCTCTTCCTTCCCTGAGATAAATGTCTAGGCTATCAGAACCGCCGCTTCAAAGGTCAAGTCTTTGGTCTCAATCAGTTTCCTGAAAACCCCAGTGTGCCTGATGCCCTCAATAAAAAATTCTCGCAGCATCTCCGCTCTGCATACATCTGGGAACTTACATAGGCTTGCCAGTCGCCAGAGATCTGCCACAAAGTCCGGAACGCTTTGCCCTTCTCGCTGCCGGTACATGTAAAACCAGTGTCTCGCCATGTGCATGCTGCTCGCCGGTTTAAGGTGTTCTCCGATCAACTTACTGAGCTCTTCGAACGTCTTGACCGCCGGTTTCTCTGGCGCTAGAAGGTCCTTCATCAGGGAGTACGTTCTGGATCCACAAACCGTCAGGAGATGAGCCCTGCGTTTGTCAGCCGAATCCTGTCCCAACCATTCCCTATTGACAAAACTTTGCTGTAGTCTCTCAATAAAGTCGTCCCAATCATCACCAACACAGTACCTCTCTTCTGTGCTGCTAGTGGCCATGCTCACTTGGTTTAAATCCCACTTTCTCGTCGCCAATGATATGTCCTTACTATGCAATATAAATACACACGAGTCCCATACTTGAGAGAAGGTCACTCTATGACCAGTTACCTTTATTACCAAGACCTCAAGTGATGAAGGTGGGTGGAGCTTCCCCTTTTATACCTGAAAATCCAGGTTAGGAATGTCTCCCACAAATTCGCCCCTTGTGGTCAATGTTCTCAAGGTGTACAACTTAGGTCAGCTTATACATGGGTTACAATGATAGTTGAATACATGACAGTAGTGATGGAAGTGCCTCGGTCCTTGCTCTTGTCCAAGAGGTTCGAGGCTTTTACTTCCTGTGTGGACGAGAGCAGGAACTGCAGGGAGGATGAGCAAACTGACCACAGCATCGTAGTACAGGGGGCCATTCAAGTGGGAGAGAGTAAAAAGAAATGTTGTAGTGGTAGGGGACAGTACTATTAAGGGGATAGATACGGTTCTCTGCAGCAGAGAGCATGAGTCCCGAAGGCTGTGTTGCCTGCCAAGTGCCAGGGTTAAGGACATTTCCTCTGGGCTGGATAGGAACTTGGAATGGGAGGGGGGAGATCCAGTTGTCGTGGTCCACGTGGGTACCAACGACAGAGGTTGGACAAACAAAGAAGTTCTGCTCAGGGATTGTGAGCAGCGAGGGACCAAATTAAAAAGCAGAACCTCAAAGGTAATAATCTCTAGATTACTACCTGAGCCACAAGCAAATTTGCATAGGGTAAATAAGATCAGAGAGTTAACCACGTGGCTCAAAGACAGGTGTGGGAGAAATGGGTTTTGGTTCATGGGACACTGGCACCAGTACTGGGGTAAGAGGGAGCTGTTCCGGTTGGACGGTCTCCACTTAGACTGTGCTGGGACTAGGGTCCTGGCAAATCAAATAACTGGGGCTGCAGAGACAGCTTTAAACTATTAGTGGGGCGGAGGATTCAGCTGAGTGAAAATTTAAAAAGTCAAATAATAAAGAGAAGGCAATAGATCAGGGTAGCACTGGGTGAAATGAAAACCAGAGCGTGACAGGAAGGGACAGAATGAATAAACATAAATGTGAATCAAAAAGTGCAGTCAATGCATGAAAAGTTGGTAAAAAAAATGTTTTTAAAGCTCTTTATCTGAATGCACGTAGTATTCATAACAAAATAGATGTGTTGACGGCACAAATGGATACAAATAGATAGCCATTACAGAGACATGGTTGCAAGGTGACCCGGACAGGGAACTAAATATTCAGTATTTGACAATTTGGAGGACAGACAAAAAAGAAAAGGAGCTGGGGTAGCTCTGTTATTAAAGGATGGGATCAGTGCGTTAGTGAGAAACGATATTGGCTCAGAAGATCAAGATGTTGAATCAGTTTGGGTGGAGATAAGGAATAGTAAGGGGAAAAAGTCACTGGTGGCTGTAGTCTATAGGCCTGCTAACAGGAGCTACACAGTTGGGCGGAATATAAGTCAAGAAATAATGGAGGCTTGTAAAAAAGGAACGGCAATAATCATGGGCGATTTTAACCTTAGTATTGATTGGACAAAGCAAATTGGCCAAGGTAGCCTTGAGGAAGAGTTCATAGAGTGTATCCAGAATAGTTTCCTTGAACAGTACATTGCGGAACCAACCAGGGAACAGGCTGTCTTAGAACTGGTATTATGTAATGAGACAGGATTAATAAATGATATTCTAGTAAAGGATCATCTAGGAATGAGTGACCATAACATGGTTGAATTTTATATCCAGTTGGAGGGTGAGGAAGTTGATCTCAAACCAATGCCTGAAGCTTAAATAAAGGAGACTACATATGTATGAAGGTAGAGTTGGCTAAAGTTGTTGTGTATGCAATAAAGGTTCAAACTGAGTACTGTTTAACTAAGCAAATACAACTTTGCTTCTGCTTTATTTAGGCCCAAAGTGCCTGCATCACAAAATGGCTGGCCTTTTATACCAGAGCAGCTCCATGTGCGTGCTGCTCAGTGGCACCATCTGGTGGCTACAAACAGCATGTACATACATACCAATACCCTCCTCTGAGATCTTATCACAGTCTTTCACAGGTTGAGACGGTCCGGTGCTTTACGCTCCCGGGTTGACCGTCTCAGTTCAATTCCAGCCTTGGGTGAATGTGTGGAGTCTGTTGTGGCTGGATGGCTGACTTGTTGGGGGTGGCAGTGGCCATGTCAGGAATTGCAAGTCCATTTTTAGTGAACAAGTCTGATGGAAATTTCAGGTTCACCGATGACCCTTGAGTCCACTGAAGGCTGCTGGTAGGTTGTTTGGTCGTCGACGGTTTCTTCGTCCGACTGCTCTGGCTCGTCTGTGTGCCTCAGCTTTGTTTGATCAATGTGTTTCCTGCAAGTTTGCTCATTCTTGAGCTTAATAACAAATACTCGGTTGCCCTCCTTGACCATGACTGTACCAGCGATCCATTTGGAACCCTGACCATAATTCAACACATATACAGGATCATTAACAGAAATCTCGCGTGACACAGTTGCACGATCGAGGTACCCTTGTTGACTCTGTCTTTTGTATTCAACATGATTACTTAAATCCGGGTGTACAAGAGATAACTTGGTCTTAAGACCTCTTTTCATCATGAGTTCAGCAGGCGAGACCCCTGTGAGTGTGTGGGGTCTTGTTCTGTAACTGTGCAAGACAAGCAGGTCTGCAGTGACCCTTGGGTTACTCTCCTCATGCTTTGCTTGATAATTTGTACTGCACGTTCTGCTTGCCCGTTGAACACAGGCTTGAACAGTGCTGACCTTATATGTTTTATGCCGTTAAGTTTTACAAACTGCTGAAGCTCCTGACTGGTAAAGCATGACCCATTGTCGTTCACACTATGTCAGGCAGACCATGTGTCGCGAACATGACATTGAGATTCTCTATGGTTGCCGTGGACGTACTGGATGACATGATTATGCATTCTATCCACTTCGAATAAGCATCCACCACCATTAAAAACATCTTGCCCAGGAAGGGACCTGAAAAATCTACACGGATCCTGGACCAAGATTTGCATGGCCATGACCACAGACTCAGCGACGATTCTGCTGGTGCTTTGCTGAGCTGTTTGCAGGTGTTGCACTGATGCATGCATGCTTCCAGCTCAGAATCAATTCCTGGCCACCATACTTTCATCATCACTATACCAGGATGTGTGCTGTGTAACTCATGCACAAACTTCTCTCTTCCTTTCTTAGGCATTACAACTCGATTGCCCCACAATATGCAATCTGCTTGAATAGACCGTTCGTCCTTGCGAGAAATGTACAGTTTGACCTCCTCGCACATTTGCTTAGGTATGGCAGACCTTTGAGGATGCAACCCTTTACCATCGATAATATCGAGTCCTGGCTGGTCCAGGTCTTAACTTGTTCGGCCATGATAGGGGTACCTTCACTCTCAAAAGCATCCATGCTTAACATTAAATCTGCCGGTTGTGGCGTTTCCACCTCCGTTGTGGGCAACGGCAACCAGCTCAAAACATCCACATAATTCTCTGTGCCAGATCTGTGGCAACTGACATAATCATAGGTAGATAATGTCAGCGTCCACCTTTTGATGCGGGATGAAGCGTTGGTATTGATACCTTCGCTCTCGGAAAACAACGAAATGAGCGGCTTGTGATCGGTCTCTAATTCAAACCTCAGACCAAACAGGTATTGATGCATCTTTTTAACACTGTACACACATGCTAAAGCTTCTTTTTCCACCATACTGTTGGCTCTTTCTGCTTTAGACAACTTTTGGATCCATATGCGACAGGTTGAAGTTTCCCCAACTCATTGGCTTGTTGTAACAAGCAACCAATTCCATATGATGATGCATCACAGGCCAAAACTAAAAGTTTACATGGGTCATAATGTACCAGCAGCTTGTTCGAGCAAAGCAGATTGGTGGCTTTCTCAAAAGCTCTGACTTGCAATGCGCCCCACAACCAGGAGTCCCCTGAGTCCATCTTGCTCTCCAACCGGTACTCTGTTCTGAGTGCCGGTGAGGGCGATGGTGGCTCTGGGGAGTGCAGCCAGAGCCAAGTCCATGGCACTACGGGTGGCTCAGGTGTACAGGGGTGGAGGAAGAAGAATGGAAGAGCTATAGTGGTAGGTAATTCAATAGTCAGGGGAGCAGACAGGCGCTTCTGCAGCCGCACACGTGACTCCAGGATGGTATGTTGCCTCCTTGGTGCCAGGGTCAAGGATGTCACTGAGCGGCTGCAGGGCATTCTGGGGAGAGAAGTTGAACAGCCAGAGGTCGTGGTACACCTCGGTACCAATGACATAGATAGGAAGAGGAATGATGTCCTGCAGGCAGAGTTTAGAGAGCTATGAGAGAGATTAAAAAGCAGGACCTCAAAGGTAGTAATCTCAGGATTACTCCCAGTGCCACGAGCTAGTGAGTACAGAAATAGAAGGCTAGAGCAGATGGCAGGAGAGATTGTGCAGGTGGAAGGGCTTTGGTTTCCTGAGACATTGGGACGATTTCTGGGGGAGGTGGGACCTGTACAAGCCGGATGGGTTACACCTCAACAGAGCTGGGACCAATATCCTCGCTGGGGAGCAGGAGGTGGGGGGGGGGGGGTTGCGAGTGCTGTTGGGGAGGGTTTAAACTAGCTTGGCAGGGGAATGGGAACCTGAAACTAGATTCAGTAGGGAAGGGAGTAAAGAGGGAATTTGAAAGCAAAAATAAAGAAAGTGAGTTTGAAGGAGAAAGATGCAAGAAAAAAGGGTAAAAAAATAAACTTAAAGGCACTTTGTCTAAATGCACATAGCATTTGCAACAAAATAGATGAATTGACGGCACAAATTGAGACCAATGAGTATGATCTGATAGCCATTACAGAGACGTGGTTGCAAGGTGACCAGGACTGGGAATTAAATATTCAGGGGTACTTGACAATCTGGAAGGACAGACACAAAGGAAAAGGAGGTGGGGTAGCTCTATTGATAAAGGATGGAATCACTGCAATATTAAGAAATGATATTGGCTCAAATGATAAGGGTGTTGAAACAGTTTGGGTGGAGATAAGGAACAAAAAGGGGAAAAAGTCACTGGTGGGTGTAGTCTATAGGCCCCCTAACAGTAGCAACTCTGTTGGTCGGAGCATAAACCAGGAAATAGTGGGGGCTTGTAAAAAGGGAACAGCAATAATCATGGGTGATTTTAGCCTCCATATTGATTGGACAAATCAAATTGGTCAGGGTAGCCTTGAGGAGGAGTTCATAGAGAGCGTAAGGGACAGGTTCCTTGAGCAGTATGTAACAAAACCAACCAGGGGACAGGCTATCTTAGATCTGGTCCTGTGTAATGAGACAGGATTAATAAACAATCTCCTAGTAAAGGGTCACCTCAGAATGAGTGATCATAGCATGATTGAATTTCAAATTCAGATGGAGGGTGAGAAAGTTGGATCTCTATCCAGCATACTAAGCTTAAATGAAGGAGACTATGAAGGTTTGAGGGCAGAGTTGGGTAAAGTGGACTGGGAAAATAGATTAAAGGGTAAGACAATTGATGAACAGTGGTGTACATTTAAGGAGATATTTCACAACTCTCAGGAAAAATATATTCCAGTGAGAAGGAAAGGGTGTAAGAGAAAAGATAGCCATCCGTGACTAACTAAAGATTAAAGGAAGGTATCCAATTAAAAACAAGGGCATACAAATTGGCCAAAACTAGTGGGAGGACAGAAGACTGGGAAGCTTTTAAAAGCCAGCGATGAACGACTAAAAAAATGATTAAGGACTATGAAAGTAAACTAGCGCAAAATATAAAAACAGATAGCAAGAGTTACTATAGGTATAGAAAAAGGAAAAGGGTGGCTAAAGTAAATGTTGGTCCCGTAGAGGATGAGACTGGGGAATTAGTAATGGGGAACATGGAGATGGCAGAAACTCTGAACAAATATTTTGTATCAGTCTTTACGTAGGGGACATTAACAATATTCCGACAGTGGATAGTCTCGGGGCTATAGCTGGGGAGGAACTTAACACAATCACAATCATAAAGGAGGTGGTACTCATTAAGATAATGGGATTAAAGGCAGATAAATTCCCTGGACCTGATGGCTTGCATCCTAGGGTCTTAAGAGAAGTAGCAGCAGGGATTGTGAATGCATTGCTTGAAATTTACCCAAATTGCCTGGATTTTGGGGAGGTCCCAGCAGATTGGAAAACTGCAAATGTAATGCCCCTATTCAAAAAAGGAGGCAGACAAAAAGAAGGAAACTATAGACCAGTTATTCTAACATCTGTGGTTGGGAAAATGTTAGAGTCCATTATTAAAGAAGCAGTAGCAGGACATTTGGAAAAGCAAAATTCGGTCAGGCAAAGTCAGCATGGATTTATGAAGGGGAAGTCATATTTGACAAATTTGCTGGAGTTCTTTCAGGATGTAATGAACAGGGTGGATAAAGGGAAACCAGTGGTTGTGGTATATTTGGACTTCCAGAAGGCATTTGACCAAGTGCCACATAAAAGGTTGCTGCACAAGAAAAAAGTTCACGGGGTTGGGAATAATATATTAGCATGGATAGAAGATTGGCTAACTAACAGAGAACAGAGAGTTGGGATAAATGGTTCATTCTCTGGTTGGCAACCAGTAACTAGTGGGGTGCCACAGGGATCAGTGCTGGGACGGCAACTATTTACAATCTATATTAATGACTTGGAAGAAGGGACTGAGTGTAACGTAGCCAAGTTTGCTGATGATACAAAGATGGGAGGAAAAGCAATGAGTGAGGAGGACACAAAAAATCTGCAAAAGGACATAGACAGGCTAAGTGAGCGGGCAAAAATTTGGCAGATGGAGTATAATGTTGGAAAGTGTGAGGTCATGCACTTTGGCAGAAAAAATCAAAGAGCAAGTTATTATTTAAATGAAGAAAGATTGCAAAGTGCCACAGTACAGCAGGACCTGGGGGTACTTGTACATGAATCGGAAAAGGATAGTATGCAGGTACAGCAAATGATGAGGAAGGCCAATTGTATCTTGGCCTTTATTGCAAAGGGGATGGAGTATAAAAGCAGGGAAGTCTTACTACAACTATATAAAGTATTGGTGAAGCCACACCTGGAATACTGCATGCAGTTTTGTTTTCCATATTTACAAAAGGATATACTTGCTTTGGAGGCAGTTCAGAGAAGGTTCACTAGGTTGATTCCGGGGATGAGGGGCTTGACTAATGAGGAAAGGTTGAGGAGGTTGGGCCTCGACTCATTGGAGTTCAGAAGAATGAGAGGTGATCTTATCGAGACATATAAGATTATGAGGGGGCTTGATAGGGTGGATGCAGAGAGGATGTTTCCACTGATGGGGGAGAGTCAAACTTGGGGGCATGATCTTAGAATAAGGGGCCGCCCATTTCAAACAGAGATGAGGAGACACTTCTTCTCTCAGAGGGTTGTGAATCTGTAGCACTCGCTGCCTCAGAGAGCTGTGGAAGCTGGGACATTGAATAAATGTAAGACAGAAATAGACGGTTTCTTAATCGATAAGGGGATAAGGGGATATGGGGAGCGGGCAGGGAGATGGAGCTGAGTCCATGATCAGATCAGCCATGTTCTTATTGAATGGCAGAGCAGGCTCGAAGGGCCGTATGGCCTACTCCTGTTCCTATTTCTTATGTTCTTATGTTCTTATGTTGCCTTTTCTCAATAGCATGTGCAGTGGTTCAAGTAAGGCGCTCAATTTAGGTAAGAAGTTGCCAAAGTAGCTGAGTAGACCCAGGAACGAACGCAGCTCCATCATGTTCTGCAGCTTGGGTGCAATCTTGAATGCCTTGGTTTTCGCATCCGTGGGCCTGATGCCATCAGCAGCAATTTTCCTCCCCAGGAATTCTACCTCTGGTACCATGACGATGCACTTTGAGTGTTTCAGTCTGAGTCCCACATTGTCCAGATGATGTAGAAGCTCTTCCAGATTGTTCAGATGTTCCTCAGAGTCACGACCGGTGATCAGGATGTCATCTTGGAACACGACAGTTCTGGGAATGGAATTCTTAGACTTTCCATAATCCTCTGGAATATTGCTACAGCCAAGCGAATTCCAAACGAGCACCTGTCCTTTGTGCATGTTAATGCACGTAAGTCTCTTCGACGTCTTGCCCAACTCCTGTGTCATATAGGCCGACGTCAATTCCAATTTTGTGAACGACTTTCCTCTGGCTAGCATCGCAAACAAGTCATCAGCCTTCGGTAACGGGTACTGACCTTGTTTCAACACCATGTTGATCATAGCTTTGTAGTCTCCACAGATTCTGACGGTGCCATCACTTTTCAGCAAAGGAACAATGGTGCTGGCCCATTCATTAAATTCGACCGGTGATTTGATCCCTTCACGCTGGAGTCTGATTAAAAAAATGAGAAAAGAGAGGGAAGATAGATTATGAAAGTAAAGTAACACGGAATATAAAAATACAGTAAGGATTTCTACAGGTACATAAAAAGGAAAAGAGTGGCTAAAGTAAATGTTGGTCCCCGAGAGGATAAGATTAGGGAATTAATAATGGAGAACAGGGAAATGGCAGAGACTTTGAACAAATATTTTGTATCGTTCTTAATGGTAGAAGACAATAAAAACATCATAATAGTGGATAATCAAGGGGCTAGAGGGAGGGAAGAAATGAATACAATAATTATCACTAAAGAAGTAGTACTTGGTAAAATAATGGGAATAAAGGAGGACCTGCTGGCTTACATCCTAGGGTCTTAAAAGAAGTGGCTGCAGAGATAGTGGATGCATTGGTTGTAATCTACCAAAATTCCCTGGATTCTACGGCGGTCCCAGTGGATTGGAAAACCACAAATGTAACGCCCCTATTTAGAAAAGGAGGCAGACAAAAAGCAGGAAATTAGAGACCTGTTAGTCTAATATCTGTCGTGGGAAAAATGCTGGAGTTCATTATTAAGGAAGCAGCAACGGGACATTTGGAAAAGCATGATTCAACTTAGCATAGTTTTATGAAAGGGAAATCATATTTGAAAAATTTGCTGGAGTTCTTTGAGGATGTAACAAGCAGAGTGGATAAAGGAGAACCAGTCGATGTGGTGTATTTTGATTTCCAGAAGGCATTCGATAAGGTGCCACATAAAATGTTACTGCACAAGATAAAAGATCTCGGGGTTGGTGGTAATATATTAGCATGGATAGAGGATTAGCTAACTAACAGAAAAGAGAGAGTCGGGATAAATGGGCCATTTTCCGGTTGGCAAACCGTAACTAGTGGGGTGCCGCAGGGATCGGTGCTGGGGCCTCAACTATTTACAATCTATATTAATGACTTGGATGAAGGGACCGAGTGTAATGTAGCCAAGTTTGCTGAAGATCCAAAGATGGGTAGTAAAGCAAATTCTGAGGAGGACACACAAAATCTGCAAAGTGATATAGACAAGCTAAGTGAGTGGGCAAAAATTTGGCAGATGGAGTATAATGTGGGAAAATGTGAGGTTATCGACTTTGGCAGAAAAAATAGAAAAGCAAATTATAATTTAAATGGAGAAAAATTACAAAGTGCTGCAGTACAGAGGGACCTGGGGGTCCTTGTGCATGAAACACAAAAAGTAAATATGCAGGCACAGCAAGTAATCAGGAAGGCAAATGGAATGTTGGCCTTTATTGCAAGGGGGATAGAGTATAAAAGCAGAGAAGTCTTGCTACAACTGTACAGGGTATTGGTGAGGCAACACCTGGGGCTAAATTTTCCATTATTTTTCATGCATACTGCCTACTTAACGTCCATTTTAATGCTGAAATGAGGTATAACGCCCATATATCGCCCATTTAGCCACAAAATGGAAACTGACACCCATTTTTCGGTCACTTATCGCCGAGCGTTACTTTCGGCATGTACGTAACGCTGATAAAAAATAATACTGCCCGCCCACGTTTTTGGGCGGCATCATCAGAATGGGTAAACCCAATGCCCATAATATCGGCAGCGTTACTTTCGGCACGTGATTAACGCCGAGATTCAATAATACCGACCGCCCACTTTTTTTTGTCGTAAACATCACATTTGCTGAAACTAACACCCAGTATATCGCCCAGCGTGACTTTCATCATCTCGCACACATATCGTCCACAATCTCACTCGCCAAAAAAACTTCTGTGAAAAAGTTGAACTGATCTGAACTAATCACAGCGGTGTGGATGGTATTTTTTAAATCGCAGGTCGCTTCATTGAAAAGGCTGCTTGAACTTCGGGGGAGTTTGGATGTACTCTGGAGTTCTTTTAAGGTGATGTGACCAACTGAACAGACATCTTATCATACTGTGGATGATTGGATTTTACGTTAGGTGTCTTAATGGGGACATTTATTGGTTATTGGAATGGGGCCAGCAATTTCTCAGCCTGCCTTGATGACAACACAGATGCTGCAGAGTACAAATGGCACAACATCTAATCCACAGCGTTATGTGCTCAATCTAAGACGTGCCAGACTGATGAGGAGGACTCGACCATACACTTCCCGCACTTACAGGGAGAAGTGGTCTTATCTTGACTTATCCGAGAACACCTGCCTTTGGAGATTGTGCTTCCATAAAATGGTTATCAGTAAGATATACCAGCTCATCAGAGCAGCATGCCAGCACCATCAGGACCACACTGTCTGTCGAAGTCAAGATCACCACGGCACTGTCGTTCTATGTGTCGGGTTCCTTTCAGGCCTCCGCTGGCGACATTTGCACTATATCTCAGCATGCCACACATTGCTACATTAGACAGGTCACGGAGGCCCTGTACGCACGTAGGATGGACTTTATCAGCTTCCCTATGACCACGGAAGCTCAGACTGACAGGGCTCTAGGATTCTACCGAATTGTTAACTTCCCCAAGTTGCAGGCAGCAATAGATTGTACGCACATCACAATGCGGACACCTTCTCAAGACGCAGAGGTTTTTCGCAACCGAAAAGGATTTCACTCCCTGAAGGTCCAATTCGTTGTCGACCACAACCAGATTATTATGGCAGTGAATGTCAGGATCACAGCCTGCGTGAGAGCGCTGTATCTGACATGTTTACCAGTCAGCCACAAGGTCAATGCTGGATGCTTGATGACAAGTGATATGGCCTCGCCGCCTGGCTGATGACCCCCCACTGTGTGACACCCACACCGAAGCCGAGAAGCGCTGCAACGAGAGCAACAGAGCCACACGCAATGAGGTCCAGAAGAACATTGGTGTGCTTAAGCAGCACTTTAGATGCCTGGAGCACTCAGGAGGGGAGCTACAATACAACCCTGATCAGGTAGCTCAATTCATGGTCATGTGCTCCATACTGCATAACTTGGCTATCAGGAGGGAGCAAGAATTGTCAGAAGGGACTGACGATCCACCTCAGGAGAGAGAGGAAGAGGATGACGAGGAAGTGGACGCTGACCTCGGGCCAGACAATCAGGCTGACTATGTAACCATGCCCACGCCGTCCCCTCCAGACCGCAGGAAAGGGTCCGTGGTGGCTACATAGCTGCAAGACTCTTGCGCCAGCAGCTCATAAATGAGCGCTTTGCCTGAAAGAACGTTGCTGTTATTGACAAAGATGACACACTGCTGTGTGTGCAGCTCAGACATCAATGGAGGGCATCACCTTGATGCCAGTTAAAGTTTAAGTTGATTCAAGTTAAGATTAATTCTACCCTTTCATGTTAATGAATCACCAGTGTGTAACGGTGCAGCTATCTGAGACAATGCGCAACAAGGTTATGTTAAATAAAAAACATTTAATCCAACCATTTGTCTGAAATCATAAGTATAACTGTCAAAAACACCCCACCCCCACCCCACCTCACAATACATTTTAGAACATTGACATCAATCAAATGGTCAACATTTCCAGCAACACAGAACACAAATGCAAACCAACAGAGTGGCCCCCTCCCCCTATACCTTTCAACAAATTTCATACACCGAGATGGAGATATAACAAAGCCACCACCTGCGGACATGCACCTCACGTTCCTTCCCCACCCCCCTTCTTCTCCCCACCTCTACCCCTTCCCCTCCTGACTCCACGCTGCCTGGCCGAGGTGATCCTCAGGCACCCTTATTGGGGGGGATGAAGGCAGAGCTGGTGGTTGCACGGATACGGGAGTGGGGGGGGTCCCGAGGTGGGAACATTCTCCAATCCAGAAACAAGATATTGCTCCTGCCTCACATGTGTTGTTGGCACTGGGGGTGTAGCACCTTGGGGTGCAGTGCCGTGCTCCAGGACCACTGAGAGGCCTCTGCCACCAGTGTTCCTGGTTATCGCCTCCAGGGCCTCCGCCATTCGCGGAATGTACTCCGTCATGGTGCCGGAAATGCTGGCCAGCTGTCGGGATATGCCCCCGAATGTTTGGAGGATCTGCTGACGTATGTCAACAGTTTTCCTGGACAAGTCTACATAAGAACATAAGAACATAAGAAATAGGAACAGGAATAGGCCATACGGCCCCTCGAGCCTGCTCCGCCATTCAATAAGATCATGGCTGATCTGATCATGGACTCAGCTCCACCTCCCTGCCCACTCCCCATAACGCCGTTCTTTATCGTTTAAGAAAATGTCTATTTCTGTCTTAAATTTATTCAATGTTCCAGTTTTCACAGCTCTCTGAGGCAGCGAATTCCACAGATTTACAATCCTCTGAGAGAAGAAATTTCTCCTCATCTCAGTTTTAAATGGGCGGTCCCTTACTCTAAGATCATGCTCTCTAATTCTAGTCACCCACATCCTCTCTGCATACACCTTGTCAAGCCCCCTCATAATTTGCTTTTTGATATTTTTCTGCCAAAGTGCATGACCTCACACTTGCCAACATTATACTCCATCTGCCAAATTTTTGCCCACTCACTTAGCCTGTCCATGTCATTTTGCAGATTTTTTGTGACCTCCTCACACATTGCTTTTCCTCCCATCTTTGTATCATCAGCAAACTTGGCTACATTACACTCAGTCCCTTCTTCCAAGTCGTTAACATAGGTTGTAAATAGTTGGGGTCCCAGCACTGATCTCTGTAGCACCCCCACTAGTTACTGGTTGCCAACCAGAGAATGAACCATTTATCCCGACTCTCTGTTAGTTATCCACTTCTCCATCCATGCTAATATATTACCCCCAACCCCGTGAACTTTTATCTTGTGCCTTTTATGTGGCACCTTGTCAAATGCCTTCTGGAAGTACAAATACACCACATCCACTGGTTCCCCTTTATCCACCCTATTTATTATATCCTCAAAGAATTCCAGCAAATTTGTCAAACATGACTTCCCCTTCATAAATCCATGCTGACTCTGCCTGACCGCATTTTGCTTTTCCAAATGTCCTGCTACTGCTTCTTTAATAATGGACTCCAACATTTTCCCAACCACAGATGTCAGGATAACTGGTCTATAGTTTCCTACTTTTTATCTGCCTCCTTTTTTAAACAGAGGCGTCACATTTGCAGTTTTACAATCTACTGGGACCTCCCCAGAATCCAGGGAATTTTGGTAAATTACAACTAATGCATCCACAATCCCTGCCGCTACTTCTCTTAAGACCTAGGATGCAAGCCATCAAGTCCAGGGGATTTATCTGCTTTTAGTCCCATTATCTTACTGAGTACCACCTCCTTAGTGATTGTGTTAAGTTCCTCCCCCCGCCCCCCCCATAGCCCCTTGACTATCCACTGTTAGAATATTGTTAGTGTCCTCTACCGTAAAGACTGATACAAAATATTTGTTCAGAGTTTCTGCCATCTCCATGTTCTCCATTACTAATTCCCCGGTCTCGTCCTCTAAGGGAATAACATTTGCTTTAGCCACTCTTTTTCTTTTTATATACCTATAGAAACTCTTGCTATCTGTTTTTATATTTTGTACTAGTTTACTTTCATAGTCTATCTTCCCTTTTCTAATCATTTTTTTAGTCATTCTTTGCTGACTTTTAAAAGCTTCCCAGTCTTCTGTCCTCCCATTAGTTTTGGCCACTTTGTATGCCCTTGTTTTTAATTGGATACCGTCCTTTATTTCTTTAGTTAGCCACAGATGGCTATCTTTTCTCTTATATCCTTTCCTCTTCACTGGAATATATTTTTCTTGAGAGTTGTGAAATAGTTCCTTAAATGCACACCACTGTTCATCAACCGTCCTACACTTTAATCTATTTTCCCAATCCACTTTAGTCAACTCTGCCCTCATACCTTCATAGTCTCCTTTATTTAAGCTTAGTATACTGGTTAGAGATCCAACTTTCTCACCCTCATCTGAATTTGAAATTCTATGCTATGATCACTCATTCCAAGGGGATCCTTTACTCGAAGATTGTTTATTAATCCTGTCTCATTACACAGGATCAGATCTAAGATAGCCTGCCCCCTGGTTGGTTCCGTTGCATACTGCTCAAGGAACCCGTCCTTTATGCACTCTATCAACTCCTCCTCAAGGCTACCCTGACCAATTTGATTTGTCCAATCAATATGGAGGTTAAAATCACCCATGATTATTGCTGTTCCCTTTTTACAAGCCTCCACTATTTCCTGGTTTATGCTCAGACCAACAGAGTTGCTCCTGTTAGGGGGCCTATGCATTACGCCCACCAGTGATTTTTTTCCCCTTCTCACTACCCAAACTGTTTCAACATCCTTATCATTTGAGCCAATATCATTTCTCACTATTGCAGTTATTCCATCCTTTATCAATTGAGCTACCCCAACCTCTTTTCCTTTCTGTCTGTCCTTATGGATTGCCAAATACCTCTGATGTAAGAATAAAAGTGTTTATTATTGATTAAAGTTGATTCTGTGTATGTATAAATGTTAAACGTGTAGATTATAAGGAAAGGCCTGTTTGTGTTGAAACAAAATGAAAGCCCACAGAACTGTAGCATGGGTTTTGTGTATTGGAAAGGCAGTTAATCTAATCAAGAGATGGCTGAGCCAGGCCAGACAAACACATGTGTGAGGAGAGCCAATAAGGAACTGCCCTGAAACCAAGGTCCAATCGTGAAGCTTTCGGAGGGACAATGGCTTTGAGAGGTTTAAAAGAACTCAGCCAAAGACTTTTTTCTCTCCCTTGAACCAGCCAGCCAAAGGCAAGTATCGTATATCATCGCTTCTCGGCCTTTTGGCTAAGATCATGCGTAACTGACCTGACAGGGGAGTAACCATGACCCCAAAGTGGTTCTCCCTGGATCAGGAAGGTGGTTCTCCTATGCTTTTTGGAAATAGGAGGTGGGTGGGGTGGCTTGACCCATCCACCTCCACGGAGGTGTGTGGGGGGCCTGACCCATCCACCTCCATGGCACGAACCTGGTATTGCAGTACTTCCAGGAACGGTGCAGTGGCTCTAGGCCTTTTGGCTAAGAGCATTGGTGCAGAGTGATCCTTGATGTGTGCAAGGTGACCTCTGGCATTTGTGATTTGACAAAGAATTGGAAAGATTGGCTACGAATTTAAAAAAAAAAAAATATATCACTCTTTATCACACTCATTGTAGCTGTTGTAACTAGAGTGTATGTGCATGTGTGTGTGTTTTTTAAATAAACTGTTCCAATTGTTTTAGAAGAATTGTCTCACTGTCAAATTTAATGCCAGAGATTTAGATATCTTACAATTGGTGGTGAATGCGGGCAACTGGCGAGACAGCTTTTTGATGATTCTTTTGAACAATTGGAAATCTCGGGAGTTGCGATTCTAAACTGTGTTGCGAAGTATAGCTTGAAAGGATTATACGGATGGGGAGAAATTGCGTCATAAGGAGCGGTCGTCTCGATAGTTGTAACTGTTTAAGTGGAGTGGGTTGTAACTATTTAAGTGGGGACCCACCAATAGTTATATTCGAAAGACACAGGATGAAGGGATCGGTCATGGACAGAAAGCCAATAATAAAAAGAAATGTTGAGCTAGTTTATCAGGAGAAGTTGTCCAAAAAGTTCCCGATACAAGACATAGAGAGTTAAAGGCACGGGCATGGCACATTCACGAGGGTCAACCTGTGTCATTTGAGGAGATAGTGAAACTTATCCGAGAAGGGTTAGAAAAGGGAGAGATAAGGCCAAAACGGGCAAACAGTCTCGTGGCATTCAGCGCATTTTATTGTGCCTGGAGAGATGAGGAATTAATGAGACAGGGTGCCAAAGTGATACACGATTTGAAAGAATTGCAAGTAAAAGAGATTCAACTAAAAGAAAGAGAGATTAAAGGTATAAAACAACAAAAGGAAGAAGGCCTCCAACTTGTGAAGCAGTTAAAAGAGGGAGAAATACCACATTTACGACAAGAAATTGATCAATTAAATCACAGTATTAAGCAATTAGAAAGAGGGATCGAACAGGCAGCTTCATTGCTACAACATCAAAGTCTCTCAAACTTAAATACCACAGCAGCCGTTGTTGAAGCAAATGTAAACAAATTAGAGTTAAAAAAATATAAATTCAAAAACTTGAGGTGCCAGCAAGAGATAAAAGATGCTAGGGGGGCATTACTGGAAGTAATTAAGAAACCACATAAGGAGGCAGATCACTCCCAATGCCAACTAGAAATAGCGAGGCTAAAAAGTAAGTTAGGGGAGCAGCCGGCCCTGGTATCTGCAGTAACATGGGGAGCCATAACAGAGACAGCAAAAGGGGATGAGGAAAGATGTCAGTATAATCCCCAGGAGAATGGTGTCGAATGGGATACCGTGGAGACACAAGAGCCAATCTTAGCCGTAGTAACCACTTCTTCGCGATGTAATGCGCACGGCCAATTCACCAGTAACCTTACTGACTCACGGCCCATTCCTGGTACTGACGCCACGGGATGTAGCCACGAATTGGGGCCCATTAATGATGGCGATGACCCACTGGAAGTTAATAGGAGGTGTGCAAATTTCAGGAGGGGTCACCCCGAGTTGGAAGAGAGAGACTTAACATGAGCCCTAAAAGATAATCTGCCAGGAGCAGTCCTCCAGGCTGGCACAATGGCCGATGCACTCATAACCGGGATCCTAAACCGTTTGGGGATTCAAAACTTGAACTTAGTGGCTCTGCTTAATCAGACCAAACAGCGCCCAGAAGGGACCCCTAGTGTTGATTTCTGAATTCTTTTACCTCAATCTGGTTCAGCAAAATTACTGAAACGAATACCGTTTGTGCTTTAAACAAAGCAAGCTTTTATTTAAAAAGCAAATCCCGATCGGGGACCTTATCAGACAGAAGGAATGCAACTCTGATAGAACGCACCCACTTCCTACGGACAAAGTGACATTACATTGTAAAGGGACGATGGTTATACATTTTCGGCAAAAGATAACAAGATAGGGCTAGAGTGACATCCTAGTTCAGCCTATCCCTTTTGATCCCTCTTTCCCTTTGTCCACTCATAAGCCGACCTAAGTATGGTCTGATTTTAAACAAAGACCTTCTGTTAATGTTTCAGGTTAATAACATGATTTAATAAGACCTTGAGGTTTTTCTGCAAGCTGTGGGTTTTGTTTCAATATGTGTTAGTGTTGTAACATTTTGCAGTCTCGAGTCTGAGATGTCATGGCTATTCCTCCATGAATTCTTTGTTAGCTTATACTGTCCCTATACAATTCCCACGTTCTCAACTTCAATGTCTCTATACATTTTTAAACATTCACACTAGAACCTTCAGTAATCGCCTGTACAATATCTATCAACGTACGCAGAACCAGGCACCTACAAATGCTACAGTAGGAAAAAAATCAGGAACAATTTAAATCGATGTTCCTGCCCAACTCCACCCTTTAGTTAAAATCACCCTGGGAATAGCCATAAGGCCCGCCAATCAGTGAACAGATATAGAGACCAACGCTCAAATAGCCTGAGAGATGGTAAAAGACCAGTTAAAGGGGAAGTCACCACCCACTGCAAATAAACCAGTGTCAATGGTGGAGGGATCTCGAATCTACCCCTTTAAGGGACAGTACTTTAATTGTAAGAAGGTAATCCACCTAGCAAAAGATTGCAACAGACCCAGACCAGCACCGAACCATGATGCAATGCATAGATACCTCCGAGGGACGAATCCAAACCCTCTGGGACAGATCAACGATTGGATCAATTGATAACCCTTATACTCACCCAAATTGCCACGGGGAGGATGCAAAATCATTTATCGGTGCACGTAATCGACAATACACACTCATTAGAGAGGCCCATTCCAGGATCGACCCTATGAGAGGGTTCGGCCCCCAAAGATTGGTCGGAAGTGGGGTTCCGACGTGATGGTAGTGGGAGACCAGTAGTCTTTGTTGTCTTAAAAGGGGGCAGACAGCAGATTATGCTTATCGATACTGGCTCAGCCGTTACCATCACCCACACCCCATATCCTGAACACCATGTGGTGGCAGGCAAGGGTTGTATGACCCTTAAACGGTTTAACGGTGATACAACCACTGCGTATACAGGGAAGGCCACTGAACTTCAGTTGGGAGGCCTCACCTGTAAGCTCCCAGCACCTATGCTGATGACCACCCCCGATGGAAAGGGAATTTTAGGGACTGATGTGTTGGATCAGTATGGCACGGTGACAGATTATAATCAGGATTGTGTTTGGATGGGATTGGGAGATAAGGCAGCAGTGATAAAAATTTCAGATGCTCACTCAGTTTTTGCAATTAAAAAGCCATCTGAGTATGACCCTCCAGGGAGTGAAAATGAAGCTGTGGCGAAATTAATTCAGGAACACCTCGTGGTGTTTGCCACATGCAAGCATGACTGTGGAAAAATGGCAGGCGAGGAATCTATTGAGGGACCCCCCCACTCATTCACTAAACAGTCCCCCATCCCAAGGGAGAGTCACCCTTACATCCGAGACACCATAAAATCCCTAGTCGAGCAGGGTGTTCTTAGGACAGGCACTTTCACGACCAATTCACCCACATGGCCGGTTAAAAAGCCTGATAGCAGCTGGCGACTGACTATTGATTACTGAAAGTTAAATTCTGCAACACCAGCCTACTCACCGGCAGTAAGAGAAACTCCCACCATATTATCTCAAATTCCTGCTGGTTCCAAGTACTTCTCGACCCTCGACATCGACAATGGATTCTGGAGTATCCCTGTTAAAGGGGAAGACCAGTACAAATTTTCATTCACATTTGAGGACCAGAGCTATATCTGGACATGCTTGCCTCAGGGGTTCCACAATGCCTCCACTATATTCCACAAAAGAATGGCTGCAATTTGAAACGACTTTTCCCGCCCTACCTGCTTGCTGCAGTACGTAGACGACCTACTGCTGGCAACCGACAGCATGGAGGAGCATCTGTCCCTTTTGCACGAACTTTTGACTTTGTTGGCACAGGCGGGACTAAAGGTGAATTCCCACAAGGTTCAATTAGTAAAGAACGGGTCACCTTTCTAGGAGTGTCCATTTCTCCAGAGGGATCATCCCCCGACTCTCAAAAGATGGAGATGATACAGCGACTGCCATTACCCACTTCGAAAACAGCCCTACGATCATTCTTGAGTTTGGTGAGGTACCAAATGAACTTTTTCCCAGGCTTTGCAGAGTGTGCAAAGCCCCTGTATGATTTAATAAAACTGCAGGGCACGAGGAAGGCAGACCCCTTCCTCAAGCAACAGCTTGTCTCCCAATACCATACTAGCCACTGCACCTGACTCACTCCCATCCCACAGCAGGACACTATTTGGCCCTGGTAACCTTCTACAAGGTAGTATCTACAGCTTGGTGGCCTTCCATGAGGGAGACAATCAACCAATATGTGGCACGATGCCTACCATGCCTGCAACACAATCCTCCCGCATGCACTAACCGAGCCTTGCTTCAAAGCGCACCCCCATCTCAAGGGCCATGGACTCATCTCCAGATAGACTTCATTGGGCCATTTCCACAGGCGCAAGGCAAATTTCAGCATGCCCTAGTGGTGGTGGATCAATTCACTAAATGAATCGAAGCATTCCCCTGCCACTCCAACACCACAATCAAAGCAGCCAAAACGCTATTGAATCATGTGTTTTGTAGGTGGGGAGTACCAGTATAAGTGGACAGCGATCAAGGTTCACACTTTACTGGTAAAATTTTTACCCACCTGCAGGAAATGTTGGGGATAAAATACAAATTACATATTGCTCACCACCTCCAGTCGTCTGGAGGGGTTGAAAGGGGGAACAGGACCCTAAAGTTAATGTTTAAAAAATTGTGCGCGGACCACCCCACTCAATGGGCTAACATGCTGCCAATGTGCTTAATGGCAATGCGGGCCACACCTCATAGAACAACAGGGGTCTCCTCATATCAGGCCATGATGGGGAGGCTCATGAGAACGCCAGGCCAGCTAACACTAACAGGGATGAGTCCCCTGACAATGAAAACATGTAGTTCCAAGTGGCTGGAACAAGTCACACCGATCAGATCAATCAATTTGTGGCCACCAAATTGGGGAAGTCAAGAAGACAAATTAAAAGGTACTTTGACAAGAAAATACGTCCCTTTGAATACGAGGTGGGAAGACTCAGTAATGATTCCAAATTATGGGAAAAAGAAGCTGCCTTTGAGCCCAGGTGGTGGGGACTGCATAAGATTATAGACCAATTGAACCCCGCGGTTTATTTGATTCAGTTACCGGGGAAGAAGGGCATTAAGTACAAGAAGTGGTTTCACATTAATCAGTTAAAAACTGCCAAAGGGTAAATACTGCACTGATCTTGTTTCTCACAGACCATGTTATAGATCCTCACAATTGTCAGGACAATACCGGCCATAGCCGAGGCCGAGTTGAAGATGGAGAAGCGGGAGCTGCAGCATGACTCACGAACATCATCAATCATCAATGTGCTTTGAGAAACATAGAAACAGAAAATAGGTGCAGGAGTAGGCCATTCGGCCCTTCTAGTTTGCACCGCCATTCAATGAGTTCATGGCTGAACATGCAACTTCAGTACCCCATTCCTGCTTTCTCGCCATACCCCTTGATCCCCCTAGTAGTAAGGACTTCATCGAACTCCTTTTTGAATATATTTAGTGAATTGGCCTCAACAACTTTCTGTGGCAGAGAATTCCGCAGGTTCACCACTCTCTGGGTGAAGAAGTTTCTCCTCATCTCAGTCCTAAATGGCTTACCCCTTATCCTTAGACTGTGACCCCTGGTTCTGGACTTCCCCAACATTGGGAACATTCTTTCTGCATCTAACCTGTCTAAACCCATCAGAATTTTAAACGTTTCTATGAGTCCCCTCTCATTCTTCTGAACTCCAATGAATACAAGACAAGTTGATCCAGTCTTTCTTGATAGGTCAGTCCTGCCATCCCGGGAATCAGTCTGGTGAACCTTCGCTGCACTCCCTCAATAGCAAGAATGTCCTTCCTCAGGTTAGGAGACCAAAACTGTACACAATACTCCAGGTGTGGCCTCACCAAGGCCCTGTACAACTGTAGCAACACCTCCCTGCCCCTGTACTCAAATCCCCTCGCTATGAAGGCCAACATGCCATTTGCTTTCTTAACCGCCTGCTGTACCTGCATGCCAATCTTCAATGACTGATGTACCATGACACCCAGGTCTCGTTGCACCTCCCCTTTTCCTATCTGTCCCCATTCAGATAATAGTCTGTCTCTCTGTTTTTACCACCAAAATGGATAACCTCACATTTATCCACATTATATTTCATCTGCCATGCATTTGCCCACTCACCTAACCTATCGAAGCGAAGGTGTACCGTAGATACGGGAAGGGGAGAGTCTCCGCTAGAGATGTGTTTGGCCTATAATAAATCCCCTGCGTGGCCTACACCTTACGAGGTGGGAACCAAGTCAGGCCATCCAATTTTCTCTCTCTCCCTCACAATGTTATTATATGTGATCCCTGAGGAGATAAACCATATGAGGGGTCAATAAGGATATTTCCCCCTCAAGGTGGGGAGTTTGCAAGAATAAAAGTATTTATTAATGATTAAAATTGATTCTGTGTATGTATAAATGTTAAAAGTGTAGATTAAAAGGAAAGACCTGTTTGTGTTGAAACAAAATGGAAGCCCCCAGAGCTGCAGCATAGGTTTTGTGTATTGGAAAGGCAGTTAATCTAATCAAGAGATAGCTGAGCCAGACCAGACAGCCACATGTGTGAGGAGAGCCAATAAGAAACTGCCTTGGAACCAAGGTCCAATCATGAGGCTTTCGGAGGGACAATGGCTTTGAGAGGTTTAAAAGAACTCGGCCAAAGACTTTTCTCTCTCTCTTGAACCAGCCAGCCAAAGGGAAGTAACGTATATTACTCTTTATTATAACCTCATTGTAGCTGTTGTAACTAAAGTGTATGTGCATGTGTGTGCGATTTTTTAATAAACTGTTCCAATTGTTTTAGAAGAATTGTCTCACTGTCAAATTTAATGCTAGAGATTTAGAAATCTTACAATGAATATTTAATTCCCAGTCCTAGTCATCTTGCAACTATGTCTCTGTAAGGCTTATCAGATCATACCCATTTGTCTCAATTTGTGCCGTCAACTCATCTATTTTGTTACAAATGCTACGCGCATTTAGACAAAGTGCCTTTAAGTTTGTATTTTTTTATCCTTTTTTCAGCTTGTTTCCTCTCCTTCAAACTCACTTTCTTTATTTTTTCTTTCTAATTCCAACTTTTCTCCCCTCCTTACTGAATCTACTTTCAGGTTCCCATCCCCCTGCCAAGCTAGTTTAAACCCTCCCCAACAGCACTAGCAAAACCCCCCGTGAGGATATTGATCCCAGCTCTGTTGAGTTGCAACCCGTCCGGCTTGTACTGGTCCCACCTCCCCCAGAAGCGGTCCCAATGCCTCAGGAAACTAACGCCCAAAGAAAAGTCAAAGATAGAACTCAGAGTTTACTCAGGAGAGCAAATCCCTGTGGTAGAACATATCACCGTAACGGTGAAATACATGAATTAGTTTCAGTGCTTGCCTCTCTTAATAATGGCAGGAGACAAGCCTGCTTTAATAGGTAGAAATTGGTTGGGATCACGAAAGATGTGTTGAAACGAGATTTGCATCGAAAGATGATGTCATCAAGCAGTATCCGAAGGTATTCCATGAAACAGGCAGTCTGATCCAAGGTTTCAAGGTGAGTGTCAGGGTACATAAGAACATAAGAAATAGGAACAGGAGTAGGCCATACGGCCCCTCGAGCCTGCTCCGCCATTCAATAAGATCATAGCTGATCTGATCATGGACTCAGCTCCACTTCCCCGCCTGCTTCGCATAACCCCTTATCCCCTTATCGTTTAAGAAATTGTCTATTTCTGTCTTAAATTTATTCAATGTCCCAGCTTTCACAGCTCTCTGAGACTGCAAATTCCACAGATTTGCAACCCTCTGAGAGAAGAAATTCCTCCTCATCTCTGCCTTAAATGGGCGGCCCCTTATTCTAAGATCATGCCCTCTAGTTCTAGTCTCCCCCATCAGTGGAAACATCCTCTCTGCATCCACCTTGTCAAGCCCCCTCATAATCTTATACGTTTCGATAAGATCACCTCTCATTCTTCTGAACTCCAATGAGTAGAGGCCCAACCTACTCAACCTTTCCTCATAAGTCAACCCTCTCATCCCTGGAATCAACCTAGTGAACCTTCTCTAAACAAAGCAAGTATATCCAATTCGTAAATATGGAAACCAAAACCATGCAATATTCCAAGTGCATCAATACCTTGTATAGCTGTAGCAAGACTTCCCTACTTTTATACTCCATCCCCTTTGCAATAAAGGCCAAGATACCATTGGCCTTCCTGAGCACTTGCTGTACCTGCATATCCTTTTGTGTTTCATGCACAAGTACCCCCAGGTCCCGCTGTACTGTGGCACTTTGCAATTTTTCTCCATTTAAAAAATAACTTGCTCTTTGATTTTTTTCTGCCAAAGTGCATGAGCTCACACTTGCCAACATTACACTCCATCTGCCAAATTTGTGCCCACTCACTTAGCCTATCTATGTCCTTTTGCAGATTTTTTGTGTCCTCCTCACACATTGTTTTTCCTCCCATGTTTGTATCATCAGCAAACTTGGCTACGTTACACTTAGTCTCAAGTCGTTAATATAGATTGTAAATAGTTGGGATCCCAGCACTGATCCCTGTGGCAACCCACCCATGAACCATTTATCCCAACCCTCTGTTTTCTGTTAGTTAGCCAATCCTCCATCCATGCTAATATATTGCCCCCAACCCCGTGAACTTTTATCTTGTGCAGTAATCTTTTATGTGGCACCTTGTCAAATGCCTTCTGGAAGTCCAAATACACCACGTCCCCTGATTCCCCTTTATCCATCTTGTTCATTACATCCTCAAAGAACTCCAGAAAATTTGTCAAACGTGACTTCTATTGTGTATGGAGAAAGAATCAGACTGAACAATGTGAGCTCAAAGTAAAGTGTGACCTTAGTCTTTTATTGCAGGGTCTCCAGTGTGCCTCTCCAACCTGTGAAGCCTCCTTAAATACCTGTGCTCCCAAGGGATTATGGGATCCTTTGGGACTCCAGGGGATGAGCCCTCTGGTGGCTGTACAGAGTAAATACAAGTTTACCTTAATAACAACTTCCCCTTCATACATCCATGCTGACTCTGCCTGACCGATTTTGCTTTTCCAAATGTCCTGCTACTGCTTCTTTAATAATGGGCTCCAACATTTTCCCAACCACAAATGTTAGGCTAACTGGTCTATAGTTTCCTGCTTTTTGTGTGTCTCCTTTTTTAAATAGAAGGAAGCTAGATAAGTTTGCTGCAAGCCATGTCCCGTAGCATATGCACTCAAGGAGAAAGTTGAGTAAGAACTCAAAAGACTAGAAACTGAGAACATTATCGCAAAGATAGATTTAATAATTGGGCTACATCCAGTGTTGTTGTTCCTAAGTCTGATGGTAAGGTAAGATTGCGTGGTGATTATAAAGTAACCGTAAAACAGGTTCTGGAGGGTAATCTACTCAATACGTTGCCAAAGGTAGAAGATTTGTTCACAATGCTGATAAGTTCTTCTCAAAGTTAAATCTTACAAATGCCTGCTTACAACTTGAACTAGACGAGGAGTCTAAGTTATGCTTGACTATAAATACTCATCTAGACCTATATCAATTTAATAGGCTATCATTTGGAGTGTCTTCCACCCTAAGAGTGATGAACCAGATTTTGCAAGGCCTTGAATGGGTAGTATGTGTAATGTCTGTAAGCTTGAAATGTTTGTAGCTTCACACTGTGGATGTGGGCGTATTGTGTACTGCAAGCGCAGGGTTAATAATAAACAGAACCAGGCAGATTTCCGGAGACGTCCGAGAGAGCTGCCTGCCATGTTAGGAGCTGTGTGTGCTGAACTCTGTGAAGATATCACATTTGGTGATTGAGATGGGATTTTTCGGATGATTTAAAGCTTAAATTTTGTTGGTAAAGGATTCAACCAGCTGACAGAGAGACTTTGGAAGTTTCTGTCTTTGGAAAAAAAGCTGCAAAATCTGAGGTAAAATACAGTACACGGTGTGAACAGCTAGAGATTAAAATGGCAGCACCCGCAGGTGTATTGGACATTTGGGAGAATATAGACACGGCCGGGAATGTTTTAAAGCCTTTGTGAATCGGCTAGAAATGTATTTCACTGCAAATAACATAATCGAAGTTCCAGACAATGCAGTCCAGAACCGGGCTGTCTTGGAACGTAAGAAAGTGATCTTCTTATCGGAGGCAGGTCCGGCATGATATTACACTCTTGTAAATCTTATGGTGCCTGAAAAGCCAAAGGACATAACGCTTAATGAGATTTTAATGAAGCTGGAGCAGCAGTATAACCCCAAACTGTTAGAAATTGCTGAAAGCTATCATTTCAGGATTCAGAATCAAAAGACTGATTACATCGTAGCATTAAAAAAGCTATCGATGCACTGTAACTTTGGAAACTTTCAAAACCGAGCATTACGGGATCGTTTTCTTTGTGAGGTGAAAAATGATGCGACCAGAAGGAAGTTATTGATGACGGATGACTTGACAATTGAGATTGCTTGTCAGATAGATGGGTTTGGCCGAACAATATTCCCGAGAATTAAATAATGATTACGGTCGTCAGCCAACCGAGGTAAATCACCTGCAGGTTCAAAGTAAAAGATGGGCATGGCCGAAAGACTCAGAAACTGGAAATTCTACCAGAGCGCGAAGTTGTGCTATAGGTGCCTGGGACAACACATTGCTCAAAGTTGTCCATACGTGAGGCAGAGTGTTTCTTCTTGCGAAGGCATGCCGACTTAAGGGTAAACTAGCAAACAAAGCTATCAGTCCAGCGTTCAAAGCTATGAGTAGAAATCCCAAGAGACTACATAGCATGGAAGAACAACAACAGGACGAGGAGATGTTAGAGTTACACGTCATCAGGGGCATGAGGTTAACGGACAGTGATTCGGAACGCATCAAAATCCACATAGATATTGCGGGATTCAAGATACCAATGGAAATTGACATGGGTGCATCCGTGAGTGTAGTACCGGAGTCACTGTACCTCGAAAAATTGCATGATTTTCAACTGGAGAAATCCAAGCTAGAACTGCGAGGCTACTCGGGAGAGAAAATTCCTGTGGTAGGTTGTATCACCGTAGCGGTGAAATATAAAGATCAATTTCACAACTTGCCTCTAATAGTAGTGAAAGGAGACAAGCCTTCCTTACAAGGAAGAAATTGGTTGAGTTCACTGAAGCTGGATTGGAGTAAGATTTTCTGTGTGGAAGCAAGATTTTCATCAACAGATGAGGTTATCAAGCAGTATCCGAAGGTGTTCTGCGAAACGGGCAGTCTGATCCAAGTCTTCAAGGCGAGTGTCAGGGTACAGAAGGACGCTAGATCAGTTTACGACATGCCACGTTCCGTATCATATGCACTCGAGGAGAAAGTTGAGCAAGAACTCAAAAAACTAGCGATTGAGAACATTATTTGTAAGATAGAGCGATGTAATTGGGCTACACCCATTGTTGTTGTACCTAAGTCCGATGGTACGGTAAGATTGTGTGGTGATTATAAAGTAACCGTAAACCAGGTTCTAGAGGGTAATATCCCCAATACATTGCCGAATATAGAAGATTTGTTGACAACCCTGACAGGTGGTCAGATCTTCTCAAAACTGGATCTAACGAATGCCTACTTACAGCTTGAACTAGATGAGGAGTCCAAGTCATGTTTGACTATAAACATTCATCTAGGCCTATATCAATTTAATAGGCTACCGTTTGGAGTGTCTACCGCGCCTGCCATATTCCAAGGAGTGATGAACCAGATTTTGCAAGATATTGTGTTATTTAGATGACATACTAATTTCAGCACCAAATAGGCAAGTCCATAATAACATATTGAATGAAGTCCTCAAATGGCGAGAGAAGCACAGAATGCGAGTGTCTGCTCGTAAGTGTGAGATTTTAAAAACTCAGTGGAGTACTTAGGGTACAGAGTAGACAAAGATGGTTTACATCCAACCATGGAAAAATTGGATGCAATTAGAAATGCACCCACTCCCAGGAATGTCACTGAACTTTGTTCATTCTTGGGTCTTTTGAACTATTATGGGAAGTTCCTACCAAATTTGGCTACAGTATTACATCCAATGAATGAACGTTTGAAAAAACAGGTCCATTGGAAGTGGTCAAAATAATGCAATACAGCATTCAAGGAGTGTATTAAGGAAATTGGTAGAGAGCACCATGTTAGTTCACCATGACATATCTAAGGAGATTAAGCTAGCATGTGATGCCTCCCCATATGTAGTTGGGGCAGTAATCTCTCATGTATTAAGTAGTGGGGAGGAGAGACCAATTGCTTTTGCTTCACGCACTCTCAGTGCCAGTGAGAGTAATTATGCGCAAATTGAAAGGGAAGCTTTGGCATTAATTTTTGGGATCAAGAAGTTTCACAAATACTTGTATGGTCATAAATTTACCATCGTTACGGACCATAAGTCCCTGACAACAATCCTCCATCCAAAGTCCCCAGTTCCAACATTAGCTGCAGCCCGAATGCAGAGATGGGCTTTGATTTTGTCAGCATATACATATGATATTGAATACAGACGATCAGCTGATCACAGTAATGCTGATGCAATGTCTAGATTGCCTTCCCCATCACAAGTTACACCCGATAGGGAAGAAGTGTTTTATTTTTCATACATTGATGAACTACCAGTCACAGCTGAAGAGATTGGTAGAGCAACCAAACGTGACCCAGTGATGTCAAAAGTGTATGAGTATATTGCAAATGGATGGCCAAACCAGGTAACAGACAACGATACACATCCATTCTTCATTCGTAGGAATGAATTATCAGCCGATAAGGATTGTATCATGTGGGGTGCATGAGTGGTTATACCAAATAAATTCAGGTCCAAATTATTAGGAGACCTCCATGACCAGCACCTGGGAATGTGTTTGACCAAGAGTTTTGCACGCAGTTATTTATGGTAGCCAGGTCTTGATAAAGATATAGAGTACATCGTGAGTCAGTGTATGACATGTCAATCGGTAAGCAAGCAACCACCACCAGTAGCATTACAACCATGGAAATGGCCTCCCAGGGTGTGGCAAAGGCTACATATTGATTTTGCTGAGTTAGAAGACAACAATTGTTCATTGTGATTGATAGCCATTCGAAGTGGATTGAGGTGTTTCCAATGTGGAAAATAACAAGTAAAACATTGGACATTTTACAAAACTTATTTTCTTCATTTGGCCTCCCTGAAGAAATTGTTTCGGATAATGGACCACAATTTCATTCAGAAGAATTTGCACAATTCACGAGCAAAAATGGTGTGAAACATACCAAGGTTCCACCATACCATCCTGCTTCGAATGGTGCAGCAGAGCGCACTGTACAAATTGTAAAACGTGCCCTCATAAAACAAATGTTAGATCCAAATCCAAGGAAACGACAGTTGTCATTGGATAACAAATTGGCTAATTTTTTGATTACATATCGAAATACTCCTCATACAGCTACTGGTAGAACACCAGCAGAGTTGTTTCTCAAACGACAGCCACGAACCAGATTCTCATTGTTAAAACCCAATTTGGCATAGTCCATAGAAGAGACACAATTAAGACAGAAAGAGAATCATGATAGAGGTAGAGTAAAAGAGAGAAGTGTGCAATTAAACTAGAAGGTGAGAGTTAAGAACCAGCACCATAAATGGTTAAAGTGGTTACCAGGAAGAGTGGTGAAGATATGTGGTCCTCACACATATTTGGTAAAGATGTTTGATAATGGACAGGTTAGGTTTGTTCATATTGATCATATTTTACCTACATGGAAGGAGTTGAAGTTGGGAATGATTCAATTATTTCTGACTCATCAGATAGTTTTGATATTCCAATAGCAAATCCTAAATCCAATGTACTTGAAACAAATCCAGGAGAGAATCAGAATGAAAGTCTGAGTCCGAATCAGGAAAACAAAGAGCCTGAAGTTAGGGTGAGTTCAAATGAAAATCAAGGAAATTCCGTGGAGGAAAACGTTCCTCAGGATGAGCCTCGAATGAGTTTAGATTCAACACCATGTTTGGAAGGTTCTGTTTGAGAGCGAAGGTATCCTTTTCGAAACAGAAAACAAGTGGTAAAGTTAAATTTGTAAATATGAAAAAAAATAAGTTTATATCCTGTGTTATGTATAAACATGAAAGTTATGTATGATGTTTGTTATAATGGCGTCTTCATTAAGGAGGGAGCAGTGTCATGTCTGTCAGCTTGTAATGTTTTTGGCTCCACACTGTGGATGTGGACGTATTGTGTACTGCAAGTGCAGGGTTAATAATAAACAGAACTAGGCAGAGTTCCGGAGACTTCCGAGAGAGCTGCCTGCCATGGTAGGAGCTGTGTGTGCTGTGCTCTGTGAAGATATCACAGTATGTTATTTAGATGACATACTAATTTCAGCACCAAACAGGCATATCCATAATAACATCTTGAATGAAGTGCTCAAATGGCTAGAGAAGCGTAGAATGTGAGTGACTGCTCTCACAAGTGTGAGTTATTTCAAAACTCAGTGGAGTACTTCGGGTACAGAATAGACAAAGATGGTTTACATCCAACCAAGGGAAAGCTGGATGTAATCAGAAATACACCCACTCCCAAGAATTTCACTGAACTTCGATCCTTTTTGTGTCTCTTGAACTATTATGGGAAGTTCTTACCAAATTTGGCTGCAGTGTTGCATCCAATGAATGAGCTGTTGGAAAAACAGGTCCATTGGAATTGGTCAGAAGAATGCGAAACAGCATTCAAAGAAAGTAAAAGCCAGTTGGTAGACAGTACCATGTTAGTTCATTGCGACGTATCTAAGGAGATCAAGCTACCATGTGATGCCTCTTTGTATAGAGTTGGGGCAGTGATCTCTCATGTACTAGTTAGTGGGGAGGAGAGACAAATTGCTTTTGCTTCATGCACTCTCAGTGCCAGTGAGCGTAATTATGCGCAGATCGAAAGAGAAACTTTGGCATTGATTTTTGGGGTCAAAAGTTCCACAAATACTTGTATGGTCATAAGTTTACCATAATTGCTGAACATGAGCCTCTGACAGCAATCCTCCATCCAAAATCCCCAATTCCAACCTCAGCTACAGCCCGAATGCCGAGATGGGCTTTGATTTTGTCAGCATATATGTATGACATTGAGTATAGATGATCTGCTGTTCACATTTATGCTGATGCTATGTCCAGGTTGCCATTCCTATCACAAGTTACATCCAATAGAAAAGAAGTGTTCAATTTTTCAGACAATGAGGAACTGCCAGTCACAGCTGAAGAGATTGGTAGAGCAACCAAATGTGAAGCAGTTACGAAAAAGGCTGGCCAAACCAGATATCAGAGAAAGATATTCATCCATACTTCATTCATCGGAATGAATTATCAGTGGATAAAGATTGTATCATGTAGGGTCTCAAATAAGTTCAGGTCCAAATTTTTTGGAGATCTTCATGACCAGCACCTGGGAATGTGCTTGACCAAGAGTTTTGTACGAATTTACTTATGGTGGCCAGGTTTAGATAAAGATATAGAGTACATCATTAGTCAATGTACAACATGTCAATCGGTAAGCAAGAAACCACCATCAGTACCATTACAGCCACAGAAATAGCCTCCCAGGGAGTGGCAAAAGTTACATGTAGCTTTTGCTGAGGTAGAAGGACAAAAATTGTTCATTGCCATTGATAACCATTTGAAGTGAGTAGAGATGTTTCCGATGCGGAAAATAACAAGAAAAACACTAGACAATTTGCAAAGATTGTTTTCTTCATATGACCTTCCAGAAAAGTTGCGTCTGATAATGGGCTGCAATTTTGTTGAAAAGAATTTGCACAGTTCATGAGCAGAAATGGTGTGAAACATATTAATGTTCCACCGTAACACCCTGCATCAAATGGTGTAACAGAGCGCACATTATAAATTGTAAAAAGTGCCCTCATCAAACAAATGTTGGATCCAAATCCAAAGAAACGGCAGTTGTGGTTAGAACATAAGAACATAAGAATTAGAAACAGGAGTAGGCCATCTAGCCCCTCGAGCCTGCTCCGCCACTCAACAAGATCATGGCTGATCTGGCCGTGGACTCAGTTCCACTTACCCGCCCGCTCCCCATAACCCTGAATTCCCTTATTGGTTAAAAATCTATCTATCTGTGATTTGAATACATTCAATGAGCTAGCCTCAACTGCTTCCCTGGGCAGAGAATTCCACAGATTCACAACCCTCTGGGAGAAGAAATTCCTTCTCAACTCAGTTTTAAATTGGCTCCCCCGTATTTTGAGGCTGTGCCCCCTTGTTCTAGTTTCCCCGACCAGTGGAAACAACCTCTCTGCCTCGATCTTGTCTATCCCTTTCATGATTTTAAATGTTTCTATAAGATCACCCCTCATCCTTCTGAACTCCAACGAGTAAAGACCCAGTCTACTCAATCTATCATCATAAGGTAACCCCCTCATCTCCGGAATCAGCCTAGTGAATCGTTTCTGTACCCCCTCCAAAGCTAGTATATCCTTCCTTAAGTAAGATGACCAAAACTGCACGCAGTACTCCAGGTGCGGCCTCACCAATAACCTGTACAGTTGCAGCAGGACCTCCCTGCTTTTGTACTCCATCCCTCTCGCAATGAAGGCCAACATTCCATTCGCCTTCCTGATTACCTGCTGCACCTGCAAACTAACTTTTTGGGATTCATGCACAAGGACCCCCAGGTCCCTCTGCACCGCAGCATATTGTAATTTCTTCCCATTCAAATAATATTCCCTTTTACTGTTTTTTTTTCCAAGGTGGATGACCTCACATTTTCCGACATTTTATTCCATCTGCCAAACCTTAGCCCATTCGCTTAACCTATCTAAATCTCTTTGCAGCCTCTGTGTGTCCTCTACACAATTCGCTTTCCCATTAGTCTTTGTGTCATCTGCAAATTTTGTTACACTACACTCTGTCCCATCTTCCAGGTCATCTATGAATATTGTCAACAGTTGTGGTCCCAGCACCGATCCCTGTGGCACACCACTAACCACCGATTTCCAACCCAAAAAGGACCCATTTATCCCGACTCTCTGCTTTCTGTTAGCCAGCCAATTCTCTATCCATGCTAATACATTTCCTCTGACTCCGCGTACCTTTATCTTCTGCAGTAACCTTTTATGTGGCACCTTATCGAATGCCTTTTGGAAATCTAAATACACCACATCCATCGGTACACCTCTATCTACCATGCTCATTATATCCTCAAAGAATTCCAGTAAATTAGTTAAACATGATTTCCCCTTCATGAATCCATGTTGCGTCTGCTTGATTGCACTATTCCTATCTAGATGTCCCGCTATTTCTTCCTTAATGATAGCTTCAAACATTTTCCCCACTACAGATGTTAAACTAACCGGCCTAGAGTTACCTGCCTTTTGTCTGCCCCCTTTTTTAAACAGAAGCGTTACATTAGCTGCTTTCCAATCCGATGGTACCTCCCCAGAGTCCAGAGAATTTTGGTAGATTATAACCAATGCATCTGCTATAACTTCCGACATCTCTTTTAATACCCTGGGATGCATTTCATCAGGACCAGGGGACTTGTCTACCTTGAGATCCATTAGCCTGTCCAGCACCACCGCTCTAGTGATAATGATTGTCTCAAGGTCCTCCCTTCCCACATTCCCGTGACCAGCCATTTTTGGCATGGTTTTTGTGTCTTCCACTGTGAAGACCGAAGCAAAATAATTGTTTAAGGTCTCAGCCATTTCCACATTTCCCATTATTAAATCCCCCTTCTCATCTTCTAAGGGACCAACATTTACTTTAGTCACTCTTTTCCATTTTATATATCGGTAAAAGCTTTTACTATCTGTTTTTATGTTTTGCGCAAGTTTACTTTCATAATCTATCTTTCCTTTCTTTATTGCTTTCTTAGTCATTCTTTGCTGTCGTTTAAAATTTTCCCAATCTTCTAGTTTCCCACTAACCTTGGCCACCTTATACGCATGGGTTTTTAATTTAATACTCTCTTTTATTTCCTTGGTTATCCACGGCTGGTTATCCCTTCTCTTATCGCCCTTCTTTTTCACTGGAATATATTTTTGTTGAGCACTATGAAAGAGCTCCTTAAAAGTTCTCCCTGTTCCTCAATTGTGCCACCGTTTAGTCTGTGTTTCCAATCTACTTTAGCCAACTCTGCCCTCATCCCACTGTAGTCCCCTTTGTTTAAGCATAGTACGCTCATTTCTGACACTACTTCCTCACCCTCAATCTGTATTACAAATTCAACCATACTGTGATCACTCATTTATTAGGAGATCGTTTATTATTCCTGTCTCATTACATAGGACCAGATCTAAGATAGCTTGCTCCCTTGTAGATTCTGTAACATACTGGATCACAAACTAGCACATTTTCTAATTACTTATCGTAATATTCCTCATACAAATACTGGTTGAACACTAGCAGAGTTGTTTCTCAAACGACAGCTACGAACCAGGTTCTCGTTGCTAAAGCCAGACTTGACACAGTCAGTAGAAAAGAAACAATTTAGAATAAGAAGAAATAGGAACAGTGGTTGGCTATATGGCCCCTTGAGCCTGCTCCGCCATTCAATAAGATCATGACTGATCTGATCATGGACTCAGCTCCACTGCCCTGCTCGCTCCCTATATCCCCTTATCCCCTTATCGCTCAAGAAACTGTCTATTTCTGTCTTAAACAGAAAGAGAATCATGATAGAGGTAGAGTAAGAGAGGGAAATGTGAAATTGAAGCAGAAAGTTAGAGTGAAAAACCATCACCATAAATGGTTAAAGTAGTTACCAGGAAGAGTAGTGAAAATATGTGGCCCTCGCACATGATTGGTCAAGATGTTTGATCATGGAAAGGTTAGCTTTGTTCACATTGATCATATTTTACCTACAGATGTGGAAGAAGTTGAAAGTTGGAATGGTTTGATTATTTCTGATAAGTCAGATAGTCTTGTTACAAGTAGAGTACCAATAGCAAATGCTACATCAGATGTACTGGAAACAAGTCCAAGAGAAAAGAAAGTCAGAATTTAAGTCTGAGTCCAAGTCAGGCAGACATACAGTTTGAAGTTCTCGAGAGTCAAAATGTAGATCAAGGGTTTCCTTTGGAGAAAAACTCTCCTCAGGCTCAGCCTACAATGAGTCTAAGTTTGACACGATGTTTGGAAGGTTCTGTTCAAGAACTAAGGTATCCTCTTCGAAACAGAAAACCAATGGTTAAGTTTAACTTGTAAATATGGCAAAATATGTCCATATATTTTGTTGTGTATAACCATGCAAGTTCTGTATAATGATTAGTTTGTTATGATTACTTTTTCATTAAGGAGGGTGAAGTGTAATATAGAGCTCCACCTAGTGGACTACTGTGATAATGAAACTGCTGATGTAAATAATAAAAGGGTCATGTGACAAGGACTCGTGATAAGTTCCTGTCAAGCCATCTTGTGTATGTGTGTGTTTGTGATGTTGTAAAGAATATATCACACTAACCACCATCCCTTGACATTCAATGGCAGTACCATCACTGAAGCCCCACCATCAAAATTCTAGGGGTCAGCATTGACCATAGATTTAACTGGACCAGCCACATAAATACTGTGGCTACAAGAGCAGGTCAGAGGCTGGGTATTCGGCAGTGAGTTTCTCACCTCTTGACTTCCCAAAGTCTTTCCACCATCTGCAAAGTACAAGTCAGGACGCAAGTGATAGAATACTCTCCACTTGGCTGGATGAGTGCAGCTCCAAGAACACTCAAGAAGCTCAACATCATCCAGGACAAAGCAGCACGCTTGATTGGCACCCCAGCCACCACCTTAAACATTCATTCCCTCCACCACCAGTGCACCATCGCTGCAGTATCTATCATCTACAAGATGCACTGCAGCAACTCGCCAAGGCTTCTTCGACAGTACCTCCCAAACCTGCGACCTCTACCATCTAAAAGGATAAGGGTAGCTGGAGCATGGGATACCATCACTTCCAAGTACCTCTCCAAGTCACAGACCATCCTGACTTGGAAATATATCGCCATTCCTTCATCATTGCTGGATCAAAATCCTGGAACTCCCTCCCTATGGGAGTACCTTCACCACACGGACTACAATGGTTCAAGAAGATGGCTCATCATCACCTTCTCAAGGTCATTTAGGGATAGAGACTAAATGCTGGCCTTGCCAGTGATGCCCACATCCCATGAACGAGTATAAAGAAAAGTCCAGGATAAGCCAAAGTTTCCTCCAATTAAACATTGGGCAGACTGAAGCCATTATTTTTGTTCCCTGCCACAAAATCCATTCCCTAGCCACCGATTCCATCCCCTTCACTGGCCACTGCCTTAGGCTGAACCAGTCTTTTCCCAACCTTACCATTATATTTTACCCTGATTTGAGCTTCTGATGGGAGATTAGCTCACACAGAACCCTGTTAGTCATTCAGTGTGATTGAGATAGTGCAAATCAGGAAGTGGAAACTGCAAGACTATAGTCCTTTACCATCTGATTTAGTATTTGCCACTGGCAGAAACTGGAACAATGGGGTAGATATTTTAACGCCTGGCTGTAAAGCTGCCACTAAAATCAATGGAAATAAAAATTGGGTAGTTTCCGTAATGATTGGCAATCCACAATGCTAGTTTGATGCAAGTTGAAAATCTGCCACCATGAATTTGGCAAATTTGAAATTAGTGTTATTTAATCTAGAAAATACTCATTGGTACTTTGGTGGACAATCATTTGATTTGCTTCAGTTCAAAGGCTAGTGGGTCTTTAGCCAAGCAACCCATATGCAGTCCTCTTGCTATAGATATAATGAGCTTCCCTTAAAGATATTCCTTTTAAAAACACATTTTTCCTGTCTATCTCACATTATATTTAACAACAATTCAAAATCTCACAAATCACTATAGTCCAGACACCCTACCTTCCTTGTTCAGGGATGAAGCTTGTATTATGTAGTAGCAGAGAGGATCTAATACATCCACTGACAAGAATATATGTACTGTAATGATAAATTTCATTTGCAATAGAAAAAAATTGAAATGGATAAGCACTTTTATAATCTAAATGAACAATATTAAAACAATAGCTATTTAAATCAGATTGAAGTGTATTTATTAAAGTTGCTTTCATAAATTTAGATATGTATAAAACTCATTTTCTGTAACAGTGCACAAACCCATTAAAGTACTACAAAATTGCTTTACACTAATAGATTTAATGTGCAAATACATAACATGCAAATGACTGATGATACAGTATTTGATAAATTGTTTCCTGTAAGCCACTTAATACACAGAATGATTTTATGATTCTTTTCAATAGGTTTTGCTGTAACATTGAGGGAAAGCATGGGTGACTATACACTTTGCATTTTAACTATGGGACCTAAAAGCCTATTTATATATTCCCTTTATTTTCTTTGTATTCCCAAATTGCAGTCATTACAATCAACATTGATTCACGCAGTTTACAATTGTAGATAAACTAAAAGATAATTTGCTTTTAAAACAATTTTTGAAAGAATATTATGAGATTTTGGCTGATCACTGTGGAAAGCTTCTTAAAAGTTTTGGGGTTGCCTGAGATATTCGCTCAGTTACAGCGATGCTGGTCACTCTCATAAGTGGTCTGCGCATCTTACATTCAGGAGTATGTCTGTACTGCATAAAATCTAATTATATAATATCATAACCTAGGAGTATAATAATAAATCCTCTTATAATCTGAACTAAATTTCATATATTTCATATGAGTCTTCATGTGCTTCTTCAATCTTTCAGTAGACGGACGAAAAAACACTTTAGCAAGACCAAACTAGATACAAATTACTAAGCTGCTTTCTTTTATAGATTGCAAGTGAACATACAGACTTAAATAGTTGTAAAGAAACCTCTCTTAGTTCATTCAATTTTCTCAAGCCTTTCTTGGGCTTGCTTATTTAGTAAGTTTTTAATCCAAAATTTTTTTGGGGAAAAATTCATGTCGCCAAGAGAATTGCCAGTATCACCGGCAACTTGTGTTAAAGGCGCTGAAAATGGCCACAGCGCTACTGGGCTGAAATTCATGCTGGGGGCTGGTGATGTGTAGTACAGCATTAACTTATCATGCAACGCCCGCGTTAATGGAGGTCTCTGACCCAAAATTCCCATCCACAGTCAGCTTTTCAGTTTCTTACAGCCTCTGGGAGCAAGGCTGTGGAATTCGCAAGGAATTGTGGGAAAGTAAAAGGGCTAGAAATTAAAGGGGCAATGCATTCAAAACTAAGAATTCCAAATGGGGTTCTTCAACACTTAAGACTCAACTCTCAAGAAAAATATACTCCAGTGAGGAGGAAAGGGTGGAAGAGAAAAGATAGCCATCCGTGGCTAACTAAAAAAATAAAGGACGGTATCCAATTAAAACCAAGGACAGACAGAGTGGCCAAAACTAGTGGGAGGACAGAAGATTGGGAAGCTTTTAAAAGCCAGCAAAGAATGACTAAAAAAATGATTAAGAAAGGGAAGATAGATGATGAAAGTAAACTAGCACAAAATATAAAAACAGATAGCAAGAGTTTATATCGGGTAAGATTTCTGAATTTCTCTGGGCTTACATTTGACAGTGTGATGATTCTTTCCAAACAATTAGAAGAGTTTATTAAAAACATAAACACATGCGCATTAGCAGCAGTGATCAGTTATCTTAAAAAGACACACACATGCACATTACCAACAGTTGTCAATTATGTTATAACAGAGCTACAATGAGGTTATAATAACGAGTGATATACGTTACATCCCTTTTGCTGTCTGTTTGGACACACGGCTTGCTGTTTTAGCTGGTCTTCAGGGATGTCTCGTGCCGTGTATCCAAGAGAGAGAACAACCTGTGTGGCTTGAGTTTTTAAATCCCTTAAGTCCATTGTCCCTCCGAAAGCCTCATGATTGGAACTTGGCTCCAGGGCAGTTCCTTATTGGCTCTCCTCACACATGTGGCTGTCTGGTCTGGCTCAGCCATCTCTGATTAGTTTAAATGGCTTTCCAATACACAAAACCCATGCGGCAGCTCTGGGGGCATTCATTTTGTTTCTTACAAAACTTAGCGATACTGGCAATCTGTGGGCTTCCATTTTATCTCAACACAAATAGGCATTTCCGTTAATCTACACTTTTAACATTTATACATACACATAATCAATTTTAATCATTAATAAACACTTTTATTCTTACAAACTCCCCACCTTGAGGGGGAAATATGCTTATTGATATGTTCTTACTATACAGTATAAATGCACATGAGGCACATACTTGAGAGAAGGTCACTCTGTGACCAGTTATCTTTATTGCCAAGGCCTCAAGTGATGAAGGTGGGTGGAGCTTCCCCTTTTATACCTGAAAGTCCAGGTTAGGAGTGTCTCCCACAAGTTCACCCACTTGTGGTCAATGTTCTCAAGGTGTACAACTTAGGTCAGCTTATACATGGGTTACAATTATAGTTGAATACATGACATCACCTCCCCCGCAAAGTCTTATCGGGATCACAGGTTAAGTCTCTCTGGTGGTTTACGCTCCCTTGTAGAGCGCCTGAGTTGGGGCTCCGGTTGTTGGGCGCTGGCCTGAGTATCTGCTGTTTGTGGTGCCTCAGGACTGTCGGAACTGCCCACAGTGACTGGGCTCTCCTCCACTTACTTCCGGTGTTTGGTCACCTGTGGTGGAGTAAACTCTACGTCGTGTTCTTCCTCTGCTTCTTCTATGGGGTTGCTGAACCTCCTTTTAGTTTGATCCACGTGTTTGTGGCAGATTTGTCCATTGGTAAGTTTAACTACCAAAACCCTATTCCTCTCTTTGGCAATCACAGTGCCTGTGAGCAATTTGGGCCCTGCAGCGTAATTAAGGACAAAAACGCATTCCTGTCGTGGTAGTCACATTGTGACTGATGCCTGCTCTCAACAATTTCTTTCATAATAGAATGTATAAGGGATAACCTGGTTTTGAGCATCCTTTTCATTAGCAGCTCTGCAGGTGGAAACCATGTGAGCGAGTGTGGTCGGCATCTATTGGCCAACAGGAGGCATGATAAACGGTTTTGTAGGGAACCCCCTTGGATTCTGAGCATCCCCTGTTTGATTATCTGCACTGCTCGTTCTGCCTGGCCATTTGAGGCCGGCTTGAACAGTGCCATTCTGACATGGTTGATTCCATTGCTTGCATGAAGTCCTGGAATTCAGTGCTTGTGAAGCACGGGCCATTGTCGCTGACCAAGACATCAGGTAGACCATGGTGGCAAACATTGCCCGTAGACTTTCTACCGTGGCAAAGGATGTGCTTGAATTTAAAATGGCACACTCAATCCATTTGGAGTAGGCATCTACTACAACCAAAAATATTTTTCCCATGAAAGGACCTGCGTAGACCACATGGATGCGTGGCCATGGCTTGGCGGGCCAGGACCAGGGGCTAAGGGGGGGCTTCACTGGGTGCGTTGCTCAGCTGAGCACACGTGTTGCACCTGCGAACACAAAGTTCCAGGTCTGCATCTATCCCTGGCCACCAAACATGTGACCTGGCAATTGCCTTCATCATGACAATGCCCGGGTGCTCATTGTGAAATTCTCTGATAAACACCTCTCTGCCCTTCTGGCGCATGACTACTCGGTTTCCCCACAGTAGGCAATCAGTCTGAATCGAGAGTTCATCCTTGCGCCTATGAAACGGTTTAAACTCCTCAGGGCATGCCCCGTACATGGCTACCCAGTCCCCATTCAGGACACATTTCTTAACTAAAGACAGTAGCGGGTCTTTATTTGTCTAGACTTTAATCTGACTGGCTGTCACAGGTGAGTCTTCGCTTTCGAAAGCTTCAACAGCCGTGACCATCTCAGCATCATGCTCAGTTGCCCCCTCAGTGGTGGCTAGTGGTAGACTGCTGAGTGCATCAGCACAGTTTTCAGTGCCCGGTCTGTGCCGAATTGTATAGTCATAGGCGGCTAACGTAACTGCCCACCTCTGTATGCGGGCTGATGCATTCGCATTTATGGCCTTTTTGTCGGCCAAGAGGGACATTAGGGGTTTGTGATCTGTCTCCAGCTCGAATTTCCTGCCAAACAGGTACTGGTGAATTTTTTTTACTGCATATACACATGCTAGTGCTTCCTTTTCTACCATCCCGTAGCCCCTTTCTGCCCGGGACAGACTTCTGGAGGCATAAGCTACCGGCTGTAACTGACCATTGACATTCACATGCTGCAACACACATCCAACCCCATAGGATGAAGCGTCACACGTTAAAACTAGTTTCTTACATGAGTCATATAACGGTAACAGTTTGTTGGAGCATAACAAATTGCGTGCTCTATCAAAAGCTCTTTCCTGGCTGTCCCCCCAGACCCAATCACGACCTTTGCGTAGGAGCACGTATAGCGGCTCTAACAATTTGGGAAGAAAGCTACCAAAATAGTTCAGGAGCCCCAGGAACGAACGCAGTTCCGTCGTGTTACGTGGTCTGGGTGTTCTCTGGAATGCTTCCGTTTTGGACGCAGTAAGTCTGATCCCGACTGCTGCTACCCTCCTCCTCAGGAATACTAACTCTGGAGCTAAGAAGACGCACTTCGCCTTTTTCAGTCGCAGCCCTACCCAGTCCAGTCTGCGTAGCATCTCCTCCAGGTTGTGGAGGTGTTCTTCAGTATCGCGACCCGTGATGAGGATGTCCTTGGAATCAACTTGAGGAGGCTTTCCATATTTCGCTGAAAGATCGTGGCAACCGAACGAATCCCGAACGGACATCTGTTATACTCAAACAACTCCTTGTGCGTCGTGATGGTGGTCAGCTTCTTCGACTCACTCGCCAGCTCCTGGGCCATGTAAGCTGAGGTCAGGTCCAATTTTGAAAAAAGTTTGCCACCGGACAGCTTCGCAAAGAGGTCCTCCGCTCTCGGTAGCGAGTACTGGTCTTGGAGTGACACCCGATTGATGGTGGCCTTGTAATCAGCAAATATCCTGACCAACCCATCCGCCTTGAGCACCGGCACGATCCGACTCGCCCAGTCACTGAATTCGACTGGCGAGATGATGCCTTCCCTCAGCAGGCGGTCCAATTTGCATTCTATCTTTTCCCGCATCAAGTACGGCACCGCTCTGGCCTTGTGGTGTACTGGCCTGGCATCCGGGTTTGTGTGAATCACTACCTTGGCCCCCATGAAAGTGCCGATGCCAGGTTGAAATAATGAGTTAAATTTGTTCAGGATCTGTGAGCATGATACTCGCTCCACAGAGGAAATTGCATTGACATCGCCCCATTTCCAGTTCATGACAGCAAGCCAACTCTCCCCAGTAGTGCGGGACCGTCCCCCGGGACAATCCAGAGTGGCAACCGAATCTTTGTGGGTCACGACTACCGTGGCGCTGCCTAGCACGGGAATGATCTCCTTTGTATATGTCCGTAACTGTGCGTCTATCGGCAATAATTTTGGCCTCCTGGCCTTGGACACCCACAACCTTTTGAACTGTTTGATACTCATCAGGGACTGGCTGGCCCCCGTGTCCAGCTCCATTAGTACTGGGATGCCATTGAGGAGCACTTTCAACATTATCAGTGGTGTCCTGGTATATAGAAACATAGAAACATAGAAAATAGGTGCAGGAGTAGGCCATTCGGCCCTTCGAGCCTGCACTGCCATTCAATGAGTTCATGGCTGAACATGCAACTTCAGTACCCCATTCCTGCTTTCTTACCATACCCCTTGATTCCCCCTAGTAGTAAAGACTACATCGAACTCCTTTTTGAATATATTTAATGAATTGGCCTCAACAACTTTCTGTGGTAGAGAATTCCACAGGTTCACCACTCTCTGGGTGAAGAAGTTTCTCCTCATCTCCTCATCTTGGTGCTAAATGGCTTACCCCTTATCCTTAGACTGTGACCCCTGGTTCTGGACTTCCCCAACATATGAACTGTATATGTGCTCCACATGAACTCGCTGAACTTCAGTTTCCAGCGATTTCCCCCAGTATTCATTTGGCCTCATAGGGCTTACATTGGGCCCGTCCTCCTCGTACATCAACCTGGCTGCAGGCTTCCTGCACATACACGCCAAGTGACCGTTGACGTTGCAGTTTCTTCAGGTATATTGCTGATACCTGAAAGCTCATGCTGGGTGTTTGCCTCCACACCTCCAGCATGAGCTAGAGGCCCCATTGTCAGAAACAAAAGGTCCATTACCAGTCGATCGTCTCTGACTGTCTCTGTGACTGTCCTTAAGCGCACAATTAACAGGTGTTGATGGACCCATTACTGACCGCATTGTCCATTGCAATGGCATGAATCGCCGTTCAGCTAGCCATTGTCTCTGTTGAATTCCCCCTTTGGGTTCGACTGCATGCTGGGGCATATCCGATTGCCCTTGTCTGCCTAGAGAACTGTGTGCCGCATTAACAATGTTGACTCCCTGGCTGTTTGCCGCATTTGAGCCAAGATTGTTGCCATAAATCATTCTGGTCTCTTTCTCCCCTGAGATAATTGTTTGGGCTATCATAGCCGCCGCTTCCAAGGTCAAGTCTTTGGTCTCAATCAGTTTCCTGAAAACCCTAGCGTGCCTGATGCCCTCAATAAAAAAGTCTCGCAGCATCTCCGCTCTACATGCATCTGGGAACTTACATAGGCTCGCCAGTCGCCTGAGATCTGCCACGAAGTCTGGAACGCTTTGCCCTTCTCGCCGCCGCTGCATGTAAAACCGGTATCTCGCCATGTGCATGCTGCTCGCTGGTTTAAGGTGTTCCCCGATCAACTTACTGAGCTCTTCGAACGACTTGTCCGCCGGTTTCTCTGGCGCTAGAAGGTCCTTCATCATGGAGTACGTTCTGAATCCACAAACCATCAGGAGATGAGCCCTGCGCTTGTCGGTCGAATCCTGTCCCAACCATTCCTTAGTGACAAAACATTGCTGTAGTCTCTCAATAAAGTCGTCCCAATCATAACCAACACAGTACCTCTCTTCTGTGCTGCTCGTGGCCATGCTCATGTGGTTTAAATCCCAGTTTCTCGTTGCCAATAATATGTCCTTACTTTCCAGTATAAATGCACATGAGGCCCATACTTGAGAGAAGGTCACTCTGTGACCTGTTACCTTTATTACCAAGACCTCAAGAGACCGACGGTGGGGTGGAGCTTCCCCTTTTATACCGGAAAGTCCAGGTTAGGAGTGTCTCCCACAAGTTTGCCCCCTGTGGTCAGTGTTCTCAAGGTGTACAACTTAGGTCAGCTTATTTATGGGTTACAATGACAGTTGAATATATGACAGGTTTGTATAAGGGTTATCAATTTATCCAATCTTTCATCTGTCCCAGAGGACTTGGATTCACCCCTCGAGAGGTATCTATGCTTTGCACCATGGTTTGATGCAGGTCAGGGTCTGCTGCAGTCTTTTGCTAGGTAGCCTACCTTCTTACAATTAAAGCACTGTCTCTTAAAGGGGTAGTTTCGAGATCCCTCCACCATTGACACTGGTTTATTTGCAGTGTGTGGTGACTTCCCCTTTAACTGGTCTTTTACCATTTCCCAGGCTCTATATCTGTCCACTGATTGATGGGCCTCATGGCTATTCCCAGGGTGGTTCTAACTAAAGGATGGAGTTGGGTCAGGAACATCGATTTAAATTGTTCCTGATTCTTTCCTACTGTGGGTGCCTGGTTCTGCGTACGTTGATAGATACCATATAGGCGATTACTGAAGGTTCTAGGGGTCTCTTCTGGGCGCTGTTTGGTATGATTAAGCAGAGCCACTAAGTTCAAGTTTCGGATCCCTAAATGGTTTAGGATCCCGGTCATGAGTGCATCGGCCGCTGTGGCAGCCTGGAGGACTGCTTCTGGCAGATTATCTTTTAGGGAAGTGGAACAGGCCAAAAAGAGGACTCGTGTTAAGTCTCTCTCTTCCAACTCGGGGTGACCCCTCCTGAAATTTGCCCACCTCATATTAACTTCCAGTGGGTCATCTCCATCATTAATGGGCCCCAACTCGTGGCTACACGCCGTGGCGTCAGCACCAGAAATAGGCCGTGAGTCGGTATGGTTACTGGTGATGTTGTCATGCGTATTACCTCATGAAGAAGTGGTTACTATGGCTTCGATTGGCTCTTGTGTCTCCAAGGTATCCCATTCTCCTGGGGATTATACTGACTTCCTTTCTCCTCCCAATCTGTCTCCCCCTCGACCCTTTCTGCTGTCTCTGTTATGGCTCCCTGTGTTACTACGGATACCAGGGTCTGCTGCTCCCCTAACTTACTTTATAGCCTTGCTATTTCTAGTTGGCATTGGGAGTGATCTGCCTCCCGATGTGACTTCTTAATGACTTCTCTTAATGCACCTCCAGCATCTTCTATCTCTTGCTGAAGCCTCAGGTTTTCCAATTTATATTTTTTTAACTCTAATTTGTTTTCATTTGCTTCAACAATGGCTGTTGTGGCATTTAAGTTTGAGAGACTTTGTAGCTGTAGCAGTGAAGCTATCGTTCGGCCCTTCTTTCTAATTGCTTAATATTGTGATTTAAATGGCCAATTTCTTGTCTTAAATGCTGCATTTCTCCCTCTTTTAACTGCTTCACAAGTTGGAGGCCTTCTTGCTGTTTTATACCTTCAATCTCTCTTTCTTTTAACTGAATCTCTTTTACTTGCAATTCTTTCAAACCTCGTATCACTTTGGCGTCTCACCTCATTAATTCCTCATCTCTCCTGACACAATAAAAAGCGCTAAACGCCACAAGACCGTTTGCCTGTTTTGATCTCAGCTCTCCCCTATCTACCCTCTCATGTATAAGTCTCACCATCTCCCCAAATGAGGCAGGTCTACCCTCATGCAGTGCCTGTGCGCTTAACCCTTCTGCGTCTTGTATCGGGAGATTTTTGGACAACTTCTCCTGATAAACTAGCTCAACATTTCTTTTTATTATTGGCTTTCTGTCCATGACCGATCCCTTCATCCTGTGTCTTTTGAATATAACTATTGGTGGGTCCCCATTTAAAGTTCCAACCCACCCCACTTAAAGAGTTACAACTATCGAGACGACTGCTCTCCTAAGACGCAACTCCCGATCCGTTTAATTGTTTAAATTATAATCGCAACACAGGTTAGAATCGCAACTCCCGAGATTTCCAATTGTTCAAAAAAATCATCAAAAAGCTGTCTTGTCAGTTGTCCGCATTCTCCCCCAATTTTGTAGGATTTTTAAATCTCTCTGGGCTTACATTTGACAATGAGACGATTCTTTCCGATTATAAGAGTTTATTAATAACATACACACATGCACATTAGCAGCAGTGCTCAGTTATCTCAAAAAGACACACATATGCACATTACCAACAGTTGTCAATTATGTTATAACAGAGCTACAATGAGGTTATAGTAATGAGTGATATACATTAAGTCCCTTTTGCTGGCTGGTTTGGACACACTTCTTGCTGTTTTAGCTGGACTTCAGGGATGTCTCGTGCCGTGTGTCCAAGAGAGAGAGCAACCAGTGTGGCTTGAGTTTTTAAATCCCTTAAGTCCATTGTCCCTCCGAAAGCCTCTTGATTGGATCTTGGCTCCAAGGCAGCTCCTTATTGGCTCTCCTCACACATGTGGCTGTCTGGTCTGGCTGAGCCATCTCTGATTAGTTTAAATGGCTTTCCAATACACAAACCCCATGCGGCAGCTCTGCGGGCTTTCATTTTGTTTCTTAAAAAACTTAGCCCATGCTGGCAATCTATGGGCTTCCATTTTACCTCAACATAAACAGGCCTTTCCGTTAATCTACACTTTTAACATTTATACATACATAATCAATTTTAATCATTAATAAACACTTTTATTCTTACAATAGATATATAAAAAGAAAAAGTGTGTCTAAAGTAAATGTTGGTCCCTTAGAGGACGAGACCAGGAAATTAGTAATGGGGAACATGGAGATGGCAAAAACTCTGAACAAATATTTTGTATCAGTCTTTGCGGTGGAGGACACTAAAATTATTCAAACAATGGATAGTCTAGGGGCTATAGCGGGGGAGCAACTTAACACAATCACAATCACTAAGAAGGTGGTACTCAGTAAGATAATGGGACTAAAGGTAGATAAATTCCCTGGACCTGATGGCTTTCATCCTAGGGTCTTAACAGAAATAGCGGCAGAGATTGTGGATGCATTGGTTGTAATTTACCAAAATTCCCTGGATTCTGCAGAGGTCCCAGCATATTGGAAAACTGCAAATGTAACGCCCCTATTTAAAAAAGGAGGCAGACAAAAAGCAGGAAAATATAGACCAGTTAGCCTAACATCTGTGGTTGGGAAAATGTTGGTGTCCATTATTAAAGAAGCAGTAGCAGGACATTTGGAAAAGCAAAATTCGGTCAGGCAGAGTCAGCATGGATTTATGAAGGGGAAGTCATGTTTGACAAATTTGTTGGAATACTTTGAGGATGTAACGAAGAGGGTGGATAAAGGGGAACCAGTGGATGTGATGTATTTGAACTTCCAGAAGGCATTTGACAAGGTGCCACATAAAAGGTTACTACACAAGATAAAAGCTCACGGGGTTGGGGGTAATATATTAGCATGGATAGAGGATTGGCTAACTAACAGAAAATAGAGAGTTGGGATAAATGGTTCATTCTCTGGTTGGCAACCAGTAACTAGTGGGGTGCCGCAGGGATCAGTGTTGGGACCCCAACTATTTACAATCTATATTAACAACTTGGAAGAAGACACTGAGTGTAACATAGCCAAGTTTGCTGACAATAGAAAGATGGGAGGAAAAGCAATGTTTGAGGAGGACACAAAAAATCTGCAAAAGGACATAGACAGGCTAAGTGAATGGCCAAAAAGTTTGCAGATGGAATATAATGTTGAAAAGTGCGAGGTCATGCACTTTGGCAGAAAAAAAATCAAAGAGCAAGTTATTATTTAAATGGAAAAAGATTGCAAAATGCTGCAGTACAGCAGGACCTGGGGGTACTTGTGCATGAAACACAAAAGGATAGTATGCAATGATCAGGAAAGCCAATGGAATCTTGGCCTTTATTGCAAAGGGGATGGAATATAAAAGCAGGGAAGTCTTGCTGCAGCTATACAGGGTATTGGTGAGGCCACACCTGGAATACTGCGTGCATTTTTGGTTTCCATATTTACGAAAGGATATACTTGCTTTGGAGGCAGTTCAGAGGAGGTTCACTAGGTTGATTCTGGAGATGAGGGGGTTAACTTATGAGGAAAGGTTGAGTAGGTTGGGCTTCTACTCATTGGAATTCAGAAGAATGAGAGGTGATCTTATCGAAACGTATAAGATTATGAGGGGGCTTGACATGGTGGATGCAGAGAGGATGTTTCCACTGATGGGGGAGACTAGAACTAGAAGAACTGGTCTTAGAATAAGGGGCCACCCATTTAAAACTGAGATGAGGAGAAATTGCTTCTCTCAGAGGATTGTCAATCTGTAGAATTTGCCACCTCAGAGAGCTGTGAAAGCTGGGACATTGAATAAATTTAAGACAGAAATAGACAATTTCTTAAACGATGAGGGAATAAGGGGTTATGGGGAGCGGGCAGGGAAGTGGAGCTGAGTCCATGATCAGATCAGCCATGATCTTAGTGAATGGCGGAGCAGGCTCGAGGGGCTGTATGGCCTACTCCCGCTCCTATTTCTTATGTTCTTAAACTTGAATTTTCTTCCAACTTCAAAAAATGGAAAAAGTGCTTCAGCACTAACACAAATGGCTCAGCAAGCCAGGGAAGAGGCACCCAGGGTCTCGCTACACAGCACTCCAGGTTTCTGCAGGGGGTCAACACTACAAGACAGGCCCTCTACCCACAGGGGCCAGGAGGCCCTCCAGAAAGAACGATGTTGGACCACATCACTGGGGCTGTCACTGCCAGCAGTGTCAACCCCATCACCTTGCTCCAGTGCCCAAAGAAGCTTCATGGCCTCAGACCACTGGTCAAGGTCAATGACTGCATCTTTAAAAGCTGTCTCCTACCAACTGCATCACTAGCCTCACACACTGCTCAATGTACAACTGCTCCCAACGCCCGGTCCCCACCACCCCCCCATCACTCACCTACCAACAATCTATACCAATCATGAGGCACATCTCCCATTCTTAGCCTCACCTCATCCCCTTGGTGCAGGCTATTCTTGGCAGGAGCATGGCTGAGCCCTTGGCCAGCAAAAGGGCTGAAAGTGTACAAGATGCTGATATCCTCATACGTTATCCTCCTTCTCACATGCACCTCTTGCTTTCTCGCCCTCCCCTCACAACAACTGCACCCCTGTGCCTTCCTCATTTCATACACCCACGAAATACAGCCTTCCTAGCCATGGTTGACCCAGAAAAGGGAGAGGAGAGTGAAGAAGAAGAAGATTGATTTGACATTCCTAGCCACCAGCTCCTCATAATCAACCAGCAAGGCCTTTTGTAGTGTCCCCCACTCCAAGTGAGCAGCCTTCACCAACCATGCTGCAGCCACTGGGTTAGCACTGTGTGACATCAGTAGGATAGGAAAAGGCAAGACAATCACTAAGAGAATGCATTAGGGGGATGAGTTGATTTTTGATGTCATATTGGGTGGATAGATTTATAAAGTTAGATTGGTAATTTTGCTTTGTGGTGGCCTTTATTTCAGCATTGTGACCAAGAGGATGCTGTGATGGTCAGTAACAGAGGGAAGTTAAGGTGTGGGACTAATGTTGAAAGGGGAATTGGGGTTGTAGTTACTAGGATCACAGGCAAATAATTCCATCCCGACCAGAAAGGGGCTGTCTGGGATGCATCCTTTCTTCTGCTTCCTCCTCTTCTGCGTTTTCCTCTTCCCTCTGTGAGCATAAAATGCTGGAAATACGCAGCTGGTCAAGCCACATCTCGACCTGAGACATGAACTCTGTTTCTCTCTCCGCAGAGGTTGCCTAACCTGTTGAGTATTTGCAGCATTTTCTGTCTTCTCAGAGGCCTTCCTTTACCACCCGAAGCCTTTCAAGCATCCAGAAGCACTCCCTACACACTTAAAAAAAACTTTTAACATATATTGCAGCAAGCCACTACTTCAATAAAATTGCAAAGCCCAGTCCAAAAGTTTAAATGCAAAATTACCTGAAAGATGTGTGTGTCCCCTTAAACAGTGCTGACAGCGCCTCTGTCAGTCTGTTTGCACGATGGGTTTATCTGGCACGGTTATGACCCAGCGCTGAACTCTGCACGAGAGTTCAAGTTGGCTGTGGTGATGTTGCCTTGCCACCATTTTATTTTGCAGGACGCTACTACTTACCGGCAGCGCTACCGGCCACCGCTCTTTTGCCACTTTTTGCCGGTAACAGGTGGTGTTAAGCCCCCGAATTCTTAGCCCTTTGACTTTACTTTTCTTTCTAGACAATTTCTAATTACAAAAACTGACTGCCTGTATATCAGTTTCCAATTACCTGCTGAGGCTTGTACCTAACAATCTCTTATTTCAAATCGGACTGACTGATATGTGTGGATAAAATTATCCAGTACTGTTCTGTGTTGCTGCATGCAGCAGAGTTCTGGCATCATCAGCACAGGGGTTTATTTTGTACCCTCCGTGACTATCTGAAAAGTTGTGTCTTTTAACATTAATGCACTTCAGCCTTCTTCAATATGTAGGAGGGTTCTCTGCTTTCTTTAGAAGGAAGATACTGATGTGACATTTCTGTAGGGAACCCACTTGGCCCTGGTTGAGGAAGAAAATCTACAGCTGTTCTGGGTGGGCCAAGTGATTTAAGATGTGAGGATATGATGGAGCAGGTTCCATAGGTCACATCTTCATGCAATTAGATGCAAAAGTACCAGTGGATGGTCCATTAACCACCGCTCTATAAATAAAGCACCTTAACAGACTATGAGCCATGGCAATGCATCTGTTTGGGTCCCACCCATGCACCCACCCTGGCACCTTAGAACAACACAGAGGTATGCTCTCACTTTCAACTGTTTCATGGCCATCAACTCCAACCCTCGCTATCCATCCAAATACTTTTTGGCACCCCTGTTTTGACCATACTATGCATCACTGGCACTTTTAACTTCTTAATTTTTCATATGCAAAACTGAGAAATAAACAGTTAAAAAAAGAAAGCTAGGAATTGTTTCCAACCAAGGTCAAACTTTTTACATTGTAGTTACATCTAAGAACTCTTATTTTTGTGTGTTAAATCTTGTTTTTTAAATGTACAATTAGGTTAATTATGTAACCAAATTGAGGCAAATAAAGTTTCAGGATGGGATACAAAACATATTCTTTTGGGAGTAATTGTGGAAAATGTAAAATAGTGACTTATTGACTTAAAAACCAAGTTAACAGCATTCAGCGAATGAAGCTTGCAATTTTGTTAACTCCCAGGTTACATCCAATTTTCTTTCAGCAGGAGCAGACATGCAGTAACTTAGTACAATAGCAAAATACTGCGGATGCTGGAATCCGAAACAAAAACAGAAAATGTTGGTAACACTCAGCAGGCCAGGCAGCATCTGTGGAGAGAGAAACAGTTGATGTTTCAGGTTGATGACCTTTCGTCAGAACTGGAAAAGTTGGAGTTGTAACGGATTTTAAGCAGGTGCAGAGACAGGGAACGGGGGAGGGGAGGAAAGGACAAAAGTGAAGTTCTGTGATAGGGTGGAAGGCAGGGGTGATTAAATGTTGCAAATGGTGATGGCAAAATCATAAACAGCTACCGCCTGAAAAAATAAGGGCAGAAGTTATGGTCTGAAATTGTTGAACTCGATGTTGAGTCCAGAAGGCTGTAAAGTGCCTAATCGAAAGGTGCAGTTCCTCGAGCTTACGTTGAGCTTTGTTGGAACAGTGGAGGAGGTCGAGGACGGAGAGATCAGAGTGGGAGTGGAGCGGGGAATTAAAGTGACAGGCAACCGGAAGCTCGGCGTCACCCGCATCATGAGCAGCGAATTCAGTATACTATAAATAACAGTCTCCTCTATATTGGGGAGGTTAAATGCAGATTGGATGACCACTTTGCGGAACACTGCCCATAAGAGTGATTTTAATCTTTGGACAGCTGGCCAGTGGAGCACATCAGCCAGCATACAGGCCTGAGCCATTTTGAGGCTCGAGTTGCGCCAGCACAGCCTATTGAGCTGCATGCCTTATGTACATCCTGGGTCTCTGATTTTCATATTAAAAGAGTCGACTGCGACAGACAGGCAGACACCGGACACCCATTAGAAGGTGCCTTCCAAGATGGTGGCAGTCAGAGTGCCAGCATAAATGGGGTCGTAACTGTTCCAATGCCATTTTTAGACAACTACCACCTTGTCGATCTGGCCAACTTAAAATTAGGCCTGTTCAGTTATTTTTCAGGTTGTGGATGCAAGCACACTGTTCATTATGTGTGCGTGTGTCTGAGTGTAAGTGTGATGTTTACATATATATGTTATTTTAACATTCAATGCATACATATTCAATGCATAGTGCATACAAGAAGTATGATTTTACAATAAGTATCTATTACATACAATACACATGCAGCATTATAGTTGCGGAAGGGAATCCCTTTTTTCTTCACACTGTCATCGGAACTTTCAACTTCAGCAAGGTCATGATATAGGCGAAGTCAATGGAATGAAAACTGGGAGAGATGTACAACCCATGGGTGAAATGAAATCGTCTGTTTTACATTACAGCCGAAAGTCAAAATTGGCCCCAAGGCATGTAAGTCAGGGTCCAAACTGGCTCCAAAGCAAGGCAGAGTGAGACTCCCTCCTCGAGGGCCCAAATTTGGCCAGTACAAATTTCTGGCACACTCACCAGAGATGCGCCACTTTTGTAGAACTCCAAGGGCGCCAAAAATCTTCGGGCCGGGTTTGGCCGCTCCCCAGCTTCTCCTCCGTGGTGGCGTAGCGTGGCAACTGGATTCAGGGGTGGAGCCAGGTCCCGGCGCTGAAAACAGTGCCGGGACCTCTGCACATGCACGCTAGAGTGTGCACACATGCGCAGTAGCTCCTAGCCCCCAGAATCTGAGCGTGTGTGCTGCAGGCTGTGTGGGAGGGGCTGACGCTCGCCGCCCCTATCCCGGGCCGAGTGGCCTGCCGCACAAGCCAGCCGCTGCCTTCCTGCGCTGAGGGCTACAAGAGACAGGTTGGTGGGGGGAAGAGTTTTGATCGGCGGGGGAAGGGGAAGAGTTTTGATGGGAGGGGCAGGGGAAGAGTTTTGATGGGAGGGAGGGGAAGAGTTTTGATCCGGCGCGGGGCGCGGGGGTGGGGGGGAGAGAAAAGAATCTTCAAAGGATTTTCCAGTACTTTAATACCTAGCTATCGTTACTAAAAATATACTCAGTTTAATCAGGCTGATAGTACCTACACCCTGTCCAGTCTCGCTACTTGGGATTTTTAAAAAACCTAGCATTCCTATCATAACACAGTCTTTTGGAGGCTACCTGCGCTGATTTCTTAATTCACCGCAATGTTTTTCTGAGCAGACACAAGTGGCCCATATGCTGGCCTAAGTTGGTTTGGAGCAACTTTTAGCTGGCTAAACTTGGTTAAATGGCCAAAACAGGTGTAAGTGGCTGGTAACGCCCCCTTTTGAAAAAAAAACGAAACTTAAAAAAAACATAGAAACATAGAAACATAGAAAATAGGTGCAGGAGCAGTCCATTAGGCCCTTCGAGCCTGCACCACCTTTCAATATGATCATGGCTAATCATGCAACTTCAGTACCCCATTCCTGCTTTCTCTCCATACCCCTTGATCTCTTTAGCCGTAAGGGCCACATCTAACTCCCTCTTGAATATATCTAACGAACTGGCATCAACAACTCTCTGCGGTAGAGAATTCCAGAGGTTAACAACTCTCTGAATGAAGAAGTTTCTCCTCATCTCGGTCCTAAATGACCTACCCCTTATCCTTAGACTGTGACCCTTGCTTCTGGACTTCCCCAACATCAGGAACATTCTTCCTGCATCTAACCCGTCCAATCCCGTCAGAATTTTATATGTTTCTATGAGATCCCCTTTCATCCTTCTAAATTCCAGTGAATATAAGCCTAGTCGATCCAGTCTTTCTTCATATGTCAGTCCTGCCATCCCGGGAATCAGTCTGGTGAACCTGCGCTGCACTCTCTCAATAGCAAGAATGTCCCTCCCAGATTAGGAGACCAAAACTGTACACAATATTCAAGTTGTGGCCTCACCAAGGCCCTGTACAACTGCAGTAAGACCTCCCTGCTCCTATACTCAAATCTTCTCGCTATGAAGGCCAACATGCCATTTGCCTTCTTTACTGTCTGCTGTACCTGCATGCCAACTTTCAATGGCTGATGTACCATGACACCTAGGTCTCGTTGCACCTCCCCTTTTCCTAATCTGTCACCATTCAGATAATATTCTGCCTTCCTGTTTTTGCCACCAAAGTGGATAACCTCACATTTATCTACATTAGACTGCATCTGCCATGCATTTGCCCACTCACCTAACCTGTTCAAGTCATCCTCTAGCCTCTTAGCATTCTCCTCACAGCTCACACTGCCACCCAGCTTAGTACCATTTGCAAACTTGGAGATATTACATTCAATTCCTTCGTCTAAATCATTAATGTATATTGTAAGCCTAACTAACTCACTTACAATGGAGCAAATTAAATGGGGAGAATTGCGATTTTTAAATAACTCCAAAAAAATCTAGTTGCTCCAAAAAACTGGAGCAACTCCTGGGGAAACTTGTGCTCCTACTAATTTGCTTCATGCCTCTTTAGTCCAGTGTCACACACCCTGACTCCGAATTGAAGCTGCATTTACAGTGTAATTGATGCTAAGAAGCAAAGCTGCAAGAGACAGGCAGTGAGAAATATATGCAAAGGGAAGGTATGTGTGCACTTGGAATAGGATTGAAAATTACCGAGAGATCCAAGATATAAGAGGCAGGTGATAGCGCAGGAGGAAAAGTTAGGCTTGCTAAGGAAAAGGTGGGACCCTTACTGGAAAGGGAAAAAATATGATAAAAAGAATCGCAAAAATACAGAAGAAAGTGAGAATAGAAGTCAAATCAGGAAAGAGCATCAGCAATGTGAAGCAGAAATATATTTTTCCTTGTCTACTGGTGAATATCCATTTGATTTCATGCCCTCATTATAATAATCTGTATGAAATGAGAGGGAAATATTAATTAATGTCACCTCCATTATGCTGGTCACATTATTCATATCACTATAATTTACACACTCCATCATTGTGTATGTTAGATTTTCTCACAGTGGCATTTCAAGTTTTGGATGAAACCAAAAGCATCATCCTGCAACTTACCTCACTAATATTTTCTGGTCCAGTAAGATTTGCATCAATAAATTGGCATGGTGCAGGCTGCAATATGGATCATGACACTGATCTGCAATGTAGTCATCAGATTTCACAGTAAATACATTTCCCCCCAAGTTTAAATTTGGGAAGTGACTAAAACAGTAAAATTTTATTTAAGAATGTAATTTTAATATCTTAAACATTCAAACATAATCTTAATACTCCATGTTACATTCTTTTTTAGAATAATGTCATTGTCAGTAGAATAACATTTGGAGTAAAATTAAAAATATAACAGTATCAATGCAATGTGGCCTTTCTCTTTGATTATAGTTAACCTATAATGAATGCATAATTATATGATTGCAAAATTACGCTTTGAACTTTGTCTCTAATTGACAATGCAAAATGTGTTTCTTCTTAGGGTTCATATAATTGTAGTCTATTTCAAACAGACCTTATGCTGAAAATGAACCACTAAAATCAATTTTACATAATCAGAAAATAAGAATGTAGGAGCTAACTAGTGAGAGCATAAACTGTCGAGTGTCTTAACATCTGCTTAAAAACATCCCTATTCTCATGTAATCATTCAGTAGCCATGACATAGCCAGCACTTTGTAGACAATAGGGTGCCTTCAATGAATGTAATCTTCAGAATCACAGTATCTCCAAGGCAGAAAATTAATGAGCAGGAGTTAAATGTCTCCTTTTCATGTGAACAAAATTGGTTTTCAAAGGATTAAGGGATTAACCCAATGTTAGCTCCCTGAAGTGGTGCAAATGCCTTAATATTCATTGCAATGAAACAGAGCACAATAAGATGGGTTCTAAAAGGCTACACTTCAAAATCAATTCAATGGAATCTCAAATTCTCTTGATTAGGATGAAGTATATGTTTTACTTGTAATATGCAAAGATCAAACTTTGCAAAACTAAAATTGTACTGCAATTTACTATGGTACATTTGAAGCTACTGAAATTCGCTGAAATAAACAATCAAGTAACTCAAGTATAAATATTCTTTTTTCTCAAAAACAATTGTTATAGATTCAAGCTTCTTCAATTTTGCCAGTTTTTTTCTCTTCTTGGTCCACCTGAGGGGAAAGAGAAATTAACACAGTCAGTGTACTTCACTTGAAGCACAACTGTATGGGCTCTGAATTGAGCTTGCAATGCCTTCAGTGAAATCTTAGCCCAAGGAAATTGCAAAAACTGTTTTGTTCAAGGAGGGAATTCATCATCATAGACAGCCCCTCAGAATCGAGGAAGACTTGCTTCCACTCCCTAAGTGAGATCTTTGATGGCTGAACAGTCCGATACGAGAGCCACAGGTGTGACAGACATTCGTCGAGGGAAGGGATCGGTGGGGCTTATTTGCCGCACACTCCTTCCACTGCCTGCGCTTGGCCTCTTCACGCTCTTTGCATTGAGACTCGAAGAGCTCAATGCCCTCCCGGATGCACTTTCTCCACCTCGGACGGTCTTCGGCCAAGGTCTCCCAGTGTCAGTGGTGATGTCGCACTTTAACAGGGAAGCTTTGAGGGTGTCCTTATAACGTTTCCGCTGTCCTCCTTTGGTTCATTTACCACGAAGCGGCTCCACATAAAGCATTTACTTCAGGAGTCTCGTATCTGGCATGTGAACTATGTGGCCTGCCCAGCGAAGCTGATCGAGTGTGGTCAGTGCTTCAATACTGGGAATGTTAGCCTGATTGAAGACACTGATGTCGGTCCGCCTGTCCTCCCAACCAATTTGCAGGATCTTGCGGAGACATCGTTGGTGATATATCTCCAGCGACTTGAGGTGCCTTCTATACATCACCCATGCCTCAGATCCATACAGGAGGGTGGGTATTTCTACAGCCCTATAGACCATGAGCTTGGTGGTAGATTTGAGGGCCTGGTCTTCAAACACTCTTTTCCTCAGATGGCCGAAGGCTGCACTGGCACAGTGGAGGCGATGTTGAATCTCCGCATCAATGTCTGCCTTTATTGATAAAAGGCTCCCGAGATATGGGAAATGGTCCACGTTGTCGAGGGCCGCGCCGTGAATCTTGATGATAGGAGGGCAGTGCTGTGCAGCGGTTACAGGCTGGTGGAGGACCTTTGTCTTACGGTTGTTAAGCGTAAGGCCCATGCTTTCATATTCCTCAGTGAATACATTGACTATGTCCTGGAGGAAATTAGGGCAAAAAAGGAAAGCCAAAGTAAATGTAACTTCAGATTTGCTTTCTTAGGGCTCAATCTTCCCCAGTGATTTGTGCCGTTTATTTGGCGCGCGCCGCTTTTTTTGGCCTAAATTTTAAAATCCAAGTTTCCCCAAAGATTGTGCTCCAGCGTAACTCAGTTAGTTACGATGTTTTTAGGTTAGTTTTATTTCGCGTCCTAATGTCTGCGCCAGTTTTTCACATTTATGCAAGTTTGGCCAACTTACATTTCTCCTAGGACGGCGTATGTGACTGCTCCCAAAAACCTTCTGGGCACTTGAGAAAAAGCAGCGCACAGCAAAAAATCCACGCAGAAAGACACCATTGTTTTTAGGCGAAATTTTGGAGGGAGTCAAGAACACATAAATATGCATCATCAAGCTTAAATTTTTCCAAATTAAAATGCAGAAAGTGGAAGTTTCATGCAATTCTTTAAGTTTCAATTTTTTTTAAATTGCCACGCCACCACCATACGTCTCCAAACCAGAGCGGCGGCTGGCAGAATCAGTTCCTCACCTGGACACAGGGGCTCGGGGTTTGGCTTCAAAAGAAGCCCATAGGGGAGCGGGGGGTGGAAGGGTGTGGAAGCCAAACTGAAAGGATGAGAACCCTTACACTATGCCACTATGCAGCAAGCAGCATCAAATGAAGCCTGGGGGTGGAGGGGGGTGGGGGGGGGGGGTCCATAGCAGGGCATTCACCTTGGGGAGAGAGACAACAAAAAAGCTTGTCCTGCCTGTCGTTTTGAGCTCCTTGCAAAGGTACAATTTAATCATGAGGGCGATACTGACAATGCCGTACCTCGTGCAAGTCTTCTGCATGATTGTGCTGCAAAGAAGACAATTGATTTGGCGTCATCGCATGAGGAACGTCAGAGTATGTAGGATGATGGGCAGGAGGCCTTACCCACATCGAGTATATCGGGACAGGCATTCATACCTGCACCTGAGTGATGCAGACTGTGTCACAAGGCTGCATTTCTGCAATTAAGTTGTAACTGAGATCTGTGAGTTAGTAAAAGCAGACCTGCAACCTAGAAGTGTCAGAAGGACTGCTTTGACAGTTGAAGTGAAGATTGCAGCAGCACTTTCATTCTCTGCATCTGGATCATTCCAGGCCACAACTGGGGATGTATGCGCCATTTCTCAACATGTAACACATATCTGCATTCGGCAGGTGACTGCTGCACTATATGTCTGGAGGAATGACTACATAAAGTTCCCCATGACTGCCCAGGCAATGCATGACAGGGCTGTGGAGTTCTTCACGATTGCAGGCTTCCCAAAGGTACAGGGCTGCATTGATTGTACCCACATCGCCTTGTGAGCACCTTTGGAGGATTCCGACATGTACAGGAACAGAAAAAGCTTCCTCTCCATTAATGTGCAACTCGTGTGTGCCGACATGCATCGCATCATGTCAATTGATGCAAGATACCGTGGGAGCACCCATGATGCGTTCATCCTACGCAGGATCGCTATATCTGCCATGTTTCAGCAGCAGCCAGAAGGGCAGAGCTGGCTACTGGGAGACAAAAGGTACGGCCTTGCCACCTGGCTCATGATGCCCCTACACTTAACCCGGATGGAAGCTGACCGGGAATACAACATGTCGCACATTGCGACGTGCAGCATAATAGAGAGGACCATTGGCATCGTGAAACATCGTTTCCGTTGCCTGGACCATTCCAGAGGCTACTTGCAATACTGCCCAGAGATTGTCGGTCAGTTTATTGTTGTGAGCTGCATGCTGCATAACTTAGCCATCATGATTCAGCAGCAGCTGATAGTAGAAGATCTACCTGAGATGACAGTGACTGATGACGAGGATGAAGACACAGATGATGATGATGATGAGGAGGAGGAGGACGAGGACGAGGAAGCCATGCAACTACCTGAACCCGGAGTACAACGGCAGAGGAGGGCAGGGCGTCATGCCTCTTTAACAATTGTTCGAGCCTTGTGCCAGCAGCTCATCCGTGAACACTTTGCTGCCTGAAGGCTCAGCGGCAACTATTCCAAATGGACCATGTTTACTGTTTGGACCTGTTCCACACAAGAGATTGATGTGCAAAGTTAGAGCACATGGGATTGGGGGTAGTGTACTGACATGGATTGAGAACTGGTTGTCAGACAGGAAGCAAAGAGTAGGAGTAAATGGGGACTTTTCAGAATGGCAGGCAGTGACTAGTGGGGTACCGCAAGGTTCTGTGCTGGGGCCCCAGCTGTTTACACTGTACATTAATGATTTAGATGAGGGGATTAAATGTAGTATCTCCAAATTTGCAGATGACACTAAGTTGGGTGGCAGTGTGAGCTGCGAGGAGGATGCTGTGAGGCTGCAGAGCGACTTGGATAGGTTAGGTGAGTGGGCAAATGCATGGCAGATGAAGTATAATGTGGATAAATGTGAGGTTATCCACTTTGGTGGTAAAAACAGAGAGACAGACTATTATCTGAATGGTGACAGATTAGGAAAAGGGGAGGTGCAAAGAGACCTGGGTGTCATGGTACATCAGTCATTGAAGGTTGGCATGCAGGTGCAGCAGGCGGTTAAGAAAGCAAATGGCATGTTGGCCTTCATAGCAAGGGGATTTGAGTACAGGGGCAGGGAGGTGTTGCTACAGTTGTACAGGGCATTGGTGAGGCCACACCTGGAGTATTGTGTACAGTTTTGGTCTCCTAACCTGAGGAAGGACATTCTTGCTATTGAGGGAGTGCAGCGAAGGTTCACCAGACTGATTCCCGGGATGGCGGGACTGACCTATCAAGAAAGACTGGATCAACTGGGCTTGTATTCACTGGAGTTCAGAAGAATGAGAGGGGACCTCATAGAAACATTTAAAATTCTGACGGGGTTAGACAGGTTAGATGCAGGAAGAATGTTCCCAATGTTGGGGAAGTCCAGAACCAGAGGTCACAGTCTAAGGATAAAGGGTAAGCCATTTAGGACCGAGATGCGGAGGAACTTCTTCACCTAGAGAGTGGTGAACCTGTGGAATTCTCTACCACAGAAAGTTGTTGAGGCCAATTCACTAAATATATTCAAAAAGGAGTTAGATGAGGTCCTTACTACTAGGGGGATCAAGGGGTATGGCGAGAAAACAGGAATGGGGTACTGAAGTTGAATGTTCAGCCATGAACTCATTGAATGGCGGTGCAGGCTAGAAGGGTCGAATGGCCTACTCCTGCACCTATTTTCTATGTTTCTATGTTTCTATGTTCCACAATGTTGTATTGTGTTAATGGAACAAATAATGGAAATTATTCTTCTTTATTTCAAAAAGTTGTATTAATAATGGAACAAATAATGGAAATGATTCAGTTATAATTTAAAACATATTTTATTCAAAAGTTTAACAATTGTTTGTACTTAACTTAACTTTAATAAAAATATTCTTATATCAAACTTTTAAAGTTTTCAGTTAAGATCACTTCCAAACTTTAACATCATTTACAAACTCCAAGATCATTTAAAAACTTTAATATCACTTACAAACTTTTAAACTTGTAAATTTACGTAACTTAATAAAAATTTTAATTTGAGAAAAGTTACAACAGTAACAACAATAATAATAACAACAACAGCAAAGAAAGGCTGCACCCACCTCTCCTCCACCTTATTTTAAGATGCTCACTGCGTTTGGTCTTGGTGACTCCGCCCCTGTCTGCATGCGCAGCGTTTCTTGGGTTGGTACCAAGCTTATTCTTTGGAACATCTCAGGTAATGCGCACTTCTTGATGTGGCGGGGGTGAGAGCGGGGGGTAGTGGCATGCGGTAATGTGGAAGGCCCGGCTTGGGCCTCTTCAGAGGTTGATCTGGGGATTGGAGTGGGAGTGGCAGTTGATTCTGTCAATGGCCGCTGGGTCTGGGCGTGTTCCCTTATTGCAGCAGCTAACTCTGACATTCCTTCCCTCATGTGCCCTGACAGTGTGTCAACGACCTCCAACATTCCCTCGCTCATGTTCGCCGACAGTGTCTCAGCTACCTGCAACATTCCCTCCCTCATGTGCACCGACATTGTATCCGCTGTCTGAGAAATTCCCTCCCTCATCTTCCCGGACAGTGTTCCCATTTAACGTGAGAGTGTTGTTACTTTTCCCGACAGTCCCGATACCTCATCACCTATCCCACTGATGGTGTCCAAGCATGATTGTGTAAGGTCAATGCTCTCCATACTCATTGCCATCATCTGAACCACATTTCTTAGGTCCAGCACTTTAGAAGAGCACTCTTTCCCCGGGGCCTGATAGTCTGCATCCCAGAGTACTTAAGGAAGTGGCCCTAGAAATAGTGGATGCATTGGTGATCATTTTCCAACAGTCTATCAACTCTGTTTCAGTTCCTATGGACTGGAGGGTAGCTAATATAACATCACTTTTTAAGAAAGGAGAGAGAAAACGGATAATTATAGACTGGTTAGCCTGAAAACAGTAATGGGGAAAATGTTGGAATCAATTATTAAAGATGAAATAGCAGCGCATTTGGAAAGCAGTGACAGGATTGGTCCAAGTCAGCATGGATTTATGAAAGGGAAAACATGCTTGACAAATCTTCTAGAATTTTTTGAGGATCTAACTGGTAGAGTGGACAAGGGAGAACCAGTGGATGTGGTGTATTTGGACTTTCAAAAGGCCTTTGACAAGGTCCCACACAAGAGATTGGTGTGCAAAATTAAAGCACATGGTATTGGGGGTAATGTACTGACATGGATAGAGAACTGGTTGGCAGACAGGAAGCAGAGAGTTGGGATAAACGGGTCCTTTTCAGAATGGCAGGCAGTGGGGTGCCACAGGGCTCAGTGCTGGGACCCCAGCTATTTACAATATATATTAATGATTTAGATGAAGGAATTGAGTGTAATATCTCCAAGTTTGCAGATGACACTAAGCTGGGTGGCGGTGTGAGCTGTGAGGAGGACGCTAAGAGGCTGCAGGGTGACTTGGACAGGTTAGGTGAGTGGGCAAACGCATGGTAGATGCAGTATAATGTGGATAAATGTGAGGTTATCCACTTTGGTGGCAAAAACCCGAAGGCAGAATATTATCTGAATGCCGGCTGATTAGGAAAAGGGGAGGTGCAACGAGACCTGGGTGTCATGGTACATCAGTCATTGAAAGTTGGCATGTAGGTACAGCAGGCGGTGAAGAAGGCAAATGGTATGTTGGCCTTCATAGCTAGGGGATTTGAGTATAGGAGCAGGGAGGTCTTACTGCAGTTGTACAGGGCCTTGGTGAGGCCTCACCTGGAATACTGTGTTCACTTTTGGTCTTCTAATCTGAGCAAAGACGCTCTTGCTATTGAGGGAGTGCAGCGAAGGTTCACCAGATTGATTCCTGGGATGGCAGGACTGACATATGAGGAGAGATTGGATCGACTGGGCCTGTATTCACTGGAGTTTAGAAGAATGAGAGGGGATCTCATAGAAACATATAAAATTCTGACAGGACTGGACAGGTTAGATGCAGGAAGAATGTTCCCGATGCTAGAGAAATCCAGAACTAGGGGACATAGTCTAAGGATAAAGGGTAAGCCATTTAGGACTGAGATGAGAAGAAACTTCTTCACTTAGTGAGTTTTTAACCTGTGGAATTCCCTGCCGCAGAGAGTTGTTGAGGCCAGTTCATTGGATATATTCAAGAGAGAGTTAGATATGGCCCTTATGGCTAAAGGGATCAAGGGGTATGGAGAGAAAGCAGGAAAGGGGTACTGAGGTGAATGATCAGCCATGATCTTATTGAATGGTGGTGCAGGCTCGAAGGCCGAATGGTCTACTCCTGCACCTATTTTCTACGTTTCTACATTTCTCACACTGGGTGTGGCTCACTGCATCCCACTGGGACCCGCTGCCTCGGACACTGGGGCGCTGGGTGTGCCTCGCTGCACCCCACTAGAAACCCCAGCCTCGGACTGTGTGAAACCATGGAAAGTCCCAGCAACGTTCGTACCACGCAGGAAAGTGGTTGGCACCTCAATGGGCGGCACCTGCACCTCCTCCAAAGTGAGTATAACAATGGGGGCTTCATCCATCACCTCCCCCTCCCACTCACCCCCATGCTCCTGCTCTGGCAGGTGGGATTGGAAGATGTTCTGCTCTTTAGGCTCGTCCGAGTCTGAACCTTCTTCTGCATCGTCATGGTTGGTCTCAAGTTCTGCAAAATATAACAGAACAGACAAATGGTTAGCAGCAGAGGAGGGGGAAGGGTTGGTGGCATGAGTAGGCTCACACAGCAGCAGACTGATTTGAAGGACCATGATGAATGATAGCACATTGCATCAACCGAAGCGTAGCTGACGGAGACATCCCCATGAACCGAAGCATGGCTAGCCCGCGCAGTACTTAACATTTAGCAAAGCCAGACTGTGGAATTTGCAGGGCTTATCCTCTCCCTCGAGCGTGAGCCCAGCTTGTGCAGTGGTGGTTGCTTTTTTCCAGGCAGGACCAATCAAAGCAGCAAACTATTAAGTCCGTAATGTACTTATGAATGACTCCACGAGGCAATGTGTTGTATTCAGACTGTAGTGACATTGGTCCTTTATTCCTAGCTCCAGAGCAAGGCACAAACATGATGTGCAGCCTTTTATACTGGACCCTGCCAACAGGGCAGGAAACCCCTGGTCTCCACGAGTTGCACCCTCTAGTGGTGCCAGCATGTATATACTCAGCGTATACCTTATTGCCAGTACATCAAGTGAGCAAGTCTCCGTCTTATGCAACCACACAGTGACTACACAGAGAGTACATCCATAGTCTGCATACACAACACGACCCTCTCTTCCAAGAGTGTCAGCGGGTGCGGATTTGCCGGGCCTCCTCCTGTTCAAGTTCTTTCCCTTTTGTTGTGTGCCACCTTCCTCTGCAAAGCTGAAAACATAACTTTTTGGGGAGGGTGTTTTTCTGCTGGTGGAACATATACAGATGGTCACATTTACAATTGCAATTCCATTGAATAAATGAATATATTACTTACACTAACTACTTGACCAAGGTCCTGTCACTTCTTTTTGCACCAGACCTCGGGGTAGTCAAGAGATTGATGTGCAAAGTTAGAGCACATGGGATTGGGGGTAGTGTACTGACATGGATTGAGAACTGGTTGTCAGACAGGAAGCAAAGAGTAGGAGTAAATGGGTACTTTTCAGAATGGCAGGCAGTGACTAGTGGGGTACCGCAAGGTTCTGTGCTGGGGCCCCAGCTGTTTACACTGTACATTAATGATTTAGATGAGGGGATTAAATGTAGTATCTCCAAATTTGCGGATGACACTAAGTTGGGTGGCAGTGTGAGCTGTGAGGAGGATGCTGTGAGGCTGCAGAGTGACTTGGATAGGTTAGGTGAGTGGGCAAATGCATGGCAGATGAAGTATAATGTGGATAAATGTGAGGTTATCCACTTTGGTGGTAAAAACAGAGAGACAGACTATTATCTGAATGGTGACAGATTAGGAAAAGGGGAGGTGCAAAGAGACCTGGGTGTCATGGTACATCAGTCATTGGAGGTTGGCATGCAGGTGCAGCAGGTGGTTAAGAAAGCAAATGGCATGTTGGCCTTCATAGCAAGGGGATTTGAGTACAGGGGCAGGGAGGTGTTGCCACAGTTGTACAGGGCATTGGTGAGGCCACACCTGGAGTATTGTGTACAGTTTTGGTCTCCTAACCTGAGGAAGGACATTCTTGCTATTGAGGGAGTGCAGCGAAGGTTCACCAGACTGATTCCCGGGATGGCGGGACTGACCTATCAAGAAAGACTGGATCAACTGGAGTTCAGAAGAATGAGAGGGAACCTCATAGAAACATTTAAAATTCTGACGGGGTTAGACAGGTTAGATGCAGGAAGAATGTTCCCAATGTTGGGGAAGTCCAGAACCAGAGGTCACAGTCTAAGGATAAGGGGTAAGCCATTTAGGACCGAGATGCGGAGGAACTTCTTCACCCAGAGAGTGGTGAACCTGTGGAATTCTCTACCACAGAAAGTTGTTGAGGCCAATTCACTAAATATATTCAAAAAGGAGTTAGATGAGGTCCTTACTACTAGGGGGATCAAGGGGTATGGCGAGAAAGCAGGAATGGGGTACTGAAGTTGAATGTTCAGCCATGAACTCATTGAATGGCGGTGCAGTCTAGAAGGGCCGAATGGCCTACTCCTGCACCTATTTTCTATGTTTCTATGTTTCTATGTTTAGTCACCATTGCACAGTAATCTTTTGCAAGTTGGTTCCAGCATTTCTTCATTTCTTTTGGTGAAACTTTTATGTGACCTCTGCTGGTGTCCAGCTCGTGCCATCTGGCCTCAATTACAGTAACTAGTGACTCCACTTGATCCTGTAAGAAATTCTTGGTCCCTGAGCTGCTTTTCATCTTGTATTGTAGCTCCGTTTTTTCCAATGAGATTTAAAATTTTCACACACAACTGGCTCTTCAAAAATGGCTGAATGCAGACCGGGAGCTGTATTGGGCATGCGCGCCCATAGCAACCACGTCAAAAACATCCTTTTTTTCGCACATGTGCAGAAAGTGGGGCATCTTTTTTTCGGTGCAGACATTAGGCTCCACACCACCACCCCCTCCAAGGCTACAGGACAGGTTACATGGTGCCAATTAAAAAAAATTGAATGTGGAAACTTGCTACTTATTTTTTTGGAGTAGTTGGGGCCAGAAAAAAATGGGCGTAACTCTGACAATATGCTAAAAAACGGCTTTGGGGAAAATTGAGCCCAATTTGACCAATGTGGTCAATCAAATTAATATTTCTAATTATTTTGAGAAAACAAATAATTTTACTTGAACACAGTGACTACTTATGATTTTAGCCTTTGGCTTTGAAGGCACTAAAATTCAAGTATTCATTAATAGAAATATTGAAGGAAAGCAAATGATTCCTGGACTATTACATATCCCTTAATAAACCTTCAGTGATTTTTTTATATGGTGAACCAGCAGTCTGACACATGCAGAACTCCATCAATGTGATTAAGAGTCTCCAAATCAAGCTACTGCAAAATCCATACAAGTAGAGTTAATCTTTGCCTGATTAGCAATACACACTATCTACCCACAGGGACTCAATCCATTTAATTAAGTCCAGAGAGTTGAAGCACAGGCCGCTAATAGCCAAGGCTTAGTGTGCACAGGGACATCTGCCTAGCTCAGGTATTGTATTACCAATTCTTCCACAGAGCATCGACTCGGTTGCAATGTTCCATCACCAGTCATGTCCTCCAGGAGCCCACTGAACTCCCAAAGAGAGGCCATTTAATTCCTCCTAAAGAGAATAGTCCCTATTTGACCAGTCTGGATCTGAGCCTTTTGATGACAGATACTGAGAAGTCGCCAATGGTATGGCGAGCAGCACAAATCACCATAAAATGTGTGAGTGGATTGCTACCATCCTCCTGACCTCAGCATGAACACACATCATATTCTATTGAACAGTCGATTTACAGTTGAAAGTATGGGGCTTCAGGAGCAACTGCTTGCCTCTCTGCAAACTCAATCATTGTAGCATCCAAATCCTGAATATTAGTGCCTGGTTTCATTTATGCCTCCTGGTAACGACTTTTAAACCTCAGCTATATGACAGACACCTGCCTTCATATGGTGGAAAAGCATACACCGAACAGCTTGCAATGTGCCTGTGACTCCGATGTTGTAGTCCAAGTCCAATGGAGATGAGCCTGTATGGGGGTGGATGGTTTTACCGCATAAGCACAAGCAATGCTGTGTGTCAGGTTTACTGATCACCAATTGGTTTATCAAAGTCCTCACGTGAGGTACTTTGATAAAGAGGTGTATCTGCTGTGAACATAAACCCTTTTCCAGGGTTCTGATACCTTGCAACTGTTTTCTCCCTTTTTGGCACAAATCTACCTTAAACTTGGATTCTGGGAATTACCAAGTATGAAGAATAATTATTTGCATACACATTCTAAACTATGAGCTTAATGTGTATTGGGACTTTGCTGTCACTGAAAAAGGACAAGGAAGATCAAAGTCAAAGTTAAAGATAGCACCCATAGAATCCTCTGATGCCAAATTAATTGAATAATATTATTTGCTGTCCTGCATCCTCATTTTAACAAAATTCAATAGGCAAGATAATGTTTATGACTCAGTTGGTAACAAGCCCCACTCAAGAGACTTGAGTACAAAAATCTAGGCTGACGGTCCAGTGCAGTGCTGAGGGAGTACTGCACTGTTGGAGGTGTCGTCTTTCAGATGAGATGTTAAACTGAGGCTCCATTTGCTCTCTGAGGTGGATGTAAAAGAGTCTGTGGCACTATTTTGAAGAAGAGCAGAAGTGTTACCCAGTCTCCTGGCCAATATTTATCCCTCAATCAGCATAATTAAAACAAATTATCTGAACATTATCACGTTGCTATTTGTGGGAGCTTGCTGTGCGCAAATTGACTGTCACGTTTCCTACATTACAACAATGACTACACTTCAAAATAAAAGTACTTCATTGGCTGTAAAGCTCTTTGGAATGTCTGCTGGTCGTCAAAGGCGCTATATAAATGCAAGTCTTTCTTTTTCTTTTTAATAGAAATTACACTACTACCATCCATATTTGTATGATAAATTGTTAAGATAGACTGGATTTGTTTTTTGTTTAGAATTTGCTCTTTACCATTCCACCAACCCAGCAGGTATCAGGCTGACCTCTTGAAAGGATTAAAAACAACCCTTACCACCATGGGATCAGAGACAGTATCTGCAAGTAAGCTGAAGTTTTTTTGAAAGAGGCATTCAATGATCCTTCAACCAGACTGCATGTGCTTGTTGTTTGTATTTTTAACCTTTAGGATATTGCTTTAAAATTATTTGGAAAAAAGCATACTGCGTTATGTTTCCTGCAGAGGTTTTCACAAATAGTTTCCAGTGTTAATGGGAAATATTTCATTTTGAAATAATACATAAAGATTTTGCCTTGACTATAGTTAAAACACCTTTGTGTTCATTTGCTGTCTGGTGTGGTCCATTACTAAAAGCAGGCATTTCAAATATTAATTTAGATCTATAGATATGGTCTAGAAGCAAAGATTGCTTGAAGTACTGCACACATGAGAATATAAGGCAATAGCAGGCATAATCTACATCCGCTTCATTCAGTATAGTTATCTTTACATGAATAAGGTGAAAAGGTCATCTGAGTTGACTAAGTTACAGTACAGTCTCCAATAACATATCACTAGCAGAATGGAGATAAGTTTAAAGAGTCAAATGGGTATGTCCAGACTTTGCGTAATATTACAGATGAACATTTAATGCATTTGTATGCCATTCAGTTGTTCACTATTGTAAAACTGTCATCAATCGGTTTGTTATAAATGGGTTCGTGCATGCTACTAAAATAGAGGAATACTAAATAAATGATAGGCATTCATTCACTAATATCTCCAATATTAATTTCTAGGCCTATATATTAATGGTAAAATACACATTTTTGCTCGCGAAGTAGTTCTGAATAGTATTATTGATTTGTTTGATTTGGTATTTTAGCCAAGCGTGCAGTATTATGAAATAGAACCAGAAGGGAGGAATATTATAAATACACTGTAGTATCAATACTGCTTACCTTCCAGCACCCACGGAGAAGTCAGTGATGACATTTGTCAGGAGCTACTTGGTTTTGTAAACCAATACCTGTTTTTGTATATGTTTTGTCGTTCTAAAAACAAACTGACTGTCTTCATCGTTAATACTGCTTCTGAAAATTCTCCACTTCAAACCACTTTACACCTGCTCAATTTCAACAACAACCTGTAAAACATCTTTCATGTAGCAAAATTACATAGAATTACATAGAATCTAAAGCACAGAAACAGGCTCAATCAGACCATGCCAGCATTTATGTTCCACTCGAGCAACTTCTTGTCTTTCCTTATCTAACTCTATCAGCATAACCCTCTACTCTCTTCTCCCCTTAACTGCATCTATACTATTCACATCAACCACTCTCCATGGTAGTGAGTTCCACATTCTCACCACTCTCTGAGTAAAGAAGTTTCTTCTGAATTTTCTATTTGCTTTCTTGGCGACTATCTTAAATTGATAGCCTCTAGTTTTGCTCTTCCCCACAAGTGAAAACACTCGCTCTGTGTCTACTCTGTCAAAACCTTTCAAAATTTTAAAGACCTTTATTAGGTCACCTTTCAGCCTGCTCTTTTCAAGAGGAAAGAGCCCCAGCCTGTTCATCCTTACTCGATACATATACCCTCGCATTTCTGGTGCCAACCTTGTAAATCTTTTTTGCACCCTCTCCACTGCCTCTGCATCCTTTATATAATATGGTGACCAGAATTGTACACAGTACTCCAAGTGTGATCTAAGAACACAATAAGAATTAGGAGTAGATGTAGGTTTGATACAGGTTTAGCATAACTTCTCTACTTTTCAATTATGCCCCTCTAGAGATAAACATGAGTGCTTGGTTTGCTTTTTTATGGCCTTATTAACCTGTGTCACTACTTTTGTGATTTGTGTATTTGTAATCCGAGGTCCCTTGATTCCCTCTACCCAATATAGATTCTTATTTTCCAAGTAATGTAATATCTCACACTTATCTGTGTTGAAATTAGTTTGCCAATTATAGGCCCATTCTGCAAGTTTATTAATGTTTTCTTGTAATTTGTTGTAGTCTTCCTCAGTATTGACTAATCTCCACACCCCTCCCCCACCCCCACCACCAATTTGATGTCATCTGTAAATTTAGAAATTGTGTTTTTGATTCCAAGGTTCCAAGATTGAGGGACGCCAAGCAGAAAGTGAGGGAGAAGTTACAGGAAGTGTCCAAAGGTGTTGTTGATGAGGTAGGTTTTAAGATGTTCATAACTTGGTACAGGATAGAATATGCGTGGCGGTGATCTGGAGTTTATGTAGTATGGAGTTCAGGGAACTGATGAAGAAATCAAGCTTTAAGATGAAAGTTTCAGTAGCAGTAGGGCTGAGGTGAAGTAGGTAGGCAAATCATATTACAAAGATGAAAGGAGGTGATTTTGACAGGCCAGGTGTGAGATTTGAAAGTCAGGTCAAGATAGTTCAGGACGGTGAGGATGCATAACATCGGGTTCAGTCTCAACAAACAGCCTCTCAGATCTGCAGCCGAGCTCCTGTTTCCTCCTGAATTATGGTGCTAAATCCAGACATGGGTGGGCCTGCAGCAGGAGTCCTCCTGGGCCATATTAACAGAGTAGGACAGGAAATAGCAGCATTCCTGGGCCTCAGTGAAACCTACAGGTGCACTGCTTCTGTCCAGCACCAGAGGCATGGGATGGTTAGGAAAATTGGCATCCATGTTATTCTGCAGTGATGGCATCATTATAGATTATAATGCAATCTCATCTCCTAAATATATTTTAATACAGGTTGAACTTCTCTTATCCAGAACTCCCTTATCCAGAACCACCCCTCGTCCAGAACCATTCCCGGCCACCGGGTGGCACATGCGCAGAACTCCAACATGAACAAATTGAAGTCCTTCCTTGCTGCCAACTCCCGCAATCACTGGCCTGACCCCGCGATCCACCGCCACCACCCCCCCCCCCCGCCCATGATCTCTCTGCCGCACTCCCAACCCCAAGTCAGCCAACCCCGATATCCCCGTGCTCAGTACCTGTACCATTCAATTTAACGTGACCACCACCCCTCGTACGGAAAAATCCTTTATCCAGAACAAGCCAGGTCCCGAGGGTTCCGGATATTATCCTGTAAGTAACATGCATCTAATAATACAGTTGCTTTTATTTTGTATTCTTGTTAATGATGACTCCAGTTATGCTGTTGTTTCATAACACACTTTATAGTTTTAAGAATAAAGGCTGCTCCTCTTCATGGGGTGAAATTTGTTGGTTCTTCTTCACTGCTGGATCTGGGCAGTGCTCTCTCTCTAGGGAGTGTTTCCTCTTGAGGAGAGGAAAACCTGTCCTGTTTGACTAAATTATGTCGCCTGGGGCCTTATACCACAACATTGACAGCAGCAATAAACAGGACCATGTCCAGACCTTCCACTGTCCTAGCTGAAAGACAACAACAATGAGTAGGAAGGCAATGATAGGATGTAGTAGAATAGTAAAACTGATGACATACCCTGCAATTAGCTGTAGTGAGCGTAACTGTTTTTAAATGTGTTCTACTTTAAAAATTCTATTTGATCTTAGACATTAACCTTTAGCTCACTGAAAATCTACTGAATACACAGTAAGACTTTATATGTAACCACAACTGTTAAGATATACAGATTGATACTCCTTTTGAGCCATTGGATTTCATTCAAGACCAATATGGATTGCGAATGTATTTTTACAGCCTCTCTTATGTACTCTTTAATACTTTTATGGCATGACTATCAGGATTTTCTCAAAATAATTCCTTTTTTCTAATAACACCTTTGTTAATTTTTAACTATAACACAAATTGACAGACTATGTAAATAAAATTTTGCTCAATATATAGTAATTCCAATAAGTCTTACAGCCACTAATAAAAGTTAATCAAGGTCAAAGGGATTTATATTATGTATTTCCAGTTGTCCTCTTTGAACACTTTTTTATTTTTACTATTCTATGTGCGTGTATTTTTGAGTAAAGATTACACTATTAGCTACAGAATAACATACAGTAGATAGCATAAGCACTTGGTATGAAAAGTACATGCCATTGAAAAGGTCATGCTTGATGGGTTACTTTTATTTCACCATTCTTACTATGGTTGAACCTCAGCACAAACGCTTAGCTATAATGAACCTCGAGCCATATGCCTTCTGCTACAGACGTCTCAAGGTTCATTAGCTCATTAATGAGTCGCATTATAATGTCCAACAATCTAGGCCCTATATCAATGACATTACATACTGCAAAAATCCTTGTTAGAATTTTTTGTGTGATTAGATACTTTAACGATATGAGAAGTCACAAGTACCTCAGAAATTTATGACATAATGTAAAATCTATTTTCTATTACTATATGTGTTTTGACAAAAAATTGAAAAAAGCTATTCAATTGACCATATCTATGATCAAATTTAAATTTTCCTATGATTCTAGTTGTTAGGCATACATCTTCTTTGCCTCCATCCTTTAAAGAGCTTATAATACAATAGAATCTAATTTATCTGCAATATAGGATAATGGAATTTGGTAAATAATCAAAAGTCCTAATATTTTGGTTTTACACACTTAAGATCAATAAAAGTAACAAATGAAACAATGGCCCGGATTTTGCAGTCAGTAGCGAATAAACAGCTCCTGCCGTTCATTACACTTACACTTACCCACAGATTTTCTATAGGCTTTTTGCATTGGAAGTCGCAGTAATTAGAAATCCAAGACAGCACAACATTCTCGACAGGGGATTTGGGGCCTGTATGAACAGGACAAGCAATTGTGTATCTCCTTAACTGATCAGATTGAAGAATTCTTACTGAGGCACACAGTGTCTGAACCAGGAAGTTTACGTTAGAATAGTTAATCCAATACTAAATCATGTACAAAAAGCAAAATAAAGAAGGAAATAAAGATGGGATTGAGACAGAACAGAGACAGTAAGAAAAAGTAAAAACAAAAAAAAATGAATGTTTATTTTTTTTTAAATCTCCAACAATAATTAAAATCTGAAAAAATGAGACTCCACAATTATAAAAGTTAATTTTTAGTCCCAGAGAGGTTGTTTGGCATAATTAAGATTTGTCACACCGATAAAAATTTGCATACACTGAAATGGATAAGCCCCAACTTATTCTGGTGTGTTTAATGGGTAAATACAGCAACTTCAAGCATTCCATGTGTTTCAATGGTGAATCTCTCAAAAATACATTGTTATAGTAAAGCTTGTGAAGGAGCAGGGCAACTCGAACAGCATATTCCTAATTTCCACATTTAACTGCGCATGTGCAGTCACCAGATGTTACTGTCCGATTTACTCTTTAATAACAATGAGCGCCAATGGTCTCACTATTATTTTTACCACAATTTCGAGCCATTGTGTAGTTTTATTCACCAGTAAAAGGAGATAAAATGCAAATGAAAAAGACGCATTAGGTAGTTTTGATGTAAGATTTTGTACCACTCTAGTTCAGACAGATAGTCAGGGCAAAATCAAAGCGCATGGTATTGGGGGTAATGTACTGGCATGGATAGAGAACTGGTTGGCAGACAGGAAGCAGAGAGTCGGGATAAACGGGTCCTTTTCAGAATGGCAGGCAGTGACTAGTGGAGTGCCGCAGGGCTCAGTGCTGGGACCCCAGCTATTTACAATACATATTAATGATTTAGATAAAGGAATTGAGTGTAATATCTCCAAGTTTGCAGATGACACTAAACTGAGTGGCGGTGTGAGCTGTGAGGAGGACGCTAAGAGGCTGCAGGGTGACTTGGACAGGTTAGGTGAGTGGGCAAATGCATGGCAGATGCAGTATAATGTGGATAAATGTGAGGTTATCCATTTTGGGGGCAAAAACACGAAGGCAGAAGATTATCTGAATGGTGGCAGATTAGGAAAAGGGGAGGTGCAATGAGACCTGGGTGTCATGGTTCATCAGTCACTGAAAGTGGGCACGCAGGTCCAGCAGGCGGTAAAGAAGGCAAATGGTATGTTGGCCTTCATAGCTAAGGGATTTGAGTATAGGAGCAGGGAGGATTAATGCAGTTGTACAAGGCCTTAGTGAGGCCTCACCTGGAATATTGTGTTTAGTTTTGGTCTCCTAGTCTGAGGAAGGACGTTCTTGCTATTGAGGGAGTGCAGCGAAGGTTCACCAGACTGATTCCAGGGATGGCTGGACTGTCATATGAGGAGAGACTGGATCAACTGGGCCTTTATTCACTGGAGTTTAGAAGGATGAGAGGGGATCTCATAGAAACATATAAGATTCTGACGGGACTCGACAAGTTAGATGCGGGAAGAATGTTCCCGATGTTGGGGAAGTCCAGAATCAGGAGACATAGTCTTAGGATAAGGGGTAGGCCATTTAGGACTGAGATGAGGAGAAACTTCTTCACTCAGAGAGTTGTTAACCTGTGGAATTCCCTGCCGCAGAGAGTTGTTGATGCCAGTTCGTTGGATATATTCAAGAGGGAGTTAGATATGGCCCTTACGATTAAGGGGATCAAGGGGTATGAAGAGAAGGCAGGAAAGGGATATTGAAGGAATGATCAGCCATGATCTTATTGAATGGCGGTGCAGGCTCGAAGGGCCGAATGGCCTACTCCTGCAACTATTTTCTATGTTTCTATGTTTCTATGTTTCAGGAGGCAAATAATTGGACTGAGAATAATAGTGATTCGACCATATACCAAATAAATAATCATTAAATTCTAAAATGTTCTGTGTAAAAAATGTGTATGGCCTATTTCTTCTTCATCTTGTCGCAAAAACATTAAGTGCTAAATTTGAGTTAAAAAGCCCATTGAGAAATCTTCCACCACTTTGCTGAAAGCTATTGGGATTGAAGCTAGATATTCTGAAGTACAAGTCTTCATTCATGAAGAGATTTTATCTCTGGGTCTTTGAAGGCAAAGAAAAATATATAGCTTGGTGAACAGGCTTAGTGGGAAATTTCCAAATAGCGGAGGACTTAACAGCTAAAAGATCCACCTCTCATTGTGGACTGATGAGAGCAAGGAACAAACAGTAATCCAGAGGCAGAAAAACATGGGGTATGGGCTGGGATATGAGGCTAGAAAAGATCTCCCAAATGAGGTGAAAGAAGACCATGGAGGGATTTAAATTGAAGATGTAGACAAGCATCTTGAAATAGATTTGCTAGAGTGCAGGTGGTTTAGCAAGGATTGGGATAATGGGTATATGGGACATTATGCTCAAAAAGACTTGGCTGCAAAGTTTCTCTACAGTACAAGCTGAGGAGCTAGTAAATGCAAAACTGAGATGCTACAGTGCCACCAGTGACAGAGGGTACATTTACAACATGACAAATTTACATAGCCAGAATAAGGCCGGAATCTTACCAGCCCTGCGAGTGCAGGTTTGGAGGCGGGCCCTCTGTCAAAATAGCTGTGACTGACAGAGGGGTGGGATCCCGCTCTGAACCCGCCTCCTTATCAGTTTCAAAAGTGCCAGGTCTGGCTGCGGTTCACAGACCCAACACCAAGTGGAGGGCCAGCCAATTGATATCATTAACAGTTACTTTAAAGGTATTTTAAAGGAATTTTACCAGGTACTGACCATTTTTCGAACCTTTTCAGCAGCTTCCTGTCGCTCTGGCTTCATGTCTGGTAAGTGTGTCGGGTTCTCAATGACTTTCCATTGCTTTGACTAGTTGATAGCTGTAGAAGTTGTATAAAAGCTACCATTTCACAGATGTTCATTTTCCAATCTCAAAAGCTGAAGCCTTCAGGATTTGGAAGACACCTTTGAGCTATATCCAGTTTGGAAGTGTTTGCAGTGAACTCTCTATCTACTGTCACCTCCTTGGAGCAACCTCTCTCACCATTGACAGATCGCTTCTGTCATCTCAACTTCAGTTGCCAACTATTCCATCAACATCAGTGCCCTTGAGAAAATCTCACCTTGGTCCTCAGAATCTCACCACGAGCAGCTCCAACATCAACATCACTAAGCACACCAACATCAGCACCAACAACACCAAACTTCTCTGCAATCACCTGATGCTGCACAGGACACAGGGCATCAGCACCCAACCAGATTGCTGCCTGGAAGGCCAGGGATGACCTCACCATGGTCACATTTACTTCACTTGATGCTATACACTCTGGCTGCCACATGATGCGCCAGGTTGGCACCACCCCACACCAGCACCACAAAGCATCCCTGCAATGTCCAACCCATTCTTTTCAAACTCATCACCATTGCGGGGTGTACTCTTATGTCTCACCATTCACTATTCTCACTAAGGCACTTCCAAAGGTTCACACAAATCTATCCAAGAACGCAAAGTGTTCAAAATAAAGATTTCAATGTTTGACAATACATTAGCAGAAACTCTATATGAACATTGGCTAAAAGACCCAAGTGACTACCCTTGTGTGTTGGTAGTTTGTATAATTGGACTAGGATGAGGGTGAGTGTGAGGGATAGCTAGTGAGATTGGGATGTGATAATGTAGATAGACAGGGAGAGATGGGTGGAGGTGCAATGTAAATTGATGTGAGTAAGGATGTGCAGGGGTAGAGTAGGGAAGAGTGATGGGGATGTGATGAATGGCACAGTACGATGAGGTTGAGTGTGGCTTTGCAGTAACATTTTGTGATCTACTGAGATCATTGAAAGGTTTGCGCCACTGCAGCCAGCTCCTCCTGATGACATTACTGCTTGTTCCCTCCTATGCAATGTTCAACCAGGCTGTGTTGATCTTCTGGGAACGTCTCTTCCACCCATTGGAAGGGAAGTGAACCTCGCTACGTGCTGTGACTCCCTCCATAAGCATCTGGAGAGAGACATGGGAGAGCCTGGGTGCAGCTGTGCACCTTTATGCAGTATTTGTCAGTGTTTGCAACGCCTCAATGCTACGAAACACTGACAGAACAACTGTCAAAATCAATGTGGCCATGCTCCCTTCAAGGAAACCGGATGATGACCTGTCATCAAATTACATCATCAGAACTGCTTCCTTCAATTGGCCAGGAACAACGTAGGGCAGGCTTAACAAACCCCATCAACACAGTGCGGGCTAGAGCGAGGAGCGGGGTCACGACCCGACCCCAGCCGCCCCGAACTCACCACAGTTGGCAAGACCGCACCTAACTTGGGGCATAAGAATTTATTATGGAAAAAGCTGACACTAATGAGTGAAAAAAGCATGATGAGTGGAAGTGAGGTTTGATAGACTGGAAAGTGTGCTGACATTAGCTACATTTTCTATGTTAGAGATAGTCATAAATGCTCCATTTGTGTCACAGTCAAAATGGTTTCATGGAAGGCCATTCCTGGTCTTGGGCTTTTTCTTTCTTAAAAAACTGTATTGTGTTGGTTCAAGAATGTTTCTCTTATTTATTGAGTTCCTTTTTTGCTATTTTGTTGAGATGCACGCATTCTTGTTTGTGACTATTTTTGATGTTGTTGTTTTCACATTGCAGCATTTTAGGGAACCTTCTACTCATCTTGAATATTTTAAAATGTTATAAAGGGTATACCTTCTCTGATTTCCTCTTTACCTTCTGGAATTTTAGGATGTAGAGGAGAGTTACAGAAAATGATCAGAGCGGGGTCTACCTGCATGTGAGGCAGTCTGTATAGGCCCTGGTATTACCCAAGTATGCAGCTCCATTTACCTCACATGGGCGACTTGGGAATTTCAATTGTTATGTGCCTTTTCCACCTACACCTTTCTCCAGGTTGGGATTGTGTGCTTTAATTATTTGACATTTTGTTGTACGAACAGAAATGCTGTTTTTGGCTTGTATCCAACTTGCAGGCCAATCTGGATGTCAGTAAGTGAGTATGCTGCTAAATTGTTTTACAATGACTTAAGTAAGGTCTGATGCCCTTGGAAGATGTGGGTTTGGCAAGGCTTTCAAATGTACATTTTATCTCGAATGTGTAATCTGCTAACGTCTGGATATATATATATAAGATGCTATAAAAATCTATAAGTTTGTGTAAAGGACTGGTCAAGCAGCGAATGTAGAACAAGTTGACAGGCAACAATTTGTGAAATGCAATCTTAGCCTGCTACTGAATACATGATACTTTTTAACTGTCTTCCCTTGTCAGAATCCTTAAAGTCCGCCAGTTTGTTCTACATCTGCTCTCAGATCCTGCAAGTAGTGTACATAGCAATGAGATTAGCTACCACCTCTGCTGTTGCACCTCCACTACAAACGTGTTTTGTGCATTCACATCAGTTTTCCTTTCATTTCATTTTATCCTGGTACTTCTTTACCCCTTTACCCTTGACAAATCTTGAAATCAATTTTAAATTTTTGTAAAGATTCTCAGAATTATTTCCCCTCTATATAGCCACCTATAAGTGCCTGCATCCATTTAAGTTACAGTTAAAGCATATTTTTGCAGTATGCTATTAGTCCAGCTGCCTGCATCAAGCCCAATCTTCATAGTCAGCTATAAATAATTATGTAAAGGACCTCACCTCACAATATTGCACAAGCAGCGAGCGTTGCAAGCTTGTACTTAGTCCTGATCACAAAAGTGGTCCAGATTTTCTGAATCAGAAGAGAATACTTACGTTTCCCAATTGCACAGCATATTGCTGCTTTCCTGACTTTCAAGCAAATCTAAGTTTAAGCTTGCTCACTCTTATTTAATGTTATCCTATAAAAATGCTGTAGAACAAAGGAACATAAGAAAAAGGACCAGGATTAGGCCATTTGGCCCATCGAGCCTGCTCCACGATTTAATAAGATCATGGCTGATCTGATCATGGACTCAGTTCCACTTCTCTGCCCGTTCCCCTTAACCCTTTACACGCTTATCATTCAAAAATCTGTCTATCTCTGCCTTAAATATATTCAATGACCCAGCCTTCACAGCTCTCTGGGGCAGAGAATTCCATAGATTTACAACCCTCTGAGAGAAGAAATTCCTCCTCATCTTAGTTTTAAATGGGCGGCCCCTTATTCTGAGACTATGTCACCTAGTTTTAGTTTCCCCTATGAGTGGAAATATCCTTTCTGCATCCACCTTGTTGAGTTCCCTCATTATCTTATATGTTTCAATAAGATCACCTCTCATTCTTCTGAACTCCAATGCGTATAGGCCCAACCTACTCAACCTATCTTCATAAGTCAACCCCCTCATCTCCGGAATCAACCGAGTGAATATTTTCTGAACAGCCTCCAATGCAAGTATATCCTTCCTTAAATACGGAGACCAAAACTGTACGCAGTACTTTAGGTGTGGCCTTACCAATGCCTTTTACAGTTGTAGCAGGACTTCTCTGCTTTTATACTCTATACCCCTTGCAATAAAGGCCAACATTTCATTTGCTTTCCTGATTACTTGCTGTACCTCCATGCTAACTTTTTGTGTTTCATGCACAAGGACCCCCAAGTCCCTCTGTACTGCAACACTTTGCAATTTTTTTCCATTTAAATTGTAATTTGCTTTTCTATTTTTTCTGCCAAAGTGGATAACCCCACATTTTACCACATTATACTCCATCTGCCAAATGTTTGCTCACCCACTTAACCTGTTTATATCCCTTTGCAGATTTTTTTGTGTCCTCCTCACAATTTGCTTTCCCACCCATCTTTGTATCATCAGCAAACTTGGCTACATTACACTCAGTCACTTCATCCAAGTCATTAATATAGATTGTAAATAGTTGAGGACCCAGCACCAATCCCAGCAGCACCCCACTAGTCACTGTTTGCCAACTGGAAAATGACCCATTTATTCCAACTCTCTGTTTTCTGTTAGTTAGACAATCCTCTATATATGCTAATATATTACCCCCAACCCTGTTAACTTTTATCTTACACACTAACCTTTTATGTGGCACCTTATCGAACACCTTATCTCTCCCTCCATGATGTAGTGTGTAGCTCGGACTCCAGTTCATCAACACGGAGCCGAAGTTCCTCGAGCTGCATACACTTGCTGCAGATGGACCTCAATGGGGTCAAACAGCTCCCACATGCAGAAACACATCTCCTGTCCAGCCATCTCTAATGTAACTAATTAGATTTAGTTATTAGGGGGGTTATTAGTTATTAATCTCGGCCCCAAATGTAAGGCCCTTAATTTAAAGCAAGAAAAGAGAGAGAAAATCTCACCAACCAATCACTTCTCTGCTTTCCTGTGATGTCGAATGTCATCGCCCTGTTTGCCTTTGTCGTCCTCTCTTGCCTGCTCGCGCTGCTCCCTGTGGATGCTAGCTGCTCGCACTTTTATCCCCGCTGCTGCTGGTGTGGTTCCCTCACAGGTCCGGCTAGTCGGCGCTCTGTAGGGTAAATATAAATCTTACAAAATTAATTGAACTCTAAAATGACCATTTCAGAGAGTTGATCATATGAGTTCACTTTCTGTGGAAGTGTTGGTATGTCCAGTTTTGTACATGAGTATATTTTCCCCCTGATACTAGCTACTGTTACCTTGAACATTTTCTGAGCCAATTATTGCACTTGCAATGGTTTACTGCTATTCATCCACGGATCTTAAATTTGCTTAGTTCCATGAACACCTTAAAATAGGCTTTTTGTTGTCTTCTACCACTGTCATTTTTTATTGTTTCTTCCATGATGTTTAGGCCATATTTTCAACTCCATGTTGGACATGTGTGCTGATGCAAGCAATGAAATCTTTAGACTGTGAAAATGAATCTAACATAACTGACTATATGATTGAAAATTCCATCATGCTGTTTTGTTAAAGTCCCAGTGTTGTCTCTGGGGGGGAGGGGGGGGAAGTGGGGGTAGAACGGGGCAGGGTGGCAGCATAATTATGGTAATGAAGTCTGAGCGATGTCATCGTGAGCACTGTACTCAAAACAGTAAATCAAAGGAGGTGGATAGAAAATACATATCGACCATCTTTTTAGTATGAAGAAACTTTGGAGTAATTTTTAAATGAGAACCAGAGTTTTGAAAGTGCCTTCTACTTTATTAAAAAGACAAACTTGCAAACTTGCAATTGCTATCCTTGTTGGCACATTACTAGACTGGTTGCTCTCCTGAGAGTATCAATCATATGATGAAACCAATGTCATGAATTGTCAATGATCAGATTTCTGGCTTGCCAAATTCCAGATCAGATACAGTCTTTGAATATGAATGGAATAATTCCCCCAAAAGCAAGTTTTTGTATCTATGTAATCACTTACACGTAATTTGTTTTAGGACATTTGCAATTTTCTATGAAAACCTATCAAAAAGTGCAAGGTATTTTTTCCAAACAAAGGAATTTAATAGTGTACATAGTTCTGTGAATGGGAACAACCTTCATAATACTAACTGGTCCTATTCTTTAATAGTGTAAATATTCAAATTTTATTTTTTAAATAATACACTCAAGATTTTTAGATGTATACTTAACATGAATATTAAGCATAAAAGTTAAAAATGAATATCGTCCACTTGGATAAAGGATATTTGTTTGTTGTCTGAAATCTATTGTACTATTTTGTTTTGTTCCACTCTTGTTGTATAATTTATTTAGTCAATGTGCCTACTTAAAATGAATATGTTAATGATTTAAAAGATTAGTTTATAGATTCAATGTAAACTGTGACCAAACGTTTTGTCTAAGTAGAGCTCTGCTCTTCCTGGTGACGGTCCCTCGCTTTTCATTTTGTTAAAAGCTTTGTTTTCCACTTAAAGTATGTGACATCTGTTGAATTAATAATCCTGGGATTATTCTTTTGCTAAGGTCAGTGCTGCAAACATCCGATGTCCCAAATCACCAAGAGGAGTAAAGCTTTTAATGTGACATGCTGTATTGTTCTTAATAAACAAAGTCCTCACTTTGATGTGGAAAATTTGTGTCTGTGAAAGGGATCAGTAACTGTGAAGCATGTGCACATTATTTAAACTTTTCCCCCTTTTTCCCTTTCGGTGCTTTTCTTCTATTCCTTATTTTTATATTAAAGATCCAGATTAATTAAATGTTTCTTCTTATTTATCAACAGAATCTGAATTCAGAAACTGCATAATGAGTAGCTCATAGGTTATTACAACCCACAAACAGGAAACGAGCCACTTGATCCCTTGGTTCAATCCTATTAAGACCCCCTTGGAGTGCTTGGTAGATACCAGCTTATCACTATACCGTTACTGTGACAACCAGGTCTTAACAACAAAAAAAGACAAGAAGCTGATTGGTAGAATTGCCTTCACATATAGTGGCACAAAGAAAAGAACAGGAAGTTGATCTTTTTAAATACAGATTATTTCTCATTTGTTGCACTGTACCTGGAATATTACACTACGGATTGTAAATTTGGCTATAATTAAGAAACTGTGAAAAAGGCAATTTACATTTTTTTAATCAAAATATAAAATAAATATCATGCTTCTGGTGATAGTCAACTCATTATACCACTGTTGTAACAACCAATGGTTCCTTCTCAGTTCTAGTAATATTACAAAGATCAATGAAACACAGCAAGGTTTTGTCATATTTTAGCGAACATAAATTATTTTCACTGATTTTAAATTAGAGTAATCTATTTTCAATATAAATCTATCAAATATATGATAATTTGATACAGTTTGAATGTTATCTTTTAATTAGAAACAACCATTAATTTTGATTTGATCAAACTTGCTCTTTTGTTGCTGGCAGTGCTTTCTTTATGTATCTTGCTTTAAAGAAGAAGAATCAGTAATTACTGCTCCTCAACTTCCATCCAGCTCCTCAGTCTTATTTTTTCTGAGATGTTATTGTTGTAATTTAGTCGCGCCTTGCTTTAATTTCTGATCCATCCTGTAGACATTAAGAAACGACACTAGCCTGGAAATTCCTGTGTCCTCGAAGAAATCGGAGGGGGCTGGTCCTCTCAGAAATCTCATGGTTAGATAAGTTCAATTATGCTGACAGGACAAGGGCAAGAGTCCTACCAACAGGAGGCTAGCTAAGCTGGGGGACGGGGGACGGAAAATTCTGTAAGGTATGGAACAAAGGGCACCATTTTCATATTTAAAGAGCTGCATGGATTGAAGAGCAAGTGAAATAGCAGGTGCAACAGAAGGGAAAAGGCAATCAAATTTCTCTGAGACTGACTAAATACTGCTGAAACAATAATAGAACGGAGGGTTGCAATAGTTGGAGTACCAGGGAACAAGCCGTGACATGCAGCAACACTGGCCATGTGGAAGTTGGTGGCTGTGGCTTTGAGTGTGACCTCCATAAGGACTCACTTTCAGTGACATTGCCATTCTTCTTCTTAGGCAGTCCCTCGGAGTCGAAGATGACTTGCTTTCACACTAGATATGAGATCTCAGGTGACTGATGAGTCCAATGCGGGACCTAAAGTCTCTGTCACAGGTGAGGCAGCCGGTGGTTGAAGAAACGGGTGGATTGGGTGCCTGGGTTGCCGTACACTCCTTCCACTGTTTACACTTGTCTTCAGCTTGCTCCCGAGGTGTTCGGCGCCATCCCAGATGCTTTTCCTCCACTTTGTGCCGTCTTGGGCCAGGGATTACCAGGTGTCGGTTGGGATGTTGCATTTTTTCAAGGAGCCTTGAAGATCCCTAAAGCGTTTCTTCTGCCCACCTGCGGCTAGCTTGCCATGTCAAAGCTTGTTTTGGGAGTCTCGTTTCAGGCATGCAGACGATGTGGCCTGTCCAACGGAGCTGATCAAGTGTGGTCAATGCTTCGATGATGGAGATGTTGGCCTGAGTGAGAACACTGATATTGGTGCACCTATCCTGCCAATAGATTTGCAGGATCTTGCGGAGGCAGCATTGTTGGTATTTCTCCAGTGCTTTGAGGTGTCTGCTGTACATAGTCCATGTCTCTGAAGCATATAGAAGGGCAGGTATCACTACTACTCTGTAGACCATGAGCTTGGTGCCGGGTTTGAGGTACTGGTCTTCAAACATACTTTTCCTCAGGTGAGCGAAGTCTGCAGTGGCACACTGAAGGCGGTGTTAGACTTCGTCATCGACATCTGCCCTTGTTGACAGTAGGTTCCCGAGATATGGAAAATGGTCGATGTTGTCCAAAGCCTCGTCGTGGATTTTGATAATCGGGGGGCAGTACTGTGTGACGGAGTCAGGTTGCTAGAGGGCTTTTGTCTTACGGATGTTTAGTGTAAGGCCTATGCTCTCATCTGCTTCGATAAAGGTGTTGACGATGGCTTGGAGTTCAGCCTCCGAGTGTGCACAGACGCAAACATCTTCCCCATACTGTAATTCAATGATAGAGGATGGAACGACCTTGGATCTGGCCTGGAGGTGGTGGAGGTTGAACAGTTTCCCGTTTGTTCTGTAGATTAGCTCCACTCCAGCGGGGAACTTACTGAGGGTGAGATGGAGCTTTGCAGCAAGGAAGATCGAGAAGAGCATTGGTGCGATGACGCAGCCTTGCTTGATCCCGGTCCACACATGTATTGGGTCTGTGGTGGATCCATTGGTCAGGATCATGGCTTGTATGTCATCGTGAAGCAGGCGAAGGATGAGGGATGAGGGCAGCCGAATTTGAGGAGGATGCTCCGTAATCCCTCACAGTTGACAGTGTTGAATGTCTTTGTGAGGTCAAAGAAGGCTATGTACAGAGGTTGGTGCTGTTCTTTGCATTTCTCTTGGATTTGCCGTGCGGTGAAGATCATGTCCATTCTGCCCCTTAGTGGGTGGAATCCACATTGCGACTCTGGGAGGAGCTCTTCAGCCACTGGGAGAAAGCGATTGAGGAGGATTCTTGCGATGACTTTCCATGTGGCAGACAGCAGGGAAATTCCTCTGTAATTACCTCAATCGAACTTTTTGCCTTTCTTGTAGATGGTCACGATTACCGTGTCGCTGAAATCCCCTGGCATGCTCTCCTCCTTCCAGATAAGAGAAATGAGATCATCTATTCGCACCAATAATGCTTCTCTGACATTTTTTATTGCTTTGGCCTGCTCCTGTTGCCTTCTAGTTCTTCAGTTGTCAGATGGCCTTTTCTACCTCATGTCAGGCTGGGGTTGTGCTGAGATGGTAGCAAGTCGCAGGCTGCGGACTGGAGTCGAGGACAATCACGTCGAAGACAGAGTCTGGATTTAGGAGATCTTCGAAGAGCTCCTTCCAGCGGGCACTGACAGCCTCTCTATCCTGGATGAGTACCTCTCCATTCTTGGCCAGCAGTGGGGTAGGGTCTTGGGTGCTTGGGCCGTACGTGGTCTTGACTGTGCTAAAGAATCCACACACGCGTGGTTGTCGGCTAGTTGCTAGATCTCCTGCATTTTCTCCATCCAACATCTGTTCTTTAGGTCACGAGTTTTTTGTTGGACCTCGGCCTTCAGATGTCTGTAGAGCTGCATTCTTGCTCTCGAGTTGTGTTGCTGTTTGCAGTTCAACAAATCCTTGCGTTTGTGGCTTATTAGCTCCTGGTCATTCTCGTCGAACTAGTCTTGGTGTTTCCTGGTCGAGTGACCGAGCGTCTCTTCACAGGTGCTAATTATGGAGGGCTTGCGGGCAGACCAGATGCTGTGGACATGCTGCGTCTCTGGGTTATTGGAATCATCAGGTTGTCAGTGAGGCTCTAGCTGAATAGGGCTTTCTTAGTAGGGTCTTTGAGTGCTCCAGCGTTGATTTTCCTGCGGGATTGTTTCTGTTGCCATCGCTGTTTTGGAGCTAGGTGATGACAGACGGATTAGGCGTTGGTCCATCCAGCAGTCGTCAGCTCTTGTCATGGCGCGGGTGATGCGCACGTGCTTGCGGTCCCTTGCTCGATGACGTAGTCTAGCAGATGCCAGTGCTTGGAGCGAGGGTGTTGCCATGAGGCCTTGTGCTTGTCTTTCTGATGGAACAAGGTGTTGGTTATGACAAGGCTATGTTCTAAGCATTTCGTCAGGAGAGGGTTACGTTGGAGTTGGTTTTCCCTACCCCCTCTCTGCCGATCACACCTCCCCAGAGGTCTGTGTCCTTTCCAACTCTGGCGTTAAAGTCGCCAAGGAGGATCAGCTTGTTGCCTGTTGGGACTTAGGATGTGCAAGCAGCGGGGAGTCCGGGGACATCGGAGCGGCCTATAAAAGGCCCAGCAGTTCGAGAGGCGGGGGTGTGAGCAGTGGGGAGTCCGGGGACGTCGGAGTGGCCTATAAAAGGCCCAGCAGTTCGAGAGGCGGGGGTGTGAGCAGCGGGGAGTCCGGGGACGTCGGAGTGGCCTATAAAAGGCCCAGCAGTTCGAGAGGCGGGGGTGTGAGCAGCGGGGAGTGCGGGGACGTCGGAGCGGCCTATAAAAGGCCCAGCAGTTCGAGAGGCGGGGGTGTGAGCAGCGGGGAGTCCGGGGACGTCGGAGTGGCCTATAAAAGGCCCAGCAGTTCGAGAGGCGGGTGTGCGAGCAGCGGGGAGTCCGGGGACGTCGGAGTGGCCTATAAAAGGCCCAGCAGTTCGAGAGGCGGGGGTGTGAGCAGCGGGGAGTCTGGGGACGTCGGAGTGGCCTATAAAAGGCCCAGCCGGTGCAGCTGCAGCAGGGAGAGAAGACAAAAAAGAAGTAGAAAGAAATCGAAAGGTGACATCACAGCCAAGGGGGTAAGTGATTGGCTGGTAATTGGTGAGTAGTTTTTCTTTTTCTTTTCTTTATTAGTAAGTAACCTTTAGCATTATTGTTGCCAAATTAAGTTAATCTAGGGGTTAAGTTATGGCAGGAGAGCTCGGACATGTGTTATGCTCCTCCTGTACTATGTGGGAAGTCAGGAACGCTTCCAGTGTCCCTGACGACTACATATGCAGGAAGTGTATCCGGCTGCAGCTCCTGACAGACTACATTGCGGCACTGGAGCTGCGGGTGGATTCACTCAGGAGCATTCTTAGTAGGGTCTTTGAGTGCTCCAGCGTTGATTTTCCTGCGGGATTGTTTCTGTTGCCATCGCTGTTTTGGAGCTAGGTGATGACAGACGGATTAGGCGTTGGTCCATCCAGCAGTCGTCAGCTCCTGTCATGGCGCGGGTGATGCGCACGTGCTTGCGGTCCCTTGCTCGATGACGTAGTCTAGCAGATGCCAGTGCTTGGAGCGAGGGTGTTGCCATGAGGCCTTGTGCTTGTCTTTCTGATGGAACAAGGTGTTGGTTATGACAAGGCTATGTTCTAAGCATTTCGTCAGGAGAGGGTTACGTTGGAGTTGGTTTTCCCTACCCCCTCTCTGCCGATCACACCTCCCCAGAGGTCTGTGTCCTTTCCAACTCTGGCGTTAAAGTCGCCAAGGAGGACCAGCTTGTTGCCTGTTGGGACTTGGGATGTTGGGACTCCCACCTCTCGAACTGCTGGGCCTTTTATAGGCCACTCCGACGTCCCCGGACTCCCCACTGCTCACACCCCCGCCTCTCGAACTGCTGGGCCTTTTATAGGCCACTCCGACGTCCCCGGACTCCCCGCTGCTCGCACCCCCACCTCTCGAACTGCTGGGCCTTTTATAGGCTGAGAATGACGTGAATAGCATGTTTAGTGAGTTGGTCTTACCGCAGGTAAAGGTTACACAGCCAGATAGGGGATGGGTGACCAACAGGAAGAGCAGTGGAAGGAAGGTAGTGCAGGGGTCCCCTGCGGTCATCCCCCTGCAAAACAGATACACCGCTTTGGGTACTGTTGAGGGGGATGACTCATCAGGGAAGAACAGCAGCAGCCAAGTTCATGGCACCGTGGCGGGCTCTGCTGCACAGGAGGGCAGGAAAAAGAGTGGGAGAGCGATAGTGATAGAGGATTCGATTGTAAGGGGAAAAGATAGACATTTCTGCGGCCGCAACCAAGACTCCAGGATGGTATGTTGCCTCCCTGGTGCAAGGGTCAAGGATGTCTTGGGAGCAGGTGCAGGACATTTTGAAGGGGGAGGGCAAACAGCCAGTTGTCATGGTGCATATAGGTACCAACAATATAGATAAAAAATGAGGATAAGGTCCTACAAGACGAATTTAGGGAGCTAGGAGCTAAATTAAAAAGTGGGACCTCAAAAGTAGTAATCTCAGGATTGCTACCAGTGCCACGTGCTAGTCAGAGTAGGAATCGCAGAATAGCTCAGATGAATACGTAGCTTGAGCAGTGGTGCAGAAGGGAGGGATTCAAATTCCTGGGACATTGGAACTGGCTCGGGGGAGGTGGGACCAGTACAAACCAGATGGTCTGCACCTGGGCAGGACCAGAACCAATGTCCTCGGGCGAGTGTTTGCTAGTGCTGATGGGGAGGGGTTAAACTAGCATGGCAGGGGAATGGGAATCTATGCAGGGAGACAGAGGAAAGTAGAATGGGGGCAGAAGCAAAAGATAGAAAGAAGAAAAGTAAAAGTGGAGGGCAGAAAAACCCAAGGAAAAAGCAAAAAGGGCCACATTACAGCAAAATTCTAAAGGGGCAAAGGGTGTTAAAAAGACAAGCCTGAAAGCTATGTGCCTCAATGCGAGGAGTATTCAGAATAAGATGGACGAATTAACTGCGCAGATTAGCAGTTAACGGGTACGATGTAATTGGCATCACGGAGACATGGCTCCAGGATGACCAAGGCTGGGAACTCAACATCCAGGGGTATTCAACATTTAGGAAGGATAGACAGAAAGGAAAAGGAGGTGGGGTGGCGTTGCTGGTCAAAGAGGAAATTAATGCAATAGTAAGGTAGGACATTAGCTCGGATGATGTAGAATTGGTATAGGTGGAGTTACAGAATACCAAAGGGCAGAAAACGCTAGTGGGAGTTGTGTACAGACCACCAAACAGTAGTAGTGAAGATGGGGACAGCATCAAACAAGAAATTAGGGATGCGTGCAATAAAGGTACAGCAGTTATCATGAGTGACTTTAAACTACATATTGATTGGGCGAACCAAACTGGTAGCAATACGGTGGAGGAGGATTTCCTGGAGTGTATTAGGGATAGTTATTGAGACCAGTATGTCAAGGAGCCAACTAGAGGGCTGGCCATCCTAGACTGCGTGATGTGTAATGAGAAAGGACAAATTAGCAATCTTGTTGTGCGAGGCCCCTTGGGGAAGAGTGACCATAATATGGTAGAACTCTTTATTAAGATGGAGAGTGACACAGTTAATTCAGAGTCTAGGGTCCTGAACTTAAGGAAAGGTAACTTTGATGGTATGAGACGTGAATTGGCTAGGATAGATTGATGAATGATACTTAAGGGGTTAGAAACATAGAAACATAGAAAATAGGTGCAGGAGCAGGCCATTCAGCCCTTCTAGCCTGCTCCTGCTCCATTCAATGAGTTCATGGCTGAACATGAAACTTCAGTACCCCCTTCCTGCTTTCTCGCCATAACCCTTGATCCCCCGTGTAGTAAGGACTTCATCTAACTCCCTTTTGAATATATTTAGTGAATTGGCCTCAACTAATTTCTGTGGTAGAGAATTCCACAGGTTCACCACTCTCTGGGTGAAGAAGTTTCGCCTCATCTCGGTCCTAAATGGCTTACCCCTTATCCTCAGACTGTGACCCCTGGTTCTGGACTTCCCCAACATTGGGAACATTTTCCTGCATCTAACCTGTCTAAACCCGTCAGAATTTTAAACGTTTCCATGAGGTCCCCTCTCATTCTTCTGAACTCCAGTGAATACAAGCCCAGTTGATCCAGTCTTTCTTGATAGGTCAGTCCCACCATCCCGGGAATCAGTCTGGTGAATCTTCGCTGCACTCCCTCAATAGCAAGAATGTCCTTCCTCAAGTTAGGAGACCAAAACTGTACACAATACTCCAGGTGCGGCCTCATCAAGGCCCTGTACAACTGTAGCAACACCTCCTTGCCCCTGTACTCAAATCCCCTCGCTATGAAGGCCAACATGCCATTTGCTTTCTTAACCGCCTGCTGTACCTGCATGCCAACCTTCAATGATTGATGTACCATGACACCCAGGTCTCGTTGCACCTTCCCTTTTCCTAATCTGTCACCATTCAGATAATAGTCTGTCTCTCTGTTTTTACCACCAAAGTGGATAACCTCACATTTATCCACATTATACTTCATCTGCCATGCATTTGCCCACTCACCTAACCTATCCAAGTCACTCTGCAGCCTAATAGCATCCTCCTCGCAGCTCACACTGCCACCCAACTTAGTGTCATCCGCAAATTTGGAGATACTGCATTTAATCCCCTCGTCTAAATCATTAATGTACAATATAAACAGCTGGGGCCCCAGCACAGAACCTTGCGGCACCCCACTAGTCACTGCCTGCCATTCTGAAAAGTACCCGTTTACTCCTACTCTTTGCTTCCTGTCTGACAACCAGTTCTCAATCCACGTCAGCACACTACCCCCAATCCCATGTGCTTTAACTTTGCACATTAATCTCTTGTGTGGGACCTTGTCGAAAGCCTTCTGAAAGTCCAAATATACCACATCAACTGGTTCTCCTTTGTCCACTTTACTGGAAACATCCTCAAAAAATTCCAGAAGATTTGTCAAGCATGATTTCCCTTTCACAAATCCATGCTGACTTGGACCTATCATGTCACCATTTTCCAAATGCGCTGCTATGACATCCTTAACAATTGATTCCATCATTTTACCTACTACGGAGGTCAGGCTGACCGGTCTATAATGCCCTGTTTTCTCTCTCCCTCCTTTTTTAAAAAGTGGGGTTACATTGGCTACCCTCCACTCGATAGGAACTGATCCAGAGTCAATGGAATGTTGGAAAATGACTGTCAATGCATCCGCTATTTCCAAGGCCACCTCCTTAAGTACTCTGGGATGCAGTCCATCAGGCCCTGGGGATTTATCGGCCTTCAATCCCATCAATTTCCCCAACACAATTTCCCGACAAATAAAGATTTCCCTCAGTTCCCCCTCCTTACTAGACCCTCTGACCCCTTTTATATCCGGAAGGTTGTTTGTGTCCTCCTTAGTGAATACCGAACCAAAGTACTTGTTCAATTGGTCTGCCATTTCTTTGTTCCCCGTTATGACTTCCCCTGATTCTGACTGCAGGGGACCTACGTTTGTCTTTACTAACCTTTTTCTCTTTACATATCTATAGAAACTTTTGCAATCCGCCTTAATGTTCCCTGCAAGCTTCTTCTCGTACTCGATTTTCCCTGCCCTAATCAAACCCTTTGTCCTCCTCTGCTGAGTTCTAAATTTCTCCCAGTCCCCGGGTTCGCTGCTATTTCTGGCCAATTTGTATGCCACTTCCTTGGCTTTAATACTATCCCTGATTTCCCTAGATAGCCACGGTTGAGCCACCTTCCCTTTTTTATTTTTACGCCAGACAGGAATGTACAATTGTTGTAATTCATCCATGCGGTCTCTAAATGTCTGCCATTGCCCATCCACAGTCAACCCCCTAAGTATCATTCGCCAATCTATCCTAGCCAATTCACGCCTCATACCTTCAAAGTTACCCTTCTTTAAGTTCTGGACCATGGTCTCTGAATTAACTGTTTCATTCTCCACCCTAATGCAGAATTCCACCATATTATGGTCACTCTTCCCCAAGGGGCCTCGCACAATGAGATTGCTAATTAATCCTCTCTCATTACACAACACCCAGTCTAAGATGGCCTCCCCCCTAGTTGGTTCCTCGACATATTGGTCTAGAAAACCATCCCTTATGCACTCCAGGAAATCCTCCTCCACTGTATTGCTTCCAGTTTGGCTAGCCCAATCTATGTGCATATTAAAGTCACCCATTATAACTGCTACACCTTTATTGCATGCACCCCTAATTTCCTGTTTGATGCCCTCCCCAACATCCCTACTACTGTTTGGAGGTCTGTACACAACTCCTACTAACGTTTTTTGCCCTTTGGTGTTCTGCAGCTCTACCCATATAGATTCCACATCATCCAAGCTAATGTCTTTCCTAACTATTGCATTAATCTCCTCTTTAACCAGCAATGCTACCCCACCTCCTTTTCCTTTTATTCTATCCTTCCTGAATGTTGAATACCCCTGGATGTTGAGTTCCCAGCCCTGATCATCCTGGAGCCACGTCTCCGTAATCCCAATCACATCATATTTGTTAACATCTATTTGCACAGTTAATTCATCCACCTTATTGCGGATACTCCTTGCATTAAGACACAAAGCCTTCAGGCTTGTTTTTTTAACACGCTTTGTCCTTTTAGAATTTTGCTGTAGAGTGGCCCTTTTTGTTCTTTGCCTTGGGTTTCTCTGCCCTCCACTTTTCCTCATCTCCTTTCTGTCTTTTGCTTTTGCCTCCTTTTTGTTTCCCTCTGTCTCCCTGCATTGGTTCCCATCCCCCTGCCACATTAGTTTAAATCCTTCCCAACAGCACCAGCAAACACTCCTCCTAGGACATTGGTTCCGGTCCTGCCCAGGTTGACAGTGGATGGGCAATGGCAGACATTTAGAGACCGCGTGGATAAACTACAACAATTGTACATCCCTATCTGGAGTAAAAATAAAATGGGGAAGGTGGCTCAACCGGGGCGAAAAAGGGAAATTAAGAATAGTGTTAAAACCAAGGAAGAGGCATATAAATTGGCCAGAAAAAGCAGCAAATCTGAGGTCTGGGAGAATTTTACAGCAGAGGAGGACAAAGGGTTTAATTAGGAGGAGGAAAATAGAGTATGAGAGGAAGCTTGCTGGGAACATCAAAACTGACTGCAAAAGCTTCTATAGATGTGTGAAGAGAAAAAGATTAGTGAAGACAAACGTAGGTCCCTTGCAGTCAGATTCAGGTGAATTTACAATGGGGAACAAAGAAATGGCAGACCAGTTAACCAAATACTTTGGTTCTATCTTCACGAAGGAAGACACAAATAACCTTCCGGAAATACTAGGGGACCGAGGGTCTAGTGAGAAGGAGGAACTGAAGGAAATCCTTATTAGGCGGGAAATTGTGTTGGGAGAATTGATGGGATTGAAGGCCGATAAATCCCCAGGGCCTGATAGTCTGTATCCCAGAGTACTTAAGGAAGTAGCCCTAGAAATAGTGAATGCATAGGTGATCATTTTCCAACAGTCTATCGACTCTGGATCGGTTCCTATGGACTGGAGGGTAGCTAATGTAACACCACTTTTTATGAAGGGAGGGAGAGAGAAGGCGGGTAATTATAGATCGGTTAACCTGACATCAGTAGTGGGGAAAATATTGGAATCAATTATTAAAGATGAAATAGCAGCGCATTTGGAAAGCAGTGACGGGATTGGACCAAGTCAGCATGGATTTATGAAAGGGAAATCATGCTTGACAAATCTTCTCGAATTTTTTGAGGATTTAACTGGTAGAGTTAACAAGGGAAAACCTGTGGATGTTGTGTATTTGGACTTTCAAAAGGCTTTTGACAAGGTCCCACACAAGAGATTGGTGCGCAAAATCAAAGCACATGGTATTGGGGGTAATGTACTGACGTGAATAGAGAACTGATTGGCAGACAGGAAGCAGAGAGTCAGGATTACCGGGTCTTTTTCAGAATGGCAGGCAGTGACTAGTGGGGTGCCGCAGGGCTCAGTGCTGGGACCCCAGCTATTTACAATATACATTAATGATTTGAATGAGGGAATTGAGTGTAATATCTCCAAGTTTGCAGATGACACTAAGCTGGGTGGCAGTGTGAGCTGTGAGGAGGATGCTAAAAGGCTGAAGGGTGACTTGGACAGGTTAGGTAAGTGGGCAAATGCATAGCAGATGCAGTATAATGTAGATAAATGTGAGGTTAACCACTTTGGTGGCATAAACACAAAGGCAGAATATTATCTGAATGGCGGCAGATTAGGAAAAGGGGAGGTGCAACGAGACCTGGGTGTCATGGTACATCTGTCATTGAAATTTGGCATGCAGGTACAGCAGGCAGTGTAGAAGGCAAATGATATGTTGGCCTTCATATCTAGGGGATTTGAGTATAGGAGCAGGGAGGTCTTACTGCAGTTATACAGGGCCTTAGTGAGGCCTCACCTGGAATACTGTGTTCAGTTTTGGTCGCCTAATCTGAGGAAGGATATTCTTGCTATTGAGGGAGTGCAGCGAAGGTTCGCCAAACTGATTCCCGGGATGGCAGGACTGACACATGAGGAGAGACTGGATCGACTGGGCATGTATTCACTGGAGTTTAGACGGATGATAGGGGATCTCATAGAAGCATATAAAATTCTGACGGGACTGGATAGGTTAGATGCAGGAAGAATGTTCCCGATGTTGGGGAAGTCCAGAACTAGGGGTCACAGTCTAAGGATAAGGGGTAAGCCATTTAGGACTGAGATGAGGAGAAACTGCTTCACTCAGAGAATTGTGAACCTGTGGAATTCCCTTACGTGGAGAGTTGTTGATGCCAGTTCATTGGATATATTCAAGAGGGAGTTAGATATGGACCTTACGGCTAAAGGGATCAAAGGGTATGGAGAGAAAGCAGGAAAGGTGTACTGGGGTGAATGATCAGCCATGATCTTATTGAATGTTGGTGCAGGCTCTAAGGGCCAAATGGCCTACTCCTATTTTCTATGTTTCTATGTTTCTATGATTGTTCAAGGCTGGAGTAGAATTCCTTTTTGGCCTCGTCTGTAGCTTCCAGTGTTGGGGTGTACATGCTGAAGACCGTAGCGTACTGGTTCCAGTCTAGGGTGAGACGAAGATTCATGTGGCGTTCATTTATCCCACACGGGGAGTCTCTGAGATGGCCAACTAGCTCATTTTTTATAGTGAGGCCTACCCCATGAGGCGGTGATCTTCTTCTAATTTACCTTTCCAGAAGAAGGTGTAACCGCCACCTTGTTCTTTGAACTGGCCTTCCCCTGTCCGCTTAGGGCGGCGATGTCTACATCGAAACATCTGAGTTCACGGCAACAATAGCAGTGCGACGTTCCAGTCTGTCGCTGTTGGGGTTGACCATGAGGGTTCTGACGTTCCAGGTCCCAAACTTCATTTTGAAGGGTGTGCATGAATTCTTTTAACGTTGGGTGGCCGTTGCACACTAGCTACTACACAGGCTTGGCACAGTAAAGTCTTGGTCCAGTGGCAAGGGGATCCAAGATGACTAGAGACCAGGCTCCACTGCATGGGTCTAGTACACACACACACACACACACACACACACACACACACACACTCCTACTGTCCCCCTTTCTCCTTCCCGCAGGTCCTCTCTCCCTAAGATGCATAGTATGCAGCGTAGGCCTCACGACCTCGCTGTTGGCCCCTGCTGCTCCTTCCCTGGGCCCCGACCCCGCTGCTGGTCCATGCTGTGCCACTCCTGGGCCTCGACCTCCATTCCTTGTTGCTTTTCACCTCCGAGCCTTGCCGGTCCCGACCTGCGCTCCTCGCCGACCTCCAGACCTCCTGCTGCTCGCCGACCTCCCGGCCTCCCATTGCTCGCCAAACTCCGGGCCTCCTGTTGTTCGTCGACCTCCGGGCCTCGCTGCTCCTCGCTGACCTCCAGACCTCTCCTGGGCCCCAACCCCACTGCTGGGCTCGACCTCGCTCCAAGTTACGCTACCAATCAGCTACCTGGTTTGCCATGATGGAAGTTTTGTTGCCTTCTTTGATTTTGTCGCCCTCTCAGGATGGCTCGCACTGTTCCCTGTGGTGGGTTAGCTCCTCTTCTTATCCCAGCTGTAGCTGCTGGTGTTCCCAACTCGGTGAGCCTCAGTGCCCCATTAAAGATTTAAAAGATGTCTCTAGGTCAGCAAAGGTAAGAGTGTTTTCAAATTAATAACAGGACAAATAACTGAATTACAGAGAAGCACATGGTTATCTCCAAGCACAATAATCAAGCACTGCCCTTTGGGATGTCACATGATCCCTAAAGCAAAGTTATTTTGAAGTACTTGTGTCAATTGTCTTACATCTCAGAATTTATTCTTTCCTTCTCAGGATGTGGCATCATTAGTGAGACTGGCATTTTCTGCCCATCTCTAGCTGCCCTGAGAAGGTGGTGGTGGGCCTAAGTGGTTGTATACAACTGAGTGTTTTGCTAGACTACTTTAGAGGGCAGTTAAGAGTCAACCACATTGGTATGTGACTGGAGTCACATTATGGCTTCAGCTCTTGCCTGGCAGTTGAGGATGGAGATGTGGGTGTTCACTGTGCCTTCAGTGAATTATTTTTTCTGATTTATGTTTCTATGTATTCTTCAATCTCTTCACCAACTATCACTTTCCTTAGAAGTAGCTGATTCAGATGGAATTCTGTTCGAGCAGAGACAAAGTTAACAGTATTGGGTTTGTTTCCTACCAGATGCTGCAAGCTAGGTGACAGCTGAGAAAATAGCTGAAGAGCAAACAATGCAATCCTTGCCACCTCTGGCAACACTGGTGACCACTCATCCACCTGGTTATTTACCTCTCCCTTTCATTTACAAGCCTAGAGACACAAACACACACACAAGGAGGAACAGATAGTAGGCTTTACTATCAGGAGGCCTGATACGTGTCAAGGGCAAAACAAAGGAACATAGAAACATAGAAAATAGGAGCAGTAGTAGGCTGTTCGGCCCTTCAAGTCTGCACCGCCATTCAATATGATCATGGCTGATCCTTTATCTCAACAACATATTCCTGTTTTTTCCCCTTACCCCTTGATGCCTTTTGTTTCTAGAAATCTATCTATCTCCCTCTTAAATATATTCAGTGACTTGGCCTCCACAGCCTTCTATGGTAGAGAATTCTACAGGTTCACCACCCTCTAAGTGAAAGCATTTCTCCTCATCTCAGTCCTAAATTTCCTACCCCGTATCCTTAGACTGTGACCCCTTGTTTTAGACTTCCCAGCCAGGGGAAACATCCTCCCCGCATCCAGTCTATCCAACCCAGTCAGAATTTTATACGTTTCAATGAGATCCCCTCTCATTCTTCTAAACGCTAGTGAATACAGGCCTAGTCGACCCAATTTCTCCTCATACGACAGTCCTGCCATCCCAGGAATCAGTTTGGTGAACCTTGCTGCACTCCCTCTAAGGCAAATATATCCTTTCTTAGGTAAGGAGGCCAAAACTGCAGGTGCAGTCTCTCCAAAGCCCTGTATAACTGTAGTAAGACATCCTTACTCCTGTACTCATCATCTTGCAATGAAGGCCAACATACAATTTGCCTTCCTAACTGCATGCTGCACCTGCATGTTTGCTTTCAATGACTGGTGTACAAGGACACCCAGGTCCCTCTGTACATTGACACTTCCCAAGCCATCACCATTTAAATAATACTTTGTCCTTATGTTTTTCCTACCAAAGTGAATAACTTCACATTTATCCACGTGATATTGCATCTGCCATGTGTTTGCCCACTCACTCAACCTATCTAAATCACCTTGCAACGTCTTTACATCCTCCTCACAACTCACAGTCCCATCTAATTTTGTGTCATCAACAAACTTGGAAATATTACATTTGGTTCCCTCATCCAAATCATTTATATATATTGTGAATAGCCGGTGTCCAAGCACTGATCCCTGTGGCCTTATTAACATGTCACCATTGAGCTGCAGGCCCGAATGGGCGTCCTGCTGCTATTGCCAGCATGAAGGTAGGTTGGGGGAGGGGATATGTTCACAGTTGGGGAGGGGCAGGAGTGGGGAGCCGAGGAGGCAAAGGCCCACATTATTCCTGTGAAGAAGAGGAAACATACCTGCTCCTCGTGGCCCCACAGAAATGATTTGAACAATTACCTTTTTCACCTCTTCTGCTGTACTACCAGGTTTTACAGGGTGGAGCGTACACAGCACACTCTTTAAAAATACTTTAAAAAGAATAGATGATGTCTATTTTTAAAAAGAAAGAACAAGCATTAGCAAAATACTGTGGATGCTGGAAATCTGAAATAAAACAGAAAATGCTGGAAATACTCAGCATCCGTGGAGAGAGAAACAGAGTTGATGACCTTTCGTCAGAGCTGGAAGAAGTTAGAGATTTAACAGCTTATAAGCAATTTACGAGCCAGGTGGAAAAGTGGGTGGGGGGAGGGGAAGAATGAACAAAAGGGAAGGTCTGTGATAGGGTGCAGTGCAGGAGTGATGAAATGACAACAGGGATGATGGTGCAAGGCAAAAGGGGTGGTAATGGAGTATGTAAAGAAACAAAATAAAATAAAAACAGAAAATGCTGGAAGTACTCAGCAGGTCAGGCAGCAACTGTAGATAGAGAAACAGAGTTAACATTTCAGGTCGATGACCTTTCAGCAGCAATGGGAAAAGTTAGAGCTGTAACAGGTTTCAAGCAAGAGCAGGGGTAGGGAAAGGGGTTTGGGGGTGTGGCGGGGGGGAGCGTCTGTGATAGGGTGGAACGCAGGAGTGATGAAATGAGAACAGAGATGATGGTGCAAGGCAAAAAGTGATGGAAATGAGACAATAAAAAAACAAAAGATGGGTTTAGCGGAGCGGAATTGACAAAAGCAGAATCATTACCACCACCTGCTGTCCAAAAAAATGGAAGCAGTGGTTATGATCTGAAATTGTTGAACTCGATGCTGAGTCTGGAAGGCTGTAAAGTGCCAAAAGGAGGGAGAGAGAAAACAGGGAACTACACGCCAGTTAGCCTCACATCGGTCATCAGGAAAGTGCTGGAATGTATTATTAAGGAAATGGTAACAAGGAAATTAGAAAATTATAATATGATTAGGTAGAGTCAACATGGTTTTATGAATGAGAAATCAAGTTTAACACTTTTTTGAGAATAATATTGGCAGCATTTAGGGTTAGGGTTCCCTAACCCTAAATGCGGTAGATAAAGGGGAACCAGTAGATGGTGCATATTTTGATTTTCAAAAGGCATTCAATAATGTGCCACATAAAAGGTTGCTAGACAAGATAATTGCTCTTGGAGTTGGGGGTAATATATTAGCATGGTTGGAGGATTGGTTAACGAAAAGAAAACAGAAAGTAGGGATAAACGATCATTTTCCAGTTGGCAGGCTGTAACTAGTGGGGTATCATAAGGATCGGTGCTTGGGCACTAGCTATAGACAATCTATATTAATGGTTTCGATGAAGGGACCAAGTTTGCTGATGATACCAAATTTGGTGGGAAAGTAAGCTGTGAGAACACAAAGAGCCCGCAAAGAGATACTAACAGCTTAAGTGAGTGGGCAATAAGGTAGCAGAAAGAGTATGATGTGGGAAATGTAAACTTATTGGTAGGAAGAATAAAAAAACAGAATATTTTTTAAATGGTGAGAAGCTATTAAATGTTGATGTTCAGAGAGATTTTGGTGTCCTCACAAAGGAAACACAACGTTAGCATGCAGGTACAGCAAACAATTAGGAAGGTAAATAAGTACATAGAATATACGAAATAGGAGCAGGAGTAGGCCATTCGGCCCCTCGAGCCTGCTCCGCCATTCAATAAGATCATGGTTGATCGTCTACCTCAACTCCACTTGCCTGCACTATTCCCATATCCCTTGATTCCCTTAATATCCAAAAATCTATCAAACTCTGTCTTGAATATATTCAACGACTGAGCCTCCACAGCCCACTGGGCTAGAAAATTCTACCCTCTTGAGTGAAGAAATTTGTCCTCATCTCATTTCTAAATTGCCAATCCCTTATTCTGAGACTGTGACCCCTGGTTCTCGACTCCCAGCCAGGGAAAACATCCTCCATACTTCTACTCAGTGAAACCCTGTAATTTTGTATGTTCCAATGAGATCACCTCTCATTCTTCTAAACTCGAGTGAATATAGGCCTAGTCTACTTAATCTCTCCTCATAGGACCATCCACCCATTCCAGAAATCAGTCTGGTGAACCTTTGTTACACTCCTTCTATGACAAATATATCCTTCCTTGGGTAAGGAGACTAAGGGGAGAGATTGCGTCACGCCCCATTTGGGAGCGGTAACAGCGGCAAGGTAGTATTTTCTGTGCCAGGCACGGAAGTCCGGCCCTGTGACAAAAATTCAGGTTACTGCCCTCGAGAGCAAGTGGAGCGCAAAATAACGCGCTCCACTTGTTCTGTGGACTGCGAGCAGAGCAGAAGGAATCAGTGAGGGGCACAGTGCTACGCGGTGGGACGCCATAAACAAGGCCCTCCCCTTCTTAAAAGGGGAGCGCGAAGCGGCCGACTCTGCTGTCCCTACCTGGACCACCAGGGAACGGAGTGGCATGGCATCAGCCCAACACTCAAACAGACTGCCGAGCTGCAAGATCGCGGCACGGACCCCGTAATCCAACATGAAGCAGGCCCCGACTGGTAATTCGCCAATTCTTTTTTTTAAATCACCACCTTTAAATTTTGCCCTGCGAGCAGCCTACAGCCCAGTACACGCCCCCTGAGGCTGCCGCTGGCAATGCCCTCAAACCTACCACCAAGCTCATGGTCTACAGGACTGTAGTAATACCCGCCCTCCTGTATGGATCAGAGGCATGGACGATGTACAGAAGACACATCAAGTCGCTGGAGATATATCACCAACGATGTCTCCGCAAGATACTGCAAATCCCCTGGGAGGACAGGCACACCAACATCAGTGTCCTTGATCAGACTAACATCCCCAGCATTGAAGCACCAACCACACTTGATCAGCTTCGCTGGGCAGGCCATTTAGTTTGCATGCCAGACAAGAGACTCCTGAAGCAATTGCTCTACGCGGAGCTCCTTCGTGGCAAACGAGCCAAAGGTGGGCAGCGGAAACATTACAAGGACACCCTCAAAGCCTCCCTGGTGAAGTGCGACATCATCACTGACACCTGGGAGTCCCTGGCCGAAGACCGCCCTAGGTGGAGAAAGTGCATCGGGAGGGTGTTGAGCTCTTCGAATCTCAATGCCGCGAGCATGTAGAGGTCAAGCGCAGACAGCGGAAGGAGCGTGCGACAAATCAGTCCCACCCCCCCCACCTTCCCCCGACGAATATCTGGCCCACCTGTGATAGAGACTGTGGCTCTCATGTTGGACTGTTCAGCCACCAAAGAACTCATTTTAGGAGTGGAAGCAAGTCTTCCTCGATTCCGAGGGACTGCCTATGATGATGAGCCATCTCTTTCAAAACCCCAGGGTGTAGGCCATCAGGTCCAGGGGATTTATCTGCTTTCAGTCCCGTTCATTTCTACAGTACTATTTATTTTACAAATACTAATTTCTTTCAGATCCTCATTCTTGCTAGACTCTTGGTTCTCCACAATTTCCGAGAGGTTTTTTGCATCTTCTTCCATGAAGACAGACACAAAGGGGCCCAAATTCGGCAGCGCCGCGTTTGGGGCGCAAAGTTTTAAAAGATTGACCATTTAGCACCCAGTAAGATGGCCTGCACAATTGTGGGAAATTGGGTACTTTTCCCTCAGAAATACAGTGAGGAGGTATTGTAGGCGCTAATGGCCTCAGTGGGGCACTATTACCGGGACTGCATCTAATTTCAGCTGACTTTCATTCACTGATAATGAGGCTGTGGTTCATTCCAGTTCTAAAGGGGATGTCGGTTCAGGCAGCACCTGGTCATTCTCATCATTTCTTCAGTTAACTGAACTGCAAGGAATGTGTGTGATGGCTGCTGCAAGACCTCATGCAAGGGTCACTCGGTTCAGTGAACTGGCATTGGAGATGTAGCGTATGTAGGCACCTTCAGTAATGACTCCACGAGGCAAGGTATGATATTTAAACTGTGTAGACCTGTAGACCTTTATTTGCAGCTCCTGAGTGCCGACCACAAGCTGTGTATTCCTTTTTATACTGGGTTACCTGCAGCGTGCAGGTAACCCTTAGGTCTCCAGCAGCAGCAGCCTCTGGTGTACAGGCAAGGTGTGTACAGTGTAAGGGTACATTCAGTGTTGCATAATAGTGTTACAGACATCACACAGTAAACAGGCATGCATACACAACAGGAGACATTGGTGGGGGCAGTCGAGGGAAGGAGGGAGACACTGTTCCCCCCCATCTGGGAGAAGGCAAACTCCACAGGTTTTTAGGGCCATGTGGGCAAAGGTGGTTGTGGAGGTGTTGGGCAGCACGGTCATGGATAGAACCCCCACCCAGTGTCGCAAAAAATTCAACGACCTCAGTTGGGTGGTCAAGGTGAGTACATGTTTCCACAATTCTTGCATACCAGCCTCTGAGCCTCTGTCTGTGCACACTCTGCAAACCAGCACTTAATCCAGTAGGCAACCACCAACCATCTGTGCCAACTCACAGTCACAGCCCATTTCACGCCTTGCCTACATTCACAGCTATTTAACCACGGCAGGCATATCTTCCACATATATAACTGGACTTACTTACAGAGCTTCTTTTCTTTTGCAGGCTAAGATGGCACACAACAGGATGGAGCAGTAACAAACTGGAGGGGAGGAAGCTGAACTGCACCAACTTTCTGACCTGGAGGAGCGAGTGATGCGGCTCATTGGCCTGCAGGTGGTGGACCCCATGGCCTCCAGAGACGTCGAGCCCGCTGAGGGCAACAATGGTATCTATATTCCCTCTTCTCATCCCACTTCCCTATTAAAGCAGAAGGCCTTATCACTTTCCACTTCCTCATTCTGTCTGCCTTCCTTGCTTCACTCCTGCCTCCCTGCCCTCACCTTAACCCAACTCTTGTGCCATTTATGCATCAGATAATGAGCCAGCAGATGAGCAGCCTGTGCCTGAGCCCTCCCAACCCAGTCACAAGGGAGAAGATGAGGGGGAGGAGGATGAGGAGAGGGGAGTAGGAGGAGGAGCCAAGCACTGCATTACTGCTTCTCTCACCCGCAGGCCCCGGCGCAGAAACTGGCACTACGCAGTCATTAGAGGTTAGTTTAGGACAGAGGTATGCACTAGGTGATGCACCGGGGCCTAGCGTGCTGCAGCAAGGCCAAGAGGAAAGGGGAGCTCGGGAGCCATCTCCCCGGAGGGCGAGTTAGCATGCGAGTTCTGATGCACAGGACTCAGATGAGAACCTCGATGGGGAGGAATTCACACAATGGGTGGTGGCCACACACTCTGACATGATTGGTGCAATGGCAAGGGTACCCGAGAGCCTGTCGCAAGTGGTAAGGAGTGTGGAGAAGTCCACCTCCCGTATTGTAGACAGTTCTGCGCACACCATGGAGCCCATCATTGCCAGTGTGCAGACAATAGTGGACTGCCAGACAGGCTGTGCTTATCCAGACCTCATGACGCGTGTCATGGGCGATGTGGCAACTTCCATTGCGGTATAGGCGGAAGCAACGCAACGTCTTGGTGCTGCAATAGAGTCAATGGTTGCTTGCATGGATGCTCAGACTGCTCTCTTGAAGTCTCAGCTTGATGCCACGCAATGTCTTGGTGATATCATGCAGTCTCAGCTGCATGCCATGCAAGCCCAGACTGCCGCCACCCAGCCTGAGGTGGTGCAGTCTGCAGCCGGGCCTTCCAGGCCCAGTCGAGGGCATCCTGCAAGGCCATCTGTAGTCACTGACCCAGATACACAGCAGTCTTCCACCAGCCATGATGCAGCCACAGCGGAGATGTTGCGGAAAAGTTGTAGAATAGGTCGTCGAAAAAGCAGCTGTAAGAAATGCACGAAGCTGATAATTAAATACACAGTTATAGATTTTAATGGCCCGGAAATTAAGGCATCGCCGGGTGCTTACAAAGTGCACACACACCTAGCGAGGCCTCGCAAAAGCTGGTTCTCAGCATGCAATGCCCAGAGAACCAGTTTTTCCGATTTGTCAAAATTTCTTCAGACAGATTCTACTCATCCTCACAGGAAGGACATCCATGCAGCAGAGATTGTAATCATTCATTTTTATATTAAAAACCCTGTTCATTAAGGTAAGTTTATTTTTAACCCTATTAAAACACATTAAAAAAAAAATCCCCCCCAATTTTTTTTTTCTAAATCATTTAATTACATTTAATTTCAATTAATTTTAAATATGTGAGGTTTTGTTTTTTAATTCATTGTGCTGCTTTTAGGGGGGGGGGTTCTCATTGATAGTAAAGGGAGCCTGTACAAACAGAGCTCCCATTATTATCAATGTGAATACTGCATAGTGATTGGTGGTCCAGGCTCACATGATTGCAACATAGATGTCTGTACGTGGAAGACACCTTCCCGTGTGCTGCGCAGTGAATGAAGGCCTCCGACCGGAATCCTACCTTCCCCCCAGGACCAAAAGGTAGTTTCGTAGATTTTTTTTGAGTCAGAGGCGTTCGTACGAAGGAAGCCTCCGGCCGCAATTTTCAGCCCATTGTTGTTTCATAACTGATGATTTAAATGTTTAATGTTTGCTGTTGGTGTGGAAGGGCAAATTGATGTTGTGATGGGGACGTCCACAGGAATCGGGAAGTGGGGTGGAAATCAGTGGAAACGAGCTCTGATGAGATGGTTGTGGATCTTCCTTGCAGGATTGCGATGGAGTCGCTGCCTCCTCCATCGCGACTGTTGCTGCTCCTGCTCCTCCTCGTCCTCCTGCTGTTGCTCCTCCTCCTCCTCCTCCTCCTCCTGAGGTGGTGCATCTCTGCCTGGTGGCATTAGCTGTACTGCCAGGTTGTTTAGCATGCAGCAGACAATGATGAATAGGGATACCCACTCAGGCGAGTACTGCAGGACTCTTCCCAGTCAAGTAAGCAGAACCGTTGCTTCAGCACTCTGATGGTCTGCTCAATGATGTTCCTGGTGGCAGCCTGGTTCGCATTGTATGAGTGCTGGGCAGGAGTGTTGGGGTTGCAGAGGGGAGTCATGAGCCAGGTGCATAGTGGATAGTCCTTGTCTCCGAGCAGCCAGCTGCGAGCTTCATTTTGGGGCTGGAACAGAGCTGACATACCAGTCTGGCACAGGATGAAGGCATTGTGGCTGCTGCCAGAATAGTAGGCATTGACTGTCATTATTCTGCGTGTGTGGTTGCACACCAACAGTACATTCAGTGAATGGTAACTTTTGCGGTTACAGAAGATCTCTGGATTGTGCTGCGGTGCTCTCAGTGCAACGTGGGTGCAGTCAATGGCACCCTGCACCATGAGGAAACCCGTTATCCTGACAAAGCCACATACATACTCGTGCTGCTTCTCTCTGCTCATGGGGAAGGAGATATAGTCCCTCCTCCTTCTGAACAGAGCATCTGCGACCTCGCGGATGGAGCAATGGGCACCAAACTAAGAGATGTTGGAGATGTCTCCTGTTGCTCCCTGGAAAGATCCATTGTCATAGAAATTGAGCGCGATGGTGACCTTGACTGCCACTGAGAGAGCCGTCCTCACCCAGGTGTGAGGCTCGAGGTCTCGTTGCAGTAGATGGCAGAGCTCTGTGACCACGTCCTTCCTGAAATGCAGACTTCGTACACACTGCTCCTCAGTGAAACTGATGTAGGAGAAGTGCTGATGGAATAACATGGGAGAGTAAGGCCTTCTGTTGCCACCCCTGTCTTCTTCCTCTGGCAATAACTTGATGTGCTTCTCCCTGTGCTGCTGGGTGTGGTTCTCTGTGCCTCTCCCTGTGCCTCTCCCTGTGATATGCTCCATGGGCTTCTTCATGGGCCTCTCCCTGTGGTGCTCCCTCTCTTATTCATAGCCGTTCTCTCTCCCTCTCTCGATGCCTTTCCCTCTGTAACTGCCTGCCCTTTTGTCTTCGGCGAAGCATCTTCTGACGGTAAAGTCGCAGCAGGCAGTCGACTGCCAACACAGATCCCATAAAGCGACAGAAATGGTACAACGTCGAAAGTACCATGAGTGATACAGGGAAAAAGGTAGGAGGCAGAACAATGGTTGAGCAAAAATCACTGCTATTGGTCCACCAGGCACACTGACTAACTGTTGCAAACCAGAAATAAGTAATGGCCAATACAAAAAAACTTTGCATGATGGCGCCTTTAAATAGCACTGGCGCATCCGGTTCCTGACTGCAACTCGAAAGCTCAAGCTGTCGTTGTAATCGCCAGGCGCTAAGGTAGGTTCACTTTCAGGGTGGTAAGGGGGCGATACGCATAGTGATGACATCATCATCAATGCACGCTACTAATCAGGCCTCTGCAAACCCACTGCCCAATTTAACGCGAGTGATTTTCTCCACCGTGCCAAGGCAAGATCTATTTTGCACCCTGTTACCAATCATTGCTAAAAGGGGTAATTTTGGCCCCAAAGTATTTGCTTAATTTCTCTGCCATTTCCTTATTCTCCATTATATTTTCTCCTGCCTCAGCCTGTTCCCAATCTAGGCCACATTTACTTTTGCTCATCTTTTCCTTTTTACATACCTATAGAAGCTTTTACAATTTGTTTTTATGTCTCTCGCTATTCTGTTTTCCCTTTCTTTATCAATTTCTTGGTCTCCTTTGCTGAATTCTAAAATCCGCCCAATTCTCAGACTTACTGCTCTTTTTGGCAACATTATAAGCCTCATCTTTTGATCTAATACCATCTTTAACTTCTCTTGTTAGTCACGGTTGGATCACTATTCCTGTCATGTGTCTCACACTACTGTACATAACTGTATCTTACCATGCTATACATGACTGTAACTAGAGATGACCTGGAACCACAAGCTTACCTTACCACCAGGGGTGCACTTGCAGGAGACACTGGATACCTGTCTGGGACAGGTATATAAGGACAGGTCTCAGGCGAGTGAGGCATTCGAGAGCTGTGTAATAAAGGTGCAGATCCTGAGTAACCTTGACTTCAGCATTTGCCTCGTGTGAGTCTGTACTGCAGGGACAGGACTTTATAGTGGCGACGAGTTACGGGATTACAGAATCCACAGAATGGCGACCAACGGCTCAGATGAAAAATACAATGCTGGAGATAATTGGGAGGACTTTATAGAAAGGCTCCAGCAAAGCTTTGTAACCAAAGACTGGTTAGGCGATGATAAGACAGACAAGAGAAGAGCCCATCTCTTGACCAGCTGTGGCTCGAAAACATACGCCTTAATGAAGGACCTGCTGGCACCCGAGAAACCAGCAAGCAAGTCGTTTGAAGAGTTGAGCACACTGGTAAGAGACCACCTGAAGCCAGCGAGCAGCCTATACATGGCCAGACACAGGTTCTACAACTACAGATGCTGTGTGGGCCAGAGCATACCCGACCTCGTGGCGGAACTTCGGAGGTTGGCTAGCTTATGTGAGTTCTCCGATGAACTAAGGAGAGAAGTACTGAGAGCCTTTTTTATTGAAGGAATAGGCCACACAGGCATATTCCAAAAGCTCATAGAGACCAAGAACTTGACCCTAGAGGCAGCAGCACTGGTTGCACAGACATTCCTGGCAGGAGAAGAAGAAACGAGATTGATCTACAGTGCGTTACGACAACTAACGAAACATCAGAACAAGGGGTTCACAGCGTGAAACAAGCCGCTACCCCCACACACAGACAAAGGCAGGAGAGCAGACTTTCAACAGCAGGCAGTGGCGCCAGAAGCCATCAAGGGCCACATGAATGGCCGTTCACACCTCATGAACCCACAATGCGAGTAATCAACTACAAACTGAGAGAAGCTCAAGAGAGATCAGCCAGACGCAGCTCATCCTTTGGAAACAATGGAAGCGGTCTGTGCTGGAGATGTGGGGGAAGGCACTCATCAATGGGGTGTCGATTTCAGCATGCTGTTTGCAGAAACTGCGACTATACAGAGTATCTGGCCCGCATGTGCAGAAAAACGGCAGCTCGGCTGGTATACAAATCGGAAGGGTCGGAAAGCAGACCAGAAGACGGTGGGGACAGTACCCAGGACACCGAGGTACAGCGGGTTAACACGATCAATGGCCACTGCTCTTACAACAAGACGCATCCAATAATGATGAGGGTCCTACTCAACGGGATACCCGTCAACATGGAGCTGGATACGGGAGTGAGTCAATCTCTCATGAGCACGCAACAATATGAACAGCTGTAGCCGCACAAAAGAGACAGACCAAAACTCACAAGGATAGACACCAAACTAAGGACCTATATCAAAGAAATCATCCCAGTCCTTGGCAGCGCTATGCTCTCAGTCACACACAAAGGGACAGTGAACCGACTTCCCCTGTGGATTGTCCCTGGAGATCTCCCAGCACTGCTGGGGAGAAGCTGGCTGGCAAAACTAAACTGGAAATGGGATGATCTTCACGCCATGTCGTCAGAGGAATGGACCTCCTGCTCAACAGTTCTAAGTCGATTTGAACATCTCTTTCAGCCAGGTGTGGGCACCTTCAAAGGGGCTAAAATCAAAATCTACATCACACAGGATGCTAGACCGGTCCATCACAAGGCTAGAGCTGTGCCCTTTGTGATGAGGGAAAAGATTGAACATAAACTGGACAGGCTTCTGCGCGAAGGCATTATCTCACCCGTGGAATTTAGCGACTGGGCAAGTCCCATCGTCCCAGTCATGAAGCCTGATGGATCCATACGAATCTGTGGGGACTACAAATCTACCATAAACAGACCAATACCCGCTGCCCAGAGCAGAGGACTTATTTGCCACATTGGCTGGAGGAAAACTTTTCTCAAAACTAGATCTCACATCTGCGTATATGACGCTAGAATTGACCGACGAGTCTAAGCTACTCACCACCATCAACACACATCGAGGCCTTTTCATGTATAATCGATGCCCATTCGGCATCAGGCCGGCAGCTGCTAGACTCCAGCGCAACATGGAGAGTATGCTCAAGTCCATCCCGGGGACGGTTGTATTTCAAGACGACATACTTATCACGGGGAGGGACACCGACTCCCATCTCCACAATTTGGAGGAAGTACTAAAGCGGTTGGATCAGGTAGGCCTAAGAGTTAAGAAATCCAAGTGCCTGTTTCTTGTGTCCGAGGCTGCATTTTTGGGCAGAAGGATTGCCGCTGATGGAATCCGCTCAACCGAAGCAATTCGCCTGGCACCCAGGCCCCGGAACATCTCAGAACTGCACGCCTTTCTTGGGCTACTCAATTACTTTGGGAACTTTATGCAGAACTTAAGCACACTGCTGGAGCCTCTCCACGTGCTACTCAGAAAGGGGTGCGATTGGTTTTGGGGGATGCCCAGGAACGCGCTTTCAATAAGACATGCAACTTTCTGTGTTCCAACAGTGTTTTGGCTTTCTTTGATCCAGGTAAAAAGCTAGTTCTTACATGTGATGCATCAGCGTAAGGGGTTGGGTGCGTTTTACAACATATCAATAGTGTGGGTAAATTACAACCCATAGCTTATGCCTCCAGGTCACTTTCGCGGGCGGAGCGCGGGTACGGAATGGTGGCGAAGGAGGCGTTTGCGTGCATGTACGGTGTCAAAAATATGCACCAATACCTTAGAAACTGCGTTAGAAACCGACCACAAGCCCCTCAAGTCCCTACTATCCGAGAGCAAGGCAATAAACGCCAACGCCTCAGTGCGCATTCAACGGTGGGCACTCATGCTGGTGTCTTACGATTACACCATAAGGCACAGACCAGGCACAGACAACTGTGCCGACGCGCTTAGCAGGCTACCCCTGGCGATCACGGAAGGGTCTGACAAACAGGACTGTGAGACAATCATGGCAATCAATGCCTTTGAGTCCAGAGGTTTGCCCATGACGGCTCGCCAAATCAGAGCCTGGACGACCAGCGACCCCACGTTATCCCTAGTAAAAAGATGTGTCTTAACTGGTGACTGGGCAGAGGCTCGCGATGCCTGCCCCGAGGAAATCAAACCTTTCCATAGGTGCATGCATGAGCTGTCACTATAAGCAGACTGCCTGATGTGGGACAGCCGAGTAGTTATGCCTCTGCGAGGCAGAGAGGCATTTGTCCAGGAGCTCCACCACGAGCGCCCGGGGATCGTTCTCATGAAGGCCATAGCCAGATCCCACGTCTGGTGGCCTGGCATTGACGGTGCACCATTTGTGCCCAACTCAGTAATGCCCCCAGGGAGGCTCCCCTGAGCCCCTGGCCATGGCCCACCAAACCGTGGTCGCAGGTGCACGTAGACTATTCATGGGCAAAATGTTCCTCGTAGTTGTCGATGCATTTTCAAAGTGGATCGAATGCACCATTTTAAACTCGAGCACCACCTCCACCACTGTGGAGAGCCTTGGAACCATGTTCGCTACGCACGGCATTCCTGATATATTGGTCAGTGATAATGGTCAGTGCTTCACCAGCGCAGAATTCCAAGATTTTATGAGTGACCACAGCATAAATCTCATTAAGACGGCACCGTTCAAGCCGGCCTCCAATGGCCAGGCGGAGCGAGCCGTTTAGATCATTAAACAAGGCATGCTCAAAATCCAAGGTCCCATGCTGCAGGGCCACCTGTCGCGACTGCTGATGGCATACAGATCTCGTCCACATTCATTGACTGGAGTTCCCCCCGCGCAACTATTGATGAAACGGACCTTAAAGACAAGGCTCTCATTAATCCTCCCAGACATGCATAAAATCATTGAGGCAAAGCGCTGTAAACTAACTGAGTACCATGATCGAAATTCGAGGGGGAGGTGGAATGAGATAGGGGACAAAGTGTTTGTGCTGAACTATGGCAGGGGTCCAAAATGGCTTGCAGGGACAGTAACAGGCAAGGAAGGAAACAGGCTACTGGTGGTACAAATGGACAATGGCCAAACCTGCCGGAGGCATGTAGACCAAGTCAAAAGTAGATTTACTAACAACACTGCTGAACCAGAAGCAGATTACAATGTGGAACTCACACCACACCTGGTGGACAGACAGAGGGAATAACCTGAGGAAAGGGCAATCCCAACAGACAGCCCAGGCGAGACACCAACAATCATACTAAACGAAACAGACAGCCCAGGCGAGATACCAGCAATCATACCAAAAGAAAAACAGGCACCAAGGCAAACAATTGAACCACAACTAAGACGCTCCACACGAGAGCATAGACCACCTGAGAGACTGAACCTATAAAGACAATAAGACCTTGGGGGAGGGTGATGTCATGTATCTCACACTACTGTACATAACTCTATCTTACCATGCTATACATGACTGTAACTAGAGATGACCTGTAACCACAAGCTTACCTTACCACCAGGGATGCACTTGCAGGAGACATTGGATACCTATCCCAGACAGATATATAAGGACAGGTCTCAGGCAAGTGAGGCATTTGAGAGCTGTGTAATAAAGGTGCAGATCCTGAGTGACCTTGACTTCAGCATGTGCCTCGTGTGAGTCTGTATTGCAGGGACAGAACTTTACAATTCCTGTGAGGTTTTTGTGCCTTAAAGGAATATATATTTGTTGTAAATTATGTATTAATTCTTTAAATGCTAGCCATTGCTTGTCTACCATCATAACTTTTAATGTAGTTTCCCAATCTACCTTAGCCAACTCACCCCTCAAACCTACGTAGTTTGATTTGTTTAGATTTAAGATCCTAGTGATTTAACTAAATCACTTTCAAACTTAATATTCTATCATATTATGGTCACTCTTCCGTAAGGGCCCTTTTCTACAAGGTTATTAATAACCTTTTCTCATTGCATAATACTAGATCTAAAATAGCCTGTTCCCGCGTTGATTCCTCAACATATTGATCTCGAAAACTATCTTGTATAGGTTCCATGAATTCGTCCCACACATTGTAACTGCAAATTTAGTTTGCTGAGTCTATATGTAGATTAAACTCGTCCATGATTACTGTATTACCTGTGATGTATTCTAACAACATCACTAATAAGCTGCAAGATGTGACTCCAACTGTCATCATGTAAACAGGGACAACTTGAGGCACAACCAGTTTAAGTGAAGGAAAGTGAGCTGTCCTGACCGTGACTAACTGGCTGGTCTATCGAGGAGTGAATGTGGCCGGCTGCAATATCTCAACATCTTTGCTTTATGAAGAGAACACAAACAATGAAAACATCATCGACCAGCAGATTAGAGAGAAGGTTGTGAGCTTTGAAAGATTGGTATTAACCTATTGATCTTGTATCATCATTTGTGAAAGTCATAACGAGTAATATGAACAGTTTAACACATATAGTAATACTGATTGATGCACAGAAGGTTGGAACAGTTCATTTTGTTGTTGGTAGATCTTCCTTGGTGTTGTTAATAGGTAATCTGTGGCCTGCAGCCTGGTTAAAGATGCTTACTGAGCCCCACTCTCTGGTTCCTCCCAGCCCTTGAGTTTGGTGCTCACTTCCTGTTCTGTAAATGTAGACAACTACTTATCCCTGGTAGATCGCCCATTACTCAGGACAGTCTGCAGGGTGCGCAATAGTCATAAATGTAACTGGGCCTCACTAAGACAAGGAGGCATGGAGAAGGCAAACAATGCCATCTCTGCCCATCGCCCGCAAACCCAATTCTCTAGTTTATAACCACGTGGAAACCTGTTATTGTATTCTAGCACATCCAGTCATTGTAAGCTAAAGCCCAAAGGTTTTTGGCCAAACACAGTTACATCAAGGTGAGGCCCCTTTAACTGGACAGGTCAAACCGTGACATCACAAGGCAAGTCTGACCCTACACTGTGCATCACAGTGAGATCAAACATCACAATAGGTTTGTAAAGAGGGGCAACTTGAAGACGAGGCTGAACAACCATTTTAAGTAAAAGAAAACGAGCTGCACTGAATGTGACTAACTGGCTGATCTATCTAGGTGTGATTGTGGCCGGCTGCAATATCTCAACGTCTTTGCTTATTGAAGAGAACACAAACAATTAAAACATCATCAAGCAGCAAATTAGAGAGAAGGTGAGCTTTAAAAGGTTGGTATTAACCTATTGATTTTGTATCATCATTTGTGAAAGTCATAATGAGCACTATGAACAGTTTAACAGATACAGAAACACTGACTGATGCACAGAAGGTTGGAACAGTTCATTTTGTTGTTGGTAGATCTTCTTTGGCATTGTTAATAGGTAGTCTGGGGTCTGCAGCCTGGTTAAAGATGGTTACTGAGCCCCACTCTCTGGTCCCTCACTGACCAGCTCCTGAATTTGGTGCTCACTCCCTGTTCTGTAAATGTAAACAACTACTTATCACTGGTAGATCACCCATTGCTCAGGACAGTCTGCAGGTGAGCAATAGTCACAAATGTAACTGGACCCCACTAATAGAAGGGGGCATGGAGAAGGCAAACAATTATATCTCTGCCCATTGCCCACACACCCAATTCTCTGGTTTATAACCACGTGGAAAACTGTTATTGTATTTTAGCACAGCCAGTAATTGTAAGCTAAAGCCCAAAGGTTTTTGACCAAACACTGTTGTATCAAGGTGATACCTCTGACAAGGTGGGTCAAACCGTGACATCATAGCGCAAACCTGACCTTCTCACAACTCATCACAATGAGATTAGACAATAGGTCAATTTGAGGCAGGATGCTGGACAACAACTTTAAGTGAAGGAAAGGTAGCTGCACTGATTGTGACTTAATGGCTGATCTCTCTCAGAGTGAATGTGGCCGGCTAGAAGACCTGATGAAGGGAACGTGAACAATGGAATCATCGCTAACCAGCTGACAGTCAGAAGGGTGTTGCTATAGGTTTGTTTATTCCAGCTTGTGTAATTTCCCGTGAAAGTCAGAGTGTGTAACAGCAAAATCCACTGCAGTGACCAGGGAGACATCAGTGTTCAAATCCTGGAAACTGATACCAATTCAGTGCACACTAGTTGTTCTGATCAGATGGTCCTGGATCCTGGGATAATCTATGGGACAAGGAGTCAATGTGAAACTCTTGTCCCATGTGTTACTGTTGTCCTCTGACCTTGCCAATCCCTGGATCCTTGCCAAGGACCTCCTCCCAGGTCAGCTGGCTCAGGTACTGTCACCAAATGCCCTCCGATTTTGTCAGAGAACCTCCTTGTGCCAATAATCCTGGTTCACCTGATGGCATTGCAGCCATTCTGGACCATCTCTCTTATTCTGAAGAAGGTGTACATTGCCCAACTCCAGAACCTTTCAGCATCATAGGCAGTCCCTCGAAATCAAGGAAGACTTGCCTCCACTCTAAAAGTGAGTTCTTAGGTGACTGAACAGTCCAATATGGGAATTACAGTCTCTGTCACAGGTGGGACAGCCAGTCATTGAAGGAAAGGGTGGGTGGGGTGTCTGGTTTGCTACACGCTCCTTCTGCTGCCTGCGCTTGCTTTCTGCATGCTCTCGGCGACGAGACTCGAGGTGCTCAGCGCCCTCCCGGATGCTCTTCCTTCACTTAGGGTGGTCTTTGGCCAGGGACTCCCAGGTGTCGGTGGGGATGGGATGTTGCACTTTATCAAGGAGGCTTTGAGGGTGTCCTTGAAATGTTTCCTCTGCCCACCGGGGGCTCGCTTGCCGTGTAGGAGTTCCGAGTAGAGTGCTTGCTTTGGGAATCTTGTGTCAGGCATGTAAACAATGTGACTCACCCAACGGAGCTGGTCGAGTGTGGTCAGTGATTCGATGCTGGGGATGTTGGCCTGATTGAGGACACTGACATTGGTGCGTCTGTGCTTCCAAGGGATTTGCAGACATCGTTGGTGGTATTTCTCCAGTGATTTAAGGTGTAGAAACATAGAAACATAGAAACATAGAAAATAGGTGCAGGAGTAGGCCATTCGGCCCTTCTAGCCTGCACCGCCATTCAATGAGTTCATGGCTGAACATGCAACTTCAGTACCCCATTTCCTGCTTTCTCGCCATACCCCTTGATCCCCCTAGTAGTAAGGACTTCATCGAACTCCTTTTTGAATATATTTAGTGAATTGACCTCAACAACTTTCCGTGGTAGAGAATTCCACAGGTTCACCACTCTCTGGGTGAAGAAATTCCTCCTCATCTCAGTCCTAAATGGCTTACCCCTTATCCTTAGACTGTGACCCCTGGTTCTGGACTTCCCCAACATTGGGAACATTCTTCCTGCATCTAACCTGTCAAACCCCGTCAGAATTTTATATGTTTCTATGAGGTCCCCTCTCATTCTTCTGAACTCCAGTGAATACAAGCCCAGTTGATCCAGTCTTTCTTGATAGGTCAGTCCCGCCAGACCGGGAATCAGTCTGGTGAACCTTTGTTGCACTCCCTCAATAGCAAGAATGTCCTTCCTCAGGTTAGGAGACCAAAACTGTACACAATACTCTAGGTGTGGCCTCACCAAGGCCCTGGACAACTGCAGCAACATCTCCCTGCCCCTGTACTCAAATCCCCTCGCTATGAAGGCCAACATGCCATTTGCTTTCTTAACCGCCTGCTGTACCTGCATGCCAACCTTCAATGACTGATGTACCATGACACCCAGGTCTCTTTGCACCTCCCCTTTTCCAAATCTGTCACCATTCAGATAATAGTCTGTCTCTCTGTTTTTACCACCAAAGTGGATAACCTCACATTTATCCACATTATACTTCATCTGCCATGCATTTGCCCACTCACCTAACCTATCCAAGTCGCTCTGCAGCCTCATAGCATCCTCCTCGCAGCTCACACTGCCACCCAACTTAGTGTCATCCGCAAATTTGGAGATACTACATTTAATCCCCTTGTCTAAATCATTAATGTACAGTGTAAACAGCTGGGGCCCCAGCACAGAACCTTGCGGTACCCCACTAGTCACTGCCTGCCATTCTGAAAAGTCTCCATTTACTCCTACTCTTTGCTTCCTGTCTGACAACCAGTTCTCAATCCATGTCAGCACACTACCCCCAATCCCATGTGCTTTAACTTTGCACATTAATCTCTTGTGTGGGACCTTGTCGAAAGCCTTCTGAAAGTCCAAATATACCACATCAACTGGTTCTCCCTTGTCCACTCTACTGGAAACATCCTCAAAAAATTCCAGAAGATTTGTCAAGCATGATTTCCCTTTCACAAATCCATGCTGACTTGGACCTATCATGTCACCTCTTTCCAAATGCGCTGCTATGACATCCTTAATAATTGATTCCATCATTTTACCCACGACTGATGTCAGGCTGTAATTCCCTGTTATCGATAATTCCCTGTTATCTCTCTCCCTCCTTTTTAAAAAAGTGGGGTTACATTGGCTACCCTCCACTCCATAGGAACTGATCCAGAGTCAATGGAATGTTGGAAAATAACTGTCAATGCATCCACTATTTCCAAGGCCACCTCCTTAAGTACTCTGGGATGCAGTCCATCAGGCCCTGAGGATTTATCGGCCTTCAATCCCATCCATTTCCCCAACACAATTTCCCGACTAATAAGGATTTCCTCCTCCTTACTAGACCCTCCGAACCCTTTTATATCCGGAAGGTTGTTTGTGTCCTCCTTAGCGAATACCGAACCAAAGTACTTGTTCAATTGGTCCGCCATTTCTTTGTTCCCCGTTATGACTTCCCCTGATTCTGACTGCAGGGGACCTACGTTTGTCTTTACTAACCTTTTTCTCTTTACATATCTATAGAAACTTTTGCAATCCGTCTTAATGTTCCCTGCAAGCTTTTTCTCGTACTCCATTTTCCCTGCCCTAATCAAACCCTTTGTCCTCCTCTGCTGAGTTCTAAATTTCTCCCAGTCTCCGGGTTCACTGCTATTTCTGGCCAATTTGTATGCCACTTCCTTGGCTTTAATACTATCCCTGATTTCCCTAGATCGCCACAGTTGAGCCACCTTCCCTTTTTTATTTTTACGCCAGACAGGAATGTACAATTGTTGTAGTTCATCCATGCGGTCTCTAAATGTCTGCCATTGCCCATCCACAGTCAACCCCTTAAGTATAATTCGCCAATCTATCCCAGCCAATTCACGCCTCATACCTTCAAAGTTACCCTTCTTTAAGTTCTGGACCATGGTCTCTGAATTAACTGTTTCATTCTCCATCCTAATGCAGAATTCCACCATATTATGGTCACTCTTCCCCAAGGGGCCTCGCACAACGAGATTGCTAATTAATCCTCTCTCATTACACAACACCCAGTCTAAGATGGCCTCCCCCCTAGTTGGTTCCTCGACATATTGGTCTAAAAATCCATCCCTTATGCACTCCAGGAAATCCTCCTCCACCGTATTGCTTCCAGTTTGGTTAACCCAATCTATGTGCATATTAAAGTCACCCATTATAACTGCTGCACCCTTATTGCATGCACCCCTAATTTCCTGTTTGATGCCCTCCCCAACATCACTACTACTGTTTGGAGGTCTGTACACAACTCCCACTAACGTTTTTTGCCCTTTGGTGTTCTGCAGCTCTACCCATATAGATTCCACATCATCCAAGCTAATGTCCTTCTGAACTATTGCCTTAATTTCCTCCTTAACCAGCAATGCTACCCCACCTCCTTTTCATTTTATTCTATCTTTCCTGAATGTTGAATACCCCTGGATGTTGAGTTCCCAGCCCTGATCATCCTGGAGCCACGTCTCCGTAATCCCAATCACATCATATTTGTTAACATCTATTTGCACAGTTAATTCATCCACCTTATTGCGGATACTCCTTGCATTAAGACACAAAGCCTTCAGGCTTGCATTTTTAACACCCTTTGTCCTTCTAGAATTTTGCTGTACAATGGCCCTTTTTGGTCTTTGCCTTGGGTTTCTCTGCCCTCCACTTTTCCTCATCTCCTTTCTGTCTTTTGCTTTTGCCTCTTTTTTGTTTCCCTCTGTCTCCCTGCATTGGTTCCCATCCCCCTGCCATATTAGTTTAACTCCTCCCCAACAGCACTAGCAAACACTCCCCCTAGGACATTGGTTCCGGTCCTGCCTAGGTGCAGACCGTCCGGTTTGTACTGGTCTCACCTCCCCCATAACTGGTTCCAATGCCCCAGGAATTTGAATCCCTCCCTGCTGCACCACGTATTCATCTGCGCTATTCTGCGATTCCTACTCTGACTAGCACGTGGCACTGGTAGCAATCCTGAGATTACTACTTTTGAGGTCCTACTTTTTAATTTAGCTCCTAGCTCCTTAAATTCGTTTCGTAGGACCTCATCCCTTTTTTTACCTATGTCGTTGGTACCAATGTGCACCACGACAACTGGCTGATCTCCCTCCCTTTTTAGAATGTCCTGCAGCCGCTCCGAGATATCCTTGACCCTTGCACCAGGGAGGCAACATACCATCCTGGAGTCTCAGTTGCAGCCGCAGAAACGCCTATCTATTCCCCTTACAATTGAATCCCCTATCTCTATCGCTCTCCCACTCTTTTTCCTGCCCTCCTGTGCAGCAAAGCCAGCCACGGTGCCATGAACTTGGCTGCTGCTGCCCTCCCCTGATGAGTCATCCCCCTCAACAGTACCCAAAGCAGTGTATCTGTTTTGCAGGGGGATGACCACAGGGGACCCCTGCACTACCTTCCTTGCACTGCTCTTCCTGTTGGTCTTCCATTCCCTATCTGGCTGTGGACTCTTTCCCTGCGGTACGACCAACTCGCTACACATGATACTCACGTCATTCTCAGCATCGTGGATGCTCCAGAGTGAATCCACCCTCAGCTCCAACTCCGCAATGCGGACGGTCAGGAGCTGGAGGTGGATACACTTCCTGCACACAGTGTCTACTGTATTTGGTCCACATCTCTGAGCCATACAGGATGGCGGGTATCATTACAGCCCCGGTCGTAAGCTTGGTGCCAGATTTGAGGACCTGATCTTCGAACACTCTCTTCCTCAGGCGGCCAAAGACTCAACTCCGCCTCCAGTGCACCACCGCAGCCTACAGCCACCCGAGGAAGAGAGTGTTCGAAGATCCAGAACCTTTAATACTCAGGTGGCATCAGAATGTGTGGCCAGTAACATTACATGAAAAGAAACAGGTTGATATGTTTTGCACCCTGTGATATATTCACAGAGCACAAGCACACACAGCTTTCTAACATGGCAGGCAGCTCTCTCGGAAGTCACCGGAGCCTCCTGCTTCTGTTTAATTGTTGCAGTACACAATGCGTTCACATCCACAGTGTGGAGCTACAAACATTACAAACTCACAGACATTACACTTCTCCCTGCTTAATGAAGAAGTTATTATTACAACATCATACATAACTTGCACGTTTATACATAACACAGGATATAGACTTATTTTTTTTCCATACTTACAAATTTAACTTTACCACTTGTTTTCTGTTTCGAAGAGGATACCTTCACTCTCGAACAGAACCTTCCAAACATGGTATTAAATTTACGCTCATTCGAGGCTCATCCTGAGGAACGTTTTCCTCCATGGAATTTCCTTGATTTTCATTTGAACTCACTCTAACTTCAGGCTCTTTGTTTTCCTGACTCAGACTCAGACTTATATTCTGATTTTCTCTTGGATTTGTTTCCAGTACATTAGATGTAGGATATACTACTGGTGTATCAAAACTATCTGATGAATCAGAAATAATTGAATCATTCCCATCTTCAGCTCCTTCCAGGTCTGTAGGTAAAATATGATCAATTTGAACAAACCTAACCTGTCCATTATCAAACATCTTGACCAAATATGTGTGAGGACCACATATCTTCACCACTCTTACTAGTAACCGCTTTACCCATTTATGGTGATGCTTCTTTACTCTCACCTTCTGGTTTAATTTCACACTTCTCTCTTTTACTCTACCTCTATCATGATTCTCTTTCTGTCTTAATTGTGTCTCTTCTACGGACTGTGCCAAATTTGGTTTTAACAACGAGAATCTGGTTCGTGGCTGTCTTTTGAGAAACAACTCTGCTGGTGTTCTACCAGTAGTTGTATGAGGAGTATTACGATATGTAATCAAAAAATTAGCCAATTTGTGATCCAATGACAATTGTCGTTTCCTTGGATTTGGATCTAACATTTGTTTTATGAGGGCACGTTTTACAATTTGTACAGTGCGCTCTGCTGCACCATTCGAAGCAGGGTAATATGGTGGAACCTTGGTATGTTTCACACCATTTTTGCTCGTGAATTGTGCAAATTCTTCTGAACGAAATTTTGGTCCATTACCCGAAACAATCTCTTCAGGGAGGCCAAATGAAGAAAATAATCTTCGCAAAATGTCCAATGTCTTACTTGTTGTTATTTTCCACATTGGAAACACCTCAACCCACTTCGAATGGCTATCAATCACAATGGACAATTGTTGTCCTTCGAACTCAGCAAAATCAATATGTAGCCTTTGCCACACCCTGCGAGGCTATTTTCATGGCTGTAATGGTACTGATGGTGGTTGCTTGCTTACCGATTGACATGTCATACACTGACTCACGATGTACTCTATATCTTTATCAAGACCTGGCCACCAGAAATAACTGTGTACAAAGCTCTTGGTCAAGCACATTCCCAGGTGCTGGTCATGGAAGTTTCCTAATAATTTGGACCTGAATTTATTTGGTATAACAACTCTTGCACCCCACATGATACAATCTTTATCGACTGATAACTCATTCCTTCGAATGAAGAATGGATGAATATCTTTGTCTGTTACATGGGTTGGCCATCCATTTGCAACATAATCATACACCTTTGACATCACTGGATCATGTTTGGTTGCTTTACCAATCTCTTCAGCTGTGACTGGCAGTTCATCAATGTATGAAAAATAGAACACCTCTTCCCTATCGGGTGTAATTTGTGATGGGGAAGGCAATCTAGACATTGCATCAGCATTACTGTGATCAGCTGATCATCTGTATTCAATATCATATGTATATGCTGACAAAATCAAGCCCATCTCTGCATTCGGGCTGCAGCTAATGTTGGAACTGGGGACTTTGGATGGAGGATTGCTGTCAGGGACTCATGGTCTGTAATGATGGTAAACTTACGACCGTACAAGTATTTGTGTAACTTCTTGGCCCCAAGTTTCCACACGATAAAAAACGGGCGCCCCTCTGAGCTGGGCGCCCGTTTTTCGCGCCGAAAACGGCGCCGGAAAAAAACCACACGATTCTGGAGCGCCCTGCAGCTCCATGTCTGCTTGGCGCGGCGCCCAGGGGGGCGGAGCCTACCACTCGAGCCGATTTTGTAAGTGGGAGGGGGCGGGTACCATTTAAATTAGTTTTTTTCCTGCCGGCAACCCTGTGCATGCGCGTTGGAGCGTTCGCGCACGTGCAGTGTGAAGGAAACATTGGCACTCGGCCATTTTTGCAGTTCTTTGTAGCTGTTTAATTTTTGAACATTTTTTAATAAAAGCACATTGCCATCAGCACATCAGCACTGAGGCTTCGTGCAGCAGTGAGAAGGCTGCAGGAAGCCTCAGAAAGTTGAGGCAGCCGTTTCCCGACGGCCTCCCCCCCTGCTGTCGGGAATGGCTGCTGAACTTGTGAGACTTCCTGCAGCCTTCTCACTGTCTCCTTCCCCCCCCCCGCCCGCCGTCGGGAACGGCTTCCTCCCCCCCCCCCCGCGGGAACGGCTTCCTCCTCCCCCCCCCCGTGGGAACGAACGGCTTCCTCCTCCCCCCCCCCCCGTGGGAACGAACGGCTTCCTCCTCCCCCCCCCCCCCACAGGAACGAACGGCTTCCTCCCTCCCCCCCCCCCGCGGGAACGGCTTCCTCCCCCCCCCCCCCCGCGGGAACGAACGGCTTCCTCCTCCCCCCCCCCCCACAGGAACGAACGGCTTCCTCCCCCCCCCCCCCCCGCGGGAACGAACGGCTTCCTCCTCCCCCCCCCCCCCACAGGAACGAACGGCTTCCTCCCCCCCCCCCCCGCGGGAACGAACGGCTTCCTCCCCCCCCCCCCCCCCGCGGGAACGAACGGCTTCCTCCCCCCCCCCCCCCCCCGCGGGAACGAACGGCTTCCTCCCCCCCCCCCCCCCGCGGGAACGAACGGCTTCCTCCTCCCCCCCCCCCCCCGCGGGAACGAACGGCTTCCTCCCCCCCCCCCCCCCGCGGGAACGAACGGCTTCCTCCCCCCCCCCCCCCGCGGGAACGAACGGCTTCCTCCTCCCCCCCCCCCCCACAGGAACGAACGGCTTCCTCCCCCCCCCCCCCCGCGGGAACGAACGGCTTCCTCCCCCCCCCCCCCGCGGGAACGAACGGCTTCCTCCCCCCCCCCCCCACAGGAACGAACGGCTTCCTCCCCCCCCCCCCCCCGCGGGAACGAACGGCTTCCTCCTCCCCCCCCCCCGCGGGAACGAACGGCTTCCTCCCCCCCCCCCCCCGCGGGAACGAACGGCTTCCTCCTCCCCCCCCCACAGGAACGAACGGCTTCCTCCCCCCCCCCCCCCGCGGGAACGAACGGCTTCCTCCTCCCCCCCCCCCCACAGGAACGAACGGCTTCCTCCTCCCCCCCCCCCCCGCGGGAACGAACGGCTTCCTCCTCCCCCCCCCCCCCGCGGGAACGAACGGCTTCCTCCTCCCCCCCCCCCCACAGGAACGAACGGCTTCCTCCTCCTCCCCCCCCCCGCGGGAACGAACGGCTTCCTCCTCCCCCCCCCCGCGGGAACGAACGGCTTCCTCCCCCCCCCCCCCGCGGGAACGAACGGCTTCCTCCTCCCCCCCCCCGCGGGAACGAACGGCTTCCTCCTCCCCCCCCCCCCCGCGGGAACGAACGGCTTCCTCCCCCCCCCCCCCCCGCGGGAACGAACGGCTTCCTCCTCCCCCCCCCCGCGGGAACGAACGGCTTCCCCCCCCACCCCCCCCCCCCGCGGGAACGAACGGCTTCCTCCCCCCCCCCCGCGGGAACGAACGGCTTCCTCCCCCCCCCCCCCGCGGGAACGAACGGCTTCCTCCTCCCCCCCCCCCCCCGCGGGAACGAACGGCTTCCTCCCCCCCCCCCCCGCAGGAACGAACGGCTTCCTCCCCCCCCCCCCCCGCGGGAACGAACGGCTTCCTCCTCCCCCCCCCGCGGGAACGAACGGCTTCCTCCTCCCCCCCCCCGCAGGAACGAACGGCTTCCTCCCCCCCCCCCCCCCGCGGGAACGAACGGCTTCCTCCTCCCCCCCCCCCGTGGGAACGAACGGCTGCCTCAACTTGTGAGGCTTCCTGCAGAATTCTCCCTGGCTGAAGCACTTTCACACAGGTAGGAAGATGGTTTATTTAATCTTTTCTTTGCTTATAAATTTTTATTCAGGTTGGATTTATTTGTATAATATTTGTATAAGTATAAATAAGGATTTATTGTAGAATTTAATGACTTCCCCCCCCACCTCGTTCTGGACGCCTAATTTGTAACCTGCGCCTGATTTTTTAATGTGTAGAACAGGTTTTTTCAGTTCTACAAAAATCTTCACTTGCTCCATTCTAAGTTAGTTTGGAGTACGTTTTCACTGTGGAAACTTTCAAATCAGGCGTCAGTGGCCGGACACGCCCCCTTTTGAAGAAAAAATTCTGTTCCAAAGTGAAACTGTTCTAACTGACTAGAACTGCAGAAAAAAAAATGTGGAGAATTGCGATTTCTAAGATAGTCCGTTCTCCACCAGTTGCTCCTAAAAATCAGGTGCAAATCATGTGGAAACTTGGGCCCCTTGACCCCAAAAATTAATGCCAAAGCTTCCCTTTCAATTTGCGCATAATTACTCTCACTGGCACTGAGAGTGCGTAAAGCAAAAGCAATTGGTCTCCACTACGTAATACATGAGAGATTACTGCCCCAACTCCATATGGAGAGGCATCACATGCTAGCTTAATCTCCTTAGATATGACAGAGTGAACTAACATGGTTCTCGCTACCAATTAGTTTTTACATTCCTTGAATGCTGTATTGCATTCTTTTGATCACTTCCAATGGACCTGTTTTTTCAAAAGTTCATTCAGTGGATGTAATAGGAACTTCCCATAATAGTTCAAAAGACTCAAGAATGAACAAAGTTCAGTGACATTCCTGGGAGTGGGTGTATTGCATCCAGCTTTCCCATGGTTGGATGTAAACCATCTTTTTCTACTCTGTACCCTAAGTACTCCACTGAGTTTTTAAATAACTCACACTTACGAGCAGACACTCGTACTCTGTGCTTCTCTTTGAGGACCTCATTCAATATGTTATTATGAATTTGCCTATTTGGTGCTGAAATTAGTATGTCATCCAAATAACACAATACTTTGCAAAATCTGGTTCATCACCCCTTGGAATATGGCAGGGGCAGAAGACACTCCAAATGGTAGCCTATTAAATTGATACAGGCCTAAATGAGTATTTATAGTCAAGCATGACTTGGACTCCTCATCTAGTTCAAGCTGTAAGTAGGCATTCGTAAGATCCAGTTTTGAGAAGATCTGACCACCTGTCAGTGTTGTGAACAAATCTTCTATATTCGGCAATATATTGGGGACATTACCCTCTAGAACCTGGTTTACGGTTACTTTACAATCACCACAATCTTACCATACCATCGGACTTAGGTACAACAACAATGGGTGTAGCCCAATTACATTGCTCTATCTTACAAATAATGTTCTCAGTCTCTAGTCTTTTGAGTTCTTGCTCAACTTTCTCCTTGAGTGCATATGGTACGGAATGTGGCTTGTAGTAAACCGATCTAGCGTCCTTCTGTACCTTGACACTCGCCTTGAAGCCTTGGATCAGACTGCCCATTTCGCAGAACACCTTTGGATACTTCTTGATGACATCATCCGTTGATGCAAATCTCGCATCCACATGGAAAATCTCACTCCAATCCAGCTTCAGTGAGCTCAACCAATTTCTTCCTTGTAAGGCAGGCTTGTCTCCTTTTACTATTATTAGAGGCAAGTTCTGAAACTGATCTTTATACTTCACCAGTACGGTGATACGACCTACCACAGGAATTTTCTCTCCGGAGTAACTTCGCAGCTCCAACGGGAAATCACGCAATTTTTAGAGTTATAGCAACTCCGGTACTACACTCACAGATGCACCCATGTCAATTTCCATTGGTATCTTGAATCTATGTAGATTTTGATACTTTCCGAATCGCTGTCCATTAACCTCGTGCTCCTGATGACGTATAACTCTCTAACATCTCCACTTCCTGTTGTTGTTCTTCCATGCTATGTAGTCTCTTTCTGCTCATAGCTTTTAAAATGGTTTACCCTTCAGGCGGCATGCCTTTGCAAGATGCCCAGCCTTTCTGCAGAAGAAACACTCTGCCTTCACATATGGACAATTTGAGCAATGTGTTGTCCCAGGCACCTATAGCAAGACTTTGATGCTCTGTTAGAATTTCCAGTTTCTGAGACATTGGGCCCCCATCGCCTTTTACTTTGAATCTGCAGGCGATTTACCTCTGTTGACAGACCACCATAATTATTATGAAATTCTCAGGAATATTGTTCGGCCATGTCCATCAACCTCGCTGTCTGACAAGCAATCTCAAAAGTCAAGTCATCCGTCATCAATAACTTTCTTCTGAGCGCATCATTTTTCACTCCACAAACAAAATGATCCCGCAATGCTCGGTTTTGAAAGTTTCCGAAATTATAATGAATAATAGCTTTTTTATTGCTACAATGTAATCACTGATACTTTCATCAGTCTTTTGATTCTGTATCCCGAAATGATAGCTTTCAGCAATTTCTAATGGCTTGGAGTTGTAGTGCTGCTCCAGCTTCATTAAAATCTCTAACTATTGTGCCATTTGGCTCATCAGGCACAAGCAAATTTACCAGGGTTTCAAACAATTCCAGTCCAGCTTCCGATAAGAAAATCGCTCTTTTACATTCCAATATCGCCTGATTCTGGACTACATTGTCTGGAACTTCGATTATGTTATTTGCAGTGAAATACATTTCTAGGCGATCCACATACACTGTAAAACATTCCCGGTCGTGTCTATATTCCCCCAAATGTCCCATTACACCTGCGGGTGCTGCCATTTTAATTTCTAGCTGTTCACACAGCTGTATTTTACCTCAGATTTTGTAGCTTTTTCCAAAGGCAGAGAAACTTCCAAAGTCTCTCTGTCGGCTGACTGAATCCTTCACCAACAAAATTTCAACTTTAAATCATCTGAAAAATCCCATCTTGCCACCAAATGTGATATTTCCACAGAGCACAAACACACATGGCAGGCAGCTCTCTCGGAAGCCCCGGAACCTCCTGCTTCTGTTTAATTATTAACTCTGTAGTTGCAGTGCACAATACGTCCTCATCCACAGTGTGCAGCTACAAACATTACAAGCTTACAGACATTACACACCCAGAATCTGCATTAAACATTTACAGCTTAAATGGTTTACTATACAAGGATAGCTCTAAAGTATCTGTAGTTGTCTTGTTACGATCCAGTGATTTTTTTAAAAATCTGTAATTTCTTCTTCTGAGGCACACGGTTGGTGGCAGGACAAGAGAGAGGAAAGGGAAGGTTTTATCAAACTACTTCCAGATGAAAGTTGTGAGTAACTAAACCACAAGGACAAGTGGATCAGACACACAGGAGAGAGAACATCGTGACAGAAATTAAATCAATGCCAGCAAAGAAACCACAAAAGGAGGGAGCAGTGCAACTGAAATTCTCCTCACGCCATCCCTCTGTGTCCCATCCATTTCTCAGTGACAACTCGACATCGTTTAATTTATTTTAAATTTGACGGCCAATAACCAACCCCGCCCGCCCCCCCCCTCCCCCCACACAGACCCATCTAGCTCTCATGTCTCTGCATCGGCATCAAGCACCAACCCTGCTCCAACTCCAGGCTCAGTTCAGCACTGCTTGGTGTTAACTGCATTGCACTGGGTAAAGCCCAGTCATCTCCAACCAATGCCGGCCAGGGATCCACCTTGGGACTAAACAGGAAAGTCTCAAGAAGGGACGCTCTGGTTGTTGCCCCGAGACTTTCCAGAATTAAGAGGAAGAGTCCTCCCCTGGCACCAGCTGGCTCGGAGGAGTCCGTGCCTACAGGTGACAGGATCTCTCCCAATTCCTATGGGACATCTAGGTTCCAAGGGTTGTCACTCCCAGGGAGGAGATATGTGTGCCTCAGTGGCACCTCCCCCAAGATGCTGGGGCTCATGGCTGGAGGGTCGAACTCAATCGGCCTTTGTATTCATGAGCTCATAGCTAATCGTTTCTAAAGGCAGGATGCCTCCAGCAAGCTTCCTCGGGCTGAACCGACAGGGAAAGTTGATAGTGAGTCTCTCATCTCTGTTCGCAGGGCCTCACTATCAACTTTCCCTCTCAGTTCAGGCCGAGGAAGATTCCCGGAGGCATCCCACCTTCGGAAGCCAAGCTGGGAGCCTGAGTCGGACCAGCACCTCTAGTCGTTTAGGCTTTTTCATGTATTTAACACAAGGGTGACGAGTCTGAAACTGTGGGTTCTGGAAAGCCCTTCACTTGCGGGGTTGAGTCTTTATTTGGGGTTTGCAAAGACCTCAGCTCAGGCTGTTGCTGTATTCATCCTACCAATTTCCAGGACAGTTCGGGTGGACTTAATATGCACCCTTCAGTTAAGGCCAACGTAGACAGCATCCAAATTGCCTCCCGTACCCTGCTTTCACACCTTGCAATTTACTGGCATCTGGTGAACTTCAGTCGTGAAGGCATCAGAACGAAGTTTACTGCCTAGTGAAACTAGTCCTGGTCCACCCACATTTGGAGTCTGGCGAACCTTTCTGCAGGGTTTGGCGCATATCTAGAATTCCCTGTCACCCCAATGGGGCTGGCTTTACTTACCAGCAGCCTAATGCCTCACAGGTGAGTTGAGGGAGCAATCTCTGTCAGAGTGAGGACCACCTTCAGAGAGCATCTACTGCAGCAACAAGCTGTGTGGGTACCCTCAATATAGATGCCCTCAATATATCATCCAGTGGATCTTGCATCGCCAATGAGCTTGGCCATGCAACATGAGGCTCCATGCAAGTGGAGGAGCTGCTGTAGCAGAACCTTCAGCCATTCCCAGAATTGATGGAATGAATCTCAAAACCACTCACCTTCCAGCAGCAGGTTTTTAAAATGCCAATGCGCAGACCACACCTATGCGTGGAGTGGAGAGAGCTCTGCCCACACCAGGTGGTGGTCTGAGCATGGCACCGGCTATATGGAAGCCGCCAGAATGCGGGTGACGTACGCCTGGGAAATGTAAAGATGCTTGTTTCTGGAACTTCTTCCTCTAGATGATGTAGCCCACCCCATCTATAGATCCCTTCCACTCACCATCACCAATCCTTTCTTATATTTAAGAAGGGAGTTGGAACATGTCCAGGGAATTATAGATCAGTCAGCTTAACATCAGTGGTAGGAAACAAAATGCAATCCCTACTAAAGGAGAAAATAGAACATCTAGAAGCCAAAAATATAATAATGAATAGTCAGCATGGATTTCAAGAGGGAATGTCTTGCTTGACCAACCTCATTGAAAAGGTAACAGAAAGAGTAAATAAGGGTAATGCAGTAGATGTCATTTATCTAGATTTTCAAAAAGCCTTTGATAAGGTACCACAAAATAGACTAAAGTGTAAGGTCCGAGAAGGTGCAGTCAGGGGACAAGGAGCAGATTGGATAGCTAGCTGGCTTCAAGATAGAAAGCAGAGAGTATGGGTAAAGGGTAGCTATTGATAGTGGCAGAATGTGGCAAGTGGTGTTCCACAAGAATCAGTGCTGGGACCAATGTTGTTCACAATTTATATTAATGATTTAGACTTTTGGAATCAAAAACACAATTTCTAAATTTGCCGATGACACTAAATTGGAGGATAGTCAATACTGAGGAGGACTGCAGGAAGGACATTAATAAACTTGCAGAATGGGCATATAATTGTCAAATGAATTTCAAGACAGAAAAATGTGAAGTATTACATTTTGGTAGGAAGAATAAGGAGGTCACTTATTATTTGGATCGTGCGAGTGTGGATGGGCTAGAGGAGCAAAGGGATATAGGAGTAAAATACACAAATTGCTAATAAGGCCATAAAATAAGCAAACCAGGCACTGGGGTTTATTTCTAGAGGGATAGAATTGAAAAGTAGCGAAGTTATGCTAAACTTGTATCGAACCTTGGTTAGACCACACTCTAGCCCATCCACACTCGCACGATCCAAATAATAAGTGACCTCCTTATTCTTCCTACCAAAATGTAATACCTCACATTTTTCTGTCTTGAAATTCATTTGACAATTATATGCCCATTCTGCAAGTTTATTAATGTCCTTCCTGCAGTCCTCCTCAGTATTGACTATCCTCCAATTTAGTGTCATCGGCAAATTTAGAAATTGTGTTTTTGATTCCAAAGCCTAAATCATTAATATAAATTGTGAACAACATTGGTCCCAGCACTGATTCTTGTGGAACACCACTTGCCACATTCTGCCACTATCAATAGCTACCCTTTACCCATACTGCATTGCATACAATTCTGGTCACCATATTACAGAAAGGATATAGAGGCACTGGAGCAGGTGCAGAGAAGACTTACAAGGATTATATTGAAATGTGAGGGTAAACCTATCAGAATGGGATGAACAGGCTGGGTCTCTTTTTGCTTGATAAAAGAAGGCTGAGGGGTAACCAATAAAGGTCTTTAAAATTATGAAAAGTTTTGATAGAGTAGATACAGAGAGAATGTTTCCACTAGTGGGGAAGAGCATAACGAGAGGCCATCAATATGAGATAGTCACCCACAAATCAATTAGGAATTCAGAAGGAACGTCTTTACCCAGAGAGTGGTGAGATGTGGAACTCACTACCCACAAGGAGTAGTTGAGGCAAAATAGTATAGATGTATTTAAGGGGAGGCTAGATAAGCATATAAGGGAGAAGTGAATAGAGGGTTATCCTGATAGTTAGATGAGGGGAGACAGGGGGAGGCTCGAGTGGAGCATAAACGCTAGCATGGACTGGTTGGGCCGAATGGCTTATTTTTGTGCTGTAATCCTATGTAATCATTCACCTCCATAAGCCTTTACAAGGCTTTATCAGGACCGTAATGTCCTTGTACCATGCTAGCCCATCATTCCAGATTAGGACCTGGAATGTAGAGCAGTGACCTTCAATACCCTCCATCTCTCCAAGTAATGATCATGCCTGATCGCCCACCACAGAGCTGGGTCACTTCCAGTACTTCCCTATCGAAGTGGATCACTTTGGATGCTTGGGTCCAGAAGAACAGAAATAGTGAGTATTCTCTGCATTGTCAGCTTGTTTTTCACAACGTGGTTTGGTTTGACCATCAGAGGAACCATCTACTAGTGGACATACTGGTCACCATCCACACTGAGAGTGAGTGATAGTCATCCAGAAGGTTCAACTGTTGAGGATATGTCTTCTTGATCATGTCATCACTCGGTCAGTAATGTTTCCACAGTTCTCCTTTGTCGCAGCATCTGAACGAGAGATGGTGGTCTTGGAGCAGTGTCCTCCAGGCATTTGTGCTACAGCCATCAGGCTCGTCAGGTAATGCTTCGACATATCCGTGGGGGGGGCCACATTCATGATGAATGGGCTTCAAAACCAGTGGACGTGGATGAGTTACTTGGCATTTCAGCAGGCTCGGGGTGTGAATGGTACAATAGGACATTGTACACTTTCAGACTCGGTGTGGGGTAAGTCAGCATCTACAGACAGACAGTATGACAGTAGTCCAGTATTTCTACAGTGTGGGACCTCCTCCTGGGTCCCTCTGTCAAGTTGACGCGTTGCTTCCCATTTGGTGCTTGAACGACGGGGTGACACTATTGTTGCCACATTTGGCGGGGTGGACAATACTACAATCGACACACTCAGCTGCTCTGTGGTTTACCCTAACGAGTGGATGATCCATACTGAGGTAATCCAGAATATCTTCAGGACTTTGGGAGTTACCAGATCAATCGACTTGTTCGTATCACCGGACAATCGCCAATCTGCTTGAGGACCTCAGGCAGTCAGGATTGAGGCTGGACAGCCTTTTGTTCTTTAGTTTCTAGATTCTGTTGCTCAGGGTTGCCTGATCTCCAGAATGCTACAGAAAATTGCAGTAGATGGTGGTTCTGGTTAACCCTTTATATAAGGTATTGGTGAGGTCATACCTGGAATACTGCGTGCAGTTTTGGTTTCCATATTCACGAAAGGATATACTTGCTTTGGAGGCAGTTCAGAAAAGGTTCACTAGGTTGATTCCGGGGATGAGGGGGTTGACTTATGAGGAAAGGTTGAGTAGGTTGGACCTCTACTCATTGAAATTCAGAAGAATGAGAGGTGATCTTATCAAAACGTATAAGATTATGAGGGGGGTTGACAAGGTGGATGCAGAGAGGATGTTTCCACAGATGGGGGAGACTAGAAATAGAGAGCATGATCTTAGAATAAGGGGTCGCCCATTTAAAACGGAGATGAGGAGAATTTTCTTCTCTCAGAGGGTTGTTAATCTGTGGAATTCGCTGCCTCAGAGAGCTATGGAAGCTGGGACATTGAATAAATTTAAGACAGAAATAGACAGTTTCTTACACAATGGGATAAGGGATTATGGGGAGCAGGCAGGGAAGTGGAGCTGAGTCCATGATCAGATCAGCCATGATCTTATTAAATGGTGGAGCAGGCTCGAGGGGCCATATGGCCTACTCCTGCTCCTATTTCTTATGTTCTTATGTTCTTATGTTCTTTACTTGCCTCACAAACCGTGCTTCTCATACACTCATGTATTGAATATTGCCGGTCTGACTCCAGAAGCTCACAGGAGTCATTTCAAGATTAAAGACAAGCCTACATTTTTTAGGGAATCTTTATTTTTCATTCCAACATCCTCCACACACTGTTGGGCACTGTCCAACTGGTACTCAGGATGAGAAGGGTGGACCCTGCAAGAGAACAGACTCTCCAGCTCCCAGGATAAATTGATCAAAGTGAGTGTTATTCACGGGCAGCAGCGCCAGATCCAAACAGGAAACTGAATCAGCAGGATCTGCATTTGGATCTTGCCAGCTTCTGATTGGTGGCCTGGCTGTTATGATGGAATGCCCATCAGATTAGGGTGTACCTAATGTGTGGCATTCATGGGTAATGATCACTTTATCATGTCTTTCCTGGTCACTGAAGCCTCCTTTCTCATCCTCCTCGTCTACTTGGTTAGTCGCCAGCAGTGTGTGGAGAATGCCCTAATGAAGATCAGCTCCCTTGTAAGCTGTTCCGTTGTAAGCTCCTCTTCATTCTTCAAGTGACAGCATTTTCAAACCACCTGGTTGTCTCTTGTGTCTTGTGGGGAGGGGAGTGAATGGATTCTCCTCATTCTGGGTTATCTTTGGGTGTCAACAAAAGTTAACACAGCACGGGAGCCAGGGAAGGAGGGGAAAAACATTTTCACAGGCAAATTGTGCCAATGCATCCTGATAATTATGTCCACATCCTCAACTGCCTCCTCCCCTTCAACCCTCCCATTTGGCCCATTAATGTTTAGGAACTGATGTTTCATCCAATCATTGCTGGCTCTGTAGCTCAATTCTAATCCACTGAACATGGCACGGCTTAAAGGAATGGCAAATGAAAGGGGGTCACAGTTAGCACTTTCAAAAAAAGATTGGGGCTAGTTTTTGTGCAAGCCGAAATGACACAAAAGTGAGCACTCAGGGTAAGCCGCTGATTGGTTTCAAGTCATCGTCGAATGTTGTCTGCTGATAGAGAGCATCGCAGTTGTGTGGAACAGGCTGAATGGAGCAGCGGGTCTTTTCCTGTCCGTCATTTGTGTTTCATGTCATGTTAGTTCAACGACTTAAATGTGAGAAGTTTAACATCTGGAAATAAAGGTGCAATGAAAATTAATGAACTTACTATGTGTTTCCTGATTTGCGCAAAGATCATATCAAGGAACAAAGGGTGAGAGATGAGTTCTCCGATGGGAGGTTGCAGACTGGGGATTGTCCTTGGGCTGAGCTACTGACTGGGTGAACTCTCTGAGCCACCCACCAGGCAAAGCCCAGAGACAATCCCCATTCTTCATATACAAACATACAAAAAGACTATCAGTAGATAAAGACTCTCAGACAGAATACTCTCGCATGTTCCTGTCCCACTTCCCGATAGTGCTATCTCTTGGAACATACAAAGAAACATGGTCAATTCAGGAAAAACCTCTGGGCAATTGCTCTCCAACTCCCTCAGGCTCCAGGAAGATCCCTGCTGCTCCAGTAACATCACAATCTAAACTGACCACTAACTCCCTGTAACTGGCAATGTCCTCTCAGAAACTTTTCAAGTTCCCTTTTTGAATGACTGTAGTAATCCCACACTCACCATAGGTTACTTACCATATGTTGCACACGTTTGTTCCAGAGGTTGATGACTCTGTGACAAGCCATGGAGTCATACAGCACAGAAGGAGGCCATTCGGACCATTGTACCTGTGCTGGATCTTTGCACAAGCCACACAACAGTCCCATTCCTCTGCTCGCTCCCCACAGCCATGCAAATGGCTCCCATCACACGCTGCCCTCCCAACAAATATCCAATTACCTTCTGAAAGTTACAGTGCAATTCTGTAATATGCTCCCCAAAGTTCCAGGTTCCAAATCCCATGTAATCAAAAACTGAATTTGGTTTATTTCACCCATCTTTGTATCATCAGAAAACGTGGCTAAATTATACTCGGTCCCTTCATCCAAGTCATTAATATAGGTTGTAAGTAGTTGAAGACCCAGTACCGATCCGTGTGGCACTCCACTAGTTACCGTTTGCCAACCGGAAAATGACCCACTTATCCTGACTCTTTTTTCTATTAGTTAGCCAATCCGCTATCCATGCTAATATGTTACCCCTGACCCCATGAGCTTTTACCTTGTGCAGTAACCTTTTATGTGGCACCTTATCGAATGCCTTCTGGAAATCCAAATACACCACATCCACTGATTCCCTTTTATCCACCCTGCTCATTACATCCTCAAAGAATTCCAGCAAATGTGTCAACCATGATTTCTGTTATATATGTAAACCTGTAAATACCTTGTTTAACCATCAGAGGGCTTATCCCCGAGAGTCCCAAAGGATCCCACAATCCCTTGGGAGCACCTGTACATAAGGAAGCCTCACAGATTGGAGAGGCAGTCTGGAGACCTATAATAAAGGACTACGGTCACACATTACTTTAAGCTTACAATATCTGGTCAGATTCTTTATTCAAGACATAACAACTGGCGACAAGATAGAGATGACGAACCCCACCACAACAATGCAGAGAACCGTGGGCATTTTGGAGAAATTTTTGGAGGGAGATGATTGGGAAACCTTCATGGAGCGACTCGACCAATACTTCGTGGCCAACAAGCTGGAGAGGAGAAGCGAATGCTGTAAAACAAAGGACGATCCTCCTTACCGTTTGCGGGGCACCAACGTATGACCTCATGAAAAATCTGCTCGCTCCAGCGAAGCCCACAAAGAAGTCATACAATGATTTGTGCACACTGGTCTGGGAGCATCAAACCCAGAGGTGTTGTGTATCTGTAAAGCGAGCACTCCCATGTTCCGCCACCAGGGAGCACATCCCCTGAAGTCCCAAGGGATACCAGCATCCCTTGGGAGCACTGTATATAAGTCGGCCCCTAAGGCCTGTTACTCACTCTGGAGTGTTTTATTAAAGACTGAAGTCACTGTTACTTTAATCTCCCTGTGTGCAGTCTCATCTGTGTTAGGAACACAATATCTGGCGACGAGTACACGAATCCAACACAAAGATGCAGCAAACTGTGGGCATCCTGGAGAAGTTCTCGGAGGGTGAGGAATGGGAAGCCGATGTCGAACGGCTAGACCAGTACTTTGTAGCCAACAAGCTGGACGGAGAAGGAAGCGCTGCAAAAAGGAGAGCGGTCCTCCTCACAGTCTGCGGGACACCGACCTACAGCCTCATGAAGAATCTTCTGGCTCCGTTGAAATGCACAGATAAGTCTTATGAGGAGCTGTGTACACTGGTTCAGAAGCATCTTAACCCGAGGGAGAGCGTGCTGATGACGAGGTATCGGTTCTATACGTACCAGCAATCTGAAGGTCAGGAAGTGGCGAGCTACGTCGCCGAGCTAAGGCGACTTGCAGGACAATGTGAGTTTGATGGCTACCTGGAGCAAATGCTCAGAAACTTTTTGGTACTGGGCATTGGCGATGAGACCATCCTACGAAAACTTTTGACTGTAGAGACACCGACCCTCAGTAAGGCCATTGCGATAGCACAGGCGTTTATGTCCACCAGTGATAACACCAAACAAATCTCTCAGCACACAAGTGCTAGCAATGTTCATAAATTAACTGGAACTGTGTTTGCGAGCAGCAATGTACAGGGAAGAAACCACAAGTCTGCAACTGCCAGCAGCCCTCAGGTGACCCAGATGACTCAGAATCTGCAACAAAGGATGAATGCAAGGCAATTCACACCTTGTTGGCGTTGTGGAGGCTTCCATTCAGCCTATTCATGCTGCTTCAAAGGGTATGTTTGCAAGAGATGTGGAACAGTGGGGCACTTCCAACGAGCTTGCAGACGAGCTGCAAGCTCATGCAAAAACTGCTAACCACCATGTGGCAAAGGAAGATCGGTCCATGGTGGATCAAAGCAATTTCAAGCCTCAGAGAGAGGAGGCAGATGCTGAAGTACACGGGGTGCACACATTTTCGACGAAATGTCCACCTATAATGCTAAACGTAAAATTGAATGGCTTACCCGTAGCCATGGTACTGGACACTGGCGCTAGCCAATCCATCATGAGTAAAAAGATGTTTGAGAGATTGTGGTGCAACAAGGCACTCAGACCAGCCCTGAGCCCCATCCACACGAAACTGATAACGCACACCAAAGAACTTATCACTGTCCTGGGCAGCGCAATGGTCAAGGTCAACTACGAGGGCACGGTGCATGAACTGCCACTCTGGATTATCTCAGGCGACGGCCCCACACTGCTTGGAAGGAGGTGGCTGGGCAAATTCCGCTGGAACTAGGATGATATCCAAGCGCCATGACATGTCGATGAGGCCTCATGTAACCAGGTTCTTAACAAATTTCCTTTCCTTTTTGAGCCAGGCATTGGAAATTTTTCCGGGGCGAAGGTGAGGATCAACTTGGTCCCAGAGGCATGACCCATTCACCACAAGGCGCGAGCGGTACCTCAAATGATGAGGGAGAGAGTGGAAATCGAGCTGGACAGACTGCAACATGAGGGCATCATCTCCCCAGTGGAAATCAGCGAGTGGGCCAACCCGATTGTTCCAGTACTCAAAAGTGATGGCACGGTCAGGATTTGCGGTGATTATGAAGTAACTATTAATCGTTTCTCGCTACAGGACCAATACCCGCTACCTAAGGCAGACAATCTATTTGCGATGCTGGCAGGAGGCAAGACATTCACCAAGCTCGACCTGACTTCGGCCTACATGACGCAGGAGCTGGAGGAGTCTTCAAAGCGTCTCACCTGCATCAACACGCACAAGGGACTGTTCATCTACAACAGATGCCCGTTTGGAATTTGGTCGGCTGCAGCGGTCTTCCAGAGAAACATGGAGAGCCTACTCAAGACGCTACCATGCACGGTGGTTTTTCAGGACGACATATTGGTCATGGGTCGGGACACTGTCGAGCACCTACAAAACCTGGAGGAGGTCCTCCAGCGACTGGATAGCGTAGGGCTGCGGCTGAAGAGGTCAAAATGCATCTTCATGGCAACAGGAAGAGTTTTTGGGGAGAAAGATCGTGGCGGGCGGCATTCGGCCCACAGATGCCAAGACAGAGGCTGTCAGGAACGCACCCAGGCCACAGAAAGTCACGGAGCTGCGGTCGTTCCTGGGACTCCTCAACTATTTTGGTAACTTCCTACCAGGGTTAAGCACCCTCTTAGAGCCCCTACATGTGTTATTGCATAAAGGTGAGAACTGGGCATGGGGAAAAAAAACAAGTAATTGCTTTTGAGAAAGCCAGAAATATTTTATGCTCCAACAAGCTGCTTATATTGTACAACCCGTGTAAAAGACTCGTGCTTGCATGTGATGCATTGTCATACGGAGTCAGGTATGTATTACAACAAGCTAACGTTACGGGGAAGTTGCAACCTGTCGCGTATGCTTTCAAGAGCTTGTCTAAGGCCGAGAGGGCCTACAGCATGATTGAGAAAGAGGCATTAGCGTGTGTGTTCAGGGTAAAGAAAATGCATCAGTATCTGTTTGGCCTCAAATTTGAGCTGGAAACCGATCACAAGCCCCTCATATCCCTGTTCATTGAAAACAAGGGGATAAATACTAATGCCTCAGCCCACATACAAAGGTGGGCACTCGCGCTCTCAGCATATAACTATACCATCTGCCACAGGCCAGGCACCGAGAACTGTGCGGATGCTCTCAGTCAGCTACCATTGCCCACCACGGGGGTGGAAATGGCGCAGCCTGCAAACTTGTTGATGGTGACGCAGCCCGCAGACTTGTTGATGGTCATGGAATCATTTGAAAATGATAAATCACCTGTCACGGCCCGCCAGATTAGGACTTGGACCAGTCAAGATCCTCTGCTGCCCCTAGTAAAAAACTGTGTACTGCATGGGAGCTGGGCCAGTATCCCCGTTGAAATGCAAGAGCTAATCAAGCCGTTCCAGCGGCGAAAGGACGAGCTGTCCATTCAGGCAGACTGCCTGTTGTGGGGTAACCACATAGTGCTACCCAAAAAGGGCAGGGAGACGTTCATCTCGGATCTGCACATCACACACCTAGGTATAGTAATGATGAAAGCAATAGCCAGATCCCAAGTGTGGTGGCCCGGTATCGACTCTGACTTACAGTCCTGTGTACAGCAATGCAGCGTGTGTGCTCAGTTGAGCAACGCGCCCAGAGAGGCACCACTAAGTTTGTGGTCCGGGCCCTCCAAACCATGGTCGAGGATCCATGTCGACTATGCGGGCCCGTTTCTCGGTAAGATGTTCCTGGTGGTGGTGGATGCTTTTTCAAAATGGATTGAATGTGAAATAATTTCGGGAAGCTCCGCCACCGCCACCATTGAAAACCTGAGGGCCATGTTTGCCACCCACGGCCTGCCTGACATACTGGTCAGTGACAACGGGCCATGTTTCACAAGTGCCGAATTTAAAGAATTCATGGGCCGCAATGGGATCAAACATGTCACCTCGGCCCCATTTAAACTAGCCTCCAATGGGCAGGCAGAGCGGGCAGTACAAACCATCAAACAGAGCCTTAAATGAGTCACAGAAGGCTCACTCCAAACCCGCCTGTCCCGAGTACTGCTCAGCTACCGCACGAGACACCACTCGCTCACTCATGAAAAGGACACTTAAAACCAGACTCTCGCTGGTTCACCCCAATCTGCATGATCAGGTAGAGAGCAGGCAACAGCAACAAAATGTAAACGATGGTCGCACCACTGTGTCACGGGAAATTGACCTGAATGACCCTGTGTATCTGCTAAACTATGGACATGGTCCCAAATGGATCGCGGGCGCGATGGTAGCTAAAGAAGGAAGTAAGGTGTTTGTAGTCAAACGAGACAATGGACAAATTTGCAGAAAGCACCTGGACCAAATGAGGCTGCGGTTCATAGACTGCCCTGAACAACCCACAGCAGACACCACCTTTTTCGAGTCTACAACACACACCCAAAGGATCAACGACACCACGTCGGACCAGGAAATTGAACCCATCACGCCCAACAGCCCAGCAAGGCCAGGCTCACCCAGCAGCCCTGCAGGGCCAACAACACGCCAGCCCAGCGAGGGCACAGCCAACACACCAGAACAGACATTTGTACCGAGGCGGTCCACAAGGGAAAGAAAGGCTCCCGACCGCCTCACCTTGTAAATAGTTTTCACTTTGACTTCGGGGAACAGTGATGTTGTGTATCTGTAAAGCATGCACTCGCATGTTCCGCCACCAGGGAGCGCATTCCCTGAAGTCCCAAGGGATCCCAGCATCCCTTGGGAGCACTGTATATAAGCCGGCCCCTAAGGCCTGTTACTCACTCTGGAGTGTCTTAATAAAGACTGAGGTCACTGTTACTTTAACCTCCCTGTGTGCAGTCTCATCTGTGTTAGGAACACAATAAAAGGAAAGCGTTCCGATGGCGAAGTACCGGTTCTACACGTACAAGTGATTTGAAGGCCAGGAAGTGACGAGCTACATCGACTCGCTAAGGTGCCTTGCAGGACATTGTGAATTTGAAGGACACTTGGAGCACATGCTCAGGGATTTCTTTGTACTTGGCATTGACCATGAAGTAATACTTCACAAACTTTTAATTTTAGAGACCCAACCTTGGGAAAAGCCATAGCAATAGCCCAGGCGTTCATCGCCACCAGTGACAATACCAAACAAATCTCTCAGCACACAAGTGCTGCTGCAAGTACTGTGAACAAAGTAATGTTGTTTTCGAATCGTAATGTACAGGGCAGGACTCACATGCCTGCAGCTGCACGTCCGCAGATGTTTCACAGTCCACCATCAAGGGTGGTGAATGCAAGGCCATTAACATCTTGTTGGCGCTGCGGAGGTGATCATCGTTTCCAATCATGCCGCGTCAAAGGATACGTTTGCAAGGGCTGTGGAACAATGGGACACCTCCAACGTATGTGCAGGCGAGCTGCAAACCCTGCTAATCCTGCAAACCACCATGTTGCAGAGGAGGACAGATCCACGGTGGATCACGACGAACAAGAGCCTCAGACTGAGGAGGCAGAGGTATGTGGGGTGCACATATTTACCACTCTGGGTGGTACCAGGCAATGGCCCCATACTGCTCGGCAGGACCTGGCTGGGAAAGATACGCTGGAACTGGGACGACGTCCGAGCGCTCTTGTCCGTCGACGACATCTCATGTGCCCTGGTCCTAAAAAAGTTCCCCTTGCTATTCGAACTGGGCATAGGGACGTTCCAAGGAGCAAAAGTGCAGATCCACTTGATTCTGGGGGCACGACACATCGATCACAAGGCGAGAGAGGTAACGTACATGATGAGAGAGAGGGTGGAGATCGAACTGGACTGGCTGCAACGAGAGGGCATCATTTCGCCGATCGAATTCAATGAGTGGGCCAGTCTGATTGTTCCAGTCCTCAAGGAAGACGACACCATCAGAATCTGTGGTGATTACAAAGTAACTATGAATCGTTTCTCCCTGCAGGATCAATACCCGCTACCAAAGGCAGACGACCTATTTGCGATACTGGCGGAAGGAAAAATGTTCATGAAGCTGGACTTGACCTCGGCTTACATGACACAGGAGCTGGAGGAACCATCGAAGAGCCTCACCTGCATCAACATGCACAAAGATCGCTTCATTTACAACAGATGCCCGTTTGGGATTCGATCGGCCACGGCGTTTTTCCAGAGGAACATGGAAAACTTGCTGAAGTCGGTCCCATGCACCGTGGTCTTCTAGGATGACATCTTGGTTACAATTCAGGACACCGTTGAGCACCTGCAGAACCTGGAGGAGGTTCTTAGTCGGCTTAATCGTGTGGGGCTCAGATTAAAATGCTCGAAGTGCATTTTCCTGGCGCCTGAAGTAGAGTTCCTGGGGAGAAGAAGCGCGGCGGATGGCATCAGGCCCACTGATTCGAAGACGGAGGCAATCAAGAATGCACCGAGACCACAGAACTTGACGGAGCTGCGGTCGTTTCTAGGACTCCTGAACTACTTTGATAACTTCTTACCGGGTCTTAGCACACTGTTAGAACCACTGCACTCTTTACTGTGTAAAGGAGATGAATAGGCATAGGGTGCCAAGAAAATGCCTTTGAGAAAGCTGGGAAACTGTTATGCTCAAACAGATTGCTTGTGTTGTATGATTCATGTAAGCGTTTGGTACTAGCATGGGATGCGTCGTCATACAGTGTCGGATGTGTATTGCAACAAGTTAATGAATCTGGGAAATTGCAACCAGTTGCTTATGCATCCAGAAGTCTGTCTAACGCTGAGAGGGCCTACAGCACGATCAAAAAAGAAGCGTTAGCATGTGTGCTATATATTGTCCAGGTACATTAAATGTATGGTTACAATGGTGCGCCACAGAAGGCGCTGTGGTGGGAGACCTGGAAGTACCTGCAAGACAGAGTATAAAAGGCTGTCCACCACACCTGAGAGGCACTCTGGAGTTACACAATAAAGGACTAAGGTCACAGCAGTTACTACAACACCAGACTGTGTGGAGTCAGTGATTTGAGTGCTACATACATCACATTGGCAACGAGGACACGGACGAGCTTCACGCAACCATGGCTACTCTGGGCTCGCTAAAGGATTTTACAGTGGGTAATGATTTGGAGGCCTTTACGGAAAGGCTCGAGTACGACTTTATAGCAAATGACCTGACGGAGGACACGAACGCACTGAGAGAGAAGCGTAAGGCGATATTGCTGTCCAGTTGTGGTGATGAGGTTTACTGTCTCTTCAGGGATTTGCTGGCACCAGTGCGCCAAGGACAAGTCATATGAGGAGCTGATTGAACTAATTCGTGACCAACTGAAACCGAAGGAGAACATCCTCACGGCCGGGCACAAATTCTACCACTACTGCAGACCTGAGGGCCAGGATGTCACCAAATATGCTGCGGACACCAGGAGACTCGCGGCGCCGTGCGATTTTGGCACACATCTTGACGAGGCATTGCGACACGTTTTTGTTATGGGGATTGGCCATGAGGGTCTCCTTCACAAGCTGCTATCCACTGAACCTACAGTCACCCTGAAGCAAGCCATCACCATCAGCCGAGCATTTATGACCTCGACTTGCAGCACCAAGCAGATGATCCACATAGTCTCGAACCTGGCAGGCACTGTTCACAGGATAGCGCCCGTCACGGACAAAACTGCAGAACGTGGCTCTGCCCAGGGCAGAGAGCACAGACCTTGGGGTCCGGGAACTCAGAGTCCGCCGAGGGGGGCTAATTGAATAGCACCATGCTGGCGCTGCGGAGGAAGCCATGGGGCTCATCGGTGCAGGTTTGCGGAGTATACGTGCAATACCTGCCACACGAAAGGCCACCTTCAGCAAAAGTATGTGCAAAAGAAACCTGACTCACCGTGTGGCTGAGGAGAGGGTAGATGATCCACCATCCAGCGAGGAGCAGGCAGAAGAAGATGAGGCGTTTGGACTGTAAACATGTACCGACGATTCGGCCCCAGTGGTTCTGGAAGTCAAGATTCACGGAGTCCCAGTGAATGTGGAAGTGGACACTGGATCGGGTCAGTCGCTGATGAGTCAGGAAACGTTTGATAAACTGTGGATCAACTCAGCCGCATGACCCAAGCTGGTCTTTGTCACGGCGAAGCTGCGCACCTACACCAAGGAACTGATACCTGTTCTTGGCAGAGCGGATGTGCAGGTATCTTACGGGGGCGAGATGCACGGTTTACCTTTGTGGATCATTGCAGGTGATGGGCCGACGCTACTCAGCAGATGGTGGATGGGGAAGGTCCGTGGGAGCTGGGAAGACTTCATTCCTCCACAGATCACTGTCCCCCGGGTTCCCAAAGAGCAGCGCCGACTGAGCTGGTGGAGAAAGAAGGGCTTCGACGGGCTGCTCCAGCAGGCACCGTCGGCCCACAGTCAGAGGCCGGCTCTGGAGGATGCGGCGGTGCGGGGGCCGGTATGTTGTGGCTCCCGGGTGCGGTTGAAGTGTGGTGGGTCCTGAGAGAGAGTCGAGAGCGAACTGGTAGGCAGCAGCAGGCTAGAGTTCAGCAGGGAAACTAACCTCGCAAAAGGGTCCGGAGAAGGAAAGCTGTTCATCGGCAGTCTAACAGACGAGCAGGCCCTGGAAGAAGTGCTCTCCAGGTATGGGCAGATCTCCAAGGTGCGAGTGATCAAGGACATCCAAGAGTCCCGTGGTTTCGGCTTCAGCACAAATGTTCTCGGCTGTTTTTTCTAATCCTTCTTTAAACTCAACCCCATCCACAACTGCATGAAGAGAATAACATGTCATGCCAGAAGCCTCTGAATTCTCCACCTCTTGGAAATGCAGACGGCATCCTCTGCTCTTGCAAAATAGATGTAAAGCAGAAACGCGATTCACATTTTTCTTCTCAAACTCGCTCAGCAGTGCAGTCAAGGCACTCACATCCTCAATTGGTTCAGTAATTGCAGGAAGCTCCTCCTCAACAAAATGAGCATTTAACCTACGCCTTTTCTGTACCATTTCTTCAGGCATGCTACGTCTCTTTTGGCTTGGAACCTCCTTTTCTGTAATCGGCTGCAACTGTTGGTGGAGTTGTTTCCAGGTAAAGGGGCACAGCGAGCTCAAGATGGTGGCGAGCCTCGTGGCAGCAGAAGTCTGCAGAGAAAGGCAAGCAGAGCAACTAAAATGGTGGCGCCCAGTGGAAGCCTCATGGGAACAACAAGATGGCGTCTTAAATCGGAAATGTACCCGGGAGTCTTAAAAGGGCCTTACACCATTGGCGGTCCCCACAAAGAGACTTTTGTAAGGCAAGTGCGAGTCTAAATGAGAAATGTGATTTGTATGATGACGTGATTTAAGACAGGAGTTAATATTTTGATGCTGAAATGATTACTGTGTTTAAAATGATGGGTGATTTACAAAAAGAGTTAATACCATGAGGTACAAGTAAAAGGGTTAATGGATCTGTGACTAACATGACTAATGGACTAATGCGATTTCCAATTTTATGTGATTCATGCAATGGTTCAGCAGCGACAGATGAGCCGCAAAGGCGACTACTTTCTGAGAACAGAGGCAACGCACTAGTTGCGATACCTTGTCTCAGCGCAGCCCATTATCTCAGGCTAAAAGGGACTGTATGCCGCCACTGTACCTCACCCAGTGGAGCTGGGTTTAAATAACTGTTCAGTGTACCTGCAACCTTTTGTTGTAATTCTTCAATGCATCTATATGTACCATACAAATGCACTGTCTATGTATACCTGCTTTCTGTTGGAGTTTATGCTTGTGTACTTCATCACCCATGTCAGGACTGCAAATACCACATGCTTGCATCAGATCGCAAGCATAATCTCTACATGGGGGAGAAGAGGGAAGTGGATGGTCATGGACTCACACTCACAAATCAACCAGGACGAATAAGGCCGAGGTTACCGGCAATGGCTTTTGGAACTGGGGGGGGAGTGAGATGTTATATATTGTCCAGGTACATTAAATGTATAGTTACAATGGTGCACCACAGAGGGCGCTGTGGTGGGAGATCTGGAAGTACCTGCAAGACAGAGTATAAAAGGCTGCCCACCACACCTGAGAGGCACTCTGGAGTTACACAATAAAGGACTAAGGTACAGCAGTTACTAAAACAACAGACTGTGTGAAGTCAGTGATTTGAGTGCTACATACATCACAGTGTGTTTATGGGGTAAAGAAAATGCATCAATCTCTGCATGGGCTTAAATTTGAATTGGAAACCGACCATAAGCCACTTATATCCCTCTTTTCTGAAAGTAAGGGGATAAATATGAATGCGTCGGCCCGCATCCAGAGATGGCCGCTCAGGATGTCCCCATACAACTATGCTATCCGCCATAGGCCAGGCACAGAAAACTGTGCCGATGCTCTCAGTAGGTTGCCATTATTCACCACAGGGGTGGAGATGGCACAGCCCGCAGATTTCGTTATGTTAATGGAAGCATTCGAGAGTGAGCAATCACCTGTTACCGCCCGACAGATTAGAACCTAGACGAGTCAGGACCCCTTACTGTCCTTAGTAAAAAAATTGTGTGCTCCATGGGAGTTGGTCGAGTGTCCCGTTAGAGATGCAGGAAGAAATAAAGCCGTACCAGCAGCGCAAAGATGAAATGTCTATACAGGCAGACTGCCTCCTCTGGGGTAATCGGGTAGTGGTACCAAAAAAGGGCAGGGACACTTTCATTAGTGACTTCCACAGTACCCACCCAGGCATTGTAATGATAAAAGTGATAGCCAGATCCCACGTGTGGTGGCCCGGTATCGATGCAGACTTAGAGTCCTGCGTGCACAAATGTAACACATGTTCACAGTTAAGCAATGCACCCAGGGAGGTGCCACTAAGTTTATGGTCCTGGCCTCCAAACCGTGGTCCAGGGTCCATGTCGACTTGGGAAAAATGTTCCTTGTGGTTGTAGATGCGTACTCCAAATGGATTGAATGTGAGATAATGTCGGCAAGCACATCCGCTGCCACCATTGAAAGTCTACGGGCCATGTTTGCCATGCATGGCCTGCCTGATGTCCTTTTAAGTGACAATGTGCCGTGCTTCACCAGTGCTGAGTTCAAAGAGTTCATGACCCACAATGGGATCAAACATGTCACATCTACCCCATTTAAACCAGCGTCCAATGGTAGGGCAGAGCGAGCAGTGCAAACACTCAAGCAGAGCTTCAAGAGGGTAACTGAAGGCTCATTGCAGACTGACTCGCCTATCCTGAGTCCTGCTTAGTTACCGCACAAGACCCCACTCGCTCACTGGGGTTCCCCCGCTGAACTGCTCATGAAAAGGGCACTTAAGACAAGGCTCTCATTAGTCTACCCTGATCTACACGAACAGGTAGAGAGCAGGCGGCTTCAACAGAATTCATAGCATGATCGCGCAAATGTGTCACGCGAAATCGAGATTAATGATCCTGTATTTGTGTTGAACTATGGTCAAGGTCCCAAGTGGCTTCCCAGCACTGTCGTGGCCAAAGAGGGGAGTAGGGTGTTTCTGGTCAAACTTTCAAATGGACTCACCTGCAGAAAACACTTGGACCAAACAAAACTCAGATTCATGGACTATCCAGACCAACCCTCAATAGACTCTCCCTTTTTCGACTCCCCAACACACACACAGGTAGCAACCGACCCAGCGGTTGACCACGAAGCAGAACCCATCACCTGCAGCAGCCCAGCAGGACTCAACACACCCAGCAGCCCAGCAAGGCCAGCTGCACAGCAGCCCAGTGAAGGCCCAACAAACAACTCACCAAAACCAGCATTTGCACCGAGACAATCAACCAGGGAAAGGAAGGCCCCAGATCGACTCACATTGTAAATAGTTACACTATTGTCTTTGAGGGGGGAGTGTTGTTACATATGTAAACCTGTAAATACCATGTCTAACCACCAGAGGGCTTATCCCATGGAGTCCCAAGGGATCTCAAAATCCCTTGGGAGCACCTGTACATAAGGAGGCCTCACAGGTTGGAGAGGCACTATGGTCACACATTTCTTTAAGCTTACAATATCTGGTCAGATTCTTTATTCAAGACATAACAATTTCCCTTTCATAAAACTATGCTGACTCTGAATGACTGTGTTATGCTTTTCCAAATGTCCTGCTGCAGCTTCCTTAATAATGGACTCCAGCATTTTCCCAACGACAAATGTTAGGCTAACTGGTCTATATTTTCATGCTTTCTGTCTGCCTCCTTTTTTAAATAAGGGCGTTACATTTGTGGTTTTCCAATCTCTGGGACCTCTCCCAAAACCTGGGAATTTTGGTAGATTACAACTAATGCATCCACTATTTCTGCAGCCACTTCTTTTAAGATGGCACGCCTTCGCAAGATGCCTAGTTTTCTTGCAGAAGAAACACTCTGCCTTCACATATGGAGAGCTTTGAGCAATGTGTTGTCCCAGGGACCGATAGCACAACTTCAATGTACTGTTATTCTGGCCTTGGGGCCCAACTGCCTTTTACTTTTAACCTGCAGGTGATTCACCTCGGTTGTCTGATGACTGGAAATGGTGCAAAATTCTCGGGACTATTGGTCGGCAATATCCATCAACACAGCTGTCTGACAAGCTAAATCAAAAGTCAAGTTAGGAGTTGCCAACAATTTTCTTCAGATTGCTTCATTTTTCATCCCACAAAGAAAGCGATCATGCAATGCTTGGTCCTGAAAGTTTCCGAAATGACAGTGAAAGGAGAGCTTTTTTAGCTGCTCCCGCTGTCTGCCCTTGGGCAAAAAGCCCTTATCGCCCTGTTAGTGCCTTCTTAGGCCTTTCACAAAGTGCCGTTAGCTTTGACTTTTTTCTATTTTTCCCTGATGTCACCTTAGTCACTGATGCCCTATTATCTTTGTTACTCTCTCTGTCCCTTCCTAACCCACTCCTTATTTTTACTCAAAACTCTGCTCTGCTCTCGAGCCTTTACATTTCTCTTGCTGCTTTAAAATTTAGTCTTTCATGAATCCTCCCACCCCAGCCTCTAACCCCTTCATTAGTTTAAAGCATGTTGGCTTTTATTGCAAGGGGGTTGGAGTACAAGAATAAGGAAGTCTTAGTACAATTGTACAGGGCTTTGGTGAGACTACACCTGGAGTACTGTGCACAGTTTTGGTCTCCTTATCTAAAGAAGGACATACTTGCCTTAGAGGCAGTGCAACAAAGGTTCACTGGATTGATCCTTGGGATGAGTGTTGTCCTATGAGGAGAGATTAAGTAGATTGGCCCTATAATCTCTGGAGTTTAGAAGATTGAGAGGTGATCTCATAAAAACCTATAAGATTCTAAAGTGTTTGGCAGGGTAGATGCTGAGGGGTTGCTTCCCCTGGCTTGAGAGTCTAGAACGAGGGGCCATAGTCTCAGGATAAGGGTTTGGCTATTTACAACTGAGATGAGGAGAAATTTCTTCACTCAGAAGGTTGTGAATCTTTGGACTTATCTACCCAAAAGGGCTGTGCATGCGGAATCGTTGAGTATATTCAAGGCTGAGATAGATAGATTATTGGACTCTAGGGACAGAAATTGCGTAGCACCCCATTTGGGGCGCTAACTTTTGCGGTAGCACAAAAGCTTCGCCAGGCGCTACCCGATTCCTGCAAATGCAAACGTCCGTTTTGGCATTCCAGGAGGGAGGTGGAGCGCTAAATCAAGCAATACCAATTCCCTTGGAGTGCTCAACCATGTGGGAGAGATGGTAGAGGTGCAGTGCTGCACAATGTCCCATGCAGCGCTGCCGAGATCGGAGGCTCCTTCCCTCCTTTAAAAGGAAGGGACATTGCTGCAGGCTCTGCATTAAATATACTTGCGTGGTCGCTGATGGCAGCTGCGATCTGCGCCGATCAGCCCCAAGCACTCTGACAGAGTGCAGGGCTGATCAATCGCGGCCAAAGAAAAGGAAGTGAAATGCTCAGAGTGTTGTTACAAGAGCTTTCACTTACCTCATTACCTTGAAATGCTGCTCCCCAAGCAGCTGGCCTCCCTTACAACGCTTCCTGCAGCTGCCGGTGTTGACACCTGATGATACTGCAGGTAGCGGAACGGAAGCCACCACAAACCACCATGGCTAGTTCTTGGGCATCAGTACTCTCACCGCGCCCAGTCGCAGGGCCAGTAGCGCCTCGTTATCGCCCCCCCAGAGGCGCTAATGGGAGGCGCAAAGAAGGCCAATTTCTAGCCCTAGGGGAATCAAGAGATATGTGGATCGGGTAAGAAAGTAGAGTTGAGATCGAAGATCAGCCATGATCTTATTGAATGGTGTAGCAGGCTTGAGGGGCTCCTGCTCCAAATTCTTATGTTCTTAATCAAAAGATGAGATGTTGTTCGTTGAGGTTCTGTTGCGCTTCTTTAGAGCTGTGTAGGACGCCGAGGACAGAGAGGTCACAGTTGAAATGGGGCAGAGAATTAAATATTTAAATTAAAGATGTTTATGATCATGAGTTGTTGAACTCAATGTTGAGTCCAGAAGGTTGTAAAGTGCCTAATCAAAAGAACTAGCATTTAAAGATTGCCATTCACGATCTCAGGATATCCCAAAGTGCTTCACAGCCAATTAAGTACTTTTGTAGTGTAGTCACTGTTGTAAGGCTTGAAACGCACTAGCGAATTTGATCCCAGCAAGGTCCCACAAACAGCAATGTGATAAGGAACAGATAATCTGTTTTTTAGTGATGTTAGTTGAAGGATAAATATTGTCCAGGACACCAGGGGTACTCCACTATTCTTCTTCAAAATAGTGCCATGTGATCTTTTACGTCCACCTGAGAGGGAAGACCAGGCCTCAGTTTAATATCTCATCCAAAAGATGGCACCTCTGACAGGGCAACACTCTCTCAGTACTGCACTGAATTGTCAGCCTAGATTTTTTTCTCTGGACTGGGATCTGAATCAAAAACATTCTGACTTGGAGGTGAGAGGGCTACCACTGAGCCACGTATTCATAGGATCCCAATTTGGATAGGTGAATGAAGCTCCCATCTGATTTATGTGAGCATCTTGTCCGCTCAGCAGAAGGCTTCAGGAAAGCTGTCGGTAGAGCGGGAACAGTGCAGTAAGTTCACTACCTCCAATTTAATTCTGATACAGCCCCATTTCTGCCAGACAAAGGGAGTTAAAATCTCCCCAAGATGAGGAATTGACATGCTATGTGGCACAGAGCAGAATGAAGTCAGAGGATGTAATTATGAAGCGGAGCCTGATATAGGTAGACAAGTCCCCTGGTCCTGATGAAATGCATCCTAGGGTATTTAAAAGAGATGGTGGAAGTTATAGCAGATGCATTCGTTATAATCTACCAAAATTCTCTGGACTCTGGGGAGGTACCAGCGGATTGGAAAGCAGCTAATGTAACGCCTCTGTTTAAAAAAGGGGGCAGACAAAAGGCAGTTAACTATAGGCCGGTTAGTTTAATATCTGTAGTGGGGAAAATGCTTGAAGCTATCATTAAGGAAGAAATAGCGGGACATCTAGATAGGAATAGTGCAATCAAGCAGACGCAACATGGATTCATGAAGGAGAAATCATGTTTAACTAATTTACTGGAATTCTTTGAGGATATAACGAGCATGGTGGATAGAGGTGTACCGATGGATGTGGTATATTTAGATTTCCAAAAGGCATTCGATAAGGTGCCACACATAAGGTTACTGCAGAAGATAAAGGTACGCGGAGTCAGAGGAAATGTATTAGCATGGATAGAGAATTGGCTAGCTAACAGAAAGCAGAGAGTCGGGATAAATGGGTCCTTTTTGGGTTGGAAATCGGTGGTTAGTGGTGTGCCACAGGGATCGATGCTGGGACCACAACTGTTTACAATATACATAGATGATCTGGAAGAGGGGACAGAGTGTAGTGTAACAAAATTTGCAGATGACACAAAGATTAGTGGGAAAGCGGGTTGTGTAGAGGACACAGAGAGGCTGCAAAGAGATTTAGATAGGTTAAGCGAATGGGCTAAGGTTTGGCAGATGGAATACAATGTCGGAAAATGTGAGGTCATCCACCTTGGAAAAAAAAACAGTAAAAGGGAATATTATTTGAATGGGGAGAAATTACAACATGCTGCAGTGCAGAGGGACCTGGGGGTCCTTGTGCATGAATCCCAAAAAGTTAGTTTGCAGGTGCAGCAGGTAATCAGGAAGGCGAATGGAATGTTGGCCTTCATTGCGAGAGGGATGGAGTACAAAAGCAGGGAGGTCCTGCTGCAACTGTACAGGGTATTGGTGAGGCCGCACCTGGAGTACTGTGTGCAGTTTTGGTCACCTTACTTAAGGAAGGATATACTAGCTTTGGAGGGGGTACAGAGACGTATCACTAGGCTGATTCCAGAGATGAGGGGGTTACCTTATGATGATAGATTGAGTAGACTGGGTCTTTACTCGTTGGAGTTCAGAAGGATGAGGGGTGATCTTATAGAAACATTTAAAATAATGAAAGACAAGATAGAGGCAGAGAGGTTGTTTTCACTGGTCGGGGAGACTAGAACTAGGGGGCACAGCCTCAAAATACGGGGGAGCCAATTTAAAACCGAGTTGAAAAGGAATTTCTTCTCCCAGAGGGTTGTGAATCTGTGGAATTCTCTGCCCAAGGAAGCAGTTGAGGCTAGCTCATTGAATGTATTCAAATCACAGATAGATAGATTTTTAACCAATAAGGGAATTAAGGGTTACGGGAAGCGGGCGGGTAAGTGGAGCTGAGTCCACGGCCAGATCAGCCATGATCTTGTTGAATGGCGGAGCAGGCTCGAGGGGCTAGATGGCCTACTCCTGTACCTAATTCTTATGTTCTTATGTTCTTATAATTGAGTAGAGGCATAAGACAAGTCATTTCCTGACTGCAGAGCAAGTGGAAGATGATCTCAGGGGTCCTGCCATAGTTTAATTGAATGGCACAACAGGCTCAAGGGATTGAATGATCTACACCTGTTCCTATGCTAGCTGTGAGGAGCAAGAATTTTGCATCGACCATAGAGAGATTGGTGAGAGGAGGCAGATCTTTGATGGACTGAGACTTCCCAATAATAGTACTCTATTCATCTGTGAAGGCATACCAAATGAATCTGTCTCTCAACTGTCTAACAGCCAGTGTCACTGCACCTATATCCTGTTCTTAATGGGTTGGGTCTACAGCACCAGCAGTATCATCATCAGATTCTCTGGAATCATCTGGGACATCTATCATCAGTCCAATCCTGATTACTAAATTGTGAAGCACAGTTACCACAATTTACAAGTCGATGCAGGGCACTTACTTCAAGGCACCCCTGGAGCTATCCAAAACCTTCCTTTGAGCATCACAATTTCATGGGGAAAGATTTCAAGGACAAGCAGAACATAGAGGGTGGGAAGGGACATGGTGCTGGATAAACAATAGCCATTTGAGGCTCAATGAATGAGAGGGTGCAGGCAGAGTGGCCTTAATGCAAATTGGGGCCACTCAAGATATTTAAATAGCACCTCCCCTTCAGTGACTAGACCACTGCTCAGGAATTCCAGCTGCATTATGGGGAGCAGTCCTAATCTGAATCGGTTATGGAGCCTAAGTGAGTTTTGTGCACTGTTGATGTGCAGGCTTCCAGCATGCTTCACGCTGGCCAGAAATAGGGAGGAGACAATAAAAGAGAGTCCAAAGAGAACAAAGATACACTCAGCATTTCAGGCACCTCCCACCATATTATTGGTCCCATTTTTACTTGGAGCTCAAAACCACAAAACTGGTTACCTCCCTCATTCTTTCCTTTTTCCCACAATCTTGATGGTTTTAAAACCCAAGGCTGCTATCACTCATCACCTATCACTCATTTTCTCTTTTACCTTTTTCAACCTTGGGCTGCAATATGGGTCATACCTCTTCACCTTAGTTCCTTAATTTATAAACCTATCTACTGCACAAAACTACAGAGAGTATATACTTCTTCGCAGACACATGAATCTACAATGATATTGAATGCTTTGCTGATTTATTAGCTAGCAACATTTTAAAACTGCTCACACAATTTAAAGCTTAGTTTAAACTTGATCAAATCGATTTTTTTATCATTGCTATTTACATAGGCAACTTGAAACTCCAACATTTTAGAGGTAACCAGAAAGAGGTAAAAAAAATGGATCCTCTGTTATATGATTTTTTTTATTGGTGTCCATTAGGTAAGCATAGTTTCTTTAAGCAATAATGGAAGTTAGATACTGGGTGACAAGGGTTGGGAATCAGATTGAGGAGTTACTCTTTCTGTGTTGATTTGTTACAAAATCAAAAAGCCACACATTAAGATGTTATACAAATCATATTGCACCTATCAAAATCTAGTAAAGGATCCCATGGCACTATTCAAAGAAAAGCAGAGGAGGTCCCCTGGTGTCCTGGCCAACATTTATCCCTTAACCAACACCTAAAATGGATTATCCTGGCATTGCTGTTTGGAGGACATTGCTTGTGCTAATTGCCATTGAGTTCATCAATATTACAACAGTTTAACATCACATCCAATGGATGGCAGTTCTACATCCCTCAGTACTGGCATTGGGTGTTAACCAAGATCTTGTGTTTGAATCTCAAGCATGGGATTTGAATCCTCAGCCTGCAACCTCAAATACAAGAGTGCTACCACTGATCCACAGCTGATACTGTCAAACCAGATCAAAACAAAGAACAGGTAGTAAAATTAAGCTAGCATTCTTAAATAGTTCCATGGCTTGTACAGTTTCAAAGTTAAGTTGTTTATCAAAACTGCATACAGTTCTGGTTGCCATATTCTAAAAAAGATATAGAGGCACTGGAGAGGATGCAGAGAAGATTTACAAGGGTGATACCAGAAATGCAAGGGTATACATATCAGGAAAGGATGAACAGGCTGGGTCTCTTTTCTCTTGAAAAAAGAAGGCTGAGTGGTGTATCATTGTATCATGTATCTTTGTACTGTATATCCTATGTAATCCCATGTAAAAACAAATATATATATTTTTCCTGTGCGAAGCACAGAGCAGAGTTGTCCGATTATATAAGAATGGGAAGGGTCAATTGTATTTTTAACCGAAGTTCTAGCTATGGCAGTTATTGAATGATTCTTCAGACAGATTGTCTGCAGGCACAGCACAGTCTGAACATCTCTATTGCTTAAAGCACTTAAGATATTTTGTCTGTTGTGAAAATTATATATGTGGTTTTTGAAAAAGTGTTGCATTTAAATGAAAAGCTTTCTTCATTCACTGATGTTCCATGTACATTAGGTAAAACATAAATAAAATACGCAGCCAGAAAAATTAGAATGGCTGTCCCTGTAAGACATTTCAAAGCAAAACAAAATGTAATATTTCTCCTGCAGTTAGGAACTGTGCGCGAGCCCACCACATATGAGAAATCAGCATTGAGGAGAAAAAGAGTTCACATATTTTGTAAAAGTAATCTTTTAGGCTCCATTTTTACTGAGGTTTTATGTTATTACCTGTTTTCTGTCTTTGTACAAGATTCAGGAAACCTTTTCCCAGGCCAGACACAGATGCAGGGTATCTCCGGCAAAGCTAAATTCCACACCTGCAATATTTGTCAAGGTTTTCAGATAAAACAAAAAATGTAGGCTCCAGAGACTCAGCACATTATTTCAATTAAACATGGCTGACCTCGCAGTAGATAGTAGACAAAAAGCTCAATAATAATTTTTTTCTGTAAAGAAAATTTTCTTCAAGCCTTTTTTTTCCTTAAAAAAGACAAGCACAGAAGGATACCAGCGCTTCCTTGGAGACAAAACTGCTCAACATCTGCTTGGAGCAGCAAGTCCAGTTTCTCAAGGTTAGATGTTAAATCAACAACTGCTATTTAGCTCAATTGAAACAAAGAATTACCAATAACTTATAAGACTATAACAAAAAGGACTATATGAGATCACTTGAGGGAGCCCATCTATTTTATGCAACATTTTTCAAAGCTGCAATTCTCCCAACAATTAGCTCTCTACCATTTTGTTTACAACCCAATTAATAGATATCTTGTTTGGCCATACTTCAGGTTGATATTTTGTTGCCATTTCACCTCCACACAGTCCCCAGAGCAGTGTTAGAGGCAATTTTAACCTAACCCGCCCATCGGGTAATTGACGGGATCGGGTGCACTGCTAGTCCTACCCTCCACCCGATTTTAACTTTATATTGAAATCACTGGAGAGTAATTGGAGAGGCATAAGTTCAGTCCCTTAGAAGGCCCACCAGAAAATCCCCAAAATAGGATGGACCTGATGTAAACAAGTCCCCATCATTTTTAATAATTCGTTCCGGGATGTGGCTTCACTGGCAAGGCCAGCATTTATTGCCCATCCCTAATTGCCCTTGAGAAGGTGGTGGTCCTTGTGGTGAAGGTACTTCCACATGCTGTTAGGGAGAGAGTTCCAGGTTTTTGACCCAGTGACAAGTCAGGATGGTGTGTAACTTGGAGGAGTGGTCGAAGTTGCGGGTTTGGGAGGTGCTGCCGAAGAAGCCTTGGTGAGTTGCTGTAGTGCATCTTATAGATGGTACACACTGCAGCCACGGTGCACCTGTGGTGGAGGGAGTGAATGTTTAACGTGGTGGATGGGGTGCCAATCAAATGGGCTGCTTTGTCCTGGATGGTGTCAAGCTGCTTGAGTGTTGTTGGAGCTGCACTCATCCAGGCAAGTGGAGAGTAGTCCATCACACTCCTGACTTGTAGACGGTGGAAAGGCTTTAGGGAGTCAGGAGGTGAGACACTCACCGCAGAATACCCAGTCTCTGACCCAGTCTTGTCGTCACAGTATTTATGTGGCTGGTCCAGTTAAGTTTCTGGTCAATGGTGACCCACAGGATGTTGATGGTGGGGGATTCGGCGATGGTAATGCCATTGAATATCAATGGGAGCTGGTTAGACTCTCGCTTGTTGGAGACTTTTGTGGCGCGAATGTTACTAGCCACTTATCAGCCCAAGCCTGAATGTTGTCCCGGTCTTGCAGAATGCGGTCATGGACTGCTTAATTATCTGAGGAGTGGCAAGTGGAACTGAGCATGACATTTTCCCTCCAAGCTAGATCCAAGGTTATCCCATCCTCTGGCATTAAACTACAGTACGTGGACGATGCTTGCGTCTGTGTACATTCAGAGGCCGAACTCCAAGCCATCGTCAACAACTTCACTGAGGCATACGAAAGCATGGGCCTTACACTAAACATCCATAAGACAAAGGTCCTCCACCAACCTGACCTCACCACACAGCACTGCGCCCCCAGTCATCAAAATCCATGGCTCGGCCTTGGACAATGTGAACCATTTTCTATATCTCGTGAGCCTACTATATCAACAAGGGCAGATATTGATGACGAGGTCCAACACCACCTCCAGTGCGCCAGTGCAGCCTTCGGTTGCCTGAGGAAGAAAGTGTTTGAAGATCAGGACCTCAAATCTGGCACGAATCTTATGGTCTACAGGGCAGTAGTGATACCTGCCCTCATATATGGCTCAGAGATGTGGATCATATACAGTTGTAGAAGAAAAAAAATAATCAGAGGGAAATTAATCAAGTAAAGTTAAAACCATAAGTGAAGTTCACAGTAAAGACAGAAAAGACATGTATTGCTGAACTCGACACTCTGAGAACAGAATGCTGAGGCACCTCTGCACTCATTAATCGGTGTGCTGTTATTAAGGCTAGAACAAAGAGCAAAGCAAATAGAGATAGGATGAATTCTCCTTAGAAAGGGTCATCGCTGAGGTCAAAGAACTCTCAAGAAGATAGTATCTAGCATTTGCCTGAGTATAAACAGCTTATAGTAGTAAAACCAAGACAAATGGTTGTGAATGTAGACAGTAATTGTAGAAAGAAACAAACTGCAGAGGCTAGCTAGGAATCACATAGCATGGTACGAGATAATGGGAGACAAAGACTGATTGAACACACTCTAGCTATGTTTGCTAAATCTTTTCAAGGATGAAAGACTCACACCAAACAAATGGGTTTGGAGGAGTTCACAGAAATGATGTAGCACATGACTAATCAGATGAGGGGCTACAGTACTTAATTGCTGGAATTGTATGTACCAATGAAATCACTGTAATTGTATTTATCAATGTAATCATAGTAGGTAGGCGAGGACTCATGACACGTTAAGGGAAACAACCAATGGAACACTTACGCATGTAGCTTCATGATTTTGTATGTATTTTGACAGTATAAAAACAGTAACTCGATGATTGTTCGGGGAGAACAGCTAGTTTGGGTCATCGAGTTACTGAACTCGTGTAGAAGCTGTCTCTCACTCGATTGAGTACTTAATAAATGATTCTTTTCTCCAAAACAGACTTGTGTCGAGTATCTTTGTAATTGGCGCTGTGAGCAGGGTACCAATGGGAATCACGAGTGAGTATATTTAAAGTACCACTCATAATCCGATGTAAGCTGTTACAAAACGTGTTTGTTGCCCAGGGTATCTGAATCTGTGAAAAGTCTGTTATGGTGCAAAAGACTTGGGGGTAATTTAAATGTGTTGTATAACCATCACTATATAAGTCAAAGTGAGAAACCGGTAGTGGTTGCAGACTCTAGGTTTAAGGAACCAGATTAGGGAGACAATCAGTATTGATAGTCCAGCCAAACGTTAGGGGTGTCCAAAGGCTTGGAGACAGTTCACAGAATCCGGTGAAGGGGTAGACGTGCCCAAACGTGAGATTATAAGGTATCGATGGGATTGTAGACCCAAGAGAGGGACAATCAGTATCTAAGAATACAGTTTAAATCGATAAAAACAAATGTATCAGGGTACCGCAGACTCTGGGTGTAAGTGAAACTGAGTGGAAGGATGGTTGGTATCTGAGAATACAGTGAAACCGATATAGGGGTAGACATACCAAACTGAGTATGGCATGTAAGGATATGCTGGACTGGATGCCGGACAGCTCCCTGAGTAGATATTTTTCAGATGACCATAAGAAACTGATAGTGACTCTGTTAAGTGATGGGTGGGATCCTAAAATACAGCCGGCCAAACAGAAATTATGGTGGGAGAAACAGAAAAATAAGAAAACAGCCAAAGCAGGATTAATAAGCTTTGTTGAATGAAAAATTGGTGTGAATGTCTGTCTTTAAATGAAAGTGCTTGTGTGGTTCTTGACTGCGGAGTATTTGAGGTGGGTGTTAATGAATTTTTCATTTGTCTGAAAGCCTGTTTTTTAAAAAAAGAAACATGGTATAGCTGTCTGTTTATTTTAGCTCCACCCACTTTTTCAGACAGAGAGTTGAACATTTTTAACCCTTTGTAATGTTGTCCTAGATGTGGGAAGTTTGAAGAAAGTGTGAACCTAGAATTAAATTACATTTTAAGTTAGAAACGCAGGTGCAGATTTATTTTGATTATGATTTATGGAGTGATGAAATTTGGACGTTCTAATTGGATTACAGTAAAATAAATGCATGGTCTCATTTTTTAAAGAAAAATAAATTCCGACACGCTCACTTATTTGTCAAAAGAAACATAGAAACATAGAAAATAGGTGCAGGAGTAGGCCATTCGGCCCTTCGAGCCTGCACCACCATTCAATAAGATAATGGCTGATCATTTTTTCAGTACCCCTTTCCTGCTTTCTCTCCATACCCCTTGATCCCTTTAGCCGTAAGGGTCATATCTAACTCCCCCTTGAATATATCCAATGAACTGGCATCAACAACTCTCTGCGGCAGGGAATTCTACAGGTTAACAACTCTCTGAGCGAAGAAGTTTCTCCTCATCTCAGACCTAAATGGCCTGCCCCTTATCCTAAGGCTGTGTCCCCTGGTTCTGGACTTCCCCAACATCAGGAACATTCTTCCTGCATCTAACTTGTCCAGTTCCGTCAGAATCTTATATGTTTCTATGAGATCCCCTCTCATCCTTTTAAACTCTAGTGTATAAAGGCCTAGTTGATCTAGTCTCTCCTCATATGTCAGTCCAGCCATCCCTGGAATCAGTCTGGTGAAACTTCACTGCACTCCCTCAATAGAAAAAGCGTCCTTCCTCAGATTAGGAGACCAAAACTGAACACAATATTCCAGGTGGGGCCTCACCAAGGCCTTGTACAACTGCAGTAAAACTTTCCTGCTCCTATACTCAAATCCCCTTGCTATGAAGGCCAACATATCATTTGCCTTCTTCACCGCCTGCTGTACCTGCATGCCAACTTTCAAGGACTGATGAACCATGACACCCAGGTCTCGCTGCACCTCCCCTTTTCCTAATCTGCTGCCATTCAGATAATATTCTGCCTTTGTGTTTTTGTCCCCAAAGTGGATAACCTCACATTTATCCACATTATACTGCAGCTGCCATGCATTTTCCCACTTACCTAACCTGTCCAAGTCACCCTGCAGCCTCTTACCGTCCTCCTCACAGCTCACACCATCACCCAATTTAGTGTCATCTGCAAACTTAGAGATATTACACTCAATTCCTTCATCTAAATCATTAAAGTATTTTGTAAAGAGCTGGGATCCCAGCACGAGCCCTGCGGCACTCCACCAGTCACTGCCTGCCATTCCAAAAAGGACCCGTTTATCCCGACTCTCTGCTTCCTGTCTGCCAGCCAGTTCTCTATTCACGTCAGTACATTACCCCCAATACCATGTGCCCTAATTTTACACACTAATCTCTTGTGTGGGACTTTGTCAAAAGCCTTTTGAAAGTCCAAATACACCACATCCACTGGTTCTCCCTTATCCATTCTACTAGTTACATCCTCAAAAAATTCGAGAAGATTTGTCAAGCATGATTTCCCTTTCATAAATTCATGCTGACTTGGACCAATCCTGTCACTGCTTTCCAAATGCGCTGCTATTACATCTTTAATAATTGATTCCACCATTTTCCCCACTACCGATGTCAGGCGAACCAGTCTATAATTCCCTATTCTCTCTCCCAACTTTTTAAAAAAGTGGGGTTAAAGTAGCTAACCTCCAATCCATAGGAACTGATCCTGAGTCCATAGAATGTTGGAAAATGATGACCAATGCATCCACTATTTCTAGGGCCACTTCCTTAAGTACTCTGGGATGCAGACTATCAGGCCCTGGGGATTTATCGGCCTTCAGTCCCTTCAATTTCCCTAACAGCATTTCCTGACTTAAAAGGATTTCCTTCAGTTCCCCCTTCTCACTAGACCCTCGGTTCTCTTGTATTTTTGGGAGGTTATTCGTGTCTTCCCTAGTGAAGACAGAACCAAAGTATTTGTTCAATTGGTCTGTAATTTCCTTCTTCCCCATTATGAATTCACCCGATTCTTATTGCAAGGGACCTACATTAGTCTTCTCTATTCTTTTTCTCCACATATCTATAGAAGCTTTTGCAGTCAGTTTTTATGTTCCCTTTAAGCTTACTCTCATACTCTAGTTTCCCCTTCCTAATTAAATCCTTAGACCTCCTCTGCTGAATTCTAAAATTCTTCCAGTCCTCAGGTTTGCTGCTTTTTCTGGCCAATTTATATGCCTCTTCCTTGGATTTAACAGTTTCCCTAATTTCCCTTGTTAGCCATGGCTGTGCCACCTTCCCTTTTTTATTTTTACGCCACACAGGGATGTACAGTTGCTGTACTTCATCCATGTGATCTTTAAATGTCTGCCATTGCCGATCCACCATCAACCCTTTAAGTATCATTCTCCAGCCTATCCTAGCCAATTCACATCTCATGCCGTCGAAGTTTCCTTTCTTTAAGTTCAGGACCCTAGTCTCTGAATTAACTATGTTACTCTCCATCTTAATGAAGAATTCTATCATATTATGGTGACTCTTCCCCAAGGGGCCTCGCACGACCAGATTGCTAATTAATCCTCTCTCGTTATACAAGACCCAGTCTAGGATGGCCTGCTCTCGAGTTGGTTCCTCGACATATTGGTCCAGAAAACTATCCCTTATACACTCCAGGAACTCCTCCTCCACAGTATGGCTACCAGTTTGGTTATCCCAATCAATATGTAGATTAAAGTCACCCATGATAACTGCTGTACCCTATTGCGCGCGTCCCTAATTTCCTGTTTGAAGCCATCCCCAACCTCCCTACTACTGTTTAGTGGTCTGTACACAACTCCCACTAACGTTTTCTGCCCTTTGGTGTTTTGCAGCTCTACCCATATAGATTCCACATCATCCACGCTAATGTCCTTCCTTACTATTGCGTTAATCTCCTCTTTAACCAGTAATCTACCCCACCTCCTTTTCCTCCTGTCTATCCTTCCTAAATATTGAATACCCCTGGATGTTGAGTTCCCAGCCTTGGTTACCCTGGAGCCATGTCTCCGTAATCCCAATTACATCATATCCGTTAACATCTATCTGTACAGTTAATTCATCCACCTTATTACGAATGCTCCTCGCATTGAGACTCAGAGCCTTCAGGCTTGTTTTTTTAACACTCTTTGTCCTTTCTGAATTCTGTTGTAATGTGGCCCTTTTTGATTTTTGCCCTTGTTTTCTCTGCCCTCCACTCTTGCTTTTCTCCTTCCTACCTTTTGCTTCTGCCCCCTTTTTTACTTCCCTCTGCCTCTCTGCATAGATTCCCAACCTCTTGCCATTTTAGTTTAAATCCTCCCCAACAGCACTAGCAAACACTCCCCCTCGGACATCGGTTCCAGTCCTGCCCAGGTGCAGACCGTCCAGTTTGTACTGGTCCCACCTCCCTCAGAACCGGTTCCAATGTCCCAGGAATTTGAATCTCTCACCCTTGCATCATCCCTCAAGCCAGGTATTCATCTGAGCTATCCTCCAATTCCTGCTCTGACTAGCACGTGGCACTGGTAGCAATCCTGAGATTACTACCTTTGAGGTCCTACTTTTTAATTTAACTCCTAGCTCCCTAAATTCAGCTTGTTGGACCTCATCCAGTTTTTTACCTATAACCAAGACATTGGTTGTGAATGTAGACAGTAATTGTAGAAAAATACAAACTGCAGGGACTAGCTATGAATCACGGGAGACAAAGACTGATTGAGGACACTCTAGCTGTGTTTGCTAAACCTATTCAAGGATGAAAGACTCACACCAAACAAATGGATTTGGAGAAGTTCACAGAAATGATGTCGCTCGTGAAGAATCAGATGAGGGGCCATAGTACTTAATTGCTGGAATTGTATGTACCAATGAAATCATTGTAATCATACATATCAATCAAATCACTGTAATTGTATTGACCAATGTAATCAAAGTAGGTAGGCGAGGACTCGTGACAACTAAAGGGAAACAATCAATGGAAAACTTCCGCGCGTAGCTTCTTTATTTTGTAAGTATTTTAGAAACATAGAAAATAGGTGCAGGAATAGGCCATTCGGCCCTTCTAGCCTGCACCGCCATTCAATGAGTTCATGGCTGAACATGCAACTTCAGTACCCCCTTCCTGCTTTCTCGCCATACCCCTTGATTCCCCCTAGTAGTAAGGACTTCATCTAATTCCCTTTTGAATATATTTAGTGAATTGGCCTCAACAACTTTCTGTGGTAGAGAATTCCATAGGTTCACCATTCTCTGGGTGAAGAAGTTTCTCCTCATCTCGATCCTAAATGGCTTACCCCTTATCCTTAGACTGTGAATCCTGGTTCTGGACTTCCCCAAAATTGGGAACATTCTTCCTGCATCTAACCAGTCTAAACCCATCAGAATTTTAAACGTTTCTATGAGGTCCCCTCTCATTCTTCTGAACTCCAGTGAATACAAGCCCAGTTGATCCAGTCTTTTTTGATATGTCAGTCCCGCCATCCCGGGAATCAGTCTGGTGAACCTTCGCTGCACTCCCTCAATAGCAAGAATGTCCTTCCTCAAGTTAGGAGACCAAAACTGTACACAATACTCCAGGTGTGGCCTCACCAAGGCCCTGTACAACTGCAGCAACACCGCCCTGCCCCTGTACTCAAATCCTCTCGCTATGAAGGCCAACATGCCATTTGCTTTCTCAACTGCCTGCTGTACCTGCATGTCAACCTTCAATGACTGATGTACCATGACACCCAGGTCTCGTTGCACCTCCCCTTTTCCTAATCTGTCACCATTCAGATAATAGTCTGTCTCTCTGTTTTTACCACCAAAGTGGATAACCTCACATTTATCCACATTATACTTCATCTGCCATGCATTTGCCCACTCACCTAACCTATCCAAGTCACTCTGCAGCCTCATAGCATCCTCCTCGCAGCTCACACTGCCACCCAACTTAGTGTCATCCGCAAATTTGGAGATACTACATTTAATCCCCTCGTCTAAATCATTAATGTACAGTGTAAACAGCTGGAGCCCCAGCACAGAACCTTGCGGTACCCCACTAGTCACTGCCTGCCATTCTGAAAAGTATCCATTTACTCCTACTCTTTGCTTCCTGTCTGCCAACCAGTTCTCAATCCACGTCAGCACACTACCCCCAATCCCATGTGCTTTAACTTTGCACAATAATCTCTTGTGTGGGACCTTGTCGAAAGCCTTCTGAAAGTCCAAATATACCACATCAACTGGTTCTCCCTTGTCCACTCTACTGGAAACATCCTCAAAAAATTCCAGAAGATTTGTCAAGCATGATTTCCCTTTCACAAATCCATGCTGACTTGGACCTATCATGTCACCTCTTTCCAAATGTGCTGCTATGACATCCTTAATAATTGATTCCATCATTTTACCCACTACTGAGGTCAGGCTGACCGGTCTATAATTCCCTGTTTTCTCTCTCCCTCCTTTTTTAAAAAGTGGGGTTACATTGGCTACCCTCCACTCAATAGGAACTTATCCAGAGTCAATGGAATGTTGGAAAATGACTGTCAATGCATCTGCTATTTCCAAGGCCACCTCCTTAAGTACTCTGGGATGCAGTCCATCAGGCCCTGGGGATTTATCGGCCTTCAATCCCATCAATTTCCCCAACACAATTTCCCGACTAATAAAGATTTCCCTCAGTTCCTCCTCCTTACTAGATCCTCTGACCCCTTTTATATCCGGAAGGTTGTTAGTGTCCTCCTTAGTGAATACCGAACCAAAGTACTTGTTCAATTGGTCTGCCATTTCTTTGTTCCCCGTTAAGATTTCCCCTGATTCTGACTGCAGAGGACCTACGTTTGTCTTTACTAACCTTTTTCTCCTTACATACCTATAGAAACTTTTGCAATCCGTCTTAATGTTCCCTGCAAGCTTCTTCTCGTACTACATTTTCCCGGCCCTAATCAAACCCTTTGTCCTCCTCTGCTGAGTTCTAACTTTCTCCCAGTCCCCGGGTTCGCTGCTATTTCTGGCCAATTTGTATGCCACTTCCTTGGCTTTAATACTATCCCTGATTTCCCTTGATAGCCACGGTTGAGCCACCTTCCCTTTTTTATTTTTACGCCAGACAGGAATGTACAATTGTTGTAGTTCATCCATGCGTTCTCTAAATGTCTGCCATTGCCCATCCACAGTCAACCCCTTAAGTATCATTCGCCAATCTATCCTAGCCAATTCACGCCTCATACCTTCAAAGTTACCCTTCTTTAAGTTCTGGACCATGGTCTCTGAATTAACTGTTTCATTCTCCATCCTAATACAGAATTTGACTGTATAAAAGCAGTAACTCGACGATTGTTCAGGGAGAACAGCTGGTTTGGGTCACCGAGTTACTGAAGTCATGTAGAAGCTGTCTCTCCCTCGATTGAGTACTTAATAAATGATTATTTTCTCCAAAACAGACTTGTGTCGAGTATCTTTGTAATACAGTAGACACTTCAAAGCGCTGGAGAAGTACCACCAGCGCTGCCTCTGCAAGATCCTGCAAATCTACTGGGAGGATAGACATACCAACGTCAGTGTTCTCGCTCAGGCCAACATTCCTAGCATCAAAGCACTGCGCACACTCGACCAGCTTCATTGGGCAGGCCACATCATCCACATGCATGATACGAGACTCCCAAAGCAAGCACTCTACTCGGCACTCCTGCACAGCAAGCGAGCCCCAGGTGGGCAGATGAAACGTTTCAAGGACACCCTCAAAGCCTCCTTGATAAAGTGCAATATCCCCACTGGCACCTGGGAATCCCTGGCCCAAGACCACCCAAAGGGTAGGAAGAGCATCCAGGAGGACGCTGAGCACCTCGAGTCTCATTGCTGAGAGCATGCAGAAATCAAACGCAGACAGTGGAAGGAGCAGGTGGCAAACCAAACTCCTCACCCATCCTTCCTTTCAACCCCAGTCTGCCCCACCTGTTACAGAGAGTGTAATTCCCACACAGCCACCTGAGAACTCACTTCTTGAGTGGAAGCAAATCTTCCTCGATTTCGAGGGACTGCCTATGATGATGAATTATCTGAGGAGTGGCGAATGGAACTGAACATGGAATTTTCTGTTGGGTACTGCATATCTATATTTTTCCCTTCTTGGGATGTAGCCATCGCTGGCAAGGCCAACATTTACTGCTCATTCTTAGTGCCCTGAGAAGATGGTGGAACCACTGCAGTCTGATTCTTTATAGCAGGTTTGATATATTTGAGTGGCTTGTTAGGCCAATTCAGAGTGCAGTTAAAAGTCAACCACTTTGGAAATATGTTGCTAATCAAGATGACAAAATAGCCTCAATATTCCTTTTACCCTCTTGCTCAGGCAAAGGACAAACAGAGCACATCGGAAGTGCACACTAACATGTGTCAGAACCTGATAGCATCGGGCCATTTCTGCGGGCCAGCTGTGAGACACTTGGCCTTGACATCAGTCCTTTGGCAAGTAGCTTGGCTGGGACTCAGACCAGTCTAGCTGGCACCGGTACACAAGGAATTGTAAATTCACAATCTGTCAGTGGTGTTACGCTCTCTTCTGAGTCATAGGAAATTAAGGATAGTGTTAAAGCCAAGAAAGTGGCATATAAATTGGCTAGATAAAGCAACAAACCTGAGGACTGGGAGAAATTTAGAACTCAACAGAGGAGGACTAAGGGTTTAATTAGGAGGGGGAAAATAGAGTATGGCAGGAAGCTTGCAGGGAATATAAAAACTGATTGCAAAGGCTTCTATAAATATGTGAAGAGAAAAAGATTCATAAAGACAAACATAGGTCCCTTGCAGTCGGATCCAGGTGAATTTATAATGGGGAACAAAGAAATGGCAGACCAATTGAACCAATACTTCGGTTCTGTCTTCACAAAGGAAGATACAAATAACCTTCCGAAGATACTAGGGGACAGTGGGTCTAGTGAGAAGGAGGAACTGAAGGATATCCTTATTATGCGGGAAATTGTGTTAGGGAAATTGATGGGATTGAAGGCCGATAAATCCCCGGGGCCTGATAGTCTGGTTCCCAGAGTACTCAAGGAAGTGGCCCTAGAAATAGTGGATGCATGGTGATCATTTTCCAACAATCTATCGACTCTGGATCAGTTCCTCTGGACTGGAGGGTAGCTAATGTAACACCACTTTTAAAAAAAGTTGGGAGAAAGAAAGCGGGTAATTATAGACCGGTTAGCCTGACATCAGTAGTGGGGAAAATGTTGGAATCAATCATTAAGGAAGAAATAGTAGCGCATTTGGAAAGCAGTGATAAGATCGGACCATGTCAGCATGGATTTATGAAAGGGAAATCATGCTTGACGAATCTTCTGGAATTTTTTGAGGATGTAACTAATAGAGTGGACAGGGGAGAACAAGTGAATATGGCGTATTTGGACTTTCAAAAGGCTTTTGACAAGGTCCCGCACAAGAGATTGGTGTGCAAAATCAAAGCACATGGTATTGGGGGTAATATACTGACGTGGACAGGGAACTGGTTGGCAGACAGGAAGCAGAGGGTCGGGATAAACTGGTCCTTTTCAGAATGGCAGGCAGTGACTAGTGGAGTGCCGCAGGGCTCAGTGCTGGGACCCTAGCACTTTACAATGTACATTAACGGTTTAGATGAAGGAATTGAGTGTAATATCTCCAAGTTTGCAGATTATACTAAACTGGGTGGCTGTGTGAGCTGTGAGGAGGATGCTAAGAGGCTGCAGGGTGACTTGGTCAGGGTAGGTGAGTGGGCAAACATCTTATATGTTTCTATGAGATCCCCTCTCATCCTTCTAAACTCCAGTGAATAAAGGCCCAGTTGATCCAGTCTCTCCTTATATGACAGCCCAGCCATCCCTGGAATCAGTCTGGTGAACCTTCGCTGCACTCCCTCAGTGGCAGATGCAGTATAATGTGGATAAATGTGAGGTTATCCTTTTTTGGGGCAAAAACACGAAGGCAGAATATTATCTGAATGGCGGCAGACTAGGAAAAGGGGAGGTGCAACAAGACCTGGGTGTCATGGTTCATCAGTCACTGAAAGTGGGCACGCAGGTACAGCAGGCGGTGAAGAAGGCAAATGGTATGTTGGCCTTCATAGCTAGGGGATTTGAATATAGAAGCAGGGAGGACTTAATTCAGCTGTACAGGGCCTTAGTGAGGCCTCACCTGGAATATTGTATTCAGTTTTGGTCTCCTAGTCTGAGGAAGGACATTCTTGCTATTGAGGGAGTGCAGCGAAGGTTCACCAGACTGATTCCAGGGATGGCTGGGCTGTCATATGAGGAGAGACTGGATCAACTGGGCCTTTATTTACTGGAGTTTAGAAGGATGAGAGGGGATCTCAGAGAAACATATACGATTCTGACGGGACTGGAGAGGATAGATGCGGGAAGAATGTTCCCGATGTTGGGGAAGTCCAGAACCAGGGGACATAGCCTTAGGATAAGGGGTAGGCCATTTAGGACTGAGATGAGGAGAAACTTCACTCGGAGAGTTGTTAACCTGTGGAATTTCTTGCCGCAGAGAGTTGTTGATGCCAGTTCACTGGATATATTCAAGAGGGAGTTAGATATGGCCCTTACGGTTAAGAGAATCAAGGGGTATGGAGAGAAAGCAGGAAAGGGGTACTGAAGGAATGATCAGCCATGATCTTATTGAATGGCGGTGCAGGCACGAAGGGCCAAATGGCCTACTCCTGCACCTATTTTCTATGTTTCTATGTTTCTATAAAGTTGTTGGTTCAAGTGTCGCATCAGAGAGTTGAGCACATAATCCAGGCTCACACTTCAGTGCGTTACTGAAGGAGTACTGCCCTGTCGGAGGGGCCAGCTTTTGGATCAGAAGCTAAACTGAAGCTACGTTTGCCCTCTCGGATGGATGGTGTAATATATTTATGCTTGGGGTCACTAGACACCAGGGGGCGACATTGTCGGATGTCATGCAGGCAATACAGGAAGTCGGATCTTGTTTTTATCCGAAATGGGAATAAAAGAGATCGGGTACACACCTGAAGCAGTTTATAATAACAGGACTCTTGTGTTATTACATTGGCAGTGAGGTAAACTAAGAACTTTCCTATTTATAATGGGCTACTCAACTACTTTGGTAATTTCTTACCCAGATTGAGCACTTTTATTAAAGCCACTACATTTGCTACTCAGAAAAGGTAACACTTGGGTCTGGGGTATGTATCAAGATGGAGTCTTTGAGAAAGCTAAGAGTCTGCTCTGTTCAAACAAGTTGCTTGTTCATTATGATCCGTGTAAGTGTCTTGTATTGGCCTGTGATGCTTCATCATATGGTGTTGGCTGTATACTCCAACAAGCCAATGAGTCGGGTAAGCTGCAACCTGTTGTGTATGCTTCGAGAAGCTTATCAAAAGCAGAAAGAGCTTACAGCATGGTAGACAAAGAAGCTTTGGCCTGTGTGTATGGTGTAACAAAGCTGCATCCGTACCTGTTTGGTCTCCATTTTGAACTCAAGACGGATCGCAAGCCACTCACTTCATTGTTTTCTGAAAACAAAGCTATTAATACCAATGCATCGTCCCGTATTCAGAGGTGGGCGTTGACATTGTCTGGCTATAATTACATTATTCGTCAGACCCGATACTGAGAATTGTGCCGATGCACTGATTCGTTTGCCTTTGCCTACACCTGACATGAAAACACCTCAACCTGTAGATCTAAAGTTGGTAATGGATGCTTTTGAGAGTGATGAAACTCCTGTCACTGCTCAACAAGTTAGGATCTGGACAGCCATGACCCTATTTTGTCAGTTGTGAAACATTATGTCCTCATCCTCAGTGATGATTGGTCTGAAATACCTACAGAGATGTGTGAAGAGACCAAACCTTACACCCGTCGCAAGGATGAGCTGTCCATTCAGTCAGATTGTTTACTGTGGGGTAATCATGTCATCATGTCTAAGAAAGGTAGAGAAAATTAGTACGTGAGCTACATTACACTCATCCCGGTATTGTAATGATGAAAGCCTTTGCTAGGTCTCATATATGGTGGCCTGGTATTGACTCTGATCTAGAATCATGTGCGCATCGTGTAATACTTGCATGCAGCTAAGTAAAGTACCAGCAGAATCTCCGTTGAGTCTTTGGTCATGGCCATCTAAACCATGGTCGAGGATCCAAATCGATTTTGCGGGTCCATTCCTTGGAAAGATGTTTTTTGTTGTGGTGGATACATATTCAAAGTGGATAGAGTGTATTATTATGTCATCCAGTACATCTAGGAACATAGAAACCTAGAAACATGGTAAATAGGCGCACGACTAGGCCATTCGGCCCTTCGAGCCTGCATCACCATTCAATAAGATCATGGCTAACCATCACCTCAGTACCCTTTTCCTGCTTTCTCTCCATACCCCTTGATCCCTTTAGCTCTTGAAAACATCCAACGAACTGCGGTACAATTCTCTGCGGTAGAGAATTCCACAGGTTAACAACTCTCTGAGTGAAGAAGTTACTCCTCATCTCGGCCCTTATCCTTAGACTGTGTCCCCTGGTTCTGGACTTCCCCAACATCTAACCTGTCCAGTCCAGTCAGAATTTTATATGTTTCTATGAGATCCCCTCTCATTCTTCTAAACTCCAGTGAATATGGGCACCGTCGATCCCATCTCTCCTCATATGTCAGTCCTGCCATCACGGGAATCAGTCTGGTGAACCTTCGTTACACTCGCAGAACAGCAAGAATGTCCTTCCTCAGATTAGGAGACCAAAACTGAACACAATATTCCAGCTGAGGCCTCACCAAGGCCCTGTGCAAAAGCAGTAAGACCTCCCTGCTCCTATACTCAAATCCCCGAGCAATGAAGGCCAACATGCCATTTATCTTCTTCACCGCCTGCTGTACTTGCATGCTAACTTTCAATGACTGATGTACCATGACACCCAGGTCTCGTTGCACCTTCCCTTTTCCTAATCTGCCGTCATTCAGATAATATTCTGCCTTCGGATTTTTGCCACCAAAGTGGATAACCTCACATTTATCTACATTATACTGCATCTGCCATTCATTTGCCCACTCACCTAACCTGTCCAAGTCACCCTGCAGCCTCTTCGCATCCTCCTCACAGCTCACACCACCACCCAATTTAGTGTCATCTGCAAACTTGGAGATATTACACTCAATTCCTTCATCTAACTCATTGATATATATTGTAAATAGCTGGGGTCCCAACACTGAGCCCTGCGGCACCCCATTAGTCACGGCCTACCATTCTGAAAAGGACCAGTTTATCCCGACTCCCTGCTTTCTGTCTGCCAACCAGTTCTCTATCCACATCAATACATTACCCCCAATACCATGTGCTTTAATTTTGCATGCCAATCTCTTGTGTGGGACCTTGTCAAAAGCCTTTTGAAAGTCCAAATACGCCATATTCACTTGTTCTCCCCTGTCCACTCTATTAGTTACATCCTCAAAAAATTCTAGATTTGTCAAGCATGATTTCCCTTTCATAAATCCTTGGCTTGGACCAATCCTGTCACTGCTTTCCAAATGCGCTGCTGTTTCATCTTTAATAAATGATTCCAACATTTTCCCCATTACTGATGTCAGGCTAACCAGTCTATAATTCCTCGTTTTCTCTCTCCCTCCTTTCTTAAAAAGTGGTGTTACATTAGCTACCCTCCAGTCCATAGGAACTGATCCAGAGTCGATAGACTGCTGGAGAATGATCACCAATGCATCCACTATTTCTAGGGCCACTTCCTTAAGTATTCTGGGATGCAGACTATCAGGCCCTGGGGATTTATTGGCCTTCAATCCCATCAATTTCCCTAACATAATTTCTTGACTAATAAGGATTTCCTTCTGTTCCTCCTTCTCACTAGACCCTCGTTCCCCTAGTATTTCTGGAAAGTTATTTGTGTCTTCCTTCATGAAGACAAAACCAAAGTATTTGTTCAATTGGTCTGCCATTTCTTTGTTCCACATTATAAATTCACCTGATTCTGATGACAAGGGACCTATGTTTGTCTTCACTGATCTTTTTCTCTTCACATATCCATAGAAGCTTTTGCAGTCAGTTTTTATGTTCCCAGCAAGCTTCCTCTCATACTCTATTTTCCCCCTCCTAATTAAACCTTTTGTCCTCCTCTGTGAATTCTAAATTTCTCCCAGTCCTCAGGTTTTCTGTTTTTACAACCACTATTGAGAGCCTACGTGTCATGTTTGCTTCTCGTGGTTTACCTGACATTGTTGTGAGCAACAATTAATCTTTTTTCACAAGTCTTGAGTTTCAGGAGTTCATGAAACTCAATGGTATTAGACATGTGAGGTCAAACCTGCTTCTAATGGTCAAGCAAAGCGTACTGTTCAAACTATCAAACAAAGTATGAAACGTGTAACTCAGGGTTCCCTTCAAACTAGTTTGTCATATATATTGCTCAGTTATAGGATAAGACCTCATACTGTTACTGGTTTTCCCCCTCCTGAACCACTGATGAAGAGAAATCTCAAGACCAAGCTTTCATTGTTCATCCTGATTTGAATGATTGTGTTGAAAACAGATGTCAAAGTCAGCAATTGTATCATAATCGTACTGCTGCATCACGAGATATCTCTGAAATGCTTGGATGATGTGGAATCTATATGGGTAGAGCTGCAGAACACCAAAGGGCAAAAAACGTTAGTGGGAGTTGTGTACAGACCTCCAAACAGTAGTAGTGATGTTGGGGAGGGCATCAAACAAGAAATTAGGGGTGCATGCAATAAAGGTGCAGCAGTTATAATGGGTGACTTTAATATGCACATAGATTGGGCTAGCCAAACTGGAAGCAATACGGTGGAGGAGGATTTCCTGGAGTGCATAAGGGATGGTTTTCTAGACCAATATGTCGAGAAACCAACTAGGGGGGAGGCAATCTTCGACTGGGTGTTGTGCAATGAGAGAGGATTAATTAGCAATCTCATTGTGCGAGGCCTCTTGGGGAAGAGTGACCATAATATGGTGGAATTCTGCATTAGGATGGAGAATGAAACAGTTAATTCAGAGACCATGGTCCAGAACTTAAAGAAGGGTAACTTTGAAGGTATGAGGCGTGAATTGGCTAGGATAGATTGGCGAATGATACTTAAGGGGTTGACTGTGGATGGGCAATGGCAGACATTTAGAGACCGTATGGATGAATTACAACAATTGTACATTCCTGTCTGGGGTAAAAATAAAAAAGGGAAGGTGGCTCAACCGTGGCTATCAAGGGAAATCAGGGATAGTATTAAAGCCAAGGAAATGGCATACAAATTGGCCAGAAATAGCAGCGAACCCGGGGACTGGAAGAAATTTAGAACTCAGCAGAGGAGGACAAAGGGTTTGATTAGGGTAGGGAAAATGGAGTACGAGAAGAAGCTTGCAGGGAACATTAAGGCGGATTGCAAAAGTTTCTATAGGTATGTAAAGAGAAAAAGGTTAGTAAAGACAAATGTAGGTCCCCTGCAGTCAGAATCAGGGGAAGTCATAACGGGGAACAAAGAAATGGCAGACCAATTGAACAAGTACTTTGGTTCGGTATTCACTAAGGAGGACACAAACAACCTTCCGGATATAAAAGGGGTCAAAGGGTCTAGTAAGGAGGAGGAACTGAGGGAAATCTTTATTAGTCGGGAAATTGATGGGATTGAAGGCCGATAAATCCCCAGGGCCTGATGGACTGCATCCCAGAGTACTTAAGGAGGTGGCCTTGGAAATAGAGGATGCATTGACAGTCATTTTCCAACATTCCATAGACTCTGGATCAGTTCCTATCGAGTGGAAGGTAGCCAATGTAACCCCACTTTTTAAAAAAGGAGGGAGAGAGAAAACAGGGAATTATAGACCGGTCAGCCTGACCTCAGTAGTGGGTAAAATGATGGAATCAATTATTAAGGATGTCATAGCAGTGCATTTGGAAAATGGTGACATGATAGGTCCAAGTCAGCATGGATTTGTGAAAGGGAAATCATGCTTGACAAATCTTCTGGAATTTTTTGAGGATGTTTCCAGTAAAGTGGACAAAGGAGAACCAGTTGATGTGGTATATTTGGACTTTCAGAAGGCTTTCGACAAGGTCCCACACAAGAGATTAATGTGCAAAGTTAAAGCACATGGGATTGGGGGTAGTGTGCTGACGTGGATTGAGAACTGGTTGTCAGACAGGAAGCAAAGCGTAGGAGTAAATGGGTACTTTTCAGAATGGCAGGCAGTGACTAGTGGGGTACCGCAAGGTTATGTGCTGGGGCCCCAGCTGTTTACATTGTACATTAATGATTTAGACGAGGGGATTAAATGTCGTATCTCCAAATTTGTGGATGACACTAAGTTGGGTGGCAGTGTGAGCTGTGAGGAGGATGCTATGAGGCTGCAGAGTGACTTGGATAGGTTAGGTGAGTGGGAAAATGCATGGCAGATGAAGTATAATGTGGATAAATGTGAGGTTATCCACTTTGGTGGTAAAAACAGAGAGACAGACTATTATCTGAATGGTGACAGATTAGGAAAAGGGAAGGTGCAACGAGACCTGGGTGTCATTGAAGGTTGGCATGCAGGTACAGCAGGCGGTTAAGAAAGCAAATGGCATGTTGGCCTTCATAGCGAGGGGATTTGAGTACAGGGGCAGGGAGGTGTTGCTACAGTTGTACAGGGCCTTGGTGAGGCCACACCTGGAGTATTGTGTACAGTTTTGGTCTCCTAACTTGAGGAAGGACATTCTTGCTATTGAGGGAGTGCAGCGAAGATTCACCAGACTGATTCCCAGGATGGTGGGAGTGACCTATCAAGAAAGACTGGATCAACTGGGCTTGTATTCACTGGAGTTCAGAAGAATGAGAGGGGACCTCATAGAAACGTTTAAAATTCTGACGGGTTTAGACAGGTTAGATGCAGGAAGAATGTTCCCAATGTTGGGGAAGTCCAGGACCAGGGGTCACAGTCTAAGGATAAGGGGTAAGCCATTTAGGACCGAGATGAGGAGAAACTTCTTCAACCAGAGAGTGGTGAACCTGTGGAATTCTCTACCACAGAAAGTAGTTGAGGCCAATTCACTAAATATATTCAAAAGGGAGTTAGATGAAGTCCTTACTACTCGGGGGATCAAGGAGTATGGCGAGAAAGCAGGAATGGGGTACTAAAGTTTCATGTTCAGCCATGAACTCGTTGAATGGTGGTGCAGGCTAGAAGGGCTGAATGGCCTGCTCCTGCACCTAATTTCTATGTTTCTATGTAATGATCCAGTGTTTGTGCTGAACTATGGTCGAGGTCCAAAATGGATCGCTGGTAATGTTACAGCTAAGGAGCGTAACAGAATACTCATTACCGTGCTCAAAGATGGCCAAACATGCAGAAAACATGTTGACCAGGTAAAACTGTGGCACACAGATGAATTGGAACCGTTTGAGGAAGATCCAGTGAGTCATCCACCAACTATCGTTCATTCACCAGAGGCCTCTGTTGTCATTCCTGAACCCGGACCTTCAGTCTCTGATGTTCTTACCACTGCTACCAGTACTCAACCTTCAGTCACAACTGACTTAGAATGTTCACCTAGAACTAATGTTGAACTGAGATGATCAACTCGTGAGCGGAAAGCCTCAGATGGTCTTGTATTATAAAGTGACTGATACAAAGATCTTGAAAAGATGTTGTAATATATTTATGCTTGGGGTCACCAGATACCAGGGGGCACCACTGTCAGATGCCATGCGGGCAATACAGGAAGTTGGATCTTGTTCTTATCTGAAGTGGGAATAAAAGTGTTGTGTATCTGTAAAGCATGCACTCCCATGTTCCGCCACCAGGGAGCTCATCCCCTGAAGTCCCAAAGGGATCCCAGCATCCCTTAGGAGCACTGTATATAAGGCCTGTTCCTCACTCTGGAGTGTCTTATTAAAGACTGAGGTCACTGTTACTTTACCCTCCCTGTGTACAGCCTCATCTGTGTTAGGAACACAATAACTGGTGACGAGAATACGAATCCAACGCAATGATGCAGCAAACTGTGGGCATCCTGGAGAAATTCTCGGAGAGTGAGGACTGGGAAGCCTATGTCGAACGGCTAGACCAGTACTTTGTAGCCAATTAGCTGGATGGAGAAGGAAGCGCTGCAAAAAGGAGAGCGGTCCTCCTCACGGTCTGCGGGGCACCGACCTACAGCCTCATTAAGAATCTTCTGGCTCCAGTGAAACCCACAGATAAGTCGTATGAAGAGCTGTGTACACTGGTTTGGGAGCATCTTAACCTGAGGGAGAGTGTGCTGATAGCGAGGTATCGGTTCTACACGTGCCAGCGATCAGAAGGTCAGGAAATGGTGAGCTACGTCGCCGAGCTAAGGCGACTTGCAGGACAAAGTGAGTTTGATGGCTACTTGGAGCAAATGCTCAGAGACTTTTTTGTACTGGGCATTGGCCACGAGACCATCCTACGAAAAACTTTTGACTGTAGAGACACTGACCCTCAGTAAGGACATTGCGATAGCACAGGGGTTTATGTCCATCAGTGATAACACCAAACAAATCTCTGAGCACACAAGTGCTAGCAATGTTCATAAATTAACTGGAACTGTGTTTGCGGGCAGAAATGTACAGGGCAGATTCCACGAGTCTGCAACTGCCAGCAGGCCTCAGGTGACCCAGATGACTCAGAGTCCCCAACAAAGGATGAATGCAAGGCAATTCACACCTTGTTGGCGTTGTGGAGGCTTCCATTCAGCCAATTCATGCCACTTCAAAGGATACATTTGCAAGAGCTGTGGAACAATGGGGCACCTCCAACCAGTTTGCAAACGAGCTGCAAGCTCTGCAAACCACCACGTAGCAGAGGAAGATAAGCCCATGGTGGATCAAAGCAATTTCCAGCCTCAGAGAGAGGAGGCAGAGGCTGAAGTAAATGGGCTGCACACATTTTCGACGAAATGTCCACCTGTAATGCTAAACGTAAAATTGAATGGCTTACCCGTAGCCATGGAACTGGACACTGGCACGAGCCAATCCATCATGAGTAAAAAGATGTTTGAGAGACTGTGGTACGTCAAGGCATTCAGACCAGCCCTGAGCCCCATCCACACGAAACTGAGAACGTACACCAAAGAGCTTATCACTGTCCTGGGCAGCGCCATGGTCAAAATCACCTACGAAGTCATGGTGCACAAACTGCCACTCTGGATTGTCACGGGCGATGGCCCCACACTGCTTGGAAGGAGCTGGCTGGGCAAAATCCGCTGGAATTGGGATGACATCCGAGCGCTATCACATGTCGATGAGGCTTCCTGTACCCAGGTTCTTAACAAACTTCCTTCCCTTTTTGAGCCAGGCATTGGAAACGTGTCCAGGGCGCAGGTGCGGATCCACTTGGTCCCAGAGGCACGACCCATTCACCACAAGGCGCGAGCGGTACCTCACATGATGAGGGAGAGAGTGGAAATCAAGCTAGACAGGCTGCAATGCGAGGGTATGATCTCCCCAGTGGAATTCAATGAGTGGGCCAGCCCGATTGTTCCAGTACTCAAAAGTGATGGCACAGTCAGGATTTGCGGCGATTATAAAGTAACTATTAATCGTTTCTCGCTACAGGACCAATACCCGCTACTTAAGGCAGACGACCTATTTGCGACGCTGGCAAGAGGCAAGACATTAACCAAGCTCGACCTGACTTCGGCCTACATGATGCAGGAGCTGCAGGAGTCTTCGAAGGGCCTCACCTGCATCAACACGCACAAGGGACTGTTCATCTACAACAGATGCCCGTTTGGAATTCGGTCGGCTGCAGCGATCTTCCAGAGAAACATGGAGAGCCTAATCAAGTCGGTACCACACACGGTGGTCTTTCAAGATGACATATTGGTCATGGGTCGGGACACTGCTGAGCACCTACAAAACCTGAAGGAGGTCCTCCAGCGACTGGATTGCATAGGGTTGTGGCTGAAGAGGTCGAAATGCGTCTTCATGGCAACAGAAGTGGAGGTTTTGGGGAGAAAGATCGCGGCAGACGGCATTTGGCCCACAGACATCAAGACACAAGACAGAGGCTATCAAGAATGCACCCAGGACACAGAATGTCACGGAGCTGCGGTCGTTCCTGGGATTCCTCAACTATTTTGGTAACTTCCTACCGGGGTTAAGCACCCTTTTAGAGCCCCTACATGTGTTATTGCGCAAAGGTGAGAACTGGGTATGGGGGAAAAAAACAAGTAATTGCTTTTGAGAAAGCCAGAAACATTTTATGCTCCAACAAGCTGCTTGTGGGTATTGTATAACCCATGTAAAAGACTTGTGCTAGCATGTGACGTGTCGTCGTACAGAGTCGGGTGTGTGTTACAACAAGCTAATGTTGCGGTGAAGTTGCAACCTGTCGCCTATGCTTCCAGGAGCTTGTCTAAGGCCGAAAGGGCCTACAGCATGATTGAGAAAGAGGCATTAGCGTGTGTGTTCGGGGTAAAGAAAATGCATCAGTAACTGTTTGGCCTCAAATTTAAGCTGGAAACCGATCACAAGCCCCTCACATCCCTGTTCGCTGAAAACAAGGTGATAAAACAAGTGGATAAATACTAATGCCTCAGCACGCATACAAAGGTGGGCACTCGTGCTCTCAGCATATAACTATACCATCCGCCACAGGTCAGGCACCGAGAACTGTGCGGATGCTCTCAGTCGGCTACCATTGCGCACCATGGGGGTGGAAATGGCGCAGCCCGCAAACTTGTTGATGGTGGCGCAGCCCGTAGACTTGTTGATGGTCAGCGTTTGAAAATTATAAATCACCTATCACGGCACGCCAGATTAGGACTTGGACCAGCCAAGATCCTCTGCTGTCCCTAGTAAAAAACTGTGTACTGCATGGGAGCTGGGCCAGCATCCCCATTGAAATGCAAGAGCCAATCAAGCTGTTCCAGTGGCGAAAGGACGAGCTGTCCATTCAGGCAGACTGCCACTTGTCGGGTAACCGCGTAGTGCTACCAAAAAAGGGCAGGGAGACGTTCATCTCGGATCCCCACAGCACATACCTGGTTATTGTAATGATGAAAACGATAGCCAGATTCCACGTGTGGTGGCCCGGTATCGACTCTGGCTTAGAGTCCTGTGACGGCAATGCAGCACATGTGCTCAGTTGAGCAACGCAACCAGAGAGGCACCACTAAGTTTGTGGTACTGGCCCGCCAGACCATGGTCGACGATCCATGTCGAATATGCGGGCCTGTTTCTCGGCAAAATGTTCCTGGTGGTGTGGATGCTTTTTCATAATGGATTGAATGTGAAATAATGTCGGGAAGCACTGCCACCGCCACCATTGAAAGCCTGAGGGCCATGTTTGCCACCCATGCCCTGCCTGACATACTGGTCAGTGACAACGGGCCATGTTTCACCAGTTCTGAATTTAAAGAATTCATGACCTGCAATGGGATCAAACATGTCACCTCGGCTCCGTTGAGCAGGCAGTACAAACCATCAAACAGAGCCTTAAACGAGTCACAGAAGGCTCACTCCAAACCCGCCTGCCCCGAGTACTGCTCAGCTACCGCACGAGACCCCACTTGCTCACAGGGGTGCCCCCGACTGAGCTACTCATGAAAAAGACACTTAAAACCAGACTCTCGCTGGTTCATCCCAACCTGCATGATCAGGTAGAGAGCAGGCGGCAGCAAGAAAATGTAAACGATGGTCGCGCCAGTGTGTCACGGGAAATTGATCTGAATGACGCTGTGTATGTGCTAAACTATGGACATGGTCCCAAGTGGATCGCGGGCACGGTGATAGCTAAAGAAGGGAATAGGGTGTTTGTAGTCAAACTTGACAATAGACAAATTTGCAGAAAGCACCTGGACCAAGCGAGGCTGCAGTTCATAGACTGCCCTGAACAACCCACAGCAGACACCACCTTTTTCGAGCCCAGAACACACACCCAAAGGATCAACGACACCACGCCGGACCAGGAAATCAAACCCATCACGCCCAACAGCCCAGCAAGGCCAGGCTCACCCAACAGCCCTGCAGGGCCAACAACACGCCAGCCCAGCGAGGGCACAGCCAACACACCAGATCAGGCATTTGTACCGAGGCGGTCCACCAGGGAAAGAAAGGCTCCCGACCGCCTCACCTTGTAAATAGTTTTCACTTTAACTTTTGGGGGATAGTGATGTTGTGTATCTGTAAAGCATGCACTCCCATGTCCCGCCACCAGGGAGCTCATCCCCTGAAGTCCCAAGGAATCCCAGCATCCCTTGGGAGCACTGCATATAAGCTGGCCCCTAGGCCTGTTCCTCACTCTGGAGTGTCTTATTAAAGACTGAGGTCACTGTTACTTTAACCTCCCTGTGTGCAGTCTCATCTGTGTTCGGAACATAATAAAAAGAGATTGGGTACACACCCAAGGCAGTTTATAATAACAGGACTCTTGTGTTATTACAGATGGTAAAAGATCCTATTGCACTATTCAAAGAAGAGCACTGCAGTTTTCCCCGATTTGATGCACAGTTGCTATTTTGGATGTCGTCGCTCGACTGAACAGCCTCTCTAAAGCACGTACAGCGGAACGTGCTTTCAGCTGCATGAGGGACCCCACTCCCACCAGCAATATTTAAAGCGATCATCAACATCATTCAGGAAATTTGTTTCAATTGGCTCTGTGTAAATATGTGGAACTCTTTGGAGTTTTGTATTTAAAATTGATGAGGTGACAGGAAGTGGTGCTGCAAGTGGGGAAGGCTTTCTTCTGTAATGTACGCACCTGTGAGTATGCTCACAGGTTTGTAGAGGTTTCCGTAGTGTAGCCGTTATCATGTTCACTTTATACGTGAAAAGTGCCTGGTTCGATCCCGGGTGGGAACATTATTGGCCAAGGGGGGCCATCAGCCGGTCCAGGCAGCGGGCGGTCGAGGGGGTCGTTCAGCCCGACTGCCTGCCTCTCTTCCATGGTTACATCCGGGCCAGCGTGTCCACCGGTACGCTCGCGGCCTTCCGCGAGAGGTGGGCGCTGGAGGGACTGGAGTGCATTGTCAACCCCGGCAACCAAATTTTAATTTGATTTTATATGTTCTAAAGTTTAATTTGTTTTAATTGCCGGGTTTTTAGAGTCTCCCTCCCCTTTTATAGGGGGCACTTGTAAATTATGGTTTTAGAGCCCCAAAAAAAAACTACAAAAGTAAAAAAAAAGGGCCTTGGGAAATGTTTGGAGTGTCCCCCAGATCGGGGGGCACGATTTAATGTTTAATATTGTTTACTCCAAAAGAGTTGTAGAGGTTTCCGTAGTGTAGCCGTTATCATGTTCGCTTCATACGTGAAAAGTGCCCGGTTCAATACTGGGTGGGAACATTATTGGCCAAGGGAGCCATCAGCCGGTCCAGGCAGCAGACGGTCGAGGGCTCGTTCAGCCCGACTGCCTGCCTCTCTTCCATGGTTACATCCAGGCCAGGGTGTCCTTAGAGATGGAGCACGCGGTGTCCACCGGTACGCTCGCGGCCTTCCTGAGAGATGGCCGCCGGATGGACTGGAGTGCATCATCACCCCCGGCAATCAAATTTTAATTTGACTTTAATGTCCAAAGGTTAATTTGTTTAATTTGCCGGCTTTTAGTGCACCCACGCGCCCCCCCCCCCCCACCCTGCACTTAGCCAGGGGGCACTTGTATAATTTGTGTTTTGGTGCCCTCAAATAAAACAAGGGGCCACCTGAAAGTTTTTTGAAGTGTGCCCCCCTCCACCTTTAATCAGGGAGCACTTGATTAAAGTATTGCAACAAAAACTGCTGACTTTCCGTCTTCAGACCCTGCAAGATACCTGTACGTTGAGTACCCTCCTAGATGGTGTGCGCTGGCGACGTATTTCTTCCGCCAGCAGTACTGCCTCAATTACGACATGCAGCTCCTGTTTGTGAATCTAGGAGGCGTCCGGTCCGCCATGCGGGGGCTGCCTGTCTTTTACCAGGAACTCACCAGGGTCTGGAACAGAGTTGCCACCAAGCGCAGTTCTCCCCCGTCTGGAGTGGCGGCTGTCCTGCAGAAGCCGCTGATCAGGAATCCGTAACACCACGACTGCAGTTTTAGGTGGCAGGCGGATGAGAGGGCTGTGTTTGGCTTGGCGACCAGGCCACCTACTCGATGGTGGAGGTGCGGGCTGAATTGCGCCTGAGGAGCTGGCAAAGAGTCTATCCTGGGCCGACGCCATCAAGTCGCTAAAAATAGCACTGGGCCATGACTCCGTTAGGTGTGTCAAGGAGGCTCAAGCACATGGGCAATCCCGTCCGAACTGACCCCCATCCGGATGGAATTCCTCATCGGTGCCAAGTCCCGAAACTTCCCTCACAACTTGAGCCCCCTCCGGGAAATCCCCTCCGTGCCTTTCAGTTCTGCGCAGAGGGGATTCCTGTACGGGCTGCTCTTGCATACTCTCCACTTTGCCATCCTGGTCTGCCGCCCAGACACGCCATGGCGCACCATCTTGCCATCCAGAGGAGGCGCGGGTCCCCCATGGAGTGCTCTTTACGTGGGAGTCCTCCCTTTATTTATTGGGGACTTGGCCTCGCGGGTGTTGCACAGAGCAGTTCCGTGCAATAAGTTTTTGTCCGTTCTCGGACTCCCAGGCCACTTGCAATTTCTGCGGTCTGGAGGAGTCCGTGTTCCACATCTATGTTGAATCTGTGAGGTTGCAGCCCCTCTTCCATTATTTGAAGGGGCTGCTCCTCAAATTCTGGTTGCATTTCAGTCCCACGCTCCTGATCTTTGGGCACCCTGTGCGGAGGAGAGCGGGCAGGTCGGAAGGCCTCCTCATAGGACTGCTCCTGGGCATGGCCAGGGTGGCCATCAATCAGTCCAAGCAGCGGGCGGACGAAGGGGTCATTCAGCACGACTGCCTGTCTCTCTTCCGTGGATATATTCAAGCCAGAGTGTCCCTCGAGATGGAGCACGCAGTGTCCACTGGTATGCTCGTGGCCTTCCGTGAGAGGTGGGGGCCGGAGGGGGTGGAGTGCATCATCACCCCCGGCAACCAAATTCTAATTTGATTAAGGGTTTTTGTTACAGTTTTAAATTGTCAATTTGTGGGTTCTAGTGCCAAAAGGGAGCACTTGATTGAAAGTTTCTACCAAAAATAGTTGTCGAGCAGTTGAGTTGGGAGTGGCTTAGCCAGTCACGTGATGTTCACAAGATTCCATAAAACCCCAGCCAGTTGGGTTCAGGGGATCCACGCTGAGGCATGTGGTTGTGAGCCTGATGGATAAACTGGTAATGTGTAGTGTGATTGTTAAAGTTTTGCTAATAAACCAACTAGTTCTTAATAGCAATGTGTTGCTATAAATTCTTAAGCAAAGAACCCATGAATCAAATACATTACAGCTTCTGAATTCAGGGTTGTGCTCAAAATACTTGCTCCCAGTCATAGGGGCTCTACCTGCAGTCCCCGCCTCGCGCTGCAGCATGGCAGGGAAATGGAGCAGAGGCAGCAAAGAGGACAAACTATTCACAGAGGGAAGAGGAGGAAGGGCAGGTGGGCTCTCAGCAAGAGGGCTTACCCACCTAGTCTTCCCAGAGCACTTCTCCTACCTGTACTTATGCCAGGAGCAGTGTATTAGCAGGCTCTGCTTTACCAAGGAGATGGTCACAGAACTTTGCCACCTCTTGCAGCCTCAAAGCAGGGTGACGACGGCACAGCCAGTGGCCCTCAATTTGAACAAATTTTTTCACCAGTGGATCTTTCCAGTCTGGAACAGGTAACGTAGCTAACATCTCCCAGTTTGCCATCCATCGCTGCATCAAAAAGGCCACAGAGGCTCTGTACTAAAAGAGAAGAGACTTCATTATCTTCTCTCTGATCAGAGAGAAAAAGGAGGGGCATACATGTGGCTTTACCAGGATATCGGGCATCCCCTTGGTGCAGGGCACCATTGACTATACACACGTAGCTTTGCGGGTGCCACATATCAATCCTGAGATGTGCCGCAACAACAAAGGATACCACTCACTTAATGTGCAGTTGGTGTGCAACCACACCTAGCATATCATGATGATGAATGCCCGGTATCCTGGCAACAGTCATGATATCTTCATCCTGTGCCAGTCCAGTGTGCCAGCATTCTTCCAACCACCATGTTGAACCTGAGGGTGGCTGCTTGGAGATAAGAGCTATCCGCTCTGCACCTGACTGATGACTCCTCTCCGCAACCCCATCACTTGTGGTCAGACAGCCAAACTGCCATGAGGAACTTCATCCAGCACACCATCGAGGGGTAAAGCAACATTTCTGCTGTCTTGACTGCTCGGGAGGAGCCCTCCAGTATACGCCGGAGTGGGTGTACCATTTCATGGTGGTCTGCTGCATCCTCCACAACATGGCCATCATGAGGGCACAGCCCTTGCCTCCCCGGGTTCTGCAATCACCTCAGGAGCAGGAGGAAAGGAAGAGGAGGAGGACGGGAGGAGGCAGCCAGCAAATCCCCATTCCTCATCAGACTCCAGTTCCAATGAATGAAACCCCAGATCTCCATTGCTTAACACTTCCCCACCTTGCCATCCCTCTATTACGGAACATCACAGCGTCCTCTTGGGCACAATGCCGAAATGAAAGCCACCACAAAACAAACATTCCAAGCATAATTTATAAATAATTTAATCCAACACTACATAACAAAGTCAACTAATCACCCTTCTGCATTCCCTTAGTTTCTGTCTTTCATGTACCTTTACCTGTCCTATTGCTCCTCCGCAATGCTACTCCAGTGGCTGCAGCATGGCTGGTGGAAAGATGATGACTTTCCCTGGGGGCACTGCAAATGGCCTTGCAGTATGACCTCAAGCAGCTTTGGGCCTTGAAGTTCCAGCTGTAGACTGCACCACTCGACATGGGCGGGAGCTACCCGGGCTGGCTAGCTCACAAGGCAACAGCAAGGGCACTGGCAGAATGGCAGTGGTGGGAGTGTATGAATGCTGTCATCCTGAGAAAGGACAACAAGTTCTTGCTCCATGGAACTACTTCCACTCCCCTGGGGTGATGCCTCAGCATTCCTAGCCATCTTTTGAAGGACAGATTGTTGGATTGCTGCAATACCCTGCAAGCCCTTTTCCACACTCGTAAACCCAGCCATGAGGGCAGCAGTCTGAGCTTGCGTGGAAGCAAGCTGAGCCTGCGAGAGAGCAGTCTGAGCTTACATTGCAGCACTCAAATGCTGTGCCACTTCCACTTGTGCTGCAATGGAAGCTGTGACATTACCCATCACATAACATCATGGTTGTGTTCACTAATGCACTAATGGAGTTGCCCTTCATTTCCATCCTGGAAATCATGGGCTCCCAGCTCTGCACAAAGCCTCATGCAATGTTAGTGTCCATCTCCTTCATGCTCCTTGACACTGACAAAAGGTTCTCTGGCAAGCCAGCCATTGCACCTAGCATTTCTGTGTGCATGCAAATCACTCTTCTTCTGAAGGTCACCCCATTGAAGTCCTCATTGAGTCCTCTGCAGCAGAACTTGTGTGTGTGCGAACTCTCCCTCCGAGGAGCTAGCACCCGAGCTACCTTTTCCCCCTGGCCTGGCTGTGGCCCACTCGTGCCTGGTGACTCGCCACGTGCAGATCCCGCCCCTATACTACCCTCTACAGTTTGCGCGGTGCCATTTTCTGAGCAGGGAGTTTCAGGTCGAGTGACGGTGCCTCTTCTTCTCCATCACGCTCCTCCTCTAGTGGGCCAGGGACAGGCTGGGCTACTGGGAGTTCTTGCATATCTGAAAGGAGAAAGGCACAAGGATCGGGTTGTGGTGAGGGGAGGAGAGGAAAACAAGATGTGCATGCTTACAGCATCAGCAGCTTAGAAGTGAGAAGAGATTGTGGGGTGAGGGGGAAGTGGGATGTAAGAAGAAGGATTAGGTATGAGCATACTGTCATCAGCAATGCTTTCAACCTAGCCGCTTGTGACGGCCCCTCCAATTATCATCAGCACAGTCTCCTGCAGCGCAGTAAGGTACTGCAGACCTGCTTCGCTCCCACCTATCTGCTGCTGCTCATGACGGTTGTGAGCCACCTTGGCCTGCAATGTGAGTGTGGTGCAATGTGTTTGCATGATGTGCCTGTCATGGTTGAATAGCTGACATTGTGTGCAACATATGAGGTGTGGGTGTGAGGCTTGCAGTAGTGGTCAGTGTGAGGGTGAGGTGAAGCTCTGATTGTGAGGTATGAGTCGGGATTGCTAGAGATTGTTGGTAGGTGAGTGATGGGGAGGTGTGGTGCATTGAGCAGTATGTGAGGATAATAGTGCAGTTGGTGGGATAGGGTATTTGAAGATGCATTTGCTCACTTTGACCATTCGTGTCAGGTCATTACACTTCTGGATCCAGGTCTTAGGGGCAACATGGTGGCACTGACTGCTTGGGCTATCTCCTCCCACTGCCTTCTGGCATTCTGTCTGGAAGGGCTCCTGCCCCGCTCCCTGCCTTCTATATACTCCACCGACCAAGGCCTCGAGTATTGCATCTGGGAAGTGTCATGCCCTTTCTCTTCTCTGCTGCGAAATGACTGCATCCACAGTGACAATGAGGTGCGTCTGCAACAAAGCACTTCCCCTTCAAGAAGTGCAAAGAGATTCAGCAATTTTTTATGGCCAGTAGACTGCACTCAATATTGGCCCTCCTCTTCAGCGCTGAGCCAACCAGTAGCTCAGCGCTCCAATCATTATAATGAGCAAGTTTCCTGCACCACTTTGCGATCACCACACCCATTATTGGACCCCATGGTGTCTGTAACCTTTGACAACTGGAGCATGCTCAAGATATTTTATTTTACTCAGGTATGAACACACAGTTACAGCAGTTCTGGTCCAGAACTCAATTCTTTTGGTAGCTTGGCACATGAAAAACAGTCCTTCTTTACCATTCTAATTGAAGGCACTAATGACAAACCCAAGGAAGCTTCAAGGTCATTCTTCCTGTATTGGCCTAGAAAATTATACTTTTCAAATCTATTACTCACTTTTGCACATAATCATTATTCTTCAATTAAAAGCTAACTCTTAAATTCATCCTTTCTCTCCGTGTTCTATGAGAGATTAGTGAGATGAATTGTTTCCTTCAGATGTTACCTTTATATATCTTGGGGATAAAAGTGTCTTTCCTGGTCCAAAAACAACTCATTTTGTGGTGAGTAATGATGGTAATCTGTCAGCATTCGCCAACATTACCCCTCTGAAACTGATATTTTTTTGGCATAAATTAAAAAAGCCAAGTTTCCCCAAAGTTTCTGCGCCAGTTAGTTACTATTTTTTTAGGTTAGTATCTTTTTGCGTCATGTCTGCGGCAGTTTTTCACATTTAAACAAATTTGGCCAACTTACATTTTTCCGAGGGCGGCGTATGTGACCACTTCCAAATAATCTTCTGGGCACTTAAGAAAAACCAGCGCACATTAAAAAAGCGGCGCAGAAAGACACCATTGTTTTTCGGCAACGTTTTGGAGGGACTCAAGAAGACAAAGAAGCTTCATTTTTTCCAAGTCATAAGGGAGAAAATGGAAATCTAATGCAATTCTTTAATTTTTGATTTTTTTCAAAGTACCATGCCACCACCGAACGTCTCCTCACCGGGCTTGAGGGTCGGAGCATCGGCCGGCAGAATCACTCTCTCGCTCGGGGTTCGGCTTCAAATGAACCCCGGAGGGGTGGAAGCTGAACTGAAAGGACAAGAACCCTGATACTTACAGCCGCTTCAAAAGAAGCCATGGGGAGGAAGGGATTTGGTGGACGCCGAGCACCTGTGTCCGGGCGAGGGAGCGATTCTGCCGGCCGACCCTTGAGTCCGGTGAGGAGACGTTCAGTCGGTGGAACTTTGAAAAAAATCAAAAATTAAAGAATTGCATTCGACTTTGTTGCCCCAAATGTCTTCATTGAATGCCCAGCTTCCCGTTCTAAGCAAGCCTATTGCATATATGTGCAGACCAAGGTGTGATCCATACTAGGGCTTCGACCTTGGAAGGAGAGAGAGGAGAGAAGACTTAAGTCCTTTGATCTGCTGTTTTGAGCTTCTTGCAAAGCTACAATTTAATTATGGGGGCAATATTGACAATGCCATAACTCGTGCAAGCCTTCTGCATGTTGATGCTGTGGAGGAGATGATTGATTAGACATCATCACATGAGGAACCTCAGAGTACATAGGATGATGGGCAGGAGGCCTTACCCACATCGGGTATATCAAGACAGGTGTTCATACCTGCACCTGAGTGATGCAGACTGTGTGAGAAGGCTGCGTTTCCGCAAATAAATTGTAACTGAAATCTGTGAGTTAGTAAAAGCAGACATGCAACATAGAAGCATCAGGAGGACTGCTTTGTCAGTTGAAGTAAAGGATGCAGCTGCACTTTCATTTTATGCATCTGGATCATTCCAGGCCACAACTGGGGATGTGTGCACCATTTCTCAACATGTAACACATATCTGCATTTAGCATGTGACTGCTGCACTATATGCTCAGAGGAATGACTACATAAAGTTCCCCATGACCTTTGGAGGATTCCAAGATGTACAGGAACAGAAAAGGCTTCCAATCCGTGAATGCGCAACTTGTCTGTGACGACATGCATCGCATCATGTCAGTTGATGCAAAATACCCTGGGAGCACCCATAATGCGTTCATCCTTTGCGAGAGCGCTATATCTGCCATGCTTCAGCAGCAGCCAGAAGGGCAGAGCTGGCTGCTGCGAGACAAAGGGTACGGCCTTGCCACCTGACTCCTGATGTCCCTATGCGTAACCCAGATGGAAGCTGACCAAGAATACAACATAAGAACATAAGAACATAAGAAATAGGAGCAGGAGTAGGCCATATGGCCCCTCGAGCCTGCTCCGCCATTTAATACGATCATGGCTGATCTGATCATGGACTCAGGTCCACTTCCCTGCCCGCTCTCTATAACCCCTTATTCCCTTATCGTTTAAGAAAATGTCTATTTCTGTCCTAAATTTATTCAATGTCCCAGCTTCCACAGCTCTCTGAGGCAGCAAATTCCACAGATCCACAACCCTCCGAGAGAAGAAATTTCTCCTCATCACAGTTTTAAATGGGCGGCCCCTTATTCAAAGATTATGCCCTCTTGTTCTAGTCTCCCCTATCAGGTGGAAACATCCTCTCTGCATCCACCCCATCAAGCCCCCTCATAATCTTATACGTTTCGATAAGATCACCTCTCATTCTTCTGAATTCCAATGAGTAGAGGCCCAACCTACTCAACCTTTCATCATAAGTCAACTCCCTCATCTCCGGAATCAACCTTGTGAACCTTCTCTGAACTGCCTCCAAAGCAAGTATATCCTTTCGTAAATTTGGAAACCAAAACTGCATGCAGTATTCCAGGTGTGGCCTCACCAATACCTTGTATAATTGTAGCAAGATTTCCCTGCTTTTATACTCCATCCCCTTTGCAATAAAGACCAAGATTCCATTGGCCTTTCTGATCATTTGCTGTACCTGCACACTAACCTTTTGTGTTCCATACACAAGTGCCCTCAGGTCTCCCGCTGTACTGCAGCAATTTGCAATCTTTCGCTATTTAAATAATAACTTGCACGTTGGCAGAAAAAATTAAAGAGCATGACCTCACACTTTCCAACATTATACTCCATCTGCCAAATCTTTGCCCACTCACTTAGCCTGTCTATATCCTTTTGCAGATTTTTAAAGTCCTCCTCATGCATTGCTTTTCCTCCCAACTTTGTATCATCAGCAAACATGTCATGCATTGCAACGCGCAACATAATAGAGAGGACCATTGGCATCTTGAAGCAATGTTTCCAATGCCTGGACCATTCTAGAGACTACTTGCAATATTCCTCTGAGATTGTCAGTCAGTTCACTGTTGTGTGCTGCATGCTGCATAACTTAGCCATCATCAGCTGGTTGTAGAAGACCCACCTGAGATGAGAGTGGCTGATGATGAGGAGGAGCATGCAGATGACGAGGAGGAGGAAGCAATGCAACTACCTGAACCCAGAGCATGATGGCAGAAGAGGGCGAGCCATCGTGTCCCTTTAACGATCACTCGAGCCTTGCGCCAGCAGCTCAGCTGTGAATGCTTTGCTGCCTGAAGGCTCAGCGGCAACTATTCCAAATGGACCATGTTTACTGTTTGGACCTGTTCCGTAGTGTTGTGTTCTGTTAATGGAACAAATAATGGAAATGATTCTTCTTTAGTTCAAAAAGTTGTGTTAATAATGGAACAAATAATGAAAATGATTCAGTTATAATTTAAAATATATTTTGTTCAAAAGTTTAGCATCTGCTTGTACTTAACTTAACTTTAATAAAAATATTCTTGTATCAAACGTTAAAGTTTTCATTCAAGATCACTTAAAAACTTTAAGATCACTTACAAACTTTTAAACTTGTAAATTTACATAACTTACAAAAACTTTAAATTTGAGAACAGTTACAACAATAACAACAATAACAATAATAGAAACATAGAAAATAGGAGCAGTAGTAGGCCGTTCGGCCCTTCGAGTCTGCACCGCCATTCAATATGATCATGGCTGATCCTCTTCTCAACACCATATTCCCCCTTTTTCCCTATACCCCTGGATGCCTTTTGTTTCTAGAAATCTATCTATCTCCCTCTTAAATATATTCAGTGACTTGGCCTCCACAGCCTTCTGTGGTAGCGAATTCCACAGGTTCACCACCCTCTGAGTGAAAGCTTTTCTCCTCATCTCAGTCCTAAATTTCCTACCCCATATCCTGAGACTGAGATCCCTTGTTGTAGACTTCCCAACCAGGGGAAACATCCTCCCGCATCCAGTCTATCCTACCCAGTCAGAATCCTATACATTTCAATGAGATCATAGCAACATAGAAACATAGAAAATAGGTGCAGGAGTAGGCCATTCGGCCCTTCGAGCCTGCACCACCATTCAATGAGTTCATGACTGAACATGCAACTTCAGTACCCCATTCCTGCTTTCTCGCCATACCCCTTGATCCCCCTAGTAGTAAGGACTACATCTAACTCCTTTTTGAATATATTTAGTGAATTGGCCTCAACAACTTCTTGTGGTAGAGAATTCCACAGGTTCACCACTCTCTGGGTGAAGGAGTTTCTCCTCATCTCGGTTCTAAATGGCTTACCCCTTATCCTTAGACTGTGACCCCTGGTTCTGGACTTCCCCAACATTGGGAACATTCTTCCTGCATCTAACTTGTCTAAACGCGTCAGAATTTTAAACGTTTCTATGAGATCCTCTTTCATTCTTCTAAACCCGAGTGAATACAGGCCCAGTCGACTGAATCTCCCCTCATACGACAGTCCTGCCAGCCCAGGAATCAGTCTGGTAAACCTTCGCTGCACTCCCTCTATGGCAAGTATATCCTTTCTTAGCTACGGAGACCAAAACTGCACACAATACTTCAGGTGCGGTCTCACCAAGGCCCTGTATAACTGTAATAAGACATCCTTGTTCCTGTACTTAAATCCTCTTGCAATGAAGGTCAGCATGCCATTTGCCTTCCTAACTGCTTGCTGCACCTGCATGTTTGCTTTCAATGACTGGTGTACAAGGACACCCAGGCCCCTCTTTACGTCGACACTTCCCAAGCCATCACCATTTAAATAATACTTTGTCCTTATGTTTTTCCTATCAAAGTGAATAACTTTACATTTATCCACGTTATACTGCATCTGCCATGTGTTTGCCCACTCACTCAACCTATCTAAATCGCTTTGCAGCGTCTTTGCATCCTCCTCACAACTCACAATTCCACCTACCTTTGTGTCGTCAGCAAACTTGGAAATATTACATTTGGTTTCCTCAACCAAATCATTGATATATAATGTGAATAGCTGGGGCCCAAGCACTGATCCCTGTGGTGCCCCACTAGTCACTGCCGGCCATACTGAAAAAGACTGTTTATTCTTACTCTTTGTTTCCTGTCAGTTAACCAATTTTCAATCCATGCCAATACATTACCCCCAATCCTATGTGCTTTAATTTTGCACACTAACCTCTTACGTGGGACTTTATCAAAGGCCTTCTGAAAATTCAAATACACTACATCCACTGGTTCTCTCTTATCTATTTTATCAGGTACAACTTCAAAAAACTCCAGTAGGTTTGTCAAACGTGATTTTCCTTTCATAAATCCATGTTGACTTTGTTTAATCCTGTTGATATTATCTAAGTGTGCCGTTATCACATCTTTTATAAAAGACTCCAGCATTTTCCATACTATTGATGTCAGACTAACCGGTCTGTAGTTCCCTGTTTTTTCTCTCTCCCTCCTTTTTTAAATAGTGGGGTTACATTTGCCACCCTCCAATCTGCAGGAAATGATACATAACCTATAGAATTTTGGAAGATGACAACCAATGCATCTACTATTTCCATGCCACTTCTTTAGTACTCTGGGATGTAGATCATCAGGCGCTGGAGATTTATCGGCCTTCAGTCCCATTAGTTTCTCCAGCAGTATGTTCTTACATAGAAACATAGAAAATAGGTGCAGAAGTAGGCCATTTGGCCCTTCGAGCCTGCACCGCCATTCAATGAGCTCATGGCTGAACATGCAACTTCAGTACCCCATTCCTGCTTTCTCGCCATACCCCTTGACCCCCTAGTAGTAAGGAGTACATCTAACTCCTTTTTGAATATATTTAGTGAATTGGCCTCAACAACTTTCTGTGGTAGAGAATTCCACAGGTTCACCGCTCTCTGGGTGAAGAAGTTTTTCCTCATCTCAGTCCTAAATGGCTTACCCCTTATCCTTAGACTGTGAACCCTGGTTCTGGACTTCCCCAATATTGGGAACATTCTTCCTGCATCTAACCTGTCTAAACCCGTCAGAATTTTAAACGTTTCTATGAGATCCCCTCTCATTCTTCTGAACTCCAGTGAATACAAGCCCAGTTGATCCAGTTTTTCTTGATATGTCAGTCCCGCCATCCTGGGAATCAGTCTGGTGAACCTACACTGCACTCCCTCAATAGCAAGAATGTCCTTCCTCAAGTTAGGAGACCAAATCTGCACACAATAGTCCAGGTATGGCCTCACCAAGGCCCTGTACAACTGTAGTAACACCTCCCTTCCCCTGTACTCAAATCCCCTCGCTATGAAGGCCAACATGCCATTTGCTTTCTTAACCGCCTGCTGTACCTGCATGCCAACCTTCAATGACTGATGTACCATGACACCCAGATCTCGTTGCACCTCCCCTTTTCCTAATCTGTCACCATTCAGATAATAGTCTGTCTTCTCTGTTTTTACCACCAAAGTGGATAACCTCACATTTATCCACATTATACTTCATCTGCAATGCATTTGCCCACTCACCTAACCAATCCAAGTCACTCTGCAGCCTCATAGCATCCTCCTCACAGTTTACACTGCCACCCAACTTAGTGTTATCCGCAAATTTGGAGATACTAAAATTAATCCCCTCATCTAAATCATTAATGTACAATGTAAACAGCTGGTGCCCCAGCACAGAACCTTGCGGTACCCCACTAGTCACTGCCTGCCATTCTGAAAAGTACCCATTCACTCCTACTCTTTGCTTCCTTTCTGACAACCAGTTCTCAATCCACGTCAGCACACTACCCCCAATCCCATGTGCTTTAACTTTGCATATTAATCTCTTGTGTGGGACCTTGTCGAAAGCCTTCTGAAAGTCCAAATACACCACATCAACTGGTTCTCCCTTGTCCACTCTACTGGAAAAATCCTCAAAAAATTCCAGAAGATTTGTCAAGCATGATTTCCCTTTCACAAATCCATGCTGACTTGGACCTATCATGTCACCTCTTTCCAAATGTGCTGCTATGACATCCTTAATAATTGATTCCATCATTTTACCCACTACCGATGTCAGGCTGACCGGTCTATAATTCCCTGTTTTCTCTCTCACTCCTTTTGTAAAAAGTGGGGTTACATTGGCTACCCTCCACTCCATAGGAACTGATCCAGAGTCTATGGAATGTTGGAAAATGACTGTCAATGCATCTGCTATTTCCAAGGCCACCTCCTTAAGTACGCTGGGATTTATCGGCCTTCAATCCCATCAATTCCCCAACACAATTTCCCCAGTAATAAGGATTTCCCTCAGTTCCTCCTTCTTACTCGACCCTCTGACCCCTTTTATATCCGGAAGGTTGTTTGTGTCCTCCTTAGTGAATACCGAACCAAAGTACTTGTTCAATCGGTCTGCCATTTCTTTGTTCCCCGTTATGACTTCCCCTGATTCTGACTGCAGGGGACCTACGTTTGTCTTTACTAACCTTTTTCTCTTTACAGATCTATAGAAGCTTTTGCAGTCCGTCTTAATGTTCCCTGCAAGCTTCCTCTCGTATTCTATTTTCCCTGCCCTAATCAAACCCTTTGTCCTCTTCTGCTGAGTTCTAAATTTCTCCCAGTCCCCGGGTTCGCTGCTATTTCTGGCCAATTTGTATGCCACTTCCTTGGCTTTAATACTATCCTTGATTTCCCTTGATAGCTACGGTTGAGCCACCTTCCTTTTTTTATTTTTACACCAGAAAGGGATGTACAATTGTTGTAGTTCATCCATGCGGTCTCTAAATGTCTGCCATTGCCCATGCACTGTCAACCCCTTAAGTATCATTCGCCAATCTATCCTAGCCAATTCACACCTCATACCTTCAAAGTTATCCTTCTTTAAGTTCTGGACCATGGTCTCTGAATTAACTGTTTCATTCTCCATCCTAATGTAGAATTCTACCATATTATAGTCACTCTTCCCCAAGGGGCCTCGCACAACGAGATTGCTAATTAATCCTCTCTCATTACACAACACCCAGTCTAAGATGGCCTCCTCCCTAGTTGGTTCCTCGACATATTGGTCTAGAAAACCATCCCTTATGCACTCCAGGAAATCCTCCTCTACCGTATTGCTTCCAGTTTGGTTAGACCAATCTATATGCATATTAAAGTCACCCATGATAACTGCTGCACCTTTATTGCATGCACCCCTAATTTCCTGTTTGATGCCCTCCCCAACATCACTACTACTGTTTGGAGGTCTGTACACAACTCCCACTAATATTTATTGCCCTTTGGTGTTCTGCAGCTCTACCCATATAGATTCCACATCATCCACGCTAATGTCCTTCCTAACTATTGCATTAATCTCCTCTTTAACCAGCAATGCTACCCCACCTCCTTTTCCTTTTATTCTATTCTTCCTGATTATCTAATTATCATTTCCTTTACTTCCTCTTGCTCACTAGACCCTTGGTTCCCTAGCATTTCTGGGACGTTATTTGTGGCCTCTTCTGTGAAGACAGAATATAAGTATTTATTTCATTATTCTGCCATTTCCTTGTTCCCCATTATAAATTCTCCTGTTTCTGTCTGTAAAGGACCTACATTTGTCTTCACTAATCTTTTTCTTTTTACGCACTTGTAGAAACTTTTGCAGTCAGTTGTTATGTTCCTTGCAAGTTTACTCTCATGCTCTATTTTTCCCCTCTTAATCAATCTCTTGGTCCTTTTTTGTTGAATTCTAAACTGCTCCCAATCTTGCTTGCTACTTTTTCTAGCAACTTTGTATAACTCCTCTTTGGATCTAATACTATCCTTAATTTCTTTTGTTAGCCATGGTTGGGCCACTTTTCCTTTTGTGTTTTTATGCCAGAAAGGAATGTATAACTGTTGCAATTCATACATTCGTTCCTTAAATATTAGCCAATGCCTATCCACCAATCACATGGATGAACTTCAACAATTGTACATCCCTGTCTGGTGTAAAAATAAAACGGGGAAGGTGGCTCAACCGTGGCTAACAAGGGAAATTAGGGATGGTGTTAAATCCACGGAAGAGGCATATAAATTGGCCAGAAAAGGCAGCAGACCTGAGGACTAGGTGAAATTTAGAAATCAGCAGAGGAGGACAAAGGATTTAATTAAGAGGGGGAAAATAGAATATGAGAGTAAGCTTGCAGGGAACATAAAAAATGACAGCAAACGCTTCAAAAATATATGGAGAAAAAGATTACTGAAGACAAATGTAGGTCCATTGCAGTCAGAATCAGGTGAATTTATAATGGGGAACAAAGAAATGGCAGACTAATTGAACAAATACTTTGTTTCTGTCTTCACTAAAGAAGACAAAACTAACCTTCTGGAAATACTAGGGGACAGAGGGTCTAGCGAGAAGGAGGAACTGAAGGAAATCCTTACTAGTCAGGAAATAGTGTTAGGGAAATTGATGGAACTGAAGGCCAATAAATCTCCAGGGCCCTGATAGTCTGCATCCCAGAGTACTTAAGGAAGTGGCCCTCGAGATAGTGGATGCATTAGTGGTCATTTTCCAACAATCTATAGACTCTGGATCAGTTCCTATGGATTGGAGGGTAGCTAATATAACACCACTTTTTAAAAAAGGAGGGAGAGAGAAACCAGCGAATTATAGACTGGTTAGCCTGACATTGGTAGTGGGGAAAATGCTGGAATCAATTATTAAAGATGCAATAGCAGAGCATTTGGAAAGCAGTGACAAGATCGGTCCAAGTCAGCATGGATTTATGAAAGGGAAATCATGCTTGACAAATCTTCTAGAATTTTTTGAGGATGCAACTAGTAGAGTGGACAAGGGAGAACCAGTGGATGTGGTGTATTTGGACTTTCAAAAGGCTTTTGACAAGGTCCCACACAAGAGATAGTGTGCAAAATTAAAGCACATGGTATTGGGGGTAATGTATTGACGTGGATAGAGAAATGTTTGGCAGACAAGAAGCAAAGAGTAGGAATAAACGGGTCCATTTCAGAATGGCAGGCAGTGACTAGTGGGGTACCGCAAGGTTCAATGCTGGGTCCCAGCTATTTACAATATACATTAATGATTTGGACGAAGGAATTGAATGTATTATCTCCAAGTTTGCAGATGATACTAAGCTGGATGGCAGTGTGAGCTGTGAGGAGGAGGCTGCAGGGTGACTTGGACAAGTTAGATGAGTGGGCAAATGTATGGCAGATGCAGTATAATATAGATAAATGTGAGATTATCCACTTTGGTGGCAAAAACAGGAAGGCAGAATATTATCTGAATGGTGACAGATTAGGAAAAGGGGAGGTGCAACGAGACCTAGGTGTCATGGTACATCAGTCATTGAAAGTAGGCATGCAGGTACAACAGGCGGTGAAGAAGGCAAGTGGCATGTTGGCCTTCATAACGAGAGGATTTGAGTATAGGAGCAGGGAGGACTTACTGCAGTTGTACAGGGCCTTGGTGAGACCACACCTTGAGTATTGTGTGCAGTTTTGGTCTCCTAATCTGAGGAAGGACATTCTTGCTATTGAGGGAGTGCAGCAAAGGTTCACCAGACTGATTCCCCGGATGGCAGCACTGACATATGAAGAAAGACTGGATCGACTAGGCTTATTTTCACTGGAATTTCGAAGAATGAGAGGGATTTCATAGAAACATATAAAATTCTGACGGGATTGGACAGGTTAGATGCAGGAAGAATGTTCCCGATGTTGGGGAAGTACAGAACCAGGGGTCACAGTCTAAGGATAAGGGATAAGCCATTTAGGACCGAGATGAGGAGAAACTTCTTCACCCAGAGAATTGTGAAGCTGTGAAATTCTCTACCACAGAAAGTTGTTGATGCCAGTTCATTGGTTATATTGAAGAGGGAGTTAGATGTGGCCCTTACGGCTAAAGGGATCAAGGGGTATTGAGAGAAAGCAGGAATGGGGTACTGAAATTGCGTGATCAGCCATGATCATATTGAATGGTGGTGCAGGCTCCAAAGGCCGAATGGCCTATTCCTGCACCTATTTTCTATGTTTCTATGATACATGCCTTTTAATAAAGCTTCCCAATCTATCATAGCCAATTCATTCCTCGTACGTTCGTAGTTTCCTTTGTTTAGATTTATGACCCTAGTTTCGGATTGGACTACTTCACTTTCCATCTTAATACGCAATTCAATGATGTTATGGTCACTCTTCCCTAAAGGACCCCGCACAACAAGACTGTTAATTAATCCCTTCTCATTGCACAATACCCAATCTAGGATAACCTGTACCCTAGTAGGCTCCTCAACATACTGGTCTAAAAAATCATCTCGTACACACTCCAGGAATTCATCTGCCACAGTATTATTACTAATTTGGTTTGGCCAGTCTATCTGTAGATTAAAGTCACCTACAATTACTGGAGTACCATTGCTACATGCATCTCTAATTTCCTGTTTGATGCCATCCCCTACACTACCACTACTGTTTGGAGGCCTATAGACAACTCCCACCAATGCAGGAAAGAAAGGATGCACCCATCTCTCCTCCACTTTATTCTAAGACCGCCCGCTGCGCTTGGTCTTGTTGAGTCCCCCTGCCCGCGATGGTGCAGTGTTTCTCTGGTTGGTATTAAGCTTATTCTTTCGAGCATCTCTGGTAATGCACACTTCTTGATGGGGGGCATGGGCAGGCAGTAATATGGAAAGCCTGGTTTGGGCCTCTTCAGAGGCTGGTCTGGGGATTGAAGTGGGAGTGGCAGTTGATTCTGTCAATGGCCACGGGGTTTGGGCATGTTCCCTTATTGCAGCAACTAAGTCCGAGATTCCCTCCCTCATGTGCCCTGGCAGTGTCTTAACTACCTGCGACATCCCCGCACTCATGTGCACCGACATTGTATCAGCTGCCGGCAACATTCCCTCGCTCATGTGTCCGGACAGTGTTCCCATTTCTCGTGAGACTGTTGTTACTTCTTCCGACAGTCCCAATACCTCATCACCCACCCCACTGATGGTGTCCAGGAGTGATCGTGTAAGGTCAATGCTCTCCTCACTCATTGCCATCTTTTGAAGCACATCTGTTAGATTCTGCACCTCAGGATGCGCTGTCGATCTCTCCTTCCCCTCCTCACACTGGGTGTGGCTTATTGCATCCCAGTGGGACCCGCAGCCTTGGACGGTGGGGCTCTGGTGTGCCTTGTTGCACCCCACTGGAACCCCCAGCCTCGGACTGTGCGAAACCATGGAATGTCCCAACACTTGTACCTCAATGGGTGGCACCTGCACCTTCTCCAGAGTGAATACAACAGTGGGGACTTCATCCTCCCCCTCCCCTTGCCCCTCCACCTCCCCCTACCCCATTCCCCAATGCTCTTGGTCTGGAAGGTGGGATTGGAAGATTTTTTCCTCTTCAGGCTCATCTGCGTCTGAATCTTCTTCTGCATCGGCTTTAGTCTCGGCAGGATTGGCCTCAAGTTCTGCATAATATAACAGAACAGACAAATGGTTGGCAGCAGAGGAGGGGACAGGGTGGAATGAGTAGGCTCATACAGCGCAGGCAGCAGGACCATTTGAAGGAGCACGATGAATGATAGCACATTGCAGCAACCGAAGCGTAGCTGACGGAGACATCCCAATAAACCAAAGCATGGCTAGCCCGCACAGTACTTGACTTTTTGCAAAGCCAGAATGTTGAATTTGCAGGACTTACCCTCTCCCTCGAGTGTGGGCCCAGCTTGTGCAGTGGTGGTTGCTTTTCTTCAGGTAGGACCCATCAAAGCAGCGACCCTCTCTTCCAAGTGTGTCAGTGAGTACAGATTTGCTGGGCCTCTTGTTCGAGTTCTTTCTCTTTTGTTGTCTGCCAGCTTCCTCTGCAAAGATGAAAATATAACTTTTTAGAGAGGTTGTCTTTCTGCCAGGTGGAATATACAGATGTTCACATTTACAATTGCAATTCCAGTGAATAAATGAAAATATTACTTATACTAAATACTTGACCAAGGTCCTGTCACTTATTTTTGCCCTGGCTTCCAGACCTTGGGGTGGTCACCATTGCACAGTAATCTTTTGCAAGTTGGTTCCAGCTTTTCTTCATTTCTTTTGGTGAAACTTTTATGTGATCTCTGCTGGTGTCCAGCTTCTGCCACCTGGCCGCAATTACAGTAACTAGTGCCTCCACTTCATCCAATGAGAAATTCTTGGTCCTTGAGCTGCATTGCATATTGCAGCTCCGATTTTTCCATTGAGAATTAAAGTTCCCACACACAATTGGCTCTTTAAAAATGGCCGAATGCAGACCGGGAGGTGTACGGGGCACGTGTGCCCACAGCAGTCACATCAAAAACGCCATTTATTTTCCCGCACAGGGTGGGGGCATTGTTTTTTCGTCACAGACTTTAGGCTCCACCCCCCAAAGCTAAAGGACAGACTGCACGGCGCCAATTAAAAAAATTAGAATGGGAAAACTTGCAAGGTTTTTTTTGGAGTAGTCGGGGCCAAAAAAAACGGGCGTAACTCTTGAAATACACCAAAAAACAGCATTGGGAAAAATTGGGCCCTGAGTTTTATCCGTGCTAATATCACTGTTAAATACCCTATTAAACAATAAGCTTTGTTAGAATAGGTGTAACTGGGGTTTTAACAGTGTATTGACTGCTAAACAACTGTTTGGCCCTTAAAAACGAATTTTTATAGTTGTTGAATGTCAAATTTCTCCATTATGATAAAAATTACAATTTTGTAAAATATATATTTTTTTAATTTTCATGATATTTCAGTTTCCAACTTAACTCGATGTGTAATTCGCTCTCTGTAACATTTTTAAAGGGTGAGGATAAAAAGCTGCCTTTTATCTGCCGGTTTGCTGTCTGTGAGAATTCTTTAAAGTGATTGGTTGCTTAGACTGCTTGATGAATTCACCGAATCCTCTATTCACAGCACTACAATCAATAACATGTCAAAAAACCTCAAGTTTTCGCCACAGAGATCTCGTGAAGATCATATAGTTTGTGGATAAATAATCCTTAAATTAATAGATTTTTTTTCTTATGTTTATGGTTACATATCTACATTTTCCTTGTTATATTGAATATAAGAAATAATCACAGAAATGATAGGCATGACACATAAATCTTTGCAATATAACAATGAATCAGATCCTATTTGACTAATCTGCATTAAAATTGAGTCAACTAAAAAAGGTTTCTGCTCTTATATAACATTTAAGTTTATATTTACAATTTAGATTTCTCATGGCATTGCTCACAGTAGGTTGGAACATATGGCCGAAACCGAGCAAGTAGGCAGTTAAAATGTCCAGAGTTACTTACCTACCCCGAGGCCGACAGGATCCAGCCATCTGCAATTTTAACTTGATCTCCTGAGCAGTTGGCAAGGACACCCACCCAAACCTGGCGGTGTTCTTCTTTAAATATTCATTTTGAGATCTGTAAAGTCCTTACTCTACAGTATGAAACCACACGAGGCACATTCTGGGGACCAGGTCACTCTGTGACCTCAACTCTTTATTCACAGGACTCCAAAGATGATGACCCTGCGTGGGACCTCGCTTTATATACCTGTGTGATCAGGTAAGGAGTGTGTCCCACAAGTTCACCCCTTGTGGTCAAGGTGTGCATCTAGGTTGAGCGTAAACAGTAATACAGTGGTGTTACATTGTGGTTACATACATGACATCACTTCCCCCCCCAAAGTCTTATGGGGTCATAGGTTTAGTCTTTCAGGTGGTCTGCGGTCCCTCGTGGAGCGCCGCAGTTGGGGCTCTGGTTGTTGGACACTGACGTGAGTGTCTGTCACCTGTGGTGATTCCGGCCTGTCTGGGCTGACCTCAGGGATTGTGCATTCTTCTGATTGCTCTTGTTGCTCGTTCACTGGCTGTGTTGTGAGCTCCATCTCATGGTCTTCTTCAGGTTCCTCCGTGTCAATGCTGCACTTTTTTTCTATTTGGTTCAGATGCTTACGGCATATTTGACCATTGTTGAGTTTTACCACGATGACCCTATTCCCCTCTTTGTCAATTACAGTGCTCTCAAGCCATTTGGGCCTCATGGCGTGATTGAGGATGAATACAGGATCATTTATTTCTATACATCTTCCCCTCGAATTACGGTCATGGTACTCGTTTTGTGACATGCGCTTGCCCTTGATTATATCAGTCAGGACTGGGTGAATGAGGGACAACCGAGCTTTGAGTGTCCATTTCATTAGTAGCTCTGCGGGCGGGACCCCCGTAAGCAAGTGCGGTCGGGATCTATAGGCCAGCAGGAGACGTGATAGATGGCATTGTAGGGAGGGTCCTTAAATCCTGAGCATACCTTGCTTAATGATTTGGACCGCACGTTTCACCTGGCCATTGGAGGCTGGCTTGAACGGCGCAGTCCTGACGTGGTTGATGCCATTGCCCGACATATACTCTCGGAATTCATAGCTCGTGAAACATGGACCATTATCACTAACCAGGATGTCCGGCAAGCCATGGGTTGCAAAGATCGCACGTAGGCTTTCCACGGTGGTGGATGACATGCATGAATTCAGAATGATGCACTCGATCCATTTCGAGTACGCACCTACCACAATAAGGAACATCTTTCCCATGAACAGGCCCGCATAGTCAACATGAAAACGTGACCATGGCCTGGTGGGCCAGGGCAACGGGCTGAGCGGGGCCTCCTTGGGGACATAGCCCAGCTGGGCACACGTCGTGCACCTGCGAACACAGTGTTCTAGGTCTGAATCAATTCCAGGTGACCAAACGTGTGACCGGGCAATGGCCTTCATCAGCACAATGCCTGGGTGATCGCTGTGGAGTTCCCTAATGAATGCCTCCCTGCCCTTCTGGGGCATAACTACCCGGCTGCCCCATAGTAGGCAGTCGGCTTGGATAGAGAGCTCATCTATCCGTCTGTGGAACGGTCTGACCTCCTCAGGGCATACTCCGTGTGCAGGTGCCTAATCCCCAGTCAGGACACATTTCTTAATCAGGGATAGGAGGGGATCTCTGTTTGTCCAGATTTTGATCTGGAAGGCTGTGATGGGGGAGTCTGCGCTGTCAAAGGCATCGACAGCCATGACCACCTTGGCGTTTTGCTCCGCTGCCCCCTCAGTGGTGGCCAGTGGAAGCTTGCTGAGCGCGTCAGCGCAATTTTCAGTGCTGGGCCGGTGCCGGATGGAGTGGTCATAAGCAGCCAGCGTAAGAGCCCATCGCTGTATGCGGGCTGATGCGTTGGCATTGATAGCCTTGCTGTCCGACAACAGGGATGTTAATGGCTTGTGGTCCGTCTCTAATTCAAACTTCCGAACAAAGAGGTACTGATGCATTTGTTTTACACCATAGACACATGCAAGCGCTTCCTTCTTGACCATCCCATATCCCCGTTCTACTTGAGAGAGCGACCTGGAGGCATAAGCCACAGGTTGTAGTTGACCCTCAGCATTGCTCTGCTGCAACACGCACCCAACCCCATAGGATGATGCATCACATGTCAGAACCAATTTTTTTACAGGGGTTGTACAGGGTCAACAACTTGTTTGAACAAAGTAGGTTTCACGCCCGATCAAAAGCCCGTTCCTGACAGTCCCCCCAACACCAATCGCAACCCTTATGCAGGAGCACGTGTAGCGGCTCCAACAACATGCTCAAGTTCGACAGAAAGTCCCCGAAATAGTTCAACAGTCCCAGGAATGAACGCATCTCCGATGTGTTGCAGGGTCTGGGTGCCTGTCGAATCGCCTCTGTTTTGGATTCGGTGGGCCGAATCCCATCTGCAGCAACCTCCTGCCCAGAAACTCAACCTCAGGAGCTAAGAACACACATTTAGACTTCTTAAGTCGCAGGTCTACCTGGTCCAGTCGGCGTAGCACCTCCTCCAGGTTGTGGAGGTGTTCCTCGGTGTCTTGACCTGTGATGAGGATGTTGTCCTGGAATACGATCGTTCCAGGAATGGATTTAAGCAGGCTTTCCATGTTTCATTGAAAAATCGCGGTCACTGATCGAATGCCAAACGGGCACCTGTTATAAACGAACAGTCCCTTGTGCGTGGTGATGGTGGTCAGTAGTTTGGATTCGTCGGCCATTCCTGGGTCATATAGGCTGAAGTGAGGTCCAACTTGGTGAACAGCTTGCCGCCTGCCAGCGTGGTGAAGAGGTCCTCTGCTCTCGGGAGCGGGTATTGATCTTGGAGGGACACCCGATTGATGGTGGCCTTGTAGTCACCACAGATCCTGACAGAGCCATCCGCTTTTAGGACTGGAACGATGGGGCTGGCCCAGTCGCTGAATTCAACAGGCGAGATGATGCCCTCTCTCAACAGCCGGTCCAATTCGCTCTCGATCTTTTCCCGCATCACATACCGCACCGCTCTGGCTTTGTGGTGCACTGGCCTGGCGTCCGGGGTGATGTATATCACTACTTTAGTGCCTTTGAAAATCCCGACGCCAGGTTGGAATAGTGAGTTGAATTGTTGTAGGACTTGTGAGCACGAACTTCGCTCCACAGATGACATTGCGTGAACATCCCTCCATTTCCAGTTCATTTCGGCTAACCAGCTCCTCCCCAACAGTGCGGGACCATTGCCCGGGACAATCCAGCGCAGCTGCCGATTCACTAACCCATTGTGTGTGACAGCCAACATTGCACTGCCTAGCACCGGAATGATTTCTTTGGTGTAAGTCCGTAATTGTGTCTCAATACATGTTAATTTGGGTCTACTGGCTTTAAGTGACCATAGCTTCTCAAATTGTTGAACGCCCATGAGTGACTGGCTGGCCCCAGTGTCCAGCTCCATGCATACTGGGATACCATTTAATAAAACTCTCAGCATCATTGGTGGTGTTTTGGTGTATGAACTGTGAATATTCGCCACATGGACCCGCTGAACCTCGGCATCTATCGATTCGCCCCAAAAGTCATCCTGCCTCAAAGAACCCTCTTCTGGTCCATCCGCCTCATATATTAGTCTGGTTGCAGACTTCCTGCACATTTGAGCTAAGTGGCCACTGAGATTGCAGTTGCTGCAGACAAACTGTTGAAATCTGCAAGATCTAGCTAAGTGTTTTCCCCCACATCTCCAGCATGAGTTAAAGTTTCCATTGTTGGGAACAAAGGGACTATGGCCAGGCATTCCGTGCTGACTGTCCCTTTAACTGCTCTTAAGTACCCTATTAGTGGGTGTCAATGGCCCCATCCCGGGTCACATTGTCCACTGTGATGGCGTGAATGTCCGTTCAGCCTGCCATTGTCTCTGTTGAAGTCCTACTCTGGGGTCTATTGCTGCCTGGGGAGTGTCGGACTGCTCCTGCCTGCCTGCAGGGCTCTGAGTCGCATTGATGATGTTGACTCCCTGATCCATCGCCGCTTTAGAGGCAGAATTGCGCGCATATATTATTTTCGTCTCTTCCTTCCCCACCATGAAATTTTGAGCTATCAACGCCACCGCTTCCAAGGTCAAATCCTTGGTCTCAATTAATTTGTGGAAAATTCCCACATGACCAATGCCCTCGATAAAGAAGTCTCTTAGCATCTCCCCCCTGCAGGCGTCTGTGAACTTACAGAGGCTGGCCAAACGCCGGAGGTCCGCTACGAAGTCCGGTATGCTCTGTCCTTCACGGCGTCAGTGATTGTTGAATCTGTGTCGGGCCATATGTATGCTACTCGCCAGTTTGAGGTGCTCCCCGATCAATTTGCTAAGTTCTTCAAAGGTTTTGTCCGCCGGCTTTTCAGGTGTTGGTAAGTCCTTCATGAGCGCGTAAGTCTTTGGTCCGCAGATGCTCAAACGATGAGCCCTTCGCTTGTCGGCCGCTGCATCCCCCAGCCATTCTTTCATGACGAAGCTTTGCTGAAGCCTCTCGACAAAATCATCCCAGTCTTCCCCAACACAGTACCGTTCCTCTGTGCTACCGGTGGCCATTCTCGTGGGTCGTGAATTCCCGTTTCTCGTCGCCAATGTAAAGTCCTTACTCTACAGTATGAAACCACACAAGGCACATTCTGGGGACCAGGTCACTCTGTGACCTCAACTCTTTATTCACAGGACTCTAAAGACGATGACCCTGCATGGGACCTCCCTTTTTATACCTGTGTGATCAGGTAAGGAGTGTCTCCCACAAGTTCACCCCTTGTGGTCAAGATGTGCATCTAGGTTGAGTGTATACAGTAATACAGTGGTGTTACATTGTGGTTACATACATGACTAGATCCAACTGCAATTTTAACTCAGGCCTGAGTGCAGAAGCTACTGCGGCTTTCCAGTCAAGCCATCTCGCAACATGAGGATCAGCCCTCGACGAGGCTGAAAAAGGCGAATGCTTTTCTTTGTGGGGCCAGGAGGAGCAAGACTAGGCTTCCGGGCCATACAAAAAATGCTTAGTTCTCTCCTGTTCTGGAATTCCATCACCTTACCGTACAAGATTCCGCCGTGAGACGCCCCCGGAACTCAATCCCGCCACCTATCCTATATCGGTGGGTGGCCTCCTGGCCTTATTCTTTTCCTTTGCTTCCTGCTGACTTCCTGCTCAACATGTGCAGCAAGTTAGCCAGTGGGATTTAAATAAAGCCCGGCTGTTAAAATCGGTTAATTAAGAAATCTACCTGTTATTATTTGGTGTTTTAGTGCATTTCTTCCAACTAAACCTCTCCGTCTCTCTACCTCTTTCTCTTCCTTTAACATGCTCTTTTAAACCTACCTTTTTGACCAAGCTGTTGATCACCTATCATAATACCATCTTATGTGGCTCGGAGGTAAATTTTGTCTGATAGTGCTCCTGTTAAATGCCTTGAAATGTTTTACTACATTAAAGGTGCTATATAAATGCAAGTTGTTATTGTTTCACAACTATTCCATAAGCAGGTCTTTTCGCTTACAATCCCAGAGCTGCACTTCTATTGATACTCTGCTCTGTGCAGAAATGCATGACCCATAAACTCACAATTACCCATGCTTGCAATGCTGTGCATACTAAAATATACATAGTTGGGTACTATGCTGTCAATCATTTCAGTGTAACAGAATATCCAGCACGGATCATAGCTCTTTCAGCCTAAAGTAGCAAGCAATTATTTACAATTTAAAGATCACAATGAAACATATGGATTCATCAGAACTAAAACAATGCAATAATTCAATGTTGGTGCTTGGCTCAATTGTTAGGACTATCACCAGTTGGAGGGTTGTGGGTTTAAAGTCTCACTTTAAGATTTGAGCACATAAACTAGGCTGATCCATCAGTGCAGCAATGAGGGATCACTGCATTGTTGGAGGTGCCATTCCAAACTTCTACCACCCTTTGTGTGTAGAAGTATTTCCTAATTTCACTCCTGAAAGGTCTGACTCTAATTTTTAAACTATGCCCCCTAGTCCTAGACTCCCCAACCAGTGGAAACAGTTTTTCTCTCCATCTACAATATCTGTTCCCTTTATTATCTTTAAACATCGATCAATCACCTCTTAACCTTCTAAATTCTAGGGAATACAACCCGAATTTGTGTAATCGCTCTGCGTAATTTAACCCATGGTTCTGGTAAACCTGCGCTGTCCCCTCCAAAGCCAATATATCCTTCCAACGATGTGGTGCCCCGAACTGTTCACAGTACTCCAGGTGTGGGCTAACCAGAGCTTTGTATAGCTGCAGCATAACTTCTACCCCCTTGTATTCTAGTCATCTAGATGTAAAGGCTATCCTTTTTGATTATTTTCTGTACCTGTTCATAATATTTTAATGATCTATGTACCTGGACCCTCAAACTTATTTGGATTGTCACTGTTTTTTAGCTTTTCACCATTTAGAAAGTTAACTGCTCTATCCTTTTTAGATTAAAGTGGATGACCTCACATAGGGAAGGAAGTCTGCTGTCCTTCCACTATATGTGACTTCAGTCCCACACTAATGTGGTTGACTGTTCCCTGCCCTCTGAAATGGCCTAGCAAGCCACTCAGTCATATCAAACCACTAGTGGTTCAAGCAAAAGGCCCATCACCACCTTCTCAGAGCAAATAAAGATAGGCTGTAAATGCCAGCCTTGCCAGCGACACCTACATCTTCAGAATGAATTATAAAAACAGCTGTGGCACTTTAAAGTAATCAACCATATATTTGAGAGTCTTTAAACAGTGTGAGAGGGAGAGGGAGGGACACACCACTCAGTGTGAGAGGGAGAGCCCAGGGACATAGGGAGGGACACACCACGCAGTGTGGGAGGGAGAGGGAGGGACACGCCACACAGTGTGAGAGGGAGAGGGAGGGACACACCCCACAGTGTGGGAGGGAGAGGGAGGGACACACCACTCAGTGTGAGAGGGAGAGGGAGGGACACACCACTCAGTGTGGGAGGGAGAGGGAGGGACACACCACTCAGTGTGGGAGGGAGAGGGAGGGACACACCACTCAGTGTGGGAGGGAGAGGGAGGGACACACCACTCAGTGTGAGAGGGAGAGGGAGGGACACACCCCACAGTGTGGGAGGGAGAGGGAGGGACACACCACTCAGTGTGGGAGGGAGAGGGAGGGACACACCACTCAGTGTGAGAGGGAGAGGGAGGGACACACCCCACAGTGTGGGAGGGATAGGGAGGGACACACCACGCAGTGTGAGGGGGAGAGGGAGGGACACATCACGCAGTGTGAGGGGGAGAGGGAGGGACACATCACGCAGTGTGAGAGGGAGAGGGAGGGACACACCACGCAGTGTGAGAGAGAGAGCAAGGGACACACCACTCAGTGTGAGAGGGAGAGGGAGGGACACACCCCACAGTGTGAGAGGGAGAGGGAGGGACACACCACTCAGTGTGAGAGGGAGAGCCCAGGGACATAGGGAGGGACACACCACTCAGTGTGAGAGGGAGAGGGAGGGACACACCCCACAGTGTGAGAGGGAGAGGGAGGGACACACCACTCAGTGTGAGAGGGAGAGGGAGGGACACACCCCACAGTGTGGGAGGGAGAGGGAGGGACACACCACTCAGTGTGGGAGGGAGAGGGAGGGACACACCACTCAGTGTGGGAGGGAGAGGGAGGGGCACACCACTCAGTGTGAGAGGGAGAGGGAGGGACACACCCCACAGTGTGGGAGGGAGAGGGAGAGACACACCACTCAGTGTGGGAGGGAGAGGGAGGGACACACCACTCAGTGTGAGAGGGAGAGGGAGGGACACACCCCACAGTGTGGGAGGGAGAGGGAGGGACACACCACGCAGTGTGAGGGGGAGAGGGAGGGACACATCACGCAGTGTGAGGGGGAGAGGGAGGGACACCACGCAGTGTGAGAGGGAGAGGGAGGGACACACCACGCAGTGTGAGAGAGAGAGCGAGGGACACACCACTCAGTGTGAGAGGGAGAGGGAGGGACACACCCCACAGTGTGAGAGGGAGAGGGAGGGACACACCACTCAGTGTGAGAGGGAGAGCCCAGGGACATAGGGAGGGACACACCACGTAGTGTGAGGGGGAGAGGGAGGGACACATCACGCAGTGTGAGAGAGAGAGGGAGGGACACACCACTCAGTGTGAGAGGGAGAGGGAGGGACATACCCCACAGTGTGAGAGGGAGAGGGAGGGACACACCACTCAGTGTGAGAGGGAGAGGGAGGGACACACCCCACAGTGTGAGAGGGAGAGGGAGGGACACACCACGCAGTGTGAGGGGGAGAGGGAGGGACACATCACTCAGTGTGGGAGGGAGAGGGAGGGACACACCACTCAGTGTGAGAGGGAGAGGGAGGGACACACCCCACAGTGTGGGAGGGAGAGGGAGGGACACACCACACAGTGTGAGGGGGAGAGGGAGGGACACATCACGCAGTGTGAGGGGGAGAGGGAGGGAAACATCACGCAGTGTGAGAGGGAGAGGGAGGGACACACCACTCAGTGTGAGAGGGAGAGGGAGGGACACACCCCACAGTGTGAGAGGGAGAGGGAGGGACACACCACTCAGTGTGAGAGGGAGAGCCCAGGGACATAGGGAGGGACACACCACTCAGTGTGAGAGGGAGAGGGAGGGACATACCCCACAGTGTGAGAGGGAGAGGGAGGGACACACCACTCAGTGTGAGAGGGAGAGGGAGGGACACACCCCACAGTGTGAGAGGGAGAGGGAGGGACACACCACTCAGTGTGAGAGGGAGAGGGAGGGACACACCACTCAGTGTGAGAGGGAGAGGGAGGGACACACCCCACAGTGTGAGAGGGAGAGGGAGGGACACACCACTCAGTGTGAGAGGGAGAGGGAGGGACACACCACGCAGTGTGAGAGGGAGAGGGAGAGACACACCATGCAGTGTGAGAGGGAGGGACACACCACTCATTGTGAGAGGGAGAGGGAGGGACACACCATGCAGTGTGAGAGGGGGAGCCCAGGGACACACCCCGCAGTGTGAAAGGGAGAGCCCAGGGACACACCATGCAGCAAGAGGGAGAGGAAGGTACACACCTCGCAGTGTGAGAGGGAGAGCCCAGGGACACACCACACTGTAAAGTCCTTACACAATACCACAAATCCACACGAGGCACATTCTATGGTCAAGGTTACTCAGTGACCTGAACCTTTATTCACAGGACCAAGAAGTGATGACCCTGCATGGGACCTCCCTTTATATACCTGGATGACCAGGTGAGGACTGTCTCCCACAAATTCACCCCGTGGTCAAGGTGTGCATTTCTTATGTATATATAGTATTGCCGTGTTGTTACATAAAGGTTACATACATGACATCACCTCCCCCTCAGCATCTTATTGGGATCATAGGTTAAGTCTCTCGGATGGTCTGTGCTCTCTCATGGAGCGCCACAGTTGGGGCTCTGGTTGTTGAGCCTTGGTATGCGTGTCTGTCATCTGTGGTGATTCCGACCTGTCCGGGCTGACCGCAGAGACTGTGCATGCTGCTGAATGTTCTTGTTGTTCGTTCACTGGCGGTGGTGTGAATACCATCTCATGATCTTCCTCAGGTTCCTCAGTGTCCATGCTGAACCTTTTTTTTTACTTAGTCCAGATGTTTGCGGCATATCTGCCCATTGTTAAGTTTAACCACTATGACCGTATTCCCCTCTTTGTCTATTACAATACCCTCAAGCCATTTGGGCCCCACAGCGTGATAGAGAACAAATACGGGGTCATCAATTTCTATACATCTCCCCTTTGAGTTACGGTCATGGCACTCATTTTGGGACTGGCACTTATCCTCAACAATGTCTGACAGGACTGGGTGAATGACGGATAGCCGAGTTTTGAGTGTTCATTTCATGAGTAGCTCCACGGGCGGGACCCCCGTGAGCAAGTGCAGTCGGGACCAATAGGCCAGCAGGAGGTGCGATAGGCGGCATTGAAAGGAGGGTCCTTGAATCCAGAGCATGCCTTGATTTATGATTTGGACCGCATGTTCCGTCTGTCCATTGGAGGCCGGCTTGAACGGTACTGTCTTGACATGGTTAATGCCGCTGTCTTGTCATGGTGAATGCCTTTGCCCAACATGAACTCCCGGAAATCGTAGCTTGTGAAACATGGGCCATTATTGCTAACAAGGATGTCGGGCAAAGACCGCGCGCAGACTCTCCACGGTGGGGGATGTCGTGCACGAATTCAAAATGATGCACTCGATCCATTTCGAGTACGCATCAACCACGATGAGAAACATTTTTCCCATGAACGGGCCAGCGTAGTCTACGTGAATACGTGACGATGGCCTGGTGGGCCAGGGCCACGGGCTGAGCGGGGCCTCCCTCGGGGCATTATCTAGCTGGGCACATGTCGTGCATCTGCGAACACAGTGTTCCAGGTCTGAATCAATTCCAGGCAACCAAACATGTGACCGGGCAATGGCCTTCATCAGCACGATGCCTGGGTGCTCGCTGTGGAGTTCCCTGATGAATGGTTCCCTGCCCCTCTGGGGCATGACTACCTGGCTGCCCCATAGTAGGCAGTTGGCTTGGATGGAGAGCTCATCCATCCGTCTGTGGAACGGTCTGACCTTCTCAGGGCATGCTCCGTGTGCGGGCGCCCAATCCCCAGTCAGGACACATTTCTTAATCAAGGATAGGAGGGGATCTCTGTTGGTCTAGATTTTGATCTGGCGGGCTGTGATGGGGGAGCCTGCGCTGTCAAAGGCATCGACAGCCATGACCATCTCAGCGCTTTGCTCCGCTGCCCCCTCAGTGGTGGCCAGTGGAAGCCTGCTGAGCACGTCAGCGCAGTTTTCGGTGCCGAGCTGGTGCCGGGTGGTGTAGTCATACGCAGCGAGTGTGAGAGCCCATCGCTGTATGCAGGCTGACGCATTGGCATTGACAGCCTTGCTGTCTGACAGCAGGGATGTTAACGGCTTGTGGTCCGTTTCTAATTCGAACCTCCTGCCAAAGAGGTACTGATGCATCTTTTTCACCCCATAGACACATGCGAGTGCTTCCTTCTCAACCATCCCATATCCCCGTTCAGCTTGAGAGAGCGACCTGGAGGCATAACCCATAGGTTGCAGTTGGCCCTCAGCATTACCCTGCTGCAACACGCACCCAACCCCATAGGATGATGCATCACATGTCAGAACCAATTTCTTACGGGTGTCGTACATGGTCAACAACTTATTTGAACAAAGTAGGTTCCGTGTCCGATTGAAAGCCCGTTCCTGACAGTCCCCCCAAAACCAATCGCAACCCTTACACAGGAGCACATGTAACGGCTCCAACAATGTGCTTAAGTTCGGTAGAAAGTTCCCGAAATAGTTCAAGAGTCCCAGAAATGAACGCAAATTCGATGTGTTGCAGGGCCTGGGCGCTCGTCGAATCGCCTCCGTTTTGGATTCGGTAGGCTGAATCCCGTCTGCAGCAACCCTCCTGCCCAGAAACTCGACCTCGGGAGCCAATAACATAGAAACATAGAAAATAGGTGCAGGAGTAGGCCATTCAGCCCTTCGAGCCCGCACCGCCATTCAATAAGATCATGACTGATTATTCCCTCAGTACCCCTTTCCTGCTTTCTCTCCATACCCCTTGATCCCCTTAGCCGTAAGATCTATATCTAACTCCCTCTTGAATATATCCAATGAACTGGCATCAACAACTCTCTGCGGCAGGGAATTCCCTAGGTTAACAACTCTCTGAGTGAAAAAGTTTCTCCTCATCTCAGTCTTAAATGGGCTACCCCTTATCCTAAGACTATGTCCCCTGGTTCTGGACATCCCTAACATCAAGGAACATTCTTCCCACATCTAACCTGTCCAGTCCCATCGGAATCTTATACGTTTCTATCAGATCCCCTCTCACCCTTCTAAACTCCAGTGAATAAAGACCCAGTTGAACCAGTCTCTCCTCATTTGACAGCCCAGCCATCCCTGGAATCAGTCTGATGAACCTTCGCTGCACTCCCTCAATAGCAAGAACGTCCTTCCTCAGATTAGGCGACCAAAACTGAACACAGTATTCCAGGTGAGGCCTCACTAAGGCCCTGTATAACTGCAGTAAGACTTCCCTGCTCCTATACTCAAATCCCCTAGCTATGAAGGCCAACATACCATTTGCCTTCTTCATCGCCTGCTGTACCTGCATGCCCACTTTCAGTGACTGATGAACCATGACACCCAGGTCTCGTTGCATCTCCCCTTTTCCTAATCTGCCGTCATCCAGATAATATTCTGCCTTCCTGTTTTTCCCCCAAAATGGATTACCTCACATTTATCCACATTATACTGCATCTGCCATGCATTTGCCCACTCACCTACCCTGTCCAAGTCACCCTGTAGCGTCCTCCTCACAGCTCACACCACCACTACTTTAGTGTCATCCGAAACCTGGAGATATTACACTCAATTACTTCATCTAAATCATTAATGTATATTGTAAAGAGCTGAGGTCCCAGCACTGAGCCGTGCGGCACTCCACTAGTCACTGCCTGCCATTCCGAAAAGGAGCCGTTTATCCCGACTCTCTGCTTCCTGTCTGCCAACTAGTTCTCTATCCACGTCAGTACATTACCTCCAATATCATGCGCTTTGATTTTGCACACCAATCTCTTATGCGGGACCTTGTCAAAAGCCTTTTGAAATTCCAAATACCCCACATCCACTGGTTCTCCCTTGTCCACTCTGCTAGTTACATCCTCAAAAAATTCCAGAAGATTCATCAAGCATAAATCCATGCTGACTTGGTCTAATCCTGTCACTGCTTTCCAAATGTGCTGCTATTTCATCCTTAATAAATTGATCCCAACATTTTCCCCACTACTGATGTCAGGCTGATCAGTCTATAATTCCCCGTTGTCTCTCTCCCTCCTTTTTTAAAAAGTGGTGTTACATTAGCTACCCTCCAATCTATAGGAACTGATCCAGAGTCAATAGATTGTTGGAAAATGATCACCAATGCATCCACTATTTCTAGGGCCACTTCCTTAAGTACTCTGGGATGCAGACTATCAGGCCCCGTGGATTTAGCGGCCTTCAATCCCATCAATTTCCCTAACACAATTTCCCGCCTGATAAGGATATCCTTCAGTTCCTCCTTCTCACTAGACCTACTGTCTCCTAGTACATTCGGAAGGTTATTTGTGTCTTCCTTCGTGAAGACAGAACCAAAATATTTGTTCAATTGGTCTGCGATTTCTTTGTTCCCCATTATAAATTCACCTGAATCCAACTGCAAGGGACCTACGTTTGTCTTCACTAATCTTTTTCTCTTCACATATTTATAGAAGCTTTTGCAGTCAGTTTTTATGTTCCCTGCATGCTTCCTTTCGTACTCTATTTCCCCCTCTTAATTAAACCCTTAGTCTTCCTCTGTTGAATTCTAAATTTCTCCCAGTCCTCAGTTGCTTTTTCTAGTCAAATTATATGCCTCTTCCTTGGCTTTAACACTATCCTTAATTTCCCTTGTTAGCCATGGTTGAGCCACATTCCCCGTTTTATTTTTACTCCAGTCAGGGATGTACAATTGCTGAAGTTCATCCATGTGATCTTTAAATGTTTGCCATTGCTTATCCACCGTCAACCCTTTAAGTATCCTTTGCCAGTCTCTTCTCGCCAATTCACGCCTCATACCGTCGAAGTTACCTTTCCTTAAGTTCAGAACCCTAGTTTCCGAATTAACTGTGTCACTCTCCATCTTAATAAAGAATTCTACCATATTATGGTCACTCTTCCCCAAGAGGCCTCGCACAACAAGATTGCTAATTAGTCCCTTCTCATTACACATCACCCAGTCTAGGATGGCCAGCTCTCTAGTTGGTTCCTTGACATATTGGTCAAGAAAACCATCCCTAATACTCTCCAGGAAATCCTTCTCTACCGCATTGCTACCAGTTTGGTTAGTCCAATCAATATGTAGATTAAAGTCGCTCATGATAACCTTTATTGCACACATCCCTTATTTCTTGTTTGATGCTGTTTCCAACCTCACTACTACTGTTTGGTGGTCAGTACACAATTCCCACTTGCATTTTCTGCCCTTTGGAATTCCGCAGCTCCACCCATACCAATTCCACATCATCCAGGCTAATGTTCCTCCTTACTATTGCATTAATTTTGTCTTTAACCAGCAATGCCACCCCACCTCCTTTTCCTTTCTGTCTATCCTTCCTAAATGCTGAATACCCTTGGATGTTGAGTTCCCAACCTTGGTCACCCTGGAGCCATGTCTCCGTGATGCCAATTGTATCATACCCGTTAACTGCTATCTGCGCAGTTAATTCATCCACCTTATTCTGAATACTCCTCGCATTGAGGCACAGAGCCTTCAGGCTTGTCTTTTTAACACATTTTGCCCCTTTAGAATTTTGCTGTAATGTGGCCCTTTTTGTTTTATGCCTTAGGATTCACACTTAGACTTCTTGAGTCGCAGGCCTACCCGGTCCAGTCGGCGTAGCACCTCCTCCAGGTTGTGGAGGTGTTCCTCGGGGTCATGACCAGTGATGAGGATGTCGTCCTGAAATACGATCATTCCGGGAATGGATTTGAGCATGTTTCTTTGAACAATCGCGGCCGCTGATCGAATGCCAAATGGACACCTGTTGTAAACAAACAGTCCCTTGTGCGTGGTGATGGTGGTCAGTAGTTTAGACTCGTCGGCCTGTTCTTGGGTCATATAGGTGAAGTGAGGTCCAACTTGGTGAACAGCTTGCCGCCTGCCAGCGTGGCAAAAAGCTCCTCCGCTCTCGGGAGCGGGTATTGGTCTTGTAGGGACACCCGGTTGATAGTGGCCTTATAGTCGCCACAGATCCTGACCGAGTCATCCGCTTTTAGGACGGGAACGATGGGGCTCGCCCAGTCGCTGAATTCAACGGGCAAGATGATGCCCTCTCTCAGCAGCCGGTCCAACTCGCTCTCAATTTTCTCCTGCATCACATATGGCACAGCTCTGGCTTTGTGGTGCAATGGTCTGGGGTGATGCGTATCACAACTTTGGTACCTTTGAACGTCCCGACGCCAGGTTGAAATAGTGACTCAAATTGCTGTAGGACCTGTGAGCATGAACTTCGCTCCACAGATGACATGGCGTGCACATCCCCCCATTTCCAGTTCATCTCAGCTAACCAGTTTCTCCCCAACAGTGCGGGACCATTGCCCGGGACAATCCAGAGTGGCAGCCAGTTCACCGATCCATTGTGTGTGACCGCCAACATTGCACTGCCTAGCACTGGAATGATTTATTTGGTGTACGTCCGTAATTGCGTCTCAATGTGTTCTAGTTTGGGTCTGTTGGCTTTGAGTGGCCACAGATTTTCGAATTGTTGAACACTCATGAGTGACTGGCTCGCCCCCGTGTCCAGCTCCATGCGTAAAGGGATGCCATTTAATTGGACTTTCATCATCATAGGTGGCGTTTTGATATATGAACTGTGAATGTTTGCCACATGAACCCGCTGAACTTCAGCGTCCATTGATTTGCCCGAAGCGTCATCCTGCCTCGCAGATCCCTCATCTGGTTCATCCGCCTCGTATATTAGCCTGGTTACAGGCTTTCTGCACATTCTGGCTAAATGGCCACTGAGGTTACAATTTCTGCAAACGAACTGTTGAAACCTGCAAGTCCTGGCAGCATGTCTGCCCCCACACCTCCAGCATGAACTGAGATTCCCATTGTTGTGAACAAAAGAGCTGTTACAAGGCATTCCTCGCTGATTGTCCCTTTGACTGCTCTTGAGCACCCTGTTAGTGGGTGTCAATGGCCCCATCCCGGGCCACATTGTCCACTATGTGGGCATAAATGTCCGTTCAGCCTGCCATTGGCTCTGTTGGAGACTTACTCTTGGGCCTATTGCTGCCTGGGGTGTCTCGAACTGCCCTTGCCTGCCTCCGGGGTTCTGTGTCGCCTTTATGATATTGACTCCCTGATCCATCGCCACGTTGGAGGCAGAATTCCGTGCGTATATTATCTTGGTTTCCTCCTCCCCGCCATAAAAGCCTGACCATCAACGTCGCCGCTTCCAAGGTCAAGTCCTTGGTCTCAATTAGCTTTCTGAAAATCCCAGCATGACCGTTGCCCTCAATAAAGAAATCCCTTAGCATCTCCCCCTGCAGGCATCTGTGAACTTACAGAGGCTGGCCAAGCGCCGGAGGTCCGCAATGAAATCCGGTATGCTCTGTCCTTCCCGACGTCGGTGGGTATAGAATCTGTGTCGGGCCATGTGTACGCTGCTCACCGGTTTGAGCTGCTCACCGATTAGTTTGCTGAGCTCTTCAAAGGTTTTGTCCACCGGCTTCTCGGGTGCTCTTTCATGAGCGCGTAAGTCTTAGGTCCACAGCTGGTCAGCAGATGAGCCCTTCACTTGTTGGCCACTGCGTCTCCCAGCCAGTCCTTCATGACAAAACTCTGCTGGAGCCTCTCAATGAAATTGTCCCAGTCCTCACCAACACAGTACCGTTCAACTGTGCTGCCGGTGGCCATCTCGTGGGTCATTGATTCCTGTTTCTCGTCACCAAATTTAAGGTCCTTACACAATACCACAAATCCACATGAGGCACATTCTATGGACCAGGTCACTCAATGACCTGAACCTTTATTCACAGGACCAAGAAGTGATGACCCTGCGTGGGACCTCCCTTTATATACCTGGATGACCAGGTGAGGAGTGTCTCCCACAAGTTCACCCCCTGTGGTCAAGGTGTGCATTTCTTACATATATACAGTATTGCAGTGTTGTTACATAAAGGTTACATATATGACACACGCAGTGTGAGAGGGAGAGGAAGGGACACACCACGCAGTGTGAGAGGGAGAGGGAGAGACACACCACGCAGTGTGAGAGGGAGAGGGAGAGACACACCACGCAGTGTGAGAGGGAGAGCCCATGGACGCACCACACAGTGTGAGAGGGAGAGGGAGAGACACACCACGCAGTGTGAGAGGGAGAGGGAGAGACACACCACGCAGTGTGAGAGAGAGAGGGAGGGACACACCATGCAGTGTGGGAGGGAGAGGCAGGGACACACACGCAGTGTGGGAGGGAGAGGGAGGAACACACCACGCAGTGTGCGAGGGAGAGGGAGGGACACACCCAGCAGTGAGAGGGGGAGCCCAGGGTGTGAGAGGGAGAAGGAGGAACACACCAAGCAGCCCAAACACCAACTGACCTGAAGACAAGAAGTAAAAAGAACCAAAAATCAAAGTGTGACGTCACAGGAAAGAAGGGAAATGATTGGTTGGTGGGGTTTTCTCTCATTTCTGGGCCATTGATTTGAATTAAAAGCTGGGATTAAAAACAAAACTTAATTAACTAAATACATTAGAGATGGCAGGACAGGTGATGTGTTTCTGCTGTTGCATGTGGGAACTGGTCGACCCCATTGAGCTCCATGGAGACCTCATCTGCAGCTCGAGGAACTTCGGCTCCGTGTTGATGAGCTGGAGTCCGAGCTGCAGACACTGCGATACATCTGGGATGGGGAGAGTTACCTGGACGCTGTGTTCCAGGATGCAGTCACGCCCCTTCGATTAATTCATTCAAATTTGGTCCGTGGTCAGGGACAGGAGGGTGTGACTATGAGTAAGGAAGATATGGGGACCTAGAATGTAGTGATGGAGGAGCCTCAACCCTTGCTCTTGTCCAACAGGTTTGAGGCTCTTACTCCCTGTTTGAACGAGAGCAGGGACTGCAGGGAGGATGAGCAAACTAAGTCATAACGGGGAACAAAGAAATGGCGGATCAATTGAACAAGTACTTTGGTTCGGTATTCACTAAGGAGGATACAAACAACCTTCCGGATATAAAAGGGGTCAGAGGGTCTAGTAAGGAAGAGGAACTGAGGGAAATCTTTATTAGTCGGGAAATTGTGTTGGGGAAATTGATGGGATTGAAGGCCGATAAATCCCCAGGGCCTGATGGACTGCATCCCAGAGTACTTAAGGAGGTGGCCTTGGAAATAGCGGATGCATTGACAGTCATTTTCCAACATTCCATTGACTCTGGATCAGTTCCTATGGAGTGGAGGGTAGCCAATGTAACCCCACTTTTTAAAAAAGGAGGGAGAGAGAAAACAGGGAATTATAGACCGGTCAGCCTGACCTCAGTAGTGGGTAAAGTGATGGAATCAATTATTAAGGATGTCATAGCAGTGCATCTGGAAAATGGTGACATGATAGGTCCAAGTCAGCATGGATTTGTGAAAGGGAAATCATGCTTGACAAATCTTCTGGAATTTTTTGAGGATGTTTCCAGTAAAGTGGACAAGGGAGAACCAGTTGATGTGGTATATTTGGACTTTCAGAAGGCTTTCGACAAGGTCCCACACAAGAGATTAATGTGCAAAGTTAAAGCACATGGGATTGGGGGTAGTGTGCTGACGTGGATTGAGAACTGGTTGTCAGACAGGAAGCAAAGAGTAGGAGTAAACGGGTACTTTTCAGAATGGCAGGCAGTGACTAGTGGAGTGCCGCAAGGTTCTGTGCTGGGGCCCCAGCTGTTTACATTGTACATTAATGATTTAGACGAGGGGATTAAATGCAGTATCTCCAAATTTGCGGATGATACTAAGTTGGGTGGCAGTGTGAGCTGCGAGGAGGATGCTATTAGGCTGCAGAGTGACTTGGATAGGTTAGGTGAGTGGGCAAATGCATGGCAGATGAAGTATAATGTGGATAAATGTGAGGTTATCCACTTTGGTGGTAAAAACAGAGAGACAGACTATTATCTGAATGGTGACAGATTAGGAAAAGGGAAGGTGCAACGAGACCTGGGTGTCATGGTACATCAGTCATTGAAGGTTGGCATGCAGGTACAGCAGGCGGTTAAGAAAGCAAATGGCATGTTGGCCTTCATAGCGAGGGGATTTGAATACAGGGGCAGGGAGGTGTTGCTACAGTTGTACAGGGCCTTGGTGAGGCCACACCTGGAGTATTGTGTACAGTTTTGGTCTCCTAACTTGAGGAAGGACATTCTTGCTATTGAGGGAGTGCAGCGAAGGTTCACCAGACTGATTCCCGGGATGGCGGGACTGACCTATCAAGAAAGATTGGATCAATTGGGCTTGTATTCACTGGAGTTCAGAAGAATGAGAGGGGACCTCATAGAAACGTTTAAAATTCTGACGGGTTTAGACAGGTTAGATGCAGAAAGAATGTTCCCAATGTTGGGGAAGTCCAGAACCAGGGGTCACAGTCTGAGGATAAGGGGTAAGCCATTTAGGACCGAGATGAGGAGAAACTTCTTCACCCAGAGAGTGGTGAACCTGTGGAATTCTCTACCACAGAAAGTAGTTGAGGCCAATTCACTAAATATATTCAAAAGGGAGTTAGATGAAGTCCTTACTACTCGGGGGATCAAGGGTTATGGCGAGAAAGCAGGAAGGGGGTACTGAAGTTTCATGTTCAGCCATGAACTCATTGAATGGCGGTGCAGGCTAGAAGGGCTGAATGGCCTGCTCCTGCACCTATTTTCTATGTTTCTCTATGTTTCTATGTTTCTAACCACAGCACCATGGTACAGGGGGCTGTTCAAGTGGTGCGAGTAAAAAGAAATATTGTAGTGATAGGCGACAGTATCATTAGGGGGTAGAAACGGTTCTCTGTAGCTGAGAGCATGAGTCCCAAAGGCTGTGTTGCCTGCCCGGTGCGAGGGTTAAGGACATTTCCTCTGGGCTGGAGAGGAACTTGGAGTGGGAGAGGGAAGATCCAGTTGTTGTGGTCCAAGTAGGTACCAACGACAGAGGTAGGACAAACAAAGAAGTTCTGCTGAGGGAGTATGAGCAGCTAGGGGCCAAATTAAAAAGTAGAACCACAAAGGTAATAATCTCTGGATTACTACCTGAGATACGAGCAAATTTGCATAGGGTAGATATGATCAGAGAGTTAAACACGTGGCTCAAAGACTGGTGTGGGAGAAATGGGTTTTGGTTCGTGAGACACTGGCACCAGTACTGGGGTAAGAGGGAGCTGTTCCGTTCGTACGGGCTCCACTTAGACCATGCTGGGACTAGGGTCCTGGCGAATCAAATAACTGGGACTGTAGAGAGGGCTTTAAACTAATTAGTGGGAGGGGAGGGTTTAGGTGAGCAAAAATTTTAAAAGTCAAAAAATAAACAGAAGGCAATAGAGCAGGGTAGCACTGGGTGAAATGAAAACCAAAGCTTGACAGGAAGGGACAGAATGTATAAACATAAAACTGAATCAGAAAGTGGGGTCAAAGCCGGAAAAAATGGGAAAAAAAAAAATTTTAAAAGCTCTTTATCTGAATGCATGCAGCATTCGTAACAAAATAGATGAGTTGATGGCACAAATAGATACAAATGAGTATGATCTGATAGCCATTGTTATATATGTGGACTTGTATTTACTCTGTACAGCCACCAGAGAGCTCATCACCGGGAGTCCCAAAGGATCCTATAAACCCTTGGGAGCACAGGTATTTAAGGAGGCTTCACAGGTTGGAGAGGCACTCTGGAGACCTGCAATAAAAGACTACGATCACACTTTACTTTGAGCTCACAGTGTTCAGCCTGACTCTTTCTCCATACACAACAACTGGCAACGAGATGCAGATAGCGAACCCAAAGATGCAGAGAACAGTGGGCATCCTGGAGAAATTTTTGGAGGGAGATGATTGGGAAACTTTTGTGGAGCGACTCGACCAATACTTCGTGGCCAACGAGCTAGATGGGGAAGAGAGTGCTGCCAAACAAAAGGCAATCCTCCTCACCGTCTGCGGGGCACCAACGTATGGCCTCATGAAGAATCTGCTCACTCCAGCAAAACCCACAGAAAAATCGGACGACGATTTTGCACATTGGTCCGAGAACATTTGAACCCGAAGGAAAGCGTTCTGATGGCGAGGTACCGGTTCTACGCCTACAAAAGATCTGAAGGCCAGGAAGTGGCGAGTTATGTCGCTGAGCTAAGACGCCTTGCAGGACATTGCGAATTTGAAGGACATTTGGAGCACATGCTCAGAGACTTTTTCATACTGGCATTGGCCACGAAACCATACTTCACAAACTTTTGACTGTAGAGACCCCAACCTTGAGTAAGGCCATAGCGATAGCCCAGGCGTTCATTGCCACCAGTGACAATACGAAGCAACTCTCTCAGCACACAAGCGCTGCTACAAGTACTGTGAACAAAATGATGTTGTTTTCGAATCGTAACGTACAGGGCAGGTCACACATACCTGCAGTTACACGTCCGCAGATGACTCAGAGTCTACCATCAAGGGTGATGAATGCAAGACCATTAACACCTTGTTGGCCCTGCAGGAGTGATCATCGTTTCCATTCATGCCGATTCAAAGGATACATTTGCAAGGGCTGTGGAACAATGGGACACCACCAACGAGTGTGCAGGCGAGCTGCTAAGCCTGTTAAACCTGCAAACCACCATGTTGCAGAGGAGGACAGATCCACGGAGGATCACGACGAACCAGAGCCTCAGATAGAGGAGGCAGAGGTACATGGGGTGCACACATTCACCACAAATTGTCCCCCAATAATGCTAAATGTTGAACTAAATGGACTCCCGGTGTCAATGGAGCTGGACACGGTCGTGAGCCAGTCCATCATGGGCAAAAAGACTTTCAAAAGGTTGTGGTGCAACAAGGCCTCAAGGCCAGTCTTAATTCCAGTTCACACAAAACTAAGAACTTACACGATAGAACTGATTCGTGTAAGAATTTTGTAACACAGCAGAGGAGGACAAAGGGTTTAATTATAAGGGGGAAAATAGAGTATGAGAGGAAGTTTGCTGGGAACATAAAAACTGACTGCAAAAGCTTCTGTAGATATATGAAAAGAAAATGATTTGTGAAAACAAACGTAGGTCCCTTGCAGTCAGATTCAGGTGAATTTATAATGGGGAACAAAGAAATGGCAAACCAGTTAAACAAATACTTTGGTTCTGTCTTCACGAAGGAAGACACAAATAACCTTCCAAAAATACTAAGGAACCGAGGGTCTAGTGAGAAGGAGGAACTGAAGGAAATCTTTATTAGGTGGGAAATTGTGTTAGGGAAATTGATGGGATTGAAGGCCGATAAATTCCCAGGGTTTGATAGTCTGCATCCCAGAGTACTTAAGGAAGTAGCCCTAGAAATAGTGGATGCATTGGTGATCATTTTCCAACAGTCTATTGACTCTGGATCAGTTCCTATGGACTGGAGGGTAGCTAATGTAACACCACTTTTTAAGAAGGGAGGGAGAGAGAAAATGGGTAATTATAGACCGGTCAGCCTGATATCAGTAGTCGGGAAATGTTGGAATCAATTATTAAAGATGAAAAAGCAGCACATTTGGAAAGTAGTGACAGGATCGGTCCAAGTCAGCATGGATTTATGAAAGGGAAATCTTGCTTGGCAAATCTTCTGGAAATTTTTGAGGATGGAAGTGGTAGAGTGGACAAGGGAGAACCAGTGGATGTGGTGTATTTAGACTTTCAAAAGGCTTTTGACAAGGTCCCACTCAAGAGATTGGTATGCAAAATCAAAGCACATGGTATTGGGGATAATGTACTGATGTGGATAGAGAACTGGTTGGCAGACAGGAAGCAGAGAGTCGGGATAAACGGGTCCTTTTCAGAATGGCAGGCAGTGACTAGTGGGGGTGCCGCAGGGTTCAGTGCTGGGACCCCAGCTCTTTACAATATACATTAATGATTTGGATGAGGGAATTGAGTGTAATATCTCCAAGTTTACAGCTGACACTAAGCTGGGTGGCAGTGTGAGCTGTGAGGAGAACGCTAAAAGGCTGCAGGGTGACTTGGACAGGTTAGGTGAGTGGGCAAATGCCTGGCAGATGCAGTATAATGTGGATAAATGTGAGGTTATCCACTTTGGTGGCAAAAACACGAAGGCAGAATATCTGAATGGTGGCAGATTAGGAAAAGGGGAGGTGCAACGAAACCTGGGTGTCTTGGTACATCGGTCATTGAAAGTTGGCATGCAGGTACAGCAGAAGGTGAAGAAGGCAAGAGGTACCTTCATAGCTAAGGGATTTGAGTATAGGAGCAGGGAGGTCTTACTGCAGTTGTACAGGGCCTTAGTGAGGCCTCACCTGGAATATTGTGTTCAGTTTTGGTCTCCTAATCTGAGGAAGGACGTTCTTGCTATTGAGGGAGTGCAGCGAAGGTTCACCAGATTGATTCCCGGGATGGCAGGACTGACATATGAGGAGAGCCTGGATCGACTGGGCCTGTATTCACTGGAGTTTAGGAGATGAGAGGGGATCTCATAGAAACATATAAAATTCTGATGGGACTGGACAGATTAGATGCAGGAAGAATGTTCCTGATGTTAGGGAAATCCAGAAACAGGGGACATAGTCTAAGGATAAGGGGTAAGCCATTTAGGACTGAGATGAGGAGAAACTTCTTCACTCAGAGAGTTGTTAAACTGTGGAATTCCCTACCGTAGAGAATTGTTGATGCCAGTTCATTGGGTATATTCAAGAGGGAGTTAGATATGGCCCTTATGGCTAAAGGGATCAAGGGGTATGGAGAGAAAGCAGGTAAGGGGTACTGAGGGAATGATCAACCATGATCTTATTGAACGGTGGTGCAGGCTCGAAGGGCCGAATGGCCTACTTCTGAACCTATTTTCTATGTTTCTATGTTTCTATGTTTCCAATCGGCAGTGCTACCGTAAAGGTCTCCTATGATGGAGCGGTGCACAAGCTACCACTCTGGGTGGTACCGGGCGATTTTCCCACACAGCTCGGCAGGAGCTGGCTAGGAAAGATACGCTGGAACTGGGGCGACGTCTGAGCGTTATCTCCTGCTGACGACACTTCGTGTGCCTAGGTCTTAAACAAATTTCCTTCGCTGTTCGAACCAGGCATCGGGAAATTTCAAGGAGCAAAAATGCAGATCCACCTAATTCCGGGGGCTCGACCCATCCATCACAAGGCAAGAGCAGTACCGTACATGATGAGAGAAAAGGTAGAGATCGAGCTAGACCTGCTGCAAAGAGAGGGCATCATTTCAACGATTGAGTTCAGCGAGTGGGCCAGTCCTATTGTCCCAGTCCTCAAGTGAGACGGCACCGTCAGAATCTGTGGCAATTACAAAGTAACTATCAATCGTTTCTCCCTGCAGGACCAATAGCCATTACCAAAGGCCGCCGACCTCTTTATAACGCTGGCGGGAGGAAAGACATTGACGAAGCTGGATCTGACTTCAGCCTACATGACGCAGGAACTGGAGGAATCATCGAAGGCTCTCACCTGCATCAACACGCACAAGAATCTTTTTGTTTATAACAGATGCCCGTTTGGAAACCGATCAGCGGCGGCGATATTCCAGAGAAACATGGAAAGTTTACTGAAGTCAGTCCCGCATACGGTGGTCTTCCAGGACGACATCTTGGTCACAGGTCAGAACACAGTCGAGCACCTGCAGAACCAGGAGGAGGTTCCTAGTTGACACAACCACGTGGGGCTCAGGTTAAAACACTCGGTGCGTTTTACTGGCACCTCAAGTGGAGTTCTTGGGAAGGTAGGATTGTGGCGGACGGCATTAGGCCCACCAACGCGAAGACGGAGGCAATCGAGAACGCACCGAGGCCACAGAACGTGACGGAGCTGCGGTCGTTTCTGGGATTCTTGAACTACTTTGGTAACTTCTGACCGGGTGTCAACACATTGCTAGAACCACTGCTTGTCTTATTATGAAAAGTGGGCGAATGGGTTTGGGGCAAAAGCCAAGAAAATGTCTTTGTAAAAGCGAGAAAATTGTTATGCTCAAACAAATTGCTTGTGTTGTATAATCCATGTAAATGTTTGTTACTAGCATGTGATGCATCGTCATATGGCGTTGGGTGTGTATTGCAACAAGCTAATGATTTCGGGAAACTGCAACTGATTGCTTATGCATCTAGGAATCTGTCTAAGGCCGAGAGCACTTACAGCATGATTGAAAAAGAAGCGTTAGTGTGTGTCTGTGGGGTAAAGAAAATGCATCAATACATGTTTGGGCTAAAATTCGAATTGGAAACTGACCATAAGCCTGTTTTCCAAGCGTAAAGGGATAGATAGCAACGCATCGGCCCGCATCCAGAGATGGGCACTCATGTTGTCCACATACAACTACGCCATCCGCCACAGGCCAGGTTCAGAAAACGACACCGATGCACTCAGTAGGCTGCCATTGCCCACCATGGGGGTAGAAATGGCGCAGCCCACAGATCTAACCATGGTTATGGAAGCATTTAAGAGTGAGCAATCACCCGTCACTGCCCGCCAGATCAAAACCTGCATGAGCCAGGACCCCTTATAATCTCTAGTCAAAAGCTGTGTGCTTCACGGGAGCGGCTAAAGGGATCAAGGGGAATGGAGAGAAAGCGGGAAAGGGGTACTGAGGTGAATGATCAGCCATGATCATATTGAATGGTGGTGCAGGCTCAAAGGGCCGAATGGCCTACTCCTGCACCTATTTTCTATGTTTGTATGTTTCTATGGTCTAGTGTCCCAGTGGAAGTGCAGGAAGAGATAAAGCCGTTCCAGCGGCGCAAAGATGAAATATGTATACAGGCAGACTGCCTCCTGTGGGGCAATCGAGTAGTGGTCCTCAAGAAGGGCAGAGACACCTTCATCAATGACCTCCACAGTACCCACCCAGGCATTGTAATGATGAAAGCAATAGCCAGATCCCATGTGTGGTGGCCCGGTATCGATGAGGACTTAGAATCCTGCGTTCACATATGTAATACATGCTCGCAGTTAAGCAATGTACCCAGAGAGGTGCCACTAAGTTTATGGTCTTGGCCCTCCAAACCGTGGTCTAGGATACACGTTGACTATGCAGGACCGTTTTGGGTAAAATGTTCCTTGTGGTTGTAGACGCGTACTCCAAGTGGATTGAATGTGAGATAATGTCGGCTAGCACGTCTGCTGCCACTACTGAAAGCCTGTGGGACATGTTTGCCACACATGGCTTACCCGATGTCCTGGTGAGCGACAACGGGCCATGTTTTACCAGTGCTGAATTCAAAGAATTCATGACCTGTAATGGGATCAAACATGTCACATCTGCCCCGTTTAAACCAGCGTCCAATGGTCAGGCAGAGAGAGCAGTGCAAACATCAAGTAAGGCTTGAAGAGGGTAACTGAAGGCTCACTGCAGACTCGCCTATCCCGAGTCCTGCTTAGCTACCGAACGAGACCCCACTCACTCATTGGAATCCCACCTGCTGAACTGCTCATGAAATGAGCACTTAAGACAAGGCTCTCGTTAGTTTATCCTAATCTACATGAACAGGTAGAGAGCAGGCGGCTTCAACAAAGTGCATACCATGATAGCACAAATGTGTCACCCTGTATTTGTATTTGTATTTGTATTAAATTATGGACACGGTCCCTGGTGGCTTCCCGGCACTGTCGTGGCCAAAGAGGGGAGCAGGGTGTTTCGGGTCAAACTTTCAAATGGACTCATTCACTGGAAACACTTGGACCAAATCAAACTCAGATTCATGAACTATCCTGAGCAACCTACCTTGGACCCTACCTTTTTTGATCCCCCAACATACACACCAGTGGCAACCAGCACCACGGTTGACCACGAAGCAGAACCCATCATCCACAGCAGCCCTGCAGGGCCCAACACACCAGGCAGCCCAGCAAGACCAGCTGCACAGCAGCCCAGCGAGAGCCCAACAAATGATTCAATAACACCAGCTTTCACACCGAGACAATCAACCAGGGCAAGAAGGGCTCCAGATCGATTCACGTTGTGAATAGTTACACTATTGACTTTACGGGGGGGGAGTGTTGTTTTCTATGTGGACTTGTATTTACTCTGTACAGCCACCAGAGGGCTCATCCCCTGGCATCCCAAGGGATCCCATAATCCCTTGGGAGCACAGGTATTTAAGGAGGTTCACAGGTTGGAGAGGCACTCTGGAGACCTCCAATAAAAGACGAAGGTCACACTTTACTTTGAACTCACAGTGTTCAGTCTGACTCTTTCTCCATACACAACAGATATGATCTGATAGCCATTACAGAGACGATGTTGCAAGGCAACACAAGCTGGGAACTAAATATTATGATAGATAGATAGATAGAAAATAGGTGCAGGAGTAGGTCATTCGGCCCTTCTAGCCTGCACCGCCATTCAATGAGTTCATGGCTGAACATGCAACTTCAGTACCCCATTCCTGCTTTCTCGCCATACCCCTTGATCCCCCTAGTAGTAAGGACTACATCTAACTCCTTTTTGAATATATTTACTGAATTGGCACTCAACAACTTTCTGTGGTAGAGAATTCCACAGGTTCACCACTCTCTGGGTGAAGATGTTTCTCCTCATCTCGGTCCTAAATGGCTTACCCCTTATCCTTAGACTGTGACCCCTGGTTCTGGACTTCCCCAACATTGGGAACATTCTTCCTGCATCTAACCTGTCTAAACCCAATCAGAATTTTAAACGTTTCTATGAGGTCCCCTCTCATTCTTCTGAACTCCAGTGAATACAAGCCCAGTTGATCCAGTCTTTCTTGATAGGTCAGTCCCGCCAGCCCGGGAATCAGTCTGGTGAACCTTCGCTGCACTCCCTCAATAGCAAGAATGTCCTTCCTCAGGTTAGGAGACCAAAACTGTACACAATACTCCAGGTGTGGCCTCACCAAGGCCCTGTACAACTATAGCAACACCTCCCTTCCCCTGTACTCAAATCTCCTCGCTATGAAGGCCAACATGCCATTTGCTTTCTTAACCGCCTGCTGTACCTGCATGTCAACCTTCAATGACTGATGTACCATGACACCCAGGTCCCGTTGCACCTCCCCTTTTCCTAATCTGTCACCATTCAGATAATAGTCTGTCTTCTCTGTTTTTACCACCAAAGTGGATAACCTCACATTTATCCACATTATACTTCATCTGCCATGCATTTGCCCACTCACCTAATCTATCCAAGTCACTCTGCAGCCTCATAGCATCCTCCTCGCAGCTCACACTGCCACCCAACTTAGTGTCATCCGCAAATTTGGAGATACTACATTTAATCCCCTCGTCTAAATCATTAATGTACAGTGTAAACAGCTGGGGCCCCAGCACAGAACCTTGCGGTACCCCACTAGTCACCGCCTGCCATTCTGAAAAGTACCCATTTACTCCTACTCTTTGCTTCCTGTCTGACAACCAGTTCTCAATCCATGTCAGCACACTACCCCCAATCCCATGTGCTTTAACTTTGCACATTAATCTCTTGTGTGGGACCTTGTCGAAAGCCTTCTGAAAGTCCAAATATACCACATCAACTGGTTCTCCCTTGTCCACTCTACTGGAAACATCCTCAAAATATTCCAGAAGATTTGTCAAGCATGATTTCCCTTTCACAAATCCATGCTGACTTGGACCTATCATGTCACCATTTTCCAAATGCGCTGCTATGACATCCTTAATAATTGATTCCATCATCTTACCCACTACCGATGTCAGGCTGACCGGTCTATAATTCCCTGTTTTCTCTCTCCCTCCTTTTTTAAAAAGTGCGGTTACATTGGCTACCCTCCACTCGATAGGAACTGATCCAGAGTCAATGGAATGTTGGAAAATGACTGTCAATGCATCCGCTATTTCCAAGGCCACCTCCTTAAGTCATCTGGGATGCAGTCCATCAAGCCCTGGGGATTTATCGGCCTTCAATCCCATCAATTTCCCCAACACAATTTCCCGACTAATAAGGATTTCCCTCAGTTCCTCCTCCTTACTAGACCCTCTGACCCCTTTTATATCCGGAAGGTTGTTTGTGTCCTTCTTAGTGAATACCGAACCAAAGTACTTGTTCAATTGGTCCGCCATTTCTTTGTTCCCCGTTATGACTTCCCCTGATTCTGACTGCAGGGGACCTACGTTTGTCTTTACTAACCTTTTTCTCTTTACATATCTATAGAAACTTTTGCAATCCGTCTTAATGTTCCCTGCAAGCTTCTTCTCATACTCCATTTTCCCTGCCCTAATCAAACCCTTTGTCCTCCTCTGCTGAGTTCTAAATTTCTCCCAGTCTCCGGGTTCGCTGCTATTTCTGGCCAATTTGTATGCCACTTCCTTGGCTTTAATACTATCCCTGATTTCTCTTGATAGCCATGGTTGAGCCACCTTCCCTTTTTCATTTTTACGCCAGACAGGAATGTACAATTGTTGTAGTTCATCCATGCGGTCTCTAAATATCTGCCATTGCCCATCCACAGTCAACCCCTTAAGTATCATTCGCCAATCTATCCTAGCCAATTCACGCCTCATACCTTCAAAGTTACCCTTCTTTAAGTTCTGGATCATGGTCTCTGAATTAACTGTTTCATTCTCCATCCTAATGCAGAATTCCACCATATTATGGTCACTCTTCCCCAAGGGGCCTCGCACAACGAGATTGCTAATTAATCCTCTTTCATTACACAACACCCAGTCTAAGATGGCCTCCCCCCTAGTTGGTTCCTCAACATATTGTTCTAGAAAACCATCCCTTATGCACTCCAGGAAATCCTCCTCCACCGTATTGCTTCCAGTTTGGTTAGCCCAATCTATGTGCATATTAAAGTCACCCATTATAACTGCTGCACCCTTATTGCATGCACCCCTAATTTCCTGTTTGGTGCCCTCCTCAACATCACTACTACTGTTTGGAGGTCTGTACACAACTCCCACTGACGTTTTTTGCCCTTTGGTGTTCCAGCCATATAGATTCCACATCATCCAAGATAATGTCCTTCCTAACTATTGCATTAATCTCCTCTTTAACCAGCACTGCTACCCCACCTCCTTTTCCTTTTATTCTATCCTTCCTGAATGTTGAATAATACCCCTGGATGTTGACTTCCCAGCCCTGATCATCCTGGAGCCACGTCTCCGTAATCCCAATCACATCATATTTGTTAACATCTATTTCCACTGTTAATTCATCCACCTTATTACGGATACTCCTTGCATTAAGACACAAATCCTTCAGGCTTTTTTTTTTAACACCCTTTGTCCTTTTAGAATTTTGCTGTACAATGGCCCTTTTTGTTCTTTGCCTTGGGTTTCTCTGCCCTCCACTTTTCCTCATCTCCTTTCTGTCTTTTGCTTTTATCTCCTTTTTGTTTCCCTCTGTCTCATAGAAACATAGAAACATAGAAACTAGGTGCAGGAGTAGGCCATTCGGCCCTTCTAGCCTGCACCACCATTCAATGAGTTCATGGCTGAACATGCAACTTCAGGACCTCATTCCTGCTTTCTCACCATACCCCTTGATTCCCCTAGTAGTAAGGACTTCATCTAACTCCTTTTTGAATATATTTAGTGAATTGGCCTCAACAACTTTCTGTGGTAGAGAATTCCACAGGTTCACCACTCTCTGGGTGAAGAAATTCCTCCTCATCTCGGTCCTAAATGGCTTCCCCCTTATCCTTAGACTGTGTCCCCTGGTTCTGGACTTCCCCAACATTGGGAACATTCTTCCTGCATCTAACCTGTCTAACCCCGTCAGAATTTTAAACGTTTCTATGAGGTCCCCTCTCATTCTTCTGAACTCCAGTGAATACAAGCCCAGTTGATCCAGTCTTTCTTGATAGGTCAGTCCCGCCATCCCGGGAATCAGTCTGGTGAACCTTCGCTGCACTCCCTCAATAGCAAGAATGTCCTTCCTCAGGTTAGGAGACCAAAACTGTACACAATACTCCAGGTGTGGCCTCACCAAGGCCCTGTACAATTGTAGCAACACCTCCCTGCCCCTGTACTCAAATCCCCTCGCTATGAAGGCCAACATGCCATTTGCTTTCTTAACCGCCTGCTGTACCTGCATGCCAACCTTCAATGACTGATGTACCATGACACCCAGGTCTCTTTGCACCTTCCCTTTTCCTAATCTGTCACCATTCAGATAATAGTCTGTCTCTCTGTTTTTACCACCAAAGTGGATAACCTCACATTTATCCACATTATACTTCATCTGCCATGCATTTGCCCACTCACCTAACCTATCCAAGTCGCTCTGCAACCTCATAGCATCCTCCTCGCAGCTCACACTGCCACCCGCAAATTTGGAGATACTACATTTAATCCCCTCGTCTAAATCATTAATGTACAGTGTAAACAGCTGGGGCCCCAGCACAGAACCTTGCGGTACCCCACTAGTCACTGCCTGCCATTCTGAAAAGTACCCATTTACTCCTACTCTTTGCTTCCTGTCTGACAACCAGTTCTCAATCCACATCAGCACACTACCCCCAATCCCATGTGCTTTAACTTTGCACATTAATCTCTTGTGTGGGACCTTGTCGAAAGCCTTCTGAAAGTCCAAATATACCACATCAACTGGTTCTCCCTTGTCCACTCTACTGGAAACATCCTCAAAAAATTCCAGAAGATTTGTCAAGCATGATTTCCCTTTCACAAATCCATGCTGACTTGGACCTATCATATTACCTCTTTCCAAATGCACTGCTATGACATCCTTAATAATTGATTCCATCATTTTACCCACTACTGAGGTCAGACTGACCGGTCTATAATTCCCTGTTTTCTCTCTCCCTCCTTTTTTAAAAAGTGCGGTTACATTGGCTACCCTCCACTCCATAGGAACTGATCCAGAGTCAATGGAATGTTGGAAAATGACTGTCAATGCATCCACTATTTCCAAGGCCACCCCCTTAAGTACTCTGGGATGCAGTCCATCAGGCCCTGGGGATTTATCGGCCTTCAATCCCATCAATTTCCCCAACACAATTTCCCGACTAATAAGGATTTCCCTCAGTTCCTCCTCCTTACTAGACCCTCCGACCCCTTTTATATCCGGAAGGTTGTTTGTGTCCTCCTCAGTGAATACCGAACCAAAGTACTTGTTCAATTGGTTCGCCATTTCTTTGTTCCCCGTTATGACTTCCCCTGATTCTGACTGCAGGGGACCTACGTTTGTCTTTACTAACGTTTTTCTCTTTACATATCTATAGAAACTTTTGCAATCCGTCTTAATGTTCCCTGCAAGCTTCTTCTCGTACTCCATTTTCCCTGCCCTAATCAAACCCTTTGTCCTCCTCTGCTGAGTTCTAAATTTCTCCCAGTCCCCGGGTTCGCTGCTATTTCTGGCCAATTTGTATGCCACTTCCTTGGCTTTAATGCTATCCCTGATTTCTCTTGATAGCCACGGTTGAGCCACCTTCCCTTTTTTATTTTTACGCCAGACAGGAATGTACAATTGCATTGGTTTCCATTCCCCTGCCATATTAGTTTAACTCCTCCCCAACAGCACTAGCAAACATTCCCCCCAGGACATTGGTTCCGGTCCTGCCCAGGTGCAGACCGTCCGGTTTGTATGAGGTATTTGACAATTCGGAAGGACAGCCAGAAAGGAAAAGGAGGTGGGGTAGCTCTGTTAATAAAGGATGAGATCAGTGCATTCGTGAGAAACGATATTGGCTCAGTAGATCAAGATGTTGAATCAGTTTGGGTGGAGATAAGGAATAATAAGGGGGAAAAGTCACTGCTGGACGTAGTCTATAGGCCCCCTAACAGGAGCTACACTGTTGGATGGAGTATAAGTCAAGAAATAATGGAGGTTTGTAAAAAAGGAACGGCAATAATCATCGACGATTTTAACCTTCATATTGACTGGACAAAGCAAATTGGCCAGGGCAGCCTTGAGGAAGAGTTCATAGAATGTATCCGGGATAGTCTCCTTGAACCATACATTGCGGAACCAACCAGGGAGCAGGCTATCTTAGATCTGGTACTGTGTGATGAGACAGGATTAATAAACAATCTCCTAGTAAAGGATCCTCTAGGAATGAATGACCAGAACACGTTTGAATTTCAAATTCAGTTGAAGGGTGAGAAAGTTGAATCTCTAACCGGTGTCCTAACCTTAAATAAATAAGACTACAAAGATATGAAGGCAGAGTTGGCTAAAGTGGTCTGGAAAATAAATTAAAGAGTGGGACAGTTGATGAGCAGTGGCAGACATTTAAGGAGATTTATTGAAACTCTCAACAAAAATATTTCATAATGAGAAGGAAAGACTGTAAGGGATAACTATCAGTGGCTAAGGAAATAAGGGATGGTATCAAATTGAAAACAAGGGCATACAATGTGGCCAAGACTATTGGGAGGCCAGAGGATTTGGTAACCTTTTATAATCCAGCAAAGAACGGCTAAAAAAATAATAGAGGGAAGATAGATTATGAAAGTAAACTAGCCCAAAATATAAAAACAGCTAGTAAGAGTTTCTACAGGTGCAGGAAAAGAGTGGCCAAAGTAAATGTTGGTCCCCTAAAAGATGCGACTGGGGAATTAATAATGGGGAACAGGGAAATGGCAGAGAATTTGAACAAATAATTTATATTGGTCTTCTCGATAGAAGATACTAAAAACATTCTAATCAGGGATAATCAAGGGGCTATAGGGAGGGAGGAAGGATATGATCACTATCACAAAAGAAAAATACTGGGTAAAATAATGGGACTAAAGGTGGACAAGTCATCTGGACCTGATGGCTTGCATCCTAGGGTCCTAAATGAACTGGATGTGGTGTATTTGGATTGACAGAAGGTATTCGATGAGGTGCCACATAAAAGGTTACTGCACAAGATAAAAATTTATGGGATTGGGTGTAATATATTAGCATGGATAGAGGATTGGCTAACTAACAGAGAGCCGGGATAAATGCGTCATTTTCAGGTTGACAAACAGTGACTAGTGGGATGCCGCAGGGATCGGGGCTGAGTCCTCAACTATTTACAATCTATATTAATGACTTGGATGAAGGGACCGAGTGTAATGTAGCCAAGTTTGCTGATGCTACAAAGATGGGTGGGAAAGCAAATTGTGAGGAGGACACACAAAATCTGCAAAAGGATATAGACAGGCTAAGTGAGTGTCATAAATTTGGCAGATGGAGTATAATGTGGCAAAATATGAGGTTATCCACTTTGGCAGAAAAAATAGAAAAGAAAATTATGATTTAATTGGAGAAAAATTGCAAAGTGCTGCAGTACAGAGGGACCTGGGGGTCCTTGTGCATGAAACACAAAAAGTTAGTATGTAGGTACAGCAAATAATCAGGAAGGCAAATGGAATGTTGGCCTTTATTGCAAGGGAGTATAAAAGTAGAGAAGTCCTGCTACAATTGTACAGGGTATTGGTGAGGCCACACCTGGAGTACTGCGTATAGTTTTGGTTTCCATATTTAAGGAAGAATATACTTGCATTAGAGGCTGTTCAGAGAAGGGTCACTAGGTTAATTCCAGAGATGAGGGGGTTGACTTATGAAGATAGGTTGAGTAGGAAGGGCCTATACACATTGGAATTCAGAAGAATGAGAGGTGATCTTATCGAAACATATAAGATAAGGAGGGGGCTCAACAAGGTGGATGCAGAGAGGATATTTCCATTCATAGGGGAAACTAAAACGAGAGCTTCCATGTAAGTTTTTGCCTTGATATCACCCACATCAGAAGTCGTCCGCCGGGACCAAACCGCCCATGTGCAACGCCAAGAACGTAAGTTTGGCCTCAACCGCCAGATCGCCGAGAGAACCGCCCTGTAAAAGCTGCTTAAACAGGGCGGTAAGTGGGGAACCTGCAAAGAAAGGTAAGTTAAAGGTTCTATCATTATTTTTTTTAATTTTAAAATGGCGATTTCGGTTAAAACTGTCTTGGGAATGCCTTGTACGTTTTTATTTTTTTTATGAAAATTTTTTTTCCACGTTTTTCCTCCCTCCCTAAGCCCAACCGCAGCCTCGGACTAAATTTTACTACTTACCGTCCATTCGGGTTATGACCGCCCATGTGGCTAACTTTCCACTTACTCGCCAAGAAAACCACCGACAATGAATGAGCAACGCCCATTTCTTCGGCAGGCAATTAGTTTTACTTACTTTAAACATTAAAATGGAAATTCTCGCCAGCTTTTTTCGGTGAACGTTAGCGGTTCTTCTCAGCGGGCAATTGGGCGTTGAGGGCCTTTAGGGAAAGTCTATCACATACTCAGAATAAGCCGCCCATTTAAAACTGAGATGAGGAAGAATTTCTTCTCTCAGAGGGTTGTAAATCCATGGAATTCTCTGCCCCAGAGAGCTGTGAAGGCTGGGTCATTGAATATATTTAAAGTGGAGACAGACAGATTCTTGAGCGATAAGGGAATAAAGGGTTATGGGAAGCGGGCAGGGAAGTGGAACTGAGTCTATGATCAGATCAGCCATGATCTTATTGAACGGCAGAGCAGGCTCGAGGGGCCGTATGGCCTAATCCTGTTCCTATTTCTTATGTTCTTATGTTCTTATGTTATTAAAACAAGAGATTATTTCAATGTTGATACGAGGTTGCTTTATCCTCTTCAAAACTTCTTTAAAATTTTAAAATGTGTAGATAAATTCTGCCTAACCTCATTCTTACATTTCATTTGCAGTCCCAATGATGATTTGATTTTCAATATGATATACACAGTTGCAAAAAAGAGTTTTTAAAAATTTGTTCATGGGATGTGGGCATCGATGTCAAGGCCAGCATTGATTGCCCATCCCTAATTGTCCTTGAGAAGGTGGTGGTGAGCCGCCTTCTTGAACCGCAGCAGTCCGCGTGGTGAAGGTACTCCCACAGTGTTGTTTGATCTCACAAAGGCCTTTGACTGTCAACTGTGAGGGATTATGGAGCATCCTCCTCTATTTTGGTTGCCCTCAAAAGTTTGTCACCATCCTCTGCCTGCTCCATGATGACATGGAAGCCGTAATCCTGAACAACAGATCCACCACAGACCCAATCCACGTCTAGACCAGGGTCAAGCAAGGCTGCGTCATCGCACCAACGCTCTTCTCGATCTTCCTTGCTGCAATACTTCATCTCACCATCAGCAAGATCCCCGCTGGAGTGGAACTAAATATAGAACTAATGGGAATCTGTTCAACCTTCGCCGCCTCCAGGCTAGCTCCAAGGTCGTCCCATCCACTTTCACTGAACTACAGTACGCAGACAACGCTTGCGTCTGCGCACACTCGAAGGTCGAACTCCAAGCCATCGTCAACACCTTCACCGAGGCGTATCAAAGCATGGGCCTTTACACTAAACATCCATAAGACAAAGGTCCTCCACCAACCTGACCCCATCATACAGCACTGCCCCCCGGTCATCAAAATCCACAGCGGGGCCTGGGACAATGTGGACCATTTTCCACACCTGAGGAGCCTACAGTCAGCAAGGGCAGACATCGATAACGAGGACATCGATGACACCGCCTCCAGTGTGCCAGCGCAGCCTTCGGTCACCTGAGGAAAAGAGTGTTTAAAGACCAGAACCTCAAATATGGCACCAAGCTTATGGTCTACAGGACATTAGTAATACCCGCCCTCCTATATGGCTCAGAGACATGGACTATATATGCAGCAGACATCTCAAAATGCTGGAGAAGTACCACCAGCGCTGCCTCCGCAGAATTCTGCAAATCCACTGGGAGGACAGACGCACCAACATCAGTGTTCTCGCTCAGGCCAACATCCCCAGCATCGAAGCACTGACCACGCTCAATCAGCTCCGCTGGGCAGGCCACATCGTCTGCATGCCCGACACGAGACTCCCAAAACAAGCGCTCTACTCAGAGCTCCTACACGGTAAGTGATCCCCAGGTGGGCAGAAGAAACATTTCAAGGACACCCTCAAAGTCTCCTTGATAAAGTGCAACGTCCCCACTGGCACCTGGTAATCCCTGGCCCAAGACCACCCTACGTGGAGGAAGAACATCCGGGAGGGCGCTGAGCACCTCGAGTCTCATCGCCAAGAGCTTACAGAAATCAAGCACAGGCAGCGGAAGGAGCATGCAGCAAACCAGACTCACCACCCATCCTTTCCTTCAACCATTGTTGAACACCTGTGAAAGGGACTGTAATTCCCGTATTGGACTCTTCAGCCACCTGAGAACCCACTTTTAGAGTGGAAGCAAGTCATCCTGGACTCTGAAGGACTGCCTATGATGACAGTGCTGTTTAGGACATAGTCCCAGGATTATGACCCAGCGACAATACAGGAATGGCAATATACTTCCAAGTCAGGATGGTGTGTGACTTGGATGGGAACTTGCAGGTGATGGTGTTCCCATGCGCCTGCTGCCCTTGACCTTCTAGATGGTAGAGGTTGCGGGTTGAGGAGGTGCTGCCGAAGAAGCCTTGGCGAGTTGCTGCAGTGCATCTTAGTAGTGTTTTATGGAGTCCTTTCTCCTATAGTTTCAGGATGGAAATAGAACAGGGTCAGCACTTAAACTGGAATTACAAACATATTTAACAAAATCAACACGAGCCTTGAGAGACAAAACAGAACCAGTACTGAGCTGTATAAAAAACATTTCAACTGATATTGTCACACAGGAAGGTAACCCATTTTAACATGTAACATTAATCAGAAAACACATTCATGTCTGGAGAAGAGAGACATCAAAATCATGATGTCAGTCATACAATGTTCCAGCCAACTAAATTGATGACTGAACATTTAGCCTAAGCAATCCAATTAGCACATGCTGGATGTAAGAACCACTAACCTTCTGCTTTTACATCAACATGCATAAATTAGCACTTCAAAATAGCAATGAATTTTAACCCAACCTAACGAATCACTTTAGGTTTGCTTCCTCCCAGACCCCAAGCTGACCCACCTGCAGCCCGCCCCTCCCTGGGGATCGAACTGACCCCGGGGTTGGGGATTGCAACTCAGCCCCAGGGTCGGGGATTGGACCCCCTCCCCAGGGATCGAACCTTCGGAACCCTCAACCCCTCCCCCCCTAACCCCACCACCAGGCTTGGAACTCCCAGGTCAACTTTGCCCGTCCGATTTGAAGCCGCCAATTACGCGCATGCAAGCTGTGGTGTTAAAATTCCATAGAGAGCAGGGAAACCCAAAGCTCCTGGTTTCCCACGATCTACTGCTCCCTCCACCCCACCCTGCAGAATTTTAATTAATTTTAAATATGTAATGTTTTTTTAAATTTCATGTGTTCGTGTATTTTTTAAGTGATCCCCATTCATACTCTATGGGAGGTCCTTACAAACGGAATCCCCAAAAGTATGAATGGGGATTCCCTTCTTTTATTGGTTGGCCAAGCCCACATGGTCACAGGGGCACTTGCGAACCGCTTGCACCCCTGGGATACGTGGGCCTCTACCCGCGGGTACTCGGAGAGGCCCAGGAGCACGATTCTACGTACCTCCCGGACCACCAGGTAAATTCGTAGATTTTTTTGTACATCGGAGGTATTCACCCACGGGAAGCCTCCGACCGCAAATTTTCCCTCCATGGGCCAGTTTTTCGCCAGGATTGCAACTGGGTTTTTGCCAAGATTTGACCCTCCGCGGTGAAAACCCAGTCGGCGGGATCCTCAGGTACCTTTTTGCAGTGGCACTTCCAAGTACCACCGGGGATAGGTGCGCCAACATGCAACGATGCAGATTGCGTTTGCATCGTACTTTTGGCACTCTCCCGATCCGTACGCCGCACCCAGAATAACGACAGGTCAAACCTGTCGGTGCAGCCCTGCCAGCAGCGGTTAGTATGAAAACCTGCAAAAAAGGTAAGTTAAAGTTTTTATTCTTTAATTATTTTTCAGCGATTTAGCAGCTAAGGGTTTTGTGAATGCTTTGTGAATGTTTTTTGAAAGGTTTTTGGAATTTTTTTTTCCCCTCCCATCATAGGCAGGCAGTCCCTCGAAATCGAGAAAGACTTGCTTCCACTCTAAAAGTCAATTCTTAGGTGACTAAACAGTCCAATATGGGAATTACAGTCTCTGTCACAGGTGGGACAGACAGTCATTGAAGGAAAGGGTGGGTGGGACAGGTTTGCCGCATATGCTTTCTGCTGCCTGCGCTTGGTTTCTGCATGCTCTCGGCGATGAGACTCGAGATGCTCAGCGCCCTCCCGGATGCACTTCCTCCTCTTAGGGCGGTCTTTGGCCAGGGATTCCCAGGTGTCAGTGGGGATGTTGCATTTTATCAAGGAGGCTTTAAGGGTGTCCTTGAAACGTTTTCTCTGCCCACCTTGGGCTCGCTTGCCATGTAGGAGTTCCGATTAGAACGCTTGTTTTGGGAGTCTTGTGTAGGCATGCAAACAATGTGGCTCACCCAACGGAGCTGGACGAGTGCAGTCAGTGCTTCGATGCTGGGGATGTTGGCCTGATCGAGGAGGCTAACGTTGGTGCGTCTGTCCTCCCAGGGGATTTGCAGAATCTTGCGGAGACATCGTTGGTGGTATTTCTCCAGCGATTTGAGGTCTGTACTGTATATGGTCTACATCTCTGATCCATACAGGAGGGAGGGCGGGTATCACTACAGCCCTGTAGACCATCAGCTTGGTGACAGATTTGAGGGCCTGATCAGAATGACCAGGAGATCCAGGAGCTAATAAATTGCAAGCGCAGGGCATTTCTGAACCTAAAACAACAACCCAACTCGGGAGCAGCAAAGCAGCATTACAGACGGCTTAAGGTCGTGGTCCAACAAAAAACCCGCGATCTAAAGAATAGATGGTGGGTGGAGAAAGCACAGGAGATTCAGTAGCTGGCTGACAACCATGATGTGCAAAGATTTTTAACCGCAGTCAAGGCCACCTATGGCCCAAGCACCCAAGGCCCCACCCCACTGCTGGCCAAGACGGGGAGACACTCATCAAGGACACTGAGGCAGTCAGGATCCGCTGGAAGGAGCACTTCCCCTCCAAAGGCCTCTCTCGCAGCGCTGCCAGCCCCGGACTAAAGTTGCTGAAACTCGCGGTTTGTGCCGCGAATCATCGTGCAACGCCTCCTTTACCAATGCACGCCTGTACAGACGTAAAGGCCAAAAGTTTAGCCTAAAAACGGTAGCCCAGCGAAAACGATAATTTTGGCGTAAAATTACCGTTTTCACCGAAAACGGAAAATCTAGACCCATATGTTTTTCAAAATTCTGGATTAAATTCCAAAAGATTCTTCATGAGTTACAAAAATACTAGACAGCCCTGAACTGAGGTTGGACATGAACATACATATAATATGGTGATTCGCTAATCCAGCTGACAAAATCCCCTGACATGACATCACTACATGAAACATATTCCAGCATAGATTTCCTACTTAAACTAGCATAACTTAACATGCACATGAGATAGAGATCAGCATAACTGTGAGAGGAGATATGGAATCAATTCTAGTGAACAGTTCTTGGATAAATGCAAAGCTGTAGCTCACACAATTGAGAGTACTGTACCAGATGTGCCGAGCAGGCAAAAGGCCATGGGACGGCAGAAATATGTCACACAGCATTGGCAGTGTAAACATGATAGGGCAGATAGCATCTACATGTTGTGCTTGGTTCTTGGATTTATGGTACAGATTTTTATATATATCAGAAAATTATTAACGTTGACTTATGAGGTTGACTTATGAGGAAAGATTGAGTAGATTGCGCCTCTACTCATTGGAGTTCAGAAGAATGAGAGGTGATCTTATCGAAACGTATAAGGTTATGAGGGGGCTTGACAAGGTGGATGCAGAGAGGATGTTTCCACTGATGGGGGAGACTAGAACTACAGGGCATGATCTTAGAATAAGGGGCTGCCCATTTAAAACAGAGATGAGGAGGAATTTCTTCTCTCAGAGGGTTGTAAATCTGTGCAATTTGCTGCCTCGGAGAGCTGTGGAAGCTGGGACATTGAATAAATTTAAGACAGAAATAGACAGTTTCTTGAGCGATAAGGGGATAAGGGGTTATGGGGAGCGCGCGTGGAAGTGGAACTGAGTCCATGATCAGATCAGCCATGATCTTATTGAATGGCGGAGCAGGCTCGAGGGGCCATATGGTCTACTCCTGTTCCTATTTCTTATGTTCTTATGTTAAGATCAAGATCCTCATCTTAAAGTCGATAAAACTAAAGTTAACAATTCCAAAGAAAATCATGAGGAATATAAAAAGTGTAGTCGGGAAATAATCCTCCAAGCAGCACAAAAATAATCTGGGCCACTGCCACACAGGGATTCCCCCTCCCCTGCAATCACAGCCACACCCCCCACCACCACCCGCATAGGATCGACATTGCAGCCGGCCAGGCAACATTGCGCCAGCCTGAATCCAACAAGCTGCAATGGGATGCCCGTTTGGGGTAGGCAGTTTGTAGATTTTATTTAAATGGCACCAGTGCCTTTGCTCCTGGCACAGGGCGGGCAGCTTGCACACAATGATGGTCAGTCGCTTAAAAGTTAAAATCTATCCTAGTGAGTAGGTCCCCCAAAGGTTAAGACCACCAGAACTGGCACCTGACAAATGTCAAAGGATCATGTGGTGCAAGGAGCTGGCTCCATCTAAACTGGAATAGTATCAATAGGTAGTGTGAAAGCACCTACAAGTTTACTGGTAGAGCTCTAGCCCAATAAGGGAAAGAGGCTACTGTTGTGTGGTTAGTCCTGGAGAAAAGAATAACTTACAGAGAATGCTGGAAATACTCAGCAGATCAGGCAGCATCTGCGGCAAGAGCAACAGAGTTAATGGGCTGGATTTCTTGTTTTTTGCGTTTTCGAGCCTTTCTGGGCTCAATTCGCGGTGGAGCAAAAAATTTAGCGCCAGAATAACATTGGCGCCAGAGCAAGGAACTTTCGCCAAATGAAAGTTCACGAGGACCATTAGCGTTACACCACACACACTGTTTGCCGGAGCCGAAAGTTCCGGTGTTGGCGCAATCTGCCGTTTTGCGTACGCGCTTTTCTTCCTTGCGCTTCCACCTTGTGGTTTCCTATTGCAAATGCTATTGCAGGGCATGGCCACTTCCTGCTTGCGCATGCGCAGCACAACCAGGGGTGAATCTACCATTTCACATTTTGAAATTGATCATGGAGGAGGATGAGGGAAGACAGTGTACCAGGCGATTTGGCCACAAGGCTAATGAAGCTTTAGTGGGGGCTGTGGAACGGAGTTGCATCTTCGGGGTGGTTCTAGACCACTGCCATCTATATTCAAGAAAATTTGGAGAAACATCGCACAGGAGGTCTCTGCCTTGGACACTGTTGTGAGGAATGGCACACACTGCCATAAGAAATTTAATGATCTCACCAGGGTCGTCAAGAGTGAAAAGCATTTTCATTCATGTACTCCTTCATTATTTCAAGGATAAATCTGACAAACTATTTGTTCTCATGCTGTTGGTGCCTCTCAACACTCTGTGGGTTTCCTCCTAAAATGCATGACACATAGGTAGGCTTAATTCGGCATCATATTTGCCATGAATGATCTTTACACATTATTAAGATTGCTTTCTTAGATCTCTTAAGATGGCTCCCCATTTCGATGTCCTCCTGCTGATGAAACATAGAAACATAGATACATAGAAAATAGGTGCAGAAGTAGGACATTCGGCCCTTCGAGCCTGCACCACCATTCAATAAGATCATAGCTGATCATTCACCTCAGTACCCCTTTCCTACTTTCTCTCCATACCCCTTGATCCCTTTAGCCATAAGGGCCATATCTAACTCCCTCTTGAATATATCCAATGAACTGGCAGGGAATTTCACAGGTTAACAACTCTTGAGTGAAGATGCCCTCTCATCCTTCTAAATTCCAGTGTATAAAGGCGCAGTTGATCCAATCTCTCCTCATATGTCAGTCCAGCCATCCCTGGAATCAGTCTGGTGAAACTTCGTTGCACTCCCTCAATAGCAAGAACGTCCTTCCTCAGATTAGGAGACCAAAACTGAACACAATTGCAGTAAGATCTCCCTGTTCCTATACTCAAATACTCTAGCTATGAAGGCCAACATGCCATTTGCCTTCATCACTGCCTGCTGTACCTGCATGCCAACTTTCAATGACTTATTTACCATGACGCCCAGGACTTGTTGCACCTCTCCTTATCCTAATCTGCTGCCATTCAGATAATATTCTGCCTTTGTGTTTTTGCCATCAAAGTGGATAACCTCACATTTATCCACATTATACTGCATCTGCCATGCAGTTGCCCACTCACCTAACCTGTCCAAGTCACCCTGCAGCCTCTTAGCATCCTCCTCACAGCTCACACCGCCACCCAGTTTAGTGTCATGATTTAGACGAGGGGATTAAATGTAGTATCTCCAAATTTGCGGATGACACTAAGGTCAGCCCGTCGGCAACTGAGTGGCTCCAGGGATATGGGAGGTGGTGTAATTCCTCCGGATGACAGCATTCCGTCTCCCCACACTCAGTCGCCAACCAAGCATCAGCGACGGTTGTTACCCAAACCACCTGTGACTGGCGACACCGTTGAAGAGGCTAGCCAGTCAGAAGCTGGGCCTTCCACGACACGAGCTGTTCGAGGTCATCCCCAGATGCTGTCTCCATTGTCTCTCCCGCCCCCCCCCCCCCCCCCCGCAATACAGCAGCGCTCTGGCAGCCTTACTGCACACCCTGGTGCCACTTTGATGAGGAGTAGCAGGCAAGGGAGAGCGATGAAGGGAGGGGAGGCAAAAGATGGTGGGAAAAAATAGTGGGGCGGCAGGATTTGATTTAATTATCGCATTGCTGAATTATGTTCTTGATGCTGGATGCAGCTTATTTATGTTACAGCATCAAACTGCTGCATTATGTTCTTGATGCTGGATTATGTTCTGATAATGTTCTTGAATTATCACAGTGCTGGATGCAGCTCATTTATTTTATTTTATTTAAGTATCACAATGAAGGTTCATCATAGGCAGTCCCTCAAAATCGAGGAAGACTTGCTTCCACTCTAAAAATGAGTTCTCAGGTGACTGTACAGTCCAATATGGGAGTTACAGTCTCTGTCACAGGTGGGAGAGACAGTGGTTGGAGGAAAGGGTGGGTGGGGAGTCTGGTTTGCCGCACGCTCCTTCCGCTGCCTGCGTTTGGTTTCCGCATGCTCTCAGCGACGAGACTCGAGGTGCTCAGCGCCCTCCCGGATGCTCTTCCTCCACTTAGGACGGTCTTTGGCCAGGGATTCCCAGGTGTCGGTGGGGATGTTACACTTTATCAAGGAGGCTTTGAGGGTGTCCTTGAAATGTTTCCTCTGCCCACCTGGGGATCACTTACCATGTAGGAGTTCCGAGTAGAGTGCTTGCTTTGGGAGTCTTGTGTCGGGCACGTGGACAATGTGGCCCGCCCAACGGAGCTGGTTGAGCTGGTCAAGATCCTGCAAATCCCCTGGGAGGATAGACACACCAACGTCAGTGTTGTCGATCAGGCCAACATCCCCAGCATCAAAGAATGAAAGTTACAAAGTTTCAATAAATGTTTTTGTTCACCTCAGCATTCCTGTGTAGTATCTAATTTGCAGAATAAGAGGGGGAATAGTCAACATGGAGGGATAGAGTGGCCAGGCCATGCTCAAACCTGCCGTTCACTCTTCAAGCAAAGCTTTCAATTATGAGCTGCCGATGTAAAGCTTTTGCAGTAGCACAATTTCCATGATGCTTCCTCTGTTGTTGTGGTGGTGGTGGTGGTGGCAGCATGGGTTCCTCATCCTCATCCTCCTCCTCCCCTTTCTCCTGAGGTGGTCCCGCAATCCCCATTGGCAATTCCTGTCCCCTCATGATGGCTAAGTTGTGTAGCTTGCAGCACACCAGAATGAACTTAGAGATTTGCTGAGGGGAGTATTGTAGGCAAACTCCAGAGTGGTCCAGGCATCGGAAACACTGCTTCAGCCCTCCAATTGTCTGTTCGACAATGTTGCATGTGGCTGCATGGTCTTATTATAGCAAAGCTCGGCTTCTGTCTGAGGGTTCCGGAGAGGGTCATGAGCCAAGTGGTGAAGCCGTAACCTTTGTCCCCAAGCATCCAGCTCTGGCCACGCAAGATGAAAGCATCATGGATAATCCCTGGATATTGGGCATTGACTGCCATGATGCGTTGAGTATGGTCACAGATGATCTGTACGTTCAAGGAGTGAAATCTCTTTCAGTTTCAGAAAACCTCTATTCTCTAAAGGTGCTCGCAGGGCAATGTGCGTAGAGTCTACAGTACCCTGAACCTTACGGAAGCCAGCAAATCAACCAAAGCCTACAGCCCTCTCATTTTGGGTTTTCCTGATCATTGGGAAGCTTATGAAGTCCATCCTGCGTGCATACAGTGCATTAGTCACTTGGCGAATGGAGCAATGCCTAACATGCTGTGAGATGGTGCTGATGCGAGGGCACATATAAGATAAATGAGGGGGCCCAACAAGGTGGATGCAGAAAGGATATTTCCACTCACAGGAGAAAATAAGGGGCTGATTTTCATCAAGGCCTGCACCCACTCAAGTGTCACACAAATCTGGGAGCTCGGTGGGCGGGAGCTCAGTTGCACCACTCGGCCGTCCGCTGACGTCAGCAGGCGGTTCCCGGCGGTTCTCCCCTCCCGCTTGCTCCAGGCCACCCCGAAGGTGGCACTGGGCGGATCTTCAGGAGGAATGTTGGTGGCTGTGGGCGGTGAGTGATGAATTTCGGCCCCTAAAACTAGGGGACATAGTCTCAGAATAAGGGGCCGTCCATTTAAAACTGAGATGAGGAGGAATTTCTTCTCTCAGAAGGTTGTAAATCTATGGAATTCTCTCCCCCCAGAGAGTTGTGGAGGCTGCGTCATTGAATATATTTAAGGCGGAGATAATCAGATTTTTGAGCGATAATAGGGAATAAACAGTTTGGGGGAACGGGCAGGGAAGTGAAGCTGAGTCCAAGATCAGATCAGCCCTGATCTTATTAAATGGCGGAGCAGGCTCCTATTTCTACTCCTGCTCCTATTTCTAATGTTCTTATGATGCCTGGAAGGAGCCGGAGGCATAGAAGGCAAGTGCCACAGTCACCTTCACCTCGATGAGCAGTGCAGTCCTGTTGCCGCTGGTAGGCTGTAGGTCTGCCTGTAGGAGCTGGCATAGCTCTGTCAGCACTTCTTTTCGGAAGCGCAGCCTTCTAACGCACTGTGCCTCAGAAATCTGGAGGTATGAGCGATGTTCCCTGTAAACTCATGGGGGGTAAAGCCTCCCCATACGTCTGTGACCTCTTCGATTATGTTGCAAATGATCAACAATAAGCCTTCCTCCAGCTTGAAGCCATATGGCAATTGCAGCCAGGTTGAACGGCTCCTGACCTTAGCATGACACCCATCTTTTAAAATGTCCTTAATTGTCCTTTATAAAACAAACTAGAAACTCACATAAACTTCACAATCAAAAGTATGCAATAACGCAGCGTTCTTCTCCCAATCCTTTTAATCACAACTGCGACGTTCTCCTTCGCTGTCAACATGTCGCCGTCAGCGCCTGGTGCGCCCTGGGTCTGTCTGGCTTTTCTGGGCGAGTTCTCGGGCGGACGCTAAATCAGATGAAAAGATCGAAAGTTCCGCCCGGGCGCCAGCGCAGCGATGCACGACGATTTACGTCATCCCAACGGTTAAGACAGCGATGGGGCGGTAAATTTTAGCGGCACCGCAAAACCATGGCCGAAAGTTCCGCCCAGGCGCAAAATCTTGTACGCCTCATTTCGCGCCGAAAAAAACATTTTTGCGCCCCGCCGAGGCACTAAATGTGGCGCAAATTAAACCAAAATCCATGTTTCAGGTCAATGACCTTTTGTCAGAACAGGAAGAAGTTGGAGAAAAGAAAAGTTGGAAGATTACAGAATCATAGAATGAGACAGCACAAAGGAGGCCATTCGTCTCATCATGCCTGTTATGGCTCTTTAAAAAAGCTATGCAATTATTTCTACTCCCCAACTCTTTTCGCATAATCCTGCAAATTTTCTCCATCAAGTATTTATCCCATTCACTTTTGAAAGTTATTATTGAATTTGCTTCCACTACCCTTTTAGGCAGTGCACTCCAGATCATAACAACTCGTTGTGTAAAAAAAAATGTCTCCTCAGCTCGCCTATGGTTCTTTTGTCAATTATCGTAAAACTAGTACACATAATTTTTTTTATATATTAGTTCCTGGGATGTGGGCGTCGCTGGCAACTGAGGAAGGACGATCTTGCTATTGAGGGAGTGAAGTGAAGGTTCATCAGACTGATTCCAGGGATGGCTGAACTGTCATATGAGGAGAGACTGGATCAATTGGGCCTTTATTCACTGGAGTTTAGAAGGATGAGAGGGAATCTCATAGAAACGTATAAGATTCTGATGGGACTGGACAGGTTAGATGCGGGAAGAATGTTTCCAATGTTGGGGAAGTCCAGAACCAGGGGACATAGTCTTAGAATAAGGGGTAGGCCATTTAGGACTGAGATGAGGAGAAACTTCTTCACTCAGAGAGTTGTTAACCTGTGGAATTCCCTACCGCAGAGAGTTGTTGATGCCAGATCATTGGATATACTCAAGAGGGAGTTAGATATGGCCCTTACGGCTAAGGGGATCAAGAGGTATGGAGAGAAGGCAGGAAAGGGGTACTGAGGGAATGATCAGCCATGATCTTATTGAATGGCAGTGCAGGCTCAAAGGGCCGAATGGCCTACTCCTGCACCTATTTTCTATGTTTCTATGTTTCTATGCTGGCGTTTATTGCCCATCCCTAATTGCTCTTGAGAAGGCCATAGTGAGCCACCTTCTTGAATCGATGCAGTCCTTGTGGTGAACGTACTTCCACAGTGCTGTTACGGAGGGAGTTCTAGGAGTTTGACGCAGTGACGATGAAGGAACGGCGATATATTTCCAAGTCAGGATGGTTTGTAACTTGGAGGGGAATTTGCAAGTAATGGTGCTCCCAAGTGCCTACTGCCCTTGTCCTTCCAGGTGATAAAGGTCACGGGTTTGGGAGGTGCTGCTGCAGAAGCTGTGGCAGGTCGCTGCAGTACATCTTATAGATGGTACATACTGCAGCCATGGTACGCCGATGGTGGAGAGAGTAAATGTTTTTGGTGGTGACCAGCATGCCGATCAAGCGAGCTTCTTTGTCCTGGAAGGTGTTGAGCTTCTTGAATTTGGTATTGGAGCTGCACTCAACCAGGCAAGTGGAGAGTATTCCATCACACTCCTGACTTGTGCCTTGTAGATGGTGGAAAGAAGTTGAGGAGTCAGAAGGTGAGACATTTGCCACACAATACCCAACCTCTGACCTGCTCTTGTAGACACAATATTTATGTAGCTGATCCAGTTATGTTTCTGGTCAATGGTGACTCCCAGTTTGTTGATGGTGGGGGATTTACATAAGAACATAAGAATTAGGAACAGGAGTAGGCCATCTAGCCCCTCGAGCCTGCTCCACCATTGAAAAAGATCATGGCTGATCTGGCCGTGGACTCAGCTCCACTTACCTGCCCGCTCCCCATAACCCTTAATTCCCTTATTGGTTAAAAATCTATCTGTGATTTGAATACATTCAATGAGCTAGCCACAACTGCTTCCTTGGGCAGAGAATTCCACAGATTCACAACCCTCTGGGAGAAGAAATTCCTTCTCAACTCGGTTTTAAATTGGCTCCCCCGTATTTTGAGGCTGTGCCCCCTAGTTCTAGTCTCCCCTACCAGTGGAAACAATCTCTCTGCCTCTATCTTGTCGATCCCTTTCATTATTTTAAATGTTTCTATAAGATCACCCCTCATCCTTCTGAACTCCAATGAGTAAAGACCCAGTCTACGCAATCTATCATCATAAGGTAACCCACTCATATCCGGAATCAGTCTAGTGAATCGTCTCTGTATCCCCTCCAAGGCTAGTATATCCTTCCTTAAGTAAGGTGACCAAAACTGCACGCAGTACTCCAGGTGCGGCCTCACCAATACCCTGTACAGTTGCAGCAGGACCTCCCTGCTTTTGTACTCCATCCCTCTCGCAATGAAGGCCAACATTCCATTCGCCTTCCTGATTACCTGCTGCACCTGCAAACTAACTTTTTGGGATTCATGCACAAGGATCCCCAGGTCCCTCTGCACCGCAGCATGTTGTAATTTCTCCCCATTCAAATAATATTCCCTTTTACTGTTTTTTTTTCCAAGGTGGATGACCTCACATTTTCCGACATTGTATTCCATCTGCCAAACCTTAGCCCATTCGCTTAATTTATCTAAATCTCTTTGCAGCCTCTCTGTGTCCTCTACACAACCCGCTTTCCCACTAATCTTTGTGTCATCTGCAAATTTTGTTACAGTACACTCTATCCCCTCTTCCAGGTCATCTATGTATATTGTAAACAGTTGTGGTCCCAGCACCGATCCCTGTGGCACATCACTAACCACCGAGTTCCAACCCGAAAAAGACCCATTTATCCTGACTCTCTGCTTTCCGTTCGCCAGCCAATTTTCGATCCATGCTCATACATTTCCTCTGACTCCGCATACCTTTATCTTCTGCAGTAACCTTTTGTGTGGCACCTTATCGAATGCCTTTTGGAAATCTAAATACACCACATCCATCGGTACACCTCTATCCACCATGCTCGTTATATCCTCAAAGAATTCTAGTAAATTAGTTAAACATGATTTCCCCTTCATGAATCCATGTTGCGTCTGCTTTTGGCGATGGAATTGCCGTTGAATGTTAAGGGACAGTAGTTAGACTCTTGCTTGTTGGAGATGGTCATTGCCTGGCACATGTGTGGCGCAAGTGTTCCTTGCCATTTATGAGTCCAAGCTTGAATCCTGTCCAGGTCTTGCTGCATGTGGGCATGGACTGCTTCATTTTCTGGGGAGCTGTGAATGGAACGGAACACTATGCAATCATCAGCGAACATCCCCACTTCTGACCTAATGATGGAGCGAAGGTCATTGATGAAGCAGCTAAAAATGGTTGGGCCTAGGACACTGCCCTGAGGAACTCCTGCAGCGATGTCCTGTGGCTGAGATGATTGTCCTCCAACAACCACAACCATCTTCCTTTGTGGTAGGTATGACTCCAGCCAGTGGAGAGTTTTCTCCCTGATTCCTATTGACTTCAGTTTTATTAGGGCTCCTTGATGCCACATTCAGTCAGATGCTGCCTTGATTTCAAGGGCAGTCACTCACCCCTCACCTCTGGAATTCATCTCTTTTGTCCATGTTTGGATCAAGGCTGTAAGGAGATCTGGAGCAGAATGGTCAGAACCCAAACTGAATATCGGTGAGCAGATTATTGGTGAGTTAGTGCCACTTGATAGCAATGTCGATGACACCTTCCATCACTTTGCTGGTGATTGAGAGTAGACTGATCGGGCGATATTTGGCCGGATTGGATTTGTTCTGCTTTTTGTGGACAGGTCATGCCTGGGCTGTTTTTCACATTGTTGGGTAGATGTCAGTGTTGTAGCTGTACTGGACCAGCTTGGCTCGAGGCGTGGTTAGTTCTGGATTGCAAGTCTTCAGCACAACAGCCGGGATGTTGTCAGGGCCCATAACCTTTGCTGTATGAAGTGCGCTCGGCCATTTCTTGATATCACATGGAGTGAATCGAATTGGCTGAAGATTGGCTTCTGCGATGGTGGGGACGTCAGGAGGAGCAAGACGCAGAACACACAGCTTGTTCAGAGGAGGAGGAGGAAGCTGAGGTGGAGATGGCACCAGCAATAGCACACATTGCTGCCCGGGAGGCCTGGGATGGCGTCATAATGGCCTGATTTACTGAACTTGGACCAGTGCACCCATATGGCTCCCAGATGCTGTACCAACTCTCTCTGGCCCACAACACCACAAAGCAGGCCTACAATGATCAACCATTCCTGTCACCAAAACCCCCATTGCTCAAGTTTAAGTAATGCCTCAGCATTCATTCCAAGTTGACAAAGCCACTACCCAGGTAGTCGGCAAAAATGGACAGGACTGACAAGTAGTGCAACGAAATACATATATGTGCATCATAAATAATCGCTGGAGAAATACTTCCAACGATGTCTCCGCAAGATCCTACAAATCCCCTGGGAGGACAGATGCACCAACATTAGCGTCCTCGTCCAGGCCAACATCCCCAACATTGAAGCACTGACCACACTTAATCAGCTCCACTGGGCAGGCCACATAGTTCCCATGCCAGACACGAGACTCCCAAAGCAAGCGCTCTACTCGGAACTCGTCCATGGCAAATGAGCCAAAGGTAGGCAGAGGAAACATTACAAGGACATCCTCAAAGCCTCCCTGATAAAGTGCAACATCCCCACTGACACCTGGGAGGCCCTGGCCAAAGACCGCCCTAAGTGGAGGAAGTGCATCTGGGAGGGCGCTGAGCTCCTCGAGTATCGTCGCCGAGAGCATGCAGAAATCAAGCGCACGCAGCGGAAGAAGCTTGCGGCAAACCAGGCTCGCCGCCTACCCTTCCATTCAACCACTGTGACAGAGACTGTGGTTCTCGTATTGGACTGTACAGCCACCTAAGAAGTCATGCTAAGAGTGGAAGCAAGTCTTCCTCGATTCCGAGGGACTGCCTATGATGATGATGAAATAAAACTGAAACTTAACTAACATTTTGTTAAACACCCATGTGCATACCCTTGTGCATCTACGATTGTGTCTTTTTTCTTTTCCGACTGCAACCCCTGTGGCTTTAGCAGAGGTAGAGGCAAGCTGCTCAACTCCCTGCTGCGACAGCTTCAACACTTTTGGGAGATGTCCTCTGGGTATTGGAGCCTGTGAGAACCTCGCCAAAGGCTGCTCCTCCTGCAACTGTGCAGTGGCAGACTCCGCCATCGGGATCGGAAGAAGCATCTGAGCTCTGACTGATGGGGAGGCAAAGAGGGAGAAGTGGGCAGCACTTTGAGAAGAGCCCCCCCTTCCATGTCCCCTCTCACCATCATCCCTCTCATGGACCACCCACACTTCCCTGCTAGTAAGGAACTGTAGAGTACCTTGCTGCACATCAGTGGGGCGATAAATGCCCAAGTCTAATTTGGTATCCTTCCTCGAAATGAGGTCAATGAGTGACTGCAATCTGTTGTTCACAGCAAGCATGTTCTGGGTGGACTGCCGCATTTGCTGCTCCATGCAGGTGGCCATCCTTTCCGTGGAACAGCACATTGTCGCCATCGCCTGCGAGATGGTGGTGCTCATGCTGGAGATGTACTCTGTGCAGTCGCGCACATCATGGTTGCAAAAGCTGCCAGAGCCTCACACATTTGTTGCTGCTCCTCCAAGATCACCCTCCTCTTTCTCGACAGCCCCTGAGGTTCAGCATTTGCATCCAGCTGAGCAAAGCTGGGAGCATCTGTGCTCTCTGGCAAGGATTCTCCAGTGCTGTCCCTGCCTCCACCATCTGCTCTTGCTCACTTATGAGCTGTGAGGCACTGGGTGACAACACTATGTCTAGATGGACCCACCGAGGCGCACGTTTCTACGTTGGTGCTGGGTGTGCATGGATCTGGTGACAGTGCACCCTCAGAGACTGGTGGACCTGTGGGACTGTAAAGAGATGAATTAGAAGACTTATGATAAGAATGTGTAATGTTACCATTATGCACTTGATGACATTTTACTGGCTGACATCAAGTCACCATGACTGTGTACGCCTTGTGGCTTTCTGATATTTAATTCTGTCACCAGATTGCTGGGAGGCTCCCCTTTCTCTGTCTCCCACTGCCAGCAGCTCTGTAACTCCAGTGATTTGCAGCGCCCCCTCTGCTGGAATCAAGTTGGTGTACATTGGAGGGCCACCTCCACTTCTCTACCTCTCCCTATTGTTGTGGACTCTCTTGTTCTGCAAGGAGGGACAGAAGAGAACTTTGAGTGAAAGTGATGGAATGAATGTAAGGAATGGATGGGCTACATCAGTAGAGGGTGACTATCAGGAAGTGGTGTGACATCCTTCTGTGGTGTTACTTTCTGCTGAGGCACTAAAGTATGGCAGAGAGGCACTGTTGGCGTGGATACATGAGCTCATCTCTCTCATCTGGAGGGAGAAGAGCATGCCTGGAGATCTCAGAGATGCAGTGATCGTGGCCATCTTTAAAAAAGGGGAAAAGTCCGACTGCGGCAACTACAGAGGAATCTCCCTGCTATCAGCCACTGGGAAAGTTGTCGCTAGAGTCCTCCTTAACCGTCTTCTCCCTGTGGCTGAGGAGCCCCTCCCAGAGTCACATTGTGGATTTTGTCCCCTATGGGGCACAACGGACATGATCTTTGCAGCGCGACAGCTACAGGAAAAATGCAGGCAGCAGCGCCAGCCCTTATACATGGCCTTCTTCGACCTTACAAAGGCCTTTGGCACTGTCAACAGCGAGGGTCTATGGAGCGTCCTCCTCCGTTTCGGATGCCCCCAAAAGTTCGTCAACATCCTCCGCCTGCTCCACGATAACATGCAGGTCGTGATCCTTAACAACAGATCCATTACAGACACAATCCACGTCCGGACCGGAGTCAAACAGGGCTGCGTCATCGCCCCAACTCGCTTCTCAATCTTCCTCGCTGCCATGCTCCACCTCACAGTCAACAAGCTCCCCGCTGGGGTGGAACTAAACTACAGAACCAGTGGGAAGTTGTTCAACCTTCGCCGTCTCCAGGCCAGGTCCAAGACCACCCCAACGTCTGTCGTCGAGCTACAGCAAGCGGACGACGCCTGCGTCTGAGCACATTCAGAGGCTGAATTCCAGGACATAGTCGATGTATTTACTGAGGCATACGAAAGCATGAGCCTTACGCTAAACATCTGTAAGACAAAGGTCCTCCACCATGAAGGAGTTCTGAGTAGAGCGCTTGCTTTTGGAGTCTCATATCTGGCATGCGGACAATGTGGCCTGTCAGCGGAGCTGATCAAGTGTGGTCAGTGCTTCAAAGCTGGGGATGTTGGCCTGGTCGAGGATGCTAATGTTGGTGCATCTGTCCTCCCAGCGGATTTATAGGATCTTACGGAGGCATCGTTGATGGTATTTCTCCAGCGACTTGAGGTGTCTACTGTACATGGTCCATGTCTCTGAGCCATACAGGAGGGTGGGTATTACTACAGCCCTGTAGACCATGAGCTTGGTGGCAGTTTTGAGAACCTGGTCTTTGAACACTCTTTTCCTCAGGCGGCCGAAGGCTGCCCTGGTGCACTGCAGGCGTTGTTGAATCTCCTCATCAATGTCTGCTTTGTTAATAAGAGGCTCCCGAGGTATGGGAAATGGTCCAGGGCCTCGCTGTAGATCTTGATGACTGGGGGGCAGTGCTGTGCAAACGAGCCAAAGGTGGACAGAGGAAACGTTACAAGGACACCCTCAAAGCCTCCCTGATAAACTGCAACATCCCTACCGACACCTGGGAGTCCCTGGCCAAAGACCGCCCTAAGCGGAGGAAGTGCATCCAGGAGGGCGCTGAGCACCTCGAGCCTCATCGCCGAATGCATGCAGAAAACAAGCGCAGGCAGCGGAAAGAATGTGAGGCAAACCTGTCCCACCCTCCCTTACCCTCAACGACTGTCTGTCCCATCTGTGGCAGGGACTGTGGCTCTCGTATTGGACTGTTCAACCATCTAAGGACTCATTCTAAGAGTGGAAGCAAGTCTTCTTCAATTCTGAGGGACTGCCTATGATGATGATGACTTCTTACGATTGCATTAGGATGAGGGTGAGTGTCAGTGGTGGCTAGTCGGATGGGGATGTGAGTAGTGCATAGAGAGGGAGGAATGGTTGTATCTTGCAAGGTAGGTTGTTGTGAGGATTGACGTGCAGGAGAAAGCTTGTGATGGCAGAATGATAAGGTTGGGGTGACACACACAGCAGGATATTGTTCAATGTCACATTGCACTGACCTCATGAGATCATTAAATCTTTTCTGGCAATGGATCCAGAACTGCCTTAATACATCCCTGCTGACCTCCTCTGCAATCTCCCGCCATGCCCTCTTGGTGTCTCTGGCTGCTCTTTTGCACCCATCCTCAGGGAACAGGACCTCCCTGCGTGCTCTGACTCCCTCGGCCAGGATTTCAAGGGAGGCATCACTGCATCTGGGTGCAGCTTTCTGCCGCTGTGACTCCATGTCTGCTTGGAACCACAAAAATCTCTGCAATATCGACCAATTGCCACTGCTTCCAACCACCTTTATGTATCCTCAGTCGACCCGCTCCATTTCATTGGGCCGGCAAACCCACATGACTGTTTCAATTGATGTAAGTGAGTTAAACACATAGTGCAGACGCGCTGTTGAAAACTTCAGGATGGTGACCCGTTATGCAGCCTGCACACACCCGCCTCAACCCATCGGTAAATGTCCTGATGACTGCGCCTCACCGGAAGTCAGCGCTCAAAAGCCTGTCAAAACTTTGTGGGCAGCTGTAAGCGATTTGAACGGTGAGCATCGTTCCTTCGCAGCTGACCGCAAAATCCGGGCCATATTGGCGTGATAAAGACATGCTTATTACTTGGAAGCTAGTAAGTTTATTTCCTAACTTGCCACAACTCGAAAGTAACTATTCTCTGACTAGCTGATCGGATGTTTGACATACTGTGATTTAATTCTCTGCATTGAAAATTTTGCATTTTTATGTTTCAAATGTGTTTTATATTTGTATCTATTTTTGAAAAACCAGTACATGTAGGATAGGAATATTCCTTTACAAGTATGAAGGACTCATAAAAACATGAGTGAAAAAATGCTTGAAACGCACAATAATCACTGAGTTAGTCCTCTTAGTCCATAAGGACGCATACTTTTAGAATGGCTTGGAATTCTGGAATGCTGTTTAAGGTTGACAACCATTACGACTGTGTCCTATGAGCACAATTCTATGCCAAATTACAGGATGTACAGCTGATAAATATTATAAGCAAAGCAAGACCCTTCAGTAGTAGCGCAGAAACCTAGATAATATACAATAGCCCTTAAAAGATGATTAAGTTACAACATATAAAATCCTATCCTCTACCATTAAAATATAAGAATGTGGGACATTGGCAGGAACTACAGTCAGTTGGCTGTCTAATCAGATTATAAAATGTAACAACTACTAATAAGTCATAATGCATAAATATGAACTGTCTTCTGCACTCACTCATCTGAATCATTCCTTTCTTTCTGCAATAAAATTAATCAAAGGCACTAAATAATTAATTTTCAATTGTACATTACAAATTAAGTTTTTTTTTAATAAAATAGATATTTTAATACATCATATATTAATGTTATCCTCATGTGCATTTTTCCACAACTAATAATATAAAAAAATAATTTTAATGTCTTAGAATATATGTTGTATGAACAGAAGACAGTATAGCCAGCAGTTTGATAGCAGTTTTATTCCATTCCATGTAATAGTTCTACACAGTGAAGTAGTGGCAATTTTAGAAGTGGATATCGAAGAAGATTTATTTTATGGAGGAGGGGAAGATGGAAGCGTGATTCATTAACTTAGGTGGCAGCCCATCTAACGTTACATGACTATCAATCAACTTATCTTTAGCCTCATCTGTGAAATCTCAGTGCAATTTTGATACTTCATCCACTTGGCGATACTGCAACAATCGCTTCTCTGGAAACCACCAGTCATGTTAGCATTGGTGAGTAAAGGTAACTTCTCTTAGTCTTTTAGAAGCACAGAAAACATAACCAATACCAAAATAAAACCTGCCACCATACTGCACAGATCAGAAAGAAGCAGAAGTTTTGACCACCAAAACTAGGGGGCACAGCCTCAAAATACGGGGGAGCCAATTTAAAACCGAGTTGGGAAGGAATTTCTTCTCCCAGAGGGTTGTGAATCTGTGGAATTCTCTGTCCAAGGAAGCAGTTGAGGCTAGCTCATTGAATGTATTCAAGTCACAGATAGATAGATTTTTAACTAATAAGGGAATTAAGGGTTATGGGGACGGGCGGGTAAGTGGAGCTGAGTCCACGGCCAGATCAGCCATGATCTTGTTGAATGGCGGAGCAGGCTCGAGGGGCTAGATGGCCCACTCCTGTTCCTAATTCTTATGTTCTTATGTTCTTATGTTCTAAAAAGAAATGACTTGCATTTATAATATAGCATCTTCCCTGAACTCAGGATATGTCAAAGCCCTTTGCAGCCAATTAATTACTTCTGAAGTGTAGTTACTGTTGTAATATAGGAATGCTTTAGAAGTAATCAATGTTCAAACAATGGATCACTCACACCATTTACAGTTATCTCAAGGATCTCATCTACCTCTCTCTACATTTTACTCCCTTTCATCAGTGTTCCAACTTGTGTAGCCAACAGTTGAATTAACACAGAGCATCATTTATAGTGCTCCATTGCCTATAAGAAAAAAGAACATATAGCATCTTTCATATTCTCAGATGTACTAAAGTGCTCTGTACTATTATTGCAAAATTTCTCTGCTTAGCTGCCCAGTTGTGTATCACACCACATCCTAACTCATCCAAGTCTAATACTGCCCAAACAGAAATAGACAGAAAACAAAATTAATACACACTCTGTGTGCTAAAAGCAAATTAAACCCCTCGGTTCTCCAAAGTGTTCCATAAAACAGTGTGGTATATTTAAGAGTTGCTACTTTTAGATATATATTGGTATTGAGGACTAAAAATTGAATTTGAACCAAATGGTTTCCAGTTAATGGACTTCAGTCCCAAACACACATCTGTGTCTAGGTGACTCTGTTTGAAAGTTCTATTCAAGGTATTGTAACGCCCCTCACATTGTTAGGAAAGAGCAGTACTTACTATTTGGTGTACATTTACTGAAAAGAAAGCATTACTGGATTTTCTTGCTGAATATCGACTTTGAATTGAGAACTGTGAATGAAAAAGGCTGTGAATGAAGATGTGAGTGCCTTCTTATTGAAATTTAACAGTTGTAACAATGCATGAATCAATTACAGTTAAATGTATTACGACCAAATAATAAAATGTAAAAAAATGCAAGAATTATTAAAGCATCTAAAATCATTTGCAATGTAAAATAAAGAAAATTCTAGCATTACATTCTCAATTTATTTTTGAAAAGTAGCAACCGTAGTATATGTTAAACCAGAAGCAGCATTGTTAGATAATTAGCATTGGAAAACATTTTACAGAAAGGGGCTGAAATTGGCCTTCAGCAGTAGAGTAAAGAGGCAATAATTGGCACTGTTTTACATACCACCGGACGAGGTGCAATAGTGACATTTTGTGCTGCCAACAAAGATTAATTTCACCCCCTATAGATGCGATTAAATTATGTAGAATTACATAGACTATACTGCATAGAAACAGACTATTTGGCCCAACTAGTTTGTGCTGGTGTTTATACTCCACACGAGTCTCCTTCCAATCCATCTACCTCATCTCAGCCTTTCAGCATATCTTTCTATTCCCTTGTCTCTCATAAGAACATAAGAACGTCAGAAATATGAACAGGAATATGCCATTTGGTCCCTCGAGCCTGCTCTGCCATTCAATAAGATCATGGCTGATCTGATCATGGGCTCAGCTCCACTTCCCTGCCCACTCACCATAACTCTTTTAATCCCTTATCGCTCAAAAATCTGTCTATAAGAACATTGGGCCCGAGTTTGGTGAAAGTTAAGTTCTGCCCAAATACCATCCAAAGGACTGCTAAGATCCTGACGGTACTTTGGGCGGAAGTTTCATGAAAAAATGTGGGAAAGACTACCAGGTGGCAAAAATGGGCCTTGCACACCGATTCTGGGCAGCAGCGGACAGTAGCTCCCATTCTGGGCAGCAAATGCTATCCTTGGCAAAGTACTGCTGAATATTGAGTCGGGCCCAGGGAAAGAGGAACTGATAAAATAAAAATATTTAAAACAAAAAAAATAACCACCAGAAATCCTTCAGACGACCCCATCGACCTAAATCCCTGCAAAAAAAATAAAGAAAAGAATGGACTAACCTTTTTCTGCAGGTCTTCATACTTACCGTTGAGGTCAGACCTGCCTCCACGCGGTGGTCTTTTTTCCTGCTGGAGCAGAGGATCGCCCGGACCAAACTGGCAACTCAGTGGGCGGGAGGACTCTTGTGGGCGTTACACGTCGGCGCACACCAGCACATGTCAGCGTAAGTACCCAGCGGTCTTCTCTCCCCGCCGACGGGAGGACTCCACCAAACTCGCTCGGCGGGAAGACTGCCCGGAATCCAGGGAGACTGCTGAGAAAACTCGGTGGGGGGCGGACGGTAAGTCCACCAATTTCGGGCCCATAGTTTCCTTTTGAAAGAATCTAAGCTATTTGCCTCAACCACTTCCTGTGATCGTGAGTTACACATTTTAACCATTCTATGAGTGAAGAATTTTATTCTTATTTCCCTATTGGATTTATTAGTAACTAGCTTGTATTTATGGTCCCGAGTTTTGGATTCTCCCACAAGTGAAAACATTATCTCCACATTGACCATGTCCAACCATTCATAAATTTAAAGACCTCTATCTGCTTTCTTCTAAGTCTTCTCTTTTCCAAAGTAATAAAGCGCCAACCTGTTCAATCTTTCCTGATTGCTGTAATCTCTCAGTTCTGATACCATATTTCCGCAAGTGCTTCTGTGTCCTTTTTATACTGTGGAGACCAGAACTGCGGTCCAATGCAAGTTTAACATAACTTCACTACTTTTAAATCTATACCACGAGAAATAAATCCAGTGTTTTGTTAGCATTATTAATTGTTCTGCTGACCTTCAGTGCTGCTTTTAATGATTTGTTCACATCCATCCCAAATCTCTTTGCTCTTCTACCCCATTCAGTTTATTATTTTCTAAGGTGTAGGTAATCTTTCTGTTTTTCCTACTAAAGTACATCGCCTCACCTTTATCTATGCTAAAGTTCATTTGCCACTTAACTGCCCAGTCTGCAAGTTTTCTAATGTCTTCTTGTATTAGGTTGCATTCTTCCTCACTGTTAGGTATACCCCGAATTTAGTATCATCTGCAAATTTTGATATTGATTTACATATTCTTAAGTCGAAATCATTAAGGTAAATTATGAATAACACTGACCCTTGTGGAACACCATTTTCTAACATCCTCCAATCTGATTAACTAACCTTTACCCCATCTCAGCTTTCTATTTTTTAGCCGATTTGCTATCCATTCAGCAATTTGTCCCCTGACTCCACGTGTCCTAACCTTTGTCATGAGCCGACGGTGTGGTACTTTATCAAAGGCCTTTCAGAAATTGAATAAGAAGGCACAGCAGTTGCAGTACGAACGGAAAATTGGGCAAATAGGTGTTAGGCAGGCTTTGCACCTAATTCCCACAGCCTGCAATTTGCTCTCTGGCAGCATTTTGTGCAAAGTGCCTGTGTCTGTTTCATGCCATAGCCTCATTCAGGTCCCAGAATGCATGCAGACACCGCTACAATTTTCTGCAGTTTTTCCTTCAAAACCTACCTAGCGCAAGGAAAACATTGTGTGCCCTTGAGCTCAAAGGGGACTGTACTTTGTGTGGATTTCTTTTTTGTAATATTTACAGTATTTTTTAATCACACTTTTATTGCAGATTTTTTCAATATTTTTTGAGTTTTTATTCTTATGTATTTTTTTGTGGGGGGAGGGGGCTATATTTACTCTGCTTTGCTCAATTGGTAGAGCCAGAGGTTGTAGTTTGAAGGCTGAGTATATAACCTGGACCGACAATTGGGTCACAGGATATACCCCAAGCATGTTCCCTGCACTTGTGCCAATATGTATAGGGAGAGTATTCTAAACATGGAAATGAGTTCTCCTCTTGAAATCACACAAGGTCAGATCTCTATGTTACTTGCACACCATACACACGATGTTGTGGTCCCAACAGAACCAAGACAGTATTGCATAACTGGTCCTGTTCTTTTAAGGATTTGGTTGTGAGTATGTTTAGCTCATGCTTTATTTTAGCATTTCAAGGGATGTCAGCTTTCCAATGATATTTTTCTGAATCCAATGTTCTTCTAGATATTAAACAACTGAAATTAAATTAGTACAACCAAACCTCAAGTTGGTCAAACCTGAATTGTTCGCAAAGAATTTGAGAGTTTGGAAGTTAACTTACAACTTCATGGGTATGTAGATTTCAGTGCCAAATTCTACATATCTACAAATGTCACCTCCATTGCCATTAGCTTCCATGGCCAATTTACACATTGATGCATTTTTTCTGCTACTTGCCTTAGCGTTTATGAACAGAGAAGATGAAAAGTACTGACATTTGTTTTTTTAATTACTACACATAAATGAGCACGATGGTGACCTGTGTACACAAGTATAACACTCACATATAGAGTCGTAGAATGATACAGCACAGAAGGAGACCATTTGGCCCATCGTGTCTGTGCCAACTCTTTGAAAGAGCTATTAAATTACTTCCAGTTCCCTGCCTTTTCCCCATAACACTGCAAGTTTTTCCCCCTCAAGTATTTATCTAATTCTCTTTTGAAAGTTATTATTGAATTGTTTTCACCACCCTTCCAGGTATTGCATTCCAGATCATAACAACTCACTGCGTAAAAAAATTCTTCTCATCTCAAAGATTTCTTCTTTTAAAATAAACTTTATTAGAACTTCAGTCCTATAGACCATCAAATGCAATACCTAAGATAAATGGGGAAAGATCATGGTGCAAGATGTAAGCACTGATTGGAGGAGAGAACAAGCAGATAAGAATATGGTCATACTTGGCCTCCACTTCGCTACAGTTACAACATGACTATGGCCTTCTGATGGACCTGGAAAGAGGAGAGAGGGATAAGGATTAGCAGATGCTGGCAAAGTTAAGCAGTAGTAGATGAGTAGCAGCGCTACTGTAGAGTATGTAAGGGAGAACGCTCAGTATTAGGAGAGGATGAAGGGGAGATACTAAGAGACCCTGCTGCACACATTCTCCAGACTCTCCATCTGCAACACCGTGGCCCTGCCCTCTGCAAATAATATCAATAGCAGCCTCCTCCATTGGCATAAGCACTTCATAGAGACAGACCTCCTAATGATCTTCTGATCTGCATTCTGTTCTGCACCAGTGAATCCTGCAGGAAGAGTGTGTTCTGTTATAGGGTTGGGAAAATGTGTGTGGCAGCTGAGGTTAGTGTGCATGCTCGGAAGGAGAAGAAAACAGTTGTGAGGAAAAGAGGGAAGTGGATGTGAGGGCAGTAGCAAGTCTTGAGTGTGCTGATGGCTGCAAAAGGAGGAGCAGGGAAGTGTGCTGTTGTTTTTGTATGAGCGGCATGGGAAGCAGTGGAGGAAAGGCTTGGTAGTGCTGGGGCTAAAGTAGTGCGGTGCAGGGTTGTGCAGAGTACGGAGATATGATTGGGAATCTTGGCAGCTCTGGCCAGGACACTTAATTTCTTGTAGCATTTCTGCCATATCCTGAAAGTGATATTGGGTGGCATTCACACAAGTGGTCACCTCTCGCCACTGGTGCTGTGCAATTTCCTGAGTACCGAGCTGCCAACACGTGAGAAAAGGGCTCCCTTCTTACTACCAATACCTCCACAGCACCCTCCACAAACCTGAGGGCCCTGGCTTCAACCATCTGCTCTAACAGTGATCAAATTGCTTCATTCATCCATGAAAATGTATTCTTCTCCTTTAAGAGATGGAGGCAGCCTTTAAATCACGTGATCCCTGCTGGATTTCACACCCTCCCAATGGGCGAGCTGCCAATAAATAGTATGAATCGCGCTGACATCTCACCCTTGATAGTAAAATGAGGGCCGATAACAAAAATAGTTTGGGCCACCCACCATTGCCACTGGGTAGATGTTGTAGCTGCCCGAGGCATCTGATACAAAGCAACATCAGCCCCTTTGTGTAAGATTTGAAAATATTTTTGTTTGAATCTAAATAATGACACTGACCTCAACTTCATCACATATACACAACAGAGAACACACTCATGGTCAAAGAAAAATGAAGTGGGAAATGTGGTTAGCATCTGGTAAAGTACTTATGCTCTTTTACATCAACTGATTTAGCAACATGCAATTTGTATCATTCAGATCTTTATATGAGACCAAGTTATTTATAGAATAATAGATACCTTGGCGTGATTAATAGGCAATAATCTAATTAAAGGGAGCAGGTGGAATCATAAACTGTGTGAGCAAAATCCTAAATATTTAGAATTATTTCTACTTCCTAAAAAGATGAAATCACTCCCAATATCAACAATATTAGAATTCAGCCTTGGCTCAGTGGTAGCTCTCTCACCTCTAAGTCAGAACATTATGGATTAAATCTCACTCCCGGGACATAAGCACAAATATCCAGGCTGATACTTCAGTGCAGTACGGAGGGAGTGGTTCACTATTGCCATCTTTCAGATGAGACATTAAACTGAGGTCTTGTCTAACCACTTAAATTGATGCAAAAGATCCTATCACTATTCAGAGAAGTGCATGTGAGTTCTCCAGGTGCCCTGGCCAACAGTTATCCCTCAACCGACATCAGCAAAGAATCAGATCATTTATCTCATTACTATTTCTGCATAAATTGGCTGCCATGTTTGCCTACATTATAACAGTGACCGCACTTTAAAACTATTGCATTGGCTGTGAAGCATTTTAGAACGTCTTTGTTAAGTATCGAATAACTCCACGAGGCTAAGTATGGTGAGTTAGTTCAGGCATGACCTTACTCCAGTTTAGTTATTCTCAAAGTGAAGATTCAACATGGCTGCCAACATTATATACACAGCTTGCACGTGTCTGCCAGTGACCATTAGGACTCCGACGGTCGCGCCCTCTGGTGGCAGATAAAACCCAGTTAACATACATAACATCATTCCCCCAAAGTCCTTGGTACAGGTTGTATTTACAAGTTGAGACGGTCCGGGGCCTTCCACTCCCTGGTTGATCTTCTCAGTTCGAACCCAAGCTTGGGTGTGTTAGTAGGACCCTTGCTGCATTGCAGAGCAGTCGGTCTGACAGGACTGTCGGGGATGGTAGGGACGTCTTCGTGAATGACACAAGGGTTAACTGATGGTTGGATGTGTATTGGTTGGTCGATGATGATGTCATCTTCAATTTGTTCTGGGTTGTCTGTGAATCGCAGTTTGTTTTGGTCGATGTGCCTCTTGCACATTTGGCCATTTAACAATTTGACTACAAACACCCTGTTCCCCTCCTTGGCTAAAACCGTGCCAGCAACCCACTTTGGACCATGACTATAATTCAGGATAAACACAGGGTCATGAACAGCAATGTCACGTGATAGGGCCGCGCAATCGCGGTATCATTGCTGCCGTTGCCTTCTGGTTTCGATGTGATCATTGAGATCCGGGTGTACAAGGGAGAGCCTGGTTTTGAGACCTCACTTCATTAACAACTCGGCAGGAGGGTCCCCGGTGAGCGAGTGGGGTCCCGTCCGGTAACTGAGCAGAATGCGGGATAAGCGGGTCTGTAAGGAGTCGTGAATCACGCTTTTTAGGCTCTGCTTAATGGTTTGGACAGCCTGCTTCGCTTGACCGTTATTCACGGATTTGAAAGGGGCAGACATGACATGCTTGATGCCATTACGGGTCATAAACTCGTGGAACTCTGAACTGGTGAAACACGGTCCATATTCGCTGACAAGGACGTCGGGTAGGCCATGGGTGGTGAACATGGCCCGGAGGCTTTCAATAGTGGCTGTGAACGTGTAGGATGACATGATTATGCATTCAATCCATTTGGAGTAAGCGTCTACTACCACTAAAAACAGTTTGCCGAAAAAAGGGGCCGGCAAAGATTATGTGGATCCTAGACCATGATTTGGATGGCCATGACCACAGACTCAGCGGAGCCTCCACAGTTGCGTTACTCAGTTACATGCAAGTGTTGCACTGATGCACGCATGACTCCAAGTCTGAGTCAATGCTGGACCACCAAACGTGAGACCTGGCAATGGCCTTCGTCATGACAATGCTTGGGTGGGTACTGTGTAAATCTCGCACAAAAGTTTCCCTGCTTTTTTTTGGCATAACAACAAGATTACCCCATAACAGACAATCAGACTGAGTAGACAATTCATCTTTGCAGCAGCTATAAGGCTTAATTTCATCCTGCATTTCCCTGGGAATGACACACCAATTTCCATTTAGGAATGCCTTTTTACGCTTGACAGTACAGGATCCTGACTGGTCCAGGTCCTAATTTGGCGAGCCATGACGGGTGACCCCTCGCTCTTGAAGGCATCCATGACCAGCAGCAAGTCTGCGGGCTGTGGCATTTTCACCCCGGTTGTGGGCAATGGTAGCCGGCCGGCTAAGCGCATCATCAGTTTTCAGTGCCTGGTCTGTGGTGGATGACATAATCATAAGCGAATAATGTCAGTGCCCATCTTTGGATGTGGGAGGAGGCATTGGTGTTTATACCTTTGCTCTCAGAAAACAATGAAATGAGCAGCTTATGGTCTGTTTCAAGCTCAAACCGAAGCCCTAACCCCATATACGCATTCTAAAGCCTCTTTCTCGACCATATTATAGGCTCTTTCAGCCTTAGACAGACTTCTGGATACGTATGCAACTGGTTGGAGTTTGCCTGATACATTGGTTTGCTGGAGCACAGAACCAACTCCATATGATGAGGCGTTGCAGGCCAGAACTAACTGCTTACATGGGTCATAGTGTACCAGTAATTTATTGGAACATAGCAGGTTCCTGGCCTTCTCAAAGGCTCTGTCTTGAGATTTGCCCAAACCCATTCATTATCCTTTCTCAGCAACATGTGCAAGGGCTCTAGCAATATGCTCAACTAGGTAGAAAGTTACCAAAATAGTTGAGAAGACCCAGGAACGAACTCAGCTCCGTCACACTCTGGGGTCTGGGTGCATTCTTGATGGCCTCTGTCTTCGAGTCCGTAGGCCTGATGCCGTCTGCTGCAATCTTTCTTCGCAGGAATTCGACTTCGGGTGCCATGAAAACGCACTTGGAGTGTTTTAGCCTGAGTTCCACTCTGTCCAGACAACGTAGAACCTCTTCCAGATTGTGCAGATGTTCGGTGGCGTCGCGACCGGTGATCAGGATATCATCTTGTAACACGACGGTTCTCGGGACAGACTTCAGCAAACTCTTCATGTTTCTCTGAAATATGGCTGCCGCCGAGCGAATTCCTAAAGGGCGTCTGTGGTCTATAAACAGTCCTTTGTGCGTGTTGATGCACGTCGGTTTTTTTTCAACGATTCGACTAGCTCCTGTGTCATGTATCATGGATACTGGAACCCCATTTAATTTAAGATTGCAGCAGCCAGCAGCTTTCGAAAGATGACCTCGTGGCCAATGCCAAGCACGTAAAAGTCCCGCAGCATTTCCTCCAACGCAGCTCCGAAGTTGCACGGCCCAGCGAGACGTCTCAGGCCGGTGACAAATTCCGCCCCATCCTGGCCCTCGGAGCGATTGTGCATATAGAAACAATACCTCGCCATGATGATGCTTTCCTTCGGTTTAAAGTGGTTCCAAACCATCGTACACAATTTATCGTAAGTCTTTTCCATTGGTTGAGTCGGTGAGAGTAGATTCTTGATAAGGCCATACATTTTTGACCCACAAACGGTGAGGAGAACCGCCCTGCGCTTAATTGCATTATCAGTTCCTTCCAATCCGTTGGCTATGAAGTACTGGTCGAGGCAATCAGTGAAATCCTCCCAGTCTTCCCCTTCCATAAATCTCTCCAAAATTCCAACAGACGTGGTTGCGTGAAAGTTCGTATTTTTTAACTTGTCGCCAATTGTGAAGTATCGAATAACTCCACGAGGCTAAGTACGGTGAGTTAGTTCAGACATGACCTTACTGCAGTTTATTTATTCTCAAAGTGAGGATTCAACATGGCTGCCACCCTTACATACACGGCTTGCATCTATCTGCCAGTGACCATTAGGACTCTGACAGTCGTGCCCTTCGGTGGCAGGTAAAACCCAGATAACATACATAACAGTTTTGAGCACATAAGAGCTGCTGTATAAATGCAATTTTTTCATTAACGTATAGGGTCGACTTTCAACTTCTGCCGCATATTTTTTGCCTAAAGCTGTAATGAATCATCCCAGATTGGTTCTATTGCTTCCATAAGCCACACCAAAAGGTTATAACTCCACATATGTATTTTCTTTTAGTCAATGCAAGTATATTTTATTTAACAGGAAAACCATCTGGGAACTTTGTGATGAATAAATGTTAGTCTTTCATGGTTGAAGTGAGGTAGAATCCCTTGATATTGGGCCTCAGACCTCATTATACTGAAGATGATGCTGCGGGAGGAGGTTGGAGAGGTAAATGCAGCAAGTGGCAGGGTTGGGTGCATGGGGCTTAAGGAGGCAGACATTGGGGCTCGGGGTGGGGGGGGGGCAAAATTGGGTGGCTCGGTGAGGGAGAAATCGGGGGTCAGGGGTCGGCATCAGGAGGTTAGGCAGACATTGGGGGCCAGAGAACGGGACATCAGGGGTCGGTTATGCTTCTGGAGCATCGGGATGAGGGGTTTGGATTGCAATCGGTGGTTGAGGTGAAGAGAGATCAGAGGTCAGGAGGCCTAGAGTTTGGGACTGGGGGGAGGGATATCGGAGGTTGGGGATATTGGGGCTGGGAGGGGCGGCGATCGGAATAGTGATTGTAGTAAGTACTTACCTTTTCTTTATGTAGTCGATAATAAGGGCTGGTTTTCCATGAGAAAGCCAGTGCTGGGTAAACCAATGCTGCAGCGGGCACCTGAATCAGATGTTAGGTCCCCTTATTTGCCTCTGCAAAGAGCCTATCGCCAGCTGCAGGCATGGGTACGGGATGTCTCTTGTTTGGCCTTACTCAATACAGCAGGTGGCGCATTTCCAGTCAGAAGTGCGCACGCGCTTCCTGCCTGCCATTTTGGGGCTTTAGTAGGCCATGTAACACCTATAAAACGAGTGCTACATGACCCATTAAACCCCCATAGTTTTAGTGCATTATTGAAATCAATGAGATGACACAGTGAGACAAAAGAGCTACCAAAAAGCAGCAGTGAACTCCACTTCATCTATAAAGAATGAGCAGTCCTTGGGAAACTAGGAATAATGCAAGGAGCAGGAGAGTAGACAATCTTGAACTGCCAAGGAAACGGAGTTGGAGATAAATCACTACACTATAATGAAAATATACATATAGGAGGCAAAGGACTGGACCACCATGCAGATTTGATTCATAGCTTCCTAAACCACTATGGAGATTATACAGATTGGACATTTAACCTCCAGTCCACCCAAGAGATCAAATTTACACATTTTAGAAGACAATCTGGGATATTGGATGCATACATCCCACTAGACTCCTTGAAAGATCAAACAGATACATGCAGCACAAAGAAAAAAATCTAATTTATTAAAAGAAAGATTCTTTGAATAATAATTATAATAAATGATTCATTTGATTTCTGCTATATGTACTTACCTACATGATTGTATTATCCAGTTAAATTAATCTGAATTCATATGGTACACTATCACTCCTCGTCTCTCATGCAAGGAAGTCTGCCATTTGTTGTTAACCAACATGAAACTCCCATCAGCAGAAAAATGGAGAAATAATAAAAAACTGAAAAAGGTAAATCCTTAAGTCTGCAGCTATTTGTTAAAAAATACAAGTCTGCAGTGTGTTGTGAGATAGTAACACATCAGGGGGTTGAGATGATATTGTAAACTGTTCCAGCTTCATTCTTGCAGTTAATATATCATCTCAACTCCTTGATGTGTTACTGCCGCTTAACACATTGCAGACTGTGTGTTACCCTGTACATGTAATCTTTAAAGTATTTATCCATCACTAACTTTCAGATGTCAGCTTGGAAAGCCACATGGAGGCACTCTTGACTTTTGGCACATCAACAGCCAGCATGAAGTCACACATGAACAGCATGAGACAATATACTATTATACATGTATAAAATGGACAAAAAAACAGCAAAATGATGTAACATATAGGATTATTTTGAGTGAGATACATCAAAAAATGTTTGTGACTACAGGCTTCCATCAATTAATGTAATCAAAAAAGCTGAGAATTGAAAATAATGAAAATTCTTGATATGTCTGGATGGGAAAGGGTTAATTGCTTTTGCTAAAAAAAATGTGAAGTACTCGAAGGGGTTGATGAAAGCAGTGTTTACAGCTGATGAAGTTCAAAGAAAGTGTCTTGCTCTATATTTTTTTATATTTTAATATAATTGTAAAGTCAAAGAAGACAAAACAATGATCATGTTTTCCATTTACAGAGTTCTGGTTTGCAAAGCTGCATGCAATTCTTGATCTCCTCGTGGTTGCGATTTCACTCTCAGCAGGGCTTTTCTTTTGTAGATGCACATTTATATTTGCAAGATTTCAAGTACATTCCCTTTCTATCGGGTATCTATCACTCATTTACATTGAGATTTTAGAATGAGACATACATGAAATACATATTATTTAGGCTACAAGCTTGGCATAAATCATGGTTGATAGGATCAGGATTAGGCCATTCCATCCATCAAGCCTTCTCCACCATTTTGTTAGCTACAACAGCTCTTTAATACCAGTCCCTGCCCTCATAGGAACAGGAATAGGATGCTCTTTTTAGTCAGGATTAAAATTTGCTGTCATAATGACTGGCAATGTGTCTATACCGAAATGTAATTATTAAGGGGTTTTATTGTTGCTTTAACTATAAATAAAGTAAATGATAAATATTTGTCTATTTTATATATTATGAAATGGCTACTGATATCTACATGGATGATGGTTGGATCAAAACTTGTAGACTAAATAGTACAACTCCCACCCTATAGCCTTCCTGTCTAGTCAAAATTCAATGATATTCAACATAATGTGTTAATAATTTACTCCATCATTTACTTTCATTCAACATGATCCATCACACTCTGTGTCAAACCCAGATCATGTTATTATCAAATGTTTAGATTTAATATTTTTTCTAAAAGCATTTTGCTATCGATTTAATTTGATTAGTTTCTCTTGGAGAATAAAGCATCAGGGGAAGGGAATAAGATGAGCCCAACAATAAACAAAACATTTGTTTCTCAGGAAAATGCTTGTGACGACTACAACACAAATAAATATAATTCATAACAGAAAGAATTGGAATAAATAACATTTACTTGCCCAATTAAATAAACGAGTTACATAAAATAGAGCGGCAAGTGTTTTCAAAACAGATTAACAGAATCATTGTCAGTTAGTATATTTGGACAAAAAGAGGAAGAAAGAAAGTGAGTGGAGTGATGCTGCAGCTGGTGCAGATTTGAATTTGGAGAATGTGCCTGAAGGAGCAACTAGAGTTTGAAAGCCGTGCTAAGGAAGGGAAATGTGGTACTGTTGAGCCTATGGGAAAAGAAGTGTGAAGAGTATTTGTAGATCTAAGAGAGGGTGGGGGAACAAAGAAATTGGAAACTTTACACAGTCCATAGATCATTCCCTATGTCTAGCACAGAAGGGATTTATTCCTAAGTCTAGCCAAGCCATGTGCAGATAGGATTCTTGTGGAAGATTCCAGTCACAGATTGGAAGGATGTAACCTGGCGGACAAATTTCCAAACTAATTTGGAGTTTGTTCAGATCACATTTTCCCATTAACAATAGCTAGAAAAAATATATTTTTACTGCTACCAGTTTCTATTTTTTTCTCAAACTGCAACCAGAGTGCTATTGTCAGGGGTCTGGCAAAAGGTGGGGAGGTAATCCTACAACATTTTGACACAATTTATTTTATTTCCTTTGGCATTAACAACAGTGGAGCTCATTCCTGGCAGTAATGCTGGTACAGTCACCACCAGTTAAACAACCCAATGTTTAAATTGGGTAATTGTTTAAATCGGGCTAACCAATTTCCAATGCCATTATTGTCAATTAGAAAGTCATCGCTTACACCATGTTAAGTGTGCTAGCTATTTTGGGCAGAATCAGGTGTTCAATAAGTAGTTTGCACCTCATTAAAGTGTACTACCAACTAGATTATATGACAATAACCCAACCAGGCAGTTCAGGTACAGCTAGTCCAACCAGCTTTTTAAAATAGAACTTTAAAACTGCAGTTAACAGAAGTTGCCTGCCAGTGGCATGTTAACTGTTAGTCAGCTGAAATTGTTTGTCTTGATTAGGTGTCATCATCATCATCATCATAGGCAGTCCCTCGGAATCGAGGAAGACTTGCTTCCACTCCTAAAGTGAGTCCTTTGGTGGCTGAACAGGCTAATATGAGAGCCATAGACCCTGTCACAGGTGGGACAGACATTCATAGGGGGAAGGGGGAAGGGGGACTGATTTGCTGCACACTCCTTCCGCTGCCTGCGCCTGACCTCTTCACGCTCGTGCTGTTGAGATTTGAAGAGCTCAACGCCCTCCCGGATGCACTTTCTCCACCTAGGGCGGTCTTCAGCCAAGGACTTCCAGGTGTCAGTGGTGATGTCACACTTTACCAGGCAGGTTTTAAGGGTGTCCTTGTAAAGTTTTCACTGCCCACCTTTGGCATGTTTGCCGTGAAGGAGCTCCGCATAGAGCAATTGCTTAGGGAGTCTCGTGTCTTGCATGCGAACTATGTGGCCTGCCCAGCAAAGCTGATCGAGTGTGGTCAGTGCGTCAATGCTGGGGATGTTAGCCTGGGCGAGGACACTGATGTGGGTGTGCCTGTCCTCCCAGGGGATTTGTAAGATCTTGTGGAGACATCGTTGGTAATATTTCTCCAACGACTTGAGGTGTCTTCTGTACATCATCCATGCCTCTGATCCATACAGGAGGGCGGGTATTACTACAGCCCTGTAGACCATGAGCTTGGTGGTAGATTTGAGGGCCTGGTTTTCGAACACTCTTTTCCTCAGGTGGCCAAAGGCCGCACTGGCACACTGAAGGCGATGTTGAATCTCCGCATCAATGTCTGCCTTTGTTGATAATAGGCATGGGAAGTAGTCCATGTTGTCGAGGGCCACGCCGTGAATCTTGATCACTGGGGGACAGTGCTGTGTGGCAAGGACAAACATAGAAACATAGGCCCCAAGTTTCCACACGCGGCAAAACAGGCGCCCCTCCGAGCTGGGCGCCCGTTTTTCATGCCGAAAACCGCGCCTGAAAAAAAACGCGGTATTCTCGAGCGCCTTGCAGCTCGATGTCTGCTTGGCGCAGCGCACAGGGGGCGGAGCCTACCACTCGCGCCGATTTTGTAAGTAGGAGTGGGCGGGTACAATTTAAATGAGTTTTTTTGGTGCCGGCAACCCTGCGTGTGCGTGTTGGAGCGTTCGCGCACGCGCAGTCTGAAGTAAACATTGGCACTCGGCCATTTTAAAAAGTGCTGCAGAAAAAGTGAAAATTTGTTTATTGAACCCTTGCAAAGGCTTGTATTTTAATTTTCTTGATATTTCTGTATGTGAGCGAGTGCATTCTGTAATTAAAGATAGACTGTGATAAACGGGACACATGCACTTGTTTGAGACTATTCAAATTCTTTGTAGCTGTTCAATTTTTAACATTTTTTAATAAAACCACATTGCCCTTCCATGATCAGCACTGAGGCTTCTTGCAGCTTTCTCCCTCCCCCTGCCATCCGTCGGGCCTGACGGCAAACCGCTGCCTGAAAGGCCTGCCTGAAGCACTTTCACACAGGTAGGAACATGGTTTATTTAATCTTTTCTTTGCTTATAAATTTTTATTCAGGTTTGATTTATTTGTATAATATTTGTATAAGTATAACTAAGGATTTATTGTAGAATTTAATGACTTCACTTCCCCCCCCTCCCCCCCCCCCCACCTCGTTCCCGACGCCTAATTTGTAACCTGCGCCTGATTTTTTAATGTGTAGACAAGGTTTTTTCAAGCCTACAAAAATCTTCACTTGCTCTATTCTAAGTTAGTTTGGAGTACGTTTTCACTGTGGAAACTTTCAAATCAGGCGTCAGTGTCCGGACACGCCCCCTTTTGAAAAAATAATTCTGTTCAAAAGTGAAACTGTTCTACCTGACGAGAACGGCAGAAAACTTAAATGTGGAGAATTCCGATTTCTAAGATACTCCGTTCTCCACCAGTTGCTCCTAAAAATCAGGAGCAAATCATGTGGAAACTTGGGGCCCATAGAAAATAGGTGCAGAAGAAGGCCATTCGGCCCTTCGAGCCTGCACCGCCATTCAATGAGTTCATGGCTGAACATGCAACTTCAGTACCCCATTCCTGCTTTCTCGCCATACCCCTTGATCCCCCTAGTAGTAAGGACGACATCTAACTTCTTTTTGAATATATTTAGTGAATTGGCCTCAACAACTTTCTGTGGTAGAGAATTCCATAGGTTCACCACTCTCTGGGTGAAGACGTTTTTCCTCATCTCGGTCCTAAATGGCTTATCCCTTATCCTTAGACTGTGAACCCTGATTTTGGACTTCCCCAACATTGGGAACATTCTTCCTGCATCTAACCTGTCTAAACCCGTCAGAATTTTAAACGTTTCTATGAGATCCCCTCTCATTCTTCTGAACTCCAGTGAATACAAGCCCAGTTGATCCAGTTTTTCTTGATATGTCAGTCCCGCCATCCCGGGAATCATTCTGGTTGAACCTTCGATGCATCCCCCCCAATAGCAAGAATGTCCTTCCTCAAGTTAGGAGACCAAAACTGTACACAATACTCCAGGTGTGGCCTCACCAAGGCCCTGTACAACTGTAATAATACCTCCCTGCCCCTGTACTCAAATCCCCTCGCTATGAAGGCCAAACATGCCATTTGCTTTCTTAACCGCCTGCTGTACCTGCATGCCAACCTTCAATGACTGATGTACCATGACACCCAGGTCTCGTTGCACCTTCCCTTTTCCTAATCTGTCACCATTCAGATAATAGTCTGTCTCTCTGTTTTTACCACCAAAGTGGATAACCTCACATTTATCCACATTATACTTCATCTGCCATGCATTTGCCCACTCACCTAACCTATCCAAGTTGCTCTGCAGCCTCATAGCATCCTCCTCGCAGCTCACACTGCCACCCAACTTAGTGTCATCCACAAATTTGGAGATACTACATTTAATCCCCTCGTCTAAATCATTAATGTACAATGTAAACAGCTGGGGCTCCAGCACAGAACCTTGCGGTACCCCACGAGTCACTGCCTGCCATTCTGAAAAGTACCCACTTACTCCTACTCTTTGCTTCCTGTCTGCCAACCAGTTCTCAATCCACGACAGCACACTACCCCCAATCCCATGAGCTTTAACTTTGCACGTTAATCTTTTGTGTGGGACCTTGTCGAAAGCCTTCTGAAAGTCCAAATATACCACATCAACTGGTTCTCCCTTATCCACTCTACTGGAAACATCCTCAAAAAATTCCAGAAGATTTGTCAAGCATGATTTCCCTTTCACAAATCCATGCTGACTTGGACCTATCATGTCACCTCTTTCCAAATGCACTGCTATGACATCCTTAATAATTGATTCCATCATTTTACCCACCACCGATGTCAGGCTGACCGGTCTGTAATTCTCTGTTTTCTCTCTCCCTCCTTTTTTTAAAAAGTGGGGTTACATTGGCTAGCGGTGCAGGCTCGAAGGGCCGCATGGCCTACTCCTACACCTATTTTCTATTTTCTATGTTTACCCTCCACTCCATAGGAACTGATCCAGCGTCTATGGAATGTTGGAAAATGACAAACTGGTAGAGGACCTATGTCTTACGGATGTTAAGCATAAGGCCTATGCTTTCACATGCCTTGGTGAATACTATCGACTATATCCTAGAGTTTCAGCCTCAGAATGTGCACAAACGCAGGTGTCATCCGCGTATTGCAGCTCAATGACAGAGGTTGGGGTGATCTTGGACCTGGTCTGGAGGCGGCATAGATTAAACAGCTTCCCACTGGTTCTGTAGTTTAGTTCCACTCCAGCGGGGAGCTTGTTGACTGTGAGGTGGAGCATGCAGCGAGGAAGATTGAGAAGAGGGTTGGACCAATGACGCAGCCCTGTTTGACCCCGGTCCGGATTGGGTCTGTAAAGGAACCGCTGCTAAGGATCATGGCCTGCATGTCGTCATGGAGCAGGCGAAGGATGTTGATAAACTTTTGGGGCATCCAAAACGGAGGAGGACGCTCCATAAGCCCTCATGGTTGACAGTGTCAACGGCCTTTGTAAGATCAAAAAAGGTCATGTATAAGGGCTCGCGTTTCTCCCTGCATTTTTCGCGCTGCAAAGATCATGGCCATTGTGCCCCGTAGGTGTGCTGAGTCAACACTTGTAAATTGGGTGTAGCTCCTAAGGGTATAAAAGTCAACAGTTTTTCAGAGAGCAGAGTGATCTGCACAGAGATGGACAGACAGAAAGGAAAAGGAGGTGGGGTAGCTCTATTAATAAAAGACGAGATAGTCAGAAACGATATTGACTCAGAAGATCAAGATGTTGAATCAATTTGGGTGGAGATAAGGAATAATAAGGGGGAAAAGTCACCGGTGGGCATAGTCTATAGGTCCCCTAGCATTAGCTACACTGTTGGACGGAGTATAAATCAAGAAATAATGGAGGCTTGTAAAAAAGGAACAGTAATAATCATCGGTAATTTTAACCTTCATATTGACTGGAAAAAGCAAAAGTTCTAGTCTCCTGAATCGTACATTGTGGAACCAACCAAGCAGCAGGCTATCTTAGGTCTGGTACTGTGTAATGACATAGGATTAATAAATGATCTCCTTTTAAAAGATCCTCTAGGAATGAGTGACCATAGCATAGTTGAATTTCAAATTCAGTTGGAGGGTGAGAAAGTTGGATCTCAAACCAGTGTCCTAAGCTTAAACAAAGGAGACTACAAAGGTATGAAGGCAGAGTTGGCTAAAGTGGACTCGGAAAATAGATTAAAGTGTGGGACGGTTGATGAACAGTGGCAGATATTTAAGGAAATATTTCATAACTCTCAACAAAAATATTACAATGAGAAGGAAAGACTGTAAGAGAAGGGATAACCATACGTGGCTAACTAAGGAAATAAGGGATGGTATCAAATTGAAAACAAGGGCATACAAAGTGGCCAATACTAGTGGGAGGTCAGAGGATTGGGAAACTTTTAAAGGCCAACAAACAACGACTAAAAAAATAATAGAGAGGGAACATAGTTTATGAAAGCAAACTAGCACGAAATATAAAAACAGATAGTAAAAGTTTCTACAGGTACATAAAAAGGAAAAAATGGCTAAAGTAAATGTTGATCCCTTAGAGGATGAGACTGGGGAATTAATAATGGGGAACAGGGAAATGGCAGAGACTTTGAAAAAATATGTTGTATCGGTCTTCACGGTAGAAGACACTAAAAACATCCCAACAGTGGATAATCAAGGGGCTATAGGGAGGGAGGAACTTAGAAACATAGAAACATAGAAAATAGGTGCAGGAGTAGGCCATTCGGCCCTTCTAGCCTGCACCGCCATTCAATGAGTTCATGGCTGAACATTTAACTTCAGTACCCCATTCCTGCTTTCTCGCCATACCCCTTGATCCCCCTAGTAGTAAGGACCTCATCTAACTCCTTTTTGAATATATTTAGTGAATTGGCCTCAACAACTTACTGTGGTAGAGAATTCCACAGGTTCACCACTCTCTGGGTGAAGAAGTTCCTCCGCATCTCGGTCCTAAATGGCTTACCCCTTATCCTTAGACTGTGACCTCTGGTTCTGGACTTCCCCAACATTGGGAACATTCTTCCTGCATCTAACCTGTCTAACCCCGTCAGAATTTTATATGTTTCTATGAGGTCCCCTCTCATTCTTCTGAACTCCAGTGAATACAAGCCCAGTTGATCCAGTCTTTCTTGATAGGTCAGTCCCGCCATCCCGGGAATCAGTCTGGTGAACCTTCGCTGCACTCCCTCAATAGCAAGAATGTCCTTCCTCAGGTTAGGAGACCAAAACTGTACACAATACTCCAGGTGTGGCCTCACCAATGCCCTGTACAACTGTAGCAACACCTCCCTGCCACTGCACTCAAATCCCCTTGCTATGAAGGCCAACATGCCATTTGCTTTCTTATCTGCCTGCTGCACCTGCATGCCAACCTTCAATGACTGATGTACCATGACACCCAGGTCTCTTTGCACCTCCCCTTTTCCTAATCTGTCACCATTCAGATAATAGTCTGTCTCTCTGTTTTTACCACCAAAGTGGATAACCTCACATTTATCCACATTATACTTCATCTGCCATGCATTTGCCCACTCACCTAACCTATCCAAGTCGCTCTGCAGCCTCACAGCATCCTCCTCGCAGCTCACACTGCCACCCAACTTAGTGTCATCCGCAAATTTGGAGATACTACATTTAATCCCCTCATCTAAATCATTAATGTACAGTGTAAACAGCTGGGGCCCCAGCACAGAACCTTGCGGTACCCCACTAGTCACTGCCTGCCATTCTGAAAAGTACCCATTTACTCCTACTCTTTGCTTCCTGTCTGACAACCAGTTCTCAATCCATGTCAGTACACTACCCCCAATCCCATGTGCTCTAACTTTGCACATCAATCTCTTGTGTGGGACCTTGTCGAACACCTTCTGAAAGTCCAAATATACCACATCAACTGGTTCTCCCTTATCCACTCTACTGGAAACATCCTCAAAAAATTCTAGAAGATTTGTCAAGCATGATTTCCCTTTCACAAATCCATGCTGACTTGGACCTATCATGTCACCTCTTTCCAAATGCACTGCTATGACATCCTTAATAATTGATTCCATCATTTTACCCACTACCGATGTCAGGCTGACCGGTCTATAATTCCCTGTTTTCTCTCTCCCTCCTTTTTTAAAAAGTGGGGTTACATTGGCTACCCTCCACTCAATAGGAACTGATCCAGAGTCAATGGAATGTTGGAAAATGACTGTCAACTCATCCACTATTTCCAAGGCCACCTCCTTAAGTACTCTGGGATGCAGTCCATCAGGCCCTGGGGATTTATCGGCCTTCAATCCCATCAATTTCCCCAACACAATTTCCCGGCTAATAAGGATTTCCCTCAGTTCCTCCTCCTTACTAGACCCCCCGACCCCTTTTATAACCGGAAGGTTGTTCGTGTCCTCCTTCGTGAATACCGAACCAAAGTACTTGTTCAATTGGTCCGCCATTTCTTTGTTCCCCGTTATGACTTCCCCTGATTCTGACTGCAGAGGACCTACGTTTGTCTTTACTAACCTTTTTCTCTTTACATACCTATAGAAACTTTTGCAATCCGTCTTAATGTTCCCTGCAAGCTTCTTCTCATACTCCATTTTCCCTGCCCTAATCAAACCCTTTGTCCTCCTCTGCAGAGTTCTAAATTTCTCCCAGTCCCCAGGTTCGCTGCTATTTCTGGCCAATTTGTATGCCACTTCCTTGGCTTTAATACTATCCCTGATTTCCCTTGATAGCCACGGTTGAGCCACCTTCCCTTTTTTATTTTTATGCCAGACAGGAATGTACAATTGTTGTAGTTCATCCATGCGGTCTCTAAATGTCTGCCATTGCCCATCCACAGTCAACCCCTTAAGTATCATTCGCCAATCCATCCCAGCCAATTCACGCCTCATACCTTCAAAGTTAGCCTTCTTTAAGTTCTGGACCATGGTCTCTGAATTAACTGTTTCATTCTCCATCCCAATGCAGAATTCCACCATATTATGGTCACTCTTCCCCAAGGGGCCTCGCACAACGAGATTGCTAATTAATCCTCTCTCATTACATAACACCCAGTCTAAGATGGCCTCCCCCCTAGTTGGTTCCTCGACATATTGGTCTAAAAAACCATCCCTTATGCACTCCAGAAAATCCTCCTCCACCGTATTGCTTCCAGTTTGGTTAGCCCAATCTATGTGCATATTAAAGTCACCCATTATAACTGCTGCACCTTTATTGCACGCACCCCTAATTTCCTGTTTGATGCCCTCCCCAACATCACTACTACTGTTTGGAGGTCTGTACACAACTCCCACTAACGTTTTTTTCCCTTTGGTGTTCTGCAGCTCTACCCATATAGATTCCACATCATCCAAGCTAATGTCCTTCCTAACTATTGCCTTAATCTCCTCCTTAACCAGCAATGCTACCCCACCTCCTTTTCCTTTTATTCTATCCTTCCTGAATGTTGAATACCCCTGGATGTTGAGTTCCCAGCCCTGATCATCCTGGAGCCACGTCTCCGTAATCCCAATCACATCATATTTGTTAACATCTATTTGCACAGTTAATTCATCCACCTTAATGCGGATACTCCTTGCATTAAGACACAAAGCCTTTAGGCTTGTTTTTTTAACACCCTCTGTCCTTTTAGAATTTTGCTGTACAATGGCCCTTTTTGTTCTTTGCCTTGGGTTTCTCTGCCCTCCACTTTTCCTCATCTCTTTTCTGTCTTTTGTTTTTGTCTCCTTTTTGTTTCCCTCTATCTCCCTGCATTGGTTCCCATCCCCCTGCCATATTAGTTTAACTCCTCCCCAACAGCACTATCAAACACTCCCCCGAGGACATTGGTTCCGATTCTGCCCAGGTGCAGACCGTCCGGATTGTACTGGTCCCACCTCCCCCAGAACCGGTTCCAATGCCCCAGGAATTTGAATCCCTCCCTGCTGCACCATTGCTCAAGCCACGTATTCATCTGAGCTATCCTGCGATTCCTACTCTGACTAGCACGTGGCACTGGTAGCAATCCCGAGATTACTACTTTTGAGGTCCTACTTTTTAATTTAGCTCCTAGCTCCTTAAATTCATTTCGTAGGAACTCATCCCTTTTTTTACCTATGTCATTTGTACCAACGTGCACCACGACAACTGGCTGTTCTCCCTCCCTTTTTAGAATGTCCTGCACCCGCTCCGAGACATCCTTGACCCTTGCCCCAGGGAGGCAACATACCATCCTGGAGTCTCGGTTGCGGCCGCAGAAACGCCTATCTATTCCCCTTACAATTGAATCCCCTATCACTATCGCTCGCCCACTCTTTTTCCTGCCCTCCTGTGCAACAGAGCCAGCCACGGTGCCATGAACTTGGCTGCTGCTGCCCGCTCCTGATGAGTCATCCCCCTCAACAGCACTCAAAGCAGTGTATCTGTTTTGCAGTGGGATGACCTTCCTTGCACTACTCTTCCTGCTGGTCTTCCATTCCCTCGCTGGCTGTGGACCCTTCTCCTGCGGTAAGACCAACTCGCTACACGTGATACTCACGTCATTCTCAGCATCGTGGATGCTCCAGAGTGAATCCACCTTCAGCTCCAACTCCGCAACGCGGACCGTCAGTAGCCGGAGGTGGACACATTTCCCGCACATGTAGTCGTCAGGGACACTGGTGTTGTCCCCGTGTTCCCACATGGTACAGGAGGAGCATATCACATGACCGAGCTGTCCTGCCATGACTTAAGCCTTTGATACACTTAAATTGCCGACAACAATGTTAAAAGTTACTGACTAATAAAGAAAAAGAAAAACTACTCACCAATCAGCAACCAATCACTTACCACGTTGGCTGTGACGTCACCTTTTGATTTCTTTCTACTTCTTTTTTGACTTCTCTCAGCTGGAGCTGCACCGGTACGCCTCTCTCGACTCCCGCCTCTCTCGATTCCCCGGACTGCTGAGCCTTTTATAGGCCGCTGCCTCTCTCGACTCCCGCCTCTCTCGACGCTCCCCGGACTGCTGAGTCTTTTATAGGCCGCTGCCTCTCTCGACTCCCGCCTCTCTCGATGCTCCCCGGACTGCTGAGTCTTTTATAGGCCGCTGCCTCTCTCGACTCCCGCCTCTCTCGACGCTCCCCGGACTGCTGAGTCTTTTATAGGCCGCTGCCTCTCTCGACTCCCGCCTCTCTTAATACAATTACTATCACTAAAGAAGTATTACTTGGTAAAATAATGGGACGAAAGGCAGACAAGTCCCCTGGACCTGATGGCTTCATCCTAGGGTCTTAAAAGAAGTGGCTGCAGAGATAGTGGATGCATTGGTTGTAACCTACCAAATTTCCCTGGATTCTATTTTTAAAAAGAAGGCAGCCAGAAAGCAGGAAACTATAGACCAGTTAGCCTAACATCTGTAATTGGGAAAATGCTGGAATCCATTATTAATAAAGCAGTAGCAAGACATTTGGAAAAGCATGATTCAATCAAGCAGAGTCAACATAGTTTTAAGAAAGGGAAATCATGTTTGACAAATTTGCTGGAGTTCTTTGAGGATGTAATGAGCAGAGTGGATAAGGGGGAACCAGTGGATGTGGTGTATTTGGATTTAAATGAAGAAAAATTGCAAAGTGCTGTAATACAGAGGACCTGGAGGTCCTTGTGCATGAAACACAAAAAGTTAGTATGCAGATACAGCAATTAATCAGGAAGGCAAATGGAATGTTGGCCTTTATTGCAAGGGGGATTGAGTATAAAAGCAGAGAAGTCTTGCTACAACTGTACAGGGTTTTGGTGAGGCTACATCTACAGTGCTACGTACAGTTTTGATCTCCGTATTTAAGGATGGATTGGAGGCTGTTCAAAGAAGGCTCACTAGGTTGATTCTGGAGATGAGGGGTTGACTTATGAAGAAAGGTTGAGTAGGTTGGGCCTATACTCATTGGAGTTCAGAAGAATGAGAGGTGATCTTATTGAAACATATAAGATAATGAGCGGGCTCGACAAGGTGGATGCAGAGAGGATATTTCCATTCACAGGCTAAACTAAAACTATGGGGCATAGTCTCAGAATAAGGGGCTGCCCATTTAAAACTGAGATGAGGAGGAATTTCTTCTCTGAGGGTTGTAAATCTGTGGAATTCTCTGCCCCATAGATCTGTGGAGGCTGGGTCATTGAATATATTTAAGGCCGAGATAGACAGGTTTTTGAATGATAAGGGAATAAAGGGTTATGGGGAGCAGGCAGGGAAGTTGAGCTGATTCCATGATCAGATTAACCAGGATCTTATTAAATGGCGGAGCAAGCTTGAGGGGACAAATGGCCTACTTCTGCTCCTATTTTCTTATGTTCTTATGTTTATCTTTGGTATTTGTTTGTCATCTGCTCCTCCTGCCAAGCTTCAGTGGAGTTAAAGTTGTGCTGCTGCTGTTACTGCCACTGCTGTTCTTATGTTGCACCGATACCTGGGAATCCCTAACCAAAGATCGCCCTAAGTAAAGGAAGAGAATTCAGGAGGACGCTGAGCACCTTGAGTCTTGTCACCGAGAGCATGCCGAAAACAAGCACAGGCAGCGGAAGCAGTGTGCGGCAAACCAGACTCCCCACCCACCCTTTCCTTCAACGACTGTCTGTCCCACCTGTGACAGAGACTGTAATTCCCGTATTGGACTGTACAGTCACCTTTAGAGTGGAAGCAAGTCTTCCTCGATTTCGAGGGACTGCCTATGATGTTCTTATGCAGTCAATCATTATGATAGAAGAACGTTATGACAATCAAGCACACGTTTTCTATGCAAAGTACCAATGGCACTATGCACAGGTTCTCTTGACGGAATATTTTTTTTCCATTTCAAGGTTTAATTAGTGTCAGAACTTTTTGAAACTATCCAACGCATATAGTGTGCACATCACCTTAGCACCAACAGCCCATTATCAGCAGCGGGTACTGTATCCACATTGCTGCTGAATAAGGTTATTGTCTTGTGTCACATCCTTGTGGTTCTCAATAGAAAGGTTTTTAGCATAAAAATCTTTGAGTTTAACTTTAAAGTTAAAAATACTATTTACTTCCATATCCAGAAATACTGCTGCAATGTTCCGACACATCTGTCAAAGAAAATGGTCACTGCAGTGCATAAAGTCGGCTCGATAGACATTAAAATATTTAAATGAATTCAAAACTGATGGTGAGGGGCAAATTAGGATTTCCGAGGGGAAATCCTGCTCCTGGTGTTCTGCTGGTGCAAATGTCAGACAAATGAGTTTTATTGTGTCAACAGTAATGGTTGGAGAGTACAATTGAAGGAGCATGTTTCAATTATCTGTTTATCATACTTATCCCTCTATGATTTTTCTTGTATGTTTCACTGATGTGAAACAATCGTGTTAAATGATGAGAAATACATACACCTAATGAACTGAAATGGGTGACTATCTCAAAGGAATGATAATTAATGTAAAAACTAAAATTAGGAAGACAACTATGGTTGTCAGTAATTAGCATGTATCTATTTATCTTTGATTGCTATTTTTAATTTGGTGCAAGAGAGCTCATACAAAAGCAGCTGTGAATCCGATTAATATCAGACTGAAGGGCACAAAGATCTGCAGAATTTTTGATTGGTTGATGTGGTATTATCAGCCCAATAAAGTTTTGATCCCAGAGCATATTTTAGCATGCAGGTTGCCCAAAGCTTCTTAAGGACACTTTAGCTCATTTTGTTTTGATCGCTCTGTTTATGCTGAAGCCCCATGGAGTTTATTCTAGATGACCCAAACAGAATGCAATCTCCAAGGGTTCATACTGAAGGATGGCAGGATTTCTGTTCATGTACCAGAGCATATTACATTAAGAGCCTGACAAACAGGCTGCGCTTTCCTTCCCTATTGAACAGATAAGATCCGCATCAGGTATTGATACCAGACTAATGGTTCATAACCCAGGGTAGCTCCAAAGTGGAATTGTGGCAGTTTTTTTCACTCTGAAACTTCATTGGCATAAGTAATGTCACTGTTTGTATTGGACCAGAAAGAATGATTAAGCTGGAATTTTCAATAAATTATATCTTGCAGCTAAAAGTATAAATTAGACTTAAGATATGTGAGTGTTCAGTCCAAATATCATTCTCTTACAGTGGTAGCTGTGTAATGAAATGGTACTTACCAGTAACTGGTGAAACCAAGTTAGTTCTGCAGCTGTTTAACACCACCTACTGGTATCATTCCAGTATCTGCAGGTATGCATTTTTCAGTGTATGTGTTTCTTTTTTGCCCTTTTGAAATAATATTACAGTAGAAAAATAAAAAAGTAACAATATTTTTAGTGAATGTCAAGCAACTAACATAAATCTTATTATTTAATGGTACAAATTCACAGAATTGTCTTTGGGGGCAATTACAGAAAATATAGTGCATGTTTAGAACTGTGAAGAGCATCCTGCACCGAATGGATTAAAGCATCATAAAGACTAAAACGAGTTTTAATTTCAAACAAAAAGCTACTTTTTAACCCCTCCAACTTTTAGGTTCTCATGCATCATTTTCCAGCTGAGAATATGTACATAAGTAAATGGATTTTACTTTGCTTTCAGGGAAGAATTGGTTCACATTTGTTTAGCAGTTCCTCTATATGAATGGAGAGAAAATGGGAATTCACTGCAGGAGTCTTTCATATTTATTTATAAGGCCATTCAGTTTGTGCTTTGGTCTGTTTCAAATTTACAGTGTTTTTTTTATTGTGAACTTTTCTACTGAATGAGATGAAAAGGATGTCAGCACGAGACATTGAACATTTTAGGCACCCCGGATCAGCATCAAACATTTCCAGATCAGCTTTAGCACAGCCAGCTGCAGAATGAAACACCTAACAATGTGTATTAGCCTACCTTCGGTTCAGGGGCAGTTTTGTGCTGTGAACCTGCACCCAATGGGAATTGGGAAGAGATTGTTCGAACTCATTCCACTACTACAACCTGGGTTAAATTCAAATTTAAGTTCCAAAGATGAAAAAAACACTATGCTAAATCATTGCACGATTACTGATTACAATACTTTTTTCTTTACACCTCTGTGAAGCACCTTGGGACATTTTTCCACTTTAAAGGTACTAGATAATTGTGAGTTGTAGTTATAGCTTTAGTAATGCAAACTCTTCTATGTTAAGGGATATTTTGGGAATTATAGTTAATAATATCCTTGCAAACATAATATTGCCAAGCAGTCATTAAATTGATACGGTATTTTTTACGCTAGCACTAGTAAATTTATTTACAAGACAGATAATTATACAGAAGCAGAAAGGCGCAGCAAGTTATTAATGGCAATTTGGGGGAAAAAATTGAATTGGTATACAAGAGGGTAATGTGGCCTCTTTAATACTTATATTTTGCACAGTCCTTTAATCGGTAAGTGTTTGAAGAAACAATCGTGTTATTTTTCACATGATTTAGAAAAAAGGTAAAGAGAAGATATGATCCGGGACAGGTAGATAACAGCCACCTAGTATGATGATTTGCAATACGGATTAGTAACTTTTTTAAACAAACTGTATTCAGTTTTATTTTGTGTTGCAGAAGATACTCAAGTTTAATAATTTATTATGAATTATGTTTCATATTTGTTAAGAGTTGTGTTTATATAATCCAAAAGATTATCACAAAGAAGTTCAAAGCACCGTAACAATACATTGTCAAATATTTTCAACTATAGAACTATAACATTTCCTTCATTCAGTAGGAAAAATAGATTAAGCTGCTTTGGCAACTAAGTTTATAAATATAGGTTGGTCCATTTAGGATTGAAGACTAAATTGATGACTTGAATGGCATTAGATTTGCTATCCAATAGTGTTTAACTTATTACATCAACTCATTTCACAGCATTATTTGTCATGTTATTGAGTGCATATGTGATGCAATTAATTAGGCATCAAAGTAATTGAAGCCATGAAAAGTCTACAATTCACTCGATCCTCCTCCCAGCTGTTTTAAGTCGCATAGGCCATAAACTTTTGATTTCTGTATGCAATAGCGAAAACAATAGAAGAGGGAAAGGAAGTGGCGCCAGCCTAAACATTCCCACATTTCCATCAATAAGTCAAAACTCTAAAGAAACAGTACAGCAGCCTGTTGTGCATGTATGAAGGCACTGTACCACACACTGGTAGCTCAAAAATTTGTACCCATAATTTCTCCACATGGTGAGTTCCTGATCTTGGCCAGGCCATCAAAGGGAAATGCTAAGTGAAAGTAAGATGCCTCCTCCACCCCCACCCCGAGGACAAGGGAAAATCAGAGACCAAAGCAAACAATGCTCATCTCATGCATCTTTCAGTGACTGGATAGAAATTAATATTTTCAGGGTCCTAGAAGCATATCTGCTGTTTGGTCTCCACTGGTGAGTAGTATATGTGGCAAGAAGATGCAACATGAAGTACTAGAAAAAAATGGATGGGGAGTTGGAGAATTAAATTATCAGAAAAGTCATTTTTTCTACTACATATCTTCAACATTTTACTAATTTGACTTAATTTCAATGTGTAAATTAATTTAGACAGAGATTTCATCCATATAATCAATAAAATCATTACTAATATCTTTGAAAGATAAAATATGTGACTGGTGCGCAGTAATTGTTTTTTTTTCAAATACATGTATTACAAAACTGATTTTCTTTGTGACTCGTATGCTATAAGCACTTGTCACTTTTAGAACTGTTGTGTATTGGTAAAGAACCATTGTATTGGCATATTTTGCCTTTGTGACCTCTGACTTGAAAGTACTAAAAGCAATGTGCACTACTTTGAAGCAGTTATTTAGTACATTTAAATTATAAATGGAAAGTACTTGCAGGCAAAAACCTATCAAATGTTAGTATCACATTAATACAGAAAACCCAATATTAATGTTTTACGTGGTAACGAATGTATGTAAGATTCTATACAGATATATTACACAAAAGATACCTATTCTAGACTAAGGGATGAGATATTTATCTATGGCATACAGACAAAGGTAGAATGTTAAGGATTTATTCTCCATCTGAAAACAGAATGTATCTGTCAAAATAGCAACCATTCAAGCAAATTCCTTCCTATTAGGAGGAAGCCACATTTATCTGCAAAAATACTTGCTCTAAACTGAAATTGCTGTTAGGAATTCATCATTGCCACGATTACTATTGATTCTAGAATTAGAAGTGTAGCTGTGAGCTTTTTTGATTCAGATTAAAATAACAGATTTACTGGAGCAACCTCCTACAATAAAATTATTTAAAGTTCAATCAGATAATTAGAATTCTGTCATTAACAATGCCCTGAAATTCCGATGTCCTGGGTCAGTACAAAGTTCCTACGCACCCGGGAAGGCATTGGAAAAGCCGGATTTAAGCGCGCAATGCGCATGCACTGAAAATCGGCTTTTCCGATCTGTCAAATTTCTGGCTTGACAGATTTCACGCATATTGGGAGCGAGGACATTTGCGGGGCAAGATTTCCGATATTTACAAATATTTTGCCCAGCAAATGCCCTTTAAAATCTTGCGCCTGAAAAAGCAGGCGTATAGCCTACTTTTACAGGCGCAAGTGTTTAAAAATACATAAAAACATTAAAATTAAATTAAATAAACACATATGACAACATACTTTATTGTTAAAAACCCTCCCCACTATGGTAAGTCTATTTTAAGGTATCTTTAAAAAAAGTCAATAAAATATTATTTTTTATAAGAACTTTAATTTAAATGATTCTTAAATATGTCATGTATTTTTCTATTTTTTATTGATTTTTTGTGTGTTTGGGGGGAGGGGTTCTCATTCATAATAATGAGAACTCCAACTTACATATTTCCCATTATTATGAATGAGAAAATACTGTACCTTGATTGGCTGCCCAGAGCTATGTGACTACAGCTCCAGCCCTGCGCACGTCCTGATGTGCATGCGCTCCGATGCATAGGAGTGAAGGCCTCAGGCTCGGAAGTTTGAGCGGGCGCAGCAGCAATAGGTAAGTGTGCAGTTTTTAATATTTTTTCTTTAGTTTGCCCATGGGAAGACTTCTATCGGAATTTCATCCCCATTGTATTTTCTTTACATAGTTAAAAATAATGGGCTGGAAGTTGTGGTTGGTAATAACAGCAAGCAAACAGCGTTCGCTGTTATTACCCCTTTGAAACTGATTGCAACTTCAGGATGTAGCACATGCGTATCTAAACATGAAAATCCTGAAGTTGTGGTCAGTCATTCACTGCACCAATACTGGCTGTGTGTGGCCGACCCTCTCTCTGCCCCCCAAGCTGGCAATCAGTGAAAGCAGTGAAACTGACAAAAACTTGGGCTTTTCCGCAGTAATATCACTGTTAAATATCACTTGTTGGATTAGGTATAACTGGGGTCTTAACAACGTATTGACTGCTAAGCAAATGTTATGGCCCTGAAACACTAATTTTAATTTTACATAAGAACATAAAAAATAGGAGTAGGAGTAGGCCATATGGCTCCTCGAGCCTGCTCCGCTATTCAATAAGACCATAGCTGATCTTCAATCTCAACTCCATTTTCCATCCTGACCTCCATAACCTTTGATTCCCTTAGAGTCCAAAAATCTATCTATCTCAACCTCGAATATACTCAGAGACTCAGCATCCACATCTCTGTGGCAGAGAATTCCAAAGATTCACAACCCTCTGAGTGAAGAAATTCCTCCTCATTTTGGTCTTAAATGGCCTACCCCTCATCCTGAGACTGTGTCCCCTAGTTCTAGACACTCCAGCCAGGGGAAACAACCTCTCAGCATCTACCCTGTCAATCCCCTTCAGAATCATGCAGCTTTCAATGAGATCACTTCTCATTCTTCTAATCCCCAGAGAGTGTAGGCACATTCTACACAATCAATGTTGTGGAGTGACAAATTTCTACATTTTGATAGCATTTACAATTTTTAAGAAACTTTAAAAATATATATTTTCTTTAAAAGTTTGTACATGATACTTCAGTTTCTACCTCATCCCCATGTGAGAGTTCCAATCTTTGTTTTGCTCTCTGTGTAAAATTTGTTTTAAAGCGCGTGCTTCCTTCAACATCCCAGTAACACTTCGGTTACTGTCCCCAAAGGAAGTGGAGCGCATGAGATTGCTTTTCCTCCCATCTGTGCACATGTATGGATTTAGAAGCTTAAGAAACTTTGGTGGTGAAATTGCCCAGCACCATGATTGGGGACGGTAACTTCCTTTGGGGGACGGTAAGGGCAATTCTGCGGCACGGGCGGGACTTCTGTGCCAGTCGCTAAAAGTCCCAACCCCAGAAAGTTACCGTCCCCAATCAGGGTGCTGGGCAATTTCACCACCAGAGTTTCTTAAGCTTCTAAATCCATATATGTGCACAGATGAGAGGAAAAGCAATGTGTGAGGAGGACACAAAAAATCTGCAAAAGGACATAGACAGGCTAAGTGAGTGGGCAAAGATTTGGCAGATGGAGTATAATGTTGGAAAGTGTGAGGTTATACATTTTGGCAGAAAAAAAAATCAAAGAGCAAATTATTATTTAAATGGAGAAAAATTGCAAAGTGCTGCAGTACAGCGGGACCTGGGGTACTTGTGCATGAAACACAAAAGATTAGTATGTAGGTATGCAAGTGATCAGGAAGGCCTTTGGAATCTTGGCCTTTATTGCAAAGGGGATGGAGTATAAAAGCCGGGAAGTTTTGCTATAATTATACAGGGTATTGGTGAGGCCACACCTGGAATACTGCGTGCAGTTTTGGTTTTCATATTTACGAAAGGATATACTTGCTTTGGAGGCAATTTAGAGAAGGTTCACTAGGTTGATTCCAGAGATGAGGGGGTTGATTTATGAGGAAAGGTTGAGTAGGTTGGGCCTCTACTCATTTGAATTCAGAAGAATGAGAGGTGATCTTATCGAAACATATAAGATTATGAGGGGGTTTGACAAGGTGGATACAGAGAGGATGTTTCCACTGATAGAGGAGACTAGAACTAAGGGGCATAATCTTAGAATAGGGGCTGCCCATTTAAAACTGAGACGAGGAGAAATTTCTTCTCTCAGAGGGTTGTAAATCTGTGGAATTCGCTGCCTCAGATTGCTGTTGAAGCCGGGACATTGAATACATTTAAGACAGAGATAGACAGTTTCTTAAGTGAGAAGAGATTAAGGGGTTATGGGGAGCAGGCAGGGAAGTGGACCTGAGTCCATGATCGGATCAGCCATGATCGTATTAAATGGCGGAGCAGGCTCGAGGGGCCGTATGGCCTACTCCTGCACCTATTTCTTATGTTCTTATGTATTTCTGCGATTAATTATAAATATATAAATCAACAGTTGTTTAATTAATTGATTGATTCAAATAAAACTTAAGAAACCTGTGGTTCTGGGTATTCGGCTCTGTAGTGTTCATTAGATATTTACAATAGTTGTGAGTCTTGCATGGCTAAAATAATCTTAAGCCATATCCTTTTCAGTTGGCTAATATACATTATGCAGTTAAAATGCATTTATTCAGTTTCTCAGTATAGTATATTATTAAATATCAATCCAATATTTATGAAATATACTTGACAGTTAAACATCAATTGGTGGAGCCCTATATGTTATTAACACAAGAATGAATACCAGCTTCTTCCCAGATTAAAAATGGTCCATTAACAGAAAATATGGAACATTTGCAATGTAACTAAAGTTCATTAATTATGCGGCCACGGAGACAAAAGTGCAGCATCAGGTGCACTACAGCTGAAAAGATAAAAACTTACTTAATAAATAAGAATGACTACCTAAGCAGGTGGTCATTACCGTAGGGATACAAACTGATGAACTGCAGCTATAATAAGCTGAGGTCAGTATGAAAGCACCTCACAAAAATCCCTCTGGCTTCAGCTGAAAAACCAATCCCCCTAAGCTAATTAAAAACCTTTAGCTTAAAATGTTTATTTAATGAGCAAAATGAATAGAGTATCGATTTATTTTTAAATTTACGATATTTTTCACCTCGCAGTTATTGTTTATAAATGTTCTGTCTGCTTGATGCAGTACATTCTGGATTTTGTAGTTCCAGAGGAGCAGGGAATATATATATATATATATATATATATATAACAACCAATTGTTATGAGGTGGATTATTATGGATCCATTCTGGCACACGTAGTTGATCAAAACCAGGTGAAAACTACTATTCCCATGATGCATCTCTCTATTTTACACACACACACACATGCAGACAGAATGTATCCACAGCAACTATAAGGCCTTAGCACCCAAAACTCAATTAAATTCCCAGATAGAGGCACAGCCCTTTGCAGGGGTAGGAACTTCATTCAGGCATTTCTAGTACCAAATAATAACTGTTCTTGGTTAGCTTAGTCACTTTTTTAGAATTATGAAATTTTGTGTGTTGCGTTATAAATATAATTTCATAACCTAAGCGAAGATGTAAAATGACAGCTGAAAATAACATGAAGAAATTATTTGAGCAATTTCATTGGCCAGTCTTGTGACACTTGCTGGTTCATGAATGATAGTTTTGAAAATAAATTGAGAGATTTGATTGCTTGGTTTTCTGCTTATTACTTATCCCTCATGGATACTTTTTACTACTTTTGATTTGTTCACATTTATTTCGGTATTTGATTGGTTATTTAACAGATTATTGATTATTTGAGTTAACCACAATTTTTTGGCCGAGAGAAATGGAATGCCTTTGATAGATGTGGACCCACCGATGCATGCTCAATACAAGGTTTTTACACTATGTAACAACAACAAATTATAGATTGCTATGAATTTCGTATTTTACAATACATAGAATTCTTAGAGTGGACTTAATTGATAAACAATTACAGGCGGTGAAGGTAATAGTATATGTACAATAGCTTGGGAGTTAATTGCCTATTGCAGGTATTATACCATCCTAATTGGATGTCATGTGACCCATACCAGGGTAATACACACATATATAGTAGATTAATGCTGAAATATACTGTATCTTGTATAGCTGTCAATGCAGTACACAAACTCAGCATTGCTTCAATTTGATGTAAATAACCAATTCCCTGTACAATACCACAGTAACTAGTTGACAAATATGAAAACCTTTTTTTTTAAACACACTGATGTTGTCATTAAGCAGCACACATAAATTGTTTGTGATTCTTAAATTTGATTTGTTTTATATATCATTTACCAATACTGCCTCATTTTGATTACTTTAATAACCATACTGACCATTGATCAATTCCATTAGATTGAATAGAGGCATTTTTCCTCTTTTCAGTAGACACTAGTAGCTCTTTAAAATCTATTTTGCTGCTAAAGATTTTCTCCCATCCTTTGGATTTATGCAGTCTATAGAAACATGGGTCTCCTTGATAACAATTCAATGTACCTTGACATTCTAATAGAATGCCAACCAAATGAACACAACTGAGCTACGCAGTGAAGCACGAATCATTAGGTAAGCAAGATAATCGGAAAGAATCAGCCATTATCAGGAGCACATCTGTGTATGCTATACCCTGACAAATTTCAAGTCTCCAAAGATTCCATCCCATTCAGGTGGGTAAAGCAGAGAATGTCACTTCTTCACATTTATTTCCACAGAGTAAGATGCTGACTTTGCAGCCACTCAGTCAGTTTATGAATATGACCCTCAAAGGGGAGAAGCAGTATCTGAGCTGTAGAACTATGTTATCACCATTATTAGGAAGCTTAAACAGTAGCTGGGAAGAGAAGACACCAGTGGAATTACAGGCTGATTGTGATTGATGTGTTCCTATTAGCTTCTCAGTGTTATCTCTCTGGATGGAAAGAACAGCCAGTGGCTTGTAACACAACAGATTACCTGAGTTTTCAGCCCTAGATGGATGTTTAAATAAAATATAGACCCTTATCGAGATGCTCATTTTCTTGGTGCAGTGCTCAGACTATTTCATGTCAAGTGCAATTTGCTATGGCTCTCCACTCAATAAACATGTCTTATCATTAATAATTTTTCAAGAGGAGGAATTCACTGAGGTTTGTCTGATAACCTGTGATACAGTCCAGAATCCCAGGCTCAGTGTTTTATATTTTTGCCCATGTTGCCAAAAATGATTGATTGCGACTAGTGGGTTGGATGTCCAGTATTTCCCAACAAATGACTTTGGCCTCTAAAAGCAGACCTTGGCCAGATAGAAATCAATATTTCACCATTAAAATCTATCAAAGAAGAGTTAAGGCACCAGCTGTCCCTGCTGCCTTTCCTTGGAGTGTGAACATTAAATCCGACACTTGTAGTACATGAGTAATCAATATATAGTGGTTTACAGATCATTTGTGGTCACCATTTAGCCGTGATGGATGTTTGGAATAGTTGTGATTCATTTTGTCATGCCATTAAACAAGATTCTGTCTAGTTCTTTCCTGATTTCATTTAGCAGAACATTTCTTCACAGTTCATATGAAAGAAGCGATTTTACAAATCCTGTCCTATTCCAATAAGTCACTTATAGAGATTTTGTGTCCTACAGACTGTGAAAATTCTGTAAAGATAGGACAAACATGCTTCTGTAACTACTCACTGCATGACATATGCAGACAGTGTGAAGAACTGTATGTAAATCTGTTTTCCTTTTTATATACAAACATTATGTTTAACCCTTTTTATTGCTGGATGCATGTTAAGTTTGCTGCTTATCACTGTGCTCCAGTGTCTTGCACCCAAATTAAGAGCTGCACAACTGTATTCATGCAATTTTTTTTAACTGCAGTTAAGCCATAAAATTATTAAAAAGACAATGTTTAGCTTCCTGGTTTAGTGCGATATAATGGAAATGGGCAGAATGCGAACAAACAGCAGCATTGTCTCCCCTTGCACACATTAGAACAAGCATGTTCTGTGGAATCTGTCCTGTATTAATCATTTTGTCACGTCTTCAAAATGGCCATAATTGTTTATTATGTCCTTTTTCCCCAGGAGAACCAAGTTAATTCCACATTAGGGATGAAGGTCTTTTCTCACTGAAGGTTGTTAAGGGTTCTAAGTGAAATGTGTTTTATCATTTTCCATCCCATTCCCAGTGGGAACTTATTCACAGCATAAAACCGCCCCCAAATTAGCAAAGGCAGTATATACAAAAAATGGAAATATGCCAAGGCAGAATAAGCACTCTTAAAAGGCAAGGCCTGCAATATATTGTCAACTAATACAGAAAAAGCCCAGAAGTGCAACTGGATCTTGCCGTACCTGACTTAGGAATGTCTGCTATCACCGCCAGATAGAAATAAAATCAAAAATAGTTCCATTCTCCAGCACTCTCATCCTTCATCTTAATGAGCACAATAAATCTCTAACCCACTGAAGAATCTTTCTCACCAGATTTCTGGTATTTCCACAGATGTGCATTTCAAACCCTCACAAGGGGTTTCATTCCCAGGGTGCATAGCCAATATGATCACAAAAAAGATCCTTACATTTTTCAATATTATCTTTTTCACTTAAAAATTCATTTTGTTGAAAAATGTCCTTTTTAGTTTGACAGTAATTAATATATAACAAAGGAAAAAATAACCCATCTAAAAGTAAAATTACATAATTTTGTGATTATGTAAGGTCCTACGTCATATCCGTAACTGGCAAAAATGTTGTGTCCAGCAATATAAAAGATATTTTATGTCTGTCAGAGGACTACAGGCTTAATTCAGTTGAAAGTTTTAACAGCTGCACAGTCTTGTAATTCACTATCCCCTATCTAGTATCCACTCTGTATTGTAGTACCTTCATATAACATCGTTCCATGGGAGGATTTGTATTGATGCGTTAGTTATATCTCTCTCTATAACGTGATTTGAACTTGTTGACACAGGACAACAACTTGAATGGCAAAATTGGTCTACAGGAGAAGACATGAACTGCCAAATTAACTAGTATTCCAACTGAAAGATTATTCAAAAAATAATCTTGGTTATGATGAATGAAGAAACAACTCAAGCTTCCCTCTTGTGGGTTAAAACCCCTGAATGGTGTTATAGTGCTAGACTTTCCATTATTCTGCAGATCGCCCAAAAATGGACGTTATTTCCAGCATTGGTGTTTATTATGGGTTTTGAGATCGGCAGATTATCACCCATTTTCAAACCCAGTAGTTTCCACTTTATAAAATGGGCGTCAGCAGGAGTGATGTGAAATGGGCGTTAGCGTTTTTTTTTCTTCTGTCGTAAAATGTCGGCGTCCATAGCAATGGTCTTTTTCTACCTTTTAGGAGGTCAGGGGTCATCAATACATGCGCAGAAGAGGAGAGAGAGAGAGCAAAGAGGAAGAGAACGCTTGTGTGGGTTTGTTGTGTAGTTGCTTGTGGTTTGTTTGGCTGTTGTGGGAGTTTGGAGGATTTTTATCAGGAGTACTCATTAAATAAAGGCACTATTTAGTTCTGTGAAACAGAAATATCTGTCACAAAAATATTTTAAAAATGGAAGGCATGGAGGAGGCGAGAGATCACGATGTGGAGGTGGAGGAGGCTGGTGAGGGTCGTGAGGTTAGAGAGGAATTGGAGATGGGAGGTCGAAAAAGAGCAAGGAGATTCTCGGACGAGGCAAATGCTGCCCTCCTGCAGGAGGTGGAGTCGCGTTGGGGTCAATTGACCCGGGGTGGGCATGGGAAGTCTATCCTGAAGGTTTATCAGAAGATTTGGGCTGAAATCGCTGAGGTGGTCTCGTCGGTGATGTGCGAGGTGCATGAGGGTAACCAGTGCCGCAAGCACTGGAACGACCTTGTTGGCTCCGGCAGAGTAAGTATTACATTTATTTACATTTACTTATATATTTATATAATTGGAATTGTAAGTGTAATGAGTAAATAAATTCAGATCTGATGTACTGCAGTTAGACAGGTAATGTTTTACTCAAATGCTACATTTACGGTGTACGTGTTTAGGTTAATAATGATAATAAGAATAATTATAACATCTGTCGGTTATGTGTTGTAGTAGTGTCTGTGACAGTAACTAGCAATGATCTTATACAATGATCTTATGCCATGTCGTGCTGTTGTTACCTTTTGCAGAAGAAGCTTTCGAAGAATAGGGCCGAGCAGCAGTGCACGAGTGGCGGCCCACCAGTGATGTGTGAGCTGACTGACCTTGAGGAGCGGGCACTGGCATTAGTGGGGATCCACAACCGCTCGTCCACCCATGCAGCAGCAGAACCAGATGTTATGCCACATGAGTAAAGTATACACCATTGCGTGATGTAAAGTCAATAGATGTGACACCCACTCATATCCGTACAATATATGATAGATGATTGATGAAAGAGTTATGTAATTAATGATGGGCTCATGAAAATCGTTGTAATGCAGAATTTGGTTATGTTCATTAATTGTGATGTCTGTGATTATTTTGATAGCGGTAGTGCTGTTCTCGTGCATATGTTGTGTGTAGCGTTTGAATCACCCTGTGACCCTAGCACCCCCTTCTGCTCTAATTACCTAATTTATATTTTGTAGCTCAGCGGTCAAGAGCGCAGACACTACCAACAGCACCGAGGCGAGGCGAGGCGGCGTCTGCGGTGGATCGTGCTTCTGGTGTTGAGGAGCCACGAATATCGTCCGTTGAGCTGCAGGTTGTCCTCCCCACTGAGGACAGTGAGTAGCTGGAGGAGCCTGCAGCAACAAGCTCAAGATCAAGCACACCTATTAAATTTAGTGCTCCTGCGACCATGTCCTCCTCCAGTGTGGAGGTAGCGGGCCCAAGCACTTTGCCGCAGTGACCCCGCGGAGGTTGGTTCAACACAGCAGGATTGCTCCATGATCAGCAGATCTCAGAGGGGACATGATACATTTGTCCAGGAGGAGTGTTGACGTAGGTCAGCAGATCCTCCAGACAATGGAGGGCATATCACAACAGATTATTGCCTGAATGGTGACAGATTGGTAAAGGGGGAGGTGCAACAAGACCTGGGTATCATGGTACATCAGTCATTGAAAGTTGGCATACAGGTGCAGCAGGCGGTGAAAAAGGCAAATAGCAATTTGGCCTTCGTAGCGAGAGGATTCGAGTATAGGAGCAGGGAGGTCTTACTATATTTGTGCAGGGCCTTGGTATGGCCACACCTTGAATATTGTGTACAGTTTTGATCTCCTAATCTGAGGAAGGACATTCTTGCTATTGAACGAGTGCAGCGAAGGTTCACCAGACTGATTCCCGGGATAACAGGACTGACATATGAAAAAAGACTGGATCGACTAGACTTGTATTCAATGGAATTTAGAAGAATGAGAGGGGCTCTCATAGAAACATATGAAATTCTGATGGGATTGGACAGGGTAGATGCAGGAAGAATGTTCCCGATGTTGGGGAAGTCCAGAACCAGGGGTCACAGTCTAAGGATAAGGGGTAAGCCATTTAGGATCGAGATGAGGAGAAACTTCTTCACTCAGTGAGTTGTGGGCAAGTGGAATTCTCTACCACAAAAAGTTGTTGGGCCCAGTTCGTCAGATATACTCAAAAAGGAGTTAGATGCAGTCCTAACGGCTAAAGGGATTAAGAGGTATGAAGAGAAAGCAAGAATGGGGTACTGAAATGCATGATCAGCCATGATCATATTGCATGGTGGTGCAGGCTGGAAGGGCCGAATGGCCTACTCCTGCATCTATTTTCTATGTTTCTATGATGGCCACCATATCCGCAAACATGACCAAGTAAATGCCACAGATGGCGGTGGACCTGGAGGTGATAGCCAAGAACACTGCTGCCAGAGGGCTACCGGTGTTCCCGGAATGCGGCACTGAACCCCAAGGTAATGGAGTCCGTAGGTTTATCAGATTTTGTCCACCATAAAAGCAGTGTTCTTGACTGTTCAACTTTTATCGCATTTGAAATTGCCTTTTCATGTAACCCACTTACATAGAAACATAGAAAATAGGTGCAGGAGCAGGCCATTCAGCCCCTCTAGCCTGCACCGCCATTCAATGAGTTCATGGCTGAACATGAAACTTCAGTACCCCATTCCTGCTTTCTCGCCATACCCCTTGATCCCCCGAGTAGTAAGGACTTCATCTAACTCCCTTTTGAATATATTTAGTGAATTGGCCCCAACCACTTTCTGTGGCAGAGAATTCCACAGGTTCATCACTCTCTGCGTGAAGAAGTCTCTCCTCATCTCGGTCCTAAATGGCTTACCCCTTATCCTTAGACTGTGACCCCTGGTTCTGGACTTCCCCAACATTGGGAACATTCTTCCTGCATCTAACCTGTCTAAACCCGTCAGAATTTTAAACGTTTCTATGAGGTCCCCTCTCATTTTTCTGAACTCCAGTGAATACAAGCCCAGTTGATCCAGTCTTTCTTGATAGGTCAGTCCCACCATCCCGGGAATCAGTCTGGTGAATCTTCGCTGCACTCCCTCAATAGCAAGAATGTGCTTCCTCAAGTTAGGAGACCAAAATTGTACACAATACTCCAGGTGTGGCCTCACCAAGGCCCTGTACAACTGTAGCAACACCTCCCTGCCCCTGTACTCAAATCCCCTCGCTATGAAGGCCAACATGCCATTTGCTTTCTTAACCGCCTGCTGTACCTGCATGCCAACCTTCAATGACTGATGTACCATGACACGCGGGTCTCGTTGCACCTTCCCTTTTCCTAATCTGTCACCATTCAGATAATAGTCTGTCTCTCTGTTTTTACCACCAAAGTGGATAACCTCACATTTATCCACATTATACTTCATCTGCCATGCATTTGCCCACTCACCTAACCTATCCAAGTCACTCTGCAGCCTCATAGCATCCTCCTCGCAGCTCACACTGTCACCCAACTTAGTGTCATCCACAAATTTGGAGATACTACATTTAATCCCCTCGTCTAAATCATTAATGTACAATGTAAACAGCTGAGGCCACAGCACAGAACCTTGCGGTACCCCACTAGTCACTGCCTGCCATTCTGAAAAGTACCCATTTACTCCTACTCTTTGCTTCCTGTCTGACAACCAGTTTTCAATCCACGTCAGCACACTACCCCCAATCCCATGTGCTTTAACTTTGCACATTAATCTCTTGTGTGGGACCTTGTCGAAAGCCTTCTGAAAGTCCAAATATACCACATCAACTGATTCTCCTTTGTCCACTTTACTGGAAACATCCTCAAAAAATTCCAGAAGATTTGTCAAGCATGATTTCACCTTCACAAATCCATGCTGACTTGGACCTATCATGTCACCATTTTCCAAATGCGCTGCTATGACATCCTTAATAATTGATTCCATCATTTTACCCACTACTGGGTCAGGCTGACCGGTCTATAATTCCCTGTTTTCTCTCTCCCTCCTTTTTTAAAAAGTGGGGTTACATTGGCTACCCTCCACTCGATAGGAACTGATCCAGAGTCAATGGAATGTTGGAAAATGACAGTCAATGCATCCACTATTTCCAAGGCCACCTCCTTAAGTACTCTGGGATGCAGTCCATAAGGCCCTGGGGATTTATCGGCCTTCAATCCCATCAATTTCCCCAACACAATTTCCCCAGTAATGATGATTTCCCTCAGTTCCTCCTCCCTACTAGACCCTCTGACCCCTTTTTATCCGGAAGGTTGTTTGTGTCCTCCTTAGTGAATACTGAACCAAAGTACTTGTTCAATTGGTCTGCCATTTCTTTGTTCCCCGTTATGACTTCCCCTGATTCTGACTGCAGGGGACCTACGTTTGTCTTTACTAACCTTTTTCTCTTTACATACCTATAGAAACTTTTGCAATCCGCCTTAATGTTCCCTGCAAGCTTCTTCTCGTACTCCATTTTCCCTGTCCTAATCAAACCCTTTGTCCTCCTCTGCTGAGTTCTAAATTTCTCCCAGTCCCCAGTTCGCTGCTATTGCAGGCCAATTTATATGCCACTTCCTTGGCTTTAATACTATCCCTGATTTCCCTAGATAGCCACGGTTGAGCCACCTTCCCTTTTTTATTTTTACGCCAGACAGGAATGTACAATTGTTGTAATTCATCCATGCGGTCTCTAAATGTCTGCCATTGCCCATCCACAGTCAACCCCTTAAGTATCATTTGCCAATCTATCCTAGCCAATTCACGCCTCATACCTTCAAAGTTACCCTTCTTTAAGTTCTGGACCATGGTCTCTGAATTAACTGTATCATTCTCCATCCTAATGCAGAATTCCACCATATTATGGTCACTCTTCCCCAAGGGGCCTCGCACAATGAGATTGCTAATTAGTCCTCTCTCATTACACAACACCCAGTCTAAGATGGCCTCCCCCCTAGTTGGTTCCTTGACATATTGGTCTAGAAAACCATCCCTTATGCACTCCAGGAAATCCTCCTCCACCGTATTGCTTCCAGTTTGGCTAGCCCAATATATGTGCATATTAAAGTCACCCATTATAGCACCTTTATTGCATGTACCCCTAATTTCCTGTTTGATGCCCTCCCCAACATCATACTACTGTTTGGAGGTCTGTACACAACTCCCACTAATGTTTTTTGCCCTTTGGTGTTCTGCAGCTCTACCCATATAGATTCCACATCATCCAAGCTCATGTCTTTCCTAACTATTGCATTAATCTCCTCTTTAACCAGCAATGCTACCCCACCTCCTTTTCCTTTTATTCTATCCTTCCTGAATGTTGAATACCCCTGGATGTTGAGTTCCCAGCCCTGATCATCCTGGAGCCACGTCTCCGTAATCCCAATCACATCATATTTGTTAACATCTATTTGCACAGTTAATTCATCCACCTTATTGCGGATACTCCTTGCATTAAGACACAAAGCCTTCAGGCTTGTTTTTTTAACACCCTTTGTCCTTTTAGAATTCTGCCGCACAGTGGCCCTTCCTGTTCCCCGCCCCGGGCCTCTCCGCCCCCCACCCCCCCCATCTCCCCTCCGTCTCCTGCCTCTGCCTCCCTTTTGTCTCCCTCTGTCTCCCTGCATTGGTTCCCATCCCCCTGCCATATTAGTTTAACTCCTCCCCAACAGCACTAGCAAACACTCCCCCTAGGACATTGGTTCCGGTCCTGCCCAGGTGCAGACCGTCCGGTTTGTACTGGTCCCACCTCCCCCAGAACCGGTTCCAATGCCCCAGGAATTTGAATCCCTCCCTGCTGCACCACTGCTCAAGCCACGTATTCATCTGCGCTATCCTGCGATTCCTACTCTGACAAGCACGTGGCACTGGTAGCAATCCAGAGATTACTACTTTTGAGGTCCTACTTTTTAATTTAGCTCCTAGCTGCTTAAATTCGTTTCGTAGGACCTCATCCCTTTTTTTACCTATGTCGTTGGTACCAATGTGCACCACGACAACTGGCTGTTCTCCCTCCCATTTCAGAATGTCCTGCAGCCAGATTACTATAGTTTACATAAAACAATTGCAAAGCATTTCCAGACAGATAGGATGTTAAGTTTCTCACTACTTGTTTATAATTTGAAAATTATTAAATATTAGTTCAATTAGTTAAACAGAAGAGGAACTAGGTTTTGAAACATATGCATTTACAGATAACATTTAAAGACTTAATTTGAATATCTGGCAGCAAATCATCCTGAAATAAACCCCGCAGTTCCTTACCATCAGCAGTACAGAAAGTAATTTATAAGGTCAAAGTTTAAAAATAGTACATCCATCACGCTTTTTTGATTCATAATTTTTCAATATTGTATGACAGTAAAAATGATTAGAAGTTGTAGCAGAATTCTTTCCTAATCTAATAGTGTACAAAGATTGAAAACATTATAGAATTGTGTAACAATGACCTTATTTACAGAGTGTGTGTTATAAGGCTATGGGCTAGACGTTCCATACGTTTTGCATCGCTACCGCCCACTTAGCGTCCATTTTAATGCTGAGATGAGGTATAACACCCAGATAGCGCCCATTTAGCAAAAAAATTGAGATTTATGCCCAGTTATCGCCCAGTGTTACTTTCGGCATATAGTTAACGCCGAGAATTATTAATACCATTCGCCCATTTTTTTTTGCCGTAAACGTCAGAAAAATGGAAATTGTGTTAGGGAAATTGATGGGATTGAAGGTCGATAAATCCCCGGGCTCTGATATTCTGCATTCCAGAGCATTAAGGAAGTGGCCCTAGAAATAGTGGATGCATTGGTGGTCATTTTCCAACATTCTATAGACTCTGGATCAGTTCCTATGGATTGGAGGGTAGCTAATGTAATCCCACTTTTTAAAAAAGGAGGGAGAGAAAACAGGGAATTATAGACCGGTTAGCCTGACATTGGTAGTGGGGAAAATGTTGGAATCAATTATTAAAGATGTAATAGCAGCGCATTTGGAAAGCAGTGACAGGATCGGTCCAAGTCAGCATGGATTAATGAAAGTGAAATCATGCTTGACAAATCTTTTAGAATTTTTTGAGGATGTAACTAGTAGAGTGGACAAGGGAGAACCATTGGATGTGGTGTATTTGGACTTTCAAAAGGCTTTTGACAAGGTCCCACACAAGAGATTGGTGTGCAAAAATAAAGCACATGGTATTGGGGGTAATGTATTGACATGGATAGAGAACTGGTTGGCAGACTGGAAACAGAGAGTAGGAATAAACGGGTCCTTTTCAGAATGGCAGGCAGTGACTAGTGGGGTACCGCAAGGTTCAGTGCTGGGACCCCAGCTATTTACAATTTACATTAATGATTTGGACGAAGGAATTGAAAGCAATATCTCCAAGTTTACTGATGACACTAAGCTGGGTGGCAGTTTGAGTTGTGAGGAGCTAAACGGCTGTAGGGTGACTTGGACAGGTTAGGTGAGTGGGCAAATGCATGGCAGATGCAGTATAATGTGAATAAATGTGAGGTTATCCACTTTGATGGCAGAAACAGGAAGGCAGAATATTATCTGAATGGTGACAGATTAGGAAAAGGGGAGGTGCAACGAGACCTGGGTATCATGGTGTTACATCTTTAGATGCTCTGATAATGACTCCACGAGGCAATGTATTGTACTTGAACTGTAGTGATTTAGTCCATTAATGTAACTCCAGAGGATCACATATGGTGGCCTACCTTTGATACGAGACCTGGCCCACCTTTACAGATAACCTACATGTCTCCCAATGCAGTGCCCTCTGGTGGCACTTCATTTGTAATAGTACAGGCAGTAACATGTCTAGATACATGACATCACTCTCCCCCAAGTCATTAGTGCAAATCGCCTTCATGCATTGATGGTGCTCTGGGCTTAGCTCTGTCTGGTTGACCCTTGGAGGGTCATTTCCATCTTGGGTGAGTAGGTGATGTTTCATTGGCAGTAGAGGTGCTGGTGGTTTCTATATGTGAGTCCATTCTCTTCCCCCCCACATATAGATTATGCAGGTGGCTAGTTACATCCATATACATTTGTGGTACAGTTGTGAGGAAAGTACATTTGACTGTTGAGGTACATTCTTGATACACACTTGGACTCAGTGCTGGTGTCAGCACCGGTGCATGAGGACAAACTGGTTACAGAACTGCTGGGTGGTGTCCAGGTAGTCTAGTTGTAGCGTGGAGCCCAGTTGGCTCAAGTTACCTGCTCTCGGGGCCTTTTCCGTTGCTCCTAGCATCGGGCAGGTTCACAGATGCCTGTGATCTCTCTGTCCTTTCCTTGCGCCCTGGGTCGCTGCTGCTCCCTGAGGGGCAGTCATCTGACACTGCACAGGGAACTGCTGACTCGCTTGCTGGTCCCGGTCCCATTTGGGAGGACCGTTGCGGGTGACCCTTCGTTCCCGCGTGTAGCCTTAGGGGCGATAGGGTCTGGGGACTGCGCCATAGCGTGGTTTGCTCTTTCAGGCTAGTGGCGCTTGGTGCCATTGGGTGCCTGAGAGGTGGAGCTGATCAGGGGCAGGGTATTGATACTGGTGCTGTTGCCCTCCTGAGATCGCTTGCTCTGCAGCTTGTCCATTTTAGCTGCATGAGGCCAAACTCCATGGTGCATCACTCTGGACCCAGGGACGCAGACTACAGCATCGGGTAGCCCGCTGGACCTGTGTGCTCCCGATGGGTGTTTGCCCGCTACATGATCAGAATACAGTTGAAATCCTACTTCGCACAACGTGTCATTACTCATTGTAGATAAACTGTATCTCCGATTGCAATCGCACGACTTTTCTTTGCTTATTACATGTATAAAACTCTGATCATCAATTACAAGCTTTACATTTGACTCACAGTTGCTATTACATTGATTGAGAATGTGGAACTGTCCATTTAAGTGTGGTGGGTTGCTGATCTCCTTTAAGAAGGCCTTGCTATCTTTATCCCAATCCTCTTCTTCGCTTGGTACCATGTGTTGCTCCATCAGCGCTGCACCTCGTGGTCTGGCCGCAGCCATCTTTTTCTACAGCGCTTCACCTCGTGGTTTGGGCGCCATCTTTCTTCCATCAACGGCTGCTGTGATCCTCTTCTCCCGGGTTCTGCCACCGAGGCTGGGAAGTCACCTTTGGATCCGATTTTCTTCCTCCGGAGTCCTGCCACTGGAGCCTGGAAGGTGCGTTCGAGTCGTCTCAGCTGGATCACCTCCATGCAGTCGTGCTGAGTGGTCTGTGCCTCGGGTGCTGTGCTGGTCTGCTCTTTGGTGCCGGATCCAACCTCTGGTGGGGGTTTGCTTTGCCTCTGAGCGTGGGGGACGTCGATCGCTGGAGGGATGAAATCTTCCCAGCTCCAATGGATCTTCTCCATTCACCTTCTTCCAAGTAGCGTTGGTTCATCACCTGTAACAATCCACAGTGGTAACTTGTGTACCGCACCATCATGGAGTACCTTTACATCCGCACTACCAACGACTGGGATAAGGTGCGCAGCTTTGCCTGAACCGGGACCAACTTGGGTCGTTCAGTTTGATTGTCCCATAGCCTCTCAAAGGCTTCTTTGTTCATTACTGACTGGCTCGCACCCGTGTCCACTTCCATGAAGAATGGAATGCCGTTTATCTCGACTTCCATCCTCAATGGGGAACATTCTGTAGTGCAGGTAAACATGCCATACACCTCATCGTGGGACTAAACTGCCTCTCTGACTATCGCTTCATAATCCGTGCTGGATTCATGGCCATCTGCAGACTCTTCATCAACACAGTGAGTCATATTTCTTTTACCCATTTGCTGGAAGTGACCCTTTGTGCTGCAGCCTTTACACACATCGTCTTTAAAATGGCACTGGTGAGCCCTGTGATTCCCTCCGCAACGCCAGCATGGTGCTACTTGATTAGCACCCCTCGGTGGACTCGGGGGCCTGTTCTCTCTCCCCTGAGGAGATTCATGTTCTACAGTCTAGCCTCTAAAAGGCGGCATTCTGTGCGCAGTACTTGCCAGGTTTGAGTCCTGAGGCTGAGTCATCCGCCTAGAGCCGCAGGTCGAGGCCATGAATGCTGGCTCATGATGATGGCCTTCTGCAGTGTGACTGTGGTATCCGCAGATAGTAGCCTGTGAAGAAGGCCCTCGTGGCCGATTCCGATAACAAATATATCCCGCAGCACTTTGGTGAGGTGGTCACCGAAATCACACAGTGCCGCCAGCCTCCTTAGGTCTGCAGCATATTTCGCGATTTCCTGGCCTTCGGTGGGTATAAAACCGGTGTCTGGCTGTGAGGATGCTCTCTTTGGGCTTGAGTTGTTCTTGGATCAGTGTTACAAGCTCCTCGTACGTCTTGGTCGTTGTCTTCGCTGGTGCCAGCAAGTCCCTGACGAGGCCATAGACAGTGTGCCCACAACTGGTTAGCAGGATAGCTCTGCGCTTATCAGCCAGTGTGGCCGGGTTGTCGCCTGCCAGGTCATTTGCTGTGAAGAAATGGTCGAGCCTCTCCACAAAGGCGTCCCAATCATCACCATCGGCGAACTGCTGCAATGTGCCAAGATTAGCCATTTTCGCGTGAAAGTCCGTAATCTCGTCGCCAATTGTTATGTCTTTAGATGCTCCACGAGGCAATGTATTGTACTTGAACTGCAGTGAGCTTAGACCATTTAATTTAACTCCAGAATGATCATCACATGTGGTGGCCTGCCTTTTATACTAGGCCTGGCCCACCTGTACAGGTAATCTACAAGTCTCCCACTGCAGTGCCCTCTTGTGGCACACCTTAGTGACCATATAGCTGGTGTACAAATTTCTCATAGTAGTGCCCTCTGGTGGCACGTCATATGTAATACTACAGGCAGTAACATGTCTAGATACATGACACATGGTACATCAGTCATTGAAAGTTGGCATGCAGGTACATCAGGCGGTGAAGAAGGCAAATGGCATGTTGGCCTTCATAGTGAGAGGATTTGAGTATAGGAGCAGGGAGGTCTTACTGCAGTTGTATAGGGCCTTGGTGAGGCCACTCCTTGAATATTGTGTACAGTTTTGGTCTCCTAATCTGAGGAAGGACATTCTTGCTATTGAGGGAGTGCAGCGAAGGTTCACCAGATTGATTCCCGGGATGGCAGCACTGACATATGAAGAAAGACTGGATCGTCTAGGCTTATATTTACTGGAATTTAGAAGAATGAGAGGGGACCTCATAGAAACATATAAAATTCTGACGGGATTGGACAGGTTAGATGCAGGAAGAATGTTCCCGATGTTGGGGAAGTCCAGTACTGGGGGTCACAGTCTAAGGATAAGGGGTAAGCCATTTAGGACCGAGATGAGGAGAAACTTCTTCACTCAGATAATTGTGAACTTGTGGGATTCTCTACCACAGAAAGTTGTTGAGGCCAGTTCGTTAGATATATTTAAAAGGGAGTTAGATGTGGCCCTTACGGCTAAAGGGATCAAGGGTTATGTAGCGAAAGCAGGAATGGGGTACCGAAGTTGCATGTTCAGCCATAATCATATTGAATGGCTCGAAGGGCCGAATGGCCTAATCCTGCACCTATTTTCTATATTTCTATATTTCTCTCCACGTTCCCCTTCAAAGCGTATGTTCATTTCTGAATCCTTAAGCTTATTGACATCATGTCCTTGATAGAGACATGGCTGAGGAGTGATGATAACCTTTCCCCTTTATGAAGCTTTCCCACCTGGCTATACTTTCCACCACTTGCCCTGTCCAAACCGTGGTGAAGGTGGTGTAGCCCTTATCTCTAAATCACACCTTGGTCTGTCTCCCTCCCTACTCTGACAAGTTCTCACTCTTTGAGCATCTCACCTGGTTCCACCCCTCACATCTCTCTTCTAAAATCTTTGTTCTGTAATGCCCACCCAAGTATCACACCAAGTTTCTCACTGTGATATCTTCTCTGCTTTCCACCCTCTGCCTCTTCACCGAGCGACTTCTCATCCTCGGTGATTTCAATCTCCACCTCAACTCTTCTTGTTCTCTCTCCTCTGAGTTCACTGCCCTCCTTAGTCCCTTAATCTCTCCCTTGATTTAAAAACTCTCCTGCCCATATACACAGCCACCCCTCGATCTTATCATCTCACATGGCCTCTCTACTCCCACAGTAACTATCACTGATAAGGCAATCTCTGATCATTTCCTTATATCACTTTCTACCCATATTCCCCTTCCCCCTCCCAAACCATTTCTCTCTATGAACACCCTGGAAAAAACTCTCCCTCAAATCTCTTTCAAATTTCCAAATATCTAGCCTTTTGCCTACAATTCTACATGACATTTCTGCAGCTATTGATATCCAATTAAATATTGGGAAGACTGAAGCCATTGTTTTTGATTCCCACCACAAACTCCATTCCCTAGCCACTGGCTCCATCCCTCTCCCTAACATCTGTCTGAGGCTGAACCACACTGTTCGCAACCTTGGTGTCATATTTGACCCTGAAATGAGATTTGACCACATATCTGCAGCATAACTGGACCACATGTTTCCAGCTCCGTAACATGGTCCATCTCCACCCTTCTCTCAGTTTATCCGCTGCTGAAACCCTCATCCATGTCTTTGTTACCTCTTGCTTCGACTATTCCAAAACACTCCTGGCTGGTCTCCCACATTCGATCCTACATAAACTTGAGGTCATACAAAACTCAGCTGCCCATGTCCTAACTTGCATCAGGTTCCATTCACCCACCACCCCTGTTCTTGCTGACCTACACTGGTTCCCAGTTAAGCAACGCCTTGATTTCAAAATTCTCATCCTTGTTTTCAAGTCTCTCGATGGCCTCGCCCCTTCCTATCTCTGTAATCTCCTCCAACCTTACACTCCCCCAAGATATCTGCACTCCTCTAATTCTGCGCTCTTCAGCATTCTTTGAAACCTTCTTTTGGTCATCTCCCCTAATTTCTCCTTATGTGGCTCGGTATTAAATTTTTGTGTTATAATACTCATGTGAAATGCCTTGGGAGGTTTACTATGTTAAATGCATTATATAAATACAAGTTGTTGTCGGCGTTGCTGCTAAATCACGCCATCTCCACCACCTTTGATGCCTTTGTCCCCACTAAAGCCATCACACTCTCTCACCTTAGTCATTCCCTCTATACTCCTCATCTCTGCTCCCTTAAGCAAGGGACACAGACTTGAACGTCTTTGGTGAACAACTGGTTTAACCATTCTTCCTCAATGCTATTCCCACTAAACTGCCGATCACCCAACTTCCCTTCCTGGCTCCCATGTTAGCTGATATTGTTAACGAATCTCTCTCCTCGGGTACTTTCCTCCTCTCCTTCAAATCTGCCGTCATCACACTTCTCCTCAAAAAATCAACCCTTCACCCCTCCATCCCTGCAAACTATTGCCCCATCTCCAACTTCCCTTTCCTCTCCAAAGTCCTTCAATGTGTTGTCGCCTTCCAAATCCGTGCCCATCTTTCCTGGAACGCCAGGTTTGAATTCTTCCAATCAGGTTTCCGGTCTCGCCACAGTATTGAAGCAGCTCTTACCAAGGTCACAAATAACTGTAACAAAGATAAACTGGCCTTCCTCATCCTTTGTGACCAGTCTTTAGCCTTTGACGGTTGACCACGCAATTCTGCTCCAAACACCTCGCCACCGTTGTCCAGCTGGATGGAATTGTGCTCGCCTGATTCCAATCCCTATCTTTCCATAGAATCATCTGCAATAGCTTCTTTTCCTTCTCCTGCATCGTTACCTCTGGTGTTCACCATGGATCTATCCTTGTCCTCACCCCAATTTATTATCTACATGTTGCTCTTTGGTGATATCATCTGCCAACACAGCATGAGTTTTCACATGTACGCTGATGATACCCAGCTCTACATCTCCTACACCTCTCTCGACCCTTTACTGTCTCTAAACCATCAGAATGGTTAGCAGAAATTTCCTCCAATTAAATATTGGGAAGACCGAAGCCATTGTCTTCGATCCACACCACAAACTCCATTCCCTTGCCATCAATTCCATCCCCCTCCCTGGCAACTGTCTACGGCTGACCCAGTCTGATTGCAACCTTGACCCTGATATGAGCTTTCTATCTCATATCCATGCCACGACTAAAACCCCCTATTTCCACCTCTGTAACATCACCCATCTTCGCCCTTACCTCAGCTTATTTGCTGCTGTAACCCTTATCCATGCCTTTGTTACCTCTAGACTTGACTATTCCAATGCACTCCTGGCCGACCTCCCTAGTTCTACCCTCCATAAATTTGAGATCATCCAAAACTCTGCTGTCTGTGTCCTAACTCGCATCAAATCCCATTCACCCATCTCCCCTGTGCTCGCAGACCTACATTGGCTCCCAGTTAAGCAGTGCCTCGATTTTAAAATTCTTATCCTAGTTTTCAAATCCTTCCATGTCCTTGACCCTCCCTAGCTCTGTAACCTCCTCTAACCCTACAATCCCCCACCAATTCTAGCCTCTTGAATTTCCCCAATGTTATTTACTCCACCATTGGCAGCCAGCCATCAGCTGCCTAAGAATTCCCTCCCTAAATCTCTTTGCCTCTCGATCTCTCTTTTCTGGGGAATAAAGAAATGGCAGAGATATTAAACAAATGCTTTTGTCTCTGTTTTCACGGAAGAAGACACAAAAAACCTCCCGGAAATAGTGGAGAACCAAGAATCCAGCGAGAATGAGGAACTGAAAGAAACTAGTATTAGTAAAAAAAAGTACTGGAACAATTAATGGGACTGAAAGCCGACAAATCCCCTGGACCTGGTGGTCTACATCCTAGGGTTTTGAAAGAGGTGGCTATAGAGATATTCCACAGATTCCACAGATTCTAGAACGGTTCCCACAGATTGGAAGGTAACTAATATAACCCTGCTATTGGGAGAGAGAAAACGAGGAAACACAGACCAATTAGCCTGACATCAGTCATAGGGAAAATGCCAGAATCTATTATTGAAGGCGTGGTAACAGGCCACTTAGAAAATAATAATAGGATTGGGCAGAGTCAACACGGATTTATGAAAGAGAAATCATGTAATATACTAGCATGGGTTGAGGATTGGTTGACGGACAGAAAACAGGGCGTAGGAATAAACAGGACGTTTTCGGGTTGACAGGCTGTAACTAGTGGGGTGCCGCAAGGATCAGTGCTTGGGCCCCAACTAATCGCAATCTATATCAATCATTTGGATAAAGGGACCAAATGAAATATATCCAAGTTTGCTGATGATAAAAAGCTAGGTGGGAATGTAAGTTGTGAGGAGGATGCAAAGAGACTTCAAGGGGATATAGAGAGACTAAGTGAATGGGCAAGAACATGGCATTGGAATATAACGTGGAGAAATGTGAAGTTTCCACTTTGGTAGGAAAAATAGAAAAGCAGAGTTTTTTTTAAATGGTGAGAGATTGGGAAATGTTGGTGGTCAAAGGGACCTGGGTGCCCTTGTACACAAATCACTGAAAGTTAACATGCAGGTACAGCAAGCAATTAAGAAAGCAAATGGTATGATGGCCTTTATTACAAGAGGATTTGAGTATAAGCGTAAAGACATCTTATTGCAATTATATAGAGACCTGGTGAGAACATTCTGAAATGGGAGGGAGAACAGCCAGTTGTCGTGGTGCACATTGGTACCAACGACATAGGTAAAAAAAGGGATGAGGTCCTACGAAACGAATTTAAGGAGCTAGGAGCTAAATTAAAAAGTAGGACCTCAAAAGTAGTAATCTCGGAATTGCTACCAGTGCCACGTGATAGTCAGAGTAGGAATCGCAGGATAGCGCAGATGAATACGTGGCTTGAGCAGTGGTGCAGCAGGGAGGGATTCAAATTCCTGGGTCATTGGGACCGGTTCTGGGGGAGGTGGGACCAGTACAAACCGGACGGTCTGCACCTGGGCAGGACCGGAACCAATGTCCTAGGGGGAGTGTTTGCTAGTGCTGTTGGGGAGGATTTAAACTAATATGGCAGGGGGATGGGAACCAATGCAGGGAGACAGAGGGAAACAAAAAGGAGGCAAAAGCAAAAGACAGAAAGGAGATGAGGAAAAGTGGAGGGCGGAGAAACCCAAGGCAAAGAACAAAAAGGGCCACTGTACAGCAAAATTCTAAAAGGACAAAGGGTGTTAAAAAAACAAGCCTGAAGGCTTTGTGTCTTAATGCAAGGAGTATCCGCAATAAGGTGGATGAATTAATTGTGCAAATAGATGTTAATAAATATGATGTGATTGGGATTACGGAGACGTGGCTCCAGGATGATCAGGGCTGGGAACTCAACATTCAGGGGTATTCAACATTCAGGAAGGATAGAATAAAAGGAAAAGGAGGTGGGGTAGCATTGTTGGTTAAAGAGGAGATTAATGCAATAGTTAGGAAAGACATTAGCTTGGATGATGTGGAATCTATATGGGTAGAGCTGCAGAACACCAAAGGGCAAAAAACGTTAGTAGGAGTTGTGTACAGACCTCCAAACAGTAATAGGGATGTTGGGGAGGGCATCAAACAGGAAATTAGGGGTGCATGCAATAAAGGTGTAGCAGTTATAATGGGTGACTTTAATATGCACATAGATTGGGCTAGCCAAACTGGAAGCAATACGGTGGAGGAGGATTTCCTGGAGTGCATAAGGGATGGTTTTCTAGACCAATATGTTGAGGAACCAACTAGGGGGGAGGCCATCTTAGACTGGGTGTTGTGTAATGAGAGAGGATTAATTAGCAATCTCATTGTGCGAGGCCCCTTGGGGAAGAGTGACCATAATATGGTGGAATTCTGCTTTAGGATGGAGAATGAAACAGTAAATTCAGAGACCATGGTCCAGAACTTAAAGAAGGGTAACTTTGAAGGTATGAGGCGTGAATTGGCTAGGATAGATTGGCGAATGATACTTAGGGGGTTGACTGTGGATGAGCAATGGCAGACATTTAGAGACCGCATGGATGAATTACAACAATTGTACATTCCTGTCTGGCGTAAAAATAAAAAAGGGAAGGTGGCTCAACCGTGGCAATCTAGGGAAATCAGGGATAGTATTAAAGCCAAGGAAGTGGCATACAAATTGGTCAGAAATAGCAGCGAACCTGGGGACTGGGAGAAATTTAGAACTCAGCAAAGGAGGACAAAGGGTTTGATTAGGGCAGGGAAAATGGAGTACGAGAAGAAGCTTGCAGGGAACATTAAGGTGGATTGCAAAAGTTTCTATAGGTATGTAAAGAGAAAAAGGTTAGTAAAGACAAACGTAGGTCCCCTGCAGTCAGAATCAGGGGAAGTCATAACGGGGAACAAAGAAATGGCAGACCAATTGAACAAGTACTTTGGTTCAGTATTCACTAAGGAGGACACAAACAACTTCCGGATATAAAAGGGGTCAGAGGGTCTAGTAAGGAGGGGGAACTGAAGGAAATCTTTATTAGTCGGGAAATTGTGTTGGGGAAATTGATGGGATTGAAGGCCGATAAATCCCCAGGGCCTGATGGACTGCATCCCAGAGTACTTAAGGGGGTGGCCTTGGAAATAGCGGATGCATTGACAGTCATTTTCCAACATTCCATTGACTCTGGATCAGTTCCTATGGAGTGGAGGGTAGCCAATGTAACCCCACTTTTTAAAAAAGGAGGGAGAGAGAAAACAGGGAATTATAGACCGGTCAGCCTGACCTCAGTAGTGGGTAAAATGATGGAATCAATTATTAAGGATGTCATAGCAGTGCATCTGGAAAATGTGACATGATAGGTCCAAGTCAGCATGGATTTGTGAAAGGGAAATCATGCTTGACAAATCTTCTGGAATTTTTTGAGGATGTTTCCAGTAAAGTGGACAAAGGAGAACCAGTTGATGTGGTATATTTGGACTTTCAGAAGGCTTTCGACAAGGTCCCACACAAGAGATTAATGTGCAAAGTTAAAGCACATGGGATTGGGGGTAGTTTGCTGACGTGGATTGAGAACTGGTTGTCAGACAGGAAGCAAAGAGTAGGAGTAAACGGGTACTTTTCAGAATGGCAGGCAGTGACTAGTGGGGTGCCGCAAGGTTCTGTGCTGGGGCCCCAGCTGTTTACATTGTACATTAATGATTTAGACGAGGGGATTAAATGCAGTATCTCCAAATTTGCGGATGACACTAAGTTGGGTGGCAGTGTGAGCTGCGAGGAGGATGCTATTAGGCTGCAGAGTGACTTGGATAGGTTAGGTGAGTGGGCAAATGCATGGCAGATGAAGTATAATGTGGATAAATGTGAAGTTATCCACTTTGGTGGTAAAAACAGAGAGACAGACTATTATCTGAATGGTGACAGATTAGGAAAAGGGAAGGTGCAACGAGACCCGCGTGTCATGGTACATCAGTCATTGAAGGTTGGCATGCAGGTACAGCAGGCGGTTAAGAAAGCAAATGGCATGTTGGCCTTCATAGCGAGGAGATTTGAATACAGGGGCAGGGAGGTGTTGCTACAGTTGTACAGGGCCTTGGTGAGGCCACCCCTGGAGTATTGTGTACAGTTTTGGTCTCCTAACTTGAGGAAGGACATTCTTGCTATTGAGGGAGTGCAGCGAAAATTCACCAGACTGATTCCCGGGATGGCGGGACTGACCTATCAAGAAAGACTGGATCAACTGGGCTTGTATTCACTGGAGTTCAGAAGAATGAGAGGGGACCTCATAGAAACGTTTAAAATTCTGACGGGTTTAGACAGGTTAGATGCAGGAAGAATGTTCCCAATGTTGGGGAAGTCCAGAACCAGGGGTCACAGTCTGAGGATAAGGGATAAGCCATTTAGGACCGAGATGAGGAGAAACTTCTTCACCCAGTGAGTGGTGAACCTGTGGAATTCTCTACCACAGAAAGTAGTTGAGGCCAATTCACTAAATATATTCAAAAGGGAGTTAGATGAAGTCCTTACTACTCGGGGGATCAAGGGTTATCGCGAGAAAGCAGGAAGGGGGTATTGAAGTTTCATGTTCAGCCATGAACTCATTGAATGGCGGTGCAGGCTAGAAGGGCTGAATGGCCTGCTCCTGCACCTATTTTCTATGTTTCTATATTGTGTGCAGTTTTGCTCTCCTTACCTAAGGAAGGATATACTTGCCATAAAGGGAGTGCAACAAAGATTTAGCTGACTGATTCCTGGGATGGGCGGGGGGGGTTGTCCTATGAGGAGAGATTGATTGACTAGGCCTATGTTCTCAAGAGTTTAGAAGAATGAGAGGTAATCTCATTGAAATATACAAAATTCTTACAGGACTTAACAGGGTAGATGCAAGGAGGATGTTTCCTCTGGTTGGGGAGTCTAGAACCAGGGGTCACAGTCTCAGAATAAGGGGTCGGCCATTTAGGACTGAGATGAGAAACTTCTTCATTCAGAGTATATTCAAGACGGAGATCGATAGATTTTTGCATATTAAGGAAATCATGGGATATGGGGACAGTGCAGCCAAGTGGAGTTGAATTAGATCAGCCATGATCTTATTGAATGGTGGAGCAGGCTCGAGGGACTGAATGACCTACTCCTACTCTTAGTTCTTGTGTTCTTATGTGTGATATCTTCAGATACCACTTCACAAGCACAAACAGTACAAGATGGCTCCGAACAGAACAGTGATCACATGACCTAGCCACGCAAATCAAACTTAACCACTGGGTTTCTGTTTCGAAGCGGATACCTTTGTTCTTGAACAGAACTTTTCAATCTTGTTGTCGGACTTAGACATTCAAGGCTGAGCCTGTGGAGAGTTTTTCTTCAAAGGCTGGCCTTGATCTATATTTGGACTCTCTGCACCTTCAGACTGTTTGCCTGATTCGGACTCAGACTTAAATTCTGTCTTTCTCTTGGACATGTTTCTAGTACATCTGATGTAGGATTTGCTACTGGTACTCTACTTGTAACAAGACAATCTGACTCATCAGAATAAATTGATTTATTCCAACTTTCAACTCTTTCCACAAATATAGGTAAAATATGATCAATGTGAACAAACCAAACCTTTCCATGATGAAACATCTTGTCCAAATATGTGCGAGGGCCACATATCTTCACTACTCTTCCTGGTAACCACTTTAATAATTTATGGTGATGGTTCTTCATTCTAACCCGATTCAATTTCACACTTCTCTCTCTTATTCTATCTCTATCATGACTTGATTGTTTCTCTTCTACCGACTGTGCCAAGTTTGGCTTTAACAACAAGAACCTGGTTCGTGGCTGTTGTTTGAGAAACAACTCTGCTAGTGATCTACCAGTAGTGGTATGAGGTGTATTCCGATAAGTAATCAGAAATTTTGCGAGTTTGTGATCTAATGACAAACACCGCTTGTTTGAATTTGGATCCAACATTTTCTTGATGAGGGCATGTTTTACAATTTGTACTGTGCGCTCTGCTGCACCATTTGAAGCAGGGTGGTATAGTGGAACTTTGGGTATGTTTCACACCATTTTTGCTCGTGAACTGTGCAAATTCTTCTGAACAAAATTATGGCCCATTATCAGACAATATTTATTCTTGGAGGCCATATGAAGAAAACAATCTTCACAAATTGTCTAGTGTTTTACTTGTTATTTTCCGCAACGGATACACATCTACTCATTTCGAATGGCTAGCTATTACTATGAACAATTGCTGTCCTTCTAGCTCAGCTAAATCTACATGTAACCTTTGCCACACCGTGGGAGGCCATTTCCATGGCTGTAACGGTACTGATGGTGGTTTCTCTTTCATTGATTGACATGTCGTATACTGACTGACGATGTGCTCTATCCCTTTATCTAAACCTGGCCACCATAAGTAACTGTGTGCAAAACTCTTGGTCAAGTACATTCCTCGGTATAAAAACAGAAAATGCTGGAAATCGCAGCATCTGTGGAGTGGAAGTGCAGTTAACGTTTTGGGTTGATGACCCTTCATCAGAACTGGAGTGTTTGAAAAGAACAGATTCTTAACGAGCACTGAAAGGGGCAGGGGGAAAAAGAACAAAAGGGAAAGACTGTGATAGGTTGGAAGACAGGAGAGATTAGAAAGACAAAAAGAATGATGGGCAAAATTCAAATGGTAATGCCAGGAGTTAGAAAAAACATTAGTCAAGATAGGATGTGAATGGTGGCATAATGACCAGCTGTCATTAGAAACAAGGAGAAAAAAAGAAAGAAACAGGCTCTGAGGTGGGGGAGGGGGCGCAGTGTGGGGAAAGGGAGCCAAAGATTGGCAGCGGTTACGCTCTGATATTTTTGAACTCAATGTTGAGTCCAGAAGGCTGTAAAGTGCCTAAACAAAAGGTGAGGTGGTGTTCCTCGAACTTGCGTTAAGCTTTGTTGGAACAGTGTAGGAAACCGAGGACAGAGAGGTCAGAGTGAGAATGGAGTGGAGAATTAAAATGACAGATGACTGGAAGCTCAGGGTCATACTTGCGGAATGAACAGAGGTGCTCCGCAAAGTGGTCACCCAATCTACGCTTGGTCTCCCCAATGAAGAGACCACATCGTGAGCAGCGAATTCAGTACACTAAATTGAAAGAAGTACAGGTAAATAGCTGTTTCACCTGGAAGGAGTATTTGGAGTCCTGGATAGTGGGAAGGGAAGAGGTAAAAGGGCAGGTGTTGCATCTCCTGCGTTTGCATGGAAAGGTGCTGTAGGAAGGAGAGGGGATGCTGAGGGTGACTGCGGAATGGACCAGGGTGTCGTGGAGGGAGTGATCACTTTGGAATGCTGAGAGGGGAGGAGAGGGGAAGATGTGATTGGTGGTGGGATCATGCTGGAGGTGGCAGAAATGGCAGAGGATGATCCGTTGAACGTGAAGGCTGGTGGGGTGAAAAGTGAGGACAAGGGGAACCCTGTCATGGTTCTGAGAGGGAAGAGAAGGGAAGGGGTGAGAGCAGAGGTGCGGGAAATAGAACAGACCTGGTCGAGGGCCAAGTTAACCATGGCAGAGGGGAATCCTCTGTTAAGGAAAATGGGAGACATGTCAGAGGCACTAGTGTGAAAGGTGGTGTCATCAGAGCAGATGCGACGGAGATGGAAAAACTGGGAGAATGAAATGGAGTCCTTACAGGTTACAGGGTGGGAGGAAGTGTAGTCTAGGTAGCTGTGGGATAAAAGGTGCTGGTCATGAAGATTTCCTAACAATTTGGATCTGAAGTTACTTGTGATAACTATTCTTGCTCCCCACATGATACAATCTTTATCCACTGACAATTCATTCCTATGAACGAAACATGGACTAATATCTTCCTCTGATATCTGGTTTGGCCTTCCATTTGCTATGTAATCCTAAAACTTTGACATAACTTGGTCACGTTTGCCAGCTGTGACTGGCAGCTCATCAATGTATAAGAAATAGAACACTTCTTCCCTATCGGGTGTAACTTGTGATGGGATGGCAACCTAGACATAGCATCAGTATTACTGTGATCAGCTGATCGTCTGTACTCAATGTAATACATACATGCTGACAAAATCAAAGCCCATCTCTGCATTTGGGCTGCAGCTAAGGTTGGAACTGGGAACTTTGGATGGAGCATTGCTGTTGGGGGCTTATAGTCAATAACTATGGTAAACTTATGAAACTTCTTGAGCCAAAAATTAATGCCAAAGCTTCCCTTTCTATCTGTGCATAATTCCACTCACTGGCACTGAGAGTGTATGAAGCAAAAGCAATTGGTCTCTCTTCCCCACTAACTAGTACATAAAACATCACTGCCTTAACTCCATACTGAAAGGTGCCACATGCTAGCTTGATCTCCTTAGATACACCATAGTGAACTAACATGGTACTCTGTACTAACTGGCTTTTACACTCTTTAAATGCTGTGTCGCATTCTTCTGACCACTTCCAATGGACCTGTTTTGACGACAGCTCATTCAGTGGATGTAACACTGTAGCCAAATTTGGTAGGAACTTCCCATAATAATTCAAAAGACCCAAAAATGATCAAAGTTCAGAGACATTCTTGGGAGTGGGTGCATTTCTGATTGCATCCAGCTTTCCCTTGGTTGGATGTAAACCATCTTTGTCGACTCTGTGCCCTAAGTATTCCACTGAGTTTTGACTTATCTCATACTTGTGAGCAGTCACTTGTACTCTGTGTTTCTCTACTGTTTGAGCACTTCATTCAACACGTTATTATGGATTTTCCTGTTCGGTGCTGAAATTAGTATGTCATCTAAATAACACACTACCTCTTCAATCCCTTGTAAAATCTGGTTCATCAGCCCTTGGAATATGGCGGGGGTGGAAGACACTCCAAATGGTAGCCTATTAAACTGATATAGGCCGAGATGAGTATTTATAGTCAAGCAAGACCTGGACTCTTCATCCAACTCAAGTTGTAGGTAGGGGTTTGTTAGATCTAACTTTGAGATGATCTGGCCACCTGTTACCGTTGTGAATAAATCTTTTACATTTGGCAATGTATTGGGTAGGTTACACTCTGGAACTTGGTTTACAGTTACTTTATAATCACCTTACCATCTGACTTAGGTGACTTGGGTGTAACCCAATTACTTAGATCTACCTTAGAGATAATGTTCTCAGTTTCTAGGGGGAGACTTTCATCTTCATTTTCGGTGGTTTTCTCAGCAGTACAGCTGTTTTTAAGAGAGAAACCACCTGGTGAAAGTTTCCCCCCATACTTTTTAACTGGAACTGCCCACATCTCAAAATGACCTCTGGGAGCAAACCACCACCGTGCACCGCCGAAAAGATTGGCAGGTAACGTAAGTTTGGCCTCAATGGAAGCCCATCCAGATCGCCGAGGGAACGCCTGTGAAAGCTGCTTAAACAGGGGGGGGTAGGTGAGTACTCTGCAAAGGAAGGTAAGTTAAATGGTCTTTATTTTTTATTAATTGTAAAATGACGATTAACTGTAAAACTATCTTGGGAATGTTTTTTAACTTTTTTTTTTAAGTGAACATTTTTTTTTTAAAGTTTTCCCTCTTCCCTAGGCCCAACCGCAGCCTCGGAATAAATTTTTAAAAACATTTTAAGAACCGCCCATTTCATCTAGTTTCGCCTTAAACCGCCGAGAATACTGGTGCAAGATCCATTTTCTCGCCGGGCGTTATTTTTTACCTTAATTATGGAAATTCTCGCCAGCATTAGTTGCAAAATGTTAGCTGTTTTTCTGGACGGCAATCGGGCGTTGAGGGGTTTTAGAGAAAGTCTAGCCCCATGTCTTTTGAGTTTTTGCTCAACATTCTCCTTGAATGCATATGGTATGGGACGTGGCTTGCTGTAAACTGGTCTTGCGTCTTTAAAGTCTTGGATCGGACTGCCTGTTTCACGGAACACCTTCGGATACTGCTTGATGATGTCAACTTTCAATGCAAATAGACACCACTACACAAGCACACACATTACAAGATGGCTCCGAACAGAACAATGATCACATATCCTTTTCACGTGACCTTTTATTGTTATTACATCAGTAGTTGTTATTACATCAGTAATCCACTAGGTGCAGTTCTATTACATTATGTGCCTCCTTTAAGATGCTCCTTAAAACCTACCTATTTTGGTCATTTGTCCTAACATCTGCTTATATTATTCGGTGTCAAATTTTTTTTCATAACGCTCATGAAGCACCTTGAGACGTTTTACTACATTAAAGGCGCTACATAAATGCAAGCTTTTGTTCCTTTTGTTATTTTTTTAATCATAACCGAAGCAGTTGAACAGACATGAAATGCAATTGTTTCATAATGATTGACAGGACTCAAATTCACCCCCTCATTGGCAAACTGTGGCTACAATATGTACTATTCGTAGAATGCGCTGCACCAAGATTACTTCAGCAGCACTTCCCAGCTCTGCGACCTCTACCACAAAGAAGGACGAACAGCAATGTCATGGGAACATTATTGCCTCCACGTCACATACCATCATAGAAACATAGAAAATAGGTGCAGGAGTAGGTCATTCGGCCCTTCTAGCCTGCACCGCCATTCAATGAGTTCATGGCTGAACATTCAACTTCAGTACCCCATTCCTGCTTTCTCGCCATACCCCTTGATCCCCCTAGTAGTAAGGACCTCATCTAACTCCTTTTTGAATATATTTAGTGAATTGGCCTCAACAACTTTCCGTGGTAGAGAATTCCACAGGTTCACCACTCTCTGGGTGAAGAAGTTCCTCCGCATCTCGGCCCTAAATGGCTTACCCCTTATCCTTAGACTGTGTCCCCTGGTTCTGGACTTCCCCAACATTGGGAACATTCTTCCTGCATCTAACCTGTCTAACCCCGTCAGAATTTTAAATGTTTCTGAGGTCCCCTCTCATTCTTCTGAACTCCAGTGAATACAAGCCCAGTTGATCCAGTCTTTCTTGATAGGTCAGTCCCGCCATCCCAGGAATCAGTCTGGTGAACCTTCGCTGCACTCCCTCAATAGCAAGAATGTCCTTCCTCAGGTTAGGAGACCAAAACTGTACACAATACTCCAGGTGTGGCCTCACCAATGCCCTGTACAACTGTAGCAACACCTCCCTGCCCCTGTACTCAAATCCCCTTGCTATGAAGGCCAACATGCCATTTGCTTTCTTAACCGCCTGCTGCACCTGCATGCCAACCTTCAATGACTGATGTACCATGACACCCAGGTCTCTTTGCACCTCCCCTTTTCCTAATCTGTCACCATTCAAATAATAGTCTGTCTCTCTGTTTTTACCACCAAAGTGGATAACCTCACATTTATCCACATTATACTTCATCTGCCATGCATTTGCCCACTCACCTAACCTATCCAAGTCGCTCTGCAGCCTCACAGCATCCTCCTCGCAGCTCACACTGCCACCCAACTTAGTGTCATCTGCAAATTTGGAGATACTACATTTAATCCCCTCATCTAAATCATTAATGTACAGTGTAAACAGTTGGGGCCCCAGCACAGAACCTTGCGGTACCCCACTAGTCACTGCCTGCCATTCTGAAAAGTACCCATTTACTCCTACTCTTTGCTTCCTGTCTGACAACCAGTTCTCAATCCATGTCAGTACACTACCCCCAATCCCATGTGCTCTAACTTTGCACATCAATCTCTTGTGTGGGACCTTGTCGAACGCCTTCTGAAAGTCCAAATATACCACATCAACTGGTTCTCCCTTATCCACTCTACTGGAAACATCCTCAAAATATTCCAGAAGATTTGTCAAACATGATTTCCCTTTCACAAATCCATGCTGACTTGGACCTATCATGTCACCTCTTTCCAAATGCACTGCGATGACATCCTTAATAATTGATTCCATCATTTTACCCACTACCGATGTCAGGCTGACCGGTCTATAATTCCCTGTTTTCTCTCTCCCTCCTTTTTTAAAAAGTGGGGTTACATTGGCTACCCTCCACTCGATAGGAACTGATCCAGAGTCAATGGAATGTTGGAAAATGACTGTCAACGCATCCACTATTTCCAAGGCCACCTCCTTAAGTACTCTGGGATGCAGTCCATCAGGCCCTGGGGATTTATCGGCCTTCAATCCCATCAATTTCCCCAAAACAATTTCCCGGCTAATAAGGATTTCCCTCAGTTCCTCCTCCTTACTAGACCCCCCGACCCCTTTTATAACCAGAAGGTTGTTCGTGTCCTCCTTCGTGAATACCGAACCAAAGTACTTGTTCAATTGGTCCGCCATTTCTTTGTTCCCCATTATGACTTCCCCTGATTCTGACTGCAGGGGACCTACGTTTGTCTTTACTAACCTTTTTCTCTTTACATATCTATAGAAACTTTTGCAATCCGTCTTAATGTTCCCTGCAAGCTTCTTCTCATACTCCATTTTCCCTGCCCTAATCAAACCCTTTTGTCCTCCTCTGCTGAGTTCTAAATTTCTCTCAGTCCCCAGGTTCGCTGCTATTTCTGGCCAATTTGTATGCCACTTCCTTGGCTTTAATACTATCCCTGATTTCCCTTGATAGCCACGGTTGAGCCACCTTCCCTTTTTTATTTTTATGCCAGACAGGAATGTACAATTGTTGTAGTTCATCCATGCGGTCTCTAAATGTCTGCCATTGCCCATCCACAGTCAACTCCTTAAGTATCATTCGCCAATCCATCCCAGCCAATTCACGCCTCATACCTTCAAAGTTAGCCTTCTTTAAGTTCTGGACCATGGTCTCTGAATTAACTGTTTCATTCTCCATCCCAATGCAGAATTCCACCATATTATGGCCACTCTTCCCCAAGGGGCCTCGCACAACGAGATTGCTAATTAATCCTCTCTCATTACATAACACCCAGTCTAAGATGGCCTCCCCCCTAGTTGGTTCCTCGACATATTGGTCTAAAAAACCATCCCTTATGCACTCCAGAAAATCCTCCTCCACCGTATTGCTTCCAGTTTGGTTAGCCCAATCTATGTGCATATTAAAGTCACCCATTATAACTGCTGCACCTTTATTGCACGCAACCCTAATTTCATGTTTGATGCCCTCCCCAACATCACTACTACTGTTTGGAGGTCTGTACACAACTCCCACTAACGTTTTTTGCCCTTTGGTGTTCTGCAGCTCTACCCATATAGATTCCACATCATGATTTGGACTGATATCATTCCTTCATCGTCACTGAGTCAACATTCTAGAATTCCATACCATCATCATTACCATACCCAAGGGCTGCAGCTAGTTCAGGAAATCAGTCCACCATCCCCTTCTCGGGGCAACGAGGAATGGGCAATAAATACACCCACATTTCTTGCACAAATTAGAAAACAGATCTTTTGTTTGTTAAACTTCTGACACACTAACGGCAAGAGCAGGAAAATGCTTTAAAAATAACTCATTTTTCTATTACTAACTTTGGACATGGCGGCACAGTGTGTGAAGCATACTGTCCTTTCACACTGAGAAAAATAAATATCCTCAGCATGATTTGCATTAAAACAGTTTGGCCTAGTATGGATTTCCTGAACCTCTGTTTAGGAGCACATCCATTTATCTCTATCACACTGGACAATTATGAACTGATGCAGTCAATAATTTATTTCCACCTTCTGTCAACAGCACTAAACAGAATATCCTCTCAGTGGACAAATGGGTAGCATATGTCTATAGACCCTCGAGTGTCAGTGTTTTTTTTAGGTTTACCATATAGGAAGAAGTAGAAAAATTGGCAAAACTCCATGAGCATATAGATAATGAATTCAATACTGGTCTCACATTTGCAGACGTACCTGAAATCTACTATTCAATGGGCTCAATTTTCCTAAATTATCTGCGCCGTTTATTTTTGAGTAAATTCAAATCTCCAAGTTTCCCCAAAGTTTCTGTGCAAGCATAAGAACATAAGAAATAGGAACAGGAGTAGGCCATATGGCTCCGCGAGCCTGCTCCGCCATTTAATATGATCATGGCTGATCCGATCATGGACTCAGGTCCACTTCCCTGCCCACTCCCCATAACCCCTTAATCCCTTATCGGTTAAGAAACTGTCTATTTCTGTATTAAATTTATTCAATGTCCCAGCTTCCACAGCTCTCTGAGGCAGCGAATTCCATAGATTTACAACCGTCTGAGAGAAGAAATTCCTCCTCATCTCAGTTTTAAATGAACGGCCACTTATTCTAAGATCATGCCCCCTAGTTCTAGTCTGCCCAATCAGTGGAAACATCCTCTCTGCATCCATCTTGTCAAGCCCCCTCATAATCTTATATGTTTCAATAAGATCACCTCTCATTCTTCTGAATTCCAATGAGTAGAGGCCCAATCTCCTCAACCTTTCCTCATGTCAACCCCCTCATCTCTGGTATCAACCTCATGAACCTTCTCTGAATGGCCTCCAAAGCAAGTATATCCTTTCGTAAATATGGAAACCAAAAGTGTACACAGTATTCCAGGTGTGGCCTCACCAATACCCTTCATAACTGTAGCAAGACTTCCCTGCTTTTATACTCCATCCCCTTTGCAATAAAGGCCAAAATTCCATTGGTCTTCCTGATCAGTTGCTGTACCTGCATACTATCCTTTTGTGTTTCATGCACAAGTACCCCCAGCACTTTGCAATTTTTCTCCATTTAAATAATAACTTGCTCTTTGATTTCTTTTCTGCCAAAATGCATGACCTCACACTTTGCAACATTATAATCCATCTGCCAAATTTTTGCCCACTCACTTAGCCTGTCTATGTCTTTTTGCAGATTTTGTGTGTCCTCCTCACTCATTGCTTTTCCACCCATTTTTGTATCATCAGCAAACTTGGCTACATTACAATCGGTCCTTTCTTCCAAGTCGTTAATATAGATTGTAAATAGTTGGGGTCCCAGCACTGATCCCTGCGGCACCCCACTAGTTACTGATTGACAACCCGAGAATGAACCATTATCCCGATTCTCTCTTTTCTGTTAGTTAGCCAATCCTCTATCCAAGCTAATATATTACCCCCAACCCCATAAACTTTTATCTTGTGCAGTAATCTTTTATGTGGCACCTTGTCAAATGCCTTCTGGAGGTCCAAGTACACCACATCCACTGGTTCCCCGTTATCCTCCCTGTTCGTTACATCCTCAAAGAATTCTAGCAAATTTGTCAAACATGACTTTCCCTTCATAAATCCATGCTGACTGCCTGACGAATTATGCTTTTCCAAATGCCCTGCTACTGCTTCTTTAATAATGGACTCCAACATTTTCCCAGCCACAGATGTTAGGATAACTGATCTATAGTTTCCTGCTTTTTGTCTACCTCCTTTTTTAAATAGGGGCATTACAATTGCAGTTTTCCAATCTAATTTCTAAGATTGCAAATAAGTTCCCTGGTTTTGTAAAAAAAACAGAATGTTCTGAAAACAAAATGTTAAAAAGAGATCTATAGAATTGGAAAGCAGGCACATGAAGGTCAGGTTACTTTGGCAGAAAATCCACTTCGGCAGAAAAAATAGAAAAGCAAATTATAATGTAAATGGAGAAAAATTGCAAGTGCTGCAGTACAGAGGGACCTGGGGGTCCTTATGCATGAAACACAAAAAGTTAGTATGCAGGTACAGCAAGTAATCAGGAAGACAAATGGAATGTTGGCCTTTATTGCAAGGGGTATAGAGTATAAAAGCAGAAAAGTCCTGCTACAACTGTACAGGGTATTGGTGAAGCCACACCTGCGTACATTTTTGGTCTCCGTATTTAAGGAAGGATATACTTGCATTGGAGGCTGTTCAGAGAAGGTTCACTAGGTTGATTCCGGAGATGAGGGGGTTGACTTATGAAGATATGTTGAGCTTATACTCATTGGAGTTCAGAAGAATGAAAGGTGATCTTATCCAAACAAATAAGATAATGAGGGGGCTCGACAAGATGGATGCAGAGAGGATATTTCCACTCATAGAGGAAACCAAAACTAGGGGGCATGGTCTCAGAATAAGTGGCTGCCCATTTAAAACTGAGATGAGGAGGAATTTCTTCTCTCGGAGGGTTGTAAATCTGTGGAATTCTCTGCCCCAGAGAGCTGTGGAGGCTGGGTCATTGAATATATTTAAGGTGAAGATGGATACATTTTTGAACAATAAGGGAATAAAATGTTATGGGGAGCTGTTGGGGAAGTGGAGCTGAATCCATGATCAGATCAGCCATGATCTTATTAAATGGCAGAGCAGACTCGAGGAGTCAAATGGCCTACTCCTGCTCCTATTTCTTATGTAGGTACCATGTTTTAATGACATATATGTGTGAAAATGCACATTGTGCTAAAAATAATAAAGGGGCAGAAATCCAGGCCTCCCCTGGTCCGTACGAAGTGTGTACGGACCCGGGAAGGCATCACAAAATCCGATTTTCGGCACGCAATGCGCATGCGCCAAAATCCAGCTTTTCCACTCTGTCAAGATCTGGTTTGACAGATCCTCCATATCTCCACAGCCAGGACATTTGTTCAATTTCAGGGCCAATGATATTTCCACCGAAGTGCGGGAAAATAGAGCATAACGAGTTATGATACTTAATCAAATGTTAAGGTGTCATCTTATTATATAACACAATCAAGGCAATAGAATATAAGTTGCATCGTTTCCTGGTCCTGTTTTCTAGAACAGCAAAAGCAGGAAAATCAGATGAAGATCAGCACATGGCCCTAATGGAGCCTACCTGATTTTCTGCCCATTTAAATCAATGGAAAGAAAACTGAATGGGCTCTCTTACAGGCATGCAGTCCTCCCTGCTTGATTTCCCTGTTTTTGCTGTACCCTGGCAATTCTATAGGCCCAGGCTCAGGAGTAGGAAAATCTGCCCCACATAAGTCTACTGACATTCAAAGCACTTGCGACCACATGTGAAGCATTGTGCCCAGTTTTGTTCACAGAACTAAAGAGACAGACAGAGTAATGGAATAAAAGAAGGGGAATAAGGCTGGCTCTAGGTCTTAAATCATTGAGCTATGAAGAGATGCTCACTCAAATAAAGAAACTAAGGATGAACTTGACCATGACGTTTTAAAATCACGAGGAGAATCAGTAGGGTGAATGTAAGTATATAGTGGAGAAGCAGGGGGCAAGATAATAAGATAAAGCTCCGGAAATTAAACAATCTAAGGAGCAACTTCACAGTTGGTTATGGATGAATGGAATGGACTGCATCTCTCACAGTGAATACTGACTCAGTTCAAGCATACAAAAGAAAACAAAAAAAACTCATTTACATGAAGCAGGCAAATACAGAACTGGCACCACACAAGGAGGGAGATGAAACTGGCTTTGAATGAAAATCTAAATAGGATAAATTGGTTGGGATGAAGGATGTATTTCTTTTTAAATTCTGGAGTTTTTCAGGTGTTTTTATAAGTTTTACTTTTAGCGTCAAAACTAAGAGTAAATTGGAGGAATAACTGGAACCTCAAAACCCCAGGTAGATTGGAGAAAATCAGTACCAATTTTTACTGACTTTACATTGCTAAAACTCTAGTAAACATGCACAGGATTAAAAGTGCCAAAGTTAAGCTAATTAATAACCTCAATTATTGACATGGTTCATGGACCCCACTTTTATGTGCATCAGTGGCACTTCCAAAAAGTTCTGCAAACATATTCTTTACTACAGCTTTTGTTTTGTGGTCAGTTGTGTCACAACTTAGTTTAACCTATGTACTTCTGTTATCTATTAAGCGCTCTTTTTAATTGTGTTTGACATACTGGGAATATGGAATGTTTGAGAGTCTATTGTTAGAAGTCTGAGGTTTGTACAATTGTATTATATCCTTGGAAATATATGTTGATATATCATTATTTACAGAGCACTGTACTTTAGTCAGAAGGTTGTAGAAATAATAGATTTGGAATATTTTTGTAACTGATGGGATTTAATGCACTCATTGCAAATATTGTTAGGGTAAGAGACTAAACCATTTTTTCTAGCACAAGCATTCATGTCTTTTAAAAATTGTTTATTATTTTTTAAAGTTGTAAATCTGACAGTGTTTATATAGGTTTTATAAAATAATTACAATTTTCAAAAGCATTTTAATTTTTTTTGTTAAATTAATATAATTGTTTGCAAATGCACTTAATTATCCATAGCCCACCAATAGAGTTTGGAGGGCATTAGCAAAGCAGATAAGAACATAAGAACATAAGAATTAGGAACAGGAGTAGGCCATCTTGCCCCTCGAGCCTGCTCCGCCATTCAACAAGATCATGGCTGATCTGGCCGTGGACTCAGCTCCACTTACCCGCCTGCTCCCCGTAACCCTTAATTCCCTTATTGGTTAAAAATCTATCTATCTGTGATTTGAATACATTCTATGAGCTAGCCTCAACTGCTTCCTTGGACAGAGAATTCCACAGATTCACAACCCTCTGGGAGAAGAAATTCCTTCTCAACTCGGTTTTAAATTGGCTCCCCTGTATTTTGAGGCTGTGCCCCCTAGTTCTAGTCTCTCCGACCAGTGGAAACAAACTCTCTGCCTCGATCTTGTCTATCCCTTTCATTATTTTAAATGTTTCTATAAGATCACCCCTCATCCTTCTGAACTCCAACGAGTAAAGACCCAGTCTACTCAATCTATCATCATAAGGTAAACCCCTCATCTCCGGAATCAGCCTAGTGAATCGTCTCTGGACCCCCTCCAAAGCTAGTACATCCTTCCTTAAGTAAGGTGACCAAAACTGCACGCAGTACTCCAGGTGCGGCCTCACCAATACCCTGTACAGTTGCAGCAGGACCTCCCTGCTTTTGTACTCCATCCCTCTCGCAATGAAGGCCAACATTCCATTCGCCTTCCTGATTACCTGCTGCATCTGCAAACTAACTTTTTGGGATTCATGCACAAGGACCTCCCAGGTCCCTCTACAGCGCAGCTTGTTGTAATTTCTCCCCATTCAAATAATATTCCCTTTGACTGTTTTTTTTTCCCAAGGTGGATGACCTCACATTTTCCGACATTGTACTCCATCTGCCAAACCTTAGCCCATTCGCTTAACCTATCTAAATCGCTTTGCAGCCTCTCTGTGTCCTCTACACAACCCTCTTTCTCATCTGCAAATTTTGTTACACTACACTCTGTCCTCTCTTCCAGGTCATCTATGTATATTGTAAACAGTTGTGGTCCCAGCACCGATCCCTGTGGCACACCACTAACCACCGATTTCCAACCCAAAAAGGACCCATTTATCCCGACTCTCTGCTTTCTGTTCGCCAGCCAATTCTCTATCCATGCTAATACATTTCCTCTGACTCCACGTACCTTTATCTTCTGCAGTAACCTTTTGTGTGGCACCTTATCGAATGCCTTTTGGAAATCTAAATACACCACATCCATCAGTACACCTTTATCCACCATGCTCGTGATATCCTCAAAGAATTCCAGTAAATTAGTTAAACATGATTTCCCCTTCATGAATCCATGTTGCGTCTGCTTGATTGCACTATTCCCATCTAGATGTCCCACTACTTCTTCCTTAATGATAGCTTCAAGCATTTTCCCCACTACAGATGTTAAACTAACCGGCCTATAGTTACATGCCTTTTGTCTGCCCCCATTTTTTTTTAAACAGAGGTGTTACATTAGCTGCTTTCCAATCCGCTAGTATCTCCCCAGAGTCCAGAGAATTTTGGTAGATCATAACCAATGCATCTGCTATAACTTCCGTCATCTCTTTTAATACCCTGGGATGCATTTCATCAGGACCAGGGGACTTGTCTACCTTGAGTCCCATTAGCCTGTCCAGCACTACCCCCCTAGTGATAGTGATTGTCTCAAGGTCCTCCCTTCCCACATTCCCGTGACCAGCAATTTTTGGCATGGTTTTTGTATCTTCCACTGTGAAGACCGAAGCAAAATAATTGTTTAAGGTCGCATCCATTTCCACATTTCCCATTATTAAATTTCCCTTCTCATCTTCTAAGGGACCAACATTTACTTTAGTCACTCTTTTCCATTTTATATATCGGTAAAAGCTTTTACTATCTGTTTTTATGTTTTGCGCAAGTTTACTTTCGTAATCTATCTTTCCTTTCTTTATTGCTTTCTTAGTCATTCTTTGCTGTCGTTTAAAATTTTCCCAATCTTCTAGTTTCCCACTAACCTTGGCCACCTTATACGCATTGGTTTTTAATCTGATACTCTCCTTTGTTTCCTTGGTTATCCACGGCTGGTTATCCCTTCTCTTACCGCCCTTCTTTTTCATTGGAATATATTTTTGTTGAGCACTATGAAAGAGCTCCTTAAAAGTCCTCCACTGTTCCTCAATTGTGCTACTGTTTAGTCTGCATTTCCAGTCTACTTTAGCCAACTCTGCCCTCATCCCACTGTAGTCCCCTTTGTTTAAGCACAGTACACTCGTTTGAGACACTACTTCCTCACCCTCAATTTGTATTACAAATTCAACCATACTGTGATCACTCATTCCGAGAGGATCTTTTACTAGGAGATCGTTTATTGTTCCTGTCTCATTACACAGGACCAGATCGAAGATAGCTTGCTCCCTTGTAGGTTCTGTAACATACTGTTCTAAGAAACAATCCCGTATGCATTCTATGAATTCCTCCTCAAGGCTACCCCGTGCGATTTGATTTGACATGACCAATCGATATGTAGGTTAAAATCCCCCATGATTACTGCCGTTCCTTTTTCACATGCCTCCATTATTCCCTTGATTATTGCCCGCCTCATCGTGAAGTTATTATTTGGAGGCCTATAAACTACGCCCACCAGTGACTTTTTCCCCTTACTATCTCTAATCTCCACCCACAATGATTCATCATTTTGTTCATTAGAGCCAATATCATCTCTCACAACTGCCCTGATATCATCCTTTATTAACAGAGCTACCCCACCTCCTTTCCCTTCTTGTCTATCTTTCCGAATTGTCAGATACTCCTGTATGTTTAATTCCCAGTCTTGGCCACCCTGCAACCACGTTTCTGTAATGGCCACCAAATCATACCCATTTGTAATGATTTGTGCCGTCAACTCATTTACTTTATTTCGAATGCTGCGTGCGTTTAGGTAGAGTGTTTTAATACTAGTTTTTAAACCATGATTTTTAGTTTAGACCCCTCCTGCAGCCCCTTTATATTCATACATATTGTCCCTTCCTATCACCTTGTGGTTTACATTTACCCCAGTGCTACTCTGCTCAGTTGCCTCCTGCCTTTTGCATTCTTTCTTGGGGTCCTGTTCATCTGTGCTCTCACCCACTAACGAGCTCAGAGCCCTCTCCTGGGTTCCGAATACTCCTTGCATTGAGGCACCGAGCTTTCATGCTTGTCTTTTTGTTACACTTTGACCCTTTAGAATTTTGCTGTACAGTGGCCCTTTTTGTTTTTTGCCTTGGGTTTCTCTGCTCTCCACTTTTACTCATCTCCTTTGTGTCTTTTGCTTTTGTCTCCATTTTGTTTCCCTCTGTCTCCCTGCATTGATTCCCATCCCCCTGCCATATTAGTTTAACTCCTCCCCAACAGCACTAGGAAACACCCCCCCCCCCCCCCCCCCCCCCCCTCCTCCTAGGACATTGGTTCCAATCCGATAAAATGACTGCCAAAAGAGAACAGTCACTGCTTAACCTTTCTCTTTCTGGACTCTAAACTCACCTCAAGACAATTTTCCCTATTCTTCATGCTGAAAATCCCATCAATACAATGCATTATTGTGTATCTTTGGATCTGATTTTCAATACAAAGATCAGAAAGAATTTGAGAGGAGATTCAAAAAGTGGAGAAGCAGCTTTTAACCAATCTCTCAATCCAAGTAGTGTCCAGGAATTTATGATGGAAATTGGTATAAAAAAAGTTTTGATGATCCTTAAATATTTTTATATCTTTAACCCCAACACGTAAAAACGATTTTGTTTACCGATACAATGTAGATGTATGTGTTGCCATTTGTACATGATGATTCACATTTTTTGATGACTTGTTTTTATAATGCTGCTGCCATTATTGATTATACTTTCCAGAAAAAGAAAAGCTACGTCCCAAATTTTACAGAAATTTGTAATTGTTGTGATTTAATGTACACGTTGTAAGATGTTGTTAAGGACAAGAGACACTACATGACCCGAAAGAGGTCAAGGTCTTACTACTAAATAAGTGGTCTTTATAGCAGGTGTAAAAGCAATATCAACATAGAATAATGTTGGTGGCACCTAACATGCCAATAAACATTCATTATCCTGTCTCCTGCCATTGTCCTCCCCAGGAATAAAGTGCCAAACTCCAGTATCATTATTAATAAAAATGGGACCCTACTCTATTTCTGACTGATAAGATCCATAATTACAAGTTGATGGTTGCTGCCTTTTATTGGTCATAGTAGGACTGGTAGAAATTGAATTTTCTATGTTTATAAGGCACATTAGTGTGTGCAAGAACCTTACACAGTCCCCAATTGTTACAGCATTTTTAGCAGTAACTTATCTTAATATTGAATGAATTCACAACTAGTGAACAAAGTTCATTGAACCTTCTAGCTGGCATGAATAGGTCCATTTTTATATTGCTAATAAAACATGCTGCCTCTCCCTTAAAACATATGAACAAACCCCTAGTTAGTGATAACAGGATCAAAATTCTCAAAGAATAGAATACATAGCCAATGATCTATCTGGTCCAATTACATTGCATAAGAACTTTTGAGAACCACCTCTTCAGGATGAGCATATTGGTCCAGATTTTGCTGTAATAATAATGGTGAAGCTTTCAGCACTCGCTCTTATTACAGGGTAAATCTGACAGCAACTGCTGGCGCCTGCACACGCAGTTAAATGCAGAAATACAGAAGTCTCTGTCAGAGATATCCTGCTCTTCCACAAGATGCACAGTTGCAATCCTCTCCAATAGACTCGGCATTGAAATCACTGTAATGGCATGAATTTGGGATAATTACCCACTAGCTCCGCACTAAAAATGGCTGACAAAGTTAGGGCTAGTAGATTTAGGAGTGAGAGTTTTTAACGATGTAATAAGTGATAATTAAAGTGAACAACCTCTTTGGCCCTGATAAAATAATTTTATAAATGTGTAATCTTATTCCCTAAGAAAATTAATTTTGGAGATTTTTATTATTTATTTACGTTTTTCTGGTTGTCTCTTTTAACTCTCTCCCTTAATCCCAACTGTATTTCCCAATCTTTATTTTTCTTCCTGTACATGATTTAAATGTAATTTATATTTCCTGTTTTTTTACTTCCTGATTTAGACTCTGCGTGATTCAGTGACGATTTTTCAATCTGATTGGCTGAAGTGCCTCGCTGTTGTTTCTCCTGTTCACAGATGCCATATTGAAACAGATGGCGGATTACTGGTAGTCTCCACTGACAAGCCCTTAAAAAGTCTGTAGGTAACTGTATGCAAGATGAATGGCGAAAGCTGTTCCTTCACCTTTGAGAGGAAAATTCAGGCAATTATCTTTTTGAAAGTCTTCCATTCAGAGGTTTATATAAACAATTAAATTCTTGTACCAAGAATACAGCTTTGATTCTAGGGTGAACTTGTCCCCTTTGACTTCTCTGCAGCCCTGAAATACACTCTATCACTCTGTTCTCCACCATGGTACTACTCTCTCATGGTTCAATTCCAATACAGGCCAAATAACTAATGGTTTCTCTTCCTCTCCCTACATGGTCAACTTCATGATGTCCCGAGGTTCCATCCCTTCTTCTCTCCCCCTCCATCTGTTAAGCACTTTAGGATGTCTTGTCATGTTAAGGATGCAATACACATGTAAACTGTTTATTTCAGGAAGAACAGATGCTGCATTAGCACAGAGAACTAAAACCTAAATCCATCAGCTTGTATGCAGCAAATCCAACTATCAGATTTTTGCCTGCCTGTGAACAATGATACACAAAGTGTAAAATTTGTGGTGTAATAGGCTTGACGTACCAAGCTTCTTTGCAAACATTTTGATCCCTGATCAGATTTAAATGTTGTATTGAACAAGCTAACCTGGAAGTAACAACACGGAAACAAGACATTCGGCCCATGACGTTTACCCTCTACACAAGGTAATCACATTTACCTCACTCTGTACACATATCCCTTCAACCCATTTTCCTTCATCCACGTAACTTCTGCCTCAACACTAACCCTGGTAGTGAATTCCACAGCCTCAACTCTCTCTGCCCTCTGCTTTAAATCTTACATTTAATTTTGTAGCAATGGTCCATCGTTGTTGACCCCTCAACTACTGAAAACAATCTGCTTCCATGTACTCTGTCCCTTCCTTTCAGCATTTTAATTATTTCTATTATTTCACCTCTAATTTGCATTGTTTTGATTTTAAGTCTTTCTTCATATTTGTATTTCTTGATACCAGGTAGCATCCTCATGAATCTGCATTGTACCCTCTCGAAAGCCTTAATATTCTTCCTATAGCATGGAGATCTTAGTAAGGTTTTCTCTCGGCTTATCATTCTTTTATATTCTATAGTCTTGAGATAAAAGCTGCAGTTCATGCAACCCTTTGCCACTATGGCTACCACAGATATAAATTCTGACAAGACAAAATTGAAATTACTCAAATTTAAAACAAATGTTATTTTTATTTTGTCCTCAACCTTGCAAATATGAGCTAAAATAAGGGTTTTAACACAAAGATTAACTCTAAACTTATTTTTTATGCTTGAATTGTCTCATTAATGTTTTCATGTTCAGTATTCAGCCTCTCAAAAACGCAGAATTTTTGCAGTTCACTTAAGCAAGATGATGCACTCTGTGCATGTGCAGAATTTCCCATCATGCACTAAAATCATTCTGTCAGTATAAATGGCAGGGTGACACAAATGGAAGAGTATATTTATCCGCATGTAATATAACATTAGAGTTTCTTTGAAGCTTTCCCGATTATTTGAAAAGATGCAGATATAATTTTTAGTTCTATTTTAAATAGCTCAGACATCATAAATTAGCTAGGTGGGCAAACAGATACAAAGATACTCAGATAAACGGTCTCTTTTCTCCTTTCAACATTAAAAAAATGAATTGAATTTTGATTGCCATCAATGATGTTTTGTTCATAGAAAGTGTAAACATTCTAATTAGTTTTAGCTATGCTAGTTATGTATCTAGGTGCAGCTTGATCAAAGTCGATCGATCTACTCCCTCCACTCTGCAGCTCCAATCTGTTCATGTCCCTCAAGTGCCTACCGTCCACACTACTCAATTACCCCTCAACTGTCAGTACCCCATTTTAAAAAAATTCATTCTCAGGATGTGGGCAAGCCACTAGCATGATGGCATTTATTGCCCATCCCTAGCTGCCCTGAAAAGGTGGCGGTGGGCTTTGAAAAGCTACAGTAGCACTTTGATACAACAGACTGGCATGCTCAGCAAGTTACATAGAAACATAGAAAATAGGTGCAGGAGTAGGCCATTCAGCCCTTCTAGCCTGCACCGCCATTCAATGAGTTCATGGCTGAACATGCAACTTCAGTACCCCCTTCCTGCTTTCTCGCCATACCCCTTGATCCCCCTAGTAAGGACTTCATCTAACTCCCTTTTGAATATATTTAGTGAATTGGCCTCAACTACTTTCTGTGGTAGAGAATTCCACAGGTTCACCATGCTTGTGCAGTACTGGAGTCACATTTAGGCCAGACCAGTTTCCTTCCCTAAAAGGACATTAGTAAACCAGTTGGGGTTTTACAACAATCCCACAGCATCATGGTCACTTTTTACCAATACCAGCTTTTTATTTCCAGGTCAAACATCTATGATAGGAGTTGAACTCACGTTCTCTGAATTTTTAGTCCAGGCCTCTGGATTACTAGTTTAGGAATAAAACCGCTACACTACTTCCCCCCAATACTGAGGGAACTTCTGTTACTATCTTCCCCAATCCCTTAAAATATCCTCCAACTTTAATAAACGTGTTATTTCCAGCAAAGATAGAAATATTAAAGGGGTGAACACAAATATTTTTTTAAATTACAGTACTTAAGTAAAGTCCACCGTATTATGCAGTGTTGTAATGATTATGGGCAGAATAGTTTTAATACATGGATATGTATTATATATAAATATAATCATAATATGTATAAAAATGTTACTACAATAGTGATAACTGTGCAACACTGGAACAAAATATGTCAGAAATAAGTAGACACTTTCACATCTGGGTTCAAATCCAGTCCAGATGGAATGGATGTTTCTGTCTTCTGGCCATTAGGTAAAGTAAGTTTGCGTAATCCTCTGTACATGTCTCAGTGGATATGGCCCATAGGGAATGATCAGCCATGATCTTATCGAATCGTGGTGCAGGCTCGAAGGGCCGAATGGCCTACTCCTGCACCTATTTTCTATGTTTATAGCAAAAACTGCCCCGGCCCTAAGCGGCATTCTCACTTAGAGGTAACATAATGGATGTTGAGGGAAATGGGTAAATTGTCAGAATGTAAGCATAGTCATAGCTGCAAAAGGGTCATTTACCCCTCCAATACCAGGCCGCCTTCTTCCTAACTCAACTGACTTGATATCACTGGAATTGTGCAGGCTTTAATTGTCCAGGAGAGAAGCCTCATGATTTTTGTGATATTGGGCAATGGTGACACGTGCATGCTACAAAAGCTGAGCGCATATCTGAACAGTAGTTTGTTTGCCTTCTGGCTTGATAAACACTGATGCTGGAATTTCGATGTCTCTGGTCCGGGGAAGGCATCGGAAAAGCCGGTTTTCAGTGCGCAATGCACATGCGCTGAAAACCGGTTTTTCCGATCTGTCAAGTTTCTAGCTTGACAGATCATCCGCAGATCGAGAGCGAGGACATTTGCAGGACAAGATTTCTGATATTTACAGATATCTTGCCCAGCAAATATCCTCAAGTGTATGAAAATACACAAAAACATTTTAAATAAAAACAAATCTTATTCTTAAAAACCCTCCCCACGATGGTAAGTTTATTTTTAATTTAAACTAAAAATTGTGAAAATATTTTTTTTTTTTAATAAGACATAACTTTAATTTCAATTAATTTTAAATAGGCGTGGTTTGTTTTTTATTTTTTATTGTGTGATTGCCTTTGTTCCCATTAATAGCACAGAACTCAGGTACACGAGTCTCAGTGCTATTAATGGGAACCTGTGAAATACTTACCCGATTCGCTGAGCAGTCACACGTGACTGCATCTTCTGCGTCGGGATCCTCTGCACGGGAGCGCACTTCGCAGCGCGGGAGAAGAAGGCCTCCCCATTGGAAATCAGGACGCCTCCTAGACCACCAGGTATATTTGTAAAAAATATCCGGCGAGGAGGCAATTGCCCGCAGGAACACCCTCAGAGGAATTTCTGGGCCATTGTCTTCCTAGTGACACGAACAGCAACTCGTAACAAAATACTGTTCAAATCATAGGTTGTCTTACTATCATGCAGTTTTGTGATCTCATTGCTATGCTTGCAAAGCTTTGTTCACATCCACTGATACTTTGTTCTTTTACTATTCCATAATATTTACTGAAAAATAGTTGGTCGGTTACTCTGATTTCTAATTTTCTTGGCTGACCTCCACTAACTGGAGTACTGTGTCCAATTTTGGGCACCATACTTTAGGAAGGATGTGAAGGCCTTGGAGCAGGTGCAGAAAAGATTTGAGAGAATGATTCCAGAAATTAGGGAATTCAGTCATATTGATAGTCTGGAGAAGCTGGGGTTGTTCTCCTTGGAGCAGACAAGATTAAGATGTTCAAAATCGTGAAGGATCTGGACAGGATAGAAACTGTTCCCATTGGCAGAATGTTCAAGAACCAGAGGGCACAGATTTAAGGTAATTGGCGAAAGAACCAAAGACGATGCAAGAAAAAACTTTTTTACGCAGCAAGTGGTTGTGATCTAGAATGCTCTGCTTGAAAGGGTGGTGGAAACGGACTCAATCTTATCTTTCAAAAGAGACTTGGATAATCCATCCCTGGGTGTGTCCTGTCCCACCGGCAGGACAGACCCACCCCGAGATGGCAGCAGTGGTATAGAGTCAGGAGGGAGTGATCAACATTGACTCCGTGCCCCATGAAGTCTCATGGCTTCAGGTCAGGCATGGGCAAGGAAACCTCCTGACTGATTACCACCTACCACCCTCCCTCAGCTAATGAATCAGTACTCCTCCATGTTGAACACCACTTGGAAGAAGCACTGAGGGTAGCAAGGGCACAGAATGTACTCTGGTTAGGGGACTTCAATGTCCTTCACCAAGAGTGGCTCAGTAGCACCACTACTGACCGAGTCCTGGAGGACATAGCTGCCAGACTGGGCCTGCAGCAGGTGGTGAGAGAACCAAGAGGGAAAAACCTACTTGATCTCGTCCTCACCAATCTATCTGTCGCAGATGCATCTGTCCATAACAGTGATTACAATAGTCATTGCAGAGACTAAGTCCCATCTTCACACTGAAGACACCCTTCATTGTCTGGTATGGCACTAAATAGGATAGATTCAGAACAGATCTAGCAGCTCAAAACTGGGCATCCATGAGGCGCTGTGGACCATGAGCAGCAGCAGAATTCTATTCCACCACAATCTAACCTCATGGCCTGGCATATCTCTCACTTTACCATTACCATCAAGCCAGAGGACCAACCCTGGTTTAATGAGTAGTGCAGAAGAGCATGCCAGAAGTAGCACCAGGCATACCTAAAAATGAGATGCCAACCTGGGGAAGCTGCAACACAGGACAACTTGCATACTACTAAACAGAGCTAAGCGATCCCACAATCAGTGGATCAGATCAAAGCTCTGCAGTCCTGCCACATCAAGTCGCGAATGGTGGTGGACAATTAAACAATAACGGGAGGAGGAGGCTCAAAGAATAAACCCGCCCTCAATAATGGCGGAGCCCAGCAAGTAAGTGCAAAAAACAAGGCCAAAGCATTTGCAACCAGCTTCAGCCAGAAGTGTCCAATGGATGATCCGTATTGGTCTACTCCCAAGGTCCCCACCATCACAGAAGCCAGTCTTCACTCCACGTGATATCAAGCGGCTGAGCACACTAGACACAGCAAAGGCTATGGGCCCCGACAACATCCCAACTGTCGTGCTGAAGACTTGTACTCTAGAACTAGTTGCGCTTCTAGCCAAGCTGTTCAAGGACAGCTACAACACTGGCATCTACCTGACAATGTGGAAAACTGCCCAGGTATGTCCTGTCCATAAAAAGCATGACAAATCCAATCTGGCCAATTACCGCCCCATCAGTCTACTCTCAATCATCAGCAAAGTGATGGATGGTGCTGTCAACAGTGCTATCAAGCGGCACTTACTCACCAAACCTGCTCACCAATGCTCAGTTTGGGTTCCGCCAGGAACATTCGTTTCCAGACCTCATTACAGCCTTGGTCCATACATGGACAAAAGAGCTGAATTCCAGGTGAAGTGAGTGACTGCCCTTGACATCAAGGCAGCATTTGACTGAATGTGGCATCAAGGAGCCCTAATAAAACTGAAGTCAATGGAAATCAGGGGAAAACTCTGCACTGGCTGGAGCCATACCTAGCACAAAGGAAGATGGTTGTTTTTGTTGGAGGTCAATCAGCCGAGCCCAGGACATCGCTGCAGGAGTGCCTCTGGGCAGTGTCCTAGGCCTAACCATCTTCAGCTGCTACATCAATGACCTTACACAGAAACATAGAAAATAGGTGCAGGAGTAGGCCATTCGGCCTTTCGAGCCTGCACCGCCATTCAATGAGTTCATAGCTGAACATGCAACTTCAGTACCCCATTCCTGCTTTCTCGCCATACCCCTTGATCCCCCTAGTAGTAAGGACTACATCCAACTCCTTTTTGAATATATTTAGTGAATTGGCCTCAACAACTTTCTGTGGTAGAGAATTCCACAGGTTCACCACTCTGGGTGAAGAAGTTTCTCCTCATCTCGGTCCTAAATGGCTTACCCCTTATCCTTAGGCTGTGACCCCTGGTTCTGGACTTCCCCAACATTGGGAACATTCTTCCTGCATTTAACCTGTCTAAACCCGCCAGAATTTTAAACGTTTCTATGAGAGCCCCTCTCATTCTTCTGAACTCCAGTGAATACAAACCCAGTTGATACGATCTTTCTTGATATGTCAGTCCCAGCATCTTGGGAATCAGTCTGGTGAACCTTCGCTGCACTCCCTCAATAGCAAGAATGTCCTTCCTCAAGTTAGGATACCAAAACTGTACACATCCAGGTATGGCCTCACCAAGTCACTGTACAACTGTAGTAACACATCCCTGCCCATGTACTCAAATCCCCTCGCTATGAAGGCCAACATGCCATTTGCCTTCTTAACCACCTGCTGTACCTGCATGCCAACCTTTCAATGATTGATGTACCATGACACCCAGATCTCGTTGCACCTCCCCTTTTCCTAATCGGTCACCATTCAGATAATAGTCTGTCTCTCTGTTTTTACAACCAAAGTGGATAACCTCACATTTATCCACATTATACTTCATCTGCCATGCATTTGCCCACTCACCTGACCTATCCAAGTCACTCTGCAGCCTCATAGCATCCTCCTCGCAGCTCACGCTGCCACCCAACTTAGCGTCATCCGCAAATTTGGAGATACTACATTTAATCCCCGCGTCTAAATCATTAATGTACAATGTAAACAGCTGGGGCCCCAGCACAGAACCTTGCGGTACCCGAGTCACTGCCTGCCACTCTGAAAAGTACCCATTTACTCCTACTCTTTGCTTCCTGTCTGCCAACCAGTTCTCAATCCACGTCAGCACACTACCCCCATGTGCTTTAACTTTGCACATTAATCTCTTGTGTGGGACCTTGTCGAAAGCCTCTTAAAAGTCCAAATACACCACATCAACTGGTTCTCCCTTGTCCACTCTACTGGAAACATCCTCAAAAAATTCCAGAAGATTTGTCAAGCATGATTTCCCTTTCACAAATCCATACTGACTTGGACCTATCATGTCACCTCTTTCCAAATGCGCTGCTATGACATCCTTAATAATTGATTCCATCATTTTACCCACTACCGATGTCAGGCTGACCGGTCTATAAATCCCTGTTTTCTCTCTCCTTTTTTTAAAAAAGTGGGGTTACATTGGCTACCCTCCACTCCATAGGAACTGATCCAGTCTATGGAATGTTGGAAAATGGCTGTCAATGCATCCGCTATTTCCAAGGCCACCTCCTTAAGTACTCTGGGATGCAGACCATCAGGCCCTGGGAATTTATCGGCCTTCAATCCCATCAATTTCCCGACTAATAAGGACTTCCCTCAGTTCCTCCTTCTTACTAGACCCTCTGACCCCTTTTATATCCAGAAGGTTGTTTGTGTCCTCCTTAGTGAATACCGAACCAAAGTACTTGTTCAATTGGTCTGCCATTTCTTTGTTCCCAGTTATTACTTCCCCTGATTCTGACTGCAGGGGACCTAAGTTTGTCTTTACTAAGCTTTTTCTCTTTATATATCTATAGAAGCTTTTGCAGTCCATTTTAATGTTCCCTGCTCTATTTTCCCTGCCCTAATCAAACCCGTTGTCCTCCTCTGCTGAGTTCTAAATTTCTCCCAGTCCCCAGGTTCGCTGCTATTTCTGGCCAATTTGTAGGTCACTTCCTTGGCTTCAATACTATCCCTGATTTCCCTTGATAGCCACGGTTGAGCCACATTCCCTTTTTTATTTTTTCGCCAGACAGGGATGTACAATTGTTGTAGTTCATCCATGCGGTCTCTAAATGTCTGCCATTGCCCATCCACTGTCAACCCCTTAAGTATCATTCGCCAATCTATCCTAGCCAATTCACGCCTCATACCTTCAAGTTATGGGAACCATGGTCTCTGAATTAACTGTTTCCTTCTCCATCCTAATGTAGAATTCCACCATATTCTGGTCACTCTTCCTCAAGGGGCCTCGCACAACGAGATTGCTAATTAATCCTCTCATTACACAAAACCCAGTCTAAGATGGTCTCCCCCCTAGTTGGTTCCTCGACATATTGGTCTAGAAAACCATCCCTTATGCACTCCAGGAAATCCTCCTCCACCGTCTTGTTTCCAGTTTGGTTAGCCCAATTTATTAGCATGTTAAAGTCACCCATGATAACTGCTGCACCTTTATTGCATGCACCCCTAATTTCCTGTTTGATGCCCTCCCCAACATCACTACTACTGTTTGGAGGTCTGTACACAACTCCCATTAGTGTTTTCTGCCCTTTGGTATTCCGTAGCTCCACCCATACCGATTCCACAACATCCAAGCTAATGTCTTTCTTTACAATTGCATTAATTTCCTCTTTAACCAGCAACGCCACCCCACCTCCTTTTCCTTTCTGTCTATCCGTCCTTTATGTTGAATACCCTTGGATGTTGAATTCCCAGCCTTGGTCACCCTGGAGCCATGTCTCCGTGATGCCAACCACATCGTATCCGTTAACTGCTATCTGCACAGTTAATTCGTCCACCTTATTCCGAATACTCCTCACATTGAGGCACAGAGTCTTCAGGCTTGCCTTTTTAATACACTTTGACCCTTTAGAATTTTGCTGTAAAGTGGCCCTTTTTGTTTTTTGCCTTGGGTTTCTCTGCCCTCCACTTTTACTCATCTCCTTTCTGTCTTTTGCTTCTGTCTCCATTTTGCTTCCCTGTCTCCCTGCATTGGTTCCCATCCCCCTGCCATATTAGTTTAACTCCTCCCCAACAGCATTAGCAAACACTCCCCCTAGGATATTGGTTCCAGTCCTGCCTTGATGCAGACCGTCCGGTTTGTACTGGTCCCACCTCCCCCAGAACCGGTTCTAATGCCCCAGGAATTTGAATCCCTCCCTGCTGCACCACTGCTCAAGCCACGTATTCATCTGAGCTATCCTGCGATTCCTACTCTGACGAGCACATGGCACTGGTCGCAATCCGAGATTACTACTTTTGAGGTCCTACTTTATAAATTTAGCTCCTAGCTCCTTAAATTCATCTCTTCGGACTTCATCCTGTTTCGGACAACATTACCTATATTGTTGGTACCAATGTGCACCATGACAACTGGCTGTTGGCCCTCCCTTTTCAGAATGTCCTGCACCCGCTCCGAGACATCCTTGACCCTTGCACCAGGGAGGCAACATACCATCCTGGAGTCTCGGTTGCGGCCACAGAAACGCCCATCTATTTCCCTTAGAATTGAATCCCCTATCACTATCGCTCTCCCACTCTTTTTCCTGTTCTCCTGTGCAGCAGAGCTAGCCACGGTGCCTTGAACTTGGCTGCTGCTGCCCCCCCCGATGAGTCATCCCCCCGAACAGTACTCAAAGCGGCGTATCTGTTTTGCAGGGGGATGACCGCAGGGGACCCCTGCACTACCTTCCTTGCACTGCTCTTCCTGTTGGTCTTCCATTCCCTATCTGGCTGTGAACCCTTTACCTGTGGTAAGACCAACTCGCTACATGTGCTAATCACGTCATTCTCAGCATTGTGGATGCTCCAGAGTGAATCCACCCTCAGCTCCAATTCCGCAATGCGGTCCGTCAGGAGCTGGAGGCGGATACACTTCCCACACACGTTGTCGTCAGGGACACCGGAAGTGCCCCGAATTCCCACATAGTACAGGAGTATATCACGTGTCCGAGCTCTCCTGCCATGACTTAACCCTTAGATACACTTAATTTGGCGACAACAATATTAACAGGTTACTTACTGATAGAAAAAAGAAAAAGAAAATCTACTCACCAATCACCAGCCAATCACTTACCCCCTTGGCTGTGACGTCACCTTTTGATTTCTTTCTACTTCTTTTTTGCTTTTTCTTCCGGCTGGAGCTGCACAAGCATGTCTTTTGTAGGCCTCACCAATGCCACGAATTCCCGCCTCTGACTGCTGCCACCTGTGACTGCCGCTGGGCCTTTTGTAGGCCTCACCAACACCACGATCTCCCGCCTCTGACTGCCGCCGCCTCTCGCTGCCACTGGGCCTTTTGTAGGCCTCACCAACGCCACGAATTCCCGCCTCTGACTGCTGCCACCTGTGACTGCCGCTGGGCCTTTTGTAGGCCTCACCAACGCCACGAACTCCCGCCTCCATCATAAGGTCAGAAGTGGGGTTTGTTCGCTGATGACTCCTCAGAATGTGAAGCATTCCATGTCAGCATGCAGCAGGAGCTGGATGACATTCAAGCTTGAGCTAGTAAGTGGCAAATAACATTCATGCCACACAATGGCCAGGCAATGACCATCTCCAACAAGTGAAAGTTTAACCACCTCCCCTTGATATTCAACGACATTACTATCGCCAAATCCCCCAGTATCAACATTGTGGGGTCACCATTGACTAGAAACCTAACTGGACAAGCCACATAAATAATGTGGCAACAAGAGGTCAGAGGCTGGGTATTCTGCAGCGAGTGTCTCACCTCCTGACGTGCCCCCCCTCCAAGTCAGAAGTGTGTTGGAATATTCTCCACTTTCCTGGGTGAGTGTAGCTCCAACAACACTCAAGAAACTTGACACCATCCAGGATAAAGCAGCCCGCTTGACTGGCACCACCTTCAACATTCACTCCCTCCACCACTGGCACACCGTGGCTGCAGTGTGCACTATGTCCAAGATGCACTGCAGCAACTTGCCACAGCTTCTTCAGCAGCACCTCCCAGACCCATGACCTCTACCACCTCGAAGAACAAGGGCAGCAGGCGCATGGGAGCACCATCAACTGCAAGTTCCTCTCCAAGTTACACACCATCCTGACTTGGAAATAGATAGCCGTTCCTTCATCATCGCTAGGTCAAAATCCTGTAACCCCCCCCCCCCCCCCCCCCATCAGCACAGCACCTTCACCACAAGGACTGCAGCGGTTCAAGGCGGCGGCTCACCAGCACCTTCGAGGGCAATAAATGCTGGCCTTGCCAGCGATGCCCACATCCTGAAATGATAAAAAGTATCTGACGGAAACAATTTTGCAGGGCTACATGGAAAGGGCAGGGGAGTGGGATTAGCTGAGAGTTGGCATGGGCTTGACAGGCCAAATAGCCTTCTTCCGTGCTGTAACCATTCTATGATCAAAGATTAGTCTCTGTACCCTTGCCAGCATTAATTAAATCAAACATTAAGGTAGAAGAGTTTCTATAATGTAAGCCAATACTATTCCAAAACACATTTTTACATGTACACTACACAAAAAACTCTCCACACTTGCAGTATAAACTTTTATTGTGAAAAATAAGAGCATTTTTTTTTTGATGGTATCAGTTTCCCCAAAATTTCCATAACCACTGTGATACTATACTATGGCTACTACAGAATCCCTAGCTCTTTTTGCATTCTGGTAAACCAAAATTAAAAACACATTTGAAGCATTTGATGGTTAATATTTCACTCAACAAAAATCCATACAAAATACTTCAATATTTGTACCCTATATTTATTCTACTTAAATTGACGAAATAAAATCCTGGCAGTTATAAACGATTACACATTAAGTGGCACACTGAAAAGTTCCCACTTGTTCAGTGCTTCATTTAGCAAAAAGGACCTAACTTGTTAAAATCAACTATGTTGAAAAGCTGCAAACCTGAAAATGAGTAGGGGAAGAAAACACAACACATTTTACAGCCAGCTATTTGATCCGATGTTAAAATGAATAAATGTGGTTCTATCCATGTAACTAACTGCTAACCCAAAATCATATCAATTTGTACTTCAAATTTTGGTAATTGCCACAACGTAGGTTAAATGTACTAATAAAGTGATTCATATTTGGTGTAGCAAAATACAAAATTACTCTTTAGATATGTAGGGATACCATTTCTGTGGAAAATAACAGTTAAGAATATACAACAATGTTTAAATTCCTTCCACAATCCCATACAATTGGAATGCTCTTCTGTTTGAATTTTGTCACTTGACCTTAATTTTCTATAATCACTGCCAACTACTATTAAAAGCCATCAAGGGTTGTATTGTGTAACAGGAAGAGTTTTTTTTAATGTGCAGTTGTCTCACAGGACTGGAGCAGCCAGCTGTACTGAATATATATTTTATTGGAATATTCAGTGTATATTTAATCAGCATAAATTAGTCTAAAGTACTTAAGAGGCCAAATGATTTTACCCCACTTACAATTGAATGCCTTTGAATGGAAGGGACAGAAGCCCCATGAAAGAAAATCCAGAATTGATAAGAACAATTTGCATTATTTTCTGTACAAATGTCTTGTTTTAACTGGTGGATTTGTTAATTTAACTATTTGGCTTCTATACAAGAGATCCTTACCACAAATTAAAATATTTTATTCTAAACAAAACACGTACAGTAGTACGCATTCTTCATTTTTTCACAAAATATTGAACTGAAAATACAGATCAATTTCAGATATGCTGAAGGAGCTATCCAAATCCCACTACAATAACTAATCACAGAGCTCACAATGTCTTGAATTATCAATAGTATATTGCTTCAATAACATCACACATCTGTGCAGATATATAATGGTAGCAGTTTCATGCATTTGTAAATATCCTATTGCTACAAGCAGGACACGAAAAATGAGGATGAGCCAAAAGTTCAGATATTACGTTTCTTGCAAGGCAGAACCATGAAATATTACCCTTATACAAAATATATATTTAAAATCAGGAATACTAATTTTTCACTTCATTGAAATATTGTTGAATCTTCTGAACTATAAAGGTGTATAAACACACACATGCAAACAGGTGATATGAGAAAACAGTACAAATTCAATTTTTTTTAAGTATTAAAAAATTAAGCTAGCTAAATATTTGCAGGATGCTGGCCAATGACTATCTTAAATGAAGTATAAAATCTGAAGCTTTTGTTCATCATTAAAACTAACAAGAGCATTGAAATGACATACTTTGTTGGCACCACACATCTGTAGATATGGTCCAAAAGCTTTCCATGGGAATAAAATAAATGTTCTCCATGTACTAAAATTGAATCCAGAGTTGCATATAGATGTATGGTCTTACAAGTGTATTGCCTACACAATAATGCTCTAACAAAACATTTTATACCACTAGCAATCACAGATTGCATTTCATGTAGCCGAGTGAAAAAGAATAAAACTGCAACTTTTGCAATTTTACATCGGAACCCTTATTTACAGCTTTTTACATTCATTTGGCATATCATCCTTATTTCCAATTGTCCATTTGAAATCTTCAAATTTCCACAATATTACTTCAATCTTGGTGAGGTTTCTCTGGAATAACTTTACACTCATACTGTAATCAAAAACAAAATATAAAGAGATCATGATTCAGGTTGTAGTGCACGCAACGCAAAAAATACTGATTACACTTACTGTTATTTCTTCACTTGTAATCTATTTTAAAATTAAACTGGAATATTAAAACAAAGAAAATTGGCACATCAACATCGTCCCTTGCATAGATTCTGCAACTTACCTATTGTGGACTCTACTTCACTCATTTAATTTCCTGGAAAACCTCTCTGACATTGACAGACTAAGTGAGTGGACAAAACTACGGTACATCCAGTTCAATTATCCATTTTGGACCCGAAAGGCAGATCAGAATATTTTCTTGATGGTGAATGGCTAGGATCTATGGAGGAGCAATGGGATTCAAGCTTTCTCTGCTTTCTCTCCACAGATGCTGCCTGACCAGCTGAGATTTCCAGCATTTTCTGTTTTTATTCCAGATTCCAGCATCTGCAGTATTTTTTTTTTTTTAAATGGGATTCAAGCGTCTGTCTACACACATCACTAAAAGCTGGTGCACAAGTACAAAAGGTTTCATCATCATCGTAGGCAGTCCCTCGAAACGAGGATGACTTGCTTCCACGCCAAAATAAAAGGATGAGTTTACAGTGTTTCGAAAGAAGAACCCGAACTACATCCTCAAGGGTGGAAGGTGCCTGTGCGTGGATTTTTTTTTTTTTAAACGTGTGGTGGCTGTTGCACACCAACCATCGCTTGACAGAGTTAGGTCTTGGTCCAGTGGCAAGGATTACCCAAGGCAACTAGACACCTGCTCTACTGCACGGACCGAGTGCGCACACATATTGCAGCAGTGTTGTCTGGCCCGTGCTGACCCTAGGCCCCTGGCCCCAATCGCATCCCTCCACAGTCTCTCACAGCTTCTTCGCCTCGATCTCGTCGCTTCTGCTGCATCTGCCTGCGCTCCAATCACCGACCTGGATCTTGATGACTTCACTCTTCGCTGCCGTTGCCCTCCTGCACCAGCTCACACTGTACCTTCTAGTGTCATGCCTCCGCGCTGTCCAGGAGCCGCCGCTCGCTGCTCCTTTTATGGCCCCGACCTGCCGCTGATGGTTTCTCACAGGTCGGGGCCTCCACGCAAAAGGTTTAATGGAATGTTGGCCTCCCATCTCAAAGGATTGGCATTAAAAAGTGGTCAGACTGTATTCAGTTCTGGGCACAGAACCTCAAGAAATATATTGAAAAGGTACAATGCGGGGGGGGGGGGGGGGGGAGGGGAAAAGAGACCTGTAGTCTCCCTTGAGGAGAGTTAATTTTAAACCTTGCAGTTCAAGTCTGACTTGCATCTGTATCATGTATGCCTTGTGTTCTCAACCAGGGGTCTGAGGCCCCCTAGAAGTCCGCAAGAAGATTTCAAGGGGTCCACCAAAATAGCGCAAGCCCAGGTTAAACCAATCATATTTCTCGTTGCTTCTTCAATGAAACCAATCGAAATCCAGATGTAACCTTTTGTCAATTGACCAATTCTTCTTTTGCTCAAAGTCTGAGCCTTCCTTCATGTTTAACCAACAGAAACTCTCGTTTCATCTGTCTTCTCAATCCGCCACCCTCCTGACCAAAAATCTTTGCCTAAATCACACTGCTGGGTTAGATCTGGCTAATCTGGTTGTTTGGGTTGTTTGGTTTATTTGGCAATTTGGACATGCGATGTTAGGCCAATCAGCTCAACGATTACAGGTGGGCTTGGGTCAGGGGAAGTCGTTGTGCTTCAGACATGGCAGGGCAGGGCAGAGCGAGCCGGTGCAGAGAGATACACCAGACCTGGGCCAACAGAGAGTACACTGAGGTTAACACCAGTAGCATCAAAAAGACAGTGGATTTCATCAATTAATTCAGTAAGGAGCAGCAGTCAGTGAATAATAAATAACCAGCAGTAACAAAAGTGTCCCCAAAAGATGTTTCCTTTTTACACTCACTCACTCTGGTGGGCGCCAGTGGTACTGGGGTTTAGGGCCTGATTCATAGAAACATAGAAAATAGGTGCAGGAGTAGGCCATTCGGCCCTTCGAGCCTGCACCACCATTCGATAAGATCATGGCTGATCATTCCCTCAGTACCCCTTTCCTGCTTTCTCTCCATACCCCTTGATCCCCTTAGCCGTAAGAGCCATATAACTCCCTCTTGAATATATCCAATGAACTGGCATCAACAACTCTCTGCGGCAGGGAATTCCACAGGTTAACAACTCTGAGTGAAGAAGTTTCTCCTCATCTCAGTCCTAAATGGCCTATCCCTTATCCTTAGACTGTGTCCACTGATTCTGGACTTCCCCAACATCGGGAACAATCTGGTGAACCTTCGCTGCACTCCCTCATAGCAAGAACGTCCTTCCTCAGATTAGGAGACCAAAACTGAACACAATATTCCAGGTGAGGTCTCACCAAGGCCCTGTACAACTGCAGTAAGACCTCCTTGCTCCTATACTCAAGTCCCCTAGCTATGAAGGCCAACATACCATTTGCCTTCTTTACCGTCTGCTGTACCTGTATGCCTACTTTCAATGACTGATGAACCATGACACCCAGGTCTCGTTGCACCTCCCCTTTTCCTAATCTGCCACCATTCAGATAATATTCTGTCTTCGTGTTTTTGCCCCCAATGTGGATAACCTCACATTTATCCACATTATATTGCATCTGCCATGCATTTTCCCACTCACCTAACCTGTCCAAGTCACCCTGCAGCCTATTAGCGTCCCCCTCACAGCTCACACCGTTAGTGTCATCTGCAAACTTGGAGATATTACACTCAATTCCTTCATCCAAATCATTGATGTATATTGTAAAGAGCTGGGGTCCCAGCACTGAGCCCGGTGACACTCCACTCGTCATTGCCTGCCATTCTGAAATGGACCCGTTTATCCCGTCTCTCTGCTTCCTGTCTGCCAACCAGTTCTCTATCCACGTCAGTATATTACCCCCAATACCATGTGCTTTGATTTTGCACACTAATCTCTTGTGTGGGACCTTGTCAAAAGCCTTTTGAAAACCCAAATACACCACATCCACTGGTTCTCCCTTGTCCACTCAACTAATTAAATCCTCAAAAAATTCCAGAAGATTTGTCAAGCCTGATTTCCCCTTCATAAATCCATGCTAACTTGTACCGATTCTGTCACTGCTTTCCAAATGCGCTGCTATTTCATCTTTAATAATTGATTCCAACATTTTCCCCACCACTGATGTCAGGCTAACCGGTCTATAATTACCCGCTTTCTCTCTCCCTCCTTTTTTAAAAAGTGGTGTTACATTAGTTACCCTCCAGTCCATAGGCACTGATCCCGAGTCGATAGACTGTTGGAAAATGATCACCAATGCATCCACTATTTCGAGGGCCACTTCCTTATGTACTCTGAGATGCAGACTATCAGGCCCCGGGGATTTATTGGCCTTCAAACCCATCAATGTCCCTAACACAATTTCCCGCCTAATAAGGATATCCTTCAGTTCCTCCTTCTCACTAGACCCTCAGTCCTCGAGTACTTCCGGAAGGTTATTTGTGTGTTCCTTCATGAAGACAGAACCAAAGTATTTGTTCAACTGGTCTGCCATTTCTTTGTTTCCCATTATAAATTCACCTGAATCTGACTGCAAGGGACCTACGTTTGTCTTCACTAATCTTTTTCTCTTCACATATCTATAGAAGCTTTTGCAGTCAGTTTTTATGTTCCCGGCAAGCTTCCTCTCGTACTCTATTTTCCCCCTCTTAATTAAACCTTTTGTCCTTCTCTGCTGACTTCTAAATTTCTCCCGGTCCTCAGGTTTGTTGCTTTTTCTGGCCAATTTATATGCCTCTTCCTTGGATTTAACACTGCTTAATTTCCCTTGTTAGCCACGGTTGAGCCACCTTCCCCATTTTATTTTTACTCCAGACAGGGATGTGCAATTGCTGAAGTTCATCCATGTGATCTTTAAATGTTTGCCAGTGCCTATCCACCGTCAACCCTTTAAGTATCATTTGCCAGTCGTATCCGGTGTTGTTTGTCTCTGACTTGACGACAGTAGAAAAATAAAATTGCATCTAATTTCCAGTTATCGATTAAAGGTGGTGGGATTAATATATGATTGGAATCTCTCTTCCTAATTTGTCACATTAAGTAAAACTAAATTAATCAATATATGTTTAATTGTATAACTATTTTTTATATAGAAAAATGCGTGTGTGTTACATGGGATCTGTGGAATTTTTTTCACACGGGAGGGGGGCCTCGGAAGAAAAAAGGGAGAGCCGCTGGTGTATGCCTCTGTAAATTTGAAAGAACTGAATTTCTTGCCTCCCATTCTCCTTCTTTCCCCCAATGAAAATGACCTCCCCATTCTTTACAGCAGAGCTTTTCCAACGAGTGTGTGGATCCCCTAAAGGTTGTTAGATTTAGGGCCATCAAGTATTATAAAAACAGTCTGTATTTGTTGCCTTGCTAGCACATTTTCTTGGGTAGCTAACCAGTCTTTCAAACGCTCAAATAGTGCAATCCCAACAATTGGTCAATGTTTTCAGGGGGGCTCTGTGAGTATGTCAATACAGGTGCAGAGTTGATAATCCAGAACTGAGGCTGTTCCGGATTCCAGGCTCTTCCGGATTTTCGAACGTCTTTCCGACGTCACGAATCCAGAAACACTCGAGCCCAGGTTTGGGTATTTCCAGATTTCGTACTGTCAGAAAGGGGGGCGGGGGAGAGGATCCCATCGATGAGCTCTTCGGGCGGGCGGGCGGGGCCCCCGCCATGGTGGAGCTCTTTGTGCGGGGCCCCGCCGTGGTGGAGCTCTTTGTGCGGGGCCCCGCCGTGGTGGAGCTCTTTGGGCGGACTGCTGAGGATGCCCCAAGATAAGGGCAGCGCTGGCGAGCGGGGCGAGGCCAGAGGTCGTGCAGCGGCGGGGCACTGAGGTTGGCGGGTTTGGAATCTGGAACATTTTACAGATTCTGGACGTCCCTGCCACATATCGGTCTGGAGTCTGGATTCCGGAACTCCGGATTTTTGACGATGCACCTGTATTTGCAAGGTGTCCCTGGAATGGGTCAATACTTTCCAGAGGTCCATTACAGAAAAAAGTTTAAAATGGACTGCCTAATCATCCTGGCCACTCTTCCTTAAATCTTCTACTATTCCCTTTTAAAAGGCAAGGTAATCAAAACTGCACACAATATTTCAAATCTGGTTTCATCAGATCTATACAAGGCAAGTATAACTAACTGTCACCTTGTGATTGAAAGTTGTTCAAATTGGTTTCTCTGCTTGCCTACCTATCAGTGATCACATTTTAGAAGTATTCTGACAAAGAATCATCGACCCAAAATGTTAACTCCTGTTTTCCCTCCAGAGATGCTGCCTGACCTGCTGTGATTTTCAGCATTTTCTGTTTTTATTTCAGATTCCAGCATCCGCAGGATTTTGCTTTTGTGTTAAAAGTATTCAATTGGCTGTGAACTGCTTTGGGTCACACTGATAAGGTAAAAGGCACCATACAAATGCAAGTCCAGATTTATACAGAAAGTGAGCACTTAAGGGTAAATAAAAAAACACTTCTATTCTTGGTAGTTATATATTTTTTTAATTTGGCCCATAACAACTTAAAATTCATACTATTCCACAGACTACCTGTGGGACACATTGGTGCAGTAGACTCGCTATCAAATAATTTATTTCAGTTAGAAAAGAAAGGCAGAAGGATTACACATGCACAGGCTACAGGAAATAGAAAACATTAGTCCAGTACAAAGATGGGGCCCAAGTTTGCCCCCAGGGTTAGAACGGCGCACCTCCGTATGGTGCGCTGACCTTTTTAAGAACAGAAACGGCACCTATTATTTACCTTCATGTTCTCCCCTCAGTTTGATAGATCCAGGCCCTTGGCGTAGCGCAGCAGAACGCGTGGAGGGCGGAGCCAGGTCCCAGCGCTGAAAACAGTGCCGGGACCTCTGCACATGCGCACTAGAGTGTGCACGCATGTGCAGTAGCTCCTCACAGCCCGAATCTGTGCAGGCTGCGTGGGAGGGGCCTGAAGAACGCCGCCCCTAACCCTGGCCGAATGGGCTCACCGGGCATTGAAGATCGGGACTCCCTCCCGTTCAGCTCCCCCTCTTCACACCACCTCTCTCTCTCTCTCTCTTTCCCCCCCGCTACCTCTTTCTTCCCCCCCCTCTCTCTCCACCCCCTCTCTCTCCCTCTTCCCCCCCTCGCCCTCTCTTCCCCCTCCCCTCCTCTCCCACCCCATCTCTCTCTCCCCCTCCCCTCCTCTCCCACCCCATCTCTCTCTCCCCCCCATCGCCCTCTCTCCCCCTCCCCTCCTCTCTCCCACCCCCCCTCTCCCCCCCCCCATCCCTCTCTCTTCCCCCCCCCCACCCCTCTCTCTCGCTCTCTTTCCCCCCTCCCTCTCACTCTCTCTTTCCCCCCTCCCCCTCTCACTCTCACCTCCCGCTCTCTCTTTCCCTCCCTCCCTTTCCCTTTCCCCCCTCCCTCTCCCCTCTCTCTCCCTCTTTCTCTTTCCCCCCCTCTCTCGCTTCCCCCTCCCCCCTCTTTCCCCCTCCCTCTCTTCCCCTTTCCCCCTCTCTTTCCCCAACCCCCCTCTCTCCCTCCCAACCTCTTCCCCCCTCCCCCTCCCCCCTTCCCTCTCCCTCTCTCCCCCCCTCCCCCTCTTCCCCCTCCCTCCCCCTCTTCCCCCCTCTCTTTCCCCTCCTCCCTCCCTCTTTCTCTTTCCTCCCACCCCCCCTTTCACCCCTCCCCCCTCTCTTTCACCCCTCTCCCCCCTCCCTCCCTCTTTCCCCCTCTCTTTCCCCCTATCCCTCCCCCTCTTTCCCCCCCATCCCTCCCCCTCTTTCCCCCCCATCCCTCTCCCTCTCTTTCCCCCCTCCCTCTCTCTTCCCCCCTCCCTCTTCCCTCCCTCTTCCCTCCCTCTTTCTCCCCCTCTTCCTCTCTTTCTCTTCCCCCCTCCCCCCCTCTCTCTTTCTCTTTCCACCCTCTTTCTCTTTCCCTTTCCCCCCTCCCCCCCTCTCTTTCTCTTTCCCCCTCCCCCCCCTCTCTCTTTCTCTTTCCCCCCTCCCCCTCTTTCTCTCCCCCTACCCCTCTCTCCCTCTTCCCCCTCCTCCCTCTCTCTTCTCTCTCCTCCCCCCCTCTCTCTCCTCTCTCTTTCCCTCTTTCCCCCCTCCCCCCCTCTCTTTCCCCCCTCCCCTCCCCCCCCTCACCCTCTCTTCCCCCCCCTCCCCTCACTGACCGAGACAGAGAGAGTGACACTGACAGAGACACACACTGGGGGGGGGGGGGGGTGGTGGGGGGTGGCATCCCAGCATGCTGTTGAAGGGCTCCCAGTGCTGCAGGTGAGTAGAAACTTAATTTTTTATTTATTGATTAAGTTTTTATTATTTTTTTAATTTTTAAAAATGTTTTGATTGTTTTATTGGTTGATTTATTGATTTATCTATCATTTATTATTGATGATGGCTCTTTATTTGTAAAAGTTAAGTGTTTAATGTTTGTAAACTTCCCGCCCCACCGCCTCCATCTCTCGTTCCTTACGCCTGATTTTCTAAGTGTAGGCAAGGTTTTTCTGAGCGTACAAAAATCTACACTTACTCCATTCTAAGTTAGTTTGGAGTAAGTTTTCGCTGCCTAAACTTGCAAAACAGGCGTAAGTGGCTGGACACAACCCCTTTTGAAAAAAAAATCTGTTCTAAAATGAAACTATTCTAACTCACTGGAACTGGAGCAAACTAAATGCCGAGAATTGCAATTTCCAAGATGCTCCATTCTAAACCAGTTGCTCCAAAAAAAATAGGAGCAACTCAGGCCGAAACTTGAGCCAACTATCTCATTTGGCAATGGAATGCATTTTTCTGAGAAATTTTATTTTAGAACATAACATAAAAATCTGAACCACAAATATATTCTGTCTTTAAAATGTTTGAGCACAATTTATAAATAATTTTTATCTGGGGATTTGGGAAGGAGGGGGGGGGGATTATCACCAATATCCACTGACATCAACATGCATAAAGGACATACTTGCTCACTTACCATTGCTAACTGGCGTCCTATATTTCCCATCGTTATTCCACCAGCAAAAAATATACAAGGTAACCAAGACCGAACATAAAGGAAGTCTGGAGATGTATATCTGCAAAACAAGGTGTAGGTGAAATTATTTACAGATCACCAATTAACTCAAAACTCAATGTAAAATTACGTGCACTAAACCTCCAGTGCATTAACAGTGCTCTTTATAAATAATCTCCATTCCGAACTTAGCGATAAGGATTGAATTCTATAAAAACTCTTGTGCGCGATGAACAAAGAACAGCAAACTTTCAACCACATGAATTAAATCTGAGGAAGCAGTCCATAATAAATATTGACTTTATACTGAATTTAGGCTATGCTGACAGTTAACATATAAACACATTTACATATACCACTAAAATACTAACAAAATGTTGCAGGCAGATCTAAACATACAGACTGCATAGAGCTTAATTGTTTAAGGACTGTTACAGCTTTGAAAACAAAGAACTATTTCAATTATTTGGTATTTGCTTCAATATTTAAATGAATTAAGAACATTTTCATCACATTATGAAGAATTAGTGTGGATCTGAACCAAATAGGTATAAGCAGGCCCCAGGTTCAATACATGTGGTTTGGAAATTTATCTGCTTAATTCATTTATTTTCTCAGATTTTCCTTCATTTTTCCATTTATTTATAGATACTGAGTGTTCTTCACCCATTGTTGTAACTGACAGTGTGACATTTTAATGCCAAGCATATCAAAAATATTTAATGTCAAATAATTTTTTAGTTCTGAGATTTACATAGAAACATAGAAAATAGGTGCAGGAGTAGGCCATTCGACCCTTCGAGCCTGCACCACCATTCAATATGATCATGGCTGATCAATCAACCTCAGTACCCCACCCCAGCCTTCTCTCCAAACCCCCTGATCCATTTAGCCGTAAGGGCCACATATAACGCCCTTTTGAATATGTCCAACAAACTGGACTCAACAACTTTCTGTGGCAGAGAATTCCACAGGTTCACAACTCTCTGGGTGAAAAGTTTCTCCTCATCTCAGTCCTGTGTGACTTACCCCTTATCCTTAGACTGTGACCCCTGGTTCTGGACTTCCCCAACATCAGGAACATTATTCCTGCATCAAACCTGTCCAATCCCGTCAGAATTGTATACATTTCTATGAGGTCCCCTCTCATTCTTCTCAATTCCAGTGAGCATAAGCCTAGCCGATCCAGTCTTTCCTCAGGTCAGTCCTGCCATCCCGGGAATCAGTCTGGTGAACCTTTGCTGCACTCCCTCAATAGCAAGCACGTCCTTCCTCAGATTAGGAGACCAAAACTGCACACAATACCCAAGGTGTGGTCTCACAAGGCCCTGTACAACTGCAGCAAGACCTCCCTGCTCCTATACTCAAATCCCCTTGCTATTAAGGCCAGCATGCCATTTGCTTTCGTTACTGCCTGCTGTTCCTGCACTGCCTACCTTCAATGACTGATGTACCATGACACTCAGGTCTCGTTGCCCCTCCCCTTTTACTAATCTGTCACCATTCAGATAATAATCTGCCTTCCTGTTTTTGCCACCAAAGTGGATAACCTCACATTTATCCACATTATACTGCATTTGCCATGCATTTGCCCACTCACCTAACCTGTCCAAGTCCCCCTGCAGCCTCTTAGCATCCTCCTCGCAACTCGCACTGCCACCCAGCTTAGTGTCATCTGTAAACTCGGAGATATTACATTCAATTCCTTCGTCTAAATCATTAATGTATATTGTAAATAGCTGGGGTCCCAGCACTGAACCCTGCGGCACCCCACTAGTCACTGCCTGCCATTCTGAAAAGAACCCGTTTATTCCCACTCTTTGCTTCCTGTCTGACAACTATTTCTCTATCCACGTCAATACATTACCCCCAATACCATGTGCCTTAATTTTGCACACTAATCTTGTGTGGGACCTTGAAAAAAGTATTTTGAAAGTCCAAATACACCACATCTACTGGTTCACCCTTATCCACTCTACTAGTTACATCCTCAAAAAACTCTAGATTTGATGAGCATAATTTCACCTGATTCTAATTTTTAAATCTTAGATTTTGATTTCATTTGAAACTGACCCCAAAAATTACAAATGTGATCTTTAGTTGTGCAGAATGAGTTTGCTTTTGCCAGGGTAACAAACTTAATGTGTTCTGTTCAGTGATTTCTTGGGTATTTTTGTTTTGAATTTGCAGGACACTTCATTTTTTTCTGCCCCAGTATGAGAAAACAATTTATCTAAATTTTGGTGCATGAATGTTGCCATAAAACCCAAAAGCTTGAATTTTAAAATAAGTTCAGTGCCCGATAGGTTGTAATAACTCCAAAACAGTTTTCCATGCTGATATTGTAGCACAGTAGCCATCAGCAGGTTTGTGTTTGAATATAAATTAATATACGACACTTTAAAATCTTCTAGGAGCTCGGTTCTCAAACACTTTACAACCAATTTTCTCATTACGAAACATACAAAATTGACGGGCAGGTGAAGACCAGCTGGACCATCAAGCTTACCCCACACCACGATGGCTGGAGCATTTTAACTCGACACTTCCTTACCGCCTCCCTGAGAGAGGAAAACATCCCCCCAGAAAAAAACCCAGGGCCAATACGCTGTAAAATTCCTCTCCAACCTTCAGGTGATCAAAACCAGTTCAGCAAATCACACGAACCAACTGCTGGTTATAAAGACACTTACCTTCCGTATGATATGATCATTGTAATTATTCATTCCTATTAAAGGCAATTAAATGCAACTTTTTTGAAGACAATTATTTATTGCATTGAACCCCGTATGATATTGTCCATCAAAAATTATTTTTGATATTCCATGGGTCATTTCAAAGTTATGTAAATGTTACTTTGTACATGCAGGACAGTTTTGTAACCTTACAGTTGTAACTTGTGAAGGAACAAATTAAATGGTGGTAATTATTTCACACTAAATTTTCACCTGCAATTAAAGCCAGCTAAATGTAGAAAATTCTTTCCACGCAAGGTTTTAGTTTGAAAAATGAGTGAAGAGATTTTCAAAAAATATTAGCATAACTCTCCTTTACTCATTCTGCTACTCCAGGCCAATTTTTTTTGCGCTCATTTCCCAATGGGCAGAATTTTTATTGAAAGTGGCAGCCAAAGCTTTGAAGTTTCACTCTCCTGCAGTAAAACAACTTCAAAGCTTCCAAACTCTGTTGTTCATTATTAAGGATAATGAAGCAATTAAACTATCAGAAATACCTGCAATGATAAGCTGTAATGCCCCACAATAATAATAAAACCATACCTTTTTTTTTTAAATTGCAGTCTTGCTGATAAAAGAGCCACAATATAAAATATATATATATTTTTTTTTAATAAGGGCAAGGTTATTTTTATAGCATTGTTTAGTGGGAGAATAAGTAATATGATTTCACACAGTGCAGTATGACATGCTGCAACTTGCGCAATTACATCACTAATACAATAGATATGCATCTTGGGATCTGACTTGCAGTGCCAAATTCTAGAGAGGCAGCAATTTGAGGCAAGTTCTTTAAAAACTTTTTCATTCAGTATGATCAAAATAAAGGAGGATACTCTAAAAATTTAATTCTCGGATCTCATTATTCTTTTTAAAATCCATTTGTCGAATTGCAGATCAAGTACACTTGTATATTATTGGATCACTTATTCTGAAGAAAAGGCACACAAGTGATAACTTCATTTTCCTACCTCACACCTCATTGATGCAAAATCTAGTACCAACAACTTTTTGATCTCTCAATTTATTTCTGCTGGAAAGTGTGGCCAATACAAATAACTATTTCTAGCCAGCCGGGAAAATAGCATCTCAGTGCCTCAAAACACTTGGGTAAATGTATGTCTCTGTTTGACTTAAACTAGATTAGACATAATTGCTAACTACCTTTTAATTTGTGAACAATCATGTTCCACTTAAACAGCTAAAGAAAATTCAGTACAGATCACAAAAAGTTGGCAAAAAAAAATGACCACTCCACAGCTGGACATTACTTAATGATCTCTCAATGGATCTCAGTACCTCAGCAATGCTCGAAGAAAGAGTTTGGTTGCTTGTTTTCTTGAGGTAAAATATTTTTACCAATTTTCTCTGAATTGACCCTTTTTTGGGCCCTAATTTTGCTCCCCCCACCAATTGTTTTGATGTTAAAAATAAATCTGAAAAGCTTGAAAACCTGTATTTTTTTTTAAAATAAAAATCGTCTCTTAAAAATAATGCAACATAAGGAGGGGCAGACAGAAAGATAGACTCTGTTAGCATTTAGGCAGAAGGCAGTGAATCAGTTTAGCAGTCTGAGTGATACCACAAATCACAAGAGCAAAGTTTGAGTGATATATGAATGCCACCAGAACTTCAGATTCAATTTATGCATTAAACTCAGCTATATTTGTTGGGCTAGCAATTGTGGTCGGAGGCGTACCTCCAGAGTACGCCTCCAACCTGTGAAAGAATTATGAAAGTACCTGCTTGCAGCCAGGCTGTGAAAATTTGCGGTCTCAGGCCTTGAGGCAGAAGGCAGTGTAAAAGTTCACGGATTCCAAGAACACAGGTGGTGCAGAAGCGTACTTGGGATCACGTGGGCCTGGTCCTCCAATCAATAAGCAGAATTCATTTTAATCATTTATGAAGGAAATCCCCTAATGAGATGCAATGGATTCCCAAAATCTAATAATTATACAATTTACAGAAATTGAATTGTATTCATAATTACCTTCATTCCACCAAACTCACTAAAAATGTAGTTTTAATAACTTTATACATCATTAAAACTGTAATCTGGGCCAATATTTGTATAAACCCATTTCATAGTGTATGTGCATAATTTAGGATATGAAAATGTTTAATGAATAGTTTCGATATCCCGTTGCACTGATGCAAACAGGCCCTGTGCCATGCGGAATCACTGGCCAACTGGTGGGCAAATAGCCCAAATCTGCACCAGCGACTGCTTTTCCATGGTTCCTGCGGATGGTTTGTCAACACGTACATCGACAGGCTGCAAGTTCCAGATTTCGCACACACACAAGCGCATGCAGAAATCCTGAACTTGCAGTGGATTTCAAAGGGAATCCGAAGGCATAGAGTACACTGTCATACACACCACAATTTCAGGGCCGTTATCTTTTATCACCTATACTGTATATTAAAGAATATTAAGAGAATACTGCAGTATAGTACTTTCAGCATAAAGTACCCATTTGTCATAATCTCTTAGGCTGCAACAGATAATTATTTTTATTCATGAATTTTCCTCCAAGGCAACTTGCTACTTTGTGTCTCGTGTTACACCAGGTTACTGCATGGAGCCGTTCCAGTAGCCAAAGTTATCAGGATATCCATAAATATCTCCATAGAGTAACCCAGAAATCAGTTCTAGGGACTGATGTGGATGGAAATACCAGAACCAGGAAAAATTTGTGTTAGTTAGTACAATATTTCCAGCTCGAGTACATCTGGTTTGAAAGGAAAACTAGTCCCAAGCACTTATTTCTGAGTTACTCAATAGAGCTACGCCCAGAGACATCTGTAACCCAAGTCAACAGAGTAATCCTTATTGTAAGAGACCCGAAATGATGTGTCTCGTTGTGGGGGTACATTCATTAAGGACAATGGGCTAGATTTTCCACTTTTGTGCTGATCACCCAAAAATGGGCGTTATTTCCAGCGTGGGCGGTAAAAAAGAGTTTTCAGATCGCCAACTTCTCAAAGCACCTAGTCTACATTTTTGAAAATGGGCATTACCGCGAGCGATATGCAATGGGCGGTTGTGTTAAATCTCACTGATCTTCTGCCGTAAAGTGTTGCCATCCTTAGCAACTGTATGGCAACGCTCGATTCCCGCGATTCAGGAGATCGAGGATCATCATGACATGCACAGAAGAAACAGAGAGAGGGAGCTCAGAGGGACTGAAGGCATGTGTGGCTGTGGTGTGTGCTTGTTTGGCTGTTGTGGGAGGCACGAGGGAGATTCACAAGCAGGAAAAAGCCCACCAAGCACCAAGAATATAGTTGGCACCGAGTTTCTGTCCAACAAATAAGATACAAGATGGAAGGGATGGTGGAGGTCCTGGAGCTGGTAGCCAGGAACACTGGTGGCAGAGGGCTCCCAGTGGTCCCGGAGCAAGGCACTGCACCCCAAGGTGCCGCACCCCCATTGCCAACCACACGAGAGCCAAGAGCAACATCTTGCTTCTGGCTCGGAGCACGTTCCCACCTCGGGACCGTCCTCTCCCATATCCGTCCAAGCAGCGGGGTGGAGGGAGAGAAGGGTGTTTTTTTTTACATAAATACTGATGATTTCAGACAAATGTTCGATTTAAATGTTTTTTTATTTAACAAAACCTTGTTGCGCATTGGCTCAGATAGGTGCACCGTTACACGTTGGTGATTCCTTAGCAAATGGTTTAATGACACTTAACTTCAATCAACTTAAACTTTAACTGTCACCAAGGTGATGCCCGCCATTGATGTATCACCTGCACACCCAGTAGTGTGTCAGCTTTGTAAATAACACCAACGTTCTTTCAGGCAAAGCGATCATTGATGAGCTCCTGACGTAAGGCTCTTGCAGCTATCATGCCACCATGGGCCTTTCATGCGGTCTACAGGGGGGGGTGGGGGCATGGCTTCAGCGTCAGCCTGATTGTCTTGGCCGATGTCAGCGTCCGCCTCCTTGTTCTCTTCCTCTCTCTGGTGAGGTGGACTGTCAGACTCATCAGGCAATTCTTGTCCCCTCCTGATAGCCAAGATGTGCAGCATGGAGCACACCACCACGAATTGAGCTACTTGCTCAGGGTGGTATCGCCTCCTGAGTAGTCCAGGCTTCTAAAGCGCTGCTTAAGCACTCCAATGGTTTTCTCCACAATATTGCGAGTGACTCTCTTATTGCCTCTCGGCTTCAGTGTGGGTGTCACACAGGGGGGGGTCATCAGCCAGGTGGTGAAGCCATACCCTTTGTCACCAAGCATCCAGCATTGACCTTGTGGCTGATTGTATCTGACTTGTTTAACAGTACTCTCATGCAGGATGTGAGCATCATGGATGCTGCCCGGAAATTGAGCATTCACTACCAGTATAATTTGCTGGTGGTCGACAACCAGTTGGACATTCAGGGAGTGGAATCCCTTGCGGTTCCTGACAACCTCTGCATCCTGAAAAGGTGCCCGTATCGTGATGTGCGTACACAGTCTATTGTTCCCTGCAGCTTGTGGAAGTTTGCAATTCTGGAGAACCCGAGAGCCCTCTCACTCTGTGCCTCCCTGGTCCTAGGGAAGCTGATCAAGTCCCTCCTGCGTGCGTACAGGACTTCAGTGACTGTCTGATGCAGTAATGTGTGGCATGCTGAGAAAGTCCGCAAATGTCGCCAGCTGTGGCCTGAAAAGAACCCGAAGCGTAGAACGACAGTGCCGCGGTGACTTTGACCTCAACAGATGGTGCAGTACTGATGTTGCTGGCAGGCTGCAGATCTCCCCTTATCAGCTGGCATACCTCAGTGATAACCTCTTTGTGGAAACGCAATCTCCGAAGGCAGGTGGTGTCGGGCAAGTCAAGGCAAGACTGCTTCTCCCTGTACTTGCAGGGGTGTAACATCTGGTCCTTCTCATCAGTATGGCACGTTTTACATTGGGCACAATGCTGTGGAGCATATGTTTGCCGATCTCGAGTCTGCTGCATGTAATTGGTCATCAAGAGAGAGTGAGAAGGGACAGGCCCCATTGCAATAGCCTGATTTCCACCGATTGGTCACAAACAATGATTGTCCCGACGAAGACACCTATTAAATTCCAATCGGTCACAGTATGGTCAAGATGTTTGTACAGATGTTCACATCAACTCCAACGACCTCCAGAGTACATCCGAACTCCCCTCAAGGTTGAAGCACAGCAGCCTTTTAAAAGGATGTGACATGTGATGTAGAACATGGCATCCATAATGCTGTGATTAGTTCCGGTTAGTTCCATTTTTTCTGGGCCGGTTTTTGGACTAGCAATATTGTGGGCGGTGTGTGCGCAAGGTGGTGAAAGTGATGCTGGCCGAAGTGGGCGGGCAGTATTATTTTTTCCCGGTGTTAAGCACATGGGGAAAGTAACGCTCGGCAATAAGTTTCCGAAAAATGCCCGTCAGTTTCCATTTTGCGGCTAAATGGGCTATATCTGGGAGTTATACGTCATTTCAGCGGTGAAATGGGCGTTAAGCATGCAAAAAAAGTGGAGGTTCTAGCCCAATTTCTTCCATGTCATTTACATAAGTGAAAGAACCTCCAGAACCTTCACGCTTCCATGTCATTTACATAAGTGAAAGAACCTCCAGAACCTTCACAATGCAATATCTTAGTGAAGAGGAGTTTTTCTAAAACATTATCTGAAGGCGGCAGTTAATGTGCAATTAGTCACTGCAGTTCACACATTTTAGGATAGTAAAAATATCAAACACTAGCCAATTATAAGAACATAAGAAATAGGAGCTGGAGTAGGCCATTTGGCCCTTTGAATCTGCTCCGCCATTCAACAAGATCATGGCTGATATTCTACCTCAACTCCACCTTCCTACACTATCCCCATATTCCTTAATTCCCCCAAAATTATCAACCTGTGTCTTAAATATACTCAACAACTGAGCATCCGCAGCTCTCTGGGGTAGATAATTCCAAATTTTCACAACCCTTTGAGTGAAGAAATTTCTCCTCATCTCAGTCCTAAATGGCCGACACCTTATTTTGTGTGTGTGTGACCCCGTGCTCTAGATTCCCCAGCCAGGGGAAACATCATCTCAGCATTAACCTTGTCAAGCCCCTTAAGAATTTTGTATGTTTCAATTAGATCACTTTTCATTCTTCTAAACTCTATGGTAGGCTGGCTATAGACTGCTTCTCTGCCCATAAAACATGCAACACTGCAATAAGACACGTAAGAACATGACTAGGCCATTCAGCTCCTCGAGCCTGTTCTGCCATTGTATTAGCTCATAGCTGATCTGTACCTCAATTCTCTTTACCAGCCTTTGTTCCATATACCTCGATAACTCTACTTAAAAAAAAAAATCTATTGATCTCAGTATTGAAAATTTTAATTAACCCTGTATCCACAGCCTTTTGGAGAGTTCCAGATATCCGCTACCTTTTGTTTGAAAAAAAATTTCCAGATTTAATTCCTAAATGGCCCAGCTCTAATTTTATTATACCCCCTTGTCTTGGATTCATCCACTGGATGAAATAGTCTCTCTGTATTTACCAATGTTGACTTGCAGATATGTGCAGAGCTTCTCGCAACAACTCTCTAATATCAAAAACATAGGAAAATAACTTGGCTTTGTACTCAACTGAGTTTATACTCAAGTTGGCCAAGTGGTGCGAGACTACATTGTAAAAGTTGTCTCATACTTCGTGCCATAACAAAGAACAAAGAAATGGCAGACCAATTGAACAAGTACTTTGGTTCGGTATTCACGAAGCAGGATACAAACAACCTTCCAGATATAAAAGGGGTCAGAGGGTCTAGTAGGAAGGAGGAACTGAGGGAAATCCTTATTAGTCAGGAAATTGTGTTGGGGAAATTGATGGGATTGAAGGCCGATAAATCCCCAGGACCTGATGGACTGCATCCCAGAGTACTTAAGGAGGTGGCCTTGGAAACAGCGGATGCATTGACAGTCATTTTCCAACATTCCATAGACTCTGGATCAGTTCCTATGGAGTGGAGGGTAGCCAATGTAACCCCACTTTTTAAAAAAGGAGAGAGAAAACAGGGAATTATAGACCAGTCAGCCTGACATCGGTAGTGGGTAAAATGATGGAATCAATTATTAAGGATGTCATAGCAGCGCATTTGGAAAGAGGTGACGTGATAGGTCCAAATCAGCATGGATTTGTGAAAGGGAAATCATGCTTGACAAATCTTCTGGAATTTTTTGAGGATGTTTCCAGTAGAGTGGACAAGGGAGAACCAGTTGATGTGGTGTATTTGGACTTTCAGAAGGCTTTCGACAAGGTCCCACACAAGAGATTAATGTGCAAAGTTAAAGCATAGGGATTGGAGGTAGTGTGCTGATGTGGATTGAGAACTGGTTGGCAGACAAGAAGCAAAGAGTAGGAGTAAATGGGTACTTTTCAGAATGGCAGGCAGTGACTAGTGGGGTACCGCAAGGTTCTGTGCTGGGGCCCCAGCTGTTTATATTGTATATTAATGATTTAGACGAAGGGATTAAATGTAGTATCTCCAAATTTGCAGATGACACTAAGTTGGGTAGCAGTGTGAGCTGTGAGGAGCATGCTATAAGGCTGCAGAGTGACTTGGATAGGTTAGGTGAGTGGGCAAATGCATGGCAGATGAAGTATAATGTGGATAAATGTGAGGTTATCCATTTTGGTGGTAAAAACAGAGAGACAGACTATTATCTGAATGGTAACAGATTAGGAAAAGGGGAGGTACAGTGAGACCTGGGTGTCATGGTACATCAGTCATTGAAGGTTGGCATGCAGGTACAGCAGGCGGTTAAGAAAGCAAATGGCATGTTGGCCTTCATAGCAAGGGGATTAGAGTACAGGGGCAGGGAGGTGTTACGACAGTTGTACAGGGCCTTGGTGAGGCCACACCTGGAGTATTGTGTACAGTTTTGGTTTCCTAACTTGAGGAAGGACATTCTTGCTATTGAGGGAGTGCAGCGAAGGTTCACCAGTCCCGGGATGGCGGGACTGACATATCAAGAAAGACTGGATCAACTGGGCTTGTATTCACTGGAGTTCAGAAGAATGAAAGGGGATCTCATAGAAATGTTTAAAATTCTGACGGGTTTAGACAGGTTAGATGCAGGAAGAATGTTCCCAATGTTGGGAAAGTCCAGAACCAGGGGTCACAGACTAAGGATAAGGGGTAAGCCATTTAGGATCGAGATGAGGAGAAATTTCTTCACCCAGAGAGTGGTGAACCTGTGGAATTCTCTACCACTGAAAGTTGTTGAGGCCAATTCACTAAATATATTCAAAAAGGAGTTAGATGTAGTCCTTACTACTAGGGGGATCAAGGGGTATGGCGAGAAAGGGGGAATGGGGTACTGAAGTTGCATGTTCAGCCATGAACTCATTGAATGGCGGTGCAGGCTCGAAGGGGCGAATGGCCTACTCCTGCACCTATTTTCTATGTTTCTATGATAGTCTGCAGCTAGATAACTGACCTGATCAAGGGTTGCAGAACAAGTTGTTTTGATGTGCAACTGAAGCTTTTCACAGCGATGCAAACTGAACTATAACAGGTAATGAAGTATCGTCTCCAAACAATGTTTTTAATCGATTCAACTTTTCAAAGTTAATCTGCTGTAAAGCATTTTCAGCCAAGCATACTGCAAGGCCATAAGAGTATACCACCTTTACTTCCTTTGAATTCCTACTAATTTGCTGTGATGTGTGAAAATTTGGCAAAGATACCTTTGCATTCTCTAACCCACTAATTTATAAGGGAGCTCCTGGGAGAAGTATCTGTACCCCAAACTGCCTTTGACCAGCAACTTCAATAGAAACAGTGGTTCAGTTAGGCAGGCTGTAAAAACAAAAGAACAATGACAGAAACAAAAATGGGAACTCAATGTTTGTAAGAATTAATCATGATTGCTTTAACACAAAAAACAATATGTACATGACTGAAGCTTTCAGCTAAATAAATTCATCCACGATGTTTGAAACGAATCTCCCAATAAATTGCCAGACCCACCTCTTTGTTCGGTAGGTCTAGACCTTGTAGAAGCTAAAGTAACAGAGCAATGGGAACAAGGGGTAAGTTGCCTTTAATAGAGCAGTGTAAATAAATTGGCATGTGGAAAATAGTTTATTAAAATTGAAATTCTCCTACTCAATCATCCAAATAAAACTTCTCTTATTAGATTTCCTAATGGCCGGCTAAATAAAAATAGCTTCCCTTGTAGTACTAAACCAGGGGTATCCGGACATGTGCTCTTCACAGGGCATTCAGTGCTTATTCTAAAGCATGTGGACCAAAGAAAGACCACCAGCACAAACCTGCTTAGGGTGGGCCAGGATTTCTTGCCCATTTCACATCCTTTCAGATCTTTGACACTTTTCTCCCCCACATCCTCAGTTCAAGATGGCACTCCTCCCTCCCATATTCAAGATGGTATTCTCATCTCTCCCATCTAGTTCAAGATGATGCTCTTCTCCCTCTCCTCAGTTCAAGCTAGCAATTTTCTCTCTTTCCCCAGTTTAAAGTGGTACTTGTCTCCCCTCCCCAGATAAGGTAAGGACTGGATCAGGCAGGAGTGTAATGCCCTCCAGGTCATTTAGTACTGTGTCATCACCTACCTGTCCCAACCTCAACTCATTCACTTTCATCACCTACGAACTCAATTACTCCAATGGTCTTCTTACTGGTCTTCCATCCTCATCACTCCATAAACTCCAGTTCTGCCAAAACTCAGCAGGCCATACCGTATCCCTGTCCTCATCCAAGTTTAAGTCCCATCTTGAAATCTACCTCGCTGACCAAGTTTTTAGTCATCTCTCCTAATAGTGCCTTTTGTTGCTCAGCGTTTAATTTTTCCTTACACCTCTATGAAGCACCGTAGGACATTTTCTACATTAAAAACACCATATAAATTCAAATTGTGTTGTTCCTGGTCAGAAGAACACATTACTTCATATATTCTAGTCCTTGCCTCAGATTCAAATAATTCCAGGAAGAAGTCTGGAAAGTTCCAGAGAACAAAACAGGCCTCACAATCTCTACAAACCCAGGCCTGTACCTGCCTCCTGGAGAATGAGCTCCACCTGCACCATGTATACATTTTCATCTTAAGTAGCATCTATGACTCGCAAAATGTTTGGTTAAGCATTACAATATTTAGCTAAAATGTTCCTTATATAGGTTTTAGGGAAACTGGAGTTATCTATATGCAATACAATTTAGTTTTCTACAATACTCAACAAGAGACAAATAAATGTCAACCAAGTAAATGCAACTTTGTGTGTGAAAACACTGAAATTGTTCCAATCAGATAAATCTTCTATTCTGTACTTACTGGTAAACACCATTGTAGACTAGAAGCTGAGTGACCAACGTGGCAAGAAAAGCAATTCCTATTCCAAGCCCAAAGCCACTTCGAGATCTATCAAAGGTCCACCACAGTCCAATGGAAAGCGCTGCTAATGTAAGAGACAGCTGCATATTGTTGGCAAAGTCCACCTTCTATGAGAGACTTGTTAAGGTTCAAGAGACAAAGACAGCATTTAACACTGCATTTTTTCTTAATTATATATACATAAGAAAAAAATAATTTATTCCAAATATAGAAAAGTTGATAAGCCACAAAAAAAATCTCAACAGAAGCTTCTATTGGCCCCAAGTTTCCACATGATTTGCTCCTGATATTTTAGGAGCAACTGGTGTAGAACGGAGTATCTTAGAAATCGGAATTCTCGTCATTTAGTTTGCTCCAGTTCTAGTCAGTTAGAACAGTTTCACTTTGGAACAGAATTTATTTTTCGAAAAGGGGGCGTGTCCAGCCACTTACGCCTGTTTTCAAAGTTTTGTCAGTGAAAACTTACTCCAAACTAACTTAGAATGGAGTAAGAGAAGATTTTTGTACGCTCGAAAAAACCTTGTCTCCACTTTAGAAAATCAGGCGTAGGTTACAAATCAGGCATAGGGAATGGTGGGGAGGGGGGGGGGGTGGTTTAAAAGGGAAGTTTACAAACATTAAACAGTTCAGTTTTACAAATAAAGAGCCATCATCAATAATAAATGATAAATACATCAATAAATCAACCAATAAATCAATCAAAAAAAAATTAATAAGAAATAATTTTTTTTTTAAATCAATAAATAAAACATTTTCTACTTACCGACTGCAGCACCGGGAGCCCTCCAACAGCGTGCTGGGATGCCCACCTCCCCGCTCCCCCCAACCCCACCCCGCCCCCCCCAACCTGTTTTCAGCGCAGGGACCTGGCTCCGCCCCCTACAGCTCCTGCTGCACTGCGCCGAGGGCCAGAGGACCTGCAGGGAGGTGGAGAATACGGAGGGTTTTTTTAGGCGCACTATGTGGCGCGAAAAACGGGCGTCCAGGTCGGGACTGCGCCGTTCTAGGCACGGCTCGAAACTTGGGCCCATTAAAACTATGTTCCCATCTTATGGTGAAGTGCGATTATGTAGAAGTAATGTTTTGTAGAATTTCTGGAAAGAAATTCATCTCAATTTTCTAAACAGCCACTTCTTTCTTTGGAAGCAATTATTTTTTGTAATTAATTCAAAGCCACTAATTTGTTTAGTTTTGTGACATGTACAGATTCTAAAATCTTACAACTAAGAATGCAGGATGTTTTTCGAAGATGAATTTTTTTTAATACAAAATCTGTATTTTGTGGTTTGGTAAACAAATATAAGGATACAGCACTAGCATGATTTATGCCCACAAAGACTGCCACGCAACGCATTACACTGGACCATTCCCTCTTGAATTTGTGTGTTTCTCCCAGATGGCTGTCAATGCATGGGTAAAGCAAACCAATCACAGCTGTAGGAACAAAAAAAAAGTGTTGATTTTTATGACCTAAAATAGCACTTTTTTTTGCATACAAGGCTAGGGTTACTTTAGTTCAACAGCATTGCCCAAACACACAAAAAAACATTGTTTCAGTAAGCATAAACTCAGCTAACGCTGTACAGTATAACATTTTAAATGAATATTTAACACTGCCAAGTGGATAAGCTCTCGATGACTTTCTCCAGCTAATCTAAACAAGATTTGTCAAAATTTAGGATTTCAAGTGTCACAGACAGACAATTGTACTGCCAAAAAGAAACAATTTACCAAGCAGTAAGAGCAAAGTTAGCTTTGCATTTTTTCACCGTGTTTTTTCAATCATTTTTGTAATTTTGCCTCCCAGTTTAAATCCCCACTGCACCCCCTCCCCCAAATCAACCTGCATCCCATTTCTTTGCTAAGGATGGGCCAATGATAAACATCTGCCAACAATGCTCCAATACCAGTAGCATTGGAATAGTGGATTGACCACTGATTCACTTTGTTCTTTTCCCTCCCTCCCTTCATCTCGCCCAATTGCATCACTAATACCAGGAACTCAGGTGCCATCATTTTATAAACCAACAGTCTGCACTACTAGACCACTGCATCTTTTTAAGAGTTCTGCTACAAAGGACAGCTGAAGGCTTATAGTATATTTTAAATAACTATAAAGAATTATGAATCTACAGTACAATTGTCAAAATCCCCAAAAAATATTCACATTCATAATTCAGTTTGTGTTGAAGAAACAGTAAATGGATTACGATTTCATGTTTTTCTCATTAAAAAACATTTAAAAGCACCTATAGAATTACAAATTCTTTTACTGCTGTGCAAATGTAATTAAGCTACAATTTAAACAAATTATTTGAAGTTGATGTTAACCTCATGCACACTACAACTAAATCACCGTCATAAAATATTTTAAAAGCAATACTGAATGTGGTAATAATATGCCCACAGGGCAAATTCCAACTAACTTTTTCCATTCACATTTGCTGAACCACTATTGTGGGGTAACATAATAAATTATCCCAGATTGTTGGTAATTTAAATGTGGAAAAATGAACCAGGTGTTTTTAACAAAACTACAAATTGATTTGTGCTTCAACTCTCAACAATTATATCATGCAGCATGTTACTCAGGAGTCTGATTAAATGAATGAATACTGGAATTGAGCCATTGTTGTTGTAGACCAGCATGTTACCTCCTAACCACTTTTTTTTTACTTCTGATATTTATGTTATCACATGTGAAGAGATGTGATCAATAGCTCTCACCTCTTTAAATGGAATGTGCACATCTCCGTTAGGTGCAACAGAGATATTTGTAAAGGGGAAACATATCTGAATACTAACTGACTGCATAACACAGAAATTAAAAATGTTTTCTTCACTCTAATGGCCTGTAATTTGTGGCCCAGGAATAAAGCTGCCCACCAAGATCTTGTGATCTCTGGTGAGAAATTTGGCTTTATCAGTGTATAATTAAGATCAGTGCAGTGAGAATCCCATCGGGCGATCTGCTGTGACGTCAACAAGCTGTCTAAGCTGCCAATCACAATGTGGAATTCTCAGACAGGAAGGCAGGAATTGAAAAACAGCTTTTATTCTAACTTTCTTTAAATGTTAAAGAGAGCAAAACAAAGATTTGGCTCTCACGTGGGGAAAAGGTAAACCTGAAACATTAACAAACTTTAATTTTTATTACAATGGAGAAATTTGATATGACACAAAACTAAAATTAATCTTTCAGCATCATGTTTGTTGAGCAGTTAAAACCCCAGAAAAACCTAATCCAACACAGTCTAACTTTTATTGGGGTATTTAACAGTGATATTACTGCGGATTTTCCTGATCACACTCGTTGCTGGCTACTGGGGGGGGGTGGCGGGGACACAGCTACCAGTGTCAGAGCAGTGAATGACTGAGAAATTTCAGGATTTCCATGTTTAGATATGCGTGCACTACATCCTGAAGTTGCGATTGGTTTCAAAGAGTAATAACAATAAACGCTGTTCATTTGCTGTTATTACTCACCGCAAATTCTGTGCCAATGTCTTCAAACAGCTGTCAATAACTAGATATGGTTACAGACAGGTGTTCAAACGCAAGGCAGCAAAAGTTTCTACTTGTTCATTGTGGGGTCAATCAGTAGCACAAATGCTTTGTTCTCTCAATACATTTCATTCGGGTTATTTGTAAGAATTCTTTTGTTAAAAAAGTGATTTTATGTACTGTGGGGGGGGGGGGGGCGTGTCAGGGAGTTTTGCACAACACACTTCAACTTTCATTAAATATAAAAGATAATATATCACTAATTAAATCATACAACTATATGGGCAGCGATAGTACGACAGAGCAATAATAGTTTTCTTGCAGCCCTGACATAAAACCAAAACCAGTTAATTGTGTCTTCTAAAAGGTAGGCAAAAATAAAAACTAGACAGATCTGCAAGTTTAAAGTATAAAGTAAAGTAAAAGAAGTCTATATGTAAACAGCTACTCTTTAAAAAAAGAAAAAAAAACACACCCCTGGCATTATTCTGCTCCAGACCTCAAAGGTCACACACAACTGGCATGTCAAAATGCAACTATTCACAAATAGAAACTATTATGTTGCCTTCAATTTTCTTGGGATAATGATCATGAAATAATGCGGCGGCTCAAATTGCTGATATGCATGTCCTTGTACAATAAGTTTTGTTAAAGTGTAACTGATTTGCGCTCTCAATCTTTGGTAGCATCACTACAGGTGCTTCCTAAAATACAGTATCACAAAACAGAACATGTTGTGATCACTTACCCGATGCTGTGCCACAACATGGTGGAACCCACCAAGCTGAAGAGAAAATGCTGGCAATCACATCAGGAGGAAAAAGGGTAACATTTCTTTGTATCTGTAATAAGTTCAATACAAGTGCTAAGAATACGCCAATAGAAAATAGGACCACTCCCCGAATAAGCAAGTTCATGTTCTGGTTTGTGATGACAGAAAGATATAGGCCATGTCCAATCTGCACAGTTGTGGTTTTGTTTCTTTCCTCCTCCGCCATTTATGTAAGGGTACTTGCGTATCTGCTCACAGATGTTGGCTGTAGGAGTGTACCTCCACTTAGCTGGATCTATTTTCGCCCTTCAATACACATCGTGCGTGCAACCTACAAAGAATTGAAATACAACATGCTATACAATTACTACAGTAAGCAATCTATGACATAATCCTTATTTTATGTAATCTTTCTACATAATGGAACAGTTCCTTTAACAAGCAAATGAACTTTTGAGTTCTAGAACACTTGAGATGAAAATACAATAGGCTTTGATGCAGGTGGTGGGCAGACAGATCGCTATGCCGCCAGCGAGAGGCCAAACCATTTTGATGGTCGGGACAGAGTTTCATTCAATTGGCAAGCTGCCAGCACATTGAGTGCAAATAGCTCTCCATTTTGGTGGAAAGGGGAGTTGAGAGTGGCAAATCCGGCAGACCATCCACAGAGCATGGGCCTGCAGCAAGATCACTATGTTGCCAACAAGAGATTATAGACCAACGGGTCCATCACAGACCCAATCCACGTCCAGACCAGGGCTGCGTCGTCGCCCCAACCCTCTTCTCGATCTTTCTCACCGCCATGCTCCACCTCAGTCAACAACCTCCCCGCTGGAGTGGAACTAAACTACAGAACCAGTGGGAAACTGTTTAACCTTCGCCATCTCGAGGCCAGGTCCAAGACCATCCCAACCTCTGTTGTCGAGCTACAGTACGCGGACGATGCCTGCGTCTGCGTACAAAGAGGCTGAACTCCAGGACATAGTCGATGTATATACTGAGGAGCACGAAAGCATCCGTAAGACAAAGGTCCTCCACCAGCCTGTCCTCACTGCACAGCACTGCCCCCCTAGTCATCAAGATCCACGGCACTGCCCTGGACACCGTGGACCATTTCCCTTATCTCGGGAGCCTCCCATCAACAAGAGCAGGCATCATCGACGACATACAACACCGCCTCCAGTGCGCCAGTGCAGCCTTCGGCTGCCTGAGGGAGAGAGTGTTTGAAGACCAGGCCCTCAAAACTGCCACCAAGCTCATGATCTACAGGGCTGCAGTAATACCTGCCCTCCTGTATGGCTCAGAGACATGGACAATGTACAGCAGACACCTCAAGTTGCTGGAGAAATATCACCATCGATGTCTTCACAAGACTCTGGGAGGACAGGCGCACCAACATCAGCGACTTGTCCAGGCGAACATCCCCAGCATTGAAGCACTGACCACACTCGATCAGCTCCGCTGGGCAGGCCACATAGTTCGCATGCCAGACATGAGACTCCTAAAGCAAGTGCTCTACTCGGAGCTCCTTCACGGCAAACGAGCCAAAGGTGGGCAGCGGAAACGCTACAAAGACACCCTCAAAGGCTCCCTGATGAAGTGCGACATCCCAATGACACACAGAAACATAGAAAATAGGTGCAGTAGGAGGCCATTCAGCCCTTTGAGCCTGCACACCATTCAATATGATCATGGTTGATCATGCACTTCAGTACCCCATTCCTGCTTTCTCTCCATACCCCTTGATCTCTTTAGCCGTAAGGGCCACATCTAACTCCCTTTTGAATATATCTAATGAACTGACCTCAACAACTTTCTGTGGTAGAGAATTCCACATGCTTACAACTCTGAGTGAAGAAGTTTCTCTGCATCTTGGTCCTAAATGGCTTACCCATCCTTAGATTGACACCTGGTTCTGGACTTCCCCAACATCGGGAACATTCTTCCTGCATCTAACCTGTCCAATCCAGTCAGAATTTTATATATTTCTATGAGATCCCCTCTCATTCTTCTAAATTCCACTGAATACAAGCCTAGTCGATCCAGTCTTTCTTCATATGTCATTCCTGTCATCCCGGGAATCAGTCTGGTGAACCTTTGCTGCACTCCCTCAATAGCAAGAAAGTCCTTGCTCAGATTAGAAGACCAAAACTGTACACAATATTCAAGGTGTGGCTTCACCAAGGCCCTGTACAACTATAGTAAGACCTCCCTGCTCCTATACTCCAATCCTCTCGCTATCAAGGCCAACATGCCATTTGCCTTCTTCGCCGCCTGCTGAACCTGTATGCCAACTTTCAAATGACTGATGTACCATGACATCTAGGTCTCGGTGTGTAAATGTGGATTCTTTTCCCTCAATCTGGTTCAGCAAAATTACTGAAACGAATACCGTTTGTGCTTTAAACAAAGCAAGCCCCGATCGGGGACCTTATCAGACAGAAGGAATGCAACTCTGATAGAACTTCCTACGGACAAAGTGACGTTACATTGTAAAGGGACGACGGTTCTACATTTTCGGCAAAAGATAACAAGATAGGGCTAGAGTGACATCGTAGTTCAGCCTATCCCTTTTGATCCCCCTTTCCCTTTGTCCACTCATAAGCCGACCTAAGTATGGTCTGATTTTAAACAAAGACCTTCTGTTAATGTTTCAGGTTAATAACATGATTTAATAAGACCTTGAGGTTTTTCTGCAAGCTGTGGGTTTTGTTTCAATATGTGTTAGTGTTGTAACATTTCGAAGTCTCGAGTCTGAGATGTCATGGTTATTCCTCCATGAATTCTTTGTTAGCTTATACTGGCCCTATACAATTCCCACATTCTCAACTTCAATGTCTCTATACATTTTTAAACATTCACATTCCCCCCTTTTATCATTCCATGATAACCCTGGTGACTATTCCAGGAGTATCGCATTCAGCCGTTCGCACTCTCTTTCCTGATCCATATTGTTGTTATTGTCGAGTAGTTCTTTAGTTCGTTGGATCATAACTCGGGAGCCCTTGACCACAAGAGGGTTTGCTAACCTTGCCATCATTACTTTACAACAAAGGTTAAGGCAACCAACAATGTGATCAGCGAGATTGGTTATGTTTTCTGACCTATCAGGAATGTAAGTGCAACATTCAGATCCTATCAGGGCACACGTTCCCCCTTTCTCAGCTAACAGGTAATCGAGGGCCATTCGGTTTTGTAATGCTACGGTCCTTATTGCTACCATTTCAGCTGTGGTGCCCTCCAGAGCTTCAGCAGTATTGTTAGCTATCTGTTCCAATATCGTCTCCAGGTTCTGTACTTCATCCATGAGACGTCCTATCCTGATTGGGAACATCATGACCCCAAAGAACTTGTCGGCGGGGGTGATGGCTCGCTTGTATCGGCTGGAGACATGTGCTTCCGCCAGGGTACGTACTTGCCGCACAAATGGCACCACATATCCCAGATAACAGGACCCTGTCCATCTTCCGGGTCCCAGGACTGGGCCCACAAACCTCCACCTGTTTTATTCGGAAGGTGAGAGAGGATGGTGACTCGTGCACCTGTGGTGATGTTGAGACTGTTTGGGCATTTGCTGTACCCTATATGTCATGTCCCTTGTTACTGGTGTCATTTCGGGTTCGACATATGTCCCCGGTTGGTTCTTTCTCTGACTCATGGAGGAATAGCAATGACATCCCAGACTCGAGACTGCGAAATGTTACAACACTAACACATATTGAAACAAAACCCACAGCTTGCAGAAAAACCTCAAGGTCTTATTAAATCATGTTATTAACCTGAAACATTAACAGAAGGTCTTTGTTTAAAATCAGACCATACTTAGGTCAGCTTATGAGTGGACAAAGGGAAAGAGGGATCAAAAGGGATAGGCTGAACTAGGATGTCTCTCTAGCTCTATCTTGTTATCTTTTGCCGAAAATGTATAACCGTCGTGCCTTTACAATGTAACGTCACTTTGTCCGTAGGAAGTGAGTGCGTTCTATCAGAGTTGCATTCCTTCTGTCTGATAAGGTCCCCGATCGGGATTTGCTTTTTAAATAAAAGCTTGCTTTGTTTAAAGCACAAACGGTATTCGTTTCAGTAATTTTGCTGAACCAGATTGAGGTAAAAGAATCCAGAAGTCAACATTTGGTGTCAGAAGTGGGATCTCAACGGACGACTGCCGAAAACTTGCGAATTAAGAGCCAGATTAGCCTTGGACGAGACGAGGAGAAAGTGGCCACTGGAGTGAGTATGATTTCAATACTGCTCCAGTTTCCCCCGGTTTCAAAAGTCTGAGGAAAGTTTAGCCACTCGTTGGTTCTCAGGTAGTGTCTGACTGAGATCCAGGACAATCTGGTGAATACCTTTCAAACTTAGAATAGGGATAGAGATAGGGAAATTGCGCGGTGACGCAAACCAAGCGGCGACTTGGAAAGATAGGTTAGAATAGGCAAGTCTTGCGCGGTGACGCAAACCAAGCGGCGACTTGGAAAGATAGGTTAGAATAGGTAAGTCTGCCTGGGTTCGAGGCCCAGTGTCTGTGTGGGTTCGAGGCCCAAGTAGATCCGTGCGGCGACACGGAAAGTAGGGATAGATGATCAATCATGGATCCAAAAATTAATAGGAAAGAAAAGAGACTCTTGTGAATGTCTGTTTTAAATGAGAAATGCTGGTGTGATTTTTACTGTAAAAAAAAAAGCCAGGGAGTTGTGGTTTGTTTTAGCTCCACACACTTTTTCAAACAGAATGAAAGTTTTTTTAACCCTTCGTAGTGTTGTCCTGTATGTGGGAAGTTTAAGAGTGTGAACCTTATTGAATTACGTATATTTGGATGATAAGTTACAGAGCCAGGAAATGCACAAAGGATAGGTTTGTTGAGTAAAAAAAAAAGAAAAAAATACATGGTCCCGGTGGGTTAAAAAAAGGATTTGACATGCTCACTTACTTGTCGAAAGAAAACATTCAGAGAAGGCACAGCAAAACAACTGAGATGGATTCAAAAGGATTCAAAAAAATATTATATTAAATAACACGACCTTGAGGCTGGAACAATTGAGATAACGAAAAGCAGTCCACAGCCTACGTGCCAGACTTCCCTCTAGTTATGGAAAAGACAAAAAAAGAAGTAACGTATTAAATAGGTGCTGAAAGAAAATAAAAATGTTCTGAGATTTTAAATTATGAGAAAAATTCCACTGCAGTCTAAAAAAAATCACTCCTGTCGAGTTGGCAGAAAAACTCCATTAAATTAGGGCTTTCATTGACAGAAGGAGGACATATTAAAAACCGTAGCCGTCTTAAAGAAAGAGTGCACGCACGAGAAACGTACTCAGAGTTCCACTGGGACCTCTGAGAAATGTATCGATAGACTACTTAGTTAAAATGGTTGGCTTTGCATTGACCGAGGCTGATAACGAAATTGAATTTCAGTAAACAAATGTGTGGTCTCGTTTTAAATCAATTAAAAAATATATCTTTGGCAAGTACTTGAATAAGAAGTTAAAAAAATATTGGAGTTTAATCAAATGCTGCCTTTCCTGATGAAAAGATTTTTTTTTTCAGATGGTTACGTGATGTCACGTAATGACATCAGGTCTTCTTACAAACCTGTAAAGGAGTTAACCCTTTCCATTGAAAGCCATTTCATACTGAACATTATCAATTTGGATTTCTTAATAGAAAAAAGACTCACCTAACAGAGGAATGGTGCGATCGTCAGAATAAAAATAAAAACAGAACTAGCTTATGTAATAACACTTGCCTGATACAATAAAGAAATAGATACTCAAACAAAACAAATTGAAGAGTTAAAAGGCTAAGATAAATAAGCTGAAAGGGATCCACAAACCCAACTTAACCCTGACCTCCGATTTCACGGAGTGACCTCGACATGCATGGATATAATGCAGAATCAAGGGACTGTGGGCCCTGGTAAAGCAAACCCTGAGCCCAACTGAGCATGCCCGATTTCTAACTCGCCTCAGACGTGCTACTCATGATGCATTGTTGGTTGCTCACCCTAACGATGTCCAGGATCGCCTAAACGCTATTTTTAATGCTCTCACCACGACCCTTCAGAAGCCCATCAGTATGGCCGCAGTATTAGAAACTAAACCCAAACGAGAAGAAACTGCCGATGAATTCATGGAAAGATTTATTGAAATATACGGAAGTCAATCAGGAGATAATGCCTTCAGGGCAGGAGAGGATTCTCCTTAATTCTGCGCTATCCTACTTCAGTGCCTGCCCTATTCGGTTGCTCACGCTATCCAGTCAAATAATTGAGCAGATAACAGTAAAGCCCAGATGGAAAGGGCGGTTAAATATTATTGGCAGGAAAAGAAAGGAGAGGGGGGAGGTGCGCCCCCAACCCGGGTCAAGACTGAATACGTGACTAGAAAGGAAGAGCCGCCTCGGGTGGAAGGACCAAAACCTGACCCAAGGGGATACCAGATGGAACCGCAGTATTGCGTGCAGGGTTGGGTGGATAAACAGGGATACGGTTATATCAAACACCCAAATGGCCCGGGCCCTGCTAATTACGGACCGTCCTACTGTCCCCGGCCTGGTATGGGAAGAGGTGGGGGCTGGGAAAGACGAGATGGATGCTTTATTTGTGGGCAAGGACACTGGAATAGAAATTGTCCCTCCCGTCAGCACGAAAAAGGAAGAGGAGGGGGGCAAGGGGGGAGAGGATGGGGATGTTACACTAACTTCTCCCAGAACAACCCCTTTGGCCAACCGTCCCCCGATTCGTATTGACTACGTAGCTTGATTGTGCAGGGACCCTCCCCGGATGACGAACCGATGATATTGTTAAAAATTCGGAATGAGTGGCAACCCTTCTTGATAAGATACGGGAGCCTTCATGTCTTCTGTACAATCAAAGCTTAAACTCCCCACCTTCACTGAAACACAGGGACTGTCAGGATTCCTGGGACAAGTCTCTACATTCCCGGTGTCAGAACCGGTTAAAATGGGTTACCAGGAAGAATCGGTGGAACATCGATTTGTTATCACAACCAATCTGGACTGTAACTTGATGGCTAGAGACTCCTCTGCAAATTCCAGTTGCAGTTAGAGTATGGAGATGATGGGATTATTGTAAAACAGGGAACCCTTAAGCGGCAGTATTATACCACTAGAACCCCTCTGGACCTGCCGCAGGCACCCTATCACGTGACCCTAGCATACGATCCCAGTGGAAAGAATCAGGACCTGCAGAACTTTTATCAGGATCACGAAGGGGAAGTGAAGGAAATTCTATTAAGGGCTAGAGTGACTGGACCGGAAGGGAAGGCAGATTTTGTGGAAATGGACAGCCCCCAACGGTGGCACCACATATTACTCGTGAAGTATTACCTCCCCACCACTCTAAAGATTTGGGAGTTATGGTGCGCCAGGCTATAGACGAGGCTGACCCTACCAGCCGGGATGTGCAAATTGTAAAACATGGCCGAACAGTCCAATTCCACGGGGACCCCAAGAAGGTCTTAACGACTCTGCAGCATCATACTGGCTCTGACATACCTGACTATGTGGATCCTCATGTGTGGGCAGAGGACCCCTCCCAAGTAGGTTATACTCCCATTGATCCGATCGAGATCCCAGTGCAGGGCAATGAGAACTGGCCCTTATCCGACAGTACCCACTGAAATCACAGGTAATACCGAGTATCCACCGAGCTTTGGAGGCTAGCCGAGTCGAACCAATTTGCCAGTTTCCAGTCCCTTGCACGGCTAAACAAATGCGACAGTGGTTGGGGATGATCAATTACTGCAGATCCTGGATCCCTAATGTTGCCCTGATGACTAAGCACCTCACCCCGTATACAAATAAGTAAAGCAGCTTTGAAATAGAAACCGCAGATGTCCAAGCCTTTAAGGAACTAAAGACAGCCCTGCTGCAAGCTCCGGCTTTGGGCCGGCCCCTCGATGACCGGCCCTTTCAACTGTATTGTACAATTCTGAAAGACTGTGCTACTGTTGTCTTAACACCTCTCACTCCGTAGCTGCCCTCCTGGGCCAACTGCAGACTCAACACCTTACCATGGCCAGGCAAAGCAGATATGAGATCTACATACTAAACAATCCTAAGCTGACCTTTCGGCACTGTACTGCCATTAATCCGGCCTGTTTTCTTACTGAGCCGCCCCAAGATGAGGAAGAACCCAGTCATGATTGTTTATCTTTAATTTAAGAGGCCACATCAGTCAGGGAAGATTTAGTTGATGTACCAATGGAAGATCCAGACTATATTATGTATGTTGACGGAAGTTCTTCTCTTAATCCAGAAGGTACACGAATCTCAGGATACGCCATAGTAAACCAGGAGAATCAGGTCTTGGAATCTGCCGCTTTTGAAACCGCCTATTCTGCCCAACAAGCTGAACTATTCGCCCTCACCCGAGCCTGTATCTTGGCCAAAGATCTCAAAGTCAATATCTATACCGACTCTAGGTATGCCTTTGGGGTGGCCCATGATTTCGGACAATTATGGAAAAATAGGGGATTCCTAACCTCACAGGGGAATGAGATATCCCATAAGCAACTAGTATCTGATTTGTTGCAAGCCCTCATGCTCCCCAAGCACATTGCCATTGTTAAATGTACCGCCCACACCACCGGAAAATCCCCGGTTGATATAGGGAACCACTGTGCTGACAAAGAGGCTAAACAGGCCTATCGTGACCAACAGATGGTAGTGCCCAAAATGATGAGTCAGACTAAAAATCCTGCGAAGGACAAGTTAGCCTCGGAAAAACCAATGCCAACCATCCAAGATGTTATAAAACCACAGGAGGACGCTCCTGATAAAGATAAACTGTTGTGGAAATATTATGCATGTACTTATGACAATGTTTCTAAACTCTGGACCACTCCCGCGGAACAGACTTGCATGTCTGACGAGTTGGCTCTATGGGTTATTGAATGTATGCATTTTGCTACTCATTGTGGAGCAAGGACCACGAGTGATACACTTTTGGCTACTTGGTGGCACCCTAGACTCCAGGCACTCGCCCAGAACATCAGTAGTCGTTGCCTGGTTTGCCAGCAACATAATCCAGGGAAGGGAGTCCCCTGTGATTGGGGTAAAACGCCCCTACCCGAAGGTCCCTTTGAGACATTTCAGTTGGACTACATTGAGTTGCAAAAAGTTCAGTGTTACAAATATGTGTTAGTAATAGTAGATGTGTTTAGCAGATGAATTGAAGCCTACCCTACCCTGGACAATAAGGCTCAAACTGTTGTTAAGGTGTTAATGAGGGAAATTGTTCCTAGATATGGTATCTCAGCTCGACTGATGACCACCTATGTTCTTTCTCTGACTCAGGCTCTGCGACTAGCTCACAACCAGGTTCAAGATGCTCACCTCGACCTCCCAGTTTTACCCGAATTGTCCCTCGTGGCACCAGGGAAGTATGGATTCGGAAGGGATTAGAGCCACAATGGGAGGGGCCTTTTCAGGTGTTACTCACTACCCCCACTGCAGCCAAGGTTGAGGGGAAAAGTGCCTGGGTTCACCTGCACCACTGCAAGCTCATCACCCTCTAACAAACCTATTTTACTGGTTATTCTAACTCCTGTTTCTGTTCCAGACTTCCTCTTCTCCATAGCTGAACAAGGCCGTTGGCATCTTAATTGGAACGTGGACCAGTTTGAACTTTTACCCGTAGTGATAGACAGCCAGCTACACCGACGGTGACCTCAGAAGAGAGACGGGAAAACTGAACTCTTTTAATCAGCAAAATAATTGGACTATTTATCTGAATCCTGAGCCACAAGATGAAACTGTGTCTGTATGCCACAGTCTGTATAATAGTGTTGATATATGACAGTTTTGGCGCGTGGGAGGGGAGACAGAGACGAGAGCTCCATGTAAACACCTTTTTGTACATGTTTTATGTTTATGCGCAAAATGGGAACTTTGAGATGTTGGGTGTGTTCACATATCCCTATACATTCCAAAGGGGGAATTCCTTTGCGCCCCGTTCCACTGACCCTAACTGAGACTGTCAGATAGATTCAGAGCCAAACTATCACGAGAGGAGGGGGGCCAATACAATTAGTCAGACGATCCAGGGATGGTACCAACCAACCTACGACCGTGGAAAGGAACCCCCATTCTTAGCTCTGACCAATACCTCGGGGATTGGAAGGCCAACCGGGGACATATGTCTAACCCGAAATGACACCAGTAACAAGGGACATATCATAGGGTACAGCAAATGCCCAAACAGTCTCAACATCACCACAGGTGCACGAGTCACCATCCTCTCTCACCTTCCGAATGAAACAGGTGGAGGTTTGTGGACCCAGTCCTGGGACCCGGAAGGTGGACAGGGTCCTGTTATCTGGGATATGTGGTGCCATTTGTGCGGCAAGTACGTACCCTGGCGGAAGCACATGCCTCCAGCCGATACAAGCGAGCCATCACCCCCACCGACAAGTTCTTTGGGGTCATGATGTTCCCAATCAGGATAGGACGTCTCATGGATGAAGTACAGAACCTAGAGACGATATTGGAACAGATAGCTAACAATACTGCTGAAGCTCTGGAGGGCATCACAGCTGAAATGGTAGCAATAAGGACCGTAGCATTACAAAACCGAATGGCCCTCGATTACCTGTTAGCTGAGAAAGGGGGAACGTGTGCCCTGATAGGATCTGAATGTTGCACTTACATTCCTGATAGGTCAGAAAACATAACCAATCTCGCTGATCACATTGTTGGTTGCCTTAACCTTTGTTGTAAAGTAATGATGGCAAGGTTAGCAAACCCTCGTGGTCAAGGGCTCCCGAGTTATGATCCAACGAACTAAAGAACTACTCGACAATAACAACAATATGGATCAGGAAAGAGAGTGCGAACGGCTGAATGCGATACTCCTGGAATAGTCACCAGGGTTATCATGGAATGATAAAAGGGGGGAATGTGAATGTTTAAAAATGTATAGAGACATTGAAGTTGAGAATGTGGGAATTGTATAGGGCCAGTATAAGCTAACAAAGAATTCATGGAGGAATAACCATGACATCTCAGACTCGAGACTGCAAAATGTTACAACACTAACACATATTGAAACAAAACCCACAGCTTGCAGAAAAACCTCAAGGTCTTATTAAATCATGTTATTAACCTGAAACATTAACAGAAGGTCTTTGTTTAAAATCAGACCATACTTAGGTCAGCTTATGAGTGGACAAAGGAAAAGAGGGATCAAAAGGGATAGGCTGAACTAGGATGTCACTCTAGCCCTATCTTGTTATCTTTTGCCGAAAATGTATAACCGTCGTCCCTTTACAATGTAACGTCACTTTGTCCGTAGGAAGTGAGTGCGTTCTCAGAGTTGCATTCCTTCTGTCTGATAAGGTCCCCGATCGGGATTTGCTTTTTAAATAAAAGCTTGCTTTGTTTAAAGCACAAACGGTATTCGTTTCAGTAATTTTGCTGAACCAGATTGAGGGAAAAGAATCCAGAAATCAACAGGTACATCTCTCCTTTGACTAATCTGTCACCATTCAAATAATCTGCCTTCCTGTTTTTAAACCTCCAAAGTGGATAACCTCACATTTATCGACATTATACCGCATCTGCCATGTATTTGCCCACTCACCTAACCTGTAAGTCACCCTGCAGCCTCTTAGCATCCTCCTCACAGCTCACACTGCCACCCAGCTTAGTGTCATCTGCAAACTTGGATATATTACATTCAATTCCTTCGTCTAAATCATTAATGTATATTGTAAATAAGCTGAGGTCCCAGCACTGAACCTTGCGGTACCCCACTAGTCACCGCCTGCCATTCTGAAAAGGACCCGCTTATTCCTGCTCTTTGCTTCCTGTCTGCCAACTAGTTCTCTATCCACGTCAGTACATTATCCCCAATACCATGTGCTTTGATTTTGCACATTAATCTCGTGTGGGACCTTGTCAAAAGCCTTTTGAAAGTCTAAATACACCACATCCACTGGCTCCCCCTTGTCCACTCTACTAGTTACATCGTCAAAAGATTCTAGAAGATTTGTCAAGCATGATTTCTCTTTCATAAATTCATGCTGACTTGGACCGATCCCGTCACTGCTTTCACATCTTTAATCATTGATTCCAACATTTTCCCCACCACCGATGTCAGGCTGACCGGTCTATAATTACCTGTTTTCTCTTTCCCTCCTTTTTTAAAAAGTGGGGTTACATTAACTACCTTCCAGTCCATAGGAACTGATCCAGAGTATATAGAATGTTGGAAAATGATCACCAATGCATCCACTATTTCTAGGGCCACTTCCTTAGGTACTCTGGGATGCAGCCTTCAATCCCATCAATTTTCCTAACACAATTTGCTGACGAAGAAGGATTTCCTTTAGTTCCTCCTTCTCACTAGACCCTCGGTCCCCTAGTATTTCCGGGAGATTATTTGTGTCTTCCTTGGGTGAAGACAGAACCAAAGTATTTGTTCAATTGGTCTGCCATTTCTTTGTTCCCCATTATAAATTCGTCTGATTCTGACTGTGTCCCTGGCTCAAGACTGCCCTAAATGGAGGAAGTGCATCCAAGAGGGCGGTGAGCACCTCGAGTCTCAACGCCGAGAGCACGCAGAAATCAAGCGCAGGCAGCAGAAAGAGCGTGCGGCAAACCAGTCCCACCCACCCCTTCCCTCAATGACTATCTATCCCAGCTGTGACTCTCGTATTAGATTGTTCAGCCACCAAAGAACTCACTTCAGGAGTGGAAGCAAGTTTTCCTCAATTCCGAGGGACTACCTACGATGATGACAGAGGAGAGTGACAGAGCATTATTGAAGGGGGTGGGGCGATTAGCAATTATGCTCATCCTGCTACTCAAAGTGCTAATTTTTGTTGTTGTTGCCAGAGCTGCTGCCAACAATCCCTTTGAGGGAGACTGGTTCTGGTCATTTCCCACTCCATAGTGAACAGTTTCCAGCATACAGCATGTACTGCACTAAAATAGCATAAACGACCCAACTATGTTATAGGACCCCGCTATGCAATGATAAATGAGACGCCCATCTGTTTCCAAAGGAGGCCTGAATCGAGGCCCACTCAAAAATGGTATTATTATGCTTTAAATTGTAGAGCTAAGACTATGACTTCTTTAATCTAATGACAGATTAACTGATATGCGGCAATGATTCAGAGGCAATTCTAGTCTCTTCACTAGCAATGGCAATTGATTTGCCCTTTGCAGTATGGATCCAAGTGTCTTTATTACAAAGTTATCTTAAGCAAATTATTGACGGTTCTGAGTAGTTCTTGTTATAGTTCTTTTTTTGAATTCCACCCAAATTCAGTTTGTTTATGCAATCCCCTTTCTTCCCTTCATAAGCACAATGAACTTCAAGGAATCTGACCAAGGTCAAAAAGCTTTAAGCTTTAAGACGAATAAATATGTTCCAGGCGTTGTAACAATCTTCTTGCTACAAAATGTTCTGCTCAAGCAAATTCCATAATCCATAAATGATATCAGAACTTTATTCAACTGCCAATAACTCATCTCAAGAATTAAAATTCACAATGTTATCTGACCACTAAATCCAGGGAGAAAAATAAATCTGTTTTAGTCTTATTAAAATGACTTGATTCATTACTCTGTACAACTCAAGTACAGTTTTGTACTATGATACCATCATCGAAAGAATTAACTCTGTAATTGAGCAATCCCTGTAAGCAATTGATTAAAAATGGTCGTTGCAGAATTTTAGGCAGAATGACCTACTTCTGACCCAGCTAATAAAAGGATGGTACTTGTTCAACTTCTACACATCAATCCACTTTAACCAAGGGAGTGGGGGGGGGGGGGGGGCAGACAGAGAGGGGGGGTGGAGGCAGACAGAGAGGGGGGGTGGAGGCAGACAGAGAGGGGGGGTGGAGGCAGACAGAGAGGGGGGGTGGAGGCAGACAGAGAGGGGGGGTGGAGGCAGACAGAGAGGGGGGGTGGAGGCAGACAGAGAGGGGGGGTGGAGGCAGACAGAGAGGGGGGGTGGAGGCAGACAGAGAGGGGGGGTGGAGGCAGACAGAGAGGGGGGGTGGAGGCAGACAGAGAGGGGGGGTGGAGGCAGACAGAGAGGGGGGGTGGAGGCAGACAGAGAGGGGGGGTGGAGGCAGACAGAGAGGGGGGGTGGAGGCAGACAGAGAGGGGGGGTGGAGGCAGACAGAGAGGGGGGGTGGAGGCAGACAGAGAGGGGAGGTGGAGGCAGACAGAGAGGGGGGGTGGAGGCAGACAGAGAGGGGGGGTGGAGGCAGACAGAGAGGGGGGGTGGAGGCAGACAGAGAGGGGGGGTGGAGGCAGACAGAGAGGGGGGGTGGAGGCAGACAGAGAGGGGGGGTGGAGGCAGACAGAGAGGGGGGGTGGAGGCAGACAGAGAGGGGGGGTGGAGGCAGACAGAGAGGGGGGGTGGAGGCAGACAGAGAGGGGGGGTGGAGGCAGACAGAGAGGGGGGGTGGAGGCAGACAGAGAGGGGTGGGGGGGGGGGAGGCAGACAGAGAGGGGTGGGGGGAAACCGAGAAGACCGGACAGCGCGGGGTTGGAGGCAAGTTGCTGCTGTGTTTTTTCAATTTTTTTAATGTGTTGGGAGGTGGCTGTATGCTTCACTTTGCAGCCTCAGTTCGCATTGTGTCCCTGGTTACCATGACAGCCTAATCTTTTTGGCGCAGATCAAGGCTCCACCCCCAAAACTAAAGATCGGGTTCGGCTACGCCAAAATGGAGAGATGCAACAGGGAAACTTACAACACTTTCTTTTTTGCATATTTGGGGGCCCCCCCAAAAAAAAATCAGGTGTAACTCTTTAAGTACGCCAAAAAAATACTTTGGAGAAAATTGAGCCCCTAATAACTATCTAGTAACCCCTTTTGGAAAATGTACGAGTGGTTGGACAGATCTTCGGTGAAAACCAGACTGGGTGTAATTGTCATACCGTCCACAGTCAAATAGCCTATCTAAACTCACTATCTCAGATCACACATGAAGAATGGCCACTTGGGAAAGATACTGCAGATTGTGGTAGCACTTGGAACTGTACTTCAATACAGTCTGCACAAAAGGGAGAAAAACAGATGCATAATCAAGCTTCAGCTGGATCTACCTTTTCACCCCAAAAGTGCTATGCAATTCGGAAAGTCAGTCTTTGCCTTTGCTAATGCCATATTATAGAACTCACTGGCCAGTGGTCTTGAACAATCCTGATCACTATTCCAAACACTTTTATATTGTTACTTAACATTGAACTATGCCTGTAATGGGAATTAGTTTGTCACATGCTGTAGCCTTCATATTATTGATGCTCCACCTCTCAATCTATATCCATTTCTACTATTTTATTGAAATTATATTAGAAATGCCCATTGGGACCACTTTGACAAGGAATGCTTAGCTGGTTCAAGCAAAATTTAACTATTCAACATAAAAGATTTTTTTTCCTCCAAAATATTTTCTGAATAGAAAACATTAATTTTGTTACTGAAATCAGAGAACAAGCTTTAACTGTCATTTCATAATCTTAAATTTAACAGCTGGCAGCTAACATTTTTACCTATCCTTAACAGGTCATTCAACATCACATCAATTTGCATTTATATAGCGCCTTTAACATAATAAAATATCCCAAAGTGTTTCAGAGGCATAATACAAGAAAATAAACAATTAACCAAAAATAGAATTTTATAATCAATGTGTGTCTGTGAAGTGCCTTGGGACATTTTTCTACATTAAAAGGCACTATATAAATACAAGTTGTTGAAAATTCTTAATAGAAACCCTATCCAAATGAGTGAAGTTACGATAAATCTGATACAAATGGAACATGGAGAAAAGTAAATATACTAATATATTACAGGAATCCAGAAGGGAAGTTAGCAACTTTCAGGTATACAATCTTGATCTAAAGAATGTTGTATTCTCTAAAGATACTAAGTTTTGAAGAAAACCTAATTTTACACATAAAAAAAAGGATAGAGGATCTGAAATTCAATATTTTTAAATGTTCCCAAAGTTGTCAGTCGGTTTAGTTCATGTATTGGTGCCAATACACTACATGAAAATTAAACTTTTAAGCTGCTACACTTTAATGCTGTGCCAGTACATTTCTCAAATGGCACTCAATCTTCTCTGTCCTCGTGAAAAGAACTCCAGTTTCTCCACTCCATACTCATAACTAAAGCCTCTCATCTTCGGTATCGTACAGTAAGTGTCTTCTGCACCAGTGTAGTACTGAGGAAGTGCTGCACTGTCGGAGATGCCATCTTTCAGATGAGATGTTAAACCGAGATCCTGTTTGCCGTCTCAGGTGGACATAAAAGATCCCACCACACTATTCAAATGCCCTGGTCAACATTTATCCTTCAAGCAAAATCAGCTAAAAAGCAGATCATCTGGTCATTTATGGTTGTTTGTGGGGCCTTGCAGTGTGCAAATTGACTATTGCATTCACCTACAGTGACAACTTCATTCCCTATGAAGCATTTTAGACATCCTGGGCCGAAGTAGGGCACTATTTAAATGCAAGCTCTTTCTTTCTTTATAGCAAGCAACTTCAAGTAAATATGATAGAGCTGTTCAAAATTATGAGGTGGCCGAGAGGCATAAATTTAAGCTGGTCATCAAAAAAGGGAAGTTAGGAGAAAAGAAAATAGGCAGATAATGTCTTCTCAGAAACAGTGGTGGAAACAAAATCCATAACAACTTTTACAAAGAATGCAAATAAATATTTAAAAAATAGTAATTTTAAAATGGTATGGAGAAAGGGCAAGGGAATGTAACCATGTGAATAGCTCCTTTAGAGTGCCAGTGCAGGCTCTATGGCTGGAACAACATCTTTGATATATAAATTTTTGATTCAAGTTCCTACACACTTACATTCTTTGAGCAATGTTAGCATATTTAAGAAAACATGTGATCTGTATAAAATATGAATATTTAATAACCTGCATGAAACCACAACTGTCATTTCTCAAAGATTTTATGAATATATATTTCTTCGGCAGTTTCACACAGAACACAAACCATACGTAAAGGAGTACAGAGAAATTCATGACAGAAAATCCTAAATATTAGAACACAGGAGACAAGTGGCAGCAAATATGGCAAGACACTGAAATATATTGTAATTTCTAAGCTATGAACTCTTTGGCTTCGTATTAATTCCAATATAATTTCCACAAGACAGACTTTCGAAACTTTAATGTTACCAGAAAATAAATGCTACCTGGGAGTAAATAAATACTACCTGCAACAGCTGCCTCCATTCCATTCATAACATCCACTCAGTAGGAAGAAAAATATATATTTAAAATAAATCAACCTGATGTGCTATAAAGTATAACCATCTGATGAGGAATTAAAAGACAGTAACTCAATCATTGTAATTTTGTTGATTTTATAAAGTGCTTGGACTTTAACAGTCTAGATCACTGACCTTCATGTGATGAAATGTAATAACTGTTGTATTGTTTGAAAGCATACATCAGACTTTGAGGTTTGTTTACTCTCCTCTAATTTTAACTACATTCTAGTTAGGGCACTGAAGCAGATAAGTTAACAAGCTACTTTAGTTTACATCATAACTGTGAACTGATTGTGTATAGATGTTTCTGTGGGGGGGATAGTTGTGTTTTTTTTGGGGGGGAGGGGGGGGAGGCATTTGAAAATCCTTGTTTATTAAATAATTATGTTGAAAGAAAGAAATTATTTTGCACTTAATTCACACATTCTCAACAACATCCTAAAGTAGTTTACATAAAATGAATTACTTTTGCAGTCATTATGTAGGTAAATGCACCAGCCATTTTGCATACAGCAAGAACCCACAATGAGCCACTTTTTGGGGGGTGTTGGATGAGAAGGGAACGTTGGGCCAGGACACCAGGAAAACGTCTTACATTTTTTCAAACATGATCCTTTAATGTCCATCTGAACAGGCAAGCTTGGTTTGACATGGATAGCACCTCTGATAATGCAGCACTCCTTCAAGTACTCCACTGGAGTTTCAGGTTAGATCAGATTATGAGCTATGGCTGGACTGCCATCACTTGGAGGTTTACTTCTTGATAAGTCTACCGTATGGGGTCCCCATTACCAAACCTCCGTATAAAACCACCAGCTGCAGCACAATCTTTGCTCTGCTTGCGATATACGGTGTCGACAGAGCCTGGAGCTCAGTATCAACCTGCAGTACCAGTGTGATTAATAAAACAATACAAGTTTGAACAGTGTCCGTTGGAGCCAGTCCGAAGCAGAGTTTTCTCTATCGGGACGGAGCGCTGTGGACAATTTGGTGGCACAGGTGTGAAACAACCCCCGCAGCGTTCAACAGCTTTGATGTCTAAGTGGCAAACGGCACACAGATGACCACATTTAACCCTGGCCGGGGCGCCTGAACAGCTGTAGTTTTAATAGTACCAATAGTAAAATAAAGACTTTCCGTTAAAACAAATTGAATGCACGCCGATGCCAAGTGCCCGACCGCCCTCCCTCACACTCACTGAACCCCCAAAACCCTTTCCTGCGGGATCCCAGCAGCACCGTAGGCCACACGCAGTGCGGCGCAGCCTGCTTCCGCCAAATAGCTTCAACCAGGCTCTTACCCGAGTCGAATTGAGCTGCCCGCCGCTCTCTGAGCCCACAGCGGGAAGGCTGCCTCTCAGACCGTGTCTGTCCAGGCCGCTCCTCCTCCTCCAACCGCCGCTACTACTGTCCGCCAAACCGCATCGCTCCCAGACACCGAGCACAAACACAGCGGCGCGTGCGCGCGCACCTCTGCTGGCGCTGCCCCGATCTACGCACGAGTTCGCTCTCGCGCGTGCGCGCTCCCGACCGACGCGTGGGTTCGCGAGATATCGCGTGCGCGGCAAGGGGTTGCGAGAGCTCGCTCACGTGCACGCGTCTTTGTTAGGCAGGTTGTCGTGGAACACACGGCTGGGTCATTCAGCCCCTCCAACCTGTTCCGCCATTCAATGAGATCCTGGCTGATCTGTATCCTTACTCCATTCTGACCAGAGGTCATCCACCCTCTGTTTTTCTCTCTCTCTCCACAGGTGCTGCCTGACCTGTTGAGTATTTCCAGCATAGAAACATAGAAAATAGGTGCAGGAGTAGGCCATTCGGCCCTTCTAGCCTGCACCGCCATTCAATGAGTTCATGGCTGAACATGCAACTTCAGTACCCCATTCCTGCTTTCTCACCAAAACCCTTGATTCCCCGAGTAGTAAGGACTTCATCTAACTCCTTTTTGAATATATTTAGTGAATTGGCCTCAACAACTTTCTGTGGTAGAGAATTCCACAGGTTCACCACTCTCTGGGTGAAGAAATTCCTCCTCATCTCGGTCCTAAATGGCTTCCCCCTTATCCTTAGACTGTGTCCCCTGGTTCTGGACTTCCCCAACATTGGGAACATTCTTCCTGCATCTAACCTGTCTAACCCCGTCAGAATTTTAAATGTTTCTAAGAGGTCCCCTCTCATTCTTCTGAACTCCAGTGAATACAAGCCCAGTTGATCCAGTCTTTCTTGATAGGTCAGTCCCGCCATCCCAGGAATCAGTCTGGTGAACCTTCGCTGCACTCCCTCAATAGCAAGAATGTCCTTCCTCAGGTTAGGAGACCAAAACTGTACACAATACTCCAGGTGTGGCCTCACCAATGCCCTGTACAACTGTAGCAACACCTCCCTGCCCCTGTACTCAAATCCCCTTGCTATGAAGGCCAACATGCCATTTGCTTTCTTAACCGCCTGCTGCACCTGCATGCAAAGAGTAGGAGTAAATGGGTACTTTTCAGAATGGCAGGCAGTGACTAGTGGGGTACCGCAAGGTTCTGTGCTGGGGCCCCAGCTGTTTACACTGTACATTAATGATTTAGATGAGGGGATTAAATGTAGTATCTCCAAATTTGCGGATGACACTAAGTTGGGTGGCAGTGTGAGCTGCGAGGAGGATACTGTGAGGCTGCAGAGCGACTTGGACAGGTGAGGTGAGTGGGCAAATGCATGGCAGATGAAGTATAATGTGGATAAATGTGAGGTTATCCACTTTGGTGGTAAAAACAGAGAGACAGACTATTATCTGAATGGTGACAGATTAGGAAAAGGGGAGGTGCAAAGAGACCGGGGTGTCATGGTACATCAGTCATTGAAGGTTGGCATGCAGGTGCAGCAGACGGTTAAGAAAGCAAATGGCATGTTGGCCTACATAGCAAGGGGATTTGAGTACAGGGGCAGGGAGGTGTTGCTACAGTTGTACAGGGCATTGGTGAGGCCACACCTGGAGTATTGTGTACAGTTTTGGTCTCCTAACCTGAGGAAGGACATTCTTGCTATTGAGGGAGTGCAGCGAAGGTTCACCAGACTGATTCCCGGGATGGCGGGACTGACCTATCAAGAAAGACTGGATCAACTGGGCTTGTATTCACTGGAGTTCAGAAGAATGAGAGGGGACCTCATAGAAACATTTAAAATTCTGACGGGGTTAGACAGGTTAGATGCAGGAAGAATGTTCACAATGTTGGGGAAGTCCAGAACCAGAGGTCACAGTCTAAGGATAAGGGGTAAGCCATTTAGGACCGAGATGCGGAGGAACTTCTTCACCCAGAGAGTGGTGAACCTGTGGAATTCTCTACCACAGAAAGTTGTTGAGGCCAATTCACTAAATATATTCAAAACGGAGTTAGATGAGGTCCTTACTACTAGGGGGATCAAGGGGTATGGCGAGAAAGCAGGAATGGGGTACTGAAGTTGAATGTTCAGCCATGAACTCATTGAATGGCGGTGCAGGCTAGAAGGGCCGAATGGCCTACTCCTGCACCTATTTTCTATGTTTCTATGTTTCTATGCCAACCTTCAATGACTGATGTACCATGACACCCAGGTCTCTTTGCACCTCCCCTTTTCCTAATCTGTCACCATTCAGATAATAGTCTGTCTCTCTGTTTTTACCACCAAAGCGGATAACCTCACATTTATCCACATTATACTTCATTTTCTGTTTTTATCTCTTAACTCCATTTACCCACCTTAACTCCATATCCCTTAGAAACATAGAAACATAGAAACTAGGTGCAGGAGTAGGCCATTCGGCCCTTCTAGCCTGCACCGCCATTCAATGAGTTCATGGCTGAACATGCAACTTCAGTACCCCATTCCTGCTTTCTCACCAAAACCCTTGATTCCCCGAGTAGTAAGGACTTCATCTAACTCCTTTTTGAATATATTTAGTGAATTGGCCTCAACAACTTTCTGTGGTAGAGAATTCCACAGGTTCACCACTCTCTGGGTGAAGAAATTCCTCCTCATCTCGGTCCTAAATGGCTTCCCCCTTATCCTTAGACTGTGTCCCCTGGTTCTGGACTTCCCCAACATTGGGAACATTCTTCCTGCATCTAACCTGTCTAACCCCGTCAGAATTTTAAATGTTTCTATGAGGTCCCCTCTCATTCTTCTGAACTCCAGTGAATACAAGCCCAGTTGATCCAGTCTTTCTTGATAGGTCAGTCCCGCCATCCCGGGAATCAGTCTGGTGAACCTTCGCTGCACTCTCTCAATAGCAAGAATGTCCTTCCTCAGGTTAGGAGACCAAAACTGTACACAATACTCCAGGTGTGGCCTCACCAAGGCCCTGTACAATTGTAGCAACACCTCCCTGCCCCTGTACTCAAATCCCCTCGCTATGAAGGCCAACATGCCATTTGCTTTCTTAACCGCCTGCTGTACCTGCATGCCAACCTTCAATGACTGATGTACCATGACACCCAGGTCTCTTTGCACCTCCCCTTTTCCTAATCTGTCACCATTCAGATAATAGTCTGTCTCTCTGTTTTTACCACCAAAGTGGATAACCTCACATTTATCCACATTATACTTCATCTGCCATGCATTTGCCCACTCACCTAACCTATCCAAGTCGCTCTGCAGCCTCATAGCATCCTCCTCACAGCTCACACTGCCACCCAACTTAGTGTCATCCGCAAATTTGGAGATACTACATTTAATCCCCTCGTCTAAATCATTAATGTACAGTGTAAACAGCTGGGGCCCCAGCACAGAACCTTGCGGTACCCCACTAGTCACTGCCTGCCATTCTGAAAAGTCCCCATTTACTCCTACTCTTTGCTTCCTGTCTGACAACCAGTTCTCAATCCATGTCAGCACACTACCCCCAATCCCATGTGCTTTAACTTTGCACATTAATCTCTTGTGTGGGACCTTGTCGAAAGCCTTCTGAAAGTCCAAATATACCACATCAACTGGTTCTCCCTTGTCCACTCTACTGGAAACATCCTCAAAAAATTCCAGAAGATTTGTCAAGCATGATTTCCCTTTCACAAATCCATGCTGACTTGGACCTATCATATTACCTCTTTCCAAATGCACTGCTATGACATCCTTAATAACTGATTCCATCATTTTACCCACTACCGATGTCAGGCTGACCGGTCTATAATTCCCTGTTTTCTCTCTCCCTCCTTTTTTAAAAAGTGGGGTTACATTGGCTACCCTCCACTCCATAGGAACTGATCCAGAGTCAATGGAATGTTGGAAAATGACTGTCAATGCATCCACTATTTCCAAGGCCACCTCCTTAAGTACTCTGGGATGCAGTCCATCAGGCCCTGGGGATTTATCGGCCTTCAATCCCATCAATTTCCCCAATACAATTTCCTGACTAATAAGGATTTCCCTCAGTTCCTCCTCCTTACTAGACCCTCCGACCCCTTTTATATCCTTTTATACCCTTAATACCCTTGCCCAACTTCTCTTCTTGGGCAGTCCCTCGGAGTCGAGGATGACTTGCTTCCACACTAATGAGTTCTCAGGTGACAGATGAGACCACAGTCTCTGTCACAGAGGGATGTTGAAGGGACGAGTGGGTGGGGTGCTTGGTTGGTTGCGCGCTCCTACCGCTGTTTGTGCTTAGCTTCCGCGTGTTCCCAGCAAAGAGACTCGAGGTGTTTGGTGCCTTCTCAGCTGCTTCTCCACTTTGAGCGGTCTTGGGCCAGGGATTCCCAGGTGTCGGTGGGGATGTTGCACTTTTTCAAGGAGGCTTTGAGGATGTCTTTGAAGCGTATCTTCTGCCCACCTGGGACTTGCTTGCCGTGTCAAGAGCTCTGATTAGAGCGCTTGTTTTGGGAGTCTAGTATCGTGCGTGCGGACAATGTGGCCCGTCCATCGGAGCTGGTCAAGCATGGTCAATGCTTCGATGTTGGGGATGTTGGCCTGAGTGAGAACACTGACGTTGGTGCGCCTATCCTGCCAATGGATTTGCAGGATCTTGCGGAGGCAGCGTTGGTGGTACTTCTCCAGTGCTTTGAGGTGCTTGCTGTACATAGATCATGCCTCTGAGCCATACAGGAGGGTATCACTACTACTCTGTAGACCATGAGCTTGGTGTCGGGTTTGAGATCATGGTCTTCATACACTCTCTTCCTCAGGCGACCGAAGGCTGCACTGGCACACTGAAGGCAGTGTTGGACTTCATCATCGATGTCTGCCCTTGTTGAAAGCAGGCTCCTGAGGTATGGAAAATGGTCCACGTTGTCCAAGGCCTCGTCATGGATCTTGATAATCGGGGGGCAGTACTGTATGGCGGGGTAAGGTTGGTGGAGAACCTTTGTCTTACAGATGTTTAATATAAGGCCCATACTCTCGTACACTTCGGTGAAGGTGTTGACGATGGTTTGAGTTCGACCTCCGAGTGTGCGCAAACACAAGCATCGTCTGCATACTGTAATTCAATAACAGAGCATGGGACGACCTTGGGTCTGGACTGGAGGCGACGGTCGTCGAACAGTTTCCCATTTGTTCTGTAGATTAACTCCACTCCAACGGGGAGCTTAGAGGTGAGATGGAGCATTGCAGCAAGGAAGATCGATGATATCAAAAGTAATGAGGAGACCCTGAAAACCAATGTCGGTTAATATAAAAACAGAAAATGCTGCAAATATTCATCGGGTCAGGCAGCATCTGTGGAGATAGAAACAAAGTCAATGTTTCAGTACCTCTCGTTGCTGGTTGATATCCATGTTTAAAATTAAGGATGTCCTAATTATAAACTATAAGTACATGGCGTCATTTTTTTAATTTGAAATATTTTGTGCAGTAATTTCTGAATAATGAATTATATTTTTCAATTATAAAAGCATACGATGGTGCATCCGTGCCAATTCAGTAAACTAGCATAGGCCGGCCAACAGCTTAAAAAAACTGACATTGTGCCATGCATGTCAATCTTCAATGCTGACAGGCATTGTAATGGGAACCAGGCAGGCAGTGTGCCAGCTTTCTCTGATGAAAATCGGCACTGACTGGGTCCCATAACCCTCAGTCCCACTCTTGACCAAGTCCGACTGCTATCACAGCAGATCCAGTCCTTCTCCTCTCATTGCCACTCCCAGCACTAAAGGCAGGGATTGCAGACTTTGTATGTTAAAAAGAAAGGCTTGGATTTATATAAAGCCTTTCACGACTACTGGACGTCTCAAAGCGCTTTACAGCCAATGAAGTACTTTTGGAGTGTAGCCACCACTGTAGACAGGAACTCTTACAAGAACAGAGTTCACACCTAGAGTATGAAAAGGATGGCCTGGAGCTTCTAACTGGGTGCAACCAGGAAGTTGGACCCGAAATTGTGCCATCAGCTGCGCCCATTTTACTGATATTAAGTTTTGCCCAAGTATCCTCACAATCTAACTAGAATACACCCAAACGTAAAAATAGCCGTGAATCCACGTGAATTCCGAGCGTGGTTGAAACGTAATTGGAATAAAACCAATGGGGCTTCAGGGTGCTATGGTGCTATAAAAGGTTTTTTTAAATCCTTCAGAATGAAGCTGGAGAGTGCAAAGTAAGCAGCAAACAGCTCTCTGTCCTGCAGATTTTTTAATTCATTCATTTCAAATGCTCTGTAAAGTCTGAATTGTCTCAACTTTTCTGACAAAGGCCCTATTGGATGAGGTAGATGAGAGGTGCGATCAGCTATCAGTTCCCTAACATCCCAGCCTTCAAATGCAGTCAGGATAGGGGCCGAGGTTGCAGAGCCACGAAGTGCTACATCAATCATGCCCAAGATGGAGAAGCAGTGCTGAAAGAAGTTGAACAATATGACTATGACAGGGAAGGTAAGAAACTCGCAATGCCATAACTGTCGCTCATGCCATATGTGGTCATCATACTCAGGCAGCACCTTCTGATTAGTGACCCATTGTTGAGACCACCCACCCATCCTCCCCCAGCCCTCCCGGATAAATGCAGACCACTGACTTCTTCAATTGCTCCACAGGTGATGCTACAGTTGCAAGTGCCAATGCTGCTTTGGGATATCCAGTAGATACCTCATCATGTGACGATGATGGAGAAGTCAGGCCCCCCAACTTGATGAAGGCTCAAACTTCAGCTCTTAAGGCTTTGGGCAACAGAAAGGAGTGTGTGATGAGTCACGGTTTTCAGGATCTAGCTGAGGTCTTGCAGGATCTCCTGGCTGCCATCGTTCCATCCATCAGGGTACAGGCTGGGAGCCGTAGATCAAGACGGCATTGCTAGCTCAACTCGTGTGGATCAATTGGCTGATGCCTCCACCTCTATGGGTGGCAGCACCATCCTGGGCTCCAGCCTTACAGCAGCAGGCACATTGCCAGCTGCTCAAGGCAGCTCAGGATTTCAGTCCTGCGATGTACATGGCAGCATCCCTGTTCCAGGAGCAGATGGAACCACAGGCCCACTACTCATCAGACTGGCATCCCACCCAACTTTCCGACACATCCACAGTAAGTGGTAGACAGTGCAGGGTGGCAGCTGGCCGAAGAGCTTGTCTGGGCACATGGGCCAAGTGAGGAGCCTTGAGGGAAATGGGGACATTTTAAGCCTGTCTCTACGACCTCCTCTTTTTCCTCCTGGAAGATATCTACTATCTTGCTGTTTCTGATATTTAAAAAGATACAGGTTTGAAAACGTTAAGGATTTATTTAATGTTTTGAAAATTATCAAAATTTTGCACAAAACTATCAAAATGGTTACATTGTTTGAACTCAGGTTTGCAGCTGTTCAAATGTTTGATCTTGTTTATGTTATATTTTTGCAAATGCTTTTTCAAATTTCTAAACAAAATTTTAGATTTAAAATAGACACATGTTATTTAACTGTAATAATGGAAGATTTTTTGAAAAATATAATGTTGTGTATCTGTAAAGCATGCACTCTCATGTTCCGCCACCAGGGAGTGCATCCCCTGAAGTCCCAAGGGATCCCAGCATCTCTTGGGAGCACTGTGTATAAGCCGGCACCTAAGGCCTGTTCCTCACTCTGGAGTGTCTTAATAGAGACTGAGGTCACTGTTACTTAACCTCCCTGTGTGCAGTCTCATCTGTGTTAGGAACACAATATATAATAAAAGTTTAATATTTTTTTATAGAAATGTTCGACTTGTTGTTAACAATTTGCACTTGAACATTTTTTTAATAAAATGTTATTTGAATTTGAAGAGAGCTGTGTCTGAGTCTTCTTCTGGTTGCGGCTGCTGTGCGCGAGGGAAGCATTGGGTGCAAGCGTGCACCACAAGCTACGCTCCGTCAGCCCTGCCCTCACCCTTTGCTCGGCTCCCACAGCACAGGATGAAGAGGCTAATCCTGGTCACCAAATAGCCATCCTTCTACATGGCAGCCCCCACCGCCCCCCCCCCCCTCCTTCCCCCACTCCCCACCACGAGCATGGATGCAATTACTGAATTTCGCACAATGTAAGCATCGCGACAAGCAACTACGTGCTGCGCATTAACATGCAGCAAATTCAGGCTGGCGCGCAGACCAGCTGCACATTCTTTCTGTTCAGTAACTTTGCAAGTTTTGAAGGGGAGCCTTCAGTGTCATGTGCTTTCCATCAATTGCTCTGAGCTCTCTGGGGAAGCCAGCAATTCAATAGAAGCTTAATGCCCTCCACCTTTGCTCCACTGCAGACAGTCCAAATTTGTTGAACGCTCCAGCCCTATGGAACAGGGCGAAAGACACCTGTCAAATGCTGTCCCTCACTGCCACTTGACTGATCTAGCTCAGTCCCCACCACCCGTGGATGCCTGGAAACATCCAGACCTGTAAAAGTCAAGGGCTATTTTCACTTTCCACTGTTAGGGCTCCGCAGCATGTGGATAGAGGTGTCGAATCATCTCAGAGGAAGTCATGCAGTTGGCCAATGGCACAAATGGCACTCAGTCAGCTCGTCAGATATCTCCTGGAATGTCAGTCAAGGGCTGTATACTTTCTGGGTAGGATATCTGCGAATGGAATAAAGTCTCCTGTGGTGCTTCACTCTTTGGACCTACTGCCTTTGTTATTCTCCCTCCTCCACCACTATAACAAAAATCAAGGGAACAGCCATAATATGAGCCTTCTCTCTTAATTTTTTCCAAGAATAGCTTCTATAATGGCTTCCTGCAGCAGAAAGTGATGATGATAGCTTCAATTCTCTTCCGGGCAGCTTGCTTCATGTGACCACGGGTGTCTGTGCACTTGAAAATCTGGACGCAATGTTAAGAGATCCCTGAACAAGCGCAATTGGAGAATACTCGTATTTGATAGCATGGCCATGTTTAGTGGGCGGAGATTCATTCTGTTTGATGGTCGAATGTAAAAGATCGAAGATTCTTCGGCATATTGTATTTTTTGGGCGTAACTCACGCAAACAATGCTGTGATCTTTTAAGCCATGTAATTTTTTTGCGCTCAGATTGCACTTCTTTCTGGTCGCAAATGTGAAGGAAACTCCACATTATGCGCGGAGAGGCAAACTGGACTATTTCCACCCATCCACCCGTCATTTTCACCTCATACAGCGCCAGCACTACTTCACTACTTATTAAACAGAGGGTTCGATTATTGTGCCACTCCTTTCCTCGATTTGCAGCCACATTTTGTTTTGCCAGCCAATTGTGTTACCCAAACAGCCTTTGGAAAGGCTGCAATATACATTAAAAATATTAGAAGCTTTTGTAAATGCTACCAACAATTTTGTACCCATATGTGGCTATTTACTTTTAGGTGGTTGTATCCCTTTAATTTTATTCATCACTCCACTCAATCCACCGAGCTCCCACCTCCAGGCAGAATATGGGTTGGGAGCTCACCTGCATTAAGTAAGTGAAAATGAACCCCTACTCCCAAAACTAGGTGGCGCCAGCACAATAATGGCTGGGCAAGTGCGAATAATGCCCCAATCCAACTAACACCCGATCAGAGGTCCAATTTGAAAATCTAAACTCGAACCTCTTGATACGGCTGGATTGGGGCTTTGTACAAGTTCATTATAATTTTCTGAGGTTTGTGCTCTTTTTGATGGGTACAATCAAAGGTATGTTGTCTCTGACTGTGCACCCTAAGATATTGGGTTAGAAATTGCGGTCGGAGGCTTCCTGCGGGCGGATGGGTCCGAACTGCAAAAAAAATTCTGTGAATTTACCTGGTGGTACAGGAGGTTTGTAGATTCGCACTCCTGGGCCTCTCCGAGTACACGCGGGTAGAGGCCCATGTATCCCAGGGGCGCATGCCCAACCAATAAAAGAATGGAATCGCTATTCATACTTATGGCGTTTCCGTTTGTACGGAATTCCCATATGTATGAATGAGAACCACTTAAAAAATACACGCACATGAATTACATTTTTTTTAATTATAATATATTAAAATGCCATTTAATTAAATATTTTTAACAAAAATGTAATTTTTTGGAAAAAAAGTCATATGTTAAATGAGGTTAAAAATAACCTTACTTTAAGGGACAGGGTTTTTAATGTATAAATGAGTGATAACATTTTCTTTTTCTTTTTTTTAAATTCTTACGCTGGTAAAAGCAGCCTTACGCCTGCTTTTACCAGGCGTCAGAATTTCAAGGGTGGGAGCGCAGCGAGAGTGGAGCAGATAAAAGGAGCGCAGCGGCAGGAGTACGAGACTGGATGGAGTGGACCTGATGGGAGCGCAGCGAGGGCGGAACAGGAAAAAGGAGCAATCCCGAGCTGCAGCAACTCAACAGAGGCAATTTTTGAAAAAGGGACCTCGGCACAAGGGAAGGAGCTGATTGCTGAGCAGCAGGTGAGTGTATTTATTAAGTTTTAAGTTTATTTCTGCTCAGTTAGTTCATAGCTTATAAAATAAAGGGAAAGAGCTGATTGGTGAGTAGCTGGTGAATGTTTTTTGTCAAGTTTTAAGTTTATTTCTGCTGGGTTAATTTTTAGTCTATTAAATAGAGGCATAGAAGGGCAGCTCAGTCCCATGGAGTGCACATCCTGTGACGATGACTTGGAGTTCAGCCTCTGAATGTGCGCAGACGCAAGCGTCGTCCGCATACTGTAACTCGATGACAGAGGATGGGACGGTCTTGGATCTGGCCTGGATGCGACGAAGGTTGAACAGGTTCCCACTGGTTCTATAGTTTAGTTCCACTCCAGTGCGAGATGGAGCATTGCAGCGAGGAAGATTGAGAAGAGGGTTGGCGCGATGATACAGCCCTGTTTGACCCCGGTCCGGACATGGATTGGGTCTGTGGTGGATCCATTGGTCAGGATCACGGCTTGCATGTCGTCGTGGAGCAGGCGGAGGTTGGCGACAAAATTTTGGGGGCTCGCGGTTAACAGTGCTAAAGGACTTTGTAAGGTCAAAGAAGGCCATGTACAAGGGTTGGTGCTGTTCCCTGCATTTCTCTTGCAGTTGTCGCGCCATAAAGATCATGTCCGTTATACCCTGTACTGGACAGAATCCACATTGTGACTCCAGAAGGAGCTCCTCAGTCACAGAGAGAAGACGGTTGACTTCCTGTGGCTGATAGCAGGGATATTCCTCTGTAGTTGCCGCAATCGGACTTGTCCCCTTTTTTAAAGATCGTCATGATTACTGCATCTCTGAGATCTCCCAGCATGCTCTCCTTCCAGATGAGAGCGGTGAGGTCACCGAGGCATACGAAAGCATGGGCCTTATGCTAAGCATCCGTAAGACAAAGGTCCTCCATCAACCTGACTCCACCACACAGCAATGCCCCCCAGTCATCAAGATCCACAGCATAGCCCTGGACAATGTAGACTAGACCACTTTCCATACCTTGGGAGCCGATTATCAGCAAGGGCAAACATTGATGACGAGGTTCAACATCGTCTCCAGTGCACCAGCCCAGCCTTCGGCCGCCTGAGGGAGAGAGTGTTCGAAGATCAGGCCCTCAAATCTGGCACAAAGCTTATGCTCTACAGGATTGTAGTTATACCCGCCCTCCTGTATGGCTCAGAGACGTGGACCATATACAGTAGACACCTCAAATCGCTGGAGAAATACCACCAAAGATGTCTCCGCAAGATCCTACAAATCCCCTGGGAGGAAAGACTCACCAATGTTAGTGTTCTCGATCAGGCCAATATCCCCAGCATCGAAGCACTGACCACACTCAACTAGCTCCGTTGGGCGGGCCACATTGTTTGCATGCCCGACACAAGACTCCCAAAGCAAGCGCCCTACTCAGAACTCCTACACAGCAAGCGAGTCCCAGGTGGGCAGAGGAAACGTTTCAAGGACACCCTCAAAGCCTCCTTGATAAAGTGAAAGATCCCCACCGACACCTGGGAGTTCCTGGCCAAAGACTGTCCTAGGTGGAAGAAGAGCATCCGGGAGGGCACTGAACACCTCAAGTCTCGTCGCCGAGAGCATGCAGAAAACAAGCGCAAGACACCGGAAGGAGCATGTGGCAAACCAGACTCCCCACCCACCTTTTCCTCCAATGACTGTCTGTCCCACCTGTGACAGAGACTGTAATTCCCATATTGGACTGTTCAGTCACCTGAAAACTCACTTTTAGAGTGGAAACAAGTCTTCCTCGATTTCGAGGGACTGCCTATGGTGATGATAATGATATCCTGTGCCATGTGGGAAGTCCTGGACGCTTCATTTAGCCTGGATGACCACATGTGCAGGAAGTGTTACCAGCTACAGCAACTCGAGCTCCGGGTTTCGGAGCTTGAGCAGCACTTGGAGTTACTGCGGTACATCTGCGAGGCTTAAAACTTCACGGATAGCACATTTCTAGAGGTGCCCATTCTGCAGCTTAAGAGTGTGCAGGCAGAGAGGAAGTGTGTGACCGCCAGACAGAAGAGGAGGACCAGGCAGGTAGTGCAGGAGTCACCTGAGTGCATCTTGCTCTCCATCCAGTATTCTGTTCTGAATACTGGTGGGTGTTATGTCTTGCATAAAGAATCTGACCAGATACTGAGCTCAAAGTAACGTGTGACCGCAGTCCTTTATTCAGGTCTGCAGAGTTCCTCTCCAGCCTGTGAGGCCTCCTTCTGTACAGGTGCTCCCAAGGGATTGTGGGATCACGAAGCAGAACCCATCACCTACAACAGCCCATTGTGGGATTCCTTGGGACTCCAGGGGATGAGCCCTCTGGTGGTTAAACAAGGTATTTACAGGTTTACATATATAACAACACTCTCCCCCCCGCCGCCGCCCCCACCGCCCCCCCCCCCCCCCAAAAGTCAGTAGTGTAACTATTTACAATGTGAGTCGATCTGGGGCCTTCCTTTCCCTGGTTGATCGTCTTGGTGCAAATGCTGGTTTTAGTGAGTCTTTTGTTGGGCTCTCGCTGCGCAGCTGGCCTTGCCAGGCTGCTGGGTGTGGTGAGTCCTGCTGGGCTGTTGTAGGTGATGGCCTCTGCTTCATGGTCAACCGCTGAGTCAGTTGCCACTTGTGTGTGTGTTGGAGCGTTGAAAAAGTTAGAGTCTATTGTGGGTTGTTCTGGATAGTCCGTGATTCTGAGTTTGGTTTGGTCCAAGTGTTTCCTGCAGGTGAGTCCATTTGAAAGTTTGACCTGAAACACCCTACTCCCCTCTTTGGCCATGACAGTGCCGGGAAGCCACTTGGGACATTGTCAATAGCTTAACACAAATACAGGATCATTAATCTCAATGTCGCGTGACACATTTGCGCGATCATGATATGTATTCTGTTGAAGCCGCCTGCTCTCTACCTGTTCGTGTAGATCAGGGTGGACTAACGAGAGCCTTGTCTTAAGTGCCCTTTTCATGAGCAGTTCAGCGGGGGGAACCCCAATGAGCGAGTGGGGTCTTGTGCAGTAACTAAGCAGGACTCGGGATAGGCGAGTCTGCACTGAGCCTTCAGTTACCCTCTTCAGGCTCTGCTTGATTGTTTGCATTACTCGCTCTGCCTGACCACTGGACGCTAGTTTGAACGGGGCAGAAGTGACATGTTTGATCCCATTGTGGGTCATGAATTCTTTGAACTCAGCACTGGTGAAGCACGGCCCGATGTCACTCACAAGAACATCAGGCAGGCCGTGCGTGGCAAACATGGCCCGCAGGCTTTCAATGGTGGCAGCGGATGTGCTTGCCGACATTATTTCACATTCAATCCATTTGGAGTATGCATCTACAACCACAAGGAACATTTTTCCCAAGAATGGGCCTGCGTACTCGACATGGACCCTGGACCACGGTTTGGAGGGCCAGGACCATAAACTTAGTGGTGCCTACCTGGGTGCATTGCTTCACTGAGAACATGTGTTACATTTGTGCACGCAGGACTCTAAGTCTGCATCGATACTGGGCCACCACACGTGGGATCTGGCTATCGCTTTCATCATTACAATGCCTGGGTGGGTGCTGTGGAGTTCACAAATGAAAGTGTCCCTGCCCTTTTTTGGCACCAATACCCAATTACCCCGGAGGACGCAGTCTGCCTGTATGGACAGTTCATCTCTGCGCCGCTGGTGCAGCTTTATTTCTTCCTGCATCTCTGACGGGACATGAGACCAACTCCCGTGGAGCACACAGTTTTTTACTAACGACAGTAAGGGATCCTGGCTCGTCCAGGTTCTAATCTGTTGGACGGTAACAGGTGATTGCTCACTCTCGAATGCTTCTATTACCATAACTAATTCTGCAGGCTGTGCCATCTCCACCCCTGTGGTGGGCAATGGCAGCCTACTGAGAGCATTGGCACAGTTTTCTGTGCTTGGCCTGTGGCGGATGGTGTAGTTGTATGTGGACAACGTGAGCGCCCATCTCTGGATGCGGGCTGTAGTGTCCGTACACTGTACTATGAATTCACATGAGGCACATTCTGCAGACAAGGTCACTCTGTGACCTGAACCTTTATTCACAGAACCAAGAAGTGATGACCCTGCGTGGAACCTCCCTTTATATACCTGGATGACCAGGTGAGGAGTGTCTCCCACAAGTTCACCCCCTGTGGTCAAGGTGTGCATTTCTTAGGTGCATACAATGTGCAGTGTTGTTATGAAGATTACAGTTACATGAAGGTTACATACATGACATCACCTTCCCCCCCCGCCCCCCCCCACCAACGTCTTATGGGGTCAAAGATTAAGTCTTTCAGGCGGGCGCGCTCTCTCGTGGAGCGCCGCAGTTGGGGCTCTGGTTGTTGAGCCTTGGCATGCGTCTCTGTCACCTGTGGTGATTCCGGCTTGTCTGGGCTGGCCGCAGGGACTGTGCATGCTGCTGAGTGTTCTTGTTGCTCGTTCACTGGTGGTGGTGTGGGCAACATCTCATGATCTTCCTCAGGTTCCTCAGTGTCCATGCTGAACCTTTTTTTTACTTGGTCCAGATGTTTGCGGCATATCTGTCCATTGTTAAGTCTGATCACTATGACCCTATTCCCCTCTTTGCCAATTGCAATACCCTCAAGCCACTTGGGCCCCAAAGCATGATTAAGAACAAATACAGGGTCATCGATTTCTATACATCTCCCCTTTGAGTTACGGTGATGGCACTCATTTTGGGACTGGCGCTTGCCCTCAACAATGTCTGACAGGACAGGATGAATGAGGGACAGCCGAGTTTTAAGTGTACGGTTCATGAGTAGTTCCGTGGGCGGGACCCCGGTGAGCGAGTGCAGTCGGGACCTATAGGCCAGCAGGAGGCGCGATAGGCAGCATTGAAGGGAGGGTCCTTGAATCCGGAGCATGCCCTGTTTTATGATTTGGACCACACGTTCCGCCTGGCCATTGGAAGCCGGCTTGAACGGTGCCGTCCTGATATGTTTGATGCCATTACCCGACATGAACTCCCGGAATTCATAGCTAGTGAAACACGAGCCGTTGTCGCTAACCAGGATGTCCGGCAAGCCGTGGTTCGCAAAGACCACACGGAGACTCTCCACAGTGGTGGATGTCGTACACGAATTCAATATGATGCACTCGATCCATTTCGAGTACGCATCAACAACAATGAGGAACATTTTTCCCATGAACAGGCCCGCGTAGTCTACGTGAATACGTGACCATGGCCTGGTGGACTAGGGCCACGGGTTGAGTGGGGCCTCCCTGGGGGCATTGCCCAGCTGGGCACACGTGTACCTGCGAACACAGTGTTCCAGATCTGAGTCAATTCCCGGCCATCATACATGTGACCGGGCAATGGCCTTCATTAGCACGATGCCTGGGTGCTTGCTGTGGAGTTCCCTGATGAATGCTTCCCTTCCATTCTGGGGCATGACTACCCGGCTGCCCCATAGTAGGCAGTCGGCTTGGATGGAGAGCTCATCCATCCGTCTGTGAAACGGTCTGACCTCCTCGGGGCATGCTCCGTGTGCGGGAGTCCAATCCCCAGTCAGGACACATTTCTTAATCAAGGATAGGAGGGGATCTCTGTTGGTCCATATTTTGATCTGGCGGGCTGTGAGGGGGGAGCCTGCACTGTCAAAGGCTTCAACGGCCATGACCATCTCAGCGCTTTGCTCCGCTGCCCCCTCAGTGGTGGCCAGTGGAAGCCTGCTGAGCGCGTCAACGCAATTTTCGGTGCCTGGCCGATGTCATATGGTGTAGTCATATGCAGCCAGCATGAGAGCCCATTGCTGACACATTGGCATTGACAGCTTCGCTGTCTGACAACAGGGATGTTAACGGCTTGAACCTTGGCATTTCTAACTCGAACCTTCTGCCAAAAAGATATTGGTGCATCTTTTTCACCCCGTAGACACATGCAAGTGCTTCCTTTTCAACCATCCCATATCCCCGTTCTGCTTGGTAGAGCGACCTGGAGGCATAAGCCACAGGTTGGAGTTGGCTTTCAGCATTACTCTGCTGCAACACGCACCCAACCCCATAGGATGATGCATCACATGTCAAAACCAATTTCTTACAGGGGTTGTACAGAGTCAACAGCTTATTAGAACAAAGCAGGGTCTGCGCCCGATTGAAAGCCCGTTCCTGACAGTCCCCGCAAAACCAATCGCAACCCTTAAGCAGGAGCACGTGTAGCGGCTCCAACAATGTGCTTAAGTTCGGCAGAAAGTTCCCGAAATAATTCAAGAGTTCCAGAAATGAACGCAACTCCGACGTGTTGCCGGGCCTGGGCGCACGACAAATCGCCTCCGTTTTGGATTCGGTAGGCCGGATCCCGTCTGCGGCAACCCTCCTGCCCAAAAACTCGACCTCTATGGCTAAAAACACACACTTGGACATCTTTAGTCGCAGGCCTACCCGGTCCAGTCGGCGTAGCACCTCCTCCAGGTTGTGAATGCGTTTCTCGGTGTCTCGACCCGTGTTAAGGATATCGTCCTGAAATACGATTGTTCCAGGGATGGATTTGAGCAGGCTTTCCATGTTCCTTTGAAAGATAGCGGCCGCTGATCGAATGCCAAACGGACACCTGTTGCAGATAAACAGCCCGTTGTGCGTGGTGATGGTGGTCAGTAGCTTGGATTCTTCGGCCAGTTCCTGGGTCATGTAGGCTGAAGTGAGGTCCAACTTGGTGAACAGCTTGTCACCTGCCAGGGTGGCAAAAAGATCCTCCGCTCTCGGAAGCGGGTATTGGTCTTGTAGTGACACTCGGTTGATAGTGGCCTTGTAGTCGCCACAGATCCTGACTGAGCCATCCGTTTTTAGGACAGGGACGATGAGGCTTGCCCAGTCGCTGAATTCAACGGGTGAAATTATGCCCTCTCTTAGCAACCTGTCCAACTCACTCTCAATTTTCTCCCGCATCATATACGGCGCAGCTCTGGCTTTGTGGTGCACTGGTCTGGTGTCCGGGGTGATGCGTATCACTACTTTAAAAGTCCCGACAGCAGGTTGAAATAGTGACTCAAATATCTGTAGGACCTGTGAGTTTGAACTTCGCTCCACAGATGAAATGGCATGCACATCCCCCCATTTCCAGTTCATTCCGGCTAGTCAGCTCCTCCCCAAAAGCGCGGGACCATTTACAGGGACAATCCAGAATGGTAGCCGACTCTCTGATTCATTATGTGTGACCATCAACATTGCACTGCCTAGCACTGGATGATCTCTTTGGTGTATGTCAGTAATTGCGTGTCAATGCGTTCTAGTTTGGGTCTGCTAGCTCTGAGTGGCCATAGTTTCTCGAATTGTTGGACATTCATAAGTGACTGACTGGCCCCTGTGTCCAGCTCCATGCATACCGGGATGCCGTTTAATAAGACTTTCATCATCATAAGTGGCGTTTTGCTTTATGAGCTGTTGTTGTTTGCCACATGAACCCGCTGAACTTCAGCATCCATTGCTTTGTCCCAAGCATCAACCTGCCTTGCAGACCCCTCTTCTGGTTCATCTGCCTCATAAATTAGCCTCACTGCGAGCTTCCTACACATTCTGGCTAAATGTCCATTGAAGTTACAATTTCTACAGATAAATTGTTGAAACCTACAGGTTGTTGCTGCATGTTTGCTCCAGCACCTCCAGCATAAGCTGAGATCGTTGTGAACAAAAGGGCTGTTACCAGGCATTCCTCTCTGATTGTCTCTTTGATTACTCTTGAGCACTCTGTTAATGGGTGTCAATGGCCCCATCCCGGGACGCATTGTCCACCGTGATGGCGTAAATGTCCGTTCAACCTGCCATTGTCTCTGTTAAGGACCCACTCTAGAGTCTGTTGCTGCCTGGGTGGTGTCGAATTGCCCTTGCCTGCCTGCGGAGTTCTGAGTTGCGTTTACAATGTTAACTCCCTGATCCATCGCCACGTTGGAAGCAGAGTTGCGCGCGTATATTATCTTGTTTTTTTCCTCCCCCGCCATGAAGGCCTGAGCCATCAACGCCGCCGCTTACAAGGTCAAGTCCTTGGTCTCGATTAGCTTTCTGAAAATCCTAGCATGACCAACGCCCTCAATAAAGAAATCCCTTAACATCTCCCCCCTGCAGGCGTCTGTGAACTTACAGAGGCTGGCCAAGCGCCGAAGGTCTGCAACGAAGTCCGGTATGCTCTGTCCTTCCCAACGTCGGTGTGTATAGAATCGGTGTCGGGCCATGTGTATACTGCTCGCCGGTTTGAGGTGCTCACCAATCAGTTTGCTGAGCTCTTCAAAGGTTTTGTCCGCCGGCTTCTCTGGTGCGAGCAGGTCTTTCATCAGTGCGTATGTCTTAGGTCCACAGCTCGTCAGTAGATGAGCCCTTCGCTTGTCAGCCTCTGCACCTCCCAGCCAGTCCTTCGTAACAAAACTCTGCTGGAGCCTCTCAATGAAATCGTCCCAGTCCTCACCAACACAATTCCATTCTTCTGTGCTACCGGTGGCCATTCTCGTGAGTCGTTGATTCCCGTTTCTCGTCGTCAAATGTAATGTCTTTACACTCTACTATAAATTCACACGAGGCACATTCTATGGACAAGGTCACTCCATAACCTGAACCTTTATTCACAGGACCAAGAAGTGATGACCCTGTGTGGGACCTCCCTTTATATACCTGGATGACCAGGTGAGGAGTGTCTCCCACAAGTTCACCCCCTGTGGTCAAGGTGTGCATTTCTTAGGTGTATACAGTATGCAGTGTTGTTATGAAGGTTACAGTTACATGAAGGTTACATACATGACACGGGCCAATGCATTCGTATTTATCCCCTTACTTTCAGAAAAGAGGGATGTAAATGGCTTATGATCGGTTTCCAATTTAAATTTCAGCCCAAACAGATATTGATGCATTTTCTTTATCCCATAAACACACGCTAACACTTCTTTTTCTATAAGGCTGTAGGCCCTCTCAGCCTTAGACAGACTTCTGGATGCATAAGGAACCGGTTGCAATTTCCCAGATTCATTAGTTTGTTGCAATACACACCCGACACCGTATGATGACGCATCACATGCTAGTACAAAACGCTTACATGGATCATACAACACAAGCAATTCGTTTGAGCATAACAGTTTCCTAGCTTTCTCAAAGGCATTTTCTTGGCTTTTACCCCATACCCATTCATCTTCTTTATGCAGTAAAGAATGCAGTGGTTCTAACAGTGTGCTAAGACCCGGTGAGAAGTTACCAAAGTAGTTCAAGAGTCCTAGAAACGACCGCAGCTCCATCACATTCTGTGGTCTCGGTGTGTTCTTGATTGCCTCCGTCTTCGAATCGGTGGGCCTGATGCCATCCGCCGCGATTCTTCTCCCCAGGAACTCCACTTCGGACGTCAGGAAAACGTACTTCAAGCGTTTCAATCTGAGACCCACACGATTAAGTCGACTAAGAACCTCCTCCAGGTTCTGCAGGTGCTCCACGGTGTCCCGACCTGTAACCAAGATGTCGTCCTGGAAGACCACGGTGCGTGGGACCAACTTCAGTAAGCTTCCCATGTTCCCCTGTAATATCGAATCCCAAACGGGCATCTGTTGTAAATGATGAGACCTTTGTGCGTGTTGATGCAGGTGAGGCCCTGTGATGATTCTTCCAGCTCCTGCGTCATGTAGGCTGAGGTCAAGTCCAGCTTCATGAATGTTTTTCCTCCCGCCAGCGTCACAAATAGGTCGTCTGCCTTTGGTAGCAGGTATTGATCCTGCAGTGAGAAATGATTGATAGTTACTTTGTAATCACCACAGATTCTGACAGTGCCATCTTCCTTGAGGACTGGAACAATCAGACTGGCCCACTCATTGAATTCGATCAGCGAAATGATCCCCTCTCATTGCAGCCAGTCCAGCTCGATCTCCACCCTCTCTCTCATCATGTATGATACCACTCTCGCCTTGTGATGGATGGGTCGCGCCCCCGGAATTAAATGGATCTGCACTTTTGCTCCTTGGAACTTCCCGATACCCAGTTTGAACAGCGAGGGGAACTTGTTTAAGACCTGGGTACATGAAGTACCGTCGACGGACAAGAGCGCTCGGACGTCGTCCCAGTTCCAGCATATCTTTCCTAGCCAGCTCCTGCCGAACAGCGTCGGGACATCGCCCGGTACCACCCAGAGTGATAAACTGTGCACCGCTCCATCATAGGAGATCTTTATGGTAGCACTGCCGATTACGGGGATCAGTTCCTTTGTGTACATTCTCAGTTTAGTACAAATGGGAGTCAAGACTTGCCTTGAGGCCTTGCTGCACTACAATTTATCAAAAGTCTTTTTGCTCATTATGGACTGGCTCGTGCCCATGTCCAGCTCCATTGACACCGGAAGTCCATTTAATTCAACCTTCAGCATTATCGGGGGACACTTTGTGGTAAATGTGTGCACTCCATATACCTCTGCCTCCTCAGTCTGAGGCTCTGGTTCACCGTGATCCGCCGTGGATCTGTCCTCCTCTGCAGCATGGTGGTTTGCAGGATTAGCAGGGTTTGCAGCTCACCTGCACATACGTTGGAGGTGTCCCATTGTTCCACAGCCCTTGCAAATGTATCCTTTGAAGCAGCATGAATGGAAGCGATGATCATCTCCGCAGCACCAACAAGGTGTTAATGGCCTAGCATTCACCACCCTTGATGGTGGACTCTGAGACATCTGCGGACGTGCAGCTGCAGGCATGTGAGTCCTGCCCTGTACGTTACAATTCGAAAACAATGTTACTTTGTTCACAGTACTTGCAACAGCACTCTTGTGCTGAGAGATTTGTTTGGTATTGTTAATGGTGGCGATGAACGCCTGGGCTATCGCTATGGTTTTACTCAAGGTTGGGGTCTCTGCAGTCAAAAGTTTGCAAAGTGTTCTTCATGGCCAATGCCAAGTACAAAGAAGTCCCTGATCATGTGCTCCAAGTGTCCTTCAAATTCGCAATTTCCTGCAAGGCGCCTTAGCTCGGCAACGTAGCTCGCCACTTCCTGGCCTTCAGACCTCTTGTACGTGTAGAACTGGTACCTCGCCATCAGAACGCTTTACTTCAGGTTTCGATGCTCCCGGACCAGTGTGCACAAATCATCATACGACTTCTGTGTGGGTTTCGCTGGAGCAAGCAGATTTTTCATGAGGCCATATGTTGGTGCCCCGTGAACGGTGAGGAGGATCGCTCTTCGTTTGGTAGCATTCGCTTCTCCTTCCAGCTCGTTGGCCACGAAGTATTGGTCGAGTCGCTCCATGAAGGTTTCCCAAGCATCTCCCAAAAATTTCTCCAGGATGCCCACGGTTCTCTGCATTGTTGCGGTGGGATTTATTATCTGTATCTCGTCACCAGTTGTTATGTCTTGCATAAAGAATCTGACCAGATACTGTGAGCTCAAAGTAACGTATGACCGTAGACCTTTATTCCGGTCTCCAGAGTGCCTCTCCAGCCTGTGAGGCCTCCTTATGTACAGGTGCTCCCAAGGGATTGTGGGATCCCTTGGATCTCCAGGGCATGAGCCCTCTGGTGGCTAAACAAGGTATTTCCAGGTTTACATATATAACAGTGGGGACGATGGTTCCTCTGAGGAGTGCAGCCAGAGCCAAGTCCACGGGTGTCTTAGCTGCATTGGGGGGAGGAAGACGAGTGGAAGAGCAATAGTAGGGGATTCGATAGTTAAGGGAGCAGACAAGCATTTCTGCGGCCACAGACGTGACTCCAGGATGGTACGTTGCCTCCCTGGTGCCAAGGTCAAGGATGTTACTTAGCGGCTGCAGGGCATTCTGGGGGGAGAGGGTGAACAGCCAGAAGTTGTTGTCCATATTGGTACCAATGACATAGGTAGAAAGAGGGATGAGGTCCTGCAGTTTAGGGAGCAAGGAGAGAGATTAAAAAGCAGCAGTTCAAAGGTAGTAATCTCTGGATTACTCCCTTGTGCCACGTGCGAGTGAGTACAGAAATAGGAGGATCGAGCAGATGAATGCGTGGCTGGAGAGATGGTGCAGGTGGGAGGGCTTTAGATTCCTGAGGCATTGGGACCGTTTCTGGGGTCGGTGGGACCTGTACAAGCCAGCGGGTTGCACCTCAACAGAGCCGGGACCAATATCCTTGTGGGGGAGTTTGCTAGTGCTGTTGGGAAAGGTTTAAACTAGCTTGGCAGGGGGATGGGAACCTGACAGTAGATTCAGAAGTGGAGAAGCACAGCTGAAATTGGAAAGCAAAAAAGTAGAAAATGAATTGTGAAAACAGAGGAAACAAGGGCTAGAAAATAGACAATAAGGGAGTTTGGTAGTGCTTTGTGATATATAATTCAATGCAAAGAGTATAGGGAATAAGGCAGATTAGCTGAGAACACAGCTCGACACTTGGGAGTATGATATTATAGATATTACTGAGACAAGACTGAAAGAAGGCCAGGTGTGGCAGCTCAACATTCCTGGTTACAGGGTTTTCAGACAGGATAGAAAGGGGGGTAAAAAAAGAGGGGTTGTCGCAGTATTGTTTAAAGAAACAATTACAGCTGTGAGGAGGGATGATGTGTTAGAAGGATCATCAAATGAGGCCATATGGGTTGAATTAAAGAACAAAAAAGGGGCAATCACACTACTGGGAGTGTACTATAGACCCCCAAACAGTCAGATGGAGATAGAAGAGCAAATATGTAGGCAAATTTCTGAGAAGTGCAAAAACTATAGGACAGTAATAGTCGGGGATTTCAACTACCCTAATATTAACTGGGATAAAAATAGTGTGAAAGGTATAGAGGGTGCAGAATTCCTAAATTGCATTCAGGAGAACTTTTTCAGCCAGTATGTAACAAGTCTAACAAGGGAGGGGGCAGTTCTGGACTTAGTTTTAGGAAATGAAGCTGGGCAGGTGGAAGGGGTATCAGTGAGGGAGCATTTTGGTGCTCGTGATCATAATTCAGTTGGATTTAGGCTAGTTATGGAAAAGGACAAAAATAGACCAGGAATAAAAAGTTCTCAATTGGGGAAAAGCCAATTTTGCTAGGCTGAGATGGAATTTAGCCAAAGTGGACTGGAAACAACTACTTGAAGCTAAATCAGTGTCAGAGCAGTTGGAGGCTTTCAAGGAGGAGATCCTGAGGGTTCAGAGCAAGTATGTTCCCTTAAAGAAAAAGAGTGGGTTTAAGACATCTAGAGCCCCCTGGATGTCAAGGGACGTACAGGGTAGGATAAAGAAAAAAGAGGGAGGCTTATGACGGATACCGAGGGCTCAATACTCTAGAGGAGTATAGAAAGTGCAGGGGTGCAATTAAAAAGGATATTAGGAAAGCAAAGAGAAAGCATGAAAAAATGTTGGCAAGTAAAATCAAGCGAAACCCAAAGATGTTTTATAAATACATTGGGCTCAATTTTCCCGGGTCATTTGCAGTTTTTTTGGCGTGGGCTGTTTTTTCTGGCATAATTATTTAATTCAAAGTTTCTCCCTGGAATCTTTGCTGGCATAACTGGTTTAATTACAATTTTTCTAGGTTAGGTTTTTTTGGTGTCATGTAGGCGTTCCCTCATGTCTGCGCCAATTTTTAGCATTTTTTGTAGTTTGCCCAAAAATGTTCTATCCTAGGTCGGGATATCTGGCCACTCCCGAAAAGCCTTCTGGTGAGTTAACAGAAAGCAGCGCACATTAAAAAATCAGTGGTGAAAGACACCATTTTTTTTCATCAAAGTTTTTGTTGGGAGTCTCTAACACTTGAAATAGCCGTAATAAAGTTCAACTTTTTTTACCTTTCAACAGAGTACAGTGAAGTTTCTTGGATTTCTGAAATGTTAATTTTTTTTGTACATACACGCCACCACCGAACGTCTTCAAGCAGGGCTGGAGAAGGGTCGTAGCATTGGCCATCAGAATCGGCCCACGCCCGGACACAGGGGCTCGGGCCTCGGCTGAAAGACAAGCCAGGGGTGGGAAGGGGGCGGTGGGGGAGTGGAGGTGGCGATCGGAAGGCTTCTGCACTGAGCCCGGGAAGGGAGGTGGCAATCAGAAGGCTGCTGCATTGAGCCCGGGAAGGGAAGTGGTGATCGGAAGGCTGCTGCATTAGGTACAAGACGGCAACGAGCTTGGGGGAGGCGGGGGGAGAAGGGGAGAATTCACAAGACTGCTGTTGTGTATGCAATAACTGTTAGACTGAGTACTGTTTAACTCCAAGAGGTATGACCTTGGCTCTGCTTTATTAATGCCCAAAGTGACTCATATACAAAATGGCTGTCCTTTAATACTTGGGCTGCACACACGTCCGTGGCTAGTGATCCCAAAAGTACATACATGACAATACCCCCCTCTGAGATATTAACACAGTCTTTTACAAATTGAGACGGTCCGGTGTTTTATGCTCCTCGGTTGACCGTCTCAGTTCAAATCCAGCCTTGGGTGAGTGTTCAAAGTCTGCTGTGATTGGTGGCTGGGTGGCTGACCTGGTGGGAGTGGCAATGGCCATGTCAGGGATTGAAAGTCCATTTTCATTGAACATGTCAGTGATTGAAAGTCCCAATTCACTGATGACCACTGAGTCCTCTGATGACTGGGTGTAGGTTGGTTGGTCGTCGATTGTCTCTTCCTCCGACTGTTCCGGTTCATCTGTGTGTCGCAGCTTTGTCTGATCCATATGTTTCCTGCATGTTTGCCCATTTTTGAGATTGACAATAAATACTCTGTTGCCCTCCTTGGCCATGGCAGTACCAGTGATCCACTTGGGACCCTGACCATAATTCAAAACATATACAGGAACATTTACAGAAATATCGCGTGATACAGCTGCACGATTGTGATACCCTTGCTGACTTTGTCTTCTATATTCAACATGATTATTCAAGTTAGGGTGTACAAGAGATAGTTTGGTCTTAAGACCTCTCTTCATCATTAGTTCAGCAGGCGAGACTCTGGTAAGCGTGTGTGGTCTTGTCCTGTAACTAAGCAGTATGCATGACAGGCAGGTCTGCAGTGACCCTTGGGTTACTCGCTTCATACTCTGCTTTATGATTTGGACAGCACGTTCTACTTGCCCATTGATGCAGGTTTGAACGGTGCTGACCTTACATGTTTGATACCATTGAGTTTCATGAACTCTTGAAACTCCTGACTGGTGAAACACGATCTGTTGTCGCTACCAACGACATCAGGCAGACCATGTGTCGCGAACATGACACTGAGATTCTCAATGGTAGCTGTGGATGTGCTGGATGGCATGATTATACACTCTATCTGTAGAGTTCTCAACTCTAGAACATATTCACACGAGGCATATACTGCAGACAAGGTCACTCATGACCTGCACCTATATTCCCCAGACCAAGGAGTGCTGAGCCTGCGTGGAACCTCCCTTTAAATACCTGGCTGACCAGGTAAGGAGTGTCTCCCACAAGTTCACCCCCTGTGGTCAAGGTGTGTATTTCACAGTTGTATACAGTGTACAGTGTTGTTACATATTGATTACAGTTATGTGAAGGTTACAAACATGACATCACCTCCCCCCTCAATGTCTTTGGGTCAAAGATTGAGTCTTTCAGGCGGTCGATGCTCTCTCGTGGAGCGCCGCAGTTGTGGTTCTGGTGGTTGAGCCGTGGCATGCGTCTCTGTGGTCTGAGTTGGTTCCGGCCTGTCTGGGCTGGCCGCAGGGACTGTGCATGCTGTTGACTGTCCTTGTTGCTTGTTCACTGGCAGTGGTGTGGTTGATATCCCATGGTCTATTTCAGGTTCCTCAGTGTCTATGCTGAACCTTTTCTTTACCTGGTCCAGATATTTGCGGCATATCTGCCCATTGTTTAGTCTGACCACTATGACCCTATTTCCCTCTTTACCAATTACAGTGCCCTCAAGCCACTTGGGTCCCAGTGCATGGTTAAGCACAAATATCGGGTCATCCATTTCTATACGCCTCCCCCTTGAGATTCGATCATGGCACTCGGTTTGGGACTGCCGCTTGCCCTCAACAATGTCTGCCAGGCTTGGGTGAATGAGGGACAGCCGCGTTTTGAGCGTGCGTTTCATGAGGAGTTCCGCTGGTGGGACTCCCATGAGCGAGTGCGGGCGGGACCTATAGGCCAGCAGGAGGCGCGATAGGCGGTACTGAAGAGAAGGTCCCTGGATATGGAGCATGCCTTGTTTTATGACTTGGACCGTACATTCTGCCTGGTCATTGGAAGCCGGCTTGAACGGTGCCGTCCGGACGTGTTTAATGCCATTACCCGACATAAACATGGCTGGTGAAACACAGGCCATTGTCGCTGACCAGAATGTCCGGCAAGCCGTGGGTCGCGAAAACCGTGCGCAGACTCTCCACAGTGATGGATGTCATGCATGAGTTTAATATGATGCACTCGATACATTTCGAGTATGCATCGACTACAATGAGGAACATCTTCCCCATGAACGGCCCCGCATAGTCCACGTGGATGCGTGACCATGGCCTGGTGGGCCAGGGCCACGGGCTGAGCGGGGCCTCCCTGGGGGCATTGCCCAGCTGGGCACACGTCGTGCACCTGCGAACCCAGTGTTCCAGGTCTGAGTCAATCCCCGGCCACCATATATGTGACCAGGCAATGGTCTTCATTAGCACAATGCCAGGGTGCTCGCTGTGGAGTTCCCTGATGAATGCTTCCCTTCCTTTCTGGGGCATGACCACCCGGCTGCCCCATAGTAGGCAGTCAGCTTGGATGGAGAGCTCATCCATCCGTCTGTGAAACGGTCTGACCTCCTCGGGGCACGCCCCGTGTGCAGGCGCCCAATCTCCAGTCAGGACACATTTCTTTATCATGGATAGGAGGGGATCCCTGTTCGTCCAGAGTTTGATCTGGCGGGCTGTGATGGGGGAGCCTGCGGTGTCAAAAGCCTCAACGGCCATGACCATCTCAGCGCTTTGCTCCGCTGCCCCCTTGGTGATGGCCAGCGGAAGCCTGCTGAGCGCGTCAGCGCAATTTTCAGTGCGTGGCCAGTGCCGTATGGTGTAGTCATACGCAGCCAGCGTGAGAGCCCATCGCTGTATGCGAGCTGACGCATTGGCATTGACAGCCTTGCTGTCAGACAACAGGGATGTTAACGGCTTGTGATCTGTTTCTAACTCGAACGGTCTGCCGAAAAGATACTGATGCATCTTTATCACACCGTAAACGCAAGCGAGTGCTTCCTTTTTGGCCATGGCGTACCCACACTCTGCCTGGGAGAGCGACCTGGAGGCATAAGCCACTGGATGTTGTCAGCCCTCATCATTTCCCTGCTGCAACACACACCTAACCCCATATGATGATGCATCACATGTTAAAACTAGTTTTTTTACAGGGGTCATACAAAGTCTACAGTTTGTTAGAACAAAGCAGGTTCCGCGCCCTATTGAAAACCCGTTCCTGACAGAGCTCCAGAACCAGTCACAACCCTTACGCAGGAGCACATGTAACAGCTCCAACAATGTGCATAAGTTAGGCAGGAAGTTCCCGAAATAGTTCAAAAGTCCCAGGAATGATCACAACTCCAATGTGTTGCCAGGCCGGGGCGCACGACGGATCGCCTTCGTTTTGGATTTGGTAGGCCGAATCCCGTCTACGGCAACCCTCCTGCCCAAAAACTCGACCTCTGGGGCCAAAAACACACACTTGGCCTTTTTCAGCCGCAGGCCTACCCGGTCCAGTCGGCGTAGCACCTCCTCCAGGTTGTGGAGGTGTTCCTCGGTGTCTTGACCCATTATTAAGATGTCGTCTTGGAATACGATTGCGCCAGAAATGGATTTGAGCAAGCTTTCCATGTTCCTCTGGAAGATTGCGGCCACTGAACGAATGCCAAACGGACACCTGTTGTAGATGAATAGTCCCTTGTGTGTCGTGATGATGGTCAGAAGCTTGGATTCTTCAGCCAGTTCCTGGGTCATATAGGCCGAAGTGAGGTCCAACTTAGTGAACAGCTTGCCACCTGCCAACGTGGCAAAAATGTCCTCTGCTCTCGGGAGTGGTATTGGTCCTGCAGCGACACTCGGTTGATGGTGGCTTTGTAGTCACCGCAGATCCGGACCGAGCCGTCCGCTTTAAGAACAGGAACGATGGGACATGCCCAGTCACTGAATTCAACGGGCGAAATTATGACCCTCTCTGAGCAGCCTGTCCAGTTCACTCTCAATTTTCTCATGCATCACATACGGCACCGCTCTGGCTTTGTGGTGCACTGGTCTGGCATCCGGGGTGATGTGTATCACTACTTTGGTGCCCTTGAACATTCCGACTCCGGGTTGAAACAGTGACCCGAATTTTTGTAGGACCTGTGAGCATGAACTTCGCTCCACAGACGAAATGGCATGCAAATCTCCCCATTTCCAGTTTATCTCAGCTAGCCAGCTCCTTCCCAAAAGCGTGGGGCCATTTCCCGGAACAATCCAGAGTGGCAGGCGGTTCTGTGATCCATTGTGTGTTACCACCAGGTTTGCACTGCCCAGCACCGGGATGATTTCTTTGGTGTGCGTGCATAGCTGCATGTCAATGCGTTCCAGTTTGAGCCTGCTAGTTCTGTGTGGCCATAGTCTCTCAAATTGTTGGACGCTCAAGGGACTGGCTGGTTCCCGTATCCAGCTCCATGCGCACCGGGATGCCATTCAATAAAACTTTCATCATCATGGGTGGCGTTTTAGTGTATGAGCTGCGGACGTCAGCCACATGAACCCTCTGAACCTCAGCATCCAAGGCTTGGCCCCAGGCATCAACCTGCATTACAGACCCCTCTTCTGATTCCTCTGTTTCATAGATTAGCCTCGTTGCAGCCTTTTTGCACATTCTAGCCAAATGTCCTCTGGCATTACAATTCCTGCAGGTGAACTGCTGGAACTTGCAGCTTTTAGCAGTATGTCTACCCCCACATCTCCAGCATTGGCTGAGATTGTTGTTCACAAAGGGGCTGTTACCAGGCATTCCTCTCTGATTGTCCCCTTGGTTGTTTCTAAGCACGTTGGTGGTGGGTGTCAATTGTCCCATCATGGGATGTATTGTTCCTCTTGGTGGCATGAACTGCTGATCCTCCTGCCATTGTCTCTGTTGCTGTCCCACCCTTGAGCCTGTTACTGCCTGGGTGGTGTCGAATTGCCCTTGCCTGCCTGCCTGGGCGGTGTCGAATTGCCCTTGCCTGCCTGCGGGGTTCTGTATCACTTTTACAACATTAACTCCCTGGTTCATCGCAACATTAAAACCAGGGCGGCTTGCGTAAATTATCTTCTCCTCTTCCCCCGCCAAGAATGTCTGAGCTATCAAAGCTGCCCTTTCCAAAGTCAAATCCTTGTCCTCAATAAGCTTCTTGAAAATAGCGGCATGACTAATGCCCTCAATGAAAAAAATCCCTTAACATCTCCCCTCTGCAGGCATTTATGAACTTACAGAAGCTGGCCAAGCGCCTCAGGTCTGCAACGAAGTCCGAGATATTTTGCCCTTCCCGAAGCCGGTGTGTGTAGAACCGGTGCCGGGCCATGTGTACATTGCTCGCCGGTTTCAGATGTTCGCTGATCAGCTGGCTGAGCTCTTCGAAGGACTTGTCGGCCAGCTTGAGAGGTGCATACGTTTTTGTCCCACAGCTTGTCAGTAGATGCGCCCTCTGCTTGTCAGCCGCTTCCACTCCCAACCAGTCCTTTGTGACCAAGGTCTGCTGGAGTCGCTCCACAAAATCGTCCCAGTCCTCACCCACACAGTAACGTTCCTCTGTGCTACCGGTGGCCATCCTTGTGGTTCAGTGATTCCCGTTTCTCGTCGCCAGATGTAGAGTTCTCAACTCTAGAACATATTCACACGAGGCATATACTGCAGACAGGGTCACTCATGACCTGCATCTTTATTCCCCAGACCAAGGAGTGCTGAGCCTGTGTGGAACCTCCCTTTAAGTACCTGGCTGACCAGGTAAGGAGTGTCACCCACAAGTTCACCCACTGTGGTCAAGGTGTGTATTTCACAGTTGTATACATTGTACAGTGTTGATACATATTGCTTACAGTTATGTGAAGGTTACAAACATGACACTATCCACTTCGAATATGCATCCACCACAACTAAAATCATCTTCTTCAGGAAAGGACCTGAAAAGTCTATGTGGATCCTGGACCATGGTTTGGACAGCCACGACCACAGACTCAGTGGCGATTCCACTGGTGCTTTGCTGAGCCGAATGCAAGTGTTGCACTGATGCACACATGATTCCAAATCAGAGTCAATTCCCGGCCACTATGCATGAGACCTGGCGATGGCTTTCATCATTACAATGCCGGGATGTGTGCTATGTAGCTCACATACAAATTTCTCTCTCCCTTTCTTGGGCATAACAACACGATTGCCCCACAGTATACAATCCGACTGAATAGACCGTTCGTCTTTGCGACGAATGTAAGGTTTGGTCTCCTCGCACATTTGCTTGGGTATGGCAGACCAATCACCTTTGAGGATGCAACTCTTCACCACCGATAAAATTGGATACTTGCTGGCTTAACTTGTTGAGCTGTGACAGGGGTTCCTTCACTCAGGAAGCATCCATAACTAACAATAGATCCGCCGGTTGTGGCATTTCCACCTCCGGTGTGGGTAACGGCAGACGGCTCAAAGCATCGGCACAATTCTCTGTGCCTGATCTGTGGTGAATGACATAATCATAAGTAGATAATGTCAGCGCCAACCTCTGGATGCGGGATGAAGCATTGGTATTGATACCTTTGTTTTCAGAGAATAGTGAAATGAACAGCTTGTGATCTGTCTCCAGTTCAAATCGAAGACCAAACAGGTACTGATGCATCTTTTTAACCCCATACATACAAGCTAGTACTTCTTTCTCTACCATGCTGTAGGCTCTTTCTGCTTTAGGCAAACTTTTTGAAACATACGCAACTGGTTGAAGTTTACCCGACTCATTAGCTTGTTGGAGTACGCAACCAATTCCAGATGATGAAGCATCACAGGCCAATACTAAATGTTTACATGGGTCATAATATACCAGCGGCTTGTTAGAGCAAAGCAGATTAGTGGCTTTCTCAAAAGCTCTGTCTTGAGACGCACCCCATACCCAGTTGTCGCCTTTTCTTAGCAGCATGTGCAGTGATTCTAATAACGTGCTTAATTTAGGTAGGAAGTTACCGAAGTAGTTGAGTAGACCCAGGAACGAACGCAGCTCCATCACATTCTGCGGCTTGGGTGCATTCTTGATGGCCTTGGTTTTTGCGTCCATGGGCCTGATGCCGTTAGCAGCAATTTTCCTCCCAGGAATTCGACCTCTGCTGCCATGAAGACGCACTTCAAGCGTTTCAGTCTGAGTCCCACTTTGTCCAGACGATGTAGTACCTCTCCCAGATTGTTCAGACTTCCTCGGAGTCACGACCTGTGATCAGGATGTCATTTTGGAACATGACGGTTCTGGGAACGGACTTCAGTAGACTCTCCATGTTCCTCTGAAATATTGCTGCAGCCGAGCGAATTCCAAAAGGGCACCTGGGATAAATAAACAGTCCTTTATGCGTGTTAATGCACGTAAGTCTCTTCGATGTCTCGACCAGCTCCTGTGTCATGTAGACTGACGTCAAGTCCAGTTTGGTGAACGACTTTCCCCCGGCTAACGTTGCAAATAAGTCATCAGCTTTCGGAAACGGGTACTGATCCTGTTTAGAAATTCTGTTGATCGTAGCCTTGTAGTCTCCACAGATTCTGACTGTGCCATCACTTTTCAGCACAGGAACAATGGGGTTGGCCCATTCATTAAATTCAACCGGTGAACTCCCTTCACGCTGGAGTTTGTCCAATTCAATTTTGACCTTCTCCCTCATCATATACGGAACTGCCCAAGCTTTATCATGGACGGGTCTTGCACCCGAGTCCACCTTGGCTCCCGTGAAGCTGCCGATGCCTGGTTAGAACAGCGAGGGGAACTTGCTCAGTACTTGGGCGCATGTATCTTTCACCAACGCCTTGATGTCGTTCCAATCTCATCTGATTTTTTCAAGCCAGTTCCTGCTGAACAGCGTTGGGCCATTGCCTGGGACAATCCATAGCAGTAACTCATGAAATGCACCGTCGTACGACACTTTAATTGTGACACTGCCAATCACCGTTATGAGTTCTTTGTTGTACGTGCGCAACTTGGCATTCACTGGACTCAGCCTGGGCCTCACAGCCTGGCTCATTATCGATTGACTCGCCCCCGTGTCCAGTTCCTTCGATATCGGCACCCCATTAAATTTCACGTTGATCATTATCGGTTTGCTCTTAGTTAGGAATGAGTACAGTCCATACACTTCATCCTCTGGTATCTTGGATTGTGTATCCGGATCCGCACTAGTCTGAACATCTTCCTCCATGTGGTGTGTCGCAGCACGCTTGCTCATCTGCGGACTCTTGCGCTGGAGATGCCCCACTCTCAGACAGCCTTTGCAACTATATTGCTTAAATCGGTACTGCTGGTGCCGGTGATTTCCCACACAACGCCAACACAGAGAAATCAGATGCATTCCCGCTGGCGGACTTTGGACAGCCACAGGTTTCGCGTATGCAGTCGGGTAGGCTCTGCTGAGTGCCGAATCTATCATATTTACAGTACTTGCCAAGTTTAGATTTTTCACTGATATCTGCTTTAGACTTCTATCCGTCGTCATGCATGACTGAGCGATCGTGATTGCCCTGTTCAAGTCCAACATCTTCACCGCCAGTAGTTTACACAGGATCACCTCGTGGTTGATGCAGATTACAAAGAAGTCCCGCAGCATGTCTGCCAACAATGCCCCGAGCTTACACGGTCCCGCTAGATGTCTCGGGTCGGCAACGAATTCCGCCGCATTCTGGCCCTCTGAGCAAACGTGCGTGTAAAATCTGTATCTCGAGATGATGATGCCTTCGTCTGGCTTAATGTGGTCCTGTACCAGTGTACACAATTCTTCATACGTCTTCTCTGTTGGACTTACAGGCAGGAGTAAATTCTTTATCAGACCATAAATGTTTGGACCGCAAACCGTGAGGAACACCATCCGGCGCCGATCTGCGTCGCCAACCTCCTCCATTTTGTTGGCCGTGAAGAACTAGCTCAAACGGCTCACAAAGTCTGCCCAATCTTCTCCTTCCACAAATCGCTCCAACCCAATTGTGCTCATTTTTGCATGCAAAGGTTCTTGTTGCCTTGTCGCCAAATGTTGTGTATGCAATGACTGTTAGACTGAGCAGTTTAACTCCAAGAGGTATGACCTTGGCTCTGCTTTATTAAGGCCCAAAGTGACTCATATACAAAATGGCTGGCCTTTTATACTTGGGCTGCACACACATGCTTGCAGCCCAATGGCCTCCAACAGTGACGTCATCTAGTGGCTAGTTTTCCCAAAAGTACATACATGACAACTGCAATGAATTTGGAGGAGTGGGGGGGGGGGGGAAGGGGAGAAATCACATGACCTGGTTATGGTCCATCCATATAGACCTTAGGGAAAGAGAACAAAGAACTTATCCTGCCTGCTATTTTGAGCTTCTTGCAAAGGCAAAATTTAACTATGGGGGCAATACTGACATTGCCATACCTTGTGCGAGCCTTCTGTATAACAGTGCTACATAGGAGACAAGTGATTCAACGTCATTGCATGAGGAACATCAGAGCCCGTAGTGTGCTGGGCAGGATGCCTTACCCACGTCGGGTATATCGAGACAGGTGTTCGTACCTGCACCTGAGTGATGCAAACTGTCAGAAGGCTGCATTTCCGCAAAGAAGTTGTGACTGAGATCTGTGAGTTGGTGAAAGCAGATCTGCAACTTAGAAGCATCAGGACGACTGCTTTGTCAGTTGGTGAAGGTTACAGCTGCACTTTCATTCTATACCTCCGGATCGTTTCAAGCTACAATTGGGGATGTATGCACCTACTCTCAATATGAAACACATGTCTGCATTCGGCAGGTGACAGCTGCAGTGTATGCATGGAGGAATGACTAAATAGAGTGTTCCATGACCGCCCAAGCAATGCGCGATAAGGCTGTGGGCTTCTCCAGGCTTGCTGGCTTCCCAAAAGTACAGGGCTGCATTGATTGTATCCACATTGCCTTGCAAGCACCTTTCACCTTTGGAGGATTCTGAGATGTACAGGAACAGAAAAGGTTTCTACTCCATTAATGTACAGCTCGTGTGTGACGACATGCATCACATCATGTCAGTCGATGCAAGATACCCTGGGAGCATCCATGATGCGTTCATTATATGCGACAGCGTTACATCTGCCATGTTTCAGCAGCAGCCAGTAGGACAGAGCTGGCTACTGGGAGACAAAGGTTATGGCCTCGCCACCTGGCTCATGATGCCCCGGACGGAACCCGGACGGAAGCTGACCGGGAATACAACATGTCGCATAATGTGACACGCGGCATCATAAAGAGGACCAGTGGCATCTTGAAATAACGCTTCCGATGCCTGGACCATTCCGGAGGCTGCTGGCTATACTCCCCTGAGATTGTCGGTCAGTTCACTGTTTGTTGCATACTGCATAACTTAACCATCATGAGGCAGCAGCAGCTGGTAGGAGAAGACCCACCTGCGGTGAGAGTGGCTGATGATAATGATGAGGAAGTGCAGATGACGAGCAGGAGGACGAGGGTGAGGAAGCCATGCAAGTACCTGAACCCGAAGCACAGCGGCAGAGAAGGGTGGGCCATCGTGCTCCTTGAACGATTGCTCAAGCCTTGTGCCAACAGCTCATCTGTGAATGCTTTGCTGCCTGAAGGCTCAGCGACAACTATTCCATATGGACCATGTTTACTGTTTGGACCTGTTCCATAATGTTGTGTTGTATTAATGGAACAAATGATGGAAATGATTCTTGTTTACTTCAAAAGTTTTGTTAATAATCGAACAAATAATGAAAATGATTCAGATTTAATGTAAAATATATTTTATTCAAAAGTTTAACAAACAGTTCTTTGTACTTAACTTTAATAAAATTATTCATGTATCAAACTTTAAAGTTTTCAGTTACGATCACTTAAAAACGTTAAGATCACTTACTAACTTTTAAACATATAAATCTACATTAAAAATCTTTTAATTTGAGAACAGTTACAACAGTAACAATAATAATAACAGCAACAGCAAAGAAAGGCTGCACCCATCTCTCCTCCACCTTATTCTAAGACTGCCCGTCGCACTTGTTCTTGGTGACTTCACTATCCCTGTCCGCAGGCGTTGGCACAGTGTTTCTGGGGTTGCTACCAAGCTTATTCTTTCTAAAATCTCGGGTAAAGCGCACCTGTTGAGGAGGGTGGGGAGGTGGCAGGTGGCAATGTGGAGGGCCCAGGCAGCAATGTGGAGGGCCCAGGCGGCAATGTGGAGGGCCCAGGCGGCAATGTGGAGGGCCCAGGCGGCAATGTGGAGGGCCCAGGCAGCAATGTGGAGGGCCCAGGCGGCAATGTGGAGGGCCCAGGCGGCAATGTGGAGGGCCCAGGCGGCAATGTGGAGGGCCCAGGCGGCAATGTGGAGGGCCCAGGCGGCAATATGGAGGACCCAGGCAGCAACGTGGAGGGCCCGGCTTGGGGCTCTTCAATGGCTGGTGTGGAGATTGGAGTGCGAGTGGCAGTTGATTCTGTCAATGGGTGCAAGGCCTGGGCATGTTCTCTTATTGCAGCAGCTAACTCCAACATGCTGTCCCTCATGCGCCCTGACAGTGTCTCAATGACCTGCAACATTCCCTCCCTCATATTGAGCAAAAGTGTCTCAACTACCTGCAACATTCCCTCTCTCATGTTCACTGATAGTGTTTGCACTACCTGTGACATTCCCTCCCTCATGTTCACTGATAGTGTTTGCACCATCTCTGACATTCCTCCCTGATGTTCATTGACAGCGCATCAGCTACCTGTGGCATTCCCTCCTTCATGGTCACTGACATGGTTTCAGCTGACTGAGATATTCCCTCACTCATGGTCCCAGACATTGTTCCCATTTCTCATGTGATTGCTGTTACTTCTCCTGACAGTCCCACTTCCTCCACACCCACTCCACTGATTGTGTCCAGGAGTGATCGCGTAAGGTCAATGCTCTCCGCACTCATTGCCATCATCTGAATCACATCTGTTAGATCCTCCACCTCAGGAGAGCGCTGTAGAGCTCTCCTTCCCCTCCTCACCCTGGGTATGCCTTGTTGCACCCCACCACTGGGACCCACAGCCGTGGAAGGTGGGGCCTGGGTGTGCCTCGCTGCACCCCACCACTGGGACCCGCAGCCTTCGATGGTAGGAAACCATGGAATGTGCCACCAACACTCAAACCACTAGTCACGAAAGGGGCTGGCACTTAAATGGGCGGCACCTGCACCTCCTCCAAAATCAGTAAAACAGTGGGGGCTTCATCCATCTCCATCTCCTCCCCCTCCCCCCAATGCTCTTGGTCTGGAGGGTGGGATTGGAAGATGTTCTCCTCTTCAGGCTCGTCCTCGTCTGAATCTTCTTCTGCATCATCAGGGTTGACCTCAAGTTCTGCAAAATATAACAGAACACAGACAAATGGTTAGCAGCAGAGGAGGGGGCAGGGTGGGTGGCATGAGTAGGCTCACATAGCGCAGGCAGCAGGCTGATTTGAAGGACCACGATGAATGATAGCACATTGCATCAACTGAAGCATAACTGACGGAGACATCCCCAACAACCAAAGCATGGCTAGCCCGTGCAGTACTTAATATTTAGCAAAGCCAGACTGTGGAATTTGCAGGAATTACTCTCTCCCTCGGGTTTTGGCCAAGCTTGTGCAGTAGTGCTTGCTTTTCTCCAGGCAGGACCCATCAAAGCAGCGACCCTCTCTTCCAAGGGTATCAGTGGCTGCAGATTTGCCGGGCCTCCTCCTGTTCGAGTTCTCTCCCTTTTATTATGTGCCACCTTCCTCTGCAAAGATGAAAATGCAACTTTTTAGAGAGGGTGTCTTTCTGCTGGATGGGACATATACAGCTGGTCACATTTACAATTGCAATTCCATTGAATAAATGAAAATATTACATACACTAACTACTTGACCAAGGTCCTGCCACTTCTTTTTACACTGGCCTCCAGATCTCGTGGTGGTCATGATTGCGCAGTAATCTTCTGCAACTTGGTTCCAGTGTTTCTTCATTTCTTTGGATGGAATTTTTATGTGACCTCTGTTGGTGTTCAGCTCCTGCCATCTGGTCTCAATCACAGTAACTAGTGCCTCCACTTCATCCCGTAAGAAATTCTTGGTCTTTGCACAGCTTTGCATCTTGTATTGCTGCAGATCCGATTTTTCCAATGCTCTCACACAGCACTCCTTCTCACACACACAACTGGCTCTGTAAAAATGGCCGATTGCCAACCCGGAGCTATACTGCACATGCGCGTCCATCGATAAAATGTCAAAAACTTCACTTTTTTTGTTGCGCATGCGCAAAAGGTGCAGCATCATTTTCTCAGCGCCCGAGGCAACTGGACACACTGTGCGATGTCAAATTTGAATTATACATCAAGAAAACGTTGGCAAAATATTTCTGGCGCATTTCTGGCCTAGAAAAACAGGCATAACTCTGGCAATACACCAGAAAACAGGCTTGGGCAAAATTGAGCCCTTTCCGAGCAAGAGGATAACTAGAGAAAAACTAGGGGCTGATTAGAGACCATAAAGGTAATCTGTGTGTGGAGGCAGAAGACGTGGGTATGGTTCTTAATGAATACTTCACGTCAGTTTTCACAAATGAAAGGTGCGATGCATACATTGCAATCAGGGAGGAAATATTAGATGAAATAAACATAGTGAGAGAGGAGATATTATGGGGCTTAGCAGCTTTGAAAGCAGATAAATCCCCAGTCCCGGATGAAATGTATCCCAGGCTGTTAAGAGAAGCAAAAGAGGAAATAGCAGAAGCTCTGACCATCACTTTCCAATCCTCTCTGGCTACAGGTGTTGTTGTGTTTTGGATAAAGAGTCAGACTAGATACTGTAAGCTCAAAGTAAGGTGTGACCGGCATCTTTTATTACAGATCTCAGAGTGCCTCTCCAGCCTGTGAGGCCTCCTTATATAGAGGGGCTCCAAAGGGATTGTGGGATCCCTTGGGATTCCAGGGGATAAGTCCTCTGGTGGTATTTACAGGTTTACATACAGAACAACACTCCCCCCGCCGCCCCCCTCCCCCCTGCCCAAAGTCAATAGTGTAACTATTTACAATGTGAGTCGATCAGGGGCCTTCTTTTCCCTGGTTGATCATCTCGGTGCAAATGCTGGTTTTGGTAAGTTGTTTGTTGGGCCCTCACTGGGCTGCTGCTCAGCTGGCCTTGCTGGGCTGCTGGATGTGGTGAGTCCTGCTGGGCTGCTGTGGGTGATGGGTTCTGCTTCGTGGTCAACCACTGGGTCGGTTGCCACTTGTGATTGTATTGGAGGGTCGAAAAAGGTGGAGTCTATTGTGGGTTGTTCTGGATAGTCCGTTAATCTGAGTTTGGTTTGGTCCAAGTGTTTCCTGCAGTGAGTCCATTTGAGAGTTTGACCACAAACACCCTACTCCTCTCTTTGGCCAAAACAGTGCCAGGAAGCCACTTGGGACCTTGTCCATAGTGCAACACAAATACAAGATCATTTATCTCAATTTCGCGTGATACATTTGCGTGATCATGATATGTATTCTGATGAAGCTGCCTGCTCTCTACCTGTTCATGTAGATCAGGGTGTACTAACGAGAGCCTTGTCTTAAGTGCCCTTTTCATGAGCAGTTCAGCGGGAGGGACCCCAGTGAGCGACTGGGGTCTTGTGCGGTAACAAAGCAGGACTCGGGATAAGCGAGGCTGAAGTGAGCCTTCAGTTACCATTTTCAAGCTCTGCTTAATTGTTTGAACTGCTCATTCTGCCTGACCGTTGGACGCTAGTTTAAATGGGGCAGATGTGACATGTTTGATCCCATTGCGGGTCACGAACTCCTTGAACTTGGCACTGGTAAAGCACGGCCCATTGTCACTTACAAGGACATCAGGCAGGCTGTGCGTGGCAAACATGGCCCATAGGCCTTCAATGGTGGCAGCGGACGTGCTTGCCGACATTATCACACATTCAATCTATTTGGAGTACGCATCTACAAACACTAAGAACATTTTTCCCAAGAATGGGCCTGCATAGTCGACATGGATCCTGGGACACGGTTTGGAGGGCCAGGACCGTAAACGTAGTGAAGCCTCTCTGGGTGCATTGCTTAACTGTGAACATGTATTATATTTGTGCACGCAGGACTCTTAAGTCTGCATCAATACCAGGCCACCATTCGTGGGATCTGGATATTTCTTTCATCATTACAATGCCTGGGTGGGCGCTGTGGAGGTCACTAATGAAAGTGTCCCTGCCCTTTTTTGGCACCACTACCCGATTACCCCACAAAAGGCAGTCTGCCTGTATAGACATTTCATCTTTGCGCCGCTGGTACGGCTTTATTTGTTCCTGCATCTCTAATGGGACACTAGACCAACGCCCATGAAGCACACAGTTTTTTAATAAGGACAGTAAGGGGTCCTGGCTCGTCCAGGTTCTAATCTGTCAGGCGGTAACAGGTGATGCTTCCATTACCATGACTAAATCTGCAGGCTGTGCCATCTCCACCCCTGTGGTGGGCAATGGCAGCCTACTGAGAGCATTGGCACAGTTTTCTGTGCTTGGCCTGTGGCGGATGGCATAGTTGTATGCGGACAACGTGAGCGCCCATCTCTGGATGTGGGCCGATGCATTCGTATTTATCCCCTTGCTTTCAGAAAAGAGGGATATAAGCGGCTTATGGTCGGTTTCCAATTCAAATTTGAGCCCGAACAGATATTGATGTATTTTCTTTACCCTATAACCACACGCTAACGCTTCTTTTTTGATCATGCTGTAGGCCCTCCCGGCCTTAGACAGACTTCTGGATGCATAAGCAACCGGTTGCAATTTCCCAAATTCATTAGCTTGTTGCAGTATACACCCGACCCTGTACGACAACACATCACATGCTAGTACCAAATGCTTACATGGATCGTACAACACAAACAATTTGTTTGAACATAACAGCTTCCTCGCTTTCTCAAAGGCATTTCCTTGGCTTTTACCCCATACCCATTCATCTTCTTTACGCAGTAAAGCATGCAGGAATTCTAACAATGTGCCAAGATCCAGTAAGAAGTTACCAAAATAGTTAAGGAGTCCTAGAAACGACCGCAGCTCCATCATGCTTTGTGGTCTTGGTGCATTCTTGATTGCCTCCGTCTTTGAATCAGTGAGCCTGATGCCGTCCGCCGCGATTCTTCTCCCCAGGGACTCCACTTTAGGCGCCAGGAAAACGCACTTCGAGCGTTTCAACCTGAGACCTACGCGATTAAGTCGATTAAAAACCTCCTCCAGGTTCTGCAGATGCTCGATGGTGTCCCGACCTGTAACCAAGATGTTGTCCTGGAAGACCATGGTGCGCAGGGCCGACTTCAGCAAGCTTTCCATGTTCCTCTGGAATATCACTGTGGCCGATTGAATCACACACGGGCATCTGTTGTAAATAGAAACATAGAAACATAGAAAATAGGTGCAGGAGCAGGCCATTCAGCCCTTCTAGCCTGCACCGCCATTCAATGAGTTCATGGCTGAACATGAAACTTCAGTACCCCCTTCCTGCTTTCTCGCCATAACCCTTGATCCCCCGAGTAGTAAGGACTTCATCTAACTCCCTTTTGAATATATTTAGTGAATTGGCCTCAACTACTTTCTGTGGTAGAGAATTCCACAGGTTCACCACTCTCTGGGTGAAGAAGTTTCTCCTCATCTCGGTCCTAAATGGCTTACCCCTTATCCTCAGACTGTGACCCCTGGTTCTGGACTTCCCCAACATTGGGAACATTCTTTCTGCATCTAACCTGGCTAAACCCGTCAGAATTTTAAACGTTTCTATGAGGTCCCCTCTCATTCTTCTGAACTCCAGTGAATACAAGCCCAGTTGATCCAATCTTTCTTGATAGGTCAGTCCCGCCATCCCGGGAATCAGTCTGGTGAACCTTCGCTGCACTCCCTCAATAGCAAGAATGTCCTTCCTCAAGTTAGGAGACCAAAACTGTACACAATACTCCAGGTGTGGCCTCACCAAGGCCCTGTACAACTGTAGCAACACCTCCCTGCCCCTGTATTCAAATCCCCTCGCTATGAAGGCCAACATGCCATTTGCTTTCTTAACCGCCTGCTGTACCTGCATGCTAACCTTCAATGACTGATGTACCATGACACCCAGGTCTCGTTGCACCTTCCCTTTTCCTAATCTGTCACCATTCAGATAATAGTCTGTCTCTCTGTTTTTACCACCAAAGTGGATAACCTCACATTTATCCACATTATACTTCATCTGCCATGCATTTGCCCACTCACCTAACCTATCCAAGTCACTCTGCAGCCTAATAGCATCCTCCTCGCAGCTCACACTGCCACCCAACTTAGTATCATCCGCAAATTTGGAGATACTGCATTTAATCCCCTCGTCTAAATCATTAATGTACAATGTAAACAGCTGGGGCCCCAGCACAGAACCTTGCGGCACTCCACTAGTCACTGCCTGCCATTCTGAAAAGTACCCGTTTACTCCTACTCTTTGCTTCCTGTCTGACAACCAGTTCTCAATCCACGTCAACACACTACCCCCAATCCCATGTGCTTTAACTTTGCACATTAATCTCTTGTCTGGGACCTTGTCGAAAGCCTTCTGAAAGTCCAAATATACCACATCAACTGGTTCTCCTTTGTCCACTTTACTGGAAACATCCTCAAAAAATTCCAGAAGATTTGTCAAGCATGATTTCCCTTTCACAAATCCATGCTGACTTGGACCTATCATGTCACCATTTTCCAGATGCACTGCTATGACATCCTTAATAATTGATTCCATCATTTTACCCACTACTGAGGTCAGGCTGACCGGTCTATAATTCCCTGTTTTCTCTCTCCCTCCTTTTTTAAAAAGTGGGGTTACATTGGCTACCCTCCACTCCATAGGAACTGATCCAGAGTCAATGGAATGTTGGAAAATGACTGTCAATGCATCCGCTATTTCCAAGGCCACCTCCTTAAGTACTCTAGGATGCAGTCCATCAGGTCCTGGGGATTTATCGGCCTTCAATCCCATCAATTTCCCCAACACAATTTCCCGACTAATAAAGATTTCCCTCAGTTCCCCCTCCTTACTAGACCCTCTGACCCCTTTTATATCCGGAAGGTTGTTTGTATCCTCCTTAGTGAATACCGAACCAAAGTACTTGTTCAATTGGTCTGCCATTTCTTTGTTCCCCGTTATGACTTCCCCTGATTCTGACTGCAGGGGACCTACGTTTGTCTTCACCAACCTTTTTCTCTTTACATACCTATAGAAACTTTTGCAATCCGCCTTAATGTTCCCTGCAAGCTTCTTCTCGTACTCCATTTTCCCTGCCCTAATCAAACCCTTTGTCCTCCTCTGCTGAGTTCTAAATTTCTCCCAGTCCCCAGGTTCGCTGCTATTTCTGGCCAATTTGTATGCCACTTCCTTGGCTTTAATACTATCCCTGATTTCCCTTGATAGCCACGGTTGAGCCACCTTCCCTTTTTTATTTTTACGCCAGACAGGAATGTATAATTGTTGTAATTCATCCATGCGGTCTCTAAATGTCTGCCATTGCCCATCCACAGTCAACCCCCTAAGTATCATTCGCCAATCTATCCTAGCCAATTCACGCCTCATACCTTCAAAGTTACCCTTCTTTAAGTTCTGGACCATGGTCTCTGAAATTACTGTTTCATTCTCCATCCTAATGCAGAATTCCACCATATTATGGTCACTCTTCCCCAAGGGGCCTCGCACAATGAGATTGCTAATTAATCCTCTCTCATTACACAACACCCAGTCTAAGATGGCCTCCCCCCTAGTTGGTTCCTCAACATATTGGTCTAGAAAACCATCCCTTATGCACTCCAGGAAATCCTCCTCCACCGTATTGCTTCCAGTTTGGCTAGCCCAATCTATGTGCATATTAAAGTCACCCATTATAACTGCTACACCTTTATTGCATGCACCCCTAATTTCCTGTTTGATGCCCTCCCCAACATCCCTATTACTGTTTGGAGGTCTGTACACAACTCCTACTAACGTTTTTTGCCCTTTGGTGTTCTGCAGCTCTACCCATACAGATTCCACATCATCCAAGCTAATGTCTTTCCTAACTATTGCATTAATCTCCTCTTTAACCAGCAATGCTACCCCACCTCCTTTTCCTTTTATTCTATCCTTCCTGAATGTTGAATACCCCTGAATGTTGAGTTCCCAGCCCTGATCATCCTGGAGCCACGTCTCCGTAATCCCAATCACATCATAATGAAGAGACCTTTGTGCATGTTGATGCAGGTGAGTCCTTTCAATGATTCCTCCAGCTCCTGCATCATGTAGGCCGAGGTCAAGTCCAGCTTCGTGAATGTTTTCCCTCCTGCCAGCGTCGCAAATAGGTCATCTGCCTTCGGTAGCAGGTATTGATCCTGCAGTGAGAAACAATTGATAGTTATTTTGTAATCACCACAAATTTTGATGGTGCCGTCTCCCTTGAGGACTGAAACAATTGGACTGGCCCACTCATTGAATTTGATCGGCGAAATGATCCCCTCACGTTGCAGCCTGTCCAGCTCGATCTCCACCCTCTCTCTCATCATGTAAGGTACCGCTCTCGCCTTGTGATGGATGGGTCGCGCCCCCGGAATCAAATGGATTTGCACTTTTGCTACTTGGAACTTCCCGATGACTGGTTTGAACACGGAGGGGAACTTGTTTAGGACCTGGGCACATGAGGTGTTGTCGACGGACGAAAGCGCTCGGACGTCGTCCCAGTTCCAGCGTATCTTTCCCAGCCAGCTCCTGCTGAACAGCGTGGGGCCATCGCCCGGTACCCCCCAGAGTGGTAACTCATGCACCGCTCCATCGTAGGGGACCTTTACAGCAGCACTGCCAATTATGGGAAACAGTTTCTTTGTGTACGTTATCAGTTTAGTATGAATGGGAGTCAGGACTGGCCTTGAGGCCTTGCTGCACCACAATTTATCGAATGTATTTTTGCTCATTATGGACTGGATTGCCCCTGTTTCCAGCTCCATGGACACCGGGAGTCCATTTAATTCAACCTTCAGCATTATCGGGGGACACTTTATGGTAAATGTGTGCACCCCATATACCTCTGCCTCCTCGGTCTGAGGCTCTGGTTCGTCGTGATCCACCGTGGATCTGTCCTCCTCTGCAACATGGGGGTTTGCAGGATTAGCAGGGTTTGCAGCTCGCCTGCACATACGTTGGAGGTGTCCCATTGTTCCACTGCCCTTGCAAATGTATCCTTTGAAGCGGCATGAATGGAAATGATGATCACCCCCACAGCGCCAACAAGGTGTTAATGGCCTTGTATTCACCACCCTTGATGGTGGACTCTATGAGTCATCTGTGGACATGCAGCTGCAGGCGTGTAAGTCCTGCCATGTACATTTTGATTCAAAAACAATGTTACTTTGTTCACAGAACTTGCAGCAGCACTCTTGTGCTGAGAAGTTTGTTTGGTATTGTCACTGGTGGCGATAAACGGCAGGGCTATCGCTATGGCTTTACTCAAGGAAGGGGTCTAAAGTTTGCGAAGTATTACTTCATGGCCAATGACAAGTACAAAGAAGTCACTGAGCATGTGCTCCAAGTGTCCTTCAAATTCGCAATGTCCTGCAAGGCGCCTTAGCTTGGCGATGTTGCTCGCCACTTCCCTGCCTTCAGATCTCTTATACGTGTAGAACCGATACCTAATCATCAGAACGCTTCCCTTCGGGATTAGATGCTCCCGGACCAGTGTGGACAAGTCATCGTATGACTTGTCTGTGGGTTTCGCTGGAGCGAGCAGATTTTTCATGAGGCCATACGTTGGTGCCCCGCAAACGATGAGGATCGCCCTTCATTTGGCAGTGTTCGCTTTTCCTTCCAGCTCGTTGGCCATGAAGTATTGGTCGAGTCGCTCCATGAAGGTTTCCCAATCATCTCCCTCTGAAAATTTCTCCAGGATGCCCACGGTTCTCTGCATTGTTGCGGTGGGGTTCGTCGTTTGTATCTTGTCGCCAGTTGTTGTGTCTTGGATAAAGAGTCAGACTAGATACTGCAAGCTCAAAGTAAGGTGTGACCGTACTCCTTTATTACAGATCTCAGAATGCCTCTCCAGCCTGTGAGGCCTCCTTACATACAGGTGCTCCCAAGGGATTGTGGGATCCCTTGGGACTCCAGAGGCTAAGCCCTCTGGTGGTTAGACATGGTATTTACAGGTTTACATACATAACAGGTGTGATGCCAGAGGACTGGATGACTGTTAATGTTGTACCTTTGTTTAAAAAGGGAGCAAGGGATAGACCTAGTAAGTACAGGCTAGTCAGCCTAACTTCGGTGGTGAGAAAATTATTGGAAAAAATTCTGAGGGACAGGATAAATCTTCATTTAGAAAGACACGGATTAATCAAGGACAGCCAGCATGGATTTGTTAAGCGAAGGTCGTGTCTGACAAACTTTATTGAATTTTGTAAGGAGGTAACAAGGAGGGTCGATGAGGGTAGTGCATTTGATGTAGTGTGTATGGATTTTGATATGGTCTCACATGGCAGACTGGTCACGAAAGTAAAAGCCCATGGGATCCAGGGCAAAGTGGCAAATTGGATCCAAAATTGGCTCAGAGGCAGGAAGCAAAGGGTAATGGTTGATGGGTGGTTTTGTAAACAGCAGGCTGTTTCCAGTGGGGTTCCGCAGGGCTCAGTACTAGGTCCCTTGCCTTTTGTGGTATATATCAATGATTTAGACTTGAATGTAGGGGGTATGATTAAGAAGTTTGCAGATGATATTGGCTCTGAAATTTCGGCCTCCCCGGGTCCGTACATAATGTGTACGGACCCGGGAAGGCATCGGAAATGCCAGTTTTCAGCGCGCAGTGGCATGCACTGAAAATCGGCTTTTCCGATCTGTCAAATTTCTGGCTTGACAGATGGCCGCATTTCAGGAGCGAGGACATTTCCACAGCAGAGATTGGGCTATTTGCCCATCTCTTGCCCCGTGAATATCCTTAAAACTCTTGCGCCTGGTAAAAGCATGTGCATAGCCTACTTTTACCAGTGTAAGAGTTTAAAAACGTATCAAAAACATATTAAAATAAAATTTAAAAATATATATTTATGTTAAAAACCCTGCCCACTCAGGTAATTTTATTTTAAACCATAATTAAAACTGTTTTAAAAAATCGGCAAATATATATTCTTTTCACAAACATTTCTATCAATTTTAATTTCTGTAATGTATTTATGTGAGGTGTTTTTTTAAATGTTTAATGTAGTGTTTGGATTCATGAGGATGTTGCCTGGACTGGAGGATTTTAGCTATGAGGAAAGATTGGATAGGCTGGGTTTTTTTCTTTGGAACAGAGGCGGCTGAGGGGAGATCTTATTCAGGTGTATAAAATTATGAGGGGCCTAGATAGAGTGAATAGTAAGGACCTATTTCCCTAAGCAGAGGGGGCGAACAACCAGGGGTAATAGATTTAAAGTAATTGGTAGGAGGTTTAGAGGAGATATGAGGGGAAATTTCTTCACCCAGAGGGTGTGGGGGTCTGGCACTCATTGCCTGACAGGATGGTAGAGGCAGACACCCTCACCACATTTAAAAAGTACTTGGATATGCAAGTGTCATAATCTACGGCTACGGTCCCAGAGCTGGAAAGTGGGACTAGGCTGGATAGCTCCTTATCGGGGACAGGATGGGGCGAAATGGCTTCCTTCCATGCTATAAATTTCTATGATTCACTGGACAGAAGTTGGGCAAATAGCCCAACTCTCCGCCCGCGGAGGCCCATTTCCTTCAGATTCATACTGTGTGTCAAGAGAATTCTTAACAGATCGCAAGTTCCGGGTTTCAGCGCATGCGCAATGTATGCAGAAACCCAGAACTTATGGGGCCCCTACGGCCACTTGTGCATCCATAGGCGCCGCAAATTCAGCCCCAATGTTTAGAACTCTTGGCTATAGGGACTCTTTTGATTCTGAACCTCTACAAGTAACTCTACTAAGAAACTATAAATTCAATCATACTGAGCAGTTTTTCTTGCGTTTATTCACACTTCATGCAATGTGGGCCCACAAAACACAACTCGGCTTTTCAGCAGATGCATTCATTGTTTCCTTATGAACAGGGCAGAAAGAGCAGTTTATAGGGTTCTCGGCAGCAGGTTCATTTGAAGGAGGAGGGAATGAATTGACGAGTAGATAGTCTGTCACTTGCAAAAAATATTTTTTTTAATTAAATCAGATAGTGTCTCATGTTGTAGGACATTCTGCTACTGAGGGCAAGAACAAGAAAAATTATTAATTTCTGAGAGATGAAGGAAGTAACGGAAAGAAAAACGGAAAAGAAAAGGAATAAAGACCAGGAAACAGGCAGAGCGTGACAGTAACAGAAATAAAGAAGCAAAGAACATAGAAATTGCAGTTGGAGGTTTACCGCGGGCGGATGCCTCCGACCCGAAAAATATCTGCAGATTGGAAAACTGCAAATGTAACGCCCCTATTTAAAAAAGGAGGCAGACAAAAAGCAGGAAACTATAGACCAGTTAGCCTAACATCTGTGGTTGGGAAAATTTTGGAGTCCATTAATAAAGAAGCAGTAGCAGGACATTTGGAAAATCAAAATTCGGTCAGGCAGAATCAGCATGGATTTATGAAGGGGAAGTCATGTTTGACAAATTTGCTGGAGTTCTTTGAGGATGTAACGAACAGGGTGAATAAAGGGGAACCAGTGGATGTGGTGTATTTGGACTTCCAGAAGGCATTTGACAAGACTCCACAAAAAAGGTTACTGCACAAGATAAAAGTTCACGGGATTGAGCGTAATATATTAGCATAGATAGAGGATTGGCTAACTAACAGAAAACAGAGAGTTGAGATAAATGGTTCATTCTCTGGTTGGCAACCGGTAACTAGTGGGGTGCCGCAGGGATCAGTGCTGGGACCCCAACTTTTTACAATCTATATTAGCGACTTGGAAGAAAGGACTAAGTGTAACGTAGCCAAGTTTGCTGATGATACAAAGATGGGAGGAAAAGCAATGTGTGAGGAGGACACAAAAAATCTGCAAAAGGACATAGACAGGCTAAGTGAGTGGGCAAAAATTTGGCAGATGGAGTATAATGTTGGAAAGTGTGAGGTCATGCACTTTGACAGAAAAACTCAAAGAGCAAGTTATTATTTAAATGGAGAAAGATTGCAAAGTGCCGCAGTACAGTGGGACCTGGGGGTACTTGTGCATGAAACACAAAAGGATAGTATGCAGGTACAGCAAGTGATCAGGAAGGCCAATGGTATCTTGGCCTTTATTGCGAAGGGGATGGAACATAAAAGCAGGGAAGTCTTGCAGCAGCTATATAAAGTATTGTTGAGGCCACACCTGGGATACTGCATGCAGTTTTGGATTCCATATTTAAGAAAGGATATACATGCTTTGGAGGCAGTTCAGAGAAGGTTCACTCGGTTGATTCCGGGGATGAGGGGGTTGACTTATAAGGAAAGGTTGAGTAGGTTGGGCCTTTTCTCATTGGAATTCAGAAGAATGAGAGGTGATCTTATCGAAACCTATAAGATTATGAGGGGGCTTGACAAGGTGGATGCAGAGAGGACGTTTCCACTGATAGGGGAGACTAGAACTAGAGGGCATGATCTTAGAATAAGGGGCCGCCCATTTAAAATAGAGATGTGGAGAAATTTCTTCTCTCATAGGGTTGTAAATCTGTGGAATTCGCTGCCTCAGAGAGCTGTGGAAGCAAGGACATTGAATAAATTTAAGACGGAAATAGACAGTTTCTTAAACGATAAGGGGATAAGGGGTTATGGGGAGCGGGTGGGGAAATGGAGCTGAATCCATGATCAGATCAGCCATGATCTTATTGAATGGCAGAGCAGGCTCGAGGGTCCGTATGGCCTACTCCTGTTCCTATTTCTTATGTTCTTATGTTCTTATGTACATGGTGGTCTGGGAGGTTCGGAGACTACGAAGGCCTGCGTAGAGGCCCACGTATCCCAAGGACGCAGGCATTTCGCACGCGTCCCTGGGATCACATGGGCCAGCCCAACCAAAATAGGGGTATTACCATTCATATATACGAAATCACCATAAGTATGAAATGGATATACCTCAAAAAATACACAAACACTTAAAATAATTTTTTTTTAAAACATCACATATTTAAAATGAATCAAAATGGAATTTAATTAATTATTTAAAACATAGAAAAATAGAAAATAGCTGCAGGAGTAGGCCATTCGGCCCTTCGAGCCTGCACCACCATTCAATATGATCATGGCTGATCACGCAACTTCAGTACCCCATTCCTGCTTTCTCTCCATACCCCTTGATGCCTTTAGCCGTAAGGGCCACATGTAACTCCCTTTTGAATATATCTAACGAACTGGCCTCAACAACTTTCTGTGGTCGAGAATTCCACAGGTTCACAATGCTCCGAGTGAAGAAGTTTCTCCTCATCTCGGTCCTAACAATTAAATTTTTTGAAAAATAAATTTACCTATTTTAAAGAGTCTAAAAATAAACTTACCTTATTTTGCAGATTTTTAAATATTTAAATTATTGAAAAATAATATTTTTTTTGTCCTTTAAAAGTCTTGCGCTGATAAAACAAAAACAGGCCTGATGCCTGCTTTTATCAGTTGTAAGAATTTCATGGGCATTCGCTGGGCAAAGGTTGGGCAAATAGTCCAGTTCTCCATCTGCGGAGGCCCCTTTCTTCCAGATGCGTGCGATCTGTCAAGAGGTTTCTTGACAGATCACAAGTTCCGGGTTTAGGCGCATGCACAGTGCATGCCTAATCCCGCAACTTGCACGGCCCCTACAGGCGCCTGCACACCTCGTGTGCACCCTTAGGGACCGTGAATCTAGCCCCATTATCATGCAAGAAAGAACATGAAAGAAATAAATAATTAAACCAATGTTGTTTATATACTTTTGGTACAGAGCAAATTCATTTATACTAATAAACTTCATATTTTCAGTGTTGAAGTCTTCAAACTATATTTAAATTATTAACCCTGTCTTTAACTCAGGATAGCAGACATGCAGGCGGAGGCAGAGGAGGACAGCAAACCATCCCAACCTGGGCAGCGTGAGGCCTGATAGATTTGAACTCCTGGGCATCATCTGCATCGGCCTCGCCAGTCTCCCGCCCAAAACCGGCAGCAGGAACGGATGTTGGGTAACAGGAGGCTGCCACCGGGAATCTTAAGGAACAGTCCCTCGCACTCAGGCAAGTGGTTGGGAGGGGGTTCCGGGGGTGCATTTCGATGAGCCGCCTTCTTGACAACTGAGTTTCCAAGCCATTTCAGAGGGGCAGTTAAGAGTCAACCACATTGCTGTGGGTCTGGAGTCACATATAGGCCAGACTGGTAAGGACAGCAGGGTTCCTTCCCTAAATGACATTAGTGAACCAAATGGGTTTTTAAGATAATCTGGTAGTTTTATGGTCTGATACTAGCTTTTTTTTTTTAAACTTCCAGATTTATTTAATTAACTGAATTTAAATTTCACAGCTGCCGTGGTAGGATTTGAACCCAAGTCTCTGGCTCATTAGTTCAGGCCTTGAGATTACTAGTCCAGTCACAATCACTATGCTACTGTTCCCTTAGGTTGGGGGGGATGAAGAGGGTAGAAAGCCAGGAGCTGGGGAGGTCTAAACATTTCTTGTGGGGCCTGGATGAGCACTCCTGTACCTCCTGGCCCCACAAATAAAGTAAAAAAAAAAGGAAAAGCAATTACCTGTTTTGTCCTCTTCTCCCATTCATGCTAGATTGGTGTGGCGGGGAAGCCACAATGGCGTTCCTGTGCAGGACTCCAGTTAAAATTGTAGTCTGGACCCTGATAATGTAATCGGAGACCAATCTGCATATTTGAAGAAGGAACCCGCCGGCTTTCAGTGGGTGTCCCTCTCATCTGCTCAGAAGAACAAGTTAAACCCGTGGGAAGTCAGCGGAACCTCGACGGTTAAGTCTCACAGGTAATTTTAACTGCCTGCTCAGTCCCCACACAGTTTCAGTCCTCACCTGTATCTGCAAATCACTGGTGGCATTTAAATGAAGCCCAAACCAAAAGTAGTTCAGACCTCCCAATGCTAGTTTTGGGCAAGCAGCACGGCTGGTCAACCGACTTCATGCCTGTTTCAGATAGCAGTCAAAGATCAGCCCCGCTGTCTTCTCTTCAAAATCTCCACATGAAACTCACGGATTTGAAAAGGGAAGACTAATAAATAACTCTGAAATGATGACCAGGAATTCATGAATTGAAATAACTGTTAATTAAATGTGTATTTGAAAAATCAGACAGAATGTTTGTATCTGAATTGAATGGCTTAGCTCCTCCCTCCAGTAAACTGCCTGGCAACCAACTGAACAGTTGTCAGAACAATGTATCAAGTTAACCTGGGGCATTATTTCTGTGAGCAAAATTGTTTTTTAAACCTTTATGTACATGAAAGAATTGAAGCCAATACCGTTAAAATCTTAGATTAAAATGCTTAATTTTTGCTACTGTATCTTTCTAATATAAATCTGATGTAGAAAAATATGGTGCATATTAAAAGCTAATTTTTGATAATCGGAGTAAATAAATAATATGCTAATGACTATAGTGATGGAATGAAAGGGCATTTGGCTCATCAGTGTCACGCTTTCTACAGACCATGTACAATCTTCTTTATCAAGGACTGATGAAAGGTCATCGACCTAAAACGTTAACTCTGTTTCTCTCTCTACAGATGCTGCCTGACATACTGAGTATTTCCAGCATTTTCTGTTTTTATTTTATCAAGGTCTCTTGTCTATCCATTTAATCTTTTGAAAGAATGTTCTACATAAAAACTCACAAAACTCCAAAGGTAATCAAGCAAAACTCTAAAATATACATCCATCCTTCGAGCTCTGCCAGCACTGAAATTATTAATATATCGAAGACTGCTTTTTGGTTGAAATTAGCTCCAATATTTTAGCACTGTGCAGCAGCAGCTAATTTCAGAATGTTACAAACTGTTAATTTTCACATTATACTTCATTAAGACTAGGGGCTAGAACCTCCACTTTTGTGCTTATCGTCCAAAAATGGGTGTTATTTCTGGTGTAGGCGGTAAAAAAGGGTTTTCATAATGCCGGCTTCTCGCCCATTCTCAAAACACCTAGTTTACATTTTTGAAAATGGGTGTTACCGCGAGCAATATCAAATGGGCGGTAGCGTAAAAATTTTTTAACCTTCTGCCGTAAAGTGTGGCTGTCCTTAGCAACAGCATGTCAATGCTCGATTCCCGTGATTCTGGAGGTCAAGGGTCACCATGACATGCGCAGAAGAGGAGACAGAGAGAGAGGGAACTCAGAGGGACTGAAGGCGTGGCTAGGTGTGGTGTGGCTGCTTTAGGAGGAAGGAGAGCGACTTTAGAGCTTCACAGCAAGTAGGCAAACAAAAATTAGCTGTTACCAGCCACATATTTGATCGAATTTGCCTTATAATGGAGGGAGAGGAGGAAGCATCACAGCACGCTGTGGAGACTGGTGCTGGAGAGAGCAGTGAGGTGGGAGATGACCACATTGGAGGCCGTAAAAGAGCCAGGAAATTCTCGGACGAGGCAAATGCCTCCCTCATGCAGGAGGTCGAGTTATGTTGGGGTGATTTGACACAGGGAGAGTGTGGGAAGTCCACCCCAAAGGCCTACCAGAGGATATGGACCGAGATAGCAGGGGTGGTCTCGTCAGCGACCAACGAGGTGCGTGAAGGCAATCAATGCCGCAAACGATAGAACGACCTTGTCAGATCGGCAAGAGTAAGTATTACATTGATTTACATGTACTTATGTATTTATATAATTTGATTTGTAATAGTCATGAGTGACTATCAGCAGATGTGAGGTCTTGCACTTTTACCGGGAATGTTTTACTCAAAGCCTGCGGTCACGGTGTACGTCTTTAGGTAAAGAATGATAATTTTCATATTAATCATGATTACATCTGTCAGTTATGTGTTGTATCTGTCATGTATCTCACACTACTGTACATAACTGTATCTTACCATGCTATACATGACTGTCACCAGAGATGACCTGTAACCACAAGCTTACCTTACCACCAGGGGTGCACTTGCAGGAGACACTGGATACCTGTCCCAGACAGGTCTCAGGCAAGTGTGGCATTCGAGAGCTGTGTAATAAAAGTGCAGGTCCTGAGTGACCTTGACTTCAGTATGTGCCTCGTGTGAATCTGTACTGCAGGGACAGGACTTTACAGTATCAGTCTCTGTGACAGTACCGAGCAATGATTTCACGCAATGATCTCATGCCATGTCGTCCTGTCACCTTTTACAGAAGAAGCTATCGACGATCAGGTCCATGCAGAAGCAAACGGGTGGGTGGGCCACCAGTCCCCGGCGACATCACTGCTATGGAAGAACGGGTGCTCGCACTCGTGGGGAAGCACACCCGGACAGCCACGGATGCATCAGCAGACCCTGAAGTAAAGCCACGTGAGTAAAGCTGACACCATTGTGTGATCTAAAGTCAATAGATGCCACACCCACTCATATCCGAACAATCATATATGATAGATGATTTCTAAAAGTGTCATAGAAATAATGCTGGCCTAATGAAAATCATTGCAATGCACAATGTGTTGATGGTCATGAAATGTGATGTCTGCGATGATTTTAAGAGCAGTGGTGCTTTTGTCGTGCATGTGCTGTGTGTATCGCTGCACTCACCTTGTCACCCTAGTATCCCCTTCGCCTTTAATAACCTCATTTGTGTCTTGCAACTCAGCCAGCAGCACGGTCCCAGGCAAGGCCACAGAGGCCAGAAGGTGGGGGCACAGGGCAGGAGTCGGTGGACAATCCGACTACAGCTGTTGCTGAGGAGCTCCGATTGTCGCCCATCAATCCGCTGGGTCTCGATGGATGAGAGCGCGGACTTCGAAGAACCTGCATCGCCACGCTCCAGAAGCCATTCCACCCCAAGGCCATCTAGTGGTCCTCCAGTCATTCCCACCTCCACTCTGGAGGTGCCAGCCCCAAGCACCTCTCCACAGGTCACCCCATTTGTCCCCAGGATGGCGCCAACCTTGCGGAGACCTCGTGGACGTGGCAGATCTGTTCCACGAGCGCGACATGACAGCGGAGAGATGGTACAGTTGTCCAGGAGGACTATAGACATTGGTGACCAGCTCATTGAAGCATTGGGGGGCATATCCCGACACCTGGCCACCATGACCACGTACATTCCACGCATGGCGGAGGTCCTGGATGCGATAGCCAGGAACACTACTGCCACAGGCCTCCCACTGTTCCCCGAGGGCAGCACTCCATCCCTAGGTTCCGCACCACTTCTGCGAACGACAGATGAGAGCAAGGACTGTTGTGTCTTGGATAAGGAGTCAGACTAGATATTTCAAGCTCAAAGTAAGTGTGACCGTAGTCCTTTATTACAGATCTCAGTGTGTCTCTCCAGCCTGTGAGGCCTCCTTATATACAGGTGCTCCCAAGGGATTGTGGGATCCCTTGGGACTCCAGGGGATAAGCCCTCTGGTGGTTAGACATGGTAATTACAGGATTACATACATAACAAGGACCAAGAGCCTGCTTCTGCCTCAGAGAATGTTGCCCCCCCGGCAACCCCCGCTCCCGTACCCATGCAACCACCGCATCTGCTTTCATACCCCCCAATGAGGCATCGCCTAAGGAACTCCTCGGCCAGGCACCATGGAGCGAGGAGGGGAAGGGGTAGAGATGGGGAGAAGAAGGAGAGGGGGGAAGGAAAGTGAGGTGCATTTGCGCAGGTGACGGCTGTGTTATATCTCCATCTGGGTGTATCCAATTTGTTGCAATGTATGGGGGCTGAGGACCATGCTCCTGCTTTGCCTTTGTATTCTGTGTTGCTAGACATGTTGAACATGTGATTTTTGTCAATGGTGGAAAAAGTGGGGTGTGGGTGAGGGTTGGGTGTTATTGGCTGTGATACTTATGATTTCATACCAATGTTGGTATTAAACTTTTGTTATTTAACATAACCTTGTTGCACATTGTCTCAGATAGCTGAACTGTTACACACTGGTGATTCCTTACCATGAAAGGGTTAAATACAACTTAACATCAATCAACGTAAACTTTAACTGGCACCAAGATGATGGGCACCATTGATGTCTGAGCTGCACACATGCAGCAGTGTGTCAGTGTTGTCACTCACATCAGCGCTCTTTCAGGCAAATCTTTCCGATAGCAGCTCCTCACGTAAGAGTGGGATTTAACAAATGCCAGCCACACCGCTGGCGTTCGTTCCAGTTAGTTCCATTTTTTGTGGCCGTTTTTTTGAGCGAACGATATTGTGGGTGATATGTGTGCGAGGTGGTGAAATTGACGATGGGCGATCTCCATGGCCGCTAGTTTGGGTAAATATGCTCTTTACGACAAAAAACAGTGGGCGGGTGTTCATATTGAATCTCAACGTTAATTCCATGCGGAAAGTAACGCTGGGCAATATTATGGGTGTTGATTCCGCCAAAAAAAAGTGGGCGGGCAGTTATATTTTTTTCCCGGCATTGAGCCCATTAGGAAAATAACGCTCAGCGATAAGTCTCCTAAAAAAGCCCGTCAGTTTCCATTTTGTGCCAAAATAGGCGATATATAGGCGTTATACGTCATTTCAGTGGTAAAATGGGCATTAAGTGGGCGTTAAGCATGCAAAAAAACGTGGAGGTTCTAGCCCTAGGTCACTTACAAATTCTGTCATCGCTATTACAAATTTTAAAACAAATTGGGATTTTTTTTTAATAAAGGTCCATGCATAAACTTTTTTAAACCAAGTATTGTAATTTTATTTACATTTTATCAAATTTCTACTGCAATGTGATGGTGTATGAATGCACTGCACCAGAGTGATAAAATGTAGATGATTGTGACTTTGGCCTGGATTTTCCCATTACCGACCCATTATCGTGCGATAGACTGCGGGAAACCAGAAAGTCCGGATTACCCGGCACGCTGTGGACATGTGACCCAATGGGCAGCCAGCCTGACTGACGGGCGGGGAACGCTGGCTGGACAGGACCCTGCAGCAACAGACAGGTGCTGGGTCCAAGGGGGTGGGGGATCCAAGCCCAGGGAATGAAGGGTCCAATCCCCTGTTGTGATCTGATCCCCGACACCGGGACTGAGTTTGATCCCCATAGGAGGGTCGGATCCCTGACCCTGGGGGAGTTACGATTCCCGGGGGGTGGGGAGTTCCGATCCTCAGCCACCTGAAATAAAACACAGGCTTCAGGCCTCAATATCATATTTAAAATGCCAACCCGCTTCCTGGCAGTGGGTTGGCTGCCCACTCCCCTGTCCTGCCTGAGTAATTGTAGAAAGTGGGGGGGGTTGGAGGCGGGCTGGGGTCGGGATTTAGATTTTTTGAACTTTAACTTCCCAACCCACCCCCCACTCCCCACTTCCAACCCACCCATTTTTTCATGTGACAATTCTTCCCGCTGATCTCAACTGTGCCATCAGAACATAAGAACATAAGAAATAGGAGCAGGAGTAGGCGATTTGGCACCTCGAGCCTACTCCGCCATTCATTAAGATCATGGCTGATCTGATCTTGGCCTCAACACCACTTTGCTCCCTGCTCCCCATAAGCCTTGACTCCCCTTTAGTTCAAAAATCTGTCTATCTCCATCTTAACTATATTCAAATACCCAGCATCCTATTACAAGAATTTCAGTAAAGCTGAAAATATAAACAGGTGAAAAACTGCAGACGCTTGGACAAATGGAGTGTATAGTACAATCCCAGGGGCAACAAGCAAGATTACCTATTATTATAGCGAAATATGTCAATCGGCCGACGCTTATGGGCAAAGATTGGCTAAGAATGCTTTGTCTGGATTGGTACAGTGTCTGTAGTACAAAGATGGTTAAGTCTCGGCTAGATACTCTGCTGGAGAAAAATACTAACATGTTTGAGGACTAATCCGAGGGCATCAAGGGATGCAATGCACATATTCGGATTAAGTCAGATGTCAAACCTATTTTTTGTAGAACAAGGCCGATACCATATGCATTAAAATCACAGGTTGAGCAAGAGCTTGATAAGTTGGAGAAAAACTGAGTTTTAGTGAAGACTGATAGGAGTGACTGGGCCACCCCATTAATTGTAGTTCCGAAGGCAGACTAAACAGTACGGCTCTGTGGAGATTATAAAATTATCCTGAATTGAGCAGTTGATGATGAACAGTACCCTTTACTGACATCACAGGACCTCTATGCAGAACTGATGGGAGCCAAAGACTTTACAAAACTGGATCTCTCCCACACCGATGCTCAACTCCACGTTGACAAGAATAGCCAGCAGTATCTGACAGTTAGCACACACAAAGGTTTATATTCACACAATAAGTTGCCCTATGGTATCAAATCCTCACCAAAGATATTTCAGGCTACCATGGATCAGACCTTACAGGGAGTAAATCATTGTGCAATGTGCAAGATGATGTGTTGATAGCCACTGGCACAGAGAAGGAAAACCTGGAAATCTTAGAAGAAGTATTCAGACGGTTCACTGACCATAATCTGATGCTGAAGAGGAGTAAATGTGCATTCATACAGCGTGAGGTGGTTGATCTGGGATTGTGGGTGGATGAAAATGGTCTCCGACCAGTTAAGGAGAAAGTGCAAGCCAATATGATGGCTCCGGAATCGAAAAACATTATTGAATTATGATCCTTTTTAGGCACGGTCCAATAATATGCTCATTTCCTTCCTGGACTAGCAACGGCACTCGTACCACTCCATTATTTATTAAAGAAAGGTTTTCGTTGGATATGGGACATATAGCAACAGAATGTATACGACAAATGCAAGTGACGCTTGAATAGTAGTGCCCTTCTCGTCCATTATAGTCTGACTCGTGAACTAAGACTAGCATGTGATGCCTCTGGGTATAAAGCAGTGATCAGCCATGTTATGAATGATGGGCAGGAATAAATGGTTGCCTTTGCATTGCGTACGCTCAACAAAAGCAAAAAAAATTATGCCCAGATTGGGCAAGAGATTTTGGCAATTATATTTGGTATTAAAAACTTTCTTTTGGGATGCCAATTCACATTAGTAACTGATCACAAACTGTCACTAGCTATCCTAGGTCCAAAGGCAGAAATTCCATCTATGTAAGCTTCCAGGATCCAAAGATGGTCTATTTTACTGTCTCAGTACGATTACAGAATTGACTATCGTACGTTAAAGCAGAATGCAGTGACAGATGCTCTTTCAAGGTTGCCTCATCAAGATTCTGAAATTGGCCGCAAACAGTCAATCTCTATCTAGATATCGTTGATGTGGACTTTCTAGTTATTGCAGAGCACACACTGAAAGATATCATATTACAGCGGGCCTATGAGCACACCCTGCGACGGTGGTTTGAAGATCAGACGCATTTAGATGAGGGGATAACAGACACCATTTTTTTTAAAGACGGACTTACACACAAATTGAAATTCCAGCATCTCTTTAGGTTCCTTTCACTTAACAAATCTAATGTTTTATTTTTCTTGGCACCAAAGCTGAATCTTCCATGTCAGTTTCATTTTCTTTTTTTTATTCTTATCTCAGCAATTTATTATCTAATTCCTTGGTTTTTTTTTCCTTCCTTTGCTGAGATCTCAGATGGGTTAGCATGCAGCTTAGATCTTTTCCACTCCCTCCATGGGTTTAGCATGCGGTTTATCTCTCTCTATCTCCCACTCACTCTCCTGCTCTTTATGCTTCTTCTGTTTGTTTCTCAAGTCTCCCCACTTCACACAGAAGTGGGTTGTGTAAGCTAGTTTCTATCCGGCTCCTTTAAGTTTAGTCTTCTTCGCATTCACTTGGGATACTATTTCGTCCAAGCACTTGGAGTAACTACATCCATCCACTTGGATGACTCCGGTGACCTCTTTCTCTGAAAGACTGCTCACGACTTTATCTCTATAATGATGAAACACACCCCTTTACGAGGTTTCCTACCCAGTGGTCCTACCTGGTGCCTTGTGATGACATTATAGACCAAGTCCGTCTCCAACTTGTTTCTCCACAATAACCCTTTTTACAATCCTGCGGGGAAGCCAAATTGTTGGGAATAGCCAAGTTTAAGGCGATCTCTGGTTATTTTAATGATCAGGATCGACTGTAGACCAATCTGGTGGGTATATTGTGTTTAATCAGAGTTTAAGATGGAATCTAACTCATGAGTTGTACAGAAAAAGCATACGACCGTAACAAGTAGTTGATACCGATCCGATCGGACAAACAACTGGCACATGTGAGCAGTTCTCTGGCTTGCAGCCTCTTTCTTTTTATCTAAAGCTTCCTTCAGTAAAGCATGAGATCACTCAAAGAGTTTTCGACCATCCCAACTTTTGTTTCGCTCTCCCCTCACATCGTTTGTGATAACAACCTCGAGGAGGCTACCTTTTATCCTCTTTTTAGGGGTGGGCTTGACATGAGATATTGACAAAACCTTTTGACCTATAGAGGTTTCCCGAAAAACTTAGTGCCAGTAAGACTTCTAATTCTTTGTCTCGATTCTTGTGCCAAAGCCTGCCCTAAAGATTTTGGCCACATGTCTTTCTCTGTTTATGCTTCCCAGGGTTTCTTCCTGTGGAAATCGTTTCATCTCTCTTGTCCCTATTCTCTCAGGTTCAATCCTGAAGCCCAAATAAGAAAACTGCTTGCTTCAGAGTCGTTACCTCCTTTACAACATAGCAACTTGTTTACGTTAACATAGAAACATAGACATAGAAAATAGGTGCAGGAGTAGGCCATTTGGCCCTTTGAACCTGCACCACCATTCAATATGATCATGGCTGATCATGCACTTCAGTATCCCATTCCTGCTTTCTCTCCGTACCCCTTGATCCCTTTAGCCATAAGGGCCACATCTAACTCCCTTTTGAATATATCTAATGAACTGGCCTCAACAACTTTCTGTGGTAGAGAATTCCACATGCTAACAACTCTCACAACTTCCATCCATTCTGTCTTTCTATTACAAATTGTCTTAAATTTACGTAAACAAAGTTAACTTGAAAACAACCGATAATGGTTGTCATAGTGCAGAATGCTATAACATCTCAGGCTCGGCGCTGGGTAGTGCTCTTGATGGTAGGTGATCTGAAGCTTAGTTGGGGACAGGCATTGGGAGGGTTAGTGGCCCACCGGGGTTCAGGGTGGGAGAACAGGGGGGGTCACAGCTATGGTACTCACCTCATGTTGGAGGAGGATAAGAGGCCAGGTTGTCGGTAGGGAAGGAGAGCGCCAGTCGTCACTGAAGGAGGAGGGGAAGCCAGTCGCCGACATAGGAGAGGGGAACCTGGTCATCGTTGAGGAGGAAGTCTGTTGCCATGGAAGGTCCAGCCATCGTCTGGGAGGCCCAGACTAATGTTGTGGAGGAGAGGCCCATCCGCCGCCGCTGGAGGTATTCCAATTGTTGCTGGAGGGGGTGTGGAGGCCCGATAACTAGGCCCATATAGCAGTGACTGGTCTCCAGTCATCTTGGACCCCCTTGCTACTAGATCAAGACCTCGCTCAGCTAAGCCCGTGTGATAGCTGGTGCGCAACGATCACCCCACATTAAAAGAACTCACACACAGTCATCTTACACTCTGTTAACATGAAGTTCGGGATCTGGAACATCAGGACTCTCATAGACAACCCCAACAGCGACAGACCAGAACGCCGCACTGCCATAGTTGCCCGAGAACTTAGACGCTTTGATATCAACATCGCCGCCCTAAGCGAGACCCAGCGGGCAGGAGAAGGCCAGCTCAAGGAACAAGGTGGAGGATACATCTTTTTCTGGAAAGGGAAACCAGAAGAAGAATGCCGCCTCCACGGAATCGGCTTTGTCATCAAAAATGAGCTGGTTGACCACCTCAAAGACTCCCCCTGTGGGGCTAACAACGCCTCACGCTATCCTGGAACCAGTGCGCCACAGTCATCAGTGCGTATGCCCCGACACTCGATGCAACTGATGAGGCCAAAGAGGGTTTTTAAACCAACCTCAAAAAATCCCTGTCCTGCGTCCCTGCGGGTGATAAACTCATCCTCCTCGGTGACTTCAACTCCAGGGTTGGCAAGGACGCAGACCTTTGGGGCTGCATGATTGGCAGAAAGGGGGTAGGGAAAGCTAACTCCAGCGGTACCCTACTCCTGACAAAATGTCTGGAGCACGAACTTGTCATTACCAACACCTTGTTCCGCCAGAGACAAATACAAGGCATCGTGGCAACACCCTCGCTCCAAGCACTGGCATCTGCTTGATTATGTTATCGTCCGAGCCAGGGATCGCAAGGATGTGCGCATCACCCACTCCATGAGGGGAGCTGATGACTGCTGGACGGACCACCACCTAATCCGATCCATCATCGACATCAACATAGCCCCAAAGCGGAGGGGGCAGCAGAAGCAATGCCCCAAAAAATCAATGCCGGAGCACTTAAGGACCCAGCTAAGAGAGTCCTATACAGCCAGCGCCTCACAGCTAATCAGCGTGCCTTGACAACCCCGAGACGCAGAATGCCCACAGCGCTTGGTCTGCCCTCCAGGCCTCCATAACCAGTGCCGGCAAAGAGACTCTCGGTTACTCAACCAGGAAACACCAGGACTGGTTTGATGAGAATGATCAGGAGATCCAAGAGCTAATAGATCGCAAGCGCAGGGCATTTCTGAGCCTTAAACAACAACCCAATGCTGCAGTAGCAAAACAGCATTACAGACGGCTCAAGGCTGAGGTCCAACAAAAAACCTGGGACCTAAAGAACAGGTGGTGGATGAAGAAAGCACAGGAGATACAGCAGCTGGCCAACAACCGTGATGTGCGAGGATTCTTCATCGCAGTCAAGACCACCTACGAGCCCAACACCCAAGGCCCCACCCCACTGCTGACCAAGAACGGGGAAACACTCATCAAGGGCAGTCAAGGCCCGCTGGATGGAGCACTTCGAAGATCTCCTCAATCGAGACTCTGCCTTTGATTCGGGTGTTCTCGACTCCATCCCGCAGCATGCTACCTGCCACCACCTCAGTGAGACCCCAACACTGCATGAGGTAGGAAAAGCCATAAGGCAGCTCAAAAACATCAAGGCTACAAGTGCGGATGGAATCCCTGCTGAGGCATTGAAGTATGGTGGAGAAGCACTGCTGGCGTGAATACACGACCTCACCTCCCTCATCTGGAGGGAGGAGAGCATGCCGGGGGATCTCAGAGATGCAGTAATCGTGACCATCTTTGAAAAAGGGGACAAGTCTGACTGCAGCAACTATAGAGGAATCTCCCTGCTATCAACCACTGGGAAAGTCGTCACTAGAGTCCTCCTCAATCGTCTTCTTCCCGTGGCCGAGGAGCTGCTCCCAGAGTCACAGTGCGGATTTTGTCCGCTACGAGGCACAACGGACATGATTTTTGCAGCGTGACAGCTACAGGAAAAATGCAGGGAACAGCGCCAGCCCTTATACATGGCCTTCTTCGACCTTACAAAGGCGTTTGACATTGCCAACCGCAAGGGTCTATGGAGTGTCCTCCTCCGTTTCGAATGCCCCCAAAAGTTCGTCACCATCCTCCGCCTGCTCCACGACGACATACAAGCCATGATCCTGACCAATGGATCCATCACAGACCCAATCCACATCCGGACCAGGGTCAAACAGGGCTGCGTCATTGCCCCAACACTCTTCTCAATCTTTCTCGCCGCCATGCTCCACCTCACAGTCAACAAGCTCCCCGCTGGAACTAAACTACAGAACCAGTGGGAACCTGTTCAACCTGCGCCGTCTCCAGGCCAGATCCAAGACCGCCCCAACCTCTGTCGTCGAGCTACAGTACGTGGACAATGTCTGCGTATGCGCACATACAGAGGCTGCACTACAGGATATAGTCGAAGTAGTTACTGAGGCATATGAAAGCATGGGCCTTACACTAAACATCCGTAAGACAAAGGTCCTCCACCAGCCTGTCCTCACCGCACAGCACTGCCCCCCTGTCATCAAGATCCACAGCGTGGCCCTGGACACCATGGACCACTTCCCATATCTCGGGAGCCTCCTATCAACAAGAGCAGGCATTCACGATGAGATCAAACACTGCCTCCAGTGTGCCAGTGCAGCCTTCGGTCGCCTGAGGAAAAGAATGTTTGAAGACCAGGCCCTCAAAACTGCCACCAAGCTCATGGTCTACAGGGCTGTAGTAATGGTGGTAAAAACAGAGAGACAGACTATTATCTGAATGGTGACAGATTAGGAAAAGGGGAGGTGCAAAGAGACCTGGGTGTCATGGTACATCAATCATTGAAGGTTGGCATGCAGGTACAGCAGGCGGTTAAGAAAGCAAATGGCATGTTGGCCTTCATAGTGAGGGGATTTGAGTACAGGGGCAGGGAGATGTTGCTACAGTTGTACAGGGCCTTGGTGAGGCCACACCTGGAGTATTGTGTACAGTTTTGGTCTCCTAACCTGAGGAAGGACATTCTTGCTATTGAGGGAGTGCAGCGAAGGTTCACCAGACTGATTCCTGGGATGGCGGGACTGACCTATCAAGAAAGACTGGATCAACTGGGCTTGTATTCACTGGAGTTCAGAAGAATGAGAGGGGACCTCTTAGAAACGTTTAAAATTCTGACGGGGTTAGACAGGTTAGATGCAGGAAGAATGTTCCCAATGTTGGGGAAGTCCAAAACCAGGGGACACAGTCTAAGGATAAGGGGTAAGCCATTTAGGACCGAGATGCGGAGGAACTTCTTCACCCAGAGAGTGGTGAACCTGTGGAATTCTCTACCACAGAAAGTTGTTGAGGCCAATTCACTAAATATATTCAAAAAGGAGTTAGATGAAGTCCTTACTACTAGGGGGATCAAGGGGTATGGTGAGAAAGCAGGAATGGGGTACTGATGTTGCATGTTCAGCCATGAACTCATTGAATGGCGGTGCAGGCTAGAAGGGCCGAATGGCCTACTCCTGCACCTATTTTCTATGTTTCTATGTTTCTAATACCTGCCCTCCTATATGGCTCAGAGACATGGACCATTTATAGTAGACATCTCAAGTTGCTGGAGAAATATCACCAATGATGTCTCCGCAAGATCCTACAAATCCCCTGGGAGGAGAGGCGCACCAGCGTCCTCATTTAGGCCAACATCCCCAGCATTAAAGCACTGACCACACTCGATCAGCTCCGCTGGGCAGGCCACATAGTCCGCATGCCAGACACGAGACTCCCAAAGCAAGTGCTATACTCAGAGCTCCTTTATGGCAAATGAGCCAAAGGTGGGCAGCAGAAATGCTACAAGTGTGGTGTCCCTGCACCGTACTACAAACTCACACGAGGCATGTACTGCAGACACAGTCACTATGTGACCTTAAACTTTATTCCCAGGACCAAGGAGTGCTGACCCTGGGTGGGACCTCCCCTTTTATACCTGGAAACCCAGGTGAGGAGTTTCTCCCACAAGTTCACCCCCTGTGGTCAGGGTGTGCATTTCTAGGGTATAAGTACAGTGTACAGGAGTAGCATGAAGGTTACAGTTACATGAAGATTACCATTGCATGATGGTTGCATACATGACATCACCTCCCCCCTTAAGTCTTTCATGTGGTCGACGCTCTCTCTTGGGCGCTGCAGTTGTGGCTCTGGTGGCTGAGCCTCGGCATGCGTCTCTGTCACCTGAGGTGATTCCGGCCTGTCCGGACTGGCCGCAGGGACTGTGCATGCTGTGGATTGTCCTCGTTGCTCATCCACTGGCAGTGATGTGGGTACATCTTCTTCAGGTTCCTCCGTGTCTAAGCTGAACCTTTTCTTTACTTGGTCCAATTGTTTGCAGCATATCTGCCCATTGTTTAGCCTGACCAATATGACCCTATTCCCTTCTTTGACAATTACTGTGCCCTCAAGCCACCTGGGTCCCAAAGCATGGTGAAGAACAAATACCGGGTCATCCATTTCTTTACACCTCCTCCTTGAGTTTCGATCATGGAACTCGGTTTGGGACTGGCGCTTGCCCTCAACAATAAGGGACAGCCGTGTTTTAAGCGTGCGTTTCATGAGGAGTTCCGCTGGCGGGACTCCCGTGAGTGAATGCGGGCAGGACCTGTAGACCAGCAGGAGGCGCGATAGGCGGTACTGAAAGGAGGGTCCTGGGATGCGTAGCATGCCCTGTTTTATGACTTGGACCGCACGTTCCACCTGGCCATTGGAAGCCAGCTTGAACGGCGCTGTCCGGACGTGTTTGATACCATTGCCCGACATAAACTCCTAGAATTCATGGCTGGTGAAACACGGGCCATTGTCGCTGACCAGGATGTCCGGCAAGCCGTGGGTCGCGAAAACCGTACGCAGACTCTCCACGGTGATGGATGTCATGCACGAGTTTAATATGATACACTCGATCCATTTCGAGTATGCATCGACAACGATCAGCAACATTATCCCCATGAACGGGCCCGCATAGTCTACGTGAAGACGTGACCATGGCCTGGTGGGCCAGGGCCACGTGCTGAGTGGGGCCTCCCTGGGGGCATTGTCTGGGCACACGTCGTGCACCTGCGAACCCAATGTTCCAGATTTGATTCAATCCCTGGCCACCATACATGTGACCGGGCAATGGCCTTCATTAACACGATGCCAGGGTGCTCGCTGTGGAGTTCCCTAATGAACGCTTCCCTGCCTTTCTGGGGCATGACTACCCAGCTGCCCCACAGCAGGCAGTCGGCTTGGATGGAGAGCTCATCCATCCGTATCTGAAACGGTCTGACCTCCTCGGGGCACGCCCAGTGTGCGGGCGCCCAATCCCCAGTCAGGACACATTTCTTTATCATGGATAGGAGGGGTTCTCTGTTGGTCCAGAGTTTGATCTGGCGGCTTGTGATGGGGGAGCCTGCGGTGTCAAAAGCCTCAACGGCCATGACCATCTCAGTGCTTTGCTCCGCTACCCCCTCGGTGGTGGCCAGTGGGAGCCTGCTGAGCGCGTCAGCGCAATTTTGGTGTCTGGCCGGTGCCATATGGTGTAGTCATATGCAGCCAGCATGAGAGCCTATCACTGTATGCGAGCTGACGCGTTGGCATTGACAGCCTTGCTGTTGGACAACAGGGATGTTAACAGCTTGTGGTCCGTCTCTAGCTCGAACCGTCTACCGTGCATCTTTTTCATACCGTAAACACAAGCGAGTGCTTCCTTTTCGACCATGCCGTATCCACGCTCTGCCTGGGAGAGTGACCTGGAGGCGTAAGCCACCGGTTGGAGTCGGCCGTCATCATTACCCTGCTGCAACACACACCCAACCCCGTAGGACGATGCATCGCACATTAAAACCTGTTTTTTGCAGGGGTCAAACAACGTCAACAATTTGTTAGAACACAGCAGGTTCCTCATCTTATTGAAAGCCCGTTCTTGACAGTCCCCCCAAAGCCATTCACAACCTTTACACAGGAGCATGTGTAACAATTCCAACAATGTGCTTAAGTTCGGCAGAAAGTTCCCGAAATAGTTTAAAAGTCCCAGGAATGATCGCAACTCCGACGTGTTGCCGGGCCTGGGTGCACGATGGATCACCTCTGTTTTGGATTCGGTAGGTCGGATCCCGTCTGCGGCAACCCTCCTGCCCAAAACCTCGACCTCTGGGGCCAAAAACACACACTTGGCCATTTTCAGCTGCAAGCCTACCCGGTCCAGTCGGCGTAGCACCTCCTCCAGGTTGTGGAGGTGTTCCTCGGTGTCTCGACCCATTATAAGGATGTCGTCTTGGAATACGATTGTTCCAGGAATGGATTTGAGCAAGCTTTCCATGTTCCGCTGAAAGATAGCTGCCGCCGAACGAATGCCAAACGGACACCTGTTGTAGATAAATAATCCCTTGTGCGTCGTGATGGTGGTCAAAAGCTTGGATTCTTCAGCCAGTTCCTGAGTCATGTAAGCCGAAATGAGGTCCAGCTTCATGAACAGCGTGCCACCTGCCAGCGTGGCGAAGAGGTCCTCCGCTCTCGGGAGCGGGTATTGGTCTTGCAGCGACACTCGGTTGATGGTGGCTTTGTAGTCGCCACAAATCCTGACTGAGCCAGCTACTTTAAGGACAGGAACGATGGGACTTGCCCAGTCGCTGAATTCAACGGCCGAAATGATGTCCTCTCTGAGCAGCCTGTCCAATTCACTTACAATTTTCTCACACATCACATACAGCACCGCTCTGGCTTTGTGGTGTACTGGTCTGGCGTCCGGAGTGATGCGTATCACTACTTTAGTGCCCTTGAACGTTCCGACACCAGGTTGAAATAGTGACCAGAATTTTTGTAGGACCTGTGAGCATGAACTTCACTCCACAGATGAAATGGCATGCACATTCCCCCATTTCCAGTTCATCTCGGCTAGCCAACTCCTCCCCAAGAGCGCGGGGCCATTTCCCGGGACGATCCAGAGTGGCAGTCGGTTCTGTGATCCATTATGTGTTACCACCAAGTTTGCACTGCCGAGCACTGGGATGATCTCTTTGGTGTACGTCTGTAGCTGCGTGTCAATGCGTTCCAGTTTGGGCCTGCTAGCTCTGTGTGGCCATAGTCTCTCAAATTGTTGTGCGCTCATAAGTGACTGGCTAGCTCCCTTATCCAGCTCCATGCGCACCGGGATGCCATTCAATAAAACTTTCATCATCATGGGTTGCGTTTTAGTGTATGAGCTGTGGATGTCAGCCACGTGAACCCGCTGAACTTCAGCATCCATGGTTTTTCCCCAGGCATCATCCTGCATTGCAGACCCCTCATCTGGTTCCTTTTTAAACAATTTTAAACAACAGCAAAGAATGACTAAGAAAGCAATAAAGAAAGGAAAGATGGATTACGAAGGTAAACTTGCGCAAAACATAAAAACAGATAGTAAAAGCTTTTACAGGTATATAAAATGGAAAAGAGTGACTAAAGTAAATGTTGGTCCCTTAGAAGATGAGAAGGGGGATTTAATAATGGGAAATGTGGAAATGGCTGAGACCTTAAACAATTATTTTGCTTCGGTCTTCACAGTGGAAGACATAAAAACCATGCCAAAAATTGCTGGTCACAGGAATGTGGGAAGGGAGAACCTTGAGACAATCACTATCACTAAGGGGGTAGTGCTGGACAGGCTAATGGGACTCAAAGTAGACAAGTCCCTTGGTCCTGATGAAATGCATTCTAGGGTATTAAAAGAGATGGCGGAAGTTATAGCAGATGCATTCGTTATAATCTACCAAAATTCTCTGGACTCTGGGGAGGTACCAGCGGATTGGAAAGCAGCTAATGTAATGCTTCTGTTTAAAAAGGGGGGCAGATAAAAGGCAGGTAACTATAGGCCGGTTAGTTTAACATCTGTAGTGGGGAAAATGCTTGAAACTATCATTAAGGAAGAAATAGCGGGACATCTAGATAGGAATAGTGCAATCAAGCAGATGCAGCATGGATTCATGAAGGGGAAATCATGTTTAACTAATTTACTGGAATTCTTTGAGGATATAATGAGCATGGTGGATAGAGGTGTACCGATGGATGTGGTGTATTTAGATTTCCAAAAGGCATTCGATAAGGTGCCACACAAAAGGTTACTGCAGAAGATAAAGTTACGCGGAGTCAGAGGAAATGTATTAGCATGGATAGAGAATTGGCTGGCTAACAGAAAGCAGAGAGTCGGGATAAATGGGTCGTTTTCGGGTTGAAAATCAGTGGTTAGTGGTGTGCCACAGGGATCGGTGCTGGAACCACAACTGTTTACAATATACATATATGACCTGGAAGAGGGGACAGAGTGTAGTGCAACAAAATTTGCAGATGACACAAAGATTAGTGGGAAAGCGGGTTGTGTAGAGGACACAGAGAGGCTGCAAAGAGATTTAGATAGGTTAAGCGAATGGGCTAAGGTTTGGCAGATGGAATAGAATGTCGGAAAATGTGAGGTCATCCACCTTGGGGAAAAAAACAGTAAAAGGGAATATTATTTGAATGGGGAGAAATCACAACATGCTGAGGTGCAGAGGGACCTGGGGGTCCTTGTGCATGAATCCCAAAAAGTTAGTTTGCAGGTGCAGCAGGTAATCAGGAAGGCAAATGGAATGTTGGCCTGCATTGCGAGAGGGCTGGAGTACAAAAGCAGGGAGGTCCTGCTGCAACTGTATAGGGTATTGGTGAGGCCGCACCTGGAGTACTGCGTGCAGTTTTGGTCACCTTACTTAAGGAAGGATATACTGGCTTTGGAGGGGGTACAGAGACGATTCACTAGGCTGATTCCGAAGATGAGGGGGTTACCTTATGATGATAGATTGAGTAGACTGGGTCTTTACTCGTTGGAGTTCAGAAGGATGAGGGGTGATCTTATAGAAACATTTAAAATAATGAAAGGGATAGACAAGATAGAGGCAGAGAGGTTGTTTCCACTGGTCGGGGAGACTAGAACTAGGGGGTGCAGCCTCAAAATACGGGGGAGCCAATTTAAAACCGAGTTGAGAAGGAATTTCTTCTCCCAGAGGGTTGTGAATCTGTGGAATTCCCTGCCCAAGGAAGCAGTTGAGGCTAGCTCATTGAATGTATTCAAGTCACAGATAGATAGATTTTTAACCAATAAGGGAATTAAGGGTTATGGGGAGCGGGCGGGTAAGTGGAGCTGAGTCCACGGCCAGATCAGCCATGATCTTGTTGAATGGCGGAGCAGGCTTGAGGGGCTAGATGGCCTACTCCTGTTCCTAGTTCTTATGTTCTTATGTTCTCTGTCTCACAGATTAGCCTCGCCACAGCCTTTTTGCACATCCTGGCCAAGTGTCCACTAACGTTACAAATCCTACAGGTATATTGCTGGAACCTGCAGCTTTTCGCAGTATGTCTACATTCGCATCTCCAGCATGAGCTGAGATTGTTGTTAACAAAGGGACTTTTATCAGGCATTCCTCTCTGATTGCCCATTTGGTTGTTTCTAAGCACTCTGATGGTGGGTGTTAATAGTCCCATCGCGGGACGCATTGTTCCTCGTGATGGCGTGAATTGCCGATCCCCTTTCTATTGTCCCTGTTGCGGGCCCACCCTAGAGTCTGTTGCTGCCTGGGCGGTTTCGAAATGCCCTTGCCTGCCTGCGGGGTCCCTAGCCGCGTTCACAAAGTTAACTCCCTGGTCCATCGCCACGTTGGGACCAGGGCTGCGCGCATATATTAGCTTGGTCTCCTCTTCCCCTGCCATGAAGGTCTGAGCTATTAACGCCACCCCTACTAAAGTCAAGTCCTTGGCCTCTATGAGCTTCCTGAAAATCCCGGCATGATTAATGCCCTCAATGAAAAAGTCCCTGAATATCTCCCCCCTGCAGGTGTCTGTGAACTTACAGAGACTGGCCAAGCGCCGCAGGTCCGTAACGAAGTCCGAGATGTATTGTCCCTCCCGACGCCGGTGTGTGTAGAACCGGTGCCGAGCCATGTGTACGCTACTCTCTGGCTTGAGATGCTCGCTGATAAGCTGGCTGAGCTCTTCAAAGGACTTGTCCGCTGGCTTTTGGGATGTGAGCAGGTCCTTCATCAGCGCATACATCTGTGGTCCGCAGCTGTAGATACTGGATTCTTTTCCCTTTAATCTGTTTCAGCGAATTCACTGACACACAAACACTTTTAGTCTTAGCAACATAAGACCTTTATTCTGTAGATTCTCCGGCCGGAACCTGTTAAGATAAAGGGAACACTCTCGATTCGAGCCTGTCCACCTCTCACCTGACAAGTCTCGTAACAGTACAAAAGCTCAACACTTATACATTGTTACAGCAGAACACATTTGAATGACACTCAGTTTATACAATCATTGGTCGATTTCCCCCATAGCATACCCAATTGCAGGCTAACAACTCTCCAAATAGGGCGGGCTCCAGGGATGTGTTTATTGTTTCGAATCTCATCACACTTCCCTATTTTACTGCTGTTTATAGCAGCCCCTCGTCTGAATCATGTCTGACTTTTGCTTTTTCATGTAACTCGTGTTTGACCACAACTCTGAGTAATCCTTTGTTTGTGTCGACAGGGCAAATATCGCAGCTGGACAATTTCTCTTGGTCATTTTCCCATGATCCCTTACTAACACATTCGCAAACCTTCTATCTACATTCTCATTCCCCCCTTTTATCATTCCATGATAAACCTGGTGATTATTCCAGGAGTATCGCATTCAGCCGTTCGCATTCTTGTTTCTCATACTTCTCTTGATTCTCGAGTAAACTTTTAGTCTGTTCAACCTGTTCAACTAAATTCCGAGGGTTCGTGTTTGTAAGGGTTTGCTCCAATTTTGCCATCATTACTTTACAACAGACTTTAAAACAACCAATGATGAAGCAACAGATAACTATTATTACAACGAGAATGACTGCTCCATGCATTAAATAAGATCCCCAGGATCCTCCAAATAATCAATCCAACCAACCATCTCCTTTCTTTGGGCCCTGCCTAAACTCATCCAGCTGCTTTTTTATGGCATCAATGGCCTGGGTGATATTGTACGATTTGTCCGTGACATGTGTTATACATTTGTCCCCTATAATGGTGCACACTCCTCCTTGTTGTGCCAGCTGATAATCTACGGCATAGCGGGTTTGCTGCGTATACAATCTTAGTTCAGACAGTTCTCTGTTGATGGCATCCAGTCCCTTGGAAGTGCTATTTCCCAAAATAGTCAATCCACAAATAAGGTAGTTTCGATTTTTGGCACTAATTACCCCTGCTGATCCACCTACAGACAGGGCCCCAAGGAACCCATAGCCGAGTGATGATCCTAGCGTGATAGGGTCTTCCCAATCCGCACAGAATTCCTTGCTAATAGCTCGGGTCACTATTCTTCGTTGCACATGTCCTCTCTGAGGGCATGGAACGGTAAGTGGCCCGATAGTCCCTACTGCAAAGAGGACGGGGAGGGTCGGTGTGGCTGTCTTAAAGGTACCATTAAGGAGGAACACAAATCCTTCCTTAGCTCTATAACACTTTACGTTAGTGTTGCTAACACTCGTGAACTGCTTATACCACCAATTGCTTGGTTCCCTTGAATTTGAGCCTGATCCTACCAATTGGTAAGCATCAAACGGGTATGCCCATGTTTCTGAGCTGACATGAGTTCCGTTACACTGACCGCAGATAACTTGCCTTCCTGCGGTCACGTTCAGGCATCTTTGCTTGTTACAGGTACAGGTAAACTGGCCCTTACGCACTCGACAGTGCTGACGGGCATACTGCGTCTGCACACAGGTGGCGTTCCCGGGGACCAGGGCATATACACAACCCCACCCTTGTCCTGAGAAGCAAAGCGGGTAGCTTGCAATGTCCGAGCATACCGCTCCGTTCTTTCCCTGGGATCCCCTGCACTCAGGATTCATGGAGTCTATTAATTCCACACATCTTCCCGGTATACCTCTTCTATATTCGCCCGTTTGTCCCTCAGGGTGCGTCCGAGGTATCCGCCGTATATAAGTCGCGGGGAGTCCACCCAGGGGTGGCCACGAACAGGGCCTCTACTGATTGGGCTAGTGGGTAACACACAGTTTGATTACCATGCAATCGGGTATGGGTCTGATAAAATAAGTTATCCTGTAGCCCTTCTAGTTCTGCTAGGATAGCACAAGATAGCACAATTATACCTGCTAGCTTACACATGTTTAAATAATTTTAGACGATACTATACATTAGTTAACAATAGGATAAGGCTAGATCAGAAAACAGCTAAGTCTGCTTGTTCCTTTCTCTTCCCGTGTTCTTGCCGTTTTTCTTTTCTTCCTGCCCCAAGGATGTGGTTTATTCAGCTATGGTGGAGAGGAAGTCTGGAACAGAAACAAGGGTTAGGACGACCAGTGATAGGCTCATTATGAAGTAATAAGTTTAGTGTGGTGCAGGTGAACCCAGGCACTTCTCCCTTCAACCTTAGCTGCGGTGGGGGTAGTGAGTAACAACTGAAAGGGCCCCTCCCATCGTGGCTCTAGTCCCTTTCGAATCCATTTCTTAATCAGGACATACTTCCCTGGTGCCACGAGGGACGATTCGGGTAAAACTGGGAGGTCGAGGTGAGCCTCTCGAACCTGGTTGTGAGCTAGTCGCAGAGCCTGAGTCAGAGAAAAAACATAGGTGGTCATCAGTCGAGCTGGGATACCATATCTAGGAACAATTTCCATCATTAACACCTTAACAACAGTTTGAGCCTTATTGTCCAGGGTAGGGTAGGCTTCAATCCATCTGCTAAACACATCTACTATTACTAACACATATTTGTAACACTGAACTTTTTGCAACTCAATGTAGTCCAACTGCAAGGTCTCAAAGGGACCTTCTGGTAGGGGTGTCTTACCCCAATCACAGGGGACTCCCTTCCCTGGATTATGCTGTTGGCAAACAAGGCAACGACTACTGATGTTCTGGGCTAGCATCTGGAGTCTAGGGTGCCACCAAGTGGCCAAAAGTGTATCACTTGTTGTCCTTGCTCCACAATGAGTAGCAAAATGCATACATTCAATAACCCATAGAGCCAACTCGTCAGACATGCAAGTCTGTTCTGCGGGAGTGGTCCAGAGTTTAGAAACATTGTCATACGTACATCCATAATCTTTCCACAACAGTTTTTCTTTTTCAGGAGCGTCCTCCTGTGATTTAATGATATCTTGGATGGTTGGCATTGGTTTTATCGAGGCTAACTTATCCTTGGCAGGATTTTTAGTTTGACTCATCATTCAAAGCACCACCATTTGTTGTCCACAAGAGGCCTTTTTAGCCTCTTTGTCAGCACAGCGGTTTCCTATATCAACCGGAGAGTTTCCGGTAGTGTGGGCAGTGCACTTGACAATAGCAATACGCTTGGGGAGCATGAGGGCTTGCAACAAATCTGATACTAGTTGCCTATGAGATATCTCGTTTCCCTGTGAGGTCAAGAATCCCCTATTTTTCCATAACTGTCCGAAATCATGGGCTACCCCAAAGGCATACCTACAATCAGTATAGATATTGACTTTGAGGTCTTTGGCCAAGATACAGGCTCGGGTGAGGGCGAATAGTTCAGCTTGTTGGGCAGAATAGGCAGTTTCAAAGGCGGCAGATTCGAAGACCTGATTCTCCTGGTTTACTATGGCGTATCCTGAGATTCGTGTACCTTCTGGATTAATAGAAGAACTTCCGTCAACATACATAATACAGTCTGGGTCTTCCATTGGTACGTCAACTAAATCTTCCCTGACCGACGAGGCCTCCTGAATTAAAGATAAACAATCATGACTGGGTTCTTCCTCATCTTAGGGTGGCTCAGTAAGAAAACAGGCCGGATTAATGGCCGTACAGTGCTGAAAGGTCAGCTTAGGATTATTCAGTAGGTAGATCTCATATCTGCTTTGCCTGACCATGGTAAGGTGTTGAGTCTGCAGTTGGCCCAGGAGGGTGGCTACGGAGTGGGAGGTGTTAAGATAACGGTAGCACAGTCTTTCAGGATTGTACAATAAAGTTGAAAGGGCTGGTCATAGAGGGGCCAGCCCAAAGCCAGAGCTTGCAGCAGGGCTGTCTTTAGTTCCTTAAAGGCTTGAACGTCTGTAATTTTTATTTTAAAGCTGCCTTCCTCATTTTTATACAGGGTAAGGTGCTTAGTCATCAGGGCAACGTTAAGGATCCAGGATCTACAGTAATTGATCATCCCCCACCACTGTCGCATTTGTTTAGCCGTACTAGGGACTGGAAACCGGCAAATCGGTTCGTCATCCGGGGAGGTTCTCTGTACAATCAAGTTACGTAATCGGGGGACGGTTGGCCAAAGGGGTTGTTCTAGGAGAAGTTAGTGTAAAATCCCCGTCCTCTCCCCCCTTGCCCCCCTCCTCTTCCTCCTCTTCCTCTTTCGTGCCGACGGGAGGGACACTCTCTACTCCAATGTCCTTCTTGCCCACAATTAAAGCATCCATCTCGTCTCTCCCATCCTCGGCCTCTTCCCATACTGGGCCGGGGACAATAGGGTGGTCCGTAATTAGCAGGGCCTGGGCCATTCGGGTGTTGGGTATATCCGTATCCTTGGTTATCCACCCATCTCTTTACACAGTACTGGGGTTCCATCTGATATCCCCTAGGGTCAGACCAGGGTCCTCTCCATGGGGGTCCTTCCTTTCTAGTCACATATTCGGTTTTGACCCAGGTCAGGGGTGCGCCTCCTCCTTCCCCTCCTTTCTTCTCCTGCCAATAATATTTTACCGCTCTTTCCATTTGGGCTCTACTGTTATCTGCCCAATTCATATTATTTGTCTGGATAGCGTGAGCAATCGAATAGGGCAGGCACTGAAGTAGAATAGCGCAGAATTGAGGTGAATTGTCCCCTGCCCTGAAGGCATTATCTCCTGATTGACCTCCGTATATTTCAATAAATCTTTCCATGAATTCGTCGGCAGTTTCTTCTCGTTTGGGTTTAGTTTCTAATACTGCTGCCATACTGATGGGCTTCTGAAGGGTCTTGCTGAGAGCATTAAAGATAGCGTTTAGGTGATCCTGGGCATTATTAGGGTGAGCAGTCACTAATGCATCATGGGTGGCTCACCTCAAATTTTCTAAGAACCAGATGTGTTCAGTCGGGCTCAGGGTCTGCTGCACTAAGGACCACAAGTCTCTTGATTCTGCATTATAAACTGAAATAGTAGTTCGAAGATGATCTATAAACTGGAGTCCGTTTGGGCTTGTCGCTTCGTTGGTGTAGGGTTACATTTATCTTTAACTCCTCTCGCCGGAGTGAAAGGTGGAGGGGGATGGGAAAGAGGCTGTGACAAAGGGTCGCTGTTGGGCGCGGCTGTGTCCATTCATCAATTTCATCATCAGCCTCGGTCAACGCAAAACCAACCATTCGACTACATAGTCTATCTGTACCCTTCTCAGAGGTCCCAAGGGAACTCTTAGTACGTTTCTCGTGCGCACACTCTTTCTTTAGGACGTCTACAGTTTTAACATGTCCTCCTTCTGTCAAGGACAGCCCTAATTTAGTGGCGTTTTTCTGCCAGCTTGACAGAAGGGACTCATCTTTCAGCTTTTGACAGTACTGTCTCCATTTGGCTATTAAATCCTTTTTTAACCACTGGGACCATATATATATTTTTTTTTATTCAACAAACCTCTCCTTTGTGCATTTCCTGGCTCCGTAACTTATCATCCGAATATACGTAATTCAATAAGGTTCACACTCTTAAACTTCCCACATACAGGACAACACTACGAAGGGTTAAAAAAACTGTTTGAAAAAGTGGGTGGAGCTAAAGCAAACCACAACTCCCCGGTCTCCCCACACAAGCTTTCTCATCCACAGTAAAAATCATACAAGCATTTAAAACAGACGTTCACAAGAGTCTCTTTTTTTTTGGATCCATGACCTTTCAGGGAATTCGTAGTTTTATCTAAATTACCCATCCTTGTGTCGCCGCACGTTGGATCAGGGTCCTAATTGTCCTAATTACCTCCACGTCGTCCCGTGTTAGTTCTAGTTTAGCTTGCCCAGAGCCTAGGTGGACCAAGTGATATACAAGATCGACACCACTCCTGGCGCAAGTACAATTTAAAATTTACACAGTCCCGCGTAGTCCCGCAGCTTAATTTTCCGTAATTCCCTAACCTCCGCGTTTCCCTACGCGGTTCGCGCGATTTTTCTCTTCGTGTCGCTACACGGCCACGCGATTTCTCTCTTCGTGTCGCTACACGGTTTCCTACGCGATTTCTCTCTTCGTGTCGCTACACGGTTTCCTACGCGATTTCTCTCTTCGTGTCGCTACACAGCTACCCAATTAAATCTAATCAGTGCCTAGACGGGCCAAGTGATATACAAGGTTGACGTCACACCTGACTTGGACACTTATTTCCTAAGTTTAGAAAGTGTTCGCCAGATTGACCTGGATCTCGTTCAGACACCACCTGAGAACCAGCAAGTGGCTAAACTTTCCTCAGACTTTTGAAACCAGAGGAAACTGGAGCAGTATTGAAATTATACTTACTCCAGTGGCCATTTTCCTCTTGTCTCGTCCAAGGCTAGTCTGGCTCTTAATTCGCAAGTTTTCGGCAGTCGTCCGTTGAGATCCCACTTCTGACACCAAATGTTGATACTGGATTCTTTTCCCTTCAATCTGTTTCAGCGAATTCACTGACACACGAACACTTTTAGTCTTAGCAACATAAGACCTTTATTCTGTAGATTCTCCGGCCGGGACCTGTTAAGATAAAGGGAACACTCTCGATTCGAGCCTGTCCACCTCTCACCTGACAAGTCTCGTAACAGTACAAAAGCTCAACACTTATACATTGTTACAGCAGAACACATTTGAGTGACACTCAGTTTATACAATCAGTGGTCGATTTCCCCCATAGCATACCCAATTGCAGGCTAACAACTCTCCAAATAGGGCGGGCTCCAGGGATGTGTTTATTGTTTCGAATCTCATCACACTTCCCTATTTTACTGCTGTTTATAGCAGCCCCTCGTCTGAATCATGTCTGACTTTTGCTTTTTCATGTAACTCGTGTTTGACCACAACTCTGAGTAATCCTTTGTTTGTGTCGACAGGGCAAATATCGCAGCTGGACAATTTCTCTTGGCCATTTTCCCATGATCCCTTACTAACACATTCGCAAACCTTCTATCTACATTCTCACAGCTGGTCAGTAGATGCACCCTCCGCTTGTCAGCCGCTGTCGCTTCCAGCCAGTCCTTCGTGACAAAGCTCTGCTGCAGTCTTTCCACAAAGTCATCCCAGTCCTCACCCACACAGTAATGTTCCCCTGTGCTACCGGTGGCCATCCTTGTGGTTCGGTGATTCCCGTTTTTCGTCGCCAAATGTGGTGTCCCTGCACCATACTACAAACTCACACGAGGCATGTACTGCAGACAAAGTCACTATGTGACCTTCACCTTTATTCCCAGGACCAAGGAGTGCTGACCCTGGGTGGGACCTCCCCTTTTATACCTGGAAACCCAGGTGAGGAGTGTCTCCCACAAGTTCACCTCCTGTGGTCAGGGTGTGCATTTCTAGGGTATAAGTACAGTGTACAGGAGTTGCATGAAGGTTACAGTTACATGAAGATTACCGTTGCATGATGGTTACATGCATGACAACAAGGACACCCTCAAAGCCTCCCTGATAAAGTGCAACATCCCCACTGACACCTGGGAGTCCCTGGCCCAAGACCGCCCTAAGTGGAGGCGCTGAGCACCTCAAGTCGAAACGGCGAGAGCATGCAGAAATCAAGCGTAGACAGCAGAAAGAGCGTGCAGCAAACCAGTCCCACCCACCCCTTCCCTCAACAACTATCTGTCCCACCTGTGACAGAGTCTGTGGCTATCGTATTGGACTGTTCAGCCACCAAAGAATTCATTTCAGGAGTGAAAGCAAGTGTTCCTCAATTCCGAGAGACTGCCTATGATGATGATGATAACATCTCAGCAGAGTACCAAAACATTAGCATTTCTAAGCATCTAATACCAGTCTGAGGAGACATTTCATTTCCAGTTCAAAACAATGAGTTAAACACAGCATTCTTCATTCTTCATGTCAGTTTTATACATTTTGAACCCCTGATTTCTAACACATTTTGATTCAGATAAATTTCTCTACTGGTTGGTTGAGGTGTTTAATTGGTCTGATAAATGTCTGCAATTATAGTGAAGGATTGTATTGCTTTCATCTGTATTCAAACTAGTCCATCTTCTGGTATCTGTGAAAGCATCCTGGAGGTTCAACCCTCATGTGTCCACTGTTAGATCACAATGCTTGCTGGTATTTGCGATATACTTTTTGTTCCAGTGCTATACCTATCGGGCACTTTTCATCCTCGCAATGTTTCACTCATGCTGTTCTATGTAATAAATAATTTTTCCCTCCAAATGCCATCACCACCATCCTCCTCAATTATATACTTTTAAAAGAATAAGCAAAAAAGGATCTCGAGAAAGGCAAAGAACAGACTGAGGAAAATAAATGAGCAGCAGAAGAGGAATCAGAAAGATAAAAGCGAAGAGAGAGGGATTGGGAGAAAATGTAAAAGGTGATTAAGAGAGAAAATGGAGAAAGAGGAATCAATGAGAGAGAAGATTAACAGCGAGAAAGACAGGATGTGAACAGTATGACCAATACAAAGAAAGAGTAGATGTGTTGCAACTAAAATTGAAATAAAACAAAATCTGAAGACAAGGATAAATAACACATTTTTAATACCTGTCACAAAACATTCACCTGTGCTTTACAAAAGGGTCAGGGGACTGAAGGAGGAAGTGGAAGAGAAGTTTGGGGAGATAAAGCATAATCAAAGAGGTATTTTTTCAGGAAGTTTTTAAAAGTAGGGAGAGAGGTTGCAAGGCAAAGGCATTTAGAAAGAGATGTGTGGAGTGCAGGGTCATTGTGGCTGAAAATTTTGCCTCTGATGGTGGAATAGTGAGAGAGGAGAAACACGTGTGTGGCCAGAACTGGAGGAACAAATACTGAGTGCTGGTGCTGGATTGTAAGGCTGAAGCAGATTGCATAGGTAGGGAGGAATTTGAAGGAATGGAAGGATTTGAAGATGCAGATTTCAAAGTTGATGTGCTTGGAGACAGGCAGCTAGTGAAGATCAGGAATGATGAAGCACAAGACTTTGTATGAGATAGGAAATGAGCTACAGATTCTGGAAAAATTCCTGTTATTGTAAGGTACAGCTCAGAGGCCAGTAAAGTCAGGATTTAAGAAATTAAGGCTGAAGGAGGCACAGTTGTGAATGAGGCTTTTGAGGACAGTGGAGTGAAGTAATATAGATGGGTGATATTCCAAAGATAGAAACAGGCAGTCTTGATGATGGGCCAGATGTGGGATTTGGAGTTCATGGTCAAACAAGACACCAATGATTCATACCATCAGGTTCAGCCTGAGCAATAGATGGGAAAGGCAGAGAATCAAAACATGAGGAATTCAGTTCCTGTTCAGAGCCAAGCAGAATGATTTCAATCTTGCCGAATTTAAGCGGGACAAATTTCTGAACTCATCTATAGCTTCCAATCGAACAGCATAGAAACATTAATGGAGTCAAGGGTGGTAGTGGAGACATAAAGTTGTCTTCAGAATTCCTAGGGAAGTTGACCCATAAAGCCATCATGTAAATGAGCAGTATATAAACGAGGATTAGGAGGCAGCCAAGGATGGATGGAGCCTTAAGACACTCTGGAAGTGACTGAAGACAGGGAAGAAGAATCCATTGGTGATTGGTGAAGTCCACACTTACTTCTTTGATCTCACATGCCCCAGCTCCTAACAACCCAAGTTCTCCTCCTCAGACCCTTCCAGCCAACATTATCAACCTGGCTCTATCTTCAGGCACTATTCATATCTCCTTGAAAATTACCATGATCAACCTTTCCTTGAAAAATTCAGCCTTAACACTTCCATTCTCTCATTTCAGACCTATTTCCATCTTTTTCTTTCTCTCCGACATCCTGGAATGTATTGTTGCCTTGTAATTTCACTCCCACCTATCTCATCACTCCAGAACTTCCAATCTGGCTTCAGCACGGAGAGGACACTGGTCAAAAGCATAAGCAACATCCTGTGTAATTGCAACCATGGCTCATTATATCTCCTCATTCGTGTCAACCTCCTCACAGCCTTTTACACTGTTTATTATTTCTGTAGACTTTAATCAACAGTCCACTTCCATGGCAGTGTTGCTTCTTTACCCCACTTATACCAGTTGCAACAAAAATATTCCACTTTAGATTTTTCATGGGGGTGATATCACACTGGAAGTATGATGGGCAGGTTTTCCAACTGCTCAATGCTATGAGTGCTAATGCCATCATATTTTCTGGGATCAGCATGATTTGTATAATTCGGGTGAGCTCCAAGTATTGGAAACGCCTCTGATTGGAATAATTTGGAAATAATGTGCTGCTGCAAGCTTTACACATCTGCAGCATCTAAACCGTTGACCATCCTTGGAAGACTTTTTTTGCTGGAACCACAAAGATCTGCTAAATAGAAGTTCCAAAAGTCTGCTGCAAGGCATTTTGTTGATGCAAATATGGAAGTGATCCTGCAGGAGATTACGGACAGGAAGGAATGGATTTACAGAGGGCCCCAGTAAGCCAGTGCAGAGTCGGTGGAGGGAGCTAGCCATGCTATGACCTCAAAGTCAGGCAAGAAAGAGAAGTCAGCACACTTTCTAGGGATGTACCTTAATAAGGATGTCTGCCATTTAGTGGCCTCCCCTCAAACCCATTAAAATGTTTACCATCAATACCCAAGATGTCGTCTTCTTCTTAGGCGGTCCCTCTTATCGAGGATGACTTGTTTCCACTAAAAAAGGATGAGTTCACAGGTGTTTCAATGAAGGACCTAATATTCCAGGTCCCGAACTGCATATTGAACGGTGGAAGATGCATGTGCATGGTAGCAAGGTGGCCTTTACACTCCCCAGTCTACAGCTGGAAATGTTCCTTCACTCACAGCCTTATATGCAATAAACCATAATAAAAGTTTTACATTGATTGGTACACGCAACTGTCAACCCTCGCGTTATGGGTTGCATGTAGAATCTTGGGTTTACTGCATCTCATGTTATTCAAAGGAATTCTCACCTTTTGCATTCTTTTTAAAAGAAAACACACCCCATAACAGCTTGTTGGTGACAGATGATGGACCCTCAAACTTGAGAACTCCTATCCCCTTTGGGAGAAAGCTTTACAGATCCTGGGAAGAGACTACCAAAGATGTTGGAGACAGGAAGTAGGAGTGTATGTTCCAACTGAGGGTACATCAGGACATTTGAATTTGGAAACCCCAACAGAGCCAAATGATTTTTTTAGAACCATCCCAAGCGATTCCAAAGGAAATACATATGGAGTATATGCCAAAAAACATCTTTAACAGTGAAATTTCACATTAGTGAGATAAACTAGCCTTTAAAAAAATTGCATTCATTTTTATAAAATATATTTTTCAGATTATAATTGCAATGTATTAAACTTCTGCTAAATGTTTATCATTATCCATTTCAAGAAAACTGCTTTAAATTAATGGTTAATTTATGATCCATATTATATCTATTTTATTAATTGACATTTCATTTTTGTTATTTATATAATTAAAAATTATTTTTAATCTTACTTTCTCTGTCTGCACATCATAGAAGAATTATTAAAAATGCATTAATAGAATCCAGTCATTTATGATTGTGTGTAAAACCCCAAGAGCATGTCAAGTGCTGATATGCTGAACTGGCAATCAACAGCATAAACTCTCATTTACCTTTGCACAATCAGACAAATCATGTTTACTTATATTTAGTACAAATAAATGAAAACTCTCAATTTCAGTTCATTTGTCATGTTAGTCACAATCAAACCATGATTTCATTGCATCTTTACTTTAGATTGCTTGTTTACTGATGGTTGCTATGCTGTTGGGTCTAATTAGCTGGCAATTACTTTGTTATTACTGCATGTAATTATCTTTTCTGTAGAAAGAATGCAGCTGACCAGAGTAATAAAACTGTCTGTCCTGCTTCCAAACCCATCCACTACAGCCAATGAAAATCTTTTCCTTAGAGAAAAACAAGAGATTGACACAGACTGCTGGTACAGGCCCAAGAGGCCTTTTTTCTCAATAATGCTGCTATCCACACTACAGTAAATGACGAATAACCGTGACACAATGTGAAGCAGATGTTATGCTTTTGTTAATATGATACATTTAACATCCTCACTTTTCTAAACTAATTGCCCAATCATTTTGATATTTTATTGCGTATAATAATGATCTTTAACAAAAGGCGCTGGAATGATTATGCAGCAGAACATAAATGGGCACATAAAAGTGTAAATATTGCTCTCCACATAAAAGTGTGATTATTGTTATCCTTGTTCAATGTAGACAGATAACAACTTATATTTTCAATTAACTAGTATTATCTATAATTAACACATTAGTGAAATAAATCACTCAATGTAGAGTTATAACATATAGCCAATAGTTTATTTTCCCATATTTTGATGGGGAAGAAATCTCATTTCCCAAGGAATAATCACATGATGCCCAATAGCTTCAGTTCTTTTGCCATTATCATTTTAATTAGCCTTTTACCTGCAATACATTGCTGTGACAATGATCAAGGAATCCACAACATAATGGTAATAAAATGAACATCTTTTAAATAAATCATAGTTCATATATTGTAAAGAATAAAAAATGTTTGGAAATTAGTAATTTAATTCAATTAAATTCTTCTTGTGATTTCATGAAATACTTCAGTTTTACTCTCACTATTTCAACCCCAAACTAAACTACTTGATTGAATAATTGCCCTGTACCTCACCGCCAGACATGTATTATCCAATGTATTTTATATTATGTAAATAGGTGTGATCACATTTACATATGGAAACTATTACTGTCTATAATAAAACCTAATTTTTATTAAATTGTTGAATATGACATGCATATTTTATATTATACCCAAAATGAACAAGTATGCAGCCTCTGGCAGATGAATTACTTACAGGAAAATATACACCAGATGTTACTTCCTTCAAATATCTTAAATGTAAAAATGAAAGCCACATGTAATCTATTAGCAACTTTTTAAATGAAATTGTACAGCCTCTTACTAAAGCAACCAGTAAAAGCACTGCACAATAAATTTCAATTATCCTTATCAGTTACCAGAATGGAATGAGCGTGTCAAAACTGTGCATCACAGAGCTTGGAATGTATCTGCTTTCTGACACAGCACTTGAATATGGTTTACTCTATAACCCAATCATGCCCTATGAGATTGTAAGCATAAGCCAATAGCTGTCCCTGCAGATACCATTTAAAAATATGCACAGCATGATTTGTAGTCAAGCAGAATATTCCGGAGTGTGGTATCCTGCATCTGGCTTCAACTAAAGGTGGTGTATTACAATGAGATTGTTGCCATCTAGTGGATACTTGTTTTAAGACTCATTTTAAGAGTAGAAGCAAGACTTCCTCGATTCCGAGGGACTGCCTATGATGATGACTTTTTAGCCATTCGGCTTAGTTCACCAGCCCCCCGATTATATAGAACTAGCCTTGAAATTTACTGTCACCAGCTTCATCAGATGAATGCTTTATGTGCTCATGTGGCATTCCTCTGTTGACTATTTTAGCCCATTAAAATAAATGTTCTAAAGCCTCTGCTAAAACAACAGATAGTGGAATGTCACATAAACACACAAACTGTTATCCACTGTTTTGCCGACCATCATTTTTAGGGTGCTAAATTGATGATGATCTAGTGAACTATAATTGGTAAATACCCATTTAAAAGGTTTGGCAGCAAATATCTAAAATCGTCACTTTGTTATAAAATTCGACAAAAATACAATGAAAATAAAATTACTAATAACTTGTAATTAAATATTAGAATTTGGCTCTAATTTATTTTGGGGAGTAAATTATCAGAATTCTGAGGTCATATTGTTTTACTTGTATTTTGAAAGTTGTACTTGTACATAATATATATGTATTAAATAAATAATTAAATGGTTATGTTTTTCAAAATTCATATTGATTAGACAAAGCAAATTGGCCAGGGTAGCCTTGAGGAAGAGTTCATAGAGTGTATCCGGGATAGTTTCCTTGATCAGTACATTGTGGAATCAACCAGGGAGCAGGCTATCTTAGATCTGGTACTGTGTAATGAGACAGGATTAATAAATGATCTCCTAGTAAAGGATCCTCTCGGAATGAGTGACCATAACATGGTTGAATTTCAAATTCAATTGGAGGGTGAGCAAGTTGGATCTCAAACCAGTGTCCTAAGCTTAAATAAAGGAGACGACAAAGGTATAAAGGCAGAGTTGGCTAAAGCGGACTGGGAAAATAGATTAAGATATGGGAAGGTTGATGAGCAGTGGCAGACATTTAAGGAGCTATTACATAACTCGCAACAAAAATATATCCCAATGAGAAGTAAAGACTGTAAGAGAAGGAATATCCATCTGTGGCTAACTAAGGAAATAAGGGATGGTATCTGTTACATCCATAATAAAGTAATGTAACTGAGTACTGTAGATGTGAGTAAGTGTGACCTTAGTTCCTTTATTCTAACTCCAGAGTGCTGGTACAGCATGGGAGACCTGCTTATATACAGTGCTCCCAAGGGATGCTGGGATCCCTTGGGACTCCAACAGGTATGCCCTCTGGTGGCGGTATGATACTGGTTATATAGGGTTGCATACATAACAGTATCAAATTGAAAACAAGGGCATACAATGTGGCCAAGACTAGTGGGAGGCCAGAGGATTGGGAAACTTTTAAAATGCAGCAAAGAACAACTAAAAACATGATAAAGAGAGGGAAGATAGATTATGAAAGTAAACTAGCATGAAATATAAAAACAGATAGTAAGAGTTTCTACAGGTACATAAAAAGGAAAAGAGTGGCTAAAGTAAATGTTGGTCCTCTAGAGGATGAGACTGGGGAATTAATAATGGGGAACAGTGAAATGGCAGAAACATTGAACAAATATTTTATATCGGTCTTCACGGTAGATGACATTAAAATATCACAATAGTGGCTAATCAAGGGGCTGTAGGGAGGGAGGAACTTAATACAGTCACTATCACTAAAGAAGTAGTACTCAGTAAAATAATGGGACTATAAAGCAGAGAAGTCCCCTGGAACTGATGGCTTACATCCTAGGATCTTAAAAGAAGTGGCTGCAGAGATAGTGGACGCATTGGTTGTAATCAACTATCTGGCGTGGTCCCAGCGGATTGGAAAACCGCAAATGTAACGCCCTTATTTAAAAAAGGAGGCAGACAAAAAGCAGGAAACTATAGACCAGTTAGCCTAACATCTGTCATTGGGAAATTGCTGGAGTCCATTATTAAGGAAGCAGTAGCCGGATATTTGGAAAAGCATAATTCAATCAAGCAGAGTCAGCATGGTTTTATGAAAGGGAAATCATGTTTGACAAATTTGCTGGAGTTCTTTGAGGAGGTAATGAGCAGGGTGGATAAGGGGGAACCAGTGGATGTGGTGTATTTGGAATTCCAGAAGGCATTCGATAAGGCGCCACATAAAAGGTTACCGCACAAGATAAAAGTTCACGGGGTTCGGGGTAATATATTACATGGATGGAGGATTGGCTAACTAACAGACAACAGAGAGTTGGCATAAATGGGTCATTTTCTGGTTGGTAAACAGTAACTAGTGGGATGCCGCAGGGATCGGTGCTGAGACCTCAACTATTTACAATCTATATTAATGACTTGGATGAAGCGACCGAGTGTAATGTAGTCAAGTTTGCTGATGATGCAAAGGTGGGTGGGAAAGAAAATTGTGAGGAGGACACAAAAAATCTTCAAAGGGATATAGACAGGCTAAGTGAGTGGGCAAAAATTTGGCAGATGGAGTATAATGTGGCAAAATGTGAGGTTATCTACTTTGGCAAAAAAATAAAAAAGCAAATTATAATTTAAATGGGGAAAAATTGCAAAGTGCTGCAGTTTGGGGGTCCTTGTGCATGAAACACAAAGAATTAGTATGCAGGTAATCAAGAAAGCAAATGGAATCTTGGCCTTTATTGCAAGCAGGATAGAGTATAAAAGCAGAGAAGTCCTGCTACAGCTGTACAGGGTATTGGTGAGGCCACACCCAGAGTACAATGTGCAGTTTTGGTCCCCGTATTTAAGGAAGGATATACTTGCATTGGAGACTATTCAGAGAAGGATCACTAGATTAATTCTGGAGATGAGGGGGTTGAGTTATAAAGATAGGTTGATTACGTTGGGCCGATACTCATTGGAGTTCAGAAGATGAGAGATGATCTTATCGAAACATATAAGATAATGGGGACTCGACAAGGTGGATGCAGAGAGGATATTTCCACTCAGGGGAAACTAAAACTAGGGGACATAGTCTCAGAATAGGCCGCCCATTTAAAACTGAGCTGAGGAGAAATTTCTTCTCTCAAAGGGTTGTAAATCTATGGAATTCTCTGCCCCAGAGAGCTGTGGAGACTGGGTCATTGAATATATTTAAGGCGGAGATAGACAGATTTTTGAGCGATAAGGGATAAAGAGTTATGGGGAGCGGGCAGGGAAGTGGAGCTGAGTCCATGATCAGATCAGCCATGATCTTATTAAATGGCGGAGCAGGATCAAGGGGCCAAATGGCCTACTCCTGCTCTTATTTCTTATGTTCTTATGAAACAGAAATATATGAAACAAAATAGAAAATGTTGAGAACATTAAATATTGTTGTCTGTATATATATATATATATACAGGGAACTCTCGTTTATCCGGATCACTCGGGGATTGGGCAAATCCGGGTAAACGAATTTTCCGTTAGGGCGAGTTTACATTTTAAAGTTAAATCTTTAATGAATAAATACAATCAGCTACAAACAGTAGCAAAGCAGTTAAGTATACAAAAGATGGACATTACCAGCCTGCATGTACTTCCGTCGGACTGTAATCGCGGAGGGACGAATGCTGCACTGGGAGTGGCTGCAGGTGGCCTCGAGGAGGAGATTGTCTAGCTCCGGGGTTCCAGAGCGCGCTCTCTGGGCTACGTTCTGTGCCTGGAACACGATGCCGGCACTGCCCTCATTCCCAACATCAGTGGCAGCCGCGAGAGACAGCGGCAGCAGCAGCGCGCGCGCACACACACCAGCAAAGCAAGGGCAGAGGAGCGATTTTGCAACAGAAGGATCAACAACAGGTGGGTGATTTGCTCCTCCTGTGCTATGTGGGAAGTCAAGGATGCTTCCGGTGTCCCTGACGATTACATATGCGGGAAGTGTATCTGGCTGCAGCACCTGACAGACCGCATTGCAACACTGGAGCTGTGGGTGGATTCATTCTGGAGCATGCGCGATGCTGAGGATGTCGTGAATAGCACGTTCGGTGAGTTGGTCTTAGCACAGGTAAAGGTTACACAGCCAGATAGGGGATGGAAGACCAACAGGAAGAGCAGTGGAAGTTGGTACTGCAGGGGTCCCCTGCGGTCATCCCCCTGCAAAACAGGTACACTGCTTTGGGTATTGTTGAGGGGGATGACTCATCCAGGGAGAGCAGCAGCAGCCAAGTTCATGGCACCATGGGTGGCTCTGCTGCACAGGAGGGCAGGAAAAAGAGTGGGAGAGCTATATTGCTAGGGGATTCTATTGTAAGGGGATAGATAGACGTTTCTGAGGCCGCAATCGAGACTCCAGGATGGTATGTTGCCTCCCTGGTGCAAGGGTCAAGGATGTCTCAGAGCGGCTGTAGGACATTTTGAAGGGGGATGATGAACAGCCAGTTGTCGTGGTGCATATAGGTACCAACGATATAGGTAAAAAAACGGGATGAGGTCCTACAAGCTGAATTTAGGGAGCTCGGAGCTAAATTAAAAAGTAGGACCTCAAAAATAGTAATCTCAGAATTGCTACCAGTGCCACATGCTAGTCAGATCAGGAATCGCAGGATAGCTCAGATGAATACGTGGCATGAAGAGTTGTGCAGAAGCGAGGGATTCAAATTCCTGGGACATTGGAACCAGTTCTGAGGGAGGTGGGACCAGTACAAACCGGACGGTCTGCACCTGGGCAGGACCAGAACCAATGTCCTGAGGGAGTGTTTGCTAGTGCTGTTGGGGAGGGGTTAAACTAATAGGGCAGGGGGATGGGAACCGATGCAGGGAGACAGAGGGAAGTAGAATGGGGGCAGAAGCAAAAGATAGAAAGAAGAAAAGTAAAAGTGGAGGGCAGAGAAACCCAAGGCAAAAAGCAAAATTCTAAAGGGGCAAAGTATGTTAAAAAGGCAAGCCTGAAGGCTCTGTGCCTCAATGTGTGGAGTATTCATAATAAGGTGGACGAATTAACTGCGCAGATAGCTGTTAATGGATATGATGTAATTGGCACGACGGAGACATGGTTCCAGGGTGACCAAGGCTGGGAAATCAACATCCAGTGGTATTCAACATTCAGGAAGGATAGACAGAAAGGAAAAGGAGATGGGATGGCGTTGCTGGTTAATGAGGACATTAACGCAATAGTAAGGAAGGACATTAGCTTGGATAATGTGGAATCAGTATGGGTGGAGCTACGGAATACCAAAGGGCAGAAAACCCTAGTGGGAGTTGTGTACAGACCGCCAAACAGTAGTAATGAGGTTGGGGACAGCATCAAACAAGAAATTAGGGATGGGTGCAATAAAGGTACAGCAATTATCATGGGCGTCTTTCATCTACATATTGATTGGGCTAACCAAACTGGTAGCAATGCGGTGGAGGAGGATTTCCTAGAATGTATTAGGGATGGTTTTCTAGACCAATATGTCGAGGAACCAACTAGAGGGCTGGCCATCCTAGACTGGGTGATGTGTAATGAGAGAGGACTAATTAGCATTCTTGTTGTGCAAGGCCCCTTGGGGAAGAGTGACCATAGTATGGTAGAATTCTTTACTAAGATGGAGAGTGACACAGTTAATTCAGAGACTCGGATCTTGAACTTAAGGAAAGGTAACTTCGATGGTATGAGGCGTGAATTGGCTAGAATAGACTGGTGAGTGACAGATAGGCAATGGCAAATATTTAAAGATCACATGGATGAACTTCAACAATTGTACATCTGGAGTAAAAATAAAATGGGGAAGGTGGCTCAACTGTGGCTAACAAGGGAAATTAAGGATTGTGTTAAATCCAAGAAAGAGGCATATAAATTGGCCAGAAAAAGCAGCAAACCCGAGGACTGGAATAATTTTATAATTCAGTAGAGGAGGACAAAGGGTTTAATTAGGAGGGGGAAAATAGAGTACGAGAGGAAGCTTGCTGGGAATATAAAAACTGACTGCAAAAGCTTCTATAGATATGTGAAGAGAAAAAGATTAGTGAAGTCAAATGTCGGTCCCTTGCAGTCAGATTCATCTGAATTTATAATAGGGAACAAAGAAATGGCGGACCAGTTAAACAAATACTTTGTTTATTTCACGAAGGAAGACACAAATAACCTTCCAGAAATACTAGGGGACCGAGGGTCTAGTGAAAAGGAGAAACTGAAGGAAATCCTTATTAGGCGGGAAATTGTGTTAGGCAAATTGATGGGACTGAAGGCCGATAAATCCCTGGGGCCTGATAGTCTGCATCCCAGAGTACTTAAGGAAGTGGCCCTAGAAATAGTGGATGCATAGTGATCATTTTCCAACAGTCTATCAACTCTGAATCAGTTCCTATGGACTGGAGGGTAGCTAATGTAACACCACTTTTTAAGAAGGGAAGAAGAGAGAAAACTGGTAATTATAGACCACTTAGCCTAACATCAGTAGTGGAGAAAATGTTGGAATCAATTATTAAAGATGAAATAGCAGCGCATTTGGAAAGCAGTGATAGGATCAGTTCAAGTCAGCATGGATTTATGAAAGGGAAATCATGCTTGACAAATCTTCTAGAATTTTTTGAGGATGTTTAACTTGTAGAGTGGACAAGGGAGAACCAGTGGATGTGGTATATTTGGACTTTCAAAAGGCTTTTGACAAGGACCCACACAAGAGATTAGTGTGCAAAATTAAAACACATGGTATTGGGGATAATGTACTGATGTGGATAGAGAACTGGTTGACAGACAGGAAGCAGAGAGTCGGGATAAATGGGTTCTTTTCAGAATGGCAGGCAGTAACTCGTGGGGTGCCACAGAGCTCAGTGCTGGGACCCCAGCTATTTACAATATACATTAATGATTTAGGTGAAGGAATTGAGTGTAATATCTCCAAGTTTGCAGATGACACTAAGCTGGGTGGTGGTGTGAGCTGCAAGGAGAATTCTAAGAGGCTGCAGGGTGACTTGGACGGGTTAGGTGAGTGGGCAAACGCATGGCAGATGCCGTATAATGTGGATAAATGTGAGGTTATCCACTTTGGTGGCAAAAATATAAAGGCAGAATATTATCTGAATGGCGGCAGATTAGGAAAAGGGGAGGTGCAACGAGACCTGGATGTCATGGTACATCAGTCATTGAAAGTTGGCATGCAGGTACAGCAGGCGGTGAAGAAAGCAAATGGTATGTTGGCCTTCATAGCTAGGGGATTTGAGTATAGGAGCAGGGAGGTATTACTGCTGTTGTACAAGGTCTTAGTGAGGCCTCACCTGGAATATTGTGTTCCGTTTTGGTCTCCTAATCTGAGGAAGGATGTTCTTGCTATTGAGGAAGTGCAGCGAATGTTCACCAGACTGATTCCCGTGATGGCAGGACTTACATATGAGGAGAGACTGGATTGATTGGGCCTGTATTCACTGGAGTTTAGAAGCATGAGAGGGGATCTCATAGAAACATATAAAATTCTGATGGGACTGGACAGGTTAGAGGCAGGAAGAATGTTCCCAATATTGGGGAAGTCCAGAACCAGGGGACATAGTCTAAGGATAAGGGGTAAGCCATTTAGGACTGAGATGAGGAGAAACTTCTTCACTCAGAGAGTTGTTAACCTGTGGAATTCCCTACCGCAGAGAGTTGTTGATGCCAGTTCATTGGATATATTCAAGAGAGAGTTAGATATGGCCTTTACGGCTAAAGGGATCAAGGGGTATGGAGAGAAAGCAGGAAAGGGGTACTGAGCTGAATGATCAGCCATGATCTTATTGAATGGTGGTGCAGGCTCGAAGAGCCGAATGTCCTACTCCTGCACTTATTTTCTATGTTTCTATGTTTCTTCCAGGTTACCGTTCAGGTGGCAAAGTAGAAAATTAAACCTATTCATTGGTTAAAATGAACTCCATGCTAATCAAAACAGCCAGTGAGAAGTGGCGGCGCAATATTTTAAATTCCATTACAGCGGGTTTTCCGTTAGATCCGTATCTGGATAAACGAGAGTTACCTGTATATATAAACACTTCATATCAACTGCATCTCAGATACTGCTATTGCAAGCTAAGTACATGTGAATTGCAGCAAATTTTAGGAATGGGATAAGATCCATCATACGTGTCATTTTTTTGATTGATCTCGATCCCACCTTACCATAACCATCTATCCACTTTTTTTCTACAAACATTTCTAGGTGAATCTTGTATCCATTTATAATATTTACTTTAATTAGCTTCTTTGGCAATTATTACATATATTTATTGTGCTCTGTATTATAGAATTCTACCTGGATCCCCTATTTACTCCTACTTTCCTGAATTTTAAATGTTGACTTTCAGCTTTTTGGGACAAGAGGTGCATTGCTGTACTTCGCTCATAAGTACAGCAGAATTGGATAGGGATAAGGTGGAGTCCAGATACATCAGATCTCAAATCAGACTGTCAATTCCCAAGATGGCCTGCGAAAGGCTGTCCATCTCAAAGTATAGCAGTATTGGAACATTTTGGCTGTAGGCTGTGACTAATTCTGGCATGCAGGGCTTCAGCACTATAGCCAGGCTTTTGTCAGGACCCATAGCCTTGTCCATGTTCAGTGATTCTGGTCACTTCTTAATGTCAAGTGGAATAAATCAAATTGGCTGGATCCTGTCATCTGTTAGGATGGGGATCTTGAAATGAGGTTGAGTAGGATCCTCTTAGCACTTTTGGCTGACGATGTTTGCAAACGCATCAGTCTTTTTTCTTGCACTGAGCCCCACCATGGTTGAGATTGGGGATGTTCATAGAACCTCTTTCTCCTGATAGTTCCCTGATTGTCCACCACCATTCTTGACTAGATGTGGTAAGGGTACAGAGATTTTCTTTGATCTGTGATCTTTGATTGTGTGACCACTTAGCTCTGCTATAGCCTGCTGCTTTGGTGTTCTGCATGCAGGTAGCCATGTGTTGTAACTTCAGTAGGTTGATATATTAAAGAAAAGACTTGCACTTATATAGCACCTTTCACGACCACCGGACGCCCCAAAGCACTTTACAACCAATGAAGTGTAGTCATTGTTGTAGGAAATGGGGCAACCAATCTGCACACAGCCAGCTCTCACAAACAGCAATGTGATAATGACCAGATGATTTGTTTTAGTGATGTTGATTGAGGGATAAATATTGGCCAAGACACCAGGGGTAACTCCCCTGCTCTTCTTTGAAATAGTGGCATAGGATCTTTTACATCCACCTGGCAGAGCAGACGGGGCCTCGCTTTAACGTCTCGTCCGAAAGACAGCACCTCCAACAGTGCAGCACTCTCTCAGTACTGTACTGGAGTGTCAGCCGAGATTTTTGTATTCAACTCTCTGGAGTGGGACTTGAACTCACAACCTTCTGACTCAGAGGCGAGGGTGCTATATAGAGAAACGCTCCAGCAACAGATACTACCGGAGTTAGAATATTTGCAACTTCTTAATTAACTTTAGCAAACACACTAAAAAAAGATAATGCCAGGTTTGTGACCCTGCATCCTGAACAGCAATTAAACTATAAATGACCTCACGCATTGTTTATTTAACAACAATTACACTTTGTGGCCTTAAAGGGACACAACTTCAACTTAGCAGCAGAATAATAGATTCTGCATTACATGGTATAATGTTCCCATCATTATAAATAGCATATAATCTCACTTAACGTGAGCATGGGATGAGCTAGAGATGAGATGAGCTACTAATTTGAAAAAAAGGTGCATCAGTGCATGCAAATGTCACACTTTGTTATGAATACAAAACATATCTTAAAATGCTAGCTGCAGCTGTATTCTGAGCTGTAACCTGACACCCCCAAGCTCATTACAATCTGCAAAGTTCCCTGAACTAAATAACATTTGAACATCGGTTGAATTTACATAGACATAGAAACATAGACTTATAACTTATAACTTTTTTTTTGGCCTTAAAAGGACAGGCCAGTTAAACACATTTCAAGTGCAGCTGAATAATACATTGTGCATGTTATGATACAGTTTGCCTATTACCAAAAAAACAGCATATCATCCAATTTACCCTTTTCTTGACACCTAATCAATGCAGTATGTTTATATATCACTTTTTTTAATTTTCACATACAAGGCACATATACGTGCATCTATTTTAACTAACAATTCTGTCCATTTAGTATGGATTAATAATGAGAAATTGCCCATTTTGTTTAATCTGTATTGACTGTTCCAGGTTTTCATTTTGTATAAACTGGGATCGAGGTGTAGTTCCAATGTTAATATAGTCAAAGGCAGCACAGACTCTATGCTATATGTTGTATAGCATAGATTTTATAGCAATGTATTTTATAGTTCACTGAAGCTTTGAAATCAGACCTGTTCAGTATAATTTGAAAACTCAAGTGTACTCTGTAATCAGACTGATAGCCAAACACTTTTATTCTTAGTCTGAACTGTCATAAAATTAGGCAGTGTAATATTGTCTGTTTTGTGATAAACCATCCATGTAATACGATGAATTGTCTTATTTAAAAAAGGATAACAGACTTATTTGTGATATCTACCTTTATCCTGCTCTCTCAACTGAATTCAGTGTTTTGCTTATTCCAACGCTTAATATTTTAAAACTGCATGCTGTTATGCATTTTCTGATTTATTTATTATCTCTAAATGCTTGTTTGCATTGCTTGTGCTTCATATGTCCAAAAGAACATAGTTTACATTTACAGAGGGTATGCCCCATGTACTTTAATTCACTAACGGCAAGCTCCAACTCAGTGACACAGAGAGCACAACAGCTAATAACGAGATGTGTGAGTGGACATGTATCCCATTCATCATTCTGTTTAGGCCAATACAAGGGTCTTTTTATCAGCACTATTTGTACCAATGCCATTACCCTTGGTATAAATCTTCTGTCAAAGGCTCTGGTAGAGGCAATGTTGTTGTCCCATTAGTGGCTGTGATCTGAAATAATCACTAACTGACCTCTGGATGTCTGTAATTAACTTTTGCCCTGCTGCACACAGGCACTGACTAAGTCAAACGATGCGTTTCCACATGTGTATTCTCTATAGGGATTTCACTTATTAGATCAAATGTATGTTCCTAATGAAATACGAATAATGTATCATATTGTCTGTCCATTTATAAACACGACATATGTAGAGTCTCATGTTATGGCCTATTTAAATTTAAAAAGAGAAATTAGAAAGTTAACATTAATGCAACAATACATAACAATAGAATATAGGAATGCATTAAACATGAATGAACTAGACTAAAACTTACAATAAAAATCTATTGCACACTTTAGGGCCCAAATTTCCCCATGAATTACACCATTTTTTTTGGTGGAACTTGATTTTTCTGGTGTATCTTTTTAGTTGCAAATATGGCCATTTAACTTGCGCCAGTGTTAAGTGAGTTAGTTAGGTTTTTTGTTAGGCCAGTTTTTTTTCAAAAGGGGGTATTCCCAGCCACTTACACCATTTGTGCCAATTTGGCCAGAAAAAAGTTGTACTAAACTAACTTAGGGCAGCGTATGTGTCCACTTTTGTCCGCACAAAAAGACCTTACTTACAGTTAAGGAATCAGCGCAAGTAACTACATTTAAAGCACCTCCAAGCACCAAACAAAGCACAAAAAGTAATAAGCAATTAATTAACAAATAAAATAGAAGGAACCCTGCACCTAAAGCACCGAGACCAAAGTAATAAACAATCAATAAATAAAAAATAAAAAAAATAAAAGGAACCCTGCACCTAAAGCACCAAGACCAAAGTAATAAGCAATCAGTAAATAACAAATAAAAAATAGAACTCCTACCTTAGGGAACACAACAGGCCGCCGATGAGGAAGGTTTCACAGACAATTTTTTCCTCATCCAACATCCCCAAATGTGAACACTTTTCCAGCAGGGACGGAAGTCAGGACACAGGAGCTGGAGAAGCGTTGGGGGCTGAAGGAGCATCGGGGGAGGGGTGGTTGGGACTCGGGAGCCAGAGGAGCATCGAGGGCCAGAAGAGCATCGGAGGAGAGGGGCAGGGGTTGGGACTCAGGAGCCAGAGGAGCATTGGGACTGGAAGGGGAAGGCCGGGAAGGCGATTGTCGGCCAGAGGGGAGGATCAGAGGCCTCGGGGAGGGGTGAACAGAAGTCTATTGGGTGGAATCGGAAGTCTCGGGGTTGGAGGTCAGGGGGAGATTAGATGCCTCAGAGTGTCCGATCGTGGAGCATGGTTGAGGCAGGGAAGGCAGCGACCGGCCTGTGCGGCAGGCCACTCGGCCCAGGATAGGGGTGGCGAGCATGGGGACGCGCTGGGTGGGCAAGGAGCTACTGCACATGTGCATAGACTCCACTGCGCATGCGCACAGCTGCTGGCACTGTTTTCGGTGCAGGGCTGTAGCTCCGCCCCCCTACTGTGAGTGCCACACCACGCCAAGCCTTAGGACGGTCCACGGAGCGGGGAAAATAAGGAGCTACATTTTCGACACGTTTTATGGGCAGAAAGTCGGCGCACCTCGGGTATGTGCGCCGGAAAAAGGGGTTGGGAAAATTTGGGCCCATATTATGCAACCGGGCTAACATATGATTACTTAATTTTTTCTCATAGTAAAATGACCCATGCATTTTTATTGGTCATTGGGGTTGCATTTCCACAGGGGTTCTCCTGCTCATCCACCATAACTTCAGTAAAAGAAATGCACAAACACTGGAAACAGGAAAACCCCCATAGAAATCTGTACCCTTTATTTTTGTAAAATTGTACTATCGCATATCTACTCTGAGAATCTGTCTGACAAAACCACCATTTGTTGCTTATTCCATTATTATTAAGGACTACTTGCAATATGTCTCAATGGATCATACCTCTTCATATAAACTTTTTTTTGTTGTTCTGTGGTGCAAATCCAGGTTAGTTGATAGTTCTGCCTTCATCTGTGACAGGTTCAGTAACATAACTGAACAACTGCTGTTTTGTGGTTATGTGTCTGCCAGAATTGAGGCTCTAAAGGATAGAAGACAGAATAGAAATTAACTGAGAAATGTGAGTAATAGGTTCATTTATTTCAGCTCCCAAGGGAATCCTCAAAGTATGTACTGAACCTGGTTGACTCTGTGCTAAATCCCTCAATGACCAGGAGGCACTTCCCTATCCAGTTGCCCAAAATAATAGTTTAGTGAAAGCTCACAAGCTCTGCAATACAGGTACAGTAGTGTAGAGGTTATGTTACTGTACTAGTAATCGGGGCCCAGAAGAGGCGAGGGCCCAGGGGTAGCATGGGCCAGCCCACACTGCAATATGTGTGCGCACTAGGTCTGTGCAGCAGAGCTGGTCTCCAGCCATCTTGGTCAATTCTTGCCATTGGACCAAGACCTAGCTTTGTCAAGCTCATGTGGTGGCTGGTGTACAACGGCCACCACACATTAAAAAGTCTATACACAAGCATCTTCCTCCTTTTAATGTGTAGTTCGGGACTTGAAATATTAGGTCCTTCATTGAAACACTCATGAACTCATCCCTTTTTGGTGTGGAAGCAAGTCATCCTCGATACGAGGGACCGCCTATGACGATGATGTACTAGTAATCCGGCGACCTGTACTAATAATCCAGCAGAATGTGAGTTCATATTCCACCATGGCGGTCTGAGAATTTGAAATCAGTTAAATAAAAACCTGGTATCAGTTTTTTTTAAATGACCATAAAGTTACAAGAGTGTTGTTAAAAACCCAACTCAGTTGCTTCAAACTGCAGCAAATGATAACAAGAATCTGCAGTGATTCAAGCAGAAGGCCCACCACCATCTTCTCAGGGCAACTAGGAATGTTCAATAAATGTCAGCCTTGCCAGTGACACCCACACCATGAGAATGAATTAAGAAAAAATATATATTTGGGGTATTATTATATTATAGGCAGATTATTCTTTGTTTTAAAAAAAAATAAAGGTAAGGGATTAAGGGGTTATGGGGAGCAGGCAGGGAAGTGGACCTGAGTCCATGATCGTATTAAATGGTGGAGCAAGCTCGAGGGGCTGTATGGCCTACTCCTGCTCCTATTTATTATGTTCTTATGTTCTGAATAATTTTCCTTTCCATAGTGACCTCTAATTTCAAGTAAAGCCATTAGTTCTTGACTTTAAACAATGTAATACACCTCTGATCACTTCTGTTAACTCCTCAGATCATGCTATAAAAATGTGACAACACAACAATTAGAGTTTTTCCAGTGTTGTATTTAAAAAATTCATTCACTTAAACATTCATTGGGGCTTATTTTAATAAACATATTTGTTTAAAAATACAAAGTAAATGACAGAAATCAAAGTATTTAAGCCATAAAGTAACTATAAAATAGATTATTTTTGGTAACTGATTTTTTTTGTCTATAATACTCCTGTGAAGCGCCTTGGGATGTTTTATGTTAAAGGTGCTATGTAAATACAAGTTGTTGTTGATTTCATAATTTTTTTTGGTTTCATTGAATATCCCTTGTCACTTATCCTTCTGAATGAACAGCACGGGCTGAAGACCTGCTTCCAGCTTTCTGCCCTTTAACCAGTCATTAGAAAGTGTGTGAAAGTGACCTGGAATGACTAGCTCTGATTATTACTCTTCCCTATGGAGAAGCATCTTTCTTCCACTTGGCACCTCTGCACAGCAGCACAGTTGAGAACAGGAACTCAATGTGTGGGTAATTGCAAACATTAACCTGCATCGTATCCTTAATGACACAGAATTAGACCGCTCATATGCTGAACCACTGTTCCCAGCTATAAAATAACCTTTTTCAGTCAGTGACTGCTATGTCGCCTTAACTGTCGATTCCTTATCTTCAGATTGAATAAAAATGGCTACATATTTTATTTCTCAATGAAAGTTTAGTAATGCTTTGCTACATAGAAAATCAGCAATTTTAACTGACTGAAGGACCATTTTACTACAGTACATCCAATATCACATCAATATTAGCTGTCCATTCAAAATCATATATCATATTTCTGTAGGGCGTACTGCCACCACATTAGGATTAATACTGCTATAATTATTTTATTGTGTGAGGTAAAAATAATTTATTTTTGTGCTTGTTTTCTATATCCGGGTTGTGACAGAACAAGCACAATTTCACAATTATAAGTTTGATATTGAGGTTAGATCAGTTGAATAATAGATTATCTAACGTGAATTTTTGCTCTAGGCAAAGGGTTCATGTCTTAATGGCTGTAAGGTTCCACACACTGCATCATTGGTATAAGCACACACAACAGAAGTTCTACTATTATGTCATGCAACATCAATATTTTCCATTACATTTTTTTCTTTAAAAGATTAATCATAGCCCATATGCAAAATCTGATGGTTGGGAAAAAAATTATTGCACCTACATGTCAAACTGCCTGACTGATATATGGAACTCTAATGAAGCCTTACAGGTTCCATTACCTTTACAGGCACTCAGTAGACTGGCTGCATATTCTGTCACTGCTAATCAGGTTCCATCTTTTTAAAGTGAGATGCAGTTATCAATGAGGTGAGTTCTAATATTCAGATTGGAACAGATGATAAATCATTTCTACATAATTAGCGTACAGCAAGGTTACAGCTGACATGAATTTTTATCTTAATTATGGAATAAATTTGTTCCATTAATTTAATTTAGTTTGCATGAATGAGTAGATGCTTAACAAAGTTAATCTTACACCTGTCATTATAAGATTAGAGAGCTTCATTCTAAAAATGTGGAAACAGATACTCCATCATGCAGAGTTCTTGCTGCTTAGTGCACTGTAAATGGGTGGGAACTGGGAAGGTTTTACAATTTGCCTTTCCCACAAATCACTGCTATAAATGCTACTTAATTTGTAGTGTGCTTAATACTGACTCGCTAATGCATTATCTCTTTCATTATGAACAACTGACTAAATGTCTGAGCCTTGAAGTTGTAATTCAGTAATAGCATGATTATTTAAATATTGAACTAATGATACATCAAAACTGTAGTTAACTAAATTTGTAGTCATGATTGCTTAGCTGTCACATTGCTGTATATCATTATTTACCTCAGAAATCTCACATGACAACCTCTATGTCATATTTATCATGGACAGGGGGAAAATGTGAAAAGATCATGTAACATTTTTGAATAATTTGTACGCAGAAAATCAGTTATACCAGAAAAATGTTGTAAGTGACAATTCAATTTGCAATTTCCCTTTTGCATTCACAATTATAAGTTTTATATTGATCATTATATATTGAAAATATTGTATTACATAAAAAGCAGTAGTCAGCTTCTGTTGAAAGTCAAACTGACACTAGAGTGAAAGTTACGCTGTACAATGAAAAAAAGCAAATGCTAAAAATAGATATAGTAAAGAAATATTGTAGCACTCTATTAATAGGGTGATATCATAGTAGTTAAGATATGTCCTTCAGATCTAGTTGGTCAATGGATCAAGTACTGTGGTGGCCAACATGCCAGACCATTGAAATAAAATAGAAAATAGAAAACTCTAATATTTTTTACTTTATGCAACTTGTAATGATATGGTTCAGTACACAGATATACAAAGATGCATTCCATTATGGAATGGTGGGTCACAGGTTTGTGCTGTGATTCTCCACAAAGTGAGATCTTTATCTCAACAAGACCATGGGAGGTGCCAGAGATAGCAGAAGCAAAGCTATCAGTGCAAGGAAAGAATATAAGAGGCTATCTTTACACATGCCACACGTGTGACTCTCACACTAACTATTTACAAAGAACCGAAAGCAAAGCCCCAACACTTTCCATCAGTATTACAACTGATCCACATAAATGGGTTTGAGACCCTGCATTTACAAAATAAGAATATCAATGAATACCTGTTTCAATGCATAAATGCAGTATAAATAAACAAGCACAGAAAATTATATATCTTGAGAATATTTATAGATTGTTTTGTGCCATGGAGTTTACTTTTGTATTTGTATTTTATTTAATATAGATAGTTTGAGCAATAAGAAATAGAGTATGCATTACATAATAATTTTGGATTCCAGTAAGTCATATAAGCAATTAAAACATTAGTTGAATTGTATATTAGATCATAAAATTCTTGTTTTCACCATTCTAACTAAACAATTTTAACTAAAACTATATAATAATTTCTTCAAAGCATTGAACAAGCTGTGTATTGTATGCTTCATTTCTAGCTCGGATATAAAATAATCACAGATCACAAGGACATTGGGGTAGACTTTCATCTTCACTGCTGGAACAGATCGCTTGCCCGTTGAATTCAATAGAATAAACATCAGGTGTTAGTATAAAGTACAGGCAAGGTTACCACCTAGGTGGTGAAAATGAAAATCTATCCCATTATCTCAAAGTACTTAATTGTTCACATCGTCAAGAAGGAACATAAACTTTTTATAGGCTTATATTTAAAATTAAATAAACTTCCACATCTGCAGTAAAATGTGGAAAAATGCATATTGGGTCTAAGCACATAATTCCTATATCCCTATTCACATCCATTTCATACAAATCCTGATCCGAATTCAATTCTCATCCATACATAACACTTCTTCACAAATTATTTTTTCATTTATCAGGATTCACCTCAAATGTTAGAGCTGTTTGTGTATATGTGTTATTACGTGACTTCTTTCAGTACCCAATGCTGCAGGCCTAAATAAATATATATTTTTTAAATTGTTAAAAATAAATCCTAGCAATATATACACATGGGCACCTAAGCAGGATTAAGGTAACTAAATCCAAAGCATGAAGAAAACAGCCTTTTACAAATAATGTAAAGCATCAAAGAGGAAACAGAAAACAGGCAAGCAAAGAAGAATGGGGTAAAACTATCATAGCTATTGTGTGCAGTGATACCATAAACACATTTTTGAATACATTTATGATGTCGCTACACATAGTGACCAAAGGAAGATTTCCCTAACATGGATTCACTCCAGATTCAGAAAGAATCTATTATAGCACTATCCATATATTATCAAAATCAGTTTGTTGTCATCTTTTCATTGAAAAGTCCTATGTCAACGGTATCTATAAGGTTCTCAATGGCAATTATGTTCACGTCTAGTGACACCTGACTGTCGAATTTCTAATGATATTTCCCATTAATGTGAAGCCCATGGGATTAAAAGGGCAGTGGCAGTGTGGATATGAAATAAGCTAAGAGACAGAAAACAGAGAGCAGTAGTGAACAGTTGTTTTTCAGACTGGAGGGAAGGATACAGCGTTGTTCCCCCAGAGGTCGGTATTAGGACCACTTCTCTTTTTGATACATATTAATGACCTGGGGCTAGATTTTCCATGTTTTTTGCATGCTAAATGCCTACTTAACGTCCATTTTACTGCTGAAATTACGTATAAACCCATATAAAATCCATTTAGCCACAAAATGGAAACTGACGGGCATTTTTCGGAAACTTATCGCCGAGCGTTACTTTTCCCATGTGCATAACGCCGGGAAAAAATAATATTAATACCGCCCACCCACTTTTTTTGGGCGGAATCATCAAAATGGGCGAAATCAACGCCCATAATATCGCTCAGCGTTACTTTCCGCATGGAATTAACGCCGAGATTGAATAATACCACCCGCCCATTTTTTTTTGTCGTAAAGACAAAACTAACGCCCAGGAGATCGCTCAGCATCACTTTCACCACCTCGCACACATGTCGGCCACAATATCGCTTGCCCAAAAAAATCGCCCGGAAAAAGTGGAACTGTTCTGAACTAAAGCCAGCGGTGTGGCTGCCATTTTTTAAATCGCAGGTCGCTTCATTCAAAAGGCTGCTTCAACTTCGGGAAATTTGGATTGACTCTGGAGTTCTTCTCAGGTGAAGTGACCATCTCAACAGACATATTTTCAGACTCTGGACTATTTTCGCTGGTTTACTCTAGGTGTATTTTAGTGAGGAAAGTATTGCTTCTGACCAATCGCTATTATACTTTTATTGCAATGGGGCCAGCCATTTCGCAGTCTGCATCAATTAATATGCAGATGCTGCAGAGTGCAGATGGCTCAATGTGTGATGCACATCATTATGTCCCCAATTTAAGCCATGCAAGAATGAGGAGGAGGGCCAGACCATACACACCCTCTGTCTCACCATGCCACCCATTGCTGCATTAGATAGGTCATGGAGGCCCTGTACATGTGAAGGATGGACTTTATCAGCTTCCCCATGACCATGGAAGCTCAAACTGACAGGGCTGGAGCATTCTACTGCATTGCTAAATTGCTAAATTCCCCAGGGAGCAATACAGTGCACTCACATCGCCATGCGGCCACCTTCTCAGGAACCAGAGCTTTTTCGTAACAGAAAAGGATTTCACTCTCTGAAGGTCCAACTAGTTGTCGACCACAGCCAGATCATAATGGCAGTGAATGCCAAGTGTCCGGGCAGCTTCGATGAGGCTCACATCCTGCGTGAGAGCGCTGTCTCTGACATCTTTAAGACTCAGCTACAAGGACAATGCTGGATGTTTGGTGATAACTGATATGGCCTATTCACCTGACTGATGACCCCACTGTGTTACACCCACACCGAGGCCGAGAAGCAATACAACCAGAGTCACAGAGACACACGCAATGAGGTCCAGAAAACAATTAGTGTGCTTGAGCAGCGCTTCAGATGTCTGGACCACTCAGGAGGGGAGCTACAATACAACCCTGAGCAAGTGGGTAAATTCGTGGTCGTGTGCTCCATGCTGCACAATCTGGCTATCAGGAGGGGCCAAGAATTGCCAGAAGGGACTGATGCTTCACCTCAGGAGAGAGAGGAAGAGGATGACGCGGGGGCTGGATGCTGAACTAGGGCCGAACAATCAGGCTGGCTATGCAACCATGCCCACAACCGCCTCCAGACTGCAGAAAAGGACCCGTGGTGGCTACATAGCTGCAAGACTCTTATGTGAGGAGCTGATAGCTGAACGATTTGCCTGAAAGAACAATTCTGTGAATGACAAAACTGATACACTGCTGTGTGTGTGCAGCTCAGACATCAATGGTGCCCATCACCTTGGTGCCAGTTAAAGTTTACATTGATTGAAGTTAAGTTTTATTTAATCCTTTCATGTTAAGGAATCACCAGCTATCTGAGACAATGCGCAACAAGGTTATGTTTAATAAAAAAAAAATTATGCCAACATTGGTCTGAAATCATAAGTATCACAGACAAAAACACCCAACCCCTGTCCACATCCCACTTTTTCCATCCTTGACATCAATCAAATGTTCAACATGTCCAGCAACACAGAATAAAAATGCAAATCAGGAGCGTGGTCCCCTCCCCCCATACATTACAACAAATTACATACACCCAGATGGAGATATAACATAGCCATCACCTGCAGACATACAGCTCTCTTTCCTTCCCGAGTCCCCTTCTTCTACCCACCTCTATCCCTTCCCCTCCTCACTCCACGGCGCCTGGCTGAGGAGCTCCTCAGGCGGTGCCTCATTGCGGGGGATGAAGGCAGATGTGGTGGTTGCACTGGTATGGGAGCGGGGGTTGCCGAGGAGGCAACATTCTCTGATGCAGAAGCAGGATCTTGGTCCTTCATCTCATCTATCGTTTGCAGTGGTGGTGCAGAACCTAGGGGTGGAGTGCTGCGCTCGGGGACCAATGGGAGAATGGGAGGCCTGTGGCAGCAGTGTTCCTCATTATCGCATCCAGGACCTCCGCCATCCCCGGAATGTACTCAGTCATGGTGGCCAGCTGTCGGGATATGCCCCCCAATGCTTCGATGAACTGGTCACCAATGCCTACAGTCCTCGTGGACAACTGTACCATCTCTCCGCTCTCATGTGGCGCTCGTGGACCAGACCTGCCATTTCAACGAGGCCTCCGCAGGGTCGGCACCATCCTGGGGACATATGGGGTTCCCTGTGGCGAGGTGTTTGGGGCCGGTACCTCCAGTGGAGGCGGGAATAACCGGAGGACCACTAGATGGCCTTGGGGTGGAATGGCTTCTGGAGCGTGGCGGTGCAGGTTCCTCGAAGTCCGCGCTCTCATCCGTAGAGAAAAGACCCAGCAGATTGACGGGCGAGAATCGGAGCTCCTCAGCACCAGATGTAGTGGGATCGTCCGCCGACTCCTGCCCCACGCCCCCACCTTTTGGCCTCTGTGGCCTTGCCTGGGGCTGCACTGCTGGTGTGGATATCTGAACGGAATATATGGAATTAAGGACAGTAAAGTAAACGGGATATATGAAAATGTATAAGCCATGGAAGAATAGCTGGGAGAATGTCAGATTGCAAATAGTGCAACATCAGCTTAGCTAACAGTCTGTCTCAAGGTTTCAAGTCACTAATCCTGCCAATAATATATAATTGTAACATGAAATACATCTGCAGAATTGCAAGGTCTCAGTAAATAAATAGTCACACCATTAGATTGAAACATTTGGAGGCAATACTTAAGCTTTCAAGAAGAACATCTCATATAGATTGACTAATGAGTGACTGAGTTAGACTGTCAATCCATTTGTATTTTGTTATCTGATTTCAAAACTGTATAACTGTTAACGCTTTACGATGTAACTTCACCTATCCGTAGGGAGTGTGTACGCTCTATCCAGAGAGTATATCTTCTGTCTGATAGGTCTTACTGGCCGGTAATAAAGACTACTTTGTTCAAAGCACAAGAGGTATTCGACTCAGTAATTTTACTGAACCAGATTGAAGTAAAAGAATCCAGGAATTAACATTTGGTGTCAGAAGTGGGATCTCAACGGACGACTGCCGAAAACTTGCGAATTAAGAGCCAGACTAGCCTTGGATGAGACGAGGGGAAAATGGCCACTGGAGTGAGTATGATTTCAATACTGCTCCAGTTTCCCCCGGTTTCAAAAGTCTGAGGAAAGTTTAGCCACTCGCTGGTTCTCAGGTAGTGTCTGAACGAGATCCAGGACAATCTGGTGAATACCTTTCAAACTTAGAATAGGGATAGAGATAGGGAAATTGTGCGATGACGCAAACCAAGCGGCGACTTGGAAAGGGAAAGATAGTTAGAGCTAGATAGGGATAGATGATCAATCATGGATCCAAAAAAAATTAATAGGAAAGAAAAGAGACTCTTATGAATGTCTGTTTAAATGAGAAATGCTTCTGTGACTTTTACTGTAAAAAAAAGCCGGGGAGTTGTGGTTTGTTTTATCTCAAACAGAATGAAAGTTTGTTTTAACCCTTCGTAGTGTTGTCCTGTATGTGGGAAGTTTAAGAGTGTGAACCTTATTGAATTACGTATATTCGGATGATAAGTTGCGGAGCCAGGAAATGCCCAAAGGATAGATTTGTTAAAAAAGAAAAAATTACATGGTCCCGGTGGTTTTAAAAAAGTTCAGAAAAACTTGTTGAAAGCAAACATTCAGTGAAGGCACAGCAAAACAACTGAGATGGATTCAAAAGGATTTAAAAAAAAAATTATATTAAATAACACGACCTTGAGGCTGGAACAATTGAGATAACGAAAAGCAGTCCACAGCCTACGTGCCAGACTTCTCTCTAGTTATAAAAAAAAAAGTAACGTACTAAATAGGTGCCGAAAGAAAAAGATGTTCTGAGATTTTAAATTATGAAAAATATAAAATCACTCCTGTCCAGTTGACAGAAAAACTCCATTAAATTAGGGCTTTCATTGACTGATTGAATTTAAACTGCGCAGTAACGCGAAAGGATAGGGAAATTTGGAGACTAAAATAAATTAATTGAGGCTCATAAGAAATCAAAATTAGAAAATTAGGCTCACAGGGAATAAAATGGGGATTTAAATAGAGGATAGGTGTTCAACTCAGGTACGACGTCGACCTTGTATATCACTTGGCCCGTCTAGGCTCTGATTGAATTTAAAAAAAAACCCCGCAGCAACTCGGAAGGTAGGGCCGACGCGAACGCGCGGCCGAGAGAAGGGCCGAAGCGAACGCGCAGCGACGTAAACGCGCAGTGAAGCGAACGCGCAGTGACGTCAACGCGCGGTGACGTAAACGCGCAGTGACGCAGAGGCGCAGCAACGCGAATCGCGAAAGTCAGTGCTAATGGCAGTAAGTCTGTAAGTCTTAAAGTGTTTAGAGTTTTAAGTTTAGTATTAAGATCGCGCGGCTATGCGGACCGTGCGGTGATGCGGGTAATTTTGTAGATCGTGCGGCTATGCGGACCGTGCGGTGATGCGGGTAAGTGTTAGAAGTCTTTGTCTATTTTGTAGATCGCGCGGCTATGCGGACCGTGCGGCGATGCGGGTAAGTGTTTGAAGTAAAGTTAAAGTATCTTAACTCGCGCGGCGACGCGAGCCACGGGTCGACGCGGATTGCGCGGCGACGTGAACTGCGAGGCAACGCGGATTGCGAGGCGACGTGAACTGCGAGGCGACGTGGTAGTTTAGTATTAAGATCGTGCGGCGACGCGGACCGTGCGGTGATGCGGGTAAGTGTTAGATTTGGAGTTAGTTAAAGTCCGTGTTAGTTCTGTAAAGTCTGTGTCTATTTGTAAGTTTGTTTAAATTGCACGACGACACGAACGCGTAGCGACACAGTAATACGAGGGGCAGTGTGAAAATGGGAAATCAGTTAGATAAAACCACGGATGCGGATAGTCCGCTACAAAAGTTATGTGAGGAATTCCCTGAAAGAGCTGAAGACTTTAGAAAATTATCAGGAGCCCTGAACAAATTATTAGGGGATGACCAGTGGCCTCTAAGTGACACTAGAAGCGTAGAGGTAAAAAAAAAAGCACAGGGATTAATTTGGAGAAGGGGACGAGGAAAAGGGGATAAAAAAATTTAATTGCAACCTGGCGACATTATTGTCAGAAATTAAAAGATGCATCACTTCTATCGAGTTGGCAAACAATGCTATTAAATTAGGACTTGCATTGACAGAGGGAACACATGTTAAAACTGTAGACGTCTTTAAAAAAAAAGAATGAATGTGCGCACGAGAAACTTGCTAAGAGATCCTCTGGGACCTCTGAGAAAGGTATTGATCAACTACAAGTTAAAATGGCTGGCTTTGTGTTAACCGAGGCTGATGATGAAATTGATGAGTGGCCACTGACTCAGCGCCCAACGGCGCCTCCCGCACCCCCTGGCCTCTTGCTCCAGTCCTCTTCCCAACACCCTCCACCTAACACTCCAGTAAAAAAGAGTTAGGAACAACCACATATCACCAAAGCAACAAACCCAAACTGACTCCTCATCCTCTGATAGCGATTCGGATCCCCAGTTCACAGGCAATATAGCCGAAAGGACCAGATCTCACACTCGAAAGGGCAGCACTATATCTCAACATCACAAACAGTCCCGTAAATCTTCTAGTCAACCAGTCCAAGTTGTGAAAGACATAGCAAACACCCCCGCCGATCGAGACGCAGAACTGTCAAGCAGTCAGACAGCTCTGAAACATCCACCGGCCTAGAAATGATTTCCAAGATCCCAAAGTCCCGACACCAATTCCCTGTCAGACCAATGCCAAACCCTGATGCACAACAAGCTGCAGACCACCTCTCTATAGATGTCTGTGATCTTCAAACAACTATTTGATTGCTCACGCTATCCGGACAGATGTAAAGGGCAGTTAGATATTATTGGCAGAAAAAGAAAGGGGAGGGGGGAGGTGCGCCCCCAACCCGGGTCAAAACTGAATACGTGACTAGAAAGGAAGAGCCATCTCGGGAGGAAGGATCAATAGAACCGCAGTGTTGCATACAGGATTGGATGGATAAGCAAGGATACGGTTATACTAAACAACCAAACGGCCCGAGCCCTGCTAATAAACCTCCCTATTGTCCCCGGCATGGTATGGGAAGAGGCCGGGACTGGGTAAGAGGAATTGACTGTTTTAATTGTGGGCAGGAAGGACATTGGAATAAAAATTGCCCCTACCGTCAGCATGGAAAAGGAAGAGGAGGAAGAGGAGGGGGGCAAGGGGGGAGAGGAAGATCTTACACTAACTTCTCCCAGAACAACCCCTTTGGTCAATTGTCCCCCGATTGACTACGCAGCTTGATTGTGCAGGGATCCTCCCCGGACGACGAACCCATTCTGAATGAGTGGCAACCCTTTTTGATAGATACGGGAGCCTTCATGTCTTCTGTACAATCAAAGCTTAAACTCCCTGCTTCTACTGAAACACAGGAACTTTCAGGATTCCTGGGACAAATCTCGACATTCCCAGTGTCAGAACCGGTTAAAATGGGTTACCAGGAAGAATCGGTGGAACATCGAGTTGTTATCACAACCAATCTGGACTGTAACTTGATGGCTAGAGACCTCCTTTGCAAATTCCAGTTGCATTTGGAGTGTGGAGATAACGGGATTATTGTAAAACAGGAAACCCTTAAGCGGCAGTATTATACCACTAGAACCCCTCAGTGGTGGTCTCTGGACCTGCCGCAGGCACCCTGTCACATGACCCTAGCATACGATCCCAGTGGAAAGAATCAGGACCTGCAGAACTTTTATCAGGATCACGAAGGGGAAGTGAAGGGAATTCTATTAAGGGCTAGAGTGACTGGACTGGAAAGAGAGGCAGATTTTGTGGAAGTGGATAAGAATCTGTGGAAACAGCCCCTAACAATGGCACCGCATATTGCTTGTGAAGTATTAGCCCCTCACCATGCTAAAGATTTGGGAGTTATGGTACGCAAGGCCATAGATGAGGCTGACCCTACCAGCCGGGATGTGCAAATTTCATGGGGACCCCGAGAAGGTCTTAACGACTCTACAGCATCATACTGGCTCCGGCATACCTGACTATGTGTGGGCAGAGAACCCCTCCCAAGTGGGTTATACTCCCATTGATCCGATTGAGATCTCAGTGCAGGGCAATCCGACAGAACCCACTGAAATCACAGGCAATCCTAAACTGACTTTTTGGCACTATACTGCAATTAATCCAGACTGTATTCTTACTGAGCCACCCCAAGATGAGGAAGAACCCAGTCATGATTGTTTATGTTTGTTGACGGAAGTACTTCTATTAATCCAGAAGATACACGAATCTCAGGATACGCCATAGTAAACCAGGAGAATCAGGTCTTGGAATCTGCTGCTTTGAAACCGCCTATTCTGCTCAACAAGCTCAACAATTCGCCCTCACCCAAGCCTGTATCTTGGCCAAAGATCTCAAAGTCAATATCTATACCGACTCTAGGTATGCCTTTGGGGTGGCGCATGATTTCGGACAATTATGGAAAAATAGGGGATTCCTAACCTCACAGGGGAATGAGATATCTCAAACAGCTAGTATCTGATTTGTTGCAAGCCCTCATGTTCCCCAAACGCATTGCCATTGTACCAAGAGGCCAAACAGGCCTCTCATGACCAACAGATGGTAGTGCCCAAAATTATGAGTCAGACTAAAAATCCTGCGAAGGATAAGTTAGCCTCGGAAAAACCAATGCCAACCATCCAAGATGTTATAAAAGCACAGGGGGACGCTCCTGAAAAAGATAAACTGTTGTGGAAATATTATGCATGTACTTATGACAATGTTTCTAAACTCTGGACCACTCCCGCGGAACAGACTTGCATGTCTGACGAGTTGGCTTCATGGGTTATAGAATGTCTGCATTTTGCTACTCATTGTGGAGCAAGGGCAACAAGTGATACGCTTTTGGCTACTTGGTGGCACCCTAAACTCCAGGCGCTCACCCAGAACATCAGTAGTCGTTGCCTGGTTGGCCAGCAACATATTCCAGGGAAGGGAGTCCCCTGTGATTGGGGTAAAACGCCCCTACCCGAAGGTCCCTTTGAGATATTTCAGTTGGACTACATTGAGTTGCAAAAAGTTCAGTGTTACAGATATGTGTTAGTAATAGTAGATGTGTTTAGCAGATGGCTTGAAGCCTACCCTAACCTGGACGATAAGACTCAGACTGTTGTTAAGGTGTTAATGAGGGAAATTGTTCCTAGATATGAGATCTCAGCTAGACTGATGACCACCTATGTTCTTTCTCTGACTCAGGCTCTGCGACTAGTTCACAACCAGGTTCAAGATGCTCACCTCGACCTCCCAGTTTTACCCGAATTGTCCCTCGTGGCACCAGGGAAGTATGGATTCGGAAGGGATTAGAGCCACAATGGGAGGGGCCTTTTTAGGTGTCACTCACTACCCCCACTGCAGCCAAGGTTGAGGGGAAAAGTGTCTGGGTTCACCTGCACCACTGCAAGCTCATCACCATTTAAACAAATTTTGCTGGTTAGTCTAATTCCTGTTTCTGTTCCAGATCTCCTCCTCCCTATAGCTGAACAAGGCAGTTGAAGGAGGATCAGTTTGAACTCTTACCTGTCAGACAGCCAAATACACTGACGGAAACCTGAAGGGAAACGTGAAAACAGAACTCTTTTTATCAGCTAAATAATTGGACTATTTATAAGATGAGACTGTGTCTGTATGCTACGGTCTGCATAATAGTGTTGATATATGACAGTTTTGGTGCACGGGAAGGAAGACAAAGGCGAGAGCTCCATGTAAACACCTTTTTGTATATGTCTTACGTTTATGCGGAAAAAGGGCACTTCACTAGATGCTGGGTGTGTTCACATATCCCTATACATTCCAAAGGGGGAATTCCTTTGCGCACCGTTCCCCTGACCCTAACTGAGACTGTTAGATGGATTCAAAGAAACGATATTGGAACAGGTAGCTAACCGCACTGCTGAGGCTCTGGAGGGCATCACAGCTGAAATGGTAGCGATAAGGACCGTAGCATTACAAAACCGAATGGCCCTCGATTACCTGTTAGCTGAGAAAGGGGGAACGTGTGCCCTGATAGGATCTGAATGTTGCACTTACATTCCTGATAGTTCAGAAAACATAACCCACCTTGCCGATCACATAAGGAGGGAGGTGAAAAAGTTATCCACACCAGCAAAAGAACTTAGCAGGTTTGATTGGTTTCTGGGTGGATCTTGGAGATCCTATCTAATACATGGCGCAATTGTTCTCATCATAATAATTACCTGCTGTTTGATTGTTGGTTGCCTTAACCTCTGCTGTAAAGCAATGACAAGGTTAGCAGACCCTCTTGTGGTCAAGGGTTCCCGGGTTATGATCCAACAAACTAGAGAACTACTCAACAATGCAATACTCATAGAATGATCCTAAATGTTATCATAGAATGATAAAAGGGGGGATGTGGATATCTGAACGGAATATATGGAATTAAGGACAGTAAAGTAAACGGGATATATGAAAATGTATAAGCCATGGAAGAATAGCTGGGAGAATGTCAGATTGCAAATAGTGCAACATCAGCTTAGCTAACAGTCTGTCTCAAGGTTTCAAGTCACTAATCCTGCCAATAATATATAATTGTAACATGAAATACATCTGCAGAATTGCAAGGTCTCAGTAAATAAATAGTCACACCATTAGATTGAAACATTTGGAGGCAATACTTAAGCTTTCAAGAAGAACATCTCATATAGATTGACTAATGAGTGACTGAGTTAGACTGTCAATCCATTTGTATTTTGTTATCTGATTTCAAAACTGTATAACTGTTAACGCTTTACGATGTAACTTCACCTATCCGTAGGGAGTGTGTACGCTCTATCCAGAGAGTATATCTTCTGTCTGATAGGTCTTACTGGCCGGTAATAAAGACTACTTTGTTCAAAGCACAAGAGGTATTCGACTCAGTAATTTTACTGAACCAGATTGAAGTAAAAGAATCCAGGAATTAACATTGGCTGAGCTGCAAAACACAAATGAGGTTATTAGAGGAGAAGTGGGTGCTAGGATCACAAGGTGAGTCCAGTGCTACACACAGCATATGCACGACAAAAGCACCACTGCTCTCAAAATCATCACAGACATCACATTTAATGACCATCAACACATTGCAATGATTTTCATTCGGCCAACATTATTTCTAGGACAATTTTAGAATCATCTATCATATATAATTGTTCAGATATGAGTGGGTGTGGCTTCTATTGACTTTACATCACGCAATGGTGTAAACTTTACTCATGTGGCATCACTTCAGGGTCTGCAGATGCTTCCGTGGCTGTCCGGGTGTGCTTCCCCACAAATGTGAGCATCCGCTCCTCCATCTCAGTGATGTCGCTGGGGACTGGTGACCCCCCACCCGTTCGCCTCTGCACGGACTTCATCGTCGAGAGCTTCTTCTGTAAAAGGTGGCAGGACAACATGGCATCAGATCATTGCGTGATATCATTGCTAGGTACTGTTACAGAGACTGATACAATACATAACCAACAGATGTAATCATGATTATTATGATAATTATTATTCTTTACCTTAGACGAGCACCGTGACCGCAGACTTTGAGTAAACTATTCCCGGTAAAAGTGAAAGACCTCACATCTGCTGATAGTCACTCATGACTAGTACAAATCAAATTATATAAATACATAAGTACATGTAAATAAATGTAATACTTACTCTTGCGGATCCCACAAGGTCATTCCATTGTTTGCGGCATTGGTTGCCCTCACGCATCTCGTTGGTCGTCGTGAGACCATCTCTGCTATCTCGGTCCGTATCTTCTGGTAGGCCTTTGGGGTAGGCTTCCCACACCCTCCCTGTGTCAAATCACCCCAGCGTAACTCGACCTCCTGTAGGAAGGAGACAGTTGCCTTGTTCAAGAACCTCCTCGCTCTTTTGCGCCCTCCTATCCCATCTCACTGTTCTCTCCAGCATCAGTCTCCACAGCATGCTGTGTCGCCTCCTCCTCTCCCTCCATTAGATGCCAAATTTGGGCAAATATGTTTCTGGAAACAGCTAATTTTTGTTTCCCTATTTGCTCTAAAGCTCTAAACTCTCCCTCCTTCCTCCCAAAGCAGCCACACCACACTCAGACACGCCTTCAGTCCCTCTGAGCTCCCTCTCTCTCTGTCTCCTCTTCAGTGCATGTCATGATGACCCTTGACCTTCTGAATCGTGGGAATCGAGCTTTGCCATGCTGTTGCTAAGGACTTTACGGCAGATGGTCAGCAAGATTTAATGCCCATTTCATATCGTCGCGATAACACTTTAGGAAGGATATCAAAGCCTTAGAGAGGGTGCAAAGTATATTTATTAGGTACCAAGGAAGTGGGACTTCAGATACGTGGAGAGACTGGAGAAGCTGGGGTTGTTCTCTATAGAACAAAGAAGATTAAGGGGTGATTTAATCAAGGTGTTCAAAATCATCAAGGGTTTTGATAGAGTAAAAAAGAGAAACTGTTTCAAGTGGCAGGCGGGTCGGTAACCAGATTTAAGGTGATTGGCAAAAGAACCAGAGGCCAGATGAGGAGAATGTTCTTTTACGCAGCAAGTTGTTATTTTTTGGAATGCACTGCCTGAAAGGATGGTGGAAGCAGTTTCATTAATAACTTTCAAAAGTGAATTGGATAAACACATGAAGGGGAAAAAATTGCAGGGCTATGGGGAAGGAGACTAATTGGATAGCTCTTTCAAAGAGCCAACACAGGCAAGATGGGCCAAATGGCCTCCTGTGCTGTTACTGTTCATGATAAGATCATAAGAACATAAGAATTAGCAGGAGTAGGCCATACAGCCCTTTGAGCCTGCTCCGCCATTCAATAAGATCATGCCTGATCTTCGACCTCAACTCTACTTTCCTGCCCGATCCCCATATCGCTTCATTCCCGAGAGTCGAAAAATCTATCTATCTCAGCTTTGAATATACTCAATGACACAGCATCCACAGCCCTTTGGGGTAGATAATTCCAAAGATTCACAACCCTCTGAGTGAAGAAATTCCTCCTCATCTCAGTCTTAAATGGCCGACCCCTTATCCTGAGTCTATAGCCCGTATTTCTAGACTCTCCAGCCTGGGGAAACAACCTTTCACATTTACTCTGTCAATCCCCCTCAGTATCCGATATGTTTCATTGAGATCACCTCTCATTCTTCTAAACTCCAGAGAGTATAGGCCCAATCTACTCAATCTCTCCTCATAGGACAACCCTCTCATCCCAGCGATCAATCTAGTGAACCTTCGTTGCACCGCCTCAAAGGAAAGTGGTTGTAGGTTCAAGTCCCACTCCAGGAACTTGAGCAAATAAATCTAGGCTGACACTCCAGTGGAGTGCTGAGGGAGTGCTGCACAGTCGGAAGTGCCATCTTTCAGATGAGACGTTAAACCGAGGTCCCATGTGCCCTCTCAGGAGGAGGTAAAAAATCCCATGGCACTATTTCGAAGAAGAGCAGGAGAGCAAGATTCTGAGGGGGCTTGACAGGGTAAATGTAGAGTTCATGTTTCCTCTCATGGGGGAATCTAGAACTAGAGGGCACAGTTTCAGAATAAGGGGTCACCCATTTAAAACGGAAATGAGGAGGAATTTCTTCTCTCAGAGGGTTGTGAATCTTTGGAATTCTCTACCCCAGAGAGCTGTGGAGGCTGGATCATTGAATATATTTAAGATGGAGATAGACACATCTTTGAATGAGGAGTCAAGGGTTATAGGGAGCGGACAGGGAAGTGGAGTTGAGGCCAAGATCAGATCAGCCAAGATCTTATTGAATGGTGGAACAGACACTAAGGGCCAAATGGCCTACTTCAGCTCCTATTTCTTATGTGATGTTATCCCCGGTGTCCTGACCAATATTTATCCCTCAATCAACATAGCAAAAACAGATTATGTGGTCATTATCACATTGCTGTTTGTGGGAGTTTGCTGTGCGCAAGTTGGCTGCTGTGTTTCCCACATTACAACAGTGACTACACTTCAAAAGTACTTAATTGGCTGTAAAGTGCTTTGAGACGTCCGGTGGTCATGAAAGGTGCTGCATAATTGCAACTCTTTCTTTTCCTCAGATAAGGAAACCAAAACTATGCACAGTACTCCAGGGTGTGGTCTCACCAAAACCTTGTACAATTGTAGTAAGACTTCCTTACTATTGCACTCCAATCCCTTGCAATAAAGGCGAGCATATCATTTGACTTCCTAATTGCTTGCTGTACTGGCATGCTAACTTTCTGTGTTTCCTGTACAAGGAGACCCAAATCTCTCTGAACACTAACATTTAATAGTTGTCGTGGTACATGTAAGTACCAACGATATAGGTAAAAAATGGGATGAAGTCCTACGAGACGAATTTAGGGAGCTAGGAGTTAAATTAAAAATTGGACCTCAAAAGTAGTAATCTCAGGATTGCTACCAGTGCCACGTGCTAGTCAGAGTAGGAATCGCAGGATAGCTCAGATGAATAGGTGGCTTGAGCAGTGGTGCAGCAGGGAGGGATTCAAATTCCTGGGGCATTGGAACCGGTACTGGGGGAGGTGGGACCAGTACAAACCAGATGGTCTGCACTTGGGCAGGACCGTAACCAATGTCGTAGGGGGAGTGTTTGCTAGTGCTGTTTGGGAGGAGTTAAACTAATATGACAGGGGGAATGGGAACCTATGCAGGGAGACAGAGACAAATAAAATGGAGACAGAAGCAAAAGATAGAAAGGAGAATAGTAAAAGTGGAGGGCCGAGAAACCCGAGGCAAAAAACAAAAAGGGCCACTTTACAGCAAAATTCTAAAGGGTCAAAGTGTGTTAAAAAGACAAGTCTGAAGACTAAGGGGATCAAGGGGTATGCCGAGAAAGCAGGAACGGGGTACTGAGGGAATGATCAGCCACAATCTTATTGAATGGTGGTGCAGGCTCGAAGTGCTGAATGACCTACTCCTGCACCTATTTTCTATGTTTCTGTGTTTCTATGTTTCACCCTATATACACCTTACCTGTACACCAGAGGATGCTTCTGCTGGAAACCTAAGGGTTACCTGCACCTGCACACTGCAGATAACCCAGTATAAAAGGGAGCTAGCCTCTTGGTGTCCTCACTCTAGGAGCTGCAATAAAGGACTACAGTCTTCACAATTTCAGTACCATACCCCTGCCTCATGGAGTCATTAACAGTGCCTGCATATACAATAACTGGCGACGAGGTCACGAACTGCACACACAACATGTCGAATCTCAGCAACTTCCAACAATTCGCCGATGGGAAAGATTGGGACGCCTTTGTGGAAAGGTTAGAACACTTCTTCATAGCCAACAACCTGGATGGGAACACACCGATCACACTGGCGAACAAGTGCAGGGCCATTCTGCTTAGTAGTTGTGGGCCCACTATCCATGGACTCATCAGGGACTTGCTAGCCCCAGCGAAGACAACAACCAAGAGCTATGGAGAACTTGCAACCTTAATACAAGAGCAACTAAAACCCAAAGAAAGCATCCTCACAGCCAGGTACCGGTTCTACACTCACCGGCGACCCAAAGACCAAAAAATTGCTAAGTTTGCTGCAGATTTAAGAAGGTTGGCTGCACCGTGTGATTTTGGCGACCACCTTACCGAAGCACTAAGGGACATATTTGTTATCGGAATCGGCCACGAGGGCCTCCTCCACAAACTGCTCTCTGCAGACATCACAGTCACTCTGCAGAAGGCAATTAAAATGAGCCAGGCCTACATGATTTCGGTCGGCGACTCCAAGCGAATGATGACCCATACCCAGGACTCTAAACTGATGGGCGCAGTGAACCGAATGGCGACTTCTAAAGATAGAAATACTGCCCCGGGTCCCACAACCCTGAGTCCGCCACATGGGGCCAACCGGCTAGCCCCGTGTTGGTGCTGTGGAGGAAACCACGGGGCCCACCAGTGCCACTACAAAGAGTACACCTGCAAGGCTGCAATGCGAAAGGTCACCTTTCGAGAATGTGCAGAAAAAGCTTTACTCACCGCGTTGCTGAAGAGTTGGCTGATCACCTGGGCTCCGACACTGATGAAGACGAAGTTGCTCAACCCCTGGAAGAAGAGTATGGAATTTATACCTGCTTCACCAAGAGTTCTCTGTGAAAGATGGAAGTAGACATCAACAGAGTTCCAGTTTCAATGGAGATCGACACAGGAGCGAGCCAGTCTTTGTTGAACCAGAAGAACTTTGAAAAGCTTTGGAATAATCCCTCCAAATGACCAAAACTGTGTCCTGTCCAGGCAAAGCTGCTCACCTACACCAAAGGCAAAATCCCAGTCGTTGGCAGCGTGGATGTCCAGGTCTCCCAGGGCGGCGTGATGAACAAACTCCCCCTGTGGATTGTTGCCGGTGATGGTCCAGTGCTGCTGGGAAGAAGTTGGATGAAGCAGGTCCAAATCGGTCGAAGTGACGACGGCCTCCAGGCTCCAGCAATCGACATCCCATGCAGTCCAGAACTTGGATCCGTCACTGCACCCAGAAATCCTACCGTCCATTCGACTGCGCGGCGACGATTCCACAACACCATGGCGAGATCACCAAAACCGAACGTTCAGACCTCACCTTCCGGGCCGTGGCAGGACTCCAAGGGAAGAAGATCGGCGAAGAAATTGGATTCCCGACGTCTATGGCTGAACCTGAGAAGGAAAAGATCACCACAGCCTACCAGGAGGAGAGCGAGAAGATGGCGGCCGCACCACGAGGCGAAGAACCTAAAATCAAAATGGCTGCCACGAGACCACCAGGGGCAGCGTTGGAGGAGCAACACATGACACCGAGCGGCGAACCGGATTGGAAGGCCCCCTTAAAGGAGACCGGTAACCAAAATAAATTAAAGGGACAGTTTCACTCTAAAGATGACAAGGACTTTAAAGTTAAAAGTGCAGTTAGTGAATGCAGGTATGCGAATGAAACGTTGAATTGTGATGCTGGAGTAACTGATCAGGAAAATGTAATGAATACTTGTGTAAGTGATGTTAAGAACAAGGTTGTAATGTTTAATGATGATGATAGAAATTTTAAAATGACAAATACAACCATGTATGGAGAGACCGAGATACAAGAAAGCGATGTAAATGCTGTAACAATGTAAAGAGAGATAACAGTGTAGATTCGACTATATATGATCGGAGCCAATGTATCATGTATGCAGGAAGTAGACTGTTAAAGGACACCTGGTTCTACAGGTACAATGTAAATGCCAGAGGAATCCCTCCGTGGGAGACCCCCAGGTCCAGTGGGCTACCTGACCATGTAGCCTGGACTTTTGGAACAAATGCGATGCCCCAGGAAGGGCTCACACACACCCAGTGGGAGCAGACCCATTGCCGGGACAATGATCAATGGGCAGCACAGCCACCACCACTGGCAACCTGCCCAAGACCAGCCCTACACCTCATGGCCACCAGGGCCAACATCAGGAGCAAGAGGCCAGTACCCTCCAGCTTTTCTGGCGGACCCTGGGATGACCAGACTTTCATCACCAATGGAGGGCAAAGAGCCCACACAATCCTGTGGCCCTGTCCACCACCACACACCACCACTTACCCACTCTACAAAGTATGTACCCTACCCACTGCACTGGCTCCCCCACTGAGGGACCCCACAACAGTGACACCCACATGGTCTGAGTGTAAGGGGGGGAAATGAATGAGGCCAGCCTCAAGCACAGAGATCACACCTGGCATCCACACAACACTCACCACAACCTCCCATAGCCCACTACTGATCACCTCCCCAGATCATGGCAATAAGGACTTGAAAAATGCTTAGGGGCGAATGTTGTTATGTATGCATGCCCACAATGTTATGATGTACTGTAACATTGAATGTACCTTCATCCTGTATACACCCTTACCTGTACACCAGAGGGTGCTGCTGCTGGAGACCTAAGGGTTACCTGCACCTGCACACTGCAGGTAACCCAGTATAAAAGGGAGCTCACCTCTTGGTGTCCTCACTCTAGGAGCTGCAATAAAGGACTACAGTCTTCACAGTTTAAGTACCATACCCCTGCCTCATGGAGTCATTAACAAAGTGCCTACATATACAATACTACCAAAGTGAATAACCTCACATTTTCCCACATTATACTCCATCTGCCATGATTCTATGTGACAGCCTGTGATGCAAGATAACTTGAAGAACAGTAATTACAGACTCTTGCCAATGAGTGGCACTGTGGAACCATTTCATTTCCACTTCTCAACTCTGAATCTGAGCCATTTTGCATTTTTAGTTTGCAACGTAAGAAACCAAATAAGTTCTTTGTAAGTATGTGTTATATATGCAATAAAGGTTCAAACTGAGCACTGTTTAACTAAGCAAGGTATAACCTTGTCTCTGCTTTATTTAGGCCCAAAGTGCCTGACTCTCAAAATGGCTGGCCTTTTATACCTGAGCAGCACCATGTGCGTGCTGCTCAGTGACTTCCAACAATGACGCCATCTGGTGGCTACAAACAGAATGTACATACGTGACAGTATGTTTATATTTATGTTTAACAGGGAAGCAGGTAAAGGCAAGGCTTATAGTTGCAGGGAACTCCAGAGCTACTGGGAATTATCCAGATGCAGGACAGCCAAACCGCTCCCAGGAGGTGGGTCACTCATTTAAATATTATAATGAGGCTCTGTGCCTCATGGTGATCCACCATTTCAAATTTAATGCTGGCTAGTCAGGTCTCCCAGGCCTCGGGGAACCCTCCAGCTAAAGGGAGGCGAGAACTGCTGGATCCAGGAGGTAAGTGCCTTTACACTTACCTGCTGGATCCAGCGTCCATGCCTCACACACCCCTGCGATCAGACATATCCCTGACCCTTCCAATCTCCGCCCTGATCTCCCCCCTCACCCACCCCGCCACAACGCTTCCGATTTCCCCCCACCCCAAGGCATCTGATCCCCCCCCCCCCCCACTCCGGCCCCGAACACCTTCCCTGCCTGCCCCCCTTCCGGCCCTGGTCATGCTTCAGCCCCCGATCACCCCACCACCACCACCACTGATCCTCCTATGTCCCTATTTCATACTCACCCCCGATCCTCCTCCGGCCTCGATTCACCAACCCCACTCCTCTCTGCAGCCTAGTGCCACAGGCCTATCCACCCAACAGCCAGCCAACCTCTCCATCTAGCTGGCTGCAGAGCTTTGAAATGTTAATCGCACCCTGCTGTTAAATTCAGCAGGGCCTGTGGGGAACCCGTTCCCACGGGTTTCCTGGCCGTTTTCCACCAGTGAACCCCCGCCGCCCCCCCCAACTCCTGCTCCCTACCCGCCTCCAGATTAAAATTCCGGCCAATGTGAGGGAGAGAAGAAGGCAGGTGGAGTACCTGACATTATAGCCCTTACCCAAACAGAGCATACAAAGCGGGAGAGTAGTAGTACGGCAAATGCCTTGAGTATTAAGGAAGACGATGCTGGTGACTTATCTGAGCAGAGGATCTGCATATTACTTGCAACCCCTCATTCACCTCAGCAAATATTCAGCCAACTTGACAACTTCAAGCTGCACCTTGAACAGCTGATGTCCAGCCTCTCGGGGCCATCCTACCTCTTGTCCTTTTTCTCATTGCTCTAGGTCCTTTTCTGCACCTGGATTCTGCACAAGAAGACACCTCAGAGGAGGACAATTCTCCTGAAGATACACATTCATGCACATGGTGAAACACTGAGCACAAATGAGCCGCAGCAGCTCGTGCTCTCCCACAGACCAGTTGAAATGATGAGCCCCTACCCCATTGAGTGGCAGTGGTGCTACAGGAACTTTACATATTGCCCTCTCTCAGGATGTCTGCACGTTTGCTTCTTTGCCACCACCTCAATGAATACCTACCATGGTGTCAGGAAGTTAGCTGGGCCAGACGCTCTGGCAGCAGCCAATGTGAAGCAGCCTGCAGCCAGGCCCTCACGGGCTCGAGAACCCAGAAATTGCCACCCATGAGCATCTCAAAGGTCCCAACATGAGCAACAACAGACTTCCACCAGCTATGCTAGGGCCACGAGGGGAGCATGTCATAGGAGTAGTAGAGTTAGTAAAGCTAAATATGATAAGCAATTTGGATGCTGGAAATTCTCCTGCCAATCGAAACAACATAATGACATACTCATCCTATGATTGATTACCTGTAGCTGAGTAATCCTTTAAATACTGCTTCAGTGGCTCAGAGAGACCAATCGCACTAGGTTTACTCGCGGGTTGGGACTTCCATGATTTCAACTTAAAATCGTGTCGGGGTCCTAATGACATCATAGGACCCTGATTTGTATTTATTCATGATGCCTCTGTCTGTCTCTGGCAGATGCATTACCCGACTAAAAAAAACGATGTGGTACAAATGGCAGTCAGCGGGACCACTGCAGTGATTTTAACCGCCCATGCCCCCATCCTATTCTGGCCAGGCGGGTAAGGCACACCTCTCAATATCGAGCCCAAGAATAACATTCCCAAAGATCAAGGAGTATGTCGCTTTCTTGCCTTCTCAACAGTTAATGATACTTTCACAGCAAGACCTAGAGAGAAGGTGACAGAAAATTACATTAAATATGAATATATATAATATATATATATATATATATATATTATAATTGTGCACTTGTTCATGCCAACTGCTGAGGTAAATGAGTGACAGGGCACTACTGTACTATGAGCTCAGTACCCAATCTGTGCCTGTGTGACAGAATAAACATGGCAAGGAACTCTGGGACAGAAAGAGGTGGGGCTTACAAAGGAAAATCAGAGTCTGATGTGAGGGCAGAATGATAAAAGATCGAAAAATTCAGCTTACCTGACAAAAGGAATGGCCATTCTAGTATTTTCTACCATTTCCGCAACCTATATTGGGTCCATACTTTTTGTTATATCTGAGTCTGCAGGAATACTTTGTTAATACCTCTGTATGAAACTGGAACATTACATAACTTGCAGCCCAGCAGTGTTGGAGATAAAAGGTAATAAGATTTAAGAGTAGTAATGATTCTGTTCACATCCGATGCTATTCAATTTATTATGGTTATTTTCACAGAAAAATGGCCAGGACCATAGGACAACCCTTTTAAAAGCCTTCAAATGTACAATATAACCAATTTTTGTAATTCCTAACTAATAGCACTTTTATAATCTTAATGTACATGATTCAACAATTCTGTAGATGAGAACAACCAAAATACTTTAATCTAAAATTAGAATGATAAGAGCAGTACTTAATAAAAGCATGTATGTTTTTGTAATTTGTAAGTTATTTATTGCTATTGTAGTTCTCAATAGACGGTCATTTTTCAGCATATTTGTTCTTATCCTCAAATGCATAAAGTAGTGGCTTATCACAGTTTGACCCTTCAGTAAAACCTAAGTGATTCAGTTCTGATTCATCTCCTATGAGTTAATCAATCATTTTCATGTTTAAGATAAATAAGATCTAACTAAGTACTCAAATCAAGTTTGCTTGCAAATCCTTTCCTTGCAACGAAACAGCAATTCTCTAACAGCTTGAGTACAAACTCAAACAGATTTTCACTCTTGTATTTGATGTCAGGCTAAATTAATGATGCAGTGAATTCATTGTACACCTGTTCACGCCAGCTGCTGAGGTAAATAAGTGACAGGGCTCTGCTACAATATGCGCTCAGTACCCAATCTGTGCCTGTGTGACAGAATATAAATAGCAAGGAACTCTGGGACAGAAAGGGTGGGGCTTACAAAGGAAAATCAGGGACACAGATGTGAGGGTAGAATGATAAAAGAAGACAACATCTGAGGGAATAAGCGCAAACAAAAAGTAAATGTCATCTCATTATTTTCCATAAAATTGCAGCATTAGAAATATTTTACAATCATTCACACAGAACTGAACTTTGGATTATAATACATGAAATTAGTTTTTGCTTATTTTACAGAAAGGTCAATAAGTGGAGCTTATTTATTGATAGTCTAAATTTTCATCAAAACTGAATCACGTGGTCTTTTTCCCTTGCCCTTCCATTTAATAAGAACATAAGAACATAAGAATTAGAAACAGGAGTAGGCCATCTAGCCCCTCGAGCCTGCTCCGCCATTCAATAAGATCATGGCTGATCTGGTCGTGGACTCAGCTCCACTTACCCGCCCTCTCCCCGTAACCCTTAATTCCCTTATTGCTTAAAAATCTATCTATCTTTGACTTGAAAACATAAAATTTTCTTCCTGTTTTCTATTAGGTCTCCATCAATGTAACCTCGCAGACAAACAATGCAATTCCATGTTTCTGCTAATGCTACTCCATATCCAGTTGCTAGAAGGTGCGCAAAAGCCGTTTAAGCTGCTATCTTCCATTACTCTCCTTTGCTGACATTTTGCAAAATATTTCACCTGAGATTAAGGCCTATGTCCTTTCATTCATAACATGCTGTGGTGGTACAGGTGCAACCATGTGCTTTGTTAAAATTCATGAAATCGGTGCTGTTTTATTTATTTGCAAGTATAATTACCAGCAATATTCTTGTAAAGAAAAAGCAAGTAACAGTGTTTTATCTACTTCAAAGAGGTTTCTTGCTTTTGTTCTTGGGAAACTAGTTTCATTAATTAACTGAATTTGCATATTCTGAATTTTACAGATGTTAAAGAAATTAGACTATAAATTGGCCAGCCATCCAATTCAGAATCAGGAATTGTTTACATGAACTTTGGCATTCATTATGTGATGACAGATTTAATTGTAATTTTGTTCAGTTTGGATGTGAAAATTGGATAACCGGTGAGCAGTAATTTCATCCAAATAAATATTGGGAATACAAAAGCCATTGTCTTCAGTTCCCGCCACAAACAATGTTCGCTAGCTACTGGCTCCATCCCTTTCTCTGGTTACTGTCTAAGGGTGAACCAGACTATACACAACCTTGGTGTCGTATTTGACCCCGAGATGAGCTTCCGACCACATATCCTCACCATCACCAAGGTTGCCTCCGTAATATTGCCTGACTCCAACCCTGCCTCAGCTCATCTGCTGCTGGAACCATCAACATGCCTTTGTTACCTCTACACTTGACTATTCCAACTCACTCCTGGCCGGCCTTCCATGTTCTACCCTTTATAAATTTGAGGTCGTCCAAAACTCGCACCAAGTCCCGCTCAACCATCACCCCTGTGCTCGCTGACCTACATTGGCTCCCAGTTAAGCAATGCCTCAATTTTAAAATTCTAATCCTTCTTTTCAAATTCCTCCATGGCCTTGCCTCTCCCTATCTCTGTAATTTCCTCCAGCCCTACAACCCTCTGAGATATCTGCACTCCTCTAATTCTGGCCTCTTGAGCATCCCCGATTTTAATTACTCCACGATTGGTAGCCATGCCTTCAGCTGCCAAGGCCCTAAGTTCTGGAATTGACTTCCTAAACCTCTCCGCCTCTCTACCTCTCTATCCTCCTTTAAGACGTTCCTTAAAACCTACTTCTTTAGCCAAATATTTTGACATTTTCCCAAATATCTCCTTATGTGTCTCTATGTCAGATTTTGTTTTATAATGCCCCTGTGAAGCACCTCGAGACATTTTACTATGTTAATTGCATTATATAACACCATCGACATCATGGCACTAACGGAAACTTGGCTGAGGGATAATGACACACTACCTTTAATCGAAGTCTCCCCTCCCGGCTATACCTTCCACCACTTGCCCCGCCCAGCTCGTGGTGGTGGTGGTGTAGCTCTCATCATCAAATCTTACCTTGGTCTGTCCCCCTACTCCTCTGACACTTTCTCATCTTTTGATCACCTCGCCTTATTCCACCCTTCTCACCACTCATTTAAAATTCTCGTTCTCCAGCCACCCAAGTATAATAAAAACTTTATCATGGATACATCCTCACTGCTTTCCTCCCTCAGCCTATGCACCGAGCGACTTCTCATCCACGGTGACTTCAACCTCCATCTTAATTTATCATGCTCTCTCTCCTCGGAATTCATTACCCTCCTGTCCTCCCTTAATCTCGATCCCGATTCAGGCAAAGCTGCGCACCTACACCAAGGAATTGATATTGGTAGTGGACATAAGAGTATCCCATGAGGGAGCAGTGCACAATTTATCACTGTGGCTTGTTTCAGGTGATGGGCCAATGCTGCTTGGTAGAAGGTGGATGGGGAAGATTCGATGGAACTGGTAAGACCCCTGTGTACTTTCTCCGGCGAACGACGTCTCCCTTGCTCAAAGGCTGAGCAAGCCCCCATCTTCAGCTGAACCAGGCATCGAAGTGCAGATCCATTTGCAGATCCCCGAGGCACAGGCCGCCCATCACGACCACGAGGAGGTAAAGATCAAACGAACAGCGGTACAGGCACGGTACCCACCACCCAAAGCTGACAACCTCTTTGCAACGATGGAAGAGGGTCCAATTCGACCAAGCAGAGTGGGACTCCGGCCAAAACGATCCGAAAGTGTCTTTCTGATGCCAGAGGCAAAATCCCTGGGGAGGAAGATCGTGGTAGTTGGCATCACGAACACGGACGACAGTGCGTCCAGACCACAGAATGAAAGAGCATCCAGACCACGGGATGAGAGAGCATCCAGACCACGGGATGTCGCCACAATGAAACAGAGGTATGTGTTGCCCAGCAAGGAAGATGACTGAGCTTGGGGCAAAGGTAAAGAGGCGGCCGCTGAGAAGGCCTGGAACCCGCTACGCTCCAATAAGTTGTTTGCACTGTGTAACCCACGTGAGCGCTCTTTCGCGGCCAATGATGCATTATCATATAGGGTCGGGGGTACCTTACAACAAGCCAAAGTAGCGGGCAAACACCAACCGGTTGTATATGTATCTGACAAAGTACTTGTAGCAAGTGATATGTTATCACACAGGGTCGGGCATGTTGTACAGCAAGCCAAAGTAGCGGGCGAACCCCAACCAGTTGTATATGTATCTAACAAAGTATTTGCACCAAGTGATGTGTTATCACACGGGGCCAGGCGTGTTGTGCAGCAAGCCAAAGTAGCGGGCGAGTCCCAACCGGTTGTACATGTATCCAATAAGTTAACCAAAGCAGTAGCCTGCATTCATGGGACAAAAGAGATGTACCAAAGAGTGTCCCAATATTTGCTCGTGTCAGACAAGCTGCCAATCTCACAGTTTTGGGAGAGCAGAGGCACCATTATCAATGGCGTACATAGCTAGGGGATTTGAGTATAGGAGCAGGGAGGTCTTACTGCAGTTATACAGGGCCTTGATGAGGCCACACCTTGAATATTGTGTACAGTTTTTGTCTACTAATCTGAGGAAGGACGTTCTTGCTATTGAGGGAGTACAGCGAAGGTTCACCAGACTGATTCGTGGGATGGCAGGACTGACAGATGAGGAGAGACTGGATCAACTGGGCCTGTATTCACTGGAGTTTAGAAGGATGAGAGGGGATCTCATAAAAACATATAAAATTCTGACGGGACTGGACAGGTTAGATGCAGGAAGAATGTTCCCGATGTTGGGGAAGTCCAGAACCAGGGGACATAGTCTAAGGATAGGGGTAAGCCATTTAGGACTGAGATGAGGAGAAACTTCTTCACTCAGAGAATTATTAACCTGTGGAATGTTCTACCGCAGAGAGTTGTTGGTGCCAGTTCGTTGGATGTATTCAAGAGAGAGTTAGATATGGCCCTTACGGCTAAAGGGATCAAGAAGTATGGAGAGAAAGAAGTAATGGGGTACTGAGGTGAATGATCAGTCATGATCTTATTGAATAGTGGTGCAAGCTTGAAGGGCCGAATGGCCTACTCCTGCACCTATTTTCTATGGTTCTATGTTTCTATGCTTTGTTTCGAATATGTCTAACACTGTCTGTGCACTGGAACATGATCCGTCATGGGCCAGGCACTGAGAACGGCGCTAATGTCCTCAGTTGGCTACCGTTGCCCACCACCAGGGTGGAAACGGCGCAACCCGCAGATCGGCGCGTTGTTATGGAAGTGCTAGAAAGCAAGGGATCAACCGTAATGGCTCCCCAGTTGAGGACCTGGACCAGCCAGGATCCGACGCTACCGCCTGCTAACGGCAAACCGCTAGACAGGATGTTGCGGCTTATCCGTCGCAAAGACGAATTGCTCATCCCATCAGATTGGCCCGTATGGGGCAACCCTGCAACATTGCAAAGAAAGGCAGGGTGGCCACACACAGTCAATGGTCTGGGGCCTCCATACCATGACCCAGATCTACGGGGACCACGCAGCCTCCCGCCACTACTGAAAGTCTCAAGGCCATATCGGCCATCCTTGGCTTGCCAGACCTTAGGATCAGCGACAATAGTCCGGAGTGGGCAGCCCAAATCATAAAGCCAAGCATCACACATGTCACGGTTGACTCCCCATAGACCCAGCTATCCCGGGTGCTATGCAATCACCAGACAAAATCACTCAGAACCGAGCCTTCCGTATGGTATCAGCAGAGAATGTACCATGATCGCACGGCTCCTCCACGCGACATCAGAATAAATTATGTGGACCATGTTCAGGGCCCCAGAAGGGCTGCTAGCACCGTATTAGCCAAAGAGGAGGATGGAGTGCTTGTGATGAAAATGGAGCGTTTGTTGTAAAACCAGGTAATGGGCAAATGCAGAAAGCATTTGGACCAGACCAAACTGCGAACTACAGATAACCAGGAATCACTGTGAAAGGATCTGGCCCCCAGCGACCCACTACCAATCGACCTTGCCGTCAACCACAAGGATGAACCCACCATGCCTGTCAGTCCAATCAGACCAGCTGCGCAGCCATGCAGCAATGATCTGACTAACTCACCCATGCCAGGACTTCAACTCAGATGATCGACTCGGGAACGCGGAGCGCCAGATCGCCTCAACTTGCAAATAACTTGTACATAAGACTTTCGGGGAGAGTGATGTTATGTATGTATGTAAACCTCACCAATGTGTAAGACTTGCCACCAGGGGGCACACTTGCGGGAGACCTAAGAGTCACCTGTGCTGTCGCCCCACAGCCTCTTGAATGCCTTCTGGCTCAGTATTGATTGACTCGCCCCTGTGTCCAATTCCATGGCGACTAGAGTGCCGTTGAGTTTAACTTTTAACATTATTAGAGGGCTTTTGGTGGTGAAGGTGTGTATCCCATAGACTTCCTGTTCATCCTCAGGCTGAGTTGCCTCTCCTGCTCGTTCAGCGTGATCCTCGCTGGATCGGTCATCCTATCCTGACTCTGCCACGTGGTGAGTTACAGGTCATTTGCACATTCGCTGGAGGTGTCCCATTGTTCCACAACCCTTGCACACATACGGCTTCAATCGACATTGATGGGCTCTGTGATTGCCCCTGCAGCGCCAACGTGGTGTTAATGGATACGCATTCACGCCCCACAGTGGACTCTGAGTCACCCTTGGTCTCGGTCTGGCCTCTGCAGTCGTGTGGGCCCTGCCATGTACAGTTCTGCCTGCTGAAAGCATTATTTTATGCACAGTACTTGCCGGTGAGCTTCGATTCTGTGAAGATATCTGTTTTGCGTTGTCGCTCGTGGATATATAAAGCCTGGGCTATTGTGATGGCCTTGCTCAGATCTAGGGATTTGGCAGGCAGCAGTTTGCGAAGAATGACCTCGTGGCCAATTCCAAGCATGAAAAAGTCCAGCAACATTTCCACCAAAGATCCTGCAAATTCGCACTGTCCCGCAAGGCGTCTTAGGTCGGCAACAAAGCTCACCACGTTCTGGCCCTCGGAGTGATGGTGCGTGTAAAAGCGATACCTGGCCATTAAGATGCTCTCCTTCGGCTTGAGGTGTTCCCGCACCAGCGTGCACAGCTCTGTGTAAGTCTTGTCCGTTGGTTTGTCCAGTGCCAGCAGATTTTTGAGGAGACCATATATCGTAGACCCACATACGGTGAGGAGAATCGCCCTGCGTTTGACCGCCGTATCAGTCTTATCCAGTTCGTTGGCCACGAAGTACTGGTCGAGGCGCTCAACGAAGGCTTCCCAATCGTCATCCTGAACAAATCTCTCAAGAATTCCAACAGCAGCCATTACCGCGTGAAAATTTGTGATCCATTACTCATCACCAATTTGTTATGTTCAGAATAACGCCACAAGACTGTATTGTAAACTCAAACTGTTGTGACCTTGATCTCTTTATTCAGACTCCAGAGTGAGGAAGCAGCATGGTAGATCACCTTTTATACCTGCTTGCCCCAGGGTGCACAGGTGACCCTTAGGTCTTCCGCAGGTGAGCCCCCTGGTGGCAAGTCTTACATATTGGTGAGGTTTACATACATACATAACAGCTCTCATCACCAAATCTTACCTTGGTCTGTTCCCCTACTCCTCTGACACTTTCTCATCTTTTGATCACCTCGCCTTATTCCACCCTTCTCACCTCTCAGTTAAAATTCTCGATCTCCACCCACCTAAGTATAATAAAAACTTTATCATGGATATATCCTCACTGCTTTCCTCCCTCAGCCTATGCACCGAGTGACTTCTTATCCTCGGTGACTTCAATCTTCATCTCAATTTATCATGCTCTCTCTCCTCAGAATTCCTTACCCTCCTGTCCTTCCTTAATCTCTCCCTCCATGTAAATTCCTCAACCCATATTCATGGCCACCCCCTTTGACCTTGCAATCTCTCGTGACCTTGCTATTTCAACCATGTCAATTAAGGTTAAAGCCATCTCTGACCATTTCTTTTTATCGCTCTCGACCCACAACCTCCTTCCCCAATCTAAAACTACTTCCTTTTGCACCCGCCCTTAGAAAAATCTCTCTGCAAAATCTCTTAAAACTGCACATCAATTCAAAACTGATCAAACTTTGGCCCTCTTTAACAATTACATTTCTGCAGCTACCGATCTGCTCAACCATACCCTCACCACCACCTTTGATGCCCTAGTCCCTATTAAAAAGATTACTCGCTCACACGCTGGCCGTTCCCCCGGTACAGCCTTCATCTTCGCTCCCTCAAGTCAAAAGGGCGCGGACTTAAACGGATGTGGCAGACAACTGGCTAAGCCATTCAACGCCAGATCTGGCTCGAACACATAAACCATTATCGGTTTCTACTCATGTCTACAAAAATTGCTCACTATTCTGATTGCAAAAATAACCCCCAGCTACTATTTCTTTATTGCTAACCATCTTAAACCCCTCTCCCCTGTCTCCACCACTCTCACCTCTAACAACAAGTGTGAGGAGCCCATGGACTTCTTTGTCTCAAAGATTGAGACCATCCGATAAGCTGCCTCTAAGAGTTCCCTTGCTTCACCTAGCCCACAGAGTCAAACTTCATCTGAGGCTCCCACCTGCCATAAACGCACATCTTTCTACAGTTTATCTTGATCTATCCAAGTTCATCTTGTCCATAAGGCCCACTTCCTGCTTCCTTGACCCTATTCCACTAAACTGTTGACCACCCAACTTCTTTTTTTGGCTCCCATGTTAGCCGACATTGTTAATGGTTCTCTCCTCAGATGCTGTTCCCCTCTCCTTCAAATCTGCTGTCATCACCCATCTCCTCAAAAAAACAACCCTCGACTCCACTTTGTTTGCTAACTAGCACCTGATCTCCATCCTCCCTTTCCTGTCCAAAGTACTTGAACGTGTTGTCAGCTCCCAAATCCGTGACCATCTTTCCATGAATTCAATGTTTGAATTCTTTCAATCTGGTTTTCGCCTCTGCCACAGTACTGAAACAGCTCTCATCAAAGTCACAAATGACATCCTTTGTGAGTGTGACAAAGGTAAGCTATTCCTCCTCGTCCTTGGGGACCTGTCTGCAGCCTTTGACACAGTTGACCACTCCATCCTCCTCCAATGCCTCTCATCCATTGTCCAGCTAGGTGGGACTGCACTTGCCTGGTTCCATTCTTATCTATCTAATCGTAGCCAGAAAATTTCTTGCACTGGCTTCTCTTTCCACTCCCGCATCATTACTGTTATGTCTTGTGTAAAGTCCTGTCCCCTCAGTACAGATTCACACGAGGCATGTAGTGAAGTCAAGGTCATTCTGGACCTGCACCTTTATTTCACAGCTCTGGAATGCTGCACTTGCCTGAGACCTGTCCTTGTATGCCTGTCTCTTGCAAGTGCACCCCTGGTGGTAAGGTATGCTGGTGGTTACAGGTCATATCTTATTACAGTCATGTATAGCATGTTAGGATACAGTTATATATAATAATGTAAGATACATGAAAACACCCTCCCCCAAGGTCTTATTGTCTTTATAGGTTCAGTCTCTCAGGTGGTCTACGCTCTCGCGTGGAGCATCTGAGTTGTGGTTCAGTTGTTTTTCTTTGGGTGTGGTTGCTGGTATCTCGCCTGGGCTGTCTGTTGGGATTGCCCTTTCCTCAGGTTGTTCCCTCTGTCTGTCCACCAGGTGTGGTGCGAGTTCCACATTGTAGTCTGCCTCTGGTTCCGCAGTGTTGTTGGTAAATCTGCTTTTGACTTGGTCTACATGCCTCCGGCAGGTTTTGCCATTGTCCATTTGTACTACCAGTAGCCTGCTTCCTTCCTTGCTCGTTACTGTCCCTGCAAGCCATTTGGGACCCCTGCCATAGTTTAGTACAAACACTTTGTCCCCTATCTCATTCCATCTCCCGCTCGAATTTCTGTCATGGTACTCAGTCAGCTTACGACGCTTTGCCTCAACGATTTCGTGCATATCTGGGAGGATTAATGAGAGCCTTTTTTTTTTTAAAGTCCTTTTCATCAACAGTTGCATGGGGGGATCCCAGTCAGTGAGTGTGGACGAGATCTGTATGCCAGCAGCAGTTGCAACAGGCGACCCTGCAGCGTGGGACCTTGGATTTTAAGCATGCCTTGTTTTATGATTTGCACTGCTCTCTCCGCCTGGCCGTTGGAGGCCGGCTTGAACGGTGCCGTCTTGACGTGATTTATGCCGTGGTCAATTATAAAGTCTTGGAATTCTGCGCTGGTGAAGCACGGACCATTGTCACTGACCAATATGCCAGGGATTCCGTGCGTTGCAAACATGGTTGCGAGGCTCTCCACAGTGATGGAGGTTGTGCTCGAGTTTAAAATGGTGCATTCGATCCACTTTGAAAATGCATCTACAACTACGAGGAACATTTTGCCCATGAATGGGCCCGCATAGTCTACGTGTACCCGCGACCACGGTTTGGTAGGCCAGGGCCAGGGGCTCAGTGGAGCCTCCCTGGGGGCATTGCTGAGTTTGGCACAAATGATGCACCTTCAGACGCAGAGCTCCAATTCCGCATCAATACCAGGCCACCAGATGTGGGATCTGGCTATGGCCTTCATGAGAATGATCCCCAGGAGCTCGCAGTGGAGCTCCCAGACAAATGCCTCTCTGCCTCGCAGAGGCATGACTACTCAGCTGCCCCACATCAAGCAGTCTGCTTGTAGTGATAGCTCATGCATGCACCTGTGAAAGGGTTTAATTCCTCGGGGCAGGTATCGCGAGCCTCTGCCCAGTCACCGGTTAGGACACATCTTTTGACTAAGGATAACATGGGGTCGCTGGCCGTCCAGGCTCTGATTTGGCGAGCCATCATGGGCGAACCTGTGGACTCAAAGGCATTGATTGCCATGACTATCTCACAGTCCTTCCGTGGTCGCCAGGGGTAGCCTGCTGAGCGCGTCGGCACAGTAGTCTGTGCCTGGTCTGTGCCTTATTGTGTAGTCGTAGGACGCCAGCATGAGTGCCCACCGTTGAATTCGCGTCGAGGCGTTGGCGTTTATTGCCTTGCTCTTGGATAGGAGGGATGTGAGGGGCTTGTGGTCGGTTTCGAACGCGAACTTGGCCCCGAAAAGATATTGGTGCATCTTTTTGACAACGTACACGCACGCGAGCGCCTCCTTCTCTACCATTCCGTACCTGCGCTCCGCCCGCGAAAGTGACCTGGAGGCATAAGCTATGGGTTGTAATTTGCCCGCACTATTGACATGTTGCAAAATGCACCCGACCCCATACGCTGACGCATCGCATGTGAGAACTAGCTTTTTACCTGAGTCAAAGAAAGTCAAAACACTGTTGGAACACAGAAGGTTGCGTGCCTTATTGAAGGCGCGTTCCTGGGCGTCCCCCCAAAACCAATCGCACCCCTTCCTGAGTAGCACATGGAGAGGCTCCAGCAGCATGCTTAAGTTCTGCATAAAGTTCCCAAAGTAATTGTGTAGCCCGAGAAAGGCGTGCAGTTCTGAGACATTCCGGGGCCTGGGTGCCAGGCGAATTGCTTCTGTTTTGGACTCTGTTGGGCGGATTCCATCAGCGGCAATCCTTCTGCCCAAAAATTCAACCTCGGGTGCGAGAAACAGGCACTTGGATTTCTTGACTCGTAGGCCTACCCAATCCAACCGCTTTAATACTTCCTCCAAATTATGGAGATGGGAGTCGGTGTCCCTGCCCGTGATAAGTATGTCGTCTTGAAATACAACCGTCCCCGGGATGGACTTGAGCAGATTCTCCATGTTGCGCTGGAATATGGAGGCTGATGACCTGATGCCGAATGGGCATCGATTGTACATGAAAAGGCTTCGATATGTGTTGATGGTGGTGAGTAGCTTGGATTCCTTGGTCAATTCTTGCGTCATATACGCAGATGTGAGGTCTAATTTTGAGAAAAGTTTACCTCCAGCCAATGTGGCAAATTAGTCCTCCGCTCTGGGCAGCGGGTACTGGTCCTGTAGGAAGACTCTGTTTATGGTAGATTTGTAGTCCCCACAGATTCGTACGGATCCATCAGGCTTCATGACTGGGTCGATGGGATTTGGCCAGTCGCTAAATTCCACAGGTGAATAATGCCTTCCCGCAGAAGCCTGTCTAGTTCATGTTCAATCTTTTCCCTCACATAGGGTACAGCTCTGGCCTTGTGATGGACCGGTCTAGCATCCTGTGTGATGTAGATTTTGACTTTGGCCCCTTTGAAAGTGCCCACACCTGGCTGAAAGAGATGTTCAAATCGCTTTATAACTGTTGAGCAGGAGGTCCGTTCCTCTAATGACATGGCATGGACATCATCCCATTTCCAGTTTAGTTTTGCCAGCCAGCTTCTCCCCAGCAGTGCTGGGGGTCTCCGGCGACAATCCACAGGGGAAGTCGGTTCACTGTCCCTTTGTGTGTGACAAAGAGCATGGCGCTGCCAAGGACTGGTACGATTTCTTTGGCATAGGTCCTTAGTGTGGTGTCGACCCTTGTGAGTTTTGGTCTGTCTCTTTTATGCGGCCACAGTTGTTCAAATTGATGAGCGCCCATGAGAGATTGATTCGCTCCCGTATCCAGCTCCATGTTGACAGATATCCCGTTGAGTAGGACCCTCATCATTATAGGAGGTGTCCTGTTGTAGGAGCAGCGGCCATTGATCGTGTTGACCTGCTGTACATCGGTGTCCCGGGTACTGTCCCCACCATCTTCTGGTCCGCTTTCCAACCCATCCGATTCGTATACCAGCCGAGCTGCCGTTTATTTGCACATGCGGGCCAAATGACCTGTATATTCACAATTTCTGCAAATAGCCTGCTGAAATCGACATTCCCTTGATGAGTGCCCACCCCCACACCTCCAGCACAGACCTGTTCTATTGTTTAAAGTGTTCCCAAAAAATGAGCTGCGTCTGGCTGATCTCTCTTGAGCTTCTCTCAGTTTGTAGTTGATTGCTCGCATTGTGGGTTGATGAGGTGTGAACAGCCTTTCCTGTGGCCCTTGATGGCTTCTGCCTGCTGTTGAGAGCCTGTTCTCCCAGTTTTGACTGTGTGTGGGGGTAGCAGCTTGTTTAGTGCTGTGAGCCTGCTCCCGACCTGTTTGTGTAGATCAGCGTGTACTAACAAGAGCGTTGTCTTAAGTGCCCTTTTCATGAGCAGTTCAGCGGGAGGGACCCCAGTGAGCGAGTGGAGTCTTGTGCGATAACTAAGCGGGACTCGGGATAAGTGAGTCTGCAGTGAGCCTTCAGTTACCCTTTTCAAGCTCTGCTTGATTGTTCGAACTGCTCGTTCTGCCTGACCGTTGGACGCTGGTTTAAACAGGGCAGATGTGACATGTTTGATCCCACTGCGGGTCATGAGGTCCTTGAACTCGGCACTGGTAAAGCAGGGCCCATTGTCACTTACAAACACAGAAACATAGAAACATAGAAAATAGGTGCAGGAGTAGGCCATTCGACCCTTCGAGCCTGCACCACCATTCAATGAGTTCATTGCAACCTCAGTACCCCATTCCTGCTTTCTCGCCATACCCCTTGATCCCCCTAGTAGTAAGGACTACATCTAACTCCTTTTTGAATATATTTAGTGAATTGGCCTCAACAACTTTCTGTGGTAGAGAATTCCACAGGTTCATCACTCTCTGGGTGAAGAAGTTTCTCCTCATCTCGGTCCTAAATGGCTTACCCCTTATCCTTAGGCTGTGACCCCTGGTTCTGGACTTCCCCAACATTGGGAACATTCTTCCTGCATCTAACCTGTCTAAACCCGTCAGAATTTTAAACGTTTCTATAAGATCCCCTCTCATTCTTCTGAACTCCAGTGAATACAAGCCCAGTTGATCCAGTCTTTCTTGGTTTGTCAGTCCCGCCATCCTGGGAATCAGTCTGGAGATCGTTCGCTGCACTCCCTCAACAGCAAGAACATCCTTCCTCAAGTTAGGGGACCAAAACTGTACACAATACTCCAGGTGTGGCCTCACCAAGGCCCTGTACAACTGTAGTAACACCTCCTTGCCCCTGTACTCAAATCCCCTCGCTATGAAGGCCAACATGCCATTTGCTTTCTTAACCGCCTGCTGTACCTGCATGTCAACCTTCAATGACTGATGTACCATGACACCCAGGTCTCGTTGCACCTCCCCTTTTCCTAATCTGTCACCATTCAGATAATCGTCTGTTTCTCTGTTTTTACCACCAAAGTGGATAACCTCACATTTATCCACATTATACTTCATCTGCCATGCATTTGCCCACTCACCTAACCTATCCAAGTCACTCTGCAGCCTCATAGCATCCTCCTCGCAGCTCACACTGCCACCCAACTTAGTGTCATCCGCAAATTTGGAGATACTACATTTATTCCCCTCGTCTAAATCATTAATGTACAATGTAAACAGCTGGGGCCCCAGCACAGAACCTTGGGGTACCCCACTAGTCACTGCCTGCCATTCTGAAAAGTACCCATTTACTCCTACTCTTTGCTTCCTGTCTGCCAACCAGTTCTCAATCCACGTCAGCACACTACCCCCAATCCCATGTGCTTTAACTTTGCACATTAATCTCTTGTGTGGGACCTTGTCGAAAGCCTTCTGAAAGTCCAAATACACCACATCAACTGGTTCTCCCTTGTCCACTCTACTGGAAACATCCTCAAACAATTCCAGAAGATTTGTCAAGCATGATTTCCCTTTCACAAATCCATGCTGACTTGGACCTATCATGTCACCTCTTTCCAAATGCGCTGCTATGACATCCTTAATAATTGATTCCATCATTTTACCCACGACCGATGTCAGGCTGACCGATCTAGAATTCCCTGTTTTCTCTCTCCCTCCTTTTTTAAAAAGTGGGGTTACATTGGCTACCGTCCACTCCATCCAGAGTCTATGGAATGTTGGAAAATGACTGTCAATGCATCCGCTATTTCCAAGGCCACCTCCTTAAGTACTCTGGGATGCAGACCATCAGGCCCTGGGGATTTTTTCGGCCTTCAATCCTATCAATTTCCCCAACACAATTTCCAGACTAATAAGGATTTCCCTCAGTTCCTCCTTCTTACTAGACCCTCTGACATCCTTTATATCCAGAAGCTTGTTTGTGTCCTCCTTATGAATACCGAACCAAAGTACTTGTTCAATTGGTCTGCCATTTCTTTGTGCCCAGTTATGACTTCCACTGATTCTGACTGCAGGGGACCTATGTTTGTCTTTACGAACCTTTTTCTCGTTACATATCTATAGAAGCTTTTGCAGTCCATTTTAATGATCCCTGCAAGCTTCCTCTCGTACTCTATTTTCCCTGCCCTAATCAAACCCTTTGTCCTCCTCTGCTGAGTTCTAAATTTCTCCCAGTTCCCAGGTTCGCTGCTATTTCTGGCCAATTTGTATGCCACTTACTTGGCTTTAATACTATCCCTGATTTCCCTTGATAGCCACGGCTGAGCCACCTTCCCCTTTTTATTTTTACGCCAGACAGGATGTACAATTGTTGTAGTTCATCCATGCGGTCTCTAAATGTCTGCCATTGCCCATCCACTGTCAACCCCTTAAGCATCATTCGCCAATCTATCCTAGCCAATTCACGCCTCATACCTTCAAAGTTACCCTTCTTTAAGTTCTGGACCATGGTCTCTGAATTAACTGTTTCATTCTCCATCCTAATGTAGAATTCCACCATATTATGGTCACTCTTTCCCAAGGGGCCTCACACAACGAGATTGCTAATTAATCCTCTCTCATTACACAACACCCAGAACATCAGGCAGGCCATGCGTGGCAAACATGGCCCCTGGCTTTCAATGGTGGCAGCGGACGTGCTTGCCGACATTATCACACATTCAATCCATTTGGAGTACGCATCTATAACCACTAAGAACATTTTTCCCAAGAACGGGCCTGCATAGGCGACATGGACCCTGGACCACGGTTTGGAAGGCCAGGACCATAAACAGAGTTGTGCCTCCCTGGGTGCATTGCTTAACCGTAAACATGTATTACATTTGTGCACACAGGACTCGAAGTCTGCATCGATACCGGGCCACCACATGTGGGATCTAGCTATCGCTTTCATCATTACGATGCCTGGGTGGGTGCTGTGGAGATCACTGATGAAAGTGTCCCTGCCCATTTTTGGCACCACTACCTGATTACCCCATAGGAGGCAGTCTGCCTGTATGGACTGCTGGTACGGCTTTATTTCCTCCTGCATCTCCAACAGGACGCTCGACCAACTCCCGTGGAGCAGTTTTTTACTAAGGACAGTAAGGGGTCCTGGCTCATCCAGGTTCTAATCTGTTGGGCGGTAACAGGTGATTGCTCACTCTCGAATGCTTCCATTACCATGACTAAATCTGCGGGCTGTGCCACCTCCACCCCTGTGGTGGGCAATGGCAGCCTACTGAGAGCATTGGCACAGTTTTCTGTGCCTTGCCTGTGGTGGATGGCGTAGTTGTATGTGGACAATGTGAGCGCCCATCTCTGGATGCGGGCCAATGCATTCATATTTATCCCCTTGCTTTCAGAAAAGAGGGATATAAGCGGCTTATGGTCAGTTTCCAATTCAAATTTGAGCCCGAACAGATATTGATGCATTTTTTTTACCCTGTAAACACACGCTAACACTTCTTTTTCAATCATACTGTAGGCTCTCTCGGCCTTAGACAGACTTCTGGATGCATAAGCAACCAGTTGCAATTTTCCAAATTTATTAACTTGTTGCAATACACAACTGATCCCGTACATCGACGCATCACATGCTGGTACCAAATGTTTACATGATCGTACAACACAAGCAATTTGTTTGAACATATCAGCTTCCTAGCTTTCTCAAAAGCATTTTCTTGGCTTTTACCCCATACCCATTCATCTCCTTTATGCAGTAAAGAGTGCAGGGGTTTTAACAATGTGCTAAGACCCGGTAAGAAGTTACCAAAATAGTTCAGGAGTCCTAGAAATGACCGCAGTTCCGTCATGTTCTGTGGTCTCGGTGCATTCTTGATTGCCTCCGTCTTCTCCCCAGGAACTCTACTTCAGGTGCCAGGAAAACGCACTTCGAGCGTTTTAGCCTGAGCCCCACACGATTAAGTAGACTAAGAACCTGCTCCAGGTTCTGCAGGTGCTCGACGGTGTCCCGACCCATAACCAAGATGTCATCCTGGAAGACCACGGTGCGTGGGACCAACTTCAGCAAGCTTTCCATGTTCCTCTGGAATATTGCCTCGGCCGATCGAATCCCAAATGGGCATCTGTTGTAAATGAAGAGACCTTTGTGCGTGTTGATGCAGGTGAGACCTTTCGATGATTCCTCCAGCTCCTGCGTCATGTAGACCGAGGTCAAGTCCAATTCAGTGAAAGTTTTCCCTCCCGCCAGCATCGCAAAGAGGTCCTCTGCCTTCGGTAGCGGGTATTGATCCTGCAGTGAGAAACGATTGATACTTACTTTGTAATCACCACAGATTCTGATGGTGCTGTCTCCCTTGAGGATTTGAATAATCGGACTGGCCCACTCATTGAATTCGATCGGCGAAATGATGCCCTCTCGTTGCAGCCTGTCCAGTTCGATCTCCACGCTCTCTCTCATCATGTAAGGTACCACTGTCGCCGTGTGATGGATGGGTCACACCCCCGGAATCAAATGGATCTGCACTTTTGCTCCTTGGAACTTCCCGATGCCTGGTTCAAACAGCGAGGAGAACTTGTTTAGGATCTGGGCACATGAGGTGTCGTCGATGGACGAAAGCGCTCGGACGTTGTCCCAGTTCCAGCGTATCTTTCCCAGCCAGCTCCTGCCGAACAGCATGGGGCCATCACCCGTCACCACCCAGGTAACTTGTGCACCACTCCATCGTTGAAGACCTTTACGGTAGCACTGCCGATTACGGGAATCAGTTCCTTTGTGTACGTTCTCAGTTTAGTACGAATGGGAGTCAAGGCTGGCCTTGAGGCCTTGCTGCACCACAATTTATTGAAAGTTTTTTTGCTCATTATGGACTGCCTTGCGCCCGTGTCTGGCTCCATGGACACCGGGAGTCCATTTAATTCAACCTTCAGCATTATCGAGGGACACTTTGTGGTAAATGTGTGCACTCGATATACCTCTGCCTCCTCAGTCTGAGGCTCCGGTTCATTGTGATCCACCATGGATCTGTCCTCCTCTGCAACAGGATTAGCAGGATTTGCAGCTCGCCTGCACATACATTGGAGATGTCCCATTGTTCCACAGCTCTTGCAAACATATCCTTTGAAGCGGCATGAATGGAAACGATGATCACCCCCTCAGCGCCAACAAGGTGTTAATGGCCTTGTATTCACCACCCTTGATAGTGGACTCTGAGTTATCTGCGGACGTGCAGCTGCAGGCATGTAATTCTTGCCCTGTACCTTTCAATTCGAAAACAACGTTACTTTGTTCACAGTACTTGCAGCAGCACTCATGTGCTGAGAAATTTGTTTGGTATTGTCACTGGTGGCGATAAACGCCTGGGCTATCGCTATGGTTTTATTCAAGGTAGGGGTCTCTACAGTCAAAAGTTTGCGAAGTATTACTTCATGGTCAATGCCAAGTACAAAGAAGTCCCTGAGCATGTGCTCCAAGTATCCTTCAAATTCGCAATGTCCTGCAAGGCGCCATAGCTCAGCGACGTAGCTCGCCACTGCCTGGCCTTCAGACCTCTTGTACGTGTAGAATCGATACCTCACCATCAGAATGCTTTCCTCCGTGTTTAGATGCTCCCGGACCAGTGTGCACAACTCATCGTATGACTTGTCTGTGGGTTTCGCTGGAGCGAGCAAATATTTCATGAGGCCATATGTTGATGCCCCGCAAATAGTGAGGAGGATAGCCCTTCGTTTGGCAGCGTTCACTTCACCTTCCAGCTCGTTGGCCACGAAGTATTGGTCGAGTCTCTCCACGAAGGTCTCCCAATCATCTCCATCTGAAAATTTCTCCAGGATGCCCACAGTTTTCTGCATTGTTGCGGTGTGATTCATCATTTGTATCTCGTTGCCAGTTGTTATATCTTGAATAAAGAGTCAGACCAGATACTGCAAGCTCAAAGTAAGGTGTGACCATAGTCCTTTATTACAGATCTCAGAGTGCCTCTCCAGCCTGTGAGGCCTCCTTATATACAGGTGCTCCCAAGGGATTGTGGGATTCCTTGGTACTCCAAGGGATAAGCCCTCTGGTGGTTAAACATGGTATTTACAGGTTTACATACATAACAGTTACCTCTGGTGTCCCCCAACGGTCTGTCCTTAGCCCCCTCTTATTTTTCATCTATAGGCTGCCCCTTGGCGATATCATCGGAAAACACGGAGTCAGTTTTAATATGTATGCTGATGACAACCAGCTCTACGTCTCCACCACTTCTCTCGACCCCTGTTTGGCATCTAAATTGTCAGATTGCTTGTCCAACATCCAGTACTGGATGAGCAGAAATTTTCTCCAATTAAATATTGGGAAGACCGAAGCAATTATCTTTGGTCCCCACCACAAACTGTGTTCCTAACCACTGACTCCATCCCTCTCCTTAGCACAAATCTGAGGGTGAACAAGACTGTTCGCAACCTAGGTGTCATATTTAACCCTGAAATTAGTTTCCAGCCACTTATCCATGGCACAACTAAAACCGCCTTTTTCCACCTCAGTAACATTACCCGCTTCCAGCCTTGCCTCAGCTCTTCTGCAGCTGAAACCCTCATTCATGCCTTTGTCACCTCTGGACTTGACTGCTCCAACGCATTCCTGACTAGCCTCCCACATTCTACACTACGTAATCTGAGGTCATCCAAAACTCAGCAGCCCGTGTCCTAACTCATACCAAGTCATGATCACCCATCACCCCATTGCTTTCTGATTTACATTGGCTCCCGGTTAAACAGCGATTTCAAAATTCACATCCTTGTTTACAAATCACTCCATGGCCTTGCCCCTTCCTATCTCTGTAATCTTTTTCATCCCTACAACCCCACAAGATGTCTGCACTCCTCTAATTCTGCCCTCTTGAACATCCTCATTATAACTGCTCAACCATCAGTGGCCATGCCTTCAGCTGTTTGGGCCCTAAGCTCTGGAACTCCCTCCTTAAAATTCGCCGCCTCTCTACCTTTATTTCCTGCTTTAAGACGCTCCTTAAAACCTACCTCTTTAACCAAACATTTGGTCATCTGCCTTCATTTCTTCTTGTCAAATTTAACTGTTTTGTCTTGTAACACTGCTGTGAAGCTCCTTGCAACATTTTATTACGTTAAAGGTGTTATATAAATCAGTTATTATTATAAATACAAGTTGTTATTGTTGTCGCTGTAAAAAATGGCTGTGTGCTATCCTAAAGCTGCAAGTATTATTTCACTACATTTCTGTTTGGTGATGTCATTGTGATCGTGTGCTTTCCTTCTTCAGAGAAACTAAACTAATAATAGGTGGTCCTATCTGTAGAAATACATATGGCTAGAGTTTCCACTTCACGTCGCTGGGCTAGTGCCCATATATCGCCCAAACGGCCTGGTATCACCCATTTTGACCAAAAAGTGGAAAATGATGTAAGAACATAAGAAATAGGAACAGGTGTAGGCCATATGGCCCCTCGAGCCTAACCGCCATTCAATAAGATCATGGCTAATCTGATCATGGACTCAGCTCCACTTCCCGCCCACTCCCCATAACCCCTTATCCCCTTATCGTTTAAGAAACTGTCTATTTCTGTCTTAAATTTATTCAATGTCCCAGCTTCCACAGCTCTCTGAGGTAGCGAATTCCACAGATTTACAACCCTCTGAGAGAAGAAATTTCTCCTCATCTCTGTTTTAAATGGGCGGCCCCTTATTCTAAGATCATGCCCTCTAGTTCTACTCTCCCCCATCAGTGGAAACATCCTCTCTGCATCCACCTTGTCAAGCCCCCTCATAATCTTATACTTTTCGATAAGATCACCTCTCATTCTTCTGAATTCCAATGAGTAGAGGCCCAACCTACTCAATCTTTCCTCATAAGTCAACCCTCTCATCCCCGGAATCAACCTAGTGAACCTTCTCTGAACTGCCTCCAAAGCAAGTATATCCTCTCGTAAATATGGAAACCAAAACTGCACGCAGTTTTCCAGGTGTGGCCTTATATAGCTGTAGCAAGACTTGCCTGCTTTTACACTCCATCCCCTTTGCAATAAAGGCCAAGATATAATTGGCCTTCCTGATCACTTGCTGTACCTGCATACTATCCTTTTGTGTTTCATGCACAAGTATCCCCAAGTTGGGCTGCAACATCGCCGGAGAATTAGCCCCCAAGCTTTCGGCTCACATCACTGAGGTGATCGCTGAGGTGATCGCCTGCACATCGGCCAGTGCAACTTTTGGCACATCGCCGGTACATCGCCGGGCTGATCGCTCGCGAGAACATCGCTGGAGAATAGTTGCTTTGCCCTGGCCTTCCTCAAAGACCTCGGCACTTTGAAAGTCGCAGAAACAGAGGAGGCTGTTTAAACAGGACCTTAGATAGTTTGTTAATTACGTAAGGGTCTTTTAAAGATAGTTAGACTGACAATTAGACATTTTATTATATTTATATTAATAAGTGACGTTTCATTCTTACTTGGTCCGGCCTGGCCATTGTTTCACAACTGTTGCATTCATGGTTTATTAAAACGTACGTTATTAGAAGACACTGCACACCAATTGTAAAGCGAAATAAAATTGTTTTAATAAAATAATAACTCTTGAACGTTATTTTTAAATAACAAACACAGAAACACCCTCCCACCACCCCGCCACCCACACCCCAACAGTGAAACAGCAATAAAAACACCAACAATGAACAATGTGAACAATATGTACAATATAAAAAACATTGCACCCCACTCCTGCCTGCGGCCATGTTTCCCTCCAGATCCTGCACCCAACTGTTTCCTTACCTCGCCCACTTATTTTGGTCCCCGGGTACTGCTACGAAGCAGATGTTCAGTGGGCAATGGCAAGACTTCCTGCCGTGGTGAGGAATGTGGTGTCACGATCACCTGTTAGCGGGCTGTTGGAGGGGAGGACAAAACAGCGGGATCGCCTTTCGAGTCAGGAGGTGGGGCTTCCTCCAGACCCGCCTGTGTGCTGGTGCTTGTGGTCACAGGACCTTGGGGTGCAGCACCATGTGCCTCCAAGAACGCATGCCGCAATGCATGGGAGGAGGCGGTAATTTGACGGATCTTGTGCATTATCTGCTGCATCGCCTCTGCTTGCCGAGCAGACACCCGGGAGAATTCTTCAGTCAACCCCACAAACACCTGGAGCTGCTCATGCTGGATCGCGACAGACTCCTCATGCAGTCTTACCAGCCTGTCTCTGCGCTTGTCCAGGGTAGGCCTTTGCTCAAGCCGCTGACCCGGTCTTTGTGGGGTCTGCAATACCACCAATGTGCGCTTTGGCGTCGCCAACTCCATGCCGTTTGTTGCGGGTACCACTTTGGTGGGAATCACCGTCGTGTCCGCAGGTTCAACAGACAGAGGGATAATAAGAACATAAGAACATAAGAAATAGGAACAGGAGTAGGACATATGGCCCCTAGAGCCTGCTCTGCCATTCGATAAGATCATAGCTGATCTGATCATGGACTCAGGTCCACAACCCCGCCCGCTCCCCATAACCCCTTATCCCCTTATCGTTTAAGAAACTGTCTTAAATTTGTTCAATGTCCCAGCTTCCACAGCTCTCTGAGGCAGCGAATTCCAGAATTACAACCCTCTGAGAGAAGAAATTCCTCCTCATCTCTGTTTTAAATGGGCAGCCCCTTATTCTAAGATCATGTCCTCTAGTCCTAGTCTCCCCATCAGTGGAAACATCCTCTCTGCATCCAACTTGTCAAGCCCCCTCATAATCTTATACTTTTCGATAATATTACCTCTCATTTTTCTGAATTCCAATGAGTAGAGGCCCAACCTACTCAATCTTTACTCATGTCAACCCCGTCATCTCTGGAATCAACCTAGTGAACCTTCTCTGAACTGCCTCCAAAGCAAGTATATCCTTTCATAAATATGGAAACCAAAACTGCACGCAGTATTCCAGGTGTGGCCTCACCAATACCTTGTATAGTGTTGTCAATGCAATAACTGTCAGACTGAGTACTGTTTAACTCCAAGAGGTATGATCTTGGCTCTGCTTTATTAAGGCCCAAAGTGACTAACATACAAAATGACTGGCCTTTTATACTTGGGCTGTACACACGTGCGTGCAGCCCAATGGCCTCCAACAGTGACGCCATCTAGTGGCTAGTGATCCCAAAAGTACGTACATGACAATACCCCCCTCTGAGATAGTAACACAGACTGTTACAAATTGAGACGGTCCGGTGTTTTACGCTCCCGGGTTGACCCTCTCTATTCAACTCCAGCATTGGGTGAGTGTTCAGAGTCTGTTGTGACTGGTGGCTGACCTAGTGGGAGTGGCATTGGCCATGTCAGGGATTGAAAGTCCATTTTCATTGAACATGTCAGTGATTGAAAGTCCCAATTCATTGATGACCACTGAGTCCTGATGACTGGGAGTAGGTTGGTTTGTCGTTGATTGACTCTTCCTTCGACTGTTCCGATTCGTCTGTGTGCCGCAGCTTTGTCTGATCCATATGTTTCCTGCATCTTTGTCCATTTTTGAGCTTGGCAATAAATACTCTATTGCCCTCCTTGGCCATGACAGTACTTAGGACCTTGACCATAATTCAAAACATATACAGGATCATTTACAGAATTATCGCATGACACAGTTGCTTGATCGTGATATCCTTGCTGACTTTGTCTTCTATATTAAACATGATTATTCAAGTCAGGATGTACAAGAGATAGTTTTTTAGTCTTAAGACCTCTCTTCATCATTAGTTCAGCAGGCGAGACCCCGGTAAGCGTGTGTGGTCCTGTCCTGTAACTAAGCAGTATGTATGACAGGCAGGTCTGCAGTGACCCTTGGGTTACTTGTTTCATACTCTGTTTTATGATTTGGACAGCACGTTCTGCTTGCCCATTGATGCAGGTTTGAATGGTGCTGACCTTACATGTTTTATACCATTGAGCTTCATGAACTCTTGAAGCACGATCCATTGTCGCTAACAACAATGTCAGGCAGACCATGTGTCACGAACATGGCACTGAGATTCTCAATGGTAGCTGGGGATGTGCTGGATGACATGATTATACACTGTATCCACTTCGAATATGCATCCACCACAACCAAAAACATCTTCCCCAGGAAGGGACCGGCAAAGTCTATGTGGATCCTGGACCATGGTTTGGACGGCCCCGACCACAGACTCAGGCGATTCCGCTCGTGCTTTGCTGAGCTGCATGTAAGTGTTGCACTGATGCACACATGATTCCAGCTCAGAGTCAATTCCCAGCCACCATACATGAGACCTGGCGATGCCTTTCATCATTACAATGCTGGGATGTGTGCTATGTAGCTCAAGTACAAATTTCTCTCTCTATTTCTTGGGCATAACAACATGATTGCCCCACAGTATACAATCCGACTGAATACACAGTTTGTCTTTGTGACGAATGTAAGGTTTGGTCTTCTCGCACATTTGCTTGGATATGGCAGACCAATCACCTTTGAGGATGCAACTCTTCACCACCGATAAAATCGGGTCCTGGCTGGTCCACGTCTTAACTTGTTGAGCCGTGACAGAGGTTCCTTCACTCTCAAAAGCATCCATAACTAACAATAGGTCCGCCGGTTGTGGCGTTTCCACCTCCGGTGTGGGCAATGACAGACGGCTCAAAGTATCGGCACAATTCTCGGTGCCAGGTCTATGGCAAATGACATAATCATAAGCAGATAATGTCAGCGCCCACTTCTGGATGCGGCATGAAGCATTGGTATTGATACCTTTGTTTGCAGAGAACAGTGAAATGTGCAGCTTGTGATCTGTCTCCAGTTCAAACCGAAGACCAAACAGGTACTGATGCATCTTTTTAACCCCATACACATAGGCTAGTGCTTCTTTCTCTACCATGCTGTAGGCTCTTTCCGCTATGGACAAACTTTTTGAAGCATATGCGACTGGTTGAAGTTTACCCAATTCATTAGCTTGTTGGAGTACGCAATCAATTCCATATGACGAGGCATCACAGGCCAATACTAAATGTTTACATGGGTCATAATGTACCAGCAGCTTGATAGAGCAAAGCAGATTAGTGGCTTTCTCAAAAGCTCTGTCTTGAGATGCACACCACACCCAGTTGTCGTCTTTTCTTAGCAGCATGTGCATTAGTTCTAATAAGGTGCTCAATTTAAGTAGGAAGTTACCAAAGTAGTTGAGTAGACCCAGGAACGAATGCAGATCCGTCACATCCTGCAGCTTGGGTGCATTCTTGATGGACTTGGTTTTCGCGTCCGTGGACCTGATGCCGTCAGCAGCAATTTTGCTCCCCAGGAATTCGATTTCTGGTGCTATGAAGACTCACTTCATTAAAATGGAGAGTGACACAGTTAATTCAGAGACTAGGATCCTGAACTTAAAGAAAGGAAACTTCGACTGTATGAGACGTGAATTGGCTAGGATAGGCTGGAGAATGATACTTAAAGGGTTGATGGTGGATAGGCAATGGCAGACATTTAAATATCAGATGGATGAACTACAATAATTGTACATTCCTGTGTGGCGTAAGAATAAAAAAGATAAGGTGGCTCAACTGTGGCTAACAAGGGAAATTAGGGAAAGTGTTAAAGCCAAGGAAGAGGCATATAAATTGGCCAGAAAAAGCAGCAAACCTGAGGACTGGGAGAAATTTAGAATTCAGCAGAGGAGGACTAAGGGTTTAATTAGGAGGGGGAAAATAGAGTATGAGAGTAAGCTTGCAGGGAACATAAAGACTGACTGCAAAAGCTTCTATAGAGATGTGAAGAGAAAAAGATTAGTGAAGACTAATATAGATCCCTTGCAGTCAGAATCAGGGGAATTCATAATGGGGACCAAGGAAATGGCAGACCAACTGAACAAATATTTTGGTTCTGTCTTCACTAAGAAAGTCACGAATAACCTCCCAAAAATACTAGGGGACCGATGGTCGAGCAAGAAGGGGGAACTAAGGGAAATCCTTATTAGTCAGGAAATGGTGTTGAGAAATTGAAGGGACAGAAGACCAATAAATCCCCAGAGCCTGATAGTCTGCATCACAGAGTACTTAAGGAAGTGGCCCTAGAAATAGTGGATGCATTAGTAGTCATTTTCCAACATTCTATTGCACACTGGCCTTCAGTTCCGATGGATTGGAGGGTAGCTAATGTAAACCAACTTTTTAAAAAAGGAGCGAGAGGGAAAACAGGGAATTATAGACCGGTTAGCCTGACATTGGTAGTGGGGAAAATGTTGGAATCAATTATTAAAGATGTAATAGCAGCACATTTGTAAAGCAGTGACAGGATCGGTCCAAGTCAGCATGGATTAATGAAAGGGAAATCATGCTTGACAAATCTTCTAGAATTTTTTGAGGATGTAACTAGTAGAGTGGATAAGGGAGAACCTGTGGATGTGGTGTATTTGGACTTTCAAAAGGCTTTTGACAAGGTCCCACACAAAAGATTAGTGTGCAAAATTAAGGCACATGGTATTGGGGGTAACGTATTGACGTGGATAGAGAACTGTTTGGCAGACAGGAAGCAAAGAGTCGGAATAAACGGGTCCTTTTCAGAATGGGAGGCAGTGACAAGTGGGGACCCCAGCTATTTACAATATACATTAAGGATTTAGACGAAGGAATTGAATGTAATATCTCCAAGTTTGCAGATGACACTAAGCTGGGTGGCAGTGCGAGCTGCAGGGAGAATGCTAGGAGGCTGCAGGGGGACTTGGACAGGTTAGGTGAATGGGCAAATGCATGGCAGATGCAGTATCATGTGGATAAGTGTGAGGTTATCCACTTTGGTTGCAAAAACAGGAAGGCAGATTATTCGCTGAATGGTGACAGATTAGTAAAAGGGGAGGTGCAACAAGACCTGGGTGTCATGGTACATCAGTCATTGAAGGTAGGCATGCAGGTACAGCAGTTGGTGAAGAAGGCAAATGACATGCTGGCCTTCATCACGAGGGGATTTGAGTATAGGAGCAGGGAGATCTTACTGCAGTTGTACAGGGCCTTGGTGAGACCACACCTGGAATATTGTGTGCAGTTTTCTTCTCCTAATCTGAGGAAGGACATTCTTGCTATAGAGGGAGTGCAGCGAAGGTTCAACTGACTGATTCCCGGGATGGCAGGACTGACATATGAAGAAAGACTGGATTGACTAGGCTTATATTCACTGCAATTTAGAATGAGAGGGGATCTCATAGAAACATATAAGATTCTTACGGGATTGGACAGGTTAGATGCAGGAAGAATGTTCTTGATGTTGGGAAGTCCAGAACCAGGGGGTCACAGTCTAAGGATAAGGGGTAAGCCATTTAGGACTAAGATGAGGAGAAACTTCTTCACTCAGAGAATTTTGAACCTGTGGAATTCTCTACCACAGAAAGTTGTTGAGGTCAGTTCGTTAGCTATTTTCAAAAGGGAGTTAGATGTGGCCCTTACGGCTAAAAGGATCAAGGGGTACGGAGAGAAAGCAGGAATGGGGTACTGAAGTTGCATGATCATGATCATATTGAATGGTGGTGCAGGCTCGAAGGGCCAAATGGCCTATTCCTGCACCTACTTTTTATGTTTCTATGTTTCAGTCTGAGTTCCACTTTGTCCAGACAATGTAGAACCTCTTCCAGGTTGTTCAAATGTTCCTCGGAGTCACGACCTGTGATCAGGATGTCATCTTGGAACACGACAGTTCTGGGAACAGACTTCAGTAGACTCTCCATGTTTCTCTGAAATATTGCTGCAGCCGAGCGAACTCCAAAAGGGCACTTGTGATAAATAAACAGTCCTTTATGCGTGTTAATGCATGTAAGTCTCAGAAATATCACGTGACACAGCTGCGCAATCGTGATACCCTTGCTGACTTCGTCTTCGATATTCAACATGATTATTCAAGTCAGGGTGTACAAGAGATAGCTTGGTCTTAAGACCTCTCTTCGTCATTAGTTCAGCAGGCGAGACCCCGGTAAGCGTGTGTGGTCTTGTCCTGTAACTAAGCAGTATGCATGACAGGCAGGTCTGCAGTGCCCCTTGGGTTACTCGTTTCACACTTTGCTTTATGATTTGGACAGCACGTTCTGCTTGCCCATTGGATGCAGGTTTGAATGGTGCTGACCTTACATGTTTGATACCATTGAGTTTCAAGAGTTCATGAAACTCAATGGTATCAAACATGTAAGGTCAGTCCCGTTCAAACCTGCATCTAATGGGCAAGCAGAACGTGCTGTCCAAATCTGTATCCCGAGATAATGATGCCTTCGTCTGGCTTAAGGTGGTCCTGCACCAGTGTACACAATTCTCTGTTGGACTCACAGGCAGGAATAGATTCTTTATCAAACCATAAAATTTTGGACCGCAAACTGTGAGGAACACCACCCGGCGCCGATCTGCGTCGCCGACCTCCTCCATTTTGTTGGCCACAAAGAACTGGCTCAAACGGCTCATAAAGTTTGCTCAATATTCTCCTTCCATGAATCGTTCCAACAATCCATTGTGCTCTGCACGCGTGGGCTCAAATCCCATCCTCATTGCCAAATGTTGTGTATGCAATAACTGTCAGACTGAGTACTGTTTAACTCCAAGAGGTATGATCTTGGCTCTGCTTTATTAAGGCCCAAAGTGACTAACATACAAAATAGCTGGCCTTTTATACTTGGGCTGAACACACGTGCATGCAGCCCAATGGCCTCCAACAGTGATGCCAACTAGTGGCTAGTGATCCCAAAAGTACATACATGACATATAGCTGTAGCAAGACAGCCCTGCTTTTATACTCCATCCCCTTTGCAATAAAGGCCAAGATACCAATGGCCTTCCTGATTACTTGCTGTACCTGCATACTATTCTTTTGTGTTTCATGTACAAGTACCCCCAGGTCCCGCTGTACTGCGGCACTTTGTAATCTTTCTCCATTTAAATAATAACTTGCTCTTTGATTTTTTTTCTGCCAAAGTGCATGACCTCACACTTTCCAACACTATACTCCATCTACCAAATTTTTGCCCAGTCTCTTAACCTGACGATGTCCTTTTGCAGATTTTTTGTGTCCTCCTCACACATTGCTTTTCCTCCCATCTTTGTATCGTTGGCAAACTTGGCTACGTTACAATGAGTCCCTTCCTCCAAGTCATTAATATAGATTGTAAATAGTTGGGGTCACAGCACTGATCCCTGCAACACCCCACTAGTTACTGGTTGCCAACCAGAGAATGAACCATTTATCCCGACTCTCTATGCTCTGTTAGTTGGCCAATCCTCTATCCATGCTAATATATTACCCCCAACCTCGTGAACTTTTATCTTGTGCAGTAACCTTTTATGTGGCACCTTGTCAAATGCCTTCTGGATGCAAGGCATCCTCCTCTGTCTGCAGGATTTCCTCCTCCTCTGGCTCGGTGGTCTCCTCTTTACCACCCGTGGTGAATGACACATGCAATGGGGTAGTTGCATGTGAGGGTGTGTCCTCCACTGGCGCCTCTGGAACTGGGAGTCCTGCAAAACAAAATTGAGCTTATTAGACCAGAAGGGATTGGAGCGCTGCGCTGGCATACATAGGAGGAGCAGCACTACTCCAATAAATGTGAGCGAGAGACGTTACATATTAATATATCAGAGAAGGGGACAGATGGCCAGATGGCCTGCTCTTATGCTCTTATGTTCTTCTGTGCTTATGTTGTCAACATGTGCCGGCAGTAGCTCAATAATAAAGTTATCTACACTACAATAAAGTCATCTCCCTTTAATAATTTTCCTCTTCCACCTTTTAGTTCCCTCTTAAATGGCCGAGATTAATTTGGCCTCAAGTGTTGAGTCTCATTGTAATTGTACCTTTTCATCCTTTGTATCACCCCAATAAGCTTGCATTGTAGTTCTTCAATGCTGTAAAGAAGGCTTTGGCGAGGGTACAGATGAGATTTACTAGAATGGTTCCAGGGATGAGGGATTGGTTGCGTGGGGAGACTAGAGAGGCTGGGGTTGTTCTTCTTGGAGTGAAGAGGGCTGGGGAGATTTGATGGAGGTGCTCAAAATCATTACGGGTAGAGTGGATGATGACAAGCTGTTTCCAGTGGCTGGGGGATCGGTGACCAGAGGGCACAGATTTACGGTGATTGGCAAAAGAACCAGAGATGGCATGAGAAAACAAAATGTATATGCTACGACTGGTTGGAATTTGGAGTGCACTGCCTGATGGGGTAATGGATACAGTCAATGGTGGCCTTCGGTGGGGATTTGGATGGATACTTGAAGGAGAAAAAATTGCAGGAATATGTAAAAGAGCGAGAGTGTGGGACTGACTGGATTGCTCGTCGAAGCAGCCGGCGCAGGCTTGATGGACCGAATGGCCTTCTTCTGTGTCCTACTATGGGGGTCACGGGCCAGCCAACACTGCGATATGTGTGCGCACTCGGTATGTGCAGCAGAGCAGGTCTCCAGTCGTCCTGGCTAACCCTTGCCACTGAATAAAGGCCAAGGTCTGTCAAGCTCGTGTGGTGGCTGATGTGCAATGGTCACCACACGTTAAAAAAATCCACGCACAGGCATCTTCCACTCCTTCAATTGGAGTTCAGGACTGGAATATCGAGTCCTTCATTGAAACATCTGTCAACCCATGTGGAAGCAAGTCATCCTTGGTCGAGGGACTGCCTATGATGATGATGATGTCAACATGAGAGTAGCACAGAGTAGCAGAGAGGCTGCATGCATAACAGTACATCACTCGTCTAGTCTTTTATAATGAAATGATGTAACATTATTTTAACACTGCTTGACACATTACTCACGTGGCGCATGGGAGGGTCCGGCAACACCACGGGTGGTGACAGCGCGACTTTGGGCCCCCACTAGTGCTGCAGCACATTCCACATATCGCAGTGTTGGCTGGTCCATCAAGCCTGCGCCGGCTGCTTCGACGAGCAATCCAGTCAGTCCCACACTCTCGCTCTTTTACATATTCCTGCAATTTTTTCTCCTTCAAGTATCCATCCAAATCCCCACCGAAGGCCACCATTGACTGTATCCATTACCCCATCAGTGAGTGTCTGTATTACAGGAGGGCCTCCTCCACTGCGCCTCCGCTGGGAAAGATTATGAGCTTTCTTCCTCTGAAAACATGAAGAGGGCATGGCATAAGCCACTTGACTAGGTTCTATCATTTATAGACAACAGGTTCCAACGTTATATGCTAATAGGGTTTGTGACCACTGTTATGTCTTTAATACTATTATGAATGACTCAACGGGGTCTGGTATTGTACTTGAGCTGTTGTGATCTTAGTCCCATTTATTGTAACTCCAGAGTGAGGCACAAGCATGGTGGGCAGCCTTTTATACTGAGCCCTGCACACCTATGCAGGTGGCCCTCAGGTCTCCCACCGCAGTGCCCTCTTGTGGCGCACCTTATGTGAATATACAGTTAGTATACATGGTCTACATACATAACATCACTTCCCCCCAAGTCTTTAATGCAAATTGACTCATTCATTGATGGTGACCTGGGCTTTGCTCTTCCTGGTTGACCATTAGAGAGTTGCTTCTAGCTTGGATGGGTTGGTAGTGAGATTTGTTGCCAGTGGAGGTCCCCGTGGTTTCTGGTTGTGAGTCCATGACAACTCCATTCTCCCCCCCACACAGAGATCATGTTAATGGCCCATTAAATGCAAGTTGCATTCAAGTTCATCACATGGGTTTTACATTTACATCTTGGTACATTTGTTGGGTGGATTACAGTTGTGTTTCTTTTTGTGTGGTACATTTACATGATCAGTACAGGTACACAAGGACAGTCTCGTTCCAGCACAGCTGGATGAGATCCGGGTCGTCTGGTGGCGACGCAGCACCCCATGCTAGTGGGTCTGTGGGCGAGGTGAGCTCATTTTGCTCGAGTTGCTGAAGCTCAGGGCTCTTGCCATTACTCCTGGTGCCGGGCAGGCCCAAAGACAGCTGATGTGTCTGTGACCTCCCTGTCCTTTTCGTTTGTACAGTGTCGCTTTTGCTCCCTGGGAAGCGGTCTGAGCGAGTGAGCAATTCGTCTAAGCGACGGTGGGGCTGCCTCGTCTTGTCTAGCAGTTCACAGGGAACTGCTGACTCGCTTTCCTTGAGGGCACCGTTGTGAGCACTCTCTAGTTTGGGATCCTGGCTGGTCCAGGTCCCGTTCAGAGGAGCCATTGCGGGTGACCCTTTGCTCTTGGGACATTGCCGTGGTGGCGACTGGGTTTGTGGGCTGAGCCTTTTCCACCCGGATGGTGGGCGACGGTAGCCAACTATGAGCATAGGCGCAGTTTACTGTTTTTGGCCCATGGCGGTTCATGCCATCGGGTGCCTGCAATGTTAAACCGATCTGAGGCAGGGTATCGCTACCGCTCTCCGGGGATCGTTTACTCTGTGGCTTGTCTACTTCTGTCAGCTGTCGGGACACTTTATGATACATCGTTCTGGTCCTGGGGACGCAGGCTACAGCATTGGGTAGCCCGCTGCACCTGTATACGACCGTTAGGTGTATGCCCGCTACATTGGCTGATTGCAATTTGCACCCGACATCACTCAACAACATTTTGCTCATTACAGCTGGACTTTTACATTGGTTACCAATTTCAAGCAGTTCATTCAAAAATGGCGGGTTGCTGGCCTCCTTTAAAATGGTCTTACTACTTTTACCCCAATCGTTTTCCTTGCGTGGAACCACATGTCGTTGCTCATAGAAACATAGAAACATAGAAAATAGGTGCAGGAGTAGGCCATTCGGCCCTTCTAGCCTGCACCGCCATTCAATGAGTTCATGGCTGAACATTCAACTTCAGTACCCCATTCCTGCTTTCTCGCCATACCCCTTGATCCCCCGAGTAGTAAGGACCTCATCTAACTCCTTTTTGAATATATTTAGTGAATTGGCCTCAACAACTTTCTGTGGTAGAGAATTCCACAGGTTCACCACTCTCTGGGTGAAGAAGTTCCTCCGCATCTCGGTTCTAAATGGCTTACCCCTTATCCTTAGACTGTGACCTCTGGTTCTGGACTTCCCCAACATTGGGAACATTCTTCCTGCATCCATTAGCGCTGCACCTCGTGGTTTGGACGCCATCTTTTCCCTGTCCATGATGTTGACTGCCGCGACCTCCTTTCCCAGGGATTCTGCCACTGAAGCTGGTAAGGCGCCCTCAGATCCAATCTTCCTCCCCAGGAGTCCTGCCACTGAAACCGGGAAAGTGCGTTCAGGTCGTGCATGGATCTGCTCTCCGGTGCCTGGTCCAACTGAAGGTGGGAGCTTGCTCTGCCTCTGAGCACGGGGGACGTTGATCGCTGGAGGGATGAAATCTTCCCAGTTCCAATGAATCTTCCCCTCCACCTTCTTCCAAGTAGTATTGGTCCATCACCTGAAACAATCCACAATGGTAAATTGTGCACCGCGCCATCATGGGATATACTTACATCTGCACTACCAACAACTGATATCAGTTCCTTGGTGTAAGTACGCAGCTTTGCCTGAACCGGGACCAGCTTGGGTCGTTCAGCTTGATTGTTCCATAGCGTCTCAAAGGCTTCCTTCATTACTGACTGACTCGCCCCCATGTCCACTTCCATGAAGACTGGAACGCCATTTATCTCGACTTCCCTTATCACTGGAGGACAATCTGTGGTGCAGGTATATACTCCATAAATTTCGCCCTGGGACTGAGCTGCCTCTCTAACCATCTCCTCATAATCCGTGCTGGATTCACAACCATCTGCTGACTCCCCTTCCATGTTGTGAATCACAGTTCTTTTACACATTCGCTGGAGGTGGCCCTTTGTGCTGCAGCATTTACACACATAGTCTCTGAACTGACACTGATGAGCCCTGTGATTACCCCTCAGCGGAATCTGAGGTAAAGGCCTCGGGGGCCTGTATGCTCTGCCCTAGGCAGATTCACATTCAACAGTTCTGCCTGTGAAAGGGGTCATTCTATTTACAGTACTTGCCGGGTTTGAGTCCTGAGAGTGAGTCATCATCTGCTTGGAGCTGCAGCTTGAGGTCATGAACGCCTGTCTGATGCTGATGGCCTTCTGCAGAGTGACAGTGGTTTCGGCAGACAGTAGCCTGTGAAGAAGAGCCTCATGACCGATGCCAATTACGAAGGCGTCCCAGAATGCATCAACGAGGGCTGCGCAGAATTCACACGGTCCTGCCAGCCTCCTGAGGTCGGCAGTGTACTTCGCGATTTCCTAGCCCTTGGGGCGGCGGTGTGCATAAAATCGATGCCTGGCCGTGACGATGCTTTCCTTCGGTTTGAGTTGGTCCCGAATTAGCACTTTCAGCTCCACGTATGACTTGGTCATTGTTTTCTCTGGTGCAAGCATGTCCCTGACAAGGCCGTAGACCGCGGGCCCACAACTGGTCAACAGGATAGCTCTGCGCTTATATGTCAGTGTGGCCGGATCATCGCCTACCAGGTCGTTTGCTACGAAATATTGGTCGAGCCGCTATGTAAAGGCTTCCCAATCTTCACCCTCTGAGAACGTTTCTAATGCAGCAATGTTATAATTTTTGTGTGAAAGTTCGTAATCTCGTCGCCAGTTGTTATGTCTTTAATACTCTTATGAATGACTCCACAAGGTCGAGTATTGTACTTGAGCTGTTGTGACCTTAGTCCCATTTATTGTAACTCCAGAGTGAAGCACAAGCATGGTGGGCAGCCTTTTATACTGGCCCATGCACACCTATGCAGGTGACCCTCAGGTCTCCCAACGCAGTGCCCTCTGGTGGCACACCTTATGTGACTATATAGTTAGTATACATGGTCTACATACATGACATCCACAATTGATGCACAGTTATAACAAAGATCGGTGTGTTTAGGAGTGAATGCTTGACGCAGACATTTCTCTCGAATACAATCTACATTGAACTCAGCAATGACAGTAGCTAATGTCCACAAATGTCCAGTGAGCAAAGCCAGCTCTCACCCAGTCCATGCTGGGTCCCTGTGTAAGTGACAGCAGTCAGACAGACTTCAAAAGGGCACAGGTTCATAGCCATGTGCAGCTCCTAGCAGGGATGATATATCTTATATATGTTCGAATTAAAAGCTTACATTCAATTCAGGAGATTGACTATGATCATTATAATTCTACTTCGACTTGGCATCATTACAGTTAAAAATCATACTTACTCTTGCTGAAGCCACAAGGCTGTTTCAGCATTTGCTGCACCGGTCGGGTCCCCTGGTTTCATGGGATGCAGACGAGACGACAGCGGCGATGTCACTCCATAATTTACGGTATGCCCGTGGTGCTGGTTTCCCACCACGCTCACCCCTGGTAAATTGGGCCCACTGGGAGTGCACCTCCACCACGAGGGCCTCATCCAAAAGCAGTTTGTACCTCTTCCTCCCTGTCGCCACACGTCTAAGACTTCCATCACTCTCAGACATGCCGCTCTCCCTATCTCTCTCTCTCTCTTTTCTCTATCCTCTCTGTCTCTGTCTTCCTCCCCTCTCTCTTTCTATCCTCTCTCGATCTCTCTCCCTCTTCTGGGCATGTGTGGATGACTCCAGACATCCAAAACTGGAAACTGGAGAATGATACTTAAAGGGTTGACGGTGGATACACAATGGCTGCCATTTAAATATCACATGGATGAACTAGAACAATTGTACATCCCTGTGTGGCATAAGAATAAAAAAAGGAAGGTGGCTGAACCGTGGCTAACAAGGGAAATTAGGGGAAGTGTTAAATCCAAGGAAATGGCAGATAAATTGACCAGAAAAGCAACAAACCTGAGGACTGAGAGAAATTTAGAATTCAGCAGAGGAGGACGAAGGGTTTAGGAGGGGGAAAATAAAGTATGAGAGTAAGCTTGCTGGGAACATAAAAACTGACTGCAAAAGCTTCTATAAATATGTGAAGAGAAAAAGATTAGTGAAGACTAATGTAGGTCCCTTGCAGTCAGAATCAGGTGAATTCATAATGGGGAAAAGGAAATAGCAGACCAATTGAACAAATACTTTGGTTCTGTCTTCACTAAGGAAGACACGAATAACCTCCCGAAAATACTAGGGGACCGAGGGTCTAGCGAGAAGGGGGAACTGAGGGAAATCCTTATTAGTCAGGAAATGGTGTTAGGGAAATTGAAGGGATTGAAGGCCGATAAATCCCCAGGGCCTGATAGTCTGCATCCCAGAGTACTTAAGAAAGTGGCCCTAGAAATAGTGGATGCATTGGTGGTCATTTTCTAACATTCCATTGACTCTGGATCAGTTCCTATGGATTGGAGGGTAGCTAATGTAACCTCACTTTTTAGAAAAGGAGGGAGAGAGAAAACAGAGAATTATAGACCGGTCAGCCTGACATCGGGAGTGGGGAAAATATTGGAATCAGTTATTAAAGATGTAATAGCAGCGCATTTGCAAAGCAGTGACAGGATCGGTCCAAGTCAGCATGGATTTATGAAAGGGAAATCATGCTTGACAAATCTTCTAGAAATTTTTTGAGGATGTAACTGGTAGAGTGGATACGGGAGAACCAGTGGATGTGGTGTATTTGGACTTTCAAAAGGTTTTTGACAAGGTCCCACACAAGAGTTTAGTGTGAAAAATTAAGGCACATGATATTGGGGGTAATGTATTAACGTGGATGGAGAACTGGTTGGCAGACAGGAACAAAGAGTGGGAATAAATGGGTCCTTTTCAGAATGGCAGGCAGTGACTAGTGGGGTGCTGCAGGGTTCAGTGCTGGGACCCCAGCTATTTACAATATACATTAATGATTTAGATGAAGAAATTGAATGTAATATCTCCAAGTTTGCAGATGGCACTAAGCTGGGTGGCAGTGTGAGCTGCGAGGAGGATGCTAGGAGGCTGCAGAGGGACTTGGACAGGTTAGGTGAGTGGGCAAATGCATGGCAGAGGCAGTATAATGTGGATAAGTGTGAGGTTATCCACTTTGGTTGCAAAAACAGGAAGGCAGATTATTCTCTGAATGGTGACAGATTAGTAAAAGGGGAGGTGCAACGAGACCTGGGTGTCATGGTACATCAGTCATTGAAGGTAGGCATGCAGGTACAGCAGGCAGGAAAGAAGACAAATGGCATGCTGGCCTTCATAGCAAGGGGATTTGAGTATAGGAGCAAGGAGATCTTACTGCAGTTGTACAGGGCCTTGGTGAGACCACACCTTGAGTATTATGTGCAGTTTTGATCTCCTAATCTGAGGAAGGACATTCTTACTATCGAGGGAGTGCAGTGAAGGTTCACCAGACTGATTCCCGGGATGGCAGGACTGACATATGAAGAAAGACTGGATCGACTAGGCTTATATTCACTGGAACGAAGAAGAATGAGAGGGGATCTCATAGAAACATATAAAATCCTGATGGGATTGGACATGTTAGATGCAGGAAGAATGTTCCCGATGTTGGGGAAATCCAGAACCAGGGGTCACAGTCTAAGGATAAGTGGTAAGCCATTTAGGACCGAGATGAGGAGAAACTTCTTCACTCAGAGAATTGTGAACCTGCGGAATTCTCTACCACAGAAAGTTGTTGAGTCCAGTTCATTAAATATATTCAAAAGTGTGTTGGATATGGCCCTTACGGCTAAAGGGATCAAGGGGTATGGAGAGAAAGCAGGAATGGGATACTGAAGTTGCATGATCAGCCATGATCATATTGAATGGTGGTACAGGCTTGAAGGGCCGAATGGTCTACTCCTGCCCCTACTTTCTATGTTTTTATGACACACAGGAAAAGATGGCCAACTCCCCCCAAAAAAACACTCATGCGCAGAAGCCCTTTGCTTGGAAAGCTTTTGCCTTTCACATCGCTGGCCGTGCACTGGACGCACGTTTCATCGCTGACCTTTGGCATCACCCATTTCACATCGCTGGCCTATCGCCGAGTGGAAAATCACGGCCCGAAAAATGGGCTATGTTCCAGCGATTGGTAAGGCTGAGACATCGACCATCGCTGGAACATCGGCCATTTTTTGGGCGCTAGCGAGCAAAGTGGAAAGTCTAGCCCAGTGTTTACAACAAAAAAAAGTCGCCATTCGGCCCAACAGTTCCTGTCAGCATTTTGCCTCCATGCGAGCAAATAGTTTTAATCACATTTACCTACTCTGTTCCCATAATCCTTTTTTCTTCATCCACCTATCCAATCTAATCTTGAAATGCTGACTTAGTTTCTGCTTCAGCCACTAACAGTCTGCTTCTATCTACCTTGTCTTATCCTTCAACACATCCGGTTATATCGCCAGGTAATCTGCGTTGTTCTCATGAAAAAAGACTCAGTTTTTCAAGAATTTTTTCTTATTTGTATTTCATTATACCAGACTGCATCCTAGTGAATCTGCACTGTAACTTTTTGAAAGCCTCAGTATTTTTCCTGTACTGTGGAGTACTGGGTCCATTGCTTTTTGTTGTATATATCAATGACTTGGACTTGAATGTTGGAGGTATGATTAAGAAGTTTGCAGATGACACTAAAATAGGCAAATGTAACGGCCCTATTTAAAAAAGGAGGCAAACAAAAAGCAGGAAACTATAGACCAGTTAGCCTAACATCTGTGGTTGGGAAAATGTTGGAGTCCATTCTTAAAGAAGCATTTAGAAAAGCATAATTCAGTCAGGCAGAGTCAGCGTGGATTTCTGAAGGGGAAATCATGTTTGATAAATTTGCTGGAATTCTTTGAGGATGTAAGGAACAGAGTGGATAAAGAGGAATCACTGGATGTGATGTATTTGGGCTCCCAGAAGGCATTTGACATGGTGTCACATAAAAGGTTACTGCACAAGAAATAAGTTCACGGGGTTGGGGGTAATATATTAGCATGGATAGAGGATTAGCTAAACAACAGAAAACAGAGAGTCGGGATAAATGGTTCATTCTCGGGTTGACAATCAGTAACTAGTGGGGATCAGTGCTGGGACCCCAACTATTTAAAATCTATATTAACAACTTGGAAGAAAGGACCGAGTGTAACGTAGCCAAATTTGTTGACGATACAAAGATAGGAGGAAAAGCAATGTGTAAGGAGGACACAAAAAAATCTGCAGAAGGACATAGACAGGCTAAGTGAGTGGGCAAAAATTTGGCAGATGGAGTATAATGTTGAAAAGTGTGAGGTCATGCACTTTGGCAGAAAAAAATCAAAGAGCAAGTTATTATTTAAATGGAGAAAAATTGCTAAGTGCTGCAGTACAGCGGGACCTGGCACTCCTTGTGCATGAAACACAAAAAGTTAGTATGCAGGTACAGCAAGAGATCAGGAAGGCCGATGAAATCTTGGCCTTTATTGCAAAGGGGATGGAGTATAAAAGCAGGGAAGTCTTGCTACAATTATACAGGGTATTGGTGAGGCCACACTTGGAATACTACCTGCAGTTTTGGTTTCCATATTTGCTTTGGAGACTGGTTAGAGAAGGTTCACCAGGTTGATTCCGGAGATGAGAGGGTTGACTTATGAGGAAAGTTTGAGTAGGTTGGGCCTCTACTCATTGGAATTCAGAAGAATGAGAGGTGATCTTATCAAATCGTTTAAGATTATGAGGGGCTTGACAAACTGGATGCAAAGAGGATGTTTCCACTGATAGGGAAGACTAGAACTAGGGGCATAATCTTAGAATAATGGGCCACCCATTTAAAACTGAGATGAGGAGGAATTTCTTCTCTGAGGGTTGTAAATCTGTGGAATTCGCTGCCTCAGAGAGATGTGGAAGCTGGGACATTGAATAAATTTAAGACAGAGATAGACAGTTTCTTAACCGATAAGGGAATAAGGGGTTATGGGGAGCAGGCAGGGAAGTGGAGCTGAGTCCATGATCAGATCAGCCATGATCGTATTTAATGACGGAGCAGGCTCGAGGGGCCATATGGTCTACCCCTGCTCCTATTTCTTATGTTCTTATGTTCTTATAATGAAGAAAAAAGTTGCGGATTGCAGGAAGATGTCAATGTACTGGTCAGGTGGGCGGAACAGTGGCAAATTAAATTCAATACGGATAAGTGTGAGGTAATGCATTTGGGATCGTCTAACAATGCAAGGGAATGCACGTTAAATGGTACGACACTGAAAAATGTAGAGGAACAAAGGGACCTTGGGGTGCAGGTCCACAGATCTCTAAAGGTAGCAGGCCAGGTAGATAAGGTGGTTAAGGAGGCATATGGAATACTTGCCTTTATTAGTCGAGGCATGGAATACAAGGGCAAGGAGGTTATGCTTGAACTGTATAAAACACAGGGTAGACCGCAGCTGGAGTACTGTGTGCAGTTCTGGTCACTACATTACAATGTATGTAATAACTCAATAGACTGAATACTGTAAACTCACTCAGGTGCAAACCTGGCTCAACTTTATTCGGCCACAAAGTGACCACATTACATGGTGGCTTTCTTTATATACCTGGCCTGCACACACATGCGTACAGCACAATGACCTCCAACACTGGTGCCCCCTAGTGGCTAGTAACCACAAGCATACATACATGACAACATCCCCCTTCAAGATCTTAGTATCAGTCTTTTTACAAGTTAAGACGGTCCGGGGCTTTCTGCTCACGAATTGATTGTCTCAGTTCAACTCCAGTTCTGGGCGAACATTCTGAGTCAGTTATGACTGGAGGTTGGGTAGTTGATCTGATGGGAGTGGTAATGATTGAAAGTCCAGATTCATTGATGACGGCGGAGTCCTCTGATGAATGAATATAGGTTGGTTGGTCACTGATCGTATCTTCCTCAACTTGTTCCAATTCATCTGTGTGCTGCAGCTTTACCTGATCAACATGTTTGCCCATTCTTGAGCATGACAATAAACACTCTGTTACCCTCCTTGGTCTTAACAGTACCGGCGACCCACTTAGGCCCTTCACCATAATCTAGCACATACACAGGATCGTTAACAGAGATGTCGTGTGACACAGCAGCACGATCATGATATCACTTCTGATTTTGACATCTGTTTTCAACACGATCGTTCAAGTCAGGATGGACAAGAGAGAGCTTGGTCTTGGGACCTCTCTTCATCAATAGTTCAGCGGGGAGACCCCGGTAAGCATGTGGGGTCTTGTCCTGTAACTAAGCAATATGCATGACAAGCAAGTCTGCAGTGAACCTTGAGTTACACGTTTCATACTCTGCTTGATTGTTTGGACAGCACGCTCTGCTTGACCATTAGAAGCAGGTTTGAATGATGCTGACCTCACATGTTTTATACCATTGAGTTTCATGAACTCTTGAAACTCCAAGCTCTCTCTCGTCCATCCTGACTTGAACAATCATGTGAAAAGAGACGTCAAAATCAGCAGTGGTATCATGATCGTGCTGCTGTGTCACGCGACATCTCTGTTTACGATCCTGTGTATGCGCTAAATTATGGTCAAGGTCCCAAGTGGGTCGTCGGTACTGTTAAGGCCAAGGAGGGTAACAGAGTGTTTATTGTCATGCTCAAAAATGGGCAAGCATGCAGGAAACATGTTAATCAGATAAAGCTGCGGCACACAGATGAACTGGAACAAGTTGAGGAAGACATAATCAGTGACCAACCAACTTATATTCATTCATCAGCGGACTCCGCCATCATCAAGGAATCTAGACTTTCAATCTCTGACAGGGTCATTGCCACTCCCATCAGATCGACTACCCAGCCTCCAGTCATAACTGACTCAGAACGCTCGCCCAGAACTGGAGTTGAACTGAGACGATCAAATCGTGAGCGGAAAGTCCGGGACCGTCTTAACTTGTTAAACAGTGACAGGGGTTCCTTCACTCTCAAAATCATCCATAACTAACAGTAGATCTGCAGATTGTGGCACCTCCACCTTCGGTGTGGACAAAGGCAAACGGCTCAGTGCATTGGCACAATTCTTGGTGCCAGATCTATGGCGAATGACAAAATCATAGGCAGATAAAGTCAGCGTCCACCTCTGGATACGGGCCGATACATTGGTATTGATTTCATTGTATTCGGAACACAAAGGTATGAGTGGCTTGTGACCCGTTTCGAGTTCAAAACGAAGACCAAACAGGTACTGATGCATCATTTTAACCCCATACACAGCAGCACGATCAGGCTAAAGCTTCTTTTTCTATCATGCTGTAGGCTCTTTCCGCCTTTGACAAACTTTTCGAAGCATATGCAACAGGTTGTAGTTTACCCGACTCATTAGCTTGTTGGAGCACGCAGCCAGCATATGATGAAGCATCACAGGCCAATACTAGGCGCTTACACGGATCATAATGTACCAGTAACTTGTTAGAGCAAAGCAGATTTGTAGCTTTCTCAAAAGCTCTATCTTGAGACACTCCCCAAACCCAGTTGTTGCCTTTTCTGAGCAGCATATGCAGTGGCTCTAATAAAGTGCTCAATCTTGGTAAAAAATTATCGAAGTAGTTGAGTAGACCAAGGAGCGAACGCAGCTCCGTCACATTCTGAGGCCAGGGTGCATTTTTGATGGCCTTGGTTTTCGAGTCCGTAGGCCTGATGCCATCAGCAGCAATCTTCCTCCCAGAAATTCGACTTCCGGTGCCATGAGGATGCACTTTGAACGTTTCAGCCTGAGTCCCACTTTATCCAGACGATGTAGAACGTCTTCAAGGTTATTCAGGTGTTCGGCAGTGTCACGACTTGTGACCAGAATATCATCTTGAAACACGATGGTTCTAGCGACGGACTTCAGTAGACTCTCCAAGTTCCTGTGAAATATGGCTGCAGCCGAGCGAATTCCAAAATGACACCTGTTGTAGATAAACAGTCCTTTATAAGTGTTGATGCACGTAAGTTTCTTCGACATGTCGACGAGCACCTGTGTCATATAGGCCAATGTCAGATCCAGTTTAGCGAATGACTTCCCAATGGCTAGCATTGCAAACAGGTCATCAGCCTTCGGTAATGGATACTGATCCTGTTTTGAAAATCGGTTGATCATAACCTTGTAGTCTCCACAAATCCTGACAGCACCATCACTCTTCAACACAGGAAAAATGGGACTGGCCCATTTGTTAAATTCGACCGGCAATATGACCCCTTCACGTTGGAGTCTGTCCAGCTCAATTTCGACCTTCTCCCTCATCATGTATGGAACAGCCCGAGCCTTGTGATGGACGGGTCTTGCACCTGAGTCCAGGTGAATCTGCACCTTGGCTCCCGTGAAATTGCCGATGCCTGGCTCAAACAGCGAGGGAAACTTGTTCAGCACTTGAGCACACGAAGTGTCATCCACCGATGACAACGCTTTGATATCGTTCCAATTCCATTTGATCTTTTCGAGCCAATTCTTGCCGAACAGCGTTGGACCATTTCCTGGAACGATCCATAATGGTAGATCATAAACCATACCTTCATACGACACATTGACTACTGCACTGCCAATCACCGGTATGAGTTCTTTGGTGTAAGTACGCAACATGGCATTGACTGGACTCAGCTTGGGCTTCACAGCCTCAGTGTCGCACAGCTTGTCGAATGTCCTTTGGTTCATTATTGACTGACTCGCACCTGTGTCCAACTCCATCGATACCGGCACACCATTTAATTTCTCATCAACCATTATCGGTTGGCCCTTTGTCAGGAATTAATATAGTCCATACGCTTCCTCCTCGGGTATCTTGGGTTGCATATCCAGGTCCTCGCTGGACTGGTCGTCATCATCCACGTGGTGAGTCGCAGCATGCTTGCTCAGTTGTGGACACATTCGCAGAATATGCCCCATTTTTGAACAGTCTTTACATATGTACTGTTTAAAACGACACTGATGATGCCAATAATTGCCCCTACAACACCAACAGGGTGAAATCGGATTCGTACCCGTTGGCGGACTTTGAGCAGCTACGGGTTTCGCATACGCAGTCGAGTCGGCCCTGCCATAAGCAGCTCTGCCATATAACGACACAATCTTAGAAACATAGAAACATAGAAATTAGGTGCAGGAGCAGGCCATTCGGCCCTTCGAGCCTGCACCGCTATTCAATAAGATCATGGCTGATCATTCAACCTCAGTACCCCTTTCCTGCTTTCTCTCCATACTCCTTGATCCCTTTGGCTAAGGACCATATCTAACTCCCTTTTGAATATATCTAACAAACTGGCCTCAACAACTTTCTGTGGTAGAGAATTCCACAGGTTAACCACTCTCTGAGTGAAGAAGTTTCTCCTCATCTCGGTCATAAATAGTTTACCCCTTATTCTTAGACTGTGACCCCTGGACACCTGGATCTCACCAGCAATGGGAACAATCTTCCTGCATCTAACCTGTCCAATCCCATCAGAATGTTATATGTTTCGATGAGATTCCCTCTCATTCTTCTAAACTCCAGTGGATACAAGCCCAGTTGATCCGGTCTCTCCTCATATGTCAGTCCTGCCATCCCGAGAATCAGTCTGGTGAACCTTCGCTGTACTCCCTCAATAGCAAGAACCTCCTTCCTCAGATTAGGAGACCAAAACTGAACACAATATTCTAGGGGTGGCCTCACCAAGGCTCTGTAAAACTGCAGTAAGACCTCCCTGCTCCTATACTCAAGTCCTCTAGCTATGAAGGCCAACATGCCATTTGCCTTCTTCACTGCCTGCTGTACCTGCATGCCAACCTTCAATGACTGATGTACCATGACACCCAGGTCTCGTTGCACCTCCCCTTTTCCTAATCTGTCACCATTCAGATAATATTCTGTCTTCCTGTTTTTGCTACCAAAGTGGATAACCTCACATTAATCCACATTACACTGCATCTGCCATGCATTTGCCCACTCGCCTAACCTGTCCAAGTCACCCTGCAGCCTCTTAGCATCCTCCTCACAGCTCACACCGCCACCCAGCTTAGTGTCATCTGCAAACTTGGAGATATTACATTCAATTCCTTCATCTAAATCATTGATGTATATTGTAAATAGCTGGGGTCCCAGCACTGAACCCTGCAGCACACCACTGGTCACTGCCTGCCATTCTGAAAAGGACCCGTTTATTCCGACTCTCTGCTTCCTGTCTGCCAACCAGTTTTCTATCCACATCAATACATTATCCCTAATACCATGTGCCTTAATTTTGCACACTAATCTCTTGTGTGGGACCTTGTCAAAAACCTTTTGAAAGTCCAAATACACCACATCCACTGGTTCGCCCTTGTCCACTCTACTAGTTACATCCTCAAAAAATTCTAGAAGATTTGTCAAGCATGACTTCCCTTTCATAAATACTCGCTGACTTGGACCGATCCTGTCACTGCTTTCCAAATGCACCGCTATTTTATCTTTAATAATTGATTCCAACATTTTCCCCACTACTGATGTCAGGCAGTCTATAATTCCCCGTTTTCTCTTTCCTTCCTTTTTTAAAAAGTGGGGTTACATTAGCTATCCTCCAGTCCATAGGAACTGATCCAGAATCAATAGAATGTTGGAAAATGATGACCAATGCATCCACTATTTCGAGGGCCACTGCTGGGATGCAGGCCCTGGGGATTTATCGGCCTTCTATCCCATCAATTTCCCTAAAATAATTTCCTGACTAATAAGGATTTCCTTCAGTTCCTCCTTTTCGCTAGACCTCGAACCCCTAGTATTTCGGAAGGTTATTTGTGTCTTCCTTAGTGAAGACAGAACCAAAATATTTGTTCAATTGGTCTGCCATTTCTTTGTTTCCCATTATAAATTCACCTGATTCTGATTGCAAAGGACCCACGTTGGTCTTCATTAATCTTTTTCTCTTCACATATCTATAGAAGCTTTTGCAGTCAGTTTTTATGTTCCCTGCAAGCTTCCTCTCAAACTCTATTTTCCCCCTCCTAATTAGACCCTTTGTCCTCCTCTGCTGAATTCTAAATTTCTCTCAGTCCTCAGGTTTGCTGCTTTTTCTGGCCAATTTATATGCCTCTCCCTTGGATTTAACACTATCCCTAATTTCCCTTGTTAGCCACAGTTGAACTATCTTCCCCATTTTATTTTTACTCTAGATAAGGATGTACAATTGTTGAAGTTCATTCATGTGATCTATAAATGTCTGCCATTGCCTATCCACTGTCAACCTTTTAAGTATCATTTGCCAGTCTATCCTAGCCAATTCACGTCTTATACCATTGAAGTTACCTTTCCTTAAGTTCAGGGCCCTAGTCTCTGAATTAATACTGTCACTCTCCATCTTAATAAAGAATTCTACCATATTATGGTCACTTTTCCCCAGGGGGCCTCGCACAAGATTGCTAATTAGTCCTTTCTCATTACACAACACCCAGTCGAGAAGGGTCAGCTCTCTAGTTGGTTCCTCGACATATTGGTCTAGAAAGCCATCCCTAATACACTCCAGGAAATCCTCCTCCACTGCATTGCTACCAGCTTGGTTGGCCCAATCTATATGTGGATTAAAGTCGCCCATGATAACTGCTGTAGCTTTTTTGCACGCATTCCTAATTTCTTGTTTGATGCCATCCCCAACCTCACTACTACTGTTTGGTGGTCTGTACACAACTCCCACTAATGTTTTCTGCCCTTTGGTATTCCGCAGCTCTACCCATACAGATTCCACATCATTCAAGCTAATGCGTTAATTTCCTCTTTAACCAGCAATGCTATCCCACCTTCTTTTCCTTTCTGTCTATCCTTCTTGAATGTTGAATAACCCTGGATGTTGAGTTTCCAGCTGTGGTCACCCTGGAGCCATGTCTCCATAATCGCAATTATATCATAATCGTTAATAGCTGTCTGCGCAGTTAATTCATCCACCTTATTACGAATATTCCTCACATTGAGGCACATAGCCTTCAGGCTTGTCTTTTTAACTCTTTGTCCATTTAGAATTTTGCTGTAATGTGGCCCTTTTTGTTTTTTGCTTTGGGTTTCTCTGCCCTCCACATTTACTTTTCTCCTTTCTATTTTTTGCTTCTGCCCCCATTTTATTTCCCTCTGTCTCCCTACATAGGTTCCCATCCCCCTGCCATATTAGTTTAAACCCTCCCCAACAGCACTAGCAAACACTCCCCCTAGGACATTGGTTCCGGTCCTGCCCAGGTGCAGACCATCTGGTTTGTACTGGTCCCACCTCCCCCAGAACCGGTTCCAATGTCCCAGAAATTTGAATCCCTCCCTTCTGCACCACTCCTCAAGCCACATATTCCTCTTAGCTATCCTGCTATTTCTACTCTGACTACCACGTGGCACTGGTAGCAATCCTGAGATTACTACCTTTGAGGTCCTACTTTTTAATTTAACTCCTAGCTCCCTAAATTCAGCTTGTAAGACCTCATCCCGCTTTTTACCTATATCGTTGATACCAATATGTACCATGACAACTGGCTGATCACCCTCCCCCTCCAGAATGCCCTGCAGCCGCTCCAAGACATTCTTGACCCTTGCACCAGGGAGGCAACATACCATCCTGGAGTCTCGGTTGCGACCGCAGAAACGCCTATCTATCCCCCTTACAATAGAAACCCCTACCATGATAGCTCTCCCACACATTTTCCTGCCCTCCTGTGCAGCAGAGCCACCCACGGTGCCATGAACTTGGCTGCTGCTGCCTTCCCCTGGTGAGCCATCTCCCCCAACAATATCCAAAGCGGTATATCTGTTTTGGAGGGAGATGACCGCAGGGGAGTCCTGTACTGCCTTCCCTGCTCCTGCTCTGCCTGATGGTCACCCTTTCCCTATCTGCCTTTGTAACCTTTATCTGCGGTGTGACCAACTCACTAAACGTGCTATCCACGACATCCTCAGCATTGTGCATGCTCCAGAGTGAATCCATCCACAGCTCCTGTGCCGTCATGCGGTCAAACAGGAGCTGCAGCAGGATACACTTCCTGCACACATCGTCGTCAGGGACACTGGAAGCGTCCCTGATTTCTCTCATGGCACAGGAGGAGCACGACACGGGTCTGGGCTCTCCTGCCATGACTTAACCCTTAAAATAACTTAATTTGGCAACAATGCCAAAGGGTTCTTACTGACAAGATAAGGAAAAAAGAAAAACTACTCACCAATCACTTACCCTCTTAGCTGTGACGTCACACTTCATTTTCTTTTCCTCCCAGGTCGGGGAGTCAGCACTGATGAGGAATCCAAGACAAAGCAACACCTCCCGCTCCCACTTGCCTTTAGGACTCTCCCACTTACCAAACTCTTATCTTTGCACTCTGAGCTCCTGCTGCACTCCGTGCTGGTCTGCACAAAGCCCTCTCTTTTTAAACTGTTTCTAGCCAACTCACCGCTGGCCTGTTTAGGGAACCAGTTTTTATTAGCTTGCCAATTTACTAAGCTAGCCTGCTTGTTTGTCTCTGCTTAAACCCACAAGAATCCTATCTGTTTAATATTTCAGTTTTACTTAAACTTGTAATCTTATTTTACCTTTAGAAGCTACTAGAAATTGTCACTAGTAATTTACACCAACCTTGAAATGGCTTAAAAGGGATTAACCCTTAAAACTCTTCCACTTACCAAACTCTTACCTTTGCACTCTGAGTTCCGACTGCACCGTGCAGGTCTGCACACAATACTTACCGTGGAGCTCCGACTCTTCAATGATATCTGCCTTAAATTATCATCCGTCGTCATGCATGCCTAGGCAATCATGATAGCCTTGCTCAAATCCAGCATCTCCGCAGACAATAACTTCCGAAGGATCACCTCGTGATTGATTCCTATTACGAAGAAATCTCACAGCATGTCTCCCAATGCATCCTTGAACATTGCCCAGAAAGATGTCTTAGGTCGGCGACGAATTCCAACACATCCTGGCCCACAGAACGAACATGCGTGTAGAATCGATAGCGTGAGATGATGATGCCTTCTTTTGGTTTGAGATGGTGACATACCAGAGCACACAATTCCTCATAGTCCTTCTCCTTGGACGTGCAGGCAAGAGGAGATTCTTTATGAGGCCATAGATTTTTGGACCACAAACAGTGAGGAAAACCGCCCTGCGCCTAACTGCGGCAGTAGCTTCCTCCATTTTGTTGGCCACAAAGTACTGGTCCAGGCAATCGATAAAATCTGACTAGTCCTCTCCCTCAATGAATCTCTCTAGAATTCCAATGGTGCTTATTTCACATGCGAAGGTTCTTGAGTTACCTCGTCGCCAAATGTTATGTATGTAATAACTCGATAGATTGAATACTGTAAACTTACTCAGGTGCAAACCTGGCTCAACTTTATTCAGGCCCAAAGTACCCACATTACATGGTGGCTTGCTTTATATACCTGGCCCACACACACCTGCGTACAGTCCAATGACCTTCGACAGTGGCACCGCTTGGTGGCTAGTAACCCCAAGCATGCATACATGACATAGAGGAAATATGTGATTGCACTGGAAAGGGTGCAGAGGAGATTTAAAAGAATGTTGCCTGGACTGGAGAATTTTGGCTATGAGGAAAGATTGGAGATGGTGGGTCTGTTTTCTTTGGAAGAGAGGAGGCTGAGGTGAGACCTGATTGAGGTGTATAAAATTATGAGGGGCCTGGATCGAGTGGATAGGAAGGACCTGTTTTCCTTCGCAGAGGGGTCAACAACCAGGGGACATAGATTGAAAGTAATTGGAGGGAGGTTTAGAGGAGATATATAGGGAAATTTCTTCACCCAGAGGAATGTAGGAGTCTGGAATTCACTGCCTGAAAGGGTTGTTTGGCAGAAACCTTCACCACATTTAAAAAATACTTGGATGTGCACTTAAAGTGCCATAATCTACAGGGCTACAGACCAAGAGCTGGAAAGTGGGATTAGGCTGCTTAGTTCTTGGTGGGCCGTCACAGACACGATGGGCTGAAATTGCCTCTTTCTATGCTGTAAATTTTTAGGATTCTATGGGCCCGAAATTGGGGGACTTACCATCCGCTGCCACTGAGTTTTCTCAGCGGTCTCCCTGGTTAGTGGGAAAGCGGGTTGTGTAGAGGACACAGAGAGGCTGCAAAGAGATTTGGATAGGTTAAGCGAATGGACTAAGGTTTGGCAGATGGAATACAATGTCGGAAAGTGTGAGGTCATCCACCAAAAAAAAACAGTAAAAGGGAATATTATTTGAATGGGGAGAAATTACAACATGCTGAGGTGCAGAGGGACCTGGGGATCCTTGTGCATGAAACTCCCAAAAAGTTAGTTTGCAGGTGCAGCAGGTAATCAGGAAGGCAAATGGAATGTTGGCCTTCATTGCGAGAGGGATGGAGTACAAAAGCAGGGAGGTCCTGCTGCAACTGTACAGGGTATTGGTAAGGCCGCACCTGGAGAACTACGTGCAATTTTGGTCACCTTACTTAAGGAAGGATATACTGGCTTTGGAGGGGGTACAGAGACGATTCACTCGGCTGATTCCGGAGATGAGGGGGTTACCTTATGATGATAGATTGAGTAGACTGGGTCTTTACTCGTTGGCGTTCAGAAGGATGAGGGGTGATCTAATAGAAACATTTAAAATAATGAAAGGGATAGACAAGATAGAGGCGGAGAGGTTGTTTCCACTGGTCGGGGAGACTAGAACTAGGGGGCACAGCCTCAAAAAACGGGGGAGCCAATTTAATACCGAGTTGAGAAGGAATTTCTTCTCCCAGAGGGTTGTGAATCTGTGGAATTCTCTGCCCAAGGAAGCAGTTGAGGCTAGCTCATTGAATGTATTCAAGTCACAGATAGATAGATTTTTAACCAATAAGGGAATTAAGGGTTACGGGGAGCGGGCGGGTAAGTGGAGCAGAGTCCACGGCCAGATCAGCCATGATCTTATTGAATGGCGGAGCAGGCTCGAGGGGCTAGGTGGCCTACTCCTGTTGCTAATTCTTATGTTCTTATGTTCTTATGGTTTCTGGGCGGTCTCCCCTCCAAGCGAGTTTTGTGGAGGCCTCCCACTGGCGGGGAGAGAAGACCGCTGTGTACGGTTCGCTGATGTCCGCCAGCTTGTGCCGGCGTGCAACGCCCAAATGAGTCCTCCTGCCCGCTGAACTGCCAGTTTGGTCCAGGCAGTCTTCCGCTACAGCAGGGGAAAGGAGGTAGGTCTAACCTCAATGTTAAGTATGAAGACCTGCAAAAAAAAGCTTTGTGCACTTCTATCTTTAATTTTTTTGCTCGGATTCAGGTGAATGCGGTCCTTTGAAGGATTCATAGTGGGTTTTTTTATGTTTTGAACATTTTTTATTTCAACAGTTCCCCCCTCCCTGGGCCCGACTCAATCCTCGGCAGTACTATGCCGAGGATAGCATTTGCTGCCCAGAATGCGAGCTACCGCCCGCTGCCACCCAGAATTGGCGCATAAGTCCCATTTTTGCCACCGGGCAGTCTTTCTCAGATTTTTCCATGAAACTTCCGCCCAAAGTACCGTTAGGATCTCAGCGGTCCTTTGGATGGTACTTGGACGGAATTTAGCTTTCACCAATTTCGGGCCCTATGATTCTATGAATACTGCATACAGTACTACTCTAACTGAGGTCTTATTAAAGTTTATGTAGGCTCATCATTATCTCTTGTCTTTTATATTCTGTACCTCTCGAGATTAAATCTAGAATTCTATTAGCTTTTTTTACAGCCTTATCATCCTGAGATGACAACTTTAATGTCCTCTGAGCTTGTCCCTCTACTCTTCCACAGCACTGATATCTTTCAAATATTGCTTGATTCTAAAAGATGTCTAGCCAAGTGAGCTTGTTTGTGTGCAGTGTATTTCATGTGAAACTCTCGACCTGAAGTATCCAACTCAAGATGATTGTTAACCAAGGGGTATGCGAAGGTTGACCTGTAGCACTCACGGTGCTGGTTCTCAGAACTATGTACATTTTATTCCAAGAGAATGTTCTAATTACTGGAAAATGATGAACTGTATGTTATAAAACATAGTTACTTTGTACTTCAGAATAGAAAGAACGAGCATTCATTTATAAAGCACATTAATATGACTCTCAGAAATGTCCAAAGTGCCTTCACATACTTTGAAGCACAGCCCCTGCCATTCTATCGGCAAACATAGGAGCCATTTTGCACACAGCAAGATCCCACAAAGAATCAGATGAATGACCAGATAATTGTTTCTTGGTGGTGTTGAATGAAAGAGTAATGTTGGCCAGGACATTGGGTGAACTTCCCACTCTCCTTTGACATTTTGCAAAAGAATCTTTAATCCCACTTTAACAAGCAAGCATGGTTTTTGTTTAATATCTCATTTGAAGCACATCCTCTTCAATTGAGGCATTTAACTTTGATTTGCAGAACAACTTGAAATAAATGGAATACCATATATGTAAATAGGATCATAGTGCCTAGTTATCATGCTTGGCATTGCTTAAATTTGCTTAAGGACTGTTATTCATTCAGAATATGTAATATCATTTCATGATGTAATTCTTTATAATTGGGATAAGACTGCACAATACAACACAACTTGTATGTGCAATATTTCCCATTTAAACCCCATCTCTCAGTAACAGAAAAAGCTGTTATAAATCCCTATAAAACGGGTGATTTTGACATTTTGAACAAATTAACAAAATCTACCATGATCTGCTGAAAATATTACAACATGCCATATCATTTGAATCAAAGATACTGACATTGGCCTGCCGTAATTGCATTCTGACAAGGTCATGGGGGAAATAGCAGAATATTAGGAATCAAAATAACTGATATAAAAAAGGAGATTTCTAATAGAATCTGGTAGTTCTTTGCAGTCATTCTGCATTTTGTCATCTCTATTATCTGAAGTGATTCACAGTCCATTATGTGAGCTCTTCGTATTAATAGACTGTCTATCTCTTGTAATACAGACACTTCATTTCTTTAACTGTGTTCTACAGCCTAGGGAAAATCTGTCATTCTGAATTTCAGCCAGAATCAATTTCTAGCTCTCCATGGGCTGTAAATTTTTTCCATGCATTGCCTAAAATTACTGTAGATAATCTTGAGAGTTTTAAGACTGTGTCTACACATCACTGTGTTTGGCTGTTCTGCACGGGGCCAATACCCAAACTGTTGAGTGGATAACGGCTTTCACTTTCAGTTGTTGAATAAAGTCAGCATTTTTTATTATGAGAATATTGGGAGATTTGTGTGATTATATATAGGATATCGCACTGGTGACGGTGCGTTACTGGAATTCTTTCATGAGTGTGAAAGACCCATAATTCACAAGCATTGCAGCTACTTGTAAGTTATGATGATCTTTCACACACACATTAAAGAGGTCTCATAATGCACCGTCAACAGTGTGATATTCTATTTATTCCACAAGTAAACGGTGATCCCTTTCAAAAGCATGCTGCAAAATCTCACAGGGTTAACAACTAAGTGATAATTCATTGCAAATTTAATTTTACTTTATTATTCAACTATATTAATCCTATGAAGTTATATTAACACCCAAAAAATGAAGTGCACTCTATTAATAACTGATAATCTGAAAGAGAAGGAATACCATGTTTGATGCATCATTACAATTATTTTCTAATTTAAACTTAAAAAAAATCATTATTTAGTGTGTTTCTTCTCTTATCGGAGATGTGCACAAATTAATAAACAACTCTATAATGATCTTGGTATGCTCCTAATTGTGATTTGTAATGCTTTATGAAATATTAACCAGGTCTTGAGAATGATTGTTATTCAAAACATAAATTCAAGAGATAGCAATACTGTGTAGCTATTGTCAATTGAATCAAAATATAATTATTTTTCATACAAACAGTACAGAATAACAAACATGCAGTCACCCCACCTTAGATCGAACTGATCAAACAACCATTCTGCGAACACCAGCTGCCTGCTTGATGTAGTGTGCCACTGCAACAGCAACAACTCCTCTGCCCTGATACTCTCCTGAATTTAGAGAAGGCACTTGTCCATGTGGGTATGAATTCTTTTTTGCTGCATGAATGGCCTTCAGCAACTCATTCTAGAAGTGGATTAGAATTCTATACTTCAGCCCCACGTCCAGCTATAAATCACTGGCTTCAGCCTTCCTACATTCCTCCCTCGAGGTGGAAACTATCTGTTCAGCTGCCTCTGCTGTTTCCACCCTTCCTATTGCTCACCGAGACAAACCGCCCCCAGCTCTTCTATCCATGCACGGAACCCCCATCTAGCTCTAGGTTCTCTTCTATCTTCCCCTGTGACCTCTCCAAGCTCATCTCATCCAGATGATCCACCTTCTGCTCTCCCTTGACCCCAGTCCCACTAAATTGCTTACCACCCAAATACCCTTGCTACCTTCATGCTAGCTGAAATGGGGTCAACTTCCACATGTACACTGCTGTCACACAGCTCTGCCTCTCCATCATCTCTCTTGACTCCTCCGCTGCCTCTTTGCTTTCAGACTGCCAGTCTGATATTTAGCCTTGGATGAACCAGTTTTCTCTAGCTGCATCAGGAAGACAAAAGCCAATGTCTCCTGGCACAAACTCTGTACTGTTGCCACCCATTTCAGCTCCTCTTCAGCCATTGCCTTAGGCTGAACCATACTGCTCACATCCTATTTGACCCTAGCTAAGCTTTTGACTCCATATCCTCTCCATCACAAAACCTGCTGTTTCACCTCTGGGACATCATCCTCCTTTGCCTCTACCTCAGCCTGTCTCCCACTCATCAGCATCATCATCTCTGCCTTTGTCACTTTCAGACTTGATTATTCCATTTCTCACATGGCTGTGCTTCCATCTTTCATTCTCTGTAAGCTACAGCTCATCCAGGACTCTGCCGCCCATATCCTATACTGCACTGTCCTGTTTTTTAATCCCCTCTGTTCTTGCTGATTTACATTGGCTCCTGGTCCCTCAGCACCTCAAATTTAAAATTTACATCCTTGTTTTCAAATCTCTCCATGGCCTCACCCTTCCCTCTCACTGTAACCTCCTGTAGTGCTATAACCCCATCCCACTTTCTGTTGTTATCATCATTATTGTCAATGTTCAAAGAGGATCAGACAAGGATGGTCTTTATCCCCTATCCCCTATGCCTGGGCATTAAGACTCTGGAGGAAAGCATGGCCGGTTAAGTAAGACATCTATGGAGTAGATGCAGGAAAAGCCAAACACAAAATAACACTGTATACTGATGACATTCTACTTTGCATAACAAGGGTTGGTGCTGTTCACTGCATTTCTCTTGTAATTGGTGTGCCATAAAGATTATGTCCGTTGTGCCCCATAGTGGACAAAATCCGCACTGTGACTCCGGGAGGAGCTCCTCAGCCTCAGGGAGAAGACCCTCCTGTATGGCTCAGAGACATGGACCATGTACAGTGGACATCTCAAATCACTGGAGAAATACCACCAACGATGTTTCCGCAAGATCCTGCAAATCCCCTGGGCGGACAGACACACCAATGTTAGCGTCCTCGACCAGGCCAACATCCCCAGCATCGAAGCACTGGCTGCACTCGATCAGCTCCATTGGGTGGGCCACATTGTTCGCACGCCTGACACAAGACACCCAAAGTGTGCGCTCTGCTCAGAACTCCTGCACAGCAGGCGAGCCCCAGGTGGGCAGAGGAGGTGTTTCAAGGACACCCTCAAAGCCTCCTTGATGGCGTGCAATGTTCCCACCGACACCTGGCAGCCCCTGGCCAAAGACCACCCTGGGTGGAGGAGGAGCATCTGGGAGGGCGCTGAGCACCTCAAGTCAATCGCTGAGAGCATGCAGAAACCAGGCACGGCAAACCAGTCCCACCCACCCTTTCCTTCAATGACTGTCTGTCCCACCTGTGACAGAGACTGTAATTCCCGTATTGGACTGTTCAGTCACCCAAGAACTCACTTTTAGAATGGAAGCAAGTCTTCCTCGATTTCGAGGACTGCCTATGATGATGACTTTGCATAACTACCACCTCCACCTCACTCCACAACAACTTTGAAAAAAATCAGGAGTTTGCCCAACTTTCAGCATGTAAGCAAAACTATTCCAAAACCAAGGGCAAATCCCTCACCTAGAGCAGCTCCACACCAATTTGCAAATCATATCCCTTTACCTGGTTAGGATCTGGCCTCAAATACATAAGGATAACAGTAATTCCCAAACTCAGTGGCCAACAAAAAGAAACAACCCTCTCTTCTCAGCCAGCATATATGTTGACCTGGACAGAACCAACAATCTGGCCATATCCATCCTAGGGAGAGCAAGCATAATAAAAATGAATAGGGGACAAATTCGGGAGTGCCCCATTTGAGGTGATAACTTTTAAAAGTTGGAAAAATTAGCGCCAAGCGCTAAAGCTTTGTAACTTTATTAAAATTCAACATTTGCGCTCCAGGAAGGAAGTGGAGTGCTAAATCAGATGCTCCACTTCCTTCCTGGAGTGCAAGTTACAGCAGGTGGGGTCATGCAGCGCTGTTGCGTTGAAAGGGTCCTTCCCTCCCTTAAAGGGAAGGACCATCGCTGCAGGCCCTGCAAAAGAAGAACTTACCTTTTCCCCAATGGCAGCTGCGATCCGGACCGATCAGCCTGATGCACTACAGCAGAGTACCAGGCTGATCAATCGTGGGCAAGAAACAGTGAAAAAAATTGAAACAGAGGATTGAAATTTTATTTTTTATTCACCTCGGCCACCTCACCTTTAAGCATCACCCCCAAAGTGCTCGGCCTCCCGATGGTGTTTTCATCTGGCACTGCTGCATGGGGCAGAACCGAAGTTCAGGTCCAGGGTGCTAACGGGGCCATGCACATGGCGATGACATCAGGATCTCCGGGCAAAGGAGATCGTGGTCCAACGCTGCACCGCCGCCGCAAACCTCCCGTCGAATATGGCGGGAGTCAATCTTCGCCTGGTCGGCAAGTGCTTAGCGCCCCCGGAGGTGACAATGGGAGGAGCTAAGGAGGCCAATTTCTAGGCCAATACCTCTTACAGCCTCCTCTACTTTTCCTAAATTCCACCAGTCAGGGCACTCGTTCAACAATTCTGAGTGCTTGCCAAGTGTACCCCCAGATTTCTATGAGCAAGCAAGAAGCTATGAATGTGCCTCAAATGTCTCCAACGTGAAGGCCTTCCCAATCTCCAGCACTATTCCTGGATGTTGCAACTCTGGAGAGTTATGGCCCGGAATCAAACCAACTCACACAACTTATAGCTGGGTATAGAGGCTATTCCAAATGCACTTCCATAAACTGCCCTTCATAAACATACAGAGAAGGTCAATAGAAGACCAGAAACACCTGACAACAACAATATTAGTGTGGAAAGAAGCCTGTGCCTCCCTGGAAATCCTGCAAAGCCTATTATCCCTTTCCCCAATCAGGCACAATGGAAAATTCTCAGATGCAATCACCGCAGATGAATTCTTAACCATACTTGAGAAAGGCATCATGAGGGTAGGCTTGACAGGAGCCAGATTATCCCTTTCAAACAGATGCCAAATTCCAGCTCTCTCAGGAACTGTATATCTATTCTCCAATAGACTCTGCAAATGCATTTCTGCTCATTACTCCATGTTTGTCTCCAGTTCAAATGACAACACAGATTATCTAAAGCAAGCCTGGGAATGAGACATAGATTGTGAGATAACAGAGGGAGAGTAGAAACAAGTGTAGAAGCAAACACTCACACCTACCACCTGCAGCAGATCATGAGTCAACAGAGATTTTTTAAGTGTCAAACTCTATGGGCTAGACTTTCCACTATGATCTGGGTGATATTTCCAGCCTTAGCGCTTTTTTAAATTTTTCTGGATCGCTGGCATATCGCCCATTTTAAAAGCCGCTATTTTCGCCTTTTTAATTTGGGCGATAGCCTTAGCGATGTGAAATGGGCCTTAGCGATATATTCGGTCATGCATAGCAATGGCCGTTCTGCGCATGCTGTTTTTTTTTAAGCAAAGAACTCTTTCCATGATTCGGAAGGTCAGGAGCCATCTGCACATGCTCAGAAGACTGAAAGAGAGGGAGGGAGAGAGAGAAGGAAGGTGGAAAGAAGTGTGTGGTGTGGTCAAGATGTCAAACGAAGAATCTACAGATAGTATGCAGCAGGAGCTTTCAGGGAGAAATAGGACAAAAGCGTTCTCTGATGAGGCCTTGGTGAATGAAGTGGAAAATCAGTGGGGCCAATTAACCCGGGGTAGGTGTGGGAAACCCCCCCCCCCCGCATTTATCAAAAAATATGGGGAGATATTGCCGCCCTAGTATCATCGGTGGCCCACGATAGATGTGAGGCAGACCAGTGCCGCAAGCGATGGAACAATCTTGCTGGGGTAAAAAGACTTCTCTTCCTCAAGGTGGATTCCCTGATATAAGGAATCGAGACCCGCCTGTATTGTATAGCGACCACGGAATCATGCAGACGAAACCTCGGTTAATTGGTTTTATTCGAACATGCTCAAGAAATGTTCCAATGAACACTTCAAAGTACAAGAGTTCTACAAGCACAGTTATACGATTTTTCGATTTGTGCGACCCTCCAACAAAACCCCCGATTGGCCTACTGCTCAGACTGGCTCTGAGTGGTTCTCCCCTACCTGTCCATCTCCCATGGTGTCACCCTTCTGGAATGTGTTCAACTTTGCTTCTGTTTCTCATGACGTGTTGATTGACCCTGCTTCAGATTCAGATGCTGTTTACAATCTATGTTCCCAAACATTGTGTCCTTGTTCTCGGTACTGAATGAGTGTTCTAAGGTTAATCCAACGGATGGTTCATTACCCATCAGGCTTCGCTATTCCCCTCTTACTAGCCCAATGTAAGCGAGTGTATGAATGTGCTTTACATACATAAGCAAGTTGTGCATCATCGGTCAATATTACAATCCATAACCGTAAGACAGAAGAACTCCTAATTCCCTTATGCTTCTTACTCCCCTTACAGTCTTGTTGCATCGGCAAAAGTAAGTATTCAATTATTATATTTTAAATTGTAATGATGCACTGACTCATTAATTAGAATGTAAATCTGCTGGATTGTAATTAAGCTGGGTAATTTTGGGTAGCTTCCCTGCGAAGATTTGGACTGGGGTCGGAACCTGCGCCCTTTAAGTCTAATTTTCCTGGGATGCCTTACATTTAATCAACAGTATTAATTATTATTATTTAAAGGCTTTGATCGAAAATTGTGGCCAAAGGAATGACTGGAAACAGACAGACCGCAAACATTCGGCATTTCTACCACTTTAATTTAGAAGGAGAATTCTTGTGTGCTGTGAGCAAGTCTTTAACTTGGGCACCATCTCCTTTTTGGTTACGTTGGTGGCACAACTGAGCACCGAGGAGTCCGGTCAGCTTTACGCAGACTGTGTGAGTCTCTCTGGCTGCTGTCACTCACACAGTGACCCAGCCTGGACTGGAGGAGAGCTGCCCTGGCTCACTGTCTGCCCTGGGACACTTTGGGATATTAGCTCCGGCCACACGGAGGTCTCCAAGCATAGCCCATGGACACGGTGCCCCCTCCCATTACAATCCTGTCATTGCCGAGCTCACCAGCGGTCCTGATCCCCCTCCCCATCCCCCCGGGGGACCTCCATCGATTCAAATAAACTGCCTATCTCCCCTCAGGCGCCGAATGGCACGGCCATGGATGGAGCCTTTCCTGGAGATCGTACGCAAGATGTTTGGTGTCTGCGTAAAGCTGACCAGACCCCGCAGTGTTCAATCATACTCCATCCACCAATGTAACCAAAAAGGAGATGGTGCCAAAGTTAAAGACTTGCTCACAGCATACAAGAATTCTCCTTCTAAACTAAAGTGGTAGAAATGCCGAATGTTTGCGGTCTGTCTGTTTCCAGTCATTCCTTTGGCCACAATTTTCGATCAAAGCCTTTAAATAATAATAATTAATACTGTTGATTAAATGTAAGGCATCTCAGCAAAATTAGACTTAAAAGGCGCAGGTTCCGACCCCAGTCCAAATCTTAGCAGGGAAGCTACCCAAAATTACCCAGATTAATTACAATTCAGCAGATTTACATTCTAATTAATGAGTCAGCGCATCATTACAATTTAAAATATAATAATTGAATACTTACTCTTGCCAATGCAGCAAGACTGTAAGGGGGTAATAAATACACTTGAGTAAGAAGCATAAGGGAATTAGAAGATTTTGAGGAATCAGGAGTTCTTCTGTCTTACGGTATGGATTGTAATATTGACCGATGATGTACAACCCACTTATGTCATAAACATGATCTTATTAAATATTTTCTCTGAACGTAGATGTTATAACTATGCATCCATTGAGGATACAAACCGTATGCCAGACACGAGACTCTCAAAGCAAGCACTCTACTCGGAACTCGGCAAACGAGCCAAAAGTGGGCAGCGGAAACATTACCGGGACATCCTCAAAGCCTCCCTGATAAAGTGAAATATCCCTACTGACACCTGGGAGACCCTGGCCAAAGACCGCCCTAAATGGAGGAAGCGCATCCGGGAGGGCGCTGAGCACCTTGAGTCTCATCGCCGAGAGCATGCAGAAACCAAGCGCAGGCAGCGGAAGGAGCGTGCGGCAAACCAGTCCCACCCACCCCTTCCTTCAACGACTATCTGCCCACCTGTGACAGAGACTGTGGTTCTTGTATTGTACTGTACAGCCACCTAAGAACTTATGTTAAGAGTGGAAGCAAGTCATCTCGATTCTGAGGGACTGCCTGATGATGATGATGAAGAAACTGTAATAGCATATAACGTTAACGATGAATAGCATGTGGGGTGACTAATTGTGGATTACAATATCTGTTGTGTTTCCGTAATAGTACCTAGTCAATTAACATGCCATGGTCTTGTCACATTTACAGAGGAAGATATCTAAGAATCATGCAGAGCATAGGCAGACCGGAGGAGGGCCTGCTAAACTGCATGCTCTCACCGATCTGGAAGAACGTGCCACAGCATTAGTGGGCACCCATAATCGTTCTGCCATGCCTGGTCATGCAGATCCCTTTGTTGCGCCACGTGAGTAATGTGTAAACCAGTGATAAATTAAAGTAATTTAATTATAATATATGAATGATGTAATGCTATGCATGCAGCTTCTGTACTCTTCTGTACTCTCATGTTAATTATACGTAACGTCTCTCATTCACATTTATTGCAGTAGTGTTGCTTCTCGTACATATGCCTACACAGCGCAAGCATTCTCATGTCTCCCCTTCTCTTCTAATAACCTCAATTATGTTTTCCAGCTCCCCAGGCGCAACAGGAGGCCCCTGCAGCAACACCTGTACCGCTTCATGTTATGATCACCACAGGTGATGAACAGCAAAGTGAGGAGGAGGAGGACGAATCCGAGCCTGATGTCTCATCTGTGGTACCTGCGGCCACGTCATCCTCAACGGATGAAGTAACATGGCAAGCGGTTTGCAGCAGACCACTCCAAGTGGTCCAGTGCCCACACTGACCCCGCGGAGGTTGAGTCGGCGAGGTAGGCACGCGCTGCGACAAGCAGATGTCAATGAGGACATGGTGTCACTGTCAAGGGTGAGCGTCGACATAGTTCAAGAGCTCCTCCAAGCGATTGGTGGGTTGACCGGCAACATTGCCACACTGTCTGCGAGAATAAGGGAGGGCATGGAGCAGGCATGGAGCGGCACGCAATAGTTTCAGAATATGGCACTGCACCCCAAGGTGCCGTACCAACAACCAGCATGACAGATGCGAGACAGGAGGAAAAACTTCCTTCTGACTCAGAAGACGTTTTTTCGCAAATGTCTTCTCCTCCATCCACTGAGGTCATTCTGTCGATGTCACCCACCGCACCCCCCCCCCCCCTCAGCAGCAGCCCTTGAGGTGCTCTGCTGCAAGACGTCTTGGTCCTGTTACTCAGGGATTATGTGGGAAACGAGGGGTTACAACAAGGGGGGGGTCAAGTTACAGGAGGGAAGCCTTGCTGCAGGTAGGGAGGGGGGGAAACCGTATATTATTGTTTTGTTGCTATTAAAAAAAATTGTTGAATGCTGACTGTTGGGGATGGTGGGAGGGTGTTCTTGTTAGATTGTTGTATTAACATTTGTTTTTATTGTTGGGAGTTGGGGGGGGGGGGGGGGTTACATATGTTTGTTAAAAAAAAATTTAAAGTACCTGTTAAATTATTAAACATTTTTATTTAACTTTACAATTGTTAAGTGTCTTCTAATAACTTACGGTAAAACATCAATACAAGGGTTGCAAACAATGGCCATGGCCAGGCAAGGATGAAACATAACGTAACTGTAACTGTCACCAACGTAACTTCACGCAAAGCGTTCATTTATGAGCTGCTGATATAAGAGTTTTGTAGCTGCATAACAACCACGGGGATTTTCCACTGGTGTGGGGGTGGGGGGGGGGGCATGGGTTAATCGCCAGGCTGATTGTCCTCCCAGAGGTCCTCGTCCTCCTCATCCTCCTCTTCCGCCTCCCCTCTTTCCTAAAGTGGACCGGCGGTCCAATATGGCAATTGTTGTCCTCTCCTGAGAGCTAGGTTATGCAACATGTAGCACACCACAATAAACTCAGCGAACTGCTCAGGGTGGTATTGTAGGTTGCCTCCTGAGTGGTCCAGGCATCTGAAGCGCTGTTTCAGAACTCCAATTGTCTTTTCGACGATATTGTGTGTAGCTATATGGCTTTCATTGTAGTGCTTCTCAGCTTCTGTCTGGGGCTTACGCGGGGGGGGGGGGGGGTCATGAGCCAGCTGGCAAGGCCATATCCTTTAGCCCCCAGCATCCAACTGTGACCTTATGGCTGACTCTTAAGCAGGTCAGAGGCAGTGCTCTCATGCACAATGTGCGCATAATGGATGTTCCATGGAAAATTTGCATTTACTGCCATGATTATTTGCTTGCGGTCAACAACGAGCTGCATATTCAGGGAATGGAATCCCTTTTGGTTCTGAAACACCTCTGCATCCTGTAAAGGTGCTCGCAGGGCGATGTGCGTACAGGGCGATATTGTTCTCTGCACCCTGAGGAAGTTTGTTATTCTCAAGAAACCCAAAGCCCTCTCACTCTGTGCCTCCCTGGTCATAGGAAAGTTTATAAAGTCCATCCTGCATGCGTAAAGGGCTTCAGTCACTTGTCGAATGCAGCAATGTGTGGCGTGCTGAGAGATACCGCAAATGTCACCAGCTAAGGCCGATGTATAGAAGGAAAGTGCCACAGTAACCTTAACCCCAACAGGCAGTGCGGTCCTGATGGTGCTGAAAGGCTGCAGATCTCCCTTAATTAGCTGGCAGATCTCACTGATGACCTCCTTTCGGAATCGCAGCTTTCTAACGCACGTGTTATCGGACAAGTGCAGGTATGATCACTTATTCCTGTAAATGCGTTGGGTGTAACATCTCCTCCTCGTGAACAGTCTGCCACCTCTTTGATTGGGCACATAATGCTCTTCTATAAACCTTCTCCCATCTCTATTCTGCAGCATATGATTAGTCATCAATTACAGGCCACATCACGATAAATGCCCTTAATCTCTCTTCTTAATTTGTCTTCAACAAATACAAATATGATTAGATGATTGACAAGAGTCAAAAATGCCCTTAAAATCACTCCCAAATTGCTGATCCTGGCAAACACTTCAAGCAGCCTTTTAGAAACATAGAAAAATAGGTGCAGGAGTAGGCCATTCGGCCCTTCGAGCCTGCACTGACATTCAATAAGATCATGGCTGATCATTCCTTCAGTACCCCTTTCCTGTTTTCTCACCATACCCCTTGATCCTCTTAACCGCAAGAGCCATATCTAACTCCCTCTTGAATATATCCAGTGAACTGGCATCAACAACTCTCTGCGGCAGGGAATTCCACAGGTTAACAACTCTGAGTGAAGAAGTTTCTCCTCATCTCAGTCCTAAATGGCCTACCCCTTATCCTAAGACTATGTCCCCTGGTTCTGGACTTCCCCAACATTGGGAACATTATTCCCGCATCTAACCTGTCCAGTCCCGTCAGAATCTTATATGTTTCTATGAGATCCCCTCTCATCCTTCTAAACTCCAGTTCATAAAGGCCCAGTTGATCCAGTCTCTCCTCAAATGACAGCCCAGCCATCCCTGGAATCAGTCTGGTGAACCTTCGCTGCACTCCCTCAATAGCAAGAACGTCCTTCCTCAGACTAGGAGACCAAAACTGAACACAATATTCCAGGTGAGGCCTCACTAAGACTCTGTACAACTGCAGTAAGATCTCTCTGCTTCTATATGCAAATCCCCTAGCTATGAAGACCAATATACCATTTGCCTTCTTCACTGCCTGTTGTACCTGCGTGCCCACTTTCAGTGACTGATGAACCATGACACCCAGGTCTCGTTGCACCTCCCCTTTTCCTAGTCTGCTGCCATTCAGATAATATTCTGCCTTCGTGTTTTTGCCCCCAAAATGGATAACCTCACATTTATCCACATTATACTGCATCTACCATGCATTTGCCCACTCACCTAACCTGTCAAAGTCACCCTGCAGCCTCTTAGCGTCCTTCTCATAGCTCACGCCGCCACCCAGTTCATTGTCATCTGCAAACTTGGAGATATTAAACTCTATTCCTTCATCCAAATCGTTAATGTATATTGTAAAGAGCTGGGGTCCCAGCACTGAGCCCTGCGGCACTCCACTAGTCACTGCCTGCCATTCTGAAAAGGACCCGTTTATTCTGGCTCTCTGCTTCCTGTCTGCCAACCAGTTCCCTATCCACATCAGTATATTACCCCCAATACCATGTGCTTTGATTTTGCACAACAATCTCTTGTGTGGGACCTTGTCAAAAGCCTTCTGAAAGTCCAAATACCACCACATCCATTGGTTCTCCCTTGTCCACTCTGCTAGTTACATTTTCAAAAAATTCCAGAAGATTCGTCAAGCATGATTTCCCTTTCATAAATCCATGCTGGCTTGGTCCGATCCTGTCACCGCTTTCCAAATGCGCTGCTATTTCGTCCTTCTTGATCGATTCCAACATTTTCCCCACTACTGATGTCAAGCTAACTGGTCTATAATTACCCATTTTCTCTCTCCCTCCTTTTTTTTTTTTAAAAAGTGGTGTTACATTAGCTACCCTCCAGTCCATGGGAACTGATCCAGAGTCAATAGACTCTTGGAAAACGATCACCAATGCATCCAGTATTTCTCGGGCCACTTCCTTGAGCACTCTGGGATGCAGACTATCAGGCACTGGGGATTTATCGGCCTTCAATCCCATCAATTTCCCTAACACAATTTCCCGCCTAATAAGGATATCCTTCAGTTCCTCCTTCTCACTAGACCCCCTATCCCCTAGTACCTTCTGAAGGTTATTTGTATCTTCCTTCGTGAAGTCAGAACCTAAGTATTGGTTCAATTGGTCTGCCATTTCTTTGTTCCCCATTATAATTTCACCTGAATGCGACTGCAAGGGACCTATGTTTGTCTTTACTAATCTTTTTCTCTTCACATATTTGTAGAAGCTTTTGCAGTCAGTTTTTATATTCCCTGCAAGCTTCCTCTCGTACTCTATTTTCCTCCTCTTAATTAAACCCTTAGTCCTCCTCTGTTGAATTCTAAATTTCTCCCAGTCCTCAGGTTTGTTGCTTTTTCTAGTCAATTTATATGCCTCTTCCTTGGCTTTAACACTATCCTTAATTTCCTTTGTTAGCCATGGTTGAGTCACCTTCCCAGTTTTATTTTTACTCCAGACAGGGATGTACAATTGCTGAAGTTCATCCATGTGATTTTTAAATGTTTGCCATTGCTTATCCACCGTCAACCCTTTGAGTATCGTTTGCTAGTCTATTCTAGCCAATTCACTCCTCATACCGTCGAAGTTACCTTTCCTTAAGTTCAGGACCCCAGTTTCCATATTAACTGTGTCACTCTCCATCTTAATAAGGAATTCGACCATATTATGGTCACTTTTCCCCCAAGGGGCCTTGCACAACAAGATTGCTAATTAGTCCCTTTTCATTACACATCACCCAGTCTAGGATGGCCAGCTCCCTGGTTGGTTCCTCGACATATTGGTCTAGAAAACCATCTCTAATACACTCCAGGAAATCCTCCTTCACCGCATTGCTACCAGTTAGGTTAGCCCAATCAATGTGTAGATTAAAGTCACCCATGATTATTGCTGTACCTTTATTGCATGCATCCTTTATTTCTTGTTTGATGCTGTCCCAAACCTCACTACTACTATTTGGTGGTCTATACACAACACCCACTAGCGTTTTCTGCCCTTTGGAATTCCGCAGCTCCACCCATACCGATTCCACATCATCCAAGCTAATGTCCTTCCTTACAATTCCATTGATTTCATCTTTAACCAGCACCACCACCCCACCCCCTTTTCCTTTCTGTCTATCCTTCCTAAATGCTGAATACCCTTGGATGTTGAGTTCCCAGCCTTGGTCCCCCTGGAGCTATGTCTCCGTGATGCCAATCACATCATATCCGTTAACTGCTATCTGCGCAGTTAATTCATCCACCTTATTCCGAATACTCCTTGCATTGAGGCACCGAGCTTTCATGCTTGCCTTTTTAATACACTTTGACCCTTTAGAATTTTGCTGTAATGTGGCCCTTTTTGTTTTTTGCCTTGGGTTTCTCTGCCCTCCACTTTTACTATTCTCCTTTCTATATTTTGCTTCTGCCTCCTTTAAATTTCCCTTTGTCTCCCTGCATAGGTTCCCATCCCCCTGCCATATTAATTTAACTCCTCCCCAACAGCACTAGCAAACACTCCCCCGAGGACATTGGTTCCGGTCCTGCCCAAGTGCAGACCGTCCGGTTTGAACTGGTCCCAACTCCCCCAGAACCGGTTCAGAAGTCCCAGGAATTTGAATCTCTCCCTTCTGCACCACTCCTCAAGCCACGTATTCATCGGAGCTATCCTGCGATTCCTACTCTGACCAGCCACAGTGCCATGAACTTGGCTGCTGCTGCTCCCCTGATGAGTCATCCCCCTCAACAGTACTCAAAGCGGTGTATCTGTTTTGCAGGGGGATGACCGCAGGGTATCCCTGCACTACCTTCCTTACACTGCTCTTCCTGTTGGTCTTCCATTCCCTATCTAGCTGTGTACCCTTTACCAGCGGTAAGACCAACTCACTAAACGTGCTATTCACATCATTCTCAGCATCGTGCATGCTCCAGAGTGAATCCACCTGCAGCTCCAGTTCTGCAACGCGCTTCATCAGGAGCTGCAGGCGGACACACTTCCCGCACACCTAGTCGTCAGGGACACCGGAGGCGTCCCTGATTTCCCACATAGTACAGGAGGAGCACAACATGTGTCCGAGCTCTCCTGCCATGACTTAACCCTTAGATACACTTAAATTGGCAACAACAGTGCTAAAAGTTACTCACTGATATAGAAAAGCTATTTACCAATCACCAACCAATCACGTACCCCCTTGGCTGTGACATCACCTTTCTATTTCTTTCTACTTCTTTTTTGCCTTCTCCCTGTAGCTGCACAAGCTGGCCTTTATAGGCCTCTCGCCGATCCCGGACTCTCGCCTCCGACGACGAACTCCCGACTCCTGCTCTCGCGGCCTTTATAGGCTTCTTGCCGACCCCGGACTCTCGCCTCCGAAGATTCCCCAAGTTACAAAATGACGTCCAAATAGTGCCAAGTTAAGGTCAGGTGATTGCAGCTTTTCTTCAGCATCTTTTTGGGCCAGCGATCATTTAGGCGAATTATGGGCGAAATGCCGAAAGTAGCGCTCGGCGATAATCTGGGCAATAAATCAGGCGCTAGTTTCCATTATAACCAGTATTCCCAGCCTTGCACGACAAGGACATCATTTTTTTTTCAATAGGCCGGGCAATGCAGCTCATTCCTGTATGCCGAAAGTTGCGCCGGCAATAAATGGGCTATAATCGGGCACTAGTTTCCATTTTTCATCAAAAATGGGTGATAGCCTGAATCTCAGTGTTTATATGGGCGCTAAATGTGCTGAAAGTCTGGTCCATTTTTTCATTTTTTTCTTACATTTCCTTTCTGTCTCTCATCTCTCTCTCTCCCAATGCAATTTGCCTTTCCCTCTCTTTATTTCTCCTTCTGTACCTGATTTGACTATAATTCACCCTCCTTCTCCATAATTCCTCTGCTTCTTTCTCAAGTCTTAAATCTCATTGGTTCAGGATACACTGTTGGATCCATTGTTCACTCAGGTTCCAGATGCCCCAATGCCCTCGCAGTGCCGTTATCAGCTTCCACTTCCAACAAGTTATGGCATAAAAAATATTTGAGCAGGAGGATGCAGAAAAAAGCCAATTATATTGAGCATACCACACTCCACAAATGCACTCTAAATTCCATCTCCCTGTGGCGTGATTGCATTAAGAAATGCACACCCATAGACATATTCTGGTTATGCCTCTGCATTCAGCTGTTCTGGGCAGCAGTCTGGCAGACCACAGATAATTTAATGGAACTTACAATTCCTGCAACCCAGATGTGCCTATTGCGCCTACCCACTGGTTTGCAAGTTCCTCCAGCAATGTGTAAGCTAATAAGGCTGACACTGCCAGTCGCTAGAAGATGCATTCCCTTGACTGCAGTAAATTACAAACATCCCATAAATAAAGAGCAAAATACTGCAGATTCTGGAAATCTGAAATAAAAACAGGAAATGCTAGAAACACTCAGCAGGTCAGGCAGCATTGAGGAGAAAGGAACATAGGGTTAACGTTTCAAGTCTATGACCCACCTCACAATTCTGATAAAGGGTCATAGACCTGAAACTCTGTGGCTGACCTGCTGATTGTAAAAACAGAAAATGCTGGAAACAGAGATGAAATATTTATGGGAATATATACCAATCAGAATAGAGAGTGCACAGACTTTGTTTGGAACTCTGGGAGCACCAGCCAGTCTTGAACCCTTTCCTGAAAACCCACTACCCAAATGTCCCCACCCAGGCAATCAGATTGCTGCATGGGACAGTAAAAATGGGTTATGAAGAATACAGTAATAAGCCATTAAGGATGCTCTTCTGTTTGACTGGACCATGAAAGAATCACATAGGGAAATGACCCAGCCTCACAAGACTGCCCCGAGCAAGTGAGCCCTCGAAATCTTCCTGACTCAGCTGAACCTGAGGGATACCACCAAATTACCCTGACCTTCAAAGCATGTGGTTCCAACCTTAATCTTAATTACCAATAACCTCAATGAGTCATATTCTCATGTAAATACCATGTAAGACAACTGCACAATGATGTCACAAAATGTATGTTAGGATTTTCTGAATGAAAAAGCAATAAAATGTGCACCTGTGTCAGTTATGTTTTCCTCTGAAAATACAGCAATGAGTTCAACGTTGTAAGCTTTAGACTACAAAAAAAAATGTTGACTTTTACTGCAATTTGTTTGGTTGACATACAAGGGCTGATTCCCTGATCAGGCAATACTGATGAGAAGTAATACTCGCAGAGAATGCTATTCAGGTAATCACAGGCTCAGAACTCCTGATTTTCAGTGAATTAATTTGAATGAATGGAAAATCATAGGCTGTGGGTCCATCATTTCCTGACTAGTGCTCACTGCAAGCACCGCGCTTTACCACAAGTGCCTGATTAGAAAATCAATTCTATAGTGTGTTTTAAGTGCTCCAACCTGGGAGGGGGAAATCCAATGCTGAAGTTTGTCTCTGGGATTTGGATCTAAATCAAACACAAATGTATATGATAAAAGTCTCCCCTGTCTACTGGCTATTTGGGATCTATATGAAATATGTTTGAATGATATCAATCCGGTTTCCAGTGGGCCTGGGCCGACAACACAAAATTTACCCCTAAATTGACTAAATTGGCAAAGCCGATCAGAAAGGCTATTGGTTGGCTGGTCTGGGAAACTGTAACAGTCACATTCACTTCTTGGGGCTGAAGCATTTTGTTGGTTGCAGAATGGAGGTACGGTTGCCACCACTTACACCAGTCATGGTTATGGCGAGGAACCGGCTATACCAGGCAATTAACGATTACCATTTTCCATCATCATATGAGTCAATTACAAAGGAACCACTTACAACATATAAAGCACGCCGCTATTTCAGGAAATTCATTAAGCTCTTCGCACCTCGTTAATTACTTACTGTTCTGGTTCTGGTTAAAAGAAATAAAATAACTGTGAAGGCAGGTTTCCTTGTCATATCAAATTCACTCATTTCACACAAATCACAACAAAAGAGGTCAAAGCCACCAGTGCTGCAGGGTGAAAGATCGAAGCCGGCATAGGGCTAAAAATTCTCCGACCTTGCATCTGTTTTTTGGTGATATTTCGCCATTTTTGGTGAAAAACTGGTTGGCGGGAAATTCAGAGGTGTCTTGCGGCGGCGTTTTTTTAAGTACTGCTAGGGAGCGGACCACTGCTGTGCAAGACTCGAAATATCACTTTTGCCAAAAATTTGGCTCAGTGCACACACATATTTAGCGCGAAAAATACCAGCAGGTAAAAAGCTGTGTTGCAGCCCTTGGAGCAGCAGTAACTATGAAGACCTGCAAAAAAGATAAGCTAAAGTGTTCTTTTTTAACGATTCGATAGTTAAGTATCTTGTGGATGTTTTGTGCTTTTTAATTTTTTGTTTTTTGCAATTTTTTGGGGGTGTTTTCCCCCCTTCCAAGGCCTCTCTCGCAGCGGATTTGGCCTCAGACTAAAGTTGCAGAAAATTTGCGGTTCGTGCCACGAATCCTCGTGCAATGCCAATTTTTACCGCTGTGCAAATTGAAGCTTGAATTTTAGGCCTCGTAGCAGTAGCGAAGCGAAAGCGGTACTTTTGGTGAAAAAATACAATTTTTGTATAGAATCATAGAAATTTACAGCACGTAAGGAGGCCATTTTGGCCCATCGTGTCCGCGCCGGCCGACCTAGAGCTATCCAGCCTAATGCCACTTTCCTGCTCTTGGTCTGTAGCCTTGAGGGTTTCGGCATGTCAAGTGCATATCCAAGTATTTTTTTTAAATATAGTGAGGGTTTCTGCGTCTCCCACCCATTCAAGCAGTGAGTTCCAGACTCCCACCACCCTCTGGGTGATGAAATATCCCCTCAAATCCCCTCTAAACCTCCTACCAATTACTTTAAATATATGCACCCTGGTTGTTGACCCCTCTGCTAAGGGAAATATCCACTCTATCTAGGCCCCTCATAATTTTATCCACCTCATTAAGGTCTCCCTCAGCCTCCTCTGTTCCAAAGAAAACAAACCCAACCTATCCAATCTTTCCTCATAGCTAAAATTCTACAGTCCAGGCAACATCCTCTCCTCTGTACCCTCTCTATTGCAATCACATCTTTCCTGTAATGTGGTGACTAGAACTACACGCAGTACTCTAGCTGTGGCCTAACTAGTGTTTTATACAATGAAGCAAGTTTCCGCAATTTTTTGCACTGGTTTAAAATACATCGCGCTGGAAGCTGGCCCCACCCACAAAGCTGCCCATGCCCCCAATCGAATTCATCACCATGGCAAATTTCTGCTAATTGCAACTGTTGGTGGGCCTATGTGAAGGCTCTTAAAATGAAGTTTTGTTTTAGGTGCAAGACACTAATAGGTACTTGTTAAAAGCTTTTAAATATTAAAAATTATTTAATTTACTGAGAAACTGACTACTGAACACCAATGAAACGAGTAAATGGTCTGTATAGTTTTTTTAAAAAGACATTTTCAGTGAATTAAAAATCGGGTTACTCACAGTGGTGGACTAAACACTCTTATTAGAAATGCTTATTTTTGTGATGAGCCCATTTTCAGCTGTATATATAAAACTGTACCAGGTTACCACTCTTAAGTGGTCTTTTCAAGGAATCTTTTTAATGCAAAAAAAATAAACAGTAAAGTTAAAAATCGCTGTCCAATTGCACTGGTTCATGGAAGATTTTACGTTTGCCGAAATGCAAATAAGTTTGAGCAGAAACTTGAGCAAAAGATTCAATTCAGAAAACGAGCACAATTTTGAGCGCAATTTGCACCTGGATTGCAAATTGCGCCCAAAGCAGAAACTCTGTATCTAACGTGACCCGAGGAGGCATCACTCTGAATTTGGATGCATAAAGTGGAAACCTAGGGCTAGTCGCAGGGAAAGGGGTGCCCTGGGTGAACTTGCATTTTGGCGCCTTTTCTTTGGGGCCGAAATTACCCCTTCCGATAAGGCCTTTGACTGTCTGAAAGCAGCGGCCACAGGGCGGTACGGAATGGCTGCCGACTCTCCGTGGAGGAGCCGCCATTTTGTAAATTGCCCTTCCTCAGGAGTGGAGCAGTGTCCGGGACCGCTCCGCCCATTTTCCCGCCGCGACATTCACACGTCGACCCCTTACCATCTAGCAAGGGTGACCTCGCGAAATTGCCCCTTACCAAAAAAATTGCCCCAATTGGAGTGCCGCTGCCGTAGGCCGGTGCCCCCGAAAGCTTTTGCTGTCGGTGCACTCTTTGTGAAATGGCAGCGCAGCCACCCTTAAAGGGGAGGTGGCGCTGCCGTCAACTACATGAATTTTTTTGTCGGCTGACTGCCAGGTTGGGCCGACAATTATGGCCACAGATTCGGCCGGGCCGCTAACAGGCAGCCTGGCACCCCCACTTGGGTGCCAGGCCATTGACCCGGTTGAAACCCTCTCTGGTGGCCCAGTGGACCTAACTGAAATGAATGCAGAGTTCGCAGCAGCTCTCCGCTTTAACTGAAGGGGAGAGACATTGTGACACGCCAGTGCAATGACATCATCAGCGCGGCACTGATGAGACAGTGGGGGTCACTCCGCTCTGCCCTCACTTCCGCCCCGCTGGAAAAAACACCACGAAGGACTGAATTTCGATGGATAGAACACTTCAAAAGCAGTAGGTGCGCCCCGTTTCGGGCAGATGTGAATTTCTACCCCCAATCTCAAAAGTTTTTATAATTTGAATAATAAATGATATAAGTCATAAAAAATATTATAGCTAAGTGGCAAATAACCTAAAAGAAAGACTTCCATTTATATAGCGCCTTTCACAACAACTTGATGTCCCAAAGTCTTTTACAGCCAATGAAGTACTTTTGGAGTGTAGTCACTGTTGTAACTAAACATTAAACACTACATTAATAAGTAACAATATCAAATGAAAAACTTTCTCACAAAGATACTTTGAACCATATCATTATCGATAGACAGGATGGTCATCTCCCATGGTTGATCGGAAATATCTTTTTATAAGCTTCAACTTCAAGAAGCTCCATTTGCTGTTCACCACCAATATGGGCATGGTTAACAGGATCCTCCTGAGTGCTATCCATGTGTTTGGGAACTTGCTCTTTAAGCTTGATGTTTGCTCTTCTTGAGGAGCACTACATCCTTTGGAAGCAGACTTTGGAGATAGCCACGTTTTTTTTTTAAACAGAGGTCAACACCATTAATGTCAGACCCTGTTAATCACAGTGCACCACCCCCCACCCCCCACCCCTCCCCCGACCACGGCGCCCTTGGTCCCCGTAAGGCCAACCCACATATTATGCAACATTCTCTGCACAAGAGAATAGACTATCTGTTTCCAGGCCTCTGCCAATGGTGATCCAGTAGCAACTGTTGGAAACGGTGCAAGAATTGACTCTACCATTGCCGTAGGTGTAAGGGGGGGATGGGAAGGCTTCCTCGCCCACGAGCGGGCCCACTGATATAGCGGGTCGACGCTCGCCCCAGCCCACGTAGCAATTCTCAAAGTTAGCAGACAGAGACGGATGGCAAAGTATAACGATCTTTATTACGAACGTCCGGGAACACCTCTTATCACAGTCGCCTGAGAGTGGAGATGCTCCCCGAACAGCACAATCATACAACTTTTATGCATTTCAAAACCCCTCCGTTCCCGGACAAGACCTCCCTAGATTTCTAATTGAACTACCTTATCAGTGCTACTTCTCTAATTGGACTACCTTATTAGTGCTACTTTGGATTGACAGACCAAGACCCTTGTGACCGCTTTAGGCCGTGACTAGAATGACTTCATTAGGTCGGAATTTGTTATACATTTCCTTGGTGCCTGTGAGTCGACTCGAGCCTCTTCGCAAAGTCTTATCAATGTCTGTTTAGGTTCTCACATCGTATCCTGTCGGAATATTATTGAATTGATAACTTCTGGAGCCTTGGTACAAGGCCGAAGAGAGGCCTTTTATCTCCTTATGGGCCATTGCAGGAACCAGCACTTTAACCCTTGTCCCGCTGGTACCCCTAATGCCAAATTTCTCTTACAGTAGGGATATATGCATTTCCTCATAATGATCTTGATTTCAATGTGATTGGGAGAGGGAATTGATAAATTTATTCAAGATTTAAAATTTGTAGGTTATTTCTGAAATCCTTCAATCGAAGGAATTATCTAACTTTTTTTAAAAATTGATTCTATTTTCAGAATTTGAAATTTACAGTAAGGGAAATCAATTTTGTAGATATATAATAGTGCCAAAAATGTTCAATTCTCAAAAGGTAATGAGTAAAATACAAGCTACTGTAAACAATGTTTTATAATTAACTTTGTCCAAAATTAGTCCATTATTACTCATTTGGTTGTTGGACTTTAAATATTATTGAAGGTAATGAATTCTTTTCCTCCATGAATTATACAATCTGACTAAATCACACTCCTGCTCCTCCTGGATCCACACTAAAATAAAAAATAAAAATTCCCATCGTTTTGGTGACGGCTGCATCCATGGTCAGAAAAACTGAGCAGAGCAAGCTCGAGACCTGCTCCACTTATGGCAGCACACTTTCACAGAAGGGTCCTAAAACATCTGTTGGATCCTCATTAACATATGCAAGGGGCTTAAGGCTTATTTTAGGCAGCTGTCATGGACTCCTGAAAATCGTACATGGCCAATATGCCAGCTGACATTTCTCAGGTGTCCTTGAGGACATTTTTGTCCCAGATTTTTTGTCTGAAAACAGGAGCAATGGGATAATCAATTTCAGTTCCTTTGCCTTACCTTGCAGCAACTATTCCTTTGCTAGTAGAGTATAGAGTGGGATTGGAGTCTGCAATTGTCTGCGTGGGCTGGATTTTCGGGTTGTTTGTGACCCGGTTTTCACTGGGTTTTAACCCTCCACGGTGAAAAATGGTGCAGTGAGGTCTTTTGCGTCTGGGCGCCATCCTCTGGTCGGGTTTTGTGGCGGCGCTTGAGAGCTGCACCAGGTGTGCAAAGGCTCTCCTTGCAAAACCGGCAGAAGTTTTGTCTCGCACCCGACCCGTATGCCCCGAGATAGCCCCGTGATGATCGCCAGGGAAAACACAGCGGTGCAGCCCTGCGGCGGCGGGGAGTTGGATAAACTGCAAAAAATGTAAGTTCCAGTTTTTATTCTTTTTTTTGTAGTGATTTTTGTTGTAAGAGTGTTGCCAATGTTTTTTGAACATTTTTGTGAATTTTATTTTTGATTTTTCTCCCCTCCCAAGGCCTCTCTCGGAGCATTCCTGGCCCCAGTTGGCAAGGTACCCATTTTTGCACCGCGAAAGTCGGACAACGCCTCCCTTTGCACTGCGGTGCAAGAGCCAAATGACAAAAGTTGCTCTGCACAGCGCAAAAATGAATCGGGCCATAAATTTCCTGCCCCGCTTCTGTTTTCACCCCGAAAACAGCAAAGCCAAAAATCCAGCCACATGGGCTTTTCAATTTAAAAAAGGGGAAGTTATTTATCATGAATAGGAAATGGGATCCAAAGATAGTGATATTACTACAACAGAATAAAAAATCAGCTGTGCCCATAAAAATGACAGAATTAACGAACAAAAATTAATTTGCTATAATGTAGAAAACTGTCCAAGCTTTTTATTATATTAACATTTCTGTTCAAATGTTTTATTCAATATTAATGAATTATGGTTTAAACTATCAAAGCATTTTAATTATATATGACTATGATGGCCATGTGGGTAATAATCTTAGTTGTTTCATATAATTCATGATTGAAATTTTAAAAGTATTTGATGGATTATGTAGCGTCACTGGGGTGGAAATTCAGTCGCTCCTCAGTTGGAGCGGTGTCCCAGAGAGAATGATACATTTTGCGGCGGCAAATAGTTAGCGTCTGCCGCTGCAAAATTCATCAGCTGGGCCTGGAGTTTGGAGCGGGATGCTAAGGGAGGCATTGCATGCCTCTTTGCTGAGCAAGGGAAAATCCCCAGCTAAAGAGCCAGCCTCAGAGTACCATAACAGAGGCCGGCGGGGGCGGGGGGGGGGGGGAAACGGGAACGAGGATCCCTAAAATAAACCCACTAAGAATATTCCCAATACATAACTCATGCCACCACAACATAAATCGCAAAAGAAAATGTAAAAAAACAATCACACTTACCTCAGGTCGGCATTACTTACCTCACTGCGACCACTACAGCTTGGAACACCTGCTTTCACAGGCATACCCACCAGGGCGTGTTACGGGGTGCTATGGGTTGGGCAGCAATCAAAATTCAAGCCGTTGTCGCAACCAGGGGCATTGCACACCGACTCGACTCTCCCAGGCGGTACTGCTCTGCCTCCCGTCGATACCAGCACCGAATGTCCCGGCAGGGCGCTGGAAGCTGGCCGTCCGGGCGCAACTGCTTTCCGCCGCCATTGCTGCCCCTCTGGGATGCTAAGTGTGGTGGCAGAAGACTGAATTTTCAGCCCATTATACTTATTACAAGAGTTAATAATGTAAGATTTCTAAATCTCTGGCATTAAATTGACAGCTAGATGGATTCTTTTAAAACAATTCAGAACAGTTTATTAAATGCACACACACGCGCATTTATCAGCAGTCATCAGTTACCCTACGGAATTACTTAGTTACAACAGATACAATGTTAATGATTTTATAAAAAGGTATACGTCACTTTGCTCTGGTTGGCTGAGCACACAGCTTGTTGTTTTGGCTGGTCTTCAGCAGGAGGTCTGCGTGTGCTCAGAAGAGAAGGAGAAGAGAGAGAAAAATCTTTGGCTTGAGTTCTTATATCTCTCAAAGCCATTGTTCCTCAGAAAGCCCCAGGATTGGATCTCAGTTCCAGGATAGTTCCTTATTGGCTCTCCTCACCCATGTGTCTGACTGGAAACATTCCTTGATTAGGTTAATGGCTTTCCAATTAACACAATATACAAACACCATGCTGGGAGTCTGTGAGCTTCCATTTTGAATCTTTCAAAACTATCTTTTCGTATAATCTCATTTTTTTAACATTTATACATACACAAAATCAATTTTATTACTGAACACTTTTATTCTTACAATAAGCAATAACAATCAACAATATCATTGTCTAAAACCAGAATCTTTAAGGGGATCATTTTAACTTTAATTGCCAGGCAAAAAATAGGTGATTTCCACGGTAAAGACAATCAGGCCAGGTGTAAAACAGGCTATCAATTTGCTATCACCCATTTTTTTGCCCGATGATATGAATTAACATTACCCCTCTTCAGTGCTACACGGACACCATCTACTGAGGCATTGTGGTACAACTTTTTTTGTACACTTTTTGCAACAAAAATGGGCTAGATTATGTATTAGAGCCACTTTGACAGTAAATCAATAGTGTTACTACCGATTTACTGCCAAAGCACTAATACTGTATATTCTGCTTTAGCTACAGCAGTAATACTGCTGGCATAAGTTAAGCCATCTATTTAAATCAAAGTTGATATCATGCAAATTAATCTGCTTAAAAATCTGGAAATGATTCAGTTAACCTTTCTCAATGAGTGGACACTTTTGCTATTAGCAGTGAAGGCTCAAAAATGGCATGGTACAAAGCAACTGGCAAACTATGCTTCAGGGAAACTGAAATAGAGCTTCTCATTAAAGAGGTATTAAAAAGGCAGTAGGCTATCTTTGGCACACAGAAACAGCACCTGCATCTGTGGAACATTGTGCAGCATGAGAGAGAAACAGACCATAATATAAATTGCAATCTTGAAAACTGTGATGGGTTGTAAAATTGCTGCCAGTATCTCAACAACATTCAAAAAGGTAAAGCTCTTCCACAACAAGAAAGCAGAATGGATTACATAAGTGAATTTTTCACTATTAAAGGTGTGTTTTGGGCAGAAAGGGGCTATACTGAGTCTGGAAAGAGAATGAGCCCACAGATTTTTTTAGGCTCATCACTTTGAGGGTAAAGGCCAGTTTTAACCATTACTGCACACAGAGGCACCTCATTTAGGCATGATTAGGCAAATGGTAGCTCTGGCAAGATATCACATCCAATGTCAGACTCAAGTACTTGACATGAAAAATTCATATCAGTGATTACAAGTACGAGCAGGTCAATCTTTGCAGTTCGAATTCTAATTGGCTGAGTAAGTTGCTTTTGGAGCCTGTTTTTAGCCAAAAAGCTCCCACCTGCAAAATGGATGCTATGACCCTCAAAGCCTGAAGTTGTCATGGGATATAGACAGACTAAGCGAGTGGGTAAAACAATGGCAGACAGAGTTCAAGGTGGGAAAGCCAAGGTCATCCACTTTGTATCTGAGAAAGACAACTTGAAAATATTTTCTTAATGGTGAGAGATGAGTAGCTGTAAAGGAGCAAAGGAATTTAAATGTCCGTGTACACAAATTATGTGTATATAGTGCTTTTAACGTAGAAAAAATTGCAAGGCATGTCACAGAGGTGTAGTCAGACAAAAATGGAAGTCGAACCAAAACAGGAGATATTGGAAAGTGCAAGGCCTGTTAAACTGGAGGTGTTTGTGGATTAGGAACCAATGTGGGTCAGCAAAGATAGAAATGAGTGGGACTTGGTGCAGTAAAGCACAGTTTTCAATGAGTTGAAGTTTACAGAGTGTGAAGGATGGGACAACATTGGAATAGTCAAGCCTAGATGGTGACAAGGGCAGGGACTCTAGAACTAACAGTGCAGGGACAGGAAGAGAAGACATTTCTGGCAATGCTCTGGCTACAATTGGTTAGGTAAGAGTAGAACTAAGCAAGGGACATCCCACAGTTGGACAGCAAAGGAGAGGCATTGAAGGACGATAGTGCAATCGATCATATCAAAGGCAGATCAAGAATGTTGAAATCATCTATGACTTTGATTAAGGATACTGCATTGCTGTAGCAGGTATGGAAACCTGATTGAAGAGATTTGAACATGGGATTTCCACAAAGCTGTTTCTGCTCTGCTGCCATAATTTTACCAGAAGTGCGAGAGAACTCCCGTTTACGCACATAAACAAAATTTCTGCCACACTTCCAGCAAAGTTGCAGTATCAAAGTGAGAACAGCTCTGAGGAGATTTCTGGGCCATGGAGTTGTGGTAAAGATGGGCCTTGGATTTGGAAGACTAGAACATATTCAAGGCCTTTAAGAGGAAACAGTTGGAGATGGGAGCAGTAGTTTTCAAGAACAATGTTATGTTCAGAATAACTCCACAAGACTGTATGCTATAAGCCCAAACTGATGTGACCTTGGTCTCTTTAACGTAACTCCAGAGTGAGGAAGCAGCATGGTAGACTGCCTTTTATACCTGCTTGCCAGGGTGTGCAGGTGACCCTTGGGTCTCCCACAGGTACGCCCCCTGGTGGCAAGTCTTACACATTGGTAAAGTTTACATTAATATCACTCCCTCCCCCCAAAGTCTTAGATACAAATTATTTACAAGTTGAGGCGATCCGGGGCTCTACGTTCCCGTGTTGATCGCCTGAGTTGAAGTCCTGGCATGGGTGAGTCGGTCGGGTCATTGCTGCACTGCGGCGCAGCTGGTCTGATCGGACTGTCGGGCAGGGTGGGTTCATCCTCGTCGTTGACCGCGAGGTCGATTGCTGATTGGGTGTGTGTAAGTGGATCAATGATGGTAATGTCCTCTTCAAACTGTTCTTGGTTGTCAGTGAATCGCAGTTTGGTCTGATCCAAGTGCTTTCTGCACGTTTGTCCATTCAAAAGTTTGACAACAAACACTCTATTCCCCTCCTTGGCTAAAACAGTGCCAGCAACCCACTTGGGACCATGACCGTGATTAAGAACAAACACAGGGTCATTAGCCTCAATGTCACGTGATACACCCACGCGATCGTGGTACACGTTATGCCAGTGACACCGGGTTTCTACATGATCATTGAGGTCCAGGTGAATGAAGGAGAGCCTGGTTTTGAGTGCTCTCTTCATTTGCAATTCTGCAGGGGGATCCCCAGTAAGCGAGTGGGGTCACATACAGTAACTGAGCAGAATCCGAGATAACCAGGTCTGCAGGGAACCGTCCATCACACATTTCAAGCTCTGCTTGATAGTTTGGACTGCCCATTCCAATTGACCATTGGATGCAGGCTTAAACGGGGCAAACCTGACATGCTTGATGCCATTGTGGGTCATGAACTCGTTGAATTCCGAGCTGGTGAAACATGGTCCATTGTCACTAACAAGGACCTCGGGTAAACCATGGGTGGCGAACATGGTCCGGAGGCTTTCAATAGTGGCAGCGGATGTACATGACAACATTATTATACATTCAATCCATTTAGAGTAAGCGTCCACTGCTACGAGGAACATCTTTCCTAGAAAAGGGCAAGCAAAATCTATGTGGAACTTGGACCACGGTTTGGAGGGCCATGACCACAGACTCAGTGGGGCCTCCCTTGGTGCATTGCTCAACTGTGAGCAAGTGTTACATTGGTGCACGCATGACTCCAATTCCGAGTCCCACCAAACATTTGACCTGGCGATAGCTTTCATCCTGACTGCCTGGGTGGGTACTGTGAAGGTCATGTATAAAAGTTTCCCTGTCTTTTTTTGGTAAAACCACATGATTCCCCCATAGGAGACAATCCAAATGGATGGACATTACATCCTTGCATCGCTGGAACGGCTTAATTTCGTCTTGCATTTCCACGGAAACCGCCGACCAGCTCCCCATCAAGGACACAGCTTTTTACTAGTGATAACAGTGTCCTGGCTAGTCCAGGTCCTGATCTGGCGAGCCGTGACGTGTAACCCCAAGCTCTCAAAAGCATCCATTACAAGAAGCAAGTCTGCGGATTGCGCCATTTCCACCCCGGTGGTGGGCAATGGTAGCTAACTGAGGGCATCTGCACAGTTCTCAGTGCCTGGTCTGTGGCGGATTACATAGTCATACGCAGATAACATTAGTGCCCATCTTTGGATGCGGGACAAAGCATTGGTGGTAAGAGCTTTGCTTTCTGAGAATAGCGAAATGAGCGGCTTGTGGTCGGTTTCGAGCTTGAACCGGAGTCCAAATAGGTATTGGTGCATTTTCTTAACCCCGTATACGCATGCTAATGCTTCTTTCTCAACCATACTGTAGGGTCTTTCAGCCTTAGATAAACTTCTGGACGCATATGCAACCGGTTGCACACAACCGACCCCGTACGAAGATGCATCACAAGCTAGTACTAAATGTTTACACAGGTCATACAATACAAGTAACTTGTTAGAACATAGCAGGTTTCTGTCTCTTGAGATTTACCCCAAACCCAGTCGTCACCCTTGCGTAGCAATAAATGCAAAGGTTCCAGCAAAGTGCTCAACCCTGATAGAAATTTACCAAAATAGTTGAGGAGTACCAGGAACGAACGCAGCTCCATCACAATCTGTGGTCTGGGTGCATTCTTGATGGCCTCCGTCTTGGAGTTCATGGGTTTGATGCCGTCCGCCGCAATATTTCTCCCCAGAAATTCGACCTCTGGTGCCAGGAAAACACACTTGGAGCGTTTCAACCTGAGTCCCACTCTGTCCAGTCACTTTAGAATCTCTTTCCAGGTTGTGCAAGTGTTTGGTGATGTTGCGACCAGTGATCAGGATGTCGTCTTGAAACACCACTGTGCGTGTTCTTCTCCATGTTCTTCTGGAAGATGGCCACAGCCGAGCGAATCCCAAAGGGGCATCTGTGGTATATGAACAGTCCTTTTGCATGTTGATGCACGTCAACTTTTTTGACTGTTCAGCCAGCTCCTGTGTCATGTAAGCAGAGGTTAGATCCAGCTTGGTGAACGACTTCCCCCCCTACTAGCATTGCGAACAGGTCATCTGCTTTGGATAGTGGTACTGGTCCTACAACGAGACTCAGTTGATCGTTACCTTGTAGTCCCCGCAGATTCTTACCGTCCCATCGCTTTTCAACACCAGAACAATTGGACTGGCCCACTCGTTGAACTCGACTGCCAATATGATCCCCTCTCGTTGAAGTCTGTCCCAGCTTGACCTCAACTTTCTCTTGCATCATGTATGGAACCGCTCGGGCCTTGTGATGAACGGTCATGCATTAGGGACTAGATGGATCTGCACTTTGGCTCCTGTGAAGTTGCCGATGCCTGGCTCGAATTATGATGGGAATTTGTTTAGCACTTGGGCACACGAGGCGTCATCCACCGAAGACAATGCTTTGATGTCGTCCCAGTTCCATCAGATCTTTCCTAGCCAGCTTCTGCCAAACAGCGTTGGGCCATCGCCTGGCACAATCCATAGTGGTAAATCATGCACAGCTCCATCGTACGATACCTTCACTGCCGCACTGCCAATGACTGGTATGAGCTCTTTGGTGTAAATGTGCAACTTGGTGTGGATCGGACTTAGTTTTGGCCTTTGTGCCTTGTTGCCCCACAGTTTCTCAAAAGCCTTCTGGCTCATAATTGACTGACTCACCCCCATGTCCAATTCCATGGAAACTGGAATGCCGTTTAATTTGACTTATAACATTATTGGAGGGCTTTTGGTGGTGAAGGTGTGTACCCCATACATTTCCTCTTCAGCCTCGGGTTGAGTTGCCTCTCTTATTCGTTCAGCGTGATCCACGCCGGATTGATCATCTTCAGCCGACTCTGTCACGTGGTGAGTCGCAGCAAGTCTGCACATTTGCTGGAGGTGCCAATTGTTCTGCAGCCTTTGCACACGTAGTGTTTGAATCGACATTGATGGGCTCGATGATTACTCCCGCAGCGCCAACATGATGTTAATGGATTCGCATTCACGCCCCACAGCGGACTCTGAGTCATCCTAGGTCTGGTCTCTGCAGGCGTGTAGGCCCCGCCATGCACAGTTCTGCCCGCTGAAGGCGTTATTTTATGCACAGTACTTGCCAGTGAGCTTCGATGCTGCAAAGATATCTGTTTAGTGTTATCGTTCGTGGACATGAAAGCCTGGGCTATCTTGATGGCCTTGCTCAGATCTAGGGATTCGGCAGACAGCAATTTGCGAAGAATGACCTAGTGGGTGATTCCAAGCACGAAAAAGTCCCGCAACATTTCCCCCCAAAATCCAACAAATATACACGGTCGCGCAAGGCGTCTTAGGTCGGTGACATAGCTCGCCACATTCTGGCCCTCGGAGCGATGGTGCGTATAAAAGCGATACCTGGCCATTAAGATGCTCTCCTTTGGCTTGAGGTGTTCCTGAACCAGCGTGCACAACTCTTCATATGTCTTCTCCATTGGTTTCATCGGTGCTAGCAGATTTTTGATGAGGCCATATATCGTGGACCCACAAATGGTGAGGAGAATCGCCCTGCGCTTGACCGCGGTCTCTTCCATATCCAGCTCGTTGGCCACGAAGTACTCCCAATCATCACCCTCAACAAATCTCTCAAGAATACCAACGGCAGCGAAAACCACGTGAAAGTTCATGATGTTACTCGTCGCCAATTGTTATGTTCAGAATAACTCCACAAGACTGTATATTGTAAGCTCAAACTGTTGTGACCTTGGTCTCTTTAATGTAACTCTAGAGTGAGGAAGCAGAATGGTAGACTGCCTTTTATACCTGCTTGCTCAGGGTGTGCAGGTGACCCTTGGTCTCCCACAGGTGCGCCCCCTAGTGGCAAGTCTTACACATTGGTAATGTTTACATCCATAACAAAGGGGTCAAGGGTATTTTTTTTCAGGAGGGGGTTAACAGCACAAGTACATGCCGACCATTGGTCAATTGATTTAGAATGGGTGAAGCTGACCAGCAATTGAGAAGTAGGGTGTGAAATGGATACTTTAACTTCAGTGCTCGAAAAAACAGACTGAGTTGTTTACCCAGAAAACACTATTTATCTTACTAGCCTCTTGGAAACTATTTCACCATCTTCCCTGACCTTTACTTGCTAACATATGCAACATGGGTTTTTTGGTTTCAGGGCAAGCCTCCTTAATTGTACTCGGATGTGTGAGTTAACTCATTCGTTCAAGCCCATTATTAAAGTTACTTCCTGTTCTTGTATTTGATTTACACTTGTTTTGAAAACTACTTCTGCAACAGGTGTGGGCAGCCTAATAGCACAAGTGGTAGAATGCTTACCTGCAAATTCCATGGCTACCTGTCAATCCATCCCATCTGCCACTGTCAGAAACAACTTTCATCTGTTTTTAGCTCAAGGCTGCTAGTAAGAGGGCCTCGGTGCATTGGGTCACGGAGTTTCTCCGTAAAGAAGATATTGGCATAGGTCACTTACTTCTGGCTGACTGAGCATGAAATGACACAAATAGTGTTCCTATAGAGGTTTGTGCCTTACCTCCCTGGTTGAAGTACTGGCTTTCACAGAAAAAATAATAAGGATAAAACAGAAATTAAAAGCAGCAGGTATGCATATTTTAGAACAAATGCTATAAATTACTATTGATGATGTTATCTCATGAACACCTAAGAAGTTTTTACCAAATTCCTCCTACTGCGAGAGTAATCATGCATTTTTAATGGGTGAATGCATATGCTATCAGCACCAGCAGTAATTTCTACCTTATGGTCTTTTGTACCAATGCATAATGGGAGAAACAAGACATCCAGCACATAGAAGCCTGACACAACCCTCACTTAACCAGCCATCGTATTTCCATTACTAGGGTGCAAGAGTATTACCAAACTTCAAATACTTTGATCACTTTTATATTGGACTCAAAATGCGTTTATTGGTAGAGGAACAGTTCAAACTCAACAATTTGAATGAGATAAAGTTTCAATTAATAGAGCAGCAGAGAGATGCAGCTGAGATCCAAAAGAGCTCAGAAAGAGAGCAGACCAAGAGATCAACAGAAATGGATTGCATAGGATATACAGCACAGAATCAGGTCATTCAACCCAACCAGTCCATGCCGCCGTTTATGCTACACTCAAGTCTCCTCCCGTCTTTCCTCATCTAAATCTATCAGTATAACCCTCTCCCTCACATGCTTGTCTAGCCGCCCCATAAATGCATCTATACTATTCGTTTCAACTATTCCCTGGAAATGGAGCAAAGGGAGAAACAGTCAAGACGACAAACAGATTAGAAATTTCAGTGGAAAGATAGGGGACCTGGCAGTTGATCAGCAGAGACATAAATAAAATAGCTATCATAAACTTTTGATCGTGTATTGGAGAGAAAATGAGAAAATGTTACCAATAACAACAGATGATGTCTTCATGTGCAGCTAAAAAATGCTCAGTCTTGCAAAAGTCAGAAATTGCAAGATTTGAAAAATGTCAATACACACTAAAAATGATTAGGAATCATTTAAAAATCCAGAAAATTGTTGGTGAAGATCCAGAAAATATAAAACAAAGAACATTAAACACCATGATGCACAAATGTAAGAGGTTTTAAGCTATTACAGTGTCTGAAGGATTTTCCTGTATTGTGTATAGGGACGGGGCGGGTTGGGTGCAGGGGGAGTGTTCCCGGTGTTGGGTGCGTCCAGAGCTGGGGGGGTGGCACGCTCTTGGGATGGGGGGTGGGCTGTTTGGGGCTGGGATTGGGAGAGACTTCTTCACTCGGGGAGTTGTTGGCCTGTGGGGTTCCCTGCCGTGGACAGTTGTTGATGCCAGTTCATTGGATGTGTTCGGGAGGGAGTTGGATGTGCTCCTTGCGGCTGGGAGGTCAGGGGGGTGTGAAGGGGGCATGGAGGGGAGGTGCTGGGGTGGGTGATCAGCCATGATCTTGCTGAATGGCGGTGCAGGCTTGAAGGGCCGAATGGCCTACTCCTGCACCTATTTTCTATGATTCTATGTTTCTATGTATAGTGAATTCTATTACTTTACATTGTTTTTCTTTAACATTGTAAAATATATTTCATTTTTGCACCTTTTAAAGCAATAAAAGCAAATAAATACAAACTGCATCAACATTTTAGATTTTGAACAAACCAACAAACCAAGAGTATTTGCATTTCTGCCATGGTTGAACTCTAATAATGATATTTACTGTAATATTAGAAGTGTCGATAAAGATAAAAGCAAATACCTTGTTGTTTTGTTAGAAATTAAAACCTTTAATGTTCATGTAGTAATTGGTATGGAAGACAAAGAACAAGCACACAGCACTATATAATTTTCTTGTTTCCTAGTCCAAAGAACTTCTATAGCAGAGCACCATTTTATGTCAAAATGCAGTCTTAAAGTCTAGACCCAAATATTCGCATGATAATTTATATACTAGTGTGTGCATTACTCTGAATGCAACCTTATAATCTGCGATCAATTATTTTTATCTAGCATTATCCTGGTATGACTTTCCTCCCTGTGGCTACAGCTTTTGGTAGGTGTAGTCCCATTATCTACCTGTAACATAGTCCAGTTCTTGTCCCTCCAGGCACAATCCTACTACTAGAAGGGTAGCACTGCTGACTTGCATTGCTTAAAATATATATGAACTTTGCAATTATTTGGATGCAACGTAATATGTACACCCTATGATAACCTCCTGTATCAAACACACAGCCCAAATGCCATTGATGTCAAATCACACAGCACAAATATCATTATCAAATCATCTGATTCAATCCTAACAGCCTACATCTCACAATTTACACCATTACACTAACAAAAGAAAGGCATACAGCAAGAAATCACTGTTGTTTCTGTATATTATAAAAAAATACAATCTTATGCATAGTCCAAGGAAGTAACACATTGTGGAGTTGAGAGAATGTTAGCAAACTGCTCATGATTCGTTTTTCAGTTTGTAGTACCATCTCAACCTCTTTGTTGCATTATTACCACATTTCAGATTTGTCTTACCCTATACAAAGGCATCCTTTTAAAAAAAAAGTTTTGACAGCACATTGACCAAATATTTATCTCTTACAGTAAATGTTGTGATTATAACACATACTTTTTCAATCCTTTCAACATTTATTAGACTCTTTGCTCCTTTAATAGTGTCTCTTTTAGTAGTAAAACAAACACGCAACACAAGATTGAGATATTCAAATTATAAATCAAAAAGGAATCATTTGTTTTCAACAAGTAAATCCATGTGTAAGTATAAAGCTCAAATGCCATTTTAAGCAACTTCCATTGTGAGAAAGTACTGACATGTTTGATGTCTAAGGAAGATGTGATTAATCTGCTAGTATCGCAAAATACATTTTGAAACTTGACAATTATTTCAGATTATTCTCTGTTTCAGTATAATTATGACCAAAAAATTGCCAGAGTTTGCCTGTAAATAGATGTTTATGCATGCAATTTTTTACTATCTGTTAATTTGAAATCCACAAAGAGAACTGGTATTCTTCTGATATGCATCTCTTTGTAGAATATGGACAAATGCCATATATTCAAAATGGAAGAACAACTGACCAAATTACAATGTCAGTGTTTAAATCATATCCTATAAAATAGCAGCTATTGGCACAGAGTATGCACCAGGGAGTCATTAAACAAAGCTTTAAAAGTTTTCATAATTACAAAAAGTGAACATATATTAAATATTCCTCTATTTCTTTACACCTAAATGTTTCCTGTAACTTTTCTGCAAAGGAAGGTTTTGTCAGTGCTATGGCAGACAATGGAAGGAAATGTTTGTAATGTTGATCTAACTTTGGACATTTGTTGAAATTCACGGTGTAAAGAGACTGAAATCTAAAATGAGCATGCACAGTTGATTCAGTTAGTAAGATGCAGCTCCAGCAGATTACTTTGAAATTCAATTACCTGCCAGGCTACTATCAACGATCCGATCACAGGTTTGCTTTTTTGATTAACTTGCTTCTATGCACTGATTTATTATCACCTCACATTGACAAGCGTGTCATCGAACCCCTGAGATTAGTACTCTGTTCAATGTCAAGGTTGAAAAAAAGGTGTGGATTTGTCACAGGTTGTGGCGTCAGGTAGACTGCACACCACACTGCAGTACAGTGGTTTTTTCCTGCACTATATCAGTGATGAAGTCCAGAGACATTAAGACAAAGCAAAATACAACACCGGCTGCAAGTTAAATCATCAGTTAATGCTGGTCATATGTCCAGAGGAGCTATCTCTAGCTTATCTGTGCTCTATTTTTTTTTAATGTTTTATTCGTTGCCAATCTTTCCAATTCTTTGTCAGATCAACTTGTCAGATCATAAACGCCAAAGGTCACCTTGGGCCCATTCAAGGATCACTCTGCGCCAATGTTTTTGCTCTTAGCCAAAAGGCCTAGAGCCAAAGCACCGTTCCTGGAAGTAATGCAATACCAGGTTCGTGCCATGGAGGTGGATGGGTCAAGCCCCCCACCCACCTCTTATCTGTGCTCTATGCAAAAGGAAAGGTGGAGCCAGCTAAAAGAAAGTTCAGGTGAATTGCAAAAACAGTAGTTGCATAATCAACTATGGTAAGCAACTAACTGCAGCTGGCCCAAGTATTTAAAATTCATATAATTATAACTTGCCATTAGTTGCTAAAGGCAAGCAACTTTAATAGAAATAATAACATATATTTACTGTTTGTACACTACATAAAAGTAAATGCTACCTTATGATAAATAGATGCATTAGATGACTGATTAGCGGTCACACCATTACTTTCTCTGTTGGTGTGCTTCATTGTTTGAAGTGTAAATCACAAACAGTCCTGACAACTATTGAACCAGCTGATGATCACATAAACTAGTAGCCATCGGAGCAATTAACAAAACATCAAATGTTAAATTGCTATCAAAAGAACATAAGTTTTTTAAGTATTTCCTGCTAAGATGCTGTTCTCAAATACTGATAAAAATATCGAAAACTTTGTTGCCTTAAAAAATACATTTTTTAAATACATTGAATTCCAGGCCCGTGGTTGCACAGAATTGGTTGCTAGCATAAAAATTCAAGCTTCGCTGATTATTTTGCTCTAGTTGTCTTATGTTATTTAGAGCTGATGGTGTTAACAATGAATCACTGCATTTATGGCAAAAAATAATTTGCACCAACTAGCCATCTAGAAGTCAATTTTAACTTGGAGCTGGGTCAATACATGGGGGCCAAAAGCAGGTGGCTCACATGAAGGAAGCATAACCCAGCTGATTAGAACAGCCGGGTCTCATTTCAATTTTTCAAATTAGTGTCCTACCAAAAGCTGGCGAGAATTATGTCAGGGCCGTGGGTGGGAACAGGATGAAGTCGGGAACCTGAGAGAACGGTCCCTGGCATAAGGTAAGTGCCGGGGGCTGGTGCAGGGGTGTGGTTGATACATACAAAAAATAAAACTTACCTTGTTGTCTTCTGCCCACTCTGCTGCCTCCCGCCAGATTTCTCTGCCGGCTTTGCCACCAGGTGAGTCTTCTCCGAAGCTGAGGGTAAAAACATCGTTGTGGCATTGATGACATCATGGGGCCCCAAATCTTACATTTTAATTAGGCCCCTGCCTGTAATGGGACCTTCAGCCAATTTGAAAGTCGCCATAGAAAAAAATGGCAGCAGGTAGGAATGAAATGACCTCGGCTGAGAAGTGGACGTGACCGAATTTAACCATCACCATGTACTGTTCCCGCCAGGGGGGCGGATGGAGAAGGGTTAGAATTGACCCCAATATGACATTAAATTAAACATATAATGAAATATAATCTATGCATTCAACATTAACCAATGCTCGAGCAATGATTATTAATAATTGAAAAATGTATTTCTTAGTTTGAAGTACGACTGGGTGCATAAGAGACTATTAGGGAACCAATTTGGTTTGTTCTACTAAATCAATGTGAATCTGATGTTAAAATAATTCCATAAAACAGCATAAAAGCAGTGTAAAACTGCACTAAGAATTATGCTTTACCTGCAAGATATTATTGTACATGCGTCATTGTTATATTGGGTACGGTAGCATAGTGGTTATGTTACTGGACTAGTAATCCAGAGGCTGACACTAATGATCGGATCAAGAGAAAAGAGTTCAAATCCCACCATGGCAGCTGGGGAATTTCAATTCAACTAATTAAATAAACCTGGAACAAAAAGTTAGCATCAGTAATGGTGACCATGAAAGCACAGGATTGTCATTAAAAACCCATCAATTCACTTTAGAGAAGGAAATTTGTTGTCCTTACCTGGTCTGGCCTATATATGATTCCAGACCCCCAAAGTGGTTGATTTTTAACTGCCCTGTGCCACACAGTTATATTCAAGAAGTTGATTCACCACCAACTTCTCAAGGACAATTAGGGATGGTCAATAAATGCTGGCCTGCCAGCGACACCCGTATCCCATGAATTATTTTTTTTTAATTATTACACATATGGAAACTGGAATGTCATAGCCAATTCATTGTAAAATATATAACACATTGCTTTACATGATTTATATAAAATAAACTCTTTCCGTGTTATACATGTCAAATTTTAAGTTTAGAAACCAAGACAAAACTGAGTTTAATACTGGTATCCAGTCCGTTAGAACAGTTGACAATTCAAACTTATAGGCATACACTGTTCAAATCATATAACACTGACAGATAATAAAAACTCTCAAACAAAAAGACACTGAACAATCCCTTAACCAGATCGCATCACATGATTCCACTGATTATATTACTCTAACTTTTGCATGAGAAAGTTTTCATAATTTATTTCTCCTTGACTGACCCAAACACATAAAAAATAGTATTTCAGTTCCCAGCAATTGTTTATAATAGTTCTATCAGCCATAAACATAATTGATAATGAAATTATGTATTTTGTTTCTTTTTGGTTATGTATTTCAATCATGGTATAAATAATGTCAATCACCATCACTGGTCATTGTCTATTTTCAATATAAATGGAAAACATTGGAAATGTAAATTAAGTCAATAAGCATCCAAAAAAGAGAACAAATTAATATTTCATCACAACTAAAGTCTCTTCCAGCCCTCTGTGTAGTTTTCATTCAGACCAGCAGTTTATTTTTCCATTTTCTGTTGCAACTATGTTATGTCTCCCATTGCTGTAACAGGCTTATTTTCAACATTCCCCAAACTAAGGATGAACACAGACACAATGGTTCACAATGGCTTGTTTCTGTGCTGAGATTTCTATGATCATAAGATCATAGAATTTTCAGTACAGAAGGAAGCAATTTGATCCATTATGACTGTGCTCGTCCTGCCTCCACTACAGGAGGCTCTAAATCCATTTTGTTGCTCTTTGAGTTTACCTTTCAAACTCTTTCTTCAAGTATTTATTCAATTATCTCTTAAATATCATAATTAATTCTTCTTCAATGGCCACTTGTAATAAAGCATTCCATATTCTAATAAACCTTTGTGTGAAAAAAGTCTAACCTTTCTCTTTATGCTTTCCATAATAATCTTGAGATTAGCCCCTTGTTACTGACCAATGGAAATAAGATAAGAACATAAGAAATAGGAGCAGGAGTCAGCCATACGGCCCCTCGAGCCTGCTCCACCAGTTAATACGATCATGGCTGATCCGATCATGGACTCAGGTCCACTTCCCCGCCTGCTCCCCATAATCCCTTATTCCCTTGTCGGATAAGAAACTGTCTACCTCTGTCTTAAATTTATTCAATGTCCCAGCTTCCACAGTTCTCTGAGGCAGCGAATTCCACAGATTTACAACCCTCAGAGAAGAAATTCCTCCTCATCTCAGTTTTAAATGGGCGGCCCCTTATTCTGATTATGCCCCTGAGTTCTAGTCTCCCCCATCAGTGGAAACATCCTCTCTGCATCCACCTTGTCAAGCCACCTCATAACCTTATACGTTTCAATAAGATCACCTCTCATTTTTCTGAATTCCTTATGCCATTTACCCTCTCAATACCCTGACTCATTTTGGCTTAAGAATGTTTCCCGTTTTGATAATCTTACTCCAAAAAAGAAATTTAGCTCTACACATTTAAACAGTTTGTGATTTGCTGTATTTTACTTTGTTATTGTAAATAATAATATAATGTTATTTAGAAACATAGAAAATAGGTGCAGGAGTAGGCCATTCGGCCCTTCGAGCCTGCACCACCATTCAATATGATCATTCACCTCAGTACCACTTTCCCGCTTTCTCTCCATACCCCTTGATCCCTTTAACCGTAAGGGCCACATCTAACTTCCTCTTGAATATATCCAATGAACTGGCATTAACGACTCTCTGCGACATGGAATTTCACAGATTAACAACTCTCCGAGTGAAGAAGTTTCTCCTCATCTCAGTCCTAAATGGCCTACCCCTTATCCTAAGACTGTGTCCCCTGGTTCTGGACTTCCCCAACATCGGGAACATTCTTCCCGCATCTAATCTGTCCCGTCCCGTCAGACTCTTATACGTTTCTATGAGATCCCCTCTCATCCTTCTAAACTCCAGTGTATAAAGGCCCAGTTGATCCAGTCTCTCCTCATAGGTCAGTCCAGCCATCCCTGGAATCAGTCTGGAACCTTCGCTGCACTCCCTCAATAGCAAGAACATCCTTCCTCAGATTAGGAGACCAAAACTGAACACAATATTCCAGTTGAGGCCTCACCAAGGCCCTGTACAATTGCACAGATATTTACCAGAAATGTTGAAGGTTTTCTGGGTTGTCTTCTTTGGACACAATCTTTGGTAGAATTTTGGAATTGTCTTATTCTAACCAGTCTGTCAAATACTTATTCTGTTCTGGTTTCTCTTACCTTTCCTATACTCCAGTTTATCTCTCACACTGTGACTCCTTCTATTCTTTATTTACAGTCCCAGTGTAACCATTTGGACCAGCAGCTTTTCCAGATTTGGTTGTCGACAGGGCTGCGTTTAGTTAATCATTTTTCCAACTTTCCATTCTGTTCGATTGTTCTCTGTCCTGCGTTTCTGTGCAGTAAGGGTCAAAAGAAATTGCCCAGCTAAGTAGTGAGGTAAAAGTTTCATGTGGTGGATGCAGACTCACTGAATTGCTTCAAGTGAAAGTTGGATTTGTTTTTGGCTGAGGCGGAGATTACCTCTTACAGAAGGTAGTTACTGCAGGAAATTGAATGTCCAGAGTGATCTCCTGGACTAGCTTTGATCGCCTAGATGAGTCGGAGAGGAATTTCCCAGATTTTTTTCCCCCCCAAATTGGCCTGGGTTTTTTATTTGTTTGTTTTGCCTCTCCCATGAGATCACATGGTTTTGCCTGGAGTGGGGTGTATATGTTGTGATACACAAGGTATCGCAATTGTGTGGGATAGGCTTGATGGACTAGATGGTCTTTGCCTGTCTGTGATTGTTCGTATAATCAGACATGCCTATTAAAGAAATAACGTATTCAATATTTAATTAGTAAATAACTGCAGCATTACACAGAAGTACACATTAATGAATGGTGCAAGTATAAAAGGTTAAACTAAAGAATATTTTCACAGTGTATATTGTGTGAAGACGTTTCTCATTTTAGTTTTATTAGAGAATCTTAATGTTACCGTTATATACCTCATATGGTAATATGTTATCAAAATTAAATATCTAAGTGAGGCAAAGGTTTTATTATTTATCCGGGGCAATAATCAAAAGGTTCAAGTCTTTATTGCAGAATTAAAAATATATATAAATGTAAATATTAAATATATTGTATGACAAACAATCTCATTAGACAACAACAAAACTTAAGAAATTTGCATTTAATACAAATCAAAACTGCTCAGATATTTACCAGGAGTGTTGAAGGTTTTCTGGGTTGTCTTCTTAGGACACAATCTTATTGTTACTTTTGTATGACTACAAAAGACTCTGGAATCAGTGATGCCTGATCTCCTCAGGGAAGCAGTCAGATAGTATATGGATTCCACGTACATATGCAAGCATGAGCTCTCTCCTGGCCATTAATATATGATTAACAGCCTTCAGCATAACTGATGGTCCTAAACTCATTAACCTCTCTTGGGAATGGGCCAATGATGCGTGGCCAGGAAACAACCTCTACTGGCTTACACACTTACTGCCTCCCTTCCAAATCCTCCAAATCCATACAGAACCTGAAACTTTTACATAGAATGTACAACACAGAAACAAGCCTTTTGCCACAACTAATTCATGTGGTGTTTATGCTCCACACGAGCCTCCTCCCACCCCTCTTCATCTAATCCTATTAGCATAGCCTTCTATTCCTTTCTCCCTCATATGTTTATTTAGCATCCCCTTAAATGCATCTATACTATACATTTCAACTACTCCTTGTGGTAGTGAGTTCCACATTCTCGCCACTCTTTGGGTAAAGAAGTTTTTCCTAAATTCTCCTAAATTCCCGATTGGATTTATTGGTGACTATCTTATATTTACGGTCCCTAGTTTTGGTCTCCCCACAAGTGGAAATATCTTCTCTACGTCTACCCTATCAAACCTTTTCATAATCTTAAAGACCTTTATCAGCCTTCACTTTTCTAGAGAAAAGAGCCCCAGCCTGTACAATCTTTCCTGATAGGTATCTCCTTGTAAATCTTTATTTTTTCATTTTTTCCAGTGCCTCTATATCCTGTTTAAAATAACCAAGGTTCTATACAATTTTAAAATCACTTCTCTGCTTTTCAATTCTATCCTTTCAGAAATGAACGTCAGTGTTGATGGTCATGACATGTGATGTCTGTGATGATTTTGATAGTGGTAGTGCTTTTGTCGTGCATATGCTGTGTGTAGCGCTGGAATCACCTTGTGACCCTAGCACCCCTTTCTCCTCTAATAACCTCATTTGTGTTTTGCAGCTTAGCCAGCAGCGTGACCCCAGGCAAGACCACAGAGGCCAGAAGGTGGGGGCCCGAGGCCGGACTCGTCGGATGATCCTACATCTGCTGAGGAGGTCCAATTCTTGCCCATCAATTCACTGGGTCTGTTCTCTATGGATGAGAGCGCGGACTTCGAGGAACCTGCATCGCCACGCTCCAGAAGCCATTCAACCCCAAGGCCATCTAGTGCTCCTTCGGTCATTCCCGCCTCCACTCTGGAGGTACTGACCCCAAGCACCTCGCCACAGGGCACCCCACTTGTCCCCAGGACGGCGCCAACCCCATGGAGGTTTCGTGGATGCAGCAGGTTTGGTCCACGAGCGTGACATGAGAGCAGAGAGATGGTACAGTTGTCCAGGAGGACTGTGGACACTGGTGACTAGCTCCTCGATGCATTGGGGGACATATCCCGACAGTTGGCCACCATGACTGAGTGCGTTCTGCGGATGGCAGAGGACCTGGAGGCGATAGTCACGAACACTGCTGCCACAGACCTCCCAGTGGTTCCAGAGCATGGCACTCTATCCCTAGGTTCTGCACCACCACTGCGAACAACAGATGAGAGGGAGGACCAAGATCCTGCTTCTGGATCAGAGAATGTTCCCTCCTCGGCATCCACCACTCCCGTACCACTGGAACCCACCTCTGCCTTCAGCCCTTTCAATGAGGCACCACCTGTGGAGCTCTTCGGCCAGGCGGCGTGGAGCGAGGAGGGGAAGGGGTAGAGGTGGGGAGAAGAAGGGGAGGGGGGAAGGAAAGTGAGGTGCATGTCCGCAGGTGGTGGCTGTGTTATATCTCTATCTCGGTGTATGCAATTTGTTGCAATGTATGGGGAGAGGGGACCTCCCTCCTGCTTTGCATTTGTATTCTGTGTTCTGTGGACATGTTGACCATTTGATTGATGTCAAAGGTGAAAAAAGTGGGATGTGGGCGGGAGTGAGGTATTTTTGCCCATGATACTTATGATTTCAGACCAATGTTGATATAAAAAAATTTTTATTGAACATAACCTTGTTGTGCATTGTCTCAGATAGCTGGACCGTTACACACTGGTGATTCCTTAACATGAAAGGGTTAAATAAAACTTAACTTCAATCAAAGTAAACTTTAACTGGCACCAAGGTGATGGCCACCTTTGATATCTGTGCTGCACACACACAGCGGTGTGTCAGCGTTGTCACTCACAGCAACATTCTTTCAGGAAAATTCTTCAGATATCAGCTCCTCACGTAAGAGTCTTGTAGCTATGTAGCCACCATGGGCCCTTACCTGTGGTCAAGAGGGAGGCGTGGGCATAGTTGCATAGCCAGTCTGATTGTCTGGCCCTGGGTCAGCATCCAGCCCCTCGTCATTCTCTTCCTCTCTCTCCTGAGGTGGAGCATCAGTCCCTTCTGGCAATTCTTGGCCCCTCCTGATAGCCAGGTTGTGCAGCATGGAGCACACGACCACGAATTTAGCTACTTGCTCAGGGTTGTATTGTAGCTCCCCTCCTGAGTGGTCCAGACATCTGAAGTGCTGCTTAAGCACAGTTATTGTTTTCTGGAACACATTGCATGCGCCTCTGTGGCTCTGGTTGTATCGCTTCTCAGCCTGGGCGTGGTGTCACGCAGTGGGGTCATCAGCCAGGTGGCTAGGCCATATCGGTTATCACCAAGCATCCAGCATTGTCCTTGTGGCTGACTCTCAAACATGTCAGAGACAGCGCAGGATGTGAGCCTCATCGAAGCTGCCCAGACATTTGGCATTCACAGCCATTATGATCTGGTAGTGGTCAACAACTAGTTGGACCTTCAGAGAGTGAACTCCTTTTCTGTTATGGAAAAACTCTGGGTCCTGAGAAGGTGCCAGTTTGGCGATGTGAATGCACTGTGTTGCTCCCTGCACCTGGGGAACTTAGCAATGTGGTAGAATGCTCCAGCCCTGTCAGTCTGAGCCTCCGTGGTCATGGAGAAGCTAATAAAGTCCATCCTTTGAGCGTACAGGGCCTCTGTGACCTGTCTAATGCAGCAATGGGTGACATGGTGAGACAGAGGGCAAATCTCGATCGCGGAGGCCCGAAAGGAACCGGACGTGTAGAAAGACAGTGCCACGGTGACCTTGACCTCAACCGACACTGATGTCCTGATGGCAGGCTGCATATGTGGCCTGATGAGTTCACATATTTCATTGATCACCACCTTGTGGAAGCATAGTCTCCGAAGGCAGGTGTGCTCGGACTCGTCGAGGTAAGACCTCTTTTCCCTGTACGTGCTAGGTGTGTATGGTCTGGCCCTCCTCCTCATTCTTGCACATCTTAAATTGGGCACATAATGATGTGCATCACACATTGAGCCATCTGCACTCTTCAGCATCTGCATATTAATCGATGCAGGCTATGAAATGGCTGGCCCCATTGTAATGAAAGTATAATAGCAATTGATCAGAAGCAATAATTTCCTCACTAAAATACACCTACAGTAAACCCCTAATAGTTCAGAGTCTGAAAATATGTCTGTTGAGTTGGTCACTTCACCCGAGAAGAACTCCAGAGTCAATCCAAACTCCACCGAAGTTGAAGCAGCCTTTTGAATGAAGCGACCTGCGATTTTAAAAATGGCGTCCACACCGCTGTGATTCGTTCAGAACAGTTCCACTTTTTCTGAGCGGTGTTTTGGGCGAGCGATATTGTGGGAGAGATGTGTGCAAGGTGGTGAAAGTGACGCTGGGCGATCTCCTGGGCATTAGTTTCGGCAAATATGATCTTCACAACAAAAAAAGTGGGCGGGCGGTATTATTGAATCTCGGCGTTAACTTCCGCACGGAATTAACGCTAGGCGATATTATGGGCGTTGATTTTGCCCATTCTGATGATTCCACCTAAAAAAAGTGGGCGGGCGATATTATTTTTTTCCAGTGTTACGCACATGGGGAAAGTAACGCTTGGCGATAAGTGTCTGAAAAATGGGCATCAGTTTCCATTTTATGGCTCATTGGGCGATATCTGGACATTATATGTCATTTCAGCGGTAAAATGGACGTTAAGTGGGCGTTATGCATGCAAAGTGGAAAATCTAGCCCATTATATAATTTCATTAACTGAACTGGCCGCTACGTGTAACTTTGAAGCACTCACAGAGGAAATAATCAGGGATCAAATTAATGCAAAAACAACGATCCACTGCATTCGGGAACGCTTGCTAATGGAGGATGACAAATTGACATTGGACAAAGCAACTAACTTGGCCATCCAAATCGAATCAGTGCTTTCCAATTCAAAAGCGATCAGATCCCCTGCTCCCCCCGTGCAGTAGACATCAGCTATAGCCCATGTGCAAGGCGTTCGTCCAAAACGGAAATCACAGTAGAGACCCAAAGCTAGTAATAAGCCACCCACTACGGACGCGGGCCTAACTTCCACTGCTTTAACTGTGGGGACAAATCACATTCAGCAAAGAGTCCTAACTGCTCTGCACGTGGGAAGAAATGCTCTGCATGTGGTAAAATGAACCATTTTAAACACAAAGAAAGCATATTTTGGTAAATGATACTCCATTTAAATTTGCATTCCTACAGCCTTACAGTTAAATGATGCAGATATTGCTGGAATTAAGTGACCTCTAGTGGCCACAGAAAGAAACAACTTTGAAACACAGTTTGGCCTAAGTGACCCACGGGGAATATATTTCCTAATCATAGCATACAGATGATGAAAGCCATTCAGACCATTTTATTTCTTCCAGCCAGAGATCCTAATATTAGGCCCCATTGTATGTTCTAGTTGATTCTTAAATGATTACTGGGTATTTGTCTTCACGACACTATCTGGAAATTTATTCCACTCATTGATCACTCTTTGGGTGATTCATAGAATCATAGGCCCCGAACTTGGTGGAAGCTAAGTTCCGCGCAAGTGCCGCCCAAAGGACCGCTGAGATAGCGGACGGTACTTTGAGCGGGAGTTTCATGGAAAAGTCCTGGAAAGACCGCACGGCAGCAAAAAAACGACTTACGCCATGAATCCCCCCCCCCAATCTTGGCGCCAAATGCAATCCTTGGCAAAGTACCACCGAGGGATTGAGTCGGGCCTGGGGAGGGGGGGGGGGGAACATATAAAATGTAAAATTTCCAAATAATTAAAAAACACTGGAAAACCTTCAGGGGACCCCATCCACCTGAATTGCTGGAAAAAAAATAATAAAATAAGTTTACTAACCTTTTTTTGCAGGTCTTCATACTTACCATTGAGGTTAGCCCTGCCTCCACGCAACGGTCCTGCCCCCTGCTGCAGCAGATTCCCGCCCGGACCAAACTGGCAGCTCGGCGGGTGGGAGGACTCTTACGTCAATTGCACGTCAGCGGGCGGTTCCCAGCGGTCTTCCCACCCTGCCAGCGGGTGTCCTCCACCAAACTCGTATGGAGGGGAGACCGCCCAGGAAACTCGGCAGCAGTCGGCGACAAGTCCACCAAGTTCGGGGCCATAGAAATTTATGGCATAGTAAGAGGCCATTTGGCCCATTGTGTTGGTTTGGCCGAAAAAGAGCCTATTTCCACCTCCGTAACATTGCCCGTCTCTGCCCCTGCCTCAGCTGTTCAGCTGCTGAAACTCTCATCCATGCCTTTGTTACCTCTAGACTTGACTACTCCAATGCACTTAAGGCTGGCCTCCCACATTTTAACCTACGTAAACTTGAGGTCATCCAAAACTCAGCAACCCTTGTCTTACCTCACACCAAGTCCTGCTCACCCAACACCCCTGTGCTCGCCGACCTACATTTCGCTCCCGGTTAAGCAACACCTCGATTTCAAAATTCTCATCCTTGTTTACAAATCCCTCCATGGCCTTGCCCCTCTTTATCTCTGTAATCTCCTTCAGCCTCACAACCCCCCCGAAATGTCTGCGTTCCTCAAATTCTGGCCTCTTGAGCATCCCTGCTTATAACTGCTCAACCATTGGTGGCCGTGCCTTCAGCTGCCTCCCTAAACCTCTCCGCCTCTCTACCTCTCTTTACTCCTTTAAGACGCTTCTTAAAACCTACCTCTTTGATCAAGCTTTTGGTCATCTGCCGTAATTTCCTTTTATGTGGCTCGGTGTCAAACTTAAAACACTCCTGTGAAGCACCTTGGGATGTTTTACTACATTAAAGGTGCTATAAAAATATAAGTTGTTGTTGTAATCCTCCAAATCAATGTTTTCAATACCTTTAACAATTTATATACCTCGACAGCATTCCCTCACAGACATCTCCTTTTCAACAACAACTTGCAATTAAATAGCATTTTAATGCAGAAGAATATCCCAAGGTGCTCGTAGAGTCGTAGAGGTGTAACAAGACAAGAATAGATGATGAGTCAAAGAAGAAAATAAGGGGGGTGGGGAGTGGGGTGAGTTGATATAATGGTTAAGAGGATCTTAACAGGAGAGGGAGGTGTAGAGGTGAAAAGGTTTAGGACGTTGTTGCCAATGGTGGAGCAAGAAGAGATATGCAAGAGTTCAGAGGCAGAAGAATGGAGAGTTCTTAAGGGCTTGTGGAAAGCAAGGAGGTTGCAGAGATATGGAACGGTGAGATCATGTAGAAATTTAAACACCAGGATAAGAATTTTAAATTAGCAGTGTTGAGGAGGCGGGGAGCCAATGCAAGGATAGAAGTGATGGGTCAGCAGGACTAGATCTGGGTAGGATATGGGCAGCAGAATTTTGGATGAACTGAAATTCACAGAGCGTGGATGACGGGACAGCATTCATATAATCGAATCTGGAGGTGATAAATGTATGATGAAAGTTTCAGCAGTAGTCAGCATGTCAGCACAATACATTCAATGACTTTGAAGAGGAAAGGTAGGCTAGAGATAAGGTGGCAGTTTACAAGGTTCCAGGCTGAAAAGCCCAAGTCTGTCCAGTCTTTCTTCATAACTCAGAAACCTGACACTGTGGATCAGCCTTGTGACTTTCTGCTTTGCTACCAGTGCTTGCATGTCTCGCTTGTTTCTTGATGAACACATCTGGCTGCATTATTCAAGGTGCGGTCTGACCAGAGCACTATACAGTTTGATCATTACCTCTGCTGTTTTTGCTGTATGGTTTAATATCTTATTAGCTTTGTTGATTGATGCTCGACATTGGTAAAATATGTTTATTGTTGAGTACATATGACTCATGGGACTCTTTCAGCTTCACCTTCACTAATTCAACATATACATGACATCTATGTTTCCTTCCTATGTATAGCTCTTTACAGTCGTCCGCATTAAGTTTCATCTGCCTTTGTTCTGCCCAATTAATTATTTTGTCCAACTCATCCTGTAATTTCTGAGCTGCCCCATTTTGCATTGAGTTTCTGAACACACATCATTTGTGATAAATTAGAAACAGTAGTAGTCCCACTCACTTTCCCGCCTTAATCTTTTATTGCAGGTCTCCAGAGTGCATCTCCAACCTGGGAAGCCTCCTTAAATACCTGTGCTCCCAAGGGATTATGGGATCCCTTGGGACTTCAGGGGATGAGCCCTCTGGTGGCTGTACAGAGTAAATACAAGTCCACATATATAACAGTTACAATAAATGGGACTAAGGTCACAACAGCTCAAGTACAATACTAGACCTTGTGGAGTCATTCATAAGAGTATTAAAGACATAACAACTGGCGGCAAGATTACGAACTTTCATGCAAAAATGAATAACGTTGGTGCATTAAAAACATTCTCAGATGGTGAAGATTGGGAAGCCTTTATGGAGCGGATCGACCAATATTTCGTAGCAAATGACCTGGTAGGCGATGATCCGGCCACGCTGGCAGATAAGCGCAGAGCTATCCTGTTGACAAGTTGTGGGCCCGCGGTCTGCGGCCTCATCAGGGATATGCTTGCACCAGAGAAAACAACAAACAAGTCATACGAGGAGTTGAAAGTGTTAATTCGGGACCAATTCAAACTGAAGGAGAGCATCCTCACGGCCAGGCATCGATTTTATACACACCGCCGCCCCAAGGGCCAGGAAATCGCGAAGTACGCTGCCGACCTCAGGAGGCTGGCAGGACCGTGTGAATTCTGCGCGTCCCTCGTTGATGCATTGCGGGACGTCTTCATAATTGGCATCGGTCATGAGGCCCTTCTTCACAGGCTACTGTCTGCCGAAACCACTGTCACTCTGCAGGAGGCCATCAGCATCAGCCAGGCGTTCATGACCTCAAGCTGCAGCTCCAAGCAGATGACGACTCACTCTCAGGACACAAACCCGGCAAGTACTGTAAATAGAATGGTGCTTTTCACAGGCAGAACTGTTGAACGTGAATCTGCCCAGGGCAGAGTGTACAGGCCCCCCTGAGTCTTTTAACTCAGAGTCCGCCGAGGGGTGCAAACGCAAGTCGAGTAGCACCATGCTGGCATTGCGGAGGTAATCACAGGGCTCATCAGTGTCGGTTCAGAGACTATGTGTGCAAAGGCTGCAGCACAAAGGGCCACCTCCAGCGAATGTGCAAAAGAGCTCTGACTCACCATGTGGAAGAGGAGTCAGCAGATGGCTATGAATCCAGCGCGGATTACGAGGCGATGGCTAGAGAGGCAGCTCAGTCCAGCACCACAGATTGTCCTCCAATGATAACGGAAGTCGAGATAAATGGCGTTCCAGTCTTCATGGAAGTGGACACGGGGGCGAATCAGTCAGTAATGAGCCAGGAAGCCTTTGAGAGGCTATGCAATGATCAAGCTGAACGACCCAAGCTGGTCCCAGTTCAGGCAAAGCTGTGCAACTACACCAAGGAACTGATATCAGTTTTGGTAGTGTGGATGTAAGTGTATCCCATGATGGCGGGGTGCACAATTTACCATTGTGGATTGTTTCAGGTGATGGACCAGCGCTACTTGGAAGAAGATGGATGGGGAAGATTCATTGGAACTGGGAAGACTTCATCCCTCCAGCGATCGACATCCCCCATGCTCAGAGGCAGAGCAAGCCCCCCAACTTCGGTTGGACCATGCATCGGAGAGCAGATCCGCACAGCCCCCGAGGCACAGACCGCTCATTACGACTGTGTGGTGATGATCAGGCTGAGACAACCTGAACGCACCTTCCCGGTTTCAGTGGCAGGACTCCTGGGGAGGAAGATTGGATCCAAGGGCGCCTTACCAGCTTTAGTGGCAGAATCCCTGGGAAAGAAGATCGTGACAGTCGACATCATGGACAGGGAAAAGACGGCGTCCAAACCATGAGGTGCAGCGCTAATGGAGCAACGACACGTGGTTCCATGCAAGGAAGACGACTGGGGTAAAAATAGTAAGGCCATTTTAAAGGAGGCCAGCAACCCGCCATTTTTGAATGAACTGCTGGAAATTGGTAACCAATGTAAAAGTCCAGCTGTAACGAGCAAAATGTTGTTGAGCGATGTCGGGTGCAAATTGCAATCATTCAATGTAGCAGGCGAACACCTAATGGTCGTATACAAGTCCAGCGGACTACCCAATGCTGTAGCCTGCATCCCCGGGACCAGAACGATGTATCATAAAGTGTCCCGACAGTTGACAAGTAGACAAGCCGCAGAGTAAACGATCCCTGGAGAGCAGAGGCATCAGTAGCGATACCCAGCCTCAGATTGGTTTAACATTGCAGGCACCTGATGGCATGAACCGCCACAGGCCAGAAACAGTAAACTGCGCCTACGCTCGCTGTCGGCTATCGTCGCCTACCACCCACCCACAAACCCACTCGCCACCACGGCAATGCCCAAGAACGAAGGGTCACCCGCAACGGCTCCTCCGAACTGGATCTGGACCAGCCAGGATTCCAAACTAGAGAGTGCTCACAACGGTGTCCTCAAGGAAAGCGAGTCAGCAGTCCCCTGCGAACTGCCAGACAAGACGAGGCAGCCCCACCGTCGCTTAGACGAAATGCTCACTCGCTCAGACCACTTTCCAGGGAGCAGCAGCGACATTGTGCAAACGAAAAGGACAGGGAGGTCACAGATATATCAGTTGTCTTTGGGCCTGCCCAACACTAGGAGTAACGACAAGAGCCCGGAGCTCTGGCAACTCGAGCAAAATGCACTCACCTCGCCCACAGACCCACTAGCATGGGGCGCTGTGTCGCCACCAGACGACCCGGATCTCATCCGGCTTTGCTGGAACTAGACTGTTCTTGTGTACCTGTACTGATATACCTGTACTGATCATGTAAATGTGCCACACAAAAAGAAACACAACTGTAATCCATCCAACAAATGTACTAAGATGTAAACGTAAAACCCATGTGATGAACTTGAATGCAACTTGCATGCAACAGACCATTAGCATGATCTGTGTGTGTGTGTGTCGGGGGGGGGGGGGGGCGGAGGGAGAATGGAGTAGTCATGGACTCACAACCAGAAACCACTGGGACCTCCACTAGCAACAAATTTCACTACCAACCCACCCAAACTAGAAGCGACCCTCCAATGGTCAACCAGGAAGAGCAAAGCCCAGATCACCATCAATGTACAAGTCAATTTGCATTAAAGTCTTGGAGGGAAGTGATGTCATGTATGTAGACCATGTATACTAACTGTATAGTCACATAAGGTGTGCCAGCAGAGGGCACTGCGGTGGGAGACCCGAGGGTCGCCTGATAGGTGTGCAGGGCCCAGTATAAAAGGCTGCCCATCATGCTTGTGCCTCACTCTGGAGTTACAATAAATGGGACTAAGGTCACAACAGCTCAAGTACAATACTAGACCGTGTGGTGTCATTCATAAGAGTATTAAAGACATAACAGTTGAATTTTTAAAAATGCTACAAAACATAATACAGATAACATAAGAGACGGGAGTACACCACCACCCAGGCAAGTGCTGCAAGAATATAACTCAGTGGCATCCCAAAACAAAACCCAGCCACCCCCAATGCCAACAAAACACATTTGTTCTTGGACACCTAAAACTTCTATCAGTATGTACAGCTATGCCAACACAATTATTGCATCATTCTAATTCCCCCAGATGTCATTTAAGCAAGTTTTGCAACTGCACCTGCATGTACATTCTTCTAAAATTCTGAAAAATATGTTACACTGGTACATGAATAAACCTGGTACATGAATAAACCTGAAATAAAAATTATAGAATCTGTAACATTCATGCACTGTGCAGAAACAGCTTTCCTGTACAGTTCTTCTTATAAATATAAATAAGTTCAACATCTATTTTATTTTTGCCGTGTTTATATTATTTTTTTCAAATTTTATTAGTTAACAATTGTACAAATAGAATGTTCCAAATATAAAATAGTGGAATTTTCTGCTTAAACAATGAATGATAAGACTGATTGCTCATGTACAATTTGATCAGTTCTTTTTTAACATGCTACATCACATTAGGCAATAGCTTCGTATTTATTCATCCTAGTATTATAATACACAACTAATAACTCTGTTTCTCTCTCCACAAATGCTGCCTGACCCACTGAGATTTCCAGCATTTTCTGTTTTTATTTCAGATTCCAGCATCCGCAGTATTTTGCTTTTGTATTTTTTTTTAAGACCAATATGTCGAGGAACCAACTAGGGGGGAGGCCATCTTAGACTGGGTGTTGTGTAATGAGAGAGGATTAATTAGCAATCTCGATGTGCGAGGCCCCTTGGGGAAGAGTGACCATAATATGGTGGAATTCTGCATTAGGATGGAGAATGAAACAGTTAATTCAGAGACCATGGTCCAGAACTTAAAGAAGGGTAACTTTGAAGGTATGAGGCGTGAATTGGCTAGGATAGATTGGCGAATGATACTGAAGGGGTTGACTGTGGATGGGCAATGGCAGACATTTAGAGACCGCATGGATGAACTACAACAATTATACATTCCTGTCTGGCGTAAAAATAAAAAAGGGAAGGTGGCTCAACCGTGGCTATCAAGGGAAATCAGGGATAGCATTAAAGCCAAGGAAGTGGCATACAAATTGGCCAGAAATAGCAGTGAACCCGGGTACTGGGAGAAATTTAGAACTCAGCAGAGGAGGACAAAGGGTTTGATTAGGGCAGGGAAAATGGAGTACGAGAAGAAGCTTGCAGGGAACATTAAGACGGATTGCAAAAGTTTCTATAGATATGTAAAGAGAAAAAGGTTAGTAAAGACAAACGTAGGTCCCCTGCAGTCATAATCAGGGGAAGTCATAACGGGGAACAAGGAAATGGTGGACCAACTGAACAAGTACTTTGGTTCGGTATTCACTGAGGAGGACACAAACAACCTTCTGGATATAAAAGGGGTCGGAGGGTCTAGTAAGGAGGAGGAATTGAGGGAAATCCTTATTAGTCGGGAAATTGTGTTGGGGAAATTGATGGGATTGAAGGCCGATAAATCCCCAGGGCCTGATGGACTGCATCCCAGATGACTTAAGGAGGTGGCCTTGGAAATAGTGGATGCATTGACAGTCATTTTCCAACATTCCATTGACTCTGGATCAGTTCCTATCGAGTGGAGGGTAGCCAATGTAACCGCACTTTTTAAAAAAGGAGGGAGAGAGAAAACAGGGAATTATAGACCGGTCAGCCTGACATCGGTAGTGGGTAAAATGATGGAATCAATTATTAAGGATGTCATAACAGTGCATTTGGAAAGAGGTAATATGATCGGTCCAAGTCAGCATGGATTTGTGAAAGGGAAATCATGCTTGACAAATCTTCTGGAATTTTTTGAGGATGTTTCCAGTAGAGTGGACAAGGGAGAACCAGTTGATGTGGTATATTTGGACCTTCAGAAGGCTTTCGACAAGGTCCCACACAAGAGATTAATGTGCAAAGTTAAAGCACATGGGATTGGGGGTAGTGTGCTGACATGGATTGAGAATTGGTTGTCAGACAGGAAGCAAAGAGTAGGAGTAATTGGGGACTTTTCAGAATGGCAGGCAGTGACTAGTGCGGTACCGCAAGGTTCTGTGCTGGGGCCCCAGCTGTTTACACTGTACATTAATGATTTAGACGAGGGGATTAAATGTAGTATCTCCAAATTTGCGGATGACACTAAGTTGGGTGGCAGTGTGAGCTGCGAGGAGGATGCTATGAGGCTGCAGAGCGACTTGGATAGGTTAGGTGAGTGGGCAAATGCATGGCAGATGAAGTATAATGTGAATAAATGTGAGGTTATCCACCTTGGTGGTAAAAACAGAGAGACAGACTATTATCTGAATGGTGACAGATTAGGAAAAGGGGAGGTGCAAAGAGACCTGGGTGTCATGGTACATCAGTCATTGAAGGTTGGCATGCAGGTACAGCAGGCGGTTAAGAAAGCAAATGGCATGTTGGCCTTCATAGCGAGGGGATTTGAGTACAGGGGCAGGGAGGTGTTGCTACAATTGTACAGGGCCTTGGTGAGGCCACACCTGGAATATTGTGTACAGTTTTGGTCTCCTAACCTGAGGAAGGACATTCTTGCTATTGAGGGAGTGCAGCGAAGGTTCACCAGACTGATTCCTGGGATGGCGGGACTGACCTATCAAGAAAGACTGTATCAACTGGGCTTGTATTCACTGGAGTTCAGAAGAATGAGAGGGGACCTCATAGAAACGTTTAAAATTCTGACGGGGTTGGACAGGTTAGATGCAGGAAGAATGTTCCCAATGTTGGGGAAGTCCAGAACCAGGGGACACAGTCTAAGGATAAGGGGGAAGCCATTTATGACCGAGATGAGGAGGAATTTCTTCACCCAGAAAGTGGTGAACCTGTGGAATTCTCTACCACAGAAAGTTGTTGAGGCCAATTCACTAAATATATTCAAAAAGGAGTTAGATGAAGTCCTTACTACTAGGGGAATCAAGGGGTATGGTGAGAAAGCAGGAATGGGGTACTGAAGTTGCATGTTCAGCCATGAACTCATTGAATGGCGGTGCAGGCTAGAACGGCCGAATGGCATACTCCTGCACCTATTTTCTATGTTTCTATGCATTATGTACAATCCTTGCCTATTTGGTACATACATTGATCTGAACAAAGTAGTTTTCTTTCATACACTGCCTACTTTGTATGTTGATTCCCACGTGGGCTGGATGAAACTATACCCTCTGTTTTCCTAGATCGTAGATGGTAAGATAGAAATGATGATGATCATACAACATTCATTGCAGGAGCAGATGCAACTTATCCTTCGGGTATCCTCTCAACAGCTGTTTCTATGAACAGCAAGAAACCTACTTAAGTTTGCCATATGTCTTCACCTGTCAAATGATAATTTTGTTGACAAGGAAATAAATGTACACAAATATCAGTTAGAAAAACTGCAATGGAATAATTAAGACTCGGAAAAGTTTATCAAGAATGTATCCAATCGAACTGGACAAACAGATGTTCCTGGTTATTGTAGGGTTTTCTCTTTTATAGGGCTCGAAAGATCAAGAATCAATCGAGACCGACTCTAGAATGGTTTTCAACACTCTAAATAATGTTATTGACATTAAAACGGCAGCTTATCCAGATAACGGTATCATACAACCTTATTCTGGGGATAGGTCCTTGTTCAAGGAGAGTTGAGGGGATTCATTTTTCGTCGACATCTTCCTCGAATCCTGAAAGTTAACTGTAAGCTTCCATGTTTCATATCTTCCTTTTCCAAGTCCGTTGTTGTGCAGAATAGGCTTATGGTTTTTCTTTCGTTTCTCATGGTCAAGCAGTGCCGCTGTCTTATCTTTCCCTCTGTTATTCTCTGCTTACCTCTCGCTGTCCTTGAACGGTACAGCAAGTTTCTCAAGGCAGCTTTGAGCTGTAAACGGGCACATGATTCTTTTGGATTTTGGTTGAGTCAACATTTGCTGTTCATACTTTTAACCCATTATGCACTTTTACCAAGTATTAACCCTGCTAATTCAGGGTTTCAAGTTCATTTCTTTATCCATCCCACAGTTCCTGGGTGAACATCGCCCTGATAATTCCCACGCCATAGCTCTTACTTAGTCCTCCTTAAGAGCGGACACCAAAAGGAACCATATCAGAAAGCTCAAAATCCTTCAGTTCCCCCTTAAGTGAGCGAGACATTGAACACTCACTTTAAATCTGATCGCATTCTTGAAGCCGAATTTTGATCAACACCGATATATTAGTTAATCGAAGCCATTAGGTGTTCGAAAAAACTTGAGTCATCGTGATATTTACGCATAATTCGTTGACTAATACAAATGAAAAATAACAAGTTCAAATGCATTTTCCTAAATTTACTCTTAATTAGCCACACTATTCCCATTGAGGTTGCTTTAACCCTGTTGAATAGCAATTATCTTTTATTTTCCCAACAGTGGATAAGTTCTATACCCTAACCTTCATAATTCTATATTGATCCGGCTCAGGATGTAGCGTAAATATAATAACATAAGAAATAGGGGCAAGAGTAGGCCATCTGCCACACCTCCTCCCTCCCCCCCCCACCGCTATTCAATAAGAATAACTCCACTTCCCTGCCCTCTCCCCATAAACCTTGACTCCCTTATCTTTCAAAAGTCCATCTATCTTCACCTTAAATATATTCAATGACCTAGCCTCCACAGCTCTCTGGGGTAGAGAATTCCAAAGAACCTCAGAAGAAATTCCTCCTCATTTCCACATTAAATAGGCGACCCCTCATTCTGAGACTACGTCCCCTAGTTCTAGATTCCCCAACGAGAGGAAACATCCTCTCCGCATCTACCCTGTCAAGCCCCCTCAGAATCTTATATGCTTCAATAAGATCACCTCTTAGTCTTTTAAACTTCAACGAGAATAGGCCCAAACTGTTCAACCCTTCCCCATATGACAACCCCTTCATCTCAGGAATCAACCTCGTGAAACCTCTCTGAACTGCCCCCAATGCAAGCACATCCTTCCTTAAATAAGGAGACCAACTCTGTATGCAGTGCTCCAGGTGTGGTCTCACCAACGTCCTGTACAGTTGTAGCAGGACTTCCCTACTTTTATACTCCATCCCCTTTGCAATAAAGGCCATCATTCCATTTGCCCTCTTAACTACCTGCTGCACCTACATGTCAACTCCTTGAGTTTCATGCACAAGGGCCCCCAGCTCCCTCTGCACCGCAGCATTCCGCAATCTCTCACCATCTAAACAATATTTTTTTTTCCTATTTTAGTGGACAACCTCACACTTTCCCACATCCTACTCCACCTGCCAAAGCTTTGCCCACCCACCCACCCATCCACATCCCCCTGCAGCTTTTGTGCATCCTCCTCACAACTTCCCCCCGCCCCCACCTAACCCTGTATCATCAGCAAACTTGGCTGCACTACACTTGGTCCCCCTCCATCCAAGTAAACAGTTGAGGCCCAGCACTGATCCCTGTGGCACCCCACCAGTTAGTTTGCTAACCTCAAAATAACCCATCCATCCCAACTCTCCACCTTCCATTAGTTAGGCAATCTTCCATCCATGCCAATATAACACCCCAAACCCGTGAGCGCCCATCCTGAGCAGCAACCTCCTATGTGGCACCTTATCAAGTGCCCCCTGGAAATCCAAACACACAACATCCACTGGTTCCCCTCTACCCACCCGACTCGTCACATCCCCAAAGAACACCAGCAAACCTGCCAAATATAATTTCCCTTTCATAACACCATGCTGACTCTTCTTGACTGCATTATGATTATCTAAATGTCCTGCTATTACTTCCTTAATGATGGACTCCAGCATTTTCCCAATGACAGATGTTAAGCCATCTGGTCTATAGTTTCCTGCTTTCTGTCTCCCTCCTTTCTTAAATAGGGATGTTACATTTGCGGTTTTCCAATCCGCTGGGACCTCTCCAGAATCCAGGGAATGTTGGTAGATTACAACCAATGCATGCACTATCTCTGCAGCCACTTCTTTTAAGCCCTAGGATGCAGGCCATCAGGTCCAGGAAATTTGTCTACCTTTAGTCCCATTAGTTTGGCTAGTACATTTTCTCTAGTGATAGTAATTGTTTTAAGATCCCCCTCCCAATAGCCCCATAATCATCAATTTTTGGGATGCTTTTAATGTCTTCTACCGTGAAGTCCGATACAAAATATTTATTCAAAGTGTCTGCCATTTCCCTGTTTCCCATTATTAATTCTCCAGTCTCATCCTCCAAGGGGCTAATCTTTACTTTAGCTACTCTCTTCCTTTTTATATACCTGTAGAAGCTCTTACTATCTGTTTTTATATTTCTTACTAGTTTACTCTCATAAATATTTTCTCTCTATCATTTTTTTAGTCGTCCTTTGCTGTAATAATCAGTAAGATTATAATGTGACTCATCAAAAGACCAACAAAAACTTTTAACCATGTCCCATCTATCGGTAGAGTGTAATCTCTCTGATGGTGCAATTCATTCAGTCGCGAGAAATTATGCACATATCATTGCTAATCAGAATGAGGTGTGTGTCTTTCCTTGCTAATAATGTATGCAAATCCAGTGAGAGGGGCTGAATAGGTGCATCAACATTAGGGGTTTGGTCCTGAGGGTTGATGGGATCCTTACTATACAGTATGGTCTTGCTTCTGTAAATTGGTATGGGGTAATGACAATCTCCCTGATTACTTCCATGTGGTGGGGTTTGAAGCAAAGGTTTGGGATCAGGACCGGGCAATTGACATCGGTATATATCTTACCAGTGGTTACTGCACAGTGTTGTCCTTCCGTGGGGCAGGTGACCATAACCAATTCCCGTCACCATTTTATCCACATTACTGGGCATAACACAGCTGACTCAAACCAGTTTCCAGAGGGCTTCTCCTGGTATTGATCACCTTTTGACAGCCCACAAATAGCTGAGTAACCTCAAACACATCACACCAACATACATATCCATGCTCGGTTACTGAGCAGCAATCAATCTTTGGTGATGTCCAGTGCCATTCGCACCTCTTCAGATAATGAAGCAGTCCATACCCGCATGCAGCAAGACCTGGAGGACATTGAGGCTTGGGCTTGATAAGTGGCAAGTAACATTCACACCAGGCAATAACTATCTCCAACAAGCGAGAGTCTAACCACCGCTCCTTGACATTCAACGGCATTACCATCGCTGAATCCCCCATCATCAACACCCTGGGGGTCACCATTGACCAGAAACTTAATTGGAAAAGCCACATAAATACTGTGGCAACAAGAGCAGGTCAGAGGCTGGGTATTTTGCAGTGCCTCACCTCCTGACTCCCCAAAGCCTTTCCACCATCTACAAGGCACAAGTCAGGAGTGTGATGGAATACTCTCCACTTGCCTGGATGAGTGCAGCTCCAACAACACTCAAGAACCTCAACACCATCCAGGACAAAGCAGCCTGCTTGATTGGCACTCCGTCCACCATCTTAAACATTCACTCCCTCCACCACCATTGCACAGTGTGTACCATGTACAAGATTCACTGCAGCAACTCAACAAGGCTTCTTCAGCAACACCTCACAAATCCGTGACCTCTACCACCTAGAAGGACAAGGGCAGCAGGTGCATGGTACATCACCACCTCCAAGTTCCCCTCCAAGCCACACACCATCCTGACTTGGAAGTATATCGCTGTACCTTCATCGTCGCCAGATCAAAATCCTAAAGCTCCCTCCCTAACAGCACTGTGTGAGTACCTTCACCACAAGCACTGCATTGGTTCAAGAAGGCAGCACACTCAAGGGAAATTAGGGATAGGAAATAAATGCTGGCCTTGCCAGCAATACCCACATCCCACGAATGAATAAAAAAAGGTAATTATATTCCAGTAATCATGTCATGTTTGTTCTCAATTTATTAAATGTCCTTTTCAAGGACCCCTCCTGAACTTACCCTAGCCAACTTTGTCAATACAGAGGTGGTCATGTTCAGCCTGATGAGGATAGGATGAAGGAAATGTACGTTAAATCCTTCACAGGGCAGCCTCTATTCGCACACCTATCATTTTTACCACGTGGCAAACCCTAGGTTCCTTACGGTGGGCACAAGAGACATTTTGCACTGTCCTTTCTATCCCCTTCCAATACCACCTCTTAAGAATCTCATCCCTTGACAGATCTGGGATAATTCCCCCAGAGACACTCTGCAGGAGGTCACGAAAGATCCGGAGTGCATGGGACACAAACAGTAAAATTGGCGGTAGCTGACAATTTCTGATTCTTTTAGTATTATCTCATTCATTTTATTTTGTATCTCATTGAAAATGTTAGTAATCTCATGCATATTATATTCCGTAAATCATTTTCCCTTTGCTAGCCCACAAATCGCTTGTAACACCGGACTCGCATTATCGTCGGAATTGCCGTTCTCAAAATGTCAGTTCCAGACTGTCATCTTCACACGAAAAAACCCTGTCACAACTGTAAAGTCCTAACTCTACAGCATGAAACCACACGAGGCACATTCAGGGGACAAGGTCACTCTGTGACCTTCTCTTTATTCACAGCACTCCAAAGACGATGACCCTGCATGGGACCTCCATTTTTATACCTGTGTGATCAGGTAAAGAGTGTTTCCCACAAGTTCACCCCTTGTGGTCAAGGTGTGCATCTAGGTTGAGAGTATACAGTAATACAGTGGTGTTACATTGTGGTGACATACATGACATCACCTCCCCCCCAAAGTCTTATTGGGATCATAGGTTTAGTCTTTCAGGTGGTCTATGCTCCCTCGTGGAGCGCCGCAGTTGGGGCTCTGGTTGTTGGACACTGACATGAGTGTCTGTCACCTGTGGTGATTCCGGCCTGTCCGGGCTGACTGCAGGAACTGTGCATTCTTCTTATTGCTCTTGTTGCTCGTTAACTGGCGGTGTTGTGAGCGCCATCTCATGGTCTTCTTCAGGTTCCTCCATGTCGATGCTGAAACTTTCTTTTACTTGGTCCAGATGCTTACGGCATATCTGACCATTGTTGAGTTTTATCACGATGACCCTATTCCCCTCCTTGTCAATTACAGTGCCCGCAAGCCATTTGGTCCCCATGGCGTGATTGAGGACGAATACAGGATCATTTATTTCTATACATCTCCCCCTCGAATTACAGTCATGGTACTCGTTTTGTGACTTGCACTTGCCCTCATCTATGTCGGTCAGGACTGGGTGAATGAGGGACAACCGAGTTTTGAGTGTCCATTTCATTAGTAGCTCTGCGGGCGGGACCCCCGTGAGCGAGTGCGGTCGGGATCTATAGGCCAGCAGGAGATGCGATAGGCGGCATTGTAGGGAGGGTCCTTGAATCCTGAACATACCTTGCTTAATGATTTGGACTGCACGTTCCGCCTAGCCATTGGAGGCTGGCTGGAACGGCGCAGTCCTGATGTGGTTGATGCCATTGCCCGACATAAACACTTGGAATTCGTAGCTTGTGAAACATGGGCCATTATCACTAACCAGGATGTCCAGCAAGCCTTGGGTTGCAAAGATCACACGTTGGTTTTCCACGGTGGTGGATGACATGCATGAATTCAGAATGATGCACTCGATCCATTTTGAGTACGCATCTACCACAATAAGGAACATCTTACCCATGAATGGGCCCGCATAGTCAACATGAATGCGTGACCATGGCCTGGTGGGCCAGGGCCATGGGCTGAGCGGTGCCTCCCTGGGGGCATTTCCCAGCTGGGCACACGTCGTGCACCTGCGAACAGAGTGTTCCAGGTCTGAATCAATTCCAGGCCACCAAATGTGTAACCGAGCAATGGCCTTCATCAGCACAATGCCTTGGTGCCCCATAGTAGACAGTCGGCTTGGATGGAGAGCTCATCCATCCTTCTGTGGAATGGTCTGACCTCCTCAGGGCATGCTCCATGTGCGGGCGCCCAATCCCCAGTCAGGACACATTTCTTAATCAGGGATAGGAGGGGATCTCTGTTTGTCCAGATTTTGATCTGGCGGGCTGTGATGGGGGAGCCTGTGCTGTCAAATGCATAGACAGCCATGACCATCTTGGCGCTTTGCTCCGCTGCCCCCTCAGTGGTGGCCAGTGGAAGCCTGCTGAGCGCATCAGCGCAATTTTCAGTGCCAGGCCGGTGTTGGATGGAGTAGTCAAAAGCAGCCAGCGTGAGAGCCCATCGCTGTATGCGAGCTGATGCGTTGGCATTGATAGCCTTGCTGTCTGACAACAGGGATGTTAATGGCTTGTGGTCCGTCTCTAATTCAAACTTCCGAACAAAGAGGTACTGATGCATTTTTTTTACACCATAGACACATGCAAGCGCTTCCTTCTCAACCATCCCATATCCCCTCTCTGCTTGAGAGCGCGACCTGGAGGCATAAGCCACAGGTTGTAGTTGACCCTCAGCATTGCCCTGCTGCAACACGCACCCAACCCCATAGGACGATGCATCAATGTCAGAACCAATTTTTTACAGGGGTCGTACAGAGTCAACAACTTGTTTGAACAAAGTAGGTTTCGCGCCCAATCAAAAGCCCGTTCCTGACAGTCCCCCCAAAACCAATCGCAACCTTACGCACGTGTAGCAGCTCCAACAACATGCTCAAGTTTGGCAGAAAGTTCCCGAAATAGTTCAACAGTCCCAGGAATGAACACAACTCCGATGTGTTGCAGGGATCTGGGTGCTCGTCGAATCGCCTCTGTTTTGGATTCGGTGGGCCGAATCCCATCTGCAGCAACCCTCCTGTCCAGAAACTCAACCTCAGGAACTAAGAACACACATTTGGACTTCTTGAGTCACAGGCCTACCCGTACCAGTCGGCGTAGCACCTCCTCCAGGTGGTGGAGGTGTTCCTCGGTGTCTCAACCCACGATGAGCATGTCATCCTGGAATACGATCATTCCAGAAATGGATTTAAGCAGGCTTTCCATGTTTCATTGAAAAATCGCGGCCGCTGATCGAATGTCAAACGGGCACCTGTTTTAAACGAACAGTCCCTTATGCGTGGTGATGGTGGTCAGTAGTTTAGATTCGTCGGCCAGTTCCTGGGTTATATAGGCTGAAGTGAGGTCCAACTTGGTGAACAGCTTGCCGCCTGCCAGTGTGGAGAAGAGGTCCTCCGCTCTCGGGAGCGGGTATTGATCATGTAGGGACACCCAATTGATGGTGGCCTTGTAGTCACCACAGATCCTGACAGAGCCATCCGCTTTTAGGACGGGAACAATGGGGCTCGCCTAGTCACTGAATTCAACAGGCGAGATGATGTCCTCTCTCAACAGCTGGTCCAATTCGCTCTCGATCTTTTCCCGCATCACATACGGCACCGCTCTGGCTTTGTGGTGCACTGGCCTGGCGTCTGGGATGATGTGCATCACTACTTTAGTGCCTTTGAAAGTCCCGACCCCAGGTTGGAATAGTGAATCAAATTGTTGTTGGACTTGTGAGCACGAACTTTGCTCCACACATGACATTGCATGAACATCCCCCCATTTCCAGTTCATCTTGGCTAACCAGCTCCTCCCCAATAGTGCGGGACCATTGCCCGGGACAATCCAGAGCGGCAGCCGATTCACTAACCCGTTGTGTGTGACAGCCAACATTGCACTGCCTAGCACCGGAATGATTTCTTTACTGTAAGTCCATAATTGTGTCTCAATACGTGCTAATTTGAGTCTACTGGCTTTAAGTGGCCATAGCTTCTCAAATTGCTGAACGCCCATGAGTGACTGGCTGGCCCCATTGTCCAGCTCCATGTGTACAGGAATACCGTTTAATAAAACCCTCATCATCATTGGTGGCGTTCTGGTGTATGAACTGCGAATATTCGCCACATGGACCCGCTGAACCTCGGCGTCCATCGATTTGCCCCAAAAGTCATCCTGCCTCAAAGAACCCTCTTCTGGTCCATCCGCCTCATATATTAGTCTGGTTGCAGACTTCCTGCACATTCGAGCTACGTGGCCACTGAGATTGCAGTTCCTGCAGACAAACTGTTGAAATCTGCAAGATCTAGCTGAGTGTTTTCCTCCACACCTCCAGCACGAGTTAAAGTTTCCATTGTTGGGAACAAAGGGACTATAGCCAGGCATTCCACGCTGACTGTCCCTTTGACTGCTTTTAAGTACCCTATTAATGGGTGTCAATGACCCCATCCCAGGCCGCATTGTCCACTGTGATGGCATGAATGTCCATTCAGCCTGCCATTGCCTCTGTTGAAGTCCTACTCTGGGGCCTATTGCTGCCTGGGGTGTCTCGAACTGCCCCTGCCTGCCTGCGGGGCTCTGAGTTGCAGTGATGATGTTGACTCCCTGATCCATCACCGCGTTGGTGGCAGAATTGCGCATGTATATTATTTTCGTCTCTTCCTCCCTCGCCATGAAAGTTTGAGCCATCAACACCGCGCTTCCAAGGTCAAATCCTTGGTCTCAATTAATTTGCAGAAAATTCCCGCATGACCTATGCCCTCGATAAAGAAGTCCCATAGCATCTCCTCCCTGCAGGCATCTGTGAACTTACAGAGGCTGGCCAAATGCCGGAGGTCCGCTTTGAAGTCTGGTATGCACTGTCCTGAGTGGGTAAATGCATGACAGATGAAGTATAATGTGGATAAATGTGAGGTTATCCACTTTGGTGGTAAAAACAGAGAGACAGACTATTATCTGAATGGTGACAGATTAGAAAAAGGGGAGGTGCAACGAGACCTGGGTGTCATGGTACATCAGTCATTGAAGGTTGGCATGCAGGTACAGCAGGCGGTTAAGAAAGCAAATGGCATGTTGGCCTTCATAGCGAGGGAATTTGAGTACAGGGGCAGGGAGGTGTTGCTACAGATGTACAGGGCCTTGGTGAGGCCACACCTGGAGTATTGTGTACAGTTGGTCTCCTAACTTGAGGAAGGACATTCTTGCTATTGAGGGAGTGCAGCGAAGGTTCACCAGACTGATTCCCGGGATGGCGGGACTGACATATCAAGAAAGACTGGGCTTGTATTCACTGGAGTTCATAAGAATGAGAGGGGATCTCATAGAATTTTAAACATTTCTGACAGGTTTAGACAGGTTAGATGCAGGAAGAATGTTCCCAATGTTGGGGAAGTCCAGAACCAGGGGTCACAGTCTAAGGATAAGGGGTAAGCCATTTAGGACCGAGATGAGGAGAAACTTCTTCACCCAGAGAGTGGTGAACCTGTGGAATTCTCTACCACAGAAAGTTGTTGAGGCCAATTCACTAAATATATTCAAAAATGAGTTAGATGTAGTCCTTACTACTAGGGGGATCAAGGGGTATGGCGAGAAAGCAGGAATGGGGTACTGAAGTTCAGCCATGAGCTCATTGAATGGCGGTGCAGGCTCGAAGGGCCGAATGGCCTACTCCTGCCCATGAGAATTTTCTATTTTCTATTTTCTATGTTTCCATGTCCTTCACGGCGTCGGTGGGTGTAGAATCTGTGTTGGGCCATGTGTATGCTACTCGCCGGTTTGAGGTGCTCCCCGATCAATTTGCTAAGTTCTTCAAAGGTTTTGTCCGCTGGCTTTTCGGGTGTAGTAAGTCCTTCATGAACGTGTAAGTCTTTGGTCCCCAGCTGGTCAAAAGATGAGCCCTTCGCTTGTCGGCCGCTGCATCCCCTAGCCATTCTTTCGTAATGAAGCTTTGCTGAAGCCTCTCGACAAAATCGCCCCAATCTTCCCCAACACAGTACCGTTCCTCTGTGCTACCGGTGGCCATTCTCGTAGCCGTGAATTCCCGTTTCTCATCGCCAATGTAAAGTCCTTACTCTATAGCATGAAATCACATGAGACACATTCTGGGGACAAGGTCACTCTGTGACCTTCTCTTTATTCACAGCACTCCAAAGACGATGACACTGCATGGGACCTCCCTGTGTGATCAGGTAAGGAGTTCACCTCTTGTGGTCAAGGTGTGCATCTAGGTTGAGAGCATACAGTAATACAGTGTTGTTACATTGTGGTTACATACATGACAACAACTCCTACTATTCCCTCCACATTTCTCATCAGCCGGACTGACCTACACACCCGCTTGTTGGCCATCTTTCTTGGCCTATTATGGGATCTTCATTTTCTTGCGATAACTTCTCAGCATAATAGCCTGGAAATTCCGGCCTCCCCGGGTCCGTATGAATTTTCTGGAAGACATCGGAAAAAACGGTTTTCAGTGCACAATGCGCATGCGCTGAAAACCAGCTTTTCCAATCTGTGAAACTGGAGCTTGATAGATCCTCCGTATCTCGGGAGTGAGGTAATTTGCTTTGGCAAGATTGTGGTATTTGCCCAGCAAATGTCCTCAAAATTCTTGCGCCTGATAAAAGCAGGCGCATAGCTTACTCTTACAGGCGTAAGAGTTTAAAAACATACAAAAATATTAAATTTAAAAAACACATTTTATTTTTTTTAAACCCTGCCCACTACTTTACATTTATTTTTAACCATAATTAAAAAAAACTTTTTAAAAACTCGGAATTTTTTTTCTATAAGATATTTATTAACTTCAATTTTAGTTATGTGAGATTTATTTTTTATGATGTTTTTAGTGTGTTTGCTATTAACGAGGAAAAAAAACAATGAGATTTCGTAGATACGGAGTTCCCATTGCGATTAATGGGAAAGCTGTGGAATACAGTACCTGATTGGCTGAGCAGTCACACGTGACTGCATCTTCTGCGTGGGAACCTGGAGGATGGGAGCGCACCTCGCAGCGTGGGAAGAGAAGGCCTCCCTAACGGAATCTCATGCTCCTCCCGGACCACCAGATACTTTCGTAGAAATGTTTCAGGTCGGAGGCAATTGCCCGGAGGAAGCCTCCGCAATTTCAGCCCCAATATGGTTGTATCAAAAAATAGACTGCACTTATATTAAACGAGTAGGCATTATTAGGATTAGCCAGGCTGAAAAATTAAACACTACAAATACATGTATATACTGCACATCATTAATTAAAGTCCCCAGAATTGGGTGGCAGTCAGTCCAATTGCACGTCCTAGGAACACAATTGGGCGTTGTATTGTTCCCTCAGTCGGCAAGTTTCCCTTGGTCTTTGTTGGTCGGTCTCACTTTTACCGTTGCTATTAGAGGGCCCAGCTCCCAATGTTATTTTTCATTAGGGTTGTGTCAATTGTATTTCTCTTGTTTGCTAACATGGTAAACACTGGCATCAGCTTGTTTGATGTTAAATATATGTAAGGTCAGGGTCCAGGGGCCCATATGCACCCGGTGTCAGTATTTATTCCCCTCCCTTTCCTCGGGAATTGTCCCATACCCAGCCTTGTCTGGCAAGCACGGTTGAGCCTCAGGTTGGCGAACAGGGAACTTTCTCTCAACACAAACAGTAAAATAAGCAAACACTAGTGTCTCATCGTAAGCTGATTTAATCCATTGTTCTTCAATAATTGTTTAATTTTCTTTCCTCTAGTACATATTCCAACCTGTCATTAAGGTCACAGGTTAGAGCTCTGTGTACTCTCTTTATAAAAGACAGGACATGTTCCAACATAAGTTCAAGAAAATAAATTGCAGTCTTTAAAATTCAGCATAATTCTAGAGAGTAAGAAACCTTATATTTTCGTCATCTACGTCCAAATATTATATTAAATGTGCTGCCTGGAATATTGCCTCCCCAATTTGTCAAGTAAATGATGCAAACCATAATGTGCTGTACACTAACTTAGTATCTTTAGCATCTTGTATTTGTCAATGACTGTGTGTGATGTTACTTGGAGAAGACTTACTGTTATTATAAAGATGATTAGTGTTACTCCAGCAGCTAAAGTTTTGCATTAAATGCTGAGCTTATAGAAGAATAACTAAAATTTAAACTTCTGTAGCAAAAATTGAAGTAATAGACAATAGTAAAATATACTGTGTCATTTTATGTTTTAATTTTTCACAATCAGTTTTACAAAGTAGTTCAGGATCTACAGGAGTTGAGGTAGACGATCAGCCATGATCTTTTTGAATGGCGGAACAGGCTTGAGGGGCCAAATGGCCTACTCCTGCTCCTGCTCCTATTTCTTATGTTCTTAAGAACTTTCCATTGTCACAGGAATGATATTGGAGGAGTGTTGGAGTTGCTTGTTTTGCCCTGTTGTATTACTCCTGATAGCCATGATGATAATTCTAACAAATCGGTTAATTTGTACAAGCAGGTGAGAAAATAAATATTCAGTAACTGACAAGGCAAGTTATTGCTTTAAATAACTTTTTAAATAAGTAACAGGCAGAAATAATAATATCCATAAAATAATATATTTTTTTATTCATTCAAGGGATGAGGACATCGCTGGAGGGCCAGTATTTATTGTCCATCCCTAATTGACCTCGAGAAAGTCGTGGTGATCTGCCTTTTTAAATACAACTGAGTGGCTTGCTGGGCCATTTCAGAGGGCAGTTAAGAGTTAACCACATTGCTGTGGGTCTGGAGTCACATATAAGTCAGACTGGGTAAAGATGGAAAATTTCCTTCCCTAAAGGACATTAGTGAACCAGATGGGTTTTTACAACAATCCAGTAGTTTCATGGTCACCATTACTGATACTAGCTTTTTATTCCAGATTTTTATTTAATTAACTGAATTTAAATTCCCCAGCTGCCCGTGGTGGGATTTGAACTCATGTCTTCGGATTGTTATTCTAGGCATCTGGATTACTAGTCCAGTAATATGACCACTATGCTACCATATCCCTGCAAGCAGTCCCTTCAAAACATTTAATTTTAAAAGTTTCTGAAAACAAAAATTTCCACATGATACTTTAAACTAAATGTGCTGTCAAGAATTCACTGTACTGTAGGATCTGTGCATAATGATACAATAAGAATAAATCACCATCCCAAATTTAAAGAAAATGGGCGGCTTAATTTCCATGGGGGTTATCCTGCTCATATTCCAAAACTTGCTTTATGCCATTTTCACAGGGTATCGGCAGCTCTTCAGTCAGAGTTATGACAGATGAGCAGGGAAACACCATGTGGTCCGTCTCTTCCAGTTGTTTTTTGCATTGTAGGCCAGAGAATATAGAATGTGATATGATACACTGTGCCTCTTACGCATCAGCTGTGTCATTTGCATATTTTTTTAAGTCGAGCTGAACACAGTCCCTATCCCTTAACACTCAGCCTGTAAGATCCTCATAACTCTGCCCTCGAGCACTATTCCTCTCCAGGGTTTTAAATTGTCTGACACTCATAAAAAATAACAAAACCAATTTCTTAGCAGCATTTTGTCTCAGTGGGAAAATGTCAATCACTGCTACCCTGTCTCTGACACTCTAGGCATGAATTTTAATAATCAGGGATATACAAGGCACACAGTAAAAACCTGATGAGATCACATTACCATGACAGGATGGAACTGTGATCAAAAGCAATTTCTGTTTTGAAAGGTTTTCCTGATTTTGCACCATGTCACGATGACAACTGAGTTTGTCTTTTAAAGTATAATGAACAGCAGATACTATTTTGCTTACTGTTTTCTGGGAAATAAACTTGTATTATGGAGTCCACCAGTATCTTTTATTTTGAAAATACTGTGCCATCCAAAGATTCCTTCAAAGATTAAGTTGATTGACATTGCAGTCCACTGCCAGGACATAATCTTTGATCCTGGAGGGAGTGTTACATCCCATGCTGACTGAGATTGCTACTCATTCAGTTGCAAGTTTCCGTCAATCACTGCATAAAGTTAGCAGGCACAAACCTTCTTAACCGTTTCTACAAAAAATCTACAAAATTACCCGAGGCAAAAGAATTCTTCATAAAGATTGAACACTACTGATCTACAATAACTACACTGTGTAACTCATTCAATACAATGTTTAAATCAAACAATTATATGGCAAGCAGAACGGACTACTAGTGCAGTTTTGCATTGCTACAAAACCATTGCAGGTGGCACAAGAATTGCAGTAGAACTCCAGCCTAATCAGTGTCAGCTCAGTATTGTGTATAAGACCACCCCAATGAGAATCTCACAGTACTTTAAAACTAAGTTCAGAGAACCTGGGCTGCCCATTGACCATCATTGGGTTTCTAATGACCCCAATGTATCACAGGTACTGTCTTCTAACATCAGAGGTTTTACCAAAGCCAGGCAATGATGAGCAGAGCTCTGCACATGGTTTAAATATGCATACATAGAGCTGTGCTCTCCCACCAGCTCAGGATTTTTCAGCAGCTGCTACAGCTGGAAACTAAAAGAAACTTTTTATTAATGCACTTTCCAAAAACCCTCCTGTATTGCCAGGAGAAGCAAGAGTGCTCCCTGACTCCAGTCATAGTGATTAACCCCACTCCTCTACAATCCCCATTGCCCACTCCAAGCCACCTTTGGACCGGTGCTCAACTGCGCAAGCTTCCTAAGGAGACACAACAGGTTCGTGTGTAAAATGTTGATGAGGTCTAAGGCCAAATCTTAGGCTCCTTGATTGGCCCCTATGCAGCATCGTATTTGGGTCTGAAAATGGCCGCTTTTCTACCCCAGACAGTTCTGGGGGTGCGAGGGTCATGATGCTGTTGAAGGTTTCAGAGATGAGAGGGGCAAGGCCTTGAAGGGATTTAGATACAAGGATGAGAATTTTAAATTTCAAACATTGAAGAACTGAAAGCCAATGTAGGTCACTGAAAAAAAGATGGTTGAGCTGGACTTTGTGCCTGTTGGGGTGTGGGCAGCAGCTTATGATGAATTTAATTTTAAAAGATGAAGTATTTGGAAATGGAGGTAGAGAAAAGCAGGCTGGCTGGGTAAGAGCATTAGAATAGTCGAATCTGGAGGTGACAAAGAAACTGCAGGACCTCACTCATCTCAAAGTACTTCACATGACTTTCCTGTTTTCACATTTTTGTCACACCTTAAATTCCCATGTCCACATTTATTATGGATTTTGACAATGTAAAATCATTGCTTTGATGCTACAATCTGCACTCTGGGTTGTGTAATCTGGCCACAAAGTTCCCACAATTCTCTCAAACTGTTTTCTGAGCATTTTCTCTCCTGCCATTTTTTCTGAAGTGGGGTGAGAGAGTTCATGTTAATGTTTAATTTTCAAAAGTTAAATTTTGAAGGCTACGAATTATCTCTAGCTGCTTTTTTAACTATGAGAAATGGTTGACGCCAATGGTTTATATCTGTGAGAAAAGATTCTAACTTTAACAACTGTAAGAAATAGTGTTTCCTTTATCATTCTGATTTGATTTTTTAAGGTTCAATTTTGAATGCAAGCAAATTCTCGATGATAAAATGGCTTGCATTTATATAGCGCCTTTCATGACCACCAGACATCCCAAAACGCTTTACAGGCAATGAAGTACTTTTTGAAGTGTGGTCAATGTTGTAATGTGACAATTTGCATACAGCAAACTCCCGCAAACAGCAATGTGATAATGACCAGATAATCTGTTTTTTATAGTGATGTTGGTTAAGCGATAAATATTGACCAGGACACCAGGGTTAACTCCTCTGAGCATCTTCGAAATAGTGCTGCAGGATCTAAAGGCCCTGAAATTCTAGTCGGAGGATTCTTTCGGACGATCGCCTCCGACCGGAGAATTTTTACAAAAGTACCTGGTGGTCCCAGAGGAGCCTGCAATTCCAGTGGGGAGCCCTTCTCTTCCCGCGCTGCGAAACGCGTTCCAGTCCTCTAGGTTCGGACGCAGAAAAAGCAGTCACGTGTGACTGCACAACCAATCAGCAAAAGTCGGTCAGGCAGAGTCAGCATGGATTTATGAAGGGGAAGTCATGTTTGACAAACTTGCTGGAGTTCTTTGAGGATCTAACGAACAGGGTGGATAAAGGGGTACCAGTGGATGTGGTGTATTTGGACTTCCAAAAGGCATTTGACAAGGTGCCACATAAAAGGTTACTGCATAAGATAAAAGTTCATGGGGTTGGGGGTAATATATTAGCATGGATAAAAGATTGGCTAACTAACAGAGAACAGAGAACAGAGAGTCGGAATAAATGGTTCATTCTCTGGTTGGCAACCAGTAACTAGTGGGGTGCCGCAGGGATCAGTGTAATTTACAATCTATATTAACGAATTGGAAGAAGGGACTGAGTGTAACGTAGCCAAGTTTGCTGATGATACAAAGATGGGAGGAAAAGCAATGTGTGAGGAGGACACAAAAAATCTGCAAAAGGACATAGACAGGCTAAGTGAGTGGGCAAAAATTTGGCAGATGGAGTATAATGCTGGAAAGTGTGAGATCATGTACTTTGGCAGAAAAAAATCAAAGAGCAAGTTATTATTTAAATGGAGAAAGGTTGCAAAGTGCCACAGTACAGCGGGACCTGGGGGTACTTGTGCATGAAACACAAAAGGATAGTATGCAGGTACAGCAAGTGATCAGGAAGGCCAATGGTATCTTGGCCTTTATTGCAAAGGGGATGGAGTATAAAAGCAGGGAAGCCTTGTTGCAGCTATATAAGGTATTGATGAGGCCACTCCTGGAATACTGTGTGCAGTTTTGGTTTCCATATTTACGAAAGGATATACTTGCTTTGGAGGCAGTTCAAAGAAGGTTCACTAGGTTGATTCCGGGAATGAGGGGGTTGACTTATGAGGAAAGGTTGAGCCTCTACTCATTGGAATTCAGAAGAATGAGAGGTGATCTTATCGAAACGTATAAGATTATGAGGGAGTTTGACAAGGTGGATTCAGAGAGGATGTTTCCACTGATGTAGGAGACTAGAACCAGAGAGCATGATCTTAGAATAAGGGACCACCCATTTAAAAGAGAGATGAGGAGAAATTTCTTCTCTCAGAGGGTTGTAAATCTGTGGAATTCGCTGCCTCTGAGAGCTGTGGAAGCTGGGACATAGAATACATTTAAGACAGAAATAGACAGTTTCTTAAACGATAAGGGGATAAGAAGTTATGGGGAGCGGACGGGAAGTGGAGCTGAGTCCATGATCAGATCAGCCATGATCGTATTGAATGGCGGAGCAGGCTCGAGGGGCCGTATGGCCTACTCCTGTTCCTATTTCTTATATGTTTTCCACAGCATTCTCATTAATAGTAATTAGAACTCTGCATCTACGAGTTCTCATCGACCAAAATTTCAGGGCCAGAGACTTCTTTCAAATGAATGCCTCCGACTGGAGAATTTTTATGAATTTACCTGGTGGTCTCAGAGGCGCCTGCGATTCCGGTGGGGAGGCCTTCTCTTCCTACACTGCGAAGCGCGCTCTTGTCCTCAATGTTCAGACTGCACAACCAATCAGGTACAGTATTCCACAGCATTCTCATTAATAGCAATAAGAACTCCGTATCCGAGTTCTCATTACTATTGATGAAAAAAAACACACTAAATACTATCATAAAAAATAAAAAACACACCTCACATAATAAAAATTAATTGAAATTAAAGTTAATAAATGTCTTGGAGAATTAAAAAAATCAGAATTTTTTAAAGTTTTTTAAAATTATGGTTTAAAATAAACTTACCATAGTGGGCAGGGTTTTTAACAATCAAATGTGTTTTTTCAATTTTATTTTATGATGTTTTTGCTTGTTTTAAAACTCTTACGCCTGTAAAAGTAGGCTATGTGCCTGCTTTTATCAGGCGCAAGAGTTTGAAAGACATTTTCTGGGCAAGATATGGGTAAATACCGCAATCTTGCCCTTGCAAATGTCCTTGCTCCTGAGATACTGAGGATCTGTCAAGTTGGAGCTTGACAGATCAGAAAAGAGTTTTCAGCGACTGAAAACCGGCTTTTACGATGCCTTCCCGGTCCGTACACACTCCGTACGGACCTGGGGAGGCCGGGATTTCTGGGCCTTTATGTCCACCTGAGACAGCAGACGGTGGAGGGGGGACTCCTGAGGTGCGATCCGAAAGACAGCACCTCCGATAGTCCAGCACTCTCTCCGCACTGGAGATGTTTGTAAGTGCTTAAGTCTCTGGAGTAGGACTTGACTCAACGAACCTCTGACTCAGAGGCGAGGGTGCTTCCCACTGAGGAGGGTGGGGTTGAGAAAGGGAAAGCTCCCCAGCCAGCAGCTCCAGGACGGAACCCGAACTGCGTCTCCCCACAGCAACGCGACCGCGCGCAGCCGGCGCTCGCTCCCGCGCTGGCCTGCCTGACGTGCGCGGCCCCGCCTCCGGGCGGTTGAAAAGCTCACGTGATGCGTTATCCCGTCACACGGCGCGGCGGGACGATGGCGGCCGCTTCGGTTTTTCATCGGCTGCGGACCGGTTCCAAACTGGGGCCGCAGTACGACCAGGAGGGCAACGTCATCGAGGTAAGGCCACGGGGAGGGAAGCGGGCGTCACTGGTCCTCTTTCCTGGGGCAAAAGTCTCTTCAGCAAGCAGGAGCTTGGAGCCCGGAATAGTCGCCCGCACCCCGGGAATGGGTGTTTTTCGTGTCTGAAGTACATTCGCCATTTCTGTTCTTTATATGGGCTGCCCAGTTTGAGATTGTCAGCCCAAAGAGGAAGGACCAAGGTTACTCGCAGAGCGTAGGAGACTTGCTGTCGCTTCGCACGTTTTAGCTGAGTGAGGAGAGGAGCTTGTGCAGCCGGTCGATCAGCTGGCTGAAGCAGCGCTGTGCTGGACTAATTGTCACAGCACATCTGGCGCTGCTGTGCACGGGTCGGGCCAGCAAACCGCTTTTGCTCACGTTAAAGCAGAACCGTATAAACTAAAGCGGTCGCAAAGCTACTGCCGCTTGCCGGCGCTCTTCCGATAGCCTGTTTTTTAAATCTTTCTTTGCTTCAAATATTCATTGGCTCTGCCTCAGCCACTCACTGGCAAAGCATTCCATGCGTCACTCCTGCTCTCTTGCTCTCGTGACATTTTTTTTAATTGATTAGTATTTGTCACCGACTCGCCAAACAGTGGAAATAGTCTTTTTGTTTTATCCGGACCCCTCATAATATAAACCACCTATCAAATCACTTGTTTTCTTTACTCCAAAGGAAATATTCCCCTATCTCTGGTCTCTCTCCATAGCTATCATTTCCATCACGGGTATCATCCTGTGCTGTATGTTCTCTGTCAGCCGGTTGCACTATCGCACTTGGCTCCTTGATCGCGATCACTGACGCAGTGGTAAGTTAGAACAGCCCAAGCACCCACACTACAACCATCAGTCTGCCAAATGAAAGATTTCAATTCCTGGTTGGGGGAAGGCCAGGGTTCCTTGAAATCATTTTGTGATTCTTACTAAAATTAAAATACATCTTTTTTAGGTGTCAGCCACAAGTAAAACAGTTATATCCAAAATATATTTCCAACGTTTTATTAAGTGAACCAATAAAGTATTTCTAGCACTCTCTTGTTCAGAAGATCATCGTTTAATTTTATTCCATTACCCAATTGTGCCAATAGTAACAGTCATTCCTATCCATCCTAGTTTCATAGGATGCACAATAATTTAAAAGGCCTCTGGTTCCTTGGTACAAGTATTGTCCAGTGCACCTAATGCTGGGCCAACTTTCATCTATGTATATGTTTGTTCCATACCTGACTTGATTTTAATATGTGGTTTGTGTCCTTCAGGTATGCGCTCCACTCTGGTTTGAAGGTAGCTTGCAACTGCCACAATAGCTTTTATATTTGCATTCTGGCAGTTTTTTTTCTCCTAGTGACTGCATTTTTCTATCTCCCACTCCTACTGTATTTCTACATGCTACTGTTATGCTTTTTAATGCTACACCCAGTTTCTTAAAATAAATTGCACACCTCTAAGCTCCCATGACTCCTTTTCCCAATTCTTAAAATTATATATGATTTTTATATATATCCTACCTTTTTAGCCCATCACTTATTTTGTCGTAACAACGCTAACTCCCTCTTGCCTGCTCAGACCTCATCATCCTAACACATTTTCTACGCTGAGCACTCCGAATGTTTGACACCTCCATCACTTAAGCATTACGCCCCAAACTACCCCTACATCCATTACATGTCCAATTTCACAAATATAAAATTCTATTGATACTTGGTAATATTATCTGTAAACAATGAAAAGAAAAAGAAAGACTTGATTTATATATCATCATCATAGGCAGTCCCTCGAAACCGAGGAAGACTTGTTTCCATTCTAAAAGTGAGTTCTCTGGTGAATTTACAGTCTCTCAGATGGGACAGACAGTTGTTGAAGGAAAGGATGAGTGGGGAGTCTGGTTTTCCAAAAGGTCTGTTTGGTTTCTGCATACTCTCTGCAACGAGACTCGAGGTGTTCAGCACCCTCCTGGATGCTCTCCCTCCACTTAGGGCGGTCTTGGACCAGGGATTCCCAGGTGCCGGTGGGGATGTTGCACTTTTATCAAGGAGGATTTGAGGGTGTCCTTGAAATGTTTCCTCTGCCTACCTGGGGCTTGCTTGCCGTGTAGGAGATCCAAGTAGAACTCTTGCTTTGGGAGTCTCGTGTCGGACATGCGGACAATGTGGCCTGCCCAACGGAGCTGGTTGAGTGTGGTCAGTGCTTCGATGTTGGCCTGAGTGAGAACACTAACATTGGTGCATCTATCCTCCCAGTGGATTTGCAGGAGCTCTCTGAGGCAGTGCTCGTGGCGGTACTTCAGCACTTTGAGGTGTCTACTGTATATGGTACATGTCTCTCAGCCATATAGGAGGGTGGATATCACTACTGCCCTGTAGAACATAAGCTTGGTGCCAGATTTGAGGTCCTGGTCTTCAAACCCTCTTCCTCAGGTGACCAAAGTCTGTGCTGGCACACTGGAGGTGGTGTTGGACCTCAGAAACATAAAAAATAGGTGCAGGAGTAGGCCATTTGGCCCTTCGAGCCTGCACCACCGTTCAATAAGATCATGGCTGATCATTCCCTCAGTACCCCTTTCCTGCTTTCTCTCCATACCCCTTGATCCCCTTAGCCATAAGGGCCATATTTAACTCCCTTTTGAATATATCCAATGAACTGGCATCAACAACTTTGCGACAGGGAATTCCACACGTTAACAACTGAGTGAAGTTTCTCCTCATCTCAGTCCTAAATGGCCTACCCCTTATCCTAAGACTGTGTCCCCTGGTTCTGGACTTCCTCAACATCGGGAACAATCGACCCGCATCTAACCTGTCCCGTCCCGTCACAATCTGGTATGTTTCTATGAGATCCCCTCTCATCCTTCTAAACTCCAGTGTATAAAAGGCCAAGTTGATCCAGTCTCATAAGAACATAAGAATTAGGAACAGGAGTAGCCCATCTAACCCCTCGAGCTTGCTCCGCCATTCAACACGATCCTGGCTGATCTGGCCGTGGACTCAGCTCCACTTACCCGCTGCTCCTCGTAACCCTTAATTCCCTTATTGATTAAAAATCTATCTATCTGTGATTTGAATACATTCAATGAGCTAGCCTCAACTGCTTCCTTGGGCAGAGAATTCCACAGATTCACAACCCTCTGGGAGAAGAAATTCCTTCTCAACTCGGTTTTAAATTGGCTCCCACATATTGAGGCTGTGCCCCCTAGTTCTAGTCTCCCCGACCAGTGGAAACAATCTCTCTGCCTCTATCTTGTCTATCCCTTTCATTATTTTAAATGTTTCTATAAGATCACCCCTCATCCTTCTGAACTCCAACGAGTAAAGACCCAGTCTACTCAATCTGTCATTGTAAGGTAACCCCCTCATCTCCGGTATCCGCCTAGTGAATCGTCTCTGTACCCCCTCCAAAACTAGTATATCCTTCCTTAAGTAAGGTGACCAAAACTGCACACAGTACTCCAGGTGCGGCCTCACCAATACCCTGTACAGTTGCAGCAGGACCTCCCTGCTTTTGTACTCCATCCCTCGCAATGAAGGTCAACATTCCATTCGCCTTCCTGATTACCTGCTGCACCTGCAAACTAACTTTTTGGGATCTAAAAGAGTTTCATGCACAAGGACCCCTAGGTCCCTCTGCACCGCAGCATGTTGTAATTTCTCCCCATTCAAATAATATTCCTTTTTTACTGTGTTTTTTTCCAAGGTGGATGACCTCACATTTTCCGACATTGTATTCCATCTGCCAAACCTTAGCCCATTTGCTTAACCTATCTAAATCTCTTTGCAGCCACTCTGTGTCCTCTGCACAACCCGCTTTCCCACTAATCTTTGTGTCATCTCCTCGTATGTCAGTCCAACCATCCCAGGAATCAGTCTGGTGAACCTTTGCTGTACTCCCTCAATAGTCCTTCCTCAGATTAGGAGTCCAAAACTGAACACCCCATTCCAGGTGAGGTCTCACCAAGGCCCTGTACAACTGCAGTAAGACCTCTCTGCTCCTGTACTCAAATCCCCTAGCTATGAAGGCCAATATACCATTTGCCGCCTTTACTGCCTGCTGTACCTGTATGCCAACTTTCAATGACTGATGAACCATGACACCCAGGTCTCGTTGCACCTCCCCTTTTCCTAATCTGCCGCCATTCAGATAATATTCTGCCTTCGTGTTTTTTCCCCCAAACTGGATAACCTCACATTTATCCACATTATACTGCATCTGCCATGCATTTGCCCACTCACCTAACCTGTCCAAGTCGATGTCTGCCCTTGCTGATGGTAGGCTCCTGAGGTATGGAAAATGATCCATGTTGTCCAAGGCCGTGCCATGGATTTTGATGACCAGGGAGCAGTGCTGTGATGCGGGGTCAAGTTGGTGGAAGACCTTTTGCTTTACGGATGTTTAGTGTAAGGCCCATGCTTTCGTACGCCTTGGTGAAGAAGTTGACGATGGTTTGAAAATCGGCCTCTGTGCACAGATGCAAGCGTCGTCCTCATACTGTAGTTCGATGACGGAGGATGCGGGCGACCTTGGATCTAGACTGGAGGTGACGAAGGTTGAACAGGTTCCCATTCATTCTATAGTTTAGTTCCACTCCAGTGGGGAGCTTGTTGAGTGAAATGGAACATTGCAATGAGAAAAATTGAGAAGATTGTTGGCGTGATGACTCAGCCCTGCTTGACCCCAGTGTGGACGTGGATTGGGTCTGTGGTGGATCTGTTGATTAGGATCACAGCATGTCTTCGTGGAGCAGGCGGAGGATGGTGACAAACTTTTGGGGGCAGCCAAAACCGACAAGGACGCTCCATAGTCCCTCATGGTTAGCAGTGTCAAAGGCCTTTGTGAGGTCAAAGGCGGCCATGTACAAGGGTTGGTGCTGTTCCCTGCATTTCTCTTGTAGTTGTCGTGTGGTGAAGAGAGGCAGTCAGGGCCCACTGAAAGGAGCACTTCGAAGATCTCCTTAATTGAGATTCTGCCTTTGACACGAGTGTCCTCTACTCCATCCCGCAGCATGCTACCCGCCACCATCTCGGGGGGGAAAACCCCAGCCCTGCACGAGGAAACAGAGGCCATCCGTCAGCTCAAGAACAAGGCATCAGGAGCAGATGGAATCCCCACCGGACGTCTCAAAGCGCTTTACAGCCAATGAAGTGCTGTTGTAATGTGGGAAATGCAGCAACCAATTTGCATACAGCAAGCTCCCACAAACAGCAATGTGATAATGACCAGATAATCTGTTTTTGTTATGTTTGAGGGATAAATATTGGCCAGGACACCGGGGATAACTGCCCTGCTCTTCGAAATAGTGCCATGGGATCTTTTGTGTCCAGCTGAAAGCAGACTGGGCCTCTGTTTAACGTCTCATCCGAAAGACGGCACCTCTGAACAGTACAGCCCTTCCTCAGCATGGCACTGGAGTGTCAACCTAGATTTATGTGCTCTAGTCCCTGGAGTGGGACTTGAACCCACAACCTTCTGAACTCCAGCAAGTGTGCTACTCACACAGTTGACAATTATACACTTAAATGCAATCATATACACTTAAACTTGAACATTTTCTTCTTGCATCTATAAATATTTTTTACTGTGCTATTTATATATTTTACATACTATCAGACCAGCTGCAAACTCTGTACTGATTGACTGGAGCAAATGAAATTTTACACTGATATTGCAGCTTTAGACATTAAAAATGAACTGTGATAATCATGTGCTACAAATGGTACTTCATCAAATTATCTTTTTTTATTGATTGCTTCCACTGATTGCTTAACTTGCATTATTTGTGGCTTATAGTGTTGTGTAATATTTAATTTTGGAAGCTCATTACTTAAGACAAACTTCTGAAGACCCATTTTCTGCTGTAAATTACTGACATCTTTAGACAAAAAGGATTAGATTGTATACTTTTCAATTTTTAATAGAATTTTCATTGATCATGTTTGAGAGTTGTGCTTCAAAGCCGCCTCAGTTGATGCAACAGATCATGTAGCTGGGAATTCATTGTTAGGATTGTTTGTGGGAATGGGCAAATAGATTTGAGTTTTGGGGATAAGTTGAAACTGTCAGCTATACTGTTGCTCAATGTCAGTGCCACAATTGAGCACAGTCTTACCCTTGAAATTAATACCCTCTTGCTCTGCTGTCAAGGTTGGGCAGTAGAGCACCTCATCAGGAGAGACTCTTTCAAACCTCTTCTCTCAAAAGATTATCATCTGCTTTGGAGCATCCTATTGGGACTAATTTACATAGGCTTATCCCTCGGTTCATAAGAGCACCTTGGAATCTTAACTTTTCCAGCCATTGATAGTTTTGCTGTTGACTATATCAAAGCAAAGAGGTCAATATATAACTCGCATATCAATTGCCTTAGTGATTGATTTTATTAGTGTTATGTTTCTTGCATTTCCTCAATGCCAATCGAATTCACCTGTCTAAATGACCAGTAAGGTAAGACCCTATTGAAGAAATGCTTGGTACTGTTGAGGCACACACAATTTCCATATCGATCTAAACATACCTGAAATTAGATGACCCAGTTCTTGCACTGTGGCAGATTCAGGGTACTTAACATCATCCCAGGGAGGCTTCCAGGATATGATCAGTTTGTCCTTGATAGCTAGATTTCCTGACTCTAGTGCCATAATACCCATTTGACCTTTCAGCTTTCTAGTGAAGGATTACCTCTACCGGCTACAGAATCTGTACAGCCATATGCTCATCTTTTCATATGAATGCCCAGGATATCTTTGATCTACAGATAGCAGCATTTTAATTGCTTTTGAAGCAAAATAACTTCCCTGACTAGGATTTGCCCAAGAGGACCATGCTGCCAAGGCTCTCTGAGGTTTTTCTTCAGACACGTTCTGAAAATCCAGAGGGATTTCTGGAATTGCTTACCATTAAAGCCTTTCTTTGCATTAGATTAGCCTGACTGTACAATTCTCTACTTGTGTCGTATTCATGTATTCAGAAAGTTTGCTTTGATCTCTGCCACAGAAAACCCCGAACTCCGATTCTTTGAGAGTTCTTTACTCATACTTTGCAATGCTTGGCCTCTGTAAAGTAGAACACAAATTGTGGAAAGGCAGCCACAATTATATACAGGACTATTGAGATTCAGGCTGAGGCATTTTCAGTTTTACATGGTATTCTTGTTTAACATCTCTTCTGACTATATGTATTCAGGCAATGTGCACATTCTTCTAGTTAATTGCTATGATACAGTTCCATGAGTTTTTCCAGCACTGTGCAAGTGAGTCTTAACAATTAATATAGGCAGGCTTTTTGATTGGGGTGGGGAAAAGGAACATTGTAACCAAGGCTGATTTTATCTTTGCTAACTATATATGCATATTCCCAGCATGGGTTGCTGAAAATTGATCAGGAGGAAAATTCCTGTTTTCTCAATGTCCAAACTTTTTGTATTGCCTGTCGCTTCTCCAGGCTGTGATTGGCTAACTCCGCTTCGAATAGGGAATCAAATCTTCAATTTTCCTACTTTGTATGGCACAGCTTCTCATTGCATAATCTCTTTGGGGTCAAGTTTCGGCTGGAGTTGCTCCTATTTTTTTTGGAGCAACTGGTTTAGAATGGAGTATCTTAAAAATTGCAATTCTCAGCATTTAGTTTGGTCCAGTTCTAGTCAGTTAAAACAGTTTCATTTTGGATCAGATTTATTTTTTCAAAAAGGGCCGTGTCCGGCCATTTACACCGGTTTTGAAAGTTTAGGCAGTGAAAACTTACTCCAAACTAACTTAGAATGGAGTAAGTCTAGATTTTTGTACGCTCAGAAAAACCTTGCCTACACTTTAGAAATCAGGCGTAGGGAAGTAATTAAAGTAATTAAAACATTCAACAGTCTTACTTATACAAATAAAGAGCCACCCTGAATAAAAAATCATAAACAAAGCAAATAGAAAATATTGAATATTCCTACCTGTGTGAAGCAGCAGCAGCAGCCTTCGAGCTGCGGTGCTTCAGGCAGACCTTCCATCCATGTAGGAGACGGGTGGCCTCAGTAGCTCGACGGCAGCCAAAGACACAGCAAGCGGCCTTTGAGCTGCGAGGGAAGCTGAGGCATTCGGCCACGGGATAGAGGCGGCGGCAGTGGCTGATGGCAGCCGAAGACACAGCAAGCAGCTTTCGAGCTGCGAGGGAGGCTGAGGCTATTCGGCCAGTGACAGGGAGAGGCAGCCAGATAGCTAGTTTGAAACTTAAATTTGTAATTGTAGAATGGATGCTGCATTGTCAACACCACGGATTATGCAATGGCTCGCCAGCAATTCACTGCATAGGAGAGAATTAATTAGAGCTCACGCACCAGGAACATCATAGCCTGTAGGCTGATGGGCAGGAGACCTTGCCCACGTCTGCAATATCGAGCTAGGCGCTCGTACCTGGACATGAGCGAGGCTGATTGTGTCAAAAGGCTGCGTTTCCACAGAGAAGTTATCGTTGAGGTCTCCGATATGCTGAGAGCAGATTTGCAGCCCAGAAGCAGAACGCCAACTGCCTTGTCTGTTGAAGTGAAGGTAACCGCTGCACTTGCCTTTTATGCCTAGGGATCGTTTCAGGCTACAACTGGAGCTGTGTGTGTCATGTCAACATGCAATACATGCCTGCATTTACCAGGTCACGGCTGCACTGTATGCGTGGAGGAATGACCATCAATTTCCCAATGACCGCACAAGCGATCCATGAGAGCTGTGGGCTTCTTCAGGATTGTTGGCTTCCCAAAGGTACAGCGCTGCATTGATTGTACCCACATAGCCTTGCGAGCACCTGTGGAGGATTCTGAGCAGTACAGGAATAGAAAGGGTTTCCACTCCATTAATGTGCAGCTCGTGTGTGACGACAAGCAACACATTATGTCAGTCGATGCGAGATACCCTGGCAGCACCCAGATGCGTTCATCCTACGCGACAGCATTATATCTGACATGTTTGAGTAGCAGCCAGAAGGGCAGAGCTGGCTACTGGGAGACAAAGGATACGGCCTGACAACCTGGCTCATGAAACCCCTACGCATGACACGGACAGAAGTTGACCGTCAACACAACATGGCGCACATTGCGACACGCAGCACCATTGAGAAGACCACTGGCATATTGAAACAGCGTTTCCGATGCCTGGATCATTCCGGATGCCACTTGCAATACTCTCCTCCAGATTGTCGTTCACTTCACTGTTGTGTGCTGCATGTTCCATAACTTAGCCATCATGAGGCAGCAGGAGCTGGTAGTGGAACCAGAAGACCCACGTAAGCCTGATAGTATTTTGGAAGAGCAGGATGAGGATGATTACCACGATCAGGAAAGCATGCAAGTGCCTGATGCCGGAACACGAGGTCAGAGGAGTGCCGTCCATCGTGCTCCTTTAACGATTGCTCGAGCCCTGCGCCAGCAGCTCATCCGTGAACGCTTCAACTACTGATGCCTGAGGACTCTGCGACCACTTGCACATGGACATGTTTATTCTTTGGACTTATTCCTATGTTGTGTTGTGTTAATGGAAGATGATTCAGTTTTAATGAAAATATTTTATTGAAAAGTTAACGTCACTAATATATTTGGATCAAATTTTACTTTAATATGACGCTTGAAGATCACTGAAATGGTTTTGTAACTTTCCAAGTTTAAATGTGAAAAACCTTACACTCAAGATTACTTAAACTTCAAGATCACTTTAGGTGCAAAATTAAATAAGATACAAAATGTGAGCGTTTACACTGTAAGATCACTTAAAAATCCTCAGATCACTTAAGTTGTAAAGTTACAAAACAATTTCAATTTGAAAAACTCTACTACAGCTACATCAAGAACAAGAATAAAAGTAGTAAAGAAAGGCGGCAACCATCTCTCATCCACATCTCCGTGAATGTTCACTTCTTCATGGGGGTGTCATTTGATTGACAGGGCTGTGTGCCCTTATTGCAGCAGCTTCCTCCATGAGGGCCTGTGCCGTCACTTGCATGCCCCTCCCTGACGGTCTATGCCACCGATTGCACTCCCTCGGACATTCCTTCAAGTTCCCGTGTCATTACTGCTATTTCTCCCGTCGGGTCTGTCGCCTCTTCATCCACTGCACTGACGCTACTGATGAGTGATCGGGTAAGCTCATTGGTCTCCATACCTAATGCCACAACCTGAGCCGCATCTGTTGCACACTGCAACTCAAGAGAGCGTGTCTCCAATCTCATTCTCCTCTGCCTGGGTCTGCCTCGCGGCACCACTGCACTGGGAGCCACAGGCTGGGACGGTGGGACGCTCGGTGTTCCAGACAGCAGTACTCGCATGCGAGCCGTGGGCTGGGATGGTGGGTGAATGGGTGTAAACTGCTCCATGATATCACCAGCACCACTGGGACCCACAATGTCGGAATCAAAACCATGGAAGGTGGAACCAGAACCTATGCAAGGGGTTGAAGCTCTGATGCCCCTTAATGGGGGCTCATAAACATTAATTTGGAAGCACTCCCCTGTAGACATTTGTCATCGCCGCTATCATCCAGTCTGGATCGTCCGCATCTGGTTGTACTGGTTCTTGTTCTGTATCTTCAGGATCCTCAGGGTTGGCGGCAGCAGCATCAGAATAGTCAAATGTTTAACGGTAAGGGAGGGGGCAGGATGGGTGGCATGAGTACTCACACATAGCAGGCCAGGCAGGTTGATTTGAAGTGCCACGATGCATTTTCAGGACTTGCCCTCTTCCTCGCATGCGGGCCCAGCTTGTGCTGTACTGATTGCTTTTCTCCATTTATGACTCATCATAGCAGCTACCCTCTGTTCCAAAGGTGTCAGTGGATGCAGATTGGGCGTGCCTCCTCCTGATCGAGTTGTTTCCCTTTTTGTTCTGCAAAGAGTAAAATATAACTTTTTACAGAGTGCGTCTTTCTGCAGGGTGGAACATATAGTCACATTACAATTACGATTACATTAAAAAAATGAAAATATTACTTGCACTAACTACTTAACCAAGGTTGTGCCATTTCTTTTTACACTGGCTTCCAGATCTCATGGTATGCACCACTGCGCAGTAATCTTCTGCAACTTGGTTCCAGCGTTTCTTCATTTCTTTAGGTGACACTTTTATGCGACCTCTGTTGCTGGTACCTAGCTCCTGCCATCTCTGCTCAATGACGTTGACTAATATCTCCCCTTCCTCGTGCAAGAAATTCTTTGTTCTTGGACCTTGTTCCATTGCTGTATTGAATTGACACTCTTATTTTTCAAAACACAGTCCTTATTTTGCATGCACCTATGCAGCACCTGTTCTGGAAGCTTAGCAGTGAAAAGCAGCACTCACTGATTTCAGCAGGTGATTTCTTCATCAGTGCTGCTAAAAGCACTCTTTCAGACACCAAAAAAGCGCCAAAATTCAATCCCAAGCCTTTCCAGAGGTCTGAGACAAATCAGCACTTCTTTAAGTTCCTTTTTTAAAAAAAAAAATAGCTGAGTGCCAAGGTTTATGGGCTACTGCGCATATGCACGCGCTCCAATGCGCATGCGTAGGGCTGCCGGCACGACGTGTTCTCATTTGACTTGGTCCCGCCTCCCTGGACTTGCAGAATCGGCGCGACTCTGTGGCTCCGCGCTGAGCTCCGAGGGACCTGCAGGGAGCCCAAGAATTACGAGGTACATTTTTGTCGCGCTTTTAGGCGCGAAAAACAGGCGTCCATGTCGGAGAACGGCACGGCCCGAAACTTGACCCCATTGAGCCATTGGGGAGAATTTTGAGTCCTTTTTGTGCCTTCTTTCTAATTGAACATTTCATTGCACAATAGTTTTATCATTCTTGATGTTTCATCAATTCCTGTAATATTTGACAATGTAGAGATCAAAGGGTTCAGTCATCTCAATCTTAATATTTCTAAACCAGATAATGTTTAGGTGATTGTATACATTTACATGTTGTATGCATCCCTGAATTTCTGAAGTCCTGAGTTAATTGTGACCTAAATGTTAAATATTTGTCAAACATAACCTAATCTCATTTAATTAATATTCCATACTTTGTGAAGTAATGGCATGAATACAGTACAATCTTTGTAGGAACCAACAATATGTAATTTTTCTACTTAAAGGTTGAAACTCGTGAAGATGAGGAACAAAATATCAAATTGACAGAAATTTTAGAACTGCTGGTTGCTGCTGGATACTTCAGGGCAAGAATTAAGGGACTATCACCATTTGACAAGGTGAGAGCTGCAAATGCAATTTTCTAATACTTCTCTACCAGGTTAATAACTTGACAGTAGCAAAGATATTTCATGATTAACATTATACTTTGGGCTGGCTGCCAATTATAAAGTAATGCATGTGTTGGGATTGATGTAAAAATTAAATCTGACTTTTGTGCCAGACAGCCACATCATAATGGTCAATTGCACTTGGAATTTGGAAATCATTGTGATTGATGTAAAGGTGTGACTTGTGCAAGATTACGGTTTTTAATGACATGCAGACATCTTTGGAGAGCATCTACAGTTACTGTGCTGGGTATAGGATATTTCTGCATAGCTAGTTTGTAATATAGTGGAGATGTCTGAAGAGGTTTGTACAATGGTGACTTTTCCCATTGTAGTCAAAGATCTGAATAATAGTAGGCAAGTGTGAGATCCTGAGATGAGCTTGTATGGGAGAACAATTGCAGCCATAATTATCAGTGGCACGTTGGGTACGTTGTCTCCTAACTTCTGTTCAAAATTGCTGTTGTCACTTTTGTAGATTTGTGTATGATGGGCAGAAATACAAATTGGAATATATACATTGTTTCACATCAAATGAATAATGCTCATTAAATCTCTGTTAACCAGCAATTTGCTTCAATGTTCATTTCATTTGACAACTTTGTAAGGAAAAGACACTTCAATTTTTTTTCCACAGGTTGTGGGTGGTATGACATGGTGTATTACAACATGCAACTTTGATATTGATGTTGATTTGCTTTTTCAAGAAAATTCTACAATTGGTCAGAAAATGTAAGTTGCTTGAAACATATATTTTTCTGTTGCTTGAAATATTTTGACAATCTTTCTGATTGAATGTAATGGTTCAAGTTTAAAATATAATGACTAGAACAATTACGTTCATTTGGGTAACACCTTTAACATAAAATGCCTCATGGTGCCTTGCATAGGTGAGGAGAATTAACCAAGCAATACTAGAAGAGTTGACTGAGTACAATTGCAAAGAGAGGTTTTGCGGTGCTTTTAAAGCTAAGGCGTGATGCAGCAAGGGAGATAAGCTGAATGAATGACTGATTTCAAAGGTAGGATCTGCAAGCAAGTGAGGAGCGGTGGAACTGGATTGGTCAGAGTTAGAGAGCTGTAGGATGTGGGCTAGAATATAGGGCTTCAGGACGTAAAACTGCACTTTAGAACATTGCAAGACTGCGTGAGAGTATTCCTTTGTGGCTTTTGAGCTAAACACTCGCCTTATAGCAAAGTAACATTCTTCCCCTGCCCCACCCCCCCATGAAATAACATTGAGGCATTATAGAGGACGTTTTTAGTATTTTTAACATTTTATAGCTAATATGTTTTAAAACTCATCTGAAAAATATTACGTTACTTTTTACATGTTAGAGCATTGACGGAAAAAATTGTATCTGTTTTGCCAAATATGAAGTGTCCTCATCGCTTGGAACCACATCAAATCCAGGGTCTGGATTTCATACACACATTCCCTGTTGTGCAGGTAAGGATTTTGTTTGAACAATTATTGAATAGCAATAACATTTATTTGAATCTCTTGTTGAACGTCTGACTTAAACTAGACTTCATTTTTCTGAATCTTGTAACCTATATAATATGCTTGTCATTTAAAAAGTTTGACATCATATGTCTCATCGCTGAGAGCATGCAGAAACCAGGCGCAGGCAGCGGAAGGAGTGTGTGGCAAACCTGTCCCACCCACCCTTTCCTTCAACGACTGTTTGTTCCATCTGTGACGGAGACTGTAATTCCCATATTGGACTGATCAATCACCCAAGAACTCACTGATTTCGAGGGACTGCCTTTGATGATTATGATTACTACTATTCCCTACACACATGTAGTTAACTCATTTGAAGATTAACAGCCATTTTTCACAACAAAGGGAAACTTCAAATAACTCCATAATTGACGTTTTTAACTTGTCAGGTTGCTATAAAATTATTAGCTCAAGTAATCTCATAAATTAAAAGCTCTTCTATATATTGAGCAGGCAGCAGTAAGTAGCCAGCATAAAAGGGAGAGCTATCATTCACAGTTGAACAAATCACTCAATTTTGCTTTAATTTGTATCATTGGCCATGTTGCCTTGAGCCACTGGTTGTGTATATCTAAAAATTAAATTTACTAAAGATTTAAGAAATTTTAAATCCCAAATCTTATTGTGTGATGCCATAATCTTGGATCAAAAAGAAAGCCCTTATTTGTTTTAGTTGATTTTGGGAAGATTGTTTTGCATCAAATTTGACCATTCTTATCATAACAAGCTCCTTTCTTGTCTTAGCGAGGTATTTTCTCACCAGAGAACCGTTAAGCTATTTTGTTCTTTAGGACACAGTTGTAAAGGCCCATATTCTGAGTATGTGAAAATCTGTAGATGAATTTAATATCGGCAGAAAAACTTTTGTAGAAAGGCATCATTATTTTCTTGGTGAGCCATGAGTTTTGGGCTAAAATTTCCTGCTTTCATTTCCCCCAATTCTTCCACTTTGTTTAAAAATAATTATTGTTTTTCTAAAAGGTTTCACATATGAAAGTCTTCAGGTAGCTGTTGTAAGTTTACTTTTGTGATTTATTTGTGACCTTTAGTAGATTTTGCAGCAAATTACAAATCTTTACACCTATTACTGAGTAACACTCAACTCTTATTATTTTTTTTAAGTGGTTGGTAAAACGTGCAATTGAGACCAGAGAAGAGATGGGAGATTACATTCGGTCTTTTTCAGTATCTCAATTTCAGAAAACTCATAGTCTACTTGAGGTGAGTTTCCCAGTCCATTTAAATTCTAAAGTATTGTAAATGCTTTAATATAGAAATGGGTGTTCGTGAAGTTGTAGGAATGTACAAGGAAGGATCTGTCAACAGGCAACTTGCAAAAATATTTCAAATTTGCATTTTGCTTTAGTCATTTCAATTTAAGTTCTGATGCTTAACTAGGAAATTGAAATAGTTTAAATTTTCAACAATTGCTGCTAACAGGGGACTCCAATCGTTAAATATATTGAATTTTCACATTTTATTACTTTTTAATGTAGTCTGAAATGTTTGATTTTGATCACCAAGATTAGATTTATTTTGTCTTCTCGGAATAAAACTAATTCTGGAGATGTTGAGTCTAGGTCAAAGGATAATTTTTTTTCTCCAACATTTCTTCTAGCTTTGGCTAAAGTAACTTTATTTTAAAGCACAAGTTGCAACTTTAAAACATTACCATAGAATTCTAAATTGTAGCTGTATTTAAATAATTTAGGCATTCTATACTTTAAAGTGACAAAGTGTAAAAACCAAGAAGCACAGTAATGGTAGGAAGGATGTTGAGTTATCAACAATCAGAGTGACTGCTGAGCAGATCAGTGAGCATCTGATAGTCAGTAGATTATTGAACGTTACGTAATCCAGTGTACTTGACCCTTTGTGATCAGCTATTTCAGTCAGTTCTGTAAAGAGCTCCTAATCTGGCCATATAGTGAAAGATCACCATCCAAAATACAAACTTTTTATCTAAAAGATAAAGCTAAGCTGTATTCAATATTCAGGAAGGAAAAGGATGGGACTGGAAGGCCGATAAATCCCCAGGGCCTGATAATCTGCATCCCAGAGTACTTAAGGAAGTGGCCCTAGAAATAGGTGCATTGGTAATCATTTTCCAAAATTCCATGGACTCTGGATCAGTACGATTGGAGGGTAGCTAATGTAACCCCACTTTCTAAAAAAAAGGAGGGAGAGAGAAAACAGGGAATTATAGATCAGTTAGCCTGACATCAGTGGTGGGGAAACTGCTGGAATTAATTATTAAAGATGTAATAGGAGCGCATTTGGAAAGTTGTGACCGGATCAGTCCAAGTCAGCATGGATTTATGAAAGGGAAATCATGCTTGACAAATCTAGAATTTTTTGAGGATGTAACTAGTAGAGTGGACAAGGGAGAACCAGTGGATGTGGTGTATTTTGACTTTCAAAAGGCTTTTGACAAGGTCCCACACGAGATTGGTGTGCAAAATTAAGGCACATGGTATTGAGGGTAATGTATTGACGTGGATCGAGAACTGGTTGGCAGACAGCAAGCAAAGAGTGGGAATAAACGGTTCCTTTTCAGAATGGCAGGCAGTGACTAGTGGGGTGCCGCAAGTTCAGAGCTGGGACGCCAGCTATTTACAACATACATTCAATTCCTTCGTCTAAATCATTAATGTAATATCTCCAAGTTTGCAGATGACACTAAGCTGGGTGGCAATGTGAGCTGTGAGGAGGATGCTAAGAGGCTGCAAGGGTGACTTGGACAGGTTATTTGAATGGGCACATGCATGGCAGATGCTGTATAATGTAAATAAATGTGAGGTTATCCACTTTGGTGGCAAAAACAGGAAGGCAGATTATTATCTGAATGGTGACAGATTAGTAAAAGGGGAGGTGCAATGAGACCTGGGTGTCATGGTACATCAGTCACTGAAGATAGGCATGCAGGTACAGCAGGCAGTAAAGAAAGCAAATGGCATGCTGGCTTTCATAGCGAGAGGATTTGAGTACAGGAGCAGGGAGGTCTGACTGCAGTTTTACGGAGCCTTGATGAGACCACACCTTGAGTATTGTGAGCAGATTTGGTCTCCTAATCTGAGGAAGGACATGCTTGCTATTGAGGGAGTGCAGTAAAGGTTCACGAGACTAATTCCCGGGATGGCAGGACTGACCTATGAAAGACTGGATTGGCTAGGCTTATACTCACTGGAATTTAGAAGAATGAGAAGGGATCTCATAGAAACATATAAAATTCTGATGGGACTGGACAGGTTAGATGCAGGAAGAATGTTCCCGATGTTGGGGAAGTCCAGAACCAGGGGTCACAGTCTAAGGATAAGGGGTAAACCATATAGGACCGAGCGATGAGGAGAAACTTTTTCAGAGTAGTGAACCTGTGGACTTCTCTACCACAGAAAGTTGTTGAGGCCAGTTCGTTTGATATATTCAAGAGGGAGTTAGATGTGGCCCTTACGGCTAAGGGGATCAGGGGGTATGGAGAGACGGCAGGAGTGGGGTACTGAAGTTGCATGATCAGCCATGATCATATTGAATGGCGGCGTAGGCTCGAAGGGCCAAATGGCCTGCTCCTGCACCTATTTTCTATGTTTCTATGTATCTCCAGTAAATCAGAGTTTGGAACCAATTCTTTAGGTCTGCCCGAGATGAGCAATATGAAGGAGAGAATGGGGGTGAGGAGATAACAGGCAAAATAGAAATAACATTTTGGAATTTTTTGAAGCCTATTTAACATTGCAAGGACTACACTAAATACTGCACCTGACATTTCCTGCCAATTGCGCACAGCAAGCTCCCACAAACAACAATGTATTCATAACAGAAGAAATAGGAGCAGAAGTAGGCCATTGGCACCTTGAGCCTGCTCCACCTTTCAATACGATCATGGCTGATCTGATCCTAGCCTCAACTCTACTTCCCCGCCTGCTCCCCATAACCCTTCACTCCCTTTTCTTTCAAAAATCTGTGTCTCTCCACCTTAAATACATTCAATGACCCAGCCTCCACCGCTCTGAGGTAGAGAATTCCAAAGATTCACGACCCTCTAAGAAGAAATTCCTCCTAATTTCCATTTTAAATGAGCGACCCCCTTATTCTGAAAGCTCCCTGGTTCTAGATTCCCCCACGAGGGGAAACATCCACTCTGCATCTATCTTGTCCTGCTCCCTCAGAATCTTATGTTTCAATAAGAGCACACCTAAGTTTTAACTCCGAGTATAGGCTCAACCTTTCTTCATATGACAACCCCTTCATCTCAGGAATCAACCTCGTGAACCTTCTCTGAACTACCTCCAGTGCAAGTATCCTTAAATAAGGAAACCAAAACTGTACATGGTACTCCAGGTATTATCTTTGCCTTCCTAATTACTTGCTGTGCCTACATGCTAACTTTTTGTGTTTCATGTACAAGGACCTCAGATCCTTCTGTACCACCGCATTTTGTAATCTCTCTGCATTTAAATCATTTGCTTTATTTTTCCCACCAAAGTGGATAACTTCACATTTTTCCACATTATACTCGATCTGCTAAATTTTTGCCCACTCACTTAGCTTTTCTATATCCCATTTGTAGATTCTTTGCATCCTCCTTACAACTTGCTTTCCCACCTATCTTTATCAGCAAATTTAGCTACATTGCATTCTGTCCCTTCAACCAAGTCATTAATATAAGTTGTAAATAGTTGAGGCTCCAGCACTGATCCCTATGGCACCCCACTAGTTACAGTTTGCCAACCTGAAAATGACCCATTTATTCCAACTCTCTGCTTTCTGTTAGTTAGCCAATCCTCTATCCACGCTAATAGATTACCCCCAGCCCCGTGAGCTCTTGATCTTGTGCAGTAATCTTTTATGTGGCACCTTATCGAATGCTTTCTGGAAATCCAAATAATGGACAGATAATCTGTTTTTAGAGATGTTGATTTGAAGGGTAAATATTGGCCAGGAGGCTAGGGTTAACTCCCATGCTCTTCTTCAAAATAGTGTCATGGGATCTTTTACGTCCACCTGAGAAAGCAGACGGGGCCTCGGTTTAATGTTCGTCCGAAAGATGAAACCTCTGACAGTACAGCCCTCCCTCCCATATTGCAATGGAGTGTCTGCCTAGATTGAGTTCAAGAACTATCACTGCTATATTTCTCAGTCTCATGGGTGAAAGCAAAAATCTTAAACCTTGAAGGAGTAGAGCTACTGATGCTGTAAGTTAAGTACACTCCCAGTGGTATTGGTGAATAGTATTAGTAGTGTCTGTTGAGATCTCTTCCCCACCCCTACCAAATAAACAGAGGCAGAGAAACATTTATTTTACCATCAAAATACCGAGGGCCGGATTTTCAGCTTATGGTTTTTTTTTGCCAAAAATGGTAGCGATACGTGAAACTTATCATTTCACTATCATTTTTAGGCCAAACTTTCGGGTTTTACGTCTTGGTAATGGGGACGTTGCACAAGGATTCGCGGCGCAAAAACATGAGTTTTGCCAAATTTAGTCTGGGGACGGGAGCGCTGAGTGAGGGGTCTTGGGTGGGGGGGAAGGGGGTAATTGCAAAAAAACACACAACCCTTAGCTAGCAAATCGCTGAAAGTTTTTATTAAATTCTAATTTTTTTTTTTTTTTTTTTTTGCAGCTTTTCATACTTACTTACCGCTGCTGGCAGGACTGTACCGACAGCCTGTCGGTATTCTGGGTACAGCGTACGGGTTGGGAGAGTGCCAAAAGTACGACGGTAATGCAATCTGTGTCGTTGCACCTCTCCCTGGCGGCACTTGAAACTGCTGCCGCAAATAGGTACCCGAGGATCCCGTCTGGGCTTTGCGACCGGGTTTTTGCCACGGTGAGTCAAATCGTGGCAAAAACCTGTCAAATCCGGCCCTCATGAGTTTTCATTTGCATCTATCATTAGAAGTAGCTAGTGAACTTTTGTATAATATCTTAAAAAGTGATGCTGTATTTTTCAATAAACTAAATGTGTACGTTCAATTTTCATCTGTAATAGGATGATGACTTCAAAGAACAGAAAGGCAAGGCTATGAAAACCGTTGTAGAAGTTTCTGTAAGTAGAGATTGCTCGTTTCTCAATTCCAACACTGTGAAACGGCAGTCAATATATCACCTACTTTAAGTGTTTCTATATCTTTTAACATTTCAAATTCATTCCTTCATGTCTTAAATTACTGTTTGCCTAACTTCACCCAAAGCATTTTTTGATTGAAATCTGCAAAGAATATCACCAAACCGTGCTAGTATCAAACTGTATTGCACAAAAGAACATTACATTTTGCAGTCGCCTGCTATTTGTTGTGTGTATATTGTGTATATGCACAACTTGAATTGTATTAATTTTTTTTTAGGGACTGGTCGATCACCTGTGGAGTCACAAGCTGAATCATGGTCAAGTGAACTATTCAGATCAAGAAAGATTAGGGGGTGGGAGAATATTTGTAGAGAAGAGGGCCAAGAGAATAATCTCTGGATTTTCATCACAGCAGGGGGATGTCACAACTTCAGTTCAGGCCTAGAATTCGATCTCCGAAGTGCCCCAAATTTAGTCTCTGGGGTGGAGGTGGGTGGGGTGACATAATTAATTATTCTCAGTGGAGGTAGGGTTTCAGTCAAGATTTTATCAAGCTTGATTTTTCTATGGAGTGAGAGGTATGGTGGTGGGGATTTAGTTGGATCCCTTGATCTTGACTATCAAGACTTTTTTTTTCTGTTATGGGGAGGTGTTCTTGCCTTTATCAAATCGAGATTTTTCCCTCTGGTGAGGTAATGGGTTTATCCAGTTCAGTCTTTTCTCCACACTGAAGGGGGGGGTGGTCTGGTTACCTGTCTAATGTTCGTCTGGCTCAATTTTTTTTTCTCACTTGCTGTTGTGATCTCATTTTTATGTTCTCACTTGCTTTTTTTGTCCTGTGCTGATTTATTAAGACCTCCTGTGGGTTTGTTTCTGCTTGGGCTTTTCAAGTATTGAGTGGGGGTGGGGTGAAAAAGTCATGCAACCATTAAGAGGGCTGGAACATAGTCATCTATGTTTAAGTTCACAGGCAGCTGGAGGAGATTAGGACAAGAGGTTGCTGGCGAGCTAAAGAAGATGAGCGAGTGATTTGTTCATGCACCTTAACTAAAAAAAAATTGCCATGCATTTGAAACTGTTGGTGTAGAGCCACATGATGGCCAATACATGTCGTGCACTTCATTCTCAAATGACCGAAAAAACAACATAAGAACATAAGAATTAGGAACAGAAGTAGGCCATCTAGCCCCTCGAGCCTGCTCTGCCATTCAACAAGATCATGGTTGATCTGGCCGTGGACTCCGCTCCACTTACCCACCTGCTCCCCATAACCCTTAATTCCCTTATTGGTTAAAAATCTATCTATCTGTGATTTGAATACATTCAATAAGCTAGCCTCAACTGCTTCCTTGGGCAGAGAATTCCACAGATTCACAACCCTCTAGGAAAAGAAATTCCTTCTCAACTCGGTTTTAAATTGGTTCCCCCGTATTTTGAGGCTGTGCCCCCTAGTCTCCCCGACCAGTGGAAACAACCTCTCTGCCTCTATTTTGTCTATCCCTTTCATTATTTTAAATGTTTCTATAAGATCACCCCTCATCCTTCTGAACTCCGAGTAAAGACCCAGTCTACTCAATCTATCATCATAAGGTAACCCCTCATCTCTGGAATCAGCCTAGTGAATTGTCTCTGTAGCCCCTCCAAAGCTAGTATATCCTTCCTTAAGTAAGGTAACCAAAACTGCACGCAGTACTCCAGGTGCGGCCTCACCAATACCCTGTACAGTTGCAGCAGGACCTCCCTGCTTTTGTACTCCATCCCTCTTGCAATGAAGGCCAACATTCCATTCGCCTTCCTGATTACCTGCTGCACCTGCAAACTAACTTTTTGGGATTCTGCTAAAGACAACTTTTAATGTGGTTGCAGCCAACACTTGCACTGCAACTAATCCCAGCCTTGTCTCTTCCGCTCTTGCATCCGGTCCAGGGTGTCCTTGGAGATGGAGCTCGCGGCCTTCCGCGAGAGGTGGGCACCGGAGGGACTGGAGTGCATCATCACGCCCGGCAACCAAATTTTAATTTGATTTTACGTTTTAAAGTTTAATTTGTTTTAATTGCCGGTGCTTTTAGTGTCCCCCTTCCCTTTTATAGGGGGCACTGGGGGAAAATTGTGATTTTAGTGCCCAAAATAAAAACCAAAAAGAAAAAGAAAAACACAAAAAAAACAAAAAAAGGGAAAAAAAAAGGGCCTTGTAAATGTCTGGTGTGTCACCCAGGTAGGGTGGCACGGTTTAATGTCTTTTGTTTTTGCAGATAAACTCCAAAAAGAGTTTCATGCACAAGGACCCCCAGGTCCCTCTGCACCGCAGCATGTTGTCATTTCTCCCCATTCAAATAATATTCTCTTACTGTTTTTTTTTTCCCAAGGTGGATGACCTCACATTGCAGATATTCAAGTGAAGTGTAGTTTAGGGAGTGGGGAATAATTGAATTGGGCAAATAGGAAGGTAGAGGTAGGGGAGGAAAAGGCAGCATGGGAGTGCAAGAGAGGACTGATGATGGGGAAAGGAGGTTGGAGACTTTCCCATTTAAGTTCTATTTCTGGAAATCTGCCAATTGTCTCAAGTAATCTCATTTAGAGACTTTTAAGTAGTATAATGCAGTTAGACTAATCCTGAATCAGCAGTAACTTTCTGCTCTACTGGCAAAACATTAATACAACATTTGAATTGCTGTTCTTTAAAATGTAGCCTAGCCTATTGTATGGTTTGCATTGAAAGAACATTTTCCTCCTGGCTAATGATCACTGACTTTACCCAATTTAATCTCTTAAGGAACAATGATGTGAACATTTTCTCTACCTTGATTGTCCACTTTCTGTAGCATGCTGTTTTTTCATAGAATACTTGACAATCTCATTTTATAATTCTATTTTTAACTAGAATTTAATCCAACTCTAAGTTAATCAACACTGCATTGACTGCTCTTGCTGCAGTTTCAGTGCAAGATACTTTCTTGTACATCTACATCTGAGCATTGCTTTGACACTGAATTGTTTAGAAAATTAGTTTGAAATGGAATTTGAGTGTGGTTAATTGGAAGTTTTGGGAACAGGCTAGTGAAATTCACCATATACTGCAATTTCAATTACACACCTAATCATTAATAGCTAGTCAATTGCAATCTTTTCCTTGGACCTCAAAGTTTGCAGTTCAAGGTAAATCATTAATATGGTCAACTGTTTCAAATAGAGTTAAGTACTTAAAATTCCTTCTACTTGCCCTTTGCATGCTATGATTCTCCTTTTAACACCATCTCTCTCTACTGCCTCCACTGTCTGACATCCAGTACTGGATGAGCAAAAATTTCTTCCAACTAAATATTGGGGGAAGACCAAAGCCATTGTCTTCGGTCTCTGCCACAAACTCCATTCCCTAGCCATCCCTCTTCCTGGCAACTATCTGAGCCAGAACCAGACTATTCGTAACCTAGTGCCGTATTTGACCCCAAGATGAGCATCCAACCACATATACGCGCTATCACTAAGACTGCCTACTTCCATCTCTGCCCTTGCCCTCAGCTTATCTGCTACTGAAACCCTCATTCATTCCTTTGTTACTTCCAGACTTCCAATGCACTCCTGGCCAACCTCCCGTCTTCCACTCTTCATAAGCTCATCCAATACTGCTGTACATCCTAAATTGCACCAAGTCCCGTTCACCCCTTTGCTCGGTGACTTACATTGACTCCCGGTTGAACAATTCCAATTTATATTTATTAAAAAAAAAAATTCTCATCCTTATTTTCAGTTCCTTCCATGGCCTTACCCTTCCTATCTTTGCAAACCCCTGCAACCCTCAGATATCTGGGCTCTTGCGCATCCCTGATTTTAATTGCTCCACCATCGGTGGCCATGCCTTCTGCTGCCAAGGTTCTAAGCTCGATGTGCTGCCCAAAACCTCTGCCCCACTATCTCTCGTCCTTTTAAGACGCTCTATAAAACCTACCTCTTTGGCCAAACTTTTGGTCATCTGCCCTAATATCTCATCGTGTGGCTCAGTGTCAGATCTTGTTTGATAACCCTGTGCAGCACCTTGCGACATTTTACTACATAAATGCGCTACATAAATGCAAGTTGTTTTAACAGTTGATTTCATGTTGAATCCTTTTGCTTTCAAAGGATGTTTATAAACCACAACGTAAGTACAAACGGTTGGCTGCAGCAGGAGAGTTGGTGGATGAAGAATCCAGAGTCCATTCTACCCTTCTGGAGTTTGGCCGGTAAGGTTTGAAGAGAATGATATCTTAATTTTTTTTTTAGTGTCTAATTGTAGATGACCTGTATTTAGTGTCTCTTAAAGAAGTTAGGTGTATAGACAGTTAATTTGGGCTCTATATAGAGCAGTTGCAACTGCAGGTTATTCAAATTACATTAGTAATTATCTCTTGCCTATGTGACTTTGTTTAAGCTTTTTAAAAAAAAAAATTGTGAAGTGTGCTGTCAAGCTGCTTAATGCATATATGTATCTTTATTAAATAAGATTCATTGGTCATCTGTTTTTATGAACTGGTTGTTCTATTCATCATGGCTTTCTCCTATCTTGTAGATCCAATGTATTTCATTGATATGAGATGGGGGATATACCCGAGAAGGGAGGCACACAGTGCTATTTGTATTTTTTTGATAAACTTTATCTACCAATAGAGGGTTCTAAGTGAAAAGCACTGCCGTCTCACTCCTTGATGGAGGAGACATATGTTGCCAAAGCCCCCAGCTTAGTGTGCTTATTAGAATCTATAAATATTTACAGGAGGAGCAGAGAAGAAATGGACATCTTTGTTGCTTCAGCAATGAGAAAAAGCAGATCCATGAATCTGTATTGTCTGAGCTAGAAAATGGTTTGAAAGAAAAAAACACATAATTTATATAGTGTCATGTCCTCGGTGCTGTAAAGATCTTCGCAGATGATGACTACTTTTTATTAATTGTAGTTGGTTTTATTACATAATTAGACATTTCAGCCAGTTTGCAAAGCGCAGTTCCACATACAACAAATTTACTTCTGGTTCCCCTAAGGTAAAGCCACATTATTCAGAGTACATTAGTTAGTAAAAAAATCAAGCCATAGACAATTAGGTATGCGCATTGCCACTGGTTGGTGCAGAAGACTTTCAGGTTATGCTGAGGATCCTTCTGCATTTGTTGGTGCCAGGAGTTGACTGACACCAAATTCTATATAACTTAACAGCCAAATTATACCCTATTGTTTCATAGAGCTAACGGCCACTCAATTACACGGGATCCAAACAAAGCAAAAGTTATGCTAGGGCTTGTAGACCTTTATTTTTCAGACATGACTAGAGGATCCCATTGTCTTGCAGGAGAAATGCGTGCTCTCAATTGGAGTGCCAAATACTTTATCCAAAACTGGAAAACATCTGGTTGATGAACTTGTCACTGAAAGCATGATTGGCAGATACCTTGGTTAGTTCCTGCAAGGAATCCACTAAGAGTTTATTATACAAAATGGGACTATGTCTGTTAGTCCAATATTCTGGAGTGTCTCCAGTATCTGTTCAACTTTGGTTTAAAGTCTAGGTTTTTTTTTGTTAATATTTCAGTCTTTCATAGCCCATTTGCAGTGGATTATTAGATCACCACTAGTTGTTTCATTTGTGTACGAGCTATTTGGAAGAGTACCTACTTTGGCTCTCATTGGTTTCCACTTGGGAATTTGATTCTTCAGGTTGTTTTACTCGCTGTTACGGCCATACGGTCCCTTGAGCCTGCTCCCGTTCAGTAAGATCATGGCTGATCTTCAACCTCAACTCCACTTTCTCGACCGATCACACATTTACATTTACTAATCACATAAGCATAAGACATCACTGCTGCCAAGACTTAACTGCAGTACATAATGATGCCTTTGGCAGTTCTGCTTTGACATCTGGTGTTTATAGATCCTGCAAACAGGCCTCTGCTGCCCTCCTAATTTTATACTACTTTGGTACATTCCAATGAAATGTCGATGATGCAGAAAGCTAGATGCATAGCGCTATTATTTTTTAAATGATATGCATCCACAATCCCTTTTATCCATGTGGCCAATCAGGTATAGATTTTTTTGCGGTTGGTTAGCTTGATATAATGGTGTTCATCCCAGGGCTTTATGTGGTGCAGCAATAGAAGGCCACATTAGTTCTGCAATATCATATTTTAATGTGCATTCTCAGCAGTTGGTTTCTCTAACTTACTGAGCTAGATTACACTGCTACAGTGTGTGAAGGGTGCATGTCACTTGATAAAGCTCCTGCCAGGTAGGTAATCTGATTTGTGGCAGTAGGGTGAGAGGCAGAAAATAGTCCCTGGTATATCTCCAGTTCGAGGGGCTGTATGGCCTACTCCTCCTATTTCTTATGTTCTTGTGTTTAGGAAAGGAGTGGAATTCGTTAAGAAAACTGAGGATATAAGTAAGAGTCTCGCAACCTTGTATGGAAATAAAATGCTATTTTCATCAGAGCAGGAAAGACCAGCACAAAACCAACAATGAGACTTGCAAGTAGCAATGATGCAGCTATTGAAGCATTTAAAGGGTATCGTCAAAATATCGGACACCTGGAAGATGAATCCAAGTTGATCCTTGGAGGTGGAAAGATACTTTACTAATGCAAAAAAATAATTAACAAGGCATATGCTACAGACCACTTGGGCAGCATAAGAATGAAGCGGTTTCTTTTTTTGAAGAACAGGAAGGATATATAAGCACCCTCTACTATATTAATGTGAATGTTTCGATTTTAAACCTCTGCTAACCTTTTTGAGCAAGTTTGTTTGTTTTGTTTTGTGTTGAGTCCATACCCATTACAAACTAGATTGGGGCTGCAAATTCCTTTTACTCCAGAAGTTGTAATAGAGGAAGAAGGCTTTTATCCCATTGTTGTGTTGGGTTTAATCACGTGTACCAGAAACTGAAGCTTTTTCAATGCATTTTACTATCCATCTGATGCCTAACTGTCTCATTCCATCAACTGGAATTTGATTGTTTATTCCTAGTTGCAGTATTCATGTTGATTTTGTGTTATCATAAATTTGCTCCAAACAAAAATCTGTTATTTAAAAACAGAAAATGCTTGGGCCAGACAAGTTAATGTTTCAGGTGTAGACCCTTTATCAGCATTGTTTTCTTTTGACCTCTAGGGAGCATTATACAATGAGCAATACAATATATTTTCTGTTTGTATATTCATGAATTCTGTCTAAAAGAAAACTTGCCCATCATAAAACGCCATTTCCAGTGTTTGTAATTTAAAACTGTTGGACAAATCTGACTTTTAAAATTGCAGGTGTCTTTGAGTTTTAGCAGTTTGAATTTGGACCCTTTTTTAAATTGAGTGGCATGTGAACTGATGAAAATCAGGGGTCACGGTCTCCGAATAAGAGGTCGGCCATTTCGGACTGATGAGAAATTTCTTCACTTGGAGGGTTGTTAATCTTTGAAATTCTCCACCCCAGAGGGCTGTGGAAGCTCAGTCATTGAGTATATTCATGACTGGGATCAATAAATTTTTGGATATTATGGGGATAGTGCAGGCAAGTGGAGTTGAGATCGAAGATTAGCCATAATCTCATTGAATGGCGGAGTAGGATCAAGGGGCCAAATGGCCTACTCCTGCTCCTATTTATGTTTTGTGAATCTGCATATTTTAACAAACTTTTGTATGGGAATTTGAAAATTGGTCTCAACTGGGCAAGTACAGCTCTTTTCACAGAATCTGAACAAGTCAGAAAGGTCATCATAAATATAGGGTCCGATTGGAATGGAATTGGTGGCACTATCTATCCATCCATTGAAAAATTTGAGATTCAAATTGATTGAATTTATTTATCGTGAATTAGAAACATAGAAAATAGGTGCAGGAGTAGGCCATTCGGCCCTTCGAGCCTGCACCACCATTCAATAAGATCATGCCCTCAGTACCCCTTTCCTGCTTTCTCTCCATACCCCTTGATCCCTTTAGCCATAAGGGACATACCTAACTCCCTCTTGAATATATCCAATGAACTGCCATCAACAACTCTCTGCGGTAGGGAATTCCACAGGTTAACAACTCTCAAGAAGTTTCTCCTCAACTCAGTCCTAAATGGCCTACCCCTTATCCTAAGACTGTGTCCCCTGGTTCTGGATTTCCCCATCATTGGGAACATTCTTCCTGCATCTAACCTGTCCAGTCCCGTCAGAATCTTGTAAGTTTCTATGAGATCCCCTCTCATCCTTCTAAACTCCAGTGTATAAAGGCCCAGTTGATCCAGTCTCTCCTCCATTTGTCAGTCCCGCCATCCCGGGAATCAGTCTGGTGAATCTTCGCTGCACTCCCTCAATAGCAAGAATGTCCTTCCTCAGATTAGGAGACCAAAACTGAACACAATATTCCAAGTGACACCTCACCAAGGCCCTGTACAACTGCAGTAAGACCTCCCTGCTCCTATACTCAAATCCCCTAGCTATGAAGGCCAACATACCATTTGCCTTCTTCACTACCTGCATGCCAACTTTGACTGATGAACCATTGCACCTCCCCCTTTCCTAATTTGCTGGCATTCAGCAAATAATCTGCCTTCGTGTTTTTGCCCCCTAAGTGGATAACCTCACATTTTACACATTAGACTGCATCTGCCATGCATTTGCCCACTCACCTAACTGTCCAAGTCACTCTGCAGCCTCTTGGCGTCCTCCTCACAGCTCACCGCCACCCAGTTTAGTGTCATCTGCAAACTTGGAGATATTACACTTAATTGCTTCATCTAAATCATTAATGTATATTGTAAATAGGTGGGGTCCCAGCATTGAGCCCTGCGGTACTCCACTAGTCACTGCCTGCCATTCTGAAAAGGACCCATTTATCCCAACACTCTGCTTCCTGTCTGCCAACCAGTTCTCTATCCACGTCAGTACATTACCCCCAATACCATGTGCTTTGATTTTGCACACCAATCTCTTGTGTGGGACCTTGTCAAAAGCCTTTTGAAAGTCCAAATACACCACATCCTCTGGTTCTCTCTTGTCCACTCTACTAGTTACATCCTCAAAAAATTCCAGAAGATTTGTCAAGCATGATTTCCCTTTCATAAATCCATGCTGACTTGGACCGATCCTGTCACTGCTTTGCAAATGTGCTGCTATTTCATCTTTTAATAGTTGATTGCAACATTTTCCCCACTACTGATGTCAGGCTAACCGGTCTATAATTACCCCTTTTCTCTCTTTTAAACAGTGGTGATACATTAGCTACACTCCAGTCCATAGGAACTGATCCAGAGTCGATAGACTGTTGGAAAATGATCACCAATGCATCCATTATTTCTATGGCCACTTCCTTAATCTGCATCCCAGAGTACTTATCAGGACCCGGGGATTTATCGGCCTTCAATCCTATCAATTTCCCTAACACAATTTCCCACTTTATAAGGATATCCTTCAGTTCCTTCCTCCTCACTAGACCTTCGGTCCCCTAGTAATTCCAGAAGGTTAATTGTGTCTTCCTTCGTGAAAACAGAACCAAAGTATTTGTTTAACTGGTCCACCATTTCTTTGTTCCCTGTTATAAATTCACCTGCATCTAACTGCAAGGGACCTATGTTTGTTTTCAAACTAATCTTTTTCTCTTCACATATCTATAGAAGCTTTTGCAGTCAGTTTTTATGTTCCCGGCAAGCTTCCTCTCATACTCTCTTTTCCCCTCCTTATTAAACCCTTTGTCCTCCTCTGCTGAATTCTAAATTTATCCCAGTCCTCAAGTGTGCTGCTTTTTCTGGCCAATTTCTATGCCTCTTCCTTGGATTATTTATAGATTTGACATGTTCAGTGCTGTACTCTTGCTTCCCCCTTGACTCGAGGAAACGTCAGGAAGCAGAGTGAGGTGGCAGTATTATGAAAGTGATTTGTTTCTCACTGCAGAGTCTGATTTAATAGTGCGAGGTATGCGACTGAAATCCAACCTGCATTAAAATGATTGGTTAACTTGGGGAAGAGATGTGATCCCTTAACTGCACCTAATCTTGTGACTAAATTATAATGTTATGAAGTTTGAAAGTGAGTAGTGTCCATCAGTTGTCAAAGCTAGTGTTTTCTTCCACAACGTAATGAGAATTATTGTATTGCTTATTTTATACTGTAATTTGTTATCGGCACACATTTAGGTATTTTCTTTTCTTGCCACTGCTTTTTTCTTTCTTTTGTATTTCAATACTACTGATTTTAATGGCTATCAAATCTCTCAATTACTTACAATTTATTCTTTCTGTTTTGTTTAAACTCTTCTTTTCTCACTCCTTTTTTTGTTTTCTTGCATTCTTCATTTTCATTAGCTTTCCCGATTCCCTCATGTGAGTATTTAGTCTTAATTTTCATTTGAAAGCTATCTATAGCACAAGTTTAAAAAGCTAGTACACATTTTTAAAACTTTGCACTTCATTATACCCAAATTTAGTATTGTTGCTTTCTTAATTATTACTAAATCTACAACAACTTGCATTTATATAGCACCTTTAACTTGGAAAATTTCCTGAGGTGCTTCACGAGAGTGTAATCAGACAAAAATTGACACGAGCTGAAGGAGATATTCATAAGAGTGACACACAGCTTGGTCAAAGAGAGATTTTAAGGAAGATCTTTAAAGGTGTAGAGGAAGAGAGGTTTAGAGAGAGAATTTCATAGCTTAGGTTCTAGATGGCTGAAGGTGTGGCTGCCAATGATTGAGTAAGGGAGTGGGGGATGCACAAGGGGTCGGAGTTCTTGAAAGGGTGGAAGTAGTTACAGGGAAGGATGGGACCATGGAGAGATTTGAACACTGAGTAGGAGAATTTTTAAATCGAGGCGTTAATGGACTAGCAGCCAATGTAGGTCAACGAGCACGGGTTTGATGGATGATCAGAACTTGGTCGGGTTATGATACTAGCAGCAGAGTTTTGGATGAACTCAAACTTGGAAGATTGAAGATGGGAGGCTGGCCAAGAGAGCATTTGAATAGTCGAATCTGGAGGTAATAAAAACCTGGAAGAGGCTGGGATGGAGATAGGCAATGTTACGGAAATGGAAGTAGGCTGTCTTCCTAATGGAGGATATGGGGTCGGAAGCTCAGTCAATTAAGGCACCAATGTTGTGATCCAGTCTAGTTCGGCTTGAGATGGTGGCCAGGGAGAGAGATGGAATCTGTGCCGAAGAACAAAATCTGTGGTGGAGGCTTTCGACATTGACGTTTTTTCCCCAATTGGAGGAAATTGCGGCTCATTCAAGACTGGATGTCGAGCAAGCAGACTGACAGCATGTGCGTAGCGGAGGGGTTGAGCGAGATGATGCTGAGGTAGAGCAGGGTGTTGTCCATATACATGTGGAGCCTGTCTTCAGATGAAGTCATTGAGGAGCAGCATGTAGATGAGAAATATAGGGTCAAGGATGGGGGACTCGAGGTAACAGGGCGGGAAGAGAATCCATTGCAGGAAATTCTGTGGCTGCGACTGGATAGGTGAGTGGAACTAGGCAGGGCCATCCCACTTAGCTATGAGGAAGAGGAGGAGGATGACGTGGCTTATTATGTCAAAGGCTGCAGAGAAGTTGAGGAGGGATAGTGCACCACAGTCACACAGGATGTCATTTGTGAGTTTTGATCAGGGCTGCTGCAGGGGTGGAAACTTTTTTTTATTTCATTGGAAATATTAATGCACTTTGTGCAGTTTAAATTTAGAGTAATAAAGCTGCATCCCGTTCTTTACAAAGAAAACTTACATTCCAAAATTATTAGCAAAAAATCTATTCTTTACAAAGTATTGCAATACTTAATTGTATTTTGAAATGTCTTCTGGGATGTATGGAATGTATTTACGAAGCAAAGATAAAACATACCATATTTATTATAGTTAAGAAATTCAAATTTTTCCAATTCAAACACCAGTTATAAGTTTCTAATTGAAATAATTTGTGTCTTCATACAACAGGTACTGGTCTCTGACTAGTACTCGGTGTGATGCACAACAGCAGACCTGAGTTATATTGACAGTTGTATGTTGCACTGTGCCTGTCAATGAACTCTGCAGATGTGTTTGGTGCATGCTTCCATACATGCACAGTACTCTGCTTGCTGGCTAGTTGTATTTTAGTGTTTGAAATACTTTTAATGTATTTAAAGTACCAAGTTTCCAGTGGGTCACTGGAACTTTTTAACCTTGACTGCACTGAGCAAGTTATACTGGTTTGAAGCTCTTCACCTTGTCAGATCATTGTCCTGACTCACTCCAGTTAATGCGTATCCAAGGTTATTTTGCAAAGCCAGTAACATAATGGTATGGTAAGTGGTTAATTAACTGCCAGCTTTAGAAGTCTACCCAGCTTATTACTACTTGAAATTGAATCATACTTAGAAATTGTTTTCAAATGATGTGGGAATAGCTGGGCACTGCATGTGATGGCAGCTTGAATGTTGCTACTTGAATATGATCGATATTGGTTCTAAAGCTAGTATATTAATATGATGCAATCACCTTAATGGAGATGCTTCTGATCATTTGAAGAATGTCCTTACTCAAGTATTTTTCCCCTCTTTCTGCAGTAAGTATGGTTTCAGCAAACAGTCTAAAACAGAAAAGGTAAGAATTTAATTTGAATAATCTCATTTATTCAAAAGGTTTAATTTTATCTTAAGTTTAAGAGTTTTCCTTTTCATTTGCTTTGCTCTGCTCCATCCAAACTGAATTATAGTATATATTGGTTAAAATAGTTTTGTTCAATAAATCCTAAGAGATTCCCACAGTAAGCAGTATTTAAAGGATAGTTTTTTTAAGTTTCTCCCTACAGCCACATAATTTTAGGGGAGGCAATCAATAGGAATTAGTTTGTGATAACTCCTTGTGGAGATAGCTTTTAAAGTATAGTCACTTCTATAACCTGCCAACAATTTGCATCCTTAAATGTTTGAAATCGGAAAAAGACAGTTTAATCAAACTTGCCACATACAAATATGTTATAGTTTACTGATCTGACCAGATTTGCTGATGCTATAATCACTTTGAGGAGATACAATCGAAAATGATTATGCAGTTGAGTAATGTATGTTTCAATATGACTTTACAGACTGAGGACAAAAAAGGAGCCCTGACAACAGGGCTGGCAGCTGGGATGACTGAAGTGTCTGAAGAAGATGATCTGCAGGCTGTTGAAGAGGTATATTATGCATACAGTCTTTGTAATAAATAATATCCTGAAGCATTTGCCTTTCCTTCTTTTCCCCCACGCCTTGTATAATTCTACAGCTAGTTCAGATAATTCTACGGCCACAAATAACATTTCTTTTACTTTGCATATTTCAAGTTGTGGATACTGACCATTTTGCTAAAAATGGTCCTTTTCAACCCTCAGAATATGCAATACAAAGCACAAATTGCACTGAAATTGTGTGGGCTTTGAGGGCTAGATTGCCTACGCTCTTGACTTAGATCAGAATTGCATAGCCCAATATAAGTATAAGATTTTATTTTCTTGAGTAACATGGCAAGACCTCTCATCTGCCCAAAATGCTTTGTTTTTAAAAAAAAAAAAGTTTTCTCCAAATACTATAAAAGCTCATCTCATGGCTCTGTATTTGGCTAAAGGTGTTATAGTCCAAAAATTATGTTTTAATCTTCCATAGTAATCACAGGGTCATCTTGCTGATTTTACTTTAGTTCATTGCCAAAGTATCAATTGCATTCTGGAAAGGAAATTGCTACATAATTCAATAGAAATATTTCTTTCCGCAGGCCAGAAAACATGCTAAGTTATTAATACACAATGTGAAGATGACCCAAAAACTCCTCTGCAACTTCGTAGTCACAAATGGATACATTCTCTCTCTTTTTTTAAAATTCTATCAAGTTTTGCTATTGGACATTATTATTACAACAGTATTTGTAGACTCTCCATTATGTAAACTTTATCCACATCAAACTAAAGTCATACGAAACTTATAGCAGATGTTTAATTCTCCTTGTTACCTTCAGGAGGAAGGAGGACTAACTCTCACTGAGGAACAGTTCCACAGGCACCACCTGTCCTCCTCTCCTGTACCTTGCTCAAGTGACCATTTTTCACAATTGCAGCTTGGGCAGTGTGCTGATCGTTTTACTTTTATTATTTTTCCAAAATTTGTTGGCTGGCTGTTTGCTTGTCCAAGTTTGCAGTTACATCATTAATTCAAATGTTACGGCTTCTATCAGCAATGTGCTGCTGATCAGAGTCATGGAGCCTGCCTCATCTGTGTTTCCTGCTTGCACTTGCTTACTATAGGCCACCCACACACTCACTAGCTACCATCAGAAATTGTTTTTTTTTTTAAATTGAAGGTTTTGTATAGCACTTATAATTTTCGTTTCAATTGAAGTTTCGTGAGAACTTTTGCAGACTGAAGCAATGCTAACAATCCCCTGGGGTGATGCTAACAGGTATATATTGATACGGCAGCACCGATCAGTGTTCTACCTATACAAGATGTACAGTGTTTTAGGGTTATTTCATGACTAATCAAAGTAGTTCGATATAATTAAATGCCATCTTAGCAGAGAAGAGTATTTGCTATGCAGGGGTACATTTTGATGAACTATTTAAGAATTGTGGACTTGATAGCCAACAAATTGAATTTTATCCCAATGGAACAAATAATAATGTTTAGAATATGTGTCGAGTATCCGATTAATTTCACTTTTTTTTAAAACTTTTTTGTGGCTTCATGACTTAAATTATAGAACAGAATAGTTTATGCTCAGGTTCTGATTTTGAATCTTTAATTATCTTATAATTGACATTTTATTTGCAGCTTCGTATTAAAACGCTGATGACTGGAATGGCTGCAATGGCAACTGAAGAGGTAATTCATTTTAAATGCTGAAGGACAATATACAAATGCATATGTATAATTCATGAGGTTTTTTTTAAAAGAATTGATGATTCCAGGTTTTAAGACTTTCTTGTGCATAACTGTTTCTTCTGAATTTTACTAATAAGCTGCAAAAAGGAAACGGTTTTAGGTTATTGTTGCTTGTTTCTAGAGCTTGTGTGTGTAACATACAAGCCTAAAGGTTTGAGGACTAAATAGCATTTCTATACCATATCCAGAATGACAAGATTTAGAATTGTGTATTTTCTTGCAAAAAGCTTTGCAAGGTTCTTGCAGAATCTGATTCCAATCCAATGCGTGTAGAAATTTAAAAAAATTAATCTTGAAGCAGAACAATTCCGAATTTTATATAAAACACTGCCAGTAATGAAATGAGATGTATTGGATTTTTGTGTATATGCAAATTTAAAATGCAGTGTTATTTATGCAGGGACTCATTCACAGACACAAGCAGGTTTTTCCATTACACTCAAGTCTGCCAGGTTTTTGGAAATGGTTCACATTCCCATCAAAGTGACAGCAATGTAAGACAAATTTAATAAAACAAATGGCAGCGATTATCTATTGCTCTTGGTAATCATCAAAAAAGTGGGGTTCAGTCGGCTTTTATTTGCTTCTCCCATTTGTGCTGAAGAATAGCAGGTGCATCATTAATTCAATTCCAATCTATTTGCTGTAATAACTCACTATAGCCGATTTAAAAAAAAAATACTTACTCCACAATAATTTATTTTTGGATGCTTCTATCTTGTTCACATTCCCAGTAGTATACCATGCATTGCATTTTCCAGAATTCTCTCCCTACATTTCATATCTTGTATCTCTCATCATGCTTCCTGCGATCATTAAACCATTGCGGTGTGTGGAAAGTTGCTGAATTGGAACCAGATCAACAGGCTATACATCTGGTCTTTACAATTTGAGGTGCATTTAATCCCACTGAAATGATTGAAGATATCAAATTGACAGCAAACTACGTCTGTGTCTTAAACAGAAACTGCTGTAAATCTCAGCGGGTCAGGCAGCATCTGTGGAGAGAAAAACAGAGTTAATGTTTTGGGTTGTGACCCTTCGTGAGAACTGGCAAATGTTCGAAAAGAACGCATTCCTAAGAAGCACTGAAAGGGGGAGAGGGAAGAAAGAACAAAAGGGAAGGTCTATGATTGGATGGAAGGCAGGAGAGATTAGAGAGACAAAAGGGATGATGGGCCAAATTGAAATGGATGATGGGCCAAATTGAAATGGTTTTGCTTTTGTGTAAGTCTGTGTCTTTGTTTGAACCAGACTGTTTATACCCTTTGCATTCTGTTTGACCCCAAGTTGAGTTTCCAGCCCATATCCTTGCCATCACAAAAACTGCCTGCTTCTACCTCCATAATACTGCTCACCTCAGCCCATCGGCTGCTAAAGCCATTCATACATGTCCTTTTCCAGACTCAAGTACTTCAAATACTCACCAGTATTTCCTGTTTTTACTTCACATGCTCTGCTTGCTATCTTCCCATCTTACTCTCTCCTTAAACACCAGCTCATCAGAATACTGCTGCCAAAATCTATCCTGAATTTTTGTTTGTCAACCCATCCTTACTCACCTACTTTGCCTCTAGTGGTAACAGCATTTAATTTCCAAATTTTTAAAAGCTGTATTCAAATTCTCAGTCATTTGAACTTATGTTCTCTAGATTACTAGTCTAATACCATAACTACTACATGACCCCACACAATCTCTATAACCTACTGCAGCCATCCCCCATTCCACCATCCAAAACACACTTTTTTACACTCCTAATCTTGTTTTGCGGTTTCTCTTCCACTTTCCTTGCAACTCTGAAATTCCTTGGAATATTTCTCTATATTAAAGTTGCTTTATAAATGCAAGTTGTTATTGTTTAAGTCTTCGTAATTTCCTTTGTAAATTGTAGTATTGTATCATTGATTACATTCTCTCAAGTATCCCAGCATATTCTTGTGCAGGGATTGAAGGCACTTTGAATTGTTTTTTTTTTTAAATTAATGAGAATTCTTCAAATGGATAGTGCCATAACACGAGTGTGGTGGGAATAACATAGCTGCTTGCAGCTCTATCTGACACTAAAGACCCATCGTTTCTATTCTGCCACTTCAGCCTTTCTCTTCCACATACCAAAAAACATCTGGCAGTTGACTGTAATCATAGGAAGCCATGAAATCAATGCCGTGAATAAACAGTGTTAATGAAAGCACTTGCCAGCATGACTAAGCACTCACTTTGCCCCTGTCCAGGTATCCTTTTTATTAAGGTGGTAAAGTTGTCTTAGAAACTAGTAGTAAAATACTGTATCCATTTGCTCACCCTAACACTGCAATACTGTTAATCATAAAAGCATGCTTAAATGTAGCCCAGTGGCACCATTTGACATTGAGCTGTTTAACTTCTTGCTATCCCAAGAAGCAACAACTGTCAAACACTGAAAAATTTAAAGTGATCTTGTCATTCTAACTTTAGAACCTTTACAGTTTATAGCTTGTTGCTTGACATTTGCTTCATATTTTATGACTTTCAGGGAAAACTGACTGCCAGTACAGTGGGTCACATAGTAGGGCTACAGTCAGAAGAAATTAAGCAGATTGCATCAGAATATGCTGAAAAGGTAAGGTACCTTATCACATCCTATGGACATTCCAATGCATTTCACAACCAATAAGTTACTTTTAAAATGAAGTCGCTGTTCTTGTATAGGTAATTTCGCCCACGATAAATGGCAAATTTGATAATTTTTCAAAAATTAATTCTGGGATGTGAGCGCTGCTGGCCAGGCCAGCATTTATTGCCCATCCCTAATTGCTCTTGACAAGGTGGTGTTGAGCCACCAGATCACTTTTTTTTTATGCAGTCATCATTGGGCCAGGATACCAGAAGAACTCTGCTGGTTGAATAGTGCCATGAGGTTTTTATGCCCACCTGTACAGACAGATGGGGGATTTGGTTTGACACACAATCTGAAAGACAGCACCTCCTGAGAATGCAGCATCCACACAGTACAACATTTAAAATCTAAGCCTAGATTATTATTCAAGTGCTGGATCACAGTAACAAGATTTGTATTGCTTTTAAGGATGTGGAGATGGTCAAGATGTAACTCAGATATTGTACTGAGAAGACTAAAGTTAAGTACTTGGGAATGCAATTTAAAGGAAATTGAATATAGAGTGGACAAGATTCGATGATTAGACAGTTCTTTTCAACTAGATTGATGGGATGAAGTGTCCTGCGTACCACAATAAGGGTGCGAAGTGAAATGTCTCAATTCAGTTTCTCATAGCTGAATCCATAGTAATTTTGCATGACCTGTCTGGCTAGCAAGATAGCTGGTGTGGAAATTAAAAATGTTACCCTTGTGTAATAGGTAATTCCTTGTTTAGGTACATTATTGGGGCAGTGTATTACAAAAACTTATCCATTTATTTCCCCCATCCATCCACACACACACATGAGAGATGCAACTTTAAGTGTCAAGTTCCCAAATTGAACTGCATATTTCCCAACAGGTATATTTTCTCTCCTCCCTTACTCGTCCCTTGGTTGCAGTCATGTGCTAACTGTTTCGCTGCCCCACAGTCTTGATCACATGTACCTTTGGGAAGATGCTACGCTAAAATAAAATGAAAGGGGGAGGAAATAATTCACTTTGGATCAGCCAATGTCACTAAGGATACCTAGTTGCATAGGGCCCAAGTTTTGGGCCGCGCCTAGAACGGTGCAGCCCCGACCTGGGCGCCCATTTTTCGCGCCACAAAATGCGCCTTAAAAAAAAACTTACAGATTCTCCGGCTCCCTGCTGGTCCTCTTGAGTCTGGCGCGGCGCAGCACAAGCTGTGGGGGGCAGAGCCAGGTCCCTGCGCTGAAAACAGTGCCGAGACCGCTGCACATGCATGTGCAGTAGCTCCAGGCGCCCAAAACTGTGTGGGAGGGGCCCGAAGCACGCAGCCCCTAGCCCTGGCCGAATGGCCTCACTGGGGCTGCGTGCATAAGGCTGCCTCCCACGCCCAGCTCCTGCTTCCTCCCAACCCGACTCGACTCCCGCTTCCCCCCCCCGCCCCCGGACCGAACCGACCCGCGCGCTCTTTTTTTTTTTTTTCCCTCCCCCCCCCCCCCCCCCCCCACCCGACCTGACCTCTTTCTCCCACCCACCCCCCCAACCCGAACCGAACCGACATCCCTCCCACCACCCCCCCGACCTGACCCGACTCCCGACACCCCCTCCCTCCCCCCGACACGAACCGAGCTGACCTCCCTCCGCGCTCTCGACCCCGGACCCGACTCAACACCACCTACCTGTAAATCTGCTGCTGCGGACTGGCCCTGCCCGAAGTCTTGGGCCTGGCCCGTTCAGCTCTCCCTCCTCCCTCCCCTTCTCTCTCCACCTCCCTCCCCTTCACCCTCCTCCTCCCTCCCCTTCTCCCTCCTCCTCCCTTCTCCCTCCCCTTTTCCCTCCTCCCTCCCCTTCTCACACAGACACAGAGAGAGAGACACAGACACCGAGAGAGGGGGGGTGGGGGAATCCCAGCACGCTGTTGGAGGGCTCCCGGTGCTGCAGTCGGTAAGTAGAAAATGTTTTATTTATTGATTTCTTTTTTTTTTAATTATTTCTTATTAATTTTTTTTGATTGATTTATTGATGTTTTTATCATTTATTATTGATGATGGCTCTATTTGTAAAACTGAAGTGTTTAATGTTTGTAAACTTCCCTTTAAACCCCCCTCCACCCCCCATTCCCTACCCCTGATTTGTAACCTACGCCTGATTTTCTAAAGTGTAGACGAGGTTTTTTCGAGCGGATAAAAATCTTCACTTGCTCCATTCTAAGTTAGTTTGGAGTAAGTTTTCACTGACGAAACTTTGAAAACAGGCGTAATTGGCTTTTTGAAAAAAAAATTCTGTTCCAAAGTGAAACTGTTCTAACTGACTAGAACTGGAGCAAACTAAATGCCGAGAATTTGAATTTCTAAGATACTCCGTTCTACACCAGTTGCTCCAAAAAATCAGGAGCAACTGAGGCTGAAACTTGGGCCCATAGTATCTTCACGTATAGTTGAGTAGTAAACGGGTCATTCTGCAATCTCATTAGAAATCTAGTAAATCTGGGCTAGTTTTGGGTGTCAGTTGGGATATATTTGAGCTTGGAAAATTAAGCACTAGGCTAATACTGAATTTTCTGTGATTTAAATTAATTTTGATCCTGCCTACTTTCTGACTGAAATCAAAGCGAAATATATGCTTGCGACCTCATCAAAGGTCCCCCACAGGGATGTTTAAAATGTTCTCTCTCTGGGAGATTTTGGTGCTTGCTTTATAATCTGGCACTTATACCTTCTGACTTACTCTGTTCAAAGAACCACATAGGACTGTACTTCAAGAAACTTGACTGTCTCGAAGTTGAACTTCAAACAAATTCATTACAAAACTGTAATAAGTGGGTAGTAGAGTGTAGTTTTTCTCTTCCATTCTTCTTGTCACAGTCACTTCATTTGACACTAATTATTTTCGACACTAATTATTTTCAACACACACGTGCAGTTCCTTTGTGACTCAGCAGCAAGTAGTTGTATTTATAGGTATTGATGTGAAGTGATCCGATTATTTAAAGTGGAAATTTTTATAATTGCAGCAATCTGAGCTTTCCGCTGAAGATCGCCCTGAGCGGCTTGGAGCTGCTCAACAGCATCGAAGAAAAGTTGCATCTCTCAACAAACAAATCTTTCAAAAATCAAAGCAGCTGGAAGAGGTAGATTTCTAGAAATGTTTCCTATATTTTTAAAAGGTTGTTTTTTTTCTCAATATAAAGCTTTGCTGTCAAGTGATCTAATCAAAACTGTGAAATAAGAATTACTGAAGCTGCTATTGGGTCATACTAGGTGTGATTGACTGTCAATCAGGTGATGACTTGAGTAGAAATAGCATGAAAATTAGTTACGCAAGGCTCTGTTGAAGTAGTTAGGGGGGTATGTGGCAAGGCAGAGAGGTTTAGGGAGAATGTTCCAGATTACTCTGCCATCAATCATAGAATGAAGAAAGGGCCCAGAATGTAAAAGCAGGGATGTTTCAGAGATAGGCAAGAACAAGGCTGAGAAGGAATTTAAGACCAAGGTGAGGATTTTGGTATGTGTCGTGCATGCGTGTACACTACCCAAGACACCTTGGATTAATAAAATACATTCTTTAAAATAATTGAAGGATTAGACAGTCCAAGTGAATAGACTATGAGCTAGATAGGTTGGGATAGACCAGGGGATGTGAGTATAAGTCACTAAAGTACAAAGCTAGGTTAGATGTTGGGTACTTTTTGCAGAGGATAATTGACCCTCTGGAAAGTTGTGCATATGTGCAGTGAGTGCTGATTAATTCCAGACATTCAAAACTGAGCTGTTAACTCTTGGGTTATAGCTGTGACTGTATGTAAATGACCAACGAGGGCAATGAAATTATAGTGAATGTTTATGCTCCAATTTCTCAATAGCTTCAAGCTAAATATAAGGAGATTCAGGCTACATGTCAGGAAGAAAAGAAGAAACTGGTGGAGGTAAGATTACTGCATTTTACATAACCAGCAAATCTAGCATCTAGAAATTGCCTGAATCGCTTGTAGAATTGTACAATAGTACAGCACAGAAGGAGGCCATTTAGCCCATCGTGTCTACGGCAGCTCTTTCGAAGTGCAATCCAGTTAGTCCCACTCCTCGGCTCTTTCGCCATATCCCTACAATTTTTTTTTTTCTCCAAGTATTTATCCCATTCTCTTAAAAGCTGTTTCTGCCATCCTATCAGGAGTGCATTTCAAATCCTAACCACTTGTCACGTAAAAGTTCCTCCTGTCTCCTTTTGGTTCTTTTGCCAATCACCTTAAATTTATGTGCTCTGGTTATCGACCCATCAGCCATTGGAAACCGTTTCTCTCTCTTTACTCTATCGAAAGCCTTCATGATTTTAAACACTCCTGTCAAATCTCCTTGTGGCCTTCTCTACTCTAAAGAGAACAACCCCTGCTTCTCTTGTCTATCTACATAACTGTAATCCCTCATCCCTGGAACCATTCTACTAAATCTCTTCTGTACTATCTCCAATACCTTCACATCCTTCCGAAAGTGTGATGCCCAGAATTGGACACAATACTCTAGCTGGGGCTGAACTAGTGTTCTTTATAGGTTTCTGTAGTTAGCATAACTTCTTGGCTTTTGTACTGTGTGCCTCTATTTATAAAGCCCAGGATCCCATATGCTGTATTAACTGCTTTACATAGGATAAGCAAGCCATTTGACCAAACCAGTCCATGCCAGCGTTTATGCTCCACTTGAGCCTTCTACCATCTTTTCCCATCTAAATCTATCAGCATAACCCTCTCTTTCCTTCTCTCTCATATGCTTGTCTAGCTTACCCTTAAATGCATCCATACTATTCGCTTCAACCACTCCCTGTGGTCATGAGCTCCACATTCTCATCACTCTTTCGAGTAAAGAAATTACTTCTGAATTCCCTAATGGATTTCTTGGTGACTATTTTGTATTGATAGCCTCTAGTTATGCTCTTCCCCACAAGTGGAAACATTCTCTCTCTCCACTCTATCAAACCCTCTATTAGGTCACCCCTCAGCCTTTTTTCAAGAGAAAAGAAACCTGGCCTGTTCATCATCCTTTCCTGATACATATACCCCCTCATTTCTGGTGTCATCCTTGTAAATCTTCTGCACCCTTTCCAGTGCCTCTTCTGGTCACCATATTATAAAAAGAACTGTACACCATACTCTGTGTGATCTAACTAGGTTCGATACAGGTTTAGCATAACTTCAATTCCTTCTGGAAATAAACCTGAGTGCTTGGTTTGCTTTTTTAATGGCCTTGCCAACTTGTGTTACAAGCTTTAGTGATTTGTGTATGTGTGCTCCGATATACTTTTGTTCCTCTACCCCACCTAGACTCGCACCCTCCAAGTAATGTGACCTCCCTATTCTTCCTACCAAAATGTAATACCTCAAATTTATCTGTTGAATTTCATTTGCCAATTATATGCCCATTCTGCAAGTTTATTAATGTCCTCCTGTTATTTGTTGCAGTCCTCCTCCATATTGACTATGCCCCCCCCCCTCCCGTCTCCGTCCCCAATTTAGTGTCATCCACAAATTTAGAAATTGTTTTTGATTCCAAAGTCTAAATTATGAACAACAGTGGTCCTACCACTGATCCTTGTGGAACACTGCTACCCACCTTCTGCTGCTGTGAATAGCTACTCTATAGCTCTACTCTCTGCTTTCTGTCTTGAAGCCAGCTAGCTATCCATTCTGCTACTTGTCCCCTGACTCTGCATTCTCTGACCTTGTTCATCAGTCTATTATGGGTGGATAATTGAAGGCCCTTTGAAAATCTCGATAAATTACATCTACTATATTACCATTGTCTACTCTGTTACCGCTTCAAAAAATTCAGTGAGTTTGGTCAAGTATGACTTTCCCTTTTGAAATCCATGCTGACTATTATATTTTTGGTTTTGAGATGTTTTTATTTTCTCGAGTAGTGATTCCATCATTTTTTTTTTCTACCACCGATGTTAAGCTGACTGGTCTATAATTCCCTGGGCATGTACTATCCCTTTTCTTAAATGTAGGTATTACGGTAGCTTTCTGCCAGTCTTCTGATGCTACAGCTTTTTCTAATGTATTAAATATGTGTAGTAATGCCTCTGCTATCTTGTTCTTAGATTCTTTTAAAATGTGTGGATGCAATCCATCTGGACTAGGGATTTCATCCTAAGTTTGATTAGTTTATTTAATATATACCCTCTTTATTTTAACTGTACTTATCTCATTACTAATTTCCTCATCTGATATCATGTCCACCTGTTCTATCTCCCTGGCGAATACTGAAGCAAAATAGTTATTATTTCTACCATGCCTCGATCATTACCTGTGGTATTATTCTGTCTATCCCTTAATCTGCCTATTCCCATCCCAACCTTTGTTTTATTGATGTGCCTGTAAAATATTTTACTATTTTGTTTTATGTTCCTTGATACTTTAATTTCATAGTTCCTCTTTGCCACCTTAATTGTTTTTTTGACTTCTCTCCTAATCTTTGTGATCTCCCCTATCATGCTGTCTTTGTACTTTTATTTTTCTTGCACTCTGTTGAACACCATTCTAAATGTTTCCCATTGCTGTTCTGCATGGTTTTTTGCCAATATTGTTGCCCTTTTCTATTCTCAGCCCCTCAATCAGCTTTTCTTCAATCTGTTATCCTGGTTTTCGTCATACTGATGTCCTTCTCAATTATAAAGTGTATTATATTATGGTCACTATTGCCTTGATGTTCCCCTACTTTTGCTTCTCTTATCTGCTCTGGTTCATTCCCCATTACTAAATCTAATAGCGAATCCTCCCTTGTTGGGCTTTTTACGTTTTGGGTTAGAAAGGAGTCCAATACACATTGTAGGAACTCCATTCCCTTATCCACTTTACCCTCATCTGTCCAATTAATATCAGTGTCGTTGAAATCTCCCATGATTATTCTGTGTTTTGCTCATTTTGCCAATTTGTCTGCATATTTATTCCTCTACCTCCCTTCTACTATTGGATGCTGTGTTAACCTGTCCTGCCACCTTCAAAGATTTGTGCACAAATACCCCAGAATCTCTGTCCATGCACCCCCCTCCTTAATTGTACCATTTAGCCTGTATTGTGTCTCCTCGTTCTTCCAACCAAAATATATTGCCTCTCTTGTACACTTGTCCTTAGTTCCTTGGAAGACTAAGCCATTTAGATAAAATGATAAATGTAATACTAATATCTTCTGCCAGCAGCTACAATTACCAAAGCAAAGGGTACAAATGGAGAATCTCTGTGGGTATTTTGGTTGGGAAAGAGGGAGAGACAATGAAGAATTTTGGATAGGTTGACTTGATTTATGAAACTTTCTATTGGAAAAATGGAACTGTCATTTGCACTGATGTGGAAATTAGTTACTGTATCAATGTCCTGAAAGTTCTAAATTGAAGAATGCAATATTTTATCATTTATTTTTCACATCTGCATTCAAAATGAGTGTTTTAATTTTATTTAAAAGTATTAAGTCTCCATTCTACATCCTCCACACATTCTGATGTATGGCCTAACTTGATGGGTTCTGGGACAACTACATAATGAGCACATGCATGAAAATGTTATGATTAGATGGTGCTGTACATGGTCTACCCATGTTATATAAAGCCTCAAGAATTATGCCAGTTTTTCTCTCCAGCTAAAGGACCATTTACCAAAGTTTGGGAAAAGTCTCTAGCCTCTTCAGAAGTACATTAAATGAGACTGATTAGTATTAAATTCATCATTTATCTAAATGGGATTGGTCTTCCTAGGAACTAAGACAAGTATACAAAAGAAAAAATGTTGCAGCTAATATAGTAATGTCATAGACCAATCTTTTGCACCTTGAATGACGATCAAGAGCAAACAAAACTATTGGCATACAAGGTGTTAGAAACAAATTGTAATTTTACATTTCGCACAAGTGTGTAGCCCAGCTGGAGTATTGTCATATGGTATGCCCTTCATTGATCCATGCAGTACATTGTCAGCATTACAATTAAAGAATAAAATAGATGAACATAGCAAGCCCAAGTATCATAAAAGAAATCCAGTTGGGTGTGGATGAGCACATATCAGCACCAATTGGTACTAAGGACTTTGAACAGCAAGGGCTTCCAACAGCATGGACTTGCTCACATTGGACAACAACAACTGATACTGAATTCCATGTATTGAGCAGACTACACCTGATCCCTCCAAGGAGATAACACACTGATTAGTAACATGGCTCCACCTGCTCAGTGCAAAAGTATAATTGCTGCACATTAAAATATTATTGAAGTAACTTTGGTGGCATTCTGAGCACTTTTTTCTTTAGTATATTCTCCCCAAGATGAGTGCTGCACTGGTGGAGGTGCTGTCTTTCGGGTGAGATGTTAAACGGAGGCCCCGCCCTGGGTGCTCAAGTGGACGTAGAAGATCCTGTGACACGATTCAAGGAAGAGCAGGGGAGTTCTTTCTAGTGTCCTGGCCAATATTTATCCCTCAACCAATATCACAAAGAAACTATCTGGTCATGATAATGTTTGGGTATCTTGTTATGTACAAATTGGCTGCTGTGTTTCTCTACACTACAATTTAAAACAAAGTATTTAATTGGTTGTAAAGCACTTTGGGACATCCCCTGAGGTTGTGAAAGGCACTATATAAATGCAAGTTCTTTTTGTTTGTTCATTGGTTGCAGGTGTGTCTTTTATCACTTCCATAGAAAAGGCTGGAGATGGCACTTGGGAATGATTTCAAAACTTATCTGGTTACTATCATCATTACAGTTGAATGCTATTTTTGTTTATGCTCCATAAAGGCTATAATGACAGAGAACTTGTTTTTATATAGTGTCTTTCATAACCTTAACACGCTAAGTGCTTCACAGCCAATGAAGTCCTTGCTATTAAAAAGTAGGGATTCCAGTAAATATACCGTGATACTTTTTTTTAAGGAATCATTACTTTTTAAATTTAAATCCAATTTTAAGTTAATTATATATTACTTTGCTTTGTTCTTGCCTATTGTAGATGGACTAATTACAATATCTGATGGACTCGCCCAAATAAGCAAAGCAAAGGAGGGAGGGGTAAAAAAAACTTTAGCATGCAGCTAATTTGTTAGTGGATTCTATTACATCTGTACCCACTCACTTGAATAGCAATCACTTAGTCCCTATCCCCATTCTTTAATTTTTGATTTTTCACATATTCACTTTTCTCTTTTAAAAGCTGTTGTAGATTCCTCTTCCAAAACTATTATCCTAACCTAGTTTTTTGTTCTTTTTGCAGGGATCTTAAATTAACAACTAACAAATCTAATTAATAACTCGCTGACCAGAAATAGTTCTTGTTTGTTTCCCTTATCAAAAACCACCTTAAACAATTCTACCAGATTTATTTTATCCTTCTGTGCTCTAATGAGAAGAAGCCCCAGTTTCTCCTCTTATCTAGACCCTCATGATTCTGGACTGCAAAAGCTTCTATAGATACGTAAAGAGAAAAAGGTTAATAAAGACAAACGTTGGTCCCCTCCAGTCAGAATCAGGGGAAGTCATAACGGGGAACAAAGAAATGGCAGACCAATTGAACAAGTACTTTGGTTCGGTATTCACTAAGGAGGACACAAACAACCTTCCGGATATAAAAGGGGTCAGAGGGTCTAGTAAGAAGGAGGAACTAAGGGCAGTCCTTATTAGTCGGGAAATTGTGTTGGGGAAATTGATAGGATTGAAGGCCGATAAATCCCCAGGGCCTGATGGACTACATCCCAGAGTACTGAAGGAGGTGGCCTTGGAAATAGCGGTAGCATTGACAGTCATTTTCCAACATTCCATAGACTCTGGATCAGTTCCTATGGAGTGGAGGGTAGCCAATGTAACCCCACTTTTTAAAATGGGAAGGGGAGAGAAAACAGGGAATTATAGACTGGTCAGCCTGACATCGGTAGTGGGTAAAATGATGGAATCAATTATTAAGGATATAACAGCGAATTTGGAAAGAGGTGACTTGATAGGTCCAAGTCAGCATGGATTTGTGAAAGGGAAATCATGCTTGACAAACCTTCTGGAATTTTTTGAGGATGTTTCCAGTAGTGGACAAGGAAGAACCAGTTGATGTGTATTTGGACTTTCAGAAGGCTTTCGACAAGGTCCCACACAAGAGATTAATGTGCAAAGTTAAAGCACATGGGATTGGGGGTAGTGTGCTGACGTGGATTGAGAATTGGTTGGCAGATAGGAAGCAAAGAGTAGGAGTAAATGGGTACTTTTCAGAATGGCAGGCAGTGACTCATGGGATACCGCAAGGTTCTGTGCTGGGGCTCCAGCTGTTTACATTGTATATTAATGATTTAGACGAGGGGATTAAATGTAGTATCTCCAAATTTGCAGATGACACTAAGTTGGGTGGCAGTGTGAGCTGCGAGGAGGATGCTATGAGGCTGCAGAGTTTCTTGGATAGGTTAGGTGAGTGGGCAAATGCATGGCAGATGAAGTATAATGTGGATAAATGTGAGGTTATCCACTTTGGTGGTTAGAAACAGACTATTATCTGAATGGTGACAGATTAGGAAAAGGGGAGGTGTAACAAGACCTGGGTGTCATGGTACATCAGTCATTGAAGGTTGGCTTGCAGGTACAGCAGGTGGTTAAGAAGGCAAATGGCATGTTGGCCTTCATAGCAAGGGGATTTGAGTACAGGGGCAGGGAGGTGTTACTACAGTTGTACAGGGCCTTGGTGAGGCCACACCTGGAGTATTGTGTACAGTTGGTCTCCTAACTTGAGGAAGGACATTCTTGCTATTGAGGGAGTGCAGCGAAGGTTCACCAGACTGATTCCCGGGATGGTGGGACTGACATATCGAAGACTGTATCAACTGGGCTTGTATTCACTGGAGTTCAGAAGAATGAGAGGGGATCTCATAGAAACGTTTAAAATTCTGATGGGTTTAGACAGGTTAGATGCAGGAAGAATGTTCCCAATGTTGGGGAAGTCCAGAACCAGGGGTCACAGTCTAAGGATAAGGGGTAAGCCATTTAGAACCGAGATGCGGAGGAACTTCTTCACCCAGAGAGTGGTGAACCTGTGGAATTCTCTACCACAGAAAGTTGTTGAGGCCAATTCACTAAATATATTCAAAAAGGAATTAGATGTAGTCCTTACCTCTAGGGGGATCAAGGGATATGGCGAGAAAGCAGGAATGGGGTACTGAAGTTGCATGTTCAGCCATGAGCTCATTGAATGGCGGTGCAGGCCCGAAGGGCTGAATGGCCTACTCCTGCACCTATTTTCTATGTTTCTATTTTTCTATCATCTTTAGGGAGAACTAGAGACTTAAAATTTCCATTGTCCCAAACTAAAATAATTTATCTGTTTCAAACATTTTTAAACCATGTCCAGTAGTGTGCAGCATGTATCTATTGCAGGTGTCAAACTGAATAAAATGTTATAATTTGTACATTTGTCAGTATTGTTTGGCAAACAGTTCAAAAAATAAAATGTTACAGTGGAATGCAGTACAGGCAATATATTACAGGGATTATATAATACAATCTCACCCTTAAATTTTTATTTTCAGGTTGTAAATTATGGAGGGAAATTGGATAAAGAGTTATCTACTCTTGAAGCTGCAGAATCCCAAGCTGATTCCAGGTATGTGATGGTCACATTTAAGATATTAAATTTAGTCTTTGTAGATTTTGCAAATAAACAGTAACTGTTGCATTCCAAGCAGACCATAATTTTGAGTTCATGCAATATAACGGACGCCCAGTGGTGTCTACAGGTACTAACAATGTTTTATATTTGCTAAATATAAACATTATAAAACTTGTGGGAGAATGGAGTTATTAGTTAAATAAAATGGGAATAATGGAAAAAAGTGGCAATGGGAACTGTACAAAATAAAATGGAGAAGTGGATTGCAAGAGAGATGCAAAGGTTTTTTTTAGGTTATAAGTTTAGTACATTATGGGCCCAAGTTTCCACAGGATAAAAAACGGGCGCCCCTCTGAGCTGGGCGCCCATTTTTCGCGCCTAAAACGGCGCCAGAAAAAAAACGCGCTATTCTCGAGCGCTTTGCAGCTCCTTGTCTGTTTGGCGCGGAGCCTACACTCGTGCCGATTTTGTACGTGGGAGGGGGTGGGTACTATTTAAATTAGTTTTTTTCCTGCCGGCAACACTGCGCGTGCGCATTGGAGCATTCGCGCATGCTCAGTGTGAAAAAACATTGGCACTCAGCCATTTTTGTAGTTCTTTGTAGCTGTTTAATTTTTGAAAATTTTTTAATAAAATCACATTGCCATCAGCACTGAGGCTACCCTTCTCACTGTCTCCTTCCCCTCCCTCCCCTGCGCGGCAACAAGCCGCTGTCTCCTTCCCCTCCCTCCCCTCTCTCCACGGCAACAAGCCGCTGTCTCCTTCCCCCTCCCTTCCCTCCCCTGCGCGGCAACAAGCTGCTGTCTCCTTCCCCTCCCTCCCTCCCTCCCCTCCCTCCACGGCAACAAGCCGCTGTTTCCTTCCCCTCCCTCCACGGCAACAAGCCGCTGTCTCCTTCCCCCTCCCTCCCCTCTCTCCACGGCAACAAGCCGCTGTCTCCCTCCCCTCCCCTCCCCTCCACGGCAACAAGCCGCTGTCTCCTTCCCCTCCCTCCCCTCCGCGGCAACAAACCGCTGTCTCCTTCCCCTCCCTCCCGCTCAGCGGCACAGACGGCTTTCTCCCCCCCCCCCCCCCCCCCCCCCCCTCCCGTTCAGCGGCACGAACGGCTGCAGAATTTTCCCTGGCTGAAGCACTTTCACACAGGTAGGAAGATGGTTTATTTAATCTTTTCTTTGCTTATAAATGTTTATTCAGGTTGGATTTATTTGTATAAGTATAAATAAGGATTTATTATAGAATTTAATGACTTCCCTTCCCCCCCCCCCCACCTCGTTCTGGACGCCTAATTTGTAACCTGCGCCTGATTTTTTAATGTGTAGAACAGGTTTTTTCAGTTCTACAAAAATCTTCACTTGCTCCATTCTACTTTAGTTTGGAGTACGTTTTCACTGTGGAAACTTTCAAATCAGGCGTCAGTGGCCGGACACGCCCCCTTTTGAAGAAAAAATTCTGTTCCAAAGTAGAACTACCTGACTAGAACTGCAGAAAAAAAAATGTGGAGAATTGCGATTTCTAAGATAGTCCGTTCTCCACCAGTTGCTCCTAAAAATCAGGCGCAAATCATGTGGAAACTTGGGCCCTATAAGTGTAGTACATGACTAATAAGGCTGAATGTCTTGCAGACAAATGGAATTAAATTACAGATAGTTAGAAAATAGAAGTATTTACAAATGATGACTAGACAAATTCCAGATCCAGTAATAATTCAAGAATGTAATACATACAGACTTCAGAGATTTTGTTACAAGGGAAAAGATGCAGATGCGGCATCTGGACCAGGGCTAGAATCCCAGAAATAATGGCATCGACAAGAGTCTTCAACTTTTTTAGGAGCTCTCGTATGAGAGCTGTGCCTGAGGTGGAGGATAATGAGACAAAGTATGAAATGATTGCAATTTCCATTCACTTCACTTGTACAATCTGTTCTATCTTGGATTCTTCCCAAACCATTTAATCTACAATGGAAAATATTTTCCATTTTGCTCTCTATCCTCATGGAGTAAATCGAACTAACTCTCCATGCCACTTTGGTTCTGGTTGCTTGGTATATTTCCATGGCCCTAGCAATTCAGGAACTATTTGGTTTTACAGGACATTGAATTATCTGAAACCAAAACAAAACTCTGGATGCTGGAAATCTGAACTATCAGGCAGCATCTGTGGAGAGAGAAACAGGTCAATGATCTTTTATCAGAACTCATTAGCTATCGTATTCAGTTATCTGTCTTTACTTCTCACGGACATCAATCCTGCTCCTGAGCAGACATTCATCTATCTGTCTTAAGATATGTTAATTGATACAGCATTATCCGTCTCTATTTCGGTCTATTTCACACATACACCACTTGTTGAGGAAAGGTGAATTCCTTCTAATTTGAATCGTGCATAATCTTGTTGTATTCATGTCCTCTAATATTGAGCAGACTAAGCTATAAAGTTATTTAATTTGAATAAAGACCTTGATTATATCATCTGTCTTTCTCTTCTCTTAATAAATCATAACTGAGTCTTGGGAATCATTCTTGCATAGAAGATACAACACAGAAACAGTCCATTTGGCCCAACCAGTCCGTGTCAACATTTACCCTCCACATGAGCAAATCACTTTTACCTGCACTGTTCCTATATCCCTCCAACCCTTTTTCTTCCATCTATTCAATTTAATTTTGAATGTTTCTGCCTTGGACACTAACCTTTGAAATGAATTTCATAGCCTCTCAATTCTGTGAAATTTCTTCTGCTCTCTGTTCTGAATCTCTTTTTTGTACTCTTTATACCTATGGGAACAGTGTGCATCTATCTAGTCTGCCCCATCCTTTCATAACTTTAAAAAAAACTTCTATAGTAACGCTCCGTAATCTGCATTCTAACAAAAAGTCCCAGTTTAAGTCTGCATAGTTGTATTTCCTCATACCAGGCAGCATCCCATTGAATCTATGTTGTACCTTTTCAGGGCATGAATATCCTTGCTATAGTGTGGAGCCCAATGCTGCACACCATACTTATTGTTGTTCAATATGTCTGGCTTCCAAGGTGACCTGCACAGCATATTCCAAAAATTACCTTTGCCCATTGATCTGCATTGTACTGGTCATGTATCTTTCTTGGCCACTGTTGGTACTATATCAAGGTGTGCCACCAAAGGCACAGCAGTGGGCGACTCGTAGGTGTGCCTGGCCAAGTGTAAAAGGCAGGCCACCAGGTGTGATCCTCACTCTGGAGTTAACTAATAAAGGACTAAGGTCACTACAGTTCAAGTACAACAAACTGCCTCGTGGAGTCATTGTTGGAGCATCTAAGGACACAACAGTACTGAATAACTTGCATCAATGGCCCAGAAATTGCAGTCGGAGGCTTCCCGCGGGCGGATGCCTCTGACCTGAGAAATTTCTACAAATCCACCTGGTGGTGCTGAAGGTTCGGAGACTTGCGGTCCTGGCCCTCCAAGCGATATGCATCAATGTGATCACGGGATCCCCATTCATACTTATGGTGATTCTATATACAGAATCATCATAAATATGAATGGGAATACCCCCCAAAACACAAACACTGACAATAACTTTTTTTTTAAACCATCACATATTTCAAATTAATTAATTATTAAATTAATTATTTAAAACACAAATTTAAGTGTTTGAAAAATAAATGTACACATTTTAAAGGATCTAAAAATAAACTTGCCTTATTTAACAGGATTTTAAATGTTTAAATTATATTTTTAAATGTCTTTTTCTGTACTTTTAAGAGTCATACACTGAAAAGCAGGCCATACACCTTTTTTCAGTCCTAAGAATTTGAAGGACATTCGCTGGGCAGAAGTTGGACAAATAACCCAACTCTCTGCCTGCGGAGGCCTTTTACTTCCAGATGTGTGTGATCTGTCAAAAGATGCATGCGCTTTGCATACCTAAACCCGGAACTTTCGGGGACCCCATGGGTGCGTGCGCACCTCATACACGTCCGTGGGAGCGTGATTTTGGCCCAATGTCATCGTGAATAATATAACCTTCAAATAAGAAAACTATTGAGATAGAATACCAGAATACCAGTAGGTCTAATACATATCTTCCTCCTTGTTCCTGTTCTACTTTCTACTTTTTATGACACACATTTTAATATTTTGTGCTTGCAAGATCCACAAATGTGATTTCAAATGAAAGGAGCTGCAATATCCTTTTTTCTTGCTGACCTTGATGTGTTTTAATGTAAATTTGTGTTTACACTGGTATAATACAAGTACCCTGTTCCCAATTAGCATACTGGAGAAGCTGAGAGCATTGGTCACAATGAATGAAGGTCTAAAGGACCAGGAACAACAGTTTAGGAATCATTGCAGGGTAAGAATGTTTTACATTTTGTATTTTATGTATAATTTGGCATTGTTTAGATTAGCAGGTCACTGAAGTGGCAAATGTCTTTAAGTGGCTTAACTGGCTGGATGATGTCATTGAGCCTTTAAAGAAGTTTACCACAAAAGCTGATTTTTGTAAGTTTGTGTATCTTGCAGCAATCCCACTGGTCCTGCTCCGGTTATGCAGGAGACCTGGGGTCCTCTTTCCCCCCCCCCCCCTCCTTTTCTGCCAGTAATAGCCAACTGTGGGTATTCCAGGTCTCTGTTTTTCCTTACTACCTCTCGCCCTCATCAAATGATGTGCTTATAGTTCAAATGGCTCTTTTTTTTTCAACTTGTGCTGTTTTTTTTTAAATCTAAAAATTGCTCTTTTTCAGATCTGAGTGTGCATAGATCACTTAGTATTTTACTGTAGAAGGTGGACAGACTGGCTACAAAATCTGAATTCTATTGCCACAGATATTGGCCTTTTTTATTTTCTCTAAGCACTTACAACCTCACACAATGTGTTGTACATGTCCAGTAAAGTTAATTTATAATGTCAAAAAGTTGGCAACATAGCATTATTCTCAAACTGGTTGATGTGTTCTTTTGCAATAATGTGAGATGCTAAGTTTGAGCATCTTTTATGATGAGCATCATCTGCTCCCATAGTCTGTACAGCCATACTATTTCTTCAGTTGAGGTCGTCTCATCCTCTAATCCATTTCTTCCATTGCTTTTACGTTCAGCAGATCAAGCTCCTGCTTGTTTCTATAATGAAAAATATTTTTCTTTTGTGGCCATGTCGTTGTTCTGACTGGGGTGGGGGGGGGAAGGAAGAATTGCCACTCTACTCCCATCTGATAAGAGTGCCTTGCTGGATGTCAATCCAGTATTCAGAGGCTGTATTACTAGTCTCCTATTCATCAGGGCTACAATGGGGGAGCCACTCCTTACATCAGATGCGAGTACCCCGCTGGATGTCAACCCGGTATCCAGAGACCGAAACTCTCGTCTCTGCTCTCCAGGGCTGTATAGAGTGGGGATTGAACCGATAACCTTCTGACCCAAGTCAGTAAATCTACCACTGAGCCAATAAACTATATGATATTAAGTTACACTTCCTATAAATATTTGTTATTGAACAGCAGGTGAAGTGTGGGATACTGCAAAAGAGACATGGGTGCAATAGTTGCATTTTATTAACATGAGTCATGTGTTTTTAAATGTGAATTGAGTTTCAATATTTTGCTGAGTAAAGATTACCAATCTAGCTATTATGACACGACCACTTGCTTATTAATAGAAGGGACTTTCAGCTTGATTGCAGGCAGCTTGCATCACGTGATTTTTGAGCTGTTTGTTTGTAGGAGGAAATGGTTCGATTGCAACTGAATATCGAAAACCTTAAAGGTTTAGCAGGGAATGAGGAAGCTGAAGAAAAGGTATGTGGCACTTTGTAAAATGATGTATGCCTTAACGAACAGATTATCTCTACTAATATGAGTAGATTTTTCATGAAATAAGCAGAACAATATGGAGATGTCCAATTCGGACCATAAATGAGTACTGAAGTCGGCATGACCCATAGTGAAAGTTTTAGAGAAGGTTGCAACATCTTTATCTGCCCTTCTGACGAACACTGTTCTCGTGGTATTTCTCCTCCAGTAGAAAATAATTGAAGAAATCAGCTGTTTGTATAGAAGTGTAGAATTTACAGCACAGAAGGTGGCTATGTGGTCATTGTGCTGTTAGTTGTTCAACTGGAGCTATCTAAACTAATCCCATTTCACTCTAATTCCATATCCCTGCCATCTCACCATTTCATTTTGTATTCATACTGTCACTATATAGTATTGAGAAGTCATAATTTATTTTAGCCCAAGTGCTTTTTTTTCCCAATTTGTTCAGTCCCACACCATAACCGATAGGCTCCATACCCAAAATATTCTCTCACAAATATCATGGTCTGTATTTTGCTGCTTTAAAAATTCATTCTGAATATTTTGCATCCAGTTCCTGGGAAGGTCAAAAAAATGACCAAAGAACCTAAAATGGTTTCAGTATTGTCCTCCAGTATCTTGCCCTCTTGCTCGCATGGAGAAAAGCTTGTCAAAAGGCATTGTAAATGCATTTCATCATGTCAATCATGCCTATGTCATTTTAACATGATGAACACAAGAAAAAGAGTAGTGATTCTACTTTCTGTGTAGAGTGAGGTCCTCTCACTGATCGGAATAGACAATGGAAAAGTAATGAAAGAGCTAACTTGCATTTATATAACGCCATTCATGACCTTGAGACATCCCAAGCACTTCACAGCCAGCTAAGAACTTTGGAACTTTTATAACATGGCAGACCGTATGGTCCCACTAACTGTAATGAGATCAATTATAAATGGCTGGATCTATTTTAGTGATACTGGTTGATAGATAAATGTTGGCTGGGACGCTGGAGGAATCTGCCTGTTCTTTGAAAGCCATGGGATTTTTTTGCATCTGCCTGAGAGGTATGGGGGGATTCTTCATTTAACGTTGTTTCAAAAAGATGGGGGAAAATGAAAGTATCTACATCTATAGAGTCAGAGAATGATTTTTAAAAAGGCCATTCGCCTATTGTGCCTGTGCCAGCTCTTTGAACGAGTTATCCAATTAATCCCACTATCCTGCTCTTTCGCCATATCCATGCAAAGTTCCCCCCTTCAAGTATTTATCCAATTCCCTTTTGAAAGTTATTATTCTGTTTCCACCAATCATTCAGGCAGTACATTCCAGATCATCATAACTCACTGCATAATTTTTCTTTTCCTCATGTCATCTCTGCTATTTTTGGTACTCTAAGTACCCTTAAATCTGTGTCCTTTGGTTACCAACCATTCTGGCACTGCAGACAGTTTCTCTTATTTACTCTATCAAAACCTTTCATAATTTTGAACCCCTCTATCAAACTTCCGATCACCATCTCTGTTTCAAGGAGAACAACCCCAGTTTCTCTCCTCTCCACATAACTGAAATTTTTCATCCCTGGTACCATTCTAGTAAATCTCCTCTGCACTCTTTGACATCCTTCCTAAAGCATGATGCCCAGAATTGGCCTTAATACTTCAGCTGGGGCCTAATCAATGTTTTCTGAAGGTTTAGCATGACCTCATTCCAATATATTCTTAAGTTATTCGTATTGAATGATTTCAAAGCCATGTCAGATTGGTTAGACTATGCATTAACCACATTTGATTTGATGCTCTGAATACTGGACCAGTGATTCTCTATCAGAGCCTAAGAAATTAATTGTGATACCTTTTGATCTCCAGAATTGTATTCTGGCAGATTAAACAGTTGGTAGCCACACCAACTGCTTTCCTTGCTTGTATTCCACTAGCAGCACCAATATAAAGTACATGAGGTTTTTCTACCAATTCAAGATTGGTTCATTCTCCTCTGCGTTTTGTGTTTACAGGTTACTTTACGTTCCTGATACCTTATCATTGGTACAGGAGGAATTATGATCCAAATGGTAGCTAACTCTTCCCTCCCTCCTAGTTAAATTTTACTTCTAATAGTCATATGCTGTTCATGGTAGTTTCTCCTGGAAGACTCTTCAGTAGGTTAGCAGATTCAAAAGGAGAATAATTTCCCCAAATAAGAAATCCCTGGGATGAGACGTGCTATACAACACATTCTGCAAATGAGGGTGACCCAATAGTACTGGAAATGTGTAAATTGTTGATCCTACAGTGAATACTTTAGTAATTGGTGATGTCAAGTGTATTTAATTTACTTCTAGCAGTTAATAGTTTGAATTGCAAAAAAAGGTTTTCAAGGAATTTGCAGGATAGTGTCATATTAAAGCTGTTAACAAGGTTTGTTTAAATTGTCCTAAAACTATCTGTTTTAATTTTAACTAGGAACACAATGAATTAATAGAGCAACAGTATAAAGCAGACAGAGAAAAACTTCAGAAAATACGACTGTTGTTGGTAAGAAGAGTGGTACCTTTTTTTATTTTTATAACCATACAAACAGATATAAATGTGAATGAAAAATGGCATTCAGGCCATCTTGGCTTATCTATCTAGAAAAAAAAAAACTAGTTGTTTTTCTCTCCTTCAAGCCCTCCTCCCTAAAATCACAACATCCAGCTGTCTTGTTAAAGGATTTTAGGTATTTTCCTTCCGTTGCCCTACCAGAAGCCCATTCTACGTCTTATTGCGTGAACACAACTCGTGACGACATGACTGCATTTTCCAATTTGAACCTTTATTTCCCTATCTTACTGTCACAGTTTAAACTTGGCAGTGTTGTGCATTTTTTTTATACCATTTATTATCTTGCAAAATTCCAGGTGAGGAGCCCAAGTTTCTCTAGTCTCTGTTCATAATGCGGATGCTCGATGGTAGTCTTGTGGCTATTCACTGTAGAGCTTCAACGTCTTGAATGACTCCTTTTATGTCTTGTCAAAGCTAGATACAATATTCAATTATGTGCTCTGAACAAATATTTTTTTTTCTTTTATACTGAAAATCCTTGCTGTATCCCAGATGAAGTACATGAATGGGATAGCATTCATAACTATATATTTAAATGGCCTACATTAATCATTGGTCTGTGCTAAGTTAGCTGATAGCAAGGCAAAATCATTTGCTGCAATTTATTCCTGATTTAATATGTAGATTCTGTTGGCTCATTTTATATCAATATAATCAGTCAGTACAGGGCATAAAATTATTGAAGAAAATACACACTACACTTCTGTCCATCAAGTTGCTGTATAGGATGTCTAGTTTTGAGATTTTGGAAACCAAGGTAACTTGTGAATAAATTTGCTTGTTTTCAGGCCCGACGAAATAGAGAAATTGCTGTTTTGCAACGAAAAATTGATGAAGTACCAAGCAGGGCTGAATTGACGCAATATCAAAGACGATTTGTTGAGCTCTACAACCAAGGTGTGTATTTGATCTGCCACATTTTTAACCTCTTAAAATAATGTGTATCCTTTGCTAATTACTTCTTTGAGGTCTATTAATGGACATATGTATATGACCACTAACCCTTCTAAATGCTGAGAAAAAAAAAGTACTTGCCTAATGCACATCCGTACCCAACAACTAATGACATTAGTCAGGATTTTTAAATTTTTTTTTACAATAACTGCATTTCGATAAGTCATCATGTGTAAAGAGATGTCTTGGAGAGCTTTACATGTCTTTGCATAGTGCTATAGAAATGTAAATTATTGTAAACACTTTTTTTAAAATTCCAACTATCATGATATGGGCTTCAGAAATCCATCTCTGGACCGTTTGCTTCGAATCCAACTGAGCTACAGCTGGATGTTGCCTGGACAGAGCAGAGATGAGTAGATGGGATGCAAGTGGGTCAGAAACCTGCAAGAGGGAGTTGAGGTTGGGACACTGGGGTATATCATGGGTGATCTTTCAAAGAGAGACTATTTGAGGAAGTGTAGTGTCTGGTGTGGCAGGCAGGAGCGGAACCAGAAGGGAGCAGTGCTATGATTTTGGACTGTGGAGGAGAAATGTCCAAGAAGGATGGAGTAGTCACCACTATTTAAAGAAAGCAGAGAGGTCCAGGATAATAAAAGTTCACTACTATGGTTGCAGTTACGGAAGGTATTGTTGAATTATGCCAGTGTGGTTTTTGTGGTACAAGAGGCGCAGATGCCTGATTTTGGAGGGCCTCAAAAAATAAAATGGGAATGTAGTTACAAGGCAGCAGTACATTCCAGAACTTTAGAAAGGAAAGGTTGAAGATCGGGTAGCAGTTGAAGATTTGGGGGGGGGGGGGGGTCACTGAAAATATGTTTTTTGAAAGATGTGGGATCTCTTGGCGACAACATTTATTGCCTTTCAAATAAAAAGTGAAAGATTCCTGTAACATTTTGAAGAACCCACTTGTAGATTACATTTTACAGTAATAAGCATTTAAAATGTTCTTTGAGTCTATTGTGAGTTCCTCCTGAAGTGGTGGATTTGATCGAATTAGCCTTTAAGCTACTACTGGTGTCAATTTGTTCTATTGCAGTTGCAGCAACTCACAAGGAAACAAAACAGTTCTTCACACTATATAATACACTTGATGATAAAAAAGTGTACTTGGAAAAAGAGGTAAGAAAATCAAAGCCAACCTTTTTTTGTTTCGTATCCTAAGTTACTGTTTAACATTTTGAAATAATAATACCCACTAAGCCACTCGAACTTAAATTATGGGGTTTTAATTACTCCGTTCACCCTTCCCATCCCTCTGGAAAAACCCATAGATTTGGGGAAATTAGTAAACTAGTTTGTGATTGAAATATCCATAATTGAGCTCAAAATAGGTTCTTGTTTATGTCTACACCCTTTTTGTGATTTAGTCCTGTTTTTGTAATTATTTTGCTTGGGGAAGAGGAATGTGTTGATCAGTGACGTCTGTACCACAAGGAAAGGAGAGTTATCCACGTATGAGCACAATCAAATTCATCACCTCTGCTTGACTGGCTATAAAATTTCAACTACTAAATAATTGTAAATGGCCTGAATGTATACGGAAGCAAGTGGCTGTTTCACCCAAAGCTCTCTGGATAGCAAATTCGTTTTGAGTATTTGTATCTTATCTAAGTATTTTTGAAGTCGTAAAAGCTTGAAGGGCTGAATATAGTAATGCATAATTTTAATTAGAATATATATGCAACGACAGTCATTTTGGGAAATAGTTTTAGTTGTACCCTGTACCAATAATGAGATAATTGACTTTAATTTGATTTCATAAATTTGAGATTTAAATGAATCCAAAGTTTAGTTGTGTAAATTAGTTATACGGTAATTATTGTGACTTAGATGGATCAAATTCCCACCCAAAAAAAATCAAATATCAAGAAGCATTCACCAATTCTGTTAATAGAAAGATGCCCTTGAAATCTAAGTTGAATATTAATCATCCAGCAAACAGTGGTCAACATCATTCAGTTTAGCATAATTATGAAAAGAGAGCAGAAAGTATCAAAGGTAAAAATGGCTAACTGGCGAGAGCTAATTTCAGTGATTTAAAGAAGGGACCCTCGCACAGATGGATTGAAAAAGATGATGGCAGGGTAAAGCAGCAACTGAGCAGTGGAAACACTCTGAAGAAATCGTTCAGGTACAAACCAGGCATATTCCATTTTGAGGGGAAAAGGTAGAGCATCCAAAGCTTAATGTGCCCTGGATGACAGGGAAATAAAAGTTTAAAATAAAACCGAAAAAGGAGGCTTTTGGAAAGTACAGGAGGGAATTGGAAAAAGTTAATACGGAAGGCAAAGAAAGGTTACAAGAAGATTAGCAGGCAACATTACAAAATGTTTTAGGGTTCAATTTAAACACAATGTAAGCGGTTAGCTAGGAAAATGTTAGGCCTTCAGGACCCAAAGGGAAATCTTAATGTAAAGGCAGAGGACATGGCTAAAGTATTAAGTAAGTACTTTACATCTGTCTTCACAAAGGAAGATGATGATGTGAAAGTTGCACTGAAAGAGGAGAGAGAAGTTCTGGACAAGATAGTAATAGATAGAGAAAATGTACTAAAAAAAAATTTGCATTACTGAATACAAAAGCAAAATACTGCAGATGCTGGAATCTGAAATAAAAACAGAAAATGCCTGACCCGCTGAGATTTCCAGCACTTTGTTTTTATATTGGCATTACTGAAAGTTGGTAAGTCACCTGGAATGCATCCAAGGTTGCTGAAAGAAGCAAAGACTATGAGCACTAAATAAGAATGTTTCATTTATCATTATGTATCAAGGACTGATCCAACTTTCTTTGTTACCAGGTTAACCTATTGAATTCAATTCATGATAACTTTCAACAGTGAGTACCATGCAAGTTGGTTATATTGTATAAATGTACACTGGGAGGGACAGTTAGCCACACTGTTTTGTACCTATGCTGAAGCTATAAATGTTCATTTGTTAATCATGCTACATACTTTGGGAATATCTTTTTGTCTGGGGTTGGTAGGTCTACTCTGCCTGTGTGCTTCTTGTGTGTCCACCGTGTGCAACCCTTGAGGGAATTTGTTTCCAAAAACAGATAAGCACTTTAAACTGGTATCTTGCTCATATTAGTTCCTCCAGATTAGTGAAATTATTTTATTCTTGGATATCTTGCAGACTGAGGATAAACAACTGCATTTTCATAATTAAATGCAAAATCCCATAAGATCATCAAAATAATTCTCAATACATGCAAGTAAGGTTCGTACTAAAAAGATTAGCATTACTGAACGTTGGTAATTCACTTGGTTCAGCTGGAATGCATCCTTGGTTGCTGAAAAAAGCCAAGACTATGCGCACTTTAGTTGGACATAGTTCTTTTAGTTGAGCATGGAACTTGTCAGTTTTGAATCAAAGGAATAATCCAATTAATCATTATCCATGTTTTAAATGGGGGTGTTCTTTTTCATTTGGTTATCTCCCTCCCAACAATGGTTTTGACCAGTGATTGCAAGAATAAGACTTGCAAACCTGGTCATTCAAGTGTTGTACAATCGCCTCCCTTAATTTCCATACTGCATAGATACTGTATTTTTGTTCCACTCCTAATCTCTTTCTCTAGTCCTTTAGTATCGCCATTTGCTTTCTTGTGTGATGGGAAGGATGGGTAAGAAAGTATTGGGTTTGTTGTGTGTAATTGTCACTGTTTCTTTTCCACATCTTGAAATCTAAAATCCTTACTTAACATATGTATTCTGCCTTTGGAATATTTCTGATCTGAACAAATAAGGAATATTCCATAATTTGGAGAAACTGCAGGATCGTGACCTTTTTGAGTCTGGTGCCTAGCATTACCATTGCAGGAAGATTTTGATGTAAGCCCCCCACTGTAGCATAAATATGGGCTGTGTCACATGGCATCTGTCTATTTTCCTTGGATGGGTGCACAGATCTAATCCATTGATGTGCAGGGATAAAAATTTACATTTTAAAGAAGCATGAATAGGAGTATACTTTAATTGTTTTCTTTCAATTAGCACTATATTAAACTTGCTTCTGGGATCTGATTGTTTCTAGTTTGATGCACTGTGGAATGTTTTAGTAAACTTGTATTTTGAAATATGTTTCAGGGCTATGGCCTCTACGACTGCTCGAGATCAGTTCTTGCGCCAGATGGAACAGATTGTGGAAGGTATTAAGCAGAATCGCATGAAGGTAATAATCTAGTTAATTTCAGAATATTTCATTTAGCAATATAATATGAAACTATTGGGCAACACAATTTTAATTGAGAGAAGATGGGAAGAGAAACCTGAGCCAGTTGGAGTGAGGGTGATGGTACAATTTAAAAAAAAGGATTTTGAGAAGAACGTTCATGGCAGGGATGGAGGTAACTAGGCCGAGTTCTAGAGTGCCGAGCATAGTTACTGAATTAAGTGGTCGATTGGAATAAGTGGGAGGAAGCTTGTGTTTTTTTGTCCTTGGTGCAGAAATGCTGGCTGTATATTTCTTCTTCGCATAAATAAAACACCTGGAACTCTGCAGAGCATCTGAACCAAACAAGATGTTTCTTTGAATTATTAGAGTATGCAAAACTAACTTTTGATATTTTCTGCAGTGCTATAAATTACAGGTCTGTTTTTGAAAACTTGAAAATAGATAATGGAAAGGAAGAAAGCTTGCATTATATATGATAAGCAATGTCGCAAAGTGCTTCACTCCCAATTAATTACTTTCTGAAGTGCTATTACTTTGCTATGTAGGTTAATGAAGCAGCCAATTTGCGCACAGCAAGACCCCACATACAGCAAATGAGATGAATAACCAGTTAACATGTTTTGGTGGTTGGGGCACAGATGTTGGCCAGGACACACAGAACACCCTGCTCTTCAAATAGTGTCACAAGATCTTTGTCCACTGAACATACAGACTAGCCTTTCAAGTTCACATCTTATCCAAAATGCACCACCTCCAACAGTTTTTTTTTTAAAGTGTAGCAGCATGTTCTTTACATTTTTAATATCCATATTTATTAGACTCTTTTGCAGGTACTAGATTAACTTAAATGGAATGAAAAGTCCTCATTAATTAATGGCTAGTGATTTTAAAACTCTTTACTGTTTTATTTTTTCATTCTATTCCTTCTCTCTTCCATCCCATCCCCAACCCAAGTTGGAGAAGAAAAAGCAAGAGAACAAAATGAGACGTGACCAGCTGAATGATGAGTACCTTGAACTGCTGGAGAAACAGCGTCTGTACTTCAAAACTGTCAAAGAATTTAAAGAGGTAATACATTATATCACCTTGTATAATGAACTATGAACATTTGTAGAGTTGTAACATTTTTTTGTAATTATGCATTGTTTGAGTGTTGTGCTTTGGGAATTATGGGGAGGAAAGGACAAATGAGGAGAGGATGATGAAATATGTTTAGGATCTTTCAATCCAAGTTTTAGCATGCTTCAAACATATTTTAGTAGTATAAATCTTAGTTAAACAGCATTTTGGTGTAATATTGTGTAGTTATAGAGCAGTAGACATGGATTTGTACCCAGGGGTTCTTGTATGGTAAAACTATACCATCTGGAAGAGACAGAGATGAACTGAAGCACTCAGTTGAATAATTTTGGCAAACGTCAAAAAGCAGATTGCTTCACTAAGTGGGTGAATGGCCAAAGGAACAAAAGGGAACATAGTGTGGAAGAGAAGTGTAAATCCGCCGTTGTCAAATCTTCAGTGATAATCTTGTATGTCTATTTGCATAAATTAGTAATATAATTGGAGATGACCATTTCAGTAATTACGTGAAACCACAGAATGCCTTGATTTAAAAGTACTACTGACATGGCATTGTGCACTGACAAAAAAGAGAGTCTATTCCAAATCTGCCTCTTTGCTTTTTTCATCTCACTTTTTGTATTTTTTAATTTTTGTTTCTGTATTTTTATTTACATCTTCTCATTCCCATCATTGAATCACACATTTGTTTCCTATGGCTTGGTCTCGCGTCTCTTTCCACTCTTTCTTCCCGCCCCGCCCCCCTTTTTTTTTCTCTCACTGGGAGTGAGTCAGATCTTTGCTACCAGGTGTGGGTCAGGAGTAAACCGGATTAGTGGAGACCCCACCACACACACACACATACCCACAACTCACCAAGGCTTCTTCGGCAGCACCTCCCAAACCTGCGATTTCTACCACCTAGAAGGACGAGGGCAGCAGGCGCATGGGAACACCACCTCCATGTTCTCCTCCAAGTCTCGCATCATCCTGACTTGGAAATATATTGCCATTCCTTCATCGTCACTGGGTCAAAATTCTGGAACTCTCTCTCTAGCAGCACTGAGAGTACCTTCACCACATGCACTGCAATGGTCAAGAAGGCAGCTCACCACCATCTTCTCAAGGACAATTAGGGATGGGCAATAAATGCTGGCCTTGCCAGCGACTCCCACATACCATGAACAATTTTTTAAGTCCAGGTGTGAGGAACAAATATTATTTTATTCACTTTTTTTAAAGTCCAGGTTAGAGGGAGCAGGGTGACTGGAACATGAGACTCCAGCATGGAGGGACAGGGACAACTAGGGCTTGGATACAATGTGATGATACAGGAGCAAGGGAATTGGTTGCTGATAATTGCAGGAGCGATAATGCATTAGCGACCATGTGGTTAGCACTGACCAATTTGATTTGCAGCTTACAACGGTCAACCAAATTAATGAAATACTTGAACATGCTAAATTTATGTAAATTGCCCAATAAATCAAATTACAAATGACTACCTTTAAAAATTACATTGCAGGTGTCCATAAATGATCAAAAACGACAACCGAAAAGTGACTGGTTTTCATGGTTTCTTTCTACCTCACAATGTAATACTATTTTTAAAAGGCTACTCAGTATTTACTCTCCACCATCTTTGGATTCTGGTGGGATTGGAGAGGCTGGCTGCACTCGGTCAGGTGGAACAGTTAACTGATTGATTGTTTTGATCGTGGTGGAGTAGGGCTGAGCCAATAGTTGGAAAGGAAGTAGAAATGTGGAGGCAGAACTTGAAACACTCTGGGTGGATCTTGGTGGGAGAAAGTGGAGCCAGAGGCCGAAGATGGATCAAGTGCTGGTGGATGATTAATATGGCGTGGAGAGGTGAAAAGGTGGCAGAAAATAGGTTGAAAATTATTTTCTTGAATGCATGTCAGTCTGCTATCGCCTAACTACCAATCAGTGATGTTAAAGGCACACTGCACTATTATAATCTTGCACAAGATTCTTAATGTCAATTGTTCTGCTCATACAAAAAAGTTTAATGGTAGTTTTTGACCAAATCAGATTCAAATAATTGTCTTTTCAAGCTGTCAACACTTCTTGTGGTTAAACATGTACTTCCTTATAAACAAGTGTCTTCCTTAAAACTCTTTAATGTTTAATTTGTTTTCATCTGCAGGAGTGTCGTAAGAATGAAATGTTATTGACCAAAATGAGAGCAAAGGGTGCTTCCTGAATGAATTCACCAGGGATCCAAAGAGTGGACTTGCTATGTTCTTCCAGTTGATAGCCTGAGTTTATTATTTAATAAAAACTAAAATGCAAGCATGGAACTGATTGCATTTCATCACCTTATGTTTGTTTAAGTGTAATTTGATCAAATGAAAAATTAACGCATCTGTTTATCAGTGACTCAGTAAGATGATCTGAGCAAACATATTGTATTACAGTTGTAAAGCAATCTGTTGCATAATAAAAACAATGGCAATATCTTTTCTGAATTTGAGCAAATTACAAGGTTCTCGACTACTAAAGCTGAACTGACTTATGCAAGTCACCTGTGCTGCTGCTTACAGTAAGTCAAAGGGTACACTGTTGTGCGACAGGAACATGTGCTTGTGTTTTGCTGCTAAAATGTTGGTGCTTTATAGCTGTAAAGTCTAATTGATGAGTAAACATTGGATGAGTTCATTCAAAGGTTAATTACCAATGTGGCTCTAGCATTTTCAGATCCTGCTGTTTTTCAGTACATTGCCTTTATTTTTTGTATTGTAATACGGAATTTTTCACTGGGTAGCCTGCATCATCTGAAGTGTGATAGACAGGAAATGTGCCCATATATACAGGTAACTCTCGATTATCCGGGGCCCTCGGGGATCGGGCTATTCAGGGTAAACGATTTTGCTGCTAGGGCGAGTGCATGTACTTGCCGAGAAAGTTTGCGTCCCAAATTTATACAGTACTTTGATGCTTTTCTGCTTCTGTGCACTCCAGGATGGGATTGTCCACCTATTAATTTTAATATAAAGTGAAGAGACCCATGTTATGTGTCTACTTTTTCTCAAAATGGCCAGTCTAAAGGCTTCAACCGCTGGAGGTCGAATGAGACTCGGCTTTACTTACCCCCGAGGCGGTACCCTCAGTGATACTCCAGATGCACAAGTGCACATTCACCAAGATCAGAAAACGGAAAGACAGCGGGGAAGGGAGGAAGAGTTGGATAAATCTTTTGCCCCTCTGAACTTACTTCCAGCGTGATGATCTGGACAGTGCCCTAAAAGAGCAGGGTTGGGAGCAATGCCTTCGATCTGATAACGTGAGGATGGGTCGCAGTATGAGCAGACAGACTATCCAGGTCCAAGTTAATTTGATTGCTTTACAAGGATTCCTTTAAGGTCGAGACAGCATTAAACTTTATTATAAAATAAAGCCCTTCCTCTGTGTGTAGTGATAATGCTGTGTGTCAGCGCAGGTCTGTGTATGGGGTGGTGTGCAGCTGTACACGGGACAGAATCACAGTTTTTAAAAGTGCCGTTGCAGCGGGTTCTCCGTTAGATCTGTGTACGGATAATCGAGAGTTGCCTGTGGTTTTAATAAGAACTTTTAGCATCATGCATAACTTTTTGTGAGCGGACTATGCACCTTGAACAAAGGTTGTGATTTAATATTTTTGTTCTATTTTATCTAACACTCAACTTCTCTGAACCTGCTTCTCCATTTCCTGACTGATCGTCCTAGTCACTGTTGACTGATGTATATTGACTTAACATTGTACCTAATAGCGTCATTCATGGCTCAGTGCTGGCACACTAGTTTCTCAGTCAGTAGATCATGGGTTCAGAGACTTGGAACACATACTCCTAAAAGATACTTCAGTTCCATATTGAGGAGTGCTGCACTGTCAGAAGTGCTTTCTTTCGGATGAGCTGTTGAACTGAGATCCCCTCTGCCCCCTCACTATTTGAAGAACAGGGAGGTTCGGTTGTCCTGGCCAATATTTACCCCTCCACCCACATCACAAAAACTGATTATGTGGTTATTTCCAGTGCTGCTTTGGGACTTGTGTGAAAATTGACTGCTGTGGTTGCTCACACTAAAAAATTCAAGTATAATTTATTTTAAAGAAAGGTACTTCATTGGCTGAGAAGTACTTTGCCACATGGGGTGAGGACCTAAAATATGATGTATAAATGCTCGTTCGTTCTAACAAATACTTGTGACGTTGAGAATTTAGGTATTCTGCTCTAACAATTGCAAATGCTTTTTGTAGAAATTATTTGCCATCAACTATGTTTAGTTGGGGTTCTCCTGAGTCCATTCTGGCCTGTTTAACCCATCAGGATTGATTGTCATCATCCAATACTGAAATCACTTGCCACTAGTATAGCTAACCTGTTGAGGACCTGTTCCAGCTTCCTTTGATCCATCAGTTTACCCTAAAGCATAGTCTGCTAGAATTGCTACCTGTTTTAACTAGGTTGTTCCATTTCTCATAATATCCATAAAATTGTAGTATTCGTGATTCTTTTGCTTTAGTGTCAATTATCTCATGTGGGGATCCTCCAGTCAATTTTCTACAAGGATGCTGAATCTAACTAAATACAAAGTGGGCAAGTGCAAATCACAGCAGAATGAAGGTAACTACAATATGTTGATACAAAGGCTAAAGGAGATGTGTAGATCAGCCCTTTTTGTAATCTAAGAGACAGACCAGATTTTTGACAAGCACATGAAGGAAATAATAATGGATCAAGTCTCATTCAACTAGATTTTGAACAATATGCCCTGTCTAGCAGAATATTTCTAAAAATATATATGGAGTAAAATATTTCCTAATATCTAAATTTACTTCTCTCCAATGTAAGTTTTTTAAAACTTAATATAATTTAAAATATTAAATACCTGCATACCTGTGGAATATTAATAGGATTTCAAGAATTAACAAAATCCAGAAATCTCTTGTACTGACTAAGAATGACTTGGAGTCTTCAAAACCACACTTCTCTATGGAGGAGAAATCTGCACTTCAAGATCTTTACAAATGAGCTAGAAGTAAAAGGAAAATTTAGTTGGGCAGCTGGCATAGATTCAGGGAGGGGAGGTTGTGCTTAACTAAATTGCTAGACTTTTTTGCTGCTATGTTAGGAATGTAAGGGATGTTAAACTTAAATTTTCAAAACTTATTTGTCAAAATTCCATGTTAAATGTTAATCACAGATTAAGAGACAAAATATTGTGCTGGATGATTTAGTTTAGGAACAATAAACAGAAGGTGGTCAGAAATGAAGTGTTCAAGCAAGAAAGGAGCACTCTGGTCTGAGGCCCCTGCTGAGTTTATATTATGAACAAATTACTTCAATGAGGATATCAAAAGCAAATTTTCTTAACAGTTCATAGAGTTTCAATTGAGTTAAATGAGATCGTGTTCTAGCTCCTACCTTGTTTAGTACATTGTTTGCTTCTGTGCTTGTTTATGTTCTCAGGAATTTGGATAAAGGAGTGTATATTTACTTCAGGACAGGGTACAAATTGTACAATCTCCATCTCCTGCAGTCCAAAGCCAAGACATCTGAAGAACTTGTTTGCTGATTATTGTGCTCTTGTTCCCCACGCAGAAGAGGGCATGAACTATTTCTCGGATGCTGGTAAGACATTTGGCCTCTGTGAAGAAGACGGTAGTTATATACCAGCCTGCCCCTGGAAAATCTTATGTGCCACCCAATAATACCATCAAAGGGCACACATTGTACAGTGGATAGGGTTGCCTACCTTGAGCGCACCATGTCATGTGATGTGCTCCTAAATGATGGTGAGCTACAGACTAAAACCAGTAGTGCTTTTGGAAGGCTGTGATGAAGTTATGGGATAAAAGGGGCACTAAACTAGCAACTGAACATACGGTCAACAAGGCAATAGTTATAACATTCTTGCTGGATGTGTGCTAGCTGGACCACTTACAGTTGCCATATCAGAAAATCAAATTATTTCCACCTAGGTTGTCTCAAAGATAATGACAATTTGATACTGGCACAAGAGTCAGGGCTCCAATGTCCTCAGAAGAGCAAATATGTCATGCAGCGAGGCAATGATAAGATAGGCTAGTCGCTTAATCCGAATGCCTGATATCAGACTTTTTAACCAACAAGATGTTCTACAGAGAGCTGAAGCTTGGTAAATACTTGTGGTCAGTTTTTTGAAAAAAAGGATTGTCTAAAGACCAATCTAAAAATATGTAGCATGATGCTTGAGACAGGAAAAAGTGGCAAAATATGATTCACGATGGTACGATAAAGCAAGTAGTATCCAGCTAGCTGGAAAAAAAAAGAGCCCCAAGGAAATCAATGAAAGATCAGACCTTTCGGCCAACCTGACATCTGATGTCCTGTGTGGGGAAAACCTTCCTCTTGAAAATTGGACTTTACAGTCATACAAGAATCCACAACCTGTATTAATTAGAGATGAAAAGAATTATTGACTCATTAACAATGGACAAAGCATCTTATTGAGCTTAATGTCACTTAAATTGAGGCCAAAGAGGGAATTCATGCAGAATTGTTTCGTAAAGGTAGTAGGCATAAGTAAATCGAGGAAAATCACAAACTAATAGTATGAAACATTTTGAATTGTTACAGCCAGGGTTAGCAAAGTAATATTTTACTGGAAATATAATTAAGTAACTGATTTATGTAATTTCAGTACTACAGAAATCTTAACATCTATTTTAATAAAATATTTATTTTTTGTATCTGTACAACTGTGACTCAATTGCATTTATGAAAATGAAAGTTTCTTCCAGCAAAGCACTTGACATTTATGGGCTGTGGGAGGTGTTATACACTTAACTGTTTTTGTTCTTTGTTTTCTTATTGTTATGGTAACTCTGATCAAAAGATATCAAAATATAGTGGTACTCTGGTAGTATTTTTGGTTTCTGATGTTGGCCCAGGCAAAGAACAGCATTGTACCAGGACTCAATTGCACTGATTCATTGTTGCATTAACCACCTGAGCCACCTTATCTGTTTATAAAATGCAAGCATTATAATAAAAGTAATTACACTGCACCCTTGTGCAGACCAGTGGTAATGGTCTTTTATTATATACTAGTGGATCTCCTGTGCTGTTGCTTTTGATAATACCGAGGGTTTTATAAGAAATGGATGTTATGCCCTTATCAGGACTGAGGGTGGGTCCTGCCCTCTGCCAGTACTGTGATGGGGTCTCAGGACCTTTTTGAGCATAGAAAAAAGTATTCAAGATTTTGGGGGAACATTGGCATGGGATGTTCATGGAAAATTGGGGCAGGTCCTGGGATCTGGGAAATGTGGAAATGGCTGAGACCTTAAACAATTATTTTGCTTTGGTCTTCACAGTGGAAGACACAAAAACCATGCCAAAAATTGCTGGTCACAGAAATGTGGGAAGGAAGGACCTTGAGACAATCACTATCACTAGGGGGGGTAGTGCTGGACAGGTTAATGGGACTCAAGGTAGACAAGTCCCCTGGTCCTGATGAAATACATCCCAGGGTATTAAAAGAGATGGCGGAAGTTATAGCAGATGCATTAGTTATAATCTACCAAAATTCTCCGGACTCTGGGGCGGTACCAGCGGATTGGAAAGCAGCTTATGTAACGCCTCTTTTTTTAAAAAAAGGGGGCAGACAAAAGGCAAGTAACTATAGGCCGGTTAGTTTAACATCTGTAGTGGGGAAAATGCTTGAAGCTATCATTAAGGAAGAAATAGCAGGACATCTAGATAGGAATAGTGCAATCAAGCAGCTGCAGCATGGATTCATGAAGGGGAAATCATGTTTAACTAATTTAATGGAATTCTTTGAGGATATAATGAGCATGGTGGATAGAGGTGCACCGATGGATGTGGTGTATTTAGATTTCCAAAAGGCATTCGATAAGGTGCCACACAAAAGGTTACTGCAGAAGATAAAGGTACGTGGAGTCAGAGGAAATGTATTAGCATGGATCGAGAATTGGCTGGCAAACAGAAAGCAGAGTCGGGATAAATGGGTCCTTTTTTGGGTTGGAAATCGTTGGTGAGTGGTGTGCCACGGGGATCGGTGCTGGGACCACAACTGTTTACAATATACATAGATGACCTGGAAGAGGGGACAGAGTGTAGTGTAACAAAATTTGCAGATGACACTAAGATTAGTGGGAAAGTGGGTTGTGTAGAGGACACAGAGACTGCAAAGAGATTTGGATAGGTTAAGCGAATGGGCTACGGTTTAGCAGATGGAATACAATGTCGAAAAGTGTGAGGTCATCCACCTTGGGGGGGGGAGAAAACAGTAAAAGGGAATATTATTTGTGTCATGTATTCAACCAGCATTGTAACCCATGTATAAACTGACCTAAGTTGTACACTGTGAGAACACTGACCACTAGGTGGGAGACACTCCTAACCTTGACCTTCAGGTATAAAAGGGGAAGCTCCACCTACCTTCATCGCTTGAGTGCTAAGGAATAAAGGACAGGTCACACACTAACCTTCTCTCAAGCATGGGCCTCTTGTGTATTTATACTGTGTAGTAAGGACGTATCAATGGCGACAAGAAACTGGGATTTAAACCACGTGAGCATGGCCACTAGCAGAACAGACGGGAGGTACTGTGTTAAGGAATGGTTGGGACAGAGATTCAACATTGTTAAAGCAGCACACAATTCTCCAGGCAGACAAGGGCAGTCAGGCATACCCTAACATGTAGTCGAACCCAGAGGGGGAGTTCGACAGAGAGAATGGCAAGCTTAAACAGCGATTCACGCCATTGCAAGGGACAATGCGGCCAGTAATGGGGCCATCGACACCTGTTAATGGTGCACTCAAGGACATTAACAGGGGCAGTCAGGGACAATCGACTGGCAAGGGACCTTTCGTTTCAAACCGCAACCCATGCTGAAGGCGTGGAGGCATACATTCAGCCGGAGTTTGCAGAGATGAGCAAAATACCGGCAGAAATGGACACTGGGGGAAATCGCTGGAAGCTAAAGTTCAGCGAGTTCATGTGGAGCACGTATACAGTTCATACACCAGGACGCCACCGATAATGATGAAAGTGCTCCTCAATGGCATCCCAGTATCAATGGAGTTAGACACGGGTGCCAGCCAGTCCCTGATGGGTATCAAACAGTTCGAAAAGTTGTGGCCATCCAAGGCCAGAAGGCCAAAATTATCGCCGATTGACGCATAGCTACGGACTTATACAAAGCAGATCATTCCGGTGCTAGGCAGCGCCACGGTAGTCGTGACCCACAAAGATTCGGAGAACAGGTTGCCACTCTGGATTGTCCCAGGGGACGGTCCCGCACTACTGGGGAGGAGTTGGCTTGCTGTCATGAACTGGAAATGGGGCGATGTCAATGCAATTTCCTCTGTGGAGCGAGTATCATGCTCACAGGTCCTGGACAAATTTGACTCATTATTTCAAGCCGGCATTGGCACGTTCATGGGGGCCAAGGTAGTGATTCACATAAACCCGGACGCCAGACCAGTACACCACAAGGCCAGCACGGTGCCATACGAGATGCGGGAAAAGATAGAAGGCGAATTGGACCGCCTGTTGAGGGAAGGCATCATCTCGCCAGTCGAATTCAGTGACTGGGCGAGCCCGATTGTGCCGGTGCTCAAGGCGGATGGGTTGGTCAGGATATGTGGCGATTACAAGGCCACAATCAATCGGGTGTCACTCCAAGACCAGTACCCGCTACCGAGAGCGGAGGACCTCTTTGCGACACTATCCGGTGGCAAACTTTTTTCAAAATTGGACCTGACCTCAGCTTACATGACCCAGGAGCTGGCGAGTGAGTCGAAGAAGCTGACCACCATCACGACACACAAGGGGTTGTTTGAGTACAACAGATGTCCGTTCGGGATTCGCTCGGCCGCCGCGATCTTCCAACGAAATATGGAAAGCCTCCTCAAGTCGATTCCAGGGACGGTGGTTTTTCAGGAAGACATCCTCATTACGGGTTACGATACTGAAGAACACCTCCACAACCTGGAGGAGGTGCTACGCAGACTGGACCGGGTAGGTCTGCAACTGAAAAAGGCGAAGTGCGTCTTCCTAGCTCCAGAGGTAGAATTCCTGGGGATGAGGGTAGCAGCAGACGGGATCAGCCCTACTGCATCCAAGACAGAAGCGATCCAGAGAGCACCCAGACCCCGTAACACAACGGAGCTGCATTCGTTCCTGGGGCTCCTGAACTATTTTGGTAACTTTCTTCCCAAATTGAGCACGCTGCTAGAGCCGCTACACGTGCTCCTACGCAAAGGTCGTGAATGGGTCTGGGGGGACAGCCAGGAAAGGGCTTTTAATCGAGCACGCAATTTGTTATGTTCCAACAATCTGTTAACGCTATATGACCCATGTAAGAAACTTGTGTTAACGTGCGATGCGTCGTCCTATGGTTGCAGCATGTCAATGCCAAGGGTCAGTTACAGCCGGTAGCTTATGCCTCCAGGAGTCTGTCCCAGGCAGAAAGGGGCTATGGGATGGTAGAAAAGGAGGCGCTCGCATGTGTATATGCGGTAAAGAAAATGCACCAGTACCTATTTGGCAGGAAATTTGAGCTGGAGAAGATCACAAACCCCTAACGTCCCTTTTGGCCGACAACAAGGCCATAAATGCAAACGCATCGGCCTGCATACAGAGGTGGGCACTCACATTAGCTGTCTATGACTACACAATCCGGCACAGACCGGGCACCGAAAACTGCGCCGATGCACTCAGCAGGCTCCCACTAGCCACCACTGAGGGGGCTACCGAGCATGGTGCTGAGATGGTCATGGCTGTTGCAGCTTTTGGAAGCGAAGGTTCACCCGTCAGATTAAAGTCTGGACAAATAGAGACCCGCTATTGTCTCTAGTCAAGAAATGTGTTCTGAATGGGGACTGGGCAGCCACGTACAGGGCATGCCTGAGAAATTTAAACCATTTCACAGGCGCAAGGATGAACTCTCGATTCAGGCCGATTGCCTACTGTGGGGAAACCGCATAGTCATGCCCCAGATGGGCAGAGAGGTGTTCATCAGAGAACTCCACAATGGGCACCCGGGCATTGTCACGATGAAGGCAATTGCCAGGTCACACATTTGGTGGCCAGGGATAGACGCAGATCTGGAACTTTGTGTTCGCAGGTGCAACACGTGTGCCCAGCTGGGCCATGCGCCCAGGGAAGCCCCCCTTAGCCCCTGGCCATGGCCCGCCAAGCCTTGGTCACGCATCCATGTGGACTACGCAGGTCCTTTCATGGGGAAAATGTTTTTGGCTGTAGTAGATGCCTACTCCAAATGGATCGAGTGTGACATTTTAAATTCAAGCACATCCTCTGCCACGGTAGAAAGTCTACGGACATTGTTCGCCGCCCACGGTCTACCGGACATCTTGGTCAGCGACAATGGCCCGTGCTTCACAAGCACTGAATTCCAGGACTTCGTGGCAGGCAATGAAATTAACCATGTTAGAACGGCACCGTTCAAGCCAGCCTCAAACGGCCAGGCAGAACGAGCAGTGCAGATAATCAAACAGGGGATGCTCAGATTCCAAGGGGGTTTCCTACAAACCCACTTATCATGCCTTCTGTTGGCCTATAGATCCCGACCACACTCGCTCACAGGGGTTCCACCCGCAGAGCTACTAATGAAAAGGACGCTCAAAACCCGATTATCCCTTATACACCCCACCATGTAAGAAATTGTCGAGAGCAGGCGCCAATCACAATATCACTACCATGACAGGAATGCGAGGGCGCGAGGTATTGATGTAAATGATCCTGTTTTTGTCCTCAACTACGCTGCAGGGCCCAAATGGCTCACAGGCACTGTGGTTGCCAAAGAGGGAAATAGGATTCTGGTAGTTAAACTTACCAATGGACAAATCTGCCGCAAACATGTGGATCAAACAAAAAGGAGGTTCAGCAACCCCATAGAAGGAGCAGAGGAAGAACACGATATCGAGTTCACTCCACCACAGGTGACTGAACACCGGAACCAAAGGGAGGAGAGCCCAGTCACTGTGGGCAGTCCGGACAGGCCTGAGGCACTGCAAACAGCAGACACTCAGGCCAGCGCCCAACAACCGGAGCCCCAACTCAGGCGCTCTACAAGGGAGCGTAAACCACCAGAGAGACTCAACCTGTGATCCCAATAAGACTTTGGGGGGGGGAGGTGATGTCATGTATTCAACCAGCATTGTAACCCATGTATAAACTGACCTAAGTTGTACACTGTTAGCGTTAGTGTTTTCTTAGAAGAATCACTCAACACTCAGGGTCGGTTCCAATGCTGAAGCAGCTTTTATTACGCTCAGCGGGAAGGAAAAACTCAGGACCGTATCCAGGTTTCTCTTCACAGAACAAAGAGTTACATGTACCTTTATATGTTTTACAACAGTTACAAAAACAGCTTACTGCAGTTACACAGCTCATCACGGCTGGACACAAGCCAATCACAACGATTATAGATTACATATAGGTTCTTTAATCCGATAGAATTCTCCTAGTAACCAGGGAACCATTGTCAATTTGGGTTGATCGATGACTTTATATGTTCTCTCCCTAGTTCTTTCATCTGGGAGAAATAATTGGTTTGTAGCCTGGTTTACAGCAAATGGTTTCCCTCTTATCTTTCTTCCTGGGGAATTAATTGGTTTATGGCCTTGTTCACAGGAGATGGCTTCCTTCTTATCTCTGCCTTCCCAGGCATTCCTACAGTGGGCCTCACAGGGTTATTGCTCGGTCAGTGAACGTTCAACAGTTCACAGCTTGACTACCTGGTTTCCCATCATGCCTGGGCAGCCATTTTATGTGTGTGTCCATTTAAGCTTATGTGAGTTTTAAATATCCAGCAGGTGCCTAATGCCTAAGTCTATATATATCTACTCTCTACAACAATTCCCCCCTTTCGGTAAAGGGACTAGTCCTAGTCCCCTTTTAACCGACCGTACTGCCTTTATCTGATATTTGTGCACTGCCCGGTACTCCCTGCCTCAACGTGCTGGCCAGTCACGCGGTTTCAGGAGTCCCGGTTGCTTAAATCGAATTGACAAAGGCCAAATCCTCCTGCCCCCTTATAAAACAGGCTTGTTTAGTATCCAGGGAACGGTGATTTGTCCGTCTTCGTTGTGCGTGGTGCCTGCATGCCTGGCAGGCCATTACGCCCCATGTTATTGCTAAGATCAATTGTATACCGACCAGTGTGTGTGAAATAATTCGGATCCATGGGTGGATGTTCACATTTATTCCCCAGTCCCAGACCTTTCTCCACCAACTCTGACTTTGTAAGTCTACCTCGGTATCTTCTTCCAGTTCTTTGATTTTAGTTTGTAGCTGGTGATAGAGTTTTACGGATTGCCCCACTCTGAGCCTTAACTCCCGTAATACCTCCGTGAGATGTGGGATAGGGACCTGCTCTGGCTCGTCATAATCCTGCAAATGATCATGGAGCTGATCAGTTACTTCAATAACTTCGGACTTCCGGCGCCTAACCTGGGTGAAATGTGCTTGCCCGATCGCGACAGGTCGTAGTGGTGTGAAGCAAAAGTTGGGCTGCGGTATAGGGCACTGTAGGTCATTATACTGGTATGAACGCTCTGTGGTAGAGACGCAGTATCTTCCCCTCCCTCCGTAGCCCGCCCTCGCGAAGTGCATGTGTGCGGGCACTATTTCTAGTACACACCCGTCGGTTCGGTTAAACCCGCACTCGTCTAGTTCCCCTCGGCCCACCGGGTGAGGGCATACTGTGATTTCCCCCCTTTGCTTGCAATCTGCTAGGGAAATCCCGGTAAGTATGTTGTTTCGACGAACGGCAGAGGTGGTGGTTAGGTAGTAGCGTATGGAGACATTTTCCCGTATTACTCCGATATTCTCTAGTTGGTATAAGGGGAACGGCCCTGAGTCCGGCGTTGCTATAGGGATCAACAGGACTATCCCTATCCCGGTAGTCCTACCCATCTGGCAATCTAGAATTGCGGGGTATACTCGGTCAGTCCCTTCAGAGTACAATTATCCAGCGTCCCCCTTTGGTTCGCCAACTGAGCTAAATGTGAACTGTCTATCCAATCGGGTACTTCCCCGCGTTGGATCTGGTCGAGGTTGTGGCGGATCTGTCCCACCATCCACAGACCATAAGCATGACAGAGTTGCCCCTGTCTTTGCTTTATTGTATCTTCTTGTTCTCTATCAATGAGGTGATTGATGGTTTTAGCTTGAGCTTCCAGGACTGAGATGCCATCCAACTGGATTTCGACACCCTCCTTTCCTAGGTTGGCCTGGTCTTCCTGGTTTTGCTCCACCCTCTCCAATAACCCCTTCATCACCCCTTTAAGCTGTTCTACCCTCTCATTTAGCCCTTGTATGTCTATCGAGTTAACTGCGGAGGTTCCTGTATTGAAAACGGTAGCAACATCATTTACTATTTCCCTCTTCACCCTGGGTGCTAACCCCTGTCCCCGGAACTTACTGGCACCCATTGCATCGGCAGCCTGCTGCATTACGACTTTACTTAATACATTGTACATCTTCCTTGACTGTTCGGTACAATATTCCGGCATCTGGATGCCTGAAATATTGATCAGAACAGGCACAAATTCATGTTTAACATTATCATACAACAGTTCCCCCTCGTTGTACATTACAATCCCATTTTCTGGTCCCTTAGTAGTTATTGCTGGGATTGTCCCGGAGGCGCGCAAATTATGCCGAAAGTACATTCATCAGGCCCTTTGACATCCCTCCGTTTAATGCATCTGCTCTTTATACCCGTGGAGCACTGTACACATATTCTTATTCTTATTAGGATTCTTATTAGGATTCACTTGTAACCATGCATTAAAATAAGTCCTGTCCTTGCTCCAGTCCTTGGCTGCTGGGATGCACATTCCGTCCGTTAAATTAAACAAGACTCCATAGTTCATATAGTTGTTTATTTCCAGCGTGCTCTGCTGTCCGTCGGTGTTGCCCAGGGTACGTGCATGTCGCAGGGCTATCCATATTACGAGTAGCGCCGTTCGTATTCCCATTCCGGTAAGTATTATCTGTAATTTTAAACAGACGGCCTGGTCGTCACCAGGGGTTAAGTTTTTTTGCTCTACGAGTGTCCCTGTCACCCTGCAAAATCAGAAGGACAAGGTTATAATCGAACCATTTCGAGCTGAATCTGTAGGGCGTGCGCCCGTGTCTTTACCCACTTAAATATTACCCAAACTCCTATTATGACCAAGGCCAAAGCTATTCCTCCAAACATCGCTGTCTGCTTTACCGTTAGGTTGGGTTTGTGGACTGATCTTTGGGTAATAGTACTGCCTCCCAGGTAGCTCGTCGCGCATCTGACACTGTTTTTAACCTCCCGGTATTTAGCAATTCCACTATGGTGTGCTTCGTGTGTAAAATTATCTGCCCCGACATTGTGACTGGTTCGCATATCCTGGCAGCCCAAGCGGCACAATCGAGGGCAGCCACACACCGATGGAGTCCCTTCACTACCGGGGACTCTTGTGTTGAGTAATACGCTACTGGTCTCATTACCCCCCCTTTCTCCTGGGTTATGATGGCGCTATAAAAACCTCCATCGAGATCGTAATGTACATGGAACGGCTTTGTCATATCCGGTAGCTTCAGCGCTGGGGCTGCCACCAATTCGGCTTTTAATTTCCCATAGGCTTCCTCTTGCTCCGATCCCCAGTCTACCTGCTCTGTTCCTGGTTTTCCTCCCTTCACTAGTCGCTGAATGGGTTCGGCTATGTTCGCAAATTGAGGAATGAAATTCCTGCAATAGTTGAACAAACCCATCACCCGCCGCACTGCCCGGACTGTAGTTGGTCGGGGCATATCAACGATGGCTGTCTTTCGGTCTGTCGGAAGAGTCTTTTTTTTTTTTTTTTTTTTTTTTTTTTTTCCCCTGACTGATATCGTGTCCCAGATGTCGAACCGTGGCTTGTCCGATCTGCGCCTTTTTTTTGGATTTATTTTAAACCCTGCCTTATCTAGAGTCCTTAGGACCATGGCTACGGCCCCTAAATGCTCTCGGTCACTTGATGAGGCTATTAGGATGTCGTCCACGTACTGAAGGATTGTACTATTATACGGGGTTAGGTTACATGATTCCAAAGCGTTACTCATGACTCGGTGGAAAATGTTCGGGCTGTTATGGAATCCCTGAGGGAGTCGGGTCCATGTGTATTGTCTATCTCTGGATGTAAATGCGAATCTCTCCTGAGACTCCGGGTCCAGCGGGATTGACCAAAATCCGTTAGCGATATCTAAGACGGTGAAAATCCTATGTTCCGGATTCAGACCGTTGAAGATAGTCGCTGGGCTGGCCACAATCGGGTGTTCCCTGGATGTAACTTTATTCAGGGCTGTGTAATCTATCGTTAGTCGGTAGCTTTCATCCGGCTTTTTAACTGGCCACATCGGGGAGTTTGTGACTGACACGGTCTGTCGTAGTATGCCCTGTTCTACCAGGGCTTGTATTATCCCCTCAGTGGCCCGCATGGCCTCTGGTTTAATAGGGTACTGCTTGTGGGGAGGGTGTACCGGTCCCGTGACCTTCTCCGGTGTCATGTCCACAAGTCCGCAGTCCTGTTTGCTTTTTGCCCAAACTCCCGGGATAGCCTGACACAGTAATCCCAACATCCCGTCCTTAGACCAGTCTCTCTTCAGAGTATCCGTTTTACCTAATGTGGCTATGTTCTTTACTAGTGCCCATTTCCTGGCCACTTTATCCTTATACCCTTTCGTACCTTTCCAGGTTACCCGTTTTCGCTGCGCATCCACTATTGTTCCTAATTCGCGGAGTAGGTCCATCCCTAGTATAGTTCCCTCTGAGTTTTTTTTCTATTAAGAAATCCAAATTAATAATGTTCAGTATAAAACGGCTGTCAATGGAAAGGGTTAACTCCTTTCCAGGTTTGTAAGAAGACCTGATGTCATTACGTGACTTCACGTAATCATCTGAAAAAAAAAGTCTTTGTGCCTTCAAAACTGGCTTCGAAATTAGAAATCCGTTAAAAACAGCATAAATCATTAGAGTAAATTCCAATGTTTTCTTAACTTCTAATTCAAGTACTTGCCAAAGAATTTTTTTTTTTAATTGTTTTAAAACAAGACCACACATACAATAGCGATTTTGTTTACTGAAATTCAATTCTGTTTTTTTTTATTTCTCTCTTTCTCCTCGTTATCTTCAAAACCCTCCTGCTTGTTTAGACTGTTCGGGACATTTTTGATAAACACTGTCCATTTTAGAAATCTTTTCAAACTGCATTGAAACTTTTGAAAATTCGAATCCATGTAGAGTGTTTTTTACTTATTCCAATTATTTTTTTTTTCTCTTCTAATTAAACCAATATCTTTTTCACAGCAAACATCAACTAGTATCTTTATTTAAAACTTTTTTTTTTAGAAGCTCTTTTTTTTTTTTAAAGCATTCTTTATCTCATTCCGAGACTAAATTTATGTCTTTCAACCCAATCAATCATTGCATGTTTTCTTTCGGCAAGTAAGTGAGCATGTCAAATAAATATTTTGCTCAACAAACCTATTCTTTATTTGTTTATTCTCCTAGCTCCGTAACTTATCATCCGAATAAATCCACACCTGCGTTTCTAACTTAAATGTCTTAAAACTTCCCACATACAGGACAACATTACAAAGGGTTTAAAAAAAAAGACTTTCACTCTGTTTCTAAAATAAACAGACACTTGCATTCCTCTTCCAACCAGGCTTTCGGAACATGAAAACATAAAACAAAAATTCATTCTGCAGTCAAAAATCACACAGACACTTCTCACTCAACGATCAGACATTTACAACAGTCTCTCTTCTTGTTTTAGCCGGCTCTATTTTTGGATCCATGACCTTTCAGGGAATTCGTAGTTTTATCTAAATAATTCCTCACATAACTAATTCCTGAGGATTCCACCCTGCTTTAATCATTTTTTCAATTAGCTTCTTTTGTTTTTCCGCCAGGTGGCGGGTAAGCGACCCTTCTGGTCCCCACTCGAGTTTACTTGTTTTCATGGCCATTCCTGGGTAGGACTGGTATCGTTAGGAATCTACTCTCAGCGGTCCGCTTTCTTTCTAGCGCGACTTGTAGTAAACTGTCTCTTGGCTACTGTCAGGTCACAAGTTCTGCTGTTACACAAACTTATACAATTCTTAAAAACGCGTTTAAGCAATTCCCGCAGTGCTCTACATATCCTTAACGACTACCTACCACCGCTCAGCCCGTTGGTCCGACCCTGTTCACAGGTTTGGATTCCGTTAGCCGCTGTACACTGCTTGGTTCTATCCCGGGGTATTTCAAATTACACTACTGGGTCCGGAAGATGTCTCTCGGTATCACGATCCCACGGTCTAAGTGTGTTCCCTACGCCTACTTGGTTCCTGGCCGTCACGTGGGACAAAAGTCCTCTTAATTCAGGCTCAGGCTAGGCGTTTGAGATATTAGACCGTCTCCTCATGTCGATCAACCAGCTTCCACCTTCCGCACCCTTTATACTTGTTTTTTATACTCACCCGGGTTTTTTCCAAGGGCGTCCAGCGACTCCGGGAAATCCCGTCGACTACGCCATTGTTAGCGTTAGTGTTTTCTTAGAAGAATCACTCAACACTCAGGGTCGGTTCCAATGCTGAAGCAGCTTTTATTACGCTCAGCGGGAAGGAAAAACTCAGGACCGTATCCAGGTTTCTCTTCACAGAACAAAGAGTTACATGTACCTTTATATGTTTTACAACAGTTACAAAAACAGCTTACTGCAGTTACACAGCTCATCACGGCTGGACACAAGCCAATCACAACGATTATAGATTACATATAGGTTCTTTAATCCGATAGAATTCTCCTAGTAACCAGGGAACCATTGTCAATTTGGGTTGATCGATGACTTTATATGTTCTCTCCCTAGTTCTTTCATCTGGGAGAAATAATTGGTTTGTAGCCTGGTTTACAGCAAATGGTTTCCCTCTTATCTTTCTTCCTGGGGAATTAATTGGTTTATGGCCTTGTTCACAGGAGATGGCTTCCTTCTTATCTCTGCCTTCCCAGGCATTCCTACAGTGGGCCTCACAGGGTTATTGCTCGGTCAGTGAACGTTCAACAGTTCACAGCTTGACTACCTGGTTTCCCATCATGCCTGGGCAGCCATTTTATGTGTGTGTCCATTTAAGCTTATGTGAGTTTTAAATATCCAGCAGGTGCCTAATGCCTAAGTCTATATATATCTACTCTCTACAACATACACCGTGAGAACACTGACCACTAGGTGGCAGACACTCCTAACCTGGACCTTCAGGTATAAAAGGGGAAACTCCACCCACCTTCATCACTTGAGTGCTAAGGAATAAAGGACAGGTCACAGACTGACCTCTCAAGCATGGGCCTCTTGTGCATTTATACTGTGTAGTAAGGACGTATCAATTTGAATGGGGAGAAATTACAACATGCTGAGGTGCAGAGGGACCTGGGGGTCCTTGTGCATGAAACTCTTTTGGAGTAAACAAAAACATTAAACCGTGGCCCCCCGATCTGGGGGACGCACCAAACATTTACAACGCCCATTTTTTTTTTTTTGGCACTAAAATAATATTATTTTCCTAAGTGCCCTCCTTGTGCATGAAACTCTTTTAGGGAGTTAATGGAAAAAAACATTAAACCGTGCCCCCCGATCTGGGGGAAACACCAACATTTACAATGCCATTTTTTTTTTTTTTGGCACTAAAATAATATTATTTTGCCCTCCTTGTGCATGAATCCCAAAAAGTTAGTTTGCAGGTGCAGCAGGTAATCAGGAAGGTGAATGGAATGTTGGCCGTCATTGCGAGAGGGATGGAGTACAAAAGGGAGGTCCTGCTGCAACTGTATAGGGTATTGGTGAGGCTGCACCTGGAGTACTGCGTGCAGTTTTGGTCACCTTACTTAAGGAAGGATATACTGGCTTTGGAGGGGGTACAGAGATGATTCGCTAGGCTGATTCCGGAAATGAGGCGGTTACCTTATGATGTTAGATTGAGTAGACTGGGTCTTTACTCATTGGAGTTCAGAAGGATGCGGGGTGATCTTATCGAAACATTTAAAATCATGAAAGGGATAGACAAGATCGAGGCAGAGAGGTTGTTTCCACTGGTAGGGGAGACTAGAACTAGAGGGCACAGCCTCAAAATACGGGGGAGCCGATTTTAAAACAGAGTTGAGAAGGAATTTCTTCTCCCAGAGGGTTGTGAATCTGTGGAATTCTCTGCCCAAGGAAGCAGTTGAGACTAGCTCATTGAATGTATTCAAGTCACAGATAGATTTTTAACCAATAAGGGAATTAAGGGTTACGGGGAGAGGGCGGGTAAGTGGAGCTGAGTCCACGGCCAGATCAGCCATGATCTTATTGAATGGTGGAGCAGGCTCGAGGGGCTAGATGGCCTACTCCTATTCCTAATTCTTATGTTATGTTATCTGAGGACCATGGGAGGAAAGTCTTAGTGTGAGATGGTCTTGGGGTCAGGGAGAACCAGGAATGTGGTCTAGACATCATGCACTGAGGGGTCTTGGGATCTTAAGCGGTGGTCGGATTTAGAGCAGTGGGGAGCAGAAGTCTTAGTTCTGATGAAGAGTCATCGACCTGAAATATTAACTCACCACAGATGCTGCCTGACCTCAGATTTCCAGCATTTTCTGTTTTTATTCAGATTCCAGCATCTGCAGTATTGCTTTTGTAAGAGTCTGTAAATATTGATTGCTGGCATCTGGCAGTTTGGAGGCACAGGTGAAGGGTATCTAGATCAATTAGGCCTCAACCGTGCTTCTCCCCTGACTTGTCTAGACCTTTTTGCACGATCAAACTCTACCACACCAGCTGCTCAGCACCATTTTCCCCATCACTTGGTTCCTATCTTTTTATCTTACCTCATTAAAGCATTTACAACCCCACTCTCAAATATCCAACTGCCAAGCCTTTGGCTTTCCATTCACATGATACTTTTCCAGCTGCTGATTTTTCAAAACCTCTCATTCACCTCCACCTTGTCTCCACTAAAACTTTTATGCTCTCTGATCCTTGGTATGGCCACAACTTTTGCTCCCTAAAGTGCAAGGGGTTCAGACTTCAGAGTATCTGCCACCCAAATGAATTCCTTTATTTGATTTCTTGGTGTCCATCTTATATTGATGGCCTCTAGTTATGCACTTCCCCACAATTGGAAACACTCTAAAATTATGAAAGGTCTTGATAGAATAGATAAAGACCTCCTAAGGTCACCCCCTCAGCCGCCTTTTTTTCAAGCAAAAAGAGAACCAACCTGTTCATCCTTTCCTGATGGGTATACCCTCGCATTTTTGGTATCATCCTTGCAAATCTTCTCTACACCCTCTCCAGTGCCTCTATATCCGTTTTATATTATGGTGACCAGAATTGTATGCAGTACTCAAAGTGTGGTCTAACCAAGGTTTGATGCAAGTTTAGCATAACTTCTACTTTTCACTTCTATCCTTCTAGAAATAAACACTAGTGCCTGGTTTGCTTTTTTGTGGCCTTGTTAACCTGTGTCGCTACTTAGCAATTTGTGTATTTGTATTTTGAGATCCTTTTGCTCCTCTACCCACCCAAACTCGCACCCTCCAAGTAATAAGTGACTTCCCTATTCTTCCTACCAAAATGTAATCCCTCTCATTTGTATGCGTCGAATTTCATTTGCCAATTATATACCTATACTGCAAGTTTATTGATATCTTCCTCTAATTTGTTGCAGTCCTCCTCAGTATTAACTCTTCTTTCTCTTATTTCTCCCCCCCCCCCCCCACCGAATTTGGTGTCATCCGCAAATTTAGAAATTGGGTTTTTGATTCCAAAGTCTAAACCATTAATATAAATTGTGAACAACAGTGGTCCCAGCACCAATCCTTGTAGAACACCACGACCTTCTGCCATTGGGAATAGCTACTCTTTACCATGCTCTCTGCTTTCTGTCTTGAAGCTAGCTAGCTATCCATTCTGTTACTTGTCAGAGAATGTGGAGTCAGGAGAGCTTATTCATTAGTCTATTATCAGGCATCTTTTGAAAATCTATTTAAATTACATCCACTGCATTACTCTTGTCTACTCTGTTACTTAAAAAAATTCAATGAGGTTGGTCAAGTAAGACTTTCCCTTTTGAAATCCATGCTGACTGTTCATTATGGATGAAGGTAAGGAATAGGAGGGGACTAAATCAATCCTTGGGGGGCTTCAGAGGTAACAAAGTGGAGCGGGAAGAGAGGCTATTTCTACACCTACCTACTCCTTGTTCCCATGTATCCTGCTCTCCCCTTTGGTCTTCTGTTACTCACCTTACTCTTAGCCTTGTGAGGACAAGTGGCTGGAGTGCTGTGACTAGAGGCCAGAGATCCCCAACCTCAACCTGTTTCCCATCTCTCTTCCCTTCCTCTCTTTTTCCTTCAATGATTTTGTTCATTTTCCAAATTCAAATAGTTTTTTTAAATCAAATTAGAATGCAAAAAATTTCTCTCTTGCTCTCTCATACATTAGCAATTAACATCTATCTTTAACACCAATGTTCTTTCCTTTTCCAGCTGCAGAAGTCTTTGACTCCTTTTTGGGGGATATCACCAGTACTTTGTCCAATTGATCAATATTCATGCTGCTCTTAGTCCTTTTTCTCCCACCTGCTCCCATTTTCCTCCAGTGATCTCTTGCAACACTATTTTCATTAAATAGATGTTCCTTTGCTTGTCTTGATCTTGAACAGATCATATGTGTGCATTTAGCAATTTAACATGAATGAAAAGATCAATCTGAACTGTGAAAAATATTGCAGGCTGATGTCAGGTCCCCCTTCAAATTGGGGGCGCTCGGTTGTCATTGTTGAACATTTTGCTATTACTTACTATTTGGGGGATAGGAGGACTATCTGTGAAAGTAGACACCAGCAGGAACTACTATCTTCAGATAAGGAGAGAAAGGACTGGAAAGGTTTTAACTAGTAGCATCGGGCAACCCAACATTTAAAATATGCACCCTCCAGTTTTAACACTCCATCTACTTTACACATACAGCTAAATATATTCCTTTGATCCTCTTGGTGCTTCAGAAATTGGACTTTTTGTCACCTTGTGTCTTCAAAATTATTTTTGACAGCCTTTACATTTTTGTGAGCCTGGCTTGTCTTATGTTAGTTCTATTTCTCATGGACATATACTTTCCAAATCGCTAAAGTAGCTTTCCTGTCATTTTATTTAATTTTACCTGCCATTTAAGCCTTTGTAGTCAAAGTCTTACAGATTTGTATTAATGTTGTTCTTTGATGTCACCGTAATATAAAATTAAGAAACATAATGAGTGCTAGAATCCAAGTATTCATCGGTTTCTAGGTCACTAATCAATATGGTGGGCTAAGCACTAAAATATAATGCATCCACTCCAGTACCCTGCTTCATGTATTATATTAAAAACACAACTATTGAATTATCAGTCACAAAGGGTGATGCATATTTGAAATGGCCCATTGTCTTATGACCTTATGGTATCATCTGTTTTTGCTGTGGTGCATGCTGCCAGTTAGATGGGTCTGTTTTTCTGATTGAGATTTAATGAGTGTAATATCAAAGGAACAATTTAATGGACTTTTCATTTAGGATAATTATAGAATGCTCTTTCATTTCCATCCAGACTATGGGTGGTACTATGTTAATGTTGGGTGTTAGAGATCTATTAACACAAACCAACATCAATAAACCACAATCCTAGAAGATAGAGGTTCAGCTTTTGGAGTAATTCAAAATATCTCAACTGCATATTACATGTTAACTTTAGTTATTTGATATTTAACACTTAGAATACAAATGCATCTCAAATAAAGGCTTGTTTTGAGTAAGGTTTATTTTCACTAAGGAAGAAACAAATAACCTCCTGAAAATACTAGGACTGAAGGTCTAGTGAGAAAGAGGAACTGAGTGAAATCCTTATTAGTCAGGAAATGGTGTTGGGGAAATTGATGGGATTGAAGGCCGATAAACCCAGGGCCTGATAGTCTGCATCCCAGAGTACTTAAGGAAGTGGCCCTAGCAATAGTAGATGCATTGGTGGTCATTTTACAACATTCCATGGACTCTCGATCAGTTCCTATGGAATGGAGGGTAGCTAATTTAACCCCACTTTTTTTTTAAAGGGAGTGGAGAGAGAAAAAACAGAATTATAGACGGGTTAGCCTGACATTGGTAGTGGGGAAAATGCTGGAATCAATTATTAAAGATGTAATAGCAGCGCATTTGGAAAGCAGTGGTCAAAGTCAGCATAGATTTATGAAAGGAAAATCATGCTTGACAAATCTAGAATTTTTTGAGAATGTAACTAGTAGAGTGGATAAGGGAGAACCAGTGGGTGTGGTGTATTTGGACTTTCAAAAGGCTTTTGACAAGGTCCCACACAAGAGATTGGTGTGCAAAATGAAGGCACATGGTAATGTATTGACATGGATAGAGAACTGGTTGGCAGACAGCAAGCAATGAGTGGGAATAGACTGATCCTTTTCAGAATGGAAGGCAGTGACTAGTGGGGTATCGCAAGGTTCAGTGCTGGGACCCCAGCTATTTACTATATATATTAATGATTTAGACAAAGGAATTGAATGTTATATCTCCAAGTTTACAGCTGACACTAAGCTGGGTGACAGTGTGAGCTGTGAGGAGGATGCTAAGAGGCTGCAGGGTGCCTTGGATAAGTTAGGTGAGTGGGCAAATGCATGGCAGATGTAGTATAATGTGGATAAATGTGAGGTTATCCACTTTGGTGGCAAAAACAGGAAGGCAGATTATTATCTGAATGGTGACAGATTAGTAAAAGGGGAAGTGCAACGAGACCTGGATGTCATGGTGCATCAGTCACTGAAAGTAGGCATGCAGGTACAGCAGGCAGTTAAGAAAGCAAATGGCATATTGGCCTTCATAGCGAGAGGATTTGAGTATAGGAACAGGGAGATCCTGCTGCAGTTGTACAGGGCCTTGGTGAGACCACACCTTTTGTGTGCAGTTTTGGTCTCCTAATCTGAGGAAGGACATGCTTGCTATTGAGGGAGTGCAGCAAAGGTTCAGGAGACTGATTCCCAGGATGGCAGAACTGATACATATGAAGAAAGACTGGATCGACTAGGCTTATATTCACTGGAATTTAGAAGAATGAGAGGGGATCTCATGGAAGCATATAAAATTCTGATTGCAGGAAGAATGTTCCCAATGTTGGGGGAAGTCCAGAACCAGGGGTCACAGTCAAAGGATGAGGGGTAAACCATATAGGACCAAGATGAGGAGAAACTTTTTCACCCAGAGAATTGTGAACCTGTGGAATTCTTTACCACAGAAAGTTGTTGAGTCCAGCTAGTTGGATATATTCAAAGGGGAGTTAGATGTGGCCCTTACAGCTAAAAGGATCAGGGGGTCTGGCGAGAAGGCAGGAGTGAGGTACTAAAGTTGCATGATCAGCCATTATCATATTGAATGGTGGTGCAGGCTCGCAATGTTTCCTGCATGTACACTCCTCCTAAGTAATACCGAAGACCGCGGTTGTGAGTAAGAATATAACTAACTTCTCAATTTCCATACAAGTTGTGGGAAATAATTATATTCTTCCTGGGGCTGCATTATATTAGTATTGTATTGCACCATCTTGCTCTATTAAATAGTAGAAAAAGCACTCAGGAAAAATGATAAGAATGCTGACGCTAATTTATTTGGTATTTAGTTGCCAATAAATGTATTTTGTTTTAGTATTTGCCCCAGCTAGTAGTGCCTAGTTACGACGAAGGGATCGGCCATGGAAGGGACATTAACGTGGCCAGACAGACTGTTGATCAGCCTGCGAATCCGTCCACTACGTCACACACTTTCCCAAAGAGAACAGCAAAAAGACACGAGAAGACGACTATTAAGTGATGTATTTGATCTTGAAAGGTTAATATATTGCAATTCGTTTTGTGTTTTTGTTGAACTGTTTTTCCTTCAAATTGCTACTGTATTATGGATTGCTCTGTTGGTTTAATTGGCCTTTTGTTTATCCACCTACACCGTGGATAACACTTGCATCGGCTATCAATGCTTCTCTTGTGTTCCTCATCAAGCCTTCCACTTGCTATATGCTAGTGAAAGAAATGAAACCGCCTGCATCCATTGCTTTTGTATTGAATTTACCTCAATGCTATTGAATTTAGTTATTGTTCCTTGTGCTGTCTGCTGCTCCTTACAAAATCATTTCTTGTTGGATTGCTCACTTTATCCTCCTTTTTGTTTTTGTTTCCGTTGCTGCTCATTGTTCCACTTATTTCTTTTTAGATTTAACCTGCGTCCTTGCTCTTTTGTACGTTGTTTATATTAATTTCACCACTCCTCGTTTCTGGAAGTGAATATTTGAATAGAACTTCTTGTAGAAGACTATTTTCCGCAAGAAGGTCTTCATTTCATTCACGATAAACAGTCGACTGCAACCAGTGCAACAGCAATGCGATGTGCTGAGCAGCAAATGAAAACGATGCAATGTTTTCACAAAATACGTACGAGTAGGGATAGACATTCAATGCAAGTATTCAGTATTTCAAGATCAACAACTATTGGAGTAGTAATTTTGGCATGACATATGCGATTCAAAGTAAGAAGTAAAAGTTTTCTTTTATATAACACAATCCCAATTTCTTACGGTGAAAGCTGGGGTATGATGCCTATATCTACATTTGTTCTATGGAGAGAGATAGAATCGAGGTCGACCAAAAAACCTGATGCGTTCTCAGGTGGCCAAAATGTGAACGGAGAAGGCAGCTGTTCTCTCTACTTTCTGTAGTGTTGCCAAAGAGTTTGCATGGAAAACAGTCTTTGATCTTGTATTTAATTATAGAGATTGAAGCCTGTTTGAGAAGTACAACGAATGACAATATTTATGTATTCATAAGGTGTGAGATCAAGTACTGTATTCTACTGGCTTATTAAGGATTGAATTGTACATACTAAACGCATTGCGAGTTTAATAGGTATTTAAGAACTCCCATAACAAATAACAAAACCAATATCCTGAGAGCACGGAATCTCAGATCAGCGAACTTTCTTGGAATTTTGAAAAGCAGCTGCCAGGAGAGGATCCCGAGAGCTCTGGGTGGATTCTGCTTTACTGCAGCTTCAAACTGGCATCATTAAACTGTGATAAGAAGCTGAGCCTGCCGCATCTGTTAAATCCTGTCGAGCCGACCCTACAAAGTGGAGTATTATGTTGTTCCTGGTATTACTAATCTATGCGTTTATTGCATTTAGTCGTTGTTAATAAAGAAAGGGATTGATTAGAAATCTTGTTTCCTATTGACCGAGAATCACCTTACCGAGGCTGCGGCAGCCAGGCGTAAATAATTATGCACTGTAATGAAGTTCTATTCTTAAATGGAAAATTAGCACAATTTAGTGTCTATTCGTGATTTGCAATCAATCTGAATTCAATTATTTAGCACTAAATTCCTGCTTAATTCAGATTAATGAATAATTCACATTTTCGGGCAAAATATCTTTGACCGTTTACTCCAGATAATTTAAACACTTAGAACATCAGTTCAGCACCTTGAAATAAAAACACTGCAAACTACTGATATCACAGTGGTAATTTTATATATTTTAAATAGTTTGGTATGGTCCTATCTGAACAATTCATATTCAAGCACAATGTAAATAATATCCATCAATAAATATAAGGCATATCTCCTGAGTTTAGCCACTACACTGATATTGCCATTTTAGCAAATCATCCTCGACTCCGAGGGACTGCCTAAGAAAAAGAATTATATGCAAGTCTGACATAACTAACTTTATTATTTACCTCAACCTACTCCATATAATAAAATTTCAATTCTGTATCATTTCAAACTGAATTTTCATTGAATAAATAAATGTACAATACATTGCCTGTGATGGAGAGTTATGACTTATTTCATGTGTAAAGTATCTATAACCCACAAACACTGCAAATGTGAATGAGCCTTTTGAACAAGGTGAGATTGCTGGAATTTGCTATCACTGGAGATATAATGGATACTTAAAGGGGGACATTGTTAATATTTAGTTGACTACTTTTATTTGATTGTTTTTATTCTCCTTGGGGTGAGGGATGTTAACACTGAAAAAATTTTCAATTTTCAGACTTTCAGTGCAGATGCAGCAAGTTGGATGTAACATAACAAAATGCAGAATTAGACAGTGTTCACGCTATAAGTATTAGACAAGCAGAAATGGAAGTGGAATCGACCATCTGGTCCATCAAGACCACAACACCCAGAAGTGTTGCTACCTTGTACAATTCTCAACTTCCCCCATAACTCCCACCCACGGTTATACAATCTCCTAAGAGACAGTCGATAGCCAATTTAGGACAAAATACTTTCCCCCTGAGGCACTCAAATAAGCTCCAGAAGACAATGGTAACTCATGAGATAAAAACAGAAAATGCTGGAAATCTTAGCGGGTCAGGCAGCATCTGTGGAGAGAAACAGTGTTAACGTTTCAGGTCGATGACCCTTCGTCAGAACTGGCAAAAGTTCAAAATTAACAGATTCTTAAGGAGCACTGAAAGTGGGAGGAAAGGAAAGAACAAAAGACAAAGTCTGTGATAGGGTGGAAGATAGAGATTTGAGAGACAAAAGGGATGATGGAGCAACTTGAGATGGTAATGACAAAAGTTAGAAAAAGATGAGTCTAGATATTGAGAATGGTGGAATAATGACCAGCTGCCATGGGAAAGAGAGAAAAAACATAAGATTGGGGGCGGGGGCGGGTGGCGGTGAGAGTAAAAAGAACAAGGAGGAAAGGGAGCAAAATATGGGCAGAGATTATGGTCTGAAATTGTTGAATTTGATGTTGAATCCAGAAGGCTGTAAATGCCTAAAAGAAAGATGAGGTGTTGTTCCTCGAGCTCATGAATTTCCTTATTCCCAGCTACCTGAAATGTCCTTTTATATTGTACAGTGTAGCATTGGTGCAAAGCAAAACTATTTTACATCAATGCTGCAGTTATATGGGCTGAAATTCACCGTCCCTGAAGGGATGGCTACCACAGGGTTTGGGTGGATGATCAAAAAAATCAATCAGCCGTCATGGTCAGAATAATTTTCCCACCCCGAGCTATATTCCGCTCCCGGGAGGAGTTGGGATTTGAGCGATGCTCACTTCTGCCGAAAGTGGCGGGGTGAAGCCAAGCTCTGCAGCATGCAGGCCGCTGAAAAGTGGCAAGGACAGGAATTTTCTGCTGCAAAAAGGTAAGACTTTTTCCGGCAGTGCCCCCACGATGTAAAGGATGCAGTGCTCGAATGCAACACCACTGAAATGTTGCCGTGATCGGGGCCCTTTGGTAGGGAAATAGTTTTATTAATTTATGTTTTTATTTCAGATTCCATCATCCACTGTATTTATCTTATCCTACAGTTTTACTAATTGTTTATGCTCCATTCAACCTGCTGAGTGCTGCTCAGAGGTTTGTACATACATTTGTACAAATTTCAGGTCTGACTCTTTTTAGTGGAGGCCTGTGGGCTGCAGAGATATGTTTGGCAGGGTACACCCTGAGGATGGGAGGAGTGTTGGGAGGGTGACACCTGGTGCACTTGCTCAGAAGCAGGGCTGCACGCAGGAGGAGACATCGCCATCAGCACCATGCAGAGAGGCGGTGGGCAAGGGAGGCAGCAGCCATAATTCATTCATTCTGCACCAGACCGGTGTGCCCGCTGTCTCGATTGGCCCAAATCAGGATTCTGGTTGGCTGCATGGGGACAAGGGATATTCCATGTCCACTAGGCTGCTCACTCCACTGTGGAACACCAGGACAGTGCCAGAGCATGCACACAATGGTGCTCATTTTGCCACCTTGTGTATCATCGAGCAGTGCATAGGCATCCTTAAGCAGAGGTTCTGGTGTCTGGGATTGTTTCTTAGAACAGTATGTTACAGAACCTACAAGGGAGCAAGCTATCTTAGATCTGGTCCTGTGTAATGAGACAGGAATAATAAACGATCTCCTAGTAAAAGATCCTCTCGGAATGAGTGATCACAGTATGGTTGAATTTGTAATAAGGATTGAGGGTGAGGAAGTAATGTCTCAAACGAGCGTATTATGCTTAAACAAAGGGGACTACAGTGGGATGAGGGCAGAGTTGGCTAAAGTGGACTGGAAACACAGACTAAATGATGGCACAGTTGAGGAACAGTGGAGGACTTTTAAGGAGCTCTTTCATAGAGCTCAACAAAAATATATTCCAGTGAAAAAGAAGGGCGGTAAGAGAAGGGATAACCAGCTGTGGATAACCAAGGAAATAAAGGAGAGTATCAAATTAAAAACCAATGTGTATAAGGTGGCCAAGGTTAGTGGGAAACTAGAAGATTGGGAAAATTTTAAACGACAGCAAAGAATGACTAAGAAAGCAATAAAGAAAGGAAAGATAGATTACGAAAGTAAACTTGCGCAAAACATAAAAACAGATAGTAAAAGCTTTTACCAATATATAAAATGGAAAAGAGTGACTAAAGTAAATGTTGGTCCCTTAGAAGATGAGAAGGGGGATTTAATAATGGGGAATGTGGAAATGGCTGAGACCTTAAACAATTATTTTGCTTCGGTCTTCACAGTGGAAGACACAAAAACCATGCCAAAAATTGCTGGTCACGGGAATGTAGGAAGGGAGGACCTTGAGATAATCACTATCACTAAGGGGGTAGTGCTGGACAGGCTAATGGGACTCAAGGTAGACAAGTCCCCTGGTCCGGATGAAATGCATCCTAGGGTATTAAGAGATGGTGGAAGTTACAGCAGATGCATTCGTTATAATCTACCAAAATTCTCTGGACTCTGGGGAGGTACCAGCGGATTTGAAAGCAGCTAATGTAACGCCTCTGTTTAAAAAAGGGGGCAGACAAAAGGCAGGTAACTATAGGCCGGTTAGTTTAACATCTGTTGTGGGGAAAATGCTTGAAGCTATCATTAAGGAAGAAATAGCGGGACATCCAGATAGGAATAGTGCAATCAAGCAGACGCAACATGGATTGATGAAGGGAAAATCATTTTAACTAAGTTACTAGAATGCTTTGAGGATATAATGAGCATTGTGGATAGAGGTGTACCGATGGATGTGGTGTATTTAGATTTCCAAAAGGCATTCAATAAGGTGCCACATAAAAGGTAACTACAGAAGATGAAGGTACGCGGAGTCAGAGGAAATATATTAGCATGGATAGAGAATTGGCTGGCGAACAGAAAGCAGAGAGTCGGGATAAATGGGTCCTTTTTGGGTTGGAAATCGGTGGTTAGTGGTGTGCCACAGGGATCGATGCTGGGACCACAACTGTTTACAATATACATTGATGACCTGGAAGAGGGGACAGAGTGTAGTGTAACAAAATTTGCAGATGACACAAAGATTAGTGGGAAAGCAGGTTGTGTAGAGGACACAGAGAGACTGCAAAGAGATTTAGATTGATTAAACGAATGGGCTAAGGTTTGGCAGATGCCTTATTTAAAATGTCGGAAAATGTGAGGTCATCTACCTTGGAAAAAAAAACAGTAAAAGGGAATATTATTTGAATGGGGAGAAATGGGGTGCAGAGGGACCTGGGGGTCCTTGTGCATGAATCCCAAAAAGTTAGTTTGCAGATGCAGCAGGTAATCAGGAAGGTGAATGGAATGTTGGCCTTCATTGCAAGAGGGATGGAGTACAAAAGCAGGGAGGTCCTGCTGCAACTGTATAGGGTATTGGTGAGGCCGCACCTGGAGTACTGCATGCAGTTTTGGTCACCTTACTTAAGGAAGGATATACTGGCTTTGGAGGGGGTACAGAGATGATTCACTAGGCTGATTCCGGAGATGAGGGGGTTACCTTATGATGATAGATTGAGTAGATTGGGTCTTTACTCGTTGGAGTTCAGAAAGATGCGGGGTGATCTTATAAAAACATTTAAAATCATGAAAGGGATAGACAAGATCGAGGCAGAGAGGTTGTTTCCACTGGTCGGGAAGACTAGAACTAGGGGGCACAGCCTCAAAATACGGAAGGAATTTCTTCTCCCAGAAGGTTGTGAATCTGTGGAATTCTCTGCCCAAGGAAGCAGTTGAGGCTAGCTCATTGAATGTATTCAAATCACAGATAGATAGATTTTTAACCAATAAGGGAATTAGGGGTACGGGGAGCGGGCGGGTAAGTGGAGCTGAGTCCACGGCCAGATCAGCCATGATCTTGTTGAATGGCGGAGCAGGCTCGAGGGGCTAGATGGCCTACTCCTGTTCCTAATTCTTATGTTCTTATGACTACTCTGGTGACACCTTGCATTACTTCCTCAATGGATCTCCATCATCGTTGTGGTCTGCTGCATGCTGCACAACCTGACCATCATGAGGGGACAGCTGCTGGAGTCAAGCCAGCGGGACCACCTGAGGAGAAGGAGGAGGAACTGGTCGCCCCAGAGCTAGGAGGTGTCAATCCATCGACACCCTAGAAGGGCCGGGTTCAAATTGACCAGCACCTTGGTGCGTCCTCACATAATTGAGGTGCCTGACATCTCCCCTACAATCTCCATCCATGCCTTATTTAAAAAGGCCAGGGAGCAGCTGGCTCATTATAAAACCTTACCTGCATACTGAATTTCCCAGTGGTGATAACGCTCAAATTAAGACAGAGACACTGCTGAATAGCACTTTGGAAGTGTTCATTAGCACTGGAACCCATTTGTTCACTTTTGGAGCTGAATATGGGGTGACCACGAAAACATTTTGGCGCTAATGGCCACAAAAAGGCAGGGGGAACACCAGATTTCCAGTGGTACTGAATTTGAGGCCAATAGTGTGAATACAACCTGAATCTGGAGTCAGGACCTAACTGGAGCAAAACGGAGGGAGTTGGAAGGAGTCGGCTTCACTCTTGAGTCAGAGCTGGCCTTAACACTGGATTTATTCTGTGCAAATTTAGTATCAGTAGGAAACTGAAATCACTTTGTAGCTACACTAAACTTGTAACGTAAGCACACCCTTGTACTATATCCAGGCGGGACTGTATTTATTTTGCTTGACTTCCATCTGGCTGGAATGCTTAACTATCCTGCACAGGAGAGAGCTCTGTACATGTCTGAGTTCATGTATGTGCAGATATTTAGAGAGCAGGAGAAGATATTGCTCTCCAAACTTTTAAATTAAGGTTAGTTACCTTTGATACCATGCTGCAATTGTACTCAATTTGGGGGAAACCCAAGCAGTATAAAGCTTGCTCCACCAGGGAATATCACTCCACTTTGTTCCAGAGTCAGGTTGAACCAAGGCTCCAGATTCACACTGCAACTTTATCATTGGTGCAAAGTCAAAATTGCTTCATGCTGACAGTAAAATTGCAGGGTAAATGAATAAAGCTTTACTCCAACAATATGCCTTAGTTCCTACTTCAGAAGAGAACCCCTGAGCTTTGCCAGTGAATATTTGCATTTCCCACACTAGACATCCTGGTTGCTTTTCTGTGTGGGATTGCTGGTTTGTCAATTTCGATCTGTTGGGCTTCTCCCATTAGGAACTGTGTTGGAAATACACAAAGTAATTTCATGTAAGAAATGTTTATAGACAGCAGAGAGAGGGAATTCTCATTCCATTAGTCCAAACTGGATCTGAACCCGCCTTACAAAGTCTGCTGAGCCACCCCACCACCTAATCCCCCAGTGACTAATGAACGTTTTCTTTGTAAGTGAATAACACTTGAGTATTCAACTGATCCTTATTCCCAATTGCACATGTACAATATGTGTGGATTCTTTATTAAGTCTAATAAAAAATATTTTTCTTTCATTGTGATATGAATTGTACAAGCATTAGAGTATTAACACTATTATGTCATGTGAGCTTTTAGTTGTAATTGTATTGGGATGGGCTCAACAGTGATAGTAAAACTATTTGTTTCATGTTGCTGTGGAGTCTCAACATTCACGTTAAGATTTTGGAATGGGCATCAAACTAGTAAGTATGATTCACGGGTTGTTTTGGCCTAATTACTACTTGTTTTATCAATCAATATTGATAGCAGTATGAGTATTTACCTCAGCAAGTTGACTGTACTTTCAAATTAATTGTTGTCTTTTGTGTGAAAAAGCCACATTTGTTTCAGTTCCATAAATTTGGATGGGTTCAAGTATTACATTATTGCTGTAAGGCACATCACTATGGTAAATTTATAACAATATAGAATAACAGAAAGAAACTATTCAGCCCATTGTGCCTATGCTGGCTTTTTGAAAGAGCTATCCAATTAGTCCCACTTCCCTGCTTTTTTCCCCATAGCCCTGCAATTTTTCCTTTTCAAGTATATATCCAATTTCCTTTTGAAAGTTACTTTCAGGCAGTGCATTCTAAATCATAACAATTTATGCGTAAAAAAAGTCATCTCCTCCTGCCATCAGCCCCCCGCCCCCAGGTTCTTTTGCCAAGTATGTTAACTCTGTCTCGTTTTGTTACCGACCCTCCTGTCAGTGGAAACAGTTTCTCCTTATTTACTCTATCAAAACTCTTCATAATTTTAAACATATCTATTACATTTCCCCTTAATCTTTTCTGCTCTAAGAACAATCTCATCTTTTCTTGTCTCTCCACGTAACTGAGGTCCCTCATAGCTGATATCATTCTAGTAAATCTCTCTGCAACCTCTCCAAGGCCTTGGCATGTTTTCTAATGTGTGATGCCCAGAATTGGATGCAATACTCCAGCTGAGGCCTAACCAGTGCTTTTTAGAGGTTCTGCATAATGTCATTGCTTTTGTATTCTATGCCTCTATTTCTAAAACCAAGGATTCCATATGTTTTTTTTAAATTTTATCAACTTGTCCTGCCACCTTCTAAGATTTGTGTATGTGATTCTCCAGATCTCTCTGTTCCTTTTTAAAATTATAAAATTTAGTAGCATTTTGGGCTGTGCTCGCTAATTATTGAATTGAGGCTGTAAGGGTAGCTTTTTTGGGGATGCAGGAGCAAGTGATGTCTTAACAAATATTGTTTATACGAATTATGAAGCTAAACATTCTTATTTGGTTCATGACTCTGCTAATCAAATCAGGTCTGTACCACACATAGGCCACAATTTCCTCTACCTCGACGGGTTCGGTGCGGCTGGGATCAGTGGCGGGTCCCGGCCTCGCTGCTGCCTCCAGCCCGCTCTCTGAAATGATTTTTACTCTGATTGGGCTTGGACTATGACCCCTGGTTCTGGACTTCCCCAACATCAGGAACATTCTTCCTGCATCTAACCTGTCCAATCCCGTCAGAATGTTATATGTTTGTATGAGATCCCCTCTCATTCTTCTAAATTCCAGTGAATATAAGCCTAGTTGATCCAGTCTTTCTTCATATGTCAGTTCTGCCATCCTGCCCTGTGCGTTTCCCAGCCAATTGAAGGAGGCGAGCCTGATGATGTCACTTGATGATGTGTCATAGAAACATAGAAAATAGTTGCAGGATTCAGCCATTCGGCCCTTCAAGCCTGCACCACCATTCAATATGATCATGGCTGATCATGCAACTTCAGTACCCCATTCCTGCTTTCTCTCTGTACTCCTTGATCCCTTTAGCCATAAGGACCACATCTAACTCCCTTTCGAATATATCTCATGAACTGGCCTCAACAACTTTCTGAGGTAGAGAATTCCACAGGTTCACAATTCTCTGAGTGAAAACGTTTCTCCTCATCTCAGAGCTAAATGGCCTACCCCTTATCCTTAGACTGTGACCCCTGGTTCTGGACTTCCCCAACATCGGAAACATTCTTCCTGCATCTAACCTGTCCAATCCCATCAGAATGTTATATGTTTGTATGAGATCCCCTCTCATTCTTCTAAATTCCAGTGAATATAAGCCTAGTCGGTCCAATCTTTCTTCATATATCATTTCTGTCATCCCGGGAATCAGTCTAAATCGCTGCACTCCCTCAATAGCAAAAATGTCCTTCCTTGGATTAGGAGACCAAAACTGTACACAACATTCAAGGTGTGGTCTCATCAAGGCCCTGTACAACTGCAGTGAGACCTCCCTACTCTTATACTCAAATCCTCTCGCTATGAAGGCCAACATGCCATTTGCCTTCTTCACCGCCTGCTGTACCTGCATGCCAACTTTCAATGACTGATGTACCATGACACCTAGGTCTCATTGCACCTCCCCTTTTCCTAATTATCAGACGGTTTCCTTAAAGGGACCATGCACAAATTAATTTTGGCAGTTGTGCTGTCAGTGTTCTTCAGCATTGAGGTGCTGCAAATACTGACAAGCACAGAGGTGCATTGCTGCATCTAGGCTCTCCCATGACTCCCATGACTCTCCCATGACTCCCTCCATATGCTTATGAAGGGAGTCACAGCACACAGGCAGGTTCTCTTCCCTTCCCATGGGCAGAAGAAACCTCCCCAGGAGACCAATGCAGCCTGGTTGTACATTACACAGGAGGACCAGGCTGCAGTGGTGCAAACCTTTCAATAATCATGAAATGTTGCTGCAAAGCCACACCCAAACTCATCCTGCTGTGACACTCATCACATCCCCATCACTCTGCCTTCCCTGCCCTACTCCTGTACATCCTTACACTAACTTACCTTGCACCTCCACCCATCCCTCTCTATCTACATTATCACTTTCCCATCTAACTAGTCACCCCTCACACTCACCCTTATCCTAGTCTAATCATACCAACTAACAACACAAAAGGGTAGGCACTTTGGGTCTTTTAGCCAATGTTCATGTAAAGTTTCTGTTAATGTGCTGTCAAACATTGAAATCTTTATTTTCAACACTTTGCATTCTTCGACAGATTTGTGTGCACCTTTGGAAGTGGCTTAGTGAGTTGTAGTGAATGGTGAGACAAAACGGTATCTCCCCACAATGATGATGAATGCAAAAGGAATGGCTTTGTATTATAGGGATACTTTATGGTGTTGGTGTCGGGAGGTGCCAATATGGCGCATCATGTGGCAGCCAGGGTGTACAGCATCGTAAAGTAAATCTGGCCATGGTGAGGCCATCCCTGGCCTCCCGGGCAGCAATGTGGTCATCTGCTGATGCCCTGTGTCCTATGCAGCATCAGTTGATTGTGGAGAAAGTTGGTGGTGTTGTTGGTGCTTCTGGTGTGCCTGGTGAAGCTGGTGTTGGGGCTGATTGTGGTGAGATTCTGAGGACCAAGGTGTGATAGTTTTAAGGGCATTGATGCCAATGTAATAGATGGCAGGTAAACTTGAGATGACAGAAGCAATCTGTCAATGGTGAGAGAGGTTGTTCCAATGAGGTGACACTAGATAGAGAGTTTGCTTCAAACACTTGCAACCTGCATAAAGCTCAATCTGTCTTCCAAATGCAGTAAGCAACAGCTTTTGATCTTGGAAAATGAATAGCTGTGAGATGGGAGCTTTATTAGCAGAATTGCCACTGTTAAGTAAAGAAGTGAATTCATGGTCACACAACTCTTGACGTCCTTTCCTGACGTGATCCCCGAGCAGGATATATCCCATGGACAATCTGGTAAAATGGTAAGTTCAGCTCAAAATTATTTTTAACAGGCTCTTAACAAGGTCATAATAACCCAAGTTGCCTCCCCCACCGCTGCGTGTTGGGTCTGTTCAGTCTTGACAGACCTGACATCTGGGAAAGTAGCATAGTAGTGGTTTGACAGCGGTGTCCTGATCCTCTGTCAGAAAAAAAAAATCCCACCCGATCCACCACCGTTGGACCCCTGGAAAATCTCGGCCATGGTGTCATTCCTAGATTTATGTATACATGTAGCAGAATAGAACTTGTACAAAGCAGAATTGATAGAGAGCACCTTTCACAACAAAGCACTTTACAGCCAATTATGTACTTTTGAAATGTTGTCACTGTTTCTGTGTAGGGGAACACACAGTAACGCAGCCACAAACAGCAATCTGATAATGACCAGATAATCTGTTTTTGTGATGTGATGTCCGCCAAGACACCGGAGGAATTCTCATGCTCTTCTTCAAAGTCTGCAATAGAATCTTTTACATCCATGTGTAAGGGAAATAGAGCCTTGGTTAAACATCTTACCCAAATGGACCATCATCATTAAATGACAGCACCTCTGAAAGTGCAGCACTCCCTCAATACTGCATTGAAGTGTCAGCCTACATTATATGCTCCAATTTCTGGAGTGACCACAACCGTTTGACTTGGGAGGCAACAGTGCTACCATTGATCCAAGTCTAAAATCAGTCGTATAACTAACCACTCGTTAGTAGCTATGGTAAATACATTGCTCATAATATAGCTGCTGTACATAATCTTGTCTCCGTGAATTATACTGCCTCTGACTCAATGGATTTATTATCAAGATATGATAAGTGTACATATTTAGGGCCGTAATTACCTTATACTCTGTCAGCTAGGAATTTAGGATTCTTTTTGGAGACTGAACTGTGTAAAGGGAATCATTCGAGTCGTGATCTGATCTCTTCTGTAACAGGTATGGTTCTGCAGATGATAAGTAATTGAATACAGAATTTCCAGCAAGGGGGTGAGCTGCATCAGCTGGTGATTACAGGACGGGAAGGAATGAGAGTTATTTGCGGCATTAGAGTGTGAAATATAAATAGTTAAACTAACATTATAACAAATTATTAAAGTATACTCTTTGGCTCAATTAAAGTAGGAAATTAATCTGTTCCTATATTTGAACAAATAACGTAATGATCTGCAGTCCAACATTGGTCGTATAAATGTCGTTTATTCTATAGATTACAATCTCCATGTATGGTCATAACATCGAATAATTCTGAAATACTATGAAAAGAATAACTAATATTGTCTATAAAATTATTTCTTGCAGTCGCAGAATGAGAAATAGTGAATGTTAATATGTATTTGTAATGTGCATATGCGCATTAGAAATAAAACTGCAAAAACTGGAAATCTAAGATAAAAACAGAAGCTGTTGGAAATGTATAGCAGTACCACTCGGCCGCTTGAAAGAGAAAATACGAATATTGCGTGTATACCCTTCATCAGACCTGAAGACTAAAAGATAAACAAGCATTTTAGTAAGGTGGGGGGAAAGGGGGTGTAGAGAAAGGAATCATCAGATAAACCAATCAGAGAAGGATTTAATAGGTTGCATGATCTGATGTACAATTCATAGAAACATAGAAACATAGAAAATAGGTGCAGGAGTAGGCCATTCGGCCCTTCTAGCCTGAGTTCATGGCTGAACATGCAACTTCAGTACCCCATTCCTGCTTTCTCACCATACCCCTTGATTCCCCTAGTAGTAAGGACTTCATCTAACTCCTTTTTGAATATATTTAGTGAATTGGCCTCAACAACTTTCTGTGGTAGAGAATTCCACAGGTTCACCACTCTCTGGGTGAAGAAATTCCTCCTCATCTCGGTCCTAAATGGCTTCCCCCTTATCCTTAGACTGTGTCCCCTGGTTCTGGACTTCCCCAACATTGGGAACATTCTTCCTGCATCTAACCTGTCTAACCCCGTCAGAATTTTAAACGTTTCTATGAGGTCCCCTCTCATTCTTCTGAACTCCAGTGAATACAAGCCCAGTTCTGCCTTACTGATGCAGAGCCATGTACAGAAGTAGTTTTGATTATGGGTAAGAGGCCGCATCTGCAAATTTACCAGTTACCAGCTTCAACAGTCAATGGAGCACAAAGAATAAATAGTATTTATACCAGTTAACAGCCTGTAAAATGAGTAGAATGCAGCCAGCAGTTCAGAGCAGACACTAGAGAAAATAAAGCGAAGCAGTAACTCAGATTTAGGAGGCAAACGTGAATCTTCAATCATTTAAACACCTGACCCACAGTGGCAAACTCCAACCATTTTAGTTTAAGATCAATGTTTTCCAATAGTAACATAAATAATTATTATAAATAATGAAGTAATGTATACCCAGATAAACTATCGCAATTTGATTAGCAATGGTACAATTTACAGGTGTATGATAATACAATATATTAAAAGGTTGCTATTTTGTATCTGCGTAACTTAAACTCTCATATTAAAAGCAACTGGATGTGTGACTATGGACTGGATGAGGCTCAGCTGTGAACACCTCACCCCTCACTATGCAAAAGCCTGCTGATACCGGCAAGGCTCAGGCATGAATGATCAGTTGAGGTCAAATATCAGTGGACAGTAGGCAGCACTGATAGCTCATAAAAGAGTCAACACCTCCAGGAGAGATGGGGATGGAGAACTGTGTGTGGTGGAAGGGCAGACAGTAGATTTGTCCTGGAATTATTTTACAAAACATCCTACAATTTCAGTATTGCGTCAGAGCAGTAAATTTACTAAACCGTGACCATAAACCAACTATCCATTTAAAAACGATCATATTATCAATAAAATACTACTTTAACATTATCTCAGCCTATCTACTAAGAGCACATTTATATTCTAGGCGTATGAAACAAAAGAATTGTATACATCAATACACAAAAAAGATTTACAGTTCACTCAGTTTTAAAGCTGCAATTATTCCATCATTTATTAAAATACCAACTTCTTGAAAATATAACTAAGAATATTATATCATTTTAAACAGCGACAATATCTTATATAATAAAATAGCGATGTGTTTTATTTGGGATTGTTTGAATAATATAGCCCGGGAGGTGAAAGATGTTAGTGTCCATGTATGGGCGAATACGCTTTCATTGTAAAGTTAGCTACAGTCGGTAATTCTGTTCCTCGAAGGGGATCCCCCCCCCCCCCCCACCCCGACATCACATTTAATTTAACGAGACTTTTCGAAATAATAATTAAATCGAGTATTGCAACAACTCACGGTAAAATAGCTGGTTTGATATGTTTTTATAATTCAGACTTGAGATCTCTAACCTTTATAATCAGAGATTAAACATAATTAAGTATTGGGCGTGTTTTATCAGTTACAAGGGCGGAATGGTACTGTTGTTCAGTGACTTCAGGACACCGCCAAAGGGCAGATTCATCCGTTTACATCTAATCTTTTATCGCTGCTTTATGAATAAATATCTGAAAGCGTTGTTGTAATTCTTGTTGAAAGATGTGTAGATGAGAGGATTGAAGAAGGAATTGGAGTAACCGAGCCAGACAAATATACTTTTCCAGGCAGGGGGGATGTTGCAAGAGCACAGAGGACTGATAAGTTCCGTGATGAAGAACGGGGTCCAGCACAGGACAAATACCCCGATCAGGATCCCCACCATCACCGCTGCTTTCTTTTCCTTCTGCTGACGCCAAGCTTCTCCGTCCGCCTGGAAGGTCAGGGCAGCGTGGCGGACCGCACACTCCATCTGGGGCTGGTGACTGGCTTCTTTCACCTACAACAAGGTTCACAAATTAAAAACATCATCCGCAGGGAGCAGGACACAAAACTTCTGCGCTCAATGTTCAAATCTCACTGAATACTGTACCCGAATATCATTATTACTTAAATAATAACCCCTGGAGGTGTTGACTCTTTTATGAGCTATCAGTGCTGCCTACTGTCCGTTGATATTTGACCCCGGCTGATCATTCATAATACTAACCATTTAAGCCATCCGTATGGTGTATGTTGTCACTATATTACCATTCAGAAATCCATTTGCCTGTTTGTACCTATGTAATTCTAATGCCCTGTCCTCGTAACACTGTACTTCAAGAGAACGGAAACCAACGTGTAAAGGACTGGGGTTAAGGGTTACGAATTATTAAAAATGATTGAGATCTGCATTCTAGGCTCAGCACCACTTTCCCAACCGAGGGACTTAATATCAGAGAGAAAGACCAATGACAAGTATAAATTCAGATCATGTAACACATTGTGAGAGTTATTGGGCCACTACTCTCTTCTAGGGCAGAATAAATCATTGCAACATTCAGAGTTGTCCGGAAACACACGGCTCTTGCTGCGTTATTCCACCACTATCATATCACGCCACCAACTCGCCGACTGATGCAGGCTGCTCCGTCTGCCTTTTCATCACCCCGGTCAAGTTGCTGACTCCGCGACCCTGCTTGTTTTCGGATAGGGAATAACCCAAACGAGAGCCTTGTCCGCTAACCCCTTCTCCCTTCAGCACAACTTTATTTATCCGGTTGCACATACTGTGCGCGTCTCACGCCCAGTCCCCTGTCCACAGTCACAGCGCCTGCCGGTCACTCGGTCAGCTCAGTGAACCTGTGACTGAAGCTCACTTTGAAGCGCTCTCGAGACCTGACCTCTGATTTTATCTTGTGAGAATCTCGACAGCAGTTCGACCATTCGGCATTTTAAAATCTATTCCAAGAACTTTACTTTTAGAATTGGGAAAGAGAGCGCGAGGTAAAAATCCGTGAAAGTGTAAACTGTGGATAAGTTTGCCAGGTTAATGATACGCATGTTTTCCGGTTCGTTTTTTTATAGTTTTTATATAAAAATAGTTTAAATTGTACCGATATTGCACTTTGAAAATAATATGCGCTTGTTTTTGACCTGATTCTATTGCCCGAGTTTAACATTCAATTATTTGAAAGAATGCTGCGACTGAGAGGAAAGTCCCAGCACCTGCCCTCGGGGTTTGGGAAGTTTTAAGAAGCTCCAGAAGCCACATTGCCGTCTGCTTTCAGCCTCCCTGTCTGTGTTCATCATTAGCTGTCATTTCGCACCAGTTAAAACGTGACGATTTCACACCAACAAATCCAAAATACACTTCGATAGGTGTTATAGACATATATGGACGAGCATTGTGAGGCTTTTAAGATTGCACTAGAAGAAATATTTTACCAAAATATATTTGAATGATCGTTCTAATGGTGTAATCTGGCTAACCGGGTGACAGGAAGGACAGACCCGTGCGTTTGTTAGAGAAGTACTGACAGGAGGTGCCTTTATGGTCGATGGATATCATCGCTGCTGGATGTGGGTCTGCACATGAGAGATCTGATCGTTTTGGAAGAGCGGCAAAGACACAAACACTTTTACCTGCAGTATTTCGGCCATGGGGACAACAGCATTCCTCCTGCGGCTCCCTATCCTGAACTTGGCAGCCTTATAGATTTTCCAATAGACGAACAAAACCACGCATAGAGGCAGGTAGAAGGCCCCAAAGGTGGAAAAGACGGTATAGGAGGGCTCCTGGCTGACGTGGCAGTTCTCTTTGTCGGCGGAGTACACTTCTCCCCATCCAAAAAAGGGAGAGATTGAAATGACAGCGGAAAGCGCCCAAGTCAGGACGATCATGATATTGGAGATCCTCTTTCTGGTCTTTAGCGTGTACTCGAGGTGCCTGGTGATGGACCAGAACCTGTCCAGGGCGATGGCAGTAACGTTCCAGATACTTGCCGTGCAGCAGAGGACATCGAAGGAAATCCAGACATAGCAGAGGAACCTGCCCAAAGCCCAGCGCCCTCCCAGCAGCTCGTTTACCAGGCTGAGCGGCATCACCAAGGCGGCCACCATCACATCAGAGACGGCCATGGAGGCCACCAGGTTATGCGGGACTCGGTGGAAGGTCTTCACTCTCAGGATAGTTACCAAGACCAGCAAGTTCCACACGAAGGTGGCGATGGTGAGAAGGGCCAACAGAGTCACGATCAGGATACGAAAGGCAGTAAAAGATTCCCACTTCAGTCTGCTGCCCTCCGAGCTTTCATTGAGGAACACGGATCTGTTGATGCACATGATTCACAGCTTTACCTTGCTAAACAAATGCACATTCTAGGATAGTTCAATTCCGCATATAAACATCCGATTGAAATAATACGCAATTTAACTTCATTCCCAACAACCTGCAGTAATAAAATGCCCTCTTTCAGCGAGTTGAGTTTATATATCCCGCCACAGCAAATTAATGCCCTACATTTTATATATTTTATTTTATATATCTTGCATGGTTTTCAACTTGGTCAAACACGACCAGTGAATCCTGGATTTTTCAGTTGGCGCATCTATTTACCAAACAGTAAGAGAGCGAGCTTCTTTAGTATTACCACTTCAAAGCTCTGCCAAGAAGCTTACACCTGATGCTCAGCGGAGCACCGCCGCTCTATGCAAATATCCTTCAAGTACTGAGCAATTTGCGACTAAAACGCGCCGCGTGATGACCCTGTTGACGAGGCACAGAAATAGAAGAAACCTGCTCCCAAAAAGAGATACGGAGTTTTGAGATCACCTTGTGTCCGTATCTAACTCTTTACATACTGGCTTAGGACCAACTGCCTGTTACCCGGTGGCATGGTTTCCCTCTAATTCAAACATTGCTAACAGTATTGTTTTGGGATTTATTATGCGCATTAAAAGCATGATAATGCACTTAACATCAGTGAAAGTATAGTAACAATAGGATTCATTAAGCCTGCAGGTAAAGGGCAAATGTAATTTTTTGCTTTACGTATACTTAGAACATGCCCTCTTTCACTCTTATCGCAGATTTACCACAGCAGGGAGGAAAATAGATCCGGATGAAATTACCACTGTCCATTGCATGCAGTTACTTCCCAACACGCTCCTCCACCACTGTTAAAGCTTTATGTGGCAACGAAAGTATTAAAGTCTGGGATGTGCACGAAGCCTTTCTCACCTCAAGCTAACCTTTTGTGTTTCACGTATAATCAATATTTACATCAGTCATCCTGATCCATTCCACAATCACCCTCAGCACCCCCTCCCCTTCCCACGACACCTTTCCGTGCAAGTGCAGGAGATGCAATACTTGCCCTTTTACCTCCTCCCTTCCCACTGTCATGGCCCCAGACACTCCTTCCAGGTGAAACAGCGATTTACTTGTACTTCTTTCAATTTAGTATACTGTATTCACTGCTCACGATGTGGTCTCTTCTACATTGGGGAGACCAAACGCAGATTGGGTGATCGCTTTGTGGAGCACCTCCATCCATTCCACAAGTGTGACCCTGAGCTTGTCACTTTAATTCGTCACTCCATTTTCACTCTGACCTCTCTGTTCTCGGTCTCCTACACTGTTCCAACCAAGCTCAACACAAGCTCGAAGAACAGCACCTTACCTTTTGTTTAGGCACTTTACAGCCTTCTGGACTCAACATCAAGTTCAACAATTTTAGAGCATAGCCGTTGCCAATCTTTGGCTCCCCTGCCCTCCGCCAATCTTTGGCTCCCCTGCCCTCGCCCCCCCCCCCCACCTCATAGAAACATAGAAACATAGAAAATAGGTGCAGGAGTAGGCCATTTGGCCCTTCGATGAGTTCATGGCTGAACATGCAACTTCAGTACCCCATTCCTGCTTTCTCGCCAGACTCCTTGATCCCCCTAGTAGTAAGGACTACATCTAACTCCTTTTTGAATATATTTAGTGAATTGGCCTCAACAACTTTCTGTAGTAGAGAATTCCACAGGTTCACCACTCTCTGAGTGAAGAAGTTTCTCCCCATCTCGGTCCCAAATGGCCTACCCCTATCCCTAGACTGTGACCCCCTGGCTCTGGACCTCCCCAACATTGGGAACATTCTTCCTGCATCCAACATGTCCAAACTCATTAGAATCTTAAACGTTTCCATGAGATCCCCTCTCATTCTTCTGAACGCCAGTGAATACAAGCCCAGCCGATCCAGTCCTTCTTGATATGTCAGTCCCGCCATCCCGGGAATCAGCCTGGCAAACCCTCGCTGCACTCCCCCAACAGTAAGAATGTCCCTCCTCAAGCCAGGAGACCAAAACTGTACACAATACTCCAGGCGCGGCCCCACCATGGTCCTGCACAACTGCAGCAGCACCTCCCTGCCCCCGTACCCAAATTCCCTCGCCACGAAAGCCAACATGCCACCCACCCTCCCAACCGCCCGCTGCACCTGCACGCCAACCCCCAACAACTGATGCACCATGACACCCAGGCCTCGCCGCACCTCCCCCTTCCCCAATCTGCCACCACTCAGACAATAGTCTGTCTCTCCGCTTCCACCACCAAAGTGGACAACCCCACATCCATCCACACTACACCTCATCTGCCATGCACTTGCTCACTCACCCAACCTATCCAAGTCACTCCACAGCCTCACAGCACCCTCCCCACAGCTCACACCGCCACCCAACCCAGCGCCATCTGCAAACCCGGAGATATCACACCCAATCCCCTTGTCCAAATCATCAATGTACAATGTAAACAGCTGGGGCCCCAGCACAGAACCCTGCGGTACCCCACCAGTCACCACCCGCCACCCTGAAAAGTACCCAACTACTCCCACTCTCCGCTTTCCGTCCGCCAACCAGCTCCCAATCCACGTCAGCACACCACCCCTAATCCCATGTGCTCCAACCCTGCACACCAATCTCTTGTGTGGGACCCCGCTGAAAGCCCTCCAAAAGTCCAAATACACCACATCAACCGGCTCTCCCCTGTCCACTCCACTGGAAACATCCTCAAAAAATTCCAGAAGATCTGTCAAGCATGACCTCCCCCCCACAACAAATCCACGCCGACCCAGACCCACCATGTCACCTCTTTCCAAATGCACCGCTATGACATCCTCAACAATTGACTCCATCATTCCACCCACCACCGACGTCAGGCTGACCGGTCCACAACTCCCTGTCTTCTCTCTCCCTCCCTTTTCAAAAAGTGGGGCTACACCGGCCACCCTCCACTCCACAGGAACCGATCCAGAGTCTCCGGAATGTTGGAAAATGACCGTCAATGCATCCGCTGCACTCCCTAAATAGAAAACACATCCTTCCTCAGATTAAGAGACCAAAACTGCACACAATACTCAAGGTGTGGTCTCACCAAGGACTTGTACAACTGCCATAAGACTCCCTTGCTCCTATACTCAAATCCTCTTGCTATGAAGGCCAGCATGCCATTTGTTTTCTTTACTGCCTGCTGTACCTGCATGCCTACCTTCAGTAGGTACTCAGTGACTCAGAGCCTGTTTCTTTTTTTCTCCTTGTCTCTAACCAAGCTCAGCGCAAGCTCGAGGAACAGCACTCACCTTTTGTTTAGGCATTTTACAGCCTTCTGGACTCAACATCAAGTTCAACAATTTCAGAGCATAGCTGTTGCCAATCTTTGGCTCCCCTGAGGCGTCGCTGAGTCGTGAGTCCGGGGATCGGTGAGAGGCCTATAAAGGCCGCGAGTTCAGCAGTTAGAGGTGCGTTGCTGAGGCGTGAGTCCGGGTATTGGCAGAGGCCTATAAAGGCCGCGAGTTCAGCAGTCGGGAGGTGCGTCATTGAGGCGTGAGTCCGGGGATCGGCTGAGGCCTATAAAGGCCGCGAGTTCAGCAGTCGAGAGGTGCGTGGAGAGGTGTGAGTCCGGGGATTGGCGAGAGGCCTATAAAAGGCTGCGAGTTCAGCAGTCGGGTGGTGCGTTGCTGAGGCGTTAGTCCGGGGATCGGGAGAGGCCTATAAAGGCCGTGAGTTCAGCAGTCGGGAGGTGCGTGGAGAGGCGTGAGTCCGGGGATCGGCAGAAGCCTATAAAGGCTGCGAGTTCAGCAGTCGGGAGGTGCGTGGAGAGGCGTGAGTCCGGGGATCGGCGAGAGGCCTATAAAGGCCGCGAGTTCAGCAGTCGGGAGGTGCGTCGCTGAGGCGTGAGTCCGAGGATCGGCAGAGGCCTATAAAGGCCGCGAGTTCAGCAGTCGGGAGTTGCAGCGCTGAGGCGTGAGTCTGGGGATCAGCAAGAGGCCTATAAAGGCCGCGAGTTCAGCAGTCGGGAAGTGCGTCGCTGAGGCGTGAGTCCGGGGATCGGCAGAGGCCTATAAAGGCCGCGAGTTCAGCAGTCGGGAGGTTTGGCGCTGAAGCGTGAGTCCTGGGATTGGCAGAGGCCTATAAAGGCTGCGAGTACAGCAGTCGGGAGGTGGGTCGCTGAGGCGTGAGTCCGGGGATCGGCGAGAAGCCTATAAAGGCCGCGAGTTCAGCAGTCGGGAGGTGCGTTGCTGAGGCGTGAGTCCGGGGTCGGCGAGAGGCCTATAAAGGCCGCGAGTTCAGCAGTCGGGAGGTGCGTTGCTGAGGCGTGAGTCCGGGGTCGGCGAGAGGCCTATAAAGGCCGCGAGTTCAGCAGTCGGGAGGTGCGTTGCTGAGGCGTGAGTCCAGGGTCGGTGAGAGGCCTATAAAGGCCGCGAGTTCAGCAGTCGGGAGGTGGGTCGCTGAGGCGTGAGTCCGGGATCAGCGAGAGGCCTATAAAGGCCGCGAGTTCAGCAGTCGGGAGGTTTGGTGCTGAAGCGTGAGTCCGGGGATCGTAAGAGGCCTATAAAGGCCGCGAGTTCAGCAGTCGGGAGGTGGGTCGCTGAGGCGTGAGTCCGGGGTCGGCGAGAGGCCTATAAAGGGTTGGGAGGTGCGTCGCTGAGGCGTGAGTCCGGGGATCGGGAGAGGTCTATAAAGGCCGCGAGTTCAGCAGTCGGGAGGTGCGTCGCTGAGGCGCGAGTCCGGGGATCGGCAGAGGCCTATAAAGGCCGCGAGTTCAGCAGTCGGGAGGTGCGTTGCTGAGGCGTGAGTCCGGGGTCGGCGAGAGGCCTATAAAGGCCACGGTTTCAGCAGTCGGGAGGTGCATTACTGAAGCGTGAGTCCAGGGTTCGTGAGAGGACTATAAAGGCCGCGAGTTCAGCAGTCGGGATGTGGGTCGCTGAGGCGTGAGTCCGGAGATTGGCAGAGGCCTATAAAGGCCGCGAGTTCAGCAGTCGGGAGGTGCGTGGAGAGGCGTGAGTCCGGGGATTGGCGAGAGGCCTAAAAAGGCCGCAAATTCAGCAGTCGGGACGTGCGTCGCTGAGGCGTGAGTCCGGGGATCGGGAGAGGCCTATAAAGGCCGTGAGTTCAGCAGTCGGGAGGTGCGTGGAGAGGCGTGAGTCCGGGGATCGGCGAGAGGCCTATAAAGGCCGCGAGTTCAGCAGTCGGGAGTTGCAGCGCTGAGGCGTGAGTCCGGGGATCGGCGAGAGGACTATAAAGGCCGCGAGTTCAGCAGTCGGGATGTGGGTCGCTGAGGCGTGAGTCCGGGTATCGGCAGAGGCCGATAAAGGCCGCGAGTTCAGCAGTCGGGAGGTGCGTGGAGAGGCGTGAGTCCGGGGATCGGCGAGAGGCCTATAAAGGCCGCGAGTTCAGCAGTCGGGAGGTGCGGCACTGAGGCGTGAGTCCGGGGATCGGCAGAGGCTTATAAATGCTGCGAGTTCAGCAGTCGGGAGGTGCGTGGAGAGGCGTGAGTCCGGGGATTGGCAGAGGCCTATAAAGGCCGCGAGTACAGCAGTCGGGAGTTGCGGCGCTGAGGCGTGAGTCCGGGGATCGGCAGAGGCCTTTAAAGGCCGCGAAATCAGCAGTCGGGAGGTGGGTCACTGAGGCGTGATTCCGGAGTCGGCGAGAGGCCTATAAAGGCCGTAAGTTCAGCAGTCGGGAGGTGCGTGGAGAAGCGTGAGTCCGGGGATTGGCAGAGGCCTATAAAGGCCGCGAGTACAGCAGTCGGGAGTTGCGGCGCTGAGGCGTGAGTCCGGGGATCGGCAGAGGCCTGTAAAGGCTGCGAGTTCAGCAGTCGAGAGGTGGGTCGCTGAGGCGTGAGTCCGGGGATCGGCGTGAGTCCTATATAGGCCGCGAGTTCAGCAGTCAGGAGGTGGGTCGCTGAGGCGTGAGTCCAGGGTCAGCGAGAGGCCTATAAAGGCCGCGAGTTCAGCAGTCGGGAGGTGGGTCGCTGAGGCGTGAGGCCGGGAATTGGCAGAGGCCTGTAAAGGCCGCGAGTTCAGCAGTCGGGAGGTGGGTCACTGAGGCGTGAGTCCGGAGATCGGCAGAAGCCTATAAAGGCCGCGAGTTCAGCAGTCGGGAGGTGCATGGAGCAGCGTGAGTCCGGGGATCGGCGAGAGGCCTAAAAAGGCCGCAAATTCAGCAGTCGGGAGGTGCGTTGCTGAGGCGTGAGTCCGGGGTCGGCGAGAGACCTATAAAGGCCACGGTATCAGCAGTCGGGAGGTGCGTTGCTGAGGCGTGAGTCCGGGGTCGGCGAGAGGCATATAAAGGCCATGAGTTCAGCAGTCGGGAGGTGCGTGGAGAAGCGTGAGTCCGGGGATCGGCAGAGGCCTACAAAGGCTGCGAGTTCAGCAGTCGAGAGGTGGGTCGCTGAGGCGTGAGTCCGGGGATCGGCGAGAGGCCTATAAAGGCCGCGAGTTCAGCAGTCGGGAGGTGGGTCACTGAGGCGTGAGTCCGGGGTCGGCGAGAGACCTATAAAGGCCACGGTTTCAGCAGTCGGGAGGTGCGTTGCTGAGGCGTGAGTCCGGGGTCGGCGAGAGGCCTACAAAGGCTGCGAGTTCAGCAGTCGGGAGGTGCGTGGAGAAGCGTGAGTCCGGGGATCGGCAGAGGCCTACAAAGGCTGCGAGTTCAGCAGTCGGGAGGTGCGTGGAGAAGCGTGACTCCGGGGATCGGCAGAGGCCTGTAAAGGCTGCGAGTTCAGCAGTCGGGAGGTGCATGGAGCAGCGTGAGTCCGGGGATCTGCAGAGGCCTATAAAGGCACGAGTTCAGCAGTCGGGAGGTGTGTTGCTGAGGCGTGAGTCCGGGGTCGGCGAGAGGCCTATAAAGGCCGTGAGTTCAGCAGTCGGGAGGTGCGTGGAGAAGCGTGAGTCCGGGGATCGTCAGAGGCCTACAAAGGCTGTGAGTTCAGCAGTCGGGAGGTGCGTGGAGATGCGTCAGTCCGGGGATCGGCGAGAGGCCTATAAAGGCCGCAAATTCAGCAGTCGGGAGGTGCGTGGAGAAGCGTGAGTCCGGGGATCGGCAGAGGCCTATAAAGGCCGCGAGTTCAGCAGTCGGGAGGTGGGTCGCTGAAGCGTGAGTCCGGGGATCGGCAGAAGCCTATAAAGGCCGCGAGTTCACCAGTCGGGAGGTGCGTCGCTGAGGCGTGAGTCCGGGGATCGGCAGAGGCCTATAAAGGCCGCGAGTTCAGCAGTCGGGAGGTGGGTCGCTGAAGCGTGAGTCCGGGGATCGGCAGAAGCCTATAAAGGCCGCGAGTTCACCAGTCGGGAGGTGCGTTGCTGAGACGTGAGTCCGGGGATCGGCAGAGGCCTATAAAGGCCGCGAGTTCAGCAGTCGGGAGGTGCGCGGAGAGGCGTGAATCCGTGGATCGGCAGAGGCATATAAAAGCCACGAGTTCAACAGTCGGGAGTTGCAGCGTGAGGTATGAGTCTGGGGATCGGCGAGAGGCCTATAAAGGCCGCGAGTTCAGCTGTCAGGAGGTGGGTCGCTGAAGCGTGAGTCCGGGGATCGGTAGAGGCCTATAAAGGCTGCGAGTTCAGCAGTTGGGAGGTGCATCGCTGAGGCGTGAGTCCGGGGATCGGCAGAGGCCTATAAAGGCTGCGAGTTCAGCAGTCGGGAGGTGCGTTGCTGAGGCGTGAGTCCAGGGTTGGTGAGAGGACTATAAAGGCCGCGAATTCAGCAGTCGGGAGGTGGGTCGCTGAGGCGTGAGTCCAGGTATCGGCAGAGGCCTATAAATGCTGCGAGTTCAGCAGTCGAGAGGTGGGTCGCTGAGGCGTGAGTCCGGGGATCGGCAGAAGCCTATAAAGGCCGCGAGTTCAGCAGTCGGGAGGTGCGTTGCTGAGGCGTGAGTCCAGGGTCGGTGAGAGGACTATAAAGGCTGCGAGTTCAGCAGTCGGGAGGTGCGTGGAGAGGCGTGAGTCTGGGGATCGGCAGAGGCCTATAAAGGCCACGAGTACAGCAGTCGGGAGTTGCAGCGCTGAGGAGTGAGTCTGGGGATCGGCGAGAGGCCTATAAAGGCCGCGAGTTCAGCTGTCAGGAGGTGGATCGCTGAGACGTGAGTCCGGGGTCGGCGAGAGGCCTATAAAGGCCGTAAATTCAGCAGTTGGGAGGTGCGTCGCTGAGGCGTGAGTCCGGGGATCGGGAGAGGCCTATAAAGGCCGCGAGTTCAGCAGTCGGGAGGTTTGGCGCTGAAGCGTGAGTCCGGGGATCGGCAGAGGCCTATAAAGGCCGCAAGTTCAGCAGTCAGGAGGTGCGTTGCTGAGGCGTGAGTCCGGGGTTGGTGAGAGGACTATAAAGGCCGCGAATTCAGCAGTCGGGAGGTGGTTCGCTGAGGCGTGAGTCCAGGTATCGGCAGAGGCCTATAAAGGCCTCGAGTTCAGCAGTCGGGAGGTGGGTCGCTGAGGCGTGAGTCCGGAGATCCGCAGAGGCCTATAAAGGCCGCGAGTTCAGCAGTCGGGAAGTGCGTGGAGAAGCGTGAGTCCGGGGATCGGCAGAGGCCTGTAAATGCTGCGAGTTCAGCGGTCGGGAGGTGGGTCGCTGAGACGTGAGTCCGGGGTCGGCGAGAGGCCTATAAAGGCCGCAAATTCAGCAGTTGCGAGGTGCGTCGCTGAGGCGTGAGTCCGGGGATCGGGAGAGGCCTATAAAGGCCGCGAGTTCAGCAGTCGGGAGGTTTGGCGCTGAAGCGTGAGTCCGGGGATCGGCAGAGGCCTATAAAGGCCGCGAGTTCAGCCGTCGGGAGGTGCGGCGCTGAGGCGTGAGTCCGTGGATCGGCAGAGGCCTATAAAGGCCGCGAGTTCAGCCGTCGGGCGGTTTGGCGCTGAAGCGTGAGTCCGGGGATCGGCAGAGGCCTATAAAGGCCGCAAGTTCAGCAGTCAGGAGGTGCGTTGCTGAGGCGTGAGTCCGGGGTTGGTGAGAGGACTATAAAGGCCGCGAATTCAGCAGTCGGGAGGTGGGTCGCTGAGGCGTGAGTCCAGGTATCGGCAGAGGCCTATAAAGGCCGCGAGTTCAGCAGTCGGGAGGTGGGTCGCTGAGGCGTGAGTCCGGAGATCGGCAGAGGCCTATAAAGGCCGCGAGTTCAGCAGTCGGGAAGTGCGTGGAGAAGCGTGAGTCCGGGGATCGGCAGAGGCCTGTAAATGCTGCGAGTTCAGCAGTCGAGAGGTGGGTCGCTGAGGCGTGAGTCCGGGGATCGGCAGAAGCCCATAAAGGCCGCGAGTTCAGCAGTCGGGAGGTGGGTCGCTGAGACGTGAGTCCGGGGTCGGCGAGATGCCTATAAAGGCCGCAAATTCAGCAGTTGCGAGGTGCGTCGCTGAGGCGTGAGTCCGGGGATCGGGAGAGGCCTATAAAGGCCGCGAGTTCAGCAGTCGGGAGGTTTGGCGCTGAAGCGTGAGTCCGGGGATCGGCAGAGGCCTATAAAGGCCGCGAGTTCAGCCGTCGGGAGGTGCGGCGCTGAGGCGTGAGTCCGTGGATCGGCAGAGGCCTATAAAGGCCGCGAGTTCAGCCGTCGGGCGGTGCGGCGCTGAGGCGTGAGTCCGGGGATCGGCGAGAAGCCTATAAAGGCCGTGGGTTCAGCAGTCGGGAGGTGCGTTGCTGAGGCGTGAGTCCAGGGTTGGTGAGAGGACTATAAAGGCCGCGAATTCAGCTGTCGGGAGGTGGGTCGCTGAGGCGTGACTCCGGGTATCGACAGAGGCCTATAAAGGCCGCGAGTTCAGCAGTCGGGAGGTGCGTTGCTGAGGCGTGAGTCTGGGGATCGGCGAGAGGCCTATAAAGGCCGCGAGTTCAGCAGTCGGGAGGAGCGTGGAAAGGCTTGAGTCCGGGGATCGGCGAGAGGCCTATAAAGGCCGCAAATTCAGCAGTCGGGAGGTGCGTGGAGAAGCGTGAGTCCGGGGATCGGCAGAGGCCTGTAAAGGCTGCGAGTTCAGCAGTCGAGAGGTGGGTCGCTGAGGCGTGAGTCCGGGGATCGGCAGAGGCCTATAAAGGCCGCGAGTTCAGCAGTCGGGAGGTGGGTCGCTGAGGCGTGAGTCCGGAGATCGGCAGAGGCCTATAAAGGCCGCGAGTTCAGCAGTCGGGAGGTGGGTCGCTGAGGCGTGAGTCTGGGGATCAGCGAGAGGCCTATAAATGCCGCGAGTACAGCAGTCGGGAGGTGGGTCGCTGAGGCGTGAGTCCGGGGATCGGGAGAGGCCTATAAAGGCCGCGGGTTCAGCAGTCGGGAGGTGCGTGGAGAAGCGTGAGTCCGGGGATCGGCAGAGGACTGTAAAGGCTGCGAGTTCAGCAGTCGGGAGGTGCGGCGCTGAAGCGTGAGTCCGGGGATCGGCAGAGGCCTATAAAGGCCGCGAGTTCAGCAGTCGGGAGGTGGGTCGCTGAGGCGTGAGTCCGGAGATCGGGAGAGGCCTATAAAGGCCGCGGGTTCAGCAGTCGGGAGGTGCGTGGAGAAGCGTGAGTCCGGGGATCGGCAGAGGCCTGTAAAGGCTGCGAGTTCAGCAGTCGAGAGGTGGGTCGCTGAGGCGTGAGTCCGGGGATCGGCAGAGGCCTATAAAGGCCGCGAGTTCAGCAGTCGGGAGGTGGGTCGCTGAGGCGTGAGTCCGGAGATCGGCAGAGGCCTATAAAGGCCGCGAGTTCAGCAGTCGGGAGGTGGGTCGCTGAGGCATGTGTCCGGGGTCGGCGAGAGGCCTATAAAGGCCGCGGGTTCAGCAGTCGCGGGGTGCGTTGCTGAAGCGTGAGTCCGGGGTCGGCGAGAGGCCTATAAAGGCCGTGGGTTCAGCAGTTGGGAGGTGCGTGGAGAAGCGTGAGTCCGGGGATCGGCAGAGGCCTGTAAAGGCTGCGAGTTCAGCAGTCGGGAGGTGCGGCGCTGAAGCGTGAGTCCGGGGATCGGCAGAGGCCTGTAAATGCTGCGAGTTGAGCAGTCGGGAGGTGCGTGGAGAAGCGTGAGTCTGGGGATCGGCAGAGGCCTGTAAAGGCCGCGAGTTCAGCAGTCGGGATGTGGGTCACTGAGGCGTGAGTCCGGGGTTGGCGAGAGGCCTATAAAGGCCGTGATTTCAGCAGTCGGGAGGTGCGTGGAGAGGCGTGAGTCCGGGGATTGGCGAGAGGCCTATAAAGGCCTCAAATTCAGCAGTCGGGAGGTGCGTGGAGAAGCGTGAGTCCGGGGATCGGCAGAGGCCTGTAAAGGCCGCGAGTTCAGCAGTCGAGAGGTGGGTCACTGAGGCGTGAGTCCGGGGATCGGCGAGAGGCCTATAAAGGCCGCGAGTACAGCAGTTGGGAGGTGGGTCGCTGAGGCGTGAGTCCGGGGATCGGGAGAGGCCTATAAAGGCCACGAGTTCAGCAGTCGTGAGGTGCGAGGAGAGGCGTGAGTCCGGGGATTGGCAGAAGCCTATAAAGGCCGCGAGTTCAGCAGTCTGGAGGTGCGTCGCTGAGGCGTGAGTCCGGGGATCGGCAGAGGCCTATAAAGGCCGCGAGTTCAGCAGTCGGGAGGTGCGTTGCTGAGGCGTGAGTCCGGGGTCGGTGAGAGGCCTATAAAGGCCGCGGTTTCAGCAGTCGGGAGGTGCGTTGCTGAGGCGTGAGTCCAGGGTTGGTGAGACGACTATAAAGGCCGCGAATTCAGCATTCGGGAGGTGGGTCGCTGAGGCGTGAGTCCGGGTATCGGCAGAGGCCTATAAAGGCCGTGAGTTCAGCAGTCGGGAGATGCGTGGAGAGGCGTGAGTTCGGGGATCGGCAGAGGCCTATAAAGGCCGCGAGTTCAGCAGTCGGGAAGTGCGTGGAGAAGCGTGAGCCCGGGGATCGGCAGAGGCCTGTAAAGGCTGCGAGTTCAGCAGTCGGGAGGTGCGTTGCTGAGGCGTGAGTCCAGGGTTGGTGAGAGGACTATAAAGGCCGCGAGTTCAGCAGTCGAGAGGTGGGTCGCTGAGACGTGAGTCCGGGGATCGGCAGAGGCCGATAAAGGCCGCGAGTTCAGCAGTCGAGTGGTGGGTCGCTGAGGCGTGAGTCTGGGGATCAGCGAGAGGCCTATAAAGGCCGCGAGTACAGCAGTCGGGAGGTGGGTCGCTGAGGCGTGAGTCCGGGATCGGCGAGAAGCCTATAAAGGCCGTGAGTTCAGCAGTCGGGAGGTGGGTCGCTGAGGCATGAGTCCAGGGTTGGTGAGAGAACTATAAAGGCCGCGAATTTAGCAGTCGGGAAGTGGGTCGCTGAGGCGTGAGTCCGGGTATCGACAGAGGCCTATAAAGGCCGCGAGTTCAGCAGTCGGGAGGTGTGTCGCTGAGGCGTGAGTTCGGAGATCGCCAGAGGCCTATAAAGGCCGCGAGTTCAGTAGTCGGGAGGTGCATGGAGAAGCGTGAGTCTGTGGATCGGCAGAGGCCTGTAAAGGCCGCGAGTTCAGCAGTCGGGAGGTGGGTCGCTGAGGCGTGAGTCCGGGGTCGGCGAGAGGCCTATAAAGGCCGTGAGTTCAGCAGTCGGGAGGTGCGTGGAGAGGCGTGAGTCCGGGGATCGGCGAGAGGCCTATAAAGGCCGCAAATTCAGCAGTCGGGAGGTGCGTGGAGAAGCGTGAGTCCGGGGATTGGCAGAGGCCTGTAAAGGCTGCGAGTTCAGCAGTCGAGAGGTGGGTCGCTGAGGCGTGAGTCCGGGGATCGGCGAGAGGCCTATAAAGGCCGTGAGTTCAGCAGTCGGGAGGTGCGTGTAGAGTCGTGAGTCCGGGGATCGGTGAGAGGCCTATAAAGGCCGCGAGTTCAGCAGTCGGGAGGTGGGTCGCTGAGGCGTGAGTCCATGGTCGGTGAGAGGCCTATAAAGGCTGCGAGTTCAGCAGTCGGGAGGTGCGTGGAGAAGCGTGAGTCCGGGGATCGGCAGAGGCCTGTAAAGGCTGCGAGTTCAGCAGTCGGGAGGTGGGTCGCTGAACCGTGAGTCCGGGGATCGGCAGAGGCCTATAAAGGCCGCAAGTTCAGCAGTCGGGAGGTGGGTCGCTGAAGCGTGAGTCCGGGGATCGGCAGAGGTCTATAAAGGCCGCGAGTTCAGCAGTCGGGAGGTGCGTGGAGAAGCGTGAGTCCGGGGATCGGCAGAGGCCTGTATAGGCTGCGAGTTCAGCAGTCGGGAGGTGCATGGAGAAGCGTGAGTCCGGGGATCGGCAGAGGCCTATAAAGGCCGCGAGTTCAGCAGTCGGGAGGTGGGTCGCTGAGGCGTGAGTCCGGGGATCGGCAGAGGCCTGTAAAGGCCGTGAGTTCAGCAGTCGGGAGGTGCGTGGAGAGGCGTGAGTCCAGGGATCGGCGAGAGGCCTAGAAAGGCCGCAAATTCAGCAGTCGGGAGGTGCGTGGAGAAGCGTGAGTCCGGGCATCGGCAGAGGCCTGTAAAGGCTGCGAGTTCAGCAGTCGAGAGGTGGGTCGCTGAGGCGTGAGTCCGGGATCGGCGAGAGGCCTATAAAGGCCGTGAGTTCAGCAGTCGGGAGGTGCGTGGAGAGGCGTCAGTCCGGGGATCGGCGAGAGGCCTATAAAGGCCGCGAGTTCAGCAGTCGGGAGGTGCGGCGCTGAGGCGTGAGACCGGGGATCGGCAGAGGCCGATAAAGGCCGTGAGTTCAGCAGTCGGGAGGTGGGTCGCTGAGGCGTGAGTCCGTGGTCGGCGAGAGGCCTATAAAGGCTGCAAATTCAGCAGTTGGGAGGTGCGTCGCTGAGGCGTGAGTCCGGGGATCGGGAGAGGCCTATAAAGTCCGCGAGTTCAGCAGTCGGGAGGTGCGTGGAGAGGCGTGAGTCCGGGGATCGGTGAGAGGCCTATAAAGGCTGCGAGTTCAGCTGTCGGGAGGTGCGGCGCTGAGGCGTGAGTCCGGTGATCGGCGAGAAGCCTATAAAGGCCGCAAATTCAGCAGTTGGGAGGTGCGTGGAGAGCCGTAAGTCCGGGTATCGGCAGAGGCCTATGAAGGCCGCGAGTTCAGCAGTCGGGAGGTGGGTCGTTGAGGCGTGAGTCCGGAGATCGGCAGAGGACTGTAAAGGCCACGAGTTCAGCAGTTGGGAGGTGCGTGGAGAAGCGTGAGTCCGGGGATCGGCAGAGGCCTGTAAAGGCTGCGAGTTCAGCAGTCGAGAGGTGGGTCACTGAGGCTTGAGTCCGGGGATCGGCGAGTGGCCTATAAAGGCTGCGGTTTCAGCAGTTGGGAGGTGTGTTGCTGAGGCGTGAGTCCAGGGTTGGTGAGAGGACTATAAAGGCCGCGAATTCAGCTGTCGGGAGGTGGGTCGCTGAGGCGTGAGTCCGGTGATCGGCGAGAGGCCTATAAAGGCCGCGAGTTCAGCAGTCGGGTGGTGGGTCGCTGAGGCGTGAGTCCGGGGATCGGCGAGAAGCCTTTAAAGGCCGTGAGTTCAGCAGTCGGGAGGTGGGTCGCTGAGGCGTGTGTCCGGGGTCGGCGAGAGGCCTATGAAGGCCGCAGGTTCAGCAGTCGCGGGGTGCGTTGCTGAGGCGTGAGTCCGGGGTCGGCGAGAGGCCTATAAAGGCCGTGGGTTCAGCAGTCGGGAGGTGCGGCGCTGAAGCGTGAGTCCGGGGATCGGCAGAGGCCTATAAAGGCCGCGAGTTCAGCAGTCGGGAGGTGCGTGGAGAAGCGTGAGTCCGGGGATCGGCAGAGGCCTGTAAAGGCTGCGAGTTCAGCAGTTGGGAGGTGCGTCGCTGAGGCGTGAGTCCGGGGATCGGCAGAGGCCTATAAAGGTCGCGAGTTCAGCAGTCGGGAGGTGCGTGGAGAGGCGTGAATCCGGGGATCGGCAGAGGCCTATAAAGGCCGCGAGTTCAGCAGTCGGGAGGTGCGTGGAGAGGCGTGAGTCCGGGGATCGGCGAGAGGCCTATAAAGGCCTCAAATTCAGCAGTTGGGAGGTGCGTGGAGAAGCGTGAGTCCGGGGATCGGCAGAGGCCTGTAAAGGCCGCGAGTTCAGCAGTCGATAGGTGGGTCGCTGAGGCGTGAGTCCGGGGATCGGCGAGAGGCCTATAAAGGCCGCGAGTACAGCAGTTGGGAGGTGGGTCGCTGAGGTGTGAGTCCGGGGATCGGCGAGAAGCCTATAAAGGCCGTGTGTTCAGCAGTCGGGAGGTGGGTCGCTGAGGCGTGAGTCCGGGGATCGGGAGAGGCCTTTAAAGGCCGCGAGTTCAGCAGTCGTGAGGTGCGTGGAGAGGCGTGAGTCCGGGGATTGGCAGAGCCTATAAAGGCCGCGAGTTCAGCAGACTGGAGGTGCGTCGCTGAGGGGTGAGTCCGGGGATCGGCAGAGGCCTATAAAGGCTGCGAGTTCAGCAGTTGGGAGGTGCGTCGCTGAGGGGTGAGTCCGGGGATCGGCAGAGGCCTATAAAGGTCGCGAGTTCAGCAGTCGGGAGGTGCGTTGCTGAGGCGTGAGTCCGGGGTCGGTGAGAGGCCTATAAAGGCCGTGGTTTCAGCAGTCGGGAGGTGCGTTGCTGAGGCGTGAGTCCAGGGTTGGTGAGACGACTATAAAGGCCGCGAATTCAGCATTCGGGAGGTGGGTCGCTGAGGCGTGAGTCCGGGTATCGGCAGAGGCCTATAAAGGCCGTGAGTTCAGCAGTCGGGAGGTGCGTGGAGAGGCGTGAGTTCGGGGATCGGCGAGAGGCCTATAAAGGCCGCGAGTTCAGCAGTCGGGAGGTGCGGCGCTGTGGCGTGAGTCCGGGGATCGGCAGAGGCCTATAAAGGCCGCGAGTTCAGCAGTCGGGAGGTGCGGCGCTGAGGCGTGAGTCCGGGGATCGGCAGAGGCCTATAAAGGCCGCGAGTTCAGCAGTCGGGAAGTGCGTGGAGAAGCGTGAGCCCGGGGATCGGCAGAGGCCTGTAAAGGCTGCGAGTTCAGCAGTCGAGAGGTGGGTCGCTGAGACGTGAGTCCGGAGATCGGCAGAGGCCTATAAAGGCCGCGAGTTCAGCAGTCGGGTGGTGGGTCGCTGAGGCGTGAGTCTGGGGATCAGCGAGAGGCCTATAAAGGCCGTGAGTTCAGCAGTCGGGAGGTGGGTCGCTGAGGCGTGAGTCCGGGGATCGGCGAGAGGCCTATAAATGCCGCGAGTTCAGCTGTCGGGAGGTGCGTTGCTGAGGCGTGAGTCCGGGGTCGCTGAGAGGCCTATAAAGGCCGCGGTTTCAGCAGTCGGGAGGTGCGTTGCTGAGGCATGAGTCCAGGGTTGGTGAGAGGACTATAAAGGCCGCGAATTTAGCAGTCGGGAGGTGGGTCGCTGAGGCGTGAGTCCGGGTATCGACAGAGGCCTATAAAGGCCGCGAGTTCAGCAGTCGGGAGGTGTGTCGCTGAGGCGTGAGTCCGGAGATCGCCAGAGGCCTATAAAGGCCGCGAGTTCAGTAGTCGGGAGGTGCGTGGAGAAGCGTGAGTCCGGGGATCGGCAGAGGCCTGTAAAGGCTGCGAGTTCAGCAGTCGGGAGGTGGGTCACTGAGGCGTGAGTCCGGGGTTGGCGAGAGGCCTATAAAGGCCGTGAGTTCAGCAGTCGGGAGGTGCGTGGAGAGGCGTGAGTCCAGGGATCGGCGAGAGGCCTAGAAATGCCGCAAATTCAGCAGTCGGGAGGTGCGTGGAGAAGCGTGAGTCCGGGCATCGGCAGAGGCCTGTAAAGGCTGCGAGTTCAGCAGTCGAGAGGTGGGTCGCTGAGGCGTGAGTCCGGGGATCGGCAGAGGCCTATAAAGGCCGTGAGTTCAGCAGTCGGGAGGTTGGTCGCTGAGGCGTGAGTCCGGGGTCGGCGAGAGGCCTATAAAGGCCGCAAATTCAGCAGTTGGGAGGTGCGTCGCTGAGGCGTGAGTCCGGGGATCTGGAGAGGCCTATAAAGTCCGCGAGTTCAGCAGTCGGGAGGTGCGTGGAGAGGCGTGAGTCCGGGGATCGGTGAGAGGCCTATAAAGGCTGCGAGTTCAGCTGTCGGGAGGTGCGGCGCTGAGGCGTGAGTCCGGTGATCGGCGAGAAGCCTATAAAGGCCGTGAGTTCAGCTGTCGGGAGGTGGGTCGCTGAGGCGTGAGTCCGGGGTCGGCGAGAGGCCTATAAAGGCCGCAAATTCAGCAGTTGGGAGATGCGTGGAGAGGCGTAAGTCCGGGTATCGGCAGAGGCCTGTAAAGGCTGCGAGTTCAGCAGTCGAGAGGTGGGTCGCTGAGGCGTGAGTCCGGGGATCGGCGAGAGGCCTATAAAGGCCGCGGTTTCAGCAGTCGGGAGGTGCGTTGCTGAGGCGTGAGTCCAGGGTTGGTGAGAGGACTATAAAGGCCGCGAATTCAGCTGTCGGGAGGTGGGTCGCTGAGGCGTGAGTCTGGGGATCGGCGAGAGGCCTATAAAGGCCGTGAGTTCAGCAGTCGGGAGGTGCGTGGAGAGGCGTGAGTCCGGGGATCGGCGAGAGGCCTATAAAGGCCGCGAGTTCAGCAGTCGGGAGGTGCGGCGCTGAGGCGTGAGTCCGGGGATCGGCAGAGGCCTATAAAGGCCGCGTGTTCAGCAGTCGGGAAGTGCGTGGAGAGGCGTGAGTCCGGGGATCGGCGAGAGGCCGATAAAGGCTGCGAGTTCAGCAGTCGGGAGGTGCGGCGCTGAGGCGTGAGTCCGGTGATCGGCGAGAAGCCTATAAAGGCCGTGAGTTCAGCTGTCGGGAGGTGGGTCGCTGAGGTTTGAGTCCGGGGTCGGCGAGAGGCCTATAAAGGCCGTGAGTTCAGCAGTTGGGAGGTGCGTGGAGAGGCGTAAGTCCGGGTATCGGCAGAGGCCTATGAAGGCCGCGAGTTCAGCAGTCGGGAGGTGGGTCGTTGAGGCGTGAGTCCGGAGATCGGCAGAGGCCTATAAAGGCCGCGAGTTCAGCAGTCGGGAAGTGCGTGGAGAAGCGTGAGCCCGGGGATCGGCAGAGGCCTGTAAAGGCTGCGAGTTCAGCAGTCGGGAGGTGCGTTGCTGAGGCGTGAGTCCAGGGTTGGTGAGAGGACTATAAAGGCCGCGAGTTCAGCAGTCGAGAGGTGGGTCGCTGAGACGTGAGTCCGGGGATCGGCAGAGGCCGATAAAGGCCGCGAGTTCAGCAGTCGAGTGGTGGGTCGCTGAGGCGTGAGTCTGGGGATCAGCGAGAGGCCTATAAAGGCCGCGAGTACAGCAGTCGGGAGGTGGGTCGCTGAGGCGTGAGTCCGGGATCGGCGAGAAGCCTATAAAGGCCGTGAGTTCAGCAGTCGGGAGGTGGGTCGCTGAGGCATGAGTCCAGGGTTGGTGAGAGAACTATAAAGGCCGCGAATTTAGCAGTCGGGAAGTGGGTCGCTGAGGCGTGAGTCCGGGTATCGACAGAGGCCTATAAAGGCCGCGAGTTCAGCAGTCGGGAGGTGTGTCGCTGAGGCGTGAGTTCGGAGATCGCCAGAGGCCTATAAAGGCCGCGAGTTCAGTAGTCGGGAGGTGCATGGAGAAGCGTGAGTCTGTGGATCGGCAGAGGCCTGTAAAGGCCGCGAGTTCAGCAGTCGGGAGGTGGGTCGCTGAGGCGTGAGTCCGGGGTCGGCGAGAGGCCTATAAAGGCCGTGAGTTCAGCAGTCGGGAGGTGCGTGGAGAGGCGTGAGTCCGGGGATCGGCGAGAGGCCTATAAAGGCCGCAAATTCAGCAGTCGGGAGGTGCGTGGAGAAGCGTGAGTCCGGGGATTGGCAGAGGCCTGTAAAGGCTGCGAGTTCAGCAGTCGAGAGGTGGGTCGCTGAGGCGTGAGTCCGGGGATCGGCGAGAGGCCTATAAAGGCCGTGAGTTCAGCAGTCGGGAGGTGCGTGTAGAGTCGTGAGTCCGGGGATCGGTGAGAGGCCTATAAAGGCCGCGAGTTCAGCAGTCGGGAGGTGGGTCGCTGAGGCGTGAGTCCATGGTCGGTGAGAGGCCTATAAAGGCTGCGAGTTCAGCAGTCGGGAGGTGCGTGGAGAAGCGTGAGTCCGGGGATCGGCAGAGGCCTGTAAAGGCTGCGAGTTCAGCAGTCGGGAGGTGGGTCGCTGAACCGTGAGTCCGGGGATCGGCAGAGGCCTATAAAGGCCGCAAGTTCAGCAGTCGGGAGGTGGGTCGCTGAAGCGTGAGTCCGGGGATCGGCAGAGGTCTATAAAGGCCGCGAGTTCAGCAGTCGGGAGGTGCGTGGAGAAGCGTGAGTCCGGGGATCGGCAGAGGCCTGTATAGGCTGCGAGTTCAGCAGTCGGGAGGTGCATGGAGAAGCGTGAGTCCGGGGATCGGCAGAGGCCTATAAAGGCCGCGAGTTCAGCAGTCGGGAGGTGGGTCGCTGAGGCGTGAGTCCGGGGATCGGCAGAGGCCTGTAAAGGCCGTGAGTTCAGCAGTCGGGAGGTGCGTGGAGAGGCGTGAGTCCAGGGATCGGCGAGAGGCCTAGAAAGGCCGCAAATTCAGCAGTCGGGAGGTGCGTGGAGAAGCGTGAGTCCGGGCATCGGCAGAGGCCTGTAAAGGCTGCGAGTTCAGCAGTCGAGAGGTGGGTCGCTGAGGCGTGAGTCCGGGATCGGCGAGAGGCCTATAAAGGCCGTGAGTTCAGCAGTCGGGAGGTGCGTGGAGAGGCGTCAGTCCGGGGATCGGCGAGAGGCCTATAAAGGCCGCGAGTTCAGCAGTCGGGAGGTGCGGCGCTGAGGCGTGAGACCGGGGATCGGCAGAGGCCGATAAAGGCCGTGAGTTCAGCAGTCGGGAGGTGGGTCGCTGAGGCGTGAGTCCGTGGTCGGCGAGAGGCCTATAAAGGCTGCAAATTCAGCAGTTGGGAGGTGCGTCGCTGAGGCGTGAGTCCGGGGATCGGGAGAGGCCTATAAAGTCCGCGAGTTCAGCAGTCGGGAGGTGCGTGGAGAGGCGTGAGTCCGGGGATCGGTGAGAGGCCTATAAAGGCTGCGAGTTCAGCTGTCGGGAGGTGCGGCGCTGAGGCGTGAGTCCGGTGATCGGCGAGAAGCCTATAAAGGCCGCAAATTCAGCAGTTGGGAGGTGCGTGGAGAGCCGTAAGTCCGGGTATCGGCAGAGGCCTATGAAGGCCGCGAGTTCAGCAGTCGGGAGGTGGGTCGTTGAGGCGTGAGTCCGGAGATCGGCAGAGGACTGTAAAGGCCACGAGTTCAGCAGTTGGGAGGTGCGTGGAGAAGCGTGAGTCCGGGGATCGGCAGAGGCCTGTAAAGGCTGCGAGTTCAGCAGTCGAGAGGTGGGTCACTGAGGCTTGAGTCCGGGGATCGGCGAGTGGCCTATAAAGGCTGCGGTTTCAGCAGTTGGGAGGTGTGTTGCTGAGGCGTGAGTCCAGGGTTGGTGAGAGGACTATAAAGGCCGCGAATTCAGCTGTCGGGAGGTGGGTCGCTGAGGCGTGAGTCCGGTGATCGGCGAGAGGCCTATAAAGGCCGCGAGTTCAGCAGTCGGGTGGTGGGTCGCTGAGGCGTGAGTCCGGGGATCGGCGAGAAGCCTTTAAAGGCCGTGAGTTCAGCAGTCGGGAGGTGGGTCGCTGAGGCGTGTGTCCGGGGTCGGCGAGAGGCCTATGAAGGCCGCAGGTTCAGCAGTCGCGGGGTGCGTTGCTGAGGCGTGAGTCCGGGGTCGGCGAGAGGCCTATAAAGGCCGTGGGTTCAGCAGTCGGGAGGTGCGGCGCTGAAGCGTGAGTCCGGGGATCGGCAGAGGCCTATAAAGGCCGCGAGTTCAGCAGTCGGGAGGTGCGTGGAGAAGCGTGAGTCCGGGGATCGGCAGAGGCCTGTAAAGGCTGCGAGTTCAGCAGTTGGGAGGTGCGTCGCTGAGGCGTGAGTCCGGGGATCGGCAGAGGCCTATAAAGGTCGCGAGTTCAGCAGTCGGGAGGTGCGTGGAGAGGCGTGAATCCGGGGATCGGCAGAGGCCTATAAAGGCCGCGAGTTCAGCAGTCGGGAGGTGCGTGGAGAGGCGTGAGTCCGGGGATCGGCGAGAGGCCTATAAAGGCCGTGAGTTCAGCAGTCGGGAGGTGCGTGGAGAGGCGTGAGTCCGGGGATCGGCGAGAGGCCTATAAAGGCCTCAAATTCAGCAGTTGGGAGGTGCGTGGAGAAGCGTGAGTCCGGGGATCGGCAGAGGCCTGTAAAGGCCGCGAGTTCAGCAGTCGATAGGTGGGTCGCTGAGGCGTGAGTCCGGGGATCGGCGAGAGGCCTATAAAGGCCGCGAGTACAGCAGTTGGGAGGTGGGTCGCTGAGGTGTGAGTCCGGGGATCGGCGAGAAGCCTATAAAGGCCGTGTGTTCAGCAGTCGGGAGGTGGGTCGCTGAGGCGTGAGTCCGGGGATCGGGAGAGGCCTTTAAAGGCCGCGAGTTCAGCAGTCGTGAGGTGCGTGGAGAGGCGTGAGTCCGGGGATTGGCAGAGCCTATAAAGGCCGCGAGTTCAGCAGACTGGAGGTGCGTCGCTGAGGGGTGAGTCCGGGGATCGGCAGAGGCCTATAAAGGCTGCGAGTTCAGCAGTTGGGAGGTGCGTCGCTGAGGGGTGAGTCCGGGGATCGGCAGAGGCCTATAAAGGTCGCGAGTTCAGCAGTCGGGAGGTGCGTTGCTGAGGCGTGAGTCCGGGGTCGGTGAGAGGCCTATAAAGGCCGTGGTTTCAGCAGTCGGGAGGTGCGTTGCTGAGGCGTGAGTCCAGGGTTGGTGAGACGACTATAAAGGCCGCGAATTCAGCATTCGGGAGGTGGGTCGCTGAGGCGTGAGTCCGGGTATCGGCAGAGGCCTATAAAGGCCGTGAGTTCAGCAGTCGGGAGGTGCGTGGAGAGGCGTGAGTTCGGGGATCGGCGAGAGGCCTATAAAGGCCGCGAGTTCAGCAGTCGGGAGGTGCGGCGCTGTGGCGTGAGTCCGGGGATCGGCAGAGGCCTATAAAGGCCGCGAGTTCAGCAGTCGGGAGGTGCGGCGCTGAGGCGTGAGTCCGGGGATCGGCAGAGGCCTATAAAGGCCGCGAGTTCAGCAGTCGGGAAGTGCGTGGAGAAGCGTGAGCCCGGGGATCGGCAGAGGCCTGTAAAGGCTGCGAGTTCAGCAGTCGAGAGGTGGGTCGCTGAGACGTGAGTCCGGAGATCGGCAGAGGCCTATAAAGGCCGCGAGTTCAGCAGTCGGGTGGTGGGTCGCTGAGGCGTGAGTCTGGGGATCAGCGAGAGGCCTATAAAGGCCGTGAGTTCAGCAGTCGGGAGGTGGGTCGCTGAGGCGTGAGTCCGGGGATCGGCGAGAGGCCTATAAATGCCGCGAGTTCAGCTGTCGGGAGGTGCGTTGCTGAGGCGTGAGTCCGGGGTCGCTGAGAGGCCTATAAAGGCCGCGGTTTCAGCAGTCGGGAGGTGCGTTGCTGAGGCATGAGTCCAGGGTTGGTGAGAGGACTATAAAGGCCGCGAATTTAGCAGTCGGGAGGTGGGTCGCTGAGGCGTGAGTCCGGGTATCGACAGAGGCCTATAAAGGCCGCGAGTTCAGCAGTCGGGAGGTGTGTCGCTGAGGCGTGAGTCCGGAGATCGCCAGAGGCCTATAAAGGCCGCGAGTTCAGTAGTCGGGAGGTGCGTGGAGAAGCGTGAGTCCGGGGATCGGCAGAGGCCTGTAAAGGCTGCGAGTTCAGCAGTCGGGAGGTGGGTCACTGAGGCGTGAGTCCGGGGTTGGCGAGAGGCCTATAAAGGCCGTGAGTTCAGCAGTCGGGAGGTGCGTGGAGAGGCGTGAGTCCAGGGATCGGCGAGAGGCCTAGAAATGCCGCAAATTCAGCAGTCGGGAGGTGCGTGGAGAAGCGTGAGTCCGGGCATCGGCAGAGGCCTGTAAAGGCTGCGAGTTCAGCAGTCGAGAGGTGGGTCGCTGAGGCGTGAGTCCGGGGATCGGCAGAGGCCTATAAAGGCCGTGAGTTCAGCAGTCGGGAGGTTGGTCGCTGAGGCGTGAGTCCGGGGTCGGCGAGAGGCCTATAAAGGCCGCAAATTCAGCAGTTGGGAGGTGCGTCGCTGAGGCGTGAGTCCGGGGATCTGGAGAGGCCTATAAAGTCCGCGAGTTCAGCAGTCGGGAGGTGCGTGGAGAGGCGTGAGTCCGGGGATCGGTGAGAGGCCTATAAAGGCTGCGAGTTCAGCTGTCGGGAGGTGCGGCGCTGAGGCGTGAGTCCGGTGATCGGCGAGAAGCCTATAAAGGCCGTGAGTTCAGCTGTCGGGAGGTGGGTCGCTGAGGCGTGAGTCCGGGGTCGGCGAGAGGCCTATAAAGGCCGCAAATTCAGCAGTTGGGAGATGCGTGGAGAGGCGTAAGTCCGGGTATCGGCAGAGGCCTGTAAAGGCTGCGAGTTCAGCAGTCGAGAGGTGGGTCGCTGAGGCGTGAGTCCGGGGATCGGCGAGAGGCCTATAAAGGCCGCGGTTTCAGCAGTCGGGAGGTGCGTTGCTGAGGCGTGAGTCCAGGGTTGGTGAGAGGACTATAAAGGCCGCGAATTCAGCTGTCGGGAGGTGGGTCGCTGAGGCGTGAGTCTGGGGATCGGCGAGAGGCCTATAAAGGCCGTGAGTTCAGCAGTCGGGAGGTGCGTGGAGAGGCGTGAGTCCGGGGATCGGCGAGAGGCCTATAAAGGCCGCGAGTTCAGCAGTCGGGAGGTGCGGCGCTGAGGCGTGAGTCCGGGGATCGGCAGAGGCCTATAAAGGCCGCGTGTTCAGCAGTCGGGAAGTGCGTGGAGAGGCGTGAGTCCGGGGATCGGCGAGAGGCCGATAAAGGCTGCGAGTTCAGCAGTCGGGAGGTGCGGCGCTGAGGCGTGAGTCCGGTGATCGGCGAGAAGCCTATAAAGGCCGTGAGTTCAGCTGTCGGGAGGTGGGTCGCTGAGGTTTGAGTCCGGGGTCGGCGAGAGGCCTATAAAGGCCGTGAGTTCAGCAGTTGGGAGGTGCGTGGAGAGGCGTAAGTCCGGGTATCGGCAGAGGCCTATGAAGGCCGCGAGTTCAGCAGTCGGGAGGTGGGTCGTTGAGGCGTGAGTCCGGAGATCGGCAGAGGCCTATAAAGGCCGCGAGTTCAGCAGTCGGGAATTGCGTGGATAAGCGTGAGTCCGGGGATCGGCAGAGTCCTGTAAAGGTTGCGAGTTCAGCAGTCGAGAGGTGGGTCGCTGAGGCGTGAGTCCGGGGATCGAGAGAGGCCTATAAAGGCCGCGAGTTCAGCAGTCTGGAGGTGCGTCGCTGAGGCGTGAGTCCGGGGATCGGCAGAGGCCTATAAAGGCTAGGAGTTCAGCAGTTGGGAGGTGCGTCGCTGAGGCGTGAGTCCGGGGATCAGCAGAGGCCGATAAAGGCCGCGAGTTCAGCAGTCGGGAGGTGCGTTGCTGAGGCGTGAATCCGGGGATCGGCAGAGGCCTGTAAAGGCTGCGAGTTCAGCAGTCGAGAGGTGGGTCGCTGAGACTTGAGTCCGGGGATCGGCGAGAGGCCTATAAAGTCCGCGAGTTCAGCAGTCGGGAGGTGCGGCGCTGAGGCGTGAGTCCGGGGATCGGCAGAGGCCTATAAAGGCCACGAGTTCAGCAGTCGGGAGGTGGGTCGCTGCGGCCTGAGTCTGGGGATCAGCGAGAGGCCTATAAAGGCCGCGAGTTCAGCAGTCGGGAGGTGGGTCACTGAGGCGTGAGTCCGGGGTTGGCGAGAGGCCTATAAAGGCAGTGAGTTCAGCAGTCGAGAGGTGGGTCGCTGAGGCGTGAGTCCGGGTTTCGGCGAGAGGCCTATAAAGGCCGTGAGTTCAGCAGTCGGGAGGTGCGTGGAGAGGCGTGAGTCCGGGGATCGGCAGAGGCCTATAAAGGCCGTGAGTTCAGCATTCGGGAGGTGGGTCGCTGAGGCGTGAGTCCGGGGTCGGCGAGAGGCCTATAAAGGCCGCAAATTCAGCAGTTGGGAGGTGCGTCGCTGAGGCGTGAGTCCGGGGATCGGGAGAGGCCTATAAAGTCCGCGAGTTCAGCAGTCGGGAGGTGCGTGGAGAGGCGTGAGTCCGGGGATCGGTGAGAGGCCTATAAAGGCTGCGAGTTCAGCAGTCGGGAGGTGCGGCGCTGAGGCGTGAGTCCGGTGATCGGCGAGAAGCCTATAAAGGCCGTGAGTTCAGCTGTCGGGAGGTGGGTCGCTGAGGCGTGAGTCCGGGGTCGGCGAGAGGCCTATAAAGGCCGCAAATTCAGCAGTTGGGAGGTGCGTGGAGAGGCGTAAGTCCGGGTATCGGCAGAGGCCTATGAAGGCCGCGAGTTCAGCAGTCGGGAGGTGGGTCGTTGAGGCGTGAGTCCGGGGATCGGCAGAGGCCTGTAAAGGCCGCGAGTTCAGCTGTCGGGAGGTGCGTTGCTGAGGCGTGAGTCCAGGGTCGCTGAGAGGCCTATAAAGGCCGCGGTTTCAGCAGTCGGGAGGTGCGTTGCTGAGGCGTGAGTCCAGGGTTGGTGAGAGGACTATAAAGGCCGCGAATTCAGCTGTCGGGAGGTGGGTCGCTGAGGCGTGAGTCCGGGGATCGGCGAGAGGCCTATAAAGGCCGCGAGTTCAGCAGTCGGGAGGTGGGTCGCTGAGGCGTGAGTCCGGGGATCGGGAGAGGCTGATAAAGGCCGTGAGTTCAGCTGTCGGGAGGTGGGTCGCTGAGGCGTGAGTCCGGGGTCGGCGAGAGGCCTATAAAGGCCGTGAGTTCAGCAGTCGGGAGGTGCGTGGAGAGGCGTAAGTCCGGGTATCGGCAGAGGCCTATGAAAGCCGCGAGTTCAGCAGTCGGGAGGTGCGTTGCTGAGGCGAGAGTCCGGGGATCGGCGAGAGGCCTATAAAGGCCGTGAGTTCAGAAGTCGGGAGATGCGTGGAGAGGCGTGAGTCCGGGGATCGGCGAGAGGCCTATAAAGGCCGCGAGTTCAGCAGTCGGGAGGTGCGGCGCTGAGGCGTGAGTCCGGGGATCGGCAGAGGCCTATAAAGGCCACGAGTTCAGCAGTCGGGAGGTGGGTCGCTGAGGCGTGAGTCTGGAGATCGGCAGAGGCCTATAAAGGCCGCGAGTTCAGCAGTCGGGAGGTGCGGCGCTGAGGCGTGAGTCCGGGGATCGGCAGAGGCCTATAAAGGCCACGAGTTCAGCAGTCGGGAGGTGGGTCGCTGAGGCGTGAGTCTGGAGATCGGCAGAGGCCTATAAAGGCCGCGATTTCAGCAGTCGGGAGGTGCGTTGCTGAGGCGTGAGTCCGGGGTCGGCGAGAGGCCTATAAAGGCCGCGGGTTCAGCAGTCAGGAGGTGCGTTGCTGAGGCGTGAGTCCGGGGTCGGCGAGAGGCCTATAAAGGCCACGAGTTCAGCAGTCGTGAGGTGGGTCGCTGCGGTGAGAGTCCGGGGATCGGGAGAGGCCTATAAAGGCTGCGAGTTCAGCAGTCGGGAGGTACGTGGAGAAGCGTGAGTCCGGGGATCGGCAGTGGCCTGTAAAGGCTGCGAGTTCAGCAGTCGGGAGGTGCGGCGCTGAAGCGTGAATCCGGGGATCGGCAGAGGCCTATAAAGGCCGCGAGTTCAGCAGTCGGGAGGTGCGTGGAGAAGCGTGAGTCCGGGGATCGGCAGAGGCCTGTAAAAGCTGCGAGTTCAGCAGTCGGGAGGTGCGTGGAGAAGCGTGAGTCTGGGGATCGGCAGAGGCTTGTAAAGGCCGCGAGTTCAGCAGTCGGGAGGTGGGTCGCTGAGGCGTGAGTCCGGGGATCGGCAGAGGCCTATAAAGGCCGCGAGTTCAGCAGTCCGGAGGTGGGTCGCTGAGGCGTGAGTCCGGGGTTGGCGAGAGGCCTATAAAGGCCGTGAGTTCAGCAGTCGGGAGGTGCGTGGAGAGGCGTGAGTCCGGGGATCGGCGAGAGGCCTATAAAGGCCTCAAATTCAGCAATCGGGAGGTGCGTGGAGAAGCGTGAGTCCGGGGATCGGCAGAGGCCTGTAAAGGCTGCGAGTTCAGCAGTCGAGAGGTGGGTCGCTGAGGCGTGAGTCCTGGGATCGGCGAGAGGCCTATAAAGGCCGTGAGTTGAGCAGTCGGGAGGTGCGTGGAGAGGTGTGAGTCCGGGGATCGGCGAGAGGCCTATAAAGGCCGCGTGTTCAGCAGTCGGGATTTGCAGCGCTGAGGCCTGAGTATGGGGATCGGCGAGAGGCCTATAAAGGCCGCGAGTACAGCAGTCGGGAGGTGGGTCGCTGAGGCGTGAGTCCGGGGATCGGCGAGAAGCCTATAAAGGCCGTGTGTTCAGCAGTCGGGAGGTGGGTCGCTGAGGCGTGAGTCCGGGGATCGAGAGAGGCCTATAAAGGCCGCGAGTTCAGCAGTCGGGAGGTGCGTGGAGAGGCGTGAGTCCGGGGATCGGCAGAAGCCTATAAAGGCCGCGAGTTCAGCAGTCTGGAGGTGCGTTGCTGAGGCGTGAGTCCGGGGATCGGCAGAGGCCTATAAAGGCCGCGAGTTCAGCAGTCGGGAGGTGCGTTGCTGAGGCGTGAGTCCAGGGTTGGTGAGACGACTATAAAGGCCGCGAATTCAGCATTCGGGAGGTGGGTCGCTGAGGCGTGAGTCCGGGTATCGGCAGAGGCCTATAAAGGCCGTGAGTTCAGCAGTCGGGAGGTGCGTGGGGAGGCGTGAGTTCGGGGATCGGCAGAGGCCTATAAAGGCCGCGAGTTCAGCAGTCGGGAAGTGCGTGGAGAAGCGTGAGACCGGGGATCGGCAGAGGCCTGTAAAGGCTGCGAGTTCAGCAGTCGAGAGGTGGGTCGCTGAGACGTGAGTCCGGGGATCGACGAGAGGCCTATAAAGTCCGCGAGTTCAGCAGTCGGGAGGTGCGGCGCTGAGGCGTGAGTCCGGGGATCGGCAGAGGCCTATAAAGGCCACGAGTTCAGCAGTCGGGAGGTGCGGCGCTGAGGCGTGAGTCTGGGGATCGGCAGAGGCCTATAAAGGCCACGAGTTCAGCAGTCGGGAGGTGGGTCGCTGAGGCGTGAGTCTGGAGATCGGCAGAGGCCTATAAAGGCCGCGATTTCAGCAGTCGGGAGGTGCGTTGCTGAGGCGTGAGTCCGGGGTCGGCGAGAGGCCTATAAAGGCCGCGGGTTCAGCAGTCAGGAGGTGCGTTGCTGATGCATGAGTCCGGGGTCGGCGAGAGGCCTATAAAGGCCACGAGTTCAGCAGTCGTGAGGTGGGTCGCTGCGGTGAGAGTCCGGGGATCGGGAGAGGCCTATAAAGGCTGCGAGTTCAGCAGTCGGGAGGTACGTGGAGAAGCGTGAGTCCGGGGATCGGCAGAGGCCTGTAAAGGCTGCGAGTTCAGCAGTCGGGAGGTGCGGCGCTGAAGCGTGAATCCGGGGATCGGCAGAGGCCTATAAAGGCCGCGAGTTCAGCAGTCGGGAGGTGCGTGGAGAAGCGTGAGTCCGGGGATCGGCAGAGGCCTGTAAAAGCTGCGAGTTCAGCAGTCGGGAGGTGCGTGGAGAAGCGTGAGTCTGGGGATCGGCAGAGGCTTGTAAAGGCCGCGAGTTCAGCAGTCGGGAGGTGGGTCGCTGAGGCGTGAGTCCGGGGATCGGCAGAGGCCTATAAAGGCCGCGAGTTCAGCTGTCCGGAGGTGGGTCGCTGAGGCGTGAGTCCGGGGTTGGCGAGAGGCCTATAAAGGCCGTGAGTTCAACAGTCGGGAGGTGCGTGGAGAGGCGTGAGTCCGGGGATCGGCGAGAGGCCTATAAAGGCCTCAAATTCAGCAATCGGGAGGTGCGTGGAGAAGCGTGAGTCCGGGGATCGGCAGAGGCCTGTAAAGGCTACGAGTTCAGCAGTCGAGAGGTGGGTCGCTGAGGCGTGAGTCCTGGGATCGGCGAGAGGCCTATAAAGGCCGTGAGTTCAGCAGTCGGGAGGTGCGTGGAGAGGTGTGAGTCCGGGGATCGGCGAGAGGCCTATAAAGGCCGCGTGTTCAGCAGTCGGGATTTGCAGCGCTGAGGCCTGAGTATGGGGATCGGCGAGAGGCCTATAAAGGCCGCGAGTACAGCAGTCGGGAGGTGGGTCGCTGAGGCGTGAGTCCGGGGATCGGCGAGAAGCCTATAAAGGCTGTGTGTTCAGCAGTCGGGAGGTGGGTCGCTGAGGCGTGAGTCCGGGGATCGAGAGAGGCCTATAAAGGCCGCGAGTTCAGCAGTCGGGAGGTGCGTGGAGAGGCGTGAGTCCGGGAATCGGCAGAAGCCTATAAAGGCCGCGAGTTCAGCAGTCCGGAGGTGCGTTGCTGAGGCGTGAGTCCGGAGATCGGCAGAGGCCTATAAAGGCCGCGAGTTCAGCAGTCGGGAGGTGCGTTGCTGAGGCGTGAGTCCAGGGTTGGTGAGACGACTATGAAGGCCGCGAATTCAGCATTCGGGAGGTGGGTCGCTGAGGCGTGAGTCCGGGTATCGGCAGAGGCCTATAAAGGCCGTGAGTTCAGCAGTCGGGAGGTCCGTGGGGAGGCGTGAGTTCGGGGATCGGCAGAGGCCTATAAAGGCCGCGAGTTCAGCAGTCGGGAAGTGCGTGGAGAAGCGTGAGTCCGGGGATCGGCAGAGGCCTGTAAAGGCTGCGAGTTCAGCAGTCGAGAGGTGGGTCGCTGAGACGTGAGTCCGGGGATCGGCGAGAGGCCTATAAAGTCCGCGAGTTCAGCAGTCGGGAGGTGCGGCGCTGAGGCGTGAGTCCGGGGATCGGCAGAGGCCTATAAAGGCCACGAGTTCAGCAGTCGGGAAGTGCGTGGAGAAGCGTGAGTCCGGGGATCGGCAGAGGCCTGTAAAGGCTGCGAGTTCAGCAGTCGAGAGGTGGGTCGCTGAGACGTGAGTCCGGGGATGGGCGAGAGGCCTATAAAGTCCGCGAGTTCAGCAGTCGCGAGGTGCGGCGCTGAGGCGTGAGTCCGGGGATCGGCAGAGGCCTATAAAGGACGCGAGTTCAGCAGTCGGGAGGTGGGTCGCTGAGGCGTGAGTCCGGGGATCGGCGAGAAGCCTATAAAGGCCGTGAGTTCAGCAGTCGGGAGGTTGGTCGCTGAGGCGTGAGTCCGGGGATCGGCAGAGGCCTGTAAAGGCTGCGAGTTCAGCGGTCGAGAGGTGGGTCGCTGAGGCGTGAGTCCGGGGATCGGCGAGAGGCCTATAAAGGCCGCGAGTTCAGCTGTCGGGAGGTGCGTTGCTGAGGCGTGAGTCCAGGGTTGGTGAGAGGACTATAAAGGCCGCAAATTCAGCAGTCAGGAGGTGGGTCGCTGAGGCGTGAGTCCGTTATCGACAGAGGCCTGTAAAGGCCGCGAGTTCAGCAGTCGGGAGGTGGGTCGCTGAGGCGTGAGTCCGTAGATCACCAGAGGCCTATAAAGGCCGCGAGTTCAGCAGTCGGGAGGTGCGTGGAGAGGCGCGAGTCCGGGGATCGGCGAGAGGCCTATAAATGCCGCAAATTCAGCAGTCGGGAGGTGCGTGGAGAAGCGTGAGTCCGTTGATCGGCAGAGGCCTGTAAATGCTGCGAGTTCAGCAGTCGAGAGGTGGGTCGCTGAGGCGTGAGTCCGGGGATCGGCGAGAGGCCTATAAAGGCCGTGAGTTCAGCAGTCGCGAGGTGCGTGGAGAGGCGTGAGTCCGGAGATCGGCAGAGGCCTATAAAGGCCGCGAGTTCAGCAGTCGGGAGGTGGGTCGCTGAGGCCTGAGTCTGGGGATCAGCGAGAGGCCTATAAAGGCCGCGAGTTCAGCAGTCGGGAGGTGGGTCGCTGAGGCCTGAGTCCGGGGATCAGCGAGAGGCCTATAAAGGCCGCGAGTACAGCAATCGGGAGGTGGGTCGCTGAGGCGTGAGTTCGAGGATCGGGAGAGGCCTATAAAGGCTGCGAGTTCAGCAGTCGGGAGGTGCGTTGCTGAAGCGTGAGTCCGGGGTCGGCGAGAGGCCTATAAAGGCCGCGAGTTCAGCAGTCTGGAGGTGCGTCGCTGAGGCGTGAGTCCGGGGATCGGCAGAGGCCTATAAAGGCCGCGAGTTCAGCAGTTGGGAGGTGCGTCGCTGAGGCGTGAGTCCGGGGATCGGCAGAGGCCTATAAAGGCCGCGAGTTCAGCAGTCGGGAGGTGCGTTGCTGAGGCGTGAGTCCAGGGTTGGTGAGATGACTATAAAGGCCGCGAATTCAGCATTCGGGAGGTGGGTCGCTGAGGCGTGAGTCCGGGTATCGGCAGAGGCCAAAAAGGCCGTGAGTTCAGCAGTCGTGAGGTGCGTGGGGAGGCGTGAGTTCGGGGATCAGCAGAGGCCTATAAAGGCCGCGAGTTCAGCAGTCGGGAAGTGCGTGGAGAAGCGTGAGTCCGGGGATCGGCAGAGGCCTGTAAAGGCTGCGAATTCAGCAGTCGAGAGGTGGGTCGCTGAGACGTGAGTCCGGGGATCGGCGAGAGGCCTATAAAGTCCGCGAGTTCAGCAGTCGGGAGGTGCGGCGCTGAGGCGTGAGTCCGGGGATCGGCAGAGGCCTATAAAGGCCACGAGTTCAGCAGTCGGGAAGTGCGTGGAGAAGCGTGAGTCCGGGGATCGGCAGAGGCCTGTAAAGGCTGCGAGTTCAGAAGTCGAGAGGTGGGTCGCTGAGACGTGAGTCCGGGGATCGGCGAGAGGCCTATAAAGTCCGCGAGTTCAGCAGTCGGGAGGTGCGGCGCTGAGGCGTGAGTCCGGGGATCGGCAGAGGCCTATAAAGGCCACGAGTTCAGCAGTCGGGAAGTGCGTGGAGAAGCGTGAGTCCGGGGATCGGCAGAGGCCTGTAAAGGCTGCGAGTTCAGCAGTCGAGAGATGGGTCGCTGAGACGTGAGTCCGGGGATCGGCGAGAGGCCTATAAAGTCCGCGAGTTCAGCAGTCGGGAGGTGCGGCGCTGAGGCGTGAGTCCGGGGATCGGCAGAGGCCTAGAAAGGCCGTGAGTTCAGCAGTCGGGAGGTGCGTGGGGAGGCGTGAGTTCGGGGATCGGCAGAGGCCTATAAAGGCCGCGAGTTCAGCAGTCGGGAAGTGCGTGGAGAAGCGTGAGTCCGGGGATCGGCAGAGGCCTGTAAAGGCTGCGAGTTCAGCAGTCGAGAGGTGGGTCGCTGAGACGTGAGTCCGGGGATCGGCGAGAGGCCTATAAAGTCCGCGAGTTCAGCAGTCGGGAGGTGCGGCGCTGAGGCGTGAGTCCGGGGATCGGCAGAGGCCTATAAAGGCCACGAGTTCAGCAGTCGGGAAGTGCGTGGAGAAGCGTGAGTCCGGGGATCGGCAGAGGCCTGTAAAGGCTGCGAGTTCAGCAGTCGAGAGGTGGGTCGCTGAGACGTGAGTCCGGGGATGGGCGAGAGGCCTATAAAGTCCGCGAGTTCAGCAGTCGGGAGGTGCGGCGCTGAGGCGTGAGTCCGGGGATCGGCAGAGGCCTATAAAGGCCGCGAGTTCAGCAGTCGGGAGGTGGGTCGCTGAGGCGTGAGTCCGGGGATCGGCGAGAAGCCTATAAAGGCCGTGAGTTCAGCAGTCGGGAGGTTGGTCGCTGAGGCGTGAGTCCGGGGATCGGCAGAGGCCTGTAAAGGCTGCGAGTTCAGCGGTCGAGAGGTGGGTCGCTGAGGCGTGAGTCCGGGGATCGGCGAGAGGCCTATAAATGCCGCGGGTTCAGCTGTCGGGAGGTGCGTTGCTGAGGCGTGAGTCCAGGGTTGGTGAGAGGACTATAAAGGCCGCGAATTCAGCAGTCAGGAGGTGGGTCGCTGAGGCGTGAGTCCGTTATCGACAGAGGCCTGTAAAGGCCGCGAGTTCAGCAGTCGGGAGGTGGGTCGCTGAGGCGTGAGTCCGTAGATCACCAGAGGCCTATAAAGGCCGCGAGTTCAGCAGTCGGGAGGTGCGTGGAGAGGCGCGAGTCCGGGGATCGGCGAGAGGCCTATAAAGGCCGCAAATTCAGCAGTCGGGAGGTGCGTGGAGAAGCGTGAGTCCGTTGATCGGCAGAGGCCTGTAAATGCTGCGAGTTCAGCAGTCGAGAGGTGGGTCGCTGAGGCGTGAGTCCGGGGATCGGCGAGAGGCCTATAAAGGCCGTGAGTTCAGCAGTCGCGAGGTGCGTGGAGAGGCGTGAGTCCGGAGATCGGCAGAGGCCTATAAAGGCCGCGAGTTCAGCAGTCGGGAGGTGGGTCGCTGAGGCCTGAGTCTGGGGATCAGCGAGAGGCCTATAAAGGCCGCGAGTTCAGCAGTCGGGAGGTGGGTCGCTGAGGCCTGAGTCTGGGGATCAGCGAGAGGCCTATAAAGGCCGCGAGTACAGCAATCGGGAGGTGGGTCGCTGCAGCGTGAGTCCGGGGATCGGCGAGAAGCCTATAAAGGCCGTGAGTTCAGCAGTCGGGAGGTGGGTCGCTGAGGCGTGAGTTCGAGGATCGGGAGAGGCCTATAAAGGCTACGAGTTCAGCAGTCGGGAGGTGCGTTGCTGAGGCGTGAGTCCGGGGTCGGCGAGAGGCCTCTAAAGGCCGTGAGTTCAGCAGTCTGGAGGTGCGTCGCTGAGGCGTGAGTCCGGGGATCGGCAGAGGCCTATAAAGGCCGCGAGTTCAGCAGTTGGGAGGTGCGTCGCTGAGGCGTGAGTCCGGGGATCTGCAGAGGCCTATAAAGGCCGCGAGTTCAGCAGTCGGGAGGTGCGTTGCTGAGGCGTGAGTCCAGGGTTGGTGAGATGACTATAAAGGCCGCGAATTCAGCATTCGGGAGGTGGGTCGCTGAGGCGTGAGTCCGGGTATCGGCAGAGGCCTATAAAGGCCGTGAGTTCAGCAGTCGGGAGGTGCGTGGGGAGGCGTGAGTTCGGGGATCAGCAGAGGGCTATAAAGGCCGCGAGTTCAGCAGTCGGGAAGTGCGTGGAGAAGCGTGAGTCCGGGGATCGGTAGAGGCCTGTAAAGGCTGCGAATTCAGCAGTCGAGAGGTGGGTCGCTGAGACGTGAGTCCGGGGATCGGCGAGAGGCCTATAAAGTCCGCGAGTTCAGCAGTCGGGAGGTGCGGCGCTGAGGCGTGAGTCCGGGGATCGGCAGAGGCCTATAAAGGCCACGAGTTCAGCAGTCGGGAAGTGCGTGGAGAAGCGTGAGTCCGGGGATCGGCAGAGGCCTGTAAAGGCTGCGAGTTCAGCAGTCGAGAGGTGGGTCGCTGAGACGTGAGTCCGGGGATCGGCGAGAGGCCTATAAAGTCCGCGAGTTCAGCAGTCGGGAGGTGCAGCGCTGAGGCGTGAGTCCGGGGATCGGCAGAGGCCTATAAAGGCCACGAGTTCAGCAGTCGGGAAGTGCGTGGAGAAGCGTGAGTCCGGGGATCGGCAGAGGCCTGTAAAGGCTGCGAGTTCAGCAGTCGAGAGGTGGGTCGCTGAGACGTGAGTCCGGGGATCGGCGAGAGGCCTATAAAGTCCGCGAGTTCAGCAGTCGGGAGGTGCGGCGCTGAGGCGTGAGTCCGGGGATCGGCAGAGGCCTATAAAGGCCGCGAGTTCAGCAGTCGGGAGGTGGGTCACTGAGGCGTGAGTCCGGGGATCGGCAGAGGCCTGTAAAGGCTGCGAGTTCAGCAGTCGGGAGGTGCGGCGCTGAGGCGTGAGTCCGGGGATCGGCAGAGGCCTATAAAGGCCGCGAGTTCAGCAGTCGGGAGGTGGGTCGCTGAGGCGTGAGTCCGGAGATCGGCGAGAAGCCTATAAAGGCCGCGAGTTCAGCAGTCGGGAGGTTGGTCGCTGAGGCGTGAGTCCGGGGATCGGCAGAGGCCTGTAAAGGCTGCGAGTTCAGCGGTCGAGAGGTGGGTCGCTGAGGCGTGAGTCCGGGGATCGGCGAGAGGCCTATAAAGGCCGCGAGTTCAGCTGTCGGGAGGTGCATTGCTGAGGCGTGAGTCCGGGGTCGGCGAGAGGCCTATAAAGGCCGCGAGTTCAGCTGTCGGGAGGTGCGTTGCTGAGGCGTGAGTCCAGGGTTGGTGAGAGGACTATAAAGGCCGCGAATTCAGCAGTCGGGAGGTGGGTCGCTGAGGCGTGAGTCCGGGTATCGACAGAGGCCTGTTAAGGCCGCGAGTTCAGCAGTCGGGAGGTGGGTCGCTGAGGCGTGAGTCCGTAGATCACCAGAGGCCTATAAAGGCCGCGAGTTCAGCAGTCGGGAGGTGCGTGGAGAAGCGTGAGTCTGGGGATCGGCAGAGGCCTGTAAAGGCCACGGGTTCAGCAGTCGGGAGGTGGGTCGCTGAGGCGTGAGTCCGGGGGTCGGCAGAGGCCTATAAAGGCCGCGAGTTCAGCAGTCGGTAGGTGGGTCGCTGAGGTGTGAGTCCGGAGATCGGCAGAGGCCTATAAAGGCCGCGAGTTCAGCAGTCGGGAGGTGGGTAGCTGAGGCGTGAGTCCGGGGATCGGCGAGAGGCCTATAAAGGCCGTGAGTTCAGCAGTCGGGAGATGCGTGGAGAGGCGTGAGTCCGGGGATCGGCGAGAGGCCTATAAAGGCCGCGAGTTCAGCAGTCGGGAGGTGCGTCGCTGAGGCGTGAGTCCGGGGATCGGCAGAGGCCTATAAAGGCCGCGAGTTCAGCAGTCAGGAGGTGCGGCGCTGAGGCGTGAGTCCGGTGATCGGCGAGAAGCCTATAAAGGCCGTGAGTTCAGCTGTCGGGAGGTGGGTCGCTGAGGCGTGAGTCCGGGGTCGGCGAGAGGCCTATAAAGGCCGCAAATTCAGCAGTTGGGAGGTGCGTGGAGAGGCGTAAGTCCGGGTATCGGCAGAGGCTTATGAAGGCCGCGAGTTCAGCAGTCGGGAGGTGTGTGGAGAAGCGTGAGTCTGGGGATCGGCAGAGGCCTGTAAAGGCCGCGAGTTCAGCAGTTGGGAGGTGGGTCACTGAGGCGTGAGTCCGGGGTTGGCGAGAGGCCTATAAAGGCCGTGAGTTCAGCAGTCGGGAGGTGTGTGGAGAGGCATGACTCCGGGGATTGGCGAGAGGCCTATAAAGGCCTCAAATTCAGCAGTCGGGAGGTGCGTGGAGAAGCGTGAGTCTGGGGATCGGCAGAGGCCTGTAAAGGCTGCGAGTTCAGCAGTCGAGAGGTGGGTCGCTGAGGCGTGAGTCCGGAGATCGGCAGAGGCCTATAAAGGCCGTGAGTTCAGCAGTCGGGAGGTGCGTGGAGAAGCGTGAGTCCGGGGATCGGCAGAGGCCTGTAAAGGCCACGGGTTCAGCAGTCGGGAGGTGGGTCGCTGAGGCGTGAGTCCGGGGGTCGTCAAGAGGCCTATAAAGGCCGCAAATTCAGCAGTCGGGAGGTGCGTGGAGAGGCGTGAGTCCGGGGATCGGCGAGAGGCCTATAAAGGCCGTGAGTTCAGCAGTCGGGAGGTTAGTGGAGAAGCGTGAGTCCGGGGATCGGCGAGAGGCCTATAAAGGCCGCGAGTTCAGCAGTCGGGAGGTGCGGCGCTGAGGCGTGAGTCCGGGGATCGGGAGAGGCCTATAAAGGCTGCGAGTTCAGCAGTCGGGAGGTGGGTCGCTGAGGCCTGAGTCTGGGGATCAGCGAGAGGCCTATAAAGGCCGTGAGTACAGCAATCGGGAGGTGGGTCGCTGCGGTGTGAGTCCGGGGATCGGCGAGAAGCCTATAAAGGCCGTGAGTTCAGCAGTCGGGAGGTGGGTCGCTGAGGCCTGAGTCCGGGGATCGGGAGAGGCCTATAAAGGCTGCGAGTTCAGCAGTCGGGAGGTGCGTTGCTGAGGCGTGAGTCCGGGGTCGGCGAGAGGCCTATAAAGGCCGCGGGTTCAGCAGTCGGGAGGTGCGTGGAGAAGCGTGAGTCCGGGGATCGGCAGAGGCCTGTAAAGGCTGCGAGTTCAGCAGTCGGGAGGTGCGGCGCTGAAGCGTGAGTCCGGGGATCGGCAGAGGCCTATAAAGGCCGCGAGTTCAGCAGTCGGGAGGTGGGTCGCTGAGGCGTGAGTCCGGGGTCGGCGAGAGGCCTATAAAGGCCGCAAATTCAGCAGTTGGGTGGTGCGTCGCTGAGGCGTGAGTCCGGGGATCGGGAGAGGCCTATAAGTCCGCGAGTTCAGCAGTCGGGAGGTGCATGGAGAGGCCTGAGTCCGGGGATCGGCGAGAGGCCTATAAAGGCTGCGAGTTCAGCAGTCAGGAGGTGCGGCGCTGAGGCGTGAGTCCGGTGATCGGCGAGAAGCCTATAAAGGCCGTGAGTTCAGCTGTCGGGAGGTGGGTCGCTGAGGCGTGAGTCCGGGGTCGGCGAGAGGCCTATAAAGGCCGCAAATTCAGCAGTTGGGAGGTGCGTGGAGAGGCGTAAGTCCGGGTATCGGCAGAGGCTTATGAAGGCCGCGAGTTCAGCAGTCGGGAGGTGTGTGGAGAAGCGTGAGTCTGGGGATCGGCAGAGGCCTGTAAAGGCCGCGAGTTCAGCAGTTGGGAGGTGGGTCACTGAGGCGTGAGTCCGGGGTTGCCGAGAGGCCTATAAAGGCCGTGAGTTCAGCAGTCGGGAGGTGCGTGGAGAGGCATGACTCCGGGGATTGGCGAGAGGCCTATAAAGGCCTCAAATTCAGCAGACGGGAGGTGCGTGGAGAAGCGTGAGTCCGGGGATCGGCAGAGGCCTGTAAAGGCTGCGAGTTCAGCAGTCGAGAGGTGGGTCGCTGAGGCGTAACCGGAGATCGGCAGAGGCCTATAAAGGCCGTGAGTTCAGCAGTCGGGAGGTGCGTGGAGAAGCGTGAGTCCGGGGATCGGCAGAGGCCTATAAAGGCTGCGAGTTCAGCAGTCGATAGGTGGGTCACTGAGTCGTGAGTCTGGGGATCGGCGAGAGGCCTATAAATGCTGCAAATTCAGCAGTTGGGAGGTGCGTCGCTGAGGCGTGTGTCCGGTGATCGGGAGAGGCCTATAAGGCTGCGAGTTCAGCAGTCGGGAGGTGCGTGGAGAGGCGTGAGTCCAGGGATTGGCAGAAGCCTATCAAGGCCGCGAGTTCAGCAGTCGGGAGGTGGGTCGCTGAGGAGTGAGTCCGAAGATCGGCAGAGGCCTGTAAAGGCTGCGAGTTCAGCAGTCGGGAGGTGCGTTGCTGAGGCGTGAGTCCGGGGTTGGCGAGAGGCCTATAAAGGCCGTGAGTTCAGCAGTCGGGAGATGCGTGGAGAGGCGTGAGTCCGGGGATCGGCGAGAGGCCTATAAAGGCCGTGAGTTCAGAAGTCGGGAGATGCGTGGAGAGGCGTGAGTCCGGGGATCGGCGAGAGGCCTATAAAGGCCGCGAGTTCAGCAGTCGGGAGGTGCGTCGCTGAGGCATGAGTCCGGGGATCGGCAGAGGCCTATAAAGGCCGCGAGTTCAGCAGTCAGGAGGTGCGGCGCTGAGGCGTGAGTCCGGTGATCGGCGAGAAGCCTATAAAGGCCGTGAGTTCAGCTGTCGGGAGGTGGGTCGCTGAGGCGTGAGTCCGGGGTCGGCGAGAGGCCTATAAAGGCCGCAAATTCAGCAGTTGGGAGGTGCGTGGAGAGGCGTAAGTCCGGGTATCGGCAGAGGCTTATGAAGGCCGCGAGTTCAGCAGTCGGGAGGTGTGTGGAGAAGCGTGAGTCTGGGGATCGGCAGAGGCCTGTAAAGGCCGCGAGTTCAGCAGTTGGGAGGTGGGTCACTGAGGCGTCAGTCCGGGGTTGGCGAGAGGCCTATAAAGGCCGTGAGTTCAGCAGTCGGGAGGTGCGTGGAGAGGCATGACTCCGGGGATTGGCGAGAGGCCTATAAAGGCCTCAAATTCAGCAGTCGGGAGGTGCGTGGAGAAGCGTGAGTCCGGGGATCGGCAGAGGCCTGTAAAGGCTGCGAGTTCAGCAGTCGAGAGGTGGGTCGCTGAGGCGTGAGTCCGGAGATCGGCAGAGGCCTATAAAGGCCGTGAGTTCAGCAGTCGGGAGGTGCGTGGAGAAGCGTGAGTCCGGGGATCGGCAGAGGCCTATAAAGGCTGCGAGTTCAGCAGTCGAGAGGTGGGTCGCTGAGTCGTGAGTCTGGGGATCGGCGAGAGGCCTATAAATGCTGCAAATTCAGCAGTTGGGAGGTGCGTCGCTGAGGCGTGAGTCCGGGGATCGGGAGAGGCCTATAAAGTCCGCGCATTCAGCAGTCGGGAGGTGCGTGGAGAGGTGTGAGTCCGGGGATCGGCGAGAGGCCTATAAAGGCTGCGAGTTCAGCAGTCGGGAGGTGCGGCGCTGAGGCGTGAGTCCGGTGATCGGCGAGATGCCTATAAAGGCCGTGAGTTCAGCAGTCGGGATGTGGGTCGCTGAGGCGTGAGTCCGGGGTCGGCGAGAGGCCTATAAAGGCCGCAAATTCAGCAGTTGGGAGGTGCGTCGCTGAGGCGTGTGTCCGGTGATCGGGAGAGGCCTATAAGGCTGCGAGTTCAGCAGTCGGGAGGTGCGTGGAGAGGCGTGAGTCCAGGGATTGGCAGAAGCCTATCAAGGCCGCGAGTTCAGCAGTCGGGAGGTGGGTCGCTGAGGCGTGAGTCCGAAGATCGGCAGAGGCCTATAAAGGCTGCGAGTTCAGCAGTCGGGAGGTGCGTCGCTGAGGCGTGAGTCCGTGGATCGGGAGAGGCCTATAAAGTCCGCGCATTCAGCAGTCGGGAGGTGCGTGGAGAGGTGTGAGTCCGGGGATCGGCGAGAGGCCTATAAAGGCTGCGAGTTCAGCAGTCGGGAGGTGCGGCGCTGAGGCGTGAGTCCGGTGATCGGCGAGATGCCTATAAATGCCGTGAGTTCAGCAGTCAGGAGGTGTCTGGAGAAGCGTGAGTCTGGGGATCGGCAGAGGCCTGTAAAGGCCGCGAGTTCAGCAGTTGGGAGGTGGGTCACTGAGGCGTGAGTCCGGGGTTGGCGAGAGGCCTATAAAGGCCTCAAATTCAGCAGTCGGGAGGTGCGTGGAGAAGCGTGAGTCCGGGGATCGGCAGAGGCCTGTAAAGGCTGCGAGTTCAGCAGTCGAGAGGTGGGTCACTGAGGCGTGAGTCCGGAGATCGGCAGAGGCCTATAAAGGCCGTGAGTTCAGCAGTCGGGAGGTGCGTGGAGAAGCGTGAGTCCGGGGATCGGCAGAGGCCTATAAAGGCTGCGAGTTCAGCAGTCGAGAGGTGGGTCGCTGAGTCGTGAGTCTGGGGATCGGCGAGAGGCCTATAAATGCTGCAAATTCAGCAGTTGGGAGGTGCGTCGCTGAGGCGTGAGTCCGGGGATCGGGAGAGGCCTATAAAGTCCGCGGATTCAGCAGTCGGGAGGTGCGTGGAGAGGTGTGAGTCCGGGGATCGGCGAGAGGCCTATAAAGGCTGCGAGTTCAGCAGTCGGTAGGTGCGGCGCTGAGGCGTGAGTCCGGTGATCGGCGAGATGCCTATAAAGGTCGCGAGTTCAGCAGTCGGGATGTGGGTCGCTGAGGCGTGAGTCCGGGGTCGGCGAGAGGACTATAAAGGCCGTGAGTTCAGCAGTCGGGAGATGCGTGGAGAGGCGTGAGTCCGGGGATCGGCGAGAGGCCTATAAAGGCCGTGAGTTCAGAAGTCGGGAGATGCGTGGAGAGGCGTGAGTCCGGGGATCGGCGAGAGGCCTATAAAGGCCGCGAGTTCAGCAGTCGGGAGGTGCGTCGCTGAGGCGTGAGTCCGGGGATCGGCAGAGGCCTATAAAGGCCGCGAGTTCAGCAGTCAGGAGGTGCGGCGCTGAGGCGTGAGTCCGGTGATCGGTGAGAAGCCTATAAAGGCCGTGAGTTCAGCTGTCGGGAGGTGGGTCGCTGAGGCGTGAGTCCGGGGTCGGCGAGAGGCCTATAAAGGCCGCAAATTCAGCAGTTTGGAGGTGCGTGGAGAGGCGTAAGTCCGGGTATCGGCAGAGGCTTATGAAGGCCGCGAGTTCAGCAGTCGGGAGGTGTGTGGAGAAGCGTGAGTCTGGGGATCGGCAGAGGCCTGTAAAGGCCGCGAGTTCAGCAGTTGGGAGGTGGGTCACTGAGGCGTGAGTCCGGGGTTGGCGAGAGGCCTATAAAGGCCGTGAGTTCAGCAGTCGGGAGGTGCGTGGAGAGGCATGACTCCGGGGATTGGCGAGAGGCCTATAAAGGCCTCAAATTCAGCAGTCGGGAGGTGCGTGGAGAAGCGTGAGTCCGGGGATCGGCAGAGGCCTGTAAAGGCTGCGAGTTCAGCAGTCGAGAGGTGGGTCGCTGAGGCGTGAGTCCGGAGATCGGCAGAGGCCTATAAAGGCCGTGAGTTCAGCAGTCGGGAGGTGTGTGGAGAAGCGTGAGTCTGGGGATCGGCAGAGGCCTGTAAAGGCCGCGAGTTCAGCAGTTGGGAGGTGGGTCACTGAGGCGTGAGTCCGGGGTTGGCGAGAGGCCTATAAAGGCCGTGAGTTCAGCAGTCGGGGGGTGCGTTGCTGAGGCGTGAGTCCGGGGTTGGCGAGAGGCCTATAAAGGCCGTGAGTTCAGCAGTCGGGAGGTGGGTCGCTGAGGCGTGAGTCCGGGGATCGGGAGAGGCCTATAAAGGCTGCGAGTTCAGCAGTCGGGAGGTGCGTTGCTGAGGCGTGAGTCCGGGGTCAGCGAGAGGCCTATAAAGGCCGCGGGTTCAGCAGTCGAGAGGTGGGTCGCTGAGGCGTGAGTCCGGAGATCGGCAGAGGCCTATAAAGGCCGTGAGTTCAGCAGTCGGGAGGTGCGTGGAGAAGCGTGAGTCCGGGGATCGGCAGAGGCCTATAAAGGCTGCGAGTTCAGCAGTCGAGAGGTGGGTCGCTGAGTCATGAGTCTGGGGATCGGCGAGAGGCCTATAAATGCTGCAAATTCAGCAGTTGGGAGGTGCGTCGCTGAGGCGTGAGTCCGGGGATCGGGAGAGGCCTATAAAGTCCGCGCATTCAGCAGTCGGGAGGTGCGTGGAGAGGTGTGAGTCCGGGGATCGGCGAGAGGCCTATAAAGGCTGCGAGTTCAGCAGTCGGGAGGTGCGGCGCTGAGGCGTGAGTCCGGTGATCGGCGAGATGCCTATAAAGGCCGTGAGTTCAGCAGTCGGGATGTGGGTCGCTGAGGCGTGAGTCCGGGGTCGGCGAGAGACCTATAAAGGCCGCAAATTCAGCAGTTGGGAGGTGCGTCGCTGAGGCGTGTGTCCGGTGATCGGGAGAGGCCTATAAGGCTGCGAGTTCAGCAGTCGGGAGGTGCGTGGAGAGGCGTGAGTCCAGGGATTGGCAGAAGCCTATCAAGGCCGCGAGTTCAGCAGTCGGGAGGTGGGTCGCTGAGGCGTGAGTCCGAAGATCGGCAGAGGCCTGTAAAGGCTGCGAGTTCAGCAGTCGGGGGGTGCGTCGCTGAGGCGTGAGTCTGGGTATCAGCGAGAGGCCTATAAAGGCCGCGAGTACAGCAGTCGGGAGGTGCGTTGCTGAGGCGTGAGTCCGGGGTCGGCGAGAGGCCTATAAAGGCCGCGAGTTCAGCAATCGTGAGGTGCGTTGCTGAGGCGTGAGTCCGGGGTCGGCGAGAAGCCTATAAAGGCCGTGAGTTCAGCAGTCGGGAGGTGGGTCGCTGAGGCGTGAGTCCGGGGATCGGCAGAGGCCTGTAAAGGCCGCGAGTTCAGCAGTTGGGAGGTGGGTCACTGAGGCGTGAGTCCGGGGTTGGCGAGAGGCCTATAAAGGCCGTGAGTTCAGCAGTCGGGAGGTGCGTGGAGAGGCATGACTCCGGGGATCGGCGAGAGGCCTATGAAGGCCGCAAATTCAGCAGTCGGGAGGTGCGTGGAGAAGCGTGAGTCCGGGGATCGGCAGAGGCCTGTAAAGGCTGCGAGTTCAGCAGTCGAGAGGTGGGTCGCTGAGGCGTGAGTCCGGAGATCGGCAGAGGCCTATAAAGGCCGTGAGTTCAGCAGTCGGGAGGTGCATGGAGAAGCGTGAGTCTGGGGATCGGCAGAGGCCTATAAAGGCTGCGAGTTCAGCAGTCGAGAGGTGGGTCGCTGAGTCGTGAGTCTGGGGATCGGCGAGAGGCCTATAAATGCTGCAAATTCAGCAGTTGGGAGGTGCGTCGCTGAGGCGTGTGTCCGGGGATCGGGAGAGGCCTGTAAAGGCCGTGAGTTCAGCAGTCGGGAGGTGGGTCGCTGAGGCGTGAGTCCGGGGTCGGCGAGAGGCCTATAAAGGCCGCAAGTTCAGCAGTTGGGAGGTGCGTCGCTGAGGCGTGAGTCCGGGGATCGGGAGAGGCCTATAAGGCCGCGAGTTCAGCAGTCGGGAGGTGCGTGGAGAGGCGTGAGTCCGGGGATCGGCGAGAGGCCTATAAAGGCCGTGAGTTCAGAAGTCGGGAGATGCGTGGAGAGGCGTGAGTCCGGGGATCGGCGAGAGGCCTATAAAGGCCGCGAGATCAGCAGTCGGGAGGTGGGTCGCTGAGGCGTGAGTCTGGAGATCGGCAGAGGCCTATAAAGGCCGCGAGTTCAGCAGTCATGAGGTGCGTTGCTGAGGCGTGAGTCCGGGGTCGGCGAGAGGCCTATAAAGGCCGCGGGTTCAGCAGTCGTGAGGTGGGTCGCTGCGGTGAGATTCCGGGGATCGGCGAGAAGCCTATAAAGGCCGTGAGTTCAGCAGTCGGGAGGTGGGTCGCTGAGGCGTGAGTCCGGGGATCGGGAGAGGCCTATAAAGGCTGCGAGTTCAGCAGTCGGGAGGTGCGTTGCTGAGGCGTGAGTCCGGGGTCAGCGAGAGGCCTATAAAGGCCGCGGGTTCAGCAGTCGGGAGGTGGGTCGCTGAGGCATGAGTCCGGGGTCGGCGAGAGGCCTATAAAGGCCGTGGGTTCAGGAGTCGGGAGGTACGTGGAGAAGCGTGAGTCCGGGGATCGGCAGAGGCCTGTAAAGGCTGAGAGTTCAGCAGTCGGGAGGTGCGGCGCTGAAGCGTGAGTCCGGGGATCGGCAGAGGCCTATAAAGGCCGCGAGTTCAGCAGTCGGGAGGTGCGTGGAGAAGCGTGAGTCTGGGGATCGGCAGAGGCTTGTAAAGGCCGCGAGTTCAGCAGTCGGGAGGTGCGTGGAGAAGCGTGAGTCCGGGGATCGGCAGAGGCCTATAAAGGCCGCGAGTTCAGCAGTCGGGAGGTGCGTGGAGAAGCGTGAGTCCGGGGATCGGCAGAGGCCTATAAAGGCCGCGAGTTCAGCAGTCGGGAGGTGCGTGGAGAAGCGTGAGTCCGGAGATCGGCAGAGGCCTGTAAAGGCCGCGAGTTCAGCAGTCGGGAGGTGCGTGGAGAGGCGTGAGTCCGGGGATCGGCGAGAGGCCTATAAAGGCCGCGTGTTCAGCAGTCGGGATTTGCAGCGCTGAGGCCTGAGTATGGGGATCGGCGAGAGGCCTATAAAGGCTGCGAGTTCAGCAGTCGGGAGCTGCGTGGAGAGGCGTGAGTCCAGGGATTGGCAGAAGCCTATCAAGGCCGCGAGTTCAGCAGTCGGGAGGTGCGTTGCTGAGGCGTGAGTCCGGGGTCGGCGAGAGGCCTATAAAGGCCGCAAATTCAGCAGTTGGGTGGTGCGTCGCTGAGGCGTGAGTCCGGGGATCGGGAGAGGCCTATAAGGCCGCGAGTTCAGCAGTCAGCAGTTGCGTGGAGAGGCGTGAGTCCAGGGATTGGCAGAAGCCTATCAAGGCCGCGAGTTCAGCAGTCGGGAGGTGGGTCGCTGAGGCGTGAGTCCGAAGATCGGCAGAGGCCAATAAAGGCCGCGAGTTCAGCAGTTGGGAGGTGCATGGAGAGGCGTGAGTCCGGAGATTGGCAGAGGCCTGTAAAGGCTGCGAGTTCAGCAGACGGGAGTTGCGTTGCTGAGGCGTGAGTCCGGGGTCGGCGAGAGGCCTATAAAGGCCGTGAGTTCAGCAGTCGGGAGGTGCGTGGAGAGGCGTGAGTCCGGGGATCGGCGAGAGGCCTATAAAGGCCGCGAGTTCAGCAGTCGGGAGGTGCGGCGCTGAGGCGTGAGTCCGGGGATCGGCAGAGGCCTATAAAGGCCGCGAGTTCAGCAGACGGGAGGTGGGTCGCTGAGGCGTGAGTCTGGAGATCGGCAGAGGCCTATAAAGGCTGCGAGTTCAGCAGTCGGGAGGTGGGTCGCTGAGGCGTGAGTCCGGGGATCGGGAGTGGCCTATAAAGGCGGCGAGTTCAGCAGTCGGGAGGTGCGTTGCTGAGGCGTGAGTCCGGGGTCGGCGAGAGGCCTATAAAGGCCGCGAGTTCAGCAGTCGTGAGGTGGGTCGCTGCGGTGAGAGTCCGGGGATCGGCGAGAAGCCTATAAAGGCCGTGAGTTCAGCAGTCGGGAGGTGGGTCGCTGAGGCGTGAGTCCGGGGATCGGGAGAGGCCTATAAAGGCCGCGAGTTCAGCAGTCGGGAGGTGCGTTGCTGAGGCGTGAGTCCGGGGTCGGCGAGAGGCCTATAAAGGCCGTGGGTTCAGCAGTCGGGAGGTACGTGGAGAATCGTGAGTCCGGGGATCGGCAGAGGACTGTAAAGGCTGAGAGTTCAGCAGTCGGGAGGTGCGGCGCTGAAGCGTGAGTCCGTGATTGGCAGAGGCCTATAAAGGCCGCGAGTTCAGCAGTCGGGAGGTGGGTCACTGAGGCGTGAGTCCGGGGTTGGCGAGAGGCCTATAAAGGCCGTGAGTTCAGCAGTCGGGAGGTGCGTGGAGAGGCGTGAGTCCGGAGATCGGCGAGAGGCCTATAAAGGCCTCAAATTCAGCAGTCGGGAGGTGTGTGGAGAAGCGTGAGTCTGGGGATCGGCAGAGGCCTGTAAAGGCTGCGAGTTCAGCAGTCGAGAGGTGGGTCGCTGAGGCGTGAGTCCTGGGATCGGCGAGAGGCCTATAAAGGCCGTGAGTTCAGCAGTCGGGAGGTGCGTGGAGAGGCGTGAGTCCGGGGATCGGCGAGAGGCCTATAAAGGCTGCAAGTTCAGCAGTCGTGAGGTGCGGCGCTGAAGCGTGAGGCCGGGCATCGGCAGAGGCCTATAAAGGCTGCGAGTTCAGCAGTCGGGAGGTGCGTGGAGAAGCGTGAGTCTGGGGATCGGCGAGAGGCCTGTAAAGGCCGCGAGTTCAGCAGTCGGGAGGTGGGTCACTGAGGCGTGAGTCCGGGGTTGGCGAGAGGCCTATAAAGGCCGTGAGTTTAGCAGTCGGGAGGTGCGTGGAGAGGCGTGAGTCCGGGGTCAGCGAGAGGCCTATAAAGTCCGCGAGTTCAGCAGTCAGGAGGTGCGGCGCTGAGGCGTGAGTCCGGGGATCGGCAGAGGCCTGTAAAGGCTGCGAGTTCAGCGGTCGAGAGGTGGGTCGCTGAGGCGTGAGTCCGGGGATCGGCGAGAGGCCTATAAAGGCCGCGAGTTCAGCTGTCGGGAGGTGCGTTGCTGAGGCGTGAGTCCAGGGTTGGTGAGAGGACTATAAAGGCCGCGAATTCAGCAGTCGGGAGTTGGGTCGCTGAGGCGTGAGTCCGTAGATCACCAGAGGCCTATAAAGGCCGCGAGTTCAGCAGTCGGGAGGTGCGTGGAGAAGCGTGAGTCTGGGGATCGGCAGAGGCCTGTAAAGGCCGCGGGTTCAGCAGTCGGGAGGTGGGTCGCTGAGGCGTGAGTCCGGGGTCGGCGAGAGGCCTATAAAGGCCGTGAGTTCAGCAGTCGGGAGGTGCGTGGAAAGGCGTGAGTCCGGGGATCGGCGAGAGGCCTATAAAGGCCGCAAATTCAGCAGTCGGGAGGTGCGTGGAGAGGCGTGAGTCCGGGGATCGGCGAGAGGCCTATAAAGGCCGTGAGTTCAGCAGTCGGGAGGTGCGTGGAGAGGCGTGAGTCCGGGGATCGGCGAGAGGCCTATAAAGGCCGCGAGTTCAGCAGTCGGGAGGTGGGTCGCTGAGGTGTGAGTCCGGAGATCGGCAGAGGCCTATAAAGGCCGCGAGTTCAGCAGTCGGGAGGTGGGTCGCTGAGGCCTGAGTCTGGGGATCAGCGAGAGGCCTATAAAGGCCGCGAGTACAGCAATCGGGAGGTGGGTCGCTGCGGCGTGAGTCCGGGGATCGGCGAGAAGTCTATGAAGGCCGTGAGTTCAGCAGTCGGGAGGTGGGTCGCTGAGGCGTGAGTCCGGGGTCGGCGAGAGGCCTATAAAGGCCGCGGGTTCAGCAGTCGGGAGGTGCGTGGAGAAGCGTGAGTCCGGGGATCGGCAGAGGACTGTAAAGGCTGAGAGTTCAGCAGTCGGGAGGTGCGGCGCTGAAGCGTGAGTCCGGGGATCGGCAGAGGCCTATAAAGGCCGCGAGTTCAGCAGTCGGGAGGTGCGTGGAGAAGCGTGAGTCCGGGGATCGGCAGAGGCCTATAAAGGCTGAGAGTTCAGCAGTCGGGAGGTGCGGCGCTGAAGCGTGAGTCCGGGGATCGGCAGAGGCCTATAAAGGCCGCGAGTTCAGCAGTCGGGAGGTGCGTGGAGAAGCGTGAGTCCGGGGATCGGCAGAGGCCTGTAAAAGCTGCGAGTTCAGCAGTCGGGAGGTGCATGGAGAAGCGTGAGTCTGGGGATCGGCAGAGGCCTGTAAAAGCTGCGAGTTCAGCAGTCGGGAGGTGCGTGGAGAAGCGTGAGTCCGGGGATCGGCAGAGGCTTGTAAAGGCCGCGAGTTCAGCAGTCGGGAGGTGGGTCACTGAGGCGTGAGTCCGGGGTTGGCGAGAGGCCTATAAAGGCCATGAGTTCAGCAGTCGGGAGGTGCGTGGAGAGGCGGGAGTCCGGGGATCGGCGAGAGGCCTATAAAGGCCTCAAATTCAGCAGTCGGGAGGTGCGTGGAGAAGCGTGAGTCCGGGGATCGGCAGAGGCCTGTAAAGGCTGCGAGTTCAGCAGTCGAGAGGTGGGTCGCTGAGGCGTGAGTCCTGGGATCGGCGAGAGGCCTATAAATGCCGTGAGTTCAGCAGTCGGGAGGTGCGTGGAGAGGCGTGAGTCCGGGGATCGGCGAGAGGCCTATAAAGGCCGCGTGTTCAGCAGTCGGGATTTGCAGCGCTGAGGCCTGAGTATGGGGATCGGCGAGAGGCCTATAAAGGCCGTGTGTTCAGCAGTCGGGAGGTGGGTCGCTGAGGCGTGAGTCCGGGGATCGGCGAGAAGACTATAAAGGCCGTGTGTTCAGCAGTCGGGAGGTGGGTCGCTGAGGCGTGAGTCCGGGGATCGAGAGAGGCCTATAAAGGCCGTGAGTTCAGCAGTCGGGAGCTGGGTCGCTGAGGCGTGAGTCCGGGGATCGGCGAGAAGACTATAAAGGCCGTGTGTTCAGCAGTCGGGAGGTGGGTCGCTGAGGCGTGAGTCCGGGGATCGAGAGAGGCCTATAAAGGCCGTGAGTTCAGCAATCGGGAGGTGCGTGGAGAAGCGTGAGTCCGGGGATCGGCAGAGGCCTATAAAGGCTGCGAGTTCAGCAGTCGGGAGGTGCGTTGCTGAGGCGTGAGTCCGGGGTCAGCGAGAGGCCTATAAAGGCCGTGGGTTCAGCAGTCGGGAGGTACGTGGAGAAGCGTGAGTCCGGGGATCGGCAGAGGACTGTAAAGGCTGAGAGTTCAGCAGTCGGGAGGTGCGGCGCTGAAGCGTGAGTCCGGGGATCGGCAGAGGCTTGTAAAGGCCGCGAGTTCAGCAGTCGGGAGGTGGGTCACTGAGGCGTGAGTCCGGGGATCGGCGAGAGGCCTATAAAGGCCGTGAGTTCAGCAGTCGGGAGGTGCGTGGAGAGGCGTGAGTCCGGGGATCGGCGAGAGGCCTATAAAGGCCTCAAATTCAGCAGTCGGGAGGTGCGTGGAGAAGCGTGAGTCCGGGGATCGGCAGAGGCCTGTAAAGGCTGCGAGTTCAGCAGTCGAGAGGTGGGTCGCTGAGGCGTGAGTCCGGGGATCGGCGAGAGGCCTATAAAGGCCGCGGGTTCAGCTGTCGGGAGGTGCGTTGCTGAGGCGTGAGTCCAGGGTTGGTGAGAGGACTATAAAGGCCGCGAATTCAGCAGTCGGGAGGTGGGTCGCTGAGGCGTGAGTCCGGGTATCGACAGAGGCCTGTAAAGGCCGCGAGTTCAGCAGTCGGGAGTTGGGTCGCTGAGGCGTGAGTCCGTAGATCACCAGAGGCCTATAAAGGCCGCGAGTTCAGCAGTCGGGAGGTGCGTGGAGAAGCGTGAGTCTGGGGATCGGCAGAGGCCTGTAAAGGCCGCGGGTTCAGCAGTCGGGAGGTGGGTCGCTGAGGCGTGAGTCCGGGGTCGGCGAGAGGCCTATAAAGGCCGTGAGTTCAGCAGTCGGGAGGTGCGTGGAAAGGCGTGAGTCCGGGGATCGGCGAGAGGCCTATAAAGGCCGCAAATTCAGCAGTCGGGAGGTGCGCGGAGAAGCGTGAGTCCGTTGATCGGCAGAGGCCTGTAAACGCTGCGAGTTCAGCAGTCGAGAGGTGGGTCGCTGAGGCGTGAGTCCGGGGATCGGCGAGAGGCCTATAAAGGCCGTGAGTTCAGCAGTCGGGAGGCGCGTGGAGAGGCGTGAGTCCGGGGATCGGCAGAGGCCTATAAAGGCCGCGAGTACAGCAATCGGGAGGTGGGTCGCTGCGGCGTGAGTCCGGGGATCGGCGAGAAGCCTATAAAGGCCGTGAGTTCAGCAGTCGGGAGGTGGGTCGCTGAGGCGTGAGTCCGGGGATCGGGAGAGGCCTATAAAGGCTGCGAGTTCAGCAGTCGGGAGGTGCGTTGCTGAGGCGTGAGTCCGGGGTCGGCGAGAGGCCTATAAAGGCCGCGGGTTCAGCAGTCGGGAGGTGCGTGGAGAAGCGTGAGTCCGGGGATCGGCAGAGGCCTGTAAAGGCTGCGAGTTCAGCAGTCGGGAGGTGCGTGGAGAAGCGTGAGTCTGGGGATCGGCAGAGGCCTGTAAAGGCCGCGAGTTCAGCAGTCGGGAGGTGGGTCGCTGAGGCGTGAGTCCGGGGTCGGCGAGAGGCCTATAAAGGCCGTGGGTTCAGCAGTCGGGAGGTACGTAGAGAAGCGTGAGTCCGGGGATCGGCAGAGGACTGTAAAGGCTGCGAGTTCAGCAGTCGGGAGGTGCGTGGAGAAGCGTGAGTCCGGGGATCGGCAGAGGCTTGTAAAGGCTGCGAGTTCAGCAGTCGGGAGGTGGGTCGCTGAGGCGTGAGTCCGGGGTTGGCGAGAGGCCTATAAAGGCCGTGAGTTCAGCAGTCGGGAGGTGCGAAGAGAGGCGTGAGTCCGGGGATCGGCGAGAGGCCTATAAAGGCCTCAAATTCAGCAGTCGGGAGGTGCGTGGAGAGGCGTGAGTCCGGGGATCGGCGAGAGGCCTATAAAGGCCGCGTGTTCAGCAGTCGGGATTTGCAGCGCTGAGGCCTGAGTATGGGGATCGGCGAGATGCCTATAAAGGCCGCGAGTACAGCAGTCGGGAGGTGGGTCGCTGAGGCGTGAGTCCGGGGATCGACGAGAAGACTATAAAGGCCGTGTGTTCAGCAGTCGGGAGGTGGGTCACTGAGGCGTGAGTCCGGGGATCGACAGAGGCCTATAAAGGCCGCGAGTTCAGCAGTCGGGAGGTGCGTGGAGAGGCGTGAGTCCGGGGATCGGCAGAAGCCTGTAAAGGCTGCGAGTTCAGCTGTCGGGAGGTGCGTTACTGAGGCGTGAGTCCAGGGTTGGTGAGACGACTATAAAGGCCGCGAATTCAGCATTCGGGAGGTGGGTCGCTGAGGCGTGAGTCCGGGTATCGGCAGAGGCCTATAAAGGCCGTGAGTTCAGCAGTCGGGAGGTGCGTGGGGAGGCGTGAGTTCGGGGATCTGCAGAGGCCTATAAAGGCCGCGAGTTCAGCAGTCGGGAAGTGCGTGAAGAAGCGTGAGTCCGGGGATCGGCAGAGGCCTATAAAGGCCGCGAGTTCAGCAGTCTGGAGGTGCGTCGCTGAGGCGTGATTCCGGGGATCGGCAGAGGCCTATAAAGGCTAGGAGTTCAGCAGTTGGGAGGTGCGTCGCTGAGGCGTGAGTCCGGGGATCGGCAGAGGCCTATAAAGGCCGCGAGTTCAGCAGTCGGGAGGTGCGTTGCTGAGGCGTGAATCCGGGGTCGGTGAGAGGCCTATAAAGGCCGCGGTTTCAGCAGTCGGGAGGTGCGTTGCTGAGGCGTGAGTCCAGGGTTGGTGAGACGACTATAAAGGCCGCGAATTCAGCATTCGGGAGGTGGGTCGCTGAGGCGTGAGTCCGGGTATCGGCAGAGGCCTATAAAGGCCGTGAGTTCAGCAGTCGGGAGGTGCGTGGGGAGGCGTGAGTTCGGGGATCGGCAGAGACCTATAAAGGCCGCGAGTTCAGCAGTCGGGAGGTGCGGCGCTGAGGCGTGAGTCCGGGGATCGGCAGAGGCCTATAAAGGCCGCGAGTTCAGCAGTCGGGAAGTGCGTGGAGAAGCGTGAGTCCGGGGATCGGCAGAGGCCTGTAAAGGCTGCGAGTTCAGCAGTCGAGAGGTGGGTCGCTGAGACGTGAGTCCAGGGATCGGCGAGAGGCCTATAAAGTCCGCGAGTTCAGCAGTCGGGAGGTGCGGCGCTGAGGCGTGAGTCCGGGGATCGGCAGAGGCCTATAAAGGCCGCGAGTTCAGCAGTCGGGAGGTGGGTCGCTGAGGCGTGAGTCCGGGGATCGGCGAGAAGCCTATAAAGGACGTGAGTTCAGCAGTCGGGAGGTGGGTCGCTGAGGCGTGAGTCCGGGGATCGGCAGAGGCCTGTAAAGGCTGCGAGTTCAGCGGTCGAGAGGTGGGTCGCTGAGGCGTGAGTCCGGGGATCGGCGAGAGGCCTATAAAGGCCGCGAGTTCAGCTGTCGGGAGGTGCGTTGCTGAGGCGTGAGTCCAGGTTTGGTGAGAGGACTATAAAGGCCGCGAGTTCAGCAGTCGTGAGGTGGGTCGCTGAGGCGTGAGTCCGGGGATCGACAGAGGCCTATAAAGGCCACGAGTTCAGCAGTCGGGAGGTGCGTGGAGAAGCGTGAGTCCGTTGATCGGCAGAGGCCTGTAAACGCTGCGAGTTCAGCAGTCGAGAGGTGGGTCGCTGAGGCGTGAGTCCGGGGATCGGCGAGAGGCCTATAAAGGCCGCGAGTTCAGCAGTCGGGAGGTGCGGCGCTGAGGTGTGAGTCCGGAGATTGGCAGAGGCCTATAAAGGCCGCGAGTTCAGCAGTCGGGATGTGGGTCGCTGAGGCGTGAGTCCGGGGATCGGCGAGAGGCCTATAAAGGCCGCGAGTTCAGCAGTCGGGAGGTGGGTCGCTGAGGCGTGAGTCCGGGGATCGGCGAGAAGCCTATAAAGGCCGTGAGTTCAGCAGTCGGGAGGTGGGTCGCTGAGGCGTGAGTCCGGGGATCGGGAGAGGCCTATAAAGGCTGCGAGTTCAGCAGTCGGGAGGTGCGGCGCTGAAGCGTGAGTCCGGGGATCGGCAGAGGCCTATAAAGGCTGCGAGTTCAGCAGTCGGGAGGTACGTGGAGAAGCATGAGTCCGGGGATCGGCAGAGGCCTGTAAAGGCTGCGAGTTCAGCAGTCGGGAGGTGCGGCGTTGAAGCGTGAGTCCGGGGATCGGCAGAGGCCTGTAAAGGCTGCGAGTTCAGCGGTCGAGAGGTGGATCGCTGAGGCGTGAGTCCGGGGATCGGCGAGAGGCCTGTAAAGGCTGCGAGTCCAGCAGTCGGGAGGTGCGGCGCTGAGGCGTGAGTCCGGGGATCGGCAGAGGCCTGTAAAGGCTGCGAGTTCAGCAGTGGGGAGGTGCGGCGCTGAAGCGTGAGTCCAGGGATCGGCAGAGGCCTATAAAGGCCGCGAGTTCAGCAGTCGGGAGGTGCGTGGAGAAGCGTGAGTCCGGGGATCGGCAGAGGCCTGTAAAGGCCGCGAATTCAGCAGTCGGGAGGTGGGTCACTGAGGCGTGAGTCCGGGGTTGGCGAGAGGCCCATAAAGGCCGTGAGTTCAGCAGTCGGGAGGTGCGTGGAGAGGCATGAGTCCGGGGATCGGCGAGAGGCCTATAAAGGCCGCAAATTCAGCAGTCGGGAGGTGCGTGGAGAAGCGTGAGTCCGGGCATCGGCAGAGGCCTGTAAAGGCCGCGAGTTCAGCAGTCGGGAGGTGCGGCGCTGAGGCGTGAGACCGGGGATCGGCAGAGGCCTATAATGGCCGTGAGTTCTGCAGTCGGGAGGTGGGTCGCTGAGGCATGAGTCCGGGGTCGGCGAGAGGCCTATAAAGGCCGCAAATTCAGCAGTTGGGTGGTGCGTCGCTGAGGCGTGAGTCCGGGGATCGGGAGAGGCCTATAAAGTCCGCGAGTTCAGCAGTCGGGAGGTGCATGGAGAGGCGTGAGTCCGGGGATCGGCGAGAGGCCTATAAAGGCTGCGAGTTCAGCAGTCGGGAGGTGCGGGGCTGAGGCGTGAGTCCGGTGATCGGCGAGAAGCCTATAAAGGCCGTGAGTTCAGCTGTCGGGAGGTGGGTCGCTGAGGCGTGAGTCCGGGTCGGCGAGAGGCCTATAAAGGCCGCAAATTCAGCAGTTGGGAGGTGCGTGGAGATGCGTAAGTCCGGGTATCGGCAGAGGCTTATGAAGGCCGCGAGTTCAGCAGTCGGGAGGTGCGTGGAGAAGCGTGAGTCTGGGGATCGGCAGAGGCCTGTAAAGGCCGCGAGTTCAGCAGTTGGGAGGTGGGTCACTGAGGCGTGAGTCCGGGGTTGGCGAGAGGCTTATAAAGGCCGTGAGTTCAGCAGTCGGGAGGTGCGTGGAGAGGCATGTGTCGAAATCTCGACCTCAGAAAAGAATGACTCCGACACTTACAGCTCCGATGGAAGTTTCCCTTTTAATTTACTTGCTCGCAAGGGGTAAGTTTCACTCAGTCAAGGGCTAAAATGAAACCTCCGCAATGGTACAGCTTCACAAGATATTTATACAGTAAAACCCAAGTTCTGGCCTCTCCCTGTGTATTGCTCTGTCTCACAGTCAGTGAATACAGATAAAGAGTTAATTACTATATCCTGGACTGAAATGGTGTCAAGATATTTCCTTTTGTCAGGGTTATCAGAAAGCCAAACGGCCATTACTCCATGAGTCATAGGTAATGGGCTATCACCTGTCTTGTATTGTGAATACAGATTATCCAATTTCCTGGTCAGTTTACCTGTTTGCTTCAAATGGATGAGGTAAAGGAAAGAGATAATGGCTAGAAGATAAGGGTGGGGTGACATGGAACTCCTGTAGTGTAGACAATAGGAGAGCACCATGGGGGGTTACTTGTCTCAGCATGACTTGTCTCCTAGCTGTCTGATAACCATCAGCCATCTAACAGCAGATTTAGCTGTTCATAATAAGCTGGCTGCTAAAATGCAGAAAGTTCTGGAAGGGCCAGGACTCCATTTTAATCAAAAGGCACACAAATACCGTATGGTATCAGCTTAGATAAAAATACATTTCCACATTCCCCCATTTTGTCCTTCACAAGGACAACTCAATCCATTCTGATCTTGTACAGTCTCTCCATTTCCATTTCTTTTAGTTTCATTACTCACTAGGCATATTATACCCTCAGGATTTCCTATTCTGGGAGTAATGCTTAGGAAGGGAGGCTGATGGTTATTATCATAATTGGGCTGGTACCATCCCTGGAAGGCTGTAAGATTATACCCTGCCGACCTCCATTCTGTTTGCTCCTTTGTTTCTGGCCCCTTAGTTAGTTTTGTCCTGTTTTGCACTGTCAACCATTCTACCATTTCTGATTCGTTAAAGGGGACAGATCTCAGGGGAATACCCCCCTGGAGTGGACAGGTACATGGGAACATATCCAACAACTCGACAAGTTTCTTTCTTGAGCATACCTATAACTCAGTGCCATAAATATGTTTACGTGCAATTCCCTTCGCTGGTGGGTCTGTACCCCTGGTGTAATCAATAATGTGAAGTAAAACCCTGTCAATCCCAGCACCATCAGTCCCCATAGTCCATACAGTTCTTTATTCAGTCTTCCTTTTTCTGTTCCTCTGATTCCTTCGTCCCTTCCTCCTGGTCGGGTGCCCGTTTGCAATGGGATGCGTGGATCCATGTTGGTCTTTCCTTTACCTTGATTGCAGTATTGGTCGCCAGCAAGACCTGGTATGGTCCTTCGAATCTTGGCTGTAGACTGCTTTTCCTTTTAAAAATCTTGATGTAAACGAATTCCCCTGGCTCCAGGTTATGACACTTCCCTTCCGCTGGCTTGACTTGGGCTTCCTTTACCTGTGAATGAAAGCTGGAAATACATTTGGTTAGTGCAATACAATAATTCAACATATTTTCCTCCATTTTGTGGATGTCCATCTGTTTTGCAGTAAATGGTGCTGTAAAAGGTAGTCGTTGGGGACGTCCCATAACTATCTCATGTGGTGACAAGCCTGTTGTTCTGTTGGTTGCAGATCGCATTACCATCAAAGCTAAGGGCAGCAGTTCTGTCCATTTCAGTCCAGTGTCATTGCATAGTTTTGCCAGCTTATTTTTAAGCATTCCATTATATCTTTCAACAAGTCCAGCTGATTGTGGATGATAACTGCAATGAAAACGTTGATTAATCTGTAAAGCTTTATACATTTCTCTTATGACAGTTCCCGTGAAATGTGACCCGTTATCACTGGAAAGCTTAGCAGGGATTCCGAAGCGCGGTACAATTTCTTTTAACAAACATTTAGCAACAGTAGTGGCATCGGCCTTTTTACATGGAAAGGCTTCAATCCATCTAGAGAACACATCTACAATAACTAATACATACTTGGATCCCATACACATAGGTAATTCAATAAAATCCATTTGTAAATGTACAAAAGGCCCGATTGGATTTGGGTGGGAGGCAGATTCTACTTTTTCCGTCTTACCCGGATTCATTGTCTGACAGGTAACACAATTTTCACAGATTTGTTTTGCAATTGCCGAAATACCTGGTGCATACCAAGTTGCCAAAATATAATCTGCCAATCCCCCTTTGCCTGCATGTGTGAATGTATGAACACATCGGGCAATCCATGGAAGTAAGGATCTAGGGGCCACCACGCGGCCGTCATGGTGAACCCATATTCCTTCTGGATTTTTATAACATTGATCCTTCGTCCAGGTCACCACCTCCTCCGTACTGGCCTGTGTCTGAAAGGCCAGCACGTCATTAATAGTGGGTGGCGGGTCTGAGCAATTATTTTTCCTTAGTGGGAACAATGACACCTGCATCCCCCCTTTCGACAGAGCTGCTGACTTAGCTGCATTATCAGCTCTGGCATTCCCAAGTGCCACCTCATTCGACTGGCCTGTATGTGCTTGGCATTTGATAATGGCAAGTTTTAAGGGGCATTGAATGGCTCGCAGGAGATTTTCCACTTGTTCTGCATTTTTGATAGGGGTTCCTGAAGAAGTCAGGTACCCGCGAATCTTCCAAATTTGTCCATAGTCATGTGATACCCCAAAAGCATACCTGGAGTCAGTGTAGATATTAACTGTGTGTCCTTCAGCCAGAATACAGGCTCGAGTTAACGCAAACAATTCGGCTTGTTGGGCTGAAAAGGAGTCTGGAAGAGAGGCTGTTTCGACAACATTAAACTGAGTTACAATTGCATAAGCCGCTCTAGGTTGGCCCCTTTCATTTCGTAAGGCTGATCCGTCAACATAGTACACTAGCTCAGGGTTACACATTGGTACATCTGTTAGATTGATACGTGGTTTAGTCACTAATTCGGTTACCATTTCACATGAATGGGGTTCGCCGTCGTCTTCCGTGGGGAGTAGAGTGGCTGGATTTAAGGTAGTACATCTTTTGATGACAAGGTTCGGATTTGATAACAGTTCGACCTCGTATGTAGTGGTTCTTGCGGAGGTTAGGTGTTGGGTGGCACATTTAGTAAGTAAAATCTCGACAGAGTGTGGGATATATAAAATGGTCTGATGATTTAGAGTTATTGGCTGAGCCTGTTGCATAGCATAATAAGCTGCTGCCAACGAAGGAAGACATCCTGGTAGTCCGCGTGCCACTGGGTCTAGTTGGGTACTGAAATGCCTGTCCCCATGTAACTGAGTCAAAACAGATTGTGCAAAACCCGACTTGTGATGCACAAATAAGTTGAATAGCTTAGTGTAATCTGGTAATCCCAAGGCTGGTGCTGAAGTGAGGGACTGCTTAAGGTTCTGGAAAGCATTCCGGGATACTTCATTCCACATCCTTTAAGCATTGTGAGAATATAGTAGATTCATTCACAGCTCGTAGGTCATGGACAAACCTTCATTTGTGTGGGCTTCTGAACTGGACAAATCTGTGTGTTACACGGACTTCTCATTTATGCTTATAGTGATTCACAGATCACAGAATGTAAAGTACTTGTTTTCTAATCTTATTAAAAGGCCTCCAAACCCAAGATTTTTCCAATACACTCAAAATGTTGATCAAGGAGATCACCTGAAATATCTCAAAATCCCAATTCAATTATTGTACTGTCACTCTTTTATCAAAAAAAAATCCTCTTACTGAGCTAGAAGCTTTTGTACCAAGAATTTACACCAAGGACAATGAGAGTGTACTCCCCCAGCCTGCACCTCGAGAGACCCACAAAGGCTTTTTAAAAAAAAAGGCATTACAACTTTTAACCACCATGTCTCAACAAACCTATCCTGTGCATTTCCTAGCTCCGTAACCTCTCATCCGAATAAATCCACACCTGCGCTTCTAACTTAAAATGTCTTAAACTTCCCACATACAGGACAACACTATGAAGGGTTAAAAAAACTTCACTTTGTTTGAAAAAGTGGGTGGAGCTAAAACAAACAGGCAGCTCCACAACTTTTCCAAACAGGTTTCCAGACACAAGGAAAAAAGACAGAAGCACTCTCATTCAAAGACAAGACATTCACGCACTCTCATTCAAAGACAAGACATTCACAAGTCTCTCTCCATTCAATAAAGCTTTTTCTTTTACTAGCTTCATTTTTTTTTCATAAGTCACTATCAGGTTCTCTTTTTTTTTTACATTTGATTTACTTCCTCTGTTAATTTTACATGGGCTTGAAGAATCGGAACCCAGGCCTTTTCTATTACTTTCCTTTTTTTTTTACCTGGATCTCTGTTTATAAGACATTCCTCTAGACAAGTTGTTCTCTCTAAATTAAATGAACCATCGGGTGGAAATGGCCTGTTTTCACCCTTAGTCCACTTTACTGGTTTTTGTTTCTTTGGTCAATTGAAGACTGACCACAATTCTGGAGCAAGACATAGGCTGGTGTGCCTTTTGTGGTGTTTTAACTTGCTCCGGCACCCATTCTGGATGATTAAGATTTTCCCACAGTTTCTGATCTCACAATCCTTTCGGCCAACCGAGTTCTCTACGCCCACTTCTCCTGGCCGTTACGTGGCCTGAAAAGGCTCTTAATTCGGGCTCAGTCTGGGTGTGTGAGATATGTTGGCACGAACCAATCGTAGTTGATCAATCAGTTACTGTTTCTTTTCTTAATCAATCCTTGTGTTTTTTTTTTTTCCCGAATCACAATTTTCCCTAGTGACTCTTCCCGTTTCTCTAATGGCAATGACTCACAAAGGTATTGCACACAACAGTAATACAAGGACAACAAACAATATTCCCGTGAGTACACAAATCATAACCTCTAAACAAATTCTCAGTCTGCGTTGTACGCCACTACAGACCGAGTCCTTAACTTATCCTAATAACAGCTGATAAAACTTAAGGTTCCGTACCCAAACTCTTTGATCGATTGCGCTCTTTTTCTTTTTAATAGTCTTATCACAAAAGAACCCCTTCCGAATTAAAAACAATAAAAATCTTATCACATAAGAACCTTCGATCGATTATTAGCGCTTTCTTTTTTTTCTTTTCTTTTAATAGTCTTATCACATAAGAACCCCTTCCGAATTAAAAACAATAAAAATCTTATCATATAAGAACCTGGAACCCTTTTCGATCGACTAGCGCTTTCTTTTACCTACTGAAACCTTCCCCGGGCTGTCTCGAGATTTTTTTTCCAGAACCTGTTCTCTTCTGCTGGCGAGCTGAGAAAGAAATGGTTATAAAAAAAATACCTTTAACTTTTAAATGCCGAGTCTTGTAGATGCAGTACCTCAGCTGTGGACAACAGATTACATCTGCGATTCAACAGTGAAGAAACCTCTTGTGAGCAAAGGCTCACCTTGTTTGGCCACCGAAGCCTTTCACTGGAGAGGCACTATGCCTGTATCCGTTTTACTCACAGAACAGAGAGTATGCATCTCGGTGGAACCTCCAATAACTGTCGAAATCTCGACCTCAGAAAAGAATGACTCCGACACTTACAGCTCCGATGGAAGTTTCCCTTTTAATTTACTTGCTCGCAAGGGGTAAGTTTCACTCAGTCAAGGGCTAAAATGAAACCTCCGCAATGGTACAGCTTCACAAGATATTTATACAGTAAAACCCAAGTTCTGGCCTCTCCCTGTGTATTGCTCTGTCTCACAGTCAGTGAATACAGATAAAGAGTTAATTACTATATCCTGGACTGAAATGGTGTCAAGATATTTCCTTTTGTCAGGGTTATCAGAAAGCCAAACGGCCATTACTCCATGAGTCATAGGTAATGGGCTATCACCTGTCTTGTATTGTGAATACAGATTATCCAATTTCCTGGTCAGTTTACCTGTTTGCTTCAAATGGATGAGGTAAAGGAAAGAGATAATGGCTAGAAGATAAGGGTGGGGTGACATGGAACTCCTGTAGTGTAGACAATAGGAGAGCACCATGGGGGGTTACTTGTCTCAGCATGACTTGTCTCCTAGCTGTCTGATAACCATCAGCCATCTAACAGCAGATTTAGCTGTTCATAATAAGCTGGCTGCTAAAATGCAGAAAGTTCTGGAAGGGCCAGGACTCCATTTTAATCAAAAGGCACACAAATACCGTATGGTATCAGCTTAGATAAAAATACCAGGCCTGTAAAGGCCGCGAGTTCAGCAGTTGGGAGGTGGGTCACTGAGGCGTGAGTCCGGGGTTGGTGAGAGGCTTATAAAGGCCGTGAGTTCAGCAGTCGGGAGGTGCGTGGAGAGGCATGACTCCAGGGATCGGCGAGAGGCCTATAAAGGCCGCAAATTCAGCAGTCGGGAGGTGCGTGGAGAAGCGTGAGTCCGGGGATCGGCAGAGGCCTGTAAAGGCTGCGAGTTGAGCAGTCGAGAGGTGGGTCGCTGAGGCGTGAGTCCGGAGATCGGCAGAGGCCTATAAAGGCCGTGAGTTCAGCAGTCGGGTGGTGCTTGGAGAAGCGTGAGTCCGGGGATCGGCAGAGGCCTGTAAAGGCTGCGAGTTCAGCAGTCGAGAGGTGGGTCGCTGAGGCGTGAGTCCGGGGATCGGCGAGAGGCCTATAAAGGCCGCGGGTTCAGCTGTCGGGAGGTGCGTTGCTGAGGCGTGAGTCCAGGGTTGGTGAGAGGACTATAAAGGCCGCGAATTCAGCAGTCGGGAGGTGGGTCGCTGAGGCGTGAGTCCGGGTATCGACAGAGGCCTGTAAAGGCCGCGAGTTCAGCAGTCGGGAGTTGGGTCGCTGAGGCGTGAGTCCGTAGATCACCAGAGGCCTATAAAGGCCGCGAGTTCAGCAGTCGGGAGGTGCGTGGAGAAGCGTGAGTCTGGGGATCGGCAGAGGCCTGTAAAGGCCGCGGGTTCAGCAGTCGGGAGGTGGGTCGCTGAGGCGTGAGTCCGGGGTCGGCGAGAGGCCTATAAAGGCCGTGAGTTCAGCAGTCGGGAGGTGCGTGGAAAGGCGTGAGTCCGGGGATCGGCGAGAGGCCTATAAAGGCCGCAAATTCAGCAGTCGGGAGGTGCGCGGAGAAGCGTGAGTCCGTTGATCGGCAGAGGCCTGTAAACGCTGCGAGTTCAGCAGTCGAGAGGTGGGTCGCTGAGGCGTGAGTCCGGGGATCGGCGAGAGGCCTATAAAGGCCGTGAGTTCAGCAGTCGGGAGGCGCGTGGAGAGGCGTGAGTCCGGGGATCGGCAGAGGCCTATAAAGGCCGCGAGTACAGCAATCGGGAGGTGGGTCGCTGCGGCGTGAGTCCGGGGATCGGCGAGAAGCCTATAAAGGCCGTGAGTTCAGCAGTCGGGAGGTGGGTCGCTGAGGCGTGAGTCCGGGGATCGGGAGAGGCCTATAAAGGCTGCGAGTTCAGCAGTCGGGAGGTGCGTTGCTGAGGCGTGAGTCCGGGGTCGGCGAGAGGCCTATAAAGGCCGCGGGTTCAGCAGTCGGGAGGTGCGTGGAGAAGCGTGAGTCCGGGGATCGGCAGAGGCCTGTAAAGGCTGCGAGTTCAGCAGTCGGGAGGTGCGTGGAGAAGCGTGAGTCTGGGGATCGGCAGAGGCCTGTAAAGGCCGCGAGTTCAGCAGTCGGGAGGTGGGTCGCTGAGGCGTGAGTCCGGGGTCGGCGAGAGGCCTATAAAGGCCGTGGGTTCAGCAGTCGGGAGGTACGTAGAGAAGCGTGAGTCCGGGGATCGGCAGAGGACTGTAAAGGCTGCGAGTTCAGCAGTCGGGAGGTGCGTGGAGAAGCGTGAGTCCGGGGATCGGCAGAGGCTTGTAAAGGCTGCGAGTTCAGCAGTCGGGAGGTGGGTCGCTGAGGCGTGAGTCCGGGGTTGGCGAGAGGCCTATAAAGGCCGTGAGTTCAGCAGTCGGGAGGTGCGAAGAGAGGCGTGAGTCCGGGGATCGGCGAGAGGCCTATAAAGGCCTCAAATTCAGCAGTCGGGAGGTGCGTGGAGAGGCGTGAGTCCGGGGATCGGCGAGAGGCCTATAAAGGCCGCGTGTTCAGCAGTCGGGATTTGCAGCGCTGAGGCCTGAGTATGGGGATCGGCGAGATGCCTATAAAGGCCGCGAGTACAGCAGTCGGGAGGTGGGTCGCTGAGGCGTGAGTCCGGGGATCGACGAGAAGACTATAAAGGCCGTGTGTTCAGCAGTCGGGAGGTGGGTCACTGAGGCGTGAGTCCGGGGATCGACAGAGGCCTATAAAGGCCGCGAGTTCAGCAGTCGGGAGGTGCGTGGAGAGGCGTGAGTCCGGGGATCGGCAGAAGCCTGTAAAGGCTGCGAGTTCAGCTGTCGGGAGGTGCGTTACTGAGGCGTGAGTCCAGGGTTGGTGAGACGACTATAAAGGCCGCGAATTCAGCATTCGGGAGGTGGGTCGCTGAGGCGTGAGTCCGGGTATCGGCAGAGGCCTATAAAGGCCGTGAGTTCAGCAGTCGGGAGGTGCGTGGGGAGGCGTGAGTTCGGGGATCTGCAGAGGCCTATAAAGGCCGCGAGTTCAGCAGTCGGGAAGTGCGTGAAGAAGCGTGAGTCCGGGGATCGGCAGAGGCCTATAAAGGCCGCGAGTTCAGCAGTCTGGAGGTGCGTCGCTGAGGCGTGATTCCGGGGATCGGCAGAGGCCTATAAAGGCTAGGAGTTCAGCAGTTGGGAGGTGCGTCGCTGAGGCGTGAGTCCGGGGATCGGCAGAGGCCTATAAAGGCCGCGAGTTCAGCAGTCGGGAGGTGCGTTGCTGAGGCGTGAATCCGGGGTCGGTGAGAGGCCTATAAAGGCCGCGGTTTCAGCAGTCGGGAGGTGCGTTGCTGAGGCGTGAGTCCAGGGTTGGTGAGACGACTATAAAGGCCGCGAATTCAGCATTCGGGAGGTGGGTCGCTGAGGCGTGAGTCCGGGTATCGGCAGAGGCCTATAAAGGCCGTGAGTTCAGCAGTCGGGAGGTGCGTGGGGAGGCGTGAGTTCGGGGATCGGCAGAGACCTATAAAGGCCGCGAGTTCAGCAGTCGGGAGGTGCGGCGCTGAGGCGTGAGTCCGGGGATCGGCAGAGGCCTATAAAGGCCGCGAGTTCAGCAGTCGGGAAGTGCGTGGAGAAGCGTGAGTCCGGGGATCGGCAGAGGCCTGTAAAGGCTGCGAGTTCAGCAGTCGAGAGGTGGGTCGCTGAGACGTGAGTCCAGGGATCGGCGAGAGGCCTATAAAGTCCGCGAGTTCAGCAGTCGGGAGGTGCGGCGCTGAGGCGTGAGTCCGGGGATCGGCAGAGGCCTATAAAGGCCGCGAGTTCAGCAGTCGGGAGGTGGGTCGCTGAGGCGTGAGTCCGGGGATCGGCGAGAAGCCTATAAAGGACGTGAGTTCAGCAGTCGGGAGGTGGGTCGCTGAGGCGTGAGTCCGGGGATCGGCAGAGGCCTGTAAAGGCTGCGAGTTCAGCGGTCGAGAGGTGGGTCGCTGAGGCGTGAGTCCGGGGATCGGCGAGAGGCCTATAAAGGCCGCGAGTTCAGCTGTCGGGAGGTGCGTTGCTGAGGCGTGAGTCCAGGTTTGGTGAGAGGACTATAAAGGCCGCGAGTTCAGCAGTCGTGAGGTGGGTCGCTGAGGCGTGAGTCCGGGGATCGACAGAGGCCTATAAAGGCCACGAGTTCAGCAGTCGGGAGGTGCGTGGAGAAGCGTGAGTCCGTTGATCGGCAGAGGCCTGTAAACGCTGCGAGTTCAGCAGTCGAGAGGTGGGTCGCTGAGGCGTGAGTCCGGGGATCGGCGAGAGGCCTATAAAGGCCGCGAGTTCAGCAGTCGGGAGGTGCGGCGCTGAGGTGTGAGTCCGGAGATTGGCAGAGGCCTATAAAGGCCGCGAGTTCAGCAGTCGGGATGTGGGTCGCTGAGGCGTGAGTCCGGGGATCGGCGAGAGGCCTATAAAGGCCGCGAGTTCAGCAGTCGGGAGGTGGGTCGCTGAGGCGTGAGTCCGGGGATCGGCGAGAAGCCTATAAAGGCCGTGAGTTCAGCAGTCGGGAGGTGGGTCGCTGAGGCGTGAGTCCGGGGATCGGGAGAGGCCTATAAAGGCTGCGAGTTCAGCAGTCGGGAGGTGCGGCGCTGAAGCGTGAGTCCGGGGATCGGCAGAGGCCTATAAAGGCCGCGAGTTCAGCAGTCGGGAGGTACGTGGAGAAGCATGAGTCCGGGGATCGGCAGAGGCCTGTAAAGGCTGCGAGTTCAGCAGTCGGGAGGTGCGGCGTTGAAGCGTGAGTCCGGGGATCGGCAGAGGCCTGTAAAGGCTGCGAGTTCAGCGGTCGAGAGGTGGATCGCTGAGGCGTGAGTCCGGGGATCGGCGAGAGGCCTGTAAAGGCTGCGAGTCCAGCAGTCGGGAGGTGCGGCGCTGAGGCGTGAGTCCGGGGATCGGCAGAGGCCTGTAAAGGCTGCGAGTTCAGCAGTGGGGAGGTGCGGCGCTGAAGCGTGAGTCCAGGGATCGGCAGAGGCCTATAAAGGCCGCGAGTTCAGCAGTCGGGAGGTGCGTGGAGAAGCGTGAGTCCGGGGATCGGCAGAGGCCTGTAAAGGCCGCGAATTCAGCAGTCGGGAGGTGGGTCACTGAGGCGTGAGTCCGGGGTTGGCGAGAGGCCCATAAAGGCCGTGAGTTCAGCAGTCGGGAGGTGCGTGGAGAGGCATGAGTCCGGGGATCGGCGAGAGGCCTATAAAGGCCGCAAATTCAGCAGTCGGGAGGTGCGTGGAGAAGCGTGAGTCCGGGCATCGGCAGAGGCCTGTAAAGGCCGCGAGTTCAGCAGTCGGGAGGTGCGGCGCTGAGGCGTGAGACCGGGGATCGGCAGAGGCCTATAATGGCCGTGAGTTCTGCAGTCGGGAGGTGGGTCGCTGAGGCATGAGTCCGGGGTCGGCGAGAGGCCTATAAAGGCCGCAAATTCAGCAGTTGGGTGGTGCGTCGCTGAGGCGTGAGTCCGGGGATCGGGAGAGGCCTATAAAGTCCGCGAGTTCAGCAGTCGGGAGGTGCATGGAGAGGCGTGAGTCCGGGGATCGGCGAGAGGCCTATAAAGGCTGCGAGTTCAGCAGTCGGGAGGTGCGGGGCTGAGGCGTGAGTCCGGTGATCGGCGAGAAGCCTATAAAGGCCGTGAGTTCAGCTGTCGGGAGGTGGGTCGCTGAGGCGTGAGTCCGGGTCGGCGAGAGGCCTATAAAGGCCGCAAATTCAGCAGTTGGGAGGTGCGTGGAGATGCGTAAGTCCGGGTATCGGCAGAGGCTTATGAAGGCCGCGAGTTCAGCAGTCGGGAGGTGCGTGGAGAAGCGTGAGTCTGGGGATCGGCAGAGGCCTGTAAAGGCCGCGAGTTCAGCAGTTGGGAGGTGGGTCACTGAGGCGTGAGTCCGGGGTTGGCGAGAGGCTTATAAAGGCCGTGAGTTCAGCAGTCGGGAGGTGCGTGGAGAGGCATGTGTCGAAATCTCGACCTCAGAAAAGAATGACTCCGACACTTACAGCTCCGATGGAAGTTTCCCTTTTAATTTACTTGCTCGCAAGGGGTAAGTTTCACTCAGTCAAGGGCTAAAATGAAACCTCCGCAATGGTACAGCTTCACAAGATATTTATACAGTAAAACCCAAGTTCTGGCCTCTCCCTGTGTATTGCTCTGTCTCACAGTCAGTGAATACAGATAAAGAGTTAATTACTATATCCTGGACTGAAATGGTGTCAAGATATTTCCTTTTGTCAGGGTTATCAGAAAGCCAAACGGCCATTACTCCATGAGTCATAGGTAATGGGCTATCACCTGTCTTGTATTGTGAATACAGATTATCCAATTTCCTGGTCAGTTTACCTGTTTGCTTCAAATGGATGAGGTAAAGGAAAGAGATAATGGCTAGAAGATAAGGGTGGGGTGACATGGAACTCCTGTAGTGTAGACAATAGGAGAGCACCATGGGGGGTTACTTGTCTCAGCATGACTTGTCTCCTAGCTGTCTGATAACCATCAGCCATCTAACAGCAGATTTAGCTGTTCATAATAAGCTGGCTGCTAAAATGCAGAAAGTTCTGGAAGGGCCAGGACTCCATTTTAATCAAAAGGCACACAAATACCGTATGGTATCAGCTTAGATAAAAATACATTTCCACATTCCCCCATTTTGTCCTTCACAAGGACAACTCAATCCATTCTGATCTTGTACAGTCTCTCCATTTCCATTTCTTTTAGTTTCATTACTCACTAGGCATATTATACCCTCAGGATTTCCTATTCTGGGAGTAATGCTTAGGAAGGGAGGCTGATGGTTATTATCATAATTGGGCTGGTACCATCCCTGGAAGGCTGTAAGATTATACCCTGCCGACCTCCATTCTGTTTGCTCCTTTGTTTCTGGCCCCTTAGTTAGTTTTGTCCTGTTTTGCACTGTCAACCATTCTACCATTTCTGATTCGTTAAAGGGGACAGATCTCAGGGGAATACCCCCCTGGAGTGGACAGGTACATGGGAACATATCCAACAACTCGACAAGTTTCTTTCTTGAGCATACCTATAACTCAGTGCCATAAATATGTTTACGTGCAATTCCCTTCGCTGGTGGGTCTGTACCCCTGGTGTAATCAATAATGTGAAGTAAAACCCTGTCAATCCCAGCACCATCAGTCCCCATAGTCCATACAGTTCTTTATTCAGTCTTCCTTTTTCTGTTCCTCTGATTCCTTCGTCCCTTCCTCCTGGTCGGGTGCCCGTTTGCAATGGGATGCGTGGATCCATGTTGGTCTTTCCTTTACCTTGATTGCAGTATTGGTCGCCAGCAAGACCTGGTATGGTCCTTCGAATCTTGGCTGTAGACTGCTTTTCCTTTTAAAAATCTTGATGTAAACGAATTCCCCTGGCTCCAGGTTATGACACTTCCCTTCCGCTGGCTTGACTTGGGCTTCCTTTACCTGTGAATGAAAGCTGGAAATACATTTGGTTAGTGCAATACAATAATTCAACATATTTTCCTCCATTTTGTGGATGTCCATCTGTTTTGCAGTAAATGGTGCTGTAAAAGGTAGTCGTTGGGGACGTCCCATAACTATCTCATGTGGTGACAAGCCTGTTGTTCTGTTGGTTGCAGATCGCATTACCATCAAAGCTAAGGGCAGCAGTTCTGTCCATTTCAGTCCAGTGTCATTGCATAGTTTTGCCAGCTTATTTTTAAGCATTCCATTATATCTTTCAACAAGTCCAGCTGATTGTGGATGATAACTGCAATGAAAACGTTGATTAATCTGTAAAGCTTTATACATTTCTCTTATGACAGTTCCCGTGAAATGTGACCCGTTATCACTGGAAAGCTTAGCAGGGATTCCGAAGCGCGGTACAATTTCTTTTAACAAACATTTAGCAACAGTAGTGGCATCGGCCTTTTTACATGGAAAGGCTTCAATCCATCTAGAGAACACATCTACAATAACTAATACATACTTGGATCCCATACACATAGGTAATTCAATAAAATCCATTTGTAAATGTACAAAAGGCCCGATTGGATTTGGGTGGGAGGCAGATTCTACTTTTTCCGTCTTACCCGGATTCATTGTCTGACAGGTAACACAATTTTCACAGATTTGTTTTGCAATTGCCGAAATACCTGGTGCATACCAAGTTGCCAAAATATAATCTGCCAATCCCCCTTTGCCTGCATGTGTGAATGTATGAACACATCGGGCAATCCATGGAAGTAAGGATCTAGGGGCCACCACGCGGCCGTCATGGTGAACCCATATTCCTTCTGGATTTTTATAACATTGATCCTTCGTCCAGGTCACCACCTCCTCCGTACTGGCCTGTGTCTGAAAGGCCAGCACGTCATTAATAGTGGGTGGCGGGTCTGAGCAATTATTTTTCCTTAGTGGGAACAATGACACCTGCATCCCCCCTTTCGACAGAGCTGCTGACTTAGCTGCATTATCAGCTCTGGCATTCCCAAGTGCCACCTCATTCGACTGGCCTGTATGTGCTTGGCATTTGATAATGGCAAGTTTTAAGGGGCATTGAATGGCTCGCAGGAGATTTTCCACTTGTTCTGCATTTTTGATAGGGGTTCCTGAAGAAGTCAGGTACCCGCGAATCTTCCAAATTTGTCCATAGTCATGTGATACCCCAAAAGCATACCTGGAGTCAGTGTAGATATTAACTGTGTGTCCTTCAGCCAGAATACAGGCTCGAGTTAACGCAAACAATTCGGCTTGTTGGGCTGAAAAGGAGTCTGGAAGAGAGGCTGTTTCGACAACATTAAACTGAGTTACAATTGCATAAGCCGCTCTAGGTTGGCCCCTTTCATTTCGTAAGGCTGATCCGTCAACATAGTACACTAGCTCAGGGTTACACATTGGTACATCTGTTAGATTGATACGTGGTTTAGTCACTAATTCGGTTACCATTTCACATGAATGGGGTTCGCCGTCGTCTTCCGTGGGGAGTAGAGTGGCTGGATTTAAGGTAGTACATCTTTTGATGACAAGGTTCGGATTTGATAACAGTTCGACCTCGTATGTAGTGGTTCTTGCGGAGGTTAGGTGTTGGGTGGCACATTTAGTAAGTAAAATCTCGACAGAGTGTGGGATATATAAAATGGTCTGATGATTTAGAGTTATTGGCTGAGCCTGTTGCATAGCATAATAAGCTGCTGCCAACGAAGGAAGACATCCTGGTAGTCCGCGTGCCACTGGGTCTAGTTGGGTACTGAAATGCCTGTCCCCATGTAACTGAGTCAAAACAGATTGTGCAAAACCCGACTTGTGATGCACAAATAAGTTGAATAGCTTAGTGTAATCTGGTAATCCCAAGGCTGGTGCTGAAGTGAGGGACTGCTTAAGGTTCTGGAAAGCATTCCGGGATACTTCATTCCACATCCTTTAAGCATTGTGAGAATATAGTAGATTCATTCACAGCTCGTAGGTCATGGACAAACCTTCATTTGTGTGGGCTTCTGAACTGGACAAATCTGTGTGTTACACGGACTTCTCATTTATGCTTATAGTGATTCACAGATCACAGAATGTAAAGTACTTGTTTTCTAATCTTATTAAAAGGCCTCCAAACCCAAGATTTTTCCAATACACTCAAAATGTTGATCAAGGAGATCACCTGAAATATCTCAAAATCCCAATTCAATTATTGTACTGTCACTCTTTTATCAAAAAAAAATCCTCTTACTGAGCTAGAAGCTTTTGTACCAAGAATTTACACCAAGGACAATGAGAGTGTACTCCCCCAGCCTGCACCTCGAGAGACCCACAAAGGCTTTTTAAAAAAAAAGGCATTACAACTTTTAACCACCATGTCTCAACAAACCTATCCTGTGCATTTCCTAGCTCCGTAACCTCTCATCCGAATAAATCCACACCTGCGCTTCTAACTTAAAATGTCTTAAACTTCCCACATACAGGACAACACTATGAAGGGTTAAAAAAACTTCACTTTGTTTGAAAAAGTGGGTGGAGCTAAAACAAACAGGCAGCTCCACAACTTTTCCAAACAGGTTTCCAGACACAAGGAAAAAAGACAGAAGCACTCTCATTCAAAGACAAGACATTCACGCACTCTCATTCAAAGACAAGACATTCACAAGTCTCTCTCCATTCAATAAAGCTTTTTCTTTTACTAGCTTCATTTTTTTTTCATAAGTCACTATCAGGTTCTCTTTTTTTTTTACATTTGATTTACTTCCTCTGTTAATTTTACATGGGCTTGAAGAATCGGAACCCAGGCCTTTTCTATTACTTTCCTTTTTTTTTTACCTGGATCTCTGTTTATAAGACATTCCTCTAGACAAGTTGTTCTCTCTAAATTAAATGAACCATCGGGTGGAAATGGCCTGTTTTCACCCTTAGTCCACTTTACTGGTTTTTGTTTCTTTGGTCAATTGAAGACTGACCACAATTCTGGAGCAAGACATAGGCTGGTGTGCCTTTTGTGGTGTTTTAACTTGCTCCGGCACCCATTCTGGATGATTAAGATTTTCCCACAGTTTCTGATCTCACAATCCTTTCGGCCAACCGAGTTCTCTACGCCCACTTCTCCTGGCCGTTACGTGGCCTGAAAAGGCTCTTAATTCGGGCTCAGTCTGGGTGTGTGAGATATGTTGGCACGAACCAATCGTAGTTGATCAATCAGTTACTGTTTCTTTTCTTAATCAATCCTTGTGTTTTTTTTTTTTCCCGAATCACAATTTTCCCTAGTGACTCTTCCCGTTTCTCTAATGGCAATGACTCACAAAGGTATTGCACACAACAGTAATACAAGGACAACAAACAATATTCCCGTGAGTACACAAATCATAACCTCTAAACAAATTCTCAGTCTGCGTTGTACGCCACTACAGACCGAGTCCTTAACTTATCCTAATAACAGCTGATAAAACTTAAGGTTCCGTACCCAAACTCTTTGATCGATTGCGCTCTTTTTCTTTTTAATAGTCTTATCACAAAAGAACCCCTTCCGAATTAAAAACAATAAAAATCTTATCACATAAGAACCTTCGATCGATTATTAGCGCTTTCTTTTTTTTCTTTTCTTTTAATAGTCTTATCACATAAGAACCCCTTCCGAATTAAAAACAATAAAAATCTTATCATATAAGAACCTGGAACCCTTTTCGATCGACTAGCGCTTTCTTTTACCTACTGAAACCTTCCCCGGGCTGTCTCGAGATTTTTTTTCCAGAACCTGTTCTCTTCTGCTGGCGAGCTGAGAAAGAAATGGTTATAAAAAAAATACCTTTAACTTTTAAATGCCGAGTCTTGTAGATGCAGTACCTCAGCTGTGGACAACAGATTACATCTGCGATTCAACAGTGAAGAAACCTCTTGTGAGCAAAGGCTCACCTTGTTTGGCCACCGAAGCCTTTCACTGGAGAGGCACTATGCCTGTATCCGTTTTACTCACAGAACAGAGAGTATGCATCTCGGTGGAACCTCCAATAACTGTCGAAATCTCGACCTCAGAAAAGAATGACTCCGACACTTACAGCTCCGATGGAAGTTTCCCTTTTAATTTACTTGCTCGCAAGGGGTAAGTTTCACTCAGTCAAGGGCTAAAATGAAACCTCCGCAATGGTACAGCTTCACAAGATATTTATACAGTAAAACCCAAGTTCTGGCCTCTCCCTGTGTATTGCTCTGTCTCACAGTCAGTGAATACAGATAAAGAGTTAATTACTATATCCTGGACTGAAATGGTGTCAAGATATTTCCTTTTGTCAGGGTTATCAGAAAGCCAAACGGCCATTACTCCATGAGTCATAGGTAATGGGCTATCACCTGTCTTGTATTGTGAATACAGATTATCCAATTTCCTGGTCAGTTTACCTGTTTGCTTCAAATGGATGAGGTAAAGGAAAGAGATAATGGCTAGAAGATAAGGGTGGGGTGACATGGAACTCCTGTAGTGTAGACAATAGGAGAGCACCATGGGGGGTTACTTGTCTCAGCATGACTTGTCTCCTAGCTGTCTGATAACCATCAGCCATCTAACAGCAGATTTAGCTGTTCATAATAAGCTGGCTGCTAAAATGCAGAAAGTTCTGGAAGGGCCAGGACTCCATTTTAATCAAAAGGCACACAAATACCGTATGGTATCAGCTTAGATAAAAATACCAGGCCTGTAAAGGCCGCGAGTTCAGCAGTTGGGAGGTGGGTCACTGAGGCGTGAGTCCGGGGTTGGTGAGAGGCTTATAAAGGCCGTGAGTTCAGCAGTCGGGAGGTGCGTGGAGAGGCATGACTCCAGGGATCGGCGAGAGGCCTATAAAGGCCGCAAATTCAGCAGTCGGGAGGTGCGTGGAGAAGCGTGAGTCCGGGGATCGGCAGAGGCCTGTAAAGGCTGCGAGTTGAGCAGTCGAGAGGTGGGTCGCTGAGGCGTGAGTCCGGAGATCGGCAGAGGCCTATAAAGGCCGTGAGTTCAGCAGTCGGGTGGTGCTTGGAGAAGCGTGAGTCCGGGGATCGGCAGAGGCCTATAAAGGCTGCGAGTTCAGCAGTCGAGAGGTGGGTCGCTGAGTCGTGAGTCTGGGGATCGGCGAGAGGCCTATAAATGCTGCAAATTCAGCAGTTGGGAGGTGCGTCGCTGAGGCGTGAGTCCGGGGATCGGGAGAGGCCTATAAAGTCCGCGCATTCAGCAGTTGGGAGGTGCGTGGAGAGGCGTGAGTCCGGGGATCGGCGAGAAGCCTATAAAGGCTGCGACTTCAGCAGTCGGGAGGTGCGGCGCTGAGGCGTGAGTCCGGGGATCGGCGAGATGCCTTTAAAGGCCGTGAGTTCAGCAGTCGGGAGGTGGGTCGCTGAGGCGTGAGTCCGGGGTCGGCGAGAGGCCTATAAAGGCCGCAAATTCAGCAGTTGGGAGGTGCGTCGCTGAGGCGTGAGTGCGGGGATCGGGAGAGGCCTATAAGGCCGCGAGTTCAGCAGTCGGGAGGTGCGTGGACAGGCGTGAGTCCAGGGATTGGCAGAAGCCTAAAAAGGCCGCGAGTTCAGCAGTCGGGAGGTGGGTCGCTGAGGCGTGAGTCCAGAGATTGGCAGAGGCCTGTAAAGGCCTCGAGTTCAGCAGGCGGGAGGTGGGTCGCTGAGGCGTGAGTCCGGGGATCGGGAGAGGCCTATAAAGTCCGCGAGTTCAGCAGTCGGGAAGTGCGTGGAGAGGCGTGAGTCCGGGGATCGGCGAGAGGCCTATAAAGGCCGTGAGTTCAGCTGTCGGGTGGTGGGTCGCTGAGGCGTGAGTCCGGGGTCGGCGAGAGGCCTATAAAGGCCGCAAATTCAGCAGTTGGGAGGTGCGTGGAGAGGCGTAAGTCCGGGTATCGGCAGAGGCCTGTAAAGGCCGCGAGTTCAGCAGTTGGGAGGTGGGTCACTGAGGCGTGAGTCCGGGGTTGGCGAGAGGTCTATAAAGGCCGTGAGTTCAGCAATCGGGAGGTGCGTGGAGAAGCGTGAGTCCGGGGATCGGCAGAGGCCTGTAAAGGCTGCGAGTTCAGCAGTCGGAAGGTGCGGCGCTGAAGCGTGAGTCCGGGGATCGGGAGAGGACTATAAAGGCCGCGAGTTCAGCAGTCGGGAGGTGCGTGGAGAAGCGTGAGTTGGGGGATCGGAGGAGGCCTGTAAAGGCTGCGAGTTCAGCAGTCGGGAGGTGCGTGGAGAAGCGTGAGTCTGGGGATCGGCAGAGGCCTGTAAAGGCCGCGAGTTCAGCAGTCGGGAGGTGGGTCACTGAGGCGTGAGTCCGGGGTTGGCGAGAGGCCTATAAAGGCCGTGAGTTCAGCAGTCGGGAGGTGCGTGGAGAGGCGTGAGTCCGGGGATCGGCGAGAGGCCTATAAAGGCCGCAAATTCAGCAGTCGGGAGGTGCGTGGAGAAGCGTGAGTCCGGGCATCGGCAGAGGCCTGTAAAGACTGCGAGTTCAGCAGTCGGGAAGTGTGTTGCTGAGGCGTGAGTCCAGGGTCGGCGAGAGGCCTATAAAGGCCGCGATTTCAGCAGTCGGGAGGTGGGTCGCTGAGGCGTGAGTCCGGGGTCGGCGAGAGGCCTATAAAGGCCGCGAGTTCAGCAGTCGGGAGGTGGGTCGCTGAGGCGTGAGTCCGGGGATCGGCGAGAGGCCTATAAAGGCCGCGAGTTCAGCAGTCAGGAGGTGCGGCGCTGAGGCGTGAGTCCGGTGATAGGCAGAGGCCTATAAAGGCCGCGAGTTCAGCAGTCGGGAGGTGCATGGAGAAGCGTGAGTCCGGGGATCGGCAGAGGCCTGTAAAGGCTGCGAGTTCAGCAGTCGAGAGGTGGGTCGCTGAGGCGTGAGTCCGGGGATCGGCGAGAGGCCTATTAAGGCAGTGAGTTCAGCAGTCGGGAGGTGGGTCGCTGAGGCGTGAGTCCGGGGATCGACGAGATGCCTATAAAGGCCGTGAGTTCAGCAGTCGGGAGGTGGGTCGCTGAGTCGTGAGTCCGGGGATCGGGAGAGGCCTATAAAGGACGTGAGTTCAGCAGTCGGGAGGTGCATGGAGAAGCGTGAGTCCGGGGATCGGCAGAGGCCTGTAAAGGCTGCGAGTTCAGCAGTTGAGAAGTGGGTCGCTGAGGCGTGAGTCCGGGGATCGGCGAGAGGCCTATTAAGGCCATGAGTTCAGCAGTCGGGAGGTGCATGGAGAGGCGTGAGTCCGGGAATCAGCGAGAGGCCTAAAAAGGCCGCAAATTCAGCAGTCGGGAGGTGCGTTGCTGAGGCGTGAGTCCATGGTTGGTGAGAGGCCTATAAAGGCCACGAGTTCAGCAGTCGGGAGGTGGGTCGCTGAGGCGTGAGTCCGGGGATCGACGAGAGGCCTATAAAGGCCGCGAATTCAGCAGTCGGGTGGTGGGTCGCTGAGGCGTGAGTCCGGGGATCGGCGAGAGGCCTATAAAGGCTGCGAGTTCAGCAGTCGGGAGGTGCGGCGCTGAGGCGTGAGTCCAGTGATCGGCGAGAAGCCTATAAAGGCCGTGAGTTCAGCTGTCGGGAGGTGGGTCGCTGAGGCGTGAGTCCGGGGTCGGCGAGAGGCCTATAAAGGCCGCAAATTCAGCAGTTGGGAGGTGCGTGGAGAGGCGTAAGTCCGGGTATCGGCAGAGGCTTATGAAGGCCGCGAGTTCAGCAGTCGGGAGGTGCGTGGAGAAGCGTGAGTCTGGGGATCGGCAGAGGCCTATAAAGGCCGCAAATTCAGCAGTCGGGAGGTGCGTGGAGAAGCGTGACTCCGGGGATCGGCGAGAGGCCTATAAAGGCCGCAAATTCAGCAGTCGGGAGGTGCGTGGAGAGGCATGACTCCGAGGATCGGCGAGAGGCCTATAAAGGCCGCAAATTCAGCAGTCGGGATGAGCGTGGAGAAGCGTGAGTCCGGGGATCGGCAGAGGCCTATAAAGGCTGCGAGTTCAGCAGTCGAGAGGTGGGTCGCTGAGTCGTGAGTCTGGGGATCGGCGAGAGGCCTATAAATGCTGCAAATTCAGCAGTTGGGAGGTGCGTCACTGAGGCGTGAGTCCGGGGATCGGGAGAGGCCTATAAAGTCCGCGCATTCAGCAGTCGGGAGGTGCGTGGAGAGGCGTGAGTCCGGGGATCGGCGAGAGGCCTATAAAGGCTGCGAGTTCAGCAGTCGGGAGGTGCGGCGCTGAGGCGTGAGTCCGGTGATCGGCGAGAGGCCTATAAAGGCCGTGAGTTCAGCAGTCGGGATTGCAGCGCTGAGGCCTGAGTATGGGGATCGGCGAGAGGCCTATAAAGGCCGCGAGTACAGCAGTCGGGAGGTGGGTCGCTGAGGCGTGAGTCCGGGGATCGGCGAGAAGCCTATAAAGGCCGTGTGTTCAGCAGTCGGGAGGTGGGTCGCTGAGGCGTGAGTCCGGGGATCGAGAGAGGCCTATAAAGGCCGCGAGTTCAGCAGTCGGGAGGTGCGTGGAGAGGCGTGAGTCCGGGGATCGGCAGAAGCCTATAAAGGCCGCGAGTTCAGCAGTCTGGAGGTGGGTCGCTGAGGCGTGAGTTCGGGGATCGGCGAGAGGCCTATAAAGGCCGCAAATTCAGCAGTCGGGAGGTGCGTGGAGAAGCGTGAGTCCGGGGATCGGCAGAGGCCTGTAAAGGCTGCGAGTTCAGCAGTCGAGAGGTGGGTCGCTGAGGCGTGAGTCCGGGGATCGGCGAGAGGCCAAAAAATGCCGCGAGTTCAGCAGTCGGGAGGTGGGTCGCTGAGGCGTGAGTCCGGAGATAGGCAGAGGCCTATAAAGGCCGCGAGTTCAGCAGTCGAGAAGTGGGTCGCTGAGGCGTGAGTCCGGGGATCGACGAGAAGCCTATAAAGGCCGTGAGTTCAGCAGTCGGGAGGTGGGTCGCTGAGGCGTGAGTCCGGGGATCTACGAGAAGCCTATAAAGGCCGTGAGGTCAGCAGTCTCGAGGTGGGTCGCTGAGGCGTGAGTCCGGGGATCGGGAGAGGCCTATAAAGGCCGCAAATTCAGCAGTCGGGAGGTGCGTGGAGAAGCGTGAGTCCGGGGATCGGCAGAGGCCTGTAAAGGCTGCGAGTTCAGCAGTCGAGTGGTGGGTCACTGAGGCGTGAATCTGGGGATCGGCGAGAGGCCTATAAAGGCCGCGAGTTCAGCAGTCGAGATGTGCGGCGCTGAGGCGTGAGTCCGGGGATCGACGAGAAGCCTATAAAGGCCGTGAGTTCAGCAGTCGGGAGGTTGGTCGCTGAGGCGTGAGTCCGGGGATCGGGAGAGGCCAATAAAGGACGCGAGTTCAGCAGTCGGGAGGTGGTTCGCTGAGACGTGAGTCCGAAGATCGGCAGAGGCCTATAAAGGCCGCAAATTCAGCAGTCGGGACGTGCGTCGCTGAGGCATGAGTCCGGGGATCGGGAGAGGCCTATAATGTCCGCGAGTTCAGCCGTCGGGAGGTGGGTCGCTGAGGCGTGAGTCCGGGGATTGGCAGAGGCCTGTAAAGGCCGCGAGTTCAACAGTCGGGAGGTGGGTCGCTGAGGCGTGAGTCCGGGCATTGGCACAGGCCTATAAAGGCCGCGAGTTCAGCAGTCGGGAGGTGGGTCGCTGAGGCGTGAGTCCGGGGATCGGCGAGAGGCCTATAAAGACCGCGAGTTCAGCAGTCGGGAGGTGCGGCGCTGAAGCGTGAGTCCGGGGATCGGCAGAGGCCTATAAAGGCCGCGAGTTCAGCAGTCGGGAGGTGCGTGGAGAAGCGTGAGTCCGGGGATCGGCAGAGGCCTATAAAGGCCGTGAGTTCAGCAGTCGGGAGGTGGGTCGCTGAGGCGTGAGTCCAGGGATCGGCAGAGGCCTGTAAAGGCCGCGAGTTCAGCAGTCGGGAGGTGGGTCGCTGAGGCGTGAGTCCGGGGTCGGCGAGAAGCCTATAAAGGCCGTGAGTTCAGCAGTAGGGAGGTGCGTGGAGAAGCGTGAGTCCGGGGATCGGCGAGAGGCCTATAAAGGCCGCAAATTCAGCAGTCGGGAGGTGCGTGGAGAAGCGTGAGTCCGGGGATTGGCAGAGGCCTGTAAAGGCTGCGAGTTCAGCAGTCGGGAGGTGCGTTACTGAGGCGTGAGTCCAGGGTTGGTGAGAGGACTATAAAGGCTGCGAATTCAGCAGTCGGGAGGTGGGTCGCTGAGGCGTGAGTCCGGGTATCGGCAGAGGCCTATAAAGGCCGTGAGTTCAGCAGTCGGGAGGTGGGTCGCTGAGGCGTGAGTCCGGGGATCGGCGAGAGGCCTATAAAGGCCGTGAGTTCAGCAGTCGGGAGTTGCGTGGAGAGGCGTGAGTCCGGGGATCGGCGAGAGGCCTATAAAGGCCGCGAGTTCAGCAGTCGGGAGGTGGGTCGCTGAGGCGTGAGTCCGGAGATCGGCAGAGGCCTATAAAGGCCGCGAGTTCAGCAGTCGGGAGGTGGGTCGCTGAGGCGTGAGTCCGGGGTCGGCGAGAAGCCTATAAAGGCCGTGAGTTCAGCAGTTGGGAGGTGCATGGAGAGGCGTGAGTCCGGGGATCGGCGAGAGGCCTATAAAGGCCGCAAATTCAGCAGTCGGGAGGTGCGTGGAGAAGCGTGAATCCGGGGATCGGCAGAGGCCTGTAAAGGCCGCGAGTTCAGCAGTCGGGAGGTGGGTCGCTGAGGCGTGAGTCCGTGGTCGGCGAGAGGCCTATAAAGGCCGCAAATTCAGCATTCGGGAGGTGCGTGGAGAAGCGTGAGTCTGGGGATTGGCAGAGGCCTGTAAAGGCTGCGAGTTCAGCAGTCGGGAGGTGGGTCGCTGAGGCGTGAGTCCGGGGATCGGCGAGAGGCCTATAAAGGCCGCAAATTCAGCAGTCGGGAGGTGCGTGGAGAAGCGTGAATCCGGGGATCGGCAGAGGCCTGTAAAGGCCGCGAGTTCAGCAGTCGGGAGGTGGGTCGCTGAGGCGTGAGTCCGGGGATCGGCAGAGGCCTGTAAAGGCTGCGAGTTCAGCAGTCGGGAGGTGCGGCGCTGAAGCGTGTGTCCGGAGATCGGCAGAGGCCTGTAAAGGCCGCGAGTTCAGCAGTCGGGAGGTGCGTGGAGAGGCGTGAGTCCGGGGATCGGCGAGAGGCCTATAAAGGCCGCGTGTTCAGCAGTCGGGATTTGCAGCGCTGAGGCCTGAGTATGGGGATCGGCGAGATGCCTATAAAGGCCGCGAGTACAGCAGTCGGGAGGTGGGTCGCTGAGGCGTGAGTCCGGGGATCGACGAGAAGACTATAAAGGCCGTGTGTTCAGCAGTCGGGAGGTGGGTCGCTGAGGCGTGAGTCCGGGGATCGACAGAGGCCTATAAAGGCCGCGAGTTCAGCAGTCGGGAGGTGCGTGGAGAGGCGTGAGTCCGTGATCGGCAGAAGCCTGTAAAGGCTGCGAGTTCAGCTGTCGGGAGGTGCGTTACTGAGGCGTGAGTCCAGGGTTGGTGAGACGACTATAAAGGCCGCGAATTCAGCATTCGGGAGGTGGGTCGCTGAGGCGTGAGTCCGGGTATCGGCAGAGGCCTATAAAGGCCGTGAGTTCAGCAGTCGGGAGGTGCGTGGGGAGGCGTGAGTTCGGGGATCGGCAGAGGCCTATAAAGGCCGCGAGTTCAGCAGTCGGGAAGTGCGTGGAGAAGCGTGAGTCCGGGGATCGGCAGAGGCCTATAAAGGCCGCGAGTTCAGCTGTCGGGAGGTGCGTTGCTGAGGCGTGAGTCCAGGGTTGGTGAGAGGACTATAAAGGCCGCGAATTCAGCAGTCGGGAGTTGGGTCGCTGAGGCGTGAGTCCGTAGATCACCAGAGGCCTATAAAGGCCGCGAGTTCAGCAGTCGGGAGGTGCGTGGAGAAGCGTGAGTCTGGGGATCGGCAGAGGCCTGTAAAGGCCGCGGGTTCAGCAGTCGGGAGGTGGGTCGCTGAGGCGTGAGTCCGGGGTCGGCGAGAGGCCTATAAAGGCCGTGAGTTCAGCAGTCGGGAGGTGCGTGGAAAGGCGTGAGTCCGGGGATCGGCGAGAGGCCTATAAAGGCCGCAAATTCAGCAGTCGGGAGGTGCGTGGAGAGGCGTGAGTCCGGGGATCGGCGAGAGGCCTATAAAGGCTGCAAGTTCAGCAGTCGTGAGGTGCGGCGCTGAAGCGTGAGGCCGGGCATCGGCAGAGGCCTATAAAGGCTGCGAGTTCAGCAGTCGGGAGGTGCGTGGAGAAGCGTGAGTCTGGGGATCGGCGAGAGGCCTGTAAAGGCCGCGAGTTCAGCAGTCGGGAGGTGGGTCACTGAGGCGTGAGTCCGGGGTTGGCGAGAGGCCTATAAAGGCCGTGAGTTTAGCAGTCGGGAGGTGCGTGGAGAGGCGTGAGTCCGGGGTCAGCGAGAGGCCTATAAAGTCCGCGAGTTCAGCAGTCAGGAGGTGCGGCGCTGAGGCGTGAGTCCGGGGATCGGCAGAGGCCTGTAAAGGCTGCGAGTTCAGCGGTCGAGAGGTGGGTCGCTGAGGCGTGAGTCCGGGGATCGGCGAGAGGCCTATAAAGGCCGCGAGTTCAGCTGTCGGGAGGTGCGTTGCTGAGGCGTGAGTCCAGGGTTGGTGAGAGGACTATAAAGGCCGCGAATTCAGCAGTCGGGAGTTGGGTCGCTGAGGCGTGAGTCCGTAGATCACCAGAGGCCTATAAAGGCCGCGAGTTCAGCAGTCGGGAGGTGCGTGGAGAAGCGTGAGTCTGGGGATCGGCAGAGGCCTGTAAAGGCCGCGGGTTCAGCAGTCGGGAGGTGGGTCGCTGAGGCGTGAGTCCGGGGTCGGCGAGAGGCCTATAAAGGCCGTGAGTTCAGCAGTCGGGAGGTGCGTGGAAAGGCGTGAGTCCGGGGATCGGCGAGAGGCCTATAAAGGCCGCAAATTCAGCAGTCGGGAGGTGCGTGGAGAGGCGTGAGTCCGGGGATCGGCGAGAGGCCTATAAAGGCCGTGAGTTCAGCAGTCGGGAGGTGCGTGGAGAGGCGTGAGTCCGGGGATCGGCGAGAGGCCTATAAAGGCCGCGAGTTCAGCAGTCGGGAGGTGGGTCGCTGAGGTGTGAGTCCGGAGATCGGCAGAGGCCTATAAAGGCCGCGAGTTCAGCAGTCGGGAGGTGGGTCGCTGAGGCCTGAGTCTGGGGATCAGCGAGAGGCCTATAAAGGCCGCGAGTACAGCAATCGGGAGGTGGGTCGCTGCGGCGTGAGTCCGGGGATCGGCGAGAAGTCTATGAAGGCCGTGAGTTCAGCAGTCGGGAGGTGGGTCGCTGAGGCGTGAGTCCGGGGTCGGCGAGAGGCCTATAAAGGCCGCGGGTTCAGCAGTCGGGAGGTGCGTGGAGAAGCGTGAGTCCGGGGATCGGCAGAGGACTGTAAAGGCTGAGAGTTCAGCAGTCGGGAGGTGCGGCGCTGAAGCGTGAGTCCGGGGATCGGCAGAGGCCTATAAAGGCCGCGAGTTCAGCAGTCGGGAGGTGCGTGGAGAAGCGTGAGTCCGGGGATCGGCAGAGGCCTATAAAGGCTGAGAGTTCAGCAGTCGGGAGGTGCGGCGCTGAAGCGTGAGTCCGGGGATCGGCAGAGGCCTATAAAGGCCGCGAGTTCAGCAGTCGGGAGGTGCGTGGAGAAGCGTGAGTCCGGGGATCGGCAGAGGCCTGTAAAAGCTGCGAGTTCAGCAGTCGGGAGGTGCATGGAGAAGCGTGAGTCTGGGGATCGGCAGAGGCCTGTAAAAGCTGCGAGTTCAGCAGTCGGGAGGTGCGTGGAGAAGCGTGAGTCCGGGGATCGGCAGAGGCTTGTAAAGGCCGCGAGTTCAGCAGTCGGGAGGTGGGTCACTGAGGCGTGAGTCCGGGGTTGGCGAGAGGCCTATAAAGGCCATGAGTTCAGCAGTCGGGAGGTGCGTGGAGAGGCGGGAGTCCGGGGATCGGCGAGAGGCCTATAAAGGCCTCAAATTCAGCAGTCGGGAGGTGCGTGGAGAAGCGTGAGTCCGGGGATCGGCAGAGGCCTGTAAAGGCTGCGAGTTCAGCAGTCGAGAGGTGGGTCGCTGAGGCGTGAGTCCGGAGATCGGCGAGAGGCCTATAAATGCCGTGAGTTCAGCAGTCGGGAGGTGCGTGGAGAGGCGTGAGTCCGGGGATCGGCGAGAGGCCTATAAAGTCCGCGTGTTCAGCAGTCGGGATTTGCAGCGCTGAGGCCTGAGTATGGGGATCGGCGAGAGGCCTATAAAGGCCGTGTGTTCAGCAGTCGGGAGGTGGGTCGCTGAGGCGTGAGTCCGGGGATCGGCGAGAAGACTATAAAGGCCGTGTGTTCAGCAGTCGGGAGGTGGGTCGCTGAGGCGTGAGTCCGGGGATCGAGAGAGGCCTATAAAGGCCGTGAGTTCAGCAGTCGGGAGCTGGGTCGCTGAGGCGTGAGTCCGGGGATCGGCGAGAAGACTATAAAGGCCGTGTGTTCAGCAGTCGGGAGGTGGGTCGCTGAGGCGTGAGTCCGGGGATCGAGAGAGGCCTATAAAGGCCGTGAGTTCAGCAATCGGGAGGTGCGTGGAGAAGCGTGAGTCCGGGGATCGGCAGAGGCCTATAAAGGCTGCGAGTTCAGCAGTCGGGAGGTGCGTTGCTGAGGCGTGAGTCCGGGGTCAGCGAGAGGCCTATAAAGGCCGTGGGTTCAGCAGTCGGGAGGTACGTGGAGAAGCGTGAGTCCGGGGATCGGCAGAGGACTGTAAAGGCTGAGAGTTCAGCAGTCGGGAGGTGCGGCGCTGAAGCGTGAGTCTGGGGATCGGCAGAGGCTTGTAAAGGCCGCGAGTTCAGCAGTCGGGAGGTGGGTCACTGAGGCGTGAGTCCGGGGATCGGCGAGAGGCCTATAAAGGCCGTGAGTTCAGCAGTCGGGAGGTGCGTGGAGAGGCGTGAGTCCGGGGATCGGCGAGAGGCCTATAAAGGCCTCAAATTCAGCAGTCGGGAGGTGCGTGGAGAAGCGTGAGTCCGGGGATCGGCAGAGGCCTGTAAAGGCTGCGAGTTCAGCAGTCGAGAGGTGGGTCGCTGAGGCGTGAGTCCGGGGATCGGCGAGAGGCCTATAAAGGCCGCGGGTTCAGCTGTCGGGAGGTGCGTTGCTGAGGCGTGAGTCCAGGGTTGGTGAGAGGACTATAAAGGCCGCGAATTCAGCAGTCGGGAGGTGGGTCGCTGAGGCGTGAGTCCGGGTATCGACAGAGGCCTGTAAAGGCCGCGAGTTCAGCAGTCGGGAGTTGGGTCGCTGAGGCGTGAGTCCGTAGATCACCAGAGGCCTATAAAGGCCGCGAGTTCAGCAGTCGGGAGGTGCGTGGAGAAGCGTGAGTCTGGGGATCGGCAGAGGCCTGTAAAGGCCGCGGGTTCAGCAGTCGGGAGGTGGGTCGCTGAGGCGTGAGTCCGGGGTCGGCGAGAGGCCTATAAAGGCCGTGAGTTCAGCAGTCGGGAGGTGCGTGGAAAGGCGTGAGTCCGGGGATCGGCGAGAGGCCTATAAAGGCCGCAAATTCAGCAGTCGGGAGGTGCGCGGAGAAGCGTGAGTCCGTTGATCGGCAGAGGCCTGTAAACGCTGCGAGTTCAGCAGTCGAGAGGTGGGTCGCTGAGGCGTGAGTCCGGGGATCGGCGAGAGGCCTATAAAGGCCGTGAGTTCAGCAGTCGGGAGGCGCGTGGAGAGGCGTGAGTCCGGGGATCGGCAGAGGCCTATAAAGGCCGCGAGTACAGCAATCGGGAGGTGGGTCGCTGCGGCGTGAGTCCGGGGATCGGCGAGAAGCCTATAAAGGCCGTGAGTTCAGCAGTCGGGAGGTGGGTCGCTGAGGCGTGAGTCCGGGGATCGGGAGAGGCCTATAAAGGCTGCGAGTTCAGCAGTCGGGAGGTGCGTGGAGAAGCGTGAGTCCGGGGATCGGCAGAGGCCTGTAAAGGCTGCGAGTTCAGCAGTCGGGAGGTGCGTGGAGAAGCGTGAGTCTGGGGATCGGCAGAGGACTGTAAAGGCTGCGAGTTCAGCAGTCGGGAGGTGCGTGGAGAAGCGTGAGTCCGGGGATCGGCAGAGGCTTGTAAAGGCTGCGAGTTCAGCAGTCGGGAGGTGGGTCGCTGAGGCGTGAGTCCGGGGTTGGCGAGAGGCCTATAAAGGCCGTGAGTTCAGCAGTCGGGAGGTGCGAAGAGAGGCGTGAGTCCGGGGATCGGCGAGAGGCCTATAAAGGCCTCAAATTCAGCAGTCGGGAGGTGCGTGGAGAGGCGTGAGTCCGGGGATCGGCGAGAGGCCTATAAAGGCCGCGTGTTCAGCAGTCGGGATTTGCAGCGCTGAGGCCTGAGTATGGGGATCGGCGAGATGCCTATAAAGGCCGCGAGTACAGCAGTCGGGAGGTGGGTCGCTGAGGCGTGAGTCCGAGGATCGACGAGAAGACTATAAAGGCCGTGTGTTCAGCAGTCGGGAGGTGGGTCACTGAGGCGTGAGTCCGGGGATCGACAGAGGCCTATAAAGGCCGCGAGTTCAGCAGTCGGGAGGTGCGTGGAGAGGCGTGAGTCCGGGGATCGGCAGAAGCCTGTAAAGGCTGCGAGTTCAGCTGTCGGGAGGTGCGTTACTGAGGCGTGAGTCCAGGGTTGGTGAGACGACTATAAAGGCCGCGAATTCAGCATTCGGGAGGTGGGTCGCTGAGGCGTGAGTCCGGGTATCGGCAGAGGCCTATAAAGGCCGTGAGTTCAGCAGTCGGGAGGTGCGTGGGGAGGCGTGAGTTCGGGGATCGGCAGAGGCCTATAAAGGCCGCGAGTTCAGCAGTCGGGAAGTGCGTGGAGAAGCGTGAGTCCGGGGATCGGCAGAGGCCTATAAAGGCCGCGAGTTCAGCAGTCTGGAGGTGCGTCGCTGAGGCGTGATTCCGGGGATCGGCAGAGGCCTATAAAGGCTAGGAGTTCAGCAGTTGGGAGGTGCGTCGCTGAGGCGTGAGTCCGGGGATCGGCAGAGGCCTATAAAGGCCGCGAGTTCAGCAGTCGGGAGGTGCGTTGCTGAGGCGTGAATCCGGGGTCGGTGAGAGGCCTATAAAGGCCGCGGTTTCAGCAGTCGGGAGGTGCGTTGCTGAGGCGTGAGTCCAGGGTTGGTGAGACGACTATAAAGGCCGCGAATTCAGCATTCGGGAGGTGGGTCGCTGAGGCGTGAGTCCGGGTATCGGCAGAGGCCTATAAAGGCCGTGAGTTCAGCAGTCGGGAGGTGCGTGGGGAGGCGTGAGTTCGGGGATCGGCAGAGACCTATAAAGGCCGCGAGTTCAGCAGTCGGGAGGTGCGGCGCTGAGGCGTGAGTCCGGGGATCGGCAGAGGCCTATAAAGGCCGCGAGTTCAGCAGTCGGGAAGTGCGTGGAGAAGCGTGAGTCCGGGGATCGGCAGAGGCCTGTAAAGGCTGCGAGTTCAGCAGTCGAGAGGTGGGTCGCTGAGACGTGAGTCCAGGGATCGGCGAGAGGCCTATAAAGTCCGCGAGTTCAGCAGTCGGGAGGTGCGGCGCTGAGGCGTGAGTCCGGGGATCGGCAGAGGCCTATAAAGGCCGCGAGTTCAGCAGTCGGGAGGTGGGTCGCTGAGGCGTGAGTCCGGGGATCGGCGAGAAGCCTATAAAGGACGTGAGTTCAGCAGTCGGGAGGTGGGTCGCTGAGGCGTGAGTCCGGGGATCGGCAGAGGCCTGTAAAGGCTGCGAGTTCAGCGGTCGAGAGGTGGGTCGCTGAGGCGTGAGTCCGGGGATCGGCGAGAGGCCTATAAAGGCCGCGAGTTCAGCTGTCGGGAGGTGCGTTGCTGAGGCGTGAGTCCAGGTTTGGTGAGAGGACTATAAAGGCCGCGAGTTCAGCAGTCGTGAGGTGGGTCGCTGAGGCGTGAGTCCGGGGATCGACAGAGGCCTATAAAGGCCACGAGTTCAGCAGTCGGGAGGTGCGTGGAGAAGCGTGAGTCCGTTGATCGGCAGAGGCCTGTAAACGCTGCGAGTTCAGCAGTCGAGAGGTGGGTCGCTGAGGCGTGAGTCCGGGGATCGGCGAGAGGCCTATAAAGGCCGCGAGTTCAGCAGTCGGGAGGTGCGGCGCTGAGGTGTGAGTCCGGAGATTGGCAGAGGCCTATAAAGGCCGCGAGTTCAGCAGTCGGGATGTGGGTCGCTGAGGCGTGAGTCCGGGGATCGGCGAGAGGCCTATAAAGGCCGCGAGTTCAGCAGTCGGGAGGTGGGTCGCTGAGGCGTGAGTCCGGGGATCGGCGAGAAGCCTATAAAGGCCGTGAGTTCAGCAGTCGGGAGGTGGGTCGCTGAGGCGTGAGTCCGGGGATCGGGAGAGGCCTATAAAGGCTGCGAGTTCAGCAGTCGGGAGGTGCGGCGCTGAAGCGTGAGTCCGGGGATCGGCAGAGGCCTATAAAGGCCGCGAGTTCAGCAGTCGGGAGGTACGTGGAGAAGCATGAGTCCGGGGATCGGCAGAGGCCTGTAAAGGCTGCGAGTTCAGCAGTCGGGAGGTGCGGCGTTGAAGCGTGAGTCCGGGGATCGGCAGAGGCCTGTAAAGGCTGCGAGTTCAGCGGTCGAGAGGTGGATCGCTGAGGCGTGAGTCCGGGGATCGGCGAGAGGCCTGTAAAGGCTGCGAGTCCAGCAGTCGGGAGGTGCGGCGCTGAGGCGTGAGTCCGGGGATCGGCAGAGGCCTGTAAAGGCTGCGAGTTCAGCAGTGGGGAGGTGCGGCGCTGAAGCGTGAGTCCAGGGATCGGCAGAGGCCTATAAAGGCCGCGAGTTCAGCAGTCGGGAGGTGCGTGGAGAAGCGTGAGTCCGGGGATCGGCAGAGGCCTGTAAAGGCCGCGAATTCAGCAGTCGGGAGGTGGGTCACTGAGGCGTGAGTCCGGGGTTGGCGAGAGGCCCATAAAGGCCGTGAGTTCAGCAGTCGGGAGGTGCGTGGAGAGGCATGAGTCCGGGGATCGGCGAGAGGCCTATAAAGGCCGCAAATTCAGCAGTCGGGAGGTGCGTGGAGAAGCGTGAGTCCGGGCATCGGCAGAGGCCTGTAAAGGCCGCGAGTTCAGCAGTCGGGAGGTGCGGCGCTGAGGCGTGAGACCGGGGATCGGCAGAGGCCTATAATGGCCGTGAGTTCTGCAGTCGGGAGGTGGGTCGCTGAGGCATGAGTCCGGGGTCGGCGAGAGGCCTATAAAGGCCGCAAATTCAGCAGTTGGGTGGTGCGTCGCTGAGGCGTGAGTCCGGGGATCGGGAGAGGCCTATAAAGTCCGCGAGTTCAGCAGTCGGGAGGTGCATGGAGAGGCGTGAGTCCGGGGATCGGCGAGAGGCCTATAAAGGCTGCGAGTTCAGCAGTCGGGAGGTGCGGGGCTGAGGCGTGAGTCCGGTGATCGGCGAGAAGCCTATAAAGGCCGTGAGTTCAGCTGTCGGGAGGTGGGTCGCTGAGGCGTGAGTCCGGGTCGGCGAGAGGCCTATAAAGGCCGCAAATTCAGCAGTTGGGAGGTGCGTGGAGATGCGTAAGTCCGGGTATCGGCAGAGGCTTATGAAGGCCGCGAGTTCAGCAGTCGGGAGGTGCGTGGAGAAGCGTGAGTCTGGGGATCGGCAGAGGCCTGTAAAGGCCGCGAGTTCAGCAGTTGGGAGGTGGGTCACTGAGGCGTGAGTCCGGGGTTGGCGAGAGGCTTATAAAGGCCGTGAGTTCAGCAGTCGGGAGGTGCGTGGAGAGGCATGACTCCAGGGATCGGCGAGAGGCCTATAAAGGCCGCAAATTCAGCAGTCGGGAGGTGCGTGGAGAAGCGTGAGTCCGGGGATCGGCAGAGGCCTGTAAAGGCTGCGAGTTGAGCAGTCGAGAGGTGGGTCGCTGAGGCGTGAGTCCGGAGATCGGCAGAGGCCTATAAAGGCCGTGAGTTCAGCAGTCGGGTGGTGCTTGGAGAAGCGTGAGTCCGGGGATCGGCAGAGGCCTATAAAGGCTGCGAGTTCAGCAGTCGAGAGGTGGGTCGCTGAGTCGTGAGTCTGGGGATCGGCGAGAGGCCTATAAATGCTGCAAATTCAGCAGTTGGGAGGTGCGTCGCTGAGGCGTGAGTCCGGGGATCGGGAGAGGCCTATAAAGTCCGCGCATTCAGCAGTCGGGAGGTGCGTGGAGAGGCGTGAGTCCGGGGATCGGCGAGAAGCCTATAAAGGCTGCGACTTCAGCAGTCGGGAGGTGCGGCGCTGAGGCGTGAGTCCGGGGATCGGCGAGATGCCTTTAAAGGCCGTGAGTTCAGCAGTCGGGAGGTGGGTCGCTGAGGCGTGAGTCCGGGGTCGGCGAGAGGCCTATAAAGGCCGAAAATTCAGCAGTTGGGAGGTGCGTCGCTGAGGCGTGAGTGCGGGGATCGGGAGAGGCCTATAAGGCCGCGAGTTCAGCAGTCGGGAGGTGCGTGGACAGGCGTGAGTCCAGGGATTGGCAGAAGCCTAAAAAGGCCACGAGTTCAGCAGTCGGGAGGTGGGTCGCTGAGGCGTGAGTCCAGAGATTGGCAGAGGCCTGTAAAGGCCTCGAGTTCAGCAGGCGGGAGGTGGGTCGCTGAGGCGTGAGTCCGGGGATCGGGAGAGGCCTATAAAGTCCGCGAGTTCAGCAGTCGGGAAGTGCGTGGAGAGGCGTGAGTCCGGGGATCGGCGAGAGGCCTATAAAGGCCGTGAGTTCAGCTGTCGGGTGGTGGGTCGCTGAGGCGTGAGTCCGGGGTCGGCGAGAGGCCTATAAAGGCCGCAAATTCAGCAGTTGGGAGGTGCGTGGAGAGGCGTAAGTCCGGGTATCGGCAGAGGCCTGTAAAGGCCGCGAGTTCAGCAGTTGGGAGGTGGGTCACTGAGGCGTGAGTCCGGGGTTGGCGAGAGGTCTATAAAGGCCGTGAGTTCAGCAATCGGGAGGTGCGTGGAGAAGCGTGAGTCCGGGGATCGGCAGAGGCCTGTAAAGGCTGCGAGTTCAGCAGTCGGAAGGTGCGGCGCTGAAGCGTGAGTCCGGGGATCGGGAGAGGACTATAAAGGCCGCGAGTTCAGCAGTCGGGAGGTGCGTGGAGAAGCGTGAGTTGGGGGATCGGAGGAGGCCTGTAAAGGCTGCGAGTTCAGCAGTCGGGAGGTGCGTGGAGAAGCGTGAGTCTGGGGATCGGCAGAGGCCTGTAAAGGCCGCGAGTTCAGCAGTCGGGAGGTGGGTCACTGAGGCGTGAGTCCGGGGTTGGCGAGAGGCCTATAAAGGCCGTGAGTTCAGCAGTCGGGAGGTGCGTGGAGAGGCGTGAGTCCGGGGATCGGCGAGAGGCCTATAAAGGCCGCAAATTCAGCAGTCGGGAGGTGCGTGGAGAAGCGTGAGTCCGGGCATCGGCAGAGGCCTGTAAAGACTGCGAGTTCAGCAGTCGGGAAGTGTGTTGCTGAGGCGTGAGTCCAGGGTCGGCGAGAGGCCTATAAAGGCCGCGAGTTCAGCAGTCGGGAGGTGGGTCGCTGAGGCGTGAGTCCGGGGTCGGCGAGAGGCCTATAAAGGCCGCGAGTTCAGCAGTCGGGAGGTGGGTCGCTGAGGCGTGAGTCCGGGGATCGGCGAGAGGCCTATAAAGGCCGCGAGTTCAGCAGTCAGGAGGTGCGGCGCTGAGGCGTGAGTCCGGTGATAGGCAGAGGCCTATAAAGGCCGCGAGTTCAGCAGTCGGGAGGTGCATGGAGAAGCGTGAGTCCGGGGATCGGCAGAGGCCTGTAAAGGCTGCGAGTTCAGCAGTCGAGAGGTGGGTCGCTGAGGCGTGAGTCCGGGGATCGGCGAGAGGCCTATTAAGGCAGTGAGTTCAGCAGTCGGGAGGTGGGTCGCTGAGGCGTGAGTCCGGGGATCGACGAGATGCCTATAAAGGCCGTGAGTTCAGCAGTCGGGAGGTGGGTCGCTGAGTCGTGAGTCCGGGGATCGGGAGAGGCCTATAAAGGACGTGAGTTCAGCAGTCGGGAGGTGCATGGAGAAGCGTGAGTCCGGGGATCGGCAGAGGCCTGTAAAGGCTGCGAGTTCAGCAGTTGAGAAGTGGGTCGCTGAGGCGTGAGTCCGGGGATCGGCGAGAGGCCTATTAAGGCCATGAGTTCAGCAGTCGGGAGGTGCATGGAGAGGCGTGAGTCCGGGGATCAGCGAGAGGCCTAAAAAGGCCGCAAATTCAGCAGTCGGGAGGTGCGTTGCTGAGGCGTGAGTCCATGGTTGGTGAGAGGCCTATAAAGGCCACGAGTTCAGCAGTCGGGAGGTGGGTCGCTGAGGCGTGAGTCCGGGGATCGACGAGAGGCCTATAAAGGCCGCGAATTCAGCAGTCGGGTGGTGGGTCGCTGAGGCGTGAGTCCGGGGATCGGCGAGAGGCCTATAAAGGCTGCGAGTTCAGCAGTCGGGAGGTGCGGCGCTGAGGCGTGAGTCCAGTGATCGGCGAGAAGCCTATAAAGGCCGTGAGTTCAGCTGTCGGGAGGTGGGTCGCTGAGGCGTGAGTCCGGGGTCGGCGAGAGGCCTATAAAGGCCGCAAATTCAGCAGTTGGGAGGTGCGTGGAGAGGCGTAAGTCCGGGTATCGGCAGAGGCTTATGAAGGCCGCGAGTTCAGCAGTCGGGAGGTGCGTGGAGAAGCGTGAGTCTGGGGATCGGCAGAGGCCTATAAAGGCCGCAAATTCAGCAGTCGGGAGGTGCGTGGAGAAGCGTGACTCCGGGGATCGGCGAGAGGCCTATAAAGGCCGCAAATTCAGCAGTCGGGAGGTGCGTGGAGAGGCATGACTCCGGGGATCGGCGAGAGGCCTATAAAGGCCGCAAATTCAGCAGTCGGGATGAGCGTGGAGAAGCGTGAGTCCGGGGATCGGCAGAGGCCTATAAAGGCTGCGAGTTCAGCAGTCGAGAGGTGGGTCGCTGAGTCGTGAGTCTGGGGATCGGCGAGAGGCCTATAAATGCTGCAAATTCAGCAGTTGGGAGGTGCGTCACTGAGGCGTGAGTCCGGGGATTGGGAGAGGCCTATAAAGTCCGCGCATTCAGCAGTCGGGAGGTGCGTGGAGAGGCGTGAGTCCGGGGATCGGCGAGAGGCCTATAAAGGCCGTGAGTTCAGCAGTCGGGATTGCAGCGCTGAGGCCTGAGTATGGGGATCGGCGAGAGGCCTATAAAGGCCGCGAGTACAGCAGTCGGGAGGTGGGTCGCTGAGGCGTGAGTCCGGGGATCGGCGAGAAGCCTATAAAGGCCGTGTGTTCAGCAGTCGGGAGGTGGGTCGCTGAGGCGTGAGTCCGGGGATCGAGAGAGGCCTATAAAGGCCGCGAGTTCAGCAGTCGGGAGGTGCGTGGAGAGGCGTGAGTCCGGGGATCGGCAGAAGCCTATAAAGGCCGCGAGTTCAGCAGTCTGGAGGTGGGTCGCTGAGGCGTGAGTTCGGGGATCGGCGAGAGGCCTATAAAGGCCGCAAATTCAGCAGTCGGGAGGTGCGTGGAGAAGCGTGAGTCCGGGGATCGGCAGAGGCCTGTAAAGGCTGCGAGTTCAGCAGTCGAGAGGTGGGTCGCTGAGGCGTGAGTCCGGGGATCGGCGAGAGGCCAAAAAATGCCGCGAGTTCAGCAGTCGGGAGGTGGGTCGCTGAGGCGTGAGTCCGGAGATAGGCAGAGGCCTATAAAGGCCGCGAGTTCAGCAGTCGAGAAGTGGTTCGCTGAGGCGTGAGTCCGGGGATCGACGAGAAGCCTATAAAGGCCGTGAGTTCAGCAGTCGGGAGGTGGGTCGCTGAGGCGTGAGTCCGGGGATCTACGAGAAGCCTATAAAGGCCGTGAGGTCAGCAGTCTGGAGGTGGGTCGCTGAGGCGTGAGTCCGGGGATCGGGAGAGGCCTATAAAGGCCGCAAATTCAGCAGTCGGGAGGTGCGTGGAGAAGCGTGAGTCCGGGGATCGGCAGAGGCCTGTAAAGGCTGCGAGTTCAGCAGTCGAGTGGTGGGTCACTGAGGCGTGAATCTGGGGATCGGCGAGAGGCCTATAAAGGCCGCGAGTTCAGCAGTCGAGATGTGCGGCGCTGAGGCGTGAGTCCGGGGATCGACGAGAAGCCTATAAAGGCCGTGAGTTCAGCAGTCGGGAGGTTGGTCGCTGAGGCGTGAGTCCGGGGATCGGGAGAGGCCAATAAAGGACGCGAGTTCAGCAGTCGGGAGGTGGTTCGCTGAGACGTGAGTCCGAAGATCGGCAGAGGCCTATAAAGGCCGCAAATTCAGCAGTCGGGACGTGCGTCGCTGAGGCATGAGTCCGGGGATCGGGAGAGGCCTATAATGTCCGCGAGTTCAGCCGTCGGGAGGTGGGTCGCTGAGGCGTGAGTCCGGGGATTGGCAGAGGCCTGTAAAGGCCGCGAGTTCAACAGTCGGGAGGTGGGTCGCTGAGGCGTGAGTCCGGGCATTGGCACAGGCCTATAAAGGCCGCGAGTTCAGCAGTCGGGAGGTGGGTCGCTGAGGCGTGAGTCCGGGGATCGGCGAGAGGCCTATAAAGACCGCGAGTTCAGCAGTCGGGAGGTGCGGCGCTGAAGCGTGAGTCCGGGGATCGGCAGAGGCCTATAAAGGCCGCGAGTTCAGCAGTCGGGAGGTGCGTGGAGAAGCGTGAGTCCGGGGATCGGCAGAGGCCTATAAAGGCCGTGAGTTCAGCAGTCGGGAGGTGGGTCGCTGAGGCGTGAGTCCAGGGATCGGCAGAGGCCTGTAAAGGCCGCGAGTTCAGCAGTCGGGAGGTGGGTCGCTGAGGCGTGAGTCCGGGGTCGGCGAGAAGCCTATAAAGGCCGTGAGTTCAGCAGTAGGGAGGTGCGTGGAGAAGCGTGAGTCCGGGGATCGGCGAGAGGCCTATAAAGGCCGCAAATTCAGCAGTCGGGAGGTGCGTGGAGAAGCGTGAGTCCGGGGATTGGCAGAGGCCTGTAAAGGCTGCGAGTTCAGCAGTCGGGAGGTGCGTTACTGAGGCGTGAGTCCAGGGTTGGTGAGAGGACTATAAAGGCTGCGAATTCAGCAGTCGGGAGGTGGGTCGCTGAGGCGTGAGTCCGGGTATCGGCAGAGGCCTATAAAGGCCGTGAGTTCAGCAGTCGGGAGGTGGGTCGCTGAGGCGTGAGTCCGGGGATCGGCGAGAGGCCTATAAAGGCCGTGAGTTCAGCAGTCGGGAGTTGCGTGGAGAGGCGTGAGTCCGGGGATCGGCGAGAGGCCTATAAAGGCCGCGAGTTCAGCAGTCGGGAGGTGGGTCGCTGAGGCGTGAGTCCGGAGATCGGCAGAGGCCTATAAAGGCCGCGAGTTCAGCAGTCGGGAGGTGGGTCGCTGAGGCGTGAGTCCGGGGTCGGCGAGAAGCCTATAAAGGCCGTGAGTTCAGCAGTTGGGAGGTGCATGGAGAGGCGTGAGTCCGGGGATCGGCGAGAGGCCTATAAAGGCCGCAAATTCAGCAGTCGGGAGGTGCGTGGAGAAGCGTGAATCCGGGGATCGGCAGAGGCCTGTAAAGGCCGCGAGTTCAGCAGTCGGGAGGTGGGTCGCTGAGGCGTGAGTCCGTGGTCGGCGAGAGGCCTATAAAGGCCGCAAATTCAGCATTCGGGAGGTGCGTGGAGAAGCGTGAGTCTGGGGATTGGCAGAGGCCTGTAAAGGCTGCGAGTTCAGCAGTCGGGAGGTGGGTCGCTGAGGCGTGAGTCCGGGGATCGGCGAGAGGCCTATAAAGGCCGCAAATTCAGCAGTCGGGAGGTGCGTGGAGAAGCGTGAATCCGGGGATCGGCAGAGGCCTGTAAAGGCCGCGAGTTCAGCAGTCGGGAGGTGGGTCGCTGAGGCGTGAGTCCGGGGATCGGCAGAGGCCTGTAAAGGCTGCGAGTTCAGCAGTCGGGAGGTGCGGCGCTGAAGCGTGTGTCCGGAGATCGGCAGAGGCCTGTAAAGGCCGCGAGTTCAGCAGTCGGGAGGTGCGTGGAGAGGCGTGAGTCCGGGGATCGGCGAGAGGCCTATAAAGGCCGCGTGTTCAGCAGTCGGGATTTGCAGCGCTGAGGCCTGAGTATGGGGATCGGCGAGATGCCTATAAAGGCCGCGAGTACAGCAGTCGGGAGGTGGGTCGCTGAGGCGTGAGTCCGGGGATCGACGAGAAGACTATAAAGGCCGTGTGTTCAGCAGTCGGGAGGTGGGTCGCTGAGGCGTGAGTCCGGGGATCGACAGAGGCCTATAAAGGCCGCGAGTTCAGCAGTCGGGAGGTGCGTGGAGAGGCGTGAGTCCGTGATCGGCAGAAGCCTGTAAAGGCTGCGAGTTCAGCTGTCGGGAGGTGCGTTACTGAGGCGTGAGTCCAGGGTTGGTGAGACGACTATAAAGGCCGCGAATTCAGCATTCGGGAGGTGGGTCGCTGAGGCGTGAGTCCGGGTATCGGCAGAGGCCTATAAAGGCCGTGAGTTCAGCAGTCGGGAGGTGCGTGGGGAGGCGTGAGTTCGGGGATCGGCAGAGGCCTATAAAGGCCGTGAGTTCAGCAGTCGGGAGGTGCGTGGGGAGGCGTGAGTTCGGGGATTGGCAGAGACCTATAAAGGCCGCGAGTTCAGCAGTCGGGAGGTGCGGCGCTGAGGCGTGAGTCCGGGGATCGGCAGAGGCCTATAAAGGCCGCGAGTTCAGCAGTCGGGAAGTGCGTGGAGAAGCGTGAGTCCGGGGATCGGCAGAGGCCTGTAAAGGCTGCGAGTTCAGCAGTCGAGAGGTGGGTCGCTGAGACGTGAGTCCAGGGATCGGCGAGAGGCCTATAAAGTCCGCGAGTTCAGCAGTCGGGAGGTGCGGCGCTGAGGCGTGAGTCCGGGGATCAGCAGAGGCCTATAAAGGCCGCGAGTTCAGCAGTCGGGAGGTGGGTCGCTGAGGCGTGAGTCCGGGGATCGGCGAGAAGCCTATAAAGGACGTGAGTTCAGCAGTCGGGAGGTGGGTCGCTGAGGCGTGAGTCCGGGGATCGGCAGAGGCCTGTAAAGGCTGCGAGTTCAGCGGTCGAGAGGTGGGTCGCTGAGGCGTGAGTCCGGGGATCGGCGAGAGGCCTATAAAGGCCGCGAGTTCAGCTGTCGGGAGGTGCGTTGCTGAGGCGTGAGTCCAGGTTTGGTGAGAGGACTATAAAGGCCGCGAGTTCAGCAGTCGTGAGGTGGGTCACTGAGGCGTGAGTCCGGGGATCGACAGAGGCCTATAAAGGCCACGAGTTCAGCAGTCGGGAGGTGCGTGGAGAAGCGTGAGTCCGTTGATCGGCAGAGGCCTGTAAACGCTGCGAGTTCAGCAGTCGAGAGGTGGGTCGCTGAGGCGTGAGTCCGGGGATCGGCGAGAGGCCTATAAAGGCCGCGAGTTCAGCAGTCGGGAGGTGCGGCGCTGAGGTGTGAGTCCGGAGATTGGCAGAGGCCTATAAAGGCCGCGAGTTCAGCAGTCGGGATGTGGGTCGCTGAGGCGTGAGTCCGGGGATCGGCGAGAGGCCTATAAAGGCCGCGAGTTCAGCAGTCGGGAGGTGGGTCGCTGAGGCGTGAGTCCGGGGATCGGCGAGAAGCCTATAAAGGCCGTGAGTTCAGCAGTCGGGTGGTGGGTCGCTGAGGCGTGAGTCCGGGGATCGGGAGAGGCCTATAAAGGCTGCGAGTTCAGCAGTCGGGAGGTGCGGCGCTGAAGCGTGAGTCCGGGGATCGGCAGAGGCCTATAAAGGCCGCGAGTTCAGCAGTCGGCAGGTACGTGGAGAAGCGTGAGTCCGGGGATCGGCAGAGGCCTGTAAAGGCTGCGAGTTCAGCAGTCGGGAGGTGCGGCGTTGAAGCGTGAGTCCGGGGATCGGCAGAGGCCTGTAAAGGCTGCGAGTTCAGCGGTCGAGAGGTGGATCGCTGAGGCGTGAGTCCGGGGATCGGCGAGAGGCCTGTAAAGGCTGCGAGTCCAGCAGTCGGGAGGTGCGGCGCTGAGGCGTGAGTCCGGGGATCGGCAGAGGCCTGTAAAGGCTGCGAGTTCAGCAGTGGGGAGGTGCGGCGCTGAAGCGTGAGTCCAGGGATCGGCAGAGGCCTATAAAGGCCGCGAGTTCAGCAGTCGGGAGGTGCGTGGAGAAGCGTGAGTCCGGGGATCGGCAGAGGCCTGTAAAGGCCGCGAATTCAGCAGTCGGGAGGTGGGTCACTGAGGCGTGAGTCCAGGGTTGGCGAGAGGCCTATAAAGGCCGTGAGTTCAGCAGTCGGGAGGTGCGTGGAGAGGCATGAGTCCGGGGATCGGCGAGAGGCCTATAAAGGCCGCAAATTCAGCAGTCGGGAGGTGCGTGGAGAAGCGTGAGTCCGGGCATCGGCAGAGGCCTGTAAAGGCCGCGAGTTCAGCAGTCGGGAGGTGCGGCGCTGAGGCGTGAGACCGGGGATCGGCAGAGGCCTATAAAGGCCGTGAGTTCTGCAGTCGGGAGGTGGGTCGCTGAGGCATGAGTCCGGGGTCGGCGAGAGGCCTATAAAGGCCGCAAATTCAGCAGTTGGGTGGTGCGTCGCTGAGGCGTGAGTCCGGGGATCGGGAGAGGCCTATAAAGTCCGCGAGTTCAGCAGTCGGGAGGTGCATGGAGAGGCGTGAGTCCGGGGATCGGCGAGAGGCCTATAAAGGCTGCGAGTTCAGCAGTCGGGAGGTGCGGGGCTGAGGCGTGAGTCCGGTGATCGGCGAGAAGCCTATAAAGGCCGTGAGTTCAGCTGTCGGGAGGTGGGTCGCTGAGGCGTGAGTCCGGGTCGGCGAGAGGCCTATAAAGGCCGCAAATTCAGCAGTTGGGAGGTGCGTGGAGATGCGTAAGTCCGGGTATCGGCAGAGGCTTATGAAGGCCGCGAGTCCAGCAGTCGGGAGGTGCATGGAGAAGCGTGAGTCTGGGGATCGGCAGAGGCCTGTAAAGGCCGCGAGTTCAGCAGTTGGGAGGTGGGTCACTGAGGCGTGAGTCCGGGGTTGGCGAGAGGCTTATAAAGGCCGTGAGTTCAGCAGTCGGGAGGTGCGTGGAGAGGCATGACTCCAGGGATCGGCGAGAGGCCTATAAACGCCGCAAATTCAGCAGTCGGGAGGTGCGTGGAGAAGCGTGAGTCCGGGGATCGGCAGAGGCCTGTAAAGGCTGCGAGTTGAGCAGTCGAGAGGTGGGTCGCTGAGGCGTGAGTCCAGAGATCGGCAGAGGCCTATAAAGGCCGTGAGTTCAGCAGTCGGGTGGTGCTTGGAGAAGCGTGAGTCCGGGGATCGGCAGAGGCCTATAAAGGCTGCGAGTTCAGCAGTCGAGAGGTGGGTCGCTGAGTCGTGAGTCTGGGGATCGGCGAGAGGCCTATAAATGCTGCAAATTCAGCAGTTGGGAGGTGCGTCGCTGAGGCGTGAGTCCGGGGATCGGGAGAGGCCTATAAAGTCCGCGCATTCAGCAGTCGGGAGGTGCGTGGAGAGGCGTGAGTCCGGGGATCGGCGAGAAGCCTATAAAGGCTGCGACTTCAGCAGTCGGGAGGTGCGGCGCTGAGGCGTGAGTCCGGGGATCGGCGAGATGCCTTTAAAGGCCGTGAGTTCAGCAGTCGGGAGGTGGGTCGCTGAGGCGTGAGTCCGGAGTCGGCGAGAGGCCTATAAAGGCCGCAAATTCAGCAGTTGGTAGGTGCGTCGCTGAGGCGTGAGTGCGGGGATCGGGAGAGGCCTATAAGGCCGCGAGTTCAGCAGTCGGGAGGTGCGTGGACAGGCGTGAGTCCAGGGATTGGCAGAAGCCTATCAAGGCCGCGAGTTCAGCAGTCGGGAGGTGGGTCGCTGAGGCGTGAGTCCAGAGATTGGCAGAGGCCTGTAAAGGCCGCGAGTTCAGCAGGCGGGAGGTGGGTCGCTGAGGCGTGAGTCCGGGGATCGGGAGAGGCCTATAAAGTCCGCGAGTTCAGCAGTCGGGAAGTGCGTGGAGAGGCGTGAGTCCGGGGATCGGCGAGAGGCCTATAAAGGCCGTGAGTTCAGCTGTCGGGTGGTGGGTCGCTGAGGCGTGAGTCCAGGGTCGGCGAGAGGCCTATAAAGGCCGCAAATTCAGCAGTTGGGAGGTGCGTGGAGAGGCGTAAGTCCGGGTATCGGCAGAGGCCTGTAAAGGCCGCGAGTTCAGCAGTTGGGAGGTGGGTCACTGAGGCGTGAGTCCGGGGTTGGCGAGAGGTCTATAAAGGCCGTGAGTTCAGCAATCGGGAGGTGCGTGGAGAAGCGTGAGTCCGGGGATCGGCAGAGGCCTGTAAAGGCTGCGAGTTCAGCAGTCGGAAGGTGCGTCGCTGAAGCGTGAGTCCGGGGATCGGGAGAGGACTATAAAGGCCGCGAGTTCAGCAGTCGGGAGGTGCGTGGAGAAGCGTGAGTCCGGGGATCGGAGGAGGCCTGTAAAGGCTGCGAGTTCAGCAGTCGGGAGGTGCGTGGAGAAGCGTGAGTCTGGGGATCGGCAGAGGCCTGTAAAGGCCGCGAGTTCAGCAGTCGGGAGGTGGGTCACTGAGGCGTGAGTCCGGGGTTGGCGAGAGGCCTATAAAGGCCGTGAGTTCAGCAGTCGGGAGGTGCGTGGAGAGGCGTGAGTCCGGGGATCGGCGAGAGGCCTATAAAGGCCGCAAATTCAGCAGTCGGGAGGTGCGTGGAGAAGCGTGAGTCCGGGCATCGGCAGAGGCCTGTAAAGACTGCGAGTTCAGCAGTCGGGAAGTGTGTTGCTGAGGCGTGAGTCCAGGGTCGGCGAGAGGCCTATAAAGGCCGCGAGTTCAGCAGTCGGGAGGTGGGTCGCTGAGGCGTGAGTCCGGGGTCGGCGAGAGGCCTATAAAGGCCGCGAGTTCAGCAGTCGGGAGGTGGGTCGCTGAGGCGTGAGTCCGGGGATCGGCGAGAGGCCTATAAAGGCCGCGAGTTCAGCAGTCAGGAGGTGCGGCGCTGAGGCGTGAGTCCGGTGATAGGCAGAGGCCTATAAAGGCCGCGAGTTCAGCAGTCGGGAGGTGCATGGAGAAGCGTGAGTCCGGGGATCGGCAGAGGCCTGTAAAGGCTGCGAGTTCAGCAGTCGAGAGGTGGGTCGCTGAGGCGTGAGTCCGGGGATCGGCGAGAGGCCTATTAAGGCAGTGAGTTCAGCAGTCGGGAGGTGGGTCGCTGAGGCGTGAGTCCGGGGATCGACGAGATGCCTATAAAGGCCGTGAGTTCAGCAGTCGGGAGGTGGGTCGCTGAGTCGTGAGTCCGGGGATCGGGAGAGGCCTATAAAGGACGCGAGTTCAGCAGTCGGGAGGTGCATGGAGAAGCGTGAGTCCGGGGATCGGCAGAGGCCTGTAAAGGCTGCGAGTTCAGCAGTTGAGAAGTGGGTCGCTGAGGCGTGAGTCCGGGGATCGGCGAGAGGCCTATTAAGGCCATGAGTTCAGCAGTCGGGAGGTGCATGGAGAGGCGTGAGTCCGGGGATCAGCGAGAGGCCTAAAAAGGCCGCAAATTCAGCAGTCGGGAGGTGCGTTGCTGAGGCGTGAGTCCATGGTTGGTGAGAGGCCTATAAAGGCCACGAGTTCAGCAGTCGGGAGGTGGGTCGCTGAGGCGTGAGTCCGGGGATCGACGAGAGGCCTATAAAGGCCGCGAATTCAGCAGTCGGGTGGTGGGTCGCTGAGGCGTGAGTCCGGGGATCGGCGAGAGGCCTATAAAGGCTGCGAGTTCAGCAGTCGGGAGGTGCGGCGCTGAGGCGTGAGTCCAGTGATCGGCGAGAAGCCTATAAAGGCCGTGAGTTCAGCTGTCGGGAGGTGGGTCGCTGAGGCGTGAGTCCGGGGTCGGCGAGAGGCCTATAAAGGCCGCAAATTCAGCAGTTGGGAGGTGCGTGGAGAGGCGTAAGTCCAGGTATCGGCAGAGGCTTATGAAGGCCGCGAGTTCAGCAGTCGGGAGGTGCGTGGAGAAGCGTGAGTCTGGGGATCGGCAGAGGCCTATAAAGGCCGCAAATTCAGCAGTCGGGAGGTGCGTGGAGAAGCGTGACTCCGGGGATCGGCGAGAGGCCTATAAAGGCCGCAAATTCAGCAGTCGGGAGGTGCGTGGAGAGGCATGACTCCGGGGATCGGCGAGAGGCCTATAAAGGCCACAAATTCAGCAGTCGGGATGAGCGTGGAGAAGCGTGAGTCCGGGGATCGGCAGAGGCCTATAAAGGCTGCGAGTTCAGCAGTCGAGAGGTGGGTCGCTGAGTCGTGAGTCTGGGGATCGGCGAGAGGCCTATAAATGCTGCAAATTCAGCAGTTGGGAGGTGCGTCACTGAGGCGTGAGTCCGGGGATCGGGAGAGGCCTATAAAGTCCGCGCATTCAGCAGTCGGGAGGTGCATGGAGAGGCGTGAGTCCGGGGATCGGCGAGAGGCCTATAAAGGCTGCGAGTTCAGCAGTCGGGAGGTGCGGCGCTGAGGCGTGAGTCCGGTGATCGGCGAGAGGCCTATAAAGGCCGTGAGTTCAGCAGTCGGGATTGCAGCGCTGAGGCCTGAGTATGGGGATCGGCGAGAGGCCTATAAAGGCCGCGAGTACAGCAGTCGGGAGGTGGGTCGCTGAGGCGTGAGTCCGGGGATCGGCGAGAAGCCTATAAAGGCCGTGTGTTCAGCAGTCGGGAGGTGGGTCGCTGAGGCGTGAGTCCGGGGATCGAGAGAGGCCTATAAAGGCCGCGAGTTCAGCAGTCGGGAGGTGCGTGGAGAGGCGTGAGTCCGGGGATCGGCAGAAGCCTATAAAGGCCGCGAGTTCAGCAGTCTGGAGGTGGGTCGCTGAGGCGTGAGTTCGGGGATCGGCGAGAGGCCTATAAAGGCCGCAAATTCAGCAGTCGGGAGGTGCGTGGAGAAGCGTGAGTCCGGGGATCGGCAGAGGCCTGTAAAGGCTGCGAGTTCAGCAGTCGAGAGGTGGGTCGCTGAGGCGTGAGTCCGGGGATCGGCGAGAGGCCAAAAAATGCCGCGAGTTCAGCAGTCGGGAGGTGGGTCGCTGAGGCGTGAGTCCGGAGATAGGCAGAGGCCTATAAAGGCCGCGAGTTCAGCAGTCGAGAAGTGGGTCGCTGAGGCGTGAGTCCGGGGATCGACGAGAAGCCTATAAAGGCCGTGAGTTCAGCAGTCGGGAGGTGGGTCGCTGAGGCGTGAGTCCGGGGATCTACGAGAAGCCTATAAAGGCCGTGAGGTCAGCAGTCTGGAGGTGGGTCGCTGAGGCGTGAGTCCGGGGATCGGGAGAGGCCTATAAAGGCCGCAAATTCAGCAGTCGGGAGGTGCGTGGAGAAGCGTGAGTCCGGGGATCGGCAGAGGCCTGTAAAGGCTGCGAGTTCAGCAGTCGAGTGGTGGGTCACTGAGGCGTGAATCTGGGGATCGGCGAGAGGCCTATAAAGGCCGCGAGTTCAGCAGTCGAGATGTGCGGCGCTGAGGCGTGAGTCCGGGGATCGACGAGAAGCCTATAAAGGCCGTGAGTTCAGCAGTCGGGAGGTTGGTCGCTGAGGCGTGAGTCCGGGGATCGGGAGAGACCAATAAAGGACGCGAGTTCAGCAGTCGGGAGGTGGTTCGCTGAGACGTGAGTCCGAAGATCGGCAGAGGCCTATAAAGGCCGCAAATTCAGCAGTCGGGACGTGCGTCGCTGAGGCATGAGTCCGGGGATCGGGAGAGGCCTATAAAGTCCGCGAGTTCAGCCGTCGGGAGGTGGGTCGCTGAGGCGTGAGTCCGGGGATTGGCAGAGGCCTGTAAAGGCCGCGAGTTCAACAGTCGGGAGGTGGGTCGCTGAGGCGTGAGTCCGGGCATTGGCACAGGCCTATAAAGGCCGCGAGTTCAGCAGTCGGGAGGTGGGTCGCTGAGGCGTGAGTCCGGGGATCGGCGAGAGGCCTATAAAGACCGCGAGTTCAGCAGTCGGGAGGTGCGGCGCTGAAGCGTGAGTCCGGGGATCGGCAGAGGCCTATAAAGGCCGCGAGTTCAGCAGTCGGGAGGTGCGTGGAGAAGCGTGAGTCCGGGGATCGGCAGAGGCCTATAAAGGCCGTGAGTTCAGCAGTCGGGAGGTGGGTCGCTGAGGCGTGAGTCCAGGGATCGGCAGAGGCCTGTAAAGGCCGCGAGTTCAGCAGTCGGGAGGTGGGTCGCTGAGGCGTGAGTCCGGGGTCGGCGAGAAGCCTATAAAGGCCGTGAGTTCAGCAGTCGGGAGGTGCGTGGAGAAGCGTGAGTCCGGGGATCGGCGAGAGGCCTATAAAGGCCGCAAATTCAGCAGTCGGGAGGTGCGTGGAGAAGCGTGAGTCCGGGGATTGGCAGAGGCCTGTAAAGGCTGCGAGTTCAGCAGTCGGGAGGTGCGTTACTGAGGCGTGAGTCCAGGGTTGGTGAGAGGACTATAAAGGCTGCGAATTCAGCAGTCGGGAGGTGGGTCGCTGAGGCGTGAGTCCGGGTATCGGCAGAGGCCTATAAAGGCCGTGAGTTCAGCAGTCGGGAGGTGGGTCGCTGAGGCGTGAGTCCGGGGATCGGCGAGAGGCCTATAAAGGCCGTGAGTTCAGCAGTCGGGAGTTGCGTGGAGAGGCGTGAGTCCGGGGATCGGCGAGAGGCCTATAAAGGCCGCGAGTTCAGCAGTCGGGAGGTGGGTCGCTGAGGCGTGAGTCCGGAGATCGGCAGAGGCCTATAAAGGCCGCGAGTTCAGCAGTCGGGAGGTGGGTCGCTGAGGCGTGAGTCCGGGGATCGGCGAGAGGCCTATAAAGGCCGCGAGTTCAGCAGTCGGGAGGTGGGTCGCTGAGGCGTGAGTCCGGGGATTGGCAGAGGCCTGTAAAGGCCGCGAGTTCAACAGTCGGGAGGTGGGTCGCTGAGGCGTGAGTCCGGGCATTGGCACAGGCCTATAAAGGCCGCGAGTTCAGCAGTCGGGAGGTGGGTCGCTGAGGCGTGAGTCCGGGGATCGGCGAGAGGCCTATAAAGACCGCGAGTTCAGCAGTCGGGAGGTGCGGCGCTGAAGCGTGAGTCCGGGGATCGGCAGAGGCCTATAAAGGCCGCGAGTTCAGCAGTCGGGAGGTGCGTGGAGAAGCGTGAGTCCGGGGATCGGCAGAGGCCTTTAAAGGCCGTGAGTTCAGCAGTCGGGAGGTGGGTCGCTGAGGCGTGAGTCCAGGGATCGGCAGAGGCCTGTAAAGGCCGCGAGTTCAGCAGTCGGGAGGTGGGTCGCTGAGGCGTGAGTCCGGGGTCGGCGAGAAGCCTATAAAGGCCGTGAGTTCAGCAGTAGGGAGGTGCGTGGAGAAGCGTGAGTCCGGGGATCGGCGAGAGGCCTATAAAGGCCGCAAATTCAGCAGTCGGGAGGTGCGTGGAGAAGCGTGAGTCCGGGGATTGGCAGAGGCCTGTAAAGGCTGCGAGTTCAGCAGTCGGGAGGTGCGTTACTGAGGCGTGAGTCCAGGGTTGGTGAGAGGACTATAAAGGCTGCGAATTCAGCAGTCGGGAGGTGGGTCGCTGAGGCGTGAGTCCGGGTATCGGCAGAGGCCTATAAAGGCCGTGAGTTCAGCAGTCGGGAGGTGGGTCGCTGAGGCGTGAGTCCGGGGATCGGCGAGAGGCCTATAAAGGCCGTGAGTTCAGCAGTCGGGAGTTGCGTGGAGAGGCGTGAGTCCGGGGATCGGCGAGAGGCCTATAAAGGCCGCGAGTTCAGCAGTCGGGAGGTGGGTCGCTGAGGCGTGAGTCCGGGGATCGGCGAGTGGCCTATAAAGGCCACGAGTTCAGCAGTCGGGAGGTGCGGCGCTGAAGCGTGAGTCCGGAGATCGGCAGAGGCCTGTAAAGGCCGCGAGTTCAGCAGTCGGGAGGTGCGTGGAGAGGCGTGAGTCCGGGGATCGGCGAGAGGCCTATAAAGGCCACAAATTCAGCAGTCGGGAGGTGCGTGGAGAAGCGTGAGTCCGGGGATCGGCAGAGGCCTGTAAAGGCTGCGAGTTGAGCAGTCGAGAGGTGGGTCGCTGAGGCGTGAGTCCGGAGATCGGCAGAGGCCTATAAAGGCCGTGAGTTCAGCAGTCGGGTGGTGCTTGGAGAAGCGTGAGTCCGGGGATCGGCAGAGGCCTATAAAGGCTGCGAGTTCAGCAGTCGAGAGGTGGGTCGCTGAGTCGTGAGTCTGGGGATCGGCGAGAGGCCTATAAATGCTGCAAATTCAGCAGTTGGGAGGTGCGTCGCTGAGGCGTGAGTCCGGGGATCGGGAGAGGCCTATAAAGTCCGCGCATTCAGCAGTCGGGAGGTGCGTGGAGAGGCGTGAGTCCGGGGATCGGCGAGAAGCCTATAAAGGCTGCGACTTCAGCAGTCGGGAGGTGCGGCGCTGAGGCGTGAGTCCGGGGATCGGCGAGATGCCTTTAAAGGCCGTGAGTTCAGCAGTCGGGAGGTGGGTCGCTGAGGCGTGAGTCCGGAGTCGGCGAGAGGCCTATAAAGGCCGCAAATTCAGCAGTTGGTAGGTGCGTCGCTGAGGCGTGAGTGCGGGGATCGGGAGAGGCCTATAAGGCCGCGAGTTCAGCAGTCGGGAGGTGCGTGGACAGGCGTGAGTCCAGGGATTGGCAGAAGCCTATCAAGGCCGCGAGTTCAGCAGTCGGGAGGTGGGTCGCTGAGGCGTGAGTCCAGAGATTGGCAGAGGCCTGTAAAGGCCGCGAGTTCAGCAGGCGGGAGGTGGGTCGCTGAGGCGTGAGTCCGGGGATCGGGAGAGGCCTATAAAGTCCGCGAGTTCAGCAGTCGGGAAGTGCGTGGAGAGGCGTGAGTCCGGGGATCGGCGAGAGGCCTATAAAGGCCGTGAGTTCAGCTGTCGGGTGGTGGGTCGCTGAGGCGTGAGTCCAGGGTCGGCGAGAGGCCTATAAAGGCCGCAAATTCAGCAGTTGGGAGGTGCGTGGAGAGGCGTAAGTCCGGGTATCGGCAGAGGCCTGTAAAGGCCGCGAGTTCAGCAGTTGGGAGGTGGGTCACTGAGGCGTGAGTCCGGGGTTGGCGAGAGGTCTATAAAGGCCGTGAGTTCAGCAATCGGGAGGTGCGTGGAGAAGCGTGAGTCCGGGGATCGGCAGAGGCCTGTAAAGGCTGCGAGTTCAGCAGTCGGAAGGTGCGTCGCTGAAGCGTGAGTCCGGGGATCGGGAGAGGACTATAAAGGCCGCGAGTTCAGCAGTCGGGAGGTGCGTGGAGAAGCGTGAGTCCGGGGATCGGAGGAGGCCTGTAAAGGCTGCGAGTTCAGCAGTCGGGAGGTGCGTGGAGAAGCGTGAGTCTGGGGATCGGCAGAGGCCTGTAAAGGCCGCGAGTTCAGCAGTCGGGAGGTGGGTCACTGAGGCGTGAGTCCGGGGTTGGCGAGAGGCCTATAAAGGCCGTGAGTTCAGCAGTCGGGAGGTGCGTGGAGAGGCGTGAGTCCGGGGATCGGCGAGAGGCCTATAAAGGCCGCAAATTCAGCAGTCGGGAGGTGCGTGGAGAAGCGTGAGTCCGGGCATCGGCAGAGGCCTGTAAAGACTGCGAGTTCAGCAGTCGGGAAGTGTGTTGCTGAGGCGTGAGTCCAGGGTCGGCGAGAGGCCTATAAAGGCCGCGAGTTCAGCAGTCGGGAGGTGGGTCGCTGAGGCGTGAGTCCGGGGTCGGCGAGAGGCCTATAAAGGCCGCGAGTTCAGCAGTCGGGAGGTGGGTCGCTGAGGCGTGAGTCCGGGGATCGGCGAGAGGCCTATAAAGGCCGCGAGTTCAGCAGTCAGGAGGTGCGGCGCTGAGGCGTGAGTCCGGTGATAGGCAGAGGCCTATAAAGGCCGCGAGTTCAGCAGTCGGGAGGTGCATGGAGAAGCGTGAGTCCGGGGATCGGCAGAGGCCTGTAAAGGCTGCGAGTTCAGCAGTCGAGAGGTGGGTCGCTGAGGCGTGAGTCCGGGGATCGGCGAGAGGCCTATTAAGGCAGTGAGTTCAGCAGTCGGGAGGTGGGTCGCTGAGGCGTGAGTCCGGGGATCGACGAGATGCCTATAAAGGCCGTGAGTTCAGCAGTCGGGAGGTGGGTCGCTGAGTCGTGAGTCCGGGGATCGGGAGAGGCCTATAAAGGACGCGAGTTCAGCAGTCGGGAGGTGCATGGAGAAGCGTGAGTCCGGGGATCGGCAGAGGCCTGTAAAGGCTGCGAGTTCAGCAGTTGAGAAGTGGGTCGCTGAGGCGTGAGTCCGGGGATCGGCGAGAGGCCTATTAAGGCCATGAGTTCAGCAGTCGGGAGGTGCATGGAGAGGCGTGAGTCCGGGGATCAGCGAGAGGCCTAAAAAGGCCGCAAATTCAGCAGTCGGGAGGTGCGTTGCTGAGGCGTGAGTCCATGGTTGGTGAGAGGCCTATAAAGGCCACGAGTTCAGCAGTCGGGAGGTGGGTCGCTGAGGCGTGAGTCCGGGGATCGACGAGAGGCCTATAAAGGCCGCGAATTCAGCAGTCGGGTGGTGGGTCGCTGAGGCGTGAGTCCGGGGATCGGCGAGAGGCCTATAAAGGCTGCGAGTTCAGCAGTCGGGAGGTGCGGCGCTGAGGCGTGAGTCCAGTGATCGGCGAGAAGCCTATAAAGGCCGTGAGTTCAGCTGTCGGGAGGTGGGTCGCTGAGGCGTGAGTCCGGGGTCGGCGAGAGGCCTATAAAGGCCGCAAATTCAGCAGTTGGGAGGTGCGTGGAGAGGCGTAAGTCCGGGTATCGGCAGAGGCTTATGAAGGCCGCGAGTTCAGCAGTCGGGAGGTGCGTGGAGAAGCGTGAGTCTGGGGATCGGCAGAGGCCTATAAAGGCCGCAAATTCAGCAGTCGGGAGGTGCGTGGAGAAGCGTGACTCCGGGGATCGGCGAGAGGCCTATAAAGGCCGCAAATTCAGCAGTCGGGAGGTGCGTGGAGAGGCATGACTCCGGGGATCGGCGAGAGGCCTATAAAGGCCGCAAATTCAGCAGTCGGGATGAGCGTGGAGAAGCGTGAGTCCGGGGATCGGCAGAGGCCTATAAAGGCTGCGAGTTCAGCAGTCGAGAGGTGGGTCGCTGAGTCGTGAGTCTGGGGATCGGCGAGAGGCCTATAAATGCTGCAAATTCAGCAGTTGGGAGGTGCGTCACTGAGGCGTGAGTCCGGGGATCGGGAGAGGCCTATAAAGTCCGCGCATTCAGCAGTCGGGAGGTGCATGGAGAGGCGTGAGTCCGGGGATCGGCGAGAGGCCTATAAAGGCTGCGAGTTCAGCAGTCGGGAGGTGCGGCGCTGAGGCGTGAGTCCGGTGATCGGCGAGAGGCCTATAAAGGCCGTGAGTTCAGCAGTCGGGATTGCAGCGCTGAGGCCTGAGTATGGGGATCGGCGAGAGGCCTATAAAGGCCGCGAGTACAGCAGTCGGGAGGTGGGTCGCTGAGGCGTGAGTCCGGGGATCGGCGAGAAGCCTATAAAGGCCGTGTGTTCAGCAGTCGGGAGGTGGGTCGCTGAGGCGTGAGTCCGGGGATCGAGAGAGGCCTATAAAGGCCGCGAGTTCAGCAGTCGGGAGGTGCGTGGAGAGGCGTGAGTCCGGGGATCGGCAGAAGCCTATAAAGGCCGCGAGTTCAGCAGTCTGGAGGTGGGTCGCTGAGGCGTGAGTTCGGGGATCGGCGAGAGGCCTATAAAGGCCGCAAATTCAGCAGTCGGGAGGTGCGTGGAGAAGCGTGAGTCCGGGGATCGGCAGAGGCCTGTAAAGGCTGCGAGTTCAGCAGTCGAGAGGTGGGTCGCTGAGGCGTGAGTCCGGGGATCGGCGAGAGGCCAAAAATTGCCGCGAGTTCAGCAGTCGGGAGGTGGGTCGCTGAGGCGTGAGTCCGGAGATAGGCAGAGGCCTATAAAGGCCGCGAGTTCAGCAGTCGAGAAGTGGGTCGCTGAGGCGTGAGTCCGGGGATCGACGAGAAGCCTATAAAGGCCGTGAGTTCAGCAGTCGGGAGGTGGGTCGCTGAGGCGTGAGTCCGGGGATCTACGAGAAGCCTATAAAGGCCGTGAGGTCAGCAGTCTGGAGGTGGGTCGCTGAGGCGTGAGTCCGGGGATCGGGAGAGGCCTATAAAGGCCGCAAATTCAGCAGTCGGGAGGTGCGTGGAGAAGCGTGAGTCCGGGGATCGGCAGAGGCCTGTAAAGGCTGCGAGTTCAGCAGTCGAGTGGTGGGTCACTGAGGCGTGAATCTGGGGATCGGCGAGAGGCCTATAAAGGCCGCGAGTTCAGCAGTCGAGATGTGCGGCGCTGAGGCGTGAGTCCGGGGATCGACGAGAAGCCTATAAAGGCCGTGAGTTCAGCAGTCGGGAGGTTGGTCGCTGAGGCGTGAGTCCGGGGATCGGGAGAGGCCAATAAAGGACGCGAGTTCAGCAGTCGGGAGGTGGTTCGCTGAGACGTGAGTCCGAAGATCGGCAGAGGCCTATAAAGGCCGCAAATTCAGCAGTCGGGACGTGCGTCGCTGAGGCATGAGTCCGGGGATCGGGAGAGGCCTATAAAGTCCGCGAGTTCAGCCGTCGGGAGGTGGGTCGCTGAGGCGTGAGTCCGGGGATTGGCAGAGGCCTGTAAAGGCCGCGAGTTCAACAGTCGGGAGGTGGGTCGCTGAGGCGTGAGTCCGGGCATTGGCACAGGCCTATAAAGGCCGCGAGTTCAGCAGTCGGGAGGTGGGTCGCTGAGGCGTGAGTCCGGGGATCGGCGAGAGGCCTATAAAGACCGCGAGTTCAGCAGTCGGGAGGTGCGGCGCTGAAGCGTGAGTCCGGGGATCGGCAGAGGCCTATAAAGGCCGCGAGTTCAGCAGTCGGGAGGTGCGTGGAGAAGCGTGAGTCCGGGGATCGGCAGAGGCCTATAAAGGCCGTGAGTTCAGCAGTCGGGAGGTGGGTCGCTGAGGCGTGAGTCCAGGGATCGGCAGAGGCCTGTAAAGGCCGCGAGTTCAGCAGTCGGGAGGTGGGTCGCTGAGGCGTGAGTCCGGGGTCGGCGAGAAGCCTATAAAGGCCGTGAGTTCAGCAGTCGGGAGGTGCGTGGAGAAGCGTGAGTCCGGGGATCGGCGAGAGGCCTATAAAGGCCGCAAATTCAGCAGTCGGGAGGTGCGTGGAGAAGCGTGAGTCCGGGGATTGGCAGAGGCCTGTAAAGGCTGCGAGTTCAGCAGTCGGGAGGTGCGTTACTGAGGCGTGAGTCCAGGGTTGGTGAGAGGACTATAAAGGCTGCGAATTCAGCAGTCGGGAGGTGGGTCGCTGAGGCGTGAGTCCGGGTATCGGCAGAGGCCTATAAAGGCCGTGAGTTCAGCAGTCGGGAGGTGGGTCGCTGAGGCGTGAGTCCGGGGATCGGCGAGAGGCCTATAAAGGCCGTGAGTTCAGCAGTCGGGAGTTGCGTGGAGAGGCGTGAGTCCGGGGATCGGCGAGAGGCCTATAAAGGCCGCGAGTTCAGCAGTCGGGAGGTGGGTCGCTGAGGCGTGAGTCCGGAGATCGGCAGAGGCCTATAAAGGCCGCGAGTTCAGCAGTCGGGAGGTGGGTCGCTGAGGCGTGAGTCCGGGGATCGGCGAGAGGCCTATAAAGGCCGCGAGTTCAGCAGTCGGGAGGTGGGTCACTGAGGCGTGAGTCCGGGGTCGGCGAGAAGCCTATAAAGGCCGTGAGTTCAGCAGTTGGGAGGTGCATGGAGAGGCGTGAGTCCGGGGATCGGCGAGAGGCCTATAAAGGCCGCAAATTCAGCAGTCGGGAGGTGCGTGGAGAAGCGTGAATCCGGGGATCGGCAGAGGCCTGTAAAGGCCGCGAGTTCAGCAGTCGGGAGGTGGGTCGCTGAGGCGTGAGTCCGTGGTCGGCGAGAGGCCTATAAAGGCCGCAAATTCAGCATTCGGGAGGTGCGTGGAGAAGCGTGAGTCTGGGGATTGGCAGAGGCCTGTAAAGGCTGCGAGTTCAGCAGTCGGGAGGTGGGTCGCTGAGGCGTGAGTCCGGGGATCGGCGAGAGGCCTATAAAGGCCGCAAATTCAGCAGTCGGGAGGTGCGTGGAGAAGCGTGAATCCGGGGATCGGCAGAGGCCTGTAAAGGCCGCGAGTTCAGCAGTCGGGAGGTGGGTCGCTGAGGCGTGAGTCCGGGGATCGGCAGAGGCCTGTAAAGGCTGCGAGTTCAGCAGTCGGGAGGTGCGGCGCTGAAGCGTGTGTCCGGAGATCGGCAGAGGCCTGTAAAGGCCGCGAGTTCAGCAGTCGGGAGGTGCGTGGAGAGGCGTGAGTCCGGGGATCGGCGAGAGGCCTATAAAGGCCGCGTGTTCAGCAGTCGAGATTTGCAGCGCTGAGGCCTGAGTATGGGGATCGGCGAGATGCCTATAAAGGCCGCGAGTACAGCAGTCGGGAGGTGGGTCGCTGAGGCGTGAGTCCGGGGATCGACGAGAAGACTATAAAGGCCGTGTGTTCAGCAGTCGGGAGGTGGGTCGCTGAGGCGTGAGTCCGGGGATCGACAGAGGCCTATAAAGGCCGCGAGTTCAGCAGTCGGGAGGTGCGTGGAGAGGCGTGAGTCCGTGATCGGCAGAAGCCTGTAAAGGCTGCGAGTTCAGCTGTCGGGAGGTGCGTTACTGAGGCGTGAGTCCAGGGTTGGTGAGACGACTATAAAGGCCGCGAATTCAGCATTCGGGAGGTGGGTCGCTGAGGCGTGAGTCCGGGTATCGGCAGAGGCCTATAAAGGCCGTGAGTTCAGCAGTCGGGAGGTGCGTGGGGAGGCGTGAGTTCGGGGATCGGCAGAGGCCTATAAAGGCCGCGAGTTCAGCAGTCGGGAAGTGCGTGGAGAAGCGTGAGTCCGGGGATCGGCAGAGGCCTATAAAGGCCGCGAGTTCAGCAGTCTGGAGGTGCGTCGCTGAGGCGTGATTCCGGGGATCGGCAGAGGCCTATAAAGGCTAGGAGTTCAGCAGTTGGGAGGTGCGTCGCTGAGGCGTGAGTCCGGGGATCGGCAGAGGCCTATAAAGGCCGCGAGTTCAGCAGTCGGGAGGTGCGTTGCTGAGGCGTGAATCCGGGGTCGGTGAGAGGCCTATAAAGGCCGCGGTTTCAGCAGTCGGGAGGTGCGTTGCTGAGGCGTGAGTCCAGGGTTGGTGAGACGACTATAAAGGCCGCGAATTCAGCATTCGGGAGGTGGGTCGCTGAGGCGTGAGTCCGGGTATCGGCAGAGGCCTATAAAGGCCGTGAGTTCAGCAGTCGGGAGGTGCGTGGGGAGGCGTGAGTTCGGGGATTGGCAGAGACCTATAAAGGCCGCGAGTTCAGCAGTCGGGAGGTGCGGCGCTGAGGCGTGAGTCCGGGGATCGGCAGAGGCCTATAAAGGCCGCGAGTTCAGCAGTCGGGAAGTGCGTGGAGAAGCGTGAGTCCGGGGATCGGCAGAGGCCTGTAAAGGCTGCGAGTTCAGCAGTCGAGAGGTGGGTCGCTGAGACGTGAGTCCAGGGATCGGCGAGAGGCCTATAAAGTCCGCGAGTTCAGCAGTCGGGAGGTGCGGCGCTGAGGCGTGAGTCCGGGGATCAGCAGAGGCCTATAAAGGCCGCGAGTTCAGCAGTCGGGAGGTGGGTCGCTGAGGCGTGAGTCCGGGGATCGGCGAGAAGCCTATAAAGGACGTGAGTTCAGCAGTCGGGAGGTGGGTCGCTGAGGCGTGAGTCCGGGGATCGGCAGAGGCCTGTAAAGGCTGCGAGTTCAGCGGTCGAGAGGTGGGTCGCTGAGGCGTGAGTCCGGGGATCGGCGAGAGGCCTATAAAGGCCGCGAGTTCAGCTGTCGGGAGGTGCGTTGCTGAGGCGTGAGTCCAGGTTTGGTGAGAGGACTATAAAGGCCGCGAGTTCAGCAGTCGTGAGGTGGGTCACTGAGGCGTGAGTCCGGGGATCGACAGAGGCCTATAAAGGCCACGAGTTCAGCAGTCGGGAGGTGCGTGGAGAAGCGTGAGTCCGTTGATCGGCAGAGGCCTGTAAACGCTGCGAGTTCAGCAGTCGAGAGGTGGGTCGCTGAGGCGTGAGTCCGGGGATCGGCGAGAGGCCTATAAAGGCCGCGAGTTCAGCAGTCGGGAGGTGCGGCGCTGAGGTGTGAGTCCGGAGATTGGCAGAGGCCTATAAAGGCCGCGAGTTCAGCAGTCGGGATGTGGGTCGCTGAGGCGTGAGTCCGGGGATCGGCGAGAGGCCTATAAAGGCCGCGAGTTCAGCAGTCGGGAGGTGGGTCGCTGAGGCGTGAGTCCGGGGATCGGCGAGAAGCCTATAAAGGCCGTGAGTTCAGCAGTCGGGTGGTGGGTCGCTGAGGCGTGAGTCCGGGGATCGGGAGAGGCCTATAAAGGCTGCGAGTTCAGCAGTCGGGAGGTGCGGCGCTGAAGCGTGAGTCCGGGGATCGGCAGAGGCCTATAAAGGCCACGAGTTCAGCAGTCGGGAGGTACGTGGAGAAGCGTGAGTCCGGGGATCGGCAGAGGCCTGTAAAGGCTGCGAGTTCAGCAGTCGGGAGGTGCGGCGTTGAAGCGTGAGTCCGGGGATCGGCAGAGGCCTGTAAAGGCTGCGAGTTCAGCGGTCGAGAGGTGGATCGCTGAGGCGTGAGTCCGGGGATCGGCGAGAGGCCTGTAAAGGCTGCGAGTCCAGCAGTCGGGAGGTGCGGCGCTGAGGCGTGAGTCCGGGGATCGGCAGAGGCCTGTAAAGGCTGCGAGTTCAGCAGTGGGGAGGTGCGGCGCTGAAGCGTGAGTCCAGGGATCGGCAGAGGCCTATAAAGGCCGCGAGTTCAGCAGTCGGGAGGTGCGTGGAGAAGCGTGAGTCCGGGGATCGGCAGAGGCCTGTAAAGGCCGCGAATTCAGCAGTCGGGAGGTGGGTCACTGAGGCGTGAGTCCAGGGTTGGCGAGAGGCCTATAAAGGCCGTGAGTTCAGCAGTCGGGAGGTGCGTGGAGAGGCATGAGTCCGGGGATCGGCGAGAGGCCTATAAAGGCCGCAAATTCAGCAGTCGGGAGGTGCGTGGAGAAGCGTGAGTCCGGGCATCGGCAGAGGCCTGTAAAGGCCGCGAGTTCAGCAGTCGGGAGGTGCGGCGCTGAGGCGTGAGACCGGGGATCGGCAGAGGCCTATAAAGGCCGTGAGTTCTGCAGTCGGGAGGTGGGTCGCTGAGGCATGAGTCCGGGGTCGGCGAGAGGCCTATAAAGGCCGCAAATTCAGCAGTTGGGTGGTGCGTCGCTGAGGCGTGAGTCCGGGGATCGGGAGAGGCCTATAAAGTCCGCGAGTTCAGCAGTCGGGAGGTGCATGGAGAGGCGTGAGTCCGGGGATCGGCGAGAGGCCTATAAAGGCTGCGAGTTCAGCAGTCGGGAGGTGCGGGGCTGAGGCGTGAGTCCGGTGATCGGCGAGAAGCCTATAAAGGCCGTGAGTTCAGCTGTCGGGAGGTGGGTCGCTGAGGCGTGAGTCCGGGTCGGCGAGAGGCCTATAAAGGCCGCAAATTCAGCAGTTGGGAGGTGCGTGGAGATGCGTAAGTCCGGGTATCGGCAGAGGCTTATGAAGGCCGCGAGTCCAGCAGTCGGGAGGTGCATGGAGAAGCGTGAGTCTGGGGATCGGCAGAGGCCTGTAAAGGCCGCGAGTTCAGCAGTTGGGAGGTGGGTCACTGAGGCGTGAGTCCGGGGTTGGCGAGAGGCTTATAAAGGCCGTGAGTTCAGCAGTCGGGAGGTGCGTGGAGAGGCATGACTCCAGGGATCGGCGAGAGGCCTATAAACGCCGCAAATTCAGCAGTCGGGAGGTGCGTGGAGAAGCGTGAGTCCGGGGATCGGCAGAGGCCTGTAAAGGCTGTGAGTTGAGCAGTCGAGAGGTGGGTCGCTGAGGCGTGAGTCCGGAGATCGGCAGAGGCCTATAAAGGCCGTGAGTTCAGCAGTCGGGTGGTGCTTGGAGAAGCGTGAGTCCGGGGATCGGCAGAGGCCTATAAAGGCTGCGAGTTCAGCAGTCGAGAGGTGGGTCGCTGAGTCGTGAGTCTGGGGATCGGCGAGAGGCCTATAAATGCTGCAAATTCAGCAGTTGGGAGGTGCGTCGCTGAGGCGTGAGTCCGGGGATCGGGAGAGGCCTATAAAGTCCGCGCATTCAGCAGTCGGGAGGTGCGTGGAGAGGCGTGAGTCCGGGGATCGGCGAGAAGCCTATAAAGGCTGCGACTTCAGCAGTCGGGAGGTGCGGCGCTGAGGCGTGAGTCCGGGGATCGGCGAGATGCCTTTAAAGGCCGTGAGTTCAGCAGTCGGGAGGTGGGTCGCTGAGGCGTGAGTCCGGAGTCGGCGAGAGGCCTATAAAGGCCGCAAATTCAGCAGTTGGTAGGTGCGTCGCTGAGGCGTGAGTGCGGGGATCGGGAGAGGCCTATAAGGCCGCGAGTTCAGCAGTCGGGAGGTGCGTGGACAGGCGTGAGTCCAGGGATTGGCAGAAGCCTATCAAGGCCGCGAGTTCAGCAGTCGGGAGGTGGGTCGCTGAGGCGTGAGTCCAGAGATTGGCAGAGGCCTGTAAAGGCCGCGAGTTCAGCAGGCGGGAGGTGGGTCGCTGAGGCGTGAGTCCAGGGATCGGGAGAGGCCTATAAAGTCCGCGAGTTCAGCAGTCGGGAAGTGCGTGGAGAGGCGTGAGTCCGGGGATCGGCGAGAGGCCTATAAAGGCCGTGAGTTCAGCTGTCGGGTGGTGGGTCGCTGAGGCGTGAGTCCAGGGTCGGCGAGAGGCCTATAAAGGCCGCAAATTCAGCAGTTGGGAGGTGCGTGGAGAGGCGTAAGTCCGGGTATCGGCAGAGGCCTGTAAAGGCCGCGAGTTCAGCAGTTGGGAGGTGGGTCACTGAGGCGTGAGTCCGGGGTTGGCGAGAGGTCTATAAAGGCCGTGAGTTCAGCAATCGGGAGGTGCGTGGAGAAGCGTGAGTCCGGGGATCGGCAGAGGCCTGTAAAGGCTGCGAGTTCAGCAGTCGGAAGGTGCGTCGCTGAAGCGTGAGTCCGGGGATCGGGAGAGGACTATAAAGGCCGCGAGTTCAGCAGTCGGGAGGTGCGTGGAGAAGCGTGAGTCCGGGGATCGGAGGAGGCCTGTAAAGGCTGCGAGTTCAGCAGTCGGGAGGTGCGTGGAGAAGCGTGAGTCTGGGGATCGGCAGAGGCCTGTAAAGGCCGCGAGTTCAGCAGTCGGGAGGTGGGTCACTGAGGCGTGAGTCCGGGGTTGGCGAGAGGCCTATAAAGGCCGTGAGTTCAGCAGTCGGGAGGTGCGTGGAGAGGCGTGAGTCCGGGGATCGGCGAGAGGCCTATAAAGGCCGCAAATTCAGCAGTCGGGAGGTGCGTGGAGAAGCGTGAGTCCGGGCATCGGCAGAGGCCTGTAAAGACTGCGAGTTCAGCAGTCGGGAAGTGTGTTGCTGAGGCGTGAGTCCAGGGTCGGCGAGAGGCCTATAAAGGCCGCGAGTTCAGCAGTCGGGAGGTGGGTCGCTGAGGCGTGAGTCCGGGGTCGGCGAGAGGCCTATAAAGGCCGCGAGTTCAGCAGTCGGGAGGTGGGTCGCTGAGGCGTGAGTCCGGGGATCGGCGAGAGGCCTATAAAGGCCGCGAGTTCAGCAGTCAGGAGGTGCGGCGCTGAGGCGTGAGTCCGGTGATAGGCAGAGGCCTATAAAGGCCGCGAGTTCAGCAGTCGGGAGGTGCATGGAGAAGCGTGAGTCCGGGGATCGGCAGAGGCCTGTAAAGGCTGCGAGTTCAGCAGTCGAGAGGTGGGTCGCTGAGGCGTGAGTCCGGGGATCGGCGAGAGGCCTATTAAGGCAGTGAGTTCAGCAGTCGGGAGGTGGGTCGCTGAGGCGTGAGTCCGGGGATCGACGAGATGCCTATAAAGGCCGTGAGTTCAGCAGTCGGGAGGTGGGTCGCTGAGTCGTGAGTCCGGGGATCGGGAGAGGCCTATAAAGGACGCGAGTTCAGCAGTCGGGAGGTGCATGGAGAAGCGTGAGTCCGGGGATCGGCAGAGGCCTGTAAAGGCTGCGAGTTCAGCAGTTGAGAAGTGGGTCGCTGAGGCGTGAGTCCGGGGATCGGCGAGAGGCCTATTAAGGCCATGAGTTCAGCAGTCGGGAGGTGCATGGAGAGGCGTGAGTCCGGGGATCAGCGAGAGGCCTAAAAAGGCCGCAAATTCAGCAGTCGGGAGGTGCGTTGCTGAGGCGTGAGTCCATGGTTGGTGAGAGGCCTATAAAGGCCACGAGTTCAGCAGTCGGGAGGTGGGTCGCTGAGGCGTGAGTCCGGGGATCGACGAGAGGCCTATAAAGGCCGCGAATTCAGCAGTCGGGTGGTGGGTCGCTGAGGCGTGAGTCCGGGGATCGGCGAGAGGCCTATAAAGGCTGCGAGTTCAGCAGTCGGGAGGTGCGGCGCTGAGGCGTGAGTCCAGTGATCGGCGAGAAGCCTATAAAGGCCGTGAGTTCAGCTGTCGGGAGGTGGGTCGCTGAGGCGTGAGTCCGGGGTCGGCGAGAGGCCTATAAAGGCCGCAAATTCAGCAGTTGGGAGGTGCGTGGAGAGGCGTAAGTCCGGGTATCGGCAGAGGCTTATGAAGGCCGCGAGTTCAGCAGTCGGGAGGTGCGTGGAGAAGCGTGAGTCTGGGGATCGGCAGAGGCCTATAAAGGCCGCAAATTCAGCAGTCGGGAGGTGCGTGGAGAAGCGTGACTCCGGGGATCGGCGAGAGGCCTATAAAGGCCGCAAATTCAGCAGTCGGGAGGTGCGTGGAGAGGCATGACTCCGGGGATCGGCAAGAGGCCTATAAAGGCCGCAAATTCAGCAGTCGGGATGAGCGTGGAGAAGCGTGAGTCCGGGGATCGGCAGAGGCCTATAAAGGCTGCGAGTTCAGCAGTCGAGAGGTGGGTCGCTGAGTCGTGAGTCTGGGGATCGGCGAGAGGCCTATAAATGCTGCAAATTCAGCAGTTGGGAGGTGCGTCACTGAGGCGTGAGTCCGGGGATCGGGAGAGGCCTATAAAGTCCGCGCATTCAGCAGTCGGGAGGTGCATGGAGAGGCGTGAGTCCGGGGATCGGCGAGAGGCCTATAAAGGCCGTGAGTTCAGCAGTCGGGATTGCAGCGCTGAGGCCTGAGTATGGGGATCGGCGAGAGGCCTATAAAGGCCGCGAGTACAGCAGTCGGGAGGTGGGTCGCTGAGGCGTGAGTCCGGGGATCGGCGAGAAACCTATAAAGGCCGTGTGTTCAGCAGTCGGGAGGTGGGTCGCTGAGGCGTGAGTCCGGGGATCGAGAGAGGCCTATAAAGGCCGCGAGTTCAGCAGTCGGGAGGTGCGTGGAGAGGCGTGAGTCCGGGGATCGGCAGAAGCCTATAAAGGCCGCGAGTTCAGCAGTCTGGAGGTGGGTCGCTGAGGCGTGAGTTCGGGGATCGGCGAGAGGCCTATAAAGGCCGCAAATTCAGCAGTCGGGAGGTGCGTGGAGAAGCGTGAGTCCGGGGATCGGCAGAGGCCTGTAAAGGCTGCGAGTTCAGCAGTCGAGAGGTGGGTCGCTGAGGCGTGAGTCCGGGGATCGGCGAGAGGCCAAAAAATGCCGCGAGTTCAGCAGTCGGGAGGTGGGTCGCTGAGGCGTGAGTCCGGAGATAGGCAGAGGCCTATAAAGGCCGCGAGTTCAGCAGTCGAGAAGTGGGTCGCTGAGGCGTGAGTCCGGGGATCGACGAGAAGCCTATAAAGGCCGTGAGTTCAGCAGTCGGGAGGTGGGTCGCTGAGGCGTGAGTCCGGGGATCTACGAGAAGCCTATAAAGGCCGTGAGGTCAGCAGTCTGGAGGTGGGTCGCTGAGGCGTGAGTCCGGGGATCGGGAGAGGCCTATAAAGGCCGCAAATTCAGCAGTCGGGAGGTGCGTGGAGAAGCGTGAGTCCGGGGATCGGCAGAGGCCTGTAAAGGCTGCGAGTTCAGCAGTCGAGTGGTGGGTCACTGAGGCGTGAATCTGGGGATCGGCGAGAGGCCTACAAAGGCCGTGAGTTCAGCAGTCGAGATGTGCGGCGCTGAGGCGTGAGTCCGGGGATCGACGAGAAGCCTATAAAGGCCGTGAGTTCAGCAGTCGGGAGGTTGGTCGCTGAGGCGTGAGTCCGGGGATCGGGAGAGGCCAATAAAGGACGCGAGTTCAGCAGTCGGGAGGTGGTTCGCTGAGACGTGAGTCCGAAGATCGGCAGAGGCCTATAAAGGCCGCAAATTCAGCAGTCGGGACGTGCGTCGCTGAGGCATGAGTCCGGGGATCGGGAGAGGCCTATAAAGTCCGCGAGTTCAGCCGTCGGGAGGTGGGTCGCTGAGGCGTGAGTCCGGGGATTGGCAGAGGCCTGTAAAGGCCGCGAGTTCAACAGTCGGGAGTTGGGTCGCTGAGGCGTGAGTCCGGGCATTGGCACAGGCCTATAAAGGCCGCGAGTTCAGCAGTCGGGAGGTGGGTCGCTGAGGCGTGAGTCCGGGGATCGGCGAGAGGCCTATAAAGACCGCGAGTTCAGCAGTCGGGAGGTGCGGCGCTGAAGCGTGAGTCCGGGGATCGGCAGAGGCCTATAAAGGCCGCGAGTTCAGCAGTCGGGAGGTGCGTGGAGAAGCGTGAGTCCGGGGATCGGCAGAGGCCTATAAAGGCCGTGAGTTCAGCAGTCGGGAGGTGGGTCGCTGAGGCGTGAGTCCAGGGATCGGCAGAGGCCTGTAAAGGCCGCGAGTTCAGCAGTCGGGAGGTGGGTCGCTGAGGCGTGAGTCCGGGGTCGGCGAGAAGCCTATAAAGGCCGTGAGTTCAGCAGTCGGGAGGTGCGTGGAGAAGCGTGAGTCCGGGGATCGGCGAGAGGCCTATAAAGGCCGCAAATTCAGCAGTCGGGAGGTGCGTGGAGAAGCGTGAGTCCGGGGATTGGCAGAGGCCTGTAAAGGCTGCGAGTTCAGCAGTCGGGAGGTGCGTTACTGAGGCGTGAGTCCAGGGTTGGTGAGAGGACTATAAAGGCTGCGAATTCAGCAGTCGGGAGGTGGGTCGCTGAGGCGTGAGTCCGGGTATCGGCAGAGGCCTATAAAGGCCGTGAGTTCAGCAGTCGGGAGGTGGGTCGCTGAGGCGTGAGTCCGGGGATCGGCGAGAGGCCTATAAAGGCCGTGAGTTCAGCAGTCGGGAGTTGCGTGGAGAGGCGTGAGTCCGGGGATCGGCGAGAGGCCTATAAAGGCCGCGAGTTCAGCAGTCGGGAGGTGGGTCGCTGAGGCGTGAGTCAGGAGATCGGCAGAGGCCTATAAAGGCCGCGAGTTCAGCAGTCGGGAGGTGGGTCGCTGAGGCGTGAGTCCGGGGTCGGCGAGAAGCCTATAAAGGCCGTGAGTTCAGCAGTTGGGAGGTGCATGGAGAGGCGTGAGTCCGGGGATCGGCGAGAGGCCTATAAAGGCCGCAAATTCAGCAGTCGGGAGGTGCGTGGAGAAGCGTGAATCCGGGGATCGGCAGAGGCCTGTAAAGGCCGCGAGTTCAGCAGTCGGGAGGTGGGTCGCTGAGGCGTGAGTCCGTGGTCGGCGAGAGGCCTATAAAGGCCGCAAATTCAGCATTCGGGAGGTGCGTGGAGAAGCGTGAGTCTGGGGATCGGCAGAGGCCTGTAAAGGCTGCGAGTTCAGCAGTCGAGGGGTGGGTGGATGAGGCGTGAGTCCGGGGATCGGCGAGAGGCCTATAAAGGCCGTGAGTTCAGCAGTCGGGAGGTGCGTGGAGAGGCGTGAGTCCAGGGATCGGGAGAGGCCTATAAAGGCTGCGCGTTCAGCAGTCGGGAGGTGCAGCGCTGAGGCGTGAGTCCGTGGATCGGCAGAGGCCTATAAAGGCCGCGAGTTCAGCATTTGGGAGGTGGGTCGCTGAGGCGTGAGTCCGGGGTCGGTGAGAGGCCTATAAAGGCTGCAAATTCAGCAGTTGGGAGGTGCGTCGCTGAGGCGTGAATCCGGGGATCGGCGAGAAGCCTATAAATGCCGTGAGTTCAGCAGTCGGGAGGTGGGTCGCTTAGGCGTGAGTCCGGGGTCGGCGAGAGGCCTATAAAGCCGCAAATTCAGCAGTTGGGAGGTGCGTCGCTGAGGCGTGAGTCCGGGGATCGGGAGAGGCCTATAAAGGCCGCGAGTTCAGCAGTCGGGAGGTGCGTGGAGAGGCGTGAGTCCAGGGATCGGCAGAAGCCTATCAAGGCCGCGAGTTCAGCAGTCGGGAGGTGGGTCGCTGAGGCGTGAGTCCGAAGATCGGCAGAGGCCGATAAAGGCCGCGAGTTCAGCAGTCGGGAGGTGCGTGGAGAGGCGTGAGTCCGGGGATCTGCGAGAGGCCTATAAAGGCCGCAAATTCAGCAGTCGGGACGTGGGTCGCTGAGGCGTGAGTCCGGAGATCGGCAGAGGCCAATAAAGGCCACGAGTTCAGCAGTCGGGAGGTGGGTCGCTGTGGCGTGAGTCCGGAGTCGGCGAGAGGCCTATAAAGGCCATGAGTTCAGCAGTCGGGAGGTGCGTGGAGAAGCGTGAGTCCGGGGATCGGCAGAGGCCTATAAAGGCCATGAGTTCAGCAGTCTGGAGGTGGGTCGCTGAGGCGTGAGTCCGGGGATCGGCGAGAGGCCTATAAAGGCCGCAAATTCAGCAGTCGGGAGGTGCTTGGAGAAGCGTGAGTCCGGGGATCGGCAGAGGCCTGTAAAGGCTGCGAGTTCAGCAGTCGAGAGGTGGGTCGCTGAGGCGTGAGTCCGGGGATCGGCGAGAGGCCAAAAAAGGCCGCGAGTTCAGCAGTCGGGAGGTGGGTCGCTGAGGCGTGAGTCCGGAGATAGGCAGAGGCCTATAAAGGACGCGAGTTCAGCAGTCGGGAGGTGCGTGGAGAAGCGTGAGTCCGGGGATCGGCAGAGGCCTATAAAGGCCATGAGTTCAGCAGTCTGGAGGTGGGTCGCTGAGGCGTGAGTCCGGGGATCGGGAGAGGCCTATAAAGGCCGCAAATTCAGCAGTCGGGAGGTGCGTGGAGAAGCGTGAGTCCGGGGATCGGCAGAGGCCTGTAAGGGCTGCGAGTTCAGCAGTCGAGAGGTGGGTCGCTGAGGCGTGAGTCCGGGGATCGGCGAGAGGCCAAAAAAGGCCGCGAGTTCAGCAGTCGGGAGGTGGGTCGCTGAGGCGTGAGTCCGGAGATAGGCAGAGGCCTATAAAGGACGCGAGTTCAGCAGTCGGGAGGTGGGTCGCTGAGGCGTGAGTCCGGGGATCGGCGAGAGGCCTATAAAGGCCGTGAGTTCAGCAGTCGGGAGGTGGGACGCTGAGGCGTGAGTCCGGGGATCGATGAGAAGCCTATAAAGGCCGTGAGTTCAGCAGTCTGGAGGTGGGTCGCTGAGGCGTGAGTCCGGGGATCGGGAGAGGCCTATAAAGGCCGCAAATTCAGCAGTCGGGAGGTGCGTGGAGAAGCGTGAGTCCGGGGATCGGCAGAGGCCTGTAAAGGCTGCGAGTTCAGCAGTCGAGTGGTGGGTCACTGAGGCGTGAATCTGGGGATCGGCGAGAGGCTTATAAAGGCCGCGAGTTCAGCAGTCGGGATGTGCGGCGCTGAGGCGTGAGTCCGGGGATCGACGAGAAGCCTATAAAGGCCGTGAGGTCAGCAGTCGGGAGGTTGGTCGCTGAGGCGTGAGTCCGGGGATCGGGAGAGGCCAATAAAGGCCGCAAGTTCAGCAGTCGGGAGGTGCGTGGAGAGGCGTGAGTCCGGGGATCGGCGAGAGGCCTATAAAGGCCGCAAATTCAGCAGTTGGGACGTGCGTCGCTGAGGCATGAGTCCGGAGATAGGCAGAGGCCTATAAAGGACGCGAGTTCAGCAGTCGGGAGGTGGTTCGCTGAGACGTGAGTCCGAAGATCGGCAGAGGCCTAATAAGGCCGCAAGTTCAGCAGTCGGGAGGTGCGTGGAGAGGCGTGAGTCCGGGGATCGGCGAGAGGCCTATAAAGGCCGCAAATTCAGCAGTCGGGACGTGCGTCACTGAGGCATGAGTCCGGGGATCGGGAGAGGCCTATAAAGTCCGCGAGTTCAGCCGTCGGGAGGTGGGTCGCTGAGGCGTGAGTCCGGGGATTGGCAGAGGCCTGTAAAGGCCGCGAGTTCAACAGTCGGGAGGTGGGTCGCTGAGGCGTGAGTCCGGGCATTGGCAGAGGCCTATAAAGGCCGCGTGTTCAGCAGTCGGGAGGTGGGTCGCTGAGGCGTGAGTCCGAAGATCGGCAGAGGCCGATAAAGGCCGCGAGTTCAGCAGTCGGGAGGTGCGTGGAGAGGCGTGAGTCCGGGGATCGGCGAGAGGCCTATAAAGGCCGCAAATTAAGCAGTCGGGACGTGCGTCGCTGAGGCGTGACTCCGGGGATCGGGAGAGGCCTATAAAGGCCGCGAGTTCAGCAGTCGGGAGGTGGGTCGCTGAGGCGTGAGTCCGGAGATCGGCAGAGGCCAATAAAGGCCACGAGTTCAGCAGTCGGGAGGTGGGTCGCTGTGGCGTGAGTCCGGAGTCGGCGAGAGGCCTATAAAGGCCGCAAATTCAGCAGTCGGGAGGTGCGTGGAGAAGCGTGAGTCCGGGGATCGGCAGAGGCCTGTAAAGGCTGCGAGTTCAGCAGTCGAGAGGTGGGTCGCTGAGGCGTGAGTCCGGGGATCGGCGAGAGGCCAAAAAAGGCCGCGAGTTCAGCAGTCGGGAGGTGGGTCGCTGAGGCGTGAGTCCGGAGATAGGCAGAGGCCTATAAAGGACGCGAGTTCAGCAGTCGGAAGGTGCGTGGAGAAGCGTGAGTCCGGGGATCGGCAGAGGCCTATAAAGGCCATGAGTTCAGCAGTCTGGAGGTGGGTCGCTGAGGCGTGAGTCCGGGGATCGGCGAGAGGCCTATAAAGGCCGCAAATTCAGCAGTCGGGAGGTGCTTGGAGAAGCGTGAGTCCGGGGATCGGCAGAGGCCTGTAAAGGCTGCGAGTTCAGCAGTCGAGAGGTGGGTCGCTGAGGCGTGAGTCCGGGGATCGGCGAGAGGCCAAAAAAGGCCGCGAGTTCAGCAGTCGGGAGGTGGGTCGCTGAGGCGTGAGTCCGGAGATAGGCAGAGGCCTATAAAGGACGCGAGTTCAGCAGTCGGGAGGTGCGTGGAGAAGCGTGAGTCCGGGGATCGGCAGAGGCCTATAAAGGCCATGAGTTCAGCAGTCTGGAGGTGGGTCGCTGAGGCGTGAGTCCGGGGATCGGGAGAGGCCTATAAAGGCCGCAAATTCAGCAGTTGGGAGGTGCGTGGAGAAGCGTGAGTCCGGGGATCGGCAGAGGCCTGTAAGGGCTGCGAGTTCAGCAGTCGAGAGGTGGGTCGCTGAGGCGTGAGTCCGGGGATCGGCGAGAGGCCAAAAAAGGCCGCGAGTTCAGCAGTCGGGAGGTGGGTCGCTGAGGCGTGAGTCCGGAGATAGGCAGAGGCCTATAAAGGACGCGAGTTCAGCAGTCGGGAGGTGCGTGGAGAAGCGTGAGTCCGGGGATCGGCAGGGGCCTGTAAAGGCCGTGAGTTCAGCAGTCGGGAGGTGGGTCGCTGAGGCGTGAGTCCGGGGATCGGCGAGAGGCCTATAAAGGCCGTGAGTTCAGCAGTCGGGAGGTGGGTCGCTGAGGCGTGAGTCCGGGGATCGACGAGAAGCCTATAAAGGCCGTGAGTTCAGCAGTCTGGTGGTGGGTCGCTGAGGCGTGAGTCCGGGGATCGGGAGAGGCCTATAAAGGCCGCAAATTCAGCAGTCGGGAGGTGCGTGGAGAAGCGTGAGTCCGGGGATCGGCAGAGGCCTGTAAAGGCTGCGAGTTCAGCAGTCGAGTGGTGGGTCACTGAGGCGTGAATCTGGGGATCGGCGAGAGGCTTATAAAGGCCGCGAGTTCAGCAGTCGGGATGTGCGGCGCTGAGGCGTGAGTCCGGGGATCGACGAGAAGCCTATAAAGGCCGTGAGTTCAGCAGTCGGGAGGTTGGTCGCTGAGGCGTGAGTCCGGGGATCGGGAGAGGCCAATAAAGGCCGCAAGTTCAGCAGTCGGGAGGTGCGTGGAGAGGCGTGAGTCCGGGGATCGGCGAGAGGCCTATAAAGGCCGCAAATTCAGCAGTTGGGACGTGCGTCGCTGAGGCATGAGTCCGGAGATAGGCAGAGGCCTATAAAGGACGCGAGTTCAGCAGTCGGGAGGTGGTTCGCTGAGACGTGAGTCCGAAGATCGGCAGAGGCCTATAAAGGCCGCAAGTTCAGCAGTCGGGAGGTGCGTGGAGAGGCGTGAGTCCGGGGATCGGCGAGAGGCCTATAAAGGCCGCAAATTCAGCAGTCGGGACGTGCGTCACTGAGGCATGAGTCCGGGGATCGGGAGAGGCCTATAAAGTCCGCGAGTTCAGCCGTCGGGAGGTGGGTCGCTGAGGCGTGAGTCCGGGGATTGGCAGAGGCCTGTAAAGGCCGCGAGTTCAACAGTCGGGAGGTGGGTCGCTGAGGCGTGAGTCCGGGCATTGGCAGAGGCCTATAAAGGCCGCGAGTTCAGCAGTCGGGAGGTGGGTCGCTGAGGCGTGAGTCCAGGGATCGGCGAAAGGCCTATAAAGACCGCGAGTTCAGCAGTCGGGAGGTGCGGCGCTGAAGCGTGAGTCCGGGGATCGGCAGAGGCCTATAAAGGCCGCGAGTTCAGCAGTCGGGAGGTGCGTGGAGAAGCGTGAGTCTGGGGATCGGCAGAGGCCTATAAAGGCCGTGAGTTCAGCAGTCGGGAGGTGGGTCGCTGAGGCGTGAGTCCGGGGATCGGCAGAGGCCTGTAAAGGCCGCGAGTTCAGCAGTCGGGAGGTGGGTCGCTGAGGCGTGAGTCCGGGGATCGGCGAAAGGCCTATAAAGACCGCGAGTTCAGCAGTCGGGAGGTGCGGCGCTGAAGCGTGAGTCCGGGGATCGGCAGAGGCCTATAAAGGCCGCGAGTTCAGCAGTCGGGAGGTGCGTGGAGAAGCGTGAGTCCGGGGATCGGCAGAGGCCTGCAAAGGCCGCGAGTTCAGCAGTCGGGAGGTGGGTCGCTGAGGCGTGAGTCCGGGGTCGGCGAGAAGCCTATAAAGGCCGTGAGTTCAGCAGTTGGGAGGTGCATGTAGAAGCGTGAGTCCGGGGATCGGCGAGAGGCCTATAAAGGCCGCAAATTCAGCAGTCGGGAGGTGCGTGGAGAAGCGTGAGTCCGGGGATTGGCAGAGGCCTGTAAATGCTGCGAGTTCAGCAGTCGGGAGGTGCGTTACTGAGGCTTGAGTCCAGGGTTGGTGAGAGGACTATAAAGGCCGCGAATTCAGCAGTCGGGAGGTGGGTCGCTGAGGCGTGAGTCCGGGTATCGGCAGAGGCCTATAAAGGCCGTGAGTTCAGCAGTCGGGAGGTGGGTCGCTGAGGCGTGAGTCCGGGGATCGGCGAGAGGCCTATAAAGGCCGTGAGTTCAGCAGTCGGGAGTTGCGTGGAGAGGCGTGAGTCCGGGGATCGGCGAGAGGCCTATAAAGGCCACAAATTCAGCAGTCGGGAGGTGGGTCGCTGAGGAGTGAGTCCGGAGATCGGCAGAGGCCTATAAAGGCCGCGAGTTCAGCAGTTGGGAGGTGCATGGAGAGGCGTGAGTCCGGGGATCGGCGAGAGGCCTATAAAGGCCGCAAATTCAGCAGTCGGGAGGTGCGTGGAGAAGCGTGAATCCGGGGATCGGCAGAGGCCTGTAAAGGCCGCGAGTTCAGCAGTCGGGAGGTGGGTTGCTGAGGCGTGAGTCTGTGGTCGGCGAGAGGCCTATAAAGGCCGCAAATTCAGCATTCGGGAGGTGCGTGGAGAAGCGTGAGTCTGGGGATCGGCAGAGGCCTGTAAAGGCTGCGAGTTCAGCAGTCGAGGGGTGGGTGGATGAGGCGTGAGTCCGGGGATCGGCGAGAGGCCTATAAAGGCCGTGAGTTCAGCAGTCGGGAGGTGCGTGGAGAGGCGTGAGTCCGGGGATCGGCGAGAGGCCTATAAAGGCTGCGAGTTCAGCATTTGGGAGGTGGGTCGCTGAGGCGTGAGTCCGGGGTCGGCGAGAGGCCTATAAAGCCGCAAATTCAGCAGTTGGGAGGTGCGTCGCTGAGGCGTGAGTCCGTGGATCGGCAGAGGCCTATAAAGGCCGCGAGTTCAGCATTTGGGAGGTGGGTCGCTGAGGCGTGAGTCCGGGGTTGGCGAGAGGCCTATAAAGGCTGCAAATTCAGCAGTTGGGAGGTGCGTCGCTGAGGCGTGAGTCCGGGGATCGGCGAGAAGCCTATAAATGCCGTGAGTTCAGCAGTCGGGAGGTGGGTCGCTTTGGCGTGAGTCCGGGGTCGGCGAGAGGCCTATAAAGCCGCAAATTCAGCAGTTGGGAGGTGCGTCGCTGAGGCGTGAGTCCGGGGATCGGGAGAGGCCTATAAAGGCCGCGAGTTCAGCAGTCGGGACGTGCGTGGAGAGGTGTGAGTCCAGGGATCGGCAGAAGCCTATCAAGGCCGCGAGTTCAGCAGTCGGGAGGTGGGTCGCTGTGGCGTGAGTCCGAAGATCGGCAGAGGCCGATAAAGACCGCAAGTTCAGCAGTCGGGAGGTGCGTGGAGAGGCGTGAGTCCGGGGATCGGCGAGAGGCCTATAAAGGCCGCAAATTCAGCAGTCGGGACGTGCGTCGCTGAGGCGTGAGTCCGGGGATCGGGAGAGGCCTATAAAGGCCGTGAGTTCAGCAGTCGGGAGGTGGGTCGCTGAGGCGTGAGTCCGGGGTCGGCGAGAGGCCGATAAATGCCGTGAGTTCAGCAGTCGGGAGGTGCGTGGAGAGGCTTGAGTCCGGGGATCGGCGAGAGGCATATAAAGGCCGCGAGTTCAGCAGTCGGGAGGTGTGTTGCTGAGGCGCGAGTCCGGGGTCGGCGAGAGGCCTATAAAGGCCGCGAGTTCAGCAGTCGGGAGGTGTGTCGCTGAGGCGTGAGTCCGGGGATCAGCGAGAGGCCTATAAAGGCCGCGAGTTCAGCAGTCGGGAGGTGGGTCGCTGAGGCGTGAGTCCGGGGATCGGCAGAGGCCTATAACGGCCGCGAGTTCAGCAGTCGGGAGGATGCGGCGCTGAAGCGTGAGTCCGGGGATCAGCAGAGGCCTATAAAGGCCGCGAGTTCAGCAGTCGGGAGGTGGGTCGCTGTGGCGTGAGTCCGGGGTCGGCAAGAGGCCTATAAAGGCCGTGAGTTCAGCAGTCGGGAGGTGCGTGGAGAGGCGTGAGTTCGGGGATCGGCGAGAGGCCTATAAAGGCCGCGAGTTCAGCAGTCGAGAGGTGGGTCGCTGAGGTGTGAGGCCGGGGATCGGCAAGAGGCCTATAAAGGCCGCGAGTTCAGCAGTCGGGAGGTGGGTCGCTGAGGCGTGAGTCCGGGGATCGGCAGAGGCCTGTAAAGGCCGTGAGTTCAGCAGTCGGGAGGTGGGTCGCTGAGGCGTGAGTCCGAAGATCGGCAGAGGCCGATAAAGGCCGCGAGTTCAGCAGTCGGGAGGTGGGTCGCTGAGGCGTGAGTCCGAAGATCGGCGAGAGGCCTATAAAGGACGCGAGTTCAACAGTCGGGAGGTGCGTGGAGAGCCGTGAGTCCGGGGATCGGCGAGAGGCCTATAAAGGCCGCAAATTCAGCAGTCGGGAGGTGCGTGGAGAAGCGTGAGTCCGGGGATCGGCAGAGGCCTATAAAGGCCGCGAGTTCAGCAGTCGGGAGGTGTGTCGCTGAGGCGTGAGTCCGGGGATCAGCGAGAGGCCTATAAAGGCCGCGAGTTCAGCAGTCGGGAGGTGGGTCGCTGAGGCGTGAGTCCGGGGATCGGCAGAGGCCTATAACGGCCACGAGTTCAGCAGTCGGGAGGTGGGTCGCTGTGGCGTGAGTCCGGGATCGGCGAGAGGCCTATAAAGGCCGCGAGTTCAGCAGTCGAGAGGTGGGTCGCTGAGCTGTGAGGCCGGGGATCGGCAAGAGGCCTATAAAGGCCGCGAGTTCAGCAGTCGGGAGGTGGGTCGCTGAGGCGTGAGTCCGGGGATCGGCAGAGGCCTGTAAAGGCCGTGAGTTCAGCAGTCGGGAGGTGGGTCGCTGAGGCGTGAGTCCGAAGATCGGCAGAGGCCTATAAAGGACGCGAGTTCAACAGTCGGGAGGTGCATGGAGAGCCGTGAGTCCGGGGATCGGCGAGAGGTCTATAAAGGCCGCAAATTCAGCAGTCGGGAGGTGCGTGGAGAAGCGTGAGTCCGGGGATCGGCAGAGGCCTGTAAAGGCTGCGAGTTCAGCAGTCGAGAGGTGGGTCGCTGAGGCGTGAGTCCGGGGATCGGCGAGAGGCCTACAAAGGCCGCGAGTTCAGCAGTCGGGAAGTGCAGCGCTGAGGCGTGAGTCCGGGGATCGACGAGAAGCCTATAAAGGCCGTGAGTTCAGCAGTCGGTAGGTTGGTCGCTGAGGCGTGAGTCCATGGATCGGGAGAGGCCTATAAAGGAAGCGAGTTCAGCAGTCGGGAGGTGGATCGCTGAGGCGTGAGTCCGAAGATCGGCAGAGGCCTATAAAGGCAGCGAGTTCTGCAGTCGGGAGGTGCGTGGAGAGGCGTGAGTCCGGGGATCGGCGAGAGGCCTATAAAGGCCGCAAATTCAGCAGTCGGGACGTGCGGCGCTGAGGCGTGAGTCCGGGGTCGGCGAGAGGCCTATAAAGGCCATGAGTTCAGTAGTCGGGAGGTGCGTGGAGAGGCGTGAGTACGGGGATCGGCGAGAGGCCTATAAAGGCCGCGAGTTCAGCAGTCGGGAGGTGGGTCACTGAGGCGTGAGTCCGGGGTCGGCGAGAGGCCTATAAAGGCTGTGAGTTCAGCAGTCGGGAGGTGCGTGGAGAGGCGTGAGTCCGGGGATCGGCGAGAGGCCTATAAAGGCCGCAAATTCAGCAGTCGGGAGGTGCGTGGAGAAGCGTGAGTCTGGGGATCGGCAGAGGCCTGTAAAGGCTGCGAATTCAGCAGTCGAGGGGTGGGTGGATGAGGCGTGAGTCCGGGGATCGGCGAGAGGCCTATAAAGGCCGTGAGTTCAGCAGTCGGGAGGTGGGTCGCTTAGGCGTGAGTCCGGGGTCGGCGAGAGGCCTATAAAGCCGCAAATTCAGCAGTTGGGAGGTGCGTCGCTGAGGCGTGAGTCCAGGGATCGGGAGAGGCCTATAAAGGCCGCGAGTTCAGCAGTCGGGAGGTGCGTGGAGAGGTGTGAGTCCAGGGATCGGCAGAAGCCTATCAAGGCCGCGAGTTCAGCAGTCGGGAGGTGGGTCGCTGAGGCGTGAGTCCGAAGATCGGCAGAGGCCGATAAAGGCCGCGAGTTCAGCAGTCGGGAGGTGCGTGGAGAGGCGTGAGTCTGGGGATCGGCGAGAGGCCTATAAAGGCCGCAAATTCAGCAGTCGGGACGTGCGTCGCTGAGGCGTGAGTCCGGGGATCGGGAGAGGCCTATAAAGGCCGTGAGTTCAGCAGTCGGGAGGTGGGTCGCTGAGGCGTGAGTCCGGGGTCGGCGAGAGGCTGATAAATGCCGTGAGTTCAGCAGTCGGGAGGTGCGTGGAGAGGCGTGAGTCCGGGGATCAGCAGAGGCCTATAAAGGCCGCGAGTTCAGCAGTCGGGAGGTGGGTCGCTGTGGCGTGAGTCCGGGGTCGGCAAGAGGCCTATAAAGGCCGTGAGTTCAGCAGTCGGGAGGTGCGTGGAGAGGCGTGAGTTCGGGGATCGGCGAGAGGCCTATAAAGGCCGCGAGTTCAGCAGTCGAGAGGTGGGTCGCTGAGGTGTGAGGCCAGGGATCGGCAAGAGGCCTATAAAGGCCGCGAGTTCAGCAGTCGGGAGGTGGGTCGCTGAGGCGTGAGTCCGGGGATCGGCAGAGGCCTGTAAAGGCCGTGAGTTCAGCAGTCGGGAGGTGGATCGCTGAGGCGTGAGTCCGAAGATCGGCAGAGGCCGATAAAGGCCGCGAGTTCAGCAGTCGGGAGGTGGGTCGCTGAGGCGTGAGTCCGAAGATCGGCGAGAGGCCTATAAAGGACGCGAGTTCAACAGTCGGGAGGTGCGTGGAGAGCCGTGAGTCCGGGGATCGGCGAGAGGCCTATAAAGGCCGCAAATTCAGCAGTCGGGAGGTGCGTGGAGAAGCGTGAGTCCGGGGATCGGCAGAGGCCTGTAAAGGCTGCGAGTTCAGCAGTCGAGAGGTGGGTCGCTGAGGCGTGAGTCCGGGGATCGGCGAGAGGCCTACAAAGGCCGCGAGTTCAGCAGTCGGGAAGTGCGGCACTGAGGCGTGAGTCCGGGGATCGACGAGAAGCCTATAAAGGCCGTGAGTTCAGCAGTCGGTAGGTTGGTCGCTGAGGCGTGAGTCCGGGGATCGGGAGAGGCCTATAAAGGAAGCGAGTTCAGCAGTCGGGAGGTGGATCGCTGAGGCGTGAGTCCGGAGATCGGCAGAGGCCTATAAAGGCCGCGAGTTCTGCAGTCGGGAGGTGCGTGGAGAGGCGTGAGTCCGGGGATCGGCGAGAGGCCTATAAAGGCCGCAAATTCAGCAGTCGGGACGTGCGTCGCTGAGGCGTGAGTCCGGGGTCGGCGAGAGGCCTATAAAGGCCATGAGTTCAGTAGTCGGGAGGTGCGTGGAGAGGCGTGAGTCCGGGGATTGGCGAGAGGCATATAAAGGCCGCGAGTTCAGCAGTCGGGAGGTGGGTCACTGAGGCGTGAGTCCGGGGTCGGCGAGAGGCCTACAAAGGCTGTGAGTTCAGCAGTCGGGAGGTGCGTGGAGAGGCGTCAGTCCGGGGATTGGCGAGAGGCCTATAAAGGCCGCAAATTCAGCAGTCGGGTGGTGCGTGGAGAAGCGTGAGTCTGGGGATCGGCAGAGGCCTGTAAAGGCTGCGAGTTCAGCAGTCGAGGGGTGGGTGGATGAGGCGTGAGTCCGGGGATCGGCGAGAGGCCTATAAAGGCCGTGAGTTCAGCAGTCGGGAGGTGCGTGGAGAGGCGTGAGTCCGGGGATCGGCGAGAGGCCTATAAAGACTGCGAGTTCAGCAGTCGGGAGGTGCAGCGCTGAGGCGTGAGTCCGTGGATCGGCAGAGGCCTATAAAGGCCGCGAGTTCAGCATTTGGGAGGTGGGTCGCTGAGGCGTGAGTCCGGGGTCGGCGAGAGGCCTACAAAGGCTGCAAATTCAGCAGTTGGGAGGTGCGTCGCTGAGGCGTGAGTCCGGGGATCGGCGAGAAGCCTATAAATACCGTGAGTTCAGCAGTCGGGAGGTGGGTCGCTTAGGCGTGAGTCCGGGGTCGGCGAGAGGCCTATAAAGCCGCAAATTCAGCAGTTGGGAGGTGCGTCGCTGAGGCGTGAGTCCGGGGATCGGGAGAGGCCTATAAAGGCCGCGAGTTCAGCAGTCGGGAGGTGCGTGGAGATGCGTGAGTCCAGGGATCGGCAGAAGCCTATCAAGGCCGCGAGTTCAGCAGTCGGGAGGTGGGTCGCTGAGGCGTGAGTCCGAAGATCGGCAGAGGCCGATAAAGGCCGCGAGTTCAGCAGTCGAGAGGTGGGTCGCTGAGGCGTGAGTCCGGGGATCGGCGAGAGGCCAAAAAAGGCCGCGAGTTCAGCAGTCGGGAGGTGGGTCGCTGAGGCGTGAGTCCGGAGATAGGCAGAGGCCTATAAAGGACGCGAGTTCAGCAGTCGGAAGGTGCGTGGAGAAGCGTGAGTCCGGGGATCGGCAGAGGCCTATAAAGGCCATGAGTTCAGCAGTCTGGAGGTGGGTCGCTGAGGCGTGAGTCCGGGGATCGGCGAGAGGCCTATAAAGGCCGCAAATTCAGCAGTCGGGAGGTGCTTGGAGAAGCGTGAGTCCGGGGATCGGCAGAGGCCTGTAAAGGCTGCGAGTTCAGCAGTCGAGAGGTGGGTCGCTGAGGCGTGAGTCCGGGGATCGGCGAGAGGCCAAAAAAGGCCGCGAGTTCAGCAGTCGGGAGGTGGGTCGCTGAGGCGTGAGTCCGGAGATAGGCAGAGGCCTATAAAGGACGCGAGTTCAGCAGTCGGGAGGTGCGTGGAGAAGCGTGAGTCCGGGGATCGGCAGAGGCCTATAAAGGCCATGAGTTCAGCAGTCTGGAGGTGGGTCGCTGAGGCGTGAGTCCGGGGATCGGGAGAGGCCTATAAAGGCCGCAAATTCAGCAGTCGGGAGGTGCGTGGAGAAGCGTGAGTCCGGGGATCGGCAGAGGCCTGTAAGGGCTGCGAGTTCAGCAGTCGAGAGGTGGGTCGCTGAGGCGTGAGTCCGGGGATCGGCGAGAGGCCAAAAAAGGCCGCGAGTTCAGCAGTCGGGAGGTGGGTCGCTGAGGCTTGAGTCCGGAGATAGGCAGAGGCCTATAAAGGACGCGAGTTCAGCAGTCGGGAGGTGCGTGGAGAAGCGTGAGTCCGGGGATCGGCAGGGGCCTGTAAAGGCCGTGAGTTCAGCAGTCGGGAGGTGGGTCGCTGAGGCGTGAGTCCGGGGATCGGCGAGAGGCCTATAAAGGCCGTGAGTTCAGCAGTCGGGAGGTGGGTCGCTGAGGCGTGAGTCCGGGGATCGACGAGAAGCCTATAAAGGCCGTGAGTTCAGCAGTCTGGTGGTGGGTCGCTGAGGCGTGAGTCCGGGGATCGGGAGAGGCCTATAAAGGCCGCAAATTCAGCAGTCGGGAGGTGCGTGGAGAAGCGTGAGTCCGGGGATCGGCAGAGGCCTGTAAAGGCTGCGAGTTCAGCAGTCGAGTGGTGGGTCACTGAGGCGTGAATCTGGGGATCGGCGAGAGGCTTATAAAGGCCGCGAGTTCAGCAGTCGGGATGTGCGGCGCTGAGGCGTGAGTCCGGGGATCGACGAGAAGCCTATAAAGGCCGTGAGTTCAGCAGTCGGGAGGTTGGTCGCTGAGGCGTGAGTCCGGGGATCGGGAGAGGCCAATAAAGGCCGCAAGTTCAGCAGTCGGGAGGTGCGTGGAGAGGCGTGAGTCCGGGGATCGGCGAGAGGCCTATAAAGGCCGCAAATTCAGCAGTTGGGACGTGCGTCGCTGAGGCATGAGTCCGGAGATAGGCAGAGGCCTATAAAGGCCGCGAGTTCAGCAGTCGGGAGGTGGTTCGCTGAGACGTGAGTCCGAAGATCGGCAGAGGCCTATAAAGGCCGCAAGTTCAGCAGTCGGGAGGTGCGTGGAGAGGCGTGAGTCCGGGGATCGGCGAGAGGCCTATAAAGGCCGCAAATTCAGCAGTCGGGACGTGCGTCACTGAGGCATGAGTCCGGGGATCGGGAGAGGCCTATAAAGTCCGCGAGTTCAGCCGTCGGGAGGTGGGTCGCTGAGGCGTGAGTCCGGGGATTGGCAGAGGCCTGTAAAGGCCGCGAGTTCAACAGTCGGGAGGTGGGTCGCTGAGGCGTGAGTCCGGGCATTGGCAGAGGCCTATAAAGGCCGCGAGTTCAGCAGTCGGGAGGTGGGTCGCTGAGGCGTGAGTCCAGGGATCGGCGAAAGGCCTATAAAGACCGCGAGTTCAGCAGTCGGGAGGTGCGGCGCTGAAGCGTGAGTCCGGGGATCGGCAGAGGCCTATAAAGGCCGCGAGTTCAGCAGTCGGGAGGTGCGTGGAGAAGCGTGAGTCTGGGGATCGGCAGAGGCCTATAAAGGCCGTGAGTTCAGCAGTCGGGAGGTGGGTCGCTGAGGCGTGAGTCCGGGGATCGGCAGAGGCCTGTAAAGGCCGCGAGTTCAGCAGTCGGGAGGTGGGTCGCTGAGGCGTGAGTCCGGGGATCGGCGAAAGGCCTATAAAGACCGCGAGTTCAGCAGTCGGGAGGTGCGGCGCTGAAGCGTGAGTCCGGGGATCGGCAGAGGCCTATAAAGGCCGCGAGTTCAGCATTCGGGAGGTGCGTGGAGAAGCGTGAGTCCGGGGATCGGCAGAGGCCTGCAAAGGCCGCGAGTTCAGCAGTCGGGAGGTGGGTCGCTGAGGCGTGAGTCCGGGGTCGGCGAGAAGCCTATAAAGGCCGTGAGTTCAGCAGTTGGGAGGTGCATGTAGAAGCGTGAGTCCGGGGATCGGCGAGAGGCCTATAAAGGCCGCAAATTCAGCAGTCGGGAGGTGCGTGGAGAAGCGTGAGTCCGGGGATTGGCAGAGGCCTGTAAATGCTGCGAGTTCAGCAGTCGGGAGGTGCGTTACTGAGGCTTGAGTCCAGGGTTGGTGAGAGGACTATAAAGGCCGCGAATTCAGCAGTCGGGAGGTGGGTCGCTGAGGCGTGAGTCCGGGTATCGGCAGAGGCCTATAAAGGCCGTGAGTTCAGCAGTCGGGAGGTGGGTCGCTGAGGCGTGAGTCCGGGGATCGGCGAGAGGCCTATAAAGGCCGTGAGTTCAGCAGTCGGGAGTTGCGTGGAGAGGCGTGAGTCCGGGGATCGGCGAGAGGCCTATAAAGGCCACAAATTCAGCAGTCGGGAGGTGGGTCGCTGAGGAGTGAGTCCGGAGATCGGCAGAGGCCTATAAAGGCCGCGAGTTCAGCAGTTGGGAGGTGCATGGAGAGGCGTGAGTCCGGGGATCGGCGAGAGGCCTATAAAGGCCGCAAATTCAGCAGTCGGGAGGTGCGTGGAGAAGCGTGAATCCGGGGATCGGCAGAGGCCTGTAAAGGCCGCGAGTTCAGCAGTCGGGAGGTGGGTCGCTGAGGCGTGAGTCTGTGGTCGGCGAGAGGCCTATAAAGGCCGCAAATTCAGCATTCGGGAGGTGCGTGGAGAAGCGTGAGTCTGGGGATCGGCAGAGGCCTGTAAAGGCTGCGAGTTCAGCAGTCGAGGGGTGGGTGGATGAGGCGTGAGTCCGGGGATCGGCGAGAGGCCTATAAAGGCCGTGAGTTCAGCAGTCGGGAGGTGCGTGGAGAGGCGTGAGTCCGGGGATCGGCGAGAGGCCTATAAAGGCTGTGAGTTCAGCATTTGGGAGGTGGGTCGCTGAGGCGTGAGTCCGGGGTCGGCGAGAGGCCTATAAAGGCTGCAAATTCAGCAGTTGGGAGGTGCGTCGCTGAGGCGTGAGTCCGTGGATCGGCAGAGGCCTATAAAGGCCGCGAGTTCAGCATTTGGGAGGTGGGTCGCTGAGGCGTGAGTCCGGGGTTGGCGAGAGGCCTATAAAGGCTGCAAATTCAGCAGTTGGGAGGTGCGTCGCTGAGGCGTGAGTCCGGGGATCGGCGAGAAGCCTATAAATGCCGTGAGTTCAGCAGTCGGGAGGTGGGTCGCTTTGGCGTGAGTCCGGGGTCGGCGAGAGGCCTATAAAGCCGCAAATTCAGCAGTTGGGAGGTGCGTCGCTGAGGCGTGAGTCCGGGGATCGGGAGAGGCCTATAAAGGCCGCGAGTTCAGCAGTCGGGACGTGCGTGGAGAGGTGTGAGTCCAGGGATCGGCAGAAGCCTATCAAGGCCGCGAGTTCAGCAGTCGGGAGGTGGGTCGCTGTGGCGTGAGTCCGAAGATCGGCAGAGGCCGATAAAGACCGCAAGTTCAGCAGTCGGGAGGTGCGTGGAGAGGCGTGAGTCCGGGGATCGGCGAGAGGCCTATAAAGGCCGCAAATTCAGCAGTCGGGACGTGCGTCGCTGAGGCGTGAGTCCGGGGATCGGGAGAGGCCTATAAAGGCCGTGAGTTCAGCAGTCGGGAGGTGGGTCGCTGAGGCGTGAGTCCGGGGTCGGCGAGAGGCCGATAAATGCCGTGAGTTCAGCAGTCGGGAGGTGCGTGGAGAGGCTTGAGTCCGGGGATCGGCGAGAGGCATATAAAGGCCGCGAGTTCAGCAGTCGGGAGGTGTGTTGCTGAGGCGCGAGTCCGGGGTCGGCGAGAGGCCTATAAAGGCCGCGAGTTCAGCAGTCGGGAGGTGTGTCGCTGAGGCGTGAGTCCGGGGATCAGCGAGAGGCCTATAAAGGCCGCGAGTTCAGCAGTCGGGAGGTGGGTCGCTGAGGCGTGAGTCCGGGGATCGGCAGAGGCCTATAACGGCCGCGAGTTCAGCAGTCGGGAGGATGCGGCGCTGAAGCGTGAGTCCGGGGATCAGCAGAGGCCTATAAAGGCCGCGAGTTCAGCAGTCGGGAGGTGGGTCGCTGTGGCGTGAGTCCGGGGTCGGCAAGAGGCCTATAAAGGCCGTGAGTTCAGCAGTCGGGAGGTGCGTGGAGAGGCGTGAGTTCGGGGATCGGCGAGAGGCCTATAAAGGCCGCGAGTTCAGCAGTCGAGAGGTGGGTCGCTGAGGTGTGAGGCCGGGGATCGGCAAGAGGCCTATAAAGGCCGCGAGTTCAGCAGTCGGGAGGTGGGTCGCTGAGGCGTGAGTCCGGGGATCGGCAGAGGCCTGTAAAGGCCGTGAGTTCAGCAGTCGGGAGGTGGGTCGCTGAGGCGTGAGTCCGAAGATCGGCAGAGGCCGATAAAGGCCGCGAGTTCAGCAGTCGGGAGGTGGGTCGCTGAGGCGTGAGTCCGAAGATCGGCGAGAGGCCTATAAAGGACGCGAGTTCAACAGTCGGGAGGTGCGTGGAGAGCCGTGAGTCCGGGGATCGGCGAGAGGCCTATAAAGGCCGCAAATTCAGCAGTCGGGAGGTGCGTGGAGAAGCGTGAGTCCGGGGATCGGCAGAGGCCTATAAAGGCCGCGAGTTCAGCAGTCGGGAGGTGTGTCGCTGAGGCGTGAGTCCGGGGATCAGCGAGAGGCCTATAAAGGCCGCGAGTTCAGCAGTCGGGAGGTGGGTCGCTGAGGCGTGAGTCCGGGGATCGGCAGAGGCCTATAACGGCCACGAGTTCAGCAGTCGGGAGGATGCGGCGCTGAAGCGTGAGTCCGGGGATCAGCAGAGGCCTATAAAGGCCGTGAGTTCAGCAGTCGGGAGGTGGGTCGCTGTGGCGTGAGTCCGGGGTCGGCAAGAGGCCTATAAAGGCCGTGAGTTCAGCAGTCGGGAGGTGCGTGGAGAGGCGTGAGTTCGGGGATCGGCGAGAGGCCTATAAAGGCCGCGAGTTCAGCAGTCGAGAGGTGGGTCGCTGAGCTGTGAGGCCGGGGATCGGCAAGAGGCCTATAAAGGCCGCGAGTTCAGCAGTCGGGAGGTGGGTCGCTGAGGCGTGAGTCCGGGGATCGGCAGAGGCCTGTAAAGGCCGTGAGTTCAGCAGTCGGGAGGTGGGTCGCTGAGGCGTGAGTCCGAAGATCGGCAGAGGCCTATAAAGGACGCGAGTTCAACAGTCGGGAGGTGCATGGAGAGCCGTGAGTCCGGGGATCGGCGAGAGGTCTATAAAGGCCGCAAATTCAGCAGTCGGGAGGTGCGTGGAGAAGCGTGAGTCCGGGGATCGGCAGAGGCCTGTAAAGGCTGCGAGTTCAGCAGTCGAGAGGTGGGTCGCTGAGGCGTGAGTCCGGGGATCGGCGAGAGGCCTACAAAGGCCGCGAGTTCAGCAGTCGGGAAGTGCAGCGCTGAGGCGTGAGTCCGGGGATCGACGAGAAGCCTATAAAGGCCGTGAGTTCAGCAGTCGGTAGGTTGGTCGCTGAGGCGTGAGTCCATGGATCGGGAGAGGCCTATAAAGGAAGCGAGTTCAGCAGTCGGGAGGTGGATCGCTGAGGCGTGAGTCCGAAGATCGGCAGAGGCCTATAAAGGCAGCGAGTTCTGCAGTCGGGAGGTGCGTGGAGAGGCGTGAGTCCGGGGATCGGCGAGAGGCCTATAAAGGCCGCAAATTCAGCAGTCGGGACGTGCGGCGCTGAGGCGTGAGTCCGGGGTCGGCGAGAGGCCTATAAAGGCCATGAGTTCAGTAGTCGGGAGGTGCGTGGAGAGGCGTGAGTACGGGGATCGGCGAGAGGCCTATAAAGGCCGCGAGTTCAGCAGTCGGGAGGTGGGTCACTGAGGCGTGAGTCCGGGGTCGGCGAGAGGCCTATAAAGGCTGTGAGTTCAGCAGTCGGGAGGTGCGTGGAGAGGCGTGAGTCCGGGGATCGGCGAGAGGCCTATAAAGGCCGCAAATTCAGCAGTCGGGAGGTGCGTGGAGAAGCGTGAGTCTGGGGATCGGCAGAGGCCTGTAAAGGCTGCGAATTCAGCAGTCGAGGGGTGGGTGGATGAGGCGTGAGTCCGGGGATCGGCGAGAGGCCTATAAAGGCCGTGAGTTCAGCAGTCGGGAGGTGGGTCGCTTAGGCGTGAGTCCGGGGTCGGCGAGAGGCCTATAAAGCCGCAAATTCAGCAGTTGGGAGGTGCGTCGCTGAGGCGTGAGTCCAGGGATCGGGAGAGGCCTATAAAGGCCGCGAGTTCAGCAGTCGGGAGGTGCGTGGAGAGGTGTGAGTCCAGGGATCGGCAGAAGCCTATCAAGGCCGCGAGTTCAGCAGTCGGGAGGTGGGTCGCTGAGGCGTGAGTCCGAAGATCGGCAGAGGCCGATAAAGGCCGCGAGTTCAGCAGTCGGGAGGTGCGTGGAGAGGCGTGAGTCTGGGGATCGGCGAGAGGCCTATAAAGGCCGCAAATTCAGCAGTCGGGACGTGCGTCGCTGAGGCGTGAGTCCGGGGATCGGGAGAGGCCTATAAAGGCCGTGAGTTCAGCAGTCGGGAGGTGGGTCGCTGAGGCGTGAGTCCGGGGTCGGCGAGAGGCTGATAAATGCCGTGAGTTCAGCAGTCGGGAGGTGCGTGGAGAGGCGTGAGTCCGGGGATCAGCAGAGGCCTATAAAGGCCGCGAGTTCAGCAGTCGGGAGGTGGGTCGCTGTGGCGTGAGTCCGGGGTCGGCAAGAGGCCTATAAAGGCCGTGAGTTCAGCAGTCGGGAGGTGCGTGGAGAGGCGTGAGTTCGGGGATCGGCGAGAGGCCTATAAAGGCCGCGAGTTCAGCAGTCGAGAGGTGGGTCGCTGAGGTGTGAGGCCAGGGATCGGCAAGAGGCCTATAAAGGCCGCGAGTTCAGCAGTCGGGAGGTGGATCGCTGAGGCGTGAGTCCGAAGATCGGCAGAGGCCGATAAAGGCCGCGAGTTCAGCAGTCGGGAGGTGGGTCGCTGAGGCGTGAGTCCGAAGATCGGCGAGAGGCCTATAAAGGACGCGAGTTCAACAGTCGGGAGGTGCGTGGAGAGCCGTGAGTCCGGGGATCGGCGAGAGGCCTATAAAGGCCGCAAATTCAGCAGTCGGGAGGTGCGTGGAGAAGCGTGAGTCCGGGGATCGGCAGAGGCCTGTAAAGGCTGCGAGTTCAGCAGTCGAGAGGTGGGTCGCTGAGGCGTGAGTCCGGGGATCGGCGAGAGGCCTACAAAGGCCGCGAGTTCAGCAGTCGGGAAGTGCGGCACTGAGGCGTGAGTCCGGGGATCGACGAGAAGCCTATAAAGGCCGTGAGTTCAGCAGTCGGTAGGTTGGTCGCTGAGGCGTGAGTCCGGGGATCGGGGAGGCCTATAAAGGAAGCGAGTTCAGCAGTCGGGAGGTGGATCGCTGAGGCGTGAGTCCGGAGATCGGCAGAGGCCTATAAAGGCCGCGAGTTCTGCAGTCGGGAGGTGCGTGGAGAGGCGTGAGTCCGGGGATCGGCGAGAGGCCTATAAAGGCCGCAAATTCAGCAGTCGGGACGTGCGTCGCTGAGGCGTGAGTCCGGGGTCGGCGAGAGGCCTATAAAGGCCATGAGTTCAGTAGTCGGGAGGTGCGTGGAGAGGCGTGAGTCCGGGGATTGGCGAGAGGCATATAAAGGCCGCGAGTTCAGCAGTCGGGAGGTGGGTCACTGAGGCGTGAGTCCGGGGTCGGCGAGAGGCCTACAAAGGCTGTGAGTTCAGCAGTCGGGAGGTGCGTGGAGAGGCGTCAGTCCGGGGATTGGCGAGAGGCCTATAAAGGCCGCAAATTCAGCAGTCGGGTGGTGCGTGGAGAAGCGTGAGTCTGGGGATCGGCAGAGGCCTGTAAAGGCTGCGAGTTCAGCAGTCGAGGGGTGGGTGGATGAGGCGTGAGTCCGGGGATCGGCGAGAGGCCTATAAAGGCCGTGAGTTCAGCAGTCGGGAGGTGCGTGGAGAGGCGTGAGTCCGGGGATCGGCGAGAGGCCTATAAAGACTGCGAGTTCAGCAGTCGGGAGGTGCAGCGCTGAGGCGTGAGTCCGTGGATCGGCAGAGGCCTATAAAGGCCGCGAGTTCAGCATTTGGGAGGTGGGTCGCTGAGGCGTGAGTCCGGGGTCGGCGAGAGGCCTACAAAGGCTGCAAATTCAGCAGTTGGGAGGTGCGTCGCTGAGGCGTGAGTCCGGGGATCGGCGAGAAGCCTATAAATACCGTGAGTTCAGCAGTCGGGAGGTGGGTCGCTTAGGCGTGAGTCCGGGGTCGGCGAGAGGCCTATAAAGCCGCAAATTCAGCAGTTGGGAGGTGCGTCGCTGAGGCGTGAGTCCGGGGATCGGGAGAGGCCTATAAAGGCCGCGAGTTCAGCAGTCGGGAGGTGCGTGGAGATGCGTGAGTCCAGGGATCGGCAGAAGCCTATCAAGGCCGCGAGTTCAGCAGTCGGGAGGTGGGTCGCTGAGGCGTGAGTCCGAAGATCGGCAGAGGCCGATAAAGGCCGCGAGTTCAGCAGTCAGGAGGTGCGTGGAGAGGCGTGAGTCCGGGGATCGGCGAGAGGCCTATAAAGGCCGCAAATTCAGCAGTCGGGAGGTGCGTGGAGAGGCGTGAGTCCGGGGATCGGCGAGAGGCCTATAAAGGCCGCGAGTTCAGCAGTCGGGAGGTGTGTTGCTGAGGCGTGAGTCCGGGGATCAGCGAGAGGCCTATAAAGCCCGCGAGTTCAGCAGTCGGGAGGTGGGTCGCTGAGGCGTGTCCGGGGATCGGCAGAGGCCTATAAAGGCCGCGAGTTCAGCAGTCGGGAGGATGCGGCGCTGAAGCGTGAGTCCGGGGATCAGCAGAGGCCTATAAAGGCCGCGAGTTCAGCAGTCGGGAGGTGGGTTGCTGTGGCGTGAGTCCGGGGTCGGCAAGAGGCCTATAAAGGCCGTGAGTTCAGCAGTCGGGAGGTGCGTGGAGAGGCGTGAGTTCAGGGATCGGCGAGAGGCCTATAAATGCCGCAAATTCAGCAGTCGGGAGGTGCGTGGAGAAGCGTGAGTCCGGGGATCGGCAGAGACCTGTAAAGGCTGCGAGTTCAGCAGTCGAGAGGTGGGTCGCTGAGGTGTGAGGCCGGGGATCGGCAAGAGGCCTATAAAGGCCGCGAGTTCAGCAGTCGGAAGGTGGGTCGCTGAGGCGTGAGTCCGGGGATTGGCAGAGGCCTATAAAGGATGCGAGTTCAGCAGTAGGGAGGTGCGTGGAGAAGCGTGAGTCCGGGGATCGGCAGAGGCCTGTAAAGGCCGTGAGTTCAGCAGTCGGGAGGTGGGTCGCTGAGGCGTGAGTCCGAAGATCGGCAGAGGCCGATAAAGGCCGCGAGTTCAGCAGTCGGGAGGTGGGTCGCTGAGGCGTGAGTCCGAAGATCGGCGAGAGGCCTATAAAGGCCGTGAGTTCAGCAGTCGGGAGGTGCGTGGAGAGCCGTGAGTCCGGGGATCGGCGAGAGGCCTATAAAGGCCGCAAATTCAGCAGTCGGGAGGTGCGTGGAGAAGCGTGAGTCCGGGGATCGGCAGTGGCCTGTAAAGGCTGCGAGTTCAGCAGTCGAGAGGTGGGTCGCTGAGGCGTGAGTCTGGGGATCGGCAGAGGCCTATAAAGGCCGCGAGTTCAGCAGGCGGGAGGTGGGTCACTGAGGCGTGAGTCCGGGGTCGGCGAGAGGCCTATAAAGGCTGTGAATTCAGCAGTCGGGAGGTGCGTGGAGAGGCGTGAGTCCGGGGATCGGCGAGAGGCCTATAAAGGCCACAAATTCAGCAGTCGGGAGGTGCGTGGAGAAGCGTGAGTCCGGGAATCGGCAGAGGCCTGTAAAGGCTGCGAGTTCAGCAGTCGAGAGGTGGGTCGCTGAGGCGTGAGTCCGGGGATCGGCGAGAGGCCTATTAAGGCCGTGAGTTCAGCATTCGGGAGGTGCGTGGAGAGGCATGAGTCCGGGGATCGGCGAGAGAACTACAAGTGCCGCGAGTTCAGCAGTCGGGAGGTGCGGCGCTGAGGCGTGAGTCCGGGGATCGACAGAGGCCTATAAAGGCGACGAGTTCAGCAGTCGGGAGGTGGTTCGCTGAGGCGTGAGTCCGGAGATCGGCAGAGGCCTATAAAGGCCGCGAGTTCAGCAGTCGGGAGGTGGGTCGCTGAGGCGTGAGTCCGGGGTCGGCGAGAAGCCTATAAAGGCCGTGAGTTCAGCAGTTGGGAGGTGCATGGAGAGGCGTGAGTCCGGGGATCGGCGAGAGGCCTATAAAGGCCGCAAATTCAGCAGTCGGGAGGTGCGTGGAGAAGCGTGAGTCCGGGGATCGGCAGAGGCCTGTAAAGGCTGCGAGTTCAGCAGTCGTGAGGTGGGTCGCTGAGGCGTGAGTCCGGGGTTGGCGAGAGGCCTATAAAGGCCGCAAATTCAGCAATCGGGAGGTGCGTGGAGAAGCGTGAGTCCGGGGATCGGCAGAGGCCTGTAAAGGCTGCGAGTTCAGCAGTCGAGGGGTGGGTCGCTGAGGCGTGAGTCCGGGGATCGGCGAGAGGCCTATAAAGGCCGTGAGTTCAGCAGTCGGGAGGTGCAGCGCTGAGGCGTGAGTCCGGGGATCGGCAGAGGCCTATAAAGGCCACGAGTTCAGCATTCAGGAGGTGGGTCGCTGAGGCGTGAGTCCGGGGTCGGCGAGAGGCCTATAAAGGCCGCAAATTCAGCAATCGGGAGGTGCGTGGAGAAGCGTGAGTCCGGGGATCGGCAGAGGCCTGTAAAGGCTGCGAGTTCAGCAGTCGAGGGGTGGGTCGCTGAGGCGTGAGTCCGGGGATCGGCGAGAGGCCTATAAAGGCCGTGAGTTCAGCAGTCGGGAGGTGCAGCGCTGAGGCGTGAGTCCGGGGATCGGCAGAGGCCTATAAAGGCCACGAGTTCAGCATTCAGGAGGTGGGTCGCTGAGGCGTGAGTCCGGGGTCGGCGAGAGGCCTATAAAGGCCGCAAATTCAGCAGTTGGGAGGTGCGTCGCTGAGGCGTGAGTCCGCGGATCGGGAGAGGCCTATAAAGTCCGCGAGTTCAGCACTCGGGATGTGCGTGGAGAGGCGTGAGTCCGGGGATCGGCGAGAGGCCTATAAAGGCTGCGAGTTCAGCAGTCGGGTGGTGCGGCGCTGAGGCGTGAGTCCGGGGATCGGCGAGTAGCCTATAAAGGCCGTGAGTTCAGCAGTCGGGAGGTGGGTCGTTGAGGCGTGAGTCCGGGGATCGGGAGAGGCCTATAACGGACGCGAGTTCAACAGTCGGGAGGTGCGTGGAGAAGCGTGAGTCCGGGGATCGGCAGAGGCCTGTAAAGGCTGCGAGTTGAGCAGTCGAGAGGTGGGTCGCTGAGGCGTGAGTCCGGGGATCGGCGAGAGGCCTATAAAGGCCGCGAGTTCAGCAGTCGGGAGGTGCGGCGCTGAGGCGTGAGTCCGGGGATCGACGAGAAGCCTATAAAGGCCGCGAGTTCAGCAGTCGGGAGGTGCGGCGCTGAGGCGTGAGTCCGGGTATCGGCAGAGGCCTATAAAGGCCGTGAGTTCAGCAGTCGAGAGGTGGGTCGCTGAGGCGTGAGTCCGGGGATCGACGAGAAGCCTATAAAGGAAGCGAGTTCAGCAGTCGGGAGGTGGGTCGCTGAGGCGTGTGTCCGAAGATCGGCAGAGGCCTATAAAGGCCACGAGTTCAGCAGTCGGGAGGTGCGTGGAGAGACGTGAGTCCAGGGATCGGCAGAAGCCTATCAAGGCCGCGAGTTCAGCAGTCGGGAGGTGGGTCGCTGAGGCGTGAGTCCGGGGTCAGCGAGAGGCCGATAAAGGCCGTGAGTTTAGCAGTCGGGAGGTGCGTGGAGAGGCGTGAGTCCGGTGATCGGCGAGAGGCCTATAAAGGCTGCGAGTTCTGCAGTCGGGAGGTGTGTTGCTGAGGCGTGAGTCCGGGGTCGGCGAGAGGCCTATAAAGGCCGCGAGTTCAGCAGTCGGGAGGTGCGGCGCTGAGGCGTGAGTCCGGGTATCGGCAGAGGCCTATAAAGGCCGTGAGTTCAGCAGTCGAGAGGTGGGTCGCTGAGGCGTGAGTCCAGGGATCGGTAGAGGCCTATAAAGGCCGCGAGTTCAGCAGTCGGGAGGATGCGGCGCTGAAGCGTGAGTCCGGGGATCGGCAGAGGCCTATAAAGGCCGCGAGTTCAGCAGTCGGGAGGTGGGTCGCTGTGGCGTGAGTCCGGGGTCGGCGAGAGGCCTATAAAGGCCGTGAGTTCAGCAGTCGGGAGGTGCGTGTAGAGGCGTGAGTTCGTGGATCGGCGAGAGGCCTATAAATGCCGCAAATTCAGCAGTCGGGAGGTGCGTGGAGAAGCGTGAGTCCGGGGATCGGCAGAGGCCTGTAAAGGCTGCGAGTTCAGCGGTCGAGAGGTGGGTCGCTGAGGCGTGAGTCCGGGGATCGGCGAGAGGTCTATAAATGCCGTGAGTTCAGCAGTCGGGAGGTGGTTGGAGAGGCGTGAGTCCGGGGATCTGCGAGAGGCCTATAAAGGCCGCGAGTTCAGCAGTAAGGTGGTGCGTTTCTGAGGCATGAGTCCGGGGTCGGCGAGAGGCCTCGAAAGGCCGCGAGTTCAGCAGTCGGGAGGTGCGGCGCTGAAGCGTGAGTCCGGGGATCGGTAGAAGCCTGTAAAGGCTGCGAGTTCAGCAGTTGGGATGTGCGTGGAGAAGCGTGAGTCTGGGGATCGGCAGAGGCCTGTCAAGGCCGTGAGTTCAGCAGTCAGGAGGTGCATGGAGGGGCGTGAGTCCGGGGATCGGCGAGAGGCCTATAAAGGCCGCAAATTCAGCAGTCGGTAGGTGCGTGGAGAAGCGTGAGTCCGGGGATCGGCAGAGGCCTGTAAAGCTGCGAGTTCAGTAGTCGGGAGGTGGGTCGCTGAGGCGTGAGTCCGGGTATCGGCAGAGGCCTATAAAGGCCGTGAGTTCAGCAGTCGGGAGGTGGGTCGCTGAGGCGTGAGTCCGGGGATCGGCGAGAGGCCTATAAAGGCCGCGAGTTCAGCAGTCGGGAGGTGCGGTGCTGAAGCGTGTGTCCTGAGATCGGCAGAGGCCTGTAAAGGCCGCGAGTTCAGCAGTCGGGAGGTGCGTGGAGAGGCATGAGTCCGGGGATCAGCGAGAGGCCTATAAAGGCCACAAATTCAGCAGTCGGGAGGTGCGTGGAGAAGCGTGAGTTCGGGGATCGGCAGAGGCCTGTAAAGGCTGCGAGTTCAGCAGTCGAGAGGTGGGTCGCTGAGTCGTGAGTCTGGGGATCGGCGAGAGGCCTATAAAGGCCATGAGTTCAGCAGTCGGGTGGTGCGTGGAGAGGCGTGAGTCTGGGGATCGGCGAGAGGCCTATAAAGGCCGCAAGTTCAGCAGTCGGGAGTTGCAGCGCTGAGGCGTGAGTCTGGGGATCAGCGAGAGGCCTATAAAGGCCGCGAGTACAGCAATCGGGAGGTGGGTCGCTGAGGCGTGAGTCCGGGGATCGGCGAGAAGCCTATAAAGGCCGCGAGTTCAGCAGTCGGGAGGTGCGGCGCTGAAGCGTGAGTCCGGGGATCGGTAGAGGCCTGTAAAGGCTGCGAGTTCAGCAGTCGGGAGGTGCGTGGAGAAGCGTGAGTCCGGGGATCGGCAGAGGCCTGTAAAGGCCGAGAGTTCAGCAGTCGGGAGGTGGGTCGCTGAGGCGTGAGTCCGGGGTCCGCGAGAGGCCTATAAATGCCGCAAATTCAGCAGTCGGGAGGTGCGTGGAGAAGCATGAGTCCGGGGATCGGCAGAGGCCTGTAAAGGCCGAGCGTTCAGCTGTCGGGAGGTGGGTCGCTGAGGCGTAAATCCGGGGTCCGCGAGAGGCCTATAAAGGCCGTGAGTTCAGCAGTCGGGAGGTGCATGGAGAGGCATGAGTCCGGGGATCGGCGAGAGGCCTATAAAGGCCGCGAGTTCAGCAGTCGCGAGGTGCGGCGCTGAGGCGTGAGTCCGGGGATCGGCAGAGGCCTATAAAGGCCGCGAGTTCAGCAGTCGGGAGGTGCGTTGCTGATGCGTGAGTCCGGGGATTGGCAGAGGCCTATAAAGGCCGCGAGTTCAGCAGTCGGGAGGTGGGTCACTGAAGCATGAGTCCGGGTATCGGCAGAGGCCTATAAAGGCCGCGAGTTCAGCAGTCGGGAGGTGGGTCGCTGAGGCGTGAGTCCGGGGATCGACGAGAGGCCTATAAAGGCCGCGAGTTCAGCAGTCGGGAGGTGCGGCGCTGAAGCGTGAGTCCGGGGATCGGCAGAGGCCTAAAAAGGCCGCGAGTTCAGCAGTCTGGAGGTGCGTGGAGAAGCGTGAGTCCAGGGATCGGCAGAGGCCTGTAAAGGCTGCGAGTTCAGCAGTCGGGAGGTGCGTGGAGAAGCGTGAGTCTGGGGATCGGCAGAGGCCTGTAAAGGCCACGAGTTCAGCAGTCGGGAGGTGGGTCGCTGAGGCGTGAGTCCGGGGTCGGCGAGAGGCCTATAAAGGCTGTGAGTTCAGCAGTCGGGAGGTGCGTGGAGAGGCGTGAGTCCGGGGATCGGCGAGAGGCCTATAAAGGCCGCAAATTCAGCAGTCGGGAGGTGCGTGGAGAAGCGTGAGTCTGGGGATCGGCAGAGGCCTGTAAAGGCTGCGAGTTCAGCAGTCGGGAGGTGGGTCGCTGAGGCGTGAGTCCGGGGTCCGCGAGAGGCCTATAAATGCCGCAAATTCAGCAGTCGGGAGGTGCGTGGAGAAGCATGAGTCCGGGGATCGGCAGAGGCCTGTAAAGGCCGAGAGTTCAGCTGTCGGGAGGTGGGTCGCTGAGGCGTGAATCCGGGGTCCGCGAGAGGCCTATAAAGGCCATGAGTTCAGCAGTCGGGAGGTGCATGGAGAGGCATGAGTCCGGGGATCGGCGAGAGGCCTATAAAGGCCGCGAGTTCAGCAGTCGCGAGGTGCGGCGCTGAGGCGTGAGTCCGGGGATCGGCAGAGGCCTATAAAGGCCGCGAGTTCAGCAGTCGGGAGGTGCGTTGCTGAGGCGTGAGTCCGGGGATTGGCAGAGGCCTATAAAGGCCGCGAGTTCAGCAGTCGGGAGGTGGGTCACTGAAGCGTGAGTCCGGGTATCGGCAGAGGCCTATAAAGGCCGCGAGTTCAGCAGTCGGGAGGTGGGTCGCTGAGGCGTGAGTCCGGGGATCGACGAGAGGCCTATAAAGGCCGCGAGTTCAGCAGTCGGGAGGTGCGGCGCTGAAGCGTGAGTCCGGGGATCGGCAGAGGCCTAAAAAGGCCGCGAGTTCAGCCGTCTGGAGGTGCGTGGAGAAGCGTGAGTCCAGGGATCGGCAGAGGTTTGTAAAGGCTGCGAGTTCAGCAGTCGGGAGGTGCGTGGAGAAGCGTGAGTCTGGGGATCGGCAGAGGCCTGTAAAGGCCACGAGTTCAGCAGTCGGGAGGTGGGTCGCTGAGGCGTGAGTCCGGGGTCGGCGAGAGGCCTATAAAGGCTGTGAGTTCAGCAGTCGGGAGGTGCGTGGAGAGGCGTGAGTCCGGGGATCGGCGAGAGGCCTATAAAGGCCGCAAATTCAGCAGTCGGGAGGTGCGTGGAGAAGCGTGAGTCTGGGGATCGGCAGAGGCCTGTAAAGGCTGCGAGTTCAGCAGTCGGGAGGTGGGTCGCTGAGGCGTGAGTCCGGGGTCCGCGAGAGGCCTATAAATGCCGCAAATTCAGCAGTCGGGAGGTGCGTGGAGAAGCATGAGTCCGGGGATCGGCAGAGGCCTGTAAAGGCCGAGAGTTCAGCTGTCGGGAGGTGGGTCGCTGAGGCGTGAATCCGGGGTCCGCGAGAGGCCTATAAAGGCCGTGAGTTCAGCAGTCGGGAGGTGCATGGAGAGGCGTGAGTCCGGGGATCGGCGAGAGGCCTATAAAGGCCGCGAGTTCAGCAGTCGCGAGGTGCGGCGCTGAGGCGTGAGTCCGGGGATCGGCAGAGGCCTATAAAGGCCGCGAGTTCAGCAGTCGGGAGGTGCGTTGCTGAGGCGTGAGTCCGGGGATTGGCAGAGGCCTATAAAGGCCGCGAGTTCAGCAGTCGGGAGGTGGGTCACTGAAGCGTGAGTCCGGGTATCGGCAGAGGCCTATAAAGGCCGCGAGTTCAGCAGTCGGGAGGTGGGTCGCTGAGGCGTGAGTCCGGGGATCGACGAGAGGCCTATAAAGGCCGCGAGTTCAGCAGTCGGGAGGTGCGGCGCTGAAGCGTGAGTCCGGGGATCGGCAGAGGCCTAAAAAGTCCGCGAGTTCAGCAGTCTGGAGGTGCGTGGAGAAGCGTGAGTCCAGGGATCGGCAGAGGCCTGTAAAGGCTGCGAGTTCAGCAGTCGGGAGGTGCGTGGAGAAGCGTGAGTCTGGGGATCGGCAGAGGCCTGTAAAGGCCACGAGTTCAGCAGTCGGGAGGTGGGTCGCAGAGGCGTGAGTCCGGGGTCGGCGAGAGGCCTATAAAGGCCTCAAATTCAGCAGTCGGGAGGTGCATGGAGAAGCGTGAGTCCGGGGATCGGCAGAGGCCTGTAAAGGCTGCGAGTTCAGCGGTCGAGAGGTGGGTCGCTGAGGCGTGAGTCCGGGGATCGGCGAGAGGCCTATAAATGCCGTGAGTTCAGCAGTCGGGAGGTGGGTGGAGAGGCGTGAGTCCGAGGATCGGCGAGAGGCCTATAAAGGCCGTGAGTTCAACAGTCGTGAAGTGCGTCGCTGAGGCCTGAGTCTGGGGATCGGCAGAGGCCTATAAAGGCCGCGAGTTCAGCAGTCGGGTGGTGCGTTTCTGAGGCATGAGTCCGGGGTCGGCGAGAGGCCTATTAAGGCCGCGAGTTCAGCAGTCGGGAGGTGGGTCGCTGAGGCGTGAGTCCGGGGATCGGTAGAGGCCTATAAAGGCCGCGAGTTCAGCAGTCGGGAGGTGCGGCGCTGAAGCGTGAGTCTGGGGATCGGTAGAGCCCTGTAAAGGCTGCGACTTCAGCAGTTGGGAGGTGCGTGGAGAAGCGTGAGTCCAGGGATCGGCAGAGGCCTGTAAAGGCCGCGAGTTCAGCAGTCGGGTGGTGGGTCGCTGAGGCGTGAGTCCGGGGATCGGCAGAGGCCTATAAAGGCCGCGAGTTCAGCAGTCGTGAAGTGCGTCGCTGAGGCGTGAGTCCGGGGATCGGCAGAGGCCTATAAAGGCCGCGAGTTCAGCAGTCAGGTGGTGCGTTTCTGAGGCATGAGTCCCGGGTCGGCGAGAGGCCTATAAAGGCCGCGAGTTCAGCAGTCGGGAGGTGGGTCGCTGAGGCGTGAGTCCGGGGATCGGTAGAGGCCAAAAAAGGCCGCGAGTTCAGCAGTCGGCAGGTGCGGCGCTGAAGCGTGAGTCCGGGGATCGGTAGAGGCCTGTAAAGGCTGCGAGTTCAGCAGTTGGGAGGTGCGTGGAGAAGCGTGAGTCCAGGGATCGGCAGAGGCCGTAAAGGCCGCGAGTTCAGCAGTCGGGAGGTGGGTCGCTGAGGCGTGAGTCCGGGGTCGGCGAGAGGCCTATAAATGCCGTGAGTTCAGCAGTCGGGAGGTGGGTGGAGAGGCGTGAGTCCGGGGATCTGCGAGAGGCCTATAAAGGCCGCGGGTTCAGCAGTCGTGAAGTGTGTCGCTGAGGCGTGAGTCCGGGGATCGGCAGAGGCCTATAAAGGCCGCGAGTTCAGCAGTCAGGTGGTGCGTTTCTGAGGCATGAGTCCGGGGTCGGCGAGAGGCCTATAAAGGCCGCGAGTTCAGCAGTCGGGAGGTGGGTCGCTGAGGCGTGAGTCCGGGGATCGGTAGAGGCCTATAAAGGCCGCGAGTTCAGCAGTCGGGAGGTGCGGCGCTGAAGCGTGAGTCCGGGGATCGGTAGAGGCCTGTAAAGGCTGCGAGTTCAGCAGTTGGGAGGTGCGTGGAGAAGCGTGAGTCTGGGGATCGGCAGAGGCCTGTCAAGGCCGCGAGTTCAGCTGTCGAGAGGTGGGTCGCTGAGGCGTGAGTCCGCGGTCGGCGAGAGGCCTATAAAGGCCGTGAGTTCAGCAGTCGGGAGGTGCATGGAGGGGCGTGAGTCCGGGGATCGGCGAGAGGCCTATAAAGGCCGCAAATTCAGCAGTCGGGAGGTGCGTGGAGAAGCGTGAGTCCGGGGATCGGCAGAGGCCTGCAAAGCTGCGAGTTCAGCAGTCGGGTGGTGCGTGACTGAGGCGTGAGTCCAGGGTTGGTATGAGGACTATCAAGGCCGCGAATTCAGCAGTCGGGAGGTGGGTCGCTGAGGCGTGAGTCCGAGTATCGGCAGAGGCCTATAAAGGCCGTGAGTTCAGCAGTCGGGAGGTGGGTCGCTGAGGCGTGAGTCCGGGGATCGGCGAGAGGCCTATAAAGGCCGCAAGTTCAGCAGTCGGGAGGTGCGGCGCTGAAGCGTGTGTCCGGAGATCGGCAGAGGCCTGTAAAGGCCGCGAGTTCAGCAGTCGGGAGGTGCGTGGAGAGGCGTGAGTCCGGGGATCAGCGAGAGGCCTATAAAGGCCACAAATTCAGCAGTCGGGAGGTGCGTGGAGAAGCGTGAGTCCGGGGATCGGCGAGAGGCCTATTAAGGCCGTGAGTTCAGCAGTCGGGAGGTGCGTGGAGAGGCGTGAGTCCGAGGATCGGCGAGAGGCCTATAAAGGCCGCGAGTTCAACAGTCGCGAGGTGCGGCGCTGAGGCGTGTGTCCGGGGATTGGTAGAGGCCTGTAAAGGCTGTGAGTTCAGCAGTCGGGAGGTGCGTGGAGAAGCGTGAGTCCGGGGATCGGCAGAGGCCTGTAAAGGCCGAGAGTTCAGCGGTCGTGAGGTGGGTCGCTGAGGCGTGAGTCCGGGGTCGGCGAGAGGCCTATAAAGGCCGTGAGTTCAGCAGTCGGGAGGTGCGTGGAGAAGCGTGAGTCCGGGGATCGGCAGAGGCCTGTAAAGGCTGCGAGTTCAGCGGTCGGGAGGTGTGTCACTGAGGCGTGAGTCCGGGGATCTGCGAGAGGCCTATAAAGGCCGCGAGTTCAGCAGTCGGGAGGTGGGACGCTGAGGCGTGAGTCCGGGGATCGGTAGAGGCCAGTAAAGGCTGCGAGTTCAGCAGTTGGGAGGTGCGGCGCTGAAGCGTGAGTCCGGGGATCGGTAGAAGCCTGTAAAGGCTGCGAGTTCAGCAGTTGGGAGGTGCGTGGAGAAGCGTGAGTCTGGGGATCGGCAGAGGCCTGTAAAGGCCGAGAGTTCAGCAGTCGGGAGGTGGGACGCTGAGGCGTGAGTCCGGGGATCGGTAGAGGCCTGTAAAGGCTGCGAGTTCAGCAGTTGGGAGGTGCGGCGCTGAAGCGTGAGTCCGGGGATCGGTAGAAGCCTGTAAAGGCTGCGAGTTCAGCAGTCGAGAGGTGGGTCGCTGAGGCGTGAGTCCGGGGATTGGCAGAGGCCTATAACGGCCGCGAGTTCAGCAGTCGGGAGGTGGGTCGCTGAGGCGTGAGTCCGGGGATCGACGAGAGGCCTATAAAGGCCGCGAGTTCAGCAGTCGGGAGGTGCGGCGCTGAAGCGTGAGTCCGGGGATCGGCAGAGGCCTAGAAAGGCCGCGAGTTCAGCAGTCTGGAGGTGCGTGGAGAAGCATGAGTCCGGGGATCGGCAGAGGCCTATAAATGCTGCGAGTTCAGCGGTCGAGGGGTGGGTCGCTGAGGCGTGAGTCCGGGGATCGGCGAGAGGCCTATAAATGCCGTGAGTTCAGCAGTCGGGAGGTGGGTGGAGAGGCGTCAGTCCGGGGATCCGCGAGAGGCCTATAAAGGCCGCGAGTTCAACAGTCGTGAAGTGCGTCACTGAGGCGTGAGTCTGTGGATCGGCAGAGGCCTATAAAGGCCGCGAGTTCAGCAGTCGGGTGGTGCGTTTCTGAGGCATGAGTCCGGGGTCGGCGAGAGGCCTATAAAGGCCGCGAGTTCAGCAGTCGGGAGGTGGGTCGCTGAGGCGTGAGTCCGGGGATCGGCAGAGGCCTGTAAAGGCTGCGAGTTCAGCAGTCGGGAGGTGCGGCGCTGAAGCGTGTGTCCGGAGATCGGCAGAGGCCTGTAAAGGCCGCGTGTTCAGCAGTCGGGAGGTGCGTGGAGAGGCGTGAGTCGGGGGATCCGCGAGAGGCCTATAAATGCCGCAAATTCAGCAGTCGGGAGGTGCGTGGAGAAGCGTGAGTCCGGGGATCGGCAGAGGCCTGTAAAGGCCGAGAGTTCAGCAGTCGGGAGGTGGGTCGCTGAGGCGTGAGTCCGGGGTCGGCGAGAGGCATATAAAGGCCGCAAATTCAGCAGTTGGGAGGTGCGTCGCTGAGGCGTGAGTCCAGGGTTGGTGAGAGGCCTATAAAGGCCGCGAGTTCAGCATGCGGGAGGTGGGTCGCTGAGGCGTGAGTCCGGAGATCGGCAGAGGCCTATAAAGGCTGCGAGTTCAGCAGTCGAGAGGTGGGTCGCTGAGGCGTGAGTCCGGGGATTGGCAGAGGCCTATAAAGGCCGCGAGTTCAGCAGTCGGGAGGTGGGTCGCTGAGGCGTGAGTCCGGGGATCGACGAGAGGCCTATAAAGGCCGCGAGTTCAGCAGTCGGGAGGTGCGGCGCTGAAGCGTGAGTCCGGGGATCGGCAGAGGCCTAGAAAGGCCGCGAGTTCAGCAGTCTGGAGGTGCGTGGAGAAGCATGAGTCCGGGGATCGGCAGAGGCCTGTAAATGCTGCGAGTTCAGCGGTCGAGAGGTGGGTCGCTGAGGCGTGAGTCCGGGGATCGGCGAGAGGCCTATAAATGCCGTGAGTTCAGCAGTCGGGAGGTGGGTGGAGAGGCGTGAGTCCGGGGATCTGCGAGAGGCCTATAAAGGCCGCGAGTTCAAAAGTCGTGAAGTGCGTCACTGAGGCGTGAGTCTGTGGATCGGCAGAGGCCTATAAAGGCCGCGAGTTCAGCAGTCGGGTGGTGCGTTTCTGAGGCATGAGTCCGGGGTCGGCGAGAGGCCTACAAAGGCCGCGAGTTCAGCAGTCGGGAGGTGGGTCGCTGAGGCGTGAGTCCGGGGATCGGCAGAGGCCTGTAAAGGCTGCGAGTTCAGCAGTCGGGAGGTGCATGGAGGGGCGGGAGTCCGGGGATCGGCGAGAGGCCTATAAAGGCCGCAAATTCAGCAGTCGGGAGGTGCGTGGAGAAGCGTGAGTCCGGGGATCGGCAGAGGCCTGCAAAGCTGCGAGTTCAGCGGTCGAGAGGTGGGTCGCTGAGGCGTGAGTCCGAGTATCGGCAGAGGCCTATAAAGGCCGTGAGTTCAGCAGTCGGGAGGTGGGTCGCTGAGGCGTGAGTCCGGGGATCGGCGAGAGGCCTGTAAAGGCCGCGAGTTCAGCAGTCGGGAGGTGCGGCGCTGAAGCGTGTGTCCGGAGATCGGCAGAGGCCTGTAAAGGCCGCGAGTTCAGCAGTCGGGAGGTGCGTGGAGAGGCGTGAGTCCGGGGATCAGCGAGAGGCCTATAAAGGCCACAAATTCAGCAGTCGGGAGGTGCGTGGAGAAGCGTGAGTCCGGGGATCGGCGAGAGGCCTATTAAGGCCGTGAGTTCAGCAGTCGGGAGGTGCGTGGAGAGGCGTGAGTCCGGGGATCGGCGAGAGGCCTATAAAGGCCGCGAGTTCAACAGTCGCGAGGTGCGGCGCTGAGGCGTGTGTCCGGGGATTGGTAGAGGCCTGTAAAGGCTGTGAGTTCAGCAGTCGGGAGGTGCGTGGAGAAGCGTGAGTCCGGGGATCGGCAGAGGCCTGTAAAGGCCGAGAGTTCAGCGGTCGTGAGGTGGGTCGCTGAGGCGTGAGTCCGGGGTCGGCGAGAGGCCTATAAAGGCCGTGAGTTCAGCAGTCGGGAGGTGCGTGGAGAAGCGTGAGTCCGGGGATCGGCAGAGGCCTGTAAAGGCTGCGAGTTCAGCGGTCGGGAGGTGTGTCACTGAGGCGTGAGTCCGCGGATCTGCGAGAGGCCTATAAAGGCCGCGAGTTCAGCAGTCGGGAGGTGGGACGCTGAGGCGTGAGTCCGGGGATCGGTAGAGGCCAGTAAAGGCTGCGAGTTCAGCAGTTGGGAGGTGCGGCGCTGAAGCGTGAGTCCGGGGATCGGTAGAAGCCTGTAAAGGCTGCGAGTTCAGCAGTTGGGAGGTGCGTGGAGAAGCGTGAGTCTGGGGATCGGCAGAGGCCTGTAAAGGCCGAGAGTTCAGCAGTCGGGAGGTGGGACGCTGAGGCGTGAGTCCGGGGATCGGTAGAGGCCTGTAAAGGCTGCGAGTTCAGCAGTTGGGAGGTGCGGCGCTGAAGCGTGAGTCCGGGGATCGGTAGAAGCCTGTAAAGGCTGCGAGTTCAGCAGTCGAGAGGTGGGTCGCTGAGGCGTGAGTCCGGGGATTGGCAGAGGCCTATAACGGCCGCGAGTTCAGCAGTCGGGAGGTGGGTCGCTGAGGCGTGAGTCCGGGGATCGACGAGAGGCCTATAAAGGCCGCGAGTTCAGCAGTCGGGAGGTGCGGCGCTGAAGCGTGAGTCCGGGGATCGGCAGAGGCCTAGAAAGGCCGCGAGTTCAGCAGTCTGGAGGTGCGTGGAGAAGCATGAGTCCGGGGATCGGCAGAGGCCTATAAATGCTGCGAGTTCAGCGGTCGAGGGGTGGGTCGCTGAGGCGTGAGTCCGGGGATCGGCGAGAGGCCTATAAATGCCGTGAGTTCAGCAGTCGGGAGGTGGGTGGAGAGGCGTCAGTCCGGGGATCCGCGAGAGGCCTATAAAGGCCGCGAGTTCAACAGTCGTGAAGTGCGTCACTGAGGCGTGAGTCTGTGGATCGGCAGAGGCCTATAAAGGCCGCGAGTTCAGCAGTCGGGTGGTGCGTTTCTGAGGCATGAGTCCGGGGTCGGCGAGAGGCCTATAAAGGCCGCGAGTTCAGCAGTCGGGAGGTGGGTCGCTGAGGCGTGAGTCCGGGGATCGGCAGAGGCCTGTAAAGGCTGCGAGTTCAGCAGTCGGGAGGTGCGGCGCTGAAGCGTGTGTCCGGAGATCGGCAGAGGCCTGTAAAGGCCGCGTGTTCAGCAGTCGGGAGGTGCGTGGAGAGGCGTGAGTCGGGGGATCCGCGAGAGGCCTATAAATGCCGCAAATTCAGCAGTCGGGAGGTGCGTGGAGAAGCGTGAGTCCGGGGATCGGCAGAGGCCTGTAAAGGCCGAGAGTTCAGCAGTCGGGAGGTGGGTCGCTGAGGCGTGAGTCCGGGGTCGGCGAGAGGCATATAAAGGCCGCAAATTCAGCAGTTGGGAGGTGCGTCGCTGAGGCGTGAGTCCAGGGTTGGTGAGAGGCCTATAAAGGCCGCGAGTTCAGCATGCGGGAGGTGGGTCGCTGAGGCGTGAGTCCGGAGATCGGCAGAGGCCTATAAAGGCTGCGAGTTCAGCAGTCGAGAGGTGGGTCGCTGAGGCGTGAGTCCGGGGATTGGCAGAGGCCTATAAAGGCCGCGAGTTCAGCAGTCGGGAGGTGGGTCGCTGAGGCGTGAGTCCGGGGATCGACGAGAGGCCTATAAAGGCCGCGAGTTCAGCAGTCGGGAGGTGCGGCGCTGAAGCGTGAGTCCGGGGATCGGCAGAGGCCTAGAAAGGCCGCGAGTTCAGCAGTCTGGAGGTGCGTGGAGAAGCATGAGTCCGGGGATCGGCAGAGGCCTGTAAATGCTGCGAGTTCAGCGGTCGAGAGGTGGGTCGCTGAGGCGTGAGTCCGGGGATCGGCGAGAGGCCTATAAATGCCGTGAGTTCAGCAGTCGGGAGGTGGGTGGAGAGGCGTGAGTCCGGGGATCTGCGAGAGGCCTATAAAGGCCGCGAGTTCAAAAGTCGTGAAGTGCGTCACTGAGGCGTGAGTCTGTGGATCGGCAGAGGCCTATAAAGGCCGCGAGTTCAGCAGTCGGGTGGTGCGTTTCTGAGGCATGAGTCCGGGGTCGGCGAGAGGCCTACAAAGGCCGCGAGTTCAGCAGTCGGGAGGTGGGTCGCTGAGGCGTGAGTCCGGGGATCGGCAGAGGCCTGTAAAGGCTGCGAGTTCAGCAGTCGGGAGGTGCATGGAGGGGCGGGAGTCCGGGGATCGGCGAGAGGCCTATAAAGGCCGCAAATTCAGCAGTCGGGAGGTGCGTGGAGAAGCGTGAGTCCGGGGATCGGCAGAGGCCTGCAAAGCTGCGAGTTCAGCGGTCGAGAGGTGGGTCGCTGAGGCGTGAGTCCGAGTATCGGCAGAGGCCTATAAAGGCCGTGAGTTCAGCAGTCGGGAGGTGGGTCGCTGAGGCGTGAGTCCGGGGATCGGCGAGAGGCCTGTAAAGGCCGCGAGTTCAGCAGTCGGGAGGTGCGGCGCTGAAGCGTGTGTCCGGAGATCGGCAGAGGCCTGTAAAGGCCGCGAGTTCAGCAGTCGGGAGGTGCGTGGAGAGGCGTGAGTCCGGGGATCAGCGAGAGGCCTATAAAGGCCACAAATTCAGCAGTCGGGAGGTGCGTGGAGAAGCGTGAGTCCGGGGATCGGCAGAGGCCTGTAAAGGCTGCGAGTTCAGCAGTCGAGAGGTGGGTCGCTGAGGCGTGAGTCCGGGGATCGGCGAGAGGCCTATAAAGGCCGCGAGTTCAACAGTCGCGAGGTGCGGCGCTGAGGCGTGAGTCCGGGGATCGGTTGAGGCCTGTAAAGGCTGCGAGTTCAGCAGTCGGGAGGTGCGTGGAGAAGCGTGAGTCCGGGGATCGGCAGAGGCCTGTAAAGGCCGAGAGTTCTGCTGTCGGGAGGTGGGTCGCTGAGGCGTGAGTCCGGGGTCGGCGAGAGGCCTATAAAGGCCGTGAGTTCAGCAGTCGGGAGGTGCGTGGAGAAGCGTGAGTCCGGGGATCGGCGAGAGGCCTGTAAAGGCTGCGAGTTCAGCGGTCGGGAGGTGGGTCGCTGAGGCGTGAGTCCGGGGATCGGCGAGAGGCCTATAAATGCCGTGAGTTCAGCAGTCGGGAGGTGGGTGGAGAGGCGTGAGTCCGGGGATCTGCGAGAGGCCTATAAGGGCCGCGAGTTCAACAGTCGTGAAGTGCGTCGCTGAGGCATGAGTCTGGGGATCGGCAGAGGCATATAAAGGCCGCGAGTTCAGCAGTCGGGTGCTGCATTTCTGAGGCATGAGTCCGGGGTCGGCGAGAGGCCTATAAAGGCCGCGAGTTCAGCAGTCGGGAGGTGGGTCGCTGAGGCGTGAGTCCGGGGATCGGTAGAGGCCTATAAAGGCCGCGAGTTCAGCAGTCGGGAGGTGCGGCGCTGAAGCGTGAGTCCGGGGATCGGTAGAGCCCTGTAAAGTCTGCGACTTCAGCAGTTGGGAGGTGCGTGGAGAAGCGTGAGTCTGGGGATCGGCAGAGGCCTGTCAAGGCCGCGAGTTCAGCTGTCGAGAGGTGGGTCGCTGAGGCGTGAGTCCGGGGTCGGCGAGAGGCCTATAAAGGCCGTGAGTTCAGCAGTCGGGAGGTGCGTGGAGAGGCGTGAGTCCGGGGATCGGCGAGAGGCCTATAAAGGCCGCAAATTCAGCAGTCGGGAGCTGCGTGGAGAAGCGTGAGTCCGGTGATCGGCAGAGGCCTGTAAAGGCTGCGAGTTCAGCAGTCGGGAGGTGCGTTACTGAGGCGTGAGTCCAGGGTTGGTGAGAGGACTATAAAGGCTGCGAATTCAGCAGTCGGGGGGTGGGTCGCTGAGGCGTGAGTCCGGGTATCGGCAGAGGCCTATAAAGGCCGTGAGTTCAGCAGTCGGGAGGTGGGTCGCTGAGGCGTGAGTCCGGGGATCGGCGAGAGGCCTATAAAGGCCGCGAGTTCAGCAGTCGGGAGGTGCGGCGCTGAAGCGTGTGTCCGGAGATCGGCAGAGGCCTGTAAAGGCCGCGAGTTCAGCAGTCGGGAGGTGCGTGGAGAGGCGTGAGTCCGGGGATCCGCAAGAGGCCTATAAATGCCGCAAATTCAGCAGTCGGGAGGTGCGTGGAGAAGCGTGAGTCCGGGGATCGGCAGAGGCCTAAAAGGCTACGAGTTCAGCAGTCGGGAGGTGCGTTGCTGAGGCGTGAGTCCAGGGTTGGTGAGAGGACTATAAAGGCCGCGAATTCAGCAGTCGGGAGGTGCGTGGAGAAGCGTGAGTCCGGGGATCGGCAGAGGCCTGTAAAGGCCGAGAGTTCAGCTGTCGGGAGGTGGGTCGCTGAGGCGTGAGTCCGGGGTCGGCGAGAGGCCTATAAAGGCCGTGAGTTCAGCAGTCGGGAGGTGCGTGGAGAAGCGTGAGTCCGGGGATCGGCGAGAGGCCTGTAAAGGCTGCGACTTCAGCGGTCGGGAGGTGGGTCGCTGAGGCGTGAGTACGGGGATCGGCGAGAGGCCTATAAATGCCGTGAGTTCAGCAGTCGGGAGGTGGGTGGAGAGGCGTGAGTCCGGGGATCTGCGAGAGGCCTATAAAGGCCGCGAGTTCAGCAGTCGGGTGGTGCGTTGCTGAGGCATGAGTCCGGGGTCAGCGAGAGGCCTATAAAGGCCGCGAGTTCAGCAGTCGGGAGGTGCGGCGCTGAAGCGTGAGTCCGGGGATCGGTAGAGGCCTGTAAAGGCTGCGAGTTCAGCAGTCGGGAGGTGCGTGGAGAAGCGTGAGTCTGGGGATCGGCAGAGGCCTGTAAAGGCCGAGAGTTCAGCTGTCGGGAGGTGGGTCGCTGAGGCGTGAGTCCGGGGTCGGCGAGAGGCCTATAAAGGCCGTGAGTTCAGCAGTCGGGAGGTGTGTGGAGAATCGTGAGTCCGGGGATCGGCAGAGGCCTGTAAAGGCTGCGAGTTCAGCGGTCGGGAGGTGGGTCGCTGAGGCGTGAGTCCGGGGATCGGCGAGAGGCCTATAAATGCCGTGAGTTCAGCAGTCGGGAGGTGGGTGGAGAGGCGTGAGTCCGGGGATCTGCGAGAGGCCTATAAGGGCCGCGAGTTCAACAGTCGTGAAGTGCGTCGCTGAGGCGTGAGTCTGGGGATCGGCAGAGGCCTATAAAGGCCGCGAGTTCAGCAGTCGGGAGGCGGGTCGCTGAGGCGTGAGTCCGGGGATCGGTAGAGGCCTATAAAGGCCGCGAGTTCAGCAGTCGGGAGGTGCGGCGCTGAAGCGTGAGTCCGGGGATCGGTAGAGCCCTGTAAAGGCTGCGACTTCAGCAGTTGGGAGGTGCGTGGAGAAGCGTGAGTCTGGGGATTGGCAGAGGCCTGTCAAGGCCGCGAGTTCAGCAGTCGGGAGGTGCATGGAGGGGCGTGAGTCCGGGGATCGGCGAGAGGCCTATAAAGGCCGCAAATTCAGCAGTCGGGAGGTGCGTGTAGAAGCGTGAGTCCGGGGATCGGCAGAGGCCTGTAAAGGCTGCGAGTTCAGCAGTCGCGAGGTGCGTTACTGAGGCGTGAGTCCAGGGTTGGTGAGAGGACTATAAAGGCTGCGAATTCAGCAGTCGGGAGGTGGGTCGCTGAGGCGTGAGTCCGGGTATCGGCAGAGGCCTATAAAGGCCGTGAGTTCAGCAGTCGGGAGGTGGGTCGCTGAGGCGTGAGTCCGGGGATCGGCGAGAGGCCTATAAAGGCCACGAGTTCAGCAGTCGGGAGGTGCGGCGCTGAAGCGTGTGTCCGGAGATCGGCAGAGGCCTGTAAAGGCCGCGAGTTCAGCAGTCGGGAGGTGCGTGGAGAGGCGTGAGTCCGGGGATCCGCAAGAGGCCTATAAATGCCGCAAATTCAGCAGTCGGGAGGTGCGTGGAGAAGCGTGAGTCCGGGGATCGGCAGAGGCCTAAAAGGCTACGAGTTCAGCAGTCGGGAGGTGCGTTGCTGAGGCGTGAGTCCAGGGTTGGTGAGAGGACTATAAAGGCCGCGAATTCAGCAGTCGGGAGGTGCGTGGAGAAGCGTGAGTCCGGGGATCGGCAGAGGCCTGTAAAGGCCGAGAGTTCAGCTGTCGGGAGGTGGGTCGCTGAGGCGTGAGTCCGGGGTCGGCGAGAGGCCTATAAAGGCCGTGAGTTCAGCAGTCGGGAGGTGCGTGGAGAAGCGTGAGTCCGGGGACCGGCGAGAGGCCTGTAAAGGCTGCGACTTCAGCGGTCGGGAGGTGGGTCGCTGAGGCGTGAGTACGGGGATCGGCGAGAGGCCTATAAATGCCGTGAGTTCAGCAGTCGGGAGGTGGGTGGAGAGGCGTGAGTCCGGGGATCTGCGAGAGGCCTATAAAGGCCGCGAGTTCAGCAGTCGGGTGGTGCGTTGCTGAGGCATGAGTCCGGGGTCGGCGAGAGGCCTATAAAGGCCGCGAGTTCAGCAGTCGGGAGGTGCGGCGCTGAAGCGTGAGTCCGGGGATCGGTAGAGGCCTGTAAAGGCTGCGAGTTCAGCAGTCGGGAGGTGCGTGGAGAAGCGTGAGTCTGGGGATCGGCAGAGGCCTGTAAAGGCCGAGAGTTCAGCTGTCGGGAGGTGGGTCGCTGAGGCGTGAGTCCGGGGTCGGCGAGAGGCCTATAAAGGCCGTGAGTTCAGCAGTCGGGAGGTGCAAGGAGAAGCGTGAGTCCGGGGATCGGCAGAGGCCTGTAAAGGCTGCGAGTTCAGCGGTCGGGAGGTGGGTCGCTGAGGCGTGAGTCCGGGGATCGGCGAGAGGCCTATAAATGCCGTGAGTTCAGCAGTCGGGAGGTGGGTGGAGAGGCGTGAGTCCGGGGATCTGCGAGAGGCCTATAAGGGCCGCGAGTTCAACAGTCGTGAAGTGCGTCGCTGAGGCGTGAGTCTGGGGATCGGCAGAGGCCTATAAAGGCCGCGAGTTCAGCAGTCGGGAGGTGGGTCGCTGAGGCGTGAGTCCGGGGATCGGTAGAGGCCTATAAAGGCCGCGAGTTCAGCAGTCGGGAGGTGCGGCGCTGAAGCGTGAGTCCGGGGATCGGTAGAGCCCTGTAAAGGCTGCGACTTCAGCAGTTGGGAGGTGCGTGGAGAAGCGTGAGTCTGGGGATTGGCAGAGGCCTGTCAAGGCCGCGAGTTCAGCAGTCGGGAGGTGCATGGAGGGGCGTGAGTCCGGGGATCGGCGAGAGGCCTATAAAGGCCGCAAATTCAGCAGTCGGGAGGTGCGTGTAGAAGCGTGAGTCCGGGGATCGGCAGAGGCCTGTAAAGGCTGCGAGTTCAGCAGTCGCGAGGTGCGTTACTGAGGCGTGAGTCCAGGGTTGGTGAGAGGACTATAAAGGCTGCGAATTCAGCAGTCGGGAGGTGGGTCGCTGAGGCGTGAGTCCGGGTATCGGCAGAGGCCTATAAAGGCCGTGAGTTCAGCAGTCGGGAGGTGGGTCGCTGAGGCGTGAGTCCGGGGATCGGCGAGAGGCCTATAAAGGCCGCGAGTTCAGCAGTCGGGAGGTGCGGCGCTGAAGCGTGTGTCCGGAGATCGGCAGAGGCCTGTAAAGGCCGCGAGTTCAGCAGTCGGGAGGTGCGTGGAGAGGCGTGAGTCCGGGGATCCGCGAGAGGCCTATAAATGCCGCAAATTCAGCAGTCGGGAGGTGCGTGGAGAGGCGTGAGTCCGGGGATCGGCAGAGGCCTGTAAAGGCCGAGAGTTCAGCAGTCGGGAGGTGGGTCGCTGAGGCGTGAGTCCGGGGTCGGCGAGAGGCATATAAAGGCCGCAAATTCAGCAGTCGGGAGGTGCGTCGCTGAGGCGTGATTCCGGGGATCTGGAGTGGCCTATAAAGTCTGCGAGTTCAGCAGTCGAGAGGTGGGTCGCTGAGGCGTGAGTCCGGGGATTGGCAGAGGCCTATAAAGGCCGCGAGTTCAGCAGTCGGGAGGTGGGTCGCTGAGGCGTGAGTCCGGGGATCGACGAGAGGCCTATAAAGGCCGCGAGTTCAGCAGTCTGGAGGTGCGGCGCTGAAGCGTGAGTCCGGGGATCGGCAGAGGCCTAGAAAGGCCGCGAGTTCAGCAGTCGGGAGGTGCGTGGAGAAGCGTGAGTCCGGGGATCGGCAGAGGCCTGTAAAGGCCGAGAGTTCAGCTGTCGGGAGATGGGTCGCTGAGGCGTGAGTCCGGGGTCGGCGAGAGGCCTATAAAGGCCGTGAGTTCAGCAGTCGGGAGGTGCGTGGAGAAGCGTGAGTCCGGGGATCGGCGAGAGGCCTGTAAAGGCTGCGACTTCAGCGGTCGGGAGGTGGGTCGCTGAGGCGTGAGTCCGGGGATCGGCGAGAGGCCTATAAATGCCGTGAGTTCAGCAGTCTGGAGGTGCGTGGAGAAGCGTGAGTCCGGGGATCGGCAGAGGCCTGTAAATGCTGCGAGTTCAGCGGTCGAGAGGTGGGTCGCTGAGGCGTGAGTCCGGGGATCGGCGAGAGGCCTATAAATGCCGTGAGTTCAGCAGTCGGGAGTTGGGTGGAGAGGCGTGAGTCCGGGGATCTGCGAGAAGCCTATAAAGGCCGCGAGTTCAACAGTCGTGAAGTGCGTCGCTGAGGCGTGAGTCTGTGGATCGGCAGAGGCCTATAAAGGCCGCGAGTTCAGCAGTCGGGTGGTGCGTTTCTGAGGCATGAGTCCGGGGTCGGCGAGAGGCCTATAAAGGCCGCGAGTTCAGCAGTCGGGAGGTGGGTCGCTGAGGCGTGAGTCCGGGGATCGGTAGAGGCCTATAAAGGCTGCGACTTCAGCAGTCGGGAGGTGCGGCGCTGAAGCGTGAGTCCGGGGATCGGCAGAGGCCTGTAAAGGCTGCGAGTTCAGCAGTCGGGAGGTGCATGGAGGGGCGGGAGTCCGGGGATCGGCGAGAGGCCTATAATGGCCGCGAGTTCAGCAGTTGGGAGGTGCGTGGAGAAGCGTGAGTCTGGGGATCAGCAGAGGCCTGTCAAGGCCGCGAGTTCAGCTGTCGAGAGGTGGGTCGCTGAGGCGTGAGTCCGCGGTCGGCGAGAGGCCTATAAAGGCCGTGAGTTCAGCAGTCGGGAGGTGCATGGGGGACATGAGTCCGGGGATCGGCGAGAGGCCTATAAAGGCCGCAAATTCAGCAGTCGGGAGGTGCGTGGAGAAGCGTGAGTCCGGGGATCGGCAGAGGCCTGCAAAGCTGCGAGTTCAGCGGTCGAGAGGTGGGTCGCTGAGGCGTGAGTCCGGGTATCGGCAGAGGCCTGTAAAGGCCGTGAGTTCAGCAGTCGGGAGGTGGGTCGCTGAGGCGTGAGTCCGGGGATCGGCGAGAGGCCTATAAAGGCCGCGAGTTCAGCAGTCGGGAGGTGCGGCGCTGAAGCGTGTGTCCGGAGATCAGCAGAGGCCTGTAAAGGCCGCGAGTTCAGCAGTCGGGAGGTGCGTGGAGAGGCGTGAGTCCGTGGATCAGCGAGAGGCCTATAAAGGCCACAAATTCAGCAGTCGGGAGGTGCGTGGAGAAGCGTGAGTCCGGGGATCGGCAGAGGCCTGTAAAGGCTGCGAGTTCAGCAGTCGAGAGGTGGGTCGCTGAGGCGTGAGTCCGGGGATCGGCGAGAGGCCTATAAAGGCCGCGAGTTCAACAGTCGCGAGGTGCGGCGCTGAGGCGTGAGTCCGGGGATCGGTAGAGGCCTGTAAAGGCTGCGAGTTCAGCAGTCGGGAGGTGCGTGGAGAAGCGTGAGTCCGGGGATCGGCAGAGGCCTGTAAAGGCCGAGAGTTCAGCTGTCGGGAGGTGGGTCGCTGAGGCGTGAGTCCGGGGTCGGCGAGAGGCCTATAAAGGCCGTGAGTTCAGCAGTCGGGAGGTGCGTGGAGAAGCGTGAGTCCGGGGATCGGCGAGAGGCCTGTAAAGGCTGCGAGTTCAGCGGTCGGGAGGTGGGTCGCTGAGGCGTGAGTCCGGGGATCGGCGAGAGGCCTATAAATGCCGTGAGTTCAGCAGTCGGGAGGTGGGTGGAGAGGCGTGAGTCCGGGGATCTGCGAGAGGCCTATAAGGGCCGCGAGTTCAACAGTCGTGAAGTGCGTCGCTGAGGCATGAGTCTGGGGATCGGCAGAGGCCTATAAAGGCCGCGAGTTCAGCAGTCGGGTGCTGCATTTCTGAGGCATGAGTCCGGGGTCGGCGAGAGGCCTATAAAGGCCGCGAGTTCAGCAGTCGGGAGGTGGGTCGCTGAGGCGTGAGTCCGGGGATCGGTAGAGGCCTATAAAGGCCGCGAGTTCAGCAGTCGGGAGGTGCGGCGCTGAAGCGTGAGTCCGGGGATCGGTAGAGCCCTGTAAAGTCTGCGACTTCAGCAGTTGGGAGGTGCGTGGAGAAGCGTGAGTCTGGGGATCGGCAGAGGCCTGTCAAGGCCGCGAGTTCAGCTGTCGAGAGGTGGGTCGCTGAGGCGTGAGTCCGCGGTCGGCGAGAGGCCTATAAAGGCCGCGAGTTCAGCAGTCGGGAGGTGCATGGAGGGGCGTGAGTCCGGGGATCGGCGAGAGGCCTATAAAGGCCGCAAATTAGCAGTCGGGAGCTGCGTGGAGAAGCGTGAGTCCGGTGATCGGCAGAGGCCTGTAAAGGCTGCGAGTTCAGCAGTCGGGAGGTGCGTTACTGAGGCGTGAGTCCAGGGTTGGTGAGAGGACTATAAAGGCTGCGAATTCAGCAGTCGGGGGGTGGGTCGCTGAGGCGTGAGTCCGGGTATCGGCAGAGGCCTATAAAGGCCGCGAGTTCAGCAGTCGGGAGGTGCGGCGCTGAAGCGTGTGTCCGGAGATCGGCAGAGGCCTGTAAAGGCCGCGAGTTCAGCAGTCGGGAGGTGCGTGGAGAGGCGTGAGTCCGGGGATCCGCGAGAGGCCTATAAATGCCGCAAATTCAGCAGTCGGGAGGTGCGTGGAGAAGCGTGAGTCCGGGGATCGGCAGAGGACTAAAAGGCTGCGAGTTCAGCAGTCGGGAGGTGCGTTGCTGAGGCGTGAGTCCAGGGTTGGTGAGAGGACTATAAAGGCCGCGAATTCAGCAGTCGGGAGGTGCGTGGAGAAGCGTGAGTCCGGGGATCGGCAGAGGCCTGTAAAGGCCGAGAGTTCAGCTGTCGGGAGGTGGGTCGCTGAGGCGTGAGTCCGGGGTCGGCGAGAGGCCTATAAAGGCCGTGAGTTCAGCAGTCGGGAGGTGCGTGGAGAAGCGTGAGTCCGGGGATCGGCGAGAGGCCTGTAAAGGCTGCGACTTCAGCGGTCGGGAGGTGGGTCGCTGAGGCGTGAGTCCGGGGATCGGCGAGAGGCCTATAAATGCCGTGAGTTCAGCAGTCGGGAGGTGGGTGGAGATGCGTGAGTCCGGGGATCTGCGAGAGGCCTATAAAGGCCGCGAGTTCAGCAGTCGGGTGGTGCGTTGCTGAGGCATGAGACCGGGGTCGGCGAGAGGCCTATAAAGGCCGCGAGTTCAGCAGTCGGGAGGTGCGGCGCTGAAGCGTGAGTCCGGGGATCGGTAGAGGCCTGTAAAGGCTGCGAGTTCAGCAGTCGGGAGGTGCGTGGAGAAGCGTGAGTCTGGGGATCGGCAGAGGCCTGTAAAGGCCGAGAGTTCAGCTGTCGGGAGGTGGGTCGCTGAGGCGTGAGTCCGGGGTCGGCGAGAGGCCTATAAAGGCCGTGAGTTCAGCAGTCGGGAGGTGCAAGGAGAAGCGTGAGTCCGGGGATCGGCAGAGGCCTGTAAAGGCTGCGAGTTCAGCGGTCGGGAGGTGGGTCGCTGAGGCGTGAGTCCGGGGATCGGCGAGAGGCCTATAAATGCCGTGAGTTCAGCAGTCGGGAGGTGGGTGGAGAGGCGTGAGTCCGGGGATCTGCGAGAGGCCTATAAGGGCCGCGAGTTCAACAGTCGTGAAGTGCGTCGCTGAGGCGTGAGTCTGGGGATCGGCAGAGGCCTATAAAGGCCGCGAGTTCAGCAGTCGGGAGGTGGGTCGCTGAGGCGTGAGTCCGGGGATCGGTAGAGGCCTATAAAGGCCGCGAGTTCAGCAGTCGGGAGGTGCGGCGCTGAAGCGTGAGTCCGGGGATCGGTAGAGCCCTGTAAAGGCTGCGACTTCAGCAGTTGGGAGGTGCGTGGAGAAGCGTGAGTCTGGGGATTGGCAGAGGCCTGTCAAGGCCACGAGTTCAGCTGTTGAGATGTGGGTCGCTGAGGCGTGAGTCCGGGGTCGGCGAGAGGCATATAAAGGCCGCAAATTCAGCAGTCGGGAGGTGCGTCGCTGAGGCGTGAGTCCGGGGATCTGGAGTGGCCTATAAAGTCTGCGAGTTCAGCAGTCGAGAGGTGGGTCGCTGAGGCGTGAGTCCGGGGATTGGCAGAGGCCTATAAAGGTCGCGAGTTCAGCAGTCGGGAGGTGGGTCGCTGAGGCGTGAGTCCGGGGATCGGCAGAGGCCTATAAAGGCCGTGAGTTCAGCAGTCGGGAGGTGGGTCGCTGAGGCGTGAGTCCGGGGATCGGCGAGAGGCCTATAAAGGCCGCGAGTTCAGCAGTCGGGAGGTGCGGCGCTGAAGCGTGTGTCCGGAGATCGGCAGAGGCCTGTAAAGGCCGCGAGTTCAGCAGTCGGGAGGTGCGTGGAGAGGCGTGAGTCCGGGGATCAGCGAGAGGCCTATAAAGGCCACAAATTCAGCAGTCGGGAGGTGCGTGGAGAAGCGTGAGTCCGGGGATCGGCAGAGGCCTGTAAAGGCTGCGAGTTCAGCAGTCGAGAGGTGGGTCGCTGAGGCGTGAGTCCGGGGATCGGCGAGAGGCCTATAAAGGCCGCGAGTTCAACAGTCGCGAGGTGCGGCGCTGAGGCGTGAGTCCGGGGATCGGTAGAGGCCTGTAAAGGCTGCGAGTTCAGCAGTCGGGAGGTGCGTGGAGAAGCGTGAGTCCGGGGATCGGCAGAGGCCTGTAAAGGCCGAGAGTTCAGCTGTCGGGAGGTGGGTCGCTGAGGCGTGAGTCCGGGGTCGGCGAGAGGCCTATAAAGGCCGTGAGTTCAGCAGTCGGGAGGTGCGTGGAGAAGCGTGAGTCCGGGGATCGGCGAGAGGCCTGTAAAGGCTGCGACTTCAGCGGTCGGGAGGTGGGTCGCTGAGGCGTGAGTCCGGGGATCGGCGAGAGGCCTATAAATGCCGTGAGTTCAGCAGTCGGGAGGTGGGTGGAGAGGCGTGAGTCCGGGGATCGGTAGAGGCCTATAAAGGCCGCGAGTTCAGCAGTCGGGAGATGGGTCGCTGAGGCGTGAGTCCGGGGATCGGTAGAGGCCTATAAAGGCCGCGAGTTCAGCAGTCGGGAGGTGCGGCGCTGAAGCGTGAGTCCGGGGATCGGTCGAGCCCTGTAAAGTCTGCGACTTCAGCAGTTGGGAGGTGCGTGGAGAAGCGTGAGTCTGGGGATCGGCAGAGGCCTGTCAAGGCCGCAAGTTCAGCTGTCGAGAGGTGGGTCGCTGAGGCGTGAGTCCGCGGTCGGCGAGAGGCCTATAAAGGCCGCGAGTTCAGCAGTCGGGAGGTGCGTGGAGAGGCGTGAGTCCGGGGATCGGCGAGAGGCCTATAAAGGCCGCAAATTCAGCAGTCGGGAGCTGCGTGGAGAAGCGTGAGTCCGGTGATCGGCAGAGGCCTGTAAAGGCTGCGAGTTCAGCAGTCGGGAGGTGCGTTACTGAGGCGTGAGTCCAGGGTTGGTGAGAGGACTATAAAGGCTGCGAATTCAGCAGTCGGGGGGTGGGTCGCTGAGGCGTGAGTCCGGGTATCGGCAGAGGCCTATAAAGGCCGTGAGTTCAGCAGTCGGGAGGTGGGTCGCTGAGGCGTGAGTCCGGGGATCGGCGAGAGGCCTATAAAGGCCGCAAGTTCAGCAGTCGGGAGGTGCGGCGCTGAAGCGTGTGTCCGGAGATCGGCAGAGGCCTGTAAAGGCCGCGAGTTCAGCAGTCGGGAGGTGCGTGGAGAGGCGTGAGTCCGGGGATCCGCGAGAGGCCTATAAATGCCGCAAATTCAGCAGTCGGGAGGTGCGTGGAGAAGCGTGAGTCCGGGGATCGGCAGATCACTAAAAGGCTGCGAGTTCAGCAGTCGGGAGGTGCGTTGCTGAGGCGTGAGTCCAGGGTTGGTGAGAGGACTATAAAGGCCGCGAATTCAGCAGTCGGGAGGTGCGTGGAGAAGCGTGAGTCCGGGGATCGGCAGAGGCCTGTAAAGGCCGAGAGTTCAGCTGTCGGGAGGTGGGTCGCTGAGGCGTGCGTCCGGGGTCGGCGAGAGGCCTATAAAGGCCGTGAGTTCAGCAGTCGGGAGGTGCGTGGAGAAGCGTGAGTCCGGGGATCGGCGAGAGGCCTGTAAAGGCTGCGACTTCAGCGGTCGGGAGGTGGGTCGCTGAGGCGTGAGTCCGGGGATCGGCGAGAGGCCTATAAATGCCGTGAGTTCAGCAGTCGGGAGGTGGGTGGAGAGGCGTGAGTCCGGGGATCTGCGAGAGGCCTATAAAGGCCGCGAGTTCAACAGTCGTGAAGTGCGTCGCTGAGGCGTGAGTCTGTGGATCGGCAGAGGCCTATAAAGGCCGCGAGTTCAGCAGTCGGGAGGAGGGGCGCTGAAGCGTGAGTCCGGGGATCGGTAGAGGCCTGTAAAGGCTGCGAGTTCAGCAGTCGGGAGGTGCGTGGAGAAGCGTGAGTCTGGGGATCGGCAGAGGCCTGTAAAGGCCGAGAGTTCAGCTGTCGGGAGGTGGGTCGCTGAGGCGTGAGTCCGGGGTCGGCGAGAGGCCTATAAAGGCCGTGAGTTCAGCAGTCGGGAGGTGCGTGGAGAAGCGTGAGTCCGGGGATCGGCAGAGGCCTGTAAAGGCTGCGAGTTCAGCGGTCGGGAGGTGGGTCGCTGAGGCGTGAGTCCGGGGATCGGCGAGAGGCCTATAAATGCCATGAGTTCAGCAGTCGGGAGGTGGGTGGAGAGGCGTGAGTCCGGGGATCTGCGAGAGGCCTATAAGGGCCGCGAGTTCAACAGTCGTGAAGTGCGTCGCTGAGGCGTGAGTCTGGGGATCGGCAGAGGCCTATAAAGGCCGCGAGTTCAGCAGTCGGGAGGTGGGTCGCTGAGGCGTGAGTCCGGGGATCGGTAGAGGCCTATAAAGGCCGCGAGTTCAGCAGTCGGGAGGTGCGGCGCTGAAGCGTGAGTCCGGGGATCGGTAGAGCCCTGTAAAGGCTGCGACTTCAGCAGTTGGGAGGTGCGTGGAGAAGCGTGAGTCTGGGGATTGGCAGAGGCCTGTCAAGGCCGCGAGTTCAGCTGTTGAGAGGTGGGTCGCTGAGGCGTGAGTCCGGGGTCGGCGAGAGGCATATAAAGGCCGCAAATTCAGCAGTCGGGAGGTGCGTCGCTGAGGCGTGAGTCCGGGGATCTGGAGTGGCCTATAAAGTCTGCGAGTTCAGCAGTCGAGAGGTGGGTCGCTGAGGCGTGAGTCCGGGGATTGGCAGAGGCCTATAAAGGTCGCGAGTTCAGCAGTCGGGAGGTGGGTCGCTGAGGCGTGAGTCCGGGGATCGACGAGAGGCCTATAAAGGCCGTGAGTTCAGCAGTCGGGAGGTGCGGCGCTGAAGCGTGAGTCCGGGGATCGGCAGAGGCCTAGAAAGGCCGCGAGTTCAGCAGTCTGGAGGTGCGTGGAGAAGCGTGAGTCCGGGGATCGGCAGAGGCCTGTAAATGCTGCGAGTTCAGCGGTCGAGAGGTGGGTCGCTGAGGCGTGAGTCCGGGGATCGGCGAGAGGCCTATAAATGCCGTGAGTTCAGCAGTCGGGAGATGGGTGGAGAGGCGTGAGTCCGGGGATCTGCGAGAGGCCTATAAAGGCCGCGAGTTCAACAGTCGTAAAGTGCGTCGCTGAGGCGTGAGTCTGTGGATCGGCAGAGGCCTATAAAGGCCGCGAGTTCAGCAGTCGGGTGGTGCGTTTCTGAGGCATGAGTCCGGGGTCGGCGAGAGGCCTATAAAGGCCGCGAGTTCAGCAGTCGGGAGGTGGGTCGCTGAGGCGTGAGTCCGGGGATCGTTAGAGGCCTATAAAGGCCGCGAGTTCAGCAGTCGGGAGGTGCGGCGCTGAAGCGTGAGTCCGGGGATCGGCAGAGGCCTGTAAAGGCTGCGAGTTCAGCAGTCGGGAGGTGCATGGAGGGGCGGGAGTCCGGGGATCGGCGAGAGGCCTATCATGGCCGCGAGTTCAGCAGTTGGGAGGTGCGTGGAGAAGCGTGAGTCTGGGGATCAGCAGAGGCCTGTCAAGGCCGCGAGTTCAGCTGTCGAGAGGTGGGTCGCTGAGGCGTGAGTCCGCGGTCGGCGAGAGGCCTATAAAGGCCGTGAGTTCAGCAGTCGGGAGGTGCATGGGGGACGTAAGTCCGGGGATCGGCGAGAGGCCTATAAAGGCCGCAAATTCAGCAGTCGGGAGGTGCGTGGAGAAGCGTGAGTCCGGGGATCGGCAGAGGCCTGCAAAGCTGCGAGTTCAGCGGTCGAGAGGTGGGTCGCTGAGGCGTGAGTCCGGGGATCGGTAGAGGCCTATAAAGGCCGCGAGTTCAGCAGTCGGGAGGTGCGGCGCTGAAGCGTGAGTCCGGGGATCGGTAGAGCCCTGTAAAGTCTGCGACTTCAGCAGTTGGGAGGTGCGTGGAGAAGCGTGAGTCTGGGGATCGGCAGAGGCCTGTCAAGGCCGCGAGTTCAGCTGTCGAGAGGTGGGTCGCTGAGGCGTGAGTCCGGGGATCGGTAGAGCCCTGTAAAGTCTGCGACTTCAGCAGTTGGGAGGTGCGTGGAGAAGCGTGAGTCCGGTGATCGGCAGAGGCCTGTAAAGGCCGCGAGTTCAGCAGTCGGGAGCTGCGTGGAGAAGCGTGAGTCCGGTGATCGGCAGAGGCCTGTAAAGGCCGCGAGTTCAGCAGTCGGGAGGTGCGTCGCTGAGGCGTGAGTCCGCGGTCGGCGAGAGGCCTATAAAGGCCGTGAGTTCAGCAGTCGGGAGGTGCGTGGAGAGGCGTGAGTCCGGGGATCGGCGAGAGGCCTATAAAGGCCGCAAATTCAGCAGTCGGGAGCTGCGTGGAGAAGCGTGAGTCCGGTGATCGGCAGAGGCCTGTAAAGGCCGCGAGTTCAGCAGTCGGTTGGTGCGTTGCTGAGGCGTGAGTCCGGGGTCGGTGAGAGGCCTATAAAGGCCGCGAGTTCAGCAGTCGGGGGATGGGTCGCTGAGGCGTGAGTCCGGGTATCGGCAGAGGCCTATAAAGGCCGTGAGTTCAGCAGTCGGGAGGTGGGTCGCTGAGGCGTGAGTCCGGTTATCGGCGAGAGGCCTATAAAGGCCGCGAGTTCAGCAGTCGGGAGGTGCGGCGCTGAAGCGTGTGTACGGAGATCGGCAGAGGCCTGTAAAGGCCGCGAGTTCAGCAGTCGGGAGGTGCGTGGAGAGGCGTGAGTCCGGGGATCGGCGAGAGGCCTATAAATGCCGCAAATTCAGCAGTCGGGAGGTGCGTGGAGAAGCGTGAGTCCGGGGATCGGCAGAGGCCTAAAAGGCTGCGAGTTCAGCAGTCGGGAGGTGCGTTGCTGAGGCGTGAGTCCAGGGTTGGTGAGAGGACTATAAAGGCCGCGAATTCAGCAGTCGGGAGGTGCGTGGAGAAGCGTGAGTCCGGGGATCGGCAGAGGCCTGTAAAGGCCGAGAGTTCAGCTGTCGGGAGGTGGGTCGCTGAGGCGTGAGTCCGGGGTCGGCGAGAGGCCTATAAAGGCCGTGAGTTCAGCAGTCGGGAGGTGCGTGGAGAAGCGTGAGTCCGGGGATCGGCGAGAGGCCTGTAAAGGCTGCGACTTCAGCGGTCGGGAGGTGGGTCGCTGAGGCGTGAGTCCGGGGATCGGCGAGAGGCCTATAAATGCCGTGAGTTCAACAGTCGGGAGGTGGGTGGAGAGGCGTGAGTCCGGGGATCTGCGAGAGGCCTATAAAGGCCGCGAGTTCAGCAGTCGGGTGGTGCGTTGCTGAGGCATGAGTCCGGGGTCGGCGAGAGGCCTATAAAGGCCGCGAGTTCAGCAGTCGGGAGGTGCGGCGCTGAAGCGTGAGTCCGGGGATCGGTAGAGGCCTGTAAATGCTGCGAGTTCAGCAGTCGGGAGGTGCGTGGAGAAGCGTGAGTCTGGGGATCGGCAGAGGCCTGTCAAGGCCGCGAGTTCAGCTGTCGAGAGGTGGGTCGCTGAGGCGTGAGTCCGCGTTCGGCGAGAGGCCTATAAAGGCCGTGAGTTCAGCAGTCGGGAGGTGCATGGAGGGGCGTGAATCCGGGGATCGGCGAGAGGCCTATAAAGGCCATGAGTTCAGCAGTCGGGAGGTGCATGGAGGGGCGTGAGTCCGGGGATCGGCGAGAGGCCTATAAAGGCCGCAAATTCAGCAGTCGGGAGGTGCGTGGAGAAGCGTGAGTCCGGGGATCGGCAGAGGCCTGTAAAGGCTGCGAGTTCAGCAGTCGAGAGGTGGGTCGCTGAGGCGTGAGTCCGGGGATCGGCGAGAGGCCTATAAAGGCCGCGAGTTCAACAGTCGCGAGGTGCGGCGCTGAGGCGTGAGTCCGGGGATCGGTAGAGGCCTGTAAAGGCTGCGAGTTCAGCAGTCGGGAGGTGCGTGGAGAAGCGTGAGTCCGGGGATCGGCAGAGGCCTGTAAAGGCCGAGAGTTCAGCTGTCGGGAGGTGGGTCGCTGAGGCGTGAGTCCGGGGTCGGCGAGAGGCCTATAAAGGCCGTGAGTTCAGCAGTCGGGAGGTGCGTGGAGAAGCGTGAGTCCGGGGATCGGCGAGAGGCCTGTAAAGGCTGCGACTTCAGCGGTCGGGAGGTGGGTCGCTGAGGCGTGAGTCCGGGGATCGGCGAGAGGCCTATAAATGCCGTGAGTTCAGCAGTCGGGAGGTGGGTGGAGAGGCGTGAGTCCGGGGATCGGTAGAGGCCTATAAAGGCCGCGAGTTCAGCAGTCGGGAGATGGGTCGCTGAGGCGTGAGTCCGGGGATCGGTAGAGGCCTATAAAGGCCGCGAGTTCAGCAGTCGGGAGGTGCGGCGCTGAAGCGTGAGTCCGGGGATCGGTCGAGCCCTGTAAAGTCTGCGACTTCAGCAGTTGGGAGGTGCGTGGAGAAGCGTGAGTCTGGGGATCGGCAGAGGCCTGTCAAGGCCGCAAGTTCAGCTGTCGAGAGGTGGGTCGCTGAGGCGTGAGTCCGCGGTCGGCGAGAGGCCTATAAAGGCCGCGAGTTCAGCAGTCGGGAGGTGCGTGGAGAGGCGTGAGTCCGGGGATCGGCGAGAGGCCTATAAAGGCCGCAAATTCAGCAGTCGGGAGCTGCGTGGAGAAGCGTGAGTCCGGTGATCGGCAGAGGCCTGTAAAGGCTGCGAGTTCAGCAGTCGGGAGGTGCGTTACTGAGGCGTGAGTCCAGGGTTGGTGAGAGGACTATAAAGGCTGCGAATTCAGCAGTCGGGGGGTGGGTCGCTGAGGCGTGAGTCCGGGTATCGGCAGAGGCCTATAAAGGCCGTGAGTTCAGCAGTCGGGAGGTGGGTCGCTGAGGCGTGAGTCCGGGGATCGGCGAGAGGCCTATAAAGGCCGCAAGTTCAGCAGTCGGGAGGTGCGGCGCTGAAGCGTGTGTCCGGAGATCGGCAGAGGCCTGTAAAGGCCGCGAGTTCAGCAGTCGGGAGGTGCGTGGAGAGGCGTGAGTCCGGGGATCCGCGAGAGGCCTATAAATGCCGCAAATTCAGCAGTCGGGAGGTGCGTGGAGAAGCGTGAGTCCGGGGATCGGCAGATCACTAAAAGGCTGCGAGTTCAGCAGTCGGGAGGTGCGTTGCTGAGGCGTGAGTCCAGGGTTGGTGAGAGGACTATAAAGGCCGCGAATTCAGCAGTCGGGAGGTGCGTGGAGAAGCGTGAGTCCGGGGATCGGCAGAGGCCTGTAAAGGCCGAGAGTTCAGCTGTCGGGAGGTGGGTCGCTGAGGCGTGCGTCCGGGGTCGGCGAGAGGCCTATAAAGGCCGTGAGTTCAGCAGTCGGGAGGTGCGTGGAGAAGCGTGAGTCCGGGGATCGGCGAGAGGCCTGTAAAGGCTGCGACTTCAGCGGTCGGGAGGTGGGTCGCTGAGGCGTGAGTCCGGGGATCGGCGAGAGGCCTATAAATGCCGTGAGTTCAGCAGTCGGGAGGTGGGTGGAGAGGCGTGAGTCCGGGGATCTGCGAGAGGCCTATAAAGGCCGCGAGTTCAACAGTCGTGAAGTGCGTCGCTGAGGCGTGAGTCTGTGGATCGGCAGAGGCCTATAAAGGCCGCGAGTTCAGCAGTCGGGAGGAGGGGCGCTGAAGCGTGAGTCCGGGGATCGGTAGAGGCCTGTAAAGGCTGCGAGTTCAGCAGTCCGGAGGTGCGTGGAGAAGCGTGAGTCTGGGGATCGGCAGAGGCCTGTAAAGGCCGAGAGTTCAGCTGTCGGGAGGTGGGTCGCTGAGGCGTGAGTCCGGGGTCGGCGAGAGGCCTATAAAGGCCGTGAGTTCAGCAGTCGGGAGGTGCGTGGAGAAGCGTGAGTCCGGGGATCGGCAGAGGCCTGTAAAGGCTGCGAGTTCAGCGGTCGGGAGGTGGGTCGCTGAGGCGTGAGTCCGGGGATCGGCGAGAGGCCTATAAATGCCATGAGTTCAGCAGTCGGGAGGTGGGTGGAGAGGCGTGAGTCCGGGGATCTGCGAGAGGCCTATAAGGGCCGCGAGTTCAACAGTCGTGAAGTGCGTCGCTGAGGCGTGAGTCTGGGGATCGGCAGAGGCCTATAAAGGCCGCGAGTTCAGCAGTCGGGAGGTGGGTCGCTGAGGCGTGAGTCCGGGGATCGGTAGAGGCCTATAAAGGCCGCGAGTTCAGCAGTCGGGAGGTGCGGCGCTGAAGCGTGAGTCCGGGGATCGGTAGAGCCCTGTAAAGGCTGCGACTTCAGCAGTTGGGAGGTGCGTGGAGAAGCGTGAGTCTGGGGATTGGCAGAGGCCTGTCAAGGCCGCGAGTTCAGCTGTTGAGAGGTGGGTCGCTGAGGCGTGAGTCCGGGGTCGGCGAGAGGCATATAAAGGCCGCAAATTCAGCAGTCGGGAGGTGCGTCGCTGAGGCGTGAGTCCGGGGATCGGCGAGAGGCCTATAAAGGCCGCGAGTTCAACAGTCGCGAGGTGCGGCGCTGAGGCGTGAGTCCGGGGATCGGTAGAGGCCTGTAAAGGCTGCGAGTTCAGCAGTCGGGAGGTGCGTGGAGAAGCGTGAGTCCGGGGATCGGCAGAGGCCTGTAAAGGCCGAGAGTTCAGCTGTCGGGAGGTGGGTCGCTGAGGCGTGAGTCCGGGGTCGGCGAGAGGCCTATAAAGGCCGTGAGTTCAGCAGTCGGGAGGTGCGTGGAGAAGCGTGAGTCCGGGGATCGGCGAGAGGCCTGTAAAGGCTGCGACTTCAGCGGTCGGGAGGTGGGTCGCTGAGGCGTGAGTCCGGGGATCGGCGAGAGGCCTATAAATGCCGTGAGTTCAGCAGTCGGGAGGTGGGTGGAGAGGCGTGAGTCCGGGGATCGGTAGAGGCCTATAAAGGCCGCGAGTTCAGCAGTCGGGAGATGGGTCGCTGAGGCGTGAGTCCGGGGATCGGTAGAGGCCTATAAAGGCCGCGAGTTCAGCAGTCGGGAGGTGCGGCGCTGAAGCGTGAGTCCGGGGATCGGTCGAGCCCTGTAAAGTCTGCGACTTCAGCAGTTGGGAGGTGCGTGGAGAAGCGTGAGTCTGGGGATCGGCAGAGGCCTGTCAAGGCCGCAAGTTCAGCTGTCGAGAGGTGGGTCGCTGAGGCGTGAGTCCGCGGTCGGCGAGAGGCCTATAAAGGCCGCGAGTTCAGCAGTCGGGAGGTGCGTGGAGAGGCGTGAGTCCGGGGATCGGCGAGAGGCCTATAAAGGCCGCAAATTCAGCAGTCGGGAGCTGCGTGGAGAAGCGTGAGTCCGGTGATCGGCAGAGGCCTGTAAAGGCTGCGAGTTCAGCAGTCGGGAGGTGCGTTACTGAGGCGTGAGTCCAGGGTTGGTGAGAGGACTATAAAGGCTGCGAATTCAGCAGTCGGGGGGTGGGTCGCTGAGGCGTGAGTCCGGGTATCGGCAGAGGCCTATAAAGGCCGTGAGTTCAGCAGTCGGGAGGTGGGTCGCTGAGGCGTGAGTCCGGGGATCGGCGAGAGGCCTATAAAGGCCGCAAGTTCAGCAGTCGGGAGGTGCGGCGCTGAAGCGTGTGTCCGGAGATCGGCAGAGGCCTGTAAAGGCCGCGAGTTCAGCAGTCGGGAGGTGCGTGGAGAGGCGTGAGTCCGGGGATCCGCGAGAGGCCTATAAATGCCGCAAATTCAGCAGTCGGGAGGTGCGTGGAGAAGCGTGAGTCCGGGGATCGGCAGATCACTAAAAGGCTGCGAGTTCAGCAGTCGGGAGGTGCGTTGCTGAGGCGTGAGTCCAGGGTTGGTGAGAGGACTATAAAGGCCGCGAATTCAGCAGTCGGGAGGTGCGTGGAGAAGCGTGAGTCCGGGGATCGGCAGAGGCCTGTAAAGGCCGAGAGTTCAGCTGTCGGGAGGTGGGTCGCTGAGGCGTGCGTCCGGGGTCGGCGAGAGGCCTATAAAGGCCGTGAGTTCAGCAGTCGGGAGGTGCGTGGAGAAGCGTGAGTCCGGGGATCGGCGAGAGGCCTGTAAAGGCTGCGACTTCAGCGGTCGGGAGGTGGGTCGCTGAGGCGTGAGTCCGGGGATCGGCGAGAGGCCTATAAATGCCGTGAGTTCAGCAGTCGGGAGGTGGGTGGAGAGGCGTGAGTCCGGGGATCCGCGAGAGGCCTATAAAGGCCGCGAGTTCAACAGTCGTGAAGTGCGTCGCTGAGGCGTGAGTCTGTGGATCGGCAGAGGCCTATAAAGGCCGCGAGTTCAGCAGTCGGGAGGAGGGGCGCTGAAGCGTGAGTCCGGGGATCGGTAGAGGCCTGTAAAGGCTGCGAGTTCAGCAGTCGGGAGGTGCGTGGAGAAGCGTGAGTCTGGGGATCGGCAGAGGCCTGTAAAGGCCGAGAGTTCAGCTGTCGGGAGGTGGGTCGCTGAGGCGTGAGTCCGGGGTCGGCGAGAGGCCTATAAAGGCCGTGAGTTCAGCAGTCGGGAGGTGCGTGGAGAAGCGTGAGTCCGGGGATCGGCAGAGGCCTGTAAAGGCTGCGAGTTCAGCGGTCGGGAGGTGGGTCGCTGAGGCGTGAGTCCGGGGATCGGCGAGAGGCCTATAAATGCCATGAGTTCAGCAGTCGGGAGGTGGGTGGAGAGGCGTGAGTCCGGGGATCTGCGAGAGGCCTATAAGGGCCGCGAGTTCAACAGTCGTGAAGTGCGTCGCTGAGGCGTGAGTCTGGGGATCGGCAGAGGCCTATAAAGGCCGCGAGTTCAGCAGTCGGGAGGTGGGTCGCTGAGGCGTGAGTCCGGGGATCGGTAGAGGCCTATAAAGGCCGCGAGTTCAGCAGTCGGGAGGTGCGGCGCTGAAGCGTGAGTCCGGGGATCGGTAGAGCCCTGTAAAGGCTGCGACTTCAGCAGTTGGGAGGTGCGTGGAGAAGCGTGAGTCTGGGGATTGGCAGAGGCCTGTCAAGGCCGCGAGTTCAGCTGTTGAGAGGTGGGTCGCTGAGGCGTGAGTCCGGGGTCGGCGAGAGGCATATAAAGGCCGCAAATTCAGCAGTCGGGAGGTGCGTCGCTGAGGCGTGAGTCCGGGGATCTGGAGTGGCCTATAAAGTCTGCGAGTTCAGCAGTCGAGAGGTGGGTCGCTGAGGCGTGAGTCCGGGGATTGGCAGAGGCCTATAAAGGTCGCGAGTTCAGCAGTCGGGAGGTGGGTCGCTGAGGCGTGAGTCCGGGGATCGACGAGAGGCCTATAAAGGCCGCGAGTTCAGCAGTCGGGAGGTGCGGCGCTGAAGCGTGAGTCCGGGGATCGGCAGAGGCCTAGAAAGGCCGCGAGTTCAGCAGTCTGGAGGTGCGTGGAGAAGCGTGAGTCCGGGGATCGGCAGAGGCCTGTAAATGCTGCGAGTTCAGCGGTCGAGAGGTGGGTCGCTGAGGCGTGAGTCCGGGGATCGGCGAGAGGCCTATAAATGCCGTGAGTTCAGCAGTCGGGAGATGGGTGGAGAGGCGTGAGTCCGGGGATCTGCGAGAGGCCTATAAAGGCCGCGAGTTCAACAGTCGTAAAGTGCGTCGCTGAGGCGTGAGTCTGTGGATCGGCAGAGGCCTATAAAGGCCGCGAGTTCAGCAGTCGGGTGGTGCGTTTCTGAGGCATGAGTCCGGGGTCGGCGAGAGGCCTATAAAGGCCGCGAGTTCAGCAGTCGGGAGGTGGGTCGCTGAGGCGTGAGTCCGGGGATCGTTAGAGGCCTATAAAGGCCGCGAGTTCAGCAGTCGGGAGGTGCGGCGCTGAAGCGTGAGTCCGGGGATCGGCAGAGGCCTGTAAAGGCTGCGAGTTCAGCAGTCGGGAGGTGCATGGAGGGGCGGGAGTCCGGGGATCGGCGAGAGGCCTATCATGGCCGCGAGTTCAGCAGTTGGGAGGTGCGTGGAGAAGCGTGAGTCTGGGGATCAGCAGAGGCCTGTCAAGGCCGCGAGTTCAGCTGTCGAGAGGTGGGTCGCTGAGGCGTGAGTCCGCGGTCGGCGAGAGGCCTATAAAGGCCGTGAGTTCAGCAGTCGGGAGGTGCATGGGGGACGTAAGTCCGGGGATCGGCGAGAGGCCTATAAAGGCCGCAAATTCAGCAGTCGGGAGGTGCGTGGAGAAGCGTGAGTCCGGGGATCGGCAGAGGCCTGCAAAGCTGCGAGTTCAGCGGTCGAGAGGTGGGTCGCTGAGGCGTGAGTCCGGGGATCGGTAGAGGCCTATAAAGGCCGCGAGTTCAGCAGTCGGGAGGTGCGGCGCTGAAGCGTGAGTCCGGGGATCGGTAGAGCCCTGTAAAGTCTGCGACTTCAGCAGTTGGGAGGTGCGTGGAGAAGCGTGAGTCTGGGGATCGGCAGAGGCCTGTCAAGGCCGCGAGTTCAGCTGTCGAGAGGTGGGTCGCTGAGGCGTGAGTCCGGGGATCGGTAGAGCCCTGTAAAGTCTGCGACTTCAGCAGTTGGGAGGTGCGTGGAGAAGCGTGAGTCCGGTGATCGGCAGAGGCCTGTAAAGGCCGCGAGTTCAGCAGTCGGGAGCTGCGTGGAGAAGCGTGAGTCCGGTGATCGGCAGAGGCCTGTAAAGGCCGCGAGTTCAGCAGTCGGGAGGTGCGTCGCTGAGGCGTGAGTCCGCGGTCGGCGAGAGGCCTATAAAGGCCGTGAGTTCAGCAGTCGGGAGGTGCGTGGAGAGGCGTGAGTCCGGGGATCGGCGAGAGGCCTATAAAGGCCGCAAATTCAGCAGTCGGGAGCTGCGTGGAGAAGCGTGAGTCCGGTGATCGGCAGAGGCCTGTAAAGGCCGCGAGTTCAGCAGTCGGTTGGTGCGTTGCTGAGGCGTGAGTCCGGGGTCGGTGAGAGGCCTATAAAGGCCGCGAGTTCAGCAGTCGGGGGATGGGTCGCTGAGGCGTGAGTCCGGGTATCGGCAGAGGCCTATAAAGGCCGTGAGTTCAGCAGTCGGGAGGTGGGTCGCTGAGGCGTGAGTCCGGTTATCGGCGAGAGGCCTATAAAGGCCGCGAGTTCAGCAGTCGGGAGGTGCGGCGCTGAAGCGTGTGTACGGAGATCGGCAGAGGCCTGTAAAGGCCGCGAGTTCAGCAGTCGGGAGGTGCGTGGAGAGGCGTGAGTCCGGGGATCGGCGAGAGGCCTATAAATGCCGCAAATTCAGCAGTCGGGAGGTGCGTGGAGAAGCGTGAGTCCGGGGATCGGCAGAGGCCTAAAAGGCTGCGAGTTCAGCAGTCGGGAGGTGCGTTGCTGAGGCGTGAGTCCAGGGTTGGTGAGAGGACTATAAAGGCCGCGAATTCAGCAGTCGGGAGGTGCGTGGAGAAGCGTGAGTCCGGGGATCGGCAGAGGCCTGTAAAGGCCGAGAGTTCAGCTGTCGGGAGGTGGGTCGCTGAGGCGTGAGTCCGGGGTCGGCGAGAGGCCTATAAAGGCCGTGAGTTCAGCAGTCGGGAGGTGCGTGGAGAAGCGTGAGTCCGGGGATCGGCGAGAGGCCTGTAAAGGCTGCGACTTCAGCGGTCGGGAGGTGGGTCGCTGAGGCGTGAGTCCGGGGATCGGCGAGAGGCCTATAAATGCCGTGAGTTCAACAGTCGGGAGGTGGGTGGAGAGGCGTGAGTCCGGGGATCTGCGAGAGGCCTATAAAGGCCGCGAGTTCAGCAGTCGGGTGGTGCGTTGCTGAGGCATGAGTCCGGGGTCGGCGAGAGGCCTATAAAGGCCGCGAGTTCAGCAGTCGGGAGGTGCGGCGCTGAAGCGTGAGTCCGGGGATCGGTAGAGGCCTGTAAATGCTGCGAGTTCAGCAGTCGGGAGGTGCGTGGAGAAGCGTGAGTCTGGGGATCGGCAGAGGCCTGTCAAGGCCGCGAGTTCAGCTGTCGAGAGGTGGGTCGCTGAGGCGTGAGTCCGCGTTCGGCGAGAGGCCTATAAAGGCCGTGAGTTCAGCAGTCGGGAGGTGCATGGAGGGGCGTGAATCCGGGGATCGGCGAGAGGCCTATAAAGGCCATGAGTTCAGCAGTCGGGAGGTGCATGGAGGGGCGTGAGTCCGGGGATCGGCGAGAGGCCTATAAAGGCCGCAAATTCAGCAGTCGGGAGGTGCGTGGAGAAGCGTGAGTCCGGGGATCGGCAGAGGCCTGTAAAGGCTGCGAGTTCAGCAGTCGGGAGGTGCGTTACTGAGGCGTGAGTCCAGGGTTGGTGAGAGGACTATAAAGGCCGCGGATTCAGCAGTCGGGAGGTGCGGCACTGAAGCGTGAGTCCGGGGATCGGTAGAGCCCTGTAAAGGCTGCGACTTCAGCAGTTGGGAGGTGCGTGGAGAAGCGTGAGTCTGGGGATCGGCGAGAGGCCTATAAAGGCCGCGAGTTCAGCAGTCGGGAGGTGGGTCGCTGAGGCGTGAGTCCGGGTATCGGCAGAGGCCTATAAAGGCCGAGAGTTCAGCAGTCGGGAGGTGGGTCGCTGAGGCGTGAGTCCGGGGATCGGCGAGAGGCCTGTAAAGGCCGCGAGTTCAGCAGTCGGGAGGTGGGTCGCTGAGGCGTGAGTCCGGGGTCGGCGAGAGGCCTATAAAGGCCATGAGTTCAGCAGTCGGGAGGTGCGTGGAGAGGCGTGAGTCCGGGGATCGGCGAGAGGCCTATAAAGGCCGCAAATTCAGCAGTTGGGAGGTGCGTGGAGAAGCGTGAGTACGGGGATCGGCAGAGGCCTGTAAAGGCTGCGAGTTCAGCGGTCGAGAGGTGGGTCGCTGAGGCGTGAGTCCGGGGATCGGCGAGAGGCCTATAAATGCCGTGAGTTCAGCAGTCGGGTATTGCGTTTCTGAGGCATGAGTCCGGGGTCGGCGAGAGGGCCTATAAAGGCCGCGAGTTCAGCAGTCGGGAGGTGGGTCGCTGAGGCGTGAGTCCGGGGATCGGTAGAGGCCTATAAAGGCCGCGAGTTCAGCAGTCGGGAGGTGCGGCGCTGAAGCGTGAGTCCGGGGATCGGTAGAGCCCTGTAAAGGCTGCGACTTCAGCAGTTGGGAGGTGCGTGGAGAAGCGTGAGTCTGGGGATCGGCAGAGGCCTGTCAAGGCCGCGAGTTCAGCGGTCGAGAGGTGGGTCGCTGAGGCGTGAGTCCGCGGTCGGCGAGAGGCCTATAAAGGCCGTGAGTTCAGCAGTCGGGAGGTGCATGGAGGGGCGTGAGTCCGGGGATCGGCGAGAGGCCTATAAAGGCCACGAGTTCAGCAGTCGGGAGGTGCGGCGCTGAAGCGTGAGTCCGGAGATCGGCAGAGGCCTGTAAAGGCCGCGAGTTCAGCAGTCGGGAGGTGCGTGGAGAGGCGTGAGTCCGGGGATCGTCGAGAGGCCTATAAAGGCCACAAATTCAGCAGTCGGGAGGTGAGTGGAGAAGCGTGAGTCCGGGGATCGGCAGAGGCCTGTAAAGGCTGCGAGTTCAGCAGTCGAGAGGTGGGTCGCTGAGGCGTGAGTCCGGGGATCGGCGAGAGGTCTATTAAGGCCGTGAGTTCAGCAGTCGGGAGGTGCGTGCAGAGGCGTGAGTCCGGGGATCGGCGAGAGGCCTATAAAGGCCGCGAGTTCAGCAGTCGCGAGGTGCGGCGCTGAGGCGTGAGTCCGGGGATCGGCAGAGGCCTATAAAGGCCGCGAGTTCAGCAGTCGGGAGGTGCGTTGCTGAGGCGTGAGTCCAGGGTTGGTGAGAGGACTATAAAGGCCGCGAGTTCAGCAGTCGGGAGGTGGGTCACTGAAGCGTGAGTCCGGGTATCGGCAGAGGCCTATAAAGGCCGCGAGTTCAGCAGTCGGGAGGTGCGGCGCTGAAGCGTGTGTCCGGGGATCGGCAGAGGCCTAGAAAGGCTGCGAGTTCAGCAGTCTGGAGGTGTGTGGAGAAGCGTGAGTCCGGGGATCGGTAGAGGCCTGTAAAGGCTGCGAGTTCAGCAGTCGGGAGGTGCGTGGAGAAGCGTGAGTCTGGGGATCGGCAGAGGCCTGTAAAGGCCACGAGTTCAGCAGTCGGGAGGTGGGTCGCTGAGGCGTGAGTCCGGGGTCGGCGAGAGGCCTATAAAGGCCGTGAGTTCAGCAGTCGGGAGGTGCGTGGAGAGGCGTGAGTCCGGGGATCGGCGAGAGGCCTATAAAGGCCGTGAGTTCAGCAGTCGGGTGGTGGGTCGCTGAGGCGTGAGTCCGGGGTCGGCGAGAGGCCTATAAAGGCCGTGAGTTCAGCAGTCGGGAGGTGCGTGGAGAGGCGTGAGTCCGGGGATCGGCGAGAGGCCTATAAAGGCCTCAAATTCAGCAGTCGGGAGGTGCGTGGAGAAGCGTGAGTCCGGGGATCGGCAGAGGCCTGTAAAGGCTGCGAGTTCAGCGGTCGAGAGGTGGGTCGCTGAGGCGTGAGTCCGGGGATCGGCGAGAGGCCTATAAATGCCGTGAGTTCAGCAGTCGGGAGGAGGGGGGAGAGGCGTGAGTCCGGGGATCTGCGAGAGGCCTATAAAGGCCGCGAGTTCAACAGTCGTGAAGTGCGTCGCTGAGGCGTGAGTCTGGGGATCGGCAGAGGCCTATAAAGGCCGTGAGTTCACCAGTCGGGTGGTGCGTTTCTGAGGCATGAGTCCGGGGATCGGCGAGAGGCCTATAAATGCCGTGAGTTCAGCAGTCGGGAGGTGGGTGGAGAGGCATGAGTCCGGGGATCGGTAGAGGCCTACAAAGGCCGCGAGTTCAGCAGTCGTGAAGTGCGTTTCTGAGGCATGAGTCTGGGGTCGGCGAGAGGCCTATAAAGGCCGCGAGTTCAGCAGTCGGGAGGTGGGTCGCTGAGGCGTGAGTCCGGGGATTGGTAGAGGCCTATAAAGGCCGCGAGTTCAGCAGTCGGGAGGTGCGGCGCTGAAGTGTGAGTCCGGGGGATCGGTAGAGGCCTGTAAAGGCTGCGAGTTCAGCAGTTGGGAGGTGCGTGGAGAAGCGTGAGTCTGGGGATCGGCAGAGGCCTTTCAAGGCCGCGAGTTCAGCTATCGAGAGGTGGGTCGCTGAGGCGTCAGTCCGCGGTCGGCGAGAGGCCTATAAAGGCCGCGAGTTCAGCAGTCGGGAGATGGGTCGCTGAGGCGTGAGTCCGGGGATCGGCGAGAGGCCTATAAAGGCTGCGAGTTCAGCAGTCGGGAGGAGCGTTACTGAGGCGTGAGTCCAGGGTTGGTGAGAGGACTATAAAGGCCGCGAATTCAGCAGTCGGGAGGTGGGTCGCTGAGGCGTGAGTCCGGGTATCGGCAGAGGCCTATAAAGGCCGTGAGTTCAGCAGTCGGGAGGTGGGTCGCTGAGGCGTGAGTCCGGGGATCGGCGAGTGGCCTATAAAGGCCGCGAGTTCAGCAGTCGGGAGGTGCGGCGCTGAAGCGTGAGTCCGGAGATCGGCAGAGGCCTGTAAAGGCCGCGAGTTCAGCAGTCGGGAGGTGCGTGGAGAGGCGTGAGTCCGGGGATCGGCGAGAGGCTTATAAAGGCCACAAATTCAGCAGTCGGGAGGTGCGTGGAGAAGCGTGAGTCCGGGGATCGGCAGAGGCCTGTAAAGGCTGCGAGTTCAGCAGTCGAGAGGTGGGTCGCTGAGGCGTGAGTCCGGGGATCGGCAAGAGGCCTATTAAGGCCGTGAGTTCAGCAGTCGGGAGGTGCGTGGAGAGGCGTGAGTCCGGGGATCGGCGAGAGGCCTATAAAGGCCGCGAGTTCAGCAGTCGCGAGGTGCGGCGCTGAGGCGTGAGTCCGGGGTTAGTGAGAGGACTATAAAGGCCGCGAATTCAGCAGTCGGGAGGTGGGTCGCTGAGGCGTGAGTCCGGGGATTGGCAGAGGCCTATAAAGGCCGCGAGTTCAGCAGTCGGGAGGTGGGTCGCTGAGGCGTGAGTCCGGGTATCGGCAGAGGCCTATAAAGGCCGCGAGTTCAGCAGTCGGGTGGTGGGTCGCTGAGGCGTGAGTCCGGGGATCGACGAGAGGCCTATAAAGGCCGCGAGTTCAGCAGTCGGGAGGTGCGGCGCTGAAGCGTGAGTCCGGGGATCGGCAGAGGCCTAGAAAGGCCGCGAGTTCAGCAGTCTGGAGGTGCGTGGAGAAGCGTGAGTCCAGGGATCGGCAGAGGCCTGTAAAGGCTGCGAGTTCAGCAGTCGGGAGGTGCGTGGAGAAGCGTGAGTCTGGGGATCGGCAGAGGCCTGTAAAGGCCACGAGTTCAGCAGTCGGGAGGTGGGTCGCTGAGGCGTGAGTCCGGGGTCGGCGAGAGGCCTATAAAGGCCGTGAGTTCAGCAGTCGGGAGGTGCGTGGAGAGGCGAGAGGCCTATAAAGGCCTCAAATTCAGCAGTCGGGAGGTGCGTGGAGAAGCGTCAGTCCGGGGATCGGCAGAGGCCTGTAAAGGCCGCGAGTTCAACAGTCGTGAAGTGCGTCGCTGAGGCGTGAGTCTGGGGATCGGCAGAGGCCTGTAAAGGCCGTGAGTTCAGCAGTCGGGAGGTGCATGGAGGGGCAGGAGTCCGGGGATCGGCGAGAGGCCTATAAAGGCCATAAATTCAGCAGTCGGGAGGTGCGTGGAGAAGCGTGAGTCCAGGGATCGGCAGAGGCCTGTAAAGGCTGCGAATTCAGCAGTCGGGAGGTGCGTGGAGAAGCGTGAGTCTGGGGATCGGCAGAGGCCTGTAAAGGCCGCGAGTTCAGCAGTCGGGTGGTGGGTCGCTGAGGCGTGAGTCCGGGGTCGGCGAGAGGCCTATAAATGCCGTGAGTTCAGCAGTCGGGACGTGCGTGGCGAGGCGTGAGTCCGGGGATCGGCGAGAGGCTTATAAAGGCCGCAAATTCAGCAGTCGGGAGGTGCGTGGAGAAGCGTGAGTCCGGGGATCGGCAGAGGCCTGTAAAGGCTGCGAGTTCAGCGGTCGAGAGGTGGGTCGCTGAGGCGTGAGTCCGGGGATTGGCGAGAGGTCTATAAATGCCGTGAGTTCAGCAGTCGGGAGGTGGGTGGAGAGGCGTGAGTCCGGGGATCTGCGAGAGGCCTATAAAGGCCGCGAGTTCAGCAGTCGCGAAGTGCATCGCTGAGGCGTGAGTCTGGGGATCGGCAGAGGCCTATAAAGGCCGCGAGTTCAGCAGTCGCGAGGTGCGGCGCTGAGGCGTGAGTCCGGGGATCGGCAGAGGCCTATAAAGGCCGCGAGTTCAGCAGTCGGGAGGTGGGTCGCTGAGGCGTGAGTCCGGGGATCGGCAGAGGCCTGTAAAGGCTGCGAGTTCAGCAGTCGGGAGGTGCGTTGCTGAGGCGTGAGTCCAGGGTTAGTGAGAGGACTATAAAGGCCGCGAATTCAGCAGTCGGGAGGTGGGTCGCTGAGGCGTGAGTCCGGGTATCGGCAGAGGCCTATAAAGGCCGCGAGTTCAGCAGTCGGGTGGTGGGTCGCTGAGGCGTGAGTCCGGGGATCGGCAGAGGCCTAGAAAGGCCGTGAGTTCAGCAGTCTGGAGGTGCGTGGAGAAGCGTGAGTCCAGGGATCGGCAGAGGCCTGTAAAGGCTGCGAGTTCAGCAGTCGGGAGGTGCGTGGAGAAGCGTGAGTCTGGGGATCGGCAGAGGCCTGTAAAGGCCACGAGTTCAGCAGTCGGGAGGTGGGTCGCTGAGGCGTGAGTCCGGGGTCGGCGAGAGGCCTATAAAGGCCGTGAGTTCAGCAGTCGGGAGGTGCGTGGAGAGGCGTGAGTCCGGGGATCGGCGAGAGGCCTATAAAGGCCTCAAATTCAGCAGTCGGGAGGTGCGAGGAGAAGCGTGAGTCCGGGGTTTGGCAGAGGCCTGTAAAGGCTGCGAGTTCAGCGGTCGAGAGGTGGGTCGCTGAGGCGTGAGTCCGGGGATCGGCGAGAGGCCTATAAATGCCGTGAGTTCAGCAGTCGGGAGGTGGGTGGAGAGGCGTGAGTCCGGGGATCTGCGAGAGGCCTATAAAGGCCGGGAGTTCAACAGTCGTGAAGTGCGTCGCTGAGGCGTGAGTCTGGGGATCGGCAGAGGCTTATAAAGGCCGCGAGTTCAGCAGTCGGGAGGTGGGTCGCTGAGGCGTGAGTCCGGGGATCGGTAGAGGCCTATAAAGGCTGCGACTTCAGCAGTCGGGAGGTGCGTGGAGAAGCGTGAGTCTGGGGATGGCAGAGGCCTGTCAAGGCCGCGAGTTCAGCTGTCGAGAGGTGGGTCGCTGAGGCGTGAGTCCGCGGTCGGCGAGAGGCCTATAAAGGCCGCGTGTTCAGCAGTCGCGAGGTGCGGCGCTGAGGCGTGTGTCCGGAGATCGGCAGAGGCCAGTAAAGGCCGCGAGTTCAGCAGTCGGGAGGTGCGTGGAGAGGCGTGAGTCCGGGGATCAGCGAGAGGCCTATAAAGGCCACAAATTCAGCAGTCGGGAGGTGCGTGGAGAAGCGTGAGTCCGGGGATCGGCAGAGGCCTGTAAAGGCTGCGAGTTCAGCAGTCGAGAGATGGGTCGCTGAGGCGTGAGTCCGGGGATCGGCGAGAGGCCTATTAAGGCCGTGAGTTCAGCAGTCGGGAGGTGCGTGGAGAGGCGTGAGTCCGGGGATCGGCGAGAGGCCTATAAAGGCCGCGAGTTCAACAGTCGCGAGTTGCGGCGCTGAGGCGTGAGTCCGGGGATTGGTAGAGGCCTGTAAAGGCTGCGAGTTTAACAGTCGGGAGGTGCGTGGAGAAGCGTGAGTCCGGGGATCGGCAGTGGCCTGTAAAGGCCGAGAGTTCAGCTGTCGGGAGGTGGGTCGCTGAGGCGTGAGTCCGGAGTCCGCGAGAGGCCTATAAATTCCGCAAATTCAGCAGTCGGTAGGTGCGTGGAGAAGCGTGAGTCCGGGGATCGGCGAGAGGCCTATAAAGGCCGCGAGTTCAGCAGTCGCGAGGTGCGGCGCTGAGGCGTGAGTCCGGGGTTAGTGAGAGGACTATAAAGGCCGCGAATTCAGCAGTCGGGAGGTGGGTCGCTGAGGCGTGAGTCCGGGGATTGGCAGAGGCCTATAAAGGCCGCGAGTTCAGCAGTCGGGAGGTGGGTCGCTGAGGCGTGAGTCCGGGTATCGGCAGAGGCCTATAAAGGCCGCGAGTTCAGCAGTCGGGTGGTGGGTCGCTGAGGCGTGAGTCCGGGGATCGACGAGAGGCCTATAAAGGCCGCGAGTTCAGCAGTCGGGAGGTGCGGCGCTGAAGCGTGAGTCCGGGGATCGGCAGAGGCCTAGAAAGGCCGCGAGTTCAGCAGTCTGGAGGTGCGTGGAGAAGCGTGAGTCCAGGGATCGGCAGAGGCCTGTAAAGGCTGCGAGTTCAGCAGTCGGGAGGTGCGTGGAGAAGCGTGAGTCTGGGGATCGGCAGAGGCCTGTAAAGGCCACGAGTTCAGCAGTCGGGAGGTGGGTCGCTGAGGCGTGAGTCCGGGGTCGGCGAGAGGCCTATAAAGGCCGTGAGTTCAGCAGTCGGGAGGTGCGTGGAGAGGCGAGAGGCCTATAAAGGCCTCAAATTCAGCAGTCGGGAGGTGCGTGGAGAAGCGTCAGTCCGGGGATCGGCAGAGGCCTGTAAAGGCCGCGAGTTCAACAGTCGTGAAGTGCGTCGCTGAGGCGTGAGTCTGGGGATCGGCAGAGGCCTGTAAAGGCCGTGAGTTCAGCAGTCGGGAGGTGCATGGAGGGGCAGGAGTCCGGGGATCGGCGAGAGGCCTATAAAGGCCATAAATTCAGCAGTCGGGAGGTGCCTGGAGAAGCGTGAGTCCAGGGATCGGCAGAGGCCTGTAAAGGCTGCGAATTCAGCAGTCGGGAGGTGCGTGGAGAAGCGTGAGTCTGGGGATCGGCAGAGGCCTGTAAAGGCCGCGAGTTCAGCAGTCGGGTGGTGGGTCGCTGAGGCGTGAGTCCGGGGTCGGCGAGAGGCCTATAAATGCCGTGAGTTCAGCAGTCGGGACGTGCGTGGCGAGGCGTGAGTCCGGGGATCGGCGAGAGGCTTATAAAGGCCGCAAATTCAGCAGTCGGGAGGTGCGTGGAGAAGCGTGAGTCCGGGGATCGGCAGAGGCCTGTAAAGGCTGCGAGTTCAGCGGTCGAGAGGTGGGTCGCTGAGGCGTGAGTCCGGGGATTGGCGAGAGGTCTATAAATGCCGTGAGTTCAGCAGTCGGGAGGTGGGTGGAGAGGCGTGAGTCCGGGGATCTGCGAGAGGCCTATAAAGGCCGCGAGTTCAGCAGTCGCGAAGTGCATCGCTGAGGCGTGAGTCTGGGGATCGGCAGAGGCCTATAAAGGCCGCGAGTTCAGCAGTCGCGAGGTGCGGCGCTGAGGCGTGAGTCCGGGGATCGGCAGAGGCCTATAAAGGCCGCGAGTTCAGCAGTCGGGAGGTGGGTCGCTGAGGCGTGAGTCCGGGGATCGGCAGAGGCCTGTAAAGGCTGCGTGTTCAGCAGTCGGGAGGTGCGTTGCTGAGGCGTGAGTCCAGGGTTAGTGAGAGGACTATAAAGGCCGCGAATTCAGCAGTCGGGAGGTGGGTCGCTGAGGCGTGAGTCCGGGTATCGGCAGAGGCCTATAAAGGCCGCGAGTTCAGCAGTCGGGTGGTGGGTCGCTGAGGCGTGAGTCCGGGGATCGGCAGAGGCCTAGAAAGGCCGTGAGTTCAGCAGTCTGGAGGTGCGTGGAGAAGCGTGAGTCCAGGGATCGGCAGAGGCCTGTAAAGGCTGCGAGTTCAGCAGTCGGGAGGTGCGTGGAGAAGCGTGAGTCTGGGGATCGGCAGAGGCCTGTAAAGGCCACGAGTTCAGCAGTCGGGAGGTGGGTCGCTGAGGCGTGCGTCCGGGGTCGGCGAGAGGCCTATAAAGGCCGTGAGTTCAGCAGTCGGGAGGTGCGTGGAGAGGCGTGAGTCCGGGGATCGGCGAGAGGCCTATAAAGGCCTCAAATTCAGCAGTCGGGAGGTGCGAGGAGAAGCGTGAGTCCGGGGTTTGGCAGAGGCCTGTAAAGGCTGCGAGTTCAGCGGTCGAGAGGTGGGTCGCTGAGGCGTGAGTCCGGGGATCGGCGAGAGGCCTATAAATGCCGTGAGTTCAGCAGTCGGGAGGTGGGTGGAGAGGCGTGAGTCCGGGGATCTGCGAGAGGCCTATAAAGGCCGCGAGTTCAACAGTCGTGAAGTGCGTCGCTGAGGCGTGAGTCTGGGGATCGGCAGAGGCTTATAAAGGCCGCGAGTTCAGCAGTCGGGAGGTGGGTCGCTGAGGCGTGAGTCCGGGGATCGGTAGAGGCCTATAAAGGCTGCGACTTCAGCAGTCGGGAGGTGCGTGGAGAAGCGTGAGTCTGGGGATGGCAGAGGCCTGTCAAGGCCGCGGGTTCAGCTGTCGAGAGGTGGGTCGCTGAGGCGTGAGTCCGCGGTCGGCGAGAGGCCTATAAAGGCCGCGTGTTCAGCAGTCGCGAGGTGCGGCGCTGAGGCGTGTGTCCGGAGATCGGCAGAGGCCAGTAAAGGCCGCGAGTTCAGCAGTCGGGAGGTGCGTGGAGAGGCGTGAGTCCGGGGATCAGCGAGAGGCCTATAAAGGCCACAAATTCAGCAGTCGGGAGGTGCGTGGAGAAGCGTGAGTCCGGGGATCGGCAGAGGCCTGTAAAGGCTGCGAGTTCAGCAGTCGAGAGATGGGTCGCTGAGGCGTGAGTCCGGGGATCGGCGAGAGGCCTATTAAGGCCGTGAGTTCAGCAGTCGGGAGGTGCGTGGAGAGGCGTGAGTCCGGGGATCGGCGAGAGGCCTATAAAGGCCGCGAGTTCAACAGTCGCGAGTTGCGGCGCTGAGGCGTGAGTCCGGGGATTGGTAGAGGCCTGTAAAGGCTGCGAGTTTAACAGTCGGGAGGTGCGTGGAGAAGCGTGAGTCCGGGGATCGGCAGTGGCCTGTAAAGGCCGAGAGTTCAGCTGTCGGGAGGTGGGTCGCTGAGGCGTGAGTCCGGGGTCCGCGAGAGGCCTATAAATTCCGCAAATTCAGCAGTCGGTAGGTGCGTGGAGAAGCGTGAGTCCGGGGATCGGCAGAGGCCTAAAAGGCTGCGAGTTCAGCAGTCGGGAGGTGCGTTGCTGAGGCGTGAGTCCAGGGTTGGTGAGAGGACTATAAAGGCCGAGAGTTCAGCTGTCGGGAGGTGGGTCGCTGAGGCGTGAGTCCGGGGTCGGCGAGAGGCATATAAAGGCCGCAAATTCAGCAGTTGGGAGGTGCGTCGCTGAGGCGTGAGTCCAGGGTTGGTGAGAGGACTATAAAGGCCGCGAATTCAGCATGCGGGAGGTGGGTCACTGAGGCGTGAGTCCGGATATCGGCAGAGGCCTGTAAAGGCTGCGAGTTCAGCAGTCGAGAGGTGGGTCGCTGAGTCGTGAGTCTGGGGATCGGCGAGAGGCCTATAAAGGCCGTGAGTTCAGCAGTCGGGTGGTGCGTTGCTGAGGCGTGAGTCCGGGGATCGGCGAGAGGCCTGTAAAGGCCGCGAGTTCAGCAGTCGGGAGGTGGGTCGCTGAGGCGTGAGTCCGGGGTCGGCGAGAGGCCTATAAAGGCCATGAGTTCAGCAGTCGGGAGGTGCGTGGAGAGGCGTGAGTCCGGGGATCGGCGAGAGGCCTATAAAGGCCGCAAATTCAGCAGTTGGGAGGTGCGTGGAGAAGCGTGAGTACGGGGATCGGCAGAGGCCTGTAAAGGCTGCGAGTTCAGCGGTCGAGAGGTGGGTCGCTGAGGCGTGAGTCCGGGGATCGGCGAGAGGCCTATAAATGCCGTGAGTTCAGCAGTCGGGTATTGCGTTTCTGAGGCATGAGTCCGGGGTCGGCGAGAGGGCCTATAAAGGCCGCGAGTTCAGCAGTCGGGAGGTGGGTCGCTGAGGCGTGAGTCCGGGGATCGGTAGAGGCCTATAAAGGCCGCGAGTTCAGCAGTCGGGAGGTGCGGCGCTGAAGCGTGAGTCCGGGGATCGGTAGAGCCCTGTAAAGGCTGCGACTTCAGCAGTTGGGAGGTGCGTGGAGAAGCGTGAGTCTGGGGATCGGCAGAGGCCTGTCAAGGCCGCGAGTTCAGCGGTCGAGAGGTGGGTCGCTGAGGCGTGAGTCCGCGGTCGGCGAGAGGCCTATAAAGGCCGTGAGTTCAGCAGTCGGGAGGTGCATGGAGGGGCGTGAGTCCGGGGATCGGCGAGAGGCCTATAAAGGCCACGAGTTCAGCAGTCGGGAGGTGCGGCGCTGAAGCGTGAGTCCGGAGATCGGCAGAGGCCTGTAAAGGCCGCGAGTTCAGCAGTCGGGAGGTGCGTGGAGAGGCGTGAGTCCGGGGATCGGCGAGAGGCCTATAAAGGCCACAAATTCAGCAGTCGGGAGGTGAGTGGAGAAGCGTGAGTCCGGGGATCGGCAGAGGCCTGTAAAGGCTGCGAGTTCAGCAGTCGAGAGGTGGGTCGCTGAGGCGTGAGTCCGGGGATCGGCGAGAGGTCTATTAAGGCCGTGAGTTCAGCAGTCGGGAGGTGCGTGCAGAGGCGTGAGTCCGGGGATCGGCGAGAGGCCTATAAAGGCCGCGAGTTCAGCAGTCGCGAGGTGCGGCGCTGAGGCGTGAGTCCGGGGATCGGCAGAGGCCTATAAAGGCCGCGAGTTCAGCAGTCGGGAGGTGCGTTGCTGAGGCGTGAGTCCAGGGTTGGTGAGAGGACTATAAAGGCCGCGAGTTCAGCAGTCGGGAGGTGGGTCACTGAAGCGTGAGTCCGGGTATCGGCAGAGGCCTATAAAGGCCGCGAGTTCAGCAGTCGGGAGGTGCGGCGCTGAAGCGTGTGTCCGGGGATCGGCAGAGGCCTAGAAAGGCTGCGAGTTCAGCAGTCTGGAGGTGTGTGGAGAAGCGTGAGTCCGGGGATCGGTAGAGGCCTGTAAAGGCTGCGAGTTCAGCAGTCGGGAGGTGCGTGGAGAAGCGTGAGTCTGGGGATCGGCAGAGGCCTGTAAAGGCCACGAGTTCAGCAGTCGGGAGGTGGGTCGCTGAGGCGTGAGTCCGGGGTCGGCGAGAGGCCTATAAAGGCCGTGAGTTCAGCAGTCGGGAGGTGCGTGGAGAGGCGTGAGTCCGGGGATCGGCGAGAGGCCTATAAAGGCCTCAAATTCAGCAGTCGGGAGGTGCGTGGAGAAGCGTGAGTCCGGGGATCGGCAGAGGCCTGTAAAGGCTGCGAGTTCAGCGGTCGAGAGGTGGGTCGCTGAGGCGTGAGTCCGGGGATCGGCGAGAGGCCTATAAATGCCGTGAGTTCAGCAGTCGGGAGGAGGGGGGAGAGGCGTGAGTCCGGGGATCTGCGAGAGGCCTATAAAGGCCGCGAGTTCAACAGTCGTGAAGTGCGTCGCTGAGGCGTGAGTCTGGGGATCGGCAGAGGCCTATAAAGGCCGTGAGTTCAGCAGTCGGGTGGTGCGTTTCTGAGGCATGAGTCCGGGGATCGGCGAGAGGCCTATAAATGCCGTGAGTTCAGCAGTCGGGAGGTGGGTGGAGAGGCATGAGTCCGGGGATCGGTAGAGGCCTACAAAGGCCGCGAGTTCAGCAGTCGTGAAGTGCGTTTCTGAGGCATGAGTCTGGGGTCGGCGAGAGGCCTATAAAGGCCGCGAGTTCAGCAGTCGGGAGGTGGGTCGCTGAGGCGTGAGTCCGGGGATTGGTAGAGGCCTATAAAGGCCGCGAGTTCAGCAGTCGGGAGGTGCGGCGCTGAAGTGTGAGTCCGGGGGATCGGTAGAGGCCTGTAAAGGCTGCGAGTTCAGCAGTTGGGAGGTGCGTGGAGAAGCGTGAGTCTGGGGATCGGCAGAGGCCTTTCAAGGCCGCGAGTTCAGCTATCGAGAGGTGGGTCGCTGAGGCGTCAGTCCGCGGTCGGCGAGAGGCCTATAAAGGCCGCGAGTTCAGCAGTCGGGAGATGGGTCGCTGAGGCGTGAGTCCGGGGATCGGCGAGAGGCCTATAAAGGCTGCGAGTTCAGCAGTCGGGAGGAGCGTTACTGAGGCGTGAGTCCAGGGTTGGTGAGAGGACTATAAAGGCCGCGAATTCAGCAGTCGGGAGGTGGGTCGCTGAGGCGTGAGTCCGGGTATCGGCAGAGGCCTATAAAGGCCGTGAGTTCAGCAGTCGGGAGGTGGGTCGCTGAGGCGTGAGTCCGGGGATCGGCGAGTGGCCTATAAAGGCCGCGAGTTCAGCAGTCGGGAGGTGCGGCGCTGAAGCGTGAGTCCGGAGATCGGCAGAGGCCTGTAAAGGCCGCGAGTTCAGCAGTCGGGAGGTGCGTGGAGAGGCGTGAGTCCGGGGATCGGCGAGAGGCTTATAAAGGCCACAAATTCAGCAGTCGGGAGGTGCGTGGAGAAGCGTGAGTCCGGGGATCGGCAGAGGCCTGTAAAGGCTGCGAGTTCAGCAGTCGAGAGGTGGGTCGCTGAGGCGTGAGTCCGGGGATCGGCGAGAGGCCTATTAAGGCCGTGAGTTCAGCAGTCGGGAGGTGCGTGGAGAGGCGTGAGTCCGGGGATCGGCGAGAGGCCTATAAAGGCCGCGAGTTCAGCAGTCGCGAGGTGCGGCGCTGAGGCGTGAGTCCGGGGTTAGTGAGAGGACTATAAAGGCCGCGAATTCAGCAGTCGGGAGGTGGGTCGCTGAGGCGTGAGTCCGGGGATTGGCAGAGGCCTATAAAGGCCGCGAGTTCAGCAGTCGGGAGGTGGGTCGCTGAGGCGTGAGTCCGGGTATCGGCAGAGGCCTATAAAGGCCGCGAGTTCAGCAGTCGGGTGGTGGGTCGCTGAGGCGTGAGTCCGGGGATCGACGAGAGGCCTATAAAGGCCGCGAGTTCAGCAGTCGGGAGGTGCGGCGCTGAAGCGTGAGTCCGGGGATCGGCAGAGGCCTAGAAAGGCCGCGAGTTCAGCAGTCTGGAGGTGCGTGGAGAAGCGTGAGTCCAGGAATCGGCAGAGGCCTGTAAAGGCTGCGAGTTCAGCAGTCGGGAGGTGCGTGGAGAAGCGTGAGTCTGGGGATCGGCAGAGGCCTGTAAAGGCCACGAGTTCAGCAGTCGGGAGGTGGGTCGCTGAGGCGTGAGTCCGGGGTCGGCGAGAGGCCTATAAAGGCCGTGAGTTCAGCAGTCGGGAGGTGCGTGGAGAGGCGAGAGGCCTATAAAGGCCTCAAATTCAGCAGTCGGGAGGTGCGTGGAGAAGCGTCAGTCCGGGGATCGGCAGAGGCCTGTAAAGGCCGCGAGTTCAACAGTCGTGAAGTGCGTCGCTGAGGCGTGAGTCTGGGGATCGGCAGAGGCCTGTAAAGGCCGTGAGTTCAGCAGTCGGGAGGTGCATGGAGGGGCAGGAGTCCGGGGATCGGCGAGAGGCCTATAAAGGCCATAAATTCAGCAGTCGGGAGGTGCGTGGAGAAGCGTGAGTCCAGGGATCGGCAGAGGCCTGTAAAGGCTGCGAATTCAGCAGTCGGGAGGTGCGTGGAGAAGCGTGAGTCTGGGGATCGGCAGAGGCCTGTAAAGGCCGCGAGTTCAGCAGTCGGGTGGTGGGTCGCTGAGGCGTGAGTCCGGGGTCGGCGAGAGGCCTATAAATGCCGTGAGTTCAGCAGTCGGGACGTGCGTGGCGAGGCGTGAGTCCGGGGATCGGCGAGAGGCTTATAAAGGCCGCAAATTCAGCAGTCGGGAGGTGCGTGGAGAAGCGTGAGTCCGGGGATCGGCAGAGGCCTGTAAAGGCTGCGAGTTCAGCGGTCGAGAGGTGGGTCGCTGAGGCGTGAGTCCGGGGATTGGCGAGAGGTCTATAAATGCCGTGAGTTCAGCAGTCGGGAGGTGGGTGGAGAGGCGTGAGTCCGGGGATCTGCGAGAGGCCTATAAAGGCCGCGAGTTCAGCAGTCGCGAAGTGCATCGCTGAGGCGTGAGTCTGGGGATCGGCAGAGGCCTATAAAGGCCGCGAGTTCAGCAGTCGCGAGGTGCGGCGCTGAGGCGTGAGTCCGGGGATCGGCAGAGGCCTATAAAGGCCGCGAGTTCAGCAGTCGGGAGGTGGGTCGCTGAGGCGTGAGTCCGGGGATCGGCAGAGGCCTGTAAAGGCTGCGAGTTCAGCAGTCGGGAGGTGCGTTGCTGAGGCGTGAGTCCAGGGTTAGTGAGAGGACTATAAAGGCCGCGAATTCAGCAGTCGGGAGGTGGGTCGCTGAGGCGTGAGTCCGGGTATCGGCAGAGGCCTATAAAGGCCGCGAGTTCAGCAGTCGGGTGGTGGGTCGCTGAGGCGTGAGTCCGGGGATCGGCAGAGGCCTAGAAAGGCCGTGAGTTCAGCAGTCTGGAGGTGCGTGGAGAAGCGTGAGTCCAGGGATCGGCAGAGGCCTGTAAAGGCTGCGAGTTCAGCAGTCGGGAGGTGCGTGGAGAAGCGTGAGTCTGGGGATCGGCAGAGGCCTGTAAAGGCCACGAGTTCAGCAGTCGGGAGGTGGGTCGCTGAGGCGTGAGTCCGGGGTCGGCGAGAGGCCTATAAAGGCCGTGAGTTCAGCAGTCGGGAGGTGCGTGGAGAGGCGTGAGTCCGGGGATCGGCGAGAGGCCTATAAAGGCCTCAAATTCAGCAGTCGGGAGGTGCGAGGAGAAGCGTGAGTCCGGGGTTTGGCAGAGGCCTGTAAAGGCTGCGAGTTCAGCGGTCGAGAGGTGGGTCGCTGAGGCGTGAGTCCGGGGATCGGCGAGAGGCCTATAAATGCCGTGAGTTCAGCAGTCGGGAGGTGGGTGGAGAGGCGTGAGTCCGGGGATCTGCGAGAGGCCTATAAAGGCCGCGAGTTCAACAGTCGTGAAGTGCGTCGCTGAGGCGTGAGTCTGGGGATCGGCAGAGGCTTATAAAGGCCGCGAGTTCAGCAGTCGGGAGGTGGGTCGCTGAGGCGTGAGTCCGGGGATCGGTAGAGGCCTATAAAGGCTGCGACTTCAGCAGTCGGGAGGTGCGTGGAGAAGCGTGAGTCTGGGGATGGCAGAGGCCTGTCAAGGCCGCGAGTTCAGCTGTCGAGAGGTGGGTCGCTGAGGCGTGAGTCCGCGGTCGGCGAGAGGCCTATAAAGGCCGCGTGTTCAGCAGTCGCGAGGTGCGGCGCTGAGGCGTGTGTCCGGAGATCGGCAGAGGCCAGTAAAGGCCGCGAGTTCAGCAGTCGGGAGGTGCGTGGAGAGGCGTGAGTCCGGGGATCAGCGAGAGGCCTATAAAGGCCACAAATTCAGCAGTCGGGAGGTGCGTGGAGAAGCGTGAGTCCGGGGATCGGCAGAGGCCTGTAAAGGCTGCGAGTTCAGCAGTCGAGAGATGGGTCGCTGAGGCGTGAGTCCGGGGATCGGCGAGAGGCCTATTAAGGCCGTGAGTTCAGCAGTCGGGAGGTGCGTGGAGAGGCGTGAGTCCGGGGATCGGCGAGAGGCCTATAAAGGCCGCGAGTTCAACAGTCGCGAGTTGCGGCGCTGAGGCGTGAGTCCGGGGATTGGTAGAGGCCTGTAAAGGCTGCGAGTTTAACAGTCGGGAGGTGCGTGGAGAAGCGTGAGTCCGGGGATCGGCAGTGGCCTGTAAAGGCCGAGAGTTCAGCTGTCGGGAGGTGGGTCGCTGAGGCGTGAGTCCGGGGTCCGCGAGAGGCCTATAAATTCCGCAAATTCAGCAGTCGGTAGGTGCGTGGAGAAGCGTGAGTCCGGGGATCGGCAGAGGCCTAAAAGGCTGCGAGTTCAGCAGTCGGGAGGTGCGTTGCTGAGGCGTGAGTCCAGGGTTGGTGAGAGGACTATAAAGGCCGAGAGTTCAGCTGTCGGGAGGTGGGTCGCTGAGGCGTGAGTCCGGGGTCGGCGAGAGGCATATAAAGGCCGCAAATTCAGCAGTTGGGAGGTGCGTCGCTGAGGCGTGAGTCCAGGGTTGGTGAGAGGACTATAAAGGCCGCGAATTCAGCATGCGGGAGGTGGGTCACTGAGGTGTGAGTCCGGAGATCGGCAGAGGCCTATAAAGGCTGCGAGTTCAGCAGTCGAGAGGTGGGTCGCTGAGTCGTGAGTCTGGGGATCGGCGAGAGGCCTATAAAGGCCGTGAGTTCAGCAGTCGGGTGGTGCGTTGCTGAGGCGTGAGTCCGGGGATCGGCAGAGGCCTATAAAGGCCGCGAGTTCAGCAGTCGGGAGGTGCGGCGCTGAAGCGTGAGTCCGGGGATCGGTAGAGGCCTGTAAAGGCTGCGAGTTCAGCAGTCGGGAGGTGCGTGGAGAAGCGTGAGTCTGGGGATCGGCAGAGGCCTGTAAAGGCCGCGAGTTCAGCAGTCGGGTGGTGGGTCGCTGAGGCGTGAGTCCGGGGTCGGCGAGAGGCCTATAAATGCCGTGAGTTCAGCAGTCGGGAGGTGCGTGGCGAGGCGTGAGTCCGGGGATCGGCGAGAGGCTTATAAAGGCCGCAAATTCAGCAGTCGGGAGGTGCGTGGAGAAGCGTGAGTCCGGGGATCGGCAGAGGCCTGTAAAGGCTGCGAGTTCAGCGGTCGAGAGGTGGGTCGCTGAGGCGTGAGTCCGGGGATCGGCGAGAGGTCTATAAATGCCGTGAGTTCAGCAGTCGGGAGGTGGGTGGAGAGGCGTGAGTCCGGGGATCTGCGAGAGGCCTATAAAGGCCGCGAGTTCAGCAGTCGCGAAGTGCATCGCTGAGGCGTGAGTCTGGGGATCGGCAGAGGCCTATAAAGGCCGCGAGTTCAGCAGTCGCGAGGTGCGGCGCTGAGGCGTGAGTCCGGGGATCGGCAGAGGCCTATAAAGGCCGCGAGTTCAGCAGTCGGGAGGTGGGTCGCTGAGGCGCGAGTCCGGGGATCGGCAGAGGCCTGTAAAGGCTGCGAGTTCAGCAGTCGGGAGGTGCGTTGCTGAGGCGTGAGTCCAGGGTTAGTGAGAGGACTATAAATGCCGCGAATTCAGCAGTCGGGAGGTGGGTCGCTGAGGCATGAGTCCGGGTATCGGCAGAGGCCTATAAAGGCCGCGAGTTCAGCAGTCGGGTGGTGGGTCGCTGAGGCGTGAGTCCGGGGATCGGCAGAGGCCTAGAAAGGCCGCGAGTTCAGCAGTCTGGAGGTGCGTGGAGAAGCGTGAGTCCAGCGATCGGCAGAGGCCTGTAAAGGCTGCGAGTTCAGCAGTCGGGAGGTGCGTGGAGAAGCGTGAGTCTGGGGATCGGCAGAAGCCTGTAAAGGCCACGAGTTCAGCAGTCGGGAGGTGGGTCGCTGAGGCGTGAGTCCGGGGTCGGCGAGAGGCCTATAAAGGCCGTGAGTTCAGCAGTCGGGAGGTGCGTGGAGAGGCGTGAGTCCGGGGATCGGCGAGAGGCCTATAAAGGCCTCAAATTCAGCAGTCGGGAGGTGCGTGGAGAAGCGTGAGTCCGGGGTTTGGCAGAGGCCTGTAAAGACTGCGAGTTCAGCGGTCGAGAGGTGGGTCGCTGAGGCGTGAGTCCGGGGATCGGCGAGAGGCCTATAAATGCCGTGAGTTCAGCAGTCGGGAGGTGGGTGGAGAGGCGTGAGTCCGGGGATCTGCGAGAGGCCTATAAAGGCCGCGAGTTCATCAGTCGGGAGGTGGGTCGCTGAAGCGTGAGTCCGGGGATCGGTAGAGGCCTGTAAAGGCTGCGAGTTCAGCAGTCGGGAGGTGCGTGGAGAAGCGCGAGTCTGGGGATCGGCAGAGGCCTGTAAAGGCCGCGAGTTCATCAGTCGGGAGGTGGGTCGCTGAAGCGTGAGTCCGGGGATCGGTAGAGGGCTGTAAAGGCTGCGAGTTCAGCAGTCGGGAGGTGCGTGGAGAAGCGCGAGTCTGGGGATCGGCAGAGGCCTGTAAAGGCCGCGAGTTCAGCAGTCGGGAGGTGCGTGGCGAGGCGTGAGTCCGGGGATCGGCGGAGGCCTATAAAGGCCACGAGTTCAGCAGTCGGGAGGTGCGTGGAGAAGCGTGAGTCCGGGGATCGGCAGAGGCCTGTAAAGGCTGCGAGTTCAGCGGTCGAGAGGTGGGTCGCTGAGGCGTGAGTCCGGGGATCGGCGAGAGGTCTATAAATGCCGTGAGTTCAGCAGTCGGGAGGTGGGTGGAGAGGCGTGAGTCTGGGGATCGGCAGAGGCCTGTAAAGGCCGCGAGTTCAGCAGTCGGGTGGTGGGTCACTGAGGCGTGAGTCCGGGGTCGGCGAGAGGCCTATAAATGCCGTGAGTTCAGCAGTCGGGACGTGCGTGGCGAGGCGTGAGTCCGGGGATCGGCGAGAGGCTTATAAAGGCCGCAAATTCAGCAGTCGGGAGGTGCGTGGAGAAGCGTGAGTCCGGGGATCGGCAGAGGCCTGTAAAGGCTGCGAGTTCAGCGGTCGAGAGGTGGGTCGCTGAGGCGTGAGTCCGGGGATCGGCGAGAGGTCTATAAATGCCGTGAGTTCAGCAGTCGGGAGGTGGGTGGAGAGGCGTGAGTCCGGGGATCTGCGAGAGGCCTATAAAGGCCGCGAGTTCAGCAGTCGCGAAGTGCATCGCTGAGGCGTGAGTCTGGGGATCGGCAGAGGCCTATAAAGGCCGCGAGTTCAGCAGTCGCGAGGTGCGGCGCTGAGGCGTGAGTCCGGGGATCGGCAGAGGCCTATAAAGGCCGCGAGTTCAGCAGTCGGGAGGTGGGTCGCTGAGGCGTGAGTCCGGGGATCGGCAGAGGCCTGTAAAGGCTGCGAGTTCAGCAGTCGGGAGGTGCGTTGCTGAGGCGTGAGTCCAGGGTTAGTGAGAGGACTATAAAGGCCTCAAATTCAGCAGTCGGGAGGTGCGTGGAGAAGCGTGAGTCCGGGGTTTGGCAGAGGCCTGTAAAGACTGCGAGTTCAGCGGTCGAGAGGTGGGTCGCTGAGGCGTGAGTCCGGGGATCGGCGAGAGGCCTATAAATGCCGTGAGTTCAGCAGTCGGGAGGTGGGTGGAGAGGCGTGAGTCCGGGGATCTGCGAGAGGCCTATAAAGGCCGCGAGTTCATCAGTCGGGAGGTGGGTCGCTGAAGCGTGAGTCCGGGGATCGGTAGAGGCCTGTAAAGGCTGCGAGTTCAGCAGTCGGGAGGTGCGTGGAGAAGCGCGAGTCTGGGGATCGGCAGAGGCCTGTAAAGGCCGCGAGTTCATCAGTCGGGAGGTGGGTCGCTGAAGCGTGAGTCCGGGGATCGGTAGAGGGCTGTAAAGGCTGCGAGTTCAGCAGTCGGGAGGTGCGTGGAGAAGCGCGAGTCTGGGGATCGGCAGAGGCCTGTAAAGGCCGCGAGTTCAGCAGTCGGGAGGTGCGTGGCGAGGCGTGAGTCCGGGGATCGGCGGAGGCCTATAAAGGCCACGAGTTCAGCAGTCGGGAGGTGCGTGGAGAAGCGTGAGTCCGGGGATCGGCAGAGGCCTGTAAAGGCTGCGAGTTCAGCGGTCGAGAGGTGGGTCGCTGAGGCGTGAGTCCGGGGATCGGCGAGAGGTCTATAAATGCCGTGAGTTCAGCAGTCGGGAGGTGGGTGGAGAGGCGTGAGTCTGGGGATCGGCAGAGGCCTGTAAAGGCCGCGAGTTCAGCAGTCGGGTGGTGGGTCACTGAGGCGTGAGTCCGGGGTCGGCGAGAGGCCTATAAATGCCGTGAGTTCAGCAGTCGGGACGTGCGTGGCGAGGCGTGAGTCCGGGGATCGGCGAGAGGCTTATAAAGGCCGCAAATTCAGCAGTCGGGAGGTGCGTGGAGAAGCGTGAGTCCGGGGATCGGCAGAGGCCTGTAAAGGCTGCGAGTTCAGCGGTCGAGAGGTGGGTCGCTGAGGCGTGAGTCCGGGGATCGGCGAGAGGTCTATAAATGCCGTGAGTTCAGCAGTCGGGAGGTGGGTGGAGAGGCGTGAGTCCGGGGATCTGCGAGAGGCCTATAAAGGCCGCGAGTTCAGCAGTCGCGAAGTGCATCGCTGAGGCGTGAGTCTGGGGATCGGCAGAGGCCTATAAAGGCCGCGAGTTCAGCAGTCGCGAGGTGCGGCGCTGAGGCGTGAGTCCGGGGATCGGCAGAGGCCTATAAAGGCCGCGAGTTCAGCAGTCGGGAGGTGGGTCGCTGAGGCGTGAGTCCGGGGATCGGCAGAGGCCTGTAAAGGCTGCGAGTTCAGCAGTCGGGAGGTGCGTTGCTGAGGCGTGAGTCCAGGGTTAGTGAGAGGACTATAAAGGCCGCGAATTCAGCAGTCGGGAGGTGGGTCGCTGAGGCGTGAGTCCGGGTATCGGCAGAGGCCTATAAAGGCCGCGAGTTCAGCAGTCGGGTGGTGGGTCGCTGAGGCGTGAGTCCGGGGATCGGCAGAGGCCTAGAAAGGCCGCGAGTTCAGCAGTCTGGAGGTGCGTGGAGAAGCGTGAGTCCAGGGATCGGCAGAGGCCTGTAAAGGCTGCGAGTTCAGCAGTCGGGAGGTGCGTGGAGAAGCGTGAGTCTGGGGATCGGCAGAGGCCTGTAAAGGCCACGAGTTCAGCAGTCGGGAGGTGGGTCGCTGAGGCGTGAGTCCGGGGTCGGCGAGAGGCCTATAAAGGCCGTGAGTTCAGCAGTCGGGAGGTGCGTGGAGAGGCGTGAGTCCGGGGATCGGCGAGAGGCCTATAAAGGCCTCAAATTCAGCAGTCGGGAGGTGCGTGGAGAAGCGTGAGTCCGGGGTTTGGCAGAGGCCTGTAAAGACTGCGAGTTCAGCGGTCGAGAGGTGGGTCGCTGAGGCCTGAGTCCGGGGATCGGCGAGAGGCCTATAAATGCCGTGAGTTCAGCAGTCGGGAGGTGGGTCGCTGAGGCGTGAGTCCGGGGATCGGTAGAGGCCTATAAAGGCTGCGACTTCAGCAGTCGGGAGGTGCGGCGCTGAAGCGTGAGTCTGGGGATCGGCAGAGGCCTGTCAAGGCCGCGAGTTCAGCTGTCGAGAGGTGGGTCGCTGAGGCGTGAGTCCGCGGTCGGCGAGAGGCCTATAAAGGCCGCGTGTTCAGCAGTCGCGAGGTGCGGCGCTGAGGCGTGTGTCCGGAGATCGGCAGAGGCCTGTAAAGGCCGCGAGTTCAGCAGTCGGGAGGTGCGTGGAGAGGCGTGAGTCCGGGGATCAGCGAGAGGCCTATAAAGGCAACAAATTCAGCAGTCGGGAGGTGCGTGGAGAAGCGTGAGTCCGGGGATCGGCAGTGGCCTGTAAAGGCCAAGAGTTCAGCTGTCGGGAGGTGGGTCGCTGAGGCGTGAGTCCGGGGTCCGCGAGAGGCCTATAAATGCCGCAAATTCAGCAGTCGGTAGGTGCGTGGAGAAGCGTGAGTCCGGGGATCGGCAGAGGCCTAAAAGGCTGCGAGTTCAGCGGTCGAGAGGTGGGTCGCTGAGGCGTGAGTCCGGGGATCGGCGAGAGGCCTATAAATGCCGTGAGTTCAGCAGTCGGGAGGTGGGTGGAGAGACGTGAGTCCGGGGATCTGCGAGAGGCCTATAAAGGCCGCGAGTTCAACAGTCGTGAAGTGCGTGGAGAGGCGTGAGTCCGGGGATCGGCGAGAGGCCTATAAAGGCCGCAAATTCAGCAGTCGGGACGTGCGTCGCCGAGGCGTGAGTCCGGGGTCGGCGAGAGGCCTATAAAGGCCATGAGTTCAGTAGTCGGGAGGTGCGTGGAGAGGCCTGAGTACGGGGATCGGCGAGAGGCCTATAAAGGCCGCGAGTTCAGCAGTCGGGAGGTGGGTCACTGAGGCGTGAGTCCGGGGTTGGCGAGAGGCCTATAAAGGCTGTGAGTTCAGCAGTCGGGAGGTGCGTGGAGAGGCGTGAGTCCGGGGATCGGCGAGAGGCCTATAAAGGCCACAAATTCAGCAGTCGGGAGGTGCGTGGAGAAGCGTGAGTCCGGGAATCGGCAGAGGCCTGTAAAGGCTGCGAGTTCAGCAGTCGAGAGGTGGGTCGCTGAGGCGTGAGTCCGGGGATCGGCGAGAGGCCTATTAAGGCCGTGAGTTCAGCAGTCGGGAGGTGCGTGGAGAGGCGTGAGTCCGGGGATCGGCGAGAGGACTACAAGTGCCGCGAGTTCAGCATTCGGGAGGTGCGGCGCTGAGGCGTGAGTCCGGGGATCGACAGAGGCCTATAAAGGCGACGAGTTCAGCAGTCGGGAGGTGGTTCGCTGAGGCGTGAGTCCGGAGATCGGCAGAGGCCTATAAAGGCCGCGAGTTCAGCAGTCGGGAGGTGGGTCGCTGAGGCGTGAGTCCGGGGTCGGCGAGAAGCCTATAAAGGCCGTGAGTTCAGCAGTTGGGAGGTGCATGGAGAGGCGTGAGTCCGGGGATCGGCGAGAGGCCTATAAAGGCCGCAAATTCAGCAGTCGGGAGGTGCGTGGAGAAGCGTGAGTCCGGGGATCGGCAGAGGCCTGTAAAGGCTGTGAGTTCAGCAGTCGTGAGGTGGGTCGCTGAGGCGTGAGTCCGGGGTTGGCGAGAGGCCTATAAAGGCCGCAAATTCAGCAATCGGGAGGTGCGTGGAGAAGCGTGAGTCCGGGGATCGGCAGAGGCCTGTAAAGGCTGCGAGTTCAGCAGTCGAGGGGTGGGTCGCTGAGGCGTGAGTCCGGGGATCGGCGAGAGGCCTATAAAGGCCGTGAGTTCAGCAGTCGGGAGGTGCAGCGCTGAGGCGTGAGTCCGGGGATCGGCAGAGGCCTATAAAGGCCGCGAGTTCAGCATTCAGGAGGTGGGTCGCTGAGGCGTGAGTCCGGGGTCGGCGAGAGGCCTATAAAGGCCGCAAATTCAGCAGTCGGGATGTGCGTGGAGAGGCGTGAGTCCGGGGATCGGCGAGAGGCCTATAAAGGCTGCGAGTTCAGCAGTCGGGTGGTGCGGCACTGAGGCGTGAGTCCGGGGATCGGCGAGAAGCCTATAAAGGCCGTGAGTTCAGCAGTCGGGAGCTGGGTCGTTGAGGCGTGAGTCCGGGGATCGGGAGAGGCCTATAACGGACGCGAGTTCAACAGTCGGGAGGTGCGTGGAGAAGCGTGAGTCCGGGGATCGGCAGAGGCCTGTAAAGGCTGCGAGTTCAGCAGTCGAGAGGTGGGTCGCTGAGGCGTGAGTCCGGGGATCGGCGAGAGGCCTATAAAGGCCGCGAGTTCAGCAGTCGGGAAGTGCAGCGCTGAGGCGTGAGTCCGGGGATCGACGAGAAGCCTATAAAGGCCGCGAGTTCAGCAGTCGGGAGATGGGTCGCTGAGGCGTGAGTCCGAAGATCGGCAGAGGCCTATAAAGGCCACGAGTTCAGCAGTCGGGAGGTGCGTGGAGAGGCGTGAGTCCAGGGATCGGCAGAAGCCTATCAAGGCCGCGAGTTCAGCAGTCGGGAGGTGGGTCGCTGAGGCGTGAGTCCGGGGTCGGCGAGAGGCCGATAAAGGCCGTGAGTTCAGCAGTCGGGAGGTGCGTGGAGAGGCGTGAGTCCGGGGATCGGCGAGAGGCCTATAAAGGCTGCGAGTTCTGCAGTCGGGAGGTGTGTTGCTGAGGCGTGAGTCCGGGGTCGGCGAGAGGCCTATAAAGGCCGCGAGTTCAGCAGTCGGGAGGTGTGTCGCTGAGGCGTGAGTCCGGGGATCAGCGAGAGGCCTATAAAGGCCGCGAGTTCAGAAGTCGGGAGGTGGGTCGCTGAGGCGTGAGTCCAGGGATCGGTAGAGGCCTATAAAGGCCGCGAGTTCAGCAGTCGGGAGGATGCGGCGCTGAAGCGTGAGTCCGGGGATCGGCAGAGGCCTATAAAGGCCGCGAGTTCAGCAGTCGGGAGGTGGGTCGCTGTGGCGTGAGTCCGGGGTCGGCGAGAGGCCTATAAAGGCCGTGAGTTCAGCAGTCGGGAGGTGCGTGTAGAGGCGTGAGTTCGTGGATCGGCGAGAGGCCTATAAATGCCGCAAATTCAGCAGTCGGGAGGTGCGTGGAGAAGCGTGAGTCCGGGGATCGGCAGAGGCCTGTAAAGGCTGCGAGTTCAGCGGTCGAGAGGTGGGTCGCTGAGGCTTGAGTCCGGGGATCGGCGAGAGGTCTATAAATGCCGTGAGTTCAGCAGTCGGGAGGTGGGTGGAGAGGCGTGAGTCCGGGGATCTGCGAGAGGCCTATAAATGCCGTGAGTTCAGCAGTCGGGAGGTGCGTTTCTGAGGCATGAGTCCGGGGTCGGCGAGAGGCCTATAAAGGCCGCGAGTTCAGCAGTCGGGAGGTGGGTCACTGAAGCGTGAGTCCGGGGATCGGTAGAAGCCTGTAAAGGCTGCGAGTTCAGCAGTTGGGAGGTGCGTGGAGAAGCGTGAGTCTGGGGATCGGCAGAGGCCTGTCAAGGCCGCGAGTTCAGCTGTCGAGAGGTGGGTCGCTGAGGCGTGAGTCCGCGGTCGGCGAGAGGCCTATAAAGGCCGTGAGTTCAGCAGTCAGGAGGTGCATGGAGGGGCGTGAGTCCGGGGATCGGCGAGAGGCCTATAAAGGCCGCAAATTCAGCAGTCGGTAGGTGCGTGGAGAAGCGTGAGTCCGGGGATCGGCAGAGGCCTGCAAAGCTGCGAGTTCAGTAGTCGGGAGGTGGGTCGCTGAGGCGTGAGTCCGGGTATCGGCAGAGGCCTATAAAGGCCGTGAGTTCAGCAGTCGGGAGGTGGGTCGCTGAGGCGTGAGTCCGGGGATCGGCGAGAGGCCTATAAAGGTCGCGAGTTCAGCAGTCGGGAGGTGCGGTGCTGAAGCGTGTGTCCTGAGATCGGCAGAGGCCTGTAAAGGCCGCGAGTTCAGCAGTCGGGAGGTGCGTGGAGAGGCATGAGTCCGGGGATCAGCGAGAGGCCTATAAAGGCCACAAATTCAGCAGTCGGGAGGTGCGTGGAGAAGCGTGAGTCCAGGGATCGGCAGAGGCCTGTAAAGGCTGCGAGTTCAGCAGTCAAGAGGTGGGTCGCTGAGTCGTGAGTCTGGGGATCGGCGAGAGGCCTATAAAGGCCATGAGTTCAGCAGTCTGGTGGTGCGTGGAGAGGCGTGAGTCTGGGGATCGGCGAGAGGCCTATAAAGGCCGCAAGTTCAGCAGTCGGGAGTTGCAGCGCTGAGGCGTGAGTCTGGGGATCAGCGAGAGGCCTATAAAGGCCGCGAGTACAGCAATCGGGAGGTGGGTCGCTGAGGCGTGAGTCCGGGGATCGGCGAGAAGCCTATAAAGGCCGCGAGTTCAGCAGTCGGGAGGTGCGGCGCTGAAGCGTGAGTCTGGGGATCGGTAGAGGCCTGTAAAGGCTGCGAGTTCAGCAGTCGGGAGGTGCGTGGAGAAGCGTGAGTCCGGGGATCGGCAGAGGCCTGTAAAGGCCGAGAGTTCAGCAGTCGGGAGGTGGGTCGCTGAGGCGTGAGTCCGGGGTCCGCGAGAGGCCTATAAATGCCGCAAATTCATCAGTCGGGAGGTGCGTGGAGAAGCATGAGTCCGGGGATCGGCAGAGGCCTGTAAAGGCCGAGAGTTCAGCTGTCGGGAGGTGGGTCGCTGAGGCGTGAATCCGGGGTCCGCGAGAGGCCTATAAAGGCCGTGAGTTCAGCAGTCGGGAGGTGCATGGAGAGGCATGAGTCCGGGGATCGGCGAGAGGCCTATAAAGGCCGCGAGTTCAGCAGTCGCGAGGTGCGGCGCTGAGGCGTGAGTCCGGGGATCGGCAGAGGCCTATAAAGGCCGCGAGTTCAGCAGTCGGGGGGTGCGTTGCTGAGGCGTGAGTCCGGGGATTGGCAGAGGCCTATAAAGGCCGCGAGTTCAGCAGTCGGGAGGTGGGTCACTGAAGCGTGAGTCCGGGTATCGGCAGAGGCCTATAAAGGCCGCGAGTTCAGCAGTCGGGAGGTGGGTCGCTGAGGCGTGAGTCCGGGGATCGACGAGAGGCCTATAAAGGCCGCGAGTTCAGCAGTCGGGAGGTGCGGCGCTGAAGCGTGAGTCCGGGGATCGGCAGAGGCCTAAAAAGGCCGCGAGTTCAGCAGTCTGGAGGTGCGTGGAGAAGCGTGAGTCCAGGAATCGGCAGAGGCCTGTAAAGGCTGCGAGTTCAGCAGTCGGGAGGTGCGTGGAGAAGCGTGAGTCTGGGGATCGGCAGAGGCCTGTAAAGGCCACGAGTTCAGCAGTCGGGAGGTGGGTCGCTGAGGCGTGAGTCCGGGGTCGGCGAGAGGCCTATAAAGGCTGTGAGTTCAGCAGTCGGGAGGTGCGTGGAGAGGCGTGAGTCCGGGGATCGGCGAGAGGCCTATAAAGGCCGCAAATTCAGCAGTCGGGAGGTGCGTGGAGAAGCGTGAGTCTGGGGATCGGCAGAGGCCTGTAAAGGCTGCGAGTTCAGCAGTCGGGAGGTGGGTCGCTGAGGCGTGAGTCCGGGGTCCGCGAGAGGCCTATAAATGCCGCAAATTCAGCAGTCGGGAGGTGCGTGGAGAAGCATGAGTCCGGGGATCGGCAGAGGCCTGTAAAGGCCGAGAGTTCAGCTGTCGGGAGGTGGGTCGCTGAGGCGTGAATCCGGGGTCCGCGAGAGGCCTATAAAGGCCGTGAGTTCAGCAGTCGGGAGGTGCATGGAGAGGCGTGAGTCCGGGGATCGGCGAGAGGCCTATAAAGGCCGCGAGTTCAGCAGTCGCGAGGTGCGGCGCTGAGGCGTGAGTCCGGGGATCGGCAGAGGCCTATAAAGGCCGCGAGTTCAGCAGTCGGGAGGTGCGTTGCTGAGGCGTGAGTCCGGGGATTGGCAGAGGCCTATAAAGGCCGCGAGTTCAGCAGTCGGGAGGTGGGTCACTGAAGCGTGAGTCCGGGTATCGGCAGAGGCCTATAAAGGCCGCGAGTTCAGCAGTCGGGAGGTGGGTCGCTGAGGCGTGAGTCCGGGGATCAACGAGAGGCCTATAAAGGCCGCGAGTTCAGCAGTCGGGAGGTGCGGCGCTGAAGCGTGAGTCCAGGGATCGGCGGAGGCCTAAAAAGGCCGCGAGTTCAGCAGTCTGGAGGTGCGTGGAGAAGCGTGAGTCCAGGGATCGGCAGAGGCCTGTAAAGGCTGCGAGTTCAGCAGTCGGGAGGTGCGTGGAGAAGCGTGAGTCTGGGGATCGGCAGAGGCCTGTAAAGGCCACGAGTTCAGCAGTCGGGAGGTGGGTCGCTGAGGCGTGAGTCCGGGGTCGGCGAGAGGCCTATAAAGACCGTGAGTTCAGCAGTCGGGAGGTGCGTGGAGAGGCGTGAGTCCGGGGATCGGCGAGAGGCCTATAAAGGCCTCAAATTCAGCAGTCGGGAGGTGCGTGGAGAAGCGTGAGTCCGGGGATCGGCAGAGGCCTGTAAAGGCTGCGAGTTCAGCGGTCGAGAGGTGGGTCGCTGAGGCGTGAGTCCGGGGATCGGCGAGAGGCCTATAAATGCCGCGAGTTCAGCAGTCGGGTGGTGCGTTTCTGAGGCATGAGTCCGGGGTCGGCGAGAGGCCTATTAAGGCCGCGAGTTCAGCAGTCGGGAGGTGGGTCGCTGAGGCGTGAGTCCGGGGATCGGTAGAGGCCTATAAAGGCCGCGAATTCAGCAGTCGGGAGGTGCGGCGCTGAAGCGTGAGTCTGGGGATCGGTAGAGCCCTGTAAAGGCTGCGACTTCAGCAGTTGGGAGGTGCGTGGAGAAGTGTGAGTCTGGGGATCGGCAGAGGCCTGTCAAGGCCGCGGGTTCAGCAGTCGGGTGGTGGGTCGCTGAGGCGTGAGTCCGGGGTCGGCGAGAGGCCTATAAATGCCGTGAGTTCAGCAGTCGGGAGGTGCATGGAGGGGCGGGAGTCCGGGGATCGGCGAGAGGCCTATAAAGGCCACAAATTCAGCAGTCGGTAGGTGCGTGGAGAAGCGTGAGTCCGGTGATCGGCAGAGGCCTGTAAAGGCCGCGAGTTCAGCAGTCGGGTGGTGGGTCGCTGAGGCGTGAGTCCGGGGTCGGCGAGAGGCCTATAAATGCCGTGAGTTCAGCAGTCGGGAGGTGGGTGGAGAGGCGTGAGTCCGGGGATCTGCGAGAGGCCTATAAAGGCCGCGAGTTCAGCAGTCGTGAAGTGCGTCGCTGAGGCGTGAGTCCGGGGATCGGCAGAGGCCTATAAAGGCCGCGAGTTCAGCAGTCAGGTGGTGCGTTTCTGAGGCATGAGTCCGGGGTCGGCGAGAGGCCTATAAAGGCCGCGAGTTCAGCAGTCGGGAGGTGGGTCGCTGAGGCGTGAGTCCGGGGATCGGTAGAGGCCTATAAAGGCCGCGAGTTCAGCAGTCGGGAGGTGCGTGGAGAAGCGTGAGTCTGGGGATCGGCAGAGGCCTGTCAAGGCCGCGAGTTCAGCTGTCGAGAGGTGGGTCGCTGAGGCGTGAGTCCGCGGTCGGCGAGAGGCCTATAAAGGCCGTGAGTTCAGCAGTCGGGAGGTGCATGGAGGGGCGTGAGTCCGGGGATCGGCGAGAGGCCTATAAAGGCCGCAAATTCAGCAGTCGGGAGGTGCGTGGAGAAGCGTGAGTCCGGGGATCGGCAGAGGCCTGCAAAGCTGCGAGTTCAGCAGTCGGGTGGTGCGTGACTGAGGCGTGAGTCCAGGGTTGGTATGACGACTATAAAGGCCGCGAATTCAGCAGTCGGGAGGTGGGTCGCTGAGGCGTGAGTCCGGGTATCGACAGAGGCCTATAAAGGCCGTGAGTTCAGCAGTCGGGAGGTGGGTCGCTGAGGCGTGAGTCCGGGGATCGGCGAGAGGCCTATAAAGGCCGCAAGTTCAGCAGTCGGGAGGTGCGGCGCTGAAGCGTGTGTCCGGAGATTGGCAGAGGCCTGTAAGGGCCGCGAGTTCAGCAGTCGGGAGGTGCGTGGAGAGGCGTGAGTCCGGGGATCAGCGAGAGGCCTATAAAGGCCACAAATTCAGCAGTCGGGAGGTGCGTGGAGAAGCGTGAGTCCGGGGATCGGCGAGAGGCCTATTAAGGCCGTGAGTTCAACAGTCGCGAGGTGCGGCGCTGAGGCGTGTGTCCGGGGATTGGTAGAGGCCTGTAAAGGCTGTGAGTTCAGCAGTCGGGAGGTGCGTGGAGAAGCGTGAGTCCGGGGATCGGCAGAGGCCTGTAAAGGCCGAGAGTTCAGCGGTCGGGAGGTGGGTCGCTGAGGCGTGAGTCCGCGGTCGGTGAGAGGCCTATAAAGGCCGTGAGTTCAGCAGTCGGGAGGTGCATGGAGGGGCGTGAGTCCGGGGATCGGCGAGAGGCCTATAAAGGCCGCAAATTCAGCAGTCGGGAGGTGCGTGTAGTAGCGTGAGTCCGGTGATCGGCAGAGGCCTGTAAAGGCTGCGAGTTCAGCAGTCGGGTGGTGCGTGACTGAGGCGTGAGTCCGGGGATCGGCAGAGGTCTATAAAGGCCGTGAGTTCAGCAGTCGGGAGGTGGGTCGCTGAGGCGTGAGTCCAGGGTTGGTGAGAGGACTATAAAGGCTGCGAATTCAGCAGTCGGGAGGTGGGTCACTGAGGCGTGAGTCCGGGTATCGGCAGAGGCCTATAAAGGCCGTGAGTTCAGCAGTCGGGAGGTGGGTCGCTGAGGCGTGAGTCCGGGGATCGGCGAGAGGCCTATAAAGGCCGCGAGTTCAGCAGTCGGGAGGTGCGGCGCTGAAGCGTGTGTCCGGAGATCGGCAGAGGCCTGTAAAGGCCGCGAGTTCAGCAGTCGGGAGGTGCGTGGAGAGGCGTGAGTCCGGGGATCCGCGAGAGGCCTATAAATGCCGCAAATTCAGCAGTCGGGAGGTGCGTGGAGAAGCGTGAGTCCGGGGATCGGCAGAGGCCTGTAAAGGCCGAGAGTTCAGCAGTCGGGAGGTGGGTCGCTAAGGCGTGAGTCCGGGGTCGGCGAGAGGCATATAAAGGCCGCAAATTCAGCAGTTGGGAGGTGCGTCGCTGAGGCGTGAGTCCAGGGTTGGTGAGAGGCCTATAAAGGCCGCGAGTTCAGCATGCGGGAGGTGGGTCGCTGAGGCGTGAGTCCGGAGATCGGCAGAGGCCTATAAAGGCTGCGAGTTCAGCAGTCGAGAGGTGGGTCGCTGAGGCGTGAGTCCGGGGATTGGCAGAGGCCTATAAAGGCCGCGAGTTCAGCAGTCGGGAGGTGGGTCGCTGAGGCGTGAGTCCGGGGATCGACGAGAGGCCTATAAAGGCCGCGAGTTCAGCAGTCGGGAGGTGCGGCGCTGAAGCGTGAGTCCGGGGATCGGCAGAGGCCTAGAAAGGCCGCGAGTTCAGCAGTCTGGAGGAGCGTGGAGAAGCATGAGTCCGGGGATCGGCAGAGGCCTGTAAATGCTGCGAGTTCAGCGGTCGAGAGGTGGGTCGCTGAGGCGTGAGTCCGGGGATCGGCGAGAGGCCTATAAATGCCGTGAGTTCAGCAGTCGGGAGGTGGGTGGAGAGGCGTGAGTCCAGGGATCTGCGAGAGGCCTATAAAGGCCGCGAGTTCAACAGTCGTGAAGTGCGTCACTGAGGCGTGAGTCTGTGGATCGGCAGAGGCCTATAAAGGCCGCGAGTTCAGCAGTCGGGTGGTGCGTTTCTGAGGCATGAGTCCGGGGTCGGCGAGAGGCCTATAAAGGCCGCGAGTTCAGCAGTCGGGAGGTGGGTCGCTGAGGCGTGAGTCCGGGGATCGGCAGAGGCCTGTAAAGGCTGCGAGTTCAGCAGTCGGGAGGTGCATGGAGGGGCGGGAGTCCGGGGATCGGCGAGAGGCCTATAATGGCCGCGAGTTCAGCAGTTGGGAGGTGCGTGGAGAAGCGTGAGTCTGGGGATCAGCAGAGGCCTGTCAAGGCCGCGAGTTCAGCTGTCGAGAGGTGGGTCGCTGAGGCGTGAGTCCGCGGTCGGCGAGAGGCCTATAAAGGCCATGAGTTCAGCAGTCGGGAGGTGCATGGAGGGGCGTGAGTCCGGGGATCGGCGAGAGGCCTATAAAGGCCGCAAATTCAGCAGTCGGGAGGTGCGTGGAGAAGCGTGAGTCCGGGGATCGGCAGAGGCCTGCAAAGCTGCGAGTTCAGCGGTCGAGGGGTGGGTCGCTGAGGCGTGAGTCCGAGTATCGGCAGAGGCCTATAGAGGCCGTGAGTTCAGCAGTCGGGAGGTGGGTCGCTGAGGCGTGAGTCCGGGGATCGGCGAGAGGCCTGTAAAGGCCGCGAGTTCAGCAGTCGGGAGGTGCGGCGCTGAAGCGTGTGTCCGGAGATCGGCAGAGGCCTGTAAAGGCCGCGAGTTCAGCAGTCGGGAGGTGCGTGGAGAGGCGTGAGTCCGGGGATCAGCGAGAGGCCTATAAAGGCCACAAATTCAGCAGTCGGGAGGTGCGTGGAGAAGCGTGAGTCCGGGGATCGGCAGAGGCCTGTAAAGGCTGCGAGTTCAGCAGTCGAGAGGTGGGTCGCTGAGGCGTGAGTCCGGGGATCGGCGAGAGGCCTATAAAGGCCGCGAGTTCAACAGTCGCGAGGTGCGGCGCTGAGGCGTGAGTCCGGGGATCGGTTGAGGCCTGTAAAGGCTGCGAGTTCAGCAGTCGGGAGGTGCGTGGAGAAGCGTGAGTCCGGGGATCGGCAGAGGCCTGTAAAGGCCGAGAGTTCTGCTGTCGGGAGGTGGGTCGCTGAGGCGTGAGTCCGGGGTCGGCGAGAGGCCTATAAAGGCCGTGAGTTCAGCAGTCGGGAGGTGCGTGGAGAAGCGTGAGTCCGGGGATCGGCGAGAGGCCTGTAAAGGCTGCGAGTTCAGCGGTCGGGAGGTGGGTCGCTGAGGCGTGAGTCCGGGGATCGGCGAGAGGCCTATAAATGCCGTGAGTTCAGCAGTCGGGAGGTGGGTGGAGAGGCGTGAGTCCGGGGATCTGCGAGAGGCCTATAAGTGCCGCGAGTTCAACAGTCGTGAAGTGCGTCGCTGAGGCATGAGTCTGGGGATCGGCAGAGGCCTATAAAGGCCGCGAGTTCAGCAGTCGGGTGCTGCATTTCTGAGGCATGAGTCCGGGGTCGGCGAGAGGCCTATAAAGGCCGCGAGTTCAGCAGTCGGGAGGTGGGTCGCTGAGGCGTGAGTCCGGGGATCGGTAGAGGCCTATAAAGGCCGCGAGTTCAGCAGTCGGGAGGTGCGGCGCTGAAGCGTGAGTCCGGGGATCGGTAGAGCCCTGTAAAGTCTGCGACTTCAGCAGTTGGGAGGTGCGTGGAGAAGCGTGAGTCTGGGGATCGGCAGAGGCCTGTCAAGGCCGCGAGTTCAGCTGTCGAGAGGTGGGTCGCTGAGGCGTGAGTCCGTGGTCGGCGAGAGGCCTATAAAGGCCGTGAGTTCAGCAGTCGGGAGGTGCGTGGAGAGGCGTGAGTCCGGGGATCGGCGAGAGGCCTATAAAGGCCGCAAATTCAGCAGTCGGGAGCTGCGTGGAGAAGCGTGAGTCCGGTGATCGGCAGAGGCCTGTAAAGGCTGCGAGTTCAGCAGTCGGGAGGTGCGTTACTGAGGCGTGAGTCCAGGGTTGGTGAGAGGACTATAAAGGCTGCGAATTCAGCAGTCGGGGGGTGGGTCGCTGAGGCGTGAGTCCGGGTATCGGCAGAGGCCTATAAAGGCCGTGAGTTCAGCAGTCGGGAGGTGGGTCGCTGAGGCGTGAGTCCGGGGATCGGCGAGAGGCCTATAAAGGCCGCGAGTTCAGCAGTCGGGAGGTGCGGCGCTGAAGCGTGTGTCCGGAGATCGGCAGAGGCCTGTAAAGGCTGCGACTTCAGCGGTCGGGAGGTGGGTCGCTGAGGCGTGAGTCCGGGGATCGGCGAGAGGCCTATAAATGCCGTGAGTTCAGCAGTCGGGAGGTGGGTGGAGAGGCGTGAGTCCGGGGATCTGCGAGAGGCCTATAAAGGCCGCGAGTTCAGCAGTCGGGTGGTGCGTTGCTGAGGCATGAGTACGGGGTCGGCGAGAGGCCTATAAAGGCCGCGAGTTCAGCAGTCGGGAGGTGCGGCGCTGAAGCGTGAGTCCGGGGATCGGCAGAGGCCTGTAAAGGCCGAGAGTTCAGCTGTCGGGAGGTGGGTCGCTGAGGCGTGAGTCCGGGGTCGGCGAGAGGCCTATAAAGGCCGTGAGTTCAGCAGTCGGGAGGTGCGTGGAGAAGCGTGAGTCCGGGGATCGGCGAGAGGCCTGTAAAGGCTGCGACTTCAGCGGTCGGGAGGTGGGTCGCTGAGGCGTGAGTCCGGGGATCGGCGAGAGGCCTATAAATGCCGTGAGTTCAGCAGTCGGGAGGTGGGTGGAGAGGCGTGAGTCCGGGGATCTGCGAGAGGCCTATAAAGGCCGCGAGTTCAGCAGTCGGGTGGTGCGTTGCTGAGGCATGAGTCCGGGGTCGGCGAGAGGCCTATAAAGGCCGCGAGTTCAGCAGTCGGGAGGTGCGGCGCTGAAGCGTGAGTCCGGGGATCGGTAGAGGCCTGTAAAGGCTGCGAGTTCAGCAGTCGGGAGGTGCGTGGAGAAGCGTGAGTCTGGGGATCGGCAGAGGCCTGTAAAGGCCGAGAGTTCAGCTGTCGGGAGGTGGGTCGCTGAGGCGTGAGTCCGGGGTCGGCGAGAGGCCTATAAAGGCCGTGAGTTCAGCAGTCGGGAGGTGCGTGGAGAAGCGTGAGTCCGGGGATCGGCAGAGGCCTGTAAAGGCTGCGAGTTCAGCGGTCGGGAGGTGGGTCGCTGAGGCGTGAGTCCGGGGATCGGCGAGAGGCCTATAAATGCCGTGAGTTCAGCAGTCGGGAGGTGGGTGGAGAGGCGTGAGTCCGGGGATCTGCGAGAGGCCTATAAGGGCCGCGAGTTCAACAGTCGTGAAGTGCGTCGCTGAGGCGTGAGTCTGGGGATCGGCAGAGGCCTATAAAGGCCGCGAGTTCAGCAGTCGGAAGGTGGGTCGCTGAGGCGTGAGTGCGGGGATCGGTAGAGGCCTATAAAGGCCGCGAGTTCAGCAGTCGGGAGGTGCGGCGCTGAAGCGTGAGTCCGGGGATCGGTAGAGCCCTGTAAAGGCTGCGACTTCAGCAGTTGGGAGGTGCGTGGAGAAGCGTGAGTCTGGGGATTGGCAGAGGCCTGTCAAGGCCGCGAGTTCAGCAGTCGGGAGGTGCATGGAGGGGCGTGAGTCCGGGGATCTGCGAGAGGCCTATAAGGGCCGCGAGTTCAACAGTCGTGAAGTGCGTCGCTGAGGCGTGAGTCCGGGGATCGGCGAGAGGCCTATAAAGGCCGCGAGTTCAACAGTCGCGAGGTGCGGCGCTGAGGCGTGTGTCCGGGGATTGGTAGAGGCCTGTAAAGGCCGCGAGTTCAGCAGTCGGGAGGTGCGTGGAGAAGCGTGAGTCCGGGGATCGGCAGAGGCCTGTAAAGGCTGCGAGTTCAGCAGTCGGGAGGTGCGTCGCTTAGGCGTGAGTCCGGGGTCGGCGAGAGGCCTATAAAGGCCGTGAGTTCAGCAGTCGGGAGGTGCGTGGAGAAGCGTGAGTCCGGGGATCGGCAGAGGCCTGTGAAGGCTGCGAGTTCAGCGGTCGGGAGGTGGGTCGCTGAGGCGTGAGTCCGCGGTCGGTGAGAGGCCTATAAAGGCCGAGAGTTCAGCAGTCGGGAGGTGCATGGAGGGGCGTGAGTCCGGGGATCGGCGAGAGGCCTATAAAGGCCGCAAATTCAGCAGTCGGGAGGTGCGTGTAGAAGCGTGAGTCCGGTGATCGGCAGAGGCCTGTAAAGGCTGCGAGTTCAGCAGTCGGGAGGTGCGTTACTGAGGCGTGAGTCCAGGGTTGGTGAGAGGACTATAAAGGCTGCGAATTCAGCAGTCGGGAGGTGGGTCACTGAGGCGTGAGTCCGGGTATCGGCAGAGGCCTATAAAGGCCGTGAGTTCAGCAGTCGGGAGGTGGGTCGCTGAGGCGTGAGTCCGGGGATCGGCGAGAGGCCTATAAAGGCCGCGAGTTCAGCAGTCGGGAGGTGCGGCGCTGAAGCGTGTGTCCGGAGATCGGCAGAGGCCTGTAAAGGCCGCGAGTTCAGCAGTCGGGAGGTGCGTGGAGAGGCGTGAGTCCGGGGATCCGCGAGAGGCCTATAAATGCCGCAAATTCAGCAGTCGGGATGTGCGTGGAGAAGCGTGAGTCCGGGGATCGGCAGAGGCCTGTAAAGGCCGAGAGTTCAGCAGTCGGGAGGTGGGTCGCTGAGGCGTGAGTCCGGGGTCGGCGAGAGGCATATAAAGGCCGCAAATTCAGCAGTTGGGAGGTGCGTCGCTGAGGCGTGAGTCCAGGGTTGGTGAGAGGCCTATAAAGCTCGCGATTTCAGCATGCGGGAGGTGGGTCGCTGAGGCGTGAGTCCGGAGATCGGCAGAGGCCTATAAAGGCTGCGAGTTCAGCAGTCGAGAGGTGGGTCGCTGAGGCGTGAGTCCGGGGATTGGCAGAGGCCTATAAAGGCCGCGAGTTCAGCAGTCGGGAGGTGGGTCGCTGAGGCGTGAGTCCGGGGATCGACGAGAGGCCTATAAAGGCCGCGAGTTCAGCAGTCGGGAGGTGCGGCGCTGAAGCGTGAGTCCGGGGATCGGCAGAGGCCTAGAAAGGCCGCGAGTTCAGCAGTCTGGAGGAGCGTGGAGAAGCATGAGTCCGGGGATCGGCAGAGGCCTGTAAATGCTGCGAGTTCAGCGGTCGAGAGGTGGGTCGCTGAGGCGTGAGTCCGGGGATCGGCGAGAGGCCTATAAATGCCGTGAGTTCAGCAGTCGGGAGGTGGGTGGAGAGGCGTGAGTCCGGGGATCTGCGAGAGGCCTATAAAGGCCGCGAGTTCAACAGTCGTGAAGTGCGTCACTGAGGCGTGAGTCTGTGGATCGGCAGAGGCCTATAAAGGCCGCGAGTTCAGCAGTCGGGTGGTGCGTTTCTGAGGCATGAGTCCGGGGTCGGCGAGAGGCCTATAAAGGCCGCGAGTTCAGCAGTCGGGAGGTGGGTCGCTGAGGCGTGAGTCCGGGGATCGGCAGAGGCCTGTAAAGGCTGCGAGTTCAGCAGTCGGGAGGTGCATGGAGGGGCGGGAGTCCGGGGATCGGCGAGAGGCCTATAATGGCCGCGAGTTCAGCAGTTGGGAGGTGCGTGGAGAAGCGTGAGTCTGGGGATCAGCAGAGGCCTGTCAAGGCCGCGAGTTCAGCTGTCGAGAGGTGGGTCGCTGAGGCGTGAGTCCGCGGTCGGCGAGAGGCCTATAAAGGCCATGAGTTCAGCAGTCGGGAGGTGCATGGAGGGGCGTGAGTCCGGGGATCGGCGAGAGGCCTATAAAGGCCGCAAATTCAGCAGTCGGGAGGTGCGTGGAGAAGCGTGAGTCCGGGGATCGGCAGAGGCCTGCAAAGCTGCGAGTTCAGCGGTCGAGAGGTGGGTCGCTGAGGCGTGAGTCCGAGTATCGGCAGAGGCCTATAAAGGCCGTGAGTTCAGCAGTCGGGAGGTGGGTCGCTGAGGCGTGAGTCCGGGGATCGGCGAGAGGCCTGTAAAGGCCGCGAGTTCAGCAGTCGGGAGGTGCGGCGCTGAAGCGTGTGTCCGGAGATCGGCAGAGGCCTGTAAAGGCCGCGAGTTCAGCAGTCGGGAGGTGCGTGGAGAGGCGTGAGTCCGGGGATCAGCGAGAGGCCTATAAAGGCCACAAATTCAGCAGTCGGGAGGTGCGTGGAGAAGCGTGAGTCCGGGGATCGGCAGAGGCCTGTAAAGGCTGCGAGTTCAGCAGTCGAGAGGTGGGTCGCTGAGGCGTGAGTCCGGGGATCGGCGAGAGGCCTATAAAGGCCGCGAGTTCAACAGTCGCGAGGTGCGGCGCTGAGGCGTGAGTCCGGGGATCGGTTGAGGCCTGTAAAGGCTGCGAGTTCAGCAGTCGGGAGGTGCGTGGAGAAGCGTGAGTCCGGGGATCGGCAGAGGCCTGTAAAGGCCGAGAGTTCTGCTGTCGGGAGGTGGGTCGCTGAGGCGTGAGTCCGGGGTCGGCGAGAGGCCTATAAAGGCCGTGAGTTCAGCAGTCGGGAGGTGCGTGGAGAAGCGTGAGTCCGGGGATCGGCGAGAGGCCTGTAAAGGCTGCGAGTTCAGCGGTCGGGAGGTGGGTCGCTGAGGCGTGAGTCCGGGGATCGGCGAGAGGCCTATAAATGCCGTGAGTTCAGCAGTCGGGAGGTGGGTGGAGAGGCGTGAGTCCGGGGATCTGCGAGAGGCCTATAAGGGCCGCGAGTTCAACAGTCGTGAAGTGCGTCGCTGAGGCATGAGTCTGGGGATCGGCAGAGGCCTATAAAGGCCGCGAGTTCAGCAGTCGGGTGCTGCATTTCTGAGGCATGAGTCCGGGATCGGCGAGAGGCCTATAAAGGCCGCGAGTTCAGCAGTCGGGAGGTGGGTCGCTGAGGCGTGAGTCCGGGGATCGGTAGAGGCCTATAAAGGCCGCGAGTTCAGCAGTCGGGAGGTGCGGCGCTGAAGCGTGAGTCCGGGGATCGGTAGAGCCCTGTAAAGTCTGCGACTTCAGCAGTTGGGAGGTGCGTGGAGAAGCGTGAGTCTGGGGATCGGCAGAGGCCTGTCAAGGCCGCGAGTTCAGCTGTCGAGAGGTGGGTCGCTGAGGCGTGAGTCCGTGGTCGGCGAGAGGCCTATAAAGGCCGCAAATTCAGCAGTCGGGAGGTGCGTGGAGAGGCGTGAGTCCGGGGATCGGCGAGAGGCCTATAAAGGCCGCAAATTCAGCAGTCAGGAGCTGCGTGGAGAAGCGTGAGTCCGGTGATCGGCAGAGGCCTGTAAAGGCTGCGAGTTCAGCAGTCGGGAGGTGCGTTGCTGAGGCGTGAGTCCAGGGTTGGTGAGAGGACTATAAAGGCCGCGAATTCAGCAGTCGGGAGGTGCGTGGAGAAGCGTGAGTCCGGGGATCGGCAGAGGCCTGTAAAGGCCGAGAGTTCAGCTGTCGGGAGGTGGGTCGCTGAGGCGTGAGTCCGGGGTCGGCGAGAGGCCTATAAAGGCCGTGAGTTCAGCAGTCGGGAGGTGCGTGGAGAAGCGTGAGTCCGGGGATCGGCGAGAGGCCTGTAAAGGCTGCGACTTCAGCGGTCGGGAGGTGGGTCGCTGAGGCGTGAGTCCGGGGATCGGCGAGAGGCCTATAAATGCCGTGAGTTCAGCAGTCGGGAGGTGGGTGGAGAGGCGTGAGTCCGGGGATCTGCGAGAGGCCTATAAAGGCCGCGAGTTCAGCAGTCGGGTGGTGCGTTGCTGAGGCATGAGTACGGGGTCGGCGAGAGGCCTATAAAGGCCGCGAGTTCAGCAGTCGGGAGGTGCGGCGCTGAAGCGTGAGTCCGGGGATCGGTAGAGGCCTGTAAAGGCTGCGAGTTCAGCAGTCGGGAGGTGCGTGGAGAAGCGTGAGTCCGGGGATCGGCAGAGGCCTGTAAAGGCTGCGAGTTCAGCGGTCGGGAGGTGGGTCGCTGAGGCGTGAGTCCGGGGATCGGCGAGAGGCCTATAAATGCCGTGAGTTCAGCAGTCGGGAGGTGGGTGGAGAGGCGTGAGTCCGGGGATCTGCGAGAGGCCTATAAGGGCCGCGAGTTCAACAGTCGTGAAGTGCGTCGCTGAGGCGTGAGTCTGGGGATCGGCAGAGGCCTATAAAGGCCGCGAGTTCAGCAGTCGGAAGGTGGGTCGCTGAGGCGTGAGTCCGGGGATCGGTAGAGGCCTATAAAGGCCGCGAGTTCAGCAGTCGGGAGGTGCGGCGCTGAAGCGTGAGTCCGGGGATCGGTAGAGCCCTGTAAAGGCTGCGACTTCAGCAGTTGGGAGGTGCGTGGAGAAGCGTGAGTCTGGGGATTGGCAGAGGCCTGTCAAGGCCGCGAGTTCAGCAGTCGGGAGGTGCATGGAGGGGCGTGAGTCCGGGGATCGGCGAGAGGCCTATAAAGGCCACAAATTCAGCAGTCGGGAGGTGCGTGTAGAAGCGTGAGTCCGGGGATCGGCAGAGGCCTGTAAAGGCTGCGAGTTCAGCAGTCGGGAGGTGCGTTACTGAGGCGTGAGTCCAGGGTTGGTGAGAGGACTATAAAGGCTGCGAATTCAGCAGTCGGGAGGTGGGTCGCTGAGGCGTGAGTCCGGGTATCGGCAGAGGCCTATAAAGGCCGTGAGTTCAGCAGTCGGGAGGTGGGTCGCTGAGGCGTGAGTCCGGGGATCGGCGAGAGGCCTATAAAGGCCGCGAGTTCAGCAGTCGGGAGGTGCGGCGCTGAAGCGTGTGTCCGGAGATCGGCAGAGGCCTGTAAAGGCCGCGAGTTCAGCAGTCGGGAGGTGCGTGGAGAGGCGTGAGTCCGGGGATCCGCGAGAGGCCTATAAATGAAACAAATTCAGCAGTCGGGAGGTGCGTGGAGAAGCGTGAGTCCGGGGATCGGCAGAGGCCTGTAAAGGCCGAGAGTTCAGCAGTCGGGAGGTGGGTCGCTGAGGCGTGAGTCCGGGGTCGGCGAGAGGCATATAAAGGCCGCAAATTCAGCAGTCGGGAGGTGCGTCGCTGAGGCGTGAGTCCGGGGATCTGGAGTGGCCTATAAAGTCTGCGAGTTCAGCAGTCGAGAGGTGGGTCGCTGAGGCGTGAGTCCGGGGATCGGCAGAGGCCTATAAAGGCCGCGAGTTCAGCAGTCGGGAGGTGGGTCGCTGAGGCGTGAGTCCGGGGATCGACGAGAGGCCTATAAAGGCCGCGAGTTCAGCAGTCGGGAGGTGCGGCGCTGAAGCGTGAGTCCGGGGATCGGCAGAGGCCTAGAAAGGCCGCGAGTTCAGCAGTCGGGAGGTGCGTGGAGAAGCGTGAGTCCGGGGATCGGCGAGAGGCATATAAAGGCCGCAAATTCAGCAGTCGGGAGGTGCGTCGCTGAGGCGTGAGTCCGGGGATCTGGAGTGGCCTATAAAGTGTGCGAGTTCAGCAGTCGAGAGGTGGGTCGCTGAGGCGTGAGTCCGGGGATTGGCAGAGGCCTATAAAGGCCGCGAGTTCAGCAGTCGGGAGGTGGGTCGCTGAGGCGTGAGTCCGGGGATCGACGAGAGGCCTATAAAGGCCGCGAGTTCAGCTGTCGGGAGGTGGGTCGCTGAGGCGTGAGTCCGGGGTCGGCGAGAGGCCTATAAAGGCCGTGAGTTCAGCAGTCGGGAGGTGCGTGGAGAAGCGTGAGTCCGGGGATCGGCGAGAGGCCTGTAAAGGCTGCGACTTCAGCGGTCGGGAGGTGGGTCGCTGAGGCGTGAGTCCGGGGATCGGCGAGAGGCCTATAAATGAAACAAATTCAGCAGTCGGGAGGTGCGTGGAGAAGCGTGAGTCCGGGGATCGGCAGAGGCCTGTAAAGGCCGAGAGTTCAGCAGTCGGGAGGTGGGTCGCTGAGGCGTGAGTCCGGGGTCGGCGAGAGGCATATAAAGGCCGCAAATTCAGCAGTCGGGAGGTGCGTCGCTGAGGCGTGAGTCCGGGGATCTGGAGTGGCCTATAAAGTCTGCGAGTTCAGCAGTCGAGAGGTGGGTCGCTGAGGCGTGAGTCCGGGGATTGGCAGAGGCCTATAAAGGCCGCGAGTTCAGCAGTCGGGAGGTGGGTCGCTGAGGCGTGAGTCCGGGGATCGACGAGAGGCCTATAAAGGCCGCGAGTTCAGCAGTCGGGAGGTGCGGCGCTGAAGCGTGAGTCCGGGGATCGGCAGAGGCCTAGAAAGGCCGCGAGTTCAGCAGTCGGGAGGTGCGTGGAGAAGCGTGAGTCCGGGGATCGGCGAGAGGCATATAAAGGCCGCAAATTCAGCAGTCGGGAGGTGCGTCGCTGAGGCGTGAGTCCGGGGATCTGGAGTGGCCTATAAAGTGTGCGAGTTCAGCAGTCGAGAGGTGGGTCGCTGAGGCGTGAGTCCGGGGATTGGCAGAGGCCTATAAAGGCCGCGAGTTCAGCAGTCGGGAGGTGGGTCGCTGAGGCGTGAGTCCGGGGATCGACGAGAGGCCTATAAAGGCCGCGAGTTCAGCTGTCGGGAGGTGGGTCGCTGAGGCGTGAGTCCGGGGTCGGCGAGAGGCCTATAAAGTCCGTGAGTTCAGCAGTCGGGAGGTGCGTGGAGAAGCGTGAGTCCGGGGATCGGCGAGAGGCCTGTAAAGGCTGCGACTTCAGCGGTCGGGAGGTGGGTCGCTGAGGCGTGAGTCCGGATATCGGCGAGAGGCCTATAAATGCCGTGAGTTCAGCAGTCTGGAGGTGCGTGGAGAAGCGTGAGTCCGGGGATCGGCAGAGGCCTGTAAATGCTGCGAGTTCAGCGGTCGAGAGGTGGGTCGCTGAGGCGTGAGTCCGGGGATCGGCGAGAGGCCTATAAATGCCGTGAGTTCAGCAGTCGGGAGGTGGGTGGAGAGGCGTGAGTCCGGGGATCTGCGAGAGGCCTATAAAGGCCGCGAGTTCAACTGTCGTGAAGTGCGTCGCTGAGGCGTGAGTCTGTGGATCGGCAGAGGCCTGTAAAGGCCGCGAGTTCAGCTGTCGAGAGGTGGGTCGCTGAGGCGTGAGTCCGCAGTCGGCGAGAGGCCTATAAAGGCCGTGAGTTCAGCAGTCGGGAGGTGCATGGGGGACATGAGTCCGGGGATCGGCGAGAGGCCTATAAAGGCCGCAAATTCAGTAGTCGGGAGGTGCGTGGTGAAGCGTGAGTCCGGGGATCGGCAGAGGCCTGCAAAGCTGCGAGTTCAGCGGTCGAGAGGTGGGTCGCTGAGGCGTGAGTCCGGGTATCGGCAGAGGCCTATAAAGGCCGTGAGTTCAGCAGTCGGGAGGTGGGTCGCTGAGGCGTGAGTCCGGGGATCGGCGAGAGGCCTATAAAGGCCGCGAGTTCAGCAGTCGGGAGGTGCGGCGCTGAAGCGTGTGTCCGGAGATCGGCAGAGGCCTGTAAAGGCCGCGAGTTCAGCAGTCGGGAGGTGCGTGGAGAGGCGTGAGTCCGGGGATCAGCGAGAGGCCTATAAAGGCCACAAATTCAGCAGTCGGGAGGTGCGTGGAGAAGCGTGAGTCCGGGGATCGGCAGAGGCCTGTAAAGGCTGCGAGTTCAGCAGTCGAGAGGTGGGTCGCTGAGGCGTGAGTCCGGGGATCGGCGAGAGGCCTATAAATGCCGCGAGTTCAACAGTCGCGAGGTGCGGCGCTGAGGCGTGAGTCCGGGGATCGGCGAGAGGCCTATAAATGCCGTGAGTTCAGCAGTCGGGAGGTGGGTGGAGAGGCGTGAGTCCGGGGATCTGCGAGAGGCCTATAAGGGCCGCGAGTTCAACAGTCGTGAAGTGCGTCGCTGAGGCATGAGTCTGGGGATCGGCAGAGGCCTATAAAGGCCGCGAGTTCAGCAGTCGGGTGCTGCATTTCTGAGGCATGAGTCCGGGGTCGGCGAGAGGCCTATAAAGGCCGCGAGTTCAGCAGTCGGGAGGTGGGTCGCTGAGGCGTGAGTCCGGGGATCGGTAGAGGCCTATAAAGGCCGCGAGTTCAGCAGTCGGGAGGTGCGGCGCTGAAGCGTGAGTCCGGGGATCGGTAGAGCCCTGTAAAGTCTGCGACTTCAGCAGTCGGGAGCTGCGTGGAGAAGCGTGAGTCCGGTGATCAGCAGAGGCCTGTAAAGGCTGCGAGTTCAGCAGTCGGGAGGTGGGTCGCTGAGGCGTGAGTCCGGGGATCGGCGAGAGGCCTATAAAGGCCGCGAGTTCAGCAGTCGGGAGGTGCGGCGCTGAAGCGTGTGTCCGGAGATCGGCAGAGGCCTGTAAAGGCCGCGAGTTCAGCAGTCGGGAGGTGCGTGGAGAGGCGTGAGTCCGGGGATCCGCGAGAGGCCTATAAATGCCGCAAATTCAGCAGTCGGGAGGTGCGTGGAGAAGCGTGAGTCCGGGGATCGGCAGAGGACGAAAAGGCTGCGAGTTCAGCAGTCGGGAGGTGCGTTGCTGAGGCGTGAGTCCAGGGTTGGTGAGAGGACTATAAAGGCCGCGAATTCAGCAGTCGGGAGGTGCGTGGAGAAGCGTGAGTCCGGGGATCGGCAGAGGCCTGTAAAGGCCGAGAGTTCAGCTGTCGGGAGGTGGGTCGCTGAGGCGTGAGTCCGGGGTCGGCGAGAGGCCTATAAAGGCCGTGAGTTCAGCAGTCGGGAGGTGCGTGGAGAAGCGTGAGTCCGGGGATCGGCGAGAGGCCTGTAAAGGCTGCGACTTCAGCGGTCGGGAGGTGGGTCGCTGAGGCGTGAGTCCGGGGATCGGCGAGAGGCCTATAAATGCCGTGAGTTCAGCAGTCGGGAGGTGGGTGGAGAGGCGTGAGTCCGGGGATCTGCGAGAGGCCTATAAAGGCCGCGAGTTCAGCAGTCGGGTGGTGCGTTGCTGAGGCATGAGTCCGGGATCGGCGAGAGGCCTATAAAGGCCGCTAGTTCAGCAGTCGGGAGGTGCGGCGCTGAAGCGTGAGTCCGGGGATCGGTAGAGGCCTGTAAAGGCTGCGAGTTCAGCAGTCGGGAGGTGCGTGGAGAAGCGTGAGTCTGGGGATCGGCAGAGGCCTGTAAAGGCCGAGAGTTCAGCTGTCGGGAGGTGGGTCGCTGAGGCGTGAGTCCGGGGTCGGCGAGAGGCCTATAAAGGCCGTGAGTTCAGCAGTCGGGAGGTGCGTGGAGAAGCGTGAGTCCGGGGATCGGCAGAGGCCTGTAAAGGCTGCGAGTTCAGCGGTCGGGAGGTGGGTCGCTGAGGCGTGAGTCCGGGGATCGGCGAGAGGCCTATAAATGCCGTGAGTTCAGCAGTCGGGAGGTGGGTGGAGAGGCGTGAGTCCGGGGATCTGCGAGAGGCCTATAAAGGCCGCGAGTTCAGCAGTCGGGTGGTGCGTTGCTGAGGCATGAGTCCGGGGTCGGCGAGAGGCCTATAAAGGCCGCTAGTTCAGCAGTCGTGAAGTGCGTCGCTGAGGCGTGAGTCTGGGGATCGGCAGAGGCCTATAAAGGCCGCGAGTTCAGCAGTCGGGAGGTGGGTCGCTGAGGCGTGAGTCCAGGGATCGGTAGAGGCCTATAAAGGCCGCGAGTTCAGCAGTCGGGAGGTGCGGCGCTGAAGCGTGAGTCCGGGGATCGGTAGAGCCCTGTAAAGGCTGCGACTTCAGCAGTTGGGAGGTGCGTGGAGAAGCGTGAGTCTGGGGATTGGCAGAGGCCTGTCAAGGCCGCGAGTTCAGCTGTTGAGAGGTGGGTCGCTGAGGCGTGAGTCCGGGGTCGGCGAGAGGCATATAAAGGCCGCAAATTCAGCAGTCGGGAGGTGCGTCGCTGAGGCGTGAGTCCGGGGATCTGGAGTGGCCTATAAAGTCTGCGAGTTCAGCAGTCGAGAGGTGGGTCGCTGAGGCGTGAGTCCGGGGATTGGCAGAGGCCTATAAAGGTCGCGAGTTCAGCAGTCGGGAGGTGGGTCGCTGAGGCGTGAGTCCGGGGATCGGCAGAGGCCTATAAAGGCCGTGAGTTCAGCAGTCGGGAGGTGGGTCGCTGAGGCGTGAGTCCGGGGATCGGCGAGAGGCCTATAAAGGCCGCGAGTTCAGCAGTCGGGAGGTGCGGCGCTGAAGCGTGTGTCCGGAGATCGGCAGAGGCCTGTAAAGGCCGCGAGTTCAGCAGTCGGGAGGTGCGTGGAGAGGCGTGAGTCCGGGGATCAGCGAGAGGCCTATAAAGGCCACAAATTCAGCAGTCGGGAGGTGCGTGGAGAAGCGTGAGTCCGGGGATCGGCAGAGGCCTGTAAAGGCTGCGAGTTCAGCAGTCGAGAGGTGGGTCGCTGAGGCGTGAGTCCGGGGATCGGCGAGAGGCCTATAAAGGCCGCGAGTTCAACAGTCGCGAGGTGCGGCGCTGAGGCGTGAGTCCGGGGATCGGTAGAGGCCTGTAAAGGCTGCGAGTTCAGCAGTCGGGAGGTGCGTGGAGAAGCGTGAGTCCGGGGATCGGCAGAGGCCTGTAAAGGCCGAGAGTTCAGCTGTCGGGAGGTGGGTCGCTGAGGCGTGAGTCCGGGGTCGGCGAGAGGCCTATAAAGGCCGTGAGTTCAGCAGTCGGGAGGTGCGTGGGAAGCGTGAGTCCGGGGATCGGCGAGAGGCCTGTAAAGGCTGCGAGTTCAGCGGTCGGGAGGTGGGTCGCTGAGGCGTGAGTCCGGGGATCGGCGAGAGGCCTATAAATGCCGTGAGTTCAGCAGTCGGGAGGTGGGTGGAGAGGCGTGAGTCCGGGGATCTGCGAGAGGCCTATAAGGGCCGCGAGTTCAACAGTCGTGAAGTGCGTCGCTGAGGCAAGAGTCTGGGGATCGGCAGAGGCCTATAAAGGCCGCGAGTTCAGCAATCGGGTGCTGCATTTCTGAGGCATGAGTCCGGGGTCGGCGAGAGGCCTATAAAGGCCGCGAGTTCAGCAGTCGGGAGGTGGGTCGCTGAGGCGTGAGTCCGGGGATCGGTAGAGGCCTATAAAGGCCGCGAGTTCAGCAGTCGGGAGGTGCGGCGCTGAAGCGTGAGTCCGGGGATCGGTAGAGCCCTGTAAAGTCTGCGACTTCAGCAGTTGGGAGGTGCGTGGAGAAGCGTGAGTCTGGGGATCGGCAGAGGCCTGTCAAGGCCGCGAGTTCAGCTGTCGAGAGGTGGGTCGCTGAGGCGTGAGTCCGCGGTCGGCGAGAGGCCTATAAAGGCCGCGAGTTCAGCAGTCGGGAGGTGCGTGGAGAGGCGTGAGTCCGGGGATCGGCGAGAGGCCTATAAAGGCCGCAAATTCAGCAGTCGGGAGCTGCGTGGAGAAGCGTGAGTCCGGTGATCGGCAGAGGCCTGTAAAGGCTGCGAGTTCAGCAGTCGGGAGGTGCGTTACTGAGGCGTGAGTCCAGGGTTGGTGAGAGGACTATAAAGGCTGCGAATTCAGCAGTCGGGGGGTGGGTCGCTGAGGCGTGAGTCCGGGTATCGGCAGAGGCCTATAAAGGCCGTGAGTTCAGCAGTCGGGAGGTGGGTCGCTGAGGCGTGAGTCCGGGGATCGGCGAGAGGCCTATAAAGGCCGCGAGTTCAGCAGTCGGGAGGTGCGGCGCTGAAGCGTGTGTCCGGAGATCGGCAGAGGCCTGTAAAGGCCGCGAGTTCAGCAGTCGGGAGGTGCGTGGAGAGGCGTGAGTCCGGGGATCCGCGAGAGGCCTATAAATGCCGCAAATTCAGCAGTCGGGAGGTGCGTGGAGAAGCGTGAGTCCGGGGATCGGCAGAGGACTAAAAGGCTGCGAGTTCAGCAGTCGGGAGGTGCGTTGCTGAGGCGTGAGTCCAGGGTTGGTGAGAGGACTATAAAGGCCGCGAATTCAGCAGTCGGGAGGTGCGTGGAGAAGCGTGAGTCCGGGGATCGGCAGAGGCCTGTAAAGGCCGAGAGTTCAGCTGTCGGGAGGTGGGTCGCTGAGGCGTGAGTCCGGGGTCGGCGAGAGGCCTATAAAGGCCGTGAGTTCAGCAGTCGGGAGGTGCGTGGAGAAGCGTGAGTCCGGGGATCGGCGAGAGGCCTGTAAAGGCTGTGACTTCAGCGGTCGGGAGGTGGGTCGCTGAGGCGTGAGTCCGGGGATCGGCGAGAGGCCTATAAATGCCGTGAGTTCAGCAGTCGGGAGGTGGGTGGAGAGGCGTGAGTCCGGGGATCTGCGAGAGGCCTATAAAGGCCGCGAGTTCAGCAGTCGGGTGGTGCGTTGCTGAGGCATGAGTCCGGGGTCGGCGAGAGGCCTATAAAGGCCGCGAGTTCAGCAGTCGGGAGGTGCGGCGCTGAAGCGTGAGTCCGGGGATCGGTAGAGGCCTGTAAAGGCTGCGAGTTCAGCAGTCGGGAGGTGCGTGGAGAAGCGTGAGTCTGGGGATCGGCAGAGGCCTGTAAAGGCCGAGAGTTCAGCTGTCGGGAGGTGGGTCGCTGAGGCGTGAGTCCGGGGTCGGCGAGAGGCCTATAAAGGCCGTGAGTTCAGCAGTCGGGAGGTGCGTGGAGAAGCGTGAGTCCGGGGATCGGCAGAGGCCTGTAAAGGCTGCGAGTTCAGCGGTCGGGAGGTGGGTCGCTGAGGCGTGAGTCCGGGGATCGGCGAGAGGCCTATAAATGCCGTGAGTTCAGCAGTCGGGAGGTGGGTGGAGAGGCGTGAGTCCAGGGATCTGCGAGAGGCCTATAAGGGCCGCGAGTTCAACAGTCGTGAAGTGCGTCGCTGAGGCGTGAGTCTGGGGATCGGCAGAGGCCTATAAAGGCCGCGAGTTCAGCAGTCGGGAGGTGGGTCGCTGAGGCGTGAGTCCGGGGATCGGTAGAGGCCTATAAAGGCCGCGAGTTCAGCAGTCGGGAGGTGCGGCGCTGAAGCGTGAGTCCGGGGATCGGTAGAGCCCTGTAAAGGCTGCGACTTCAGCAGTTGGGAGGTGCGTGGAGAAGCGTGAGTCTGGGGATTGGCAGAGGCCTGTCAAGGCCGCGAGTTCAGCTGTTGAGAGGTGGGTCGCTGAGGCGTGAGTCCGGGGTCGGCGAGAGGCATATAAAGGCCGCAAATTCAGCAGTGGGAGGTGCGTCGCTGAGGCGTGAGTCCGGGGATCTGGAGTGGCCTATAAAGTCTGCGAGTTCAGCAGTCGAGAGGTGGGTCGCTGAGGCGTGAGTCCGGGGATTGGCAGAGGCCTATAAAGGTCGCGAGTTCAGCAGTCGGGAGGTGGGTCGCTGAGGCGTGAGTCCGGGGATCGACGAGAGGCCTATAAAGGCCGCGAGTTCAGCAGTCGGGAGGTGCGGCGCTGAAGCGTGAGTCCGGGGATCGGCAGAGGCCTAGAAAGGCCGCGAGTTCAGCAGTCTGGAGGTGCGTGGAGAAGCGTGAGTCCGGGGATCGGCAGAGGCCTGTAAATGCTGCGAGTTCAGCGGTCGAGAGGTGGGTCGCTGAGGCGTGAGTCCGGGGATCGGCGAGAGGCCTATAAATGCCGTGAGTTCAGCAGTCGGGAGGTGGGTGGAGAGGCGTGAGTCCGGGGATCTGCGAGAGGCCTATAAAGGCCGCGAGTTCAACAGTCGTGAAGTGCGTCGCTGAGGCGTGAGTCTGTGGATCGGCAGAGGCCTATAAAGGCCGCGAGTTCAGCAGTCGGGTGGTGCGTTTCTGAGGCATGAGTCCGGGGTCGGCGAGAGGCCTATAAAGGCCGCGAGTTCAGCAGTCGGGAGGTGGGTCGCTGAGGCGTGAGTCCGGGGATCGGTAGAGGCCGAAAAAGGCCGCGAGTTCAGCAGTCGGGAGGTGCGGCGCTGAAGCGTGAGTCCGGGGATCGGCAGAGGCCTGTAAAGGCTGCGAGTTCAGCAGTCGGGAGGTGCATGGAGGGGCGGGAGTCCGGGGATCGGCGAGAGGCCTATAATGGCCGCGAGTTCAGCAGTTGGGAGGTGCGTGGAGAAGCGTGAGTCTGGGGATCAGCAGAGGCCTGTCAAGGCCGCGAGTTCAGCTGTCGAGAGGTGGGTCGCTGAGGCGTGAGTCCGCGGTCGGCGAGAGGCCTATAAAGGCCGTGAGTTCAGCAGTCGGGAGGTGCATGGGGGACGTAAGTCCGGGGATCGGCGAGAGGCCTATAAAGGCCGCAAATTCAGCAGTCGGGAGGTGCGTGGAGAAGCGTGAGTCCGGGGATCGGCAGAGGCCTGCAAAGCTGCGAGTTCAGCGGTCGAGAGGTGGGTCGCTGAGGCGTGAGTCCGGGTATCGGCAGAGGCCTATAAAGGCCGTGAGTTCAGCAGTCGGGAGGTGGGTCGCTGAGGCGTGAGTCCGGGGATCGGCGAGAGGCCTATAAAGGCCGCGAGTTCAGCAGTCGGGAGGTGCGGCGCTGAAGCGTGTGTCCGGAGATCGGCAGAGGCCTGTAAAGGCCGCGAGTTCAGCAGTCGGGAGGTGCGTGGAGAGGCGTGAGTCCGGGGATCAGCGAGAGGCCTATAAAGGCCACAAATTCAGCAGTCGGGACGTGCGTGGAGAAGCGTGAGTCCGGGGATCGGCAGAGGCCTGTAAAGGCTGCGAGTTCAGCAGTCGAGAGGTGGGTCGCTGAGGCGTGAGTCCGGGGATCGGCGAGAGGCCTATAAAGGCCGCGAGTTCAACAGTCGCGAGGTGCGGCGCTGAGGCGTGAGTCCGGGGATCGGTAGAGGCCTGTAAAGGCTGCGAGTTCAGCAGTCGGGAGGTGCGTGGAGAAGCGTGAGTCCGGGGATCGGCAGAGGCCTGTAAAGGCCGAGAGATCAGCTGTCGGGAGGTGGGTCGCTGAGGCGTGAGTCCGGGGTCGGCGAGAGGCCTATAAAGGCCGTGAGTTCAGCAGTCGGGAGGTGCGTGGAGAAGCGTGAGTCCGGGGATCGGCGAGAGGCCTGTAAAGGCTGCGAGTTCAGCAGTCGGGAGGTGGGTCGCTGAGGCGTGAGTCCGGGGATCGGCGAGAAGCCTATAAATGCCGTGAGTTCAGCAGTCGGGAGGTGGGTGGAGAGGCGTGAGTCCGGGGATCGGCAGAGGCCTGTAAAGGCCGCGAGTTCAGCAGTCGGGAGGTGCGTGGAGAGGCGTGAGTCCGGGGATCATCGAGAGGCCTATAAAGGCCACAAATTCAGCAGTCGGGAGGTGCGTGGAGAAGCGTGAGTCCGGGGATCGGCAGAGGCCTGTAAAGGCTGCGAGTTCAGCAGTCGAGAGGTGGGTCGCTGAGGCGTGAGTCCGGGGATCGGTAGAGGCCTATAAAGGCCGCGAGTTCAGCAATCGGGTGCTGCGTTTCTGAGGCATGAGTCCGGGGTCGGCGAGAGGCCTATAAAGGCCACGAGTTCAGCAGTCGGGAGGTGCGTGGAGAAGCGTGAGTCCGGGGATCGGCAGAGGCCTATAAAGGCCGCGAGTTCAGCAATCGGGTGCTGCGTTTCTGAGGCATGAGTCCGGGGTCGGCGAGAGGCCTATAAAGGCCGCGAGTTCAGCAGTCGGGAGGTGGGTCGCTGAGGCGTGAGTCCGGGGATCGGTAGAGACCTATAAAGGCCGCGAGTTCAGCAGTCGGGAGGTGCGGCGCTGAAGCGTGAGTCCGGGGATCGGTAGAGCCCTGTAAAGTCTGCGACTTCAGCAGTTGGGAGGTGCGTGGAGAAGCGTGAGTCTGGGGATCGGCAGAGGCCTGTCAAGGCCGCGAGTTCAGCTGTCGAGAGGTGGGTCGCTGAGGCGTGAGTCCGGGAATCGGTAGAGCCCTGTAAAGTCTGCGACTTCAGCAGTTGGGAGGTGCGTGGAGAAGCGTGAGTCTGGGGATCGGCAGAGGCCTGTGAAGGCCGCGAGTTCAGCAGTCGGGAGGTGCGTCGCTGAGGCGTGAGTCCGCGGTCGGCGAGAGGCCTATAAAGGCCGTGAGTTCAGCAGTCGGGAGGTGCGTGGAGAGGCGTGAGTCCGGGGATCGGCGAGAGGCCTATAAAGGCCGCAAATTCAGCAGTCGGGAGCTGCGTGGAGAAGCGTGAGTCCGGTGATCGGCAGAGGCCTGTAAAGGCCGCGAGTTCAGCAGTCGGGTGGTGCGTTGCTGAGGCGTGAGTCCGGGGTCGGCGAGAGGCCTATAAAGGCCGCGAGTTCAGCAGTCGTGGGGTGGGTCGCTGAGGCATGAGTCCGGGTATCGGCAGAGGCCTATAAAGGCCGTGAGTTCAGCAGTCGGGAGGTGGGTCGCTGAGGCGTGAGTCCGGGGATCGGCGAGAGGCCTATAAAGGCCGCGAGTTCAGCAGTCGGGAGGTGCGGCGCTGAAGCGTGTGTCCGGAGATCGGCAGAGGCCTGTAAAGGCCGCGAGTTCAGCAGTCGGGAGGTGCGTGGAGAGGCGTGAGTCCGGGGATCGGCGAGAGGCCTATAAATGCTGCAAATTCAGCAGTCGGGAGGTGCGTGGAGAAGCGTGAGTCCGGGGATCGGCAGAGGCCTAAAAGGCTGCGAGTTCAGCAGTCGGGAGGTGCGTTGCTGAGGCGTGAGTCCAGGGTTGGTGAGAGGACTATAAAGGCCGCGAATTCAGCAGTCGGGAGGTGCGTGGAGAAGCGTGAGTCCGGGGATCGGCAGAGGCCTGTAAAGGCCGAGAGTTCAGCTGTCGGGAGGTGGGTCGCTGAGGCGTGAGTCCGGGGTCGGCGAGAGGCCTATAAAGGCCGTGAGTTCAGCAGTCGGGAGGTGCGTGGAGAAGCGTGAGTCCGGGGATCGGCGAGAGGCCTGTCAAGGCCGCGAGTTCAGCTGTCGAGAGGTGGGTCGCTGAGGCGTGAGTCCGCGGTCGGCGAGAGGCCTATAAAGGCCGTGAGTTCAGCAGTCGGGAGGTGCATGGAGGGGCGTGAGTCCGGGGATCGGCGAGAGGCCTATAAAGGCCGCAAATTCAGCAGTCGGGAGGTGCGTGGAGAAGCGTGAGTCCGGGGATCGGCAGAGGCCTGTAAAGGCTGCGAGTTCAGCAGTCGGGAGGTGCGTTACTGAGGCGTGAGTCCAGGGTTGGTGAGAGGACTATAAAGGCCGCGAATTCAGCAGTCGGGAGGTGGGATCGCTGAGGCGTGAGTCCGGATATCGGCAGAGGCCTATAAAGGCCACAAATTCAGCAGTTGGGAGGTGCGTGTCGAAGCGTGAGTCCGGGGATCGGCGAGAGGCCTGTAAAGACTGCGAGTTCAGCAGTCGGGAGCTGCGTGGAGAAGCGTGAGTCTGGGGATCGGTAGAGGCCTATAAAGGCCGCGAATTCAGCAGTCGGGAGGTGGGTCGCTGAGGCATGAGTCCGGGGATCGGTAGAGGCCTATAAAGGCCGCGGATTCAGCAGTCGGGAGGTGCGGCGCTGAAGCGTGAGTCCGGGGATCGGTAGAGCCCTGTAAAGGCTGCGACTTCAGCAGTTGGGAGGTGCGTGGAGAAGCGTGAGTCTGGGGATCGGCGAGAGATCTATAAAGGCCGCGAGTTCAGCAGTCGGGAGGTGGGTCGCTGAGGCGTGAGTCCGGGTATCGGCAGAGGCCTATAAAGGCCGAGAGTTCAGCAGTCGGGAGGTGGGTCGCTGAGGCGTGAGTCCGGGGATCGGCGAGAGGCCTATAAAGGCCGCGAGTTCAGCAGTCGGGAGGTGCGGCGCTGAAGCGTGTGTCCGGAGATCGGCAGAGGCCTGTAAAGGCCGCGAGTTCAGCAGTCGGGAGGTGCGTGGAGAGGCGTGAGTCCGGGGATCGGTGAGAGGCCTATAAAGGCCACAAATTCAGCAGTTGGGAGGTGCGTGGAGAAGCGTGAGTCCAAGGATCGGCAGAGGCCTGTAAAGGCCGCGAGTTCAGCAGTCGGGAGGTGGGTCGCTGAGGCGTGAGTCCGGGGTCGGCGAGAGGCCTATAAAGGCCATGAGTTCAGCAGTCGGGAGGTGCGTGGAGAGGCGTGAGTCCGGGGATCGGCGAGAGGCCTATAAAGGCCGCAAATTCAGCAGTTGGGAGGTGCGTGGAGAAGCGTGAGTACGGGGATCGGCAGAGGCCTGTAAAGGCTGCGAGTTCAGCGGTCGAGAGGTGGGTCGCTGAGGCGTGAGTCCGGGGATCGGCGAGAGGCCTATAAATGCCGTGAGTTCAGCAGTCGGGTATTGCGTTTCTGAGGCATGAGTCCGGGGTCGGTGAGAGGCCTATAAAGGCCGCGAGTTCAGCAGTCGGGAGGTGGGTCGCTGAGGCGTGAGTCCGGGGATCGGTAGAGGCCTATAAAGGCCGCGAGTTCAGCAGTCGGGAGGTGCGGCGCTGAAGCGTGAGTCCGGGGATCGGTAGAGCCCTGTAAAGGCTGCGACTTCAGCAGTTGGGAGGTGCGTGGAGAAGCGTGAGTCTGGGGATCGGCAGAGGCCTGTAAAAAGGCCGTGAGTTCAGCAGTCGGGAGGTGCATGGAGGGGCGTGAGTCCGGGGATCGGCGAGAGGCCTATAAAGGCCGTGAGTTCAGCAGTCGGGAGGTGGGTCGCTGAGGCGTGAGTCCGGGGATCGGCGAGTGGCCTTTTAAGGCCACGAGTTCAGCAGTCGGGAGGTGCGGCGCTGAAGCGTGAGTCCGGAGATCGGCAGAAGCCTGTAAAGGCCGCGAGTTCAGCAGTCGGGAGGTGCGTGGAGAGGCGTGAGTCCGGGGATCGGCGAGAGGCCTATAAAGGCCACAAATTCAGCAGTCGGGAGGTGCGTGGAGAAGCGTGAGTCCGGGGATCGGCAGAGGCCTGTAAAGTCTGCGAGTTCAGCTGTCGAGAGGTGGGTCGCTGAGGCGTGAGTCCGGGGATCGGCGAGAGGTCTATTAAGGCCGTGAGTTCAGCAGTCGGGAGGTGCGTGCAGAGGCGTGAGTCCGGGGATCGGCGAGAGGCCTATAAAGGCCGCGAGTTCAGCAGTCACGAGGTGCGGCGCTGAGGCGTGAGTCCGGGGATCGGCAGAGGCCTATAAAGGCCGCGAGTTCAGCAGTCGGGAGGTGCGTTGCTGAGGCGTGAGTCCAGGGTTGGTGAGAGGACTATAAAGGCCGCGAGTTCAGCAGTCGGGAGGTGGGTCACTGAAGCGTGAGTCCGGGTATCGGCAGAGGCCTATAAAGGCCGCGAGTTCAGCAGTCGGGAGGTGCGGCGCTGAAGCGTGTGTCCGGGGATCGGCAGAGGCCTAGAAAGGCTGCGAGTTCAGCAGTCTGGAGGTGTGTGGAGAAGCGTGAGTCCGGGGATCGGTAGAGGCCTGTAAAGGCTGCGAGTTCAGCAGTCGGGAGGTGCGTGGAGAAGCGTGAGTCTGGGGATCGGCAGAGGCCTGTAAAGGCCACGAGTTCAGCAGTCGGGAGGTGGGTCGCTGAGGCGTGAGTCCGGGGTCGGCGAGAGGCCTATAAAGGCCGTGAGTTCAGCAGTCGGGAGGTGCGTGGAGAGGCGTGAGTCCGGGGATCGGCGAGAGGCCTATAAAGGCCTCAAATTCAGCAGTCGGGAGGTGCGTGGAGAAGCGTGAGTCCGGGGATCGGCAGAGGCCTGTAAAGGCTGCGAGTTCAGCGGTCGAGAGGTGGGTCGCTGAGGCGTGAGTCCGGGGATCGGCGAGAGGCCTATAAATGCCGTGAGTTCAGCAGTCGGGAGGTGGGGGGAGAGGCGTGAGTCCGGGGATCTGCGAGAGGCCTATAAAGGCCGCGAGTTCAACAGTCGTGAAGTGCGTCGCTGAGGCGTGAGTCTGGGGATCGGCAGAGGCCTATAAAGGCCGTGAGTTCAGCAGTCGGGTGGTGCGTTTCTGAGGCATGAGTCCGGGGTCGGCGAGAGGCCTATAAAGGCCGCGAGTTCAGCAGTCGGGAGGTGCGTGGAGAAGCGTGAGTCCAGGGATCGGCGAGAGGCCTATAAAGGCTGCGAGTTCAGCAGTCGGGAGGTGCGTGGAGAAGCGTGAGTCTGGGGATCGGCAGAGGCCTGTAAAGGCCGCGAGTTCAGCAGTCGGGAGGTGGGTCGCTGAGGCGTGAGTCCGGGGTCGGCGAGAGGCCTATAAAGGCCATGAGTTCAGCAGTCGGGAGGTGCGTGGAGAGGCGTGAGTCCGGGGATCGGCGAGAGGCCTATAAAGGCCGCAAATTCAGCAGTTGGGAGGTGCGTGGAGAAGCGTGAGTCCGGGGATCGGCAGAGGCCTGTAAAGGCTGCGAGTTCAGCGATCGAGAGGTGGGTCGCTGAGGCGTGAGTCCGGGGATCGGCGAGAGGCCTATAAATGCCGTGAGTTCAGCAGTCGGGAGGTGGGTGGAGAGGCATGAGCCCGGGGATCGGTAGAGGCCTATAAAGGCCGCGAGTTCAGCAGTCGTGAAGTGCGTTTCTGAGGCATGAGTCCGGGGTCGGCGAGAGGCCTATAAAGGCCGCGAGTTCAGCAGTCGGGAGGTGGGTCGCTGAGGCGTGAGTCCGGGGATTGGTAGAGGCCTATAAAGGCCGCGAGTTCAGCAGTCGGGAGGTGCGGCGCTGAAGTGTGAGTCCGGGGATCGGTAGAGGCCTGTAAAGGCTGCGAGTTCAGCAGTTGGGAGGTGCGTGGAGAAGCGTGAGTCTGGGGATCGGCAGAGGCCTTTCAAGGCCGCGAGTTCAGCTATCGAGAGGTGGGTCGCTGAGGCGTCAGTCCGCGGTCGGCGAGAGGCCTATAAAGGCCGCGAGTTCAGCAGTCGGGAGATGGGTCGCTGAGGCGTGAGTCCGGGGATCGGCGAGAGGCCTATAAAGGCTGCGAGTTCAGCAGTCGGGAGGAGCGTTACTGAGGCGTGAGTCCAGGGTTGGTGAGAGGACTATAAAGGCCGCGAATTCAGCAGTCGGGAGGTGGGTCGCTGAGGCGTGAGTCCGGGTATCGGCAGAGGCCTATAAAGGCCGTGAGTTCAGCAGTCGGGAGGTGGGTCGCTGAGGCGTGAGTCCGGGGATCGGCGAGTGGCCTATAAAGGCCGCGAGTTCAGCAGTCGGGAGGTGCGGCTCTGAAGCGTGAGTCCGGAGATCGGCAGAGGCCTGTAAAGGCCGCGAGTTCAGCAGTCGGGAGGTGCGTGGAGAGGCGTGAGTCCGGGGATCGGCGAGAGGCTTATAAAGGCCACAAATTCAGCAGTCGGGAGGTGCGTGGAGAAGCGTGAGTCCGGGGATCGGCAGAGGCCTGTAAAGGCTGCGAGTTCAGCAGTCGAGAGGTGGGTCGCTGAGGCGTGAGTCCGGGGATCGGCGAGAGGCCTATTAAGGCCGTGAGTTCAGCAGTCGGGAGGTGCGTGGAGAGGCGTGAGTCCGGGGATCGGCGAGAGGCCTATAAAGGCCGCGAGTTCAGCAGCCGCGAGGTGCGGCGCTGAGGCGTGAGTCCGGGGTTAGTGAGAGGACTATAAAGGCCGCGAATTCAGCAGTCGGGAGGTGGGTCGCTGAGGCGTGAGTCCGGGGATTGGCAGAGGCCTATAAAGGCCGCGAGTTCAGCAGTCGGGAGGTGGGTCGCTGAGGCGTGAGTCCGGGTATCGGCAGAGGCCTATAAAGGCCGCGAGTTCAGCAGTCGGGTGGTGGGTCGCTGAGGCGTGAGTCCGGGGATCGACGAGAGGCCTATAAAGGCCGCGAGTTCAGCAGTCGGGAGGTGCGGCGCTGAAGCGTGAGTCCGGGGATCGGCAGAGGCCTAGAAAGGCCGCGAGTTCAGCAGTCTGGAGGTGCGTGGAGAAGCGTGAGTCCAGGGATCGGCAGAGGCCTGTAAAGGCTGCGAGTTCAGCAGTCGGGAGGTGCGTGGAGAAGCGTGAGTCTGGGGATCGGCAGAGGCCTGTAAAGGCCACGAGTTCAGCAGTCGGGAGGTGGGTCGCTGAGGCGTGAGTCCGGGGTCGGCGAGAGGCCTATAAAGGCCGTGAGTTCAGCAGTCGGGAGGTGCGTGGAGAGGCGAGAGGCCTATAAAGGCCTCAAATTCAGCAGTCGGGAGGTGCGTGGAGAAGCGTGAGTCCGGGGATCGGCAGAGGCCTGTAAAGGCTGCGAGTTCAGCGGTCGAGAGGTGGGTCGCTGAGGCGTGAGTCCGGGGATCGGCGAGAGGCCTATAAAGGCCGCGAGTTCAACAGTCGTGAAGTGCGTCGCTGAGGCGTGAGTCTGGGGATCGGCAGAGGCCTGTAAAGGCCGTGAGTTCAGCAGTCGGGAGGTGCATGGAGGGGCAGGAGTCCGGGGATCGGCGAGAGGCCTATAAAGGCCATAAACTCAGCAGTCGGGAGGTGCGTGGAGAAGCGTGAGTCCAGGGATCGGCAGAGGCCTGTAAAGGCTGCGAATTCAGCAGTCGGGAGGTGCGTGGAGAAGCGTGAGTCTGGGGATCGGCAGAGGCCTGTAAAGGCCGCGAGTTCAGCAGTCGGGTGGTGGGTCGCTGAGGCGTGAGTCCGGGGTCGGCGAGAGGCCTATAAATGCCGTGAGTTCAGCAGTCGGGACGTGCGTGGCGAGGCGTGAGTCCGGGGATCGGCGAGAGGCTTATAAAGGCCGCAAATTCAGCAGTCGGGAGGTGCGTGGTGAAGCGTGAGTCCGGGGATCGGCAGAGGCCTGTAAAGGCTGCGAGTTCAGCGGTCGAGAGGTGGGTCGCTGAGGCGTGAGTCCGGGGATCGGCGAGAGGTCTATAAATGCCGTGAGTTCAGCAGTCGGGAGGTGGGTGGAGAGGCGTGAGTCCGGGGATCTGCGAGAGGCCTATAAAGGCCGCGAGTTCAGCAGTCGCGAAGTGCATCGCTGAGGCGTGAGTCTGGGGATCGGCAGAGGCCTATAAAGGCCGCGAGTTCAGCAGTCGCGAGGTGCGGCGCTGAGGCGTGAGTCCGGGGATCGGCAGAGGCCTATAAAGGCCGCGAGTTCAGCAGTCGGGAGGTGGGTCGCTGAGGCGTGAGTCCGGGGATCGGCAGAGGCCTGTAAAGGCTGCGAGTTCAGCAGTCGGGAGGTGCGTTGCTGAGGCGTGAGTCCAGGGTTAGTGAGAGGACTATAAAGGCCGCGAATTCAGCAGTCGGGAGGTGGGTCGCTGAGGCGTGAGTCCGGGTATCGGCAGAGGCCTATAAAGGCCGCGAGTTCAGCAGTCGGGTGGTGGGTCGCTGAGGCGTGAGTCCGGGGATCGGCAGAGGCCTAGAAAGGCCGCGAGTTCAGCAGTCTGGAGGTGCGTGGAGAAGCGTGAGTCCAGGGATCGGCAGAGGCCTGTAAAGGCTGCGAGTTCAGCAGTCGGGAGGTGCGTGGAGAAGCGTGAGTCTGGGGATCGGCAGAGGCCTGTAAAGGCCACGAGTTCAGCAGTCGGGAGGTGGGTCGCTGAGGCGTGAGTCCGGGGTCGGCGAGAGGCCTATAAAGGCCGTGAGTTCAGCAGTCGGGAGGTGCGTGGAGAGGCGTGAGTCCGGGGATCGGCGAGAGGCCTATAAAGGCCTCAAATTCAGCAGTCGGGAGGTGCGAGGAGAAGCGTGAGTCCGGGGTTTGGCAGAGGCCTGTAAAGGCTGCGAGTTCAGCGGTCGAGAGGTGGGTCGCTGAGGCGTGAGTCCGGGGATCGGCGAGAGGCCTATAAATGCCGTGAGTTCAGCAGTCGGGAGGTGGGTGGAGAGGCGTGAGTCCGGGGATCTGCGAGAGGCCTATAAAGGCCGCGAGTTCAACAGTCGTGAAGTGCGTCGCTGAGGCGTGAGTCTGGGGATCGGCAGAGGCTTATAAAGGCCGCGAGTTCAGCAGTCGGGTGGTGCGTTCCTGAGGCATGAGTCCGGGGTCGGCGAGAGGCCTATAAGGGCCGCGAGTTCAGCAGTCGGGAGGTGGGTCGCTGAGGCGTGAGTCCGGGGATCGGTAGAGGCCTATAAAGGCTGCGACTTCAGCAGTCGGGAGGTGCGTGGAGAAGCGTGAGTCTGGGGATCGGCAGAGGCCTGTCAAGGCCGCGAGTTCAGCTGTCGAGAGGTGGGTCGCTGAGGCGTGAGTCCGCGGTCGGCGAGAGGCCTATAAAGGCCGCGTGTTCAGCAGTCGCGAGGTGCGGCGCTGAGGCGTGTGTCCGGAGATCGGCAGAGGCCTGTAAAGGCCGCGAGTTCAGCAGTCGGGAGGTGCGTGGAGAGGCGTGAGTCCGGGGATCAGCGAGAGGCCTATAAAGGCCACAAATTCAGCAGTCGGGAGGTGCGTGGAGAAGCGTGAGTCCGGGGATCGGCAGAGGCCTATAAAGGCCGCGAGTTCAGCAGTCGGGAGGTGGGTCGCTGAGGCGTGAGTCCGGGTATCGGCAGAGGCCTATAAAGGCCGCGAGTTCAGCAGTCGGGTGGTGGGTCGCTGAGGCGTGAGTCCGGGGATCGACGAGAGGCCTATAAAGGCCGCGAGTTCAGCAGTCGGGAGGTGCGGCGCTGAAGCGTGAGTCCGGGGATCGGCAGAGGCCTAGAAAGGCCGCGAGTTCAGCAGTCTGGAGGTGCGTGGAGAAGCGTGAGTCCAGGGATCGGCAGAGGCCTGTAAAGGCTGCGAGTTCAGCAGTCGGGAGGTGCGTGGAGAAGCGTGAGTCTGGGGATCGGCAGAGGCCTGTAAAGGCCACGAGTTCAGCAGTCGGGAGGTGGGTCGCTGAGGCGTGAGTCCGGGGTCGGCGAGAGGCCTATAAAGGCCGTGAGTTCAGCAGTCGGGAGGTGCGTGGAGAGGCGAGAGGCCTATAAAGGCCTCAAATTCAGCAGTCGGGAGGTGCGTGGAGAAGCGTGAGTACGGGGATCGGCAGAGGCCTGTAAAGGCTGCGAGTTCAGCGGTCGAGAGGTGGGTCGCTGAGGCGTGAGTCCGGGGATCGGCGAGAGGCCTATAAAGGCCGCGAGTTCAACAGTCGTGAAGTGCGTCGCTGAGGCGTGAGTCTGGGGATCGGCAGAGGCCTATAAAGGCCGCGAGTTCAGCAGTCGTGTGGTGCGTTTCTGAGGCATGAGTCCGGGGTCGGCGAGAGGCCTATAAAGGCCGCAAGTTCAGCAGTCGGGAGGTGCGGCGCTGAAGCTTGAGTCTGGGGATCGGCAGAGGCCTGTAAAGGCCGTGAGTTCAGCAGTCGGGAGGTGCATGGAGGGGCAGGAGTCCGGGGATCGGCGAGAGGCCTATAAAGGCCATAAATTCAGCAGTCGGGAGGTGCGTGGAGAAGCGTGAGTCCAGGGATCGGCAGAGGCCTGTAAAGGCTGCGAATTCAGCAGTCGGGAGGTGCGTGGAGAAGCGTGAGTCTGGGGATCGGCAGAGGCCTGTAAAGGCCGCAAGTTCAGCAGTCGGGTGGTGGGTCGCTGAGGCGTGAGTCCGGGGTCGGCGAGAGGCCTATAAATGCCGTGAGTTCAGCAGTCGGGACGTGCGTGGCGAGGCGTGAGTCCGGGGATCGGCGAGAGGCTTATAAAGGCCGCAAATTCAGCAGTCGGGAGGTGCGTGGAGAAGCGTGAGTCCGGGGATCGGCAGAGGCCTGTAAAGGCTGCGAGTTCAGCGGTCGAGAGGTGGGTCGCTGAGGCGTGAGTCCGGGGATCGGCGAGAGGTCTATAAATGCCGTGAGTTCAGCAGTCGGGAGGTGGGTGGAGAGGCGTGAGTCCGGGGATCTGCGAGAGGCCTATAAAGGCCGCGAGTTCAGCAGTCGCGAAGTGCATCGCTGAGGAGTGAGTCTGGGGATCGGCAGAGGCCTATAAAGGCCGCGAGTTCAGCAGTCGCGAGGTGCGGCGCTGAGGCGTGAGTCCGGGGATCGGCAGAGGCCTATAAAGGCCGCGAGTTCAGCAGTCGGGAGGTGGGTCGCTGAGGCGTGAGTCCGGGGATCGGCAGAGGCCTGTAAAGGCTGCGAGTTCAGCAGTCGGGAGGTGCGTTGCTGAGGCGTGAGTCCAGGGTTAGTGAGAGGACTATAAAGGCCGCGAATTCAGCAGTCGGGAGGTGGGTCGCTGAGGCGTGAGTCCGGGTATCGGCAGAGGCCTATAAAGGCCGCGAGTTCAGCAGTCGGGTGGTGGGTCGCTGAGGCGTGAGTCCGGGGATCGGCAGAGGCCTAGAAAGGCCGCGAGTTCAGCAGTCTGGAGGTGCGTGGAGAAGCGTGAGTCCAGGGATCGGCAGAGGCCTGTAAAGGCTGCGAGTTCAGCAGTCGGGAGGTGCGTGGAGAAGCGTGAGTCTGGGGATCGGCAGAGGCCTGTAAAGGCCACGAGTTCAGCAGTCGGGAGGTGGGTCGCTGAGGCGTGAGTCCGGGGTCGGCGAGAGGCCTATAAAGGCCGTGAGTTCAGCAGTCGGGAGGTGCGTGGAGAGGCGTGAGTCCGGGGATCGGCGAGAGGCCTATAAAGGCCTCAAATTCAGCAGTCGGGAGGTGCGAGGAGAAGCGTTAGTCCGGGGTTTGGCAGAGGCCTGTAAAGGCTGCGAGTTCAGCGGTCGAGAGGTGGGTCGCTGAGGCGTGAGTCCGGGGATCGGCGAGAGGCCTATAAATGCCGTGAGTTCAGCAGTCGGGAGGTGGGTGGAGAGGCGTGAGTCCGGGGATCTGCGAGAGGCCTATAAAGGCCGCGAGTTCAACAGTCGTGAAGTGCGTCGCTGAGGCGTGAGTCTGGGGATCGGCAGAGGCTTATAAAGACCGCGAGTTCAGCAGTCGGGTGGTGCGTTTCTGAGGCATGAGTCCGGGGTCGGCGAGAGGCCTATAAAGGCCGCGAGTTCAGCAGTCGGGAGGTGGGTCGCTGAGGCGTGAGTCCGGGGATCGGTAGAGGCCTATAAAGGCTGCGACTTCAGCAGTCGGGAGGTGCGTGGAGAAGCGTGAGTCTGGGGATCGGCAGAGGCCTGTCAAGGCCGCGAGTTCAGCTGTCGAGAGGTGGGTCGCTGAGGCGTGAGTCCGCGGTCGGCGAGAGGCCTATAAAGGCCGCGTGTTCAGCAGTCGCGAGGTGCGGCGCTGAGGCGTGTGTCCGGAGATCGGCAGAGGCCTGTAAAGGCCGCGAGTTCAGCAGTCGGGAGGTGCGTGGAGAGGCGTGAGTCCGGGGATCAGCGAGAGGCCTATAAAGGCCACAAATTCAGCAGTCGGGAGGTGCGTGGAGAAGCGTGAGTCCGGGGATCGGCAGAGGCCTGTAAAGGCTGCGAGTTCAGCAGTCGAGAGATGGGTCGCTGAGGCGTGAGTCCGGGGATCGGCGAGAGCCCTATTAAGGCCGTGAGTTCAGCAGTCGGGAGGTGCGTGGAGAGGCGTGAGTCCGGGGATCGGCGAGAGGCCTATAAAGGCCGCGAGTTCAACAGTCGCGAGTTGCGGCGCTGAGGCGTGAGTCCGGGGATTGGTAGAGGCCTGTAAAGGCTGCGAGTTTAACAGTCGGGAGGTGCGTGGAGAAGCGTGAGTCCGGGGATCAGCAGTGGCCTGTAAAGGCCGAGAGTTCAGCTGTCGGGAGGTGGGTCGCTGAGGCGTGAGTCCGGGGTCCGCGAGAGGCCTATAAATTCCGCAAATTCAGCAGTCGGTAGGTGCGTGGAGAAGCGTGAGTCCGGGGATCGGCAGAGGCCTAAAAGGCTGCGAGTTCAGCAGTCGGGAGGTGCGTTGCTGAGGCGTGAGTCCAGGGTTGGTGAGAGGACTATAAAGGCCGAGAGTTCAGCTGTCGGGAGGTGGGTCGCTGAGGCGTGAGTCCGGGGTCGGCGAGAGGCATATAAAGGCCGCAAATTCAGCAGTTGGGAGGTGCGTCGCTGAGGCGTGAGTCCAGGGTTGGTGAGAGGACTATAAAGGCCGCGAATTCAGCATGCGGGAGGTGGGTCGCTGAGGCGTGAGTCCGGAGATCGGCAGAGGCCTATAAAGGCCGCGAGTTCAGCATGCGGGAGATGGGTCGCTGAGGCGTGAGTCCGGAGATCGGCAGAGGCCTATAAAGGCTGCGAGTTCAGCAGTCGAGAGGTGGGTCACTGAGTCGTGAGTCTGGGGATGGACGAGAGGCCTATAAAGGCCGTGAGTTCAGCAGTCGGGTGGTGCGTTGCTGAGGCGTGAGTCCGGGGATCGGCAGAGGCCTATAAAGGCCGCGAGTTCAGCAGTCGGGAGGTGCGGCGCTGAAGCGTGAGTCCGGGGATCGGTAGAGGCCTGTAAAGGCTGCGAGTTCAGCAGTCGGGAGGTGCGTGGAGAAGCGTGAGTCTGGGGATCGGCAGAGGCCTGTAAAGGCCGCGAGTTCAGCAGTCGGGTGGTGGGTCGCTGAGGCGTGAGTCCGGGGTCGGCGAGAGGCCTATAAATGCCGTGAGTTCAGCAGTCGGAAGGTGCGTGGCGAGGCGTGAGTCCGGGGATCGGCGAGAGGCTTATAAAGGCCGCAAATTCAGCAGTCGGGAGGTGCGTGGAGAAGCGTGAGTCCGGGGATCGGCAGAGGCCTGTAAAGGCTGCGAGTTCAGCGGTCGAGAGGTGGGTCGCTGAGGCGTGAGTCCGGGGATCGGCGAGAGGTCTATAAATGCCGTGAGTTCAGCAGTCGGGAGGTGGGTGGAGAGGCGTGAGTCCGGGGATCTGCGAGAGGCCTATAAAGGCCGCGAGTTCAGCAGTCGGGAGGTGCGTTGCTGAGGCGTGAGTCCAGGGTTAGTGAGAGGACTATAAAGGCCGCGAATTCAGCAGTCGGGAGGTGGGTCGCTGAGGCATGAGTCCGGGTATCGGCAGAGGCCTATAAAGGCCGCGAGTTCAGCAGTCGGGTGGTGGGTCGCTGAGGCGTGAGTCCGGGGATCGGCAGAGGCCTAGAAAGGCCGCGAGTTCAGCAGTCGGGAGGTGCGTGGAGAAGCGTGAGTCCAGGGATCGGCAGAGGCCTGTAAAGGCTGCGAGTTCAGCAGTCGGGAGGTGCGTGGAGAAGCGTGAGTCTGGGGATCGGCAGAGGCCTGTAAAGGCCACGAGTTCAGCAGTCGGGAGGTGGGTCGCTGAGGCGTGAGTCCGGGGTCGGCGAGAGGCCTATAAAGGCCGTGAGTTCAGCAGTCGGGAGGTGCGTGGAGAGGCGTGAGTCCGGGGATCGGCGAGAGGCCTATAAAGGCCTCAAATTCAGCAGTCGGGAGGTGCGTGGAGAAGCGTGAGTCCGGGGTTTGGCAGAGGCCTGTAAAGACTGCGAGTTCAGCGGTCGAGAGGTGGGTCGCTGAGGCGTGAGTCCGGGGATCGGCGAGAGGCCTATAAATGCCGTGAGTTCAGCAGTCGGGAGGTGGGTGGAGAGGCGTGAGTCCGGGGATCTGCGAGAGGCCTATAAAGGCCGCGAGTTCAGCAGTCGGGAGGTGGGTCGCTGAAGCGTGAGTCCGGGGATCGGTAGAGGCCTGTAAAGGCTGCGAGTTCAGCAGTCGGGAGGTGCGTGGAGAAGCGTGAGTCTGGGGATCGGCAGAGGCCTGTAAAGGCCGCGAGTTCAGCAGTCGGGAGGTGGGTCGCTGAGGCGTGAGTCCGGGGATTGGTAGAGGCCTATAAAGGCCGCGAGTTCAGCAGTCGGGAGGTGCGGCGCTGAAGTGTGAGTCCGGGGATCGGTAGAGGCCTGTAAAGGCTGCGAGTTCAGCAGTTGGGAGGTGCGTGGAGAAGCGTGAGTCTGGGGATCGGCAGAGGCCTTTCAAGGCCGCGAGTTCAGCTATTGAGAGGTGGGTCGCTGAGGCGTCAGTCCGCGGTCGGCAAGAGGCCTATAAAGGCCGCGAGTTCAGCAGTCGGGAGATGGGTCGCTGAGGCGTGAGTCCGGGGATCGGCGAGAGGCCTATAAAGGCTGCGAGTTCAGCAGTCGGGAGGAGCGTTACTGAGGCGTGAGTCCAGGGTTGGTGAGAGGACTATAAAGGCCGCGAATTCAGCAGTCGGGAGGTGGGTCGCTGAGGCGTGAGTCCGGGTATCGGCAGAGGCCTATAAAGGCCGTGAGTTCAGCAGTCGGGAGGTGGGTCGCTGAGGCGTGAGTCCGGGGATCGGCGAGTGGCCTATAAAGGCCGCGAGTTCAGCAGTCGGGAGGTGCGGCGCTGAAGCGTGAGTCCGGAGATCGGCAGAGGCCTGTAAAGGCCGCGAGTTCAGCAGTCGGGAGGTGCGTGGAGAGGCGTGAGTCCGGGGATCGGCGAGAGGCTTATAAAGGCCACAAATTCAGCAGTCGGGTGGTGCGTGGAGAAGCGTGAGTCCGGGGATCGGCAGAGGCCTGTAAAGGCTGCGAGTTCAGCAGTCGAGAGGTGGGTCGCTGAGGCGTGAGTCCGGGGATCGGCGAGAGGCCTATTAAGGCCGTGAGTTCAGCAGTCGGGAGGTGCGTGGAGAGGCGTGAGTCCGGGGATCGGCAGAGGCCTGTAAAGGCCGCGAGTTCAGCAGTCGGGAGGTGCGTGGAGAGGCGTGAGTCCGGGGATCGGCGAGAGGCTTATAAAGGCCACAAATTCAGCAGTCGGGAGGTGCGTGGAGAAGCGTGAGTCCGGGGATCGGCAGAGGCCTGTAAAGGCTGCGAGTTCAGCAGTCGAGAGGTGGGTCGCTGAGGCGTGAGTCCGGGGATCGGCGAGAGGCCTATTAAGGCCGTGAGTTCAGCAGTCGGGAGGTGCGTGGAGAGGCGTGAGTCCGGGGATCGGCAGAGGCCTATAAAGGCCGCGAGTTCAGCAGTCGGGAGGTGCGGCGCTGAAGCGTGAGTCCGGGGATCGGTAGAGGCCTGTAAAGGCTGCGAGTTCAGCAGTCGGGAGGTGCGTGGAGAAGCGTGAGTCTGGGGATCGGCAGAGGCCTGTAAAGGCCGCGAGTTCAGCAGTCGGGTGGTGGGTCGCTGAGGCGTGAGTCCGGGGTCGGCGAGAGGCCTATAAATGCCGTGAGTTCAGCAGTCGGGAGGTGCGTGGCGAGGCGTGAGTCCGGGGATCGGCGAGAGGCTTATAAAGGCCGCAAATTCAGCAGTCGGGAGGTGCGTGGAGAAGCGTGAGTCCGGGGATCGGCAGAGGCCTGTAAAGGCTGCGAGTTCAGCGGTCGAGAGGTGGGTCGCTGAGGCGTGAGTCCGGGGATCGGCGAGAGGTCTATAAATAACCGTGAGTTCAGCAGTCGGGAGGTGGGTGGAGAGGCGTGAGTCCGGGGATCTGCGAGAGGCCTATAAAGGCCGCGAGTTCAGCAGTCGGGAGGTGCGTTGCTGAGGCGTGAGTCCAGGGTTAGTGAGAGGACTATAAAGGCCGCGAATTCAGCAGTCGGGAGGTGGGTCGCTGAGGCATGAGTCCGGGTATCGGCAGAGGCCTATAAAGGCCGCGAGTTCAGCAGTCGGGTGGTGGGTCGCTGAGGCGTGAGTCCGGGGATCGGCAGAGGCCTAGAAAGGCCGCGAGTTCAGCAGTCGGGAGGTGCGTGGAGAAGCGTGAGTCCAGGGATCGGCAGAGGCCTGTAAAGGCTGCGAGTTCAGCAGTCGGGAGGTGCGTGGAGAAGCGTGAGTCTGGGGATCGGCAGAGGCCTGTAAAGGCCACGAGTTCAGCAGTCGGGAGGTGGGTCGCTGAGGCGTGAGTCCGGGGTCGGCGAGAGGCCTATAAAGGCCGTGAGTTCAGCAGTCGGGAGGTGCGTGGAGAGGCGTGAGTCCGGGGATCGGCGAGAGGCCTATAAAGGCCTCAAATTCAGCAGTCGGGAGGTGCGTGGAGAAGCGTGAGTCCGGGGTTTGGCAGAGGCCTGTAAAGACTGCGAGTTCAGCGGTCGAGAGGTGGGTCGCTGAGGCGTGAGTCCGGGGATCGGCGAGAGGCCTATAAATGCCGTGAGTTCAGCAGTCGGGAGGTGGGTGGAGAGGCGTGAGTCCGGGGATCTGCGAGAGGCCTATAAAGGCCGCGAGTTCAGCAGTCGGGAGGTGGGTCGCTGAAGCGTGAGTCCGGGGATCGGTAGAGGCCTGTAAAGGCTGCGAGTTCAGCAGTCGGGAGGTGCGTGGAGAAGCGTGAGTCTGGGGATCGGCAGAGGCCTGTAAAGGCCGCGAGTTCAGCAGTCGGGAGGTGGGTCGCTGAGGCGTGAGTCCGGGGATTGGTAGAGGCCTATAAAGGCCGCGAGTTCAGCAGTCGGGAGGTGCGGCGCTGAAGTGTGAGTCCGGGGATCGGTAGAGGCCTGTAAAGGCTGCGAGTTCAGCAGTTGGGAGGTGCGTGGAGAAGCGTGAGTCTGGGGATCGGCAGAGGCCTTTCAAGGCCGCGAGTTCAGCTATTGAGAGGTGGGTCGCTGAGGCGTCAGTCCGCGGTCGGCAAGAGGCCTATAAAGGCCGCGAGTTCAGCAGTCGGGAGATGGGTCGCTGAGGCGTGAGTCCGGGGATCGGCGAGAGGCCTATAAAGGCTGCGAGTTCAGCAGTCGGGAGGAGCGTTACTGAGGCGTGAGTCCAGGGTTGGTGAGAGGACTATAAAGGCCGCGAATTCAGCAGTCGGGAGGTGGGTCGCTGAGGCGTGAGTCCGGGTATCGGCAGAGGCCTATAAAGGCCGTGAGTTCAGCAGTCGGGAGGTGGGTCGCTGAGGCGTGAGTCCGGGGATCGGCGAGTGGCCTATAAAGGCCGCGAGTTCAGCAGTCGGGAGGTGCGGCGCTGAAGCGTGAGTCCGGAGATCGGCAGAGGCCTGTAAAGGCCGCGAGTTCAGCAGTCGGGAGGTGCGTGGAGAGGCGTGAGTCCGGGGATCGGCGAGAGGCTTATAAAGGCCACAAATTCAGCAGTCGGGAGGTGCGTGGAGAAGCGTGAGTCCGGGGATCGGCAGAGGCCTGTAAAGGCTGCGAGTTCAGCAGTCGAGAGGTGGGTCGCTGAGGCGTGAGTCCGGGGATCGGCGAGAGGCCTATTAAGGCCGTGAGTTCAGCAGTCGGGAGGTGCGTGGAGAGGCGTGAGTCCGGGGATCGGCGAGAGGCCTATAAAGGCCGCGAGTTCAGCAGTCGGGAGGTGGGTCGCTGAGGCGTGAGTCCGGGTATCGGCAGAGGCCTATAAAGGCCGCGAGTTCAGCAGTCGGGTGGTGGGTCGCTGAGGCGTGAGTCCGGGGATCGACGAGAGGCCTATAAAGGCCGCGAGTTCAGCAGTCGGGAGGTGCGGCGCTGAAGCGTGAGTCCGGGGATCGGCAGAGGCCTAGAAAGGCCGCGAGTTCAGCAGTCTGGAGGTGCGTGGAGAAGCGTGAGTCCAGGGATCGGCAGAGGCCTGTAAAGGCTGCGAGTTCAGCAGTCGGGAGGTGCGTGGAGAAGCGTGAGTCTGGGGATCGGCAGAGGCCTGTAAAGGCCACGAGTTCAGCAGTCGGGAGGTGGGTCGCTGAGGCGTGAGTCCGGGGTCGGCGAGAGGCCTATAAAGGCCGTGAGTTCAGCAGTCGGGAGGTGCGTGGAGAGGCGAGAGGCCTATAAAGGCCTCAAATTCAGCAGTCGGGAGGTGCGTGGAGAAGCGTGAGTCCGGGGATCGGCGAGAGGTCTATAAATGCCGTGAGTTCAGCAGTCCGAAGGTGGGTGGAGAGGCGTGAGTCCGGGGATCTGCGAGAGGCCTATAAAGGCCGCGAGTTCAGCAGTCGGGAGGTGCGTTGCTGAGGCGTGAGTCCAGGGTTAGTGAGAGGACTATAAAGGCCGCGAATTCAGCAGTCGGGAGGTGGGTCGCTGAGGCATGAGTCCGGGTATCGGCAGAGGCCTATAAAGGCCGCGAGTTCAGCAGTCGGGTGGTGGGTCGCTGAGGCGTGAGTCCGGGGATCGGCAGAGGCCTAGAAAGGCCGCGAGTTCAGCAGTCTCGAGGTGCGTGGAGAAGCGTGAGTCCTGGGATCGGCAGAGGCCTGTAAAGGCTGCGAGTTCAGCAGTCGGGAGGTGCGTGGAGAAGCGTGAGTCTGGGGATCGGCAGAGGCCTGTAAAGGCCGCGAGTTCAGCAGTCGGGTGGTGGGTCGCTGAGGCGTGAGTCCGGGGTCGGCGAGAGGCCTATAAATGCCGTGAGTTCAGCAGTCGGGAGGTGCGTGGCGAGGCGTGAGTCCGGGGATCGGCGAGAGGCTTATAAAGGCCGCAAATTCAGCAGTCGGGAGGTGCGTGGAGAAGCGTGAGTCCGGGGTTTGGCAGAGGCCTGTAAAGACTGCGAGTTCAGCGGTCGAGAGGTGGGTCGCTGAGGCGTGAGTCCGGGGATCGGCGAGAGGCTTATAAAGGCCACAAATTCAGCAGTCGGGAGGTGCGTGGAGAAGCGTGAGTCCGGGGATCGGCAGAGGCCTGTAAAGGCTGCGAGTTCAGCAGTCGAGAGGTGGGTCGCTGAGGCGTGAGTCCGGGGATCGGCGAGTGGCCTATTAAGGCCGTGAGTTCAGCAGTCGGGAGGTGCGTGGAGAGGCGTGAGTCCGGGGATCGGCGAGAGGCCTATAAAGGCCGCGAGTTCAGCAGCCGCGAGGTGCGGCGCTGAGGCGTGAGTCCGGGGTTAGTGAGAGGACTATAAAGGCCGCGAATTCAGCAGTCGGGAGGTGGGTCGCTGAGGCGTGAGTCCGGGGATTGGCAGAGGCCTATAAAGGCCGCGAGTTCAGCAGTCGGGAGGTGGGTCGCTGAGGCGTGAGTCCGGGTATCGGCAGAGGCCTATAAAGGCCGCGAGTTCAGCAGTCGGGTGGTGGGTCGCTGAGGCATGAGTCCGGGGATCGACGAGAGGCCTATAAAGGCCGCGAGTTCAGCAGTCGGGAGGTGCGGCGCTGAAGCGTGAGTCCGGGGATCGGCAGAGGCCTAGGAAGGCCGCGAGTTCAGCAGTCTGGAGGTGCGTGGAGAAGCGTGAGTCCAGGGATCGGCAGAGGCCTGTAAAGGCTGCGAGTTCAGCAGTCGGGAGGTGCGTGGAGAAGCGTGAGTCTGGGGATCGGCAGAGGCCTGTAAAGGCCACGAGTTCAGCAGTCGGGAGGTGGGTCGCTGAGGCGTGAGTCCGGGGTCGGCGAGAGGCCTATAAAGGCCGTGAGTTCAGCAGTCGGGAGGTGCGTGGAGAGGCGAGAGGCCTATAAAGGCCTCAAATTCAGCAGTCGGGAGGTGCGTGGAGAAGCGTGAGTCCGGGGATCGGCGAGAGGTCTATAAATGCCGTGAGTTCAGCAGTCGGGAGGTGGGTGGAGAGGCGTGAGTCCGGGGATCTGCGAGAGGCCTATAAAGGCCGCGAGTTCAGCAGTCGGGAGGTGCGTTGCTGAGGCGTGAGTCCAGGGTTAGTGAGAGGACTATAAAGGCCGCGAATTCAGCAGTCGGGAGGTGGGTCGCTGAGGCATGAGTCCGGGTATCGGCAGAGGCCTATAAAGGCCGCGAATTCAGCAGTCGGTTGGTGGGTCGCTGAGGCGTGAGTCCGCGGATCGGCAGAGGCCTAGAAAGGCCGCGAGTTCAGCAGTCTGGAGGTGCGTGGAGAAGCGTGAGTCCAGGGATCGGCAGAGGCCTGTAAAGGCTGCGAGTTCAGCAGTCGGGAGGTGCGTGGAGAAGCGTGAGTCTGGGGATCGGCAGAGGCCTGTAAAGGCCGCGTGTTCAGCAGTCGGGTGGTGGGTCGCTGAGGCGTGAGTCCGGGGTCGGCGAGAGGCCTATAAATGCCGTGAGTTCAGCAGTCGGGACGTGCGTGGCGAGGCGTGAGTCCGGGGATCGGCGAGAGGCTTATAAAGGCCGCAAATTCAGCAGTCGGGAGGTGCGTGGAGAAGCGTGAGTCTGGGGATCGGCAGAGGCCTGTAAAGGCTGCGAGTTCAGCGGTCGAGAGGTGGGTCGCTGAGGCGTGAGTCCGGGGATCGGCGAGAGGTCTATAAATGCCGTGAGTTCAGCAGTCGGGAGGTGGGTGGAGAGGCGTGAGTCCGGGGATCTGCGAGAGGCCTATAAAGGCCGCGAGTTCAGCAGTCGGGAGGTGGGTCGCTGAAGCGTGAGTCCGGGGATCGGTAGAGGCCTGTAAAGGCTGCGAGTTCAGCAGTCGGGAGGTGCGTGGAGAAGCGTGAGTCTGGGGATTGGCAGAGGCCTGTAAAGGCCGCGAGTTCAGCAGTCGGGAGGTGGGTCGCTGAGGCGTGAGTCCGGGGATTGGTAGAGGCCTATAAAGGCCGCGAGTTCAGCAGTCGGGAGGTGCGGCGCTGAAGTGTGAGTCCGGGGATCGGTAGAGGCCTGTAAAGGCTGCGAGTTCAGCAGTTGGGAGGTGCGTGGAGAAGCGTGAGTCTGGGGATCGGCAGAGGCCTTTCAAGGCCGCGAGTTCAGCTATTGAGAGGTGGGTCGCTGAGGCGTCAGTCCGCGGTCGGCGAGAGGCCTATAAAGGCCGCGAGTTCAGCAGTCGGGAGATGGGTCGCTGAGGCGTGAGTCCGGGGATCGGCGAGAGGCCTATAAAGGCTGCGAGTTCAGCAGTCGGGAGGAGCGTTACTGAGGCGTGAGTCCAGGGTTGGTGAGAGGACTATAAAGGCCGCGAATTCAGCAGTCGGGAGGTGGGTCGCTGAGGCGTGAGTCCGGGTATCGGCAGAGGCCTATAAAGGCCGTGAGTTCAGCGGTCGGGAGGTGGGTCGCTGAGGCGTGAGTCCGGGGATTGGCGAGTGGCCTATAAAGGCCGCGAGTTCAGCAGTCGGGAGGTGCGGCGCTGAAGCGTGAGTCCGGAGATCGGCAGAGGCCTGTAAAGGCCGCGAGTTCAGCAGTCGGGAGGTGCGTGGAGAGGCGTGAGTCCGGGGATCGGCGAGAGGCTTATAAAGGCCACAAATTCAGCAGTCGGGAGGTGCGTGGAGAAGCGTGAGTCCGGGGATCGGCAGAGGCCTGTAAAGGCTGCGAGTTCAGCAGTCGAGAGGTGGGTCGCTGAGGCGTGAGTCCGGGGATCGGCGAGAGGCCTATTAAGGCCGTGAGTTCAGCAGTCGGGAGGTGCGTGGAGAGGCGTGAGTCCGGGGATCGGCGAGAGGCCTATAAAGGCCGCGAGTTCAGCAGCCGCGAGGTGCGGCGCTGAGGCGTGAGTCCGGGGTTAGTGAGAGGACTATAAAGGCCGCGAATTCAGCAGTCGGGAGGTGGGTCGCTGAGGCGTGAGTCCGGGGATTGGCAGAGGCCTATAAAGGCCGCGAGTTCAGCAGTCGGGAGGTGGGTCGCTGAGGCGTGAGTCCGGGTATCGGCAGAGGCCTATAAAGGCCGCGAGTTCAGCAGTCGGGTGGTGGGTCGCTGAGGCGTGAGTCCGGGGATCGACGAGAGGCCTATAAAGGCCGCGAGTTCAGCAGTCGGGAGGTGCGGCGCTGAAGCGTGAGTCCGGGGATCGGCAGAGGCCTAGAAAGGCCGCGAGTTCAGCAGTCTGGAGGTGCGTGGAGAAGCGTGAGTCCAGGGATCGGCAGAGGCCTGTAAAGGCTGCGAGTTCAGCAGTCGGGAGGTGCGTGGAGAAGCGTGAGTCTGGGGATCGGCAGAGGCCTGTAAAGGCCACGAGTTCAGCAGTCGGGAGGTGGGTCGCTGAGGCGTGAGTCCGGGGTCGGCGAGAGGCCTATAAAGGCCGTGAGTTCAGCAGTCGGGAGGTGCGTGGAGAGGCGAGAGGCCTATAAAGGCCTCAAATTCAGCAGTCGGGAGGTGCGTGGAGAAGCGTGAGTCCGGGGATCGGCAGAGGCCTGTAAAGGCTGCGAGTTCAGCGGTCGAGAGGTGGGTCGCTGAGGCGTGAGTCCGGGGATCGGCGAGAGGCCTATAAAGGCCGCGAGTTCAACAGTCGTGAAGTGCGTCGCTGAGGCGTGAGTCTGGGGATCGGCAGAGGCCTATAAAGGCCGCGAGTTCAGCAGTCGTGTGGTGCGTTTCTGAGGCATGAGTCCGGGGTCGGCGAGAGGCCTATAAAGGCCGCAAGTTCAGCAGTCGGGAGGTGCGGCGCTGAAGCGTGAGTCTGGGGATCGGCAGAGGCCTGTAAAGGCTGTGAGTTCAGCAGTCGGGAGGTGCATGGAGGGGCAGGAGTCCGGGGATCGGCGAGAGGCCTATAAAGGCCATAAATTCAGCAGTCGGGAGGTGCGTGGAGAAGCGTGAGTCCAGGGATCGGCAGAGGCCTGTAAAGGCTGCGAATTCAGCAGTCGGGAGGTGTGTGGAGAAGCGTGAGTCTGGGGATCGGCAGAGGCCTGTAAAGGCCGCGAGTTCAGCAGTCGGGTGGTGGGTCGCTGAGGCGTGAGTCCGGGGTCGGCGAGAGGCCTATAAATGCCGTGAGTTCAGCAGTCGGGACGTGCGTGGCGAGGCGTGAGTCCGGGGATCGGCGAGAGGCTTATAAAGGCCGCAAATTCAGCAGTCGGGAGGTGCGTGGAGAAGCGTGAGTCCGGGGATCGGCAGAGGCCTGTAAAGGCTGCGAGTTCAGCGGTCGAGAGGTGGGTCGCTGAGGCATGAGTCCGGGGATCGGCGAGAGGTCTATAAATGCCGTGAGTTCAGCAGTCGGGAGGTGGGTGGAGAGGCGTGAGTCCGGGGATCTGCGAGAGGCCTATAAAGGCCGCGAGTTCAGCAGTCGCGAAGTGCATCGCTGAGGCGTGAGTCTGGGGATCGGCAGAGGCCTATAAAGGCCGCGAGTTCAGCAGTCGCGAGGTGCGGCGCTGAGGCGTGAGTCCGGGGATCGGCAGAGGCCTATAAAGGCCGCGAGTTCAGCAGTCGGGAGGTGGGTCGCTGAGGCATGAGTCCGGGGATCGGCAGAGGCCTGTAAAGGCTGCGAGTTCAGCAGTCTGGAGGTGCGTGGAGAAGCGTGAGTCCAGGGATCGGCAGAGGCCTGTAAAGGCTGCGAGTTCAGCAGTCGGGAGGTGCGTGGAGAAGCGTGAGTCTGGGGATCGGCAGAGGCCTGTAAAGGCCACGAGTTCAGCAGTCGGGAGGTGGGTCGCTGAGGCGTGAGTCCGGGGTTTGGCAGAGGCCTGTAAAGACTGCGAGTTCAGCGGTCGAGAGGTGGGTCGCTGAGGCGTGAGTCCGGGGATCGGCGAGAGGCTTATAAAGGCCACAAATTCAGCAGTCGGGAGGTGCGTGGAGAAGCGTGAGTCCGGGGATCGGCAGAGGCCTGTAAAGGCTGCGAGTTCAGCAGTCGAGAGGTGGGTCGCTGAGGCGTGAGTCCGGGGATCGGCGAGTGGCCTATTAAGGCCGTGAGTTCAGCAGTCGGGAGGTGCGTGGAGAGGCGTGAGTCCGGGGATCGGCGAGAGGCCTATAAAGGCCGCGAGTTCAGCAGCCGCGAGGTGCGGCGCTGAGGCGTGAGTCCGGGGTTAGTGAGAGGACTATAAAGGCCGCGAATTCAGCAGTCGGGAGGTGGGTCGCTGAGGCGTGAGTCCGGGGATTGGCAGAGGCCTATAAAGGCCGCGAGTTCAGCAGTCGGGAGGTGGGTCGCTGAGGCGTGAGTCCGGGTATCGGCAGAGGCCTATAAAGGCCGCGAGTTCAGCAGTCGGGTGGTGGGTCGCTGAGGCGTGAGTCCGGGGATCGACGAGAGGCCTATAAAGGCCGCGAGTTCAGCAGTCGGGAGGTGCGGCGCTGAAGCGTGAGTCCGGGGATCGGCAGAGGCCTAGGAAGGCCGCGAGTTCAGCAGTCTGGAGGTGCGTGGAGAAGCGTGAGTCCAGGGATCGGCAGAGGCCTGTAAAGGCTGCGAGTTCAGCAGTCGGGAGGTGCGTGGAGAAGCGTGAGTCTGGGGATCGGCAGAGGCCTGTAAAGGCCACGAGTTCAGCAGTCGGGAGGTGGGTCGCTGAGGCGTGAGTCCGGGGTCGGCGAGAGGCCTATAAAGGCCGTGAGTTCAGCAGTCGGGAGGTGCGTGGAGAGGCGAGAGGCCTATAAAGGCCTCAAATTCAGCAGTCGGGAGGTGCGTGGAGAAGCGTGAGTCCGGGGATCGGCGAGAGGTCTATAAATGCCGTGAGTTCAGCAGTCGGGAGGTGGGTGGAGAGGCGTGAGTCCGGGGATCTGCGAGAGGCCTATAAAGGCCGCGAGTTCAGCAGTCGGGAGGTGCGTTGCTGAGGCGTGAGTCCAGGGTTAGTGAGAGGACTATAAAGGCCGCGAATTCAGCAGTCGGGAGGTGGGTCGCTGAGGCATGAGTCCGGGTATCGGCAGAGGCCTATAAAGGCCGCGAATTCAGCAGTCGGTTGGTGGGTCGCTGAGGCGTGAGTCCGGGGATCGGCAGAGGCCTAGAAAGGCCGCGAGTTCAGCAGTCTGGAGGTGCGTGGAGAAGCGTGAGTCCAGGGATCGGCAGAGGCCTGTAAAGGCTGCGAGTTCAGCAGTCGGGAGGTGCATGGAGAAGCGTGAGTCTGGGGATCGGCAGAGGCCTGTAAAGGCCACGAGTTCAGCAGTCGGGAGGTGGGTCGCTGAGGCGTGAGTCCGGGGTCGGCGAGAGGCCTTTTAAGGCCGTGAGTTCAGCAGTCGGGAGGTGCGTGGAGAGGCGTGAGTCCGGGGATCGGCGAGAGGCCTATAAAGGCCTCAAATTCAGCAGTCGGGAGGTGCGTGGAGAAGCGTGAGTCCGGGGTTTGGCAGAGGCCTGTAAAGACTGCGAGTTCAGCGGTCGAGAGGTGGGTCACTGAGGCGTGAGTCCGGGGATCGGCGAGAGGCCTATAAATGCCGTGAGTTCAGCAGTCGGGAGGTGGGTGGAGAGGCGTGAGTCCGGGGATCTGCGAGAGGCCTATAAAGGCCGCGAGTTCAGCAGTCGGGAGGTGGGTCGCTGAAGCGTGAGTCCGGGGATCGGTAGAGGCCTGTAAAGGCTGCGAGTTCAGCAGTCGGGAGGTGCGTGGAGAAGCGTGAGTCTGGGGATTGGCAGAGGCCTGTAAAGGCCGCGAGTTCAGCAGTCGGGAGGTGGGTCGCTGAGGCGTGAGTCCGGGGATTGGTAGAGGCCTATAAAGGCCGCGAGTTCAGCAGTCGGGAGGTGCGGCGCTGAAGTGTGAGTCCGGGGATCGGTAGAGGCCTGTAAAGGCTGCGAGTTCAGCAGTTGGGAGGTGCGTGGAGAAGCGTGAGTCTGGGGATCGGCAGAGGCCTTTCAAGGCCGCGAGTTCAGCTATTGAGAGGTGGGTCGCTGAGGCGTCAGTCCGCGGTCGGCGAGAGGCCTATAAAGGCCGCGAGTTCAGCAGTCGGGAGATGGGTCGCTGAGGCGTGAGTCCGGGGATCGGCGAGAGGCCTATAAAGGCTGCGAGTTCAGCAGTCGGGAGGAGCGTTACTGAGGCGTGAGTCCAGGGTTGGTGAGAGGACTATAAAGGCCGCGAATTCAGCAGTCGGGAGGTGGGTCGCTGAGGCGTGAGTCCGGGTATCGGCAGAGGCCTATAAAGGCCGTGAGTTCAGCAGTCGGGAGGTGGGTCGCTGAGGCGTGAGTCCGGGGATCGGCGAGTGGCCTATAAAGGCCGCGAGTTCAGCAGTCGGGAGGTGCGGCGCTGAAGCGTGAGTCCGGAGATCGGCAGAGGCCTGTAAAGGCCGCGAGTTCAGCAGTCGGGAGGTGCGTGGAGAGGCGTGAGTCCGGGGATCGGCGAGAGGCTTATAAAGGCCACAAATTCAGCAGTCGGGAGGTGCGTGGAGAAGCGTGAGTCCGGGGATCGGCAGAGGCCTGTAAAGGCTGCGAGTTCAGCAGTCGAGAGGTGGGTCGCTGAGGCGTGAGTCCGGGGATCGGCGAGAGGCCTATTAAGGCCGTGAGTTCAGCAGTCGGGAGGTGCGTGGAGAGGCGTGAGTCCGGGGATCGGCGAGAGGCCTATAAAGGCCGCGAGTTCAGCAGCCGCGAGGTGCGGCGCTGAGGCGTGAGTCCGGGGTTAGTGAGAGGACTATAAAGGCCGCGAATTCAGCAGTCGGGAGGTGGGTCGCTGAGGCGTGAGTCCGGGGATTGGCAGAGGCCTATAAAGGCCGCGAGTTCAGCAGTCGGGAGGTGGGTCGCTGAGGCGTGAGTCCGGGTATCGGCAGAGGCCTATAAAGGCCGCGAGTTCAGCAGTCGGGTGGTGGGTCGCTGAGGCGTGAGTCCGGGGATCGACGAGAGGCCTATAAAGGCCGCGAGTTCAGCAGTCGGGAGGTGCGGCGCTGAAGCGTGAGTCCGGGGATCGGCAGAGGCCTAGAAAGGCCGCGAGTTCAGCAGTCTGGAGGTGCGTGGAGAAGCGTGAGTCCAGGGATCGGCAGAGGCCTGTAAAGGCTGCGAGTTCAGCAGTCGGGAGGTGCGTGGAGAAGCGTGAGTCTGGGGATCGGCAGAGGCCTGTAAAGGCCACGAGTTCAGCAGTCGGGAGGTGGGTCGCTGAGGCGTGAGTCCGGGGTCGGCGAGAGGCCTATAAAGGCCGTGAGTTCAGCAGTCGGGAGGTGCGTGGAGAGGCGAGAGGCCTATAAAGGCCTCAAATTCAGCAGTCGGGAGGTGCGTGGAGAAGCGTGAGTCCGGGGATCGGCAGAGGCCTGTAAAGGCTGCGAGTTCAGCGGTCGAGAGGTGGGTCGCTGAGGCGTGAGTCCGGGGATCGGCGAGAGGCCTATAAAGGCCGCGAGTTCAACAGTCGTGAAGTGCGTCGCTGAGGCGTGAGTCTGGGGATCGGCAGAGGCCTATAAAGGCCGCGAGTTCAGCAGTCGTGTGGTGCGTTTCTGAGGCATGAGTCCGGGGTCGGCGAGAGGCCTATAAAGGCCGCAAGTTCAGCAGTCGGGAGGTGCGGCGCTGAAGCGTGAGTCTGGGGATCGGCAGAGGCCTGTAAAGGCTGTGAGTTCAGCAGTCGGGAGGTGCATGGAGGGGCAGGAGTCCGGGGATCGGCGAGAGGCCTATAAAGGCCATAAATTCAGCAGTCGGGAGGTGCGTGGAGAAGCGTGAGTCCAGGGATCGGCAGAGGCCTGTAAAGGCTGCGAATTCAGCAGTCGGGAGGTGTGTGGAGAAGCGTGAGTCTGGGGATCGGCAGAGGCCTGTAAAGGCCGCGAGTTCAGCAGTCGGGTGGTGGGTCGCTGAGGCGTGAGTCCGGGGTCGGCGAGAGGCCTATAAATGCCGTGAGTTCAGCAGTCGGGACGTGCGTGGCGAGGCGTGAGTCCGGGGATCGGCGAGAGGCTTATAAAGGCCGCAAATTCAGCAGTCGGGAGGTGCGTGGAGAAGCGTGAGTCCGGGGATCGGCAGAGGCCTGTAAAGGCTGCGAGTTCAGCGGTCGAGAGGTGGGTCGCTGAGGCATGAGTCCGGGGATCGGCGAGAGGTCTATAAATGCCGTGAGTTCAGCAGTCGGGAGGTGGGTGGAGAGGCGTGAGTCCGGGGATCTGCGAGAGGCCTATAAAGGCCGCGAGTTCAGCAGTCGCGAAGTGCATCGCTGAGGCGTGAGTCTGGGGATCGGCAGAGGCCTATAAAGGCCGCGAGTTCAGCAGTCGCGAGGTGCGGCGCTGAGGCGTGAGTCCGGGGATCGGCAGAGGCCTATAAAGGCCGCGAGTTCAGCAGTCGGGAGGTGGGTCGCTGAGGCATGAGTCCGGGGATCGGCAGAGGCCTGTAAAGGCTGCGAGTTCAGCAGTCTGGAGGTGCGTGGAGAAGCGTGAGTCCAGGGATCGGCAGAGGCCTGTAAAGGCTGCGAGTTCAGCAGTCGGGAGGTGCGTGGAGAAGCGTGAGTCTGGGGATCGGCAGAGGCCTGTAAAGGCCACGAGTTCAGCAGTCGGGAGGTGGGTCGCTGAGGCGTGAGTCCGGGGTCGGCGAGAGGCCTATAAAGGCCGTGAGTTCAGCAGTCGGGAGGTGCGTGGAGAGGCGAGAGGCCTATAAAGGCCTCAAATTCAGCAGTCGGGAGGTGCGTGGAGAAGCGTGAGTCCGGGGATCGGCAGAGGCCTGTAAAGGCTGCGAGTTCAGCGGTCGAGAGGTGGGTCGCTGAGGCGTGAGTCCGGGGATCGGCGAGAGGCCTATAAAGGCCGCGAGTTCAACAGTCGTGAAGTGCGTCGCTGAGGCGTGAGTCTGGGGATCGGCAGAGGCCTATAAAGGCCGCGAGTTCAGCAGTCGTGTGGTGCGTTTCTGAGGCATGAGTCCGGGGTCGGCGAGAGGCCTATAAAGGCCGCAAGTTCAGCAGTCGGGAGGTGCGGCGCTGAAGCGTGAGTCTGGGGATCGGCAGAGGCCTGTAAAGGCTGTGAGTTCAGCAGTCGGGAGGTGCATGGAGGGGCAGGAGTCCGGGGATCGGCGAGAGGCCTATAAAGGCCGCGAGTTCAGCAGTCTGGAGGTGCGTGGAGAAGCGTGAGTCCAGGGATCGGCAGAGGCCTGTAAAGGCTGCGAATTCAGCAGTCGGGAGGTGTGTGGAGAAGCGTGAGTCTGGGGATCGGCAGAGGCCTGTAAAGGCCGCGAGTTCAGCAGTCGGGTGGTGGGTCGCTGAGGCGTGAGTCCGGGGTCGGCGAGAGGCCTATAAATGCCGTGAGTTCAGCAGTCGGGACGTGCGTGGCGAGGCGTGAGTCCGGGGATCGGCGAGAGGCTTATAAAGGCCGCAAATTCAGCAGTCGGGAGGTGCGTGGAGAAGCGTGAGTCCGGGGATCGGCAGAGGCCTGTAAAGGCTGCGAGTTCAGCGGTCGAGAGGTGGGTCGCTGAGGCATGAGTCCGGGGATCGGCGAGAGGTCTATAAATGCCGTGAGTTCAGCAGTCGGGAGGTGGGTGGAGAGGCGTGAGTCCGGGGATCTGCGAGAGGCCTATAAAGGCCGCGAGTTCAGCAGTCGCGAAGTGCATCGCTGAGGCGTGAGTCTGGGGATCGGCAGAGGCCTATAAAGGCCGCGAGTTCAGCAGTCGCGAGGTGCGGCGCTGAGGCGTGAGTCCGGGGATCGGCAGAGGCCTATAAAGGCCGCGAGTTCAGCAGTCGGGAGGTGGGTCGCTGAGGCATGAGTCCAGGGATCGGCAGAGGCCTGTAAAGGCTGCGAGTTCAGCAGTCGGGAGGTGCGTGGAGTAGCGTGAGTCTGGGGATCGGCAGAGGCCTGTAAAGGCCACGAGTTCAGCAGTCGGGAGGTGGGTCGCTGAGGCGTGAGTCCGGGGTCGGCGAGAGGCCTATAAAGGCCGTGAGTTCAGCAGTCGGGAGGTGCGTGGAGAGGCGTGAGTCCGGGGATCGGCGAGAGGCCTATAAAGGCCTCAAATTCAGCAGTCGGGAGGTGCGTGGAGAAGCGTGAGTCCGGGGTTTGGCAGAGGCCTGTAAAGACTGCGAGTTCAGCGGGCGAGAGGTGGGTCGCTGAGGCGTGAGTCCGGGGATCGGCGAGAGGCCTATAAATGCCGTGAGTTCAGCAGTCGGGAGGTGGGTGGAGAGGCGTGAGTCCGGGGATCTGCGAGAGGCCTATAAAGGCCGCGAGTTCAGCAGTCGGGAGGTGGGTCGCTGAAGCGTGAGTCCGGGGATCGGTAGAGGCCTGTAAAGGCTGCGAGTTCAGCAGTCGGGTGGTGGGTCGCTGAGGCGTGAGTCCGGGGTCGGCGAGAGGCCTATAAATGCCGTGAGTTCAGCAGTCGGGAGGTGCGTGGAGAAGCGTGAGTCTGGGGATCGGCAGAGGCCTGTAAAGGCCGCGAGTTCAGCAGTCGTGAAGTGCGTCGCTGAGGCGTGAGTCTGGGGATCGGCAGAGGCTTATAAAGGCCGCGAATTCAGCAGTCGGGTGGTGCGTTTCTGAGGCATGAGTCCGGGGTCGGCGAGAGGCCTATAAAGGCCGCGAGTTCAGCAGTCGGGAGGTGGGTCGCTGAGGCGTGAGTCCGGGGATCGGTAGAGGCCTATAAAGGCTGCGACTTCAGCAGTCGGGAGGTGCGTGGAGAAGCGTGAGTCTGGGGATCGGCAGAGGCCTGTCAAGGCCGCGAGTTCAGCTGTCGAGAGGTGCGTTTCTGAGGCATGAGTCCGGGGTCGGCGAGAGGCCTATAAAGGCCGCGTGTTAAGCAGTCGCGAGGTGCGGCGCTGAGGCGTGTGTCCGGAGATCGGCAGAGGCCTGTAAAGGCCGCGAGTTCAGCAGTCGGGAGGTGCGTGGAGAGGCGTGAGTCCGGGGATCAGCGAGAGGCCTATAAAGGCCACAAATTCAGCAGTCGGGAGGTGCGTGGAGAAGCGTGAGTCCGGGGATCGGCAGAGGCCTGTAAAGGCTGCGAGTTCAGCAGTCGAGAGATGGGTCGCTGAGGCGTGAATCCGGGGTTGGCGAGAGGCATATAAAGGCCGCAAATTCAGCAGTCGGGAGGTGCGTTGCTGAGGCGTGAGTCCAGGGTTGGTGAGAGGACTATAAAGGCCGAGAGTTCAGCTGTCGGGAGGTGGGTCGCTGAGGCGTGAGTCCGGGGTCGGCGAGAGGCATATAAAGGCCGCAAATTCAGCAGTTGGGAGGTGCGTCGCTGAGGCGTGAGTCCAGGGTTGGTGAGAGGACTATAAAGGCCGCGAATTCAGCATGCGGGAGGTGGGTCGCTGAGGCGTGAGTCCGGAGATCGGCAGAGGCCTATAAAGGCTGCGAGTTCAGCAGTCGAGAGGTGGGTCGCTGAGTCGTGAGTCTGGGGATGGGCGAGAGGCCTATAAAGGCCGTGAGTTCAGCAGTCGGGTGGTGCGTTGCTGAGGCGTGAGTCCGGGGATTGGCAGAGGCCTATAAAGGCCGCGAGTTCAACAGTCGGGAGGTGCGTGGAGAAGCGTGAGTCTGGGGATCGGCAGAGGCCTGTAAAGGCCGCGTGTTCAGCAGTCGGGTGGTGGGTCGCTGAGGCGTGAGTCCGGGGTCGGCGAGAGGCCTATAAATGCCGTGAGTTCAGCAGTCGGGACGTGCGTGGCGAGGCGTGAGTCCGGGGATCGGCGAGAGGCTTATAAAGGCCGCAAATTCAGCAGTCGGGAGGTGCGTGGAGAAGCGTGAGTCTGGGGATCGGCAGAGGCCTGTAAAGGCTGCGAGTTCAGCGGTCGAGAGGTGGGTCGCTGAGGCGTGAGTCCGGGGATCGGCGAGAGGTCTATAAATGCCGTGAGTTCAGCAGTCGGGAGGTGGGTGGAGAGGCGTGAGTCCGGGGATCTGCGAGAGGCCTATAAAGGCCGCGAGTTCAGCAGTCGGGAGGTGCGTTGCTGAGGCGTGAGTCCAGGGTTAGTGAGAGGACTATAAAGGCCGCGAATTCAGCAGTCGGGAGGTGGGTCGCTGAGGCATGAGTCCGGGTATCGGCAGAGGCCTATAAAGGCCGCGAATTCAGCAGTCGGTTGGTGGGTCGCTGAGGCGTGAGTCCGGGGATCGGCAGAGGCCTAGAAAGGCCGCGAGTTCAGCAGTCTGGAGGTGCGTGGAGAAGCGTGAGTCCAGGGATCGGCAGAGGCCTGTAAAGGCTGCGAGTTCAGCAGTCGGGAGGTGCGTGGAGAAGCGTGAGTCTGGGGATCGGCAGAGGCCTGTAAAGGCCACGAGTTCAGCAGTCGGGAGGTGGGTCGCTGAGGCGTGAGTCCGGGGTCGGCGAGAGGCCTTTTAAGGCCGTGAGTTCAGCAGTCGGGAGGTGCGTGGAGAGGCGTGAGTCCGGGGATCGGCGAGAGGCCTATAAAGGCCGCGAGTTCAGCAGTCGCGAAGTGCATCGCTGAGGCGTGAGTCTGGGGATCGGCAGAGGCCTATAAAGGCCGCGAGTTCAGCAGTCGCGAGGTGCGGCGCTGAGGCGTGAGTCCGGGGATCGGCGAGAGGCCTATAAAGGCCTCAAATTCAGCAGTCGGGAGGTGCGAGGAGAAGCGTGAGTCCGGGGTTTGGCAGAGGCCTGTAAAAGCTGCGAGTTCAGCGGTCGAGAGGTGGGTCGCTGAGGCGTGAGTCCGGGGATCGGCGAGAGGCCTATAAATGAAGTGAGTTCAGCAGTCGGGAGGTGGGTGGAGAGGCGTGAGTCCGGGGATCTGCGAGAGGCCTATAAAGGCCGCCAGTTCAACAGTCGTGAAGTGCGTCGCTGAGGCGTGAGTCTGGGGATCGGCAGAGGCTTATAAAGGCCGCGAATTCAGCAGTCGGGTGGTGCGTTTCTGAGGCATGAGTCCGGGGTCGGCGAGAGGCCTATAAAGGCCGCGAGTTCAGCAGTCGGGAGGTGGGTCGCTGAGGCGTGAGTCCGGGGATCGGTAGAGGCCTATAAAGGCTGCGACTTCAGCAGTCGGGAGGTGCGTGGAGAAGCGTGAGTCTGGGGATCGGCAGAGGCCTGTCAAGGCCGCGAGTTCAGCTGTCGAGAGGTGCGTTTCTGAGGCATGAGTCCGGGGTCGGCGAGAGGCCTATAAAGGCCGCGTGTTAAGCAGTCGCGAGGTGCGGCGCTGAGGCGTGTGTCCGGAGATCGGCAGAGGCCTGTAAAGGCCGCGAGTTCAGCAGTCGGGAGGTGCGTGGAGAGGCGTGAGTCCGGGGATCAGCGAGAGGCCTATAAAGGCCACAAATTCAGCAGTCGGGAGGTGCGTGGAGAAGCGTGAGTCCGGGGATCGGCAGAGGCCTGTAAAGGCTGCGAGTTCAGCAGTCGAGAGATGGGTCGCTGAGGCGTGAGTCCGGGGTCGGCGAGAGGCATATAAAGGCCGCAAATTCAGCAGTCGGGAGGTGCGTTGCTGAGGCGTGAGTCCAGGGTTGGTGAGAGGACTATAAAGGCCGAGAGTTCAGCTGTCGGGAGGTGGGTCGCTGAGGCGTGAGTCCGGGGTCGGCGAGAGGCATATAAAGGCCGCAAATTCAGCAGTTGGGAGGTGCGTCGCTGAGGCGTGAGTCCAGGGTTGGTGAGAGGACTATAAAGGCCGCGAATTCAGCATGCGGGAGGTGGGTCGCTGAGGCGTGAGTCCGGAGATCGGCAGAGGCCTATAAAGGCTGCGAGTTCAGCAGTCGAGAGGTGGGTCGCTGAGTCGTGAGTCTGGGGATGGGCGAGAGGCCTATAAAGGCCGTGAGTTCAGCAGTCGGGTGGTGCGTTGCTGAGGCGTGAGTCCGGGGATTGGCAGAGGCCTATAAAGGCCGCGAGTTCAACAGTCGGGAGGTGCGTGGAGAAGCGTGAGTCTGGGGATCGGCAGAGGCCTGTAAAGGCCGCGTGTTCAGCAGTCGGGTGGTGGGTCGCTGAGGCGTGAGTCCGGGGTCGGCGAGAGGCCTATAAATGCCGTGAGTTCAGCAGTCGGGACGTGCGTGGCGAGGCGTGAGTCCGGGGATCGGCGAGAGGCTTATAAAGGCCGCAAATTCAGCAGTCGGGAGGTGCGTGGAGAAGCGTGAGTCTGGGGATCGGCAGAGGCCTGTAAAGGCTGCGAGTTCAGCGGTCGAGAGGTGGGTCGCTGAGGCGTGAGTCCGGGGATCGGCGAGAGGTCTATAAATGCCGTGAGTTCAGCAGTCGGGAGGTGGGTGGAGAGGCGTGAGTCCGGGGATCTGCGAGAGGCCTATAAAGGCCGCGAGTTCAGCAGTCGCGAAGTGCATCGCTGAGGCGTGAGTCTGGGGATCGGCAGAGGCCTATAAAGGCCGCGAGTTCAGCAGTCGCGAGGTGCGGCGCTGAGGCGTGAGTCCGGGGATCGGCAGAGGCCTATAAAGGCCGCGAGTTCAGCAGTCGGGAGGTGGGTCGCTGAGGCGTGAGTCCGGGGATCGGCAGAGGCCTGTAAAGGCTGCGAGTTCAGCAGTCGGGAGGTGCGTTGCTGAGGCGTGAGTCCAGGGTTCGTGAGAGGACTATAAAGGCCGCGAATTCAGCAGTCGGGAGGTGGGTCGCTGAGGCATGAGTCCGGGTATCGGCAGAGGCCTATAAAGGCCGCGAGTTCAGCAGTCGGGTGGTGGGTCGCTGAGGCGTGAGTCCGGGGATCGGCAGAGGCCTAGAAAGGCCGCGAGTTCAGCAGTCTGGAGGTGCGTGGAGAAGCGTGAGTCCAGGGATCGGCAGAGGCCTGTAAAGGCTGCGAGTTCAGCAGTCGGGAGGTGCGTGGAGTAGCGTGAGTCTGGGGATCGGCAGAGGCCTGTAAAGGCCACGAGTTCAGCAGTCGGGAGGTGGGTCGCTGAGGCGTGAGTCCGGGGTCGGCGAGAGGCCTATAAAGGCCGTGAGTTCAGCAGTCGGGAGGTGCGTGGAGAGGCGTGAGTCCGGGGATCGGCGAGAGGCCTATAAAGGCCTCAAATTCAGCAGTCGGGAGGTGCGTGGAGAAGCGTGAGTCCGGGGTTTGGCAGAGGCCTGTAAAGACTGCGAGTTCAGCGGGCGAGAGGTGGGTCGCTGAGGCGTGAGTCCGGGGATCGGCGAGAGGCCTATAAATGCCGTGAGTTCAGCAGTCGGGAGGTGGGTGGAGAGGCGTGAGTCCGGGGATCTGCGAGAGGCCTATAAAGGCCGCGAGTTCAGCAGTCGGGAGGTGGGTCGCTGAAGCGTGAGTCCGGGGATCGGTAGAGGCCTGTAAAGGCTGCGAGTTCAGCAGTCGGGTGGTGGGTCGCTGAGGCGTGAGTCCGGGGTCGGCGAGAGGCCTATAAATGCCGTGAGTTCAGCAGTCGGGAGGTGCGTGGAGAAGCGTGAGTCTGGGGATCGGCAGAGGCCTGTAAAGGCCGCGAGTTCAGCAGTCGTGAAGTGCGTCGCTGAGGCGTGAGTCTGGGGATCGGCAGAGGCTTATAAAGGCCGCGAATTCAGCAGTCGGGTGGTGCGTTTCTGAGGCATGAGTCCGGGGTCGGCGAGAGGCCTATAAAGGCCGCGAGTTCAGCAGTCGGGAGGTGGGTCGCTGAGGCGTGAGTCCGGGGATCGGTAGAGGCCTATAAAGGCTGCGACTTCAGCAGTCGGGAGGTGCGTGGAGAAGCGTGAGTCTGGGGATCGGCAGAGGCCTGTCAAGGCCGCGAGTTCAGCTGTCGAGAGGTGCGTTTCTGAGGCATGAGTCCGGGGTCGGCGAGAGGCCTATAAAGGCCGCGTGTTAAGCAGTCGCGAGGTGCGGCGCTGAGGCGTGTGTCCGGAGATCGGCAGAGGCCTGTAAAGGCCGCGAGTTCAGCAGTCGGGAGGTGCGTGGAGAGGCGTGAGTCCGGGGATCAGCGAGAGGCCTATAAAGGCCACAAATTCAGCAGTCGGGAGGTGCGTGGAGAAGCGTGAGTCCGGGGATCGGCAGAGGCCTGTAAAGGCTGCGAGTTCAGCAGTCGAGAGATGGGTCGCTGAGGCGTGAATCCGGGGTTGGCGAGAGGCATATAAAGGCCGCAAATTCAGCAGTCGGGAGGTGCGTTGCTGAGGCGTGAGTCCAGGGTTGGTGAGAGGACTATAAAGGCCGAGAGTTCAGCTGTCGGGAGGTGGGTCGCTGAGGCGTGAGTCCGGGGTCGGCGAGAGGCATATAAAGGCCGCAAATTCAGCAGTTGGGAGGTGCGTCGCTGAGGCGTGAGTCCAGGGTTGGTGAGAGGACTATAAAGGCCGCGAATTCAGCATGCGGGAGGTGGGTCGCTGAGGCGTGAGTCCGGAGATCGGCAGAGGCCTATAAAGGCTGCGAGTTCAGCAGTCGAGAGGTGGGTCGCTGAGTCGTGAGTCTGGGGATGGGCGAGAGGCCTATAAAGGCCGTGAGTTCAGCAGTCGGGTGGTGCGTTGCTGAGGCGTGAGTCCGGGGATTGGCAGAGGCCTATAAAGGCCGCGAGTTCAACAGTCGGGAGGTGCGTGGAGAAGCGTGAGTCTGGGGATCGGCAGAGGCCTGTAAAGGCCGCGTGTTCAGCAGTCGGGTGGTGGGTCGCTGAGGCGTGAGTCCGGGGTCGGCGAGAGGCCTATAAATGCCGTGAGTTCAGCAGTCGGGACGTGCGTGGCGAGGCGTGAGTCCGGGGATCGGCGAGAGGCTTATAAAGGCCGCAAATTCAGCAGTCGGGAGGTGCGTGGAGAAGCGTGAGTCTGGGGATCGGCAGAGGCCTGTAAAGGCTGCGAGTTCAGCGGTCGAGAGGTGGGTCGCTGAGGCGTGAGTCCGGGGATCGGCGAGAGGTCTATAAATGCCGTGAGTTCAGCAGTCGGGAGGTGGGTGGAGAGGCGTGAGTCCGGGGATCTGCGAGAGGCCTATAAAGGCCGCGAGTTCAGCAGTCGCGAAGTGCATCGCTGAGGCGTGAGTCTGGGGATCGGCAGAGGCCTATAAAGGCCGCGAGTTCAGCAGTCGCGAGGTGCGGCGCTGAGGCGTGAGTCCGGGGATCGGCAGAGGCCTATAAAGGCCGCGAGTTCAGCAGTCGGGAGGTGGGTCGCTGAGGCGTGAGTCCGGGGATCGGCAGAGGCCTGTAAAGGCTGCGAGTTCAGCAGTCGGGAGGTGCGTTGCTGAGGCGTGAGTCCAGGGTTCGTGAGAGGACTATAAAGGCCGCGAATTCAGCAGTCGGGAGGTGGGTCGCTGAGGCATGAGTCCGGGTATCGGCAGAGGCCTATAAAGGCCGCGAGTTCAGCAGTCGGGTGGTGGGTCGCTGAGGCGTGAGTCCGGGGATCGGCAGAGGCCTAGAAAGGCCGCGAGTTCAGCAGTCTGGAGGTGCGTGGAGAAGCGTGAGTCCAGGGATCGGCAGAGGCCTGTAAAGGCTGCGAGTTCAGCAGTCGGGAGGTGCGTGGAGTAGCGTGAGTCTGGGGATTGGCAGAGGCCTGTAAAGGCCACGAGTTCAGCAGTCGGGAGGTGGGTCGCTGAGGCGTGAGTCCGGGGTCGGCGAGAGGCCTATAAAGGCCGTGAGTTCAGCAGTCGGGAGGTGCGTGGAGAGGCGTGAGTCCGGGGATCGGCGAGAGGCCTATAAAGGCCTCAAATTCAGCAGTCGGGAGGTGCGTGGAGAAGCGTGAGTCCGGGGTTTGGCAGAGGCCTGTAAAGACTGCGAGTTCAGCGGGCGAGAGGTGGGTCGCTGAGGCGTGAGTCCGGGGATCGGCGAGAGGCCTATAAATGCCGTGAGTTCAGCAGTCGGGAGGTGGGTGGAGAGGCGTGAGTCCGGGGATCTGCGAGAGGCCTATAAAGGCCGCGAGTTCAGCAGTCGGGAGGTGGGTCGCTGAAGCGTGAGTCCGGGGATCGGTAGAGGCCTGTAAAGGCTGCGAGTTCAGCAGTCGGGTGGTGGGTCGCTGAGGCGTGAGTCCGGGGTCGGCGAGAGGCCTATAAATGCCGTGAGTTCAGCAGTCGGGAGGTGCGTGGAGAAGCGTGAGTCTGGGGATCGGCAGAGGCCTGTAAAGGCCGCGAGTTCAGCAGTCGGGTGGTGGGTCGCTGAGGCGTGAGTCCGGGGTCGGCGAGAGGCCTATAAATGCCGTGAGTTCAGCAGTCGGGAGGTGCGTGGCGAGGCGTGATTCCGGGGATCGGCGAGAGGCTTATAAAGGCCGCAAATTCAGCAGTCGGGAGGTGCGTGGAGAAGCGTGAGTCCGGGGATCGGCAGAGGCCTGTAAAGGCTGCGAGTTCAGCGGTCGAGAGGTGGGTCGCTGAGGCGTGAGTCCGGGGATCGGCGAGAGGTCTATAAATGCCGTGAGTTCAGCAGTCGGGAGGTGGGTGGAGAGGCGTGAGTCTGGGGATCGGCAGAGGCCTGTAAAGGCCGCGAGTTCAGCTGTCGGGTGGTGGGTCGCTGAGGCGTGAGTCCGGGGTCGGCGAGAGGCCTATAAATGCCGTGAGTTCAGCAGTCGGGACGTGCGTGGCGAGGCGTGAGTCCGGGGATCGGCGAGAGGCTTATAAAGGCCGCAAATTCAGCAGTCGGGAGGTGCGTGGAGAAGCGTGAGTCCGGGGATCGGCAGAGGCCTGTAAAGGCTGCGAGTTCAGCGGTCGAGAGGTGGGTCGCTGAGGCGTGAGTCCGGGGATCGGCGAGAGGTCTATAAATGCCGTGAGTTCAGCAGTCGGGAGGTGGGTGGAGAGGCGTGAGTCCGGGGATCTGCGAGAGGCCTATAAAGGCCGCGAGTTCAGCAGTCGCGAAGTGCATCGCTGAGGCGTGAGTCTGGGGATCGGCAGAGGCCTATAAAGGCCGCGAGTTCAGCAGTCGCGAGGTGCGGCGCTGAGGCGTGAGTCCGGGGATCGGCAGAGGCCTATAAAGGCCGCGAGTTCAGCAGTCGGGAGGTGGGTCGCTGAGGCGTGAGTCCGGGGATCGGCAGAGGCCTGTAAAGGCTGCGAGTTCAGCAGTCGGGAGGTGCGTTGCTGAGGCGTGAGTCCAGGGTTAGTGAGAGGACTATAAAGGCCGCGAATTCAGCAGTCGGGAGGTGGGTCGCTGAGGCGTGAGTCCGGGTATCGGCAGAGGCCTATAAAGGCCGCGAGTTCAGCAGTCGGGTGGTGGGTCGCTGAGGCGTGAGTCCGGGGATCGGCAGAGGCCTAGAAAGGCCGCGAGTTCAGCAGTCTGGAGGTGCGTGGAGAAGCGTGAGTCCAGGGATCGGCAGAGGCCTGTAAAGGCTGCGAGTTCAGCAGTCGGGAGGTGCGTGGAGAAGCGTGAGTCTGGGGATCGGCAGAGGCCTGTAAAGGCCACGAGTTCAGCAGTCGGGAGGTGGGTCGCTGAGGCGTGAGTCCGGGGTCGGCGAGAGGCCTATAAAGGCCGTGAGTTCAGCAGTCGGGAGGTGCGTGGAGAGGCGTGAGTCCGGGGATCGGCGAGAGGCCTATAAAGGCCTCAAATTCAGCAGTCGGGAGGTGCGTGGAGAAGCGTGAGTCCGGGGATCGGCAGAGGCCTGTAAAGACTGCGAGTTCAGCGGTCGAGAGGTGGGTCGCTGAGGCGTGAGTCCGGGGATCGGCGAGAGGCCTATAAATGCCGTGAGTTCAGCAGTCGGGAGGTGGGTGGAGAGGCGTGAGTCCGGGGATCTGCGAGAGGCCTATAAAGGCCGCGAGTTCAGCAGTCGGGAGGTGGGTCGCTGAGGCGTGAGTCCGGGGATCGGTAGAGGCCTATAAAGGCTGCGACTTCAGCAGTCGGGAGGTGCGGCGCTGAAGCGTGAGTCTGGGGATCGGCAGAGGCCTGTCAAGGCCGCGAGTTCAGCTGTCGAGAGGTGGGTCGCTGAGGCGTGAGTCCGCGGTCGGCGAGAGGCCTATAAAGGCCGCGTGTTCAGCAGTCGGGTGGTGGGTCGCTGAGGCGTGAGTCCGGGGATCGGCAGAGGCCTAGAAAGGCCGCGAGTTCAGCAGTCTGGAGGTGCGTGGAGAAGCGTGAGTCCAGGGATCGGCAGAGGCCTGTAAAGGCTGCGAGTTCAGCAGTCGGGAGGTGCGTGGAGTAGCGTGAGTCTGGGGATCGGCAGAGGCCTGTAAAGGCCACGAGTTCAGCAGTCGGGAGGTGGGTCGCTGAGGCGTGAGTCCGGGGTCGGCGAGAGGCCTATAAAGGCCGTGAGTTCAGCAGTCGGGAGGTGCGTGGAGAGGCGTGAGTCCGGGGATCGGCGAGAGGCCTATAAAGGCCTCAAATTCAGCAGTCGGGAGGTGCGTGGAGAAGCGTGAGTCCGGGGTTTGGCAGAGGCCTGTAAAGACTGCGAGTTCAGCGGTCGAGAGGTGGGTCGCTGAGGCGTGAGTCCGGGGATCGGCGAGAGGCCTATAAATGCCGTGAGTTCAGCAGTCGGGAGGTGGGTGGAGAGGCGTGAGTCCGGGGATCTGCGAGAGGCCTATAAAGGCCGCGAGTTCAGCAGTCGGGAGGTGGGTCGCTGAAGCGTGAGTCCGGGGATCGGTAGAGGCCTGTAAAGGCTGCGAGTTCAGCAGTCGGGTGGTGGGTCGCTGAGGCGTGAGTCCGGGGTCGGCGAGAGGCCTATAAATGCCGTGAGTTCAGCAGTCGGGAGGTGCGTGGCGAGGCGTGAGTCCGGGGATCGGCGGAGGCCTATAAAGGCCGCGAGTTCAGCAGTCGGGAGGTGCGGCGCTGAAGCGTGAGTCCGGGGATCGGTAGAGGCCTGTAAAGGCTGCGAGTTCAGCAGTCGGGAGGTGCGTGGAGAAGCGTGAGTCTGGGGATCGGCAGAGGCCTGTAAAGGCCGCGAGTTCAGCAGTCGGGTGGTGGGTCGCTGAGGCGTGAGTCCGGGGTCGGCGAGAGGCCTATAAATGCCGTGAGTTCAGCAGTCGGGAGGTGCGTGGCGAGGCGTGAGTCCGGGGATCGGCGAGAGGCTTATAAAGGCCGCAAATTCAGCAGTCGGGAGGTGCGTGGAGAAGCGTGAGTCCGGGGATCGGCAGAGGCCTGTAAATGCTGCGAGTTCAGCGGTCGAGAGGTGGGTCGCTGAGGCGTGAGTCCGGGGATCGGCGAGAGGTCTATAAATGCCGTGAGTTCAGCAGTCGGGAGGTGGGTGGAGAGGCGTGAGTCTGGGGATCGGCAGAGGCCTGTAAAGGCCGCGAGTTCAGCAGTCGGGTGGTGGGTCGCTGAGGCGTGAGTCCGGGGTCGGCGAGAGGCCTATAAATGCCGTGAGTTCAGCAGTCGGGACGTGCGTGGCGAGGCGTGAGTCCGGGGATCGGCGAGAGGCTTATAAAGGCCGCAAATTCAGCAGTCGGGAGGTGCGTGGAGAAGCGTGAGTCCGGGGATCGGCAGAGGCCTGTAAAGGCTGCGAGTTCAGCGGTCGAGAGGTGGGTCGCTGAGGCGTGAGTCCGGGGATCGGCGAGAGGTCTATAAATGCCGTGAGTTCAGCAGTCGGGAGGTGGGTGGAGAGGCGTGAGTCCGGGGATCTGCGAGAGGCCTATAAAGGCCGCGAGTTCAGCAGTCGCGAAGTGCATCGCTGAGGCGTGAGTCTGGGGATCGGCAGAGGCCTATAAAGGCCGCGAGTTCAGCAGTCGCGAGGTGCGGCGCTGAGGCGTGAGTCCGGGGATCGGCAGAGGCCTGTAAAGGCTGCGAGTTCAGCAGTCGGGAGGTGCGTTGCTGAGGCGTGAGTCCAGGGTTAGTGAGAGGACTATAAAGGCCGCGAATTCAGCAGTCGGGAGGTGGGTCGCTGAGGCGTGAGTCCGGGTATCGGCAGAGGCCTATAAAGGCCGCGAGTTCAGCAGTCGGGTGGTGGGTCGCTGAGGCGTGAGTCCGGGGATCGGCAGAGGCCTAGAAAGGCCGCGAGTTCAGCAGTCTGGAGGTGCGTGGAGAAGCGTGAGTCCAGGGATCGGCAGAGGCCTGTAAAGGCTGCGAGTTCAGCAGTCGGGAGGTGCGTGGAGAAGCGTGAGTCTGGGGATCGGCAGAGGCCTGTAAAGGCCACGAGTTCAGCAGTCGGGAGGTGGGTCGCTGAGGCGTGAGTCCGGGGTCGGCGAGAGGCCTATAAAGGCCGTGAGTTCAGCAGTCGGGAGGTGCGTGGAGAGGCGTGAGTCCGGGGATCGGCGAGAGGCCTATAAAGGCCTCAAATTCAGCAGTCGGGAGGTGCGTGGAGAAGCGTGAGTCCGGGGATCGGCAGAGGCCTGTAAAGACTGCGAGTTCAGCGGTCGAGAGGTGGGTCGCTGAGGCGTGAGTCCGGGGATCGGCGAGAGGCCTATAAATGCCGTGAGTTCAGCAGTCGGGAGGTGGGTGGAGAGGCGTGAGTCCGGGGATCTGCGAGAGGCCTATAAAGGCCGCGAGTTCAGCAGTCGGGAGGTGGGTCGCTGAGGCGTGAGTCCGGGGATCGGTAGAGGCCTATAAAGGCTGCGACTTCAGCAGTCGGGAGGTGCGGCGCTGAAGCGTGAGTCTGGGGATCGGCAGAGGCCTGTCAAGGCCGCGAGTTCAGCTGTCGAGAGGTGGGTCGCTGAGGCGTGAGTCCGCGGTCGGCGAGAGGCCTATAAAGGCCGCGTGTTCAGCAGTCGCGAGGTGCGGAGCTGAGGCGTGTGTCCGGAGATCGGCAGAGGCCTGTAAAGGCCGCGAGTTCAGCAGTCGGGAGGTGCGTGGAGAGGCGTGAGTCCGGGGATCGGCAGTGGCCTGTAAAGGCCGAGAGTTCAGCTGTCGGGAGGTGGGTCGCTGAGGCGTGAGTCCGGGGTCCGCAAGAGGCCTATAAATGCCGCAAATTCAGCAGTCGGTAGGTGCGTGGAGAATCGTGAGTCCGGGGATCGGCAGAGGCCTAAAAGGCTGCGAGTTCAGCGGTCGAGAGGTGGGTCGCTGAGGCGTGAGTCCGGGGATCGGCGAGAGGCCTATAAATGCCGTGAGTTCAGCAGTCGGGAGGTGGGTGGAGAGACGTGAGTCCGGGGATCTGTGAGAGGCCTATAAAGGCCGCGAGTTCAACAGTCGTGAAGTGCGTGGAGAGGCGTGAGTCCGGGGATCGGCGAGAGGCCTATAAAGGCCGCAAATTCAGCAGTCGGGACGTGCGTCGCCGAGGCGTGAGTCCGGGGTCGGCGAGAGGCCTATAAAGGCCATGAGTTCAGTAGTCGGGAGGTGCGTGGAGAGGCGTGAGTACGGGGATCGGCGAGAGGCCTATAAAGGCCGCGAGTTCAGCAGTCGGGAGGTGGGTCACTGAGGCGTGAGTCCGGGGTCGGCGAGAGGCCTATAAAGGCTGTGAGTTCAGCAGTCGGGAGGTGCGTGGAGAGGCGTGAGTCCGGGGATCGGCGAGAGGCCTATAAAGGCCACAAATTCAGCAGTCGGGAGGTGCGTGGAGAAGCGTGAGTCCGGGAATCGGCAGAGGCCTGTAAAGGCCGCGAGTTCAGCAGTCGAGAGGTGGGTCGCTGAGGCGTGAGTCCGGGGATCGGCGAGAGGCCTATTAAGGCCGTGAGTTCAGCAGTCGGGAGGTGCGTGGAGAGGCGTGAGTCCGGGGATCGGCGAGAGGACTACAAGTGCCGCGAGTTCAGCAGTCGGGAGGTGCGGCGCTGAGGCGTGAGTCCGGGGATCGACAGAGGCCTATAAAGGCGACGAGTTCAGCAGTCGGGAGGTGGGTCGCTGAGGCGTGAGTCCGGGGTCGGCGAGAAGCCTATAAAGGCCGTGAGTTCAGCAGTTGGGAGGTGCATGGAGAGGCGTGAGTCCGGGGATCGGCGAGAGGCCTATAAAGGCCGCAAATTCAGCAGTCGGGAGGTGCGTGGAGAAGCGTGAGTCCGGGGATCGGCAGAGGCCTGTAAAGGCTGCGAGTTCAGCAGTCGTGAGGTGGGTCGCTGAGGCGTGAGTCCGGGGTTGGCGAGAGGCCTATAAAGGCCGCAAATTCAGCAATCGGGAGGTGCGTGGAGAAGCGTGAGTCCGGGGATCGGCAGAGGCCTGTAAAGGCTGCGAGTTCAGCAGTCGAGGGGTGGGTCGCTGAGGCGTGAGTCCGGGGATCGGCGAGAGGCCTATAAATGCCGTGAGTTCAGCAGTCGGGAGGTGCAGCGCTGAGGCGTGAGTCCGGGGATCGGCAGAGGCCTATAAAGGCCGCGAGTTCAGCATTCAGGAGGTGGGTCGCTGAGGCGTGAGTCCGGGGTCAGCGAGAGGCCTATAAAGGCCACAAATTCAGCAGTTGGGAGGTGCGTCGCTGAGGCGTGAGTCCGCGGATCGGGAGAGGCCTATAAAGTCCGCGAGTTCAGCAGTCGGGATGTGCGTGGAGAGGCGTGAGTCCGGGGATCGGCGAGAGGCCTATAAAGGCTGCGAGTTCAGCAGTCGGGTGGTGCGGCGCTGAGGTGTGAGTCCGGGGATCGGGAGAGGCCTATAACGGACGCGAGTTCAACAGTCGGGAGGTGCGTGGAGAAGCGTGAGTCCGGGGATCGGCAGAGGCCTGCAAAGGCTGCGAGTTCAGCAGTCGAGAGGTGGGTCGCTGAGGCGTGAGTCCGGGGATCGGCGAGAGGCCTATAAAGGCCGCGAGTTCAGCAGTCGGGAAGTGCGGCGCTGAGGCGTGAGTCCGGGGATCGACGAGAAGCCTATAAAGGCCGCGAGTTCAGCAGTCGGGAGGTGGGTCGCTGAGGCGTGAGTCCGAAGATCGGCAGAGGCCTATAAAGGCCACGAGTTCAGCAGTCGGGAGGTGCGTGGAGAGGCGTGAGTCCAGGGATCGGCAGAAGCCTATCAAGGCCGCGAGTTCAGCAGTCGGGAGGTGGGTCGCTGAGGCGTGAGTCCGGGGATCGGCGAGAGGCCTATAAAGGCTGCGAGTTCTGCAGTCGGGAGGTGTTTTGCTGAGGCGTGAGTCCGGGGTCGGCGAGAGGCCTATAAAGGCCGCGAGTTCAGCAGTCGGGAGGTGCGGCGCTGAAGCGTGAGTCCGGGGATCGGCAGAGGCCTAAAAAGGCCGCGAGTTCAGCAGTCTGGAGGTGCGTGGAGAAGCGTGAGTCCAGGGATCGGCAGAGGCCTGTAAAGGCTGCGAGTTCAGCAGTCGGGAGGTGCGTGGAGAAGCGTGAGTCTGGGGATCGGCAGAGGCCTGTAAAGGCCACGAGTTCAGCAGTCGGGAGGTGGGTCGCTGAGGCGTGAGTCCGGGGTCGGCGAGAGGCCTATAAAGGCTGTGAGTTCAGCAGTCGGGTGGTGCGTGGAGAGGCGTGAGTCCGGGGATCGGCGAGAGGCCTATAAAGGCCGCAAATTCAGCAGTCGGGAGGTGCGTGGAGAAGCGTGAGTCTGGGGATCGGCAGAGGCCTGTAAAGGCTGCGAGTTCAGCAGTCGGGAGGTGGGTCGCTGAGGCATGAGTCCGGGGTCCGCGAGAGGCCTATAAATGCCGCAAATTCAGCAGTCGGGAGGTGCGTGGAGAAGCATGAGTCCGGGGATCGGCAGAGGCCTTTAAAGGCCGAGAGTTCAGCTGTCGGGAGGTGGGTCGCTGAGGCGTGAATCCGGGGTCCGCGAGAGGCCTATAAAGGCCGTGAGTTCAGCAGTCGGGATGTGCATGGAGAGGCGTGAGTCCGGGGATCGGCGAGAGGCCTATAAAGGCCGCGAGTTCAGCAGTCGCGAGGTGCGGCGCTGAGGCGTGAGTCCGGGGATCGGCAGAGGCCTATAAAGGCCGCGAGTTCAGCAGTCGGGAGGTGGGTCGCTGTGGCGTGAGTCCGGGGTCGGCGAGAGGCCTATAAAGGCCGTGAGTTCAGCAGTCGGGAGGTGCGTGTAGAGGCGTGAGTTCGTGGATCGGCGAGAGGCCTATAAATGCCGCAAATTCAGCAGTCGGGAGGTGCGTGGAGAAGCGTGAGTCCGGGGATCGGCAGAGGCCTGTAAAGGCTGCGAGTTCAGCGGTCGAGAGGTGGGTCGCTGAGGCGTGAGTCCGGGGATCGGCGAGAGGTCTATAAATGCCGTGAGTTCAGCAGTCGGGAGGTGGCTGGAGAGGCGTGAGTCCGGGGATCTGCGAGAGGCCTATAAAGGCCGCGAGTTCAGCAGTAACGTGGTGCGTTTCTGAGGCATGAGTCCGGGGTCGGCGAGAGGCCTCTAAAGGCCGCGAGTTCAGCAGTCGGGAGGTGCGGCGCTGAAGCGTGAGTCCGGGGATCGGTAGAAGCCTGTAAAGGCTGCGAGTTCAGCAGTTGGGAGGTGCGTGGAGAAGCATGAGTCTGGGGATCGGCAGAGGCCTGTCAAGGCCGCGAGTTCAGCTGTCGAGAGGTGGGTCGCTGAGGCGTGAGTCCGCGGTCGGCGAGTGGCCTATAAAGGCCGTGAGTTCAGCAGTCAGGAGGTGCATGGAGGGGCGTGAGTCCGGGGATCGGCGAGAGGCCTATAAAGGCCGCAAATTCAGCAGTCGGTAGGTGCGTGGAGAAGCGTGAGTCCGGGGATCGGCAGAGGCCTGTAAAGCCGCGAGTTCAGTAGTCGGGAGGTGGGTCGCTGAGGCGTGAGTCCGGGTATCGGCAGAGGCCTATAAAGGCCGTGAGTTCAGCAGTCGGGAGGTGGGTCGCTGAGGCGTGAGTCCGGGGATCGGCGAGAGGCCTATAAAGGTCGCGAGTTCAGCAGTCGGGAGGTGCGGTGCTGAAGCGTGTGTCCTGAGATCGGCAGAGGCCTGTAAAGGCCGCGAGTTCAGCAGTCGGGAGGTGCGTGGAGAGGCATGAGTCCGGGGATCAGCGAGAGGCCTATAAAGGCCACAAATTCAGCAGTCGGGAGGTGCGTGGAGAAGCGTGAGTCCGGGGATCGGCAGAGGCCTGTAAAGGCTGCGAGTTCAGCAGTCGAGAGGTGGGTCGCTGAGTCGTGAGTCTGGGGATCGGCGAGAGGCCTATAAAGGCCATGAGTTCAGCAGTCGGGTGGTGCGTGGAGAGGCGTGAGTCTGGGGATCGGCGAGAGGCCTATAAAGGCCGCAAGTTCAGCAGTCGGGAGTTGCAGCGCTGAGGCGTGAGTCTGGGGATCAGCGAGAGGCCTATAAAGGCCGCGAGTACAGCAATCGGGAGGTGGGTCGCTGAGGCGTGAGTCCGGGGATCGGCGAGAAGCCTATAAAGGCCGCGAGTTCAGCAGTCGGGAGGTGCGGCGCTGAAGCGTGAGTCCGGGGATCGGTAGAGGCCTGTAAAGGCTGCGAGTTCAGCAGTCGGGAGGTGCGTGGAGAAGCGTGAGTCCGGGGATCGGCAGAGGCCTGTAAAGGCCGAGAGTTCAGCAGTCGGGAGGTGGGTCGCTGAGGCGTGAGTCCGGGGTCCGCGAGAGGCCTATAAAGGCCGTGAGTTCAGCAGTCGGGAGGTGCATGGAGAGGCATGAGTCCGGGGATCGGCGAGAGGCCTATAAAGGCCGCGAGTTCAGCAGTCGCGAGGTGCGGCGCTGAGGCGTGAGTCCGGGGATCGGCAGAGGCCTATAAAGGCCGCGAGTTCAGCAGTCGGAAGGTGCGTTGCTGAGGCGTGAGTCCGGGGATTGGCAGAGGCCTATAAAGGCCGCGAGTTCAGCAGTCGGGAGGTGGGTCACTGAAGCGTGAGTCCGGGTATCGGCAGAGGCCTATAAAGGCCGCGAGTTCAGCAGTCGGGAGGTGGGTCGCTGAGGCGTGAGTCCGGGGATCGACGAGAGGCCTATAAAGGCCGCGAGTTCAGCAGTCGGGAGGTGCGGCGCTGAAGCGTGAGTCCGGGGATCGGCAGAGGCCTAAAAAGGCCGCGAGTTCAGCAGTCTGGAGGTGCGTGGAGAAGCGTGAGTCCAGGGATCGGCATAGGCCTGTAAAGGCTGCGAGTTCAGCAGTCGGGAGGTGCGTGGAGAAGCGTGAGTCTGGGGATCGGCAGAGGCCTGTAAAGGCCACGAGTTCAGCAGTCGGGAGGTGGGTCGCTGAGGCGTGAGTCCGGGGTCGGCGAGAGGCCTATAAAGGCTGTGAGTTCAGCAGTCGGGAGGTGCGTGGAGAGGCGTGACTCCGGGGATCGGCGAGAGGCCTATAAAGGCCGCAAATTCAGCAGTCGGGAGGTGCGTGGAGAAGCGTGAGTCTGGGGATCGGCAGAGGCCTGTAAAGGCTGCGAGTTCAGCAGTCGGGAGGTGGGTCGCTGAGGCGTGAGTCCGGGGTCCGCGAGAGGCCTATAAATGCCGCAAATTCAGCAGTCGGGAGGTGCGTGGAGAAGCATGAGTCCGGGGATCGGCAGAGGCATGTAAAGGCCGAGAGTTCAGCTGTCGGGAGGTGGGTCGCTGAGGCGTGAATCCGGGGTCCGCGAGAGGCCTATAAAGGCCGTGAGTTCAGCAGTCGGGAGGTGCATGGAGAGGCGTGAGTCCGGGGATCGGCGAGAGGCCTATAAAGGCCGCGAGTTCAGCAGTCACGAGGTGCGGCGCTGAGGCGTGAGTCCGGGGATCGGCAGAGGCCTATAAAGGCCGCGAGTTCAGCAGTCGGGAGGTGCGTTGCTGAGGCGTGAGTCCGGGGATTGGCAGAGGCCTATAAAGGCCGCGAGTTCAGCAGTCGGGAGGTGCGTTGCTGAGGCGTGAGTCCGGGTATCGGCAGAGGCCTATAAAGGCCGCGAGTTCAGCAGTCGGGAGGTGGGTCGCTGAGGCGTGAGTCCGAGGATCGACGAGAGGCCTATAAAGGCCGCGAGTTCAGCAGTCGGGAGGTGCGGCGCTGAAGCGTGACTCCGGGGATCGGCAGAGGCCTAAAAAGGCCGCGAGTTCAGCAGTCTGGAGGTGCGTGGAGAAGCGTGAGTCCAGGGATCGGCAGAGGCCTGTAAAGGCTGCGAGTTCAGCAGTCGGGAGGTGCGTGGAGAAGCGTGAGTCTGGGGATCGGCAGAGGCCTGTAAAGGCCACGAGTTCAGCAGTCGGGAGGTGGGTCGCTGAGGCGTGAGTCCGGGGTCGGCGAGAGGCCTATAAAGGCCGTGAGTTCAGCAGTCGGGAGGTGCGTGGAGAGGCGTGAGTCCGGGGATCGGCGAGAGGCCTATAAAGGCCTCAAATTCAGCAGTCGGGAGGTGCGTGGAGAAGCGTGAGTCCGGGGATCGGCGAGAGGCCTATAAATGCCGTGAGTTCAGCAGTCGGGAGGTGGGTGGAGAGGCGTGAGTCCGAGGATCGGCGAGAGGCCTATAAAGGCCGTGAGTTCAACAGTCGTGAAGTGCGTCGCTGAGGCGTGAGTCTGGGGATCGGCAGAGGCCTATAAAGGCCGCGAGTTCAGCAGTCGGGAGGTGGGTCGCTGAGGCGTGAGTCCGGGGATCGGTAGAGGCCTATAAAGGCCGCGAGTTCAGCAGTCGGAAGGTGCGGCGCTGAAGCGTGAGTCTGGGGATCGGTAGAGCCCTGTAAAGGCTGCGACTTCAGCAGTTGGGAGGTGCGTGGAGAAGCGTGAGTCTGGGGATCGGCAGAGGCCTGTCAAGGCCGCGAGTTCAGCTGTCGAGAGGTGGGTCGCTGAGGCGTGAGTCCGCGGTCGGCGAGAGGCCTATAAAGGCCGTGAGTTCAGCAGTCGGGAGGTGCATGGAGGGGAGGGAGTCCGGGGATCGGCGAGAGGCCTATAAAGGCCACAAATTCAGCAGTCGGTAGGTGCGTGGAGAAGCGTGAGTCCGGTGATCGGCAGAGGCCTGTAAAGGCCGCGAGTTCAGCAGTCGGGTGGTGGGTCGCTGAGGCATGAGTCCGGGGTCGGCGAGAGGCCTATAAAGGCCGCGAGTTCAGCAGTCGGGAGGTGGGTCGCTGAGGCGTGAGTCCGGGGATCGGTAGAGGCCTATAAAGGCCGCGAGTTCAGCAGTCGGGAGGTGCGGCGCTGAAGCGTGAGTCCGGGGATCGGTAGAGGCCTGTAAAGGCTGCGAGTTCAGCAGTTGGGAGGTGCGTTTCTGAGGCATGAGTCCGGGGTCGGCGAGAGGCCTATAAAGGCCGCGAGTTCAGCAGTCGGGAGGTGGGTCGCTGAGGCGTGAGTCCGGGGATCGGTAGAGGCCTATAAAGGCCGCGAGTTCAGCAGTCGGGAGGTGCGGCGCTGAAGCGTGAGTCCGGGGATCGGTAGAGGCCTGTAAAGGCTGCGAGTTCAGCAGTTGGGAGGTGCGTGGAGAAGCGTGAGTCTGGGGATCGGCAGAGGCCTGTCAAGGCCGCGAGTTCAGCTGTCGAGAGGTGGGTCGCTGAGGCGTGAGTCCGCGGTCGGCGAGAGGCCTATAAAGGCCGTGAGTTCAGCAGTCGGGAGGTGCATGGAGGGGCGTGAGTCCGGGGATCGGCGAGAGGCCTATAAAGGCCGCAAATTCAGCAGTCGGGAGGTGCGTGGAGAAGCGTGAGTCCGGGTATCGGCAGAGGCCTGCAAAGCTGCGAGTTCAGCAGTCGGGTGGTGCGTGACTGAGGCGTGAGTCCAGGGTTGGTATGAGGACTATAAAGGCTGCGAATTCAGCAGTCGGGAGGTGGGTCGCTGAGGCGTGAGTCCGGGTATCGGCAGAGGCCTATAAAGGCCGTGAGTTCAGCAGTCGGGAGGTGGGTCGCTGAGGCGTGAGTCCGGGGATCGGCGAGAGGCCTATAAAGGCCGCAAGTTCAGCAGTCGGGAGGTGCGGCGCTGAAGCGTGTGTCCGGAGATCGGCAGAGGCCTGTAAAGGCCGCGAGTTCAGCAGTCGGGAGGTGCGTGGAGAGGCGTGAGTCCGGGGATCAGCGAGAGGCCTATAAAGGCCACAAATTCAGCAGTCGGGAGGTGCGTGGAGAAGCGTGAGTCCGGGGATCGGCAGAGGCCTGTAAAGGCTGCGAGTTCAGCAGTCGAGAGGTGGGTCGCTGAGGCGTGAGTCCGGGGATCGGCGAGAGGCCTATTAAGGCCGTGAGTTCAGCAGTCGGGAGGTGCGTGGAGAGGCGTGAGTCCGGGGATCGGCGAGAGGCCTATAAAGGCCGCGAGTTCAACAGTCGCGAGGTGCGGCGCTGAGGCGTGAGTCCGGGGATCGGTAGAGGCCTATAAATGCCGTGAGTTCAGCAGTCGGGAGGTGCGTGGAGAAGCGTGTGTCCGGGGATCGGCGAGAGGCCTATAAAGGCCGCGAGTTCAACAGTCGCGAGGTGCGGCGCTGAGGCGTGTGTCCGGGGATTGGTAGAGGCCTGTAAAGGCTGTGAGTTCAGCAGTCGGGAGGTGCATGGAGAAGCGTGAGTCCGGGGATCTGCGAGAGGCCTATAAATGCCGTGAGTTCAGCAGTCGGGAGGTGCATGGAGTGGCGTGAGTCCGGGGATCGGCGAGAGGCCTATAAAGGCCGCAAATTCAGCAGTCGGGAGGTGGGTCGCTGAGGCGTGAGTCCGGGGTCGGCGAGAGGCATATAAAGGCCGCAAATTCAGCAGTTGGGAGGTGCGTCGCTGAGGCGTGAGTCCAGGGTTGGTGAGAGGCCTATAAAGGCCGCGAGTTCAGCATGCGGGAGGTGGGTCGCTGAGGCGTGAGTCCGGAGATCGGCAGAGGCCTATAAAGGCTGCGAGTTCAGCAGTCGAGAGGTGGGTCGCTGAGGCGTGAGTCCGGGGATTGGCAGAGGCCTATAAAGGCCGCGAGTTCAGCAGTCGGGAGGTGGGTCGCTGAGGCGTGAGTCCGGGGATCGACGAGAGGCCTATAAAGGCCGCGAGTTCAGCAGTCGGGAGGTGCGGCGCTGAAGCGTGAGTCCGGGGATAGGCAGAGGCCTAGAAAGGCCGCGAGTTCAGCAGTCTGGAGGTGCGTGGAGAAGCATGAGTCCGGGGATCGGCAGAGGCCTGTAAATGCTGCGAGTTCAGCGGTCGAGAGGTGGGTCGCTGAGGCGTGAGTCCGGGGATCGGCGAGAGGCCTATAAATGCCGTGAGTTCAGCAGTCGGGAGGTGGGTGGAGAGGCGTGAGTCCGGGGATCTGCGAGAGGCCTATAAAGGCCGCGAGTTCAACAGTCGTGAAGTGCGTCACTGAGGCGTGAGTCTGTGGATCGGCAGAGGCCTATAAAGGCCGCGAGTTCAGCAGTCGGGTGGTGCGTTTCTGAGGCATGAGTCCGGGGTCGGCGAGAGGCCTATAAAGGCCGCGAGTTCAGCAGTCGGGAGGTGGGTCGCTGAGGCGTGAGTCCGGGGATCGGCAGAGGCCTGTAAAGGCTGCGAGTTCAGCAGTCGGGAGGTGCGTGGAGAAGCGTGAGTCTGGGGATCAGCAGAGGCCTGTCAAGGCCGCGAGTTCAGCTGTCGAGAGGTGGGTCGCTGAGGCGTGAGTCCGCGGTCGGCGAGAGGCCTATAAAGGCCATGAGTTCAGCAGTCGGGAGGTGCATGGGGGACGTGAGTCCGGGGATCGGCGAGAGGCCTATAAAGGCCGCAAATTCAGCAGTCGGGAGGTGCGTGGAGAAGCGTGAGTCCGGGGATCGGCAGAGGCCTGCAAAGCTGCGAGTTCAGCGTTCGAGAGGTGGGTCGCTGAGGCGTGAGTCCGAGTATCGCCAGAGGCCTATAAAGGCCGTGAGTTCAGCAGTCGGGAGGTGGGTCGCTGAGGCGTGAGTCCGGGGATCGGCGAGAGGCCTATAAAGGCCGCGAGTTCAGCAGTCGGGAGGTGCGGCGCTGAAGCGTGTGTCCGGAGATCGGCAGAGGCCTGTAAAGGCCGCGAGTTCAGCAGTCGGGAGGTGCGTGGAGAAGCGTGAGTCCGGGGATCGGCAGAGGCCTGTCAAGGCCGCGAGTTCAGCTGTCGGGAGGTGGGTCGCTGAGGCGTGAGTCCGGGGATCGGCGAGAGGCCTATAAAGGCCGCGAGTTCAACAGTCGCGAGGTGCGGCGCTGAGGCGTGAGTCCGGGGATCGGTAGAGGCCTGTAAAGGCTGCGAGTTCAGCAGTCGGGAGGTGCGTGGAGAAGCGTGAGTCCGGGGATCGGCAGAGGCCTGTAAAGGCCGAGAGTTCTGCTGTCGGGAGGTGGGTCGCTGAGGCGTGAGTCCGGGGTCGGCGAGAGGCCTATAAAGGCCGTGAGTTCAGCAGTCGGGAGGTGCGTGGAGAAGCGTGAGTCCGGGGATCGGCGAGAGGCCTGTAAAGGCTGCGAGTTCAACAGTCGTGAAGTGCGTCGCTGAGGCATGAGTCTGGGGATCGGCAGAGGCCTATAAAGGCCGCGAGTTCAGCAGTCGGGTGCTGCATTTCTGAGGCATGAGTCCGGGGTCGGCGAGAGGCCTATAAAGGCCGCGAGTTCAGCAGTCGGGAGGTGGGTCGCTGAGGCGTGAGTCCGGGGATCGGTAGAGGCCTATAAAGGCCGCGAGTTCAGCAGTCGGGAGGTGCGGCGCTGAAGCGTGAGTCCGGGGATCGGTAGAGCCCTGTAAAGTCTGCGACTTCAGCAGTTGGGAGGTGCGTGGAGAAGCGTGAGTCTGGGGATCGGCAGAGGCCTGTCCATGCCGCGAGTTCAGCAGTCGGGAGGTGCGGCGCTGAAGCGTGAGTCCGGGGATCGGTAGAGCCCTGTAAAGTCTGCGACTTCAGCAGTTGGGAGGTGCGTGGAGAAGCGTGAGTCTGGGGATCGGCAGAGGCCTGTCAAGGCCGCGAGTTCAGCTGTCGGGAGGTGGGTCGCTGAGGCGTGAGTCCGCGGTCGGCGAGAGGCCTATAAAGGCCGTGAGTTCAGCAGTCGGGAGGTGCATGGAGGGGCGTGAGTCCGGGGATCGGCGAGAGGCCTATAAAGGCCGCAAATTCAGCAGTCGGGAGCTGCGTGGAGAAGCGTGAGTCCGGTGATCGGCAGAGGCCTGTAAAGGCTGCGAGTTCAGCAGTCGGGAGGTGCGTTACTGAGGCGTGAGTCCAGGGTTGGTGAGAGGACTATAAAGGCTGCGAATTCAGCAGTCGGGGGGTGGGTCGCTGAGGCGTGAGTCCGGGTATCGGCAGAGGCCTATAAAGGCCGTGAGTTCAGCAGTCGGGAGGTGGGTCGCTGAGTGCGTGAGTCCGGGGATCGGCGAGAGGCCTATAAAGGCCGCGAGTTCAGCAGTCGGGAGGTGCGGCGCTGAAGCGTGTGTCCGGAGATCGGCAGAGGCCTGTAAAGGCCGCGAGTTCAGCAGTCGGGAGGTGCGTGGAGAGGCGTGAGTCCGGGGATCCGCGAGAGGCCTATAAATGCCGCAAATTCAGCAGTCGGGAGGTGCGTGGAGAAGCGTGAGTCCGGGGATCGGCAGAGGCCTAAAAGGCTGCGAGTTCAGCAGTCGGGAGGTGCGTTGCTGAGGCGTGAGTCCAGGGTTGGTGAGAGGACTATAAAGGCCGCGAATTCAGCAGTCGGGAGGTGCGTGGAGAAGCGTGAGTCCGGGGATCGGCAGAGGCCTGTAAAGGCCGAGAGTTCAGCTGTCGGGAGGTGGGTCGCTGAGGCGTGAGTCCGGGGTCGGCGAGAGGCCTATAAAGGCCGTGAGTTCAGCAGTCGGGAGGTGCGTGGAGAAGCGTGAGTCCGGGGATCGGCGAGAGGCCTGTAAAGGCTGCGACTTCAGCGGTCGGGAGGTGGGTCGCTGAGGCGTGAGTCCGGGAATCGGCGAGAGGCCTATAAATGCCGTGAGTTCAGCAGTCGGGAGGTGGGTGGAGAGGCGTGAGTCCGGGGATCTGCGAGAGGCCTATAAAGGCCGCGCGTTCAGCAGTCGGGAGGTGCGGCGCTGAAGCGTGTGTCCGGAGATCGGCAGAGGCCTGTAAAGGCCGCGAGTTCAGCAGTCGGGAGGTGCGTGGAGAGGCGTGAGTCCGGGGATCAGCGAGAGGCCTATAAAGGCCACAAATTCAGCAGTCGGGAGGTGCGTGGAGAAGCGTGAGTCCGGGGATCGGCAGAGGCCTGTAAAGGCTGCGAGTTCAGCAGTCGGGAGGTGCGTGGAGAAGCGTGAGTCTGGGGATCAGCAGAGGCCTGTCAAGGCCGCGAGTTCAGCTGTCGAGAGGTGGGTCGCTGAGGCGTGAGTCCGCGGTCGGCGAGAGGCCTATAAAGGCCATGAGTTCAGCAGTCGGGAGGTGCATGGGGGACGTGAGTCCGGGGATCGGCGAGAGGCCTATAAAGGCCGCAAATTCAGCAGTCGGGAGGTGCGTGGAGAAGCGTGAGTCCGGGGATCGGCAGAGGCCTGCAAAGCTGCGAGTTCAGCGTTCGAGAGGTGGGTCGCTGAGGCGTGAGTCCGAGTATCGCCAGAGGCCTATAAAGGCCGTGAGTTCAGCAGTCGGGAGGTGGGTCGCTGAGGCGTGAGTCCGGGGATCGGCGAGAGGCCTATAAAGGCCGCGAGTTCAGCAGTCGGGAGGTGCGGCGCTGAAGCGTGTGTCCGGAGATCGGCAGAGGCCTGTAAAGGCCGCGAGTTCAGCAGTCGGGAGGTGCGTGGAGAGGCGTGACTCCGGGGATCAGCGAGAGGCCTATAAAGGCCACAAATTCAGCAGTCGGGAGGTGCGTGGAGAAGCGTGAGTCCGGGGATCGGCAGAGGCCTGTAAAGGCTGCGAGTTCAGCAGTCGAGAGGTGGGTCGCTGAGGCGTGAGTCCGGGGATCGGCGAGAGGCCTATAAAGGCCGCGAGTTCAACAGTCGCGAGGTGCGGCGCTGAGGCGTGAGTCCGGGGATCGGTAGAGGCCTGTAAAGGCTGCGAGTTCAGCAGTCGGGAGGTGCGTGGAGAAGCGTGAGTCCGGGGATCGGCGAGAGGCCTGTAAAGGCTGCGAGTTCAGCGGTCGGGAGGTGGGTCGCTGAGGCGTGAGTCCGGGGATCGGCGAGAGGCCTATAAATGCCGTGAGTTCAGCAGTCGGGAGGTGGGTGGAGAGGCGTGAGTCCGTGGATCTGCGAGAGGCCTATAAGGGCCGCGAGTTCAACAGTCGTGAAGTGCGTCGCTGAGGCATGAGTCTGGGGATCGGCAGAGGCCGATAAAGGCCGCGAGTTCAGCAGTCGGGTGCTGCATTTCTGAGGCATGAGTCCGGGGTCGGCGAGAGGCCTATAAAGGCCGCGAGTTCAGCAGTCGGGAGGTGGGTCGCTGAGGCGTGAGTCCGGGGATCGGTAGAGGCCTATAAAGGCCGCGAGTTCAGCAGTCGGGAGGTGCGGCGCTGAAGCGTGAGTCCGGGGATCGGTAGAGCCCTGTAAAGTCTGCGACTTCAGCAGTTGGGAGGTGCGTGGAGAAGCGTGAGTCTGGGGATCGGCAGAGGCCTGTCAAGGCCGCGAGTTCAGCAGTCGGGAGGTGCGGCGCTGAAGCGTGAGTCCGGGGATCGGTAGAGCCCTGTAAAGTCTGCGACTTCAGCAGTTGGGAGGTGCGTGGAGAAGCGTGAGTCTGGGGATCGGCAGAGGCCTGTCAAGGCCGCGAGTTCAGCTGTCGGGAGGTGGGTCGCTGAGGCGTGAGTCCGCGGTCGGCGAGAGGCCTATAAAGGCCGTGAGTTCAGCAGTCGGGAGGTGCGTGGAGAGGCGTGAGTCCGGGGATCGGCGAGAGGCCTATAAAGGCTGCAAATTCAGCAGTCGGGAGCTGCGTGGAGAAGCGTGAGTCCGGTGATCGGCAGAGGCCTGTAAAGGCTGCGAGTTCAGCAGTCGGGAGGTGCGTTACTGAGGCGTGAGTCCAGGGTTGGTGAGAGGACTATAAAGGCTGCGAATTCAGCAGTCGGGGGGTGGGTCGCTGAGGCGTGAGTCCGGGTATCGGCAGAGGCCTATAAAGGCCGTGAGTTCAGCAGTCGGGAGGTGGGTCGCTGAGGCGTGAGTCCGGGGATCGGCGAGAGGCCTATAAAGGCCGCGAGTTCAGCAGTCGGGAGGTGCGGCGCTGAAGCGTGTGTCCGGAGATCGGCAGAGGCCTGTAAAGGCCGCGAGTTCAGCAGTCGGGAGGTGCGTGGAGAGGCGTGAGTCCAGGGTTGGTGAGAGGACTATAAAGGCTGCGAATTCAGCAGTCGGGGGGTGGGTCGCTGAGGCGTGAGTCCGGGTATCGGCAGAGGCCTATAAAGGCCGTGAGTTCAGCAGTCGGGAGGTGGGTCGCTGAGGCGTGAGTCCGGGGATCGGCGAGAGGCCTGTAAAGGCCGCGAGTTCAGCAGTCGGGAGGTGCGTGGAGAGGCGTGAGTCCGGGGATCCGCGAGAGGCCTATAAATGCCGCAAATTCAGCAGTCGGGAGGTGCGTGGAGAAGCGTGAGTCCGGGGATCGGCAGAGGCCTAAAAGGCTGCGAGTTCAGCAGTCGGGAGGTGCGTTGCTGAGGCGTGAGTCCAGGGTTGGTGAGAGGACTATAAAGGCCGCGAATTCAGCAGTCGGGAGGTGCGTGGAGAAGCGTGAGTCCGGGGATCGGCAGAGGCCTGTAAAGGCCGAGAGTTCAGCTGTCGGGAGGTGGGTCGCTGAGGCGTGAGTCCGGGGTCGGCGAGAGGCCTATAAAGGCCGTGAGTTCAGCAGTCGGGAGGTGCGTGGAGAAGCGTGAGTCCGGGGATCGGCGAGAGGCCTGTAAAGGCTGCGACTTCAGCGGTCGGGAGGTGGGTCGCTGAGGCGTGAGTCCGGGGATCGGCGAGAGGCCTATAAATGCCGTGAGTTCAGCAGTCGGGAGGTGGGTGGAGAGGCGTGTGTCCGGGGATCTGCGAGAGGCCTATAAAGGCCGCGCGTTCAGCAGTCGGGAGGTGCGGCGCTGAAGCGTGTGTCCGGAGATCGGCAGAGGCCTGTAAAGGCCGCGAGTTCAGCAGTCGGGAGGTGCGTGGAGAGGCGTGAGTCCGGGGATCAGCGAGAGGCCTATAAAGGCCACAAATTCAGCAGTCGGGAGGTGCGTGGAGAAGCGTGAGTCCGGGGATCGGCAGAGGCCTGTAAAGGCTGCGAGTTCAGCAGTCGAGAGGTGGGTCGCTGAGGCGTGAGTCCGGGGATCGGCGAGAGGCCTATAAAGGCCGCGAGTTCAACAGTCACGAGGTGCGGCGCTGAGGCGTGAGTCCGGGGATCGGTAGAGGCCTGTAAAGGCTGCGAGTTCAGCAGTCGGGAGGTGCGTGGAGAAGCGTGAGTCCGGGGATCGGCAGAGGCCTGTAAAGGCCGAGAGTTCTGCTGTCGGGAGGTGGGTCGCTGAGGCGTGAGTCCGGGGTCGGCGAGAGGCCTATAAAGGCCGTGAGTTCAGCAGTCGGGAGGTGCGTGGAGAAGCGTGAGTCCGGGGATCGGCGAGAGGCCTGTAAAGGCTGCGAGTTCAGCGGTCGGGAGGTGGGTCGCTGAGGCGTGAGTCCGGGGATCGGCGAGAGGCCTATAAATGCCGTGAGTTCAGCAGTCGGGAGGTGGGTGGAGAGGCGTGAGTCCGTGGATCTGCGAGAGGCCTATAAGGGCCGCGAGTTCAACAGTCGTGAAGTGCGTCGCTGAGGCATGAGTCTGGGGATCGGCAGAGGCCGATAAAGGCCGCGAGTTCAGCAGTCGGGTGCTGCATTTCTGAGGCATGAGTCCGGGGTCGGCGAGAGGCCTATAAAGGCCGCGAGTTCAGCAGTCGGGAGGTGGGTCGCTGAGGCGTGAGTCCGGGGATCGGTAGAGGCCTATAAAGGCCGCGAGTTCAGCAGTCGGGAGGTGCGGCGCTGAAGCGTGAGTCCGGGGATCGGTAGAGCCCTGTAAAGTCTGCGACTTCAGCAGTTGGGAGGTGCGTGGAGAAGCGTGAGTCTGGGGATCGGCAGAGGCCTGTCAAGGCCGCGAGTTCAGCAGTCGGGAGGTGCGGCGCTGAAGCGTGAGTCCGGGGATCGGTAGAGCCCTGTAAAGTCTGCGACTTCAGCAGTTGGGAGGTGCGTGGAGAAGCGTGAGTCTGGGGATCGGCAGAGGCCTGTCAAGGCCGCGAGTTCAGCTGTCGGGAGGTGGGTCGCTGAGGCGTGAGTCCGCGGTCGGCGAGAGGCCTATAAAGGCCGTGAGTTCAGCAGTCGGGAGGTGCGTGGAGAGGCGTGAGTCCGGGGATCGGCGAGAGGCCTATAAAGGCCGCAAATTCAGCAGTCGGGAGCTGCGTGGAGAAGCGTGAGTCCGGTGATCGGCAGAGGCCTGTAAAGGCTGCGAGTTCAGCAGTCGGGAGGTGCGTTACTGAGGCGTGAGTCCAGGGTTGGTGAGAGGACTATAAAGGCTGCGAATTCAGCAGTCGGGGGGTGGGTCGCTGAGGCGTGAGTCCGGGTATCGGCAGAGGCCTATAAAGGCCGTGAGTTCAGCAGTCGGGAGGTGGGTCGCTGAGGCGTGAGTCCGGGGATCGGCGAGAGGCCTATAAAGGCCGCGAGTTCAGCAGTCGGGAGGTGCGGCGCTGAAGCGTGTGTCCGGAGATCGGCAGAGGCCTGTAAAGGCCGCGAGTTCAGCAGTCGGGAGGTGCGTGGAGAGGCGTGAGTCCAGGGTTGGTGAGAGGACTATAAAGGCTGCGAATTCAGCAGTCGGGGGGTGGGTCGCTGAGGCGTGAGTCCGGGTATCGGCAGAGGCCTATAAAGGCCGTGAGTTCAGCAGTCGGGAGGTGGGTCGCTGAGGCGTGAGTCCGGGGATCGGCGAGAGGCCTGTAAAGGCCGCGAGTTCAGCAGTCGGGAGGTGCGTGGAGAGGCGTGAGTCCGGGGATCCGCGAGAGGCCTATAAATGCCGCAAATTCAGCAGTCGGGAGGTGCGTGGAGAAGCGTGAGTCCGGGGATCGGCAGAGGCCTAAAAGGCTGCGAGTTCAGCAGTCGGGAGGTGCGTTGCTGAGGCGTGAGTCCAGGGTTGGTGAGAGGACTATAAAGGCCGCGAATTCAGCAGTCGGGAGGTGCGTGGAGAAGCGTGAGTCCGGGGATCGGCAGAGGCCTGTAAAGGCCGAGAGTTCAGCTGTCGGGAGGTGGGTCGCTGAGGCGTGAGTCCGGGGTCGGCGAGAGGCCTATAAAGGCCGTGAGTTCAGCAGTCGGGAGGTGCGTGGAGAAGCGTGAGTCCGGGGATCGGCGAGAGGCCTGTAAAGGCTGCGACTTCAGCGGTCGGGAGGTGGGTCGCTGAGGCGTGAGTCCGGGGATCGGCGAGAGGCCTATAAATGCCGTGAGTTCAGCAGTCGGGAGGTGGGTGGAGAGGCGTGTGTCCGGGGATCTGCGAGAGGCCTATAAAGGCCGCGCGTTCAGCAGTCGGGAGGTGCGGCGCTGAAGCGTGTGTCCGGAGATCGGCAGAGGCCTGTAAAGGCCGCGAGTTCAGCAGTCGGGAGGTGCGTGGAGAGGCGTGAGTCCGGGGATCAGCGAGAGGCCTATAAAGGCCACAAATTCAGCAGTCGGGAGGTGCGTGGAGAAGCGTGAGTCCGGGGATCGGCAGAGGCCTGTAAAGGCTGCGAGTTCAGCAGTCGAGAGGTGGGTCGCTGAGGCGTGAGTCCGGGGATCGGCGAGAGGCCTATAAAGGCCGCGAGTTCAACAGTCACGAGGTGCGGCGCTGAGGCGTGAGTCCGGGGATCGGTAGAGGCCTGTAAAGGCTGCGAGTTCAGCAGTCGGGAGGTGCGTGGAGAAGCGTGAGTCCGGGGATCGGCAGAGGCCTGTAAAGGCCGAGAGTTCTGCTGTCGGGAGGTGGGTCGCTGAGGCGTGAGTCCGGGGTCGGCGAGAGGCCTATAAAGGCCGTGAGTTCAGCAGTCGGGAGGTGCGTGGAGAAGCGTGAGTCCGGGGATCGGCGAGAGGCCTGTAAAGGCTGCGAGTTCAGCGGTCGGGAGGTGGGTCGCTGAGGCGTGAGTCCGGGGATCGGCGAGAGGCCTATAAATGCCGTGAGTTCAGCAGTCGGGAGGTGGGTGGAGAGGCGTGAGTCCGGGGATCTGCGAGAGGCCTATAAGGGCCGCGAGTTCAACAGTCGTGAAGTGCGTCGCTGAGGCATGAGTCTGGGGATCGGCAGAGGCCTATAAAGGCCGCGAGTTCAGCAGTCGGGTGCTGCATTTCTGAGGCATGAGTCCGGGGTCGGCGAGAGGCCTATAAAGGCCGCGAGTTCAGCAGTCGGGAGGTGGGTCGCTGAGGCGTGAGTCCGGGGATCGGTAGAGGCCTATAAAGGCCGCGAGTTCAGCAGTCGGGAGGTGCGGCGCTGAAGCGTGAGTCCGGGGATCGGTAGAGCCCTGTAAGGTCTGCGACTTCAGCAGTCGGGAGGTGCGTGGAGAAGCGTGAGTCTGGGGATCGGCAGAGGCCTGTCAAGGCCGAGAGTTCAGCTGTCGGGAGGTGGGTCGCTGAGGCGTGAGTCCGCGGTCGGCGAGAGGCCTATAAAGGCCGTGAGTTCAGCAGTCGGGAGGTGCGTGGAGAGGCGTGAGTCCGGGGATCGGCGAGAGGCCTATAAAGGCCGCAAATTCAGCAGTCGGGAGCTGCGTGGAGAAGCGTGAGTCCGGTGATCGGCAGAGGCCTGTAAAGGCTGCGAGTTCAGCAGTCGGGAGGTGCGTTACTGAGGCGTGAGTCCAGGGTTGGTGAGAGGACTATAAAGGCTGCGAATTCAGCAGTCGGGGGGTGGGTCGCTGAGGCGTGAGTCCGGGTATCGGCAGAGGCCTATAAAGGCCGTGAGTTCAGCAGTCGGGAGGTGGGTCGCTGAGGCGTGAGTCCGGGGATCGGCGAGAGGCCTATAAAGGCCGCGAGTTCAGCAGTCGGGAGGCGCGGCGCTGAAGCGTGTGTCCGGAGATCGGCAGAGGCCTGTAAAGGCCGCGAGTTCAGCAGTCGGGAGGTGCGTGGAGAGGCGTGAGTCCGGGGATCCGCGAGAGGCCTATAAATGCCGCAAATTCAGCAGTCGGGAGGTGCGTGGAGAAGCGTAAGTCCGGGGATCGGCAGAGGCCTAAAAGGCTGCGAGTTCAGCAGTCGGGAGGTGCGTTGCTGAGGCGTGAGTCCAGGGTTGGTGAGAGGACTATAAAGGCCGTGAGTTCAGCAGTCGGGAGGTGCGTGGAGAAGCGTGAGTCCGGGGATCGGCGAGAGGCCTGTAAAGGCTGCGACTTCAGCGGTCGGGAGGTGGGTCGCTGAGGCGTGAGTCCGGGGATCGGCGAGAGGCCTATAAATGCCGTGAGTTCAGCAGTCGGGAGGTGGGTGGAGAGGCGTGAGTCCGGGGATCTGCGAGAGGCCTATAAAGGCCGCGAGTTCAGCAGTCGTGTGGTGCGTTGCTGAGGCATGAGTCCGGGGTCGGCGAGAGGCCTATAAAGGCCGCGAGTTCAGCAGTCGGGAGGTGCGGCGCTGAAGCGTGAGTCCGGGGATCGGTAGAGGCCTGTAAAGGCTGCGAGTTCAGCAGTCGGGAGGTGCGTGGAGAAGCGTGAGTCTGGGGATCGGCAGAGGCCTGTAAAGGCCGAGAGTTCAGCTGTCGGGAGGTGGGTCGCTGAGGCGTGAGTCCGGGGTCGGCGAGAGGCCTATAAATGCCGTGAGTTCAGCAGTCGGGAGGTGGGTGGAGAGGCGTGAGTCCGGGGATCTGCGAGAGGCCTATAAGGGCCGCGAGTTCAACAGTCGTGAAGTGCGTCGCTGAGGCGTGAGTCTGGGGATCGGCAGAGGCCTATAAAGGCCGCGAGTTCAGCAGTCGGGAGGTGGGTCGCTGAGGCGTGAGTCCGGGGATCGGTAGAGGCCTATAAAGGCCGCGAGTTCAGCAGTCGGGAGGTGCGGCGCTGAAGCGTGAGTCCGGGGATCGGTAGAGCCCTGTAAAGGCTGCGACTTCAGCAGTTTGGAGGTGCGTGGAGAAGCGTGAGTCTGGGGATCGGCAGAGGCCTGTCAAGGCTGCGACTTCAGCAGTTGGGAGGTGCGTGGAGAAGCGTGAGTCCGGGGATCGGCAGAGGCCTGTAAAGGCTGCGAGTTCAGCAGTCGGGAGGTGCGTTACTGAGGCGTGAGTCCAGGGTTGGTGAGAGGACTATAAAGGCCGCGAGTTCAGCTGTCGAGAGGTGGGTCGCTGAGGCGTGAGTCCGCGGTCGGCGAGAGGCCTATAAAGGCCGTGAGTTCAGCAGTCGGGAGTGCATGGAGGGGCGTGAGTCCGGGGATCCGCGAGAGGCCTATAAATGCCGCAAATTCAGCAGTCGGGAGCTGCGTGGAGAAGCGTGAGTCCGGGGATCGGCAGAGGCCTGTAAAGGCCGAGAGTTCAGCAGTCGGGAGGTGCGTTACTGAGGCGTGAGTCCAGGGTTGGTGAGAGGACTATAAAGGCCGCGAATTCAGCAGTCGGGAGGTGGGTCGCTGAGGCGTGAGTCCGGATATCGGCAGAGGCCTATAAAGGCCGTGAGTTCAGCAGTCGGGAGGTGGGTCGCTGAGGCGTGAGTCCGGGGATCGGCAGAGGCCTGTAAATGCTGCGAGTTCAGCGGTCGAGAGGTGGGTCGCTGAGGCGTGAGTCCGGGGATCGGTAGAGGCCTATAAAGGCCGCGAGTTCAGCAGTCGCGAGGTGCGGCGCTGAAGCGTGAGTCCGGGGATCTGCGAGAGGCCTATAAAGGCCGCGAGTTCAACAGTCGTGAAGTGCGTCGCTGAGGCGTGAGTCTGTGGATCGGCAGAGGCCTATAAAGGCCGCGAGTTCAGCAGTCGGGTGGTGCGTTTCTGAGGCATGAGTCCGGGGTTGGCGAGAGGCCTATAAAGGCCGCGAGTTCAGCAGTCGGGAGGTGGGTCGCTGAGGCGTGAGTCCGGGGATCGGTAGAGGCCTATAAAGGCCGCGAGTTCAGCAGTCGGGAGCTGCGGCGCTGAAGCGTGAGTCCGGGGATCGGCAGAGGCCTGTAAAGGCTGCGAGTTCAGCAGTCGGGAGGTGCATGGAGGGGCGGGAGTCCGGGGATCGGCGAGAGGCCTATAAAGGCCGCAAATTCAGCAGTCGGGAGGTGCGTGGAGAAGCGTGAGTCCGGGGATCGGCAGAGGCCTGCAAAGCTGCGAGTTCAGCGGTCGAGAGGTGGGTCGCTGAGGCGTGAGTCCGGGTATCGGCAGAGGCCTATAAAGGCCATGAGTTCAGCAGTCGGGAGGTGGGTCGCTGAGGCGTGAGTCCGGGGATCGGCGAGAGGCCTATAAAGGCCGCGAGTTCAGCAGTCGGGAGGTGCGGCGCTGAAGCGTGTGTCCGGAGATCGGCAGAGGCCTGTAAAGGCCGCGAGTTCAGCAGTCGGGAGGTGCGTGGAGAAGCGTGAGTCCGGGGATCGGCAGAGGCCTGTAAAGGCTGCGAGTTCAGCAGTCGAGAGGTGGGTCGCTGAGGCGTGAGTCCAGGGATCGGCGAGAGGCCTATAAAGGCCGCGAGTTCAACAGTCGCGAGGTGCGGCGCTGAGGCGTGAGTCCGGGGATCGGTAGAGGCCTGTAAAGGCTGCGAGTTCAGCAGTCGGGAGGTGCGTGGAGAAGCGTGAGTCCGGGGATCGGCAGAGGCCTGTAAAGGCCGAGAGTTCAGCTGTCGGGAGGTGGGTCGCTGAGGCGTGAGTCCGGGGTCGGCGAGAGGCCTATAAAGGCCGTGAGTTCAGCAGTCGGGAGGTGCGTGGAGAAGCGTGAGTCCGGGGATCGGCGAGAAGCCTATAAATGCCGTGAGTTCAGCAGTCGGGAGGTGGGTGGAGAAGCGTGAGTCCGGGGATCTGCGAGAGGCCTATAAGGGCCGCGAGTTCAACAGTCGTGAAGTGCGTCGCTGAGGCGTGAGTCTGGGGATCGGCAGAGGCCTATAAAGGCCGCGAGTTCAGCAATCGGGTGCTGCTTTTCTGAGGCATGAGTCCGGGGTCGGCGAGAGGCCTATAAAGGCCGCGAGTTCAGCAGTCGGGAGGTGGGTCGCTGAGGCGTGAGTCCGGGGATCGGTAGAGGCCTATAAAGGCCGCGAGTTCAGCAGTCGGGAGGTGCGGCGCTGAAGCGTGAGTCCGGGGATCGGTAGAGCCCTGTAAAGTCTGCGACTTCAGCAGTTGGGAGGTGCGTGGAGAAGCGTGAGTCTGGGGATCGGCAGAGGCCTGTCAAGGCCGCGAGTTCAGCTGTCGAGAGGTGGGTCGCTGAGGCGTGAGTCCGGGGATCGGTAGAGCCCTGTAAAGTCTGCGACTTCAGCAGTTGGGAGGTGCGTGGAGAAGCGTGAGTCTGGGGATCTGCATAGGCCTGTCAAGGCCGCGAGTTCAGCAGTCGGGAGGTGGGTCGCTGAGGCGTGAGTCCGCGGTCGGCGAGAGGCCTATAAAGGCCGTGAGTTCAGCAGTCGGGAGGTGCGTGGAGAGGCGTGAGTCCGGGGATCGGCGAGAGGCCTATAAAGGCCGCAAATTCAGCAGTCGGGAGCTGCGTGGAGAAGCGTGAGTCCGGTGATCGGCAGAGGCCTGTAAAGGCTGCGAGTTCAGCAGTCGGGAGGTGCGTTACTGAGGCGTGAGTCCAGGGTTGGTGAGAGGACTATAAAGGCTGCGAATTCAGCAGTCGGGGGGTGGGTCGCTGAGGCGTGAGTCCGGGTATCGGCAGAGGCCTATAAAGGCCGTGAGTTCAGCAGTCGGGAGGTGGGTCGCTGAGGCTTGAGTCCGGAGATCGGCAGAGGCCTATAAAGGCCACAAATTCAGCAGTCGGGAGGTGCGTGGAGAAGCGTGAGTCCAGGGATCGGCAGAGGCCTGTAAAGGCTGCGAGTTCAGCAGTCGGGAGCTGCGTGGAGAAGCGTGAGTCTGGGGATCGGTAGAGGCCTATAAAGGCCGCGAATTCCGCAATCGGGAGGTGGGTCGCTGAGGCGTGAGTCCGGGGATCGGTAGAGGCCTATAAAGGCCGCGGATTCAGCAGTCGGGAGGTGCGGCACTGAAGCGTGAGTCCGGGGATCGGTAGAGCCCTGTAAAGGCTGCGACTTCAGCAGTTTGGAGGTGCGTGGAGAAGCGTGAGTCTGGGGATCGGCGAGAGGCCTATAAAGGCCGCGAGTTCAGCAGTCGGGAGGTGGGTCGCTGAGGCGTGAGTCCGGGTATCGGCAGAGGCCTATAAAGGCCGTGAGTTCAGCAGTCGGGAGGTGGGTCACTGAGGCGTGAGTCCGGGGATCGGCGAGAGGCCTATAAAGGCCGCGAGTTCAGCAGTCGGGAGGTGCGGCGCTGAAGCGTGTGTCCGGAGATCGGCAGAGGCCTGTAAAGGCCGCGAGTTCAGCAGTCGGGAGGTGCGTGGAGAGGCGTGAGTCCGGGGATCGGCGAGAGGCCTATAAAGGCCACAAATTCAGCAGTTGGGAGGTGCGTGGAGAAGCGTGAGTCCAGGGATCGGCAGAGGCCTGTAAAGGCCGCGAGTTCAGCAGTCGGGAGGTGGGTCGCTGAGGCGTGAGTCCGGGGTCGGCGAGAGGCCTATAAAGGCCATGAGTTCAGCAGTCGGGAGGTGCGTGGAGAGGCGTGAGTCCGGGGATCGGCGAGAGGCCTATAAAGGCCGCAAATTCAGCAGTTGGGAGGTGGGTCGCTGAGGCGTGAGTCCGGGGTCGGCGAGAGGCCTATAAAGGCCATGAGTTCAGCAGTCGGGAGGTGCGTGGAGAGGCGTGAGTCCGGGGATCGGCGAGAGGCCTATAAAGGCCGCAAATTCAGCAGTTGGGAGGTGCGTGGAGAAGCGTGTGTACGGGGATCGGCAGAGGCCTGTAAAGGCTGCGAGTTCAGCGGTCGAGAGGTGGGTCGCTGAGGCGTGAGTCCGGGGATCGGCGAGAGGCCTATAAATGCCGTGAGTTCAGCAGTCGGGTATTGCGTTTCTGAGGCATGAGTCCGGGGTCGGCGAGAGGCCTATAAAGGCCGCGAGTTCAGCAGTCGGGAGGTGGGTCGCTGAGGCGTGAGTCCGGGGATCGGTAGAGGCCTATAAAGGCCGCGAGTTCAGCAGTCGGGAGGTGCGGCGCTGAAGCGTGAGTCCGGGGATCGGTAGAGCCCTGTAATGGCTGCGACTTCAGCAGTTGGGAGGTGCGTGGAGAAGCGTGAGTCTGGGGATCGGCAGAGGCCTGTCAAGGCCGCGAGTTCAGCTGTCGAGAGGTGGGTCGCTGAGGCGTGAGTCCGCGGTCGGCGAGAGGCCTATAAAGGCCGTGAGTTCAGCAGTCGGGAGGTGGGTCGCTGAGGCGTGAGTCCGGGGATCGGCGAGTGGCCTATAAAGGCCACGAGTTCAGCAGTCGGGAGGTGCGGCGCTGAAGCGTGAGTCCGGAGATCGGCAGAGGCCTGTAAAGGCCGCGAGTTCAGCAGTCGGGAGGTGCGTGGAGAGGCGTGAGTCCGGGGATCGGCGAGAGGCCTATAAAGGCCTCAAATTCAGCAGTCGGGAGGTGCGTGGAGAAGCGTGAGTCCGGGGATCGGCAGAGGCCTGTAAAGGCTGCGAGTTCAGCGGTCGAGAGGTGGGTCGCTGAGGCGTGAGTCCGGGGATCGGCGAGAGGCCTATAAATGCCGTGAGTTCAGCAGTCGGGAGGTGGGGGGAGAGGCGTGAGTCCGGGGATCTGCGAGAGGCCTATAAAGGCCGCGAGTTCAACAGTCGTGAAGTGCGTCGCTGAGGCGTGAGTCTGGGGATCGGCAGAGGCCTATAAAGGCCGTGAGTTCAGCAGTCGGGTGGTGCGTTTCTGAGGCATGAGTCCGGGGTCGGCGAGAGGCCTATAAAGGCCGCGAGTTCAGCAGTCGGGAGGTGCGTGGAGAAGCGTGAGTCCAGGGATCGGCGAGAGGCCTATAAAGGCTGCGAGTTCAGCAGTCGGGAGGTGCGTGGAGAAGCGTGAGTCTGGGGATCGGCAGAGGCCTGTAAAGGCCGCGAGTTCAGCAGTCGGGAGGTGGGTCGCTGAGGTGTGAGTCCGGGGTCGGCGAGAGGCCTATAAAGGCCATGAGCTCAGCAGTCGGGAGGTGCGTGGAGAGGCGTGAGTCCGGGGATCGGCGAGAGGCCTATAAAGGCCGCAAATTCAGCAGTTGGGAGGTGCGTGGAGAAGCGTGAGTCTGGGGATCGGCAGAGGCCTGTAAAGGCTGCGAGTTCAGCGATCGAGAGGTGGGTCGCTGAGGCGTGAGTCCGGGGATCGGCGAGAGGCCTATAAATGCCGTGAGTTCAGCAGTCGGGAGGTGGGTGGAGAGGCATGAGTCCGGGGATCGGTAGAGGCCTATAAAGGCCGCGAGTTCAGCAGTCGTGAAGTGCGTTTCTGAGGCATGAGTCCGGGGTCGGCGAGAGGCCTATAAAGGCCGCGAGTTCAGCAGTCGGGAGGTGGGTCGCTGAGGCGTGAGTCCGGGGATTGGTAGAGGCCTATAAAGGCCGCGAGTTCAGCAGTCGGGAGGTGCGGCGCTGAAGTGTGAGTCCGGGGATCGGTAGAGGCCTGTAAAGGCTGCGAGTTCAGCAGTTGGGAGGTGCGTGGAGAAGCGTGAGTCTGGGGATCGGCAGAGGCCTTTCAACGCCGCGAGTTCAGCAGTCGGGAGATGGGTCGCTGAGGCGTGAGTCCGGGGATCGGCGAGAGGCCTATAAAGGCTGCGAGTTCAGCAGTCGGGAGGAGCGTTACTGAGGCGTGAGTCCAGGGTTGGTGAGAGGACTATAAAGGCCGCGAATTCAGCAGTCGGGAGGTGGGTCGCTGAGGCGTGAGTCCGGGTATCGGCAGAGGCCTATAAAGGCCGTGAGTTCAGCAGTCGGGAGGTGGGTCGCTGAGGCGTGAGTCCGGGGATCGGCGAGTGGCCTATAAAGGCCGCGAGTTCAGCAGTCGGGAGGTGCGTGGAGAAGCGTGAGTCCGGGGATCGGCAGAGGCCTGTAAAGGCTGCGAGTTCAGCAGTCGAGAGGTGGGTCGCTGAGGCGTGAGTCCGGGGATCGGCGAGAGGCCTATTAAGGCCATGAGTTCAGCAGTCGGGAGGTGCGTGGAGAGGCGTGAGTCCGGGGATCGGCGAGAGGCCTATAAAGGCCGCGAGTTCAGCAGTCGCGAGGTGCGGCGCTGAGGCGTGAGTCCGGGGTTAGTGAGAGGACTATAAAGGCCGCGAATTCAGCAGTCGGGAGGTGGGTCGCTGAGGCGTGAGTCCGGGGATTGGCAGAGGCCTATAAAGGCCGCGAGTTCAGCAGTCGGGAGGTGGGTCGCTGAGGCGTGAGTCCGGGTATCGGCAGAGGCCTATAAAGGCCGCGAGTTCAGCAGTCGGGTGGTGGGTCGCTGAGGCGTGAGTCCGGGGATCGACGAGAGGCCTATAAAGGCCGCGAGTTCAGCAGTCGGGAGGTGCGGCGCTGAAGCGTGAGTCCGGGGATCGGCAGAGGCCTAGAAAGGCCGCGAGTTCAGCAGTCTGGAGGTGCGTGGAGAAGCGTGAGTCCAGGGATCGGCAGAGGCCTGTAAAGGCTGCGAGTTCAGCAGTCGGGAGGTGCGTGGAGAAGCGTGAGTCTGGGGATCGGCAGAGGCCTGTAAAGGCCACGAGTTCAGCAGTCGGGAGGTGGGTCGCTGAGGCGTGAGTTCGGGGTCGGCGAGAGGCCTATAAAGGCCGTGAGTTCAGCAGTCGGGAGGTGCGTGGAGAGGCGAGAGGCCTATAAAGGCCTCAAATTCAGCAGTCGGGAGGTGGGTCACTGAGGCGTGAGTCCGGGGATCGGCGAGAGGCCTATAAAGGCCGCGAGTTCAGCAGTCGGGTGGTGCGGCGCTGAAGCGTGTGTCCGGAGATCGGCAGAGGCCTGTAAAGGCCGCGAGTTCAGCAGTCGGGAGGTGCGTGGAGAGGCGTGAGTCCGGGGATCGGCGAGAGGCCTATAAAGGCCACAAATTCAGCAGTTGGGAGGTGCGTGGAGAAGCGTGAGTCCAGGGATCGGCAGAGGCCTGTAAAGGCCGCGAGTTCAGCAGTCGGGAGGTGGGTCGCTGAGGCGTGAGTCCGGGGTCGGCGAGAGGCCTATAAAGGCCATGAGTTCAGCAGTCGGGAGGTGCGTGGAGAGGCGTGAGTCCGGGGATCGGCGAGAGGCCTATAAAGGCCGCAAATTCAGCAGTTGGGAGGTGCGTGGAGAAGCGTGTGTACGGGGATCGGCAGAGGCCTGTAAAGGCTGCGAGTTCAGCGGTCGAGAGGTGGGTCGCTGAGGCGTGAGTCCGGGGATCGGCGAGAGGCCTATAAATGCCGTGAGTTCAGCAGTCGGGTATTGCGTTTCTGAGGCATGAGTCCGGGGTCGGCGAGAGGCCTATAAAGGCCGCGAGTTCAGCAGTCGGGAGGTGGGTCGCTGAGGCGTGAGTCCGGGGATCGGTAGAGGCCTATAAAGGCCGCGAGTTCAGCAGTCGGGAGGTGCGGCGCTGAAGCGTGAGTCCGGGGATCGGTAGAGCCCTGTAATGGCTGCGACTTCAGCAGTTGGGAGGTGCGTGGAGAAGCGTGAGTCTGGGGATCGGCAGAGGCCTGTCAAGGCCGCGAGTTCAGCTGTCGAGAGGTGGGTCGCTGAGGCGTGAGTCCGCGGTCGGCGAGAGGCCTATAAAGGCCGTGAGTTCAGCAGTCGGGAGGTGGGTCGCTGAGGCGTGAGTCCGGGGATCGGCGAGTGGCCTATAAAGGCCACGAGTTCAGCAGTCGGGAGGTGCGGCGCTGAAGCGTGAGTCCGGAGATCGGCAGAGGCCTGTAAAGGCCGCGAGTTCAGCAGTCGGGAGGTGCGTGGAGAGGCGTGAGTCCGGGGATCGGCGAGAGGCCTATAAAGGCCTCAAATTCAGCAGTCGGGAGGTGCGTGGAGAAGCGTGAGTCCGGGGATCGGCAGAGGCCTGTAAAGGCTGCGAGTTCAGCGGTCGAGAGGTGGGTCGCTGAGGCGTGAGTCCGGGGATCGGCGAGAGGCCTATAAATGCCGTGAGTTCAGCAGTCGGGAGGTGGGGGGAGAGGCGTGAGTCCGGGGATCTGCGAGAGGCCTATAAAGGCCGCGAGTTCAACAGTCGTGAAGTGCGTCGCTGAGGCGTGAGTCTGGGGATCGGCAGAGGCCTATAAAGGCCGTGAGTTCAGCAGTCGGGTGGTGCGTTTCTGAGGCATGAGTCCGGGGTCGGCGAGAGGCCTATAAAGGCCGCGAGTTCAGCAGTCGGGAGGTGCGTGGAGAAGCGTGAGTCCAGGGATCGGCGAGAGGCCTATAAAGGCTGCGAGTTCAGCAGTCGGGAGGTGCGTGGAGAAGCGTGAGTCTGGGGATCGGCAGAGGCCTGTAAAGGCCGCGAGTTCAGCAGTCGGGAGGTGGGTCGCTGAGGTGTGAGTCCGGGGTCGGCGAGAGGCCTATAAAGGCCATGAGCTCAGCAGTCGGGAGGTGCGTGGAGAGGCGTGAGTCCGGGGATCGGCGAGAGGCCTATAAAGGCCGCAAATTCAGCAGTTGGGAGGTGCGTGGAGAAGCGTGAGTCTGGGGATCGGCAGAGGCCTGTAAAGGCTGCGAGTTCAGCGATCGAGAGGTGGGTCGCTGAGGCGTGAGTCCGGGGATCGGCGAGAGGCCTATAAATGCCGTGAGTTCAGCAGTCGGGAGGTGGGTGGAGAGGCATGAGTCCGGGGATCGGTAGAGGCCTATAAAGGCCGCGAGTTCAGCAGTCGTGAAGTGCGTTTCTGAGGCATGAGTCCGGGGTCGGCGAGAGGCCTATAAAGGCCGCAAGTTCAGCAGTCGGGAGGTGGGTCGCTGAGGCGTGAGTCCGGGGATTGGTAGAGGCCTATAAAGGCCGCGAGTTCAGCAGTCGGGAGGTGCGGCGCTGAAGTGTGAGTCCGGGGATCGGTAGAGGCCTGTAAAGGCTGCGAGTTCAGCAGTTGGGAGGTGCGTGGAGAAGCGTGAGTCTGGGGATCGGCAGAGGCCTTTCAACGCCGCGAGTTCAGCAGTCGGGAGATGGGTCGCTGAGGCGTGAGTCCGGGGATCGGCGAGAGGCCTATAAAGGCTGCGAGTTCAGCAGTCGGGAGGAGCGTTACTGAGGCGTGAGTCCAGGGTTGGTGAGAGGACTATAAAGGCCGCGAATTCAGCAGTCGGGAGGTGGGTCGCTGAGGCGTGAGTCCGGGTATCGGCAGAGGCCTATAAAGGCCGTGAGTTCAGCAGTCGGGAGGTGGGTCGCTGAGGCGTGAGTCCGGGGATCGGCGAGTGGCCTATAAAGGCCGCGAGTTCAGCAGTCGGGAGGTGCGTGGAGAAGCGTGAGTCCGGGGATCGGCAGAGGCCTGTAAAGGCTGCGAGTTCAGCAGTCGAGAGGTGGGTCGCTGAGGCGTGAGTCCGGGGATCGGCGAGAGGCCTATTAAGGCCATGAGTTCAGCAGTCGGGAGGTGCGTGGAGAGGCGTGAGTCCGGGGATCGGCGAGAGGCCTATAAAGGCCGCGAGTTCAGCAGTCGCGAGGTGCGGCGCTGAGGCGTGAGTCCGGGGTTAGTGAGAGGACTATAAAGGCCGCGAATTCAGCAGTCGGGAGGTGGGTCGCTGAGGCGTGAGTCCGGGGATTGGCAGAGGCCTATAAAGGCCGCGAGTTCAGCAGTCGGGAGGTGGGTCGCTGAGGCGTGAGTCCGGGTATCGGCAGAGGCCTATAAAGGCCGCGAGTTCAGCAGTCGGGTGGTGGGTCGCTGAGGCGTGAGTCCGGGGATCGACGAGAGGCCTATAAAGGCCGCGAGTTCAGCAGTCGGGAGGTGCGGCGCTGAAGCGTGAGTCCGGGGATCGGCAGAGGCCTAGAAAGGCCGCGAGTTCAGCAGTCTGGAGGTGCGTGGAGAAGCGTGAGTCCAGGGATCGGCAGAGGCCTGTAAAGGCTGCGAGTTCAGCAGTCGGGAGGTGCGTGGAGAAGCGTGAGTCTGGGGATCGGCAGAGGCCTGTAAAGGCCACGAGTTCAGCAGTCGGGAGGTGGGTCGCTGAGGCGTGAGTTCGGGGTCGGCGAGAGGCCTATAAAGGCCGTGAGTTCAGCAGTCGGGAGGTGCGTGGAGAGGCGAGAGGCCTATAAAGGCCTCAAATTCAGCAGTCGGGAGGTGGGTCACTGAGGCGTGAGTCCGGGGATCGGCGAGAGGCCTATAAAGGCCGCGAGTTCAGCAGTCGGGTGGTGCGGCGCTGAAGCGTGTGTCCGGAGATCGGCAGAGGCCTGTAAAGGCCGCGAGTTCAGCAGTCGGGAGGTGCGTGGAGAGGCGTGAGTCCGGGGATCGGCGAGAGGCCTATAAAGGCCACAAATTCAGCAGTTGGGAGGTGCGTGGAGAAGCGTGAGTCCAGGGATCGGCAGAGGCCTGTAAAGGCCGCGAGTTCAGCAGTCGGGAGGTGGGTCGCTGAGGCGTGAGTCCGGGGTCGGCGAGAGGCCTATAAAGGCCATGAGTTCAGCAGTCGGGAGGTGCGTGGAGAGGCGTGAGTCCGGGGATCGGCGAGAGGCCTATAAAGGCCGCAAATTCAGCAGTTGGGAGGTGCGTGGAGAAGCGTGTGTACGGGGATCGGCAGAGGCCTGTAAAGGCTGCGAGTTCAGCGGTCGAGAGGTGGGTCGCTGAGGCGTGAGTCCGGGGATCGGCGAGAGGCCTATAAATGCCGTGAGTTCAGCAGTCGGGTATTGCGTTTCTGAGGCATGAGTCCGGGGTCGGCGAGATGCCTATAAAGGCCGCGAGTTCAGCAGTCGGGAGGTGGGTCGCTGAGGCGTGAGTCCGGGGATCGGTAGAGGCCTATAAAGGCCGCGAGTTCAGCAGTCGGGAGGTGCGGCGCTGAAGCGTGAGTCCGGGGATCGGTAGAGCCCTGTAATGGCTGCGACTTCAGCAGTTGGGAGGTGCGTGGAGAAGCGTGAGTCTGGGGATCGGCAGAGGCCTGTCAAGGCCGCGAGTTCAGCTGTCGAGAGGTGGGTCGCTGAGGCGTGAGTCCGCGGTCGGCGAGAGGCCTATAAAGGCCGTGAGTTCAGCAGTCGGGAGGTGGGTCGCTGAGGCGTGAGTCCGGGGATCGGCGAGTGGCCTATAAAGGCCACGAGTTCAGCAGTCGGGAGGTGCGGCGCTGAAGCGTGAGTCCGGAGATCGGCAGAGGCCTGTAAAGGCCGCGAGTTCAGCAGTCGGGAGGTGCGTGGAGAGGCGTGAGTCCGGGGATCGGCGAGAGGCCTATAAAGGCCTCAAATTCAGCAGTCGGGAGGTGCGTGGAGAAGCGTGAGTCCGGGGATCGGCAGAGGCCTGTAAAGGCTGCGAGTTCAGCGGTCGAGAGGTGGGTCGCTGAGGCGTGAGTCCGGGGATCGGCGAGAGGCCTATAAATGCCGTGAGTTCAGCAGTCGGGAGGTGGGGGGAGAGGCGTGAGTCCGGGGATCTGCGAGAGGCCTATAAAGGCCGCGAGTTCAACAGTCGTGAAGTGCGTCGCTGAGGCGTGAGTCTGGGGATCGGCAGAGGCCTATAAAGGCCGTGAGTTCAGCAGTCGGGTGGTGCGTTTCTGAGGCATGAGTCCGGGGTCGGCGAGAGGCCTATAAAGGCCGCGAGTTCAGCAGTCGGGAGGTGCGTGGAGAAGCGTGAGTCCAGGGATCGGCGAGAGGCCTATAAAGGCTGCGAGTTCAGCAGTCGGGAGGTGCGTGGAGAAGCGTGAGTCTGGGGATCGGCAGAGGCCTGTAAAGGCCGCGAGTTCAGCAGTCGGGAGGTGGGTCGCTGAGGTGTGAGTCCGGGGTCGGCGAGAGGCCTATAAAGGCCATGAGCTCAGCAGTCGGGAGGTGCGTGGAGAGGCGTGAGTCCGGGGATCGGCGAGAGGCCTATAAAGGCCGCAAATTCAGCAGTTGGGAGGTGCGTGGAGAAGCGTGAGTCTGGGGATCGGCAGAGGCCTGTAAAGGCTGCGAGTTCAGCGATCGAGAGGTGGGTCGCTGAGGCGTGAGTCCGGGGATCGGCGAGAGGCCTATAAATGCCGTGAGTTCAGCAGTCGGGAGGTGGGTGGAGAGGCATGAGTCCGGGGATCGGTAGAGGCCTATAAAGGCCGCGAGTTCAGCAGTCGTGAAGTGCGTTTCTGAGGCATGAGTCCGGGGTCGGCGAGAGGCCTATAAAGGCCGCGAGTTCAGCAGTCGGGAGGTGGGTCGCTGAGGCGTGAGTCCGGGGATTGGTAGAGGCCTATAAAGGCCGCGAGTTCAGCAGTCGGGAGGTGCGGCGCTGAAGTGTGAGTCCGGGGATCGGTAGAGGCCTGTAAAGGCTGCGAGTTCAGCAGTTGGGAGGTGCGTGGAGAAGCGTGAGTCTGGGGATCGGCAGAGGCCTTTCAACGCCGCGAGTTCAGCAGTCGGGAGATGGGTCGCTGAGGCGTGAGTCCGGGGATCGGCGAGAGGCCTATAAAGGCTGCGAGTTCAGCAGTCGGGAGGAGCGTTACTGAGGCGTGAGTCCAGGGTTGGTGAGAGGACTATAAAGGCCGCGAATTCAGCAGTCGGGAGGTGGGTCGCTGAGGCGTGAGTCCGGGTATCGGCAGAGGCCTATAAAGGCCGTGAGTTCAGCAGTCGGGAGGTGGGTCGCTGAGGCGTGAGTCCGGGGATCGGCGAGTGGCCTATAAAGGCCGCGAGTTCAGCAGTCGGGAGGTGCGTGGAGAAGCGTGAGTCCGGGGATCGGCAGAGGCCTGTAAAGGCTGCGAGTTCAGCAGTCGAGAGGTGGGTCGCTGAGGCGTGAGTCCGGGGATCGGCGAGAGGCCTATTAAGGCCATGAGTTCAGCAGTCGGGAGGTGCGTGGAGAGGCGTGAGTCCGGGGATCGGCGAGAGGCCTATAAAGGCCGCGAGTTCAGCAGTCGCGAGGTGCGGCGCTGAGGCGTGAGTCCGGGGTTAGTGAGAGGACTATAAAGGCCGCGAATTCAGCAGTCGGGAGGTGGGTCGCTGAGGCGTGAGTCCGGGGATTGGCAGAGGCCTATAAAGGCCGCGAGTTCAGCAGTCGGGAGGTGGGTCGCTGAGGCGTGAGTCCGGGTATCGGCAGAGGCCTATAAAGGCCGCGAGTTCAGCAGTCGGGTGGTGGGTCGCTGAGGCGTGAGTCCGGGGATCGACGAGAGGCCTATAAAGGCCGCGAGTTCAGCAGTCGGGAGGTGCGGCGCTGAAGCGTGAGTCCGGGGATCGGCAGAGGCCTAGAAAGGCCGCGAGTTCAGCAGTCTGGAGGTGCGTGGAGAAGCGTGAGTCCAGGGATCGGCAGAGGCCTGTAAAGGCTGCGAGTTCAGCAGTCGGGAGGTGCGTGGAGAAGCGTGAGTCTGGGGATCGGCAGAGGCCTGTAAAGGCCACGAGTTCAGCAGTCGGGAGGTGGGTCGCTGAGGCGTGAGTTCGGGGTCGGCGAGAGGCCTATAAAGGCCGTGAGTTCAGCAGTCGGGAGGTGCGTGGAGAGGCGAGAGGCCTATAAAGGCCTCAAATTCAGCAGTCGGGAGGTGCGTGGAGAAGCGTGAGTCCGGGGATCGGCAGAGGCCTGTAAAGGCTGCGAGTTCAGCGGTCGAGAGGTGGGTCGCTGAGGCGTGAGTCCGGGGATCGGCGAGAGGCCTATAAAGGCCGCGAGTTCAACAGTCGTGAAGTGCGTCGCTGAGGCGTGAGTCCAGGGATCGGCAGAGGCCTATAAAGGCCGCGAGTTCAGCAGTCGTGTGGTGCGTTTCTGAGGCATGAGTCCGGTGTCGGCGAGAGGCCTATAAAGGCCGCAAGTTCAGCAGTCGGGAGGTGCGGCGCTGAAGCGTGAGTCTGGGGATCGGCAGAGGCCTGTAAAGGCCGTGAGTTCAGCAGTCGGGAGGTGCATGGAGGGGCAGGAGTCCGGGGATCGGCGAGAGGCCTATAAAGGCCATAAATTCAGCAGTCGGGAGGTGCGTGGAGAAGCGTGAGTCCAGGGATCGGCAGAGGCCTGTAAAGGCTGCGAGTTCAGCAGTCGGGAGGTGCGTGGAGAAGCGTGAGTCTGGGGATCGGCAGAGGCCTGTAAAGGCCGCGAGTTCAGCAGTCGGGTGGTGGGTCGCTGAGGCGTGAGTCCGGGGTCGGCGAGAGGCCTATAAATGCCGTGAGTTCAGCAGTCGGGACGTGCGTGGCGAGGCGTGAGTCCGGGGATCGGCGAGAGGCTTATAAAGGCCGCAAATTCAGCAGTCGGGAGGTGCGTGGAGAAGCGTGAGTCCGGGGATCGGCAGAGGCCTGTAAAGGCTGCGAGTTCAGCGGTCGAGAGGTGGGTCGCTGAGGCGTGAGTCCGGGGATCGGCGAGAGGCCTATAAAGGCCGCGAGTTCAGCAGTCGGGAGGTGCGGCGCTGAAGCGTGTGTCCGGAGATCGGCAGAGGCCTGTAAAGGCCGCGAGTTCAGCAGTCGGGAGGTGCGTGGAGAAGCGTGAGTCCGGGGATCGGCAGAGGCCTGTAAAGGCTGCGAGTTCAGCAGTCGAGAGGTGGGTCGCTGAGGCGTGAGTCCGGGGATCGGCGAGAGGCCTATAAAGGCCGCGAGTTCAGCAGTCGGGAGGTGCGGCGCTGAAGCGTGTGTCCGGAGATCGGCAGAGGCCTGTAAAGGCCGCGAGTTCAGCAGTCGGGAGGTGCGTGGAGAAGCGTGAGTCTGGGGATCGGCAGAGGCCTGTAAAGGCTGCGAGTTCAGCAGTCGAGAGGTGGGTCGCTGAGGCGTGAGTCCGGGGATCGGCGAGAGGCCTATAAAGGCCGCGAGTTCAACAGTCGCGAGGTGCGGCGCTGAGGCGTGAGTCCGGGGATCGGTAGAGGCCTGTAAAGGCTGCGAGTTCAGCAGTCGGGAGGTGCGTGGAGAAGCGTGAGTCCGGGGATCGGCAGAGGCCTGTAAAGGCCGAGAGTTCAGCTGTCGGGAGGTGGGTCGCTGAGGCGTGAGTCCGGGGTCGGCGAGAGGCCTATAAAGGCCGTGAGTTCAGCAGTCGGGAGGTGCGTGGAGAAGCGTGAGTCCGGGGATCGGCGAGAGGCCTGTAAAGGCTGCGACTTCAGCGGTCGGGAGGTGGGTCGCTGAGGCGTGAGTCCGGGGATCGGCGAGAGGCCTATAAATGCCGTGAGTTCAACAGTCGGGAGGTGGGTGGAGAGGCGTGAGTCCGGGGATCTGCGAGAGGCCTATAAAGGCCGCGAGTTCAGCAGTCGGGTGGTGCGTTGCTGAGGCATGAGTCCGGGGTCGGCGAGAGGCCTATAAAGGCCGCGAGTTCAGCAGTCGGGAGGTGCGGCGCTGAAGCGTGAGTCCGGGGATCGGTAGAGGCCTGTAAAGGCTGCGAGTTCAGCAGTCGGGAGGTGCGTGGAGAAGCGTGAGTCTGGGGATCGGCAGAGGCCTGTCAAGGCCGCGAGTTCAGCTGTCGAGAGGTGGGTCGCTGAGGCGTGAGTCCGCGGTCGGCGAGAGGCCTATAAAGGCCGTGAGTTCAGCAGTCGCGAGGTGCATGGGGGACGTGAGTCCGGGGATCGGCGAGAGGCCTATAAAGGCCGCAAATTCAGCAGTCGGGAGGTGCGTGGAGAAGCGTGAGTCCGGGGATCGGCAGAGGCCTGTAAAGGCTGCGAGTTCAGCAGTCGGGAGGTGCGTTACTGAGGCGTGAGTCCAGGGTTGGTGAGAGGACTATAAAGGCCGCGAATTCAGCAGTCGGGAGGTGGGTCGCTGAGGCGTGAGTCCGGATATCGGCAGAGGCCTATAAAGGCCGTGAGTTCAGCAGTCGGGAGGTGGGTCGCTGAGGCGTGAGTCCGGAGATCGGCAGAGGCCTATAAAGGCCACAAATTCAGCAGTCGGGAGGTGCGTGGAGAAGCGTGAGTCCAGGGATCGGCAGAGGCCTGTAAAGGCTGCGAGTTCAGCAGTCGGGAGCTGCGTGGAGAAGCGTGAGTCTGGGGATCGGTAGAGGCCTATAAAGGCCGCGAATTCAGCAGTCGGGAGGTGGGTCGCTGAGGCGTGAGTCCGGGGATCGGTAGAGGCCTATAAAGGCCGCGGATTCAGCAGTCGGGAGGTGCGGCACTGAAGCGTGAGTCCGGGGATCGGTAGAGCCCTGTAAAGGCTGCGACTTCAGCAGTTGGGAGGTGCGTGGAGAAGCGTGAGTCTGGGGATCGGCGAGAGGCCTATAAAGGCCACAAATTCAGCAGTCGGGAGGTGCGTGGAGAAGCGTGAGTCCGGGGATCGGCAGAGGCCTGTAAAGGCTGCGAGTTCAGCAGTCGAGAGGTGGGTCGCTGAGGCGTGAGTCCGGGGATCGGCGAGAGGTCTATTAAGGCCGTGAGTTCAGCAGTCGGGAGGTGCGTGGAGAGGCGTGAGTCCGGGGATCGGCGAGAGGCCTATAAAGGCCGCGAGTTCAGCAGTTGCGAGGTGCGGCGCTGAGGCGTGAGTCCGGGGTTAGTGAGAGGACTATAAAGGCCGCGAATTCAGCAGTCGGGAGGTGGGTCGCTGAGGCGTGAGTCCGGGGATTGGCAGAGGCCTATAAAGGCCGCGAGTTCAGCAGTCGGGAGGTGGGTCGCTGAGGCGTGAGTCCGGGTATCGGCAGAGGCCTATAAAGGCCGCGAGTTCAGCAGTCGGGTGGTGGGTCGCTGAGGCGTGAGTCCGGGGATCGACGAGAGGCCTATAAAGGCCGCGAGTTCAGCAGTCGGGAGGTGCGGCGCTGAAGCGTGAGTCCGGGGATCGGCAGAGGCCTAGAAAGGCCGCGAGTTCAGCAGTCTGGAGGTGCGTGGAGAAGCGTGAGTCCAGGGATCGGCAGAGGCCTGTAAAGGCTGCGAGTTCAGCAGTCGGGAGGTGCGTGGAGAAGCGTGAGTCTGGGGATCGGCAGAGGCCTGTAAAGGCCACGAGTTCAGCAGTCGGGAGGTGGGTCGCTGAGGCGTGAGTTCGGGGTCGGCGAGAGGCCTATAAAGGCCGTGAGTTCAGCAGTCGGGAGGTGCGTGGAGAGGCGAGAGGCCTATAAAGGCCTCAAATTCAGCAGTCGGGAGGTGCGTGGAGAAGCGTGAGTCCGGGGATCGGCAGAGGCCTGTAAAGGCTGCGAGTTCAGCGGTCGAGAGGTGGGTCGCTGAGGCGTGAGTCCGGGGATCGGCGAGAGGCCTATAAAGGCCGCGAGTTCAACAGTCGTGAAGTGCGTCGCTGAGGCGTGAGTCTGGGGATCGGCAGAGGCCTATAAAGGCCGCGAGTTCAGCAGTCGTGTGGTGCGTTTCTGAGGCATGAGTCCGGTGTCGGCGAGAGGCCTATAAAGGCCGCAAGTTCAGCAGTCGGGAGGTGCGGCGCTGAAGCGTGAGTCTGGGGATCGGCAGAGGCCTGTAAAGGCCGTGAGTTCAGCAGTCGGGAGGTGCATGGAGGGGCAGGGGTCCGGGGATCGGCAAGAGGCCTATAAAGGCCATAAATTCAGCAGTCGGGAGGTGCGTGGAGAAGCGTGAGTCCAGGGATCGGCAGAGGCCTGTAAAGGCTGCGAGTTCAGCAGTCGGGAGGTGCGTGGAGAAGCGTGAGTCTGGGGATCGGCAGAGGCCTGTAAAGGCCGCGAGTTCAGCAGTCGGGTGGTGGGTCGCTGAGGCGTGAGTCCGGGGTCGGCGAGAGGCCTATAAATGCCGTGAGTTCAGCAGTCGGGACGTGCGTGGCGAGGCGTGAGTCCGGGGATCGGCGAGAGGCTTATAAAGGCCGCAAATTCAGCAGTCGGGAGGTGCGTGGAGAAGCGTGAGTCCGGGGATCGGCAGAGGCCTGTAAAGGCTGCGAGTTCAGCGGTCGAGAGGTGGGTCGCTGAGGCGTGAGTCCGGGGATCGGCAAGAGGCCTATAAAGGCCGCGAGTTCAGCAGTCGGGAGGTGCGGCGCTGAAGCGTGTGTCCGGAGATCGGCAGAGGCCTGTAAAGGCCGCGAGTTCAGCAGTCGGGAGGTGCGTGGAGAAGCGTGAGTCCGGGGATCGGCAGAGGCCTGTAAAGGCTGCGAGTTCAGCAGTCGAGAGGTGGGTCGCTGAGGCGTGAGTCCGGGGATCGGCGAGAGGCCTATAAAGGCCGCGAGTTCAGCAGTCGGGAGGTGCGGCGCTGAAGCGTGTGTCCGGAGATCGGCAGAGGCCTGTAAAGGCCGCGAGTTCAGCAGTCGGGAGGTGCGTGGAGAAGCGTGAGTCCGGGGATCGGCAGAGGCCTGTAAAGGCTGCGAGTTCAGCAGTCGAGAGGTGGGTCGCTGAGGCGTGAGTCCGGGGATCGGCGAGAGGCCTATAAAGGCCGCGAGTTCAACAGTCGCGAGGTGCGGCGCTGAGGCGTGAGTCCGGGGATCGGTAGAGGCCTGTAAAGGCTGCGAGTTCAGCAGTCGGGAGGTGCGTGGAGAAGCGTGAGTCCGGGGATCGGCAGAGGCCTGTAAAGGCCGAGAGTTCAGCTGTCGGGAGGTGGGTCGCTGAGGCGTGAGTCCGGGGTCGGCGAGAGGCCTATAAAGGCCGTGAGTTCAGCAGTCGGGAGGTGCGTGGAGAAGCGTGAGTCGGGGATCGGCGAGAGGCCTGTAAAGGCTGCGACTTCAGCGGTCGGGAGGTGGGTCGCTGAGGCGTGAGTCCGGGGATCGGCGAGAGGCCTATAAATGCCGTGAGTTCAACAGTCGGGAGGTGGGTGGAGAGGCGTGAGTCCGGGGATCTGCGAGAGGCCTATAAAGGCCGCGAGTTCAGCAGTCGGGTGGTGCGTTGCTGAGGCATGAGTCCGGGGTCGGCGAGAGGCCTATAAAGGCCGCGAGTTCAGCAGTCGGGAGGTGCGGCGCTGAAGCGTGAGTCCGGGGATCGGTAGAGGCCTGTAAAGGCTGCGAGTTCAGCAGTCGGGAGGTGCGTGGAGAAGCGTGAGTCTGGGGATCGGCAGAGGCCTGTCAAGGCCGCGAGTTCAGCTGTCGAGAGGTGGGTCGCTGAGGCGTGAGTCCGCGGTCGGCGAGAGGCCTATAAAGGCCGTGAGTTCAGCAGTCGCGAGGTGCATGGGGGACGTGAGTCCGGGGATCGGCGAGAGGCCTATAAAGGCCGCAAATTCAGCAGTCGGGAGGTGCGTGGAGAAGCGTGAGTCCGGGGATCGGCAGAGGCCTGTAAAGGCTGCGAGTTCAGCAGTCGGGAGGTGCGTTACTGAGGCGTGAGTCCAGGGTTGGTGAGAGGACTATAAAGGCCGCGAATTCAGCAGTCGGGAGGTGGGTCGCTGAGGCGTGAGTCCGGATATCGGCAGAGGCCTATAAAGGCCGTGAGTTCAGCAGTCGGGAGGTGGGTCGCTGAGGCGTGAGTCCGGAGATCGGCAGAGGCCTATAAAGGCCACAAATTCAGCAGTCGGGAGGTGCGTGGAGAAGCGTGAGTCCAGGGATCGGCAGAGGCCTGTAAAGGCTGCGAGTTCAGCAGTCGGGAGCTGCGTGGAGAAGCGTGAGTCTGGGGATCGGTAGAGGCCTATAAAGGCCGCGAATTCAGCAGTCGGGAGGTGGGTCGCTGAGGCGTGAGTCCGGGGATCGGTAGAGGCCTATAAAGGCCGCGGATTCAGCAGTCGGGAGGTGCGGCACTGAAGCGTGAGTCCGGGGATCGGTAGAGCCCTGTAAAGGCTGCGACTTCAGCAGTTGGGAGGTGCGTGGAGAAGCGTGAGTCTGGGGATCGGCGAGAGGCCTATAAAGGCCGCGAGTTCAGCAGTCGGGAGGTGGGTCGCTGAGGCGTGAGTCCGGGTATCGGCAGAGGCCTATAAAGGCCGTGAGTTCAGCAGTCGGGAGGTGGGTCGCTGAGGCGTGAGTCCGGGGATCGGCGAGAGGCCTATAAAGGCCGCGAGTTCAGCAGTCGGGAGGTGCGGCGCTGAAGCGTGTGTCCGGAGATCGGCAGAGGCCTGTAAAGGCCGCGAGTTCAGCAGTCGGGATGTGCGTGGAGAGGCGTGAGTCCAGGGTTGGTGAGAGGACTATAAAGGCTGCGAATTCAGCAGTCGGGGGGTGGGTCGCTGAGGCGTGAGTCCGGGTATCGGCAGAGGCCTATAAAGGCCGTGCGTTCAGCAGTCGGGAGGTGGGTCGCTGAGGCGTGAGTCCGGGGATCGGCGAGAGGCCTATAAAGGCCGCGAGTTCAGCAGTCGGGAGGTGCGGCGCTGAAGCGTGTGTCCGGAGATCGGCAGAGGCCTGTAAAGGCCGCGAGTTCAGCAGTCGGGAGGTGCGTGGAGAAGCGTGAGTCCGGGGATCGGCAGAGGCCTGTAAAGGCTGCGAGTTCAGCAGTCGAGAGGTGGGTCGCTGAGGCGTGAGTCCGGGGATCGGCGAGAGGCCTATAAAGGCCGCGAGTTCAGCAGTCGGGAGGTGCGGCGCTGAAGCGTGTGTCCGGAGATCGGCAGAGGCCTGTAAAGGCCGCGAGTTCAGCAGTCGGGAGGTGCGTGGAGAAGCGTGAGTCCGGGGATCGGCAGAGGCCTGTAAAGGCTGCGAGTTCAGCAGTCGAGAGGTGGGTCGCTGAGGCGTGAGTCCGGGGATCGGCGAGAGGCCTATAAAGGCCGCGAGTTCAACAGTCGCGAGGTGCGGCGCTGAGGCGTGAGTCCGGGGATCGGTAGAGGCCTGTAAAGGCTGCGAGTTCAGCAGTCGGGAGGTGCGTGGAGAAGCGTGAGTCCGGGGATCGGCAGAGGCCTGTAAAGGCCGAGAGTTCAGCTGTCGGGAGGTGGGTCGCTGAGGCGTGAGTCCGGGGTCGGCGAGAGGCCTATAAAGGCCGTGAGTTCAGCAGTCGGGAGGTGCGTGGAGAAGCGTGAGTCCGGGGATCGGCGAGAGGCCTGTAAAGGCTGCGACTTCAGCGGTCGGGAGGTGGGTCGCTGAGGCGTGAGTCCGGGGATCGGCGAGAGGCCTATAAATGCCGTGAGTTCAACAGTCGGGAGGTGGGTGGAGAGGCGTGAGTCCGGGGATCTGCGAGAGGCCTATAAAGGCCGCGAGTTCAGCAGTCGGGTGGTGCGTTGCTGAGGCATGAGTCCGGGGTCGGCGAGAGGCCTATAAAGGCCGCGAGTTCAGCAGTCGGGAGGTGCGGCGCTGAAGCGTGAGTCCGGGGATCGGTAGAGGCCTGTAAAGGCTGCGAGTTCAGCAGTCGGGAGGTGCGTGGAGAAGCGTGAGTCTGGGGATCGGCAGAGGCCTGTCAAGGCCGCGAGTTCAGCTGTCGAGAGGTGGGTCGCTGAGGCGTGAGTCCGCGGTCGGCGAGAGGCCTTTAAAGGCCGTGAGTTCAGCAGTCGCGAGGTGCATGGGGGACGTGAGTCCGGGGATCGGCGAGAGGCCTATAAAGGCCGCAAATTCAGCAGTCGGGAGGTGCGTGGAGAAGCGTGAGTCCGGGGATCGGCAGAGGCCTGTAAAGGCTGCGAGTTCAGCAGTCGGGAGGTGCGTTACTGAGGCGTGAGTCCAGGGTTGGTGAGAGGACTATAAAGGCCGCGAATTCAGCAGTCGGGAGGTGGGTCGCTGAGGCGTGAGTCCGGATATCGGCAGAGGCCTATAAAGGCCGTGAGTTCAGCAGTCGGGAGGTGGGTCGCTGAGGCGTGAGTCCGGAGATCGGCAGAGGCCTATAAAGGCCACAAATTCAGCAGTCGGGAGGTGCGTGGAGAAGCGTGAGTCCAGGGATCGGCAGAGGCCTGTAAAGGCTGCGAGTTCAGCAGTCGGGAGCTGCGTGGAGAAGCGTGAGTCTGGGGATCGGTAGAGGCCTATAAAGGCCGCGAATTCAGCAGTCGGGAGGTGGGTCGCTGAGGCGTGAGTCCGGGGATCGGTAGAGGCCTATAAAGGCCGCGGATTCAGCAGTCGGGAGGTGCGGCACTGAAGCGTGAGTCCGGGGATCGGTAGAGCCCTGTAAAGGCTGCGACTTCAGCAGTTGGGAGGTGCGTGGAGAAGCGTGAGTCTGGGGATCGGCGAGAGGCCTATAAAGGCCGCGAGTTCAGCAGTCGGGAGGTGGGTCGCTGAGGCGTGAGTCCGGGTATCGGCAGAGGCCTATAAAGGCCGTGAGTTCAGCAGTCGGGAGGTGGGTCGCTGAGGCGTGAGTCCGGGGATCGGCGAGAGGCCTATAAAGGCCGCGAGTTCAGCAGTCGGGAGGTGCGGCGCTGAAGCGTGTGTCCGGAGATCGGCAGAGGCCTGTAAAGGCCGCGAGTTCAGCAGTCGGGATGTGCGTGGAGAGGCGTGAGTCCGGGGATCGGCGAGAGGCCTATAAAGGCCACAAATTCAGCAGTTGGGAGGTGCGTGGAGAAGCGTGAGTCCAGGGATCGGCAGAGGCCTGTAAAGGCCGCGAGTTCAGCAGTCGGGAGGTGGGTCGCTGAGGCGTGAGTCCGGGGTCGGCGAGAGGCCTATAAAGGCCATGAGTTCAGCAGTCAGGAGGTGCGTGGAGAGGCGTGAGTCCGGGGATCGGCGAGAGGCCTATAAAGGCCGCAAATTCAGCAGTTGCGAGGTGCGTGGAGAAGCGTGAGTACGGGGATCGGCAGAGGCCTGTAAAGGCTGCGAGTTCAGCGGTCGAGAGGTGGGTCGCTGAGGCGTGAGTCCGGGGATCGGCGAGAGGCCTATAAATGCCGTGAGTTCAGCAGTCGGGTATTGCGTTTCTGAGGCATGAGTCCGGGGTCGGCGAGAGGCCTATAAAGGCCGCGAGTTCAGCAGTCGGGAGGTGGGTCGCTGAGGCGTGAGTCCGGGGATCGGTAGAGGCCTATAAAGGCCGCGAGTTCAGCAGTCGGGAGGTGCGGCGCTGAAGCGTGAGTCCGGGGATCGGTAGAGCCCTGTAATGGCTGCGACTTCAGCAGTTGGGAGGTGCGTGGAGAAGCGTGAGTCTGGGGATCGGCAGAGGCCTGTCAAGGCCGCGAGTTCAGCTGTCGAGAGGTGGGTCGCTGAGGCGTGAGTCCGCGGTCGGCGAGAGGCCTATAAAGGCCGTGAGTTCAGCAGTCGGGAGGTGGGTCGCTGAGGCGTGAGTCCGGGGATCGGCGAGTGGCCTATAAAGGCCACGAGTTCAGCAGTCGGGAGGTGCGGCGCTGAAGCGTGAGTCCGGAGATCGGCAGAGGCCTGTAAAGGCCGCGAGTTCAGCAGTCGGGAGGTGCGTGGAGAGGCGTGAGTCCGGGGATCGGCGAGAGGCCTATAAAGGCCAAAAATTCAGCAGTCGGGAGGTGCGTGGAGAAGCGTGAGTCCGGGGATCGGCAGAGGCCTGTAAAGGCTGCGAGTTCAGCAGTCGAGAGGTGGGTCGCTGAGGCGTGAGTCCGGGGATCGGCGAGAGGTCTATTAAGGCCGTGAGTTCAGCAGTCGGGAGGTGCGTGGAGAGGCGTGAGTCCGGGGATCGGCGAGAGGCCTATAAAGGCCGCGAGTTCAGCAGTCGCGAGGTGCGGCGCTGAGGCGTGAGTCCGGGGATCGGCGAGAAGCCTATAAATGCCGTGAGTTCAGCAGTCGGGAGGTGGGTGGAGAGGCGTGAGTCCGGGGATCTGCGAGAGGCCTATAAGGGCCGCGAGTTCAACAGTCGTGAAGTGCGTCGCTGAGGCGTGAGTCTGGGGATCGGCAGAGGCCTATAAAGGCCGCGAGTTCAGCAATCGGGTGCTGCGTTTCTGAAGCATGAGTCCGGGGTCGGCGAGAGGCCTATAAAGGCCGCGAGTTCAGCAGTCGGGAGGTGCGTGGAGAGGCGTGAGTCCGGGGATCGGCGAGAGGCCTATAAAGGCCGCAAATTCAGCAGTCGGGAGCTGCGTGGAGAAGCGTGAGTCCGGTGATCGGCAGAGGCCTGTAAAGGCTGCGAGTTCAGCAGTCGGGAGGTGCGTTACTGAGGCGTGAGTCCAGGGTTGGTGAGAGGACTATAAAGGCTGCGAATTCAGCAGTCGGGGGGTGGGTCGCTGAGGCGTGAGTCCGGGTATCGGCAGAGGCCTATAAAGGCCGTGCGTTCAGCAGTCGGGAGGTGGGTCGCTGAGGCGTGAGTCCGGGGATCGGCGAGAGGCCTATAAAGGCCGCGAGTTCAGCAGTCGGGAGGTGCGGCGCTGAAGCGTGTGTCCGGAGATCGGCAGAGGCCTGTAAAGGCCGCGAGTTCAGCAGTCGGGAGGTGCGTGGAGAAGCGTGAGTCCGGGGATCGGCAGAGGCCTGTAAAGGCTGCGAGTTCAGCAGTCGAGAGGTGGGTCGCTGAGGCGTGAGTCCGGGGATCGGCGAGAGGCCTATAAAGGCCGCGAGTTCAGCAGTCGGGAGGTGCGGCGCTGAAGCGTGTGTCCGGAGATCGGCAGAGGCCTGTAAAGGCCGCGAGTTCAGCAGTCGGGAGGTGCGTGGAGAAGCGTGAGTCCGGGGATCGGCAGAGGCCTGTAAAGGCTGCGAGTTCAGCAGTCGAGAGGTGGGTCGCTGAGGCGTGAGTCCGGGGATCGGCGAGAGGCCTATAAAGGCCGCGAGTTCAACAGTCGCGAGGTGCGGCGCTGAGGCGTGAGTCCGGGGATCGGTAGAGGCCTGTAAAGGCTGCGAGTTCAGCAGTCGGGAGGTGCGTGGAGAAGCGTGAGTCCGGGGATCGGCAGAGGCCTGTAAAGGCCGAGAGTTCAGCTGTCGGGAGGTGGGTCGCTGAGGCGTGAGTCCGGGGTCGGCGAGAGGCCTATAAAGGCCGTGAGTTCAGCAGTCGGGAGGTGCGTGGAGAAGCGTGAGTCCGGGGATCGGCGAGAGGCCTGTAAAGGCTGCGACTTCAGCGGTCGGGAGGTGGGTCGCTGAGGCGTGAGTCCGGGGATCGGCGAGAGGCCTATAAATGCCGTGAGTTCAACAGTCGGGAGGTGGGTGGAGAGGCGTGAGTCCGGGGATCTGCGAGAGGCCTATAAAGGCCGCGAGTTCAGCAGTCGGGTGGTGCGTTGCTGAGGCATGAGTCCGGGGTCGGCGAGAGGCCTATAAAGGCCGCGAGTTCAGCAGTCGGGAGGTGCGGCGCTGAAGCGTGAGTCCGGGGATCGGTAGAGGCCTGTAAAGGCTGCGAGTTCAGCAGTCGGGAGGTGCGTGGAGAAGCGTGAGTCTGGGGATCGGCAGAGGCCTGTCAAGGCCGCGAGTTCAGCTGTCGAGAGGTGGGTCGCTGAGGCGTGAGTCCGCGGTCGGCGAGAGGCCTATAAAGGCCGTGAGTTCAGCAGTCGCGAGGTGCATGGGGGACGTGAGTCCGGGGATCGGCGAGAGGCCTATAAAGGCCGCAAATTCAGCAGTCGGGAGGTGCGTGGAGAAGCGTGAGTCCGGGGATCGGCAGAGGCCTGTAAAGGCTGCGAGTTCAGCAGTCGGGAGGTGCGTTACTGAGGCGTGAGTCCAGGGTTGGTGAGAGGACTATAAAGGCCGCGAATTCAGCAGTCGGGAGGTGGGTCGCTGAGGCGTGAGTCCGGATATCGGCAGAGGCCTATAAAGGCCGTGAGTTCAGCAGTCGGGAGGTGGGTCGCTGAGGCGTGAGTCCGGAGATCGGCAGAGGCCTATAAAGGCCACAAATTCAGCAGTCGGGAGGTGCGTGGAGAAGCGTGAGTCCAGGGATCGGCAGAGGCCTGTAAAGGCTGCGAGTTCAGCAGTCGGGAGCTGCGTGGAGAAGCGTGAGTCTGGGGATCGGTAGAGGCCTATAAAGGCCGCGAATTCAGCAGTCGGGAGGTGGGTCGCTGAGGCGTGAGTCCGGGGATCGGTAGAGGCCTATAAAGGCCGCGGATTCAGCAGTCGGGAGGTGCGGCACTGAAGCGTGAGTCCGGGGATCGGTAGAGCCCTGTAAAGGCTGCGACTTCAGCAGTTGGGAGGTGCGTGGAGAAGCGTGAGTCTGGGGATCGGCGAGAGGCCTATAAAGGCCGCGAGTTCAGCAGTCGGGAGGTGGGTCGCTGAGGCGTGAGTCCGGGTATCGGCAGAGGCCTATAAAGGCCGTGAGTTCAGCAGTCGGGAGGTGGGTCGCTGAGGCGTGAGTCCGGGGATCGGCGAGAGGCCTATAAAGGCCGCGAGTTCAGCAGTCGGGAGGTGCGGCGCTGAAGCGTGTGTCCGGAGATCGGCAGAGGCCTGTAAAGGCCGCGAGTTCAGCAGTCGGGATGTGCGTGGAGAGGCGTGAGTCCGGGGATCGGCGAGAGGCCTATAAAGGCCACAAATTCAGCAGTTGGGAGGTGCGTGGAGAAGCGTGAGTCCAGGGATCGGCAGAGGCCTGTAAAGGCCGCGAGTTCAGCAGTCGGGAGGTGGGTCGCTGAGGCGTGAGTCCGGGGTCGGCGAGAGGCCTATAAAGGCCATGAGTTCAGCAGTCAGGAGGTGCGTGGAGAGGCGTGAGTCCGGGGATCGGCGAGAGGCCTATAAAGGCCGCAAATTCAGCAGTTGCGAGGTGCGTGGAGAAGCGTGAGTACGGGGATCGGCAGAGGCCTGTAAAGGCTGCGAGTTCAGCGGTCGAGAGGTGGGTCGCTGAGGCGTGAGTCCGGGGATCGGCGAGAGGCCTATAAATGCCGTGAGTTCAGCAGTCGGGTATTGCGTTTCTGAGGCATGAGTCCGGGGTCGGCGAGAGGCCTATAAAGGCCGCGAGTTCAGCAGTCGGGAGGTGGGTCGCTGAGGCGTGAGTCCGGGGATCGGTAGAGGCCTATAAAGGCCGCGAGTTCAGCAGTCGGGAGGTGCGGCGCTGAAGCGTGAGTCCGGGGATCGGTAGAGCCCTGTAATGGCTGCGACTTCAGCAGTTGGGAGGTGCGTGGAGAAGCGTGAGTCTGGGGATCGGCAGAGGCCTGTCAAGGCCGCGAGTTCAGCTGTCGAGAGGTGGGTCGCTGAGGCGTGAGTCCGCGGTCGGCGAGAGGCCTATAAAGGCCGTGAGTTCAGCAGTCGGGAGGTGGGTCGCTGAGGCGTGAGTCCGGGGATCGGCGAGTGGCCTATAAAGGCCACGAGTTCAGCAGTCGGGAGGTGCGGCGCTGAAGCGTGAGTCCGGAGATCGGCAGAGGCCTGTAAAGGCCGCGAGTTCAGCAGTCGGGAGGTGCGTGGAGAGGCGTGAGTCCGGGGATCGGCGAGAGGCCTATAAAGGCCACAAATTCAGCAGTCGGGAGGTGCGTGGAGAAGCGTGAGTCCGGGGATCGGCAGAGGCCTGTAAAGGCTGCGAGTTCAGCAGTCGAGAGGTGGGTCGCTGAGGCGTGAGTCCGGGGATCGGCGAGAGGTCTATTAAGGCCGTGAGTTCAGCAGTCGGGAGGTGCGTGGAGAGGCGTGAGTCCGGGGATCGGCGAGAGGCCTATAAAGGCCGCGAGTTCAGCAGTCGCGAGGTGCGGCGCTGAGGCGTGAGTCCGGGGATCGGCGAGAAGCCTATAAATGCCGTGAGTTCAGCAGTCGGGAGGTGGGTGGAGAGGCGTGAGTCCGGGGATCTGCGAGAGGCCTATAAGGGCCGCGAGTTCAACAGTCGTGAAGTGCGTCGCTGAGGCGTGAGTCTGGGGATCGGCAGAGGCCTATAAAGGCCGCGAGTTCAGCAATCGGGTGCTGCGTTTCTGAGGCATGAGTCCGGGGTCGGCGAGAGGCCTATAAAGGCCGCGAGTTCAGCAGTCGGGAGGTGCGTGGAGAGGCGTGAGTCCGGGGATCGGCGAGAGGCCTATAAAGGCCGCAAATTCAGCAGTCGGGAGCTGCGTGGAGAAGCGTGAGTCCGGTGATCGGCAGAGGCCTGTAAAGGCTGCGAGTTCAGCAGTCGGGAGGTGCGTTACTGAGGCGTGAGTCCAGGGTTGGTGAGAGGACTATAAAGGCTGCGAATTCAGCAGTCGGGGGGTGGGTCGCTGAGGCGTGAGTCCGGGTATCGGCAGAGGCCTATAAAGGCCGTGCGTTCAGCAGTCGGGAGGTGGGTCGCTGAGGCGTGAGTCCGGGGATCGGCGAGAGGCCTATAAAGGCCGCGAGTTCAGCAGTCGGGAGGTGCGGCGCTGAAGCGTGTGTCCGGAGATCGGCAGAGGCCTGTAAAGGCCGCGAGTTCAGCAGTCGGGAGGTGCATGGAGGGGCGTGAGTCCGGGGATCGGCGAGAGGCCTATAAATGCCGCAAATTCAGCAGTCGGGAGGTGCGTGGAGAAGCGTGAGTCCGGGGATCGGCAGAGGCCTGTAAAGGCCGAGAGTTCAGCTGTCGGGAGGTGGGTCGCTGAGGCGTGAGTCCGGGGTCGGCGAGAGGCCTATAAAGGCCGTGAGTTCAGCAGTCGGGAGGTGCGTGGAGAAGCGTGAGTCCGGGGATCGGCGAGAGGCCTGTAAAGGCTGCGACTTCAGCGGTCGGGAGGTGGGTCGCTGAGGCGTGAGTCCGGGGATCGGCGAGAGGCCTATAAATGCCGTGAGTTCAACAGTCGGGAGGTGGGTGGAGAGGCGTGAGTCCGGGGATCTGCGAGAGGCCTATAAAGGCCGCGAGTTCAGCAGTCGGGTGGTGCGTTGCTGAGGCATGAGTCCGGGGTCGGCGAGAGGCCTATAAAGGCCGCGAGTTCAGCAGTCGGGAGGTGCGGCGCTGAAGCGTGAGTCCGGGGATCGGTAGAGGCCTGTAAAGGCTGCGAGTTCAGCAGTCGGGAGGTGCGTGGAGAAGCGTGAGTCTGGGGATCGGCAGAGGCCTGTCAAGGCCGCGAGTTCAGCTGTCGAGAGGTGGGTCGCTGAGGCGTGAGTCCGCGGTCGGCGAGAGGCCTATAAAGGCCGTGAGTTCAGCAGTCGGGAGGTGCATGGAGGGGCGTGAGTCCGGGGATCGGCGAGAGGCCTATAAAGGCTGCAAATTCAGCAGTCGGGAGGTGCGTGGAGAAGCGTGAGTCCGGGGATCGGCAGAGGCCTGTAAAGGCTGCGAGTTCAGCAGTCGGGAGGTGCGTTACTGAGGCGTGAGTCCAGGGTTGGTGAGAGGACTATAAAGGCCGCGAATTCAGCAGTCGGGAGGTGGGTCGCTGAGGCGTGAGTCCGGATATCGGCAGAGGCCTATAAAGGCCGTGAGTTCAGCAGTCGGGAGGTGGGTCGCTGAGGCGTGAGTCCGGAGATCGGCAGAGGCCTATAAAGGCCACAAATTCAGCAGTCGGGAGGTGCGTGGAGAAGCGTGAGTCCAGGGATCGGCAGAGGCCTGTAAAGGCTGCGAGTTCAGCAGTCGGGAGCTGCGTGGAGAAGCGTGAGTCTGGGGATCGGTAGAGGCCTATAAAGGCCGCGAATTCAGCAGTCGGGAGGTGGGTCGCTGAGGCGTGAGTCCGGGGATCGGTAGAGGCCTATAAAGGCCGCGGATTCAGCAGTCGGGAGGTGCGGCACTGAAGCGTGAGTCCGGGGATCGGTAGAGCCCTGTAAAGGCTGCGACTTCAGCAGTTGGGAGGTGCGTGGAGAAGCGTGAGTCTGGGGATCGGCGAGAGGCCTATAAAGGCCGCGAGTTCAGCAGTCGGGAGGTGGGTCGCTGAGGCGTGAGTCCGGGGATCGGCGAGAGGCCTATAAAGGCCGCGAGTTCAGCAGTCGGGAGGTGCGGCGCTGAAGCGTGTGTCCGGAGATCGGCAGAGGCCTGTAAAGGCCGCGAGTTCAGCAGTCGGGAGGTGCGTGGAGAGGCGTGAGTCCGGGGATCGGCGAGAGGCCTATAAAGGCCACAAATTCAGCAGTTGGGAGGTGCGTGGAGAAGCGTGAGTCCAGGGATCGGCAGAGGCCTGTAAAGGCCGCGAGTTCAGCAGTCGGGAGGTGGGTCGCTGAGGCGTGAGTCCGGGGTCGGCGAGAGGCCTATAAAGGCCATGAGTTCAGCAGTCGGGAGGTGCGTGGAGAGGCGTGAGTCCGGGGATCGGCGAGAGGCCTATAAAGGCCGCAAATTCAGCAGTTGGGAGGTGCGTGGAGAAGCGTGAGTACGGGGATCGGCAGAGGCCTGTAAAGGCTGCGAGTTCAGCGGTCGAGAGGTGGGTCGCTGAGGCGTGAGTCCGGGGATCGGCGAGAGGCCTATAAATGCCGTGAGTTCAGCAGTCGGGTATTGCGTTTCTGAGGCATGAGTCCGGGGTCGGCGAGAGGCCTATAAAGGCCGCGAGTTCAGCAGTCGGGAGGTGGGTCGCTGAGGCGTGAGTCCGGGGATCGGAGAGGCCTATAAAGGCCGCGAGTTCAGCAGTCGGGAGGTGCGGCGCTGAAGCGTGAGTCCGGGGATCGGTAGAGCCCTGTAATGGCTGCGACTTCAGCAGTTGGGAGGTGCGTGGAGAAGCGTGAGTCTGGGGATCGGCAGAGGCCTGTCAAGGCCGCGAGTTCAGCTGTCGAGAGGTGGGTCGCTGAGGCGTGAGTCCGCGGTCGGCGAGAGGCCTATAAAGGCCGTGAGTTCAGCAGTCGGGAGGTGGGTCGCTGAGGCGTGAGTCCGGGGATCGGCGAGTGGCCTATAAAGGCCACGAGTTCAGCAGTCGGGAGGTGCGGCGCTGAAGCGTGAGTCCGGAGATCGGCAGAGGCCTGTAAAGGCCGCGAGTTCAGCAGTCGGGAGGTGCGTGGAGAGGCGTGAGTCCGGGGATCGGCGAGAGGCCTATAAAGGCCACAAATTCAGCAGTCGGGAGGTGCGTGGAGAAGCGTGAGTCCGGGGATCGGCAGAGGCCTGTAAAGGCTGCGAGTTCAGCAGTCGAGAGGTGGGTCGCTGAGGCGTGAGTCCGGGGATCGGCAGAGGCCTATAAAGGCCGCGAGTTCAGCAGTCGGGAGGTGCGTTGCTGAGGCGTGAGTCCAGGGTTGGTGAGAGGACTATAAAGGCCGCGAGTTCAGCAGTCGGGAGGTGGGTCACTGAAGCGTGAGTCCGGGTATCGGCAGAGGCCTATAAAGGCCGCGAGTTCAGCAGTCGGGAGGTGCGGCGCTGAAGCGTGTGTCCGGGGATCGGCAGAGGCCTAGAAAGGCCGTGAGTTCAGCAGTCGGGAGGTGCGTGGAGAGGCGTGAGTCCGGGGATCGGCGAGAGGCCTATAAAGGCCTCAAATTCAGCAGTCGGGAGGTGCGTGGAGAAGCGTGAGTCCGGGGATCGGCAGAGGCCTGTAAAGGCTGCGAGTTCAGCGGTCGAGAGGTGGGTCGCTGAGGCGTGAGTCCGGGGATCGGCGAGAGGCCTATAAATGCCGTGAGTTCAGCAGTCGGGAGGTGGGGGGAGAGGCGTGAGTCCGGGGATCTGCGAGAGGCCTATAAAGGCCGCGAGTTCAACAGTCGTGAAGTGCGTCGCTGAGGCGTGAGTCTGGGGATCGGCAGAGGCCTATAAAGGCCGTGAGTTCAGCAGTCGGGTGGTGCGTTTCTGAGGCATGAGTCCGGGGTCGGCGAGAGGCCTATAAAGGCCGCGAGTTCAGCAGTCGGGAGGTGCGTGGAGAAGCGTGAGTCCAGGGATCGGCGAGAGGCCTATAAAGGCTGCGAGTTCAGCAGTCGGGAGGTGCGTGGAGAAGCGTGAGTCTGGGGATCGGCAGAGGCCTGTAAAGGCCGCGAGTTCAGCAGTCGGGAGGTGGGTCGCTGAGGCGTGAGTCCGGGGTCGGCGAGAGGCCTATAAAGGCCATGAGTTCAGCAGTCGGGAGGTGCGTGGAGAGGCGTGAGTCCGGGGATCGGCGAGAGGCCTATAAAGGCCGCAAATTCAGCAGTTGGGAGGTGCGTGGAGAAGCGTGAGTCTGGGGATCGGCAGAGGCCTGTAAAGGCTGCGAGTTCAGCGATCGAGAGGTGGGTCGCTGAGGCGTGAGTCCGGGGATCGGCGAGAGGCCTATAAATGCCGTGAGTTCAGCAGTCGGGAGGTGGGTGGAGAGGCATGAGTCCGGGGATCGGTAGAGGCCTATAAAGGCCGCGAGTTCAGCAGTCGTGAAGTGCGTTTCTGAGGCATGAGTCCGGGGTCGGCGAGAGGCCTATAAAGGCCGCGAGTTCAGCAGTCGGGAGGTGGGTCGCTGAGGCGTGAGTCCGGGGATTGGTAGAGGCCTATAAAGGCCGCGAGTTCAGCAGTCGGGAGTTGCGGCGCTGAAGTGTGAGTCCGGGGATCGGTAGAGGCCTGTAAAGGCTGCGAGTTCAGCAGTTGGGAGGTGCGTGGAGAAGCGTGAGTCTGGGGATCGGCAGAGGCCTTTCAAGGCCGCGAGTTCAGCTATCGAGAGGTGGGTCGCTGAGGCGTGAGTCCGCGGTCAGCGAGAGGCCTATAAAGGCCGCGAGTTCAGCAGTCGGGAGGTGGGTCGCTGAGGCGTGAGTCCGGGGATCGGCGAGAGGCCTATAAAGGCTGCGAGTTCAGCAGTCGGGAGGAGCGTTACTGAGGCGTGAGTCCAGGGTTGGTGAGAGGACTATAAAGGCCGCGAATTCAGCAGTCGGGAGGTGGGTCGCTGAGGCGTGAGTCCGGGTATCGGCAGAGGCCTATAAAGGCCGTGAGTTCAGCAGTCGGGAGGTGGGTCGCTGAGGCGTGAGTCCGGGGATCGGCGAGTGGCCTATAAAGGCCACGAGTTCAGCAGTCGGGAGGTGCGGCGCTGAAGCGTGAGTCCGGAGATCGGCAGAGGCCTGTAAAGGCCGCGAGTTCAGCAGTCGGGAGGTGCGTGGAGAGGCGTGAGTCCGGGGATCGGCGAGAGGCCTATAAAGGCCACAAATTCAGCAGTCGGGAGGTGCGTGGAGAAGCGTGAGTCCGGGGATCGGCAGAGGCCTGTAAAGGCTGCGAGTTCAGCAGTCGAGAGGTGGGTCGCTGAGGCGTGAGTCCGGGGATCGGCGAGAGGTCTATTAAGGCCGTGAGTTCAGCAGTCGGGAGGTGCGTGGAGAGGCGTGAGTCCGGGGATCGGCGAGAGGCCTATAAAGGCCGCGAGTTCAGCAGTCGCGAGGTGCGGCGCTGAGGCGTGATTCCGGGGATCGGCAGAGGCCTATAAAGGCCGCGGGTTCAGCAGTCGGGAGGTGCGTTGCTGAGGCGTGAGTCCAGGGTTGGTGAGAGGACTATAAAGGCCGCGAGTTCAGCAGTCGGGAGGTGGGTCACTGAAGCGTGAGTCCGGGTATCGGCAGAGGCCTATAAAGGCCGCGAGTTCAGCAGTCGGGAGGTGCGGCGCTGAAGCGTGTGTCCGGGGATCGGCAGAGGCCTAGAAAGGCCGTGAGTTCAGCAGTCGGGAGGTGCGTGGAGAGGCGTGAGTCCGGGGATCGGCGAGAGGCCTATAAAGGCCTCAAATTCAGCAGTCGGGAGGTGCGTGGAGAAGCGTGAGTCCGGGGATCGGCAGAGGCCTGTAAAGGCTGCGAGTTCAGCGGTCGAGAGGTGGGTCGCTGAGGCGTGAGTCCGGGGATCGGCGAGAGGCCTATAAATGCCGTGAGTTCAGCAGTCGGGAGGTGGGGGGAGAGGCGTGAGTCCGGGGATCTGCGAGAGGCCTATAAAGGCCGCGAGTTCAACAGTCGTGAAGTGCGTCGCTGAGGCGTGAGTCTGGGGATCGGCAGAGGCCTATAAAGGCCGTGAGTTCAGCAGTCGGGTGGTGCGTTTCTGAGGCATGAGTCCGGGGTCGGCGAGAGGCCTATAAAGGCCGCGAGTTCAGCAGTCGGGAGGTGCGTGGAGAAGCGTGAGTCCAGGGATCGGCGAGAGGCCTATAAAGGCTGCGAGTTCAGCAGTCGGGAGGTGCGTGGAGAAGCGTGAGTCTGGGGATCGGCAGAGGCCTGTAAAGGCCGCGAGTTCAGCAGTCGGGAGGTGGGTCGCTGAGGCGTGAGTCCGGGGTCGGCGAGAGGCCTATAAAGGCCATGAGTTCAGCAGTCGGGAGGTGCGTGGAGAGGCGTGAGTCCGGGGATCGGCGAGAGGCCTATAAAGGCCGCAAATTCAGCAGTTGGGAGGTGCGTGGAGAAGCGTGAGTCTGGGGATCGGCAGAGGCCTGTAAAGGCTGCGAGTTCAGCGATCGAGAGGTGGGTCGCTGAGGCGTGAGTCCGGGGATCGGCGAGAGGCCTATAAATGCCGTGAGTTCAGCAGTCGGGAGGTGGGTGGAGAGGCATGAGTCCGGGGATCGGTAGAGGCCTATAAAGGCCGCGAGTTCAGCAGTCGTGAAGTGCGTTTCTGAGGCATGAGTCCGGGGTCGGCGAGAGGCCTATAAAGGCCGCGAGTTCAGCAGTCGGGAGGTGGGTCGCTGAGGCGTGAGTCCGGGGATTGGTAGAGGCCTATAAAGGCCGCGAGTTCAGCAGTCGGGAGTTGCGGCGCTGAAGTGTGAGTCCGGGGATCGGTAGAGGCCTGTAAAGGCTGCGAGTTCAGCAGTTGGGAGGTGCGTGGAGAAGCGTGAGTCTGGGGATCGGCAGAGGCCTTTCAAGGCCGCGAGTTCAGCTATCGAGAGGTGGGTCGCTGAGGCGTGAGTCCGCGGTCAGCGAGAGGCCTATAAAGGCCGCGAGTTCAGCAGTCGGGAGGTGGGTCGCTGAGGCGTGAGTCCGGGGATCGGCGAGAGGCCTATAAAGGCTGCGAGTTCAGCAGTCGGGAGGAGCGTTACTGAGGCGTGAGTCCAGGGTTGGTGAGAGGACTATAAAGGCCGCGAATTCAGCAGTCGGGAGGTGGGTCGCTGAGGCGTGAGTCCGGGTATCGGCAGAGGCCTATAAAGGCCGTGAGTTCAGCAGTCGGGAGGTGGGTCGCTGAGGCGTGAGTCCGGGGATCGGCGAGTGGCCTATAAAGGCCACGAGTTCAGCAGTCGGGAGGTGCGGCGCTGAAGCGTGAGTCCGGAGATCGGCAGAGGCCTGTAAAGGCCGCGAGTTCAGCAGTCGGGAGGTGCGTGGAGAGGCGTGAGTCCGGGGATCGGCGAGAGGCCTATAAAGGCCACAAATTCAGCAGTCGGGAGGTGCGTGGAGAAGCGTGAGTCCGGGGATCGGCAGAGGCCTGTAAAGGCTGCGAGTTCAGCAGTCGAGAGGTGGGTCGCTGAGGCGTGAGTCCGGGGATCGGCGAGAGGTCTATTAAGGCCGTGAGTTCAGCAGTCGGGAGGTGCGTGGAGAGGCGTGAGTCCGGGGATCGGCGAGAGGCCTATAAAGGCCGCGAGTTCAGCAGTCGCGAGGTGCGGCGCTGAGGCGTGATTCCGGGGATCGGCAGAGGCCTATAAAGGCCGCGGGTTCAGCAGTCGGGAGGTGCGTTGCTGAGGCGTGAGTCCAGGGTTGGTGAGAGGACTATAAAGGCCGCGAGTTCAGCAGTCGGGAGGTGGGTCACTGAAGCGTGAGTCCGGGTATCGGCAGAGGCCTATAAAGGCCGCGAGTTCAGCAGTCGGGAGGTGCGGCGCTGAAGCGTGTGTCCGGGGATCGGCAGAGGCCTAGAAAGGCCGTGAGTTCAGCAGTCGGGAGGTGCGTGGAGAGGCGTGAGTCCGGGGATCGGCGAGAGGCCTATAAAGGCCTCAAATTCAGCAGTCGGGAGGTGCGTGGAGAAGCGTGAGTCCGGGGATCGGCAGAGGCCTGTAAAGGCTGCGAGTTCAGCGGTCGAGAGGTGGGTCGCTGAGGCGTGAGTCCGGGGATCGGCGAGAGGCCTATAAATGCCGTGAGTTCAGCAGTCGGGAGGTGGGGGGAGAGGCGTGAGTCCGGGGATCTGCGAGAGGCCTATAAAGGCCGCGAGTTCAACAGTCGTGAAGTGCGTCGCTGAGGCGTGAGTCTGGGGATCGGCAGAGGCCTATAAAGGCCGTGAGTTCAGCAGTCGGGTGGTGCGTTTCTGAGGCATGAGTCCGGGGTCGGCGAGAGGCCTATAAAGGCCGCGAGTTCAGCAGTCGGGAGGTGCGTGGAGAAGCGTGAGTCCAGGGATCGGCGAGAGGCCTATAAAGGCTGCGAGTTCAGCAGTCGGGAGGTGCGTGGAGAAGCGTGAGTCTGGGGATCGGCAGAGGCCTGTAAAGGCCGCGAGTTCAGCAGTCGGGAGGTGGGTCGCTGAGGCGTGAGTCCGGGGTCGGCGAGAGGCCTACAAAGGCCATGAGTTCAGCAGTCGGGAGGTGCGTGGAGAGGCGTGAGTCCGGGGATCGGCGAGAGGCCTATAAAGGCCGCAAATTCAGCAGTTGGGAGGTGCGTGGAGAAGCGTGAGTCTGGGGATCGGCAGAGGCCTGTAAAGGCTGCGAGTTCAGCAGTCGGGAGGAGCGTTACTGAGGCGTGAGTCCAGGGTTGGTGAGAGGACTATAAAGGCCGCGAATTCAGCAGTCGGGAGGTGGGTCGCTGAGGCGTGAGTCCGGGTATCGGCAGAGGCCTATAAAGGCCGTGAGTTCAGCAGTCGGGATGTGGGTCGCTGAGGCGTGAGTCCGGGGATCGGCGAGTGGCCTATAAAGGCCGCGAGTTCAGCAGTCGGGAGGTGCGTGGAGAAGCGTGAGTCCGGGGATCGGCAGAGGCCTGTAAAGGCTGCGAGTTCAGCAGTCGAGAGGTGGGTCGCTGAGGCGTGAGTCCGGGGATCGGCGAGAGGCCTATTAAGGCCGTGAGTTCAGCAGTCGGGAGGTGCGTGGAGAGGCGTGAGTCCGGGGATCGGCGAGAGGCCTATAAAGGCCGCGAGTTCAGCAGTCGCGAGGTGCGGCGCTGAGGCGTGAGTCTGGGGTTAGTGAGAGGACTATAAAGGCCGCGAATTCAGCAGTCGGGAGGTGGGTCGCTGAGGCGTGAGTCCGGGGATTGGCAGAGGCCTATAAAGGCCGCGAGTTCAGCAGTCGGGAGGTGGGTCGCTGAGGCGTGAGTCCGGGTATCGGCAGAGGCCTATAAAGGCCGCGAGTTCAGCAGTCGGGTGGTGGGTCGCTGAGGCGTGAGTCCGGGGATCGACGAGAGGCCTATAAAGGCCGCGAGTTCAGCAGTCGGGAGGTGCGGCGCTGAAGCGTGAGTCCGGGGATCGGCAGAGGCCTAGAAAGGCCGCGAGTTCAGCAGTCTGGAGGTGCGTGGAGAAGCGTGAGTCCAGGGATCGGCAGAGGCCTGTAAAGGCTGCGAGTTCAGCAGTCGGGAGGTGCGTGGAGAAGCGTGAGTCTGGGGATCGGCAGAGGCCTGTAAAGGCCACGAGTTCAGCAGTCGGGAGGTGGGTCGCTGAGGCGTGAGTCCGGGGTCGGCGAGAGGCCTATAAAGGCCGTGAGTTCAGCAGTCGGGAGGTGCGTGGAGAGGCGAGAGGCCTATAAAGGCCTGAAATTCAGCAGTCGGGAGGTGCGTGGAGAAGCGTGAGTCCGGGGATCGGCAGAGGCCTGTAAAGGCTGCGAGTTCAGCGGTCGAGAGGTGGGTCGCTGAGGCGTGAGTCCGGGGATCGGCGAGAGGCCTATAAAGGCCGCGAGTTCAGCAGTCGTGTGGTGCGTTTCTGAGGCATGAGTCCGGGGTCGGCGAGAGGCCTATAAAGGCCGCAAGTTCAGCAGTCTGGAGGTGCGGCGCTGAAGCGTGAGTCTGGGGATCGGCAGAGGCCTGTAAAGGCCGTGAGTTCAGCAGTCGGGAGGTGCATGGAGGGGCAGGAGTCCGGGGATCGGCGAGAGGCCTATAAAGGCCATAAATTCAGCAGTCGGGAGGTGCGTGGAGAAGCGTGAGTCCAGGGATCGGCAGAGGCCTGTAAAGGCTGCGAGTTCAGCAGTCGGGAGGTGCGTGGAGAAGCGTGAGTCTGGGGATCGGCAGAGGCCTGTAAAGGCCGCGAGTTCAGCAGTCGGGTGGTGGGTCGCTGAGGCGTGAGTCCGGGGTCGGCGAGAGGTCTATAAAGGCCGCGAGTTCAGCAGTCGGGAGGTGGGTGGAGAGGCGTGAGTCCGGGATTCTGCGAGAGGCCTATAAAGGCCGCGAGTTCAGCAGTCGCGAAGTGCATCGCTGAGGCGTGAGTCTGGGGATCGGCAGAGGCCTATAAAGGCCGCGAGTTCAGCAGTCGCGAGGTGCGGCGCTGAGGCGTGAGTCCGGGGATCGGCAGAGGCCTATAAAGGCCGCGAGTTCAGCAGTCGGGAGGTGGGTCGCTGAGGCGTGAGTCCGGGGATCGGCAGAGGCCTGTAAAGGCTGCGAGTTCAGCAGTCGGGAGGTGCGTTGCTGAGGCGTGAGTCCAGGGTTAGTGAGAGGACTATAAAGGCCGCGAATTCAGCAGTCGGGAGGTGGGTCGCTGAGGCGTGAGTCCGGGTATCGGCAGAGGCCTATAAAGGCTGCGAGTTCAGCAGTCGGGTGGTGGGTCGCTGAGGCGTGAGTCCGGGGATCGGCGAGAGGCCTATAAAGGCTGCGAGTTCAGCAGTCGGGAGGTGCGTGGAGAAGCGTGAGTCTGGGGATCGGCAGAGGCTTATAAAGGCCGCGAGTTCAGCAGTCGGGTGGTGCGTTTCTGAGGCATGAGTCCGGGGTCGGCGAGAGGCCTATAAAGGCCGCGAGTTCAGCAGTCGGGAGGTGGGTCGCTGAGGCGTGAGTCCGGGGATCGGTAGAGGCCTATAAAGGCTGCGACTTCAGCAGTCGGGAGGTGCGGCGCTGAAGCGTGAGTCTGGGGATCGGCAGAGGCCTGTCAAGGCCGCAAGTTCAGCAGTCGGGAGGTGGGTCGCTGAGGCGTGAGTCCGCGGTCGGCGAGAGGCCTATAAAGGCCGCGTGTTCAGCAGTCGCGAGGTGCGGCGCTGAGGCGTGTGTCCGGAGATCGGCAGAGGCCTGTAAAGGCCGCGAGTTCAGCAGTCGGGAGGTGCGTGGAGAGGCGTGAGTCCGGGGATCAGCGAGAGGCCAATAAAGGCCACAAATTCAGCAGTCGGGAGGTGCGTGGAGAAGCGTGAGTCCGGGGATCTGCAGAGCCCTGTAAAGGCTGCGAGTTCAGCAGTCGAGAGGTGGGTCGCTGAGGCGTGAGTCCGGGGATCGGCGAGAGGCCTATTAAGGCCGTGAGTTCAGCAGTCGGGAGGTGCGTGGAGAGGCGTGAGTCCGGGGATCGGCGAGAGGCCTATAAAGGCCGCGAGTTCAACAGTCGCGAGTTGCGGCGCTGAGGCGTGAGTCCGGGGATTGGTAGAGGCATGTGAAGGCTGCGAGTTCAGCAGTCGGGAGGTGCGTGGAGAAGCGTGAGTCCGGGGATCGGCAGAGGCCTGTAAAGGCTGCGAGTTCAGCAGTCGAGAGGTGGGTCGCTGAGGCGTGAGTCCGGGGATCGGCGAGAGGCCTATTAAGGCCGTGAGTTCAGCAGTCGGGAGGTGCGTGGAGAGGCGTGAGTCCGGGGATCGGCGAGAGGCCTATAAAGGCCGCGAGTTCAACAGTCGTGAAGTGCGTCGCTGAGGCCTGAGTCTGGGGATCGGCAGAGGCCTATAAAGGCCGCGAGTTCAGCAGTCGTGTGGTGCGTTTCTGAGGCATGAGTCCGGGGTCGGCGAGAGGCCTATAAAGGCCGCAAGTTCAGCAGTCTGGAGGTGCGGCGCTGAAGCGTGAGTCTGGGGATCGGCAGAGGCCTGTAAAGGCCGTGAGTTCAGCAGTCGGGAGGTGCATGGAGGGGCAGGAGTCCGGGGATCGGCGAGAGGCCTATAAAGGCCATAAATTCAGCAGTCGGGAGGTGCGTGGAGAAGCGTGAGTCCAGGGATCGGCAGAGGCCTGTAAAGGCTGCGAGTTCAGCAGTCGGGAGGTGCGTGGAGAAGCGTGAGTCTGGGGATCGGCAGAGGCCTGTAAAGGCCGCGAGTTCAGCAGTCGGGTGGTGGGTCGCTGAGGCGTGAGTCCGGGGTCGGCGAGAGGTCTATAAAGGCCGCGAGTTCAGCAGTCGGGAGGTGGGTGGAGAGGCGTGAGTCCGGGGATCTGCGAGAGGCCTATAAAGGCCGCGAGTTCAGCAGTCGCAAAGTGCATCGCTGAGGCGTGAGTCTGGGGATCGGCAGAGGCCTATAAAGGCCGCGAGTTCAGCAGTCGCGAGGTGCGGCGCTGAGGCGTGAGTCCGGGGATCGGCAGAGGCCTATAAAGGCCGCGAGTTCAGCAGTCGGGAGGTGGGTCGCTGAGGCGTGAGTCCGGGGATCGGCAGAGGCCTGTAAAGGCTGCGAGTTCAGCAGTCGGGAGGTGCGTTGCTGAGGCGTGAGTCCAGGGTTAGTGAGAGGACTATAAAGGCCGCGAATTCAGCAGTCGGGAGGTGGGTCGCTGAGGCGTGAGTCCGGGTATCGGCAGAGGCCTATAAAGGCTGCGAGTTCAGCAGCCGGGTGGTGGGTCGCTGAGGCGTGAGTCCGCGGTCGGCGAGAGGCCTATAAAGGCCGCGTGTTCAGCAGTCGCGAGGTGCGGCGCTGAGGCGTGTGTCCGGAGATCGGCAGAGGCCTGTAAAGGCCGCGAGTTCAGCAGTCGGGAGGTGCGTGGAGAGGCGTGAGTCCGGGGATCAGCGAGAGGCCTATAAAGGCCACAAATTCAGCAGTCGGGAGGTGCGTGGAGAAGCGTGAGTCCGGGGATCGGCAGAGGCCTGTAAAGGCTGCGAGTTCAGCAGTCGAGAGGTGGGTCGCTGAGGCGTGAGTCCGGGGATCGGCGAGAGGCCTATTAAGGCCGTGAGTTCAGCAGTCGGGAGGTGCGTGGAGAGGCGTGAGTCCGGGGATCGGCGAGAGGCCTATAAAGGCCGCGAGTTCAACAGTCGCGAGTTGCGGCGCTGAGGCGTGAGTCCGGGGATTGGTAGAGGCATGTGAAGGCTGCGAGTTCAGCAGTCGGGATGTGCGTGGAGAAGCGTTAGTCCGGGGATCGGCAGTGGCCTGTAAAGGCCGAGAGTTCAGCTGTCGGGAGGTGGGTCGCTGAGGCGTGAGTCCGGGGTCCGCGAGAGGCCTATAAATGCCGCAAATTCAGCAGTCGGTAGGTGCGTGGAGAAGCGTGAGTCCGGGGATCGGCAGAGGCCTAAAAGGCTGCGAGTTCAGCTGTCGGGAGGTGGGTCGCTGAGGCGTGAGTCCGGGGTCGGCGAGAGGCATATAAAGGCCGCAAATTCAGCAGTTGGGAGGTGCGTCGCTGAGGCGTGAGTCCAGGGTTGGTGAGAGGACTATAAAGGCCGCGAATTCAGCATGCGGGAGGTGGGTCGCTGAGGCGTGAGTCCGGAGATCGGCAGAGGCCTATAAAGGCCGCGAGTTCAGCATGCGGGAGGTGGGTCGCTGAGGCGTGAGTCCGGAGATCGGCAGAGGCCTATAAAGGCCGCGAGTTCAGCAGTCGAGAGGTGGGTCGCTGAGTCGTGAGTCTGGGGATCGGCGAGAGGCCTATAAAGGCCGTGAGTTCAGCAGTCGGGTGGTGCGTTGCTGAGGCGTGAGTCCGGGGATCGGCCGAGGCCTATAAAGGCCGCGCGTTCAGCATGCGGGAGGTGGGTCGCTGAGGCGTGAGTCCGGAGATCGCCAGAGGCCTATAAAGGCCGCGAGTTCAGCAGTCGGGAGGTGCGGCGCTGAAGCGTGAGTCCGGGGATCGGTAGAGGCCTGTAAAGGCTGCGAGTTCAGCAGTCGGGAGGTGCGTGGAAAAGCATGAGTCTGGGGATCGGCAGAGGCCTGTCAAGGCCGCGAGTTCAGCTGTCGAGAGGTGGGTCGCTGAGGCGTGAGTCCGCGGTCGGCAAGAGGCCTATAAAGGCCGTGAGTTCAGCAGTCGGGAGGTGCATGGAGGGGCGTGAGTCCGGGGATCGGCGAGAGGCCTATAAAGGCCGCAAATTCAGCAGTCGGGAGGTGCGTGGAGAAGCTTGAGTCCGGGGATCGGCAGAGGCCTGTAAAGGCTGCGAGTTCAGCAGTCGGGAGGTGGGTCGCTGAGGCGTGAGTCCGGGGATCAGCGAGAGGCCTATAAAGGCCGCGAGTTCAACAGTCGGGAGGTGCGGCGCTGAAGCGTGAGTCCGGAGATCGGCAGAGGCCTGTAAAGGCCGCGAGTTCAGCAGTCGGGAGGTGCGTGGAGAGGCGTGAGTCCGGGGATCGGCGAGAGGCCTATAAAGGCCACAAATTCAGCAGTCGGGAGGTGCGTGGAGAAGCGTGAGTCCAGGGATCGGCAGAGGCCTGTAAAGGCTGCGAGTTCAGCAGTCGGGAGGTGCGAGGAGAAGCGTGAGTCCAGGGATCGGCAGAGGCCTGTAAAGGCCGCGAGTTCAGCAGTCGGGAGCTGGGTCGCTGAGGCGTGAGTCCGGGGTCGGCGAGAGGCCTATAAAGGCCGTGAGTTCAGCAGTCGGGAGGTGCGTGGAGAAGCGTGAGTCCGGGGATCGGCAGAGGCCTGTAAAGGCTGCGAGTTCAGCGGTCGGGAGGTGGGTCGCTGAGGCGTGAGTCCGGGGATCGGCGAGAGGCCTATAAATGCAGTGAGTTCAGCAGTCGGGAGGTGGGTGGAGAGGCGTGAGTCCGGGGTCGGCGAGAGGCCTATAAAGGCCGCGAGTTCAGCAGTCGGGAGGTGGTCGCTGAGGCGTGAGTCCGGGGATCGGTAGAGGCCTATAAAGGCCGCGAGTTCAGCAGTCGGGAGGTGCGGCGCTGAAGCGTGAGTCCGGGGATCGGTAGAGCCCTGTAAAGGCTGCGACTTCAGCAGTTGGGAGGTGCGTGGAGAAGCGTGAGTCTGGGGATTGGCAGAGGCCTGTCAAGGCCGCGAGTTCAGCGGTCGAGAGGTGGGTCGCTGAGGCGTGAGTCCGCGGTCGGCGAGAGGCCTATAAAGGCCGTGAGTTCAGCAGTCGGGAGGTGCATGGAGAGGCGTGAGTCCGGGGATCGGCGAGAGGCCTATAAAGGCCGCAAATTCAGCAGTCGGGAGGTGCGTGGAGAAGCGTGAGTCCGGTGATCGGCAGAGGCCTGTAAAGGCTGCGAGTTCAGCAGTCGGGAGGTGCGTTACTGAGGCGTGAGTCCAGGGTTGGTGAGAGGACTATAAAGGCTGCGAATTCAGCAGTCGGGAGGTGGGTCGCTGAGGCGTGAGTCCGCATATCGGCAGAGGCCTATAAAGGCCGTGAGTTCAGCAGTCGGGAGGTGCGGCGCTGAGGCGTGAGTCCGGGGATCGGCGAGAGGCCTATAAAGGCCGCGAGTTCAGCAGTAGGGAGGTGCGTGGAGAGGCGTGAGTCCGGGGATCGGCGAGAGGCCTATAAAGGCCACAAATTCAGCAGTTGGGAGGTGCGTGGAGAAGCGTGAGTCCAGGGATCGGCAGAGGCCTGTAAAGGCTGCGAGTTCAGCAGTCGGGAGGTGCGTGGAGAAGCGTGAGTCTGGGGATCGGCAGAGGCCTGTAAAGGCCGCGAGTTCAGCAGTCGGGAGGTGGGTCGCTGAGGCTTGAGTCCGGGGTCGGCGAGAGGCCTATAAAGGCCATGAGTTCAGCAGTCGGGAGGTGCGTGGAGAGGCGTGAGTCCGGGGATCGGCGAGAGGACTATAAAGGCCGCAAATTCAGCAGTTGGGAGGTGCGTGGAGAAGCGTGAGTCCGGGGATCGGCAGAGGCCTGTAAAGGCTGCGAGTTCAGCGGTCGAGAGGTGGGTCGCTGAGGCGTGAGTCCGGGGATCGGCGAGAGGCCTATAAATGCCGTGAGTTCAGCAGTCGGGAGGTGGGTGGAGAGGCGTGAGTCCGGGGATCTGCGAGAGGCCTATAAAGGCCGCGAGTTCAGCAGTCGTGAAGTGCGTCGCTGAGGCGTGAGTCTGGGGATCGGCGAGTGGCCTATGAAGGCCGCGAGTTCAGCAGTCGGGAGGTGGGTCGCTGAGGCGTGAGTCCGGGGATCGGCGAGTGGCCTATAAAGGCCGCGAGTTCAGCAGTCGGGAGGTGCGGCGCTGAGGCGTGAGTCTGGGGATCGGCGAGTGGCCTATAAAGGCCGCGAGTTCAGCAGTCGGGAGGTGCGTGGAGAGGCGTGAGTCCGGGGATCGGCAGAGGCCTGTAAAGGCTGCGAGTTCAGCAGTCGAGAGGTGGGTCGCTGAGGCATGAGTCCGGGGATCGGCGAGAGGCCTATTAAGGCCGTGAGTTCAGCAGTCGGGAGGTGCGTGGAGAGGCGTGAGTCCGGGGATCGGCGAGAGGCCTATAAAGGCCGCGAGTTCGGCAGTCGCGAGGTGCGGCGCTGAGGCGTGAGTCCGGGGATCGGCAGAGGCCTATAAAGGCCGCGAGTTCAGCAGTCGGGAGGTGGGTCGCTGAGGCGTGAGTCCGGAGATCGGCAGAGGTCTATAAAGGCCGCGAGTTCAGCAGTCGGGAGGTGGGTCGCTGAGGCGTGAGTCCGGAGATCGGCAGAGGCCTATAAAGGCCGCGAGTTCAGCAGTCGGGAGGTGGGTCGCTGAGGCGTGAGTCCGGGGTCGGCGAGAGGCCTATAAAGGCCGTGAGTTCAGCAGTTGGGAGGTGAATGGAGAGACGTGAGTCCGGGGATCGGCGAGAGGTCTATAAAGGCCGCGAGTTCAGCAGTCGGGAGATGGGTCGCTGAGGCGTGAGTCCGGGGTCGGCGAGAGGTCTATAAAGGCCGCGAGTTCAGCAGTCGGGAGGTGCGGCGCTGAAGCGTGAGTCCGGAGATCGGCAGAGGCCTGTAAAGGCTGCGAGTTCAGCAGTCGGGAGGTGCGTGGAGAAGCGTGAGTCTGGGGATCGGCAGAGGCCTGTAAAGGCCGCGAGTTCAGCAGTCGGGAAGTGGGTCGCTGAGGCGTGAGTCCGGGGTCGGCGAGAGGCCTATAAAGGCCATGAGTTCAGCAGTCGGGAGGTGCGTGGAGAGGCGTGAGTCCGGGGATCTGCGAGAGGCCTATAAAGGCCGCGAGTTCAGCAGTCGTGAAGTGCGTCGCTGAGGCGTGAGTCTGGGGATCGGCAGAGGCCTGTCAAGGCCGCGAGTTCAGCAGTCGGGAGGTGGGTCGCTGAGGCGTGAGTCTGGGGATCGGCGAGTGGCCTATAATGGCCGCGAGTTCAGCAGTCGGGAGGTGCGTGGAGAGGCGTGAGTCCGGGGATCGGCGAGAGGCCTATAAAGGCCACAAGTTCAGCAGTCGGGAGGTGCGTGGAGAAGCGTGAGTCCGGGGATCGGCAGAGGCCTGTAAAGGCTGCGAGTTCAGCAGTCGAGTGGTGGGTCACTGAGGCGTGAATCTGGGGATCGGCGAGAGGCCTATAAAGGCCGCGAGTTCAGCAGTCGGGAGGTGCGTGGAGAGGCGTGAGTCCGGTTATCGGCAGAGGTCTATAAAGGCCGCGAGTTCAGCAGTCGGCAGGTGGGTCGCTGAGGCGTGAGTCCGGGGTCGGCGAGAGGCCTATAAAGGCCGTGAGTTCAGCAGTTGGGAGGTGAATGGAGAGACGTGAGTCCGGGGATCGGCGAGAGGTCTATAAAGGCCGCGAGTTCAGCAGTCGGGAGGTGGGTCGCTGAAGCGTGAGTCCGGGGTCGGCGAGAGGCCTATAAAGGCCGCGAGTTCAGCAGTCGGGAGGTGCGGCGCTGAAGCGTGAGTCCGGAGATCGGCAGAGGCCTGTAAAGGCCGCGAGTTCAGCAGTCGGGAGGTGCGTGGAGAGGCGTGAGTCCGGGGATCGGCGAGAGGCCTATAAAGGCCACAAATTCAGCAGTCGGGAGGTGCGTGGAGAAGCGTGAGTCCAGGGATCGGCAGAGGCCTGTAAAGGCTGCGAGTTCAGCAGTCGGGAGGTGCGTGGAGAAGCGTGAGTCTGGGGATCGGCAGAGGCCTGTAAAGGTCGCGAGTTCAGCAGTCGGGAGGTGGGTCGCTGAGGCGTGAGTCCGGGGTCGGCGACAGGCCTATAAAGGCCATGAGTTCAGCAGTCGGGAGGTGCGTGGAGAAGCGTGAGTCTGGGGATCGGCAGAGGCCTATAAAGGCCGCAAATTCAGCAGTTGGGAGGTGCGTGGAGAAGCGTGAGTCCGGGGATCGGCAGAGGCCTGTAAAGGCTGCGAGTTCAGCGGTCGAGAGGTGGGTCGCTGAGGCGTGAGTCCTGGGATCGGCGAGAGGCCTATAAATGCCGTGAGTTCAGCAGTCGGGAGGTGGGTGGAGAGGCGTGAGTCCGGGGATCTGCGAGAGGCCTATAAAGGCCGCGAGTTCAGCAGTCGTGAAGTGCGTCGCTGAGGCGTGAGTCTGGGGATCGGCAGAGGCCTATAAAGGCCGCGAGTTCAGCAGTCGGGTGGTGCGTTTCTGAGGCATGAGTCCGGGGTCGGCGAGAGGCCTATAAAGGCCGCGAGTTCAGCGGTCGGGAGGTGGGTCGCTGAGGCGTGAGTCCGGGGATCGGTAGAGGCCTATAAAGGCCGCGAGTTCAGCAGTCGGGAGGTGCGGCGCTGAAGCGTGAGTCCGGGGAGCGGTAGAGGCCTGTAAAGGCTGCGAGTTCAGCAGTCGGGAGGTGCGTGGAGAAGCGTGAGTCTGGGGATCGGCAGAGGCCTATAAAGGCCACAAATTCAGCAGTCGGGAGGTGCGTGGAGAAGCGTGAGTCTGGGGATCGGCAGAGGCCTGTAAAGGTCGCGAGTTCAGCAGTCGGGAGGTGGGTCGCTGAGGCGTGAGTCCGGGGTCGGCGAGAGGCCTATAAAGGCCATGAGTTCAGCAGTCGGGAGGTGCGTGGAGAGGCGTGAGTCCGGGGATCGGCGAGAGGCCTATAAAGGCCGCAAATTCAGCAGTTGGGAGGTGCGTGGAGAAGCGTGAGTCCGGGGATCGGCAGAGGCCTGTAAAGGCTGCGAGTTCAGCGGTCGAGGGGTGGGTCGCTGAGGCGTGAGTCCGTGGATTTGCGAGAGGCCTATAAATGCCGTGAGTTCAGCAATCGGGAGGTGGGTGGAGAGGCGTGAGTCCGGGGATCTGCGAGAGGCCTGCAAAGGCCGCGAGTTCAGCAGTAGTGAAGTGCGTCGCTGAGGCGTGAGTCTGGGGATCGGCAGAGGCCTATAAAGGCCGCGAGTTCAGCAGTCGTGTGGGGCGTTTCTGAGGCATGAGTCCGGGGTCAGCGAGAGGCCTATAAAGGCCGCGAGTTCAGCAGTCAGGAGGTGCGGCGCTGAAGCGTGAGTCCGGGGATCGGTAGAGCCCTGTAAATGCTGCGACTTCAGCAGTTGGGAGGTGCATGGAGAAGCGTGAGTCTGGGGATCGGCAGAGGCCTGTCAAGGCCGCGAGTTCAGCTGTCGAGAGGTGGGTCGCTGAGGCGTGAGTCCGCGGTCGGCGAGAGGCCTATAAAGGCCATGAGTTCAGCAGTCGGGAGGTGGGTCGCTGAGGCGTGAGTCCGGGGATCGGCGAGTGGCCTATAAAGGCCACAAATTCAGCAGTCGGGAGGTGCGTGGAGAAGCGTGAGTCCGTGGATCGGCAGAGGCCTATAAAGGCCGCGAGTTCAGCAGTCGGGAGGTGCGTGGAGAGGCGTGAGTCCGGGGATCGGCGAGAGGCCTATAAAGGCCACAAATTCAGCAGTCGGGAGGTGCGTGGAGAAGCGTGAGTCCGGGGATCGGCAGAGGCCTGTAAAGGCTGCGAGTTCAGCAGTCGAGAGGTGGGTCGCTGAGGCATGAGTCCGGGGATCGGCGAGAGGCCTATTAAGGCCGTGAGTTCAGCAGTCGGGAGGTGCGTGGAGAGGCGTGAGTCCGGGGATCGGCGAGAGGCCTATAAAGGCCGCGAGTTCAGCAGTCGCGAGGTGCGTCGCTGAGGCGTGAGTCCGGGGATCGGCAGAGGCCTATAAAGGCCGCGAGTTCAGCAGTCGGGAGGTGGGTCGCTGAGGCGTGAGTCCGGAGATCGGCAGAGGTCTATAAAGGCCGCGAGTTCAGCAGTCGGGAGGTGGGTCGCTGAGGCGTGAGTCCGGGGTCGGCGAGAGGCCTATAAAGGCCGTGAGTTCAGCAGTTGGGAGGTGAATGGAGAGACGTGAGTCCGGGGATCGGCGAGAGGTCTATAAAGGCCACGAGTTCAGCAGTCGGGAGGTGGGTCGCTGAGGCGTGAGTCCGGGGATCTGCGAGAGGCCTATAAAGGCCGCGAGTTCAGCAGTCGTGAAGTGCGTCGCTGAGGCGTGAGTCTGGGGATCGGCAGAGGCCTATAAAGGCCGCGAGTTCAGCAGTCGTGAAGTGCGTCGCTGAGGCGTGAGTCCGGGGATCTGCGAGAGGCCTATAAAGGCCGTGAGTTCAGCAGTCGGGAGGTGGGTCGCTGAGGCGTGAGTCTGGGGATCGGCGAGTGGCCTATAAAGGCCGCGAGTTCAGCAGTCGGGAGGTGCGTGGAGAGGCGTGAGTCTGGGGATCGGCGAGAGGCCTATAAAGGCCACAAATTCAGCAGTCGGGAGGTGCGTGGAGAAGCGTGAGTCCGGGGATCGGCAGAGGCCTGTAAAGGCTGCGAGTTCAGCAGTCGAGAGGTGGGTCGCTGAGGCATGAGTCCGGGGATCGGCGAGAGGCCTATTAAGGCCGTGAGTTCAGCAGTCGGGAGGTGCGTGGAGAGGCGTGAGTCCGGGGATCGGCGAGAGGCCTATAAAGGCCGCGAGTTCAGCAGTCGCGAGGTGGGTCGCTGAGGCGTGAGTCCGGAGATCGGCAGAGGTCTATAAAGGCCGCGAGTTCAGCAGTCGGGAGGTGGGTCGCTGAGGCGTGAGTCCGGGGTCGGCGAGAGGCCTATAAAGGCCGTGAGTTCAGCAGTTGGGAGGTGAATGGAGAGACGTGAGTCCGGGGATCGGCGAGAGGTCTATAAAGGCCGCGAGTTCAGCAGTCGGGAGGTGGGTCGCTGAGGCGTGAGTCCAGGGTCGGCGAGAGGCCTATAAAGGCTGCGAGTTCAGCAGTCGGGAGGTGCGGCGCTGAAGCGTGAGTCCGGAGATCGGCAGAGGCCTGTAAAGGCTGCGAGTTCAGCAGTCGGGAGGTGCGTGGAGAAGCGTGAGTCCGTGGATCGGCAGAGGCCTATAAAGGCCGCGAGTTCAGCAGTCGGGAGGTGCGTGGAGAGGCGTGAGTCCGGGGATCGGCGAGAGGCCTATAAAGGCCACAAATTCAGCAGTCGGGAGGTGCGTGGAGAAGCGTGAGTCCGGGGATCGGCAGAGGCCTGTAAAGGCTGCGAGTTCAGCAGTCGAGAGGTGGGTCGCTGAGACATGAGTCCGGGGATCGGCGAGAGGCCTATTAAGGCCGTGAGTTCAGCAGTCGGGAGGTGCGTGGAGAGGCGTGAGTCCGGGGATCGGCGAGAGGCCTATAAAGGCCGCGAGTTCAGCAGTCGCGAGGTGCGGCGCTGAGGCGTGAGTCCGGGGATCGGCAGAGGCCTATAAAGGCCGCGAGTTCAGCAGTCGGGAGGTGGGTCGCTGAGGCGTGAGTCCGGAGATCGGCAGAGGTCTATAAAGGCCGCGAGTTCAGCAGTCGGGAGGTGGGTCGCTGAGGCGTGAGTCCGGGGTCGGCGAGAGGCCTATAAAGGCCGTGAGTTCAGCAGTTGGGAGGTGAATGGAGAGACGTGAGTCCGGGGATCGGCGAGAGGTCTATAAAGGCCACGAGTTCAGCAGTCGGGAGGTGGGTCGCTGAGGCGTGAGTCCGGGGTCGGCGAGAGGCCTATAAAGGCCATGAGTTCAGCAGTCGTGAAGTGCGTCGCTGAGGATTGAGTCTGGGGATCGGCAGAGGCCTGTCAAGGCCGCGAGTTCAGCGGTCGGGAGGTGGGTCGCTGAGGCGTGAGTCCGGGGTCGGCGAGAGGCCTATAAAGGCCGCGAGTTCAGCAGTCGGGAGGTGGGTCGCTGAGGCGTGAGTCTGGGGATCGGCGAGTGGCCTATAAAGGCCGCGAGTTCAGCAGTCGGGAGGTGCGTGGAGAGGCGTGAGTCTGGGGATCGGCGAGAGGCCTATAAAGGCCACAAATTCAGCAGTCGGGAGGTGCGTGGAGAAGCGTGAGTCCGGGGATCGGCAGAGGCCTGTAAAGGCTGCGAGTTCAGCAGTCGAGAGGTGGGTCGCTGAGGCATGAGTCCGGGGATCGGCGAGAGGCCTATTAAGGCCGTGAGTTCAGCAGTCGGGAGGTGCGTGGAGAGGCGTGAGTCCGGGGATCGGCGAGAGGCCTATAAAGGCCGCGAGTTCAGCAGTCGCGAGGTGGGTCGCTGAGGCGTGAGTCCGGAGATCGGCAGAGGTCTATAAAGGCCGCGAGTTCAGCAGTCGGGAGGTGGGTCGCTGAGGCGTGAGTCCGGGGTCGGCGAGAGGCCTATAAAGGCCGTGAGTTCAGCAGTTGGGAGGTGAATGGAGAGACGTGAGTCCGGGGATCGGCGAGAGGTCTATAAAGGCCGCGAGTTCAGCAGTCGGGAGGTGGGTCGCTGAGGCGTGAGTCCAGGGTCGGCGAGAGGCCTATAAAGGCTGCGAGTTCAGCAGTCGGGAGGTGCGGCGCTGAAGCGTGAGTCCGGAGATCGGCAGAGGCCTGTAAAGGCTGCGAGTTCAGCAGTCGGGAGGTGCGTGGAGAAGCGTGAGTCCGGGGATCGGTAGAGGCCTATAAAGGCCACAAATTCAGCAGTCGGGAGGTGCGTGGAGAAGCGTGAGTCCAGGGATCGGCAGAGGCCTGTAAAGGCTGCGAGTTCAGCAGTCGGGAGGTGCGTGGAGAAGCGTGAGTCTGGGGATCGGCAGAGGCCTGTAAAGGTCGCGAGTTCAGCAGTCGGGAGGTGGGTCGCTGAGGCGTGAGTCCGGGGTCGGCGAGTGGCCTATAAAGGCCACAAATTCAGCAGTCGGGAGGTGCGTGGAGAAGCGTGAGTCCGTGGATCGGCAGAGGCCTATAAAGGCCGCGAGTTCAGCAGTCGGGAGGTGCGTGGAGAGGCGTGAGTCCGGGGATCGGCGAGAGGCCTATAAAGGCCACAAATTCAGCAGTCGGGAGGTGCGTGGAGAAGCGTGAGTCCGGGGATCGGCAGAGGCCTGTAAAGGCTGCGAGTTCAGCAGTCGAGAGGTGGGTCGCTGAGACATGAGTCCGGGGATCGGCGAGAGGCCTATTAAGGCCGTGAGTTCAGCAGTCGGGAGGTGCGTGGAGAGGCGTGAGTCCGGGGATCGGCGAGAGGCCTATAAAGGCCGCGAGTTCAGCAGTCGCGAGGTGCGGCGCTGAGGCGTGAGTCCGGGGATCGGCAGAGGCCTATAAAGGCCGCGAGTTCAGCAGTCGGGAGGTGGGTCGCTGAGGCGTGAGTCCGGAGATCGGCAGAGGTCTATAAAGGCCGCGAGTTCAGCAGTCGGGAGGTGGGTCGCTGAGGCGTGAGTCCGGGGTCGGCGAGAGGCCTATAAAGGCCGTGAGTTCAGCAGTTGGGAGGTGAATGGAGAGACGTGAGTCCGGGGATCGGCGAGAGGTCTATAAAGGCCACGAGTTCAGCAGTCGGGAGGTGGGTCGCTGAGGCGTGAGTCCGGGGTCGGCGAGAGGCCTATAAAGGCCATGAGTTCAGCAGTCGTGAAGTGCGTCGCTGAGGATTGAGTCTGGGGATCGGCAGAGGCCTGTCAAGGCCGCGAGTTCAGCGGTCGGGAGGTGGGTCGCTGAGGCGTGAGTCCGGGGTCGGCGAGAGGCCTATAAAGGCCGCGAGTTCAGCAGTCGGGAGGTGGTCGCTGAGGCGTGAGTCCGGGGATCGGTAGAGGCCTATAAAGGCCGCGAGTTCAGCAGTCGGGAGGTGCGGCGCTGAAGCGTGAGTCCGGGGATCGGTAGAGCCCTGTAAAGGCTGCGACTTCAGCAGTTGGGAGGTGCGTGGAGAAGCGTGAGTCTGGGGATCGGCAGAGGCCTGTCAAGGCCGCGAGTTCAGCGGTCGAGAGGTGGGTCGCTGAGGCGTGAGTCCGCGGTCGGCGAGAGGCCTATAAAGGCCGTGAGTTCAGCAGTCGGGAGGTGCATGGAGGGGCGTGAGTCCGGGGATCGGCGAGAGGCCTATAAAGGCCGCAAATTCAGCAGTCGGGAGGTGCGTGGAGAAGCGTGAGTCCGGTGATCGGCAGAGGCCTGTAAAGGCTGCGAGTTCAGCAGTCGGGAGGTGCGTTACTGAGGCGTGAGTCCAGGGTTGGTGAGAGGACTATAAAGGCTGCGAATTCAGCAGTCGGGAGGTGGGTCGCTGAGGCATGAGTCCGCATATCGGCAGAGGCCTATAAAGGCCGTGAGTTCAGCAGTCGGGAGGTGGGTCGCTGAGGCGTGAGTCCGGGGATCGGCGAGAGGCCTATAAAGGCCGCGAGTTCAGCAGTAGGGAGGTGCGTGGAGAGGCGTGAGTCCGGGGATCGGCGAGAGGCCTATAAAGGCCACAAATTCAGCAGTTGGGAGGTGCGTGGAGAAGCGTGAGTCCAGGGATCGGCAGAGGCCTGTAAAGGCTGCGAGTTCAGCAGTCGGGAGGTGCGTGGAGAAGCGTGAGTCTGGGGATCGGCAGAGGCCTGTAAAGGCCGCGAGTTCAGCAGTCGGGAGGTGGGTCGCTGAGGCTTGAGTCCGGGGTCGGCGAGAGGCCTATAAAGGCCATGAGTTCAGCAGTCGGGAGGTGCGTGGAGAGGCGTGAGTCCGGGGATCGGCGAGAGGACTATAAAGGCCGCAAATTCAGCAGTTGGGAGGTGCGTGGAGAAGCGTGAGTCCGGGGATCGGCAGAGGCCTGTAAAGGCTGCGAGTTCAGCGGGCGAGAGGTGGGTCGCTGAGGCGTGAGTCCGGGGATCGGCGAGAGGCCTATAAATGCCGTGAGTTCAGCAGTCGGGAGGTGGGTGGAGAGGCGTGAGTCCGGGGATCTGCGAGAGGCCTATAAAGGCCGCGAGTTCAGCAGTCGTGAAGTGCGTCGCTGAGGCGTGAGTCTGGGGATCGGCGAGTGGCCTATAAAGGCCGCGAGTTCAGCAGTCGGGAGGTGGGTCGCTGAGGCGTGAGTCCGGGGATCGGCGAGTGGCCTATAAAGGCCGCGAGTTCAGCAGTCGGGAGGTGCGGCGCTGAGGCGTGAGTCTGGGGATCGGCGAGTGGCCTATAAAGGCCGCGAGTTCAGCAGTCGGGAGGTGCGTGGAGAGGCGTGAGTCCGGGGATCGGCGAGAGGCCTATAAAGGCCACAAATTCAGCAGTCGGGTGGTGCGTGGAGAAGCGCGAGTCCGGGGATCGGCAGAGGCCTGTAAAGGCTGCGAGTTCAGCAGTCGAGAGGTGGGTCGCTGAGGCATGAGTCCGGGGATCGGCGAGAGGCCTATTAAGGCCGTGAGTTCAGCAGTCGGGAGGTGCGTGGAGAGGCGTGAGTCCGGGGATCGGCGAGAGGCCTATAAAGGCCGCGAGTTCGGCAGTCGCGAGGTGCGGCGCTGAGGCGTGAGTCCGGGGATCGGCAGAGGCCTATAAAGGCCGCGAGTTCAGCAGTCGGGAGGTGGGTCGCTGAGGCGTGAGTCCGGAGATCGGCAGAGGTCTATAAAGGCCGCGAGTTCAGCAGTCGGGAGGTGGGTCGCTGAGGCGTGAGTCCGGAGATCGGCAGAGGCCTATAAAGGCCGCGAGTTCAGCAGTCGGGAGGTGGGTCGCTGAGGCGTGAGTCCGGGGTCGGCGAGAGGCCTATAAAGGCCGTGAGTTCAGCAGTTGGGAGGTGAATGGAGAGACGTGAGTCCGGGGATCGGCGAGAGGTCTATAAAGGCCGCGAGTTCAGCAGTCGGGAGGTGGGTCGCTGAGGCGTGAGTCCGGGGTCGGCGAGAGGTCTATAAAGGCCGCGAGTTCAGCAGTCGGGAGGTGCGGCGCTGAAGCGTGAGTCCGGAGATCGGCAGAGGCCTGTAAAGGCTGCGAGTTCAGCAGTCGGGAGGTGCGTGGAGAAGCGTGAGTCTGGGGATCGGCAGAGGCCTGTAAAGGCCGCGAGTTCAGCAGTCGGGAGGTGGGTCGCTGAGGCGTGAGTCCGGGGTCGGCGAGAGGCCTATAAAGGCCATGAGTTCAGCAGTCGGGAGGTGCGTGGAGAGGCGTGAGTCCGGGGATCTGCGAGAGGCCTATAAAGGCCGCGAGTTCAGCAGTCGTGAAGTGCGTCGCTGAGGCGTGAGTCTGGGGATCGGCAGAGGCCTGTCAAGGCCGCGAGTTCAGCAGTCGGGAGGTGGGTCGCTGAGGCGTGAGTCTGGGGATCGGCGAGTGGCCTATAATGGCCGCGAGTTCAGCAGTCGGGAGGTGCGTGGAGAGGCGTGAGTCCGGGGATCGGCGAGAGGCCTATTAAGGCCGTGAGTTCAGCAGTCGGGAGGTGCGTGGAGAGGCGTGAGTCCGGGGATCGGCAGAGGTCTATAAAGGCCGCGAGTTCAGCAGTCGGGAGGTGGGTCGCTGAGGCGTGAGTCCGGGGTCGGCGAGAGGCCTATAAAGGCCATGAGTTCAGCAGTTGGGAGGTGAATGGAGAGACGTGAGTCCGGGGATCGGCGAGAGGTCTATAAAGGCCGCGAGTTCAGCAGTCGGGAGGTGGGTCGCTGAGGCGTGAGTCCGGGGTCGGCGAGAGGCCTATAAAGGCCGCGAGTTCAGCAGTCGGGAGGTGCGGCGCTGAAGCGTGAGTCCGGAGATCGGCAGAGGCCTGTAAAGGCCGCGAGTTCAGCAGTCGGGAGGTGCGTGGAGAGGCGTGAGTCCGGGGATCGGCGAGAGGCCTATAAAGGCCACAAATTCAGCAGTCGGGAGGTGCGTGGAGAAGCGTGAGTCCAGGGATCGGCAGAGGCCTGTAAAGGCTGCGAGTTCAGCAGTCGGGAGGTGCGTGGAGAAGCGTGAGTCTGGGGATCGGCAGAGGCCTGTAAATGTCGCGAGTTCAGCAGTCGGGAGGTGGGTCGCTGAGGCGTGAGTCCGGGGTCGGCGAGAGGCCTATAAAGGCCATGAGTTCAGCAGTCGGGAGCTGCGTGGAGAAGCGTGAGTCTGGGGATCGGCAGAGGCCTATAAAGGCCGCAAATTCAGCAGTTGGGAGGTGCGTGGAGAAGCGTGAGTCCGGGGATCGGCAGAGGCCTGTAAAGGCTGCGAGTTCAGCGGTCGAGAGGTGGGTCGCTGAGGCGTGAGTCCTGGGATCGGCGAGAGGCCTATAAATGCCGTGAGTTCAGCAGTCGGGAGGTGGGTGGAGAGGCGTGAGTCCGGGGATCTGCGAGAGGCCTATAAAGGCCGCGAGTTCAGCAGTCGTGAGGTGCGTCGCTGAGGCGTGAGTCTGGGGATCGGCAGAGGCCTATAAAGGCCGCGAGTTCAGCAGTCGGGTGGTGCGTTTCTGAGGCATGAGTCCGGGGTCGGCGAGAGGCCTATAAAGGCCGCGAGTTCAGCGGTCGGGAGGTGGGTCGCTGAGGCGTGAGTCCGGGGATCGGTAGAGGCCTATAAAGGCCGCGAGTTCAGCAGTCGGGAGGTGCGGCGCTGAAGCGTGAGTCCGGGGAGCGGTAGAGGCCTGTAAAGGCTGCGAGTTCAGCAGTCGGGAGGTGCGTGGAGAAGCGTGAGTCTGGGGATCGGCAGAGGCCTATAAAGGCCACAAATTCAGCAGTCGGGAGGTGCGTGGAGAAGCGTGAGTCTGGGGATCGGCAGAGGCCTGTAAAGGTCGCGAGTTCAGCAGTCGGGAGGTGGGTCGCTGAGGCGTGAGTCCGGGGTCGGCGAGAGGCCTATAAAGGCCATGAGTTCAGCAGTCGGGAGGTGCGTGGAGAGGCGTGAGTCCGGGGATCGGCGAGAGGCCTATAAAGGCCGCAAATTCTGCAGTTGGGAGGTGCGTGGAGAAGCGTGAGTCCGGGGATCGGCAGAGGCCTGTAAAGGCTGCGAGTTCAGCGGTCGAGGGGTGGGTCGCTGAGGCGTGAGTCCGTGGATTTGCGAGAGGCCTATAAATGCCGTGAGTTCAGCAATCGGGAGGTGGGTGGAGAGGCGTGAGTCCGGGGATCTGCGAGAGGCCTATAAAGGCCGCGAGTTCAGCAGTAGTGAAGTGCGTCGCTGAGGCGTGAGTCTGGGGATCGGCAGAGGCCTATAAAGGCCGCGAGTTCAGCAGTCGGGTGGGGCGTTTCTGAGGCATGAGTCCGGGGTCGGCGAGAGGCCTATAAAGGCCGCGAGTACTGCAGTCAGGAGGTGCGGCGCTGAAGCGTGAGTCCGGGGATCGGTAGAGCCCTGTAAATGCTGCGACTTCAGCAGTTGGGAGGTGCATGGAGAAGCGTGAGTCTGGGGATCGGCAGAGGCCTGTCAAGGCCGCGAGTTCAGCTGTCGAGAGGTGGGTCGCTGAGGCGTGAGTCTGCGGTCGGCGAGTGGCCTATAAAGGCCGCGAGTTCAGCAGTCGGGAGGTGCGTGGAGAGGCGTGAGTCCGGGGATCGGCGAGAGGCCTATAAAGGCCACAAATTCAGCAGTCGGGAGGTGCGTGGAGAAGCGTGAGTCCGGGGATCGGCAGAGGCCTGTAAAGGCTGCGAGTTCAGCAGTCGAGAGGTGGGTCGCTGAGGCATGAGTCCGGGGATCGGCGAGAGGCCTATTAAGGCCGTGAGTTCAGCAGTCGGGAGGTGCGTGGAGAGGCGTGAGTCCGGGGATCGGCGAGAGGCCTATAAAGGCCGCGAGTTCAGCAGTCGCGAGGTGCGGCGCTGAGGCGTGAGTCCGGGGATCGGCAGAGGCCTATAAAGGCCACGAGTTCAGCAGTCGGGAGGTGGGTCGCTGAGGCGTGAGTCCGGAGATCGGCAGAGGTCTATAAAGGCCGCGAGTTCAGCAGTCGGGAGGTGGGTCGCTGAGGCGTGAGTCCGGGGTCGGCGAGAGGCCTATAAAGGCCGTGAGTTCAGCAGTTGGGAGGTGAATGGAGAGACATGAGTCCGGGGATCGGCGAGAGGTCTATAAAGGCCACGAGTTCAGCAGTCGGGAGGTGGGTCGCTGAGGCGTGAGTCCGGGGATCTGCGAGAGGCCTATAAAGGCCGCGAGTTCAGCAGTCGTGAAGTGCGTCGCTGAGGCGTGAGTCTGGGGATCGGCAGAGGCCTGTCAAGGCTGCGAGTTCAGCTGTCGAGAGGTGGGTCGCTGAGGCGTGAGTCCGCGGTCGGCGAGAGGCCTATAAAGGCCGTGAGTTCAGCAGTCGGGAGGTGGGTCGCTGAGGCGTGAGTCTGGGGATCGGCGAGTGGCCTATAAAGGCCGCGAGTTCAGCAGTCGGGAGGTGCGTGGAGAGGCGTGAGTCCGGGGATCGGCGAGAGGCCTATAAAGGCCACAAATTCAGCAGTCGGGAGGTGCGTGGAGAAGCGTGGGTCCGGGGATCGGCAGAGGCCTGTAAAGGCTGCGAGTTCAGCAGTCGAGAGGTGGGTCGCTGAGGCATGAGTCCGGGGATCGGCGAGAGGCCTATTAAGGCCGTGAGTTCAGCAGTCGGGAGGTGCGTGGAGAGGCGTGAGTCCGGGGATCGGCGAGAGGCCTATAAAGGCCGCGAGTTCAGCAGTCGCGAGGTGGGTCGCTGAGGCGTGAGTCCGGAGATCGGCAGAGGTCTATAAAGGCCGCGAGTTCAGCAGTCGGGAGGTGGGTCGCTGAGGCGTGAGTCCGGGGTCGGCGAGAGGCCTATAAAGGCCGTGAGTTCAGCAGTTGGGAGGTGAATGGAGAGACGTGAGTCCGGGGATCGGCGAGAGGTCTATAAAGGCCGCGAGTTCAGCAGTCGGGAGGTGGGTCGCTGAGGCGTGAGTCCAGTGTCGGCGAGAGGCCTATAAAGGCTGCGAGTTCAGCAGTCGGGAGGTGCGGCGCTGAAGCGTGAGTCCGGAGATCGGCAGAGGCCTGTAAAGGCTGCGAGTTCAGCAGTCGGGAGGTGCGTGGAGAAGCGTGAGTCCGGGGATCGGTAGAGGCCTATAAAGGCCACAAATTCAGCAGTCGGGAGGTGCGTGGAGAAGCGTGAGTCCAGGGATCGGCAGAGGCCTGTAAAGGCTGCGAGTTCAGCAGTCGGGAGGTGCGTGGAGAAGCGTGAGTCTGGGGATCGGCAGAGGCCTGTAAAGGTCGCGAGTTCAGCAGTCGGGAGGTGGGTCGCTGAGGCGTGAGTCCGGGGTCGGCGAGTGGCCTATAAAGGCCACAAATTCAGCAGTCGGGAGGTGCGTGGAGAAGCGTGAGTCCGTGGATCGGCAGAGGCCTATAAAGGCCGCGAGTTCAGCAGTCGGGAGGTGCGTGGAGAGGCGTGAGTCCGGGGATCGGCGAGAGGCCTATAAAGGCCACAAATTCAGCAGTCAGGAGGTGCGTGGAGAAGCGTGAGTCCGGGGATCAGCAGAGGCCTGTAAAGGCTGCGAGTTCAGCAGTCGAGAGGTGGGTCGCTGAGGCATGAGTCCGGGGATCGGCGAGAGGCCTATTAAGGCCGTGAGTTCAGCAGTCGGGAGGTGCGTGGAGAGGCGTGAGTCCGGGGATCGGCGAGAGGCCTATAAAGGCCGCGAGTTCAGCAGTCGCGAGGTGCGGCGCTGAGGCGTGAGTCCGGGGATCGGCAGAGGCCTATAAAGGCCGCGAGTTCAGCAGTCGGGAGGTGGGTCGCTGAGGCGTGAGTCCGGAGATCGGCAGAGGTCGATAAAGGCCGCGAGTTCAGCAGTCGGGAGATGGGTCGCTGAGGCGTGAGTCCGGGGTCGGCGAGAGGCCTATAAAGGCCGTGAGTTCAGCAGTTGGGAGGTGAATGGAGAGACGTGAGTCCGGGGATCGGCGAGAGGTCTATAAAGGCCACGAGTTCAGCAGTCGGGAGGTGGGTCGCTGAGGCGTGAGTCCGGGGTCGGCGAGAGGCCTATAAAGGCCATGAGTTCAGCAGTCGTGAAGTGCGTCGCTGAGGCGTGAGTCTGGGGATCGGCAGAGGCCTGTCAAGGCCGCGAGTTCAGCAGTCGGGAGGTGCGTGGAGAGGCGTGAGTCCGGGGATCGGCGAGAGGCCTATAAAGGCCACAAATTCAGCAGTCGGGAGGTGCGTGGAGAAGCGTGGGTCCGGGGATCGGCAGAGGCCTGTAAAGGCTGCGAGTTCAGCAGTCGAGAGGTGGGTCGCTGAGGCATGAGTCCGGGGATCGGCGAGAGGCCTATTAAGGCCGTGAGTTCAGCAGTCGGGAGGTGCGTGGAGAGGCGTGAGTCCGGGGATCGGCGAGAGGCCTATAAAGGCCGCGAGTTCAGCAGTCGCGAGGTGGGTCGCTGAGGCGTGAGTCCGGAGATCGGCAGAGGTCTATAAAGGCCGCGAGTTCAGCAGTCGGGAGGTGGGTCGCTGAGGCGTGAGTCCGGGGTCGGCGAGAGGCCTATAAAGGCCGTGAGTTCAGCAGTTGGGAGGTGAATGGAGAGACGTGAGTCCGGGGATCGGCGAGAGGTCTATAAAGGCCGCGAGTTCAGCAGTCGGGAGGTGGGTCGCTGAGGCGTGAGTCCAGGGTCGGCGAGAGGCCTATAAAGGCTGCGAGTTCAGCAGTCGGGAGGTGCGGCGCTGAAGTGTGAGTCCGGAGATCGGCAGAGGCCTGTAAAGGCTGCGAGTTCAGCAGTAGGGAGGTGCGTGGAGAAGCGTGAGTCCGGGGATCGGTTGAGGCCTATAAAGGCCACAAATTCAGCAGTCGGGAGGTGCGTGGAGAAGCGTGAGTCCAGGGATCGGCAGAGGCCTGTAAAGGCTGCGAGTTCAGCAGTCGGGAGGTGCGTGGAGAAGCGTGAGTCTGGGGATCGGCAGAGGCCTGTAAAGGTCGCGAGTTCAGCAGTCGGGAGGTGGGTCGCTGAGGCGTGAGTCCGGGGTCGGCGAGTGGCCTATAAAGGCCACAAATTCAGCAGTCGGGAGGTGCGTGGAGAAGCGTGAGTCCGTGGATCGGCAGAGGCCTATAAAGGCCGCGAGTTCAGCAGTCGGGAGGTGCGTGGAGAGGCGTGAGTCCGGGGATCGGCGAGAGGCCTATAAAGGCCACAAATTCAGCAGTCGGGAGGTGCGTGGAGAAGCGTGAGTCCGGGGATCGGCAGAGGCCTGTAAAGGCTGCGAGTTCAGCAGTCGAGAGGTGGGTCGCTGAGGCATGAGTCCGGGGATCGGCGAGAGGCCTATTAAGGCCGTGAGTTCAGCAGTCGGGAGGTGCGTGGAGAGGCGTGAGTCCGGGGATCGGCGAGAGGCCTATAAAGGCCGCGAGTTCAGCAGTCGCGAGGTGCGGCGCTGAGGCGTGAGTCCGGGGATCGGCAGAGGCCTATAAAGGCCGCGAGTTCAGCAGTCGGGAGGTGGGTCGCTGAGGCGTGAGTCCGGAGATCGGCAGAGGTCTATAAAGGCCGCGAGTTCAGCAGTCGGGAGGTGGGTCGCTGAGGCGTGAGTCCGGGGTCGGCGAGAGGCCTATAAAGGCCGTGAGTTCAGCAGTTGGGAGGTGAATGGAGAGACGTGAGTCCGGGGATCGGCGAGAGGTCTATAAAGGCCACGAGTTCAGCAGTCGGGAGGTGGGTCGCTGAGGCGTGAGTCCGGGGTCGGCGAGAGGCCTATAAAGGCCATGAGTTCAGCAGTCGTGAAGTGCGTCGCTGAGGCGTGAGTCTGGGGATCGGCAGAGGCCTGTCAAGGCCGCGAGTTCAGCTGTCAAGAGGTGGGTCGCTGAGGCGTGAGTCCGCGGTCGGCGAGAGGCCTATAAAGGCCGTGAGTTCAGCAGTCGGGAGGTGGGTCGCTGAGGCGTGAGTCTGGGGATCGGCGAGTGGCCTATAAAGGCCGCGAGTTCAGCAGTCGGGAGGTGCGTGGAGAGGCGTGAGTCCGGGGATCGGCGAGAGGCCTATAAAGGCCACAAATTCAGCAGTCGGGAGGTGCGTGGAGAAGCGTGGGTCCGGGGATCGGCAGAGGCCTATAAAGCTGCGAGTTCAGCAGTCGGGAGGTGGGTCGCTGAGGCGTGAGTCCAGGGTCAGCGAGAGGCCTATAAAGGCCGCGAGTTCAGCAGTCGGGAGGTGGGTCGCTGAGGCGTGAGTCCGGAGATCGGCAGAGGCCTATAAAGGCCGCGAGTTCAGCAGTCGGGAGGTGCGGCGCTGAGGCATGAGACCGGGGATCGGCAGAGGCCTATAAAGGCCGCGAGTTCAGCAGTCGGGAGGTGGGTCGCTGAGGCGTGAGACCGGGGATCGGCAGAGGCCTATAAAGGCCCAGCTTGTGCAGCTACAGGGAGAAGGCAAAAAAGAAGTAGAAAGAAACAGAAAGGTGACATCACAGCCAAGGGGGTAAGTGATTGGCTGGTGATTGGTGAGTAGTTTTTCGTTTTTCTGTTCTATAACAATGAGTAAACTTTAGCATTGTAGTTGCCAATTAAGTGTATCTAAGGGTTAAGTCATGGCAGGAGAGCTCGGTCACGTGATATGCTCCTCCTGTACCATGTGGGAACAGGAGTGGCCTATAAAGGCCGCGAGTTCAGCAGTCGGCAGGTGGGTCGCTGAGGCGTGAGTCCGGAGACCGGAGGCGTGAGTCCGGGGTCGGCGAGAGGCCTATAAAGTCTGTGAGTTCAGCAGTCGGGAGGTGCGTGGAGAGGCGTGAGTCCGGGGATCGGCGAGAGGCCTATAAAGGCCACAAATTCAGCAGTCGGGACGTGCGTCGCTGTGGCGTGATTCCGGGGATTGGGAGAGGCCTATAAAGGCTGCGAGTTCAGCGGTCGAGAGGTGGGTCGCTGAGGCGTGAGTCCGGAGATCAGCAGAGGCCTATAAAGGCCGTGAGTTCAGCAGTCGGGAGATGCATGGAGAGGCGTGAGTCCGGGGATCGGCGAGAGGCCTATAAAGGCCGCGAGTTCAGCAGTCGCGAGGTGCGGCGCTGAGGCGTGAGTCCGGGGATCGGCAGAGGCCTATAAAGGCCGCGAGTTCAGCAGTCGGGAGGTGGGTCGCTGAGGCGTGAGTCCGGAGATCGGCAGAGGTCTATAAAGGTCGCGAGTTCAGCAGTCGGGAGGTGGGTCGCTGAGGCGTGAGTCCGGGGTCGGCGAGAGGCCTATAAAGGCCGTGAGTTCAGCAGTTGGGAGGTGAATGGAGAGACGTGAGTCCGGGGATCGGCGAGAGGTCTATAAAGGCCACGAGTTCAGCAGTCGGGAGGTGGGTCGCTGAGGCGTGAGTCCGGGGTCGGCGAGAGGCCTATAAAGGCCATGAGTTCAGCAGTCGGGAGGTGCGTGGAGAGGCGTGAGTCCGGGGATCTGCGAGAGGCCTATAAAGTCCGCGAGTTCAGCAGTCGTGAAGTGCGTCGCTGAGGCGTGAGTCTGGGGATCGGCAGAGGCCTGTCAAGGCCGCGAGTTCAGCTGTCGAGAGGTGGGTCGCTGAGGCGTGAGTCCGCGGTCGGCGAGAGGCCTATAAAGGCCGCGAGTTCAGCAGTCGGGAGGTGGGTCGCTGAGGCGTGAGTCCGGGGTCGGCGAGAGGCCTATAAAGGCTGCGAGTTCAGCAGTCGTGAGGTGCATTGCTGAGGCGTGAGTCCAGGGTTGGTGAGAGGACTATAAAGGCCGCGAATTCAGCAGTCGGGAGGTGGGTCGCTGAGGCGTGAGTCCGGGTATCGGCAGAGGCCTATAAAGGCCGTGAGTTCAGCAGTCGGGAGGTGGGTCGCTGAGGCGTGAGTCCGGGGATCGGCGAGAGGCCTATAAAGGCCGCGAGTTCAGCAGTCGGGAGGTGCGGCGCTGAAGCGTGAGTCCGGAGATCAGCAGAGGCCTGTAAAGGCCGCGAGTTCAGCAGTCGGGAGGTGCGTGGAGAGGCGTGAGTCCGGGGATCGGCGAGAGGCCTATAAAGGCCACAAATTCAGCAGTCGGGAGGTGCGTGGAGAAGCGTGAGTCCGGGGATCGGCAGTGGCCTGTAAAGGCTGTGAGTTCAGCAGTCGGGAGGTGGGTCGCTGAGGCGTGAGTCCGGGGTCGGCGACAGGCCTATAAAGGCCGTGAGTTCAGCAGTTGGGAGGTGCATGGAGAGACGTGAGTCCGGGGATCGGCGAGAGGCCTATAAAGGCTGTGAGTTCAGCAGTCGGGAGGTGCAGCGCTGAGGCGTGAGTCCGGGGATCGGCAGAGGCCTATAAAGGCCGCGAGTTCAGCATTCGGGAGGTGTGTTGCTGAGGCGTGAGTCCGGGGATCGGCAGAGGCCTATAAAGGCGGCGAGTTCAGCAGTCGGGAGGTGTGTTGCTGAGGCGTGAGTCCGGGGATCGGCAGAGGCCTATAAAGGCTGCGGGTTCAGCAGTCGGGAGGTGCGTGGAGAGGCGTGAGTCTGGGGATCGGCGAGAGGCCTATAAAGTCCGCAAATTCAGCAGTCGGGAGGTGCGTGGAGGAGCGTGAGTCCGGGGATCGGCAGAGGCCTATAAAGTCCGCAAATTCAGCAGTCGGGAGGTGCGTGGAGAAGCGTGAGTCCGGGGATCGGCAGAGGCCTGTAAAGGCCGCGAGTTCAGCAGTCGGGAGGTGGGTCGCTGAGGCGTGAGTCCGGGTATTGGCAGAGGCCTATAAAGTCCGTGAGTTCAGCAGTCGGGAGGTGTGTTGCTGAGGCGTGAGTCCGGGGTCGGCGAGAGGCCGATAAAGGCCGCGAGTTCAGCAGTCGGGAGGTGTGTTGCTGAGGCGTGAGTCCGGGGATCGGCAGAGGCCTATAAAGGCCGCGAGTTCAGCAGTCGGGAGGTGCGTGGAGAAGCGTGAGTCCGGGGATCGGCAGAGGCCTGTAAAGGCTGCGAGTTCAGCAGTCGAGAGGTGGGTCGCTGAGATGTGAGTCCGGGGATCGGCGAGAGGCCGATGAAGGCCGTGAGTTCAGCAGTCGGGAGGTGGGTCGCTGAGGCGTGAGTCCGGGGATCGGGAGAGGACTATAAAGGACGCGAGTTCAACAGTCGGGAGGTGCGTGGAGAGCCGTGAGTCCGGGGATCGGCGAGAGGCCTATAAAGGCCGCAAATTCAGCAGTCGGGAGGTGCGTGGAGAAGCGTGAGTCCGGGGATCGGCAGAGGCCTGTAAAGGCTGCGAGTTCAGCAGTCGAGAGGTGGGTCGCTGAGGCGTAAGTCCGGAGTTCGGCAGAGGCCTATAAAGGCCACAAGTTCAGCAGTCGGGAGGTGCGTGGAGAGGCGTGAGTCCGGGGATCGGCGAGAGGCCTATAAAGGCCGCAAATTCAGCAGTCGGGACGTGCGTCGCTGAGGCGTGAGTCCGGGGATCGGGAGAGGCCTATAAAGGCCGCGAGTTCAGCAGTCGGGAGGTGGGTCGCTGAGGCGTAATTCCGGAGTTCGGCAGAGGCCTATAAAGGCCACAAGTTCAGCAGTCGGGAGGTGGGTCGCTGAGGCGTGAGTCCAGGGTCGGCGAGAGGCCTATAAAGGCCGCGAGTTCAGCAGTCGGAAGGTGCGTGGAGAAGCGTGAGTCTGGGGATCGGCAGAGGCCTGTAAAGGCCGCGAGTTCAGCAGTCAAGAGGTGGGTCGCTGAGGCGTGAGTCCGGGGATCGGCGAGAAGCCTATAAAGGCCGTGAGTTCAGCAGTCGGGAGGTGGGTCGCTGAGGCGTGAGTCCGGGGATTGGCAGAGGCCTATAAAGGCCGTGAGTTCAGCAGTCGAGAGGTGGGTTGCTGAGGCGTGAGTCCGGGGATCGGGAGAGGCCTATAAAGGCCGCGAGTTCAGCAGTCGGGTGGTGCGTGGAGAGGCGTGAGTCCGTGGATCGGCGAGAGGCCTATAAAGGCCGCGAGTTCAGCAGTCGGGAGTTGCAGCGCTGAGGCGTGAGTCTGGGGATTGGCAGAGGCCTATAAAGGACGCGTGTTCAGCAGTCGGGAGGTGCGTGGAGAGGCGTGAGTCCAGGGATCGGCAGAAGCCTATCAAGACCGCGAGTTCAGCAGTCGGGAGGTGGGTCGCTGAGGCGTGAGTCCGGAGATTGGCAGAGGCCTGTAAAGGCCGCGAGTTCAGCAGTCGGGAGGTGCGTGGAGAGGCGTGAGTCTGGGGATCGGCGAGAGGCCTAGAAAGTCCGCAAATTCAGCAGTCGGTATGTGCGTCGCTGAGGCGTGAGTCCGGGGATCGGGAGAGGCCTATAAAGGCCGCGAGTTCAGCAGTTGGGAGGTGGGTCGCTGAGGCGTGAGTCCGGAGATCGACAGAGGCCTATAAAGGCCACGAGTTCAGCAGTCGGGAGGTGGGTCGCTGAGGCGTGAGTCCGGGGTCGGCGAGAGGCCGATAAAGGCCGCGAGTTCAGCAGTCGGGAGGTGTGTTGCTGAGGCGTGAGTCCGGGGATCGGCAGAGGCCTATAAAGGCGGCGAGTTCAGCAGTCGGGAGGTGTGTTGCTGAGGCGTGAGTCCGGGGATCGGCAGAGGCCTATAAAGGCTGCGGGTTCAGCAGTCGGGAGGTGCGTGGAGAGGCGTGAGTCTGGGGATCGGCGAGAGGCCTATAAAGTCCGCAAATTCAGCAGTCGGGAGGTGCGTGGAGGAGCGTGAGTCCGGGGATCGGCAGAGGCCTATAAAGTCCGCAAATTCAGCAGTCGGGAGGTGCGTGGAGAAGCGTGAGTCCGGGGATCGGCAGAGGCCTGTAAAGGCCGCGAGTTCAGCAGTCGGGAGGTGGGTCGCTGAGGCGTGAGTCCGGGTATTGGCAGAGGCCTATAAAGTCCGTGAGTTCAGCAGTCAGGAGGTGGGTCGCTGAGGCGTGAGTCCGGAGACAGGCAGAGGCCAATAAAGGCCGCGAGTTCAGCAGTCGGGAGGTGCGTGGAGAAGCGTGAGTCCGGGGATCGGCAGAGGCCTATAAAGGCCGCGAGTTCAGCAGTCGGGAGGTGCGTGGAGAAGCGTGAGTCCGGGGATCGGCAGAGGCCTGTAAAGGCTGCGAGTTCAGCAGTCGAGAGGTGGGTCGCTGAGATGTGAGTCCGGGGATCGGCGAGAGGCCGATGAAGGCCGTGAGTTCAGCAGTCGGGAGGTGGGTCGCTGAGGCGTAAGTCCGGCGGATCGGGAGAGGACTATAAAGGACGCGAGTTCAACAGTCGGGAGGTGCGTGGAGAGCCGTGAGTCCGGGGATCGGCGAGAGGCCTATAAAGGCCGCAAATTCAGCAGTCGGGAGGTGCGTGGAGAAGCGTGAGTCCGGGGATCGGCAGAGGCCTGTAAAGGCTGCGAGTTCAGCAGTCGAGAGGTGGGTCGCTGAGGCGTAAGTCCGGAGTTCGGCAGAGGCCTATAAAGGCCGCGAGTTCAGCAGTCGGGAGGTGGGTCGCTGAGGCGTGAGTCCGGAGATCGGCAGAGGCCTATAAAGGCCGCGAGTTCAGCAGTCGGGAGGTGGGTCGCTGAGGCGTGAGTCCGGGGTCGGCGAGAGGCCTATAAAGTCCGTGAGTTCAGCAGTCGGGAGGTGCATGGAGAGGCGTGAGTCCGGGGATCGGCGAGAGGCCTATAAAGGCCACAAATTCAGCAGTCGGGACGTGCGTCGCTGTGGCGTGATTCCGGGGATTGGGAGAGGCCTATAAAGGCTGCGAGTTCAGCGGTCGAGAGGTGGGTCGCTGAGGCGTGAGTCCGGAGATCAGCAGAGGCCTATAAAGGCCGTGAGTTCAGCAGTCGGGAGATGCATGGAGAGGCGTGAGTCCGGGGATCGGCAGAGGCCTATAAAGGCCGTGAGTTCAGCAGTCGGGAGGTGGGACGCTGAGGCGTGAGTCCGGAGATCAGCAGAGGCCTATAAAGGCCGTGAGTTCAGCAGTCGGGTGATGCGTGGGGAGGCGTGAGTCCGGGGATCGGCAGAGGCCTATAAAGGCCGCGAGTTCAGCAGTCGGGAGGTGCGTTGCTGAGGCGTGAGTCCGGGGTCGGCGAGAGGCCTATAAAGGCCGCAGTTTCAGCAGTCGGGAGGTGTGTTGCTGAGGCGTGAGTCCGGGGATTGCCAGAGGCCTGTAAAGTCCGCGAGTTCAGCAGTTGGGAGGTGGGTCGCTGAGGCGTGAGTCCGGGGTCGGCGAGAGGCCTATAAAGCTGCGAGTTCAGCAGTCGGGAGGTGGGTCGCTGAGGCGTGAGTCCAGGGTCAGCGAGAGGCCTATAAAGGCCGCGAGTTCAGCAGTCGGGAGGTGGGTCGCTGAGGCGTGAGTCCGGAGATCGGCAGAGGCCTATAAAGGCCGCGAGTTCAGCAGTCGGGAGGTGCGGCGCTGAGGCGTGAGACCGGGGATCGGCAGAGGCCTATAAAGGCCGCGAGTTCAGCAGTCGGGAGGTGGGTCGCTGAGGCGTGAGACCGGGGATCGGCAGAGGCCTATAAAGGCCCAGCTTGTGCAGCTACAGGGAGAAGGCAAAAAAGAAGTAGAAAGAAACAGAAAGGTGACATCACAGCCAAGGGGGTAAGTGATTGGCTGGTGATTGGTGAGTAGTTTTTCGTTTTTCTGTTCTATAACAATGAGTAAACTTTAGCATTGTAGTTGCCAATTAAGTGTATCTAAGGGTTAAGTCATGGCAGGAGAGCTCGGTCACGTGATATGCTCCTCCTGTACCATGTGGGAACAGGAGTGGCCTATAAAGGCCGCGAGTTCAGCAGTCGGCAGGTGGGTCGCTGAGGCGTGAGTCCGGAGACCGGAGGCGTGAGTCCGGGGTCGGCGAGAGGCCTATAAAGTCTGTGAGTTCAGCAGTCGGGAGGTGCGTGGAGAGGCGTGAGTCCGGGGATCGGCGAGAGGCCTATAAAGGCCACAAATTCAGCAGTCGGGACGTGCGTCGCTGTGGCGTGATTCCGGGGATTGGGAGAGGCCTATAAAGGCTGCGAGTTCAGCGGTCGAGAGGTGGGTCGCTGAGGCGTGAGTCCGGAGATCAGCAGAGGCCTATAAAGGCCGTGAGTTCAGCAGTCGGGAGATGCATGGAGAGGCGTGAGTCCGGGGATCGGCGAGAGGCCTATAAAGGCCGCGAGTTCAGCAGTCGCGAGGTGCGGCGCTGAGGCGTGAGTCCGGGGATCGGCAGAGGCCTATAAAGGCCGCGAGTTCAGCAGTCGGGAGGTGGGTCGCTGAGGCGTGAGTCCGGAGATCGGCAGAGGTCTATAAAGGTCGCGAGTTCAGCAGTCGGGAGGTGGGTCGCTGAGGCGTGAGTCCGGGGTCGGCGAGAGGCCTATAAAGGCCGTGAGTTCAGCAGTTGGGAGGTGAATGGAGAGACGTGAGTCCGGGGATCGGCGAGAGGTCTATAAAGGCCACGAGTTCAGCAGTCGGGAGGTGGGTCGCTGAGGCGTGAGTCCGGGGTCGGCGAGAGGCCTATAAAGGCCATGAGTTCAGCAGTCGGGAGGTGCGTGGAGAGGCGTGAGTCCGGGGATCTGCGAGAGGCCTATAAAGGCCGCGAGTTCAGCAGTCGTGAAGTGCGTCGCTGAGGCGTGAGTCTGGGGATCGGCAGAGGCCTGTCAAGGCCGCGAGTTCAGCTGTCGAGAGGTGGGTTGCTGAGGCGTGAGTCCGCGGTCGGCGAGAGGCCTATAAAGGCCGCGTGTTCAGCAGTCGGGAGGTGCGTGGAGAGGCGTGAGTCCGGGGATCGGCGTGAGGCCTATAAAGGCCACAAATTCAGCAGTCGGGAGGTGCGTGGAGAAGCGTGAGTCCGGGGATCGGCAGAGGCCTGTAAAGGCTGCGAGTTCAGCAGTCGGGAGGTGGGTCGCTGAGGCGTGAGTCCGGGGATCGGCGAGAGGCTTATTAAGGCCGTGAGTTCAGCAGTCGGGAGGTGCGTGGAGAGGCGTGAGTCCGGGGATCGGCGAGAGGCCTATAAAGGCCGCGAGTTCAGCAGTCGGGAGGTGGGTCGCTGAGGCGTGAGTCCGGGGTCGGCGAGAGGCCTATAAAGGCCGTGAGTTCAGCAGTTGGGAGGTGAATGGAGAGACGTGAGTCCGGGGATCGGCGAGAGGTCTATAAAGGCCGCGAGTTCAGCAGTCGGGAGGTGGGTCGCTGAGGCGTGAGTCCGGGGTCGGCGAGAGGCCTATAAAGGCTGCGAGTTCAGCAGTCGGGAGATGCGGCGCTGAAGCGTGAGTCCGGAGATCGGCAGAGGCCTGTAAAGGCTGCGAGTTCAGCAGTCGGGAGGTGCGTGGAGAAGCGTGAGTCCGGGGATCGGTAGAGGCCTATAAAGGCCACAAATTCAGCAGTCGGGAGGTGCGTGGAGAAGCGTGAGTCCAGGGATCGGCAGAGGCCTGTAAAGGCTGCGAGTTCAGCAGTCGGGAGGTGCGTGGAGAAGCGTGAGTCTGGGGATCGGCAGAGGCCTGTAAAGGTCGCGAGTTCAGCAGTCGGGAGGTGGGTCGCTGAGGCGTGAGTCCGGGGTCGGCGAGAGGCCTATAAAGGCCATGAGTTCAGCAGTCGGGAGGTGCGTGGGGAGGCGTGAGTCCGGGGATCGGCGAGAGGCCTATAAAGGCCGCAAATTCAGCAGTTGGGAGGTGCGTGGAGAAGCGTGAGTCCGGGGATCGGCAGAGGCCTGTAAAGGCTGCGAGTTCAGCGGTCGAGAGGTGGGTCGCTGAGGCGTGAGTCCGTGGATTTGCGAGAGGCCTATAAATGCCGTGAGTTCAGCAATCGGGAGGTGGGTGGAGAGGCTTGAGTCCGGGGATCTGCGAGAGGCTTATAAAGGCCGCGAGTTCAGCAGTCGTGAAGTGCGTCGCTGAGGCGTGAGTCTGGGGATCGGCAGAGGCCTATAAAGGCCGCGAGTTCAGCAGTCGGGTGGGGCGTTTCTGAGGCATGAGTCCGGGGTCGGCGAGAGGCCTATAAAGGCCGCGAGTTCAGCAGTCGGGAGGTGCGGCGCTGAAGCGTGAGTCCGGGGATCGGTAGAGCCCTGTAAAGGCTGCGACTTCAGCAGTTGGGAGGTGCATGGAGAAGCGTGAGTCTGGGGATCGGCAGAGGCCTGTCAAGGCCGCGAGTTCAGCTGTCGAGAGGTGGGTCGCTGAGGCGTGAGTCCGCGGTCGGCGAGAGGCCTATAAAGGCTGTGAGTTCAGCAGTCGGGAGGTGCATGGAGGGGCGTGAGTCCGGGGATCGGCAGAGGCCTGTAAAGGCTGCGAGTTCAGCAGTCGGGAGGTGCGTTGCTGAGGCGTGAGTCCAGGGTTGGTGAGAGGACTATAAAGGCCGCGAATTCAGCAGTCGGGAGGTGGGTCGCTGAGGCGTGAGTCCGGGTATCGGCAGAGGCCTATAAAGGCCGTGAGTTCAGCAGTCGGGAGGTGGGTCGCTGAGGCGTGAGTCTGGGGATCGGCGAGAGGCCTATAAAGGCCGCGAGTTCAGCAGTCGGGAGGTGCGGCGCTGAAGCGTGAGTCCGGAGATCGGCAGAGGCCTGTAAAGGCCGCGAGTTCAGCAGTCGGGAGGTGCGTGGAGAGGCGTGAGTCCGGGGATCGGCGAGAGGCCTATAAAGGCCACAAATTCAGCAGTCGGGAGGTGCGTGGAGAAGCGTGAGTCCGGGGATCGGCAGTGGCCTGTAAAGGCTGTGAGTTCAGCAGTCGGGAGGTGCAGCGCTGAGGCGTGAGTCCGGGGATCGGCAGAGGCCTATAAAGGCCGCGAGTTCAGCATTCGGTAGGTGGGTCGCTGAGGCGTGAGTCCGGGGTCGGCGACAGGCCTATAAAGGCCGTGAGTTCAGCAGTTGGGAGGTGCATGGAGAGACGTGAGTCCGGGGATCGGCGAGAGGCCTATAAAGGCTGTGAGTTCAGCAGTCGGGAGGTGCAGCGCTGAGGCGTGAGTCCGGGGATCGGCAGAGGCCTATAAAGGCCGCGAGTTCAGCATTCGGGAGGTGGGTCGCTGAGGCGTGAGTCCGGGGTCGTCGAGAGGCCTATAAAGGACGCGAGTTCAGCAGTCGGGAGGTGCGTGGAGAGGCGTGAGTCCAGGGATCGGCAGAAGCCTATCAAGACCGCGAGTTCAGCAGTCGGGAGGTGGGTCGCTGAGGCGTGAGTCCGGAGATTGGCAGAGGCCTGTAAAGGCCGCGAGTTCAGCAGTCGGGAGGTGCGTGGAGAGGCGTGAGTCTGGGGATCGGCGAGAGGCCTAGAAAGTCCGCAAATTCAGCAGTCGGTATGTGCGTCGCTGAGGCGTGAGTCCGGGGATCGGCAGAGGCCTGTAAAGGCCGCGAGTTCAGCAGTCGGGAGGTGGGTCGCTGAGGCGTGAGTCCGGGTATTGGCAGAGGCCTATAATGTCCGTGAGTTCAGCAGTCGGGAGGTGGGTCGCTGAGGCGTGAGTCCGGAGACAGGCAGAGGCCAATAAAGGCCGCGAGTTCAGCAGTCGGGAGGTGCGTGGAGAAGCGTGAGTCCGGGGATCGGCAGAGGCCTATAAAGGCCGCGAGTTCAGCAGTCGGGAGGTGCGTGGAGAAGCGTGAGTCCGGGGATCGGCAGAGGCCTGTAAAGGCTGCGAGTTCAGCAGTCGAGAGGTGGGTCGCTGAGATGTGAGTCCGGGGATCGGCGAGAGGCCGATGAAGGCCGTGAGTTCAGCAGTCGGGAGGTGGGTCGCTGAGGCGTGAGTCCGGGGATCGGGAGAGGACTATAAAGGACGCGAGTTCAACAGTCGGGAGGTGCGTGGAGAGCCGTGAGTCCGGGGATCGGCGAGAGGCCTATAAAGGCCGCAAATTCAGCAGTCGGGAGGTGCGTGGAGAAGCGTGAGTCCGGGGATTGGCAGAGGCCTGTAAAGGCTGCGAGTTCAGCAGTCGAGAGGTGGGTCGCTGAGGCGTAAGTCCGGAGTTCGGCAGAGGCCTATAAAGGCCACAAGTTCAGCAGTCGGGAGGTGCGTGGAGAGGCGTGAGTCCGGGGATCGGCGAGAGGCCTATAAAGGCCGCAAATTCAGCAGTCGGGTCGTGCGTCGCTGAGGCGTGAGTCCGGGGATCGGCAGAGGCCTATAAAGGCCACAAGTTCAGCAGTCGGGAGGTGGGTCGCTGAGGCGTGAGTCCAGGGTCGGCGAGAGGCCTATAAAGGCCGCGAGTTCAGCAGTCGGAAGGTGCGTGGAGAAGCGTGAGTCTGGGGATCGGCAGAGGCCTATAAAGGCCACAAGTTCAGCAGTCGGGAGGTGGGTCGCTGAGGCGTGAGTCCGGGGATCGGCGAGAAGCCTATAAAGGCCGTGTGTTCAGCAGTCGGGAGGTGGGTCGCTGAGGCGTGAGTCCGGGGATTGGCAGAGGCCTATAAAGGCCGTGAGTTCATCAGTCGAGAGGTGGGTTGCTGAGGCGTGAGTCCGGGGATCGGGAGAGGCCTATAAAGGCCGCGAGTTCAGCAGTCGGGAGGTGCGTGGAGAGGCGTGAGTCCGTGGATCGGCGAGAGGCCTATAAAGGCCGCGAGTTCAGCAGTCGGGAGTTGCAGCGCTGAGGCGTGAGTCTGGGGATTGGCAGAGGCCTGTAAAGGCCGCGAGTTCAGCAGTCGGGAGGTGCATGGAGAAGCGTGAGTCCGGGGATCTGCAGAGGCCTATAAAGGCCGCGAGTTCAGCAGTCGGGAGGTGCGGCGCTGAGGCGTGAGACCGGGGATCGGCAGAGGCCTATAAAGGCCCAGCTTGTGCAGCTACAGGGAGAAGGCAAAAAAGAAGTAGAAAGAAACAGAAAGGTGACATCACAGCCAAGGGGGTAAGTGATTGGCTGGTGATTGGTGAGTAGTTTTTCGTTTTTCTGTTCTATAACAATGAGTAAACTTTAGCATTGTAGTTGCCAATTAAGTGTATCTAAGGGTTAAGTCATGGCAGGAGAGCTCGGTCACGTGATATGCTCCTCCTGTACCATGTGGGAACTCAGGGACACTTCTGGTGTCCCTGATGACTACGTGTGCGGGAAGTGTATCCACCTCCAGCTCCTGACGGTCCGCGTTGTGTGGGTGGATTTACTCTGGAGCATCCACGATGCTGAGAATGACGTGAGTAGCACATGTAGCGAGTTGGTCTTACCGCAGGTGAAGGGTCCACAGCCAGATAGGCAATGGAAGACCAGCAGGAAGACGAGTTCAAGGAAGGTAGTGCAGGGGTCCCCTGCGGTCATCCCCCTGCAAAACAGATACACCGCTTTGAGTACTGTTGAGGGGGATGACTCATCAGGGGAGGGCAGCAGCAGCCACGTTCATGGCACCATGGCTGGCTCTGCTTCACAGGAGGGCAGGAAAAAGAGTGGGAGAGCGATAGTGATAGGGGATTCAATGGTAAGGGGAATAGATAGGCGTTTCTGCGGCTGTAACCGAGACTCCAGGATGGTATGTTGCCTCCCTGGTGCAAGGGTCAAGGATGTCTTGGAGCGGGTGCAGGACATTCTGAAAAGGGAGGGTGAACAGCCAGTTGTCGTGGTGCACATTGGTACCAACGATATCGGTAAAAAAAGGGATGAGGTCCTACAAGACGAATTTAAAGTGCTAGGAGCTAAATTAAAAATGTAGGACCTCAAAATTAGTAATCTCGGGATTGCTACCAGTGCCACGAGCTAGTCAGAGTAGGAATCACAGGATAGCTCAGATGAATACGTGGCTTGAGCAGTGGTGCAGCAGGGAGGGATTCAAATTCCTGGGGCATTGGAACCGGTTCTGGGGGAGTTGGGACCAGTACAAACCGAACCGTCTGCACCTGGGCAGGACCGCAACCAATGTCCTAGGGAGAGTGATTGCTACTGCTGTTGGGGAGGAGTTAAACTAATATGGCAGGGGGATGGGAATCAATGCAGGGAGCCAGAGGGAAACAAAATGGAGACAAAAGCAAAAGACAGAAAGGAGATGAGTAAAAGTGGAGGGCAGAGAAACCCAAGGCAAAAAACAAAAAGGGCCACTGTACAGCAAAATTCTAAAGGGTCAAAGTGTAATAAAAAGGCAAGCATGAAAGCTCGGTGCCTCAATGCAAGGAGTATTCGGAATCCAGGAGAGGGCTCTGAGCTAGTTAGAGTGGGTGAGAGCTCAGATGAAGAGGACCCCAAGAAAGAATGCAAAAGGCAGGAGGCAACAGAGCAGAGTAGCGCTGGGGTAAGTGTAAACCACAAGGTGATAGGAAGGGACAATATGTATGAATATAAAGGGGCTGCAGGAAGGGTCAAAACTAAAAATCATGGTTTAAAAACTAATATTAAAACACTCTACCTAAACGCACGCAGCATTCGAAATAAAGTAAATGAGTTGACGGCACAAATCATTACAAATGGGTATGATTTGGTGGCCATAACAGAAACGTGGTTGCAGGGGGGCCAAGACTGGGAATTAAACATACAGGGGTATCTGACAATTTGGAAAGATACACAAGAAGGGAAAGGAGGTGGGGTAACTCTGATATCAGGGCAGTTGTGAGAGACAATATTGGCTCTAATGAACAAAATGTTGAATCATTGTGGGTGGAGATTAGAGATAGTAAGGGGAAAAAGTCACTTATGGGTGTAGTTTATAGGCCCCCAAATAATAACTTCACGGTGGGGCGGGCAATAATCAAGGATATAATGGAGGCATGTGAAAAAGGAACGGCAGTAATCATGGGGGATTTTAACCTACATATCGATTGGTCAAATCAAATCGCACGGGGTAGCCTTGAGGAGGAATTCATAGAATGCATACGGGATTGTTTCTTAGAACAGTATGTTACAGAACCTACAAGGGAACAAGCTATCTTAAACATACAGGGGTATCTGATGATTCGGAAAGATAGACAAGAAGGGAAAGGAGGTGGGGTAGCTCTGTTAATAAAGGATGATATCAGGGCAGTTGTGAGAGACGATATTGGCTCTAATGAACAAAATGTTGAATCATTGTGGGTGGAGATTAGAGATAGTAAGGGGAAAAAGTCACTGGTGGGCATAGTTTATAGGCCCCCAAATAATAACTTCACGGTGGGGCGGGCAATAATCAAGGGAATACTGGAGGCATGTGAAAAGGAACGGCAGTAGTCATGAGGAATTTTGACCTACATATCGATTGGTCAACTCAAATCCCACGGGGTAGCCTGGAGGAGGAATTCATAGAATGCATACGGGATTGTTTCTTAGAACAGTATGTAACAGAACCTACAAGGGAGCAAGCTATCTTAGATCTGGTCCTGTGTAATGAGACAGGAAAAATAAACGATCTCCTAGTAAAAGATCCTCTCAGAATGAGTGATCACAGTATGGTTGAATTTGTAATACAGATTGAGGGTGAGGAAGTTGTGTCAGAAATGAGCGTACTATGCTTAAACAAAGGGGACTACAGTGGGATGAGGGCAGAGTTGGCTAAAGTAGACTGGAAACACAGACTAAATGGTGGCACAATTGAGGAACAGTGGAGGACTTTTAAGGAGCTCTTTCATAGTGCGCAACAAAAATATATTCCAGTGAAAAAGAAGGGCAGTAAGAGAAGGGATAACCAACCGTGGATAACCAAGGAAATAAAGGAGAGTATCAAATCAAAGACCAATGCGTATAAGGTGGCCAAGGTTAGTGGGAAACTAGAGGATTGGGAAAATTTTAAACAACAGCAAAGAATGACTAAAAAAGCAATAAAGAAAGGAAAGATAGATTTCAACGGTAAACTTGCGCAAAACATAAAAACAGATAGTAAAAGCTTTTACAGATATATAAAACGGAAAAGAGTGACTAAAGTAAGTGTTGGTCCCTTAGAAGATGAGAAGGGGGATTTAATAATGGGAAATGTGGAAATGGCTGAGACCTTAAACAATTATTTTGCTTCGGCCTTCACAGTGGAAGACACAAAAACCATGCCAAAAATTGCTGGTCACGGGAATGTGGGAAGGGAGGACCTTGAGACAATCACTATCACTAGGGGGGTAGTGCTGGACAGGCTAATGGGACTCAAGGTAGACAAGTCCCCTGGTCCTGATGAAATGCATCCCAGGGTATTAAAAGAGATGGCGGAAGTTATAGCAGATGCATTCGTTATAATCTACCAAAATTCTCTGGACTCTGGGGAGGTACCAGCGGATTGGAAAGCAGCTAATGTAACGCCTCTGTTTAAAAAAGGGGGCAGACAAAAGGCAGGTAACTATAGGCCGGTTACCTTAACATCTGTAGTGGGGAAAATGCTTGAAACTATCATTAAGGAAGAAATAGTGGGCCATCTAGATAGTAATAGTGCTATCAAGCAGACGCAACATGGATTCATGAAGGGGAAATCATGTTTAACTAATTTACTGGAATTCTTTGAGGATATAACGGGCATGGTTGATAGAGGTGTACCGATGGATGTGGTGTATTTTGATTTCCAAAAGGCATTCGATAAGGTGCCACACAAAAGATTACTGCAGAAGATAGAGGTACGCGGAGTCAGAGGAAATGTATTAGCATGGATAGAGAATTGGCTGGCGAACAGAAAGCAGAGAGTCGGGATAAATGGGTCCTTTTTGGGTTGGAAATCGGTGGTTAGTGGTGTGCCACAGGGATCGGTGCTGGGACCACAACTGTTTACAATATACATAAATGACCTGGAAGAGGGGACAGAGTGTAGTGTAACAAAATTTGCAGATGACACTAAGATTAGTGGGAAAGCGGGTTGTGTAGAGGACACAGAGAGGCTGCAAAGAGATTTGGATAGGTTAAGTGAATGGGCGAAGGTTTGGCAGCTGGAATACAATGTCGGAAAGTGTGAGGTCATCCACCTTGGGAAAAAAAACAGTAAAAGGAATATTATTTGAATGGGGAGAAATTACAACATGCTGAGATGCAGAGTGAAACTCTTTTAGGAGTCAACAAAAAACATTAAACCGTGCCCCCCGATCTGGGGGAAACACTAACATTTACAAGGCCCTTTTTTTTTTTGGCACAGAATCAAATTTTTTCCAAGTGCCCCCTATAAAAGGGGAGGGGGACACTAAAAGCACCGGCAATTAAAACAAATTAACTTAAAAACATAAAATCAAATTAAAATTTGGTTGCCGGGTGTGATGATGCACTCCAGTCCCTCCGGTGCCCACCTCTCACGGAAGGACGCGAGCGTACCGGTGGACACCGCGTGCTCCATCTCCTAGGACACCCTGGACCGGATGTACGCGCGGAAGAGAGGCAGGCAGTCTGGCTGAACGACCCCCTTGACCGCCCACTGCCTGGACCGGCTGATGGCACCCTTGGCCGTGCCCAGGAGCAGTCCTACGAGGAGGCCCTCGGACCTACCCACTCCCCTCCGCACAGGGTGCCTGAAGATCAGAAGTGTGGGACTGAAGTGCAGCCAGAATTTCAGGAGCAGCCCCTTTAAATAGCAAAACAGGGGCTGCAACCTCATGCACTCAATAAAAACATGGAACACGGACTCTTCCAGACCGCAGAAATTGCAGGCGGCCTGGGAGCCCGTGAACCGGCTTAAAAATTTATTGCACGGGACTGTTCCGTGCACCACCCTCCAGGCCAAGTCCCCGATAAATACTGGAAGGACTCCCGCGTCGAGTGCCCTCCATCGGGGACCCTCGCCTCCTCCGGATGGCAAGATGGTATGCCATGGCGTGTCCGGACGGTAGGCGAGGATGGCAAAGTTGAGAGTGTGCAGGAGCAGCCCGTACAGGAAACCCCTCCGCGCGGAACTGAAAGGCACGGAGGGGATTTCCTCGAGGCGGCTCAAGTTGTGAGGCGCCGGCTCCCGAGGGAGGTTCCGGGGGAGATGCAGAGTGAATCCCAAAAAGTTAGTTTGCAGGTGCAGCAGGTAATCAGGAAGGCGAATGGAATGTTGGCCTTCATTGCGAGAGGGATAGAGTACAAAAGCAGGGAGGTCCTGCTGCAACTGTATAGGGTATTGGTGAGGCCACACCTGGAGTACTGCATGCAGTTTTGGTCACCTTACTTAAGGAAGGATATACTGGCTTTAGAGGGGGTACAGAGACGATTCACTAGGCTGATTCCGGAGTTGAGAGGGTTATCTTATGATGATAGATTGAGTAGACTGGTTCTTTACTCGTTTGAGTTCAGAAGGATGAGGGGTGATCTTATAGAAACATTTAAAATAATGAAAGGGATAGACAAGATCGAGGCAGAGAGGTTGTTTCCACTGGTCGAGGAGACTAGAACTAGGGGGCACAGCCTCAAAATACGGGGGAGCCAACTTAAAACCGAGTTGAGAAGGAATTTCTTCTCCCAGAGGGTTGTGAATCTGTGGAATTCTCTGCCCAAGGAAGCAGTTGAGGCTAGCTCATTGAATGTATTCAAATCACAGATAGATAGATTTTTAACCAATAAGGGAATTAAGGGTTACGGGGAGCGGGCGGGTAAGTGGAGCTGAGTCCATGGCCAGATCAGCCATGATCTTGTTGAATGGGGGAGCAGGCTCGAGGGGCTAGATGGCCTACTCCTTTCCTATTTCTTATGTTCTTATGTTCTAATGGCAGTTGGTCATTATCCCAGCATTCACACCCTATCTTGACTAATGTTTTTCTAACTCCTGGCATTACCATTTGAATTTGGGCCATCATCCCTTTTGTCTCTCTAATCTCTCCTGTCTTCCAACCTATCACAGACCTTCCCTTTTGTTCTTTCTTCTCCTCCCCCTTTCAGGGCTTGTTAAGTATCTGTTCTTTCCGAACATTCTCCAGTTCTGACAAAGGTCATCGACCCGAAACGTTAACTCTGCTTCCTCTCCACAGATACTGCCTGACCTCCTGAGATTTCCAGCATTTTCTGTTTTTATTATTATAGCCCTTCAGCTAGTCCTACTCCTCTGCCCTATCCCCATAGTCCTTCAATTTTTTTCCTTTCAGGTACCTATCCAATTCCCTTTTCAAAATTACAATTGAATCTGCCTCCACCTCCCTCTCAGGCAATGCATATCAGATCCTAACCACTCGCTGCGTAAAAAAGTTTTTTTCTCATGGCGCCTTTGGTTCTTCTGCCAGTCACCTTAAATCTGTGTCCTCTGGTTCTCGACCCTTCTGTCAATGGGACTAGTTTCTCTCTATCTACTCTGTCATGATTTTGAACACCTCGATCAAATCTCCTCTCAACCTTCTCTGTTGTAAGGAGAACAACCCCAGCTTCTCCAGTCTATCCACGTAACTGAAGTCCCTCATCCCTGGAACCATTCTTGTAAATCTTTTTTGCACCCTCCCCAAAGCCTTTTCATCTTTCCTAAAGTGCAGTGCCCAGAATTGGACACAATACTCCAGTTGAAGTAGGACCAGTGTTTTGTACAGGTTCATCATAACTTCCTTGTTTTTGTACTCTATGCCTCTATTTATGAGGCCCAGGATCCCGTAAGCTTTTGTAACCGTTTTCTCAACTTGTCCAGCCACCTTCAATGATTTGTGCACATATACCCCCAGGTCTCTCTGCTTATGCAGCCACTTTCGATTTGTATCCTTTAATTTATAATTCCTCTCATCATTCTTCCTATCAAAATGTATCACTTCGCACTTTTCTGTGTTAAATTTAAGCTGCCAAGTGTTGGCCCATTCCACCAGCCTGTCTATGTTTTCTTGAAGTCTATCACTATCGTCCTCACTGCTCACTATACCTCCAAGTTCTGTGTCATCTGCAAATTTTGAAATTGTGCCCTGTGCACCCATGTCCAAGTCATTGATATATATCAAGAAGCGTTGGAGGCAGATGAACTTGCAAGGATACAACTTGTTAGGTAAGGATACAAAAGAAAAATTGGGTGCTGAGCTAGATTTTTGTATGAAGGAGGACATGATAACAGGTATATGACAAAATCTGGATCAGACAAAATAGGTGCAGACAAAAGGTAAGTGATAGTAAGGGACCCAAAAAACTATTGGGATCTATCAGGTCAAGGAGAGAGACATGGATTTTATAATTCAACAAGGGATGTATGTGAGGCATCAACGTTAATCGTTATAGGTGACTTCAGTTTACAGGGAAGGCCTACAGTGGGAATAAAAGGAGTGAAAGTGTGTTTCTGGACATGATACTGGGCTGCCAAAAATATTAACTGGTTATCTTTAAGCTTGAAAACAACACTGGTTTGGCTCAATCTGGAGTACTGTATGAAATTCTGGTCTCATTTTGGTTAAGAAAGCAGAGAAAGCAAAAGGCCCAGAATTTGCGGAGACATTGAGAGAGACATTGAGAGAGATATTGAGTGAGACATTGAGTGAGATTTTAAGAGAGACATTGAGTCTATGTTTCTCTCAATGTCTCTATCAATGTCTCCCTCAATGTCTTACTCAATATCTCTCTCAATCACTCTCTCAATGTCTCTGTTATAGCGAATAGACAGCGTTCGCTGCTATTACCCCTTTCAAACTGACTGCAATTTCAGGTTTTTCGCACGTGCATCCTAATGTGGAAATCCTGAAGTTGCGGTCAGTCATTCACTGCTCCGAAACTGGTTGCGCTGTGGCCCCACCCTCAGTCAGCAATCCGTGCAATCTGTGTAATCAGCGAAATCAGTGAAACTGATGAAAACTTGGGCTTTTCTACAGTAATATTGCTGTTAAATACCCCATTAAATGTTAGGTCTTAAATAAAAACAGAAATGCTGGAAATCTCAACGGGTCAGGCAGCATCTGTGGTGAGGGAAACAGATTTAACATATCAGATCAATGACTCTTCATCAGAACTGGCAATAGTTCAAAATGTAACACATTCTTAAGGAAGTGCTGGGACTCTGAAAGGGGGCGGGGGGGTGGGGGCAGTGGAAAGAACAAAAGGGAAGGTCTGTGATAGGTGGAAAGCAGAAGAGATTTGAGAGATAAGGGGGATGATGGGCCGAATTGAGATGGTAATGGCACAAGTTATGGCAAATGTTAGGCAAATGTTAGGTTTTGTTGGATTAGGTGTAACTTTAACACCATATTGACTGCTAAACAAACGTTGGCCCTGAAAAACTAATTTTAAATTTGTTAGAGTCAAATGTATCCATTTTAATAAAAATTACAATTTTTAAGAAAATTATTTTTTTTTTTAAGTTTGTTCATCTTTATTTCAGGTTTACCTTTTCCCCATGTGAGAGACCTAATCATTGTTTTGCTCTCTATAACAGTTTTAAAAAGTTAGAATAAAAGGAGCTTATTCACTTCCTGAGTTTTGGTCTGTGAGTATTCTGCATTATGATTGGCTTCTCAGACAGCTTGTTGACGTCACAGCAGCTCGCGTTAGGGATTCCCTATGAATTTACATTGATCTCAACTGAATGTTGGAAAAGCCGAACTTCTCACCTCAGAGATCGCGAGATCTTTGTGGGAAGCTTACTTCGGAGCCAGTGATGAACATCTTTGTTTCGTCACTGACTGTAAATTCTGGGCCAATGAGGAGTGCCCAATAGAAAATTTCCAATAAAACAAGCACAATGCAAATTGATAAGTTGTATTATTTTTCAGCAAGGCTGGAAAGTACTTATCCCAGACTAATTGGTAAATAGAAATTTCTAGGCCTCATCCTAGCATATTTCTGACATAGTCTGACAATAAGATCATTCTTAAACAGCAGATCTCAAAAAGGACTATGGCAGGAAATCATTTAAGTTTGGTGAAAACCACATAGATATTTGAACACAACAGCACACCCATGTGTGATGAAGAAGGATATGCTAATCACTGGCAATTTCCACAGGTCATTTTACCAACACACAAAATTACCATGCAAATACAATTTACTATTGTCACACCGTTAGATCTAAATGTTTACAAATAAACAATGCAATTTAACTCACCTGAAAACTGCAGTCAATATCATTTGTAAAGCTCATTTTGATTTTTTTTAAATAAAAATGTTCAATTTTAATCATCACAAAGGTAAATATTACAACAAAGTGATGCCATAATAATATTACATTGTGCCTATTTTGATGGCAGCTGTCAAACAATACCAAGGCCCAGATTTCACAGGGACCTATGACAGTACGCAGTCATAAGTGCCCCGCAAGTTCTGGGTTTCCACATGCACTGTGCATGCGCAAAAATCTGACATTTGCAATCGGTCAGCAAATGTCCTGAAAATTCTTATGCTTGGTAAAAGCAGGTATTGGGTCTTCTTTTACTAGCGTAAGGGTTTAACTAAATATTAAAATACATTAAAAAAAATCATTTAAACATTCAAAAACATTTAAAATTAGTTTAGATAATTTTCAGCCCCTTTAAAAATGTTTACATTTTTATTTAAATTGTGTGAAAGTGTGTTTTTTATGTCTTTCCTATTATACTTTCCAAACAGTGACCTGGGTTTTGATGAGGTCACCTAGTCGCCCACCTCGAAATCATCGCAAACTTGGAACGACTCACGCTGGAAGTTGCAGTGCTATGCTCTTTTATAGGAGGAACCAACTAGAGGGCTGGCCATCCTAGACTGGGTGATGTGTAATGAGAAGGGACTAATTAGCAATCTTGTTGTGAGAGGCCCCTTGGGGAAGAGTGACCATAATACGGTAGAATTCTTCATTTAGATGGAGAGTGACACAGTTAATTCAGAGACTAGGGTCCTGAACTTAAGGAAAGGTAACTTCGATGGTATGAGACGTGAATTGGCTAGAATAGACTGGCAAATGATACTTAAAGGGTTGACGGTGGATAGGCAATGGCAAACATTTAAAGACTACATGGATGAACTTCAATAATTGTACATCTCTGTCTGGAGTAAAAAAAAACGGGGAAGGTGGCTCAACCGTGGCTAACAAGGGAAATTAGGGATAGTGTTATATCCGAGGAAGAGGCATATAAATTGGCCAGAAAAAGCAGCAAACCTGAGGACTAGGAGAAATTTAGACTTCAGCAGAGGAGGACAAAGGGTTTAATTAGGAGGGGGAAAATAGAGTATGAGACGAAGCTTGCTGGGAACATAAAAACTGACTGCAAAAGCTTCTATAGCTATGTGAAGAGAAAAAGATTAGTGAAGACAAATGTAGGTCCCTTCCAGTCAGAATCAGGTGAATTTATAATGGGCAACAAAGAAATGGCAGACCAATTGAACAAATACTTTGGTTCTGTCTTCATGAAGGAAGACACAAATAACCTTCCGGAAATACTAGGGGACCGAAGGTCTAGCGAGAAGGAGGAACTGAGGGAAATGGTGTTAGGGAAATTGATGGGATTGAAGGCCGATAAATCCCCAGGGCCTGATAGGCTGCATCCCAGAGTACTTAAGGAAGTGGCCCTAGAAATAGTGGATGCATTGGTGATCATTTTCCAACAGTCTATCGCTCTGGATCAGTTTCTATGGACTGGAGGGTAGCTAATGTAACACCACTTTTTAAAAAAGGAAGCAGAGAGAAAACGGATAATTATAGACTGGTTAGCCTGACATCAGTAGTGGGGAAAATGTTGGAATCAATTACTAAAGATGAAACAGCAGCGCATTTGGAAAGCAGTGACAGGATCGGTCCAAGTCAGCATGGATTTATGAAAGGAAATCATGCTTGACAAATCTTCTGGAATTTTTTGAGGATGTAACTAGTAGATGGACAAGGGAGAACCAGTGGATGTGGTGTATTTAGACTTTCAAAAAGCTTTTGACAAGATCCCACACAACAGATTGGTGTGAAAAATTAAAGCACATGGTATTGGGGGTAATGTATTGACGTGGATAGAGAACTGGTTGGCAGACTGGAAGCAGAGAGTCGGGATAAACGGATCCTTTTCAGAATGGCAGGCAGTGACTAGTGGGGTGCCGCAAGGCTCAATGCTGGGACCCCAGCTATTTACAATATACATCAATGAGTTAGATGAAGGAATTAAGTGTAATATCTCCAAGTTTGCAGATGACACCAAGCTGAGTGGCGGTGTGAGCTGTGAGGAGGATGCTAAGAAGCTGCAGGGTGATTTGGACAGGTTAGGTGAGTGGGCAAATGCATGGCAGATGCAGTATAATGTGGATAAATGTAAGGTTATCCACTTTGGAAGCAAAAACACAAAGGCAGAATATTATCTGAATGGCAGATTAGGAAAAGGGGAGGTGCAACGAGACCTGGGTGTCATAGTACATCAGTCTTTGAAAGTTGGCATACAGGTACAGTTGGCGGTGAATAAGGCAAATGGCATGTTGGTCTTCATAGCCAGGTGATTTGAGTATAGGAGCAGGGAGGTCTTACTGCAGTTGTACAGGACCTTGGTGAGGCGTCACCTGGAATACTGTGTTCAGTTTTGGTCTCCTAATCTGAGGAAGGACATTCTTACTATTGAGGGAGTGCAGCGAAGGTTCACCAGACTGATTCCCGGGGTGGCAGAACTGACATATGAGGAGAGACTGGATCGACTGGGCCTGTATTCACTGAAGTTTAGAAGAATGAGAGGGGATCTCATAGAAACATATAAAATTCTGACGGGACTGGACAGGTTAGATGCAGGAAGAATGTTCCCGATGTCCAGAACCAGGTATCACAGTCTAAGGATAAGGGGTAAGCCATTTAGGACTGAGATGAGGAGAAACTTCCTCACTCAGGGAGTTGTTAACCTGTGGAATTCTCTACCACAGAGAGTTGTTGATGCCAGTTCGTTGCATATATTCAAGAGGGAGCTAGATGTGGCCCTTACGGCTTAGGGGATCAAGAGGTATGGAGAGGAAGCAGGAAAGGGGTACTGAGATGAATGATCAGCCATGATCTTATTGAATGATGCGGCAGGCTTGAAGGGCCGAATGGCCTACTCCTGCACCTATTTTCTATGTTTCTATGTTTAGAGGGGATATGAGAGGAATTTCTTTCACTGCCTGAAAGAGTGGTGGAGGCACAAACCCTCACCACATTTAAAAAGTACTTGGATATGCACTTGAAGTGCCGTAACCTACAAGGCTATGGTCCAAGAACTGGAAAGTGGGATTAGGCTGGATAGATCTTTGTCAGCCGGCACGGACTCAATGGGCCAAAATGAATGAATGAATGAATGACTTAGATTTAGATCGGTGGGGCCCAGGTACAGCGAAGGAGCGGGAAGGTTGGGGCAGATGAGCGGCAAGAGATTGTGGCGGAAATGCAGCGAATGTTTGTGGCAGAGGAGTGATGAGAATTCGTGGTGGCGGTGCGAATGTTTGTGGTGGAGGAGCAGCAAGAGATCGTTGCGGAGGTGCGTCAAATATGTGTAAGGGGGCCAAAGAGCCGAGGGCCCAGGGGCAGCACAGGCCAGCCCACACTTTGATATGTGTGTGCATTAGGTCCGTGCAGCAGAGCAGGTCTTCAGTCGTCCTGGTTAACCCTTGCCATTGGATAAAGGCCTAGCTCTATCAGGCCCATGGGGTGACTGATGTGCAACGGCCACCACATGTTAAGAAAATCCATGCACAGGCATCTTGCACCCCTTCAATTGGAGTTCAGGACTGGAATATCGGGTCCTTCATTGAAACATCTGTGAACTCATCTTCCTTTGGTGTGGAAGGAAGTCATCTTCGTTCGAGGGACTGCCTATGATTATGATGATTATGCTTATGGGGATTCCGTCCATAAATGGAATCACCATAAGCATAATGGGAATTCTCTTTTTTGATTCGTTGGGCTGGCCCACTTGATCCCAGGAATACTTGCGAACTGCATGCGCCCCTGGGATACTTTGGCCTTTACGCAGGCATGTGCCTGCAGGCCCAGGACTGCGAGAGTCAGAAGATACGGAGGCACCAGGTAAGTGTGTACTTTTCTTGCCAATCAGAGGCAGTCACCTGCAGGAAGCCTCCGACCGCAATTTCAGGTCCATGCATCACTTGCTTCTCCCACTATTTTTGAGCCAGGGCTCAACTCCCAGTTTCGCTTACACCTGTGAATCGTATAGAACCTCTCAAATGGTCAAATCTAACTGCTCACCTTTGGCCAGGTGCATTTTGATTCCTGAACTTTTAAGAAATGTAAAATAAAACAAATGCAGCAGATCAACAGTGCAAGATACTCACTGTGAAATGTAGCAGAGGCGAGAGATGGAGGATACTGTTTACAGAAAAAGAGGATAAAAGTTAGAGTAATGTACAGAAACAAAGAAAAGTGTGAGTGAGAGCATGAGAGGAGGAAGACAAACAAAAATAGACTTGGTGGGAGAGAGAGAATTAGAGGAAGACCGAAAATATGTGTGTTTTGCACAATGCCACAAGAGATCAAGTCATAACTGTTTAGTTTTTCAGCTTGATGTACCAGCTTATATACATTCTGATACATCTTAGAACAGCTTTTCTCAAACTGGGGTCCGCGAAGGGTCCTGGAAATACCAAGAAATAGTCGCAGTCGGCAGCATGTCCAGAAAGCAGTGACTGCTCCAAGGGCCTCCTCTCTTTCAACCATTAGCACACTCCCTAGCCAAAATCTCGAATGAGAGCCAAGTGCTGCTAATGAGTGATGTAATCCTCTTCAAGTCGCCGGATGACGTCTCGTAAATTAACCAATCCGAGGAATACTTTCTGGTGACCAGTTTGAACATGACCCCGCCCCTTCTCTATCAGTTCATGGGAGAGCGGCCGAGGCCATGTTCAAACTGGTGACCAGAAAGTATTCCTCAGATAGGTTAATTTAAACATAAACTTGATGCATTGCATTTGGAGCCTTTATTCTGTTACTGGTCATCTATGAAGGACATTTAAACTTCCTTGGCAGACCCTTGGCCAAGACTTCGCAGTTCTCGGTAGCTTCATGAGTTTAGTGTGTGTGAGTAAATTACTTTAATCGTATGTGAGTTATTGGTTTATGTTTGAATAAAATAGCAACTCATGATTTCTATACCAAACCTCTTGATTTTTAAGTTTGTTTCTTGATTTATGAAACAGTGGGGTTGGCATTACTGAATACCTGTGTTCTTAAAACATTATTGAAACACTCTTTTAGCAGTCTTCAGCTCATGCAGCACTTTTGTATTATGAGTATTATACAGTATTTTAATTACATTTTAGATAGGAGGTGTTGATTACTAATCCATTTGAAAATGGGTCCTTCAACCAAAAGAAGTTTGAGAACCACTGTCTTAGAACTTGTTCCACTGTTACTCTATGGCTAGTATACCGGATCTCATAATAAACATCTCTGCATTAAAATTTGTATTCAATATCCAAAGGGATTGGAGGTAGAAAAATGTGTACAAAGATAAGTTCTCACACAAGACAAAATTAAACCAAGTTTATTTCCTCCTAAGATGATGAGATAATTCAGAACTATTTGATGTGTTGTATTCTGCAATTATGTTAAACAAGATTATGCCCTGTTTGCTGCTAAGTTATCCAGAGATGCATTGTTTGGTTATAATCAGGCCTTGTCTGCCCTCTCAGATCAACATAAAAGATCCCATTGCATTATTCAAAGAATAGGGAAGATACCCCAGTATCTAGGCTAATATTTATCCCTCAACCAGTACCCCCAAAATTGAGTATCTAGTCATTTCTCATTGCTTTTTGTGGGACCTTGCTATGCGTAAAACAGCTGCTGCCTTTGCCTGTGTAACAAAAAGTACTTCATTGATCATAAGAACATAATAGGAGCAGGAGTAGGTCACCTGGGCCCTCGATCCTGCTCTGCCATTTAATAAGATCATGGCTGATCTGATCATGGACTCAGCTCCACTTCCCTGCCTGCTCCCCATAACCATTTATTCCCTTATCGCTCAAAAATCTGTATATCGCCACTTTAAATATATTCAATGACCCAGCCTCCACAGCTCTTTGGGGCAGAGAATTCTATAGATTTACAACCTTCAGTGAAGAAATTCCTCGTTTCAGTTTTAAATGGGCAGCCCTTATTCTGAGACTCTGTCGCCTAGTTTTAGTTTCCAGAGTGGAAACATCCTCTCTGCATTCATTTTGTCGAGCTCCCTCATTATCCTATGTTTTGATAAGATCACCTCATTCTTCTGAACTCCAATGTGTATAGGCCCAACCTACCTTCATAAGTCAACCCCCTCATCTCCAGAATCAACCTAGTGAACCTTCTCTGAACAGCCTCCAATGCAATGCATGGGACCGAGTGTAATGAGCCAAGTTTGCTGATGATACAAAGATGGGGGGGAAAGCAAATTGTGAAGAGAACACAAAAAACCTGCAAAGGGATATAGACAGGCTAAGTAAGTGGGCAAAAATTTGGCAGATGGAGTACAATGTGGGGAAATGTGAGATTATCCACTTTGGCAGAAAAAATAGAAAAGCAAATTATAATTTAAATGGAGAAAAAGTGCTGCAGTACAGAATGACTGTTTGCCAACCGTAAATTTATCCCGACTGTTTTCTGTTAGTTAGCCAATCCTCTATCTATGCTAATATATTACCCTCAACTCTGTGAACTTTTATCTTGTGCAGTAACCTTTTACGTGGCACCTTATCGAATGCCTTCTGGAAATTCAGATATACCAGATCCACTGGTTCCCCCATATCCACCCTGCTCGTTACATCCTCAAAGAACTCCACCAAATTTGTCAAACATGATTTCTCTTTCATAAAACTATGCTGACTCTGCTTGCTTGAATTATGCTTTTCCAAATGTCCCACTACTGCTTCCTTAATAATGGACTCCAGCATTTTCCCAATGACAGATGTTAGGCTAACTGGTCTATAGTTTCCTGCTTTTTGGTCTGCCTTTTTTTTTTAAATAGGGGTGTCACATTTGCAATTTTCCAATCCGCTAGGACCGCCCCAGAATCCAGGGAATTTTGGTAATTACAACCAATGCATCCACTATCTCTGCAGTTATGAAATATCTCCTTAAATGTCTGCCACCGCTCAACGGCCTATTTACCAACTGAACATCCTTTTTGGGGTTTATTCCTTGGACTGTCTAGGTTTTCTGGTGCATAAGAACTCAAGCAACTCAAACGTCACCCATGAGCCTTCCTTCCTTCCTTGCCAAAATCTTGCATGTAAATCATTTTATGGCTTATTCTCCTAGGAGGTGGCATCCTAATTTAAGGAGAGAGGCAGTGCAGAAAGAGTACAGTTTTTAAGCAGTAATCCCGTTATTACATTTGTCTTAAGGTCACCTTGATTGCCTCCTGCTTGACATAATTTTGAGACAATGAAATGCCAGATGCCCAGGGTTTAATAACACAGAAATCCCATAATTGCCTTCCATTGCCACAAGGATAGCTGCTGCCATCAGTACTGGGATCTGAATACAATATTTAACGAACCTTGCTCAAAGCATGGTTTGCACATAGAATGACAGTAAAACTGTCCAGAGCCATCTGTAACCAAGCACCAACAGTTTGAGCTTGCATCACAATTGTAAAACCACTCAAGCCATGATCTGCATAACTACCAGCTAATCTCCCAGATACACCTGTATATGTGGTACCCATTTAACTTTTGAATTCCTGGGACATTGGAACCGGTTCTGAGGGAGGTGGGACCAGTATAAACCAGATGGTCTGCACCTGGCCAGGACCGGAACCAATATCCAAGGGGGAGTGTTTGCTAGTGCTGTTGGGAAGGGGTTAAACTAATATGGCAGGGCGATGGGAACCTATGCAGGGAGACAAAGGGAAGTAAAATAGGGGCAGAAGCAAAAGATAGAAAGAAGAAAAGTAAAAGTGGAGGGCAAAGAAACCCAAGGCAAAAATCAAAAAGGGCCACATTACAGCAAAAGTCTAAAGGGACAAAGTGTGTTAAAAAGACAAGCCTGAATGCTCTATGCCTCAATGTGACGAGTATTCATAATAAGGTGGACAAATTAACTGCGCAGGCAGATATTAATGAATATAATTGGGATTACGGAGACATGGCTCCAGGGTGACCAAGGCTGGAACTCAACATCCAGGGGTGTTCAACATTCAGGAAAGATAGACAGAAAGGAAAAGGAGGTGGGGTAGCACTGCTGGTTAAAGAGAAAATTAACGCAATAGTAAGGAAGGACATTAGCTTGGATGATGTAGAATCTGTATGGGTAGAGCTGCGGAATACCAAAGGGCAGAAAACACTAGTGGGAGTTGTGTACAGGCCACCAAACAGTAGTAGTGAGGTTGGGGTCAGCATCAAACAAGAAATTAGGGATGCATGCAATAAAGGTACAGCAGTTATCATGGGCGACTTTAATCTACATATAGATTGGGCTAACCAAAATAGTAGCAATATGGTGGAGGAGGATTTCCTGGAGTGTATTAGGGATAGTTTTCGAGACCATTATGTCAAAGAAGCAACTAGAGGGCTGGCCTTCCTAGACTGGCTGATGTGTAATGAGAAAGGACTAATTAGCAATCTTGTTGTGAGAGGCCCCTTGGGGAAGAATGACCATAATATGATAGAATTCTTCATTAAGATGGAGCATGACAGTTAATTCAGAGACTAGGGTCCTGAACTTAAGGAAAGGTAACTTCGACGCTATGAGACATGAATTGGCTAGAATAGACTGGCCAATGATACTTAAAGGGTTGACGGTGGATAGGCAAAGGCAAACATTTAAAGATCACATGGATGAACTTCAATAATTGCACATCCCTGTCTGGAGTAAAAATAAAAGTGGGAAGGTGGCTCAACCTTGGCTAACAAGGGAAATTAGGGATAGTGTTAAATCCGAGGAAGAGGCATATCAATTGGCCAGCAAAAGCAGCAAACCTGAGGACAAAGGGTTTAATTAGGAGGGAGAAAATAGAGTATGAGACGAAGCTTGCTGGGAACATAAAAACTGATTGCAAAAGCTTCTATAGATATGGGAAGAGAAAACAATTAGTGAAGACAAATGTAGGTCCCTTGCAGTTAAAATCAGGTGAATTTATAATGGGAACAAAGAAATAGCAGACCAATTGAACAAATGCTTTGGATCTGGCTTCACGAAGGAAGACACATATAACCTTCCGGAAATACTAGGGGACCGAGGGTCTAGCGGGGAGGAACTGAAGGAAATCCTTATTCGGCGGGAAATTTATGGGATTGAAGGCTGATAAATCCCCAGGGCCTGATAATCTGCATCCCAGAGTAAGGAAGTGGCCCTAGAAATAGTGGATACATTGGTGATCATTTTCCAACAGTCTACTGAATCTGGATCAGCTCCAATGGACTGGAGGGTAGCTAATGTAACACCACTTTTTAAAAGAGGGAGAGAAGATTTGGAATTATAGACCGGTTAGCCTGACATCAGTAGTGGGGAAAATGTTGGAATTAATTATTAAAGATGAAATAGCAGCGCATTTGGAAAGCAGCAACAGGATCGGTCCAAGTCAGCATCGATTTATGAAAGGAAATCATGCTTGACAAATCTTCTGGAATTTTTTGAGGATGTAACTAGTAGAATGGACAAGGGAGAACCAGTGGATGTGGTGTATTTGGACTTTCATAAGGCTTTTGACAGGGTCCCACACAAGAGATTCGTGTCCCAAGATTAAAGCACATGGTATTGGGGGTAATGTATTGATGTGGATAGCGAACTGGTTGGCAGACTGGAAGCAGAGAGTAGGGATAAACGGGTCCTTCTCAGAATGGCAGGCAGTGACTAGTGGGGTGCCGCAGGGCTCAGTGCTGGGACCCCAGCTACTTACAATGTACATCAATGATTTAGATGAAGGAATTGAGTGTAATATCTCCAAGTTTGCAGATGACACTAAGCAGGGTGGCGGTGTGAGCTGTGAGGAGGATGCCAAGAGGCTGTAGGGTGACTTGGACAGGTTAGGTTAGTGGGAAAATGCATGGCAGATGCAGTATAATGTGGATAAATGTAAGGTTATCCACTTTGGGAGCAAAAACACAAAGGCAGAATGGCAGATTAGGAAAAGGGGAGGTGTAACGAGACCTGGGTGTCATAGTACATCAGTCTTTGAAAGTTGGCATACAGGTACAGTTGGCGGTGAATAAGGCAAATAGCATGTTGGTCTTCATAGCCAGGGGATTTGAGTATAGGAGCAGGGAGGTCTTACTGCAGTTGTGCAGGACCTTGGTGAGGCCTCACCTGGAATACTGTGTTCAGTTTTGGTCTCCTAATCTGAGGAAGGACGTTTTTGCTATTGAGGGAGTGCAGCGAAGGTTCACCAGACTGATTCCTGGGATGGCGGGACTGACATATGAGGAGAGACTGGATCAACTGGGCCTGTATTCACTGGAGTTTCGAAGGATGAGAGGGGATCTCATAGAAACATATAAAATTCTGACGGGACTGGACAGGTTAGATGCAGGAAGAATGTTCCCGATGTTGGGAAAGTCCAGAACCAGGGGTCACAGTCTAAGGATAAGGGGTAAGCCATTTAGGACCGAGATGACAAGAAACTTCATCACTCAGTGAGTTGTTAACCTGTGGAATTCTCTACCACAGAGAGTTGTTGATGCCAGTTTGTTGACGGCTAAAGGGATCAAGGGGTATCGAGAGAAAGCAGGAAAGGGGTACTGAGGTGAATGATCAGCCATGAGCTTATTGAATGGTGGTGCAGGCTCAAAGGGCCGAATGGCTACTCCTGTACCTATTTTCCATGTTTCTATGTTTTATGCAAGTCCTGGATTGTGAGTCTTTACCAATACTGGGAGAACATTCTTCCAAGATCACTTCCCAGTAAATAGGATACATTAGTGCAGGTAATTATATCTATGTTGGAAGTTGGCAAGTGATTATTGTTGAATTTTGAGTACTGACCAAGGAAAGATTTCACCGGTGCAAGTATCAACCCAAGTACTTAATGCAAAAAGAAGTTTCAAAACAAGCCCAGCACACTGGGATTAAAGACTTCTCATTTTGCTGGTTCTGTTCATGCAAAATTGTTTGGGTCTACAACAGTCACCAATTCACTATAAATGGGGAATTTATCATAGAAGACAAGGATGGCTGACATAGGAAATAATGTTTATAATTGTGTAATTGGGGGCGACCTTCTGGGGTTGAGCCAGAGGACAAGGAGCTTTTTCTGCCTCTAGTATACCTGATCTAGGAATATCTGACACCGACACGGGATGCGCAAAGTGAAGCTTATGCTATATTTAAATTCACATTTTTCAGCTTAATAAACACAGAAGCGTAAAATATAAAATACACCACAAGTTATTTTACCAAAAGGAGTAATGACTTCAGAACATAAATTATGGAGAGGACAAAGTAGCAGTACAAATTGTTGTAAATGGCACAAAAAAACTGGAACTTCTAAACCAGAACAAAGCTTTATATTCAGCAAGTGCTCGAAGAGTACATGTCCACTAGGCATCAAACTCTTCACAGAAGTGTCCCAATGGTTTTTGTTCTTTTGGATGACACTTGCATTTACTTGTATGTGGAGATTAAACAAACATGGAATAGTTTATTACAGAGTCTGAAAAGTAGACCATTTTATATACATCTCTAGATTATTTAGTCAATGTGACACAAAGCTATCTGGTCCTGTTAAATATTTTCATTAAAAAGATGTCTGTCAGAAAGGGGAATGCTTTGATTGATCTGAATACAAAATATGTCAGAGTCATATAATATTATTCAATGTATTCTAAGGATGTCACAATTTAAAGATTCATTATAAACAGGGCTTTTATGTTCAAATTAAACTCATTTAAATAGTAAATTCTACACATGAGCAAGTGTGTAGAAAAAAAAAATAGGCATACATGAGTAGCACTGTGAACATGAGTCAGTTAGCAATAACTTTAATCAGTACAGGTCTGAAGAAAGTTGCCAAAACTGATTAACCGGAGGCATTTAACTCAAGGGGAAAAAAAACGTATTCCTTGCAGCTTTTTTAAAAAAAAAAGAAGAGGAAGAATATTGCAGTTGGGGTAGGGATATCTAACGAGAAAACTGTCTTTTGTCTGATTTATTCTTGCCAATTTGCTTGAAGATCTTTGCTTTGTGGACATTTTTGGACTTCTGATACCCAAATCCACCTCCACCACCTCTCTTCTTCAGTTTCATTCCTCTGGTGGCATTTACATCTGAAGTACTTTGGTTAAGAAAAACTACAAATATAAATACAGAAGTTACAGCAGGAATGACTAGGAAGAAATTTTCGCAGCACCATTCCAAAACTAATGACAAAATTCAGGAATGTACATCATTAAAGGTGTAAAATGAATTAAAAATAAGGTCAAATAGACAGATTACTATCGAGTCAAACTGATATACAGGCTGGATACATGTGCATTCAGTGATTTACTTTATCCCTCATCTTTTCAGAATATGTGCCAGATCATTTTACAAATTGGAACAGTAGACCAAATGACTTGATGAATAAATGCACGGAGGTGTAGTATGGAGATGATACACACAAGCAAAGTTTGAGGCTTGATCTAGAGACTGCTAAATTAGCCAATTTAACCCAAGGATATCGGGGAGGACATACAGAAGGTAAAGGAGTGTTTCAACTAGCCTTAATGTTCTTAGGTTGGGAAAGCAACTGCCTCTCCACCTTCCCCCCAAAACCCGACTATGATCTCCAATTCTGCCAGCTATGCAATGAGCCTTTCTAAAATGTATATTCACCTCAAGTAGTAGTTGAGGCAAATAGCTGGACTCATTTAAGGGGAAGTCAGATAAGCACGAGGGAGAAAAGAATAGAAGGGTATGCCAATAGTTAGAAGAGGAGAAACGGGAGGATGTTCGTATGAAGCATAAATGCCAACATAGACCAGCTGGGTCAAATGGCCTGATTCTGTGCTGTAGGCTATGTAAAGCTATGTGCTGTTGGTGAGAACGGGCTTGGTTCGGTAGTGATAGCCCAGTGACTGGAAAATTCCCCAAGACTGCCCACCCTTAACAAAAAATTGCTACTGGGAGAACAAGGGAAAAAATGTAGAAAGAGAATCAGAATTAAGAAAAATCTATAACTAAATTAGTAACAGAAAAACGCATGTTCTGTATTTATAGTCATGATGAAAATTCTAGCGTTTTCGATTGGAACTTCTGATTTAACCAACTCTTGGGTCAATATTCTAACACAAAAATTATGCTATAATGTTTTGAAATGGTATTCTAACCTATTTTGCATTATTTGAAAGGAAAAACAGCATCAATATGTCTAATTCTGTTTTAAAGCAAATGGCGACTTTGAGACAAGCTGGTTAAGAAATCAAAGTTCATAAACATCTCAAAAGTACCTCACGTTATTAATTACACTTTCAACAAAATAAAACAGCTCACAGGCACTTGTACCATTTTTTGCCATTACATACATATAATCTCCCATTCAAAACCAGCTTCAGTGCTTTCACTTGAAACAGCTCCCATCCTCTTAGAAACAGAAAATGTATTCTTCGAGACTGACAAAAGGCTAAAGACAAAGTAAAAGAACAGTAAAGAGTTTTTTTTTGAAGGGTGGAATGCTGTTAAATAACTTTAAATTTAGAAATGCACTACAAATAAAAAGAACATAATTGCAAAAGGATACTGAGATCAACATATGGTGGTACTTTGAAGCCAAATGACAGAGCCACTTTGGGTAGATCCAGGGTGCTGACACTGTAAATCTCTTTGAGAGAATGAGAATCATAGGAACGGATATAAGACTTGTAAGCTTCCTGTGCTGATTTGTGCAAGTAGTAATTTTTCTCAATCAGTTTTTCAAGCTGTAAACAAAAACATAACATGTTTAGATTCAAGGTGATGAGAAATGAAAGACAATCGCCAGGAATCTATGGTCAATTAGAGTACCAAGTGACTGCTGTGGTTTTCAAACTGTATGCTCATTACTCATCATACAGCCTCCAGAAATTCTGTATTTTCGAATGTTAAACAAATTAGAATTGAAGAAAAAGTATTAAAATGTTGTGCTGAAAGGAGTAGTTTGATGGCAAAATACCAAACAACAGATTAGCAAGATGCAGTTCACCCACACGGTGAGTTCCAATCCCAGAATGGAGAGGCAAGATGCTAACTCAAAGGGCATCGCTGGTTCAAAAGTAGCATTCACAGGTGCCTGGTCATCTTCTCCCACCCTCTCTGCTTTCCAAAGTTATGGACTAATAGTTCAATTCCTAATGTATGAAAATTTTCACAAAAAAGCTTTTCATAAAAGGCAAAAATATTCTGCAGATTTAATGCACCAAAATTCTACCAGGCACTTTCTAATTTACTGGTGCAGTTCCCAGCTTTTGTCGTATGTGGACAGCTTTTGTCGAATGTGGATTTTTTTACACAGCATCCACAGTTGCAGAGAAACTGCTCTATCCCTGGGAGAGAGCTGTGCAAGCATTCAATCCCAGAGATAGAGCGGTCTCCCTGCTGCTATGGATGCTGGGTCAAGAGCACTCCATCCCACAACAGCCGTTTCTTTCACCTGCTGCTGCCTCATGCTGACTTGCATGTCCCGGGTTTTAAGTTGTAAACGGACTTGGTGTTTTGAAGGCTGTCCATAGTTCAGAATTTGCGAGTATCCGAGGTTTAAAGGTGCAGCTTGCATCGATTGCAATGCAAGTTATTTAGGACATCCAGAAAATGCCTTTTTTTGGGAGTGTGTGATGTACAAGTTTCACTGTACCAAAGTGAGCATAAAAATAGAATGTTTCAACACTTAAAATTTAGATTTCATTTTACATCACAATTTATTTATAATGTAAGGTTAAAAATATTGTTTCTGGGAGTCTTCTCTGGATAATTATTTAAGGTCAACCATCTTCTAACAAGCCATATATCCTCACCTTCCAAAATGTACAAATTAGAAAAAAAAGAAAAAGTGGTTGATTTGATGAAGTTTTTGAACAACTGACAACTTGTAAAATCACATCTGTCGCGGATAAAAAAAAAAATACTATGCACATTTTTAACATTCCTAATATGGACAAAAGTGCCCACTATCAAATTACAGCAGCTTGAACAAGGCCAATGCAACTTTGGAACTCATGGGAGACTAACTGTTTAAGAGCTTGTCAGGCAATGTCATTATTATACATAAACACTGGTAAGTAGGGACAATTTAGTGTGGTTTATAAGAGGGTGAATAGGTTTGCAGATCAAAAATGTCTCGTGTAAAATTACTTTATTCTCTCTATTACACTCAGTGTTCAGATCTCCCTGGGCCACGCATCTCCCATGGCTTTCCCGAAACCAGAAGCCGCTCTGCGGCCAGCTGCAGAGTTTTGTTACAGCAGTTATTTGACAACCATTCCTCGCCGCACAGTATCAAAGATCAAGAATGCAGAATAAAGGGCAACCTCAGAATCTCTGTTGCTTGATACTGTAAGTTGTTGCACCAATGTTTACCACCAGAAAGGATTGTTGAACAGATCAAACTTTCAAAAGCAAACAATTATCTTAAATATGCAAAACACCAATTCACATATAGTTAACCTTAATTCAAAAATCATTTTCTTAGCCCAATTTCATTCATACTTATTATTACAGCTTTTGTTTTCATTCCAAAATTGACGATCACGTTCAGAGCGCTTTCCTTTTCCTGACTCCTACCCTGGCTTTTACCAATCACAGAATTGTAAGCAAACATGCAGCTGCAGATCTGAAGGACTCATTTTTATTACTTTACATGATAGTTTCATTGTATGCATGGAATTGGCAAGTAATTTTTTTGAAAAGCTATCTTAAACAAACACCATCACAATATATAGCTGCCTAATGTAATTTTACCTGAACTTGTATGTTTGATATCTTGCTCCACGAAAAGTCAAACTCATTCAGAGGTACCTATCAAAATAAAATTTAGCAGTGTAAAGGTTACGCTATATATTTCTGCCAGCAACTAAAAGAATAACCCAAAATATCTGTCAATGGGCCCGAAATGGGTCGATGCGCAAGGTCCGCCCATTTCTCAGTGGCATGTCATTTCACACCACCGGCATACCACCAAGACTGAAGAGGACAAAAGTGTTCAAAACATTTTCGGGGGTATGTCAGCGGTCTGCGTCAGGTGGCATGTATCCTAGTAGTCGATCCATATCTCCTCAATGGGCGGTGCGGCACGGCACGGAACTGCGCATGTGTGAATTCTCCCCCCCATCGCCCCCCCGTTTTTTTTACACAAGCATTTTACCCGCAATTTCGGGGGTCAGGGGTCACCTGCGCATGCCTGAAGAGGGAGGGAGAGAGAGGAGCAGAAAGCTAGTCGACGAGCAGTTACTTGAAAAATACCAAATATATCCCAACCAACTAATAATTCTTCAGTTTGAAGACTAAGAAAAGATATTTAACAATGCAAAAATCTCAGTGATGATCTCTTTTCGGAAGCGCAGCCTTCGGACACCGTCAATCGGTCAGGTCCAAGTATGAACACATCTCCCTGAAGATCCTTTGTGGGTAAGGCCTCCTCCTCCTCATCATCCATTACCCTTATAACTATGTTGAATAAACTTCCTTACGTCTGGTTCCTCCATTAGATAGGCAGTCAGCAATACAGCCTGAGATAATACAGGCCCCGTTCTTGAAAAAAAATAACTAAAATGCCTTTCTATCTTAATAAGTTACGCAGTAATAGTAAATATACATTTTCCAATCAAAATCGCACTGTAAAATTACTGTCCACCTCAGAAATAGAGCTGCGGCATTAGCTGATATTTCCCAATTTCCAAAATGATGGATCCGTGCACTCCGCCCATTTGCCATTGCGTAAAGCCACCTTTTCCAGGACGGTATGCAGCTCCAATGGTACGCGATGAAAAGCGGACTTTTTGGGCGGTACGCGGGCGGTCCTGCACGGTGGACGGTGTGCATACCACTCGGCAGTATGTCAATGATGAATATTCCGCCGGGTGGCATGTCAGCAGTATGTAGGTGTTTTTTGAACAAAATCGCATTTTTGGGCGGTATGTCGACCAATTTCAGCCCCAATATGTTTACCATAATATATGAAATGCCCTACATTACAAGTGACTACACATGTATTTCATTGGTTGTGGAACATTTTGGGATGCCCGGAGGTTATAAAAGGCTCTGAATAATACAAATGATTACTTTCCATTTAAAAAGTCAATTTGTTTTAGACAAACTCCTAGTTACACCAATAGACAAAGCAAAACTACGAATATTTCATGGTTTTATTTTTGAATCTCTTCCCACTTTTCAGCCTGTCACCATTAAACAGTAGATAGGAACTAGCAAGGTGAAATTACAGGCGTAGAGAAATTCGATTCTATGTGACACCACAGTTAATAATTCCTTAATTTTACTTCAGACTACATAGGCTCCCCTAAGTACTTCAATGGGGCTCAAAGTCTGTGGCTGGTTCAATGATCATCAGACTGACCTGCCGTCTTGAAATAATTTGGAAATTATGCAAAACATGCAGTAACACATGGGTCTTTACTTTCACTTTTGTAAACAAAAGGTTTAAAACAGAAGCAAAAATTAGGAATCACTTGACTACTAGGTAACTGAACCTTGAATTAAATCTCACAATGTCCATGGAAAATGAACAAGAAACATTTACCCTGGCCTGTTTGAGGTAACGAAGGAAACCCAGCTCTTCCGCTCTCAGGATAAGTAATGCATGTCCTTGTGCATTCATTCCTCGTGCAGTCCTACCCACACGGTGGATATATTCCTGGTATGATAGTGAAAAGTCAGAACAGAATGAATTTTTATTTTATTTGGGTAGAAGTGCAGGGTAAGTATTTAAACCACATAAATCTTCCAAACGAGCTGCATAAATGGGTGTATATTTGCTTCACCTCTATGTAGTTAAAAATCACAATACAAGACTCGAAGCTGTCAACATTCAAAAATTACAATACGTTTAGTAAAATTTAAAATGGGATTCCTTCTCTTTTGCCTTGTTATGACCAAGGAAGTTCCAAGCCCCTGACCTCTACCACCGAGAAGGACATGGCAGCAGGCACATGGGAACACCACCACCTTCAAGTTTCCTTCCAAGTCATAACCACCCTGACTTGGAAACATATCGCCATTGCTTCATCGTCGCTGGGTCAAAATCCCGAAAGTCCCTCCCTAACAGCACTGTGGCAGAACCTTCACCACACAGGCTGCAGCGGTTCAAGGTGGCGGCTCGTCACCATCTTCTCAAGGGCAATTTGAGTTGGACAATAAATGCTGGCCTCGCTGGCGAGGCCCACATCCCATAAATGAATTTTTAAAAGTTTTAAAGAATCACAAACATGCAAGGCCTATTAAAGCTTGTGCCTTTAGTATTTCAAAAAGTCCAGCATCCAACTGTATTTTGAAAGTCCATAATGTTATCTCTACTACCATCCAATACATTATTCCAAACATTCAGCATCCTTTGTGTAAAAAAAGTTCTTTCCAATATTGGTTTTCAAATTACACTTCATAAAAACATAGAAAATAGGCGCCATTCGGCCCTTCGAGCCTGCACTACCATTCAATATGATCATGGCTGATCATACAACTTCAGTACCCCACTCCTGCCTTCTCTCCATACCCCCGATCCCTTTAGCTGTAAGGGCCACATCTAACTCCCTTTTGAATATATCCAATGAACTGGCCTCAACAACTTTCTGTGGTAGAAAATTCCATAGGTTCACAATTCTCTGGGTGAAAAAGTTTCTCCTCATCTCGATCCTAGATGGCTTACCCCCTATCCTTAGACTGTGACCCCTGGTTCTGGACTTCCCCAACATCGGGAACATTCTTCCTGCATCTAACCTGTCCAATCCCGTCAGAATTTTATATGCTTCCATGAGATCCCCTCTCATTCTTCTAAATTCCAGTGAATATAAAGCCTAGTCGATCCAGTCTTTCTTCATGTCAGTCCTGCCATAGCGGGAATCAGTCTGGTGAACTTTCGCTGCACTCCCTCAATAGCAAGAATGTCCTTCCTCAGATTAGACCAAAACTGCACACAATACTCAAGGTGTGGCCTCACCAAGGCCCTGTACAACTGCAGTAGGACCTCCCTGCTCCAATACTCAAATCCTCTCGCTATGAAGGCCAACATGCCACTTGCTTTCTTTACTGCCTGCTGTACCTGCATGCCTACTTTCAGTGACTGATGTACCATGACATCCAGGTCTCGTTGCACCTCCCCTTTTATCATTCAGATAATATTCTGCCTTCGTGTTTTTGCCCCAAAACTGGATAACCTCACATTTATCCACATTATACTGCATCTGCGCACTCACCTAACCTGTTCAAGTCACCCTGTAGCCTCTTAGCATCCTCCTCACAGCTCACACTGCCACCCAGCTTAGTGTCATCTGCAAACTTAGATATTACATTCCTTTGTTTAAATCATTTATATTGTAAATAGCTGGGATCCCAGCAATGAACCTTGCGGTACCCCAATAGTCACTGCCTGCCATTCTGAAAAGGACCCCTTTAAATACCACTCTTTGCTTCCTGTCTGCCCACTAGTTCTCTATGCACGTCAATACATTACCCCCAATACAATGTGCCTTGATTTTGCACACTAATCTCGTGTGGGACCTTGTCAAAAGCCTTTTGAAAGTCCAAATACACCACATCCACTGGTTCTCCCTTATCCACTCTACTAGTTACATCCTCAAAAAATTCTAGAAGATTTGTCAAGCATGATTTCCCTTTCATAAATCCATGCTGACTTGGACAGATCCTGTCACTTTAATAATTGATTCCAGCATTTTCCCCACTACCGATGTCAGGCTAACCGGTTTATAATTCCCTGTTTTCTCTCCCTCCTTTTTTAAAAAGAGGAGTTACATTAGCTACCCTCCAATCCATAGGAACGATCCAGAGTCCATGGAATGTTGGAAAATGATCACCAATGCATCTACTATTTCTAGGGCCACTTCCTTAAGTACTCTGGGATGCAGACCATCAGGCCCTGGGGATTTATCGACCTTCAATCCCATCATTTTCCCTAACACCATTTCCTGACTAATAAGGATTTCCCTCAGTTCTTCCTTCTCGCTAGACCCCATGTCCCCTAGTATTAATATTATAAGAACATAAGAATTAGGAACAGGAGTAGGCCATCTAGCCCCTCGAGCCTGCTCAGCCATCAACAAGATCATGGCTGATCTGGCCGTGGACTCAGCTCCACTTACCCGCCCGCTCCCCATAACCCTTAATTCCCTTATTGGTTAAAAATCTATCTATCTGTGACTTGAATACATTCAATGAGCTAACCTCAACTGCTTCCTTGGGCAGGGAATTCCAGATTCACAATCCACTGGGAGAAGAAATTCCTTCTCAACTGGTTTTAAATTGGCTCTCCCAATATTTTGAGGCTGTGCCCCCTAGTTCTAGTCTCCCCGACCAGTGGAAACAACCTCTCTGCCTCTATCTTGTCTATCCCTTTCATTATTTTAAATGTTTCTATAAGATCACCCCTCATCCTGCTGAACGCCAACGAGTAAAGACCCAGTCTACTCAATCTATCATCATAAGGTAACCCCCCCCCACCTCCGGAATCAGCCTAGTGAATCGTCTCTGTATCCCCTCCAAAGCTAGTATATCCTTCCTTAAGCAAAGTGACCAAAACTGCACGCAGTACTCCAGGTGCGGCCTCACCAATACCCTATATAGTTGCAGAAGGACCTCCCTGCTTTTGTACTCCATCCCTCTCGCAATGAAGGCCAACATTCCATTCGCCTTCCTGATTACCTGCTGCACCTGCAAACGAACTTTTTGGGATTCATGCACAAGGACCCCCAGGTCCTTCTGCACCGCAGCATGTTGTAATTTTTCTCCATTCAAATAATATTCCCTTTTACTGTTTTTTTCCCCCAAGGTGGATGACCTCACACTTTCCGACATTGTATTCATTCTGCCAAACCATAGCCCATTCGCTTAACCTATCTAAATCTCTTTGCAGCCTCTCGGTGTCCTTTACACAACCCGCTTTCCCACTAATCTTTGTCTCATCTGCAAATTTTCTTCCACTACACTCTGTCCCCTCTTCCAGGTCATCGATGTATATTGTAAACAGTTGTGGTCCCAGCATCGATCCCCATGGCACACCACTAACCACCGATTTCCAACCCGAAAAGGACCCATTTATCCCGACTCTCTGCTTTCTGTTCGCCAGCCAATTCTCTATCCATGCTAATACATTTTCGGGTGGTTATTTGTGTCTTCCTTAGTGAAGACAGAACTGAAGTATTTGTTCAATTGGTCTGCCATTTCCTTGTTCCCCATTATGAATTCACCTGATTCTGACTGCAAGGGACCTACATTAGTCTTCACTAATCTTTTTCTCTTCACATAGTCAGTTTTTATGTTTCCTGCAAGCTTACTATCATACTCTATTTCCCCCCTCTTAATTAAACCCGTTGTCCTCCTCTGCTGAATTCTAAATTTCTACCAGTCCTCAGGTTTGCTGCTTTTTCTGGCCAATTTATATGCCTCTTCCTCGGATTTAACACTATCCCTAATTTCCCTTGTTAGCCACAGTTGAGCCACCTTCCCAGTTTTATTTTTACGCCAGACAGGGATGTACAATTGTTGTAGTTCATCCATGTGATCTTTAAATGTCTGCCATTGCCTATCCACTGTCAACCCTTTAAGTATCATTCGCCAGTCTATCCTAGCCAATTCACGTCTCATATCATCGAAGTTATCTTTCCTTAAGTTCAGGACCCTAGTCTCTGAATTAACTGTGTCGCTCTCCATCTTAATGAAGAATTCTACCATATTATGGTCACTCTTCCCCAAGGGACCTCGCATGACAAGATTGCTAATTAATCCTTTCTCATTACACAAGACACAGTCTAGGATGGCTTGCTCTCTAGTTGAATCCTCGACATATTGGTCTAGAAAACCATCCCTTATACATTCCAGGAAATCCTCCTCCACAGTATTGCTACCAGTTTGGTCATCTAATGTCATTCTTATATCCCCTGCATGTACTTGTCTGCCTTATGACGTAACATTGAAATGATATTCTTGGTTCACCTGCTTTTTCAACATCTTCCTTAGACTATATAAAGATTGTGCTTTTCTAATTGTTCCCCACAAGTTATCCCCAGTACACTTATCATTTCTGTTGTTCTTCTCTGCATCCTCTTCAATAAATATACACCCGTTTCCAGTGTGATAACCAGAACTAAACAGCACTTCAAGTCCTGTCTGACCATTTCATTGTAAAGCCTTAGCATAACCCCTAGAGAGTTTATATTGGGGCTGAATTTGCAGTCAGAGGCTTCCTGCGGGTGGAGGCCCCGGACCAGCAAAAAAAAAATCTATAAACTTACCTTCTGCCTTGGTATCTATGGGGACTTGCGCTCCTGAGCCTAGGCCTGCGTAGAGGCCCACGTATCCAAGGGGTGTATGCGGTTTGCAAGCGTCCCTGGGATCATGTGGTCTGGCCCAACCAAAGAAACGAGATTCCCATTCACGCTTATGAGGATATACGGAATCACCATAAGCATGAATGGGGATCACATAAAAAAATTTATCATAACAAGTACATTTTGAAAAGTTACATGTTTAAAATTAATTAAAAAATATAATTAAACATTTAAAACAAAAATTCAATTTTTGAAAAATAAAATTAAATGTTTTAATGAGGCTAAAAATAACCATACCTTATTGTACGTGTTTTAATGTTTAAGTGAATGAAAAAAATATTTTTATGTTTTTAAAAACTCTTAAGCTGGTAAAAGCAGGCCTTATGCCTGCTTTTATCTGGTGTCAGAATTTCACAGGCATTCGCTAGGCTGAAGTTGGGCACCGCAGAGGCACTTTTCCCTGGGATGTGGAGGATCTGTCAAGAGAATTCTTGAGAGATCGCAAGTTCCAGGCTTTCGCACATGCCTAAACCCGGAACTTGTGTGGGCTCTATGGGCGCAAGACTGCAAATTACAGCCCAATGTTGATCAGTCATCAAAGTATCTGTCTATATTAAAACTCATATCTGCATGCACTTCCTGTCAACACCACCAGTGGCAGCACCACTGACAGTGTGGAAACTGCCTATATAAACCTAAGGGCCCAAGTTTCGGGTCGCGCCGAGAATGGTGCAGCCCCGACCTGGACGCCCGTTTTTCGCGCCACAAAGTGCGCCTAAAAAAAGCGTTCGTATTCTTCAGCTCCCTGCAGGTCGTTTGCAGCTCGGCGCGGCGCAGCATGAGCTGTAGGGTGCGGAGCCAGGTCCCTGCGCTGAAAACAGTGCCGAGACCTCTGCACATGCGTGCGACAGTAGGCGCGCATGTGCAGTAGCTCCAGGCGCCCAAAACTGTGTGGGAGGGGCCCGAAGCACGCAGCCCCTAGTCCTGGCCGAATGGCCTTACTGGGGCTGCGTGCATAAGGCTGCCTCCCACGCCCAGCTCCGCTTCCTCCCGAACCGACTCCCGCTACACCCCCCCCCCCCCCCGCGCTCCCCCCCCCCCCCCCCCGACCTGACCTCCATCTCCCTCCCTCCCCCAACCCCCCGACCCGAACCGACCTCACCTCACCTCACTCCCACCACCTCTCCGACCCGACCCGCGCTCCCGGCCCGACGCCACCTACCTGTAAATCTGGTGCTGGGGACGGGCCCTGCCTGAAGTCTTGGGCCCAGCCCATTCAGCCTCCCTCTCCCTTCTCCTCTCCCCCTCCCCCTTTTTCTCTCCCCCTCCTTTCCCCTTCCCCTCCTCTCCTCTCCCCCCCTTCCCCTCTCCCCCCCTTTCCCCTTCTCCTCTCCCCCCCCCTTTCCCCTTCTCCTCTCCCCCCCTCCCCTTTCCCCTTCTCCTCTTCCCCCCCCTTCCCTTTGTCTGTCTCTCTCCCTCCCCTCCCTCTCTCCCCCTCCCCTCGCTGTCAGAAACACAGACACTGACAGACAGAGAGTGAGAGACACACAGAGAGAGAGAGAGAGAGAGAGAGAGACGCTGACAGAGACACACTGGGGGGGGGGGGGGGGGGGGGGGGGGGGGCATCCCAGCACGCTGTTGGAGGGCTCCCGGTGCTGCAGTCGGTAAGTAGAAAATGTTTTATTTATTGATTTTTCAAAAAAAAATTTCTTATTAATTTTTTGATTGATTTATTGGTTGATTTATTGATGTTTTTATCATTTATTATTGATGATGGCTCTTTATTTGTAAAACTGAAGTGTTTAATGTTTGTAAACTTCCCTTTAAACCCACCCCCCCATTCCCTACGCCTGATTTGTAACCTACGCCTGATTTTCTAAAGTGTAGACAAGGTTTTTTCGAGCGTACAAAAATCTTCACTTATTCCATTCTAAGTTAGTTTGGAGTAAGTTTTCACTGACGAAACTTTGAAAACAGGCGTAAGTGGCCGGACACGTCCCCTTTTGAAAAAAAAATTCTGTTCCAAAGTGAAACTGTTCTAACTGACTAGAACTGGAGCAAACTAAATGCCGAGAATTTGAATTTCTAAGATACTCTGTTCTACACCAGTTGCTCCAAAAAATCAGGAGCAACTGAGGCCGAAACTTGGGCCCCAAAATTTATAATGGAAAAAGAGACCAGCATTATGCACAAGTGCAAGATTTTTAATATAGTATTTAATTTGATATTTTCTATCTACATAAAAAGGAACACAATGTATGACTTTATAAATTTGATTGGCATCCATTTTGTCCCTGCATGTCTGTGAAGCACCTTGGGTCGTTTTGTAGGATGGTGGGAGTAGGCAGACATAAAAAAAATTTAAACAACAGATGTAAATTAGAAAAAGTTGGAAAGATAGTTAGATAGGTGAAGAGAACATTGAAAAGCAATATTAAAATAAAAAGTAGAAAGGCAATTGGGAGTAAAGGGAAAAAGAGGGGACAAGATAGACCAGCTGATAACCAAAATAAAAGTGAAACTGTTTTGGGGTTAGTAGGTTGGGGTTAATGTTCCCCCAATTTGTTGTGTGTGCACATGGCCCCTTCAGTTTTGTGCATTGAAAATCTGGGTCCCGGGCTGCGTGGGACCAGCAGAGAGCTGCACAGCCACGCAGCTTAGTGGGAATGTTGGTTGGGGTTATTATATCCATTTCTGGAGTCCTTTTATTACTTAATATACACATTTTTCACGTAAAATTAGTGACAGGAATTCCCAGAGGCTGCCAGAATTTGAGAGGTTAAATAGTTCAGTGGAGGCAGACAGAATTTACCAGTCATAATATTAACAAGATTTAGATGCAATGGGCATTGAAATTGAAATTGAAAATGTTAATATCACCGTAAACCTTCACTGCCATGTGTGGATCACAGTAAGTATACTGAGCAGCCTTTCCCTGTCTATTTTTTTCATTATAACTTCATGCTTTTATGACTTGCATTAATATAGCGCCTTTGACATAGTAAAACATCCCCAGGTGCTTTACAGGATCATTATCAAACAAAATTTGACACCGAGCCACATAAGTAGATATTAGGACAAATGCCCAAAAGCTTGGTCAAAGAGTTAAGTTTTATGGAGAGTCTTAAAGAGGTGGATAGGCAGAGAGGTTTAGGGAGGGAATTCCAGAGCTTAGGGCCTAGTCAGCTGAAAGCACATCAGGTAATGGTCAAACGACTAAAATCAGGGATGTGCAAGAGGCCAGAATTGGAGGAGTGCCGAGATCTTGGAGGGTAGTAGGGCTGGAGATTACAGAGATAGAGAGAAGCAAGGCCATGGATTTGAAAACAAGGATGAGAATTTTGACATCGAGGCATTGCTTAACCGGGAGCCAATGTAGATCAGTGAACAGGACTTGGTGCGAGTTAGGATACAAGCAGCAGAGCTTTGGACAAGCTCAAGTTTAGAGGTAACAAAGGTATTATAATGGAAATTGCCAATATAAACTTGTCACCCTACCACGCTCTCTATTTTTTCTCCTTTGATATGTCAATCTTTACCACTTTTCCATTCAAATTGCTGAAAACAGATTTTCAGCCAATGGTCTATTTATTTGAATTTACTCCCACTTACAAATGGTAATAAAATGATGAGGAAGAACAGTAAAGCAGTGTAGTGGTTATGTTACTGAACTAATAATCCAGAGAGCTGCATTAATAATCCAGAGAATGTGAGTTCTGAGCAGAGTGGTTTGAAAATTTGAATTCAGTTTAATATAACACCTGGAAATAAAAGTGATCAGGAAGCTGTTTGATTGTCTTGCTGTCCTTACCAGATCTGGCCTATACGTGACTCCAGTCCGACACCAATGGTTGACTCTTAACTGTAGGCTAAGCAAACTGTATTCAGCAAATAGGCCAGAACGGCAGGCCACTTGGAAAACATTTTGTTTAGCTCGAAAGCTACTTCAAACGTTTATCTAAACAGATCTGGGGCTATTCAAACGCAATTTGCATCTGAGAAAACTAATGGGCCTGAAGCAATGTTCCCGTTAAATCTTTGAGAGAACATTGGCATGAAGCACTTTGATGTATGAATAAATCCAGTGAGAAAGCTTGTAACAAACTTTAGAATTAGTATAGTAACTTTTGTACTCATTTTGTGTGAAATACTATACCTTTGGATCATCAGGGGGGTCATACTGTACAATCCAGTCTACTTCAGGAATATCCAGCCCTCTGGCAGCTACATCTGTACACAGCAATATTCCATCGTTTGCATTACAGAACTGGAAGAAGGTGGATGTACGTTTTGTCTGCTTTTGCTTTCCCTAAAGATATTGAGCAGAGAAAATTGAGAGAAACAATTATGAAAAGTGATTTTCATTTAAATGTTAGAAACATTCTGTAAATCGAATTGTAAAATGTTTTCAGTAACCATTCATGCACATAAAACTCAAGTCCATAATCTGGGTAGACACTTCAGTGCTGCACTGAGACAGTACTGCAAAGCAGGTGTCGTCTTTCAGATGAGACATTAAACCAATCCTTGTTCAGGTTGATATTTATTTATTTATTTTTACAATAATTTAAAAAAATCAGTAGGTGCTATTCAAAAGAAGGCAAGAGAGTTTTCCTTGTGTCCTAGCCAACATTTGGCTGTGAAACACTTTGGAACATTTTAAGGATGTGAAAGGCATTTCAGAAATGCATGGTCATCAAGGAAAGGGAATCTGCAACCCTGACTCACTGTTACCCTACATGTAATTCCAGTCCCGTGTTGTTATTGCCTAATCACTATTTAAGGACCAGCAACACCTCAACAGGACAACTACAGATGTCAACAAATGTTTCTTGGCAGCACCATCCATATTCCATAATTAAATTTTTTTTTAAATTCAGATGAAACAGCTACGTTTTTTCCCAAACAAATGGAACTATTACAGCCAACTGTACAGTCAATGGATAGCTCAGAAAAGCAATCATTTAAAAAATATATTTTATAGAACAAATGTTTATTTTTTTGTTGTTGAAGTAACCAGCTAGAAATTACTAACAGTACAACCATAAGGGAGGAAAAAGTAAATTATTAAGAGTACATTTCCATAAATGGGTGTGCCCAATACAAAACGCAATAGCGTTCTTATCATAAGCTTCTCAATGCAATCAAGACACAATAGAGAGATCCCTGTTCCCATGGCGCAGCAGATCTGTTCACTGATTAGATGCATCATACAGACCAGGAAGGCTCCAAGCCAATGCCTGGCCTGTGCTAAGTTAGCTGATCTCAGTGGCAGCATTAATGGTACTACAAATAGCCTTAATACCCATGGATTAGGCAAGAGTAAATTGGCCAAAGTTCCCATTCAATCACTATTCAGTGACTATGCTAAAAGGGTATCTGTGTACACCAGAATCAAGCTTGTTGAAATTTCCCTCATGGTGTGAATAACCTGCCCAACACCCATAGCTCACGTGAATGATGGCCAGTTGGATGGGGCACCAGATACAACTGGCACGTGTGAAACCATATCCCAGCAACAGTTTCTGGAATAAAGCAGAGAGAAAACTGGCAATTTTTTTTACTCACATGAATTGCCATAACAGGTAGGTCAATGTAGTTCAAGAGCTCATAGTGATACTTCACAGACATGCACGAAGAGAAGAAAACCATGAGCTTCTTCTTACGGTTCTTCTTTAGAAAAGTGAAGAGCAAGAGGAATCTTTTCTCAGATGGGCAAACTACATAACCCTAAATATGAAGACAAATCAGTCAGTATATAATTAAGTATTGCACATGAACTGTATATCCATTCGCAAGTAAAATACAGATAGTGAAATATTTTGTTTCATTGTGCTGTCTTGCAGGTTTTACTGTTCTGTGGACAACGCACCAGCCTTTAGAAAACTGCAGGTTTACTGGTATATTTAAAGGCGATCAGTTTTAATTTCCCCTCCTCCTGGGGAGGGGGGGGGCGGAGGAAATTGGGAGAAACTTGAAAAAAACTTCTGGGGAAAAATAGTCATTTTTAAGTTACAATATTTAAAAGACTATTGCGTTATTCTCTTAAATTCCCTGCATAGGGTGATCTCGCCACCATGTACCTTTAAATATACGAGTAATATTGACAAACTTAGAATTGGAAAAAGAACCAGAAAAAGTTTTAACATTATCCTTATATGAATCATACACTTGGAAAATGAGAAGTCATGTTTACGAAGCACTGATCAGTGAGGGAAAATACATTGGTGCAAAAATGTATTATGTGGAAGGAAACAGCCTTAATTTTATTCTTGTTTACATCAGCTTCATGTAGTCATTATTATGGAGCTGACCCCTGTTGCTGTGCTGAGGCTAGTTATTGGCAGATTAGAGAGTTGTTCCATGAATTTTGATCAGTGAAAACAGAAAATACAAAATATGAAATAGGGAAAGGGCAATATATTAAGAGGGGAATACTTTCAGTAGGACAACAGCACAGAATAATGAATGCATTTATCACCCAATTATCAGATGCTTTCCTCATCTTCCACATGAAAATAAATTCCCTTAAAAATGTTTATTTTATCAAAACAAACATGTTGCGTTCACCTGGGCACAATACAATCCAAAACACCCCAAAATTAAAAAAATTGTTTTGGTGATTGGGACTACAACAAAATACTTCTTTTAGATAAACTTTTGACATTAATTTTCTAGAACAAAGAACAAGAATTTATACACAATTTAGAAATGAAACATTCTTCTGTCCTGCCATGCTATAAATTTCAACTGAAATTTTTATTTCAGTTTAACTTCAGACCATGTAGAGAACATTAGAGGATACTGTAGGCTGGTTAATTTTGAGGCCATTGTGAATTTTATGAACAGCTGCAATTCCACTATATGCCTGCTGATGGTACTGCTGGACTTGGCTAAGCCACTGTTCAGTCGGCAGATGCAATGGAACTGAGGCCTCTGTCATAACTCGGAAATTAATGAGTTACTTCATAGGACCAAATAAAACAGAGTAGACAAGAAGAAACAAAATCCATAAGTCAGATTAGGTACATCATCACGAAGAAGCAATTAATGAATGGGGTTTAATAGTTTCCATGAACAGATATCTCCCCCCACCCACCCCCACTCAAAAAAAACCCATAGAAAATAGTGAGAAATAGCTGAATGATAAACAAAGATCAACTCAGTCAACAACAACAACTTGTATTTATATAGCACCGTTAACATAGTGAAACGTCCTAAGGTGCTTCCCAGTATTACGAGGTAAAAATATGACACCGTGCTGCATAAGTAGAAATTAGCGCAGGTGACCAAAAGCTTGGTCAAAGAGGTATGTTTTAAGTGGTGCCTTGAGGAAGGAAAGAGAGGGAGAGAGGTGGAGGGGTTTAGGCAGGGACCTAGGCAACAGAAGGCCACCAATGGTTGAGCGTTTTTAAATCAGGGCTGCTCAAGGAGAGCAGATATCTCAGGGGTTGTGGGGCTGCAAGAGATTACAGAGAGAGGGAGGGGCGAGGCCATGGAGGGATTTGAAAATAAGGATGAGAATTTTGAAATTGTGGCGTTGCTTTACTGGAAGCCATTGTAGGTCAGCGAGCACAAGGGTGATGGGTGAACGGGACGGTGCGAGTTAGGGCACGGGCAACCGAGTTTTGGATCACCTCTGGTTTACGCAGGTTAGAATGTGGGCTGTCTGGTTGGCTGTAAAGAGGCATTAGAAAAGACAGAAAAGGGGCCAAAAGATGTGAATAGATGAAGCAGACAAGATAATAGCAGGACAAAAATAAAATACTGTAGATACTGGAAATCTGAAATAAAAACAGAAAATGTCGGTAAACACTCAGCAGGTCAGGCAGCATCTGTGGATAGAGAAACAGAGTTAACATTTCAGGTCGATGACCTTCACCAGGAAAATGGAAGAGATAGCCAAGTTGCTAAAGTCAATGTTTAGACCAAACAGAAATGAGAACCGGTTCCTTAAGCATGTGTTAAAGACAATTGGCAAAGATAGAAAGGTCAGAATGGGAATGGCAGGGAGATCACGTGGCAAGCTGAACCAACCATTCTATGATTCTAAGCTACAGCGAGGTCAGAATCTTGTTAACGTGTTCTCTCCAGTGTAGAGAATACTGCCCTATAAGCTGTGAAGAAATATAAATAAACTGCCGCCGCAGATGGAAGACATGTTAGGGTTCTGACCAATGGCTTGTAAAGGCTCAAATGGACAGATGTTGCATTGACTACACTTGCTTGGGAAAGTGCCAGATGGTGATTGAAGCGTATCCTGAAAGGAACTGCCCCTTCAGACAGTTTAGAAGACCTTCACAGGAAGGGAATGAAGCAGCAAGACAAAGTTTTTGGAAGAAAGTTCCAAAGAGTAATCTCTGAAGGTGGAGAAGATTGGGCATGGGCAGTAATAAAGAGTAAAAAGCAGAGAATTAGCTCCAAAGGTCAGGTGGAGTGAGACCATGGAACTGAGTATGAACACCTCCCTCAACAGTAAATCTACCTCTTCTCAGAAGATCACAGAACTGAGATTGTAAGGTGTTGTGGATCACAGTCCAAAGCATTTCTCTCTGCTAACAAATCCGCTCACTATTTTAAACTGCTTTGACAAGTAAATTGCAAATGAACTGTGGGAAAACATTGCATTTTGAACTACAGGTATTACGGTATGTTAATTGTAACCCCAGTAATTTGACAAATTTTGTCACGTGTGTATTTGTTTGATCAATAACCCAATATGTAAATGCAAGCAAAAACAAAAGCACAGTACTGAAAAAAAGGCATTCATCTCACCTGTTCAAGGCCGTCTACAGTTGCAGTTTCTTTGTCGTCATCAACACCCACATACAAAGGTTCTTTCTTCAGTGAGATTTTGGCCAAGTCTTCCACTTTACGAGTTTGTGTAGCAGAGAAAAGCATTGTCTGCCGCCGCTCTGTAAAGGTTATAGACAGGTACTTCGAATTAATTTCCTTTTGTTTCAAATACCATCACTTTCTAGGGTGTATTTTTCTTCCATTGCTAACATTAGCAAAAAAGTTGGGGTTTTTTTGCCAGTCGAAAAAATAAAATGTACCCCCAATGTTCCTACCCGAGAAACATTTATGAAGGTCAGACCCAAACAAACTTAAGATAGTTTATAAAGTTCACCCAGTCAAGCGTTCAAAAATATTTGCTGTTAATTGTCATGGAGGGATTGGAGAAAAAGAGCCCTTACACTACTGCATCTGTGCCATTCCATTACTTTTCCTTCCTGCACCTTCTGACCTGACAATGCATTGAATTTATGCAGCCTTCCATTTTGTTATCTAACTTTTTAGGCCATGAAGACAGATACAACTAATTCTTAAATTGGGAAATTTAAAAAGTAGGGAAGAGATGGAGATGCGATTGTGATTTTTGTAGGGACCCTGCTGGAAAGTACATGTTGGGATGCCAGGTGAAAACAGGCTTGGTTTGATGACTTCCGTGCTTGTATAGTTTGTTTTCATTCACCATCAAAGTTCACACAAGAATATCCATTAACTCAGTGTACTGGATGACCGCTGATTGATACTGGCAGAACCAGGCATCAGGAAGATATCAACGACTTCGGAAAAAGAATAGGATGACAATGAATAAATTCCAAATATACTGAACGTGCAGGTAAGATGTGATGAAACAGAACTTACAAGAAAAAAAATCTATACAAATGCCTCAAAAACGCAGGCACTTGCCAACTCTAGGCCAAATAATTGTGTTAATGTCAAGAAAAAGTACAGCATACCTCTATTTTTTTTGAGAAGGAACCAGCCAACTACCACAACATGCCAAATTTAAGAATACTAAACAGTGAATCAAGGGGGTAAGTACTTAAGTACATCCCTGTACATAGTATTCTTTCTTTGAGTAGTTAAAAATCCAAATAAATATATTTGCTTAAAACAGATCAAGGATTTTCACAATGAACAAGCTAGATTCGAATGTGATGACAAATCAGTGTTGCAAATGATCTTAGGCTGCATGAACACAGACAGTTTGTCTAAGATTACAAATGCAGTAATGGAATGAAGTCTTAACTTATCCCAACTAGAAAGGTGAAAATCAATTTGAAATGGGAAATATTTTGTATTGTATTTCTGGAATCTTGAAAAAAAACAATTTATCACGGTGAAAATGAAGATTAAGAATATTTTAAAATATATCGCACTCATCTTTCCTGGACAGTAAAAATAAAATGACTGGATTAACATACTTGGCAGAAGTCTGATGATCTGTTTTAGTTCCTCTTCAAATCCCACTTCTAGGATACGGTCTGCTTCATCTATTACCAGACACTGCAGGTTCTTGAACATAAACCCTGGTGTGTTCTGCCAAGAAAAGATTCGCAAAAGATCATACATTTACAGTCTCAAGACATCCAAATATTTCATGCATACTGTGTCACAAGTGGAAGATTTTCAATCCCATCTGAACATCTTTTCCCAATTTTTAATGAATTTTTCAAAAATACATACAACCGGGGACATACACACACACACATACAAAATCAGGCATTCAGAGGAAAAAAGAACATCCAAGGCAAACACTGCAGATCCATTATGTGTGGTGCAAAGTTGGGAAGAAATGTTCTGTTCAATGAGAAAGGAATTAATGGGATTTGAAAACATCAAGATTATAAGTTCCAGGTCTAGGTCAATCTAATCCAAGTAAAACAATCAGAAGGGAATATTATACAAAAACAAAAACAAGCACACAGGCAAAGGAATAAAAGAAGCAAGAGAGAATAAGCCAAAGATATTGTCTATCACAACATTGGGTTGAAATAACCAGTACCACTGATTCATTCCTTTTAAGCCCAAGCATAGACACCCAACTTCTGTCATATGGACCCCTGCTGATTGCAGTACTTCAAAATGGGAGATCACAATGACATGAATTTAATATGGCTCAATGTGAAGAGTGTAAACTATACTCCCAGTCTAACTTATTCTCCTGAGCATTTGAATCCCAACACTGTTAGTAGCTCTGCTTAGCACCACATGAACAGCAAATGTGTTATAATAAAGATACACAGCAGGTCAATTAAATAGCCAACAAAAGTAGTTATAGAAAACACTAGAACAGAGTAGTTTAATGGCCAACCTCTCCTTAAAATCATAGCCTAGAATGGTTGAATTATAGACAAGCCCAAAATTAGGAGATTGTTGGGTTCCAATAGCCACATCGATATCTCACAATCTCAAGAGAATTCCAGTTATGCACCAACAATATGCATTTATATAGCGCCTTTAGCGTAGTAAAATGTCCCAAGGTGCATCACAGGAGCGTTATCAAAAGCCACACATAATGATATTAGGGCAGATGATCAAAAGCTTGGTCAAAGAGGTAGGTTTTAAGGAGCATCTTAAGGGATGAAAGTAGAAAGGCAGAGAAGTTTAGGGAGGGAATTCCAGAGCTTAGGTGCTCGGCAACTGAAGGTATGACCGCCGACGGTGGAGCGATTAAAATCGAGGATGCGCAAGAGACCAGAATTGGAGGAGCACAGTTATCTCGGAGTGTTGTAGGACTGAAGGAGGTTAGAGATAGCGAGGGATGAGACCAAGGAGGGATGCTGGCGTACGACATCCTCGGCGGGGCCCCACCCGACAACAACATCGGCGTGGCTGGACAGCCCGGCAACCTCCTTGGTGGGGCCCGCCCGACGACATCCTCCTCAGCGGGACCAGATGGCCCGAGCAGCTCTTCGGCAGGAATTCCCCCCCCCCCCCTCAACCCTTTCTCTCGCTCTGAAATCTGGAAATACCCGAGCCTGGGCTCGGGTGTTTCTGGATTTGTGATGTCAGAAAACAAATCGAAAATCCGGAAAAGCCCGGAATCCAGAATGGCCTTGGGTTCTGGATTTTAGGCGCTGCACCTGTATCGCACTTTATAGGTCATTTTAAAAAGACATAATTGGCTGTGAAATGCTTTGTGATGTCCTGAAGTCATGAATAGTTCTATCTGATGAAACTCCTTTTTTTAAAGATACATTTATTCAGAGTTCAAGTGATAAATGCATAATACCTGCATATGATCCAGAAGTCTGCCTGGAGTTGCTATTATGATGTTGATTCCGTTTGCCAATCTTTGTGCTTCTGCAGTTCTGTTGCTACCTCCCATGAGCAAACCATAAGTGTGAACATGGTGTGCCATTAGTTCTTTTAGAACACCGTATGTTTGCATGGCTAATTCTCGAGTGGGTGAAAGAACGAGGACACCCGTCCCTGAGGAAACAAGTTTATTTTCAGTTACAGACTAAAACCTCAGCTTAGCTTTACGAACAATGGGGGGGAATTCTGTTGTGCTCAGTTCAAGGGCGTTGACATCTGGGAGGTGGGACATTTTGCGCCAGGTGCGGAAGTGGGGCGCAAAATATCGTGCTTCTTTTCGGGCGTGGTAGTGGGGTGGGCGGGTTGGGATATAGCACTGTGCACTGGGCCGCGTAGCTCTGCCAAGTAGGAGGGGCTCTTCCCTTAATTAAAGGGAAGGGCCCAAGTTGCAAACTCTGCAATGATGAAAGGGGCCTCCCTGGACCACCGGGGAGTGGGTGGTGCCGTGCCAATAGCTCGGTACTCAAGCAGAGTGCCGGGTTGACCGATTACAGCACGGACCCCAAGGTCAAGTGCCAATGGGGCGCTCTACAAAATAGGGTAATTTTTCCCCCAAAGGCCCACACCTCCCCTTTAACGCGCCCAGCAACTCAGCTTCGGGGGGCACGTACAGTTGCCGGTACAGCTTCGGGGGGGGGGGGGGGGCGATATCCAATTTAGGGTCCGGGGGTGCCAATGACCCGAATTTCTAGCCCGATACCTCTTATCTATTTCTGCTTCAAAATTAGGTAACTTTATTAGCAAAGAATTAAGATATATTTGGAAGTGGAGGGAAGAGGAGGCAGAAATCAACTCAAAAACAGGCTCAATGAGGATACTTTCTATAGCATTACACATTTTAGTGGATTGTGCAAAGAGAAGACTTGTAAGGCTTGAAAATAATGTTAACCAGAGAAAAAAATTACCCTACACCCACAACTTTGAAATTTTACTTTCAGAAACAATTTTAGCCACTGATGCAATGAGTTTTAAAATTATTGGTCTTATCTAGAATATTTAAGCATATTGTTTCAAACACAAAGAACTAAACATGTTCAATTTGAATAACTAAAATCTTTTTATAAATTATAATAAACTAATGTGTCCAATAGTGGATGAACATGCATCTAACTTTAATCAATTAAAGTATTACAACTTGAGCCATTTGTTTACCGTTTCTCGGCATGAACTTAAGTTTGTAGATCAGTTCAATGGCAGGAATGAGGAATGCCAATGTTTTCCCACTGCCCGTCTTAGCTGCAGCCAGAATATCCCTATAAAACAATAGTGAAAAGAGGATTTAATTTTATAGTCCTGGCTCTAGTCATTCTTTCCCACTTTTAATACTGCCTCTTTTGAATGAATTATGCAGTATACAGGAAAACATAGAAACATAGAAAATAGGTGTAGGAGTAGGCCATTCGAGCCTGCATCGCCATTCAACAAGATCATGGCTATCACCCACCACAGCACCTCCCCCCCCCACCCGCAAGGGCCACATCCAACTCCCTCCCGAACACATCCAATGAACTGGCATCAACAACTCTCCACGGCAGGGAACCCCACAGGCCAACAACTCCCCGAGTGAAGAAGTCTCTCCCAATCCCAGCCCCAAACAGCCCACCCAAGAGCTTGCCCCCACACCCCCCAGCTCCGGACCCACCCAACACCGGGAACACTCCCCCCGCACCCAATCCACCCCGTCAGAATCCTTCCCAAATGCCGAACACCCCCGGATGTCGAAACCCCAGCCCCGGTCACCCCGGAGCCACGCCAACCACACCGCATCCACCAACTGCCATCTGCGCAGTCAACCCGTCCACCCCACTCTGAACACTCCCCGCACTGAGGCACAGAGCCCCCAGGCCCACCCCTCCAACACACTTCGCCCCCCCCAGACCTCCGCTGCAATGTGGCCCCTCCTGTCCTCCGCCCTGGGTTTCTCCGCCCCCCATCTCCACCACTCTCCCCTCCATCCCCCGCCCCATCTCCCCTCAACTTCCCTCTGCCTCCCCGCACAGGCTTCCATCTTGGGGGCGGTAACTTTCTGTGGCAGGGAATTTTAGCCCCTAGCGTGGAAGTCCTGCTCCTGCTGCAGAATTGGCCTAACCACCCCTCAATGGAAGCGGAGTGCAATTTCCCACACTCCACTTCCTTTGGGGGCAGTTACCGGGGCACGACTGGATGCTCCTGTGACAGTTTGAACTGGTGCTCTCCACTCTCCCATCCTGTGACAGTTTGAACTGGTGCTCTCCACTCTCCCATCCTGTGACAGTTGGAACTGGTGCTCTCCACTCTCCCGTCCTGTGACAGTTGGAACTGGTGCTCTCCACTCTCCCGTCCTGTGACAGTGGGAACTGGTGCTCTCCACTCTCCCGTCCTGTGACAGTTTGAACTGGTGCTCTCCACTCTCCCATCCTGTGACAGTTTGAACTGGTGCTCTCCACTCTCCCGTCCTGTGACAGTTGGAACTGGTGCTCTCCACTCTCCCGTCCTGTGACAGTTGGAACTGGTGCTCTCCACTCTCCCGTCCTGTGACAGTTTGAACTGGTGCTCTCCACTCTCCCGTCCTGTGACAGTTGGAACTGGTGCTCTCCACTCTCCCGTCCTGTGACAGTTGGAACTGGTGCTCTCCACTCTCCCGTCCTGTGACAGTGGGAACTGGTGCTCTCCACTCTCCCGTCCTGTGACAGTTGGAACTGGTGCTCTCCACTCTCCTGTGACAGTGGGAACTGGTGCTCTCCACTCTCCTGTGACAGTGGGAACTGGTGCTCTCCACTCTCCTGTGACAGTGGGAACTGGTGCTCTCCACTCTCCTGTGACAGTGGGAACTGGTGCTCTCCACTCTCCTGTGACAGTGGGAACTGGTGCTCTCCACTCTCCTGTGACAGTGGGAACTGGTGCTCTCCACTCTCCTGTGACAGTGGGAACTGGTGCTCTCCACTCTCCCGTCCTGTGACAGTTTGAACTGGTGCTCTCCACTCTCTCTACTGTGACAGTTGGAACTGGTGCTCTCCACTCTCCCGTCCTGTGACAGTTGGAACTGGTGCTCTCCACTCCCCGACATGTGACAGTTTGAACTACTGCTCTCCACTCTCCTTAAACATGTCTTACAAATTTACATCCAATAATCGGGAATGATTTATTGGATCAAATACTGTGAACAAACATAGCAACTCCAGAAAAAAGGATATCATTTACTCTAAATATGTTTTCAAATTAAAAACACTCTCAACTCAGATCATCTTCCGCTGCATCAACAAGTTGCCCTTATATAGCACCTTTAATGTAGAAAAATGTCCCAAAGTGCTTCACAAAAACAATCAATAAAAAGGATACCAAGCCAAAGGAGATATTAGGGCAGGGATGACCAAAAGCTTGATCAAAGAGGTGGGTTTTAAAGAGTCTCTTAAAAATAGAGTAGAGGGAGGTCGCGAGGCAGAGGAGTTTAGGGAGAGAATTCCTGAATGTGGGACTTGGGAAGCTAAAGGCATCGCCGCCAACGTTGGGGCAAAGAGAAGGCGACACCACACAAGAGGTCAGAGGAACAGAGTTTTGGGGTGGGAGTTTTCAGGACTGGAGGGAACTCACAGAAATAAGGAGGAATGATGCCATGAAATGACTTAAATTCAAGGATTAGAATTTTTAATTTGAGGCGCTAGAGGACTAGAAGCCAATGCAGGTCAGTGAATACAGGAGAGGTGAATGAGCGAGTCTTGTTGTGGGTAGGGTATGGGCAGCAGAGTGGTGGATAGGAGACAGGCCAGGAGAGCATTGGAATAGACAAGTCTGGCATGACAAAAGCATGGATTAAGGTTTCAGTAGTAGACGTGCTGAAGCAGGGTCAGAGACAGACGATGTTAAGAGGTGGAAGTAGAGTCTTCATGATGGTGAGGATATGGGACTGGAAGCTCCACTCAGGGTCAAATAGGCAGCCGAGGTTGTAAACAGTCTGAGACATGGCCAGGGAAGAGAATAACTGTTGGCTATGGTACTGAGATTGAAGCAGGAACCAAAGATGGTGGCTTCAGTTTTCCTAGATGTTTAGATATCGGAAATTGCAGCTCAAAGGCTGGATGTTGGACATAGTCTGACAGCAAAGGGGCAGTGGAGGAGTCAAGTGTGGTGGAGAGGAAGAGCTGGGCATCATCAGCATACAGGTAGAAGTTGAACCCATGTCTGCGGATGATGTTACCAAGGGGCAGCAGACGACCAAGATGAGAGAACCACATCTTGGAGACCTCCAATGGAACGCTGCAAGGGCAACAGTTTCTACACCTCCATTTTCTGTGGAGGAGGCAAGTTCAAAAGAGGTCTATTCTATGCTACCTCTGATGTTTTATCCGAACGATGTAATCTAAGTTGCCTACTAGAATGACAAAACAGCGACAGGAGGATAAGGTACAAAAAAGGGCACTTTTTAAAATCAGCACCCAAATAATGTTGAGCATGTACTTATATGATCAATACAACTTACCTGCCCTCCAGCAAAGGTCGGATACTTTTCTGTTGAATTTGTGTCATATGAGTAAAGCTCATGTCAGTAATGGCCTTTAAAGTATTCTCACTAACTATGTCAGCCAAGGAAGAAAACGCAGTGTCTTCAAAGGCTCCTGAACACAAAGAATATGAAATTAGCTAAAAGATATCACCTGAAGGGCTAGCTACTCATCACATAAATATCAGTGACACTCATCATTTCTTTAGAATCACATTTCACAAAGCATAATCATCGCAACACATAAAAAATGCAGCAATGTTGATAAAGTATTTACAGCACAGAAACAGGCCATTTGGCCCAACTGGTCCATGCCAGTATTTATGCTCCACACAAGCCTCCTCCCACCCATCTTCACCTAACCCCATCAGCACATCCTTCTATTCCTTTCTCCCTCTTGTGCTCATGTAGTTTACCCTTGAATGCATCTATGCTATTTGCCTAAACTACTATCTGTGGTACCGAGTTCCACATTCTCTGGGTAAAGTTGTTGGCAGTGACGTATTAAAAAAACTGCAACTTCCTTAAATATCCTCACACAAGGGACCAACTGCAACTGCCAATATACTGAGCAAGTCACCATCATACAACAAATATATTATTCTACAATCTTGCACATAAGTAGGCTCATGTACTTTCATTCACAACCTATGCATTTTTCAAATATTTGCTAGTTACTGTACAGATATAATACATTATGTGGCATTCTAACACATTAGACAACTTGTACATCTGACAAAGGACACTTGTGACTCCTTTTTAGTGTCTTATAATCCTCCCTTTCTTTCTCACATGTATTGGAGGCACACATTCCCTGAACTACCTGGCATCGTGCAACTTTAAGATCCTACATTTTCTCCAGCACACTGAAATGAGAAGTTTTTCCATTTACAATGCAAGATCTTAATGGTTGCTTTTCTTTAAAATTGCCAATTCTGAAGAAAATATCTACTTTACATGCTATGAGAAATGTATATACAAGTATAGCAAAACCTACTTAAATAACTATTGCTAATTCCAGCTAAATTGTGTAAAAGTTATTAGAATTTGAATAACTTCAAAGGGGAAGTATTCATTAACATTTCCAGCTTAATAGGGACTAAACTTAAAAAAAGGCTGGCAGTGTACAATGTTAGCACACACGTATCATAACTGACTGAACTTACTGCGTGCAACCAACAGATCAGAACAAAGCTTAGTAGCCCCATTACGTGGTGGTTGACAACTCGCAGCAGGAGCAGGATCCACAATCATCTCCTCAGCCACAATAGAGCCCAGCACAAGTGCAAGAAACAAAGTTTTTCGCAAGCATCTTCAGCCAGAAGTGCTGAGTGCGTGATTTTACTTGGCTGTCTCAAGGTCCCAACCATCAAAGGTGCCAGAGTCCAGTCAATTCAGTTTATTCCATGTGACATTCAGAAGTAGCAGAGTCCACTGGACCAGCGAAAGCTATGAACCTGGATAACAAGCTGGCTCTGGTGGTGAAGCCCTGTGCACTAGCTGCTGCTCCCTTAGCGAAGCTGTTCTATTGCAGCTATGACACTGGAATCTACTGAATAATGTGGAAGTTGCCCATGTATGCCCTATCTACAAAAAAAGGATAAATCTATCCTGACAAATTACCACCCTATCAACCACATCCCAACCATCAAGTGATGGAAAATCATCAATTGCCCCATCAATCAACAACTATGCACTGGTAATCTGTGCAACAATGCTCAGTTCAGATTCCACCAGACCTACTTGTCTCCAGTCTGCATCATAGCCTTGATCCAGACATGGATGCAAGAGCCGAATGCCAGGAGAGGCGAGAGCAGTTGCCCTTGACATCAAGGCAGCATTTGACCGTTGTCCATAAGAACGTAAGAAATAGCAGGAGTAGGCCATACGGCCCCTCTAGCCTGCTCCGCCATTTAATACGATCATGGCTGATCCGATCATGGACTCAGCTCCACTTCCCTGTCCACTCCTCATAACCTCTTATCCCCTTATCGTTTAAAAAAAAAACTGTCTATTTCTGTCATAAATGTATTCAATGTTCCAGCTTCCACAGCTCTCTGAGGCTGCGAATGCCACAGATTTACAACCTTCTGAGAGAAGAAATTTCTCATCTCAGTTTTAAATGGGCGGCTCCTTATTCTAAGATCATGCCCTCTAGTTCTAGTCTCCCCCATCAGTGGAAATATCCTCTTTACATCCACCTTGTCAAGCCCCCTCATAATCTTATACGTTTCGATAAGATCACCTCTCATTCTTCTGAATTCCAATGTGTAGAAGCCCAACCTATTCAACCTTTCCTCATAAGTCAACCCCCCCATCCCTGGAATCAACCTAGTGAACCTTCTCTGAACTGCCTCCAAAGCAAGTATATCCTTTCGTAAATATGGAAACCAAAACTGCACGCAGTATTCCAGATGTGGCTTCACCAATACCCTGTACAACTGTAGCAAGACTTCCCTGCTTTTATACTCCATCCCCTTTGCAATAAAGGCCAAGATTCCATTGGCCTTCCTGATCACTTGCTGTATCTGCATACTATCCTTTTGTGTCTCATGCACAAGTATCCCCAGGTCGCGCTGTACTGCAGCACTTTGCAATCTTTCTCCATCTAAATAATAACTTGCTCTTTGATTTTTTTCTACCAAAGTGCATGACCTCACACTTTGCAACATTATACTCCATCTGCCAAATTTTTGCCCACTCACTTAGCCTGTCCATGTCCTTTTGCAGATTTTGTGTGTCCTTCTCACACATTGCTTTTCCTCCCATCTTTGTATCATCAGTAAACTTGGCTACGTTACACTCTGTCCCTTCCTCCTAGTCATTAATATAGATTGTAAATAGTTGGGGTCCCAGCATTGATCCCTGCGGCACCCCACTGGTTGCTGATTGCCAACCCGAGACTGAACCATTTATCCCTACTCTATGTTTTCTGTTCATTAGCCAATCTTCTATCCATGCTAATATACTACCCCCATGATACCCACCTGCTCTATCAACCCCATTCCCACTAAACTACTAACCACCCAACTTCAGTTCCTTGCCTCCATGCTCATTGGCATTGTAAACTGTTCCCTCTCAAGTTCAGTCCCTTTCAAAACTAGTCATCAACAAACTACCCTGACCCCTCTGTCCTTGCAAATTACTGCACCATCTCCAACCTACCTTTCCTCATGTCCTTGAACATGTTACTTCCCAAATCCATCTGATTTTTTCATAACACCATGTCGGGACCTCTCCAAATCGGGTTTCCAACCTGCCATAGCACTGTAACAACCCTAATCAGTCAATAATGACAGCACCTCGTCCTCTTGACCTCTCTAACATTTGACATGGTTGACCATACCATCCTCCTCCAGCACCTCTCCTCCATTGTCCAGCTGAGTGTGACTGCCCTCAATTGGCTCTACTCTTACTTATCCAATTGTAGGCAGGCAATCTCTTTTTCTTTCCCTACCGTTACCACTGGTGTCCCCAAGAATTTATCCTTGATCCCCACTACTCCTCATCTACATGCTGCCTGTTGGCCACACCATCTGAAGACACGGCATCAGATTTGACATGTATGCTGGCGACACCCAGCTGTAACTCATCACCACTCTTGACCAATCCACTGACTCTTGTGTTTGCTTGCTAATCCAACAGCGAGCCCGCAATTTTCACATACCAACCAAACACTTGTGAAGAGGAAGTTGATGTACTCTGCTGTGATATTTTGGGCGTACATTATCACAGCTTGCTTTTGTACATAGCTGCAGTGCATCAACATTCAATGGCTTAAACCTCAGAAATAGGTTACCTGTCAACCCCAAAGGCAAAGTTGGCCCGTCACCATCTTCAGATTGCTCGTCATCATTTTCCTCATCCCTTTGATCTTGTTCCACTTCTAAGTCATCAGCTTTGTTCACCTCTGGCTCGCTTTCCTCGTTCTGTTCTGCATTTTTTGGCTTTTTGGTTTCTACAATAAAGAATAAAATAAAGTTGGCCTATGGTCCGTTGTGTTACTAACATTGGCAATATTAAACTAATTCTCTTTTCCTATGTTGTGAACATCTTAATGGGTCATTATTCTCTCCATAAGGGTGCAACTGTACTGACATTTTCTCGTCAAATCAAAGCAGTTTTGGCTGTGCATCGATGCAAACGTGCAAGTATAACACTAGAATCAGAACTGGTGGCGTTCTTGTCCGTCAGAAACGCAAAGCCTGCAACACAACAGGCTTAATAGCTGTGCTTTGCATTCCAATTTAGTTTTCGCCAATGTAACTATATATACACACACCCCCACACACACGCATACATATTTTCCTAACCTGCTGAATCAGCAAAATAGCTCATTGGGTATCAAAGCATGTCCAGGTCACGTGTTGCACAGGGTAGAAACACAGCAACATTTCTGTACTATGCCTAAATAATGTACTTTGAACTCCAAATCAGGGCAACAAAACAATTTTACTTTATCACACCAGCCAACCTTGTGGCTTGAGTGACTACCTATTAAATGCCAAACTAGGTGCAGCTTTGTGCCTTGGTCCTAAATTCTTTAGTCACTGGGTTAAGATTAACTAAATATATGGCATATAGGACCCTGACCATGGCCAGGGGAGACTTTCATTCCATTTTTCTGAACTTAACGAAAATAAAAGGCACGGGATGCTAGTAAAGCAACACCCTGTTCTGCCCATATCATTTACTGATGTTGTAACTCTGAAAATTGAAACTTAATTATGCTAATTTGACAGCTCAAACATCTGCAGTAACTCAAATTTCAAATCAAGATGCCCAATCTTCCATATATATGTATGCACATAGGGAGCCATGACCAAATGCATATTTAATAAAAATCAATTAGGAACCTCAGTAATAAGTAGACCAAGGAGCCTCAATTTTAGAAAATTAAGTTCTCAAATATCAAAACAAAAGATTTCAAAATTATGTTTTATCCCATCACTGTATTTAGTTTCCCGATTCAGCGGTAGCCTTCCTTTCTGCACCAATGTAAAATACCACAATGTGACTATTTTACATGGTGTACACCCATTAAGAACTGTCCCTAATCTCATCTGCAGACAGTTAAACAATTATATTACAGAGGCATAATAAATCAAGGAGATTTTGGACTAATCCTGATAATTCAAACTATTTTTTTTTCACTAAAGAATTAAATTATCCAATAATTGGAATGAAACAATGTAAGCAACACAGCTAAGTGGTAATTTTGTTCTAAATTTTGAATGAAGAGCAGAATGTATTTTCTAATGTAGTATTAATCGCATGGCATCTCTGTCCCATCAGTGTTTAACAACAAAAACACATGGGACTCATTCAGGGGCAAGTACTAATTGCTAAGTGTGCTTATTCTCAGTTTCCTACAAATTAATTATTGCACTATTTTAGATTTGACTGATTCCAAGTTAAACTTCTTATTTATTCTATCATTTCAATGACAAATTATTGCATTCATGCATTATTGAAGTAAACAAACTGAAATTAACTTACCAGTTTCCTGGATGTTAGTTGCAAGTTTTCTTTTCTTTCTCTTTTTTATTTCTGTGACAGATTTACGTTCAGTCTCATCTTTCATAAGCCGTTGTTCTTTTTTCAACATGTTTGTAGTTTTTTCCTGATCAGTTGCCACCTCTTGTGGTATTTCATTTTCCACTTCATTTTCTTGGACCACTGTCAACATAAAGTTTAATTTTGTTCATACAAGTCCAAATTCACTGAAGGTTCAAGTATTAGATGCTCACACTGGTATAGATGCCATACTTGGTTACAGATGATCAACAATCTTAAATTACTATATGCCTGACCCAGAAACGAATCAGCTCCAAGACCAGTTTGAAGAAAAGAAAAAGACTTGCATTTATACAGCACCTCAGGTCATCCCGAAGTTCTGCAGTCAATTAAGTAAATTTTTTTTAAGTATAGTCACTGTTACAAGGTAGGAAAGATGGCTGCCAATTTGTGCACAGTGAGATCCCAAACAGCAGAAGCGAGGCATATAGCAATTTAACAAACTGTATTTATACAGCGCATTTAACTTAGTAAAACATCCCAAGGCATTTCACAGGCGTATTATGAGACAAAAAAGTTTGATACTGAGTCATATGAGGAGAAATTAGGGTAGGTGACTAAAGGCTTGGTCAGAGATAGGTTTTAAGGAGCATCTTAAAAGGAGGAAAAAGAGGCGGAGAGTTTTAAACAGGGAATTCCAGAGCTTAGGGCCTACACAACAGAAGGCACGGCGACCAATGATTGAACAATTATAACCAGGGATGCTCAAGAGGGCACAATTAGAGAAGCGCAAATATCTCGGGGGGGGGGGGGGGGGGGGGCGGGTTGTGGGGCTGAAGGAGATTACAGAGATAGGGAGGGGCAAGGCCATGGAGGGATTTGAAAATAGAAACATAGAAATCTACAGCGCAGTAGGAGGCCATTTCAGTCCATCGTGTCCACGCCGGCAGACAAAGAACAAGACAGCCCTTGCTCAGCAGCCCTGAAGATTACATATAAACCTATGAACAATGAACAATGGTGGAAAGGTAAAGAACATCCAGCCCAACCAGTCCGCCTCACACAACTGCGATACCCTATGTATCGCAACAGTTGACACTCCACCCCAACCGGAGCCATGTGATCTCCTGGGAGACACACAAAAAGATAAAAACCCAGGCTAATTGGGGGAAAAAATCTTGGAAAATTCCTCTCCGACCCATCTAGGCGAACGAAACTAGTCCAGATCATCACCCAGGCAGTATTCGATTCCCTGAAGTACTTACCATCATATGTGCGCCAGCGAACAAGAGGTTATCCAGTCTAATCCCACTTATCAGCTCTAGTCCGTAACCATGCAGGTTACGGCACTTCAAGTGCCCATCCAAGCACTTTTAAAAAATGTGGTGAGGGTTTCTACCTCTACCACCCTTCCAGGCAGTGAGTTCCAGAACCCCACAACCCTCTGCGTGAAGAAGCCTCCCCTCAAATCACCTCGAAACCTTCCACCAACCACTTTAAAACTATGCCCCCTCGTAAGTGACCCCTCCACAAAGGGAAATAGGCCCTTGCTATCCACTATATGCAGGCCTCAAAATTTTATACAACTCAATGTCTCCTCTCAGCCTCCTCTGTTCCAAGGAGAACAAACCCAGCATATCCAATCTGTCCTCATAGCTACGATTCTTCATTCCAGGCAGCATTCTCGTAAATCTCCTCTGTACCCTCTCCAGTGCAATCACATCCTTCCTATAATACGGCAACCAGAACTGCACGCAATTTTCCAGCTGTGGCCTAACCATAGTATTATAAAAATTAAGCACAACATCCTGCTCTTGTATTCTATGCCTCGGCCAATAAATGCAAGCATTCGGTATGCCTTGTTAACCACCTTACCCACCTGGCCTACTACTTTCAGGGATCTGTCGACAAGCACTCCAAGGTCCCTTTGTTCATCTACACTTCTAAGTGGCCTATCGTTTAATGTGTATACCCTTTCCTTATTAGCCCTCCCCAATTGCATTACCTCACACTTCTCCGAATTAAACTCCATTTGCCACTGTTCTGCCCACCTGGCCAGTAGATTGATATCCTCCTGTAGTCCATGACTTTCCTCTTCATTATCAACTACACAGCCAATTTTAGTGTCATCTGCAAACTTCTTAATCATACCCTCTATATTCAAATCTAAATCATTGATGTATACCACAAAACGCAAGGGGCCCAGTACTGAGCTCTGCGGAACCCCACTGGAAACATCCTTACAGTCACAAAAACATCCATCAACCATTACCTTTGCTTCCTACCTCTAAGCCAATTTTGGATCCAACTTGCCACTTTGTCCTGGATCCCATGGGCATTTACCTTCGTGACCAGTCTGCCATGTGGGACCTTATCAAAAGCTTTGCTAAAGTCCATATACACTACATCATACACACTACCCTCATCGACCCTCTTGGTTACCTCCTCAAAAGATTCAAACAGGTTAGTCAAATTAGATCTTCACTTAACAAATCCGTGTTGACTGTCCCCGATTAATCCTTGCCTTTCTAAATGTAGATTTATCCTGTCCTTCGGACTTTTGTCCAATAATTTTCCCACCACTGAGGTTAGGCTGACAGGCCTGTAGTTACTCGGCCAATCCCTTTCTTCCTTCTTAAACAAGGGCACCACATTAGCAGTCCTCCAGCACCATGTCTAAATCCAAAGAGGACTGGAGGATGATGGTCAAGGCCTCTGCTATTTCCTCTTTTACTTTGTTGAACAGCTTGGGATGCATTTTATCCAGGCCTGGGGACTTATCTACTTTCAAAGCTGCTAAACCCCTCAATACCTCCTCTCTCACTATTTCATCCAGAATTTCACACTCCTCCTGCATTGCCTCTTTCCTTTTGTGAAAACAGACGCAAAGTATTAATTAAGAACCATACCAACATCTTTCACCTGCACACAAAGATTATCTTCATGGTCGCTAACAGGCCCTACCCTTTCTTTAGTTATCCTCTTGCTCTTAATATATTTATAGAACATCTTTGGATTTTCCTTAATTTTAGTAGCCAAGAATTTTTCATCTCTCTCTGAGCATTCCTAATATCATTTTTAATTTTACCTCTGAACTTTCTATATTCCTCCAGAGATTCTACAGCATTTAGCCGTAAGTATATATGACATACGCTTCCCTTTTATTCTTTATCCCCCCACCCACCCCCCTATATGTCCCTAGACATCCAGGGGACTCTAGAATTGTTATTCCCACCCTTTTTCTTTAAGGGCACGTTTGGCCTGAGCCCTCCGGATCTCCTCCTTGAATGCCCCCCAGTGTTCCGACACTGATTTACCTACAAGGAGCTGTTTCCAATCCACTGTGGCCAACTCACTTCTCAACTTAGCAAAGTTAATTTTTCCCCAATTTGGGATTTTTATTCCTGGTCTATCCTTGTCCTTATCCAAAACTACCTTGAATCTGAGTGAATTACCATCACTTGCAATCAAGTGCTCTCCCAATGATACCCCTTCCTCCTGCCCAGCTTCATTCCCCAAAATTAAATCCAGAACCGCCCCCTCCCATGTTGGGTTTTGTTATGCACTGACTAAAAAAGTTCTCTTGAATGCATTTGAAGAATTCTGCCCTTTATACTCTTCACACTTTATTTGTCCCAATCAATATTAGGATTGTTGAAATCCTTTACTATTATTGCCCTATCATTTTTGGACTTCACAGAAATGTGCCTACATATTTGCTCTTCTATCTCCCTCCCACTGTTTGGGGGGGGTCTATAATACACGCCCAGCAATGTGATCGCCGCTTTTTTTATTTTTCAGTTTGATCCACATGGCCTCATTTGATGGTCCCTTTAACAGATCATCCCTCCTCACAGCTGTAAGTTTCTTTAATCAATACCGTGCCCTCCACCCCCTCCACCTTCTTGTCTAAAAATCCTGTAACCAGGAAAATTTAGCTGCCAAAGCTGTCCCTCTTTCAGCCATGTCTCTGTAATGGCTATAATGTCATACTCCCAATTGCCTACCTGTGCTTTCAGCTCATCTGCCTTATTCGCTATACTCCTTGCATTGAAGTATATACCATTTAGCACAGGAAAACCTCCTTGATTACTGCTTACTAACCCTTGTTTCCTCTGTCTTACAGATTCAGTTTCTACATTCTTGCGTTCCAATTTCAGCTTTACTTCCTTCCCTATTGAATTTGTTCTCGCTCATCCCCCTGATAAGCTAGTTTAAACTCTCCCCAATAAGCATGAGAATTTTGAAATTGAGGTGTTGCTTCATCGGGAGCCATTGTAGGTCAGCGAGCACAGGGGTCATGGGTGCGAGTTAAGATTATTTATCAGCTGCAACGAAGTATGAAATCTGTGTCAGACAGGGCCTGAATTTAACATCTCATCTGAAAGATGGCACCTCAGTGCTGAAGTGCCAATTATGGACTCAAATCTCTGAAAACTACAGCCGAATGTTCTTTATGGAGTTTAACCCCACTGATGTCATGAAGCACCCTAAGAGGGAGGTTACACCTTCATTGTTGCACCAGATGGGAAAATGAACCTTAACAAAATTCAAAATACCTAACATGCTGGAAACTCTCAGCATGTCGGTGAACATCTGTGGAGGTAACAGATCAGGTTTAGACCCTTCGTCAGGAATGTTAACTTATCTGTTCTCTCCATGGATGGTTGAGTGTTTCCGGCATTTACCATTTTGGTTTCAGATTTCCAGCATCTACAGTTTATTTAAAAAGTCAAACTTGTTTTTAAACTATATTTTTCAGTGCATAAAAGGGAGAAAGTAATAAATGCTGGACTTGCAGTGATGCCAACATCCTAGAATCAGATGTTTACAACATGGAAGGAGGCCATTTCGGCCCATCGTGTCCGTGCCGGTCAATAAGAGGCTATTCAGCCTAATCCCACTTTCTAGATCTAGGTCTGTAATCCTGCAGGTTACGGCACTTCAAGTGCACATCCAAGTACTTTTTAAATGTGGTGAGGGTATCTGCCTCGATCACCCTTTCAGGCAGTGAGTTCCAGACCCCCACAACCCACCGCGTGAAGAAATTTCCCCTCAAATCCCCTCTAAACCTTCTACCAATTACTTTAAATTTATGCCCCCTGGTTGTTGACCGCTCTGCTAAGGAAAATAGGCCCTTTCTATCCACTATATCTAGACTCCACATAATTTTATACACCTCAATCAGGTCTCCCTTCAGCATCCTCTGTTCCAAGGAAAACAAACCCAGCCTATCCAATCTGTCCTCATAGCGAAGATTCTCCACTCTCGGCAACATCCTCGTAAATCTCATCTGTACCCTCTCCAGTACAATTACGTCCTTCCTGTAATGCGGTGACCAGAACTGAATGCAGTACTCCAGCTGTGGCCTAACCAGTGTTTTATACAGTTCAAGCATAACTCACCTGCTCTTGTATTCTATGCCTCGGCTAATAAAAGCAAGTATTCCATATGCCTTCTTAACCACCTTATCTACCTGGCCTGTTACCTTCAGGGATCTGTGGACATGCACTCCAAGGTCCCTTTGTTCCTCCACACTTCTGAGTGTCCTATCATTTAATGTATAGTCCCTTTCCTTGTTAGCCCTCCCCAAATGCATTACCTCCTGTAAAAGAATTTTAAAACTCAGCTAGTCAGAGCAGCTGATTATTAAATCCAAGTTGTCTTCCTGCTGAAGTAAAGGCATCACCACCTATTAACAGCAAGGTGAGGCGACAGAATCCATTTATCTGTATCACTTGTTACTGCTCGTAGACTGACCCCCATTCAACACTATCCAGCTTTCACGCAAATTTTGTCTATTAACAGAAGTTAACGCCAAAAAAATGGGAATATCCTCAAAAACAGAACCGCCACATACCACATCATTTTAGTTTTACTATTTAATGCATCATCATCATCATAGGCAGTCCAACAAAATCGAGGAAGACTTGCTTCCACTCAAAGTGAGTTCTCAGGTGACTGAACAGTCCAATGCAGGAACTACAGTCTCTGTCACAGGTGGGTGGCATTTCGGTTTGTCGCTGGTGGGAGCTGTCCATGAGGGTCCTGACATTCCAGGTCCCGAATATATCCCAGTCATTAACACACCACGTGTTTAAGTCCCCAATCTAACATATAATCAGAGAGCACAGGAGGCCATTCGGCCCATTGTACCAGCTCTTTGAAAGAGCTGTGCGATTTGTTCCTTTTCCCATTGCCCCTTCAAGTACGTCTCCAATTCCCTTTTGAAAATTTCTGTTACATCTGCTCCAGCCATCTTCCATATCATAACAACTCCCCAACATTTCTTGGGGGTTGCTGGAGACCTGGACGGTGCAGCGATTGCAGATTCAGCCTAACCCTGAAGTAATAGATAGGAATGATACCCGGTATCCCAGCGCGGCGCGGACGGGAGTGGGAGGCCGGGGCCGGGGCCACACATGGATTTCCCGGACGGGAGTGGGAGGCCGGGGCCGGGGCCGGGGCCGGGGCCACACATGGATTTCCCGGACGGGAGTGGGGGGCTGGGGCCACACATTTATTTCCCTCGGCCTCCGTCACCTCCGATAACCGCCTGGCGCTCACCTTTTCCGGCCGCCGCCGCTAGATTGATCTGTTTAATCTTGGCGTTCTTCCTCTGGAGCCTCCTGCGGATAATCTTCAGGTGCAGGTCCGCCATCTTAGCCGCAACACGTGAAAGGACAGGACCCAGCGCTCGGGGTGGCTGCGGCAGTGCCCGCTCACCGGAAGCAACGACTCGGCGAATTCTCAGATTATGCGCTTCAAAAAATAATCTCTGCTCTAATTAAACATATCCCTTCGTGAAATGACACTCGAAGCGCTTTTCAATAGGTTTGTCATTTGCCATTTTTCTGGCGATCTATTCAGACAACTAACGATCGCGCAGTCGCAGATCAGTTGATAACGGGCGAAGCGGCTCACACTGAATCGGGAGAAATGGCAATGAAATAAGGATTGTGGAACTGCAGTCAGTAATTGTAAAGAGAAGAGACCGGGTTATGCTCCGAGTGTGTGAGATTGCACGAAGGGCAGCGGGCTCGGTGTGTGGGGCAATTCTCACCGGGCACAGCGCCAACATGTCCAACCCACTCCCTGGGCTCGGACTCGAAAGGAGAGGTTTTATCAAATTACAGCACAGGAGGAGGCCATTGGGCCCTATTGCCAGTGCTGGCGCTCTCTCCTGTAACCCCACCCCCAGATCCTTTTACATTCCTCTTTTTCAAATATTTATCCCATTTCCTTTGAAATTATGTTCTAGTCTCTAACTCACTAGCAACTTGTGATGAAGCATCCTAGAGTCTAATAGCTCTCAGTTCAAGAACCTTTCTTCCTTAACTGTATACACTACTATAAATTCACATGAGGCACATTCTGCAGACAAGGTCACTCTGTGACCTGAACCTTTATTCATAGGACCAAGAAGTGATGACCTTGTGTGGGACCTCCCTTTATATACCTGGATGACCAGGTGAGGAGTGTCTCCCACAAGTTCACCCCCTGTGGTCAAGGTGTGCATTTCTTAGGTGTATACAGTATGCAGTGTTGTTATGAAAATTACAGTTACATGAAGGTTACATACATGACATCACCTTCCCCCCCCCCCCCCCAACGTCTTATGGGGTCAAAGATTAAGTCTTTCAGGCAGTGGACGCACTCTCGTGGAGTTGGGGCTCTGGTTGTTGAGCCTTGGCATGCGTCTCTGTCACCTGTGGTGATTCCGGCTTGTCCGGGCTGGCCGCAGGGACTGTGCATGCTGTTGAATGTTCTTGTTGCTTGTTCACTGGCGGTGGTGTGGGCAACATCTCATGATCTTCTTCAGTGTCCATGCTGAACCTTTTTTTTACTTGGTCCAGATGTTTGCGGCATATCTGTCCATTGTTAAGTCTGACCACTATGACCCTATTCCCCTCTTTGCCAATTACAGTACCCTCAAACCACTTGGGCCCCAAAGAGTGATTAAGAACAAATACAGGGTCATCGATTTCTATACATCTCCCCTTTGAGTTACGGTCATGGCACTCATTTTGGGACTGGCGTTTGCCCTCAACAATGTCTGACAGGACAGGATGAATGAGGGCCAGCCGAGTTTTAAGTGTATGTTTCATGAGTAGTTCCGCAGGCGGGACACCCATGAACGAATGCTGTCGGGACCTATAGGCCAGCAGGAGGTGCGATAGGCGGCATTGAAGGGAGGGTCCTTGAATCCGGAGCATGCCCTGTTTTATGATTTGGACCGCACATTCCGCCTGGCCATTGGAAGCCGGCTTGAACAGTACTGTCCTGACATGTTTGATGCCATTACCCGACATGAACTCCCGGAATTCATAGCTAGTGAAACACAGGCCCTTGTCGCTAACCAGGACGTCCGGCAAGCCGTGGGTCGCAAAAACCGCACGCAGACTCTCCACAGTGGTGGATGTCGTGCACGAATTCAATATGATGCACTAGATTCATTTCGAGTACGCATCAACAATGAGTATCATTTTTCCCATGAACGGGCACGTGTAGAATATGTGACCATGGCCTGGTGGGCCAGGGCCAAGGGCTGAGTGGGGCCTCCCTGGGGGCATTGCCCATCTGGACACACGTCGTGCACCTGCGAACACAGTGTTCCAGGTCTGAGTCAATTCCTGGCCACCAAACATGTGACCGGGCAATGGCCTTCATTAGCACGATGCCTGGGTGCTCGCTGTGGAGTTCCCTGATGAATGCTTTCCTTCCCTTCTGCGGCATGACTACCCGGCTGCCCCATAGTAGGCAGTTGGCTTGGATGGAGAGTTCATCCATCCGTCTGAAACGGTCTGACCTCCTCGGGGCATGCTCCGTGTGCGGGTGCCCAATCCCCAGTCAGGACACATTTCTTAATCAAGGATAGAAGGGGATCTCTGTTGGTCCAGATTTTGATCTGGCGGGCTGTGATGGGGGAGCCTGTGCTGTCAAAGGCTTCAACAGCCATGACCATCTCAGCGCTTTGCTCCGCTGCCCCCTCAGTGGTGGCCAGTGGAAGCCTGCTGAGCGTGTCAGTGCAATTTTCGGTGCCTGGCTGGTGCCGTATGGTGTAGTCATACGCAGCCAGCGTGAGGACCCACCGCTGATGCATTGGCATTGACAGCTTTGCTTTCTGACAACAGGGATGTTAATGGCTTGTGGTCCGTTTCTAACTTGGACCTTCTGCCAAAAAGGTACTGGTGCATCTTTTTCACCCCATAGACACATGCGAGTGCTTCCTTTTCAACCATCCCATATCCTCGTTCTGCTTGGGAGAGCGACCTGGAGGCATAAGCCACAGGTTGGAGTTGGCCCTCATCATTACTCTGCTGCAATTCGCACCCAGCCCCATAGAATGATGCATCACATGTCAAAACCAATTTCTTACAGGGGTTGTACAGAGTCAACAGCTTATTCGAACAAAGCAGGTTCTGCGCCCGATTGAAAGCCCGTTCCTGACAGTCCCCCCAAAACCAATCGCAACCCTTACACAGGAGCACGTGTAGCGGCTCCAACAATGTGCTTAAGTTCGGCAGAAAGTTCCTGAAATAGTTCAAGAGTCCCAGAAATGAACGCAACTCCAACATTAGGATGGTGAATGAAACAGTTAATTCAGAGACCATGGTCCAGAACTTAAAGAAGGGTAATTTTGAAGGTATGAGGCATGAATTGGCTAAGATAGATTGGCTAATGATACTTAAGGGGTTGACTGTGGATGGGCAATGGCAGACATTTAGAGACCGCATGGATGAATTACAACAATTGTACATTCCTGTCTGGCGTAAAAATAAAAAAGGGAAGGTGGCTCAACCGTGGCTATCTAGGGAAATCAGGGATAGTATTAAAGCCAAGGAAATGGCATACAAATTGGCCAGAAATAGCAGCGAACCTGGGGACTGGGAGAAATTTAGAACTCAGCGGAGGAGGACAAAGGGTTTGATTAGGGCAGGGAAAATGGAGTACGAGAAGAAGCTTGCAGGGAACATTAAGGCGGATTGCAAAAGTTTCTATAGGTATGTAAAGACAAAAAGGTTAGTAAAGACAAACGTAGGTCCCCTGCAGTCAGAATCAGGGGAAGTCATAACGGGGAACAAAGAAATGGCAGACCAATTGAACAAGTACTTTGGTTCAGTATTCACTAAGGAGGACACAAACAACCTTCCGGATATAAAAGTGGTCAGAGGGTCTAGTAAGGAGGAGGAACTGAGGGAAATCTTTATTAGTCGGGAAATTGTGTTGGGGAAATTGATGGGATTGAAGGCCGATAAATCCCCAGGGCCTGATGGACTGCATCCTAGAGTACTTAGGGAGGTGGTCTTGGAAATAGCGGATGCATTGACAGTCATTTTCCAACATTCCATTGACTCTGGATCAGTTCCTATCGAGTGGAGGGTAGCCAATGTAACCCCACTTTTTAAAAAAGGAGGGAGAGAGAAAGCAGGGAATTATAGACCGGTCAGCCTGACCTCAGTAGTGGGTAAAATGATGGAATCAATTATTAAGGATGTCATAGCAGCGCATTTGGAAAATGGTGACATGATAGGTCCAAGTCAGCATGGATTTGTGAAAGGGAGATCATGCTTGACAAATCTTCTGGAATTTTTTGAGGATGTTTCCAATAAAGTGGACAAAGGAGTACCAGTTGATGTGGTATATTTGGACTTTCAGAAGGCTTTCGACAAGGTCCCACACAGGAGATTAATGTGCAAAGTTAAAGCACATGGGATTGGGGGTAGTGTGCTGACGTGGATTGAGAACTGGTTGTCAGACAGGAAGCAAAGAGTAGGAGTAAATGGGTACTTTTCGGAATGGCAGGCAGTGACTAGTGGGGTACCGCAGGGTTCTGTGCTGGGGCCCCAGTTGTTTACATTGTACATTAATGATTTAGACGAGGGGATTAAATGTAGTATCTCCAAATTTGCGGATGACACTAAGTTGGGTGGCAGTGTGAGCTGCGAGGAGGATGCTATGAGGCTGCAGAGTGACTTGGATAGGTTAGGTGAGTGGGCAAATGCGTGGCAGATGAAGTATAATGTGGATAAATGTGAGGTTATCCACTTTGGTGGTAAAAACAGAGAGACAGATTATTATCTGAATGGTGACAGATTAGGAAAAGGGAAGGTGCAACGAGACCTGGGTGTCATGGTACATCAGTCATTGAAGGTTGGCATGCAGGTACAGCAGGCGGTTAAGAAAGCAAATGGCATGTTGGCCTTCATAGCGAGGGGATTTGAGTACAGGGGCAGGGAGGTGTTGCTACAGTTGTACAGGGCCTTGGTGAGGCCACACCTGGAGTATTGTGTACAGTTTTGGTCTCCTAACTTGAGTAAGGACATTCTTGCTATTGAGGGAGTGCAGCGAAGATTCACCAGACTGATTCCCGGGATGGTGGGACTGACCTATCAAGAAAGACTGGATCAACTGGGCTTGTATTCACTGGAGTTCAGAAGAGTGAGAGAGGACCTCATAGAAACGTTTAAAATTCTGACGGGTTTGGACAGGTTGGATGCAGGAAGAATGTTCCCAATGTTGGGGAAGTCCAGAACCAGGGGTCACAGTCTAAGGATAAGGGGTAAGCCATTTAGGACCGAGATAAGGAGAAACTTCTTCACCCAGAGAGTGGTGAACCTGTGGAATTCTCTACCACAGAAAGTAGTTGAGGCCAATTCACTAAATATATTCAAAAGGGAGTTAGATGAAGTCCTTACTATTCGGGGGATCAAGGGGTATGGCGTGAAAGCAGGAATGGGGTACTGAAGTTTCATGTTCAGCCATGAACTCATTGAATGGCGGTGCAGGCTAGAAGGGCTGAATGGCCTGCTCCTGCAGCTATTTTCTATGTTTCTATGTTTCTATGTGTTGCCGGGCCTGGACGCACGACGAATCGCCTCCGTTTTGGATTCGGTAGGCCGGATCCCGTCTGCGGCAACCCTCCTGCCCAAAAACTCGACCTCTGGGGCCAAAAACACACACTTGGACTTATTTAGTCGCAGGCCTACCCGGTCCAGTCGGCGTAGCACCTCCTCCAGGTTGTGAAGGTGTTCCTCGGTGTCTCAACCCATGATAAGGATGTCATCCTGAAATACGATTGTTCCAGGGATGGATTTGAGCAGGCTTTCCATGTTCCTTTGAAAGATAGCGGCCGCTGATCGAATGCCAAACGGACACCTGTTGTAGACAAACAGCCCCTTGTGCGTGGTGATGGTCGTCAGTAGCTTGGATTCTTCGGCCAGTTCCTGGGTCATGTAGGCTGAAGTGAGGTCCAACTTGGTGAACAGATTGCCGCCTGCCAGCATGGCAAAAAGATCTTCCGCTCTTGGAAGCGGGTATTGGTCTTGTAGTGAGACTCGGTTGATAGTGGCCTTGTAGTCGCCACAGATCCTGACCGAGCCATCCGTTTTTAGGACAGTGAAGATGGGGCTTGCCCAGTCGCTGAATTCAATGGGCGAAATTATGCCCTCTCTTAGCAACCTGTCCAACTCACTCTCAATTTTCTCTTGCTTCACATATGGCACAGCTCTGGCTTTGTGGTGCACTGGTCTGGCGCCGGAGTGATGCATATCACTACTTTGGTACCTTTGAAAGTCCCGACACCAGGTTGAAATAGTGACTCAAATTTCTGTAGGACCTGTTAGCATGAATTTCGCTCCACAGATGAAATGGCGTGCACATCCCTCCATTTTCAGTTCATCTCGGCGAGCCACCTCCTCCCCAAAAGCGCAGCACCATTTTCCGGGACAATCCAGAGTGGCAGCCGGTTCTCTGATCCATTATGTGTGACCACCAACATTGCACTGCCTAGCACTGGGATGATCTCTTTGGTGTACGTCCGTAATTGCGTGTCAATGCGTTCTAGTTTGGGTCTGCTAGCTCTGAGTGACCATAGTTTCTCGAATTGTTGGACACTCATAAGTGACTGGCTGGCCCCTGTGTCCAGCTCCATGCATACCGGGGATGCCGTTTAATAGGACTTTCATCATCATAGGTGGCGTTTTGGTATATGAGCTGTGGATGTTTGCCACATGAACCCGCTGAATTTCAATGTCCATTGCTTTGTCCCAAGCATCAACCTGCCTTGCAGACCCCTCTCCTGGTTCATCTGCCTCGTAAATTAGCCCCACTGCCAGCTTCCTGCACATTCTGGCTAAATGTCCACTAAAGTTACAATTTCTACAGATAAATTGTTGAAACCTACAGGTTTTTGCAGCATATCTGCCCCCGCACCTCCAGCATGAGCTGAGATCGTTGTGAACAAAAGGGCTGTTTCCAGGCATTCCTCTCTGATTGTCTCTTTGATTACTCTTGAGCACTCTGTTAATGGGTGTCAATGGCCCCATCCTGGGACGCATTATCCACCGTGATGGTGTAAATGTCCGTTCAACCTGCCATTGGCTCTGTTGTGGACCCACTCTAGAGTCTGTTGCTGCCTGGGTGGTGTCGAATTGCCCTTGCCTGCCTGCGGGGTTCTGAATCGCGTTTACAATGTTAACTCCCTGATCCATTGCCACGTTGGAAGCAGAGTTGCGGCGTATATTATCTTAGTTTCCTCCTCCCCCACCATGAAGGTCTGAGCCATCAACGCCGCCGCTTCCAAGGTCAAGTCCTTGGTCTCAATTAGCTTCCTGAAAATCCCGGCATGACCAATGCCCTCAATAAAGAAATTCCTTAACATCTCCCCCCTGCAGGTGTCTGTGAACTTACAGAGGCTGGCCAAGCGCCGGAGGTCCGCAACGAAGCCCGGTATGCTCTGTCTTTCCCGACGTCGGTGTGTATAGAATCGGTGTCGGGCCATGTGTATACTGCTCGGTGGTTTGAGGTGCTCACCGATCAGTTTGCTGAGATCTTCAAAGATTTTGTCCGCCGGCTTCTCGGGTGCGAGTAGGTCTTTCATCAGTGCGTATGTCTTAGGTCCACAGCTGGTCAGTAGATGCGCCCTTCGCTTGTCAGCTGCTGCATCTCCCAGCCAGTCCTTCATGACAAAGCTCTGCTGCAGCCTCTCAACGAAATCGTCCCAGTCCTCACCAACACAGTACTGTTCCTCTGTGCTACTGGTAGCCATTCTCATGAGTCGTTGATTCCCATTTCTCTTCGCCAAATGTAGTGTCCTTACACATTACTATAAAAACACACGAGGCACATTCTGCAGACAAGGTCACTCTGTGACCTGAACCTTTAATCACAGGACCAAGAAGTGATGACCCTGCGTGGGACCTCCCTTTATATACCTGGATGACCAGGTGAGGAGTGTCTCCCACAAGTTCACCTCCTGTGGTCAAGGTGTGCATTTCTTAGGTGTATACAGTATGCAGTGTTGTTATGAAGGTTACAGTTACATGAAGGTTACATACATGACATTTACCCCTTTAGTTCTTTCAATAAGCGTATCGTCTAGGCTAACACATTACTGTCAGAGGTACTGTTTTTCGGATGAGATGTTAAACTTGAGGTCCCGTTAGCCCTCTTGGGGACATAAAAGATCCCGTGGCACTATTTGAAGAAGAGCAGAGAGAAATTTCCCTGTGTTCCAGCCAATTTTTATCCCTCAACCAACATTACTAAAACAGATTATCAACAACTTGTATTTATATAGTGCCTTTAACATAGTAAAATGTTCCAAGGCATCGGTCATTTATCTCTGCTGTTTGTGGGGAAAAAAGAAAGACTTGCAGTTATATAGCGCCTTTCACGACCACTGGGTGTCTCAAAAGCGTTTTCCAGCCAATAAAGTACTTTTGAAGTGGAGTCACTGTTGTAATGTAGGAAACACGGCAGCCAATTTGCGCACAGCCAACTCCCACAAACAGCAATGTGATAATGATCAGATCCTCTTTTTTTTGTTAGGTTGATTGAGGGATAAATATTGTCCAGGACTTGGGGATAACTCCCCTGCTCTTCTTTGAAATAGTGCCATGGGATCTTTTACGTCCACCTGCGAGAGCAGACGAGGCCTCGGTTTAACCTCTCATCCAAAAGACGGCAGCTCTGACGACGCAGCGCTCCCTCAATACTGCCCCTCTAACAGTGCAGCAGTCCCTTGGGACCTTACTGTCTGCACATTGGCTTCCATGTTACCCTACATTACAACAGTGACTATATTTCAAAAGTACTTCATAGGCTATGAAGTGCTTTGGAACAACCCGAGGTTGTAAAAGGCATCAAATAAATGCAAGCTCTTTTTTCCTATGTAAATGCGCAGTCTTTCTATTTACCAACTCTGACTCTAAACTGCTTGAGTTTTCCCAGTTTATATTACGTTAATTGAAATCTACCATTAAAATATCTTTCCTGTCTCTTCATAGAGCAAAATGTCAGAAGCGCATCAAAAACAGCAGGAAAAGGATTAACAAAGCAGAAAAAAATGGAAGGCGTGTACATTGTTCAGGTTTGGGAGTATCTGAATAGAAGTCTTGAATTTAAACATGTTTGTTTAAGTTGAACCTTTTAGTAATGCTAAGAATGATTGCTAAAAATGGAAGGTACAATTTAGTTTAAGTTTGATCTTAATGATATTGTACGTATGAGCTACTCTATAAAACTTTGAAATGAATTATAATCTATTACTTTTGATCAAACTTTGATTGTAGCTGGTAGAGTTGGCCTGACCTCAATGAGACCACTAGTGTGAAAGAATAATGTACTAAAAACATGAAATTAACTGCTAAGGTTTACTAGAAAAATCTAAGAATCTTATGAAAACTTTTATATAGCACCCTCTGGTGATCAAGTAAAACAATTACAACTGTTGGAGCTGATTTTACCAGACTGCTTTACTGTATAACGATGGCTACAATACACAGCATTAGGTATAGATGTGTGCTACATGTCACTTCCTGTAATAAGTGACATTTCTGCATCTATATAGGATTACATAGCATATATGGCACAGAAACAGGCTATTCAGCTCAACCAGTCCATGCCGGCATTTATGCTCCACTCGAGCCTCCTCCTGGCTTTCCTCATCTAAATCTATCAGCCTAAACCTCTATTCCCTTCTCCCTCATATGCTTGTCTAGCCTCCCCTTAAATGCTTCAGCCTCCTCTTAAATGCATCATTGAACACAAGAGCTCATAAAGCTGTGACTGCCTGCTGGGGGGCATTTCAGTATTGTAGATCCATTTTTACCAGCACATAACTGTTAGTGATCATCCATAATCATTTGTCATCATTTTGTACAGTACACTCTTGGCATGGGAGTAAAACAAGAATGCCCTTTTTTCTGAGAACTGACAATTATGGATAGCTCCTTAATATCCATTGTTGAGTGTTGGTTTCCATCAGTCATACAAGTGCCAAATTTAAACTCAGAAAGCTAAAGCATACTCATGCATTTTTAAATAATATTCAGTGAGGTAGCCCAAAGATATTGTCACTTTAAATTAGTAATTTAAAAAATAACAGCAGCATTGTTACTTTGGTAAAGCTCCAATTTCAGTCGAGTTTTTGAAAACAGTTCATATTGCCAGATTTGATGCTCTTGCCTGATAAATTAAAGCCTATTTCTAACCCTTTTTTGACTGAAAGAAATGTCCAGGTGCATCTGAAAACTCATTCTGTACTTTGCAAAAGAGGATGTTATGAAATAGAAATAAAGGCCTGCACTGGAGAGAGAAACAGTTGACATTTCAGGTTGATGACCTTTCATCAGAACTGGAAGATGTAGAGATGAACAGATTTTAAGCAAGTACACAGCCAGGGAGAAGGGGGCAGGAAGAGAATAAAAAGGAGAGAAGTGTGATTGGGTGGAGGGCAGGAGTGATTAAGTAACAAAAATTATGATGGTGCAAGACAAAATGAGGTGATAATGAGACAAGTATGGAAAGAAAAAGTGGGTCTAGAGGAGGTGTAAATGGTTAGAGCAGTATAGTAGAGGGGACAGGCAACCATTGGAAAATCTGAGAAGTCTCAGAAAAGAAGAGACGTCTCCCATGGCCTGGGTACATGGTGGAAGAAAGGCAGGAAGACCCCAGGGGCGCTGACCATTTCAAGCAGCAGCCCACACCTCCTCCACTCCTAGTAGCTCTGGTGTAGCCATCCACCATTACCAGCACCTGCTGTGAAAGTGAAAATGGGAGCGGTGGTTAAGGTCTAAAGTTGTTAAACTCAATGTTAAGACTGGCAACACATGGTACATTGCCGACCCGGGACATCTCGAACCAGCTTGAAAGGATATTGGCAAGGGAGGGGAAGGAGGAGGATCTAGTCAGTGACGGTAAAGAAGGCAAATGGTATGTTGGCCTTCATAGCTAGGGGATTTGAATTTAGAAGCAGGGAGGTCTTAATGCAGTTGTACAGGGCCGTAGTGAGGCCTCACCTGGAATATTGTGTTCAGTTTTGGTCTCCTAGTCTGAGGAAGGACGTTCTTGCTATTGAGGGAGTACAGCGAAGGTTCACCAGACTGATTCCAGGGATGGCTGGGCTGTCATATGAGGAGAGACTGGATCAACTGCGCCTTTATTCACTGGAGTTTAGAAGGATGAGAGGGGATCTCATAGAAACATATAAGATTCTGACGGGACTGGACAGGTTAGATGCGGGAAGAATGTTCCTGATGTTGGGCAAGTCCAGAACTAGAGTACACAGTCTAAGGATAAGGGGTAGGCCATTTAGGACTGAGATGAGGAGAAACTTCTTCACTCAGAGAGTTGTTAACCTGTGGAATTCCCTGCTGCGAGAGTTGTTGATGCCAGTTCATTGGATATATTCAAGAGGGAGTTAGATATGGCCCTTACGGTTAAGGGGATCAAGGGGTATGGAGAGAAAGCAGGAAAGGGGTACTGAAGGAATGATCAGCCATGATCTTATTGAATGGCGGTGCAGGCTCGAAGGGCCAAATGGCCTACTCCTGCACCTATTTTCTATGTTTCTATGTTTCTAGTCGCTGTGGTTCATGTTGGGATTAATAACATAGGAAAGAGTAGGCAAGAGGTCCTGTTTGGAGAGTACCAGGAACTAGGAACTAATTTAAAGAACAGAACATCAAGGGTTATATTCTCTGGATTATTACCGAAGGCATGTGCAAATTGGTGTAGGGCTAAGTAGATTAGGGAGGTGAACATGTGGCTGAAGCAACGGTGTGAGAAAGAGGGATTGCATTTCATGGGACACCGGCACCAGTACTGTGACAGGAAGGAACTGTATCATTGGGATATACGCCAGCTGAACCGGGCTCCGATCAGTCGCCTAGGAGGCGTTGGAGAGTTGGAGCAGCAGAGTCGGGAGGCCTACGAAAGGCCCATCAGTTGGGAGGCGCCAGGGGGAGGTCGAGGAGGCATTGGAGAGGTAGAGCAGCAGAGTCGGGAGGCCTACAAAAGGCCCATCAGTCGGTAGGCACCAGCGGATGGTCGAGGAGGCGTCGGAGAGGCGGAGCAGCAGAGTCGGGAGGCCTACAAAAGGCCCATCAGTCGGGAGGCGCCAACGGGAGGCCGAGGAGGCATCGGAGAGGCGGAGCAACAGAGTCGGGAGGCCTACAAAAGGCCCATCAGTCGGGAAGCGCCAGCGGGAGGTCGAGGAGACCAGCCGGTGCAGCTGCAGCAGGGAGGCAAAAAGAAGTAGAAAGAAATCGAAAGGGCACATCACAGCCAAGGGGATAAGTGATTGGCTGGTGATTGGTAAGTAGCTTTTCTTTTTCTTTTCTTTGTTGTGGTGCATATAGGTACCAACCATATAGGTAAAAAATGGGATGAGGTCCTACAAGACGAATTTAGGGAGCTAGGAGCTAAATTGAAAAGTAGGACCTCAAAAGTAATAATCTCAGGATTGCTACCAGTGCCACGTGCTAGTCAGAGTAGGAATCGCAGGATAGCTCAGATGAATACGTGGCTTGAGGAGTGGTGCAGAAGGGAGGGATTCAAATTCCTGGGACATTGGAACCTGTTCTGGGTGGGGTGGGACCAGTACACACCGGACGGTCTGCACCTGGGCAGGACCGGAACCAATGTTCTCGGGGGAGTGTTTGCTAGTGCTGTTGGCGAGGAGTTAAACTAACATGGCAGGGGGATGGGAACCAATGCAGGGAGACAGAGGGCAATAAAATGGAGACAGAAGCAAAAGATAGAAAGGAGAATAGTAAAAGTGGAGGGCAGAGAAACCCAAGGCAAAAAACAAAAAGGGCCACATTACAGCAAAATTCTAAAGGGGCAAAGTGTGTTAAAAAGACAAGCCTGAAGGCTCTGTGCCTCAATGCGAGGAGTATTCGGAAAAAGGTGGACGAATTAACTGCGCAGATAACAGTTAACGGATATGATGTAATTGGCATCATGGAGACATGGCTCCAAGGCTGGGAACTCAACGTCCAGAGGTATTCAACATTTAGGAAGGATAGACAGAGAGGAAAAGGAGGCGGGGAGGCGTTGCTGGTTAAAAAAGAAATTAATGCAATAGTAAGGAGGGACTTTAGCGTGGATGATGTGGAATTGGTATGGGTGGAGCTGCGGAATACCAAAGGGCAGAAAACATTAGTGGGAGTTGTGTACAGACCACCAAACAGTAGTAGTGAGGTTGGGGACAGCATCAAACAAGAAATAAGGGATGTGTGCAATAAAGGTACAGCAGTTATCATGGGCGACTTTAATCTACATATTGATTGGGCTAACCAAACTGGTAGCAATGTGGTGGAGGAGGATTTCCTGGAGTGTATTAGGGATGGTTTTTTCTGGACCAATATGTCGAGGAACCAACTAGAGAGATGGCCATCCTCGACTGGGTGATGTGTAATGAGAAGGGACTAATTAGCAATCTTGTTGTGCGAGGTCCCTTGGGGAAGAGTGACCAGAATATGGTAGAATTCTTTATTAAGATGGAACGTGACACAGTTAATTCGGAAACTAGGGTCCTGGAGTTAAGGAAAGGTAACTTCGACGGTATGAGGCATGAATTGGCTAAAATAGACTGGCAATATAATTAAAGGGTTGACGGTGGATAGGCAATGGCAAAAATTTAAAGATCACATGGATGAACTTCAACAATTGTACATCCCTGTCTGAAGTAAAAAAAAACGGGGAAGGTGGCTCAACTGTGGCTAACAAGGGAAATTAAGGATAGTGTTAAAACCAAGGAAGAGGCATATAAATTGGCCAGAAAAAGCAACAAACCTGAGGACTGGGAGAAATTTAGAATTCAACAGAGGAGGACTAAGGGTTTAATTAAAAGGGGGAAATAAAGTATGAGAGGAAGCTTGCAGGGAACTCAAAAACTGACTGTAAAAGCTTCTATAAATATGTGAAGAGAAAAAGATTAGTGAAGACAAACGTAGGTCCCTTGCAGTCATAGATTCAGGTGAATTTATAATGGGGAACAAAGAAACGGCAGACCAATTGAACAAATATTTTGGTTCTGTCTTCACGAAGGAAGACACAAATAAGCTTCCGAATGTACTAGGGGACAGTGGGTCTAGTGAGAAGGAGGAACTGAAGGATATTCTTATTAGCGGGAAATTGTGTTAGGGAAATTGATGGGATTGAAGACCGATAAATCGTCGGGAGCTGATAGTCTGCATCGCAGAGTACTTAAGGAAGTGGCCCTGGAAATAGTGGATGCATTGGTGATCATTTTCCAACAATCTATCGACTCTGGATCAGTTCCTATGGGACTGGAGGATAGCTAATGGAACACCACTTTTTAAAAAAGGAGGGAGAGAGAAAACTGGTAATTATAGACTGGTTAGCCTGACATCAGTAGTGGGGAAAATGTTGAAATCAATCATTAAGGATGAAATAGGAAAGCATTTGGAAAGCAGTGACAGGATCGGTCCAAGTCAGCATGGATTTATGAAAGGGAAATCATGCTTGACGAATCTTCTGGAATTTTTTGAGGACATAACTAGTAGAGTGGACAAGGGAGAACCAGTGGATGTGGTGTATTTGGACTTTTAAAAGGCTTTTGACAAGGTCCCACACAAGAGATTGGTGTGCAAAATCAAAGCACATGGTATTGGGGATAATGTACTGATGTGGATAGAGAACTAGTTGGCAGACAGGAAGCAGAGAGTCGGGATAAACAGGTCCTTTTCAGAATGGCAGGCAGTGACTAGTGGAGTACCGCAGGGCTCATTGCGGGACCCCAGCTCTTTACAATATACATTAACGATTTAGATGAAGGAATTGAGTATAATATCGGCAAGTTTGCAGATGACACTAAACTGAGTGGCAGCGTGAGCTGTGAGGAGGGCGCTAAGAGGCTGGAGGGTGACTTGGACAGGTTAGGTCAGTGGGCAAATGCATGGCAGATGCAGTATAATGTGGATAAATGTGAGGTTATCCATTTTGGGGGCAAAAACACGAAGACAGAATATTATCTGAATGGCGGCAGATTAGGAAAAGGGGAGGTGCAACGAGACCTGGGTGTCATGGTTCATCAGTCATTGAAAGTTGGCATGCAGGTACAGCAGGCGGTGAAGAAGGCAAATGGTATGTTGGCCTTCATAGCTAGGGGATTTGAGTATAGGAGCAGGGAGGTCTTACTGCAGTTGTACAGGGCCTTGGTGAGGTGTCACTTGGAATATTGTGTTCAGTTTTGGTCTCCTAATCTGAGGAAGGACATTCTTGCTATTGAGGGAGTGCAGCGAAGGTTCACCAGACTGATTCCAGGGATGGCTGGACTGACATATGAGGAGAGATTGGATCAACTGGGCCTTTATTCACTTGAGTTTAGAAGGATGAGAGGAGATCTCATAGAAACGTATAAGATTCTGACGGGACCGGACAGGTTCGATGCGGGAAGAATGTTCCCGATGTTGGGGAAGTCCAGAACCAGGGGACATAGTCTTAGGATAAGGGGTAGGCCATTCGGACTGAGATGAGGAGAAACTTCTTCACTCAGAGAGTTGTTATCCTGTGGAATTCCCTGCCGCAGAGAGTTGTTGATGCCAGTTCATTGGATATATTCAAGAGGGAGTTAGATATGGCCCTTACGGCTAAAGAGATTAAGGGGTATGGATAGAAAGCGGGAAAGGGGCATTGAGGGAATGATCAGCCATGATCTTATTGAATGGCGGTGCAGGCTCGAAGGGCCGAATGGCCTACTCCTGCACCTATTTTCTATGTTTCTAGTGGAAAGGATAAATAGGGCAGTCACAAAGACTTTACACTAGTAAATGGGGGTTGGGTGGGGGAGAGGGCTCAGGTTGAAAAGTTAGTATAAATAATAGTTCTAAAACAAATGAAAGGAAGAAAGAACGACCTGGATTTATATAGCGCCTTTCATGATCACCGGACGTCTCAAAGAGCTTGACAGGCAATTAAGTACTTTTGGAGTGTCGTCACTGTTGTAATGTAGGAAACATGGCAGCCAATTTGCGCACAAGCAAGCTCTCACAAACAGCAATGTGATAATGACCAGATAATCTGTTTTTGTTGGGAGCAGAATAATAGTCAGAAATTGTGCTTTAGGCACTACAGGTAAAGGGAAAGATAAAAGATATAAAGTAGTTAAACCAGAAGAGAGAAATAAGAAATGTGTAAGTAAAACATTAGAGTAGAAGGACAGGTAAGGGCCAAATATGCATTCTTTATACAAATGCGCGGAGTATACAACAACTTGAATGAATTGCAGGTGCAAATTCAAATTGGCGGGTATGACATGGTAACCATTACTGAGACATGGCTGCAAGACAGTCAGCACTGGGAACTAAATATACCAGTTTATAAGGTGTGTAAGAGAGATAGGGAAAATAGTAGAGGGTGAAGAGTACCTTTAGTGATTAAGGATGAGATCATTCTATGATAAGATGATATAAGGAAAAATAAGTAGATGGTGGAAACTTTATCGGTAGAATTAAGAAATAGAAAAGGATTTAACACTGTAGTGGGAGTTGTGTATACACCTCCCCTGGTAGCAGCTGTGAAGTTTGCAGAATGTATAGATGCAGAGATTAGACAAGCATGTGGTTAAGGCAGAGTGATTTTAATGGGGGATTTGAACTTTCATATAGATCGAGATAAGCAGACAAGCTCATGTCAAAAAGGTAGTGAATTTCTTGAGTGTGTTCAGGATAGTTTTCTGCAACAATATGTCCTAGAACCTATATCATCATAGGCGGTCCCTCGAACGAGGATGACTTGCTTCCAAGAGTTCACAGATGTTTCAATGAAGGACCCGATGTTCTAGTCCTGAGCTCCAATTGAGGGGATGGAAGATGCCTGTGTGTCAATTTTTTTAACGTATCGTGACCATTGCACACCAGCCACCACATGGGCTTGGCAGAGCTACGCCTTTATCCAGTGGCAAGGGTAAACCAACATGACTGGAGACCTGCTCTGCTGCACAGACCTAGCGCGCGCACACATCGCATTGTGTGCTGGCCCGTGCTACCCCTGGGCCCTTGGCTCTTCTGGGCCAGTACCCTCATCTGTTGCACCTCCGCCACGATCTCTCACCGCTCCTCCGCCATAAACATTCACCGTATCTCGCCACAAGCACTCGCCGCTCATCTGCCCCGACCTTCCCACTCCTCTGTACCTGGGCCCTGCCGATGTTACTGCCCACGCTCCAAAACGGCGACCAGGGTTTTGATGACATCACCCAGTCGCCCATCTCAAAATCGTCGCATACTTGGAGCAGCGAGGTTGAAGTGGTATGCCGCTCCAGCTCTTTTATAGCCCGACCTGCGGAGCTGTTCTCTTGGGGCATGACATAATACATTTAGTATTGAGCCAGATTTAGTTTACAGGCTAACAATGTGTGAACATTTATCTAATAGCAATCATAATATAATCAAGTTCAATGTAGTATATGAAAGGGAGAAGCTCGAAACAGCTATTAAGATTCTAGATTTAGGTAAGGCTAACTTCAATGCGATGAGACAGAGTCTGTACACAGTAATCTGTTAGTGGGAGGTGTTCAAAAAAGAATGTAATTTGATACTGAATCAATTTATACCCCTAAGGGGCGAGATCTCTACTTACCAAAAACACAACCATGGACAACTAAAGAGGTAAGGGACAATATAAAACTAGAAGAAAAAGCATACAAAAATGCAAAAACTAGCACAGATCCTGGCGAATGGGAGAGATCCAAAGAACAACAAAAGGTGACAAAACAGATAGTAAGAGCTATGAAGAGAAACTTGCAAGGAATATCAAAATCAACACAAAAGTTTTTTGTAATGATATTAGGAAAAAGAGGGTGATCAGGAGCAATGTGAGTCCCTTGAAAACTGATAACGGTGATATTGTTATTGAAACTAAGGAAATGACAGACAAGTTGAATAATTACTTAGCGTCAGTATTTACAGTACAGGAAGGGGATAGCATGCCGGATATACTAAGGAAACTAATATTGAAACAAGGACGGGGATGCACCAAAATTAACGTAAGCAAAATAATAGTAATGAAGAAAATAATGGCACTAAAGAGTGAAAAATCCCCAGGACCAGATGGTTTCCATCCCAGGGTTTTGAAGGAGGTAGGTGAGAACGTTGCAGAAGCCCTAACTATAATCTTCCATAGATCTCTCAATTCAGGAACAGTTCCTTTCGATTGGAAAATTGTGCATGCCACTCCCGTTATTTAAGACAGGTGAGGGAGGGAAACCAGGGAATTATAGACAATTTAGCCTAACATCTGTTGTTGGGAAATTGCTAGGGTCTATAATTAAGGATAGAGAGAACCAGCATGGATTTGTAAAGGCTAGGTCATACCTGATGAACCTGATTGAATTTTTTGAAGATGTGCCTATGGTAGCAGACAAGGGAGTGTCTATGGATGTTATTTATATGGTCTTCCAGAAGGAATTTGATAAAGTCCCTCATAAAAGACTGTTAGCTAAAGTTGAAGTTCACGGAATTGAAGGCAAATTATTGACATTGCCGGAAATGAGCTGAGCGGCAGGAGACAGAGAGTAGGGATAATGGGCAGATACTTTAATTGGCAGGATGTGACTAGTGGTGTCCTGCAAAGATCTGTGTTGGGACCTCATCTGCATTTATTAACTATTTATTAATGACTTAGATGATGGGATAGAAAGCCACATACCAAATTTGCTGAAAACACAAAGATAGGAAGCATAAAATTACAAAGAACTGTTAATAGATTAATGAATGGGCAAAACTGTGGAAAATAGATTTCATTGTAGGTAAATGTGAGGTAATTGTTAGGCCACTTTAGACCTAAAAAAGATAGGACAGAATACTTTCTAAAGTGGTGAAAAAATATAAACAGCGGAGGTCCAAAGTGACTTGTGGGGGGGGGGGTTCTATTTACATAGATCATTAAGACATCATAGACAGGTACAGAAAATAATCAGAAAGGCTAATAGAATTCTGGCCTTTATCTCCAGATAACTAGAATATAAGGGGATAGAGATTATGCTACAGCTAAGGCTATACAAAGCCCTGGTTAGACCACACCTGGAGTACTGTGAGCAGTTCTGGGCACCACACCTTAGGAAGAATATATTGGCCTTGGAGAGAGTGCGACGTAGATTTACTAGAATGATACCTGGATTCAAAGTGTTAAATTCTGAGGAGAGATGACACAAACTGGGGTTGTATACACTGGAATTTAAAAGTTTAAGGGGTGATTTGATCAAAGTTTTCAAGATATTAAGTTAATAGAAACTATTACCGCTGGTGGGGGAAGTCTAGGATTAGGTGACATAATCTAAAACTTGGAGCCAGGCCTTTTAGGAAACACTTCTACACGCAAAGGGTGGTAGAAGTTTGGAACTCTTCTTCTGCAAACGTCAATTGATGCTAGTTCAATTGTTAATTTTAAATCTCAGATTGATAGACTTTTGTTAACTAAAGGTATTAAGGGATATGGGGCAAAGATATGGGGCCGAAAATTGAGGCCTCTCCGGGTGCGTACGATGTGCGCACGAACCCAGCGAGGCCTCACAAATGTCGGTTCTCGGCGCGCGATGCACGTGCACTGAGAACCGCTTTTCCGATCTGTTGAAATTTCAGGAAGGACATCCGCGGGGCAGAGATTGGGTTATATGCCCAACTCTTGACCAGCGAATGTCCTTCAAACTCTTAAGCTTGGTAAAAGCAGGCATATAGCCTACTTTTAGCAGCATAAGAGTTTTAAAACATAGAAATCACTCATTTTTATATAAAAACCTTGTCCAATAATAAGAACATAAGAAATAGGAATAGGAGTAGGCCATACGGCCCCTTGAGCCTGCTCCACCATTCAATAAGATCATGGCTGATCCGATCATGGACTCAGCTCCACTTCCCCGCCCACTCCCCATAACCCTTTATCCCCTTATCGTTTAAGAAACTGTCTATTTCTGTCTTAAATTTATTCAATGTCCCAGCTTCGATAGCTCTCTGAGGCAGCGAATTCCACAGATTTACAACCCTCTGAGAGAAGAAATTTCTCCTCATCTCTGTTTTAAATGGGCGGCCCCTTATTCTAAGACCATGCCCTCGAGTTCTAGTCTCCCCCATCAGTGGAAGCATCCACTCTACATCCACTTTGTCAAGTCCTCTCATAATCTTATACATTTCGATAAGATCACCTCTCATTCTTCTGAATTCCAATGAGTAGAAGCCCAACCTACTCAACCTTTCTTCATAAGTCAACCCCCTCATCCCCGGAATCCTTCTCTGAACTGCCTCCAAAGCTAGTATATCCTTTTGTAAATATGGAAACCAAAACTGCACGCAGTATTCCAGGTGTGGCCTCACCAATATCCTGTACAACTGTAGCAAGACTTCCCTGCTTTTATACTTCATCCCCTTTGCAATAAAGGCCAAGATAACATTGGCCTTCCTGATCTCTTGCTGTACCTGCATACTATCTGTTATGTATTTAACCCCTTGAAACCTGTACTACACTACCACCAGAGGGCCTACCTGTTGAAATCCCAAGGGATCCCAGCATCCCTTGGGAGCACGATATATAAGCAGGCCACCCATGAGGTAACTGCACTCTGGAGTCTTATTAAAGGAGCTAAGGTCACTCTTGCTCATTATACAGAGACCAGCCCAACCAGCTGCAGACAAAGATAGAGGGGTGAGAAATCGAGAGGTGACGTCAGAGTGCGGGGAGAAGCAGTGTCAGCGGCAGTCCGGGGTCAGCGGCCTACAAAGGCCCAGCGGCAGTCGGTGAGCGAGCAGTGCGGGGAGGAGGGACAAGAAATCAAAAAGTGGCGTCACAGCCAAGCTGGTAAGTGGTTGGCTGATCGGCTGGTGAGTATATCTCTTTGATTTTGTGTTCTAATAGATAAGAGGATAAATTACTAAATAGCTGTTTAGTGTGTGTAGTGGGAGTCAGTGTTTTTGCTGGGTAATTTAAGGGTAAGTAGTGGGATGGCAGGGCAGCTCGTTCAAACGGAATGCAACACTTGTGCCATGTGGGAATTCCTGGATGCTTCTCACAACGGGGATGACCACATGTGCAGGAAGTGTCTCCAGCCCCTCCAACTCGAGCGCTGAGTCTCGGAACTTGAGCGAGGACTGGAGGCACTGAGGAGCATCCGAGAGAACGAGAGGTAAGTGGATAGCTCGTTTCAGGCGTTGGTCACCCCACAGATTAAAAGGGTACAGCAGGATAGGGAATGGGTGACCGTCGCACACAAGAGTATGGCGAGGCAGGTAGTGCAGGAGTCTCCTGAGGCTATCCCGCTTTCCAACCGGTACTCTATTCTGACTACTGGCGAGGGCGGTGATGCCTCTGGGGAGTGCAGCCAGGGCCAAGTCCACAGCACCGTGGGTGGCTCAGCTGTACAGGGGGGGAGGAAGAAGACGGGAAGGGCTATAGTGATAGGAGATGCAATAGTTAGGGGAGCAGATAGGCGCTTTTGCGGCAGCAAAAGTGACATCAGAATGGTGTGTTGCCTCCCTGGTGCAAGGGTCAATGATGTCACTGAGCAACTGCAGGGCATTCTAGGGAGGGAAGGGGAACAGTCAGTGGTTGTGGTCCACATTGGTAACAACGACATAGGTAGAAAGAGGGGTGAGGTCCTGAAAGCTGAGTTTAGGGAGCTAAGAGTAAGATTGAAAGCCAGGATCTCAAAGGTGGTAATCTCGGGATTACTGCCAGTGCCACGTACTAGTAAGGGTTGAAATAGGAAGGCTAGTCAGATAAATACGTGGTTGGGGCATTGGTGTAGGAGGGAGGGCTTTAGTTTCTTGAACAATTTGGACCGCTTCTGGGGTAGGTGGGACTTGTACAAGTCGGACAGGTTACACCTCAACAGAGACGGGACCAATGTTCTCGTGGGTGGTTTTGATAGTGCGGTTGGGAGGGCTTTAAACTAGCTTGGCAGGGGGATGGGAACCCAGGTGAGGGCTCTGAGCTAGTTAGAGTGGGTGAGAGCTCAGATGAACAGAACCCCAAGAAAGGATGCAAAAGGCAAGAGGCAACAGAACAGAGTAGCACTGGGGTAAGTGTAAACCACAAGGTGATAGGAAGGGACAATATGTATGAATATAAAGGGGCTGCAGGAGGGGTCAAAACTAAAAATCATGGTTTAAAAACTAGTATTAAAACACTTTACCTAAACGCACGCAGCATTCGAAACAAAGTAAATGAGTTGACGGCACAAATCATGACAAATGGGTATGATTTGGTGACCATTACAGAAACGTGGTTGCAGGGTGGCCAAGACTAGGAATTAAACATACAGGGGTATCTGACAATTTGGAAAGATAGACAACAAGGGAAAGGAGGTGGAGTAGCTCTGTTAATAAAGGATGATATCAGGGCAGTTGTGAGAGACGATATTGGCTCTAATGAACAAAATGTTAAAGCATTGTAGGTGGAGATTAGAGATAGTAAGGGAAAAAAGTCACTGGTGGGCGTAGTTTATAGGCCCCCAAATAATAACTTCATGGTGGGGCGGACAATAATCAAGGGAATAATGGAGGCATGTGAAAAAGGAACGGCAGTAATCATGGGGGATTTTAACCTATATATCGATTGGTCAAATCAAATCAAACGGGGTAGCCTTGAGGAGGAATTCATAGAATGCATACAGGATTGTTTCTTAGAACAGTATGTTACAGACCTACAAGGGTGCAAGCTATCTTAGATCTGGTCCTGTGTAATGAGACAGGAATAATAAACAATCCCCTAGTAAAAGATCCTCTCGGAATGAGTGATCACAGTATGGTTGAATTTGTAATACAGATTGAGCGTGAAGAAGTAGTGTCTCAAACGGGCGTACTATGCTTAAACAAAGGGGACTACAGTGGGATGAGGGCAGAGTTGGCAAAAGTAGACTGGGAACACAGACTAAACGGTGGCACAATTGAGGAACAGTGGAGGACTTTTAAGGAGCTCTTTCATAGTGCTGAACAAAAATATATTCCAGTGAAAAAGAAGGGCGGTAAGAGAAGGGATAACCAGACATGGATAACCAAGGAAACAAAGTAGAGTATCAAATTAAAAACCAATGCGTATAAGGTGGCCAAGGTTAGTGGGAAACTAGAAGATTGGGAAAATTTTAAACGACAACAAAGAATGACTAAGAAAGCAATAAAGAAAGGAAAGATAGATTACGAAAGTAAACTTGCGCAAAACATAAAAACAGATAGTAAAAGCTTTTACCGATATATAAAAAGGAAAAGAGTGACTAAAGTAAATGTTGGTCCCTTAGAAGATGAGAAGGGGGATTTAATAATGGGAAATGTGGAAATGGCTATGACCTTACACAATTATTTTGCTTCGGTCTTCACAGTGGAAGACACAAAAACCATGCCAAAAATTGCTGGTCACGGGAATGTGGGAAGGGAGGACCTTGAGACAATCACTATCACTAGGGGGGTAGTGCTGGACAGGCTAATGGATCTCAAGGTAGACAAGTCCCCTGGTCCTGATGAAATGCATCCCAGGGTATTAAAAGAGATGGCGGAAGTTATAGCAGATGCATTCATTATAATTTACCAAAGTTCTCTGGATTCTGGGGAGGTACCAGCGGATTGGAAAGCAGCTAATGTAATGCCTCTGTTTAAAAAAGGGGACAGACAAAAGGCAGGTAATTATAGGCCGGTTAGTTTAACATCTGTAGTGGGGAAAATTCTTGAAACTATCATTAAGGAAGAAATAGCAGGACATCTAGATAGGAATAGTGCAATCAAGCAGACGCAACATGGATTCATGAAGGGGAAATCATGTTTAACTAATTTACTGGAATTCTTTGAGGATATAACGAGCATGGTGAATAGAGGTATACCGATGGATGTGGTGTATTTAGATTTCCAAAAGGCGTTCGATAAGGTGCCACACAAAAGGTTACTGCAGAAGATAAAGGTATGCGGAGTTAGAGGAAATGTATTAGCATGGATAGAGAATTGGCTGGCTAACAGAAAGCAGAAAGTTGGGATAAATGGGTCCTTTTCGGGTTGGAAATCGGTGGTTAGTGGTGTGCCACAGAGATCGGTGCTGTGACCACAACTGTTTACAATATACATAGATGACCTGGAAGAGGGGACAGAGTGTAGTGTAACAAAGTTTGCAGATGACACAAAGATTAGTGGGAAAGCGGGATGTGTAGAGGACACAGAGAGGCTGCAAAGAGATTTAGATAGGTTAAGCGAATAGGCTTGGGTTTGGCAGATGGAATACAATGTCGGAAAATGTGAGGTCATCCACCTTGGAAAAAAAACAGTAAAAGGGAATATTATTTGAATGGGGAGAAGTTACAACATGCTGCGGTGCAGAGAGACCTGGGGGTCCTTGTGCATGAATCCCAAAAAGTTAATTTGCAGGTGCAGCAGGTAATCAGGAAGGCGAATGGAATGTTGGCCTTCATTGCGAGAGGGATGGAGTACAAAAGCAGGGAGGTCCTGCTGCAACTGTACAGGGTATTGGTGAGGCTGCACCTGGAGTACTGCGTGCAGTTTTGGTCACCTTACTTAAGGAAGGATGTACTAGCTTTGGAGGGGGTACAGAGACGATTCACTCGGCAGATTCCGGAGATGAGGGGGTAACCTTATGATGATAGATTGAGTAGACTGGGTCTTTACTCGTTGGAATTCAGAAAAATGAGGGGTGATCTTATAGAAACATTTAAAATAATGAAAGGGATAGAGGCAGAGAGGTTGTTTCCACTGGTCGGGGAGACTAGAACTAGGGGGCAGAGCCTCAAAATACGAGGGAGCCAATTTAAAACCGAGTTGAGAAGGAATTTCTTCTCCCAGAGGGTTGTAAATCTGTGGAATCCTCTGCCCAAGGAAGCAGTTGAGGCTAGCTCATTGAATGTATTCAAATAACAGATAGATAGATTTTTAACCAATAAGGGAATTAAGGGTTATGGGGAGCGGGCAGGTAAGTGGAGCTGAGTCCACGGCCAGATCAGCCATGATCTTGTTGAGTGGCGGAGCAGGCTCGAGGGGCTAGATGGCCTACTCCTATTCCTAATTCTTCTGTTCTATGTTCTTATGTACACAGTACTCAGTTTCATCCTTTATTACGAACGTATCAATTGGCGATGAAATAACGAACAACCACGCGAATATGCAAAGAACGGTTGGTATCCTCAAGAAGTTCTCAGAAGGGGACGATTAGGAGGCCTTCATGGAGATCCTTGACCAATACTTTGTGGCCAACAAGCCGGAAGGGGACGAGAACGCTGCCAAACGAAGACCGATCCTCCTAACTGTCTGTGGCGCAACCTATGGCCTCATGAAGAATCTTCTAGCTCCGGCAAAACCTACAGATAAATCCTATGAAGAATTGTGTACGCTGGTCCGGGAGCACCTAAATCCGAAGGAAAGCGATTTGATGGCGAGATATCCGTTCCGTGCGTGTCAACAGTTGGAGGGCCAGGAAGTGGCGAGCTATGTCGGCGAACGAATTTGAGGGGTTCCTAGAACAAATGCTTAGAGACTTTTTTATACTGGGCATTGGCCATGAGGTAATCCTTCACAAACTGTTGACTTTTGAAACTCCAAATCTAAGTAAAGCCATAATGATAGCCCAGGCATTTATGTCCACCAGCGACAACACCAAACAGATTTCGCAGAGCAAAGAAGTTTCGGCCAGTACTGTGCACAAAGTAACGTCGTTTTCGAGCAGGAATATACATGGTAGAACGTACATGCCGGCTGCTGCTGCCCGACCTCAGATGACCCAGAGTCCGCTATCAATCGTTAATGCGAGGCAGTTAACACCTTGTTGGCGCTGTGGAGGTGATCATCGGCTCCATCAATGCCGCTTCAAGCACTATGAGTGCAACGGTTGCGGAATAATGGGACACCTCCAGCGAATGTGCAGGCGAGCTGCAAACCCTGCAAACTCTGCAAACCCTGCAAACCACCACGTTGCAGAGGAAGATCGATCCACTATGGGTCAGGCTGAATTGGAGACTCGTACCGAGCAGGCAAAAGTGTACGGGGTACTCACATTCATCACAAAATATCCACCAATAATGTTGAAAGTTGAACTGAACGGAATTCCAGTATCTATGGAACTGGACACGGGTGCGAGTCAGTCCATAATGAGTAAAAAGGCCTTCGACAGGCTGTGGGGCAAAAAGGCACACAGGCCCAAGCTCAGCCCCATTCACACCAAACTAAGGACTTACACCAAGGAACTAATCCCTGTAATTGGCAGTGCAGAAGTCAAAGTCTCCGATGATGGAGCAGTACACGAACTCCCGCTGTGGATTGTGCCAGGGGATGGCCCCACATTGTTTGGCAGAAGCTGGCTGGGAAAAATCCGCTGGAACTGGGACCATATCAGAGTGCTTTTGTCTGTCGACGACGCCTCATATGACCAGGTTCTGAGCAGGTTTCCATTGTTGTTCGAGCCAGGAATTGGAAGCTTCTCGGGGGCGAAAGTGCAGATCCATTTGGTTCCCGATTCGCGACCCATCCACCACGAGGCATGGGCGGTACCATATATGATGCATGAGAAAGTGGAAATTGAGCTGGACAGGCTGCAGTGAGAAGGCATCATCGCGCTGATGGAATTCAATGAGTGGGCTAGTCTGATTGTCCCGGTACTTAAAGAGGACGGCACAGTCAGAATTTATGGGGACTATAAAGTAATGATTAACCGTTTTTCGCTACAGGACCAGTACCCGCTACCCAAAGCGGATGACCTATTTGCAACCCTGGCTGGAGGGAAGATGTTCACCCAGCTGGACCTGACCTCGGCCTACATGACGCAGAAGCTGGAGGAGTCTTCGAAAGGCCTCACCTGCATCAACACGCTCAAAACAAGGCTCTCTCTTGTGCACCCTGATCTCCATGATCACGTGGAGGGCAGGCGGCATCAACAAAGTGTGTACCATGACTGCGCAAATTTGTCACGTGATACTGAGGTCAATGATCCTGTGTTTGTACTCAATTATGGACATGGCCCCAAATAGCTCGCTGGCATGGTCATAGCCAAAGAAGGGAGTAGGGTGTCTCAGGTCAAATTGGCCAATGGACTAACATGCAGAAAACATTTGGACCAAATCAAGTTGCGGTTCACCAACAGCTACGAACAACCCGAAGAAGACACCACCAACTTTGACCCTCCAACACACACACAAGTGGCAACTGACATCATGGTTGACCACGAAGCCAAACTCATCATCCCCAGCAGCCCGGCAAGGCCGGCTGCCCAGCAGCCCAGTGAAGAACTAACCAACTCACCCACATCCGCATTTGTATCGAGACGATCGACAAGGGAGCGCAAAGCCCCAGATCGTCTCACCCTGTAAATAAGTGTACTCTTGACTTCACAGGGCAGTGATATGTATTTAACCCCTTGTAACCTGTTTTACACTACCACCAGAGGGCCTATCTGTTGGAGTCCTAAGGGATCCCAGCATCCCTTGGAAGCACAGTATATTAGCAGGCCACCCACGAGGTACCTGCACTCCGGAGTCTTATTAAAGTAGCTAAGGTCACACTTGCTCATTGTACACAGTACTCATCCTTTATTACGAACGTATCACTATCCTTTTGTGTTTTATGCACAAGTACCCCCAGGTCCCACTGTACTGCGGCACTTTGCAATCTTCGCCATCTAAATAATAACTTGCTGTTTGATTTTTTTCTGCCAAAGTGCATGACCTCACACTTTCCAACATTGTATGCCATCTGCCAAATTTTTGTCCACTCACTTAGCCAATCTATGTCCTTTTGCAGATTTTCTGTGTCCTCCTCACACATTGCTTTTCCTCTCATCTTTGTATCGTCAGCAAACTTGGCTACGTTACACTCAGTCCCTTCTTCCAAGTCGTTAATATAGATTGTAAATAGTTGGGGTCCCAGCACTGATCCCTGCGGCACCCTACTAGTTACTGGTTGCCAACTAGGGAATGAACCATTTATCCCGACTCTCTGTTCTCTGTTAGTTAGCCAATCCTCGATCCATGCCAATATATTACCCCCAACCCCGTGAACTTTTATCTTGTGCAGTAACCTTTATGTGGCACCTTGTAAAATGCCTTCTGAAAGTCCAAATACACCACATCCACTGCTTCCCCTTTATCCACCCTGTTTGTTACATCCTCAAAGAACTCCAGCAAATTTGTCAAGTAAGTTTATTTTTAACCCTATTAAAACACATTAAAAAAACATTCAGAAATATATATATTTTTCTACAACATTTAATTACATTCAATTTCAATTAATTTTAAATATGCAATGTTTTTTAAAAAATTATTGTGTTGTGTTTCTTGTTTTAGGGGTGTATTCTCATTGATAGTATCGATACCGGGCCACCACACATGGGATCTGGCTATCGCTTTCATCATTATGATGCCTGGGTGGGTACTGTGGAGGTCACTGATGAAGGTGTCTCTGCCCTTCTTGGGAACAACTACTCGATTGCCCCACAGAAGGCAGTTTGCCTGTATAGACATTTCATCTTTGCGCCTCTGGAACAGCTTTATCTCTTCCTGCATTTCCACTGGGACACTTGACCAGCTCCCGTGAAGCACAAAGTTTTTGACTAGGGACAATAAGGGGTCATGGTTCAGCCAGGTTTTGATCTACCGGGCAGTGTTGGGTGGTTGCTCACTCTCAAATGCTTCCATAACCATGGCTAAATCTGCGGGCTGCGACATTTCCACCCCCGTGGTGAGCACTGGCAGCCTACTGAGCGCATCAGTGCAGTTTTCTGTGCCTGGCCTATGGCTGATGGCGTAGTTGTATGCGGACAATGTGAGTGCCCATCTCTGGATGCGGGCCGATGCATTGGTATTTATCCCTTTACTCTTGGAAAACAGGGATATGAGTGGCTTACGGTCAGTTTCCAATTTGAATTTTAGCCCAAACAGATATTGATGTATTTTCTTTACCCCATTGATACACGCTAACACTTCTTTTTCAATCATGCTGTAGGCTCTCTCAGCCTTAGACAGACTCTAATTGCATAAACAATTGGTTGCCATTTCCCCAAATCATTAGCTTGTTGCAATACACACCCGACGCCATATGACGACGCATCACATGCTAGTACCAAACGCTTACATGGATCATACAACACAAGCAATTTGTTTAATTTTCTAGCTTTTTCAAAGGCATTTTCTTGGCTTTTGCCCCAAACCCATTCGCCCCCTTTATGCAGTAAGACATGCAGTGGTTCTAACAGTGTGCTGAGACCCAGTAAGAAGTTACCAAAGTAGTTCAGGAGACCTAGAAACGACCGCAGCTCTGTCACATTCTGTGGCCTCGGTGCATTCTTGATTGCCTCCGTCTTCGAATTGGTGTGCCTGATGCCATCTGCCGTGATCCTCCTCCCCAGGAACTCCACTTCAGGCACCAGGAAAACGCACTTCGAGCGTTTTAACCTGAGCCTCACACGGTTGAGTCGACTAAGAACCACCTCCAGGTTCTGCAGATGCTCGACTGTGTCCCGACCTGTAACCAAGATGTCGTCCTGAAAGACACGGTGCATGGGACCGACTTCAGTAAGCTTTCCATGTTTCTCTGGAATATCGGCGCCACTGATCGAATTCCAAACGGGCATCTGTTATAAATGAAAAAACCTTTGTGCGTGTTGATGCAGGTGAGGCCCTTCGATGATTCCTCCAGTTCCTGCGTCATGTAGGCTGAAGTCAAATCCAACTTCGTGAACGTCTTTCCTCCCGCCAGCGTTGCAAAGAGGTCGTCGGCCTTTGGTAGTGGGTATTGGTCCTGCAGGCAGAAATGATTGATAGTTACTTTGTAATCGCCACACATTCTGACGGTGCTGTCTCCCTTGAGGACTGGGACAATAGGACTGGCCCACTCGTTGAACTCGATCGATGAGATGATGCCCTCTCGTTGCAGCCAGTCTAGCTCGATCTCCACCCTCTCTCTCATCATGTACGGTACTGCTCTTGCCTTGTGATGAATGGGTCGCGTCCCCAGAATTAGGTGGATTTGCACTTTTGCTCCTTGGAATTTCCCGATGCCTGGTTCGAACAGCGACGGGACCTTGTTTAAGACCTGGGCTAACGAAGTGTCATGAGCGGGCAATAGCGCTCTGACGTTGTCCCAGTTCTGGTGTATCTTTCCCAGCCAGCTCCTGCTGAGCAACGTGGGACCATCGCCCGGTACCACCCAGAAGGGTAGCTTGTGCACCGCTCCATCGTAGGAGACCTTTACATAACCCCAAACACCCAAAACACTAATAAAAAATAGAAAATATACATTACATTCATTTAAATTAAAGTTAGATGCAGGAAGAATGTTCCTAATGTTGGGGAAGTCCAGAACCAGGGGTCACAGTCTAAGGATAAGGGGTAAGCCATTTAGGACCGAGATGAGGAGAAACCTCTTCACCCACAGAGTGGTGAACCTGTAGAATTCTCTACCACAGAAAGTTGTTGAGGCCAATTCACTAAATATATTCAAAAAGGTGTTAGATGTAGTCCTTACTATTAGGGGGATCAAGGGGTATGGCGAGAAAGCAGAAATGGGGTACTGAAGTTACATGTTCAGTCATGAACTCATTGAATGGCGGTGCAGGCTCGAAGGGCCAAATTGCCTATTCCTGCACCTATTTTCTACGTAGGCCGACCCAACTAATCAAAGTAGGGGTATTCCCATTCATACATGTGGTGAGTTCCATATATACGGAATCACCATAAGTATGAATGGGAATATCCCACAAAATACACATATACTTAAAATACATTTTTTTAAAACCCCACATCTTTAAAAGTAAGTAAAATGGAATGTAATTAATTATTTAAAACAAAAATTTAATTTTTTGAAAAATAAATGTACATATTTTAAAGAGTCTAAAAATAAACTTACCTGTTTCACAGGTTTTTACATGTTTAAATTACTGAAAATGTTTTATTTTTCTGTCCTTTAAAGTCTTACGCTGATAAACGCAGGGCGTAAGAATTTCACGAGTATTCGCTGGGTGGAAGTTGGGCAAATATTTGATGTCACCATAATCATACTGAAAAAGGTGAAAAATTAGTCAATTCCAACACTAAAAACCCTGACTTAGACAAGAACAAAAATTCATTCTAAATGTAGATAAAATGATAATGGGGCTGAATTCACGGCCCCTACGGGTGTGCATGCGCCCATAGGGCCCCCTCAAGTTCTGGGTTTAGGCATGCCCTGCGTATGAGCTTAAACCTAGAACTTATCTTGACAGATCGCAAGGTTGAAGGTTGTTTGTGGCTGAAAGAGATCACTGAGGTAGGGGTTAAGCACAGAGGGATTTGAAGCTGATTTGATTGTGCAAAGTTATTGAGAAGTTCACAGCTTTTCCCTTCAGTACTGCCCCAAGCTCCTACCTGAAGTTGCTGCTTCGTGGATGGAACTCTGCTGTGGTGGGAAGTCCAACAATCATCTTGCAAGATCAGAAATTCCCACCAACAGCAAATTTCCATTCGCTAGAGCAGCAGCAGAAGTATGGTAGCATGCATTTGCAGGGAGGGGAGGAATGAAGGTGCTTGGTGGGGGAAAAGAGTGTCATTGTGAACTAAAGACAAGGAAGATGTGCGCCTATGTGGATGGGGAAAGGGGAAAAGAGTGCTTGTGTGTCACTAACCAATTAAACAATTTAAAAACATGTTAATGATCTGATTTAGCAAGATAGTAACAATACATATCTACAATAGGTGACAATTTCTATGCAAAAATGTGGAAACGTCCCAGCAAGTTTCCACAATCTCCCACTACAATGACCGAATATTGAATAAGCCTGCTAATTACATTATGTTCTGCTGCACCTTCAGTATAAATGCACATTATCATAGGTCTATATTCAGTGATGTTTTTTGGTTGATGGCCATTTTGAAGCTCTTTGTTAGTTTTTGCTAGTTTTCTAGTTTTCAAATCCTCTGGGATTTGGTTTCCAATTTAGACAAGATGAAAGCGATGGAGTCTATTTAGGGAGACCAGGGAAACAACTGCTCCACACTGTTTTTTGTTTGACCTGGGAGCAATTGATACTGATGGGTGCCAGTGTGTCATTCCTCAGATGTTGATGAGCACAAAAAATGTTTTTTTTTAAGTTTCACTTGATAACATCAATTTAATGCTGGTTAAAATCACATCTAACTCATCAAGCAGATCCATAGTCACACACTATATACAAGATCAAATTACAACTGGAAGCGGTGCTAATCACTCCCTGAATTTATGCTCTGCTTTGTGTTAGTTCCACTGACCTTTCTCACATCTGTGGCCTGAGCTGATTGCGAGTCACAGCGCGTGCACGTCGGGACGTGCGCAGGCATGGAGCTGCAGTCACGTGGCCCTGGGCAACCAATCAGGTAAAGTATCATAGTAATAGGAGTTCCGTAAGGTCCTAAACTCCGATTACATTGATTGAGAAACAGCCCCAAACACCCAAAACATAACCCCAAACACCCACAACACTAATAAAAAATAGAAAATATACATTACATTCATTTAAATTAAAGTTATTAATGCCTTAAAAAAATATATATTTTCCCGATTTTTAAAAAAGTTAAAAAAAATAAACTTACCCTTGGGAGGGTTTTTAATGATAAAATATGTTTTCATAACTTTATTTTATATGTTTTTGTGTTTTTTAAAACACTTGCGCCTGTAAATTAAGCTATCTGCCTGCTTTTTCAGGCGCAAGATTTTTGAGGACATTTGTAGGCGTAAATATCGGAAATTTGCTCTTATAAATGTCCTTGCTCCCGATCTGCGGATGATCTGTCAAGCGAGAAACTTGACAGATTGGAAAAGCCGGTTTTCAGTGCGCATTGCGCGCTGAAAAACCAGCTTTTTCGATGCCTTCCCGGGTCCATACAAACTTCGTACGGGTGCGGGAATGTCGGAATGTCAGGGCCTTTATTTTTATTCCTTTCAGTACATCTAGTATACTCCAAATGTTACTAATGTTCCTTGGCATTTCTAATCCGTTATTTTGACAAGTGGATTAACATCATAGAAACATAGAAATCTACAGCGCAGAAGGAAGCTATTTCGGCCCATCGTGTCCGTGTCGGCCGTCAAAGAACCACACGGCCCTCGGTTAGCAGCCCTGAAGATTACATATAAACCTATGAACAATGAACAATGGCGGAAAGGTAAAGAGCACCCAGCGCAACCAGTCCTCCCCACACAACTTTGACACCTCTTGCACCAAAACATTCTACACTCCACCCCAACCAGAGTCACGTGATCTCCTGGGAGAGGCAAAAACCAGATAAAAATCCAGGTCAATTGCAGGGGGCGGGGGGAGGTAAAAATCTGGAAAAATTCCTCTCCAACCCTTCCACGTGATCAAAACTAGTCCGGGAGATCACCCTGCCCGTATTCGATTCCCTGCAGTACTTATCATCGTATTTGCGCCAGCCAACAAGAGGTTATCCAGTCAAATCCAACGTACCAGCTCTAGGTCCATTACCCTGCAGGTTACGGCACTTCAAGTGCCCATCCAAGCACCTTTTAAATGTGGTGAGGGTTTCTGCACCCACCACCCTTCCAGGCAGTGAGTTCCAGACCCCCACAACCCTCAAATCCCCTCTGAACCTTCCACCAACCACCTTAAAACTATGCCCCTTTGTAATTGACCCCGCCACCAAGAGAAATAGGCCCTTACTATCCACTATATCCAGGCTCCTCGAAATTTTGGACACCTCAATGAGGTCTCCTCTCAACCTCCTCTGTTCCAATGAGAACAAGCCCAACCTATTCAATCTGTCCTCATAACTAAGATTCTCCATTCCATGTAGCATCCTAGTAAATCTCCTCTGCACCCTCTCTAGTGCAATCACATCCTTCCTATAATATGGTGACCAGAACTCCAGCTGTGGCCTAACCAGGGTATTATACAATTTTAGCATAACCCCCCTGCTCTTGTATTCTATGCCTCGGCCAATAAAGGCAAGCATTCCGTACGCCTTCTTAACCATCTTATCCACCTGGCCTGCTACTTTCAGGGATCTATGGACAAGCACTCCAAGGTCCCTTTGTTCATCTACACTTTTAAGTGGCCTACCGCTTAATGTGTATATCCTTTCCTTATTAGCCCTCCCAAAGTGCATTACCTCACACTTCTCTGAATTAAATTCCATTTGCCACTGTTCTGCTCACCTGACCAGTAGATTGATATCCTCGTGCAGTCCATGATTTTCCTCTTCATTATCAACCACACAGCCAATTTTAGTGTCATCTGCAAACTTCTTAATCGTACACCCTCTATTCAAATCTAGACCATTGATGTATACCACAAAAAGCAAAAGACCCAATACTGAGCCCTGCGGAACCCCACTGGAAACATCCTTCCAGTCACAAAAATATCCATCAACCATTACCCTTTGTTTCCTACCTCTAAGCCAACTTTGAATCCAACTCGCCACTTTGCCTTGGATCCCATGGCTTTAACCTTTGTGACCAGTCTACCATGTGGGACCTTGTCAAAAGCTTTGCTAAAGTCCATATACACTACATCGTATGCACTACCCTCATCGAACCTCCTGGTTACCGCCTCAAAAAATTCCATCAGGTTAGTCAAACACAATCCTCCCTTAACAAATCCGTGCTGACTGTCCCGAATTAATCCTTGCCTTTCCAAATGTAGATTTATCCTGTCTTTCAGGATTTTTTTCAATAATTTTCCCACCACTGAGGTTAGGCTGATAGGACTGTAATTACCCAGCCTATCCCGTTCTCCCTTCTTAAACAAGAGTATCACGTTACAAGTCCTCCAGTCCTCCGGCACCATGCCCAAATCCAAAGAGGACAGGAAAATAATGGTCAAGGCATCTGCTATTTCCTCTTTTACTTTGCTCAACAACCTGGGATGCATTTCATCCGGGCCTGGGGACTTATCTACTTTCAAAGCTGCTAATCCCCTTAATACCTCCTCTCTCACTGTTTATTTCATCCAGAATTTCACACTCCTTCTTGATAGCAGTATCTGCATTGCCCCTTTGTGAAAGTAGATGCAAAATATTCATTGAGAACCTTACCAACATCTTCTGCCTGCACACAAAGATTATCCTCATGGTCTCTAATAGGCCCACCCTTTCTTTAGTTATCATCTTGCTCTTAATATATTTGTAGAACATCTTTGGGTTTTTCTTAATTTTAGAAGCCAAGAATTTTTCATACTCTCTTAGGATTCCTAATATCTTAACTTTCTATATTCCTCCAAAGATTCCACAGTATTTAAGCATGACATAAGCTTCCCTTTTTTTCTTTATTCTCCCCTGTAAGTCCCTAGACATCTGGAGGGCTCTAGAATTGTTATTCCCTGCCTTTTTCTTTAAGGGCATATGTTTGGCCTGAGCCCTCCAGATCTTGTCCTTGAATGCCTCCCACTGTTCCGACACTGATTTACCCACAAGTAGCTGTTTCCAGTCCACTGTGGCTAAATCACTCCACAACTTAGCAAAGTTAGCTTTTCCCCACTGGGGACTTTTATTCCTGGTCTATCCTTGTCCTTATCCATAACTAACTTGAATCTGACTGAATTATGGTCACTGTCACCCAAGTGCTCTCCCACTAATACCTCTTCCACCTGTCCAGCTTCATTCCCCAAAACTAACTCCAAAACCACCACCTCTCGTGTTGGGCTTGTTACATACGGACTAAAAAAGTTCTCTTGAATCAGTGCCCATTTAATACAGCAGCAAAAATGATGTGATAATAAGTGTTCTATTGCACGGTTACCTCTTCAAACACAAGGATATATCAAAAGTCAAAGATTGATGTTTAGAAGCATTAACAATAAACATACTATTCTGAAAATGTAATGGCTGGAGTGGTCAACTCAATGGTCTTCTGTAGAAATGTCACTTATCATAGGAGCTGGCATTAAATCTGAATCAGTAGGTGCATCCATCAATTTTAATTGTGTGGCTTCGACAATATGGCAGTTAGTGTTAATTACATGGTGTCTAATTTCAAGATTATTGTTGGAAGAAAAATGCTAAGCACAGTACTTAGTAACAATAATGGGAAAAAAAATCATTAGTTCTTAAAAACTAGACTATAGCAATGATTGAAAGAGTTATATAAGCATGGTATAGTTTGGAAAGTCTAAATAGATTTCAATACAGTTGTACTTATTACATCTTGACACAGGTACAGAATATGTTGGGTAGGGATAGGGACGTGCTAACTTTCCAGTCAGTTTTAACTTCTCTTGATCACCATATGTAGTAACATTGTAAATACAAATGTGCAGATTTCCTGTGTTCAGTAATTATAGAAAAATCATAAACATGCAATAAAGTAATGTTTTGGGCCTGAGAAGACTATAAGAACATAAGAAATAGGAACAGTAGGCCATACAGCCCCTCGAGCCTGTTCCGCCATCCAATAAGATCATGGCTGATCTGATCATGGACTCAGCTCCACTTCCCTGCTCGCTACCCATAACCCCTTTTCCCCTATCGGTTAAGAAACTGTCTATTTCTGTCTTAAATTTATTCAATGTCCCAGCTTCCACAGCTCTCTGAGGCAGCGAATTCCACAGATTTACCACCCTCTGAGAGAAGAAATTTCTCCTCATCTCAGTTTTAAATGGGCAGCCCCTTATTCTCTGATCCTGCCCTCTAGTTCTAATCTCCCCCATCAGTGGAAGCATCCTCTCTGCATCCACCTTGTCAAAATCCCTCATAATCTAATACGTTTCGATAAGATCACCTCTCATTTTCTGAATTCCAATGAGTAGAGGCCCAACCTACTCAACCTTTCCTCACAAGTCAACCCCCTCATCTCCGGAATCAACCTAGTGAACCTTCTCTGAACTGCCTCCAAAGCAAGTATATCCTTTCATAAATATGGAAACCAAAACTGCACGCAGTAATCCAGGTGTAGCCTCACCAATACCCTGTATAGCTGTGGCAAGACTACCCTGCTTTTATACTCCATCCCCTTTGCAATAAAGGCCAAGATTCCATTGGTCTTCCTGATCACTTGCTGTACCTGCATACTATCCTTTTGTGTTTCATGCACAAGTATCCTCAGGTCCCACCATACTGCATCACTTTGCAATTTTTCTCCATTTAAATAATCACTTCCTCTTTGATTTTTTCTGCCAAAGTTTCCACTTTCCAACATTATACTCCATCTGTCAAATTTTTGCCCACTCACTTATGTCCTTTTGAAGATTTTTTGTGTCCTCCTCACATATTGCTTTTCCTCCCATCTTTGTATTGTCAGCAAACTTGGCTACGTTATACTCAGTCCCTTCTTCCAAGTCGTTAATATAGATTGTAAATAGTTGGGGTCTCAGCACTGATCCCTGCGGCACCCCACTAGTTACTGGTTACCAACCAGAAAATGAACTATTTATCCCGACTCTCTGTTTTCTATTAGTTTGCCAATCCTCTATCCATGCTAATATGTTACCCCCAACACCGTGAACTTTTATGTTGTGCAGTAACATTTTATGTGGCACCTTGTCAAATGCCTTCTGGAAGTCTAAATACACCACATCCACTGGGTTCCCTTTATCCACCCTGTTTGTTACATCCTCAAAGAATTCCAGAAAATTTGTCAAACATAACTTCCCCTTCATAAATCCATGCTGACTCTGCTTGACTGAATTTTGCTTTTCCAAATGCCCTGCTACTGCTTCTTTAATAATGGACTCCCAACATTTTCCCAACCACAAATGTTAGGCTAACTGATCTATAGTTTCCTGCTTTTTGTCTCCCTCCTTTTTTAAATAGGGGTGTTACATTTGCAGTTTTCCAATCTGCTGGAACCTCCACAGAATCCAGGGAATTTTGGTAAATTTTGACCAATGCACTATCCCTGCCGCGACTTCTCTTAAGACCTGAGGATGCAAGCCATCATGTCCAGGGGATTTTCCTGCCTTTAGTCCCATTATCTTACTGAATACTGCCTCCTTAGTGATTGTGATTATGTTACGTTCCTCCCCCGCTATAGCGCCTAGACTATCCAATGTTGGAATATTGTTAGTGTCCTCTACCGTAAAGACTGATACAAAATATTTGTTCAGAGTTTCTGCCATCTCCATGTTCCCCATTACTAATTCCCTGGTCTCATCCTCTCAGGGACCAACATTTACTTTAGCCACTCTTTCCCTTTTTATATACCGATAGAAACTCTTGCTATCTGTTTTTATATTTTGTGCTCGTTTACTTTCATAGGCTATCTTCCCTTTCTTAATCATTTTTTTAGTCATTCTTTGCTGGCTTTTAAAAGCTTCCCAATCTTCTGTCCTCCCACTAGTTTTTACCACTTTGTATGCCCTTGTTTTTAATTGGATACCGTCCTTTATTTCTTTAGTTAGCCACAGATGGCTATCTTTTCTCTTACACCCTTTCCTCCTCACTGGAATATATTTTTCTTGAGAGTTGTGAAATACATCCTTAAATGTACATGACTGGTCAATCTATCCTACCCTTCTCAACCTTCCAGTAGTTTTATTACTGTGATTCCAGAAATAATAGCCCCGCTGTTTCCTTTCCTAATCATCATAGGCAGTTCCTCGGAATCGAGGAAGACTTGCTTCCACTCTAAAAATGATTCCTTAGATGGCTGAACAGTCCAATATGAGAACCACAGGCCCTGTCACAGGTGGGACAGATAATCGTTGAGGGAAAGGGTGGGTGGGACAGGTTTGCCGCATGTTCTTTCTGCTGACTGCGCTTGATTTCTGCATGCTCTCAGCGATGAGACTCAAGGTGCTCAGCGCCCTCCCGGATGCACTTCCTCCACTTAGGGTCGTCTTTGACCAGGGACTCCCAGGTGTCAGTGGGGATGTTGCACTTTAACAGGGAGGCTTTCAGGGTGTCCTTGTAACGTTTCCTCTGACCACCTTTGGCTCATTTGCCGTGAAGGAGTTCTGAGTAGAGCGCTTGCTTTGGGAGTCTCGTGTCTGGCATGCGAACATTGTGGCCTGCCCAGCGGAGCTGATCAAGTGTGGTCAGTACTTCAATGCTGGGGATGTTAGCCTGGTCGAGGATATTAACGTTGGTGCGTCTGTCCTCCTAGGGGATTTGCAGGATCTTGCAGAGACATCATTGGTGGTATTTCTCCAGCGACTTGAAGTGTCTACTGATAGGTCCTTACTATACAGTATAAATGCACACGAGGCCCATGCTTGAGAGAAGGTCAGTCTGTGGCCTGTCCTTTATTCCTTAGCACTCAAGTGATGAAGATGGGTGGAGCTTCCCCTTTTATACCTGAAGGTCAAGTTTAGGAGTGTCTCCCACCTAGTGGTCATTGTTCTCACAGTGTACAACTTAGGTCAGATTATACAAGGGTTACCCTGCTGGTTGAATACATGATATCACCTCCACCCCAAAGTCATTTTGGAATCACAGGTTGAGTCTCTCTGGTGGTTTACGCTCTCTTGTAGAGCGCCTGGGTTGGGGCTCCGTTTGTTGGGCGCTGGCCTGAGTGTCTGCTGTTTGCGGTGCCTCAGGCCTATCCAGACTGCCCACAGTGATTGGGCTCTCCTCCCTTTGGTTCCGGTGTTCGGTCACCTGTGGCGGAGTGAACTCTACATCGTGTTCTTCCTCTGTTTCTTCTATGGGGTTGCTGAACCTCCTTTTTGTTTGATCCATGTGTTTGCAGCAGATTTGTCCATTGGTAAGTTTAACTACCAGAATCCTATTTCCCTCTTTGGCAATCACAGTGCCTGCGAGCCATTTGGGCTCTGCAGCTTGGTTGAGGACAAAAACAGGATCATTTACATCAATACATCGCGCCCTCGCATTCCTGTCATGGTAGTCATATTGTGGCTGGTGCCTGCTCTCGTCAATTTCTTTCATGGTGGGGTGTATAAGGGATAGCCGGGTTTTGAGTGTCCTTTTCATTAGCAGCTCTGCGGTCGGGATCTATAGGCCAACAGGAGGCGTGATAAGCGGGTTTGTAGGGAACCCCCTTGGATTCTGAGCATCCCCTGTTTGATTATCTGCACTGCTCGTTCTGCCTGGCCGTTTGAGGCCGGCTTGAACGGTGCCATTCTGACATGGTTAATTCCATTGCCTGCCATGAAGTCCTGGAATTCAGTGCTTGTGAAGCACGGGCCATTGTCGCTGACCAAGATGTCCGGTAGACCGTGGGTGGCGAACATTGCCCATAGACTTTCTACCATGGCAGAGGCTGTGCTTGAATTTAAAATGACACATTCGATCCATTTGGAGTAGGCGTCTACTACAACCAAAAACATTTTTCCCGTGAAAGGACCTGCGTAGTCCACATGGATGCGTGACCAAGGCTTGGCGGGCCATGGCCAGGGGCTAAGGGGGGCTTCCCTGGGCTCATTGCCCAGTTGCACCTGCGAACACAAAGTTCCAGATCTGCGTCTATCCCTGGCCACCAAACATGTGACCTGGCAATTGCCTTCATCATGACAATGCCCGGGTTCTCATTGTGGAGTTCTCTGATGAACACCTCTCTGCCCATCTGGGGCATGACTACGCAGTTTCCCCATAGTAGGCAATCGGCCTGAATCGAGAGTTCATCCCTGCGCCTGTGAAATGGTTTAAATTCCTCAGGGCATGCCCTGTACGTGGCTGCCCCATCCTCATTCCGGACACATTTCTTGACTAGAGACAATAGCGGGTCTCTATTTGTCCAGACTTTAATCTGACGGGCTGTCACGGGTGAGCCTTCGCTTCCGAAAGCTTCAACAGCCATGACCATCTCAGCAGCATGCTCGGTAGCCCCCTCAGTGGTGGCTAGTGGGAGCCTACTGAGTGCATCGGCACAGTTTTCAGTGCCCGGTCTGTGCCAAATTGTATAGTCGTAGGCGGCTAACGTGAGTGCCCACCTCTGTATGCGGGCCGATGCATTTGCATTTATGGCCTTGTTGTCGGCCAAAAGGGACGTTAGGGTTTTGTGATCTGACTCCAGCTTAAATTTCCTGCCAAACAGGTACTGGTGCATTTTCTTTACCGCATATACACATGCGAGCGCCTCCTTTTCTACCATCCCGTAACCCCTTTCTGCCTGGGACAGACTCCTGGAGGCATAAGCTACTGGCTGTAACTGACCCTTGACATGCTGCATCACACACCCGACACCATAGGACGACGCATCGCACGTTAACACAAGTTTCTTACATGGGTCTTATAGTGTTAACAGAGTGTTGGAACATAACAAATTGCGTGCTCTATTAAAAGCCATTTCCTGGATGTCCTCCCAGACCCATTCGCGACCTTTGCGTAGGAACGGCTCGAGCAGCGTGCTCAATTTGGGAAGAAAGTTACCAAAATAGTTCAGGAGCCCCAGGAACGAATGCAGCTCCATCATGTTACGGGGTCTGGGTGCTCTCTGGATCGCTTCCGTCTTGGACGCAGTAGGGCTGATCCCATCTGCTGCTACCCTCATCCCCAGGAATTCTACCTCTGGAGCTAGGAAGACGCACTTCGCCTTTTTCAGTCGCAGCCCTACCCGGTCCAGTCTGCGTAGCACCTCCTCCAGGTTGTGGAGGTGTTCTTCAATATCGTAACCCGCGATGAGGATGTCGTCCTGAAAACCCACCGTCCCTGGAATCGACTTGAGGAGACTTTCCATATTTTGTTGGAAGATTGCGGCGGCCGAGCGAATCCTGAACGGACATCTGTTGTACTCAAACAACCCCTTGTGTGTCGTGATGGTGGTCAGCTTCTTCGACTCACTCGCCAGCTCCTGGGTCATGTAAGCTGAGGTCAGATCCAATTTTGAAAAAAGTTTGCCACCGGATAGTTGCAAAGAGGTCCTCCGCTCTCGGTAGCGGGTACTGGTCTTGGAGTGACACCCGATTAATGGTAGCCTTGTAATCACCACATATCCTGACCGACCCATCCGCTTTGAGCACCGGTGCAATCGGGCTCGCCCAGTCACTGAATTCGACTGTCCAATTCACCTTCTGTCTTTTCCCGCATCACGTACGGCACCGCTCTGGCCTTGTGGTGTACTGGTTTGGCGTCCGGGTTTATGTGAATCACTACCTTGGCCCCCATGAAAGTGCTGATGCCGGGTTGAAATAATGAGTCAAATTTGTCCAGGATCTGTGAGCATGATACTCGCTTCACAGAGGAAATTGCATTGACATCGCCCCATTTCCAGTTCATGACAGCAAGCCAACTCCTCCCCAGTAGTGCGGGACCGTCCCCTGGGACAATCCAGAGTGGCAACCCGTTCTCCGAATCTTTGTCGGTCACGACTACCGTGGCGCTGCCTAGCACCGGAATGATCTGCTTTGTGTAAGTTTGTAGCTGTGCGTCAATCGGCGATAATTTTGGCCTGCTGGTCTTGGACGCCCACAACTTTTCAAACTGTTTGATACCCATCAGGGACTGGCTGGCACCCATGTCTAGCTCCATTGATACTGGGATGCCATTAAGGAGCACTTTCATCATTATCGGTGGCGTCCTGGTGTATGAACTGTATACGTGCTCCACATGAACTCGCTGAACTTCAGCTTCCAGCGATTTCCCCCAGCGTTCACTTCTGCAATTTCTGCAGGTATTTTGCTCATCTCTGCAAACTCTGGCTGAGTGTGTGCCTCCACACCTCCAACATGAGCTGTTGTTTGAAACAAAAGGTCCCTTGCCAGTTGATCGTCCCTGACTGCCCCTGTGACTGTCCTTGAATGCACCATTAACAGGTGTTGATGGCCCCATTACTGGCCGCATTGTCCCTTGCAAGGGCGTGAATCGCCGTTCAGCTTGCTATTGTCTCTGTCAAACACCCCCTCTGGGTTTGACTACATGTTGGGGCATGCCCGATTGCCCTTGTCTGCCTGGAGAACTGTGTGCTGCTTCAACAATGTTGAATCTCTGTCCCAACCATTCCTTAACACAGTACCTCTCGTCTGTTCTGCTAGTGGCCATGCTCGCGTGGTTTAAATCACAGTTTCTCGTCGCCATTGATACGTCCTTACTATACAGTATAAATGCACATGGGGCCCATGCTTGAGAGAAGATCAGTTTGTGACCTGTCCTTTATTCCTTAGCACTCAAGTGATGAAGGTGGGTGGAGCTTCCCCTTTTATACCTGAAGGTCAAGTTTAGGAGTGTCTCCCACCTAGTGGTCATTGTTCGCACAGTGTACAACTTAGGTCAGATTATACATGGGTTACCCTGCTGGTTGAATACATGACATCTATTGTACATGGTCCATGTCTCTGAGCTGTACAGGAGGGTGGATATTACTGCAGCCCTGCAGACCATGAGCTTGGTGGCAGATTTGAGGGCCTGGTCTTCAAACACTCTTTTCCTTAGTTGGCCGAAGTCTGCACTGGCGCACGCAGGCGGTGTTTGAATCTCGTCGTCAATGTCTGCTCTTGTTGATAAGAGGCTCCCGAGCTATGGGAAATGGTCCACATTGTCCAGGGCCGTGCCATGGATCTTGATGACTGGGAGGCATTGCTGTGCCTTTCTGGGCTGCTGCGCATGGTTTAGTCCTGCTGGGCTGCTGCGGGTGATGGGTTCTGCTTTGTGGTCAACCGTAGGGTCAGTTGCCACTTGTGTATGTGTGGGAGGGTCGAAAAAGGTAGAGTCTATTGTGGGTTATTCTGGATAGTCCGTGAATCTGAGTTTTATTTGGCCCAAGTGTTTCCTGCAGGTGAGTCCATTTGAAAGTTTGACCTGAAACACCCTAATCCCCTCTTTGGCCATGACAGTGCCGGGAAGCCACTTGGGACCTTGTCCTTAGTTTAACACAAATACAGGATCATTAATCTTGATTTCGCATGACACATTTGCGCGATCATGATATAGAAACATAGAAACATAGAAAATAGGTGCAGGAGTAGGCCACTCGGCATTTCGAGCCTGCACCACTGTTCATGGCTGATCACTCCCTCGGTATCCCTTTCCCGTTTTCTCTCCACACCCCTTGATCCCTTTAGCCGTTATGGCCATATTTAACTCCCTGTTGAATGTATCCAATGAACTGGCATCAACAACTCTGCGGCAGGGAATTCCACAGGTTAACAACTCTCTGAGTGAAGAAGTTTCTCCTCATCTCAGTCCTAAATGGTCTACCCCTTATCCTAAGACTGTGTCCCCTGGTTATGGACTTCCCCGACATTGGGAACATTCTTCCCGCATCTAACCTGTCCAGTCCCGTCAGAATCTTCTACAAGATCCCCTCTCATCCTTCTAAACTCCAGTGTATAAAGGCCCAGTTGATCCAGTCTCTCCTCATATCCAATCCAGCCATCCCTAGAATCAGTCTGGTGAATCTTTGCTGCACTCCCTCAATAGCAAGAACATCCTTCCTCAGATTAGGAGAATAAAACTGAACACAATATTCCAGGTGAGGTCTCACCAAGGCACTGTACAACTGCAGTAACACCTCCCTGCTCCTATACTCAAATCTCCTACCATTTGCCTTCTTCACCGCCTGCTGTACCTGCATACCAACTTTCAATGACTGATGAACCAAAACACCCAGGTCTCGTTGCACCTCCCTTTTCCTAATATGCCACCATTCAGATAATATTCTGCCTTCGTGTTTTTGCCCCTAAACTGGATAACCTCACATTTATCCACATTATACTGCATCTGCCATGCATTTGCCCACTCACCTAATCTGTCCAAGTCACCCTGCATCCTCTGGGCGTCCTCCTCACAGTTCACACCGCCACCCAGTTTAGTGTCATCTGAAAACTTGGAGATATTACACTCAATTCCTTCATCTAAATCACTAATGTATATTGTAAAGAGCTGAGGTCCCAGCACTGAGTCCTGCGGCACTCCACTAGTCACTGCCTGTCATTCTGAAAAGGACCCGTTTATTCTGACTCTCTGCTTCCTATCTGCCAACCAGTTCTCTATCCACGTCTGTGCATTACCCCCAATACCATGTGCTTTGATTTTGCACACCAATCTCTTATGTGGGACCTTATCAAAAGCCCTTTGAAAGTCCAAATGCACCACATCCACTGGTTCTCCCTTGTCCACTCTGCTAGTTACATCCTCAAAAAATTCCAGAAGATTCGTCAAGCATGATTTCCCTTTCATAAATCCATGCTGACTTGGACCAATCCTGTCACTGCTTTCCAAATGCGCTGCCATTTCATCCTTAATGATTGATTCCAACATTTTCCCCACTACTGATGTCAGGCTAACCGGTCTATAATTATCTGTTTTCTCTCACTCCTTTTTTAAAAAGTGGTGTTACATTAGCTACCCCCCAGTCCTTAGGAACTGATCCAGAGTCGATAGACTGTTGGAAAATGATCACCAATGCATCCACTATTTCGAGGGCCACTTCCTTAAGTACTCTGGGATGCAGACTATCAGGCCCCGGGGATTTATCGGCTTTCAATGCCATCAATTTCCCGAACACAATTTCCCACCTAATAAGGATATCCTTTAGTTCCTCCTTCTCACTAGACCCTCAGTCCCCTAGTACATCCGGAAGGCTATTTGTGTCTTCCTTCGTGAAGACAGAACCAAAGTATTTGTTCAATTGGTCTGCCATTTCTTTGTTCCCCATTATAAATTCACCTGAATCCCACTGCAAGGGACCTACGTTTGTCTTCACTAATCTTTTTCTCTTCACATATCTATAGAAGCTTTTGTAGTCAGTTTTTATGTTCCCAGCAAGCTTCCTCTCTTTCTCTATCTTCCCCCTCTTAATTAAACCCTCAGTCCTCCTCTGCTGAATTCTAAATTTCTCCCAGTCCTCAGGTTTGCTGCTTTTTCTGGCCAATTTATATGCCGCTTCCTTGAATTTAACACTGTATTCTTTTGAAGCCGCCTGCTCTCTACCTACTCGTGTGGATCAGGATGGACGAACGAGAGCCTTGTCTTAAGCGCCCTCTTCATGAGCAGTTCAGCGGGAGGAACCCCAGTGAGCGAGTGACGACTTGTGTGGTAACTAAGCAGGACTCGGGATAGGCGAGTCTGCAGTGAGCCTTCAGTTACCCTCTTCAAGCTCTGCTTGATTGTTTGCACTGCTCGCTCTGCCTGACCATTGGACGCTGGTTTGAATGGAGCAGAAGTGACATGTTTGATCCCCTTGCAGGTCATGGACTCTTTGAACTCGGCACTGGTAAAGCATGGCACATTGTCACGAGGACAATGACAAGGACCATACAAGAGATTAATGTGCAAAGACACACAAGAGATTAATGTGCAAAGTTAAAGCACATGGGATTGGGGGTAGTGTGCTGACATGGATTGAGAACTGGTTGTCAGACAGGAAGCAAAGAGTAGGAGTAAATGGGGACTTTTCAGAATGGCAGGCAGTGACTAGTGGGGTACCGCAAGGTTCTGTGCTGGGGCCCCAGCTGTTTACACTGTACATTAATGATTTAGACGAGGGGATTAAATGAAGTATCTCCAAATTTGCGGATGACACTAAGTTGGGTGGCAGTGTGAGCTGCGAGGAGGATGCTATGAGGCTGCAGAGCGACTTGGATAGGTTAGGTGAGTGGGCAAATGCATGGCAGATGAAGTATAATGTGGATAAATGTGAGGTTATCCACTTTGGTGGTAAAAACAGAGAGACAGACTATTATCTGAATGGTGACAGATTAGGAAAAGGGGAGGTGCAACGAGACCTGGGTGTCATGGTGACATCAGTCATTGAAGGTTGGCATGCAGGTACAGCAGGCGGTTAAAAAAGCAAATGGCATGTTGGCCTTCATAGCAAGGGGATTTGAGTACAGGGGCAGGGAGGTGTTGCTACAGTTGTACAGGGCCTTGGTGAGGCCACACCTGGAGTATTGTGTACAGTTTTGGTCTCCTAACCTGAGGAAGGACATTCTTGCTATTGAGGGAGTGCAGCGAAGGTTCACCAGACTGATTCCCGGGATGGCGGAACTGACCTATCAAGAAAGACTGGATCAACTGGGCTTGTATTCACTGGAGTTCAGAAGAATGAGAGGGGATCTCATAGAAACGTTTAAAATTTTGATGGGTTTAGACAGGTTAGATGCAGGAAGAATGTTCCCAATGTTGGGGAAGTCCAGAACCAGGGGACACAGTCTAAGGATAAGGGGTAAGCCATTTAGGACCGAGATGAGGAGAAACTTCTTCATCCAGAGAGTGGTGAACCTGTGGAATTCTCTACCACAGAAAGTTGTTGAGGCCAATTCACTAAATATTTTCAAAAAGGAATAAGATGAAGTCCTTACTACTAGGGGATCAAGGGGTATGGCGAGAAAGCAGGAATGGGGTACTGAAGTTACATGTTCAGCCATGAACTCATTGAATGGCGGTGCAGGCTAGAAGGGCCGAATGGCCTACGCCTGCACCTATTTTCTATGTTTCTATATTTCAGTGACATTAGGCAGGCCGTGAGTGGCAAACATGGCCCGCAGGCTTTCAATGGTGGCAACGGATGTGCTTGCCGACATTATCTCACATTCAATCCATTTGGAGTACGCATCTACATTCACAAGGAAGATTTTTCCCAAGAATGGGCATGCATAGTCGACATGGACCCTGGACCACAGTTTGGAGAGCCAGGACCACAAACTTAGTGGCAGCTCACTGGGTGCATTGCTTAACTGTGAACAAGTGTTACATTTGTGCATGCAGGACTCTAAGTCTGCATCGATACCGGGCCACCACACGCGGGATCTGGCTATCGCTTTCATCATTACAATGCCTGGGTGGGTACTGTGGAGGTCACTAATGGAAGTGTCCCTGCCCTTTTTTGGCACCACTACCCGATTACCCCATAGAAGGCAGTCTGCCTGTGTGGACAGTTCATCTCTGCGCCGCTGGTACGGCTTTATTTCTTCCTGCATCTCTAACGGGACCCGAAACCAACTCCTTTGGAGCACACAGTTTTTTACAAAGGACAGTAGGGGTCCTGGCTCATCCAGGTTCTAATCTGTTGGGCGGTAACAGGTGATTGCTCACTCTCGAATCCTTCCATTACCATAACTAAATCTGCTGGCTGTGCCATCTCCACCCCTGTGGTGGGCAATGGCAGCCTACTGAGGGCAGCGGCACAGTTTTCTGTACCTGGCCTGTGGCGGATGGCGTTGTTGTATGCGGACAACGTGAGCGCCCATCTCTGGATGCGGGCGATGCATTCGTGTTTATCCCCTTTCAGAAAAGAGGGATATAAGTGGCTTATGGTCAGTTTCAAATTCAAATTTGAGCCCAAACAGATATTGATACATTTTCTTTACCGCATAAACACACGCTGACGCTTCTTTTTCGATCATGCTGTCGGCTCCCTCAGCCTTAGACAGACTTCTGGATGCATAAGCAATCAGTTGCAATTTCCCAGATTCATTAGCTTGTTGCAATACACACCCGACCCCGAACAACGATGCATCATATGCAAGTACCAAACTATTACATGGATCATACAACACAAGCAATTCGTTTGAGCATAACAGTTTCTAGCTTTCTCAAAGGCATTTTCTTGGCTTTTACACCATACCCATTCATCTCCCTTATGCAGTAAAGAGTGCAGTGTGCTAAGGCCCGGTAAAAAGTTACCAAAGTAGTTCACAAGTCCTAGAAACGACCGCAGCTCCGTCACGTTCTGTGCTCTCAGTGCGTTCTTGATTGCCTCTGTCTTTGAATTGCTAGGGCCTGATGCCGTCCGCCGCGATTCTTCTCCCCAGGAAATATAAGAAAAATAAGAACATAAGAATTAGGAACAGGAGTAGGCCATCTAGTTCCTCGAGCCTGCTCCACCATTCAACAAGATCATGGCTGATCTGGCCATGGACTCAGCTCCACTTACCCGCCTGCTCCCCAAGACCCTTAATTTCTTTATTGGTTAAAAATCTATCTATCTGTGACTTGAATACATTCAATGAGCTAGCCTCAACTGCTTCCTTGGGCAGAGAATTCCACAGATTCACAACCCTCTGGGAGAAGAAATTCCTTCTCAACTCGGTTTTAAATTGGCTCCACCGTATTTTGAGGCTGTGCCCCCTAGTTCTAGTCTCCCCGACCAGTGGAAACAACCTCTCTGCCTCTATCTTGTCTTTCTCTTTCATTATTTTAAATGTTTCTATAAGATCACGCCTCATCCTTCTGAACTCCAATGAGTAAAGAACCAGTCTACTCAATCTATCATCATAAGGTAACCCCCTCATCTCCGGAATCAGCCGAGTGAATCGTCTCTGTACCCCCTCCAAAGCCAGTATATCCTTCCTTAAGTAAGGTGACCAAAACTGCACGCAATACTCCAGGTGCGGCCTCACCAATACCCTATACAGTTGCAGCAGGACCTCCCTGCTTTTGTACTCAATCCCTCTCGCAATGAAGGCCAACATTCCATTCGCCTTCCTGATTACCTGCTGCACCTGCAAACTAACTTTTTGGATTCATGCACAAGGACTCCCAGGTCCCTCTGCACCGCAGCATGTTGTAATTTCTCCCCATTCAAATAGTATTTCCTTTTTTTGTTTTTTTTCCCAAGGTGGATGACCTCACACTTTCCGACATTGTATTCCATCTGCCAAACCTTAGCCCATTCGCTTAACCTATCTAAATCTCTTTGCAGCCTCTCTGTGTCCTCTACACAACCCGCTTTCCCACTAGTCTTTGTGTCATCTGCAAATTTTGTTACACTACACTCTGTCCCCTCTTCCAGGTCATCTATGTATATTGTAAACAGTTGTGGTCCCAGCACTGATCCCTGTGGCACACCAATAACCACCGATTTCCAACCCAAAAATGACCCATTTATCCCGACTCTCTGCTTTCTGTTAGCCAGCCAATTCTCTATCCATGCTAATACATTTCCACTGAACCCGCGTACCTTTATCTTCTGCAGTAACCTTTTGTGTGGCACTTTATCGAATGCCTTTTGAAAATCTAAATACACCACATTCATCGGTACACCTCTATCCACCATGCTCGTTATATCCTCAAAGAATTCCAGTTAATTAGTTAAACGTGATTTCCCCTTCATGAATCCATGCTGCGTCTGCTTGATTGCACTATTCCTATCTAGATGTCCCGCTATTTCTTTCTTAATGATAGTTTCAAGCATTTTCCCCACTACAGATGTTAAACTAACCGGCCTATAGTTATCTGCCTTTTGTCTGCCCCCTTTTTTAAACAGAGGCGTTACATTAGCTGCTTTCCAATCTGCTGGTACCTCCCCAGAGTCCAGAGAATTTTGGTAGATTATAACGAATGCATCTGCTATAACTTCCGCCCTCTCTTTTAATACTCTGGGATGCATTTCATCAGGACCAGGGGACTTGTCTACCTTGAGTCCCATTAGCCTGTCCAGCACTACCCCCCTAGTGATAGTGATTGTCTCCAGGTCCTCCCTTCTCACATTCCTGTGACCAGCAATTTCTGGCATGGTTTCTGTGTCTTCCACTGTGAAGACCAAAGCAAAATAATTGTTTAAGGTCTCAGCCATTTCCACATTTCCCATTATTAAATCCCCCTTCTCATCTTTTAAGGGACCAACATTTACTTTAGTCACTCTTTCCCGTTTTATATATCTGTAAAAGCTTTTACTATCCGTTTTTATGTTTTGTGCAAGTTTACCTTCATAATCTATCTTTCCTTTCTTTATTGCTTTCTTAGTCATTCTTTGCTGTCGTTTAAAATTTTCCCAATCTTCTAGTTTCCCACTAACCTTGGCCATCTTATACGCATTGGTTTTTAATTTGATACTCTCCTTAATTTCCTTGGTTATCCACGGCAGGTTATCCCTTCTCTTACCGCCCTTCTTTTTCATTGGAATATATTTTTGTTGAGCATTATGAAAGAGCTCCTTAAAAGTCCTCCACTGTTCCTCAATTGTGCCGCCGTTTAGTCTGTGTTTCCAGTCTACTTTAGCCAACTCTGCCCTCATCCCAATGTAATCCCTTTGTTTTAGCATAGTATGCTCGTTTGAGACACTACTTCCTCACCCTCAATCTGTATACAAATTCAACCATACTGTGATCACTCATTCTGAGAGGATCTTTTACTAGGAGATCTTTTATTATTCCTGTCTCATTACAGAGGACCAGATCTAAGATAGCTTGCTCCCTTGTAGGTTCTGTAACATACTGTTCTAAGAAACAATCCCGTATGCATTCTATGAATTCCTCCTCCAGGCTACCCCGTGCGATTTGATTTGACCAATCGATATGTAGGTTAAAATCCCCCATGATTACTGCCGTTCCTTTTTCACATGCCTCCATTATTCCCTTGATTATTGCCCGCCCGACCGTGAAGTTATTATTTGGGGGCCTATAAACTATGCCCACAAGTGACTTTTTCCCCTTACTATCTCTAATCTCCACCCACAATGATTCAACATTTTGTTCATTCGAGCCAATATTGTCTCTCACAACTGCCCTGATATCATCCTTTATTAACAGAGCTACCCCACCTCCTTTCCCTTCTTGTCTATCTTTCCGAATCATTAGATACCCCTGTATGTTTAATTCACAGTCTTGGCCACCCTGCAACCACGTTTCTGTAATGGCCACCAAATCATATCCATTTGTAATGATTTGTGCCGTCAACTCATTACTTCGGGCGCCAGGAAAATGCACTTCGAGCGTTTGAGCCGACTAAGGTCCTCCTTCAGGTTCTGCAGGTGCTCAACGGTGAACGATCTGTGACCAAAATGTCATCCTGGAAGACTACGGTGTGCGGGACCAACTTCAGCAAGCTTTCTATGTTCCTATGGAATATCGCCGCGGTTGATCGAATCCCAAACGGGCATCTGTTTTAAATGAAGAGGCCTTTGTGCATGTTGATGCAGGTGAGGCCCTTCGATGCTTCCTCCAGCTCCTGCGTCATGTAAGCCGAAGTTAAGTCCAGCTTCATGAATGTTTTTCCTCCCGCCAGCGTCGCAAATAGGTCTGCCTTTGGTAGCGTGTATTGATGCTACAGGGAGAAACGATTAATAGTTACTTTGCAATCACCACAGATTCTGACGGTGCCCTCTTCTTTGAGGACTGGAACAATCGGACTGGCCCACTCGTTGAATTCGATCGGCGAAATGATGCCCTCTCGTTGCAGCTGGTCCAGCTCGATCTCCATCTCTCTCTCATCAGGTAAGATACCGATGTTGCCTTGTGATGGATGGGTCGCGCCCCCGGAATCAGATGGATCTGCACTTTTGCTCCTTGGAACTTCCCGATCCCAGTTTGAACAGCGACAGGAACTTCTTTAAGACCTGGGCACATGAAATGTCATCAACGGACGAGAGGGCTCGGACGTTGTCCCAGTTTCAGCGTATCTTTCCCAGCCAGCTCCTGCCGAACAGCGTGGAGCCATTGCCCGGTACCACCCAGAGTGGGAATTTGTGCACCGCTCCATCGTAGGAGACCTTTACGGTAGCACTGCCGATTACAGGAATCAGTTCCTTTGTGTTCATCGTCAGTTTAGTATGAATGGGAGTCAGGACTGGCCTTGAGGCCTTGCTGCATCACAATTTATTGGAAGTCTTTTTGCTCATTATGGACTGGCTGGCCCATGTCCAGCTCCATTGACACTGGGAGTCCATTTAATTCAACGTTCAGCATTATCGGGGGACACTTTGTGGTAAATGTGTGCACCCCATATACCTCTGCCTCCTCAGCCTGAGGCTCTGGTTCACTGTGATCCACCGTGGATCTGTCCTCCTCTGCAACATGGTGGTTTGCAGGATTAGCAAGGTTTGCAGCTCGCCTGCACATATGTTGGAGGTGTCCCATTGTTCCACAGCCCTTGCAAACATATCCTTTGAAGTGGCATGAATGGAAGCGATGATCACCTCCGCAACGCCAACAAGGTGTTCATGGCCTTGCATTCACCATCCTTGATGGTGGACTCTGAGACATCTGTGGACGTGCAGCTGCAGGCATTTGAGTCCTGCCCTGTACGTTACGATTTGAAAACAACATTACTTTGTTCACATTACTTGCAACAGCACTCGTGTGCTGAGAGATTTGTTTGGTATTGTCACTGGTGGCGATGAATGCCTGGGCTATCGCTGTGGCATTGCTCAAGGTTGGGGTCTCTACAGTCAAAAGTTTGTGAAGTATTACTTCATGGCCAATGCCAAGAACAAAGAAGTCCTTGAGCATGTGCTCCAAATGTCCTTCAAATTTGCAATGTCCTGCACGGTCCCTTAGCTCGGCGATGTAGCTCGCCACTTCCTGCCTTTCAGACCTCTTATACGTGTAGAACCGGTACCTTGCCATCAGAACGCTTTCCTTCGGGTTTAGATGCTCCCGGACCAGTGTGCACAAATCATCATATGACTTGTCTGTGGGTTTTGCTGGAGCAGCAGATTTTTCATGAGGCCATACGTTGGTGCCCCGCAAATGGCGAGGAGGATCACCCTTCATTTGGCAGCGTTCGCTTCTCCTTCCAGCTCGTTGGCCATGAAGTATTGGTCGAGTCGCTCCACGAAGGTTTCCCAGTCATCTTCCTCCTAAAATTTCTCCAGGATGCCCACGGTTCTCTGCATTGTTGCGATGGGGTTCATTATCTGTATCTCGTCGCCAGTTGTTATGTCTCACATTAAGAATCTGACCAGATACTGTAAGCTCAAAGTAACGAGTGACCGTAGTCCTTTATTACAGGTCTCCAGAGTGCCTCTCCAGCCTGTGAGGCCTCCTTATGTACAGGTGCTCCCAAGGGATTGTGGGATCCCTTGGGACTCCAGGGGATGTGCTCTCTGGTGGTTGAACATGGCATTTACAGGTTTACATATATAACAGACTAGGCTTATATTCACTGGAATTTAGAAGAATGAGAGGGGATCTCATAGAAACATATAAAAGTCTGACAGGATTGGACAGGTTAGATGCAGGAAGAATGTTCCCGATGTTGGGGAAGTCCAAAACTAGGGGTCACAGTCTAAGGGTAATGGATAATGGGTAAGCCATTTGGGACCGAGATGAGGAGAAACTTCTTCACTCAGAGAGTTGTGAACCTGTGGAATTCTCTACCATAGAAAGTTGTTGAGGCCAGTTCATTAGATATATTCAAAAGGGAGTTAGATGTGGCCCTTATGGCTAAAGGGATCAAGGGGTATGGAGAGAAAGCAGGAATGGGGTACTGAAGTTGCATGATCAGCCATGATCATATTGAATGGCCTACTCCTGCACCTATTTTCTATATTTCTATGTAGGTTGAACAGGTTCCCATTGGTTCTGTAGTTTCGTTCCACTTCAGTGGAGCATTGCAGCAAGGAAGATCGAGAAGAGCGTTGGTGCGATGACGCAGCCCTGCTTGACCTCGGTCCGGACGTGAATTGGATTTGTGGGTGATCCGTTGGTCATGATCATATGTCGTCGTGGAGCAGGCTGAGGATGATGACAAACCTTAGGGGACAGCCGAAATGGACAAGGACGTGCCATAGTCCCTCACAGTTCTTGCATTTCTCTAGTATTTGTCGCGCAGCGAAGATCATGTCTGTTGCACCCCTTAATGGACGGAATCTGCATTTTGACTCTGGGAGGAACTCTTCGGCCACAGGGAGAAGTTAAGGAGGATTCTTGCGATGACTTTCCCAATGGCTGACAGGGAGATTCCTCTGTAGTTGCCGCAGTCGGACTTGTCCCCTTTTTTGAAGGTGGTCACGATTATGGCATCTCTAAGATCTCATTGCATGCTCTCCTCCTTCCAGATAACAGAAATGAGATCATGCATTCATGCCAATAGTGCTTCTCTGCCATACTTTACTGCCTCAATGGGGATTCCATCTGCTCCTAATGCCTTATTGTTCTTGAGCTGACGGATGGCCTTTTCTACCTCGTGCAGGGCTGGGTTTTGCTGAGATGGTAGCAGGTAGCATGCTGCGGGATGGAGTCAAGGACACTTGTGTCGAAGGCAGAGTCTCAGTTGAGAAGCTCTTCGAAGTGCTCCTTCCAGCGGGCCCTGACTGCCTCGGTTTCCTTAATGATTGCCTCTCCGTTCTTGACCAGCAGTGCAGTGGAGCCTTGAGTGCTTGGGCAGTAGGTCGCCTTGACTGTGCTGAAGAATCCTTGCACGTCATGGCTATCAGCCAGCTTCTGGATCTCCTGTGCTTTCTCCACCCACCATCTATTCTTTAGGTCATGGGTTTTTTGTTGGACCTCAGCCTTCAGCTGCCTGTAGAGCTGCTTTGCTGCTCCCGAGTTGGGTTGCTGTTTTAAATTTAGAAATGTCTTGTGCCTGCGGCTTATTAGCTCCTGGATCTCCTGGTCATTCTTGTCAAACCAGTCTTGGTGTTACCTGGTTGAGTGTTTCCTGGTTCCATTGCCAACCTTTAATGAAGAGGGCTTCTGCTGCCAAGATCTTGCCAAAATCTACCCAAGTTTTACATGGGGCTAGATTTTCCACTTTTGTGCTTATCACCTAAAAATGGGCGTTATTTCTGGCGTGGGCGGTAAAAAGAGGTTTTCAGATCGCCGGCTTCTCGACCATTCTCAAAGCACCTAGACTCCATTTTTTAAAATGGCCATTACGGCGAGCGATATGAAATGGGCGGTAGCATTAAATCTCGCTGACCTTCTGCCGTAAAGTCGCAGTCCTTAGCAACGGCTTGGCAATGCTCGATTCCCACGATTCAGGAGGTCAAGGGTCATCATGACATGCGCAGAAGAGGAGACAGAGAGAGAGGGAGATCAGAGGGACTGAAGGCACATGTGGCTGTGGTGTGTGTTTGTTTGGCTGTTGTGGGAGGCACGAGGGAGATTTACCAGCAGCAAAATGCCTACTAAGCACCAAGAACATAGTTGGCACCGAGTTTTTGTTCAACAAATAAGATATAACATGGAAGGGATGGTGGAGGCCCTGGAGCTGGTAGCCAGGAACACTAGTGGCAGAGGACTCCCACTGGTCCCGGAGCACGGCACTGCACCTCAAGGTGCCACACCCCCATTGCCAATCACACATGAGAGCCAGCAGCAACATCTTGCTTCTGGCTCAGAGCACATTCCCACCTCGGGACCATCCTCTCCTGTATCCGTCCAAGCAATGTTTCGGCGGTCATTCCCCCCGTTCCCCCCCCCAATGAAGCATCTCCTGAGGAGCTCCTCGGCCAGACGGCTTGGGATCAGGAGGCGAAGGGGAAGGGGTAGAGGTGGGGAGGAGAATCGGTGGGTGGGGTGGGTGGTTGGGGGGGAGGGGGGGGTGGTTTTTACAGAAATACTGTTAATTTCAGAAAAATGCTCGGTTTAAATGTTTTTTATTTAACAAAACCTTTTTGCGCATTGGCTCAAATAACTGCACCATTACACGCTGGTGATTCCTTAACATGAAAGAGTATAATGACACTTAACTTCAATCAACTTAAACTTTAACTGTCACCAAAGTGATGCCCACCATTGACGTATCACCTGCACACCCAACAGAGTGTCAGCATTGTAAATAACACCAACTTTCTTTCAGGCAAAGCGATCATTGATGAGCACCTGATGTAAGGCTCTTGCAGTTATCATGCCACCACAGGCCCTTTCATGTGGTCTACAGGGGGACAGGGACATGGCTTCAGTGTCAGCCTGATTGTCTGGGCCGATGTCAGCGTCCGCCTCCTCGTCCTCTTCCTCTCTCTGGTGAGGTGGACTGTCAGACTCATCAGGCAATTCTTGTCCCCTCCTGATAGCCAAGTTGTGCAGCATGGAGCACACCACCACAAATTGAGCTACCTGCTCAGGGTGGTATTGGAGCTTGCCTCCTGAATGGTCCAGGCATCTAAAGCGCTACTTAAGCACTTCAATGGTTTTCTCCAAGATATTGCGAGTGGCTCTGTGGCTCTCGTTGTATCACCTCTCGGCTTCGGTGTGGGTGCCATGCGGGGGTGGGGCGGGGTCATCAGTCAGGTGGCAAGACCATATCCTTTGTTACCAAGCATCCAGCGTTGACCTTGTAGCTGATTGTTAAACAAGTCAAGGTGTGAGCATCATGGATGCTGCCCGGAAATTGAGCATTGACTGCCAGTATAATTTGCTGATGGTCAACAACGAGTTGGACATTCTGGGAGCGGAATCCCTTGCGGTTCCTGAAAGCCTCTGCATCCTCAAAAGGTGCCCGCATTGTGATGTGCGTACAGTGTATTGTTCCCTGCACCTTGGGGAAGTTTGCAATTCTGGAGAATCCTAGAGACCTCTGAGTCTGTTCCTCCCTGGTCATAGGGAAGCTGATCAAGTCCCTCTTGCATGTGTACAGAGATTCAGTGATCTGTTTGATGCAGCATTGTGTGGCATGCTGAGAAAGTCCGCAAATGTCGCCAGCTGTGGCCTGAAAAGAACCTGAGGCATAGAATGACAGTGCTGCGGTGTCTTTGACCTTGAAAGACAGTGCAATACTGATGGCGCAGATCTCCCCTTATTATCTGGCATACCTCAGTGATAACCTCTTTGTGGAAGCACAGTCTCCGAAGGCAGGTGGTGTCGGGCAAGTCGAGGTAAGACTGCTTCTCCCTGTACTTGTGGGGGGTGTAACGTCTGGTCCTCCTCATCAGTCTGGCACGTCTTACATTGGGCACATAATGCTGTGGAGCGTACCTTCGGCAATCACGTGTCTGCTGCATGTAATTGGTCATCAAGAGAGGGTGAGAAAGGACAGTCCCCATTGCAGTAGCTCTCTGTTTTCCACCGATTGGTCACAAACAATGAATGTCCCGACGAAGACACCTATTCAATTCCAATCGGTCACAGTATGGTCAAGATGTTTGTAGAGATGTTCACATCAACTCCAATGACCTCCAGAGTACATCCGAACTCCCCCGAGGTTGAAGCACAGCAGCCTTTTAAAGGATGCGACATGTGATGTAGAACATGGCGCCCATAACGCTGTGATTAGTTCCGGTTAGTTTCACTTTTTCTGAGCGGTTTTTTGGGCGAGCGATATTGTGGACAATATGTGTACGAGGTGGTGAAAGTGACGTTGGGCGATCTCATGGCTGTCAGTTTCAGTAAATATGCTCTTTACAACAAAAAAAAGTGGCCGGGCGATATTATTGAATCTCGCCGTTAAATCAATGCGGAAATTAACGCTGGTCGATATTATGGGTATTGATTTCGCCCATTCTGATGATTCTGCCCAAAAAAAGTGGACGCACAGTATTTTTTCTCACCGTTAAGCACATGGGGAAAGTAACGCTCGACGATAAGTGTTCGGGAAATTCCCATCAGTTTCCATTTTGTGGCTAAATGGGCGATATCTGGGCGTTATACGTCATATCAGCGGTAAAATGGGCGTTAAGTGGATGTTAAGCATGCAAAAAAAGTGGAGGTTCTAGCCCATAGTATTTGCAGCACATGAATAGGCAATTCAGCTCAACAGGACCATGCCAATGTTTATGCTCTCCACATGAGCCCCTCCCACGCTTCTTCATCTAACCCCATCAACGTATCAATGACAAATAAATGACAAATATCTGTTTCAAGTATTTGAGATTGAGTATGCTATATCAAGTTTTCTATGGAATTGATGAAGCCCCTCAAATGCATGGGGACCCAGCAATTACAATTCACAGATAAAACTATTGAAGGGACCAAGCAGATCATCATCGCTGATTTAGAAGTTATGGAGTCCAGTAACACTGTGTCATAGCTACTCTAATCCAAAAACTGCTGCGTAATTTCAGAATAACAGTAGGAAAATGTGTGGCCACTTAGAAAAAGTCAAGCCACAGTTCAAATTTTTTCTGATCCATGATGCATGGTATTTGCTTATTAAAGTGCCCAAAGGCTGATAGTTCCAACTTTGTAAGACATGTCTGTATATTTGAGCGACATCTTAAAAAGTGGGAGGTCTATGTAATTAAATTAGTCTTTGAATAGTTATGCCACCTGAAGTGTCATTTTATGATAATTTAAAACATTTAAGGTCAAATTGCATTAATCTTAAAGGGAAAAGATTTTGGATGGTATAAAAATCTTTTCAAGGAACTTAGAAGCCTGAAGATGGTCTTTGAAAATAGAGACTGTAAGAATGTGAAGTGTCAGTAGTATAGCAATTTCTAAACATGAAGAAAAGTACAGTATAACAGCCGATAGAGAACATTATAGTATATAAATTAAACTAGGAAGAAAGCAAATGGCGGGAGAAAGAATGCTGATGCACTGCAGCAGGTCTCAGAAGTGATCCATGAGCATCCCTAAAGAGAGCAGCACTGTTCGACATCATAATCAGTTGCTCCTCAGTGGGAGGTTGTATGAATTTTTTGTACCCATGTCAATAAGCTACAGCAATAATACTGAAGGCCTACCTACCACTGATACAACGAATATAGATTTTGAATTTAAACTCCCCAAGACTACTGTAATCTTAGATATTAAATGCAACTCTTATGCAATTATGAAGCAAAACCCAGCTAATGTTGAAACAATAACAACTTGCATTTTTATAGCGCCTATGATGTAGTAAAACAAGAGCATTATCAAACAAAATTTGATACACATAAGGAAATATTCGGACAGGTGGCAGGTTTTAAGGAGCATCTTAAAGGAGCAAAGAGAGATAGAGAGGTTTGGGGACAGAGTTTCGGACTAGGCAGCTAAAAGCGTGGCTGCCAAAGGTGAACATAAGAACATAAGAAATAGGAGCAGGAGTAGGCTTTTCGGTTCTTCTGGCCTGCTCCGCCATTCAATAAGACCAGTACCTTAGGCAGTCCCTCGGAATCGAGGAAGACTTGCTTCCACTCTTAGCATGAGTTCTTAGGTGGCTGTACAGTCCAATACAAGAACCACAGTCTCTGTCACAGGTTGGACAGATAGTCGTTGAGGGAAAGGGTAGGCAGGGAGCCTGGTTTGCCTCACGCTCCTTACGCTGCCTGCGCTTGATTTCTGCATGCTCTCGGCGGCGATACTCGAGGAGTTCAGCGCCCTCCCGAATTCACTTCCTCCACTTAGGGCGGTCTATGGCCAAGGACTCACAGGCAGGTGTCAGTGGGGATGTCGCACTTTATCAGGCTTTGAGGGTGTCCTTGCAACATTTCCTCTGCCCGCATTTGGCTCGTTTGCTGTGGATGAGTTCCGAGTAGAGCGCTTGCTTTGGGAATCTCGTGTCTGGCATGCGGACTATGTGGCCTGCCCAGTGGAGCTGATCAAGTGTGGTCAGTGCTTCAATGCTGGGGATGTTGGCCTGGACGAGGACGTTAATGTTTGTGTGTCTGTCCTCCCAGGGGATTTGCAGGATCTTGCGGAGACATCGCTGGTGGTATTTCTCCAGCAACTTGAGGTGTCTACTGTACATGGTCCACGTCTCTGAGCCATACAGGAGGGTGGGTATTACTACGGCCTTGTAGACCATGAGCTTGGTGACAGTTTTGAGGGACTGATCTTCAAACACTCTTTTCCTCAGGCGGCCGAAGGCTGCACTGGCGCACTGGAGGTGGTGTTGGATCTCATCATCAATGCCTGCTCTTGTTGATAGGAGGCTCCTGAGATAGGGGAAATGGTCCACATTGTCCAGGACCATGCCATGGATCTTGATGTTTGGGGGGCAGTGCTGTGCGGCGAGGACAGGCTGTTGGAGGACCTTTGTCTTACTAATGTTTAGCGTAAGGCCCATGCTTTCATACGTCTCAGTTAATATGTCGACTATGTCCTGGAGTTCAGCCTCCGCGTACTGTAGCTCGACCACAGAGGTTGGAGTGGTCTTGGACCTGGCCTGGAGACGGCGAAGGTTGAACAGGTTCCCACTGGCTCTGTAGATTAACTCCACTGCAGCGGAGAGCTTATCAACTGTGAGGTGGAGCATGGCAGCGAGGAAGATTGAGAAGAGCGTTGGGGCGATGACGCAGCCCTGCTTGACTCCGGTCCGGACATGAATTGGGTCTGTGATGGATCCGTTGGTAAGGATTACGGCTTCCATGTTGTCATGGAGCAGGCAGAGTATGGTGACGTAGTTTTGGGGGCATCAGAAACGAAGGAGGACGCTCCATAGACCCTCGCGGTTGACAGTGTCGAAGGCCTTTGTACGGTCGAAGAAGGCCATGTATAAGGGCTGGCGCTGTTCCCTGCATTTTTCCTGCAGCTGTCACACTGCAAAAATCATGTCCGTTGTGCCCCGGAGGGGACGAAATCCACACTGCGACTCCGGGAGAAACTCCTCGGCCACGGGGAGAAGACGGCTGAGGAGGACTCCAGCGATGACTTTCCCAATGGTTGATAGCAGGGACATTCCACTGTCGTTGCCGCAGTCGGACTTGTCCTCTTTTTTAAAGCAGGTCATGATCACTGCATCTCTAAGATCTCCTGGCATGGTCTCCTCCCTCCAGATGAGAGAGATGAGGTCGTGTATTTGCGAGAGTAGCGCCTCTCCGCTATACTTCAGTGCCTCAGCAGGGATTCCATCAGCTCCCGTAGCCTTGTTTTTTAGCTGTCTTCTGGCCTTTTCTACCTCATGCAATGTTGGGGTCTCACTGAGGTGGTGGTGGGTAGCATGCTGCGGGATGGAGTCGAGAACACTCGAGTCAAAGGCAGAGTCTCGGTTGAGGAGATCTTTGAAGTGTTCCTATCAGCGGGTCCTGACTGCCTCGGTGTTGTTGATGAGTGTCTCCCTGTTCTTGGCCAGGAATGGGGTCGGGCCTTGGGAGTTTGGTCCATATGTGGCCTTGACTGCAGTGAAGAATCCTCGCACATCATGGCTGTCGGCCAGTTGCTGTATCTCCTGTGATACAGTAGCGTAGTGGTTATATTACTGGACTAGTAATCCACAGGCCTGGACTAATGATCTGGAAACATGAGCTTAAATCTCACCATGGCAGCTGTAGAATTTAAATTTAGTTAATTAAATCAATCTGGAATAAAAAACTAGTATCAGTAATGGTGACCATGAAACTATCGGATTGTCGTAAAATCCCATTTGGATCACTAATGTCCTTTGGGGAAGGAAATCAGTCACCCTTACCCGGTCTGGCCTACATGTGATGCCAGACCCACAGCAATGTGGTTGATTCTTAACTGCCCTCTGAAATGGCCTAGCAAGCCACTGAGTTGTGTCAAATCGCTAGAAAAAACAGTAAGAATAAAACTGGACAGACCACCCGGCATTGAACTAAGCACCAGCCTCAGACACGGCAAAGGCACACCCAGCCCAGTTGACCCTGTAAGTTCCTCCTCACTAACATCTGGAACTTGTGTAAAAAATGGGAGACCTGTCCCACAGACTTGTTAAGCAACAGCCTGATATAGTCATACTCTCACAGAATCATAGCTTTCAGCCAACATCCAAGACACCTCCATTTCCATCCCTGGGTATGTCCTATCCCACTGGCAGGACAGACCTACCAGAGGTGGCGGAACACTGATATACAGTTGGGAAGGAGTGGCCCTGGGAGTCTTCAACATTGACTCCAGCCCCCATGAAGGCTCATAGCATCCAGTCACAAGGAAACCTCCTGCTGATTACCACCAACCATCCTCCCTCAGCTGATGAATCATCAAATTAACCTTCAAAAGAGATGACCATGTACTTTCTCTGAACATACTGGCAGGTTGAAATAGTGCTGTATCATATCAATGAAAACACATAGGTGTTTTTTATGAAACAGCTCTCTCCGCTATTTCAATTAATTTAAAATAAATCAATTTATGACTTTCTTGATGTAGCAGACAAGGGAATTTCGTAGAACATGTAGACATATTCATTAAAAATAATGCACAACATGATTTCAACCTCTATATTTTTCCATTGGTTTTGCTGCTTGCCTGGGCTGTATTCTTTCATTGATCCATAAAAGTTAATTAAGCTTGCATGCTACAAATTACAAAGCCCTAATATGAAGCATGATTTTATTCTGTCACTTTTTAATTAAATTGTTCAAATACTTTCCATCACGTAAAATCACTGACAGAACAATGTATACTATTCATTTTGATTGATTCCAAAAAAAAACAATGTAACCTTGAAAATTAGAAGTTTTTGCAACACAGCAAACTAAGCTGCAATTTATTTTCAATCTTTGCTTTCTCAAAACAAAAATCTTTCTCTGTGACTTTGCGCTATGACAATCTGTAAAATTCTAAGTAAAGCCAGAAGTTACCTCAGCACATCTTGATCTAATGCTACGTGGCTTAATGGTTCACCTGCTGGCGTCTATCCCTTCTTCACTATCAGGTAGATAATTAAGACCTGTGAGTTGCTTTATTTTCTAACTTGCAACTTATAGGTAAATTTAAATTGTTTCTCTCACTTTTGAGTGTTGCCCAATTAATAGTTCAGTTTTCAGTCTCATCCAGATAGCGAGAATGGAATATGACTTTGTAGTCACTTCGTTCACTGGAACGTATTAAAGTAGCCCCTCACCTAGTGAATATACTGGCCCCAAAATTGTTCTTTGCTCCAATTGGGGGCAGAGTCTTCCTGAGCCCGACCCGGAAGTCCCGCCCCCGATGCAGATTTGGGTCATGCGCCCCTCAAAGGAAGCGGAGCGCTGTCTCCGGCACTCCTTTGAGAGACGCTCCAGGAGCAGCAGTGCGGCGCTGCATCCAGCCCGCGTGGAGCAGGCCATCCCCACATAGATGTTCCATGTAGTGACGCGCTACAACGCCACTGTAATATAGAGCGCCACCTAGGGGACTACTGCTCTACTGAGTGTACTACTGTGGTAGTGCAATTGCTGTTGTAAATACAATAAAAGTCACATGATGTATTGGAGCCATCTTGTAAAGTCTGTGTGTTAGTGATGTCATAAAGAATATATTCCACTGGTGATGTAGGATGGGATAATCAGATTCCCGAGCTGAATTTTTTGTTGGTAGTTAATTCAGCCAACCGATAGAGATACTTTGAGAGGTTCTTTGTTTTGCAGCACAGCTAAAAATCCAAGGTATATTATAAGCACACTTGTCTGCACTGTCAGAGTCCAGATAGCTGCGCCTATGGAAATAATAGGGAGCTTGGGTGAGTTCCATCGCGTTTGAGAAACTTTCGGAGCGTATGTGAGTGGCTAGAAATGTTTTTCACTGCAAATATTATTGTCGAAGTCCCCGATGATGAACCGGGTGGTGCTAGAAAGAAAACAGGACATCACGCTAAAGGACACACCAATGACGGAGATAGAACAGCACCAAAGTCCTGAGTTCCTGGAAATTGCTGAAAGTTATCGTTTTGGAACATGAGATCAATACATTGAGGAGAGTATCAGGCAGTACACTGTTGCTTTAAAAAAGCTCTCCATTCACTGTCATTTCGGAAACTTTCAGGACCGAGCATTGCGTAACCGCTTTGTTTGTGGGATGAAAAATGAAGCAATCAACAGGAAATTGCTGACAACTCCTAACTTGACTTCTGATTTAGCTTGTCAGTCAGCTATGTCGACGGATATGGCCGACCAATACTCTCGAGAATTTCGCACCATTTCCAGTTGTCAGACAGCCAAGGTGAATCAGCTTCAGGTTAAAAGTAAAAGACAGTTGGACCCCAAGGCCTCAGCAACAGGCCATGGTGACAGTAAACTGAAGCCGTGCTATCGGTGTCTGGGACAACACATTGCTCAAAGTTGTCAGAAGAAATAGGAGCAGGAGTAAGCCATTTGGCCCCTCAAGCCTGCTCCGCCATTCAATAAGATCATGGCTGACCTGATTTTGGCCTCAATTCCACTTCCCTGCCCTCTCCCCATAACCTTTGACTCCCTTATCATTCAGAAATTTGTCGATCTCAATCTTAAATATATTCAATGAACCAGCCTTCACAGCTCTCTGGAGTAGAGAAGTTTTAAGATTCACAACTCTATGAGAGAAGAAATTCTTCCTCATTTTAATTTTAAATGGGCGACCCCTTATTCCGAAACGATGCCCCCTAGTTCTAGATTCCCCCACGAGGGGAAACATCCTCTCTGCATCTATCCTGTCAAGCCCCCTCGGAAACTTATATGTTTCAATAAGATCACCTTAGTCTTCTAAACTCAAATAAGTACAGCTTAACCCTTCTTAACCTTTCTCAAGTCCATATGTGAATGCAGAGTGTTTCTTTTGCAGACAGTACATAGTGTTAAATCCAAGGAAGAGGCATATAAATTGGCCAGAAAAAGTAGCAAACCTGAGAACTGGGAGAAATTTAGAATTCAGCAGAGGAGGACAAAGGGTCTAATTAGGAGGGGGAAAATAGAGTATGAGAGGAAGCTTGCCGGGAACATAAATCTGACTGCAAAAGCGTCTATAGATATGTGAAGAGAAAAAGATTAGTGAAGACAAATGTAGGTCCCTTGCAGTCAGATTCAGGTGAATTTATAATGGGGAACAAAGAAATGGCAGACGAGTTGAACAAATACTTTGGTTCTGTCTTCACGAAGGAAGACACAAATAACCTTTCCGAAGTACTAGGGGGACCGAGGGTCGAGTGAGAAGGAGGAACTGAAGGATATCCTTATTAGGTGGGAAATTGTGTGACGGCAATTGATGGGATTGAAGGCTGATAAATCCCCGGGGCCTGATAGTCTGCATCCCGGAGTACTTAAGGAAGTGACCCTAGAAATAATGGATGCATGGGTGATCATTTTTCAACCGTCTATCGACTCTGGATCAGTCCCTATGGACTGGAGGGTAGCAAATGCAACACCACTTTTTAAAAAAGGAGGGAGAGAGAAAACAGGTAGTTATAGACATACATAATAATTAGGAACAGGAGTAGGCCATCTAGCCCCTCGAGCCTGCTCTGCCATTCAACAAGATCATGGCTGATCTGGCCGTGGACTCAGCTCCACTTACCCGCCCGCTCCCCATAACCCTTCATTTCCTTATTGGTTAAAAATCTATCTATCTGTGACTTGAATACATTCAATGAGCTAACCTCAACTGCTTCCTTGGGCAGAGAATTCCACAGATTCACAACCCTCTGGGAGAAGAAATTCCTTCTCAACTCGGTTTTAAATTGGCTCCCCCGTATTTTGAGGCTGTGCCCCCTAGTTCTAGTCTCCCCGACCAGTGGAAACAACCTCTCTGCCTCTATCTTGTCTTTCCCTTTCATTATTTTAAATGTTTCTATAAGATCACCCCTCATCTTTCTGAACTCCAACGAGTCTACTCAATCTATCATCATAAGGTAACGCCTTCATCTCCGGAATCAGCCTAGTGAATCATCTCTGCACCCCCTCCAAAGCTAGTATATTCTTCCTTAAGTAAGGTGACCAAAACTGCATGCAGTACTCCAGGTGCGGCCTCACCAATACCCTATACAGTTGCAGAAGGACCCCCCTGCTTTTGTACTCCAACCCTCTCGCAATGAAGGCCAACATTCCATTCGCCTTCCTGATTACCTGCTGCACCTGCAAACTAACTTTTTGGGATTCCTGCACAAGGAGCCTGCAATTTCTGCGGTCTGGAGGAGTCCGTGTTCCATATTTTTACTGAGTGCATGAGGTTGCAGCCCCTGTTTCATTATCTAAAGGGGCTGCTCCTGAAATTCTGGCTGCACTTCAGTCCCACTCTCCTGCTCTTTGGGCACCCTGTGCGGAGGGGAGCGGGTAGGTCCGAAGGCCTCCTCGTAGGACTGCTCCTGGGCACGGCCAAGGGTGCCATCAGCCGGTCCAGGCAGCGGGCGGTCGAGGGGGTCGTTCAACCTGACTGCCTGCCTCTCTTCCGCTCTTACATCCGGTCCAGGGTGTCCTTGGAGATGGAGCACGCGGTGTCCACCGGTACGCTCGCGGCCTTCCGCGAGAGGTGGGCACCGGAGGGACTGGAGTGCATCATCACGCCCGGCAACCAAATTTTAATTTGATTTTACGTTTTTAAGTTTAATTTGTTTTAATTGCCGGTGCTTTTAGTGTCCCCCTTCCCTTTTATAGGGGGCACTGGAAAAATTTGATTTTAGCGCCCCAAAAAAACCCAAAAACCAAAAAAAAAAAGGGGCCTTGAAAATGTCTGCTGTGTCACCCAGGTCGGGTGGCATGGTTTTAATGTTTTATGTTTTTGCAGGTTAACTCAAAAGAGTTTCATGCACAAGGACCAATTGTGGAGCAGTGGAGGCGTGTCCTGCACAGTAGGAGCTGTGCTGCAGTGAGAGGAGCAGCTACCAACTTTAGCTCCTGCCTGGAAGGCCTTGAGAGCCCTGAGAACAGCCCAGGAAGAGAAGGAAGGAAGGGGCTTCACCACCAACTTTCACCCAGAGGGAGAGGAGGAAAAAGCAGAAAACTTACAACTTTTTACCATTTCTACAAAGAGTTGGAGAGAGGGGGAAAGACTAAAACAACATCCAGTGTGGAAGGAGGGAGACTCTACAATTCTACAGGTGGGTGTGGTGCATTTCCCAAACAGACTTTGTTGTATCGGTGGGGGGAGGAAAGAAGACCACTGAGGGCCGGAACATCGCGGGGGGTGTGTGTGTGTGTGGTAGTGTGTGTGGGGGCCTTGCTTACAACTAGGCCCCCCCCACAATTGGAACCCCCCCCACCCCCCACCGCCCACATTTGCCTAGCCTGGGATAGCTGGAGCTATCAGGCTGAAGATTTTTCTCATTTACCCAATTAACATCGTTAGGAGTGCGTGCCTGGTGGCTCTAGCTACCCCAGGTGAAGACATCTTCTCCCCCCACCTGAAGACCAACCCAAAGACTGTGCTTGTGTGTTTTGCCAACTGAGGAGTGCACCCACCCACAGCTGCGAGGGGAGACCTGCCCTCGCAGTTCCGCCCCCCTTCCCACCCCCCTCTCTCTTTCCCTGTTACTCTGATTCTCCCCTCTCTCTCTGAGAGCCCTTTTCCTCCCAAATCAATTAAAAAAACAACAAACAAACAATTGAGACAACTGAGCAGAGGGAGCAAGGCCCCTCCCCAATTGCCAACTAGGGGAGAGGTGTGCCTCATTAAGAGCTCCTCTGCTCGGTCAAATCAAACGAGGCCAATCAAGACCATTAAGGCCTGTGACTTTGGGGTGGGTGTAGCCCTTAAAGGGACCCCGTGATGGCGACCCCATCCACGCCGGTGGCGGGGCCAGCGAGGACATATGCGCAGGCGGTGTCCACATCCACGGCACCTCCTGCGCCACCCGCTGCCCTGCCACCTTTTACACTTATTACTAAAAAACACGGGGTCAAGAGCTACACTCACCCCACAATGACCATCGAGGAGTGCGTGCGGGCGATGGCTGGGGTAGTCGGCCCCTCGGCCATTGTCGCAGCCTCCAAGATGTCTGGGAAGGCCGTGTTCTTCCTGGGGTCGGAGCGGGCGGTGTCCCTGGCCCTTGAAAAGGGGCTCACGGTGGGCGGGACGTTCCTGCCGGTGGACCCTCTCGAGACCACCGCGCAGAGGGTCATCGTGTCAAACGTCCCGCCCTTTGTTTCCGCTGAGCTCCTCCTCCCTCACCTACACCAACTGGGGGAGGTAAGGTCGGGGATCAACCCCATACCGCTCGGCCTCAGGGAGAACAGCCTGCGCCACGTGTTCTCCTTCCGCCGCCAGCTCTTTGTCCGGCTGGCGCGGGAGGACATGACGGAAGGGCACTTTAATGTGGTGCACGAGGGGACTGCCTACCGCGTCTTCTGGACGTCGGACGGCATGCGGTGCCATGCCTGTAGGGAGGTGGGGCACGTTCGTAAGAACTGCCCCGCCTCCAAGGCCGCCAAACCACCGAAGGCAGCCAAGGCTGGCGCCGCCGCCACCCATCCCCCTAGTTGCGTCCGCGTGCCGGGAGCCATGGGTGCGCGGGCATCGTCCGGGGCCTTTGTTTTCACGGCCTCCGGCGGGGGGGAGGGAGAGCGTCCGATCGAAAAAAGGCGCGGAAGAAGACGAGACATCCAGAGGCGGGTCCCCTCGGTGCGCCGGAAAGTTTGACCACCGCGCTCAGCCCAACCCAGTCACCGGCGAGCGCGGGGTGCCCTGAGCCCGTGCCCGAGCCCTTGACCAATACCGCAGAGGGGCTCGGGCGAGGGCAAGATAAGGAAAAGGGGGGGGCGGAGCGGGAGGCCTCGGCAGACATGGAGGTCACCCTGCCTCCGCGCACCCCCAGGAACAAAAGGAGGCACCGCCCCAATGAGGCGGAGGGGGAACAACGTCCCTCCGCGGAGGAGGCGGTGCCCGCCGCGTGTCCCGCGTCCCCCACCAGCGCCCCCAAATTGCGCTGTAGGCGCGAGGAATCTGTCCCCGGGGAGGGTGAGGCAGTCGAGGCTGCCCAGCCGCTGCCTCCTGGGGAGGGCGTGGCAGATCTGCCTGTCGTGGGGGGCGTGGGGCCAGCGGAAGAATGTGTAGCCGCCGGGCCGGGCGTCCCGGGGACTGAGGCGGGCGGGGCTGAAAAGGCTGAACCTGAGCCCGCCCAGCCAATACCCAACTTCCCCCGGGATTTGCTCGACTCTGAAAATGCCAATTTTATGGAATCCGTTCACGCTGGGCTGGGGGGTGGCGGCGGGGAGGGAGAAGAACAACAACCCTCGCCCCCTACTGTGGAGCTGGGGGAATTGGAGGACCTGGAACATTACTTTGACCAGGTTTCTCCCTGTTCCCCGGTTCCTGGGGCGGAGGGGGAACCCCTTCCGCTGTCGCTTCCCGACCCAGCACCAATTTTAAAAGAGCCCAGTGGGGACTCCTCTGCCGACGATCCTGGGGGTGGGATCGGGGCAGAGCCAGGGCCAAATGGAGCGGCCGGGCCGTTTGCCGTACCTCGTGCGGTCGACGGGCCGGCTGCTAGCGGCGACCTCCCGGAGGGGGACGGGGACTCGGTGGAGGACGCGGGTGAAGATCTCGAGTCCATCGCCAGTGAGGCGGTGGATCTGCTCGCGGCCACCACTGAGACCCTCCTCATTCCCGCAGAGGAACTCCGGGGCTTTTTGGTCCAGTGCCGGGGTCGCCGCGACCAAGCCCGTCTGGCCCTGGAAAGATGGTCCGAGCCGGGGCTGCTCGTTGCGTCCGTCCGCGCCGCCGCTAAAACCATGGCCGCGGGCGGGCCCTTATCAAAGGCTCAAGGCCTTGAGCTGCGCCGGCTCAAAAAGTTCCTCGCTGGGCTGCTGATGGAGTGGAGGTCAACAAACGACTCCACTCCCTCCCCCACAATAGGCTAAGGAAGAGGTTGCACTATGCTTTTGCCATGAAGATAACCATAGCCAGCCTCAACATCAACGGCGGCAGAGGGGCACGCCGTAGATTTGACAATTTTTCGCTCCTGCGGGAGGGGAAATATGCGGTGTGCTTCCTGCAAGAAACCCACACCGTTCCGGGAGACGAAGCCATGTGGCTCCTGGAATGGCAAGGAGAGGTCCGCATGAGCCACCTCACCGCCATTTCTAGTGGGGTGGCCATCTTGCTGGGCCCGCATTTTCAGCCGGAGATCTTGGGGGTCGAGGAGCCAGTGCCAGGCCGCTTGCTGCACGTAACGGTTCGCCTGGGGGACGTGCCGCTCCATCTCGTGAACGTGTACGCCCCTCAGCCCGGCCCGCAGCAAACGCGCTTCTTTGAAGAGGTGTCCGCTCTTCTTGGCTCCGTCGACGTCGGCGACTGCATTGTCCTCGGGGGGGATTTTAACTGCACCCTCGAGGCGAGGGACCGCTCCGGTGCCCCGCAGTGCATGACGGCGATGGAGAAGTTGAGGGACCTGGTCGGGTCCTTCGACTTGGTGGACGTCTGGCGAAATCTCCACCCCGACTCCAGCGCCTTTACTTGGGTGAGGCCTGGAGTTGGATGGTCTAGAGTCGACCGCCTTTACGTGTCTCGGGCGTACGTTTCCTGCATCCCGGCGGCCTCCATGCGGCCGGTGCCGTGTTCGGACCACCACCTGGTGTGGGCGGAGCTCGCTTCGCTCCGCGCGAGGACGGGGTCCGCGTACTGGCACTTTAACAACCGGCTGCTGGAGGACGTGCGGTTCCAGGACTCGTTCCGTCAATTCTGGTCTGACTGGAGAAGGAAGCAGAGGGGCTTCCCCTCCTTGAGGCTATGGTGGGACGTGGGCAAGGCTCACGTCCGCGTCTTCTGTCAAGAGTACGCGAGGGGGTCGACCAAGATGCGGGCGGCCAGAGTCGGGCGCCTAGAAAAAGAGGTGCTCGACCTGGAAGCCCGTTTCGGTCAAGTCGTCCAGGACCCGGCCCTGCGGACGGTGTACGAAGCGAAGAAGGCCGCGCTGAAGGACCTGCAGCTCGTCGGGTCCCGAGGCGCGTTCGTGAGGTCGCGGATCCGGTTCCTGCGGGATCTGGACCGCGGCTCCCCCTTCTTCTACTCGCTGGAAAAAAGGCAGAGTGTCCGTAAGCAGCTCTTGACGCTGCTGGCCGACGACGGCTCTCTCGTCTCGGATCCGGAGGGCGTCAACAACAGGGCCGGTGAATATTACGGGGCTCTGTTCTCTCCGGATCCGTCCAGCGAGGAAGCGCGTAGAGTTTTGTGGGAGGACCTGCCGAAGGTCAGCCCGGAGGGCGCCGAAAATCTGGAAGCTCCGCTAAGCCTGGCGGAGCTGACCGGTGCCCTCGCCCGGCTCTCGAAGGGAAAATCCCCGGGGCTGGACGGGCTGACCGTGGAGTTCCACAGGGCGTTCTGGGACGTCCTGGGGGGCGACTACGCGCGGGTCCTGGGGGAAAGTCTGGCGACCGGGGAGATGCCCCTCTCTTGGCGCATGGCAGTCATCGTCCTGCTGCCTAAGAAGGGCGATCTCCGCCTCCTTAAGAACTGGCGCCCGGTCTCCCTCCTCAGCACGGACTTCAAAATCTTCGCCAGGGCGATGTCTGCTCGCCTTGGTGCCGTGCTGGACCACATGATCCACCCCAACCAGTCCTACACGGTCCCGGGCCGGACAATCCACGATAACATCCATCTGGTCCGGGACCTCATCCATTGTTCCCAGGAGGCTGGTCTGTCAGTCGCCTTCCTATCCCTCGACCAAGAGAAGGCGTTCGACAGGGTGGATCACGACTATCTGCTTGGAACTCTGCGCGCTTTCGGGTTCGGGACGCATTTCGTCGCCCGGATCCGACTTTTGTACGCCGCCGCGGAGTGTCTGATTAAGGTTAACGGGTCCTTGACGGCGCCCCTTCGCTTTAGGAGAGGGGTGCGCCAGGGATGCCCCATGTCCGGCCAGTTATACGCCGTTTGCGTGGAGCCTTTCCTGCGCCTCTTGCGGACGAGGTTGACGGGACTGGCTCTGCAAGGGCCGGGCGTGGAGGTCGTCCTCTCGGCTTACGCCGATGACGTGCTCCTCGCGGTAGAGGATCCCGCTGACCTGCGGAGGATGCGTGAGTGCCAGGAGATTTACTCGGCCGCGTCCTCCGCCAGGATCAACTGGGAGAAATGTTCCGGACTCCTGGTGGGTCAGTGGCGGGTGGACTCCCTGCCGGAGGAGCTCAGGCCTTTTGCCTGGAGCACGACCCATCTCCTCTATCTGGGAGTCTACCTTAGCCCCGACGAGGGAGCCTGGCCGGCGAACTGGCAGGAGCTGGAGGCCAAGGTCGCCGCTCGCCTAGGACGCTGGACAGGACTGCTCCGAGTGCTGTCCTACAGGGGTCGAGCGCTAGTCATAAACCAGCTGGTGGCCGCAATGTTGTGGTACCGGCTGGTCACTTTGACCCCTCCCCCTGCGTTTGTCGCCAAGATACAGAAGAAGCTGGTGGACTTCTTCTGGAACAACAGGAAGCACTGGGTCTCTGCCGCGGTCTTGAGTCTCCCGCTTGAGGAGGGCGGTCAGTCGTTGGTGTGCGTCAGCGCCCAGCTCGCGACTTTCCGTCTTCAGACCCTGCAGAGATACCTTTACGTCGAGCCCCCTCCTAGGTGGTGTGCTCTGGCGACGTATTTCTTCCGCCAGCAGCGCGACCTCAATTATGACACGCAGCTCCTGTTTGTGAACTTGGGGGGTGCCAGGACCGCCCTCCGGGAGCTGCCTGTCTTTTACAGGGAACTCATCAGGGTCTGGAACAAAGTCTCCACCAAGCGCAGCTCTCCACTGGAGTGGCGGCCGTCCTGCAGGAGCCGCTGCTCGGGAATCCGTACCTCCACGGCCGAGGTTTCATGTGGCGGTCGGAAGAGAGGGCTGTGGCTGGTGAGGTGACCAGGGTCAGGGACCTGCTCGATGGCGGAGGAGCGGGCTGGATGGCGCCAGACACGCTGGCGCGGCGCCTAAACTCTGCCAACGTCCACCACGCAGCCGATGCCATCGAGTCGCGAAAAACAGCACTGGGCCCTGACTCCGTTAGGTGCATCGAGGAGGCTCAAGCACGTGGGGAGATCCCGTCCGAACTGACCCCCGTCCGGACGGAATTCCTCATCGGCGCCAAACCCCGGAACCTCCCTCGGGGGCCGGCGCCTCACAACTTGAGCCGCCTCGGGGAAATCCCCTCCGTGCCTTTCAGTTCCGCGCGGAGGGGTTTCCTGTACGGGCTGCTCCTGCACACCCTCAACTTTGCCATCCTCGCCGGCCGTCCGGACACGCCATGGCGTAACATCTTGCCGTCCGGAGGAGGCGGGGGTCCCCAATGGAGGGCACTCTACGCAGGGGTCCTCCCACTATTCATCGGGGACTTGGCCTGGAGGGTGGTGCACGGAGCAGTGCCGTGCAACAAATTTTTAAGCCGGTTCATGGACTCCCAGGCCGCCTGCAATTTCTGCGGTCTGGAGGAGTCCGTGTTCCATGTTTTTATTGAGTGCACGAGGTTGCAGCCCCTGTTCCATTATTTGAAGGGGCTGCTCCTGAAATTCTGGCTGCACTTCAGTCCCACCCTCCTGATCTTTGGGCACCCTGTGCGGAGGGGAGCGGGTAGGTCCGAAGGCCTCCTCGTAGGACTGCTCCTGGGCACGGCCAAGGGTGCCATCAGCCGGTCCAGGCAGCGGGCGGTCGAGGGGGTCGTTCAACCTGACTGCCTGCCACTCTTCCGCTCTTACATCCGGTCCAGGGTGTCCTTGGAGATGGAGCACGCGGTGTCCACCGGTACGCTCGCGGCCTTCCGCGAGAGGTGGGCACCGGAGGGACTGGAGTGCATCATCACGCCCGGCAACCAAATTTTAATTTGATTTTACGTTTTAAAGTTTAATTTGTTTTAATTGCCGGTGCTTTTAGTGTCCACTTCCCTTTTATAGGGGGCACCGGAGAAATTGTGATTTTAGTGCCCAAAAAAAAACACAAAAAAAACACAAAAAAAAAACAAAAAAAGGAAAAAAAGGGCCTTGTAAATGTCTGGTGTGTCACCCAGGTCGGGTGGCACGGTTTAATGTTTATGTTTTGCAGGTAGACTCTAAAAGAGTTTCATGCACAAGGACCAATTGTGGAGCAGTGGAGGCGTGCCCTGCACAGTAGGAGCTGTGCTGCAGTGAGAGGAGCAGCTACCAACTTTAGCTCCTGCTTGGAAGGCCTTAAGAGCCCTGAGAACAGCCCAGGAAGAGAAGGAAGGAAGGGGCTTCACCACCAACTTTCACCCAGAGGGAGAGGAGGAAAAAGCAGAAAACTTACAACTTTTTACCATTTCTACAAAGAGTTGGAGAGAGGGGGAAAGACCAAAACAACATCCAGTGTGGAAGGAGGGAGACTCTACCATTTCGACAGGTGGGTGTATTGGTGCAGTCCCAAAAAGACTTTGTTGTATCGGTGGGGGGAGGAATGAAGACCACTGAGGGCCGGAACATCGCGGGGGGTGTGTGTGTGTGGAAGTGTGTGTGGGGGCCTTGCTTACAACTGGGCCCCACACACAACTGAACCCCCCCCCCCAATTGCCTAGCCTGGGGTAGCTGGAGCTACCAGGCTGAAGATTTCTTTTCTTTAAATACCCATTTTTAACATCGTTAGGAGTGTGTGCCTGGTGGCTCTAGCTGCCCCAGGTGAAGACATCTTCTCCCCTCACCTGAAGACCACCCCAAAGACTATTTTTGTGTTTTTGCCATCTGGGGATTGCACCCACCCACAGCTGCGAGGGAAGACCTGCCCTCGCAGTTCCCCCCCACCCCCCCCTTCCCACCCACCTCTCTCTTTCTCTGTTATTCTCTGTTTCTCCCCTCTCTCTCTGAGAGCCCTTTTCCTCCCAAATTAATTTTAAAAAAAAACAATTGAGACAACTGAGCAGAGGGAGCAAGGCCCCTCCGCAACTGCCAACTAGGGGAGAGGTGTGCCTCGTTAAGGGCTCCTCTGCTCAGTCTTTAGACAAGAGGCCAATTAAGACCATTAAGGCCTGTGACTTTGGGGTGGGTGTAGCCCTTAAAGGGACCCCGTGATGGCGACCCCATCCACGCCGGTGGCAGGGCCAGCAAGGACATATGCGCAGGTGGCAACCGCTTCCACGGCACCTCCTGCGCCACCCGCTGCCCTGCCACCTTTTCGACTTATTACAAAAAAACACGGGGTCAAGAGCTACACTCACCCCACAATGACCATCGAGGAGTGCGTGCGGGCGACGGCTGGGGTAGTCGGCCCTTCGGCCATTGTCGCAGCCTCCAAGATGTCTGGAAAGGCCGTGTTCTTCCTGGGGTCGGAGCGGGCGGTGTCCCTGGCCCTCGAAAAGGGGCTCACGGTGGGCGGGACGTTCCTGCCGGTGGACCCTCTCGAGGCCACCGCGCAGAGGGTCATCGTTTCAAACGTCCCGCCCTTTGTTCCCGCTGAGCTCCTCCTCCCTCACCTACAACAACTGGGGGAGGTAAGGTCGGGGATCAACCCCATACCGCTCGGCCTCAGGGAGAACAGCCTGCGCCACGTGTTCTCCTTCCGCCGCCAGCTCTTTGTCCGGCTGGCGCGGGAGGAGACGACGGAGGGAAATTTCAATGTGGTGCACGAGGGGACTGCCTACCGCGTCTTCTGGACGTCGGACGGCGTGCGGTGCCATGCCTGTAGGGAGGTGGGGCATGTTCGTAAGAACTGCCCCGCCTCCAAGGCCGCCAAACCACCGAGGGCGGCCAAGGCTGGCGATGCCGCCACCCCTCCCCCTAGTTGCGTCTGCGTGCCGGGAGCCGTAGGTGCGCGGGCATCGTCGGGGGCCTTTGTTTTCACGGCCTCCGGCGGGGGGGAGGGAGAGCGTCCGATCGAAAAGAAGGCGTGGAAGAAGGCGAGACATCTAGAGGCGGGTCCCCTCAGTGCGGCGGAAAGTTTGACCACCGCGCTCGGCCCAACCCAGTCACCGGCGAGCGCGGGGTGCCCTGAGCCCGTGCCCGAGCCCTTGAACAACACGGCAGAGGGGCCCGGGCGCGGGCAAGAAAAGGAAAAGGGGGGGCAGAGCTGGAGGCCTCGGCAGACATGGAGGTCTCCCTGCCTCAGCGCACCTTCAGCAACAAAAGGAGGCGCCGCTCCGTTGAGGCGGAGGGGGAGCAACATCCCTCCGTGGAGGAGTCGGTGCCCGCCGCGTGTCCCGCGTCCCCCACCAGCGCCCCCAAGCAGCGCCGTAGGCAGGAGGAGTCTGTCCCTGGGGAGGGTGAGACTGTCGAGGCGGTCCAGCCTCTGCCTCCCGGGGATGGCGTGGAAGATCTGCCTGTCGTGGGGGGCGTGGGGACCGCGGAGGAATGCATTGCCGCCGGGCCGGGCGTCTCGGGGACTGAGGCGGGCGGGGCTGAAAAGGCCGAACCTGAGCCCGCCCAGCTATGATCCAACTTCCCCCGGGAGTCGCTCGACCCGGCAGAAAATGAAATTAATAATTTTAATAATAGTGTACATGCTGGGCCGGGGGGTGGCAGCGGGGAGGGGGAGGAACACCCACCCTCGCCCCTCGCTTTGGAGCTGGAGCACTTGGGGAGCCTGGGGATTTCCTATGGCCGGGTCTCTCCTTGTTCCCCGGTTCCTGGGGCGGAGGGGGAACCCCTTCCGCTGTCATTTCCCGACCCAGCACCATTTTTAAAAGAGCCCAGTGGGGACTCCTCTGCCGACGATCCTGGGGGTGGGATCGGGGCAGAGCCAGGGCCGGTTGGAGCGGCCGGGTCATTTGCCGTACCTTGTGCGGTCGATGGGCCGGCTGCTGGCGGCCACCTCCCGGAGGAGGACGGGGACTCGGTGGGGGACGCGGGAGAAAATCTAGAGACCACCGCCAGCGAGGCGGTGGATCTGCTCGCGGCCGCCGCCGAGACCATCCTCATTCCTGCAAAGGAACTCCGGGACTTTTTGGCCCAGAGCCGGGGTCGCTGCAACCAAGCCCGACTGGCCCTGGAAAAATGGTCCGAGCCAGAGCTGATCAAGGGGTCCGTCCGCGCCGCCGCTAAAACCATGGCCGCGGGCGGGCCCTTGACAAAAGAGCAACACCTTGAGCTGCGCGAGCTCGAGGGACTCCTCGCTGGGCTGCGGAGGGAACGGAGTTCAACAAAAGACTCCGCTCCCTCCCCCGCAATAGGTTAAGGTAGAGGTTGCACTATGCTTTTGCCATGAAGATAACCATAGCCAGCCTCAACATCAACGGCGGCAGAGGGGCACGCCGTAGATTTGACAATTTTTCGCTCCTGCGGGAGGGGAAATATGCGGTGTGCTTCCTGCAAGAAACCCACACCGTTCCGGGAGACGAAGCCACGTGGCTCCTGGAATGGCAAGGAGAGGTCCGCATGAGCCACCTCACCGCCATTTCTAGTGGGGTGGCCATCTTGCTGGGCCCGCATTTTCAGCCGGAGATCTTGGGGGTCGAGGAGCCCGTGCCAGGCCGCTTGCTGCACGTAATGGTTCGCCTGGGGGACGTGCCGCTCCATCTCGTGAATGTGTACGCCCCTCAGCCCGGCCCGCAGCAGACGCGCTTCTTTGAAGAGGTGTCCGCTCTTGAGGCGAGGGACCGCTCCGGTGCCCCGCAGTGCATGACGGCGATGGAGAAGTTGAGGGACCTGGTCGGGTCCTTCGACTTGGTGGACGTCTGGCGAAATCTCCACCCCGACTCCAGCGCCTTTACTTGGGTGAGGCCTGGAGTAGGATGGTCTAGAGTCGACCGCCTTTACGTGTCTCGGGCGTACGTTTGCTGCGGGGTCCGCGTACTGGCACTTTAACAACCGGCTGCTGGAGGACGTGCGGTTCCAGGACTCGTTCCGTCGATTCTGGTCCGACTGGAGAAGGAAGCAGGGGGGCTTCCCCTCCTTGAGGCTATGGTGGGACGTGGGCAAGGCTCACGTCCGCGTCTTCTGTCAAGAGTACGCGAGGGGGTCGACCAAGAGGCGGGCGGCCAGAGTTGGGCGCCTAGAAAAAGAGGTGCTCGACCTGGAAGCCCGTTTCGGTCAAGTCGTCCAGGACCCGGCCCTGCGGACGGTGTACGAAGCGAAGAAGTCTGCGCTGAAGGACCTGCAGCTCGTCGGGTCCCGAGGCGCATTCGTGAGGTCGCGGATCCGGTTCCTGCGGGATCTGGACCGCGGCTCCCCCTTCTTCTACTCGCTGGAAAAAAGGCAGAGTGTCCGTAAGCAGCTCTTGACGCTGCTGGCCGACGACGGCTCTCTCGTCTCGGATCCGGAGGGCGTCAACAACAGGGCCCGTGAATATTACGGGGCTCTGTTCTCTCCGGATCCGTCCAGCGAGGAAGCGCGTAGAGTTTTGTGGGAGGACCTGCCGAAGGTCAGCCCGGAGGGCGCTGAAAATTTGGAAGCTCCGCTAAGCCTGGCGGAGCTGACCGGTGCCCTCGACCGGCTCTTGAGGGGAAAATCCCCGGGGCTGGACGGGCTGACCGTGGAGTTCCACAGGGCGTTCTGGGACGTCCTGGGGGGCGACAACGCGCGGGTCCTGGGGGAAAGTCTGGTGACCGGGGAGATGCCCCTCTCTTGGCGCAGGGCAGTCATCGTCCTGCTGCCTAAGAAGGGCGATCTCCGCCTCCTTAAGAACTGGCGCCCGGTCTCCCTCCTCAGCACGGACCACAAAATCTTCGCCAGGGCGATGTCTGCTCGCCTTGGTGCCGTGCTGGACCACATGATCCACCCCGACCAGTCCTACACGGTCCCGGGCCGGACAATCCACGATAACATCCATCTGGTCCGGGACCTCATCCATTGTTCCCAGGAGGCTGGTCTGTCGGTCGCCTTCCTATCCCTCGACCAAGAGAAGGCGTTCGACAGGGTGGATCACGACTATCTGCTCGGAACTCTGCGCGCTTTCGGGTTCGGGACGCATTTCGTCGCCCGGATCCGACTTTTGTACGCCGCCGCGGAGTGTCTGATTAAGGTTAACGGGTCCTTGACGGCGCCCCTTCACTTTAGGAGAGGGGTGCGCCAGGGATGCCCCATGTCCGGCCAGTTATACGCCGTTTGCGTGGAGCCTTTCCTGCGTCTCTTGCGGACGAGGTTGACGGGACTGGCTCTGCAAGGGCCGGGCGTGGAGGTCGTCCTCTCGGCTTACGCCGATGACGTGCTCCTCGCGGTAGAGGATCCCGCTGACCTGCGGAGGATGCATGAGTGCCAGGAGATTTACTCGGCCGCGTCCTCCGCCAGGATCAACTGGGAGAAATGTTCCGGACTCCTGGTGGGTCAGTGGCGGGTGGACTCCCTGCCGGAGGAGCTCAGGCCTTTTGCCTGGAGCACGACCCATCTCCTCTATCTGGGAGTCTACCTTAGCCCCGACGAGGGAGCCTGGCCGGCGAACTGACAGGAGCTGGAGGCCAAGGTCGCCGCTCGCCTAGGGCGCTGGAGAGGACTGCTCCGAGTGCTGTCCTACAGGGGTCGAGCGCTAGTCATAAACCAGCTGGTGGCCGCAATGTTGTGGTACCGGCTGGTCACTTTGACCCCTCCCCCTGCGTTTGTCGCCAAAATACAGAAGAAGCTGGTGGACTTCTTCTGGAACAACAGGAAGCACTGGGTCTCTGCCGCGGTCTTGAGTCTCCCGCTTGAGGAGGGCGGTCAGTCGTTGGTGTGCGTCAGCGCCCAGCTCGCGACTCTCCGTCTTCAGACCCTGCAGAGATACCTTTACATCGAGCCCCCTCCTAGGTGGTGTGCCCTGGCGACGTATTTCTTCCGCCAGCAGCGCGACCTCAATTACGACACGCAGCTTCTGTTTGTGAACTTGGGGGGTGTCAAATCCGCCCTCCGGGAGCTGCCTGTCTTTTACAAGGAACTCATCAGGGTCTGGAACAAAGTCTCCACCAGGCGCAGCTCTCCGCCGGCTGGAGTGGCGGCCGTCCTGCAGGAGCCGCTGCTCGGGAATCCGGACCTCCACGACCGAGGTTTTATGTGGCGGTCGGAAGAGAGGGCTGTGGCTGGTGAGGTGACCAGGGTCAGGGACCTGCTCGATGGCGGAGGAGCGGGCTGGATGGCGCCAGACACGCTGGCGCGGCGCCTAAATTCTGCCAATGTCCGCCACGCGGCCGATGCCATCGAGTCGCTAAAAACAGATCTGGGCCCTGACTCCGTTAGGTGCATCGAGGAGGCTCAAGCACGTGGGGAGATCCCGTCCGAACTGACCCCCGTCCGGACGGAATTCCTCATCGGCGCCAAACCCCGGAACCTCCCTCGGGGGCCGGCGCCTCACAACTTGAGCCGCCTCGGGGAAATCCCCTCCGTGCCTTTCAGTTCCGCGCGGAGGGGTTTCTTGTACGGGCTGCTCCTGCACACTCTCAACTTTGCCATCCTCGCCTGCCGTCCGGACACGCCATGGCGTACCATCTTGCCGTCCGGAGGAGGCGGGGGTCCACGATGGAGGGCACTCTACGCAGGGGTCCTCCCTCTATTCGTCGGGGACTTGGCCTGGAGGGTGGTGCACGGAGCAGTGCCGTGCAACAAATTTTTAAGCCGGTTCACGGACTCCCAGGCCGCCTGCAATTTCTGCAGTCTGTAGGAGTCCGTGTTCCATGTTTTTATTGAGTGCACGAGGTTGCAGCCCCTGTTCCATTATTTGAAGGTGCTGCTCCTGAAATTCTGGCTGCACTTCAGTCCCACTCTCCTGATCTTTGGGCACCCTGTGCGGAGGGGAGCGGGTAGGTCCGAAGGCCTCCTCGTAGGACTGCTCCTGGGCACGGCCAAGGGTGCCATCAGCCGGTCCAGGCAGCGGGCGGTCGAGGGGGTCGTTCAACCTGACTGCCTGCCTCTCTTCCGCTCTTACATCCGGTCCAGGGTGTCCTTGGAGATGGAGCACGCGGTGTCCACCGGTACGCTCGCGGCCTTCCGCGAGAGGTGGGCACCGGAGGGACTGGAGTGCATCATCACGCCCGGCAACCAAATTTTAATTTGATTTTACGTTTTAAAGTTTAATTTGTTTTAATTGCCGGTGTTTTTAGTGTCCCCTTCCCTTTTATAGGGGGCACTGTGGAAAAATTTTGATTTTAGTGCCCAAAAAAAAAACCAAAAAAAGAAAAAAAGGGCCTTGTAAATGTCTGGTGTGTCACCCAGGTCGGGTGGCACGGTTTAATGTTTTATGCTTTGCAGATAAACTCCAAAAAGAGTTTCATGCACAAGGACCAATTGTGGAGCAGTGGAGGCGTGTCCAGCTCAGTTGGAGCTGTGCTGCAGTGAGGAGACCAGCTATCAACCTTAGCTCCTGCCTGGAGAGCCCTGAGAACAGCCCAGGAAGAGAAGGAAGGAAGGGGCTTCACCACCAACTTTCACCCAGAGGGAGAGGAGGAAAAAGCAGAAAACTTACAACTTTTTACCATTTCTACAAAGAGTTGGAGAGAGGGGGAAAGACCAAAACAACATCCAGTGTGGAAGGAGGGAGACTCTACCATTTCGACAGGTGGGTGTATTGGTGCAGTCCCAAAAAGACTTTGTTGTATCGGTGGGGGGAGGAAAGAAGACCACTGAGGGCCGGAACATCGCGGGGGGTGTGTGTGTGTGGAAGTGTGTGTGAGGGCCTTGCTTACAACTAGGCCCCACACACAACTGAACCCCCCCCCCCAATTGCCTAGCCTGGGGTAGCTGGAGCTACCAGGCTGAAGATTTCTTTTCTTTAAATACCCATTTTTAACATCGTTAGGAGTGTGTGCCTGGTGGCTCTAGCTGCCCCAGGTGAAGACATCTTCTCCCCTCACCTGAAGACCACCCCAAAGACTATTTTTGTGTTTTGCCATCTGGGGATTGCACACACCCACAGCTGCGAGGGGAGACCTGCCCTCGCAGTTCCCCCCCCTTCCCACCCCCCTCTCTCTTTCTCTGTCATTCTCTGTTTCTCCCCTCTCTCTCTGAGAGCCCTTTTCCTCCCAAATTAATTTAAAAAAAACAATTGAGACAACTGAGCAGAGGGAGCAAGGCCCCTCCCCAATTGCCAACTAGGGGAGAGGTGTGCCTCGTTAAGGGCTCCTCTGCTCAGTCTTTAGACAAGAGGCCAATTAAGACCATTAAGGCCTGTGACTTTGGGGTGGGTGTAGCCCTTAAAGGGACCCCGTGATGGCGACCCCATCCACGCCGGTGGCAGGGCCAGCAAGGACATATGCGCAGGTGGCAACCGCTTCCACGGCACCTCCTGCGCCACCCGCTGCCCTGCCACCTTTTTGACTTATTACAAAAAAACACGGGGTCAAGAGCTACACTCACCCCACAATGACCATCGAGGAGTGCGTGCGGGCGATGGCTGGGGTAGTCGGCCCCTCGGCCATTGTCGCAGCCTCCAAGATGTCTGTAAAGGCCGTGTTCTTCCTGGGGTCGGAGCGGGCGGTGTCCCTGGCCCTCGAAAAGGGGCTCACGGTGGGCGGGACGTTCCTGCCAGTGGACCCTCTCGAGGCCACCGCGCAGAGGGTCATCGTTTCAAACGTCCCGCCCTTTGTTCCCGCTGAGCTCCTCCTCCCTCACCTACAACAACTGGGGGAGGTAAGGTCGGGGATCAACCCCATACCGCTCGGCCTCAGGGAGAGCAGCCTGCGCCACGTGTTCTCCTTCCGCCGCCAGCTCTTTGTCCGGCTGGCGCGGGAGGAGACGACGGAGGGAAATTTCAATGTGGTGCACGAGGGGACTGCCTACCGCGTCTTCTGGACGTCGGACGGCGTGCGGTGCCATGCCTGTAGGGAGGTGGGGCATGTTCGTAAGAACTGCCCCGCCTCCAAGGCCGCCAAACCACCGAGGGCGGCCAAGGCTGGCGCCGCCGCCACCCCTCCCCCTAGTTGCGTCCGCGTGCCGGGAGCCGTAGGTGCGCGGGCATCGTCGGGGGCCTTTGTTTTCACGGCCTCCGGCGGGGGGGAGGGAGAGCGTCCGATCGAAAAGAAGGCGCGGAAGAAGACGAGACATCTAGAGGCGGGTTCCCTCAGTGCGGCGGAAAGTTTGACCACCGCGCTCGGCCCAACCCAGTCACCGGCGAGCGCAGGATGCCCTGAGCCCGTGCCCGAGCCCTTGAACAACACCGCAGAGGGGCCCGGGCGCGGGCAAGAAAAGGAAAAGGGGGGGCGGAGCGGGAGGCCTCGGCAGACATGGAGGTCTCCCTGCCTCAGCGCACCTCCAGCAACAAAAGGAGGCGCCGCTCCGTTGAGGCGGAGGGGGAGCAACATCCCTCCGCGGAGGAGTCAGTGCCCGCCGCGTGTCCCGCGTCCCCCACCAGCGCCCCCAAGCAGCGCCGTAGGCGGGAGGAGTCTGTCCCCGGGGAGGGTGAGACAGTCGAGGCTGCCCAGCCTCTGCCTCCCGGGGATGGCGTGGAAGATCTGCCTGTCGTGGGGGGCGTGGGGACCGCGGAGGAATGCATTGCCGCCGGGCCGGGCGTCCCGGGGACTGAGGCGGGCGGGGCCGAAAAGGCCGAACCTGAGCCCGCCCAGCCAATATCCAACTTCTCCCGGGATTTGCTCGACCCGGCAGAAACCGAAATTATCAAGAATTTTAACGAAACTGTAAATGCTGGGCCGGGGGGTGGCAGCGGGGAGGGGGAGGAACACCCACCCTCGCCTCTTACTTTGGAGCTGGAGCACTTGGGGAGCCTGGGGATTTCCTATGGCCGGGTCTCTCCTTGTTCCCCGGTTCCTGGGGCGGAGGGGGAACCCCTTCCGCTGTCATTTCCCGACCCAGCACCATTTTTAAAAGAGCCCAGTGGGGACTCCTCTGCCGACGATCCTGGGGGTGGGATCGGGGCAGAGCCAGGGCCGGTTGGAGCGGCCGGTTCATTTGCCGTACCTTGTGCGGTCGATGGGCCGGCTGCTGGCGGCCACCTCCCGGAGGAGGACGGGGACTCGGTGGGGGACGCGGGAGAAAATCTAGAGACCACCGCCAGCGAGGCGGTGGATCTGCTCGCGGCCGCCGCCGAGACCATCCTCATTCCTGCAAAGGAACTCCGGGACTTTTTGGCCCAGAGCCGGGGTCGCTGCGACCAAGCCCGACTGGCCCTGGAAAAATGGTCCGAGCCAGAGCTGATCAAGGGGTCCGTCCGCGCCGCCATTAAAACCTTGGCCGCGGGTGGAATCTTGACAAAGGCGCAACAACTTGAGCTGCGCGAGCTCGAGGGACTCCTCGCTGGGCTGCGGAGGGAGCGGAGTTCAACAAAAGACTCCGCTCCCTCCCCCACAATAGGTTAAGGTAGAGGTTGCACTATGCTTTTGCCATGAAGATAACCATAGCCAGCCTCAACATCAACGGCGGCAGAGGGGCACGCCGTAGATTTGACAATTTTTCGCTCCTGCGGGAGGGGAAATATGCGGTGTGCTTCCTGCAAGAAACCCACACCGTTCCGGGAGACGAAGCCACGTGGCTCCTGGAATGGCAAGGAGAGGTCCGCATGAGCCACCTCACCGCCATTTCTAGTGGGGTGGCCATCTTGCTGGGCCCGCATTTTCAGCCGGAGATCTTGGGGGTCGAGGAGCCCGTGCCAGGCCGCTTGCTGCACGTAACGGTTCGCCTGGGGGACGTGCCGCTCCATCTCGTGAACGTGTACGTCCCTCAGCCCGACCCGCAGCAGACGCGCTTCTTTGAAGAGGTGTCCGCTCTTCTTGGCTCCGTCGACGTCGGCGACTGCATTGTCCTCGGGGGGGATTTTAACTGCACCCTCGAGGCGAGAGACTGCTCCGGTGCCCCGCAGTGCATGACGGCGATGGAGAAGTTGAGGGACCTGGTCGGGTCCTTCGACTTGGTGGACGTCTGGCGAAATCTCCACCCCGACTCCAGCGCCTTTACTTGGGTGAGGCCTGGAGTAGGATGGTCTAGAGTCGACCGCCTTTACGTGTCTCGGGCGTACGTTTCCTGCGTCCCGGCGGCATCCATGCGGCCGGTGCCGTGTTCGGACCACCACCTGGTGTGGGCGGAGCTCGCTTCCCTCCGCGCGAGGACGGGGTCCGCGTACTGGCACTTTAACAACAGGCTGCTGGAGGACGTGCGGTTCCAGGACTCGATCCGTCGATTCTGGTCCGACTGGAGAAGGAAGCAGGGGGGCTTCCCCTCCTTGAGGCTATGGTGGGACGTGGGCAAGGCTCACGTCCGCGTCTTCTGTCAAGAGTACGCGAGGGGGTCGACCAAGAGGCGGGCGGCCAGAGTCGGGCGCCTAGAAAAAGAGGTGCTCGACCTGGAAGCCCGTTTCGGTCAAGTCGTCCAGGACCCGGCCCTGCGGACGGTGTACGAAGCGAAGAAGGCCGCGCTGAAGGACCTGCAGCTCGTCGGGTCCCGAGGCGCGTTCGTGAGGTCGCGGATCCGGTTCCTGCGGGATCTGGACCGCGGCTCCCCCTTCTTCTACTCGCTGGAAAAAAGGCAGAGTGTCCGTAAGCAGCTCTTGACGCTGCTGGCCGACGACGGCTCTCTTGTCTCGGATCCGGAGGATGTCAATAACAGGGCCCGTGAATATTACGGGGCTCTGTTCTCTCCGGATCCGTCCAGCGAGGAAGCGCGTAGAGTTTTGTGGGAGGACCTGCCGAAGGTCAGCCCGGAGGGCGCCGAAAATCTGGAAGCTCCGCTAAGCCTGGCGGAGCTGACCGGTGCCCTCGACCGGCTCTCGAGGGGAAAGTCCCCGGGGCTGGACGGGCTGACCGTGGAGTTCCACAGGGCGTTCTGGGACGTCCTGGGGAGCGACTACGCGCGGGTCCTGGGGGAAAGTCTGGCGACCGGGGAGATGCCCCTCTCTTGGCGCAGGGCAGTCAGCGTCCTGCTGCCTAAGAAGGGCGATCTCCGCCTCCTTAAGAACTGGCGCCCGGTCTCCCTCCTCAGCACGGACTACAAAATCTTCGCCAGGGCGATGTCTGCTCGCCTTGGTGCCGTGCTGGACCACATGATCCACCCCGACCAGTCCTACACGGTCCCGGGCCGGACAATCCACGATAACATCCATCTGGTCCAGGACCTCATCCATTGTTCCCAGGAGGCTGGTCTGTCGGTCGCCTTCCTATCCCTCGACCAAGAGAAGGCGTTCGACAGGGTGGATCACGACTATCTGCTTGGAACTCTGCGCGCTTTCGGGTTCGGGACGCATTTCGTCGCCCGGATCCGACTTTTGTACGCCGCCGCGGAGTGTCTGATTAAGGTTAACGGGTCCTTGACGGCGCCCCTTCGCTTTAGGAGAGGGGTGCGCCAGGGATGCCCCATGTCCGGCCAGTTATACGCCGTTTGCGTGGAGCCTTTCCTGCGTCTCTTGCGGACGAGGTTGACGGGACTGGCTCTGCAAGGGCCGGGCGTGGAGGTCGTCCTCTCGGCTTATGCCGATGATGTGCTCCTCGCGGTAGAGGATCCCGCTGACCTGCGGAGGATGTGTGAATGCCAGGAGATTTACTCGGCCGCGTCCTCCGCCAGGATCAACTGGGAGAAATGTTCCGGACTCCTGGTGGGTCACTGGCGGGTGGACTCCCTGCCGGAGGAGCTCAGGCCTTTTGCCTGGAGCACGACCCATCTCCTCTATCTGGGAGTCTACCTTAGCCCCGACGAGGGAGCTTGGCCGGCGAACTGGCAGGAGCTGGAGGCCAAGGTCGCCGCTCGCCTAGGGCGCTGGACAGGACTGCTCCGAGTGCTGTCCTACAGGGGTCGAGCGCTAGTCATAAGCCAGCTGGTGGCCGCAATGTTGTGGTACCGGCTGGTCACTTTGACCCCTCCCCCTGCGTTTGTCGCCAAGGTACAGAAGAAGCTGGTGGACTTCTTCTGGAACAACAGGAAGCACTGGGTCTCTGCTGCGGTCTTGAGTCTCCCGCTTGAGGTGGGCGGTCAGTCATTGGTGTGCGTCAGCGTCCAGCTCGCGACTTTCCTTCTTCAGAACCTGCAGTGATACCTTTACGTCGAGCCCCCTCCTATGTGGTGTGCTCTGGCGAGGTATTTCTTCCGCCAGCAGCGCGACCTCAACTATGACACGCAGCTCCTGTTTGTGAACTTGAGGGGTGTCAGGACCGCCCTCCGGGAGCTGCCTGTCTTTTACAGGGACCTCATCAGGGTCTGGAACAAAGTCTCCACCAAGCGCAGCTCTCCGCCGGCTGGAGTGGCGGCTGTCCTGCAGGAGCCGCTGCTCGGGAATCCGTACCTCCACGACCGAGGTTTTATGTGGCGGTCGGAAGAGAGGGCTGTGGCTGGTGAGGTGACCAGGGTCAGGGACCTGCTCGATGGCGGAGGAGCGGGCTGGATGGCGCCAGACACGCTGGCGCGGCGCCTAAATTCTGCCAACGTCCGCCACGCGGCCGATGCCATCGAGTCGTTAAAAACAGCTCTGGGCCCTGACTCCGTTAGGTGCATCGAGGAGGCTCAAGCACGTGGGGAGATCCCGTCCGAACTGACCCCCGTCCGGACGGAATTCCTCATCGGCGCCAAACCCCGGAACCTCCCTCGGGGGCCGGCGCCTCACAACTTGAGCCGCCTCGGGGAAATCCCCTCCGTGCCTTTCAGTTCCGCGCGGAGGGGTTTCCTGTACGGGCTGTTCCTGCACACTCTCAACTTTGCCATCCTCGCCGGCCGTCCGGACACGCCATGGCGTACCATCTTGCCATCCGGAGGAGGCGGGGGTCCCCGATGGAGGGCACTCTACGCAGGGGTCCTCCCACTATTCATCGGGGACTTGGCCTGGAGGGTGGTGCACTGAGCAGTGCCGTGCAACAAATTTTTATGCCGGTTCACGGACTCCCAGGCCGCCTGCAATTTCTGCGGTCTGGAAGAGTCCGTGTTCCATGTTTTTATGGAATGCACAAGGTTGCAGCCCCTGTTTTATTATTTGAAGGGGCTGCTCCTGAAATTCTGGCTGCACTTCAGTCCCACTCTCCTGATCTTTGGGCACCCTGTGCGGAGGGGAGCGGGTAGGTCCGAAGGCCTCCTCGTAGGACTGCTCCTGGGCATGGCCAAGGGTGCCATCAGCCGGTCCAGGCAGCGGGTGGTCGAGGGGGTCGTTCAACCTGACTGCCTGCCTCTCTTCCGCTCTTACATCCGGTCCAGGGTGTCCTTGGAGATGGAGCACGCGGTGTCCACCGGTACGCTCGCGGCCTTCCGCGAGAGGTGGGCACCGGAGGGACTGGAGTGCATCATCACGCCCGGCAACCAAATTTTAATTTGATTTTACGTTTTAAAGTTTAATTTGTTTTAATTGCCGGTGTTTTTAGTGTCCCCTTCCCTTTTATAGGGGGCACTGTGGAAAAATTGTGATTTTAGTGCCCAAAAAAAAAAAAAAAGAAAAGAAAAACATAAAAAAAAAGGAAAAAAAGGGCCTTGTAAATGTCTGGTGTGGCACCCAGGTCGGGTGGCACGGTTTAATGTTTTATGTTTTGCAGATAAACTCCAAAAAGAGTTTCATGCACAAGGACCAATTGTGGAGCAGTGGAGGCGTGTCCTGCTCAGTTGGAGCTGTGCTGCAGTGAGGAGAGCAGCTATCAACCTTAGCTCCTGCCTGAAGAGCCCTGAGAACAGCCCAGGAAGAGAAGGAAGGAAGGGGCTTCACCACCAACTTTCACCCAGAGGGAGAGGAGGAAAAAGCAGAAAACTTACAACTTTTTACCATTTCTACAAAGAGTTGGAGAGAGGGGGAAAGACCAAAACAACATCCAGTGTGGAAGGAGGGAGACTCTACCATTTCGACAGGTGGGTGTATTGATGCAGTCCCAAAAAGACTTTGTTGTATCGGTGGGGGTAGGAAAGAAGACCACTGAGGGCCGGAACATCGCGGGGGGTGTGTGTGTGTGGAAGTGTGTGTGGGGGCCTTGCTTACAACTAGGCCCCACACACAACTGAACCCCCCCCCCCAATTGCCTAGCCTGGGGTAGCTGGAGCTACCAGGCTGAAGATTTATTTTCTTTAAATACCCATTTTTAACATTGTTAGGAGTGTGTGCCTGGTGGCTCTAGCTGCCCCAGGTGAAGACATCTTCTCCCCTCACCTGAAGACCACCCCAAAGACTATTTTTGTGTTTTGCCATCTGGGGATTGCACCCACACACAGCTGCGAGGGGAGACCTGCCCTCGCAGTTCCCCCCCCCTTCCCACCCCCCTCTCTCTTTTTCTGTCATTCTCTGTTTCTCCCCTCTCTCTCTGAGAGCCCTTTTCCTCCCAAATTAATTAAAAAAAAAACAATTGAGACAACTGAGCAGAGGGAGCAAGGCCCCTCCCCAATTGCCAACTAGGGAAGAGGTGTGCCTCGTTAAGGGCTCCTCTGCTCAGTCTTTAGACAAGAGGCCAATTAAGATCATTAAGGCCTGTGACTTTGGGGTGGGTGTAGTCCTTAAAGGGATCCCGTGATGGCGACCCCATCCACGCCGGTGGCAGGGCCAGCAAGGACATATGCGCAGGTGGCAACCGCTTCCACGGCACCTCCTGCGCCACCCGCTGCCCTGCCACCTTTTTGACTTATTACAAAAAAACACGGGGTCAAGAGCTACACTCACCCCACAATGACCATCGAGGAGTGCGTGCGGGCGATGGCTGGGGTAGTCGGCCCCTCGGCCATTGTCGCAGCCTCCAAGATGTCTGGAAAGGCCGTGTTCTTCCTGGGGTCGGAGCGGGCGGTGTCCCTGGCCCTCGAAAAGGGGCTCACGGTGGGCGGGATGTTCCTGCCGGTGGACCCTCTCGAGGCCACCGCGCAGAGGGTCATCGTTTCAAACGTCCCGCCCTTTGTTCCCGCTGAGCTCCTCCTCCCTCACCTACAACAACTGGGGGAGGTAAGGTCGGGGATCAACCCCATACCGCTCGGCCTCAGGGAAAACAGCCTGCGCCACGTGTTCTCCTTCCGCCGCCAGCTCTTTGTCCGGCTGGCGCGGGAGGAGACGACGGAGGGAAATTTCAATGTGGTGCACGAGGGGACTGCCTACCGCGTCTTCTGGACGTCGGACGGCGTGCGGTGCCATGCCTGTAGGGAGGTGGGGCATGTTCGTAAGAACTGCCCCGCCTCCAAGGCCGCCAAACCACCGAGGGCGGCCAAGGCTGGCGCCGCCGCCACCCCTCCCCCTAGTTGCGTCCGCGTGCCGGGAGCTGTAGGTGCGCGGGCATCGTCGGGGGCCTTTGTTTTCACGGCCTCCGGCGGGGGGGAGGGAGAGCGTCCGATCGAAAAGAAGGCGCGGAAGAAGACGAGACATCTAGAGGCGGGTTCCCTCAGTGCGGCGGAAAGTTTGACCACCGCGCTCGGCCCAACCCAGTCACCGGCGAGCGCGGGGTGCCCCGAGCCCGTGCCTGAGCCCTTGAACAACACCGCAGAGGGGCCCGGGCGCGGGCAAGAAAAGGAAAAGGGGGGGGCGGAGCGGGAGGCCTCGGCAGACATGGAGGTCTCCCTGCCTCAGCGCACCTCCAGCAACAAAAGGAGGCGCCGCTCCGATGAGGCGGAGGGGGAACAACATCCCTCCGCGGAGGAGTCAGTGCCCGCCGCGTGTCCCGCGTCCCCCACCAGCGCCCCCAAGCAGCGCCGTAGGCGGGAGGAGTCTGTCCCCGGGGAGGGTGAGACAGTCGAGGCTGCCCAGCCTCTGCCTCCCGGGGATGGCGTGGAAGATCTGCCTGTCGTGGGGGGCGTGGGGACCGCGGAGGAATGCATTGCCGCCGGGCCGGGCGTCCCGGGGACTGAGGCGGGCGGGGCCGAAAAGGCCGAACCTGAGCCCGCCCAGCCAATATCCAACTTCCCCCGGGATTTGCTCGACCCGGCAGAAACCGAAATTATCAAGAATTTTAACGAAACTGTAAATGCTGGGCCGGGGGGTGGCAGCGGGGAGGGGGAGGAACACCCACCCTCGCCCCTTACTTTGGAGCTGGAGCACTTGGGGAGCCTGGGGATTTCCTATGGCCGGGTCTCTCCTTGTTCCCCGGTTCCTGGGGCGGAGGGGGAACCCCTTCTGCTGTCATTTCCCGACCCAGCACCATTTTTAAAAGAGCCCAGTGGGGACTCCTCTGCCGACGATCCTGGGGGTGGGATCGGGGCAGTGCCAGGGCCGGTTGGAGCGGCCGGTTCATTTGCCGTACCTTGTGCGGTCGATGGGCCGGCTGCTGGCGGCCACCTCCCGGAGGAGGACGGGGACTCGGTGGGGGACGCGGGAGAAAATCTAGAGATCACCGCCAGCGAGGCGGTGGATCTGCTCGCGGCCACTGCTGAGACCATCCTCATTCCTGCAAAGGAACTCCGGGACTTTTTGGCCCAGAGCCGGGGTCGCTGCGACCAAGCCCGACTGGCCCTGGAAAAATGGTCCGAGCCAGAGCTGATCAAGGGGTCCGTCCGCGCCGCCATTAAAACCTTGGCCGCGGGTGGAATCTTGACAAAGGCGCAACAACTTGAGCTGCGCGAGCTCGAGGGACTCCTCGCTGGGCTGCGGAGGGAGCGGAGTTCAACAAAAGACTCCGCTCCCTCCCCCACAATAGGTTAAGGTAGAGGTTGCACTATGCTTTTGCCATGAAGATAACCATAGCCAGCCTCAACATCAACGGCGGCAGAGGGGCACGCCGTAGATTTGACAATTTTTCGCTCCTGCGGGAGGGGAAATATGCGGTGTGCTTCCTGCAAGAAACCCACACCGTTCCGGGAGACGAAGCCACGTGGCTCCTGGAATGGCAAGGAGAGGTCCGCATGAGCCACCTCACCGCCATTTCTAGTGGGGTGGCCATCTTGCTGGGCCCGCATTTTCAGCCGGAGATCTTGGGGGTCGAGGACCCCGTGCCAGGCCGCTTGCTGCACATAACGGTTCGCCTGGGGGACGTGCCGCTCCATCTCATGAACGTGTACGTCCCTCAGCCCGGCCCGCAGCAGACGCGCTTCTTTGAAGAGGTGTCCGCTCTTCTTGGCTCCGTCGACGTCGGCGACTGCATTGTCCTCGGGGGGGATTTTAACTGCACCCTCGAGGCGAGGGACCGCTCCGGTGCCCCGCAGTGCATGACGGCGATGGAGAAGTTGAGGGACCTGGTCGGGTCCTTCGACTTGGTGGATGTCTGGCGAAATCTTGGGTGAGGCCTGGAGTAGGATGGTCTAGAGTCGACCGCCTCTACGTGTCTCGGGCGTACGTTTCCTGCGTCCCGGCGGCCTCCATGCGGCCGGTGCCGTGTTCGGACCACCACCTGGAGTAGGCGGAGCTCGCTTCGCTCCGCGCGAGGACGGGGTCCGCGTACTGGCACTTTAACAACCGGCTGCTGGAGGACGTGCGGTTCCAGGACTCGTTCCGTCGATTCTGGTCCGACTGGAGAAGGAAGCAGGGGGGCTTCCCCTCCTTGAGGCTATGGTGGGACGTGGGCAAGGCTCACGTCCGCATCTTCTGTCAAGAGTACGCGAGGGGGTCGACTAAGAAGCGGGCGGCCAGAGTCGGGCGCCTAGAAAAAGAGGTGCTCGACCTGGAAGCCCGTCTCGGTCAAGTCGTCCAGGACCCGGCCCTGCGGACGGTGTACGAAGCGAAGAAGGCCGCGCTGAAGGACCTGCAGCTCGTCGGGTCCCGAGGCGCGTTCGTGAGGTCGCGGATCCGGTTCCTGCGGGATCTGGACCGCGGCTCCCCCTTCTTCTACTCGCTGGAAAAAAGGCAGAGTGTCCGTAAGCAGCTCTTGACGCTGCTGGCCGACGACGGCTCTCTCGTCTCGGATCCGGAGGGCGTCAATAACAGGGCCCGTGAATATTACGGGGCTCTGTTCTCTCCGGATCCGTCCAGCGAGGAAGCGCGTAGAGTTTTGTGGGAGGACCTGCCGAAGGTCAGCCCGGAGGGCGCCGAAAATCTGGAAGCTCCGCTAAGCCTGGCGGAGCTGACCGGTGCCCTCGACCGGCTCTTGAGGGGAAAATCCCCGGGGCTGGACGGGCTGACCGTGGAGTTCCACAGGGCGTTCTGGGACGTCCTGGGGAGCGGCTACGCGCGGGTCCTGGGGGAAAGTCTGGCGACCGGGGAGATGCCCCTCTCTTGGCGCAGGGCAGTCATCGTCTTGCTGCCTAAGAAGGGCGATCTCCGCCTCCTTAAGAACTGGCGCCCAGTCTCCCTCCTCAGCACGGACTACAAAATCTTCGCCAGGGCGATGTCTGCTCGCCTTGGTGCCGTGCTGGACCACATGATCCACCCCGACCAGTCCTACACGGTCCCGGGCCGGACAACCCACGATAACATCCATCTGGTCCGGGACCTCATCCATTGTTCCCAGGAGGCTGGTCTGTCGGTCGCCTTCCTATCCCTCGACCAAGAGAAGGCGTTTGACAGGGTGGATCACGACTATCTGCTCGGAACTCTGCGCGCTTTCGGGTTCAGGACGCATTTCGTCGCCCGGATCCGACTTTTGTACGCCGCCGCGGAGTGTCTGATTAAGGTTAACGGGTCCTTGACGGCGCCCCTTCGCTTTAGGAGAGGGGTGCGCCAGGGATGCCCCATGTCCGGCCAGTTATACGCCGTTTGCGTGGAGCCTTTCCTGCGCCTCTTGCGGATGAGGTTGACGGGACTGGCTCTGCAAGGGCCGGGCGTGGAGGTCGTCCTCTCGGCTTATGCCGATGACGTGCTCCTCGCGGTAGAGGATCCCGCTGACCTGCGGAGGATGCGTGAGTGCCAGGAGATTTACTCGGCCGCGTCCTCCGCCAGGATCAACTGGGAGAAATGTTCCGGACTCCTGGTGGGTCAGTGGCGGGTGGACTCCCTGCCGGAGGAGCTCAGGCCTTTTGCCTGGAGCACGACCCATCTCCTCTATCTGGGAGTCTACCTTAGCCCCGACGAGGGAGCCTGGCCGGCGAACTGGCAGGAGCTGGAGGCCAAGGTCGCCGCTCGCCTAGGGCGCTGGACAGGACTGCTCCGAGTGCTGTCCTACAGGGGTCGAGCGCTAGTCATAAACCAGCTGGTGGCCGCAATGTTGTGGTACCGGCTGGTCACTTTGACCCCTCCCCCTGCGTTTGTCGCCAAGGTACAGAAGCTGGTGGACTTCTTCTGGAACAACTGGATCTCTGCTGCGGTATTGAGTCTCCCGCTTGAGGAGGGCGGTCAGTCGTTGGTGTGCGTCAGCGCCCAGCTCGCGACTTTCCGTCTTCAGACCCTGCAGAGATACCTTTACGTCGAGCCCCCTCCTAGGTGGTGTGCTCTGGTGACGTATTTCTTCCGCCAGCAGCGCGACCTCAACTATGACACGCAGCTCCTGTTTGTGAACTTGGGGGGTGTCAGGACCGCCCTCTGGGAGCTGCCTGTCTTTTACAGGGACCTCATCAGGGTCTGGAACAAAGTCTCCACCAAGCGCAGCTCTCCGCCGGCTGGAGTGGCGGCTGTCCTGCAGGAGCCGCTGCTCGGGAATCCGTACCTCCACGACCGAGGTTTTATGTGGCGGTCGGAAGAGAGGGCTGTGGCTGGTGAGGTGACCAGGGTCAGGGACCTGCTCGATGGCGGAGGAGCGGGCTGGGTGGCGCCAGACACGCTGGCGCGGCGCCTAAATTCTGCCAACGTCCGCCACGGGGCCGATGCCATCGAGTCGCTAAAAACAGCTCTGGGCCCTGACTCCGTTAGGTGCATCGAGGAGGCTCAAGCACGTGGGGAGATCCCGTCCGAACTGACCCCCGTCCGGACGGAATTCCTCATCGGCGCCAAACCCCGGAACCTTTCAGTTCCGCGCGGAGGGGTTTCCTGTACGGGCTGCTCCTGCACACTCTCAACTTTGCCATCCTCGCCGGCCGTCCGGACACGCCATGGCGTACCATCTTGCCATCCGGAGGAGGCGGGTGTCCCCGATGGAGGGCACTCTACGCAGGGGTCCTCCCACTATTCATCGGGGACTTGGCCTGGAGGGTGGTGCACGGAGCAGTGCCGTGCAACAAATTTTTAAGCCGGTTCACGGACTCCCAGGCCGCCTGCAATTTCTGCGGTCTGGAAGAGTCCGTGTTCCATGTTTTTATGGAATGCACAAGGTTGCAGCCCCTGTTTTATTATTTGAAGGGGCTGCTCCTGAAATTCTGGCTGCACTTCAGTCTCACTCTCCTGATCTTTGGGCACCCTGTGCGGAGGGGAGCGGGTAGGTCCGAAGGCCTCCTCGTAGGACTGCTCCTGGGCACGGCCAAGGGTGCCATCAGTCGGTACAGGCAGCGGGCGGTCGAGGGGGTCGTTCAACCTGACTGCCTGCCTCTCTTCCGCTCTTACATCCGGTCCAGGGTGTCCTTGGAGATGGAGCACACGGTGTCCACCGGTACGCTCGCGGCCTTCCGCGAGAGGTGGGCACCGGAGGGACTGGAGTGCATCATCACGCCCGGCAACCAAATTTTAATTTGATTTTACGTTTTAAAGTTTAATTTGTTTTAATTGCCAGTGCTTTTAGTGTCCCCCTTCCCTTTTATAGGCGGCACTGGGGAAAAATTGTGATTTTAGTGCCCAAAAAAAAACCAAAAAAAGAAAAACACAAAAAAAAAACAAAAAAAAAAAGGAAAAAAAAAAGGGCCTTGTAAATGTCTGGTGTGTCACCCAGGTCGGGTGGCACGGTTTAATGTTTTTTGTTTTGCAGATGAACTCCAAAAAGAGTTTCATACACAAGGACCCCCAGGTCCCTCTGCACCACAGCATGTTGTAATTTCTCCCCATTTAAATAATATTCCCTTTTACTGTTTTTTTTCCCAAGGTGGATGACCTCACACTTTCCGACATTGTATTCCATCTGCCAAACCTTAGCCCATTCGCTTAACTTATCTAAATCTCTTTGCAGCCTCTCTGTGTCCTCTACACAGCCCGCTTTCCCACTAATCTTTGTGTCATCTGCAAATTTTGTTACACTACACTCTGTCCCCTCTTCCAGGTCATCTATGTATATTGTAAACAGTTGTGGTCCCAGCACTGATCCCTGTGGCACACCACTAACCACCGATTTCCAACCCAAAAAGGACCCATTTATTCCGACTCTCTGCTTTCTGTTAGCCAGCCAATTCTCTATCCATGCTAATACAGTTCCACTGACTCTGCATACCTTTATCTTCTGCAGTAACCTTTTGTGTGGCACCTTATCGAATGCCTTATGAAAATCTAAATACACCACATCCATCGGTACACCTCTATTCACCATGCTTGTTATATCCTCAAAGAATTCCAGTAAATTAGTTAAACATGATTTCCCCTTCATGAATCCATGCTGCGTCTGCTTGATTACACTATTCCTATCAAGATGCCCCGCTATTTCTGCCTTAATGATAGTTTCAAACATTTTCCCCACTACAGATGTTAAACTAACCAGCCTATAGTTACCTGCCTTTTGTCTGCCCCCTTTTTTAAACAGAGGCGTTACATTAGCTGCTTTCCAATCTGCTGGTACCTCCCCAGAGTCCAGAGAATTTTGGCAGATTATAGCGAATGCATCTGCTATAACTTCTGCCATCTCTTTCAGTACCCTGGGATGCATTTCATCAAGACCAGGGGACTTGTCTACCTTGAGTCCCATTAGCCTGTCCAGCACTACCCCCCTAGTGATAATAATTGTCTCAAGGTCCTCCCTTCCCACATTCCCGTAACCAGCAATTTCTGGCACGGTTTCTGTGTCTTCCACTGTGAAGACCGAAGCAAAATCATTGTTTAAGGTCTCAGCCATTTCCACATTTCCCATTATTAAATCCCCCTTCTCATCTTCTAAGGGACCAACATTTACTTTAGTCACTCTTTTCCGTTTTATATATCTGTAAAAGCTTTTACTATCCATTTTTATGTTTTGTGCAAATTTACCTTCGTAATCTATCTTTCCTTTCTTTATTGCTTTCTTAGTCATTCTTTGCTGTCGTTTAAAATGTTCCCAATCTTCTATTTTCCCACTAACCTTGGCCACCTTATGCGCATTGGTTTTTAATTTGATACTCTCCTTTATTTCCTTGGTTATCCACGGCTTGTTATCCCTTCTCTTACCGCCCTTCTTTTTCACTGGAATATATTTTTGTTGAGCACCATGAAAGAGCTCCTTAAAAGTCCTCCACTGTTCCTCAATTGTGCCACCGTTTAGTCTTTGTTTCCAGTCTACTTTAGCCAACTCTGCCCTCATCCCACTGTAGTCCCCTTTGTTTCAGCATATTATGCTCGTTTGAGACACTAATTCCTCACCCTCAATCTGTATTACAAATTCAACCACACTGTGATCACTCATTCCGAGAGGATCTTTTACTAGGAGATCGTTTATTATTCCTGTCTCATTACACAGGACCAGATCTAAGATAGCTTGCTCCCTTATAGGTTCTGCAACATACTGTTCTAAGAACCAATCCCGTATGCATTCCATGAATTCCTCCTCCAGGCTACCCTGTGCGATTTGATTTGACCAATCGATATGTAGATTAAAATCCCCCATGATTACTGCCATTCCTTTTTCACATGCCTCCATTATTCCCTTGATTATTGCCCGCCCCACCATGAAGTTATTATTTGGGGGCCTATAAACTACGCCCACAAGTGACTTTTTCCCCTTACTATCTCTAATCTCCACCCACAATGATTCAACATTTTGTTCATTAGAGCCAATGTTGTCTCTCACAACTGCCCTGATATCATCTTTTATTAACAGAGCTACCCCACCTCCTTCCCTGCTTGTCTATCTTTCCGAATCGTCAGATACCCCTGTATGTTTAATTCCCAATCTTGGCCACCCTGCAACCACGTTTCTGTAATGGCCACCAAATCATACCCATTTGTAATGATTTCTTCCGTCAACTCATTTACTTTATTTCGAATGCTGTGTCCGTTAAGGTAGGGTGTTTTAATACTAGTTTTTAAACCATGATTTTTAGTTTTGACCCCTCCTGCAGCCCCTTTACATTCAGTGGCCCTTTTTGTTTTTTGCCTTGGGTTTCTCTGCCCTCCACTTTTACTCATCTCCTTTCTGTCTTTTGCTTTTGTCTCCTTTTTGTTTCCCTCTGTCTCCCTGCATTGGTTCCCATCCCCCTGCCATATTAGTTTAACTCCTCCCCAACAGCATTATCAAACACTCCCCCTTGGACATTGGTTCCGGTCCTGCCTAGGTGCAGACTGTCCGGTTTGTACTGGTCCCACCTCCCCCAGAACCGGTTCCAATGCCCCAGGAATTTGAATCCCTCCCTGCTGCACCCCTGCTCAAGCCACGTATTCATCTGAGCTATCCTGCGATAGACCAGTTAGCCTGATATCAGTAGCGGGGAAAATGTTGGAATCAATCATTAAAGATGAAATAACAGCGCATTTGGAAAGCAGTGACAGGATTGGTCCAAGTCAGCATGGATTTATGAAAGGGAAATCATGCTTGACCAATCTTCTGGAATTTTTTGAGGGTGCAACTCATAGAGTGGACAAGGAAGAACCAGTGGATGTGGTGTATTTGGACTTTCAAAATGCTTTTGACAAGTTTCCACACAAGATATTGGTGTGCAAAATCAAAGCACATGGTATCGGGGGTAATATACTGACGGATAGAGAACTGGTTGGCAGACAGGAAGCAGAGAGTCAGGATAAACGGGCCCTTTTAAGAATGTCAGGCAGTGACTAGTGGGGTGCCGCAGGGCTCAGTGCTGGATCCCCAGCTATTTACAATATACATTAATGATTTTGATGAAGCAATTGAGTGTAATATCTCCAAGTTTGCAGATGACACTAAACTGGGTGGCGGTGTGAGCTGTGAGGAGGACGCTAAAAGGCTGCAGGGTGACTTGGACAGGTTAGGTGAATGGGCAAATGCATGGCAGATGCAGTATAATGTGGATAAATGTGAGATTATCCACTTTGGGGACAAAAACACGAAGACAGAATATTATCTGAATGGCGGCAGATTAGGAAAAGGTAAGGTGCAACGAGACCTGGGTGTCATGGTAAATCAGTCATTGAAAGTTGGCATGCAGGTACAGCAGGTGGTGAAGAAGGCAAATGGTATGTTGGCCTTCATAGCTAGGGGATTTGAGTATAGGAGCAGGGAGGTCTTACTGCAGTTGTACAGCGTCTTGGTGAGGCCTCACCTGGAATATTGTGTTCAGTTTTTGTCTCCTAATCTGAGGAAGGACGTTCTTGCTTTTGAGGGAGTGCAGCGAAGGTTCACCAGTTTGATTCCCGTGATGGTTGAACTAACATATGAGGAGAGACTGGATCGACTGGGTCTGTATTAACTAGAGCTTAGAAGGATGACAGGGGATCTCATAGTAACATGTAAAATTCTGATGGGACTGGACAGGTTAGATGCAGGAAGAATGTTTCTGATGTTGGGGAAGTCCAGAACCAGGGGACACAGTCTCAGGATAAGGGGTAAGCCATTTAGGACTGAGATGAGGAGAAACGTCTTCACTCAGAGAGTTGTTAACCTGTGGAATTCCCTACCGCAGAGAGTTGTTGATGCCAGTTCATTGGATATATTCAAGAGGGTATTCAAGAGGGAGTTAGATATGGCCCTTACGGCTAAAGGGATCAAGCAGTATGGAGAGAAAGCAGGAAAGGGGTACTGAGGTGAAGGATCAGCCATGATCTTATTGAATGATGGTGCAGACTCGAAGGGCCGAATGGCCTACTCCTGCACCTATTTTCTTTGTTTCTATGTTTTCTATGTTGCTACACAGCATTGAAGAGAGCAACAGGACAAGGAGGTTATGGAAATACAAGTCATCAGGAGCACGGGGGTATCTAACTGCGATTCGCCAAGTATTATCATCCAAATAGATGTTGCAGGAACCAGAATACCCGTTGGAAATCATCACTGATGCATCGTGAGCATAGTACTGGAATCGCTATATCTCGACAAGTTTAGTGATTTCCCACTGGAGAGATAGAAGATAGAGCTGCGAGGCTGCTCAAGAGAGCAAATCCATGTGGTAGGATGTATCACTATACAGGTGAAGTACAAAGAGCAGTTTTAGAGCTTGCCTCTCTTAATTGAGTCAGGAGGTCAGCCTGCCTTAATAGGTAGAAATTGGTTGTGATCACTGAAGCTGGATTGGAGTGAGATTTTTCACGTTGAAACGAGATTTGCATTGAAGGATGATGTCATCAAACAATATCCGAAGGTATTCCATGAAACAGGCAGTCCGATCCAAAGCTTCAAGGCGAATGTCAGTGTAAGGGGGTAAAGGTACACTTAAGACCCAAATCAGGTTAAAGGGCGCAGCTCGTGCTTGTGTGCTTATCATTAAAAACTGCAGACCAAGCTGGAAAAGCCAGAGCAAGGTTAAAACTGTCGAACAACACATTCCAATAGACTGAGATTGGCTCCACATGCTATGGGGAGATAAGGATGCTGCGAGACCACTCAGCAGCCAGTCTGATAAGGGTTAATGAATCAATGTAGCTCCACTGAATTAGTTGTAGGCCAACTGGTGGTCGTAGATGAGTGTGCACGAGGACATCACACCTCAGAAACTGTATAACTGTGTGTGAAACCATCACTCGGGGAAGGTCCTTTCTTAGGCGGCTGAGACTGGGATGCTTCCCCTCCATATGCTTGAATAAAGATCATAAAAGTGAATCCAAGGTTTTTCGTCTGATTGATTCCATGGTCGTTATAAGGGATGGTGTCGATTCCTTATTTCATGGAATCCACCTTGAAGAAGAGAAGTCTTCTTTTACCCCATCAGTCAGAGTACAGAAGGAAACTAGGCCAGTTTACTGCAAGTCACGTCCCGTACCATATGCATTCAAGGGAAAGCTGAATGCAATCAGAAATGCACCCACTCCCAAGAATGTCACTGAACTTCGATCATTTTTAGGTCTTTTGAACTATTATGGGCAGTTCCTACCAAATTTGGCTACAGTGTTACATCCACTGAATGAGCTGTTGAAAAAACAGGTCCATTGGAAGAGGTTAGAAGAATGCGGTGCAGCATTCAAAGAGTATAAAAGCCATTTGGTAGAGAGTACCATGTTAGTTCACTATGACATATCTAAGGAGAACAAGCTAGCAGACACCTCTCCATATGGAGTTGGTGTAGTGATCTTTCATGTACTATTTAGTGGGCAGGACAGACCAATTGCCTTTGCTTCACGCACTCTCGGTGCCAGTGAGCATAATTATGTACAAATCTACAGAGAAGCTTTGGCATTGATTGTTGGGGTCAAGAAGTCCACAAATACTTGTTTCCCATCGTTACTGACCATAAGCCCCTGACAGCAATACTCCATCCAAAGTCCCCAGTTTAAACCTTAGCTGCAGCCCGAATGCAGAGATGGGCTCTGATTTTGTCAGCATATATGTATGACATGGAGTACAGCTGATCACAGTAATGCTGATGCTATGTTCAGGTTCCCATCCCCATCACAAGTTACACCCAATAGGGACGAAGTGTTCTATTTTTCATACATTGATGAACTGCCAGTCACAGCTGAAGAGATTGGTAGAGCAACCAAACGTGACCCAGTTACCTCAAAGGTGTATGATTACATAGCAAATGGCTGGTCAAACCAGATATCAGAGAAAGATATTCATCCATACTTGATTCGTCGGAATGAATTATCAGTGGATAAAGATTATATCATGCCGGGTGCAAGAGTAGTTATTCCAAATAAATTTAGGTCCAAATTATTAGGAGATCTTCATGACCAGCACCTGGGAATGTGCTTGACCAAGAGTTTTGCATTCAGTTACTTATGGTGGCCAAGTCTAGATAAAGAAATAGAGTACATCATTCGTTCGTGAACAGCATGTCAATCGGTAAGCATTAAACCACCATCAGTACCATTACAGCCATGAAAATGGCCTCACAGGGTGTGGCAAAGATTAAATATAAATTTTGCTGAGATATAAGGACAGCAATTGTTCATTGTGATTGACAGCCATTCGCAGTGAGAAGCGGTGTTCCGATGCAGAAAATAACAAGTAAAACAGTAGAAAATTTGCGATGATTGTTTTCTTCATATGGCCTCCCAAAAGAAATTGTGTCTGATAATGAGCCGCAATTTTGTTCAGAAGAATTTTTACAGTTCATGAGCAGAAATGGTATGAAACATAACAAAGTTCCACCATACCACACTGCTTCAAATGGTGCAGCAGAGCACAGAGTACAAGTTGTAAAATGTGCCCTCGTCAAGCAAATGTTGGATCCAAATCCAAAGAAGTGGCAGTTGTTGTTGGATCACAAATTAGCAAACATTCTAATTACTTATCGTAATACTCCTCATAAAACTACTGGTAGAACTCCAACAGAGTGGTTTCTCAAACGACAGCCACGAACCAGGATCTCGTTGTTAAAGCCAAACTTGGCACAGTCAGTAGAAGAGGAACAATTAAGACAGGAAGAGAATCACAATAGAGGTAGAGTAAGAGAAAGAAGTGTGAAATTGAATCAGAAGGTGGTTAAACTGGTTACCAGGAACAGTAGTAAAGATATATGGTCCTTGCACATATTTGGTCAAGATGTTTGAACATGGACAGGTTAGGTTTGTTCACATTGATCATATTTTACCTACAGATGTGGAAGGAGTGGAAAGTTGGAATGATTTGATTATTACTGATGAGTCAGATAGTCTTGTTACAGGTAGAGTACCAGGAACAAATCTTACATCTTGTTCAAGAAACAAGTCCAAGAGAAAATCAGAATTTAAGTCTGACTCCAATGCAGGCAGACACACAGTCTGAAGTTGTAGAGAGTCAAAATATTGATCAAGGGTTACACTTGGAGGAAAACTCTCCTCAGGTTCAGCCTAGAATGAGTCGAAGTTCGACACCAATTTGGAAAGTTCTGTTCGAGAGCGAAGGTATCCTCTTCGAAACAGAAAACAAGTGGTTAAGTTTGATTTGTAAATATGGCAAAATAAGTCCATGGCTAGATTTTACACTTTTGTGCTTTTCACCCAAAAATGAGTGTTATTTCTGGCGTGGGCAGTAAAAATGGGTTTTCAGATCGCTGGCTTCTCGCCCATTCTCAAAGCACCTTGTCTCCATTTTTGAAAATGGGCGTTACCACAAGCAATATGAAAAGGGCGGTAGCGTTAAATCTCGCTGACCTTCTGCCATAAACTGTCGCTGTACTTAGCAACGGCATAGCAACGCTTGATTCCTGCGATACAGGAGGTCAAGGGTCATCATGACATGCGCATAAGAGGAGACAGAGAGAGAGGGAGCTCAGAGGTACTGAAGGCGTGTCTGGGTGTTGTGTGGCCGCTTTGGGAGGAAGGAGGGACATTGTGTGCAGATTGTTAACAGGTTTATTGGGTATGAAGTGAATGGTGACGGTGTCGTGACTTCTGGATTTCATCCACCGCAATGATATCCCTTGTAACACACGCACCGAGCTTCTATGCACCAGGGGGTTGGAAGAACGTGATCTGTCTTCCCTGAGTTCCCTCTCTCCCCTCCGATCCCCGCCCCACCCCACTTTTGTGTCTCTCTCCCCACAGCTCTCTCCGTCCCCCCCCAGGATCTCTCTCTGTTCCCCCGGCCCTTTCTTTCTCTCCTGTCAGGCCCTCTCTCTCCCCCAGGGCTCGTTCTCTCTCTCAGTCCCCGCCGACCCACTTCTCTCCCCGCCGACCCGCTTCTCTCTCTCTCTCCCCGCCGGCCCGCTCCTCTCTCTCTCCCCACTGACCCGCTTCTCTCTCTCTCTCCCCGCCGAGCCGCTTCTCTCTCTCTCTCCCCGCCAACCCGCTTCTCCCTCTCTCTCCCCGCCAACCCGCTTCTCTTTCTCTCTCCCCGCCAACCCGCTTCTTCTCTCTCTCTCCCCACCGACCCGCTTCTCTCTCTCTCTCCCCGCCGATCCGCTTTTCTCTCTCCCCATCGACCCGCTTCTCTCTCTCTCTCCCCGCCAACCCGCTTCTCCCTCTCTCTCCCCGCCAACCCGCTTCTCTTTCTCTCTCCCCGCCAACCCGCTTCTCTCTCTCTCTCCCCGCCGATCCGCTTTTCTCTCTCCCCATCGACCCGCTTCTCTCTCTCTCTCCCCACCGACCCGCTTCTCTCTCTCCCCATCGACCCGCTTCTCTCTCTCTCTCTCCCCACCGACCCGCTTTTCTCTCTCCCCACCGACCCGCTTCTCTCTCTCCCCACCGACCCGCTTCTCTCTCTCTCTCTCTCCACTGACCCGCTTCTCTCTCTCTCTCCCCGCTGACCCGCTTCTCTCTCTCTCTCTCTCCACCGACCCGCTTCTCTCTCTCCCCACCGACCCGCTTCTCTCTCTCTCTCTCTCCACTGACCCGCTTCTCTCTCTCTCTCTCCCCGCTGACCCGCTTCTCTCTCTCTCTCTCTCTCCACCGACCCGCTTCTCTCTCTCTCTCTCCACCGACCCGCTTCTCTCTCTCTCTCCCCACCGACCCGCTTCTCTCTCTCCCCACCGACCCGCTTCTCTCTCTCTCTCTCCCCGCTGACCCGCTTCTCTCTCTCTCTCTCTCTCCACCGACCCGCTTCTCTCTCTCTCTCTCCCCGCTGACCCGCTTCTCTCTCTCTCTCTCTCTCCACCGACCCGCTTCTCTCTCTCTCTCCCCACCGACCCGCTTCTCTCTCTCTCTCTCTCTCCACCGACCCGCTTCTCTCTCTCTCTCTCTCCACCGACCCGCTTCTCTCTCTCCCTGCCAACCCGCTTCTCTCTGTCTCTACCACTCCGCTTCTCTGTCTCCCCGCTGTAGTGTCTCTGCACCTTGTTACAAACTCACACGAGGCATGAAAATATCAGACACGGTCACTCTGTGACCTTCACTTTATTCCCAGGACCAAAGAGTGCTGACCCTGGGTGGGACCTCCCCTTTTATACCTGGAAACCCAGGTGAGGAGTGTCTCCTGCAAGCTCACCCCCTGTGGTCAGGGTGTGAATTTCAAGGCTACAGGTGCAGTGTGCATGAGTGACAGTTACATAACTATTGTCATTGCAAGATGGTGAAATACATGACACCCGCCGACCGGCTTCTCTCTCCGTGGCGACCTGCTTCTCTCTCTCTCCCCATCGATCCACTTCTCTCTCTCCCCGCCGACCTTCTCTCTCTCCCCGCCGACCTTCTCTCTCTGTGCCGACCTGCTTCTCTCTCTCTCCGCCGACCTGCTTCTCTCTCTCCCCTCCGAACCACTTCTCTCTCTCTCCCCGCCGGCCCCATTCCCTCTCTCCCCGCCGGCCCCATTCCCTCTCTCCCCGCCGACTCACTTCTCTCTCTCCCCGCCGACCCACTTCTCTCTCTCCCCGCCGACTCACTTCTCTCTCTCCCCGCTGACTCACTTCTCTCTCTCCCCGCTGACTCACTTCTCTCTCTCCCCTCCGACTCACTTCTCTCTCTCCCCGCCGACCCACTTCTCTCTCTCCCCGCCGACCCACTTCTCTCTCTCCCCTCTGACCCACTTCTCTCTCTCCCCGCCGACTCACTTCTCTCTCTCCCCGCCGGCCCCATTCCCTCTCTCCCCTCCGACTCACTTCTCTCTCTCTCCCCGCCGGCCCCATTCCCTCTCTCCCCTCCGACTCACTTCTCTCTCTCTCCCCGCCGGCCCCATTCCCTCTCTCCCCTCCGACTCACTTCTCTCTCTCTCCCCGCCGGCCCCATTCCCTCTCTCCCTGCTGACCCACTTCTCTCTCTCCCCGCCGACTCACTTCTCTCTCTCCCCTCCGACCCACTTCTCTCTCTCCCCGCCGACTCACTTCTCTCTCTCCCCTCCGACTCACTTCTCTCTCTCCCCTCCGACTCACTTCTCTCTCTCCCCTCTGACTCACTTCTCTCTCTCCCCTCCGACTCACTTCTCTCTCTCCCCTCCGACTCACTTCTCTCTCTCCCCTCCGACTCACTTCTCTCTCTCCCCTCCGACTCACTTCTCTCTCTCCCCTCCGACTCACTTCTCTCTCTCCCCTCCGACTCACTTCTCTCTCTCCCCTCCGACTCACTTCTCTCTCTCCCCTCCGACTCACTTCTCTCTCTCCCCTCCGACTCACTTCTCTCTCTCCCCTCCGACTCACTTCTCTCTCTCCCCGCTGACTCACTTCTCTCTCTCCCCACCGACTCACTTCTCTCTCTCCCCGCTGACTCACTTCTCTCTCTCCCCACCGACTCACTTCTCTCTCTCCCCACCGACTCACTTCCCTCTCTCCTCACCGACTCACTTCTCTCTCTCCCCACCGACTCACTTCTCTCTCTCCCCGCCGACCCACTTCCCTCTCTCCCTGCTGACCCACTTCTCTCTCTCCCCACCGACTCACTTCTCTCTCTCCCCGCTGACTCACTTCTCTCTCTCCCCACCGACTCACTTCTCTCTCTCCCCGCTGACTCACTTCTCTCTCTCCCCACCGACTCACTTCTCTCTCTCCCCGCCGACTCACTTCTCTCTCTCCCCACCGACTCACTTCTCTCTCTCCCCGCTGACTCACTTCTCTCTCTCCCCACCGACTCACTTCTCTCTCTCCCCACCGACTCACTTCTCTCTCTCCCCGCTGACCCACTTCTCTCTCTCCCCACCGACTCACTTCTCTCTCTCCCCGCTGACTCACTTCTCTCTCTCCCCACCGACTCACTTCTCTCTCTCCCCGCCGACTCACTTCTCTCTCTCCCCGCCGACTCACTTCTCTCTCTCTCCCGCTGACCCACTTCTCTCTCACCCGCCGACTCACTTCTCTCTCTCCCCACCGACCCACTTCTCTCTCTCCCCGCCGACTCACTTCTCTCTCTCCCCGCCGACTCACTTCTCTCTCTCCCCGCTGACCCACTTCTCTCTCTCCCGCTGACCCACTTCTCTCTCTCCCCGCCGACTCACTTCTCTCTCTCCCGCTGACCCACTTCTCTCTCTCCCTGCCGACCCACATCTCTCTCCGTGCCGGCTCGCTTCTCCCTCTCCCCGCTGTGATATCTTTACAGAGCACACACACACATACAGCTCCAAACATGGAGGCTGCTTGGTCCGGAAGCTACCGGAAGCTGCCTGTCTGTTTATTATAACTCGGCAGCTGCAGTACACAATACGTCCACATCCACAGTATGGAGCAACAAGCATTACAAGCTTACAGCACTTAAAGACATCACACTTCTCCCTCCTTAATGAAAAACCCATCATAACAACATCATAAATAACTTCATTTTTATACATATTTAAAATTTAACTTTACAACTTGTTTTCTGTTTTGAAGGGGATACTTTCGCTCTCGAACAGAATCTTCCAAACATGGTGTTGATTTCACACTCATTTGAGGCTCTTCCTGAGGAACATTTTCCTCCATGGAATTTCCTTGATTTTCATTTGCACTCACTCTAACTTCAGGTTCTTTGTTTCCCTGACTTGGACTCAAAGACTTTCATTCTGATTCTCTCCTAGATTTGTTTCCAGTATATTGGATTTAGGATTTGCTATTGGTATATTAAAACGATCTGATGAGTCAGAAATAATTGAATCATTCCCACCTTCAACTCCTTCCATGTCTGTAGGTAAAATATGATCAATATGGACAAACCTAACCTGTCCATTATCAAACATCTTTACCAAATATGTGCGAGGACCACATATCTTCACCACTCTTCCGGGTAACCACTTTAACCATTTATGGTGATGGTTCTTCACTCTCACCTTCTGGTTTAATTTCACTCTTCTCTCTTTTAGTCTCCCTTTATCCTGATTCTCTTTTTGTCTAATTTGTGTCTCTTCTACAGACTGTGCCAAATTTGGCTTTAACAATGAGAATCTGGTTCATGGCTGTCATTTGAGAAACAACTCTGCTGGCATTCTACCAGTAGTTGTATGAGGAGTATTTCAATATGTAATCAAAAAATTAGCCAATTTGTGATCCAATGACAACTGTCGTTTTCTTGGATTTGGATCTAACATTTGTTTTATGAGGGCACGTTTTATAATTTGTACAATGCGCTCTGCTGCACCATTCGAAGCAGGATGGTATGGTGGAACCTTGGTATGTTTCACACCATTTTTGCTTGTGAATTGTGCAAATTCTTCTGAATGAAATTGTGGTCCATTGTCCGAAACAATTTCTTCAGGGAGGCCAAATGCAGAAAATAATTTTCGTAAAATGTCCAATGTTTTACTTGTTGTTATTTTCCACATTGGAAACACCTCAACCCACTTTGAATGGCTATCAATTACAATGAACAATTGTTGTCCATTTAACTCAGCAAAATCAATTTGTAGCCTTTGCCACACCCTGGGAGGCCATTTCCATGGCTGTAATGGTACTGGTGGTGGTTGCTTGCTTACTGATTGACATGTCATACACTGACTCACAATGTACTCTCTATCTTTATCAAGACCTGGCCACCATAAATAACTGGGTGCAAAACTCTTGGTCAAGCACATTCCCAGGTGCTGGTCATGGAGGTCTCCTAATAATTTGGACCTGAATTTATTTGGTATAACCACTCTTGCACCCCACATGATACAATCTTTATCTACTGATAATTCATTCCTACGAATGAAGAATGGATGTGTATCTTTGTCTGTTACCTGGTTTGGCCATCCAGTTGCAATATACTCATACACCTTTGACATTACGGGGTCACGTTTGGTTGCTCTACCAATCTCTTCAGCTGTGACTGGCAGTTCATCAATGTATAAAAAATAAAACACTTCTTCCCTATCGGGTGTACCCTGAGATGGGGAAGGCGATCTAGACATTGCATCAGCATTACTGTGATCAGCTGATCGTCTGTATTCAATATCATATGTATCTGCTGACAAAATCAAAGCCCATCTCTGCATTCGGGCTGCAGCTAATGCTAAAAGTTGTTCATACATGAAGGCAGAGTGTTTCTTCTGCAGGAAGACTGTGCATCTTGCGAAGGCATGCCGACTGAAGGGTAAACCAGCTTTTAAAGCTATGAGTCCAGTGTTCAAAGCTATGAGTAGTAATCCAAAGAGACTGCATGGCTTGGAAGAACAACAGCAGGACGAGGAGATGTTAGAATTACACGTCATGAGGAGCACGAGGTTAACGGACAGCGATTCGGAAAGCATCAAAATCTACATAGATGTTGCGGGATTCAAGATATCAATGGAAATTGACATGGGTGCCTCCGTGAGTGTAGTACCGGAGTCACTGTACCGCAACAAATTGCGTGATTTCCAACTGGAGAAATCCAAGATAGAGCTGCGAGGCTACTTGGGAGAGAAAACATAACGCTTTAAAACATTCCTGGTCGTGTCTATATTCACCCAAATATCCAATTACACCTGCCATTTTTAAACTCTAGCTGTTCTCACTGTGTGCTGCAGTTTACCTCGGATTTTGTAGCTTTTTTTTCAAAGACAGAAACTTCCAAAGTCTTCTGTCGGCTGGCTGAATCCTTCACCAACAAAAATTAAGCTTTAAACATCTCCATCCTCAGTCGGCAACTGTGATATCTTTACAGAGCACACACACACACAGCTCCTAACATGGAGGCTGTTTGGTCCAGAAGCTACCGGAAGCTGCCTGTCTGTTTATTATAACTCTGCAGCTGCAGTACATACTACGTCCACATCCACAGTACAGAGCTACAAGCATTACAAGCTTACAGCACTTACAGACATCACACCCGCCAACTCGCTTCTCTCTCTCTCCCCGCTGACCCACTTCCCTCTCTCCCCGCCGACCCACTTCCCTCTCTCCCCGCCGACCCACTTCCCTCTCTCCCCGCCGACCCACTTCTCTCTCTCCCCGCCGACTCACTTCTCTCTCTCCCCTCCGACCCACTTCTCTCTCTCTCCCCGCCGGCCCCATTCCCTCTCTCCCCGCCGACTCACTTCTCTCTCTCCCCACCGACTCACTTCTCTCTCTCCCCACCGACCCACTTCCCTCTCTCCCCGCCGACCCACTTCCCTCTCTCCCCACCGACTCACTTCCCTCTCTCCCCACCGACTCACTTCTCTCTCTCCCCGCCGGCCCCATTCCCTCTCTCCCCGCTGACCCACTTCTCTCTCTCCCCACCGACTCACTTCTCTCTCTCCCCGCCGGCCCCATTCCCTCTCTCCCCGCTGACCCACTTCTCTCTCTCCCCTCCGACTCACTTCTCTCTCTCTCCCCGCCGGCCCCATTCCCTCTCTCCCCTCCGACTCACTTCTCTCTCTCTCCCCGCCGGCCCCATTCCCTCTCTCCCCGCTGACCCACTTCTCTCTCTCCCCTCCGACTCACTTCTCTCTCTCCCCGCCGACTCAGTTCTCTCTCTCCCGCTGACCCACTTCTCTCTCTCCCCGCCGACTCACTTCTCTCTCTCCCGCTGACGCACTTCTCTCTCTCCCCACCGACCCACTTCTCTCTCTCCCCGCCGACTCACTTCTCTCTCTCCCCTCCGACTCACTTCTCTCTCGCCCCTCCGACTCACTTCTCTCTCTCCCCGCCGACCCACTTCTCTCTCTCCCCTCCGACCCACTTCTCTCTCTCCCCGCTGACTCACTTCTCTCTCTCCCCGCTGACTCACTTCTCTCTCTCCCCTCCGACTCACTTCTCTCTCTCCCCACCGACCCACTTCTCTCTCTCCCCGCCGACTCACTTCTCTCTCTCCCCGCCGACCCACTTCCCTCTCTCCCCTCCGACTCACTTCTCTCTCTCCCCTCCGACTCACTTCTCTCTCTCCCCTCCGACTCACTTCTCTCTCTCCCCTCCGACTCACTTCTCTCTCTCCCCGCCGACTCACTTCTCTCTCTCCCCTCCGACTCACTTCTCTCTCTCCCCTCCGACCCACTTCTCTCTCTCCCCGCCGACTCACTTCTCTCTCTCCCCACCGACCCACTTCTCTCTCTCCCCGCCGACCCACTTCCCTCTCTCCCCTCCGACTCACTTCTCTCTCTCCCCTCCGACTCACTTCTCTCTCTCCCCTCCGACTCACTTCTCTCTCTCCCCTCCGACTCACTTCTCTCTCTCCCCACCGACCCACTTCTCTCTCTCCCCGCCGACCCACTTCTCTCTCTCCCCTCCGACTCACTTCTCTCTCTCCCCTCCGACTCACTTCTCTCTCTCCCCTCCGACTCACTTCTCTCTCTCCCCTCCGACTCACTTCTCTCTCTCCCCTCCGACTCACTTCTCTCTCTCCCCTCCGACTCACTTCTCTCTCTCCCCTCCGACTCACTTCTCTCTCTCCCCTCCGACTCACTTCTCTCTCTCCCCTCCGACTCACTTCTCTCTCTCCCCTCCGACTCACTTCTCTCTCTCCCCTCCGACTCACTTCTCTCTCTCCCCTCCGACTCACTTCTCTCTCTCCCCTCCGACTCACTTCTCTCTCTCCCCTCCGACTCACTTCTCTCTCTCCCCTCCGACTCACTTCTCTCTCTCCCCTCCGACTCACTTCTCTCTCTCCCCTCCGACTCACTTCTCTCTCTCCCCTCCGACTCACTTCTCTCTCTCCCCTCTGACCCACTTCTCTCTCTCCCCTCCGACTCACTTCTCTCTCTCCCCTCCGACTCACTTCTCTCTCTCCCCTCCGACTCACTTCTCTCTCTCCCCTCCGACTCACTTCTCTCTCTCCCCTCTGACCCACTTCTCTCTCTCCCCTCCGACTCACTTCCCTCTCTCCCCACCGACTCACTTCTCTCTCTCCCCACCGACTCACTTCCCTCTCTCCCCACCGACCCACTTCTCTCTCTCCCCGCCGACTCACTTCCCTCTCTCCCCACCGACCCACTTCCCTCTCTCCCCGCCGACCCACTTCTCTCTCTCTCCCCGCCGACCCACTTCTCTCTCTCCCCGCCGACTCACTTCTCTCTCTCTCCCCTCCGACCCACTTCTCTCTCTCCCCGCCGACTCACTTCCCTCTCTCCCCGCCGACTCACTTCTCTCTCTCCCCGCTGACTCACTTCTCTCTCTCTCCCCACCGACTCACTTCTCTCTCTCTCCCCACCGACTCACTTCTCTCTCTCCCCGCCGACTCACTTCTCTCTCTCCCCGCCGACTCACTTCTCTCTCTCCCCGCCGACCCCATTCCCTCTCTCTCCGCCGACTCACTTCTCTCTCTCCCCACCGACTCACTTCTCTCTCTCCCCACCGACTCACTTCTCTCTCTCCCCTCCGACTCACTTCTCTCTCTCCCCACCGACTCACTTCTCTCTCTCCCCACCGACTCACTTCTCTCTCTCCCCACCGACTCACTTCTCTCTCTCCCCACCGACTCACTTCTCTCTCTCCCCGCCGACCCACTTCTCTCTCTCCCCTCCGACTCACTTCTCTCTCTCCCCACCGACTCACTTCTCTCTCTCCCCGCCGACTCACTTCTCTCTCTCCCCGCCGACCCCATTCCCTCTCTCTCCGCCGACTCACTTCTCTCTCTCCCCGCCGACTCACTTCTCTCTCTCCCCGCCGACCCCATTCCCTCTCTCTCCGCCGACTCACTTCTCTCTCTCCCCGCCGACCCCATTCCCTCTCTCTCCGCCGACTCACTTCTCTCTCTCCCCGCCGACTCACTTCTCTCTCTCCCCGCCGACCCCATTCCCTCTCTCCCCGCCGACTCACTTCTCTCTCTCCCCACCGACTCACTTCTCTCTCTCCCCACCGACTCACTTCTCTCTCTCCCCACCGACTCACTTCTCTCTCTCCCCGCTGACTCACTTCTCTCTCTCCCGCTGACCCACTTCTCTCTCTCCCTGCCGACCCACATCTCTCTCCGTGCCGGCTCGCTTCTCCCTCTCCCCGCTGTGATATCTTTACAGAGCACACACACACATACAGCTCCTAACATGGAGGCTGCTTGGTCCGGAAGCTACCGGAAGCTGCCTGTCTGTTTATTATAACTCGGCAGCTGCAGTACACAATACGTCCACATCCACAGTATGGAGCTACAAGCATTACAAGCTTACAGCACTTAAAGACATCACACTTCTCCCTCCTTAATGAAAAACCCATCATAACAACATCATAAATAACTTCATTTTTATACATATTTAAAATTTAACTTTACAACTTGTTTTCTGTTTTGAAGGGGATACTTTCGCTCTCGAACAGAATCTTCCAAACATGGTGTTGATTTCACACTCATTTGAGGCTCTTCCTGAGGAACATTTTCCTCCATGGAATTTCCTTGATTTTCATTTGCACTCACTCTAACTTCAGGTTCTTTGTTTCCCTGACTTGGACTCAAAGACTTTCATTCTGATTCTCTCCTAGATTTGTTTCCAGTACATTGGATTTAGGATTTGCTATTGGTATATTAAAATGATCTGATGAGTCAGAAATAATTGAATCATTCCCACCTTCAACTCCTTCCATGTCTGTAGGTAAAATATGATCAATATGGACAAACCTAACCTGTCCATTATCAAACATCTTTACCAAATATGTGCGAGGACCACATATCTTCACCACTCTTCCGGGTAACCACTTTAACCATTTATGGTGATGGTTCTTCACTCTCACCTTCTGGTTTAATTTCACTCTTCTCTCTTTTAGTCTCCCTTTATCGTGATTCTCTTTTTGTCTAATTTGTGTCTCTTCTACAGACTGTGCCAAATTTGGCTTTAACAATGAGAATCTGGTTCATGGCTGTCATTTGAGAAACAACTCTGCTGGTGTTCTACCAGTAGTTGTATGAGGAGTATTTCAATATGTAATCAAAAAATTAGCCAATTTGTGATCCAATGACAACTGTCGTTTTCTTGGATTTGGATCTAACATTTGTTTTATGAGGGCACGTTTTATAATTTGTACAATGCGCTCTGCTGCACCATTCGAAGCAGGATGGTATGGTGGAACCTTGGTATGTTTCACACCATTTTTGCTTGTGAATTGTGCAAATTCTTCTGAATGAAATTGTGGTCCATTGTCCGAAACAATTTCTTCAGGGAGGCCAAATGCAGAAAATAATTTTCGTAAAATGTCCAATGTTTTACTTGTTGTTATTTTCCACATTGGAAACACCTCAACCCACTTTGAATGGCTATCAATTACAATGAACAATTGTTGTCCATTTAACTCAGCAAAATCAATTTGTAGCCTTTGCCACACCCTGGGAGGCCATTTCCATGGCTGTAATGGTACTGGTGGTGGTTGCTTGCTTACTGATTGACATGTCATACACTGACTCACAATGTACTCTCTATCTTTATCAAGACCTGGCCACCATAAATAACTGGGTGCAAAACTCTTGGTCAAGCACATTCCCAGGTGCTGGTCATGGAGGTCTCCTAATAATTTGGACCTGAATTTATTTGGTATAACCACTCTTGCACCCCACATGATACAATCTTTATCTACTGATAATTCATTCCTACGAATGAAGAATGGATGTGTATCTTTGTCTGTTACCTGGTTTGGCCATCCAGTTGCAATATACTCATACACCTTTGACATTACGGGGTCACGTTTGGTTGCTCTACCAATCTCTTCAGCTGTGACTGGCAGTTCATCAATGTATAAAAAATAAAACACTTCTTCCCTATCGGGTGTACCCTGAGATGGGGAAGGCGATCTAGACATTGCATCAGCATTACTGTGACCAGCTGATCGTCTGTATTCAATATCATATGTATCTGCTGACAAAATCAAAGCCCATCTCTGCATTCGGGCTGCAGCTAATGCTAAAAGTTGTTCATACATGAAGGCAGAGTGTTTCTTCTGCAGGAAGACTGTGCATCTTGCGAAGGCATGCCGACTGAAGGGTAAACCAGCTTTTAAAGCTATGAGTCCAGTGTTCAAAGCTATGAGTAGTAATCCAAAGAGACTGCATGGCTTGGAAGAACAACAGCAGGACGAGGAGATGTTAGAATTACACGTCATGAGGAGCACGAGGTTAACGGACAGCGATTCGGAAAGCATCAAAATCTACATAGATGTTGCGGGATTCAAGATATCAATGGAAATTGACACGGGTGCCTCCGTGAGTGTAGTACCTGAGTCACTGTACCGCAACAAATTGCGTGATTTCCAACTGGAGAAATCCAAGATAGAGCTGCGAGGCTACTTGGGAGAGAAAACATACGCTTTAAAACATTCCTGGTCGTGTCTATATTCACCCAAATATCCAATTACACCTGCCATTTTTAAACTCTAGCTGTTCTCACTGTGTGCTGCAGTTTACCTCGGATTTTGTAGCTTTTTTTTCAAAGACAGAAACTTCCAAAGTCTTCTGTCGGCTGGCTGAATCCTTCACCAACAAAAATTAAGCTTTAAACATCTCCATCCTCAGTCGGCAACTGTGATATCTTTACAGAGCACACACACACACAGCTCCTAACATGGAGGCTGTTTGGTCCAGAAGCTACCGGAAGCTGCCTGTCTGTTTATTATAACACTGCAGCTGCAGTACATACTACGTCCACATCCACAGTACAGAGCTACAAGCATTACAAGCTTACAGCACTTACAGACATCACACCCGCCAACTCGCTTCTCTCTCTCTCCCCGCCGACCCACTTCCCTCTCTCCCCGCCGACCCACTTCCCTCTCTCCCCGCCGACCCACTTCCCTCTCTCCCCGCCGACTCACTTCTCTCTCTCCCCTCCGACCCACTTCCCTCTCTCCCCGCCGACCCACTTCCCTCTCTCCCCGCCGACCCACTTCTCTCTCTCCCCGCCGACCCACTTCCCTCTCTCCCCGCCGACTCACTTCTCTCTCTCCCCGCCGACCCACTTCCCTCTCTCCCCGCCGACTCACTTCTCTCTCTCCCCGCCGACCCACTTCCCTCTCTCCCCGCCGGCCCCATTCCCTCTCTCCCCGCCGACTCACTTCTCTCTCTCCCCGCCGACCCACTTCCCTCTCTCCCCGCCGACCCACTTCTCTCTCTCCCCTCCGACCCACTTCCCTCTCTCCCCGCCGACCCACTTCCCTCTCTCCCCGCCGACCCACTTCCCTCTCTCCCCGCCGACCCACTTCCCTCTCTCCCCGCCGACCCACTTCTCTCTCTCCCCGCCGACCCACTTCCCTCTCTCCCCACCGACCCACTTCCCTCTCTCCCCGCCGACTCACTTCTCTCTCTCCCCTCCGACCCACTTCCCTCTCTCCCCGCCGACCCACTTCTCTCTCTCCCCGCCGACTCACTTCTCTCTCTCCCCACCGACCCACTTCTCTCTCTCCCCGCTGACCCACTTCTCTCTCTCCCGCTGACCCACTTCCCTCTCTCCCCGCTGACCCACTTCTCTCTCTCCCCGCTGACCCACTTCTCTCTCTCCCGCTGACCCACTTCTCTCTCTCCCCACCGACTCACTTCTCTCTCTCCCCGCTGACCCACTTCTCTCTCTCCCGCTGACCCACTTCTCTCTCTCCCCTCCGACCCACTTCCCTCTCTCCCCGCCGACCCACTTCTCTCTCTCCCCACCGACCCACTTCTCTCTCTCCCGCTGACCCACTTCTCTCTCTCCCCTCCGACCCACTTCCCTCTCTCCCCGCCGACCCACTTCCCTCTCTCCCCGCCGACTCACTTCCCTCTCTCCCCGCCGACTCACTTCTCTCTCTCCCGCTGACCCACTTCTCTCTCTCCCTGCCGACCCACATCTCTCTCCGTGCCGGCTCGCTTCTCCCTCTCCCCGCTGTGATATCTTTACAGAGCACACACACACATACAGCTCCTAACATGGAGGCTGCTTGGTCCGGAAGCTACCGGAAGCTGCCTGTCTGTTTATTATAACTCGGCAGCTGCAGTACACAATACGTCCACATCCACAGTATGGAGCTACAAGCATTACAAGCTTACAGCACTTAAAGACATCACACTTCTCCCTCCTTAATGAAAAACCCATCATAACAACATCATAAATAACTTCATTTTTATACATATTTAAAATTTAACTTTACAACTTGTTTTCTGTTTTGAAGGGGATACTTTCGCTCTCGAACAGAATCTTCCAAACATGGTGTTGATTTCACACTCATTTGAGGCTCTTCCTGAGGAACATTTTCCTCCATGGAATTTCCTTGATTTTCATTTGCACTCACTCTAACTTCAGGTTCTTTGTTTCCCTGACTTGGACTCAAAGACTTTCATTCTGATTCTCTCCTAGATTTGTTTCCAGTATATTGGATTTAGGATTTGCTATTGGTATATTAAAACGATCTGATGAGTCAGAAATAATTGAATCATTCCCACCTTCAACTCCTTCCATGTCTGTAGGTAAAATATGATCAATATGGACAAACCTAACCTGTCCATTATCAAACATCTTTACCAAATATGTGCGAGGACCACATATCTTCACCACTCTTCCGGGTAACCACTTTAACCATTTATGGTGATGGTTCTTCACTCTCACCTTCTGGTTTAATTTCACTCTTCTCTCTTTTAGTCTCCCTTTATCCTGATTCTCTTTTTGTCTAATTTGTGTCTCTTCTACAGACTGTGCCAAATTTGGCTTTAACAATGAGAATCTGGTTCATGGCTGTCGTTTGAGAAACAACTCTGCTGGTGTTCTACCAGTAGTTGTATGAGGAGTATTTCAATATGTAATCAAAAAATTAGCCAATTTGTGATCCAATGACAACTGTCGTTTTCTTGGATTTGGATCTAACATTTGTTTTATGAGGGCACGTTTTATAATTTGTACAATGCGCTCTGCTGCACCATTCGAAGCAGGATGGTATGGTGGAACCTTGGTATGTTTCACACCATTGTTGCTTGTGAATTATGCAAATTCTTCTGAATGAAATTGTGGTCCATTGTCCGAAACAATTTCTTCAGGGAGGCCAAATGCAGAAAATAATTTTCGTAAAATGTCCAATGTTTTACTTGTTGTTATTTTCCACATTGGAAACACCTCAACCCACTTTGAATGGCTATCAATTACAATGAACAATTGTTGTCCATTTAACTCAGCAAAATCAATTTGTAGCCTTTGCCACACCCTGGGAGGCCATTTCCATGGCTGTAATGGTACTGGTGGTGGTTGCTTGCTTACTGATTGACATGTCATACACTGACTCACAATGTACTCTCTATCTTTATCAAGACCTGGCCACCATAAATAACTGGGTGCAAAACTCTTGGTCAAGCACATTCCCAGGTGCTGGTCATGGAGGTCTCCTAATAATTTGGACCTAAATTTATTTGGTATAACCACTCTTGCACCCCACATGATACAATCTTTATCTACTGATAATTCATTCCTACGAATGAAGAATGGATGTGTATCTTTGTCTGTTACCTGGTTTGGCCATCCAGTTGCAATATACTCATACACCTTTGACATTACGGGGTCACGTTTGGTTGCTCTACCAATCTCTTCAGCTGTGACTGGCGGTTCATCAATGTATAAAAAATAAAACACTTCTTCCCTATCGGGTGTACCCTGAGATGGGGAAGGCGATCTAGACATTGCATCAGCATTACTGTGATCAGCTGATCGTCTGTATTCAATATCATATGTATCTGCTGACAAAATCAAAGCCCATCTCTGCATTCGGGCTGCAGCTAATGCTAAAAGTTGTTCATACATGAAGGCAGAGTGTTTCTTCTGCAGGAAGACTGGGCATCTTGCGAAGGCATGCCGACTGAAGGGTAAACCAGCTTTTAAAGCTATGAGTCCAGTGTTCAAAGCTATGAGTAGTAATCCAAAGAGACTGCATGGCTTGGAAGAACAACAGCAGGACGAGGAGATGTTAGAATTACACGTCATGAGGAGCACGAGGTTAACGGACAGCGATTCGGAAAGCATCAAAATCTACATAGATGTTGCGGGATTCAAGATATCAATGGAAATTGACACGGGTGCCTCCGTGAGTGTAGTACCTGAGTCACTGTACCGCAACAAATTGCGTGATTTCCAACTGGAGAAATCCAAGATAGAGCTGCGAGGCTACTTGGGAGAGAAAACATAACGCTTTAAAACATTCCTGGTCGTGTCTATATTCACCCAAATATCCAATTACACCTGCCATTTTTAAACTCTAGCTGTTCTCACTGTGTGCTGCAGTTTACCTCGGATTTTGTAGCTTTTTTTTCAAAGACAGAAACTTCCAAAGTCTTCTGTCGGCTGGCTGAATCCTTCACCAACAAAAATTAAGCTTTAAACATCTCCATCCTCAGTCGGCAACTGTGATATCTTTACAGAGCACACACACACACAGCTCCTAACATGGAGGCTGTTTGGTCCAGAAGCTACCGGAAGCTGCCTGTCTGTTTATTATAACTCTGCAGCTGCAGTACATACTACGTCCACATCCACAGTACAGAGCTACAAGCATTACAAGCTTACAGCACTTACAGACATCACACCCGCCAACTCGCTTCTCTCTCTCTCCCCGCCGACCCACTTCCCTCTCTCCCCGCCGACCCACTTCCCTCTCTCCCCGCCGACCCACTTCCCTCTCTCCCCGCCGACCCACTTCCCTCTCTCCCCGCCGACTCACTTCTCTCTCTCCCCTCCGACCCACTTCCCTCTCTCCCCGCCGACCCACTTCCCTCTCTCCCCGCCGACCCACTTCTCTCTCTCCCCGCCGACCCACTTCCCTCTCTCCCCGCCGACTCACTTCTCTCTCTCCCCGCCGACCCACTTCCCTCTCTCCCCGCCGACTCACTTCTCTCTCTCCCCGCCGACCCACTTCCCTCTCTCCCCGCCGACTCACTTCTCTCTCTCCCCGCCGACCCACTTCCCTCTCTCCCCGCCGACCCACTTCTCTCTCTCCCCGCCGACCCACTTCCCTCTCTCCCCACCGACCCACTTCCCTCTCTCCCCGCCGACTCACTTCTCTCTCTCCCCTCCGACCCACTTCCCTCTCTCCCCGCCGACCCACTTCTCTCTCTCCCCGCCGACTCACTTCTCTCTCTCCCCACCGACCCACTTCTCTCTCTCCCCGCTGACCCACTTCTCTCTCTCCCGCTGACCCACTTCCCTCTCTCCCCGCTGACCCACTTCTCTCTCTCCCGCTGACCCACTTCTCTCTCTCCCCTCCGACCCACTTCCCTCTCTCCCCGCCGACCCACTTCTCTCTCTCCCCGCCGACCCACTTCTCTCTCTCCCCGCTGACCCACTTCTCTCTCTCCCGCTGACCCACTTCTCTCTCTCCCCACCGACTCACTTCTCTCTCTCCCCGCTGACTCACTTCTCTCTCTCCCGCTGACCCACTTCTCTCTCTCCCCTCCGACCCACTTCCCTCTCTCCCCGCCGACCCACTTCTCTCTCTCCCCACCGACCCACTTCTCTCTCTCCCGCTGACCCACTTCTCTCTCTCCCCTCCGACCCACTTCCCTCTCTCCCCGCCGACCCACTTCCCTCTCTCCCCGCCGACTCACTTCCCTCTCTCCCCGCCGACTCACTTCTCTCTCTCCCGCTGACCCACTTCTCTCTCTCCCTGCCGACCCACATCTCTCTCCGTGCCGGCTCGCTTCTCCCTCTCCCCGCTGTGATATCTTTACAGAGCACACACACACATACAGCTCCTAACATGGAGGCTGCTTGGTCCGGAAGCTACCGGAAGCTGCCTGTCTGTTTATTATAACTCGGCAGCTGCAGTACACAATACGTCCACATCCACAGTATGGAGCTACAAGCATTACAAGCTTACAGCACTTAAAGACATCACACTTCTCCCTCCTTAATGAAAAACCCATCATAACAACATCATAAATAACTTCATTTTTATACATATTTAAAATTTAACTTTACAACTTGTTTTCTGTTTTGAAGGGGATACTTTCGCTCTCGAACAGAATCTTCCAAACATGGTGTTGATTTCACACTCATTTGAGGCTCTTCCTGAGGAACATTTTCCTCCATGGAATTTCCTTGATTTTCATTTGCACTCACTCTAACTTCAGGTTCTTTGTTTCCCTGACTTGGACTCAAAGACTTTCATTCTGATTCTCTCCTAGATTTGTTTCCAGTATATTGGATTTAGGATTTGCTATTGGTATATTAAAACGATCTGATGAGTCAGAAATAATTGAATCATTCCCACCTTCAACTCCTTCCATGTCTGTAGGTAAAATATGATCAATATGGACAAACCTAACCTGTCCATTATCAAACATCTTTACCAAATATGTGCGAGGACCACATATCTTCACCACTCTTCCGGGTAACCACTTTAACCATTTATGGTGATGGTTCTTCACTCTCACCTTCTGGTTTAATTTCACTCTTCTCTCTTTTAGTCTCCCTTTATCCTGATTCTCTTTTTGTCTAATTTGTGTCTCTTCTACAGACTGTGCCAAATTTGGCTTTAACAATGAGAATCTGGTTCATGGCTGTCGTTTGAGAAACAACTCTGCTGGTGTTCTACCAGTAGTTGTATGAGGAGTATTTCAATATGTAATCAAAAAATTAGCCAATTTGTGATCCAATGACAACTGTCGTTTTCTTGGATTTGGATCTAACATTTGTTTTATGAGGGCACGTTTTATAATTTGTACAATGCGCTCTGCTGCACCATTCGAAGCAGGATGGTATGGTGGAACCTTGGTATGTTTCACACCATTGTTGCTTGTGAATTGTGCAAATTCTTCTGAATGAAATTGTGGTCCATTGTCCGAAACAATTTCTTCAGGGAGGCCAAATGCAGAAAATAATTTTCGTAAAATGTCCAATGTTTTACTTGTTGTTATTTTCCACATTGGAAACACCTCAACCCACTTTGAATGGCTATCAATTACAATGAACAATTGTTGTCCATTTAACTCAGCAAAATCAATTTGTAGCCTTTGCCACACCCTGGGAGGCCATTTCCATGGCTGTAATGGTACTGGTGGTGGTTGCTTGCTTACTGATTGACATGTCGTACACTGACTCACAATGTACTCTCTATCTTTATCAAGACCTGGCCACCATAAATAACTGGGTGCAAAACTCTTGGTCAAGCACATTCCCAGGTGCTGGTCATGGAGGTCTCCTAATAATTTGGACCTAAATTTATTTGGTATAACCACTCTTGCACCCCACATGATACAATCTTTATCTACTGATAATTCATTCCTACGAATGAAGAATGGATGTGTATCTTTGTCTGTTACCTGGTTTGGCCATCCAGTTGCAATATACTCATACACCTTTGACATTACGGGGTCACGTTTGGTTGCTCTACCAATCTCTTCAGCTGTGACTGGCGGTTCATCAATGTATAAAAAATAAAACACTTCTTCCCTATCGGGTGTACCCTGAGATGGGGAAGGCGATCTAGACATTGCATCAGCATTACTGTGATCAGCTGATCGTCTGTATTCAATATCATATGTATCTGCTGACAAAATCAAAGCCCATCTCTGCATTCGGGCTGCAGCTAATGCTAAAAGTTGTTCATACATGAAGGCAGAGTGTTTCTTCTGCAGGAAGACTGGGCATCTTGCGAAGGCATGCCGACTGAAGGGTAAACCAGCTTTTAAAGCTATGAGTCCAGTGTTCAAAGCTATGAGTAGTAATCCAAAGAGACTGCATGGCTTGGAAGAACAACAGCAGGACGAGGAGATGTTAGAATTACACGTCATGAGGAGCACGAGGTTAACGGACAGCGATTCGGAAAGCATCAAAATCTACATAGATGTTGCGGGATTCAAGATATCAATGGAAATTGACACGGGTGCCTCCGTGAGTGTAGTACCGGAGTCACTGTACCGCAACAAATTGCGTGATTTCCAACTGGAGAAATCCAAGATAGAGCTGCGAGGCTACTTGGGAGAGAAAACATAACGCTTTAAAACATTCCTGGTCGTGTCTATATTCACCCAAATATCCAATTACACCTGCCATTTTTAAACTCTAGCTGTTCTCACTGTGTGCTGCAGTTTACCTCGGATTTTGTAGCTTTTTTTTCAAAGACAGAAACTTCCAAAGTCTTCTGTCGGCTGGCTGAATCCTTCACCAACAAAAATTAAGCTTTAAACATCTCCATCCTCAGTCGGCAACTGTGATATCTTTACAGAGCACACACACACACAGCTCCTAACATGGAGGCTGTTTGGTCCAGAAGCTACCGGAAGCTGCCTGTCTGTTTATTATAACTCTGCAGCTGCAGTACATACTACGTCCACATCCACAGTACAGAGCTACAAGCATTACAAGCTTACAGCACTTACAGACATCACACCCGCCAACTCGCTTCTCTCTCTCTCCCCGCTGACCCACTTCCCTCTCTCCCCGCCGACCCACTTCCCTCTCTCCCCGCCAACCCACTTCTCTCTCTCCCCGCCGACCCACTTCCCTCTCTCCCCGCCGACCCACTTCCCTCTCTCCCCGCCGACCCACTTCCCTCTCTCCCCTCCGACCCACTTCCCTCTCTCCCCGCCGACCCACTTCCCTCTCTCCCCTCCGACCCACTTCCCTCTCTCCCCACCGACCCGCTTCTCTCTCCCTGCCGGCCCACTTGTCCCTCTCTCCCCGCCGGCCCACTTGTCCCTCTCTCCCCGCCAACCCGCTTCTCTCTCTCCCCACCAGCCCGCTTCTCTCTCTCCGTGGCGACCCACTTCTCTCTCTCTCCCCGCCGATCTGCTTCTCTCTCTCTCCCCGCCGATCCCCTTCTCTCTCAGTCCCCGCAAACCTGCTTCTCTCTGTCTCCGTCGGCCCGATTCTCTCTTGGGGCTGCAACGTGTTGTTCGGGGCCGGTTCTGGTTTCGGATCGGGGAGGGTGATGAGGAGGACGCATGCGCAATTAAGAGTTAGTGTACATTGCGCTGGCGAGGGGGGGGTTGGGGGGGGGTGTGGCGGGGGCAGAGTCGGTGACTATTTGTCCTAACTCCCGCTTTGGAGATGCATGCTCAGAAGCGAGAGTTAAGACAAATCGTCACTCCATTTAAATTATGCTGGTTTTAGTCCGATTCTTAAGTTCCAGCGTGTCAAGTTAAATACACTTTTTAACTTGATTTTAGCATAATTTGCCGTTGGCAAGAGGAGCATAACAACGGATGTAAATTTCGGCATAGCTTGCTGGTTACACCGCTTCATGAAATTCTGCACCTGAGAGTTCTGTTTTAATGCTTCTCAGAACTGAATAGTGTCAGTTTATCAGCGCATTCATTACAGTGATATAATTACCCTTGGAAAGAAAACACACCAGTACTGCCTAAACCAGCACATTTCCAACTCCAATCGCACACTAAAAATTGCTTAACTCAGTCATGACATACATTATGGATGATAAAGGCCTTTCAGAATGCTTGCTTAGGCATTCACTGCAGTGTAATTTATCAGCAATATGATTAATAGTACAAGATCCAATGTTATTTAAGATCAATTTTTATTTTGGAAATTTACTTTCTAAGGGGCCGAAATTCCCCAGTTCTGCGGCTCCCATTAGCGCTTCCGAGGGGTGCTAACGGGGCACAAAACTATTTTCACCCAGGGGATGCTGGGGCACTACTGGCTCCCACGAAATTACATGGGAGTTAGCGGAGGCACGACAATGGTAGCGCCGTGCCCCTGCCAGTAGTACCCCGGGCCACTGCGCCTCCGGCGTCGACGTCATCGCTGTGCATAGTGACCCCTTTTCGCCCCGCAGTGGCCTCTTTCCACCCCGTGGCGGAAATTGGGCAGCGCTCCGTGAGGCTGCCGCGGGCAAAGCCCACGCAAGGCACAATCAAGGCTGGTCACCCACATCGTGGGGCGAAGCTTAAAGGAGAGGTGCACTGTGCCGCACGTAGCATATTATATTGCCCCCCTTACCGGTCAGGCCATTTGCCGCTGCTTTCGCGGGGTCCGGGCTGCGCAGCACTCCGTCTCGGTGCGGGCATAGAACCTCTTAGCCCTGGTGGCCCAGTGTAGGCCTTCAAAGAGCCTGCAGAATTCGCAGCATCCTTCCCCTTTAACGGAGGGGCGGGGCATTGAAACGCATTAGCGCTACACGGAGAGGCTGCTCATATCCCAAAATTAATCAAATATAGTGCAGGTCAAATACAAATAGAATTCAAACATTAAACAAATAAGACCTAGTTTGCATGAATTAATAAGTGGACTAATCTTTGATGCATCAAAGTGAACAATGAGATATTTTTTTTTTCAGAGGCCAAATAAATACTTAATACTTATATTTATAGTTTCTGGGTTTTGGTGTTCAATTTTAATGATTTTTCATTTGACATTCAGTTTTTTTAACGTTTTCTTTCTAAAACACAGTTAAATTCAGTCTTCAAATAGTTTTGATCATGGGCAACATTTGCTGAATATATATTTATTTTTAAAGCAACAATAGAGTAAAGCAATATAAAACAGGTAAAAGAGCAAAACAGTAACTCTGCTTAAATAGTGCACAGAGGAATGTTATACAGGTTGAACCTCTCTTATCCGGCATCCTCGGGACCTGGTCTGTGCCGGATAAGGGATTTTGCTGAACGAGGGGAGGTCACGTTAAATTGGATGGTACAGGTACTGAGCAAGGGGATATCGGGGCTGGCTGGCTTGGGGCTGGGAGTGCGGCAGAGAGATCGTGGGATGGGGGGACGGTGGTGGATCATGGGGTCAGGCCAGCGATTGCGGGAGTTGGCAGCGAGAAAGGACTTTAATTTGTCCAATTTGTTCATGTTGGAGCCGCCAGAAATGGTGCCGGATGAGGGGTGGTGCCGGATAAGGGAGTCCTGGATAAGGAAGGTTCAACCTGTACAAACATTTAAGGGCTCATGTACCAATATTGCCAACAGCACTTTCTGGTTATTGTTTATAAATCAAACTTGTAATAAATCATCGTGTACCACAAGTGCTTCTTTCAACATTCTTACTGTTTTTTTGACCAATATGGACTTCTTTCCTCTGGGTTTACAATGCCAAGAAATAATTCAGTCTTCCATTGTTGCTTTCCCTGCTAGAATTGATGCTTATTATTTGTCAGGCATGGTGCACAGAAGAACCCTTAAGCTGGTTTCTAAGTTGTGTTTCTTGCCGAGCAGATGAACATTGCCCAGTAGCAGCCCAAACTCTTGAATAGTGCTGGCAATCAAACTAGCTGAACAGGTATGAGCTTGACATCAGACTCCTAGATCTTTTTGCCCACTTTCATATAGAATTCTTGAAATCTATCTTTGACTATATTGAACATCTGATGGATGTAGCTGTTCTCAGATTTTTATTTTTTCATTATTTCATAAAGGAGTAATATTTTCATTAGAAATCAAAGTCCACACCAAACACTGTTCCTCCTTACTTTGTAGGATAGATTAATGCCAACTTCCGCACTAAATACAATAAATATTCCATTGAAAATTCTAATGTGGAAATCTATACTAGTTAGTACTATTGGTTTTTCACTTTTCAAGAATCTTTAGCTTTTTGCACAGAAAGGACTTGGAAAAGAGTTGTATTTAAATGTGTTTTAAAGCAAAGCTCTCCTGGCCAGCCTCCAATTTGCCACCCTCCATAAACTTGAGCTCATCCATAACTCTGCTGCCTGTATCCTAACTCACACCAAGTCCCGCTCACCCGTGTGCTTGCTGACCTACACTGGCTCCTAGTCCAGCAACACCTCAAATTAAAATTCTCATCCTTGTTTTCCGATCTCTCCACGGCCTCGCCCCCTCCCTATCTCTGTAACCTCCTCCAGCCCTACAACCCTTCAATATCTCCGCACTCCTCCAATTCTGGCCTCTTGCACCTCCCCAATTTTAATTGATAGGCAGAATAGAAAAGGAGGGCTAATAAAGACAATAGAGGGAAAGGATCTTAACTTGGAAAACACGATGTAGAATCACTTCGGGTGGAGCTAAGAAACACTGGTGGGAGTAGTTTATAGGCCCCATAAGAATAGTTGTAGTGTCAGGTGCAGTATAAATCAGGAAATTAGAGGTGCATGTAACAAGGGTAATACAGTAATCATGGGAGCCTTTAATTTTCATATAGACTGGGCAAACTAAATTTGCAGTAATAGTGCAGAGGATGAATTCATGGAATGCCTATAGGATAGTTTTCTAGATCAGTATGTCGAGGAACCAATTAGGTAACAGACTATTTTAGATCTAGTATTGTGCAATGAGACAGGGTTCATTAATAATCTTGTAGTAAAGGAGCCTCTGGAAAGCAGTGATAATAATATAATAACATTTTATGTTGCGTTTGAGAGTGAGTCAGTTAAATTTGAAACTAGGGTCTTAAATCTGAACAAAGCAAACTACATATGTATATGAGATGAGTTGGCGAAGGTAGGTTGGGAGACTAGATTAAAAGATATGACAGTAGATAAGCAATGCCAAACATTTGATGAAATAATTCATAGTTCACGATGAAATAATTCATAGTTCACAATGAAAATATATTCCCTTAAGGAATAAAAACCCTATGGGAAAAATGGTGTAATCGTGCTTAACAAGAGACGTTAAAGATAGTATTAGATTAAAGAAAGAGGCTTATAATGTTGCCGAAAAGAATAGTAAGCCTGAGGATTTTAGAATTCAGCAAAGCAGGACCAAGAAATTGATCATGAGAGAGGAAATTGAATATGTGAGTAAACTAGCACGAGACATATAAACAGATTGTATAAGCTTCTAAAGGTATTTAAAAAGAAAGAGGGTAAGAAAAGTAAATGTGGGTCCCTTTCAGGCAGCGACAAGAGAAATTATAATGGGGAATAAGGAAATGGCAAAGACATTAAACAAATACGTTGTAACTGTCTTCATGGAAAAAGATGCAAAAAACATTCTGGAAGTTCTGGAACCAAGGGTCTAGTGAGAATGAGAAACTTGAAAAAAATTGTATCAGTAAAGAAATAGTACTGGAGAAATTAATGGGACACAAAGACGACAAATCCCTTGGCCCTGATACCCTTTATCCTAGAGTTTTAAAAGAGATGGCTACAGAGTTAGTGGATGCATTGGTTTTGATCTTCCAGAATTTCCTAGATTCTGGAATGGTCCCTGCAGATTGGAAGGTAGCAACTGTAACCCCACTATTCAAGAAAGGAGGAATAGAGAAAACAGGGAATTATAGACCAGTTAGTCTGACATCAGTCATAGGAAAAACACTAGAATCTATTATTAGGGACAAGGTAACAGGGCACTTAGAAAATCATAATATGCTTAGGCAGAGTCAACATAGATTTATGAAAGAGAAATTAAGTTTGACAAATCTGTTTTTTGAGAATGAAATAGTGGGGTAGATAAGGAAGAACCAGTGGATGTAGTGTATTTGGAGTTTAAGAAAGCATTCGATAAGGTGCCACATGAGGTTATGACCCACAGAAAAGTGTGAAGTGATTCATTTTGGTAGAAAGAATGAGGCGAGGACATATCAACAAAATGGTACAACCTTAAAGGAGGTGCACGAACAGAGAGATCTGGGGTATGTGTACATAAATCATTGAAGGTGGCAGGGCAGATTAAGAAAGCAGTTAAAAAGGCTGAAGGGATCCTGGGCTTCATAAATAGAGGCATAAAGTACAAAAGTGTGGAAATTATGATGAATCTATATAAAAAATAAGTTCGGTCCCAACTGGGCACCACACTTTCGGAAGAATGTGAAGGCCTTAGCAAGGTGCAGAAAAGATTCAGGAGAATGATTCCAGAAATGAGGGACTTCAGTTATGTTGATAGACTGGAGAGGCTGGGGTTCTCCTTGGAGCAGAGAAGATTAAAACATAAAAATATAGAAATGTACAGCGCCGAAGGAGGCTATTTTGGCCCATCGTGTCCGTGCCGGCCGACAAAGAGCCACATGGCCCTCGGTCAGTAGCCCTGAAGGTTACATATAAACCAATGAACAATGACGGAAAGGTAAAGAGCATCCGACCCAAGCAGTCCGTCCCACACAACAGCGACACTCCTTGCACCGAAACATTCTACACTCCACCACAACCAGAGCCATGTAATCTCTTCGGAGAGGCAATAAACCCAGGCCAATTGGGGGAAAAAATCTGGAAAAATTCCTCTCCGAACCATTCAGGTGATGGAAACTAGTCCAGGAGATCACCCTGGCCGTATTCAATTCTCTGCAGTACTTAACATCGTATCTGCGCCAGCCAACGAGGTTATCCAGTCTAATCCCACTTCCCAGCTCTAGGTCCATAACCCTGCAGTTACGGCACTTCAAGTGCCCATCGAAGCACCTTTTAAATGTGGTGAGGGTTTCTCCATCTACCACCCTTCCAGGAAGTGAGTTCGAGACCTCCACAACCCTCTGCGTGAAGACGCCTCCCCTCAAATTCACTCTGAACCTTCCACCAACCACCTTAAAACTACGCCACCTCGTAATTGACCCCTCCACCAATATAAATAGACCCTTACAATCCACTATGCCCAGGCCCCTCAAAATATTATACACCTCAATGAGGTCTCCTCTCAATCTCCTCTGTTCCAATGAGAACAAACCCAACCTATCCAATCTGTCCTCATAGCTAAGATTCTCCATTCCAGGCAGCATCCTAGTAAATCTCCTCTGCACCCTCTCTAGTGCAATCACGTCCTTCCTATAATACGGCAACCAGAACTGCACGCAGTACTCCAGCTGTGGCCTAACCAGAGTATTATACAATTTAAGCATAACCTCCCTGCTCTTGTATTCTATGCCTCGGCCAATAAAGGCAAGCATTCCGTATGCCTTCTTAATCACCTTATCCACCTGGCCTGCTACTTTCAGGGATCTGTGAACAAGCACTCCAAGGTTTCTTTGTTCATCTACACTTTTAAGTGGCCTACCGCTTAATGTGTATACCCTTTCCTTATTAGCCCTCCCCAAGTGCATTACCTCACACTTTTCCAAATTAAATTCTATTTGCCACTGTTCTGCCCACCTGACCAGTAGATTGATATCCTCCTGCAGACCATGACTTTCCTCTTCATTATCAACCACACAGCCAATTTTAGTGTCATTTGCAAACTTCTTAATCATACCCTCTATATTCAAATCTAGATCATTGATGTATACCACAAAAAACAAGGGACCCAGTACTGAGCCCTGCAGAACCCTACTGGAAACATCCTTCCAGTCACAAAAACATCCATCAACCATTACCCTTTGCTTCCTACCTCTAAGCCAATTTTGGATCCAACTTGCCACTTTGCCCTGTATTTCATGGGCTTTAACTTTCGTGGCCAGTCTACTATGTGGGACCTTATCAAAAGCTTTTCTAAAGTCCATATACACTACATCATACGCACTATCCTCATCGACCCTCCTGGCTACCTCCTCAAAAAATTCAATCAGGTTAGTCAAACACGATCTTCCCTTAACAAATCCGTGCTGAATGTCCCTAATTAATCCTTGCCTTTCTAAACGTAGATTTATCCTGTCTTTCAGGATTTTTTCCAATAATTTTCCCACCACTGAGGTTAGACTGACAGGTCTGTAATTACTCGGCCTATCCCTTTCTCCCTTCTTAAACAAGGGTACTACATTAGCAGTCCTCCCGTCCTCTGGCACCATGCCCAAATCCAAAGAGGACTGGAAAATGATAATCAAGGCATCTGCTATTTCCTCTTTTACTTCGCTCAACAGCCTGGGATGCATTTCATCCGGGCCTGGGGACTTATCTACTTTCAAAGCTGCTAAACCCCTGAATACCTCCTCTCTCACTATGTTTATTTCATCCAGAATTTCACATTCCTCCTTGATAGCAGTATCTGCATTGCCCCTTTCCTCTGTGAAAATAGACGCAAAGTATTTATTGAGAACCATAACATCTTCCGCCTTCACACAAAGTTTCTAATAGCCCCATCCGTTCTTTAGTTATCCTCTTGCTCTTAATATATTTATAGAACATCTATGGGTTTTCCTTAATTTTAGTAGCCAAGAATTTTTCATGCTCTCTCTTAGCATTCCTAATATCCTTTTTAATTTTACCCCTTAACTTTCTATATTCCTCCAAAGATTCTACAGTATTTAGCCATTGGTATATGACATAAGCTTCCTTTTTATTCTTTATCCTCCCCTGTAAGTCCCTAGAGATTGTTATTCCCACCTTTAAGGGCACATGTTTGGTCTGAGCCCTCCGGATCTCCTCCTTAAATGCCTCCCACTGTTCTGACACTGATTTACCTACAAGTAGCTGTTTCCAGTCCACTGTGGCCAAATCACTCCTCAACTTAGCAAAGGTAGCTTTTCCCCAATTTTGGACTTTTATTCCTGGTCTATCCTTGTCCTTATCCATAACTAACTTAAATCTGACTGAATTATCATCACTGGAACCCAAGTGCTCTCCCACTAATACCCCTTCCACTTGCCCAGCTTCATTCCCCAATGCTAAATCCAAAACCACCCGCTCTCGTGTTGGGTTTGTTACATACTGATTAAAAAAGTTCTCTTGATTGCATTTTAAGAATTCTGCACACTCTATACTCTTCACAACATATTTGTCCCAATCAATATTAGGATAGTTAAAATCCCCTACTACAACCGTCCCATGGTTTGAGAGTAGATTTGATAGAGGTGTTCAAAATCATGAGGGATCTGGACAGGGTGGATAGAAAGAAATTGTTCCCATTGGCAGAAGGGTTGAGAACCAGAGGACACAGAGTTAAGGTGATTGGCAAAAGAACCAAAGGTGACTTAAGAAAATCTTTTTTATGCAGCGAGTGATTAAAATCTGGAATGCACTGCCTGAAAGGGTGGTGGAGGCAGACTCAATTTTATCTTTCAAAAGGGAGTTGGATAAGTATCTGTAGAAAAAAAAATTGCAGGGCTACGGGGAAAGGGCATAGGAGTGGGAGTAGCTGAGAGTCGGCATGGGCTCGACAGGACTAATGGCCTTCTTCCATGCTGTACCTGTTCTATGAATCTATTAACATTAAGGTTCATGGGTTTGGGGGTAATATATTAACATAAAACATAAGAATTTAAAAAATAGGAGCAGGAGTAGTCCATTTGACCCATACAGCCTGCTCCGCCATTCAATAAGATCATGGCTGATCTGATCTTGGGCCCAGCTCCACTTCCCTGCCCTCTTGCCATAACCCTTCACTCCCTTATCACTCAAAAATCTGTCTATCTCCACCTTAAATATAATCAATGACCCAGCCTCCACAGCTCTCTGGAGCAGAGAATTCCACAGATTTACGGCCCTCTGCGAGAAGAAATTCTTCCTCATCTCAGTTCTATATGGGTGACCCCTTATTCTGAAACCATGCCCCCTAATTCTAGATTCCCTCATAAAGGGAAACATCCTCTCTGCATCTACCTTGTCGATCCCCCTCAGTATCTTATATGTTTCAATAAGATCACCTCTCATTCTTCTAAACTTCAATGAGTATAGGCCCAACCTGCTCAATCTTTTTTCAAAAATCAACCTCTTCATCTCAGGAATCAACCTCGTGAACCTTCTCTGAACTGCCTCCTATGCAAGTATATCCCTCATAAGGAAATCAAAACTGTAAACAGTACTCCAGGTGTGCCCTCACCAATATCCTGTACAGTTGTAGCAGGACTTCCCTGCTTTTATACTCCATCCCTCTTACAATAAAGGCCAACATTCCATTTGCCTTCCTGATTACTTGCTGTACCTGCATAGTAACTTTTTGTGTTTCGTGCACAAGGACCCCCAGGTCCCTCTGTGCTGCAGCATTTTGTAATCTCTCTCCTTTTAAATTATAATTTGCATTTTTATGTTTCCTGCCAAAGTGGATAACCTCACATTTTCCCACATTATACTCCATCTGCCAAATGTTTGCCCACTCACTTCGCCTGTCTATATCCCTTTGCAGTTTTTTTGTGTCCTCCTCACAACTTGCTTTCCCACCTATCTTTGTATCATCAGCAAACTTGGCTACATTACACTTGGTCCCTTCATCCAAGTCATTAATGTAGATTGTAAATAGTTGAGACCCCAGCACCGATCCCTGTGGCACCCCACTAGTTACCATTTGCCAACCGGAAAATGACCCATTTATCCCAATTTTCTGTTAGTTAGCCAATCTGCAAATGATGCCTATATATTACCTCCAACTCCGTAAGCTCTTATCTTGTGCAGTAACCTTTTAATTGGCACCTTTTTGAATGCTTTCTGGAAATCCAAATACACCACATCCACTGGTTCCCCCCTTATCCAGCCTGCTCGTTACATCCTCAAAGAACTCCAGAAAATTTGTCAAACAGATTTCCCTTTCATAAAACCATGTTGACTCTGCTTAACTGTATTATGCTTTTCCAAATGTCCTGCTACTGCTTCCTTAATAATGGACTCCATCAATTTCCCAACGACAGATGTTAGGATAACTGGTCTTTGGTTTCCTGCTTTCTGTCTCCATTTTATAATGGGGGTGTTACATAGTGGTTTTCTAATCCGTTGGTACCTCGGAATTTTGGTAGATTACAACTAACTATCTTTGCAGCCACTTCTTTTAAGACCCTAGGATGCAGGCCATCAGGTCCAAGGGACTTTTCCATCTTTAGTCCCATTATTTTACAGAGTACTTTTTCTTTCGTGATAGTGATTGTTTTAAGTTCCTCCCTCCCTATAGCCGCTTGATTATCTATTAATGGGATGTTTTTAGTGTCTTCTACCGTGAAGACCGATACAAAATATTTGTTCAAAGTCTGCCATTTCCTTGTTCCCCATTATTCATTCCCCAGTCTCATCCTCTCAGGGACCAATGTTTACTTTAGCTATTCTCTTCCTTTTTATTTACTTGTAGAAGCTTTTACTATCTGTTTTTATATTTCTTGCTAATTTACTCTCATAGTCTATCTTCTCTCTCTTTATTATTTTTTTAGTCATCCTTTGCATGTTATTATAAATTTCCCAATCCTCTGGCCTCCCAATAATCTTGGCAATGTTGTATGCCATTGTTTTCAATTTGATACCATCCTTTACTTCCTTCGTTAGCCATGGATGGTTCTCCATACTCTTACAGTCTTTCCTTCTCACTGGAATATATTTTTGTTGAGAGTTACGAAATATCTCCTTAAATATCTGCCACTGCTTATCGAGGGTCTTATACTTTAATATATTTTCCCAGTCCACGTTAGCCAACTGTGCCTACATATCTTTGTAATCGCCTTCATTTACGATCAAGACAATAGTTTGAGATCCAACTTTCTCACCCTCCAACTGAATTTGAAATTCAACTATGCTATGATCACTCTTTCCCAGAGGATCCTTCACTATGAAATCATTTATTAATCCTGTCTCATTACACAGTACCAGATCCAAGATAGCCTGGTCCCTGGTTGGTTCGGCAACGCACTGTTCAAGGAAACCATCTGGATACGCTCTATGAACCCTTTCTCAAGGCTACCTTGATCAATTTGATTTGTCCAATCATTATGAAGATTAAAATTGCCCATGATTATTGCCATACCTTTTTTACAAGTCTCCATTATTTCTTGATTTATACTCCGTCCAACAGTGTAGCTACTGTTTGGGGACCTATCGACTATGCCCACCAGTGACTTCTTCCCCTTATTATTTCTTATCTCCACCCAAATTGATTCTACATCTTGATCTTCTAAGCCAAAATCATTTCTTACGACTGCACTGATCTCATACTTTATTAACAGAGCTACCCCACCTCTTCCTTTCTGTCTATCCTTCCGATTTGTCAAATACCCATTAGGATGGATTGAGGATTGGTTAACAAACAGTAAACAGAGAGTCGGAATAAATTGGTCATTTTTGGGTTGGCAGACTCTTAACTGGTGAGCTACCGCAAGGATCAGTGCTTGGGCCTCAGATATTCACAATCTATTTCAATTACTTAGATGAGTGGACTGAGTATAATGTATCCAAGTTTGCTGATGATACAAAGCGAGGTGGGAATGTAAGTTGTGAGGAGGACGCAAAGGGATATAGACAGATTAAGTGAGTGGGCAAGAACATGGCAGATGGAATATACGTGGATAAATGTGAAGTTATCCACTTTGGTAGGAAAAATAGAAAAGCATTTTAAATGGTGAGTGTAAAGTCCTTACTCAATGGCACAAAACCCACATGAGGCACATTCTATGGACAGGGTCACTCTATGACCTGAACCTTTATTCACAGGACCAAGAAGTGATGATCCTGCGTGGGACCTCCCTTTATATACTTGGATGATCAAGTAAGGAGTGTCTCTCACAAGTTCACCCCCTGTGGTCAAGGTGTGCATTGCTTAAGTATATACAGTATTGCAGTGGTGTTACATAGAGGTTACATACATGACATCACCTCCCCCCCAAAGTCTTATTGGGATCATAGGTTAAGTCTTTCAGGTGGTCTACGCTCCCTCGTGGAGCACCGCAGTTGGGGCTCTGGTTGTTGAGCCTTGGCGTGAGTTTCTGTCACCTGTGGTGATTCCGGCCTATCCGGGCTGACCGCCGGGACTGTGCCTGCTGCTGAATGTTCTTGTTGCTTGTTCACTGACGGTGGTGTGAGCACCATCTCATGATCTTCCTCAGGTTCCTCAATGTCTATGCTGAACCTTTTTTTTAACTTGGTCCAGATGCTTGCGGCATATCTGCCCATTGTTAAGTTTAACCACGATGACCCTGTTCCCGTCATTGTCGATTACAGTACCCTCAAGCCATTTGGGCCCCACGGCGTGATTGAGGACAAATACGGGGTCATTTATTTCTATGCATTTCCCCCTTGAGTTACAGTCATGGTACTTGTTTTGGGACTGGCGTTTGCCCTCAACTATGTCGGTCAGGACTGGGTGAATGAAGGACAACCGAGTTTTGAGTGTTCGTTTCATAAGTAGCTCAACGGGCGGGACCCACGTGAGCGAGTGCAGTCGGGACCTATAGGCCAGCAGGAGGCGTGATAGGCCTTGAATGCTGACCATGCCTTGTTTAATGATTTGGATCGCACGTTCCGCCTGGCCATTGGAGGCCGGTTTGAACGGTGCTGTCTTGACATGGTTGATGCCATTGCCCGACCTGAACTCCCGGAATTCGTAGCTCGTGAAACATGGGCCATTATCACTAACAAGAATGTCCGGCAAGCCGTGGGTTGCAAAGACCGCACGTAGACTCTCCACAGTGGTGGATGTCGTGCACGAATTCAAAATGATGCACTCGATCCATTTCGAGTACGCATCTACCACAATGAGATACATTTTTCCCATGAATAAACCCGCGTAGTCTACATGAATACGTGACCATGGTCTGGTGGACCAGGGCCACGGGCTGAGCGGGGCCTCCTTGGGAGCATGACCCAGCTGGGTACATGTCGTGCACCTGCGAACACAGTGTTTCAGGTCTGAATCAATTCCCGGCCACCAAACATGTGACCGGGCAATGGCCTTCATCAGAACGATGCCTGGATGCTCATTGTGGAGTTCCCTGATGAATGCCTCCCTGCCCCTCTGGGGCATGACTACCCAGCTGCCCCATAGTAGGCAGTCAGCTTGGATGGAGAGCTCATCCATCCGCCTGTGAAACGGTCTGACCTCCTCAGGGCATGCTCTGTGTGCGGGCGCCCAATCCCCAGTCAGGACACATTTCTTAATCAGAGATAGGAGGGGGTCTCTGTTTGTCCAGGTTTTGATCTGGCGGGGGAGGCTGCACTGTCAAAGGCATCAATGGCCATGACCATCTCAGCGCTTTGTTCCGCTGCCCCCTCGGTGGTGGCCAGTGGAAGCCTGCTGAGCGCGTCAGCGCAATTTTCGGTGCCAGGCCGGTGCCGGATGGAGTAGTCACAAGTAGCCAGCGTGAAAGCCCATCGCTGTATGTGGGCTGATGCGTTGGCATTGACAGCCTTGCTATCTGACAACAGGGATGTTAACGGCTTGTGGTCCATTTCTAATTCGAACCTCCTGCCAAAAAGGTACTGATGCATTTTTTTTTTACACCATTGACACACGCGAGTGCCTCCTTCTCAACCATCCCATATCCCTGTTCTGCTTGAGAGAACGACCTAGAAGCATAAGCCACAGGTTGTAATTGGTCCTCAGCATTGCTTTGCTGCAACATGCACCCGACCCCATAGGACGATGCATCACATGTCAGAACCAATTTCTTACAGGGGTCGTACAGGGTCAACAACGTATTTGAACAAAGTAGGTTCCACGCCTGATTGAAAGCCTGTTCTTGACAGTCCCCCCAAAACCAATCACAACCCTTTCGCAGGAGCATGTGAAGCGGCTCTAACAACTTGCTTAAGTTCGGCAGAAAGTTCCCGAAATAGTTCAAGAGTCCCAGAAATGAACGCAGCTCTGATGTGTTGCCGGGCCTGGGCGCTCGTCGAATCGCCTCTGTTTTGGATTCGGTGGGCCGAATTCCATCTGCAGCAACCCTCCTGCCCAGGAACTCAACCTCAGGAGCCAAAAACTCACATTTAGACTTCTTGAGTCACAGGCCTACCGTTCCAGTCAACGTAGCACCTCCTCCAGGTTGTGAGATGTTCCTTGGTGTCACGACCCGTGATGAGGATGTCGTCCTGTAATACGATTGTTCCAGGAATGGATTTAAGCAGGCTTTCCATGTTTCTTTGCAAACTCGCCGCCACTGATCGAATGTCAAACGGGCACCTGTTCTAAACGAACAGTTCCTTGTGTGTAGTGATGGTGGTCAGTAGTTTAGATTCATCGGCCAGTTCCTGGGTCATGTAGGCTGAAGTGAGGTCCAACTTGGTAAACAGCTTGCCGCCTGCCAGCGTGGCGAAAAGATCCTCCGCTCTCGGGAGCGGGTATTGGTCTTGTAGGGACACCCGATTGATAGTGGCCTTGTAGTCGCCACAGATCCTGATAGAATTATCCGCTTTTAGGATGGGAATGATGGGGCTCGCCCAGTCACTGAATTCAACGGGCGAGATGATTCCCTCTCTCAGCAAACGGTTCAATTTGCTCTCAATTTTCTCCCGCATCACATACGGCACCGCTCTGGCTTTGTGGTGCACTGGTCTGGCTTCCGGGGTGATACGTATCACTACTTTGGTACCTTTGAACATCCCGACGCCAGGTTGGAATAGTGACTCAAATTATTGTAGGACTTGTGAGCACGAGCTTTGCTCCACAGATGACATTGCGTGCACATCCCTCATTTCCAGTTCATCTCAGCTAACCAGCTCCTTCCCAACAGTGCGGGACCATTGCCCGGGACAATCCAGAGCGGCAGCCAGTTCACTGATCCATTGTGTGTGACCGCAACATTGCACTGCCTAGCACTGGAATGATTTCTTTGGTATACGTCCGTAGTTGTATCTCAATGCATTCTAGTTTGGGTCTATTGGCTTTGTGTGGCCATAGCTTTTCGAATTGTTGAACGCTTATGAGTGACTGGCTGGCCCCCATGTCCAGCTCCATGTGTACAGGGATGCCGTTTAATAAAACCTTCATCATCATTGGTGGCATTTTGGTATATGAGCTGTGAATATTTGACACATGAACCCGCTGAACTTCAGCATCCATTGATTTGCCCCAAGAGTCATTCTGCATCACAGACCCCTCTTCTGGTCCATCCGCCTCATAAATTAGCCTGGTTACAGGCTTCCTGCACATTCAAGCTAAATGGCTGCATTTCTGCAGACAAATTGTTGAAACCTGCAAGTCCTGGCAGAGTGTTTGCCCCCACACCTCCAGCATGAGCTGAGATTCCCATTGTTGTGAACAAAGGATCTATGACCCGACATTCCTCGCTGATTGTCCCTTTGACTGCCCTTGAGTACCCTGTTAGTGGGTATCAATGACCCCATCCCGGACCGCATTGTCCACTGTGATGGCGTAAATGTCCGTTCAGCCTGCCATTGTCTCTGTTCAAAACCTGCTCTGGGGTCTATTGCTGCCTGGGGTGTGTCGAACTGCCCTTGCCTGCCTGCGGGGCTCTGAGTCACGTTTATGATATTGACTCCCTGATCCCCCACCGCGTTGGAGGCAGAATTGCGCGCGTATATTATTCTGGTTTCCTCCTCCTCCGCCATGAAAGTCTGAGCCATCAACGTCGCCGCTTCCAAAGTAAAGTCCTTGGTCTCAATTAACTTTCAGAAAATCCCCACATGACCGATGCCCTCAATGAAGAAATCCCTTAACATCTCCCCCCTGCAGGCGTCTGTGAACTTAAAGAGGCTGGCCAAACGCCGGAGGTCCGTAACGAAGTCCGGTATGCTCTGTACTTCACGACGTCGGTGGGAATAGAATCTCTGTCGGGCCATGTGTATGCTGCTCGCTGGTTTGAGGTGCTCTCCGATTAATTTGCTGAGCTCTTCGAAGGTTTTGTCCACCGGCTTTTCAGGTGCTAGTAGGTCCTTCATGAGCGCGTAAGTCTTAGGTCCGCAACTGGTCAAAAGATGTGCCCTTCGCTTGTCGGCCGCTGCATCTCCCAGCCATTCTTTCATGACAAAGCTTTGCTGGAGCCTCTCAATGAAATCGTCCCAGTCCTCACCAACACAGTACCGCTCCTCTGTGCTACCGGTGGCCATTCTCGTGGGTCGTTGATTTCCGTTTCTCGTCGCCAATGTAAAGTCCTTACTCAATGGCACAAAACCCACATGAGGCACATTCTCTGGACAAGATCACTCTATGACCGGAACCTTTATTTACAGGACCAAGAAGTGATGACCCTGCGTGGGACCTCCCTTTATATACCTGGATGACCAGGTAAGGAGGGTCTCCCACAAGTTCACCCCCTGTGGTCAAGGTGTGCTTTGCTTAAGTATATACAGTATTGCAGTGGTGTTACATAGAGGTTACATACATGACAGTGAGAGATTGGGAAATGTTGGTATTTAGAGGGTCCTGGGAGTCCTTGTACACAAATCACTGAAAGTTGACGGGCAAGTACAGCAAGCAATTAGAAAAGCAAATAGTATGTCAGTCTTTATTACAAAGGATTGGAGAATAAGAGTAAATAAGTCTTACTGCAAGTATATAGGGCCTTTGTGAGACCACACCTGGAGTACTGTGTAGTTTTGTACTCCTCACCTAAGGAAGGATATACTTGCGCTAGAGGGAGTGCATCAGGCTGATTCCTGGGATAGAAGGATAGTCTTATGAGGAGTGAATGAGGAGACTAGGCCTATATTCCCTCAAATTTAGAAGAATGAGGTGATCTCATTGAAACATAAAAAATCTTACAAGGCATGACAGGGTAGAGGCTGGGAGGATGTTTCTCCGGCTGGGCGTTAGTCTCAGATAAGAAGTTGGCTATTTAGGTCGTGTCTGATAAACTTGATTGGATTTTTGAAGAGGTAACAAGGAGGCTCAATGAGGGTAGTGCATTTGATATGAGGAGAAGTTTCTTCACTCAAAGGGTAATGACTTTTGGAATTCTCTACCCCAGAAGGCTGTGGATGCTCAGTCGTTGAATATATTCAAGATAGAGGTCGACCCAAAGATGTTTTATAAATTCATTCAGAGCAAGAGGATAACTAAAGAAAGAGTAGGGCCTATAAGAGATCATAAAGGTAATTTGTGTGTGGAGGCAGAAGACATGGGTATGGTTCTTAATGAATACTTTGTGTCTGTTTTCACAAAAGAGAGGGGCGATGCAGACATTGCAATCAGGTAAGAGGAGTGTGAAATATTAGATGAAATAACCATAGTGAGAGAGGAAGTATTAACGGGCTTAGCAGCTTTGAAAGTGGATAAATCTATAGGCCTCGATGAAATGTATCCCAGGCTAAGAGAAGCAAAAGAGGAAATAGCAGAGCCTCTGACCATCATTTTCCAATCCTCTCTGGCTAAAGATGTGGTGCTGGAGGACTGCTAACGTGTACCTTTGTTTAAAAAGAAATAGACCAAGTAATTACAGACCAGTCAGCCTAATCTCAGTGGTGGGAAAATTATTGGAAAAATTCTGAGGGGAAAGATAAATCTTCATTTAGAAAGACATGGATTAATCAAGGACAGTTAGCATGGATTTGTTAAGCGAAGGTCGTGTTTGACCAACTTTATTGGATTTTTAAAGAGGTAACAAGGAGGGTCAATGAGGTTAGTGCACTTAATGTAGTGTATTGTGTTCCGAACACAGATGAGGCTGCACACAGGGAGGTTAAAGTAACAGTGACCTCAGTCTTTAATAAGACACTCCAGAGTGAGGAACAGGCCTTAAGTGCCGGTTTATATACAGTGCTCCCAAGGGATGCTGGGATCCCTTGGGACTTCGGGGGATGAGCTCCCTGGTGGTGGAACATGGGAGTGCATGTTTTACAGATACACAACATCACTCTCCCTCAAAGTCAAAGTGAAAACTATTTACAAGGTGAGGCGGTCGGGAGCCTTTCTTTCCCTGGTGGACCGCCTCGGTACAAATGTCTGTTCTGGTGTGTTGGCTGTGCTCTCGCTGGGCTGGTGTGTTGTTGGCCCTGCAGGGCTGCTGGGTGAGCCTGGCCTTGCTGGGCTGTTGGGCGTGATGGGTTCGATTTCCTGGTCCGGTGTGGTGTCGTTGATCCTTTGGGTGTGTGTTGTGGGCTCGAAAAAGGTGGTGTCTGCTGTGGGTTGTTCAGGGCAGTCTGTGAGCCGCAGCCTCGTTTGGTCCAGGTGCTTTCTGCAAATGTGTCCATTGTCTAGTTTGACTACAAACGCCCTATTCCCTTCTTTAGCTATCACCATGTCCGCGACCCACTTGGGACCATGTCCATAGTTTAGCACATACACAGGGTCATTCAGATCAATTTCCCATGACACAGTGGCGTGACCATTGCTTACATTTTGTTGCTGCCGCCTGCTCTCTACCTGATCATGCAGGTTGGGGTGAACCAGCGAGAGTCTGATTTTAAGTGTCCTTTTCATGAGTAGCTCAGCCGGGGGTGCCCCTGTGAGCGAGTGGGGTCTCGTGCGGTAGCTGAGCAGTACTCGGGACAGGTGGGTTTGGAGTGAGCCTTCTGTGACTTGTTTAAGGCTCTGTTTCATGGTTTGTACTGCCCGCTCTGCCTGCCCATTGGAGGCTGGTTTAAACGGGGCCGAGGTGACATGTTTCATCCCATTACGGGTCATGAATTCTTTAAATTCGGCACTGGTGAAACATGGCCCGTTGTCACTGACCAGTATGTCAGGCAAACATGGCCCTCAGGCTTTTAATGGTGGTAGTGGCAGTGCTTCCCGACATTATTTCACATTCAATCCATTTTGAAAAAGCATCCACCACCACCAGGAACATTTTACTGAGAAACGGGCCCGCAAAGTTGACATGGATCCTCGACCATGGTCTGGAAGGCCAGGACCACAAGCTGGGCGCGTTGCTCAACTGAGCACATATGCTGCATTGCCGTACTCTAAGTCAGAGTCGATACGGGCCACCACACGTGGGATCTGGCTATCTCTTTCATCATTACTACACCCGGGTGTGTGCTGTGGAGATCTGAGATGAACGTCTCCCTGCCCTTTTTTGGTAGCACTACGCGGTTACCCCACAATAGGCAGTCTGCCTGAATGGACAGCTCGTCCTTTCGCCACTGGAATGGCTTGATTGGCTCTTACATTTCAACAAGGATGCTGGCCCAGCTCCCATGCAGTACACAGTTTTTTACGAGGGACAGCAGAGGATCTTTGCTGGTCCAAGTCCTAATTTGGCGGGCCGTGACAGGTGATTTATCATTTTCAAACGCTTCCATGATCATCAACAAGTCTGCGGGCTGTGCCACCATCAACAAGTTTGCAGGCTGTGCCATTTCCACCCCCATGGTGGGCAATGGTAGCCGACTGAGAGCATCCGCACAGTTCTCGGTGCCTGGCCTTTGGCGGATGGTATAGTTATACGCTGATAGCGCGAGTGTCCACCTTTGTATGCGGGCTGAGGCATTAGTATTTATCCCCTAGTTTTCAGCGAACAGGGATGGGAGGGGCTTGTGATCGGTTTCCAGCTCAAATTTGAGGCCAAACAGGCAGTGATGCATTTTCTTTACCCCGAACACACACGCTAATGCCTCTTTCTCAATCATGCTGTAGGCCCTCTCGGCCTTAGACAAGCTCCTGGAAGCATAGGCGACAGGTTGTAACTTCCCCGCAACATTAGCTTGTTGTAATACACACCCGACTCTGTCCGACGACACGTCACATGCTAGCACAAGTCATTTACACGGATTATACAATACAAGGAGCTTGTTGGAGTATAAAATGTTTCTGGCTTTCTCAAAAGTAATTACTTGTTTTTTTCCCCATACCCAGTTCTCACCTTTGCGCAATAACACATGTAGGGGCTCTAAAAGGGTGCTTAACCCCGGTAGGAAGTTACCAAAATAGTTGAGGAGTGCCAGGAACGACCGCAGCTTCGTGACGTTCTGTGACCTGGGCGTGTTCTTGGTGTCTGTGGGCCGAATGCCATCTGCCGCGATCTTTCTCCCCAAAAACTCCACTTCTGTTGCCATGAAGACGCATTTTGACCTCTTCAGCCGCAGCCCTACACGATCCAGTCGCTGGAGGACCTCATCCAGGTTTTGTAGGTGGTTGGCAGTGTCCCAACCCGTGACCAATATGTCATCCTGAAAGACCACCGTGAGTGGTACCGACTTGAGTAGGCTCTCCATGTTTCTCTGGAAGATCGCTTCAGCCGACCGAATTCCAAACGGGCATCTGTTGTAGCTGAACAGTCCCTTGTGCGTGTTGATGCAGGTGAGGCCCTTTGAAGACTCCTCCAGCTCCTGCGTCATGTAGGCCGAAGTCAGGTCGAGCTTGGTGAATGTCTTGCCTCCTGCCAGCATCGCAAATAGGTCGTCTGCCTGAGGTAGCGAGTATTGGTCCTGTAGTGAGAAATGATTAATAGTTACTTTATAATCGCCGCAAATCCTGACCGTGCCATCACTTTTGAGTACTGGAACAATCGGGCTGGCCCACTCGATGAATTCCACTGGGGAGATGATGCCCTCGCTTTGCAGCCTGTCCAGCTCGATTTCCACTCTCTCCCTCATCATGTGAGGTACCGCTCGCACCTTATGGTGAATGGATCGTGCCTCTGGGACCAAGTGGATCCGCACCTTCGCCCCGGAAAAGTTTCCAATGCCTGGCTCAAAAAGGGATGGAAATTTGTTCAGAACCTGGGTACATGAGGCCTCATCGACATGTGATAGCGCTCGGATGTCATCCCAGTTCCAGCGGATTTTGCCCAGCCAGCTCCTTCCAAGCAGTGTGCGGTCATCGCCCGGGACAATCCAGAGTGGCAGTTCGTGCACCGTGTGCTCGTAGGTGACCTTGACCATGGCGCTGCCCAGGACAGTGATAAGCTCTTTGGTGTACGTTCTCAGTTTGGTGTGGATGGGGCTCAGGGCTGGTCTGAATGCTTTGTTGCACCACAGTCTCGCAAACATCTTTTTACTCATGATGGATTGGCTAGCGCCAGTGTCCAGTTCCATGGCTACGGGTAAGCCATTCAATTTTACATTTAGCATTACAGGTGGACATTTCGTTGAAAATGTGTACACCCCATGTACTTCAGCATCTGCCTCCTCTCTCTGAGGCTCGAAATTGCTTTGATCCACCATGGACCGATCTTCCTCTGCCACATGGTGGTTAGCAGGTTTTGCAGAGCTTACAGCTCATTTGCAAGCTCATTGGAGGTGCCCCATTGTTCCACAGCTCTTGCAAACATACCCTTTGAAGCGGCATGAATAGGCTGAATGGAAGCCTCCACAATGCCAACAAGGTGTGAATTGCCTTGCATTCATCCTTTGTTGGGGACTCTGAGTCATCTGGGTCACCTGAGGCCTGCTGGCAGTTGCAGACTCGTGGGTTCTGCCCTGTACATTTCTGCTCGCAAACACAGTTCCAGTTAATTTATGAACATTGCTACACTTGTGTGCTGAGAGATTTGTTTGGTGTTATCACTGGTGGACATAAACGCCTGTGCTATCGCAATGGCCTTACTGAGGGTCGGTGTCTCTACAGTCAAAAGTTTTCGTAGGCTGGTCTCGTGGCCAATGCCCAGTACAAAAAAGTCTCTGAGCATTTGCTGCAGGTAGCCATCAAACTCACATTGTCCTGCAAGTCGCCTTAGCTCGGCGATGTAGCTCGCCACTTCCTGACCTTCAGATCGCTGGCACATGTAGAACCGATACCTCGCCATCAGCACGCTCTCCCTCGAGTTAAGATGCTCCCGAACCAGTGTACACAGCTCCTTATATGACTTATCTGCGGGTTTTACCGGAGCCAGAAGATTCTTCATGAGGCTGTAGGTTGGTGCCCCGCAGACCGTGAGGAGGACCGCTCTCCTTTTTGCAGCGCTTCCTTCTCCATCCAGTTCGTTGGCTACAAAGTACTGGTCTAGCCGTTTGACATAGGCTTCCCAGTCCTCACCCTCCGAGAACTTCTCCAGGGTGCCCACGGTTTGCTGAATCTTTGCATTGGATTCATATTCTCGTCGCCAGTTATTGTGTTCCTAACACAGATGAGGCTGCACACAGGGAGGTTAAAGTAACAGTGACCTCAGTCTTTAATAAGCCACTCCAGAGTGAGGAACAGGCCTTAGGGGCCGGCTTATATACAGCGCTCCCAAGGGATGCTGGGATCCCTTGGGACTTCAGGGGATGAGCTCCCTGGTGGTGGAACATGGGAGTGCATGCTTTACAGATACACAACATAGTGTATATGGATTTTAGCAAGGCTTTTGATAAGGTTCCACATGGCAGACTGGTCACGTAAGTAAATGCCCATGGGATCAGTGTGAACTTGGATCCAAAATTGGCTCAGAGGCAGGAAACAAAGGGTAACGGTTAATGGGTGTTTTCATGACTAAAAGGCTGTTTCCAGTTGGGTTCCGCAGGGCACAGTACTAGGTCCCTTGCTTTTTGTGGTATATATCAATGATTTAGACTTGAATGTAAGGGGAATGATTAAGAAGTTTGCAGATGATACAAAAATCATCTGTGTGGTTTATAATGATGAAGAAAGCCATCGACTGCAGGAAGATATCAATGGACTGATCAGGTGGGTAGAATAGTGGCAAATTGAATTCAAACTGGAGAAGTATGAGGTAATGCATTTGGAGAGGGCTAAGAAGGCAAGGGAATACACATTAAATGGTAGGACACAGAAGTGCAGAGGAACAAAGGGACCTTGGAGTGCATGTCCACAGATCCCTCAAGTTAGCAGGCCAGGTAGATAAGGTGTTTAAGGAGGCATATGGAATACTTGTCTTTATTAACCGAGGAATAGAATACAAGAGCAGAGAGGTTATGCTTGAATTGTATATGCCACAGCTGGAGTACTGCGGCAGTTCTGGTCACCACATTACAGGAAAGATGCGATTGCACTAGAGAAGGTACAGAGGAGATTTACGAGGATGTTGCCTGGACTGTAGAATTTTAGCTATGAGGAAAGATTGGAAAGGCTGGGCTTGTTTTCCTTGGAACACAGGAGACTGAGGAGAGACCTTATTGAGGTGTATAAAATTATGAGGGGCCTAGATAGAGTGGATAGGAAAGACTTATTTCCCTTAGCAGATGGGTCAACAACCAGGGGGCATAGATTTAAAGTAATTGGTAGGAGGTTTAGAGGAGATTTGAGGGGAAATCTCTTGACCCAGAGGGTGGTAGGGTCTGGAACTCACTGACTGTAAGGGTTGTCGAGGCAGAAACCCTCACCACATTTAAAAAGTACTTGGATCTGCACTTGAAGTACCGTAACCTACAGGGCTATGGATCAAGAGCTGGAAAGTGGGATTAGGATGGATAGCTCTTTGTTGGCCGTCGCAGCCACAATGAGCCGAAAAGGCCTCCTTCCGCGCTGTAAATTTCTATGATTCTATTCTATGGTAGATTTTTGGATATTAAGGAAATCAAGAAATATGGGGATTGTGCGGGAAGGTGGATTTGAGGTTGAAGATAAGCCGTGATCTTATTGAATGGCGGAGCAGGCTCGAACAGCTGAATGGTCTACTCCTGCTCCTATTTCTGATCTTATGTTCTTAAATTCTTCAGATTATACTCCTGTACAAAGCATGGCCAGGTGGGAGTGCAGGTCACAGATAAGGCCATAACACTATAGTGCTGATTCTCCAACCTGTGCTCTGTCTAGCGAAGCTCCACACTGGAAATGCAGTCTCATGAAACGTACCCATATAACTGCAGATTTTTTTTGTTGCAAATTTACAGGTGCTGCAACTGAACATCATGTGTATAGTCACTCCTGTGGGGGAAAGAAACTACCTCCTGTTCTGCTCATATTCTGATTCTAGCTATGTTACTGTGGGAGGTAGCAACTGGAATCTAAGCACTTCACCAAAGAAATGGAGGGGAAACTAGCGAAGAAGTGAAGATTGCTCTAAGATGTCTCATTATGGCCAATTCAGACATTTTGAGAGACCAGTCAAAACAGAAGAATAAATTAGCTGGTCATTACCCTAACTAAAAATCAGTGGGTGTGAAATTGCCCCTTTTTATAGCCCTGTTTTCGCCCGTGGGAAGGGAGGCGCCACCGGGGGAATTGCCCTGGTGGTTTGGAGGCCACTGTCCTGGCAGTGGTGTGCTCCACGATTAGTGCCCGGGCCAGTGCGCACCCGGCAATTACATCATCGCTGTATACGCCGACTCCTCACCGCCCTGCACCAACCCCTGGGAGAAATTGCCAGCTTCGCGGGTCAGGTGGACTTCTGCCGCCGGGGCGTTCCTTAAAGGGGAGGCATCGACCAGGCCACCATCGTGCAGCCCAGCGCTTCGTTTTGGGCGGCGGGATTTTGGCCCGGTCGATCGCCTCCCTGCTGGCCCAGTGGTGGCCACCAAATGGCCTGCAGAGTGCATAGCTGCCCGCCCCTTTAATTGAGGAGTGGGGTTGTGATATGTTCTTTACAACATCACTAATACACAGACTTTACAAAATGTCTCCAATACATCATGTGACTTATTACATTTGCAGCAGCAGTTGCATTACCACAGTAGTCCACTAGGTGAAGCAACAGTCCACTGGGTGGAGCTCTATATTATACTTCTCCCTCCTTAATGAAGAAATAATCATAACAAAATAATCATTATACATAATTTGTTATGTATGCATGTTAATGATGTATTGTAACACTAGAACTGAATGTACCTTCACCCTGTATATACCATACGTGTACACCAGAGGATGCTACTACTGGAGACGTAAGGGTCACCTGTACACTGCAGGTAACCAAGTATAAAAAGGAGCTCATCTCTTGGTGTCCTCACTCTAGGAGCTGCAATAAAGGACTACAGTCTGAACAATTCAAGTGCCATACCCCTGCCTTGTGGAGTCATTAAGAGAGTGCTTGCATGCACAATAACTGGTGACGAGGTTACGAATTTCCACGCACAACATGTCTAATCTAAGCAACTTCCGACAATTCACTGATGGGGAAGATTGGGATGCCTTTGTGGAAAGGTTAGAAAATTTTTTCATCGCGAACAACCTGGCTGGGGACTCACCGATCACGCTGACGAACAAGCGCAGGGCCATCATGCTCAGCAGTTGTGGGCCCACTATCCATGGCCTCGTCAGGGACCTGCTAGCCCCAGTGAAGATGACAACCAAGAGCTATGTGGAGCTCGTAACTTTAATACAAGAACAAATTAAACCCAAAGAGAGCATCCTTACAGCCAGGCACTGATTTTACACTCACCGGCGGCCCAAAGGCCAAGAAATTGCTAAATATGCTGCAGATCTAAGAAGAGTGGCTGCACCGTGTGATTTTGGCGACCACCTCACCAAAGCACTAAGGGACATCTTCATTATTGGAATCAGCCACAAGGGCCTCCTCCGTAAACTGCTCTCTGCGGACACTATGGTCACCCTGCAGAAGGCAATCAAAGTGAGCCAGGCCTTCATGATTTCAGTCTGTGACTCCAAACGGATAATGACCCGCACCCAGGACTCTAACCCGACGAGCACAGTGAACAGAATGCCGACTTTCAGAGGCAAAAATGCTGCCCCAAGTCCCGCAATCCTGAATCCGCCACATGGGACCAACTGGCTAGCCCCGTGCTGGCGCTGTGGAGGAAACCACAGGGCCCACCAGTACCAATACAAAGACTATACCTGCAAAGGCTGCAACAATAAAGGTCACCTTCAGCGAATGTGTAGAAAAAAGTTTTATTCACCGTGTCACTGAAGAGTTGGCTGATCACCTGGGCTCCGACACTGATGAAGATGAAGCTGCTCAGCCCTTGGAAGAAGAGTACGGAATATATACCTGCTCCACCCAGAATTCCCCGTGGAAAATGGAAATGGAAATCAATGGGGTTCCAGTCTCGATGGAGATCGACACAGGGGCGAGCCAGTTGTGATGAATCAGACGACCTTTGAGAATCTCTGGACAATCCCGCCGAATGACCAAAACTGTCCCCAATCCAGGCAAAGCTGCTCACCTACACAAAAGGCACCATCCCAGTCGATACCAGCTTGGAGGTCCAGGTATTCCATGGCGGTGCGATGTACAAGCTCCCCTTGTGGATCGTTGCCAGTGATGGTCCAATGCTGCTGGGAAGAAGTTGGATGAAGCAAGTCCAAATCGGTCGGAGCAACAATGGCCTCTGGGCCCCGGCGATCGACATCCCACGCGGCCCCAAACTTGGATCCATCACAGCACCTAGAAATCCTACCGTCCAGCTCGACTGCGTGGCGATGACACAGACTGCACAACACTGCGGTGAGATGATCCAACCCGAACGACCAGACCCCACCTTCCGGGCCGTGGCAGCACTCCGAGTGAAGAAGATCGACGTACAAGGTAAGATTCTCGGCGTCCGTGGCAGAACCTGAGGAGAAAAGGATCACCGCAGCCTACCTCGTGGAGAGAGAGAAGATGGCACCCGCACCACGAGGCGAAGAACCTGGAATCAAGATGGCCGCAATCAGACCACGAGGGGCAGCATTGAAGGAGCAACACGTGATACCGAGCAGCGAACCAGATTGGAGTAAAGATTGCAAGGCCCTCTTAAAGGAGACTGGCAACCCAAGACAATTAAAGGGACAGTTGCACTCTCGGCACAGCGATGCCAATGATATTAAAGTTAAAAGTGCAGTAAATGAATGCAGGTATACTCATGTAATGTTAAATGGTGATGCCGGAAAAGCTAATGGGAAAAATGTAACCCTGTATAGAGATACTGATACACAAGAAAGTGTTGTAAGTGCAAAATGTGAAAATGTGAAGAGAGATAACAATGTCGAGTCGACTAGTTGCGATCGGAGCCAATGCGTCATGTATGCTAAAGGTAGAATGATAAATGACACCAGGTTCTACAGGTATAAAGTCAATGCCAGAGGAAACCCCTCGTGGGAGACACCCAGGTCCAGCGGGCTACCCGACCACGTAGCCTGCACTTTCGGGACCAATGTCATGCCCCAGGAAGGGCTCACGCACACTCAGTGGGAGCAGACCCACTGCAGGAACAGCGGTCAATGGGCAGCACAGCCACCACCACTGGCAACCTGCCCCAGATCGGCCCTACACCCCCTGGCCACCAGGGCCAGCACCGTGAGCGAGAGGCCAGTACCCTCCAGCTTTCCCGGCGGAACCTGGGATGACCAGACTTCCACCACCAATGGAGGACAAGGAGCCCACACAGCCCTGTGGCCCTGCCCACCCACCAAATGCCACCACCTACCCATTCTACAGTGTATGTACCTTACCCATTGCACTGGCTCCACCACTGCGGAATCCTCCAACAGTGACACCCACATGGTCACTTTGTTTGAAGGGGGGGGGGGAAATGGATGAGTGCAGCCATGAGCACAGGGATCACTGTGGAGTTCTTCTCAGGTGAAGTAACTATCTCAACAGACATATTTTCAGATTCTGGACTATTGGGGGTTTATTCTAGGTGTATTTTAGAGAGGAAATTATTGCTTTTGATCAATCGCTATTCTACTTTAATTGCAATGGGGCCAGCCATTTAGCAACCTGTATCGATTAATACGCAGATGCTGCAAAGTGCAGATGGCTCAATGTGTGATGCACATCATTATGAGCCCAATTTAAGACGTACAAGAATGAGGAGGAGGTCCAGACCATACACACCCCACACGTACAGGGAAAAGAGGTCGTACCTCGACTTCTCCGACCACAGCTGCCTTCGGAGACTGTGCTTCCACAAGGTGGTGATCAATCAAATATGTGAGCTCATCAGGCCACTTATGCAGCCTGCCATCAGGACATCAGTGTCAGTCGAGGTCAAGGTCACCGCAGCAATGTCTTTCTACGTGTCCGGTTCTTTTCTGGCCTCCGCCATCGAGATTTGCCCTCTGTCTCACCATGCCACCCATCACTGCATTAGACAGGTCACAGAGGCCCTGTATGCGAGAAGGATGGACTTTATCAGCTTCCCCATGACCACGGAGGCTCAGACTGACAGGGCTGGAGCATTCTACTGCATTGCTTAGTTCCCCTGGGTACAGGGAGCTATACAGTGCACTCACATCGCCATGCGGCCACCTTCTCAGGACCTGGGGCATTTCGTAACAGAAAAGGATTTCACTTCCTCAAGGTCCAACTAGTCGTCGACCACAACCAGATCATAATGGCAGTGAATGCCAAATGTCCAGCCACCTTCGATGAGGCTCACATCCTGCGTGAGAGTGCTGTCTCTGACATCTTTAACAGTCAGCCACAAGGACAATGCTGGATGCTTGGTGATAACCGATATGGCCTAACCACCTGGCTGATGACCCCCCTGCATGACACCCACACCAAGGCTAAGAAGCGATACAACTGGAGCCACAGAGACACATGCAATGTGGTCCAGAAAACAATAACTATGCTTAAGCAGCATTTCAGATGTCTAGACCACTCAGGAGGGGAGCTACAATACAACCCTAAGCAAGTCGGTAAATTCGTGGTCGTGTGCTCCATGCTGCACAACCTGGCTCTCAGGAGGGGCCAAGAATTGCCAGAAGGGACTGATGCTCCACCTCAGGAGAAAGAGAAAGAGGACGACAAGGAGCTGGATGCTGACCTAGGGCCAGACAATCAGGCTGGCTATGCAACCATGCCTACGACCCCCTCCAGACCGCAGGAAAGGGCCCATGGTGGCTAGATAGCTGCAAGACTCTTACGTGAGGAGCTGATATCTGAATGATTTGCCTGAAAGAACGTTGATGTGAGTGACACGCTAACACACTGCTGTGTGTGTGCAGCTCAGACATCAATGGTGCACATCAGCTTGGTGCCAGTTAAAGTTTACGTTGAATGAAGTTAAGTTTTATTTAACGAATCACCAGAGTGTAACGGTCCAGCTACCTGAGACAATGCGCAACAAGGTTATGTTGAATAACATTTTTTTATACCAGCATTGGTCTGAAATCATAAGTATCACAGACAATAACACCCAACCCCCGCCCACATCCCACTTTTTCCACCATTGACATCAATCAAATGTTCAACATGTCCAGCAACACAGAATACAAAGGCAAAGCAGGAGGGTGGTCCCCTCCCCCCATACATTACAACAAATTGCATACACCCAGATAGAGACACAACACAGTCATCACCTGCGGACATGTGTAAGACTGTTTTGCTCTTTTCACTTTGTTGCTTTAAACATCGAATTATGCACACACTCAGTTGTAGTAAAAGCAGTACATTCATACTAAACAAACCCAGTATGGAAGTTACTGAGCTACTTCACAAAAGCAGCTCTAGCTTGTTCCGAGTTCCGTGGCGGCTTGTGACACACCTTCCGAGATTTCAGTGTGTCTCCAGTGTCTAAACTCTCATCTTTATACTAAAAAAGTCTTTGAACTCTTATAGTACATTTAGACAATTGTCCTGAAATCACGGCTAACTGCTTTCTGAATCGTTTAACATACAGACAATGTCATCAAATGATTATTCGCATAGTAACAAGGTACACTCAAATACAGACAATGTCATGAATTACTATACACAACTCAGATGATTAGCAGAGGAGTTTCTTTGATTCCATGCATAGATTATTATTCGCACAGTAACAAGTTACACTCAAATACTCAACATGGCACCATTTCATCTAGCAGCCTGTTTTAATCCAATCTTGAATCTTCCAACTTTTAATTCTTTCGATATTTCCAGACCGCAGCTGAAGCAAAGCGTTCAGAAATGCAGGCTTGCGCTCCTACACACCTCACTTTCCTTCCCCCCTCCCCTTCTTCTCCCTACCGCTACCCCTTCCCGCTCCACAGCGCCTGGCCGAGGAGCTCCTCAGGCGGTGCCTCATTGGGGGGGATTAAGGCAGAGGTGGTGGTTGCACGGGTACGGGAGCAGGGGTTGCCAATGGGGCAACATTCTCTGATGCAGAATCAGGATCTTGGTCCTTGCTCTCATCTGTCGTTCGCAGTGGTGGTGCGGAACCTAGGGGTGGAGTACTGCGCTCTGGAACAACTGGGAGGCCTGTGCCAACAGTGTTCCTGGCTATCGCATCCAGGGCCTCCGCCATCCACGGAATGTATTCAGTCATGGTGGCCAGCTGTTGGGATATGCCCCCCAATGCTTCGAGGAGCTGGTCACCAATGTCTACAGTCCTCCTGGACAACTGTACCATCTCTCCGCTCTCATGTGGCGCTGGTGGACCAGACCTGCCACATCTACGAGGCCTCCGCGGGGTCCTGGGGACAAATGGGGTGCCCTGTGGCGAGGTGCTTGGGGCTGGTACCTCCAGAGTGGAGGCGAGAATGACCGGAGGACCACGAGATGGCCTTGGGGTGCAATGGCTTCTGGAGCGTGGCGATGCAGGTTCCTCGAAGTCCACGCTCTCATCCGTCGAGAACAGACCCAGCGGATTGACGGGCGACAATCGGAACTCCTCAGCAGCAGATGTAGGATCGTCCGGAGAGTCGGGCCCCACGCCCCCACCTTCTGGCCTCTGTGGTCTTGCCTGGGGCCGCGCTGCTGGCTGAGCTGCAAAACACAAATGAAATTATTAGAGGAGAAGAGGGTGCTAGGGTCACAAGGTGAGTCCAGCGTTACACACAGCATATGCATGACAAAAGCACCACCGTTCTCAAAATCATCACAGACATCACGTTTCATGACCATCAACACATTTGCATTGCAAAGATTTTCATTAGGCCAGCATATAGATATGTGAAGAGAAAAAGATTAGTGAAGACTAATGTAGGCACCTTCCAGTCAGAATCAGATGAATTCATAATGGGGAACAAGGAAATGGCAGACCAATTGAATAAATACTTTGGTTCTGTCTTCACTAAGGAAGATACAAATAACCTCCCGAAAATACGAGAGGACCGAAGGTCTAGCGGGAAGGAGGAACTGAGGGAAATCCTTATTAGGGAAACTGATGGGACTGAAGGCTGAAAAATCTCCAGGGCCTGATGGTTTGCATCCCAGAGTACTTAAGGAAGTGGCCCTAGAAATAGTAGATGCATTGGTGGTCATTTTCCAAAATTCCATGGACTCTGGATCAGTACCTATGGATTGGAGGGTAGCTAATGTTACTCCACTTTTTAAAAAAAGGAGGGAAAGAGAAAACAGGGAATTATAGACTGGTTAGCCTGACATCGGTGGTAGAGAAAATGCTGGAATCAATTATTAAAGCTGTAATAGCAACGCATTTTGAAAGCAGTGACAGGATCGGTCTAAGTCAGCATGGATTTATGAAAGGGAAATCATGCTTGACAAATCTTCTAGAGTTTTTTGAGGATGTAACTAGTAGAGTGGACAATGGAGAACCAGTGGATGTGGTGTATTTGGACTTTCAAAAGGCTTTTGACAAGGTCCCACACAAGAGATTGGTGTGCAAGATTAAGGCACATGTTATTGGGGTTAATGTATTGACGTGGATAGAGAACTGGTTGGCAAAGAGTGGGAATAAACGGGTCCTATTCAGAATGGCAGGCTGTGACTAGTGGGGTGCCGCAAGGTTCAGTGCTGGGACCCCAGCTATTTACAATATACATTAATGATTTAGACGAAGGAATTGAATGTAATATCTCCAAGTTTTCAGATGACATTAAGCTGGGTGGCAGTGTGAGCTGTGAGGAGGATGCTAAGAGACTGCAGGGTGACTTGGACAGGTTAGGTGAATGGACAAATGCATGGCAAATGCAGTATAATGTGGATAAATGTGAGGTTATCCACTTTGGTGGCAAAAACTGGAAGGCAGATTATTATCTGAATGGTGACAGATTAGTAAAAGGGGAGGTGTAAAGAGACCTGGGTGTCATGGTACATCAGTCACTGAAGGTAGGCATACAGGTACAGCAGGCAGAAAGCAAATGGTATGCTGGCCCTCATAGCGAGAGGATTTGAGTATAGGAACTTCTTACTGCAGTTGTACAGGGTCTTGGTGAGACCACACCTTGAGTATTGTGTGCAGTTTTGGTCTCCTAATCTGAGGAAGAACATGCTTGCTATTGAGGGAGTGCAGCAAAGGTTCACCAGACTAATTCCCGGGATGTCAGGACTGACATAAAAAGAAAGACTGGATCGGCTAGGCTTATACTTACTGGAATTTAGAAGAATGAGAGGGGATCTTATAGAAACATATAAAATTATGACGGAACTGGACAGGTTAGATGCTAGAAGAATGTTCCCGATGTTGGGGAAGTTCAGAACCAGGGGTCACAGTCGAAGGGTAATCCATATAGGACCGAGGTGAGGAGAAACTTTTTCACCCAGAGAGTGGTGAACCTGTGGAATTCCCTACCACAGAAAGTTGTAGAGTCCAGTTTGTTGGATATATTCAAGAGGGAGTTAGATGTGGCCCTTACGGCTAAGGGGATCAAGGGGTATGGAGAGAAAGCAGGAGTGTGGTACTGAAGTTGCATGATCAGCCATGATCACATTGAATGGCAGTGCAGGCTCGAAGGGCCGAATGGCTTGCTCCTGCACCTATTTTCTATGTTTCTATTATTTCTAGGACAATTTTAAAATCACCTATAATATATGATTGTTCGGATATGAGTGGGTGTGGCATCTATTCTTTACATCACGCAATGGTGTAAGCTTTAGTCACGTGGCATCACTTCAGCATCTGCAGATGCTTCCGTGGCTGTCCGGGTGTGCTTCCCCACGAGTATGAGCACCCGCTCCTCCATCTCAGTGATGTTGCTGGGGACTGGTGGCCCCCCCACCCGTTCGTCTCTGCACGGACCTCATTGTCGATAACTTCTTCTGTAAAAGGTAACAGGACGACATGGCATGAGATCATTGCGTGATATCATTGCTGGGTACTGTCACAGAGACTCATACAACACATAACCGACAGATGTAATCATGCTTATTATGATTATTATCAATCTTTACTTAAAGACGTGCTCCGTGACTGCAGCCTTTGAGTAAAACATTCTCGGTAAAAGTGGAAGACCTCACATCTGCTGATAATCACTCATGGCTGTTTCAAATCAAATTATATAAATATATAAGTACATGTAAATCAATGTAATACTCTTGCGGATCCCACAAGGTCGTTCCATCATTTGCGGCATTGGTTTCCCTCACGCACCTTGTTGGTCGCCGACGAGACCACCTCTGCTATCTCGGTCCATATCTTCTGGTAGGCCTTTGGGGTGGGCTTCGCACGCTGTCCCGGTGTTAAATCACACCAGCATAACTCAACCTCCTGCAGGAGGAAGTCTTTTGCGCCGTCCAATATGCTCCTCTCCCACCTCACTGCTCACTCCAGCATCAGTCTCCACAGCGTGCTGTGATTCCTCCTTCTCTCCCTCCATTATAGGCTAAAATCGAGCAAATATCTGACTGGTAACAGCTAATTTTTGTTTCCCTAGTTGCAGTGAAGCTCCAAAGTCCCTCCTTCCTCCCAAAGCAGCCACACCACACCTAGACACGCCTTCAGTACCTGAGCTCCCTCTCTCTCTGTCTCCTCTTCTGCGCATGTCATGATGATCCTTGACCTCCTGAATCACGAGAATCAAGCATTGTCATACCGTTGCTAAGGACAGTGACACTTTACGGCAAAAGGTCAGTGAGATTTAACGCTACCGCCCATTTCATATCACTCGCGGTAACGCCCATTTTCAAAAATGGAGAATAGGTGCTTTGAGAATGGGCGAGAAGCCAGCGATCTAAAAACCCATTTTTACTGCCCACACCGGAAATAGCGCCCATTTTTGGGTGATAAGCACAAAAATGTAAAATCTAGCCATGGACTTATTTTGCCATATTTACAAATCAAACTTAACCACTTGTTTTCTGTTTCAAAGAGGATACCTTCGCTCTCGAACAAAACTTTCCAAACTTGGTGTCGAACCTAGATTCATTCTAGGCTGAACCTGAGGAGACTTTTCCTCCAAGTGTAACCCTTGATCAATATTGTGACTCTACAACTTCAGACTGTGTGTCTGCCTGACTCGGACTCAGACTTAAATTCTGATTTTCTCTTGGACTTGTTTCTTGAACATCTGATGTAGGATTTGTTCCTGGTACTCTACTTGTAACAAGACTATCTGACTCATCAGTAATATTCAAATCATTCCAACTTTCCACTCCTTCCACATCTGTAGGCAAAATATGATCAATGTGAACAAACCTAACCTGTCCATGATCAAACATCTTGACCAAATATGTACGAGGACCACATATATTTACTACTGTTCCTGGTAACCACTTTAACCATTTATGGTGATCGTTCTTCACACTTACCTTCTGATTCAATTTCACATTTCTTTCTCTTACTCAACCTCTATTGTGATTGTCTTCCTGTCTTAATTGTTTCTCTTCTACTGACTGTGCCAAGTTTGGCTTTAACAACAAGACCCTGGTTCGTGGCTGTCATTTGAGAAACAACTCTGCTGGTGTTTACCAGTAGTTTTATGAGGAGTATTACGTTAAGTAATTAGAATGTTTTCTAATTTGTGATCCAACAACAACTGCCACTTCTTTGGATTTGGATCCAACATTTGCTTGACGAGGGCACATTTTACAACTTGTACAGTGTGCTCTGCTGCAACATTTGAAGCAGGGTGGTGGAAGGAACTTTGTTATGTTTTGTACTATTTCTGCTCATGAACTGTGAAAATTCTTCTGAACAAAATTGCTGCCCATTATCAGACACAATTTTTTCTGGGAGGCCATATGAAGAAAACAATCGTTGCAAATTGTCTAATATTTTACTTGTTATTTTCTGCATCGGTACACCGCTTCTCACTTCGAATGGCTGTCAATCACAATGAATAATTGGTGTCCTTATATCTCAGCAAAATTTATATTTAATCTTTGCCACACCCTGCGAGGCCATTTCCATGGCTATAATGGTACTGATGGTGGTTTATTGCTTACCGATTGACATGTTGTACACTAACTAACGATGTACTCTATGGGCTAGACATTTCACTTCACATCGCCCAATTAAGGCCCATCTATAGCCCAAAACAGACCTCTATCGCCCATTTTGAGCAAAAAGTGGAAACTAGGTCCAAAATATCGGCAACTTTGATTGCTGAGATGATCGCCCAAATGATCGCCCACACAAGGCCCATCCAAAGTTTCGGCACCTAGCATGCACTTCACTGGGCCGATGCAAGACCCAAAAGAGTGCTCAAAAATAGTTGCTTTTTCAGGGCCTTAGAGAGGGAAAAGGGCAATACTGATGCCATTTTTAGCCTCTGAGGAAGGGTGGAGAATTGTTCTGAGTTATTTAGAGAGTAAAATTGATGCAAATTGTACTCAGAAATTTGGGACAGGGAATATAAATAGGTATTATCACCTTATTTATGCAAGAACTAATGAACAACACCCTCCCTCTAACCGCCCACCCCCCCACACCAACCCACCCTTCCCTCAAAATCCCCAAAACGTTACAAGAAGAAGAAATGAACATTTTACAGAACAAGTGGCCATTTAAGTAATGATAACAAGTGACCATTTCAGTCATGATAACAATTGACCATTTCAGTCATAACAACAAGTGACCATTTCAGTGATGACAACAAGTCACCATTACAGTGATGATAACAAATGACCATTTCAGTCATGCCAACAAGTGACCATTTCAGAAAGAATGGAAAGGGAACAGTTAAGTAATAATAACAAGTGAACAAGTGAACATTTAACTATTGAATACAATTGGCCAATTTAGTAACAATAACAATAACAAGAGTATAATACATTGATAATAACAAGTGAACATTTTAAAACAGGTGAACTATAGAGAAGCACTCCCCCCTCCCTACCTGCGGCCACGTTTCCCTCTAGATCCTATCCACCCCGTGTTCACACCCCACCCGCCCGTTTTGGTCTACGCAGAGCGACACCAAGACGTCGTGCAAAGTGGGATGTCAAGACTTCCTGCCGTGTTGGAGGTGACGGAGAGGAAGCGAAAGCCTGAGGCTCCACTTCCGAGTCCAGAGGAACTGTGCCGTACTCGCTTGTGTGCTAGGAGTCTTGTTGCGAGCAGACATGACACCTTAGGGTGCAGCGCTGTGTCCAGTCAGAAATGCATGCCGTAGGGCATTGGTTGCGGCTGTCTGCTGCCGAATAGTCAGTGACTGCTCAGAAGACCAGTTGGAGAAGTTCTGGCAGAACTCGCTCCAGGATGCTGGAAACTGGCTCCAGTTCGCAGAGAACTGGCTCCAGTTCGCAGAGAATCCCGCGAACCCCTGGATAAGGTCGCGACCAATCGCGACCGTCTCCCTGCACAGGGAAATCAAGCTCTCTGTCTGGCCCTCCAAGGCAGGCGATTGCTCGCCACGCTGACCGGACCTCCGTGGGGTCGGCGTTTGCAATATGACGTGCCTTGGTGTTGCCACCTGCACACCGCTTGGGCCCGGTGCTTCTTCAATCTCAACCGAGATGGCCGCAAGTTGTTCCCCCCCCAGAAAAATCTCTTTCTCTTCTTCCGTCTTGTCAATCTCCTCCTCCTCCTGCTGATATACCACAGCAGCAGGAGTCCGCAGTGGCTCCCCTTCCTCTTCAGTCTCCTGCGATCTCGGCGAAGTTTCAGTGGTGGTGGTAGTAGTGGATTCCACCGACTCGACGACCTTTAATTTGATAAACAATGTTTAACAATTCAAATCATTACATTACAATTTTTCTCCAACTGAAAACATTGCAATGCTTTCCATTACCCCATATGCACAAGTGATCACAAGGTTTAACATGACCTAACATGACCTCATTCGAAGATCTATAGTACATCACAATTATATATCAGATTATATTATAATTGCATAACATTACATGCGTAACTATGATATTTTCAATATTTACTAATAATTCACACATTGCACAATGCACATTTTTCATTATTCACAATGCACATTTCTCATTACTCACATGTCTCAAGGGTGGGTTTGGCCACACCACAGGATGTGACCGAACGGCTTTCTGGCCCCACCAAGGACACCGTGAGCTCCTCGTACTGGCTTTGTGTGTGCATCATGGCAGCACCCCCACCCTTCCTCCGTTGCTCCCGATTAATCATTGAAATCTTCTTCTGTAAATGATACGATAACATTGCACGGCATAAGCAAATGGATCAGGCAATTTAAGACATTGAAGACAATTAAGACCGACAGATTTAAATGCTCTATGACAAATTAGTATTACGTTGCATATTTCGCACTACAACATTTAACTTTATGTTGAGTTGCGTAAAATTTAGTTATGTTTAAATGTAACCCAATAACATTGCAGATTCTACTTACTATTTAGATCATTAAATAATACATAAATATAAATTTCAACTTACTCTCGCAGCTGCCAGTACGTTGTTCCACCGTTTGCAGCATTGGTCCGGTGTGCGCATTTCATTCGAGGCCGATGTGACTAGGTCGGCTATTTCGGACCAAATCCTGTGATATGCATGGGGTGGAGGTTTCCTCTCCTATGTCAGATCCCCCCACCTGGAGCTGACAGCATTTACGAGGGCCTCAGTTGCCTCTTTGCTGAAGAGTTTGGCCCTTCTCTTTCCTGCACCTCCCTCCATTCTTTAAATTTATCTGTAATTTGGATAAGACTTTCTGACCTGCTTCCTTTCTCCTCTCTCTCTCTCTCTCTCTCTCTCCTAGACCCACCCAGAGCTTCTGAGCATGTGTGAAGACCCTTGACCTCTCAAAACACAGGAAGAAGCATCAACCTGAAAAAAAATCAACCTGCACATGCGCAGTAATGCGTTGCGAGGGAAGCTTTTTTTTCATTCACTTCTGTTTTCTTTGGGTAATCAGGAGATCACCGAGAAATGACATTGCCCATTTGACATCGCTGGGCTAAGGCCGAGTGGAAAATCGCAAAAAAAAATGTGCCTTGAGCCGGCGATCAGCACGGGCGATAGGTCCCGCATCGTTGGAACAAGGCCCATTTTTTTCGGCCTTAGCCAGAAAGTGGAACGTCTTGCCCTATATCTTCATCTAGACCTGGCCACCATAAGTAACTGGGTGCACAACTCTTGGTCAAGCACATTCCCAGATGCTGGTCATGAAGATCTCCTAATAATTTGGACCTAAATTTATTTGGAATAACTAGTCTTGCACCCAGCATGATACAATCTTTATCCACTGATAATTCATTCCTACGAATCAAGTATGGATGAATATCTTTCTCTGATACCTGGTTTGGTGATTGTTATGTAATCATACACCTTTGAGATAACTGGGTCACATTTGGTTGCTCTACCAATCTCTTCAGCTGTGACTGGCAGTTCATCAATGTATGAAAAATAGAACCCTTCATCCCTATTCGGTATAACTTGTGATGGGGATGGCAACCTAGACATAGCATCAGCATTACTGTGATCAGCTGATCATCTGTACTCCATGTCATACGTATATACTGACAAAATCAGAGCCCATCTCTGCATTCGGGCTTCAGCTAAGGTTTAAACTGAGGACTTTGGATGGAGGATTGCTGTCAGGGGCTTATGGTCATTAAAGATGGGAGACTTACGACCATACAAGTATTTGTGGACTTCTTGACCCCAACAATCAATGCCAAAGCTTCTCTTTAGATTTGCAGATAATTATGCTCACTGGCACCGAGAGTGCTTGAAGCAAACACAATTGGTCTGTCCTCCCAACTAACATACATGAAAGATCACTACCCCAACTCCATACGGAGAGGTGTCACATGCTAGCTTGATCTCATTAGATACGTTGTAGTGATCTAACATGGTACTCTCTACCAATTGGCTTTTATACTCTTTGAATGCTGCATCGCATTCTTCTAACCTCTTCCAATGGATCTGTTTTTTCAACAGCTCATTCAGTGGGTGTAACACTGTAGCCAAATTTGGTAGGAACTGCCCATAATAGTTCAAAAGACCTAAAAATGATCAAAGTTCAGTGACAGTCTTGGGAGTGGGTGCATTTCTGATTGCATTCAGCTTTCCCTTGAATGCGTATGGTCCGGAACGTGACTTGCAGTAAACTGGTCTAGTTTCCTTCTGTACTCTGACTGATGGGGTAAAAGAAGACTTCTCTTCTTCAAGGTGGATTCCATGAAATAAGGAATTGACTTCAGCCCTTATAACGACGATGGAATCAATCAGACAAAACCTTGGATTCACTTTTATGATCTTTATTCAAGCATATGCAGGGGAAGCATCCCAGTCTCAGCCGCCTAAGAAAGGACCTTCCCCGAGTGATGGTTTCACACACAGTTATATAGTTTCTGAGGTGTGATGTCCTCGTGCACACTCATCTACGACCACCAGTTGGCCTACAACTAATTCAGTGGAGCTACATTGATTCATTAACCCTTATCAGACTGGCTGCTGAGTGGTCTCGCAGCATCCTTATCTCCCCGTAGCATCTGGAACTGATCTCAGTCTATTGGAATGTGTTGTTCTGCAGTTTTAACCTTGCTGTGGCTTTTCCAGCTTGGTCTGCAGTTTTTAAAGATAAGCACACAAGCATGAGCTGCGCCCTTTAACCTGACTTCATGGCATACCCTTATTTGGGTCTTAAGTGTACCTTTACCCCTTTACACTGACATTCACCTTGAAGCTTTGGATCGGACTGCCTGTTTCATGGAACACCTTCGGATATTGCTTGATGACATCACTCTTCGATGCAAATCTCGTTTCAACATGAAAAATCTCACTCCAATCCAGCTTCAGTAATCCCAACCAATTTCTACCGATTAAGGCAGGCTGACCTCCTGACTCTATTAAGGCAGTCAAGCTCTGAAACTGATCCTTGTATTTTACCATTATGGTGATACGTCCTGCCACAGGGATTTGCTCTCTTGAGTAGCCTTGCAGCTCTATCTTCAATCTCTCCAGTGGGAAATCACTAAACTTGTTGAGATATAGCAATTCCAATACTATGCTCACGATGCACCAGTGTCGATTTCCAACGGGTACTCTGATTCCTGCAACATCTATTTGGATGACAATACTTTGCGAATCGCTATTAGATACCCCCGTGCTCCTGATGACTTGTATCTCCATAATCTACTTGTCCTGTTGCTTCTCTTCAATGCTATGTAGTCTCTGGTGATTTCTACTTATAGCTTTGAAAGTTGGTTTACTCTTCAATCGGCATTCCTCTGTAAGATGTCCTGCTTTCTTGCAGAAGAAACACTCTGCCTTCACATAAGGACCTGACAGGGTAGATGCAGAGAGGATGTTTCCCCTTGTGGGGGAATCTAGAACTAGGGGGCATCGTTTCAGAATAAGGGGTCGCCCATTTAAAATTAAAATGAAGAAGAATTTCTTCTCTCATAGAGTTGTGAATCTTAGGAATTCTCTACCCCAGAGAACTGTGGAGGCTGGGTCAGTGAATATACTTAAGGTTGAGATCGATAAATTTCTGAATGATAAGGGAGTGAAAGGTTATGGGGAGACGGCAGGGAAGTGGAGTTTAGGCCAAGATCAGGTCAGCCATGATCTTATTGAATGGCGGAGCACGCTTGAGGGGCCAAATGGCATACTCCTGCTCCTATTTCTTATGACAACTTTGAGCAATGTGTTGTCCCAGACACCAATAGCACGGTTTCAGTTTACTGTCACCGTGGCCTGTAGCTGAGGACTTGGGGCCCAACTGTCTTTTACTTTTAACCTGAAGCTGATTCACTTTGGTTGTCTGACAACTGGAAATGGTGTGAAATTCTCGAGAGTATTAGTCGGCCATTCCGTCGACATAGCTGACTGACAAGCTAAATCAAAAGTCAAGTTCGGAGTTGTCAGCAACTTTCTGCTGATTGCTTCATTTTTCATCCCGCAAACAAAGCGGTTACGTAATGCTCGGTCCTGAAAGTTTCCGAAATGACAGTGAATGGAGAGCTTTTTTAAAGCTACAGTGTACTCCTTGATACTCTCCTCAATGTATTGATCTCATGTTCCAAAATGATAACTTCCAGCAATTTCCAGCGGCTCAGGATTTTTATGCTGTTCTAACTTGGTTAGAATCTCCGTCTTTGGTGTGTCCTTTGGCTTGGTGTCCTGTTTTCTTTTGAGCACCACCCGGTTATGGTTTTCATCATCGGGGACTTCGACGATAATATTCACAGTGTAAAACATTTCTAGCCACTTCACATATGCTCCGAAAGTCTCTCATTTGTGATGGAACTGACCTAAGCTCCCTATTATTTCCATAGGCGCAGCCATCTGGACTCTGATGGTACAGACAAGTGTGCTTGTAATTTACCTTGGATTTTTAGCTGTGCTGCAAAACAAAGAACCTCTCAAAGTATCTCTATCGGTTGGCTGAATTACCTACCAACAAAAAATTCAGTTAGGGAATCTGATTATCCCATCCTACATCACCAATGTGATATATTCTTTATGACATCACTAACACACAGACTTTACAAGATGGCTCCAATACTTCATGTGACTTTTATTGTATTTACAGCAGCAGTTGCATTACCATAGTAGTCCACTCAGTAGTCCACGAGGTGGCGCTCTATATTACAGTGGCGTTATAGCGCGTCACTACATGGAACATCTACGTAGGGCTGGCCTGCTCCACGCGCGCTGGATGCAGCACCGCACTGCCGCCCCGGGAGCATCCCTCAAAGGAGTGCCGGAGACAGTACTCGGCTTCCTTTGAGGGGCGCATGGCTCAATTCTGCATCGGGGCCGGGACTTCCGGGCCGGGCTCAGGAAGACCCTGCCCCTGAAAGTTACTGCTCCCAATTGGGGCGAAGAGCAATTTGGAGCCTGTATATTCATTAGGAGAGGGGCTACTATAATACATTCCAGTGACCGAAGTGACTGCAAACGTTGGGAAGTCATATTCCATTCTCGCTATCTGGATGAGACTGAAACCTGAACTATTAATTGGGCAACACTCAAAAGTGAGAGAAACAATTTAAATTTACCTATAAGTTGCAAGTGACTTAGAAAATAAAGCAGCTCACTGGTCTTAATTATTTACCTGGTAGTGAAGAAGGGATAGACGCCAGCAGGTGAACTATTACATCATGTAGCATTAGATCAAGATGTGCTGAGATAACTTCTGGCTTTACTCAGCATTTTACAGATTGTCATAGTACAAAGTCATAGAGAAAGATTTTTGTTTTGAGAAAGCAAAGATTGAAAATAAATTGCAGCTTAGTTTGCTGCATTGCAAAAACTTTTGATTTTCAAGGTTACATTGTTTTTTTTTGGAATCAATCAAAATTAAGAGTATACATTGTTCTGTCAGTGATTTTACGTGGTGGAAAGTATTTGAACAAATTAATTAAAAAGTGACAGAATAAAATCATGCTTCATATTAGGGCTTTGTAATTTGTAGCATATAAGCTTAATTAACTTTTATGGATCAATACAGCCCAGGCAAGTAGCAAAACCAATGGAAAAATATAGGGGTTGAAATCATGTTGTGCATTACTTTTAATGAATATGTCTCCATGTCCTACAAAATTCCCTTGTCTGCTACATCAAGAAAGTCATAAATTGATTTATTTTAAATTAATTGAAATAACGGAGAGAGCTGTTTCATAAAAAACACCTATGTGTTTTCATTGATATGATACAGCACTATTTCAACCTGCCAGTATGTTCAGAGAAAGTACATGGTCATCTCTTTTGAAGGTTAATTTGATGATTCATCAGCTGAGGGAGGATGGTTGGTGGTAATCAGCAGGAGGTTTCCTTGTGACTGGATGCTATGAGCCTTCATGGGGGCTGGAGTCAATGTTGAGGGCTCCCAGGGCCACTCCTTCCCAACTGTATATCAGTGTTCCGCCACCTCTGGTGGGTCTGTCCTGCCAGTGGGATAGGACATACCCAGGGATGGAAATGGAGGTGTCTGGAACGTTGGCTGAAAGCTATGATTCTGTGAGAGTATGACTATGTCAGGCTGTTGCTTAACAAGTCTGTGAGACAGGTCTCCCATTTTTTACACAAGTTCCAGATGTTAGTGAGGAGGAACTTACAGGGTCAACTGGGCTGGGTGTGCCTTTGCCGTGTCTGAGGCTGGTGCTTAGTTCGATGCCGGGTGGTCTGTCCAGTTTTATTCTTACTGTTTTTTCTAGCGATTTGACACAACTCAGTGGCTTGCTAGGCCATTTCAGAGGGTAGTTAAGAGTCAACCACATTGCTGTGGGTCTGGTGTCACATGTAGGCCAGACCGGGTAAGGGTGACTGATTTCCTTCCCTAAAGGACATTAGTGATCCCAATGGGATTTTACGACAATCCGGTAGTTTCATGGTCATCATTACTGATACTAGCTTTTTATTGCAGATTGAGTTCATTAACTGAATTTAAATTCTACAGCTGCCATGGTGAGATTTAAACTCATGTTTCCAGATCGTTAGTCCAGGCCTGTGGATTACTAGTCCAGTAATATAACCACTACGTTACTGTATGCTTTGCTACCGATCTTATTGAATGGCAGAGCAGGCCAGAAGGACCGAATGGCCTACTCCTGCTCCTATTTCTTATGTTCTTATGTTCACCTTTGGCAGCCATACTTTTAGCTGCCTAGTCTCTAACTTCTGAAATTCTGTCCCTAAACTTCTCTATCTCTCTATGCTCCTTTAAGATGCTCCTTAAAACCTGCCACCTGTCCTAATATCTCCTTATGTGGCTCAGTGTCGAATTTTGTTTGATAACGCTCCTGTGAAATGGCTTGTTTTACTATATCATAGCGCTATATAAGTTGTTATTGTTTCAACATTAGCTGGATTTTGCTTCATAATTGCATAAGAGTTGCATTTAATATCTAAGATTACAGTAGTCTTGGGGAGTTTAAATACAAAGTCTATATTCATTGTATTAGTGGTAGGTCTTCAATATTATTGCTGTAGCTTAGTGACATGGGTATAAAAAATTCATACAACTTCCCACTGAGGAGCAACTGATTATGATGTCGAACAGTGCTGCTCTCTTTAGGGATGCCCTGGGGTCACTTCTGAGACCTGCTGTAGTGCATCAGCATTCTTTCTCCCGCCATTTGCTTTCTTCCTAGTTTAATTACTATACTATAATGTTCTCTGTTGGCTGTTATACTGTACTTTTCTTCATGTTTCGAAACTGCTATTCTATTGACACTTCACATTCTTACAGTCTTTATTTTCAAAGACCCTCTTGAGGCTTCTAAGTTCCTTGAAAAGCTTTTTATACCATCCAAAATCTTTTCCCTTTAAGATGAATGCAATTTGACCTTAAATGCTTTAAATTATCATAAAGTGACACTTCACATGAAGCAGTCTTACCTCGACTTGCCCGACTTGCCTTCGGAGACTGTGCTTCCATAAAGAGGTTATCACTGAGGTATGCCAGCTGATAAGGGGAGATCGGCAGCCTGCCAGCATCATCAGTACTACACTGTCTTTCGAGGTCAAAGACACTGCGGCACTGTCGATCTACGCCTCGGGTTCTTTTCAGGCCATAGCTGGCGACATTTGCGGACTTTCTCAGCATGCCATACATTGCTGCATTAGACAGGTCACTGAAGCCCTGTACACACACAGGAGGGACTTGATCAGCTTCCCTATGACCAAGGTGGAACAGACTGAGAGGGCTGTAGGATCCTCCAGAAATGCAAACTTCCCCAAGGTGCAGGGAGCAATAGACTGTATGCACATCACGATGCGGGCACCTTTTCAGGATGCAGAGGTTTTCAGGAACTGCAAGGGATTCCACTCCCTGAATGTCCAACTGGTTGTCAACCACCAGCAAATTATACTGGCAGTCAATGCTCAATTTCCGGGCAGCATCCATGATGCTCACATCCTGTGTGAGAGCACTGTTAAACAAGTCAGATACAATCAGCCACAAGGTCAATGCTGGATGCTTGGTGACAAAGGATATGGCCTCGCCACCTGACTGATGACCCCCCCGCTGCGTGACACCCACACTGAAGCCGAGATGCGATACAATGAGAGCCACTCACAATATCATGGAGAAAATCATTGGAGTGCTTAAGCAGCACTTTAGATGCCTGGACTGCTCAGGAGGCGACCTCCGATACCACCCTGAGCAGGTAGCTCAATTTGTGGTGGTGTGCTCCATGCTGCACAACTTGGCTATCAGGAGGGGACAAGAATTGTCTGATTAGTCTGACAGTCCACCTCACCAGAGAGAGGAAGAGGACGAGGAGGCACTTGCTGACATCGGCCCAGACAATCAGGCTGACATTGAAGCAATGCCTCCGTCACCCTGTAGACCACATGAAAGGGCCCGTGGTGGCATGATAGCTGCAAGAGCCTTACGTCAGGTGCTCATCAATGATCGCTTTGACTGAAAGAACGTTGGTGTTATTTACAAGGCTGACACTCTGCTGGGTGTGCAGGTGATACATCAATGGTGGGCATCACCTTGGTGACAGTTAAAGTTTAAGTTGATTGAAGTTAAGTGTCATTATACCTTTTCATGTTAAGGAATCACCAGTGTGTAACGGTGCAGCTATCTGAGCCAATGCGCAACAAGGTTTTGTTAAATAAAAAACATTTAAACTGAACATTTTTCTGAAATCATTAGTATTTCTAACCCACTAACCCACCCCTCCACCGCCCCCGCCTCTCCCCATCTCTACCTCTTCCCCTTCCCCTCCTGACTCCAAGCCGCCTAGCGAGGAGCTCCTTAGGAGATGCTTCACTGGGGAGGGGGGTAATGACGGCCGAAATGCTGCTTGGACGGATACGGGAGAGGACGCTCCCAAGGTGGGAACGTGCTCCAAGCCAGAAGCAAGATGTTGCTCCTGGCTCTCATATGTGGTTGGCAATGGGGGTGCGGCACATTGGGGTGCAGTGCCGTGCTCCGGAACCACTGGGAGCCCTCTGCCACTAGTGTTTCTGGCTACAGCTCCAGGGCCTCCACTATCCCTTTCATGTTATATCTTATTTGTTGGTCAAAAACTCAGTGCCAACTATGTTCTTGGTGCTTAGTAGGCTTCTTGCTGCTGGTGAATCTCCCTCATGCCTCCCACAACAGCCAAACAAGCACACACCACAGCCACATGTGCATTCAGTCCCTCTGAGCTCCCTCTCTCTGTCTCCTCTTCTGCACATATCATGATGACCCTTGACCTCCTGAATCATGGGAATCAAGCGTTGCCATGACGTTGCTAAGGACGGCGACACTTTACAGCAGAAGGTCAGCGAGATTTAATGCTACCGCCCATTTCATATCGCTCGCCGTAACGGCCATTTTAAAAAATGGAGACTAGTTGCTTTGAGAATGGGCGAGAAGCCGGCGATCTGAAAACCCATTTTTATTCGCCCATTTTTGGGCGATAAGAGCAAAAATGTTGAAAATCTAGCCCCATATAATAGAAACATAGAAACATAAAAAATAGGTGCAGGAGTAGGCCATTCGGCGATTCGAGCCTGCACCACCATTCAATAAGATCATGGCTGATGATTCACCTCAGTATCCCTTTCCTGCTTTCTCTCCATACCCATTGATCCCTTTAGCCGTAAGGGCCATATCTAACTCCCTCTTGAATATATCCAATGAACTGGCATCAACAACTCTCTGCGGTAGGGAATTCCATAGGTTAACAACTCTCCGAGGGAAGACGTTTCTCCTCATCTCAGTCCTAAATGGCTTAGCCCTTATCCTTAGACTGTGTCCCCTGGTTCTGGACTTCCCCAACATCGGGAACATTCTTCCTGCATCTAACCTGTCCAGTCCTGTCAGAATTTTATATGTTTCTATGAGATCCCCTTTCATCCTTCTAAACTCCAGTGAATAGAGGCCCAGTCGATCCAGTCTCTCCTCATATGTCAGCCCAGCCATCCCGGGAATCAGTCTGGTGAACCTTCACTGCACTGCCTCAATAGCAAGAACGTCCTTCCTCAGATTAGGAGACCAAAACTGAGCACAATATTCCAGGTGAGGCCTCACTAAGGCCCTGTACAACTGCAGTAAGACCTCCCTGCTCCTATACTCAAATCACCTAGCTATGAAGGCCAACATAACATTTGCTTTCTTCACCGCCTGCTGTAGCTGTTTGCCAACTTTCAATGACTGATGTACCATGACACCCAAGTCTCGTTGCACCTCCCCTTTTACTAATCTGTCACCATTCAGGTAATGTTTCGCCTTCGTGTTTTTGCCACCAAAGTGGATATCCTCACGTTTATCCATATTATACTGCATCTGCCACGTGTTTGCCCACTCACCTAACCTGTCCAAGTCACCCTGCAGCCTTTTAGCATCCTCCTCACAGCTCACACCGCCACCCAGCTTAGTGTCAGCTGCAAACTTGGAGATATTACACTCAATTCCCTCATCAAAATCATTAATACAAATTGTAAATAGCTGGGGTCCCAGCACTGAGCCCTGCGGCACCCCACTAGTCACTGCCTGCAATTCTGAAAAGGACCCGTTTATCCCGACTCTCGGTCCCCTATTATTTCCGGAAGGTTATTTGTGTCTTCCTTCGTGAAGCCAGAACCAAAGTATTTGTTTAACTGGTCTGCTATTTTTTTGTTCCCCATTATAAATTCACCTGAATCTGACTGCTAGGGACCTATGTTTGTTTTCACTAATCTTTTTCTCTTCACAAAACTATAGAAGCTTTTGCAGTCAGTTTTTATGTTCCCAGCAAGCTTCCTCTCATAATCTATTTTCGCCCTCTTAATTAAACCCTTTGTCCATCTCTGCTGCATTATAAAATTCTCTCAGTCCTCAGGTTTGCTGCTTTTTCTGGCCAATTTATATGCCTCTTCCTTGGATTTAACACTATCCTTAATTTCCCTTGTTAGGCATGGTTGAGCCACCTTCCCCGTTTTATTTTTACTCCAGACAGGGATGTACAATTGTTGAAGTTCATCCATGTGATCTTTAAATATTTGCCATTGCCTATCCACCGTCAACCCTTTAAGTATCACTCGTCAATCTATTCTAGCCAATTCACATCTCATACCATCGAAGTTACCTTTCCTTAAGTTCAGGACTCTAGTCTCTGAATTAACTGTGTCACTCTCCATCTTAATAAAGAAATCTACCATATTATGGTCACTCTTCGCCAAGGGGCCTCGCACAACAAGATTGTTAATTAGTCTTTTCTCATTACACATCACCCAGTCTAGGATGGCCAGCCCTCTAGTTCCTCAACATATTGGTCTAGAAAACCATCCCTAATACACTCCAGGAAATTTTCCTCCACCGTTTTGCTACCAGTTTGGTTAGCCCAATCAATATGTACATTAAAGTCGCCCATGATAACTGCTGTATCTTTATTGCATGCATCCCTATTTTCTTGTTTGATGCTGTCCCCAACCTCACTACTACTGTTTGGTGGTCTGTGCACAACTCTCACTAGCGTTTTCTGCCCTTTGGTATTCCATAGCTCCACCCATACAGATTCCACATCATCCAACCTAATGTCCCTCATTACTATTGCGTTAATTTCCTTTTTAACCATCATCGCCACCCCACCTCCTTTTCCTTTCTGTCTATCCTTCCTAAATGTTGAATACCCCTGGATGTTGAGTTCCCAGCCTTGGTCACCCTGGAGCCATGTCTCCGTGATGCCAATTACATCATATCCTTTAACTGCTATCTGCGCAGTTAATTCGTCCACCTTATTCCAAATACTCCTCGCATTGAGGCACAGAGCCTTCAGGCTGTCTTTTTAACACCCTTTGCCCCTTTAGAATTTTGCTGTAATGTGGCCCTTTTTGCTTTTTGCCTTGGGTTTCTCTGACCCCCACTTCTACTTTTCTTCTTTCTATCTTTTGCTTCTGCCCCAATTCTAATTCCCTCTGTCTCCCTACATAGGTTCCCATCCCCCTGTCATATTAGTTTAACCCCTCCCCAACAGCACTCGCAAATACTCCCCCTAGGACATTGGTTCCGGTCCTGCCCAGATGCAGACCATCCGATTTGTACTGGTCCCACCTCCCCCAGAACCGGTTCCAATGTCCCAGGAATTTGAATCCCTCCCTTTCGCACCACTCCTCAAGCCACATATTCATCTGAGCTATCCTGCGATTCCTACACTGACTGGTACGTGGCACTGCTAGCAATCCTGAGATTACTACCTTTGAGGTCCTACTTTTTAATTTAGCTCCTAACTCCCTAAATTCATCTTGTAGGACCTCATCCCGTTTTTTTCCTATATTTTTGGTACCTATATGCACACGACAACTGGCTATTCACTCTCCCTTTTCAGAATGTCCTGCACCCGCTCTGAGACATCCTTGACCCTTGCACCAGGGAGGCAACATACCACCCTGGAGTTTCGGTTGCGGCCGCAGAAATGTCTATCTATTCCCCTTAGAATAGAATCCCCTACCAATGTAGCTCTCCCACTCTTTTTCCTGCCCTCCTGTACAGCAGAGCCACTCACGGTGACATGAACTTGGCTGCTGCTCCTCTCCCCTGATGAATCATCCCCCTCAACAGTACCCGAAGTGGTGTATCTGTTTTGCAGGGGGATGACAGCAGGGGCCCCCTGCACTACCTTCCTTCCAATGCTCTTCTTGTTGGTCACCCATCCCCCATCTGGCTGCGTACCCTTTACCTGCGGTATGACTAACTCACTAAACATGCTATTCATGACACCCTCCGCATTGTGGATGCTCCAGAGTAAATCCACCCTCAGCTCCAATGCCGCAATGCGGTCTGTCAGGTGCTGCAGGCGATGCACTTCCCATCATTCGCACTCGGGGAGCGGGAGATCGAGGAGGCGGAGCAGCGTCGAATCGGGAGGCCTACAAGAGGCCCATCTGTCGCAGTCGGGGAGCGGGAGAGCGAGGAGGCAGTGCAGCGCCGAGTCGGGAGGCCTACAAGAGGCCCATCAGTCGCAGTCGGGGAGCGGGAGAGCGAGGAGGCAGTGCAGCGCCGAGTCGGGAGGCCTACAAGAGGCCCATCAGTCGCAGTCGGGGAGCGGGAGATCGAGGAGGCGGTAGATTTTAGCAAGATCTTGGCAGCAGAAGCCCTCTTCATTAAAGGTTGGCAATGGAACAGTATTATTTTGGGTGTGCTTATACATGCGGATGACACTAAGTTGGGTGGCAGTGTGAGCTGCGAGGAGGATGCTGTGAGGCTGCAGAGCGACTTGGATAGGTTAGGTGAGTGGGCAAATGCATGGCAGATGAAGTATAATGTGGATAAATGTGAGGTTATCCACTTTGGTGGTAAAAACAGAGAGACAGACTATTATCTGAATGGTGACAGATTAGGAAAAGGGGAGGTGCAAAGAGACCTGGGTGTCATGGTACATCAGTCATTGAAGGTTGGCATGCAGGTGCAGCAGGCGGTTAAGAAAGCAAATGGCATGTTGGCCTTCATAGCAAGGGGATTTGAGTACAGGGGTAGGGAGGTGTTGCTACAGTTGTACAGGGCATTGGTGAGGCCACACCTGGAGTATTGTGTACAGTTTTGGTCTCCTAACCTGAGGAAGGACATTCTTGCTATTGAGGGAGTGCAGCGAAGGTTCACCAGACTGATTCCAGGGATGGCGGGACTGACCTATCAAGAAAGACTGGATCAACTGGGCTTGTATTCACTGGAGTTCAGAAGAATGAGAGGGGACCTCATAGAAACATTTAAAATTCTGACGGGGTTAGACAGGTTAGATGCAGGAAGAATGTTCCCAATATTGGGGAAGTCCAGAACCAGAGGTCACAGTCTAAGGATAAGGGGTAAGCCATTTAGGACCGAGATGCGGAGGAACTTCTTCACCCAGAGAGTGGTGAACCTGTGGAATTCTCTACCATAGAAAGTTGTTGAGGCCAATTCACTAAATATATTCAAAAAGGAGTTAGATGAGGTCCTTACTACTAGGGGGATCAAGGGGTATGGCGAGAAAGCAGGAATGGGATACTGAAGTTGAATGTTCAGCCATGAACTCATTGAATGGCGGTGCAGGCTAGAAGGTCCGAATGGCCTACTCCTGCACCTATTTTCTATGTTTCTATGTTTCAATGTTTCTATAGCTACTGATCTTAAGTTGGTGCTATAGTATCAATCTTGGTGTTTCCTGGTTGAGTGACTGAACCAGGAAACACCAAAACTGGTTTGACGAGAACAACCAGGAGATCCAGGAGCTAATAAGCCGCAAGCTCAAGGCATTTCTGAAGTTAAAACAGCAACCCAACTCGGGAGCAGCAAAGCAGCTCTCCAGGCAGCTGAAGGCCGAGCTCCAACAAAAAACCCGTGACCTAAAGAATAGATGGTTCGTGGAGAAAGCACAGGAGATCCAGAAGCTGGCTGATAGCCATGACGTGCAAGGATTCTTCAGCGCAGTCAATGCCACCTACCGCCCAAGCACCCAAGGCCCCACCCCACTGCTGGCCAAGAACGGAGAGGCAATCATTAAGGAAACCGAGGCAGTCAGGGCCCGCTGGAAGGAGCACTTCGAAGAGCTTCTCAACTGAGACTGCCTTCGACACGAGTGTCCTTGACTACATCCCGCAGCATGCTACCCGCCACCATCTCAGCAAAACCCAGCCCTGCACGAGGTAGAAAAGGCCATCCATCAGCTCAAGAACAACAAGGCATCAGGAGCAGATGGAATCCCCATTGAGGCACTAAAGTATGGCGGAGAAGCACTATTGGCACGAATGCATGACCTCATCCCTCTTATCTGGAAGGAGGAGAGCATGCCAGGAGATCTCAGAGATGCCGTAATCGTGACCATCTTCAAAAAAATGGGGACAAAAAACCTGTGACCTAAAGAATAGATGGTGCGTGGAAAAAGCACAGGAGATCCAGAAGCTGGCTGATAGCCATGACGTGCAAGGATTCTTCAGCGCAGTCAAGGCCACCTACCGCCCAAGCACCCAAGGCCCCACCCCACTGCTGGCCAAGAACGGAGAGGCAATCATTAAGGAAACCGAGGCAGTAACTACAGAGGAATCTCCCTGATGTCAGCCATTAGGAAAGTCATTGCAAGAATCCTCCTTAACCGTCTTCTCCCTGGGGCTGAGGAGCTCCTCCCAGAGTCACAATGCGGATTCCATCCATTAAGGGGTACAACAGCAATGATCTTCATTGCGCGACAACTACTAGAGAAATGCAAGGAACAGTACCAACCCCTGTACATGGCCTTCTTTGACCTTACAAAGGCCTTTGACACTATCAACCATGAGGGACTATGGCGCATCCTTGTCCGTTTCGGCTGCCCCCTAAAGTTTGTCACCATGACGAAATATGATCCTGACCAACGGATCACCCACAGACCCAATCCATGTCTGGACCGAGGTCAAGCAGGGCTGCGTCATCGCACCAACGCTCTTCTCAATCTTCCTTGCTGCAATGCTCCACTGAAGTGGAACTAAACTACAGAACCAATGGGAACCTGTTCAACCTACATAGAAACATAGAAACATAGAAAATAGGTACAGGATTAGGTCATTCGGCCCTTCGAGTCTGCACCACCATTCAATATGATCATGGCTGATCATGCAACGTCAGTACCCCATTCCTGCTTTCTCTCCATACCCCTTGATCCCTTTAGCCGTAACCCTAACCCTAACCCTAATCCTAACTTTTACCACATCTAACTCCCTTTATGAATATATCTAACGTACAGGCCTCAACAATTTCTGTGGTAGAGAATTCCACAGGTTCACAACTCTCTCAGTGAAGAAGTTTCTCCTCATCTCGGTCCTAAATGGCTTACTCCTTATCCTTAGACTGTGACCCCTGGTTCTGGATGTAAAGTCCTTACTCTACAGCATGAAACCAAACGAGGCACATTCCAGGGATAAGGCCACTCTGTGACCTTAACTCTTCATTATAGGACTCCAGAAGTGATGATCTTGCGTGGGACCTCCCTTTATATACCTGTGTGATCAGGTAAGGAGTGTCTCACACAAGTTCACCCCCTGTGGTCAAGGTCTGCATCTAAGTTGAGTGTATACAGTAATACAGTGGTGTTACATTGTAGTTACAAATATGACATCACCTTCCCCTCCCCCCCCACCCCGTCAAAGTCTTTCTGGGATCATAGGTTTAGTCTTTCATGTGGTCTATGGTTCCTTGTGGAGCACCACAGTTGGGGCTCTGGTTGTTGGACACTGACGTGAGTGTCTGTCACCTGTGGTGATTCCGGCCTGTCCGGGCTGACCTCAGGGATTGTGCCTTCTTCTGATTGCTCTTGTTGCACGTTTGCTGGTGGTAGTGTGAGCTCCATCTCATGGTCTTCTTCAGGTTCCTCCGTGTCCATGCTGAACCTTTTTTTTACTTGGTCCAGATGCTTACGGCATATCTGGCCATTGTTGAGTTTTACCACGATGACCCTATTCCCCTCTTTGCCAATTACAGTACCCTCAAGCCATTTGGGCCCTATGGCGTGATTGAGGACGAATACAGGATAATTTATTTCCATATATCTTTCCCTTGAATTACGGTCATAGTACTCATTTTTTGACTTGCGCTTGCCCTCAACTATGTCGGTCAGGACTGGGTGGATGAGGGACAACCAAGTTTTGAGTGTCCGTTTCATGAGTAGCTCTGCGGGCGGGACCCCAGTGAGCGAGTGCGGGCGGGATCTATAGGCCAACAGAAGGCGCGATAGGTGGCATTGTAGGGAAGGTCCTTGAATCCTGAGCATACCTTGCTTAATGATTTGGACTGCTCGTTCCGCCTGGCCATCGGAGGCCGGCTTGAACGACGCAGTCCTGACGTGGTTGATGCCATTGCCCGACATAAACTCCCGGAATTCATAGCTCGTGAAACACGAGCCATTATCACTAACCAGGATGTCCGGCAAGCCATGGGTTGCAAAGATCGCACATAGGCTTTCCACGATGGTGGATGAATTCAGGATGATGCACTCGATCCATTTCGAGTACGCATCTACTACAATGAGGAACATCTTCCCCATGAAAGGGTCCGCGTAGTCAACGTGAATGTGTGACCATGGCTTGGTGGGCCACGGCCACGGGCTGAGCGGGGCCTCCCTGGGGGCATTACCCAGCTGGGCACACGTCGTGCACCTGCGAACACAGTGTTCCAGGTCTGAATCAATTCCAGGCCACCAAACGTGTGACCGGGCAATGGCCTTCATCAGCACAATGCCTGGGTGCTCGCTGTGGAGCTCCCTGATGAATGCCTCCCTGCCCTTCTGACGCATAACTACCCGGCTGCCCCATAGTAGGCAGTCAGCTTGGATGGAGAGCTCATCCATCCGTCTGTGGAACGGTCTGACCTCCTCAGGGCATGCTCCGTGTGTGGGCGCCCAATCCCCAGTCAGGACACATTTCTTAATCAAGAATAGGAGGGGATCTCTGTTTGTCCAGATTTTGATCTGGCGGGCTGTGATGGGGGAGCCTGCACAGTCAAAGGCATCGACAGCCATGACCATCTCAGCGCTTTGTTCAGCTGCCCCTTCGGTGGTGGCCAGTGGGAGCCTGCTGAGCGCGTCAGCGCAGTTTTCAGTGCCGGGCCGGTGCCGGATGGAGTAGTCATAAGCAGCTAGCGTGAGAGCCCACCGCTGTATGCGAGCTGATGTGTTGGCATTGACAACCTTGCTGTCTGACAACAGGGATGTTAATGGCTTGTGGTCCGCCACTAATTCAAACTACCTACCGAAGAGGTACTGATGCATTTTTCTTACACCATAGACACATGCAAGCGCTTCCTCTCGACCATGCCATATCCCCGTTCTGCTTGAGAGCGCGACCTGGAGGCATAAGCCACAGATTGTAGCTGACCCTCAGCATTACCCTGCTGCAACACGCACCCAACCCCATAGGACAATGTCAGAACTAAATGTTTACAGGGGTCGTGCAGGGCCAACAACTTGTCTGAACAAAGTAGGTTTCGCACCCGATCAAAAGCCCGTTCGTGACAAGCCCCCCAAAATCAATCGCAACCCTTACGCAGGAGCACGTGTAGTAGTTCCAACAACGTGCACAAGTTCATCAGAAAGTTCCCGAAATAGTTCTACAGTCCCAGGAGTGAACGCAGCTCCGACATGTTGCAGGGCCTGGGTGCGCCTCTGTTTTGGATTCGGTGGGCCGAATCCCATCTGCAGCAACCCTCTTGCCCAGAAACTCAACCTCAGGAGCTAAGAACATGCATTTAGACTTTTTGAGTCGCAGGCCTACTCGGTCCAGTCAGTGAAGCACCTCTTCCAGGTTGTGGATGTGTTCCTCAGTGTCTCGACCCGTGATGAGGATGTCGTCCTGCAATACGATCATTCAAGGAATGGATTTAAGTAGGCTTTCCATGTTACTTTGAAAAATAGCGGCCACTGATCGAATGCCAAACGGGCACCTGTTATACACCAACAGTCCCTTGTGCATGGTGATGGTGGTCAGTAGTTTGGATTCGTCAGCCAGTTCCTGGGTCATATAGGCTGAAGTGAGGTCCAACTTGGTTATCAGCTTGCCGCCTGCCAGCGTGGCGAAGAGGTCCTCCGCTCTTGGGAGCGGGTATTGGTCTTGTAGGGACACCCGATTGATGGTGGCCTTGTAGTCGCCACAGATCCTGACACAGCCATCTGCTTTTAGAACGGGAACAATGGGGCTCGCCCAGTCACTGAATTCAACAGGCGAGATGATGCCCTCTCGCAACAGTCAGTCCAATTCGCTCTCGATTTTTTCCCGCATCACATACGACACCGCTCTTGCTTTGTGGTGCACTGGCCTGGCGTCCGAGGTGATGTGTATCACTACCTTAGTGCCTTTGAAAGTCCCGACGCCCGGTTGGAATAGTGACTCGAATTGTAGGACTTGTCAGCACGAACTTCGTTCCACCGAGGACATTGCGTGAACATCCCCTCATTTTCCAGTTCATCTCGGCTAACCAGCTCCTCCCCAACAGTGCGGGACCATTGCCCGGGACAATCCAGAGTGGCAGCCGGTTCACTAACCCATTGTGTGTGACAGCCATCATTGCACTGCCTAGCACCGGAATGATTTCTTTGGTGTAAGTCCGTAATTGTGTCTCAATACGTTCTAATTTGGGTCTACTGGCTTTGAGTGGCCATAGCTTCTCAAATTGCTGAACGCCCATGAGTGACTGGCTTGGCCCCAGTTTCCAGTTCCATGCGTACTGGGATACCGTTCAACAAAGCGATCATCATCATTGGTGGCGTTCTGGTGTATGAACTGTGAATATTCGCCGCATGGACCCGCTGATCCTCGGCGTCCATCGATTTGCCCCAAAAGTCATCCTGCCTCACAGAACCCTCTTCTGTCCATCTGCCTCATATATTAGTCTGGTTTCAGGTTTTCTGCACATTCGAGCTAAATGGCCACTGAGATTTCAGTTTCTGCAGACAAACTGTTGGAATCTGCAAGATCTGGCTGCGTGTTTTCCCCCACACCTCCAGCATAAGTTAAAGTTTCCATTGTTGGGGACAAAGGGACTATGGCCAGGAATTCCACGCTGACAGTCCGTTTGACTGCTCCTAAGTACCCTATTAGTGGGTGTCAATGGCCCCATCCCGGGCCACATTGTTCACTGTGATGGCGTGAATATCCATTCAGCCTGTCATTGTCTCTGTTGAGGTCCTGCTCTGGGGTCTATTGCTGCCTGGTAAATGTTGGACTGCCCCTGCCTGCCTGCGGGGCTCTGAGTAGCATTGATGATGTTGACCCCCTGATCCATCGGCGCGTTAGAGGCAGAATTGTGCGCATAAATCATTTTCATCTCTTCCTCCCCCGCCATGAAAGTTTGAGCTAACAATGCTGTCGCTTCCAAGGTCAAGTCCTTGGTCTCAATTAACTTGTGAAAAATTCCCGCATGACCGATACCCTCGATAAAGAAGTCCCTTAGCATCTCCCCCCTGCAGGCGTCTGTGAACTTACAGAGGCTGGCCAAACGCTGGAGGTCCGCTACAAAGTCCGGTATGCTCTGTCCTTCACGACATCGGTGGGTATAGAATCTGTGTCGAGCCATGTGTACGCTGCTCGCCGATTTGAGGTGCTCCCCGATTAATGTGCTAAGCTCTTCAAAGGTTTTGTCCGACGGCTTTTTGGGTCCCAGTAAGTCCTTCATGAGCGCATAGATCTTTGGCCCACAGCTGATCAGGAGATGAGCCCATCGCTTGTCGGCCGCTGCATCCCCTAGCCAGTCTTTAGTAACGAAGATTTGTGCACACTGGTCCGGGAGCATCTAAACCCGAAGGAAAGCGTTCTGACGGTTCTACACGTACAAGAGGTCTGAAGGCCAGGAAGTGGCGAGCTACGTCGCTGAGCTAAGGCGTCTTGCAGGACATTGCGAATTTGAAGGACACTTGGAGCACATGCTCAGGGACTTCTTTGTACTTGGCATTGGTCATGAAGTAATACTTCGCAAACTTTTGACTGTAGAGACCCCAACCTTGAGCAATGCCATAGCGATAGCCCAGGTGTTCATCACCACCAGTGACAATACCAAACAAATCTCTCAGCACACGAGTGCTGTTGCAAGTACTGTGAACAAAGTAATGTTGTTTTTGAATCATAACGTACAGGGCGGGACTCACATGCCTGCAGCTGCACGTCCACAGATGTCTCAGAGTCCACCATCAAGGGTGGTGAATGCAACACCTTGTTGACGCTGCGGAGGTGATTCATGCCGCTTCAAAGGATACGTTTGCAAGGGCTGTGGAACAATGGGACACCTCCAACGTATGTGCAGGCAAGCTGCAAATGCTGCTAATCCTGCAAACCACTATGTTGCCGAGGAGGACAGATCCACGATGGATCACGGCGAACCAAAGCCTCAGACCAAGGAGGCAGAGGTATATGGGCTGTACACATTTACCACAAAGTTACCCCGATTATGCTGAAGGTTCAATTAAATGGACTCCCGGTGTCAATGGAGCTGGACACAGGGGCGAGCCAGTCCATAATGAGCAAAAAGACTTGCGATAAATTATGGTGCAGCAAGGGCTCAAGGCCAGTGCTGACTCCCATTCGTAATAAACTGAGGACGTACACAATGGAACTGATTCCCGTAATCGGCAGTGCTACTCTAAAGATCTCCTACGATGGAGTGGTGCACCAATTACCACTCTGGGTGGTATCGGGCGATCGCCCCACACTGATTGGCAGGAGCTGGCTGGGAAAGATATGATGGAACTGGGACAACATCCGTCGACGACACTTCATGTGCCCAGGTCTTAAACAAGTTCCCCTCGCTTTTCGAACCGGGTATCAGGAAGTTCCAAGGAGCAAAAGTGCAGATCCATCTGATTCCAGGGGCGCATCCCTTCCATCACAAGGCAAGAGCGGTACCGCACATGATGAGAGAGGGTGGAGATCGAGCGGGATCGGCTGCAACGAGAGGGCATCATTTCATCAATCGAATTCAACGAGTCTGATGGTTCCAGTCCTCAAGGAAGACAGCACCGTCAGAATCTGTGGTGATTACAAAGTAACTATCAATCGTTTCTCCCTGCAGGATCAATAGCCGCTACCAAAGGCAGACGACCTATTTGCGACGCTGGCGGGAGGGAAAACTTTCATGAAGCTGGACTTGACCTCGGCCTACATGACGCAGGAGCTGGAGGAATCATCGAAGGGCCTCACCTGCATCACCACGCACAAAGGCCTCTTCATTTACAAATGATGCATGTTTGGGATTCGATCAGCCATGGCGATATTCCAAACGAACATGGAAAGCTTGCTGAAGTCGGTTCCGTGTACCGCAGTCTTCCAGGATGACATCTTAGTCGCAGACCGGGACACCGTTGAGCACCTGCAGAACCTGGAGGAGGTCCTTAGTCGGCTCAATCGTGTGGGGCTCAGGTTAAAATGCTCGAAGTGCAGTTCCTGGGGAGAAGGATCGCGGCCGACGGCATCAGGCCGATCGATTCGAAGACGGAGGCAATCAAGAATGCACCGAGAGCACAGAACGTGATGGAGCTGCGGTTGTTTCAAGGAATCCTGAACTACTTTGGTAACTTTTTACCGGGCCATAGCACACTGTTAGAACTACTGCACTCTTTACTGCGCAAAGGAGATGAATGGGTATGGGGTAAAAGCCAAGAAAATGCCTTTGAGAAAGCTAGGAAACTGTTATGCTCAAACAAATTGCTTGTGTTGTATGATCCATGTAAATGTTTGGTACTTGCATGTGATGCGTCGTCGTACGGGGTCGGGTGTGTCTTGCAACAAGTTAATGAATTTGGGAAATTGCAACCGGTTGCTTATGCATCCAGAAGTCTGTCTAAGGCTGAGAGAGCCGATAGCATGATCGAAAAAGAAGCGTTAGCATGTGTTTATGGGGTAAAGAAAATGCATCAATATCTGTTTGGGCTCAAATTTGAATTGGAAATTGACCACTTATATCCCTCTTTTCTGAAAATAAGGGGATAAATACGAATGCATCAGCCCGCATCCAGAGATGGGCGCTCACGTTGTCCGCATACAACTACTCCATCCACCACAGGCCAGACACAGAAAAGTGTGCCGATGCTCTCAGTCGGCTGCAATTGCCCACCACAGGGGTGGAGATGGCACAGCCCGCAGATTTAGTTATGGTAATGGAAGCATTCGAGAGTGAGCAATCACCTGTTACCGCCCAACAGATTAGAACCTGGATGAGCCAGGCTCCCTTACTGTCCTTAGTAAAAAACTGTGTGCACCATGGAAGTTGGCCTAGTGTCCCGTTAGAGATGCAGGAAGAAATAAAGAAAATGGATTAAATGTGAGATAATGTCGGCAGGCACATCCGCTGCCACCATTGAAAGCTTGCGGGCCATGTTTGCCACGCACGGTCTGCCTGATGTCCTCGTGACAATGGGCCGTGCTTTACCAGTGCCGAGTTCAAAGAGTTCATTACCCGCAAGGGGATCAAACATGTCACTTCTTCTCCGTTCAAACCAGCGCCCAATGGTCAGGCAGAGCGAGCAGTGCAAACAATCAAGCAGAGCTTGAAAAGGGTAACTGAAGGCTCACTGCAGACTCGCCTATCCTGAGTCCTGCTTAGTTACCGCACAAGACCCCACTCGTTCACTGGGGTTCCCCCCACTGAACTGCTCATGAAAAGGGCAGTTAAAACAATGCTCTCGTTAGTCCACCCTGATCTACACGAACAGGTGGAGAGCAGGCGGCTTCAACAGAATACATATCATGATTGCACAAATGTGTCACGCGAAATCGAGATTAATGATCCTGTATTTGTGTTAAACTATTGACAAGGTCCCAAGTGGCTTCCCGGCACTGTCATGGCCAAAGAGGGGAGTAGGGTGTTTCAGGTCAAAATTTCAAATGGACTCAACTGCAGGAAACACTTGGATGAAGTAAAACTTAGATTCATGGACTATCCAGAACCCACAATAGACTCTACCTTTTTCGACCCTCCCACACATACACAAGTGGCAACCGACCCAGCGGTTGACCTCGAACAGAACCCAACACCCGCAGCAGCCCAGCAGGACTCACCAGGCCCAGAAGCCCAGTAAGGCCAGCTGCACAGCAGCCCAGCAAGGACCCAACAAACAACTCACGAAAACCAGCATTTGCACCGAGACGATCAACCAGGAAAAGAAAGGCGCCAGATTGACTCACATTGTAAATAGTTACACTATTGACTTTGGGGGGGCGGGGGAGTGTTGTTATGCATGTAAACCTGTAAATACCATGCTTAACCACCGGAGGGCTCATCCCCTGGACTCCCAAGGGATCCCACAATCCCTTGGGAGCACCTGTATATAAGGAGGCCTCACAGGCTGGAGAGGCACTCTGGAGACCTGTAATAAAGGACTACGATCACACGTTACTTTGAGCTTACAATATCTAGTCAGATTCTTTATTTGAGACATAACATAGTCGATCCAGTCTTTCTTCATATGTCAGGCCTGCCCTCCTAGGAATCAGTCTGATGAACCTTCGCTGCACTCCCTCAATAGCAAGAATGTCCTTCCTCAAATTAGGAGACAAAAACTGTACACAATATTCCAGGTGTGGTCTCACCAAGGCCCTGTACAACTGCAGTAAGACCTCCCTGCTCCTATATTCAAATCCTCTTGCTATGAAGGCAACCATGCCATTTGCCTTCTTCACCGCCTGCTGTACCTGCATGCCAACTTTCAATGACTGATGTACCATGACACCCAGGTCTCGTTGCACCTCCCCTTTTCCGAATCTGTCACCATTCAGATAATATTCTGCCTTCCTGTTTTTGCCACCAAAGTGGATAAGCTCACTTTTATCTCCATTATACTGTATCTGCCATGCATTTGCCCACTCACTTAACCTGTCCAAGTCATCCTGCAGCTCTTAGCATCCTCCTCACAGCTCACACTGCCACCCAACTTAGTGTCATCTGAAAACTTGCTATATATAGGCCACGTCTCTGAGCCATAAAGGAGCGCAGGTATCACTACCTGGACTCAAATCTGGAGATATTACATTCAATTCCTTCATCCAAATTATTAATGTATATTATAAATAGCTGGGGGCCCAGCACTGAACCTTGCGGTACCCCACTAGTCACTGCGTGCCATTCTGAAAAGGACCCATTTATTCCTACTCTTTGCTTCCTGTCTGCTAACCAGTTCTCTCTCCACATCAATACATTACCCCCAATACCATGTGCTTTAATTTTGCACACTAATCTCTTGTGTGGGACCTAGTCAAAAGCCTTTTGAAAGTCCAAATACACCACATCCACTGGTTCTCCATTGTCCACTCTACTAGTTACATCCTCAAAAAATTCTAGAAGATTTGTCAAGCATGATTTCGCTTTCATAAATCCAAGATCGTCCAATCCTCCGTCATCAAACTATAGTATGCGGATGACGCTTGCGTCTGCGCACATGCGAAGGCCGAACTCCAAGCCATCGTCAACACCTTTACCGAGGCATCCGAAAGCATGGGCCTTATGCTAAACATCTGTAAGACAAAGGTCCTCCACCAACCTGACCCCGCCACACAGCACTGACCCCTGGTCATCAAAATCCACGGCTCGGCCTTAGACAACGTGGACCATTTTACATATCTCAGGAGTCTACTATCAGCAAGGGCAGACATTTTTGACGCAGTTCAACACCGCCTCCTGTGTGCCAGCGCAGCCTTCTGTCACATGAGGAAGAGAGTGTTTGAAGACCAGGACCTCAAATCTGGCACCAAGCCTATGGTCTACAGGGCTGTAGTGATACCTGCGCTCCTTTATGGCTCAGAGACATAGCCTATATATAGCAGGCACCTCAAAGCGCTGGAGCAGTACCACCAGCACTGCCTCTGCAAGATGCTGCAAATCCACTGGGAGAATAGACACACCAACGCCAATGTTCTCGCTCAGGCCAACATCCCCAGCATCAAAGCACTGACCACACTCGACCAGTTCCGTTGGGCGGGCCCCATCGTCCGCATGCCCGACACAAGACTCCCTAAGTAAGTGCTCTACTCAGAACTCCTACACAGCAAGCAAGCCCCAGGTGGGCAGAGAAACACTTCAAGGACACCCTCAAAGCCTCTTTGATAAAGTGTAACATCCCCACTGGCACCTGAGAATCCCCGGCCCATGACCACCCAAAGTGGAGGAAGAGCATCCGGGAGCACCTTGAGTCTCGTCGCCGAGAGCATGCAGAAATCAAGCACAGACAGCAGAAGGAGCGTACGGCAAACCAGGCTCCCCACCCACCCCTTCCTTCAACCACTGTCTGCCCCACCTGTTACAGAGACTGTAATTCCTGCATTGGACTGTACAGGCACCTGAGAACTCACCTTTAGAACGGAAGCAAGTCATCCTCAATTTTGAGGGACAGCCGATGATGATGATAGTAGCAATTCACAGTCAGCAGTACCTGGCTTAATCTGCCTGGTTGCAATTTTGACAGAGAGATTGAGTGGATGGCTCTGAATATATGCACATACGCAGAGCTCCAATCCCAACCATTAAATTTCAAAAGTATGCAAACCATCTACTCTCAGTACAGTCAAATCAATTTTCGGTACATAGAAACATAGAAACATAAAAATTAGGTACAGGAGGAGGACATTCGGCCCTTCGAGTCTGCACCGCCATTCAATAAAATCATGGCTGATCATTCAACCTCAGTACCCCTTTCCTGCTTTCTCTCCACACCCCTTGATCCCTTTGGCCATCAGGGCCATATCTAACTTCCTTTTGAATATATCTAACGAACTGGCCTCAACAACTTTCTGTGGTAGAGAATTCCACAGGCTAACCACTCTCTGAGTGAAGAAGTTTCTCCACATCTCGGTCCTAAATGGCTTACCCCTTATTCTTAGACTGTGACCCCTGGTTCTGGAACTCCCCAGCAATGGGAACATTCTTCCTGCCTCTACCCTGTCCAATCCCGTCAGAATTTTATATGTTTCTTTGAGATCCCCTCTCATTCTTCTAAACTCCAATGGATACAAGCCCAGTTGATCCAGTCTCTCCTCATATGTCAGTCCTGCCATCCCAGGAATCAATCTGGTGAACCTTCGCTGTATTCCCTCAATAGCAAGAACATCCTTACTCAGATTAGGAGACCAAAACTGAACACAATATTCCAGGTGTGGCCTCACCAAGTCTCTGTACAACTGCAGTAAGACTTCCCTGCTCTTGTACTCAAATCCTCTAGCTATGAAGGCCAACATGCCATTTGCCTTCTTCACTGCCTGCTGTACCTGCATGCCAAACTTTAATGACTGATATACCATGACACCCAGGTCTCGTTGCACCTCCCCTTTTCCTAATCTGTCACAATTCAGATAATATTCTGTTCTTCCTGTTTTTGCCACCAGAGTGGATAACCTCACATTTATCCACATTATACTGCATCTGCCATGCATTTGCCCACTCACCTAACCTGTCCAAGTCACCCTGCAGCCTCTTAGCGTCCTCCTCACAGCTCACACCGCCACCCAGTTTAGTGTCATCTGCAAACTTGGAGATATTACATTCAATTCCTTCATCTAAATCAATGATGTATATTGTAAATAGCTGGGGTCCCAGCACTGAACCCTGCGGCACCCCATTGGTCACTGTCTGCCATTCTGAAAAGGATCCGTTTATTCTGACTCTCTGCTTCCTGTCTGCCAACCAGTTCTCTATCCACGTCAATACATTATCCCCAATAGCATGTGCTTTAATTTTGCACACTAATCTCTTGTGTGGGACCTTGTCAAAAGCCTTTTGAAAGTCCAAATACACCACATCCACTAATTCTCCCTTGTCCATTCTACTAGTTACATCCTCAAAAAATTCTAGAAGATTTGTCAAGCATGATTTTCCTTTTATAAATTCATGCTGACTTGGACTGATCCTGTCACTGCTTTCCAAATGCGCTGCTATTTCATCTTTAATAATTGATCCCAACGTTCTCCCAACCATCGATGTCAGGCTAACTGGTCTATAATTCCGTGTTTTTTTTCTCCCTCCTTTTTTAAAAAGTGGTTTTACATTAGCTACACTCCAGTCCATAGGAACTGATCCAGAGTTGATAGAATGTTGGAAAATGATCACCAATGCATCCACTATTTCTAGGGCCACTTCCTTAAGTACTCTGGGATGCAACCTATCAGGCCCTGGGGATTTATCGGCCTTTAAACCCATCTATTTCCCTAATACAGTTTCCTGACTAATAAGGATTTCCTTCAGTTCCTCCTTTTCGCTAGACCCTCGAACCCCTATTTCCGGAAGGTTATTTGAGTCTTCCTTAGTGAAGACAGATCCAAAGTATTTGTTTAATTGGTCTGCCATTTCTTTGTTCCCATTATAAATTCACCTGATTCTGACTGCAGAGGACCGACGTTGGTCTTCACTAATCTTGTTCTCTTCACATATCTATAGAAGCCTTTGCAGTCAGTTTTTATGTTCCCTGCAAGCTTCCTCTCATACTTTATTTTTCCCCTCCTAATTAGACCCTTTGTCCTCCTCTGCTGAATTCTAAATTCCTCCCTTATAATAAAGTGTCTAGGAGTTTCAACAGATTCTCTGAGAACTTGTTAAACTCTCCAATGAAGTGCATTGTTGTTGCATGGGAATACCTGCAACTGAAAACATACACGGCTGATATCCTTAATGATAAAATCAAGATTCAATCTAGTATAATCTTCTAGAGTTTTGAATCTTGGTAGCATTTCTGGACAGGTTTTTTCTACTTCAGAGATCTGTAATGAATCTAACAGTGTGACTGGAAACAATGGACACTCAGTTCACCTGGAAATGATAATACCTGTATGAGTAAGTATGAACATTTTGGCCACAAATTTTCTGATACAGTTGTGCAGAAGGAGTTTATTTAATTTTCTAAGGCATCCTGAAGCAGTTACAGAGATTTTTTGACTTTTTAGAGTCTATCATGATTGAAAAATGTTGTTAAGTTTACCCAACGAACTAGGAAGTCTAATTATACAATGTTTTTAAAAAAAATACTAAAATCTACTGCATAAGTTAAACCAAATTTGAAATTTTCCCCAAATAAATAAATAAATACATTTTTTAACAACTACAAAACCTGTTTTTCCAGCCACCAAGTGCGCTGTAACAAAAAACAATTCCTTTCACACCTTCAAACTGTGATTCCTACACTGTATAGTGTATTCCCACTGGAGACCTCCAATCTAGTTGAGGCTGTTGTAGGAGGCTGGCCAACTCACCTTCTACACAGCCAGCAAGCAAAATGAGGGCCCTCTTCAACCCAGCCTGAAATTATTCATATTTATCCTGGCAAATTTCGAAAAATCACAGCTGTTTTTGATTGGCTATGTGTGGTGATTTTATATTTATGTACATTTGACTTGTCCAGCCAATCAAACCATCTGAACTGGTATGAAATTGACATCTTCAGCTAGCAACTTAGAGACATGGGCCCGGATTTTCCAGGACCTATGACAGCGTACGCACAGTCATAAGTGCTTCGCAAGTTCTGGGTTTCCGCATGCGCAGCGCATGCGTGAGAACCAGGAACTTGCGATCTGTCAATTTCAACTTAACACATCGTCCGTATCTGCAGGAAATGGACATTCGTTGGACTATTTACAACTTGGTAAAAGCAGCTGCAGGGCTTTCTTTTACCAGTGTAGGGGTAAAATAATAAAAAAATGATTTAAACATTCAAAAAACCTTTAAAATTAGTTTATTTTATTTTTGGCCCCCTTTAAAAATGTTTAAATTTATTTTTCAAAAAATTTCACCTTTGTTTTAATTGTTTACTTAAATTGCATTTTAATTAATTTTGAACATGGGGTGATTTATTTTCATTTAAGTGCTGTGAAAGTGTTTTTGGAGGATTCCTATTATGCTTATGGGGATTCCTACGTAAATGGAATCCCCATAAGCATAATAGGAATCCACCGTTGTGATTGGTTGGGCTGGCCCATGTGATCCCAGAGACATTTGCATTCCCGGGAGGGTGGAACTGACCTATCAAGAAAGACTGGATCAACTGGGCTTGTATTCACTGGAGTTCAGAAGAATGAGAGGGGACCTCATAGAAACATTTAAACTTCTGACGGGGTTAGACAGGTTAGATGCAGGAAGAATGTTCCCAATGTTGGGGAAGTCCAGAACCAGAGGTCACAGTCTAAGGATAAGGGGTAAGCCATTTAGGACCGAGATGCGGAGGAACTTCTTCACCCAGAGAGTGGTGAACCTGTGGAATTCTCTACCACAGAAAGTTGTTGAGGCCAATTCACTAAATATATTCAAAAAGGAGTTAGATGAGGTCCTTACTACTAGGGGGATCAAGGGGTATGGTGAGAAAGCAGGAAGGGGGTACTGAAGTTGAATGTTCAGCCATGAACTCATTGAATGGCGGTGCAGGCTAGAAGGGCCGAATGGCCTACTCCTGCACCTATTTTCTATGTTTCTATGTTTCTATGCAACGTGCATGTGCTCCTGGGATACGTGGGCCTTTACTCGGGGCTATGCCTGTAGGCCCAGGAGCACAGGTGTTCAAAGATATGGAACAATCAGATAGGCGTGGAGTGTTATTGCAGTTTAGAGGCGTTCGCCTGCGGCAAGCCTTCAGTCATAAATTGCACCTTATTATGATTGACCCAGTGAGGAGCAGATGACTTGAAATCTGGCTATAGTTCAGCAATGCTTCCATGAGCAGCAGAAGCATATTTTGCATGTTGAAACTAGGCCTTTCGTAGTGATCCAAGAGGCTTGATATATATGTTGCCACATCAGCTGAGGTTCAGCATAAGAACGACAACTTGTACTTATATAGCGTCTTTAACATAGTGATGTCACAGCAGTGCATTTGGAAAGAGGTGACATGATAGGTCCAAGTCAGCATGGATTTGTGAAAGGGAAATCATGCTTGACAAATCTTCTGGAATTTTTTGAGGATGTTTCCAGTAGAGTGGACAAGGGAGAACCAGTTGATGTGGTGTATTTGGACTTTCAGAAGGCTTTCGACAAGGTCCCACACAAGAGATTAATGTGCAAAGTTAAAGCACATGGGATTGGGGGTAGTGTGCTGACATGGATTGAGAACTGGTTGTCAGACAGGAAGCAAAGAGTAGGAGTAAATAAGGACTTTTCAGAATGGCAGGTAGTGACTAGTGGGGTACCGCAAGGTTCTGTGCTGGGGCCCCAGCTGTTTACACTGTACATTAATGATTTAGACAAGGGGATTAAATGTAGTATCTCCAAATTTGCGGATGACACTAAGTTGGGTGGCAGTGTGAGCTGTGAGGAGGATGCTATGAGGCTGCAGAGTGACTTGGATAGGTTAGGTGAGTGGGCAAATGCATGGCAGATGAAGTATAATGTGGATAAATGTGAGGTTATCCACTTTGGTGGTAAAAACAGAGAGACAGACTATTATCTGAACGGTGACAGATTAGGAAAAGGGGAGGTGCAACGAGACCTGGGTGTCATGGTACATCAGTCATTGAAGGTTGGCATGCAGGTACAGCAGGCAGTTAAGAAAGCAAATGGCATGTTGGCCTTCATAGCGAGGGGATTTGAGTACAGGGGCAGTGAGGTGTTGCTACAGTTGTACAGGGCCTTGGTGAGGCCACACCTGGAGTATTGTGTACAGTTTTGGTCTCCTAACCTGAGGAAGGACATTCTTGCTATTGAGGGAGTGCAGCGAATGTTCACCAGACTGATTCCCGAGATGGCGAGACTGACCTATCAAGAAAGACTGGATCAACTGGGCTTGTATTCACTGGAGTTCAGAAGAATGAGAGGGGACCTCATAGAAACGTTTAAAATTCTGATGGGTTTAGACAGGTTAGATGCAGGAAGAATGTTCCCAATGTTGGGGAAGTCCAGAACCAGGGGACACAGTCCAAGGATAAGGGTAAGCCATTTAGGACCGAGATGAGGAGAAACTTCTTCACCCAGAGAGTGGTTTTACCTGTGGAATTCTCTACCACAGAAAGTTGTTGAGGCCAATTCACTAAATATATTCAAAAAGGAGTTAGATGAAGTCCTTACTACTAGGGGGATCAAGGGGTATGGCGAGAAAGCAGGAATGGGGTACTGAAGTTGCATGTTCAGCCATGAACTCATTAAATGGCGGTGCAGGCTAGAAGGGCCGAATGGCCTACTCCTGCACCTATTTTCTATGTTTCTATGTTTCTATGAAACATCCCAAGGCGCTTCATAGGAGTATTATGAGATTAAAAGTTTGACACTGAGCCACATAAGGTGAAATCAGGGAAGGTGACCAAAAGCTTGGTCAAAGAGATAGGTTTTAAGGAGCGTCTTGAAGGAGGAAAGAGAGGCGGTGAGGTTTAGGTAGAGAATTCCAGAGCTTAGGGCCTAGGCAACAGAAGGCACGAACACCAATGGTTGAGCAATTATGATAAGGGATGCTCAAGAGGGCAAAATTAGAGCAGCGCATACATCTCGGGGAGTTGTAGGGTTGGAGGAAACATAGAAATATAGAAACATTGAAAAATAGGTGCAGGAGTAGGCCATTCTGCCCTTCGAGCCTGCACCGCCATTCAATAAGATCATGGCTGATCATTCCTTCAGTACCCCTTTCCTGCTTTCTCTCCGTACCCCTTGATCCCCTTAACCGTAAGAGCCATATCTAACTCCCTCTTGAATATATCCAGTGAACTGGCATCAACAACTCTTTGCGGCAGGGAATTCCACAGGTTAACAACTCTCTGAGTGAAGAAGTTTCTCCTCATCTCAGTCCTAAATGGCCTACCAGGAAGATTGCAAGTTCAATCCCTGTTCCACACGAGATTACAAAGATAGGGAGGGGCGAGGCTATGGAGGGATTTGAAAACAGGGATGAGAATTTTGAAATCGAGGCATTGCTCAATCGGGAGCCAATGTAGGTCAGCGAGCACAGCGGTGATGAACGGGAGTTGGTGCGAGTTAGGACATGGGCAGCCGAGTTTTAGGTCACCTCTAATTTATGCAGGGTAAAATGTGGGAGGCCAATCAGGAGTACGTTGGAATAGTCAAGTCTAGAGCTAAAAAAGGCATGGATGAGGGCTTCAGCAGCGGCTGAGGCAAGAGCGGAGATGGGCGATGTTACGGAGGTCTTAGTAATGTTGTGGATATGTGGTCGAAAACTCATTTCAGGGTCAAATATGACACCACGGTTGTGAACATGTGGTTCAGCCTTAGACAGGAGTTGGGGAGAGGGATGAAATCAGTGGCTAGGGAACGGAGTTTGTGGAACAGGGATTGAACTTGCAATCTTCCTGGTAGTACACCAATGTAGTGCATTTTTACACTGTCATTGAATGAGCTGAAAGGTCACTGATGAAAGATAATAGAAGATATACAACGGGTGTCTCTTTGCAACAAAATAAAATATACACCAATTTAAAAATCCTGCATAGGTCCTATGATATACTGACTGGATTAGAGCATATATAGGAATATCTTCCCTTGACTATTGGAAAGCGTGCAGTGAATGTTGATCCCACTATCATTCATTCTGAACCTACTTCAAGATTATTCCCTTCTGGGAACAGATCTCAGGGATGATTAACTGAATTTAGAGGCAAAATAATTCCCTGTGAGCTTCTTCATTGCCTCCATGCTGTCCCCTTGGAGACAATTTGACAGATTGTACCTGTAAACTGCCACAATTAATGCTTATGATTGTTTGGATCTGCATCCCTATCATGTGGATATCTCCCAAAGGCAGCATATTTTACGAAAAGATTCCGTTGTATACTGAGACAGGAGCAAAGTTATACAACCGTAGCCTCATTCATTTGTTTTGATGTCCATATAACCTTATAATAATCTTAAAATATTGTTGATTACATAGGTGTTGGCCTCCTTCCCTGTTTGTACGATCATTCTTCTTACTAGTGTATTCTGGATTAATTATTTAGGAAGGAAGATAATCATAAGGGCCACCTTGCAAATAGAACTTTGCAGCCTGATGTGCTGTGCTGTTCTGTTCTGTTTGTTATTCTCCTGATATGTTGTATTGGGCACCTGGAACGGAAGGATTTCAGCACCCTCATTTAGTCATTCTTGTAGTAATTATAGCTGCAACCTAATCATCCATTGTATTTGTCTGCTGGACATGATATTAATGATATACAATTGATTCCCATTTATAGGAATTAGCAAATCAGTTCCTCTCCATTTCCTTTCAATTGTCTTCTCTCCAACTTAAATATAGACCAGAAGCCATCTCTTGAAATACTAGGAAGCCATGCAAATCAGGTTCAGCACCCAAATGGGAACAGTTAGGTTTGTTCATTGTATATCCTTTTTGTAGCTAACACTTACAAAGTATAGTACTGTTTGACTAGCACTCTGACACAATATACGTTCTATTAAATACATTCTTTAAAGTGCCTTCATTAATCCATAAATTATATGACAATATGGAGTACTTTGTTCATGGTGTTTTTCTTTCTATCTTTTCTTTACAGTAGCTTAGTGGTTTAAAAACTGGTTTGCTTAAAGAAATAAACCGATATGAGAGATGATATTTCATTTTGTCAGCATATTCACCTGCAGACAGAAACTGACTGGCTTGAGGCAAATTGGCGATGATGTGTTAATATTTGTTAGTGGCAAATCTGCTTGCGTTGATCTCACCAGAATTACTTCCTGTTTGCTTTGTTCTGCGAGTGGCCAATCAAATCAAATGGAGTAAAAAGAGAAAATGCTGGAAATACTCAGCAGTTCAGACACTCTGTGGAGAAAGATAGAGTTTTGGAACCAGATTTTTAATTAAGGATTACGCCGCCGGTATCCGAACCGAGTGTGCACTTACCTGTTGCGAGGCCCCAAACGAAAAGTTGCTGTCAGACGCCGTAAAGGAAAAAAAAAAATCTGAGGGAACTTAATTAAGTAGAGGGAACCTAATTAATCAATGGGGACCTAATTAAGTAAAGTTAAAAACCATAAGCAAGGCTGAAAGAAAAAAAATGAAAGATACGTGCTACGAAACACAGGGAAAATGCTAAACTAGAACTCTCAGGAAGATAAATTACTTTATCACAGAAAAAAAACAGACGGTTAGGAAAAATACACTCCAAGGCTAGGTCACATGGGGTGGTAAGAGATTACGGAAAACAATGGATGATTGAGAACCCGCAGCTGGTTAAGGGCAGATCGGCCAAGAGGGAAAGAGTTTGCAGACCTGAGAATAATGTAACATTAACTAATCAGATAAAAGGCGCACAGAGGAGGTAATGAAGCTTGCTGTCAATATAGTTGTATTAACCAATTAACATTTGTAATCATAGTAATTAGGCAAAACTTTGTGATGCAGCAGGGAAACAACAAATGGAAAGCTTCCGTGCGAAACGTCATGATTTTGTATGTATTTTCACTGTATAAAAATAGCAGTCCTGAAGCTTCTCGGAGAGAATGGCTGGTTTGGGTCACCGAGTTACTGAACTTGTGTAGAAGCCGGGTCTCCCTTGATCGATCGAGCAAAATAAACAATTCTTTTCTCCACATACAGACTTGTGTCGAGTGTTATTTAAATACTCCACAACAATTGGCGCTGCGAGCAGGGTACCTACGGGTGAAAGACAGACCAGTATATTACACGGCATCACGAGTGAGTATATTTAAACTACCATTCATAATCCAATGTAAGCTATTACGAAACATTGCTTGGGGTACCTGAATCTGTGAAATGTCTGTTAGGGTGCATAAGACTTGGGGGTTATTTAAATGTGTTGTATATCCATCACTATAGAAGTCAAAGTGAGAAACCGGTAGTGGTTGCAAACTCTAAGTTTAAGGAACCAGATCAGGGAGGCAATCAGTATTGTTAGTCCAGCCAGACGTTAGAGGTGTCCAAGGGCTTGGAGACAGTTCACAGAATCCGGTGAAGGGGTAGACGTACCCAAACGTAAGATTATAAGGTATCTGTGAGACTGTAGACTCTGGGTTTGAGGGAAACCAAGCAGAGGGACAGGTGATACAGTGAAACTGATTAATAATGACTATGTTAAGTGACGGGTGGGATCCCAAAATAGAGCCGGCCAAACAGAAATTATGGTGGGAGAAACAGAAAAATAAGAAAACAGCCAAAGCAGGATTAATGGTAATAAGTCAGTGCCTACAATTATGGAGGTTAAGAGAAGAAGTGAGTAGTTTGAGAATGACGCCCACCGGACGGTTGGGACAGAGACTGACGAAGAAAAACCAGGGAACCAGGAATAAAAAAGAAAGTAAGCTTTGTTGAATTAAAAATTGGTGTGAATGTCTATCTTTAAATGAAAGTGCTTGTGTGGAAGTTTTCTTGACTGTGGAATATTTGAGATGGGAGTTAATGAATTTTTTATTTGTCTGAAGCACTATTAAAGAAAAATAGTGTAGCTGTGTGTTTGTTTTAACTCCACCTACTTTTTCAGACAGCGAGTTGAAAGTTTTTAACCCTTTGTAGTGTTGTCCTAGAAGTGGGAAGTATTAAGAAAGTGTGAGCCGAGAATTGAATTACATTTTAAGTTAGAAACGCAGATGCGGATTTATTTTGATTACGATTTACAGAGCGATGAAATGCACAAAGGATGAGTTTGTTTAACAAAAGATAAAACCTTGCTAAAAAAAAATTTTAAAAAAGAGAAAACAGAACCGACATAGAAGCTTCAGCTTTTGTGCCGAGAAATTTAGACGTTCTAATTGAATTACAGTAAACAACATGCGTGGTCTCGTTTTGTAAAAAAGTTCCGGCACACTCACTTACTTGTCAAAAGAAAACACGTACTCATTGATTACATTGAGTTGAAAGACAATAAATTTAGTCTATGAATGAGATAAAAAAAGGAGAAGGGAGAGTGGAGTGCCTATTAAAAAAGCCTGCGTGGGTTTCTCGTGGCTACGGGCTGCGGGGAGCTATGCTTTCGTTTCTAACTAAAGAAATAAAGGACGGTATCCAATTTCAAAACAAGGGAATACAGAGTGGCCAAAACTAGTGGAAGGATAGAAGATTGGGAAGTGTTTAAAAGCCAACAAAGAATGACTAAAAAAATGATTAAGAAAGGGAAGATAGACTATGAAAGTAAATCAGCACGAAATATGAAAACAGATAGCAAGAATTTCTATAGGTATATAAAAAGGAAAAGAGTGGCTAGAGTAAATGTTGGTCCCTTGGAGGACAAGACCAGGCATTTAGTAATGGGGAACATGGAGATGGCAGAAACTCTGAACAAATATTTTGTAGCAGTCTTTACGGTAGAGAGCACTAATAATATTCCAGCAGTGGATAGTCAAGAGTTTATAGCGGGGGAGGAACTTAACACAATCACAATCACTAGGGAGGTGGTACTCAGTAAGATAATGGGACTAAAGGCAGATAAATCCCCTGGACCTGATGGCTTGCATCATAGGGTCTTAAGAGAAGTAGCGGCAGGGATAGTGGATGCATTGGTTGTAATTTACCAAAATTCCCTGGATTCTGGGGAGGTCCCAGCAGATTGGATAACTGAAAATGTAATGCCCCTATTTAAAAAAGGAGGCAGACAAAAAGCATGAAACTATAAACCAGTTAGCCTAACATTATGGTTGGGAAGATGTTGGAGTCCCTTATTAAAGAAGCAGTAGCAGCACAGTTGGAAAAGCAAAATTCGGTCAGGCAGATTCAGCATGGATTTATGAAGGGGAAGTCATGTTTGACAAATTTGCTAGAATTCTTTGAGGATGTAGCGAACAGGGTGGATAAAGGGGAACCAGTGGATGTGGTGTATTTGGACTTCCAGAAGGCATTTGACAAGGTGCCACAAAAAAGGTTACTGCACAAAATAAAAGATCATGGGGTTGGGGGTAATATAGTAGCATGGATAGAGGATTGACTAACGAACAGAAAACAGAGAGTCGGGATAAATGGTTCATTCTCTGGTTGGCAATCAATAACCAGTGGGGTGCCACAGGGATCAGTGCTGAGACCCCAACTATTTACAATCTATATTAACGACTTGGAGGAAGGGACTGAGTGTAACGTAGCCAAGTTGCCGATGATACAAAGATGGGAGGAAAAGCAATGTGTGAGGAGGGCACACAAAATCTGCAAAAGGACATAGACAGGCTAAGTGAGTGGGCAAAAATTTGGCTGATGGAGTATAATGTTGGAAAGTGTGAGGTCATGCACTTTGGCAGAACAAATTAAAGAGCAAATTATTATTTAAATGGAGAAAGATTGCAAAATGCTGCAGTACAGCGGGACCTGGGGGTACTTGTGCATGAAACATAAAAGGTTAGTATGCAGGTACAGCAAGTGATCAGGAAGGCCAAGGGGATCTTGGCCTTTATTGCAATGGGGATGGAGTATAAAAGCAGGGAATTCTTGCTACAGTTGTACAGAGTATTGATGAGGCCACACCTGGAATACTGTGGACAGTTCTGGTTTCCATATTTACGAAAGGATATACTTGCTTTGGAGGAAGTTCAGAGAAGGTTCACTAGGTTGATTCCAGAGATGAGGGGGTTGAATTATGAGGAAAAGTTGAGTAGGTTGGGCCTCTACTCATTGGACTTCAGAAGAATGAGAGGTGATCTTATCAAAACGTATAAGATTATGAGGGGGCTTGACAAGGTGGATGCAGAGAGGATGTTTCCACTGATAGGGAAGACTAAAACTAGAGGGCATAATCTTAGAATGAGGGGCCTCCCATTTAAAACTGAGATGAGGAGAAATTTATTCTCTCAGAGGATTGTGGATCTGTGGAATTCGCTGCCTCAAAGAGCTGTGGAAGCTGGGACATTGAATAAATTTAAGACAGAACTAGACAGTTTCTTGAACGATAAGGGAATAAGGGGTTATGGAGAACAGGCAGGGAAGTGGATCTGAGTCCATGATCATATCAGCCATGATTGTATTAAATGGCGGAGCAGGCTCAAGGGGCCATATGGCCTTCTCCTGCTCCTATTTTTTATGTTCTTATGTTCTAGCTCAGTAAAAGAGATTTAAATAAAAGATTGGCAGTACAGTATTTGAATTGGGATTTGGAGATATTTCAGGTGATTCTCCTTGATAAACATTTTGGTTGTATTGGAAAATCTTGGGTTTGGAAACCTTTTTAATAGAAATAATAAAAGTACACATCTGTGTAACTTTACCTCAACTACTATGCCAGAAGCTGAAGTACTATATCATAAAATACATCTTGAAGTTACAGAGCAAAAGATTTACTACTTATGCTATTCCTAGTTGGGTTGGGTTTTTTTTAATGTTCAGCTTCTAAAACAGAAGTTAGGCACATAATTGAGCCTCTTTGGAACTATTTTGGTGTTTGAGATTTTTTTTGTGTTGATCTGACAGAGATCTATTGAAAGAATGTTTTTCATCAAAAGGACTCACTAAATAAAATGCTAAATGTGGGTACTAACCAATGATGCTAACCTACAGTTCAAATGTATGCAAATTTGTAAAATCTGATCTCTTTTAAAAAAATTAATTAAACAAAAAAGTTTGGAAACAATCTAAAAATGCCATTTTCTCTGATGAAAGACAAAAATGCCATTTGGGGGAGACGATATAAGATATGGAAGTAGCCTTGGAAATGATTTGCGAGAACTTGAATTGCGAGCACTTGCATGTTGAGATAGTTTATAAACTATCACTTGTTTTTGAATACAGGAAACCAGACAATCCTGGCCAGAATTACTACCCACAATACGAATGAGGTTACGCCAAATCAGACGACAGGATTAACCCCCTATGAGCTAATGACTGGATGAGTAATGAAGTTACCCAAGGGGCAGATTTAGGACCATTACGAGATAGAATCAGGAAATATGTGATGGAATTGAGTAAGCAGCTGAAAGAGCTGCGGCAGGAAGTAAGAGATAGACAAAGGGACGAAGATAAGAATATAAGGGTACGACTGATGGCGGAACCTAAGATACTCCCGGTAATCTACTCCTTAAAATACGCCTTAGATTATAAGGAGTGGAGAGATGCATTGATAGATGGTCTTTTCGGGGGACTAGGATTAATATTTTCAATACTAGGGGTACTTGCCATAATGAAATGGAGCTGGGAAAGGTCACATGTCTGGAGAAACGGTGCAAATGATCTGGTAGAAGTAGAAATGGTAAGAATCTAACTAAAAACCTGGAATATCCAGGATGTGTTTTATCAACAGAATGTATATAAACGTGATCACAACCACCCTTATGATTCTACAAGGACAAGCCCATAGGGCGCCCAGAAGCATATACCCATACCGGAGGTTACAACAACTACGTAAAGCAGCCCCTAGGGGGCAGCATCTGTGTGTCAGGAGTGTTTATCTTGACGCCACAAGATAAGTGGATAACAAAATGTTACCTAAATATTGTAAACCAGGGGAATTAACCTCAGTAAATCGGGTGGTAGTTAAACCTGGAACAGAAGTAATAGTATTTTGTCTGGACCCAGAGAGGGAAATGGTCTTAGAGCCATCCTCGTTAAAAGCGATAGAATGGGTTATATGTCAGGAAGAGAGAAAGTGTTCAGGTCCAGCAGTGGTGATTTATTGGCAAAAACCTATAGTCACGACCCCAGGACCAACAACACCAATTACTTGCCCCCTCCTTACTGAAGGTCCGCCTGGCGGGTTGGTGATGAGATCGGAGGGAATGTTGTTATTTGACAATGTGCAGCATGAAATGTTACCTGTGATCATAAATTTAACAGACCTATACCTGCCAGAAAAGGTTAGCCCCAAGACTAAAGCATTGTACACACAGTTGCTAGACACAATCTTGAGTAAAGCTAGTGATGCATCAGGAGCAAAGGAGTATCACAAGCAGCTGAGACACAAAGGAAGAAGACAGAGGAGATCTATAGGGAATGGCGCATTAACTGGAGTAAGTACAGGGACCTCTTTAGTAGATGTACTAGATATACAGGTGATCCAAGCAGGAGTAGATAGTTTGAGGGGAACGATGGAGGTACTAATGAGGAAACAGGCCGGGATAGGGATAGAATCTTCAGAGTTAGGATCTAAAACATCCAGAATACTGCTAGAGGGTATATCTGTATTGGAAGGCCATGCACGAACAATTAACGAGCTAAATAAGCAGGAACAAGAAGACGATGCTGAGGACAGGAAAAGAGACACATGTCATGCCTATGGGAGATGGATGATTGGTCAGGTGAGACACAATATGGATCAGATAGAAACCGGACGAGTTCCAGATTGGATAAATAGCACCCAGTTGAAAGAAATGGCACAGCACACTGGGCCATTAGATGGCTGCACCCTGAAAGGAATGACTAGGGTGTATGCGGTTACAGGAGGATGTAAGGGGAAACAAACCCCTATGATAGGGACAATACTACTGATCCCCGTAATAAACCAAGGCTCATATCCGTATTCTCAATGTGAAGTTGAAAACATAGGGATAATACGAGGGGAAGAGTACATCCCGTCATTACCTGGTGGACCAATATGCGATCAAAAAGAATGGAAAGATAAGGGGAATATCTTTATCCGGGTGCCGGAGAGAAGGAAGCCTCACTATATGCCCTCACCCAGTGGGAGACGGGAGCAAGGATCGCTGCAGGTTTGACAATACTATGGAAGGATGTGTCATTGGAATAAGCCCTGCCCAAACTGAACCCACACATTATGCCTGTCAAGGACGAGGAGAATATTGTGTGGTAACTAGCCTGGGAACTTACGATTATGGAGGCTTGACTTGTAACATTACAATGCCTAACTTTTGCTTTACTCCCAGAGTGTCAGTGGCAGTGGGAAGAGCACGCATGATGTATATATACACACCAGGAGGACAATGACATTAAATATAAGTGATGAGATTAAGCAAAATATTGATGATTACATGGAAGAGCAAGCACCACCAATTCCCTTGTTAGTTGAAGAATTAACTGAGCTCAAAGAACCATTAAGAAATAACATTAAAATTATTATGAGATAAAGGTTAAAGGCAAAGAACTGGGCAGTGAAATAAAGGATAACCTGAAAAACCCGCCTTGGTGCTTAAGATTATGGAATTGGGGAATAAACGTTGAAATACATCCGTGGATAAGGATCTTTTCACATACCCTAGCGGCAGTGCAGATAGTAATAGCCTTGAGTTGGTTGATGATGTTATGTAACAAGTGCAAAAGACAGCAGAGGGATACCCGTGCAAAGCTACAAGCTAGGGATCTAAATTGTTGCAGAATGAATACCTGATATGATTTGTGGGTGCTCCCAACTTATTGCCTGATCACCGAGACCGGGGCGGAGTACACGAGAATGAGACAAGGTGAATTATTGGTCATGGTGGGTTTTTGGGGTACCATCTGGCCAAATGGGGGATTGTAGAGGGAAAAAAAAATAATCTGAGGGAACCTCGTTAAGTAGAGGGAACCTAATTAATCAAAGGGGACCTAATTAAGTAAAGTTAAAAACCATAAGCAAGGCTGAAAGAAAAAAAAAAGATACATTCTACGAAACACAGGGAGAATGCTAAACTAGAACTCTCAGGAAGATAAATTACCTTATCACAGAAAAAACAAACAGACAGTTGTGAAAAATACACTCCAAGGCTAGGTCACATGGGGTGGTAAGAGATTATGGGAAACAATGGATAATTGAGAACCCGTAGCTGGTTAAGGGTAGATCGGCCAAGAGGGGAAGAGTTTGCAAACCTGAGAATGATGTAGCATGTAACTAATCAGATAAAAGGCACACATGGGAGATAACGAAGCCTGCTGACAATATAATTGTATTAACCAATTAATATTTGTAATCATAGTAGTTAGGCAAAACTTTGTGACGCAGCAGGGAAACAATAAATGGAAAACTTCCATGTGGAACTTCATGATTTTGTATGTATTTTGACTGTATAAAAATAGCAGCCCCGAAGCCGCTCGGAGAGAACGGCTGGTTTGGGTTACCGAGTTACTGAACTCGTGTAGAAGCCGGGTCTCCCTTGATCGATCGAGCAAAATAAACAACTCTTTTCTCCACATACAGACTTATGTCGAGTGTTATTTAAATACTCCACAACAGACGCTATAGAATTGAGTGCAGCGTAGTGGTCCATGGATCTCCGGGGTGCACTGTGCAGAAATGTAGCTGAGATCACAAGAGGCAATGCTCTAATCAGTAAACAGAAGGTATCTCATTATTTATAACGTAGATGTTTATGCACATTAAATCCCAGAAGACTCTAGTAATAATTTTTTTCTCCTTTCCTCCACATTTTAGACAGATTTTTTTTAAGCTTACGAACTCCACATAGATGTAAAAAAAAAACATTTGAGAAACCTGTGAATTGCTTTCTTCAAAAATCTTTACTTTTCAAAGATAAACTCCTGGGGGTCATATGTAAATGCTTCCATTTTCAGCCTGATCTATCTTTTAAAATTACTTGGATTTGTCAGGAGATATGCCCTTGCGCTGTACAAACAGGCGGAAAATTTTCATATATAATTGCTGGACAATTAGCCCAACTCAGCCCCAGCAATTAGGATTTCAATGTCGGTACGGATCATTGACAGATCGCAAGTTCGGGATTTAGCGCATGTGGAAATCCTGAACTTGCTGTCCATTTCAAAGGTGGTATTATGGTGTGCTCTGACAATGCCAACTACAAATTCTGGCGCAATCTTTCTGGGTAAAAGTTGGAGCTGTAACAGATTTTAAGCAAGTGCAGGGAAAGGGGGTAAGGGAGCAAAGAACAAAAGGGAAGGTCTGTAATAGAGTGGAAGGCAGGAGTGATTAAATGACTAAAGGGACGATGATGCAAGGCAAAAAGGGATGATAATGGGACAAGTAAAGAAACTAAAAATGGGTCTAGAGGAGCTGAAAATGGCAACACCATTATCATAGGCAGTCCCTCGCAATCAAGGAAGACTTGCTTCCACTCTAAAAGTGAGTTTTCAATCCAATACAATCCAATACGGGAATTACAGTGTCTGTCACAGGTAATACAGATAGTGATTGAAGGAAAGGGTGAGTGGGGAGTCTGGTTTGCCACACGCTCCTTCCGCTGTCTGCGCTTGGTTTCTGCATGTTCTTGGCGACGAGACTTGAGGTGCTCAGTGCCCTACTGGATGCTCTTCATCCACTTAGGGCGGTCTTTGGCCAGGGATTCGCAGGTGTCGGTGGGGATGTTGCAAATGGCAACAGCAGAACCATTACCAGCAGTTGTTTGAAAAAAACGGGAGCAGTGATTATGAACTGAAATTGTTGAACTGAATGTTGAGTCTGGAAGTTTGTTATGTGGCTAATCAAAAGATCAGATGTTGTTCCTTGAGCTTCCATTGAGATTCATTGGAACACTGTATGAGGCCAAGGTCAGAGTGGGACAGAGAATTAAAATGGCCAGGAGGTTAGGTCACACTTGCAGACTAAATGGACGTGTTCAGCAAAGCAATCACCCAAAATGTGGAGACCGCACCATGAAGAGTGAATACAGTATACTAAATTAAAAGAAGTTCAAGTCATTTGTTGTTTCACCTGGAAGGAGCGTTTGGGGCCTTGGACAGTGGGAAGGGAGGAGGTGAAAGGGCAGGTGTTGCATCTCCTACGCTTGCATGGTTAAGATGCCAGGGGAAGGGAAGTGTTGCAAGTGATTGAAGAGTGAATCAGGATGTCATGATGGAAGCGGTCCCTTCAGAATACTGAAGTGGAGGTTGTAAGTAGGAACAATTGGATTTCTGTACAACACCAATTAGGGATAGGCCCTATAACTGCCAACTTTCTCTGTTTCTCTAATTCTATTGATGATTGGCAACTTTATTTGATTTTGGAAAGATACAATTTGATTTTGTTGGCTCTTGGTTGAACCTCTAAGACGGTGAACATCTCTGACAGCCCTGTTCATGTTCAGAGGCCAATGAGATAGGGCTTGAAACACTATTGTTCTGACATAACCTCACATATAAATTGTTATGATGATCTAAGTCTAGTATTGTTGATGGAATGAGCAAAAGGTTGCACTGTTTCTTATTTTTATATAGAGGTGTAGGTAAAGTTATACTATATTATCTATTGCTACAGTTTATCTGTTACTTTTAATAGAATCGTTCTATAGCTTTTAATCTAAATCATGATCTGAGAAAGTGTTTATTCTGCCACTTTCTAAAGTTTCAGCTAACGCAAGGAGGCAAAATACAAGAGCAAAGATTTCTGTTTGACCCCTAGGAAACAGTACAATACCAGATAGTGTGCACATAAGATCACACTTCATTTCATCCGTAGTAAAGGCTCACTTACAGAAGTGGTCCTTGTTGCTGAGCATGAGATAAATATTTGATTAAAACCCAAAAAGTAAAAACATTATTTAAAAAAAGTTTTGCTAGTTTCCAATTACAGAATTATTTTAAAAGTCTATTGTTCTTTGGAGGCAGTGGGATCTTATATTAAACACGTAGCAGTCTGAGATTTTTAGAATATCATTTATGATCTTTAGAGGTTTTTCCCGTCACTTATATCTTTTCTTGATCTAATCATAGGCCTTAAGCTGCTAAAATCAATAGTATTTCACAACCTTCATATTCAGCTTTATTTTACTCTCCATATACATTAATAATCATAAGCTGGAACCAGCATTATAAATAATAAAGAGGTAATTTTGCAGAAATCTTTTAGGACTTCTGTATTAATAACCTAATTGAATGTAAATGGATTAAAAACATTTTCTCTGAGATGAATACTAATTTTATTCTGAAATTCATTAGTGAATCTGATAAAGGGTTTATACTGAGAAGGGAATAGAATTCCCTGTCTTGCATGTGTGGTTATCAATGTGAGAGATGACACCACTGAGAATGGAAGTTTCATCCACATTACTCCTAGTGATAGGATCAAACATCCCTAGAAGAAAAGATCTTCCCTTTTAATCATAGAATCTTAGAAATTTATGGCACAGAAGGAGGCCCTTCAGCCCATCGTGTCTGTGCCAGTCGATTTATCCCACTTTCCAGCTCTTGGTCCATAGCCTTGCAGGTTACGGCACTTCAAGTGCACATCCAAGTACTTTTTAAATGCGACGAGGGTTTCTGCCTCTACCATCCATTCTGGCCTTGAGCTCCAGACCCAACCGCGCTCTGGGTGAAAAAAGTTCTCCTCAACTCCCCTCTAATCATTTTACCAATTACTTTCAATCTATGCCTCCTGGTTATTGACCTCTCTGCTGAGGGAAATAGGTCCTTCTTATCCATTCTATCTGGGCCCCTCAATTTTATACACTTCAATTAAGTCTCCTCTCAGCCTGCTCTGTTTCAAAGAAAACAACCCCAGCCTACCCAATTTTTCCTCATAGTCTCCAGCCCTGGCAACATTCTCATAAACCTCCTCTGTACCCTCTCTAGTGCAATCACATCTTTCCTGTAACGTGGTGATCAGAACTGTCCACAGGTCGGGAAGTTTCAGAGCAGGAGCGGCAGGCCCTGGAACATCGTGGCCCCTCGACCTGTGAGAGAACAGCTCCGCAGGTCGAAGTTTCAGAGCTGGAGCGGCAGGCCCTAGAACATCGTGGCCCTCCGACCTGTGAGAGAACAGCTCCGCAGGTCGGGAAGTATAAGAGCTGGAGCATACCACTACAATATCCAGCGCGAGCTGCTCCAAGTGTGTGACGGCTTCGAGGTAGGCGACTGGGTGACGTCATCAGGACCCAGGTCGCTGTTTGGCATGTGGGCAGGAGCATCGGCAGGGTCCTGGTAACGTAGAGGAGTGGGAAGGTCATGGCAGAGGCGCGGCGAGTGATCAAGGCGGAGGAGTGTTGAGTGATCATGGCTGAGATTCGGTGGGTGATCGTGGCGGAGGTTCGGCGAATGTTTGGTGTGGAGGTGTGGTTGGAGATCATGGTGAAGGTGTGGCGAGTGTTTTGAGGCAGAGGAGCGGTGAGAGATCGTGGCGAAGGTGCAGCAAATGAGGGTACAGGGCCCAGAAAAGTCACAGGCCCAGGGGCAGCACAGGCCAGCCCACACTGCGATATGTGTGCGCTCTAGGTCCGTGCAGCAGAGCTGGTCTCCAGTCGTCATGGTTAACCCTTGCCAGTGGATAAAGGCCTAGCTCTGTCAAGCCCGTGTGGTGGCTCATATGCAACGGTCACCACATGTTAAAAAAAATCCATGCACAGGCATCTTCCACACAGGACTGGAATATCGTATCCTTCATTGAAACATCTGTGAACTCATGTGGAAGAAAGTCATCCTCATTCGAGGGACTGCCTCATCATCATAGGCAGTCCCTCGGAATCGAGCAAGACTTGCTTCCACTCCTGAAGTGAGTTATTTGGTGGCTGAACAGTCCAATACGAGAGCCACAGACTCTGTCACATGTGGGACAGATAGTCGTTGAGAGAAGGGGTGGGTGGGACAGGTTTGCTACACGCTCTTTCCACTGTCTGCGCTTGATTTCTGCATGCTCTTGGCATTGAGACTCGAGGTGCTCAGTGCCCTCTCGGATGCACTTCCCCCACTTAGGGTGGTCTTGGGCCAGGGTCTCCCAGGTGTCAGTGAGGATGTTGCACTTTATCAGGGAGGCTTTGAGGGTGTCCTTGTAGCATTTCCGCTGCCCACCTTTGGCTCATTTACCATGAAGGAGCTCCGAGTAGAGCACTTTGCTTTGGGAGTCTCGTGTCTGGCATGCAGACTATGTGGCCTGCCCAGCAGAGCTGATCGAGTGTGGTCAGTGCTTCAATGCTGGGGATGTTAGCCTGAATGAGGACGCTGATGTTGGTGCGCCTGTCCTCCCAGGGGATTTGTAGGACGCCTATGATGATGGTGACACAGTACTCTGATCAGTCCCTGAACAGTCCCTCAAAACTGTCACCAAGCTCATGGTCTACAGGGCCGTAGTAATACCCGCCTTCCTGTATGGCTCAGCGACGTGGACCATGTACAGTAGACACCTCAAGTCGCTGGAGAAATACCACCAACGATGTCTCCGCAAGATCCTGCAAATCCCCTGGGAGGGCAGACGCACAAACATTAGAGTCCTCGCCCAGGCCAACATCCCCAGCATTGAAGCACTGACCAGATTTGATCAGCACTGCTGGGCTGGCCATATAGCTCGCATGCCAGACACGAGACTTCCAAAGCAAGCGCTCTACTCGGAACTCGTACACGGCAAACGAGCCAAAGGCAGGCAGAGGAAACATTACAAGGACACCCTCAAAGCCTCCCTGATAAAGTACGACATCCCCACTGACACCTGGGAATCCTTGGCCATAGACCACGCTAATTGGAGTAAGTGCATTCGGGAGGGCACTGAGCTCCTCGTGTATCATCGCCGTGAGCATGCAGAAATCAAGCGCAGGCAGCGGAAGGAGCATGTGGCAAACCAGGCTCCCTGCCCACCCTTTCCCTCAATGACTATCTGTCCCATCTGTGACAGAAACTGTGGTTCTCGTATTGGACTGTATAGCCACTTACAAGAACTCATGCTAAGAGTGGAAGCAAGTCTTCCTCGATCCCGAGGGACTGCCTATGACTCTAGCTGTGGCCTAACTAGTTCAAGCATAACCTCCCTGGTCTTATATTCTGTCCCTTGGCTAATAAAGGAAAGTATCCCGTATGCCTTCTTAACCACTTATCTGCTACCTTCAGAGATCTGTGGACATGCACTCGAAAGTCCCTCTGTTCCTCCACACTTTTCAGTATCATAACATTTATTGTGTATTCTCTTGCCTTGCTAACCCTCCCCAAATGCATTACCTCACACTTGTCTGGGTTGAATTCCATTTGCCACTTTTTTATCCAACTGACCGGTCCATTGATATCTTCCTACAGTCTACAGTTTTCTTCCTCACTATCAACCACATGGCCAATTTTTGTACCATCTGTAAACTTCTTAATCATGCCCCCTACATTGAAGTCTAATCAGATCTGTTTACTCATCCTTACTATGTATCTTCAAAGGGACTAACTATTTGTACTGCACTTTTTTTGACAGACGGGTGTCTGTCAAACGTCCCCGCCCGTACTGCACTTCTTTGACGGATAGACGACAAGCCCCGCCCCCTGTCAAGCTCCGCTCCCCCTCCCGCCCAAATCATTTCAAGCGTGTGGTGCGAGCAGCAGGACCTGAGGCCCTGAATCTCTCCCTCCAGCCGGCCTGGGCCTGATGGAGGGGGGTGGCGGCCGATAGCGGCGGGAGGGGGCCGATGGTGGTGGGAGGGGGCCGATGGCGGCCGATGATGGAGGGAGGGGGCCGATGGCGGCGGGAGGGGACTGGAGACGGCCGATGGTGAGAGAGAGGCTGGGGAGGGGGAGAGAGAACTGGGACCCTGAACCGGAAGTGGGATCCTGTGACTGACTGCGCCTCCCGCCGAGTTGCGAGCCCCAACTGGCGGTGGGGAGAACAGAGCTTGGGGGAGAGAGAGAGAGGCTGGGAGTGGGGGGATGAAAGCCTGGGGGGGTGTGGGGGAGGTGAGAGACATGGCTGGCGGAGGGGAGAGAGGGAACTCAGGAAAGATGGATCACGTTCTTCCAACCCCCTACAAGGGACATCGTCACTATTCACTTCATGCCCAATAAACCTGTTAACAATCCGTACACAATGCCCTATCTATGGTAGGGGGGAGGGAGGATGCACTCAGACTGGAGTAAAGCACTTCGACTGGGGGAGGGAAACTTGGACTGGGGTAAGGCACTTTGGCTGGGGGAGGGATGTACTTGGACTGGGGTAAAGCACTTTGACTGGGGGAGGAATGTACTTGGACTGGGGTAAGGCACTTTGGCTGGGGGAGGGATGTACTTGGACTGGGATAAGGTACTTTGGCTGAATGGATGTGGGTTTGAATGGTGCTGACCACATGTTTGATACCATTGAATTTCATGAACTCTTGAAACTCCATACTAGTGAAGCAAAATCCATTGTCGCTTACAACGATGTCAGGCAGACCATGCGTAGAAAACATGACACAAAGGCTCTCAGTGGTAGCTGTGGATGTAGTGGATGACATGATTGTACATTCTATCCACTTGGAATAAGCATCCACCACAACTAAGAACATCTTTCCCAGGAAGAGACCTGCAAAGTCGATGTGGATCCTGGACCATGGTCTGGATGGCCACGACCACAGACTCAGCGGCGATTCCGCTGGTGCTTTACTAAGCTGCATGCAAGTGTTGCACTGATGCACACATGATTCCAGATCAGAGTCAATTCCAGGCCACCATACATGAGACATGCCAATGGCTTTCATCATGACAATACCAGGATACGTGCTATGTAGATCATGCATAAATTTTTCTCTGCCTTTCTTGGGCATAACAACACAATTACCCCACGGTATGCAATTGATTGAATGGATAGTTCGTCTTTGTGACGGATGTAAGGTTTGGTCTCCTCACAAATTTGCTTGAGTATGGCAGACCAATCACCACTAAGGATACAACGTTTCACAACCGATAATATCGAGTCCTGGCTGATCCAGGTCGGGCCGTGACAGGGGTTCCTTCACTTTCAAAAGCATCCATGACTAAAAGTAGGTCTGCCAGTTGTGGCTTTTCCACATCCGGTGTGGGCAACAGCAGACGGCTCAATGCATCGGCACAATTCTCGGTGCCAGGTCTATGGTGAATGACATAATCATAGGCAGATAATGTCAGTGCCCACCTCTGGATGCAGGATGATACATTGGTGTTGATACCTTTGTTTTCTGAAAACAATGAAATGAGTGGTTTGTGATCTGTTTACAGTTCAAACCGAAGACCAAACAGGTACTGATGCGTCATTTTAACCCCATACACACAGGCCTGTGCTTCTATCTCTACCATGTTGTAGGCTCTTTCCGCCTTTGACAAACGTTTTGAAGCATATGCAACAGGTTGTAATTTGCCCGACTCATTAGCTTGTTGGAGCACGCAACCAACTCCATATGACGAAGCATCACAGGCCAATACTAGATGCTTACATGGATTATAATGTACCAGCAGCTTGTTAGAGCAAAGCAGATTAGTAGCTTTCTCAAGAGCTCTATCTTGAGACACTCCACAAACCTAGTTGTCGCCTTTTCTTAGCAGCATGTGCAGTGGCTCTAATAAGGTGCTCAATCTAGGTAGGAAATTACCGAAGTAGTTGAGTAGACCAAATAAAGAATGCAGCTCTGTCATATTCTGAGGCTTGGGGACATTTTTGATAGCCTTGGTTTTTGAGTCCGTAGGCTTGATGCCGTCAGCAGCAATTTTCCTCCCCAGGAATTCGACTTCCGCTGCCATGAAGATGCACTTCAAGCGTTTCAATCTGATTCCCACTTTGTCCAGATGATGTAGAACCTCTTCCAGGTTGTTCACATGTTCGGCGGAGTCACGACCTGTGACCAGTATGTCATCTTGGAACACGACAGTTCTGGGGATGGACTTCAGTAGACTCTCCATGTCCCTCTGAAATATGGCTGCAGCTGAGCGAATTCCAAAAGGACACCTGTTGTAGATAAACAGTGCTTTATGAGTGTTGATGCACGCAAGTTTCTTCGACATGTCGACCAGCTCCTGTGTCATGCAGGCCGAAGTCGGATCCAGTTTTGTGAATGACTTCCCCCCGGCTAGCATTGCAAACAGGTCATCAGACTTGCTCGGAGTGCAAAGGTAAGAGTTTGGTAAGTGGGAGAGTTTGGGCATGTGGGAGTGGAAGGTATTGCTTTGTCTTGTTTTCCCCACCAGTGCTGACTCCCTGACCTGGGAGAAAAAAAAACGCAGTGTGACGTCACAGCCAAGAGGGTAAGTGATTGGCTGGTTGATTGGTGAGTAGTTTGTAATTTTTCCTTATCTTGTCAGTAAGAAACCTTTGGCATTGTTGGCAAATTAGGTTATTTTAAGGGTTAAGTCATGGCAGGAGAGCCCAGACCTGTGTCATGCTCCTTCTGTGCCATGTGGGAAATCAGGGACGCTTCCAGTGTCCCTGATGACTATGTGTGCAGGAAGTGTATCCAGGTGCAGCTCCTGTTAGACCGCATGACGGCACTGGAGCTGCGGATGGATTCACTCTGGAGCATGCACGATACTGAGGATGTCGTGGATAGCACGTTCAGTGAGTTGATCACACCGCAAGTAAAGGTTACAAAGGCAGATAGGAGATGGGTGACCACCAGGCAGAGCAGGAGTAGGAAGGCAGTGCAGGAGTCCCTTGTGGTCATCTCCCTCCAAAACAGATATACCGCTTTGGATATTGTTGGGGGAGATGGCTCACCAGGGGAAGGCAGCAGCAGCCAAATTCATGGCACCGTCGGTGGCTCTGCTGCACAGGAGGGCAGGAAAAAGAGTGGGAGAGCTATAGTGGTGGGGGATTCTATTGTAAGGGGGATAGCTAGGCATTTCTGCGGTCGCAACCGAGACTCCAGGATGGTATGTTGCCTCTCTGGTGCAAGGGTCAAGGATGTCTCGGAGTGGCTGCAGGGCATTCTGGAGCGGGAGGGTGAACAGCCATTTGTCGTGGTGTATATAGGTACCTACGATATAGGTAAAAAGCGGGATGAGGTCCTACAAGCTGAATTTCGGGTGCTAGGAGTTAAATTAAAAAGTAGGACCTCAAAGGTAGAAATCTCCGGATTTCTCCAGTGCCACGTGCTAGTCAGAGTAGGAATTGCAGGATAGCTAAGATGAATACGTGGCTTGAGGAGTGATGCAGGAGGGAAGGATTCAAATTCCTGGGACATTGGAACCGGTTCTGGGGGAGATGGGACTAGTACAAACCGGACGGTCTGCACCTGGGCAGGACCAGAACCAATGACCTAGGGGGAGTGTTTGCTCGTGCTGTTCGGGAGGGGTTAAACTAATATGGCAGGGGGATGGGAACCTATGCAGGGAGACTGAGGGAAATGAAATGGGGGCAGAAGCAAAAGATAGAAAGGAGAATAGTAAAAGTGGAGGGCAGAGAAACCGAAGGCAAAAATCAAAAAGGGCCACATTACAGCAAAATTCTAAAGAGACAAAGAGTGCAAAAAAGACAAGCCTGAAGGCTCTGTGCCTCAATGCGAGGAGTATTCATAATAAGGTGGATGAATTAACTGCGCAGGCAGCTATTAACGATTATGATATAATTGGGATGACGGAGACATGGCTCCAGGGTGACCAAGGCTGGAAACTCAACATCCAGGGGTATTCAACATTCAGGAAGGATAGACAGAAAGGAAAAGGAGGTGGGGTAGCGTTGCTGGTTAAAGAGGAGATTAACGCAATTGTAAGGAAGGACATTAGCTTGGATGATGTGGAATGTGCATAGGTAGAGCTGCGGAATACCAAAGGGCAGAAAACGCTAGTGGGAGTTGTGTACAGACCACCAAACAGTAGTAGTGAGGTTGGGGATGGCATTAAACAGGAAATTAGGGATGCGTGCAATAAAGGTACAACAGTTATCATGGGCGACTTTAATCTACATAGAGATTGGGCTAACCAAGCTGGTAGAAATGCAGTGGAGTAGGATTTCCTGAAGTGTATTAGGGATGGCTTTCTAGACCAATATGTCGAGGAACCAACTAGAGAGCTGGCCATCCTAGACTGGGTGTTGTGTAATGAAAGAGGACTAATTAGCAATCTTGTTGTGTGAGGCCCCCTGCGGAAGAGTGACCATAATATGGTAGAATTCTTTATTAAGATGGAGAGTGACAGCGTTAATTCAGAGACTAGGGTCCTGAACTTAAGGAAAGGTAACTTTGATGGTATGAAACATGAATTGGCTAGGATAGACTGGCAAATGATACTTAAAGGGTTGACAGTGGATAGGCAATAGCAGACATTTATAGATTACATGGATGAATTTCAACCATTGTACATCGCTGTCTGGAGTAAAAATAAAACGGGGAAGGTAGCTCAACCATGGCCAACAAGGGAAATTAGGGATAGTGTTAAATCCAAGGAAGAGGCATATAAATTAGCCAGAAAAAGCAGCAAACCTGAGGACTGGGAGAAATTTAGAATTCAGCAGAGCAGGACAAAGGGTTTAATTAGGAGGGGGAAAATAGAGTATGAGAGGAAGCTTGCATGGAACATAAAAACTAACTGCAAAAGCTTCTATAGATATGTGAAGAGAAAAAGATTAGTGAAGACCAACGTAGGTCCTTTGCAGTCATAATCAGGTGAATTTATAATGGGGAACAAAGAAATGGCAGACCATCTGAACAAATACTTTGGATCTGTCTTCACTAAGGAAGACACAAATTACCTTCCGGAAATACTAGGGTTCGAGGGTCTAACGAAAAGGAGGAACTGAAGGAAATCCTTATTAGTCAGGAAAATGTGTTAGGGAAATTGATGGGATTGAAGGCCGATAAATCCCCAGGGCCTGATAGGCTGCATCCCAGAGTGCTTAAGGAAGTGGTCCTAGAAATAGTGGATGCATTGGTGATCATTTTCGAACATTCTATTGACTCTGGATCAGTTCCTATGGACTGGAGGGTAGCTAAGGTAACACCACTTTTTAAAAAAGGAGGGAGAGAGAAAACAGGGAATTATAGACTGGTCAGCCTGACATCGGAGGTGGGGAAAATGTTGGAATCAATTATTAAAGATGAAATAGCAGTGCATTTAGAAAGCAGTGACAGGATCGGTCCAAGTCAGCATGGATTTATGAAAGGGAAATCATGCTTGACAAACCTCCTAGAATTTTTTCAGGATGTAACTAGTAGAGTGGACAAGGGAGAATCAGTAGATGTGGTGTATTTGGACTTTCAAAAGGCTTTTGACAATGTCCCACACAAGAGATTGGTGTGCAAAATTAAAGCACATGGTATTGGGGGTAATGTACTGATGTGGATAGAGAACTGGTTGGCAGACAGAAAGCAGAGAGTCGAATAAACGGGTCCTTTTCACAATGGCAGGCAGTGACTCGTGGGATGCCGCAGGGTTCAGTGCTGGGACCCCAGCTATTTACAATATACATCAATGATTTAGACGAAGAAATTGAATATAATATCTCCAAGTTTGCAGATGACACTAAGCTAAGTGGCGATGTGAGCTTTGAGGAGGATGCTAAGAGGCTGCAGGGTGATTTGGACAGGTTAAGTGAGTGGGCAAATGCATGGCAGATGCAGTATAATGTGGATGAATGTGAGGTTATCCACTTTGGTGGCAAAAACAGGAAGACAGAATATTATCTGAATGGTGACAGATTAGGAAAAGGAGAGGTGCAACAAGACCTGGGTGTCATGGTACATCAGTCATTGAAGTTTAGCATGCAGGTACAGCAGGCGGTGAAGGCAAATGGCATGTTGGCCTTCATAGCTAGAGGATTTGATTATGGGAGCAGGGAGGTCTTACTGCAGTTGTACAGAGCTTTGGTGAGGCCACACCTGGAATATTGTGTTCAGTTTTGGTCTCCGAATCTGAGGAAGGGCGTTCTTGCTACTGAGAGAGTACAACGAAGGTTCACCAGTTTGATTTCCGGGATGGCAGGACTGATATATGAGGAGAATGGATTAACTGGGCTTGTATCTACTGGAGTTTGGAAGAATGAGAGGGGATCTCATGGAAACGTCTAAAATTCTGACAGGATTGGACAGGTTAGAGGCAGGAAGAATATTCCCATTGCTGGGGAGTTCCAGAACCAGAGGTCACAGTCTACGAATAAGGGGTAAGCCATTTAGGACCGAGATGAGGAGAAACATCTTCATTCAGAGAGTGGTTAACCTGTGGACTTCTCTACCACAGAAAGTTGTCGAAGCCAGTTCGTTTGATATAGTCAAAAGGAAGTTAGATATGGCCCTTACAGCCAAAGGGTGAGAGGGGTATGGAGAGAAAGCAGGAAAGGGGTACTGAGGTTGAATGATCAGCCATGATCTTATTGAATGGTGGTGCATGCTCGAAGGGCCGAATGGCCTACTCCTGCACCTAATTTCTATGTTTCTATCAGCCTTCGGTGATGGGTATTGATCCTGTTTCGAAACTCGGTTGATCGTAACCTTGTAGTCTCCACAAATTCTGACAGTGCCATCACTTTTCAACATGGGAACAATGGGGCAGGCCCATTCGTTAAATTCGACTGGTGATATGATCCCTTCATGCTGGAGTCTGTCCGGTTCGATTTCGACCTTCTCCCTCATCATGTAAGGAACTGCGCAAGCTTTATGATGGACGGGACTTGCATCCGAGTCCACATGGATCTGCACCTTGGCTCCCGTGAAATTGCCGATGCCTGTTTCAATCAGCGAGCGGAACTTACTCAGCACTTGAGCACATGCAGTATCCTTCTCTGACAACAACACTTTGATCGCGTTCCAGTTCCATTTGATTTTTTTCTAACCAGTTCCTGCCGAACAGCGTTGGACCATTGCCTGGAACAATCCATAACAGCAAATCGTGAACTGCACCATCATACGACACCTTGATTACTGCACTGCCAATCACCTTTATGAGTTCTTTAGTGTATGTACACAACTTGGCATTGACTGGACTCAGCTTAGGCCTCACAGCCTTAGTATCCCACAGTCTGTCGAGTGTCCTCCGGCTCATTATTGATTGACTTGCACCCGTGTCCAATTCAATTGTTACCGGCACACCATTAAGTTTTACATTAATCATTATCGGTTGGCTCTTTGTTAGGAATGAATACAGTCCATACACTTCCTCCTCTGGTATCTTGGATTGCATATCCGTATCCACGCTGGACTGGTGTGTCGCAGCACGTTTGCTCAGTTGTGGACACATGCGCTGGAGATGCCCCACTCTCGAACAGCCTTTACAAATATACTGTTTAAACCAACACTGATGATGCCGATGATTTCCTCCACAATGTCAACACGGTGATATCGGATTCATTCCCGTTGGCGGACTTTGAACAGCCACAGGTATCGCGTACGCAGTTGGATAGGCCCTGCCATATGCAGCTCTGCCAAACGGCAATACTATCTTGTTTACAGTACTTGCCGAGTTCCAATTTTTCGATGATATCTGCTTTAAGCTTTTGTCCGTCATCATGCATGATTGGGCAATCGTGATCTCCTTGCTCAAATCCAGCATCTCTGCCGCCAGTAGCTTACGCAGGATCACCTCGTGGTTGATGCTGATTACAAAGAAGTCCTGCAGCATGTATGCCAACGCAGTTTTGAACTTACACGGTCCAGCTACACGTCTTAGGTCGGCAATGAATTCCGATACATCCTGGCACTCAGAACGAACGTGCGTATAGAATCGATATTTTGAGATGATGATGCCTTCATCTGGTTTGGGTTTGAGATGGTCACATACCAGAGCACACGATGTTTCATAATCCTTATCCATTGGAGTTAAGGGCGAGAGGAGATTCTTTATGAGTCCATAGATTTTTGGACTGCAAACCGTGAGGAGGACCGCCCGGCGCCGAACTGCGTCTGCCTCTGTCTCCATTTTGTTTCCCCATGAAGTACTGGTTCAAGCGGGCTAAAAAGTCTGCCTAATCTTCTCTCTCCACGAATCGCTCTCGAATTCCAAGTGTGCTCATTTTTGCATGTGAAGGTTCTTGTTACCTCGTCGCCAAATGTTGTGTATGCAATAACTCAATAGACTGAATTATGTAAACTCCGAACAGGTACAAACCTGACTCTACTTTATTAGGGCCCAAAGTGATTACTTTACAAGATGGCTGACCTTTTATACCTGGGCCGCACACATGTGCGCACAGCCCAATGATCTCCAACAGTGGCGCCACCTGGTGGCTAGTAAACCCAAGCATACATACATGACATTGAGCACCTCGAGTCTCATCGCCGAGAGCATGCAGAAAACAAGCGCAGGTAGCGGAAGGAGCGTGCGGCAAACCCGACTCTCCACCCACCCTTTCCTTCAATGACTGTCTGTCCCACCTGTGATTCCCGTATCGGACTGTACAGTCATCTGAAAACTCATTTTTAGAGTGGAAGCAAGTCTTCCTCGATTTCGAGCGACAGCCTATGATGATGATATATCCTATGTAATCTGATATAAACAACCTGTGCAATAAGAACTTTATTTTTATGTCTGTTAAAACATGTAAATTTAATTTTCAAAAAGTTAAATTCTTCTTTTAAATATTTAATGAAATATAATGTAAAAAAGATCTCTGATATCATTGTTCTTTTAAAATCATAGCTCACATAAATATATTAAAGCATATTTTAGAAGTCGAGTGACATGGCTTTGCACAATTTTGCACCAATAATGCATTTGTGAGTGAGATAGCAGAAATATTGTATTGTCAAACCTGTGTGAAACAACGTATACTCGAGGAAACATGTCTTTTTGTGATTTTATATTCCATAATCAGAGTTTTTCTCATTATTCATGGACAATGAAGTTTTGAGGAAATTATGAAAAGTAGTATTATCAGCAGAAAAAAAACATAATATTTCCTTAAGTCTGTTTCTATTGTAAGCGTGGTCTAATTTAAGTATGGTTCATTTTTTCACGGAGTAACTATTTGTATTGGGCTTCTGCGCATGCGTCCTCCTGAATCGGGAGTGGGCCCGCGAACAATTTCATTCCCGAACCGCCCACCGAGACACCCGCTGTACCACAAGCCGCCGGGCCCTGGGCTTCCGACCGAGACACCCGCTGTACCACAAGCCGCCGGGCCTCGAATCTCCCGCTGAGTCGCAAGCGGCTGGGCTCCAGCGGCGGGAAAAGGAGAGAGCCTTTGGGGGGGGGTGGGGGAAGAGAGCGAGCCTTTTGTGGGGAGGGGGCGAGAGAGAGAGCCTTGGGGGGAAGAGGGTAGAAAGAGAGAGCCTTTTAGGGGGGTGGGGGGGAAGAGAAAGAGGGTCGGGGGGGGGAAGAGAAAGAGAGCCTTTTGGGGGAGGGGGGCACCTCGAGAGGGAGAGAGAAGAGAGCGAGAACCTTTTGGGGGGGGGGAGAAAGGGAGCCCGGGGGGGGGGCGCAAGAGAGCCTTTTGGGGGGGGAGGGAGAGAGAGCCTGGGGGGCGCGAGAAAGAGAACCTTTGGGGGAGGGGGGAAAGAGAGCGAGCCTTGGGGGGGCGGCGGGTGCGAGAGAGAGAGAGAAAGCGAGCCTTGTTGCGGCAGGGGGAGGAAGAGAGAAGCCGGGGGGGGAAAAGAGCGAGCCCTGGGGGGTGGGGGGCAGAAGGGAGAAAGAGTGATCCTTGTGGGGTGGGGGTGGTGTGTGTAAGAGCGAGCCATGGGGTGGGGAAGGGAGAGCTGGGGGGGAGGTGGAGAAGAGAGAGAGAGCCTTGGGGGGGGGGGGAGAAAGCGTGAGCGAGCATGGGGGGGTGGGGAAGAGTGAGCGAGCATGGGGGGTGGGGAAGAGTGAGCGAGCATGGGGGGGTGTGGAAGAGTGAGCGAGCATGGGGGGTGGGGAAGAGTGAGCGAGCATGGGGGGGTGGGGAAGAGTGAGCGAGCATGGGGGGGTGGGGAAGAGTGAGCGAGCATGGGGGGGTGGGGAAGAGAGAGCGAGCTTGGGGTGGGGGGGGGAAGAGAGAGTGAGCCTTTTGGGGGGGGAGAGAGAGAGTGAGCCTTTTGGGGGGGAAGAGAGAGAGAGAGAGCCTTGGGGGGGGGGGAGGAGAGAGAGAGCCTTGGGGGGGGGGAGGAGAGAGAGAGCCTTTGGGGGGGGTGGGGAGGAGAGAGAGAGCCTTTGGGGGGGGGGGAGGAGGAGAGAGAGAGAGAGAGCCTTGGTGGGGGGGGGGGAGGAGGAGAGAGAGAGAGAGAGAGCCTTGGGGGGGGGGGGGGGGAGGAGGAGAGAGAGAGAGAGAGAGCCTTGGGGGGGGGGAGGAGGAGAGAGAGAGAGAGAGAGCCTTGGGGGGGGGGGGGGGGGGAGGAGGAGAGAGAGAGAGAGAGAGCCTTGGGGGGGGGGGGGGAGGAGGAGAGAGAGAGAGAGAGAGAGCCTTGGGGGGGGGGGGGGGGGGGGGAGGAGAGAGAGAGAGAGAGAGCCTTGGGGGGGGGGGGAGGAGGAGAGAGAGAGAGAGAGAGCCTTGGGGGGGGGGGGGGGGGGGGGAGGAGGAGAGAGAGAGAGAGAGAGCCTTGGGGGGGGGGGGGGGAGGAGGAGAGAGAGAGAGAGAGAGCCTTGGGGGGGGGGGGGAGGAGGAGAGAGAGAGAGCCTTTGGGGGGGGGGGGGAGGAGGAGAGGAGAGAGAGAGAGCCTTGGAGGGGGGGGGGAGAGGAGAGAGAGAGAGCCTTGGGGGGGGGGGGAAGAGGAGGAGAGGAGAGAGAGAGAGAGAGAGCCTTGGGGGGGGGGGGGAGGAGAGAGAGAGAGAGCCTTGGGGGGGGGGGGAGGAGAGAGAGAGAGAGCCTTGGGGGGGGGGGGGGGAAGAGAGAGAGCCTTGGGGGGAGGAGAGAGAGAGAGAGCCTTGGGGGGGGGGGAAGAGAGAGAGCCTTGGGGGGGGGGGGAAGAGAGAGAGCCTTGGGGGGGGGGGGGAAGAGAGAGAGCCTTGGGGGGGGGGGGTGGGGAAGAGAGAACCTTGGGGTGGAAGGGGGGAATGAGAGAGAGAGCCTTAGGGGGGAATGAGAGAGAGAGCCTTGGGGGGGAGGAGAGAGAGAGAGAGAGAGAGAGAGAGAAAGCGAGCCTTGGGGGGGGGGGGGGGGGGGAGAAAGAGAGATAGAGAAAGTGAGCCTTGCGGGGGGGGGGGGGAGAGAGAGAGAGAAAGCGAGCCTTGGGGGGTGGGAAGAGAGAGAAAGTGAGCCTTGGATGAGGGGGGGGGGGGGGGAGAGAGAGAGAGAAAGCGAGCCTTGGGGGGGGGGGGGGGGCAGGGGGGAGAGAGAGAGAGAGAGAGAGAGAGAGAGAGAGAGAGAAAGCGGAGCCGAGGGGGGGGGGGGGGGGGGAGAGAGAGAGAGAAAGCGAGCCGGAGGGGGGGAGAGAGAGAGAGAGAGAGAGAGAGCGAGCAAGCCTGGGGGTGGGGGGGGGGAAGAGAGAGAGAAAGCGAGCCTTGGGGGGAGGGGGGAGAGAGAAAGCGAACCTTGGGGTGGGGGGGGGGGGAGAGAGAAAGCGAGCCTTGGGGGGGGGGGAAGAAAGCGAGTCTTGGGGGAGAGGGGGGGGAAAGAGAGCGAGCCCTGGGGGTTGAGGGGCAGAAGGGAGAGAGAGCGATCCTTGGGAGAGAAAGAGCGAGCAAGCATGGGGGTGGGGGGAGGGAGGGGGAGAGAGAGTGAGCCCTGGGGGGAGGAGAAGAGAGAGAGAGCTGGGGATGGGGTGGGGGGTGAGAGAGGGAGAGCCTTTGGTGGGGGTGGGGCGAGAGAGCCGGGGGGGGTGGGTGGGGGGGGGCGAGAGAGCCGTGGGGGGGGGGCGAGAGAGCCGTGGGGGGCGGAGGGGGAAGAGAGATAGAGACAGGCTTGGTGGGTGGGTGTGGGAAAGAGACGCAGAGGGTGGTGGGGGAGAGAGACGGGGGGGCGGGTGGGGGGCGAAACTCCGGGAAGACGGATCACGTTCTTCTAACCCGCTTTACACCCACACCTGATTTCTCCGAAAGCTCAGTGCATGTGTTACAACAGACACCATTCACTTCATACCCAATAAACCTGTTAACAATCCACACACAATGCCCCATCTATGGCAGCACGGAGTGGGCCAGGGTAGGGGGTGGTGATGGGTAAAGTCATGCACTTGCACTTGGATAAGGGACTTCGGCTGGTGGAGGCAGCACTTGTGCTGGGGTAAGGGACTTTGTTTGGGGGAGGCAGCACGTGCTGGGATAAGGGACTTTGACCGGTGGAGGGATGCACTTGCACTGTCTTAAGGGACTTTGGCTGGGGGATGTGTCCTCTCCGACTTCTGAAGTCAAAATGGATCATGTTACAATGCAAAGTTAGGCTGGACGGTTCCATTTACACATTCCAGAGAAACTTCAGAGTGTGGCTTATCCTCCAATGGGACCCATCAGCAATAGGTCATATGATAATGGGGAGCCAATCTGAGAAATGGCTGCCATTCAGTTAGTACAAATGATTGCATCCTTTTTTAAGGCCTCAGTGATTTGTGCTTTGTTTCACAGGGAAACATATTGAAGTGGGTGGAAGAAGTTAATGTTCTTGGGTGGGGGGAACTTCACTTTACAGCTATTGATTCTGAAGTGAGAAATGCCAGAAAAAGTCAACAGTTTTGGAACAACGCAGGTCGGGTTTGACGTAGTCTTTAGTATTAGAGCATTGTTGTCCAATACGTTAAACACTAACCATGTGTGACTAATTTGGAACTCTGATGTGGCTAATTTAATTTTTGACCAGTGATAAAAAAAATGAGTAAAAGACACTGTCATTAGGCATGGAATCTTGATAATCATATTTGCATAGCGTATGCATGCGCACTTTAACTTCTTTGTACATTTGTTTTCAAAACGGCAAGACGAAAAGTAGAATGTGAGTGTTTTTTGATTGTTGCGTGTGCTTTGCTTCCTTGGTTACTGCTTATTGGTTAAATGCTAAAATGGTGCGTAACATAGGTGAAAATGCCAGCCTTCGGCACAATGGAAACACCAGCAACATTGTATGGAGAGAGGAGCTAACATCATGGTCAGCTTAATTTGAAATTGCTTCATTTGAATTATCCATTAATTCTAATTGTTTTCAAACACAAAGTGCAGGGTACCTTCTGTGCTGTTTTATTTAAGTTGCTTAATTCAAATTACTGGATAATTTGAATCTTTTCAAGCAAAGAGACATTGAATTGACAGGTTGACTCTATAGTTCATTCACTCTGCTTTTACAGGGAGTCTTTTGTTTGAAATGATCATTTTCTATTTATTTTGTCTGCAAAGTGAACTGGTACCAGGGAGCGCTTACAGTACATTCTTGAATATAATGGAAGTTTAAGTGCAAACATAAGCCTGGTTATGTCTATGTTTTCTGTGCCACATTGTTGGTCAATGATAGCACGTTCATGTTATAAAATGAGTTATATGGAGGCACTGGTGAATTGAAGTGTGGTAGAATACCATCTCAGTTAGGAACCTTCCCTTAACAATCCAAGAGAAAAACAGCTGTATTTGCTACTTTATTATTTCCATTCATGCATCTTCCTACAAGTATCTCTTACCATTCAACCATCTGTACTATAAATGCCTTAATATAACTACAAATAAAGCAGTATCCAAAATTTTAAATAACAAAGCCACAGTATCAACAGAATACCCATCAAGTCATGGTAGTATTTTATTTTTGTATTACTCAATAATAATGAGCAATATAACCTACTTAAGTCTTTGTTCCTCCAAAATATTATACCAGGTAGTCTAAAAATCTCAGTCTTCAAAGTGTATCCTCTCCATAAGAATCTCAATTAAAGACGTGGATGGGAAAGGTGAAGGAATAATATAACATTGGCAATTCATTTGCTCTTTCCATCTACTATACTTAATGTGGCAATAACAGAAAATAAAATACCTTTTCTTAAAAGTTTTTGTACAAACCATTTATATTCTACATATTTACAAATGTAAAACTGGTATTAGGAAAGATGTAAAGAACAGACTTTCTCATTAGAATGGGAAGTTGCTTGTCCATTACAAGTTCGAATGTTCTGCAAGATTTAAGTCTCAGCTTTTGGCCACATGATGGCATACTTGCAACTGTTTAGGAGATTGAGTGCAACAATTCATTATGGATGTTTTTTTCTTTATCATAGATTGTCTGTGGATAAGTTCACCTACTAACTTGTGAATTTGTAGCTTGAAAAATTATAATTACTTTGCAGGCCTGGAATATATTGTAAGAACGATTCCTCAGGAATTATTTCCATCCAGCTCCATACCAGGGCACTCTGGCAAGGCTGAAGTTTATCATTATAATGACAATTGTGCAGTTTTGATATATACATTCTAATGATGCTGCTGCTTCCCGGTTCAGTACATGCAGTTTCACAAGTGTGGACCTAATTGTAGCCTGAGCAATGAATGCTGGAAGATGCATCAATTGTGGAATCAAAAAGAGATTTTAACCTTGAGTTATTGAAATGTCTAGTATCTGAATATTTTTCCATTTTGGGGAAATCAAATTGAAGGAGGCCATTAAAGTATAATGATTTATTGTTGTTTTATGCATTATAAAACCGGATGTGGTAAATGTAACCCTGAATTACAACAACCTTGTTGCAGAGAGGAAATTCACTCAAGCCCAAATGTTCCTATTTGGGGTTGTGGCAATTTGCCAATAAAAGACTTATGTCCAAGGTTTTATTGCCAGATGATGAATGCCTGATCTCTGCTAAATTGTGAAGCATTATATGGTCAATTAAAATTAAAATGTACATATTGAAAAAGCAAGATTCATGATGCAGGGGAGCTAAGCTAATGTATAATACATGATAAATTGTGATAAACAATACCACAGATGTTTTTGCAAACACATTCTATCTTTGAAGAGAATTGTAAAAATTCTGTTTATTTAGATAATGTAATATGGGATGTGAGGGAAGTTGGATGGTTTTAAATATGCAAATCACAATGTTTGACTTCTGACATAAAGGATGCACATTGTAATACTTTTGCCATCATTTTTGTGCAAGTGACAATACAAAATTAAAAAGAAAATAAAGGTGTGCACTTTGAGCCAAAACAGAGTATTAACAGAGTATTAACATATACAGCAGTGAAGCCAAATAAAACACACATGCATAAAGCTGTAGGTGTAGGTGATATATGCACAATTCTTTTTAAAGTGTACTAACAGGTCAGTGTACTCCCAAAACATTTTTACTGTTCCTTTGAAAATAATTTTGGATCTGGCACATGAATTTCAAGTCCTTTCTGCCAGTCATCATATTTATAATCTCTCATGTGCTGTTCCTGTAGATTTCTTGTAGCTGCCCTGGTACTTCTGCACTTCCAGTAACCGTGGTATTTAATGCTGGGTTCTGAGAGTTCCGGACTATTAGCTTTGTCTTTATCAAGATACTTTGTGAGTTTTCTTTCCTTTTCCTTTTTTTTAAAAAAAAACAGTTCTTGATTCTATTCGTCCTCCTCTGGTTCATTCTGTAATATAGGCATTTCTTGCTTGAGACACTCTTTGAAAAAGTTGAGGATCGCACTGTACATATGACGCTTGCTTTTCTCAGCTGTAATAAAATGACCTTCATCTGGGTAAATCTGTCTCATAAATAGAATAAAAGATTAGTGAGATGTGATGAAAAGCTATTTTAAGCACCTATTATTAGTCAACTTTAACCATAACAATTTATTTTAAATGAGCCAAAACAGAACACATTATGGGTAATACAATTATTGGCACTTATGTAAATAATTGTGTCAAGTTAACATTTTAGATATGTCAATTACATAAATGCCCATCAGTGGTAACAGCTATTGTCGATTTGAAGAGGCAAAATTAGCACCAGCCTTTTGAAGGTTATCAAATGAAGACCATTTTGTGCTCCATATAAAAGTGAGAAATATTGCTCCTTCTGCCATACCCACAGGTTTGTACATAAAGTACATATTTATGAGATAAAGTAGATGCAATGTGGAGCTCTTTCTGCATTTGCTTCAATCAGAACATAGAAGAGCACTCCCTATTGGACCAGTTTAATACTTAAAAAAAAAAACTCTGTTCTGATGGCAACTTTAAGCGAGACTATATTAGCAGTAAATTGAGAGACATTTTGTGCGATGGCTTCTAGCCACTGGAAACTAGATACATGCTGTCCAATTCCACTGTTAGTATGTCAGTCAGTATTTGTCAGACATCATCATTATTATCGCTCGACTATTGCCAGAGTCCAGATGCTCTTTCACTGACTTGTTATACACTACAGCTGCATCACTGCTTGCAGGGTGTGGATGCCGTTGACTAATTAAAGGATTAGCTCACCTTCCTTTTCATGGCACTTCCTCCATCAAGGGCTCCACTGCACTCATCCACCTAAGGCAGTTAGCACTTTCTGGACTTGGCCAGGTTAATTAACTACTGCCTGGCACTCAGCATTGACCAGGCACAGGTAGTACCATTGACTGTCATTACGGTCGCAGATTTTAGCACCTGACACCATTGTCACACATAGGTAATTTTGATTTTACTCCAGAACTGAAACAAAATGAGATGACAGTGTCATCATGGTATGAAATGGATTTCCACCAGGGTCCCAAGGGGGATAAAGCAATGTTCAAAAGCATTAATCCAATTAGTTCCCTCAACCCATGGATTTGTTGCATTGGCAGTACAAATATACATTAATTACAAATTAGGTACCTGCATAGTGTAGTTTCTTTCAGCTTTCACCAGGTGTTGTATCAGCTCTGCCGTGTGCTGAAAATGTACATTTGCTGCAAAAAAGCAATAAAAAGTTGATAACTGAAAATAAAAACTGATCTTTATTAGCTGTTCTTCAAGACAGATTGCACCAAATCTAATAAAACTGCTTTTAAATGAATCCAAATTAATTATACACTTAATTGTTTCAAATTTATCAAGTTATCAAGGTCAATGTGAGACAGACATAATTCTACTGGATGCTGGTTTTAAAATGTATTAAAGCCCTAACCAGCTGCATCTGAAGCTGAATCAGGAAGAATGGAATGTTGGCATCCTGAGTTCAGTTTCCCTGTCAATATTTTCTCCATTACCAACAGATCTATCTTTCACCAATACCCAATCTGCTCGTCTGCCAATAAAACACTAGTCTCTGTTTTCATCACCTCAAGTCTTAATAAATTATTGTCTTCATCACGGGTCTCGCTTCTTAAATCAATTCATCCACATTGTTGTGGCTTGCATCCTCACCTCCTCACACACTACGTCATCCCCATCTTTCCAAGCTCTACTGGTTCCCTGTGATCAAATGTATTGGTTTCAAAAATCTCATCCTTGTTTTGCAATCTCTCCAGAGCCTTGCCTCACCCTTCATGGAGACTGAGGATGGTACTGGAAAAAACTGCAGTCCATCTGGAAAATTCCCAGAATTAATATCCTTTAATCACCCTTCTCTTCTATTATAGGCCTTTGATAAGATACCACATGGTAAGCTTAGGACAAAAGTTAGGGCATGTGGAGTCAGGGGACAAGTAGCTGAATGGATAGCAAATTGGCTAAAAAAAAAGAAAGAGAGTAGGGGTAAAGGGTAGTTATTCAGATTGGACGAAGATAAAACATGCTATTCTACAAGGATCAGTGCTGGGACCACTGTTAGTCATAATTTGCATTAATGATTTGGACTTAGGAATAAGTAACTCAATATCAAAATGTGCAGATGATACCATTTTTTTGAGGGGGTGGGAAGTACTATTGCCAAATTGGGGAAGAATGTAACATGATGCAAGAAAGCATTAGAAAACTTGCAGACTGGGCAGTTTAATGGCAAATGAAATTTAACATAGATTAATGTGAGGTAGGAAAAACAGAAACATTACCTACATCTTAGAAAGGAAGAAACTGAATGGGGTAGAAGAGCAAAGGGATCTGGGGATACAGATGAACAAATCATTAAAAGCAGTTTTGCAAGTCAGCAACACAATTAAAAATGGTAACAAAGCACTGATTTATTTCCAGGGGTATAGAATTCAAAAATAGTGAAAATATGTTAAACTTGTAAAGGACCCTAGTCAGGCCACCCTGAAGAGTACTGTACACAGTTTTAGTCTCCATACTATAAAAAGGACACTGAAGCACAGCAGAAAATGCAAAAAAAGATTTACGAGGATGGTACCAGAACTTAGAGAGTACAGCTTTCAGGAACAGGTTGGGGATATTTTCTTTAGGGCAGAGAATACCTAGAGGAAACCTGATGGAGGTTTTTAAAATTATGAATGGGTTGCATAGGATAGATGTGGATAGAATGTTTCCACTTGTGGGAGAATCCAAAACTTGGGGCCATAAGTACAAGATAGTTATTAATAAAACCAATAACAACTTCAACAACAACAACTTGTATTTATATAGCACCTTTAACAGAGTAAAACATCCCAAGGCACTTCACAGGAGTATTATGAGACAAAAAATGTGATACCGAGACATAAAGGAGAAATTAGGGCAGGTGACCGAAAGCTTGGTCAAAGAGGTAGGTTTTAAGGAAAGAGAGGTAGAGAGACGAAGAGCAGGAAAATCCACAGCTTAGGGGCTAGGCAACAGAAGGCACGGCCACCAGTAGTTGATTGATTATAATTATGCTTCTGATGAAGGATCATCGACCTCAAATGTTAACATAAGAATATAAGAAATAGGACCAGGTATAGGCCATTTGGTCCCTCGAGCCTGCTCCGTTATTCATAAAGATTATGGCTAATCTGATCTTGGCCTCAACTCCACTTTCCTGGCCGCTCCCCATAACTCTTGACTCCCCTATCATTCAAAAACTGTCTATCTTTACCTTAAATATATTCATTGACCCAGCCTAAACAGCTCTCTGGGGTAGAGAATTGCAAAGATTCACAATACTTTGAGAGAAGAAATTCCTCATCTCTGTTCAAATCTGCGACCCCTTATTCTGAAACGATACCCCCTAGTTCTAGATTCCCCTATGAGGGGAAACATTCTCTCTGCATCTACCTTATCCAACCCCTTCAGAATCTTATACGTTTCAATAAGATCACCTCTCATTCTTCTAAACTCCAATGAGTATAGGCCCAACCTGCTCAACCTTTCTTCATACGCAACCCTTTCATCTCAGGAATTAACCTAGTGAACCTTCTCTGAACTGCCTCCAATGCAAGTATATCCCTCCTTAAATAAGCAGACCAAACTGTACGCAGTACTCCAGGTGTGGTCTTACCAATGCCCAGTACATTTTTAGCAAGACTTCCCTACGTTTATACTCCATCCCCCTTGAAATAAAGGCCAACATTTTATTTGCCTTCCTAATTACTTGCTGTACCTGCATGCTAGCCTTTTGTGTCCATTGAACAAGGAACCCCAGATCCCTCTGTACCGCAGCATTTTGTAGTCTCTCTCCATTTAAATAATAATTTTAAAGAAATTCTTCCTACCAAACTGGATAATCTCACATTTTCCCTCATTATACTCAATGTGCCAATTTTTTCCCCACTCACTTAACCTACCTATGGCCCCAAATTTCCCCAGCCGCTTAGAGCGCCGTATTTCGATGTGGTGCGCCAACTTCCTGGAGGAAAAAAAGCACCAAAAATCTACCTCTGAATTTGGCCGCTCCCTCGTCGTCCGGATCCATTGGTGTCTTGCAGCAGAGTCTGGGGGGTTTGCGGAGCTTTGGCCGCGCTTGCTCAGCACGGCCGGCAGAGGGGCAGGGCTTGGGCCGTGCGTGTCGTGTAGTGCCGGCAGGGGCACACATGACCGTTTGAGTGTGCGCACATGTGCAGTGTAACAGGAAGCTTAGCAATCGGACAATTAAAGGGAGAGCATCCTCAGAATAAGTGGTTATGGAGCATATATAAAGGTGAGGTCTGAATATTGATTTTTGTGTGGCTGAGGGAGTGGAAAGGAGTACTGGATAGGTGTGAGAGGTGTAAGTGTGATCTTTGAACATTACCTGTGTTTGAGTCCAATAGATGAATGACGCAAGAGTGTTCAAGACGAACCAAGAATTTCCTCCACGAGGAAGTGGAGAAATTAGTGACTTATTGAGGAGAAATGGCTGGAGCTAGATATCAGCAAGAGTGGTCCGCCAAAGATCTCCCCCAAGGAAATGAGAAAAAGATGGAACCTCGTTGCCGAAGAATTCTCCGCTGGGGTCAACACCGCAAGATCTGGAAGCCAGTGCAAGAAGAAATGGCAGGAGGTTGGTCAAGTAGTGAGTGTAAGTAATATCTTCATCTTTAAATTGAATTGCAGTGGAAAATGTGAGCATTTGTATGTGTCCCACCCATCAGAAGCGCACCATGTCTGAAAATTAATATTTTCATCTTTGCAGAAGAAATTGGCCCACAACAAAAGGGAGAGAACTAGAACAGGAGGAGGTCCGCCAAATCTGCACCAACTGACACCCCTGGAACAGAGAGTTGCTGCCTTGCTGACTCGCACCAGCAGAAAAAGAATAAGCTCTGCACAAGCTGGACCCACACGCGAGGGTGAGGGGTAGTCATTAAAATGCATAGTAGCCCTTCAAATCAACCTGCTGACTGGCCTGCTACGCATGAGACTACTCATGCCATCCATCCTGCCCCCTTCTGTGCTGCTAACCATTTGACTGTTGTGTTGTCTTTTGCAGAAGAAGACGATATTCCTCAAGATCCTGAGGATCCAGATGCGAGAGCTCCAGACCAAGGTGGGTGGGTGGGGGGAGGAGGGGGTCCATGGAAATGTGTGCTCAAGAGAATGCTGACCGCGATATCGATCAGGACATATCACAGGGCATCACACTGCCAGAACCCTCCATTAGCTCCTCGGCAACCTTCCATGGGTTCACACCTTCCGAGGTCGCGGGTCCGAATGGCGGTCGGGAAATGCATCTTGGGACACTCAATCACCCACCGTCCCAGCCTGCGCCTTGCACTGGAGGGGTGCCACTAGGCAGACTCACGGTGAGGGGAAGGAGAAGCCGACCAGTCTCTCCTGAGAGGCAGCCCTCAGCAAAAGTTAATCAGGTTTTTTCATCGGGTGAGGAGACCAATGCCCTCACAAGATCACTCGCGGCAGCCATCAGTGGGGTGATTGATGAGGTCGCCACACTATCGGTGAAATCTCTGCACTAAGACAGGAAGTCAGGGCGGGCATTTCAGAGGGTGTGCAGACGATGGCAGATGCCATGAGGGAGCTGGCTTCTGCAATAAGGGCACAAAGACCGGAGACTCAAATGCCACTCCCACTTCACTCCACGCACCAGCCACCGGTCAGACCCAAGCCGGACCCCCAACGCCGCCCCTCTCCACCACCATCACTGATCCTATAAGGAAGTGCACTTTCCCCGCGATGTGGGTGAGGGATGGGTGCAGATTTCTTTCCTGTTGTGGCTGTTGTTGTTGGTATTGTTGAAGTGCACTGTAAAATTTACATTAAAAGATATTTTGCATCAAAACTGAATCGTCCTCCATTAGGACCACGCAACATTTAGGGTCAACTGTAAAAAGTAAAAATCCTTCACTCCTACAGTCATGCGTGCCTGCCGCCCCTAGCCCTGGCAGGAGGGCTAGCTGGTGTGTTCTGCAGTCAGCAAGGTAGGACTGCTCTATTTTCTGTAGCTGATTTATCTTTCACTTATTTGTGGTGATGTTGTGCAGCTGTTGTGCTGAAGATGTTTTAATGTTGTGCTGATGTTGTGAATGTCTTTAGAGCTTTGGAATCCTCTAACTCACCTCCCCATCTCTGGCTACCTGCGCTGATTTTTTAAATGTAGCTAAGGTTTTTCTGTGCCTACAAAAGTGGCCACATACTGGCCTAAGTTAGTTTGGAGTAACTTTCAGCTGGTCAAATTTACTTCGATGGCCAGAAGAGGTGTAAGTGGCTTGTCATGCCCCTTTTTGGAGAGAACAAACTAAACTAAAAAAAAACTAACTGACTTACATTGGAGCAAGTTAAATGGGGAAATTTGCGATTTTTAAGTAATTCCAAAAAAAGCTACTTACTCAAAAAAAAAGGGGCAACTCTTGGGGAAATTTGGGCCCTATATCCCTTTGAAGATTCTTTGTGTCCTCTTCACAACTTGCTTTCCCACCTATCATTGTATCATAAGCAAATTTGGCTACATTACACTCAGTCCCTTCATCCAAGTCATTAATATAGATTGTAAATAGTTGAAGCCCCAGCACTGATCCCCATTGCACCCTACTAGTTACATCCAACTAGATGGTTCATTCTCTGTTTGGCAACCAGTAACTAGTGGAGTGCTGCAGGGATCAGTGCTGGGACCTCAACTATTTACAATCTATATTAATGACTTGGAAGAAGGGACTGAGTGTAACGTAGCCAAGTTTGCTGACAATACAAAGATGGGAGGAAAATGTGTGAGGAGGACACAAAAAATCTGCAAAAGGACATAGACAGGCTAAGTGAGTGGGCAAAAATTTGGTAGATGGAGTATAATGTTGGAAAGTGTGAGGTCATGCACTTTGGCAGAAAAAAAACGAAGAGCAAATTATTATTTAAATGGAGAAAGATTGCAAAGTGCCACAGTACAGCGTGACCTGGGGGTACTTGTGCACGAAACACAAAAGGTTAGTATGCAGGTACAGCAAGTGATCAGGAAGGCCAATGGAATCTTGGCCTTTACTGCAAAGGGGATGGAGTATAAAAGCAGGGAAGTCTTGCTACAGCTATACAGGGTATTGGTGAGGCCGCACCTGGAATACTGCATGCAGTTTTGGTTTCCATATTTACGAAAGGATATACTTGCTTTGGAGGCAGTTCAGAGAAGGTTGACTAGGTTGATTCCGGAGATAAGGAGGTTGACTTATGAGGAAAGGTTGAGTAGGTTGGGCCTGTACTCATTGGAATTCAGAAGAATGAGAGGTGATTTTATCGAAACGTATAAGATTATGAGGGGGCTTGGCAAGGTGGATGCATAGAAGATGTTTCCACTGATGGGGTGACTAGAACTAGAGGGCATGATCTTAGAATAAGGGGCCGCCCATTTAAAACTGAGATGAGGAGAAATTCCTTCTCTCAGAGGGTTGTAAATCTGTAGAATTTGCTGCCTCAGAGAGCTGTGAAAGCTGGGACATTGAATAAATTTAAGACAGAAATAGGCAGTTTCTTAAACAATAATGGGATAAGGGGTTATGGGGAGCTGGTGGGGAAGTGGAGCTGAGTCCATGATCAGATCAGCCATGATCTTATTGAATGGCGGAGCAGGCTCGAGGGGCCATATGGCCTACTCCTGTTCCGATTATGTTTTTATGTTCTTGGTAGGTGTGTCAAGGGTGCCCCCTGGAAAGGTGATGGCTGTGTCTCCTTGGACCTCTTTGTAAGTGGGTAGATATTTGAAGAAAATATTTCCTTGAGGATCCAGGCCATGTCCAGTCAGCGAACTGGTCTGCCTTGTTTCACTCGGTGTACCAGCTGCCGATACTGGCTCCCACCTGCTTCCAGGCCAGGTATGCGGATGCCTCTGCCATTGGGAGTCTTTGCCCTGACACTGTCCCATCTTGTGTTGATGGCCTTGTTTGAGGTCGGTGGTTCTTCATTCCTAGCAGAGCATTTTGACTCTCTCATATAACGCTATGAAGAGGGTATTACAAATCTGAAGTAGTAAAACACTGTGCCATTTTGAAACTGAGCTAACTTATTTTAAAATGGAATGTACAGACTGTAGAACATATACCAAAGACCTTGGGAGACAGACAAATAACATAGAAACTGAACTGAATAACAAGATAAGGATAGGATAGAAATGAACGATAGTATCCATATCCGGAATTACCATTTAAGGCATGCAGAAACCAGGTTGGCCAGTGCTGTACTAATCATGTATTAATCAATCATATATTAATTGTAACTTGCATAATTATGTAATGACTTAGCCTGAAGTTGTATAAAGGACAATGTCTCCAGTCATTTCGTTGCGCGTTCCTTATGGAATAGCTCCCCTGCTGGCTTGTATTAATAAAACTGCATTTACTTTAAGACTAAGGGACTCTGAGTGATGGTTTGAAATTAACCTTTACAACTTGGTGCTGCGAGCAGGGTCTGCTGGATGGGCAAATTCGACTCAAAAGCCAAACCAACCTAAAACCGAGTGAGTAGAGAATTGCCTTGAGAAATTCTCCTCCCAAGAGGCCCGGCCAGAGATCCAATGAATCTGAAGCGTTGTCCATGTAGCTGGTAAATCCAGTTGAGGGGCGCGTCAGGGCACTGTAAGTAAATACGTGTGTCGGGAGAATAACTACTGTTCCGAGATATCGGGGTATCCTCGGTGAGGGCGGACTAGCTATCCAGCCAGAAATGAGGCTCCGCTTAAGTAAAGATGGAAAAGCTCCACATAAGTAAAGGCGGAAAAACGGGAACTGGGAAAAATGCCCTGGTGTGAGAAAGGGCAAAGGAAACTGCCAAGGCCCTTGGAGGGGTGAGGTACAAACTACCAGAAGAGTTTCTGAGAGATAAATATGCAATGGTTAAGAGGAAAATGGTTAAGGAGGGATATGATGAAGAAAAAAAGATACCTTGGAAACTTAACTGGTGGTTGCAAAGAAAGGAAAACAAAGGGAAGGAGGCGGTTATAGTGTGTATAGAGATTTCACAAATGCAAGGAGAAAAGGAGGAGTGGAAAGATAGGTGTCGAAAGAAACAGAAAAAAATAGGAAAACAGCCAAAGCAGGATTAATGGTAATAAGTCAGTGCCTACAATTACAGAGGTTAAGAATAGAAGTGAGTAGTTTGAGAATGACGCCCACCAGATGGTTGGGACAGAGACTGACGAAGAAAAACAAGGGAAACAGAAAAAAATAAATTGCTGAAAAAAAACCTAATAAATAAAAAGCGAAAATAAGCTTTGTTGAATGAAAAGTTGATGTGAATGTCTCTTTAAAATAAGGTGTCTGTTCTGTTTGTTTAAGCTCCACCCACTTCTATGCAGAAGCTAGCTGTTAAACCTTTTATCATGGATGTGGGAAGTTTTATGAAAGTATGAATTGAGTGTTAAAATAATCATTGTTTACCTGAAATTGAATTACATTTTAAGTTAGAAACGCAGGTGTGGATTTATTTTGATTATGATTTAAGGAGCGATGAAATGCACAAAGTATGGGTTTGTTTAACAAAAGATAAAACTCCAGCCTTGCTAAAAAAAAGAGAAAATAAAACCAGCACCGAAGCTTCAGCTCTTGTGCCGAGAAATTTGGACGTTCTAATTGGATTACAGTAAAAAAAATGCGTGGTCTTATTTTTTTTTAAATTCCGACATGCTCACTTGTCAAAAGAAAACATGTAATCATTGATTACATTGGGTTGAAAGACAATAAATTTAGTCTATGAATGAGATAAAGAAAGGAGAAGGGAGAGTGTTAAAAAAAAGCCTGCGTGGGTTTCTGGAGGCTACAGGCCGGGGGAAGCTTTGTGCATTTCATCGCTCCTTTGTGTAGAATCTTATTTAAATAAAAGATTGGCAGTACAGTATTTGAATTGGGATTTTGAGATATTTTAGATGATTCTCCTTGATAAATATTTTGGTTGTATTGGAAAATCTTGGGTTTGGAAAGCTTTTTAAAAGAAATAATACTAAACAGTGTAAAAAAAAAGTTCGGAAACAATCTAAAAATGCCATTTTCTCTGATGAGAGACAGACATGCCATTTGGGGGAGACGAGATTAGATATGGAAGTAGCCTTGGAAATTATTTGAAAGAACTTGAATTGCGAGCACTTGTATGTTAAGATAGTTTATAAACTATCACTTGTTTTTGAATACAGGAAACCAGACAATCCTGGCCAGAATTACTACCCACGATACTAATGAGGTTACGCGCCACACCAAATCGAACGACAGGATTAACCCCCTATGAGCAATGAAGTTACCCGAGGGGATAGTTACAGGAGGGGCAGAAGTAGGACCATTACGAGATAGAATCAGGAAGTATGTGATGGAATTGAGCAAGCAGCCAAATGAGCGACAGCTGAACGGAAGCTAGAGCCAGCATTTAAAGCTAAAATTCAACTAGTAATGACTAACAATGATCAGACAGACATAAATATAGCACAGGTCCACCATAGTGTTGATCAGGAAGAGAGACATAAATGGAGTAAGCACGGGGCCCACCAAAAGGGTGACATATGGGTATGGGGTCCCCAGGAGCAAGTTGTGATGCCACAATGTTGTAGGCAACAACTACTAACATTACACCATGGGACTAACACCTTATGAGCTGATGACTGGATGGGCTATTAGACTACCAGAGGACTTAGCCGGAGGGACAGGTGAAGCAGGACCAATTCAGGATAGGCTAAGGTCCAGCTAAACCAAGAGGTGCAGGCTATGAGTAAAGAAGTTAAAAGCAGACAGCAGATAAGAGATCTAGAAATTCAGAATGAGGGAATGAGACTCGAAACACTACCTAAAATAGGAGAACAGGTCATGATAAAGATAACAGGGATGCGAAAGGGAATGGAGCCCTGATGGATGGGGCCATACTCGGTACCGATGACAAGTGATACTTGTGTTTGTCTACAGGAGCCCACTGGGATTAGATGGAAGCACTGGATACAGGTAAAACCATATAATACTAAACGACCCCTGTCTGTTTTAACCCATAGTGATGGTGCACCCGGCGACCACGGAAGCGTCCGATAAGGAAGCAGGCCAGAAAACAAAGGGATGAACCTGTGGATAGTGCTGGTGGCGACTCGATTAGTGGCTGCTCTGGCCCTCCCAGTGCCTCCACAGTTGGAAGGAAAAGGGCTTAAACGTTATATGATGTGGAAGTCCCAACGAAATGTAACGCAGGGAAATTATACATGTCCCACGGGAAGTGAATGTCATATTTTTAATATAACGTTTGACTGTCGACAGTGGACCTATTCGGCACCAGTCTTTGGGAATTTTGTACTGATCCTCCATAAAAACGAGAATGTGTCGTTCAACTTTACCTGGGAGGCCGACGGTCCCGGGATGATGTGTAAGCAAGGTTACGACAATACTCCCCAGAATATAACCAAAATACAGAAAGAAGCCTGGAATACTAACAAAACAGAGTATACCAATAGTACAGAGTGGAAACAAGCAACCTTGGGAGACGGAGACTGGGTGATGTGTACGAATAATTCACAGTTTGGCGGGAGGGGTACATGGCAGGTATTGATAAGTGTAAAATATCCCCGTCTGAACCAGGAACGGATGCCACACTTACAAAGGCTGCACGATACATGTCTGAACACACTGATAGTCCCTTCAATAATAAATTTAACAATAAATATACAGTATGACCGAAAGATGGTACCCAGGCATTCTAACAACCTGGATCTTGCCCTAAAGATAACAAAAGCTCGGTGAAACACACTAGCTACAGTACTAGGAGGATTAGGAACGGGACTAGGAGCATTAAACTCAATGGATATCGAGACACAGCAGAATAAAATACAGAAAGCGGAACAATTGACTAAAGATGTCATAAGGCTGTCAGATGTGTGGCAGGAACGCTTACAGGCCAATAGCCTGTGGGGATGGCTGTCAGACAAAATGATATGGCAGTGGGCAAACAAAACTAGCTGAGAACAGCAATAGTATCGGCCAATTTAACGCGGGAAGCCAATAAGACTCACTGCCTTATAATGGGCCTGATTAAGGAAGGACAACTGGCTGAATAGAAAGGATAGCATTCTCTGGGAATGCCCCATGATGGGCTAAACTGTTTCAGTTTGACCAACGAACTCTAACACTCAGGCCAGATATGAAGCATATGCGATGTGATGAAGAGGAAGAAGAATGTTACATGACTATGTTGTTGGCTAATTAACAGTCAGATATGGTGTGAGTTTGTAACCCTACCACAGCTATTCGGTAAAAACTTAGAGAAGCCACGGTTTTACGGAAAATGGATAGACCCAAAGAATAAAATGCACAACGGGATGGACTGTGTAAAGTGGCCATTCAGGCAAGTATGCCCACTATATATACCAGTGGTGGAACCATGCAGCATGGAAGGCACAGCAGAGCTTGTGAATGGCAGCTGCAACCCTTAAATGATATCATAATACATGAAGTCGGACAAAATTATATACGTGTAACCAGTAACCACACGGTATGCTTGAACGCGGACCGATTGGAACCTCCGGTAAATGAGTGTCGCAAGGAAATATATGTCATCTTCGATGTTAAAATGACCAAGTCCTACCAAATAGGACAATGAATATTGTGCAACATAGAAGCACCAGAGGACTATAGTACTACCTCGGCAGTGGACTTGAGAAAGTTAAGGGCCTCTTTGAAAAAACACATTCAGGTGACCAAGTACCTGGGAGAAGAAAGGGAATGATTACTCAGGCAAAAGGTCGTGATGAGTTACACAAAACAAGAATTTATTCGAGTGACGGAGGAACTAAGTGACCTCACAGTTCACCACTAATGGGACATTTTTAAGGGCTGGTCACCTAAGACCTACGCGATCCTCAAATTAATGTGGCACCTGATTGTGATAATAATGGTAGTGGTAGGGATATGTATTATAATCCAACTATATCTGATGTGCAAGGTCCGAGGGATATACAACTGCATGGTTCTAGTCGAACAGCAACAGCCTTCTTAACTATGTAACGTAGGTATAATAGGGAGGCAAATGACTTTGTAACGCGTTAGGGAAACAACTAAGACCCCCGAGCTTATGCTCTATATGTACAAAAACAATTATATATAGCTTGCAAATAAACCCAGGGAAGTGGTCAAGGGTAGCATGTAAGGACTCCGTTAAAAGACGGAACTATGAGCGATCCAAAGGGAATGGATTTGATCACCATCCCCGGCAGATGGCTTAAAACGTATATGTTGTCGGCTGATTATGTCGACATAATCTGGGACCAACAGGAGGGACTGAAGAGGGGTATTACAAATCTGAAATAGTAAAACATTGTGCCATTTTGAAACTGAGCTAACTTATTTTAAAATGGAACCTACAGACTGTGGGAATATTCCACAAGAAAGCAAAACTTTACAGTTCAATAGACCAAAGATCTTGGGAGGCAAGAATACAGACAGATAACATAGAAACTGAACTGAATAACAAGATAAGGATAGGATAGAAATGAACGATAATAACCATATCCGGAATTACCATTTAAGGCATGTAGAAGCCAGATTGGCCAGCATTGTACTAATCATGTATTAATCAATCATCATATATTAATTGTAACTTGCATAATTACATAATGACTTAATCTGAAGTTGTATAAAGAACAATGTCTCCAGTCATTTCGTTGAGCGTTCCTTATGGAATAGCTCCCCTGCTGGCTTATATTAATAAAACTGCATTTACTTTAAGGCTAACGGACTCCGAGTGGTGGTTTGAAGTTAACCCTTACACGTCAGGACCTGGCATATCTGGATCTTGACCTATTTTGTATCCATTCCAAAGTTCTGGTGGATGTGCAGCAATGGGCCATGGTTTTTTGGCACCAATAAAGCCAAGTCTTCAACTTCAACCAAAATTTTGGAGACAGAAATGACTACAACTATAATACCATAACTTTGAAAGTACTATCTAAAAATATTATAAGGTATTTCAAGGCGCTTGCTAATATTAGTGTGCTTGAATATGAGAGGTTGTTGCAGTAAGTCTTACCATCAGCAGTCCCATGTATGATCAGGAAACTCTCATCTTTGATTTCATTAGCATTTTGCAGCACACTAGACTCCTGCAAGCAATCAAAGTTGAGTTACTAATATAAATTTTAAACATAGTATTCTTTGCTTATTTACATTGCAACTTGGTACCAAGCTCATGGTCTACAGAGCAGTAGTGATACCCACCCTCCTAGATGGCTCAGAGACATGGACTATGTACAGCAGGCACCTCAAACCACTGGAGAAATATCACCAACGCTGCCTCTGCAAGATCCTGCAAATCCATTGGCTGGATAGGCGCACCAACATCAGTATCCTCGCTCAGGCCAATATACCCAGCATCAAAATACTGACCACACTCGATCAGCTCCGCTGGTTGGGCCACATCGCCCGCCTGCCTGACACGAGACTCCCAAAACAAGCACTCTACTCAGAGCTCCGACACAGCAAGTGAGCCCCAGGTAGGCAGAGGAAACACTTCAAGGACATCCTCAAAGCCTCCTTGAAAAAATGTAACTTCCTCACCGACACCTGGGAATCCCTGGCCCAAGACTACCCAAAGTGGAGGAAAAGCATCCGGGAAGGCGCTCAACACCTCGAGTGTCTTCGCCGAGAGCAAGCAGAAGCCAAGTGTCGACAGCAGAAGGAGCGTGTGGCAACCCAGGCACCCTACCCACCTGTCCCTTCAACCACTATTTGCCCCACCTGTGACAGAGACTGTAGGCCCCGCATTGGACTCTTCAGTCACCTGAGAACTCATTTCTAGTATGGAAGCAAGTCAGCCTCAACTCCAAGGGACTGCCTATGATGATGAAACATAATTATGACATCTAAATGCACACAGCATAAAAGAGGAATAGAGGGGAATTAGCTGTGAAAGCAAATATTAAGGGAGGATTCTCCTTTTTCGGGCAGAGTTTTAGCAGGATAGGGCTTTTACCCGTCCCTCTGTATTCCATCCCAGCTCTGACCTATTTTCCTAGGTTGGAGCTCATTACTCCTGGGGCAATTCTCGGCATCAAATGGGAACTTGCTAGTATGAGTGATGAAGTTCTGGTGATGCTGCAACAAAGGCATCAGAAGGACAGCGAGTCCTATGGCAAGTGTCTGGGGCAGACTAGAATGTGAGGAGGCAATATAATGCCCTCTCCTTCCATTAGGGGAATTCTGGATCTTTATCACTGCATTGTGAGGCCTATTATCACCTTCTAAATGGCAGCCTTGGGAGGCAGAAACTGGAGCGGAAAAGAGGGCATCAGGAACCCATCCCCCAAAAGCTATTTGCATGCATTGGGTAAGGATGGAGCGACAAGCAGCAATGCGGCAGAGGTAGGCTAGGGACATCCTGGTTGGGTGGGATCATGTCGTACAATTCCATTCTAAATGTCAAATGATTGAATTGGCACTTAGCCATTGTTCTCTTTTGGGTGTTTTTAAAAATAGAACTCACTTGATAAATGTTTTCATCTCGTGATGGTAATCCAAGGTATCGCTCTGTGAATGCTGAAGCTGTGCGAAGAAAAATTAATTAAATCCACATTTGCATGGTGCCTTCATCAGCATTTAACTAATGTTGAACAACAAGTAATAACTGACCCTGAACCCTCATCCTTTCCCATGTGGCTAAAAAACATATGAAGAGACCAGTCCTCTTGGGTACCAATACCAGCCCTTGTACTTAATAATTAATTTTCTGCTCACAACACGACTGGATACTAAACTTGATTTATGATAAAAATTGAAATAATTTCTCAGGAGGCAGTATTAACTAATCACCTTGTCTCATGCTTATCAACATTCCTTGGATACCACTTGGGTACCATGTCATACTAGTAGAGCAACAGGGCAATGACTAATGTAATCAAGGCTAAACTGAAAGACTTTAATGTTGCCACATTCTCTAACCATTCGAATTGCAGTTATTAGTAAGGTATGGAAGCCCAATATTACTTCTCATCCTCAATCTCACTTAATAAAAAATAAAAAAAAAATACCAGCAAAAAAGAGAGAAATACATTGTACCCTAGCATTAAAATTTTAAAGATGCCACTAACTTGTCATTTAAATTCAAAATATAAGAACAAAAGTGACAGGCCAACTAAGTCTGGGAGGAAGCTTTTAACGAAATAGAGAATTTCCTTTGTAATTTTTCTCAACCACTTTTTCCTTGTATCTAGAGATGTCAACAGTCAAGAGATGCAGCAGACAGCAGCAGGGCTTGTTGTAATATGGCATGGTTAGAGTGATGAGTGTCTGGCTGAGAAATTAGCTGGTTTTCATTTCAATAAATAACTTGTGACTGAATCCTTAGAGAAATGTTAAACATATCATCAATTGCAAGGGCAGCTCAACAATTACTGTCCAAAAAGGAAAGGCGTTGAACAGTCAATAGGAGAAGAAGATAAATGACTGGTACTCAGAATTTCTCGAGAGAACCATGAACATGCACTCTTTTCTGGAAGTAGAAGCTATGGAACAAGGACAGGCATTTGTCATTACCCAAAGAACATATTATTAGTGGACAGTATAGCTTTTAAAAACTCAAACTTATCTGACCTTTATCTCTACTATCTCTGGTTTAACAACTTCAATTTATTTAATTGCCTCAAATCTCCTTGATCTCATAAAAACATACAAATCAAGAAATTTGATATCTCGGAGAAGCCCTATATACTGTCCATATAACTTCACACAACTACACCTTCATAAAATTCCCATGCGTGTTTCCTCTTTGAACACTTGAATCAGACTTAATACCCTGATCTTTAGTGGCCAGACCATTCTATTAAAGTGCATGGGCTAGAAATTCATTTGATTAGTGTCATCTGTTAGCGCCCGCGAGGGGCGCTAACGGGCCGCTAAGCGCTTACCGACCGAGCGCCGTGCTGTCAGTGCCTCCCGCAAACTTCAGTCGAAGTTTAGCTGGGGCGCTAACAGTTAGTGCTGCACACTCTAGCGCCACCCATTTGGTGAGGTCAAAAGTGTGCAACGTCCCGTTAGTGCCGTGATCGCTAACTTCAAAGTTTTCGCCTGCCGTAAAGCCTGGCGCTAATCCTGACAGCGAAAGCAGATGTCCCGAAGAAGCTCCCAGGGCGATATTTCAACAAATGAGAAGGTGGGTCTTTAGAATGGACTTTATTTATATTCATGTAACTCTCTTAGCTGTTGAACACTGTTGCTAATGTAAACAGTAGCTCCCTTCCATTTTTAGTCAGTTTTCAGGTGGTCCAGCTGACCTCCCTTTTAGGTGCTAGAATGCCGATTTCCAAGCGCCACAACTTCAGCAGTACTCTTGCGATAGCGCCCCAAGAATCGGGGTTAGCGCCCTAAGAGGAGTGTGGAATTCAACCCTTAGCGCTCCACTCTGCTCTTGGGGCGCTAAAAATTAATATCCCGGTTGGAGGCGGTAAACATCACCCGGCGCTAAAGTTAGCGGTATCACCGCTTCAAACCGGGCTATGATCAATTTTTTGCCCCATGTGTCTGTGAATTCTTTTTCTGAGCATTGACTTCATTTAGATCCAAAAAATCCAAAAAAGTGGATAATCAGAAAGCCAAATTGATGTATCCGCAGTATGATTATACATTGCAAGGGCACACTATTGCAACCTCTCCAGTACAGCATTGAAGACCTGTATCTCCCCCAAAGTGAATAAAAAGCTAACCAACAAGGCCAAGGACAATAGATGATTACTTCTTCTCTAGACACCCACAGGTTGAGCCCTCTCTGTCAGTACAGACTAAACTGGCCAAACACAATGGGCCCGAAATTTACCGTGTCCGAAGGGACAGCTTCCGCGGAGTTTGGGCGCTCAATCGAAAAAATCGATCGGCTGCCGAGGTCGGGTGCTTTTCCCTCCCCGAGTCATATTCAGCTCGGGGAGGATTTCAGCGGTGTTCACTTCTGCCGGAAATGGCGCGGTGAAGCCGCTGTGAAGGAAATTTCCAGCGCTGAGCTCTGCAATGTGAGGGCAGCTGGAAAGGGACTAACACAGCGAAATTCACTGAGGGAAAGGTAGGACTTTTCTCGGCAGTGCCCCCGTGAGATTTTCGATGCAGTGCTCGAACGCGGCACCACTGGGGCCCTTTGGTAGGTAAAAAGTTTTATTACTTATTATTGTTTTTATTTCATTTTCCAGCATGCAACCGCAGTATTTATTTTTTGATATAGTTTTATTAATTATTAGTGCATCCACAGTATTTATCTTTTGATATAGTTTTATAAATTATTGGTGTTTTTATTTCATTTTCCAGCATGCGTAGTATTTATCTTTTCATATAATTTTAATAATTGTTTTGGCTCTATTAAATCTGCTGAGTGCTGAATACATACCCCTGTACTTTTGTACAACTTTCAGGTCTGACTCTTTAGTGGAGTCCTGTGGGCTGCAGAGACCTGCTTGGCAGGGTTCACCCTGAGGATGGGAGGAGTGTTGGGAGGACGATACCTGGTACACCTGGCCAGAAGCAGGGCGGCACGCAGGAGAAGGCGTCGCCGTCAGCACTGTGCAGACAGGCAGTGGGCAAGGGAAGCAGCAGCCATGATTTGTGCATTCCGTGCCAGACCAGTGTGCCTGCAGTCTTCACCGGCCCGAATCAGGATTGCGGTTGGCTGCTTGGGGACAAGGGATATCCCCTGTACACTTGGCTGCTCACTCCTCTGTGGAACCCCAGGACAGCGCCAGAGCATGCATACAATGACACTCGTTGTGTTACCAAGTGCATCATCGAGCAGTGCATAGGCATCCTTAAGCAGAGGTTCCCGTGCCTGGACCGCTCTGGTGGCACCTTGCAGTATTCTCCTCAATGGGTCTCCATAATCATCATGGTCCACTGCATGCTGCACAACCTGGCCATCATGAGGGGACAGCCGCTGGAGGTTGAGCCAGCAGTACCACCTGAGGAGGAGGAGGAGGCGCAGGAGGAGGAGGAAGAGGATCCCCGTCGCCCCAGAGCTGGGAGGTGTTGACCCATCGCCACCCTGGAAGAGTCGGGTGCCGACTGGCTAGCACCCTCCTGAGAGAGTGCGTCCTCACATATATGGAGGCGCCTGACACCTCCCCTGCAATCTCCCTCCATGCATTATGTACTGGCTGTCTGCCAGGTCTCCCCACGTCAGGAAACAGTATTCTTCTTCTGTCCTCCAAAGCGTCCATCAGTGGCTCCAGCTCCATATCAGTGAACCTGTTGGCTCTCCTTGCACCTCTTACACCAGCCATCTTTCCAAACTCCTTCCCCCCTCAGGGCCTTGCTGCAAACCCTGGCCTTTAAAAATGCAAGGGGCAGCTTGCTCATTAGAAACCCTTACCTGCATGCTGAATTTCTCAGTGGTGATAACGCTCAAATTATGACAGCCACACTGCTGAAAAATCCACTTTGGAAAGGTTCATTAGTGCTGGAGCCCATTTGTTCACTTTTGGAGCTGAATATGGGGTGACCAAGCCATAAAATATTTTTGGTGCTAGTGGCCACAAAAAGGTGGGGGGAGCACCGGCTTTCCAGCGGTACTGAATTTCGGGTCCAATAAATACATACTTGCCCTGAGACAGTTTGGATGAGGCTTTCCTTGATAACTTTGATACCTGCAGCTGAATGAATAGTTCGAAGGCACACCTGACATTGGGCCTTATTTAAATTACGTCTACCAGGCATAATCAGACAACTCACCAGTCAAGAGGATTGAAAGATTAGGCTGCTGAGATGCCAGTAGCAGTCCTTAGGTAAGTGGTTAAAGCAGTGCAATCAAGTAGGGAAGAGATGTGATTGGGTCAGGAAGTGGTGCGATCATATTGGGAGGGAGGGCGATAAATCGTGAGGGAGGGGAGCAGTCGGCAGTGATCAGGGCGGGCAAAAGGCAGGTTAAATGGAGAGCACTCCTACTCCGCCCAGCTCCACATTCAGTTGAATATTTTTAACAGACTTACCTTTTTAGTGGCACCCTTTAGGGACCGCCTGTTGGGCCTCATACAGACCTGGGTTTTCCTCAGGGCAAACCAATCTTGCACAGGCAGCATCAAGCAGGCGTTTGGCCCCTTATTTGCATATGCAAACTGAGACTAAATGTGCGATGCTGATGCATCTTGGGCAAGAGTGCAAAATGGGTGGCATTGTATTGGCCGCCTGTATTGGCTAGAGTAGACTTGCCATCTGTATTGGCTAGAATAGACTGGCAAATGACACTTAAAGGGTTGAGGGTGGATAGGCAATGGCAAACATTTAAAGATCATATGGATGAACTTCAGCAAATGTACATCCCTGTCTGGAGTAAAAATAAAATGGGGAAGGTGGCTCAACCATGGCTAACAAAGGAAATTAAGGATAGTCTTAAATCCAAGGAAGAGGCATATAAATTGGCCAGAAAATGCAGCAAACGTGAGGACTGGGAGAAATTTAGAATTCAGCAGAGGAGGACAAAGGGTTTAATTAAGAGGGAGAAAATAGAGTATGAGAAGAAGCTTGCCGGGAACATAAAACTGACTGCAAAAGCTTCTATAGATATGTGAAGAGAAAAAGATTAGTGAAGACAAACGTAGGTCCCTTGCAGTCGGATTCTGGTGAATTTATAATGGGGAACAAAGAAATGGCAGACCAATTGAACAAATATTTTGGTTCTGTCTTCACGAGGGAAGACACAAATAACCTTTCGGAAGTACCAGGCGACCGAGGGTCTAGTGAGAAGGAGGAACTGAAGGATATCCTTATCAGATGGGAAATTGTGTTAGGGAAATTGATGGGATTGAAGGCCAATAAATCCCTGGGGCCTGATAGTCTGCATCCCAGAGTACTTAAGGAAATGGCCCGAGAAATAGTGGATGCATTGGTGATCATTTTCCAACAGTCTATCAACTCTGGGTCAGTTCCTATGCACTAGAGGGAAGCTAATGTAACACCACTTTTTAAAAAGGGAGGGAGAGAGAAAAAGGGTAATCATAGACCGGTTAGCCTGACATCAGTAGTGGGGAAAATGTTGGAATCAATTATTAAGGATGAAATAGCAGCGCATTTTGAAAGCAGTGACAGGATTGGTCCAAGTCAGCATGGATTTATGAAGGGGAAATCATGCTTGACAAATCTTCTGAAATTTTTTGAGGATGTAACTAGTAGAGTCGACAAGGGAGAACCAGTGGATGTGGTGTATTTGGACTTTCAAAAAGTTTTTGACAAGGTCCCACACAAGAGATTGGTGTGCAAAATCAAAGCACATGGTATTGGGGGTAATATACTGACGTGGATAGAGAACTGGTTGGCAGACAGGAAGCAGAGAGTCGGGATAAAAGGGTCCTTTTCAGAATGGCAGGCAGTGACTAGTGGAGTGCCACATAGCTCAGTGCTGGGACCTCAGCTCTTTACAATATACATCAATGATTTAGATGAAGGAACTAAGTGTAAAAGCTCCAAGTTTGCAGATGACACTAAACTGGGTGGTGGTGTGAGCTGTGAAGGGGACGCTAAGAGGCTGCAGGGTACTTGGGCAGGTTAGGTGGGTGGGCATGGCAGATGCAGTATAATGTGGATAAATGTGAGGTTATCCACTTTGGGGGCAAAAACGCGAAGACAGAATATTATCTGAATGACGGCAGATTAGGAAAAGGGGAGGTGCAACGAGACCTGGGTGTCATGGTTGATCAGTCATTGAAAGTTGGCATACAGGTACAGCAGGCGGTGAAGAAGGCAAATGGTATGTTGGCCTTCATAGCTAGGGGATTTGAGTATAGGAGCAGGGAGGTCTTACTGCAGTTGTACAGGGCCTTGGTGAGGCCTCACCTGGAATATTGTGTTCAGTTTTGGTCTCCTAATCTGAGGAAGGGTGTTCTTGTTATTGAGGAAGTGCAGCGAAGGTTCACGAGACTGATTCCAGGGATGACTGGACTGACATACGAGGAGAGACTGGATCAACTGAGCCTTTATACATTGGAGTTTAGGAGGATGAGAGGGGATCTCATAGAAACATATAAGATTCTGACGGGACGGATGCGGGTTAGATGCGGGTAGAATGTTCCCGATGTTAGGGAAGTCCAGAACCAGGGGACACAGTCTTAGGATAAGGAGTAGGCCATTTAGGACTGAGATGAGGAGAAATTTCTTCACTCAGAGAGTTGTTAACCTATGGAATTCCCTGCCGCAGAGAGTTGTTGATGTCAGTTCATTGGATATATTCAAGAGGGAGTTAGATATGGCCCTTACGGATAAAGGATCAAGGGGTATGGAGAGAAAGCAGGAAAGGGCTACTGAGGGAATGATCAGCCATGATCTTATTGAATGGTGGTGCAGGCTCGAAGGGCTGAATGGCCTACTCCTGCACCTATTTTCTATGTTTCTACGTTTCTATGTTATACGCCAATGAAACTAAATAACAGGCACACAAAAGCAAAATACTGCGGTTGCTGGAATCTGAAAAATAAACAGAAAATGCTGGAAATTTCAGCAGGTCAGACAGCACTGACTCTGCTTCTCTCCACAGATGCTGTCTGACCCGCTGAGATTTCCAGCATTTTCTGTAAATAACAGGAATGCCAGGTGACCAATGCGATACCATCCATTTTGCACGACTGCCCAAGATGAGTTTTTACCTCAATGATTTGGTCTGCAAGGTTGAATACAAAAGTTAACTGCAGATTTATCTTTCTTTGCCACAGAATGTAAAGAAGAGATTTGAATTTTCAGCATTGAACTAACACCCGCTATAGTGCCAATACTTACATGAAATGACTTACGATTTTTATTGTTTACTTACCATACAATTTCCAGTCAGTAATTGGTGCCACAGCAACTCCACATTTGAAGATTCTGTCAGTGGAACTAAGAATCATGGATGTGACATAACCTCCATATGCCTGTCAAAGTGAAACAAAATCTTACTTTTTAATAGTTCTGTTTTTAAAATGTGTAAGATTAAATAGCTAGATCATTTATAACATTTGAAGATGAATTCAGATTGTTGTTCTATATTGATGTGTGTTTTAAGAGCTGTTTTACATTATTACTATTGAGAGTCGAAGAGAAATAGACTGGGTAAATTTTCAACTTTGATGGCGATAGAAAACTGGCAAAAGCAGATTGCTAGCTTTTTACACCCCGACCGATTATCCTTTCCATTCCATCATCATAGGCAGTCCCTCGAAATCGAGGAAGACTTGCTTCCACTCTAAAAGTGAGTTCTCGGGTGGCTGTACAGTCCAATGCGGGAATTACAGTCTCTGTAACAGGTGGGGCAGACAGTGTTTGAAGGAAAGGGTGGGTGGGGAGTCTAGTTTTCCGCACGCTCCTTCCACTGCCTGCGCTTGGTTTCTGCATGCTCTCGGCGACGAAAATCGAGGTGCTCAGCGCCCTCCCGGATGCTCTTCCTTCACTTTGGGTGGTCTTGGGCCAGGGATTTCCAGGTGTCGATGGGAATGTTACACTTTATCAAGGAGGCTTTGTGGGTGTCCATGAAATGTTTCCTCTACCACCTGGGCTCGCTTGCTGTGTAGGAGTTCCAAATGGAGCACTTGCTTAGGGAGTTTCGTGTCAGGCATGCGGACGACGTGGCCCGCCCAACGGAACTGGTCGAATGCGGTCAGTGCTTCGATGCTGGGGATGTTGGCCATGAGCGAGAACACTGACGGTGCATCTATCCTCCCAATGGATTTGCAGAATCTTGCGGAGGCAGCGCTGGTGGTACTTCTCTAGCGCTTTGAGGTGTCTGCTGTATATAGTCGACATCTCTGAAACATATAGGAGGGCAAGTATCACTACTGCCCTGTAGACCATAAGCTTGGTGCCAGATTTGAGGTGTTGGTCTTCAAACAGTCTCTTCCTCAGGCGACCGAAGGTTGCACTGGCACACTAGAGGCAGTGTTGGACCTCGTCATCGATGTCTGCCCTTGCAGTAGACTCCCAAGGTATGGGAAATGGTCCACGTTGTCCAAGGCCAAGTCATGGATTTTGATGACTGGGGGGGGCAGTGCTGTGTCGCAGGGTCAGGTTGGTGGAGGACCTTTGTCTTGCAGATGTTTAGCATAATGCCCATGCTTTTGTACCCCTCAGTGAAGGTGATGACGATGGCTTGGAGTTCAGCTTCTGAGTGTGCGCAGACGCAAGCGTTGTCCACGTGCTGTAGTTCGACTTAGTAGAATGCCAATCTGCTATCATTAGTATTCTGCCCTCATCAATGTTATAAATGACTGATTGTTTATGGACACTTTGTCATAACCATTTAGAATGCGTTGTGCATTATGGTGTTTAATTTCTGAAACAAATATCGCCCCTCAATATAGTTGTTAAGGCATCTGCCTGAAATACTTTACTTATTGCTGTATATCTATACCTACAATCATAATTAGATTTGTGCTTTAATGAAGATATTGCTATGAGTGAAAGACTATATAATCCAAAATTACAATACCGTTCTCAATGACCTTCATAAAACTGAACCATCTGATTTTGAAAAGAGAACAGTGACAGGAGTTTAAACTTTTCAATTTGGAAATACAGGGTAGTAATTTTCACCTTCACCGCTTGAAGGGCAAACTAGTAGCCTGCAACAAGTATGAAAGTTCGTTGGGTTCTATAATGGATGGACGATCTGCTCCGCCAGTTTAACACCCAAGCGTTGAAGGTAAAAGTTACCACCCAATAGTCTTTACTAAATATAAAAAAGCAAGAAATTACAACTGATTGAAACACTGTTTTGCCTCATTTCTATGTTGCTGCTTCATGTATTTTTTTGTCGATCTGCTTTGCGGTCTGTATCTGTCATCCTGTCAAATTGCATAGTGTCTGCCATTTACTGTGCTGCATTTTTTGCAGTGCACCATAAAAGCTTGAGACTCAGTTGATTATATCTGATTGATTTTAGCACATAATACTCAACAGCGAAGTGGTGCATATGCTGCACAAATGATAAAAATTATTATTACACTAATATGAAAGTGTACTAAAATAGTTTTAAAATAATAATTATTTATTGTGCTTTTTGCACTGCCAAACAAAATAGGTAAAACAATGCCGTAAGACATAGAACATTGGTATTGATACACCAGTCAAGGGTAACATTCAGCCCAGAACTTGTTAAGGGATATAATTTGTTACAACTGAAGTATTTTGAAGTTTACCTTCCCATAAACACCAATTCTGTTTGCATCAATAAATGGTAATTTCAACAACGATCTGTAAGAAAAAAGAAAAAATAATAATTAAACCATTTAAGGTAAAACTTTTCCCATCTTAAAGCTATAAATATTTAAATTTTCATAACTGAACAAAAAGGCTTGGCCTATAAGATGGGCCCCATGAAACACATTAAATAAACATTCATAATTACGAGGAGTGAGATATGAATTGAACAGAAGACCTCTGGGGTGTATTGAATGTGTGTCTTATGCCCAATGTGGATCATTTCAGGTTAAGGAGGTTTTGTTTTAATAATAAAAGTGCATCAAGGCTGGTACATTTTATATGTCCCACTGTAAGTTTCCCTGCCATGACTGGTGCTACAACAAGACAATCTTTTAAAAAACGTGTTTGTTGCTTGGCAATCTGGTGCTATTCTTAGTGGAACATATGTGAGCTTGTCTATTCTGAACGACTCCTCATCCTCTGTAATTTCAAACTCCATCTGAACTCACCTTGTCCTCTCTCCTCATTTTTCACTGCCCTCCTCTCCCTCTTTATCCATATAAACTCTTCTACCCATATTTATGGCCCGCACCTTGACTTTGCCAGCTCACATGGCCTCGCTATTCCCAATGTCTCGTTCACTGACAAAGCCATCTCTAACCACTTCCTTGTATTCCTCACCACCCATTTCCCCCCTACCACTCACCTCCCCCTGTTCCAATCTCACTTGCTTCTGCATCTGCCCCAGCACAAACTCTCCCCAAGTTAATTACAACTGCACTTTCACACTCCCAACTTTGTAGGCTTTGGCCCCCATCTTCATCTCCTTAGGTCCAAGGTTTAGCCGTCCATCATCAGATCTGGCTGGACCACATCAAGCCTTGCTCTTGTCTGCCAAAATCATTTACCACTCCAGGATCATCCGAGAATGCAAAGATAATGCCCAGTTTCTTTCTCCACCAAAAACCACCTCCTTAAACACCTAGATTTTCCATCCTCACCTCCAACAAGTACATGGATCTCATGGACTTATTTGATCGAGGCCATCCATTCAACTGCCTCTATTTACTCCCCCTTTACCTTGCCCATCAAGCCAAACCTCCCTCAAGATTCCCTGAATTCTCTCCTGTCTTCTCTCATGGCCTCTCTGAGCTCATCTTCTCCATCAAACTCCCTTTCTGCTCTTGTAACCACATTTCCACTAAACTGCCAACCACCCAACTTCCCATCTTGGTCTCCATGCAAGCTGACATTGTAAACAGTTATCTTTTCTCAGGTAGTGCCCCCCTTCCATTCAAAACTGTCATCATCACCGCACCCCGCCCCCACTTTCATAAAACCCATCCTCATCCCTCTGTCCTTGAAAACTACCACTCCATCCTCTCCAATGTCCTTGAACGTGTTAATACCTTCCAACTCCAAGCACACAACTCCATTTTTCAATCTTTTCAATCAGGGTTCCGCCTCTGTCACAGTATTGAAATGGTCCTAATCAAAATCGCAAATTACATTGTCTGTGATCATGCTGCACTATCCCTCCTCAACCTTTCAACAGCTTTTGACATGGTCAATCCTCCAACACCCCTCCTCCATTATCTAACTCAGTGGGACTGCTATCGTTTAGTTCCACTCTTAACCTTCAATCAAAGCAAGATCATCTCCAGCAATGGCTTCTCTTCCCACCTCTGCATGGTTAACTCTGGAGATTCCCAAGTGTCATCCTTGGATCCCTCCTCTTCCTCATCTACATTCTGCCCCTTGGCGACATAATTTAAAGACAACAGATCATAAGAAAATAAGAACATAGGAAATAGGAGCAGGAGTAGGCCATTTGGCCCCTCGAGCCTGCTCCGCCATTCAATAAGATCCTGGCTGAACTGATCATGGACTCAACTCCACTTCCCTGCCCGCTCCCCATAACCCTTTACTACCTTATCACTCAAAAATCTGCCTATCTCCGCCTTAAATATATTCAATGACCCAGCCTTCACAGCTCTTTGGGCCAGAGATTACCATAAATTTACAACCCTCTGAGAGAAGACATTTCTCCTCATCTCAGTTTTAAATGGGTGGCCCCTTATTCTAAGACTATGTTCCCTAGTTTTAGTTTCCCCTATGAGTGGAAATATCCTCTCTGCATCCACCTTGTCGAGCTCCCTCATTATCTTATAAGTTTCAATAAGATCACCTCTCATTCTTCTGAACTCCAATGTGTATTGGCCCAACCTACTCAACCTATATTCATAAGTCAACCCCCTCATCTCCGGAATCAACCTAGTGAACTTTCTCTGAACAGCCTCCAATGCAAGTATATCCTTCCTTAAAAATGGAGACCAAAACTGTACGCAGTACTCCAGGTGTGGCCTCACCAATATCCTGTACAGTTCTAGCAGGACTTCTCTGCTTTTATACGCTATCCCCCTTGCAATAAAGGCCAACATTCCATTTGCCTTCCTGATTAATTGCTGTACCTGCGTACTAACGTTTTGGGTTTCATGCACAAGATTCCCCAGGTCTCTCTGTACTGCAGCACTTTGCAACTTTTCTCCACTTAAATTATAATATGCTTTTCTATTTTTTCTGCCAAAGTGGATAACCTCACATTTTCCCACATCTGCCAAATCTTTGCCCACTCACTTAGCCTGTCTATATCCCTTTGCAGATTTTTTGTATCCTCCTCACAATTTGCTTTCCCAATCATCTTTGTATCATCAGCAAACTTAGCTACATTACACTCGGTCCCTTCATCCAAGACATTAATATAGATTGTAAACAGTTGAGGACCCAGCACCGATCTGTGCGGCACCCCACTAGTCACTGTTTGCCAACTGGAAAATGATTCATTTATCCCGACTCTCTGTTTTCTGTTAGTTAGCCAATCCTCTATCCATGCTAATATATTATCTGACAACCCCGATCAGCTTCCACATATATACTGATGCCAGCCAGTACTACCTCTTCACTAAGTCTCCACTGTCTCCACGTTGGTAGATTGCTTGTGCAACATCCAGTCCAGCATGAGCTCCAATTTTCTCCAGTTAAACATTGGAAAGACCAAATTCATCATCTTTGGACCTGTCATAAATTCAATACACTTGCAACCAATTCAATACCCCTCCCTGGCCACTGTCTCAGGTTGAACCAGACTGTTTGCAACCTCAGTGTTCTATTTGCTCCCATGCTGAGCTTCTGAGCTCACTTCCTCTCCATCACTAAGACCGCGTACTTCTGCCTCCATAATATTGTCCACCTCTGCACTTGCTTCAGCCCACCTAATGCCGAAACCATCATCCATGTCTTTGACACCTCCCAAACTTGACTATTCCAATGCGCGCCTGGCTGGGCTACCAATCTTCACCTTCCATAATCTTCAGCTCATCCAAAAATCTGCTACTTGCATCCTATCTTGCACCAAGTCCTGCTCACCCACCACCCCTTAGTTCGCTGGGAGCCGAGCCAGGAGAGCATTGGAATAGTCAAGTTTGGAGGTGTCACAGGGTTTCAACATTAGATGGGCTGTAGGAGGAGCAGAGGCAGGTGATACTATGGAGGCGAGAGTACACTATCTCCCAGTCCACCAATGAATTAAATTTAAAATCCTTGTGTTTAAATCATTTCAACCACTCACATCTGTAACCCTCTCCAGCCTTACACCCTCCATGAACTCAGCATTCCTCTTGACCTCTTGTGCATCCCTGAATGCTTTCATCCCACCATTGGCGACTGTGCCATCAGCCGTGAAGCTCTAAACTTGGGAATTCCCTCCTTAAACCTCTTTGCCTCTCCAGCTCTTCTTCCTTTAAGACGCTTGTTAAAACTCACCTCTTTGATCAAGCTTTTAAACATCCCTCCTAATATCTCCTAATTTAGCTTGCCATTGATTTTTATATAATTATATTTCTGTAAAGTGGCTTGGGATGTTTTTCAATGTTAAAGTGTAACATTGCTAAAGGACATAGACAGGCTAAGTGAGTGGGCAAAAATTTGGCAGATGGCGTTTAATGTTGGAAAGTGTGAGGTCATGCACTTTGGCAGAAAAAATCAAAGAGCAAGTGACTATTTAAATAGAGAAAGATTGCAAAGTGCTGCAGTACAGCGGGATCTGGGGGTACTTGTGCATGAAACACAAAAGGTTAGTTTGCAGGCACAGCAAGTGATCAGGAAGGCCAATGGAATCTTGGCCTTTATTGCAAAAGGGATGGAGTGTAAAAGCAGGGAAGTCTTGCTACAGTTGTACAGGATATTGGTGAGGCCAAACCTGGAATACTGCATGCAGTTTTGGTTTCCATATTTACGAAAGGATATACTTGCTTTGGAGACAGTTCAAAGAAGGTTCACAAGGTTGATCCCAGAGATGAGGAGGTTGACTTATGAGGAAAGGTTGAGTAGGTTGAGCCTCCACTCATTGGAATTCAGAAGAATGAGAGATGATCTTATCGAAACGTATAAGATTATGAGGGGGCTTGACAAGGTGGATGTAGAGAGGATGTTTCCACTGATAGGGGAGACTAGAACTAGAGGGCATAATCTTGGAATAAGGGGCCACCCATTTAAAGCTGAGATGAGGAGAAATTTCTTCTCTCAGAGGGTTGTGGATCTGTGGAATTCGCTGCCTCAGAGAGCTGTGGAAGCTGGACATTGAATAAATTTAAGACAGAAATAGACAGTTTCTTAAACAATAAGGGAGTAAGGGATTATGGAGAGCGGGCAGGGAAGTGGACCTGAGTCCATGATCGGATCAGCCATGTATGGCCTTCTCCTGCTCCTATTTCTTATGTTCTTATGTTTTTATAACAACAACTTGAATTTATGTAGTGCCTTTAGTGTAGTAAAACATCCCAAGATGCTTCACAGGAGTGTAATTGAATACAAATTAACACCGTGCCAAAGAAGGAGTCATTAGGACTGCTGACCAAAAGCGTAGTTGTAGTGAAGGATGGTAATGCAATCCCATGATAGTCTCATGTTAATGGTGGACCATATAATTTCAGAACCCTAGGTGCTTGGTGGCCTTGTAGTAGCAGTTCATTCATAGACTCCCTGGTTGTCTAGTGGCAAACGTCTTCAATGTTAGTAACATATTTAGCAAACTTAAGTAACTCAAAATAGCAGCTTAACTTTGGACATTGGGTTTGGCTTTGTAAAGAGCCAAATTTTGTCCTGTAGAAAACACAAAACTGAATCCAATTTTCAGTCCCAAAGGGTTTGTTACTTTCTTTTAGCAAAATTAAAAGCAATGATTGATATATTCCAAAATAGAACTTCCGTGTTTTTTTTTAAACAGGGCAAAACAGGGAGTAATCTATTACTAAAGCTTATGACTCCGAAGTGACATTTACAGTCAGGTTTATACTTGAGGGTAAGTTTTGGCAGTGCCGTATGAATTGTAAGATGGACAGGCGGAGAAAATTCTCTGCAGACAGTGAGAATTCCTGACTTCTCTCAATTAAGGAGGATAATGTTAGGATGGTGAGATGGGATGGAAAAGGCAAAAGGGATAATAGATATAGCATCAAAGAACTTGTTCTCTAAATGGCTAACTCAAAATTACACTTCACTCAATATTAATAACATGTATTATTCATAGACTTGAGCAACTTTCTCTTTGATGAAATGTCATATAATCGATTGAAGCTATAATGGAATTCAATCTTTTCAAACAAAATATGTATGTGCAAATGATTTTTGGTTGAAACTGAACTTGTGAAAAAGTGTAAATAAAAGGAAAAGGTTTTGTAGAGTAGACAATGCAATGATATAAATTGCACCAAATCACATCACCCTTTCACTAATGCACATCCTCAGAAGAAAAATGACTTTGACTCCTTTTACATGTCTCCATCCTTCCACAGATAAAGATTTGCCGAATGTTTTTTTAAATCACGACAGGACCCTTGAACGAAAGGCAGAAAAACAACCAAACTGCAAATCTAACAGATGTTTAAATACATACTGCACTGCTGTAATTTGGTCTTTGACTTCCACTGTCCCCAACCTTCGATGGATGTCCTGCAGAATTTTAAGCCCTTGAAAACCACTCCCCCGGCCATCAAAGCGAGCAAGGATGACATTATCAGAGCTGACAAGTACTGAATCCCAGTCAATCCAAAACTTATCAGTAACCAGCTGGCTCCCTGGGGCTCCGTCACTGCAAATACCAAACAACAAAGGTAATTATTATCGACGATTCTTCACTGCATTTAGCTTCTGACATAAAGCATTAAGATTTAAAATCCCAGCAAGATGCCATAAAGAATCTCTGCATTATTCTTTTCTATAAGCAACTTAGATCATTACATTATTTTTAGGTCTGTGGAAATATTTTGACAGTCAGGCAAAGTATATTTCTATCTATCTTAATCACAACTGGCTCAGTATATGTCTCAATGTAATAAACTATCTTCTACCTGAGATCACTGTTCAGATCAAACTGCAGTCCTGTTTACATTACGGCCATAAATGTTGATTTGCCTGTAATTTAGAACAGTTCTGAACTACAAATGCACCACAGAAATGGAGGAAAGATATCAACTTGTATTGATGTCAGCAACCTTCACATCTACTGGTCAAGAGGAAGAGGTCCCAAAAAATGTATGTCATGTATTTCACCATCTTGCAATGACAATAGTTATGTAACTGTAACTCATGCACACTGTACCTGTACCATTGAAATGCACACCCTGACCACAGGGGATGAGCTTGCGGGAGACACTCCTCACCTGGGTTTCCTGGTATAAAAGGGGAGATCCCACCCAGGGTCAGCACTCCTTGGTCCTGGGAATAAAGTGAAGGTCACAGAGTGACCATGTCTGATATCTACATGCCTCATGTGAGTTTGTAACAAGGTGCAGAGACACTACATTTGGCGACGAGAAATGGGAATCACCGAACCACGAGGATGGCCACCATGGCACAGAGGAACACTACTGTGTGGGTGAGGACTGGGACGACTTTGTGGAAAGACTCCAGCAGAGCTTTGTCACAAAGGACTGGCTGGAAGAGACAGCGGCTGACAAGCGGAGGGCGCATCTACTGACCAGCTGCGGTCCACAGACGTATGCGCTGATGAAAGACCTGCTCGCACCCCAAAAGCCAGCGGACAAATCCTTCAAAGAGCACAGCCAGCTGATCAGTGAGCAGCTCAAGCGTAAGTAGCGTACACATGGCCCGGCACCGGTTCTACTCTCACCGGCGTCGGGAGGGTCAAAGCGTCTCAGACTTCGTGGCGGATCTGCGGCGTTTGGCCAGTCTCTATAAGTTCTCCGATGCCTGCAGGGGTGAGATGTTGTGGGACTTTTCATCGAGGGCATTAATCATGCCGGCATTTTCAGGAAGCACATAAAGACCAAGGACCTGACTTCAGAAGGAGTGGCGTTGATAGCTCAGACCTTTATGGCAGGGGAAGAGGAGACCAAGCTAATTTACGCATGCAGCCCTAGTTTTAACGTTGCGATGAACCAGGGAGTTAATGTTGTAAAAATGATACATAACCCCGCAGGCAGGCAAGGGCAATTCGACACCGCCCAGGCAGCAACAAGCCCCAGGGTGCGTCTGCAACAGGGACAATGGAAAGGGGATCGGCAATTCAAGCCATCACGAGGAACAATGCATCCCGTGATGGGACCATTAATACCCTCCATCAGAGTGCTTAGAAATGGCCAAACGGGCCATCAGAGAGGAATGCCTGGGAATAGTCCTTTTGGTAACAGCAATCTCAGCTCATGCTGGAGGTGTGGGGGTAGACACACTGCCAAAAGCTGCAGGTTCCAGCTTTATACCTGTAGGATTTGTAATGTTAGTGGACACTTGGCCAGGATGTGCAAAAAGGTAGTAGTGAGGCTAGTCTGCGAGACAGAGGAACCAGACGAGGGGTCTGCAATGCAGGATGAGGCCTGGGGAACAACCATGGATGCTGAAGTTCAGAGAGTTCATGTGGCTGACGTCCACAGCTCATACATTAAAACGCCACCCATGATAATGAAAGTCTTACTGAATGGCATCCCGGTGCACATGGAGCTGGATACAGGCGTGAGCCAGTCACTCATGAGCGCCCAATAATTGAGAGACTATGGCCACACAGAGCTAGCAGGCCCAAACTGGAATGCATTGAGACGCAGCTACGTACATACACCAAAGAGATCATTCCAGTGCTGGGCAGTGCAAACTTGATGGTAACGCATAATGGATTACAGAACTGGCTGCCACTCTGGATTGTTCCGAGAAATGGCCCGCGCTTTTGGGAAGGAGTTGGCTAGCTGAGATGAATTGGAAATGGGGGGATGTGCACGCCATTTCATCTGTGGAGCGAAGTTCATGCTCGCAGGTATTGCAAAAATTCGAGTCACTCTTTCAACCCGGTGTCGGAATGTTCAAGGGCACTAAAGTAGTGATACGCATCACTCCAGACGCCAGACCAGTGCACCTCAAAGCCAGAGCGGTGCCCTACGTGATGCATGAGAAAATTGAAAGTGAACTGGACAGGCTGCTCAGAGAGGGCATAATTTCGACTGTTGAATTCAGCGACTGGGCAAGTCCCATCGTTCCCATCCTCAAAGCAGATGGCTCGGTTAGGATTTGTAGCGACTACAAAGCCACCATCAACCGAGTGTCGCTGCAAGACCAATACCCGCTCCTGAGAGCGGAGGACCTCTTTGCCACGCTGGCAGGTAGAAAGCTGTTCACGAAGCTGGACCTCACTTCGGCCTACATGACTCAGGAGCTGGCTGAAGATTCCATGCTTCTGTCCACCATCACGATGCACAAAGGATTATTTGTCTACAACAGGTGTCCGTTTGGCATTCGTTCGGCAGCGGCTACCTTTCAGCGAAACATGGAAAGCTTGCTCAAGTCCATCTCTGGAACGGTCGTATTCCAAGACGATATCCTTATAACGGGTCGAGACACCGAGGAACACCTCCGCAACTGGTGGAGGTGCTACGCCGATTGGATCGGGTAGGCTTGCGGCTGAAAAAGGCCAAGTGCGTGTTTTTGGCCCCAGAGGTCGAGTTCCTGGGCAGGAGGGTTGCCGCAGATGGGATCCGGCCCACTGAATCAAAAACTGAGGCGATTCGCTGGGCGCCCAGGCCCGGCAACACGTCGGAGTTGCAATCATTCCTGGGACTTTTGAACTATTTTGGGAACTTTCTGCCGAACTTAAGCACATTGTTCGAGCCATTACACATGCTCCTCCATAAAGGGTGTGAATGGTTTTGGGGGGATTGTCAAGATTGGGCTTTCAATAAGGCGAGGAACCTGCTGTGTTCCAACAAACTGTTGACTTTGTATGACCCCTGTAAAAAACTGTTTTTAACATGCGATGCATCATCCTACGGGGTTGGGTGCATGTTGCAGCAGGGTAACGATGATGGCCGACTCCAACCGGTGGCTTACGCCTCCAGGTCGCTCTCCCAGGCAGAGCGTGGATACGGCATGGTCGAGAAGGAGGCACTCGCGTGTGTGTACGGTGTGAAAAAGATGCACCAGTACCTTTTCGGTAGACAGTTCGAGCTAGAGATGGACCAAAAGCCATTAACATCCCTGTTGTCCGACAGCAAGGCCGTCAACGCTAACGCATCAGCTCGCATACAGCGATGGGCCCTCACGCTGGCTGCATATGACTACACCATACGGCACCGGCCAGGCACCGAAAATTGCGCTGACGCACTCAGCAAGCTCCCACTGGCCACCACCGAGGGGGCGTCGGAGCAGAGCGCTGAGATGGTCATGGCCGTTGAGGCTTTTGACACTGCGGGCTCCCCCATCACAGCCCGACAGATCAAACTCTGGACCATCAGGTACCCCCTCCTATCCATGATAAAGAAATGTGTCCTGACTGGGAATTGGGCGCCCGCACACAGGGCGTGCCCCGAGGAAGTCAGGCCGTTTCAGAGACGGGTGTATGAACTCTCCATCCAAGCCGACCACCTGTTATGGGGCAGCCAGGTAATCATGCCCCAGAAAGGAATGGAAGCGTTCATCAGGGAACTCCACAGCGAGCACCCTGGCATCGTGTTAATGAAGGCCATTGCCCGGTCACATGTATGGTGGCCGGGGATTGACTCAGACCTGGAACACTTGGTTCGCAGGTGCACGACATGTGCCCAGCTGGGCAATGCCCCCAGGGAGGCTCCACTCAGCCCGTGGCCCTGGCCCACCAGGCCATAGTCACTCATTCACGTAGACTATGCGGGCCCGTTCATGGGGAAAATGTTCCTGATCGTTGTCGATGCATACTCGAAGTGGATCGAGTGCATCATATTGAACTTGTGCACGACATCCATCACTGTGGAGAGTCTGCATACGGTTTTCATGACCCACGGCTTGCCAGATATCCTGGTCAGTGACAATGGCCCGTGTTTTACCAGCCGTAAATTCCAGGAGTTTATGTCGGGCAATGGGATCAAGCACGTCCGGACAGCGGCATTCAAGCCGGCCTCCAATGGCAAGGCGGAACGGGCGGTCCAAGTCATAAAGCAGGGCATGCTACGCATCCAAGGATCCTCCCTTCAGTATCGCCTATCGCGCCTCCTGCTGGCCTACAGGTCCCGGCCGCACTTGCTCACGGGAGTCCCGCCATGAAACGCATGCTCAAGATGTGGTTGTCCCTCATTCAGCCAGACCGAGCAGACATTGTTGAGGGCAAGCGCCAGTCCCAAACCGAGCTCCATGATCGAGGCTCAAGGGGGAGGTGTACAGAAATGGATGACCCGGTATTTGTTCTTAACCATGCTTTGGGACCCAAATGGCTTGAGGACACCGTAATTGGCAAAGAAGGAAACGGTCATTGTGATCAGACTAAACAATGAGCAGATATGCCGCAAACACTTGGACCAAGTAAAGACAAGGTTCAGCATAGACACGGAGGAACCAGAAGAAGAGCATGATGAGATAGCACCCACACCACTGCCAGCATACGAGCAACAAAGACAGCCCTCAGCATGCACAGTCCCTATGGCCAGTCTGGACAGGCTGGAATCACCTCAAGTGACAGAGACGCGTGCTGAGGCTCAGCCACCAGAGCCACAACTGCGGCGCTCCACGAGAGAGCGTCGACCACCCGATAGACTTAACCTCTGAAACTAAAAGATTTAAGGAGGAGGTGATGTCATGTATTTCACCATCTTGCAATTACAATAGTTATGTAACTGTAACTCATGCACACTGTGCCTGTACCATTGAAATGCACACCCTGACCACAGGGGGTGAGCTTGCGGGAGACACTCCTCACCTGGGTTTCCTGGTATCAAAGGGGAGGTCCCACCCAGAGTCAGCACTCCTTGGTCCTGAGAATAAAGTGAAGGTCACAGAGTGACCGTGTCTGATATCTACATGCCTCGTGTGAGTTTGTAACAAGGTGCAGAGGCACTACAACCTCTGGGCTCCACAAGAATAATATGGACCACTCCCAACCTAGGCTCCCCCCAACCCACCCACCGCACTCTTGACAATCATCCCTCTCCCCTTCTGGAGTCCAAACGTACCTTTCTGCTTGCCAGGTTGCCCTCTAGGCTGCCTGATATTTCGCAGGCCTGAAGCTTGTTCGGGGATATTCAGTTCGTCTGTGAAATGTTGATGAAGCCCGACCCCCTAAATGGAACAGGCCACCCGCAGGAGGGATGGGGCGGCCGGCGGCCTCATAGTTAAAGTCATCCATCTTGGGGTAAATTTTAACTTTCACTGGCGGAAGGCAAAATCGGCATTGTGGATAGGTGTCAGCCATGGCTCGATGGTAGCACTCTCGCCTCTGAGTCAGAAGGTTGTGGGTTCAAACTTCACTTCAGACACTTGAACACAAAATCTAGGTTGACACTCCAGTGCAGTACTGAGGGAGTGTTGCACTGTCGGGAGCGCCGTCTTTCGGATTAAACAATAAACCAAGGCCGTATCGGCCCCCTCAGGTGGATGTGAAAGATCCCATAGAACTATTTTGAAGAAGTTCTCCCTAGTGTCCTGGCTAATATTTATCCCTCAACCAACATTCATTTAAAAAACACAGAATATCCAGCCATTCTCTCACTGCAGTTTGTGGGATCTTGCTGTGCGCAAATTGGCTTTCCCGTTTCCCTTGATTACAACAGTGACTACATTTCTAAAGTACTTAATTGGTTGTAAAGCGCTATGGGACATCCTGAGGTTATGAAAGGCGCTATATAAATGCACAATCTTTTTTTCTTCCTTTCATTACACACTCTGCTCGATTTAGTAATAGCTTCCCTGGTGAGTCTGAAGCTCAAGTACTATTTCTTCTTCGTGCCCAGGGAGTTGACTGTTGTGAGATAGCTAATGCATGGGGAATACATACTGTAAGTCACATGTCACTTGTGTCTCTGTGCTCCTAGTTTGTCCTCTTCACCTCCAATTATAATGCTAGCTCTCATCTGGAGTAAAATACTCTGCAGCTGCAGAATGCTGCCTGTGTTTATCATTAAAGACTAAGCTTAGAAATTTACCCCAAAATTGCGAGATTGTTTTACCTAAAATTGAGAAACGTTATAGTGAATTTGAAAAGAGCTGATTGTATTGGCAGAAATGTTATGATTTGAAGGGAATTTTCTGTTAAAATCTAATGCTATCAAATCAAATTGTGCCTTTTGAGATGGTAGAAACCCAAGTTTGAGCCTGGGGATCATCACCTGGAGTATCTGGACTGAAAGTATTCTACTATACCAGCTGTAGATGGCACTATAATTTGACTGTGCTACAGCTGATCTATACATTGCTACACAGTTGATCTTTGTGTTGAAGTTTAGATTCCATTATCTTAAAAAGCACAATGACCCGGATTTTGCGATCAGCGGTGAACGAACAGCGAACATGCACTGTTCATTACACTTACACTTGCCCACAGATTTTTTTGTGCGCTTTTACACTGCAATTTGCAGTAATTAGAGAGCCAAAACAACGCGGCGCGCTCTACAGGGAGGGGATCTGGAACCTGTATGAACAGGGCGAGCAAAGGCGTGTCTCCTTAACCAATCAGATTGAAGAGTCCTTACTGAGACACAAGGAGTCTAAACCATGAAGTGTAAATTAGAATGTAAAATTATATTCAGAAAGTAAAATGAAGAAAGGGCAAGATGGGGTTAAGAGAGAGCGATAAAAGGGATAGAAAGATAAAGTAACATTTTTTAAAAATTAGAAAAAAAGTTTCCAACGATAATTAAAATCTGAAGGAATGAGACTCCACACTTGTAAAAGTTAATTTTCAGTTCCAGAGAGGTTGGAAGTAATTAAGACTTACCATGCCATTAAAAATTCACTTACACTTGAATGGACAAGCCCCAACTTTTCTGCTGTGTTTAGTGGGCACCTAGTGGGAGAGTGCCCCAACTTTACATCATTGCACGTATGTGAATGATGAGTCTGTTGGAAATGTACCGATGTAGCAAAGCTTGTGGGGGAGCAGGGCAACTCGGACAGCAACTTCCTGATTTCCATATTTAACACCACATGTGAGGATGCCAGAAGTTGATGTTCGATTTACTCCTTAATAATGATGAGTGCCAATAGTCTCACCGTTATTCTTACCACAAAATTTGAGTCAATAAACTGTTAGCAGCAGATTTTTTAAAATAATCCTATAAAAAGTTACCTGAAAAAAAAATCATGCTACATGGAGGAAAAATCAGATAATTATAAAATCATGGAATATCATGTTGTGACAAATCACCAGCTTTATTAATGACCTTGCGCACGACCATAACTAGCTAAATTGCCCTTTTTCTGCTTTTTTGTAATTCCTTATTCATTTTTTTGAAGGCAGGATTCTTCAAAGCAGCTGGCACTTTCTGCCAACATTCAGAAAGCATCACTCTTTACTCACATCTACTATTGCACAAAGATTAGCAAGCATTGGGATGTTAGGCTCATAGGGCTAGAACCTCCACTTTTTTTGCATGCTTGATGCCCACTTAACACCCATTTTGAATTGTGAACCTGTGGAATTCTCTACCACAGAAAGTTGTTGAGACCAGTTCATTAGATATATTTAAAAGGGAGTTAGATGTGGCCCTTATGGCTAAAGGGAAAAAAGGGATATGGAGAGAAAGCAGGAATGGGGTACTAAAGTTGCATGATCAGCCATGATCATATTGAATGGTGGTGCAGGCTCAAAGGACTGAATGGCCTACTCCTGCACCTATTTTCGATGTTTCTATGTTTCTATTTTACCGCTGAAATGAAGTATAATGCCCAGATATCACACATTTTGGCACAAAATGGAAACTGATGGGCTTTTTTAGGAGACTTTTTGGCAGCGTTATTTTCCCAATGGGCTTAACGCCGGGAAAAAATATTACCGCCAGCCCATTTTTTGGGGGCGGAATCAGCAGAATGGGTGAATTCAACGCCCATAATATCGGCCAGTATTACTTTCCTCATGGAATTAATGGCGAGATTCATTATTAACGCCCGCCCAGTTTTTTGTTGTAAAGAGCATATTTACCCAAACGAAAGGCCATGGAGATCGTCCATCGCCAATTTCACCACTTCGCACACATATTGCCCACAATATCGTTCACTCAAAAAACTGCCCACAAAAAGTGGAACTAACCAGAACGAATGCCAGCTTTGTGGGTGGAATTTGTTAAATCCCACTCTTACGTGAGGAGCTGATCGCGGAAAGATTTGCCTGAAAAAGCACTGATGTGAGTGACACCGCTGACACACTGCTGTGTGTGTGCAGCTCAGACAAAAATGGTGCCCATCATCTTGGTGCCAGTTAAAGTTTATGTTGATTGATGTTAAGTTGTATTTAATCCTTTCTTGGTGAGGAATCACCAGTGTGTAATGGTCCAGCTATCTGAGACAATGCGCAACAAAGTTATGTTCAATAACAAAAGTTTAATCCCAACATTGGTCTGAAATCATAAGTAGCACAGCCAATAACACCCAATCCCTGCCAATCCACTTTTTCCACCATTGACATAAATCACATGTTCAACATGTCCACCAACACAGAATACAAAGGCAAAGCAGGAGCATGGTCCCCAGCCCTCATACATTGCAACAAATTGCATACACCCAGATGGAGATATAACACAGCCATCACCTGCGCACACGCACCTCACTTTCTTTCCCCCCACCTCTACCCCTTCCCCTCCTCACTCCACGGCGCCTGACAAGGAGCTCCTCAGGTGGTGCCACATTGGGGGAGATGAAGGCAGATGCATTGGTTGTACGGGTACGGGAGCGGGGGGTGCCGAGGGGGCAACATTCGCTGATGCAGAAGCAGGATCTTGGTCCTTGCTCTCATCTGTCGTTCACAGTGGTGGTGCGGAACCTAGGGGTGGAGTGCCGCGCTCAGGGACCATTGGGAGGCCTGTGGCAGCAGTGTTCCTGGCTATCGCATCCAGGGACTCAGCCTTGTGCAGAATGAACTCGGTCATGGTAGCCAGGTGTCGGGATATGCCCCCCATTGCTTCGATGAGCTGGTCACCAATGACTACAGTGCTACTGGACAACTGTACCATCTCTCCTCTGTCATGTGGCGCTCGTGGAACAGACCTGCCGCGTCCACGAGGCCTCCGTAGGGTCGGCAGCGTCCTGGGAACAAATGGGGTGCCTTGTGGAGATATGCTTGGGGCTGGCACCTCCAGAGTGGAGGCGGGAATGACCGGAGGACCACTAGATGGCCTTGGGGTGGAATGGGTTCTGGAGCGTGGCGATGCAGGTTGTTCAAAGTCCGCGCTTTCATCCATCGAGAACAGACCCAGTGGATTGACGGGCGACAATCGGAGCAGTAGGATCATCCACCGACTCCTGCCCCATGCACCCACTTTCTGGCCTCTGTGGCCTTGCCTGGGGCCGCGCTGTTGGCTGAGCTGCAAGACACAAATGAGGTTATTAGAGGAGAAGGGTGTGCTAGGGTGACAAGGTGAATCCAGCGCTACACACAGCATATGCATGGCAAAAGTATCACCGCTCTCAAAATCATCGCAGACATCACATTTCATGCCCATCAACATATTGTGCATTGCAATGATTTCATTAGGCCAGCATTATTTCTACGACATTTTTAGAAATCATCTATCATATATGATTATTCGGATATGAGTTGGTGTGGCATCTATTGACTTTACATCATGCAATGGTGTAAGCTTTACTAACGTGGCATCACGTCAGGGTCTGCAGATGCATCAGTGGCTGTCCGGGTGTGCTTCCCCACGAGTGCGAGCACTCACTCCTCCATCTCAGCGATGGCACTGGGGACTGGTGGCCCCCCCACCCGTTTGCCTCTGCACGGACCTCATTGTTAATAGCTTCTTCTGTAAAAGGTGACAGCGACATGGCATGAGATCATTGCTAGGTACTGTCACAGCCACTGATACGACACATAACCGACAGATGTAATCATGATTATTATGATTATTATCATTCTTTACCTAAAGACGTACACTGTGACCGCAGGCTTTGAGTAAAACATTCCTGGTAAAAGTACAAGACCTCACATCTGCTGATAGTCACTCATGATTGTTAAAAATCAAATTATATAAATACATAAGTACATGTAAATCAATGTAATACTTACTCTTGCAGATCGCACAAGGTCGTTCCATCGTTTGCGGCATTGGTTGCCCTCACGCACCTCGTTGGTCGCCGACGAGACCATCTCTGCTATCTTGGTCCATATCCTCTGGTAGGCCTTTGGGGTGGGCTTCCCACGCCCTCCCTGCGTCAAATCACCCCAGCGTAACTCGACCTCCTGCAGGAGGGAGGCATTTGCCTTGTCTGAGAACCTCCTCGCTCTTTTGCGCCCTCCAATGAGCTCCTCTCCCACCTCACTGCTCTCTCCAGCGTCAGTCTCCACTGCTGTAATGCCTCCTCCTCTTCCTCCATTATAGGGCAAATTTGGTCAAATATGTGGCTGGTAATGGCTAATTTTTGTTTGCCTACTTGCTGTGAAGCTCTAAAGTCTCCCTCCTTCCTCCCAAAGCAGCCACACCACACCCAACCACGCCTTCAGTCCCTCTGAGCTCCCTCTCTCTCTTTTCTTCTGCACATGTCATGATGACCCTTGATCTCTGAATCGCGGGAATCGAGCACTGCCATGCCGTTGCTAAGGACGGCCATACTTTGCGGCAGAAGGTCAAAAAAATGTAACGCTACTGCCCATTTGATATCGCTTGTGGTAACGCCCATTTTCAAAAATGTAAACTAGGTGTTTTGAGAATGGGCGAGAAGCCGGCGATCTGAAAACCCTTTTTTACTGCCCACACCGGAAATAACGTCCATTTTTGAGCGATAAGCACAAAAGGGGAGGTTCTAGCCCATAACGTTTAAGAGTGAAATAAGAATTGTGTTCTTATAACTAACTTAGTGATGTATTTGTCAGCAGCGAGTTTGCATCCTAAATAACACAATTACTTACACAACCAGGAGAACGGGATATTGGCTGTTTTCATCAAAGCCTTCAGGATATGACAACTGCAGAGTGAGTTCTGAGAACAAAAGGCACACGCAGTGTTCAGAGTTATTGTTTCAGTGTAATCTTTAAATTGTACACAAATATCACATTTGTGTTTGACTAATATTCATGAAATCTGAAACAATTTTTTTCATGATACAACTAGCTTTCCAACTGTTTGTAAATGCAGACAATGTGATAGCATTAATTGTCATAGGTAAAGAAAACCATTTAAAAACAGACATTAGTATTCATTATGAAATAACCTTATGCATTTTGCAATTTTATCTGTCCTGCCAGGGCTTTTCCCTGTGTCATGATGAGTGAAAGTTGAATGAGAGCCATCTTTGACTGAAGTCACAGTAAGGGAAAGGCTGTTATTTTTTTCCCCATTGGTGTAATGAACAGGATTTGTATTTCCTGCTAGCCAAGAGACATTTGTTTGACAGCAGATGCGAATGTGGCTTAGATCTCTGTTGCACAAGAATGTCTATAATAGAAAGGTCATATCTTCCATTTGGCATAAGTATTATTTATGTTAATACAGATATTATTTACAGCTGCCATTTACACAAAACACTATTTCTGGTCATTTTGGAAGTCTTTTTTCTTCCCCATAAGAAGTGTCAATATGATTTATTTTGCAGAGGAGAATGGCATCTGGGATTTGATTTGTTGGTGATCACTGAGCTTCACAGCTAATTTCCCTACTTTCCAAATTAAATTAAAGCCACATTGAGAAGTCCCATCTGTACAAAAAGCCAACATTCATTTTCATGTTTGTGTTGAAGAACAATTGCAACCCAGTTTGCATTTGCATGAAAAACAATGGTGCAGTAAGAACAAAATGATGTCCATAGCAATTATAGAAAACTGCCTATCAAAGGATTTAATGAAGTGAAACATTTGTTTGCTCGCCAAAGATAATCTACATTTCAGATAAATACCAGCTGAACATCTTGTTCTGTCTGAACTTTACGATTGGCTAATCTGTCAAAGCATGGAATTGGTATAGAGGTGAAATTATACAATTCATCTCTTACTTTAGAAAAAACAGCAACATGCTGATGAAGAGTTATTTAGCTTTACATTTCTGTCTTTCATTAGGCGGTCCCTTGTATCGAGGATGATTTGCTTCCACACCAAAAAGGAATTTGTTCACGGGTGTTTCAATGAAGGACCTGACATTCCAGGTCCCAAACTATATATTGAAGGCTGGAGGATGCCTGTGCATAGATTTTTTATTGTGTGGTTCTCGTTGCACACCAGCCACCACACGAGCTTGGCAGAACTAGGTCTTGTACATTTCTGTACACAGGATATTGAAAATGAATTCCTTATGAATCATAATATTTCTCAGAGAAGAGAATATGTTACTTGTGTTTTTGAATTAAAATATGGAATCAGGATAAAGCTAAATTCACAGAAATTAATTTCATAAAAGGAAGGCTTTTGCTATAACAAAATTGTAAAGGATTCTAACAGATTCAAAAGCCTGTTCGTTACAAATGGGTTTCTGATTTTCATACACATAGTGCACTGAGAAAAACTCTCTACATAATTGGGAAAGGAAACATTATGAGCGGTCAGTCTGGATGTAATATCAGAAACATGCCTTTTCACTTAATTTCATTCAATTCAATTCTGATTGATTTCCTGTCACATATCATTGCATGTTTAAACACATATCCACTTAAACAGCTGAACACAGATAGGGAGAATAAAACATGTAGTGCAGTTTTCCAGTGAAACAGACAACTTGGAATAATATGAAAAAAACTAATCAAAATGGATGGTTTGTTAATCAGTTTAAAAAAAATCAATTGCATTGAATTATATTACAATGACTCAATTTTACTCTTTAATCGCTAGAGCTCAAAAATTCAATTTCTCTAAGCAAATGTTGCAAAGGAAAATATAACGTGTACAATGGCAGATTTTGTTCAAGTTCATATCTAATTTGAGCCTTCATTCATTATTTAGAGAGATGGCTGTAACAATTTACAAAAATATCTAAAGGAGCAGAAATACGATTTTTCTCTATAATGTTAAAGAACATTTAGAGAGTGAATCATTTGATATGTCATTCCCCCCAAGCACACCCCTGACAGCTTCTACTTTTGTGCTGGAAGAGGAAGAGTAAAGGGGATATAAAAAAAATATATTGGACAAGATAACAGGGAAACTGGAGCCAACTGGGATAAGGACCGATGTGTTGTAACTTTGAATCTGATGGGAGTACAAAAAGACTGCAGAAATTGTACTACAGTACCAACAAGCAAGTTAAGATTTCATATATATTAATGTAGTTCCAAAAACGATGGTCAATGCTACAATGAGACAGATTGACCAAGAATGTCTGGAAAATGTTCCACTGCTGGGGGAAGAAATTTGTGCAGTTTTGTGAGTCATGTCCTATGTGGACATTTTGATTGATAAAAAAATGTCAAAGTATAACTTTCCTGGCATAAAAATAGTGGCCTGACTTGTACTATCTTTTGGGATGTTATTCTGGTCACAACCTTGGACAGTAGAGGGTGCAAGGTTGCAAAAGCTCTGTTTTAATGTTACATGGGACAATACCCACTTTGTGCAATCATGATTAACGTTTACAACAATGTGGTGCAGGGCAACCTGATCTGTCAGTTATCACAAATATTTTCAGCTTTTGTCAAATTCTAAAACTCTATTCAAATTAATTGGCTGAATGAACAAATTGTTGATTGCTGTGGCAAGTAAATATAAAATACAGAAAGTAATCAAAGCAGAATAAAAATTAAAAATAAAACACCCTTGTTTTTCGGCTTTCGGGGTTTTTCGGTGAAAACGGTAGCAATATGTGAAAATTAACATTTATGTTGCGCTACCATTTTTAGGCCAAACTTTCAGCCTTTACGTCTGTGCCAGAGGCGCATCAATCAAGGAGGCGTTGCTCGATTATTCACGGCGCAAAATGCAAGTTTCGGCAACTTTAGTCCGTGGTCATTTGCGCTGCGATAGAGGCCTTGAAGGGGGAAAAAAAAATGGCAAAAATTTTCCCAAAACATTTACAAAACCCTTAGCAAGCAAGTCGCTGAAAAATAATTTAAAAATAAAAACTTTAACTTACCTTTTTTGCAGGTTTACATACTTACCGCTGCTGGCAGGGCTGCACTGGTATTCTGGGCGTGGCGTACGGGTCGGGAGAATGCCGAAAATACGACAGTAACGCAATCCGCGTCGTTACGCATCGGTGCACCTCTCCCCGGCAGTACTTGAAAGCGGCGCTGCAAGCAGGTACCTGAGGATCATGCTCAGGCTTTGCGACCGGGTTTTCGCTGCGGAGGGTCAAATTGTGGCGAAAACTCGGTCGCAAACCTGCTGAAAATCCAGCCCATCGATATCAATTTCACAAAACAAATACTTATAAATAAAACTTAAGATTGTGCAACATGAGCCAATTACCCATAAGTCACAATAATTTAAATAAAGAAGGTCACATTGGAAGTCACTTCAAATCAGTCTTTCACAATGGTGAAAATGATAGCACTGTTCAAGAAGAAAATAGTATAAAGGACTAATTGATACATTTGACCTTCCAATCAATTCTTTTGATTGTTGTTATACTTCTATTTTCTTCTGTTGACCAGTTCTGTCATATCAGATACTTAAAGGGCTAAAATGAGATATCTGTTGTGAATTGATTTCTGCTCTGGCTCTCTATTTTATTTCTTTAAAATTTATAAATTTTGCCAAGTTTTGTGTTTAAGGTCACAGCAATGAATCGAACATTTCATGAGTATTATCATGAGCAATCTAAGGTCATGGTTAACGCAGGCTGGCTGGAAGATAAACCTCACTCTATCCCAATAATATGCCATAACCTCATTCTCAAAGGAGAAGCTCCTGTTGAACCACTGTGATAGATTTTGCTAACCTTCCTTATTGCCTCTCTGGATGATATTGCTAATTTATGGGGGCAATATTGCGAGATGAGGCTCTGGGGGTGGAGCATCTTTCCATGTGAATACAGATTAGAGAGTTGTTCCTGGAGGTCAATGTGCCTGATTCACGGAACTACAAAGCTCCACGCACTGGCGGAAACCCCAGAGACATGGCGTTAATGATTATTTGTGCTGTTTCTGGGGTTTCTGCTGATCTTCTGCCAAAGCTATGGTGGGGGGGTTGGTGGAGCCCCATGGAAATGCCAGATAATGGTACCTAGTTCAGATAAGGGGATACTTTTGTTCTGCCCCTTTACTTAGACATAGGTACACAGGAATTGCTAGATGAAAAAAGACCAAAATCCATCTAGTTTGCCTTCTACCATCCTAGCAGTTGCATGATAAATTGCTAATAGAGCTGTCTAATCATAGCAATCAATCTCCACCAATTAGTCTACAATAGACCCAGAAATGACAGGAGAAAAACCCCAGGGCGGAGAGCTTTGGACAATACTGGAGGCAGGGGGCGGGGCGGGGGGGGGGTGCGAATGGCAGGGAGGAGGGGGAGAAGAGAATTGTAACCCAAAAAAACATGTGAGTTGGTATCGGGTGAGATGTTAAAGAGTTAAAAACATTGAATCCCAACCCCAATCCAACTCCTTCCGGTTTTAACGGAGGTACCCAAACCCCCACCCCCGATGCTCCTCTGGCCCCCCACTTCTGACCCCAATCCTCCTCTGACCCAAATCAACCACCAGTCTTCCTCCGGCACCTGATCATCCCCGATCCTTCTCCGGCCGTGATTTACCTCACCCCTCCCCCTCCCCCCGATTGTCCTCAGGCTCTGACCACATTCCCGATCATCTTCCGGTCCTGATTCATACCCTCCCTCCCCTGTGGCCTAGTTCTGCAGGCCTACCCGCCCGCAGCCATCAGGCTGGATGCGGGCAGGAAACAGCTATGAAATACTGACCAGGCCCTGCTGTTAAATGCAGCAGGGCCTGCAGAAAACCTGTTCTCCCGGGCTTTCCCAGCTGCTTTCTAGCACCGCTGCTCCTGACCCACCTCCAGGTTAAAATTCAGGCCCATAGTCACATTTTTCCTCCCAAGCATGCTTCACTTTACACATGTCACAGTTCAAATTAATCATATACTGTATTTCTGCAAATTAACATTGAAGTGAAATGCCCATCTGTTTGAGGTGGGCACATTATCCGCCAATGGTCCTGCCAGCTGGAAAATGCACTGGTGCAAAGTAGGCAAAGTTCCACCCAATATTTTCTGCTTCTGACTGGCTGATTACCATCCAAAGTATTTGAAGGAAAATCGATGCTTATGTGTTTCTTTGAAACAGATTGGATTTTATTGGGGCCTAATGGAATTTCATGCAGAATGTACTTTGTTATGGATGTTTGATAGTTGACATATATGTATTGATTTGTGCTCCACAATATTGAGTTTGGTTGTGGATTTTTTTGGTTACATAGAACCTTGAGTGTTTTGTTTTTATTTTTGATCTGCATTGGACACTTCTCAGCAGCCACCAGAGCCAACAGCCATATATCACTGAAGCTAGATTGTGTAACCCATTGCCATATAGTTAAATGAGCTAAAATGAACACAATTAACGCACCGTAATCAGCAATATGAACAGTCCTGTATTCTGGTTTGTGGATCCTTTTTCCTTTGATACATTCATGCAGAACAGCATTATTTTCTAATGTGTAGGAGTCTGTATAATTAAAATGAAATAAATAAGTTTGTTTATGCATCATAAAAAAGCATGACAGTTTCTGCACCAATCTTCACGATTACCTAACATTTCAACACCTTTACCAAGTACATTACTTTTATTATATGACTTTACAGCAATTTTATGTGTGACAGTAAAATTTCACAATAGAAAATCATTTAATACAACTATGGAAATATAACCATAAGATTAATAATTATATAGGAACAATTCACAACAGAACTGAAATCTTTTTTTTGTATTTACTAATGCATTATTTAGTGATATAAATTTGTTAGCTTGGTTTCACCTTACATTAACCTTATTGTATGAGCCAATCTTGCTCTCATTATTCAGGACAATACATTTCCATTTGAAGATGACAGGAAACCCACCCCAGTCACTTTTATCTGTGTGACAGTAATAATATGCTGACTTTATTGATTCTGCATTTGACTATAAACTTCAAAAGCCATGAAATGGAACAGTGAGCCATTGTTCAATAACCAGAGACAGTAATATGTTTGTGAGATCTGCTAATTTCTAAATTTTGGCTGCATTGCATTTATATAGTGCCTTTCATGACCTTGCGCCATTCCCAAGCACTTAACCGCCAATTAAGAACTTTTGAAGTGTAGTCACTGTTGTAATGTAGGGAAACATGGCAGTCATGTATGCCGAGCAAGGACTCGCAAACAGCAATAAGATAAGTGGCCAAATAATTTATTTTTAGTGATTTTTGTTGAGAAATAAATACCAGGAGAACTCTCCTCCTCTTTTTCGAATAATGTTGTGGGATCGTTTGCATCTTCCCGAGAAGGCAGACTGGTCCTCGATTTAACCTTTCATCCAAAAGACGGCACCTTCAACAGTATTGCACTCCCTCAGTACTGAACAGAAGTGTCAGCCTAGACTATGTGCTTAGTTCTTTTGGTGGGGGTGGGGGAGGAGAGGCGCGGGGGGTTAAAACCTACAGCCTTCTGACACCAAAGCAAATATGCTACCAACTGAGCCAAGACTGATCGAGATTGAGGTAGTTAAATTAAAAACAAATGAAATTTACAAAATGATTGGTTAGCACTTTTAATGGACAATTAAATTAAAATGTACTTTGTGGTTGGCAACAGAAGGCCAAGATCATTTAGCATCAAAAAACATTTTTCACTTGATTACTTCCTCCACTCCCCCCATGGCCTGTTGTCTTCACGTGATATCTCCAGCTCTGAGAGCAAGGCAATCATTTTGTAAATTTTAAACTGAGGAAAGTTAAGATCACTAAAAATTGATGGCATCTATTCTGTTGCATCCAGTTTGCAACACAAATGTTATGTCCTTGGTTAGATTATTGGCTTTTAAAGGGGCAATCTTTAATGAAAAGTTGTTTTTCAAATCTTTTTCCATTTGTTTACAAACACAGGTGGCAGTGAGGTGAATCTAATCAAAATGCTTAATCTCATTGGCCATATTAAAAGATAGTGCTCCTTTAGAACAAGGTAGAGAGACAAAGGAGATGGCCTGAGGCCTTTATGATGCAGTGGCATTTCTCCACTGCACACCAATAAGAACTAACCATATGTTAGAATTTGCTTTGTGTCAGGTGTCCATCAAAGTTAATCATAACATCTCGGGGTCATTGTCTGATTATGATATTCTAATATTGGGGATTAGTCAGGACAATGGGGGAGCAGCAACGTCCCATGTGAGGTGCTAATATCAGATTTACCAGAACTATAGAGGCACCAAAGCTGACATACAGCAAGGTCACATTAACTTTCTGGGATTGTCCAGGTCACCTCTAACGTATTTGCTTCATGGGTTCTTCGCTTAAGAATTCATAGCAATACATTGCTATTAAGAACTAGTTGGTTTAATAACGGAGGTTTACCAATCACATTACACGTTACCAGTTCATCCACTAGGCTCACAACTGCATAGCTCATTGTGGATGACCTAGACTCAACTGACTGGGGTTTTATTGAGTCTTGTGAACATCACGTGACTGGCTAAGCCACTCACAATGCAACAGCTCTACAACTATTTTAAGTAGAACTTTAAATCAAGTGCCCCCTTTTGGCAAGGGCACTAGAACTCACAAATTTCCAAATAAAACTTTAACGGAAACTTAGATCAAATTAAAATTTGGTTGCCGGGGGTGTTGATGCATTTCAGTCCCTCCGGTGCCCACCTCTAACAAAAGGCCGCGAGTGTACCATTGGACACAGTGTGTTCCATCTCCAGGAACAGCCTGGCGTGAACGTAGCCACGGAAGAGAGACAGGCAGTCGGGCTGAATGACTCCCTTGACCGCCTGCTGCCTAGACCGGTTAATGGCCACCTTGGCCAGGCCCAGGAGCAGTCCTACGAGGAGGTCCTCTGACCTGCCCATTCCCCTCTGCAACGGGTGCCCAAAGTTCAGGAGCATGGGACTGAAGTGCAGCCAAATATCGAGAAGCAGCTCCTTCAAATAATGGAAGAGGGGCTGCAACCTCACACACTGTGGAACACGGTCTCCTCCAGACTGCCAGAATTGCAGGCAGCCTGGGAGTTCGTGAACCAACCTAAAAACTTATTGTACGGGATTGCCCCATGCAACACCCTCCAGGCCAAGAACCCAATACATAAAGGGAGGACTCCCGCGTAGAGAGCCCTCCATTGGGGACCCCCGCCTCCTCTGGACGGCCAACAGCTCTACAAACCTGTGAACATACTTATTGATACATGCATTACAATCTCCTGTTTCTTTGTAATGTAGGGCAGGAAACATCAGCTTAAATTGACTAGCAGTTAAACCATCAAGATGGCCATTACATCAAGGTCTGGAGGTTTGGTGAGAAGAAACCTTACTTCAATATGCATTTTGGGCATCATGTAATAGGACTCATGTTAAAGGGGAAGATCCATTAAAGATGCCTGGAAGGTCTTTTGGATATGTGACAGATGAGTAAAAGTGACTACATAACAACTTGTAGTTAGAGCTCACAGGACAGTCAGAAGTCCAACACCTATGGAAACCAAATTTGATCACCTTGGGTCTGCAGGAAACCAGGTTGTATGAGTATTATAAAAAATAATAAAGAGGGGGAAGATGGATTATGAAAGTAAACTAGCACAAAATATAAAAACAGATAGTAAGAGTTTCTACAGGTACATAAAAAGGAAAAGAGTGGCTAAAGTAAATGTTGGTCCCTAAGAGGAAGAGACTAGGGAATTAATAATGGGGAACGGGGAAATGGTAGAGACTTTGAACAAATATTTTGTATCGATCTTCATGGTAGAAGACATTAAAAACACTACAATAGTGGATAATTAAGGGACTATAGGGAGGGAGGAACTAAAAACAATCACTATCACTAAAGAAGTAGTACTAGCTAAAATAATGGGACTAAAGGCAGACAAGTCCCCTGAACTTGATGGCTTGCATCCTAGGGTCTTAAAAGAGTGGCTGCAGAGATAGTGGATGCATTGGTTGTAATTTACCAAAATTCCCTGGATTCTGGGGAGGTCTCAGCGGACTGGAAAACCACAAATGTAATGCCCCTATTTAAAAAAGGAGGCAGACAGAAAGCAGGAAACTATCGACCAGTTAGCCTACCATCTGTCATTGGTAAAATGCTGGAGTCCATTATTAAGGAAACAATAGCAGGACATTTGGAAAAGCATAATTCAGTAAAGCAGATTCAGCATGGTTTTATAAAAGGGAAATCATGTTTGACAAATTTGCTGGAGTTCATTGAGGATGTAACGAGTAGGATGGATAAGGGGGAACCAATGGATGTGGTGTATTTGGATTTCCAGAAAGCATTCGATAAGGTACCATATAAAAGGTTACTGCACAAGATAAAAGATCACGGGGTTCGGGGCAATATATTAGCATGGATAGAGGATTGGCCAACTAACAGAAAATTGAGAGTCAGGATAATTGTTTTTTTTTCCGGTTCGCAAACAGTAATTAGTGGGGTGCCGTAGCGATCAGTGTTGGGGCCGCAGCTATTTACAATCTATATTCATGACTTGGATGAAGGGATCGAGTATAATGTAGCCATATTTGCTGATGATGCAAAGATGGGTGGGAAAGAAAATTGTGAGGAGGACACATAAAATCTGCAAAAGGATATAGACAGGCTAGGTGAGTGGGCAAAAATTTGGCAGATGGAGTATAATGTGGGAAAATGTGAGATTATCCACTTTGGCAGAAATAATAGAAAAGCAAATTAATATTTAAATGGAGAAAAATTGCAAAGTACTGCAGTACAGAATGATCTGGGGGTCCTTGTACATGAAACATAAAAAGTTAGTATGTAGGTACAGCAATTAATCAGGAAGGCAAATGGAATAAGAACATAAGAAATAGGAACAGGCATAGGCCATACAGCTTGTTCAGCCATTCAATAAGATCATGGCTGATCTGATCATGGAGTCAACTCCACTTCCCCGCCCACTCCCCATAATCCCTGATCTCCTTATCGTTTTAGAAACTGTCTATTTCTGTGTTAAATGTATTCAATGTCCCAGCTTCCACAGCTCTCTGAGCCAGTGAATTCCACAGATTTACAACCCTGTGAGAGAAGAAATTTCTCCTTATCTCAGTTTTAAATGGGCAGCCACTTATTCTAAGATCGTGCCCTCTAGTTCTAGTCTCCCCCATCAGTGGAAACATCCTCTCTGCATCCACCTTGTCAAGCCCCTTCATAATCTTATACGTTTCAATAAGATTACCTCTCATTCTTCTGAATTCCAACTGACTCAACCTTTCCTCATAAGTCAACCCCCTCATCCCCAGAATCAATCTAGTGAATCTTCTCTGAATTGCCTCCAAAGCAAGTATATCCTTTCATAAATATGGAAACCAAAACTGCACGCAGTATTCCAGGTGTGGCCTCACCAATACCTTATATAGCTGTAGCAAGACTTCCCTGCTTTTATACTCCATGCCCTTTGCAATAAAGATCAGAAGTCGGGAGGTGCGTCGCTGAGGCGAGAGTCCGGTGTCGGAGAGGCCTACAAAAGGCCGCGAGACCAGGAGTCGGGAGGTGCATCGCTGAGGCGAGAGTCCGGGGTCGGAGAGGCCTACAAAAGGCAGCTGCAGGGAGAAGGCAATAAAGAGGTAGAAAGAAATCGAAAGGTGACGTCACAGCCAAGGGGGTAAGTGATTGGCTGGTGATTGGCAAGTAGCTTTTCTTTGTACTTCTTTATCAGTAAGTAACATTTAGCATTGTTGTTGCCAATTTAAGTTAATCTAAGGGTTAAGTCATGGCAGGAGAGCTCGGACATGTGTTATGCTCCTCCTGTACCATGTGGGAAGTCAGGGACGCTTCCGGTGTCCCTGACGATTACGTGTGCGGGAAGTGTATCCGCCTCCAGCTCCTGACGGACCGCATTGCGGCACTGGAGCTGTGGGTGGATTCACTCTGGAGCAGGCACGATGCTGAGAATGACGTGAATAGCACGTTTAGTGAGTTGGTCTCACTGCAGGTAAAGGGTACACAGCCAGGTAGTAAATGGGTGACCAACAGGAAGAGCAGTGCAAGCAAGGTAGTGCAGGGATCCCCTGCGGCCATCCTCCTGCAAAACAGATACACTGCTTTGGGTACTGTTGAGGGGGATGACTGATCAGGGGAGGGCAGCAGCAGCCAAGTTCATGGCACCATGGCTGGCTCCGCTGCACAGGAGGGCAGGAAAAAGAGTGGGAGAGCAATAGTGATAGGGGATTCAATTGTAAGGGGAATAGATAGGCGTTTCTGCGTCCACAACCAAGACTCCTGGATGGTATGTTGCCTCCCTGGTACAAGGGTCAAGGATGTCTCGGAGCGGGTGCAGGACATTCTGAAAAGGGAGGGTGAACAGCCAGTTGTCGTGGTGCACATAGGTACCAACGATATAGGCAAAAAACGGGATGAGGTCCTACGAGACAAATTTAGGGAGCTAGGAGCAAAATTAAAAAGTAGGACCTCAAAAGTAGTAATCTCAGGATTGCTACCAGTGCCACGAGCTAGTCAGAGTAGGAATCGCAGGATAGCTCAGATGAATACGTGGCTTGAGCAGTGGTGCAGAAGGGAGGGATTCAAATTCCTGGGGCATTGGAACCGGTTCTGGGGGAGGTGGGACCAGTACAAACCGGACGGTCTGCACCTGGGCAGGACCGGAACCAATGTCCTAGGGGGAGTGTTTGCTAGTGCTGTTGGGGAAGAGTTAAACTAATATGGCAGGGGGATGGAAACCTATGCAGGGAGACAGAGGGAAACAAGAGGGAGACAGAGGCAAAAGATAGAAAGGAGAATAGTAAAAGTGGAGGCAGGGAATTCCAAGGCAAAAAACAAAAAGGGCCACATTACAGCAAAATTCTAAAGGGGAAAGGTGTGTTAAAAAGACAAGCCTGAAGGTTCTGTGCCTCAATGCGAGGAGTATTCGGAATAAGGTGGACGAATTAACTGCGCAGATAGCAGTTAATGGATATGATGTACTTGGCATCACAGAGACATGGCTCCAGGGTGACCAAGGCTGGGAACTCAACATCCAGGGGTATTCAACATTTAGGAAGGATAGACAGAAAGGAAAAGGAGGCAGGGTGGCGTTGCTGGTTAAAGAGGAAATTAATGCAATAGTAATGAGGGACATTAGCCTGGATCATGCGGAATCGGTATGGGTGGAGCTACGGAATACCAAAGGGCAGAAAACACTGGTGGGAGTTGTGCATAGACCACTAAACAGTAGTAGTGAGTTTGGGGACAGCATCAAACAAGAAATAAGGGATGTGTGCAATAAAGGTACAGCAGTTATCATGGGCGACTTTAATTTACATATAGTGGACAAACCAAACTGGTAGCAATGCGGTGGAGGAGGATTTTCTGGAGTGTATTAGGAATGGTTTTCTTGACCAATATGTCGATGAACCAACTAGAAAGCTGGCCATCCTAGACTGGATGATGTGTAATGAGAAGGCACTAATTAGCAATCTTGTTGTGCGAGGCCCCTTGGGGAAGAGTGACCATAATATGGTAGAATTCTTTATTAAGATGGAGAGTGACAGTTAATTCAGAAACTAGGGTCCTAAACTTAAGGAAAGCTAACTTCGACGGCATGAGGCACGAATTGGCTAGAATAGACTGGCAAATGATACTTAAAGGGTTGACGGTGGATAGGCAATGGCAAACATTTATAGATCACATGCATGAACTTCAACAGTTGTATATCCCTGTCTGGAGTAAAACTAAAATTGGGAAGATGGCACAACCGTGGCTAACAAGGGAAATTAAGGATAGTGTTAGATCCAAGGAAGAGGCATATAAATTGGCCAGAAAAAGCAGCATACCTGAGGACTGGGAGAAACTTAGAATTCAGCAGAGGAGGACAAAGGGTTTAATTAGGAGAGGGAAAATAGAGAACGAGAGGAAGCTTGCCGGAAGCATAAATACTGACTGCAAAACCTTCTATAGATATGTGAAGAGAAAAAGATTAGTGAAGACAAACGTAGGTCCATTGCAATCGGACTCAGGTGAATTAATAATGGGGAACAAATAAATGGTAGACCAATTGAACAAATACTTTGGTTCTGTCTTCCCGAAGGAAGACACAAATGACCTTTTGGATGTACTAGTGGATCGAGGGTCTAGTGAGAAGGATATCCTTATTAGGCGGGAAATTGTGTTGAGATAATTGATGGGATTGAAGGCTGATAAATCCCCAGGGCCTGATTGTCTGCATCCCAGAGTACTTATGGAGGTGGCCTGAGAAATAGTGGATGGATTGGTGATCATTTACCAACAGTCTATCGACTCTGGATCAGTTCCTATGGACTGGAGGGTAGCAAATGTAACACCACTTTTTAAAAAAGGAGGGAGAGAGAAAATGGGTAATTATAGATCGGTTAGTCTGACATCAGTAGTGGGGAAAATGATGGAATCAATTATTAAGGATGAAATAGCAGCGCATTTGGAAAGCAGTGACAGGATCGGTCCAAGTCAGCATGGATTTGTGAAAGGGAAATCATGCTTGACAAATCTTCTGGAATTTTTTGAGGATGTAACTAGTAGAGTGGACAAGGGAGAACCAGTGGATGTGGTGTATTTGGACTTTCAAAAGGCCTTTGACAAGGTCCCACATAAGAGATTGATAAGCAAAATCAAAGCACATGGTATTGGGGGTAATGTACTGGTGTGGATAGAAAATTGGTTGGCAGACAGCAAGCAGAGAGTCGGGATAAACGGGTCCTTTTCGGAATGAGAGGCAGTGACTAGTGGAGTGCCGCAGGGCTCAGTGCTGGGACCCCAGCTCTTTACATTATACATTAATGATTTGGATGAAGGAATTGAGTGTAATATCGCCAAGTTTACAGATGACACTAAACTGGGTGGCGGTGTGAGCTTTGAGGAGGATGCTAAGAGGCCTGTGCAGGTTAATTTGGACAGGTTAGGTGAGTGGGCAAATGCATGGCAGATGCAGTATAATGTGGATAAATGTGAGGTTATCTACTTTTGTGGCAAAAACACAAAGGCAGAATATTATCTGAATGGTGGCAGATTAGGAAAAGGGGAGGTGCAACGAGACCTCACTGTCATGGTTCATCAGTCATTGAAAGTTGGCATGCAGGTACAGCAGGCGGTGAAGAAGGCAAATGGCATGTTGGCCTTAATAGCTAGGGGATTTGAGTATAGGAGCAGGGAGGTCCTACTGAAATTGTACAGGGCCTTGGTGTTGCCTCACCTGCAATATTATGTTCAGTTTTGGTCTTCTAATCTGAGGAAGGACGTTCTTGCTATTGAGGGAGTGCAGCAAAGGATCATCAGACTGATTCCAGGAATGGCTGGACTGACATATGAGGAGAGACTGGATCAACTGGGCCTTTATACACTGGAGTTTAGAAGGATGAGAGAGGATCTCATAGAAACGTATAAGATTCTGACGGGACTGGACAGGTTAGATGCGGGAAGAATGTTCCCGATGTTGAGGAAATCCAGAACCAGGGGACACAGTCTTAGGATAAGGTGTAGGCCATTTAGGACTAAGATGAGGAGGAACTTCTTCACTCAGAGAGTTGTTAACGTGTGGAATTCCCTGCCGCAGAGAGTCATTGATGCCAGTTCATTGGATATATTCAAGAGGGAGTTAGATATGGCCTTTACGGCTAAAGGGCTCAAGGGGTATGGAGAGAAAGCGGGAAAGGGGTACTTAGGTGAATGATCAGCCATGATCTTATTGAATGGTGGTGCAGGCTCGAAGGGCTGAATGGGCTACTTCTGCACCTATTTTCTATGTTTCTATGTTTCTATAAAGGCCAAGATTTCATTGGCCTTCCTGATCACTTGCTGTACCTGCATACTAACCTTTTGTGTTTCATGCACAAGTACCCCCAGGTCCTTCTATACTGCGGCACTTTGCAATCTTTCTCCATTTAAATAATAACTTGCTCTTTGATTTTTTTCTGCCAAAGTGCATGACCTCACACTTTCCAACATTATACTCCATCTGCCAAATGTTTGCCCACTCACTTAGCCTGTCTACGTCCTTTTGCAGATTTTTTGTGTCCTCCTCACACATTGCTTTTCCTCCCATCTTTGTATGGTCAGCAAACTTGGCTACGTTGCACTCAATCCCTTCTTCCAAGTTGTTAATACAGATTGTAAATAGTTGGGATCCCAGCACTGATCCCTGCGACACCCCACTAGTTACTGATTGCCAACCAGAGAAAGAACCATTTATCCCCACTTTCTGTTCTCTGTTAGTTGGCCAATCCTCTATCCATGTTAATATATTACCCCCAACCCCGTGAACTTTTATCTTGTGCAGTAACCTTTTATGTGGCCCCTTGTCAAATGTTTTCTGGAAGTCCAAATACACCACATCCACTGGTTCCCCTTTATCCACCCTATTCGTTACATCCTCAATTAACTGCAGCAAATTTGTCAAACATGACTTCCCCTTCATAAATTCATGCTGACTCTGCCTGACCTAATTTTGCTTTTCCAAATGTCCTGCTACTGCTTCTTTGTAATGGACTCCAACATTTTCCCAACCACAGATGTTAGGCTAACTGGTCTATATTTTCCTGCCTTTTGTCTGCCTCCTTTTTTAAATAGGGGCATTACATTTTCAGTTTTCCAATCTGCTGGGACCTTCCCAGAATCCAGGGAATTTTAGTAAATTACAACCAATGCATCCAAATCCCTGCTGCTACTTCTCGTAAGACCCGAGGATGCAAGCCATCAGATCCTGGAGATTTATCTGCCTTCCGTCCCATTATCTTACTGAGTACCACCTCCTTCGTGATTGTGATTGTGTTATGTTTCTCCCCCCCATAGCCCCTTGACTATCCAAGGTCGGAATATTGTTAGTGTCCTCTACCGTAAAGACTGATACAAAATATTTGTTCAGAGTTTCTGCCATCTCCATGTTCCCCATTACTAATTCCCCGGTCTTGTCCTCTAAGGAATCAACATTTACTTTAGGCACCCTTTTCCTTTTTATATACCTTTCGAAACTCTTGCTATCTGTTTTTATATTTTGTACTAGTTTACTTTCATAGTCTATTTTCCCTTTTCTAATCATTTTTTTAGTCATTCTTTGCTGACTTTTAAAAGCTTCCCAGTCTTCTGTCCTCCCATTAGTTTTGGCCACTTTGTATGCCCTTGTTTTTAATTGAATACCGTCCTTTATTTCTTTAGTTAGCCATGGATGGCTATCTTTTTTCTTGCACCCTTTCCTTCTCACTGGAATATATTTTTCTTGAGAGTTGTGAAACACCCCCTTAAATGTACACCACTGTTCATCAACTGTCCTACACTTTAATCTATTTTCCCAGTCCACTTTCCCCAACTCTGCCCTCATATCTTCATAGTCTCCTTTATTTAAGCTTTGTACGCTGGTTAGAGATCCAACTTTCTCACCCTCCATCTGAATTTGAAATTCAATCATGCTATGATCACTCATTCCGAGGCGATCCTTTACTTGGAGATTGTTTATTAATCCTGTCTCATTACACAGGACCAGATCTAAGATAACCCGCTCCCTGGTTGGTTCTGCTACATACTGCTCAAGGAACCTGTCCCTTATGCACTCCATGAACTCCTCCTCAAGGCTACCCTGACCAATTTGATTTGTCCAATCAATATAGAGGTTAAAATCACCCATGATTATTGCTGTTCCCTTTTTACAAGCCCCCACTATTTCCTGGTTTATGCTCCGACCAACAGAGTTGCTACTGTTAGGGGGCTTATAGACTACTTCCACCAGTGACTTTTTACACTTATTGTTCCTTATCTCCACCCAAACTGTTTCAACACCCTTATCATTTGAGCCAATATCGTTTCTTACGATTGCAGTGATTCCATCCTTTATCAATCAAGCTACCCCACCTCCTTTTCCTTTCTGTCTGTGCTTCTGGATTGTCAAGTACCCCTGAATGTTGGCCTTTATTGCAAGTGGGATGGAGTATAAAGCAGAGAAGTCCTGCTACAACTGTACAGGGTATTGGTGAGGCTACACCTGGAGTACTGCATGCAGTTTTGGTCTCCGTATTTAAGGAAGGATATACTTGCATCAAAGGCAGTTACGAGAAAGTTCACTAGGTTGATTCCGGAGAGGAGGGGGTTGACTTATGAAGATAGATTGAGTAGATTGGGCCTGTACTCATTGGAGTTCAGAAAGCTGAGAGGTGATCTTATCGAAACATATAAGATAATGAGGGGTCTCGACAAGATGGATGCAAAGAGGATATTCCCACTGATAGGGGAAACTAGGACTAGGGGACATAGTCTCAGAATAAAGGGCTGCCCATTTAAAACTGAGATGAGGAAGAATTTTTTCTCTCAGAGGGTTGTAAATCTATGGAATTCTCTGCCCCAGAGAGCTGTGGAGGCTGGGTCATTGAATATATTTAAGGTGTAGACAGATTTTTGCGCAATAAGGGAATAAAGGGTTATGGGGAGGAGGCAGGGAAGTGGAGCTGAATCCATGATCAGATCAGCCATGATCTTATTAAATGGCGGAGCAGGCTCGAGGGGCCAAATAGCCTATTCTTGCTCCTATTTCTTATCTTCTTATGAGTCTATTGTATAACCATAATAATTATTATACTATTGGTGTCTGAGTAATACACTTACATTTGGACAATACTCTCAAGCATGAACCATGAGGAATCATTTAATTGAGTTTAAAGAGATTTCCTTACACCATAACAGTAAGCCCTTCAGCTCTGTTTTTATTACATAATAATTGAGTTTTACTTGCCCTTTTGGGATTCAATGGATTTATTTGCATTGAAAAAAGTTGATGAGTTTATGGTCAAACCATTAAAGCACAAATGACTTTCAGCCCATTCGCAAAGGAATTCTTAAATGGTTCCAATTAACTGAATTTTATAGATCTGGAATTACATACTTACTGTTTGGATTGCTTGTGCTATGGACAGAGACCATTGGTATATTGGGACCTGCAGGAAACATAGAATATGTTAATATTATTCAAATATCCTGCAATGTTAAATTATTTTATTTATATGCTGCTGTATTACGTAAGTTGGAGTTGATAGCACCCTTTCAGTCCTCACAACATAAACATTTTTCATTGGCTCCTGATCAGAAGCAACATTGAGGAGAGAAGGGAGGGTCATATATGTGTGTTTGAAATGGGGTACGTTTCATTTTAAACTGTTTACAGGCATGATATATATTGTTATTATCCTTATGTTTATTATTTGAATCATGTGATTACATCATAACACTCTCCTGTATATTGCAAACATAGGTAGTAACAAAACTACTTTCAAATTGCCAGTTTTTGTAGTACAAACGTTAGACGTTGAAGATAAAAAAAACTCCAACCAGTTCCAACCTAAAATGGCAATCGCATTCCTATATACACATCATTTGCATGTCAAAAATGACCTACCATCTGAAACACGCAGCCGGATTGGATGTCTGACAGTAGGCCCCTTTCAAAATGGAGGTGGCCACATAGTCAAGCTTCATGGGGCAGTAAGGCTACTGACCCCATTTTGTGGTCATTACTGCCTCATTAATGCCAGGCAAGGCAAGTGAAAATCAAGTAGAAAATATGACTACAGATATGAGATAATTGACCCGGAAAAATTTGTTCACGCCCGTAATTGGGACGATCCCTGCCTTAATGGATAGGCTCAAGACGTACCTATTATTGGGTCTCTGGCTGGGCTACCCCAGACAGTTCGCCGAAGAAGAGGCCTCAAATATCGGGCCATTGTGTTGCCGGCCCTTAGGTAAGCCCTTAAAGAGGACCGGGATAGCTGGGTAATTGGGAAAAGAGGGGGGAGGGGTGATTTGTGGATGGGAGCGACAGAAGGGGGGCCAATCAGTACAGGGGCTACCAGGAGAGGGATAGGCAACTGGGAGAGGGTTGGGCGATCAAGAAAGGGGGCGCATCCAGGAGGGGGTGTTCGGGAGAGGGCCGGTTGGGACAGAGGGTAGCAGTTGCCGGGATTTGGAAGGGTAGCAATGACCAGGATCAGGGAGGGTGGCAGCAGTGATCGTGGGGGAGCGGGGGGATTGAAGTTGCAATCGGGTGGAGTGGGGAAGCAGTGACCAGCAGCGGCCTGTGTGGTCTGAAATCAGGGCCAGGAGAAGCACTCCTGCTCTCCAGAGGCGGGTCAGTTATTTAAATGATAATGAGGCTGAGTGCCTCAAATTTGAACTGACCTTTACATTTCACGGATACGGGCCGCGAGCTGAAGGGGGGGAAACAAACGGATCCAGCAGGAAAGCACTTGTCCAGCACTGCTTGTGGGCCTGGAGGAGCAGGAGTGCTTCCATCCAGCCCTCCAAGCAAACCTGCTGTAATAGGCTTAACATTCAAAAGAGGTGACCGTGTACTTTCTCTGAACATACTGGCAGGTTGAAATAGTGCTCTATCAATGAAGAACACAATAGATGTTTTTATGAAATTGCTATTCCTTTCGTGCGCTAGCCTTCCCGTCTGACAGCTAGCGAGCCTCTCAACATAAGAACATAAGAAGTAGGAGCAGGAGTAGGCCATATGGCCCCTCGAGCCTGCTCCGCCATTTAATACGATAATGGCTGATCTGATCATGGTCTCAGGTCCACTTTCCTGCCCGCTCCCCATAATCCCTTATTCCCTTATCGTTTAAGAAACTGTCTATTTCTGTCTTAAATGTATTCAATGTCCCAGCTTCCACAGCTCTCTGAGGCAGCGAATTCCACAGATTTACAACCCTCTGAGAGAAGAAATTTCTCTTCATCTCAGTTTTAAATGGGCGGCCTCTTATTCTAAGATTATGCCCTCTAGTTCTAATCTCCCCCATCAGTGGAAACATCCTCTCTGCATCCACCTTGTCAAGCCCCCTCATAATCTTATACGTTTCGATAAGATCATCTCTCATTCTTCTGAATTTCAATTAGAGGCCCAACCTACTCAACCTTTTCTCATAAGTGAATCCCCTCATCTCCAGAATCAACCGAGTGAAGCTTCTCTGAACTTCCTCCAAAGCAAGTATATCCTTTCGTAAATATGGAAACCAAAACTGCATGCAGTATTCCAGGTGTGGCCTCACCAATACCCTGTATAACAGTAGCAAGACTTCCCTGCTTTTATACTCCATCCCCTTTGCAATAAAGGCCAAGATTCCATTGATATTCCTGATCACTTGCTGTACCTGCATACTATCCTTTAGTGTTTCATGCACAAGTACCCCCAGGTCCCGCTGTACTGCGGCACTTTGCAACCTTTCTCCATTTAAATAATAACTTGCTCTTTGATTTTTTTCTGCCAAAGTGTATGACCTCACACTTTCCAACATTATACCCATCTGCCAAATTTTTGCCCACTCACTTAGCCTGTCTATGTCCTTTTGCAGATGTTTTGTGTCCTCCTCACACATTGCTTTTCCTCCCATCTTTGTATCATCAGCAAACTTGGCTACGTTACACTCAGTTCCTTCTTCCAAGTCATTAATATAGATTGTAAATAATTGGGGTCCAAGCACTGATCCCTGCGACACCCCACTAGTTACTGATTGCCAACCACAGAATGAACGATTTATCCTGACTCTCTGTTTTCTGTTAGTTAGCAAATCCTCTATCCATGCTAACAATATATTACCCCCAACCCCATGAACTTTTATCTTGTGCAGTAACCTTTTATGTGGCACCTTGTCAAATGCCTTCTGGAAGTCCAAATACACCACATCCACTGGTTCCCCTTTATCCACCCTGTTTGTTACATCCTCAGAGAATTCCAGCAAATTTGTCAAACATGACTACCCCTTCATAAATCCATGCTGACTCTGCCTGACTGAATTTTGCTTTTCCAAAAATCCTGCTATTGCTTCTTTAATAATGAACTCCAACATTTTCCCAACCACAGATGTTAAGCTAACTGGTCTATATTTTCCTGCTTTTTGTCTACCTCCTTTTTTAAATAGAGGCGTTACATTTTCAGTTTTCCAACCTGCTGGGACCTCCTCAGAATCCAGGGAATTTTGGTAAATTACAACCAATGCATCCACAATCCCTGCTGTCATGTATCTCACACTACTGTATATAACTGTATCTTACCATGCTACACATGACTGCAACTAGATATGACCTGTAACCACAAGCACACTTTACCACCAGGGGTGCACTTGCAAGAGACACTGCAGGTATATAAAGGCAGGTCTCAGGCAAGTGTGGCACTCGAGAGCTGTGAAATAAAGGTGCAGGTCCAGTGTGACCTTGACTTCAGCATGTGCCTTGTGTAAGTCTGTACTGCAGGGTCAGGACTTTACAGTGGCGACGAGGATGGGATCACAGAATCCACAGAATGGATACCAACGGCTCAGATGAGAAATACAATGCTGGAGACAATTGGGAGGACTTTATAGAAAGGCTCCAGAAAAGCTTTGTAACCAAAGACTGGTTGGGCGATGATACGCCCATCTCTTGACCAGCTGTGGCTCGAAAACATACTCCTTAATGAAAGACCTGCTGGCACCCGAGAAACCAGCAAGCAAGTCGTTTGAGGAGTTGAGCACACTGGTGAGAGACCATCTGAAGCCAGCGAGCAGCCTATACATGGCCAGACACAGGTTCTACAACTGCAGATGCTGTGTGGGACAGAGCATACCCGACTTTGTGGCGGAACTTCGGAGGCTGGCTAGTTTATGTGAGTTCTCCGATGAACTAAGAAGAGAAGTACTGAGAGACTTTTTTATTGAAGGAATAGGCCATGCAGGCATATTCCGAAAGCTTATAGAGACCAAGAACTTGACCCTAGAGGCAGCAGCACTGGTCGCACAGACATTCTTGGCAAGAGAAGAAGAAACGAAGTTGATCTATACTGCAGGTATGGCAACTAATGAAACATCGGAACAAGGGGTTCACAGCGTGAAACAAGCCGCTATCCTCACACACAGACAAAGGCAGGAGAGCAGGCCTTCAACAGCAGGCAGTGGTGCCAGAAGCCATCAAGGGCCACATGAACGGCCGTTCACACCTCATCAACCCACAATGCGAGCAATCAACTACAGACTGAGAGAAGCTCAAGAGAGATCAGCCAGACGTAGCTCATCCTTCGGAAACAATGGAAGCGGTCTGTGCTGGAGATGTGGGGGAAGGCACTCAACAAGGGGGTGTCAATTTCAGCATACTGTTTGCAGGAACTGCAACTATACAGGGCATCTGGCTCGCATGTGCAGAAAAACAGCAGTTCGGCTGGTATACGAATCGGAAGGGTCAGAAAGCGGACCAGAAGACACAGTGCCCGGGACGCCGGGGTACAGCGGGTCAACACGATGAATGCCCACTGTTCTTACAACAAGACGCCTCCAATAATGATGAGGGTCCAACTCAACAGGATACCCGTCAACATGGAAATGGACACGGGAGCTAGTCAATCTCTCATGAGCGCTCAACAATTTGAACAGCTGTGGCCGCACAAAAGCAACAGACCAAAACTCACAAGGATCGACACCAAACTAAGGACCTATACCAAAGAAATCGTCCCAGTCCTTGGCAGCGCCATGCTCTCAGTCACACACCAAAGGGACGGTGAACCGACTTCCCCTATGGATTGTCCCTGGAGATCTCTCAGCACTGTTGGGGAGAAGCTGGCTGGCAAAACTAAATTGGAAATGGGATGATGTTCACGCCATGTCGTCAGAGGAACGGACCTCCTGCTCAACAGTTCTAAGTCGTTTTGAACATCTCTTTCAGCCAGGTGTGGGCACCTTCAAAGGGGCTAAAGTTAAAATCTACATCACACAGGATGCCAGACCAGTCCTTATGTGATGAGGGAAAAGATTGAACACGAACTGGAACGGCTTCTGCGGGAAGACATTATCTCACCCGTGAAATTTAGCGACTGGGCAAGTCCCATCATCCCCATTATGAAGCCTGATGGATCCGTACGAATCTGTGAGGATTACAAGTCTACCATAAACAGAGTCTCCCTACAGGAGCAATACCCGCTGCACAGAGCACGTTTGCCACGTTGGCTGGAGGAAAACTTTTCTCGAAACTAGATCTCACATCTGCGTATATGACGCAAGAACTGACCGAAGAGTCTAAGCTACTCACCACCATCAACACACATCAAGGCCTTTTTGTGTACAATCGATGTCCATTCGGCATCAGGTCGGGCCTAAGAGTTAAGAAATCCAAGTATCTGTTTCTCGTGCCCGAGGTTGAATTTTTGGGCAGAAGGATTGCCGCTGATGGAATCCGCCCAACAGAGTCCAAAACAGAAGCAATTCATCTGGCACCCAGGCCCTGTAATGTCTCGGAACTGCGCGCCTTTCTCGGGCTACTTAATTACTTTGGGAACTTTATGCAGAACTTGAGCACGCTGCTGGAGCCTCTCCACGTGCTACTCAGAAAGGGGTGCGATTGGTTTTGGGGGGACGCCCAAGAGCGCGCCTTCAATAAGGCACGCAACCTTCTATGTTCCAACAGTGTTTTGGCTTTTTTTGACCCAGGTAAAAAGTTAGTTCTTACATGTGATGCGTCAGCGTACGGGGTCGGGTGCGTTTTACAGCATGTCAATGATGCGGGTAAATTACAATCCATTGCTTATGCCTCCAGGTCACTTTCGCGGGCAGAGCGCGGGTACGGTATGGTTGAGAAGGAAGCGCTCGCGTGCGTGTACGGGGTCAAGTTCGCGTTAGAAACCGACCACAAACCCCTCACATCCCTGCTATCCAAGTGCAAGGCAATAAGCGGCAATGCCTCAGTGCGCATTCAGTGGTGGGCACTCATGCTGGCGTCTTACGACTACACAATAAGGCATAGACCAGGCACAGACAACTGTGCCACGCACTTAGCAGGCTACCCCTGGCGACCACGGAAGGATCCGACAAACAGGACTGTGAGATGGTCATGGCAATCAATGCCTTTGAATCCACAGGTTCGCCCATGATGGCTCGCCAAATCAGAGCCTGGATGACCAGCGACCCCACGTTATCCTTAGTCAAAAGATGTGTTTTAACTGGTGACTGGGCAGAGGCTCGCGATGCCTGCCCCGAGGAGATCAAACCTTTCCATAGGCGCATGCATGAACTATCACTACAGGCAGACTGCCTGATGTGGGGCAGCCGAGTAGTTATGCCCTTGCGAGGCAGAGAGGCGTTTGTCCGGGAGCTCCACCGCGAGCACCCGGGGATCGTCCTTATGAAGGCCATAGCCAGATCCCACGTCTGGTGGCCTGGCATTGAAACGGACTTGTAGCTCTGCGTCCAGTGGTGCACCACTTGTGCCCAACTCTGTAATGCCCCCAGTGAGGCCCCCCCTAAGCCCCTGGCCCTGGCCCAGCAAACCGTGGTCACGGGTGCATGTAGACTATGCAGGCCTATTCTTGGGCAAAATGTTCCTCGTAGTCGTCGATGCATTTTCAAAGTGGATCGAGTGCACCATTTTAAACTCGAGCACCACCTCCACCACTATGAAGAGCCTTAGAACCATGTTTGCAACGCACGGAATTCCTGACATATTGGTCAGTGATAATGGTTCGTGCTTCACCAGCGCAGAATTTCAAGATTTTATTGTTGACCACGGCATAAATCACGTTAAGATGGCACCGTTCAAGCTGGCCTCCAACGGCCAGGCAGAGCGAGCAGTACAAATCGTTAAACAAGGCATGCTAAAAATCCAAGGTCCCATGCTGCAGAGCCGCCTGTCGCGACTGCTGCTGGCATACAGATCTTGTCCGCATTGACTGGGGTTCCCCCCGCGCAACTACTGATGAAACGGACCTTAAAGACTAGGCTCTCGTTAATCCTCCCAGACATGCATGAAATTGTTGAGGCAAAGCGCCGGAAGCTAACTGAGTACCATGACCGAAATTCGAGGGGGAGGTGGAATGAGATAGGGGACAAAGTGTTTATGCTAAACTATGGCAGGGGTCCCAAATGACTTGCAGGGACAGTAACAGGCAAGGAAGGAAACAGGCTACTGGTTGTACAAATGGACAATGGCCAAACCTGCCGGAGGCATGTAGACCAAGTAAAAAGTAGATTCACCAATAACCCTGAAGAACCAGAGGCAGACTACAATGTGGAACTCACACCACACCTGGTGGACAGACAGAGGGAACAACCTGAGGAAAGGGCAGTCTCAACAGACAGCCCAGGCGAGACACCAGCAATCATACTGAACGAAACAGACAGCCCAGGTGAGATACCAGCAATCACACCGGAAGAAAAACAGGCACCAAGGCAAACAACTGAACCACAACTAAGATGTTCCACGCGAGAGCGTAGACCACCTGAGAGATTGAATCTATAAAGACAATAAGACCTTGGGGGAGGGTGATGTCAAGTATCTCACACTACTGTATAGAACTGTATCTTACCATGCTATACATGACTGTAACTAGATATGACCTGTAACCACAAGCATACTTTACCACCAGGGGTGCACTTGCAGGAGACACTGCATACCTGTCCCACACAGGTATATAAAGGCAGGTCTCAGGCAAGCGTGGCACTCGAGAGCTGTGAAATAAAGGTACAGGTCCAGAGTGACCTTGACTTCAACATGTGCCTTGTGTCAGTCTGTACTGCAGGGTCAGGACTTTATATCTGTCATTACTTTTCTTAAGACCCTAGAATGCAAGCCATCAAGCTGGCTGGCTGCTGACTGGGAGACGGAGAAAAAAAATTCAAAAGTGGTCCTGCCGGAAAATTCAGCAGGACCTCGGTGTTACCCGCATTTCCTGGTTTCCTGGTCACTATGGCCCCACCCTGTTTCCTCCCTGCAAATATTGTGGCGAATGACAAAGATGAAGTATTCAAAAGTTACCAGATTGAATCACGATTCAGCAAAAATGAAGTAATGTGGGTTTGGGCAAGAAGAATGTAAAATTGTCAGCTTGGGTTATAAAGTAAAACCTGGATGATTGAATTTAAAAAATGTACGATCAAATAACAAATAACATGGTTCTATCCTGGGGAATTGTGGATCAGTTGGCTAGCTTGAGATCTTGATTTATTATCTTACTCATTAAATAGCCTGTCCTGTATTCTCCAATGTAATACATCCTCTGCTACCTTCTTAATCAATGAAATGTATAGGATAAATGCTCTGTAATAGGCTTAACCTTCAAAAGAGGTGACCATGTACTTTTTCTGAACATACTGGCAGGTTGAAATAGTGCTCTATCAATGAAGAACACAATAGATGTTTTTGTGAAATTGCTCTCTCCACTATTTCAATTTAATTTAATTTAATTTAAAATAAATCAGGTTATGACTTTCTTAATGTAACAACGGATTTTCATAGAACATGTAGACATATTCATTAAAGTAATGCACAGCATGATTTCAACCCCTATAATTTTCCATTGGTTTTGCTGTTTGTCTGGGCTGTATTTTTTCATTGATCCATATAACTGCAAGATGGAATAGAAGTTAATTAAGCTTGTATGCTACAAATTACAAAACTCTAATATAACGCATGATTTTATTCTGTCACTTTGTAATTAATTTGTTCAAATACTTTCCACCCCATAACATCACTGACAGAACAATGTATACTCTTCATTTTGATTGATTCCAAAAAAAACAATGTAATCTTGAAAAGCAAAAGATTTTGTATCACAGCAAACTAGCTGCAATTTACTTTCAGTCTTTGTTTTTTCAAAGCAAAAATATTTCACTGTGACTTTGTACTATGACAAGCTGGAAAATGCTAAGTAAAGCCAGAATTTACCTCATCACAATTTGATCTATCATTACCTGGCTTAATAGTTCACCTGCTGGAGTCTATCTCCTTTTCACTATCAGGTAGAATAACTAAGGAGACCAGTGAGCTGCTTTATTTTCTAAGTCACTAGGTAAATTCAAGCTGTTTCGCTCAATTAATAGTTCAGTTTTCAGTCTCATTCAGATAGCAGGAATGGAATATGATTTCCTAACGTTTGTAATCACATCATTCATTGAGACATATTATAGTAGCTCCTCTCCTAGTGAATATACTGAATTTTATTTAGGGTACTGATCAGCTAATTTATTCTTCTGTTTTGACTGGTCTCTACTTTAAGATGTCTCCTTATGGCCAATTCAGGCATTTTCAGTCTCCAACCCTTCTCTAGTTTCCCTCCATTTCTTTGGTAAAGTGCTTAGATTCTAGTTGCCACCTCCCACGGCCAGATAACTAAATTCAGAAGCCGAGCAGAACAGGAGCTAAGTTGCAGAATCTGTAAATATGCAAAAGAAAAAAATCTGCAGTGTTAAGGGTAGGTTCAGTGAGACTGCACTTCCAGTGTGGAGCTTCGCTTGACACAGAATCAGCACTATAGTGTTATGGCCATATCTGTGACCTGCACTCCCATCTGGCAAGGTTTTGTGCTAGAGTGTAATCAGATGAATTTACCCCATGGTGTAAACAGGCTTTTGGAGCAAGCCAGTGACTGATGACCAAGGCCTCAGTTTCTCTTCTGCTGGCTTACCTGATTTTGAATCTAACCACTAATATACATCAAGTTACAGGTTAAACAAATTTTATTGTGCATTGTACAGTCAGTCTTTCAGTAAATCTACCCTGTTCGATGTTGATTTGTGCAGACAAACAGCATTGTAAAGTGATGCAGAGAGCATAGTGAAAAGCATTCCTCAAAGGGGAAGAAAATCTATCAAATACTTTTTGTTCAAAGTGCTCTACCATTTTATAAAATTCTATGGGTGTTTTTAAAAAACATCAATCTCTTTGCCTGAACAGAGCCCCACCAGGTTGTGACTCCTCCTCATTGCTGGACTGCTCCACGCCACTACTGTTCGGGGGCATTTTGGAATTGTTCCATTGAAAGCAATGCGGTGTGATTTCAGACTGGTTTGAAAGCTGAACCAAATGTGCTTGACCTTGTAATATAACAATATCTGCTGGGTATATGTATGCCTAGTAATCCTGTATAACCAACAGCTCTATATTGTAATATGAATATGATAATATCCAGGTAGTTTGATTACAGCTAGCAACAAGATCGCTGAAAATATTGGGGCAGAATTTTCTGTCATACCGCCTTTGAAATAGACAGCTAGTTCGGGATTTCCACATGTGCTTACGCATGCGCTAAATCCCAAACTTGCGATCTGTCAAGTTCCGACTTGACAGATCATCCGCTCTAACGTTGAAACCCTTATTGCTGCTGCAGAGTTGGGCTAATTGCCCATCAACTGCCCAGAAATTATGCCTGAAAATGTTAGGTTTGGTGCAAAGAGGCTGTTTGCACAGCGCAAGGGGATACCCGTCAATAAAAAAATCTTCATCTGATGCTTTTTTGTTTAAATATATATTAAAAGGAATATAAATGCAGACTGGCTAGAGTGAGAAGCTGTTCAGGGAATTGACAGTTTTGCAAATTAAAAAAAAAAATCAAAAATACACTTCTCTTACTCCCCCCACTGTATCTTCAGGTGACTTTTCAACATTAGCTGCTATATTCTCCCTAGAAAATACCACAGTATCTAGTGGGGAGAATGTGAGACCTTTTGCTTCCTGATTGGAACACCGCCCCACGTGATCTGAGGTATGCTTCTGCACACGGGAAGCCCCTGGGATTCGTGGGCCACTATGCTGTGCTCAACTCGGCAGTGTCTGATGGCAACTTTTCGTTTAGGGCCGACCGTGGAATCTGGGCCATTAGCTCTGCAATGACAAAATTCTTCCCCCAGCACAAAGTCTCACTTGATGGGAGTACAGATCAGAAAGTCATGGTCCCAGCAAATCAGGCATGCTGATTTTCTAGCCCAATTCTCAAATTTGTATTCCCATCGAGCAAGAGTTCATCCTGGAAGTGGAGTGTCGTATTTTGGGGACTGTATCATTACCAATGTCCCCCGTAAGCTGCACTGCCTCCTGTCCGGCCAGCCTCTCCCAATGTGAGGTCCATTCAAATGATTGCGCATGCATGCCATCTGCAATGTAAAAGCCGGCGAATGGTCTGTGCGGGACCTTACAAATGATTACACGGCTGTGAATTCTACCTTTCAATTATCTGAATACATGGGAAGATTTTTTCTAATTTTTACAAATGTTATAAAGTATTGTTGTTCTGTTTTTACTGAACAGTAAAGGAAATATTTTTGAAAGCTACAAGACATGAATCTTAATCAAAAGCATAATTTAACTCATAAATATTTGCAGTTGACAGGGAAAATGAGGAATTTCAATCACTATCATCAGGGAATAATAATGTTCATTTTCTCTGAATAAATCTAAATTATTCCTGCTTAAAATTTTTGGAAGAGTAAAGCATAATTTATATGATACAATATTCCAGCATCTTCTAGGACTTTTATAAACAACCAATAAATAATTTTAAAACCCAGAGAACTCATTTAGTCAAGCCTTTTTCCTTTTAGTCAGTGAACATTTTTAATAATAACAGGATGGAAGGATATGGAGAGGGAAGATTCTTGTCACTGTGAATGACAAAATCATCAGTCTGTTTATAAAGAAGTTGCACTTGCACAAAGCCCACAGAGAAAATCTTCCACCGTGAATTAAAACGGCAGGGTATTTTAACTTCAGCATCTAATATCCAGGCATTCTGCATAATAATCTGATAAAATAATTTATGTAGCATTAATTTAAGTCAGAAAGGACATATTACTATAACACACAGTAGTCTATATTATTTGTAAGGATTGGTTTCCCACTTTAAACTGTTGTGCTTATAACCACAACAACACAAAAGCAAAACACTGCGGATGCTGGCATCAGAAATAAAAAACAGAAAATGCTGGAAATACTCAGCAGGTCAGGCAGCATTTCCACTACAGATTCAGGACGATGCAAGTCTTTACGCCAGTCTCCATTCAGTCCGACCTCATTACCTCTCCCACCATTGACAGATTGCTTCTGTCAGCTCTACTTTACCTGCCATCTATTCCATCAGCATGGGTGTCCTTGAAACGCTCTCACCTTGGTCCTCAGAATCCCACTACAATCAGCCCCAACACCAGCAGCACCAGGCACACCAGCAGCACCAACCTTCTCCGCAAACAAGTGATGCTACACAGGACACAGGGCATCAGCACCTGACCTCATTGCTGCTCGGGAGGCCTCATCATGGCCAGATTTACTTCAATTGACGTTGTACACCCTGGCTGCCACATGATGCACCAGGTTGGCACCACCCCACACCAACATCTTAAAGCATCCCTACAATGCTAAGCCATTCATTTAAGACCCATCACCATTGCCAGGGTGCCGTTATGTCTTGCCATTCACTGCAATTCATTAAGCCACTTCCAAAGGTGCAAACAAATCTGTCCAAAAATGCAAAGTGTTGAATATAAAGGTTTCAATGTTTGACACCACAGTAACAGAAATTTTAGATGAACATTGTATATAACACCCAAGTGCCTACCCTTGTGTTTTGTTAATTGGTATGATTGCACTAGGATGAGCGTGAGGGGTGGCTAGTGAAATGGGGATGTGATAATGTAGATAGAGAGGGATAGGTGGAAGTGCAAGGTAAGTTGATGTGGGTAAGAATCTGCAGGAGTAGGATAGGGAAAGCAGAGTAATGGGAATGTCACGAATGGCACAGCAGGATAAGGTTTTGTGTGGCTTTGAACTAATGTTTCATGATCTACTGGGACCAATGAAAGGTTTGCGGCACTGTATCCAGGTCCTCCTGACCACATCCCTGATTGTGCCCTCCTCTGCAATGTTCAACCATGTTCTGTTGATCTCCTAGGAAGGTCTCTTCTGCCCATGGGAAGGGATGAGGACCTCCCTGTGTGCTGTGACTCCCTCCATAAGCATATGGAGAGAGTCATGGGAGAGCCTGTGTGCAACCATGCATCTCTGTGCAGTGATTGTCAGTGTTTGTAATCAGGGATCGTATTAAAGCCAAGGAAACATAGAAACATAGAAAATAGGTGCAGGAGTAGGCCATTCAGCCCTTCTAGCCTGCACCGCCATTCAATGAGTTCATGGCTGAACATGCAACTTCAGTACCCCCTTCCTGCTTTCTCACCATAACCGTTGATCCCCCTAGTAGTAAGGACTTCATCTAACTCCTTTTTGAATATATTTAGTGAATTGGCCTCAACAACTTTCTGTGGTAGAGAATTCCACAGGTTCACCACTCCCTGGGTGAAGAAATTCCTCCTCATCTCTGTCCTAAATGGCTTACCCCTTATCCTTAGACTGCGTCCCCTGGTTCTGGACTTCCCCAACATTGGGAACATTCTTCCTGCATCTAACCTGTCTAACCCCGTCAGAATTTTAAACGTTTCTATGAGGTCCCCTCTCATTCTTCTGAACTCCAGTGAATACAAGCCCAGTTGATCCAGTCTTTCTTGATAGGTCAGTCCCGCCATCCCGGGAATCAGTCTGGTGAACCTTCGCTGCACCCCCCCAATAGCAAGAATGTCCTTCCTCAAGTTAGGATGGAGAATGAAACAGTTAATTCAGAGACCATGGTCCAAAATTAAAAGAAGGGTAACTTTGAATGTATGAGGTGTGAATTGGCTGGGATAGATTGGCGAATGATACTTAAGGGGTTGACTGTGGATGGGCAATGGCAGACATTTAGAGATCACATGGATGAACTACAACAATTGTATATTCCTGTCTGGCGTAAAAATAAAAAAGGGAAGGTGGCTCAACCGTGGCTATCAAGGGAAAGCAGGGATAGTATTAAAGCCAAGGAAATGGCATACAAATTGGCCAGAAATAGCAGCGAAGTTTGATTAGGGCAGGGAAAATGGAGTATGAGAAGAAGCTTGCAGGGAACATTAAGACGGATTGCAAAAGTTTCTATAGATATGTAAAGAGAAAAAGGTTAGTAAAGACAAACGTAGGTCCCCTGCAGTCAGAATCAGGGGAAGTCATAACGGGGAACAAAGAAATGGCGGACCAATTGAACAAGTACTTTGGTTCGGTATTCACTAAGGAGGACACAAACAACCTTCCGGATATAAAAGGGGTCAGAAGGTTTAGTAAGGAGGAGGAACTGAGGAAAATCCTTATTAGTCGGGAAATTGTGTTGGGGAAATTGATGGGATTGAAGGCCGATAAATCCCCAGGGCCTGATGGACTGCATCCCAGAGTACTTAAGGAGGTGGCCTTGGAAATAGCGGATGCATTGACAGTCATTTTCCAACATTCCATTGACTCTGGATTAGTTCCTATCGAGTGGAGGCTAGCCAATGTAACCCCACTTTTTAAAAATGGAGGGAGAGAGAAAACAGGGAATTATAGACCGGTCAGCCTGACATCAGTCGTGGGTAAAATGATGGAATCAATTATTAAGGATGTCATAGCAGCGCATTTGAAAAGAGGTGACATGATAGGTCCAAGTCAGCATGGATTTGTGAAAGGGAAATCATGCTTGACAAATCTTCTGCAATTTTTTGAGGATGTTTCCAGTAGAGTGGACAAGGGAGAACCAGTTGATGTGGTATATTTGGACTTTCAGAAGGCTTTCGACCAGGTCCCACACAAGAGATTAATGTGCAAAGTTAAAGCACATGGGATTGGGGGTAGTGTGCTGACGTGGATTGAGAACTGGTTGTCAGACAGGAAGCAAAGAGTAGGAGTAAATGGGGACTTTTCAGAATGGCAGGCAGTGACGAGTGGGGTACCGCAAGGTTCTGTGCTGGGGCCCCAGCTGTTTACACTGTACATTAATGATTTAGACGAGGGGATTAAATGTAGTATCTCCAAATTTGCGGATGACACTAAGTTGGGTGGCAGTGTGAGCTACGAGGAGGATGCTATGAGGCTGCAGAACGACTTGGATAGGTTAGGTGAGTGGGCAAATGCATGGCAGATGAAGTATAATGTGGATAAATGTGAGGTTATCTACTTTGGTGGTAAAAACAGAGAAACAGACTATTATCTGAATGGTGACAGATTAGGAAAAGGGGAGGTGCAACGAGACCTGGGTGTCATGGTACCTCAGTCATTGAAGGTTGGCATGCAGGTACAGCAGGTGGTTAAGAAAGCAAATGGCATGTTGGCCTTCATAGTGAGGGGATTTGAGTACAGGGGCAGGGAGGTGTTGCTACAGTTGTACAGGGCCTTGGTGAGGCCACACCTGGAGTACTGTGTACAGTTTTGGTCTCCTAACCTGAGGAAGGACATTCTTGCTATTGAGGGAGTGCAGCGAAGGTTCACCAGACTGATTCCCGGGATGGCGGGACTGACTTATCAAGAAAGACTGGATCAACTGGGCTTGTATTCACTGGAGTTCAGAATAATGAGAGGGGACCTCATCGAAACATTTAAAATTCTGATGGATTTAGACAGGTTAGATGCAGGAAGAATGTTCCCAATGTTGGGGAAGTCCAGAACTAGGGGTCACAGTCTAAGGACAAGGGGTAAGCCATTTAGGACCGAGATGAGGAGAAACCTCTTCACCCAGAGAGTGGTGAACCTGTGGAATTCTCTACCACAGAAAGTTGTTGAGGCCAATTCACTAAATATATTCAAAAAGGAGTTGGATGAAGTCCTTACTACTAGGGGGATCAAGGGGTATGGCGAGAAAGGGGGAATGGGGTCCTGAAGTTGCATGTTCAGCCATGAACTCATTGAATGGCAGTGCAGGCTAGAAGGGCCGAATGGCCTACTCCTGCACCTATTTTCTATGTTTGTATGTTTCTATGTTTGCAACACCTCAATGCTGTAGAACACTGGCAGCACAACTGTCAAAATAAATTCAGACTGATGATAAATAAAACCGGCTGATGATGCGTAATCAAATGACGTCACCAGATCCGGTTTCTCTAATTGGCCGAAAACGCGCTGGGCTGGCTTAACAAGCCCAATCAAGTTAAGTTCATTTTAAAGGCCGGGATGGAGACAGCAGTGGGGTCGGGACCCATCATCGGCATCGCCCGCCATGGACGAGTCGTAAAATCCAGCCCGAAGTATCAGTCAGACTGAGACTTTTACACTATCTCATGTGATGATACTTTTAAACCTGAAACCTTTCCTTTTGCATCAATTAATATACTGGTCCTCGTGTTAAATTACCTGAATGAAAACACCAGCCATCCCTTGATATTTTAGAGGGATTGATCATTATGTGAGGTAGATCATTAAATAGAGTACAGGACTGAAATGGTAATTCTTGTAGTAAATATGATCGGCATAGAATGCAAAAACTCAGGCAGAGAACCCTGCATGTCTTTGTATATTTTAATGTAAAAAGCTGAATAAATATCATAATTATATCATCTAATGACATTACACATCTATGATATAAACATTATGCATCCTCGTGCAGTATTTCAATTGAACTTGGTATGGGAATTGCAAAGATTTCACAGTTCTGCTCCTCAAGAACTCTGCTGGTGATAATTGCATTTATCGTTCTCCACATTTGCATTTGTAGCCACAGTTAAATGCTTGCCATCATCCCTGATCCATCAATGTAAAACAATCTCAGATTCAGATTCAGTGATGCCGTGGTGGTGTGTGAGATTTTTCAGGTTTGCACTCAACCCTGAAAAAGCTGACTTTAGAGGGTTGCCACAAGCAGAGTGATTTATGTCTGGATTTGCTAATCACTTTAGCAGAAACTGGACAATTGGCAACTATGTAATGGATGCATGAATTGTTCGAACCACAAATCTTAGATCAATACATGCGAGAGCTTACTTTTGATCTGCAGCAAATAGACTTGCCCTGGATAAACCACAGCTAACTTTCCCTATTTACTGCAGCAGTAAGTTTTAATTATGGAAGAACAGCTAATCAATTGTACCTATTGTATCTCTCAATTGACTCAAAGCCTACCTTCACAGTGCAGTATGAAGTGCTCGTTACTGGGGCTGAAGTGGGCGCTGAAGAAGGTGCAGTTATCCCTATGGAAAGTGCAGGACAGACACTGGCGGTGAAATGATCCCACAGTGTGTACGCTGTTAAACGGAACAAGCACAAGGAAGCAGGTTAGAACACTGAAATGAGAATTTTGTACCAGTGTGCTGTTACTGATATGCCAATGCAACCAAAATACAAACGCGTTATTTGTTCACTGGAAATGAACCATATTTTTACCCGAACACAAAAAGCAAAGTACCGCTGATGCTGGAAATCTGAAATAACAACAGAAAATGCTGGAAACACTCAAAATGTCAGGTGGCATCTGTGGAGAGAGGAAGGTAGGGTTAATGTTTCAGGTCGATAACATGTTGTTAGAACCGGGAGGTGTTGCGGATGAACAGTTTACAAGGAGGAACAGAGCTAAGAAAAAGGGGCTAGGGAGTAAAGAAAAATAGTCTGTGATTAGGTAGAGGTCACAAGATGGTTACATGACAGAAGTGGTAATGGTCTGACAAAAGGAGGCAATGTTGAGAGAAATTAAATAAATAAAAGATGTATCCAATACCCAGGGGTTGTGTCAATGGTTGCAGCAGAAGAGCTGGGAGAGAAGCATGGAAAATCTGGCTCCAGTGGCCTGGGAGTATGGTGGAAGAAAAAGGCATAGACCACTGTGCCTGCCATGTACTGATAGGGGATTTGCTTCCTTTTCCTTGGCTCTGTTCCTCCTAATAAGCTGTTCATCTGTAACATCTTCATATTTTTATCCTAATTTTAAGTATATTGTGTTCTGCACTGGTGGTCTTATCAGTTTAAGTACTGGAGGATACTAAGACCCTGGCAGATAGTAAAAGGTAAATGGTAACTTTTCACATTAACTTTGAATTTGTGCTACACAACTGATGTCAATTTGAAAAAATTACCCATCACAACACCTGCTGTGTCCGAGATCGGAGTTCATTTATTTCTGATGTGGCGTTTTGCAGTTATTGAATTGTTCTACGAACCAGTTCTTGGCTCTCAGCTGAGTTCAGACAACATGTTTTTTGCTTCATTACTTGTAGGTAAAATAAGTGGCGACTTACTCAATTTCTGACTGATCTAACCTCTTATGTAAATCAAATTCTCACTCAAAAAGCAAATATCCAATTTATTCCTGCATTGGATTTTAAAATCAAATTTGAACTCAACAAACAAGGTTTTGCATTACTCCAAAAAGTGTTATGTTTTGTTCAAAGTATAAAATATTTGCTAAAAATAATGTTGTTTTATTTGATATTATTCATAGGAATATTCAACACAAAGCTGTATTGTTTCACATTGCTAACTTAAGTCCCTGCAGAAAAAACATCTCTCCTCCCCAATTCAAAATTCTCTTGGCTATATTATTTATTTTATTGTATTTGCAAGGTGCAATTTCATCTACCTTACCAATTAATCCGACTTTATAACATGCTCATCATCATCATCATCAGAGGCAGTCCCTCGAAATCGAGGAAGACTTGCTTCCATTCTAAAAGTGAGTTTTCAGGTGGCTGTACAATCCAATGTGGGAATTACAGTCTCTGTAACAGGTAGGGCAGACAGTGGTTGAAGGAAAGGGTGGGTGGGGAGCCTGGTTTGCCACACAATCTTTCCGCTGTCTGCGCTTGATTTCTGCATGCTCTCGGCGATGAGACTCGAGGTGCCCAGCGCCCTCCCGGATGCTTTTCCTCCACTTTGGACGGTCTTGGGCCAGGGATTCCCAGGTGTCGGTGGGGATGTTGCACTTTATCAAGGAGGCTTTGAGGGCGCCCTTGAAGCGTTTCCTCTGCCCACCTGGGTCTCGCTTGGCGTGTAGCAGTTCCGAGTAGAGCACTTGCTTAGGGAGTCTCGTGTCGGGCATGCGGACGATGTGGCCCGTCCAACGGAGCTGCTCGAGTGTGGTCAGTGCTTCGATGCTCAGCACAGCATGCAAGTACTATTTTTAACTTGGATTTGTCTATTTGGGAAACGTCACTGATGAAAAAGAATACATTTTTCCTATCAAAATTACTCTTCAACTTTTAATGCTAATTGTGATAATGAAACAAATGTAATTAACTTTTACACGAGCCGCTGGCATTCTTGTGTGTCTGTTTTGATGTGTACATGAGCATGCAGTAAAATGCCATGGGCTCAATTCTGATCAATACTGAATAGATCAAAATTGGTAATAGTGTATGTTCCACTATAAAAATGAATGAGGTGCATCCGATAAGGACAACTGCATGTAGATTAGAATTGGGGCCCAGCCAAAGCCAGCATTTCATTGGGAAACGCAATGAGCTCACAGGCTTTTTGCTCCAGTTGTAACTAAAAATCCTTCGTACTCAATTAATCACAGCTCAGAGTTTGAGAACAATTTTATTTTTAAACAGGTATGTTTTGACCTGATTCTGCTTACCTGTACAAATGTCTTCCTCTTGGGGAATCTTCTGTACTCAGAAAATATCTAGTAAATGAGATTAGATCAGCAAACCATTAGGTGACAGTCTCATATCCAAAATCATTTTTATGGGGACGAGAATTTTTAAACAGTTATGTGTAGATTTGGTTAATGTAATAATGTTTTGTGGCAAATAATATTTTGAGTTGACTATAGTGGACCAAGTTAAAGTTATTTTAACCATTATGTCTTGCTAAGTTACATATTTAACATCTGACAAAGAAAGAAAGCATTTGCATTTATATAGTGGTTTTCATGACCTCAGGATGTCCCAAAATGCATCTCAATAAATGAATTACTTTTGAAATGTGAACTGTAATGTAAGGAAACATGGCAGCCAATTTGCAAACTGCAAGGTCCCATAAACATGAGCAATTAAACTGTTTAGTGGTGCTGGTTGAGGGATAAATGTTGGCCAGGATACTGGAAGAACTCCCCTGCTCTTCTTTGAATAGTCCTATGCATTCTTTGATGCCCACCTGAGTAGGTAGCCGGAACCTCGGTTTACTGTCTCATCCGAAAGACAACACTTCCAACAGTGCACCTCACTTTTTAACAAGATTTTCACTGGACCATGCATCCACTGTGACAGAACGACAGGCCAGTGACCAGTTCCTGCCAAATGCAGGTTGCTAGCTGGGCAACCACTCCTCCACATTTCCTTCCTACTCATGGTTCACTGATGGGATCAGAAGTTAGCAAAGTGGAGGACCTGAACTTGTGTCACTCCAACTGGGCAATCAGCCAGTTTCTTGCTATCTGACCAGTGTTCATGGGTTTCAGTCCCAACACGGTCAGCCTCTTGATGGATTTTGGATTGGTCACTTGGCAGTAACAGGGAGTGAGGCAAAGCAGCTCAACTCTGGGAAAACTTGACAGCGCAGCTACTTGTGAGCCTATCACATAAAAGCAGTGATGGAGGTGAAGAGGAACTTTGAAGCCAGCTAAAATGCACTGTGGCACTGCACTGTACTTTTCATTTTCTGTTAGTTTCTTGACATAAAGGGCTAGAAATTCGGTAGGGTCCCGGTCGGGGGGTTAAATTTTGAAAAGTTGAAAAAGTAGCATCAAGCGCTAATCATTCTCTCCTCCAGTGATATTCAGTTTTAGCGCTCCAAGAGTGAAATGGAGCACTAAGTCAAGCGCTAACCACTTCTCTTAGGGTGCTAAAGTCAGAGAGCGGGCAGTAGCGGCAGAGCGGCAAACAATTTTGTGCGCAATGGTAACGGCATGAGAGGCAGCTTCCCTCGCTTAAGGGGCCAATGATGCTGCACAAGCTAGTTGTTGGTAGTTCTCTTTTGCAAGGCAACCTGCACGACTGCCATTACAGCCCCAAACACTATCACAAAGTGGATTGCTTGGATATCTTGCACTAGTGAAACATGAAAAATTTTGTGCAGATACTATACTGGTGCAAATAATAAAGGTTGTGCTAGCTGAAAACCATTTCCTTTAATTACCACTCCCCAATTGGCCAGCCAAGTTCACAACACCTCCTCTTGCTGGCATTGTCAGCACGAGGCGATACAGCAGGGGGAGAGAGTCAATTTTAAATCCGGGGCGATAATGGGACACTGCACACTTTGCGATGTCATGTTCTGCGAAGCGTAGAGGCCCAGGCAGCGTTAAACCAGCACTGAAGTTCATGGGCGTTGCTGCATTCGCCATGCCCGGTCTCTAACTCCTCAGCGCCCGTAACCCCAGGCGCTAACAGGAAGCGCTAACCTACCGAATTACTAGCACTTTCTCTCTAATACGTCCCCACCTCTGGGATTCAAACCTGTGAACACTTAGTTAGGGGGAGAAAACTTAACTGACAGCACTATTGAAATGCCTTATGAATAACAATGATCTAAAATGTATCAGTCATCTACATTTCTTAGTACTACCAACTCTGGCATAAAAGATGTTGGGGAGCTGTGATATATCTCTGATATTTACTATTTTTCTTACAGATTTGTTTCACCCACGATTCATTTTTATCATTTTTGTCCGAACTACTTGATTGCTTATAACTAGATTTTGTAAACTTTGATTAACATAAAAATCAAAATCATAAATAAGCTGCTAATATGTTTCAACACCCCCATGCTCATATGTTTGGCTTTGAATTTGCAATAGATTGAGGACTGCAAAATGAATAGTGTGTAATTCAAGAAGACATAATATCAGGATGAAGAGCACTTTAATATGCTCCATTATTTTATGCAACATCCAGAAAGATTTGGCTCCATTTTGAAAATACCACAAGCATGGATGGGATTGATTGAAGAGACCGAGGGAAGGCGAGGCTTCTACAGCTAACATTTTAATAGTCTTTCAGGGAGGTGGTTCAAATGTTAACATAACTGTCTTATCACTAACCACTTTGTACAGAACTAAAGGGGAGAACATATCTTTTATGGATAAGAGCATGGTGATAAAATGGCTTAAAAATTTAAATTAGTCACACAAAATGATTAAATAACATGACAATTCCGTACTTACATCTGAATATTGTGCAAATAATCACATAAAGGACAATCTAACTTTATTCTGAAATAGTTCAGGACTCTTACAATATAATGAGGCATTTATCAATGCTGCACTTAGCTTGGTGAAAATTTAATGTGGAAAAGTACATTATTTAAGGAATGCATATTTGGCTTATTCATCTTACTATTAAAATGAAGATGACAGGGCTGACTGATTTGTAATTGTTTCTTTATTATAACTTGTGTCATCATTCAAAGAGACTAAACTTTGACAGTGCAGAATAGACTCACATCTTTTGATGGACTTCGTCATATCCGAGGATTCGGGTGACTTCCCAATTTCCTGATGTCAGGTGTCGCACGCTGCTCAGTTCACTTTTAAGCTGCAAATTTCAAATGGAGACATTAATAATTCAAAGACCATGCTTGGGAGGGCACCAAACCTCAGATATATCAGTATAGCAGGCTAATTGCTGCCGCTTTAGACACTATAGCATTGAAGTGTAATGTGTAATGTAGCCATGCTTGTTGATGATACAAAGATGGGTGGGAAAGCAAATTGTGAGGAGGACACAAAACATCTGCAAAGGGATATAGACAGGCTAAGTGAGTGGGCAAAAATTTGGCAGATGGAGTATAATGTGAGAAAATGTGAATTTATCCACTTTGGCAGAAATAATAGAAAAGCAAATTATAATTTAAATGGAGAAAAATTGCAAAGTGCTGCAGTACAGAGATACTGCGGGTCCTTGTGCATGAAACACAAAAAGTTAGTATGCAGGTACAGCAAGTGATCAGGAAGGCCAATGGAATGTTGCCTTTATTGCAGGGGGGAATAGAATATTAAAGCAGAGAAGTCCTGCTACAACTATACAGAATATTGGTGAGGCCACACCTGGAGTACTGCGTACAGTTTTGATCTCCATATTTAAGGAAGGATATACTTGCATTGGAGGCTGTTCAAAGAAGGTTCACAAGGTTGATTCTGAAGATGAGGAGGTTGACTTATGAGGATTGGTTGAGTAGGTTGGGCCTATACACATTAGAGTTCAGAAGAATGAGAGATGATCTCATCGAAACTTATAAGAGAGCTGTGGAGGTTGGGTCATTGAATATATTTAAGGTGGAGATAGACAGTTTTTTGAGCGATAAAGGAGTAAAGGGTTATGGGGAGCGGGCAGGGAAGTGGAGCTGAGTCCATGATCAGATCAGCCATGATCTTATTGAATGGTGGAGCAGGCTCGAGAGGCCAAATGGCCTACTCCTGCTCCTATTTCTTATGTTCTTATGTTCTTATGAAAGTAAAATAAATTTTAATTGTGAAATGCATTGCTCGACCAAATTGGATGACGGCTTTACAATATTCCTTCCCCTAATAATGCTGAGGATAACATAAAACATTTCACTTTTAGTTCATTTTATTTTGTAGTTCTGCTTATTAAAGTGAGGAAGCAAATTTCTAGTACATTTTCTCCTCTTTGTACCTCAGTGACAGCACTGTATCAAGTTCAAGTCAGGTACAGATGTAAGGCAAACATTTTCCTCCGTTATGCTGATAATGTGACTAAACACTCTGTCTCAGGTGCCAGGCTGCTGACCCCGTCGGCCCCACTGGAGGCCAAGAGAGGCCATGCAGAGTGCACAGCGGCCCTCCCCTTTAAGCGAAGGGGACAGGCATTGAAGCACGAAGTGGAGCATGGGAGATTGCGCTCCACTTCCTTTGAGGGGCGGTAAGCCCAGATCAGCGGTGGGGGCGGGACTTCCGCACATGGTGTTAAAAGCACAGGCCGCGGAAGGTTACCACCCCCCCAGTCGGGGCGCAGGGCAATTTCGCCCCCTTAGACTCTTCTACCATACTGCAGGAATGTGAATTTTCCACTGCTTGTACTGCCTGGATGACATATCTAAGCATCATTGTCACTTGTGTTCCAATTGAAAGTAGCTTTAAGATGTGGATCCAAACTTGCCAACCATTTCAGTCAAACCTTTAGCGGACATAATTGCACAAACTTTCATTCCATCTAGGCTGGGTTCAAATTCAGTTTTGGGAAGAAGTGAAAATGATGTAACTCCAATAGCTTCCAAGGGCATGAGTGCAATGACTTCTGTCAATATGCATCTGTATGTACATAAATTTACACTTGGACACACACATTCAATGGAAAAGAAAAATCGGGAAGGGTGTCAATTCGCTACGACACATTATTTACCCAGTGATAAAAGTTAAAATTTCCTCCCCACCACGCATACAATAAATATAGCAATACATTTTCATCTTCACCACCTGGGTGGCAATCTAATGGAGCGAATTGCCTGCTTGTTCAACCATCTCCCCTGCGCTCGCTGACCTACATTGCTTTGATTTTAAAATTCTCATCCTTGTTTTCAAATCCCTCCATGACATCACCCCTCCCTATCTCTGTAATCTTCTCCAGCCCCACAAGGTCTCTGTGCTCCTCCAATTCTAGCCTCTTGAGCATTCTCGATTTTTAATCATTCCATCATCGGTGACTGTGCCTTCAGCTGTCAAGGCCCTAAGCTCTGGAATTCCCTCCCTGAATCTCTCTTTCCTCCTTTAAGAGGCTCCTTAAAACCTACCTCTTTTTCTGCCCTAATATCTCTTTTTGTATCTCTCTGTCAAGATTTGTTTGAAAACGCTCATGTGAAGTGCTTTGGGATGTTTTATTAAGTTAAAAGCGCTATATAAATATTAATAGTTGTTATTGTAGAACCCACTCAATTTTCATGCCAGATGGTGAAGGCAAAAATTCACCTCATACATTTTCAAAGAAGACAAAGATGAGTTTCGGTTCTCAATGATGCTACATTAAAACACATTTATTTGTTTGCTCCAATTTCCTATAAAATATACAATAAGATTCGAGATATTTAAACCAGAAGTGACCTAAATAGGTTAATGCATTTTTATGTACCACACTTTCCTGCTGGGTCCAGTGTGATTTACAGTCACAGGAAGCCCCAATATAATGGGCTCTTGCCAGCTGCTCTTTGCAATCTAGAACTACTGATATCAGACTGGTAGTTTAATAAAATACAGTTTAAATTGCAACAGTAGAGCCTGTAATTGTCAAATCTGCTCTTTAGATTATGACTTGATAAACCCAATACTTGGTCTTATTAAAGAAATCGATCCAGAGATAAACATTATTGTGCATGATTTGAAACAAATTGTAGTAAAGGTTCAGTAACTCCAAGGAAGACAAGACTATTTTTATATTAAAAATTGTAGCAATGTACAAGATTGTGGATGATGAACTATACACAGATCCATCTATAAATCTTTTATACAAGACCATGAACTAATAATATTAATTTCAGAACAATAAATTCTGAGATGATATTCTGCAGGAATTATGTTTTATGATTATAAGTTTTTTCATTGTCTTAAGTAATAACCATTAGGTGCTGTGCATAACCACTTTAGGTGCTCAGGAAAATCACAGAGTTCAGGCAGGAACGGTCTGGTACAATTCAAGATGATTTTTTAAATTAAAATAGACTTGTGTTCAATGTAATAGTCACTTCCAAGGATAGAATTCAGTTTGTTAACATTTGTTTACCATCATTAAAATATATGACTGAACATCAGTTAACTTTGCATAGACACAAAAAAAATTCTAAAGATAAACAGCATAAATCTTACTTTAATTTTTAGACTGGTTTCATTTTGCAGCCCATGACTGTGTCCTTTATTAGATACTATAGCGGTCAAGGATTAGTTTTGGGGGCTGTGGGGAGGGAGGGAGGGGGGTAAGTAAAAAAGAGAACGTCGTTTTGGTATTCAAAGTTTAATTAAAGCTTCAATGGGGTTAAATTGAACAGGGCCCAAAAATTGGTGTGGGTATCGCAATGCGTGATTAACCTGCACCCGTTGCTTCAGATGCAGACAGCACCCAAACTTTGTGATGCTTGCTAAATAACATTATTGCAGCATCCAGCCCAGCACTAATCATATTGCTGAGTAGCTGCAAGCGTCAGCAGGAGGCCCAAGTTCATGCGAGGCTAGCACCACTTAAAGCTAACCTGCACGACTTAAAGCCAGCCTGCACTACTTAAACGTCATTGTGACTGGAGCAGGCAGCGGAAGTCAATGTGTTCTCATTGTGACATGGAGAAATACTGAACACTGGCACAACAAGATTTTCCAACGCTGCGCTGGAGGCCTTGGTGGAAGGGCAGCAGTATAGATTCCCACATTACAACAGTGACTACACTTCAAAAGTGCTTCATTGGCTGTAAAGTGCTTTGCGACATCCTGTGGTCATGAAATAAATACAAGTCTTTCTTTTTTCAGCAGGACCGAACCGGTGGGGGACAGGCGCAGCTGCATGTCCTTACCCCCATGGAGGAGACGGGCCTCTGCATAATTGGAGCAGCCATTGCTGAGGCCGTTGACAGTGGGGGTGCTGAAATCATAGCAGACGAAGGTATCCTCATACTTAATCCTCCTTCTCACATCCCACTTCCCCCTCATCCCATAACCTCTTCTGATTTACAAGCTATGGATGAAGTAAGCATGCACCTCTTAATTTCCCGCCCTCCCCTCAGCACAACCCTACCCTTGTGCCTTTCTCCTTTCAGATAGACAAGAACTGCAACCTCGTCAAGCTGTGGTGGAAGAGTAAGAAGACGATGAAGAAACACCATCAGTCGATTTCCCACTCGCAGCCACCAGCTCAGATACTGACAGTGCGCGTAATTTAGAGGATAGCATAGAAGCGAGATTTGCATGTGATAAGACATCGAGCATGAGTGGCCTGCAGCCAGGCAAGGGGCAGGGGGCAACGATTGGGGAGGTGCCAGCTCCCTGGAGGATGAAGTTGCACATGAGTTCTGGTGGGGAGGACTAGGATGAGCACTTCGATAGGGCAGGCTATAGAAGAAGGCTGATGTGTAAAAACAATGAAATTCAGAAAGCCTGTGTACAATGTCAAGGAGCACGGAGGAGTCCAGTACCAACTTGGCACAGGGCTTTGTGCAGAGCTTGGAGTCCATCCTTTCCAGCATGGAAGTGGTGGCCAACTCCGTTAGTACAATTGTGGACGCAACCACGATGCAGTGCCTGATGGCCGATATCTCAGCTTCCATTGCAGCACTAGCAGAAGCCACCCAACGTCTGCTACACTGGATGCTCAGACTGAAGTCATGCAAGGACAGCTTGCTGCCATACAAGCTCAGGCTGCTCTCATGCAAGCTCAACATTAGTTGTCTGGTCTGCTGGGATGTATCTGTGAGCAGTTGGAAAATTACCCCTCACTTTTCAGCCACTGTTCACCTCCGCCCCAAAGATAATCTGCCTGAGACTGGTGAAGCTCATCTCTGGGGAAGTCAAATTCACGGCATGAAATAAACACAGATTCCTTCACTGGAATCGGCCAGATAGCCTGCAGTGATCTTTTCCAGTTCTCTGCATTCCTATATTCTGAGTCAGGAATTGAGCATTTCAGCACAGTAGCCACTAAACTATGCTATGTAATAACAATTTAGCATCTTCAATGCAGCAAAATTATGCAATAATTGCAAAAACAAACGACAAATACTTACACAATTTTGAATGGATTACTCACTCGAATTTTTCGCAAATGCTACTGAAGTTCTAAAGGAGTTATCTGAACTATACCTATGCCTGTCTATCATCTCAGTAATATTTTATTGAAGTTGTCCCCAGGGGCTGCTGATATGCTAACATTTGCTAAAATACTAGTAGGGCTAGACTTTCCCCAAAGCCCCTCACCGCCCGATTGCTGCCCAGAAACACCGCTAAGGTTCTGCAATTAATGCTGGCGAAAATTTCCATTAATAAAGTAAGAAATACTGCCCGGCGAGAAAATGGATCATGCACCAAGATTTTCAGCGGTTTCTCAGTGGTTAAAACTGAAACTAAGGAAAACGGGCGGTTCTTACCTAACTGGATGGTAAGTATTTTAAATTTAGTCCGAGGCTGCGGTTGGGCCTAGGAAGGGGGGAAAACTCAAAAAATATTTTTTCACTTAAAAAAAAAGTTAAAAACATACTCAAGATAGTTTTAAAGGTAATCGCGGTTTTAGAATTTTAAAAATAATAAAAAACCTTTAACTTACCTTGATTTGCAAGGTACTCACCTACCACCCTGTTTTAGGCTGCTTCTTGTGGGCAGTTCCCTTGGTGGTCTGTATGGGCCTCCATTGAGGCCAAACTTTGATCCTGGTGCTTTTCTTGCCGGTGCACGCAGGTGCAAGTGGGCGGTTTGCTCCCCGGCGGTGTTTTTGAAATGTGGGTGATTCTATTTAAAAAGTAAGGGGAAAACTTTTGCCGGGCGGTTTCTCTTCCAAAAACGGCTGTACCACTGAGAAAACTGCTGAAAATGAAGGCAAAAGTCTCCCCATAGGTAAATAGTACACAAGAGTAGAATACAAGAGCAGGGAGGTTATGCTTGAACTGTATAAAACTCTAGTTAGGCCACAGCTAGAGTATTGCGTACAGTTCTGGTCATCACATTACAGGAAAGATGTGATTGTACTAGAAAGGGTACAGAGGAGATTTACGAGGATGTTGCCTGGACTAGAGAGTTTTAGCTATGAAGAAAGATTGGACAGGCTGGGTTTGATTTCTTTGGAACAGAGGAGGCTGAGGGGAGACCTTATTGAGGTGTATAAAATTATGATGGGCCTGGATAGAGTGGATAGGAAGGACCTATTTCCCTTAGCAGAGGCATCATCAATCAGGGGGCATTGATTTTAAGTAATTGGTCGGAGGTTTAGAGGAGATTTGAGGGAAAATCTTTTCACCCAGAGGGTGGTTGGGGTCTGGAACTCACTGCCTGAAAAGGTGGTAGAGGCAGAAATCCTCACCACATTTAAAAAGGACTTGGATGTGCACTTAAAGTGTCGTAACCTACATGGCTATGGACTTAGAGCTAGAAAGTGGGATTAGGCTGGATAGCTCTGTGTCAGCTGGCATGGACACAATAAGCCGAAATGGCCTCCTTCCATGCTGCAAATTTCTATAATTCTATGATTATGAAAAATGGCTGAAATTCTCTTGGACAGATTATTTTTCTTAAATAATAAACATTGCTGTTGTTCCCTAAACACTTGAATAAATGTCTTGTAATCTAAAATGAAGGTCTTGTCTAAATGAATTGGAACGTAGCTAATGGTTCGAAACTTTGAAAAGACTCTGGGGACGAAATTCAGAGTCACAAAGAGACCCGTTAATGCCCATTTGCGGTGGCCATTCCTAAAAATCGAAGACCACCGCTTTGGGATCAACTTGCCGACCCGACCTAAATTCAGGTCGGGGATTTTTTGGCCTGAACCCCATCCCGCCTGAGTGATTGCAGCACCAATTTTATTCAATAAAAATACTTACCTATCAATATCCAGCTGAACTCGTCGATCCCACGGCGCGCGGTGCCCCCGACAGGTTTTTCTGCTGATGCACCATCTCCACACTGAGTGCGGCCCGGCAGCATGGTGGCCCTAAAAGGGGAGGGCCCATTGCCATGGCCGCAATTGAAACATTTTTGCCGGCCGACTTGCCGATCGGCCGGGAAAATACTGCCCTTGGGTTCGGCCGGGCCACCAACGGGCAGCCTAGCACCCCCTCTTGGGTGCCAAGCCACTGGCCCAGCTGAAATCTTCACTGGTGGCCCAGTGGCCAAAGATAAAAAATTATAGAATCTCTCCCCTTTAATGGAGGGGAGAGAGCGTGGTGACGCACACGCGCTGTGACATCACCACTGGTTGTCAGTGGTGGCGGCTCCGATCGACCCATTTTCAACCAGTAAGCCTGGCTTGGAGTCCCAGGCCTGCCCCCATTATGATCCATTTCCTGTAGGACTCTGAAAAATTTCAAAGTCCTGAAAATGGCTCTACATACCCGACCAAGGATTCCAGCGGTGAGTACCACTCTAAAAATCTGGCTCACCTGAATTTCGACCCCTTTCTGACTAGCAATAATCTTATTGAAGTCTAGAAATTTAACATTGTTTGCATCAGTGAATCATTATAGAAGTATGGTAATTTAGCTGTGTAAATACTGATGATCTTTTTATTCTAATTTTCTGCAGGATACCACTGTAGAAGATCTGTTTAAATACTTCTACTTTTCTATAGTGATATGATTCTCAAGAGTCACATTCCATTCTACATTGCTTTATTCTATAACACAGACCATTCAGCTGAGAAATTGTTTCTTCTTTGTTCATTCTTAATTTTCTGACCCTTGAAGTTTAAATAAAGGAGCTTAACTAAATGCAGAAGTCCCAGAACCACGATTATTGCTGAAAACACAATCATTCTCAGTATGAGCAGCAACTACAGTCTCAGGGCAATAAACACTTTCTTCTCTGTTGTGCAATGGAATTTGAAAGCATGTTTAGAGAACTTGGGGCCAATTAGCTCCAAACCAGATTTATTTCAGCAATTTTGCATTTATACAGGTATAATTTGCTCCATCATCGCCTGACTGCAAGTAAATGATCTCAAGTTGGTGACAAACAGCAATGCAAGGTGCAGAGCTCAAGAGCACAGTGACCTGTGTCAAACTACATATTCTTTCAGAAAGTGCTGCCATCCATCAACGACGACAAGAACTTGTATTTATATAGCGCCTTTAAGGTGGAAAGAAGTCCCAAGATACTTCAGAGAGGCATAAGAGAAAAGAATTGTGCTGAGCCAAAGAAAGATATCAGGATATCAAGCTTGGTCAAAGTGGTGGGTTTTAAGGACAGTCTGAAAGAAGGAGAGGGAGTCAGGAAAATGCATGGGACTTAGGCAGGAGTCAGACACGGAATGACGAGACCATGGAGTGATTTAAATGCAACTTGGGCTGGATTTTCAGCTCATTTGCGCCTTGGTTAGTGTTTTGTATGTAAACCTGTAAATACCATGTCTAACCAACAGAGGGCTTATCCCCTGGAGTTCCAAGGGATCCCACAATCCCTTGGGAGCACCTGTATATAAGGAGGCCTCGCAGGCTGGAGAGGCACTCTGAGATCTGTAATAAAGAACTACGGTCACACCTTACTTTGAACTTGCAGCATGTAGTCTGACTCTTTATTCAAGACATAACAACTGGTGACGAGATACAGATGACGAACCCCACCGCAACAATGCAGAGAACCGTGACCAGCCTGGAGAAATTTTCGGAGGGAGATGATTGGGAAACCTTCGTGGAGCGACTTGACCAATACTTCGTAGCCAACAAGCTGGAAAGGGAAGCAGACGCCGTCAAACGAAGGGTGATCCTCCTCACCGTTTGCGGGGCACCAACACATGGCCTCATGAAAAATCTGCTCGCTCCAGCGAAACCCACAGAAAAGTCATACGATGAGTTGCGCACACTGGTCTGGGAGCATCTAAACCCGAAGGAAAGCGTTCTGATGGTGAGGTATCGGTTCTAGATGTACAACAAGTCTGAAGGCCAGGAAGTGACGAGCTACGTCGCCGAGCTAAGGCACCTTGCAGGACATTGCGAATTTGAATGGCACTTGGAGCACATGCTCAGGGATTTCTTTGTACTTGGCATTGGCCATGAAGTAATACTTCGCAAACTTTTGACTGTAGAGACCCCAAACTTGAGTAAAGCCATAGCGATAGCCCAGGCGTTTATCGCTACCAGTGACAATACCAAACAAATTTCTCAGCACACTAGTGCTGCTGCAAGTACTGTGAATAAAGTAATGTTGTTTTTGAATCGAAATGTACAGGGCAGGACTAATATGCCTGCAGCTGCATGTCCGCAGATGACTCAGAGTCCACCATCAAGGATGGTGAATACAAGGCCATTAACACCTTGTTGGCGCTGCGGGGGTGATCATCATTTCCATTCATGCCTATTCAAAGGATACGTTTGCAAGGGCTGTGGAACAATGGGACACCTCCAACGCAAGTGCAGGCGAGCTGCAAACCCTGCTAATCCTGCAAACCACCATGTTGAAGAGGAGGACAGATCCACGGTGGATCACGACGAACCAGAGCCTCAGACCGAAGAGGCAGAGGTATATGGAGTGCACACATTTACCATAAAGTGTCCCACGATAATGCTGAAGGTTGAATTAAATGGACTCCTGGTATACATGGAGCTGGACACGGGCGCAAGCCCGTGCAAAAAGACTTTCGATAAATTGTGGTGCAGCAAGGCCTCAAGGCCAGTCCTAACTCCCATTCGTACTAAACTGAGAACGAAGGAACTGATTCCCATAATCGGCAGTGCTACGGTAAAGGTCTCCTACAATGGAGCAGTGCATGAGTTACCACTCTGGCTGGTATCGGGTGATGGCCCCATGCTGTTCGGCAGGAGCTGGCTGGGAAAGATACACTGGAACTGGGACGACATCCAAGCGCTTTCGTCCGTCGACGACACCTCATGTGCCCGGGTTCTAATCAAGTTCCCCTCGCTGTTCGAACCAGGCATCGGGAAGTTCCAAGGAGCAAAAGTGCAGAACCATTTGAATCTGGGGGGCGCGACCCATCCATCACAAGGCAACAGTGGTACCTTACATGATGAGAGAGAGGGTGGAGATCGAGCTGGACAGGCTGCAATGAGAGGGCATCATTTTGCCGATCGAATTCAATGAGTGGGCCAGTCCGATTGTTCCAGTCCTCAAGGGAGATGGCACCATCAGAATCTGTGGTGATTACAAAGTAACTATCAATTGTTTCTTACTGCAGGATCACTACCCGCTACCAAAGGCAGATGACCTATTTGTGACGCTGGCGGGAGGGAAAATGTTCACGAAGCTGGACTTGACCTCGGCCTACATGATGCAGGAGCTGGAGGAATCATCGAAAGGCCTCACCTTCTTCAACACGCATAAAGGTCTCTTCATTTACAACAGAGGCCCGTTTGGGATTTGATCGGTCGCGGCGATATTCCAGAGGAACATGGAAAACTTGCTGAAGTCGGTCCCGTGCACTGTGGTCTTCCAGGATGACTTCTTGGTTACAGGTCGGGACACTGTCGAGCACCTGCAGAACCTGGAGGATGTTCTTAGTCGGCTTAATCATGTGGGGCTCAGGCTAAAACACTCAGTGTGTTTTCCTGGTGCCTGAAGTGGAGTTCCTGGGGAGAAGAATCGCAGCGGATGGCATCAGGCCCACCGATTCAAAGACGGAGGCAATCAAGAATGCACCGAGACCACAGAACGTGACGGAGCTGCGGGCGTTTCTACGACTCCTGAACTATTTTAGTAACTTCTTACCGGGTCTTAGCACATTGTTAGAACCCCTGCACTCTTTACTGCATAAAGGAGATGAATGGGTATCGGGTAAAAGCCAAGAAAATGCCTTTGAGAAAGCTAAGCAGCTGTTATGTTCAAACAAATTGCTTGTGTTGTACGATCCATGTAAAAGTTTGGTACGAGCATGTGATGCGTCGTAGTATAGGGTCGGGTTGTGTATTGCAACAAGCTAATGAATTTAGGAAATTGCCACCGGTTGCTTATGCATTCGTATTTATCTCCTTGCTTTCAGAAAAGAAGGATATGAACGGCTTATGGTCAGTTTCCAATTCAAATTTATGCATCCAAAAGTCTGTCTAAGGCTGAGAGGACTGACAGTATGATTGAAAATGAAGCATTAGCGTGTGTTTATGGGGTAAAGAAAATGCATCAATATCTGTTCGGGCTCAAATTTGAGTTGGAAACCGAGCATAAGCCGCTCATATCTCTCTTTTCTGAAAGCAAGGGGATAAATACGACTGCATCGGCCCGCATCCAGAGATGGGCGCTCACGTTGTCCGCAGACCAGGCATAGAAAACTGTGCCGATGCTCTCAGTAGGCTGCCATTGCCCACCACAGGGATGGAGATGGTACAGCCCGCAGATTTAGTTATAGTAATGGAAGCATTCGAGAGTGAGCAATCACCTGTTACCGCCCGACAGATTAGAACCTGGATGAGCCAGGACCCCTTACTGTCCTTAGTAAAAAAAACTGTTTGCTCCATGAGAGTTGGCCTAGTGTCCCGTTAGAGATGCAGGAAGAAATAAAGCCATACCAGCGGCGCAGAGATGAAATGTCTATACAGGCAGGCTGCCTCCTATGGGGTAATCGGGTCGTGGTGCCAAAAAAGGGCAGGGACACCTTCATTAGTGAACTCCACAGCACCCATCCAGGCATCTTAATGATGGAAGCGATAGCCAAATCCCACGTGTGGTGGCCCAGTATCGATGCAGACTTAGAGTCCTGCGTGCACAAATGTAATACATGTTCCCAGTTAAGCAGTGCACCCAGGGAGACGCCACTAAGTTTATGGTCCTGGCCCTCCAAACCGTGGTCCAAGGTCCACATCGACTATACAGGCCCATTCTTGTAAAAAATGTTCTTAGTGGTTGTAGATGCGTACTCCAAATGGATTGAATGTGAGATAATGTTGGCAAGCACGTCCGCTTCCACCATTGAATGCCTGCGGGCCATGTTTGTCACGCACGGCCTGCCTGATGTCCTTGGAAGTGACAATGGCCCATGCTTTATCAGTGCCGAGTTCAAGGAGTTCATGACCCGCAACAGGATCAAACATGTCACATCTGCCCCGTTTAAACCAGCGTCCAATGGTCAGGCAGAATGAGCAGTTCAAACAATCAAGCAGAGCTTGAAAAGGGTAACTGAAGGCTCACTGCAGATTCGCTTATCCCCAGTCCTGCTTAGTTACCGCACAAGACTCCAATCGCTCACTGGGGTCCCTCCTGCTGAACTGCTCATGAAAAAAGCACTTAAGACAAGGCTCTCGTTAGTCCACCCTGATCTACACGAACAGGTAGAGAACAGGCGGCTTCAATAGAATACATATCATGATCGCGCAAATGTGACACGCGAAATTGAGATAAATGATCCTGTATTTGTGTTGAACTATGGACAAGGTCCCAAGTGGCTCCCTGGCACTGCTTTGGTGAAAGAAGGGAGTAGGGTGTTTGTGGTCAAACTCTCAAATGGACTCACCTGTAGGAAACACTTGGACCAAATCAAACTCAGATTCACGGACTATCTAGAACAACCCACAATAGACTCTACCTTTTTCGACCCTCCAACACACACACAAGAGACAACCAACCCAGCGGTTGACCATGAAGCAGAACCCATCACCCGCAGCAGCCCAGCAGGACTCACCACCTGCAGCAGCCCAGCGAGGCCAGCTGCGCAGCAGCCCAGCGAGGGTCCAACAACCGACTCACCAAAACCAGCATTTGCACTGAGACGATCAACCATGGAAAGGAAAGCCCCAGAGTGACTCACATTGTAAATAGTTACACTATTGACTGGGTCGGCGGGGTGGGGGGCGGCGGGGGGGCGGTGGGGGGAGTGTTGTTATGTATTTATATGTGTAAATACCATGTCTAACCACCAGAGGGCTTATCCCCTGGAGTCCCAAGGGATCCCACAATTCCTTGGGAGCACCTGTATATAAGGAGGCCCAGGCTGGAGAGGCACACTGAGATCTGTAATAAAGGACTATGATCACACCTTACTTTGAACTTGCAGCATCTAGTCTGACTCTTTATTCAAGACATAACAGTTCGTGTCCTAGCAGAATGTTAAATGCTGTTTTTGGGCGTTATGCCGGGCATCCAGGATTTACCACCCAGGTGGAAGATTTGGCTATTGGTTGGCGCTGGCGCAAACACTTACCGCCCCGCCCTCCATTTTTAGCGTGGTGATGACATCAATTGTCGTACAACAGCACTAGCGCCCCGGATGGAACATTCAGCCTTAATGCCTCATACAACGCCCACCCCAGGAAACGCCTGAAAAAACCAGGCTGTCCCAAGCTGTGGCAGGTGGTATTGGCATAATTTTTAACTGGAGGGATGAGGATTCTACATCGCAGGTCACATTGACTGCAATGGTTGCACACATAATGCTGTGTGAAGCTCCAACTTGCAAACTTCACTTTTATCTACCATTACAGTGCCCTTACAACCTCAGTGAGATCATTTAATCGGGGCATTACTAGTTCACCAGCGTATCATGCTCCATGCTATTGCCAGGCGGTGTCAAGCTGGAGGAAGGACTCTTGTCCATGTCGGCCCACAGATGATGAGAGGCCGAAGACGTCTGGGGAGGAGGGATTTACAGGCACCAATGCTCAGACGTCCAGTTCTCTGAGGAGCAGTGTGTGAGAAGGCTGCACTTCCGAAAGGAAGTGCTGACTAAGATATGCCATCTCCTCCAGACAGACCCATGCCTGCACCGCTCTGGAGCAGCCTTCAATACTCCTCTCAACAGGTTTCCGAATTCATTGTGGTGTACTGCATGTTGCACAGTTTGGCCATCATGAGAGGCCAGGCATTGCCAGTGGGGATTGCATGCCTACCTCAGGAGGAGGAGGACAATGAAAAGGAGCCTGGCGAGGCCCCCATTGGATAGCCACCCCATCCACGGGGGAGGCAGCATGGAGACCAACACTCGCACGTCACCAGCTCGTAATGGACCGGCTCTCGTTAATGAAGGAAACTGAGGGATGGAGCTAATACTGGACATGTTATGTGCCCCCATAAAGGCACATCTCATGAATGTTGGAATGATGCACAAAACACCAATGACAAATGATGAGTCATAAATTTTACTGCAACGAATTCACAAAAACACCCCCACCCAATTAAAACCATACAATATACAACAATGAAACTTCTTTACCGCCGCAACTTTCTGCTTGGGCGCACGAAGTCCGTTGTGTAATGCCCGACTTTACGCCAATGCTCCTTCAACTTACATTTTTGCCAAAACTTGCAGTCGGAGGTGCAAACTATTTTCAGGAGCTAACTTTAACACCCCGCCGCGATTAATGCACCAAAATCCAAAAAGCCACAAATCCAGCCCAAGGGCCATCATTTCCGCTACATTGGCAGGTCAGGTGCGGCTGGGGTTGGTGGTGTATAAATGATTTTATGCTGATTGGGCTTGTTAAGCCCGCCCAGCGCGTTTCCCGGCCAATTGAAGGAAGCGGGCCTGATGATGTCATTTGATGACGCGTCATCAGCGGGGTTCCTTAAAGGGACCATGCCCAAATTTACTTTGACAGTTGTGCTGTCAGTTTTCTACAGCACTGAGCTGCTGCAAACACTGAAAGCACTTCACAAAGGTGCATGGCTGCATCCAGGCTCTCCCATGACTCCCTCCATATGCTTATGGAGGGAGTCATAGCATGCAGGGAGGTCCTCTTCCCTTCCAATGGGCGGAAGAGACCTCCAACAACAACTTGTATTTATATAGCACTTTTAACATCCGAAGATGCTTCACATGAGTATTCAGAGATAAAAACTTTGCCATCGAGCCACACAAGTAGAAATTAGCACAGGGAAAGAGCTAGGTTTCAAGGAGTGCCTTGAAGGAGGAAAGAGGTAGAGTGGTGGAGAGGTTTAGGCAGGGAGTTCCAGAGCTTGGGGCCGAGACAACAGAAAGCACAGCCACCAATGGTTGAGCGATTATAATCAGAGATGATCAAGAGGGCAGAATTAGATGAGCACAGACATGTTGGCGGGGGGGGGGGGGGGGCGGGTTGTGGGGCTGGAGGAGATTACAGAGATAGGGAGGGGCGAGGCCATGGAGGGATTTGAAAATAAAGATGAGAATTTTGAAATCGAGGTGTTGCTTAACTGGGAGTCAATGTAGATCAGTGAGCACAGGGATGATGGGTGAGCGGGACTTTGTGCGAGTTAGGACATGGCAGCAAAGTTTTGGATCACCTCAACTTTATGTAGGGTAGAATGTGGAAGGCCAGCCAGGAGTGTGTTGGAATATTCAAGTCAAGAGGTAACAAAGGCATGGATGAGGGCTTCAGCAGCAGATGAGCTGAGGCAGGGGCAGAGACAGGCGATGTTACAGAGGTGGAATAGGAGGTCTTAGTAATGCTGCAGATATGTGGTTAAAAACTAATTTCAGGGTGAAATATGACACCAAGGTTGCGAACAGTGTGGTTTAGCCTCAGACAGAAGTTGGTGAGAGGGATGGAGTTAGTGGCTAGGGAACAGGGTTTGTGGCAGGGACCAAAAACAGTGGCTTCAGTCTTCCTAATATTCAATTGGAGAACATTTTTGCTCATGCAGAACTAGATGTCGGACAAGCAGTCTGACAATTTAGAGACCATGGAGGGGTCGAGAGAAGTGGTAGTGAGGTAGAGCTGGGTGTCATCAGCGCACATGTGGAAACTGATGCTGTTTTATTGGATGATGTCGCCAAGGGGCAACATGTAGATGAGAAATAGGAGGGGCCAAGGATAGATCCTTGGAGGACACCAGAGGTAACGATGTGGGGGTGGGAAGAGAAGCCATTGCAGGTGATTCTCGGGTTACAATTAGATAGATAAGAATGGGACCAGGCAAGTGCAGTCCCACCCAGCTGGATGGCGGAGGAGAGGCGTTGGAGAAGGATAGAGTGGTCAACTGTGTCAAAGGCTGCAGACAAGTCAAGAAAGACCAGGAGGGATAGTATGCCTTTGTCACAATCACAAAGGATGTAATTTGTGACTTTGATGAGAGCCGTTTTGGTACAGTGGCAGGTGGGAAACCGGATTGGAGGGATTCAAACATGGAATTGCGGGAAAGATGGGCACGGATTTGCAAGGCAACAACACGTTCAAGGAATGGAGAGGAAAGGGAGGTTGGAGATAGGACGATAGTTTGCAAGGACGGAAGAGTGGAGGGTTGGTTTTTTGAGGAAGGGGTGATGACAGCAGATTTAAGGGAGAGGGGATAGTACCTGAGGAGAGAGAACCATTAACAATGTCAGCAAACATGGGAGCCAGAAAAGGAAGTTGGGTGGTCAGTAGTTTGTGGGAATCGGGTCAAGGGAGCAGGAAGTGAGTCTCATGGACAAGATGAGCTCAGAAAGATCATGAGGGGAGATCGGAGAGAAACTGGGGAAAGATGTGAGTTCAGGGCTAAGGCAGCAGGGAACCTTAGAGAAAGTTTGGCCCGGTGGGCTAGGGGAAGGAAGGGAAGTGGCAGAGGCGGCCAAATAGATGGTTTCAATTTTAGAGACAAAGAAGTCCATGAAATCCTCACACTTATTGTCGGAGGTGAGGGTGGAGAGCGCGATTTAAAAAGACGGTTAGCAGTGGAGAATAGAAGCCGGGGTTTATCTTTACATTCCAGAATGATTCTGGAATAGTGAGCGATTTTAGCAGATGAGAGCAGGACCCGATAGTGCTTTATGTGGTCCAGTCAGATCTGGCGGTGATTGGCGAAACTAGTTGTGCACCATATCTGTTCATGGCTGCATCACTTAGACTTAATGGCGCGAGGATCAGGGCTGTACCAGGTGGAATGGCCAGGGTAAGAGAGAGTAATTGTTTTAACAGGGACTGGGGCATCAAAGGTGGTGTACATCCTTACTCACACCAACTTACCTTGCACCTCCACCTGTCCCCTCTCCATTATAAAATCCCTATTTCACTAGCCACCCCTCACACTCACCCTCATCCTGGTGCAATCATACCAACTAACAACACACAAGGGTAGGCACTTGGGTGTTTTATGCAATGTTCATGTAAAGTTTCTATGCATGTGCTGTGAAACATTGAAATCTTTATTTTCAATGGTTTGCATTCTTATATAGATTTGTGTGAAATTTTGGAGTGGCTCAGTGAGTTGCAATGAATGGTGAGACATAATGGTACCCCTTACAATGGTGATGAGTGTGAAAGGAATGGCTTGGGCAATTGTTGGGGTGTTTTATGGTGTTGGTGGGAGGTGGTGCCAACCTGGTGCATCATGTGGCAGCCAGCGTGTACAGCATCAAGTGAAGTAAATCTGGCCATTGTGAGGCCATCCCTGATGTCCCAAGCTGCAATCTGGTCGGGTGCTGATGCCCAGTATAGCATCAGTTGATTGCGGAGAAGATTGGTGTTGTTGTTGTACTGCTGGTGTGCCTGGTGCTGCTGGTGTTGGGGTTGATCGTGGTGCGATTCTAAGGGCCAAACTGAGAGTTTTAATGGCACCAATGCTGATGTAATAGATGGCAGGTGAAGTAGAGATAAGAACATAAGAACATAAGAAATAGGAACAAGAGTCGGCCATACGGCCTCTCGAGCCTGCTCCGCCATTTAATAATATCATGGCTGATCTGATCATGGACTCAACTCCCCTTCCCTGCCTACTCCCCATAACCCCTTATCCCTTATCGTTTAAAAAACTGTCTAGTTCTATCTTAAATGTCCCAGCTTCCACAGCTCTCTGAGGCAGTGAATTCCACAGATTTACAACCCTCTGAGAGAAGAAGTTTCTCCTCATCTCTGTTTTAAATGGGCGGCCCCTTATTCTGGGACATTTAAGACAGAAATAGACAGTTTCTTAAATGATAAGGGATAAGGGGTTATGGGGAGCAGGTGGGGAAGTGGAGTTGAGACCATGCCCTCTAATTCCAGTCTCCCCCATCAGTGGAAACATCCTCTCTGCATCCACCTTGCAAAGCCTCCTCATAATCTTATACGCTTCGATAAGATCACCTCTCATTTTTCTGAATTCCAATGAGTAGAGGCCCAACCTACTCAACTTTTCCTCATAAGTCAACCCCCTCATCCCCGAAATCAACCTAGTGAACTTTCTCTGAACTGCCTCCAAAGCAAGTATATCCTTTCGTAAATATGGAAAGCAAAACTGCACGCAGTATTCCAGGTGTGGCCTCACCAATATCCTGTACAACTGCAGCAAGACTTCTCTGCTTTTATACTCCATCACCTTTGCAATAAAGGCCAAGATACCATTGGCCTTCCTGATCACTTGCTGTACCTGCATACTATCCTTTTGTGCAGAGGTACCCCCAGGTCCCGCTGTACTGCGGCACTTTGCAATCTTTCTCCATTTAAATAATAACTTGCTCTTTGATTTTTTTTCTGCCAAAGTGCATGACCTCACACTTTCCAACATTATACTCTATTTGCCAAATTTTTGCCCACTCACTTAGCCTGTCTGTCCTTTTGCAGATTTGTTGTGTCCTCCTCACACATTGCTTTTCCTCCCATCTTTGTATCATCAGCAAACTTGGCTACGTTACACTCAGTCCCTTCTTCCAAGTTGTTAATATAGATTGTAAATAGTTGGGGTCCCAGCACTGATCCCTAAGGCACCTCACTAGTTACTGGTTGTCAACCAGATAATGAACCATTTATCCTGACTCTCTGTTCTCTGTTAGTTAGCCAATCCTCTATCCATGCTAATATAATACCCCCAACCCCGTGAACTTTTATCTTGTACAGTAACCTTTTATGTGGCATCTTGTCAAATGCCTTCTGGAAGTCCAAATAAACCACATCCACTGGTTGCCCTTTATCCAACCTGTTCGTTACATCCTCAAAGAACTTCAGCAAGTTTGCCAAACATGACTTCCCCTTCATAAATCCGTACTGACTCTGCCTGACTGAATTTTGCTTTTCCAAATGTCCTGCTACTGCTTCTTTAATAATGGACTCCAACATTTTCCCAACCACAGATGTTAGGCTAACTGGTCTATAGTTTCCTGCTTTTGGTCTGCCTCCATTTTAAAATAGGGCGTTACATTTTCAGTTTTCCAATCTGCTGGGACCTCCCTAGAATCCAGGGAATTTTGATAAATTACAACCAATGCATCCACAATCCCTGCCGCTACTTCTCTTAAGACCCTAGGATGCAAGCCATCAGGTCCAGGGGATCTATCTGCTTTTAATCCCATTATCTTACTGAGATGAAAGAATCAATCGATCAATGTTGTTCCAATGAGGTGACACTGGATAGAGAGATTGCTCCAAACACTTGCAATCTGCATTAAGCTCAATCTGCCTTCAAAATGCTGTAAGCAACAGCTTTTGATCTTGGAAAGTGAACAGCTGTGAGCACAGTTGCAGATGTCGAGTAAAAAAATGAATTTGTGGTCACACAACTCCTGACATCCGTACCTGACATGATCTCCGAGCAGCAGAAATCCTGTGGACAACCTGGTAAAATGGTAAGTTCAGTTCAAAATTCTTTTGAAAAAATCTTTACAAGGTCATAATGATCTAACTTGCCTCCCCCGCCGCTGTGTGTCAGGTCTGTTCAGCGTTGACAGACCCGGCATTTGGGAATGTAGCGTGGTTGCGGGTTGACACCGGAGACGCGATCGCTGTCAATCATTTAAAATTGCACAGCTGACTCACCACCCATCCCGTCCGCTGAGCACCAGCAAAATTACAGCCAAGGAAGAGAATTTTAAGTTTGAGCCCTCAGGGAACTGGGAGCTAGTACTTGGTGGGGGAATCGGATATGGATAAGCTGAAGTTATGAAGGGTAGGAGGTCAGCCAAGAAAGCATTGGAATAGTCGAATCTGGAGGTGACATGCATAGATAAGCGTTTCAGCAGCAGCTGGGCTGAGGTACGGGTGGAGATGGGTGAAGTTACGGAGGTGATATTAGGCGGTCTTTGTATTTGACAAGATAGAGGGTCGGAAGCTTAGCTCGGGATTGAATAGGTTACTGAGGTTGTGAACAATAGTAGAAAGGTAGAGCTGGATATCATCAGCATGCATGTGGAAGCTGACCGCATGTCTGCAGATAATGTCACCAAGAGGCATGCTAGCATTATAGAAATAGATAAATATTGCAGGTACTCTCAGCCTTTGTGTTTAATTCACTCCATGGTCTTGTCATTCCGTGTCTGACTCCTACCCAAGTGAAAGGATTTTTGTTAATCTGCTAACTATGGCAAACTGGAATAGCAAAACTAATAAACTACAATCATCTCATCTGCTTAAAGTTTATCTCTTAAATCTATGAAATTAATTTTATTTAGCCAGACTCATTACCAATAGATTTTGGCTTCTTTAGCATTGCACTTCAAGTCGTGCTATAACGGCAAACAAAATAGTCATAGTAAAATTGAGGTACAGCTCCTAAAGAACTTTCGAAATATATTCATAGATTTTGACATTGACTATGTACAAACATTATTAAATATGTTTGTACCACTGGGTTAGAAAAATGTACAGAAAGCTAAAACAGTTCTCAAATCAGTACTAGCACTATCCACTGAATAAATTGTAACCTGACTCATTTTGTTATTTTGATGCAGTAATGTCACTTTTATCAACACAAGATAAAAAAGGCAGTGAAAGCAAATCAAAGCAGACTGTAACAACTAGTCTCCAGCAAGATAAATCGACCGCAAACTTCCAGATTGTTATGTATGTAAGTAAACTTTACCAAAATGTAAGACTTGCCACTAGGGGACAGATCTGTGGGAGACCTAAGGGTCACCTCTGCACCCTGGGGCAAGCAGGTATAAAAGGTGATTCACCATGCTGCTTCTGCACTCTGGAGTCTGAATAAAGAGACCAAGGTTACAACAGTTTGAGCTTGCAATACAGTCCTGTGGATTTATTCTGAACATAACAAATTGGCGACGAGTAACGGATTACGAACTTTCACGTGGTAATGGCTGCCATTGGTATTCTTGAGAGATTTGTTGAGGGTGATGATTGGGAAGCCTTCGTTGAGCGCCTTGACCTGTACTTTGTGGTCAACGAACTGGACAAGGCTGAGATGGCGACCAAGTGCAGGGCGATTCTCCTCACCGTATGTGGGTCTTCGATATATGGCCTCCTCAAAAATTTGCTGGCACCTGTCAAACCAACTGTCAAGTCTTACACAGAGCTGTGTACGCTGGTTAGGGAACACCTCAAGCCTAAGGAGAGCATCCTGATGGCCAGGTATCGCTTTTACATGCACCATCGCTCCGAGGGCCAGAATGTGGCGAGTTTTGTCGCCGACCTAAGACGCCTTGCGGGACAGTGCAAATTTGCAGGATCCTTGGGGAAACTTTACGGTGCTTGGAATTGGCCATGAGGCCATTCTTCGCAAACTGCTGTCTGCCGAATCCCTAGATCTGAGCAAGGCCATCACGATAGCCCAAGCCTTTATATCCACAAGCAATAACACGAAACAGATATCTTCACAGAATTGAAGCTCACCGGCAAGTACTGTGCATAAAATAATGTTTTCAGCAAGCAGAATAGCACAGGGCAGGGCCCACACGACTGCAGAGGCCAGACCTAGGCCGAGAGTGACTCAGAATCCGCCGTGGGGCATGTATGCCTATCAATTAGCACCATGTTGGTGCTGCGGGGGCTCATCAATGTCGATTCAGGCCCGATGTATGCAGGGGCTGTGGAACAATGGGGCATCTCCAGTGAATGTGCAAACGATCTCTGACTCACGAAGTGGCAGAGTCAGGAGAGGACGACCAATCCAACGAGGATCACGATGAATGAGCAGGAGAGGCAACTGAACCTGAGGATGAAGAGGAAGTATATGGGATACACACCTTCACCAACAAAAGCCCTCCGATAATGTTAAAAGTTGAACTTAATGGCACTCCAGTCTCCATAGAACGAGACACGGGGGCGAGCCAATCAGTTATGAGCCGGAAGGCATTCAAGAGGCTGTGGGGTGATGAAGCACAGCGACCCAAGCTGATCCCGATTCAGGCAAAGTTGCACCCCTACACCAAGGAACTGATACCAGTTATTGGCAGTGCAGACATAAGAGTATCCCATGAGGGAGCAGTGCACAATTTACCAATGTGGATTGTTTCAGGTAATGGGCCAATGCTGCTTGGTAGAAGGTGGATGGGGAAGATTCAATGGAACTGGGAAGACCTCTGCGTACCTTCTCCGGCGAACGACATCGCCCCTTCTCAAAGGCTGAGCAAACCCCCACCTTCAGCTGAACCAGGCATCGGAGTGCAAATCCATTTGCAGATCCCCGAGGCACAGGCCGTTCATCACGACCACGAGGAGGTGAAGATCAACCGAGCAGCGGTACAGGCGCAGTACCTGTTATATATGTAAACTTGTATTTACTCTGTACAGCCAGCAGAGGGCTCATCCCCTGGCATCCCAAAATCTCTTTGGAGCACAGGTATTTAAGGAGGCCTCACAGGTTGGAGAGACACTCTGGAGACCTGCAATAAAAGACTGTCACACGTTACTTTGAGCTCACAGTTTTCAGTCTGACTCTTTCTCCATACATAACAGTACCCACCACCCGAAGCCAACGACCTCTTCGCGATGATGGAAGAGGCTCCAGGTCGACCATGCTGAGTGGGACTCTGCCCGAAACGATCTGACTGCGTCTTCCCGATGCCAGAGGCAAAATCCCTGGGGAGGAAGATCGCGGCAGTTGACATCATGGACACGGACGAGAGGGCATCCAGACCACGAAATGGAAGCGCATCCAGACCACGGGACGAGAGGTCGTCCAGACCACGGGATAAAGGTGCGTCCAGACCACGGGATAAAGGTGCCACAAGGGGGCACACCTGTGGGAGACCTAAGGGTCACCTGTGCACCCTGGGGCAAGCAGGTATAAAATGTGATTCACCATGCTGCTTCCCCACTCTGGAGTCTGAATAAAGAGATCAAGGTCACAACAGTTTGAGCTTGCAATACAGTCCTGTGGATTTATTCTGAACATAACACAGATGTTCAACCCTGCCACTGGCTAATTGTGGCATTGTAGAATCTCTCAACATAGTTCTCTTTGTTGTGAGGTTGTCCTTGAATTGTGCCATCTCTGCCTTGTTAACTAATCGTTAATTCTGCTAAAATATTTATTGAGTACATCTGATTTACATGCTTTTTTCATTCACAGGATGTTCTCCAGAAAGAAATGCTATTTTCAAAACCAAAAATAAATTTAGCAACACAAGCAGAAATATTGCCGTGAATTTGTGGTCGGTATGACAGTATACTCTCAGAGCATGCTGTCACATTGGCTTTGAAATTGACCGCAAGTTCAGCACATGCGCTAAATCCCAAACTTGCAATCTGTCAAGTTTCGACTGCGCATCGGCGTCGCTGCACGTTTCATCTACTCATTGAAATTAACATGTTGGTGAAAAGTTGGGCTAATTGCCCACCTACTGTGCATTAATTACTCTGAAGTTTGATGCAAACAGGCGCAAGAGCCTGTTGCACAGTGTAAGGGGAGGGGGTGGGGGGGGGTGGCGACAAGAAAATTGTATAAGCTGGCGGCTGCTGACTGACCCGTTGAGTTTTTCCAGCATTTGCTGATTAAATATTTACTGACCAGACACAAAGCTCTTTTCATGTGTCTAATCACATAGTGTAACCTGCAACCTGCAGCAAAATATGGATGTTTTCTCTGACTAGCATCTTGCAGCTATCTGTCTTTATAACCGCAGCTCCAGAAATTGTTTTGAAGGTATAGCTGCAACACTGGGAAGTGGGGAAATCAGGGAGAAGACAAAGAGAATCTAGTTGATGGTCAGTGGAAATTATGTAACATAAATCAGGAAATATTCTTATGGGCTTTACTTTCGTGGATTTTACAACTGCTCTTTTGCCACCAAAATAAATTTTGTGGGGCATAACAGCAAAGGTGGCTAGGCATGAAACTAAAACCACACCAATGTTTTAAGATCGCTCTCGTGTGAAAAATCCCTTGAGCTAAGGTTACCAGTAACAGGGGTTGAAATTTGGAGTTGGTGGGGAATATTATTTGTGTGCCAATTATTTCTCAACATAATAAAACAATAAAACAATTTTAAAAACTGCTTATTTATAGAAACATTTTGTACTAGGGATTGCGACTTTTCGGCACAATTCAAATAATGGATCATCTAATCTAATACTATGTAAGAACTGTATATCTAACAAATGCAGTATTATTATTTACACATAGTTATGAAAGATGTTTGATCAAATGTATAGCTGGCATAACTAAAATATATATACTTACCTTTTTAAAATCCCTTGAGCCAACATTTCAAATTAAGAGTGGCTGTTAAAGGCTATGTAGAATGTAAACATAGGCCAGTAGGACTTCTGTCTTCTATTAACATATATTTACTACCTGTTTCAGCAATCTCCTCTGTTTCCTAATTGGCTAAGAGTCAGGAAGTGAAAGTAGCACTGCCCCACATGATCCCAGATTTGCATATGCAGAATGGTATGCCCCGGGATTCGAGGGCCACAACGCTGCACACAACTCCGCAGCATTTGAAAGCAACATTTCGAATGGGGGTTCACAGCAGGTAAGTACGGATTTCATTGGGATGTCAGTGGCGCACTCCTTAGCTACGCCACCGACCACAAATTTAGGGCCATTAATTATATATTGAGTGCAATTTGTTTGAGGTTCATTTGAAGTTGATGCCATTGAAAGGGTTACCACATGAGACAGAATAAAACACAGCAGCATCTAGGTTCTGCCACAATGTGCACATCAGAGTCGAGTCGAGTTGGAATCCTATAATACAGGGCAAATATAATGACTGACCCTGCCAGATCTTCAAAGGTTGTCTGAATTGTATATTCAATGTGAGGAAAGCTGGTACAGTTGCAGATTTTAAAGGGATTTTTTTCTGTAGGAAGAAGGTGGGAGGCAGAAAATGAATGCCGTTGCTGAAAACAGGATTGGGTACTAAATATTCCTGGATATAAGGTGTTCAGGAAAGATAGGGAAGGAAAGAAAGGAGGTGGGTGGCAGTATTGATTAAGGAGAATATTACAGTGCTGGAGAGACAGGATGTCCTGGAGGGGTCAAGGACAAAATCTATTTAGTTAGAGTTAAGAAGCAATAGAGGTGCCCTAACACTACTAGGTGTATTTTATAGGTCACCAACTAATGGGAATGATATAGAGGAGCAAATTTGCAGGGAAATTACAGAGAGGTGCAAGAACTATAGAGTAGTGATAATGGGGGGGCTTCAACTATCCAAATCTAGGCTGGGATACTGATACTGTAAAGGGAAGAGAGGAGGAAGAATTTCAGAAGTGTGTTCAGGAGAACTTTATTGATCAGTAGGTTTCCGGCCCAATGAGGAAGGAGGCATTGCTCTCTGGCGAATGAGATGGGTCAAGTGGCGAAAGTGTCAGTAGGGGAACACTTAGAGAACAGTGATCATAGTATCATAAGGTTTAAATTAGCTACGGAAAAGGACAGGGAGCAATCTAGATTAAAAATACTTAATTGGAGGAAGGCCAATTTCAGTGGGTTAAGAATGGATCTATCTGGTCTGGGTAAATTGGAACCAAAGATTGGCAGACAAAAGTGTAATCAAACAAAGTTCTACCTTTAAAGAGGAGATAGTTTAGGTACAGTCGAGGTACATTCCCATGAGAGGGAAAGATAGGGCAACCAAAGTCAGAGCTCCCTGGATGCTGAAAGAGATAAAGAGTAAGCTGAAGCAGAAAAAGGGGGCGTATGACAGAAGTCAGGTTGAGAATACAAGTAAGAATCAGGCTGAATATAGAAAGTTCAGAGGGGAAGTGAAGAAGGAAATAAGAGGGGCAAATAGAGAGTACAAGAATAAATTGGCAGCTAACATAAAAGGGAATATAAAAGTCTTCTATAGGCAAATAAATAGGAAATGGGTAGTAAGAGGAGGGGTGGAGTCAATTAGGGATGAAAAATGAGACCTACACATGGAGGCAGAGGGCTGAGGTATAAATAAATACTTTGCATATGTCTTTTCCAAGGAAGAAGATGCAGCCAAAGTCATAGTGAAAGAGGAGATAGTTGAGATACTAAATGGGATAAAAATTGATAGAGGAGCTAGTAGAAAGGCTTGCTGTACTTAATATAGATATGCCACCAGGACCAGATGGGATGTGTTGTGTATCTGTAAAGCATGCACTCCCATGTTCCTCTGGAAGATCGCTGTAGCCGACCGAATTCCAAACGGGCATCTGTTGTAGATGAACAGTCCCTGGTGCATGTTGATGCAGGTGAGGCCCTTCGAAGACTCCTCCAGCTCTTGCGTCATGTAGGCCGAAGTCAGGTTGAGCTTGGTGAACGTCTTGCCTCCTGCCAGCGTCGCAAATAGGTCGACTGCCTTAGGTAGCGAGTATTGGTCCTGTAGCAAGAAACGATTAATAGTTACTTTATAATCGCCGCAAATCCTGACCGTGCCATCACTTTTGAGTACTGGAACAATCGGGCTGGCCCACTCGCTGAATTCCACTGGGGAGATGATGCCCTCATGTTGCAGCCTGTCCAGCTCGATTTCCACTCTCTCCCTCATCATGTGAAGTACCGCTCGCGCCTTGTGGTGAATGGGTCGTGCCTCTGGAACCAAGTGGATCCGCACCTTCGCCCCGGAAAAGTTTCCAATGTCTGGCTCAAAAAGGGAAGGAAATTTGTTAAGAACCTGGGTACATGAGGCCTCATCGACATGTGATAACGCTCGGATATCATCCCAGTTCCAGTGGATTTTTCCCAGCCATCTCCTTCCAAGCAGTGTGGGGCCATTGCCCGGGACAATCCAGAGTGGCAGTTCGTGCACCGTGCCCTCGTAGGTGACCTTGGCCATGGCGCTGCCCAGGACAGTGATAAGCTCTTTGGTGTACGTTCTCAGTTTCGTGTGGATGGGGCTCAGGGCTGGTCTGAGTGCCTTGTTGTACCACAGTCTCTCAAACATCTTTTTACTCATGATGGATTGGCTAGCGCCAGTGTCCAGTTCCAGGGCTACGGGTAAGCCATTCAATTTTACATTTAGCATTATAGGTGGACATTTCGTCGAAAATGTGTGCACCCCGTGTACTTCAGCATCTGCCTCCTCTCTCTGAGGCTAGAAATTGCTTTGATCCACCATGGACTGTTCTTCCTCTGCCATGTGGTGGTTAGCAGATTTTGCAGAGCTTGCAGCTTGCGTGCAAGCTCGTTGGAGGTGCCCCATTGTTCCACAGCTCTTGCAAACATACCCTTTGAAGCGGCATGAATAGGCTGAATGGAAGCCTCCACAACGCCAACAAGGTGTGAATTGCCTTGCATTCATCCTTTGTTGGGGATTCAGTCATCTGGGTCACCTGAGGCCTGCTGGCAGTTGCAGACTCATGATTTCTGCCCTGTACATTTCTGCTCGCAAACACAGTTCCAGTTAATTTATGAACATTGCTAGCACTTGTGTGCTGAGAGATTTGTTTGGTGTTATCACTGGTGGACATAAACGCCTGTGCTATCGCAATGGCCTTACTGAGGGTCGGTGTCTCTACAGTCAAAAGTTTTCGTAGGATGGTCTCGTGGCCAATGCCCAGTACAAAAAAGTCTCTGAACATTTGCTCCAGGTAGTCATCAATCTCACATTGTCCTGCAAGTCGCCTTAGCTTGGCGATGTAGCTCGCCACTTCCTGACCTTCAGATCACTGGCACGTGTAGAACCGCTACCTCGCCATCAGCACGCTCTCCCTTGGGTTAAGCTGCTCCCGAACCAGTGTACACAGCTCCTCATCTGTGGGTTTCAACGGAGCCAGAAGATTCTTCATGAGGCTGTAGGTCGGTGCCCCGCAGATTGTGAGGAGGACCGCTCTCCTTTTTGCAACGCTTCCTTCTCCGTCCAGCTCATTGGCTGCAAAGTATTGGTCTAGCTGTTCGACATAGGCTTCCCAGTCCTCACCCTCCGAGAACTTCTCCAGGATGCCCACAGTTTGCTGCATCTTTGCGTTAGATTCGTATTCTCGTTGCCAGTTATTGTGTTCCGAACACAGATGAGTCTGCACACAGGGAGGTTAAAGTAACAGTGACCTCAGTCTTTAATCAGACACTCCAGAGTGAGGAGCAGGCCTTAGGGGCCGGCTTATATACAATGCTCCCAAGGGATGCTGGTGTTGAGCTCCCTGGTGGCGGAACATGGGAGTGCATGCTTTACAGATGCACAACAGGATGTATCCTAGGATGCTGAAGGAAGTAAAGGTGGACATTGCAGAGGTACTGGCCATAATCTTCCAATCCTCCTTAGATATGTAAATCAGTGTCAGAACAATGGGAGGAATTCAAGGAGGAGATCCGGAAGGTTCAAGCCAAACGTATGCCCTTAAAGAAGGAGGCTGGCAAAATAATTCTAGAGCCCCCTGGATGTTTAGGGACTTACAGGGGAGGATTAAGGAAAAAAGAAACACTTATGTCATAGACCAATGGCTAAATACTTTAGAATCTTTAGAGGAATATAGAAAGTTAAGAGGCAAAATTAAAAAGGATATTAGTAATGCTAAGAGAGAGCATGAGAAATTCTTGGCCAGTAAAATTAAGGAAAACCCTAAGATGTCCTATAAATATATTAAGAGTAAGCGGGTAGCTAAAGAAAGGGTAGGGCATATTAGGGACCATGAGGGTAATCTTTGTGTGGAGGCGGAAGATGTTGGTAGGGTTCTTAATGAATACTTTGTATCTGTTTTCACAAAGGAAAGGGGTAATGCAGCTACTGCTATTGAGGAGGAGTGTGATATTCTGGATGAAATAAATATAGTGAGAGAGGAAGTATTAAGGGGTTTAGCAGCTTTGAAAGTGGATAAGTCCCCATGCCCGGAAGAAATGCATCTCAGACTGTTGAGCGAAGTAAAAGAGTAAATAGCAGAGGCCTTGACCATCCTGTCAGCCTAACCTCAGTGGTGGGGAAATTAGTGGAAAAAATCCTGAAAGACAGGATAAATCTGCATTTGGAAAGGCAAGGATTAATTAGGGACAATCAGCACGAATTTGTTAAAGGAAGATCATGTTTGACTAACCTGATTGAATTTTTTGAAGAGGTAACCTAGAGGGTCAATGAGGGTAGTATGTACGATGTAGTATATATGGACTTTAGTAAGGCTTTTGATAAGGTCCCACATGGTAGACTGGTCATGAAGGTTAAAGCCCATGGGATACAGGGCAAAGTGGCAAGTTGGATCCAAAATTGGCTTGGCGGTAGGAAGCAAAGGGTAATGATTGATGGATGTTTTTGTGACTGGAAGGATGTTTCCAGTGGGGTTCTGCAGGGCTCAGTACTGGGTCTCTTGCTTTTTGTGGTATATATCAATGATTTAGATTTGAATATAGGGAGTATGATTAAGAAATTTGCAGATGACACTAAAATTGGCTGTGTGGTTGATAATGAAGAGGAAAGTCATGGGCTGCAGGAGAATATCAATCTACTGGGCAGATCCACTGCTCTCTCACTCGGTGGGCAGAACCGTGGCAAATGAAATTTAATTCAGAGAAGTGTGAGGTGATGCACTTTGGGAGGGCTAATAAGGAAAGGGTATACACATTAAGCGGTAGGCCACTTAATAGTGTAGATGAACAAAGGGACCTTGGAGTGCTTGTCCACAGATCCCTGAAAGTAGCAGGCTAGATGGATAAGGTGGTTAAGAAGGCATATGGAATGCTTGCTTTTATTGGTCGAGGCATAGAATATAAGAGCAGGGAGGTTATGCTTAAATTGTATAATACTTTGGTTAGGCCACAGCTGGAGTACTGCGTGCAGTTCTGGTCACTGTATTATAGGAAGGATGTGATTGCATTAGAGAGGGTGCAAGAGGAGATTTACTAGAATGCTGTCTGGATTGAAGAATCTTAGTTATGAGGACAGATTGGATAGGCTGGGTTTGTTTTCATTGGAACAGAGGAGGTTGAGGGGAGACCTCATTGGGGTGTACAAAATATTGATGAGCCTGGACATAGTGGATAGTAAGGGTCTATTTCAATTGGTGGAGGGGTCTATTACGAGGGGGGCATAGTTTTAAGATGGTTGGTGGAAGGTTTAGAGAAGATTTGAGGGGGGGGCTTCTTTACGCAGAGGGTTGTGAGGATCTGGAACTCGCTGCCTGGAAGAGTGGTGAATGCAGAAACCCTCAGCACTTTTAAGAGATGGTTGGATGGTCATTTAAAGTGCAGTAACCTACAGGGTTACAGACCGAGAGCTGGTAATTGGGATTAGACTGGATGACCTTTTGTTGGTCGGTGCAGATATAATGGTAAGTACTGCAGGTAATATAATACGGCCAGGGTGATCTCCTGGACTAGTTTCAATTGCCTAGATGGGTCGGAGAGGAATTTTCCCAGATTTTATCTCCCTGAATTGGCCTGGGTTTTTAATCGGGTTTTTGCCTCTCCCAGGAGATCACATGGCTTCGGTTGGGGTGGAGTGTAGAATGTTTCAGTATAAGGGGTGTCGCAGTTGTGTGAGGCAGACTGGTTGCGCTGGGTGCTCTTTGCCTTTCCATCATTGTTCATAGGTTTATATGTAACCTTTAGGGCTGCTGACCAAGGGCCGTGCGGCTCTTTGTCGGCCGACTTGGACACGATGGGCCGAAATGGCCTCCTTCTGCGCTGTAAATTTCTATGTTTCTATACGGGGGTGATGCCAGAGGACTGGAGAATTGCAAATGTTGCACACTTGTTCAAAAAAAGGTGTAATGGTAAATCCAGCAACTACAGTCAATTTAACCTCGGTAATAGGAAGCATTTTGAAACGATAATCCGGAACAAAATTAACAGTCACTTGGGCAAGTGTGGATTAAGTAAGGAAAGCCAGCATGGATTTTTTAAAGGCAATCGTGTTTAACCAATTTGATTGGGTTTTTTGATGAGGTAACAGAGAAGGTTGATGAAGGCAATGTGTTTGATGTGGTGTACATGGACTTCCAAAAGGCGTTTGATAAAGTGCCACATAATAGGCTTGCCAGCAAATTTGAATCCCATGGAATAAAAGGGACAGTGGCAGCAGGGTTACGAAATTGGCTAAGTGACAGGAAAGAGAGAGTGGTGGTGAACGGTTGTTATTTGGACTGGGGGAAGTTACTCATTGGTGTTCCCCAGGGGTTGGTATAGGACCATTCTATTTCTTGATCTATATTAATGACTTGGACTTGAATGCACCTGTAGGGCCTGCAAATTATGGCCAATTGTTTTATTAGCTGCATTGTGAATACTCTGCATCGTTTAAAATGGGTTAAATGATGCCTCATCAAGGTATTAAATCCTTCAGAACATACACCAGGGAAAGGCACGTGGGGAGAATAATTCAAAACAACTGGTTTGCAGCAAAATATATTTCTTGTGATCAATGCATGAGACAAAATCAAATAGAAGTTACCCTTTAGGGCAGTTTTTACATGTTATGTTCCAATTGAGCACATGTCATCTCTTCATCTTTGCTTCTCCAATGACAATATGTTCAGTTCTGGAAATCTGTTATCATAGCCCAGGGCTCCAAGTCCTCAAATCATCCATGTCACTCATTTCTGAACTCTCTCCCATACAACAGTGCCCTTTGAGAGGTAGATTGCCCAAAATTGCAAAAGCCCGTTTTCGGCACGCAATGCGCATGCGCCTAAAATCAGCGTTATGCCAATCCTAGCAGTACTGTGGTAGTGCTTTCACCACACGGACTGCAGCGATTCAACAAGGCAGCTCATCATCACATTCTCGAGGGCAATTAGGGATGGGCAGTAAATGCTGGCCTTGCCTGCGATGTCCACATCCCATGAACAAATAAAAAAAAGAAAACCCTTGCAGTTTTCTCTTTAGAAACCTGACTGACAGAGGTAAGGACACAGACAGTTTCTCAACTCCCTCTGCTCACAGCATAAAAAGGTTCAAAGACTTTAAAACACCATTGGCTGGATTTTCAGTCTTTTGCCGCCCCTGTTAGTGCCCCGGAATGGCAGCGGTAAGCACTTCCAGGCGGTTGGGTCAGCTTTCAGTGCCCCGTTGGGACATTCGGTGCTGGTTTTGATGGGGCACGGAACATTACAGCCCAAAAGAGGCGAGCCGGTATGCAATGCCCCTGGTTGCAACACCCACTCAATGTTTGGCTGCCACCCGATCCATAGTGCCCTGTAGAGTGCCCTGCTGGGACCGCCTGTGAAAGCTGGCATTTTCAGCTGTAGCGGCCATAGTGAGGTAAGTAATGTTAACCTCAGGTAAGTGTGATTGTTTTTTTTGCGGTTTATGTTATGGCAGCATGAGTTATTTATTGGGAATGCTTTTTTTTCAGGGTAACCCCCCCCCCCCCCCCCCCACACAACCCGCCAGGCCTCTCTTAGAGCGCTCTGAGGGGCTGTTTAGCTCCGGATTTTCACTTGCTCAGCTGGCCTAGTGTCCTAAAAGAGGTATGTAATGCCTCTCTTAGTGCTCCACCCCACACTCAGGGTCCAGCTGATGAATTTTGCTGACTGAGGTGCAAACTGTTCCCAGGCGCAAACTTTACTGTCCCACCACCGCCATTACCGCCCCGAAATGAGCAGACCCAAAAATCCAGCCCATGGCTATGAAGTGCTTTACTATTGCTGAGACATTCGAATGAATTTCTTATTATTTACAGTTCATAGGGAAAGAACATCAAGCTAGCTCATTAGCATCTTAACTACTTGTCATTTTAGAATTCTTTTTCACTTGTATGAATACACAATGCTTTTAAAATCCTAACATTAAAAATAACGTTTCCCCCCAAATCCTCTCTGTGAAAAAAATATTCAAAAAGTCCAAAAGGTTGCAAATCTTATTATTACAATTGCTTTCCCTGTTCTTCCACCTCCGGCCCTTTTACCAGCTCCCTGCAAGGCAGACTGCAGAGGTGGCCAGACTGTTGCTTGGGGTTTTACTGCAGTCCCTGCTGTGGCACAGCAGCACAAGCTCATTTACTGTTAAATTTAGAGATAGGCCACTAGCATGTAAATCACACCTTCTAGCTGTTACCACAAGTCATCAGAATATGCCATTAATTCCTGCCCAATTGTTTTTAGAAAATATCTTCTGGTCTCTCAAGGGGCTCTCAGTCTACCTGCCCCTTTAATGGTGCTGCTGCCTTTAAAGCATAAATTGCTCCTGAGCTTCCTGTCGTCACTGGCCCTGCATCCAATAGAGTACCTTCAACAGTGCCTGAAGTCCCCCCTCTTTATTATAATGAGGGCCAGTCAGAAACCCTGGTGCTCCAATACTTCCCTGCATGAAGTGCATTTCTGGTGCACTGTAGACATGTTGTCGCCAAACAGCGCCTGCCCAAAAATTCCGCTCTTGAAACCTCTCCTACCATGTCAGAACCATATGTTTCAGCTCAATCCTCAAAAGATTACCTCGTACTGCAGTAATGTGACATTTTTCCATTTCCAGCACCAACCAACCCATGGGCTCTGAGTGAAATTGTCAATTTAGTGTCAATTAGTACCACATTAGTACTATGAGTAGAAGAACTGGAGTGAGGCAGCTCCAATTCATTCCACATAGGTGCTCTACAACCAGCATTCATCCCATTTTTGGGGGCTGGATTTGAGTCTTAGAGGAGAAAGGTCTTTGGCATTTTCATCATGGTGATGCCACGAGCAAGTGTGCAATGACAGGTTTAAATCATTTTCCATTATATAAAGACAGTGCTTTTTAAAGGCAGTGCTCTTTAAGGTCAGTGATCTTAAAGTCCCCACCTGAATACTGGGTTCAGCTTAGGATCAATCTTTCTAAAGGTAAATTTAAATTAATTTTAAAATAAATCCACAATATTGGGCTCAATTTTCCCCATGCCATTTTTTGGTGTCTTGCCAGAATTACGCCCTTTTTTTTTGGCCCCGACTACTCCAATAAAATAAGTAGCAAGTTCCCACGTTCTATTTTTTGAAATTGGCGCCACGCAGCCTGTCCTTCGGGGTGGGTGGGTGGGGGGGGGGAGTCTAATATCTGCGCCGAAAATAAGGACGTTTTTGATGTGATTGCTATGGGTGTGCATGCCCAGTACAGCTCCTGGTCTGCATTCGGTCATTTTTAAAGAGCCAGTTGTGTATGAGAACTTTGATTCTCATTGGAAAAATTGGAGCTGCAATACAAGATGCAATGCAGCTCAAGGACCAAGAATTTCTTACAGGATGAAGTGGAGGCACTAGTTACTGTAATTGAGGGCAGATGGCACGAGTTGGACACCAGCAGAGGTCACATAAAAGTTTCACCAAAAGAAATGAAGAAATGCTGGAACCAAGTTGCAGAAGATTACTGTACAATGGTGACCACCCCGAGGTCTGGAGGCTAGTGCAAAAAGAAGTGGCAGGACCTTGGTCAAGTAGTTCGTATAAGTAATATTTTCATTGGAATTGCATTTGTAAATGTGTATATGTCCCACCCAACAGAAAGACACCCTCTGTAAAAAGTTATATTTTCATCTTTGCAGAGGAAAGTGGCACACAACAAAAGGGAAAGAACTTGAACATGAGGAGGCCCGGCAAATCTGCACCCACTGACGCCCTTGGAAGACAGGGTCGCTGCATTGATGGGTCCTGCCTGGAGAAAAGCAATCACCACTGCACAAGCCAGGCCCACACTCGAGGGAGAGGGTAGGTCCTGCAAATTTCATAGTCTGGCTTTCCTAAATGTTAAGTATTGCGCGGGCTGGCCATGCTTTGGTTCATGGGGATGTCTCCATCAGCTACGCTTCGGTTGATGCAATGTGCTATCATTCATCGTGGTCCTTCAAATCAGCCTACTGCCTGCGCTGTGTGAGCCTACTCATGCCACCTACCCTGCCCCCTCCTCTGCTGCTAACCATTTGTCTGTGTTCTGTTATATTTTGCAGAACTTGAGGCCAACCCTGATGATGCAGAAGAAGATTCAGACGCGGACGAGCCTAAAGAGGAGAACATCTTCCAATCCCACCTTCCAGACGAAAAGCATGGGGCTGATGGTGAGGGGGAGAGGATGGATGAAGCCCCCACTGTTATACTCACTTTGGAAGAAGTGCAGGTGCTGACCATTGAGGCAATAGCCCTTCCCAGAGTGGTTTGTGTTGGTGGGACATCACATGGTTTCCCACAGTCCGAGGCTGGGGATTCCAGTGGGGTGCAGCAAGGTACAGCCAGGACCCCACCGTCCGAGGTTGCAGGTCGCAGTGGGATGCAGCGAGGCACACCCAGGGCCCCACTGTCCGAGGATGCGTGTCCCTGGGGAAGCAGCAAGGCACGCCCAAGGCCCCACCGTCTGAGGCTGCGGGTCCCAGTGGGATGCAGCGAACCACACCCAGGGTAAGGAGAGGAAAGAGAGATCGACAGCGTTCTCCTGATTTTCAGGATCAAACAGATGTGGTTCAGATGATGGCATGAGTGCAGAGAGCATTGACCTTACGCGATCACTCCTGGACACCATCAGTGGGGTGGGTGATGAGGTATCGGGACTGTCGGGAGAAATAACAACACTTTCACGAGAAATGGGAATACTGTCCGGTAACATGAGGGAGGGAATGTCTCAGGTAGTTGATATACTGTTGCTCCACATGAGGGAGAGCATGTCACAGGTAGCTGAGGCACTGTCGGCAAACATGAGGGACGGAATGTTGGAGGTAGTTGAGACACTGTCAGGGCACATGAGGGAGGGAATGTCGGAGTTAGCTACTGCAATAAGGGAACACGCCCAAACCCTGCGCCTTTTTACAGAATGAACTACCACTCCCACTCCAATCCCCAGACCAGCCTCTAAAGAGGCCAAAGCCGGGCCTTCCACATTAGCAGCTGGCCCCCGCTCCCTGCCACCACCCCCACCCCATCAAGATTTTCGTATTACCCGAGATGTTCAAAAGAATAAGCTTGGTACCAACCCGAGAAATGCTGCGCCACCGCCTGCGGGCAGGGGTGGAGTCACCAAGACCAAGCGCAGCCGCTGGTCTTAGAATAAGGTGGAGGAGAGATGGGTGCAGCCTTTCTTTGCTGCTGCTGCTGTTGTTGTTATTATTATTGTTGTTACTGTTGTCATTGTTCTCAAATTAAAAGTTTTTTGCAAGTTATGTAAATTTACATGTTTAAAAAAGTTTGCAAGTGATCTTAAAGTTTTTAAGTAATCTTAAAGTTTGTAAGCGATGTTAAAGTTTGTAAGTGATCTTAACTGAAAACTTTAAAGTTTGATACAAGAATATATTTATTAAAGTTAAGTTAAGTACAAACAAGTATTTGTTAAACTTTTGAATAAAATATATATTAAATTATAACTGAATCATTTCCATTATTTGTTCCATTATTAACACAACTTTTTGAAGTAAAGAAGAATAATTTCCATTATTTTTTCCATTAACACAATACAACATTACGGAACAGGTCTAAACAGTAAACATGGTCCATTTGGAATAGTTGCCGCTGAGCCTTCAGGCAGCCAAGCATTCATGGATGAGCTACTGGTGCAAGGCTCGAGCAATCATTAAAGTGGCACGACGGCCCACCCTCCTCTGCTGTCATGCTCCGGGTTCAGGTAGTTGGATTCCTCGTCCTCATCCTCCTCCTCGTCATCTGCATCTTCCTCCTCATCATCAGCCCTCTCACCTCAGGTTGGTCTTCTACTACCAGCTGCTGCTGCCTCATGATGGCTAAGTTATGCAGCATGCAGCACACAACAGTGAACTGACCGACAATCTTAGGAGATTATTGCAAGTAGCCTCTGAAATGGTCCAGGCATCAGAAACACTGTTTCAAGATGCCAATGGTCATCTCTATTATGCTGCGCGTTGCAATGTGCGACATGTTGTACTGCTGGTTTGCTTCCGTCCGGGTTACGCGTAGGGGCACCATAAGCCAGATGGCAAGGCCATATCCTTTGTTTCCTAATAGAAACATAGAAACATAGAAAATAGATGCAGGAGTAGGCCATTCGGCCCTTCGAGCCTGCACCACCATTCCATAAGATCATGGTTGATTATTCACCTCAGTACCCCTTTCCTGCTTTCTCTCCATACCTCTTGATCCCTTTAGAATATATCTAATGAACTGACATCTACAACTCTCTGCGGAAGAGAATTCCACAGGTTAACAACTCTCTGAGTGAAGAAGTTTTTCCTCATCTCGGTCCTAAATGACTTACCGCTTATCCTTAGACTGTGAGGCCTGGTTCTGGACTCCCCCAACATCGGGAACATTCTTCCTGCATCTAACCTGTCCAGTCCCGTCAGAATTTTATATGTTTCTATGAGATCCCCTCTCATTCTTCTAAACTCCAGTGAATACAGGCCCAGTCGATTCAGTCTCTCCTCATATGTCAGTCTTGCCATCACGGGAACCAGTCTGGTGAACCTTCGCTGCACTCCCTCAATAGCAAGAACATCCTTCCTCAGATTAGGAGACCAAAACTGAACATAATATTCCAGGTGAGGCCTCACCAAGACACTGTACAGCTGCAGCAAGACCTTCCTGCTCCTATAAGTACAATCCCCTAGCTATGAAAGCCAACATGCTATTTGCCTTCTTCACCGCCTGCTGCACCTGCATGCCAACCTTCAATGACTGATGTACCCATGACACCCAGGTCTCGTTGCACCTCCACTTTTCCTAATCTGCCATCATTCAACCTTTTGACTGCTGCTAAAATATATAGCGCTCTCGCATTGGATGAAAACATCATGGGTGCTCCCAGGGTATCTTGCATCAACTGACTTAATGTGATGCATGTCATCACACACGAGCTGCAAATTAACAGAGTGGAAGCCTTTTCTGTTACTGTATATCTCGGAATCCTCCAAAGGTGCTCGCAAAGTGATGTGGGTACAATCAATGCAGCCCTGTACCCTTGGGAAGCCACAATTCTGGAGAAGCTCACAGCCCTTTCACACATTGTCTTGTCATGGGGAACTTTATGTAGTCATTCCTCCGGGCATATAGTACAGCAGTCACCTGCCGAATGCAGATATGTGTTGCATGTTGAGAAATGGCGCACACATCCCCAATTGTGGCCTGGAACGATCCAGATGCATAGAATGAAAGTGCAACTGTAAACTTCACTTCAACTGACAAAGCAGTCCTCTTGATGCTTCTAGGTTGCACGTCTACTTTTACTAACTCACAGATCTCAGTTACAACTTCTTTGTGGAAACGCAGTCTTCTTACACAGTCTGCATCACTCAGGTGCAGGTACGAACGCCTGTCTCCATATACGCGACATAGGTAAGACTTCCTGCCCATCATCCTACGTGCTCTGAGGTTCCTCATGCAATGACGTCGAATCAATTGTCTCCTCCGCAGCAACATCATTCAGAAGGCTTGCACGAGGGCTGGCATTGTCAGTATTGCCCCCATGATTAAATTTTACTTTTGCCAGAAGCTTAAAACAGCAGACAGGACAAGATCTTTGTTGTCTCTCTCCCCATGGACCACACCCAGGTCTGAGCATGCGCAATAGCAATAGGCTTGCTTAGATCGGGAACCCTCTCCCACCACACCCCTCCTCCCTCCTCCCTCCCCCCGCTGCGCTTCATTTGATGCAACTTGCTGCATAGTGTAAGGCTTTTCATGCCTTCAGTTCGGTTTCCACCTCCCCCACCCCACCGGGCTTCTTTTGAAACCAAGACCCGAGCCCCTGTGTCCGACACTGCAAGCCTCGAGCCCGGTTTGGAGACATTCGGTGGTGGCGTGGCACTTAAACAAAAATTAAAGAATTGCATGAAACTTCCACTTTCTGTGTTTTCAGTTGGAAAAAAATTTAGCTTCATGATACATAATTATGTGTTCTTGGCTCGCTCCAAAACTTTGCCTCAAAACAATGACATCTTTCTGCTCCGATTTTTTGTTGTGCGCTGGTTTTCCTTAAGTGCCCATAAGGTGTGGTCACATACGCCGTCCTCGGAGAATTGTAAGTTGGCCAAACTTGCTTAAACGTGAAAAGCTGGCACAGACATCAGGTTACGTCCCCTGTGACGCAAAAAAAAACCTAACCTAAAAACATCGTAACTAACTGATTTACGCTGGCGCACAATCTTTGGGAAAACTTGGATTTTTTAATTTCGGCCAAAAAAAGCGGCGTAAATCATTGGGGACACTTGAGCCCATTGAAATTGATAGCTGTTGATAATTTTAGTGGTTCTAATTTTTAAAAATCCATGGAGTAGAAATTCGGTTGCTTAGTGCCCCTGGAAAGGGTCAGAACAGGGGCGCTAAAGGGGTCAGAGCCGCGAGCGCTGACATTCGGGCCGCGAGCGCTGACATTCGCGCCGCTCGGCACATTCAGTGTGCCGGTGCTGACCAGTACTGCCCGGGAGCATTCAGCTGGTGTGCAACTGTTTCGACAGCGTTTCATAATTAGGTTGTAGCTGTACCCGTAGCCCCCTGCGATGACAGTGCCTTTGAAAGCTGACGTACAGAGCTGTCCCAGGGAGCTATGGGGAGGAATAATTGGAAAAGGTAAGTTAATTTAATATTTCGCTGATTTATATTTGCAATTCACCTGTATTTGGAGGGAGTAATTTATCGGAGATGTTTTTTGTGTTTCTTGTCACCGTTTTCTTTTCCGAGGGAGGCCTCTCTGAGGGCGCTATGAGGCCGTCTCTTTAGCATGGGATTTTCAGTTGCTCACCCAGCCAAGCACCCTAAGAGAGGTGTGGAACGCCTCCCTTAGCGCTCCACTCCACTCTCTGGGCACAGCAACCGAATTTTTGACTACCATTGCAAACCATTTTCCAGCACAAAATTTACTGTCCTGCTGCCATTAATGCCCTTAGTAGCCTCCAACCAAATTTCCACCCCCAAGTGCATTAAGTTAGAGGTCCCGAACTTGGTCAGAATACAGCCACAGCTGCCGAGGTGCTGCCCCCAAATTTCTTTTTTTGAAGATTCCTCACGTACTGGCCATCTGCTGTCTAGGTCTCGCATGGCGGGAGTTTCCTCCGTGAAGTACCACCGGCACAACTTCTTGTCGCTTGCCCATGCCGGAGGCTCCAAAAATGGGATTTTCCTTGTACACGATCCTCTAAGATGCTGCTCCTGCCCGCCAAAATGACCACTGGCAAAAAGCTGGTCTGAGCTGGCTGTAAGTCGAGCAGGCAGGGAGAATTGCACCGAGTGCTCCAGTGCTGCACATCCGGATAGCGTCCGTAGGCTGCACCATTATCAGAGGCTCAGAATGAGTTCTCAGATCGACCTTAAACTGCACAGTACGACTTCACAGATGTAAATGAAAAGTGCACGGTTGAAGGGCTGGTGTGGTATAGGAAGTGGCAATGACTTCCGAAACACAATAAAGGCTCCATGGAGATGCATTGTAAGGGTATTTAGACCATTTCAGGCAGAACAGTTATTGACAGAATGTGAGTGCACAGATGATATGAGCTTATGTCAAAGTATATAAGCGAAAATGAAATCATGTAATGCTCTGTGAGGTGGCAGGATGTGATAGTAAGAACAGCATGAGCTCAAGTATATTAGATGGGAAAAGATATAAATGGACTGCAAGGTGACTGAGGAATATGTCATAATAGGAGTGGGACTTTGTGATGTTGGACCCAAGAAAATGTGGACTGAAGTGCAAGTCTTAATGTGTGCCCTCCAAGTTTGCAATTGTCTCTCATTTGATGACAGCCTTCCTGCATTGGTCACCCCTGCTTGTCATAGCACAATCACCTAATGACAGGACCCATTAAAGAGTCGCATCATATGTGGATGGCACGATATTCCTCAGACACCAGTACACCTGAAGGAGATTTGTCTGTTTCTCAGCAGGTATCCCAGATGATGTAAAAGTGAGACACTGACCAAGAGTAGGTGAACAATGTGACTGTATTGAATAGTGCAGCATGCCAAAGTGATAGAACATGCAAACAATTGTATCCAACATATGTACATTATCTCAGAAACCAATCAAGTCACATTCACCACGAACCATGTGAAACAACAGCTACAACTTAATGAAGAGTAAACAATATCTCCACCACCAACACCCAACCCTCTACCCACTACCACCAGCTCGCTTCCCCCTCTCGATGGAAGGCCCATCGTTCCCTTCATCACGGCGTGCCGCACCCCTGCCCGTCACCGCCTCTGCTCCATGATGTTGTGCAGGAGGGCAGCCGGAGTGCTGCTGCCGTGTTTGTCTTGGAGAAAATGCAGGCGGGGGGAGATGGAAGCCGCTGCCACCTCCGGCTCCTCAGGATCTGTCGGCCTCGATGGTGTGGGCTCGGGGGGTTGCATGACATGTCCCGAAAGCATCGATTGTCGCTTGCCTCTACAGAGTCGGTGTTGCACTCCACCGCACTAATGAGCCGTGACATAGAAACATACAAAATAGGTGCAGGAGTAGGCCATTCGGCCCTTCAAGCCTGCACCACCATTCAATAAGATCATGGCTGATCATTCACCTCAGTACTCCTTTCCTGCTTTCTCTCCATACCTCTTGATCCCTTTAGCCGTAAGGGCCATATCTAACTCCCTCTTGAATATATCCAATGAACTGGCATCAACAATTCTCTGTGGTAGGGAATTACACAGGTTAACAATGCTCTAAGTGAAGAAGTTTCTCCTCATCTCAGTCCTAAATGGCTTAGCCCTTACCCTTAGACTGTGTCCCCTGGTTCTGGACTCCCCAACATCGAGATCATTTTTCCAGCGTCTAACCTGTCCAGTCCCGTCAGAATTTTATACGTTTCTATGAGATCCCCTCTCATCCTTCTAAACTCCAGTGAATACAGGGCCAGTCGATCCAGTCTCTCCTCATATGTCAGTCCTGCCATCCCGGGAATCAGTCTGGTGAATCTTCGGTGCACTCCCTCAATAGCAAGAATGTCCTTCCTCAGATTAGGAGACCAAAACTGAACACAATATTCCAGGTGAGGCCTCACCAAGGCCCTGTACAACTGCAGTAAGACCTCCCTGCTCCCTTACTCAAATCCCCTAGCTATGAAGGCCAACATGCTAGTTGCCTTCTTCACCGCCTGCTGTACCTGCATGCCAACTTTCAATGCCTGATGTACCATGACACCCAGGTCTCATTGCACCATCCCTTTTCCTAATCTGCCACCATTCAGATAATATTCTGCCTTCATGTTTATGCCACCAAAGTGGATAACCTCACATTTATCCACATTATACTGCACTTGCCATGCATTTACCCACTCACCTAACTTGTCCAAGTCACCCTGCAGCCTCTTAGCGTCCTCCTCACAGCTCACACCGCCACCCAGCTTAGTGTCATTCACAAACTTGGAGATATTACACTCAATTCCTTCATCTAAATCATTAATGTATATTGTAAATAGCTGGGGTCCCAGCACTGAGCCCTGCTGCACCCCATTAGTCACTGCCTGCCATTCTGAAAAGGACCTGTTTATCCTGAATCTCTGCTTCCTGTCTGCCAACCAATTCTCTATCGACGTCAGTACATTATCCCCAATACCATGTGCTTTAATTTTGCACACCAATCTCTTGTGTGGGACCTTGTCAAAAGCCTTTTGAAAGTCCAAATACACCACATCCACTGGTTCTCCCTTGTCCATTCTACATCCTCAAAAAATTCTAGAAGATTTGTCAAGCATGATTTCCCTTTCATAAATCCATGCTGACTTGGACCGATCCTGTCATTGCTTTCCAAATGCGCTGCTATTTCATCTTTAATAATTGATTCCAACATTTTCCCCACTACTGATGTCAGGCTAACCGGTCTATAATTACCCATTTTCTCTCTCCCTCCTTTTTTAAAAAGTGGGGTTACATTAGCTCCCCTCCAGTCCATAGGAACTGATCCAGAGTCGATCTGTTGGAAAATGATCACCAATGCATCCACTATTTCTAGGGCCACTTCCTTAAGTACTCTGGGATGCAGACTATCAGGCCTCGGGGATGTATCGGCCTTCAATCCCATCAATTTCCCTAACACAATTTCCCGCCTAATAAGGATATCCTTCAGTTCCTCCTTCTCACTAGACCCTCGGTCCCCTAGTACTTCCAGAAGGTTATTTGTGTCTTCCTTCGTGAAGACAGAACCAAAGTATTTGTTCAACTGGTCTGCCATTTCTTTGTTCCCCATTATAAATTCACCTGAATCTGACTGGAAGGGACCTACGTTTGTCTTCAGTAATCTTTTTCTCTTCACATATCTATAGAAGCTTTTGCAGTCAGTTTTTATGTTCCCGGCAAGCTTCCTCTCATACTCTATTTTCTCCCTCCTAATTAAACCTTTTGTCTTCCTCTGCTGAATTCTAAATCTCTCCCAGTCCTCAGGTTTGCTGCTTTTTCTGGCCAATTTATATGCCTCTTCCTTGGATCTAACTCTATCCTTAATTTCCCTTGATCGCCACGGTTGAGCCACCTTCCCTGTTTTATTTTTACTCCAGACAGGGATGTACAATTGTTGAAGTTCATTCATGTGACCTTTAAATGTTTGCCATTGCCTATCTGCTGTCAACCCTTTAAGTATCATTTGCTAATATATTCTAGCCAATTCACGTCTCATACCATCGAAGTTACCTTTCCTTAAGTTCAGGACCCTCGTTTCTGAATTAACTGTGTCACTCTCCGTCTTAATAAAGAATTCTACCGTATTATGGTCACTATTCCCCAAGGGGCCTCTCACAGCAAGATTGCTAATTAGTCCTTTCTCATTACACCTCACCCAGTCTAGGATGGCCAGCTCCCTAGTTGGTTCTTCGACATATTGGTCTAGAATGGCAGTATGCTGCTCAGCGAAGGTGATGCTGGCAGCTATCCCAGCCATGGTTTGCAGCAGATCTTGAGCTAGGTCGATGCTCGTTCTTGACAGCTGGGCCATTTACTTAATTGCTGCAGACCGTCCTGCATTCTCATCGGATTGTTGCATCATCCTGGGTGCATGCGGCTTGGTGGCTTTTCCTGCATGGCCACTGTGTCTCCCACCACTTGTTCCCATGTCGTCCGATTCGAATCCTAAAAAGTCAGACCCCGCCACCGATGTTGGCCGAACAGGTGGCATACCTGTCAGGAGGCTGGAGTCCTCCTTTTGCAGCTCCTTGACCTCAAGTGGTTCGAAGACTGGCACTTCTCCCTCCTCTCCCTCCTGGTTTTCATGTCTCTGGGTGGCGGACGTGGATGCGGTGGATATGGATGATCTTAACGGGGTGGAGGAATGAGCTGGTGTGTCGGGCTGCTGACAAGGTCGAGGTAGAAGGCATTGGTATCACACACTGCCTTTGTGTGCCAGAGATGGATGGGGTGTATTGCTCGGTGCTGTGCAAATCAACATCTGCAAGTGGAGGACAACATTTAAGTGTATAGCTGGCGGGTGGGGTTGTTCAAGCTGACATGTGATCCGTCACATTTTACATTCTTACTTCAAGGACTTCCATCGCTACATGAGCATACCATTAATGGCCGACACACAGTGCGTTAATAGGTATTTGACTTAACATTGCATAACCTTCCATGACATGAGCGTAACGCAGGGCAGAGATTGGTATAAGCTTACCATGCTCTAGCACGGGATCTGCAGCACCCTTTTTTTGTGGCACGGGAGTGGTCACCCACCAACTCCAAGGTAAACTCCTCTAGGCTGGCCAACTCGATGACGTCTGATGGGCCCCCTCCCGTGCCACTCAGGCTTGATGCGTTGGCTGATCTTTTCTTCTGCCGAAAGAAAAGTTGTATCCTTTACCAGTTTTGCTCGTGCAACACACACACACATAAACAGGCACAACTGCCACAGAACCTTTTGGAGTAGTACAGGAGTGGAACAGTAAATGTTTACTCACTCTTGCTGAAGCCACCACATTGTTCCATCGTTTCCGACACTTTTCTCCATCCTGCAACATGTTTCCCACTGAGGACATGGCCTTACCAATCTCCCTCCAAATGCGTCTGTATTGGGGTGATGGAGGCTTGCCACGACCATCCCGGGTGAGGTCTTTATAATGATGCTGCACCTCAGCTACAAGTTTCTCCAGCTCCTCCTCATTTAACCAGGGAGCTCTGGACTTCCCTCCATCAGACTTCTTGGAAGCTTTTTTTGCACTCATTATAACTTTCCTAGATGGATAGCTGATGATGATTTTGTTTGTATGACTTCTCTGCAACTGGCAGGTGCAAGTGAGCAAACAGCTTTTCTGAGCATGTGCAGCAGTGCCATCAGCCCCAATCACGGCAAAAGTGATGTCATCGCCCACAAGAAACTACAAAAAAAAATCGCAAATCTCGCGCATGCGCGGTGCATGGCCTCCGATGTTTGCTGAGTCGCGAGGCCCGCGCCTACCGCCCACTGCTGCCACCGTTCGCTCACGCCCGCTCCCGCCCTCCGACTCCCGCTGCCTGCTGCTGCCGCCAACAGAACCATGGCAAAACTCCCGCCCGACTGGCCCCAGCGGCAGCGGGCGGCAAAAACTGAAGTTCTGCTCGGGGACTGCCGAGAAATGGGCAGGCCTTAGCTCTGACCAAGTTCAGGCCCAGAGAGTTTAAAAATAGATTTTCTCAGTTATGCTGATGAAACATTATGCACTAACCAAAGCCTCGGTATTGCAGTAATATCAAAGAAGATCTTTACTGCAGCTTATAAAATCCAATTACATACAATGTTAACAAACCTTGAAGAGTGCAGAAAACGAGATCAATCCGATGGCTGCCTCAGAGAGCTGTGGAAGCTGGGCCATTGAATAAATTTAACACAGAAATAGACAGTTTCTTGAGCGATAAGGGGATAAGGGGTTATGGAGAGCAGGCGGGAAAGTGGAGCTGAGTCCATGATCTTATTGAATGGCGGAGCAGGCTCGAGGGGCCGTATGGCCTACTCCTGTTCCTATTTCTTATGTTCTTATGTCCTTATGACTGATTTTCCTATAATCAAACGACTGGCGAACTGCAGAACTTTTCTTGTAAGTGTTATTTTTCATCTTTCGTCTCTTCACTGACATCAGTAAAAACTTGGAACAGTTCACAAGAACAAGTGTGAAAATAATTGCTATTTCAAGGTTGTAATTTCTCTTGTAGTTAATTAATGAAGATGCAGTAAAAGGGTACTGCACAAGATAAAAGTTCACGGGGGTTGGGAGTAATATATTAGCCTGGATAGAGGATAACCTAACTAACAGAAAACAGAGAGTCGGGATAAACGATTCATTCTTCGGTTGGCAATCAGTAACTAGTGGGGTGCCTTAGTGGTCAGTGCTGGGACCCCAACTATTTACAATCCATATTAACGACTTGGAAGAAGGGAATGAGTGTAACGTAGCCAAGTTTGCTGATGATACGAAGATGGGAGGAAAAGCAATGTGTGAGGAGGACACAAAAAATCTGCAAAAGGACAGAGACAGGCTAAGTGACTGGGCAAAGATCTGGCAGATGGAGTATAATGTTTGAAAGTGTGAGGTCATGCACTTTAGCAGAAAAAATCAAAGAGCGAGTTATTATTTAAATGGAGAAAGATTGCAAAGTGCTGCAGTACAGCGGGACCTGGGGGTACTTGTACATGAAACACAAAAGGTTAGTATGCAGGTACAGCAAGTGATCAGGAACGCCAATGGAATCTTGGCCTCTATTGCAAGGGGATGGATATAAAAGCAGAGACGTCATACTACAGCTATACAGGGTATTGGTGAGGCCACACCTGGAATACTGCGTGCAGTTTTGGTTTCCATATTTATGAAAGGATATACTTGCTTTGGAGGCAGTTCAGAGAAGGTTCACAAGGTTGATTCTGGAGATGAGGGGGTTGACATATGAGGAAAGGTTGAGTAGGTTGAGCCTCTACTCCTTGGAATTCAGAAGAATGAGAGATGATCTTATCGAAACGTGTAAGATTATGAGGGGGCTTGATAAGGTGGATGCAGAGAGGATGTTTCCACTGATGGGGGAGACTGGAATAGAGGGCATGATGTTAGAATAAGGGACCGCCAATTTAAGATGGAGATGAGGAGAAATTTCTCTTTCAGAGGGTTGTAAATCTGTGGAATTCACTGTCTCAGAGAGCTGTGGAAGCTGGGACATTGATTAAAATTATGACAGAAATAGACAGTTTCTTAAACAATAAAGGGATAAGGGGTTATGGGGACTGGGCAGGGAAGTGGAGCTGAGTCCATGATCAGATCAGCCATGATCTTATCGAATGGCGGAGCAGGCTTGAGGGGCCGTATGGCCTACTCCTGTTCACAGAAACATAGAACCATAGAAAATAGGTGCAGGAGTAGGCCATTCGGCCCTTCGAGCCTGCACCACCATTCAATAAGATCATGGCTGATCATCCACATCAGTACCCCTTTCCTGCTTTCTCTCCATACCCTTTGATCCCTTTAGCCGTCAGGGCCATATCTAACTCCCTCTTGAATATATCTAACAAACTGGCATCAACAACTCTTTGCGGTAGAGAATACACAGATTAACAACTCTGAGTGAAGAAGTTTCTCTTCATCTCAGTCCTAAATGGCTTAGCCCTTAACCTTAGACTGTGACCCCTGGTTCTGGAATTCCCCAACATCGGGAACATTCTTCCTGCATCTAACCTGTCCAGTCCCGTCAGAATTTTTTATGTTTCTATGAGATCCCCTCGCATTCTTCTAAACTCCAGTGAATACAGGCCCAGTCGATCCAGTCTCTCCTCATATGTCATTCCTGCCATCCTAGGAATCAGTCTGGTGAACCTTCGCTGCACTCTCTCAATAGCAAGAACATTCTTCCGCAGATTAGGAGACCAAAATTGAACACAGTATTCCAGGTGAGGCCTCACTAAGGCCCTATACAACTGCATTAAGACCTCCCTGCTCCCATACTCAAATCCCCTGGCGATGAAGGCCAACATGCCATTTGCCTTCTTCACCGCCTACTGTACCTGCATGCCAACTTTAAATGACTGATGTACCATGACACCCAGGTCTTGTTGCACCTCCCCTTTTCCTAATCTGCCGCCATTCAGATAATATTCAGATAAAAAGTGGTGTTACATTAGCTACCCTCCAGTCCATAGGAATTGATCCAGATTCGATAGACTGTTGGAAAATGATCACCAATGCATCCACTATTTCTAGTGCCACTTCCTTAAGTACTCTGGGATGCAAACTATCAGGCCCTGTTGATTTATCGGCCTTCAATCCTATCAATTTCCCGAACACAATTTCCTGACTAATAAGGATTTCCTTCAGTTCCTCCTTCTTGCTAGACCCTCGTATTCCGATAGGTTATATGTGCCTTTCTTCGTGAAGACAGAACCAAAGTATTTGTTCAATTGGTCTGCCATTTCTTTGTTCCCCATTATAAATTCACCTGAATCTGACTGCAATGGACCTACGTTTGTCTTCACTAATCTTTTTCTCTTTGCATATCTATAGAAGTTTTTGCAGTCAGTTTTCATGTTCCCAGCAAGCTTCCTCTCATACTCTATTTTCCCCCTCCTAATTAAACCCTTTGTCCTCCTCTGCTGAATTCTAAATTTCTCCCAGACCTCAGGTTTGCTGCTTTTTCTGGCCAATTTATATGCCTTTTCCTTGGATTTAACACTATCCCTAATTTCTCTTGTTAGCCATGGTTGAGCCACCTTCCATGTTTTGTTTTTACTCCAGACAGGAATGTACAATTGTTGAAGTTCATCCATGTGATCTTTAAATGTTTGCCATTGTCTATCCACCATCACCCCTTTAAGTATCATTCACCAGTCTAATCTCGGCAATTCATGTCTCATACCATCGAAGTTTCCTTTCTTTAAGTTCAGGACCTTAGTCTCTGAGTTAACTGTGTCACTCTCCATCTTAAGAAATAATTCTACCATATTATGGTCACTCTTCCCCAAGGGGCCTCGCACAACAAGATTGCTAATTAGTCCTTTCTCATTACACATCACCCAGTCTAGGATGGCCAACCCTCTAGTTGGTATCGTGACATATTGGTCCAGAAAACCATCCCTAATACACTCCAGGAAATCCTCCATCATTGTATTGCTTCCAGTTTGGTTAGCCCAATCAATATGTAGATTAAAGTCGCCCATGATAACTGCTGTACCTTTGTTGCATGCATCCCTAATTTCTTATTTCTTATGTTCTTATGTTCTTAAGAGGTTGATTTGATCGACAAAAAAGCAATGCGATCTGGAGTCATATCAGCTGTATTTTGTGCTACCTTCTGAATAAACAGAACCGGTTCGAACTATGAAGCAGAATTTACAATATCTCACCTGAAGAGTAAACATAGCAATGTGATGGAATTCTCCACGACCACCTTGTTTTACAGGCACAGTCATAAAAAACTTGGTGCCATCCTTTGAGAACACTGGTTCCTCATTCTAAAAAATATATAAAAATTCAACAATAACATAGTTGAAAAAATATAAATGATTAAAACAAGGTCCAAGAAATCCAAATTAATTTAGCTTACTAAAATCATCCAATGTTAATACATTATTCTAATGCCATCAGTTACTGTCGTTATGGCTCCCACAGATCAGGTTAATATCCAGGTGTTAGATTTCTCAAGAAATTGCATGAAAGTTACCAATTCTATTTCATAGAATCATACAGCACAGAAAGAGACCATTCGGCTCATTGTGCCCATGTTGGCTTTTTGGTCGAGCTATCCAATTTATCCCACAGCCGTGCTCTTTTCAAAAGCCCTGCAAATTTTTCTTTTTGCTATATATGTCCAAAGAAAGTGACTATTGAATCTGCTTCAAACACCCTTTCAGGCAATGTATTACAGTGTATTCCAGTTTATAACAACTCTGTGCAGAAAAAAAAGTCTCATCTTTTCCCTGCTTCTTTTGCAAATTATATTATATCTACGTCCTCTGGTTACCGACCCTTCTGTCAGTGGGAACAGTTTCTCCATATCTACTTCTCATAATTTTGAACACCTCTCTCCTTAACCTTCTCTGCTCTAAGAAGAACAATCACAAATTGTCTCGTCTTTCCACATAGCTATAGTCCCTCATCTCTGGTACCATTCTAATAAATCTCCTTTGCACCCTCTCTAAGGCCTTGACATGGTTCTTAAAATACAGTGCCGGAATTGGATACATTACTCCAGCTGGGGCCTAAACAGTAATTTATAAAGAAGGTTTTCCATAACTTCCTTGCTTTTGTATACTCTGGCCCGGGATTTAGGGTTGGGATTGTGGCAAACGCATGCGGAAATCCTGAAGTTGCGGTCAGTCATTGACAGCTCTGAAACAGGGTGCGCTGGGAGCCCCCGCGCCCCCCCACATCCCTCCCGCCCTGAGCCGGCAACCTGTGTAATCAGCCAAATCATTGAAACGAACAAAAACTTTGTCTCTCCCGCAGTAAGTACGCTGTTAAATTCCCCACTAATAGTTAGACCCAAAGGGATTAGGTGCAACTTCCACCCTATCACAGACCTTCACTTTTGTCCTTTCCTCCCCTTCCCCCTTTTCCTGCCTCTGTCATTGTTTAAAATCTGTTACATCTCTAACTTTTGCCAGTTCTAAAGAGAAGTTATCCACCTGAAACGTTAACTCTGTTTCTCTCTCCACAGATGCTGCCTGTCCTGTTGAGTGTTTCCAACATTTTCTGTTTTATTTCCGATTTCCAGCATCCACAGTATTTTGTTTTTGTTTTATGGTCCTAATACATCATGCAGAAGTCACTATATATGTGTATATAAACCCAAAATAAACAACGAGCCACGTATTCCTTAACAAAGCACGTCTTATTCAGTCATTATGTTTTATTATATATACAAATGTTTTTAATGCATAAATAAAATCCTTTCAAATTCTTTCCAAATGAAGGAATGGACGTGGGACGTGCTGTGTCTGGAGGAGCACTTGGCTTTGCTCCTCTGAGGACATTAGATCAATTAGCTAATTGTGAAGTGCTAAATGGAATGCTTCTTTATGTAGCATCCCATCCAGTTCAGCTGTTTGGACAGTATACAATATATTATGTCACTGTATCATGTTAGACAGCATTGCAATTTTTGTTTGTGTTAAAATAGTTTGGCTGCGCTGCTTGAGATGTAAGTGGTGAATACTGTTTTTTAAGTTGGCAAGACTGTTGAACTTGTTTGATTTATTTTGAAGGAATCAAACATATAAATGTCACAGGTTTGGCTGCTAGTTTTCAATTCTGCTTGGCCCAGTGCACGAGCTCTGTAAACATTTGGCCTACGTACCACACAGAAGGGATGGTGACAATTCAAGATACTGCAGCTTTACCTGTACCATGGAGGTACAACAGAAAGAAGCTATGGAATTTTTGCTGGACTGCTTGCTTTTTAAAAAAAATGGATACAGTCCGAAGGTTGAAGGGGGTAAACTACAAACTAGGTTAATTGTTATACCCAGGAGAATGGGAAAAACATGGGGTAATTTTAACATTTAACGGAAGGTGGAAAATGAGCGACAGGAAATTTCATTTTAGATGGCGCACGAATTTTCTTTCCATTAAGTGCAAGAAAAAAGAAAACCGGGGGAGGGGGATTATAAAACAGGCAGCTGATTTGCTATTGCACATTTTTTTGCCCAGCAATTAAAAGTTAAAATTACCCCCTTTCTTCCAGATTATTAGTGACACAGTCTGCTTACAGAAATTCTTGTTGGACTGTTTGATTGAGCAAGTGGTGTTACAAAAGACTCAATTGTTACAACATTTTCTTTACAGGCCATAATAATTATATATTTTTAAAATAAGACAAGCATTGAGCAAACATTTTGCGGACTAATCCACTTTTGTGTACACTTAAGCCAGATCTGTTGAATGTATAATGATGAGAATAATTTTCTTTTAAATGTAGTCTGGAGTCCAGCACTACCGATGCCGCTCGCGTTAATTATTCATTTGGCAGTGAGAGTCTAACCAGTGTTTAAGGAGCTATCACTTCTCCTATCTTTGTCAATATCCAACAGCCGTTTCTAAACAAATTATTTTTGAACATAAAATCTGATAAGTATAAAAACAATGTTAGAAAATAGCTTAACCAATATCAGGCAGATGCCTCAACTGCCTGCCACTAAAGTCTGGAAGGTATAGGAGTGGGAAAAAGAGTCATTCAATGTTAACTCCTGTTCCGCCCAGTTTCCACCAAATGCAAAGTAGATTTTTTTCAGGAACTAGTATTTTGGAATACAGTATATAAGTAATTTGAGACATGATATATGGTAAGTGTAGCATGCTTGGGAGGAACAAGTGACTTTGGACCTATGGTTCCCAAACCCAAGAAAAGGGTTTTTTCTTGTCTTATGTCTGTTGTAGATTAATTGATCAAGATTGATTGTTATGATTAGTCAACAACTCCATTATCATTGTATCATACGACTACAAGATGGTAGGAAGCAAACTAGATGGACCCTGGTCTGTTTTTGCCTAGTAATTCCTATGTTCCTAGAAGCAGAACACAACTGTGTTACAAAAATTAAAACAGAAAATGCTGGAAATACTCAGCAGGTCAAGCAGCATCTGTGGAGAGAGAAACAGAGTTAATGTTTCTCTATAATGTTCATCTCTAACTTTTTCCAGTTCTGATGGAAGGACGTCGACCTGAAACGTTAACTCTGTTTCTCCAGTTTTTATTGCGTATTATATATTCTTTAATGTCAATTTCATGATTCATCCACATTAACATTTAGATGAATTACTTTTAGTCAAAGGTTTTCTTTACCTGTTTAGAAAGCCAGAGTTCAGATACTGCCTCATGTATCTAAAATGGTAACGGAAAAGGAATAAAATGAAAAGGCATGCTAAACACAATCAATAATCCATCTGGAAGGATTTCTTTCCACATTAGTCACTGGGCCATGTAAAGTACGCAACATAAGATGTGCATATGTTTGTATCTTTATTTTAAACTGTAAAGAAAGAATATTTATCACTTAACAACATGAGTAACCACACATATTCTACAACGATATGGTATATCGACCGTCTGGATTAGGCTTTGTTGACTGCATCAGGCACCTCAACATTGTCACACAGACTTCAATATGGTTTGGTGCCAGCCCAGACCATGAATCCATTTTTAATATGATTGACAGTTTATGGGATTAAGACATGCAAAGATGTAACAGAAAGAATGAACAATTTTATACCTAGGTTGCCAGATCTGAGCTATATTGAGTAGGGAGGTACTGAACAGAGGTTGCTGTAGCTGCCAGCAAGGGGAAGAGGTGTGGAGCTTGGCAGGTGACTATAACTAGCATTGGCAGTGGTCTATGAGCAGGATTCCACCCATGGTGCTGCAGGTGTCAGTTCAGGCACAGAAAGAAAATGAGATAAAAATACAAGGAAGTAATAAAAAATGTTCTGTGGGACACATGGGGCTGGATTTTAATGCCCAAAAACGGGTGGGTTGCACTTGGGTCAGAGGTTAAAATTTAAAAAATCTAGAACCCAACCCCAACTCGCCTCCAACCCGTCCACTTAATGGAGGTAAGACAAGGGGAAGGCAGCCAACCCATACCCAGGAGCTGGGTTGGCTATTTAAATATATTAATGAGGCTGGCAGCCTCTGATTTAACCTGTTTTAATCTAGGGAAACCTGGCAGCTGAAGGGAGGCGAAGACAGCTTCGAGGAGAAGGTAAGTGCCTTTACAGCACTGCTTCTGGGCCAGGAGGAGCAGGATTGCTTTCCCCCGGCCCACCACGCTCCCTGCCCCCCACCCCCATCAGAGCGATAAGGGAATAAAGGGTTTTTTGAGTGGTAAAGGAATGAAGGGTTATGGGGGAGTGGGCAGGGAAGTGGAGCAGAGTCCATGATCAGATCAGCCATGATCCTGTTAAATGGCAGAGCAGGCTCGAGGAGCCAAATGGCTTCCTCCTACTCCTATTTCTTATGTTCTTAGAACCCCCTACCCCATACAAAGACCCCTGGGTTCAGGGATCAGACCACCGACCACTACCCAGATCTCGGATTGGACATCCCCTGAGATTGGGAATCACAACCCCCCTCCTTTCTTCTCCCCACTCCTCCCCCCCCCCCCAATCCAGAGTCGTGGATCGGAGCCCACTCCTGGAGTCGAGGAACAGACCCACCTGGTCCTGCAGCTTCCTCCAGAGTGCTCCCCGCCTGACTGGAAGCTAAGCCTTTAAATAAGGCAGACTTCCCGGTGGGGAATCTGTCAAGGTCAAAGGATGCACGCTGTGGAGTTAAAACTCCAGACCATGCGGCAAAACTCAGACTTCTGGGTTTCCCATCTGAAACTCCGCCACCCCCCACCCCCCCGCCCCCCTGCCTATGTAACCCACTCCTGTTAATATCCAAGCCATGAATTCTACAATTGTCAGAGTCAGAGGATATAAACATGGTTCAGTATATTTAACCAATTAAAACAATTTGCTAAACTTTATCTATTTGTTTTAGCTTCAGGCTAATTTCCTATTTAAGGTGATTTAAATTTGGACTCGTCATCTTTTTCTGACTGAGTCCCAAGAAAACTATCTCCTATAGATAGCATGTAGCGAAGGTGAGTTCATAATCTTACACTGTTTTAGTTTAGTTTTAGATATTCTCTTAATAGGCCTGCCATTGTCACAAAGCCTTGTTCAGCTGTTCTCAAGGATGGCCATGAAATTCCATTCTGTTTGGGGTCCTTACTCCTATGGTTTACATTAGGGAGAGACAAGACTCTTAAAGAAAGCTGAGATAAAAACCATGACTTGCTTAGCCAGAGGGAAATCTGGACTTCCTTATGGGAGTAGAATTATTAAGTTAGGACCATAGACGTAGTAGATAAAGTTTTCCTGTCATCGCCCACCCCACAGTCTCAGCCTCAGCTTCAGGAGCAGCACACCCAAAGTAGCATCATTTTTTCCCAAGTCCATTAACATGGCCCTGGGCAGTTCCAAAAGAGGGCCACCCCCTGGAGATCACCAGGCATAAAGCTTTGATGATGTGTAGACAGTTGGGGGGTGGGGGCGGGGGGAGGGTTAAATCTTGGCTATTTTACTTACCCTTGTGTCTTTGGTCTGCCCGAGGACCCCTGCCACCTAATTGGGAGCATGTAACAGCACCATGTTTGTCTGGGCACCTCCACGCTGGGGTGATCAGTGAGCAATCATCAAGGAAAATGAGGTGGGAGGCAGGAATCTCTCTTTGCACTGGAGCAATGTGCTTACCCCAACTTGCTTAGCCAGAGAGAAATCTTCTCCCACTAACCCCATTGAGAAGTTCCAGAAATCCTGACGCAAAGTTAAAGGGGCAAGAGAACTAGAAAAATCTTTGCATTGGAGAAATGGGTGTTCCTGGGAGCAAGGGTCAGGAAAATAAGCCCTATGAGGTTAGAGTAGAATGAAGAACATTCACCCTTCTAGTCAGCATACACATCTCATTTAAACAGCAGATTGGAGAAGGAAAGGGCCATTTCTCCATATTTAAATAATCACATCAATTTGGAGTTCTGACTTATTTGGAAGTGCCAGGTTGCAGCAGTTTGCTGACTCTGTACTGTTTTATCAGATAAAAGAGAAGGCTTGACACTGTTCAAGATAAAGTTGAACTCATTTTAGCTGCAGGATTGGAAATCATTTATTGGCTGATTTGATCACCTTCATTTATTTTCAAATTTGTTTGTTAATGTGTTCTGACAAATGACCTCTGCAATTAGTGGCATTCCATTACGTCACAGTTCACGAATATGTTTCACATGAGCAGAATGTCCTACCTTAGAGCAAGCTCCAGTTGTAATTTCACATGTAGTGAGAATGGAGACATTTTGAGGTCTGTTCAGCCAGTTTACTACAGTCTTTGTGCTGCTGACCCACTTTACCATTGTGATATAATATTCCCTTGTTGAAAAGAAATGCAATCTCAGAATTGATAAAAAATAGCTCTATTAAAACTAGACATTAATATTGACTCTCAAATAGCAAAGACCCTAAACGAAACAAAAAATATGAAATAGTCATTCATCAGAAATAAACTATCAAGTGTGATTTTTAGGTACAGTTCCTCCATACTCTTTAACAGTATGCTAACTTTTTAATTTATTCAGACTATTGTGTGTGTTTATTTGGATATAATTAATCATCAGAAGCAAACAGTCCATCCATTTTTTAGCCGAGGTACACTGGCACTGTTAACAGCTTGTGTATATAATATAAACAACAAACTATTCTTAATCAATAATAACTCAATTACTGAAACAATAAATAAATAAATATTAATATTGTAGTTTTTTATAGTGTTCACTAGCCTACGATTTTATTAAAATGAATGGGGAAAACTCTAGGTTGCTGAGTGCACAGCAGTAAACTTTGGTCTCACTGTCTTATGCTGACACATGGGCAAGGTATCATAGAAGTCCAACATCAGTGCCACTGTAATTATGGCAGTGAGGCCAGAGTCAATTCAGCCATCGAAGGAGACCGTGATTTTCCTTTTATCTCCTCACAGCTAGCACAAATTGCTGCCTAGCATCCTGAAGCTGCAAAGGAGGAGTTAATCTCAGCAGCTAACATTTCCAGTGTAGTCTCATGATTGACTGACAAGAATCATTAAATCAACTATGCTGGATGGAAAGCATTACCTGCTCTGGTCCATCTATCATTTGCTGAGGCTCATAAGTTGTAAAGGTACAACTTGTGTTAAGGTGCAATATATTGGTTGGAATTTACTGTGTTTGCAGCAGGAGAAAAGGACTATGTTAACTTTCCCACCGACTGGAATGATGATAGATATGGTGATTGGGCTCAGAATCCCCAACAGTCATTCTCAGTGTTGGCAGATGCAGTAGTCTAGTGGTGCAGCAGCAGATTGCTGTTGCTGATCCCCTACACCACAGAGGTCAAAGAAGGACATGCATTTTTCTTGTAGTTGTCACGCGGTGAAAATCATGTCCATTGTACCACTTAGTGGACGGAATCCGCATTGTGACTCTGGGAGGAGCTCTTCAGCCACAGGGAGAAGACGATTGAGCAGGATTCTTGCGATGATGTTCCCTGTGGCCGATTCCTCTGTAGTTACCACAGTCGGACTTGTCCCCTTTCTTGAAGATAGTCACAATTACGTCGTCTCTGAGATCTCCTGGCATGCTCTGCTCCTTCCAGATAAGAAAGATAAGGTCATGCATTCGTGCCAATAATGCTTCTTCACCAAGCTTTAGTGCTTCGGCAGGAATTCCATCTGCTCCTGATGTCTTGGTGTTCTTCAGCTGAAGGATGGCCTTTTCTACCTCATGCCGGGCTGGAGTTGTGCTGAGATTGTGACACCCTCAAAGCCTCTTTGATAAAGTGCAACATCCCCACCTGGGAATCTCTGGCCCAAGACCGCCCAAAGATCGTTTTGGGATTCAGGTTCCAATCCAGGACCTACCATTTAATGAGTCAATCTGCCATTGTTTTTCCTTGCATTTCCTCTTCAGATTTTTTGCTATAGCACACACTTCAATCACTATGATGAGTCCATCTCTGTCAATCTTGCTTGTGACTAACTGTTAGTCAGCACATAAAAGTAACCTAAGTTAAGCTGTGCACTTAATCCCTTCCCCAACTTTGCAAGAAGTACCTCACACTAGTAAAGTTCATACCTTCCCTGATAGCTCAGCTGGGATAAGAAAGTCAACAAATGAGAGGAATCTCTAGCACAAATCCATGCCCTGTGGAAGAGCATCCGGGAGGGCACTGAGCACCTCGAGTCTCATTGCCGAGAGCAAGCAGAAACCAAGCGCAGGCAGCGGAAGGAGCATGCATCAACCCAGGCTCTCCTTCCTTCAACCACTGTCTGCCCCACCTGTGACAAAGACTGTAGATCCCGCATTGCACTCTTCAGCCACCTGAGAACTCACTTTTAGAGTGGAAGCAAGTCATCTACGACTCCGAGGGAGCCTATGATGATGATGACACCACAGAGGGGCAGGGCATGGATTTGTGCTAGAGATTCCTCTCATTTGTTGACTTTCTTATCCCAGCTGAGCTATCGGGGAAGGTATGAACTTTACTAGTGTGAGGTACTTCTTGCAAAGTTGGGGAAGGGATTAAGTGCACAGCTTAACTTAGGTTACTTTTATGTGCTGACTAACAGTTAGTCACAAGCAAGATTGACAGAGATGGACTCATCATAGTGATTGAAGTGTGTGCTATAGCAAAAAATCTGAAGGGGAAATGCAAGGAAAAACAATGGCAGATTGACTCATTAAATGGTAGGTCCTGGATTGGAACCTGAATCCCAAAACGATCTTCAGTTGTAATATAGATGCACACGTGGTATGTGCTCTTCAACCTCTGTAACTAGACTACCAGAAATCAATCTTTTTCAATTTATAAAATGAGGGTGACTGTGAACCAAATCTTACTTGGATTTGAAACTCTCTGGTGGCATCAGTTCAAGGGTATGAGTTGGTCCATAAAGGTTCACCACATACAGCTTCACTATTGGATTGACCTGACCTGCCTGATAAGAAATAACACAATTAATAAAATATGCTGAGTAACAAATGGTAACATAATGATTCAGAAGTACACATATACAAGTATGCACTGTTAACATCATCAGCTCTTTGAAATCACTGATAAACCTTTTGCACTAAAACTCCACTGACTTAATGGAAAGTATTTTTAGATGGGAGTAAAGGATTACATCATATTTGAGAAAATGGAGTTATCAATGCAAATCATTAAGAATTGATTGATCTGAGATATCCCTCTGCTTCTGTTTGCATCAGACTCCCCTGGACTGATGACTTCAGAAACATGACAGGACAAAGCCTAACATCTGAACTTTCCCTGAACTCTGTGTGACAAGGATTCATATGCTGTGCTACCAAGCAAAATTACCACCTTGAATCAATCTCTTGGTGTGGGAGTTCATGGTGCCTACATTGTCTGACTAACTAAATCCTTCTGCCAGGCCTAAAAAACAAAAAATCAGGTTTATCATCAGTGTGCAAACTGTTCAGGGATGTGCATCCCAATTTAACATTATTCAAAAGTGCATAATTTGATGGTATTCCATCTAAACATTATAAACAACTTGCATGTTAATGTTTTGTAAACTGAAACTGATCTTATATCAGTAACATAATACAAATTAAACTAAAATGTCTCCTAGATCAAACAGGAAAGTTTCAAATGAGAAGCATCATATATTCTGTACATATGTAATATACTCAAGATTTTAAATAGGCTCCAAACAAACTTACAATGTTGAAAATAGACTTCACCAAAGGACTTCAACAGTAGCAAAATACTATAAAATATTTGACATGTATGCAGCTCTGGTAAGAAAATTCATGGCAATATCCTGATGCATCCACATCAAGTCCTAATTACGTTCTTTGCATAATACCAAAAATCATAGAATCATAGAAGTTTACAGCATGGAAGAAGTCCATTTCGGCCCATCGTGTCCGTGCCGGCCATTAAGAGGCTATCCAACCTAACCCCACTTTCCAGCTCTAGGTCCGTAACCCTGAAGGCTACGGCATTTCAAGTGCACATCCAAGTACTTTTTAAGTGTGGTGAGGATTTCTGCCTCTACCACCCTTTCAGGCAGTGAGTTCCAGACCTTCACAACCCCACAACTACAAAATGTTGTAGTTCTCTTTGCCTTCCTAATTGTATTTTTAACTTATTTTCCAATCTTTTCATATTCACTTTTGCCATTAATTAATTTTACACAAATGTCTGCTGACAAAAATAATTGATGTGGTCTAAGAATCAGGGAAGAGCATAATCACTGAAGGATAATGAATCATTAAAGGAAAATAGGGAACCTGCATTTATTAGTGCCTTTTACATCGCCACATTGTCCCAAAGCCAATAAAGTACTTTTGAAGTGTAGTCACTATCATTATGCAGGCAAATGTGGCAGCCAGTTTTGCACATGGCATGTTCCACAAATAGCAAATGAGATGAATGACCAGTTAATGTGTTTTTGGTGGTATCAGTTGAGGAAGGAATGTTAGTCAGGACACATGGAGAACTCTGGGCCCGAATTTGGTAGGACTTATCACCGGCTGCCGCCGAGTTTTCTCTGTGGTCTTCCTGGTTTCTGAGCACTCTCCCCTCCGAGTGAGTTTGGTCGGGTCCTCATGCTGGTGGGGAGAGAAGACCGCTGGGGGTGTCCGCTGGCATGTGCCGGCGTACAATGCTGACAAAAGTCCTCCCACCCGCGCCGTCCGGAGATTGGTCCGGGCAGTCCTCCCTCCAGCAGCAGAAGAGACCGCCACACAGAGGCAGGTCTTACTTGAACGGTAAGTATGAATACCTGCAAGAAAAGATTAGTCCACTTGTTTTCTTCATTTCTTTTGCAGTGATTTTGGTGGATGGGCTCCTCTGAAGGATTTGGAAAAGTTTTTTTTCCTATTTGTTGAAATTTTTTTTCCTGTTGCCCCCCTCCCTGGGCCCAACTCTATCCTTGGCGTTATTTTGTCAAAGATCGCATTTGCCGGCCAGAATCCGACCTACCGCCCGCTGCCGGCCAGAATTGTTTTTTCCGCCGGACAGTTTTTTCCACATTTTTCCACCAAACTTCCACCCAATGTATCATCAGGATCTTAGCAGTCCTTTCGACGGTATATGGCCGGAATTTAGGTTTGACCAAACTCAGGCCCTCTGTGCTGTTCCATGAACAGGGCTTAGGGATCTTTTACATTCACCTGGACAGTCCGATGGGGCTGTATTTAAAATCACGTCCAAAAATTGGATGAGAAGGATTAGTCATACATTACTACATCAATAAATAGAATACCCCATGGATAAAAACAAAGAATGGCTGCATATCATTCCCCCAAATCCAAAAATGCATACATTGTTTATTTATACTTCCATCTTAAAAGTGGTGTATATTTATTTATAAGCCAAAAAAGAAAATAACTTCAAATTGAATCTGGTTAGCAACTACTAATAAGATTGAATTTCAGTTCAACACTTCCTAATTACATTATATCCCCCCCTCAAGATAAAGAGCCGGTAATAATGTGTTAACATTATTGATCCAATTCTCTTCAAACATCAGTGGCTTCAGGAAATCTTTATAGCTGTGTGACTGTCATAATTATAGCTTATTTTACTATGTAACTTAACACTTGGATTTATTCTATTAGCAGCAGTCAAAGGTGCAGGGCAAGTATATGCTATAAATACTCCATCAAAATGGAATTGAATTTGGAAAAGTAGTATTGTTGATGTGATTATTCTACTTATCTACATCCATTTACAAATCATTTATACCATTTTCTTCATGTTTACCCATTTGTACAGAGCTGCAGTAAACATTGTTATTGCCACTTTAAACCTTTCTGCACAGACCATACATTTAATAACATTCAGCTGCATGGATGCTGTGTAAATGACATTCCTTGCACTCGATACAATTACAAAGTGAGCACACATTTCCTGACAGGATAATTCATGTTATTTTATTCAAATAAAAAATAATCTGTTATAGAACTTAGTCTAGAGAAGGAAGTCCTGATAATTTCCAAATTTCAATATTTATAATTACAAGTATAAAATTATTTAAATCTATTTCAGGTACATGAGGAATTAAATCCCCAAGATTATCTCTAGCCAAAATAGAATGCATTGCAGCAGTGAGCCACAGAACTGAAGTGCAGTTTTTGTTTTGTGACTTAATAACAAATCAGTCATTGGGCGGTTTGTAAAAATGGCTCAAATACATTATGATAGTGATGTCCAAGATGTGGCCCACAGGCCAAATGTAGCCTATGAGTTTCTTTGATTTGCTCGACAAAGCTCCTGCTAGTTCCATTCTTTTTTGAGCTTGGGTGCAAAGCCAACTTCAGCACCAAAATTGCTGGGCATGGAGCACTGAGAAAGGTTGCTCTCTGACTGTTGGATTTTTGACTAGAGAGCAACCTTTATTAATCCATTAGGCCTGGCATTTTTAAAGAGTTGAAGCATTTTGTTGCACTCCCGGTACTTATTTTGGTATTTATCTAGGTGATGATCGTCGAGGTCCATGATTTGATGGGTGTCAAATTGATCATTAATCATTTCTGCATTATTCTTGAAGGTACTCTCTGCAGCAAAAGTACTTTTGATAACAATTCTGCTTGAAAAGATTTGATTTCAACCAAGGTCAGTGGCTGCATCATAAGGTGAAGCTCTGCAATGCGGGGAGGAGGGAATCTATTCATGGCAACAATTAAGACCTTGTGGCATTAACTGAACTGGAAGCAACCAAGAATTTCAGGTTTCATTTTTCCTTGTGTTTTTCAATTGTTATTGAGTAATTCCCTTCTGAACAGCAAAAATGATACAAAAGAACCTAATACACAAGAAACATCGCCATTCGGCAACTATTTCTATTCGCGACATCACTGGGTGTTATGCTACGCAGCTTTTTTTTAATAACTGCTTTCGATCACGGATTTTTTAAGACCTATTGAGGAGGTAATATACCCATAATTTTGAACATACGAAAAAGCTGGACAGAAAAAGACTAATTGGTTCATCGCGTCTGTCCCATTCAGTCATGGTGCATCTAGACAACAGGGCCATCAATACAATAGAGTGAGAGAGAGAGAGAGAGAGAGAGAGAGAGAGACATATATTGAAGACCAGAAGAAGAGAGGGAGGACCAGAAAAGGTTTAAGAAGATAAAGAAACAACAAGAGGAGGAGAGTGAAAGAACCTGGCTTCAGTTGAGGGTGAGATGGCATTAAAGGAGGAGAATGAGTGGAGAAAAGGAGGAAGATGACTGGCAAAAAAGAAAATGGAGGCCTCCCATGATTTCACATTCTCATGTTTGGGACATGCATTTTTGAATGTGAGGGCTTATACTACGGTACAAATATAATTCATTGATTTTGACATATGTATCCAACTTCCAGTTCTAAAAGGTGGGACATCCTTACATTATGGTTGATTTTATGAGTCCTGCCTCTTAGGGGTAGCCTCATAGCCAGAAGTATGGACTTATATACTGGGCTGAGCTAATCCCAAAATGTTTGTTCTTAACCTTAATTTTCCAAGTTAACCGTTTGTAGGGTAAGGAAACAGAAAAGTACAATAATGTATAATTGATAGCTTGTAGTATATACAATATGATGAAGCTCAAACTGTTTGTGGTTCATGGAAAATCCCATGTCAGTATTTTAAAAAAGAATAGTGAGTTTCACTAATAACTTAACCAATATTCCTCCTCCAAAAACAGATTGATTGCTGGATCTTACTGCAACTAAGATGGTAGCTGAATTTTCCTCTATAACAACCATCTTTACTCTTCAAAAAAGTGTTTCTTATTCTACGCAGGGAAGTGTTTTGATAAATTCCTGTGCAAAGTGATTCGGTTCTATAGAAATACAAATCATTCTTTTATCAAACTTTGTCTAGTTTCAGGCCATTTCAAGTTAATTTAAAAATACAGGCCCGAAATTTGCACACCGTTTTTGGATTAGAATCAGTATAGTGACAATTTTGTGGATAGGTTCTGGGGTAGGATCCATTTGCACTAGCTTTCTGTTGTGTAACAGCTATAGTTCCCAACCCGATTTGAGATATTCTGTATGTAAGCTCGCTGGGACCTCATTATTGAGAAAAAACTTGCATATAGGACCTTTCACATCCTCAGGACGTTCCAAAGCCAATGAATGTCCTTCCTAACCTGAGGAAGGACATTCTTGCCCTAACCTGAGGAAGGACATTCTTGCTATTGAGGGAGTGCAGCGAAGGTTCACCAGACTGATTCCTGGGATGGCGGGACTGACCTATCAAGAAAGACTGGATCAACTGGGCTTGTATTCACTGGAGTTCAGAAGAATGAGAGGGGACCTCATAGAAACATATAAAATTCTGACGGGGTTAGACAGGTTAGATGCAGGAAGAATGTTCCCAATGTTGGGGAAGTCCAGAACCAGGGGTCACAGTCTAAGGATAAGGGGTAAGCCATTTAGGACCGAGATGCGGAGGAACTTCTTCACCCAGAGAGTGGTGAACCTGTGGAATTCTCTACCACAGAAAGTTGTTGAGGCCAATTCACTAAATATATTCAAAAAGGAGTTAGATGAGGTCCTTACTGCTAGGGGGATCAAGGGGTATGGCGAGAAAGCAGGAATGGGGTACTGAAGTTGAATGTTCAGCCATGAACTCATTGAATGGCGGTGCAGGCTAGAAGGGCCAAATGGCCTACTCCTGCACCTATTTTCTATGTTTCTATGTTTCTAATTATTTTTGATGTCTAGTTACTTGTAATATAGGGAAATGCAGCAGCCAGTGAGTCACAAACAGCAATAACGTAATAACCAGATAATCTGTTTTAATGATGTTGGTTGAGGAATAAATATTGGCACGAACACCGAGAAGAACATCCCTGCTCTTCTTTGAAATAGTGCCATGTGATTCTTTACACTCACCTGGGAGGGCAGACCATATATTAAAGCGAACATCAAAGCATTAGAGTCTGCAAATCCCTTGACCGGTACTCCCATTGCACCAAAGGTAACTTGGAACAAAATAAAAGAGCTGATGCAGGTACTGGCAAAGTGCTTTATTTTGGAACGTACAGCCCGTGGAAACTTTCAAAGGAAATTGCTGGAGTTATAGTACCTTGCTCCTGGTTTGAGCTGCACGTGCCTCTGAGAATCTGAAACCACTGGGAAATGTTTACCCTGGGCCACAGAAAGAGGCTGAGTACCAGATATAGGATTCTCAAGAAGCATTCTCTTGGATGCAATTAGAATGGAGGAGAGGAGCTGTGTAGGGTGGAGAAAAGAAGAATGGAGCAGCATTTGAGGAGACCAAGCCTTACAAAGTATTCCCCCGCTCCCCAGAATTTACAGCGCATGCAGACCATATGAAAACCTTGATGAGCAGCTCTGTGTTAGAAGAGTGGCGCACTTCACCAAAGAAGGAAAAAGGCAGCCATGCCAGCTACTGCATTGAAGCATTGTGGCCGTGATCATCAGCTCCCTCTGTGCCTTTTTATGCCACAGGCTCATTTCAAGCAGCAATGGGAAATCTATGCACCATCAACCAGGGAACCATCTGGACCTGTATTTATCAAGAAACTGACACATTTTTTTAGAAGAGCTGGGTAATTTATTCAGTTCAGCATGACAGCAAGGCAGCATGGTGATATGATCATGCAGTTTTTTTGTGTTTCTGGTGTCCCCAAAGTGCTGGGGTACTAGATGTCACCCATGTACCATTGCAAGCTCCGACTGTTAATGCCCTCAACTTTCTTAATGGATTGTATGTGATCAAATGCAAAGAATCCTTCATATGCACGTCCGATTTGCTGTTAGTTGCCATGATCCCTTCATCCTCAGGAATTCTGCATAATCTGAGCTCTTCAAAGAAGATAGTCAAGTGAAGGGATGGCTTGTGGGAGACAAGGTGCATCCCTCCAGACATAGATTATGATACCCTAGGAGTTGCAAGATTAGTAGATGAGGAGCGTTGCACTAAGAAGCATGCCATTGAGGGAACCATTAGGGTCTTAAAGGGGTGATTTTGCTGCATTGACAGATAAAGAGGAGTTTTCAGTGCCTGCATTAAATTGCCATCCAAAAAGACCTGGATATGGAGTTTGGTGGGGAAGTGACCCTAGCTGCTTTGGAGGTAGATGAGCATGCAGTAAAACAGCAGGAGGACCATCATTCAGTGCCAGCTGCAAAGGCATCAGAACTCAACTTATCAATTAAGTGTTCTCATCTTTTAAATACAGTCTACCTTTGTCGCCACTGCCATGATTCCATCTCCCCTGTAAAGTATGCACCTGTGAGTATGCTCATAGGTTTGTAGAGGCTGTCTTACATCTGAGCCAGGGTGTCCCTGGGGATGAAGCATACAGTGTCCACCGGTACGCTCGCGGCCTTCCACGAGAGGTGGGCACCGGAGGGACTGGAGTGCATCATCACCTCTGGCAACCCAATTTTAATTTGATGTTAAATGTCTAAAGTTTAATTTGTTTATTGTGCCGGTTTCAGAACACCCCCCACCCACCCTTTTAGCCAGGGGGCACTTGTATAATTTGTGTTTTTATTGCCCACTGGTTTGAAAGTGTTTGGAGTGTCCCCCCCCCGCCTTTAATCAGGGGGCACTTGATTTAATGTTTTATTTTGCTCACAACAAAAGAGTTGTTAGAGGCTGTCAGTGTGGGTAGCACTCTCACCTTCATTGTGGGTTCAGTTCTCACTCCAGAGGCAAAATCTAGCCTGACACTTCAGTGCAGTACTGAAGGAGTGCTGCACTGGCAGAGATGCCGTCTTTCTGATGAGACATTAAACCGAGGCCCTCTCAAGTGGATGTATAAGATCCCATGGCACTATTTCAAAGAAGAGCAGAGGAGTTCTCCCAGTGTCCTGGCTAAAATTTTCCACCGGTACGCTCGCGGCCTTCCGCCAGAGGTGGCCGCTGGAGGGTCTGGAGTGCATCATCACCCACGGCAACCAAATTTTGATTTGAATTAAGTTTACTGCTAAAAGATAATTTGATTAATGTGTCGGTTTTAGTGCCTCCCCTTTAATCAGGGGGCACTGGTATTAAAGTTTGCTATCTAATTTACCCCTTTAATAAGGGGGCATTTGATTTACAGGTGCAATTAAAAATAGTTGTAGAGCTGTTGCATTGTGAGTGGCTTAGCCAGTCACGTGATGTTCATCAGAGTCAATAATACCCCAGATGAGGTATGGAATTGTGAGCCGAGCGGATGAACTGGTAATGTGTGGTGTGATTGTTAAACCTTTGTTACTAAACCAACTAGTTCTTAATAGCAATGTGTTGCTATGAATTCTTAAGCAAAGAACCCACAAAGCACATACATTACACCCGCTACCTTCAACTAAGTGTAAAATCCTTCAATCCCGTACCCACTCTGGAGCATTACATAGAACCTACAGCACAGAAACAGGCTATTCAACTCAGCTGGCATATGCTGATGTTTAGACTCCGAAATTCAGTGCCGCTGGAAAGCTGGTGCCCCCTGACTTCTTGGGGCCATTAGCGGCAAAACATTTTTTGTGGCGGGGCCAGCCCATATTCAGCTCCAAAATTGAAAAAATAGGTTCCAGCGGTAATGAACCCTTCCCAAGTGAATTTTTCAGCGGTGTGGCTGTCTTAATTGGAGCGTTATCACCACTGAGAAATTCAGCATGCGGGTAAAGGTTTCTAATGAGCCAGCTGCTAAAGGCCAGGGTTTGCAGCAAGGCCCTGAGGGGGGCAAGGAGTCTGGTGTAAGAGATGCAAGGAGAGCCAACAGGTTCACTGATCTAGATCTGGAGACACTGATAGACGGTGTAGAGGACAGAAGAAAAATACTGTTTCCTGATGCAGGGAGACCTGGCAGACCGCCAGTACATAATGCATGGAAGGAGATTGCAGGGGAGTTTACAGGCACCTCCATATATGTAAGGACGCACCTACCAGGAGGGTGCTGGACAGTCTGCACCCGACCCTTCCAGGCCCAGAGGTGTTCCAGGAAATCCTAGAAGGACAGCTGTAGGTGCCAGGCAACAACCACAGCAGCCTTCCCGGGCCCATGATGCAGCCACAGGGATGACACTTAGGCGCAGTGTTAGGGTAGTCAACCATAAGAGGTGTTATAGTGAATTGCACAGGGGTAAAACATGATTAGAGTATTATTATATTGTTCTTTATGTTCTGTTTTTGCAGTGATTTGGATAATTTGATAAATCTTTATTTTTGGAACATATATCTGACCAGGTGTTTCATTTGGGAGTAGGCAATTCTGCATCAAGGCACTCATTGCAATGGCCATTGAAAGTGGGACCTGAAGGGTCATGTGTGGCTGGGATTATCTGAAGCGAGCAGCTATGAGACGCAGCTGTACCTCCCTTCCAGGGTTGCAATGGGGACAACGCCTACTAGCTCCGGGGTGACAAGGATCATCCTCCTGCGCCTCCTCCACCTCGTCCTCATCAGGTGGTAGTGCTGGCTCGACCTCCAGCGGCTGTCTCCTGTGTTAGGGAAATTGATGGGATTGAAGGCCGATAAATCCCCAAGGCCTGATAGGCTGTATCCCAGAGTATTTAAGTAAGTGGCCCTAGAAATAGTGGATGCATTGGTGATCACTTTCCAACATTCTATTGACTCTGGATCAGTTCCTATGGACTGGAGGGTAGCTAATGTAACAACACTTTTTAAAAAAGGATGGAGAGAGAAAACAGGGAATTATAGACCGGTTAGCCTGACATCGGAGGTGGGGAAAATGTTGGAATCAATTATTAAAAATGAAATAGCAGCGCATTTGGAAAGCAGTGACAGGATTGGTCCAAGTCAGCATGGATTTATGAAAGGGAAATCATGCTTGACAAATCTCCTAGAATTTTTTGAGGATAGAAACATAGAAACATAGAAAATAGGTGCAGGAGTAGGCCATTCAGCCCTTCTAGCCTGCACCGCCATTCAATGAGTTCATGGCTGAACATGAAACTTCAGTACCCCCTTCCTGCTTTCTCGCCATACCCCTTGATCCCCCGAGTAGTAAGGACTTCATCTAACTCCCTTTTGAATACCACTTCATCTAACTCCCTTTTGAATACCACTCAGCAGGTTTAATGGAGCCAAAACAATAACAAACTATTTACCTGAGAAATAGACCCGATCAAGGCAAAACTCCAGTGGTGTCATGTTTGTGAACCGACTGGAAAACCTCGCAGGGGCACTGCCAGGAAAAATCGTGAATTTGTGAATCTGAAAACACCCAACCACAGCGGCCGATCGCCCAAACCCCGCGGTAAGGATCCCTTCAGGGACGCTGAATTTCAACCCCTCAGACTCGACATGAGTCTCTCCCCTTTCTAATTACCTCTTCCTACCCTGTCCCTATATCCTGCTTTCCTTCATCCTCGTGTATCGATCAAGCCTCCCCTTAAATGCATCACTTCTTTCTGCTTTAACAGTCCATGGGACAGCACATTCCGCATTCTCATCACTCTCAGTGTGAAGAAATTCCTCCTAAATTCTTTATTTGATTTGTTCGTGGCTATCTTATATTTATGCCCTCTTATTTTGAACTCACCCACAAGGGGAAAGAGTTTATCCAGATCCACCCCATTGAACTCCCATCAAAATGTTAAAAACCTCAATCAGGTTTCTTCTTGTATTCTTTTTTCAAGAAAAACAAACCCCATCTCAATCTTTCCTGATAGTTGCATGCTCTCAATTCTGGTAACGGCCTTGTCAATCTTTCCTGTACTTTCTCCACTGTTTCAATATCCATTTTGTAGTATGGAGAGCAGAACTGCACACAGCCAAGGTCCAATATAAATGTAATATTATGTCCTTGCTTTTGTGATCTATTCCTCTAGAAATGAACCACAGTACTTTGTTTGCATTATTTTTGGCCTTATCAACTTATGTTATTACTTTTATGTATCTGTATTCCCAGATCGTTTTGCTCCTCTATTCCATTTAGATTCTTACCATCCATCATCATCATAGGCAGTCCCTCGGAATCGAGAAAGACTTGCTTCCACTCTAAAAATGAGTCCTTAGAGTCCAATATGACAACCACAGTCCTTGTCACAGGTGGGACAGATAGTCGTTGAGGGAAAGAGTGGGTGGGACTGGTTTGCCACATGATCTTTCCGCCTCCTGTGCTTCATTTCTGCATGCTCTCGGCGATGGGACTCGAGGTGCTCAGCGCCCTCCCAGATGCACTTCCTCCACTTAGGGCAGTCCTTGGCCAGGGACTCCCAGGTGTCAGTGGGGATGTTGCACTTTATCAGGGAGGCTTTGAGGGTATCCTTGTAATGTTTTCTCTGCCCTCCTTTGGCTTGTTTGCCGTGAAGGAGTTCCGAATAGAGCATTTCCTTTGGGAGTCACGTATCTGGCATGCGAACAATGTGGCCTGCCCAGCGGAGCTGATCAAGTGCAGTCAGTGCTTCAATGCTGGGGATGTCGAGGACGCTAACGTTGGTGCATCTGTCCTCCCAGGATATTTGCAGGATCTTGCGGAGACATCGTTGGTGGTATTTCTCCAGCGACTTGAGGTGTCTACTGTACATGCTCCATTTCTCTGAGCCATACAGGAGAGCAGGTATTATTACAGCCCTGTAGACCATAAGCTTGGTGACAGATTTGAGGGCCTGGTCTTCGAACACTCTATTACTCAGGCGGCCGAAGGCTGCACTGGCGGTGGTGTTGAATCTTGTCTTCAATGTCTGCTTTTGTTGATAAGAGGCTCTTGAGGTATGGGAAATGGTCCACATTGTCCAGGGCCGCACCATGGATCTGGATGACTGGGGGGCAATGTTGTGCAGCAGGGACAGGTTGGTGGAGGACTTTTGTCTTACCATCCAAGAAATGTGGCCTCCTTATTACTCCAAACAAAATGAACCTTCTCACACTACATGAGGTGCATTGCCATATTTAATTTAATTTGCCATTTATTCACTCACTCTGCAAGCCTGTTAATGTATTTCTGTATTTTGGTGCAGTCCTCCACTTTATTAGCTTTAACCTGCACCCGCCTCCCAATTAGTTATCATCTGCAAATTTTGACATCAAACTTCCAGGGGGCTAAATTGGATAAGGGCCGAAAACGGGCACAGGGATCACAATGCATTGCTGGTTGACTCAACAGGGGGCCCAATATCATGGGTAAACTACACTGTATTTAAAGATTGCCTGTAGAGTGAAAGTACTGCCTGCACTTCTTAAAGGGGAGGTGCTTTGTGAAAGAAGTACCTCATTCTAACTGGAGCTGGAAATTAACAATGTGACAACAGGGCAAAGAAAGAGCACCTCAATTCTCTGATGCAGCACTGGAGGTCTATAGGAGGAGCCAGCAGGCCTTCCAGACACACTGTTCAAAGGCAGCAGGAGAGATCAATGAAGTGGTCAATACCACCAATCTTTCCCCCAGGATCTGGATCCAGTGTCGGAAGAAGTTTAATGATTTACACGAGCGGTCAATATCAATTAATGCATCTTCAAATACCTCTCACAAATATCCCACCAACTGCACCACGAACCTCATTCACTGCTCAATGCGCCACCCATCAATCTCTAACAATCATGACTCATACCTCACAATCATAGCTTCACCTCACCTCACATCTCACACCTTCCACATAATGCCAGCTATTCACCCAAATACATTGCACCACACTCAGTGATGGGCAACTCCATTAAGGGTACAGTAGTATAGTCGTTATTGTACTGAACTAGTAATTCAGAGGCCTGGACTAATGATCCAGAGATGTGAGTTCAAATCCCACCATGGCAGCTGGGAAATTTAAATTCAGTTAATTAAATAAACCTGGAATAATAGCTAGTATCAGTAACAGTGACCATGAAACTATTGGATTGTTGTAAAAACCCTTCTGCTTCACTAATGTCCTTTAGGGAAATAAATCTGCTGTCCTGACCTGGTCTGGCCCCTGTGAGATTCCTGAGCCACAACAATATGATTGACTGCTTTCTGAAATGGCCTAGCAAGCCACTCAGTTGTAACAAACTGCTACGAAAAACAAGAAGAATAAAACCAGACGGACCAACTGGCACCGAACTTGGCACCAGCCCTTCAACACTTCAAAGTCCTCCTCACTAACATCTGGGGACTTGTGGCAAAATTGGGAGAGCTGTCCCACAGACTAGTCAAAGCCTGGCATAGTCATAATCACAGAATCATACCTTTCAGCCAATGTCCCAGATTCCTCCATCACCATCCCTGGGTATATCCTGTCATACACCTGGGTATGGTGATGGCACAGTCGGGAGGGGGTAGCCCTCGGAGTCCTCAACATTGACTCCAGACCCCATGAAGTCTCAGGTCAAGCATGGGCAAGGAAACCTCCTGCTGATTACCACCACCGTCCTCCCTCAGCTGATGAATCTGTACTACTCCATGTTGAACACCACTGGCTGGATTCATACCTAGCACAAAGGAAGGTGGTTGTTGGAGGTCAATCATCTTAGCCTCAATCATTGCTGCAGGAGTTCCTCAGGGCAGTGGCCAATGCCCATCCATCTTCAGCTGCATCATCAATGACCTCTCTCCATCATAAGGTCAGAAGTGGGAATGTTTTCTGATGATTGTGCAGTGCTGTTAGGGAGCACTATTCCATTCACAACTCCTCAGATAATGAAGCAAGATCATGCCCACATGCAGCAAGATCTGGACGACATTAAGGCTTGGGCTGATAAGTGGCAAGTAACATTTGCGCCACACAAGTGCCAGGCAATGACTATCTGCAACAAGCGAGAGTCTATCCACTGCCCCATGACATTCAACGGCATTACCATTGCAAAATCTCCCACCATCCACATCCTGGGGGGGTCACCATTGACCAGAAATTTAACTGGACCAGCCACATAAATACAGTGGCAATAACAACAGGTCAGAGACTGGGTATTCTCCGGTGAATGTTTCACCTTCTGTCTCCCAAAAGCCTATCCACCATCTACAAGGCACAAATCAGGAGTGTGATGGAATACTCTCCACAAGCCTGGATGAGTGCAGCTCCAACAACACTCGAGAAGCTCGACACTATCCAGGACAAAGCAGCCCGCTTGATCGGCACACTATCCGCCATCTTAAACATTCACTCGCTTTACCACCAGTGCACCGTGGCTGCAGTGTGTACCATCGACAAGATGCACTGCAGCAACTCGCCAAAGCTTCTCTGACAACACCTCCCAAACCTGCAACCACTAACACCTCGAAGGACAAGGGCAGCATGCAAGCTCCCCTCCAAATTACACATCATCCTGACTTGGAAAGATATCGTCATTCCTTCATTGTCGCTGGGTCAAAATCCTGGAATTCCATCCCTAACAGCACTGTGGGGGTACCTTCACCACACGGACTGCAGCGGTTCAAGTGACAGCTCACCAACACCTTTTCAAGGGCAATTAGGGATGGGCAATAAATGCTGGTCTTGCCAGTGACATCCTTTATTGCTTATGTACTTAGCATATGCCTTTTTCTTTAGAATCAATTCGATCCTCATTAATTATCCATGATATCTTGTTCTTGGCTCATTTGTTCTTATTTTTTAGTGGAATATGTTTCTCCTGAACTCTATTGATTTCCCCTTTAAATATTGCCCTCTGTTCTGCTTCTTTGTCAATATTTTTCCTCAGTTTACCTCCCTTAGCTCCATCCTCATTCCGTCATAGTCAGCATTTTCCCAGTCTATTACTTTGAACTTTGTACTATCTATATTCTTGATCAATCATTGTCTTAAACCTTATTATATTATGATCTCTAATCCCTAGATGTTCTCCCCCATTTTCTTACCTGCTCCAGTTCATTTCCCATGACTATTTCTGATAGTATTTCCTCCTTGTTAGGTCAGAACAGTCTTATACATAGTGTAAAAACTCCATCCCCTTCTCCCCTTTCACTCCCTTTCTCTGCCAGTTTATTAGGGGTGTTTGAATGCCTCTTAATTTCCGATTCTGTGCTTTAAAAAAAGCTCATTTCTGGCACAGGCACGAAGTGCCGAATGTCCTCCTTCTGTATTCTATCATGATTCTATGATTTCAAATATTTGCCTACATATTTCTCCTTCCATTTCCATTTCCTTTCCACTATTCAGTGGTCTGCAGTATACCCCTAATGATGTGACCGATCGCTTCCTATCCCTCAGCTCTATATGAATTGTCTTTCTATATCTTCAAAACTTTTGTCCTTTCTTGCTACTGCCATTATGTTGCTTCTGATTAACACAGCTACCCCATGACACATTCCTCCTCCCTGATCATTTGTAAATACATTAGTACAATAATCCTGCCAATCCTGGCCTGTCTGCAGCCATGTTTCCATCATCACTATTGCATCTATTTCCTCACTTTTAATTATTACCTCAGATTCCCCCTCCCATTTTGTTGCTGGTCTTTCTCTCCTATGCTGCATCTCATTCAGAAGTAACTGAAGATTGGTCTCATTGAAAATTTCTGTGCTTCTTTTTTGCCTCCTTCCAATGCCCTGACCTCTGCCAGGGTCTCTACTTCAAAATGTTGCTTTTAAATTGCACAAAATCAAGCAGAAGCCATTCTTTACAGCTACCTGACATTCAACTCACTGAGACAACTTGCCTGTTTCTCTCCCAGCCTGTTGCTTGACTTTTAAAAAGCTGCACTTCCAATGTCTAAGCGTCCCAGCACACTGTGTTACACAGGAATTGTGCTACTGAAACACCAATGAATATTTAAATGAGCTGACCCTTCCTCCCCAACCTCTTAATGGTCAGCACTGGACAACATTAATGGGTGCACATCTTGCCTCAGGGCAAAAATGGTGTAAAGAGCCCAGTGGAAGTGTGGGGTCCCATTATCTAATATACAAACTATCCCTAATGACCTAATGGGTAAAAGCTGCGAAAACTGTTCTCAGCACCCTGGGAAAGGGAGCAGAAAATCTGTTGTAAACGTTATGTGAGAACAGAATCAGGCTCAGTCCTAATGCTCCCTCCTTTGCCAAAGATCCAGCAACATACAATGGCTCAACTCACACATGGAGAATGAACACTTGGGAAAAGTACTAGTTAGGAGCCGGAAGCCTTGGAATGGTAGATCAGCAAAGGCAGTGCCTTCAAGAGAAAAGGGAAGAAAAAGGGACTACACCATTAACATACAGTGAACTAGAAGGAAAGAGAATTTGGGGTAATTTCCACGAGGGTTTTTCCGATCATCCACTGCACCATTGATGGAAGTGCTGCAAAAATGCTGGAAAAATGGTGGAATGCTGTTTTTCTGGTTTCCACGGCTTTTCTGCCGAAGGTACGGTGGAAATGCAGGCGAACCCACGTGGACGTTTACCCCCATTGTGTCTGGTGAAAGAAAGCTGTAGAAACTTGCTGTGACATTCAGCTAATAATGCTGATTGGGTTCAGATTCAACGGGTGAGCTGTCAGGTCAGTGCTTTGTATACTACCCTCATGCGATTAAACAATCTGCTTCCATATTTGTGTGACAAATGAAACAATGCGAATAAAATCAAAAAATATACTGGTCTCACACATCTGACCTGCACTACTCTTTTGGGAGCTTAATTAATTTATTTTATTAGACACATTGTATAATTCCTGAGTTGACAGGCTGCATCCATCACACACATGAAACAATACAGAGATTAATGGATAGCTGGGAGTGATTACAAGGAAGTAATCAAATTGAAGAACCCATGTGACATTATAAACAATGACAGGAACACTAAAGAAGCTTATAATGATCCCCTGAATTATGAGGTCTATTTACTGTCTTGAATTCATGCCAGGATATCTGCTAGCATTATAGTTACAACGTACACTGGTGAGAGTGGACTTATTCACATTTTATTTCATTTTAAATTGTGCAGCTGTTTTTTCCTGATGCTCCATGTGTTTAATACATGATGTTTTCATTGAAGTTTAATGACTCTGATGCCATTAGGTCACATTTATTGAATAATTCTGTAGCCGATTAGCAGGAAATCCAATAGTCAGTTAATATAACATACTCATCATCATCTTCATAGGCAGCCCCTCGAAGCAAGGATGACTTGCTTCCATGCAAAAAGGGATGAGTTCATAGGTGCTTCATTATTCCAAATCCAGAACTACATCTTGAAGAGTGGATTTCTTTAACGTGTGGTGGCCGTTGCACCCCAGCCACCACATGGGCTTGACAGAGGCTAGGTCTTGGTCCAGTGGCAAGGATTACCTAAGACGACTGGAGACCAGCTCTGCTGCACGGATCTAGTGTGCTGCCCCTGGGCCCTTGCCTCTTCTGAGCCCCAAACTCACGCCTCCCCTGGGTCCCGGTCACTTCCATCTACAAACTCCTTCGCCCCTCTTACTGTGCCTGCCCGCACTGCAATCAGTGACCTGACTTCGCAGCCGTCACCCTCCTGCAGCAGCATGTGTTGCTCCCTGCAATGATATGCCGCCGCACGCTGCTCCCTCCAATGACCCCGGCCTGCAGATCGGGACCGCGCCGATTTCCAGGCCGGCCACAGCATGCTGCTCCCTCTAGTACATCACTATATTGCACCTATAGTACAACACGCTCAACTCTCATAGTTCAGAACAACTGACAAACTTGCCAATCTCATTCAGAGGTCAAAGGGTTAGCTAGGGTGGAAAGTGGAAACATGCTATGAAATTGGTGAATGCACCAATGGCAAAGAAATGGATGAAACAGACTACACATTTCAAAGAAATTCAGCAGTTTGGAAGGACAACTCCAGATTTTAATCACAGCTTGCTATTGTTGCTAACATGTAAGCTAATTTACTTAATTCCTTCCCAGGTATTATGCAATCATTAAAGATCACCACTAGATGGCGAATGATGAATAGTTCACAAAATTGTTTTCCAGCAATACCATTTAAAGCTCTTTGCAATTTAAATCCTGTATGCAAACTTGCATTGACCTCGTTGCTAACATATGATAATGTCATTTTAATAGCAAGATGCATCTTGTAGTTCATGAATAGTGAATTAATTTACAAACCAACCAGTTCAGTACAGTAAACTACAGTGCAATCTGCCAGTATATTTACCCTAATCATCAATAATAAAAACAGAAAATGCTGGAAGTCCTCAGCAGGTCAGGCAGTTTCTGTGGCGAGAGAAACAGAGTTAACTTTTGCTGACGCTTCTGATGAAAGGTCATCTCCCTGAAACGTTCATTCTATTTCTCTCTCCACAGATATTGCCTGACCTGCTGAGTCTTTCTAAGATTGCTGTTTTTATTTCAGATTTCCAGCATCCATAGTATTTTGCTTTGGTAACTCTAACCAACAGCTGGCCAGTATGTTCAAACTGAAGTACATTTTACAGCCGCATCTCAGCGGTCATTTTTTTTGTTGGATTCTGGTGCCAGACACACAAGCAATGCAGCCTGCAGCAGGTCTCTTGGGACTCAGCTACTCTGAGACAAGGGCCACCTCAATCCCAAAAAGGCTCTGGAGGAATGCAGCAGCCTCGCACACTCAACCCACTCAGGAAACACTGAGGTTCAAAAGGGTACACAACAGACATGTGAAGAATTAGTAAAGTCACACAAAGACTGGATTTTCATTAAAATTATTGGTTGCACTAAAGTTATTATTTAAAAAATAATAGTGTTCCCTGAAGGAGCACACTTGCTCCTGCTGTCCCCACAAAAATCTTAAAAAAAACGTACATTTTTGGAGAAGCTTCCAGGAATCCCTTTAATGATCGCCATTTAGGCCTCTTCACGCAGGAGCAATGGGACTGATGCACGGTGTAGAGGCTCCACCAACTTCTCTTTGAAAGTTGCAATGGGGGTGGGGGGGCGGGGGGGGGGGGAAGGGGAGGTCTACAACAAAGCAACATAGGAACAGGAGTTGGCCATTGAGACCCTCAAGCCTAATCTGCCATTCAATGAGATCATGGCTGATCTGTGACCTAACTCCATATTCCCGTCATTGCCCCATATCCCTTAATACCTTTGGTTAGCAAAAAGCTATCAATTGCCGTTTGCGGAACAGTTCCAAAATTTTACCACCCTTTGTGTGTAGAAGTGTTTCCTAACTTCACTCCTAAAAGGCCTGGCTCTAATTTTTAGACTATGCTCCCAGAGTCCTCGACTCCTCAACCAGCAGACATAGTTTTTCTCTATCTACCCAATCAGCTCCCCTTAATATCTTGAAAACTTCGATCAAATCACCCCTTAAACTTCTAAATTCCAGGGAACGCAACCCTAATTTGTATAATCTCTCCTCGTAATTTAAGCCTTGTCCAGGTTTAATTTTGGTAAATCTATGCTGTACTCTCTCCAAGACCAATATATCCTTCCTAATGGTGTGGTGCCCAGAACTGCTCACAGTGCTCTAGGTGTAGTCTAAACAGGGCTTTGTACAGATGTAGCATAACTTCTACCCCCTTGTATTGCAGTTTGATAAATATATATATATATATATATATTATATATATATATAAAACGGCCAGCATTCCATTAGCCTTTTTGATTATTTTCTGTACCTGTCCATGACATTTTAATAATCTATGTACATAGACCCCCAAGTCCCTTTGGACCCAAGTCTCTATCGATTTCCACCGATTTCCACATTTAAATAGTTTCCCAGCTGTTTTGGGCAGGAGTGCTTGGGGCCCATATAAAGGCCTGTCTGAAAGTTGTTTCAGGTGGCCCAATGAGTGCAGAGGTCCCTGACAGACTTTCAACTGCTGGTCACCCGTTTTCAGGTGGAAAACTGGCAGTCAGCTGTTGAAAGTCACCCCCTATGTTTTCATGGGTAGGAATGCAGCATTATGCATCCTTGCCTACTCAAGTATCACTTGAAAAATGACAGAACCGAATGTGGAAAATCTAGGCTATATTGTACTAAACAGAAGGTGATTTTTTTTTTAAATGAAGGAGAATGGTCCCACCAGCACTGGTGATGCAAGCAGAAACTTAAAAATAGTTTCTCTAACATGTTGCTAAGTACCTGCTCCAATTGTGCACTGAACAATTTGCCTTTCAGTCTTTCCCACTGGTGTATAGTGATACATGATGCCCTGGATTTTCTGAATTTTGGTTAACATTAATTTCTCGCATTCAAAATGGGCATTCAGGGTTAGCTAAACGCTTGCATGTAGGGAAGGGAGCTGTTAAAAGGACATTTTTATTTAAGGCAATTTTTGAATAATGACAGGGCTTGCTTTTAAAGTGTCCAAGCCATGGATTTTCATGCTTGACATGCTGCAAAATGAACAAATGCATGCCAGGGAGATACATTCTGTGCCAACCATTACGCCACAACTGTATCTGCAGGCCCTGGCACATTTACCTGGTAATAGCTGAAGGCAACTGCTTCTGCAGTCACTGGATCAGCAGGGAGATGGTTGCAGAGATGTGTTGTTTGATGTATGAACACCTGCAGACAACCTGAATCACAGGCATTACTGCCAGTTGAGGTTGCATCCTGCCTCAACTGTTAAACCTTCTCTTCCTTTCAGGTCAGTTTAGGGATTATCTGCAACATTAGCCATTTTGCTGCCTTTAGATGCATCAACCAAGTGATCCATGCATTGTTCAAGAGGACCAGCATTTACAGCTCCTTTTCCACTTAATAGCAACAGCAGTATAGCATAGCTGTCCAATTATCCCACAAAATCTAGCAGTCAGTACTTTCATCCTTGTTTCTCTGTTTTTAAATGGTGAAAGATTGGGAAATGTTGGTGTTCAGAGGGACCTGGGTGTCCTTGTACACAAATCCCTGAAAGTTAACATGCAGGTACAGCAAGCAATTAAGAAAGCAAATGGTATGTTGGCCTTTATTAAGAGGATTTGAGTATAAGAGTAAAGATGTCTTACTGCAATTATATAGGGCCCTGGTGAAACCACACCTGGAATATTGTGTACAGTTTTGGTCTCCTTACCTAAGGAAGGATATACTTGCCACAGAGGGAGTGCAACAAAGGTTCACCAGACTGATTCCTGTGATGGGGGTATTGTCCTATGAGCAGAGATTGAGTAGCCTAGACCTATATTTTCTATAGTTGAGAAGAATGAGAGGTGCTCTCATTGAAATATATAACATTCTTACAGTGCTTGACAGGGTAGATGCAGGGAGGATGTTTCCCCTGGCTGGGAAGTCTAGAACCAGGGTTCACAGTCTTAGAATAAGTGGTCGGCCATTTAGGACTGAGATGAGGAAAAATTTCTTCACTCAGAGTATGATGAATCTTTGGAATTCTCTATCCCAGTGGGCTGCTGCTACTCAGTCATTGAATATATTCAAGACAGAGATCGATAGATTTTTGAATATTAAGGGAATCAAGGGATATGGGGATAGTGCAGGAAAGTGGAGTTGAGGTAGAAAATCAGCCATGATCTTATTGAATGGCGGAAGAGGCCCGAATGGCCTACTCCTGCTCCTAATTCTTATGCTCTTATGTTCCTCTGACTCCAGCCTTTGTGCATCACTTTACTTCAACAGTGGTGGCAATGCCTTCAGCCACCTGGGTTCTTCTAACTCTCTGAAATTCTTTCTCTGAACCTCTTTGTCTCTCCACCTTGCTCAACCTTTAAAAACTTTCTTAAAATCTCTCTCTTGACCTAGTTTTTAGTCTGATCTTTCCTTTCTTGGCTTTGCGCCTGTTTTCCATAGTTCATCTGTGAAATGCCTGAGGACATTTTCACATTAAAGACGCGTTATAAAGACGGGGGGGCCGAAATTACCTCTTCCGATAAGGCCTCTGGCCACTTGAAAGCGGCAGCCACGGGGCGGCGCGGAATGCCGCCGAGTCTTCGCGGAGGGGCCGCCATTTTGGATATTGCCCTTCCTCAGTTTTGGAGCGGTGTCTGGGATTGCTCCGCCCATTTTTCCACTGCAGTGTGCACGTGCCGACCCCGCACTGACTGGCGGGGACCTCTTCACAAAATTGCCTCTTGGGAAATTGCCCCTTTCCCGGTATTGTCCCACGGGAGAGGCCCCGCTGCCGATTGGTGCCCCCGACAGCTTTTGCTGTCAGCACACTCTCTGTGGCATGGCTGCACGGTCACCCTTAAATGGGAGGACGCACTGTCGCGGCCGCCATGTTATTTTTTGTTGTCGGCTGATTACCAAGTTGGTCCAACAATTATGGCCACGTGTTCTGCCGGGCTACCAACAGGCAGTCTGGCACCCCCGCTTAGATGCCAGGTCGCTGGCCCGGCCAAAACCCTCCCTGGTGGCCCAGTGTTTGCTACTAAAGTGGCTGCAGAGTTCAAAGCGCCCATCCCCTTTAACTGAAGAGGAGCGATGTTGTGACGCACCAGCCCCACCCCCACTTCTGCCCCGCTAGTGACGGCCACTCTGCCCCGCCCCTACTTCCGCGCCCATGATGAGACCACTTCCGCCCCGCTCCAAAAATCTCCCGACGTGCTGGATTTCGCTGGTTAGGCTGCCCCATGTATTGGGGGCGGCCAGAACACACCGAAACCAATAGGTGCGCCTCGTTTCGGGCGGTTGGCAATTTCAGCCCCAGGTTCTTTGGGACATGGCTTATACAACAGAAAAGAATTCCACTACATGAATGTGACTGGCCAGTGATCAGCAATAGCAGATCCTGAAGGTCAATGCCTGTTTCTCAGGTAATGGCCACACATATTTTTTCTAAAGGCAGACTTCCAGGATGACTCGTCAGACACCAAGGCTACTCTCTTCAGTCCCAGCTAATAATACCCTTGTGCCAGGCACAGACAGAAATATAGTGCAGAAATAGCTACCATGTAACTACTAGGATAATTATAATGCATTTTGAGGCAGCGTCCCAGATGCTTTGACATATCAGGGTCATCTTGTAGTCCGGCCCAACCAAGGTCGCCAAGGTCATTGTGATGTGCTGCATATTCACAAGCTTCCCATACAAAGAATCCTAACTAAGGAGGAGAAAGAGGAGGCAGACCACCCCAAAATCAAGGCAAAAGCATTGTGACCAAGAGGATATTGCTATATAAATGTGAAAACAGCAAGAAAGACTATTAACAAATGCTCAGCTATTCTAGCCCAAAATACATCACCAGCATAGTGCTTTTCACTACCTTAACAATGGATGTGCACCCTTTGTTACGCTGTAGGCATATTCTGTACCATTGCAAAGAAACTCCCTGGACAAAGTTGGCCTGAAGCGCAACCAATTTATTTCCATATTTGTGATATTTCTATGTGTATGTTGTGATTCTTGCCCTCGTGAATCCCCTGCTGATTGTGTAAGCTACATGGTGTATCTTTGTCAAAGTTACACTGCTGGCTTCTCACATGGAAGGAAGATCTGTGATGGATGACTCTCAGTAGAAACGCCTTGGAACTGAGATGATCCTGTATCACAATGTAAGCATATAGGCAAGGCAGGATGGAATATTTTTGGATTCCGCCTCTATTTTTCTGTTCATTTGCCCATTGGCCATCCAAGTCAAGTGATGCTTGAAGAAACTTATGTTCCTTATCATTGTCTCCCTTTTGCATTTAATTCAGTTGTTGGTCATGCTTGACTCGTCAATGTAGTGTGGAAGCCTATTTCCTCAATAGTCAAACCATGTGGGTTCAGCTTCCTCTATTTACTTTCCTGAAAGCACTTTATTTAATTCAAAAGCATATTTATGGACCCACATTTTGTGCTTCTACAATACCATTGGTCCAATGAATGCGTGGATGTTTATACTATGGAATGCACAGTGAAGTTGCCAAATCAATAGATGATAAGTCTTGGGGCTATCATGATGAAGCACTCTGGTCAGACCACAGACCACACCTTGAATATTAGGGTGATCGGGAGGTGAGGCGGAGAGTTGTTGAACACGGGCCATCAGTGGTCACAGTCATAATGTGGGTCACTTCTGTTCCTCTTGGCTCCACTGTAAGGTAAGTTAAAAAAAGAATACCTGCAGTAATCTTCCGCAATCTCCAGCGGTCCGTAAAGACTGCAGTAGGGAAAGCAAATTGTGAGGTGGACACAAAAAATCTGCAAAGGGATATAGAAAGGCTATGTGAGTGGGCAAAAATTTGGCAGATGGAGTATAATGTGGGGAAATGTGAGGTTATCCACTTTGGCAGAAAAAATAGAAAAGCAAATTGTAATTTAAATGGAGAAAAATTGCAAAGTGCTGCAGTACAGAGGGATCTGGGGGTCCTTGTGCATGAAACACAAAAAGTAAGTATGCAAGTAGAGCACGTAATCAGGAAGTGAAATAGAATGTTGGCCTTTATTGCAAGGGGGATAGAGTATAAAAGCAGAGAAATCCTGGTACAACTGTACAGGGTATTGGTGAGGCCACACCTAGAGTACTGCATACAGTTTTGGTCTCCATATTTAAAGAAGGTTATACTTGCATTGGAGGATGTTCAGAGACGGTTCACTAGGTAGATTCCGGAGATGAGAGGGTTAACTTATGAAGATGGGTTGCGTAGGTTGGGCCTGTATGCATTGAAGAATGAGAGGTGATCTTATCGAAACATATAAGATAATAAGGGGGCTCGACAAGGTGGATGCAGAGGATATTTCTACTCATAGGGGAAACTAAAACTAGGGGACATAGGGCTCAATTTTCCCCAACACCTTTTTTCGTCGCACTTACCTGAAATGCGCCGACTTTGCGCGCTGGAAAAGACCCCCAAAAAAAATGGCCCCATCCTGCCTGCTCTGCCGAGTCTCCGGTGTCCCAGCGTGGTGTAAATAGTGAAGTGGGAGGCGGAGCAACAGGCCAATGCAGAAAGCACTGCCGGCAGTTGTGCGCATGTGCAATGAAGTCTGCACACATGCTCCTCGCCCTCCCAGCGTGTCCTGCGGGCTGTGAGCAGGATCCAATGCTCACAGCCCCTATCCCCGGCCGAAGGGATGCCCCGATGTTTGCTGCACACTATCCCTGGCCGACTGGCCTCCGGCACCAGCCGGCCGGCCCGCTGACTTCCTGGACCGAGGTAGGACTTCAGTTTTATTTTTTATTTGTTGATGGTTGTGCTTTGTTTAGTGAGGAGAGGTTTGATTGGGTGGGGTGGGGGGGAGGAGGCGGAGGAGAGTTTTGATTGGGTGGGTGGGGGAGGGGGGGGGGGCGGAGGAGAGTTTTGGGGTGGGGGGGGAGAAAGAGTATTTTGATGGCGGAGGGGAGAAGGAGTGTTTTGATGTGGGGGTGGGGGGGAACTTAAAAAATCTTGATTCTGGCATAAAGGTAAGACCTCTATTTTTTATTTGTTATTGATTGATTGCTTATTACTTTTTGTGGTTTGTTTAGTGCTTTGTAAGTCTTGGTGCAGGTCCTCTCAGCTTCCTTGTATTTTTTATTTGTTATTAAATGCTTAGTTTTGTGGTTTGTTTAGTGCTTTGTAAGTCTTGGTGCTTTAAATGTACTAACCTGCGCCGAATTCTTAACTGCCTGCAATGTTTTTAAGAGCTGGCCACAATACGCTGACCTAAATTGATTTGGAGTAAGTTTTAGCTGGCCAAAGTGGCATGACTGGCCAAAACTGGTGTAAGTGTCTGGGCACACCCCCTTTTGAAAAAAAAAACAAAACAAAAAAAAATTGTACCTAACTGACTTACACTGGAGCAAATTTTGGGGGGAAAATGGCATTTTTTAAACTTACGCCAGAAAAAACAACTTACTCCAAAAAAATTGATGCAAATCATGGCCAAAATTGGGCCCATAGTCTCAGAATAAGGGTTCACCCATTTAAAACTGAGATGAGGCGATTTCTTCTCTCAGAGGATTGTAAATCTATGGAATTCTCTGCCCCAGAGAACAGTGGAGGTTGGGTCATTGAATATATTTAACATGGAGATAGACAGATTTTTGAGCGATAAGGGAGTAAAGGGTTTTTGGGAGCGGGCAAGGAAGTGGAGCTGAGTCCATGATCAGATCAGCCATGATCTTATTAAATGGTGAAGCAGGCTCGAGGGGCCAGGTGACCTATTCCTGCTCCTATTTCTTATGTTCTTATGTAGAAAAAGTCGTTGGAGCTTTAGGAAATTTTATGAACGAGTCCGGAAATGGGCACAGGAACCTCATTTCAATATTGAAATGGGGCCTACCCTCATTTCAGGTGGCCTTGCCGAATTTAGCAATGGAATGGATACTCACGCAAATCAGGTGAGGTCCATCCATTGTTAAATGTGTTATTGTTGCACCCATTTTACACCAGTAATGCAGGCACAACAATGTTGAATTTTTCTCCCCCACTATGTTCCGTTCTGGTCATTGAGGAACAAGGGAAACATCTAAGTGCTGGAAGTGTGAGTAGGAGAAGGGCATGATGCTGATTCACAGCATCAGATGACTGAGTTATGAGTAAAAGTTTGAAAAACTGGGACTCTCTGGTTTTGCAAGGAGGTGAATGAGAGGGGGATCTGATATCTGTATACAAGATCCTATGTGGAATACAAAATGTTAATCTTCAGCACTATTTCAAGTAAAAACATGACCACAGGACAAGGAGACCATGATATGTCTGGCAGAATCCAGACTACTCAGCATGTGCTTCCTGGTAACATTTTCACTGGCAACAGGGAACCATTTTATGTAGAGAAATGCAAAATTCCAGTGGCCACATAGCTAAGCTGCTTACGCACATCTTCTTTAACACTGCTATTGGAGCCTCCAGGTTTTCTTGTCAATATGTATTAGAAATCAAACACATTTGAACCACAACAATCATTGCAACTTGAATGTTATGCACCTATCCATTTTTTTTTATGTCTAATTTCTGACAGGATGATTCACGGTTGTTTCTGTCTATATGCCTTGATGAGTTAAGACAGCTGTAAGCAGCCTCCATAGGGTGCTTTAAAAATACAGGTAAGTGAAAATTGATCATCTGCCACTGTCCAGTTTTCTTTCTGTATCAAAATAAACAGGTTGTCGCTTTTCATACAATGGCCCGTGTGATAGGGAACGCAGCATTCAATAATGTACAAGACAGGTTCTCCATAACAGCATGTCGAGCAGCCCATTGTAATTTACAATTAGTGACTGAGTGTCCTACAAAGTATATTTCACAAGGACATGATGGGAATATTTACTTTCTTTTGGAGGTAGCTTAGTGAGAGAATATTTGAAGACTCCCTAACCTACCTCACTCCAGCTGCTGGTCAGACTCACAGATAGGTGCTGCCTCTGCTAGACGCAGATAGCTTAAATCCTGTGTAAACAGACTCAAAGGGCAAGGTACATTTTCAATGCATACTCAGTTTACTTCTGTTCCTTCAATACAATTGCAGAATGTAGAGAATAGTTAAAAACATGACAGAAGGCATCCATTCTTTTTTCTACCACTTCTCAGAATTCACAAATAAAAAAATGTCATAGTCGTGCTGTAGTCAGGATCACACTGGATTGAATCGATTACACCACATACTGCAACAACTCTGACTACATACTTATGCATTGCTCAATAACTATTTTTAAGATTAGAGTTTCTGTTTCTTACCTTAGGATATGGGTACTGCTTTCCTTTTGGGTACAGATTACCAGTAAAACGGGGGATTGCCATATTAGGTACCAGCGTGTCATTGATCATCAGAAATGCCAGTCGTTCTCCATTCGGGGACCACCAGTGAGTAACATGGGAATGTATCAGTTCCTCTGCAACCAAGGCATTTTCATCAAAATAAGACAATCAATAAAAGCAATCAACCCATCGTGTGTAGAGGCTCCAAAGCAATTTGCAGCTAACAGAAGCTTATAATCGTGGGAAGGTTTAAATACAAAGTGAAATATTTAATCCTTAAATATGTTTTATACATTGCTTCTGAGGAAAATAATGAAACAGAATGTAAGATAATAACCTTAATGTAATATCTAAGTGAATGGTACACACCACCAATCAGACTGATTTCTGTTGCAATTTTGCCTCTTGTGCATTATTAAACAGTTTTTATGGAAGTGAATAGTTTTGATATAAGGTACAATTGAACCCAGTTGCCCGTCTGTTTTATAGTACAATCTGTTTATTTTTACAGCATTCCAGAATGAACATAAGATATCATGGCGTGCTAAGACACTGGTGTACCCAATCAATTTCTCTCTGATGAGTTCCAATGTCGTTTTTTATTCATTCAGTATGTATTGCCCATTCCTAGTTACCCTAAGGGCATTAAGAGTCATCTATATAGTGTGTGGTTGAAGTCACATGTAGGCCAGACTAGATAGGGATGGCAGACTCCCTTTCCCAAAGGACATTAACGAACCAAAAACAGCAGCTTTCATAACCATTTTCTGAAACCAGCCCACAAAGTGCCAGATTTATTGAATTCAATTTTATCATTCTTCATGGTGGGATGATGAACTCAGAACCTCTGAGCTATAAGCACTCAATAGTTACTCACTGCAATTCATATTTACACATGTCCTCGCAGTGCATTACAAAGTAACGTGGGCAGATAGGTAGAAAGTTGCCAGGCTATCTTTTAAGTTGGGGAGTAATATTTAGCTCAGTGGGGAAAAAGGTAATGAAAATCATTTTAAAAATGGAGAAAATCGATATAATAAATAATACTCCAAAACAAATCTTTTTATTTGTTTCTATATAATAATGTTTTATATTATAATATAAGTTGTTTTTATGTGATGACATTTCCTAGATGACAAACGATAAACTGCAATAAACCTACATTTAATGTAGACAATAAACAACTTTAAATAAATACTTGATGGAAAAACAAACCACTAAGCAATATTTGGTAGTGTAACATACAAGCCCAGAGGATCAAAACACATCAAACAACAAAAGAACATTCTGCAAATACATAACAGATTCGTCATCATCAAAAGAGGAAGGACAAGTTAATATTTTGGGTGTCGACCCTTTGTCAGAGCAGCACTTATAAATGTACTTTTTCATGTTTTTAATGTTAGGAAAGGGTGGTCGCTTGTATTAGTGCTTTCCTAACATTCAAAATTTGCTGATCGGGGACCAAAACTTTGCAATATGCACCCAAGGAACCACACACAGAGGACTTTTGTGACTCAACTTAATGCATCCCACAGTGATCCACAGCTGGCAGCTTGACACCGGTCTGCCACAGATACCAGTCAGAGACTGGTCGCAGCCATATTACTACAGCATTAAATATTATGTTGTGATGTTATGTAGGTGATAGAGTAATAAAGAGGACAGCAATGTAGGAGCTGGAGGTATTGGGTACTCGATGATTAATATTATATGAATACCATTTTATTTTCTAGCAGAATATAGGAAAGTATACAAAAGACCACATATAGCTAACGATATGGGTACAGAAAGTGATAGTCAAACTGTGGAGTAAAATTAACTAGAGTTGAAATACTATTCAGTGATCTGACAAATATTGTGAACTGTGATCATAAGAAGGTATCAACCTATATATGGTGAAGGTTTGTACACCCTGGCTATACATTCTATTTAGAATCTATTACATATGTAAAACAACAATGGGCAGTTACTAGTTAAAGCCTTAACTCTCTACCCGTGATCCATTAAATCTCAAATCATTTTGCTTCAGAAAAATTCAATTTTTGCTGAAACACATGGCTAACCTGTAATGACGTTGAGAGCTATTTAATTAAGTAATTCTGTATGCTCTAAATACTCCTATCTGCAGCCTGACTTATTGGATTTCAGCAATTTCAAATGCAGAGAGAAATGGAATGAATGATTTCTGAGACTGATTATGAGTTTTGTACTTCACTGACCCATAAAAAACAGCCATGCCACAAAATGGAAGGTTTAAAGATCATGAATAATGGAAAAACATCGTCTGGATTACAAGAAAGAATTTGGCTCCACAATCGTGGTCTATTGTAGTAAATGAGAGAAAAAACGGAGTGATTATTTGCAACAACTTTTTTGTTTCCTTCTGTGCATGCGCGTATTGGAATCCACCCTTTTTTGCGCATGCTCACTCGATCCGGTCCCACATGCACAGTGCCACATACGAGGAAGCTGGAAGTGGGGCCGAACCACGAATCGCGTGGTGCTCATTGCCACTGGAGCTGCTTCTTGGGCTTTTGGATTACTTCAGGTCTTTTGCCTAAATTATCGCTGTGATTATCTGCACAAACATTTTCGCGGCCTTCTGTGGTGTGGGAGAGAAAAAATCGGAGGTAGTGAGAGATTGGGGAGAGAGAGGGAGAGACTGGGGGGAGAGAGAGAGAGACTGGGGAGAGATGGAAAGAAACTGGGGGTGGTGAGAGACTGGTGAAAGAGAGAGAGAGACTAGGGAGAGAGAGAGAGAGAGAGAGAGAGCGAGAGAGAGAGAGAGAGAGACTGGGGGAGAGTGAGCAAGTCTGGGGAGAGTGAGAGAGAGACTGGGGGGAGAGAGAGAGACTGGGGAGAGATGGAAAGAAACTGGGGGTGGTGAGAGACTGGGGAAAGAGAGAGAGAGAGACTGGGGAGAGAGAGAGAGAGAGAGAGACTGGGGGGAGAAACAGATAGACTGGGGGGAGAGTGAGAGACTGGGGAGAGGGAGAGTGACTGGGGGAGAGAGAGAGAGAGACTGGGGGAGAGAGAGGGTACAGGGGAGAAGGGATTGGAGGGGAAAGAGAGTGAATTCAGGGAAGAAGGATCACATTCTTCCAACCATACACCATTTACACCCTCACCACATTCTCCTTCTCCTCCCCTGGTGGATTTCTCGGAAAGCTCAGTGCGTGTCTGACAAGTGTCTTCATTGGAGTGGATGAAATCTGGAAGTCACGACATTGTCACTATTCACTTCATACCCAGTAAACCTGTTAACAATCCATGACCCATATACAATGTCCCATCTATGGGCGGGGGGTGGGGGGGGGGGTGGTAAAGTCAGGAACTTGGGCTGGGATGGGGCAGGAACTTGGGCTGGGATGGGGCAGGAACTTGGGCTGGGATGAGGCAGGAACTTGGGTTAGGATGGGCAGAAATTTGGGCTGGGGCATGGGGCAGGAACTTGGGCTGGGTGGGGTGGGAGGTCCTAAACTGTGAGAGTGAGCTCCCTCCTGTCTGGAGTCGGCAGTCAGAATGGCTTGAATTACACTTTGCAAAATCACTGATTACGTAGGCAGGGCAGTTCTAATTACACATTCCAGGTAAACTGCTGGGTATGTCTTATCCTCCAAGGGATCAGGTCATGTGATCAAGGGGACCCAATCAAAGCATTTTCCTTGTGCAAATAAACGAGCCCAAGAAAAATGTGCAAAGTTTCTGTACTGTTGACAATCAAAATACGGCTGAATTTCTGTTCTGTTCAGAAGAAATCATGATCAATCTGCATTCATATATAATTTAAATAGACAGGCCTTTTGTCACTTTGCTACGCCAGTGAGAAAATAGAGGATATTTAACAGAAAACTGGAATATATAATTTATTTGTGAGTGAGGATCACCTGTTGAATGAACAGTGTTCTCATCAGTGTTGTATTCCTACAACCCTCACTGAGTATTTATCTTTATGTGAAATTTTTTACAATACAATTAACTATTTAATACTAATAAACACTGCAACTGCACCTCACCACTAATACATCCATATGGTTGCATAAACACAATTATCTAACCAATTCCCTTTAATAATAGTGTAACAAAGTCTGTATTGTTTACTTACTGAACTTTAGACCAGATTGGTTTGTTAATTTAATTATCAGATGGTTCTTTTGATCTAAAGAAAATGTTTATTTCACTGTGAACCTTCCATGATTGAGACAGACCTGTGGGGATCTAATTTGACTTTGGTGATAGAGCAAAGGGGCGATAGCGAATCACCAGTTGGATATTCTTTTCCATTGACTCTTATAACCAAGTATGATTTTCCAACAAAGGAGGCTCATTCAAAATATACTGCAGGTCAGTCAGTAATTCAAAGAGAAAGATAGATGATCTTTCAGGTTGGACCCTAACATGAGCTGTCCAATGTAAAGCAGTTATCTATCTTTCTCTTTCAGATGTTCATTGGTTTTCAATACATTTCTAGAATGTTTTTCCACCATCCGAGCTGCAGACTCTGCAGCAGAGCATCCGTTGAGCAAGGTTGTTAGCACAAGCACAGCTACAGTGACAAATGCTACGATTGGAGCAGTATAGACGTGGGCACCAATCTACAGCTATCGTCTTGTCTGCATTCGCCATGTTGGGAATCTGCTTGAGATAACCATTATAGAAGCCCAAGACTTCAAAACCTCATGGTCTCTGCTCACACAGATAGGTAGCTGTATGAGGTAATGTCCCGCAACAGGAAAACAACAGGAAATTGGATGGATGCATGAGATATCACTCAGGGCAACACTACACCTAAATATTCATGCTACTGTATTCAAATGACTACAATGTTGTCCCTAAACATATAGGCCCCAAGTTTCGTCCCGCGGCGAAAACGGTGCACCTCCGAGCTGGGCGCCTGTTTTTCGCGCCGAAAACTGCGCCTAAAAAAGAGTCCGATATTCTCGAGCTCTTCGCAGCAGGAGGCGGAGCCTAACACTCGCGCCGATTTTCTAAGTAGCAGGGGGCGGGTACAATTTAAATTAGCCTTCGTGGTGCCGGCAACTCTGCGCGTGCGCGTTGGACCATGCGCGCACGCGCAGTCTCACACAAATATTGGCACTCGGCCATTTTTAAAAATACTGCAGAAAAAGTGAAGATTTGTTTCTTGGACCCCTGCAAAGGCTTGTAATTTAATTTTTTTTGATATTTCTGTGTGTGAGGGAGTGCTTTTAGCAGCACTGCTGAATAAATCACCTGCTGAAATCAGTGAGTTCAGCTTTTCACTGCTAAACTTGCAGAACCGGTGCTGCATTGGTGCATGCAAATTAAGGACTGTGTGTTTGGAGAAATAAGAGTGCCAATTCAACTTTGCAATAATACGTGGTGTTGACAATGCAGCACCCATTCTGCAAATTTAAATATAAAACTGTTGATGTGGCTGCCTCTCCCTGTCCAAATGGCCTCAGTCCCCCTCACAGCTCGAAGGCTGCTACTTTATCTTCGGCTGCCGGCCAGCCACTGACACCGCTGATATCCTATGGCCGAATGGCCTCACGTCCGTCCGCTGCTGATTCTTTGGCTGCCGGCCAGCCACTGACGCCGCCCCTAAAGCGTGGCCAAATGGCCTCAAGAATCTTAATGAGCTGCGTGTGTCCTGCGTTGATTCTTCACCTGCCGGCCAGCCACTGACGCCGCTGCTATCTCATGGCCGAATGGCCTCACATCGGTCCGCTGATTCTTCGGCTGCCGGCCAGCCACTGACGCCGCTGATATCTCATGGCCGAATGGCCTCGGGTCCGTCCGGTGCTGCTTCTTCGCGGCCAGCCACGAAGAGAATGAAGGCCTGCCTCAAGCACTGCAGCTCAGCTCGAAGCTTTCTGCCGCTGCCATCGAGACACTGACGCCACACCCCTGCTTGTCTCCAACATGAAAGGCCTGCCTGAAGCACTTTCACACAGGTAGGAACATGGTTTATTTAATCTTTTCTTTGCTTATAAATTTTTATTCAGGTTGGATTTATTTGTATAATATTTGTATAAGTATAACTAAGGATTGATTGTACAATTTAATGACTTCCCTCCCCCCCCTCCGCCCCCCCCCACCTCATTCTCTACGCCTAATTTTTAACCTACGCCTGATTTTCGAAAGTGTAGACAAGGTTTTTTCGAGCGTACAAAAATCTTCACTTACTCCATTAGTTTGGAGTAAGTTTTCACTGACGAAACTTTGAAATCAGGCGTAAGTGGCCGGACACGCCCACTTTTGAAATAAAAATTCTGTTCCAAAGTGAAACTGTTCCAACTGACTAGAACTGGAGCAAACTAAATGTCGAGAATTCCGATTTCTAAGATACTCCGTTCTACACCAGTTGCTCCTAAAAATCAGGAGCAAATCATGTGGAAACTTGGGGCCATAGACCCAGCCATCTATTACCTCACATGCTGTGATGCCTGCAGCTGAAACAACATCGTCTGATCCAGCACAAAAGGTACTGAGCCTTCTTCATCACTAAAGGTAAACGCTAACATCCAGAAACCATCCACTTCCTTCTGCCACTGGGGAGTGTGGGGAAGGGGTGGGGGGAGGAAACTATGAGCACATGATTTGGAAGTAGAAGACTCAGACTATATACTTTCACTAATTGCAAGTACCGAGGCAAAACGTATCAAATGCACCTGCACTGTACACTGTAAGCGATTATAGAGGCTGGCTTGGCTGACATTGGAATGTGTCCAACATTTTCTTTGGTATGAGGAAGATACAAATTGTTGGGGAGAAATTAAGTTGCTTTCATTGGTATTTATATACAAGTGGCCCCAATGGAGATGATGTTTTTTTGAATAAGGACACATTTGGAGATTACTGTTGTGTATTGATGGTACAAGGCATTTAATTACAGATTTGATCAATTAGACCCAGTCTGAGACTCTGGTAGATGGAATGATTTGTTGTTCAGTCAATTTCTTTGTTTCCTTGTTGGCCTCACCTTCTTTTGTTTATGGTTGCATTTCTTTCCTTAACTGTTCCAGTCTTGAGCCTCTTTGCAGAGAAAAACTGTGCAGCGTACAGCACACTACAATAAATTTAGAAGCTTTGGTCAGGCTATATAGTACCACTCCTCCAACCTGTCCCAAGTAACCAATGGTCTGTCCATTGTGACCCTGGTGAAGCATAGGTTGCATTATACCTCTACTCATCTATAGGTGATGCAGTGGCATCAGGACATATCCTTAGTCTCCGAAAAGTAATTTCTGGAGTCCTCTTAGCCCTATAAATAATACTGGTACCATTGACTGGTGCAGCTGAAGAAAGCATGGTTGCTGGTATTAAAATGAGCATTTACATGCATGACTCTATTCCTATGGTCACAGATCATCTGGACATACATAGAATGTCCGTGGTTGGTGAGGCCTATAAAAGGCTCAGCGGCAGCGAGAGGCGGCGGCAGTCCGAGAGGCGGGAGTTCGTGGTTGGTGAGGCCAATAAAAGGCTCAGCGGCAGCGAGAGGCGAGCTGGTGCAGCTGCAGCGGGGAGAGAAGGCAAAAATAAGTAGAAAGAAATCAAAAGGTGACGTCACAGCCAAGGGGGTAAGTGATTGGCTGGTGATTGGTGAGTAGTTTTTCTTTTTTCTCTTCTTTAACAGTGAGTAAACTTTCGCATTGTTGTTGCTTATCTAAGGGTTAAGTCATGGCAGGACAGCTCGGTCGGGTGTTATGCTCCTCCTGTACCATGTGGGAACTCAGGGACGACACCAGTGTTCCTGACGACTACGTGTGCGGGAAGTGTATCCGCCTCCAGCTCCTGGCGGACCGCGTTGCGGAGTTGGAGCTGAGGGTGGATTCACTCTGGAGCATCCACGATGCTGAGAATGACGTGAGTAGCACGTGTAGCGAGTTGGTCGTACCGCAGGGAAAGGGTCCACAGCCAGATAGGGAATGAAGACCAGCAGGAAGAGCAGTGCAAGGAAGGTAGTGCAGGGATCCCCTGTGGTCATCCCCCTGCAAAACAGATACACTGCTTTAGGTACTGTTGGGGGGGATGACTCATCAGGGGAGGGCAGCAGCAGCCACGTTCATGGCACCGTGACTGGCTCTGTTGCACAGGAGGGCAGGAAAAAGAGTGGGAGAGCGATAGTGATAAGGGATTCAATTGTAAGGTGAATAGATAGGTGTTTCTGCGGCCGCAACCAAGACTCCAGGATGGTATGTTGCCTCCCTGGTGCAAGGGTCAAGGATGTCTCGGAGCGGGTGCAGGACATTCTAAAAAGGGAGGGAAATCAGCCAGTTGTCGTGTTGCACATTGGTACCAACGACATAGGTAAAAAAAGGGATGAGGTCCTACAAAACGAATTTAAGGAGCTAGGAGCTAAATTAAAAAGTAGGACCTCAAAAGTAGTAATCTCGGGATTGCTACCAGTGCCACGTGCCAGTCAGAGTAGGAATCGCAGGATAGCGCAGATGAATACGTGGCTTGAGCAGTGGTGCAGCAGGGAAGGATTCAAATTCCTGGGGCATTGGAACCGGTTCTGGGGGAGGTGGGACCAGTACAAACCGGACAGTCTGCACCTGGGCAGGACCGGAACCAATGTCCTAGGGGGAGTGTTTGCCAGTGCTGTTGGGGAGGAGTTAAACTAATATGGCAGGGGGATGGGAACCAATTCAGGGAGACAGAGGGAAACAAAAAGGAGACAAAAGCAAAAGACAGAAAGGAGATGAGGAAAAGTGGAGGGCAGAGACACCCAAGGCAAAGAACAAAAAGGGCCACTGTACAGCAAAATTCTAAAAGGACAGAGGGTGTTAAAAAAACAAGCCTGAAGGCGTGTGTCTTAATACAAGGAGTATCCGTAATAAGGTGGATGAATTAACTGTGCAAATAGATGTTAACAAATATGATGTGATTGGGATTACAGAGACGTGGCTCCAGGATGATCAGTGCTGGGAACTCAACAACCAGGGGTATTCAACATTCAGGAAGGATAAAATAAAAGGAAAAGGAGGTGGGGTAGCATTGCTGGTTAAGGAGGAGATTAATGCAATAGTTAGGAAGGGCATTAGCTTGGATGATGTGGAATCTATATGGGTAGAGCTGCAGAACACCAAAGGGCAAAAAATGTTAGTGGGAGTTGTGTACAGACCTCCAAACAGTAGTAGTGATGTTGGGGAGGGCATCAAACAGGAAATTAGGGGTGCATGCAATAAAGGTGCAGCAGTTATAATGGGTGACTTTAATATGCACATCGATTGGGCTAACCAAACTGGAAGCAATACGGTGGAGGAGGATTTCCTGGAGTGCATAAGGGATGGTTTTCCAGACCAATATGTCGAGGAACTAACTAGGGGGGAGGCCATCTTAGACTGGGTGTTGTGTAATGAGAGAGGATTAATTAGCAATCTCTTTGGGGAAGAGTGACCATAATATGGTGGAATTCTGTATTAGGATGGAGAATGAAACAGTTAATTCAGAGACCATGGTCCAGAACTTAAAGAAGGCTAACTTTGAAGGTATGAGGCGTGAATTGGCTAGGATAGATTGGCGAATGATACTTAAGGGGTTGACTGTGGATGGGCAATGGCAGACATTTAGAGACCGCATGGATGAACTACAAAAATTGTACATTCCTGTCTGGCGTAAAAATAAAAAAGGGAAGGTGGCTCAACCGTGGCTATCAAGGGAAATCAGGGATAGTATTAAAGCCAAGGAAGTGGTATACAAATTGGCCAGAAATAGCAGCGAAGCCGGGGACTGGGAGAAATTTAGAACTCAGCAGAGGAGGACAAAGGGTTTGATTAGGGCAGGGAAAATGGAGTACGAGAAGAAGCTTGCAGGGAACATTAAGACGGATTGCAAAAGTTTCTATAGATATGTAAAGAGAAAAAGGTTAGTAAAGACAAACATAGGACCCCTGCAGTCAGAATCAGGGGAAGTCATAACTGGGAACAAAGAAATGGCGGACCAATTGAACAAGTACTTTGGTTCGGTATTCACTAAGGAGGACACAAACAACCTTACGGATATAAAAGGGGTCAGAGGGTCTATTAAGGAGGAGGGACTGAGGGAAATCCTTATTAGTCGGGAAATTGTGTTGGGGAAATTGATGGGATTGAAGGCCGATAAATCCCCAGGGCCTGATGGACTGCATCCCAGAGTACTGAAGGAGGTGGCCTTGGAAATAGCGGATGCATTGACAGTCATTTTCCAATATTCCATTGATTCTGGATCAGTTCCTATGGAGTGGAGGGTAGCCAATGTAACCCCACTTTTTAAAAAAGGAGGGAGAGAGAAAACAGGGAATTACAGCCTGAACATCGGTAGTGGGTAAAATGATGGAATCAATTATTAAGGATGTTATAGCAGTGCATTTGGAAAGAGGTGACATGATAGGTCCAAGTCAGCATGGATTTGTGAAAGGGAAATCATGCTTGACAAATCTTCTGGAATTTTTTGAGGATGTTTCCAGTAGAGTGGACAAGGGAGAACCAGTTGATGTGGTATATTTGGACTTTCAGAAGGCTTTCGACAAGGTCCCACACAAGAGATTAATGTGCAAAGTTAAAGCACATGGGATTGGGGGTAGTGTGCTGACATGGATTGAGAACTGGTTGTCAGACAGGAAGCAAAGAGTAGGAGTAAATGGGGACTTTTCAGAATGGCAGGCAGTGACTAGTGGGGTACCGCAAGGTTCTGTGCTGGGGCCCCAGCTGTTTACATTGTACATTAATGATTTAGACGAGGGGATTAAATGTAGTATCTCCAAATTTGCGGATGACACTAAGTTAGGTGGCAGTATGAGCTGCGAGGAGGATGCTATGAGGCTGCAGAGCGACTTGGATAGGTTAGGTGAGTGGGCAAATGCATGGCAGATGAAGTATAATGTGGATAAATGTGAGGTTATCCACTTTGGTGGTAAAAACAGAGAGACAGACTATTATCTGAATGGTGACAGATTAGGAAAAGGGGAGGTGCAACGAGACCTGGGTGTCATGGGACATCAGTCATTGAAGGTTGGCATGCAGGTACAGCAGGCGGTTAAGAAAGCAAATGGCATGTTGGCCTTCATGGCGAGGGGATTTGAGTACAGGGGCAGGGAGGTGTTGCTACAGTTGTACAGGGCCTTGGTGAGGCCACACCTGGAGTATTGTGTACAGTTTTGGTCTCCTAACCTGAGGAAGGACATTCTTGCTATTGAGGGAGTGCAGCGAAGGTTCACCAGACTGATTCCTGGGATGGCGGGACTGACCTATAAAGAAAGACTGGATCAACTGGGCTTGTATTCACTGGAGTTCAGAAGAATGAGAGGGGACCTCATAGAAATGTTTAAAATTCTGACGGGGTTAGACAGGTTAGATGCAGGAAGAATGTTCCCAATGTTGGGGAAGTCCAGAACCAGGGGACACAGTCTCAGGATAAGGGGTAAGCCATTTAGGACCGAGATGAGGAGAAACTTCTTCACCCAGAGAGTGGTGAACCTGTGGAATTCTCTGCCACAGAAAGTTGTTGAGGCCAATTCACTAAATATATTCAAAAAGGAGTTGGATGAAGTCCTTACTACTAGGGGGATCAAGGGGTATGGCGAGAAAGCAGGAATGGGGTACTGAAGTTGCATGTTCAGCCATGAACTCATTGAATGGCGGTGCAGGCTAGAAGGGCCGAATGGCCTACTCCTGCACCTATTTTCTATGTTTCTATATTTCTAGAATGGTAGCTCTTTTTATTCATGAATGACATTGCATTGGGAATAGGGACATGCAAAACCAATGAATGCAGTCAATTATGTCCTGCACTTGTGGAAAGCCTGGTACATGGCAGAAATGGAAGGCAATTGTAAACTGGCTGATCTGACAGAGAGCACCCAAATTTGTCTGGAAGAATCTAGTTACTCAAAAGGTTCAACAATTGGTCACAGAAGTAGCGGCATAAATGGAGCATTTGAGGTGCAATCTAACCGGTCTGGCATTCCTTCTTTGATCTTCCTCCTTTGCCTTCAGAATTTAGAGAGGTATTCCTCCAGGCATACCATAACTGGAGGCTAAAAAGCACACTATAAGCTGCAGCTATACAAAAGGTAACAGATAAAAATGCAATATCGCTTTAAATAGGTGTCAGCAAGCTTCCAAGAAGGTTCACAAATTTCGCTCCCACAGTTTATTTCCGTTTTTCAGAAACCCTTTGGCAAGATTTCACACCAAAACACCTAATAAAAATAAAAATCATGGACAGCCAAGGGCTATGCTCATTTTTGCTCATCCTGCAGCAGGATCTCCAACTATTTTCTGCCATCTTCACAACTTTTCCTTTGATGGTGCTGCAGTCCCTTAAGATCAGCTGCCTTGCTGGATTTTATATTCTCTAAGCAAATGTGCTGCAGGCTAAGATATCTAAGCACATTTTTCATATCCTTGTAGCCTGTTTTGGTGTGAAATCTTGCCAAAGGGTTTCTGAAAAACGGAAATAAACTTGTGGGAACACGGGGACAACACCAGTGTTCCTGACGACTACATGTGCGGGAAGTGTGTCCACCTCCAGCTCCAGACGGTCCGCGTTGCGGAGTTGGAGCTGAGGGTGGATTCACTCTGGAGCATCCACGATGCTGAGAATGACGTGAGTATCACGTGTAGCGAGTTGGTCTTACCGCAGGAGAAGGGTCCACAGCCAGCGAGGGAATGGAAGACCAGCAGGAAGAGTAGTGCAAGGAAGGTAGTGCAGGGGTCCCCTGTGGTCATCCCCCTGCAAAACAGATACACTGCTTTGAGTACTGTTGAGGGGGATGATTCATCAGGAGAGGGCAGCAGCAGCCAAGTTCATGTCACCGTGGCTGGCTCTGTTGCACAGGAGGGCAGGAAAAAGAGTGGGCAAGCGATAGTGATAGGGGATTCAATTGTAAGGGGAATAGATAGGCATTTCTGCGGCCGCAACCGAGACTCCAGGATGGTATGTTGCCTCCCTGGTGCAAGGGTCAAGGATGTCTCGGAGCGGGTGCAGGACATTCTAAAAAGGGAGGGAGAACAGCCAGTTGTCGTGGTGCACATTGGTACCAACGACATAGGTAAAAAAAAGGGATGAGGTCCTACGAAATGAATTTAAGGAGCTAGGAGCTAAATTAAAAAGTAGGACCTCAAAAGTAGTAATCTCGGGATTGCTACCAGTGCCACGTGCTAGTCAGAGTAGGAATCGCAGGATAGCTCAGATGAATATGTGGCTTGAGCAATGGTGCAGCAGGGAGGGATTCAAATTCCTGGGACATTGGAACCGGTTCTGGGGGAGGTGGGACCAGTACAATCCGGACGGTCTGCACCTGGGCAGAATCGGAACCAATGTCCTCGGGGGAGTGTTTGCTAGTGCTGTTGGGGAGGAGTTAAACTAACATGGCAGGGGGATGGGAACCAATGCAGGGAGATAGAGGGAAACAAAAAGGAGGCAAAAGCAAAAGACAGAAAGGAGATGAGGAAAAGTGGAGGGCAGAGACACCCAAGGCAAAGAACAAAAAGGGCCATTGTACAGCAAAATTCTAAAAGGACAGAGGGTGTTAAAAAAACAAGCCTGAAGGCTTTGTGTCTTAATGCAAGGAGTATCCGCAATAAGGTGGATGAATTAACTGTGCAAATAGATGTTAACAAATATGATGTGATTGGGATTACGGAGACGTGGCTCCAGGATGATCAGGGCTGGCAACTCAACATCCAGGGGTATTCAACATTCAGGAAGGATAGAATAAAAGGAAAAGGAGGTGGGGTAGCATTGCTGGTTAAGGAGGAGATTAAGGCAATAGTTAGGAAGGACATTAGCTTGGATGATGTGGAATCTATATGGGTAGAGCTGCAGAACACTAAAGGGCAAAAAACGTTAGTGGGAGTTGTGTACAGACCTCCAAACAGTAGTAGTGATGTTGGGGAGGGCATCAAACATGAAATTAGGGGTGCGTGCAATAAAGGTGCAGCAGTTATAATGGGTGACTTTAATATGCACATAGATTGGGCTAACCAAACTGGAAGCAATACGATGGAGAAGGATTTCCTGGAGTGCATAAGGGATGGTTTTTTAGACCAATATGTCGAGGAACCAACTAGGGGGGAGGCCATCTTAGACTGGGTGTTATGTAATAGAGGATTAATTAGCAATCTCGTTGTGCGAGGCCCCTTGGGGACGAGTGACCATAATATGGTGGAATTCTGCATTGGGATGGAGAATGAAACAGTTAATTCAGAGACCATGGTCCAGAACTTAAAGAAGGCTAACTTTGAAGGTATGAGGCATGAATTAGCTGGGATGGATTGGCGAATGATACTTAAGGGGTTGACTGTGGATGGGCAATGGCAGACATTTAGAGACCGCATGGATGAACTACAACAATTGTACATTCCTGTCTGGCATAAAAATAAAAAAGTGAAGGTGGCTCAACCGTGGCTATCAAGGGAAATCAGGGATAGTATTAAAGCCAAGGAAGTGGCATACAAATTGGCCAGAAATAGCAGCGAATCTGGGGACTGGGAGAAATTTAGAACTCAGCAGAGGAGGACAAAGGGTTTGATTAGGGCAGGGAAAATGGAGTACGAGAAGAAGCTTGCAGGGAACATTAAGACGGATTGCAAAACTTTCCATAGATATGTAAAGAGAAAAAGGTTAGTAAAGACAAACGTAGGTCCCCTGCAGTCAGAATCAGGGGAAGTCATAACTGGGAACAAAGAAATGGCGGACCAATTGAACAAGTACTTTGGTTCGGTATTCACGAAGGAGGACACGAACAACCTTCCGGTTATAAAAGGGGTCGGGGGGTCTCGTAAGGAGGAGGAACTGAGGGAAATCCTTATTAGCCGGGAAATTGTGTTGGGGAAATTGATGGGATTGAAGGCCGATAAATCCCCAGGGCCTGATGGACTGCATCCCAGAGTACTTAAGGAGGTGGCCTTGGAAATAGTGGATGCGTTGACAGTCATTTTCCAACATTCCATTGACTCTGGATCAGTTCCTATAGAGTGGAGGGTAGCCAATGTAACCCCACTTTTTAAAAAAGGAGGGAGAGAGAAAACAGGGAATTATAGACCGGTCAGCCTGACATCGGTAGTGGGTAAAATGATGGAATCAATTATTAAGGATGTCATAGCAGTGCATTTGGAAAGAGGTGACATGATAGGTCCAAGTCAGCATGGATTTGTGAAAGGGAAATCATGCTTGACAAATCTTCTGGAATTTTTTGAGGATGTTTCCAGTAGAGTGGACAAGGGAGAACCAGTTGATGTGGTATATTTGGATTTTCAGAAGGCGTTCGACAAGGTCCCACACAAGAGATTGATATGCAAGGTTAGAGCACATGGGATTGGGGGTAGTGTACTGACATGGATTGAGAACTGGTTGTCAGACAGGAAGCAAAGAGTAGGAGTAAATGGGTACTTTTCAGAAAAGCAGGCAGTGACTAGTGGGGTACCGCAAGGTTCTGTGCTGGGGCCCCAGCTGTTTACACTGTACATTAATGATTTAGATGAGGGGATTAAATGTAGTATTTCCAAATTTGCGGATGACACTAAGTTGGGTGGCAGTGTGAGCTGCGAGGAGGATGCTGTGAGGCTGCAGAGCGACTTGGATAGGTTAGGTGAGTGGGCAAATGCATGGCAGATGAAGTATAATGTGGATAAATGTGAGGTTATCCACTTTGGTGGTAAAAACAGAGAGACAGACTATTATCTGAATGGTGACAGATTAGGAAAAGGGGAGGTGCAAAGAGACCTGGGTGTCATGGTACATCAGTCATTGAAGGTTGGCATGCAGGTGCAGCAGGCGGTTAAGAAAGCAAATGGCATGTTGGCCTTCATAGCAAGGGGATTTGAGTACAGGGGTAGGGAGGTGTTGCTACAGTTGTACAGGGCATTGGTGAGGCCACACCTGGAGTATTGTGTACAGTTTTGGTCTCCTAACCTGAGGAAGGACATTCTTGCTATTGAGGGAGTGCAGCGAAGGTTCACCAGACTGATTCCCGGGATGGCGGGACTGACCTATCAAGAAAGACTGGATCAACTGGGCTTGTATTCACTGGAGTTCAGAAGAATGAGAGGGGACCTCATAGAAACATTTAAAATTCTGACGGGGTTAGACAGGTTAGATGCAGGAAGAATGTTCCCAATGTTGGGCAAGTCCAGAACCAGAGGTCACAGTCTAAGGATAAGGGGTAAGCCATTTAGGACCGAGATGCAGAGGAACTTCTTCACCCAGAGAGTGGTGAACCTGTGGAATTCTCTACCACAGAAAGTTGTTGAGGCCAATTCACTAAATATATTCAAAAAGGAGTTAGATGAGGTCCTTACTACTAGGGGAATCAAGGGGTATGGCGAGAAAGCAGGAATGGGGTACTGAAGTTGAATGTTCAGCCATGAACTCATTGAATGGCGGTGCAGGCTAGAAGGGCCGAATGGCCTACTCCTGCACCTATTTTCTATGTTTCTATGTTTCTATGTAATATAGAGCTCCATCTAGTGGACCAGTGCTCCACCTAGTGGACTACTGTGGTAATGCAACTGATGATATAAAAGCGTCATGTGACCAGGTCACCTGACAAGTTTTTGGCAGAGCCATCCTGTAGTCTGTGTGTTTATGATGTCTTAAAGAAGATATCAAATTGGCGATGTAGGATAGGATAATCGGATTCCCTAGCTGAAATGTTTGTTGGTGGATGATCCAGCCAACCAACAGAGTGACTTGAAGAGGTTCTTTGTTTTGCACAACAACTAAAAATCCAAAATAAATTTCAAGCACACTTGGCTGATCTTGGAGTACAGATGGCTGTGCCTCTGGGAATAATAGGGCGCTTGGGTGAGTTCCATCACGACTGAGAGACCTTCGGAGCATAGGGGAGCGGCTAGAAATGTTTTTCACTGCGAATAGTATCATCGAAGTCCCAGATGATGAAAACGATAATCAGGTGGTTTTAGAATGGAAATGGGCTATTTTCTTGACTGAAGCGGGCCCCGAGGTGTATGAAACCCTGAAAAATGTCCTTGTTCCTGTCAAGACAAAGAACAAGCCACTGACGGAGATTCTAACCAAGTTAGAAGAGCACTACAGTCCTGAGCCCCTGGAAAGAGCTGAAAGTTATCATTTTGGAATCCGAGATCAACCAATTGACGAGGGTATCAGTGAGTACATTGTAGCTTTAAAAAAGCTATCCATTCACTGTAATTTTGGAAACTTTAAGGACCGAGCATTGAGTGACCGCTTTATTTGTGGAATGAAAAATGAAGCAATCAGAAGAAAGTTGTTGGCAACCCTTAACTTGATTTTTGATTTAGCTTTTCAGACAGCTATGTCGCTAGATATGGCTGAGCAATATTCCTGAGAATTTCGCACCATTTCCTGTCATCAATGAGGTGAATCGCTTGCAGGTTATAAGTAAAAGGTAGTTGGGCCCCAAGGCCTCAGCAACTGGCCAAGGTAACAGTGAATTGAAGTCACACTATCGGTGCCTGGGACAACATATTGCTCAAAGCTGTACATATGTGAAGGCAGAGTGTTTCTTCTGCAAGAAAACTGTGCATCTTTCAAAGGTATGCCGACTAAAGAGTAAACCAAATTTCAAGGCTATAAGTAGAAATCACCAGAGATTACATAGCATTGAAGAAAAGCAACAGGACAAGGAGGTTCTGGAGATACATGTCATCAGGAGCGCAAGGGTGTCTAACAATGATTCGTGAAGTAGCGTCAACTAAGTAGCTATTGCAGCAACCAAGATACCCATGGAAATCAACATTGGTGCATCTGTGAGAGTAGTACTGGAATCACTAGATCTCGACAAGTTGAGTAATTTTTCACTGGAGAAGTCGAAGATAGAGCTGTGAGGCTTCTCAGGAGAGCAAATCTCTGTGGTAGGACATATCACCATACGGGTGAAATACAAGGATCAGTATCAGAGCTTGCCTCTCTTAGTAATGTCAGGAGACAAGCCTGCCTTGACAGGTAGAAATTTGTTAGGATCACTGACGCTGAATTGGAATGAGTTTTTTCATGTTGAAATGAGATTTGCATCAAAGCAGTATCCAAAAGTGTTACACGAAACAGGCAGTCTGATCTAAGGTTTCAAGGCAAGTGTCAGGGTACAGAAGGATGCTAGACCAGTTTACTGCAAGTCACGTCCCGTACCATATGCACTCAAGGAGAAAGTTTGAGCAAGAACTCAAGAGACTAGAAACTGAGGACATTATCTCTAAAGTAGATCTAATTAATTGGGCTACACCCATTGTTGTTGTACCTAAGTCAGATGGTAAGATAAGGTTGTGTGGTGACTATAAAGTAACTGTAAACCAAGTTCTAGAGGGTAATCTGTCTAATACATTGCCAAATGTAGAACATTTGTTCACAACGCTGACTGGTGGTCAGATCTTCTCGAAGTTAGATCTCACAAATGCCTACTTACAACTTGAACTAGATGAGGAGTCCAAGCCATGCTTGACTATTAATACTCGTCTAGGCCTATATCAATTTAATAGGCTACCATTTGGAGTGTCTTCCAGCCCCGCCATATTCCAAGGGGTGATGAACCAGATTTTGCAAGGCATTGAAGGGGTAGTATGTTATTTAGATGACATACTCATTTCAGCACCAAACAGGAAAATCCATAATAACAGATTGAATGAAATGCTCAAATGGCTAGAGGAGCACAGAAATAGTTCCCAAGTGTGAGCTATATTAAAACTCAGTGGAATACTTAGGGCACAGAGCAGACAAAGATGGTTTACATCCAACCAAGGGAAAGCTGGAAGCAATCAGAAATGCATCCACTCCCAAAAATGTCACTGAACTTCGATCATTTTTGGTCTTTTGAACTATTATGGGAAGTTCCTACCAAACGTGGCTACAGTGTTACAAACACTGAATGAGCTGTTGAAAAAACAGGTCCATTGGAAGTGGTCAGAAGAATGTGACGCAGCTTTCAAGGAGTGTAAAAGCCAGTTGGTAGAGAGCACCATGTTAGTTCACTATGATGTATCTAAGGAGATCAAGCTAGCATGTGATGCCTCCCCTTATGGAGTTCGGGCAGTGATCTCTCATGTACTACATAGTGGGGAGGAGAGACCAATTGCTTTTGCTTCATGGACTGTCAGTGCCAGTGAGCGTAATTATGCGCAGATCGAAAAGGAAGCTTTGACATTGATTTTTGGGGTCAAGAAGTTCCACAAATTCCTGTTTGGTCATAAGTTTACCATCATTACTGACCATAAGCCCATGACAGCAATCCTCCATCCAAAGTCCCCAGTTCCAACCTTAGCAGCAGCCCAAATGCAGAGATGAGCTTCGATTTTGTCAGCATGTATATATGACATTGAATACAGATGATCAGCTGATCACAGTAATGCTGATACTATGTCCAGGTTGCCATCTTCATCACAAGTTACACTTGATAGGGAGGAAGTGTTCTATTTTTCAACATTGATGAACTGCCTATCACAGCTAAAGAGATTGGTAGAGCAACCAAACATGACCCAGTTATGTCAAAGGTATATGATTACATAGCAAATGGCTAGCCAAACCAGATATCAGAGAAAGATATTCACCCATATTTTGTTCATAGGAATTAATTATCAGTGGATAAAGATTGTATCATGTGGGCTGCAAGAGTAGTTATTTTAAATAAGTTCAGGTCCAAATTGTTAAGAGATCTTCATGACTAGCACTTGGGAATGTGCTTGACCAAGAGTTTTGCATGCAGTTACTTATGGTGGCCAGGTCTGGATAAAGATATAGAGTACATTGTTAGTCAGTGTACAACATGTCAATTCCTAAGTAAGAAACCACCATCAGTACCATTGCAGCCATGAAAATGGCCTCCCAGGGTGCGGCAAAGGTTACATATAGATTTTGCTGAGCTGGAAGGACAATTGTTCATTGTGATTGATAGCCATTCGAAGTGAGTAGAGGTGTTTCCAATGCGGAAAATAACAAGTAAAATATTCGACAATTTGCAAAGATTGTTTTCTTTATATGGCCTCCCAGAAAAAATTGTGTCTGATAATGGGCGGCAGTTTTATTCAGAAGAATTTGCACAGTTCATGAGCAGAAATCATGTGAAACATACCAAAGTTCCACCATATCACCCTGCTTCAAATGGTCCAGCAGAGCGCACAGTACAAATTGTAAAACGTGCCCTTCATCAAGCAAATGTTTGATCCAAATCCAAAGAAACAGCAGTTGTCATTGGACCACAAATTGGCAAATTTTTGAATTACTTATTGTAATACTCCTCATAGAACTACTGGTAGAACACCAGCAGAGTTGTTTCTCAAACGACAGCCATGAACTAAATTCTCATTGTTAAAGCCAAACCTGGCAAGTCAGTAGAAGAGAAACAATTTTAAAAAAAGAGAATCATGATAGAGGTAGAGTAAGAGAAAGAAGTGTGAAATTGAATCAGAAAGTTAAAGTGAACAATCATCACCATAACTGGTTAAAGTGGTTACCAGGAAGAGTAGTGAAGATATGTGGCCCTCGCACATATTTGGTCAAGATGTTTGATCATTGACAGGTTAGGTTTGTTCACATACATCATATTTTACCTACAGATGAGGAAGGAGTTGAAAGTTGGAATGATTCGATTATTTCTGGTGAGTCAGATAGTCTTGTTACAAGTAGATTACCAATAGCAAATCCTACATCAAATGTACTAGAAATAAGTCCAAGAGAAAGTCAGAATTTAAGTCTGAGTCTGAGTCAGTCAGGCAAACAGTATGACGTTGTAGAGAGTCCAATGTAAATCAAGGGTTGCCCTTGGAGAAAAATTCTCCTCAGGCTCAGCCTAGAATGAATCTAAATTCAACACCCGGTTTGGGAAGTTCTGTTCGAGAGTGAAGGTATCCTCTTCGAAGCAGAAAAGCAATGGTTAAGTTTGATTTGTAAATATGGCAAAATAAGTCCATATCTTTTGTTATGTATAACCATGCAAGTTATGTGTGATGATTATTTTGTTATGATTACTTCTTCATTAAGGAGGGAGAAGAGTAATATTGAGCTCCACCTAGTGGACTACTGTGGCAATGCAATTGCTGATGAAAAATAATAAAAGTGTCTTGTGACCAGGTCACCTAACAAGTTTTCGGTAGAGTCATCTTAGTGTGTGTATTTATGATGTCGCAAAGAAGATATCATAGCCTACTCAATTAGGAGGAAGGGACTTGACATGGCTTGACCGCAGAGCTGCTGGGAACATGTGCCATGAACGATCTCATCCATGTGTTAACCATTTTTGCAAAATTACAACTTAAATATTAATTTTTACTTAAAGGCTAATCAAGGTATTCTAGTGACCTAATTTCACACATACAAAACACAGAGACTTGTGGGGAACAATTCTTCTTTTCATGGTGCACAGTTGGGGATCCTGTTGCAGAAGATGCTCCTAACGAGGGTGGTCCTATTTGGGGCCTGGTGTTTGTTTCAGAAGCACAATAGCCAAAAATGCAGTCACTTACTTGGCTCTCTTGGCAGTATATAGGTTAACTTATTTTACCAGTAGTGTTTAGGAATCTATGTTATTCTTATGCAAAATATGCACTGCAGCAAAACACAAAGGAGTTGAATTTCTGTGGATGCTCTCTCGATTGTGCGCCATAAGATCCTAGAAACCCTTGAGAAATGGGATAAATGGAGCTTCATACCTTTTATCTGATTATGGCAGATGATCGGGGGAACCACCTGTGGAAATTGAACTCCGTAGTTTATTCTCTGAGTCCTCACCTAACTATTAGGTTTTTTTTGTTCAGCTAAGCATTACCCAACTTAACTATAGCTTAGTGATTCCAAGTGTTCTTTTACACAGTTTGCTGCACATTGCTAATGCGTTTTAAATTACTGATTCCGGCATTCATGCTGAGCTACAACTGTAATTTGCAGTCTGAAGAAATGTAATCATTTTGCAACTTGCCAAGATGCAAATTGTTGGGCACCATTAAGAGAAAAACAGATTGAATTTGATGCAAAAGGAAATGGACAATGAACACAACATATAATTAAATTTTCTTATCGAACATTTGTGCTAATTTATGTGAATAATATGGTAATTCAAAGGAAGCTGTGCTTATGCAGACTATCATCTACTTTCTGCAGTATCATAGAATTATAGAATAGTATGGCACAGAAGGAGGCCATTTGATCCATCGGATCTGTGCCAGCTCTTTCGAAGAGCAATCCAGTTCATCCCACTCTCCCGCTCTTCCCTCATATCCCTGCAATGTTTTCTCCTTTAAGTATTTATCCAATTCCCTTTTGAAGGCTACTATTGAATCTGTATTCACCACCCTATCAGGCAATGCATTCCAAATCCTAACTACTTGTTGCCTAAAAAAGGTTTTCTTCATTTTAGCTTTGGTTCTTTTGCCAATTACCTTGAATCTGTGCCCTCTGATTATCGACACTTCAGCCTTTGGAAACAGTTTCTCGTTATTTATTCTATCTAAACCCTTCATCATTTTAAACACCTCTATCAACGTTCCTTTTCTGCTCTAAGGAGAACAACCCTGGCTTCTCCAGTCTATCCACACAACTGTATGCCCTCATCCCTGGCACCATTCAAAGAAATCTCTTCTGTACCCTCTCCAAAGCCTTCACGACCTTTCGAAAGTGTGTTGTTCAAAAATGGTTACAATACTCCAGCTAGGGCCGAACTAGCGTTTTATGTAGGTTTAGCATAACTTCCTGGCTTTTGTATTGTATAGCTCTATTTACAAAGTCCAGGACCCCAATTACCGTATGGTTAGTCCTCTAACCTTCAATTAAACATATTTAAAACTTATCTTCCATCTTATTCAGAAAGCCAAAAATCATAGGAAATGTAATTCTTCATGGACTTATTCTGAGATCTACAAAAAACAAATTTCTATGGAATGGGAGGGAGCAGAGAACTGGAGCTATTAAAGTGTATGATGGGGACAGAGCAAAGTTTGGTTGTTAATTTGCCATGCAATAATAACTATAGTGCTTATAGTGCTGGACATGCAATCCACAGGTCACGAGTTTAAATCCCCCATAGCAAGTTGAGAAATTGAATTCCATAAAACCAGATAATTTGTGGGCTCGCACCAGAAAAAAATTAATGTTATTGAATTGTTGTAAAAACCTAACTGGTTCATTAATGTCAGGGAACCTGCCACCCCTACCTGGTCTACATGTAATTGCGGTCTTACACTGTGTGATGCTAATGCCCTCAGAGCAACTAGGGATGTGCAACAAACATTGATTTTCTGGTCTTGCCTATATTCCAAGAACAATGAAATAAGGACAAGAAGGGAACGGTATTCTGGATACTGGTGGTACAGACATTACGGAGATAGGGGACTGAGGCAGTCAGTGCAATTTTCTCTACCCCATGTACTGCTACATACTGCAGGAAGGAGCTTAATGACCTCACAAGGATAGCCAATTTAAGTAAAGGCCTTATCCTCCATGCACGTCCTTTAGGAATGATGGAGCAATGATTGCCTTCTTTATCGGTTGGGCCCTCACCATGGCATTAACTGGGTGAAAGGAAAACTACACTATTAACACAAACAAATTACCCATGAATGGTCACTGAATGAATTGTAAGAAAGCTAAGTTTGTGGCTGTGATTGACAAATATTGCAAATAACGACTACTGGACAGTCAGTAGTGTGATTGTTTTAACAACATGAATGTAAATCTCTCCCCAAGTAACGTAAGCCTTTAAAATAGAAGATTTTCATTATGTTTAGAGTATATCCAGTATTGAAAGTATAAAATCTTCACTTAACAGTCTGTTGATTTCAGAATCCTGAGAAGAAATGCACTGAATTTAAGTGCCATTCCTGGACAGTGGTTGCGAGGTGAAACAAGAGACTGAGCAATTCTAGTTTCAACAGATCTGACCGAATAAAATTAATATTGCGTTGGTTACTTGGAAACTCCGCAAAATCTTTAGAATCTGAAAGCACAATCGGGGAAAAGTTCCGTTGCGCCCTGTTTGGGGGCGGTAACATCCGGGAGGCTGGACATTTTGCACCTGGTGCAGAAGTCCCGCCCCGCTCGATAAATTCGGGTTACCACCTCTGAAAGGAAATGAAGTGCAAAATAACATGCTCCACTTCCTTTCTGGGGCGCTATCAGGGTGGACGCATCGGGAGCGGGACGCAGCACTACGCTGTATTAAAGGGAAGGGCCCAAGCTACAAACTCAGCAGTATAAAAATGGGCCTGCCTGGACCACCTGGGAGCGGGGGTGCCATGCCAACAACCCAGCAGTCAAGCAGAATGTCGGGCTGTCTGATCGCGGCACGGATCCTGCATTCAAAGCGTCCACATGACACAGCAAAACATCAGAGACATTTTTTTTTTACAACCAATGCACCTCCCCTTTAACTATCGCCCCACAAGCGATCTGCCATCCGGTTCAGGTCCCCTGAAGTTGTCACAGGCATCACCTGACGCAGCTTCAGGGGGCGATACCCAATTAACGGTCCGGGGTGCTGGGCACAGTGATGACGTTGTCATTGCCGGCGCAGCTAAGCAGTGTGCTATGGGTTACTGTTGCCGCTAAACTCCTGTGGAATTTAGTAGGAGCCATTAGCGGCACTGACCCCGAGGGCGCTAACAGGAGGCAAAAACAACAGGAATTTCTTGGCCAATATTTTAAATGAACAGGGTCATCAAAATCTCCACAAAACTGCAAAAGAATAGATACTGCAAAATATTGCTTGCTTATTTGAAAGTGATTTAAAAGTAATTCTGAAGAAAAGAAAATGTTTTATTCTCACTTCTTGTTTTTGTCACTTATGGTCAATATTAGTGCATATAAAAGCAACATCATTTGTGTTTAATTTGATAATGATATTGTCAGAATGCCAGCTGGTGACACTCATGCAGAAAGTAAAAGTATTGTTTCCAAAACATGGGATGGGAAATGATTTTATTTGCTTTGAGTTTTACTTCTGGCAGTTATGTTGCAATAAATTCGATGCCTCCTACCTTCATATAACCAGTCTGCAATGCCATTGTAGATTAACCCCTCCTTCCCCGATGAGGTAAGGCGCAGAGCACTACTCTTTACTTCAGTCTGGTAGTAGATGTTATTTTCAAAAATGTATACCTAGGATTTAAAAGAAGGGATCATATAAATATTGAATGAATTGAAATTGCAAAGTCTACATTGTAGCTACTGATATCAGATGAACAGCATTGTACCTTTACCCAGTAAGGTTGATGTGTCTTCAGAGTGCCTATTTTCTGAAAACATTTAAGAAAGATTTGCTTCAGTTTATAAAGTGCTCAGGAGGCCCAATTAATCCAGAATGGTGATGTGTTACCTGACCTTGGGTTCCCTGGTGTCTTGACTGTCACCATTTATAATTATTAAACTGAATATTTATTTGATTATTATACTGCACAAGGCTGTTATATTAATGTAATTACTGATTCAGTAGTAAGTAGGAAAATAATTTAACTTGTGATTTCAGGAAACCTGACATTCTCTCTCTTTGGGATCATGAGTGATGACTTTCTATGCCATTCATTGGATTATTTCTTATATTTCACCATTACTTGTATTTCATAATAGTTATGCTACCTTTGAAGAATTTTAATTGCATCGAGTAATGTAATTGTAACTTTTATAACTGAATCATCCAATAGATTGATTATTCTATGCTCTATTTGATCATGTATCCAAATTACTAAAATATCTACACAACCCCCAAAACAATTATTATCTGAAAAGATCACATTCAATGTTAAAGCACAGTACTGGTCCAAGAATAAAAATTCACTTCTACTGAATACAAGTGCATTAGAACATTTGTCCGGAAACATGAAATCTACATAAAACAGGACTCACTCCAGATTATTACAATTGATTCAGCAGTGTATAATGATAGTTGGAATATTTTATTCATATATAATCTAGTATGAATTAATGGTATATGAAAATGAATTTGCCTGAAATGAAAAATGCACAATTGTAAATGTAATAATTGTACATATTCAAAGTTATCCAATTTTAGTGTTTCCTTCTGTAACGATTAATGACACGCAAGGCCCAGAATGAAGAAATAGTGGGCTCAATTTTGTCCAAGCCTGTTTTCTGGTGTATTGCCAGAGTTACGCCCATTTTTATAGGCCAGAAATGCACCAGAAATATTTTGCCAAAGTTTTCCCAATGTATAATTCAAATTTGGTGCCGCACAGCGAGTCCAGTCATCTCGGGGGGTGGAGCCTGTTGTCTGCGCCAAAAAAACGATGCCGCACCTTCTGCGTATGCGCGACAAAAAAAGTGACGTTTTTGATGTTATTTCAATGAACGGCATGCTCAGTACAGCTCCGGGTTGGCAATCGATCATTTTTAAAGATCCAGTTGTATGAGAAAGAGTGCTGTGTGAGAGCATTGGAAAAATTGGATCTGCAGCAATACAAGATGCAACGCAGTGCAAGGACCAAGAATTTCTTACAGGATGAAGTGGAGGCACTAATAACCATGATTGAGACCAGATGGCAGGAGCTGGACACCAGCAGAGGTCACATAAAAGTTCCACCCAAAGAAATGAAAAATGAAAAAATGTTGGAACCAAGTTGCAGAAGATTACTGCGCAATGGTGACTACCACGAGATCTGGAGGCCAGTGTAAAAAGAAATGGCAGGACCTTGGTCAAGTAGTTAGTGTAAGTAATATTTTCATTTATTCAATGGAATTGCAATTGTAAATGTGACCAGCTGTAAATGTCCCACCCAGCAGAAAGACACCCTCTCTAAGAAGTTACATTTTCATCTTTGCAGAGGAAGGTGGCACATAATAAAAAGAAAAGAACTCGAATAGGAGGAGGCCTGGCAAATCTGCAGCCACTGACACCATTGAAACAGAGGGTCACTGCTTTGACTGGTCCTGCCTGGAGAAAAGCAACCACCACTGCACAAGGGAGAGGGTATGTCCTGCAAATTCCACAGTCTGGCTTTGCTAAATGTTAAGTGCTGCGCGGGCTAGCCATGCTTCAGTTCATGGGGATGTCTCCGTCAGCTACGCTTCGGTTGATGCAATGTGCTATCATTCATCATGGTCCTTCAAATCAGCCTGCTGCCTGCGCTGTGTCATCACACCCTGCCCCCTCCTCTGCTGCTAACCAGTTGTCTGTGTTCTGTTGTAATTTGCAGAATTTGAGGCCGACCCTGACGATGCAGAAGAAAATTCAGATGAGGACGAGCCTGAAGAAGAAACATCTTCCAATCCCACCCTCCAGACCAAGAGCATGAGGGTGAGGGTGAGGGGGAGGGGGAGGGGATGGAGATGGATGAAGCCCCCTCTGTTTTACTGACTTTGGTGGAGGTGCAGGTGCTGCCCATTGAGGTACCACCCCCTCCGGTGACTATTATGGATATTTCAAGTGTTAGAGACTCCCTCCAAAAACTTTGATGAAAAACAATGGTGTCTTTCAGTGTCGATTTTTCAATGTGCACTACTTTCTGTAACTCACCAGAAGGTTTTTCGGCAGTGGCCAGATACGCCAACCTAAGATAAAACATTTTTGGGCAAACTACGAAAAATGCTGAAAACTGGCATAGACATGAGGGAACCTATGACGTCAAAAAAACCTAACATAGAGAAATCATAACTAAAGCAGTTACGCCGTGCTGATTCCAGGGGGAAATTTTGAACTAAATAATAATGACAAATAAACGGCACCACCAAAAAACGTCGCAAATGACCCAGGAAAATTGAGCCCAATGTGCTTAGGACTCGCCTACAATTTAATGGGTGAATTATTTTATTAGACATGGAATAAAATAAAATTTTGCACATTTCATAAATTAATCTGCTCATTTCTTTTCATATAACTAACAATGTTCAATGGCAAGAGTAGTGTAATTAATATCTATATATCATATATATATATATATATATATAAACTTGCATACAATTAATAATAGTTGTCCAATAGTAAAAGTGGTATAATTTTAAACTATTATATAGAAAATATATATTTATATCTATCCATCTATATAATCTATCAATGTAGAGATAAGTAGGTAGATTTTTCATTCATATTAAAGTTCTAACCTAAAACAATAGAACCAGCCACCAAATCTACACATTTAAATTCTAAAACAGAATCATTTTCTGTCTTTCAACTATACTTTGAAAAATGTTGCAGTGAAAAGCTCAAAATATCATATCGTCCAACATAATTTAGGATATTATATAAATGATCACTAGAGTAGCAATAAATAAATATAAATAAATGTGTGTAATAAACATTTAAAAGGATAACCATGTAAAACACACAAATGATAATTTTGGTGGGCCTCACCAAATTCAACACTTGCAATTTAAAACGGAGATTATCAAATAGTATGTAAAAAGTAGTTATGGAAAACATAGTTCACAATCTTCCTTATTTATGTCTAGTTATGAGACATGCAAGAAATGAGACCTATTATTAATATAATAGCCCTGAATTTCCTTGATCGCACTTATGCAGAAATTACCCTGAAATTTTTGCCCTTTTTTTCACCAATCCTGCCAACGGGAACATGCCCAAATTTCCTGTGGCACTCACTTGCCCATGCTAGAACAATCACAGATGCAGTGCCATTAATAGGGATAATAGCAATTTTGGTGCTGACTTATGCAATGGTGCCTCACTCTCAGAGCCTCTTGCTTTTGCTGTTCCTTTTCCTCTCTATTATTATGCAGAACAGGGGTATGCCCACTAGATAGGTCATTCCAGCTGCTATGTCCTTCTAAGTATGGATTATTTCAGGTGCACTGAGACTGAAGACACTTTGGTTAATGTATAGTGCAGGATCAGTAAGAAAAATTTAAAAAATGCAAAAGACATCACTGACAAACTCCAGAACTCTCAGCTACACCGATATCAGGTGACTTGGGTCATGTTGTGCCTATGCTTTTCGGTGTTAACCTATGCCAGTGCATTGTTTGCAAGAATCCTGGAAACTCGCATGACCTTGTCTTTTGCATGGATCTATTTAACTTGGGATGGCAGCGGACATATCTGGGAAGCAGAGCAAATGATCAAGGAAATTTGCACACAACAATGTTTGAGCTTAAGACTGGTGTAAATCAGTAACGTGTGAATTTCCTCGAGGAAAAAAAATGGCACAATGTTGCTCTTATGCCCTAATTACATCAAAACTTTCCAGGAAATTCCAGGCCATTATCTTAAAAGTACTGTAAGAGTTTCCTCTCCTCAGACTGTCCCTCCAAACTGACCTCTAGTTATTCTTTGAATCTTACAATAATTTCTCAATTACTATCATTTAAAAAAAAATCTAGACTGACAGAAGATTTATTGCTTCCTGGGCTGACATACCATGCCTTTCACTGTTGTCTACCTGAGGGGTGGTATGCAGCTCCTTGGTGTAGAAGTACACATTTGTTTTTGTACTTTTGTCAAACATATGTACTACTTGATGACCTACATCTGACACTGGTGGCCTGCAGCTCTTAATGACGCTGTGGAATTCTGCCAATGAATGCACCATCACTTTCTGCAGTATTCCTATAGGTCATGGAGAACAATGGTAAGCCTTTAGAAAAAGCATTAGGTGCCGATATAATGCAACACACTTTGTACCACACTTGCATCATTTCTCATATCAATACTTTATTCTTCAGTATTTACTTCAGGTGATTGATCAATACAGAAAAGCACTATGATTTAGGCAAACTCATGAGGAGTTATCTGTCACTTCTCACGCCACTGCAAAAATTCCATTCTGCAAGCATTTGCACAGATCATTGGCATGAAACTAATAGTCATGCTGTTGATCCTTTTGAATGCTCCAGATTCAATATACTAGGAAAACTGTACTGTCTGTTATTGTTTGCAGCACAAAAAACTGATAAATACTTCACTGTTAAACTTTCCATCACTGTAGTTTTAGCTGTACTGTCTTGTGTAAAATTCTGATATTTAATTTCAGTTCAGTGCATTCATGATTTGCATGTTATGATTCTGTCAAACATTATGAACAGTGCTGTTGTACTGAGATGTTTCTTCCAAATGTTCAGAACATCTGTCACCCACAGCACATAATCATTCCGATAATGGTACACTAGAGGAAAAAAACATGATTTATGCGTAAACAGTAGGAGAGCACCTGAATCGGACCACCAGAATTCTATGCCTGCTCATTTGAATTATGTAGCTTTACAATTAATACTTTTGGAATCCAAGTGTTTAACAGCTTTTCAAAAAATTAAGATTAATACTGGAATTGTTTTCCAATTTGATTGGACTTATGTAATTCATTTTCATTTCATTGCTAATCTAAGGTGCACATTAGGGAATGACTCTCCTATAGAACATACAGACAATCACAGATAGCATTCTTACAGGCCACTGCTTAGTACTGACAGGCAGACGTCAGCCTGATCAGGCAGATTTATGGTCTAAATAGCTATAAGTGTCACAATCTTCATTTTTCACTGATTTTAGGCTGGATTTTCCTCCCATAAGCCACCTGCTTTACAGCAGTCAGCGGATTGATTACTGAATCCACACCCATAATTAGGCCTTAGCTATTTTCCTTCCTCTCCCTCCCTCAAGTAGGGATCTCGACCACTTACCCCATGATCACCCCACAGCATTTAAATGATTGTGAGCAGTGCCGTCCATTGACCCACGGTATGACCAGAACAGCAATGCTGGTACTAAGTCTGCAGCAGCAGCAGCATAACGTCAAAGACGGCAATAGAGCAAATGTCACTGAGCGTGGCCACGTCTGCCTCTCTTCTTACTACATCTGATTCATTAGATTTGGGTGCATTTCAATAAAATGTAACTTAAATCATTAGGGCGCTTCTGCCCCCTTTAACTCTATCTCCTTCCCTTTTCAAAGCTGTAATGAGAGGCCCTTTGTCGTATCATAGGATTTTCTGGCGTTTCAGTAGCGGGTTCCCTCTGCAGCACAGAATTACCACTGAGAGTCATCCTTATGTCTATAATTGACCCCCGACCAAAGGAAAAAGGTTGGGATTACGATAGGTCAGCGGGCTGAAGTCTGACTTCTACCCAACTCGGCGAAGAGAAAAACAATGGCCCATTTAATTTGGATTTTTCCATTCAGTAATATGTTCTCTGCAACGCATGAAGTTAGGGATAGAAAGATATAACCTAATGCTGAACAGTAATATTGTGTCCAATTCTGGACACCTCACTTTAGGAAGGATGTGAAGGCCTTAGAGAGGGTGCAGAAAAGATTTACAAGCATGATTCCAGGAACATAAGAACATAATAAATAGGATTAAGAGTAGACCATTTGGCCCCTTGAGCCTGCTCTGCCATTCAATAAGATCATGGCTGATCTGATCATGGGCTCAGCTCCACTTCCCTGCCCGCTCCCTTATCGCTCAAAAATCTGTCTATCTCCGCCTTAAATATATTCAATGACCCAGCCTCCACAGCTCTCTGGGGCAGAGAATTCCACAGATTTACAACCCCCTGAGAGAAGAAATTCCTCATCTCAGTTTTAAATCGGCGACCCCTTATTCTAAAACTATGCCCCCTAGTTCGAGATTCCCCCATGAATGGAAACATCCTCTCTGCATCTACCTTGTTAAGCCTCCTCATTACCTTATATGTCTCAATAAGATCACCTCTCATTCTTCTCAATTCCAATGAGTATAGGCCCAACCTACTCAATCTTTCTTCATAAGTCAACCCCTTCAACTCAGGAATCAACCTAGTGAGCCTTCACTGAACTGCTTCCAATGCAAGTATATGCCTCCTTTAGTAAAGAGACCAAAACTCTAGCAGTACTCTAGGTATGGCCTCACCAATACCCTGTAGGAGGACGTCTCTGCTTTTATACGCCATCCCCCTTGCAATAAAGACCAACAATCCATTTACCTTCCTAATTACTTGCTGTACCTGCAAACTAACTTTTTCTGTTTCATGCACAAGGATCCCCAGGTCCCTCTGTACTGCAGCAATTTGTAATTTTTCTCCAATTAAATAATAACTTGCTTTTTTATTTTTTCTGCCAAAGCTGATAACCTCACACTTTCCCATATTATACTCCATCTGCCAAATGTTTGCCCACTCACTTAGCCTGTCTATACCCTTTTGCAGATTTTTTGTGTCCTCCTCACAATTTGCTTTCCCACCGATCTTTGTATCATCAGCAAACTTAGCTGAGGGACGAGGGATTTCAGTTACATGAATAGACTGGAGAAGCTGGGGTTTGTCTCCTTAGCGCAGAGAAGATTGAGAGGAGATTTGATAGAGTTGTTCAAAATCATGAAGGGTCTGGACAGAGTAGATAGAGAGAAACTGTTCCCATTGACAGAAGGGTAGAGAACCAGAGGACACAAATTTAAGGTGATTGGCAAAAGAACCAAAGGCGACATAAGAACATACTTTTTTACACAACGAGTGGTTAGGATCTGAAATGTACTGACTTGATTGAAAGAGTGGTGGAGGCAGACTCAATCATTGCTTTCATAAGGGAATTGGATAAGTACCTGAAAGAAAAAAAACTGTAGGGCTACGGGGAAAGGGCAGGTGAATGGGACTAGCTGAGGTGCTCTTGCAGAGAGCCAGCATGGGTTCGATGGGCCGACTGGTCTCCTTCTGTACTGTAACGATTCTATGATTCTAAAGATTTATTTTTGCCTCTTCTCTTCCCCAAAGTTCTTTGTGTCCTATTTACCTCATAAATAGTTGACCATGTTTAAAGGAATGTGACTGAAAAACTCGAGATTACCTTAAGATTATACTAGAGGTATAGGGGGTAAAATTCAACTTTGGCAAAATGGGCGATAGAGGATTGGCAGCCCATTATGAACTGCCCTGGTATGTCCAGTCCACAAAAAGCAGGACAAATCCAATCTGCCCAACTACTGCCCCATCAGTCCACTCTCAATCATCAGCAAAGTGATGGAAAATATCGTCAACAGTGTTATCAAGTGGCACTTGCCCACCAATAACCTGCTCACTGATGCTCAGTTTAGGTTCTGCCAGGACCACTCAGCTCCAGACCTAATTACATCCTTGGTCCAAACATGGACAAAAGAACTGAATTCCAGAGGTGAGGTGAGAGTGACAGCACTTAACATTAAGGCAGCATTTGGCTGAGTGTGGCACAAGGAGCCCGAGTAAAATTGAAGTCAATGGGAATCAAGGGGAAGACTCTCCACTGGCTGGAGTCATATCTAACACAAAGGAAGATGTTTGTGGTTGTTGGAGGTCAATCATCACAGCTCCAGGACATAGCTGCAGCAATTCCTCAGGGCAGTGTCCTTGGCCCAACCTTCTTCAGCTGCTTCATCAATGAACTTTCCTCCATCATAAGGTCGGAAGTAAGGATGTTCACTGATGATTGCACAGTGTTCAGTTATTCACAACTCCTCAGATAATGAAACAGTCCAAGCCCACATGCAGGAAGACCTGGACAACATTCAGGCTTGGGCTGATAAGTGGCAAGTAACATTCGCGCCACACAAGTGCCAGGCAATGACTAGCTCCAACAAGCAACAGTTTAACCACTGCCCCTTATCATTCAACAGCATTGCCATCACCAAATTCCCCACCATCAACATCCTGGAGGTCACCATTGACCAGAAACTTAACTGGATCAGCCACATAAATACTGTGGCAACAAGAGCAGGTCAGAAGCTGGGTATTCTGCAGTGAGTGTCTTACCTCCTGACTCCCCAAAGCCTGTACAAGGCACAAGTCAAGAGTGTGATGGAATATTCACCACTTGCCTGGATGAATGCAGCTCCAACAACACTCAAGAAGCTCAACACCATTCAGGACAAAGCAGGCCACTTGATTGGCACCCCATTCCACCACCAAACATTCACTCCCTCCACCACTGGCGCATCATGCCTGCACTGTGTACCATCTACAAGATGCACTTCAGCAACTCACCAAGGCTTCTTCGGCAGCACCTCCCAAACTCACAACCTCTACCACCTTGAAGGACAAGGGCAGCAGGCGCATGGGGACACCATCACATGCACATTCCCCTCCAAGTTACACACCATCCTGACTTGGAAATATATCATCGTTCCTTCATCATCACTGGGTCAAAATCCTGGACCTCCCTCCCTAACAGCACTGTGAGAATACCTTCACCACAAGTAATTCAACAGTTCAAGGCGGCGGCTCACCACCACCTTCTCAAGGGTAATTAGGTATGGGTAATAAATGCTGGCCTTGCTAGTGACGCCCATATTCCATGAATAAAAAAAATATTAAAATATTTACAAGAAATAAAGAGCTGCGAGTATACATTACAGTCGGTAAATTGCATAGCTTCAAAAACAAATGCAAATGGCTCAACCATCTTTCCTTAAAAGCCTAATAGAGATCGTGGTCATGTCTTTTTTGATTGCTTGCGGATTTGTTAACATCAACATCAACAGTTGTTAATCAAAAACTTTACGGTTAGAATGAAAACTGAGAGGTAGTAAATGGAAAAACCAGAAGGGGATTCCATTTTTGTTTACAGAATTCCTTCCTCAAAGAGTATATTGGTAAGCTGACAAGGACAGAGGTGTTGTGAGATCTGGATCTGAATAATAAACTAAATGTGGGTAAGCACCTTGGGAGTAGGGACCACAATATGACAAGGTTTAAAATCCAACTTAAAAGAGAAAAAGTCTGTCCAAAAGCTATAACACCAGATTAGGTTAGGGCATTAAGAAAAGGGCTGACCCAGCTGAGGTGATGTGGAAGGAGAAATTGGCACACAGGATTGTAGAGCAACAGTGGGATGCTTTGGAGAATAAATTGCAAAGGGACAGAGTAAGTATATTCCATTTAAAAAGGAGACGGCTAGTAGTTTCAGGGTGGTGTAAATAAATAAAGAAGTTAGAAACAAATTAATATTAAAAAAGAGGGCTTATAAGAACTATAGAAAAATATTGTAAAAATGAAAGGAGAATGTGAGAAAATAAGAAAAAAGATAAAAGCGGCATAAGGAAAAACAAATCAAAAAACATCAAAAAGAACAGTTAAGTATTTCACAAGTATATCAGTAAAAAGAGAATTGTTAAAAGGAAAATAGGATCCCCGAGAGGGGAAGATTGTCAGTTTGTTGTTGATGATCAAAAAATGGCAGAGGTGTTTAATACGTCTTTAATAGAGAGAAGGTGAATCCTGAAGTGGGTGACGACAAGATGAGTGATAATATAAGGAATAAAAGGAAAATTTTAGATAACTTAGTTAGGCTAAACGTTCGGGACACATAGATACATTCTGGGAATCTGAAGGCGGTGAAGGGGAACAATGCTGAGGTATATTTCAGAGCTCTATTGGGTGTGGTTGTGTGCTGGAGACTGGAGAGGGGCTAATGCAGAACCCTTTTTAAAAAAGGGAGACAGAGTTTAACATGGGTAATTACATTGTCAGGAAAGTTTTAGAGTCTTTATTTAAGGATGAAATTACCACGTATCTAGATAAAGAGAAAATAGTTGCAACGAGCCAACATGGATTTCAAAAGGGATGTTTGTGCTTGACAAACCTTAGAGAACCTTTTGAGGAGCTAACAGATACGGTAGATGACAGGGATGTAATGGACACGGACTTTTGGAAAACCATTGGCAAGGTATCACGTGAGAGCTTATTAGACAAGATTAATGGATATGGAAATAGAGGGAGGATAGCAAACTGTATTAAAAATGGTTAGAAGGGAGAAAAGTAGGAGTAGAAGTTAAAGGCATTTTTTCAGAGTTTTTGGAAGTGGATAATGGGAGCCACTTCTGTTCACTGTGTATTTGAATAATTTATATAGAGGCCGAGAGCAAGTGGTGTTGAAATTTGCAGATGATACCAAAATAGGAAGTATGGTTAATCTTTTAGAAGACCAAAGAAGGTGTTGAAAGATATTGATAAGCGGTGAATGGTTTAAAAAGTGGCAGATGGAATTCAATGTCAGTAAATGTGAGGTGATATTAAGGCTGTAGAATTTACTTCCAGAGTTAGTCCTTCAGGCAGAATTTAAGATAACTTTGAAGATTAGATTGCATGGACGGATGAAGGAATAGTGTGAGTTAATGTGATTAAAACTCTTTGCTCACATGGAGGGTAAACAGTCACACAGATTGGTCGAGCTGAATGTCCTGATTCTGTGTTATATATTTTATATATCACTATATTTCACATGGAAAGAACCTATCATAACTGTTAATATTGTTAAAACACAAAGGGGCCGAAATTGCCCCCCTACCCGCCGCCCCCCCCCCCCCCCGCGCCGGAAATGTGGTGCACCTACCGTGTTTGAGCTGTTTTCACCGCTGCAGTGGATGTGGTGGTCTCTTGCATGAAATTCCGCTCTTTGGCTTTTTTTCCTGAGCAGACCAGAAGTCGGTCATAAAGCATAAAGGAGGCGGAGAGCGGAAATTTGGTTACTAGAGGGACAGAAGTGGGGGCGGGCGGACTGTCTGCCACTGTCACTCATCAGCATAGCGCTGCTGATGTCATCACGCTATCGCGTCACCACATCTTTCCCCTTCACTTAAAGGGGAGGGCCGCTGCGAACTCTGCATTTATTTTAGGTCCACTGGGTCACCAGGGAGGGTTTTGGCCGGGCCAACAGCCTGGCACTGAAAAGGGGGTGCCAGGCTGCCAACCCAGGGCCATAATTATTGGGCCGACCTGGCAGTCAGCCGACAAAATAAATAAGATGGCAACTGCGGCAGTGCGTCCTTCCCTTTAATGGCGGCCGCAATGCCATTTTACAAACACTGCAAGCACAGAAAAAGCTGTCGATGACACCGAGCGGCGGCAGCAAGATTTTCTCCACGGAAGTTTGTGTCCGGGAGGGGAACATCGGTGGTGCGTGCTCTGATGATGCACTTCGGACAGATCGACAGTAGCAGGGTAGAAGTGGGGGGAGCGGATCAATGCTGGGATACCGCAGGAGGGAAATTTTCAAAATGGCAGCCATTCCAAGAGAAATCGGCGGCCATTCCACTCCGTTGCGTGGCTGCTGATATCCACTCATAACAGTCCTTAAGCGAAGCGGCAATTTTGGCCACAAATACTTCAAAATTCAAAAATATAACTTAGATATTTGATTATAATATCACTTTGTTACAATAAAAGTTCATTTACATCACTTTCCTTCAATTTATCATTCTTCAGCATTCAATAGAACATCTTTTGTAACTGTTTAAGCAGTGCTTTAGTGTTGTGGTTTTATGGTTTGTCAATTCTTCTACTGTGATTTTAATATTCTTTCTGACAATTCCACTGGGCCTATCTCCCTATCTAAGTAAAATTTCTTATCATGTTTTATGTTGACAGCACAACATGCTGCAGTACACTGGCTGTGCTTTTGATTTCTGCAGAATCAATGCACCAATTTCTTTTCTTTGGTGATAAATGTTTCAAATTTAAATATTGAAAAATCCACAAAGTAATGTTTACATAGTGCAGCCACCATCTGTAGTATATGTTATCAGGACAGCAGGCTGTATTTCCATGCATGAGGTAAACAGTCTTTTAAACAAAAATTTGGGAACATAAAACTTATTTAGCTCACTCTATAGTCCAGGTTTACCAATGTGATCTGACCATTTTTTAAATAATTCCCCAATCAAACTCATATGCCTCCACTCTTGTTGAATTGAGAATTGATGTAAATGATTTTTGAATATTGCAACTGCGTCAGTATCTTGCAGTTCATACTATCAGTCTAGAACTCCAAGTGTAAAGGCGATAATTCTTAATCTAACTTTAGCTTGTGGCTTGTACACCTTTAAAAACTCCCTCTGGTTCACCTTTTTCCTTTTCTACACCATAAAACCCTGTATCTATACAATCAATTCTTTTCATTATTTTAAATGTACATCATGTTCCTCCCATCAACCTTTTTTTGTAATGCAAGTGCATTAGCTTAATTTGCTGCTTCGTAATCGAATACCTGGATTCATCTTTGCTGCTCTTTCAATCCTTTCCATTCTTTATCTTATGGAGTCATTACAACTAGTCACAATACTCCTTTGCAATGTGGCAGTATTATCACCTACAAAGGAGGCAGATAAAAAGTAGGAAACTATAGACCAGTTAGCCTAACATCTGTGGTTGGGAAAATGTTGGAGTTCATTATTAAAGAAGCAAAATTTGGTCAGGCACAGTCAGCATGGATTTATGAAGGGGAAGTCATGTTTGACAAATTTGCTGGAATTCTTTGAGGATGTAACGAACAGGGTGGATAAAGGGGAACCAATGGATGTGGTGTATTTGGACTTCCAGAAGGCATTTGACAAGGTGCCACAAAAAAAGTTACTGCACAAGACAAAAGTTCACGGGGTTGGGTGTAATATAATAGCATGGACAGAAGATTGGCTGACAAACAGAAAACAGAGAGTCGGGATAAATGGTTCATTCTCTGGTTGGCGATCAGTAACAAGTGGGGTGCCACAGGGATCAGTGCTGGGACGCCAACTATTTACAATCTATATTAATGACTTGGGAGAGGGGACGGAGTGTAACGTAGCCTAGTTTGCTGATGATACAAAGATGGGAGGAAGGGCAATGTGTGAGGAGGCCATAAAGAGGCTGCAGGAGGACATAGATAGGCTCAGTGAGTGGGCAAGAATTTGGTAGATGGAATATAGGGCCCAAGTTTCCACATGATTTGCACCTGATTTTTAGGAGCAACTGGTGGAGAACGGACTATCTTAGAAATCGTAATTCTCCACATTTTTTTTTCTGCAGTTCTAGTCAGGTAGAACAGTTCCACTTTGGAACAGAATTTTTTCTTCAAAAGGGGGCGTGTCCGGCCACTGACGCCTGATTTGAAAGTTTCCACAGTGAAAACGTACTCCAAACTAAAGTAGAATGGAGCAAGTGAAGATTTTTGTAGAACTGAAAAAACCTGTTCTACACATTAAAAAATCAGGCGCAGGTTACAAATTAGGCGTCCAGAACGAGGTGGGGGGGGAGGGGGGGGGAGGGAACTCATTAAATTCTACAATAAATCCTTATTTATACTTCTACAAATATTATACAAATAAATCCAACCTGAATAAACATTTATAAGCAAAGAAAACATTAAATAAACCATCTTCCTACCTGTGTGAAAGTGCTTCAGGCACGGAGAATTCTGCAGTCAGCCTGAGGCGCCCGTTCTTCCCGGGGGGGGGGGGGGGGGGGAGGAGGCGCCCGTTCTGCCCGTGGGGGGGGGAAGGAGAGAAGGCGCCCGTTCTTTCCCGCGGGGGGGGAGGGGGAGGGGAAGGGGAGAGGAGGCGCCCGTTCTGCGGGGGGGGGGGGGGGGAGGCGCCCGTTCTGCCCGCGGGGAGGGGGGGAGGGGAGAGGAGGCGCCCGTTCTTTCCCGTGGAGGGGAGGGAGGGAAAGGAGACAGCGGTTTGCCGCCGCGGAGGGGAGGGAGGGGAAGGAAACAGCGGTTTGTTGCTGCGGAGGGGAGGGAGGGGAAGGAAACAGCGGTTTGTTGCTGCGGAGGGGAGGGAGGGGAAAGAAACAACGGTTTGTTGCTGCGGAGGGGAGGGAGGGGAAGGAAACAGCGGTTTGCCGCCACGGAGAGGAGGGAGGGGAAGGAAACAGCGGTTTGTTGCTGCGGAGGGGAGGGAGGGGAAAGAAACAACGGTTTGTTGCCGCGGAGGGGAGGGAGGGGAAGGAAACAGCGGTTTGTTGCCGTGGAGGGGAGGGAGGGGAAAGAAACAACGGTTTGTTGCCGCGGAGGGGAGGGAGGGGAAGGAGACAGCGGTTTGCCGCCGCGGAGGGGAGGGAGGGGAAGGAAACAGCGGTTTGTTGCCGTGGAGGGGAGGGAGGGGAAGGAAACAGCAGTTTGTTGCTGCGGAGGGGAGGGAGGGGAAGGAAACAACGGTTTGTTGCCGTGGAGGGGAGGGAGGGGAAGGAAACAGCGGTTTGCCGCCGCGGAGGGGAGGGAGGGGAAGGAAACAGCGGTTTGTTGCCGTGGAGGGGAGGGAGGGGAAGGAAACAGCGGTTTGTTGCTGCGGAGGGGAGGGAGGGGAAGGAAACAGCGGTTTGTTGCTGCGGAGGGGAGGGAGGGGAAGGAAACAACGGTTTGTTGCCGTGGAGGGGAGGGAGGGGAAGGAAACAGCGGTTTGTTGCCGTGGAGGGGAGGGAGGGGAAGGAAACAGCGGTTTGTTGCTGCGGAGGGGAGGGAGGGGAAGGAAACAGCGGTTTGTTGCTGCGGAGGGGAGGGAGGGGAAGGAAACAACGGTTTGTTGCCGCGGAGGGGAGGGAGGGGAAGGAAACAGCGGTTTGCCGCCGCGGAGGGGAGGGAGGGGAAGGAGACAGCGGTTTGTTGCCGCGGAGGGGAGGGAGGGGAAGGAAACAGTGGTTTGTTGCCGTGGAGGGAAGGGAGGGGAAGGAAACAGCGGTTTGTTGCCGCGGAGGGGAGGGAGAGGAAGGAGACAGCAGTTTGCCGCCGCGGAGGGGAGGGAGAGGAAGGAAACAGCGGTTTGTTGGAGGGTGGGGATGGGAAGGAGACAGTGAGAAGGCTGCAAGTGCTGATGTGCTGATGGCAATGTGCTTTTATTAAAAAAATGTTCAAAAATTAAACAGCTACAAAGAACTACAAGAATGGCCGAGTGCCAATGTTTTTTTCACACTGAGCATGCGCGAACGCTCCAACGCGCACGCGCAGCGTTGCCGGCAGGAAAAAAACTAATTTAAATAGTACCCGCCCCCTCCCACTTACAAAATCGGCGCGAGTGTAGGCTCCGCCACCCTGGGCGCCGTGCCAAACAGACAAGGAGCTGCAAAGCGCTCGAGAATAGCGCGTTTTTTTTCTGGCGCCGTTTTAGGCGCGAAAAATGGGCACCCAGCTTGGGAGAGCGCCCGTTTTTTATCCTGTGGAAACTTGGGCCCATAATGTTGGAAAGTATGAGTTCATGCACTTTGGCAGAAAAAATCAAAGAGCAAGTTATTATTTAAATTGAGAAAGATTGCAAAGTGCTGCAGCACAGCGGGACCTGGGGGTACTTGTGCATGCAACACAAAAGGATAGTATGTAGGTACAGCAAGTGATCAGGAAGGCCAATGGAATCTTGGCCTTTATTGTAAAGGGGATGGAGTCTAAAAGCAGGAAAGTCTTGTTACAGCTGTTCAGGGTATTGGTGAGGCCACACCTGGAATACTGCGTGCAGTTTTGGTTTCCATATTTACGAAAGGATATACTTGCTGTGGAGGCAGTTCAGAGAAGGTTCACTAGGTTGATCCCGGGGATGAGGGGGCTTGACATATGAGGAAAGATTAAGTAGGTTGGGCCTCAACTCATTGGAATTCAGAAGAATGAGAGGTGGTCTTATAGACACGTATAAGATTATGAGGGGGCTTGACAAGGTGGTTGCAGAGAGGATGTTTCCACTGTTGGGAGAGACTAGAACTAGAGGGCATGATCTTAGAATAAAGGGCCGTCCATTTAAAACTGAGATGAGGAAGAATTTCTTCTTTCAGAGGGTTGTGAATCTGTGGAATTCGCTGCCTCAGAGAGCTGTGGAAGCTAGGATGTTAAATAAATTTAAGACAGAAATAGACAGTTTTTTAAATGATAAGGGGATAAGGGGTTTTGGGGTGCAGGCAGGGAAGTGCAGCTGAGTCCATGATCAGATCAGCCATGATCGGATTAAATGGCGGAGCAAGCTCGAGGAGCCGTATGGCCTACTCCTGTTCCTATTTCTTATGTTATTATGTTCTAATGAACTTATCTTCTCTAAAATGACTTGTACAACCCAAACTTATTTTTGTCTAAAAAGGAGACTTGCATCGATACAGTGCCTTAGTACATCTCTGAGAAAGGTTTCAAAATACTTCACATGAATTATAGCACTTTTGAATGTTTGTTCAAGTATTATGTCCAAATATTTTTCGTTATTCACCTTATTTATTAATATCTCCTTCATGGAAGGAGGAGTGGTCAGAGTGGCCACAGCCATTATGCGCACCACATGCTCGCCAGGGGCTCCGCTGATGAGTAGGGCCAGTGGCCGGGGGGAGGCCAGGATGAAGGCGGAGGAAGGAAGGAAGGCCAAGATGTTGCCAGAGGGATTGAGGCCCGAACATCGCTGGAGGGATGGAGGGCAGGATGTCGCCGGAGGGATGGAGACCTGAGGGTGAGGGCGACAAGGTCCAACACCACCTGCAGTGCGCCAGCGCAGACTTCGGTCGCCTGAGGAAGAGAGTGTTTGAAGACCAGGAACTCAAATCTGGCACCAAGCTTATGGACTACAGGGTAGAAATGATATCCGCCCTCCTATATGGGTCAGAGACGTGGACCATATACAGTAGACACCTCAAAGCGCCGAAATACCACCAACGCTGCCTCCGCAAGATCCTGCAAATCCACTGGGAGGATAGATGCACCAATGTCAGTGCTCTCGTTCAGGCCAATATCTCCAGCATTGAAGCATTGACCACTCTTGACCAGCTCCGTTGGGCGAGCCATATCGTCCGCATGCCCGACATGAGACTCTCAAAGTAAGCGCTCTACTTGGAACTCATACACGGCAAGCGAGCTCCAAGTGGGCAGAGGAAACGTTTCAAGGACACCCTCAAAGCCTCCTCGATAAAATGCAACATCCTCAGCGGCACCTGGGAATCCCTGGCCCAAGACCACCCTAAGTGGAGGAAGAGCATCTGGGAGGGCGCTGAGCACCTCGAGTCTCGTCGCCGAGGACATGCAGAAATCAAGCGCAGACAGCGGAAGGCGGCAAGCCAGACTCCCCACCCACCCTTTCCTTCAACAACTGTCTGTCATCACCTGTGACAGGGACTATAATTCCTACATTGGATTGTACAGTCACCTGAGAACTCTATTTTAGAGTGGAAGCAAGTCTCCCTCGATTTCGAGGGACTGCCTCTGATGATGATGATGATGATGGTGATGATATCTCCACATTTGTTTGTTGTTAGTACCAATTATGTGTTCCTTTATATTTATCAATATTAAATTATTATCCTTTTTCAGTGAAGAACCCACTTCCTAAATAACCTGACGTTGTCTGAAAAGGTAGGTACTTTGCTCTTCTCTTCTCTTACGTAGTCCCTCGGAGTCGAGGATGACTTGCTTCCACACTAATATGAGTTCTCAGGTGACTGAAGAGACCAATGCGGGATCTGCAGGAGCCGATTTTTATCAAAGCCTCCACCCGCCCGCGTGGCGCCCAAAGTGCCGCCAATGGCCACCGAGGTACCGGACGACACTTTGGGCGGGATATTCATGGCCGAGGTCCCTCGAAGGTCGGCAGGCGGCAAATGGACGATGTACACCGCCAATCTGGGCGGCAGCAGGTGGGAGGTCTCATTCTCGGTGGCAGAGGCGCTTGCCGCCCAAGTGCCGCCGAGGATGGAGTCGGGCCCGCGGAGGGTCGAAGACCCGAAAAGAAAAAACAACAGCAAAACATTTTTTAAAGTGTCCGAAGACGTTCAAGGGACCCCCATCCAGGTAAGTCGCTGTTGAAAAAAAATAATAAAATGTTCACTTACTTTTTTTTCAGGTTCTTCATACTTTCCGTCGGGGACAGACCAGCCTCCTCGCTGCGGTCCGCCCGTGATCTGCCGCAGAGTCCCATCGACTCCTGCCCGCAGGAATTTGGGAGCTCGGCGGGTGGTTCCTGGCGGCTCTCCCCTCCTGCACGCTTCAGGCCACCCCGAAAGTGGCTGGGCGGATCTTCAGGATGAATGTCGGCGGCAGTGGGCGGCAGCAGGCAGTGAGTGATGAATTTCAGCCCCACAGTCTCTGTCACAGGTGGGGCTATTAAATGCTATTAGTAGCTTCGTCAACACTGTCCTTAATTTAACCACTTCATTATCCAGATACTCCTTCTATCTCTATCCCAAGAACTTTCATTTTAGTTACAAGGCTCTTGGGAGGCACCTCATCAAATGCCTTTTGAAAGTCAAAGATTATAAAATCCTGAAGTTAATGTCTTCCATCCATTCAATTATATTTGTTAGGACTGACCTGCCTCTCATACACTTATGTCAACTTTGATATATTACTTTTAGTCTTGTTAATCATATTAATACTTTCCTATTTAATAGACTTCAACATATTTCTAATATGACTTTAAAAAATGGAACTGTAGCTGTTTCCCAATACTCTGGTACTATCTATATTTAATGAGCTGTGAAAATTTGTATCCACAGCTCACTACTGTAGCCTCATTTCCTTAAGTATGCTTGGATGCAGTACATCTGGTCCTGTTGCCTCATGAATATTCAACCACTTGATTTTTAACGACCATTTCATTACTAACTGCTATTTTCTAAATGAATGCCAATGCACCTCCAACACTTTCAAACTCTGGTAAGCACATATCATCCTTTTCCATAGTGAACATTTAGATTTTATTTATCCCACTACCTCACCTCTTTTATTATGAGAGGCACTGTATGCCCTTTTAAAGTTTGGCCTTTAAAAGATTTTCTGCTGTAAAGAAAATTTACTGTCTTCCCAACATTGGCATTTCATTTCAGAATATCTTTTTTAATAGTTTTTAAAATTTATTTTCCAGTCTCACACATTGTTGGATTATGTAAGTGTCAGCTTTACTCAGTGGTAGTACTTTCACCTCTTAGTGAAAAGGTTGAGGGTTCAAGCTCTGGTCCTGGATTGAGCACATAATCTAGACTAATAATTCAGTGTAGTACAGAGGGAATGCTGTATTGTCTTTTGGATGAAACTATGAACTAAGACCCCATCTGCTAGTTCTGGAAGATCCTATAGCACTATTTGAAGAAGAACAGATGAGTTCTCCTGGTGCCTTGGCCGACATTTACCCTTCAACCAAAACCACAAAAGCAGATGATATAGTCATTTTTCTCATTGGCTTTTCATTTCTGGGACCTTTCTGTGAACAAAGTGGCTGCCACATTTGGCTACATAACGAGAATGACAACACTTCATAAGTAATTCAATGACAGTGAAGCACTTCATAGCCTCTGGCAATCCTCCCGAAACAGCTTTACTTTGCGACCTCTAACTCCACCTTTAAAGACTTCCTCATACAAGCTTTCAAATGAGACATTTGCTAAAAGATGAGATAGCAATACATCTAGAGATGAAGAATATTAAAATAAATCTTCATTGTGGCTTTCTAAAAGGAAGGTTATTTTTAACCAACCTTATTAAATTATTTGAAAAATAGCAAAAAGTAGACAAGGACAATGCATTGGATGTGTTTTACGTGGACTTTCAGTAGGCCTTTAATAAGTTGCTATATAGGAGACATGACAAAATGTCAAATCAAGGTCTAAGTAGCAGAATGGATTGAAATATGGCTATAAATAGAGGGTACGAGTTAAGAGATGTTTCTCAAATTGGCAGAAAATGGAAGGTATTGTCCTTTTGGGATCTGTGGTGTGACCATATACATAAACCATTTAAACTTCGGAATTGGAAGTATGGTGTCAAAATTTGCAGATGAAACAAAATGGAGGATATAGCTAATAATGTGGCAGATTGCTCCAACATACAGGAAGACATAAACAGACTTGCAGAGTGGGCAGATAAATGGCAAATTAAATTCAATGTAGTAAATTGTGAGGTGGCTCATTTTGGTAGGAAGAATATTATTCCTTGGAAGGCAAGAAACTAAATGTGATAGAGGAACAATTAGATCTTGCGAATACAGACACATAAATCGCTAAAAGTAGTAACAATTGCTGGAGTGGTCTGGGGAGCAAAGCTTTGCCTGAGCAGCGCAGATATGACCAGGCTCTACTTGCCTTGTCCCTGAAGTGGAAGCAAAATAAGAACGGGACAAAAAACTGGACTGTCCTGTATCCCGTGTCCTGATATTGGTTGTCCAGTGACACTCAGAGGTAGGCGAGGAGGGTGCAACTCTTTTTCTTTGTATTATCAGCGAGGTAGAAAATAATGATGTCACTGCATTGAGGGACAAGGAACAAGTGAAAATTGGCAAGTCAGAGTGATTGGCAAATGGGATTTAGTTCGAGTCTGGATGAGGGTGACAACGTTTTGGATGAGTTGGAATTTGTGTAATGTGGAGCTTGGGAGGTAAGCATTAACATTCCGTCCTTGACTTTAGCTAATGGACAGCAAAATAAGTCAGTAATAAAGTAGACGCACCCAACTGACCATTGTCATGTGGTCAACTTAAGTTGAAAAAGTAAGTATAACTTATTCTAGGTTTTAGAATAACCCACAATTGCAACTCTCTTGTCTATTTGTAGCTTTATTAAAACGATTAAGGTACAGCAAAACTTAACTGACTGAAATAATAGCAACTCCATATGCTTGGAGTAAAAATACTATGAGTAGGCGGCGGTTAAAACATATTCAATTGCAAATAAATTAGCAACAGTATCTCAGAAATAATTGTTATATTGACCTGCCAGAAAATCACATCGCAGCAGTCATCATAATTTCTAATGAAATTACATTAACCTTTTGCAGAAGAGTGCTGTGTTTTCCATCTTTCCCAGAACATAAGCTAAAGGAAATCTAATTGATTAAATGTAACCACCCTAAAAGACAATTAGCATTTATTCAGTTAGATTTTAGTGATGGCATGCAACAGAACTTTAGGTCAGATCTTCGAATTAGATTCAGTTATTTTATTAATGAACTAGGAATCCAAAATTATGTGAAAATATATATCCAATATTGCTAATTTCACCTACAATGTGCAAATTACTTAATTTACTCAAAAACACAAGACTTAATTTTCACGTCACAAACCTTGTACTAATGTTACAAATTTATAGAAACATAAAAACATAGAAACATAGAAACATAGAAAATAAGTGCAGGAGTAGGCCATTCGGCCCTTTGAGCCTGCACCACCATTCAATAAGATCATGGCTGATCATTCCCTCAGTACCCCTTTCCTGCTTTCTCTCCATACCCCTTGATCCCCTTAGCTGTAAGGGTCATATTTAACTCCCTTTTGAATATATTCAATGAACTGGTATCAACAACTCTCTGCGGCAGGGAATTCCACAGGTTAACAACTCTGAGTGAAGAAGTTTCTCCTCATCTCAGTCCTAAATGGCCTACCCCTTATCGTAAGACTGTGTCCTTTGGTTCTGGACTTCCCCAACATCGGGAACATTCTTCCCGCATCTAACCTATCCAGTCCTGTCAGAATCTTATATGTTACTATGAGATCTCCTCTCATCCTTCTAAACTCCAGTATATAAAGACCCAGTTGATCCAGTCACTTCTCATATGCCAGTCCAGCCATCCCGGGAAACAGTCTGGTGAACCTTCGCTGCACTCCCTCAATAGCAAGAACATCCTTCCTCAGATTAGGAGACCAAAACTGAACACAATATTCCAGGTCAGGCCTCACCAAGGCCCTGTACAACTGCAGTAAGATCTCCCTGCTCCTATACTCAAATCGCCTAGCTATGAAGGCCAACATACCATTTGCCTTCTTCACCGCCTGCTGTACCTGCATTCCAACTTTTAATGACTGATGAACCATGACACCAGGTCTCGTTGCACCTCCCCTTTTCCTAATCTGTCGCCATTCAGATAATATTCTGTCTTCGTGTTTTTGCCCCCAAAATGGATAACCTCACATTTATCCACATTATACTGCATCTGCCATGCATTTGCCCACTCACCTAACCTGCCCAAGTCACCCTGCAGCCTCTTAACGTCCTCCTCACAGCTCACACCACCACCCAGTTTAGTGTCGTCTGCAAACTTGGAGATATTACACTCAATTCCTTCATCTAAATCATTAATGTATATTGTAAAGAGCTGGGGTCCCAGCACTGAACCCTGCGGCACTCGACTAGTCACTGTCTGCCATTCTGAAAAGGACCCGTTTATCCCGACTCTCTGCTTCCTGTCTGCCAATCAGTTCTCTATCAACGTCAGTACATTACCCCCAATACCATGTGCTTTGATTTTGCACACCAATCTCTTGCGTGGGACCTTGTCAAAAGCCTTTTGAAAGTCCAAATACGCCACATACACTGGTTCTCTCTTGTCTACTCTACTAGTTACATCCTCAAAAAATTCTAGAAGATTTCTCAAGCATGATTTCCCTTTCATAAATCCATGTTGACTTGGACCAATCCTGTCACTACTTTCCAAATGCGCTGCTATTTCATCCTTAATAATTGATTCCAACATTTTCCCCACTACTGATGTCAGGCTAACCGGTCTATAATTACCCGTTTTCTCTTTCCCTCCCTTTTTAAAAAGTGGTGTTACATTAGCTACCCTCCAGTCAATAGGAACTGATCCAGAGTCGATAGACTGTTGGAAAATGATCACCAATGCATCCACTATTTCTAGGGCCTCTTCCTTAAGTACTCTGGGATGCAGACTATCAGGCCCCGACGATTTATCGGCCTTCAATCCCATCAATTTCCCTAACATAATTGTCAGTCATCTTTTGATTTTTAGTGCTTTGAAGGAGCAGAAAACCTTAACTAAAATCCTAACAATTTTACAGGGCAATTCTTTGCCTGTTGGTAGTTTTGCCAACAGTCTAACAACATCTAGAAATAGCAGTGCCACACAGAGCAAAACAGTCATCAAGTGAGTTTCCGCGTTTCTGAAGCATTTACAATGTTCAAAAAGGTTCATTAACTAGTTTTGGGATTAGCAATTCAGGCCATTAATTAGTAATTGGATCCAATTATGCATCATCATGGTGTATTTTACAAATGTCCACATGACCTGAAAATATACCAGCTTTTGGTATTTAGCTATAGGGCAGTCAGAGAAGGATGCAGTAGTTTACTGCTGCCACAACCAGTTATGAATTAGGCGACTCACTAAGCTGAAGCTAATTTAATAATGCAAAAGCAAAATAATGTTGCTGCTGGAAATCTTCACTATCATCACATTGTCATTTAATCACTCCTGGCTTCCACCCTATCACAGATCTCTCCCTATCATTCTTTGCCTGCCACTTTTTGCCTGCCTCTGTCATTGCTTAAACATAAGAACATAAGAATTAGGAACAGGAGTAGGCCATCTAGCCCCTCGAGCCTGCTCCGCCATTCAACAAGATCATGGCTGATCTGGCCGTGGACTCAGCTCCACTTACCCGCTCGCTCCCCGTAACCCTTAATTCCCTTATTGGTTAAAAGCTGTTCATTTCAAATATCTTCCAGTTCTGATGAAAGATCATCGACCTGAAAATGTAACTCAGTTTCTCTCTCCACAAATACTGCCTAAACTTTTGAGCATTTCCAACATTACTTTAATATAATGTTAGAGTATTTGTTAATGCAGATTTTGCTGCAATTGTCATAAATTGGTTGATATTGGTTGGGTGGGAGGGGGCTGGTGGGAGTGCAGGCTCCGCTGGACACGAAGCATCCACCTCACTATCTACCACTGGGCTTTTTAACAAGTGTACTGTGCTCACTGGCACTTTAATCAGCTGAGCAGCAGTGGGCTACGGCCACTGTAAACAGATGAGCAGTAAACTAATGAAAACCTCAAAGCTTACATCCTAGGATTCTAAAAGAGCTGGCTGCAAAGATAGTGAATGCATTGCTTGTGATCTTCCAAAATTCCCTAGATTCTAGAATGGTCCCAGCAGATTGAAAGGTAGCAACTGTAACTCTGCTATTCAAGAAAAGAGGGAGAGTGAAAACAGGGAACGACAGGTGGTTAGCCTGACATCAGTCATCAGGAAAGTGCCAGAATCCATTGTTAAGGAAGTGGCAACAGGGCACTTAGAAAATCATTAGGCAGAGTCAACACGGTTTCATGAAAGGGAAATTGTGTTTAACAAATTTATTGGAGTTTTTTGAGGATGTAACTAGCAGGGTAGATAAAGGGGAACCTATGAATATAGTATATCTGGATTTCCAAAAGGCATTCGATAAGGTGCCACATTAAAGCTTGCTACTCAAGATAAGTACTCATGGGATTGGAGGTAATGTATTAGCATGGATAGAGGATTGGTTAATGGACAAAAAACAGAGAGTAGGGATAAATGGATAATTTTCTGGTTGGCAGGCTGTACTAGTAGGGTGCCGTAAGGATCAGTGCTTAGGCCTCAGCTATTTACAATTTACATTAATGATCTAGATGAAGGCACTGAGTGCAATGCATCCAAGTTTGCTCACGATACAAAGCTAGATGGGAAAGTAAGCTGTGAGAAGGACACAAAGAGCCTGCAAAGGGATATAGACAGGTTAAGTGAGTGAGCAATAAGGTGGCAGATGGAGTATAACGTGAGGTTATTCACTTTGGTAGGAAGAATAGAAAAACAGAATGACCTAGAAATTCAAGGGCGGTAACATTTGCAATGTGAGACTTTGCGCCAAGCGCAGAAGTCTTGCCTCTCACGATAAATTGGAGTTACTGCCCCCAAAAGAAAATGGAGCTCTAAATCAAGTGTTCCACTTCCTTTCTGGGGCAGTAGCGGGACGCATGGCTCAAGAGCGGGGCACACGACTCAGCAGCGCAATGCACTGGGGCACGGACCCAAGTCCAAAGCGTCACCATTGTTGCAAAGAAAAGTGGAAATTTTTTTTTACAATTAGCGGGCCACCCCCCCTTTAAATTTCGGCCGGCTAGTGGACAGCCACCAGTGCGTGTCCCCTGAACTGGCGCAGCATCAGGGGGTGATACCCAATTTAGGGTCCGGGGCGCTAACGGGGCACTGCGCAGAGTGATGGCATCATGATCTCTGGGCGCAGGAGATCGGAGCACAATGTTGTCGTACCGCCGCTAAACTCCCACTGACTTTAGCGGGAGTCATTAGCGGCACCGCGCCCATTGCACAGTCATTTGCGCCCATTTAGTGCCTCCCAGCGGCGCTAACAGGAGGTACAAATGACCCCAATTTCTCCCCCAATATTATTTAAATGGTAAAAAATTATTAAATGTTGTTCCGAGAGATTTATGTGTCCTCGTACAGGAAACACTGAAAGTTAGCATGCAGGTACAGCAAACAATTAGGAAGGCAATTGGCATGTTGGCCTTTATTTCAAGGGGGTTGGAGTATAAGAGTAAGGAAGTCTTACTACAATTTGTGCAGGGCTTTGGTGAGACCACACCTGGAGTACTGTGAACATAAACATAAGAACATAAGAATTAGGAACAGGAGTAGGCCATCTAGCCCCTCGAGCCTGCTCCGCCATTCAACAAGATCATGGCTGATCTGGCCATGGACTCAGCTCCACTTACCTGCCCGCTCCCCGTAACCCTTAATTCTCTTATTGGTTAAAAATCTATCTATCTGTGATTTGAATACATTCAATGAGCTAGCCTCAACTGCTTCCTTGGGCAGAGAATTCCACAGATTCACAACCCTCTGGGAGAAGAAATTCCTTCTCAACTCAGTTTTAAATTGGCTCCCCCGTATTTTGAGGCTGTGCCCCCTAATTCTAGTCTCCCCGACCAGTGGAAACAACCTCTCTGCCTCAATCATGTCTATCCCTTTCATTATTTTAAATGTTTCTATAAGATCACCCCTCATCCTTCTGAACTCAAACGAGTAAAGACAAAGTCTGCTCAATCTATCATCATAAGGTAACCCCCTCATCTCCGGAATCAGCCGAGTGAATCGTCTCTGTACCCCCTCCAAAGCTAGTATATCCTTCCTTAAGTAAGGTGACCAAAACTGCACACAGTACTCCAGGTGCGGCCTCACTAATACCCTATACAGTTGCAGCAGGACCTCCCTGCTTTTGTACTCCATCCCTCACGCAATGAAGGCCAACATTCCATTCGCCTTCCTGATTACCTGCTACACCTGCAAACTTTTTGGGATTCATGCACAAGGAACCCCAGGTCCCTCTGCACTGCAGCATGTTGTAATTTCTCCCCATTCAAATAATATTCCTTTTTATTGTTTTTCTTTCCAAGGTGGATGACCTCACATTTTCCGACATTGTATTCCATCTGCCTAACCTTAGCCCATTCGCTTAACCTATCTAAATCCCTTTGCAGCCTCTCTGTGTCCTCTACACAACCCGCTTTCCCACTAATCTTTGTGTCATCTGCAAATTTTGTTACACTACACTCTGTCCCCTCTTCCAGGTCATTTATGTATATTGTAAACAGTTGTGGTCCCAGCACCGATCCCTGTGGCACACCACTAACCACCGATTTCCAACCCAAAAAGGACCCATTTATTCCGACTCTCTGTTTTCTGTTAGCCAGCCAATTCTCGATCCATGCTAATACATTTCCTCTGACTCCGCGTAACTTTATTTTCTGCAGTAACCTTTTGTGTGGCACCTTATCAAATGCCTTTTGTAAATCTAAATACACCACATCCATCGGTACACCTCTATCCACCATGCTCATTATATCCTCAAAGAATTCCAGTAAATTAGTTAAGCATGATTCCCCCTTCATGAATCCATGTTGCGTCTGCTTGATTGCACTATTCCTATCTAGATGTCCCGCTATTTCTTCCTTAATGATAGCTTCAAGCATTTTCCCCACTACAGATGTTAAACTAACCGGCCTAGAGTTACCGGCCTTTTGTCTGCCCCCTTTTTTAAACAGAGGCGTTACATTAGCTGCTTTCCAATCCGCTGGTACCTCCCCAGAGTCCAGAGAATTTTGGTCGATTATAACAAATGCATCTGCTATAACTTCCGCCATCTCTTTTAATACCCTGGGATGCATTTCATCCGGACCAGGGGACTTGTCTACCTTGAGTCCCATTAGCCTATCCAGCACTACCCTCCTCGTGATAGTGATTATCTCAAGGTCCTCGCTTCCCACATTCCCGTGACCAGCAATTTTTGGTATGGTTTTTGTGTCTTCCACTGTGAAGACCGAAGCAAAATAATTGTTTAAGGTCTCAGCCATTTCCACATTTTCCATTATTAAATCCCCCTTCTCAGCTTCTAAGGGACCAACATTTACTTTAGTCACTCTTTTCCGTTTTATATATCGGTGAAAGATTTCACTATCTGTTTTTATGTTTTGCGCAAGTTTACTTTCGTAATCTATCTTTCCTTTCTTTATTGCTTTCTTAGTTATTCTTTGCTGTCGTTTAAAATTTTCCCAATCTTCTAGTTTCCCACTAACCTTGGCCACCTTATACACATTGGTTTTTAATTTGTTACTCTCCCTTATTTCCTTGGTTATCCACAGCTTGTTATCCCTTCTCTTACCGCCCTTCTTTTTCACTGGAATATATTTTTGTTGAGCACAACGAAAGAGCTCCTTAAAAGTCCTCCACGGTTCCTCAATTGTGCCACCGTTTAGTCTGTGTTTCCAGTCTACTTTAGCCAACTCTGCCCTCATCCCACTGTAGTCCCCTTTGTTTAAGCATAGTACGCTCGTTTGAGACACTACTTCCTCACCCTCAATCTGTATTACAAATTCAACCATACTGTGATCACTCATTCCGAGCGGATCTTTTACTAGGAGATAGTTTATTATTCCTGTCTCATTACACAGGACCAGATCTAAGATAGCTTGCTCCCTTGTAGGTCTGTAATATACTGTTCTAAGAAACAATCCCGTATGCATTCTATGAATTCCTCCTCAAGGCTACCCCATGCGATTTGAGTTGACCAATCGATATGTAGGTTAAAATCCCCCATGATTACTCCACTATTCCCTTGATTATTGCCCGCCCCACCATGAAGTTATTATTTGGGGGCCTACAAACTACGCCCACCAGTGACTTTTTCCCCTTACTATCTCTAATCTCCACCCACAATGATTCAACATTTTGTTCATTGAAGCCAATATCGTCTCTCACAACTGCCCTGATATCATCCTTTATTAACAGAGCTACCACCTCCTTTCGCTTCTTGTCTATCTTTCCAAATTGTCAGATACCTCTGTCTGTTTAATTCCCAGTCTTGGCCCCCCTGCAACCACGTTTCTGTAATGGCCACCAAATCATACCCATTTGTAATGATTTGTGACGTCAACTCATTTATGTACACAGTGTTGGTCTCCTTATCTGAGGAAGGATATACTTGCCTTAGAGGCGTGGCAACAAAGGCTTACTAAATTGATCCCTGGGATGAGAATGTTGTCCTATGAGGAGAGACAGAGTAGATTGGGCCTATACTCTCTTGGAGTTTAAAAGAATGCTCGGTGATCTTATTGAAACATATAAGATTGTGAGGGGGATTGTCAGGGTTGATGATGACAGGTTGTTTCCCCTGGCTGGAGAGTCTAGAAGTAATGGACACAACATAAGGAGTCAGTCATTTAAAACTGAAATGAGAAGGAATTTCTTCACTCAGAGGGTTTGAATCTTTGGAATTGTCTATCCCAAAGACTATGGATGCTAAGTCGTTGAATATATTTAAAGACTGAGATAGATCGATTTTTGGACTCTAGGGGATTTAAGGGATATGGGGATCGGGCGGGAAAGTGGAATTGAGGTCGAAGATCATCCATGATCTTATTAAATGGCGGAGCAAGCTCGAAGTACCTGCTCCTACTCCCTATGTTCCTCTGCTGCTGAGCTGTATATTTCAGTCTCTCACAAGGAAATTGAAAACTCTGAGTTTTGGAATATTACAAAACATAAAAGCAGCCAGAAACAGTCAAGAAATGAACATAAAATATAATTTTTAATTCAAACTACAATAGTAGATGCTACACACAATTTTAAAAACTTGTACTTTACCCTGTTGTTGATTTCAAAACCAAAAAGTTGATTCCACAGAAAAGCATAATGCCATGGATCTGTAAGTCAGTCTTCAAAATCTAAAATGGTTGTGATTGAAAATCAGGCTGTGTGACTTTGACTTGGAGTAGTCATAGTCATAGTCAACATCTTCATTGAGGCGTACGAAAGCATGGGCCTTACACTAAACATTTGTAAGACAAAAGTCCTCCACCAGCCTGACCCCGCCACGCAGCACTACCCACCAGTCACCAAGATCCAAGGCGCGGCCCTGGACAATGTGGACCACTTTCCATACCTCAGGAGCATATTATCAACAAGGGCAGACTCGACGACGAGATTCAACACCACCTCCAATGCGCCAGCGCAGCCTTCGGCCGCCTGAGGAAATTACTGTTCAAATCTGCCACCAAAGCTCATGGTCTACAGGACTGTAGTGATACCCTCCCTCCTGTATGGCTCAGAAACATGGACCATATACAGTAGACACCTCAAATCGCTGGAGAAATACCACCAACGATGTCTCCGCAAGATGCTGCAAATCCCCTGGGAGGATAGATGCACCAATGTTATTGTTATATATGTATACTTGTATTTACTCTGTACAGCCACCAGAGGGCTCATCCCCTGGCGTCCCAAGTGATCCCATAATCCTTTGGGAGCACAAGTATTTAAGGAGGCTTCACAGGTTGGAGAGGCAATCTGGAGACCTGCAATAAAAGACTAAGGTCACACTTTACTTTGAGCTTACAGTGTTCAGTCTGACTCTTTCTCCATACACAACAGTTTGCGCCTTTAACCAGGCCGACATCCCCAGCATCAAAGCACTGACCATACTTGATCAGCTCCACTGGGTGGGCCACATTATTCGCATGCCTGACACAAGACTCCCAAAGCAAGCGCTCTACTCGGAACTCCTACACAACAAGCGAGCCCAAGGTGGGACTGCCTAAGATGATGATAATTTCTTAAATGTCCTTTGCTTTTAATTGACAAAATAAGTGGCTGCTAAGCATTTTGATATGCATGGTGTGAACATTATTGTAGAGCATTTTTGATTGGCCAGGTTTCTGCTGGTAAGGCTAACAAAATTGCAAAGGACTAACTTAACCAGTGTAAAACTGAAGTCATAAGCTCTTGTATTCACTGCTGTTACAATAAACAAAAAAGATTGAGAGTAACATACTGGTTTCTAAAATCAGAAAACATACCCTTAAACATAATAGATGACAATTTGTAGTTAATGTTTAGCAAAGGACACACTGATACAACTGCTGTTTTTGCAAGTTGTTTGCTATCTTCCAACTTTGATTTGGTAAGAGAGGAATTACCTCAGTAACTGTATTTGGTGAGGCCAGATTTTCAAACTTTTGCATCTTACTGGTCAACTCAAAACTATTAATTAGAGGACATTATCCAAGAGCTGAGATAATGGTATATAGTGGTGAGTGAACTGAAGAATGTGTGTGAAAAATGAATTTGACCCACTTTTACAGGTTAGTCTAAATTCAGCATCTGTCATCTTTAATTCTAAAGGTTTTAAACAGTTCCATGCAATACTTCAATATATAACATTTATGACAAGTTACCACTCTAGTCAATTCACAATTTTAATAAATGTAACAAATTCACTCTGGGGACCTGTGAAACATAACATTTATCTTCAATTCAACTATTGTCCAGCAGCTGCAAAGTAAGGAATCATCTCAGCTTGTAAAAAATGTGCAACAAAAACCATCTAATTTTATTTTGTCAGTCTGAATTAATTTGGCAGCAGATATTCTGTTCAGGAGGACAATTAAAGACAGGCTGAGTTCTCGATGGATTGCTATCTCAAGGATATATGATTGTCTGAAGGGTATTATTGATATATATAACAATGTTCCCTGGGTTTCAATTTCCACAATTTCTTTTCACAGTGCAACATGTCCAACATAAAAGTACACATTTCTAAATGATTGTACCATTAAAAAATTACCAATTCATACCAATGTAGGGAAGAGTTGATTTTTGTTGAATTGATTTGATTAATCTTTTGGAATAGAACATTTTCCTATTTTTGCCACCCAATTAGCATTAGTGACCATCAAATATGGCATAGATCAGGTGTAAGCTAAAGCCCTCAAGGCTGTCCCAAAAATATGCCTTAATCCCAACCTCAGAAGACCACCAATGTTGTAGCAATGGGATATTTCTATTATCCACAATTTGCTTATGGTCTCTGAATTAAATTGGCAAATTAATTTACGAGGGCCAAATTAATATTGGTTTTAATGACTTACGATGGATTGCGTTAAGTCTGCTCAAACTAATTTCACATCGGATCCTAACAGTTCTGCGAGTGAGAGAACAATACCATTGATTCAATCTGGCCTGAATTAAAATCCAGATCATATAGATGAAAGAACAGCGTTCTCACTCTCAGGATTTTGATTATTTTATTAACAGGTCCCAATACCACAGTTTATATACTTAAAAACATACTTTATGAATGTTGTGTTTCATTAACAAAGTGAGATAACCATCAGTTCTTGCCTCTACACTCCTAAAAAAATTTGTGACCAATACAAATATTAAAAGTAATTCTTACCAGCTGCTGCCCTGCTATGCCCCATGCTGCATACTGTAATACAGAATTTGCCACCTCTGGAGGATTGAGTTCCCTCACTTCCCTTTAATAAATAGAAAATTGAAAAATATTAGTAGGTTTAGCAAAGTCAAATTCTGCTAATGTCAGCATGGTTTACTAAAATAAAAACTATTTCAAGGAAGAAATCTATGATTTCAATCAGAATTGCAAATAAAAACACATTATTAAAAAGCTAATGGGCCAAAATTGCCCCTTTCTTTCAGACCCATAGTGCAGACTGGCCACTGTGTCGCTGCAGAGGGGCTGCCATTTTGAACATTTCAGGTTTGGAGCGGTGTGAGGGACCACTCTGCCCGTTTTCCCATGCGCCGACCCCTTACCGACCGGCGGCGACCCCTGTCCGAAATTGCCTCGCGGGAAATTGTTGCTTTCGAAAATTGCCCCGCGGGAGTGGCACCCACACCGGTCGGTACTCTTTCTGTGGCTGGGTGGCACGGCTGCCCTTAAGGGGGAGGTGGCGCTCCCGGCGAACGCATTTTATTTTTTATTGTCGGCCGACTGCCAGGTCGGGCCAATAACAATGCCCACGGGTTTGGCCGGGCCACCAACAGGCAGCCTGGCATCCCCTCCTGAATTTCTCCGGATTGTCCGCCCATGGAACACTTGGAAAATGGTAGGTGCGACTTGTTTTGTTTCAGGTGGTGGGCAATTTTGGACCCAGTTTGTCTTTATCCTTCAGGAATAGCAAACAATTGGGCTAAGAAGTTGGATTAACCTGGGGTTCTGATTCAGATATTGTATTACAAAAATGAAATTCAAGCACCGGGAAAATCAAACTGTACTTTTTGGCTCATTTTTACCCAACTCTAGTCTCAATGATCCTCATAAAGAATTCCCTTCATTGCTCAATTTTGTTCTGCCATTATGACTGACATAAAGTTTTTTCTCCACCAGGCGAGCTGGAGTAAATGGATGAGGCTGTTATATCTCAGGGTGATATCACATTCAGCCCATCTAACTCCTTGTCAAATGACAAAATATGTGCTAGAAAGTGAGCAGGGCTAGACAGTCACTGTAACAGTTGACAAGGCAGTACCAGTTACAGAGCCATTTCATGATCTGGCAAAAAGAGGTAGAAATCCACCTTGATCACAAGAGGGTCACATAGACATGTTATTCTATATACTCCTTCCACTGGGGAAACACCTAAAAGGAACATTAAAATAGGTTCTGGAAGACACACACTTGTCACCAAGGGAAAGCACAAGAGTACAAAACACTGACCACACATCCACTAATCGCGCTTAGGGAAATTAATTGATTACACTTTGTTCCAACTTTAAGCAAAGAGTTTCTTTCTGTTGGCGCTGAATAAGGATGCAGATGCATGGATGAGTTTTCATTGTAATTTATATGGTGCAGTGGACAATGGTGGAGATGCTGGTGCTTTTGCCCTGTCGCTAATCTACATATTGGCAAATCTGTTTGTGAAATAAGGGCAGCCATTTAGGTGAATATCTGGCTGCATAGATTTTTCTGCAACAATATCCTAACGGTTAATGGCAGTGTGGTCTTATGATCCTCGCTATAGATGGGGCTCCTCCTCCAAAGTTAGGTCTCTTTGGATGACCATAGGTGTTCCAACAGTGTTATTGATCAGGCTCCATAGCCTTTGACTCGCAGGAACTATCTTTGAAGTCTGCCTTCTCAATCAAATAACCCATGCACAGAGGATTACCGTAAAATAAATGATTTGAAACTGCTACCTGGGAAGTGGGCATTGACCTGCATGATCACATGTTGTTGTTCACAGAGCACCTGGACATTGGTGGAGTGAATGCCCTTATGGTCATAAATGCTATACCATTGTGTCTCACAATCCAGATGACCAATTGAGCACCACCAATAATACTCTGAACTTTCGAGAATCCTGTTATGTGGAAGAATTGCATTGTCATTCTGTTGTTCCTTGTCCCTGAAATATTTGCCCTGGTGAACACTGCATACACCGTTTTGGGTACTGCTGGGGGGGATGACTCATCAGGGGAGGGCAGTAGCAGCCAAGTCCATGGCACCGTGGATAGCTCTGCTGCACAGGAGGGCAGGAAAAAGAGTGGGAGAGCTATAGTGGTAAGGGATTCTACTGTAAGGGGAATAGATAGATGTATCTGCGGCCGCAACCGAGACTCCAGGATGGTATGTTGCCTCCCTGGTGCAAGGGTCAAAGATGTCTCGGAGTGATTGCAGGACATTTTGGAGGGGGAGGGTGAACAGCCAGTTGTCGTGGTGCATATAGGTACCAACGATACAGGTACAAAATGGGATGAGGTCCTACAAGGTGAATTTAGGGAGCTAGGAGTTAAATTAAAAAGTAAGACCTCAAAGGTAGTAATCTGAGGATTGCTAGCAGTGCCACGTGCTAGTAAGAGTAGGAATCGCAGGATAGCTCAGATGAATACATGGCTTGAGGACTGGTACAGAAGGGAGGTATTCAAATTCCTGGGACATTGGAACCGGTTCTGGGGGAGGCGGGACCAGTACAAACCGGATCGTCTGCATCTGGGCAGGACTGGAACCAATGTCCTAGGGGGAGTGTTTGCTCGTGCTGTTGGGGAGGGGTTAAACTAATATGGCAGGGGGATGGGAACCTATGCAGGAAGTCAGAGGGAAGTAGAATGGGGGCAGAAGCAAAAGATAGAAAGAAGAAAAGTAAAAGTGGAGGGCAGAGAAACCCGAGGCAAAAATCAAAAAGGGCCACATTACAGCAAAATTCTAAAGGGGCAAAGGGTGTTAAAAAGACAAGTTTGACGGCTCTGTGCCTCAATGCGAGGAGTATTCGTAATAAGGTGGACGAATTAACTACACAGGCTGCAATTAATGAATATGATATAATTGGCTCCAGGGTGACCAAGGCTGGGAACTCAACATCCAGGGGTATTCAACATTCAGGAAGGATAGACAGAAAGGAAAAGGAGGTGGGATAGCGTTGCTGCTTAAAGAGGAAATTAACGCAATAGTAAGAAAGGATATTAGCTTGGATGATATGGAATCTGTATGGGTAGAGCTGTGGAATATCAAAGGGCAGAAAACGTTAGTGGGACTTCTGTACAGACCACCAAACAGTAGTAATGAGGTTGGGGATAGCATCAAACAAGAAATTAGGGATGCATGCAATAAAGGTACAGCAGTTATCATGGGCAACTTTAATCTACATATAGATTGGATTAACCAAGTTGGTAGCAATGCGGTGGAGTAGGATTTCCTGCAGTGTATTAGGGATGGCTTTCTAGACCAATATATCGAGGAATCAACTCTAGAAAGCTGGCCATCCTAGACTGGGTGTTGTGTAATGAGAGAGGACTAATTAGCAATCTTGTTGTGCGAAGCCCCCTGGGGAAGAGTGACCATAATATGGTAGAATTCTTTATTAAGATGGAGAGTGACAGTGTTAATTCAGAGACTAGGGCCCTGAACTTAAGGAAAGGTAACTTCGATGGTACGAGACATGAATTGGCTAAGATAGAATGGCAAATGATATTTAAAGGGTTGACAATGGATAGGCAATGGCAGACATTTATAGATTTCATGGATGAACTTCAACATTTGTACATCCCTGTCTGGAGTAAAAATAAAACGTGGAAGGTAGCTCAACCGTGGCTAACAAGGGAAATTACGGATAGTGTTAAATCCAAGGAAGAGGCAATATAAATTGGCGAGAAATAGCAGCAAACCTGAGGGCTGGGAGAAATTTAGAATTCAGCAGAGGAGGAAAAAGGGTCTAATTAGGAGGGGGGAAATAAAGTATGAGAGGAAGCTTGCAGGGAACATAAAAACTGATTGCAAACGCTTCTATAGATATGTGAAGAGAAAAAGATTAATGAAGACCAACATAGGTCCTTTGCAGACAAATTCAGGTGAATTTATAATGGGGAACAAAGAAATGGCAGACCAATTGAACAAATACTTTGGATCTGTCTTTACTAAGGAAGTCACAAATAATCTTCCGGAAATACTAGGGGTTCGAGGGTGTAGCGAAAAGGAGGAACTGAAGGAAATCCTTATTAGTCAGGAAATTGTGTAAGGGAAATTGATGGGATTGAAGGCCGATAAATCCCCGGGGCCTGATAGGCTGCATCCCAGAGTATTTAAGGAAGTGGCTGAAGAAATAGTGGATGCATTGGTGATCATTTTCCAACATTCTATTGACTCTGGATCAGTTCCCATGGACTGGAGGGTAGCTAATGTAACACCACTTTATTAAAAAGGAGGGAGAGAGAAAACAGGGAATTATAGACCGGTGAGCCTGACATCGGTGGTGGGGAAAATGTTGGAATCAATTCTTAAAGATGAAATAGCAGCGCATTTGGAAAGCAGTGACAGGATCGGTCCAAGTCAGCATAGATTTATGAAAGGGAAATCATGCTTGACAAATCTTCTGGAATTTTTTGAGGATGTAACTAGTAGAGTGGACAAGGGAGAACCAGTGGATGTGGTGTATTTGTACTTTCAAAAGGCTTTTGACAAGGTGCCACGCAAGAGATTAGTGTGCAAAATTGAAGCACATGGTATTGGGGGTAATGCATTGACGTGGATAGAGAACTGGTTGGCAGACAGGAAGCAGAGAGTCGGAATAAACAGGTCCTTTTCAGAATGGCAGTGCAAGGTTCAGTGCTGGGACCTTAGCTATTTACAATATACATCAATGATTTAGATGAAGGTATTGAAAGTAACATCTCCAAGTTTGCAGATGACACTAAGCTGGATGGCGGTGTGAGCTGTAAGGAGGATGCAAAGAGACTGCAGGGTGATTTGGACAGGTTAGGTGAGTGGGCAAATGCATGGCAGATGCAGTGTAATGTGGATAAATGTGAGGTTATCTACTTTGGTGGCAAAAACAGGAAGACAGAATATTATCTGAATGGTGACAGATTAGGAAAAGGGGAAATGCAAGGAGACCTGGATGTCATGGTACATCAGTCATTGAAGTTTGGCATGCAGGTACAGCAGGTGGTGAAGAAGGCAAATGGCATGTTGGTCTTCATAGCTAGAGGATTTGAGTATAGGAGCAGGGAGGTCTTACTTCAGTTGTACAGAGGCTTGGTGAGGTCACACCTGGAATATTGTGTTCAGTTTTGGTCCCCTAAGCTGAGGAAGGACGTTCTTGCTATTGAGCGAGTACAGCGAAGGTTCACCAGATTGATTCCCGGCATGGCAGGACTGACATATGAGGAGAGATTGGATCAACTGGGCTTGTATCCACTGGAGTTTAGAAGAATGAGAGGGGATCTCACAGAAACATATAAAATTCTGATGGGATTGGACAGGTTAGAGGCAGGAAGAATGTTCCCGTTGCTGGGGAGTTCCAGAACCTGGGGTCACGGTCTAAGAATAAGAGGTAAGCCATTTAGGATCGAGATGAGGAGAAACTTCTTCACTCAGAGAGTGGTTAATCTATGGAATTCTCTACCGCTGAATGTTGTTGAAGCCAGTTCATTAGATATATTCAAAAGGGAGTTAGATATGGCCCTTACGGCCAAAGGGATCAAGGGGTATGGAGAGAAAGCAGGAAAGGGGTACTGAGGTTGAATGATCAGCCATGATCTTATTGAATGGCGTTGCAAATGTGAAGGGCCTGCTCCTGCACCTAATTTCTATGTTTCTATGTTTCTAAGCTCACCATGAAAACCCAGCGTTCAGCAGACTGACAGAAGCACTCTCAACCCTCTCATAAAAGGGATACACACATATTTCAGGTAAGTTTGCATTTAAATACTTGGACTGGATTTATTTTGATTTTATTGAAGTAGTGGCTTGGTGCAATTCATGTTAAAAGTTTTTTAAGTGTGCGTGGATTGCTGCTGGATGCTTGCAAGCCCTTGGATGGTACAGAAGGCCTCTGAGAAGAGAAAATGCTGGAAATACTCAGCAGGTCAGGCAACATCCATGGAGAGAGAAACAGAGTTCACGTCTCAGGTTGAGCTGCTTCCAAACCTGCTGAGTATTTCCAGCTTTTTATGGTTTTATTTCAGATTTACAGCATCCGCTTGCAGAAGGAGGAGGAAGACACAGAAGAGGAGGAAGTGGAAGAGGAAGACGCAGAATAGGAAGAAGCAGAAGGAAGGATACAACACAGACAGCCCCTTTCTGGCCAGGATATCCGGGATGGAATCATTTACCTGCAGTCCCAGTAACCACAACCCCAATTCTGCTTTCAACATTAGTCCCACATCTTACCTTCCCTCTGTTACTGAGCATCACAGCATTTGCTTGACCTCAATGCTGAAATAAAAGCCACCACAAAACAAACTTTCCAATCCAACTTCATACACTTATTCATCCAATATGACATCAAGAAATTAACTCATCACCCTATGTATTCCCTTAGTGATTATTTGTGTGTGTCTTTGGCTATCCTACTGATGTCACACAGCACTACCCCAATGGCTGCAGCATAGCTGTTGGAAGACTGTTGACTTTCACCGGAGGATGCTGCAAATGGCCTTGCTGGTTCACCTTGAGGAGCTGGTGGCTGGGAGTGTGAAATCGAGTGATAGTATTTCTTTATCTTCTTCTTCACTCTCCTCTCCCTCTTCTTGGTCACCCACTTGCTAGGCAGGCTGCATTTCTTGTGTGTGAAATGTGGAATGCACAAGGGTGGAGATTTGGTAAGGGTAGGGCGGGAATACAAGAGATGCATACCAGAAGGAGGATAAGGGCTCAGCCATGCCCCTGCCAAGAATGGGCAACACCGTCTCCTCCAAGGGTGTTAGGTGAAGCTAGTAATGGGAGATGTGTCTCGTGTTTGGTACAGATTGTTGGTAGGTGAGTGATTGTGGGGTCGGAGGAGAGCCACGCATTGAGCAGTGTGTGAGGCTAGTGGTGTACTTGGTAGGAGACAGCTTTTGAAGCTGCATTCACTGACCTTGATCAATGGTCTGAGATCACAAAGCTTCTTTGGTCACTGGAGCCAGGTGGTGGGAGTGACACTGCTGGCAGTGACCGCCTTGGTAATGTGGTTTCACGTTGTTTTTTCTGTAGAACCTCCTGGTCCCTGTGGGTAGAGAATCTGTCTTGCTGTGTTGACCCACTGCACAAAGTTGGAATGTTGCGTGCACGACATCAGTGCCCCTGCTCTGGCTTGCTGAGCCAATTGTGTTAGTGCTGAAGCACATTTCCCATTATTTTTTAGGTGTGGAAGGGAATTCGGCTTTAAGAGCTGAAGATTCCCATTTGGGAATTCTTTTTAATGTAATTTTTTTTCAGAAGCCAGTTAAGGTGTAAAGGCTGAAAAGTGCATATTTTTTGATCATTTTTAACTGTATCATTTCAGAAGGCATTGCCCTTTTAAGAAAATGACAATACTTTGTGAAATTCTCGCCTTGCTTTCAGAGGCTGTTTGGAGCTGCTACGCTGCTTATGGACACCACATTGGGGCCTGATGCCAGGACGAACGGCACCAGGAGGGCGTTACACGGTGAGTTAGCGCTGGGCTTATAATCATTGGTTCCCAACGCCAATTTTTCAGTCCTACCAACATCACCATTTTCGCAGCTGTTAACTTGCAGCTGCTGTGGCAACAGCACCTTTCATTTCGCACTCGAATTTTTAGCCACATAGATTGGCCAAGTATATTACCACTATATATCTGCATGTTGCTTGCCTATTTGATCTAGAAATTGGATGAATTATTCACTACTGTGAGATTAACTTTCAAGGTTGACTGTTCTTGAATTACGTGCCTCTGGATAGAATGGGAACCTATTTTGTAAAACAAATTAAAAGAAAATGTACTCTGTTTGTTTGACCTCTGCTCTGATGCTGCAGAAATGCAATTTTTCCCTTTCTGCATGGATGGGCACGAGATTTTAAAGGATCAGCCAATCCTAAAGTGCCTGAGTTAGACCAAATTTTCTGATTCAATTCAGTTGTAATTACCAATAATGTTCTGTAACTTTTAATAAAGCAAGAGTTTCTTTGATATAAGCCACCTTATTATTTTTGTGCTCACTTACAATAAGTGTTATAGGAACATGGGTTCACACTACCTGAGTAGCTTTCTGGACTGTCTGTGGGATCAGCGCAGTCAGAATCAGGGGAAGTCATAACGGGGAACAAAGAAATGGCGGACCAATTGAACAAGTACTTTGGTTCGGTATTCACGAAGGAGGACACGAACAACCTTCCGGTTATAAAAGGGGTCGGGGGGTCTAGTAAGGAGGAGGAACTGAGGGAAATCCTTATTAGCCGGGAAATTGTGTTGGGGAAATTGATGGGATTGAAGGCCGATAAATCCCCAGGGCCTGATGGACTGCATCCCAGAGTACTTAAGGAGGTGGCCTTGGAAATAGTGGATGCGTTGACAGTCATTTTCCAACATTCCATTGACTCTGGATCAGTTCCTATGGAGTGGAGGGTAGCCAATGTAACCCCACTTTTTAAAAAAGGAGGGAGAGAGAAAACAGGGAATTATAGACCGGTCAGCCTGACATCGGTAGTGGGTAAAATGATGGAATCAATTATTAAGGATGTCATAGCAGTGCATTTGGAAAGAGGTGACATGATAGGTCCAAGTCAGCATGGATTTGTGAAAGGGAAATCATGCTTGACAAATCTTCTGGAATTTTTTGAGGATGTTTCCAGTAGAGTGGATAAGGGAGAACCAGTTGATGTGGTATATTTGGACTTTCAGAAGGCGTTCGACAAGGTCCCACACAAGAGATTGATGTGCAAAGTTAGAGCACATGGGATTGGGGGTAGTGTACTGACATGGATTGAGAACTGGTTGTCAGACAGGAAGCAAAGAGTAGGAGTAAATGGGTACTTTTCAGAATGGCAGGCAGTGACTAGTGGGGTACCGCAAGGTTCTGTGCTGGGGCCCCAGCTGTTTACACTGTACATTAATGATTTAGATGAGGGGATTAAATGTAGTATCTCCAAATTTGCGGATGACACTAAGTTGGGTGGCAGTGTGAGCTGCGAGGAGGATGCTGTGAGGCTGCAGAGCGACTTGGATAGGTTAGGTGAGTGGGCAAATGCATGGCAGATGAAGTATAATGTGGATAAATGTGAGGTTATCCACTTTGGTGGTAAAAACAGAGAGACAGACTATTATCTGAATGGTGACAGATTAGGAAAAGGGGAGGTGCAAAGAGACCTGGGTGTCATGGTACATCAGTCATTGAAGGTTGGCATGCAGGTGCAGCAGGCGGTTAAGAAAGCAAATGGCATGTTGGCCTTCATAGCAAGGGGATTTGAGTACAGGGGCAGGGAGGTGTTGCTACAGTTGTACAGGGCATTGGTGAGGCCACACCTGGAGTATTGTGTACAGTTTTGGTCTCCTAACCTGAGGAAGGACATTCTTGCTATTGAGGGAGTGCAGCGAAGGTTCACCAGACTGATTCCCGGGATGGCGGGACTGACCTATCAAGAAAGACTGGATCAACTGGGCTTGTATTCACTGGAGTTCAGAAGAATGAGAGGGGACCTCATAGAAACATATAAAATTCTGACGGGGTTAGACAGGTTAGATGCAGGAAGAATGTTCCCAATGTTGGGGAAGTCCAGAACCAGGGGTCACAGTCTAAGGATAAGGGGTAAGCCATTTAGGACCGAGATGCAGAGGAACTTCTTCACCCAGAGAGTGGTGAACCTGTGGAATTCTCTACCACAGAAAGTTGTTGAGGCCAATTCACTAAATATATTCAAAAAGGAGTTAGATGAGGTCCTTACTGCTAGGGGGATCAAGGGGTATGGCGAGAAAGCAGGAATGGGGTACTGAAGTTGAATGTTCAGCCATGAACTCATTGAATGGCGGTGCAGGCTAGAAGGGCCGAATGGCCTACTCCTGCACCTATTTTCTATGTTTCTATGTTTCTATGTTTCTATGAGTTAAAACAGTTTTCTGCTGAGCATGAGATTGTAAGCAAATGTATCTATGCAGATCAGAAGGTTAACTTGCATGCCAATCAGGTTGGAGATTAGATCACTTGTGTTTATGGGAATGGGAAGAGTTTATGAGGGCAATTAGGTTACTTGTGATCATAGTAATAAAATGATGGGAAGAGTTTATGGTAGGTCAATATAACCATGATGGTAAAGTCATTAGAAGAATTAAATGCATGTTTGTTTAGTTCATGTCACTTGTATGTATTTTTGATGTGTTATGATTTATTGGTGGTATGGATGGAATGTGGAGATCAAAGGTAAAGAATAGTATAAGAGATGCGAGTGAACTATTCTATAATAGCTCGTACTGTTTTTGGATAGTATGATGTCTCAGCTCTCATACTGGTTTTGTGAACTATGAGGTTTCAATAGAGACTGACCTGCATTGCTACAACTGAATGTATGTGTGATCTGGTGTTTAAAGTAATGAGACAAAAAGGAACAAGAAAGCAGTTCAAAAAGGATCAACCCCCAAAATGTCAAAACATTTTCATGTTATTGATAATATTTTTAATATGAATATAATGGATTATTCCATCTTTGTTATTCTAATATAAATCATATCATGACATAATGTAACATTATAATCCAGAACTAAAAGTGCAAACAAGGTGGCCTAATCTTTAAATATCCTATTACAAAGCTTTTTCACTGGCTTGAGGCAAGGGAGGATCAATACATTGCCACTAACAATTCTGTTGTTGTTGGAAGTAATAAAGAAATCTAAAGGTTCCTATTCTCCCTCCCAACAATTCTTGATTGGTGGAGGATGGTCTGGAGAACAGCAACTGTAAAATAATGAAGGAACGAGGGGCAAATGGTAAGAAGGACTGAAAAAGTGAATGTTATATGGGAAATCTTAAAGCCATTCAATCTGTGTTAACACCACAAAATGGAATATTCTTGTGCATTTTAAATGTTTAATTTTTGTTTCGATTCTTACAAAATACAGAGAAAACTGAAATAACTTTACGAAGAGATATTTCACTGACCTGGTATCTATGTCATAAATAGCATATGATGCAGTGTAAGAGTAATGATAGACCTGTAAAAGATAAGAAAAACATCACATCATTATATAAAGAAATGGCCTTGTTGGCTTTTTCTGCTTATTCTATGAATAACTGTACCCTAAAGAACATTTGTTTTTCATTTAATTGAGTCATCCTATATGAGAACAAATTAAATGCAGTGGTTATTAATTTTCTGAATTAATTGTAAGGTTTGTTATTGTTGTTAAAAAAAGCGATTAGCCAAAATACAGTAAATTTTCTTTTTAATTCTGATCCATCTTAATACTATATGTATTTTTCTAATCAGAAAAGTTCTCATTTCATAATTGATACTTACATAATTAGAATTTTAGATATTAATATGAGTAAAATATAATTCATTACCAATAGCCTTTTATCAGTTCTAAACATTGGGTCAGATTTTAACTTAGGCCACTTGGTGTAAATATCATCATCATCATAGGCAGTCCTTCAGAATCCAGGAAGACTTGCTTCCACTCTTAAAATGAGTCCTTAGGTGGCTGAACAGTCCAATACGAGAACCCTGTCACAGGTGGGACAGATAGTCATTGAGGGAAAGGGTGGGTGGGACAGGTTTGCCGCACGCTCTTTCCGCTGCCTGCGCTTGATTTCTGCATGATCTTGGCAATGAGACTTGAGGTGCTCAGCGTCCTCCCGGATGCACTTCCTCCACTTAGGGCGTAAACAGGGTTGCAGTGGCCTGAAAATGGCTTGCTATCCTGTTTACACTGACGCTTCAGCTGCTGCCAACCGCTAAGGGACTTTCCATTGGGCTACCTGTTTCAGCCAGTAGTCACTTCTAGTATGCAAATCAAGGTCCTATGATGAATGTCATTTTGATGGTCAACCAGGTAGACCATGTGCTGTGCAGTTTTTCCAGGCAGTGCAGCAGAAGAGGCACCAAAAAGGTATATTTACAATTTGTTGCTATGGGGCAGGAGGAGTGATAGCCCACCCCCACCACTCCACATGGACCTACCTTCCTGCCAGCCAGGACAGGCTCCGCGGAGGCTGCCCGATATTGCACCAACCTGGAGCTGGCGAACTGCAGCTGGAATCCATTTGGCTCCTGCAGCTCGCTGGCAACATGGTAATCAGGCCCGGCTCCTTGAAATTGACTCAGCCTCCCTCCAGACGGATGAGGCATGCTCCATTGGTCAGCCGTCTGATAGTTAAAATATACCCCATTGAGTCTCATATCAGGTTAGTTGATATTGGCAGATCACTGATGAATCATGAAATGTATTTAAATCTTACATTCAGAAAATAATTTCTGCCACTGAATAATGAGAGTCTCCTGAGTAAAATGAGTGAATATATTACAGCCTGTGTAATTAAGCTCAAAGAGTTAAGTCTAATGGGAATTCTACAATCTCTAGAAGTAATTTTGAGATCACTGTCCCTATAAATATTTCACTTTTCTAGCACAGTGAGATAATGGATACTACCCTTTAAGTGGTTACAGTAGCCTTATAAGAATCAGATATTACACAAAACATAAGCCTACCAAAGGCTGTACAGAATTAAGAAATGGAGATCAGAAAAGCACCACAAATTGCAATTAAAATATCTAGGGGGATTTAAATGTTAAACAAACCCCAACATGCTACATCTTTTAAATGGAAGTTAAGTGTACTTAGAACGTTTCAGTGCAAAACCTCATAAGGGAAAAGACATGCATATTCCATAAAACAATAGAAGTTTACAGCACAGAAGGAGACTTTTTAGCCCATCATGTCTGTGCCAGTTTTTTTTTCTGGTCCAATACAAAATTAATCCTACTGCCCTGCTCTCTCCTCATAATCTTAAATGTTCTTCAGAAAAAGATTCTGAACATTTCCCTTCAAAGATTCAATGGTCTCTGCCTCAATTATTTTCTATGTAAAGAAATTTCTCATTATCTGAATCCTCACATGCCTAGAGACAATTTTAAATTGATGGTTCCTTGTCATTTGCTTCACAACCAGAGGGTCAGGGGTTGGATGAAGAATATACACCCGAAACATCATAACCTGTGTTTTCTCTTTATAGATGCTGACTAACCTGCTGTGTATTTCCAAAAATTTCTGTTATTTGTTGGAAGAATTAGTCTTTCTATATCCATTCTGTCAAAATTCTTCATAATTTCAAAAAGCTTTATTAAATAATCTCTTAGCCATTTCTGCTCCAGTCAAAATAGCATCTCAAGTATCTCCTTATAACTACAGTTTTTATCACCAGTCTCATCCTAGTGAATCTATGCATTATACTTCCTATGGCTTTAATGTCCCATCTATATTACGATATCCCAAACTAGAAGCATTACTCAAATTGTGGCTTAATCACTGCTTATACATATTATCATTACCTCTTTACTCATATACTCTGTGTCCCTATTATAAAACACCAAATTGTACAGGTTTTATTATGGCTTATCTCTCTGTTCCTCCACATCCATCAGCAACCTTTTATTGATTGTATATAGATCAAACTGAGCCTACAGCATTGTTTAAAGACCATTTACAGGATACAATCGTAACACAAGCTGCATCAATTAGGACAACTTGGAAGGCATAGTAGAACTGTTTGCATTGACAGAGAATACCATTGGGAATAATGACTAGTTAAGTAATTGGAGTAACCCCTTGAGTGGAGATTGGAATCTAGGAGTCAGTACACCAGGCTTTTCTTTCTATTGCTACATATGCCCGCACAATTTTGGAATAAGCAGCTAAAATTACTTGGTGAAAAGAATGGAATGTATTAGTGATAATCTGTAAAAGCTTCAATAGAATTTTAGTGGATTATCTGAAATAGTGTACAAAACAAAACTCATTCAGCTGCTGTTCCCTAAGAAAGCTAAAGATTTTTTAAAAATTGCCTGCTGAGGACAGTAATCGCTCTAACCAATAATAATTTTGAGTGGAAAGGATATCATGGATCAAGCAATAAATTGTATGTAACTTGGAATACAGGTAAATAGCAGAGAGGAATAGGAGCGAGGTTGGAAAATAAAACAGTTTTAGTTATGGCAAATGGTCCGCACCCCTAATGTCAATACATCTGTTCTCTCCACAGATACTGCCTGTGTTTCCAGGGTTTTCTGTGTTTGTTTCAGGTTTCTAGCAGCTGCAGTTTTTTGCTATTTGTTGGGTGGGACCTCCTTCAGTGAGCAAGCAGCATTCTGTAAATCTTAATCAACCACTCAGTTCATATGGTTTCAGTGTATACATGTGCTGGTTATAGTTCTAGAAGGGCAAATAGAAAACTTTTTTCAACCTATTTCTGAGCACATTCATCCATTCAAAACAATGGGCCATAAATTGCAGCCTCTCCGGGTGTGTACAATGTGCGCACGCGCCCGAAGAGGCCCCGCAAATTCCGGGTTTAGGCAGCACTGCCCACGCGCCTAACCCAGCATTTGCGATCTGTCTAAATTGACAGATCGTATGAATGCGAAAATAAAAGACCTCCACAGGCGGAGAGCTAAACTCCTGCCCAGCAAATGTCCTTAAAACTCTTACACCTGGTAAAAGCAGGCGTAAAGTCTGCTTTTACTAGTGTAAGAGTTTTAAAAGATAGAAAAGATACATTTTATGACTAATTTTTATATTTAAAAACACTGTCCATTAAGGTAAGTTTATTTTTAACACTATTAAAGCATTTCTTTTTCTGAAACATTTAATTTAATTCAATTTCTATTAATTTTAAATAATGAGGCATATTTTTTTTTATTTATATAAAGTGTTTTCTTTATTTTGGAGAGTATTCCCATTCATAGTAATGGCAGCTCCATATAACAAGACTGTGGATTTAAAAATATTCGGGGGCGTGGCCTATTCAAATTAACTTTCTTGACAGGTCTTGTGGGTGGCACTATTTTCCGAATGAAGCGTGATGTCACAGGCTGCCCAGGACTCTGCCGGTTCAAAACAGAATCCTCCATGTGCGCAAGGGCTGCAGGTAGGTGTTCATCATATTTGGTGGTCGGAGGCTTGTGTCTGCGGGAAGCTTCCAACCGCAATTTTTGGCCCAATAATCGAATCTCAGTAATTTGGTGATAACTAAGATTTTAAAAGAAATCACTTTTCCTTCTTACGTATCTTCAAAAAAGTAAATATTTTTAAATTTCGTAAAACTTGTAAATAAAACAAATAATCCAACTTTGACAAAGGGATGAAGTAAATTTCACCCAATTTGGAAAATCTAACGCTTCCACTGCACCTAATCCAGTGCAGTAAACTGAGCAAATTTAATTCTGTTTCCAAAAATTGATTTGCTTGAATGTCAGATAAATAAAAAGTAAAGTCCTGGTTACCTAGATACACATGGAAAGAAAAAAGAACCTACAAGTTCAGATGAGCTGGAAGTGGATTTGTGTTACTTCTAGAATTTGAACAACTTTGATTGATGCAACAGCTAATTAAGCAACTCCTCCATTCAATCTTAATTTGGAATCACAGCAGATTAGGAGTGTCAAAGGAATCGTACTCTAACTGCTGCCAGAGAGTAAACACAGCATGTTCATTAAGATAAGAAAACAATTCTAATCTATGGAGACATATATCACAGGGTTTTAATTAGTGGGCATAACAGCTTAACTAAAGCCCCATTACAGCAAGCAAATGGAATGAATATAGATCAGACTGATCCACATTTATTTGCTCCATTGTGTTTTAATACTCCATTTACACAGGGAGGTAGCATCTCTTAATCAGTATATTGATGCAGCTATCATTGCCTTATGCCGACCAATACATCAAGTATGCCAGCATTATAAATGGCATCTGCAGCACATATAATGAACTGTGGTACAAGTAAACATATCTTGTGATGGTTCAAGCATTCATGCTGTGCCATTTCATTGACACCATTTAATGTGATCTTGTAGAACAACTACACCTTCATTAGAATTGTGGTTAGGTTACAAGGTCATTTACCACTATGGTTCATTTTCATTTGATCTGAACAAAGCACTGGTGTAAACAGCTGCAAATACAGTTACTCAGCATGGATTATTAATAATGCCACTCGCTTTTCCTTTTCAGAAATGATGATGATGATGATATTTCAAACGTTGCTGGTATCACATACTATTGACTAGGAATTCATGAGCCAGCCTGGTTTTAAGTATCTCATTTGATTTGAGCCGAGTATAGACCAGCATATCAGATTTACATGGAATTTTGCAGCACAGGAACAGGCTATTCGGCCCAACAGGTTTATATCCACACCAGCCTGTGAATGTGAATTTAGATTCACATCTCCTGCTAAACTGTTGTCCAAATTGAAAGATCACTTTGATCAAGAAATTTTCCCATGCAATGCCCGCTTTTAGGGCACTAAATGGCCTCCTAAGCCTCCAATATGGCAGGCAGGAAGCGCTTGTTCATTATGAGCCAGTAATGCATCATCCACCATATTGGTAAAGGCCAAAAAAATCAACGTGCAGTGCTCCGCCATTTAATTAGATCATGGCTGATCTGATCATGGACTCAGCTCCACTTCCTGCCCATTCCCCATAACCCTTTATTCCCGTATCGCTCAAAAATCTGTCTATCTCCGCCTTAAATATATTCAATGACCCAGCCTCCACAGCTCTCTGGGGCTGAGAATTCCACAGATTTACAACCCTCTGAGAGAAGAAATTCCTCCTCATCTCAGTTTTAAATGGGCGGCCCCTTATTCTGAGACCATGCCCCCTAGTTTTAGTTTCCCCTATGTGGAAATATCCTCTCTGCATCCACCTTGTTGAGCCCCCTCAGGATCTTATAAGTTTCGATAAGATCACTTCTCATTCTTCTGAACTCCAATGAGTATAGGCCCAATCTACTCAACCTATCTTCATAAGTCAACCCCCCTCATCTCTGGAATCAACCTCGTGAACCTCCAATGCAAGTATATCCCTCCTTAAATTCGGAGACCAAAACTGTACGCAGTACTCTAGGTGTGGCCTCACCAATACCCTGCACAGTTGTAGCAGGACTTCTCTGCTTTTATACTCTATCCCCCTTGCAATAAAGGCATGCCAGCGCTGATGACTTGGAGCGACGGCCATTCCGACACTGATGACACTACATCCACCTCGCTCGAAAAATAACCCAAAAAGCTGAATTTCCCCGGATTGTCCGCCCCATGCATTGGGGCGGAAGGAGCACTTAAAATCAATTTTGGCCCCAAGTTTCTGTACACTTGCGTGATGTGAGGCCTTCAATACCCTCTTCTCCCAACAGCTGTAGGTCTCTCAATTCTTTCTCAGCCAGAAATAGGCCTAGTAGCCCACACACAGTCTAAAACAACTAACTAGAAACTTGCCTGAATGTAGCTGAGGATCATAGGAACAGGAGTAGGCCATTCAGCCCCTCGAGCCTGTTCCATCATTCAATGAGATTATGGCTGATCTTTATCCTAACTCCATCCACCTGTCGTGGCTCCATATCATTTAATAATTTTGGCTAGCAAAAATCTATCGAACTCAGATTTAAAATGATTAATTGAGTTAGCATCTACTGCTTTTTGTGGAAGGTTCCACACTTCTACCACCCTTTGTGTGAAGAAGTGTTGCTTAACTTCTCTCCTGATTGTAAGGTTATGTCCCCTTGTCCTAGACTCTCCCACCAGAGTAAAACGCTTCTGTCTATCTATGCTATCAATTATTTTCAAAATCCTAAAAACCTCAATCATCCCTTAACCTTCGATATTCCAGAAGGAAAGAAAGACTTGGAATTATATAACGCCTTTCACGACCACCGGATGTCTCAAAGCACTTTACAGCCAATGATGTACTGTTGGAGTGTAGTCATTGTTGTAAAGTGGGAAACGCGGCAGCCAATTTGCGCACAGCAAACTCCCGCAAACAGCAATGTGATAATGGCCAGATAAACTGTTTTTTTTAATTATGTTGATTGAGAGATAAATATTGGCCAGGACACCGGGGCTAACTCCCCTGCACTTCTTCAAAATAGTGCCATGGGATCTTTTTCATCCACCTGAGAAAGCAGATGGGGCCACGTCTCATCCAACAGTGCAGCACTCCAGATTTATGTACTTGAATGGGAGTTGAACCCACAACCTTTTGACTCAAAAGCAAGTGTGCTACCCACTGAGCCACAGCTGACATGGAATACAAGCCTAGTTTATGTAATCTTTCCTCATAATCTAACACTTGGAGCCCTGGTAACATTCTGGTAACTCTGCACTGCATTCCTTCCAAGGCTAATATATCCTTTCTAAGGTGCGGTGTCAAGCACTGTACACAGTCTTCTAGATGTGGTCTAATCAGAACTTTGTATAGCTGTAGGAAAACCTCCTCTCCTTTGTATTCTAGCCCTCTAGCTTTAAAGGCTAACATTCCATTAGCCTTTTTGATTATTTTTGCACCTGACTACTACATTGTTGTGATCTATGTACATGGATCCCTAAATCACTTGGGCCTCCACTGCTCCTGACACTTTAAATAATACAGTGTAGCCTCCTTCAGAATTGTTGCTGCCAAGGATTTGTGGATAGGTTTTAGAATGAACGAATACAAGAAGATTGGTAGGAGAGTCCTTAACCAGCCCCAGGACCCTAATTTACATATAATTATTAGGTACCCAGCGGCCGAAATTGCCCCGCGCTCTGTCTGGGGGCGGTAACCTTCTGGCGCTAACGGGGCACAAAAAAGGGGCAATTTTGGCCCCCCCAATGTTTTTAGGCAAGTGGCTTAATGACGAAAAGTTGCCTGAGCCAATATGGCATCGGGCACACTACCAGCACAGTTCGAGCATGGCGACAACGTGAACCTCAGAGGATGGATGCTGATTTTACACCAGAAATATAGACAGCCATGAATTAAATTTCTTCCCCATGGGTACTTAATATTTGAAGAACATGCTTTCTCCACTTTTTATTTGCCACTTTCTTTTTACTTGTGTTTGTTCTATTTTGTGCTGTAACTTTCATTATTAATTTTTGTCCCCTATCTTTCTCAGTCCCAGTTCTGTATCAACATGGATCACCAACTTAAAAGATCTGTTTCTTTCAAGCTCAGGTGCTTTTTTTCTACCCTAGTTTACGTTATTTCTATTATTTCTACTTAATTTTCTTTCTCTTTTCATATATTTCTGCTTGATACTTTTCCGTGTAGTTTTAATTGTTGATTTAATATCTTATGTATTTCTTGTATTATTACATTTTTATGTTGTTACCAGTTCTTTTATTTTCTTATTTCTGCCATTCTTTGCTCCCTCAAATAAATATAGATAGAATTCAATGCAGTGAAAATGAGGAAACACAATATCGCCGTTAATTAGCTTAGTGAGAATGCATAGAATGAGTGTATGGAGGGCAGATATGCACCAGCATTGATGAGGATCTGTACAAAAAGCCAGGGAATGTGTTACTTATGCTATAGTGTAGTTGAGAATGTGGATGAAAATCAGCAGAGAAAGGAATTGCAGTTGAGTTGGAATGGGGTGTATGTAAAAGATTTCGGCAGCATATATTTGCAACACCAGATTTCTGATTGGTCCCAATGGTGGACAAGAGCAGATTTCTGATTGTGCGCCTTGGAGGACAAGAGACACCCAGCAGTTTGTCTGGAATGTGTAATTTGATCCTGCCTGCTGGAAAGTAATCAAGATCTCTGCAATGTGTAATTTGATCCACTTATTTCACAGATTCCAAAGCTCACAGTGCTAACACTACTGCTTTCAGAGAACAGTCAGGGCTCACACTCCCAGGTTAGGATAGTACTCACACTGTTGAGCTCAGATAAGAAGGGGTGAGACCACGGAGGGATTTCAAAATGAGGATGAGAATTGGTGTTTTTAAGGAGGTTGATGCTCAATGAGCCATTGTAAGTCAACGAGCACAGGGGTGATGGGTGAACGGGACTTGCTGCCAACGTTCCCTCTAATTTTTGTTTAGGCCGAGCTGCACCTTTAAAGGATTTCGAGGCCTGGCATGTATTCAACCAGCACTGTAACACATGTATAAACTGACAAGTTGTACACTGTGAGAACAATGACCACTAGGTGGTGAACTTTTGGGAGACAATCCTAACCTGGATCTTCAGATATAAAAGGGGAAGCTCCACCCACCTTCATCACTTGAGTGCTATGGAATAAAGGACAGGTCACAGACTGACCTTCTCTCAAGCATGGGCCTCGTGTGCATTTATACTGTATAGTAAGGACGTATCAATGGCGATGAGAATGAGATCCTCGAGGATTTCGAGGCCCATTCAAAATTCCATGCATGTGTGGTTTTTCCCTTGAAAAGCCAGTGGAGCCGAATGCACAGGACCTCCACAGCACAGCTTAAAGGGAACATTGCTTGCTGCCTGTTAGGATATGTGCAGTAGAGTTTTGGATGAGCTCAAGTTCATTGAGGGTGGAAAATGGGAGGCTGGCCAGGAGAATATTGGAATAGTCGAGTCCAACAAATAACACTTAAATATAATTGCATGCATGTTTGTAGGACCAACATAGAATACACTGGGGCGGGGGATGGGGGCAGGGGGTAGAGGGAGAATGTGGTGGAGGTGTAAGGGGGGTGGGGATGGAAGAGCATGATCCAGGCCGTACAGAGAGTGGAAGAATTTGATCCATCTTCTCATCTAAATCACATTCTTGCTATCATTCCCCACCCCTTTAGACCTGGATCACATTCTTCCCCCAACCCTGCTGTTCTTACCATGCTTCCCATCTCAATGAGTTCCAGACCTTACACGTCTCCCCCTCTGAGTTCTTGATTCCACTTTCCCCTGCTACGCCCAGAGTTCCTGACCGTCTTCCTCAAGTGACCAATTTGCTCCCCCCTCCCCCGACAGATCTCCAGATCTTCAGAAGCCCTCCCCCCCACTGTGAGCCCCTCTCCCCCCTGCGAGCTCCTCCCTCCTTGTGAGTTCCCCCAATCCCCTCTCCTCTCTCCCCCCATCGATCCCTTCATCTCTCTCCTGCACCTCTATCTCCTCTACTCACTACCCCCTCTCAATCCCCTCTCCTCTCTCACCCCTTGATCCCCCCTCGATTCCCTCTCCTCTCTTCCCCCTCGATCCCCTCTCCTCTCTCCCCCATCAATCCCCTCTCCTCTCTCCATCCTCAATCCCTATCCTCTCTTGCCCTCAATTCCCTCTCCTCTCGCTCCCTTCTATTATCTCTTCCCCCATCAATCCCTCTCCTTTCTCCCCTCTATCCCCTCTCCTCTCTCCCCCCTCAATCCCCTCTCCTTTCTCCCCTCTATCCCCTCTCCTCTCTCTCCCCTCAATCTCCTCTCCTCTCTCCCCCCTCAATCCCCTCTCCTCTCTCCCCCCCCCCCCACCCACTTCGATCTCCTCTTCTCTCCCTTCCCCAATCCCCTCGCCTTCTTTGCAGGGTGCTGAGGAAAGTGTGCCAGTGCAGGCCACAGCAATTTCGGGTGTGCATGCATGACCGGGTCGAGGGGCATGTGCAGTACTAAATGGGAGCACATGCGCAGAGGGACCAGAATACCGTGGAAATACTCAGAGTGAAGGATACGTTTTTGAACCAGTAGATTTAATGCCAATCCCATTCTGAGTGAAACTGTCATAAATTTCAGTACAGTGTTTTATCTACCACAATTTTAAAGCTTTAGAGTTAAGTTTTGAAGAATACAAACTGCTATTTTGTGATTTTCCAGTCTATGTGAAATTGTGATATAACTCTGCTGACAAGTACACTGTCGAGCCGGCAACAGCTCAGATTTGAGCTTATCAAAAGGTGGCAAGTCTAAGGCCAAGCAACCACAAAACATTATAGATAAAGTTGTTATAAAAAATGATAGAATCCCACAATACTATAAAATGAGAAGTCACAGATCTTTTTCATGTGCCTTGTATTAATTCTTTATTTTCATACACAAAACCCTAGTCTAAGGTTTCATTAAAAGCGATGATGCATGTGCTGTTATGAGGAAATCAAGCAGAATTAAATATTGCTGTTATCTAAAAAAAATTGCTATTGATTTTTAGAAGGTGCCAGCCAAAGGATCACCTCCTGAAACTAACCGCTGGTTGTTATCGTTACAGTCTCCCACTGACACAATGATTGAAAGGAGAAGAGGGCTCAGTTTTCAATTTGGACAGCAACATCTGCAGAATTATTTTAAAAACATTATCACTGCAGTCATATTAATAGTGTAGAATTTAGGAAAATTGGTCATAACTTTATAAAGTCAGGCCTAGAAATTCGGGTTTTTTGCGCCTCCCGGGGGTCACTAACCGGGCGCAGACAACTTTTCGCCCCCGCGCAGTGCCACTAATGACTTCCGTTAAATTCTGCAGGAGTTTAGTGGCGCCGGTAACCCGTGGCGCCCAGCTCCACTGCGCTAGCAATGGCAACGTCCCGTGCATAACGTGCACAGCGCCCCGTTATCGCCCCGGACTCTAAATTGGGTATCGCCCAGAAGCTGCGGCGGGCGATGCCAGTGACAGATTCAGGGGACATGAACCGGACGGCAGGCCACTTATGGGGTGATAGTTAAAGGGGAAGTGTCAGCCAATGAAAAAAAATCTGTTGAGTGCCAGGCTATTGGCACGGCATCCCCACTCCCTGGTGGTCCATGGAGGCCTGTTTCATCCCTGCAGAGTTTACAGCTTAAGCCCTTTCCTTTAATGAAGGGAAGAGCCTCTCCTATGCAGCAGCACTACGTGGTCCAATGCGTAGTGCTGTGCCACACTCCCGACCCATCGGCCCCACTACTGCCCCAGAAAGGAAGTGGAGCACGTTATTTTGTGCTCCACTTCCTTTCCGGGATGGTAACCAGAATTTAGCTAGCGGGGTGGGACATATGCACCTGGTGCAAAATGTCCCACCTCCCGGATGTTACCACCCCCAAACTGGCGCAATGGAATTTCACCCCCTCAATGTATTTTGAGAAGATTCAGACTTTAGGGGCCCAACATTCAAGAGAAAAATGCTTTCTGTGCACCAGCAGTTGCTGAAAGTACTGGACTATTGCAACTTGTCAAATAGTGGGAAGGAGTCCGCTACCAACTTGTGTGGGATTCCCACACATGGCATCAACACTCGGCAGGCAATCATGGAGCATGTAATCACCTCAGTGGACACTGGGCCTTCTTGAAGGAGCCTGTGGCACTAGTAATAGCATCACTGAGGGATGCTCATTGGGTCCATGCAGGCTCTGTGCTCCACTATCTCCTCTGCTTTGGATAGCCAAGGGGACTTGAATTTTGTGCCCCACAGATTTGTGCTGATGCAAAGCCTGGTAACAGTGGCAGTCGTGCAATGGGAATGTCTCTCAGGATGACAGCACATCTAACACTTGTCAGCCTCTCAAGCAATGCCCGCCATGGTGCCGGAAAGCCAGCTGGGCCAGACTGCCCCAGCAGCTGCCGAGTTACTGCAGTGTGAGGTCGGGCCTGCTTGGGCAGCAACTCATCGAGGTCACTGACCACAAGAATTTCAAAATCTCTTGACTGAGCCACAGCAGCCTTCCACTTCCTATGCTGGAAGCCCTGGGGGAACACCTCATAGCAGGACTACAGTAAGTAGGAAAAAATTCCAGACAGGCATTATGGGTTCAGGCCAGTGTGATAGTTAATAGGTAGGCAATTGTGCAAGTAAGTAAAATGATAATCATTATGAAATCTTTGTGTGCAGAGAGTGTTCCTGCATTAGCTGATGATTCTGCAATGTTAGTTGATATAAATATCAGTGTTGGTCTTTGAGTGCATGCAGCTTATACAAGGGTGGAAGGACTGGGATAGATGTTGAACATGAGTACCAATGCAGGAGAGCAGAGTTTGGAAAGACGAAACTCTCTTTGGTGAGCTAGTACCAAAGAGCTCCAATGCATACAGATGTTTGAGCCCTCCTGCTACCTTGCCATCCTGTATGTCATTAGTGAAAGGAGTGGTGAGCCCAGTATACAGGGATATTTCTTGTCCCCAAGCAACCAGCCTCTCACTTGCTGTGCAGTGCAAAGAATGGGCATTGGAATAATGGTGCAAAAAAAAAGCGTCATGGCAGCTGCCAGAAAAGTTGGCACAGACCTGCATGATGTGCTGGTGGTCATCACACGCCAGGTATACATTAATGGACTGGAAGGTTGCGGTTCATGAAGGCGGTGGTGTCTGTTATGTCTTTAGATGCTCTGTTAATGACTCCACGAGGCAATGTGTTGTACTTGAACTGTTGTGACCTTAGTCCATTTAATGTAACTCCAGAGTGAGGATCACACCTGGTGGCCTGCCTTTTATACTGGGCCTGGCACACCTGTACAGGTAACCTACAAGTCTCCCACTGCAGTGCCCTCTGGTGGTACACATTAGTGACAATACAGTGGTATACAAGTTTCCCATAGTAGTGCCCTCTGGTGGTACATCATATGTAATAGTACAAGCAGTAAACATGTTTAGATACATGACATCACTCTCCCCCAAGTCCTTAGTGCCAATCGCCTTCATGATTGACTGTGTTCTGGGCTTAGCTCTATCTGGTTGACCCCTGGAGGATCGTTTCCATCTTGGGTGAGTGGGTGGTGCCTCGTTGGCAGTACAGGTACTTGTGGTTTCTGTTTGTGCATCCATGACTACTCCATTCTCTCCCCCCCACATATAGATTATGCCGGTGGCTCATTACATTCATTATACTTTCAAATCCAGAAAAAAAAAATTGCATTTACATCATTACATTTGTGGTACAGTTGTGAGGCAAGTACATTTGACTGGTGAGGTACATACTTGGAATCAGTACTGGTGTCAGCACCGGTGAATGAGGACAAACTAGTACCGGAACTGCTGGATGGTATCCAGGTAATCTGGTGGCGACGCGGTGCCCAGTGCTGGCGGTGGGAACCCGGTTGGCTCAAGTTGCCTGCTCTCGGGGCCTTTGCTGTTGCTCCTAGGATTGGGCAGCTTCACAGATTCCTGTGGCCTCCCTGTCCTTTCCTTGCGCCCCGGGTCGCTGCTGCTCCCAGCTTCCAGCGCCCCGCCGGGGGTTTTTGGGACTGGTTTTGGCGGGGTGCAGAGCATTACCGCCTGAAAGAGGCGAACCAGAGTGCAATGCCCCTGGTTGCGACACCAGCTCGATTTTTGGCTCCTGCCCAATCCATAGCACTCTGAAAAGCGCCATGCTGGGACTGCCTGTGAAAACGGTTGGTCTGAGCTGTAGTGGCTGCAGTGAGGTAAGTAACATCGACCTCAGATAAGCGTGATTGTTTTTTATTTTATTTTTTTTGCGATTTATGTTGTGGTAGCATAGGCTATGTATTGGGAATGTTTCTGGTGGTTTTTTTAAGCGTTTGTTTTCTCCCCAGGCGTCTCTTCGAGTGCTCCGAGGCCGGTTGCTTAGCCCAGGATTTTCGCTTGCTCAGCCGGTCTAGCGCCCGAAGCAATGTGTGCCACACCTCCCTTAGCACTCCATCCCACACTCATGGCCCAGCTGCCGAATTTTGCCGACCGAGGCGCAAACTGTTCCCGGGCGTAAACCTTACCGCCCCGCCGCCATTACCGCCCCAAAATGAGCAAAGCCAAAAATCCAGCTTTTAACAGTTGCACATATACACTACAAATGCAAAACAAATGTGAATATAATTACAGCGGATTTGACATCAATCGCAAAATATTGAAATGCATTCAGACACCTTCCCCCGCCACCCCCAGTTTCTAAGGTCACATCTGTCCCCCCTCCCCCCAGTGACTGAGGCCACATCTGTCCCCCCAACCCCCCACCAATAGAGGTCACACCGGACCCCAAACCCCCATGACTGAGGTCACACCTGACCCCAAACCCCCATGACTGAGGTCACACCTGGCCCCAAACCCCCATGACTGAGGTCACACCTGACCCCAAACCCCCATGACTGAGGTCACACCTGACCCCAAACCCCCATGACGGAGGTCACACCTGACCCCAAACCCCCATGACTGAGGTCACACCCGACCCCAAACCCCCATGACTGAGGTCACACCTGACCCCAAACCCCCATGACTGAGGTCACACCTGGCCCCAAACCCCCATGACTGAGGTCACACCCGACCCCAAACCCCCATGACTGAGGTCACACCTGACCCCAAACCCCCATGACGGAGGTCACACCTGACCCCAAACCCCCATGACTGAGGTCACACCCGACCCCAAACCCCCATGACTGAGGTCACACCTGACCCCAAACCCCCATGACTGAGGTCACACCCGACCCCAAACCCCCATGACTGAGGTCACACCTGACCCCAAACCCCCATGACTGAGGTCACACCTGACCCCAAACCCCCATGACTGAGGTCACACCCGACCCCAAACCCCCATGACTGAGGTCACACCTGACCCCAAACCCACAGTGTCTAGGTTGAGTCCACCCATTGCCTTCCCCTGGTGATTGTGACCGGGCCCTCTACCACGGCCTTTCCCTACAATGGCACATGCACAGAAAGACCGCCCAGTGACGCACGTGCAGTGAGTTACTTTGGCCATTATATAAGTTGTTTTCTATTTTATCCTTAGAGCCCAGGGGTACACTTCGGGGATGAGTTTTGTGAATGGGGGACTCTCCCGGGGACACAGTAGCTCATTTGGGGACTGTTCCCAGAAAACAGTGACATAAGGCTAAGGTAGAGACAAAAATGACGTTGGGGTCTTAACTACATCATTTTGCTTAAATCCCAGCCTCAGAAGAAGTAAATCCCTCTATTCACATATCGGGATAAACCTAGGAAGAAAGAATGAACTTTCATTCAAATAGCTCATTTCATGACTTCAGTACTTTCCAAAACACTTTCCAGCCAATTAAGTACTTTTGAAATGTAGTAACATTGAAACATAGAAAATCGCTGCAGGAGTAGGTCATTCGGCCCTTCGATCCTGCGCCACCATTCAATATGATCATGGCTGATCATGTCGGGAAACATGGCAGCAATCATTTCCCACAAACAGCAATGTGATAAATGACAAGATAATCTGTTTTAGTGATAAATGTTAGCCAAGACTCTTCTTGGAATAGGGCCACAGGATCATTTAGAGGGTAGACAAGTCTTCAGTTTAAAGTTCACCTGAGAAACATCCGGCAGTGCAGCTCTCTCTCAGGCCTAAACTGAAGTATGTGTCTAGATTATGTGCTGGAGTGAGGTTTGATCCCATCACCTTTTAATTCAGATGTGAGAGTGCTATCCCTGAGCCAAGACTGTTAGAACATTAAAAATGCAGTGCACTTGATTTAAAACCAGATTTATTGATATGATTCACTATTTTACTGTGTCCTAACTCATTAAACATTAGTTTACAAATGGGGTAAAATTTCCACTGTATCGCTGCCCGGTTTCTCGGCGGTATTGATCGTTTTGGGTGAGAACCGGGTCGGCAAAAATTTCCACAACTGAGTTCCGCCGGCGGTTTCGAAGTACCGCTGGGGAGCAGACCGCCGGCATGCACCGTCCCTAGACCGCCATCGCCCGATTTTTGACTCAGCGGTGACCTGTAGGTAAGTTGAAAAAAAAAACACCCACGAGAAGCAACAGGAGCTGGACGGTAGGTAAGTAGCCCTGCAAAAAAATGTTTTTAATTATTATTTTTAAATTCTCTTACAGCGATTAAGGTGAAAAGGGTCCTGAGAATGTTTTCTGATTTTTTATTTTACGTTTTTTGAAAAAATATATTTTTGTGCTTTTCTCCTCCACGGCCCAACCCGCAGCGTCGGTGTAAATTTTAGTAATTATCGCTCATTTTTTTTAAGAACCGCCCAATCAACCCAAGATTCCATTTTCTGTCGAGAATCGGGGTGTAAGATCCATTTTTTTTCGCCGGGCGAATTTTTTTTTTTTAATGGAATTTTTCGCCGGTGATAATTTGAAAATTTTAGCGACATTTTGGGCAGTAATCCGGCGCTGGAGGATTTTTTGGAAAATCTTGTCCATTGGCTTTTAAAAGGTGAATACTCAGGTAATGTCCGATTCCACATTGTGTACAATTGATATACCATAGATGTCTTGAACAAAGCAAAAAACAACCGACTGTAGTCTCTCAATTAGAAAGGGAAGTATGCCAGATATTTTCTAAAAACAAAAGTCAGAGTGTAATTTAAATTGTTCAGCAATGGCTGATGTCAAAGATGTATTTAGACTGTTTTGAATTCGTAAAACAAAGTCATATTCCTTTAGTACACATTCACTTTAAAATAACAGTTCGGGTTAATTTGCACGGCAGTAATATATGTATCTGTGTGACTGTAAATAAAATGTGCCTATCTGACAAGTGAATTCGTAAATGAATCAGTGATTTGCTTCCCTGATAAAATAAGTACAATTTCAAGTAGTTTAAACAAGATTTACTTTACACGTGAATATGAAACATATAAAAAAAGATACTGCCCAAATTCAAGGGGGTAGAAATTCACCCGTGCTGGAAACCTGTCGCTCCAATCGTTTTCAAAGTATTTTTACCGCCGCGTCAGATGAGGTGGACTCTTGATCGATTTTCAGCTCTTTGGCAATTTTTTTGAAGTGGACCGGAAGCCGGTCATAATGGGGGCAGAGGTGGGGTGGTAAGTACTGCAGAGGGGCGGAAGTGGAGGCGGGGCAGAGTGTCCGCCGCTGTCAGTCAGCAGCGGAGCAGAGACGACGTCACGACGCGTGTGCGGCACCACGCTCTCCCCTTCCCTTAAAGGGGAGAGCCTTCGACATTCAGAAACATTGGTCTGCTGGGCCACGAGAGAGGGTTTCGGCCGGGCCAGCGGTCCGGCACCCAAGAGGGGGGTATCAGGCTGCCTGTTGCCGGCCCGGCCGAACCCGAGGGCATATTTGTCCAGCTGATCGGGAAGTCGGCCATCAAAAAAAAACCCTGGTGGCTGCGGCAATAGGCCCTCGCCTTTAATGGCCGCTGCGTAGCCAAGTCACGCAAACATTAAACAAGGTGCACCGATAGAAAAAGCTGTTGGGGGTCACCACGCGACGCATTTATGATTTTTCAACCTGCATTTCGCGGGAGGTGCGATGGAGGTGTGGGAGATCGGCGGTGCGTGCTTTGATGTCCTGCTTAGGATGGTCAGCAACAGCGGGGCAGAAGTGGGGACCGCCAGAAAAATCCCTGAGCTGAATTTTGAGCGTGGCGGCCATTCTGGCGGTATGTGGCCTTTTTGGGAGGCTCAATTACGGTCACAAGGTGTCAGCCTTGGCTCAGTAGTAGCAATTGGGTTCGAGCTCAACTCCAGAGACCTGAGCACATAATTTAGACTGACACTGCAAAGCAGCACTGAAGGAGTGCTGAACTGTCGGAGGCACTGGGGTAGAAACTGCCCCCCTACAAACACCCCGTTTCGATATTCGTTTACCGCAGCTGCGATTCAGGTCGACTCTTTTGGGAAATTCTACTCTCTTTGTTTTGTTTTGATCCGGAAGTTGGTCATAATGGGGTCGGTGATTGCACCTGAGGGACAAAAACGCGGCAGTGACAGCAACTGAGGGGCAGAAGTTGGGGGAGGTGCATATTCACCGCCGCGATGATGTTATTCCAACGCCGCGTCATCATGGCTCTCCCCTTCACTTAAACGGGAGAGCCTCCGCGCTTTTCAAACTTCAGTCCACTGGGCAGGGTTTCGGCCAGGCCAGTAGCCTGGCATCCGAGAGGGATGCCAGCTTGCCTGTTGGCGGCCCAGCCGAGCCTGAGGGCATATTTGTCGGGCCAACCTGGCAGTCGGCCGACAAAAAAAAAACATGGCAGTCGCGGCAATACACCCTCCCCTTTCAGGGAAGCTGACCCCTCCTGCAGCCCCTTTATATTCATACATATTGTCCCTTCCTATCACCTTGTGGTTTACACTTACCACAGTGCTACTCTGCTCTGTTGCCTCCTGCCTTTTGCATTCTTTCTTGGGGTCCTGTTCATCTGTGCTCTCACACACTCTAACTTGGGAGCCCTCTCCTGGGTTCCGAATACTCCTCGCCTTGAGGCACCGAGCTTTCAGCCTTGCCTTTTGATTACACTTTGACCCTTTAGAATTTTGCTGTACAGTGGCCCTTTTTGTTTTTTGCCTTGGGTTTCTCTGCCCTCCACTTTTACTCATCTCCTTTCTGTCTTTTGCTTCTGTCTCCATTTCGTTTCCTTCTGTCTCCCTGCATTGGTTCCCATCCCCCTGCCATATTAGTTTAACTCCTCCCCAACAGCACTAGCAAACACTGCGGAATACCAAAGGGCAGAAAACACCAGTGGGAATTGTGTACAGACCACCAAACAGTAGTAGTGAGGTTGGGGACAGCATCAAACAAGAAATAAGGGATGTGGGCAATAAAAGTACAGCAGTTATCATGGGTGACTTTAATCTACATATTGATTGGGCTAACCAAACTGGTAGCAATGCGGTGGAGAAGGATTTCTGGAGTGTATTAGGGATGATTTTCTCGACCAATATGTCGAGGAACGAACTAGAGGGCTGGCCATCCTAGACTGGATGATGTGTAATGAGAAGGGACTAATTAGCAATCTTGTTGTTCGAGGCCCCTTGGGGAAGAGTGACCATAATATGGTAGAATTCTTTATTAGATGGAGAGTGACACAGTGAATTCGGAAATGAGGGTCCTGAACTTAAGGAAAGGTAACTTCAACGGTCTGAGGTGTGAATTGGCTAGAATAGACTGGCAAAGGATACTTAAAGGGTTGACGGTGGATAAGCAATGGAAAACATTTAAAGATCACGTGGATGAACTTCAGCAATTGTACATCCCTGTCTGGAGTAAAAATAAAACTGGGAAGGTGGCTCAACCGTGGCTAACAAGGGAAATTAAGAATAGTGTTAAAACCAAGGAAGAGGCGTATAAATTGGCCAGAAAAAGTAACAAACCTGAGGACTGGGAGAAATTTAGAAATCAACAGAGGAGGACTAAGGGTTTAATTAAGAGGGGGAAAATAGAGTACAAGAGGAATCTTGCAGGGAACATAAAAACTGACTGCAAAAGCTTCTATAGATATGTGAAGAGAAAAAGATTAGTGAAGACAAATGTAGGTCCCTTGCAGTCGGATTCAGGTGAATTTATAATGGGGAACAAAGAAATGGCAGACCAATTGAACAAATACTTCGGTTCTGTCTTTACGAAGGAAGACACAAATAACCTTCCGGATGTACTAGGGGACAGTGGGTCTAGTGAGAAGGAGGAACTGAAGGATATGCTTATTAGGTGGGAAATTGATGGGATTGAAGACCGATAAATCCCCGGGGCCTGATAGTCTGCATCCCAGAGTACTTAAGGAAGTGGTCCTAGAAATAGTGGATGCATTGGTGATCATTTTCCAACAGTCTATCGACTCTGGATCAGTTCCTATGGACTGGAGGGTAGCTAATGTAACACCACTTTTTAAAAAAGGAGGGAGAGAGAAAATGGGTAATTATAGACTGGTAGTCTGACATCAGTAGTGCGGAAAATGTTGAAATGAATCATTAAGGATGAAATAGTAGCGCAATTGGAAAGCAGTGACAGGATCGGTTCAAGTCAGCATGGATTTATGAAAGGGAAATCATGCTTGACGAATCTTCTGGAATTTTTTGGAGGGAGTGCAGCGTCGGTTTATCAGAATGATACCTGGCCTCCAGGGGTTAAATTACGAGGAGAGATTACACAAATTAGGGCTGTATTCCCTAGATTTTCCATTATAGGCAGTCCCTCGGAATCGAGGAAGACTTGCTTCCACTCAGAATGAGTCCTTAGGTGGCTGAACAGTCCAATACGAGAGCCACCGTCCCTGCCACAGGTCAGGGACAGAAAACGGAGTGGAAGATGCCTGTGCCTGAGTTCTTTTAATGTGGGGTGGCCGTTGCACAACGGCTACCAAACGGGCTTAGATGAGCAAGTTCTTGGTCCAGTGCAAGGGGGTCCAAAATGACTGGAAGACCTCAAAAGTAGTAATCTCGGGATTGCTACCAGTGCCACGTGCTAGTCAGAGTAGGAATCGCAGGATAGCTCAGATGAATACGTGGCTTGAGCAATGGTGCAGCAGGGAGGGATTCAAATTCCTGGGGCATTGGAACCGGTTCTGGGGGAGGTGGGACCAGTACAATCCGGACGGTCTGCACCTGGGCAGAATCGGAACCAATGTCCTCGGGGGAGTGTTTGCTAGTGCTGTTGGGGAGGAGTTAAACTAATATGGCAGGGGGATGGGAACCAATGCAGGGAGATAGAGGGAAACATAAAGGAAGCAAAAGCAAAAGACAGAAAGGAAATGAGGAAAAGTGGAGGGCAGAGAAACCCAAGGCAAAGAACAAAAAGGACCATTGTACAGCAAAATTCTAAAAGGACAGAGGGTGTTAAAAAAACAAGCCTAAAGGCTTTGTGTCTTAATGCAAGGAGTATCCGCAATAAGGTGGATGAATTAACTGTGCAAATAGATGTTAACAAATATGATGTGATTGGGATTACGGAGACGTGGCTCCAGGATGATCAGGGCTGGGAACTCAACATCCAGGGGTATTCAACATTCAGGAAGGATAGAATAAAAGGAAAAGGAGGTGGGGTAGCATTGCTGGTTAAGGAGGAGATTAAGGCAATAATTAGGAAGGACATTAGCTTGGATGATGTGGAATCTATATGGGTAGAGCTACAGAACACCAAAGGGCAAAAAACGTTAGTGGGAGTTGTGTACAGACCTCCAAACAGTAGTAGTGATGTTCGGGAGGGCATCAAACAGGAAATTAGGGGTGCATGCAATAAAGGTGCAGCAGTTATAATGGGTGACTTTAATATGCACATAGATTGGGCTAACCAAACTGGAAGCAATACGGTGGAGGATTTCCTGGAGTGCATAAGAGATGGTTTTTTAGACCAATATGTCGAGGAACCAACTAGGGGGGAGGCCATCTTAGACTGGGTGTTATGTAATGAGAGAGGATTAATTAGCAATCTCGTTGTGCGAGGCCCCTTGGGGAAGAGTGACCATAATATGGTGGAATTCTGCATTAGGATGAAGAATGAAACAGTTAATTCAGAGACCATGGTCCAGAACTTAAAGAAGGCTAACTTTGAAGGTATGAGGCGTGAATTGGCTGGAATGGATTGGCGAATGATACTTAAGGGGTTGACTGTGGATGGGCAATGGCAGACATTTAGAGACCGCATGGATGAACTACAACAATTGTACATTCCTGTCTGGCATAAAAATAAAAAAGGGAAGGTGGCTCAACCGTGGCTATCAAGAGAAATCAGGGATAGTATTAAAGCCAAGGAAGTGGCATACAAATTGGCCAGAAATAGCAGCAAACCTGGGGACTGGGAGAAATTTAGAACTCAGCAGAGGAGGACAAAGGGTTTGATTAGGGCAGGGAAAATGGAGTATGAGAAGAAGCTTGCAGGGAACATTAAAACGGATTGCAAAACTTTCTATAGATATGTAAAGAGAAAAAGGTTAGTAAAGACAAACGTAAGTCCCCTGCAGTCAGAATCAGGGGAAGTCATAACGGGGAACAAAGAAATGGCGGACCAATTGAACAAGTACTTTGGTTCAGTATTCACGAAGGAGGACACAAACAACCTTCCGGTTATAAAAGGGGTCGGGGGGTCGAGTAAGGAGGAGGAACTGAGGGAAATCCTTATTAGCCGGGAAATTGTGTTGGGGAAATTGATGGGATTGAAGGACGATAAATCCCCAGGGCCTGATGGACTGCATCCCAGAGTACTTAAGGAGGTGGCCTTGGAAATAGTGGATGCATTGACAGTCATTTTCCAACATTCCATTGACTCTGGATCAGTTCCTATAGAGTGGAGGGTAGCCAATGTAACCCCACTTTTTAAAAAAGGAGGGAGAGAGAAAACAGGGAATTATAGACCTGTCAGCCTGACATCGGTAGTGGGTAAAATGATGGAATCAATTATTAAGGATGTAATAGCAGCGCATTTGGAAAGAGGTGACATGATAGGTCCAAGTCAGCATGGATTTGTGAAAGGGAAATCATGCTTGACAAATCTTCTGGAATTTTTTGAGGATGTTTCCAGTAGAGTGGACAAGGGAGAACCAGTTGATGTGGTATATTTGGACTTTCAGAAGGCGTTCGACAAGGTCCCACACAAGAGATTGATGTGCAAAGTTAAAGCACATGGGATTGGGGGTAGTGTGCTGACGTGGATTGAGAACTGGTTGTCAGACAGGAAGCAAAGAGTAGGAGTAAATGGGTACTTTTCAGAATGGCAGGCAGTGACTAGTGGGGTACCGCAAAGTTCTGTGCTGGGGCCCCAGCTGTTTACACTGTACATTAATGATTTAGATGAGGGGATTAAATGTAGTATCTCCAAATTTGCGGATGACACTAAGTTGGGTGGCAGTGTGAGCTGCGAGGAGGATGCTGTGAGGCTGCAGAGCGACTTGGATAGGTTAGGTGAGTGGGCAAATGCATGGCAGATGAAGTATAATGTGGATAAATGTGAGGTTATCCACTTTTGTGGTAAAAACAGAGAGACAGACTATTATCTGAATGGTGACAGATTAGGAAAAGGGGAGGTGCAAAGAGATCTGGGTGTCATGGTACATCAGTCATTGAAGGTTGGCATGCAGGTGCAGCAGGCGGTTAAGAAAGCAAATGGCATGTTGGCCTTCATAGCAAGGGGATTTGAGTACAGGGGCAGGGAGGTGTTGCTACAGTTGTACAGGGCATTGGTGAGGCCACACCTGGAGTATTGTGTACAGTTTTGGTCTCCTAACCTGAAGAAGGACATTCTTGCTATTGAGGGAGTGCAGCGAAGGTTCACCAGACTGATTCCCGGGATGGCGGGACTGACCTATCAAGAAAGACTGGATCAACTGGGCTTGTATTCACTGGAGTTCAGAAGAATGAGAGGGGACCTCATAGAAACATTTAAAATTCTGACGGGGTTAGACAGGTTAGATGCAGGAAGAATGTTCCCAATGTTGGGGAAGTCCAGAACCAGAGGTCACAGTCTAAGGATAAGGGGTAAGCCATTTAGGACCGAGATGCGGAGGAACTTCTTCACCCAGAGAGTGGTGAACCTGTGGAATTCTCTACCACAGAAAGTTGTTGAGGCCAATTCACTAAATATATTCAAAAAGGAGTTAGATGAGGTCCTTACTACTAGGGGGATCAAGGGGTATGGCGAGAAAGCAGGAATGGAGTACTGAAGTTGAATGTTCAGCCATGAACTCATTGAATGGCAGTGCAGGCTAGAAGGGCCGAATGGCCTACTCCTGCACCTATTTTCTATGTTTCTATGTTTCTATGAGACCAGGCACAGATATATAGGGGCCTAATTGCCTACAGCGAGATGTTGGCTGTAAGCTCGGCGCCGAGTAGCGCCCTTGACTGTAGGTGTTCCAAGGCTTGTTTGGGGACAGGCATTGGGAGGGTCAGTGGTCTGCTGGAACTCTGTGTTCGAGGTCAGTAAGGAGTGGGAGGGTGGAAGAGTCACAGCCATGATGCTCACCAGTTAGAAGAGGCTAGGTCATCAGTGGTGAAGGAGAGGTCTAGCCGTCGAGAAGGCGAGGCCAGATCCCGCTGGAGGGAAGAAGGCACGTTCCTGGAGAGATGTTGGCCCATCGCTGGAGGGAAGAAAGCCCGCCACTGGAGGAATGAAGGTCCGTCGCTGGAGGGAAGAAGGTCCGTCGCTGGAGGGAAGAAGGTCCGTCGCTGGAGGGAAGAAGGTCCGTCGCTGGAGGGAAGAAGGCCCGTCGCTGGAGGGAAGAAGGTCCGTCGCTGGATGGAAGAAGGTCCGTCGCTGGAGGGAAGAAGGTCCGTCGCTGGAGGGAAGAAGGTCCGTCGCTGGAGGGAAGAAAGCCCGTCGCTGGAGGGAAGAAGGTCCGTCGCTGGAGGGAAGAAGGCCCGTCGCTGGAGGGAAGAAGGTCCGTCGCTGGAGGGAAGAAGGCCCGCCAATGGAGGGATGTAGGCCCGCCGCTGGAGGGAAGAAGGCCCGCTGCTAAAGGGTAGAAGGCCCATCGCTAGGGGGATGAAGGCCCGTTGCTGGATGGGGGATGGTGCCCCAGTCGCCTGGTCAGAGGCTTACCTGCTTGCCGGGCGTCATTGTGAATCAAGGACCCCGGTCGTCATCGCCCTCGGGAGCACCCCTGCTGAACAACTACCATCTTCTGCCATCCGGCAACTTCCCACCCCCAGCTTCCCCCCTCTCACTGTCTAAACCTCCACTAGCCCTAATAGACCCTACTCGGGGGTCGGACACTTAAACCCCTGCTCTAAACCCAATCCCTAGATTATAGAAGGTCATGGGGTGATCTGATTGAAGATTTCAAGATATTAAGGCAAACAGATAGAGTAGATAGAGATAAGCTATTTCCACTGATTGGGGAGTCTAGGACTAGGGGGCCATGGTTTAAAAATTAGATCCAGACCTTTCAGGAGTGAATTAGAAAACACTTCTACACATAAAGGGCGGTAGAAGTTTGGAACTCTCTTCCGCAAACAACAATTAATGCTGGATCAGTTGCTAATTTTAAATCTGAGAATGATAGAGTTTTGTTAGCCAAAGGTATTAAGGGATATGGGGCAAAGACGGGTATATGGAGTTAGGTCACAGATCAGTCTTGATTTCATTGAATGGCGTAACAGGCTCGAGGGGCTCAATGGCCTACTCCTGACCCTATGTTAAATGGAAAATGGATAAAAAATTGAATGAGCGAAATACAGTTGGGTTACTTTTGGATTACTCTAATGCAGAACCAGAACAGACATAATGGGCTAAATGGCCTCCTTCTGTACTGTAAACCTTTATGGTTCTTCATACCATCTTTCAAGGCATGCACGCATACATAGCTATGAAAATTGGAAAGATTAAAATCTGGAGAATCATGATTCAAAACTATTGACACACAATTAAAGTGTTTAATAATATTAGCAAGGCCCATTGCTGTATGTAACATTTTGCTTTGGCACTTACTGGCATCATTGTTTTATAGTTAGAAGCACTGTTGTAGGAAAATAGCATGATGGAAATTCAATCAAGAAAGTTGTCAGGGAAATACTGATCTAGTTGCAGGGAGCAGACAGAATTCTGATCTAATTATAAACTGCCATTGTCACTATTTCTGAGATAAAAGCTCAAGAATGTGGAGTCAGGTGGGCAAAGGTGGTAAATAAACTAGACATACTAAATGGATTAAAAGCAAGCCAAGAACCTTCAACTATTGATAGATACGCAACTAGAATATAATCAAGGAGAAAGAATGTGAGCCATGCTCTGGGGACCGCCCTCAGGAGCACATGGACAGGGACCAAGAAAGGTATCAGAATGTAACCATTTCTGTATTCTGCAGAGTGCTCTACCTCGAACAGTTGAGAAAAGCTCTCCGTGCCATATGCTCGAGAAATATAAGAGCTGATGTTGAATTAAGACCTATCCAATTCGACTCATTAGAAGAACCAGAGATGGTCTCGGTTGAAAAGCAACTGAAACAGCACGGGCGCATTTCACCCGGACAAGGTCCGGTCTCTGAAGTATTACCTCAACAAGCACTACTTTTCCCTTCAATAATAGTAATGGGTAAAGTATGGTGTAGTGTTGGTGGAAAATGCTGGTGGGTTAGAACTGCTCGAAGGATGCCTCTATCTTCAAAAGTTGCTGAACAAACATTTGTAAATAGTGAGACAACAAATTTGAACTTATTGAATCTTTATAAAGGTCATTATTTGCAGAGGAGCGGATGGTCCAGGAAAATGGAAACTAGAAGTTCAAGAATTACAGCAGTTTTAAACCCAGGCACTAAATTTACAGTCAGTTACCTGGACCTGGAGCAATTCAAGAGGACGCTTACTTTCATCTACGAAGCTGTGACTTGGCACCTGGCCTATACACTCTAGATCTAAGTCAATAGAATGGCCTGTTTTTCAAATTTTGTTGAGTGTTTTAATTCTAAAATGGTACACACGGCAATGGGGCTGGCAATTTTTTTAACATTTATCTTCTGCCGTGTCTGTCAACACTGATTATTTATTTGCAGATAAGGTCCTTGCCAATCAGAGAAGTCAGGCTTTGATTTTGCAGTGTAATGTGGGATTACACTGCCGGCATCTGAACGGAATCTGCACTTTACTGCTCGGAGTCCCCTCCGAGAAGTTGCTGTCAGACGCTGCGGAGTACAGGGCAGCGTAGTGGCCCACGGATCCCAGGGGCGCACCGTGTGCATAATGAACCTGGGATCACGTGGAACAGTACTCCAATTAACAAACAGAAGGTCTCTCATTCACCCCATTATTCTGTGACACTTGCATTCTTTAATTCATTTGCAGCTGATTTGAGTGCAATGAAAGTTGTTTGTGAAATGCTGGCAATTGTAATTTTTCAATAGAAGTAATTGAACCACTTATTTTTCATTTTCTTAATCCGAAGGTGCATAGGCCAACTACTGCCTTCGGCAAGGTCAGCTAATCAGCACAGACTGGGGTTGGAAGCTGGAACTTTTCTGGGCTTGGATGACTGAGTTTGATGCGAGGAATGCATTCATCAACTGAACTGCATTTAGCATATTTCTTACAGTCTGTGAAATAGGGGGAGAAGATTTTTTTCTAATTTTATGGCTATTATAGTGGAAAGGATTTTGCAGTTATGCACAGAGTGCAATTTTCACAGAGGGACCTTCATTTTCCTAGGTTAGCCTCACCTTTTAGGAAGAAGCAATTAGATCGCTACACTGTTATTTGAGTCTAAACATTTTCCTTAACATGTCATTCAAAGCCCTAATCTTGCAAAATAATTCAAAAACAGCCACTTTGCCGAAGCCTATCTGCAATGAAACAGACAGCTTCTTCATGATGATAATCTTTGTGAAGCCTGCTTCTGCAAGTCTGAGAATCTCATCAAATCAATCTCATAAATCATGAGGTAGAACTTACTGTGAATTTTAGACATGACATAAAGAGTGCATCTTATGAATAGATGTACCCGATCTCCACAATGTATACTTCAAAATAAAGTCTACTGATGCCTCAACTTAAAAAAAAGTACAATTTCTAATTGAAAATAAGTTTGAGCAGCAGAACTGGAGAGGCTCTTGCATCTAATCATCCTTTGTAGCTTGAGGCTAGTCAAATTTCAAACACAAGAGTGCTTCCCCCACCACAGGTTATAGACAGTGAACTACGAATAACATAATGATACCTCATTTTATGACTGGTGGTACAATGGGTTAGATAATGTCCTTTCAGCTCTGGGACTTGGATTTTGATTTCAGCTCAGACAATGGGATTAAGGTTCTTTACTCAGTCATTTTTATTCAGTTCCCAGCAGACACCATTCCAGAATACAAAGCTGCCCATAATTTAGGACAAATGGGACAGATTGACTCAGGGAGACCATGACTTGTCTGGTACAAGAAACAGAATTGTCATAATGGTGGTAAGGGGGTGGGATGGAAGCTCTTCTGAGTTGGCATAAAGATACACAGCACTATCAAGATCAGACATTGAATTTTTGAAAAAAAAATGACAAAGCTTGCAAAACTCCTGAAAGGAATAGACTTATTTTACAGAGACACACAAAAACAGGTGACATTATATATAAATGAGACTTGTCAGGCAATGTTCTTGTCATATTCTAATCAAGTTTAAAACCATTCAGCTTGTGGCATTTTAAACGGGAAGCAAATTTAAAAAAAACGATATAATGGGGTTAGACTTTCAATTACTGTCAAGATCGCCCCAAAGTGGGCGATATTTCCAGCGTTAGCATTTATATTGGTTTTTGTGATCGCCGGAATATTGCCTATTTTCAAAACCCGCTAGTTTCACTTTATAATTTGGGCGTTAGCGGGAGCGATGTGAAATGGGCATTAGCAGTTTTTTCAGTTGTTTTGTCTGTCGTAAAAGGCCGGCGTCCATAGCAACGGTCTTTTCCCGCGTTTCAGAAGGTCAGGGGTCATCTGCACATGCGCAGAACAGAGAGAGAGAGAGAGAGAGAGAGAGAGAAAGAGAGTGTTTTTGTTTTGAAAGCTGGTATTGAGTGATTAATTGAAATTTGACAGAAAATAATTGATAATAATTAAAACTAAACAATGGAATACATGGAGGAGGTGCTGGGTGATGTTGTGGAGGTGGAGGAGGTGGGTGAAGGCAGTGATCTGGGTGAGGTGGGAGAGGAGATGGGTGGCAGAAGGCGATGGTTGGCGAAGAGAAAAAGATTAGTGAAGACAAACGTAGGTCCCTTGCAGTCGGATTCAGGTGAATTTATAATGGGAAACAAAGAAATGGCAGACCAATTGAACAAGTATTTTGGTTCTGTATTCATGAAGGAAGACACAAATAACTTTCTGGATGTACTAGGGGACCGAGGGTCTATTGAGAGGGAGGAACTGAAGGATATCCTTATTTGACGGGAAATTGTGTTAGGAAAATTGATGGGATTGAAGGCCGGTAAATCTCGGGGCCTGATAGTCTGCATCCCAGAGTACTTAAGGAAGTGCCCTTAGAAATAGTGGATGCATTGGTGATCATTTTCCAATAGTCTATTGACTCTGGAGCAGTTCTCATGGACTGGAGGGTAGCTAATGTAACACCACTTTTTAAAAAAGGAGGGAGAGAGAAAACGGGTAATTATAGACCAGTTAGCCTGACATCAGTAGTGGGGAAAATGTTGGAATCAGTTATTAAGGATGAAATAGCAGCGCATTTGGAAAGCAGTGACAGGATCGGTCCAAGTCAGCATGGATTTATGAAAGGGAAATCATGCTTGACGAATCTTCTGGAATTTTTTGAGGATGTAAGTAGTAGAGTGGACAAGGGAGAACCAGTGGCTGTGGTGTATTTGACAAGGTCCCACACAAGAGATTGGTGTGCAAAATCAAAGCACATGGTATTGGGGGTAATGTACTGACATGGATAGAGAACTGGTTGGCAGACAGGAAGCAGAGAGTCGGGATAAACGGGTCCTTTTCAGAATGGCAGGGAGTGACTAGTGGAGTGCCGCAGGGCTCAGTGCTGGGACCCCAGCTCTTTACATAAGAACATAAGAATTAGGAACATGAGTAGGCCATCTAGCCCCTCGAGCCTGCTCCGCCATTCAACAAGATCATGGCTGATCTGGCCGTGGACTCAGCTCCACTTACCCGCCCGCTCCCCGTAACCCTTAATTCCCTTATTGGTTAAAAAAAAATTGAGTGTAATATCTCCAAGTTTGCAGATGACACTAAACTGGCTGCAGGGTGACTTGGACAGGTTAGGTGAGTGGGCAGATGCATGGCAGATGCAGTATAATGTGGATAAATGTGAGGTTATCCACATTGGGGGCAAAAACACGAAGGCAGAATATTATCTGAATGGCGGCAGATTAGGAAAAGGGGAGGTGCAACGAGGCCTGGGTGTCATGGTACATCAGTCATTGAAAGTTGGCATGCAGGTACAGCAGGCGGTGAAGAAGGTAAATGCTATGTTGGCCTTCATAGCTAGGGGATTTGAGTATAGGAGCAGGGAGGTCTTACTGCAGTTGTACAGGGCCTTGGTGAGGCCTCACCTGGAATATTGTGTTCCGTTTTGGTCTCCTAATCTGAGAAAGGACGTTCTTGCTATAGAGGGAGTGCAGCGAAGGTTCACCAGACTGATTCCAGGGATGGCTGGACTGACATATGAGGAGAGACTGGATCAACTGGGCCTTTAGACACTGGAGTTTAGAAGGATGAGAGGGGATCTCATAGAAACGTATAAGATTCTGACAGGACTGGACAGGTTAGATGCGGGAAGAATGTTACCAATGTTGGGAAAGTCCAGAACCAGGGGACACAGTCTTAGGATAAGGGCTAGGCCATTTAGGACTGAGATGAGGAGAAATTTCTTCACTCAGAGAGTTGTTAACCTGTGGAATTCCGTACCGCAGAAAGTTGTTGATGCCAGTTCATTGGATATATTCAAGAAGGAGTTAGATATGGCCCTTACAGCTAAAGGGATCAATGGGTATGGAGAGAAAGCAGGAAAGGGGTACTGAAGGAATGATCAGCCATGATCTTATTGAATGGTGGTGCAGGCTCGAAGGCCGAATGGCCGACTCTTGCACCTATTTTCTATGTATGTTTCTACGTATTTTTCTGATGAGGCCAATGTTACACTCGTCCAGGAGGTGAAAACTCGTTGGGCCCAATTGACCCGGGGTGGTCGTGGGAAACCAATCCCAAAGGTATATCAGCGGATATGGATGGAGATTGCCGAAGTGGTGTCGTCGGCGACACGAGATCCGTGAGGCGAAGAAGTGTCGCAAGCGCTGGAACGACCTTATTGATTCTGGAAGAGTAAGTATTACATTTATTTATATATATTTATATAATTGTGATAGTAATTGTAATGATGGAATGATGAATTTAAATTCAGATCTGATGTATTGCAGTTAGACCGGTAATCATTTAATCCAAACCTAATTTTACGGTAGACTACCATGTGTGTTGTGTAATACTAATAATATTAATAATAATAATTATGACATGATATTTGTCAGTAACGTGCGATCTGTTGTATCAGTATCTGTAACAGTACCTAGCAATGATCTAACGCCATGCCATGCTGTTGTCACCTTTTGCAGAAGAAACTTTCGAAGAATAGGGCCAAGCAACCTGACTAACATTGAGGAACAGGTGCTGGCACTTGTGGACATCCACAACCAGTCGGCCACAGTGCTGCATCGGAACCTCTCCTCATGCCACGTGAGTAAAGTATAAACCATTGACTGCTGTAAAGTAAATTAATGCCACACCCACTCATATCCGTATAATATATGATTGATGATTGATGATATGATGTATTTTATTGATGCAATGTTATGTAATGTTATGTAATCAAAGATGCGATCATGAAAATCATTGTAATGCAGATTTTGTACTTTCATGACGTTCATTAAATGTGATGTCTGTCATTATTTTTATAGCAGTAGTCTTGCTCTCATGCATATGCCTGTGAAGCATTCCCATGTGAACCTAGCACCACCTTCTCCTCTAATTACCTCATTTACGTTTTCTAGCTCAGCCGAGAGTGCAGCAAGCTTTTCAGGAACCGCAGGCGCCTCAGGATCCTGCGGTTGTCATAGTTTCTGCGGGCGAGGAGGCACGTATCTCGCCCGTCCTACATAAGAACATAAGAAATCGAAACAGGAGTAGGCCATCCAGCCTACTCCACCATTCAATATCATGACTGATCTGATCATGGACTCAGCTCCACTTCTCTGCCCGCTCCCTATAACCTCTTATCATTTACGAAACTGTCTATTTCTGTCTTAAATTTATTCAATGCCGCAGCTTCCACAGCTCTCTGAGGCAGCAAATTCCACAGATGTATAACCCTCTGAGAGAAGAAATTTCTCCTCATCTCAGTTTTAAATGGACGGCCCCTTATTCTAAGATCATGCCCTCTAGTTCTAGTCTCCCCCTTCAGTGGAAACATCCTCTCTGCATCCACCTTGTCAAGCCCCCTCATAATCTTTTACGTTTCGATAAGATCACCTCATTCTTCTGAATTCCAATGAGTAGAGGCCCAACCTACTCAACCTTTCCTCATAAGTGAATCCCCTCATCTCCAGAATCAACCTAGTGAACCTTCTCTGAACTGCCTCCAAAGCAAGTATATCCTTTCATAAATATGGAAACCAAAACTGCATGCAGTATTCCAGATGTGGCCTCACCAATACCTTATATGGCTGTAGCAAGACTTCCCTGCTTTTATACTCCATCCCCTTTGCAATAAAGGCCAAGATACCATTGGCCTTCCTGATCACTTGCTATACCTGCATGCTATCCTTTTCTGTTTCATGCACAAGTACCCCCAGGTACCGCTGTACTGCGGCACTTTGCAATCTTTCTCCATTTAAATAATAACTTGCTCTTTGATTTTTTTCTGCCAAAGTGCATGACCTCACACTTTCCGACATTATACTCCATCTGCCAAATTTTTGCCCACTCACTTAGCCTGTCTATCTCTTTTTGCAGATTGTTTGTGTCCTCTTCACACATTGCTTTTCCTCCCATCTTTGTATCATCAGCAAACTTGGCTACGTTACACTCAGTCCCTTCTTTCAAATCGTTAATATAGATTGTAAATAGTTGGGGTCCCAGCACTGATCCCTGCGGCACCCCACTAAATACTGGTTGCTAACCAGAGAATCAACCATTTATCCCGATTCGCTGTTCTCTGTTAGTTAGCCAATTCTCTATCCTGCTGCAGGTTCTCCTCTCCACTGAGGACAGTGAAGAGGTGGAGGAGAAGGCTACAGCAGTAGCATCCAGTGTTCCTGAGGCCATGTCCTCCTCAACCGTGGAGGTCGTGGTTGCAAGCACTTTGCCGCAGGCCACCCCGAGTGACTCCATGCCGGCCCGGACCCCACGGAAGTTGGTTTGGCGCAGTAGGACTGCTCCACGATCGGTAGATCTGAGCGTGGTCATGACTCATTTGTCCAGGAGGAGTATTGAAATAGGTCAAGAGCTCCTCCAGGCAATGGGCGGTTTATCTCAACAGATGGCCACCCTACCCATGAACATGAAGAAGAAGATGACCTGGATAGTGGTGGCCTTGGAGATAATAGCCAGGAACACTAGTGCCAGAGGGCTATCAGTATTCCCGGAATCTGGCACTGCACCCCAAGGTGCCGCACCCACCTTGCCAGAGACACATGCGAGCCAGGAGGAAGCTGTTTCTTCTGGCTCGGAGGACATTTCCTCGGAAACGTCCTCTCTATCATTGGCCAAAGAACGGATCTGCCGTCATACCCCCCACCGAAGCACCACCGAAGGTGCACTGCAGCAAAGCAGCTTGGAGTTGGTAGGGGAAGGGGAAGAAATGGGGTAAAGACCTGGGGTGAGGGGGAGGGGGGAGGAAAGGAGGGGCATGCCACAGGGATGGCTGGAGAGAGGGAGGGAGTTGTTGCACATTTACTTAAAAAAAATTGTTGGTTGTTTGGTGGGTGGTTTCTTAGGTTAGTTGTTTAAATTGTTGTTGTTGTTGTTTTCAAGTTTTTCAATGTTGGGGTGATTTGGGGGAGGGGAGTGCATTTTAGAATCCTTGTTGTATTGGTTGTTATTGTTAAAATGTTCAAAATTTGGGGTGGGGGAGGGGGATACTGTTGTGTTTTGTTATGTTTTTGAATTCAGAAAAATTCCCTATTAACACTTAAAATGTTTTATTTAATATAATATTGTTGTGCATTGTCTTCAGATTGCTGTAATGTTAAACACTGGCGAGTCCACACCATGAAAGGGGAACATTAAACGTAACGTAAATCAACTTTAACTGTAACTGTTACCAAGGTAATGCAAACAATTCATGTATGATCTGCAGACACAACAGTCTTGCAACTGTGTAACTACCACCAACATTATTTCAAGCAAAGTGCTCATTTATGAGCTGCTGGCGCAACAATTTTGCAGCTGTGTAGCCACCACGGGCCCTTTCCTGCGGTCTAGAGCGGGTGGAGGCATGGTTTCAACGTCAGCCTCATTGTCTGCCCGCAAGGTCATCGTCTACCTCATCTTCTTCCTCTTCTCCTCACTCCTGAGGTGGACTGGCAGTCCCATCTGGCAATTCTTGTCCCCTCCTAAAGCCAAGTTATGTAGCATACAGCACACCACAATGAATTGAGATATCGGCTTAGGGTGGTTCACCTCCTGAGTGGTCTAGGCACTGAGTGGGAGCAGCGTGGAGGCCCCGACCTGCCGTGAGAACACCAGCGGCAGATCGGGGCCACAAAAGGAGCAGAGGTGCGGCGTTTGGGAGTAGCGTGGAGGCATGCCACTTCAGGGAGCAGCGCGAGCTGCGACGGCAGCAAAGAGTGACGTCATCAAGGTCCAGTTCGGTGACTGGAACGTGGGCAGATACAGCAGGAGCAGTGAGGTCGGGGCGAAGGAGCAGCAAGAAACTGTGGAGGGATGTGATCGGGACCCAGGAGAGGCGTGAGTTTGGGTCAGGGGTCCAGGGGCAGTACGGGCCAGCCCACACTACGATATGTGTGCGCACTAGGTCCGTGCAGCAGAGCAGGTCTCCAGTTGTCTTGGATAACCCTTGCCACTGGACCAAGACCTAGCTCGGTCAAGCCCGTTTGGTGGCTGGTGTGCAATAGTCACCACACGTTAAAAAAAATCCAGGCACGGGCATCTTCCACCCTCCAGGATGTAGTTCAGGACCTGGGATATTAGGTCCTTCATTGAAAAAACTGTGAACTCATCCTCTTTTGGCGTGGAAGCAAGTCATCCTCGTTTCGAGGGATTGCCTATGATGATGATGATGGTCCAGGCATCTGAAGCGCTGCTTAAGCACTCCAATTGTCTTTTTAACGGTATTGCTTGTGGCTATGTGGCTTTCATTGTATCGCTTCTCGGCTTCTGTCTGGGTTTTACTCAGGGGTGTCATCAGCCAGGTGGCGAAGCCATATCCTTTGTCACCAAGTATCCAGAATTGACCTTGTGGCTGACTAATAAACATGTCAGATACAGTGCTCTCACACAAGATGTGCGCATCATGGATGCTGCCTGGAAATTTTACATTTACTGCCATGATTATTTGCTTGTGGTCGACAATGAGTTTCACATTCAGGGAGTGGAATCCTTTCGGTTCCGAAAAACCTCTGCATCCTGAAAAGGTGCTCACATGCCGATGTGCGTACAGTCTATTGCTCCCTGCACCTTGGGGAAGTTTGCTATTCTTGAGAAACTTAGAGTCTTCTCACCCTGTGCCTCCCTGGTCATAGGGAAGCTAATAAAGTCCATGCTGCGTGCATAAAGGGCTTCAGTCACCTGTCTAATGTGGCATGCTGAGAGATAGCGCAAATGTCGCCAGCTGAGGCCTGAAAGGAGCCCGATGTATAGAAGGAAAGTGCCGCAGTTACCTTGACCTCAACGGACAGTGCGGTCCTGATGGTGCTGTTAGGCTGCAGATCTCCCCTAATGAGCTGGCATATCTCACTGATGACCTCCTTTTGGAAGCGCAGTCTCCTAAGGCATGTGTTCTCGGACAAGTTCAGGTAAGACCGCTTCTCACTGTAAGTCCGTCGGGTGTAAGTTCTCCTTCTCCTCAGTCTGCCACCTCTTTGATTGGGCACATAATGCTCTTCAATATACCTTCTCCCATCTCTAGACTGCAGCATGTGAGTAGTCATCAATACAGGCTGAGAAATTATAGGCCCCATTACAATTACTATTGTACCTATTCTTCACAAACAATAAATTTTCCTGCTAAAACTCATAAAATAAATTCAATTCGGCCACAATATGGTAAGATCTTTCTTCATATTTTATATTTACCTTAAAATAACTCAGATTAAATCAAAACTCCCTAGAACTTGAAGCAGTCTTTTATATGAAAAGTCCTCCGATTTATAAAATGGCATTCATACCGCTGGGTTGTCAGGTGAGTGCAGCTTTTTTCAACTTTTTTTGGGCGAGCGATCTTCTCGGCGATATATGGGCGAGATGCCGAAAGTAACGCTCGGCGATATATGGGCGAGATGCCGAAAGTAACTCTCGGCAATATATGGGCGAGCTGCCGAAAGTAACGCTCGCCAATATATGGGCGAGATGCCGAAAGTAACGCTCGGCGATATATGGGTGAGATGCCGAAAGTAACGCTCGCCAATATATGGGCGAGATGCCGAAAGTAACGCTCGGCGATATATGGGCGAGATGCCGAAAGTAACTCTCGGCAATATATGGGCGAGCTGCCGAAAGTAACGCTCGCCAATATATGGGCGAGATGCCGAAAGTAACGCTCGCCAATATATGGGCGAGATGCCGAAAGTAATGCTCGCCGATATATGGGCAGTTCCTGGGCGTTAGTTTCCTTTAAAAATTGTATTCCGTGCTTTTACGGCATAAAAATATGGGCGGACGGTTTAATTAATTCTCGGCGATAACTTGATGCCGAAACTAACGCTGGCAATAAATGAGCGATAAATAGACGTTAGTTTCCATTTTGGGGGAAAATGAGCGATAAATGGGCGTCATATTTCATCTCAGTGTTAAAATGGGCGGTAATTGGGCGGTAGCAAAGTGAAACCGATGGAAAGTCTCGCCCCATATAATTACATAGAATTTACAGCAGAAAAACAGGCCATTCAGCCCAACTGGTCTAAGTCAGTGTTTATACTCCACATGAGCCTCCTCCTACCCTACTTCATCTAACCGTATCCGCCATATCCTTCAAAATTTCAAAGCTTTGGGCAAGCTGCCGGTTGAGTATCTTACTCATGTTTGAATTTCAGGAATTGGGGGGTTTGCACAGGGCTGCTCTTCATACTGTTGTCTGATTGGTGGATAAATCCTAAATCAGAGCACCAAGATCTGTCTCTATTCGCAGGTAGATATATTTCTGTATAGAAATCCCACTGTAGACTGAAGAAAAACAACTTGCTTCTTGTAGCGATAGGCAAGAACAATAAAACATTTATATTATTCCGTGCTTGTGGCACTATAAAGGGGTATTTTTTGAAGCAGAATAAAAATATAACTATATCCCAAATGGAAGCTTTAGTGCAGTTAATACAAGCTTGCAGTGCGTATGCTTATTAAAAAGTGAATTTACAATGCTTATACCTTTGATGCATTGTCTATGTCTAATTACAGCTGACTGTAAATGACCTATGAGCCCAGAGATTTGCTTTAAATATTTTGGTGCTGCACAAGCATCTATGCAGTTGGCTGCCAAATGAGAAATTTAATTTCACCAAACAGATACATTTTCAATGTATTATTTATTTCTGTAATTGTCTATGCTTCTGTTTTTCGATCAATATATTATTTCATTATTCCTTTTGCTAACCCTAAACACTGCTTCCATTTTCTAGGTCTATCAAATGCAATAAATTATATTTTTCACTGCAGATAATTCAGTCCACATTTTAAACATGCAATTTCCATTACAAATCCTTTGTATGCTGGAACCGTCATAAGATTAACTGTAATTTGATAGAAAAGGACGATTTTGAATAGTACGTGACCTTACTAAGAATTACCCATTGGAATGTATGAAGCTTTTAAACTGTGCCCAGCAGCCAAAACCTGTTGCTATTACATTGCTTATACATAACGTATGCGTCATAAACGTACAGACATGCCAAATGACAAAGCCGAGGTTTTTGTTCAGGAGCAAGGCATCAGGTGGTCCAGTGTATTTTATTTATCTGACTCTTGCCTCATGTAGACACAGAAGATGGAAGGGTTATGGTCGTCTAACATCATAAAAAGGTATCATATTATAATGTTGCTTGTATCTAGAATTAAGCCATCTATTTATTTTAGTATACTATCGCTACAGCATCCTCATCAAAGGCAGTCCCTCGGAATCGAGGAAGACTTGCTTCCACTCTTAACATGAGTTCTTAGGTGGCTGAACAGTCCAATACGAGAACCACAGTCCCTGTCACAGATGGGACAGACAGTCGTTGAGAGAAAGAGTGGGTGGGACTGGTTTGCTGCACGCTCCTTCCACTGCCTGTGCTTGGTTTCTGCATTCTCTCGGCGACAAGACTCGAGGTGCTCAGCGCCCTCCCTGATGCACTTCCTCCACTTAGGGCGGTCTTTGGCCAGGGACTCCCAGGTGTCAGTGGGGATGTTGCACTTTATCAGGGAGGCTTTGAGGGTGTCCTTGTAATGTTTCCACTGCCCATCTTTAGCTCGTTTGCCGTGAAGGAGTTCCGAGTAGAGCGCCTGCTTTGGGAGTCTCGTGTCAGGCATGCGAACAATGTGGCCTGCCCAGCGAAGCTGATCGAGTCTGGTCAGTGCTTCAATGCTGGGAATGTTGGCCTGGTCGAGGACGCTAATGTTGGTGCGTCTGTCCTCCCAGGGGATTTGCAGGATCTTGAGGATAAATCATTGGTGGTATTTTTCCAGCGACTTGAGATGTCTACTGCACATGGTTCATGTCTCTGAGCCATACAGGAGGGCAGGTATTACTACAGCCCTGTAGACCATGAGCTTGATGACAGTTTTGAGGGCCGGTCTTTTGAATGCTCTTTTCCTCTGACGGCCAAAGGCTGCATTGGCTTACTGAAGGCGGTGTTGAATCTCATTGTCAATGTCTGCCCTTGTTGATAAGGGGTTCCCGAGGTATGGGAAATGGTCCACGTTGTCCAGGGCCATGCCGTGGATCTTGACGACTGGGGGGAAGTGTTATGCGGCGGGGACAGGTTGGTAGAGGACTTTTGTCTTACGGATGTTTAGTGTAAGGCCCATGCTTTCAAATGCCTCAGTGAATATGTTAACTATGACTTGGAGTTTAGCCTCTGTATGTGCACTGACGCAGGCATCATCCGCGTACTGTAACTCGACGACAGAGGTTGGGGTGGTCTTGGATCTGGCCTGGAGACAACAAAGGATGAACAGGTTCCCAATGGTTCTGTAGTTTAATTCCACTCAAGGGAGAGTTTGTTGAATGTGAGGTGGAGCATGGCAGCAAGGAAGATTGAGAAGAAGGTTGGCACGATAACGCAGTCCTGTTTGACCCTGGTCCGGATGTGGATTGGGTCTGTAATGGATCCGTTGGTAAGGATCACGACCTTATTGTCGTCTTGGAGCAGGCGGAATATGGTGACGAACTTTTTGGGGCAGCCGAAACGGAGGAGGACGCTCCATAGACCCTAGCGGTTGACAGTGTCAAAGGCCTTTGTAAGGTCAAAGAACGCCATGTACAAGGGTTGATGCTGTTCCCTGCATTTTTCTGCAGTTGTCACGCTGTAAAAATGTGAAAGTACCCTTGTGACACGATGATGTTGAAGGAAGTATGCGTGTTCATGCAGTGCAAAGAAAAACTATTGGATTAAGTGGTAAAGACAACTGAGGAATGCGACATGACCACTTGGTATGTTTCCAGACAAAAATAAACATTTTTCTTTCATATAAAAGCTGTTACTTTTATCCGTCATGAGTACAGAAGACAAATTAATCTGTTTGAAATCACATGGCTACAAATAAGTAAATGTTTATACTGTACCAAATTTTGAAGTCATTAGTTAAATGTTTCAAAATGTATTATCCACTCTTTGTGAAGAGTCACATTTATGGCAATTTCAAACAGTTTATTACATCCATGATGCCAGCAAAATCGGTTAAAAACATGCCCTTAAAATGATTGACTCTGCTCTTAAACCTGATACATTATACTCCTTGATATACAAATAGAAGCTCAAGAAGTCAAGTGGCTGAATCATTTATTTTCCAGTACCATTCTATATGAAAATATTCAACATTTTGCAATGCAGGTCAATATTTATAATGTGATGATTTATGTAGCTACATGGTTGACCTTTCCCTCCTCGCTCCAGGTTCCCATCAACCACAGAGCCATAAACAAGGGGCACACTCCAGCAGCTTAAGTAAACATGCAGTCCTATACTGACAATGACTACCTTGGAGGAAACCTGAATGTCCTTGGATGTTGTAACAGTAAACATTGTTACTCGTGCTAAAGGGAGCACTGTAAGTTTTGTGTTTATCTAAAGCCTAGAAATTGTTGGTGTGCTATTCAAGAGCTAACTGCAGGAGCAGTACTAATCTTCTTAAAAGGCTATTAAGAACAGGTCAAGTACATAAAATAGCACTGGGGAAGGAAAACCAAAAAATGCTGTACAATGGGGTGTTATAGAGTGAGAAAATCAGTTTTGCGACATAGGCTGCAAGCTCGACTGAAAACAAATCAGGAAGAGAATGAGCACAATTTTTAGGTCTGATATGTACCTCCCAATTCTTCCCCCTGCCCCACTGCCCAGAAGCATCTCATGCACTAGAGATGGGAGAAGGTGGCTAAAAACTCACAACACAGTCCTGCTGACTCACATTCAGGGCTCTTATAATGCACACCCCAAAGAGGTCTAGGTGCACCATGATCCCAGCAGCTCATTAGTCAAATCCTCCAATCAACCAGCACAATTACATCTTCTATAAGGCAACCACTTAGGAGTGTTATGTCACAACTGAAACAAAGCACAAGCAGCAAATTCTGCCACCAATTAATTCGGACATCTGAAGTGATACTTTGATATACCAAAAGTATTTTTGATAATCAGTTTCACTGCTTCTTTTCATGATTGGTGCTTGAGTGTTGAAAGTCTAGGCTGCATAGGGTAGGTTATCCCTGGAGCCATTCTTCGACTCTTAATTTCCATTCAAACAAGGATGACATAGACGATTGCCTTAATATGAACATATTGTGAGAGCTTCTGCAGAAGCAAGCATTGACCTACACAATTCTGGTCTGGTGGTCATGTACCATGTCTACATTGAGACTTTTTAAATCCCTTACAGTTCACATAGGGCACAGCCTGTACACAGGAGCTTGAATGATAACTATGGATGCAGGTAATCATCTTTTGGACTCAAGGAAAGTCAGCAGTTGTGTAGAACTGTGTTGCTCGCTCCTGTTGCTGCTGTTGGCTCATGATGAAAGTGATGAAGTCATTGCCCTTCTAAATAATATATCTATGATCTCATTGATAATTCCGTGGACAGAAAACTGACACACTGCAGAGGTCCCCAGTGCCAGTCTGGAAGGAGCTTGATGCATAAAAATTGAGCACTACTACGGTGCTGCACTCAGTGCCATGCTCCTTGGAAAGACCCATGTGCCCAATTCCACGTCAGAGGTGGGACTTCCAGGCCAAGCAATAAAAGTCCCAGCCCGGAAGTTTACTGCCCGCGGTCGGGGCGCAGGGCAAATTAGGTCCCCATGTTTCGTTCCGTAACTGCCTTCCTGCTTGAATCCAAATTTCCAGTTCTCCCTCTGTCTTTATGTTTGCCCTTTCTGACACTGTCTTTCTGTCTATCTGTTTCTGCGTGGGTTTCACAAATTCATATCATTACATCTGTGTCTCTGGCTCTTTTTCTTATCTCTTGCTCTCTTCTCTTTCTGTCAGTCTTTCATTTCAATTTGCTCTCTTTCATGTATGTCTTACATAGAAACATAGAAAATAGGTGCAGGAGTAGGCCATTCAGCCCTTCGAGCCTGCACCGCCATTCAATATGATCATGGCTGATCATTCAACCTCAGTACCCCACCCCAGCCTTCTCTCCATGCCCCCTGATCCCTTTAGCCGTAAGGACCACATCTAACCCTCTTTTGAATATGTCCAATGAACTGGACTCAACAACTTTCCATGGCAGAGAATTCCACAGGTTCACAACTCTCTGGGTGAAAAAGTTTCTCCTCATCTCGGTCCTATATGGCTTACCTCTTATCCTTAGACTGTGTCCCCTGGTTCTGGACTTCCCCAACATCAGGAACATTCTTCCTGCATCTAACCTGTCCAGTCCTGTCAAAATTTTATACGTTTCTATGAGATCCCCTCTCATTCTTCTAAATTCCAGTGCGTATAAGCCTAACCGATCCAGTCTTTCCTCATATGTCAGTCTTGCCATCCTGGGAATCAGTCTGGTGAACCTTCGCTGCACTCCCTCAATAGCAAGCACGTCCTCCCTCAGATTCGGAGACCAAAACTGCACACAATACTCAAGGTGTGGCCTCACCAAGGCCCTGTACAACTGCAGCAAGACCTCCCTGCTCCTATACTCAAATCTGCTCTGCCTATATGTCTCTCATATACTTTCTGCTTTCATGCTTCTCTTTCTTTCTGTGCATCTCCCCTGTTTCTCAACTGTTCCACCAAGATTATGGAGCTAAACTTAAGAGTTCTGACTTTTATCTGGTTGTAGAAATTATTTTGTATTTTCCTGGGTATGAAAGATCAAACCTGGGGTGGTTTGGAGGGGTGTTGGTGAGGTAAAGACTCTGGGAGGAAAGGAGGGATGGTTAGGTTAAAAGGCTCAGGTTGGGAGGGTGCTGGGATCCAGGACATGAAACAGAACCAAGGTATGGGAATAGAAGTGAGAGAAGCGTTGAAGATTCAGACCAGGTAGCGGGAGGCTTAAGCCTGGGGAGGAGTGGATTGGGCAGCGAGCGGGAGAGAGGGTTACCAAGGATTGGCATACACCTCTACCCCAGGTTTGATGATCTTATTGTCACTGTTGTGTGACAGAGTCTGTGGCTCTCGTATTGGACTGTTCAGCCACCAAAGAGCTCACTTCAGGAGTGGAAGCAAGTCTTCCTCAATTCCGAGTGACTGCCTATGAGGAGGGGATTTAAAACAATAGCCTTGACTAGTACTGACACATCTGGAAGTTGTTACTGATGGGTAGGAAGAAGTTGGGAGCAGAGTAAGTTGTTTGGGAGATTGAAGAAAAGAAGATGAGCCCAGGGTTTAGAACGATGTAGGAAATAAAGGTCTGGGAGGGCAGGTTTGGTAACTGATGAGTGCAGATTTTCTCAAGCTGGTGGGCAGCAAAGAAAGGAACAGATAAAGATCAAGAACGTTTCCTTTCTGCCTGTCTCCACTGCCTTTTGCTGAAAGAAGTTATCAGTTGTCACGACAATCAACCTGCACACTACTCAGCAGCAGAGAGAGACGATTTTCAAAATGTGTGGCAAGATAACCTCTAGTGCTTTCAGTTCATATTGGTACTGCACCATATCTGGAGCTGGTAAACCAATTATGATTTGATTATTGTTAATGTAATCCAACTTTTACCACGGTCAGTACATTAATCCAGTATCGAATTTCAACAAGATGTTGTTTACATTCAACAGTTGCTTAGGGTCTGATTCTACAACTTCGTGATCACAGTGAAAAGCAGCACTCACAGGGAATTTGAGTCAGGAAATCATGGGTCTCTGGCCTGATTTTCAGCCCATTAATTTTCAGCAAGTACTATTCCTCACTGGCAGTGCCAAATAATGGAATCAGCCCTATAGCCCTGCACCCCTGGCGTGATCTGTGTGGGTTTTTGAGACCGTGTTGGCCATCTGCTGCAGATAGGGGCCCCATAAATACTGAAATGTCTTAGAATTCAGTTCCAGTGCTCCCTAATTCCATAACCACTCCCAATGATCCCAGATCATGAGAATTCCTCCCCAGTACTGCGATGTCCCAGGATTCTTCCCTTCAGTGCTTCCAGATCCCAGATTTCAAAGGTGTTTCTAGAATCTCTCTCACCAATGTTCCTGGAACTGTAGGAATACCTCCCCCGAACTCCCGCCCCAGTGCTCCCAAACCCTAACAAGCTACTTCAAAAAACAGCTAGAAGTTAAAATAAAGTCTCCCAGTACTGTCAGATCCCAGGGGCCCCCGCAATGCTGATGTGTCAGTGATCCTGGCAATATTACTTTGCCTAATACCCTTAGGGGCCGACATTGCCCTCTGCCCAAAAAGGGGCACACTTATCATTTTTTAATGTCTTTCTCTGTCCCAATCCATGGGGTGGAGAGTAGAATGATATTCAGCTCTTTAATTTTTTTTGTTTTGGTGCGGTGTTCCGGTTGGCAGCGGGTCGGAAGTGCCGTTATGTTGGGTCGGCCACTGCCCCGAGTCATCAGTACCGCTGATGATGTCATCACAATGCGGATGCGTTGTTAAAGGGGAGGGCCACTCGAGCTCTGCAGCCACTTTAGTGGCACCCACTGGGCCACCAGGGAGGGTTTCGGCCAGGCCAGTAGCCCGATACCCAAGAGGGGTTGCCGGGCTGCCTGCTGGGCTGACTTCGGAGCTGACAATTAAAATAAAATGGTGGTCACAGCAGAGCCCCATCTCCTTTAAGGGTAGACGTGCCGCCCAGCCACAAGAAGCTTCCCACCGGGGAAAGCTGTCGGGGGCACCGATCGGCGGCTGACCCGCTCCCGCGGGGCAATTTTCCACACGGGGTGGACAGGGGGTGGGCGGCGGGCGATAAGGGGTTGGCGCGTGCCCGACGGGGCGAGAAGACGGCCAGGGCAGTCGTGTACACCACTCCAAAAATAAAGCAGGGTAATTTATAAATGTCGGCCCCTCTGCGCTGATCAAGCGGTAAGTGCTTTCCGCACCATTGCCACCTCTTTAAAAAAAAAAGGGGACAATTTCGGCTCCCTGGTCTAATAAAACCTCCAACTCACAGTGAGAAATGCTAGAGGAGATCTATTAGTACATTATTAAAATTGTTTTACCCTGTCAACCTGTCAACCTTTTGCCCGTCACTTTCCTGCCATAGGGGGAGAGGAGTAATTTGAGTCCTGGGACTGAAATTCTCGACTAAAGGAGCTAGGTCTGAGTCTGCCTGCAGTTCCAGGCTGTGACTATTGGTTGCTGCTGTGGAGCAAAAATTTCTCAACTTGGTCTTCTAGCTGTAATGTCATGTTACTAAGTATTACAAGTATTTATAGCACAGAAACAGGCCATTCGGCCCAGCAGGGTTTCTGTAACACGCAAGAGTTTAAAGTTGTGTTTCACTGTATACATGTTTAATTTGTATTTTTATATTACTCTAGTTCTTTTTAAAACATTTTATGCTACATTTTTAAAATTGCCACCTCCCTCACCTCCTAGGCTTGCCTGCTGCCATTTTTTTTGTCACCCACTTGCCTGCCACTGACCACCCTAACTCGAGCTATAGGCGACACAACGGACATGATCTTTGCAGCACGACAGCTGCAGGAAAAATGCAGGGAACAGCGCCAGTCTTTATACATGGCTTTTTCGACCTTACAAAGGTCTTTTACACTGTCAAACGTGAGGGTCTATGGAACGTACTCCTCCGTTTCGGATGCCCCCAAAAGTACGTCACCATCCTCCGCCTGCTCCACGACAACATGCAAGTCATGATCCTTACTAATGGATCCATCACAGACCCAATCCATGTCCGGACTGGGGTCAAGCAGGGTTTTTCTCAACCCTTTTCTCAATCTTCCTCGCTGCCATGCTCCACTTCACAGTCGACAAGCTCCCCGCTGGAGTGGAACTAAACTACAGAACCAGTGGGAACCTGTACAACCTTCGCCGTCTCCAGGCCAGATCCAAGACCACACCAACCTCTGTCATTGAACTACAGTACGTGGACGACACCTGCATCTACACACATACAGAATCTGAACTCCAGGACATAGTCGACGAACTTACAGAGACATACGAAAGTATGGGCCTTACGCTAAACATCAGTAAGACAAAGGTCCTCCACCAGCCTGTCCTCGCTGCACAGCACTGCCCCCCAGTCATCAAGATCCACAATGCGACCCTGGACAACGTGGACCACTTCCCATATGTTGGGAGCATCCTACCAACAAGAGCAGGCATTGACGACGAGATCCAATACCACCTCCTGTGCGCCAGTGCAGCTTTCGGCCGCCTGAGGAAAAGAGTGTTTGAAGCCCAGGCCCTCAAAACTGTCACCAAGCTCATGGTCTCTAGGGCTGTAGAAATACCCGCTCTCCTGTATGGCTCAGAAACATGGACCATGTACAGTAGACACCTCAAGTCGCTGGAGAAATACCACCAACGATGTCTCCGCAAGATCCCACAAATCCCCTAGGAGGACAGACGCACCAATGTTAGCATCCTCAACCAGGCCAACATCCCCAGCATTGAAGCACTGACCACACTTGATCAGCTCCGCTGGGCAGGCCACATAGTTTACATGCCAGACACGAGACTCCCAAAGCAAGCGCTCTACTCAGAACTCCTTCACGGCAAACGAGCCAAAGGTGGGCAGTGGAAACGTTCAAGGACACCCTCAAAGCCTCCCTGATAAAGTGCAACATCCCCACTGACACCTGGGAGTATCTGGCCAAAGACCGCCCTAAGTGGAGGAAGTGTCTCCGGGAGGGTGCTGAGCTCCTCGAGTCTTGTCTTTTTTTTTGAAATTCGTAGCCAATCGTTCCAATTCTTTGTCAAATCACAAACGCCAGAGGTCACCTTGCACACATCAAGGATCACTCTGCGCCAATGCTCTTAGCCAAAAGGCCTAGAGCCACTGCACCGTTCCTGGAAGTACTGCAATACCAGGTTCGTGCCATGGAGGTGGATGGGTCAGGCCCCCCACACACCTCCGTGGAGGTGGATGGGTCAAGCTACCCCACCCACCTCCTCCCCGAGAGCATGCAGAAATCAAGTGCAGGCAGTGAAAAGAGCATTCGGCAAACCAATCCCACCCACCCCTTCGCCCCACCTGTGACAGAGACTGTGGTTCTCGTATTGGACTGTACAACCAGCTAAGAACTCATGTAAAGAATGGAAGCAAGTCTTCCTCGATTCTGAGGGACTGCCTATGATGATGATGATGTCTAGCTATAAGAATATTTTTGGTGCCTCCCCAGGGGGAAAGTCCACACCAGTGAAGCTTCATGGTCCGCATGTGAATGGCAGCAGCAGCCAAGTTCATGGCACCGTGACTGGCTCTATTGCACAGGAGGGCAGAAAAAAGAATGGGAGAGCGATAGTGATAGGGGATTCAATTGTAAGGGGAATAGATAGGCGTTTTTGCGGCCGCAACCGAGACTCCAGGATGGTATGTTGCCTCCCTGGTGCAAGGGTCAAGGATGTCTCGGAGTGGGTGCAGGACATTCTGAAAAGGGAGGGAGAACAGCCAGTTGTTGTGGTGCACATTGGTACCAACGACATAGGTAAAAAAAGGGATGAGGTCCTACGAGACGAATTTAAGGAGCTAGGAGCTAAATTAAAAAGTAGGAACTCAAAAGTAGTAATCTCGGGATTGCTACCAGTGCCATGAGCTAGTCAGAGTAGGAATCGCAGGATAGCTCAGATGAATACGTGGCTTGAGGAGTGGTGCAGCAGGGAGGGATTCAAATTCCTGTTGCATTGGAACCGGTTCTGGGGGAGGTGGGACCAGTACAAACCGGACGGTCTGCACCTGGGCAGGACCGGAAACAATGTCCGAGGGGGAGTGTTTGCTAGTGCTGTTGGGGAGGAGTTAAACTAATATGGCAGGGGGATGGGAACCAATGCAGGGAGACAGAGGGAAACAAAATGGAGACAGAAGCAAAAGATAGAAAGGAGATGAGTAAAAGTGGAGGGCAGAGAAACCCAAGGCAAAAAACAAAAAGGGTCAATGTACAGCAAAATTCTAAAGGGTCAAAGTGTAATAAAAAGGCAAACCTGAAAGCTCGGTGCCTCAATGCGAGGAGTATTCAGAACCCAGGAGAGGGCTCTGAGCTAGTTAGAGTGGGTGAGAGCGCAGATGACCAGGACCCCAAGAAAGAATGCAAAAGGCAGGAGGCAACAGGGCAGAGTAGCACTGGGGTAAGTGTAAACCACAAGGTGATAGGAAGGGACAATATGTATGAATATAAAGGGGCTGCAGGAGAGGTCAAAACTAAAAATCATGGTTTAAAAACAAGTATTAAAATACTTTACCTAAATGCACACAGCATTCGAAATAAAGTAAATGAGTTGACGGCACAAATCATTACAAATGGGTATGATTTGGTGGCCATTACAGAAACGTGGTTGCAGGGTGGCCAAGACTGGGAATTACACATCCAGGGGTATCTGACAATTTGGAAGGATAGACAAGAAGGGAAAGGAGGTGGGGTAGCTCTGTTAATAAAGGATGATATCAGGGCAGTTGTGAGAGATGATATTGGCTCTAATGGCCAAAATGTTGAATCATTGTGGGTGGAGATTAGAGATAGTAAGGGGAAAAAGTCACTGGTGGGCGTAGTTTATAGGCCCCCAAATAATAACTTCACGGTGGGGCGGACAATAATCAAGGGAATAATAGAGGCATGTGAAAAAGGAATGGCAGTAATCATGGGGGATTTTAACCAACATATCGATTGGTCAAATTGTTTCCTGTGGCTGGAGAGTCTAGAACTAGGGGTCACAGTCTCAGGATAAGGGTTAGGCCATTTAAGACTGAGATGAGGAGGAATTTCTTCACTCAGAAGGATGTGAATCTTTGGAATTCTTTACTCCAGAGGGCTGTGGATGCTGAATTGTTGAATATATTCCAGACTGAGATAGATAGATTGTTGGATTCTACGGGAATCAAGGGATCTGGGGATTGGGCAGGAAAATGGAAGTGAGGTCAAAGATCAGCCATGATCTAACTGAATGGTGGAGCAGGCCCGAGGGGCTGTATGATCTACTCCTGTTCCTTATTCTTATGTTCTTTTATTCAAACAAGGGAGCATCAGGTCAGACTAGCAGACTGGAGACAACAGAACCAACATGGATGATTTCACCTGCTCACCCAGACATTACAGACATGGAAATGATGAATCCAATCCTCTCACTGAACATGGGAAATGGCATGAGAGATTGAAGAATACATATTTATATTTATTAATTTGTATTTATCTACAAACTAGAATGGTGCACTGAAGGTCACACATGTGCAGAGTGCTGTAAGGTCAGCAGATCTGAAGAATACAATGGAATCTGGTCATCGTTCTTGATTTGGCCAATAGCCTAAATTATCATTATAACTGGCTGCTCATTGTAGTCTGTTGCTCAATTCTCGCAGGAGTTTTAAACATTTGATTTATCAGCTGCTTGCCCTCTGCACGTAACATCAGTACTTTAAATATCAGCTGTTTTTAATAAGTGATTTTTTTAAATAAGTGATTTTTTTAAAGCTTTTAGAGTCAAATCTGCACTCTCATTGGAATGCTGCTCAGCACCAACCAGTAATTTGAACAGCTGAGAGGCTCAGCTGTACGATGCTAAAGTATCCGTTAAATCACTAGACAGTGGGGGTCCTAAATGTAAGACGTAATTATACATTATATTATATCTGCGTGATCGCTATAAGCAGTTAACTTTACAAACAGAATATCGTTCCAAACTTGAATAGTGGTGCAGTCCGTCCAGAATTTGCTGCCTATATAAACTGTTTCCTTTGATTTGCATTTTGATGCACATATAATATAATTGTAATTGCTATAACTATTTTTATGACTTTTGACAAAATATAAATTTAAAAAATCATCAAAATGTAATTTTATCAGTGCAAAGTAAAATTAGTGACTAAAAGATGTAAATGCTAAATAAACGATCCTTCGAATATAGCGCCTTACATTGCGTTTTCAGCATACTTCACAAAAACTTGATTTCCTTTTTATACACTGCTTTTAAAAATAGTCTCCCTGCATGATAATTCTTTATCAGTGCTTCATCATATGGACAAGGTCTTATAAATGACAAGTCCTGGCGTATTAACCAAATGGCCAGTCTTGCTGTCAATCAAAAAGTTTCAGCGAGGGAAGAGATGGGAGGAGAGAGAATGGAGGGAAAGGGATCTTCGAGGAAGATAGCTTCTTTGGGGAGCTTTAAATAGAACAGCTTACTTTATTGGGGAGGAAGCAGTTAATAGAATGGGCCACTGAAATGTTGAATGTATTGACTTGCTTTTCCTTATCTTAAAACATTGGAAACTTTTTGATTAAGTGGAGATAAATTGGAAAGTAATATTATGTAAAAATAATTCCAGTAACTTTGCAACCAAACACCAATAAATGATAGATCAGTAATGGCATCAGAAAAAATGTTGTGTTGTCCCCAAAATATATTTTGCTGAAATGCCACCGTAGCTGCACAGTAGCAATACAAATAACAATAGGGACAGAAAGGATCCCTGAACAACTTAAAACAGATGCTTATTAATTATAGTATACAGTGTGATTCATAGGGAAGATTGAGGTCAAAGAACTCAGTGTTAGATCAAAAACTGTTACTTTTGGAAAGTCTTCTAGTATCATTCTAATAGATGTTATTATATGAAAAATTTCAAGCAGCTTTCAAACATTGTTAGTAGAAATGTTTCTGAACCATTTGCCAATTTATACAAGTGAGACATTGATTAGTATCCCTAATATTGAAAGGAATACTGGCTTATTTTGGAAGCAGATTCAAACTAAGATCACTGAATGCGTAAGAAACTTCCATTAAGACATCAAACTACCGTATTGATATAATGAGCCTCAAACAACCACAACACATTAAGCGGATGATTCTACAGTGCTATGCACTAGGACAAAAGATGCACCAATGGGCGTAGAGGGATCGCAGAATTGGTAGAGCATGCATTGCACCGTGCTTCCTTCGAGGCTGACATTCTGCGGTCAAATTAGTATACTTGCACTCTATACATACTTCAGCCTCATGAAGGCTCCAGATATCAGGCAAAAATGTTTAACGCAACGAGCACAATTCTACAGGATTTGCCCTGGGTTTGTTCTTTTTTCTTCATGTGTCAATTTCATAGAATCATAGAATTTTACAGCGCAGAAGGAGGCCATTCGGCCCATCGTGCCTGTGCCGACTCTTTGAAAGAGCTATCCAATTAGTCCCACTCTCATGCTCTTTCCCCGTAGCTCTGCAAATTTTTCCTTTTCAAATGTATATCCAATTACCTTTGGAAAGTTACTATTGAATCTGCTTCCACCACCTTTTCAGGCAACGCATTCATGATCAAAGAACATGCTACATAAAAAAAATTCTCCTCATCTTTCCCTTGGTTCTTTCGACAATTATCTTAAATCTGTGTCATTTGTTCATCGACTCGCCTACCAGTGGAAGCAATATCTCCCTATCTATTCTGTCAAAACCCTTTATAATTTTGAACACCTCTCTTAAGTCTCCCCTTAATCTTCTCTAATCTAATTTGGATTTGGGGCAAGCATAGCTCCACGAGTGAAGAAGCGCTTTTTAATATGATATTGTTTAATATGACACTTTTGCATATTTTTGATTTTTTAATATTTTTGTAGAACATTTTTGGGAGGGTGAACTTTTTTGTAATTTCCTTGTAATAAGTTTATTTTTTATAGTGCTTCAAATATGACATTTTAATGGATATGAGTTGATACAAGATTAAAGAAAGCACTCCAAGAGTTCAGCAAGTACCAGAGCATGTCTACAGATCTTGGCACATCTACCGACCAATGACTGAGAACATAAGAAACAGAAGCAGGACTGGGCCATTTGGTCTCTCGACATTCAATAAGATCATGGCTGATCTGATCAGAGGCTCAGCTCCACTTCCCTGCCTGCTCCCCATAACCCTTTATTCCCTTATCATTCAAAAATCTATCTATCTCCGCCTTAAATATATTCAATGACCCAGCCTCCATAGCTCCCTGGGGCAGAGAATTCCATAGATTTACAACCCTCTGAGAGAAGAAATTTCTCCTCATCTCAGTTTTAAATGGACGGCCCCTTATTCTAAGACTATGTCCCCCAGTTTTAGTTTCCCCTATGAATGGAAATATCCTCTCTGCATCCACCTTGTCGAGCCCCCTCATAATCTCTTATAAGTTTCAATAAGATCACCTCTCATTTCTCTGAACTCCAATGAGTATAGGTCCAACCTACTCAACCTATCTTCATTAGTCACCCTCCTCACCTCCAGAATCAACCTAGTGAACCTTCTCTGAACTGCCTCCAATGTAAATATATTCTTCTTTAAATACGGAGACCAAAACTGTACGCAGTACTCTAGGTTGGCCTCATCAATACCCTGTACAGTTGTAGCAGGACTTCTCTACTTTTATACTCCATCCCCCTTGCAATAAAGGCCAACATTCCATTTGCCTTCCTGATTAATTGCTGTACCTTCATACTAACTTTTTGTGTTTCATGCACAAGGACCCCCCGATCCCACTGTACTGCAGCATTTTGTAATTTTTCTCCATTTAAATAATAATTTGCTTTTTTATTTTTTCTGCCAATGTAGATAAAGTCACACTTTTCCACATTATACTCCATCTGCCAAATTTTTGCCCACTCACTTAGCCTGTCTATATCCCTTTGCAGATTTTTTGTGTCCTTCTCACAATTTGCTTTGCTACCCATCAGCACACTTGGCTACATTACACTCGGTCCCTTCATCCAAATCATTAATAGTTGAGGCCCCAGCACCGATTCCTGTGACAACCCACTAGTTACTGTTTGCCAACCGGAAAATGACCTATTTATCCCAACTCTCTGCTTTCAGTTAGTTAGCCAATCATCTATCCATACTAATATAATACCCCCAACCCTGTGAACTTTTATCTTTTATGTGGCACCTTATGGAATGCCTACTGGAAATCCAAATACACCATATCCACTGGTTCCCCCTTATCCACCCTGCTCATTACATTCTCAAAGAACTCCAGCAAATTTGTCAAACATGATTTCCCTTTCATAAAACCATGCTGACTCTGCTTGATTGAATTATGTCCAAATGTCCATTTTCCAAATATCTGGCTACTGCTTCCTTAATAATGGACTCCAGTATTTTCTCATGACAGATGTTAGGCTAACTGGTCTATAGTTTTCTGCTTTCTGTCTGCCTCCTTTTTTAAATAAGGGCATTACATTTGCAGTTTTCCAGTGGGCTGGGACCTCCCCAGAATCCAGGGAATTTTGGTAGATTGCAACCAATGCATCCACTATCTCTGGAGAAGGACTAGGACAATTGCCTCATCTTTCTTCAGGTCAGCAGGGAGTCAGTTAAAGAGCTTTGCCAGTAAAGATGTATACAGCCAAGTTGCAACATAGGGCTGGTACTGCTAATATTTGTCCAGATGATTACTGCCCTCAATTATTATGCCAGTGGCCCATTCCAGCTAGCGCTGCAATATAAGCTAATGTGCTTCTCACACATTGATCAAACAGGAGACTGATGCACCCAGCACTTTCACCAGCTTTGTGACTGAATGATACAGCTGTCCAATGTCACCACATTGATACAAGGCTACCATATTCCCATCTTAAAGACAATCCTAGTGCACATCACTGTAGGATTAGTCCCTGAAAGTTTGTGATTTCTGAGGCACATGATAGAGCTGGAAGGCCATGTGAAGGCTTGACACAGATTTGAACAGTAAATCTGAACAAAGATGGCACGCAGTATTTTGCAGCATGCAATCTTGGGCCATCTACGTGGCATTGTTGGATAGTTTTACTTAACCAAGTTCTATAACATATGCTGTTTTCTCCTGCGTCAGTGTCCAGATCCTACCGATGCTGTATACACTATGCCTCCATCTCCTCCTGGGTATGGTGCACTGCCATCCTGTAGGGAGGGTGCCTTGGCTTACCGATCTACCCCTCACCCCCAAAATCCTGATTGCCAATCTTTCCCCTTCCCGATTGTCGGAGACTGTCCTCAAGGATCCCCGGCTGAGGCCTCCTGCCGCTAGGTTTCCCTCCCAGCCATCAGCCAGGCTGTCAATTTGTCCTGCTGCTGGGTGAGAAACAGAACAAACAAATGAGAATGAGGTCCCATCATTAAGTTTGGCAGGACCCACTCGTCCCCGGCCTTGCTGGGTTCTTTGGCCATTTTGGGACACCCCCGCACCCTCCCTGCAAGTAGCGGGGCCTTTGTTTTGTTAGTCATTTATTAATTTGCACTATGTTAATGTACAAAATTAACATTTATTTCCTTCCTATCCCAATAAATTGCACATATTAAAACAGTGAAAAATCAATAAATTGCTGAGTAAATTGAAATTACTGTTACTGTTAGCAAGGGATTTCTAACATTTTCAAGAAACTCTTGACCACTAAGCTACTCTAACAACTACAAGTAACCACACAAACACTATTTACAGACACTATTTACAGACTCTCTGAAGTAATAATTCTTAGGAAATGGGATGGAAGACATAATGGCCCAGATTTTGTGATCAGCGATGAAGTGACGGCACTTGCTGCTAATGTCAAAGAAAGTTGCCCACAAAGATCTAGTTATTTCTGTAGTGTGGATTTCACCTTTCCCGATGTTAATTTCATTCTGCCCCCACCAAGAGGGGATCTCCAGCATCCAGCAATAGTGATATCTTCAAACAGACTAAGCAGCCAAGTGAAGAGAATTGAAGAATTCTCACAGACAGCAAACTTGCAAGTAAAAAGTACTGATTATCATTTACTTTTTAATCATTTTACAGAGAGCAAAATAAAGATTGGGACATACATGTGGGATTAAGGTAGAAGCTGAAATATCATAAATAAACTTAAAAAAATAATAATTTATTATTTTAAAAATGTATAGAATTTGTGTCGTAATGGCAAAATTAGTTTTTCAGGGGTGGTTCAGAAGTAATTATGACTTAGTACGCCATTAAAACCCAGTAAAACCTCATTCAACAAGGCTTCAACCTTCTGCTCCGTTTCTGGGGATAATCTATTGACAAACATTCATTATAAGTCCACTGACTCCCACAGCTACCTGGACTACATTTCCTCCCACCTCGCATCCTGTAAGGACTCCATTCCATTCTCCCAGTTTCTCCGCCTCCATCGCATCTGTTCTGAGGATGCCACCTTCCACACTAATGCCTCTGATATGTCTTACTTTTTCCTCAACCGAGGATTCCCCATCACCGTGGTTTACATGGTCCTCGACTGTGTCCGTTCTATTTCCCGCACCTCTGCTCTCACCCCTACCCCTCCCTCCTAGAACCACGACAAGGTTCCCCTTGTCCTCACCTTTCACCCCACCAGCCTCCATGTTTAACGGATCATCTTAAGAACTTTTTCAGTTCTGACAAAGGGTCACAGACCTGAAACATTAACTCTGTTTCTCCCCACAGATTTCCAGCATTTTTAGTTTTTATTGTTAACTTTTTGGGGTTTTTTTCCAGTGAGATTAGAGTGTAAAAAGTGGAAGTTCACATCAATTCAAGTGATTTCTAAGATTTCCCCCTTTGAGGACTTCAACAGCGTACCCTGTGGAGGAGCAGAGAATCACTGGCAACTTCTTACATAAGATCATAAGAACATAAGAAATAGGAGCAGGAGTAGGTCACTTGGCCCCTATAGCCTGCTCCGCCATTCAATAAAATCATGATTGATCTGATCCCCGCCTCAACTTCACTTCCCTGCCCGCTCCCCATAACCCTTGACTCCCTTATCATGCAAAGATCTGTCTATCTCCACCTTAAGTATATTCAAAGACCCAGCCTCCACAGCTCTCTGGGGTAGAGAATGCCAAAGATTCACGAACCTCAGAGAAGAAATTCCCCCTCATTTCTGTTTTAAATGGGCGACCCGTTCTGAAACTATGCCCCCTAGTTCTAGATTCCTCCATGAGGGGAAACATCCTCTCTGCATCTACCCTGTCAAGCCCTCTCAGAATCTTACATGTTTCAATAGATCACCTCTCGTTCTTCTAAATTCCAAGGAGTATAGGCCCAACCTGCTCAACCTTTCTTCATATGACAACCCCTTAATCTCTGGAATCTACCTCGTGAACCTTCTGTGAACTGTCTCCAATGCAAGTATATCCTTCCTTAAATAAGGAGACCAAAACTGTACACAGTACTCCAGGTGTGGTTTTACCAACACCCTGTACAGTTGAAACAGGACTTCCCTACTTTCATACTCCATCCCTTTTGCAATAAAGGCCAGCATTCCATTTGCCTTCCTGATTACTTGCTGTGCCTGCATGCTAACTTTTTGCGTTTCTTGCACAAGAACCCCAGATCCCTTCTGATTTCCATGTTTAACTGCACATATGTGGATGCCAGAAGATGCTGCTAGTTTCACAGAGCAATAATAGAGACCCCCAACAGCTTCAACCATCATTACAACTGCAAACTCCGGGCCATTGTATAAAGATCAACAAAGGTCTGAATCCAAATTGGATGAACAACAAATACCACTGTAGTGGAAGGCAAGGAAAATAATGCTGCAATAGAATCCAGAGACAAAAAAGACTGCAGTGACTTACTTTCAAATGTGTGAACTGGGTTTATTAAATAAGTGGAGCAGCTGACGTCAATGGCGAGTTGCACACTGAAACTACTTAATGATTTCAAGAGCTTCAACAACAGTATCAATAAGAGTGAAAGGTTAAAAGTTTTGTTTTATTGTTCATTTTAAAAACTTGATTAAATAATCTAACTTCATCCTTATAATTCAATAGAAAATCGAACACAATGGGCCCAAGTTTCCACATGATTTGCGCCTGATTTTTAGGAGCAACTGGTGGAGAACGGACTATCTTAGAAATCGCAATTCTCCACATTTTTTTTTCTGCATTTCTAGTCAAGTAGAACAGTTCTACTTTGGAACAGAATTTTTTCTTCAAAAGGGGGCGTGTCCGGCCACTGACGCCTGATTTCAAAGTTTCCACAGTGAAAACGTACTCCAAACTAAGTTAGAATGGAGCAAGTGAAGATTTTTGTAGAACTGAAAAAACCTGTTCTACACATTAAAAAATCAGGCGCAGGTTACAAATTAGGCGTCCAGAACGAGGTGGGGGGGGGGGGAGGGGGGGAAGGGAAGTCATTAAATTCTACAATAAATCCTTATTTATACTTCTACAAATATTATACAAATAAATCCAACCTGAATAAACATTTATAAGCAAAGAAAAGATTAAATAAACCATCTTCCTACCTGTGTGAAAGTGCTTCAGGCACGGAGAATGCTGCAGTCAGCCTGAGGTGCCCGTTCTTCCCGCGGGGAGGGGGGGAGGAGGCGCCCGTTCTTTCCCGTGGGGGGGGGGGGGGGAGGTACCCGTTCTTCCCGCGGGGGTGGGGGGGAAGAGGAGGCACCCGTTCTTTCCCGCGGGGAGGGGGGGAGGAGGCACCCGTTCTTCCCGCGGGGGTGGGGGGGGAAGAGGAGGCGCCCGTTCTTTCCCGTGGGGGGGGGGGAGGTACCCGTTCTTCCCGCGGGGGTGGGGGGGGGGAAGAGGAGGCACCCGTTCTTTCCCGTGGGGGGGGGGAGGAGGCACCCGTTCTTCCCGCGGGGGGGGGGGAAGGAGACAGTGAGAAGGCTGCAAGTGCTGATGTGCTGATGGCAATGTGCTTTTATTAAAAAAATGTTCAAAAATTAAACAGCTACAAAGAACTACAAAAATGGCCGAGTGCCAATGTTTTTTTCACACTGAGCATGCGCGAACGCTCCAAAACGCACGCGCAGCGTTGCCGGCAGGAAAAAACCTAATTTAAATAGTACCCGCCCCCTCCCACTTACAAAATCGGCGTGAGTATAGGCTCCGCCCCCCTGGGCACTGCGCCAGGCAGACAAGGAGTTGCAGAACGCTCCAGAATCGGGAGGTTTTTTTTAGGCGCCGTTTTAGGCGTGAAAAACGGGCGCCCAGCTCGGAGGGGCGCCCGTTTTTTATCATGTGGAAACTTGGGCCCCAGAAGTCTGTATTTTCACTTGAAAGGAAGAAATAGTAAATATCACTTTGCTTTAGAATTGCAGCTCTTTCTTTACAATGACTTTGCCTCAGCCCTCATTCCAACACGACAGAAACACATGCTTTCAACAGTGAATTTTGGATTAAATAATTACAGAGATGCATTGAACACCTAACGAGCAGTATATTTGTAATGGCTTATTTGTGAAGTAAATACTTAAATGTGGGCTTTGCAATAAAACAAGAAATAACTTTAAAAAAATGATTTCGCAGGGCATCACAGGCTAGGCCCGCATTTATTCCAATGTTAACATTCTTTGTAGTGGTTTTGAAGCAGCTGAGAGGTTCGCTCGGCCACTCCAATGGGCAGTTAAGGGACAATCAGGTTGGTGTGGGACTGAAGTCATATATAATCCAGACTAGGTAAATTGCCGTCCTGAAAAGGGGATTGGGTTTTTAACGACAACTAAATAGCTTCATTATAATTTTTTATTGATACCAGCTTTTTATTTTCAGCTTTTATTTTACTGAACTCAGACTCTGGAATTTAAACTCATGGGCCAGAATTTTACTGATGCTAAGAGGACGGGATCGGAGGTGGGTCAGCTGTCAAATTTCAAAAGATTGACAGCGGTTCGGGACCCCGCAGTCAACCTGCCTCCACGCTTGTTTCCCAAGTGTCAGGTCTGTCAGCATTGAACAGACCCGACACCAAGCGGCAAGGGAGATAATTTGCATTATTAAGAGCTTGTTAACAGGCACTTACAAACTATTTTAAGCTCACATTTAGATTTTTAGAGCTCGCCAATGGCTTCCCCGCTGCTTGAAGATCACATCAGGTAAGGAGGTCGGGGGTTGTGTCAGCAAGGGAGGATTTACTAACTTGACAGCCGCAAATGATCTATAAAAGCTTCCATTCCATAGGTGTTCATTTTCCAAGGTTAGAGGCTGCTGCTTACTGCATTTGGAAGACAGATTGAGCTTTATGCAGCTTGCAAGTGTTTGGAGCAAACTCTCTATCCAGTGGCACCTCATTGGAACAGCCTCTCTCACCAGTGACAAATCGTTTCTGGCATCACAACCTCACCTGCCATCTATTCCTCCAGCGTCGGTGCCCTTGAAAAAATATCACCTTTGTCCACAGATTCCCACCACGATCAGTCCCAACACCAGCATCACCAGGCACACCAGCAACACCAACACCAACCATCTCTGCAAACAACCGATGCTGCATAGGACACAGGGCATTAGCATGCAACCACATTGCTGCCCGGGAGGCCAGGGATGGCCTCACCATGGCCAGATTTACTTCACTTGCTGTACACACTGGCTGCCACATGATGCGCCAGGGTGGCACCACCCCACACCAACACTATATGCATCGCAACAATGTCCAAGCCATTCCTTTCACACTTATTACCATTGCGGGGGGTACCCTTATGTCTAACTTTTCACTGCAACTCATTAAGCCACAGAGGCAATTTGGCATGAATGCATGACCTCATTTCTCTCATCTGGAAGGAGAATAGCATGCCGGGAGATCTCAGTGATGTAGTAATCGTGACTATCTTTAAAAAAGGGCGTGTCCCACTGCGGCAACTATAGAGGAATCTCCCTGTTATCAGCCACTGGGAAAGTCATTGCTAGAATCCTCATCAACCGTCTTCTCCCTGTGGCTGAGGAGCTCCTCTCAGAGTCACAGTGCGGATTCCGTCCACTATGGGGTACAACGGACATGATCTTTACGGCGCGCCAACTGCAAGAGAAATGCAGGGAACAGAACCAACCCTTGTACATGGCCTTCTTTGTACTGACAAAGGCCTTTGATACTGTTAACCACAAGGGACTATGGAGTAACCTCCTCCGTTTCGGCTGCCCCTAAAAGTTTGTCGCCATCCTCCACCTGCTCCACAACGACATGAAAGCCGTGATCCTGACCAATGGATCCACCACAGACTCAATCTACATCTGGACTGGGGTCAAGCAGAGCTGCGGCATCTCTCCAACCCTCTTCTCGATCTTCCTCACTGCAATGCTCTACCTCACACTGAACAAGCTCCTCGCTGGAGTGGAACTAAACCATAGAACCAGTGGGAACCTGTTCAACCTTCATCGCCTCCAAGCCAGATCAAAGACCGTCCCATCCTCTGACGTCGAGCTACAGTACACGGACGATGCTTGTGTCTGCGCACATTCAGAGGCTGAACTCCAAGTCATTGTCAACATCTTCACCGAGGCATACGAAAGCTTGGGCCTTACACTAAACATCCGTAAAACAAAGGTCCTCCACGAACTTGACCCCGTCACACAGCACAGCCCCACAGTCATCAAGATCCATGGCGTGGCCTTGGACAACGTGGACCACTTTCCATACCTCGGAAGCCTATTATTAGCAAGGGCAGACATCAACAACGAGGTTCAACATTGCCTCCAGTGTGCCAGCGCAGCCTTCGGCCACCCGAGGAAGAGAGTGTTCGAAAATCAGGCTCTCAAATTTGGCACCAAGCTTATGGTCTACAGGGCTGTAGTGATACCCGCCCTCCTGCATAGCTCAGAGATGCGGACCATATACAGTAGACACCTCAAATCACTGGAGAAACACCACCAACAATGTCTCCGCAAGATCCTGCAAATCCCCTGGGAGGACAGACGCACCAACGTTAGTGTTCGCGATTAGGCCAACATCCCCAGCATCGAAGCACTGACTACACCCGACCAGCTCCGTTGGGCGGGCCACATTGTTCGTATGCCCGACACAAGACTCCCAAAGCAAGCGCTCTACTCGGAACTCCTACGCAGCAAGCGATCCCCAGGTGGGCAGAGGAAGCATTTCAATTACATCCTCAAAACCTGCTTGATAAAGTGCAACATCCCCACTGACACCTGAGAGTCCTTGACCAAAGACTGTTCTAAGTGGAGGGAGAACATCCAGGAGGGCGCTGAGCACCTCAAGTCTCGACGCTGACTGCATGCAGAAAACAAGTGCAGGCAGCGGAAGGAGCGTGCGGCAAACCAGTCTCCCCACCCACCGTTTCCGTCAATGACTGTCTGTCCCACCTGTGACAGAGACTGTAATTCCCATATTGGACTGTTCAGTCACCTGAGAACTCACTTTTAGAGTGGAAGCAAGTCTTCCTCGATCTCAAGGGACTGCCTACGATGATGACTAAGCCACTTCAAAAGGTGCACACATCTGTCCAAGAATGCAAAATATTCAAAATAAAGATTTTTATGTTTGACAACTCATTAACAGAAACTTTACTTGAACATTGGCGATAACACCCAAGTGCCTATCCTTGTGTGTTGTTAGTTGGTATGATTGGACGAGAATGAGGGTGAGTGTAAGGGGTGGCTCATGAGATAGAGATGTGGGATGGGTGGAGGTGCAATGTAAGTTGGTGTGAGTAAGGATGTGCAGGGGTAAGGTAGGGTAGGGAAGGCAGAGTGATGGGGATGTGATGAGAGGCGCAGCAGGATGAGGCCGAGTGTGGCTTTGCAGTAAAGTTTTGTGATCTACTGAAAGGTTTGTGCCACTTCAGCCTGGTCCCCCTGATGACATCCCTGCTTGTGCTCTCCTGTGCAATGTGCAATAAGGCTGCGTTGGTGTCCTGGGGAGGTCTCTTCCACCCATTGGAAGGGAAGAGCATCTCCCTGAGTGCTGTGACTCCCCCCATAAGCAAATGGAGGGAGTCATGAGAGAGTCTGGGTGCAGCTGTGCACCTTTGTACAGTGTTTGTCGGTGTTCGCAGCATTGCAATGCTGTAGAATATTGACAGCACAACTGTCAAAATCAACGTGGGTATGGTCCTTTTAAGGAAACCAGCTGATGACGTGTCATCAAATGACGTCTTCAGACCTGCTTCCATTTAATTGGCTGGGAACCTGGCTGGGCGGGCTTAACAATCATCGTAAAATCATTTGTACAGAGCGTGATGGAGCTGACAGCAGGTTGGGAACGTGCTGCTGATGTCACCCACCTCAGTAGGTGAAATCACGGCCATGTTCTCTGGATTATTATCTCAGCCTTCTGGATTACTAATCCAGTAACATAACCACTACACTACCGTACCTACATTACTGCAGAACAACTCATTCAACAGGGGTTGGTCAACAGTAGTATCAATTTGGTGTTAACCTTTTGACTAAAGGATTCAGTTTATTTCACAAGATTAACTCCATTTCCTGAGTCAATATTTTATGAGTATATTAATTCTGTGAACCAACAATATGTCACAAACTTTTTGATTCACTGTTGTTGATCAGAAATGTGATTAACATATAGCTTTGCTTGGATGTTCTGCCACTGCACTGTAAAACATTCCGTAAAACCACATACAGTTCTTTATATGTAAGATGGTTATTTTGTATTCTTAGAAAATTCTCTTAATGTTAACGCAAAGAATAGGTGAACCACACAGACGAGGAAGGTCTCGAGTTCAACCTGCAGTCTGTTCTGAATTAGCTGGGACAGAGATAAGGTGGGTGGGGGCACAATCATCCTCAGTGCCTTTGGTTTGGGGGGAGGGGGTGGTGGGGGAAATCTGCCAGCATTGCTGTTCACAATCATTATCCAGCTCTCCCTGATGGACATGCACGTGAACTGATGTTAGGTCTGAACAAAGTCAGGCACAGCTCTGTTGCCCCCTGCAGTCAATTGGCCCATCACACTCACTGCCAAGGTGCAAAATTGTTTCAGGTACGCGAGTTCATCCGGCTCCTTTCAAACTGTACCCCAGCATTGAGTCAACATCTTCAGTTGATCAGAGAAAGGGAAAGGAAATAAAATAGTGATGAATAAAGAGATTGGAGAAATATTACACTATGGGGGTAATTTTCCAATGACGCGTTACTGGAGGCGAACTTCAGAAAATTACCATCATAAATGTAGCTCCAAATATAATATACAGCTTTATCTGTAAAATTCTGCACAAAAATAAAAGCAAAGCCTATAAATAAGTTAGAAGGGTGCTCTGTAAAATAAAACAGAATATTGAATGCCAGTATAGATTTACAGCAGCACAGCAGGGCTGTTTGTCATGATTCTTTCATATTCGATTACACGTGAGGTTTACTTTTCCTCACATTGTGCAAGTTGCACTTTTATTCATCCATATAGAATAAAATATACAATCCCAAGATTATTTCTCTGCTACTCTGATGTTTGGTTTTATACATTAAAATCTACAGGTTTTTGTTGTTAGTTGGGCATGGCATAAAGTTACCATGAACAGCCCATGAATGCAACAACAGGAGTGACACCCATAGAATTTATGTTGCAAAATTGATCCTCAAAACATTAATAACTGAATCACTATTTTATTAGTACATTAATTTTGATGAACTGACAATATGTCACAAACCGTATGATTCACTGTTGTTGCTCAGAATGTAATTAGCGATGTGATTATCAAGAGTTTTTTATGGAAGAATCAAAAAGTGATCGAACATTTCAATGCCAGTGTCACATTGATGGGGCGAGTCAGATACCTCAATATGTGCTGCCAAAAACTAACATTTGTTAAATGCTATCACATACACGAGAAGTAATGGCAATGGCAAAGAAAATGCTTTACTAGGTCTTTTTAAGGGGTGTCCATTTGTCTGCACTGTGTGACTTGTCAATTAGAGGTTGAATACAATAGATAAAGTAGCATAGCCATCAGTCAGGAAGAACAGGCAGTTACTACTTTCATCAGCTCATACGTCACATTGACTGACCAGTCAGCAACACACAGATTTGAAAGTAAGTGTAGTCAATACCTGACCATTTTCACAGACTTAATAGTAGCTAATTCAAATATGTTGGCAGGTTATTTGAAAAATCTATCCATACATAAACATTAGAGTAGAGTTTTAAAAAAGACTATGAATATACTATGACCCTGAAATTCCCCGGGTCACGATCCCAGCCAGGATCATGACCAACAATGCCCAGAAGTGCTTACCCCGCCAGGATCAGTGCGAGTGCACCTTAATAGCATGAGTTAGGCAGGCGCAAGAGCCACTTGCCTGCCCATACATGCCAAAAACTTCAGTGACCACCCATGGAGGGGCCCAGTGGCCAGGCATCCCCTCCCCCAATTCAGGCAACGAGTCTGTCCCTTGAGCAAGAGAACCAATCTATAATCTTTTTTTTTTAATTTGAATATTTGCGGTTCCAGGCGCTTGCCTGTCCTGGACCCCATCAGCAGGGCCCATATTTGCCTCCAGTCACTCGGCGTATCAGCTGCTACTACTATGTCGGGTCCCTTTCCAGGTCCAGGAGCAGGACCTCCTGACCTAAGGAGTCCCCACCCTCACCATCATTTGCATTTTAAGGGCGGATGGAATTTTGATCCCTTACATGGCAGAGAGAAACCTACTGGAAATTGTCAAAACCTGCAGCAACTGGGTCCCTGTGGTTTCATGGTTTCCATTGGAAGAAGTTGTGGATACCAGAGGAACCCTCATAGAAATTCAGCCTCTAATTCTGAAACTATTCATATCCATATCAATACTTTGATGTATGGCAATTTTCTTAGCTGTTAAAATTGGAGGAAAGAAACCTTTGGGTTAAATGCATGCATTTGTAGTAAAAAGAAGAAATGTTGGAGATATTACTTTGGCTGGGCTATCAACAAGAAGATAGGTCGTGGTCAGAGATGTCATACAATTTTCCTACTTCACACTTACATTTTGGAACAGTATTTGGTTCAACAGATTATGCATTGTAGATCAGAAGAAAGGAACAGATGACAAAACAATTACGAAAAAGGCCAGAGATGTGACAGAGAGAGTTATCTTGCATTTTAAAGATGAAACTGTGCAGTAATAATAAAGATTAATAATTCAGCAAAGAATTTGCTCCTGGTGTCACTGTTGGCATTTGAATAAAAGTGGAGCTGATAATGCACAGGGACATGGGGCCTGTTGTTTCTTCAGTGCTGCAAGTAATTGTGCTGATCTTGTGCTATAAAGCACAGCCAGCTCATTTAAAATGTTAAAGTTTATGTTGAAACATAAACAATGGCGTAAAGCAAGGGCAAATGCTGTGCCACCAATAGGGGAACTATATCGAGCTGCTGTCTTCTACCATTGACGCCTCGCTCTCAGAGCCTCTTGTCTCTGCTGCTCCTCTTCCACTTACATTAATGCAGAACAGTGATATGCCCACTGGGAACAGCCATTCTAGCTGCTTATGCTTAACATGTGAGGGCAAGGATCCAAAACACTCCGGATGCAGTGAGACTGACAGCACTTTGGTTAAGCATAGTGCAGGTCTGAGTAAGAAAAATATCTCAAGGAAAGTAGCTATCAAACTCCAGAAATATTCATGATGCCAATACCAGATGGGGCTTGGTAGGTAGAACAATATAAGTGAGCGGCAGAGCTTCAGTGGATGTATTTTGGAATCGGCGCAAAAGATCGAGGAAATTTGTATATCACAATGTTTCAACATAAAACCAGCATAAATCTGAGTTTCCTCAGAAAAATGACGCAATTCTGCTCTTGCACTATAGTTACGCCAAAACGTTCAAGGAAATTCCAGGCTTTCAATATTTTCCTGTACAATACATAGTGATTACAACTGTTGTCATAGTGATGGTGCCTTGATGCCTTTCTTATGGAATTTATATTTTAACTAGGAAAATCACCATCTGAACGAACAAAACCTTTGTGACAAGTTAATGCAAGTTTGCAGGCAGGACATGATGGCAATCTTTAAACACAATGCTAATGGATTTCAGGAAGTACATAAATTACAATATCAAATGTCTTTCGACTTGTCATCAGCTATTAGTTTTCTCTTGTTCGGTAATAACCTGCATAGGTTTTTGCTCCTGGGCATTTTACAGTAATTTTTCTTTTAATATTTATTGTTTTTGTGAGGTTGTCAATGAAACTTGATCTTTAGATCCATCTGTGGCTATATTTCCCAGGAGCAATGAGAAAGTAAATTTGAAATATATTGAAATTTGAATGTAATAATATTGGGGATGCTAACGTGCACATCATGCTGTTGAATAGAGTAGATTTTTAGCACCATGGTACAAGACTAAACTTGGTGAGGTGTCAGTCTTGGCTCAGTGTTAACGCTCCCACCTGAGTCAGAAGGTTGTGGTTTCCAGGCCTACTCCAAAGAAACTTCAGCACATAATCTAGGTTGACACTTCAGTGTAGCACAGAGGGAGAGCTGCACTATTGGAGGTACTGCCTTTAAGATGAGATGTTAAGCCAAAGATCCATCTGTCCTCTCAGCAGGATGTAAAAGATCCCCTTGACACTATTTGAAGACGTCCTTGCTGGTGTCCTGCTGGTGTCCTATCCGACATTTATCTCTCGACCAATCGTTAATTTAATTGCTGTTTGTGGGACCTTACTTACATTACAACAGTGACTGCACTTCACAAGGACATTGTTGGCTGTCTAGCACTTTAGGTCATCTCGAGGTCATGAAAGATGTTATATAAATGCAATTTTTTTTCTTTTTAGTTTTGGGTTCAGTGAAGTTACAAAGAAATCAATAGAAATTTTGACATGCGGGTATGAAATTTCTCTAAAATCAGAACAGCAAAGATATATCACTGTCCATTGTGAAACCTAACAGCATTCACCATAACGACAGCTTTAACTCCACGTTTGTCATAACTGTTCAAATTACTATCAGAGGAGTCATTTGTAAACAGTAATGAAGCAGAGACACAGGGATTTTGTAGCTCTGTGCCCAGCATTAGTGTAAAGTCGCTTAACTACGATTATTACTACCATTAACTACTATTATTGTATAAAATATAATTGGGCTAGGAAGAAATTATGGAATGATGGGACAAGTATTTGCCCCTACAATCCCCTAAATTGCTGAGTTCCTAATCTCAACTGCATTGTTGTGCACCTACCAGTGGGGTGGCTTTGAGTGGTGTTGACAGGTGCCTGGGGACAGATTATTCTTATATCAGCAGTTTGACCTGGTGAGACTAAAGGAACAGGGAGGAGGAGAAAATAATTTGAAAAATGGGTTTGTAGCTTTATAAAAAATGGGCTACAAAAGACTCAAGACTTTCAAAAAATAAATCTCTTGGCGGGTGTTTCACACAGAATGCATTAAACAAAATATATCATACAGCAGAAAATGAATGGCTAACAACACTTAACAATGGCAGAGTTGTATGTAACATCAGGAAATGTTCGAAAGCAACTGAAATCAGCAATGCAATGCCAATCACTACCAAAACCAGAAACAAAAACAGAAACTACATTTTACATATAAATGTGTAGACATGACAATTATCATTAAAGTGAAAAGGAACCCTACAGAAAAAAACTGGATTGAATTCTCCAGATCAAAAAGACTAGTACAGAAACCCTGGGGGCCAAATGTTGTGCAGGTTGCCGAGGATCTGCTGGAAATGTATGTTTTCTGGCGATTCCTCTGGAATCGCCCATCTGCCATCCAGGTTCCGCCAGGTGCGAGATTGGCTGCGGAGGGATCCACCAGCGTGACAGCCTTGCCGGATGCTGCAAATCGGCCATTTTGGTGAGTGATGCTGGCCTCAGATCGACCTGCCGCCCGCCAGAAGGGCCGCTCACAAAAAGCAGGTCTGACCTGGCCATGAGTCGGGCGGCAGGGAGAAGGGCTCCGAGGGCTGGAGCGCTGCACATTGCGGCTATGGTACAGATGCTGGACCAGCATGAGTGGGACTGCTGGAAAAATGCTAGGTGGATGTTGCTTTACTTTATTGCTGAGGGTCATGTTTAATTTGGATGTGATAAAAGCGACTGAAATGTGTCAAGGCTGATGGAAACATTTTTCGTTGACCTTGCTGAAAGACCTTCATTGAGAAGTTCAATGGCGAAGACAAAATAATTATGAATAAGTGAAAAGTCTAATTTTGTCCATCCAAGCTGATTAATTAATTCTGTGACACAGTCCTTCAAGAAGTTCTCAGGGAAGCACTACATATCACATAGAGGGTGAGAGGGTTAGGGTTAGAATGATCAATTGTAAGCCTGAGACAGCTGCAGACTCTGACAACATTTGTATGGGAGCAAAAGGGTATAAAGTTACAGCTGTTTGACTTTAGAGGCAACACGATTAAAGACCAAACTGAGGAAGGACTACGGCCAGTAGAACACAGCAAGAGACAAGCACCGCCGTGACTCAGTGGCCTACCGTTGAGATTTCAACGACTAGACTGTCACCATCGTCTTGTTAACGTGTCTTTCTTTGAACTGCAAGGAAACTACTTCATAATATCTGTTCTGATTCATCACAAAACATAGAAACATCGAAACATAGAAAATAGGTGTAGGAGTAGGCCATTCGGCCCTTCGAGCCTGCACCACCATTCAATATGATCATGGCTGATCGTGCAACTTCAGTAACCTACTCCTGCTTTCTCTCCATACCCCTTGATCCCTTTAGCCGTAAGGGCCATATCTAACTCCCTTTTGAATATATCCAATGAACTGGCCTCAACAACTTTCTGTGGTAGAGAATTCCACAGGTTCACCACTCTCTGGGTGAAGAAGTTTCTCCTCATCTCGGTCCTAAATGGCTTACCCCTTATTCTGGACTTCCCCAACATCGGGAACATTCTTCCTGTATCTAACCTGTCCAATCCCGTCATAATTTTATATGTTTCTATGAGATCCCCTCTCATTCATCTACATTCGAGTGAATATAAGCCCAGTTGATCCAATCTTTCTTCATATGTCAGTCCTGCCATTCTGGGAATCAGTCTGGTGAACTTTCGCTGCACTCCCTCAATAGCAAGAATGTCCTTCCTCAGATTAGGAGACCAAAACTGTACACAATATTCAAGGTGTGGTCTCATCAAGGCCCTGTACAACTGCAGTAAGACCTCCCTGCTCTTGTACTCAAATCCTCTCGCTATTAAGGCCAACATGCCATTTGTCTTCTTCACCGCCTGTTTTAGCTGCATGCCAACTTTCAATGACTGATATATCATGACACCCAGGTCTCATTGCACCTCCCCTTTTCCTAATCTGTCACCATTCAGATAATATTCTGCCTTCCAGTCTTTTCCACCAAAGTGGATAACCTCACATTTATCCATATTATACTGCATCTGCCATGAATTTGCCCACTCACCTAACCTGTCCAAGTCATCCTGCAGCCTCTTAGCATCCACCTCACAGCTCACACTGCCACCCAGCTTAGTGTCATCTGCAAACTTGGAGATATTACATTACAAAAGACCTGTACCCAGCGTGCCTTGTTGTGATGACAGATATAAGTCTATTATGAGAGGTGTAATTAATCCAACACATCGAATAACCCTCACAGCACATAAAGCATGTTGCGATGGCCTGATGGCCGTACCCATTATACAGTGCAGTCATATGTGGATGGGAAGAGATTCCTGATAAGGCAGATGACCTGAGGGACAGATGTGTGTTTCTCACAAGGCACCACACATGACGTTCAAATCAGACACTCACCAAGAGAGGGTCAACAATGTGAGTGTATTCACTGTGGACCACTTCCCATATCTCGGGAGCCTCCTATCAACAAGAGCAAGCATCGACGACGAGATCCAACACTGCCTCCAGTGCGCCAGTGCAGCCTTCAGCCGCCTGAGGAAAAGAGTGTTTGAAGACCAGGCCCCCAAAACTATCACCAAGCTCATGGTGTATAGGACTGTAGTAATACCTGCCCTCCTGTATGGCTCAGAGACATGGACCATGTACAGCAGACACCTCAAGTCGCTGGAAAAATACCACCAATGATGTCTCCGCAAGATCCTACAAATCCCCTGGGAGGGCAGACGCATCAACATCAGCGTCCTCATCCAGGCTTACATCCCCAGCATTGAAGCACTGACCACACTCGATCAGCTCCGTTGTGCAGGCCACACAGTTCGCATGCCAGACATGAGACTCCCAAAGCAAGTGCTCTACTCGGAACTCCTTCATGGCAAACGAGCCAAAGGTGGGCAGCGGAAGCGTTACAAGGACGTTACCCTCAAAGCCTCCCTGATAAAGTGCGACATCCCCACTGATATCTGGGAGTCCCTGGTCCAAGACCATCTGAAGTGGAGGAAGTGCATCCAGGAGGGCACTGAGCACCTCGAGTCTCAATGCCGAGAGCATGCAGAAATCAAGCGCAGGCAGCAGAAAGAGCATGCGGCAAACCAGTCCCATCCACCCCTTCCCTCAATGACTATCTGTCCCACCTGTGACAGTCTGTGGCTCTCATATTGGACTGTTCAGCCACCAAAGAACTCACTTCAGGAGTGGAAGCAAGTCTTCCTCGATTCTGAGGGACTGCCTATGATTTACAAGTGCACAATAACAATGATTATATAACATTATTACATTTACAAACATTTACACCACCAACACCCACCCCTCTATCCAGCACCACCACCTCTGTCTCCCCTCTCCCGCCTTGAAGCGATGCCCAAACTCCTCTTCCTCGCCCCGCCTACACCACAGCATCCTGTTCCCCTGTCCCTCTCCGCCTCTGGTTGATGAGGTTGGGCAGGAGGGCAGCAGGATGTCTGCAGACGTGTGCGTCTTGGTGAGAAGGCAGGGGGCGCGGCCGAAGGCGCCGGAATCTCCTGCTCCTCCAGACCTGTCTGCCTTGAGGGAGTTGGGTCAGGGGCTTGAACTGCCCATCCAGAAGCCATCTCTTGCCTCATCGCCTCAACGGTCTCGGTTGTGCACACCAACACAGTGATGAGCCGGTCTATCTTGTCATCATGCTGCTGGGTGAAGATGGCCATGCTAGGAGTTATCCCAGTCATGGTCTGGAGCATATCGCGACCTATCTGCACGCTTGTCCATGATAGCTGGACCATCTCCAGAATTGCAGAGAGCCATGGTAAATCCTCAGATGGATGCCTGCTCCTGGTGGTTCTGGCGCCTTTCTTGCCTTCACGCCACTGCCTCTGCGCTTGGTTGAGATAGCCAGTGTGGAGTCTGTTCCAAACCCCAGGAACTCAGAAGCCGATGCTGAGGTTCTGCTGACACCTGGCTGATATGCCAAGAGGCTGCTGTGATCCTGTTCCTGCTCCTGGAGCTCAAGTAGCTCAAAGACAGGCCCTTCTCCCTCCTCTCTCTCCTCTTCGTCATGGCTCAGGGTGATGGAGGCTTGCCATGACCATCCCGGGTGAAGTCTTTGTACCTGCGCTCCACCTCAGTCACGAGTTCCTCCAATTCCAGCTCCTTAAACCATGGAGCTCTGGGCCTGGTTTTGCCAATCTTCATTGCTGGTTTCTGGCCACTCATCGTCAATGATGAAACGAATGGCTGCTCAACAGTTTGTGTGTCTCAATTTCTCCGACTGCCCCCTCTGCAACTCAGACTGCCCTCGCTGCAATTTCCAACTCTGCCTTCTCCAACCACCAACTCTCTCCTCTCCAACCTCCAACTTTCTCCTCTCCAACCTCCAACTCTCTCCTCTCCCCTCTCACACTCACAGGTGGAATAAAGTGGTGTGCCTTTATGTGCATGCGCAGTACAGCAATCAGCCGCAAATGGTCCCGAAATGACGACGCGTCGGAATTCAAAAACTACAAAAACAAATCACAAAGTCTCGGGCAAGCGCATTGGAGGCCCTCCAAAGTTCACCAAGTGGGGAGGCCTTCAACTGCTGCATACTGATGACACCGGCCGCTCGCTCCCACTCCCACCTGGCAACTGCCGCTGACGCTGCCACCCACACAAAGGAGCCGAAAGTGGATCCCGACGGAACCCAGTGCCAGCGGGCGGCAAAAAGGTAGGTGCCGCCTAGGCGACGACCATATTCGGCCCTCTAGAGACCTGGTGCTAGAATCCAGGCTCAATGGTTGAATCAACATAAGAACATAAGAATTAGGAACAGGAGTAGGCCAACTAGCCCCTCGAGCCTGCTCCACCATTCAATGAGATCAAGGCTGATCTGGCCGTGGACTCAGCTCCACTTACCCGCCTGCTCCCCATAACCCTTAATTCCCTTATGGTTAAAAATCTATCTATCTGTGATTTGAATACATTCAATGAGCTAGCCTCAACTGCTTCCTTGGGCAGAGAATTCCACAGATTCACAACCTTCTGGGAGAAGAAATTCCTTCTCAACTCGGTTTTAAATTAGCTCTCCCGTATTTTGAGGCTGTGCCCCCTAGTTCTAGTCTTCCCGACCAGTGGAAACAACCTCTCTGCCTCTATCTTGTCTATCCTTTTCATTATTTTAAATGTTTCTATAAGATCACCCCTCGTCCTTCTGAACTCCAACGAATAAAGACCCACTCTACTCAATCTATCATCATAAGGTAACCCCCTCATCTCCGGAATCAGCCGAGTGAATCGTCTCTGTACCCCCTCCAAGGCTAGTATATCCTTCCTTAAGTAAGGTGACCAAAATTGCACGCAGTACTCTGGGTGCGGCCTCACCAATACTCTGTACAGTTGCAGCAGGACCTCCCTGCTTTTGTACTCCATCCCTCTCGCAATGAAGGCCAACATTCCATTCGCCTTCCTGATTACCTGCTGCACCTGCAAACTAACTTTTTGGGATTCATGCACAAGGACACCCAGGTCCCTCTGCACCGCAGCATGTTGTAATTTCTCCCCATTCAAATAATATTCCCTTTTACTGTTTTTTTTTCCAAGGTGGATGATCTCACATTTTCCGACATTGTATTCCATCTGCCAAACCTTAGCCCATTCGCTTAACCTATCTAAATCTCTTTGCAGCCTCTCTGTGTCCTCTACACAACCTGCTTTCCCACTAATCTTTGTGTCATCTGCAAATTTTGTTACACTATATTCTGTCCCCTCTTCCAGTCATCTATGTATATTGTAAACAGTTGTGGTCCCAGCACCGATCCCTGTGGCACACCACTAACCACCGATTTCCAGCCCGAAAAGGACCCATTTATCCCGACTTTCTGCTTTCTGTTCGCCAGCCAATTCTCTATCCATGCTAATACATTTCCTCTGACTCCACGTACCTTTATCTTCTGCAGTAACCTTTTGTGTGGCACCTTATCGAGTGTCCTTTGGAAATCTAAATACACCACATCCATCGATACACCTCTATCCACCATGCTCGTTATATCCTCAAAGAATTCCAGTAAATTAGTTAAACATGATTTCCCCTTCATGAATCCATGTTGCATCTGCTTGATTGCACTATTCCTATCTAGATGTCCCGCTATTTCTTCCTTAATGATAGCTTCAAGCATTTTCCCCACTACAGATGTTAAACTAACCGGCCTATAGTTACCTGCCTTTTGTCTGCCCCCTTTTTTAAACAGAGGTGTTACATTAGCTGCTTTCTAATCCGCTGGTACCTCCCCAGAGTCCAGAGAATTTTGGTCGATTATAACCAATGCATCTGCTATAACTTCCGCCATCTCTTTTAATACCCTGGGATGCATTTCATCACGACCAGGGGACTTGTCTACCTTGAGTACCATTAGCCTGTCCAGCACTACCTCCCTAGTGATAGTGATTGTCTCAAGGTCTTCCCTTCCCACATTCCCGTGACCAGCAATTTTTGGCATGGTTTTTGTGTCTTCCACTGTGAAGACCGAAGCAAAATAATTGTTTAATGTCTCAGCCATTTCCACATTTCCCATTATTAAATCCCCCTTCTCATCTTCCAGGGGACTAACATTTACTTTAGTCACTCTCTTCCGTTTTATATATCAGTAAAAGCTTTTACTATCTGTTTTTATGTTTTGCGCAAGTTTACTTTCATAATCTATCTTTCCTTTCTTTATTGCTTTCTTAGTCATTCTTTGCTGTTGTTTAAAATTTTCCCAATCTTCGAGTTTCCCACTAACCTTGGCCACATTATACGCATTGGTTTTTAATTTGATACTCTCCTTTATTTCCTTGGTTATCCACGGCTGGTTTTCCCTTCTCTTACCGCCCTTCTTTTTCAATGGAATATATTTTTGTTGAGCACTATGAAAGAGCTCCTTAAAAGTCCTCCACTGTTCCTCAATTGTGCCGTTTAGTCTGTGTGCCCAGTCTACTTTAGCCAACTCTGCCCTCATCCCACTGTAGTCCCCTTTGTTTAAGCATAGTACGCTCGTTTGAGACACTACTTCTTCACCCTCAATCTGTATTACAAATTCAACCATACGGTGATCACTCATTCCGAGAGGATCTTTTATTAGGAGATCGTTTATTATTCCTGTCTCATTACATAGGACCAGATCTAAGATAGCTTGCTCCCTTGTAGGTTCTGTAACATACTGTTCTAAGAAACAATCCCTTATGCATTCTATGAATTCCTCCTCCAGGTACAACAGTGACTACACTCTAAAAGTATTTCATTGGCTGTAAAGCGCTTTGAGACATCCGGTGGTTGTGAAAGGCGCTATACAAATGCAACTCTTTCTTTCTTTCTCAACTCCACTTTCCTGCACTATCCCCATATCCCTTGATTCCCTTAATATCCAAAAATTTATTGATCTCAGTCTTGAATATATTCAAAGACTGAGCCACCACAGCCCTCTGGGGTCGAGAATTCCGAAGATTTACCTTCCTCTGTGTGAAGAAGTTTCTCCTCATCTCAGTACTAAATGGCCATCCCCTTATTCTGAGACTGTGAACCCTGGTTCTAGACTCCTCAGCCAGAGGTAACATCCTCCCTGCATCTACCCTGTGAAGCACTGTAAGAATGTTATATTTCAATGAGATCACCTCTTATTCTTCTAAACTCTTGAGAATATAGGCCTAGTCTGCTCAATCTCTGCTCATAGGGCAATCCCCCCCATCCCAGGAATCAGTCTGTTGAACTTTCATTACATTCCCTCAATGGCAACTATATCCTTCCTTAGGTAAGGAGACCAAAACTGTACACAATACTCAAGGTGCGGTCTCACCAGGGCCCTATATAATTGCAGTAAGACGTCTTTGCTCTTGTACTCAAATCCTCTTAATAAAGGCCAACATACCATTTGCTATATTATTTGCTTTCTGCACCTGCATGTTAACTTTCAGTGATTCGTGTACAAGGACACCCAGGTCCCTCTGAACACCAACATTTCCCAATCTCTCACCATTTAAAAAATACTCTGCTTTTCTATTTTTCCTACCAAAGTGGATAACTTCACATTTCTCCACATTATATTCCATTTGCCATGTTCTTGCCCACTCACTTATCCTGTCTATATCCCCTTGAAGTATCCTTGCATCCTCCTCACAACTTACATTCCCAGCTAGCTTTGTATCATCAGTAAACTTGGATATATTACATTTGGTCCCCTCATCCAAATCATTGATATAGATTGCGAATAGCTGGGGCCTTGTTGGGCTAACCAGGTCATTTATGTTTTCTCATGTTGAGGCCAATTCACTAAATATATTCAAAAAGGAGTTAGATGTAGTCCTTACTACTAGGGGGATCAAGGGTTATGGTGAGAAAGCAGGAATGGGGTACTGAAGTTGCATGTTCAGTCATTAAATAGCAGTGCAGGCTTGAAGGGCCGAATGGCCTACTCCTGCACCTATTTTCTATGTTCTATGTTTCTATATTCTTCGACTTTTTTGATGGTTAGGTTAGTCTGCCTACAGTTAACATTACCGTGCTTCGTAATTGGCACTAATGTGAAACCTGCCCCCGAGATGTATCTAGTTAAAAGTTTTATGCTTTTGACTTTTTACACAAGCTATTTTCTTCATATGTACCACGACTCCCTGTAAGTAAGCTCCTGTGATCTAGAGAGTGTCTTTATCTGCCCAACATCTTGGTAAATGTAGTGAGCCCAGGGGACAAACAGAGAATTCTCGTCACTGTATCCTGGTGTAATGGTTATGCCATGTGCCCGCACATGGTTTCAAGTTTATTGAACATTAAATATAAACAGTACCTTTACAGTAAATTACAAACTTTACTATCCTGATTGGAGTGTCAAAAAGAAAACAATGCTGCTTCTCCTAATACAATATAAAACTGAACATTGACACACATTGTTGGATTCATCTTATACTACCAAGGAATCTCTAGCTTTCCCCATCTCTGACTTCAGATTGACTGTTAACTGGGAGGACAACAGCCTTTGATATACCATCTATAATGCGCATAAGATATATCAAAACAAAAGACATTCATGATTTTATCTCATAACTATGGGCTCAAGTTTCGGACCCCCACTAGAACGGTGCACATCGGAGAGGCCCGCCTAATTTGTGGAACAGAAATTGCGCAGAATACTTACCTCGCGATTCTCCGATATCTGTTGGCCCGTTTCCAGCTTGGCGTGGCGCAGCGGGAGCTGCTGGGAGCGGAGCTACTGCCCTGCGCCAAAAACAGTGCCGGCAGCTGTACGCATGCGCAGTAGCTCTTGGCCCTCCTATCGCGTACTGTCTCTGGGCGACGGCCCTATCCCTGGCCAAAGGGACGTCGCCCCTATCCCAGGCTGAATGGCCTGACACCTCTTACCTCATTGGCGGCGGGGCCCGCCCGCCCGGCATCTTGCTGGGGGCGAGCCCCGCCCGAAGTCCTCGGTGGCAGCCCAGCATGTTCTGGGTGCAGGCCCCGCCCGAAGTAGTGTCGTCATCATTGGTGGGGCCCGCCCGCCCGGCATCTCGCTGGTTTGGGCCCTGCCCGAAGTGGCGTTGTCCGTGGAGGCGGGGCCCGCCCGCTTGGCATCTCGCTGGGTCGGGCCCCGCCCGAAGTCCTCAGCGGCGACGATCATCGCTGGGTGCGGGCGCTGCCTGAAGTGGCGTCGTCAGTTGCGGCGGGGCGCAACCGAAGTCCTGGGCGGCGGCGAGGCCCGCTTGACTGGCATCTCCTGGGGAAGCCCCATCCCAGCATGCTGTTGGAGGGCTTCTGGTGCTGCAGTAGGTGAGTAGAAACTTAATTTTTTATTTATTGATTGATTTTTTATTATTTTATTGATTTTTTGTTTTTTAATTTTTTTGTTTGATTTTTTAATTCGTTTTTTAATTTTTAATTTTTTTATTTTTTGGGGGTTGATTTATTGATTTATTTATCATTTATTATTGATGATGGCTCTTTATTTGTACAAGTGAAGTGTTTAATGCCTGTAAACTTCCCTTCCCCCCCATCTCTCATTCCCTACGCTAATTTCAAAAGTGTAGGCAAGGTTTTTCTGTACAAAAATCTACACTTACTTCATTCTAAGTTAGTTTGGAGTAAGTTTTTGCCGCATAAACTTGCAAAACAGGCGTAAGTGGCTGGACACGCCCCCTTTTGAAAAAAAAATCTGTTCTAAAATGAAACTGTTCTAACACACTCGAACTGGAGCAAACTAAATGCCGAAAATTGCAATTTCTAAGATGCTCCATTCTAAACTAGTTGCTCCAAAAAAATAGGAGCAACTCAGGCCGAAACTTAAGCCCTATAGTCGGTGGTCAGCCATTCAAAAGAATTAAAAATGTTGTATTCCCATATAATGACAGCTGCCAAGCAAACATATACATCAAAAAACAATTGACAGAATATGGGTCTTTGAACAGAATGGTGTGACTCCTTACCTGAGGCCAAAATATCCTGTCCCACCTGATTTCTGTTGTAACAATCTATTTGTCTCCTGTTTCTAACACAATGAATGAGACAAGAAAGCGTGATATTATATTCATGCCAACCCATCTTGAGTTGTTGTGAATTAATAGGCTGCACTATTTTCTGTAAGTGAAGTTGAGTTTTTAACCCTGCCTGTACAGCGATAAAAGGAAAAGAAATAAAATAATGCCTTGGAGAAAAATACACCATTTTTGTTACCAATTGGTCTTCCTTGCTCCCAGTGCAATATACGCCAAGGGAATGCTGAAAATGGCACTGCTGTCCGTCCCCTCTGTGCAAATGATTCTGAGCTGAGGATTTTGTAAACGGCCAGGCAGACTGACAGTTTGAAGTCCGTCGCCATTGCACTTCCGGTGGTGAAGTGGGGCTCCAGGAATTTCAATGTTTTGATATCTAGCTCTGTGATTTACTATTACTGCCTTATGACATGCAAGCATACCTTGGACAAATTGTTTTGGACTAGCTTTTTAATATTATCACCTGTAATGACATCTTATCAGTTCTTATGGGTGGTGTGTGTTTGGAACGGACCCAGTTACAGTTCACACTCTTATTATTAGGCTTAATTCAATGTATGGATTGTCTAATGTTTTCTGGGTCTTAGTATGTCATATTCAGCACTTCTATCAGGAGGCAAAGTGATATTTTTAAGCATTAACTCTGTTTCTCTCTCCAAAGATGTTGCCTGACCCGCTGAGATTTCCAGCATTTTCTGTTTTTATTTTTAATGTGTTGATGGCTAACTGTAGGTACGCATTTCTTATCGCTGCAAGAGCATTCTATACCTTTGGAGTATTTGTTTGCCAATTTATTTTGACAAACTTCTGAAGTGGCTTGGCTAAGTGTCAGCTCTGAGTCAGAAGGTCATGGGTTCAAGCTTTGCTCCAGAGATGAGAGCACACAATCCTGGCTGCACATCAGTATAGTACTGAGGGAGTAACATTTTTCTGATTAGATGTTAAACTGAGGCGCCATCTGACTTCTCAAGTGAATGTAAAAGATTCCATGGCTCTATTCACAGAAGAGCATGGGACTTATTCTGGTGTCCTGACTAATATTTAGTCCTCAACCAACATCACTAAAACAGCTTATCTGGTCATGTATCTCATTGCTATTTGTGTGAGCTTGTTGTGTGCAAATTGGCTACTGCGTTTCCCTATATTACAACAGTAAATATACTTCAACGGCTGTAAAGCACTTTGGGATGTCCTGAGGTTATGAAATGTACTATATCAAAGCAACTACGTTATTTTCCTTTGCTCTGGTTTCTTTAATTGTGAATGGCTAGAAATCTCCTTCGGGAAGTCAGTCTCTCCATAGCTCGGGCGTGATCAATTTTTAAAGTACATTCTTCTCTTCATCATGAAGGAAAAGGGCATTGAATAGGTCATGAACAACTGTTAAAATCAGCCATATCAGAAACAAACATTGTGAAGAAATCCCTGTTAGCAAAGTGAAAACATTCTGTATGCTCTGGAAAAATACCTAAAATAAAATTACAACTCAAGAATAGAAAATCAACTAAAACCAATTGTTTCCCCCCCAGAACTGGTTCATGATTTTTGGCATTTGTGACCACACCACTTGCATTATTCATCCCTTAGCAAAGAAGTTAAGTCTAACCTTAGTAATAATAGTGGAGCTTTCAGTAAAACCGATCTCTCACAAGACAGTCTTTGCTACACAGAGGAACAGTTGGCAATAGGTAGCACAGTAGGATACCACATCACTTCTTCACCAATCCATTGGTATAATTAGAAGAAGGCAGAAAGAAACAATATGTAGTATTGCAGCTGCTGGATTTAAGTTGCAGTTGAAACATATTTATTCGTTCATGGGATGTGGGTTCTGTTGGCAATGCCAGCATTTATTGCCCATCCCTAATTGGCCTTGAGAAGGTGATGGTGAGCCGCCTTCTTGAACTGCTGCAGTCTGTGAGGTGAAGCTACTCCCATAGTACTGTTAGGGAGGGTGTTCCAGGATTTTGACCCAGCGACGATGAAGTAAATGCAATATATTTCCAAGTCAGGATGGTGTGTAACTTGGAGGGGAACTTGCAGGTGATGGCATTCCCATGCGCCTGCTGCCCTTGTCCTTCTCGGTGGTAGAGGTCGCAGGTTTGGGAGTTGCTGTCAAGGAAGCCTTGGTGAGTTGCCACAGTGCATCTTGTAAATAGTACGCACTGGAGCCACGGTGCGCTGGTGGTGGAGGGAGTGAATATTTTAGGTGGTGGATGGGGTGCCAATCAAGCGGGCTGCTTTGACCTGGATGGTGTCGAGCTCCTTGAGTGTTGTTGGAGCTGCACTCATCCAGACAAGTTATAGAATCATAAAATGGTTACACCACAGAAGGAGGCCATTCGGCACGTTAAGTCCATGCCAGCTCTCTGCAAGAGCACCTCAGCTAGTCCCACTCCCCCATGGAGCAGGACTAGCTGAGGTGCTCTTGCAGAGTGGAGAGTATTACATCATAATTCTGAATGTGCCTTGCAGATGGTGGAAAGGCTTTGGGGAGTGAGGTGAGCGACTCTCCACAGAATACCCAGCTTCTGACCTGCTCTTGCAGCCACAGTATTTATTTGGTTGGTCCAGTTAATGTTCTGGTCAATTGTGACCCCCAGAATGTTGATGGTGGGAAATTTGGCACTAGTTATACCGCTGAATGTCAAGAGGCCGTGGTTAGACTCTCGCTTGTTGGAGAAAGTCATTGCCTGGCACTTGTGTGGCGCGAATGTAACTTGCCACTTATCAGCCCAGGTCGTCTAGGTCTTGCTGCATTTAGGTATGGACTGCTTCATTATGTTAGGAGTTGCAAATGGAACTGAACACTGTACAATCATCAGCGAACATCCCCACTTTCTTGAACTGCTGCAGTCCATCACAGCAAGTTTTTTTGATACAACTTAGTGAATTAGGGAGCTATCTGCTAGTGGCCATTTCAGAGGGCAGTTAAGAGTTAACCACATTGTTGTGGGTCTGGAGTCACATATAGGCCAGACCAGGTAAGGATGGCAGATTTTCTTCCCTAAAGGAGATCAGTGAACCAGATGGTTTTTTATGACAATCCAGTAGTTTAATGGTCACCATCACTGATACTATTTTTTTGATTCCAGATATCCACATTAGTCAGGTAGGTGTTTTGTTAAAAACTCTAATTGTTTTGTATCAGACATAGAAGCCTATGGGTGAATTAAAGATGTGAATGGCTAGTGGCAGACTTTAGTTAAATTGAACTTTTTATTCTTCCTTTCATCTCCAGCCAATATAATGTTGCATTATCTTTAAAAACATTTCTGTTAAAGGAAAGAATTTCAAGCTTGTCAACATTAAAAAAGGGGTCCTCCATGAATATGAGATGGATCCCACCATCCATAGCCCCAAACACTCTTTCCATGTGGAATAGCGATTTACATGTACCTCTTTTAATTTATAATACTGTATTCGCTGCTCACGATACGGTCTCCTCTACATTGGGGAGACCAAACGCAGAATTTTCAACTGTACCAAAAGCAAAATACTACGGATGCTGGAAATCTGAAATAAAAACAGAAAATGTTGGCAATACTCAGCAGGTCAGGCAGCATCTGTGGAGAGGGAAACAGAGTTAACGTTTCAGGTCAATTCCTTTCATCAGAACTGGAAGAAGTTAGAGATGTAATAATTTATAAACAAGTGCAGAGCCAGTGAGAAAAGGTGAGATGAGGGAATGGTTGTGAGTGGGGCGGGAGAGGAACAAAGAACAGAAGAGAAAGTCTGTGATAGGGTGGAAGGCAAGAGAGATTAAATGACAAAAAGGATGATAGTGAAAGGAAAAAGAGGGTGGTAATGGGACAAGTAAAGAAACAAAAGATGGGTCTAGAGGAGCTATAAATGGCAACACCTGTTGTCCCGAAAAGTGGGGACAGTGGTTATGATCTGAAATTGCTGAACTCAATGTTGAAGGTTGTAAAGTGCCTAATCGAAAGATGAGGTGTTATTCTTCGGGTTTCCGTTGAGCGCCATTGGAATAGTGTATGAGGCTGAGGACAGAGAGGTCAGAGTGGGATGGAGAATTAAAATGTCAAGCAACTGGAAGGTCAGAGTCAGGCTTGTGGACTGAACGAAGATGTTCATCAAAGCTATCAACCAATCTGCGTTTGGTCTCCCTGATGTAGAGGAGACCGCACCGTGAGCAGCGAATACAACATTATAAATTCAAAGAAGTACAAGTAAATCTCTGTTTCACCTGGAAAGAGTGTTTGGGGCTATGGATGGTGGGATCCATCTCATATTCCTGGAGGGCCCCTTTTCTAATGTTGACAAGTTTGAAATTCTTTTCATTAACCGAAATGTTTTTAAAGGTAATACAACTTTATATTGGATGGAGCTGAAAGGAAGAATACAGGTTTCAAATACATAGCAGAAGACTGAACTTTTGTTGTGGAGAAAGTATGTTTTGGAAAATAGGGCAAAGCAGCCCAGAAAAGGTCCTAACATAGAAAAAGAAACCCTTGGGCCAAGTTAAGGTCAGATGATTGGAATTTGGGCAGAACTCAGATCACTCGAGAAGAGAAAGAATGTTCCCATCCTATATGGGTGGGTGCTTCATTGGGCTGCTGCCTCTAATATTTCAGCAGCATTCGAGACTTGTCTGGGGATGTTCCTGAACGACTTCAGTAGGTGCATTGTGAGCCACAAATGAACCCCACCACCCTTTCAAATTTACCCTGCCAATGTTTTGTCCTTATCACTGCCTATATCCTTCGCCTTTACAGGCCTGTTGTACAGATGTTGGCAAGATGCTGATGCAAATTTCCACTGGGCTGGTTGGGTGGGCACTCCTTTTGCACCACGCCAGTGCGAACACACACCCCTTTTATTTAACTGACACCATTCCTGTGATTTGGGGCATCTCCAGGTTAAAGTGGAGGTTGCTGTAGGTATTTCTTCCCTCCTGTCGCTAAGACACGTCACATTTTTCATCCTCAAAAGCTGAATGCTCACAAGCATTTCTTAATGGCAGTAGCATGAGTTGGAGGAAAGAAATACCCTAAAAATATTCAAACCCCAAACATGACACTCAAAAATGAGCATCAAGGAGAATATGAAAAATCGCACGTCAGATGTAACAAAAAGAGTCATTTCAAACCTAGTTAGGGCCAACTGAATTGTAAGAAATGTGATGTATACTTTTTTGATTTTATTCATTGAAATAAAACCTTTGAAACATTGACACTGCAGATTTGTTGTATGTTGCCAGCCTGTGATATCTGTCTGTTCTATTTGCAGGATAAAGAATTCTATGCCAAGGAAGTTGTCCTAAGGGAACTTGAAAGAAAAATAGAAAATGTGCAGAAAAGGTTATAAGAGCACATTCATATTCAAGGTTATTAGAGTGCGGTCACTAGCCTTTAATGATATTCTGAATATTGATTTTAAATGTAGTCAAAGCTGAATAGGTTGACGTTGTGAGAAATAGAATCATGGTGGAAGAATAGCAGGGAGGATGTATTATTGATCATTATGCCATACAGCTGCTTTATTTAGTAACCAATTTTGTTGAAGGTGAAAAACTCTTCATTGTACTTTAAAGGTTTGCCAAGACACCTTACCTTCCCCATAAATAATAACGTCACATTTCAAAATGTGCCCACTATATTGTGAGCATAACACTAGTCAGGATTACATTGCACTCAATAATATTTAGAAATATTGTTCCATGTATTACTCTCAACAATTGGATGTTCTCCTGCTATGTACTGGAAGTGGAAACCTAGTTTTGTTGTTGATCTGAGAGATATGTTTATTCACCTTAAAAATAAATGCTAAACATAGAAAATAGATGACATAAGAACATAAGAACATAAGAATTAGGAACAGGAGTAGGCCATCTAGCCCCTCGAGCCTGCTCCGCCATTCAACAAGATCATGGCTGATCTGGCCGTGGACTCAGCTCCAATTACCCGCCTGCTCCCCGTAACCCTTAATTCCCTTATTGGTTAAAAATCTATCTATCTGTGACTTGAATACTAATATTAATATTAATATTAATACTAATATTAAGATACAAACACTGAGATATTCTTTAGTTGAGGAAAACTGATTCTAATCATGCAGCGTTTAATTTGTATGCCCTTCTACCTTTCCAGCACTGAAAGTGATGACTCATCTGTGTTGTCCCTCAACACAATGATCTATTCTGTAAACGCCACTGACTGCCTTCAGCTGTCTTCATCTCCACTCCAGCTACCATCAACTGCGTTAAATGCTTATCAATATCAGCATCCTTTTCTTCAGTATCAATTTTCCTTCTCCAAAGCCACCATGTGTTTGGACCCCATGTGCCTGATTTCCTGAGACATTTGCAATTCTAGTGGGTTTTTTTTAATGTTGGGTTGTTTATTGTAACTGTTCGAACATATATGTAGATAAATATATGTTCAATATATCAACAAATATAACAGTTTGCTTTGTGATTTGGAAATAAATAGATAGGTTGTCCTTTTACCTGCAACAATGAAGTACTAAATGACATGACATTCAAGTTAATGTGAAACTCTGAATGATGACCAGTTAAAATTTTAGCATCTTCGAGCAACTGATACACTGATTTGTAAAAATAGGCAAGTATTAAATTAACATATGTATTAACATATATAATACATTAAAATCTTATGTCTGTGCACATGCCCTGTCATTATGCCCCATTATAAATTCCCATGTCCACATTTATAATGGAAACTGCCAATGTAATTATGTCAATCTGTAATTATACCCTCCCTCCAGTGGAGGTGCTGCAGTACCATCGCTGGCAGGAGGATGTAATTGCAACTTGACAATCAGAAATAACACCCTGTATGTGAACATTGGAATCTATTATGGAAATATAAAAAAACAACAGAATGTATGACTTTAAAATGGTACTGAATTAGATTGTACAGCTTGGTCCAATTATTTTCCCACCCACTAATTCTACTTAATCGGAAGATGATACTTGGGGGTATAAAGTTGGCACCGCCCAAAATGGGTCGCTCCTGCCGCTGTTGATGTGTTTTCACCACTGCTGTGGATGAGGTGGCCTCTTACACGAAATTCAGCTCTGTCATTTTTTTTCGAGCGAACCGGGAAGTCGGTCATAATGGGGGCGGTAGTGTGGCGGTGAGCACTCTGGAGGGGCGGAAATGAAGGCGGGACGGAATCTCCGCCACTGTCAATTATCAGCCTGCGCTGATGACGTCATGACACTTGCGTCACTGTGTCTCTCCCCTTCACTTAGAAGGGGAGAGCTGCTGCGAGCTCTGCAATTATTTTAGTTAGGTCCGCTGGTCGGCCCGAAAATTATGCCCCCGGGTTCAGCCGGGCCAGCGGCCTGGCACCCAAGAGCCCTGTCGCACACACATAAAACACAGTGCACCGACAGAAAAAGCTGTCGAGGGCACCGCTCGGCGGCCCGAAGATTTTTTGCCCTAAATTTCGATGACGGTATGGGAGATTGATGGTGCGTGCTTTGATGACACACTTAGGAGGGGTCGGCAGCAGCGGGGCGGAAGTGGAGACCATCGGAAAAAACAACGAGGAGAATTTTGCCAGTGGCAGCCATTCGACCCCAAGTCGGCAGCCATTTGACTCCGCTATGTAACCGCTGCCTTCTGACGGTAAGAGCCATTTTTGGGAGGCTGAATTTTGGCCCATTGATCTTGACTGTCTGTGTGCAATGCCATGGGAGATTGACCAGTAGAGATAATAGGAGTCTTGCATCCAGGGTCTGCGTCACATCAGATTTGAATATATCACATGTATCAAGTGTGTACTATACTTGCGCCTGATTCGTTCAAATATCATATTCACCAAACAGCAACAAAGCGCAATTGAGCAGGTAGCATCTTAAAAAGATTCACAGTTTTATTTTAGACAATCCTCCATGGGCAACAGGACTTAGCTTCTAGTTAATCTGCCTGCTACAACAACACTTCTTCACAGGGGAAACTAAAACTAGGGGATATAGTCTTAGAATAAGGGGCCGCCCATTTAAAACTGAGATGAGGAGAAATTTCTTCTATCAGAGGGTTGTAAATCTATGGAATTCTCTGCCCCAGAGAGCTGTGGAGGCTGGATCATTGACTATATTTAAGGCAGAGATAGACAGATTTTTGAGCAATAAGGGAGTAAAAGGTTATGGGGAGCGGGCAGGGATTTGGAGCTGAATCCATGATCAGATCACCCATGATCTTATTAATTGGCGGAGCAGGCTTGAGGGGCCAAATGGTCTACTCCTGCTCCTATTTCTTATGTTCTTATGTACTTGAGCAGGAGCAGATCGTGACTATGATTTTAGGATAGCGCTTGATTGAGGTACAACTGTGTCCACCATGGTGATACGCCCTAGACCCTGGACATATTTTTAACTCGAGGATCATTTATATACCAAAAGTAACCTCAGTCAAGGGATGCTGCTAAAATTGAGGTGGAAAATTCCAGTAGCATGTCTAAGGTCTGCTGCACTGGAAGTTATTGTGAAATAGTGACATTTAGAAAAAAGAAGTTTGCCCTCCTCTTTGGCCTGTGCCAATCCATAATCTGTGAGGACTTACACAGAACCTAGCTGCTGAAAAGGGTTATATAGCCCCTCTGCCAACTTCAGTACTTTGCATGCTTGGGCCATAACATGCAGCTCTTGCATTTAGTGTTCAAATGATGCAAATGTCAAGAAATACATCAGAGGACATAGTTCTAATATTTGTCTAGATCTAACACATGGATGGGCATATTCTGCACTGCCAGGCCTGGCCACTGGGAAATTGTACACAGAGGTGGAGATTGAGTGTGGCCCCGAACAATTTTCTATCTTCAGATCTGCTGAAAAATGGGCTGAAGGGAGTTGAAAACCTGTGCCTCGATTTCTTCTCTCATCTACTCAGATCTAATGATGTCAATAGGGGAGACCAATTTAAATACAGCTCCAACTCAATAGCAGACAGTGTTCCTCCAGGCAGTCCCTTTACATCTATTGGGAAGTACTCTCTACTTATAATTTAATAATACATTGCATGTTACAGAGTATAACACTCCTGTCATTATAAAACAGTCTATTCTCTGACTACTGTGAACAATGTCTTGTGAGGACCATTAGCATGATATGAAATTTTAGCATGTGTTCTTCCAAAACACTCCTTTATTTTTTCCCTTTTCACACAAGCATTTAGGTCTGTCATCGGCAGAAAATTGCAGCACAACCATCCAAGTTTCAAGTAAAAATTCTCAATGCAATTCTCAATGTCTACTGGTTTTCTCATGGCTTATTCATCTCTTAATTTGTTAAGGGTTTTCAAATAGGGTTACTTAGAGTTAACTTCATTTGGAAAAGTGCAATTTAAAATAAGTAGGAATATGTGAAATTAATATATTTTGTGATTAAACATAAATTTGAAATGATGCAGGTTTTGGGGCAAGTAGTAATGAATCAGTTCGCTATCTGCATAGTAACTGACAATGAAAAGTAAATAGATGATTTGTTTTCCTGATGGATACGAAATCAAAACTATTTTCCAAAAAAAGTTATGGTTGATAAACAGAAGAACAAGGGGCTGAAATTTAGCGAGTTCTGCTCTGCTGGTAAATATAGAAACATAGAAAATAAGTGCAGGAGTAGGCCATTCGGCCCTTCGAGCCTGCACCACCATTCAATAAGATCATGGCTGGTCATTCACCTCAGTACCCTTTCTTGCTTTCACTCCATACCCCTTGATCCCTTTAGCCGCAAGGGCCATATTTAACTCCCTCTTGAATATATCCAATGAACTGGTATCAACAACTCTCTGCGGGAGGGAATTCCACAGGTTATCAATTCTCTGAGTGAAGAAGTTTCTCCTCATCTCAGTCCTAAATGGCTTACCCCTTATCCTTAGACTGTGTCCCCTGGTTCTGGACTTCCCCAACATTGGGAACATTCTTCCTGCATCTAACCTGTCCAGTTCCGTCAGAATTTTATGTGTTTCTATGAGATCCCCTCTCATCCTTCTAAACTCCAATGAATAAAGGCACAGTCGATCCAGTTTCTCCTCATGTGTCAGTCCAGCTATCCCTGGAATCAGTCAGATGAACCTTCGCTGCACTCCCTCAATAGCAAAAATGTCCTTCCTCAGATTAGGAGACCAAAACTGAACACAATATTCCAGGTGAGGCCTCACCAAGGCCCTGTACAACTGCAGCAGACCTCCCTGCTCCTATACTCAAATCCCCTAGCTATGAAGGCCAACATACCATTTGCCTTTTTCATCGCCTGCTGTACCTGCATGCCAACTTTCAATGATGATGTACCATGACACCCAGGTCTCAATGCACCTCTCCTTTTCCTAACCTGTTGCCATTCAGATAATATTTTGCCCCCAAAGTGGATAACCTCACATTTTTCCACATTATACTGCATCTGCCATGCATTTGCCCATTCACCTAACCTGTCCAAGCCACTCTGCAGCCTCTTAGTGTCCTCCTCACAGCTCACACCACAACCCAGTTTAGTGTCATCTGCAATCTTGGAGATATTACACTCAATTCCTTCATCTAATGTATATTGTAAATAGCTGGGGTCCCACCACTGAGCCCTGCGGCACTCCACTAGTCACTGCCTGCCATTCTGAAAAGGACCCGTTTATCCCGACTCTCTGCTTCCTGTCTGCCGACCAGTTCTCTATCCACATCAGTGCGTTACCCCCAATACCATGTGCTTTAATTTTGCACACCAATCTCTTGTGTGGAACCTTGTCAAAAGTCTTTTGAAAGTCCAAATACACCACATCCACTGGTTCTCCCTTGTCCACTCTACTAGTTACATCCTCAAAAAATTCCAGAAGATTTGTCAAGCATGATTTCCCTTTCATAAATCCATGCTGACTTGGACTGATCCTGTCACTGCTTTCCAAATGTGCTGTTATTTCATCTTTAATAACTGATTCCAACATTTTACCCACTACTGATGTCAGGCTAACCGGTCTATACTTAGCTGTTTTTTCTCTCCCTCCTTTCTTAAAAAGTGGTGTTACATTAGCTACCCTCCAGTCCATAGGAACTGATCCAGAGTTGATAGACTGTTGGAAAATGATCACCAATGCATCCACTATTTCTAGGGCCACTTGCCTAAGTACTCTGGGATGCAGACAATCAGGCCCCGGGGATTTATCGGCCTTCAATCCCATCTATTTCCCTAACAAATTTCCCGCCTAATAAGGATATCCTTCAGTTCCTCCTTCTTGCTAGACCCTCAGTCCCTTAGTACTTCCGGAAGGTTATGTGTGTCTTCCTTCGTGAAGACAGAACCAAAGTATTTGTTCAACAAGCCTGCCATTTCCTTGTTCCCTAATATAAATTCATCTGAATCTGACTGCAAGGGACCTACGTTTGTCTTCACTGATCTTTTTCTCTTCACATATCTATAGAAGCTTTTGCAGTCAGTTTTTCTGTTCCTGGCAAACTTCCTCTCATACTCTATTTCCCCCCTCCAAATTAAAACCTTTGTCCTCCTCTGCTGAATTCTAAATTTCTCCCAGTCCTCAGGTTTGCTGCTTTTTCTGGCCAATTTATATGCCTCTTCCTTGGATTTAACACTATCTTTAATTTCCCTTGTTAGCCACAGTTGAGCCACCTTCCCAGTTTTATTTTTACTCCAGACAGGGATGAACAATTGTTGAAGTTCATCCATGTGATCTTTAAATGTTTGCCATTGCCTATCCACCATCAACTCTTTAAGTATCATTTGCCAGTCTATTCTAGCCAATTCACGTCTCATACTATCGAAGTTACCTTTCCTTAAGTTCAGGACCCTAGTCTCTGAATTAACTGTATCACTCTCCATCTTAATAAATAATTCTACCATATTATGATCACTCTTCCCCAAGGGGCCTTGCACAACAAGATTGCTAATTAGTCCTTTCTCATTACACATCACCCAGTCTAGGATGGCCAGCCCTTTAGTTGGTTCCTCGACATTTTGGTCCAGAAAACCATCCCTAATACACTCCAGGAAATCCTCCTCCACCGTATTGCTACCAGTTTGGTTCGCCCAATCTATATGTAGATTAAAGTCGCCCATGATAACTGCTTTACCTTTATTGCACGCATCCCTAATTTTTTGTTTGATGCTGTCCCCAACCTCACTACTACTGTTTGGTGGTCTGTACACAACTCCCACTAGCGTTTTCTGCCCTTTGGTATTCCGCAGCTCCACCCCATACAGATTCCACATCATCCAAGCTAATGTCCTTCCTTACTATTGCCTTAATTTCCTCTTTAACCAGCAATGCTACCCCACCTCTTTTTCCTTTCTGTCTATCCTTCCTGAATGTTGAATACCCCTGGATGTTGAGTTCCCAGCCTTGGTCACCCTGGGGCCATGTCTCCGTGATGCCAATTATATCTTATTCATTAATTGACGGCTGTGTAGTTAATTCATCCACCTTATTACAAATACTCCTCTCATTAAGGTACAGAGCCTTCAAGCTTATCTTTTTCACACATTTTACCCTTTTAGAATTTTGCTGCAATGTGGCCCTTTTTGATTTTTGCCTCCACTTTTACTTTTCTTCTTTCTATTTTTTGCTCCTGCCCCTATTTTACTTCCCTCTGTCTCCCTGCATAGGTTCCCATCCCCCTGCCATATTAGTTTAACTCCTCCCCAACAGCACTGGCAAACACTCCCCCTAGGACATTGGTTCCAGTCCTGCCCAGATGTAGACCGTCTGGTTTGTACTGCTCCCACCTGCCCCAGAACCGGTTCCAATGTCCCAGGAATGGTAGAAGCATGAAAGAGCAGCAACTCTGTCTGTGCTTGGAACAGTGACACAGATCCTGACCCAATTTGCTGTGACGGCTTCATTTAAATACTCGAGGTGTGTGGGCATGCCTTTAAGAATCATCAGAGGTACCTGCTCCATTAGCAGATGTTAGAGTGACCCACTACTGCTCCAATGACAGAACAGAGGCCTGTGAAGGGCCAAACAGGAAGGCAAATATTTTCAAAGGGATATTTGCTAAGGGATGCAAAGGCCATTGTTGGAAAGGTAATTAATCTCCTCCAGTATGAATTATATTTGCTTTGTGACTTTTAGAGCCGTTCCGAGGGTATCAAGAGTACTCACACCCACTTTCAGCTTTTCATGGCGGAGACGGACTGAGGTCTTGGCCACTCCTCCCCCAACCGGAGTTTTGGGTAGAAGTTCAATCGGGCAGAATCAAGTAGATGTGCACCCCGCATCAAATTCTCGACACCAGTCAGTCGCGCGCTCACTCTCCAACCTTTCTGGCTCCAAGAAGGTCAGGCTTCCCAAGGCTTTTAGAGAAATCATGGATAGAGAGGATGGAGGGCAGTGATTATATTCGACAGAAAGAGTTTTAAAAATGATCCTGACAGTAAGTTAATAAACTGAAAGCTAGCATGGCACTCCATGAAGCTAAAGAGAGCCCCAGGTACAATCAAAGGAAGTAGCACATCTAAACAGGGTGCATCGATGCTACAAATTAAGCATTGGTGCAAAGCAGTTTCAGTTTTCCATTAATATTAAGCCTGTATAGCAAAGTGGGTGAAAGCAAAAGCACTTGCACCAACACCACAGTTGTAGTGTAAATACAACCCGAGATGAATCCACTGATCAGGAAGTAAAAAAAACAAGAACAGAGGCCCCAATTTTAACTGCGGGCGGGTTTTGGGCAGGTTTGTGGCAAGGTAAGGTAGAAACTCACCTCCTGCAGCAGAAAACAGGCCAGGGCTAATTTAACTCCGATGCTTCATTAACATATGCCCACCATTCACCCCCCAAAATGCCAACGAGATGACAAATTCTGCATTATGTTGAAATTTGTTCAGACATTTTTAAGCACTTTGGGTGAGAAATGGTAGAAAGCTGCATGTTATCAAGTTGATCAAGCAGTGCAAAGAATAAGAGTTATAATAAAAGCAGAAAATGCTGGAAATCTCAGCGGGTCAGGCAGCATCTGTGGCAAGAAAGTAGAGTTAACGTTTCGGGTTGATGATCCTTCTGCCAGTTCTGACAAAGGGTCATCAACCCAAAATGTTAACTCTGTTTTTCTCTCCACAGATGCTGCCTGACCCGCTGAGATTTCCAGCATTTTCTGTTTTTATTCCAGATTCCCGCATCCGCAATATTTTGCTTTTGTGAAAGAGTAAGAGTTTTCAGGTGGAAATAAAAGACGGAATAAATCTGTAAATATTGGAAATTGCCTATTTTTCTATGACCACTGGAGAAACTTTGTCTAAGTGTTCCAACAACAACAGCTGCATTTACATAGTACCTTTAACAAAGTGAAATGTTCCAAGTTGCTTCACAGGAATGTTATAAAAAAAAAATTGACACCAAGTCACATAAGGAGATATTAGAGCAGATGACCAAAAGCTTGGTCAAAGAGGTAGGTTTTAAGGAGCGTCTTAAAGGAGGAAAGACAGGTAGAGAGGCAGACAGGTTTAGAGAGAGAATTCCAGCGCTTAGGGCCCAGGCAGCTGAAGGCACAGCTACCAATGGTTGAGCGATTATAATCAGGGCTGTTCAAGAGGCCAGACAGTGGAGGGTTGAGAGAAGTGCTGATGAGGTAGAGCTGGGTGTCGTCAGCATACATGTGGAAACTGACGTTGGATGATATTGATAAGGGGCAGTATGCAGATGAGAAATGTATAACATTTCTTGACAAACCAGCTATCAACTCATCAGGAATGCAGTCTATGGGCTGAATCTCGACAGGAATAGGCTGCATAGAAAGAGAGGGTGGAGTTTCTGTCATGAAACCTGTAAGTTCGGATTTCCCTGCATGTTATAGAGTTTTGGCTACACAGCAGGCATCGTTTTGGTTTGACAGGTTCCCTGGCAGGAAGTTAACTTGAATGACAGGCTTGACTTCCAGTCGGGCGGGGAACATTCCAGAGCAGGCTGCAGCTGCAGGTACAGGTAAGTCGCTGCTAGTGGGAGTGTGGGGGGAATCTGATCCCTGACACAGGGAGGGGGTGCAACTCCCGGAAGGGGGGTGGGGGGGAAACCAATTCCAGGGGGAGGGTCCGATCCTCGACCCCGGTGGTGGGAGATGTGGTGGTGTCGGATGTAATGGAGGGGTGGGGGAGCCGACCATGGTTAAATTGCAGGTTAAATCAGAGACTGCCAGCCTCATTAAAATATTTAATTGGCTTACTCACCTCCTGGGAGTGGGTTGGTTTCCCGCCGCTTGTCCCATCTCAGTTAAACCCCGAAGTCGTCGGGTTGGGGTCGAGTTTGAGATTTTTAAAGTTTTGACATCTCACCTGACCCGAACCCATCTGTTTTGAGGGATTAAGGTTCAGCTCTGTATATTAATAGAGTTTGCTAGGATTTGCTGAGATGCTGACAAAAATAGAATGAGGAGCCCCTCTGTAAAATCTAGAATGATTTCTAAATGGAGCACAGTGACAGAACTCATTCACCCTTGCATTTATGAAGGAAAAAATACTACTTCTTTCCAGAAGTAAATGCTTTGCTAAGGATATTGTAAGTAGTTTTGAGCTGTCTTGCCCCCGTTTATATTTTATGTTAAGACCGAAGACTTCTAATGCTTCATTTCCAGCTGCAATAAGATGATATGAATCCAACCAAAAAGAAACAGAATGGGTTCAGAAAGTTATCGCACATATATTATTGAAACTTGCAGTTCTGGAGAAACGCTTGCATTCTGTGAGACTAAATGCTTCTTAAGTAATAAAAGAAGATAAATAAGGAGAGTGCTTTTATGTGTAGTATACAACAGAAAAATAATTCCCGTTTAAATAGTGCTTTTCATGACTTCAAGATGTCCCAAAGCTCTTCACTGCCAAATATGTACTTTTGAAGTGCAGTCACACTTGTAATGTAGAAAATGTGGCAATCAAATTATGCAAAGTCTCACAAGCTGCAATGAGAAAGTAACCAAATAATCAGTTTTTAGTGATGTTGATTGAGGGATAAATATTGGACTGGACACCAGGAGCACTCCCCTGCTCTTCTTGGAATAGTACAAGGGGATGTTGTACATCCATCTAAGAGGGCCAATGAGGTGCCGGTTTAACATCTCATCCAAAAGATGGCACTTCTGACACTGCAGGACTCTCGCAGTACTGCACTGAAGCGTCCGCCTGGATAATGTGCTCAAATCTCTGGTCGGGCTTGAACCCATGATCTTCGAACTCAGCGGTGAGACCACTATCACGGAGCTATGACTGACACCATGAGAACAAAAAATACCAAACTGTAAATTAAGTAATGGACAATAGAAAGTGAAGGGGCTGATACAAGGCTTCAGTGGAAATTTGGTCCTTAAGCAACTTGTGGTGAATAGGAATGGGATAAGTAAACTTATAGCATATAAGATTCTTGACCACTGAAAGGAAAGTAATTTGGGAGGATATTGAATAGATAGTTAATTTTAATATACGGTGGCGGGGGCAAAGGAGTTACTGATAAATCCTTTAAATTCTACGCTTTAGTCTTCTACTTAGCTATGACACAGGCATATATGTGGCAGGGTGGGATTTCTGCCCACCACATGGTTGCACTCCTGAGCCTGGTGAAGTTTCTGGGATTAGGATTGTTCAAGTACTTTTGGTGTGCTTACCATCCTCTGCCCAGGAGCTCATCGAGGAGCAGACAAAGGGCTCAGAAGCCTGCTGCAGCCAGTGTAACCAGTGGCCTTGGGCCAGCCGAAGAAGGGGAACAATTATTTTTTTTAATGTTTCATGTTGTCCCCATGATCGCTTCAATTTCTTTCAGCGGATTTAAAATTTAATTCCCCTCCCTCTGTTGTCCAAAGAATAGAAATAATATTTGAAGAGGTATCCTCAATGCCCAGTGAGGCCAAGTACAAATGATAGAAAATACTTCATATGATGTATTCCCATTATATGTCCAATTATAATATACCTGCCCATATATGATCATATATATTTCTTAAATTACAACATTCTGTCTGATGACACTTACGATGGAAAATGCTGGAGATGGGTGGCTTGAGCAGGGAGCAAGCTGAGTGGCTCCCAAATAATTTCCTGAAGCGTACCTGGGAGTCAGTATGAGTTGAGCAGAAAATTTAGCCCTAAACATTTCTTTTCCAGTCTTCCAGATATGATGAAATGTCTGCAAAATTCCTTGAATATTTCCATGCCGATTATTGTAAAGTAGCATTACAGAAATTCACAGACTAAAGCATATTTCTTGACTTACAATATTTTTACATTTTTAATATGGTGTAGTAATATTAGTTTTATCGTCTGAGAGGTAATGTTAGGATGATTGTTTGTTATATATATTGCAAAGATTGGAAACCGTTAAAAGGAAACTCAGAATACTGCATTATTCTAAAAGATGTATTGCACAATTCAGCTTGTGAAGGGGTAAAAGGCTATAACAAATGATGGGATGAAACCTGAAGTTATAAATAGTTAGGTGCCTAGCAGGTGATGACCGTAATGGTCCTGGGATTGCAGCAGATAAAAGTTCTATTTGAAAGCTAATCTGTGAGACAAGTAATGTGGTGTGGCATTTTGGATGACAGATAAAGATCCAGAACTGAACTGTAAGAAACGCAAAAATAGAAAAAAATACCAGGACAAGACATAGGAAGATCGTCTGCCCTTCAAATTTAGGTCAGGGTGACAGTATAATGAATAGAAGCGACACAGAGACAAGCAGGGATTCAAAGGAAGTGAAACATTTAAAACAGTGAGTAAATACATTGCCTGGTGTTGCAATGTTTAATGTACTCAACTGTGCACATTACAATAGTTAACCAGACTGACAATATGAGCAAGGTGATGAAAGGTGCTCTGGGAACAGATATGAATAGCATTTTTATACAGTGTGAAGTGGAATAGTTATACCTTGTCTTCAGTTTACAGACCTGTTGTATAACCAAACTGCTATAATTAAAAATAGCAAAGGCCTCACAGTTGGTTATGTGAAGCTTGTGGAAGGGCAGCTGTTGTATCAGATGAATAAAATGATAATGTACTAGGCAGTGAATGATTTAAATAAAATACATTAGGCCAGAATAGCAAATACTAATGTGCATTAAAATTTCACAATTTTGGATCAAATGTTGTGGAAAATAAATAACATTTCACCACACAAACACCAATATCACTGAAATTGACTAAAGCTTCTAATCTCAGCCGGAATTTAGAAAACCACATGCACTCATTTCTTATTAAAACAAAACAGTATGTGGTAAATAAGAAGGTCCTTAACTGGCTCAATTAACTACATTACATTACCTATATTCAGGATTTAGCATTCCAATATCCAACAACAGCAACAACAACTTGCATTTATATAGCGCCTTTAATGTAATAAAATGTTCCAAGGTGCTGTACAGGACTGTAATCAAACAAAATTTGACCGAGCCACATAAGGAGGTATTTTACAGATGTCAAAATGTTTGGCCAAAGAGGTAGGTTTAAAACAATGTCTTAAAGGAGGAGAGAGAGGTAGAGAACCAGAGAGCTTTGGGAGGGAATTCCAGAGCTTAGGGCCTAGGTAGCTGAACGCACGGCCGCCAATAGTGGAATGATTAAAATCGGGGCTGTGCAAGTGGCCAGAATTTGAGGAACGGCGACATCTCGGGGGGTTGTAGCACTGGAGGAGGTTACAGAGATAGGGAGGGGCGAAGCCATGGAGAGATTTGAAAACAAGGATGAGAATTTTAAAATCGAGGTGTTGCCGAACCGAGAGCCAATGTAAGTCAGCAAGGACAGGAGTGATGGGTGAAGGGGATTGGTGCGAGTTAGAATAGGGGCAACAGAGTTTTGGATGAGCTTAAGTTTATTTAGGTGGAAGATGGGAGGCCAGCCAGGAGATCACTGGAACAGTCAAGTTTAAGGTAAAAAAGGCATTGGTGAGGGTTTCAGCAGCAGATAAGCTGAGGCAGCTGCAGAGACTGGTGATGCTATGGAAGTGTAAGTATTGGTTTTGGTGATGGAGCTGATATGTGGTTGGTAGCTCACCTCAGAGTCAAATATGACACTAAAGTTACGAACGGTCTGGTTCAGCCTCAGACAGTTCCCAGGGAGAGGGAGGGCATCGGTGGCTAGAGAATGGAGTTTGTGGTGAGGAATGGCTTTGGTCTTCCCAATATTCAGTTGGAGGAAATTTCTGCTCATCCAGTACTGGATGTCAGATAAGCAGTATGATAAATCAGAGGCAGTGGAGGGGTTGAGAGTGGGGCTGGTCAGGTAGAGCTGGGTGTCGTCAGCGTACATGTGGAACCTGACGTTTTTTCAGATGATGTCACTGAGGGGCAGCATATACATGAGAAATAGAAGGGGCCAAGGATAGATCGTTGGGGGACTCCAGAGGTAACGGTGCGCGAGTGGGAAGAGAAGCCATTGCAGATGATTCTTTGGTTACTGCTGGGTAGATAAGAATGGAACCATTATGAGGGCAGTCCCAACCAGCTGGGTGATGAAGGAGAATGGTTTTGTCAACCATGTTAAAGGCTGCAGACAGGTCGAGAAGGATGAGGAGGGATGGTTTACCATGGTCACAGTCACATAAGATGCCATTGTGGCTTTGATAACGGCTGTTCAGTACTGTGGCAGGGGCGGAAACCCAATTGGAGGGATTCAAACATGGAGTTGCGGGAAAAATGGGCATGGAATTGGGAGGCCCCAACACAGTCAAGGACGTTGGAGAGGAAAGGGAAGTTGGAGATGGAGCAGTAGTTTGCAAGGACAGAGGGGTCAAAGGTGTTTTTTTTGAGTGGGGGGGGGGGGGTGATGTGGAAGATTTGAATGGGATGGGAACAGTACCTGAGGAGAGGGAACCATGAGCAATATCAGCCAACATGGGGGCCAGGAAGGGAAGGTGAGTGGTCAGAGGTTTAGTGGGAATAGGGTCAAGGAAGCAGAAACTGTGTCTGATAGACAAGAGGAGCTCAGAGATGGCATGAAGTGTTAATTATATTACAGTGGTGTATAGCAATTGGGTTTTAATTGGATTCAGTTGGTGGGAATTAATTGCAGACTTTCTTTCTCTCATAGATATATATATATATATATATATCTATATGGGAGTAGGCTGGAGGAATGCAAGCTGATCTTGGGGGTGCACAGTGTGTAATATGAGTCACTGTAAATAAAGGTTTGCAAGTAAATAAAGACTAGGCTGTAGTGTTCTATTCTTCACCATCTGGCAATCCGACTTTGACAAGATGGGAGATAGGAGAGAAAAACGAAGGAAAGATGCGAGTTCAAGATTAGAACGGGAGGAACCATAGGGGACGTTTGACCTGTTGTGCTAGAGGAAGTGAGCAAAGTGGCAAAGGCAGCTAAATGGATGGTCTCAGTCTTAATGACAAGGAAGTCCATGAGCTCCTCGCCCACCTGGAGTACTGTGAGTAGTTCTGGGCACCACATCTTTAGAAGATTATATTGGACTTGGAGGGAGTGCAGCGTATGTTTACCAGAATGATATATGGTTTCTAGGGTTAAATTACGAGGAGAGATTACACAAACTGTATACCCTGGAAATTTAGAAGGTTAAAGGGTGAATTGATCAAAGTTTTCAGGATATTAAGACAAACAGATAGGGTAGATAGAGAGATGCTATTTCCACTGGTTGGGGAGTCTAGGACTCAGGGGCATCGTCTAAAAATTAGAGACAGACCTTTCAGGAGTGAATTAGGAAATACTTCTAAACATAAAGGGTGGTAGAAGCTTGGATCTCTCTTCCGCAAACAACAATTAATGCTGGATCAGTTGTTAATTTTAAATCTGAGAACGATAGATTTTTGTTAGCCAAAGGTATTAAGGGATATGGGGCAAAGCTGGGTATATTGTGTTAGGTCGCAGATCAGCCATGATCTCATTGAATGGCAGAACAGGCTCGAGGGGATAAATGGTCTACTCCTGTCCCTATGTTCCTACTAGTTGTTGGAGATGAGGGTGGCCGAGGCAGTTGATGGGGATTTAAGAAGGTGGTTTGCATTGGAGAAGAGAAGCCGTGAGTTATCTTTGCAATCTAGGATGATCCTGAAATAGTGAGCAGCTTTGGCAGAGGACAGCAGGACCAAATAGTACTTCATGTGGTCCAGCATGATCTGGCAGTGAATGGCTAAAGCAGTTGTCCACCATAAATGTTCAATTCTGCATCCCTCGGACATAAGGGACGGAGATGAGGGCTGTAATGGAGGACGACCAGGGCGAGAAAGAGTAATGGCTTTAATGGTGGAGATGAGGATGTTATTGAGAAGATCGCTATCTGTAGCAATGTTGTGGTGATGGAGGGCCAAAGGCTGACACTTGGGAATTTGAAAGTACAGTTAGTTGTAAGTAACTTGTGGCAAGTTTTTTTTATCAGGGGCAACCACAGAAAGAAGTGGGGTTGGGAAGGGTGATGTGGGTGGAGAACAATACAAGGATTTGATCGGAATTAGCTTTATTTGCGATTGACACGATGGGAGGCCATGTGAGATGGCAAGGTTGAGGTGGTGTCATGAATATGGGTAGCAGGTGAGATTAAGGGAGAATAGGAGGGCAATGATCTCAGAGCATGATGAGTTGAGATGGAGGTTGAAATCACTGAGGATGAGAAGTCGCTCAGTGCAGAAGCTGAGGGAGGAAAGCAGTAAAGATGTTTTAATGAGAAACTTAGGTGGGCAGTAAAGAACGAGGATCTTAAATGAGAGGCGAGAGGGATGGGACAAGATGAGATGCTCAAAGGAGCAGAATGTAACAGAGGAGTAGAGGGATAGACCAAAGTGTGATTTGGTGATAAGAGCCACACTGCCATCGTGGTGGTTTGGATGGGCAAGTGGTGAAAAGTAAAGCCAGGAAGGGAGGCTTCATTCAGAGGGAAGTTTCTGTCATGGCTATGATGTCAATGCCATCTTCCACAATAAGCCCATGGATGGCAAGGGCCTTGTTCACAAGTGAACGGACATTCTGGAGGGAGATGCTTAGATTTATTGTATTGATTTATTTCTTATTGACAGAAGTATGAGAAAGAGAGGTCACTAATGCCTAACTGTGGAAGGAAAGCATTTGCTGGCAATGAAAAAGTAACAGCCAATCCCAATGCAACTACAATAATGATCTGTTCATACTTAAGAAGCTAAGAAACTAGTAACCGCAATAAATTTTAAAATTTAAATAATCCAGCTGTTGAGTGCGCAATTAGTGATGGAAGGCCTAGAAATTGGCCTCCTTAGCACCTCCCGTTATCACCTCCCGGGGGCGATAATGGGGCATTAACCACATACCGACCGGGCACGGTGAGATGAACGACTCCCACTATCTTCGGCAGGAGGTTTGCGGCGGCAGTAGTCATCATCATCATCATCATCATAGGCAGTCCCTCAGAATCGAGAAAAACTTGCTTCCACTCCTGAAGTGAGTTCTTTGGTGGCTGAACAGTCCAATACGAGAGCCACAGCCTCTGTCACAGGTGAGACAGATAGTCGTTGAGGGAAGAGGTGGGTGGGACTGGTTTGCCACACGCTCTTTCCGCTGCCTGCGCTTGATCCGTAAGACAAAGGTCCTCCTCCAACCTGTCCTCGCGGCACAGTACTGCCCCTCAGTCATCAAGATCCATGGCGCGGCCCTGGACACTGTGGACCACTTCTCATGTCTCGGGAGCCTCCTATCAACAAGAGCAGGCATCGACGATGAGATCCAACACCACCTCCAGTGCGCCAGTTCGTTGCGCCCCAATCTCCTTCGCCCGGAGATCGTGATGTCATTGCCATGCGCATCGCCCCGGTAACGCCCCGGACCTGAATTTCAGTTCCACCCCTTGCAGCACTGCCAGGCAAAAACACCAGCAGCTGCTTTGGGGGCGATAGTTAAAGGCGAGGTGGCCGAGGTAAGTAAAATTTTTAAGTAGTGTTTCTCATTTTTTTAGATTCCTCTTCGGCCGTGATCGATCAGCCCGGCACTCTGCTGCAGTGCATTGGGCTGAGCGGGCCAGATCGCTGCTGCTGTCAGAGACCAGGTAAGTGGTTCCAATGCAGAGCCTGTACTGTTGGCCCTTCCCTTCAAGGGAGGGAAGGAGCCTCCGAATGCGGCATTGCTGTATGGCCTATTGTGCAGTGCTGCACACCTACTGCCCTGCCTGCATCCTGTAGCATTCCAGGAAGGAATTGGGGCATTTGATTTAGCGCTCCACTTCCTTCCTGGAGCACAAACTCCGAATTTTTTTAATGTTGAAAATCATTAGTGCCTGGTGCTAACTTTTTCAACTTTTCAAAGTTAACGCCTCAAATGGGGCGTTCCCGAATTTCTCCCCCGAAATGTCTTTTCACCAACAGAGAAAAGTCTGATTAACCAATCAGGCACCACAAGTGCTGATAAACACAGTAATGGAGCAACACAAGCTCATTTTTGTCCAACTTTTCACTCCTTTTTTGAATGGGAGGAATATTCAGAGTATTAATAAACGTTTGTTGGAGCTTTGGTGTGACTGGAGACTCAAAGTGGCAGATCTGTATTTGAGGAATCAAATATCTCCCATAAGGAGCTACAAGTTACCCTTAATTTAAAGTTGCCTAATTCAAATTAGCTGATAATTCAATTGTTCAGCACTAAATGCCCACTTTGCTTAATTCAAATTATTGGAAGATTTAAATTTTAGTGCAAAAATTATTCCATTTTTAGGAGTAGGCTGAATCTTCGACTCTTTAAAAAAAATGTGGGGAAGAACTATGTACTCAACGTATCCCGCTCCCCTAAGTATGCCCTTCTTCTTTAAGGTACATTTTAAGAAGTAAATACGAATGGGATCTTATTGTTGGCCGTTATCTGCTGCCCAATAGTGTAGTTAATGTTTATGCAATGGCCAGATGGCTCTGTCGTTGATATGGGCTATGTGACCAGTTATTATCAACAGGCCAGAAAATGATCAGTTTACTACAGTCCAGCCACCACTCACAACAAGAAATATCATGGTAATTATGGAATTTAAAGAACGTTAAAAAAAATCTAATAAAATTAAACTACATGAGAGTAAGAATGAGATTGATCAAACGGGAATACATTTTGAAAGGATACTCAGGTGCCAGGTAATAAAAGGTACATTTTAATTTTTATACAGTGGAAATCCATTTTGTTCAATGAGAAATAATTTGTGTGCACCAGATGTCTGGTAAAAACCGACATGGGGCTAACAAGATTACTACAATAAAAATGGGTGCAGCTGATTCTTCAATGCCACAGTGTAAATTAAAGGGAAATTGGCTTTATAACCATTTCAGAGCTGACAATAGGAATTTAAGAACATACAAACATACGAATTAGAAGCAGGAGTAGGCCATTCGGCTCCTCGAGCCTGCTCCACCATTCAATAAGTTCATGTCTGATCTTCTACCTCAACTCCACTTTCCTGCACTATCCCCATATCCCTTGATTCCCTTAATATTCAAAAATCTATCGATCTCTGTCTTGAATATACTCAACGGCTGAGCTTCACCAGCCCTCTGGGGCAGAGAATTCCAAAGATTCACGACCCTCTGAGTGAATAAATTTCTCCTCATCTCAGTAGTAAATGGCCGACCCCTTATTCTGAGACTGTGACCCTTGGTTCTAGACTCCCTTGCCAAGGGAAACATCCTCCCTGCATCTACCCTGTCAAGCCCTATAAGAATTTTGTATGTTTTAATGAGATTACCTCTTAGTCTTCTAAACTCTAGAGAATATAAGCCTAGTATACTCAATCTCTGCTCATAGGACAATCCCCCCATCCCAGGAATCAGTCTGGTGAACCTTCGTTGCCATCCCTCATCCTTCCTTAGGTAAGGAGACCAAAATTGTATACAATACACAATCATATTTTAGATTATTGAAGTAGTTAATAAAATTAGAAAAAAATAAGCTTTACAGATGAAACTGCAAATTAATTAGTATAAACATTTGTTAGGTAAAGAAGATTGATGAATAAGGAACATTTTAAAGTAACCTAATAGTGCATTGTATTTGATTTGTACATGACTCATTAGTTGTGTATAATTAGAAAAGAAGTGTTGCTTCCAGTTGGGACCCGCTGCTGTATTTTCCAATCAACCTGCTGGTAGAGGGCAAATATATTAAAACCCTATAATTACGCCATGAACTGTAAGAACACTTAATGCATTTATTTGAAATTTCTCTGCTATTTTAGCAGTGGCATTAACTCAATAATTGTAAGCAAATTAAATTCGCTGCTAACTGAGAGACAAATTTCAGATGAGTGTGTTACGCATTTGTACACTGGTATCCATGCTGTCATTTCAGAGCCTTCATTTTTAGACATCTATGAAAATATCAGTTCTTAAAAGAGATCTTGATACATCTGAAGAATGCATTAAGCCTGAAAACCTTCCAAAGTGTTCCTCTTCCCTCTCCCCCTACCACAACCCCCCATTCTGTGGTCCACTTTTATCAAATGGACAGATATGTCACAGAAAATTAACTTCTCTATAAACTTGCATAATTATATGCCGGGAGTGCTGCACTGTATTACACAAGATAATTAAGGAAATGAATGAATGACTATTTATAAATTAACTGCCTGATGCTTACAAGATTTTACTGCAGGGGTATTTGTACAACATTAACAATGGACAAAAACAACTGATGTTGCAAGTTACTTGAATAATGTTGCAGGCTGATTTTTTTTCACTCTGAAAAGTTGATACCATTGTCAGCACATTTTCAAGGAGATAAACTAATACAGGTCTAACCTGTGATGGTGAGAAGTGGTCAGTCTTTCCTGAGTGTGCATGACACATCATTTGTATAAGTGAATGAGTTTCTGGAACTGACTGAGATCATGGGTAAAAGTAGTGCATGCGTAAATTTACTATTGGATTCCCGAATTTTAATTCTGTCATTCAAGAATATGTAATTCAACCACAAGTACTTGAGGCGAATAGCATAGATGTATTTAAGGGGAAGCTAGATAAACACATGACGGAGAAAGGAGTTGAAGGATATGTTGAGAGGGTTAAGTGTAGAAGGGTGGAAAGAGGCTTGTGTGGAGCATTAACACTGGCATGTACCTGTTGGGCCAAATGGCCTGTTTCTGTGCTGTAAATACTATGTAATATTCAATTCAATCTCTATTTGCAGCTATCTGACTAGGCAGAGGAAATGTCCAAAATAATTTGAAATGACAAAATTATCTGCAGCACTTAATTTTTCCTGATTAGCTGTAGGCATTTTGTGCAATAAATACAACGGTTCGGTGCCAACAATAGGGTATAAAACGACAATTGTCTTTGACAGAAATGTTCAAGAAAGCTACGGATGTTTTTACTCGTGAGCCTTTTCCTTGGAAACGCCCTCGGGGCCAAAATTGCCAGGTTCTATAAAGCCCATGGCCACTGTTTTCAGGCTGAAAGAGGCGGCCACAAGTTGGTGCGGACCGGCTGCTGAGGTGCGGCGGTGGGGCCGCCATTTTGAACATTGCTCTCCTTTACTTTTGGAGCAGTGTAGGGGACCACTCCACCCATTTTCCCGCCGCTTCATGCACGCGCCGACCCCTTACTAACTGGCAGCGACCCTTTCCGAAATTGCCCTGCAGGAAATTGTCCCATTGGTACATTGCCCCGCGGGAGCAGCACTGCCACCGGTTGGTTCCCCCAACAGCTTTTTCATTTACTGCCTTTTCTTTGGCTTAAAAGGGAGGTGGTGCTGCCGGTGACTCTATGTTTTTTTTTGTCGGCCTTTTGGGTGCCAGGCCATTGGCCCAGCCGAAACTCTTGCTGGTGGCCCAGTTGTTGCCACTAAAGTGGCTGCAGAGTTCGCAGTGGCTCTCCCCTGTAACTGATGGGGAGGGACGTTGTGACGTGCCAGCGCGATGACATCACCAGCGCAGCGCTGATGATTTGTAGCGTCGGCCACACCGATCCGCTCGCACTTCCGTTCCGCTAATGGCGACTACTCCGGCCCGACCGCACTTCCGCCCCGATGATGAGGCCACTTCCACCCCGCTACAAAAAAAACACAATGTGCTGAATTTCTCTGGATTGTCCACCCCATGCATTGGGGTAGACGGAACACTTCAAGAGCGGTAGATGCGACTCTTCTCGGGCAGTGGGCAATTTCAGCCCCATCATCTTTTCTATTCCTCCACCTTTCCTCCTCACCACATATCTAGCAGCAGTTATGAAGCATTAAGATGGATTAAGGCATAAAATGTGGTTACAGGCTGGATACTAAATTCGGTCACATGTCATTTTTGTAACAAATAGCATACCAATCAATAACATAAGGCGTACTGTACATGAAACAGGTATTTCTATGTCTCACATTCTCTTTTTAACCGTATGCACATGAAACAATGCTGAGAGAGTTAGGTTATGCATACTATTCATCTTATTTCCAGTTTAGTGTCTGGGCCCATCCCATGGATTACTTCTTCCCTCTTGTCTCAACAAATTATTTCAATTTTCTCTAAATATGTCCAGTACTCCATCTAAACTTGCTAACAAATATATAGATTAGGATTTTGAACAGGGTCAAGATGTAGGCAGTGGGTGGGTAGAAATGCCACTCCGCAGCAGATCCAGGCTCCCTCTCCAGGATTTTTTTGTTCTATGGGGCTGCAATTGCCCTCCGCCCGAAACGGGGCGCACTCACCGTTTTCACCAATCCATGGGGGTGGAGTTTCGAGCAAAATTGAGGGTTTTTTTTTCAGGCAGCTGCGAGGAGGACGTGGCCTTCAGTCAGGTCGGCTGCCCCAACGAGTCATCAGCAACGTGCTGATGACATCAGCGCGACTCGGGCGTGCCGCGTCAGGCTGACCCGTCACAATGTCCCTCCCCTCAGTTAAAGGGGAGGGCCGCTGCGAGCTCTTTAATGGCATCCACTGGGCCACCAGGGAGGGTTTCAGCCTGGTCAGCAGCCCGGTACCCAAGAGGGGGTGCCGGGCTGTCTGTTGGTGGCCCAGCCGAACCTGTGGCTGCCTTTGTCGGACCGACTTCGGAGTCGGCAGACAATTAAAATAAAATGGCAGCCGCGGCAGTATGCCCTCCCCTTTAAGGGTGGACGCGTCGCCCAGCCACAAGAAGCTTCCCGCCAAGGAAAGCTGTCGGGGGCATCGACCGGCAGCCGATTGTCTCCCGTGGGGCAATTTCCCACAAGGCAATTTCGTGGGGTGGAAAGGGGGTCGCCACCGGTCGGTAAGGGGTCGGCGCGTGCCCGACGGGGTGAGAAGACAGCCGGGGGTTCCCGTACACCACTCCAAAAATAAAGGAGGGCAATTTAGAAAATGTCAGCCCCTCTGCATCAACCCAGCTGTGAGTGCTTTCCGCACCATTGCTGCCTCTTCAATGCAATAATGGCTCTTAAAAAAAAGGGGGAATTTCGGCCCCTATATCTCCAGATGCAAAATGATTCATATTTTGTCAATCTCATTATTATCTTTACTGACAACTGAGGATCCCTTTTTAACCAACTTTTAGTACTAAAAGCAAGAGAGATTCAGTTATATTTCAGCTCAAGCTACTTCCGGGCAACAAAGTATAAAAGGTTTAGATCACAAATTGACATTCTTTGAAATAACCCTGAATTGTAAATATGAATGGTCATATTTCCAGAGAGCTCTGGGAATAAATGGATACTCTGCAAGTATTACTGCAAGAGTAATATAAAAAACCTTCATCTAGAAATCTGAGCTCAAGAAAAATAAAAGTCCTAGATTAGGTATCTAAGGTTGTATTCCGCATTGCCAACATACTGCAGACTTTCTAAATGGCTCAAAGATTACTCATTTTTCATCACGGCACCTCATAAGTGAAAATCTACACAGCTGGCCCAAAGGCCCATTTTCATGACCATGTATTACAGCATTGATTGTAAAGGTGGACTTCAATGCATTGGTGGAAACAAAAGTGTTACATCTTCATAAAATGTTCAATGTCCACCAGTTTGATGAGCTTGCTGTAGTCCATAGTGCAGAGGTAAAATGAAAAAGGTCTGAGAGAGAAAATTCCGCAGAGTGAAAGACAAATGAAACACATTTCTCTATTTTGGTAAATTATAGGTAGCGATGATCACTTTGCATTTGTTTCCAGAATATTTACAACAGTTACATTGCAATTGATGGGCATTTTTTGTTTACATTCACACATATTCTGCAGTTCTCATACTCTGCAGATGCAAGAACTGTAGAACATGAAGACTTGCAACCCGTCTCAAAGAAAATGTTGATGATCACCTAAGAAGATGTGTCTTTGACAAATAATGGAAGCTCCACAGGGGAAATTGCAACCCTTACCATTCCATGGGGGGAATTGCCCCGTGGCCTGCGAGGGTCGCGAAGCTGGCCGATATCTGCTCGCAGGGCGGAAGTTAAAGGGGAGATTGCCAGTGCCCCGCGCTGCCATCTTCCTTGTTTTGTCGACTCTCGGGTCGGCTCTACAGGTTCTCCCCGAGTGTGGTCTATGTCGCCATCATGCAGCCTGGCACTCTGTTTTGGGTGCTGGGCTGCAGGCTCGGTACCATGCTGCCCTGGTAATTTAATGAAGGCCAATAGAGGCTTTGCAGAGTGCGCAGCGACCCTTCCCTTTCAGCAAAGCTCTTACTGAACAATAGATGTCTCACACATTGTTTATCGCTGAGGTTCAGGTAGGAGAATTGCTCCCTGAACACCCTGGGCGGATATGGCCTCCTACTGAGAGCACTTCTCCCCTTCCTTCCCCTTCTTCTAGCAGCTTGTTCTGCTCTGCATGCCCCCTGTTCTTTCACCAACTCATGCTGTATTCCAAGGGGAATGGCTACTATGGCACCCATGTTTTTCAGCAAATAGTTTGTGCAGAAGTCTTGGCGTCAGGAAAAGTCAGTCAGCATGTGCACACCTGTAGACTTTAGCAACTTTAAACAACTATAGAAAACACCAAACAATTGTAGAATCATAGCAACAGGTGGTAGAAATTAATCAACAATTAACCTGCAAGTAGGTGATGATCTCTTTAAATAATGCTAGTGGAGGTTCCATCCTTAGTGGCAGCCTGTGCCTCAATCAGTAGCACCCTCGTCTCTCCGTCAGAAGGTTGCAGGTTCAAGTACTACTCCAGAGACGAGTACAAAAATCTAGGGCTGACACTCCAGTGCAGTACTGAGAGCGTGCTGCACTGTTAGAGTTGCCAGCTTTTGGATGAGGTTTTAAACCGAGTCTCCATCTGCTCTCTCGGTGAACTTGAAAGATCCTATGGCACCATTTCAAAGACGAGCAGGGGAGCTATCCTCAGTGTCCTGACCTGTGCCTGAACCAACATCATTAAAAACAAATGATCACATTGCTGTTTGTGCGAGCATGCTGTATGCAATTTGGCAGCTGCATTTCCTACATTACAACAGTGACTACACTTCAAAAGTACTTCATTAGCTGTAAAACGCTTTGGGTCATCCAGTGGTCGTGAAAGGTGCTATATAAATGCAAGTCAGTCTCTCTGCTGCTGAACACGTGTTCAGCTGTACGGACATAAGATAGGGTGTTAGCTGCAGCGCTGAGCTCCAAATTGGCAGCGTCATGTCAAATCAGCATTGACGTCATAAGAAATAGGAGCAGGAGTAGGCCATTTGGCCCCTCGAGCGTGCTCCGCCATTTAATAAGATTATGGCTGAGCCTCTTCCAAAGTTGCACACAAATTTGTCCATGACGCAAATGTGGTGAAAATAAAGATTTTTATGTGTGACAATATAGTAATGAAAACTTTACAGAATCATTTAAAAAAACACCCAAGTGGCTAACCTTGTGAACCCAATTGTGTTTCATCTCTCTCTTACACATGCTTCTATGAGGTGATACCCCTGTGGCTTCAGCAGAGGCATAGGCAGCCTGCTCACTTCCCTGCTGTGACTGCTTAGATGCTTTTGACAGATTTCCTCTTGGTTTTGGAGGCTCTGATGACCCTGTCAAAGTCTGCTCCTCCTGCAAATGTACAGGGGCAGACTCGACCATCGCTATCCCAGGAGGCATGTGGGCTCTGACTGAGGGGCTGGCAATGAGGGAGAAGTGTGAGCACTTTGAGAGGAGCCCCCACTTTCATGCCCCCTCTCACCATCATCCTTCTTATGGGTCACCCTTAGTTCCCTGCTTGCAAGGAGCTGGAGTGCACCTTGCTGTACAGCAGTGGGGCCATGATGTCCCACGTCTACAAGAAATAGGAACAGGAGTAGGCCATTTGACCTCTCGAGCCTGCTCCACCATTTAATAAGATCATGGCTGATTTGATCATGGACTCAGTTCCACTTCCCAGCCCGCTCCCCATAACTCTTTATTCCATTATCGCTCAAAAATCTGTTCATCTCTCCACCTTAAATATACTCAATGACCCAGCTTCCACAACTCTCTGGGGCAGAAAATTCCACAGATTTAAAACTCCCTGAGAGAAGAAATTCCTACTCATCTCAGTTTTAAATGGGCGGCCCCTTATTCTGAGACTATGCGCCTTAGTTTTAGTTTCCCGTAAGAGTGGAAATATCCTCTCTGCATCCACCTTGTTGAGCCCCCTCATTATCGTATATGTTTCGATAAGATCACCTCTCATTCTTCTGAACTCCAATGAGTATAGGTCCAACCTACTCAACCTATCTTCATAAGTCAAACCCCCTCATCACCGGAATCAACCTAGTGAACCTTCTTTGAACAGCCTCCAATGTAAGTATATCCTTCTTTAAATACGAAGACCAAAACGGCACGCAGTACTCTAGGTGAGGCCTCACCAATACCCTGTACAGTTGTAGCAGGGCTTCTCTGCTTTTATACTCTATCCCCCTTGCAATAAAGGCCAACATTCCATTTGCCTTCCTGATTACTTGCTGTACCTGCATACTAACTTTTTGTGTTTCATGCACAAGGACCCCCCACGTCCCTTTGTACTGAAGCACTTTGCAATTTTTCTCCATTTAAATTATAATTTTCTTTTCTATTTTTTCTGCCAAAGTAGATAACCTCACATTTTCCCACATTATACTCCATCTGCCAAATTTTTGCCCACTCACTTAACTTGTCTATATCCCTTTGCAGGTTTTTTGTGTCCTCCTCACAATTTGCTCTCCCACCCACCTTTGTATCATCAGCAAACTTAGCTACATGATACTCAGTCCCTTCATCCATGTCATTAATATAGATTGTAAGTAGTTGAGGCCCAGCACCGATCCCTGCGGCACCCCACTAGTTACTGTTTGTCAACCAGAAAATGACCCATTTATCCCGACTCTCTGTTTTCTATTAGTAAACCAATCCTCTATCCATGCCAGCATATTACCCCCAATCCCGTGAACTTTTATTTTGTGCAGTAACCTTTTATGTGGCACCTTATCGAATGCCTTCTGGAAATCCAAATACACCACATCCACTAGTTCCCCCTTACGATCTGTTTACTCTGCACACTTCCGGTGGACACTTACTGCGCATGCGCTCACGCCCTCACTAATATGGCGACTGAGTATGACTTGCACAAGAAGTGTGCGTGCTTGCTGCGGATGCCATTTTTGAGCTCTAAAGGGACTCATAGCGCCCAGCACTGTGGACCCAAATTTTGTGCCCAGGCTGCTTAATTTATATGATTCATGTTTTGGCTAGGAAGTAACATTCTTTGTGATAACAAATGCCATGTGTAAATAAATTAAGATCAATCTGCTCCAATTTGTAGAAATGTTGAATAAATATATTGCCACGCACAAACAGGTCTGATTCAAATGTAAATGGTACTGACTGGGGCTATCAACCAATTGCTATTGATATCATACATTTGGCAGATTTGATCAGCAAAAGCTATTTTCTGTCTAATATCTCTTTCAACATCCATCACCTGTAGATGTTCACTTTACAAACATATTTAACAAATGGTTATGTAGTCAGTTAATATTAGTGTGAGACTTGAGAGTATTTCAGAATTTTCACAAGCATTCAAATAATTTGAGCGTGTCCTTTTTAAGCTCATTTATGTAAAAGGAATAACATAGCAACATGGATAGAGAAGAAAGTGAAAAAGATAAAACAAGAGTGAGACGATTTGAAAGAGGAGTAGAAAAGGAAACAAAATATTGGCAGAAAAACTTTGTACAATGAAAATGACCTCTTGTCTAGTGTAATGTATCTCATGCGGCTATGTTCTTGGCAATATACCATTGCAACGGCACACTTTTCATTGTAGATACTTCTTTGCATCTGTGGCAGTCACTCCCCACACTTCATTTAAATTCCCTTCCCTGAAATTTATTAGGAATAGCTCTTTAATACAATGACTGTGCTGAGACTTCTCAGCATTTGAACCATATGAAAAGGATAGCTGATACTTTTTCTTCATTGTCAGTGACTCAATTGAATTACACATCGGCACTGAAATCTATCCTCTATGGAGACAAACTGAAGGCTATTACAGACTGGAGGCTACATTAGACATGCTATGAGGAAATTGGCCTTTGGTGAAAGTGCAAAACAAGCAATAGTGAATCTGCAGCTAGTTTTAAACTGTGCCCGATCTTCTTTTCCACTGACTTTAATGGAAGAGAAAGTCAGGTGCAGAGTAAAACGAGTGCTAATTTGCTGTCGCCTGTTTTGTGCTTTTGCTGAAGACCAATTTCACCCCCAATGATTGAAAGGAGACTCAGTGAACTGGAGCTAAGAAATCAGTGGGACTCTGAATAATATTTTAGCTCCATGAGTGGCATCACTTCTTTTGAGGATGCGCCTACTGAAAGGCCAGCTCATCCGGCAGCATTAATGGGGATGCCCAGCCAATTATAACAGCTGGGCCTGGTTAATGTACTGCTGGCTAACATCCTGATCAAGGTGGGCCAGGAGGTTTGAGGAAAGCAGTTGCCTGGCCATTAAAAATCAGGTGATAGAATGCCACCGTCGGGGACCATAAGGAAAGCTCCCTGGGCACTAAGGTAGGCAGCAAGGAGGAGGAGGGTGGCCCAGGGCAGAGGAGCTACAAGGTTTCCTTGTGGGATTAAAGGAGCACTCCTGCTCCTCCTGGCTTGCAAGGAAATTACAAAACATTTAAACATAACCTATCTTTCTGGGCGTCTTCTGATCCCAGCTCCTGTTCCTGCTTCCCCTTCAAGCCTGTGCTTAGTATTGCAGTCATCATCATAGGCAGTCCCTTGAAATTGAGGAAGTCTTGCTTCCACTCTAAAAATGAGTTCTCAGGTGACTGTACAGTCCAATATGGGAATTACAGTCTCTGTCACAGGTGGGACAGACAGTGGTTGGATGAAAGGGTGGGTGGGGAATCTGGCTTGCCGCAGCTCCTTCCGCTGCCTGTGCTTGTTTTCTGCATGCTCTCGGCGACGAGACTCGAGGTGCTCAGCGCCCTCCCAGATGCTCTTCCTCCACTTAGGGTGGTCTTTGGCCAGGGATTCCCAGGTGGCGGTGGGGATATTGCACTTTATTTAGGAGGCTTTGAGGGTGTTCTTGAAACGTTTCCTTTGCCCACCTGGGGTTCGTTTGCCATGTAGGAGTTCCGAGCAGAGCGCTTGCTTTGGGAGTCTTGTGTCGGGTATGCGGACAATATTGTAGTAGAGTGCCAATGGTATCCCCGGGATCCAATCTGCATATTTAAACAAAGGCCCTGTCGGGTTTGGGCAGGTGTTTCTGGAATCTGTAATTTAAAACTGCAGTTGGCAGGATCGGGGTGAGAGGCCAGTGGATAATTCTTCCACTCCATTTTAACTGCCCACCACCATGTTTCCACCAGGCCCAGGTGTGGGTGGAGATAGGGCAGGTAAAATTCTCTCTCCTCCTCCCCCATTATTTTTGCTATTTTTAAAAATCAAACTTATTATTCCAAACCACCATAAACACTTCCTTCTGGTGGAGATCCTAGTCACTGACCTTGCTGTGGATTACACTAGCACATTACTTTATGCTTTGCGCACAATTACATAATGTCGGCTATCAGATATAATGAATAGGAAATGATTCAATGAAATTCCACATAATGAAACTTAGAGAATAATATTCTGCATTAAGGACAAAACCTGTATGAAACTGTCATGAATAATTATAACTCAAAATTAATAGAATCTGTACATGACAGTGCTTAAGTGTGGTGCAGAATAAATTACATTGCAATGTTCTATTTCTAATGCACTAATGGGCTTTAATTTAAACTTCACCACCACTTCATTATAATTTATGGACAATGTCTTCATTGTATGTAATATTTAGTATTTTATGCCTCAACTGCATTCTTGAACTTGTGGAAATTCCTTTATACAGCAAAATGTCCAATATTATTATCGGGGGTTGAGATGAAAGCAGATATAAAAACAAAATTAAATCCAAGTGGTGTCAATTGGGGCAAGCAAAATAATCATGTAATTTTAACATACCAATGAAGCAAAGCTTTGCTTTTTTTTATTTTACTTCATTGCTAGCTGCTATATGTTATAGTCCTCCGATTAGTCACATTTTATTTAAAAAAACAGCACATTTAAAATGTCAAGGTTGCATCTAATCAAATTTGTCCTTTGAGTTTCTTTCAAAACCGTTTAGCCGGAATTTTCTGGGGCCCATGCGGGCGCGATCAGCGACGGGGTCAGTTGGGAAATTTGAAATATCTTGCAGCAGGTCAGGAACCTGCCGTCATCCCGCCCCCACGTGTCTTTCCCTCGGGCACGTTTGCCGATACAACAGCGACCCGAATGACAGAGGCGGGCGAGCTTATTTAAATCATTATTAGTTACTTGTCAGATCCTTAAGAGTCTTTTAAAGCACACCTTTCAAATTTCACTGGAAGACCACGGGAATCGCACAGCTCGGGAACCACGTGCATCAACCTGAGGCTGGAGCTGAGTGGCCATTGATCCAGCTGATTCGTGCACAACATTAAAAGTACAATAAAATCTCCTGGTCACTTTCCTGACTGCATTTACAGCACAGATTTAGCTTTCTAGAGGCTGCAAGTGTTTTCAGTAATGTCGCCATCCAGTGTCACCTCATTGTTAGGACCTATCACATCATTGTCAGATTGTTTCTGTCATCTCTACTTGACATGCCATCTATTCCATTAGCATGGGTCCCATTTATATTGTCACATCTTGGTCCTCAGAATCGGACCACAATGAGCTCCAAGACTAGCAGCAACAGGCACACTAGCAGTAGAAACGAAAACACCACCAACCTTCTCCTCAAACACCTGATGCCGCACAGGGCAGGGAGTATCAGCACAGGGTTGTACTGCGCTGGAGGTGATAACCCCAACACAGAGTATACAGACAGAGGATGAGCTTCCTCAACATGACTGAGCAGCAGTGCCAGAAGAGACTCAGGTTATTGCCCCAGGTCATCGCAGGCATTTGCAGATTATGCACATGATGACCATTCAGTGGCTGCTGATATCAGTCCTATATGAGTGACTGCTGTATGCCATGTAGGGTATCTAATTCTGTCACCAGGTTACTGATATGACCCCTCTCTGCATCTCCCACCTCCAGCTGCTCAGCGACTCCAGAAACTTCCAAGGCAGTCTCCTCTGCTGATATTAGGATCGCCAATGATGGTGTTCCACCTCCGTTTCTCTCCCTCACCCACTCATTGTGGGCTCTCTTTTCCCGCAAGGAGGGAAAGAAGAGAAGGTTGAGTGAGAGTGATGGAATGATTGTAAGGAATGGATGGGTTGCATCTTTAGAGAGAGAGTATGATGGAGTGGGGTGGCAATCATATGTAGCCTCCTTGTGTGTTGTTAGTTTATTTTTATTTGTTCCTGGGATGTGGGCATCACTGGCAAGGCCAGCATTTATTGCCCATCCATAATTGAGAAGATAGTGGTGAGCCGCCTTCTTGAACTGCTGTAATCCTTGTGGTGAAGGTATTCTCACAGTGCTGTTAGGGAGGGAGTTCCAAGATTTTGACCCAGTGACGATAAAGGAACGGTGATATACATCCAAGTCAGGATGGTGTGTGACTTAGAAGGGGACTTGGAGGTGGTGGTGTTCCTATACGCCTGCCCTTGTCCTTCTAGGTGGTATAGGCCGCGGGTTTAGGAGGTGCTGCCAAAGAAGCCTTGGTGAGTTGCTGCAGTGCATCTTGTAGATGGTACATACTGCAGCCACGGTACGTCAGTGATGGAGGGAGTGAATGTTTAATATGGTAGTTGGGCTGCCAATCAAGCGGGCTGCTTTGTCCTGGATGGCGTCGAGCTTCTTAATTATTGTTGGAGCTGCACTCATTCAGGCAAGTGGAGAGTATTCCATCACACTCCTGACTTGTGCCTTGTAGATGGTGGAAAGGCTTTGGAGAGTCAGGAGGTGAGACACTCGCCGCAGAATACCCAGCTTCTGACCTGCTCTTGTTGCCACAGTGTTTCTGTGGCTAGTCCAGTTAAGTTTCTAGTCAATGGTGACCCCCAGAATATTGATGGTAGGGGATTTGGCGATGGTAATACCGTTGAATGTCAAGGGGTGGTGGTTAAACTCTCACTTGTTGGAGATAGTCATTGCCTGGCACTTGAGTGGCCGAATATTACTTGCCACTTATCAGCCCAAGCCTGAATGTCGTCCAGATCTTGCTGCATGTGGGCATGGACTGCTTCATTATCTGAGGAGTTGTGAATGGAACTGAACACTGTGAGGGGTGGCTAGTTAGATGTGGATGTTATAATGTAGATAGAGAAAGAGAGATAGGTGGACGTGCAAGGTATGTTGGTGTGAGTAATGATGTGCAGGAGTAGAGTTGGGAAGGCAATGATGGAGATGTGATGAGAGGCACAGTAGGATGAAATTGAGTCTGCCTTTCCTGATCTAATGAAATAATTGAAACATTTCCGCCACTAGGCCTAGGCTCTCCTGACCACACCCGGCTGTTTACCTCCTCTGCTATTTGTAGCCAGGCTCTTTTGGTCTCCTGCGGAGGTCTCTTCAACTCATTAGAAGGGAAGAGGACCTCCCTGCGAGCTCTGACTCACATCACAAGCATATGGAGGGAGTCATCGGAGAACTTGGGTGCAGCCCTCTGTCCCAGTACAGTCGTATTTGGCACTCTTTCCAGAAGTCTAATTGTGCAGAGTGCTGCCTGCACAATCCTAGATGAACCTTCAAATGCAATGTAGCCATGGCTCCCTTAAATATCCCAGCTGAAAACGCATCATCGATGATGTCATCAGACCCGCACCATTTAACAGGGCTGGCAAATGCGCGGGGCTGCCTTAATAGGCCCCATTAACTCAAAGTCGATCTGTGGAGTGGCATGGAATCCGGAACGGGGTCGCGACCTACCATGCGATTGCCTGTACCTGACATGCCCAGGTGCAGAAAATTTCAGCCTCTGCCTTTACCAAGCTACTTTCCAATCAAAGCAAAGGAAACAGCTGGGAAAGTGTTTACAATGAAATTGGGTTAAAGAATGCACAGTCAAGTGTAAAGCACAAATTATTTTTGAAAATTGAGAAAACAATTCACACTTCTATTCTCCTTTGATGTTTACTCTCCTTAAAATTTTCTTTTGACTGTTTGAAAGTAGGAGTATGCACATCCCAATATAATAATTTATTGATATTTTCAGCAGATATACCATTTTATCATGTAAAGGAAAGTAACTCACTAAGAAATGTCTTCCTAAACAAAAGCCTTGGGACATTTTATTATGTTAAAGGTGCTATACAAGTTCAAGTTGTTGTTGTTGTTGTAGTAAAGTGCTTGACCCTGTCAAAGGGGTTGTAAACGGGCAAAACAATGACAAATGATTTATTAACATGTTCAAGAGTTCCAGTAGTGGTTCCCAGGCAACAAGTTCACGAGTGACAACAAACAAAAAACTATATTGATGTTATGAATGAGACTAGAACTTTCAATGGGATGGAAAATTGGAGATGGGAATAAAATGTGATACTGTTATAATTGCCAAACTGAATGGAGTAATGAAGAGAAATTCTTTACCAAAATCATTAAATTTAGAGTTGGAGGATGGGATAAAAGGAGGTTTCACAGAACTTGAGAGTTAGCTTTAATAACAGGTCAGAAGGTTTGGCTGTTGGACGGGCAGAAAGAGAGCAGTTGGTGGTTATTTTCAATAAAGTTGCATTTTGTATTGGCAGATTTACAAAAGTTGCAAGAGATAAAACTTGTTCAGGACACTTTAGGTTGATCCAGATGCCAGGTTCAACAGATAAAATCTTTGCAAAAGACAGAACAAAAGGCATTATTGAACCAAAGTGTAGCATCAATCTGATAGAAGAGTGAGATATGAAAACTTTGATGTCAGATAAAATAACACCAACTACTTAATTAGCATAAATCGAAGTGTTAGAATAATCCAGGCAGGATTTAGATCAATGAAAGGCAGTAAAGCATGCTCAAAATTCATTCCAGTTGCCTGATTTATGTGGCAATTTTCTGAGTTCGTGGGAGCATCATTTGCCGGCAACAGATAAGTTCAGGCAAGCACTCACAACAATTTTCCAACCATTTGGCACTATATGGGTAATAAAATCCCTCCTTTAACAAGACAGGACTGTTTTACATAAATGTGATTTATTGCAGGGATCCCACAAGAGGCAGACATGAGACAGTGGTCAGAAAAGGCCGAGGGTGAGGAGACAGAAAAGCTGAGGAAAAGGTATAGGAGATTGGCTGAATTATCAAGATAATCAAGGGACATTGATTGGTAGGCTGATAGAGATGTTTCAGGTCTTTCAGGATAGCAAATGTTCCATGTCAGTGACTCGTGGGGTACCGCAAGGTTCTGTGCTGGGGCCCCAGGTGTTTACATTGTACATTAATGATTTAGACGAGGGGATTAAATGTAGTATCTCCAAATTTGTGGATGACACTAAGTTGGGTGGCAGTGTGAGCTGCGAGGAGGATGCTATGAGGCTGCAGAGCGACTTGGATAGGTTAGGTAAGTGGGCAAATGCATGGCAGATGAAGTATAATGTGGATAAATGTGAGGTTATCCACTTTGGTGGTAAAAACAGAGAGACAGACTATTATCTGAATGGTGACAGATTAGGAAAAGGGGAGGTGCAACAAGACCTGGGTGTCATGGTACATCAGTCATTGAAGGTTGGCATGCAGGTACAGCAGGTGGTTAAGAAAGCAAATGGCATGTTGGCCTTCATAGCGAGGGGATTTGAGTACAGGGGCAGGGAGGTGTTGCTACAGTTGTACAGGGCCTTGGTGAGGCCACACCTGGAGTATTGTGTACAGTTTTGGTCTCCTAACTTGAGGAAGGACATTCTTGCTATTGAGCGAGTGCAGCGAAGATTCACCAGACTGATTCCCAGGATGACAGGACTGACATATCAAGAAAGACTGGATCAACTGGGCTTGTATTCACTGGAGTTCAGAAGAATGAGAGGGGATCTCATAGAAACGTTTAAAATTCTGATGGGTTTAGACAGGTTAGATGCAGGAAGAATGTTCCCAATGTTGGGGAAGTTCAGAACCAGGGGTCACAGTCTAAGGATAAGGGGTAAGCCATTTAGGACCGAGATGAGGAGAAACTTCTTCACCCAGAGAGTGGTGAACCTGTGGAATTCTCTACCACAGAAAGTTGTTGAGGCCAATTCACTAAATATATTCAAAAAGGAGTTAGATGTCGTCCTTACTACTAGAGGGATCAAGGGGTATGGCGAGAAAGCAGGAATGGGGTACTGAAGTTGCATGTTCAGCCATGATCTCATTGAATGGCGGTGCAGGCTCGAAGGGCCGAATGGCCTACTCCTGCACCTATTTTCTATGTTTCTATGTCATTCAGAATATATTACACCAGCCTGATCAGTTGAAGAGTACGGTTAACTGTTGATGGGGAACACTGAAGTTGCAAGAATTGTGGTTTCAGCAGAGACTAAGGTAGAATTAATAGACTTAATTTTGCTTGACAAAGACTGAAAGGTTCTAGAAAGTTAGTAAAATAATAATTTATTGATGTAGGAAGAAACTTTTCAGTGATAGGAAATCAGGTGATTCAAAGGAGCTAACGTTAGTAGCAGGGAAGTCAGAATAAACAATAAAATGTGTATCTCCTTTGGTTTAGAGGTTGGAGTCGAAAATGCAAGAGGGAAATTGACGGGGTTAAGAGATGTAACTTAGGTTTCAGTGAGAAAAAAAAGATAAGAGTGGGGTAACTCATGATGCAAATGAGCAGAATCCAAATATAAGTTGTCATGAATATTATAGAAATATTAAAGCAAGAAGCAGAGGATATTTGGTAAAAGTATCATTGCATCCAGTAAGAAACAAATGTAAATAAATCATGTCACGTGGTTTGCATGAATGACTTCCTGCAGTTATTTGATGCCCATTACAAATCATTTCAAACTGCTGAACATTAAAAAAGAAGAAAAAAGAAACTGATATGAAATGTATTTGTTCATTTTGGAAATACTGGAGAAAGGGAACATTTATTTTCACACATGACAGCCAAGGCTTGTGGGAAGACTAAGACAATATTCATGAAATAATGATTTTTCAAAATGCGTTATAGATTTTTTTTAAATAGTTGATTCCATAAATCATGCTGTGATTTGTGCAGTCATTAATATCTATAAAGTTTAGCTTGTACAATACAAAGAGTTAGCAAGTTCTTTGAAAATCACTAAGAGAAAACACCTTTACCTAATGTAAGAGATGAATTACCTATATCTGCACCAGATATATTAATTTACAGTTTAATTTTTCATGCTTGAATTATTGATTGGTTTCAGTATGAGCATGGCTGATCAATTTAGTCTTCAACTGAGCATCTTGTTTTTAAGGAAGGATAGTGTGTTCATGAATACCAAGTCTGAAGTAACTTTGTGTTTCTGATGGACGTATACTGAAATATAGGGGCAACTTTAACCTTGCCCAGTGGAAACCAGGCAAGCAGGCAATTAAAATTGGTCAGGTGACTTACTCGCTAACGTCCTTCACCAACCCCATTGTCTTCTATTTTAACTTGCTCTTCTGAGCAGGTGACAAGAAGCCAGTGGGGTCCTTCTTTAAATATGCACACCAGGATATGATGATGTTATTGAATTGCAATTTTAATTGTGGCCTGAGTGGGGAATCCATTGCGAAATTCCCCCCTCCCAACGACTTACCTTGTTGCCATTGACCATTCTTTTGACCAACAGCCTCCTACCGCCAGAATAGCTGACTGCTCGCAGATGAGACCCAGAAGTTAAAGTTGCCTGGGGCCTCACGATGCTGAGGTCGGGCTGGGTTGGCACTCACTCCAGTGATTGAAGTGGATTAGTAGATTGAAGGAACGTCCCTTCACTGAAAAGTGGGGTGAAGGTGATGAGGTGGTGATATCAATGGCGGACTGTGTTAGACAGCAGAGAAGTCTTGATTTGTGCTCTGTTGCTTCCCGCAGCAGTGACTGAATTTAGGTGATCGTGATGGTTTCCACCATTTAGACCTGATTCCAATTCAATCAGGGCCTCCTTGCCAGCAAGATAAATGTTCTGCCCTTCCCAAATGATAAATTTGTGAAGGGCACACAATCTGGAGCAGTCTGCAGAACCCTTTCAAGGCAGTGAAAACGTACCAGTAAGCCCCAATGGTCCTCTCAATGACCAATCCTGTAGGGGCATGTGCCTCATTGTAGCACTGCTGTGTTGCTATTTCAGCTAATCTTACTGTGCATTATCCATGAAAGCAGGGGGTAGGCTTTGTCACCCAGAAGCCATCATTTGGTGTGATTTTCTTCTCTGTAGAGGTCATAGAGAAGCAAATTTCGCAGTATGAAGGCACAATGACATTTTGCCGTCTTTCGGATGTTGAAATGGAGGATCTTTTGTATGTTGTCACACACAATCTGGACACTGAGGGAGTGGAAGCTCCTCCTGTTAAAGTATTTGAGGGGCTGTTCTGTGAGTGCATGCAAAGCAATGTGTGTGCCCTTGATTGCACCCTGAACCTTGGGGAATCCAGCAACCCCATAAAAGAGGAAACCCCTATCTTGTTGCTGCCTTGCTGTGATGCCAATGTCGATGAATTCAGCTGCTCTCCTGTAAAGGATGCCAGTGATCCAACAACTGGATGCCCACATTACTGCCTGGCTGATATTGCACGGATCACCCATAGCTGTGTGAAATTATCCTGCTCCTTAAATGTTGAGGGAGGTAGTCACCTTCATATCCACAGAGAAAGCATTATCGACAGATGAGTGTGGTTGCAGGGCCTCCTGCAGTCGATGACAGAGCTGTTCCATTTCTTCTATGGTAAAACATAGTCTTCATATGCTCAACTGCTCAACGTTACTTATACAACCTCTGCAGCCTATATATTCTTTGGGGTGGTTAATATCTGGTAATCTGCATCCTCCCTAAATGCTACCTGACTCTCCTTTGCTTCACCCAGCGCTGTTCCTCCTCCTGATCCATGATAATGATAACGAAGGGTAGCCCATGGGGAATTCTATAACTACTCCCGAGAAGCCCTGACAATGGATGGAGGGAGGGCACAAAAAATCTGCCAGTAGTCTGATCCTATCAGAAGCAATGAATAGCAAGATAATCAGATTGCATGGTGAATGCCACAATCAGCCATTTATAAAGTGTATAGGGTAGAATGAATATTTCAAAAGGATAAAGATGTTCTTGGATATTACATTCTACTTTTGAATACTAAAGACAAATAAATATATTTCCTCAATGCAGCAAATAAAGGACACAACACGTGCTCTTGTTCAAAACGACTCCAATATATTGAGTTAGCTCCCTCTTATGAAAACTCATTTTGCATTTTCTCCAGTTCGTCTACCTTGTCAGTTTGCTCAGTCAGTTGTGTAACTGCTATTCCCTTTCCTGCTACTCTTAGCCTTTTAGTACAACCCTTTGGATATTAAGGGAATCAAAAGATATGGGGATATTGCAGGAAAGTGGAGTTGAGGTAGACGATCAGCCATGATTACATTGAATGGCGGAGCAGGCTCGAGGGGCTGAATGGTCTACCCCTGCTTCTAATTCTTATGTTCATACATTATGTTCTCTGCATAATCTATAATGAATCTATCATAATCCATAGGATAGATCCATTGAATACATAGAACATATTTGTATAACTATGTACTCATTAATCAGCAGGATTTGCAGCAGATTATTGAACACCAGAAATTACATTGTTGACACCATTGTTCTCCGTTTTCTAAAATCCATTTCTATTCTACACTCAGGAGAAATGCAAGCCATAGATTATAAAGATTGAATGAAGAGCAAAAAAAAACATATTTTTTCAAAATGGTAACTTTTGCTCCTATAATTTTAATACACCATTTTATTTTCTGAAAGTATCTGAGGAAGAATTCCAATGGAAAAGTGGAAAGAAAACAAAATTATATTTTTGGACAAAGATCAAAATATCTCCCTCAAAGAATATGTCATACGGCTTCATCTTTAATCTACAGTGATCCACCTTTAACAACTCAGCACAAAATCAATAGCATGGATTGTTGGAAGGCCCGACTAAATATGGCAGCAGGCGTTGAAGCAGCGGCCAGAGGTGGAGCAAGGAGAGGCCGAAAAAGGCCCAGCGGGAGTCCAGGGATCAGCGGCAGGCATTGGAGCAGTGAGCTGCAACAGGGTCAGAAGTAAGAAAGAAGTAAAAAGTAATCGAAGGGTGACGTCACAGCCAAGAGGTTAAGTGATTGGCTGGTTGAGGGGTGAGCAGTTTTCTTTTTCTTGATCTTTTTTCTTTTTCTTAGCAGTGTTATTGTTGCCAAATTAAGTAATTTAAGGATTAAGTCATGGCAGGAGAGCCCAGACCAATGTCATGCTCCTCCTTTGCTATGTGGGAAGTTAGGGATGCTTCCGTGTTCCTGACGACTACATGTGCGGGAAATGCATCCAGCTGCAGATCCTGGCAGATCGCATTGCAGCACTGGAGCTACGGATGGATTCACTCTGGAGCATCCGCAGTGCTGAGGATGTCGTGAATAGCATGTTTAGTGAGTTGGTCACACCACAGGTAAAGGTTACTCAGGAAGATAGGGAATGGGTGTACATCAGGAAGAGCAGTGGAAGGAAGGTAGTGCAGGGGCCCCCTGCGGGCATCTCCCTCCAAAACAGATACACCACCTTGGGTAATGTTGGGGGCGATGACTCACCAGGGGAAGGCAGCAGCAGCCAAGTCCATGGCACTAGGAGTGGCTCTGCTGCACAGGTGGGCAGGAAAAAGAGTGGTAGAGCTATAGTGGTAGGGGATTCTATTGTAAGAGGAATAGATAGACATTTCTGCGGCCGCAATCGAGACTCCAGGATGGTATGTTGCCTCCTGGTGCAAGGACCAAGGATGTCTCGGAGCGGCTGCAGGGTATTCTGAAGGGTGAGGGTGAACAGCCAGTTGTCGTGGTGCATATAGGTACCAATGATATAGATAAAAAATAGGATGAGGTCCTACAAGCTGAGTTTAGGGAGCTAGGAGTTAAATTCAAAAGTAGGACCTCAATGGTAGTAATATCAGGATTGCTACCAGTGCCACATGTTAGTCAGAGTAGGAATGGCAGGATAGCTAAGATGAATATGTGGCTTGTGTAGTGGTGCAGGAGGGAGCGATTCAAATTCCTGGGACATTGGAACCGGTTCTGGGGGAGGTGGGACCAGTACAAACTGGACGGTCTACACCTGGGCAAGACTGGAACCAATGTCCTAGGGGGAGCGTTTGCTAGTGCTGTTGGGGAGGGGTTAAACTAATATGGCAGGGGGTTGGGAACCTATGCAGGGAGACAAAGGGAAGTAAAATGGGGGCAGAAGCAAAAGGTAGAAAGAAGATAAGGAAAAGTGGAGGGCAGAGAAATCTAAGGCAAAAATCAAAAAGGGCCACATTACAGCAAAATTCTAAAGGGGCAAAGTGTGTTAAAAAGACAAGCCTGAAGGGTCTGTGCCTCAATGTAAGGAGTATTCATAATAAGGTGGACGAATTAACTGTGCAGGCAGCTATTAACGAATATGATATAATTCAGATTACAGAGACATGGCTCTAGGGTGACCAAGGCTGGGAACTCAACATCCAAGGGTATTCAACATTCAGGAAGCAGAGACAGAAAGGAAAAGGAGGTGGGATAGCATTGCTGGTTAAAGAGGAAATTAAAGCAATGGTAAGGAAGGACATTAGCTTGGATGAGGTGGAATCTGTATGGGTAGAGCTGCGGAATACCAAAGGGCAGAAAATGCTAGTGGGAGTTGTATACAGACTACCAAACAGTAGTAGTGAGGTTGGGGACCGCATCAAACAAGAAATTAGGGATGCGTGCAATAAAGGTACAGCAATTATCATGGGCGACTTTAATCTACATATACATTGGGCTAACGAAACTGGTAGTAATACGGTGGTGGAGGATTTCCTGGAGTGTATTAGGGATGGTTTTCTAGACCAATATGTCGAGGAACCAACTCGAGGGCTGGTCATCCTAGACTGGGTGATGTGTAATGAGAAAGGACTAATTAGCAATCTTGTTGTGTGAGGTCCCTTGGGGAAGAGTGACCATAATATGGTAGAATTCTTTATTAAGATAGAGAGTGACATAGTTAATTCAGAGACTAGGGTCCTGAATTAAGGAAAGGTAACTTTGATGGTATGAGACGTGAATTGGCTAGAATAGACTGGCGAATGATATTTAAAGGGTTGATGGTGGATAGGCAATGGCAAACATTTAAAGATCACATGGATGAACTTCAACAATTGTACATCCCTGTCTGGAGCAAAAGCAAAACGGGGAAGGTGGCTCAACCATGACTGACAAGGGAAATTAAGGAGAGTGTTAAATCCAAGGAAGAGGCATATAAATTGGCCAGAAAAAGCAGCAAACCTGAGGACTGGGAGAAATTTAGAATTCTGCAGAGGAGGATTTAGGGTTTAATTAGGAGGGGGAAAATAGAGTATGAGAGGAAGCTTGCTTGGAACATAAAAACTGACTGCAAAAGCTTCTATAGATATGTGAAGAGAAAAAGATTAGTGAAGACAAACCTAGGTCCCTTGCAGTCAGAATCAGGTGAATTTATAATGGGAACAAAGAAATGGCAGACCAATTGAACAAATACTTTGGTTCTGTCTTCACGAAGGAAAACACATATAACCTTCCGGAAATACCAGGGGACCGAGGGTCTAACGAGATGGAGAAACTGAAGGAAATCCTTATTAGTCAGGAAATTGTGTTAGGGAAATTGATGGGTTTGAAGGCCGATAAATCCCCAGGGCCTGATAGTCTGCATCCCAGAGTACGTAAGGAAGTGGCCCCAGAAATAATGGATGCATTGGTGATCATTTTTCAACAGTCTATTGTCTCTGGATCAGTTTCTATGGACTGGAGGGTAGCTAATGTAACACCACTTTTTAAAAAAGGAGGAAGAGAGACAACAGGGAATTATAGACCGGTTAGCCGGACATCAATAATGGGGAAAATGTTGGAATCAATTATTAAAGATGAAATAGCAGTACTTTTGGAAAGCAGTGACGGGATCGGTCCAAGTTAGCATGGATTTATGAAAGGGAAATCATGCTTGACATATCTTGTAGAATATTTTGAGGATGCAACTAGTAGAGTGGACACGGGAGCACCAGTGGAAGTGGTGTATTTGGACTTTAAAAAGGCTTTTGACAAGGTCCCACACAAGAGATTGGTGTGCAAAATTAAAGCACATGGTATTTGGGGTAATGTACTGATGTGGATAGAGAACTGGTTGGCAGACAGAAAGCAGAGAATAGGGATAAGCGGGTCCTACTCAGAATGGCAGGCAGTGACTAGTAGGATGCCGCAGGGCTCAGTGCTGGGATCACAGCTATTTACAATATACATCAATAATTTAGATGAAGGAATTGAGTGTAATATCTCCAAGTTTGCAGACGACACCAAACTGGGTGGCGGTGTGAGCTGTGAGGAGGACGCTAAGAGGCTGCAGGGTGACTTGGATAGGTTAGGTGAGTGGGCAAATGCATGGCAGATGCAGTGTAATGTGGATAAATGTGATGTTATCCACTTTGGGGGCAAAAACACGAAGGCAGATTATTATCTGAATGGCAGATTAGGAAAAGGGGAGGTGCAACAAGACCTGGGTGTCATGGTACATCAGTCATTGAAAGCTGGCATGCAGGTACAGCAGGTGGTGAAGAAAGCAAAAGGTATGTTGGCCTCCATAGCTAGGGGTTTTGAGTTTAGGAGCAGGGATGTCTTACTGCAGTTGTACAGGGCCTTAGTGAGGCCTCACCTGGAATATTGTGTTCAGTTTTGATCTCCTAATCTGAGGAAGGACATTCTTGCTATTGAGGGAGTGCAGCGAAGGTTCACCAGACTGATTCCCGGGATGGTTGGACTGACATATGAGGAGAGACTGGATCGACTGGGCCTTTATTCACTGGAGTTTAGAAGGATGAGAGGGGATCTCATTGAAACATATAAAATTCTGACGGGATTGGACAGGTTAGATGCGTGAAGAATGTTCCCGATGTTGGGGAAGTCCAGAATCAGGGGACCCAGTCTAAGGATAAGGGGTAGGCCATTTAGGACTGAGATGAGGACAAACTTCTTCACTCAGAGAGTTGTTAACCTCTGAAATGTTGATAGCAGTTCATTAGATATATTCAAGAGGGAGTTAGATATGGCCCTGACGGCTAAAGGGATGAAGGGGTATGCAGAGAAAGCGGGAAAGGGGTACTGAGGTGAATGATCAGCCATGACCTTATTGAATGGTGGTCCAGGCTCGAAGGGCCGAATGGGCTACTCCTGCACCTATTTTCAATGTTTCTATGTACAATAGTTTAGCAAATAAATGGCACCCCCAAACTGGAACACTTCTTTACATTCAGTACAATGCAGGCATTTGACAAGGTGCCACATAAAAGATTACTGCACAAGATGAAAGTTCACGGGGCAGGGGGTAATATATTGGCATGGATAGAGGATTGGATAACTAACAGAGAACAGAGAGTCGGGTTAAATGGTTAATTCTCTGGTTGGCAACCAGTAACTAGTGGGGTGCAACAGGGATCAGTGCTGGGACCCCAACTATTTACAATCTATATTAACGACTTGGAAGAAGGGACTGAATGCAATGTAGCCAAGTTTGCTGATGATACAATGATGGGAGGGAAAGCCATGTGTGAGGAGGACACAAAAAATCTGCAAAGGGACATCGACAGGCTAAGTGAGTGGGTAAAATTTGGCAAATGGAGTATAATGTTGGAAAGTGTGAGGTCATGCACTTCGGCAGAAAAAAATCAAAGAGCAAGTTATTATTTAAATGGAGAAAGATTGCAAAGTGCCGCAGTACAGCGGGACCTGGGGGTACTTGTGCATGAAACACAAAAGGATAGTATGCAGGTACAGCAGGTGATCAGAAAGGCCAATGGAATCTTGGCCTTTATTGCAAATGGGGATGGAGTATAACAGCAGGGAAGTCTTGCTAGAGCTATACAAGGTATTGGTGAGGCCACACCTGGAATTCTGCATGCAGTTTTGATTTCCATATTTACGAAAGGATATACTTGCTTTGGAGGCAGTTCAGAGAAGTTTCACTCGGTTGATTCCGGGGATGAGTGGGTTGACATATAAGGAGAGGTTGAGTAGGTTGGGCCTCTACTCATTGGAATTCAGAAGAATGAGAGGTGCTCTTATCGAAACGTATAAGATTATGAGGGGGCTTGACAGGGTGGATGCAGAGAGAATGTTTCCACTGATGGCGAGACTAGAACTCGAGAGCATGATCTTAGAATAAGGGGCCGCCAATTTAAAACTGAGATGAGGAGAAATTTCTTCTCTCAGAGGGTGGTAAATCTGTGGAATTCGCTGCCTCAGAGAACTGTGGAAGCTGGGTCATTGAATAAATTTAAGACAGAAATAGACGTTTTCTTAAACGATAAAGGGATAAGGGATTCTGGGGAGCGGGCAGGGAAGTGGAGCTGAGTCCATGATCAGATCAGCCATCATCATCATGATCATCATCATCATAGAAACATAAAAACATAGAAAATAGGTGCAGGAGTAGGTCATTCGGCACTTCGAGACTGCACCACCATTCAATATGGTCATGGCTGATTAGGCAACTTCAGTCCCCCCATTCCTGCTTCTTCTCCACACCACTTGATCCCCTTAGCCACATCTAACTACCTCTTGAATATATCTAATGAACTGACCTCAATAACTTTCTGTGGTAGAGAATTCCATAGGTTCACAATTCTCTGAGTGAAGAAGTTTCTTCTCATCTCGGGCTAAATGGCTTCCCCTTATCCTTAGACTGTGACCCCTGGTTCTGGACTTCTCCAACATCGGGAACATTCTTCCTGCATTTAACCTGTCCAATCCAATCAGAATTTTATATGTTTCTATGAGATCCCCTCTCATCCTTCTAAACTCCAGTGAATAAAGGCCCAGTTGATCCAGTCTCTCCTCATATGTCAGTTCAGCCATCCCGGGAATCAGTCTGGTAAACCTTCACTGCACTCCCTCAATAGCAAGAACATCCTTCCTCAGATTAGGAGACCAAAACTGTACACAGTATTCAAGGTGTGCCCTCACCAAGGTCCTGTACAACTGCAGTAAGATCTCCCTGCTTTGATACTCAAATCCTCTCGCTATGAAGGCCAACATAACATTTGCCTTCTTCACCGCCTGCTGTACCTGCATGTCAACTTTCAATGACTGATGTACCATGCACCTCCCCTTTTCCTAATTTGTCACCATTCAGATAATATTCTGTCTTCCTGTTTCTGCCCCCAAAGTGGATAACCCCACAGTTATCTACATTATACTGCATCTGCCATGCATTTGCCCACCCACCTAACCTGTCCAAGTCACCCTGCAGCCTCTTAGCGTCCTCCTCACAGCTCACACCGTCACCCAGTTTAGTGCCATCTGCAAACTTGGAAGATATTACACTCAATTCCTTCATCTAAATTATTAATGTATATTGTAAATAGCTGGGGTCCCAGCACAGAACCTTGTGGTACCTCACTCGTCACTGCCTGCCATTCTGAAAAGGACCCATTTATTCCTACATCATAGACAATCCCTCGGAATCAAGGAAGGCTTGTTTCCACTCACAACGTGAGTCCTTTGGTGGCTGAACAGTCCAATACGAGAGCCACAGACCCTGTCACAGATGGGACAGACATTCGTCGGGAGAAGGGGGGGTGGGACTGATTTGCCGCATATTCCTTCTGCTACCTGCACCTGACCTCTTCACACTCGCGGCATTGAGATTCGAAGAGCTCAGCGCTCTCCCAGATGCACTTTCTCCACCTAGGGCGCTCTTCTGCCAGAGACTCCCAGGTGCCAGTGGTGATGTTGCACTTCACCAGGGAGGCTTTGGGGGTGCTCTTGTAACATTTCCACTGCCCACCTTTGGCTCGTTTGCCGTGAAGGAGCTCCCCATAGAGCAATTGCTTAGGGAGTCTCGTGTCTGGCATGTGAACTATGTGGCCTGCCCAGCGAAGCTGATTGAAGCACTGACCATAACCGATGTTAGCCTGGGCAAGGACACTGATGTTCGTGCGCCTGTCCTCTCACTGGATTTTCAGGATCTTGCGGAGACATCATTGGTAATATATCTCCAGCGACTTGAGGTGTCTTCTGTACATCGTCCATGCCTCTGATCCATACAGCAGAGCGGGTATTACTACAGCCCTGTAGACCATGAGCTTGGTGGTCGATTTGAGGGCCTGACCTTCGAACACTCTTTTCCTCAGGCTGCCGACGGCTGCACTGGCGCACTGGAGGCGATGTTGAATCTCCGCATCAATGTCTGCCTTTGTTGATAAGAGGCTCCCAAGGTATGTGAAGTGGTCCACGTTGTCGAGGGCCGCGCCGTGAATCTTGATGACTGGGGGGCAGTGCTGTGCAGCAAGGACTGGCTGATGGAGGACCTTTGCCTTATGGATGTTTAGCATAACGCCCATGCTTTTGTATGCCTCAATAACTACGTCGACTATGTCCTGGAGTTCAGCCTCTGTATGTGCGCAGACACAGGCGTCGTCCGCATACTGTAGCTCAACAACAGAAGTTGGGGTGATCTTGGTCCTGGTCTGGAGGTGGCGTAGGTTAACCAGCTTACCACTGGCTCTGTAGTTTAGTTCCACTTCACCGGGAGCTTGTTGACTGTGAGGTGGAGCATGGCAGCGAGGAAGATTGAAAAGAGGGTTGGAGCGATGATGCAGCCCTGTTTGATCCCGATCCGGACGTGGATTGGGTCTGTGATGGATCCGCTGGTAAGGTTCACGGCCTGCATGTCGTCGTGGAACAGGCGAAGGATGTTGACAAACTTTTGGGGGCATCCAAAATGGAGGAGGACGCTCCATAAGCCCTCATGGTTGACAGTGTCAAAGGCCTTTGTAAGATCGATAAAGGCCAAGTATAAGGGCTGGCGCTGCTCCCTGCATTTATCCTGCAGCTATCACACTGCAAAGATTATGTCTGATGTGCCCTGGAGGGGATGAAATCCGCACTGTGATTTTGGGAGGAGCTCCTTGGCCACAGGGAGAAGACAGTGGAGGAAAACTCTAGCGACAACCTTCCCAGTGTCTGATAGCAGGCAGATTCCCCTGTAGTTGCCACAGTCAGACTTGTCCCCCTTTTTAAAGATGGTCACGATCACTGCATCTCTGAGATCTCCCGGCATGCTCTCCTCCCTCCAAATGAGAGAGATGAGATCATGTATCCGTGCCACAGCTATACTTTAGCGTCTCAGCAGGAATTCCATCCGCACCCGTAGCCTTGTTATTCTTGAGCTGTTTTATGACTTTGCCTAGCTCGTGCAGCGTTGGGATTTCACTGAGGTGGTGCCGGGTCGCATGCTGCGGGATGGAGTTGAGAACACTCGAGTCAAATGCAGAGTCTCGATTGAGGAGATCTTCAAGGTGCTCCTTCCAGCGGGCCCTGACAGCCTCGGTATCCTTGATGAATGTTTCCCCGTTATTGGGCAGTAGTGTGGTGGGGCCTTGGGAGTTTGAGCCGTAGGTGGCCTTGACAGCAATGAAGAATTCTCGCATATCGTGGCTGTCAGCCAGTTGTTTTATCTCCTGTGCATTCTCGATCCACCACCTGTTCTTTAGGTCCCGGGTTTTTTGTTGGACCTCAGCCTTGAGCCGTCTGTAACGTTGCTTTGTTGCTCCCGAGTTGGGTTGTTGCTTGAGGCTCAGAAATGCTCTGCGCTTATGATCTATTAGTTCTTGGATCTCTTGATCATTTTCATCAACCAGTCCTGGTGTGTTCTGGTTGAGTAACCAAATGTCTCTTCACAGGCACTGGTTATGGAGGCCTGGAGGGTAGACCAAGCGCTGTGGGCATTCAGCATTTCAAGGTCATCAAGGCACGCCAGATTAGCTGTGAAGTGCTGGGTGTAAGGGCTCTCTTAGCTGGGTCTTTAAGTGCCCCGGCATTAATTTTTTTGCGGCACTGCTTCTGCTGTCCTTTCTGCTTTGGGGCTATATTAATATCGATGATGGATCGGATTAGGTGATCGTCCATTCAGCTCCTGTTATGGTCCGGGTGATGCGCACATCCTTGCGATCCCTGGCTCGGACTATAACATAGTCGATCAGGTGCCAGTGTTTGGAGCGAGCGTGTTGCAACAATGCCTTGTATTCATCCCTCTGGCGGAACAGGGTGTTGGTGATGAGTTTGTGTTCTAGTCATTTTGTCAGGAGTAGGGCACCGTTGGAGTTGGCTTTCCCTACCCCCTCTCTGCCAATCACATCTCCCCAGAGGGCTGTGTCTTTGCCGACCCTGGCATTTAAGTTACCTAGGAGGATCAATTTGTCGCCCGTGGGGACGCGAAGCAGCGATGTTTCAAGGTTGGAATAAAAACCCTCTTTAGCCTCATCCGTTGCATCGAGTGTTGGGGCGTACGCACTGATGACTGTGGCTCATTGATTCCGGGATAGGGTAAGGCGAAGAGTCATGAAAGGTTCGTTAACCCCACAGGGGGAGTCTTTGAGGCGGTCGACCAGTTCATTTTTGACGGCGAAGTCGACTCCATGAAGACGGCATTCTTCCTCTGGTTTTCCTTTCCAGAAAAAGGTTTAACCTCCACCATGTTCCTTGAGCTAGCCTTCCCCTGCCCGCTGGGTCTTGCTTAGGGCGCCGATGTTGATGTCAAAACATCTAAGTTCCCGGGCAACTATGGCGGTGCGGCATTCCGGCCTGTTGCTGTTGGAATTGTCCATGAAGGTCCTGACATTCCAGGTCCCGAACTTCATATTAACGAAGTGGAAGATGCCTGTGAGTGAGTTCTTTTAACGTGGGGTGGCCGTTGCACACCAGCTACCAGCAAGGTCTTGGTCCAGTGGCAAGGGGGTCCAAGACGACTGGAGACCATGCACTGCTGTAGAAGCCTAATTGCCTACGGTGAGATGTTGGCCGCAAGCTCGGAGCTGAGTAGCGCCATTGATGGTAGATGGCCCGAGGCTTGGTTGGGGGGCAGGCATTAGGAAGGTCAGCTGTCCGCAGGGGTTCCCAGGGATGTTTTGGAGAGTTTCTTCCCAGGTTAAACATTTCCCCAAAGGTTTCCAAGTTGTTTTAAAAATGTAAGAGTTTAAAAGTATTTCCAAATTATTTTTTAAAAAAGTTACACAGGTTGATTGAAGGTCTAATAAATAGATTAAGAGTTGATTAAAAGTTGATAAAAAAAAAGTCTAAAATGTAAATCAAGTTGTTTAAAAGTTAGTGTTCACTGCTAGCGACCTAGGGCGGGTACAGCCCGTCATTGGATCCGGAGTGCGAAGCTGGGCCGGGCCTTCTGGCCAAAGGGACCTGGAGTGCGAGGCTGGGTCAGGCCGGCTGGCTGAAGGGACCCAGAGTGCATCGTTGGGCCGGGCCGGCTGGCCGAAGAGACCCGGTGTGCATCGTTGGGCCGGGCCGGCTGGCCGAAGGGACTGAAGAGATCGCAAAGTTGTTGTTTAAAGAATGGACTCAGTCGCGAATATTTCATGGACTTTATGGGATTTTCTGAGGGTATTTTCCCTGTGATGGGATCACCCTGTGCAGATAAGTGAAAAAGCTGGTTTTGTTAAAACTCCAGAGACTGCATGGCAGTTAGCTGTGACAAAAGAACTGTCAGTCATCCAGAATGGGTTTGACCACCAGCTAAAGGAAGGGGCCACGAATATTGACAAATGAGCTGTCGGCCAGGAAGGAGGGTGGTGGGGGAGGGGGGGGTGTGCATTGACAAAGCCACTCTAATATGCAAAAACACTTCTCACCTCCATCTCAGAAGGAAAAACAGAAACAATGAACCCACTAGCCTGGCCAGCCATATAGGAGCCGGGTCTTTCCCAACATAAAGGCTCAGAGATATCCAGATTAAGGGCCATCAGCCCAATGTATATGGGTTGGATGGCCCATCACTGACTAAGTACCTGTGCTTAGAAACAAAGGGGTTTTAAAGATTGGCGGGAAAGATAGGGATTGCAAAACTCCCATAAAGACAGGGTCTTTTCCACTTTATACTTAGCTTGAAGCTTGTAGCTGGAAGGTGGGAGTGAAGCTTGGAGCTTGCAGCTTGATAGATAGAGCCCTCTCTCCCTCTCACTCTCGCTACACCAAGAGGAAGTCGTAGTATCGCAGAAGAAGCTACCGAGACTGAAGACCAGGCAGTAACTTCCCACAGCTGAGCTAAAGAAAGCAAAATGGCTTGTGTGGTGGTGAGTATGATCGAGAGTGTCCCAAGCCAGTAACCAGATATCCCAGGCAACTGGGTAAGGGCTCAGGGTTTTCTCAGAAGTGAAGCTTTTCAGGGCTATTCTGGGGAGGGTAATTTGTTGGTAGGGGTAGGGTTAGAATCCACCAGGGAATTACTGCATGTTATCAGGTCTCATTTCTGTACTGTATGTATGTTGTTTGTAACCTGGATTTTATTCTCCACAGAGACAGTGATTTCGTTTATAGTGCATGTTTTAGCGATGGTATGTTAGACCAAATAAATAGAAGTACGATTTTTCACTGAAGCATTCCTGTCCGTGACTCATTTCATTTACATCTGAATAATAATTCCTGGGTCTAGAACTTTCGTAAGGCAGGGGCGATTCGAACCGTCCGTCTAGCAATTGGGCTCGGATCAAAACCGCTTACATCTCTTGGTGACCACAGCAGGACCCGGGTAAAAGGAGTGTAATTCAGTCATGGACAGCGCTTCTGGCGAAAGATCCCAAAATGGAGGAAGGGATTTCTTCATATGTATTTAAGAAGGTTAACATCACTAAGAAATGGGTGCAAGGCTTTTTGCTTGCTGAGCGTCCAGTGGATGCAGCGGCAGAATGGCCGGAGGGCAAGGAGCATAGGTGTAGCATTGAAAAGGCGTTACGGCTCGTCCGTCTACAAAAGACAAGTCTAACTGCTAGATGAGCAGGTTGGTAAGTTAGAGGCAGAGTTCAGGGAGTCCGAGGCATAGTCAGATGCAGGGGCTGTAGTAGAGGGCAGAGTTTGGGCAAAAGAGAGAATGGAGACAAGAAGGAGGTAATGCAGGTCAATCCCAAGAGTGTTATAACTGTGGGAATTTGGGACACTGGAGCAGGAATTGTAGGCTCCCGAAAGGAGGGAAGCCAGGTTACGAAGGTGCTGAGGCAAAACAGCCACAGGAAGGCAGTCGACGACCCAGTACAAATTTAGTGGCCGCATTGCAGCAGGTTATGGGCATGGGTGGAGGAATGCTGGACTAAAAACCTGATGTTTCAGTGTGAATGGTAAAGTTAAAAGCAGGTGGATTGTTTGTAACTTGTCTTTATGTGTATGTGTGTCTTTCCAGTTTTTTTCAACTGGCACTGGTTAGTTTGAAATTGGTTGGAATTAATATGGAATTGAGGTTAATTAACCTGGGAAAACCAAACTTTCTTTATGGCCATGGTGGAATTTTGGTTGATTTAAATAGTGTGAAAGCCTCTAGTTCCAGACATAAGACAATCACATATATTTGGTATTTTAAAATACAAATTTTCTGACCAATTCAAGAATGTGACCAGTGGAGAAAAGGCTGTGTGCTGCTATTATGCATGAAAGAGAGAACCATTGTAATGTGTAAACTATTGGTATGCGTGGTACCATGCATTAGTATGCGTGTTTGTCGGAAAAAAAAGGTAACATTCTATACAAGCAGAAAGCAACACTTTGTCAAGAGTGTATAATTATTCCGAGCATTTGTAAAATTTTGAAGTTATATTTTAAGTTATATTTGAGTGGATGTTTTCCCTCAGTAACAGTAAGGGAAAATCAGCTAAATGAATTAACCCATCCACAATGGGTGTTCTTTTCTTTTTCTTTCAAGCAGGCAATTACCAGAGAGGTGTAATTGATTTATATGGAAATGACCTCAAGGTGTAACTGAACTTGAACCTGGATGGGGCAGTGCTGTGTGAGCTTCAGTAATTTAGATCACAAAGGCTGGACATTTGACTTAGCTAAATTGATTTAAAGATATGTGAATAGCTGGAGAAGGACCTGTGAGGGGGCGGCCCCAACAGAGCAAAAGATTTTTCTTTCATTTTTTTTTAATAGGAGCAATTCGAGCCAAAAATACGAGATTGTGTTGAGAAGAGTGCTGGAAGGAGAAACAATGGATCCGTGTCTTGTCTTGTATGTCTTGTCTGCATGGGTTTGAGGCCCAGCATCTGTGTGGGTTTGAGGCCCACTGTCTTGTCTGTGTGGGTTTGAGGCCCAGCGTCTGTGTGGGTTTTGAGGCCCAATGTCTTGTCTGTGTGGGTTTGAGGCCCAGTGTGCATTGTTTGTCTGTGGGGGTTTGAGTCCCAATGTCTGTGTGATCCCAAATCCCCCGAACACCATCAACGCTACAGGGCTCATCTCATACACCAGGAAGCCCCCGCCCAGAGCCCCGACGGTACAGATGGCTGTAGGTAGGTGATCCTGAACTTGGCTGAAGTCCACCTGCCTGTGTGGTGCCCGAAGAAGACGGAGAAACTTTATGAAGCTCTGTTAAAAGTGATGTTTCAGGAATTTTATGAACTAGACATTCGAAATGTAGATAAAGAACAGCTTTATGATCCGATGCCTGCATCTGTCCACATTCAGAGGCTGAACTCCAGGATATAGTCAATGTATTCACTGAGGCATATGAAAGCATGGGCCTCACACTTAACATCCGTAAGACAAAGGTCCTTCACCAGCCTGTCATCGCTGCACAGCACTGCCCTCCAATCATCAAGATCCATGGCGCGGCCCTGGACAACGTGGCCCATTTCCCATATCTCAGGAGCCTCTTATCAACAAAGGCAGACATTGATGCGGAGATTCAGCATTGCCTCCAGTGCGCCAGCGTAGCCTTCGGCTGCCTGCGGAAAAGAGTGTTTGAAGACCAGGCCCTCAAATTTACCACCAAACTCATGGTCTAAGGGCTGTAGTAATACCCACCCTCCTATATGGGTCTGAGGCATGGACGATGTTCAGAAGGCACCTCAAGTCGCTGGAGATATATCACCAACGATGTCTCCGCAAGATCCTGCAAATCTCCTGGGAGGACAGGCACACAAACATCAGTGTCCTCGACCAGGCTAACATCCCCAGTATTGCAGCACTAACCACACTCGATCAGCTTCACTGGGCAGGCCACATAGTACACATGCCGGATACGAGACTCGCTAAGCAAATGCTTTATGCGGTGATCGTTCATGGAAAACGAGCGAAAGGAGGACAGCCAAAACGTTATAAGGACCTTTGTTGATAAGAGGCTCCTGAGATATGGGAAATGGGCCACGTTGTCCAGGGCCGCGCCATGGATCTTGATGATTGGAGGGCAGTGCTGTGCGGCGATGACAGGCTGGTGAAGGACCTTTGTCTTACGGATGTTAAGTGTGAGGCTCATAGCCTCTCTGGTAAAGTGCGACATCACCACTGACACCTGGGAGATCCTGACTGCAGACCGCCCAAGGTGGAGAAAGTCCATCTGGGAGGGCGTTCAGCTCTTTGAGGCGCCAGGCGCAGGCAGCGGAAAGAGCCCTACTGACCCCTTCCCCCGACGAATGTCTGTCCCACTTGTAACTGGGTCTGTGGCTCTCGTATCGGATTGTTCAGCCATCAAAGAACTCACTTTGGGAGTGGAAGCAAGTTCCCCTCGATTCCAAGGGATTGCCTATGATGATGATGATTTGAATATTGGGAATAGTGTGTGGTCCGGGGGGCAGAGAAGAGGGACCTGGAATGATGTAGCCCAGCGTTCAGTACAGGAATGGGTATTGTTAATAGCATGGATGATGTACAACTCCAGATGCAGATCACTGGGTTAAAGAACCAACTGCGTAAGATTCTAGGGAAAGAGAACATAGTGGTGGGTTCAGAGCTTCATGAGGACCAGGCAATGACTGTTCATTTAAAGGAGGTCATTGTGGAGCTGGAGAGGCACGCTAAGACTGTTAATGATTTGATACAGGAGTACAGGAAAGCCTCGGAGCAGGCTGCACGGAACGAGGTGTGTGTGTTGTATGGAGCATGGTTGCTGGGCGAGGGCCGCAGTAACCTGGAGGACCTGAGGCAAGGTCGCGTTCCTTCATGGATAAGCAACAAGCATGTCACCGCGCTGCACCCGTATAGCAATTCGTTGAGCCCGTGCCAGCTTTGTTTAGCCTTTGAAGCCTACCCTGTAGATTGCGGGCAGTCCAACCATACAGAATTGTAGTGAGGATGCAGGTAATGGGCGGGTCACCCCAGCCAGCACCGGTGTACAGGGTTGAGAATATCGGGGTCATTCGTGGAGGAGTGCATGCTCGTTTTAAAGCGGTCCCTCCGTATGTCATAAAGTGGGAGCATGCTATGACAGGCACTGACCTCTCCGGATGCCAGAGCCAGGGTGCACATGTAATACTGTGTCCCCAGCACTTGACTGCTTTTGCCCGATCAAAATGTGGGTTTGCTTCTGCAGGCGCGGAACCTATCAATTGCACCATGGAAGTGATGGCACCAGGTCACGTACCTCCACAGGTAGCATACGTGGGGAGTGGGACATATGGTGTCACCACAAGTGAGCTTCGTTACCGGTACAGCCAGGACATGTGGTGTCCGGTGAGCGACAACAATTTTTGTTTCAAACCCAAGGCTGAGGTTCAAGTGGCACAAGAGCGAATTACTCCCATCCCCGACTATTCACCTCACTGTGAACAACACCTTCACGCATCTCCAGGACTATGGAACATTTCGGGTACCCGATTCCTTTTCTGCCAGAACACCTCACTGAGTTAATAAAGGCCGTCGAGCTCTCCCAGAAACATTTCTATACTTTAGAGCAAAAGACAGTAGAACTGGGGGAGGAAACCAAGGGGATTGTCTCGCCACCATGGTGGGACATTGGTTTGAGTGTAGAGATTCCCTCCTGGGTCTGTGTCTGTTCCCTTGCATTAGTTATCATACAATTGTTGCTTGTAGGCTACTTGTTTTACACCAGCTGCAGCGAGCACAGTGGCAAGGGGTGTTAGATCGACCTGGAGAGGTGGAATTGATTTATGTTGATGATGGTTTCTTCCTGCTAAAACTTGTAATGTACCAAAGTTCTGTAAGCAAGTGTATTGTATATTCTGGTTACAGTTCACACTCTGTATTGCGCAATGTGCACTGTTGTTATTTTGTAATGTGTTACCACCTGTCAGTGCTGTACGGTGCGATGTGCGCAGTGTTTTTTTGTAACTTCTCGTGGAGTGGAACCCAACCATGTATTAAGAAGCCGTTTTCACTGATGTATTGACTCTGTAGAAGGGAACTGTAAGGGGTACCATTCTGGGGTTAAAATGTAAAATCAGGGGAACAGCTTCACTTGTGGGAGACTTTGGCCTTTGCTCTCTCGTCGAGTGATGCTTTATGGTAAGAAAAAGCATCAAACAGGGGACTGAAGAGATCGCAAAGTTGCTGTTTAAAGAATGGACTCAGTCGCGAATATTTCATGGACTTTATGGGTTTTTCTGAGGGTATTTTCCCTGTTTTGGGATCACCCTGTGCAGATAAGTGAAAAAGCTGGTTTTGTTAAAACTCCAGAGACTGCATGGCAGTTAGCTGTGACAAAAGAACTGTCAGTCATCCAGAATGAGTTTGACCATCAGTCACAGTAAAAGGAAGGGGCCACAAATATTGACAAAGGAGCTGTCGGCCAGGAAGGCGGGGTGGGGGAGCATTGACAAAGCTACTCTAATATGCAAAAACACTTCTCACCTCCACCTCAGAAGGAAAAACAGAAACAATGAACCCACTAGCCTGGCCAGCCATAAAGGAGCCGGGTCTTTCCCAACACAAAGGCTCAGAGATATCCAGATTAAGGGCCATCAGCCCAATGTATATGGGTTGGATGGCCCATCACTGACTAAGTACCCGTGCTTAGAAACAAAAGGGTTTTAAAGATTGGCGGGAAAGATAGGGATTGCAAAACTCCCATAAAGACAGGGTCTTTTCCACTTTATTTTTTAGCTTGAAGCTTGTAGCTGGAAGGTGGGAGTGAAGCTTGGAGCTTGCAGCTTGCATCTAGAGCGAGCCCTCTTTCCCTCTCACTCTCGCTACACCAAGATCGATGTACCAGGAGGAAGTCGCAGTATCGCAGAAAAAGCTACCGAGACTGAAGACCAGGCAGTAACTTCCCACAGCTGACCTAAAGAAAGGAAAATGGCTGGTGTGGTGGTGAGTATGATCGAGAGTGTCCCAAGCCAGTAACCAGATACCCCAGGCAACTGGGTAAGGGCTCAGGGTTTTCTCAGAAGTGAAGCTTTTCAGGGCTATTCTGGGGAGGGTAATTCGTTGGTAGGGGTACGGTTAGAATCCACCAGGGAATTACTGCATGTTACCAGGTCTCATTTCTGTACTGTATGTATGTTGTTTGTAACCTAGATTTTATTCTCCAGAGACCGAGATTTTGTTTATAGTGCATGTTTTAGCGATGGTATGTTAGACTAAATAAATAGAAGTATGATTTTTCACCGAAGCATTCCTGTCCGTGACTCATTTCATTTACTCTCTGAATAATAATTCCTGGGTCTAGAACTTTTGTAAGGCGGGGACGATTCGAACCGTCCGTCTAGCAATTGGGCTCGGATCAAAACTGCTTACAGGACCCGGAGTGCGTCGTTGGGCAAGGCCGGCATAATCTTATTGAATGGCGGAGCAGGCTCCAGGGGCTGGAAGGCCTACTCCTGTTCCTAGTTCTTATGTTCTTATTAGAAGGTACAAATAACACATGCTTTAAATTTGGGATTAAGATTACAGCATGTGAACAGACACATGGCTACTATAAAATCATAGACATTTACAGCACAGAAGGAAGCCATTTGGCCCATCATGCCCATGCTGGCTGCCAAAGAGCTATCCAGCCTAATTCCACTTTCCAGTTCCTGGTCCATAGCCTTGTAGCTTACTGCACTTCAAGTGCATATCCAAGTTACTTTTTAAGTGTGGCAAAGGTTTGTGTCTCTACCACCCTTTCAGGCAGTGAGTTCCAGACCCCCACCACCCTCTGGGTGAAAACATTTCTCCTCAAATCCTCTCTAAGCCTCAGACCACATTCTAAATCTATGCCCCCTGGATATTGACCTCTCTGTTAAAGGGAATAGGTCCTTTCTATCCACTCTAGCTAAGCCCCATATAATTTTATACACCTCAATTAGGTCTCCCTTCAGCCTCCTTCCAAAGAAAACAAACCCAGCCTACCCAATCTTTCCTCATAGCTAAAATTCTTCAGTCCAGGCAACATCCTTGTAAATCTCCTCTCTTCCCGATACAGTACAATCACATCTTTCCAATAATGTGGTGACCAGAACTGTATGTAGTACTCTAGCTGTGGCCTAATTAGTGTTTTATACAGTTGAAGCATAACCTCCCTGCTCTTATATTCTAGGCCTTGGCTAATAAAATCAAGTATCCCATATGCCTTCTTAACCACCTTATCTATCTGTCCTGTGATCTTCAGGGATCTGAGGACATGCACTCCAAGGTCCCTCTTTTTCTCTGCACTTCTCAGTGTCCGACCATTTAATGTGTATTCCCTTGCCTTGTTATCCCTTCCCAAATGCATTATCTCACACTTCTCAGGATTGATTTCCATTTGCCACTGTTCTGCCCACCTGACCAGTTGATTGATATCTTCCTGCAGTCCGCAGCTTTCATCTTCATTATCAACCACACGGCCAATTTTTGTATCATCAGCAAACTTCTTAATCATACTCCCTACATTCAAGTCCAAATCATTGATATATACCACAAAAAGCAAGGGACCTAGTACTGAGCACTGCGGAACCCCACTGGAAACAGCCTTACGGTCACAAAAAGACCCATCGACCATTATCATTTGCTTCCTGCCTCTGAGCCAATTTTGGACCTAACATGCCACTTTGCTTTGGTTCCAAAAGGCTTTTATTTTCGTGACAAGTCTGCCATGCAGGGGCTTATCAAAAGCCTTGCTAAAATTCATACAGACCACATGAAACACACTACCCTCATCGACCCTCTTTGTTACCTCCTCAAAATATTCAATCAACTTAGTCAGACACGACCTTGTCTTACAAGTCCATGCTAACATTCTTGATTAATCCATGCCTTTCTAAATGAAGATTTATCCTGTCACTCAGAAATTTTTCAATAATTTTCCCACCACCGAGGTTCGGCTGATTGGCCTTACTCGCTCTATCACTTTCTCCCTTTTTAAACAACGGTACAATGTTAGCAGTCCTCCAGTCCTCCGGCACCATACCTGTAGCCAGAGAGGATTGGAAAATGATGGTCAGTGATAGGTCCTAACTATACAGTATAAATGCACACGAGGCCCATGCTTGAGAGAAGGTCAGTCTGTGACCTGTCCTTTATTCCTCAGCACTCAAGTGATGAAGGTGGGTGGAGCTTCCCCTTTTGTACCTGAAGGCCCAGGTTAGGAGTGTCTCCCACTTAGTGGCCATTGTTCTCACAGTGTACAACTTAGGTCAGATTATACATGGGTTACAATGCTGGTTGAATACATGACATCCAGAGCCTCTGCTATTTCCTTTGCTTCTCTTAACAGCCTCAGATACATTTCATCTGGACCTGAGGATTTACCCACTTTCAAAGATGCTCAACCCCTTAATATTTCCTCTCTCATTAGGTTTATTTCATCTAATATTTCACACTCCTCCTCCCTGATTGCAATGTCTGCATCGTCCCTCTCTTTTGTGAAAACAGACGCAAAGTATTCATTAAGAACCATACCCATGCCTTCCACCTCCCCACACAGGTTACCCTTATGATCCCTAACAGGTTCTACTCTTTCTTTCGTTATCCTCTTTCGCTTAATGTATTTATAAAATATCTTTTGAGTTTTCCTTGATTTTACTTGCCAATATTTTCATGCCCTCTCTTTGCTTTCCTAATGTCCTTTTTAATTTCACCCTTGCACTTTCTATACTCCACTCGGGTTTCTGCAGTATTGAGCCCTCAGTATTTGTCATAAGCCTCCCTTTTTTTCTTTATCCTACCCTGTATGCCCCTTGACATCCAGGGGGTTCTAGATTTCTTAGTTCCACCATTTTTCTTTAAGGGAACATACTTGCTCTGAACCCTGAGGATATCCTTCTTGAATGCCCCCTATGATATATTCATATAGCACAAGCACACAAAGCTCCTAACATGGCAGGCAGCTCTCTCGGAAGCCTCCGGAATCTGCCTGGTTCTGTTTATGATGAACTCTGCAGTTGCAGTACACAATACGTCCACATCCACAGTGTGGAGCTAGAAACATTACAAGCTTACAGACATTATACTTCTCCCTCCTTAATGAAGAAGTTATTATAACAAACATCATACATAACTTTCATGTTTATACATAACACAGGATATAAACTTATTTTTTTCCATATTTACACATTTAACTTTACCACTTGTTTGCTGTTTCAAAGAGAATAACTTCGCTCTCGAACAGAACCTTCCAAACATGGTGTCAATTTCAAACTCATTCGTGGCGCATCCTGAGGAACTTTTTTCTCCATGGAATTTCTTTGATTTTCATTTGAACTCACTCTAACTTCAGGCTCTTTGTTTTCCTGACTTGGACACAGACTTTCATTCTGATTCTCTCCTGGATTTGTTTCCAGTACTTTGGATTTAGGATTTGCTACTGGTGTATCAAAACTATCTGATGAGTCAGAAATAATTGAATCATTCCCACCTTCAACTCCTTCCATGTCTATAGGTAAAATATGATCAATATGAACAAACCTAACCTGTCCATTATCAAACATCTTTACCAAATATGTGCGTGGACCACATATCTTCACCACTCTTCCTGGTAACCACTTTAATCATTTATGGTGATGGTTCTTCACTCTCACCTTCTGGTTTAATTTCACACTTCTCTCTTTTACTCTACCTCTGTCATGATTCTGTTTCTGTCTTAATTGTGTCTCTTGTACGGACTGTGCCAAATTTGGCTTTAACGACGAGAATCTGGTTTGTGGCTGTCGTTTGAGAAACAACTCTGCTCGTGTTCTACCAGTAGTTGTATGAGGAGTTTTCGATATGTAATCAAAAAATTAGCCAACTTGTGATCCAATGACAACTGTCGTTTTCTTGGATTTGGATCTCACATTTGTTTTATGAGGGCACGTTTTACAATTTGTACAATATGCTCTGCTGCACCATTCGAAGCAGGATGGTATGGTGGAACCTTGGTATGCTTCACACCATTTTTGCTCGTGAATTATGCAAATTCTTCTGAATGAAATTGTGGTCCATTATCCGAAACAATTTCTTCAGGGAGGCCAAATGAAGAAAATAATTTTCGTAAAATGTCCAATGTTTTACTTGTTGTTATTTTCCACATTGGAAACACCTCAACCCACTTCGAATGGCTATCAATCACAATGAACAATTGTTGTCCTTCTAACTCAGCAAAATCAATATGTAGCCTTTGCCACACCTTGGGAGACCATTTCCTTGGCTGTAATGGTACTGGTGGTGGTTGCTTGCTTACCGATTGACGTGTCGTACATTGACTCACGATGTACTCAATATCTTTATCAAGACCTGGCCACCATAAATAACTGCATGCAAAACTCTTGGTCAAGCACATTCCCAGGTCATGGAGGTCTCCTAATAATGTGGACCTGAATTTATTTGGTATAATCACGCTTGGACCCCACATGATACAATCTTTATCGACTGATAATTCATTCCTACGAAAGAAGAATGGATATGTATCTTTGTCTGTTACCTGGTTTGGCAATCCATTTGCAATATACTCATACACCTTTGACATCACGTTTGGTTGCTCTACCAATCTCTTCAGCTGTGACTGGCAGTTCATCAATGTATGAAAAATAAAATACTTCTTCCCTATCAAGTGTAACTTATGATGGGGAAGGCAATCTAGACATTGCATCAGCTGATCGTCTGTATTCAATATCATATGTATATGCTGACAAAATCAAAGCCCATCTCTGCATTTGGACTGCAACTAATGTTGGAACTGGGGAATTTGGATGGAGGATTGCTGTTAGGGGCTTATGGTCCGTAACGATGGTAAACTTATGACCATACAAATATTTGTGAAATTTCTTGACCCCAAAAGTTAATAGAAACATAGAAAATAGGGGCAGGAGTAGGCCATTCAGCCCTTCGAGCCTGCACCACCATTCAATGAGTTCATGGCTGAACATGCAACTTCAGTACCCCCTTCCTGCTTTCTCGCCATACCCCTTGATCCCCCTAATAGTAAGGACTACATCGAACTCCTTTTTGAATCTATTTAGTGAATTTGCCTCAACAATTGAAGAGAATTCCACAGGTTTACCACTCTCTGGGTGAAGAAGTTTCTCCTCATCTCGGTCCTAAATGGCTTACCCCTTATCCTTAGACTGTGACCCCTGGTTCTGGACTTCCCCAACATTGGGAACATTCTTCCTGCATCTAACCTGTCTAAACCCATCAGAATTTTCAACGTTTCTATGAGATCCCTTCTCATTCTTCTGAACTCCAGTGAATACAAGCCCAGTTGATCCAGTCTTTCTTGATAGGTCAGTCCCGCCATCCCGGGAATCAGTCTGGTGAACCTTCGCTGCACTCCCTCAATAGCAAGAATGTCCTTTCTCAAGTTAGGAGACCAAAACTCTACACAATACTCCAGGTGTGGCCACACCAAGGCCCTGTACAGCTGTAGTAACACTTCCCTGCCCCTGTACTCAAATCCCCTCGCTATGAAGGCCAACATGCCATTTGCTTTCTTAACCGCCTGCTGTACCTGCATGCCAACCTTCAATGACACCCAGGTCTCGTTGCACCTCCCCTTTTCCTAACATGTCACCATTCAGATAATAGTCTGTCTCTTTGTTTTTACCACCAAAGTGGATAACCTCACATTTATCCACATTATACTTCATTTGCCATGCATTTGACCATTCACCTAACCTATCCAAGTCACTCTGCAGCCTCATAGCATCCTCCTCGCAGCTCACACTGCCACCCAACTTAGTGTCATCCGCAAATTTGGAGATACTACATTTAATCCCCTCGTCTAAATCATTAATGTACAATGTAAACAGCTGGGGCCCCAGCACAGAACCTTGCGGTACCCCACTAGTCACTGCCTGCCATTCTGAAAAGTACCCATTTACTCCTATTCTTTGCTTCCTGTCTGACAACCAGTTCTCAATCCACGTCAGCACACTACCCCCAATCCCATGTGCTTTAACTTTGCACATTAATCTCTTGTGTGGGACCTTGTCGAAAGCCTTCTGAAAGTCCAAATATATCACATCAACTGGTTCTCCCTTGTCCACTCTACTGGAAACATCCTCCAAAAATTCCAGAAGATTTGTCAAGCATGATTTCCCTTTCACAAATCCATGCTGACTTGGACCTGTCATGTCACCTCTTTCCAAATGCGCTGCAATGACATCCTTAATAATTGATTCCATCATTTTACCCACAACTGATGTCAGGCTGACCGGTTTATAATTCCCCATTTTCTCTCTCCCTCCTTTTTAAAAAAGTGGAGTTACATTGGCTATCCTCCACTCTATAGGAACTTATCCAGAGTCTATGGAATGTTGGAAAATTACTGTCAATGCATCCGCTATTTCCAAGGCCACCTCCTTAAGTACTCTGGGATGCAGTCCATCAGGCCCTGGGGATATATCGGCCTTCAATCTCATCAATTTCCCCAACACAATTTCCCAACTAATAAGGATTTCCCTCAGTTCTTCCTTCTTACTCGACCCTTTTATATCCTTTGTGTCCTCCTTAGTAAATACAGAACCAAAGTACTTGTTCAATTGGTCTGCCATTTCTTTGTTCCCCGTTATGACTTCCCCTGATTCTGACTGCAGGGGACCTACATTTGTCTTTACTAACCTTTTTCTCTTTGCATATCTATAGAAGCTTTTGCAGTCCATCTTAATGTTCCCTGCAAGCTTCCTCTCATACTCTATTTTCCCTGCCCTAATCAAACCCTTTGTCCTCCTCTGCTAATGCCAAAGCTTCCCTTTCAATTTGCGCATAATTACTCTCACTGGCACTGAGAGTGTGTGAAGCAAAAGCAATTGGTCTCTCCTCCCCACTACGTGATACATGAGAGATCACTGCCCCAACTCCATACAGAGAGGCATCACATGCTAGTTTAATCTCCTTCGATATGTCATAGTCAACTGACATGGTGCTCTCTACCAATTTGCTTTTACACTCCTTGAATGCTGTATCGCATTCTTTTGGCTACTTCCAATGGACCTGTTTTTTCAAAAGTTTATTCAGTGGATGTAATACTGTAGCCAAATTTGGTAGGAACTTCCCATAATAGTTCAAAAGGCCCAAGAATGAACGAAGTTCAGTGACATTCCTGGGAGTGGGTGCATTTCTGATTGCATCCAGTTTTTCCTTGGTCGGATGTAAACCATATTTGTCTACTCTGTACCCTAAGTACTCCACTGAGTTTTTAAATAACTCACACTTACGAGCAGACACTCGTACTCTGTGCTTCTCTAGCCGTTTGAGGACTTCATTCAATATGTTATTATGAATTTGCTTATTTGGTGCTGAAATTAGTATGTCATCCAAATAACATACTACCCCTTCAATACCTTGCAAAATCTGGTTCATCACCCCTTGGAATATGGCAAGGGCAGAAGACACTCCAAACGGTAGCCTATGAAATTGATATAGGCCAAGATGAGTATTTATAGTCAAACATGGCTTGGACTCCTCATCTAGTTCAAGCTGTAAGTAGGCATTCATAAGATCCAGTCTTGAGAAAATCTGACCACCTGTCAGTGCTGTGAACAAATCTTCTATATTTGGCAATATATTGGGGACATTACCCTCTGGAATCTGGTTTACGGTTACTTTATAATCACCACACAATCTTACCTTACCATCGGACTTAGGTACAACAACAATGGGTGTTGCCCAATTACATCGATCTATCTTGCAAATAATGTTCTCAGTCTCTCATCGTTCGAGTTCTTGCTCAACTTTCTCCTTGAGTGCATATGGCACGGAACGTGGCTTGTAGTAAACCAATCTAGCGTCCTTATGTACCCTGATATTTGCCTTGAAGCGTTGAATTGGACTGCCCGTTTCATAGAACACCTTCGGATACTTCTTGATAACTTCATCCTTTGATGAAAATCTCGCTTCCACACAGAAAATCTCACTCCAATCCAGCTTCAGTGAGTTCAACTAATTTCTTCCTAGTAAGGCAGACTTGTCTCCTTTCACTACTATTAGAGGCAAGTTCTGAAATTGATCTTTATATTTCACCGTTATGGTGATACGACCTATCACAGGAATTTTCTCTCCTGAGTAGCCTCGCAGCGCTATCTTGGATTTCTCCAGTTGAAAATCACACAATGTGTTGAGGTACAGTGACTCCGGTACTACACTCACGGATGCACCCGTGTCAATTTCCATTGGTATCTTGAATCCCGCAACATCTATGTGGATTTTGATGCTTCCCGAATCGCTGTCCGTTAACCTCATGCTCCTGATGACGTGTAACACTAACATCTCCTCGTTCTGTAGTAGTTCTTCCATGCTATGTAGTCTCTTGGGATTTTCACTCATAGCTTTGAACGCTGGACTCATAGCTTTAAAAACTTGGTTTACCCTTCAGTCGGCATGCCTTCACAAGATGCCCAGTCTTTCTGCAGAAGAAACACTCTGCCTTCACGTATGGACAACCTTGAGCAATGTGTTGTCCCAGGCACCAAAAGCACGACTTCGACCCTCTGTTAGAATTTCCCGGTTTGGCCCACACCGTCTTTTCCTTTGAACCTGCAGGTGATTTACCTCGGTTGACTGATGACCGTAATTATTGTTCAATTATCGGGAATATTGTTCGGCCATGTCCATCGACCTCTCTGTCTGACAAGCAATATCAAAAGTCAAATCATCCGTCGTCAATAACTTCCTTTTGATCGCATCATTTTTCACCCCACAAACAAAACGATCCCGTAATGCTCAGTTTTGAAAGTTTCCAAAACTATGTGCATCGATAGCTTTTTTAATGCTACGATGTAATCACCGATACTTCATTCAGTCTTTTGAATGCGAATCCCAAAACGATAGCTTTCAGCAATTTCTAACGGTTTGGGGTTAGATTGCTGCTCCAGCTTCGTTAAAATCTCTTTAAGCGTTGTGTCCTTTGGCTCGTCAGGCACAAGCAGATTTACAAGGGTTTTGTACAATGCCGGACCCGCCTCCGATAAGATGATCGCTTTCTTACGTTCCAACACAGCCCGGTTCTGGACTGGAACTTCGATTATGTTACTTGCAGTGAAATACATTTCTAGCCGATCCACATATGCTTTCAAACGTTCCTGGTCATGTTTAAATTCCCCCAAATGTCCGATTACACTTGCCATTTTTAATCTCTAGCTGTTCACACTGTGTGCTGTATTTTACCTCGGATTTTCTAGCTTTTTTCCAAAGACAGAAACTTCCAAAGTCTCTCTGTCGGTTGGCTGAATCCTTCCCCAACAAAATTTAAGCTTTAAATCATCCGAAAAATCCCATCTCATCGCCAAATGTGATATATTCACAGAGCACAAGCACACATAGCTCCTAACATGGCAGGCAGCTTTCTCATAGAAACATAGAAAATAGGTGCAAGAGTAGGCCATTCGGCCCTTCAAGCCTGTACCACCATTCAATAAGATCATGGTTGATCATTCCTTCAGGACCTCTTTCCTGCTTTTTCTCCATATGCCTTGATCCCCTTAGCCGTAAGGGCCATATCTAACTCCCTCTTAAATATATCCAATGAATTGGCATCAACAACTCTCTGCGGTAGGGAATGCCACAGGTTAACAACTCTCTGAGTGAAGAAGTTTCTCCTCATCTCAGTCCTAAATGGCCTACCCCTTATCCTAAGGCTATGTCCCCTGGTTCTGGACTTCCCCAACATCGGGAACATTCTTCCCGCATCTAACCTGTCCAGTCCCGTCAGAATCTTATACGTTTCTATGAGATCCCCTCTCATCCTTCTAAACTCCAGTGATTAAAGGCCCAGTTGATCCAATCTCTCCTCATATGACAGTCCAGACATCCCTGGAAACAGTCTGGTGAACCTTCGCTGCATTCCCTCAATAGCAAGAACGTCCTTCCTCAGATTAGGAGATCAAAACTGAACACAATATTCCAGATGAGGCCTCACTAAGGCCCTGTACAACTGCAGTAAGACCTCCCTGCTCCTATACTCAAATCCCCTCGCTATGAAGGCCAACATACCATTTGCCTTCTTTGCCATCTGCTGTACCTGCATACCCACTTTCAGTGACTGATGAACCATGACACCCAGGACTCGTTGCACCTCCCCTTTTCCTCATCTGCCACCATTCAGATAATATTCTGCCTTCGTGTTTTTGCCCCCAAAGTGGTTAACCTCACATTTATCCACATTATACTGCATCTGCCATGCATTTGCCCACTCACCTCACCTATCCAAGTCACCCTGCAGTCTCTTAACGTCCTCCTCACAGCTCACACCGCCACCCAGTTTCGTGTCATCCGCAAACTTGGAGATATTACACTCAATGCCTTCATCTAAATCGTTAATGTATATTGTAAAGAGCTGGGGTCTCAGCACGGAGCCCTGTAGCACTCCACTAGTCACTGCCTGCCATTCTGAAAAGGACCCGTTTATCCCTACTCTCTGCTTCCTGTCTGCCAACCAGTTCTCTATCCACTTCAGTACATTACCCCCAATACCATGCGCTTTGATTTTGCACACCAATCTCTTGTGCGGGGCCTTGTCAAAAGCTTTTTGAAATACCCAATGCACCACATCCACTGGTTTTCCCTTGTCCACTCTACTAGTTACATCCTCAAAAAATTCCAAAAGGTTCGTCAAGCATGATTTCCCTTTCTTAAATCCATGCTGACTTGGTCCGATTCTGTCACTGCTTTCCGGAAGCCTCCGGAATCTGCCTGGTTCTGTTTATTATTAACTCTGCAGTTGCAATACACAATACGTCCACATCCACAAGTTGGAGCTACAAACATTACAAGCTTACAGACATTACACCCCCCACTGCTCTTTCATTAATTTACCTTCAAGTAGCTGTTTCCAGTCCACTTAGGCTAAATCATAGCTTAGTAAAATTGGCTTTTTCCCAATTGAGAACTTTTATTCCTGGTCTATCTTTGTCCTTTTCCATAACTACCCTAAATCTAACTGAATATGATCACTACCACCAAAATGCTCTCCCACTGATACCCTTTCCACCTTCCCAACTTCATTCCCTAAAACAAAATCCAGTGCTAACACCTCCCTTGTTGCGCTTGCTACGTACTGTCTAAAATGTCTGCTCTTGTTGATAAGAGGCTCCCGAGAGATGGGAAATGATCCACGTTGTCCAGGGCCACGCCATGGATCTTGATGACTGGAGGGCAGTGCTGTCCAGCGAGGACAGACTGATGGAGGACCTTTGTCTTACAGAATGTTTAGCGTAAGGCCCATGCTTTCGTACGCCTTAGTAAATACGTCAACTATGTCCTGGAGTTCAGCCTCTGTATGTGCGCATGCTCTGTATTGATGACGAGATTCAACACCGCCTGCAGTGCACCAGTGCAGCCTTCGGCCGCCTGAGGGAAAGAGTGTTCGAAGACCAGGCCCTCAAATCTGCCGCCAAGCTCATGGTCTACAGGGCTGCAGTAATACCTGACCTCCTGTATGGCTCAGGGACATGGACCATTTACAGCAGACACCTCAAGTCACTGGAGAAATACCACCAACGATGTCTTCGCAAGATCCTACAAATCCCCTGGGAGGACAGACGCACCAACATTAGCGTCCTCGACCAGGCCAACACCCCCAGGATTGAAGCACTGACCACACTTGATCAGCTCTGCTGAGCAGGCCACATTGTCCGCATGCCAGATGCAAGACTCCCAAAGCAAATGCTCTAATCAAAACTCCTTCATAGCAAACGAGCCAAAGGTGGGCAGAGGAAACATTACAAGGACATCCTCAAAGCCTCCCTGATAAAGTGCAACATCCCCACCAACACCTGGGAGTCCCTGGCCAAAGACCGCTCTAACTGGTGGAAGTGCATCCGGGAGGGCGCTGAGCACCTCGAGTCTCATCGCCGAGAGCATGCAGAAATCAAGCGCAGGCAGCGGAAAGAGCGTGTGGCAAATCTGTCCCACCCTCCCTTACCCTCAATGACTATCTGTCCCACCTGTGACAGGGACTGTGGCCCTCGTATTGGACTGTTCAGCCATTTAAGGACTCATTTTAAGGGTGGAAGCAAGTCTTCCTCGATTCCGAGGGACTGCCTAGGATGATGATGATGACTGCCTAAAAAAAGTTCTCCTGAATGCATTTTAGGAATTCTGCTCCCTCGAGACCGTTCACACCAATTTTATCCCAATTAATATTAGGTTAGTTGAAATCCCCTACTATTACTGCCCTAATATTTTTGCACGTCTCAAAAATTTGCTGACATATTTGCGCTTTTATCTCCCTCTGAATATTTGGGGTTTGAAAGTACACTCCCCTTTTTTGTTCTTCAGTTCAACCCATTTGGACTCATTTGATGATCCTTTCAACATATCATCCCTCCTCACAGTTATAATTGTTTCTTTAATCAATATTGTGACCCCCTCTTTTTTTATCCCCCTCTCTGTCTCATCTGAAAACCATGTAAGCAGGAATGTTGAACTGCCATTCCTGCCCTTCTTTCAGCCATGAGCTCTCTTTGTTCCCATTTGGAATAGAACTCATAAAATAATCTAGAGAATTGTGGTCTCAAATGCCAACTGCAATAAACATTTCAGGTTTGATCAGACACTGAAATTTTATATTTTAAGAACCATTGGCATAGCTAACAGGCAGGAAACTCTGGAATACCTTATAGAAACATAAAAACATAGAAAATAGGTGCAGGAGTAAGCCATTCGGACCTTCAAGCCTGCACCACCATTCAATAAGATCATGGCTGATCATTCCCTCAGTACCCCACTCCTGCTTTCTCTCCATACCCCTTGATCCCTTTAGCCGTAAGGGCCATATCTAACTCCCTCTTGAATATATCCAATGAACTGGCATCAACAACTCTCTGCGGTAAGGAATTCCACAGGTTAACAACTCTCTGGGTGAAGAAGTTTCTCCTCATCTCAGTCCTAAATGGCCTACCCCTTATGCTAAGACTATGTCCCCTGGTTCTGGACTTCCCCAACATCGGGAACATTCTTCCCGCATCTAACCTGTCCAGGCCTATCAGAATCTTATATGTTTCTATGAGATCCTCTCTCATCCTTCTAAACTCCAGTGTATAAAGGTCCAGTTGATCCAATCTCTCCTCATATGTCAGTCCTGCCATCCTGGGAATCAGTCTGCTGAACCTTCGCTGCACTCCCTCAATAGTAAGAACGTCCTTCTTCAGATTAGGAGACCAAAACTGAACACAATATTCCAGGTGAGGTCTCACTAAGGCCCTGTACAACTGCAGTAAGACCTCCCTGCTCCGATATTCAAATCCCCTCGCTATAAAGGCAAACATACCATTTGCCTTCTTCACCGCCTGCTGTACCTGCATGCCAACTTTCAATGACTGATGAATTATGACACCCAGGTCTCGTTGCACCTCCCATTTTCCTAATCTGCCGCCATTCAGATAATATTCTGCCTTCATGATTTTGCCCCCAAAATGGATAACCTCACATTTATCCACATTATACTGCATCTGCCATGCATTTGCCCACTCACCACACCTGTCCAAGTCACCCTGCAGCCTCTTAGCATCCTCCTCACAGCTCACACCGCCACCCAGTTTAGTGTCATCTACAAACTTGGAGATATTACACTCAATTCCTTCATCTAAATCATTAATGTATATTGTAAAGAGCTGGGGTCCCAGCACTGAGCCCGGCAGCACTCCACTAGTCACTGCCTGCTGTTCTGAAAAGGACCCGTTTATCCCGACTCTCTGCTTCCTGTCTGCCAAACAGTTCTCTATTCATGTCAGTACATTACCCCCAATACCATGTGCTTTGATTTCGCACACCAATATCTTGTGTAGGACCTTGTCAAAAGCCTTTTGAAAGTCCAAATACACCACATCCACTGGTTCTCCCTTGTACACTCTATTAGTTACATCCTCAAAAAATTCTACAAGATTTGTCAAGCATGATTTCTCTTTCATAAATCCATGCTGACTTGGACTGATCCTGTCACTGCTTTCCAAATGCGCTGCTATTTCATCTTTAATAATTGATTCCAACATTTTCCACACGACTGATGTCCGGCTAACCGATCTAAAATTCCCCGTTTTCTTTCTCCCTCCTTTTTTAAACAGTGGTGTTACATTTGCTACCCTCCAGTCCATAGGAACTGATCCAGAGTTGATAGACTGTTGGAAAATGATCACCAATGCATCCACTATTTCTATAGCCACTTCCTTAAATACTTTGGGATGCAGACTATCACACCCCGGGGATTTATTGGCCTTCAATCCCATCAACTTCCCTAACACAATTTCCCGCTTTATAAGGATATCCTTCAGTTCCTCCTTCCCACTACACCCTCGGTCCTCTAGTATTTCCAGAAGTATTTGTTTAACTGGTCTGTCATTTCTTTGTTCCCTATTATAAATTCACCTGAATCTGACTGCAAGGGACCTACATTTGTTTTCACTAATCTTTTTCTCTTCACATATCTATAGAAGCTTTTGCAGTCATTTATGTTCCCTGCAAGCTTACTGTCATACTCTATTTTCCCCCTCTTAATTAAACCCTTTGTCCTCCTCTGCTGTATTATAAAATTCTCCCAGTACTCAGGTTTTCCGCTTTTTCTGGCCAATTTATATGCCTCTTCCTTGGATTTATCACTATCCTTAATTTCCCTTGTTAGCCACGGTTGAGCCACCTTCCCCATTTTATTTTTACTCCAGACAGGGATATACAATTGTTGAAGTTCATCCATGTGATCTTTAAATATTTGCCATTGCCTATCCACCATCAACCCTTTAAGTATCAGTCGCCAGTCTATTCTAGCCAATTCACGTCTCATACTATCGAAGTTACCTTTCCTTAAGTTCAGGACCCTAGTCTCTGAATTAACTGTGTTACTCTCCATCTTAATAAAGAATTCTACCATATTATGGTCACTCTTCCCCAAGGGGCCTCGCACAATCAAATTCTTAATTAGTCCTTTCTCATCACCTATCATCCAGTCGAGGATGGATAGCCCTCCAGTTGGTTCCTCGACATATTGGTCTAGAAAACCATCCCTAATACAATCCAGGAAATCCTCCTCCACTGCATTGCTGCCAGTTTGGTTAGCCCAGTCAATATATAGATTAAAGTCGTCCATGATAACTGCTGTACCTTTATTGCATGCATCCCTAATTTCTTGTTTGATGCTATCCCCATCCTCACTACTACTGTTTGGTGGTTTGGTGGCCTGTACCCAACTCCCACTAGCGTTTTCTGCCCTTTGGTATTCCGTAGCTACATCCATACAGATTTCACACCATCCAAGTTAATGTCCTTCCTTACTATTGCATTAATTCCCTCTTTAACCAGCAACGCCACCCCACCTCCTTTTCCTTTCTGTCTATCCTTCCTAAATGTTGACTATCCCTGGCTGTTGAGTTCCCAGCCTTGGTCGCCCTGGAGCCATGTCTCCGTGATGCCAATTACATCATATTCGTTAACTGCTATCTGCGCAGTTAATTCGTCCACTTTATTCCGAATACTCCTCTCATTGAGGCACAGAGCCTTCAGGCTAGTCTTTTTAACACCCTTTGCCCCTTTAGAATTTTGCTGTAATGTGGCCCTTTTTGATTTTTGCCTTGGGTTTCTCTGCCCTCCACTTTTACTTTTCTTCTTTCTATCTTTTGCTTCTGCCCCCATTCTACTTCCCTCTGTCTCCCTGCATAGGTTCCCATCCCCCTGCTATATTAGTTTAATCCCTCCCCAACAGCACTAGCAAACACTCCCCCTCAGACATTGGTTCCAGTCCTGTCCAGGTGCAGACCGTCCGGTTTGTACTGAATATTTAACGATATTCTTGAATAATTCAGAATATGTCCGAAAAATTATACAGCATTATTTTCTAAACAAAATCAACCCACATTATAATATGTTGCTGAGGAGACAGCCAAATAGCACATTATTTGAAAACACTTAATATTGGAAAATCCTGAGTGATCTTCAGTCTTAGAAAATCTCTGTTAGATTTAAAAGGCTGGATTTTCCTTATTGCTGCATTTACTGCAAGAAGTATATTAGAACTCTTCTTAATCCCACCAGTATTATACTGCTGAGAACCTGGCTAATTTTCATCAGGACCCCTTTGTTACATATTCATGGTAGATTCTAGGCACTATTAGCAACCTCTGTAGACATTCCACCACTCTGAGAAGAAAAAGCCAGGAGCTGAAAGGGTTAAGGGAGCTATTTTGTGCCTGTAATCAATGGTTCAATCCAATATCTGTACCCGGTGTTTCTGCAGGGCACTGAGCATGCAAATTTACATAGGATTACATAGGATATACAGCACAGAAACAGGCCATTCAGCCCCACCAGTCCATGCTGTTGCTTATGCTCCACTCGGGCCCAATCCTATCTTTCCTCATTTAAATCTATCAGCATAACAATCTATACTCTTCTGCCTCATATGCTTATCTAACCACCCCATAAATGCATCCATTCTATTCGCTTCAACTCGTGGTAGCGAGTTCCACATTCTCACCACTCACTGCGTAAAGAAGTTTCTTCTAAATCCTTATTTGATTTCTTTGTGACTATCTTATATTGATGGCCTCTGGTTATGCTCTTCCCCACAAGTGGAAACACTCTCTCTGTACCTACTCTATCAAAACCTTTCATAATTGTAAAGACCTCTATTAGGTCACATCTCAGCCTGCTCTTTTCAAGAGAAAAGAGACCCAGCCTGATCATCCTTTCCTGATAGGTATCCCGTTGCATTTCTGGTATCATCCTTGTGATCTTTTTTTCGCCCTCTCCAGAGCCTCGATGTACCTTTTATAAAATGGCGAGCAGAATTGCACACGGTACTCCAAATGTGGTCTAACCAAGGTTCGATACAAGTTTAGCATAACTTCATTACTTTTCAATTATATACCTCTAGAAATAAACCCTAGTGCTTTGTTTGCTTTTTTATGACCCCTGTCGATACTTTTAGTGATTTATGTATTTATACTACTAGATCCCTTTGCTCCTCTACCCCATTTAGATTCTTATTTTCCAAATAATATGTGACCTCCCTATTTTTCTTACCAAAATGTAATACCCCACATTTATCTGTGTTGAATTTAATTTATCAATTATATGCCTATTCTGCAAGTTTATTAATATCTTCTTGTAATTTGTTGCAGTCATTCCCAATATTGACTATCCACCCAATTTGGTGTTGTCTGCAAATTTAGAAATTGTGTTTTTGATTCCAAAGTCTAAATCGTTAATATAAATTGTGAACAACAGTGGTCCCAGCAATGATGCTTGTGGAACACCACTTCCTACCTTCTACCACTGTGAATAGCTACCCTTTACCCCTACTCTCTGCTTTCTGCCTTGAAGCCAGCTAGCTATCCATTCTGCTATATATCCCCTGACTCTGCATTTCCTGACCTTATTCATTAGTCTATTATGTGGTACCTTATCGAAGCCTTTTGGAAATCTATATAAATTACATCTACTACATTACCCTTGTCTATTTTCTCTGTTACCTCTTCAAAAAATTCAATGAGGTTGGTCAAGCAAGAATTTCCCTTTTGAAATCCATGCTGACTATTTATTATTGTATTTTTCATTTCTAGATGTTCTTCTATTTTTTCGTTTCGTAGAGATTCCATTATTTTTCCAACCACTGATGTTAAGCTGACTGGCCACTAGTTCCCTGGAAATGTTCTGTCCCCCTTCTTAAATATAGCTATCTGCCAGTGCTCTGGCATGACACCTTTTTCTAAAGAATTACTAATATGTGTAGTAAAGCCTCTGCTATTTCTTCCCTAGATTCTTTTAAAATGTGTGGATGTAATCTGTCCGGGCCAAGGGTTTTATCCTCTTTGATTTTCATTAGCTTATTTAGTTTATATCCTTGTTTTTTTTCAAATGCAGTTAACACATTACTAATTTCATCATTCGATGTCATTTCTACCTGTTCTATCTCCCTGGTAAATACTGATGCAAAGTAATTATTTAATATCTCTGCCATTTCTCTATTGCTGCCTGTGGTATTATTCTCATAATCCCTTAGTAGCGCTATTGCAATCCCAACCTTTCTTTTTTTATTTATGGGCCTGTAAAATATTTTACTATTTTGTTTTTATGTTCCTTGATAATTTATTTTCAGAGTTCCTCTTTGCCTTTCCAATTGTTTTTTGGACTTCTCTCCTAATCCCTTCATATTTCTCCCTTATCAGGTTCTCTCCTGCTGTCCATGTACTTAATGTATGCCTCTTTCCTTACCCTCAATTTTTCCCATGTGGCTTTATTCATCCACGGTGTCTCTTCATTTAAGGTGTTACTGACTCTAAGTCAAGAGAGTTTAAAAGAGGTGGAAAGAGGCTAACAAATGGCATAATTCACGTGCATTGAAGAAGGTGGCCATGGCAGTGAGTGCCATCTCATCCCCACTCAGGAGTGCCTTCTGAAACCTAGGCCGCGTTCCATATGACGGCACATGTGTCTTCACACTCTTTCCTTTTTACTTGAGGGAGAAACATCATACAGGTGCAACGTTCCGAACCCGGAACTCCGAAAACCGGAATTATCTGAAAACTGGACATTTTGCGCATAGCTGATGGAGTCGTCTGGAATCCGAAATTATTGTTGGAAAACCGAACATTTTGCGCATCCCAGATGGAGTCGTCCAGAATCTGGAATTATTGTCCGAAAACCGGACAGTTTTGAGGGAGCCAACAGTGAGGTGGTTCAGTTTGGTAGGAGGAAAAAGGAGACTACTTACCGGTAAATAGCGCAGCGCAAGGGAGCCGTGGGCAGCGAGGAACGGAGGAGTATCATAAATCGCCGTGCAGCGAGGTTCTGAAATCCAGCAAATCTGAAATCCGGCACGGATTCAGTCAAGAAAATCTCTAGCCTGATATCCGGAATCCTTGACCGAATCCGTCCTGGATTTCGGGTTTTGCCGGATTTCAGACCTCGCCGCTCAAAATGCAGCACGGATTCAGTCGAGGATTCTGGATATCAGACAATTGATTTTCTTGTCCGAAATCTGGAAAAACCCAAAAAACGGCATGGACTCAGTCCCGAGAAATCTGGATTTCGGACGTTATAAGCAAAGACATTGAGTACTACACCAATCCCCAAGGTTTCTGCTGTAAATCAACAGTCAACTAACTCAGAATCTCCTGCCATTAGAGGAGAAGTAGGAGAATAGGTTTGAAAAGGACACACAGACTAGGCGTCAAAGAGAGCCATAGCGATCTTAAACGTAAGAAGGTTGACAGAAATTTGTCAGTGAGATCTTTTTTATCATTGACAGGTTTTGAGCAAAATGATTTGGGGCAAGGTGAGGAAATGCTTACACAAAGGAATAGCAGAATAATCTCCAAATGGGAGCCTTGGCAGTTGTGGAGGAAAAGTCAGCAAGTGTTGAGTTAGTTGCCAAAAGGGGACCGTGATGGTAGGACTCATTTGGTAGTGGCATTGGATATTAGTTAGCTGAAGGTCTCCTTGTATAGCTGTGCCCACAGCTGAGTGGCAGCTGGCACAACTCAGTTATCGCTTCATTGGGAAAGCACAACCATTGTAAGCATTGCCAAGTGTCATGGTGAAGTAGCCTTTTTGCATCCACAGCTGGGGAGGTGTTGGCACCAGTGGCCAGGGCCAAAGGCTATCTACTGTCTCTGTTTAGCTTGGTATCCCTACGGCTGGCCTCTTGATACTCTTCTATTATAACGGTAATAAACCTTTTTGGCAACTGTGAACACAGCATCATCATAAAGTAGAATTGATCTGAATAACTCCAAAAAGATAAAAAGATAATAATTCAAGAAATATGTGTCAGCTAAATAGGAGAAAAGCATAGTTTGGAAATTCTATCATGGTATCACCAGTTCCTGCTGTATCTCTAATGGGGGACTACTGGAACTGCTAGGAAAGTGATGGAGCCAGGAGTCTGCCATTTTGGGGGGTTTTCCTTAATACCTTGTATGCAGTAGATGCAGCACAAGGCAAATGCAGACAGGGATGGGAGACAGGGGGCAGAGACTTCTTAAGTTTGGACGTTCCACTCATATTCCTCAATCAGGACCTGCGACAGATACGCCAAGTTAGTGGTGGCATACCGACCTGTACAAGGGCATATGTGGATCCTGCTGTATAAGCTGTGTGGAGGCAACCTACCATCATGGGTGGGCAGTTTCCAGCTGTAATGCACAAGCGGGCACCAGAGATGCACCCAAAGTAGTGTTTATGCCTACATGGCCCATGCAAATGTGGTGTCCTCCCACTGACTCTACAAACTCTGAGTGGGCAAATACTGGAGGGCACAATTGGACATGATCCCAGCATAAAATAAATGCTGTGATCATGATCCAAAGAATCTCAGGGCCCCAATATTGATTCTTCTACTTTGTAAATGAAAACTTCTCTTAATGGTTTACAGGGTATCATTGTTCAGTTCATTTACTGTGGAAATGTGTTAACATTCTTTTTCCCCTAATATTTTGGTTGGCCATTATGACTATTTCCCAATGGCTGTCACAAAGTTAATACCCTTTGACACATTCTGGGGCCTGGACAAGGGTGATGCGGAGATGAGAGTAAAGCACATTTCACTCAGAGAGAGGAACAAGTAGGAAGATAAATGAAGAGCAAGAGGGTTGTTGCAGGAGTTGAAAAAAAATAATCTTTCCTCCATTGACCGAAAATGAATGACCTAAAATGTAACTGCAAAAAGGATATTAAGATATGGAAGTGGGAGCGCAAGTCTAAAGTTGTGATTTGGTGCTTCTGTAAAGTACCTGTGAGACCAGATTAAATTATTGCTTTCAATTCAGGCCACGCACCTATGAAAAGATAGGAAGATATTGAAAATGGTTCAAAAAGGGCAATCAGGGTGATTCTAGGTCTTAGCTCGCTGAGTTGTGAGTAGAAGCTTATGGAGCTCAACTCAATTAATAAAAAAATGATTGAAGAAGGAATTTCATTTAAATGAATAAATCATGTACCCGCTACTTGTGAGGAAAGGAGAGAGACTGCTGGGAGGGCAGCCACAATGCAGACCAAGGCACCATAGCTCAGAAGGCTGTCCAAGGGGGAGTTGAGCTGAATAGAAATGTGGTAGTGATAGAGGACTCTATAATTAGGGGGTTAGAAAGCATTCTCTGCAGTCAAGAATGAGAATCCTGAAGGGTGTGTAGCCTACCCGGTGCCAGGGTAAGGGATATCTCACAGTGGCTGGAGAGGAACTTGAAAAGAGAGGGAATAAATCCAGTTGACATGGCCTATGTTGGAACAAATGACATAGGTAGGAACAGGGAGGAGGTTCTGCTGAAAGAGTTAGGCTCTAAATTAAAAAGCATCACCTCGAGGGTAATAATCGCTGAATTATTGCCCAAGCCACGTGCAAATTGGCATAGAAGCAGACAGATCAGGATAATTAACATGTGGCTAAAGGGCTTGTGTGGGAAAGAGGGGTTCATTTTCATGGGACACTGGCACCAGTTCTGAGACAGGAAGGAGCTGTACTGATGGGACGGGCTCCACCTGAACCGGGATGGAACCCGTGTCCTCACAGAAAGGGTAAATAGGGAGGTGGCAAAGGCATTAAACTAGTAAGGTGGGGGAGGGATCTGCAAGAAATGTAACCAGCCTAAATATAAATCAACTAGGAAAAGAGAGCATCGGAAAGAATAAAGTAAGGAAGGACATTGATGGCAAAGGAATAGAGTTACAGAACAGGAGTCTAAAAAGATGTTTAAACATAAAGTGAGAGGAAATCCTATTAAAAATTAGTTGAACTGTCTGTACAGCAATACACACATTGTCGGTAATAAAACAGGGGAGTTGGAGGCAATCATGCGTTGTGAGGAACCACACATCGTAGGGATTACTGAGACGTGGCTACAGAAAAATCAGGACTGGGAATTAAACATTGCAGGGTATAACATATTTAAAAAAGATAGAGAGGGAAAAAGGGGAGGTGGAGTAGCTGTACTTATTAGGGATAACATAATGGCAGTAGATAAAAATGACGCAGCTATCAGCAAGAAAAAAATAGAATCCATATGGATAGAGATAAAAGATAATAAAGGATCAATCACACTGTTAGGTGTAGTCTATAGACCACCTAATGGTGGAAGTGGGGTGGAGGAAGAAATATGCTGACAAATTAGGGAAATTTGTATAAAACATAGAATTATAATCATGGGGCATTTCAACTATACCGATATCAATTGGGCAGAAGAGGTAAGTAAAGGCAATTAAGTTCCTACAATGTGTACAGGACTCCTTTCCACCCCCAATATGTAAAAAATTCCAACAAGTGAGGATTCGCTATTGGATCTAGTAATGGGGAATGACCAGAGCAGATAAGAGAAGTAAAAGTAAAGAAAGAAAGACTTGGATTTATATAGTGTCTTTCATGATCACCAGACATCTCAAAGTGCTTTGCAGACAATGAAGTGCTTTTGGAGTGTAGACTCTGTTGTAATGTAGGAAACACGGCAGCCAATTTGTGCACAAGGAAGCTCCCACAAACAGCAATGTAATAATGACTAGATAATGTTTTTTTGTTATGTTCATTGAGGGATAAATATTGGCCAGGATACCGGGGATAACTCCACTGCTCTTCTTCGGAACAGTGCCATGGGATATTTTATGTCCACTTGAGAGATCAGACAGGGTCTTGGTTTAATGTCTCATTTAAAAGACAGAACCTCTGACTGTGCAGCACTCCTTCAGCACTGCACTGGAGTGTCAGCCTTGATTTTTGTGTTGCAAGTTCCTGGAGAGGGACTTGAACCCACAACCTTCTGACTCAGAGGCTAACCACTGAGCCACAGCTGGCATTTGGTAGGGGAACATCTAGGCAATAGTGACCATAATATAATACACTTTAAGATGATAAGGACATATGTATAGCAAAAACCAGTGTAATAGATTGGAGAAATGCTGATTTTTGAGAAATTGGGAAAATAAAATGGGCAACAATATTGGCAAGAAATGAGGTAGAACAGCAATGGGAAACATTTAAAATTGTGTGCAACAGAGTGCAGGAGCAATATATTCCGCTAAAAGGAAAGAACAGACTAAACAGTAATAAGACTCCATGGATGAATAAAGCCATAAGGTAACAATTGAGGATTAGGAAAGAAGCATACATTAAGTACATAAGACAGCAGGGGAGTGCATGATAAAGGAGAATACAAAAAGATTCAGAAAGAAGTAAAACAAAAAGCAATTAGGAAGGCTAAGAGGAACTATGACATTAAATGATCAAGGAACATAAAACAAAATAATAAAATATTTTACAGGCACATCAATAAAAAAAGGAAGGTTGGGATGGGAATAGTGTCATTAAGGGATAGACAGGATAATAGCACAGGTAATGATAGAGAGATGATAGAAATATTAAATAATTATTATGCTTCAGTATTTACCAGGGAGATAAAACAGGTAGAGATGACATTGGATGATGAGATTATTAATGAGATAAGTGCATTTAAATAAAAAAAGAGGGGTATATTAAATAAACTAATCAAACTCAAAGAGGATGAAACCCCTGGTCTGGATGGATTGCATCCACACATTTTAAAAGAATCTAGGGAAGAGATAGCAGAGGCATTACTACACATATTTAATAATTCGTTAGAAAATGGTGTAGTGCCAGAGGACTGGTGGATAGCTAATGTAGTACATATATTTAAGAAGGGGATAGAACATGTTCAGGGAATTATAAACCAGTCAGCTTAACATTGGTGGTAAGAAAATAAGAGAATCCCTACTAAAGGAGAAAATAGAAGAACATCTAGAAACTAAAAATATTATAACGGATTTCAAAAGGGAAAGTCTTGCTTGACTAACCTCATTGAATTTTTGAAGAAGTAACAGAGAGAGTAAACAATGGTAATGCAGTAGATGTAATTTATCTAGATTTTCAAAAGGAACCCCAGATTAGACTGTTGAACAAGGTCAGAGAATGCAGAGTCAGGGGACAAGTATCAGAATGGATAGCTAGCTGGCTTCAAGACAGAAAGCAGAGTAGAGGGATAAAAGGTTGCTATTCACAATGGCAGAAGGGTCAGTGCTGGGACCACAGTTGTTCACAATTTATGTTAACGATTTAGACTTTGGAATCAAAAACACAATTTCTAAATTTGTGGATGACACCAAATTGGGGACAGGGGCATAGTCAATACTGAGGAAGACTGCAACAAATTACAGGAGGACATTAATAAACTTGCATAACGGGCATATAATTGGCAAATGAAGTTTAACACAGATAAATGTGTGGTATTACATTTAGGTAGGAAGAATAGGGAGGTCACTTATTACTTGGAGAGTGTGAGTCTATGTGGTCTGGAGGAACAAAGGGATCTCGGAGTACAAATTCACAAATCACTAAATGTTGCGACACAACAAAAGCACACCAAGTGCTAGGGTTAATTTCTAAAGGTATAGAATTGAAAAGTAGGTGAGTATATGCTAAACCTGTTTCACACCTTGGTAAGACCACACTTAGATTACTGTGTATAGTTCTGGTCATCATATTATCTAAAGGATATAGAGGTACTGGAGAGGGTGCAGAGATTTACAAGGATGATATTAGAAATGCGAAGGTATACATATCAGGAAAGGATGAAAGGTTTTGATAGAGTCGATACAGAGAGAATGTTTCCACTTGTGGGGAAGAGTAACGTCATCATAGGCAGTCGCTCAAAATCGAGGAAGACTTCCTTCCACTTTAAAAGTGAGTTCTCGGGTGACTGTACAGATGGGACAGACAGTGGTTGAAGGAAAGGGTGGGTGGGGAGTCTGGTTTGCCGTACGCTCCTGCCGCTGTCTGTGTTTGGTTTCTGTATGCTCTCGCCGATGAGACTCGAGGTACTCAGCACCCACCCGGATGCTCTTCCTCCACTTAGGGCAGTCTTGGGCCAAGAATTCCCAGGTGCCAGTGGGGATGTTGCACTTTATCAAGGAGGCTTTGAGGGTGCCCTTGAAACATTTCCTCTGCCCACCTGGGGCTCGTTTACCATATAGGTGTTCCGAGTAGAGCATTTGCTTTGACTATCTCCTGTCGGGCATGCGGACGCCCAATGGAGCTGGTCGAGTGTGGTCAGTGCTTCGATGCTGGGGCCTCCGCAAGATCCTGCAAATCCACTGGGAGAATAGACGCACCAACATAAGTGTTCTTGATCAGGCCAACATCCCCAGCATCGAAGCACTGACCACACTCGGGAAGAGTATAACTAGAGGCCATCAATATAAGATAGTCACCAAGAAATCCAATAGGGAATTCAGAAGAAACTTCTTTACCCAAAGAGTGGTGAGAATGTGGAACTCGTTACCACAGGGAGTGGTTGAAGCAAATAGTATAGATGTTTTTAAGGGGCGGCTAGATAAGCATATGAGGGAGAAGGGAATTGAGGGTTAAGCTAATAGATTTAGATGAGGCTCGAGTGGAGCATAATCACCAGCATGGACTGGTTGGCCCAAATGGCCTGTTTTTGTGCCGTATATCCTATATGTATTACTATGTAATGTTGGGAATTGATGAGGAAAAAAACGAGTTGATCATTCCCATTTCCATAGATTTCAAAGTACTTTCGGTGGAACCAGAAGAAAAAAGCAAGGCAACATGATTATACGCTTTGGACACTTGAGTTTAAAGCAACTTAAGTTGCTACTACTTCAAACTTAAGTGATGTGAACTTTTAGAGTGAACTGTGTTGTTGGAAACTATTATTTTGAAATGTCAATACCTGGGATTAAAAAAAAACATTTACTGCCATTTTTTCCAAATTATCTTCAGTCAAGGTGAGTCAGTCAAGCACCGGGAAATCTCAATAACAGCTTTCAAGTTGATTCACCCAAGAAAGCAGATCTCTCATTGGTCAGTTTCCTCTCCATTCCCAGACAATTTGCGGGGACTACGTCAAAATGTCATTCAACAAGTGAGTTTGAATTGGCTGCTCCCATCTGACAGTTCGCCCTGATATTTATGAGGGTGAGATTTCTGAGCAGTGAGAGAGAGTTTACGATCTCGGTCTCTCCAAATGAAATGGATTTTAACTCCATGCTGTGTGTGGCTCCCTGTCAGGTGGGGAACACTGCAGATGAGGCCGTAGCCCAGGAGCAAGTAAGTTTAGTGCAGTTGGGGGTAGAGATCGTGAGGGTTGGAGGATGAATGGTAAATTGTGGTTTTGAGGGTCAGGGATGATTGTGGTGGACCCGGTGATAGATCGGAGGAAGAGATTAGGGGATTCGGGGAAAGATGGGAGGGAGAGTTGGAGATCGGAGGGAAAGATGGGTGGGGAGGGGGTCGTCGGGGAGAGATCAGAGGAAGAGATTGGAGGAAGAGATTGCGGGATCAGAGGGAGAGTCAGAGATCACAGGGATCGGTGAACATGGGAGTGTTGAGGTGATATTGTGGAGGTGGGGGGGCAGGGGATGATTTCCAGGTTTGCTTGTTGGGCCTGGAGGAAACACTCCTGCTCCTCCTGGCTCACAAGCAGTGCTGTAAAGGCAGTTAACTGATGAATCCAGCCCTTCTCACCTCCTTTTACCTGCCGGGTTTCCTGAGGCCCGGGAAACCCAGCTAACCCAGGTTACAAATAGAAGTACTGTTAAAATGAAAGCACGCAACCTCCTTAAAGGATTCCAATGACTAACTCATTTGCTGGGAGCGGATTGATGGCCCACCCCTCTTCCCGTCTCTATTAAACCTGGAAGTGGGTGGGTTTTTACGGGTTGGGTTCCTGTTTCAGCTTTTAACATTTAACTACCCACCCAACCCAAATCCACCCATCTTGGGGGGTTAAAATTACCCCCCTTATGCCTGTGCTGTTAATAGTTAAATATTACCACACCTACAGGATATTTCAATATCTTGTTTGACAAAATAGAAATACTTAATGCTGATTAGAATGTAACATAACTTATTTTTAAGGAAGATGAGTCATCACAACATAGGATATGATTGTCTTTCCTGAATATACTTTTTGTGTATTTAATGTCATTAAAGATGTGCAAAACCTATAAAAACTGATGCTTTTATAAGCAGATCTAAACTGCTCTGAAAATTATATAACGGTCAGTTAATGAATTCGGAGTTCTGTGGCACAGCATGTATCGCAATTTTTCAAAATAGTTTGTAACTACAAATGGTACTGAAAAAGCCATTGAGAATCTAAAATATTTGAAAACTTTAAATTATCAAAATATTGTGGGCTGTAATTTTCCAATTTTCTGATATTTACTTCTGTTAATGCCTTTTGTGACATTTACAGCAAAATGATTTGCTGATATTATTTCTCAATTGCTGAATCAGTGCATAATGGTAGCAAGAAAACAACCCTAAGGATGTACCCATGTAAAGCTGGCCCACTGTCGAATTCTCAAGTGGTACCAGTTCCAGCTGAAAGAGATTGTGTATTTGGAGTTGGCTGTTATTTACAGGACACTTGCAAACATTCTTGCATTAAAAAAAATTCTCCTTTAGCTCAATTAATGACTGTTCCGCCAGCACTGCCTTCTCCAGATTTCTACTTACATGGTCCAACTATTGCCAACCCTTACTTTGAACAGGAGTAAAAATAAGGGAAATGCAGGGATCCCCAAACAGTTTACACACTGAACAGTATTGTCAGTGTTAGTATAAGGAAACATAACATTCGGGAATCCCTGCATTTCCCTTACTTTTACTCCTGTTCAAAGTAAGAGTCGGCAATAGTTGGACCATGTAACTGGAGATCCAGAGAAGGCAGTGCTGGCAGAACAGTCATTAATTGAGCTAAAGGAGAATTTTAAAAAAATGCTTAAAGGAAGTGCAGGTGGGATAAAATTCTTACAGCCGTAGCAGCAGACACCCATGGGAGCAAGCCATGCAATGCCCATGGTTCCCAGAGAGCTGGCTGATGAGTTGTGCCATCTTGTGAAACATCAGATGGAAGATAATCCACCCTGAGCACAGTTCGGTCCAAGGATCGTAAAATAATCACAGGACTGGATTTTTATACTTTAGGGTCCTTCCAAGCTACTAAAGGAGATTTGACAAGAGTAAGCCATTCCTTGGGGGACCAAGGCATCAAAAATGTCACTGAGTCTTTGCTAAGGCACAAACCCTGTTATCTATATTTGAGCACTGAGCTTCAGCAGAAAAAATCTTCTGTAATATTAAAAGCAATAATTGCACAACGGTGCCCTTTTGGGCCCCATCAGGCTACATGGAAAAGGATATTGCTCAGTCAGTGTGCTGATTGTGTTTGCTGTTAACCTGAGCATCCTTCATATTAATGGCAGGTATCCTGGGAAATTGCCATGACTCCAAGATCCTGCAACATTGCAACATACAAAATCTGTTCTAGGCAGATAGCAGGCTAAATTTATTGTCTTTTAGGATTTTTGTTTATTCTCTTTGACCTTGCATGGTGACATCAGTCACCATGACATACAATAGTGCTGAGGAATGTTATAAAGAGGTCAATTTTAAAACCAGGGTGCTCAGTAAACAATCATTTGGACTTTTGAAACAAAATTTCTTTAGCCTGGACCATTGGGTAGGGGGAAGAACTTTGCAGGCTGCATAGGAAACATGCCAAAAAGGAGTCCAAAGTACTGATGCCATGCCGTTTGCTCTATCATATCACGATTGAGAGGTTTCTGCGTGTAGAAGACCAATTAGCACCAGCTTCAAGGAGTGAGCAGTTTGACAAGGGACTTGAGATTTGGCTGATGTGGATGAGGGGTTATTGCCAGCCAGTCAACACCATCAGCAGATGACTGTCATATTCTTCAGCAGAGTTGCACACTCTCACTGTTGAAATGTTGTGGGAGTAAATGTTGACTATCCCTTCCCTTGCAACTCATATGAGGTATGATCCCATTGTGGATCTAATACCTACCAGCTGGTCTAACCTTCTTTGGCATGTGATCTTTTCTCCAGTTACATAAGAACATAAAAAATAGGAGCAGGAGTAGGACATTTGGCCCCTTGAGCCTGCTCCGCCATTTAATAAGATCAGGGCTGATCTGATCATGATCTGCATCTAGCTTGTCAAGCCCCCTCATAATCTTATACGGTTCAATAAGATCACCTCTCATTCTTCTGAATTCTAATGAGTAGCGGCCCAACCTACTCAATCTTTCCTCATAAGTCAACCCTCTCATTTCGGGAATCAACCGAGTGAACATTCTTTGAACTGCCTCCAAAACAAGTATATCCTTTCATAACTATGGAAACCAAAACTGCATGCAGTATTCCAGGTGTGGCCTCACCAATACCTTGTATAGCAAGACTTCCCTGCTTTTATACTCCATCGCCTTTGCAATAAAGGTCAAGATTCCATTGGCCTTCCTGATCACTTGCTGTACCTGCATACTATCCTTTTGTGTTTCATGCACAAGTACCCCCAGGTCCCGCTGTACTGCAGCACTTTGCAATCTTTCTCCATTTAAATAATAACTTGCTCTTTGATTTTTCTGACAAAGTGCATGTCCTCACACTTTCCAACATTATACTCCATCTGCCAAATTTTTGTCCACTCACTTGCCTGTCTATGTCCTTTTGCAGATTTTTTGTGTCCTCCTCACACATTGCTTTTCCTCCCATCTTTGTATCATCAGCAAACTTGGCTATGTTACACTCAGTCCCTTCTTCCAAGTCGTTAATATAGATTGTAAATAGTTGGGGTCCCAGCACTGATCCCTGCAGCACCTCACTAGTTATTGAATGCCAACCCGAGAAGGAACCATTTATCCCAACGCTCTGTTTTCTGTTAGTTAGCCAATCCTCTATCTATGCTAATATATTACCTCCAACCCCATGAACTTTTATCTTGTGCAGTAACCTTTTATGTGGCACCTTGTCAAATGTCTTCCGAAAGTCCAAATACACCACATCCACTGGTTCCCCTTTATCCACCCTGTTTGTTACATCCTCAAAGAATTCCAGCAAATTTGTCAAACATGACTTCCCCTTCATAAATCCATGCTGACTCTGCCTGACCGAATTTTGCTTTTCCAAATGTCCTGCTACTACTTCTACTAAACTGCAAGATAGGGGCAATGCATGGACGTGGGTCAGCTGAGGCCTTTGTAGCTGCAAAAGTTCCTATGTTCTTTTCCTGATGCTCTTCAATATTTTCCTTAGAAAGTCAAAGCCAGCATTGACAATCTTTTTCACTCTGGCATCCAATACATCCAGAGCAGCTGTGGTTGCCAGCACTAAGCTTGTACACGCTATAATTTCAGAGATTGATTTGATTTCACTCTCACTTATAGGTATTATAATTTGCACTATTAGGAACAGGTTAGCCCATTCTGCCACTCGAAACTGGTTTGCCATTCAGTGAGAGCATGGCTGATCTGGATGCTAAATCCCATCCACACGCCTTGGCTCCACATCTACCTAATACCCTTGGCTAGCAAAAGTTTATTGCTCTCCGATTTAAAAGTATTAATTGAGTTAGTATGTACTGCTTTTTGTGGGAGAGAGTTCCACACTTCTATCACCCTTTATGTGAAGAAGTATCTTTAACTTCTCTCCTGAATGGCTTGGCTCTGCTTTTAAGGTTAAGTCCCCTTGTTCTAGACTCGTCCACCAGTGGAAAACATTTCTCTCTCTCTCTACCCTATCAATTCCTTTCAAAATCCTAAAAACCTCAATCCAATCATCCCTTAACCTTCGAAATTCTTGGGAATACATGTCTTGTTTATGTTTATCCATTCTCATCTACATGTTGCCCCTTGGTGACATCATCCGGAAACACAGCGTCAGTTTTCACATATAAGCTGATGACACCCAGCTCTACATCACTACCGCTTCTCATGACCCCTCCACCGTCTCTAACTTGTCAGACTACTTGTCCGACATCCAGTTCTGGATGAGCAGAAACTTTCTTCAATTGAATATTGGGAAGACTGAAGCCATTGTTTTCGATCCCTGCCACCAACTCTGTTCCCTAGCCACTGACTCCATCCCTCTCCCCAACTCCTGTCTGAGGCGGAACCAGACTGCTCACAACCTTGGTGTCATATTTGACCCTAAAATGAGCTTTTGACCATATATCTGCAGCATAACTAAGACCGCCTATTTCCACCTCCATAACATCGCCTGTCTGTGCCCTTGCCTCAACTCAACCACAGCTGAAGCCCTCATCTATGCGTTTGTTACCTCTAGACTTGACTATTCCAATGCACTTCTGGCTGGCCTCCCACATTCTACTCTACATAAACTATAGGTGATCCAAAACTCGGCTGCCTGTGTCCTAACTCGCACCAGGTCCTGTTCTCCCATCACCCCTGTGCTCGCTAACCTATATTGGCTTCCGATTAAGCAATGATGCGATTTCAATATTCTCATCCTTATTTTCCAATCCCTCCATGGCCACGCCCCTCCCTATCTCTGTAATCTCCTCCAGCCCCACAACCCCCCCGAGATGTCTGCGCTCCTCTAATTATGTCCTCCTGAGCATCCCTGATTATAATCGCTCAACCATTGGTGGCAGTGCCTTCTGTTGCATAGGCCCCAAGCTCTGGAACTCCATGCCTAAACCTCTCCACCTCTCTACCTCTCTTTCCTCCTTCAAGATGCTCCTTGAAACATACCTTTTTGACCAAGCTTTAGGTCACCCGCACAAATTTCTACTTATGCGGCTCGGTGTCAAATTTTTATTGCATAATACTCCTGTGAAGTGCCTTGCGACATTTCACTACGTTAAAGTCGTCAAATAAATACAAGTTGTTGTAATCTCTTGTCATAATTTAACCCTTGGAGTCCTATTAACGTTCTGGTGAATCTGCTCTCCTTCCAAGGCCAATGCATCCATTAACTGAGGTATAGTGACCAGAATTGTACACAGTAATCCAGATGTAGTCCAACCAGGGATTTGTATAACTGCAGCAAAACTTTCTCCCCTTTCTATTCGAGCCCTCTTGTTATAAAGGCAAACACTCCATTAGCTTTTTCGCTTTTTTTGTAGCTGACTTATACATTTTAGTGAACTGTGTAGATGGATCCCTAAATCTTGTTGGACCTCCATTGTTCCTAGCTTTTCATCATTTAAAAAATACTTGGATCTGTCCTTTTTTGGTAAAAATGGATGACTTCACACTGTGTTGAAATCCATCTGCCACAGATTCACCCACTCACTTAATCGATCAATGTATCTATGTATTTCTTGCTCCTGTCTACACTACTTACTATGCCATCAATTTTTGATGCCCGCCACTCCGTTTGAGGCAGATAATTCGAATTAAATGGCGAATTACCGCCAGTTCAGATGGGTCGGGGAAGAGAGAGAAATTGGGCACATTTAACTCCAAAAATGAACAGATGTAGTCTAATCAGGGATTGGGGCGGCAGAGGGCCGAAGAGAGTCGGGAGTGGGGTGGTGCTATTGAGGGAGTGCACCGAAGGTTCACCAGACTGATTCCTGGGATGGCTGGACAGGCATATGAGGAGAGATTGGATCAACTGGGCCTTTATTCATTGGAGTTTAGAAGGATGAGAGGGGATCTCATAGAAAAGTATAAGATTCTGACGGGACTGGACAGGTTAGATGCGGGAAGAATGTTCCTGATGTTGGGGAAGTCCAGAACCAGGGGACACAGTCTTAGGATAAGGGGTAGGCCATTTAGGACTGAGATGAGGAGAAACTTCTTCACTCAACCTGTGGAATTCCCTGCCGCAGAGAGTTATTAATGCCAGTTCATTGGATATATTTAAGAGGGAGTTAGATATGGTCCTTACGGCTAAGGGGACAAGGGGTATGGAGAAAAAGCAGGAAAGGGGTACTGAGGGAATGATCAACCATGATCTTATTGAATAGCAGTGCAGGCTCGAAGGACCGAATGGCCTACTCCTGCACCTATTTTCTATGTTTCTATGGAAGGTGGGCGGTGTCATCAGCACTGAGCTGAGCATGTCAGCGAAAAGCTGATGACTTCAGCGAGACATGGACTTCCCACATCACACTGATGCGTAGAAACGTCCCTCCCCCTCACTTAAAGGGGAGGGATGCTGCAAGGCCTAGCGAGTCCTGGGGCATTGGAACCGGTTCTGGGGGAGGTGGGACCAGTACAAACCGGACGGTTTGCACCTGGGCAGGACCAGAACCAATGTCCTAAGGGTAGTGTTTGCTAGTGCTGTTGGGGAGGAGTTAAAGTAATATGGCAGGGGGATAGGAACCAATGCAGGGAGACAGAGAGAAACAAAAAGGAGACAAAAGCAAAAGACAGAAAGGAGATGAGGAAAAGTGGAGGGCAGAGAAACCCAAGGCAAAGAACAAAAAGGGCCACTGTACAGCAAAATTCTAAAAGGACAAAGGGTGTTAAAAAAACAAGCCTGAAGGCTTTGTGTCTTAATTCAAGGAGTATCCGTAATAAGGTGGATGAATTAACTGTGCAAATAGATGTTAACAAATATGATGTGATTGGGATTACAGAGATGTGGCTCCAGGATGATCAGGGCTGGGAACTCAACATCCAGGAGTATTCAACATTCAGGAAGGATAGAATAAAAGGAAAAGGAGGTGGGGTAGCATTGCTGGTTAAGGAGGAGATTAATGCAATAGTTAGGAAGGACATTAGCTTGGATGATGTGGAATCTATATGGGTAGAGCTGCGGAACACCAAAGGGCAAAAACCGTTAGTGGGAGTTGTGTACAGACCTCCAAACAGTAGTAGTGATGTTGGGGAGGGCATCAAATAAGAAATTAGGGGTGCATGCAATAAGGGTGCAGCAGTTATAATGGGTGACTTTAATATGCACATAGATTGGGCTAACCAAACTGGAAGCTATACGGTGGAGGAAGATTTCCTGGAGTGCATAAGGGATGGTTTTCTAGACCAATATGTCGAGGAAGCAACGAGGGGGCCAGGCCATCTTAGACTGGGTGTTGTGTAATGAGAGAGGATTAATTAGCAATCTCGTTGTGCGACACCCCTTGGGGAAGAGTGACCATAATATGGTGGAATTCTGCATTAGGATGGAGAATGAAACAATTAATTCAGAGACCGTGGTCCAGAACTTAAAGAAGGGTAACTTTGAAGGTATGAGGCGTGAATTGGCTAGGATAGATTGGCGAATGATACTTAAGGGGTTGACTGTGGATGGGCAATGGCAGACAATTAGAGACCGCATGGATGAACTACAACTACAACACTGGCCCGGCACTCAAGACAAAGTGCACCATTGACTGTTGGTGGCCTGGCCGAACCAGCGGCCACCATGGTCGGGCAGACTGCAGAGTTGGCCGAAAAAAAACCAAAATGGCAGCCGAGTTAAGGGTGGATGCGCTGCCCAGCCACTGGAACCTTATCGAATACCTCCTGGAAGTCTATACCAACTGCATCTATTGACATACCCCTGTCTACTACTTTAGTCACTTCCTCAGAAAATACAACTTGGTTCATTAGACATGACCCACCCTTTACAAATCCATGTTGGCTCTCCCTAATTAGCTTACATTTCTCTAATTGCTCAATCACTTTGTCCTTAATTATAGATTCCAATCATCATCAAAGGCGGACCGTCGAATGAGGATGACTTGCTTCCACGAGAGTTCACAGATGTTTCAATGAAGGACCCAATGTTCCAGTCCTGAACTCCAATTGTGGGGGTGGAAGATGCCTGTGTGTGAATTTTTTTTTAACATGTGGTGACCGTAGCACATCAGCCACCGCACGGGCTTGACAAAGCTAGGCCTTTATCCAGTGGCAAGAATTGAACCAGGATGACTGGAGACCTGTTCTGCTGCACGGACCTAGTGCGCACACATATCGCAGTGTGGGCAGGTCCGTGCTGCCCCTGGGCCCTCAGCTCTTCTGGGCCCCATACCCTCATTCGCCACACCTCCATCACAGTGTTCCAAGGCCTGCGCTCCAGCTCTATTTATAGCCCCGACCTGTGGTGGTGTTCTCTCACAGGTCGGGGCGGCCATAATAGACTGTCCACAATAGACTAACAGGACTATAATTTCTCTCTCACATTTCTTAAACAATGGAGTTATTGCAGAGATGTTTGGGGAATAAATTTTATGATTAGCGTTACAGTTCAGGCCTCACTGTAAAAACCCACCCTCTACTCTGATGTAATAGTCTGTTTAATAAATAATTGAGAAGAAGAACTGATCTGATTTTTTTTTCATGAATATACAAAAATGACAAAAATGAAAAGATCCAGCAATCCATCCCACTTGCCTCATGTAGTTGTGATGCCCTTAGCATCATGATTCTCCCTTTGAACCCAGAGCCATGTAATCTCCTGGGAGAGGCAAAGCACCAGTTAAAAGCCAGGGTTAATTTGGGAAAAAAGCAATTTGAAAATCCTCACTGAACGGTATTCTAATTTTACAACCTTTTTTTATTTTTTAACTTGAGCCATACAGAAATCATGGATGAAATTCTCAAAGACAAATTATTTAATGTCTGTGATTTTCGGTTTGCAGAGAAATGCCTACTTTCTAATAAATGGCAGAGCAGATCCACATCCGCTCTAGCCCAAATTCAGGGAGCCTGTTCTAAATCCTGGTGCAGGCTTCATTCTCAGGATTAGGGCAAGTGCTTCAATGGCATCACCCCTATCTGTCTGCTGTAGGTGAAGCGGCCAGCAGCCACTCTTGAGGTGCCTCATGTTCTTCTATGCCGAAGATTTTTTTCCCCCCAGAAAATTCTCTCAAAGGCACCATTGTCTCTGCAGACTAAGGTAAACCAATCCCCTATGTAAATGTTTGGAGCCTTTCTAAAGGCAACAGGACTTACACCTGTTGTCAACTGGCAGGAGTTCTGCTGAGCCCTACCGAGAGTGCTTAATGGACAGAATTCCTGGGGAAACAAGGAACTTCTCAGATAGGCTTTCTTGACATGGGCGAAAGAGCTGCCTCAGTGGAACATATGCTGACATCATTACCTGTTAACACAGTGTCAACTCTTTCACGTAGAGTTGTCACAAAATTGACTACTTGTTAATAGAGTGGATTTTTCCCAATTATTTATGATACTACAAGTAAACAGTGAAAGAATAATTGTTAATTAATGACCAACGACTCCTGTCTTAATAAATTTGTAAATTATTTAAAGTGTTCAGAATACTAGATGAAAGGTGATTACATGGTTGAGAGGTTGGTAATAGAGATGATATTTTGCAGTTATAAAATTAAATACAAATTGTAAAGAAAATAATTAATAACAACTTGCACTGTAAATGCGAGTATCTGAATTAATTCCCAATTAATCTTTACAGCATTAGTCACACAAACTTTGTTTTAACCGTACCCCCTGGTCCTTTATTCAGCTGATTATTAATCAAATTCAGAATGGTGCTATTTCTGTAAAATGGCACTGATATCAGAGGAAAACTAACATCCACAGAATAATTTAACGTCCTACAATAAGAACAAATATTATTAAGGCTCCCGAATCTTGAAACTTCCAGTGAAATACTGGACAATCAGACCAGAAGGCAGGCTCAATGAAATCATGACTTTTTACGTTTTTGCTGCACATGTGATAAGTTGCGTAAGAGGTAAAAGTGTACCCACAATAGATTATTGACAACTATCTGAAAAAGGTCAAATGAAAACACTGTGCATGATGTTGGCTGCAGATATTTGTAGCTTAGGGGCAAAAGTAAGTTCTAGCACAAGTTTGATTTGGTGACCACCATTGCTCCTGAGCTTCAGCAGGTACCAAAACTTTATATCAAAATGGAGGGAAAATTACAGAAAAACATCATTGTACGATGTGTTTTTAAATTTATCACAAATATGAGCTTCTTGATATTCAACGCCACTGAAACACATCGGTTACCAAAATTATTTTTTTTACACAACAAGTGGTTCGGATTTGGGTGGTGGAGGCAGATTCAATAGTAGCCTTCAAAAGGGAATTGGATAAATAATTGAAGGAGAGAACATTGTAGGGATATGAGGAAAGAGCAGAGGTGTGGGACTAACTGGATTGCTCTTCGAAAGAGCCAGTGCATACTCGATGGGCCGAATGGCCTCCTTCTGTGCTATGCTATTCTATGATTCTTTGATTCTATTCCATAATGTATTATAATTTTATTTTGGAATGGATATTGCAAAGATTTTTGCAATCATATTTTGTGACAATCAAATCTGTTACCTTAGTGTCAACACAATTAACATGAGAATATTGAATTCTGAGTACAGTGTTCATTGGTGGAAAACATTGATTAAGGAAATAAATCGAGGGCAATATCATAGTTATGGAACATCTTGAATAAGCCTTTGTGCAGCTTTATCCTGGAGTATACCTTTAATGAACAGAAATATAAAAGTTAAAAATAAAAAAAAATGTAAGGTGTACTCTACCTTTGTAATTACAGCTAACAATTTACTTCATGATGATATTTTGATTGGCCACACTCAAGAAAGATTTAATAAGATTTCAACAATTGTTTGATCTTTGCTCTCAGCAGCTGCTTTGGTGCCAATTGATGTATCTTACATTAATAGAAATAATCAGCAGGGTAGCATATTCAAATGATTGCTGTTCAGTCTTCTAGTGGTGTTTAGGGAACATAGCCAACAGTAAATGGAAGGATCAAAGTCTGGCTGAGCAAATAAGTAGATAGTGGGTTGCATTAAAAAACATATCTTTGTAGCTCCCTCCAATGCACACACAGCTCAAGTTCCAAATCATCAGACTACATGCGAAGGACAGAACACTTGTTGAGTCAGATATTGGGCAGAGTTTAAAATAAACTCGGTGGATCATTTATCAAAGGGATCTTGGGCTCTATTTTCCTCTTTGCCGATTATTTAAGCCGGGGGGGGGGGTGGCGGGACGGGGAGCGGGGTCCATTCAGGAACAAGTAAGCAATCTTTAAAGTAAAGAGATGCAAGGAACGTGCTAAACATGATCATTATAAACTACCTTTATGAACAAGACTAAACTGCAAAGAAGCAGCTCTGATACAGACTTGACCGCCGATTTCCTTAACATAACGTAGCATTTTTCTGATCGGTCATTAAGACTACTGTGCGCCATCCTTAAAAAATTTGGTGTGGGGGAAAATGGCCAAAAACGGCCGAAAACGGTGCGGAAATCAGTTTTCACCCAGATCTGTGCCAAAAAATCTGTCGTGCAAAGAAGTCCAGCGCTGACAGTTGTCAGCGGCGTACAAACTTTGAGGAAAGTTGCAAAATCAAGATTGCTCCAAAAAAATCAGCAGATGCCAAAAAAACGCCGCCCACTGGTGGCGAAAATTGAGTCCCTTATCTCTGACATTTAAAATCAGGAAAATTTGTTACTTGATTCTGCCTCTTGATGATAAACAATTACTACAATTGATAAGGTCAATGAAAATAGTATTTCACCTGGAGCTAAGCAACATTGGGCCGGAATTTGTGGTGGGTAATCTTATTTTTCTTGGGCAATCCCTCAGAGTTGAGGCTGACTTCCACACTAGAAATGAGTTCTCAGGTGACTGAAGAGCCCAATGCGGGGCCTACAGTCTCTGTCACAGGTGGGCTAGACGGTGGTTGAAGGATCAGGTGGGTGGGGTGCCTGGGTTGCCACGCGTTCCTTCCACTGTCGACACTTGGCTTCAGCTTGCTCGTGGCAAAGAGACTCGAGGTGTTCAGCGTCTTCCCGGATGCTTTTCCTCCACTTTAAGTGGTCTTGAGCCAAGGATTCACAGATATCGGTAGGGATGTTGCACTTTTTCAAGGAGGCTTTAAGGGTATCTTTGAAGTGTTTCCTCTGCCCACCTGGGCTCGCTTGCTGTGTCAAAGCTCTGAGTAGAGCGCTTCTTTTGGGAACCTCATGTCAGGCATGCAGACGATGTGGCCTGTCCAACGGAGTTGATCGAGTGTGGTCAATGCTTCGATGCTGGGGATGTTGGTCTGAGCGAGAACACTGATGTTGGTGCGCCTATGCTGCCAATGGATTTGCAGGATCTTGAGGAAGCAGCATTGGCGGTACTTCTCCAGTGTTTTGAGGTGCCTGCTGTATATAGTCCATTTCTCTGAGCCATATAGGAGGGCGGGTATCACTACTGCTCTGTAGACCATGAGCTTGATGCCGGGTTTGAGGTCCTGGTCTTCAAACACTCTCTTCCTCAGGTGACCAAAGGCTGCACTGGCACACTGAAGGCAGTGTTGGACCTCGTCGTTGATATCTGCCCTTGTTGACAGTAGACTCCCGAGGTATGGAAAATGGCCCACATTGTTCAAGACCAAGGTAATAACAGTGAACTAACAACGTTCGCTGTTATTACCCCTTTGAAACTGATCGCAACTTCAGGATGTAGCGCATATACATATAACCCTGAAGTTGTAGTCAGTCATTCACTGCTCCGACACTCTGGTTTTTGGGGGGGAGGGAGGGGGCTATGCTCCGTGCCCCCACCCCAGCCCTGACCCCCATAACTGGTAATCAGTGTAATCAGTAAAATAGTGAAATTGATGAAAACTTGGGCTTTTCCGCCATACTATAGCTAAAAAAATACCCCATTAAATATTAAGACTTGTTGGATTAGGTGTAACTGGAGTTTTAACAGCGTATTGACTACTAAACAAATATTATGGTCCTGAAAAACGGATTTTAATTTTGTGGAGTGTTAAATTTCTCCATCATGATAAAAATACAATTTTTAAGAAACTTAAAAAAAGTTATATTTTTTACAAGTTTGTTCATGATATTTCAGGTTCTACCTTATCCCCTTATGAACGCTCCAATCTTTGTTTTGCTCTCTGTAATATTTTTTAAAAGTCTGGATAAAAACAGCTCTCGTTTCTGTTTGTGAGAATTCTGCAATGTGATTGGCTGCTTAGACCCCTTGTTGACATCACAGCCGATTGCACGAGGGAATCCCCACTATACTGCACTGAAATCACTTACGTGTTGAAAAAGGCAAGCGTCTCGCCACCGAGATTGCGAGATCTTTGTGAACAGCTTTCTTCGGGGCCAGCGGCAAGCACCTTTGCTTCGCCACTGACCCTAGATTCCGAGTCACTGAGTTTTCAAAGTTTGTTCAAACAACAAGACCAGCATTCAGAAATAGGATGAATGCTAAACCTCACCCACCTTTGTTGTGGCTGCATGTTTCTGCAGACAAAGGAGAGAGAGATATATTGTTCCTTTTTTAAAAGCAATTTTTTTTTTGGAGGGGGGGGGGCGGGGGGGAGTGGGGGAGTGGGGTTTTTCATTGAAAATACCTCCTCCCAGGCTGCCATCCCTCTTTAATTGCCATTGACTTTTTCATTAAAAATATGAAACCAGTTCAAAATAAATTTGATCATGAACTTTACCGTCATAAATTCTCCAGTATATGTGTGCAACTTTTGACCATGTTTTGTTGCCTTAGAAACTGAGCAGCTCACTTGGTTAGTGTACTACACTTTTACCTCTGGGGATTGGCTTTCAATCAGGCCATAACTGTTAAGATTAATGTCTCTTTTCTCTTATATATGTGTTTTTTCTAAGTGAAATGGGTGTGGACAGTCTCAACCAAATTTCTGGTGAATTGGCCCATTGAAGGTTTGGAACAAATTGGTACCTCCATCGAGATTGGGTGTAAGGTACATTTTTGGGCGTGGAGTAGAGGAAGATTTACTCTCCTCCTAATCCATGCTACACCTAATTTGGGGATGTTTGATACTCAAACTGAAATGGAAAAATGGGAAACTATTCCATTCCTAATATTGGTATCCCTCACCTTGATGACAGGAACAATCAGCAGAAATTTCTGATGAGACAAGAAGGAATTAAATGAGCAGAAAATGTTCATTTGGATTTTTAATCAGATCACTATCAGCAGTTAATTATCACATTTGGAATGGTTACATTTTTTCTCGCATTTAAGACTCTATTAATTAGAGTCTGCAAAGGAAGCATACTGAGAATTGTGTGACGGCTCTGGATAGTCAAATGCAGGTGGGACACATATTTACTATAATTGCTATTTTAAGCAATTGCAAACACATTTATGAGTTTGTTAGGAATATTACTCAGAGGAAATATTACTCAGAAATTTTCCTGCTATGTTTATGATGTTATTAATATATACCAACCTGAAGAAATCTTCCCACCAAATCTATTAAAAGACTGCTTGGGACCGAAATTGCCCTCAGTGGGAAATTGGGGAGGGTACTTCGATTTATCCGAAGATTTACCGCCCGGCAGGAGTCAGAGGGAAGAGCCGGAAAATTTGCCTCCCTGCACTTTGGGGCGTTGTTTCAGGTGGTATCGGGACAGGGTCCATCAGCACGGTAGTGATGATGTCAGCGTGGTGCGGTCATGCCGTGTTGCGCTGATGCGTTGCAACATCCCTCCCCTTCACTTAAAGGGGAAGGACGGTGCGACGCCTATGTGGAGCCCACTGGGCCATCAGGGAGGGTTTCGGTCAGGCCAGTGACCCGGCACTCGAGAGAGGGTGCTGGGCTGCCTGTTGGTGACCCGGCCCAACCAATGACCACCATTGTCGGGCTGACTCAGGAGTTGGCCGACAATTAAAACAAAATGCCGGCCGCGGTGGTGCGCCTCCCCTTTAAGGGCATCTGCATCACCCAACCACTGGCAGCTTCCTGCCGTGCAAAGCTATCGGGGGCACTGACTGGCGGTGGCCACGCTCCCATGGGGCAATTTCCCCCACGGGGCTGAAAAAAGGGGTTGCTTCTGGATGGTAAGGGATTGGCGCGCTAGGCGGGGCGGATACACGGGGTGTGATGGAAACCTGATTACGCTGCCCCCGACTTGGAGGCATTGCAGATGGGTCAGCCCCGCCACCTACCTCCGGACAGAAAGATCTTACCATCCTGTTACCACCCCTTAGAGGCCTTAGAGAAGGAGGAGATTTCTCCCCCTTATGTTTTGTTAGATGTTTGAGGACATTTCTTAACCTTAGTCTGATTGACAGTCCCAATTTTATAGCAATTAGTTCAAGAAATTGAGATTTTCGTACCATGCACCAGAAACCGAGTTAAAATTGTACAAAATGTCCACATATTATTCCAAAATCTCAGCAGATCCCGTGTATTTGAAACTCAGGCTGCATCGCTGAAAGTTCCCGCATATGGAGGCATTCCATTGGCTTTTAACTCTCAATTAATGTATGCTCTATATGTACGAAGTGGCATACAATAATAAAATTAATGTCAGAAAAACAATATCCAAGATACTTTCACTTTCTTTTCAATAAAACTATTTAACAGAGCTAACGGTTTGGAAGGAGCACATCACTTTATGTCTGTGAATAAAAATTGCAGGTGGATCAAAGTGTATCTTTGGACTGTGATTCTTCATTTTTCGTTTATTTTTTCATCTGCAATTTTTATCTCCTTTCCTTAACTCTGGTAAAGGTGACTAATCATACTATGGTGAAGTACTATACATAGCAAAACATTCTCCATTACCTTGGCCAAGTGACCATTCTTTATGTAATGTTATTATGGGAGTACCATCACAAGGATTGCAGTGGTTCATGAAAATGACCCATCATCTCTTTCTCAAGGCAACTTTAGGTGGCATTGTGAATGTAATGTTACTTAACTAATGGGGAACAATGGGGTAACACTTACCATCATGTGACAACCCTAAGTTGTACCCTCAATTATCCTCAGGTACTCCTTTCTTAAAAAATTCATGATTTTGGCCTCCTGGCAAATCCAAAAGACAATACTCAAAAACAGTTACATTTGATAGCCGTTAATTCAGTCTGAAATTAACAATGGCAAAACAAATGCATGTGTATGAGTATGTCTGTGAAATTTATAAAGAAAGTCTTTCAAATAACAGATAATGAAAAAAGAAATAATGTCTGCTGAAAATATAACTATGGCTCACATGGAACCATGAGTGAAGACGAAAGGCTAGTCAGAAGCACTGAAAATAGAAGAGTCTATCATACAAACCGAAGCAGCTGTCAAATGACTTTCAAGTTGAAGTAAGTGGTCATTACAGAGAAATACCTCCAGGCAGCCGTTGAACTATGGTAAAAGTTCTTTGTGGAGAAGCGGTCCCTCTCCTACAATTAGTCTAAATTTCCTCATTGCGTACCTGGAATTCGAAAAGTCAGGCAGCAGGAACCCCCACCTCTGCCCACACAGAGCAGAAAATCATGAATCCCATAACAAATTAACATATAAAACACCTCCACAGCACTGAGCATTGGATACATAGACACACAGCGAAGTAACATTAAACCTTGCCCATAATGCTCACTTGGCTTTCAGCAAACAGAACTGCAACCACTGAGCAGTAATTCCCAGTCGACAGTGCCAGTCAACCTAAAACCCTCCCTGCCCCCCAAATGATCAGTAATGCCATGACTGCAAGCCAAAGTACCAATCAACCTGAATGCTTTGCCCAACTGAGGAGAAATTGCAACTCTCAACAGCTCCTCTCCCACAATAATTCTTGGATCGGACATCAAATTCCCATTCATCCCCCAATATCCCCACGTCTCATGAAACAGAAGAGTTTAGATTGGATCTGAAAACTTGCCTCTCAAGGAGCAGAAATTCAGGACTGTGAAGGAACATTTATCATTCCCACCCCCAAGCTAAGCACAGATTATTGCATCAGATCACAAACAGTCCCCCTCCACCTCCATTGGGCATGCTGCTCTTCTGGGGGGTGGAATTGGGTAATTTAGCACACTGCTCAGTGGGGAGGGTGTGGGGGGTGGTACGGGGGTGGGGGGGGAGTACCGCAAGTGCTGCTCGGTGAGGTGGGGGACTGGATATGCTTCTCAAGTGGGAGAGGTGTAGAAATGATGCTGAATGGAGGAGTGAGATGGGAATTCATAAGATGGTGGGACTGATCTTCAGTGAGGGAGGTTCTGATAGTGGAAATTCTGCTCATTGGGAAAATGAGATAGGTAAAATGGTAGTTAGCTTTGGCAGGGGGTGGGAGGGATTATCTGGATAATTTCTGTGACAGTCTGGAGAGGGGACAATTGAGGAGGAGGGTGCTACTGACCGAGCGCAGATCAGCAACGGCAGAGGGTTTCGTAGCTGTTCTGCTTGGCGATACTTAGGTGGACATTCAGGCCTGTAGAGCCTCACCACTGGGACGACATTTCCATTTTACATTTTTCTGCTTTGATATGTGCTCATTTTCTTTACTGACTGACTCTTCAGGTCCGTTGCATGGATGCAGGAATTAGCAATGGCATGGAGGAATCGATGGTCAGTCAGGAATACGAGAATTTGGGCCATAATGGGGGGAGGGGTAGGGTTTGGCGGGGGAGTCAAAGCTTACATTTTTTACAATGCATTGCAATTTCCATGGGTACATTTCACTATTTACTGGGGAGTTACACTGAAGAGTTACACTGAGGAAATCTTAACGGCCAATTAATGTTAGACTAAGAAAAGAGTGGATGAACGAGATGGACAGGCTCAAACCCAGAGTGTTAACAACATGAAAACATAAGAAATGGGAGCAGGAGTAGGCCATTCGGCTCTTTGAGACTGCTCCGCCATTCAGTAGGATCGTGGTTGTTTCAAATGAATAACCTTCAGTAAATGAAAATGCGCTTGCTCAAAAACAGGAAGATGAACCAGTAATTAGAAGAGAAAAATAACGTACCCAAGGTTAAATGAAAATGGCGGCTGCAGGCTCTGAAATTTCTGAGAGGGTTCACAGACGAGACTGAAAGTCACCGTGGCCGATATATGTGTAATTACAGCTTTATAAGTTAATGTGGGCAAAATCAATCATAAATGTAGTGATAGAATTTTATAATGGAAAAACACAAATTATTATTTTTTTAAAAGTGACAACAGAAAGTAAAATGGTGCAGACAGGAAGCTAAAATGTCACATAAGATAGAGACAGTTGACTACTGGGATGTAAAAATAATGTACAATATCAAACCAATTTTTATTTGTTTCTCATGAAAGGAAATACATACTTCGCTATCCAGACTCCTTGGGCTCAATTTTGCCCAAGCCCGTTTTCTGGTGTATTGCCAGAGTTACGCCCATTTTTCTCTGCCAGTAAGGCGCCGGAAATAATTTGCCAAAGTTTTCCCGATGTATAATTTGAATTTGGTGCCGCACAGCGGATCCAGTCACCTCGGGGGGGGGGCGGGGGGGACGCGGGGGTGGTGGCTGCTGTCTGTGCAACAAAACAATGCCATACCTTCTGCTTATGCGCGGATAAAAAAAAAATAATGTTTCTGACGTCATTGCAATGGATGTAAATGCGCAGTACAGTTCCGAGTTGGCAATTGGCCTTTTTTAAAGAGCCAGTTATATGTGTGCGAAGGAGTGCTGTGTGAGAGCATTAGAAAAATCGGAGCTGCAGCAGTACAAGATGCAACGCAGTGCAAGGACCAAGAATTTCTGACAGGATGAAGTGGAGGCACTAGTAACTGTGCCTAGTAACTAGTAACTCTGCTGGTGTCCAGCAGGAGCTGGACACCAGCAGAGGTCACATAAAAGTTCCACCCAAAGAAATGAAGAAACGCTGGAACCAAGTTTCAGAAGATTACTGTGTAATGGTGACCACCACGCGATCTGGAGGCCAGTGTAAAAAGAAATGGCAGAACCTTGGTCAAGCAGTTAATGAAAGTAATATTTTAATTTATTCAATGCAATTGCAATTGTAAATGTGACCAGCTGTATATGTCCCACCCAGCAGAAAGACACCCTCTCTAAAAAGTTATGTTTTCATCTTTGCAGAGGAAAGTGACTCGCATCAAACGAGGAAGAACCTGAACAGGAGGAGGCCCAGCAAATCTGCAGCCACTGACACCCTTGGAAGACAGGGTCACTGCTTTGATGAGTTCTGGCTGGAGAAAAGCAATCACCACTGCAAAGCTGGGCCCACACTCGAGGGAGAGGGTAAGTCCTGCAAATTCCACAGTTTGGTTTTCTTAAATGTTAAGTACTGTGCGGGCTAGCTATGCTTCGGTTCCTGGGGATGTATCCGTCAGCTATGCTTTGGTTGATGCAATGTGCTATCATTTATCGTAGTCCTTCAAATCAGCCTGCTGCCTGGCCTGCGCTGTGTGAGCCGACTCAGGCCACCCACCCTGCCCCCTCTCTGCTGCTAACCATTTATCTGTGTTCTGTTATATATTGCAGAACATGAGGCCGACCCTGACGATATAGAAGAAAATTCAGACGAGGACCAGCCTCAACAGGATAACATCTTCGAATCCCGCCCTCCAGACCAAGAACATGGGGGTGAGGGGGCGCAGGAGGGGATGGAGCTGGATGAAGCCGCCACTGTTTTATTGACTTTGGAGAAGGTGCCGCTCGTTGCAGTGACAGCCCCTTCCATGACTAGTGGTTTCAGTGCTGGTGGGGCATTCCATGGTTTACCACCTTCCGAGGTTGTGGGTCCCAAAGGTGGGGGGCAGTGAGGCACATCCAGGGCTCCACCTTTCCATATTCATTAATAAGATGGAGAATGACACAGTTAATTCAGAGACTAGGATCCTGAACTTAAAGAAAGGTAACTTCGATGGTATGAGATGGGAATTTGCTAGGATAGATTGGTGTATGATACTTAAAGGGTTGACGGTGGATAGGCAATGTCAGACATTTAAATATCACATGGATGAACTACAACAATTGTACATCCCTGTCTGGAGTAAAAATAAAATGGGGATGGTGGCTCAACTGTGGCTAACAAGGGAAATTAAGGATAGTGTTAAATCCAAGGAAGAGGCATATAAATTGGCCAGAAAAAGCAGCAAACCTGAGGACTGGGAGAAATTTTGAATTCAGCAGAGGAGTACAAAGGGTTTAATTACGAGGGGGAAAATAGAGTATGAGAGTAAGCTTGCAGGGAACATAAAAACTAACTGCAAAAGCTTCTATAGATATGTGAAGAGATAAAGATTAGTGAAGACTAATGTAGGTCCCTTGCAGTTAGAATCAGGTGAATTCATAATGGGGAACAAGGAAATGGCAGACCAGTTGAACAAATACTTCGGTCTCTCTTCACGAAGGAAGACACGAATAACCTCCCGAAAATACTAGGGGACCGAGGGTCTAGCGAGAAGGAGGAACTGAGGGAACTGAAGGAAATCCTTATTAGTCAGGGAATGGTGTTAGGGAAATTGATGGGATTGAAGGCCGATAAATCCCCAGGGCCTGATAGTCTGCATCCCAGAGTACTTAAGGAAGTGGCCCAAGAAATAGTTGATGCATTGGTGGTCATTTTCCAACATTCCATGGACTCTGGATCAGTTCCTATGGATTGCAGGGTAGCTAATGTAAACCCACATTTTAAAAAAGGAGGGAGAGAAAAAACAGGGAATTATAGACCAGTTAGCCTGACAGCAGTAGTGGGGAAATTGCTGGAATCAATTATTAAAGATGTAATAGCAGCGCATTTGGAAAGCAGTGACAGGATCGGTCCAACTCAGTAATAATTTATGAAAGGGAAATCATGCTTGACAAATCTTCTAGAAGTTTGTGAGGATGTAACTAGTAGTGTGGACAAGGGAGAACCAGTGGATGTGGTGTATTTGGACTTTCAAAAGGCTTTTGACAAGGTCCCACACAAGAGATCGGTGTGCAAAATTAAAGCACATGGTATGGTATTGGAGGTAATGTATTGACGTGGATAGAGAACTGGTTGGCAGACAGGAAGCAAAGAGTGGGAATAAACAGATCCTTTTCGGAATGGCAGGCAGTGACTAGTGGGGCACCGCAAGGTGCAAGCTGGGACCCTAGCTATTTACAATATATATTAATGATTTAGACGAAGGAATTGAATGTAATATCTCCAAGTTTGCAGATGACACTGAGCTGGATGGTGGTGTGAGCTGTGAGGAGGATGCTAAGAGGCTGCAGGGTGACTTGGACAGGTTAGATGAGTGGGCAAATGCATGGCAGGTGCAGTATAATGTGGATAAATGTGAGGTTGTCCACTTTGGGGGCAAAAACAGGAAGGCGGATTATTTTCTGAATGGTGACAGATTATTAAAAGAAGAGGTGCAACGGGACCTGGATGTCATGGTACATCAGTCATTGAAGGTAGGCATGCAGGTACAGCAGGCAGTAAAGAAAACAAATGGCATGTTGGCCTTCATAGCGAGAAGATTTGATTAAAGGAGCAGGATGGTCTTGCTGCAGTTGTATAGGGCCTTGGTGAGACCACACCTTGAGTATTGTGTGCAGTTTTGGTCTCCTAATCTGAGGAAGGACGTTCTTGCTGTTGAGGGAGTGCAGCGAAAGTTCACCAGATTGATTCCCGGAATGACAGGACTGACATATGAAGAAAGACTAGATCGATTAGGCTTATATTCACTCGAATTTAGAAGAATGAGAGGGGATCTCATAGAAGCATATAAAATTCTGATGGGATCGGACAGGTTAGATGCAGGAAGAATGTTCCCGATGTTGGGGAAGTCCAGAGCCAGGGGTCACAGTCTAAGGATAAGGGGTAAGAAATATTGGACCGAGAAACTTTTTCAACCAGAGAATTTTGAACCTATGGAATTCTCTGCCACAGAAAGTTGTTGAGTCCAGTTCGTTGGATAGATTCAAAAGGGAGTTAGATGTGGCCCTTACGGCTAAAGGGATCAGGGGGTATGGAGAAATGGCAGGAGTGGGGTACTGAAGTTGCATGATCAGTCATAATCACATTGAATGGTGGTGCAGGCTCGAAGGGACGAATGGCCTCCACCTGCACCTATTTTCTATGTTTCTATGATGCAGGTCCCAGTGGTGTGGTGCAGCGAGGCACACATAAGAACATAAGAACATAAGAATTAGGAACAGGAGCAGTCCATCTAGCCCCTCGAGCCTGCTCCGCCATTCAATAATATCATGGCTGATCTGGCCGTGGACTCAGCTCCACTTACCCGCCCTCTCCCCGTAACCCTTAATTCCCTTATTGGTTAAAAATCTATCTATCTGTGACTTGAATACATTCAATGAGCTAGCCTCAACTGCTTCCTTGGGCAGAGAATTCCACAGATTCACAACCCTCTGGGAGAAGAAATTCCTTCTCAACTCGGTTTTAAATTGGCTCCCCCGTATTTTGAGGCTGTGCCCCCTAGTTCTAGTCTCCCCTACCAGTGGAAACAACCTCTCTGCCTCTATCTTGTCTATCCTTTTCATGATTTTAAATGTTTCTTTAAGATCACCCCTCATCCTTCTGAACTCCAACGAGTAAAGACCCAGTCTACTCAATCTATCATCATAAGGTAACCCCCTCATCTCCGGAATTAGCCTAGTGAATCGTCTCTGTACCCCCTCCAAAGCCAGTATATCCTTCCTTAAGTAAGGTGACCAAAACTGCACGCAGTACTCCAGGTGCGGCCCTACCAATACCCTATACAGTTGCAGCAGGACCTCCCTGCTTTTGTACTCCATCCCTCTCGCAATGAAGGCCAACATTCCATTCACCTTCCTGATTACCTGCTGCACCTGCAAACTAACTTTTTGGGATTTATGCACAAGGATCCCCAGGTTCCTCTGCACCGCAGCATGTTGTAATTTCTCCCCATTCAAATAATATTCCCTTTTACTGTTTTTTTTCCCCAAGGTGGATGACCTCACACTTTCTGACATTGTATTCCATCTGCCAAACCTTAGCCCATTCACTTAACCTATCCAAATCTCTTTGCAGCCTCTCTATGTTCTCTACACAACCCGCTTTCCCACTAATCTTAGTGTCATCTGCAAATTTTGTTACACTACACTCTGTCCCCGCTTCCAGGTCATCTATGTATATTGTAAACAGTTGTGGTTCCAGCACCGATCCCTGTGGCACACCACTAACCACCGATTTACAACCCGAAAAATATCCATTTATCCCGACTCTCTGCTTTCTGTTCGCCAACCAATTCTCTATCCATGCTAATACATTTCCTCTGACTCCGCGTACCTCTATCTTCTGCAGTAACATTTTGTGTGGCACCTTATCGAATGCCTTTTGGAAATGTAAATACACCACATCCATCGGAACACCTGTATCCACCATGCTTGTTATATCCTCAAAGAATTCCAGTAAACCCAGGGCCCCACCGTCCCAGGCTGTGGGTCCCAGTGGTGGGGTGCGAGCCACACCCATGGGGAGGAGGGGAAGGAGAGCTCGACCGCGCTCTCCTGAGCTGCAGAATCTAACAGATGTGGTTCAGATAATGTCATTGATTGTGGAGAGCATTGACCATACCCGTTGATCACTCCTGGACGCCATCAGTGGAGTGAGTGATGAGATAGCGGGACTGTTGGGAGAAGTAACAGCAATGACACCAGAAACGGGAACGATATCCAGGACGATCAGTGAGGGACTATTGACCATGAGGGACGGAATGTCAGAGGTAGCTGACGAGCTATCAGTGACCATCAGGGAGGGAATGTCAGAGAGAGTGCAAACACTGTCACTGATCATGAGGGAGGGAATGCTACAGTTAGTTGAGATAGTTTTGCTCAACATAGAAACATAGAAACATAGAAAATAGGTGCAGGAGCAGGCCATTCAGCCCTTCTAGCCTGCACCGCCATTCAACGAGTTCATGGCTGAACATGAAACTTCAGTACCCACTTCCTGCTTTCACGCCATACCCCTTGATCCCCCGAGTAGTAAGGACTTCATCTAACTCCCTTTTGAATATATTTAGTGAATTGGCCTCAACTACTTCCTGTGGTAGAGAATTCCACAGGTTCACCACTCTCTGGGTGAAGAAGTTTCTCCTTATCTCGGTCCTAAATGGCTTACCCCTTATCCTTAGACTGTGACCCCTGGTTCTGGACTTCCCCAACATTGGGAACATTCTTCCTGCATCCAACCTGTCCAAACCCGTCAGAATTTTAAACGTTTCTATGAGGTCCCCTCTCACTCTTCTGAACTCCAGTGAATACAAGCCCAGTTGATTCAGTCTTTCTTGATAGGTCAGTCCCACCATCCCGGGAATCAGTCTGGTGAATCTTCGCTGCACTCCCTCAACAGCAAGTATGTCCTTCCTCAAGTTAGGAGACCAAAACTGTACACAATACTCCAGGTGTGGCCTCACCAAGGCCCTGTACAACTGTAGCAACACCTCCCTGCCCCTGTACTCAAATCCCCTCGCTATGAAGGCCAACATGCCATTTGCTTTCTTAACCGCCTGCTGTACCTGCATGCCAACCTTCAATGACTGATGTATCATGACACCCAGGTCTCGTTGCACCTTCCCTTTTCCTAATCTGTCACCATTCAGATAATAGTCTGTCTCTCTGTTTTTACCACCAAAGTGGATAACCTCACATTTATCCACATTATACTTCATCTGCCACGCATTTGCCCACTCACCTAACCTATCCAAGTCACTCTGTAGCCTCATAGCATCCTCCTCGCAGCTCACACTGCCACCCAACTTAGTGTCATCCGCAAATTTGGAGATACTACATTTAATCCCTTCGTCTAAATCATTAATGTATAATGTAAACAGCTGGGGCCCCAGCACAGAACCCTGCGGTACCCCACTAGTCACTGCCTGCCATTCCGAAAAGTACCCATTTACTCCTACTCTTTGCTTCCTGTCTGACAACCAGTTCTCAATCCACGTCAGCACACTACCCCCAATCCCATGTGCTTTAACTTTGCACATTAATCTCCTGTGTGGGACCTTGTCGAAAGCCTTCTGAAAGTCCAAATATACCACATCAACTGGTACTCCTTTGTCCACTTTATTGGAAACATCCTCAAAAAATTCCAGAAGATTTGTCAAGCATGATCTCCCTTTTACAAATCCATGCTGACTTGGACCTATCATGTCACCATTTTCCAAATGCGCTGCTATGACATCCTTAATAATTGATTCCATCATTTTACCCACTACTGAGGTCAGGCTGACCGGTCTATAATTCCCTGCTTTCTCTCTCCCTCCTTTTTTAAAAAGTGGGGTTACATTGGCTACCCTCCACTCGATAGGAACTGATCCAGAGTCAATGGAATGTTGGAAAATGACTGTCAATGCATCCGCTATTTCCAAGGCCACCTCCTTAAGTACTCTGGGATGCAGTCCATCAGGCCCTGGGGATTTATCGGCCTTCAATCCCATCAATTTCCCCAACACAATTTCCCGACTAATAAAGATTTCCCTCAGTTCCTCCTCCTTAATAGACCCTCTGACCACTTTTATATCCGGAAGGTTGTTTGTGTCCTCCTTAGTGAATACTGAACCAAAGTACTTGTTCAATTGGTCTGCCATTTCTTTGTTCCCCGTTATGACTTCCCCTGATTCTGACTGCAGGGGACCTACGTTTGTCTTTACTAACCTCTTTCTCTTTACATACCTATAGAAACTTTTGCAATCCGCCTTAATGTTCCCTGCAAGCTTCTTCTCGTACTCCATTTTCCCTACCCTAATCAAACCCTTTGTCCTCCTCTGCTGAGTTCTAAATTTCTCCCAGTCCCCAGGTTCGCTGCTATTTCTTGCCAATTTGTATGCCACTTCCTTGGCTTTAATACTATCCCTGATTTCCCTAGATAGCCACGGTTGAGCCACCTTCCCTTTTTTATTTTTACGCCAGACAGGAATGTACAATTGTTGTAATTCATCCATGCGTTCTCTAAATGTCTGCCATTGCCCATCCACAGTCAACCCCTTAAGTATCATTAGCCAATCTATCTTAGCCAATTCATGCCTCATACCTTCAAAGTTACCCTTCTTTAAGTTCTGGACCATGGTCTCTGAATTAACTGTTTCATTCTCCATCCTAATGCAGAATTCCACCATATTATGGTCACTCTTCCCCAAGGGGCCTCGCACAATGAGATTGCTAATTAATCCTCTCTCATTACACAACACCCAGTCTAAGATGGCCTCTCCCCTAGTTGGTTCCTCGACATATTGGTCTAGAAAACCATCCCTTATGCATTCCAGGAAATCCTCCTCCACCGTATTGCTTCCAGTTTGGCTAGCCCAATCTATGTGCATATTAAAGTCACCCATTATAACTGCTGCACCTTTATTGCATGCACTCCTAATTTCCTGTTTGATGCCCTCCCCAACATCACTACTACTGTTTGGAGGTCTGTACACAACTCCCACTAACGGTTTTTGCCCTTTGGTGTTCCGCAGCTCTACCCATATAGATTCCACATCATCCAAGCTAATGTCTTTCCTAACTATTGCATTAATCTCCTCTTTAACCAGCAATGCTACCCCACCTCCTTTTCCTTTTATTCTATCCTTCCTGAATGTTGAATACCCCTGGATGTTGAGTTCCCAGCCCTGATCATCCTGGAGCCACGTCTCCGTAATCCCAATCACATCATATTTGTTAACATCTATTTGCACAATTAATTCATCCACCTTATTGCGGATACTCCTTGCATTAAGACACAAAGCCTTCAGGCTTGTTTTTTTAACACCCTTTGTCCTTTTAGAATTTTGCTGTACAGTGGCCCTTTTTGTTCTTTGCCTTGGGTTTCTCTGCCCTCCACTTTTCCTCATCTCCTTTCTGTCTTTTGCTTTTGCCTCCTTTTTGTCTCCCTCTGTCTCCCTGTATAGGTTCCCATCCCCCTGCAATATTAGTTTAACTCCTCCCCAACAGCACTAGCAAACACTCCCCCTAGGACATTGGTTCCGGACCTGCCCAGGTGCAGACCGTCCGGTTTGTACTGGTCCCACCTCCCCCAGAACCGGTTCCAATGCCCCAAGAATTTGAATCCCTCCCTGCTGCACCACTGCTCAAGCCATGTATTCATCTGCGCTATCCTGCGATTCCTACTCTGACTAGCACGTGGCACTGGTAGCAATCCCGAGATTACTACTTTTGAGGTCCTACTTTTTAATTTAGCTCCTAGCTCCTTAAATTCTTTTCGTAGGACCTCATCCCTTTTTTTACCTATGTCGTTGGTACCAATGTGCACCACGACAACTGGCTGTTCTCCCTCCCATTTCAGAATGTCCTGCACCCGCTCCGAGACATCCTTGACCCTTGCACCAGGGAGGCAACATACCATCCTGGAGTCTCGGTTGCGTCCGCAGAAACGCCTATCTATTCCCCTCACCATCGAATCCCCTATCACTATCGCGCTCCCACTCTTTTTCCTGCCCTCCTTTGCAGCAGAGCCACCTACGGTGCCATGAACTTGGCTGCTGCTGCCCTCCCCTGATGAGTCATCCTCCCCAACAGTACTCAAAGCAGTGTATCTGTTTTGCAGGGGGATGACCACAGGGGACTCCTGCACTATCTTTCTTGCACTGCTCTTCCTGTTGGTCTTCCATTCCCTATCTGGCTGTGGACCCTTCTCCTGCGGTAAGACCAACTCACTACACGTGATACTCACGTCATTCTCAGCATCGTGGATGCTCCAGAGTGAATCCACCTTCAGCTCCAATTCCGCAACGCGGACCGTCAAGAGCTCGAGGCGGATACACTTCCCACACACGTAGTCGTCAGGGACACCGGAAGTGTCCCCGAGTTCCCACATGGTACAGGAGGAGCATATCACATGACCGAGCTCTCCTGCCATGTCTTAACCTTAGATACCCTTAAATTGGTAATAACAATGTTATAGTTCACTTACTGATATAAAAATAAAAGAAAAGCTACTCACCAATCACCAGCCAATCACTTACCCCATGAGGGAGGGAACGCTGCAGTTAGTTGATCCAGTTTTGCTCAACATGAGAGAGGGAAAGCTGCAGTTAGTTGAGACAGTTTTGCTCAACATGAGGGAGGGAATGTTGCAGGTCATTGAGACACTGTCAGGGCGCATGAGAGACGGCATGTTGGGGTTAGCTGCTGCAATAAGGGAACACGTCCAGAGCCCGCACCCATTGACAGCATCAACTGCCACTCGCACTCCAACCTCCACACCAGCCTCTGAAGAGCCCAAAGCCGTACCCTCCAACTTGCCGCCTGTCACCGACGCGAAAGAATAAGCTTGGTACCAAGTCCAGAAACACTGCGCCATCACCTGTGGGCAGGGGTGGTGGAGATTGTCCAAGACCAAGCGCAGCAGGCGGTCTTAGAATAAGGTGGAGGAGAGATGGGTGGGTGCAGCCTTTCTTTTCTGCTATTGTTGTTGTTATTATTGTTGTAACTATTCTCAAATTCAAAGCTTTTTCTAAGTTTTGTAAATTTACAAGCTTAAAAGTTTTTAAATGATCTTAAAGTAAAGTTTGATACAAGAATAATTTTATTAAAGTTAAGTACAAAAAGAACTGTTTGTTAAACTTTTGAATAAAATATATTTTACATTAAAACTGAATCATTTCCATTATTTGTTCCATTCTTAACACAATTTTTGGAACTCAAGAAGAATCATTTCCATTGTTTGTTTGATTATTAAAACAAATTTTGAAGTAAACAAGAATAATTTCCATAATTTGTTCCATTAACACAACACAACATTACGGAACAGGTCCAAACAGTAAACGTGGTCCATGTGGAATAGTTATCGCTGAGCCCTCAGGCAGCAGTAATGCATTCACGGATGAGCTGCTGGCACAAGGCTTGAACAATCGTTAGAGGCACAATGGCTCACCTTCCTCCGCTGTCATGCTCCGGCCTCAGGCACTTGCATGGCTTCCTTGTCCTCGCCGTCCTCCTCCTGCTCATCATCTCCATCTTCCACATCATTATCATCAGCCACTCTCAACTCAGGTGGGTCTTCGACTACCAGGTGCTGCTGCCTCATGGTGGCTAAGTTATGCAGCATGCAGCATACAACAGTGAACTGACCGACCATCTCAGGGGAATATAGCAAGTAGCCTCTGGAATAATCCAGGCATCGGAAACGCTGTTTCAAGATGCCAATGGTCCTCTCTATTATGCTACATGTCGCAATGTGCGCCGGGTCATATTCACGGTCATCTTCTGTCCAGGTTACACGTAGGGGCGTCAAGAGCCAGGTGGTGAGTCCGCACCCTTTGTCTCCCTGTAGCCAACTCTGCCCTTCTGGCTGCTGCTGAAACATGGCAGACATAGCACTGTTGCGTAGGATGAACGCATCATGGGTGCTGCCAGGGTATCTTGCATCGACTGACATGATACGATGTATGTCATCACACACGAGCTGTACATTAATGGAGTGGCAGCCTTTTCTGTTCCTGTACATCTCGGAATCCTCCAAATGTGCTCTCAAGGCAATGTGGGTACAATCAATGCAGCCCTGTACCTTTGGGAAGCCAGCAATCTTGGAGAAGCCCACAGACCTGTCATGCATTGCTTAGGCAGTCATGGGGAACTTTATGATGTAATTCCTCCATGCATACAGTGCAGCAGTCACCTGGCGAATGTAGACATGTGTCGTACATTGAGAGATGGCACACACATCCTCAGTTGTAGCTTGAAACAAGCCAGAGACATAGATTGAAAATGCAGCTGTAACCTTCACTTCAACTGACAAAACAGCGCTCCTCATGCTTCTAGGTTGCAGGGCTGCTTTGACCAACTCACAGATCTCAGTTACAACTTCTTTGTGGAAACGCAGCCTTCTGACACAGTCTGCATCACTCGGGTGGAGGTACGAAAGCCTGTCTCGATATACCTGAGGTGGGTAAGGCCTCCTGACCAGCACCCTAAGGGCTCTGATGTTACTGATGCGATGACGTTGAATCAATTGTCTCTTACGTAGCACCCTGATGCAGAAGGCTTGCACAAGGTATGACATTGTCAGTATTTTTTTTAATGTTTTATTCATTGCCAATCTTTCCAATTCTTTGTCAGATCAATTTGTCAGATCACAAACGCCAGAGGTCACCTTGGGCTCATTCAAGGATCACTCTGCGCCAATGTTTTTGCTCTTAGCCAAAAGGCCTAGAGCCCAAGCACCGTTCCTGGAAGTACTGCAATACCAGGTTCGTGCCATGGAGGTGGATGTGTGCCCCCCACCCACCTCCTATTTCCAAAAAGCATAGGAGAACCACCTTCCTGATCCAGGGAGAAACACTTTCTGGTCATGGTTACTCCCCTGTCAGGTCAGTTACGCATGATCTTAGCCAAAAGGCCGAGAAGCGATGACATTGTCAGTATTGCCCCCATACTTAAATTTTACTTTTGAAAGAAGCTCAAAACAGCAGGAAAGCAGGCAGGACAGGTTCATAGTCCTCCCTCTCCAAGGTCTGTATGGATGGACCACACCCAAGGTCTCGTGAATTCTCCTCTCCACCCCCCCTTAACTCTTGTGACTTCTCCCCTTCTCTATCTCTCTCTCACCCCCCCACCCCCCACACCCACCCACTCATTGTAGTCTTCAGAAGCCTTCCGATCGGCACCTCGCTCTCTCTCTCCTACTCCCCCACCACCGGCTTGTTTTCCAGCCAAGCCCTTGTGTTCGGGCGCGGGGGCAATTCTGCTGGCCAAAGCTCCGACCCTCCAGCCCTGCTTCAAGACGTTTGGTGGTGGTGTGAGAGTGAGTAAAAAAGAGAAAACTTCTGAAATCCAACAAACTTCCATTTACTACGTTGACAGGTAAAAATAGTTGAACTTTATTACTGATTTTTTACAGTGTTCTTGATTCCCTCCAAAATCTTCGATTAAAAACAACGGCATCGTTCAGCACCGATTTGTCAATGTGCGCTGGTTTTCTTAAGTGCCCAGAAGGTTTTACAGGAGTGGCCAGATACGCCAACCTAGAAATTTTGGCCAAACTCCAAAAAATTATAAAAACCGGCGCAGACATGAGGGAACATCAAAAAAAAACTGGTCTAGAAAAATCGTAACTAAAGCAGTTACGCTGATGCAGATCACAGGGGGAAGCTTTGAAAAAAATAAATACACCAAAAAAACAGCGCAAATGACCCGGGAAAATTGAACCCCTTAGTCCTAAGTTTCAGAAATCATATCCAATAAAATCTCAGTGCATAAGAATGCAGATATATATTTATTGAAAGTTGAACATAACATTTATGCAATGCTTAATCTTAAAATATTCCATAGATTCATTTGACAAATGCCATTCAGACATCTAGTAAATTTCAGTGGCCCATATTTGACGTCACGTCAGTGCAAATAACTTGTGTATCCTCTATACTTAAGTACAATGTTAATGTAATGAATGTAATGACTCAAAAGACTTGTTACTGTAAACTGCCTCAGGTGCAAACCTGATCCAACTTTATTCGTGCTCAAAGTAACCCACGTGACATGGTACCCACGCTTATATACCAGTTACCGCGCACACACGCGTACAGCCCGATGACCTCCGACAGTGACACCCCCTGGTGTCTGGTGACCCCAAGCATAAATACATGATAGTTAATAACTTGTATATTCTCTTTATACTTACATAACATGACTTGTTAAATTATATTCTGTTCCTGTACATAGAGTGATTCTAGCTATTCTCTGACATCAAAGGTTGAAAAGGACACTAGATCTGATCTAGTTATGCTGTCATGGCAACAAGATAACCTTTCAAAGTCATTCAGAAGGTATAGAAGTGTGATCTTGATTAATCAAGGAGCTATGCTGTGCAGATTTAGAATGGCCCTTGAATTAAGGTGGAACTATTAGACAGAATAGAAGAGCCACATAATTAGCTTGAAGATTGCACATCCTATTGGTTTAGCAACCTGTTTTTGGAATTTCCCTTACTTTGTAGATTGTCTTTGACCTGGGAGAGGGGTTTAAAAATTAGTTTTCAGAAATGTAGCCCTTTTTGCATCTTAATACATTGTTAAAAGGTACTGTAATCTACTATTGACAATACATTAGAATTAAACCTGTTATTCTATCTTATCATACTGAGGATTTATTAAAGGGATACAACAATAGCCATTATTAAATAATACTCACTGTCCATTATGAAAATGTACTTTCCTCACAGCAGCAATGTTGCATACTAGCAACTAATACTTTTGTGGTCATTGGGAATGACAGAGGAAGTGTCAGAAGTACTTTGCACTCAGTTTCAACTTCCAGCTCCATTTTGCCACTGGCTATAATAAACAAAGAAAGACTAATTTTACAATGGCCTGGAAATCCTGGCCTCCCTGTGTCCATACGGAGTGTGCATTGACTCGGGAAGGCATTGCAAAAGCCACTTTTCAATGCATAATGCGCATGGACTGAAAACCGGCTTTTCCGATCTGTCAAGCTGGAGCTTGACAGATCGCACGCATCTCGGGAGTGAGGACATTTGCAAGGGCAAGATTGCAGGATTTACCCATATCTTGGCCAGCAAATGTCCTCAAAACTCTTGCACCTGATAAAAGCAGGTGCATAGCCTGCTTTTACAGGTGTACGAGTTTTAAAATGTACAAAAATATAATAAAATTAAATTAAAAAAATACATTTTATTGTTTAAAAACCCCGCCCACTAAGTTAAGTTTATTTTTAACCCTAATTACAAAATATTTTTTTAAAAATCAGAAAAATATTTTTTTTTCTAAGCCATTTATTAACTTTAATTTCAATTAATTTTAGTTATGTGAGGTGTGTTTTTTATTTTTTATTATGCTGTTTAGTGTGTTTTTTTCTCATTAATAGCAATGAGAACTCGTAGATACGGAGTTCTCATTACTATTAATGAGAAAGCTGTGGAATACTGTACCTGATTGGTTGAGCAGTCACATGTGACTACACCTTCTGTGTGGGAACCTGGAGGACGGGAGCGCGCTTCGCAGCGTGGGAAGAGAAAGCCTCCCCAATGGAATCCCACACTCCTCCGGGATTACCAGGTAATTTTGTTAAAATTCTCCGGTCGGAGGCGTTCGTCTGAAAGATGCCTCCGACCGGAATTTCAGGGCCATTATGAATTTTAACTTTTTGGTCAAAAAACAGAATAAAGTTATACATGAATGATAAAAGTGAAGTTGAATTGGCAGGCAAGGGAGGGGTAACTGTCAGAACCTTAACACGTTATGAAATGTTGTAATAAAGCCTCAAGAAGAGGAATGTTGATGTGTGAAGATCAAGGGTAATATGAGTTTTCAGGAAAATATTTAAATTAGTAAGAAGACTGCATAATGCTCATAGATTGCAATAAAGATTACATTTACCATTTTTATAGAAAATGTGCATTATCTATTATTGTGAAAATATATTTGAACAAGAGAACTGGAGGCACAAGAATACAATAATACATTTGGTGCAGAAAAAGTTTTCTTGAAAAAGAAATCAAATTCTTATGTTGAGTGCTAAATTCATGATGGGATCCTGGGCAGTACCGGGCCAGGTTGTCCCATACATGACTGTAAAATGCGACCAGTCATCAGTTCTGCTGAAATTTCACTGTTATCTGATGGGTGGCGAAAGGCAGATTTTCCACCCGCCCAACCTGGCCAATAAAGAGCTACCCAGCCTAATCCCACTTTCCAGCTCTTAGTCTGTAGCCTTGTAGGTTACGGCACTTCAAGTGCACATCCGAATACTTTTAAAATGTGGTGAGGGTTTCTGCCTCTACCATTCATTCAGGCAGTGAGGTCCAGAACCACACCATCCTCTAGGTGAAAAATGTTCCCTTCAAATCCCCTCTAAACCTCCTATTAATTACTTTAAACCTATGCCCCTTGGTTGTTGACCCCTCTGCTAAGGGAAATAAGTCTTTCCTATCCACTCTATCTACGCCCCTCATAATTTTAAATACCTCAATAAGGTCTCCACTCAGCCTCCTCTGTTCTAATGAAAACAGACCTAGCTAAAATTCTCCAGTACAGGCAACATCCTCATAAATCTCCTCTGCACCCATCTTTCCTGTAATGTGGTGCCAGAACTGTACTCAGTACTCAAGCTGTGGCCTAACTAGTGTTGTATGCAGTTCTAGCATAATTTCCTTGCTCTTGTATTCTATGCCTCGGCTAATAAAGGAAAGCATTCCGTATGCCTTTTTAACTACCTTATCGACCTGTCCTGCTACCTTTAAGGATCCGTGGTCATATACTCGAAGGTCCCTCTTTACCTCCACACCTCTCAGTATCCTCCCATTTATTGTGTATTTCCTTGCCTTGTTACCCCTTCCGAAATGCATTACCTTAAACTTTTTCGAAGTGAATGCGATTTGCCTCTTTTCTGCCCAACTGACCAGTTCATCGATATCTTCCTGCAGTCTAGAGCTTTCCTTCTCACTGTCAACCACAAGGGTAATTTTTGCATTATCTGCAAATTTGTTTATCATGCCACCTACATTTAAGTCGAAATCATTAATATATACTACAAAAAGTAAGGGACCGAGTACTGAGCCCTGTGGAACCCCACTGGAAACAGCTGTTAGAAACTAAGGATGCCTAAAATGTATAAAACTGATACGACTGCTGTGTTTTAAATCATTGTTTTGGACTAAGGTGTCTCCTTGGAATGATAGGGAATGCTTAGAAATGCGAATTATCTGTGGTTTTCAAGTTAAAGCTTTAGTTTGTTTATATATCTTTAAGACAATTTGTATAGAAAGATATAGAATCAAAGGAAGTTTGTAAGAATTAACGTAAATACAGGCAGTTTGCTATGTTGTAAAGACCGGTTAAAGTGACAAATCTCTGGTTTGGCTTCATAAATTCAAAGGATAGAGGAGAGGTTTTGTATTGATTTTACCCGAGAGAATAAAGACAGAGAGAGATCAAAGGAATTCCAAGGAAAAGCATCTTCGAGAAGATATTAATGATGACATGTGACCAAAACCACAAGACATCTTTAAGGAGGGTTCTTGAAACAAGAATCGAGACAAAGAATGAGAAGCCTTATTGGATATTACGTTTTAGTGGGACCTCTATAGGTCAAAAGTTATTGTCAATATTCGGGTTCAGACCCACCCTTAAAATTAGGTTAAAAGTGATCTCCATGAAGCTTGTAGACACAGATGGATGAGAGAGACAGAGCGAGCGAGAGAACAAGGATGAATGAGAGAGAGAGAGAGAGAGAGAGAGAGAGAGAGAGAGAGTAACGGAAGCCCTAGACAGTAGAAAGAACAGAATTGCTCACGTGTGTCAACCATCTGTCCGATCGGATCGATTTCAATTATTGTTACGGTCGTATGTTTTTACTGTATAACTAATGTGTTATATTCCATCTTGAACTCTGATTAAACACAATGGGCCCAAAATTGCCCAGGAGTTGCTCCATTTCTTTTGGAGCAACTTGATTTTTCTGGAGTATCTTAAAAATCCCCATTTTGCACATTCAATTTGTGCCAGTGTAAGTGAGTTAGCTAGGATTCTTTTAGTTTAGTTTTGTTTTGTTCAAACGGGAGCATTACCAGCCACCTACGCCCGTTTTGGCCATTTAAGCCAATTTGGACAGCTAATAGTTGCTCCAAATGAACTTAGACCGGCGTATGTGGCCACTTGTGGCCGCACAGAAAACCCTTGCGAGAGTTAGGAAATCAGCGCAGGTAGGTACTTAATGACTTGACTAAAACGCTCCTCTCTCCTCCCCCCTGGATCAAAACTCTCCTCCTTCCCCCACCTCTGATCAAAACTCTTCCCGCTCCCGATCAAAAGTCTCTCCGCACCAACCTATTTCTTGTAACCCTCAGCATGGGAAGGCAGCGGGCCGACCTGTGTGGTAGGCCACTCGGCCCGGGATAGGGGCGAGATGCAGCATCATCTCATGGGAGGAGTACTGCGCATGCGTGAATGCTCTACTGCGCATGCGGACAGCTGCCGGCATTCTTTTAGGCGCAAGGTCCTAGCTCCGCTCCCCAATGGACTCGCCACGCCGTGCCAAGCCCCGGGAGAGTCACCAGAGGGGCCAGAATCTGGGGACATCTTTTTGGCACCGTTTGGATCATAGGAAGTCAGCGCATCTCATGTGAGTGCGCTGAAAAAACGGGTGGGCCAAATTTGGGCCCAATATATCCACCATATTATTTTGCACATGAACCTGATTATTTAAAGTGAACAGAGATAACCATAAAGAGGCAATTTCTAACAACTTCCAGTCACAAAAGCTCTCCTCAACCATTACCCTTTGCTTCCTGCCACTGAACCAACTTTGGATCCAATTTGTCACTCTCCCTTGGATCCCATCGGTTTTTACCTTTTTGATCAGCCTACCATGTGGGACTTTGTCAAAAGCCTTGCTAAAATCCAAGTAAACTACATCAAACGCACTGCCCTCATCGACCCTCCTTGTTACCTCCTCAAACTCCATCAAGTTAGTCAGACACGACCTTCCCTTAACTAATCCATGCTGACTGACCTTGATTAATCTGTGTCTTTCTAAATTAAGGTTTATACTGTCCCTCATAATTGATTCCAGTAAGTTGCCCATCACCGAGGTTAAACTAACTGGCGTGTAATTGCTCGGTTTATCCCTTTCTCCCTTTTTAAACAATGGTACAATGTTAACAGTTCTCCAATTCTCTGGCACAACTCCTATACCCCGGGAGGATTGAAAAATGTCCTCCCTTGCTTCTTTTAGTAGCCTCGGATATATTTAATCTGGTCCTGGTGATTTATCTACTTTCAAGGATGCTAAACCCTAAACTTCAACATTGGCATCGTCCCCCTCTTTTGTGAAGACAATTGCAAAGTATTCATTAAGTACCTTACCCACATCCTCCACCTCCACACATTTTGATCCAGAATAGGCCCTGCTCTTTCCTTCGTTATCCTCTTGCTCTTTCATTATCATCATCATAGGCAGTCCCTCGGAATCGAGGAAGACTTGCTTCCACTCTTAAAATGAGTCCTAAGGTGGCTGAACAGTCCAATACAAGAACCACAGTCCCTGTCACAGGTGGGACAGATGGTCGTTGAGAGAAGGGGTGGGTGGAACAGATATGCCACATGCTCTTTCCGCTGCCTGCGCTTGATTTCTGCATGCTCTCGGCGATGAGACTCGAGGTGCTCAGTGCCCTCCTGCCACTTAGGATGGTCTTGAGTCAGGGACTCCCAGGTGTCAGTGGGGATGTTGCACTTTATCAGGGAGGCTTTGAGGGTGTCCTTGTAACGTTTCCTCTGCCCACCACGTTTGCCGTGAAGGAGCTCCGAGTAGAACGCTTGCTTTGGGAGTCTCGTGTCTGGCATCTGGACAATGTGTCCTGCCCAGCGGAGCTGATCAAGTGTGGTCAGTGCTTCAATGCTGGGGATGTTGGCCTGGTCGAGGACGCTAATGTTGGTGCATCTGTCCTCCCAGGGGATTTGTAGGATCTTGCGGAGACATCGTTGGTGGTATTTCTCCAGCGACTTGAGGTGTCTACTGTACATGGCCCATGTCTCTGAGCCATACAGGAGGGCGGGTATTACTACAGCCCTGTAGACCATGAACTTGCTCTTTTTTGTAACTGTAAAATATCATTAGGTTTTCTTTGATTCTACTTGCCAGTATTTTTTCATGCCCTCTTTTTGCTTTCCTAATTTCTTTCTTAATTTGACCCCTGCAATTTCTGTACTCTTCTAGGCTTTCTGCAGTATTGAGCTCACGCTATCTGATATAGGCTTCCCTTTTTTCCCAGATCTGTTCTGATGAAATGTCATCAACCTGAAACATTAACTCTGTTTCTCTCTCCACAGATGCTGCCTGACCTGCTGAGTATTTCCAGCATTTTCTGCTTTTTTTAGCATCAGATTTTAACTTCTGTAGTAATCAAGTTTTATAATTAATTAATCACAAGATGATGGAAAACATAGCATTAGACCAGCAATGAATATGTTGAAGGCAAAAGGTAAAGCACAGATTACTGAATATAGCATTTAAGAAACTGAGTTAAATGTGCACCATTATCCTAAAAATTACTATTCCCAATATTAATGAATGAATGTATAATATGTTTACAGCCATTGCTCTTTAATATATGAACCTATCTAAAATAAACAGGTGAGTGCTAGCTTTAAAGTAGAGAATGGAGGAAAATGATACAAATGTAATAAACATTCAACTGCTAATATTGTTAATAATAATTTCTGGAGGGGGAGAACATTCAGAGGGAAATGATTTATATCACAGAGGTTCATCGCAAGAAGCAATGCTTGCAGGGAGCACTGGTCAGGCAACTGCAGCCCTTGAGTTTCCTTGTTTCAAATTAATGTACAGAAAATAAGGCGCTGCAGACCATGATATCCTGGCCAGCACTCCTTTGTGGGTGTTGCTTCTCACTGAGAGCATCAGAACCTTTGAGTGCGTGTATAGAAACATAGAAACATAGTAAATAGGTACAGGAGTAGGCCATTCGGTCCTTCGATCCGGCAACGGCATTCAATAAGATCATGGCTGATCATTCCCTCAGTATCCCTTTCCTGCTTTCCCTCCATACCCCTTGATCCCTTTAGCCATAAGGGCCATATCTAACTCCTTCTTAAATATATTCAATGAACTGGCATCAACAATTGGGGAAAAGTTAATTTTGCTAAGTTAAGGAGTGATTTGGCCATACTGGACTGGAAACAGCTACTTGTGGGTAAATTACTGTCGGAACAGTGGGAGGCATTCAAGGAGGAGGACCGGAAGGCTCAGACCAAACATGTCCCCTTAAAGAAAAAGGTTGGGAATAATAATTCTAGAGCCCCCTGGATGTCTAGGGACTTACAGGGGAGGATTAAGGAAAAAGGGGCGCTTATGTCATATACCAACAGCTAAATACTTTAGAATCTTCAGAGGAATATAGAAAGTTAAGAGGCAAAATTAAAAAAGGATATTAGGAATGCTAAGAGAGAGCACGAGAAATTCTTGGCCAGTAAAATTAAGGAAAACCCTAAGATGTTCTATAAATATATTAAGAGTAAGAGGGTAACTAAAGAAAGTGTAGGGTCTATTCGAGACCATGAGGGTAATCTTTGTGTGGTGGCGGAAGATGTTGGTAGAGTTCTTAACAAATACTTTGCATCGGTTTTCACAAAGGAAAGGGGCAATGCAGATACTGCTATCGAGGAGGAGTGTGATATTCCGGATGAAATAAATATAGTGAGAGAGGAAGTATTAAGGGGTTTAGCAGCTTTGAAACATAGAAACAGAAAATAGGTGCAGGAGTAGGCCATTCGGCCCTTCGAGCCTGCACCACCATTCAATAAGATCATGGCTGATCATTCACCTCCGTAACCCTTTCCTGCTTTCTCTCCATACACCTTGATCCCTTTAGCCATAAGGGCCATATCTAACTCCCTTTTGAATATATCTAACGAATTGACATCAATAAATCTGTGGTAGAGAATTCCACAGGTTCACAACTCTCTGAGTGAAGAAGTTTCTCCTCATCTCGGTCCTAAATGGCTTACCCCTTATCCTTAGACTGTGACCCCTGGTTCTGGACTTCCCCAACATCGGGAACATTCTTCCCGCATCTAACCTGTCCAGTCCCGTCAAAATCTTAATATGTTGCTATGAGATTCCCTCTCATCCTTCTAAATTCCAGTGAATAAAGGTCCAGTTAATCCAGTCTCTCCTCATATGTCAGTCCAACCATCCCTGGAATCAGTCTGGTGAACTTTCGCTGCACTCCCTCAATAGCAAGAACGTCCTTCCTCAGATTAGGAGAACAAAACTGAACACAATATTCCAGGTGAGGCCTCACCAAGGCCCTGTACAACTGCACTAAGACCTCCTTGGTCCTATACTCAAATCTCCTAGCTATGAAGGCCAACATACCATTTGCCTTCTTCATCGCCTGCTATACCTGCATGCCAACTTTCAATGACTGATGAACCATGACACCTAGGTCTCATTGCACCTCCCCTTTTCCTAATCTGCTACCATTCAGATAATATTCTGCCTTCGTGTTTTTGCCCCCAAATTAGATAACCTCACATTTATCCACATTATACTGTCATGCATTTGCCCACTCACCTAACCTGTCCAAGTCACTCTGCAGTCTTTTAGCGTCCCCCTCACAGCTCACACCGCCACCCAGTTTAGTGTCATCTGCAAACTTGGAGATATTACACTCAATTCCTTCATCTAAATCGTTAATGTATATTGTAAAGAGCTGGGGTTCCAGCACTGGGCCCTGCGGCACTCCACTAGTCACTGCCTGCCATTCTGAAAAGGAGCCATTTATCCCGACTCTCTGCTTCCTGTCTGCCAACTAGTTCTCTATCCACATCAGTACATTACCCCCAATACCATGTGCTTTGATTTTGCACACCAATCTCTTGTTCGGGACCTTGTGAAAAACGTTTTGAAAGTCCAAATGCACCACATCCACTGGTTCTCCCTTGTCCACTCTGCAAGTTACATCCTCAAAAAATTCCAGAAGATTCGTGAAGCATGATTTCCCTTTCATAAATCCATGCTGACCTGGACCGATCCTGTCACTGCTTTCCAAATGCGCTGCTATTTCATCCTTAATGATTGATTCCAACATTTTCCCCACTACTGATGTCAGGCTAACCGGTCTATAATTACACGTTTTCTCTCTCCCTCCTTTTTTAAAAAGTGGTGTGACATTAGCTACCCTCCAGTCCATTGGAACTAATCCAGAGTCGATAGACTGTAGTAAAATGATCACCAATGCTTCCACTATTTCTAGGGCCACTTCCTTAAGTACTCTGGGATGCAGACTATCAGGCCCCGGGGATTTATCGGCCTTCAATCCCATCAATTTCCCAAAAACACAATTTCCCGCTTAATAAGGATATCCTTCAGTTCCACCTTCACTAGACCCACTGTCCCCTAGTACATCCGGAAGGTTATTTGTGTCTTCCTTCGTAAAGACAGAACCGAAGTATTTGTTCAATTGGTCTGCCATTTCTTTGTTCCCCATTATAAATTCACCTGAATCCGACTGCAAGGGACTTATATTTGTCTTCACTAATCTTTTTCTCTTCACATATTTATAGAAGCTTTTTCTGTCAGTTTTTATGTTCCCTGCAAGCTTCCTCTCTTATTCTATTTTCCCGTTCTTAATTAAACCCTTAGTCCTCCTCTGTTGAAATCTAAATTTCTCCCAGTCCTCATATTTGTTGCTTTTTCTAGCCAATTTATATGCCTCTTCCTTGGTTTTAGCACTCTCTTTAATTTCCCTTGTTAGCCACGGTTGAGCCACCTTCCCAGTTTTACTTTTACTCCAGACAGGGATGTACAATTGCTGAAGTTCATCCATGTGATCTTTAAATGTTTGCCATTGCTTATCCATCGTCAACCCTTTAAGTATCCTTTGCCAGTCTATTCTAGCATTGAAGTTACCTTTCCTTAAGTTCAGGACCCGAGTTTCCGAATTAACTGTGTCACTCTCCATCTTAATAAAGAATTCTACCATATTATGGTCACTCTTCCCCAACAAGTTCGCACAACAAGATTGCTAATTAGTCTCTTCTCATTACACATCACCCAGTCTAGGATGGCCAGCTCTCTAGTTGGTTCCTCGCCATATTGGTTGAGAAAACCATCCCTAATACACTCCAGGAAATCCTCCTCCACCGCATTGCTACCAGTTTGGTTAGCCCAATCAATATGTAGATTAAAGTCGCCCATGATAACTGCTGTACCTTTATTGCACGCATCCCTAATTTCTTATTTGATGCTGTCCCCAACCTCACTACTACTGTTTGGTGGTCTGTACATAACTCCCAGTCGCGTTTTCTGCCCTTTGGTATTCCGCAGCTCCACCCATACCGATTCCACATCATCCAGGCTAATGTCCCTTCTTACTATTGCATTAATTTCCTCTTTAACCAGCAACGCCACTCCGCCTCCTTTTGTTGAATACTCCTGCATGTTGAGTTCCCAGCCTTGGTCACCCTGGAGCCATGTCTCTGTGATGCTAATTACATCATATCTGTTAACTGCTATCTGCGCAGTTAATTCGTCCATCTTATTCCGAATACTCCTCGCTTTGAGGCACAGAGCATTCAGGCTTGTCTTTTTAACACACTTTGCTGCTTTAGAATTTTGCTGTAATGTGGCCCTTTTTATTTTTTGCCTTGGGTTTCTCTGCCCTCCACTTTTACTATTCTCCTTTCTATCTTTTACTTCTGCCTCCATTTTATTTCCTTCTGTCTCACTGCATAGGTTCCCATGCCCCTGTCATATTAGTTTAACTCCTCCCCAACAGCACCAGCAAACATTCCCCCAGTTTGAACTGGTCCCACCTTCCCCAGAACCGGTTCCAATGTCCCAGGAATTTGAATCCCTACATACAGCAATAGAGCTGACATAAATATCTTTTTGAAATACACTTACTGAATCGTGGTCCAAAGTTCCTGGGAGTCTGCCCTGTCAGCATAAGTATAGCAGAAAAGCATTCTGGTCTGCACTAGCCCAAGGCGAGCTGTCTAAGGGTGCATCTATCAACAGTATGTTGGAGTGGCATCATGCCTCTCCAGTGATGGACAGGAGGCCCTATTAGGCCTCAAAGAAATGTTTCCTCTTTGGTTCGTCTGCTCCCAATGGAGCAATATGAGCCTCTTAGAGAAGATAACCGGTCACCTCCAGCTTTGATTACCTTTGTCGAGTAAATTTTTGGGGCCTTTTTACAGGCTTCAGTGGATCTCATATTAGCTTCCAGCTGGCATTAGTTCCATTGAGACCTTTGGAGGGCTTAAAGAGCAGAATACCTGGAATAGCCTGGGAACTCCAGAGGAAGCAGCACGAGACTAGGGCGAGATCTGAGCCGGAGCAGAGCGAGAGTGGTAGCAGCGATAAAAGGAGCATGGAGTGCAGGCCCGAGACAGGAGGGTAGCAACTCAACAGAGGCAGAATGCAAAAGAGTGACATCAGAGTAGAAAAAGTGACGTCGGCACAAGGGAAGGAGCTGATTGGTGAGTAGTTGGTGAGTGTTTTTTTTCGTTTTAAGTTTATTTCTGCTAAGTTAGTTTTTAGTCTATTAAATAGAAGCATGGCAGAGCAGCTCAGTCCCGTGGAATGTACATTCTGTGCCACGTGGGAAGTCCTGGGTGCATCTCATGGCCTGGATGACCATGTGAGCAGGAAGTGTCAACAGCTACGTCAGCTCGAGATCCGTGTTTCGGAGCTGGAGCGGCAGATGGAGTCACTGCAGTGCATCCGTAAGGCTGAGAAATTCGTGGAATGCACGTTTCTAGAGGTGGATACCCCACAGCTTAAGAGTGTGCAGGCAGAGAGGGAATGGGTGACCGCCAGACAGAAGGGAAGTACCAGGCAGGTAGTGCAGGAGTCCTGAGTGCATCTCACTCTCCAACCAATATTTTGTTCTGAGTACTGGTGGTGGGGGGCGATGGTTCTTCTTGGGAGTGCAGTCAGAACCAAGTCTACGGCACTACGGAGGGCTTAGCTGCACAGGGAGGAAGGAAGAAGAGAGGAAGAGCAATAGTGGTAGGGGATTTGATAGTTAGGGGAGCAGACAGGCGTTTCTGCGGCCGCAGATGTGACTCCCGGATGGCATGTTGCCTCCCTGGTGCCAGAGTCAAGGATGTCACTGAGCGGCTGCAGGACATTCTGAGGGGGGAGGGTGAACAGCCAGAGGTCGTGGTGCATATCATTACAAATGATATAGATAGAAAGATGGATGAGGTCCAGATTTTAGGGAGCTAGGAGAGAGATTAAAAAGCAGGACCTCAAAGTACTAATCTCCGGATTACTTCTGGTGCCACGTGCAAATGAGTACAAGGATGGGAAGATGGAAGGGATGAATGCTTGGCTGGAGAGATGGTGCAAGAGGGAGGGCTTTAGATTCCTGAGGCATTCGGACCGTTTCTGGGGGAGATGGGGCCTGTACAAGCCGGACGGGTTACACCTCAACAGAGCCGAGACCAACCTCCTCGTGGGGTGTGGGGGGCGGGGTGGGGGGGGGGGCGGTGGTTGCTCGTGCTGTTGGGGATGGTTTAAACTAGCTTGGCAGGGGGAGGGGAACCTGAGAGCATTGTTAGAGGAGAGAGAAGCCAAGCTGGAAATGGAAGGCCGAAAATTAGTAAGCGTGTTTGGAAGGCAGAGGAAACAAAGGCTAGAAAATGGGCAACAAGGCAGTTTGGCAATGCTAAATGGTATATACTTTAATGCAAGAAGTCTAGGAGATAAGGCAGGTGAGCTAAGGGCACAGATAGGCATGTGGGATTATGATATTATAGCCATTACTGAGGCATGGCTGAAAGAAGGGCAGGAATGGCAGCTCAATATTCCTGGTTGCAGGATTTTCAGGTGAGATGAGAGGGGGTTAAAAAAGAGGGGGGGTCACAGTATTGATTAATAAAACAATTACAGCTATGAGGAGGGATGATATGTTGGGAGGATTATCAAATGGGTGGAATGAAAGAACAACAAAGGGCAATCACACTGCTGGGTGCTGCAGTGGAAGCTCAGACTTCTGCCATGCAAGCTCAGACTGCTCCAATCATGGCTGTGAATTCCAGTGTTCAAAGGGGCTTGCAGAGTGTCACAGCAGTCCAGCAATGTGTACTCTAACAAATTGCTAGGATTTCTGGAGGTGCCACCCCAGGGGAGTGGCAGTGGTTCTGTGGTGCATGAACCTGCTGTCCTCTCTCAGGATTACAGCATTTGGCCATGCGGCTCCATCAGTGTCCTTGCTGTTGCCTGTCAGCCAGCCATCCCAGATTGCTGCCACCCATGCCGAGATGGTGATGTCTGAAGCCGTGCCTTCTCAGACAAAAGTTGCTTGAGGTCGTCCTCCAAGGCCATCTGCAGTCTACTCCACTGAACATCAGCAACTTTCCACTAGCCATGCTGCAGTCATGGGGGTAGCTCTGTGTAGGGCACTTGAACAGGCAAAGGCATATAGAAGGCAGGCACCAAGGGAATGCACAAGGGTGATTAGTTGACGTTTGCATGCAATATGTCATGCTTTGATTTGTAAATTTGATTTGGAATGTTTATTTTGTTTTGCCTTTAAATTTGCATTGTAGCCAAGCGGACACTGTGATGGTCAGTGACAGAGGGAAGATATGGTCTGAGACTGTTGGTGAATGGGAAATTGGGGTTGCGTTTACTGGTATCGCAGCCAGATCGGTTGTTCACTGACAGCCTGGGCACAAAGGGGCTGTTTAGGTTGCCTCCGCTCTTCTTCCTCCTGCTCCTCAGCTGGTGGTAAGGACTATGCTCTCATGATAGTGAGCTTGTGCAGCATGCAGCAGACCACCACGAATCGGCTGATTGATGGTGTGATCTGCCTGTTCTGCATAATTCTGGTGCCCTCACCACTATGGCATCCGGCATGACGTACACCGGTGTACGTGCATGCCACGGACCCCAATTTGGAACCAAAATGGCACCAGTAGCACTGAAAAAGCGGGTGCTACTGGTCCTAATTTTGCGCATAAGGCTCTTTCAACTCCAATGTAAATAAGGTTTGAGCCGTGGTACTTTTGTGATTATGTCAATCATTGAAAGTTGGTATGCAGGTACAGCAGGTGGTGAAGGCGGCAAATGGTATGTTGGCCTTCATAGCTAGGGGATTTGAGTATAGGTGTAGGGAGGTCTTACTGCAGTTGTACAGCACCTTGGTGAGGCCTCACCTGGAATATTCTGAGGAAGGACATTCTTGCTACGAAGGTTCACCAGACTGATTCCCGGGATGGCGGGATTGACATATGAGGAGAGACTGGATCAATTGGGCCTTTATACACTGGAGTTTAGAAGGATGAGAGGGGATCTCATAGAAACTTACAAGATTCTGACGGGACTGGACAGGTTAGATGCAGGAAGAATGTTCCCGATGATGGGGAAGTCCAGAACCAGGGGACACAGTCTTAGGATAAGGGGTAGGCCATTTAGGACTGAGATGAGGAGAAACTTCTTCACTCAGAGAGTTGTTAACCTGTGGAATTCCCTACTGCAGAGAGTTGTTGATGCCAGTTCATTGGATATACTCAAGAAGGAGTTAGATATGGCCCTTACGGCTAAAGGGATCAAGGGGTATGGAGAGAAAGCGGGAAAGGGGTACTGAGGGAATGATCAGCCATGATCTTATTGAATGGTGGTGCAGGCTCGAATGGCCAAATGGCCTACTCCTACACCTATTTTCTATGTTTCTATGATTCTATGTTGCCCATACTGCTGGGACTTAGATTAGCGGTCCTGGATTGAAATTTTATTGCTTGTTGAGCTCACTATGATCAATACAGACAATCCTAACAATACATAGAATGATGATCATCATAGGCAGTCCCTTGGAATCGAGGAAGTCTTGCTTCCACTCTAAAAATGAGTCCTTAGGTAGCTGAACAGTTCGATAAGAGAACCACAGTCCCTGTCACAGGTGGGACAGATAGTTGTTGAGGGAAAGGGGGAGGTGGGACTGGTTTGCCGCACATTCTTTCCACTGCCTGTGCTTGGTTTCTGCATGCTCTTGGCGATGAGACACGAGGTGCTCGGCGCCCTCACGGATGCACTTCCTCCACTTAGGGCAATCTTTGGCCAGGGACTCCCAGGTGTCAGTGGGGATGTTGCACTTTCTCAGGGAGGCTTTGAGGGTGTCCTTGTAACATTTCCTCTCCCCACCTTTGGTTTGTTTGCCGTGAGGGAATTCTGAGTAGAGCGCTTGCTTTGGGAGTCTCATGTCAGGCATGCGAACAGTGTGACCTGCCTAGCGGAGCTGATCAAGTGTGGTCAGTGCTTCAATGCTGGGGCTGTTGCCCTGGTCGAGGACGCTAACATTGGTGCGTCTGTCCTCCCAGGGGATTTGCACGATCTTGCAGAGACATTGTTGGTGGTATTTCTCCAGTGACTTGATACAGCACAGAAGGAGGCCATTTGTCCCCATTGTGCCTGTGCTGGCTCTTTGAAAGAGCTTAAATATGTATTACTAAAGTTACCAGCCTATGTTAAAACATGTTGAAGATTTTGTATTAATATAGAAAACACTGCAAGTTACTAGGCTGTTGCCTAGTATGGAGCTAATCAAGAGCTTTAAAGAAAATATAGTGAGATCAGTATCCATGGTCGCCCAAACAGTGAAGATTCAATTAGCTGAGGCCAATATAATCACCAATCGCCATTGGAGATATTTAGCAACAGTCCTTTATTGCTCAGCGTTCTAATTGTTATATTGGACAACAGTGTCTTTTACTTGAGTACAAATTTGATAAACAATATGCTTGATCTGCTGTGGCATTGCTCATGGATATAAAAAAATATATTTTTCCTGTAGTACTCGCTTGGCTTTTTTCCCAGTCGCTATTTTTTTCTTCCCATCTCTTTCTCTCTTTTGTTTTCCATTGCCACAATTTTCCAATATGTGTTGGCATGAACCCAGGCTTTCATGTTTCCCTCTATAAGTTGTTTCTTTGATCCGTCTCTTCTTTCTCTGTGTGCCTAGCTTTCCTTCTTATTGATTTATAGCAGAACCACCCATTGGTACCCTAGTAATATTGCTTCAAGACTTTGGCCCTGAATTTGCTGCAATGACGAGATCCATAAGATAGGCTGTTGTGCTCTGTGATGCTCTAGTGCCGCAATTTGTTGGAAAAAATAATGTCAATACACCGCAGCAAGCATAGCAGCAAATCAGAAGCAGCACACCCAATGGTCAATGTTTTTGCTCAGTTAGAATTAGCAGGTGATTGCAGGGATATTGACACCTTGCCATTAGTTATTCACATATTGAACCATGAATACATTGCATGCAAGTTTAAAAAAAAATCATTCTCTGTGATTAGGGTGTACACCGTAGAAATGGCACCAAGTATTCAACAAATCCCAGTTACTTTAAGTGCTTGTTTTTCCAGTTGTCACCAGATGGCTAGAATGCCAGCTCCAACCATTCTGGCTTCCTTGATGCTAATGTAAAAACAGAGCGAAGCGATCCCTCAATCAATGAATCAGATCAAAGCTCTGCAGTCTGCCATATCCAATCGTGAAACAACTAACAGGAGGAGGAGGCTCCATGAATATCCCCATCCTCAATGATGATGGAGCCCAGCATGCAAGTGCAAAAGACAAGGCTGAAGCGTTTGCAACTATCTTCAGCCAGAAGTGCCGAGTGGATGATTCATATCGGCCTCCTCCTGAGGTCCCCATGATCACAGAAGCCAGTCTTCAGCCAATTCAATTCACTTCACGTTATATATATCAAGAAGCAGCTGAGCACTGGATACAGCAAAGGCGACGGGCCTCGTCAACATCCCATCTGTCATGCTGAAGACTTGTGCACCAAAACTAACCGTACCTCTAGCCAAACTGTTCCAGTACAACTACAACACTGCCATCTAACCGACAATGTGGAAAACTGCCCAGGTATGTTCTGTCCACAAAAAGCAGGACAAATCCAATCCAGCCAATTACCATCCCATCAGTGTACTCTCAATCATCAGCAAAGAGATGGAAGGTATCGATGACAGTTACACATACTCACCAAAACCCTGCTCACCGATGCTCAGTTGGGGCTTTGCCAGAACCACTCAGCTCCAGACCTCATTACAATCTTGGTCCAAACATGGACAAAAGAGCTTAATTCTAGAGGTGAGGTGAGAGTGACTGCCCTTGACATCAAGGGAGCATTTAACCGAGTGTGGCATCAAGGAGTCCGAGTAAAATTGAAGTCAATGGGAATCAGGGGGAAAACTCTCCATTGGCTGGAGTCATACCTAACATAAAAGAAGATGGTTGTGGTTGTTGGAGGTCAATCATCCCAGCCCCAGGACATCGCTGCAGGAGTCCCTCAGGGCTGTGTCCTCGGCCCAACCATCTTCAGCTGCTTCATCAATGACCTCTCCATCATAAATTCAGAAATGGTGATGTTCGCTGATGATTGCACAGTGTTCAGTTCCATTTGCAACTCCTCAGAAAATGAAGCAGTCCATGCCTGCATGCAGCAAGACCTGGACGACATTCAGACTTGGGCTCATAAGTGGCAAGTAACATTCACACCATACAAGTGCCAGGCAATGACCATCTCCAACAAGCAAAAGTCTAACCACCATCCCTTGATATTCAATGGCATTACCATCACCAAATCACTCTCCCCATCAAAATACTGGTAGTCACTATTGACTAGAAACTTAACCAGCCACATAAATACCATGACAACAAGAGTGGGTCAGAGGCTGGATATTCTGCAATGAGTGTCTCACCTCCTGACTCCGCAAAGCCTTCCCACCATCTACAAGGCACAAGTCAGGAGTGTGATGGAATACTCTCCAGTTGCCTGGATGAAGCTTGACACCATCGGGGACAAATCAGCCCACTTGACTGGCACCTCATCCACCGGCACACCGGGACTGCAGTGTATACCATTTACAAGATGTACTGCAGTAACTCACCAAGGCTTCTTCGGCAGCACCTCCCAAACCCGTGACCTCTACCATCTAGAAGGACGAGGGCAGCACGGGAGCACCATCACCTCCAAGCTCCTCTCCGCATCATCCTGACTTGGAAATATATCACCGTTCCTTCATCATACTCAGCCAAAATCCTGGAATACCCTCCCTATCAGCACTGTGGGAGTACCTTCACCACACGGACTGCAGCGGTTCAGCCTTCTCAAGGGCAATTAGGGATGGGCAATAAATGCTGGCCTGACCAGCGACGCCCACGTCCTAGAATGAATTTTTAAAAAGCAGGTTCCACTCAGCAGGTTCCACTCCCGATAGACTAGACAATTTCAAACATAATGCTTAAAACTTTTACATTGTGCATGTTAAGGCAACAGATGGATTTCCAAAGGTGACCGGAATATTCCATACAATCGTCTTCCCAAGGACTTTTATTGCAGTAATTTTCTTGAATATTTTTTACTACTTTTCTTACAAATGAGTGTTTGATGGGTTAGTTATATTAGCGTTAATATTTTTGGGGCTGAAATTGCTCCCTCTTTAAGCTCCATTACTGCCACAGCTAGAGCACTGCGTACAGTGCTGGTCACCACATTACGGGCAAGATGTGATTGTGCTGGAGAGGGTACAGAGGAGACTTACGAGGATGTTGCCACAACTGGAGAATTTTAGCAATGAGGAAAGATTGGATAGGCTGGGGTTGTTTTCTTTTGATCAGAGGAGGCTGAGGAGAGACTTAATTGAGGTGTAAAAATTATAAGGGGCCAAGATCGAGTGGATGGGAAGGACCTATTTTCCTTATCAGCAAGATCAATAACTCGGAGCATAGACTTAAAGTAATTGGTAGAAGGTTTAGAGAGGAGCTGAGAAGAATGTTTTTCACCCAGAGGGTGGTGTGGTTCTGGAACCCACTGCCTGAAAGACTGGTAGAGACAGAAACCCTCATTTACAAAGTAGTTGCACTTGAAGTGCCGTAACCTACAAGGCTACGGACCAAGAGCTGGAAAGTGGAATTAGGCTGGATATCTCTTTTTTTGGCCAGCCCAAATGGTCTCCTTCTGTGCCATAAATGTCTATGATTCTATATGATTAGAAACCTAAAGGCAGCTCAATGCAACATCTGAACTCTTTATAAACAGTAAGATGCAGTTTAGTGATAGCTACGCTGGACGGCGTGTATGATTAACTTCAGATGAACCCTGTTGTGTATCTAATGTACAAAAGTATAGGTCTCTGCTAGAACTACAGTGTAACAGCTAGCAGAACATGTTTAATAGTGGGCTAGGCTGGCTTTCTTCAAACTATCCATCCACCCTGAACTCAATGTCTTTCTCTTACAGCATGAAGGAGATTATTTGCCTACTCTGTGGAGGATAAGGGGCATAAGCTTGGGTCCTACCATTCTAGCACTGGGAATAACGCATGTTCATAGCAAAATTATAACTGAGAAAAGCATTTTAGTTGCCTTGTAAATTTTAAGTTCTCATTTTGACCTTGTCCAATTTAAAAAGATAACGTTTCAAGGAAAGAAAAGTTTTCAATTTTAAGACTCTGTTTCCATTTACTCACAAATCAAACAAGCTGGAAATCAAGCAAACCTTTGATTTCATGTCCTCATTATCATCAGTTCAATAAATGCCTGTGTCACATTCTGTAAGTTGTCTTTTTAATAAACCAATGAAAAGGGAAAATACGTCTGAAAATCCAAAGTCCTGCTTAATCCGATCAACACTTAAAATATGTTTGCGAAATGTAGTTTATTTTTAATTAAAAGAAAGATAATTTGACATTTTAATTTGATCTTGTAAGATTATGAAGATGCCAAAAAAGTGAATGTGCACCAATGTTTAATTAAAACAGTTTCTCACAAGGAAGCTTTGAAGTATGTAGGACCACACAGAGATGTAATTTACTTGCAGAATAGTCTGCTGATTTTCTGCCAAATTTACAGCGGCTAATCAGGAGAACCCCAGCAACAATTTAATTCCTTCGTGTCAGTTAAATAGTTGAAGAAGTGAACTAAAGCTATATTGAACCATTAATCATATTTGTTAAATTATTTGTTAGAACAATCATAAAAGGTGAGATATAGGTCCATCACTAAATCTTGTAGTGGGGACTTGATCACTTATGATACAGAACATATGAGCACCACAGCCTGTCCTGGAACAGCAATAATAAAATAGGCTGTTTCATCTCGGAAGAAAGTTTACATATTTCATGCCACCATGAATCGTACCAGTGATACAACACTTTACATTTTTGCCTTATACTGGAATCCTTACTTGTTATGTAAACATATTACATAATTAATTTAATGATACATTGGGCCTAAAATTATGGACTGGCCAGGTCCGTAGAAGTGTGCACGGACCCGGCGAGGTCTCCCAAAAGCCGGTTTTCGGGGCCTGATGCGCATGCTTCAAAAACGGCTTTTCCGATCTGTCAAGATTTCTCTGTACAGATTTTACACATCCCCGGGAGATGGACATCTGCGCAGGAGAGATTGGGCTATTTGCCCAACTCATGTCCAGTGAATGTCCTTCAAACTTTCACAACTGGTAAAAGCAGGCACATAGCTTACTTTTACCAGCATAACACTTTTAAAACATATAAAAATTTAATTTAAACAGTCATTTTTATACTAAAAACCCTGTCCATTGAGGTAAGTTTATTTTTAACCCTATTAAAACACATTAAAAATAAATCCAATTGTTTTTTACTGAAACATTTAATTACATTTAATTTCAATTAATTTTAAATATGTGAGGTGTTTTACTTATTTATTATGCTGTATTTCAGTATTTTGTTTTTTTTCTCATTGATAGTAATGGGAACTCGTACAAACGGAGTTCCCATTTTTATCAATGAGAATACTCCATAGTGATTGGTGGTGCAGGCCGACGTGACTCCAGCTTGTAGTACGCACGTGAAAGACGTCTTCCCATGCGCTGCGCTGCGCAGCGAATCTAGGCCTCCGACCGGAATCCTATGTTCCTCTGGGACCACCAGATACTTTCGTCAATTTTTTTCAGGTCGGAGGCTTTTGTACGAAGGAAGCCCCCCCGACTGCAATTTTCCCTCCAATGTTTGTTCAACCATTCAGTTCTCAAATATTGAATAGTTACATTTGGTGACACAACTATTTTGGACACAGTTTACAAATGATAATTCACATATTAAAAAAAAGGCAGCGTTTTTTATAATGGAAAGGGATCAGAAGCCAGGATTTTAGGACACTGCCAACTTGTGGCTTGCTATGAATTCCGTGAAAAGATATGCCGCATTGTGAAATGGCCCAAAATGAAAGTCACAGTCCTGACTCTGAGAGGCAGTCTGCAAATTAGCTGCCACATTTTCCTTCAAAGTTACTCTATTAATTGTAAGCGTTTTGGGAAATCCCGAGGGCATGATAAAGTGTTATATAAATGCAAGTCTTTCTTTTCCTGTGAGTTATACATGCTATGGCATTGTATGATAGGCACAGATCTGAATGTAGCTACAGTCCAGCACACCATGGAAACCCTGCAATTGCATAAAAGCATTGCTGTTTAGCTACTTGTTGTTCATCAGACTTCAGAAAAGGTATAAGTTTGGAAACCATCATTATCAATGCATCTGAGATTCGCTGGATACAGTCTGACATGGTCGGAACATGTTTCTGTAGTGTAGCACTTATGACGTTCACTTTACCCATGAAAAGTCCCTGCTTCGATCTCTGCCAGGCACATTATGTTTGGTCCCCAATGGAGTGCACTCTACGCGGGAGTCTGCCCTCTATTGGGGATTTGGCCTGAAAGGTGTTGCATGGAGCAGTCCCGTGCAATAAGTTTTTAAGTCAGTTCACGGGCTCCCAGGCCGCCTGCAATTTCTGCGGTCTGGAAGAGTCCGTGTTCCATGTTTTTATCGAATGTGTGAGGTTGCAGCCCCTGTTTCATTATTTGAAGGAGCTGCTCCTCAAATTCTGGTTGCACTTCAGTCCCACACTCCTGATCTTTGGGCACCCTGTGCAGAGGGGAGCGGGCAGGTCGGAAGGCTTCCTCGTAGGACTGCTCCTGGGCATGGCCAAGGGTGCCATCAGCTGGTCCAGGCAGCGGGCGGTCGAGGGGGTCATTCAGCCCGACTGCCTGCCTCTCTTCCGTGGTTACATCGAAGCCAGTGTGTCCCTGGAGATGGAGCAGGCGGTGTCCACCGGTGCGAGAGATGGGTGCCAGGGGGACTGGACTCCTGGCAACCAAATTTTAATTTGATCATTTAAGTTTAAAGTTTAATTTGTTTAATTTGCCGGTTTTAGTGCCCCCCCTTTTAACCAGGGAGCATTTGTATAATTTCTGTTTTTAGTGCCCTAAACACCCCCCACCCTCAAAAAAAAGGGCACAGGAAAAAAAATTATTTAGGAGTATGACCACCTCCTTGCAGGGGGCATTTGTTTAAAGTGCGCAACTAAAATAGTTGAACTGGTAATGTGCAGTGTATTTATTCAACCTTTGCTAATACTGCTACAACTACAGTGAGAGTGAGAGTGAGAGTGAACCCAGGACCCTGTGAGAGGAGGATGAAGAAAAGCTGACATGGTCGGCTGAGATACCAGTACAATCGCTCCCTGGTGACTGGAAGGAGCCTGTGGCCTAGAATTCACAGCTGCTGTTAACCTCACAACTGCAGGTAATCATCATCATCATAGGCAGTCCCTCGGAATCGAGGAAGATTTGCTTCCACTCCTGAAGTGAGTTCTTTGGTGGCTGAACAGTCCAATACGAGAGCCACAGACTGTCACAGGTGGGACAGACATTCGCCGCGGGAAGGGATGGGTGGGACTGGTTTGCCACAGGTAATACAGAGCTATCAAACGGGACTATTCAACATCAGGATTTAACAAATGACATGCATCAGTAACGTTGTCTCTGCTGAGCCAAGAATGATGCTGACACTACTACCGGTTTAATGCTAAGCAGTTGGATCTTGAACTGTAAATTCTCTGGAATGATCAATGTATCCTCCTGTGGCACCTCTTACTTGTTATTCTGTTCACTTTATGATGCTTTAAAATCAATAGCCAAAGCTTATTTTTCTGCTTGTTTGAGTCATTGCTGATTCGAATCTACTTCAATTCCAACATATAGTGCAAACAGAGTAGGAACGAATTTCATTCAGAAAATTGCAGATTAGTGTAATTTAGTTGGGCCCGCCCTAATAATTGCTTCAATTGGTGCTTTACTGGTGTTGCATTTAATATATTGTGCATTGATAAAAGATCCACACCACTATAACCAGTAAGCATTTAGTTGCATTCCAGCAAAAATATGAATCAAGCACATATTGCAAAACAGTTAAATGACTTGACGCAAACTTATACTTTAAGTGGCTTCTTTATTGTGACTGTAAATAATTGCCTGAATCTTATACCATTTGTGAGTCCAAAAGGTTTTTCAATTGGAAGTTGCTGCTGACTTTCATGGTAATTTTTTTGAAAATCCCAATGTTCCACTACTGTGTTCGATGCAAATACTGCATAAGCTGTATATTCATGACATGACATGAACAGCTTCATATCCAACACAGCTTAAAAAAGGCAACAGCTGAACTATGTTTGTCGAGGTAACACTTCAGAGATGGGACCTCATCCGGGTGAAATGCGCCCGTGCTGTCTCAGTTGCTTTTCAACCGAGACCACCTCTGGTTCTTCTAATGAGTTGAATCGGGTAGGTCTTAATTCAACATCAAGTCTTTATTTCTCGAGCACATGCCCAGGAGAGGTCCAGATGTCTCCTCCCATCTTCTCAATTAAATACAATTCTGCTACCAGTTATATAGGGATAACATTGTGTTTGTTCCGGAAGGTTTCGTGTGCATACAGATCCTGTCTTTAAGTTAATCGCACAATGGTTTTGATGGTCCGTGGGCCCTGTAATCAGGCATCTATTAGTTGGTTTCCCTGCACAATGAAAGTCTCCCTCCCATTCTTATCACAAGTTGTGTTATCTGATCTCCCTGTCTGTGCAGGTCTCCTTTCCTAAGCTTTTCATAACTGCCTCGTTTATTTCATCATCATCATAGGCGGTCTCTCGAACGAGGATGACTTGCTTCCACGAGAGTTCACAGATGTTTCAATGAAGGGCCTGATATTCCAGTCCTGAACTCCAATTGAGGGGGTGGAAGATGCCTGTACGTGGATCTTTTTAGTGTGTGGTGACTGTTGCACATCAGCCACCACACGGGCTCGACAGAGCAAGGCCTTTATCCAGTGGCAAGGGTTAACCAGGACGACTGGAGACCTACTCTGCTGCACGGACCTAGTGCGCACACATATCGCAGTGTGGGCAGGTCCATGCTGCCTCTGGGCCCTCGGCTCCTCTGGGCCCCATACCCTCATTCGCCGCACTTTCGCCCACAATGTTCCAGGGCCGAGTGCTCCAGCTCTATTTATAGCCCCGACCTGCGGTGGTGTTCTCACACTGATCGGAGCGATCCATGATGTTCCAGGGCCCGTCACTCCAGCTCTATTTATAGCCCTGACCTGCGGTAGTGTTCTCACACAGGTCAGGCCTGCCCACTATGTTCCAGGGCCCAGCGCTCCAGTTCTGTTTATAGCCCTGACCTGCAGTAGTGTTCTCACACAGGTCAGGCCTGCCCACGATGTTCCAGGGCCCAGCGCTCCAGTTCTGTTTATAGCCCTGACCTGCGGTGGTGTTCTCACACAGGTCAGGCCTGTCCACGCCTTGTTTATTTAATTGTAATGTGTTTAGCGGCTGGGTTCGCTACACAATCAGTGAAGATCACTCCACAAGCTTTTCTCTGGCAGTACCTTCCCTGCTGACTTATTTAACTGAGGCATTCTTTTAATCTGCCTTGTTTCTTACATTTAGCTTACTTGACATATTTTCACATCATTCTCTTAAAGCTATGCACCCACTAATTCTTACCCAACAATGTTTTTTCTGCTAGTTTGCTGCTGTACATTGACAACATCCCATGATTTCCTTTTAGAATTGATCATATTGAATGGTGGTGCAGGCTCGAAGGGCCAAATGGCCTACACCTGCACCTATTTTCTTTTCTATGTTTCCATATGTATTTAGGTGTTTCATAGGTCATTTTTAGATCTTCACTGTTGTTTAATATCACCTTATATGGCTCGGTTTCCACCTTTGTTTGATAATGCTCCTGTGAAGTGTGAAAGGTGCTATATAAATGCAAGTTGTTGTTCGTGTAATTCTATTCCTCTGACTGTAACCACGACATCTGTCTATCATTACTAGAACCATAGCTCGATATGAAACGGGTGGGATAGGGGGTTAAAAATGAAAAAAAAACAGGGAATGCATATGCTGCCGTGTACGCATCTGCTGCTATTTCATGGCGTGCGAGTGTCCCGTGCTGGAGAAGTGAGACACTTCATTAACATATTTAATACTCCCACAGTGCAATTGGAAGCCTGACTTAAATTTAACAGTGGCCATGTGGGTTTCCCAGTGCTTGTGAAAGTCGCCAGTGAGAGAGACGGGAGCAGCTGGCTCCAGATGGTAAGTGCCTTTTACAGCACTCCTTGTGGGCCAGGAAGAGTAGGGATGCTCGTGTTCCCATGACACTCAAGGAAGCCTTCAGCCTCTCCTCTGCTGATCACAACCTCTCTCTCTCCCGTGCCATGATTGCAAACCTGCCCCCCACCCCCCAAGCATGGAAGTCCTCCTCACGCTGCCATCATAATTTCCCCCCACAACCCCAAGCCCTGATCTCTGGACTTCCCCCTCCCATGATGGCTTCTACCATCCCCCAAGCCCCAATCTCTGGCTTTCCCCTTTCCTGATTGCTGGGGTCAGTGACCAAGACTCTCTGGCTCCGAACCCCTGCTGCTGGTTTGACAGGCTGACTGCCATTAAATTCGGCAGGACCTCAGAGTTCCTGGCCTCAGTGTGTTCCATGGTCGTTTTCACCCTTCCAACACCCTCCCCATATCGGGGCCAGAGAGTCTGAAGTTTCACAGCCAATTAAGTCCTTTTGAAGTGTAGTCACTGTTGTAAAACGTGGGAGCCAATTTTGAGCATAGCAAGGTCCTACAAACAACAATGAGATATGACCAAATAATCTGTTCTGAATGCTGGTGGAAGAACAAATATTGGCCAGGACACTGGGAGAACACCCCTGAAAATACCATGGAATCTTTTATGTCCATCTGAGAGGGCAGACAGGGTCTCAATTTAATGTCTCATCCAAAAAAATGGCCCAACCAACAGTGCAGCACTCCCTCAGTACTGTACAGAAAATGTCAGCCCAGATTTCATGCTGTAGTCTCTTTATGGGACTTGAACCTACAGCCTTCTGACAGAGGTGAGAGTGTTACCACTGAGCCAAGGCTGACATCTAAATAGGGGCCATTCAGCCTATTGTGTCTGTGCTAGCTCATTGTTGGAGCAATCCAAACCAAATCCCATTGCCCTCCTCCTATAGCTTAGTATCTGCCTCTGTTTCAAATATTTATCCACTTTTCTTTTAAAAAGTGCAATGGGCTCTGCCTCAGCCATTCCTTGTCTTAAGTATTCCTTGCTCCAACAAACCTCTGAGTGAAGTATTAAGACCAATCACAAACTAATGTCCATTCCAATGATAACATTAAAAATAATTAATCAATACATAAAAAAATACCAATTTTCATCTGCTGTGAGCTTTAAGGGTACAAATTCAAGGAAGGGGTGGAGACCCATTGTGTCAGTTACCATCCCCTTTGCATTGCTTGGTGATTTCCTTGGGATCTTGGGTGAGGGTGAGAGAACAGTTATGCCCACATTAGGCGTAAACATTGTAATTCCATTTACATCACCAAAATTGGCCGTACACCTTACACCCAGCCTCACTCAGATCTGGGTAGGGCCTGAGTGGCACCATTGGAGCATTGTGGAAGACAAGTACCTTCCTTTGCAGGTGCAGGAAAAAAGAGGATCCAGAATGGATCCTGTGATATATTCTTTACGACATCACAAATGCACACATACACAAGATGGCTCCGCAGGAACTTGTCATGTGACCTTGTCACATGATCCTTTTATTACATACATCAGGAGTTGCATTACCACAGTAGTCCACTAGGTGGAACAGTAGTCCGCTAGGGGGAGCTCTATATTGCATCATCATCATGGACAGTCCCTCGAAATGAGGATGACTTGCTTCCACGCCAAAAAGTATGAGTTCACAGGTGTTTCAATAAACTACCTAATATTCCAGGTCCTGAAGGGTGGAAAATGCCTGTGCGTGGATATTTTTAACCTGTGGTGGCCGTTGCACACCAGCCACCACATGGGCTTGACAGAACTAGGTCTTGGTCCAGTGGCAAGGGTTATCCAAGCTCTGCTGCATGGACCTAGTACGCACATATATTGCTGTGTGGGTTGGCCCATGCTGCCCCTGGCCCCAAACTCACGCCTCTCCTGGACCCTGATCACGTCCCTCCACAGTCTCTCACCGCTCCTGCTGTATCTGCCCACGCTCCAATCACCGGCCTGTACCTTGATGACATCACTCTTTGCTGCTGTTGCATTACAGATGCCTTTTGGCAGCTGTTTTTCAACAGCAGCCATTAAAGCCTCTAAACCCAGCAGCAGCGGTTGACTTTCCTCCGCACGTCCATGTGCCAGGCCCTGCCAGGGACGGGTCTCTGCTGGGTAGTGCCTTTCCCATGTAAAAGGCCTGAACTTGGAAATATGTGGGGTCAGGTTACATCAGGCAAAGTGCACTGACTCGTGATTAGCAGAGTGAGGGGTGGGGGATGATAATTGGTCGCATATTGTTAAGCGAAAAAAAATTGATTCTAAACAATATATACATTAGATATTTAACTCTTCCAATCTCTTTTATTGTTGAAAGTAGGCACATCTAATAAATTGATTTGAATGTCCTCTAAACTGTGTCCCTTTTGAAAAAACAAAATGTTTCAAACGCTTGAGTAAAACTGCATTTAAATGAGACAAACAGAATTTGACAACCTCAAGACAGGGCTTGTGGACTGTAAGTTGAACTCCAGAGAGAAGCTCAATCCCCTAGAGTTATTTAATGGAGTTCAGCATTGCCAAGACCTTGACTACAATTCCTTACACAGCGAATTCTGGTAGAATTCATGGTCAGGTTCAAGATCTTTGGAAATAAGATTATTGGTCACGAGCCTCCTGAAGAAATGATCTGTGATGCTGCTGGTTAGTTTTGATGGATATTGTCCAAACATCACTGGGATTGATGCCAGGAGGGGGCCCAAGATTGAGTCAGGTGATAGACCTGAATTTCATCATCGGTGCATGGCATAGTCGATTTTAATCGTTGAGCCTCATTTCAACTTAGCTCGTCTGCCTCCTGGCCTAACCCGGCACTAAGGTAGGTTTATCAGGGGATTGGCAAGCGATCGCGATTGGAGGTTAAAGACGGAAGGCCTCGGGCAGCAAAGGCCTTGTGAGGTCCAGAGAACCACTCCTTCTGCTTCTGGCCCACAATGCAAGTTAAAAATTAATTTAAACAACTTAACTTAACAATGCAGATTTGGTCTGGCGGGGAAGACACCACTGTTCTTCTGCTCAAGCATCGGGCCTGATCTGCACATATAAAACAGGAACCTACAGCCTTCCAGCAGCTATTCTGCATGCCTGCTGAAAGCAGCAGGTTAAAATTCAATCTTGACGGAAGGCAACGGGAACTCAGTGGGTGGTGGGGGCGGGGGGAGGGAAGTCACTGGCTTCATTTTAACTGCCCAACCCACCTGGTTTCCGCTGGGCAGGGGAAGAGGTTAAAGCTCGCCCCTTGATGTTATCTGACCTAGTACAATTTTATTTGTCTTATTCATACATACCAAGATAGTTTGCAATAAATATTCCAACAGAGGATAGAACAGGCTACCCAGGAGCAACTTCCATGGCTGTAAATTAATCAAGAAGTGATGACATCATTGGCCATGAAAGTTGTGCTCTTGCAGTTTATGTCATTAGAAACCTGTGATTAAATTCCAACCTTTAATTCTCTTCACAGATTCTGTTACTTTATATAATGCAATTTGGATTTTGCTTTTAATCAGTATCTCATACTGTCAGTGTTATACTGGTGAGAACGTTAATAATGGCTAGGAGCAGTGCCATAATGAATCCTAACAACATAGGATTCATACTGTATGTAATAATGCTCATCTTGTTCAGTGATTTGTTCTGTATTTACTGAGGCAGATTTTCCTAACCTACATGTATGGGAAACATTCAGCTGCCTGGTGCAGAGACAAAGATAAAAGGCCGGAAATCTCTCCATTATGTTGCCCACTGGGAGGAGTTTGGCCAGGCCAGCTGGGGTGCTGGGCTGCCTATTGGCAGGCTGGCTGAACCAGTGACCGCCATTGTCGGGCCAGCTCAGGAGTCAGCCGACAACTGAAATAAAATGGCAGCTGCGACAATATACCCTCCCCTTTAAGGGCGACTGCATTGGTCAGCCATTGGCAGCTTCTCACCTTGCAAAGCTGTCGGGGGCACTGACTGGCGCCGGCTGCGCTCCTGTGGGGCAATTTCCCCCGCGATGCGGTAAGGGGTCACTGCCGGGCAGTTAGGGGTCGGTTCGCCAGGCAGGGCAAAACGAACACGGGGCATGACGGAAAGCCTTTCCCGCCGCACCCGACTTCGGGGCAATTGTGGTTGGATCTGCCCCACCGCCTGCCCCCAGGTGAAAAGGCCTTGCGCCCCATTAGAGGCGGGAAAGGTCCTTAAAGAAAGGGGCAATTTACACCCCCCCCCCCATAGTACCTGGTGTTGATGGTAGCCCTTGAGCCCAGCTATTCTCAGTTTGCAGGATCTGAGAGGAGTAGGCAGCAAGGCCAGGAGACCTGAAAAGGTAAGTGACATCTTTAATGGTCCCAAGTGGACCCTCAGGCCTGGAGACCCACAGGCTCAACAGCAGTCAGAGGGAGAGAAATTTGGTATTGTTGGGGCGTTAACTTTTGAAATCTGGAAAACTTAGTGCCAGGTTCTAAAGATTCTCAGATTTCTCTAAATTGGGTGTTAGCACTCTAGGAAGGAAGTGGAGCACTAAGTCAAGCACTAACACTTCATTTGGAGCGCTAAACCATGCAGGAGGGGCAGTATTGGTGCAGTGCTGCACAATGACCTGTGCAGCGCTGCCGGGATCCAAGGCTCCTTCCCTCTCTTAAAGGGACGGGCCATCACTGCAGGCTATGTATTGCCGATAGCAGCCACAATCCAGCCCGATCAGCCTCAGGCACTCTCGCAGAGTGTTGGGCTGATCAATTGCGGCCGAGGAAAATTCTGAAAAATGGCCATTATGCACAAGGAAACAAACATTTTTTCTTTCCCGCACCAACATCCCCTTTAAATTGCGCCCCCCCACCCTCCCCCCGCCCAAGCTCCCGGGCTCCCAAACAATGCCTCCTGCAGCTGTCGGTGTTCTCGTCCGGTGATGCTGCAGGGGGCGGAACCGAAGTTCGGGTTTGTGGCGCTATGGAGGCGATGCGTAGGACGATGATGTCACGATCTCCGGGCGCAGGAGAGCGTAACGCTAGGGATTACTGCCACCGCAAACCCACGGGGAATTTAGCAGGAGTCGTTCCTTTCGCTGCGCCTGGTCGGTAAGTCGTTAATGCCCCGTTATCGCAATCCCCAGAGCTGATAACAGGAGGTGCAAAGGAGGCCTATCTCTAGGACAGAGGGTGGTCATCATTCTCTCTGAGGTCTGCAACAATACCTGGATTTCCATCCTTAATTCTGGCCATAGATCCTGCCAAGGGTTAGAATGTCACGCCAATACTAATGACACAAACTTGAAAATACTGGCCACGTCCAGTGAAGTGCACTTCAGATGTGGCCCACTTGACTTTGTGGGTTGGTGTGGGTGAGTGGGGGTGGTTGTGCAGGGGAAATATTTCTAATATTAAAAGTCTTGCATCTACCATGCACCCTGGATTTTCCACCCTCCCACTTCCATTGGGACCACCGCTGGTTACTTCTTCCTCACATATCACATGCAAATGGTGGTGTGGGGCTCAGGTATAATAGTTTTTTTTCCTTCTTTCTCCATGGGAGGAGTGTGGTGGTACATAGTTTAGGGACAAGCACGGAGACGTGGATTATGAGGGAAGAAAGAAAGTGGTCAGAGATGGCCTCATCAGTGGTCAACTCAAAGATGGTGAAGCCTCATGTAAGGGAGTGGTCAAGAGATTAACTGTGGGTATCGACAGAAGGGCTAAATGTAAGGTGAGTTCCAATGAGGGCAGAAGCTGCATGACAGAGGAATCTTGTGCGACTATCTAGATATCCCTGAAACATGATTTGGGTTTGTCTTTGAACAATAGCTGATGTTTGTTTTTTATAGTATTCAGAATGATCAGGCAGTTAAACAGTTGCACAAGAACTTGTACTTTTGTTTTCAGATATAAATCAATTGTTGCTTTTGATATTGAGCTAGTAGGACAAGATATGCATTAAACACTTTCATAGTTCAGAAAATTTCCAGATAGGGGGCAAGATAAACAGAGGGAAGCTATATGACAGCTATCAGCAGAACTGCAGACAAAATCACATGTTTAGGAAAAAACAGCACATGGTGAATAGGTATGATATTTATGAAATGAGAAATGAAGAGATTTGTGATCCTTACATAAACAGTGGTAAGCAGAACTGACTTTTTTGACCAAATGTTGTCACTTAGAAATTGAGTATTCGGGGGTCTAGGCCTATTTTGAAATCCTTTTTAAGCAAGGTACGAGATTTCCACTCAAGTTTAAGTTGAATTTTATTCTAACCAGTGGGACTTATTAGTTGTACCAGCACACAAAATATTATTATCCTAAAGATAATACTGTACAATAGTGATCACAAATAAAAGCAAGTGATAAAAACGTATATTTAAGCTTATATTCACAAAATATTTACTTATTGTTTCACATTTTGATCTTTCAAATTTCTGGCAGACAAATTATACCATACATAGACAAACTAGAGAAAGCTGCTTTATATCATTAAGACAAAATTTTCTACATAGAAGCTTACATTGTGACCCTAACATTAAAATGTAGTTAAATATTACAAAACCTAATTCATTAAAAAATGTTATGAAACTAATTCAGTGCCAACATTTGTCTACCTGTGATAGGGTAGCTATGTCACAAATATAATAATTAAAATCTCAAAAGTAACAGAAACTATAGTTCGAAGTATAGTTGCTGAAAGCACACTCATCATTACTGATATGCTGTTTAGATCAGTAGATTGCCAAATATAACCCAAATCTCTGTTTCATGCAAACAATTTTATTAACTCAATTATTTTAATTGGTATAAGCATATTCAACCTGCAGAGCATTCCATTTCTGTCAATTAAGATGTATTTTAGGTTGTAGTTCCTTGCTTAGTAGTATTTAAATTGTTTCCTTTTGTAAAACATTCTTCCTTATTGTTTTGTTCCCCACACAATTAGAATCAATATTAAGTCAACCATTTTTGCTACTATGCATTTTCTTTCTGTGTGTGGCTTCATCACAGGCTAGCTTAATTGCTTTTGTCTTTCTAATCACTCCTCATCTCATCCCGCAGGCCCTTTCAGCTTTATTAAGTAGGCTGAATCAATGACTGAAGCAATTCTGACTAATGCAGTGAATACTTGGATCTACAGGCACTATAGCATGCATTGCAATAGTTACTGCATCAGGAAACATAACAAACTTAGAAAATGAGTACCACTGAGAGATCCATTTCAGAAATCAGTTATTCCATTTCTGACATTCATGCTGTGCTGGAATGATGTGACTGGAATACAATTCATCATGGTGGAAATCACAGCCAAAGTGATGGTTTCTACAGTGGACATCAACTATAGGCACATTAGGGCAACACCTTGAACTAATCCTTTCCAAGCAACTCTGTGGTTAGAGCTAACAGATCATGGTGAAAGACTAATGGGTAAAGCAGAGAAGCCAGCAAAGCACAAGAATACAGTCCAGAAGCTCAATAAATAACAGCAGCAAGTGGGGGATACATTACACATGATTATGGCTATTGCTCCTGTTCGAGGTATTTTATTATACTAGCTTTAAATTAAGGTCTAGTCAGAGTGTGACTTATCATTTTGGTTATGTTCATCACATAATGATCCGAGAATTGCTGCAAGCCTTGAATTCCACGGCATCCTCAATAAAATCATCAATAAAATATTTTAATGCAAATCCACTGCTGGGTAATTTTAGCCTAACACCGCCCCCTCCCCCCACCCCCAGGTGGGAAACTGACAGGATCAGATTCTGACACCCGTTTTGCACCTCGCTCTTTTTTCCTTTACATTAACTTCATTGTATTCCAAAATATAATGCAGAAATTGTTTTTCTTGTTTGCAAAATTGAAAATAATGAACAAGAAACATGAACAACAGATGGGAAACCAACACAAATAAAATCTAAAAAGAGATGCTCTGCATCTTTTAAATAAACTGAGAGTAAACTGGATGGAAACCAGTCACAGAAATAGGAAAGTAAAGGATACCTGGAGTAAAATTTATGAGCTTGTGCCAAGATGGGGAGCCTCACCTACAAGTTAGGCAGTGAGCTCCCCATGCACAAATTTTGGATACACGCTTCTGGTGGGTGAAGCTTCTCGCTGGCACCATGGCTCCTAAAAGTACCTCTGCTGTAGAATCTTCAACATGGAGGAAATTGTCAATGTGATAATAATCATTCAGGACAGATGTTCAACTGAGCGTAGAATGCAACCATCAAAAGGAAATAAGAACTGACCATCATTGTCATGAAAAAGGTATTCTAATAATAGTTCAATTACTGAGCGATTTTTATTCCTGTGTGATGCATGTGCCTTTGACACTTTAAAATGCAAGCAAACAAGGCATACACACAGCCAGCATTTCCGTGAATTCTAGACTTATATATTTGGATCATTTCCTGTCCCTGCAAGAGACTGCATATTATTCGCATGTCTGAGCCATACCCGCTACTGTCTGTCAGTGAAGTCAGAGGGCTGGATTTTAATTTGCAGAAGTACCCCCACACCATAAGAACATAAGAAATAGGAACAGGAGAAGGCCATACAGCCCCTCTAGCCTGCTCCGCCATTCAATAAGATCATGGCTGATCTGATCATGGACTCAGTTCCACTTCCCCGCCCGCTCCCCATAACCTCTTATCCCCTGATCGCTCAAGAAATTGTCTATTTCTGTCTTAAATTTATTCAATGTCCCAGCTTCCACAGCTCTCCGAGGCAGCAAATTCCACAGATTTACAAGCCTCTGAGAGAAGAAATTCCTCCTCATTTCTGTTTTAAATGGGCAGCCCCTTATTCTAAGATCATGCCCTCTAGTTCTAGTCTCCCCCATCAGTGGAAACATCCTCTCTGCATCCACCTTGTCAAGCCCCCTCATAATCTTAAACGTTTCGATAAGATCACCTCTCATTCTTCTGAATACCAATGAGTAGAAGCCCAATCTACTCAATCTTTCCTCATAAGTCAACCCCCTCATCCCCGGAATCAACCTAGTAAATCTTCTCTGAATTGCCTCCAAAGCAAGTATATCCTTTCGTAAATATGGAAACCAAAACTGAATGTATTATTCCAGGTGTGGCCTCACCAATACCTTGTATAGTTGTAGCAAGACTTTCCTGCTTTTATACTCCGTCCCCTTTGCAATAAAGGCCAAGATACCATTGGCCTTCCTGATCACTTGCTGTACCTGCATACCATCCTTTTGTGTTTCATGCACAAGTCCCCCTAGGTCCCGCTGTACTGCGGCACTTTTCAATCTTTCTCCATTTAAATAATAACTTGCTCTTTGATATTTTTCTGCCAAAGTGCATGACCTCACACTTTCCAACATTCTACTCGATTTGCCAAATTTTTGTCCACTCACTTAGCCTGTCTGTTCTTTTGCAGATTTTGTGTGTCCTCCTCACACATTTTCCTCCCATATTTGTATCGTCAGCAAACTTGGCTACGTTACACTCAGTCCCTTCTTCCAAGTCATGAATATAGATTGTAAATAGTTGGGGTTCCAGCACTGATCCCTGCGGCACCCCGCTAGTTACTGGTTGCCAACCAGAGAATGAACCATTTATCCTGACTCTCTGTTTTCTGTTAGTTAGCCAATTCTCTATCCATGCTAATATATTACCCCCAACCCCGTGAACTTTTATCTTGTGCAGTAGAGTTCATAGAGGCACTCTACCCACTCTGCATCCAGCTCACAGTTTCACCGTACCACATTTAATTCTCTGCTTTTTAGCAGAGGGTCAATCTCTCCACTCCTTTGTCTTCCCTCAATTCAACCTGGCACTCTTCCCTCCCATAAACCAAGTTTAAAGTAGTATCCTTCTTCCACTCTCTCCCCACTTCAGTCCACAGTCCTCGCTGGAACTCTCTCTCTCACTCTCCTAATTAATGCTGGTAATCTTAGTCTCCCATCTCAAAATGTTGCTACCAGGTCGCCTCTCCGTCCTTAAAGTATGGCTCTGAGTTACCCTTTATTGCCAATAATTTCCTTCCCTTCAGTCTTGCTTTATAGCCATACTTGGCTATCCATTTTCACCATCTCCACTCCTTTGTTTCCATCTATTTCCCACTTCATAGGATGAAATATCACTTAGAGATACCAAACCTGTATTTAGGAACACTCGGTCTTGTTTCACTAACTTGATTGAGTTGTTTGTGGAAGTGGCCCAGGTGAATACTTTAATATGTCATATATTTTGATAAAGTACCTCATAGGCAGTTCTTGGAGCAAGATACGTTTCAAGTAATTATAGAATAGTAAATAGGTAGCTCGTTAAAATCACATCAGCAAAAGGATATTAGGAGATTCTGATTTGCGTCCGGTGTCAACCCCATTGAAGTCAAAGGAAAGGGAAATCAGGTGGGATGTATAACTGCTACAGCCCGTTTTATGTCCCAATTGAAGCGGAAAGCTTTGTCCATGATCTGGAAGATTTTTTCAACAAGATCATTCTTAAATTCATCAATGATATAAAATGTGCTCATGGGTTAGCGATATAGAACAAGTTGATAAGCCGTAGGCAATTTAGATAAATTGGGCAATGTAGTATTATTTATCATGGACAAGTGCAGCGTCAAACACATGAGCTTGTCTATAAAATGGTAGGATACTTGGTGACTATAATATCAACTATAATACCTGGGTGTTATAGTTGACTGCTCATTAAAGGTCACAAGCAGTGTGTGATTACTATAGGGAAAGCAAACAGGGTAGTATTGTTAGGATCATCAAATTTCAAATGAAGACTGTTCTAGGCATTAAGTTGTATTATGTACAGACCATTGACTAACAGAATTTTCCAGTACAATGGCCCGTTGTGCCTGTGGTGGCTCTCTGAAGTAGCTATTTACTTAGTCTCATTTCCCTGCCCTACCCTCAAAGCTTTTACATTTTATTTTCAAATATTTATCTACTTCCCTTTCAGACGGTATTGTGGATTCTGCTTACACCATTGTTTCTGAAAATGTATTTCCTGCAAACGCTCTGCATTTAACCTTTCCCTTTGTTCTTTTAGTGATGATCTTTAATGTGTGCCTTCTAGTTACTGAATCACCAATCAGTAGAAATAGACATTTGATATTTATCTTATCACCATTTTTCATAATTTTGAACATCTCTCTTAGATCTTCCCTCAATCTGCTTTGTTCTCATCAAAAAGGGCCCTAGTTTCTCTAGTTTCTACTAACGAATTAAACCTCTCGGGGTGGAAATTGCATATCTGGCCCAAACTCGTCACAGAGAACGATCCCTATTTCTAAAAATGTGCTTAGGAATTATTGACTGCTAGGCTGTAAATAGCGGTGGTATAACCATAGAGGGACTTAAAAGTGATTAGGTACCAGTGCTTAAAGTTAAAAATGTGAAAGTAGAAATAACCTTTAAATTCAGCAATTTATACATTTAAATGGAAAGCAATCTTAGTTTTGAAAGGAAATGCTGGAACTACTCAGCAGGTCAGACAGCATCTGTGGAGCGAGAAACAGACTTATGTTTCAAGTTGATGAGCTTTCATCAGAACTGGAAAAAGTTAAAGATGTAATTGATTTTAAGCAAGTGCAGGGACAGGGAAAGGGGGAAGGGGAGGAAAGTATAAAAGTGATAGGGTGGAAGGCAGGAGTGATTAAAAGTCAAAAGATATGATTGTACTCAGCAAATAGGGATGATAATGGGTAAGTTAAGTGTTATGGATGGAGAAAGAGTCAGACTGAACACTGAGCTCAAAGTAAAGTGTGACCGTAGTCTGTTATTGCAGGTCTCCAGAGTGCCTCTCCAACTTGTGGGGACTCCTTAAATAACTGTGCTCTCAAGGGATTGTGGGATCCCTTGGGACTCCAGGGGATGAGCCCTCTGGTGGCTGTACAGAGTAAATACAAGTTTACATATATAACAACATTCCCCCCAAAGTCAATAATGTAATTATTTACAATGTGAGTCGATCTGGGGCCCTTCTTGCCCCGGTTGATTGTATCGGTGTGAAAGCTGGCATTGTTAGATCATTTGTTAGGCCCTCGCTGGGCTGTTGTGCAGCTGGCCTTGCTGGGCTGCCTGGTGTGTTGGGTCCTGCTGGGCTGCTGTGGATGATGGGTTCTGCTTCGTGGTCAACCGTGATGCCGGTTGCCACTGGTGTGTATCTTGGGGGATCAAAAAGGGTAGAGTCCAAGGTGGGTTGCACAAGATAGTTTGTGAATCTGAGTTTGATATGGTCCAAGTGTTTCCGGTGAATGAGTCCATTTGAAAGTTTGACCCGAAACACCCTGCTCCCCTCTTTGGCCACGACAGTGCTGGGAAGCCACTTGGGACCTTATCCATAATTCAATACAAATACAGGATCATTGATTTCAATCTCATGTGACACATTTGTGCTCTCATGGTATGCACTTTGTTGAAGCTGCCTGCTCTCTACCTGTTCATGTAGATCAGGGTGAACTAACGAGAGCCTTGTCTTAAGTGCTCTTTTCATGAACAGTTCAGCAGGTGGGATCCCAGTGAGCGAGTGGGGTCTCGTGTGGCAGCTAAGCAGGACTCGGGATAGGCGAGTCTGCAGCGAGCCTTCAGTTACCCTCTTCAAGCCTTGTTTAATGGTTTGCACTGCTCTTTCTGCTTGACCATTGGACGTTGGTTTAAACAGGGCAGATGTGACATGTTTGATCCCTTTACAGGTCATGAATTCTTTGAACTCAGCACTGGTAAAACATGGCCTGTTGTCGCTCACCAGGACATCGGGTAAGCCATGTGTGGCAAACATGGCCCGCAGGCTTTCAGTGATGAAAGCGGATGTGCTAGCCGACATTGTCTCACATTCAATCCTCTTGGAGTACGCATCTACAACCATTTTACCCAAGGAACATTTTACCCAAGAGCGGGCCTGCATAGTCGACGTGTACCCTAAACTAAGGTTTGGAGGGCCAAGACCATAAACTTAGCCGTGCCTCCCAGGGTACATTGCTTAACTGCGAGCATGTATTACATCTGTGAACACAGGACTCTAAGTCCGTATCGATACCGGGCCACCACACGTGGGATCTGGCTATCGCTTTCATCATTACGATGCCTGGGTGGGTACTGTGGAGGTCATTGATGAAGGTGTCTCTGCCCTTCTTGGGAACCACTACACGATTGCCCCACAGAAAGCAGTCTGCTTGCATAGATATTTCATCTATGCGCCACTGGAATGGCTTTACCTCTTCTTGCATTTCCACTGGGACACTGGACCAGCTCCTGTGAAGCACACAGTTTTTGACTAGGGATAATAAGGGGTCCTGGCTCGTCCAGGTTTTGATCTGCCGGACAGTGACGGGTGAGTGCTCACTCTCAAATGCTTCCATAACCACGGCTAAGTCTGCGGGCTGCGCCATTTCTACCCCTGTGGTGAGCAATGGCAGCCTACTGAGAGCATCGGCGCAGTTTTCTGTGCCTGGTCTGTGGCGGATGGCGCAGTTATATGCGGACAACGTGAGCGCCCATCTCTGATGCGGGCCGTTGCGTTGGTATTTATCCCTTTGCTCTCGGAAAACAGGGATATTGGTGGCTTATGGTCAGTTTCCAATTCGAATTTTAGCCCAAACAGGTAGTGATGCATTTTCTTTACCCCATAGACACACGCTAACGCTTCTTTCTCAATCATGCTGTAGGCTCTCTCGGCGTTAGACAGACTCCTGGTTGCATAATCAATTGGTTGCAGTTTCCCAAAATCATTAGCTTGTTGCAATACACACCTGACGCCATATGACAACGCATTACATGCTAGTACCAAACGCTTACATGGATCATACAACACAAGCAATTTGTTTGAGCCTAAGAATTTTCTCGCTTTTGCAAAGGCATTTTTTGGCTTTTGTCCCAAACCCATTCATCCCTTGTCGTAGTAAGATATGTAGTGGTTCTAACAGTGTGCTAAGACCCGGTAAGAAGTTACCAAAGTAGTTCAGGTGTCCCAGAAACGACCGCAGCTCTGTCATGTTCTGTGGCCTCGGTGCGTTCTCGATTGCCTCTGTCTTCGTGTTGATGGGCCTGATACCGTCCACCGCAATCCTCCTTTCCAAGAACTCCACTTCATGCGCCAGGAAAACGGACTTCGAGCCCCATGCGGTTGAGTCAACGAAGGACCTCCCTCGAGGTTCTGCAGATGCTTGACTGTGTTCCGACCTTGACCAAGATGTCATCCTGGAAGACCACGGTGTGCGGGACTGACTTCAGTAGGCTTTCCATGTTTCTCTGGAATATCGCCGCCACTGATCTAATTCCAAACAGGCACCTGTTATAAACGAAAAGACCTTTGTGCATGTTGATGCAGGTGAGGCCCTTCGACAATTCCTCCAGTTCCTGCGTCATGTAGGCTGAAGTCAGATCCAGCTTCGTGAACATCTTTCCTCCCGCCAGCATTGCAAAGAGGTCGTCGGCCTTTGGTAATGGGTATTTGTCCTACAGGGAGAAACGATTAATAGTTACTTTGTAATCGCCACAGATTCTGACGGTGCCATCTCCCTTGAGGACAGGAACGATCCGGCTGGCCCACTCATTGAACGCGATCAGTGAGATGATGCCCTTTTGTTGCAGCCGGTCTAGTTCGATCTCTGCCCTTTCTCTCATCATGTACAGTACTGCTCTCGCCTTGTGATGGATGGGTTGTGCCCCTGGAATTAGGTGGATCTGCACTTTTGCTCCTTGGAATTTCCTGATGCCTGGTTCGAACAGCGAAGGGAACTTGTTTAAGACCTGGGAACACGAAGTGTCGTCAGCAGGTGATAGCGCTCGGACGTCGTCCCAGTTCCAGCGTATCTTTCCCAGCCAGCGCCTGCCGAGCAGCATGGGACCATCGCCCGGTACCACCCAGAGTGATGGCTTGTGCACTGCTCCATTGTAGGAGACCTTTACGATAGCACTGCCGATTACAGGAATCAGTTCTTTCGTGTAAGTTCTTAGTTTCGTACGAATTGGAATTAAAACTGGCCTTGAGGCCTTGTTGCACCCCAATCTTTAAAAAGTCTTTTGCCCATGATGGACTGGCTCGCGCCCGTGTCCAGTTCCATTGACACTGGGAGTCCATTTAGTTCAACATTCAGCATTATCAGGGGACAATTCGTGGTGAATGTGTGCATTCGAGATCTGTGGTTCGTCGAGATCCTCCGTGGATCTGTCCTCCTCTGTAACATGGTGGTTTGCAGGTTTAACAGGATTAGCAGCTTGCCTGCACACTCATTGGAGGTGCCCCATTGTTCCACAGCCCTTGCAAACATAACCTTTGAATCAGCATGAATGGAAACGATGATCACCCCCGCAGTGGATCAAGGTGTTAATGGTCTTGCATTTATCACTCTTAATGGTGGACTCTGAGACATCTGCAGACGTGCAGCTGCAGGCATGTGTAACCTGCCCTGTACGTTGCGATTCGTAAACAACATCACTTTGTTCACAGTACTTGTAGCAGTACTAGTGTGTTGAGAGATTTGCTTAGTATTGACACTGGTGGCAATGAATGCCTGGGCTATCGCTATAGCCTTACTCAAAGTTGGGGTCTCTGCAGTCAAAAGTTTGCGAAGTATGGTTTTGTGACCAATGCCAAGTACGGAAAAGTCTCTGAGCATGTGCTCCAAATGTCCTTCAAATTCGCAATGTCCTGCAAGGCGTCTTAGCTCGGCGACATAATTCACCACTTCCTGGCCTTCAGACCTTTTCTAGGTGTAGAACCGGTACCTCGCCATCAGAACGCTTTCCTTCGGGTTCAAATGCTCTCGGACCAGTGTGCACAAATCATCGTACGATTTCTCCGTGGGTTTCGCTGGAGTGAGCAGATTCTTCATGAGATCATACGTTGGTGCCCCACAGATGGTGAGGAGGATTGCCATTCATTTGGCAGCATTCTCTTTCCCATCTAGCTCGTTGGCCACGAAGTATTGGTAGAGTCGCTCCACAAAAGTTTCCCAATCATCTCCCTCCGAGAATTTCTCCATGATGCCCACTGTTCTCCAGGATGCCCACTGATTGTGGGATCCCTTGGGACTCCAGGGGATGAGCCCTCTGGTGGCTGTACAGAGTAAGTACAAGTATACATATATAACATAAAGAACTAAAAGATAGGTCTAGAAGAGGTGTAAGTGAGAATAGCAGAATCATCAACAGCTGTCATCTGAAAAAATAGGAGCAGAGGTTGATGGTTTGAAATTATTGAAATCGATGTTGAGTCCAGAAGCCTGTAAAGTGCCAAATAGAAAGATGAGGTGCCGTTCCTCGAGCTTATGTTGAGCTTCATTGGAACAGCCTAAGAGGCCGAGGACAGGGAGGTCAGATTGGGAATGGAGCGGAGAAGTAAAGTAACAGGCTACCGAAAGCTCGGGGCCACACTTGCGGACTGAATGGAGGTGATCCGCAAAGTGGTCACCCAACCTACGTTTGGTCTCCCCAATGTGGAGGAGACAGCATCGTGAGCAGCGAATGCAGTATACTAAATTGCAAGAAGTACAAATAAATCGCTGCTTCACCTGGAAGGCATGTTTGGGGGGGGCCTTGGGCGATGGGAAGGAAGGGGGTAAAAGGGCAGGTGTTGCAGCTCCTGCGCTTGCATGGGAAGGTGTCATAGGGATGGGAAGGAATGTTGGGGATGACTGAGGATTGAACCAAAGTGTCGCGGATGGAGCGATCCCTTCCAAATGCTGAAAGGGGAAGGGAGGGGAAGATTTGTTTGGTGGTGGGATCACGTTGGAGGTGGTAGAAATGGTGTAGGATGATTCATTGAAACTGGAGGCTGGTGAGGTGAAAGGTGAGGACAAGGGGAACATACTATTGTGGTTCTGGGAGGGAGGGGAAGCCCATGTCAACCACGGTAGAGGGGAATCCTGAGTTGAGGAAAATGGAAGACATATTGGAAGCAGTAGTAGGGATGGTGGCATTGCCAGAACAGATGCAACGGTGACAGAAACACTGGGAGAATGGAATAGAATCCTTACAGGAAGAGTGGTAGTAGGAAGTGTAGTCCAGGTAGCTGTGGGAGTCAGTGGGCTTATAGTGGATGTTTGTCGATAGTCTATCCCCAGAAATGGAGACAGAAGTCGAGGAAGGGCACCTGAGTAGAACTGGAACAAAGAAAGTTCCACATATCCCATGAAAAGGCAGGCATAGCTAGCAACACCTTTTATTTGGAGGAAGTAAGTGGAGTAAAAGGAGAAGTTGTTCAATGTGAGAACAAGTTCAGCCAGGAAGAGGGTGATGGGGGTGGATGGGGACTGGTTGGCCTCTATTCAAGGAAGAGGTGGAGTGCCCTCAGGCCATTCTGGTGCGGCATGGAGGTGTAGAGAGTTTGGATGTCCTGACCTGCTGCGTATTTCCAGCATTTTCTGTATTTATTTCAGATTTTCAGAATCTTAGTTTTGAAAGATTGCACTTTGTCCTACCCTAGCAAATTTTGTGTGGAGCCAAATTCTCCATCAAGAACTCTCATTTTATAAAGAGAAATGTGCTATACTATATTTGATTTATCTGAAACCTAACTGATTTAATCATTTCTTTCTTTTAATCACCCCCTTTCCTGAGCGAGCTTCATGTGAAACAATAGGTACACCTGCACAGACTTCCAGTATCGACACATCTCATGAGTGCCTGAAGGTAGAAATGTATTCATTGTTGCATTGAAAAAAATTTAGGGGCTGAAATTCATCAACTCACCGCCGACTGCCGCCCACTGCCATCGATATTCCTCCTGAAGCTCCGCCCAATGCCACTTTCGAGGTGGCCTGGAGCGGGCGGGAGGGGAGAGCTGCCGGGAACCGCCCGCTGAAATCAGCGGACAGCCGAGTGGCGCAACTGAGCTCCTGCCTGCCAAGCTCCCATATTGATGCGGGCGGGAGTCGACATCAGAATGGGGGTGGACCGCTGGCTCGGTACCTCACCGGATGTCAATAGCACTTGGGTGGGCAGAGGCCTTGACCAAATTCGGCCCCTTAGTGTCAATAATAACACTCGAGTCTCCGAGGCAGATAGTCGCGGCTTCAAGCCCCATTCCAGAGACTTGAGTACATAGGCCCTGAATTTGCGGCGCCTACGGGTGTGTACAAGGTCCGCACGCGCCCGTAGGGGCCCTGCAAGTTCTGGGTTTAGGTATGCGAAGCGCATGTGCCTAAACCCAGAACTTGCGATATGTCAAGAATCCTCTTGAAAGGTTGTATGCATCTGAAGGTAAAGGGCCCCGCTGGTGGAGAGTTGGGATATGTGACAATTTCTGCCCAGCAAAGGCCCTTGAAATTCTTATGACTGATAATGGACAGAAACATATATTTTGTTCAATAATTTAAAGATTTAAAACCCGATTAAATAAGGTAAGTTTACTTTTCGACCCTTTAAAATATGTAAATGTATTTTTCATAAAGTAAATTTTTGTTTAAAATAATTAATTAAATTCCACTTTAATTAATTTTAAATATGTGATTTAAAAAATTATATATTTTAAGTGCTTGTGTGTTTTTGGGGTATTCGCATTCATACTTATCGTGAGTTCCTTTTATATGAAACTCACCACAAGTATGAATGGGGAACCCCTACTTGGATTTTGCCGACCCATGTGCCTGGGATATGTGGGCCTCTATGCAGGCTTTCGCATAAAGGCTCAGGACCACAAAACTCCATACCTCCGGGACCACTAGATAAATTCATAGAAATGTTTCAGGTCGACGACATCTGCCCATGGGAAGCCTGTGACCGCAATTTCTGGGCAAATATTTAGGTTGACAATCCAAAGCAGCAAAGCAGTACTGATGGAGAGCTGCACTTTTGAACATGGCATCTTTTGGATGCGATTTTAAACCGAGTCCTCATCTGCCCTCTCTATTGGATGTACATGATCCCATGGCCGCTCCGTTGGGCGAGCCACATTGTCCGCATGCCTGACATGAGACTCCCTAAGCAAGCGCTCTACTCAGAACTCCTACCTGGCAAGCGAGCCCCAGGTGGGCAGAGGAAACGTTTTAAGGGCACCCTCAAAGTCTCCTTGATAAAGTGCAACTTCCCATCGGCACCTGGGAATCCCTAGCCCAAACCACCCAAAATGGAGGAAAAGCTGAGCACCTCGAGTCTTGTCGCCGAGAGCATGCAGAAACCAAGTGCAGACAACGGAAGGAGCGAGTGGCTAACCAGGTTGTCCACCCACCCTTTCCTTCAACCACTGTCTGCCCCACCTGTGACAGAGACTGTAATTCCTCCATTGGACTGTACAGTCACCTGAGAACTCACTTTTAGAGTGGAAGCAAGTCTTCCTTGATTTCGAGGGACTGCCTATGCTGATGATGATTCAAAGTAGAACTCTTCCGGTATCCTGGATCAACATTTATCTCTCAACTAACATCACGGAAAACCAGATTATCTGGTGATTTATGTCCTAGCTGTCTGTGAGACCCCACCGTGCGCACATTTATCTATATTACAACAATGACTACACTTCCAAAATACTTAATTAGTTGTTAGCGCTTTAGAATGTCCCAAGGCTATGAAAAGCACTACATATAAATGTAAGTTTTTACTTTCTTTATTTCTTAGCGACATATCCTGTCAGGTATTATTTTTAAAAAACAGTGATATAATGTTTTGAAGTTTAATTGCAGAATACATACTTTAGGACAAATTATAGTGTGTGTTACCTTCCTGCCTTCAATGTAGGTGCTATTTAGTGTTGAGAAAAAAGATTAAATGATTGAATGAACAATGACACTGATGTATGCATTTTACAATTACAACAGTTAATTATAGGTTAATGTAATTCTCAGTGTATTTGGTCTAATTATTGGATCAAGTTTTTGAAAACTATATCCTAATTCTTCCAACCCAATGCATTTAGAAGGAATTATGTAGTAATTATGCAAATAGCGAATCAAAAAGAACATTGTTATGGTACAGCAGACTTACCCATAAAATAGTCTATGAGGATGTTCCATTAAGCATGTTATAGTGATGTTATTGAAAAGGCTTCTTCTATTATTTCTTGAAACAATGTGCATGATTTTAAATATTACAAGATAAAAATGATTATAAGGGGTAACTATATAACAAGCTGATTAATAAATATTTAAATTCTATTTTTATGAAAATATAATCAGATTAAAATATGCTGAACCTAATATCTAATATGTAGCCTAATTGACTTTGCAAGTGAAAACATAAAAATATATAAACACTAAAAACTAAAAACACTAGGAACATACTTTATTTGGAAACACTCTCTACAATTATCCCTTTATCAAATAGATATTTATGCACCTTTTATTCCTAATCTTATGCTAGTTTAGTGCAGAATTTAGTGCAGCATAATTGAATGTCACTTTGATCGTAAAATGGAAACAGAAACGACCAATTAGGAATTTCTAAGCATACAGCAAAAGAAATCATCATAATCTATGAGGTCTACCAATAAGAGAGATGGGGCCCGAAATTTATCACCGCTGGAAAGCTGGTGCTCCCCCACCTTTTTGTGGCCATCCCATATTCAGCTCCAAAAGTGAACAAATGGCTTCCAGCGCTAATGAACCCTTCCAAAGTGGATTTTTCAGCGGTGTGGTTGTCTTAATTTGAGCGTTATCACCACTGAGAAATTCAGCATGCAGGTAAGGGTTTCTAATGAGCCAGTTGCGGGATTTGCAGCAAGGCCCTGAGGGGGGAAGGAGGTTGTAAGGAGTCTGGATGGATGGCTGATGTAAGAGGTGCAAGGAGAGCCAACAGGTTCACTGATATGGAGCTGGAGCCACTGATGGACGGTGTGGAGGACAGAAGAATACTGTTTCCTGACGTGGGGAGACCTGGCAGACAGCTAGTACATAACGCATGGAGGGAGATTGCAGGGGAGGTGTCAGGCACCTCCATATATGTGAGGACGCACCCTCCCAGGAGGGTGCTGGCCAATCTGTACCCGGCCCTTCCAGGGTGTCAATGGGTCGCACCTCCTAGCTCTGGGGTGACGTGGATCCTCCTCCTGCACCGCCTGCTCTTCCTCCTCTTGCCCCTCCTCCTCCTGTACCTCCTCCTCAGCTGGTACTGATGGCTTGACCTCCAGCGGCTGTCCACTCATAATGGCCAGGTTGTGCAGCATGCAGCAGACCACGACGAAGATGGAGACGCATTGAGGAGAGTACTGCAAGGTGCCACCAGAGCGGTCCAGGCACCGGAACCTTTGCTTAAGAATGCCATGCACTGCTCGATGATGCACCTGGTGGCACAATGAGCGTCATTGTATGCATGCTCTGGCGCTGTCCTGGGGTTCCGCAGTGGAGTGAGCAGCCAAGTGTACAGGGGATATCCCTTGTCCCCAAGCAGCCAACCGCAATCCTGATTCGGGCCGGTGAAGATGGCAGGCACACTGGTCTGGTGCAGAATGAACGAATCATGGCTGCTGGCTCCCTTGCCCGCTGCCTGTCTGCACAGTGCCACCCTGCTTCTGCGCAGGTGTACCAGGTGTTGCCCTCCCAACACTCCTCAGGGTGAACCCTGCCAAGCAGGTCTCTGCAGCCCACAGGGTTCCACAAAAGAGTTAGACCTGAAAGTTGTACAAAAGTCTGTGCAAAAAACCTCTGAGCAGCACTCAGCAGGTGGAATGGAGCCAAAACAATTAATAAAACTATTAAAAGATAAATACAGTGGATACTGTAATCTTAAATAAAATCACAAATAATTAATAAAACTATTAAATGATAAATACAGTGGATGCTGTCATCTTAAATAAAAATACTAAAATTAATAAAACGATTTCCCAACCAAAGGGCCCCGATCACGGCAACACTCCGGCGGTGTCCCGCTGGGAAAAGGCTTACCATTTTGCAGCCGAAAATCCCTGTTCTGGTGGCTTTCTAGCGGCCCGCACACTGCAGAGCTCTCCGCTGGAAAGTCTACTTTACAACGGCTTCACCGCGCTGCTCAAATCCCCCCCCGAGCTGAATATGGCTGGGGGAGGGAAAACCATCTGACCACGGTGGCCGATCGATTTTATCGGTCGCCCGCCCAAACGCCACGGTAGCCGTCCCTTCGGAGACGGTGAATTTCGGCCCCATGTACTGCAAACAATCAATCAAATCACTTCTACATTTTTTTGAAGTATGTTCAATTTTCCACTGATGGAAACCTACAGATAAAAGTAACATTCATAATATGAACTCACATAAAAAGTAAATCAGTTGCTTATGCTGTTTGTAAATCCCTCAACAATGCTTTCTTGGAAAGGCCTACTCTTATGTTGCACACCTGCGGTTCAATTCAGAGTACTTAACTGGAGCTTGAATTGTTCAGCAAGGCTTTGCTGACTGTCATGTATTCAACTGTCATTGTAATCCATGTATAAACTGACCTAAGTTGTACACCGTGAGAACACTGACCACTAGGTGGTGAACTTGTGGGAGACATTCCTAATCTGGACTTTCAGGTAGAAAGGGGAAGCTCCACCCATCTTCTGCACTTCAGTGCTGGCTAATAAAGGTTACTGGTCACAAAGTGACCTTCTCTCGAGTATGGGCCTCGTGTGCATTTGTACTGTATAGTAAGGACATATTATTGGCGACGAGAAACTGGGATTTAAACCACGCGAGCATGGCCACTAGCAGCACAGATGAGAGGTACTGTGTTGGTCTATTGACAGACTACAGCAAAGTTTCGTCACTAAGGAATGGCTGGGACAGGACTCGGCCGACAAACGCAGGGCTCATCTCCTGACGGTTTGTGGATCCAGGACGTACTCCCTGATGAAGGACCTTCTAGCGGCAGAGAAGCCGGCGGATAAGACTTTTGAAGAGCTCAGTAAGTTGATCGGGGAACACTTTAAACCGGCGAGCAGCATGCACATGGCGAGACACCGGTTTTACCCGCACCGGTGGCGAGAATGGCAAAGCGTTCCAGACTTCGTGGCAGACCTCCGGTGACTGGCGAGCCTATGTAAGTTCCCAGATGCATGCAGAGCAGAGATGCTGCGAGACTTTTTCATTGAGGGCATCGGGCACGTTGGGATTTTCAGGAAACTAATTGAGAGCAAAGACATGATCCTGGAAACGGCGGCTTTCATGACCCAGATATTTATCTCAGGGGAGGAAGAGACCAGAATGATGTTTGACAAAAATCTTGGTTTAAATGCAGCAAATGGACAGGGAGTCAACATTGTTAACGCGGCACACAGTTCCCCGGCAGACAGGGGCAATTGGACATGTCCGAGCATGTACTCAAACCCAAAGGGGGAATTCAACAGAGACAATGGCTAGCTGAACGGCGATTCATGCCATCGCAAGGGACAATGCGGCCAGTAATGGGGCCATCAACACGTGTCAATGGTGCGTTTAAGGACAGTTACAGAGACAGTCAGAGACGATCAACTGGTAATGGACCTTTTGTTTCCAACAACGGCTCATGTTGGAAGTGTGGAGGCAAACACACAGCCAGAGCTTGTAGGTATCAACAATATACCTGCAGAAACAGCAACGTCAGCAGTCACTTAGCGCGTATGTGCAGGAAGCCTGCAGCCAGGTTGATGTACAAGGAGAACGGGCCCTATGTAAGCCCTACGAGGCCAAATGGACAATGGGGGAACTCGCTGGAAGCTGAAGTTCAGCGAGTTCATGTGGAGCACATATACAGTTCACACATCGGGACACCACCGATAATGATGAAAGTGCTCCTCAATGGCATCCCAGTATCAATGGAGCTAGACACGGGGGCCAGCCAGTCCCTGATGAGTATCAAACAGTTCGACAAGTTATGGCCGTCCAAGGCCAGGAGGCCAAAATTATCGCCGATTGACGCACAGCTACGGACATATACAAAGGAGATCATTCCGGTGCTAGGCAGCGCCACGGTAGTCGTGACCCACAAAGATTCGGAGAACAGGTTGCCACTCTGGATTGTCCCAGGGGATGGTTCCGCACTACTGGGGAGGAGTTGGCTTGCTGTCATGAACTGGAAATGGGGCGATGTCAATGCGATTTCTTCTGTGGAGCAAATATCATGCTCACAGGTCCTGGACAAATTTGACTCACTATTTCAACCCGACATTGGCACTTTCATGCGGACCAAGGTAGTGATTCACATAAACCCGGACGCCAGGCCAGTGCACCACAAGGACAGAGTGGTGCCGTACGTGATGCGGGAAAGATAGAAGGCGAATTGGACTGCCTGCTGAGGGAAGGCATCATCTCGCCAATCGAATTTAGTGACTGGGCAAGCCCGATTGTGCCGGTGCTCAAGGCGGATGGGTCGGTCAGGATATGTGGTGATTACAAGGCCACCATCAATCGGCTGTCACTCCAAGACCAAAACCTGCTACCAAGAGCGGAGGATCTCTTTGCGACACTATCCGGTGGCAAACTTTTTTCAAAATTGGGCCTGACCTCAGCTTACATGACCCAGGAGCTGGCGAGTGAGTCAAAGAAGCTGACCACCATCACGACACACAAGGGGTTGTTTGAGTACAACAGATGTCCATTCGGGATTTGGTCGGCCGCCGCGATCTTTCAACGAAACATGGAGAATCTCCTCAGGTCAATTCAAAGGACGGTGGTTTTTCAAGACGACATCCTCATCATGGGTTGCGATACTGAAGAACACCTCCACAACTTGGAGGAGGTGCTACGCAGACTGGACCGGGTAGGTATGCGACTGAAAAAGGCGAAGTGCGTCTTCCTAGCTCCAGAGGTAGAATTCTTGGGGATGAGGGTAGCAGCAGATGGGATCAGACCTACTGCATCCAAAACGGAAGCAATCCAGAGATCACCCAGACCCCGTAACACGACAGAGCTGCGTTCGTTCCATGGGCTCCTGAATATTTTGGTAACTTTCTTCCCAAATTGAGCATGCTGTTAGAGCCGTTACATGTGCTCCTATGCAAAGGTCGCAAATGGGTCTGGGGGGACAGCCAGGAAAGGGCTTTTGATAGAGCACACAATTTGTTATGCTCCAACAATCTGTTAACGCTTTATGACCCATGTAAGAAACTTGTTTTAACGTGCGATACGTCATCCTATGGGGTCGGGTGTGCGTTGCAGCATGTTAATGTAAGGGTCAGTTACAGCTGGTAGCTTATGCCTCCAGAAGTCTGTCCCAGGCAGAAAGGGGCTACGGGATGGTAGAAAAAGAAGTGTTTGCATGTGTATATGCAGTAAAAAAATGCACCAGTAGCTGTTTGGCAGGAAATTTGAGCTGGAGACAGATCACAAACCCCTAACGTCCCTTTTGGCCGACAACAAGGCCATAAATGCAAATACGTCGGCCCGCATACAGAGGTAGGCACTCATGTTAGTCGCCTATGACTAAACCATTCGGCACAGACCGGGCACTAAAAACTGCGCCGATGTACTCAGCAGCCCCCACAAGCCACCACTGAGGGGGCAACCGAGCATGCTGCTGAGATGGTCATGGCGGTTGAAGCTTTCGAAAGCGAAGGCTCACCCGTGACAGCCCGTCAGATCAAAGTCTGGACAAATAGAGACCCGCTACTGTCTTTAGGCAAGAAATGTGTCCTGAATGGGGACTGGGCAGCCACGTACGGGGCGCGCCCTGAGGAATTTAAACCATTTCACAGGCGCAAGGATGAACTCTTGATTCAGGTCGATTGTCTACTATGGGGAAACCGAGTAGTCATGCCCCAGATGGGCAGAGAGGCGTTCATCCGAGAACTCCACAATGAGCACCCGGGCATGATCATGATGAAGGCAATTGCGAGGTCACACGTTTGGTGGCCAGGGATCAATGCAGACCTGGAGCTTTGTGTTCGCAGGTGCAACACATGTGCCCAGCTGGGCAATGCGCCCAGGGAAGCCCCCCTTAGCCCCTGGTCCTGGCCCGCCAAGCCATGGTCACGCATCCATGTGGACTACGTAGGTTCTTGCATGGGTAAAATGTTTTTGGTTGTAGTAGACGCCTACACCAAATGGATCGAGTGTGACATTCTCAATTCAAGCACATCCTCTGCCATGATAGAAAGTCTACGGGCAATGTTTGCCACCATGGTCTACTGGATGTCTTGGTCAGCGACAATGGCCCGTGCTTTGTTAGCATTGAATTCGAGGACTTCATGGCAGGAAATGGTATCAACCATGTCAGAACGGCACCTTTCAAGCCGGCCTCAAACAGCCAGGTGGAACGAGCAGTGCAGATAATCAAACAGGCGATGCTCAGAATCCAAGGGGGTTCCCTACAAAGCCGCTTATCACGCCTCCTGTTGGCCAATAGATCCCGACCACACTCGCTCACAGGGGTTCCACCCACAGAGCTGTTAAAGAAAATGACGCTCAAAACCAGGTTATCCCTTATACACCCCACCATGAAAGAAATTGTTGAGAGCAGGCGCCGGTCACAATGTGACTACCATGACGGGAATGCAATTGCGCGATGTATTGATGTCAATGACCCTGTCTTTGTCCTCAACTACATTGCAGGGCCCAAATTGCTCACAGGCACTGTGATTGCCAAAGAGGGGAATAGGATTCTGGTAGTTAAATTTACCAATGGATAAATCTGCCGCAAACACGTGGATCAAACTAAAAGGAGGTTCAGCAACCCCATAGAAGAAGCAGAGGAAGAATACGACGTAGAATTTACTTCACCACAGGTGACCGAACACCGGAACCAAGTGGAGGAGAGCCCAGTCACTGTGGACAGTCCGGACAGGCCTGAGGCACTGCAAACAGCAGACACTCAGGCCAGCGCCCAACAACCGGAGCCCCAACTCAGGCGCTCTACAAGGGAGCGTAAACCACCAGAGAGACTTAACCTGTGATCCCAATAAGACTTTGGGGGGGGAGGTGATGTCATGTATTCAACTATCATTGTAATCCATGTATAAACTGACCTAAGTTGTACACCATGAGAACACTGACCACTAGGTGGTGAACTTGTGGGAGACACTCCTAACCTGAACTTTCAGGTATAAAAGGGGAAGCTCCACCCATCTTTTGCACTTCAGTGCTGGCTAATAAAGGTTACTGGTCACAGAGTGACCTCTCTAGTATGGGCCTCATGTGCATTTGTACTGTATAGTAAGGACATATTACTGACCATTTCTTGGGAATTGCTTTGGTTCCTTCAATTGCCGCAAGGATCAGTGCTAGGTTCTCAGCTATTTACAATCTATATTGATGACAATTCTATATTGGTGACTTCGATGGAGGGACGGAGTGTAATGTATCCAAGTTTGCAGACAATACAAAGCTAGGTGGGAAAGTAAGCTGTGGGGAGGACAACAATCTTGCAAAGGAATATAGACAGGTTAAATGAGTGGACAACAAGGTGATGGTTGGAGTATAATATGGGAAAATGTAAGCTTATTCACTTTGGTAGGAAGAATAGCAAAACAGAATATTTTTTAAATGGTGAGAAACTAGTAAATATTGGTGTTCAGAGGGATTTGGCTGGCCTTGTACATGAAACACAGAACGTTAATATGCAGGTACAGCAAGCAATTAGGAAGGCAAGTGGTATGTTGGCTTTTATTGCAAGGTGGTTGGAGTATAAGAGTAAGAAACGCTTGCTGCAATTGTACAGAACTTTGGTGAGACCACACCTGGAGTATCGTGCACAGTTTTCGTCTCCTTATCTAAGGAAGGACATACTTGCCTTAGAGGGAGTACAATGAAGGTTCACTAGATTGATTCCTGGGATGAGAGAGTTGTCTTATGAGAAGAGATTGAATAGAATGGGCCTATACACTCTGGAGTTTAGAGTAATGAGAGGTGATCTAATTGAAACATATTCTGAGGGCTGACAGGGTAGATGCCGAGAGGCTGGTTGCCCTGGCTGGAGAGGCTAGAACTAGGGGGCATAGTCTCAAGATAAGAGGTTGGCTGAGATGAGGAGAAATTTCTTCCCTCAGAGGTTATGAATCTTTGGAATTCGCTACCCCAGAGGGCTCTTCAGGATGCTCAATTGTTGAGTATATTCAAGGCTGAGGTCGATGGATTTTTGGATTCTATCCGAATCAAGGATATGGGGATTGGTGGGAAAGGGGATTTGAGGTTGAAGATCTGCCATGATTTTATTGAATGGCTGAGAGACTGCATAGCCTACTCCTGCTCCTATTTTTTACGTTCTTATGCATCATGTGTATGTCAATCATAATAAGTCCCTCCCCTCTTCATTTTTACTCCAGGTTGTGGCTACACAAAAGTATTACACTTGAAAAATTGTGCACCTTATTGAGTTAAATATCATATTTATAAAAAAGCAACAAATCATAACAATGTTTACAAGGCAGCAATTTTCCATGGTTTTCTCTGAGCTTAATAACTTAGCCTCTCCACATCGGGGAGGGAGGGAAGATATACAAGTGACTGCCAATCTAAGGACATTGCTCATCAACAACAATTATCCTGTAATTGACTTGAGAATGTGCTAACTTGAAGCACTTCCCCACATTATGGTCTTAAGAGAACAATCAAAGTTAAACACAGTTCCACATTAGCAGCTGGTAGCAACCATTCAAAAAGGAATAATATATAAACAATCACCTGGTTATTATGTAATAATGCAAATTTTAACTCCCACTGCCAGGCTGAACCAAGGCAATAGCGGAGGTAGAATGGAGATGATACATACCACCTTGTTTCCGCTCCGCTGCCATATTTTCTCCGGCCTTTTGCTTGGTAGCCGATGAGATCCTCATTAATTTATGCAAATCAGGTTTCCACTGCTTTTTGTAGTACATATCAATGACTTGGGGGCCAATTTTGATCGTGCCACCGATGGCCGCCGAGGTACCGGATGATATTTTGGGCGGGATATTCATCGCCGCGGTCCCTCAAAGGTCGGCAAATGGTAAATGGATGACGTACGCCGCCAATCTGGGCAGCAGCGGGCGGGAGGTCTCATTCTCGGCAGCGGAGGCGCTTGCCGCCCAAGTGCCGCTGAGGATGGAATCGGGCCCATGGAGGGTTGAAGACCTGGAACTGAGAGGTCTTGGGCCAGGGATTCCCAGATATCGGTGCAGATGTTGCACTTTTTCAAGGAGGCGTTGAGGGTGTCCTTGAAGCATTTCCTCTGCCCACCTGGGGCTCGCTTGCTGTGTTGAAGCTCCAAGTAGAGCGCTTGCTTTGGGAGTCTCTTGTCAGGCATGCAGATGATGTGGCCCCCCAACGGAGTTGATTGAGTGTGGTCAATGCTTCGATGCTAGGAATGTTGGCCTGAGCAACAACACTGACATTGGTGCGCCTATCCTGCCAATGGATTTGCAGGATCTTGCGCAGGTAGCGCTGGTGGTACTTCTCCAGCATTTTGAGGTGATAGTCCACATCTCTGAGCCATATAGGAGGGCGGGTATCACTACTGCCCTGTAGACCATAAGCTTGGTGCCGGTTTGAGGTCCTGGTCTTCATACACAGTGGAATAGGATACGGACAGCATATATTTTTGAATGAACTGACATTTATGGAGAGTGGAGGATGGAAGTCTGGACAGGAGAGTATTGAAATATTTGAGTCTGGAGGTGACAAAGGCATGTATTCAGGTTTTGGTAGCACTTGGGCTGAGGTATGGGAAGCAGCAGGGTTTGTTAAATATGTTGCCTTTGTGATGGAGAGGTGAAGTCAGGGTTGAAAATAATGTGAGTGCATTGCCACCCGACGAGAGTGGACACACTCCATATTCCATCGAATGGCACACTTCCACCAGCTGAATGTGCACAGATTCAGCAACAACTGTTTGCCTCTTTGCAACCCAATCATGCTAGATGCCAAACACTGGTTATATGAACACATGTCATCACATCTAGCCGCCAGGTAATGCCTGTTGGCAACCGCAAACATTTGGGGAAGTTATTCCCTATTCGTCTTTCCATTATTAGACTAGATTGTAAGGAATCTCCGCACTGTTGAAATAACTTTTTTTTCTGGAAGGGAAGAAGGAGATTGATCGAATTCCTAATGGGCTCTTTCTTAGTTTTCCCATCAATAGTCTGCCTTCAAAATCCTTTCACTAGTAGTAAGCTTTAATAATACGGAGTGAGTAGTGCCATCGATATATCAGCCAATGAGTTGGAGGTGGAGTGGGAACTGGAATAGGGATAGCTGAATTATAGGGAAAAAAACATAATCAAATATTACTGATAACAAAGTAATACTCTTTGGGATAGAATTTGCACTGTTCATCCCGTTTCTTTAGATTTCTACCAATCTTCCATTGAAGACACAGTGAGGTATCGGAATAACCTCGCAGAAATTCCAGGTATTTACTTCTTCTGAGACCTTTGTCATTTGTTATCATTTAAACATGCAACAATACACATTATATTGCCAATAATTCACAGGTTTTGATCTGGATACTTTTAATCCAATTGAATGGATTTTTGGTGCAATTCCAGGAGGCTGCACAATTTACCTTTCGCTGTTTTGGTAACACCTCTCAGATGGTAGTATGGAGCAAAAACTAAATCAAGGCTCAAAACAGATAAATATAGAAACAGAACATTATGAGAGAGAAAGAGTCTTCAAATTCCTTCTAAGCTAAAGGTGAAAGGATCTGTCACCAGCATAAACATTTGCATTTACTCTGGAGTGTAAAATCGATATGTTTGTTAATAATTTCCATCTCCTCTATTTCAACCATATTTGTTTTCTCAGCTGTTACTATTTACACGGAGGTTGAAAAAAAATAACAAATGGATTTGGAGCTGGATCAAACACTCCATTTACTGCAGTAGCAGGAAACAAAATAGGTTTGCATTAGAGAAAGTACACAACAGACAACAAAAATTCAGGCTCCCATTTTTGTGATAACAGCCAAAATAATCAAACTCGGTTATATCTGGGAACATTCCGATAAGCATACCGATATCTATATAATATAAAATACATATATGCCATCTGCAGATCAGGCACATGCCTGATAATTAAAAAAAATATCTATTTTATACAGTTGTTGGCTTACCTGTTTGACGTCATATGCAAGAAGAACAAATTTGAGATCTGGGGAGACGGAGTATTTTGTTGCTTTAAAAGTCACCTACAAAATGAAAAAATGCAAGTTAAATGATGTACTTAAGAATGTTAACCTAGAATGCACTTAAAAAAAAAAAATCACCTTAATTTTATCCTTTGGGATAATCTATGGCGTTCATTCACTTGATCGGTAGTTTTATGTGGTGCTTAGACTTCTGCTGGGAGCTAGAGTAAAACTGTCATAACTTAAACCATTTGCATGCCACTGTGAGTCCCTGGGTTTAATCTTGAAAATTGGCCAAAGATAAAACTTTGATAATTACAGCTATTTGAAGCATTTTATGAACTGGCAAAATATTTTAATTGTCCCTTGCTTGTTTATATGTGGCCTACATGACATCAGCAACCCCAAAACAAAAGAGTTCAAATGATATATGGGAAGATTGTGAAATTACTATCTTTTGATAGTACTATCTTTGAAGATTGTGAAATTACTAAGCTTAGGGCCTAGGCGTGGCCACCAATGGTCGTCAGTGGAATATATATATATATATTCCACTGACGACCATTGGTGGCCGCGCCTAGGCCCTAAGCTTTGGAGCTCCCTCCATAAAATCTCTGCCTCTCAAGACTCTCCTTAAAACCTACCTCTTTGACCAAGCTTTTGGTTATCCACTATAATTTCTTCATATTTTACTATGTTAAAGGCGCTATATAAATACAAGTTGTTGTTGTTGACAAAGAAAGCACTGAATATCTAAAACACCCATGAGAGTCTTGGTCTAAATATTAAAGTTTTTACAGCAGTAGCTCTGAACTGTTTGTATGAGCATTATTTTCATTATTTTCCATACCTACTTTCTCTCAGTGATGAGAGATTTCAAATGCATGGGGTTATTCATGAGTAATTAATGTCTCAGCTATCAAACACTGAGCTCATCTAACATTTATGAGAACATGAAGGTGTCTATTTTTATCATGTATTCTCAGTGGCATCTGCAACAGCGTCAGAATGCGCTTCAATGGAAAATTAAATTGCTTCTGAAAGGGTTGATCTTTTGAAACAGTATGGAGAACCCGCTAACAAGAGAATTAGGTTTTCTTTAAAAATATACAGAATTATAAAATAACAGCCCTTTCACCATTAGTGCACTGCAAAGGCTAAAGAATTACTTTAAGAAATATCGTGGGTGGGATTTTCCTCTGGATGGGGCCTGGTAAATATACCACTAGATATGTTTAGTTTGAGAAGAACAGGGGACAATCAATTCCCTTGTCTTATTGAGGACAACACTTTCTGGCTGTACACGTGCCAGTTTCAGGGAAACATTTTTTACTTATTCAATTCTATAGGCTCGACTTTCCATTATCATCGCTGTTATATATGTGGACTTGTATTTACTCTGTACAGGCACCAGAGGGCTCATTTCCCCGGAGTCCCAAGGGATCCCATAATCCCTTGGGCGCACAGGTATTTAAGAAGGCTTCACAGGTTGGAGAGGCACTCTGGAGACCTGCAATAAAAGACTAAGGTCACACTTTACTTTGAGCTCACAGTGTTCAGTCTGACTCGTTCTCCATACACTACAACTGGCGACGAGATACAGATAGCGAACCCAAAGATGCAGAGAACACTGGGCATCCTGGAGAAAGGAGATGATTGAGAAACTTTTGTGGAGCGACTCGACCAATACTTCGTGGCCATTGAGCTAGATGGGGAAGAGAGCGCTGCCAAACGAAGGGCGATCCTCCTCACCGTCTGTGAGGCACCAACATATGGCCTCATGAAGAATCTGCTCACTGTAGCGAAACCACAGAAAAATTGTATAACGATTTGTGCACACTGATCCGAGAGCATTTGAACCCGAAGGAAAGCGTTCTGATGACGAGGTACCGGTTCTACACCTACAAAAGGTCTGAAGGCCAGGAAGTGGCGAGTTATGACGCCGAGCTAAGACGCCTTGCTGGACATTGCGAATTTGAAGGACATTTGGAGCACATGCTCAGAGACTTTTTCGTACTTGGTATTGGCCACGAAACCATACTTCGCAAACTTTTGACTGTAGAGACCCCAACCTTGAGTAAGGCCATAGCGATAGCCCAGGCGTTCATTGCCACCACTGACAATACTAAGCAAATCTCTCAGCACACAAGTGCTGCTACAAGTACTGTGAACACGTCCGCAGATGTCTCAGAGTCCACCATCAAGGGTGATAAATTCAAGGCCATTAACACCTTGTTGGCGCTGTGGCGATGATTATCGTTTCCATTCATGCCGATTCAAAGGATACCTTTGCAAGGGCTGTGGAACAATGGGACACCTCCAACGAGTGTGCAGGTGAGCTGCTAAGCCTGTTAAACCTGCAAACCACCACGCTGCAGAGGAGGATCACGACGAAACAGAGCCTCAGTTGGAGGAGAAAGAGGTACATGGGGTATACATATTCACCATGAATTGTTCCCCGATAATGCTGAATATTGAACTCCCGGTGTCAATGGAGCTGGACACAGACGCAAGCCAGTCCATCATGAGCAAAAAGACTTTCGAAAGGTTGTCGTGCAACAAGGCCTCAAGGCCAGTCTTAACTCCAATTCGCAAGAAACTAAGAACTTGCACAAAAGAACTGATTTCTGTAATCTGCAGTGCTACCGGAAAGGTCTCCTATGATGGGGCAGTGCACAAGCTACCACTCTGGGTGGTATCGGGCGATGATCCCACGCTGCTCGGCAGGAGCTGGCTGGGAAAGATATGCTGGAACTGGGACGACATCCGAGTGCTATCGCCCGCTGACGACACTTCATGCGCACAGGTCTTAAACAAATTTCCTTCGCTGTTCGAAC